>NC_135577.1:17462500-22462500 GCF_965152235.1 Eretmochelys imbricata
CAAACCCTGAGCTGAAAAGAGAATCAAACCCCTCTTTGTGACTGAGTGAATGGAAAGTGACTCCGATAGGCGACTGCCAGAGGAGCAGGGAAGCACTTGGAAAACATGCTTTGCATGGCTCTTAGTGAGGTTTTTGTGCGGTGCTGGCATTTGCAGGGGGCACCAGTGAGGGCTGGGGGACAGCTGGGCAATACTGCACCCCTGCTTCAGGCAGAGGGGTGGATGTGGGAAGGCCCAGCTGCAGTTCGGTGCCGAAGGACCCACTGCCAAACGGGGGAGCCCCAGACCAGCCTCGTGCACAGCAGGTCTGGGAGAATCCGCAGAAGCAAGATCGTGTATAAAATTAAAAAAACTGGCTATAGGCAGCATAGAGAAAAGGGTCCACTATGGACAGAACTTAGAGCTGGCCACCCCACAGAGCTCAAAGGACCAGCCCATCTCTGGGGGGAGAGGGGGTGTCTGCATCTCAGTCGCTGTGAGAACGGCAGCAAGGAGGCCTTTGGACGGGGGAACTCATGCTCCTCCCCTCTGCAGTTCATGTCAGGCCAGGAGAGGGAGGGAACCCCGGGGGCATAGATGCACTGCCTCAGTCTGTCTGCCTGCTGGAGTACGTGACCTTCAAGCTGGGGCAGCTCCCTTCAGACGGCGAGGCCCAGCCTACATCGCGCTGGGGTGGAAGCCCAGCTTGGCCATGGACATTTCCCTCCTGAGCCGCATGATTTCCCAGTACATCGGCTCCACTGCAAAGCAAAGGGGCAGGGGGGTTAGCCAGCCCCACGCTAGGCGCCGTGCGAGCCACCTGGCTCAGCCCCCTCCCCTATGAGTGGGACGTAGCTCCACACTGAGAGTACACGTGGACTGGAGTGAGCCACAGGAGTAGGGCCATCCTGCTCAGCCAGCCCTGCAGCATGGGGCACAGCCCCCAAAGCACAGAGTCTGAGCACCTCCTTTCCTTCTCCACCCCACTCCTGCCTGTCCCACACCTCAGGCCTCTTGTCCCCCTCCCTTGCTTCCCTGCCCCTTTACTGACCTCTCTCCCTCAACCTGTCTAGAGCTCTCCACATCTCCTTCCCATTCAGCTAGACTGGGGCCCTCCCATCCCTCCAGAGCATTTACTAGGCCGAGGGAAAATCCCATCTGCCCTCTCACCTCCCTTCACTGAACATAAGGAACCCAGTCCCTTTCTGCAACAGGGAGCAGCCCTTGCAATAGCTCCCACTGACCAGCAGTAGGCAGCCACACCCAACCCTCTGCTGGGGGCCACCAGCTGCCTCTTACCATCCTGTCTCACCAAGCCCTGCTGGATGTAGCGAATGTAGGTGAAGAAGTTGCATACGGCTGTGATCTAGGGGAGAGAGAGAGAGAGACATTGCTGTAAAACGGCCTCACCAATAATAATAATAGCACAGCAGGGGCTGGCCAAAGCAAATGCAGATACGCTGGCCAGAGGACCCCTTTTCCTTAAGTCTGCAGGGTTTGGCATCGCCACCACCCACCTCAGTGCTTTGGCGCCATCCTCTATGGTCACAGGGCTGATTTTCACAAGTGCAGAGCACCCGCAACTCCAGCTGGAGTCAATGGGAGCTCATGACTACTGTCACTTTGGAAATCCTGGCACAAACCCATGGGACTCTCCCTGGCAGGAGGAGGAGAGTAAAGTGGGATAGGCAGGGGAAATGCAGATATAGAGCTAGACTGGGAGTAAAGGGTGGTGGGGTCTAATGTCTGCTCTGCCACTGAGGCACTGTGTGACCTTGAGCAAGTCACTTCATCTCTCTGGGGCCCTATTTCCTCACCTGCAGCAATACTGAAGTACTTTGAGAATTATGGATGAAAAGAGCTTTCTAAGTCCTGTGTATTTTAAGCCAGGGAGGAGAGTTAGGAGAGAGGCAGATATTTATGTGTATTCAGTATCCGAAATTAAGGCTGTGTAAAGATGATGGGGGGAGAGATAGCTCAGTGGTTTGAGCATTGGCCTGCTAAACCCAGGGTTGTGAGTTCAATCTCTGAGGGGGGCCATTTAGGGATCTGGGGCAAAAATTGGGGATTGGTCCTGCTTTGAGCAGGGGGTTGGACTAGATGACCTCTTGAGGTCCCTTCCAACCCTGATAGTCTATGAACAGGGGCTGGCAAAGTTTCACTACAATATTTGTAACTGAAACATCCTAGGCCAGAAATAAGGACCTAGAACTTTTGCACTTTGTGAACATTCAGACTTGAAAGGAAGAACTGAGCTCTGCTGAAGGAAGTTTTACAACATGGGAATTTCTTTTGTTTGAAAACAGCCCTAGAGAAAAACTACACTGTTTGTGCAAGGAGGGGTTGTACTAAATTGGACTGCTTTTGTTGAAGTGACAAAGTTTGAGCTCTGTTGCCAATATCCCCCACAGCCCTATCCCAGACAGAGATTGCTGTAGGGAATGATTTGCTCCTTTAGGCCCCAAGTCAGCAAAGCACTTAAACACATGGTTACCTTTTAGGCAAATGCTTGATAGCTTTGCTGAAGAGAGCTAAGCATAACCATTTGTTTAAGTACTTTGCTGAATCAGGGCCATAATAATACTGAATAATTTATCTGTTCAGTGCTCTCCAGAGTAAAAGGAGAGTCTGCTTCCAGACAGCCTTAGTCACGGCTCTCCACTGCACAGTAACGAAACCCAGCATTCAAGGAACAGTGAAATACAATGTTTGACAAAGGAAATCAAAGCTTCACAGAGAATCAAATCATGGAGAAGAGAGAAGTAAAGACATATTTTGAAAGTTACTGTTGCCTTAAATGAGTGACACAACCCAGACCACTGCATGGTATTGTACCCTGAGAAACAGGGCGGGGGAGCAGCGATCAATGCAGACTGACTGAGAGCCAACCCAACTCTATCAGCCCAATTCACTCCTACTGTCTTCTGTGGAGCTACACCAGGGATT
Organism: Eretmochelys imbricata; assembly: GCF_965152235.1. NCBI lineage: Eukaryota > Metazoa > Chordata > Testudines > Cheloniidae > Eretmochelys > Eretmochelys imbricata. The sequence goes on from NC_135577.1 coordinate 17,465,426, forward strand.
ACTCTGTTTCAGTTCCTGGAAGGAGCTGGGAAGACGAGCTGGCCCCTGGGATACTGGAGGACTTACCCTGGCCCTGCAGGATGGTGAGATGTAATAATAGTTCCCAGAATCCCCCAGCTTGATGCGGTGTTTGCAGGCTCGGGACAGGCCACTCAGAGCGCACTTCCTGCCAGGAGAAAGGAAAACAGTGCTTCAGTGAAGGAGAACTCCTGGAGGAACAGAGCATGGCAGCTAGCAGCTTCCTCAAGCCAACCCCCAGCAGCCAGGTCTGAGTCAGTCAGAGCCCAGGAGAGGAAAGAAGAAGGTGGGATTTGAGTTCTCTGCTGCCAGGAACAATTCAATAAAAGCTGCAGGAAGGGGCAAGTACAGGAGAATTCTCATCCTACATTTGCACAGGAGGCACCAGGAGCTACACAATCCCCAGGTAAACTGATACAGGGCCCTGCACGCCAGGGCTCCCCGGGATGGTCTGAAACCAGAAGGACATGCAGTGCTGGCAACAGGCCAGGAGAAAAGCTGTTAGACATTAGGATAAAGCAATGTAACAAGTGTAAAGAGTTCTGTCTGTTCTCTGCACCCTCTCCATCATACATGCACTGTGGGTTACTCAGCCTTAGGAAAAGGGGCTCTATGTTCTGTGAGGGGAGAGGGCTGTTCCTTCATCACAGCTCAGGGCTGGATCTGTTTGGTCAGAGTGCCGTATGACAGCTATTCAGACTGCCCCTGAGACCTGGTCTAGTGCACATCAGAAGGTCTGCGGCCAAGCTCAGATTGTGGTTCAATTTCTCCACACAGAAACATGGCACCATACGCTCCATACTCAGATCTTTAAGTTGTTCCATTCTACTACTATCACAATGGGAGTGGTGGGGTTTTAGGACATATTCCCTCCATAATACAGATTCCCTGATGGACCAGAGCCACTTGGACCACCCAATCTGATCCCTGCATTTTGCAGGGTCTCTCACTATTTTATTCTCATTAACCTAGTCTCCAACCTTCTCTTGAACTCTGTAGCAATGGTGCCTTGACCAACCATCCCCTTCACTACTCCGTTGCTCTGAGCATCCCTCTTAGACCTTCTTCTTCCTTATCTTTAAAGTTATTGCTCTTTGCCCTACCATCTTCCAAGACTGGGAATGTTCCCCTTTCTCAGTTTATATTGTTGTTACTCTGAAGGTATTTATACACCAAAGGCCAGATCCTGAGCTCAGTCACACTGGTGTAAGTCCAAAATGCCTATGCTTTTCCCTTGGCTCATGCCCAGTTCAGAGCCAAAGCCTGGAGCCCTTACTCAAGAAGAGCTTTCACTGAAGCCAATGGGAGTTTTACCAATGTTCCTCATCATCTGTCTCTGTGCACACAACCACTCACTGGGAATTGAACCCAGTTTCAAAACACAAGCCTCTATCATGTGAGCTAAAAAGGACTAACTCCATTATCTGGAGACAGTCGAAGGCTGATAACCTCTTCTACGGTCCAGCCACAAAGGGGATATGTAATACTCTCTGGCAGCATGCTACTACATAGCTCCTTCAACCTCCCCTTCTGCATGTCTTCTCTTCCAATCAGTGTATCATTCCTTTGTTGTCCTTTAACGCGTGCTCTTTCGGGAAGCTTTTTCTGCTGGAACCCACAGCACAGTCGGTCAGTTCTAACCTGTGCCAATGTCACACAGAGGCCAAGTTCAAACATTAACTTTTAAACTTCAAACACGAACTTAAACAAGAAAAGGTTTATAAATTAAATCCCATCTGCAACAAAAGTGGAATGCCCATGTGGTCTGGCATCTTCACTGAATGACCACATGGACTATACACTGGGGCTCATCGCTGATTATACCCAATGATTGCAGTTGGTATCTTGGAGGCAGTGAAGTTATAGTGCCCTCCAGAGTCCCTTTTAATCAGATGGGGCCTGATCCAAAGCCCACTGAAACTGAGGGGAGTCTTTCCAGATCAAAGGCCAGGAGATGTTGGGGTGTCCTGATCTTCTCTGACTCTTTTCAACTGTCTGTAAAAAGAACTCCAGTTTCCAGCATTTGCTGAAAAATTCCAGGAACATTTCCAGCATCACTCCATGCAGCCCAATAGGGATTTCCTGGGATTTCTCAGCATTTAACCACCGTCACATCCTTCTCAGTCCCCACGCCTCTGTGCTGGATGCTGACTTCACTCCTTAGCTGTGAAAGTAGCTAGGATGGCCATGAATCAGGCAGAAAGAATCAGAGAGATTGGAAATGTGACACCAAATGTTCAGGAAGGCTTGTGAGCCTGTTTATCTTCTCTCCCCCACTAGCAAGGGATTTAAACAGACAAACGCACCAAAAAATAAAAGAAGAAGCCTGGCCTATGTTTTCTGAAGTGAGGAGTGATTTGGGCTGCCTGGTTTTCGAGACATATTAAAGGGAGAAGATTTTCAGAGAGTGCCGAGCACTCACACTCCAGAAACCAGGCCTCTCTATAAGTTGGGCCCAAAATCATTAGTCACTTTTAGGCATTTGTCCCAAAGAGTATTGTAAGTGGGACCTTCAATTCACGTTCCGGCATTAACAGGATTAAAAAAGTTACTGGCTAAACTCCAGCCACAAAGCCATTAGTAACCAGGGGAGTTAGTAACTTGTTAATGGATCAGAGATATTTAATCATTGGCTAAAAATCACTTACGTTACAATTTGTGACCGGAACCCGCTGTGAGAAGAGACAAAAGAACAAAAGGCAACCAGTCAGGATACACACAGGACGGCTTGGTTTTGGCATGGGACTAACACTCACAGAGTGATTTGTTTTGAGAAGAGAGAGAATGTGGAACAGCTTGCCATGCAGTCTATGTGTCATTCAGGTCATTGCCTCGTGACATGACAGATGACCTTTGGCTTGGACCAAGCTGACCTAAACACAACAGCTCAGTGAAATCCTCTCTCTTGGTCAAGAAACGTAAAGCTCAGGAGTCTGACCCCTCTCTGTTTGCAGTCATACTGGATTGAACCATTTCCTGCCACCGCCCTTCCTGGGGGAACTGAGGCCCTGTAACATCAGGAACACAGACAGACAAGTGATTCCCAAGCTGTCACAGTAGTAACTCTGAAAAGAGTCGATGCAGCTCTCAGGAGGGATTGGGGTGAAAGACAGGGAGGAGAGATGAGTGAGCTCATTTTGCCACATTTCAAACGCACCTAGAGCATCATGGGTTCAAAAATGTGATGTGAACTTGGACACTATGGGACACATGCATAGGAGAAATTGCAAGAGGGGAGGAATAAAAAACACCACCTGCGGGTCACCCCGTCCTGCCGGCTCAGCTTATGGGGGTTCTCCTATCCACAGTACATAGCAAATTCTACCCTTGAGAGATAATGTTTTCAAATGACTCACCCTTGGATGACTCCCCCCGCCCCGAGTTTAAGTTAGAGGAAGAAAACATTCAGTAAGTTTGTGAACTCCAAATAGTTTTTCCAGCCCCCAAAAATGATTCAGGACTCCAAGGCCTCAAACTCCATGTGGTTCAACCAGCCCCTAGTGGTAAGTGCCTGGATCCAGGCCAGCTGCTGGCCTTGGTTTGGGATGGGAAAACACACTGTGAAATATTAGCTAAAGAGGCGTTTCTACACCAGACTACTCAGCTACTACCCAGTACTGCTCAGATGCTCAGGTGATGGGACCCCTAGAGAGACCTGAGATAGCGCTCTAGAGACACAGCAGAAGACTGAGCAGATGTGTGGGATGGAAGCTGCCGTAGCCTGGGAGGAGACTGGATGTGAGAGTCAGCGATGACTAAGGGAGCACCTGGAAAGTTCCTTACTTTGGTCCGCCACATTCCATTGCCGACACCTTCACCACGGGCAGCGTCTGGGTAGCCACAGGCTCTATGGTGAGTGTGTTCCGCTCCACGGCCTCCCGCACCAGCTCTGATAGCTACAGCAAGAAACACAGAACTGAATTCAGATCAGCAAAGCTCATGTCCGGTGATGTGGCGACTGCGCCCCTCCTCAGCATCAGTACAGCCTGAATGTCTGAGCAGAACGATCCCCCAAGTCCTTGCTTCTGCTCCAGCCCTCACCTCCTGTTTGGTGAAGTCTAGACAGGGCCCCACATCTTCCCGGTAAATCCTCTCCAGGAAGGAGCAGGATTTTTCCAGAGTCGGGGATTCCTTCCAGGCCTGGAACTCGGCAAACAGGATGGAGTCAACCTGCAGCGAGTGTCAGGGGAGACAGAGGAAGAGAGAAGGTGTGGGGTTGGGGAGAGGGGGAAAGACACCACAAGAGTTAGCACACCTATTCCCCAACTACAAGGCTGCCTTGGAACTGCAGAGAAAAGCAGGATCGCCCCCAGGGGAACCTCTGCATCTGCCTTGTCTGCCACCCACATCACCATCTCTGTGACAGATTAACATGCCAGGTGAGGGTAGCTCAATCTGAGGCCTGTGAAATGCCCGAGTTCCCCAAGGGCAAGGCAGAGTTCCCACTGGGGGAGGCAGCCAGAGAGCGAGTGAATAGACCAAATTCCCCTCTCATCCCAGGGCTAGCCCACGATGGCAACGAAGTTCAGGACATAAAGGCAGAATCCCCTCGGAGAAAGAGGTCAATACAGCAAAGGAGTGAGTCAGGGAAAAGTTTTCAGTGAATAGCCATCACCATTTCTATCCATTTGTGTAGCAGGTGTGCTGGCCCTTTAAAGACAGGTCCAAACCCAGCAGCCTGGGAGCTGCGGCAGCCCAGAACTGAGGAATTCTGAGAGGAGCTGTTCCCAGAAGTGATGGGGATTATAGGCAGCAGGGCATGCACAGAAGGGAAAGTAGGGTATAAGAAGCAGCCTTCCTTCAGAGCACCAAATGGCTACATTTGTTATGGGTTCTCTGCAGAGAGGGAGCTTTCCAGGGCCTGGGAGCTGCTACACATATTCCCCTTTGCAGATGGGACTCAAATTCACAGCTGTGAGGGACCCACAGCAAATCTTGCCTCTTCCCTAGTCTCTCTCATTTTATATCCTGCTTCCCTGCCTGCTCCCAGCATGCCCTACAATTCCCATCAGTCCAACGCCAAATCCCAGCATGCCTCGGCTCTAGGCTGCAGCAGTGACAGGACCATGCTGGGCCTGGCCCTATCCTTAAACAGCCAGCAGACCCTGTTATAGTTTGTTAAAGGAACATGGGGAGGGGGAGGGAGGAACAAAACAAGCACAGCATGAAAAAAACATAAGTGAACAAAGCAGCCCAGTCTGTCCTGACAGTGCACTAGCTCTATGCTATGGAGACTGCTCACCTGGTGCCAGGAGACAACTCCAGCGCCACAATATGGAAGTCAATTAGAGAAACAAAACAAAACAAAAAAAATGGATGTTAGTGTCAAAGAAAGGTAGAGCTGAAAGGCTGAAGCTGGGAGAGGCTGATGAATCCCACCCTCCGCCTAGCCTGTCCTCTGTGCCACATCTGTTCTAGCTCAGAGGTTACCTGCCGCAAGGAGGACGACGAGGAAGAGTCTCCCACCAGGGCCTGCCAGCCTGGCTCATAGGTGATGTGGATGGCCTTCCCCGGGACAATACAGAGGAGCAGAGAGAGAAGAGTGGGCACCCCAAACTTTGAAGGACGAGTGGAGAGAAGAGAGACAGACAAGGAAACAGTTCAGAGGGGCAGGCAGAGAAAGAAAGGCAAAAACGTGAGACAGACGATACAGAAAAATCGAGTTCTGCCCATCAGCATGCCGAGTGCCTCTCAAAAGGTCCTAGGTTCTTCAGCATTTCCTTGGCCTATGATTTCAGAAGCGACCAGTGATTTGGGGTTGCTCAGTTTTTGGGTGCCCAGCTTGAGCTGCCCTAAAGAAACCCAATTTTCCCAACATGTTGCACAACCCTGAGGCCCCATAAGTGTGTCTCAAGTCAGGCACCCAAAAACAGAGGCATTCAAATTCACTAGTCACATTTTTAAAAATGTAGGCCCCGGATTTTAGGCAGCTGGTTAGCTGCACCAATGGAAATCCCTTGTGTAGACACAGTTTACACCAGAGCAAGGGCGCAGTAGGGACCTTGCCAGGATTATGCATTTAGTGAGCAAGAAAGGGAAAATAATTACCATCTTTGGTATTCTACAAGCACCTTCCAGCCAAGAATTTCCCATTGATTACAGACCTTCGGTGACTGACCCTCGTAACTATAGCAAGCAATTGACAGCATCAGCAAACACAGCCCTTTGTTGTTTATGAACTGCACGCAAACAGAGCAGGACTTTTACAAGTTTGTCCCCAAGTCACAATTGTTCAGCTAATGCCTGGCACTGGCTGCGCTAGCTTTTCAGCTGTTCGATATCAGCAAGTCAATAGTGCAGCTAACTGACTGGACACCTGAGTCATAGGCTATTGCTTCTGGTCCCTGATTGGATCACCTTGTTTAGCAGCTCACTGGAGTTTTGATTCATGCAGGGAGAGGAGCCTCTTTCCCTATTGCCACAAGAAGGATCCTTCTATTTGGCTACATACTCGGACTTCAGATTTCAACATATCTGGGTTCTTTCTTACCTGAGCAAGAGAAAGGTAGATGTAAACCAACGAAGCAAGACTTCATGGCTATTTAACAGACCCTTCCTTTGATTCTCTCCTCATGTTCACACACAAACTGTGTGTGTAATTCTAATCCCATACACGGTGATATTAGCAGCTGCTGAAGTGCAGACTGAATCCACCCATCCCTACTGCCATTCATTTAAGTCACTGTCAGACAAATGAGCCATCCGAGAGGTCAGCCCAGTCCTCTCTTGTCACCTCTTCCTGGTCTGATTAGCTGTCTCACTTCCTGGTTGCGTTCTAGGTACAAGCCAGACTGGCCAAGTGCCTCCCTGCTCTTGAAATGCTTCCATGCTGCAGACACCAATGCTCCTGGTGGTGGAGGCAAAGCACATGCAGCCCCCACTGCAACCACGTGTTTTTTCTTCCTGCTCAAATACCAAAACTTGCTTCCTCGTCCCTCCAGCTCTCACACCCACAAGGAGTTTTCCAGATGGCCGTGTAAACACTCGTGCAAAGGTGTGTTCACACAACTAGTCACAACACTGTTTGCAGAAAGATAAATTCTGGCAGACCCATGTTGTACTCACATCAGTGTTTAGGGAGACCAAATGAAAGGGGCCACAAAACTCAGTGAAGGAAATTAATAGGATTTTAGTTGAAACAACAGCCACAAAAGCTGTTTGTATTTATTTGCCTGGCTCTATCCAGGAGGCAGGCAATACCTGCTTTGCAGGTAGAGAAACTGAGATGTAGGGAGGAAAGGTGACTTGCCCAAGGTCACACAGTGAGGCAGTGGCAGAGCCAAGGAACAGAAAGCAGAAATTCCGACTCCCAGTCCTGGGCTCTAACCACTAGTCCACACTAGACAGATGGGAAATCAAAGCAAACAGCATTAGTCAGAGCAGCCGTTAGACTGCAGAGGCAGATCAGGAAAGCCAGTTCTCAGTAGTTGCTTACGGCCTGATACCAGCACAGCTACGAGCCTTATCCATACAGCCAGGAAAGTCCTGCAAAGGCATGCAGGTTGTTTGCAGAGGTTCTCTCCTGATCCCAGACTGGAGTTAATCCTGTAAGGGGAAGTCCCCACAGTCTGGGATTTTGCCAAGAAACCTCCAGCTCCCAGCACAGCAAGACTCAGAGGACTCCTAATCCACGAATGGCATTACTGTGAACATCGCTGAAACCACGGAGCAGGGGAAAGGTTGTGGGCTCTGCAGACCTCAAGGGAATCCCTGAGAAGATCCCTCCACCAGCTCCCTCCCCAGCATGTGGGCTCAAGCCCACGCAGGGCCAAGAGCTGATGTGGTGAATGGATTTCACCCACCTCTTTGCACTCGTTGCTGACCGACTCCAGGGGCAGGCTCTGGCTGGTGGCTGCGACTACTGCACTGCTGGCACTCTTGTTCCGCCCGTGCCCTTTCCTGAAGACAGTTTTGGAGGGGCTTTGGAGCTGGGGATGCAACTCCCGGTTTGGAGAGGAAGGTGTGGAAGTGATCACCAGAGTTTTCAAAGCAGTCACCTCTGCTTGCAGCATGTCGATCTGGGAGACAAGGAGAGTCAGCAACGCCACCACCTCCACCCAGCAGAGTCCCATGCACCGCACAGGGAATGCATGCTCAGGATCCCGGGGCGTCCGCACCACCCAGCTACCCACTCAGCCTAGGAGACATCTCTTGATCCATCCACAGCATCCGCCCAGCTCTTCCACCCCCTGCTCGTCCCAGAATCTCAAACCAGGGAGCAGGGTCTGTACAGATCAGAAACAACTTGCAGAGCCTTCCCTGCCCCTCCCAATCCACATCCCCCCAATGGCTCAGGCTCTGCAGGCAGGGCATATTTAAGTCTTGTAGCCAGAGACCCCTTCCCTGATGAGGCATCATCAGCAGATGTAGCTCCATGCCCCCTTGGTACATCCTGATCAGGGAATCCTGTCCCTAACTCCTATCTCCCCAGACTCCCTTATCCATGGTGCCTCTAAGCAGCAGCTTGTCCTGCACTAGGCAACAAACTGCAGCTAGGTGAAGCTGCTGGTCAGTTCTGTGCTTGTGGGAGCCCAGGTGAAATTCAGGGCCCTGTTTTTCACAGGAGAGTTGGATCTGCTGCTGGTTTCAATGGCACGTTTCCCCACATTCAGTAGCAGCTGTGCGGTGAGCTGAGAGACCTACTGACTGTCTAGAGGCCAGTAGTCCAGGAGGTCCCACTGGGAGGAGACTGGATGGGATGTGACCCTCAGCTACGTTGCTATCCCCCTGCCCACAGGCAGCCCTGTGTCTGTACAGCAGGGGGATGGATTGGAGAGTCCTCACCTTTCCTCGGGCCTCCCTCAGCTGCTTCTCTGATGCAGCCTGCTTAGTGTTTGCATCTCTTACCATCTTGTGCGCTTCCTGCAGCAGAGGGAGAACGTGTTACCTCCTGCTCATCGCAGCCAGAGTCCCAGCTACACACAGCCCCTGCGATGAGCAAACCCACAAAGCCAAGCAACACATTCTACCCTGTACCCTGGCGTTTTACATGCAGCTCAGTAGTTCTCCTGGGGGGCAGGGTACTCAAGGGTCCCCCTACCGAGTGTGGCAGCCTTCCCAAGGACAGTGGGGAGCTCAGAGCACAGTGCCCCCGGCGCAGGCCTGTCTCCAACTGGCACAATAAGGCCCTAACCTTCCTCTGTCCAGTGCTAGGCAGTTGAGTGTCCTGGGCTGCTGGAAGACAGGATTTTACTGGCCTGTGAGCTCATCATGAGCCATAGCACAAGAACGTGGGTCCTTTCATTGTTCACCCTCTCCAGCAGAATGCAGTAAAGCAGCTCCCAGGGGTGGTGCACTGAGGGCATTGTGGTGCCTCTCTCCAGGCAAGGGCTGGGTGCTGGCATCTGGGAGAGGGTTGGGGAGCAGCAGGCAGCCTGTAGAATGGGCCACATGAGAACAGCTGCAGCAAGCCCAGGGCACAGCTAGGGCACCAGCGAAAGGACTAAACTGCCTAGCTTCAGCAGCAACAGAAGCAACAGTCGAATAAACCAGCTGCTTTGGGGGGAGCAGGACACAAACACCCAGACTTTCCTAGACTAGATCCTGCCTCAGACACCGCTGGCTGAAAACCGAAGTGTAACGAATACACGTGCTGCTTCATGTTTCCTGCCAGAGCGGCTGGGGTGCCTGGAGGTGGAGTGGGGAAAGGGAGAAGGCCTGTTCCCCATGCCAGTGCCCTGCATGCTGCCCCTCCCCATTAACACAGGTGCCAGCTTGCACCATGCTCTGCCATCCTGCGTATGCAATCGGCCAGCTCTACTGTTCAGACTGGGAAGGGCTAGCCATGGATGCTCGAAACCCCGAGGCGTGGGCAAAGTGAGGAGAGAGCCTGTCCCAAGGGGGACAGTGAGTGATCTCCGTTTAGGGACTAACTGGGGAAGGGGGAGGGAAGTGGTACCTCGAACAGACTGGCTGTCAACTCCTCCAGCTCCTGCTCCAGCTGCTCTCTGACCTTTGACAGCCTCTCACATTCCTCATCCTTCAGCTTCAGCTCCTGCAGAGGGGAAGCCCTGGGACTTCGGCATGCTGGACAGAAGCACATGCCAGGCCCCAGTACGCTCTGCAGACAGCACCACTCTCTTCCACCTGCCTCATTCTCTCCCGCTGCATCCTGCTGCCCCCTCCCGCTCTGCACACACTGACGCTACCCCTCCCCCTGCCCCACATCTGTGCGGATTCCAGCCCCACCTTCCCCACTCACCCCCAACCACTCCAGACGCTCACTCTGGGCTCATTGTTAGTACCCTAACAGGGTGTGCTCCCACCTTCCAGCCCATGGAAACTCCTGCTCCTTCTACCCTTTTCACTCTTCAATTCCTGGTCTGTGCCCCCACCCCCCCCCTTGGTGTGCTTGTCCCCCCCCATATACACACCCGCGCCCAAGGCTTTACCTTCTGGGCTCTGTGGAGCTCCTCCTTCAGGAACTCGGATCCCTTCTCACGGATCTCCACCGAGGAGCTGCGCAGGCGGGAGACATTGAGCTGCGCTGTGGATTGGCCGTCGTCTCCCCCACCTGCCTCCCTGCAGCGGGGTTCCAACTGTGGCAGCTCCTTCCCACCGCTGGATGATGCCAGCGGCTTCCACTGTCCCACCGCCGGCTGCTTCTGGAGCTGCTGGCTGCCTTCCTTGAACGGGGCCTGGCTGGGGGACACAAGCATGTGACACATGAGCCAAGGGTCAGAGATCCAGGGTGTGGACAGCGCCAGGATCCAAGCACCTTATGGCCCCACCCAGCTCTCATCATTTAAGGGGTTCTCCATAGAAAGCTCTCCCCCCAGTGGAAATGAGCCTTCGGCTAATGGCCAGCACTGAGAGGGATTGCGATACCTGGGGAATGATAATGCTGCAGGAAGAGTGTATAGGTCTCAGGAGCGTGGAAGGGTGAGGGGGCGACATGGGGTGGATGTGCCACTTGAGACAAGAACACAGAGCAGGCTAATCCGCAGCTCAGGTTATAAGATCACTGCAGAGTTGAGGGGTCTCCAACAGCATTTGCAGGCCGGCTGGATCGTGTCATGCTGGTGTCTCGCCCCACTGCGCGCACGGCTCTTCCCCTGGCTTGGTGATCCACAGAGGAGATCGACAGTGCTGGACAGACCAGGGCAGCACACATATCTGGCCTGCTGCCCTACGGGAACAGGACAACCATGCAAGATGTTAATTGCAGACAGGTCGAAGGGCTGAGAGGGCTTTAACGGCAGGGGTCAGCCTCATCCCAAAACAGCCAAGGGACTGCTGGGGCTCCATTCTTAAGGGACCTGTAGCTCAGGGGCTAATCCACCACTCCAGAAACTGAATCCACCTCTCTAGAGGCAAGATCAAGAAGGGGAGGCAACTCACAGGCTTCATCTCTCACCATTCCAATTCCAGGTGCCCTGGCATTTGGGGAAGAAGCACAGACTCCCACAGTGCCAGAGTCTCTCTAAAGAGTGCTGAGGGATAACGCAAGGGGCATCAGGCAGGATTAGCTCAGAGGAGCTGCTTTTGCTCTGTGGGTGGCAGCGCTGGGTTCACTCTCCCTCGATGAAGGGCCTTCTAGGAAGGGAAAACCCTAAACAAGCCACTTCCCCCCATCCAGCTCTTCGAACAAGGACCGGGACAGAATCACCAGGGCACACACTGGGTGCAGGAGCCCATTATAAGGGCCAGGTTATTGTCAAAGGGAGATTAGGGTTAATGCAAGGGAAGGGATGGCAGAAAGTCCACCCCACCCTCTGTATCTGTGCTGTCACTCTGCCCTCAGCTGGCACCCAGCCAGGGAGAACTGAACAACCCAGGGAGAGATCACAGTTCCTTGGGAGGAATAAAAGCAGAGGTGCCATTTAGAGGGGGGGGCTCCTCCCCCACCCCAAGTTTCGTACAGGAGATGAGCTCCCATGCAGAGCTCTTAAGGGCAGCACAGCCCGAGTGTGGAATGTGAGTTCTGCAGAGGAGACCTGCTGCTCCAAGCTTGTGGCCCTGGGGCAGGGAGTCAGTATTTTGTTTACAAACAGAGGCAGAGTGATTAAGATAAGAAAGGGCTGGTAATTAAATTAAGGATCTGGAAGTCATTAGATGGGCCTGTAAAACAGAAATCCCTCTGCAGGGGGTGGCGGGTGTTGCAGGGGATGCAGAAGAAATACAGCCAAGCCTTCTGAGCCAAGGTTACATTCAGAAAAGTGGGAGACTTGGGGGGCGCACGTGAAAAGAAGGGGCCAAAACCCAGGGAAGGGATAGCCATGGTATAGAGAAGTTCCCACTCTACCTGTGGTACTTATGTGGCCCCATTACCATAGTATCTGAGCGCCTCAAAATGTCTAACCTATTTCTCCTCACAGCCCCTCAGTGAGGTAGAGCCATGTTGTTATCCCCATTGTACAGATGGGGCACTGAGGCACAGAGAGACTAGAGGCTAGATTTTCAAAGGTATTTAGGCACCTAGTGGGATTTTCAAAAGCGCCTAGAAGGTTAAGTGCTTTGTAAACCCCATTAAATGCCTAGCTGCATCTTTGGATGCCTAAAAACCTTTGAAACTCTGTCCCTAAGGCATACAGGAAGTCAATGGGGGAAGTAGAACCCAGGTCTCTCAGGGCTAGTTCCTTATCCACTGGACCAGCCTCTCTCTCCGCTATATGCTGCAAAAAGAAAAAAAAAAAAAAAAAAGAGGAGGACTCTGATAGATGGGAGCAAAATCAAGAAGGCCAGTTCTCTGAGACTCCAGCAAACGGTCCGAGGCAATTGGGAAAGATATCATGGTTGATAGCATGAAAAGCAGCACAGAGGGCAGGAAGGATGAAAAAAGAAAGAGGGAGAATAAGAGTCAGATGAGAGAAGATCACTTAAGCCCCAAGGGGCGGCAGGTCCTGCCCCAGGCTAGGCTGTAAAGCACTGGCTGCTGTGCAATTTTACATTTTAATTGAAAATCATTTTATCATTTTTTGTTCTGAGTTTGAGAAAAGGAAGGAATGAGAAACTGCCATATGAGTATCAGATGCGTTTATGCCTCAAATTCTTAGGGTTTCAGCTATATCCAGGCCAATTCCAGAACAAAGAACAGAAATTGCATCCAAAGAGTCCATAGAGTCGACGATTATTGTTACGATTTGCATTATTCACTGGGCACCATCTATGTGCTCAGCAGAATATGCCAGGAAATGTAGTCCCTGAGTCAATGTGTATAAAATGTGTAGCCCTGGATAAGATGGCTCAGATATTTAAGTATGAAGTGTATAGTTACTGAGCATCCGATGAAGTGAGCTGTAGCTCACGAAAGCTTATGTTCAAATAAATTGGTTAGTCTCTAAGGTGCCACAAGTCCTCCTTTTATTTTAATATCTATGAGTGAAGATGCTGACTGCAACAGAAGTTTTACTTGATTAAGGACTAGAAGATTTGACCCTCCAACTTTCTTTCAAGAGGAAGAGCTGCCCAGAACTCCTCTGCCTGTTTATTTTTCTTTCCTGCCTGCAGTGGCCCTGATAGACCTCAGAAGTCTCAAATTTTTTCTCAACTTTAAAATGTGGCATTTTCTTGGTGTTTGGTTTTAAATAGTCTCCTGTGAAAACTGCAACGCAATCACTGTAGTGTTGTGCTTAAGAGCCTTCTGGAAAGTAACTAGCCTTTAAACTGAAATCACAGAGTCGCCAACTCTCATGATTTTGTCATGAGTCTCATGATAATTATTGTTTTCCTTAAAGCCCCAAATGCTGGAATCAAGTGGATATGTGATGATTTCAGCCTTCATTCTTAAAAAAAAAAAAAAAAAAAAAAAAAAGACGTTTCGAGCCCTAGGGGCTGTGGAGAAAGCTTAAAAATGTGACCCCAGTGCACCCTAAAGGCTTGAAAAGCAGAAGGCAAAGAAAAAGAACACCAAATCTATTATTTTTACATAATCTCATGAGTTTAAAGCCAATCTCGTGATTTTTGGTGAGCCTAATTCATGATTTTTGAATGTATGTGGTTGGCAATACTGTGAAAGTGACTTGAAAGTGTCAGTTTCATTCCTGTTTAAAGTCAGTTTCTAGTCTATTATCTGTAGTGGGGAAACACCCCTAGAGCCCCAGGCAGGTGCAGTATAAACTCACGGGGCCTTGCCCCAATAGGATGTTTCCAAATGTTAAATGATCTATTCCAAGCTTGGCGAACTGCTAAAAAGTGATAGAAAGTCACCTAGACTTTTCTACAATTGTTGTATTCAATAGTTCGTAACAAAGTAAGAATATACATTAAATTTTTAAACCTAACCAGTGTCCCTTAAGTGACTTGACACAAGATGTCAGAACATGTTAGTATGAGAGCTGAGTGGGTCTAATATTTATTTAATTTTCTTTCTTTATATAGGAATTAGATATGGTGCTCCTGTAAGATATTTCTAAGTTATTATCTGCAAAACAACTCGAGTCTTCAGGTGCCTACGTAGTCCCTGGAATCACGCTTAAAGTTGCCCGCCCCCCCCCCAAAATCTGAAATGACGCTAGTGAATAAAAGCCTCCGTTATTCACAGCAAGGGAATTTTCCAAACCCAGACTCAGCCCAGCTGAACCCTTGGGGAAACAGAGATTGGAAAGAGAAGCTGTGTGTATTAGCAAGTCATGAACCACCAGGGCTCGAGGGTGAGATACAATGCAGGTTGCTTTAAAATGACATGAGCAATGCATCCTTACAAGGGGAAAGACGGTCCTGTGGTTGGAGACTGGGTTGGGAGTCTGAGGATCTAATCCCAGCCCCATCCCTGATTTACTGAGTGGCTTTGGGCAACTCACTTCACCCCATTCGTGCCTCAGTTTCCCTATCTTTAAAATGCAGGTAATTTACACCTCTAGCTGACATGGGTGTTGCAAAGATAATTAACTCATTCATGTCTGTACAGCACTTTGAGAATACTGACTATGTATAAGCGCTAAATTACAGTCCCGGATACATTTTTATATGAAATAAGACCCCACAAGAGAGAGTTGTGGTCTCTTTTCAAAGCCTTGGCCTCAATTTTTAAGGTCTCACCTGCAAGATCCACATGTGGAGTGAACTGCACAGAGCTCCCATTACCTCACTCTGAGGGACAAAGAACAAAGCTGACAACAGCAGGACTCAGTCCTGTGACTCCAGGGAGCCCTGGTGTTTGTGAAATGGCCTCTGCCCTGCCCCCAAACCCAGCACCATGATCCAGGATTTTTGATGGACGTAATTTAAGAGAGACACCAGCAGGTCTGTGTGGTATACAAGCAAATACACAGTGGGCCTAAAGTTAAGGGCATTGGCTCCCACCTGATCCAAAATTTCATTGTGGCAAGTGAACCCTCACCCCTTTCACCGCAAACCCGCATTTCCCACACACACACAGCAACCACCCCTGACTGAGGAGGAGCAGGCTCTATTTTTAACCAAATATTTACCACCCTCAGTCCAGTGCATTCCCACTGAGCAGATATGGGGTCCCTATTTGTCTTCTTTATTGGTTTCAGAGGCTGGCACATACATCCACAGCAGAAACGGGGCCCGGATGCCAAGTTGAGCTCCTGCTGAAGAGACACCTCCAGGAGGCTCCTCTCTGAGGCTCAGCAGCTTTTTGTCAGGAGCTTGCCTCAGGCTCCAGAGGCAATATCCTTGTTTAGCTTCTGAGCTAGTGGGAGAAGAGGGGCTCTGGCAGCAGGGGATGTGCAGAGTTGGGGATTCCCAAGGGACTTGGATCGGGGTGACTCCAGTGTTGCCAGGGGAAGGCGAGGGAAATGCTCCAGCAGGGTCAGAACCCAGCTGTCGGGAGACGTCAGTGTGTGGCGAGAGTCCTTGGGGAGCTGGGGAACGTGCACAGCTCTAAAGGGGAACCCGTCAGGGATCTTCAACAGGGAAAGCTGCAACCCACTACTGCTGTCAGACAATATGGCCACAAATACAATGTGCCATCAGAGGTCAAGATGGCTTCCAGGGGCACTGACGCAGCCAACCCCGGTGTCAATCAATAATCGTCAGTAGCCCCTTGTGGAGGCTTTGTCCTCCTCAGAGCTGGACGTGGGTAATATCAGCCTCACATTTGATCGGTGCTCTGCTGTGCCAGTCCACGGCTGTTCATCATGGAAGGGGGCAACAGAGGTGAGGATAATGGGGAGGTGGAGTAGCCTAGGGGGTGGATTTGGAGCCGGATCCAAATGCAAGAGCCAAAAGGAAGGTAAAGAGGCAAAGCAAAACCAGGAGAGAGAATAAAGAGAAGACAGAAAAGGAGAGAGGCAGAGAGAAGGGAAAAGGTCAGATGAGACGAGGCCCAACAGATCACAATTGCTCTAGGATAGAAGACAGCAAAGGACGAGCAGCAGCCAATATAATTCAGAGACCCTGGTTAAAAGAGGAGAGGCGTGGTGCAGGGAAACGGGGGGTAGAGAGTGGGAGGAAAAGATAAGAGCAGCAACTAATCCAAAAGCACAGGGAATGAGTGCTGCTGGCGGCTAAAGGTGTATTGCACAGGGCCTGCGCCATTGACTTCTAAAGGAGCAGGATTGAGCCCACAGAAGCTTCTTTACTGGGGAGAACGGGAAGGGCATTAATAAATGAGGAGGAGGCTAAAATGAATGATTAAAACCAAAAGGCTGAGAAGCCAAATTCCTCTTTAAAAATTTGCATTAAGGAAAAAAACCAGGAGAAAGAGGTTAGGCTGATTAGGCTGTGATGAAGATCCTATGGTGATTATTGTTTATATAGCACCATGGGCCTGATCCAAAGCTTCCTAAAGCGCACAGAAAGACTCTCAGTGACTTCAGTAGGCATTGGATCCAGGCCCAAGTGAGCTAGGTTCTTCATATGCAGGTTTGAAGACAAGATCCCAGCTCTCAATTGTTGGTAAGAAGCAGATAAATAATTGGTAGGCGGGGGCAGGGGGTGACAGGGAAGAGGGGCAGAATGTATCAGGACAGTTTGTATGGATGACATGAATTCCAGGGTGCTAACAGAACTAGATAACAACTGGAAATTATATTTGAGAAATCATGGGAGAACTGGGAGAGATACCATAGAATTGGATGGGGAAGCAAATGTGGTACCAATCTTCTAAAAAGTAAGAAAGTGTGATCCTGGTAATTGCTATCTGATAAATCCAGCCCATGTGCCATATAAAACAACACAAAAAATACGCAGAGAAAGAAGTCTTTACGCATAATGGGAATGGGTTATTAAGAACAAATCATTCCAAGCAAACTGGATGGCACTTTTGATTGAATTACAAAACCAGGAGGAAGGCAGAATGTATAGCTGGGCTTTAGCAAAGCATTTGATGAGAATGTCACACAAAACGTTACAAGGCAGATCTCATTCCAGTTGGCTTGAACAGCAAAGTGCTGTCACATGGGTTGAATGAAAAGTGGCTGAAGGACCATAAACAAGGTGTAGTGAATGATAAATGGCAGCTTGGCAAGAGGGATTGGTGTCCAGAGGAACATTACAGAGATCGGCATGTGGGGCACGATTTTACCGAACAACCTCATTAACGCTCTGGAAGGGGAGGGAAGCCGCCCACTAATTTAACGTGCAGATTATACTAAATTGGGAAGTGCTGAAAACAGCAGCAAGTGTGTGGGGAAAGAATGGGCAAGAAATTAAATGAGCTTCTGCCAGAAAAAATGAAAGCTAATACTACGGAGCAAAAGTAATCCATACAGAGATACCTCAACGGGTCGGAGGCACTAGGGAAGCAGCAACGCACCTTGGGGCCCTGCTCCAAAGCCCACTGAAGTCGACAAGACTCTTTCCATTGCAAACCCATAGCAAACTCCAACCTAGAGAGAAGTGCACAATGCGATGCAAGCAAAAATAGGCAACTACAGTCTGGGAGTGCACAAATAGAAATATTGCATGACCAACCAGCAAGGTGACGGTTCTCCCTACATTGTGCTGGCCAGACCACACCAAGTCCGTATTATATTCAGCTCTGGGCTGCTCAAATCCCATGTTGGCAAATCAGAGAGTATTCAGAAGACAGCAAGAGAAATAATTAATGGTTTTGCTGCATTAATGTACAAGAGAAGATTAGCAAACATAAATATGTATAATTTGCCTAAATAATGACAAGGAAAATGGGATTAAGAGTCTTTGAAGGGTATAAACACCAAGGAAGGAATTAGTCAGGGTGATCTAACAGGGTATGACTAGGAGGAAAGGGATGAAGCTAATCAAAGGAACATTTAAACTATATGAGACAAACCCACCGCAGCATACCGCTGTAGAAATCAATGGAGCTGCACCAAAGATAAATATGGCACAAAGCAGGAAAGGGAGAGAGGGAGATCTATTCGCCTATTAACATCTCCAGTAAATGATGGGGTGGAATTCAAACATTTTAAATTAGATTGGATAGAGTCCCGAAGAATATATTGCCAGAACAATCCTTCACCAGTCAGGAAATGAACTAGAGGGGACCTAATAGGTCTTTTCATGTAAGCCTCCTCCTTTGCTTTTCTTTGTTTCTCCTTTTCATAGGATGGAGGAAAAGCTAATTCAGAGACAAATGAGGCGAGGGAAGAATTACAGGGGAAGCAGCAAGTAACAACGGTGGACCTAACGGTGATTCACTTAATGTGTTCCCAGTGACAGCTATATGAGGGAGGTGAGAGGTGAGCAGTCAACATGAGTATTTTTTTTAGTAACCCACTAGACAACAGCTACATCCAGATACTCTGCAGCTAATGGTACAAGAAAGGTTGTCTGGCATTGTTCTATGGACAGGATACCACACTTGTAAAATCATGTTAGGGAACTAAGTTCCAGCCCAGGTCTTAGCAAGCCCTGTGGTGCCATGTTTCACCAGGGGTCTCAGAGTTCCTTACCAACTTTAACTAAATAACCCTCACACCATCCCGGAGGGGTAGGTATTATAGCCCCCATGCTACAGACAGGGAGACTGAGGCACAGAGAGGGTAACTGGCTTCCTCCAAGTCACACAGTGACTCAGTGGCAAAGCAAGGATTAGGACACAAGGCACCCGAGTACCAGAGCCTATTTGCTAACTACAAGGCTGTTGCTGTATTAACAACCACATCTAGCGGCCACGTCATGCTTTGTCTCAGAGGGTATCACAGGAGGGTAAGAACCCAGGTCTTGTGATTCCCGGTCTTGAGCTCTGACTGCTAAGCCACACTGCCTCCCTTGCACTTTATACCTACACATGACTCCCAAGCAACAATTCCAGCGATGCAATGCCAGGGTGCAGAGCTCTAGGCTCTAGCTTCCAGCCCCAGGCCTGCTAGTCTGGATAGCACAGGGCTGACTATCCAGGAATAGGGGGCAGACTTTGTGACCAGTCAGCCCCCCAGCTCCCCTACAAGCAATTTGGACAGGTGTTAAACAAAGGAAACATGAGTCTCTCCTCTGAGGGCAGGTGCCACATTGCCCATGGGCCAACAATGAGAAGGGATTGGGAAAACCCCTCCCTACCTAGCCTGCAAAGTAGCGAATGAACAAACCAGCGTCATGATGGACATTTTTAGTCCTGCCTACACTATAACCACATTGCTGAGGAACCCTGCAATCCCCTAACTCAGTTCGACCCTAGCTCCACTGCAAGAAGGATCAGTACGCTCCCCATGTCGTGGGACAACCCTGCTGTAACTAGTCCCCCAGCACAGCCATTGCTACAGTGTAGACGGGATCTTGAAGTACCCAGGCGACTCGGCAGTCAAGCCTTGATCTATATTGCCCTGATGGGGCTTTGAAACCAACATTTCACTGAGACCGAGAAGGTGATGGAGGTTCAGTCCTTTTGCTGTTGCTATTGTCAGTCTGGCTGGAGCCTGTGCTCTGTAGGATGGTGGGGGGTGTTTTGAAGGCTCTTCTCAATAGGAAACACTAGCTAGAAACTTTTTTTTTTTTGTTGGATTATATAGAAAAAAAGAGAAAAATGTGCAGGATCCACACTTTTTCCAGCAGGCCCCACTCGTTTCCTGTGGCGCTGATCTGACAGTTATTTCCTGTACAAACTGCCTGCGCGTCTCTCTGGCTAAACTCTGCATTTGAGTTCACAAGGGGATCCTGGCTCTTCTATTCTGATCTCCTGCCACGGAGCAGCCTGAAATCCACACATGCAGAGACAGCAGGAGGCAGGATTCACTGTGTGGTTCGAAAGTAGAGTGTTGTCCATACTGATTTAGCACTAAGCAGCCAACCAGTCTCCACGTACATCCTCGACACACACCTGCCTCACCGGACTTGCTCAGGCACTCAGTAACACACCTCTGAAAGGCATATGCCCTGCCACAACAATAGATGCTATACTGTAGCATGCAGTTCATCTTTCTCATATTTGCTTTACAGGCAGCAAAGAGCCGGGAAGCAGGCTGGGGTGTTCGGTATACGCTGATAGTTAAGTAGCATCCAGTATTTCTATATGCAAGATGCCACACATAAATATACTCTATTGGCACTTTATTGTGGTACATTGCCTTGTTCAAAGTTTATACACACACTCCACACACACTTTAGAAGAGATCAGACCTTGAAAAATTCAACCCACGTGCTGACAGTTATTAGAAACTCAAAACCAGTGGTTAGATTGGAAACACTTGGGCAACCTGAACTAGAACTGTTCCTGAAGATGCCACTATTAGCGATGGTGTAGTTTTAGTTGCTTGGAAGCTGTAAAGTCCCCCATATTTTACTCTTTCCGGGGCAAGCGTACTACACACACACGCCACATTAACTTGCCCAGAGGCCATGAGCGAACAATGCAGTGTCTGTAGATCACACTTTAAAAAACAAAAACAAAACCAGGGGCAGTTTTCATATTAGGAAACTATTTCCTCGTTAGGTGCCCAATCCTGCTCCCACTGGAGTCAGTGGAAATGCTGACAATGACTTCAGCGGGATTCAGAATCGGACCCAAAATTCCAAGGATGACTCTTCTCCCCAGATGACTCTTCTCCCCACCATCTCATCTCCTTTTCTCATCACCATTAACTCTCTCTCAACCCTTCAGTATTAACCCTGTCTCTTTGCTGTTTAGCGCTCTCTCTCCCCCACGTTTCTCTTTATTCCTGTGGCCCATCAGTTTCTCATCTCTCTTGTCCCTCACGTTCTTCTGTTCACACTGGTAGCTTTCCCCTGCTTTGTGGATTTTGCCTTGCCCCTTTCCCAGCCTCTCATGCAGACACATCACTGTGCAGCTAAAGAGCAGTTTCTGAGGGAGAAAATAATCTCTAGTGAATAAACACAGTTTCCACGTGGAAGAAGAAGAAACTACAGAGGGCATATCTCTCTCCATGCTGCCTGCACAACTCATTTTGACACGCTGGCTGCTCCTCGGGGCCCAGGGCACAGTCGAAGGTAGCAGTGACCTCAGGAGAATGTAGCCTCCTGGATTTGAGGTTCTAGAAACTTTATGAACACTGCAGAAACTAAGGTCAGGTCACCCCCTGCTCCTCCTCTGCTGTTCTAACATGCTCCCTACTTTGGGTCTGAGCAGGTCTAAACCTTTACAGACTCCAAGGGAAACAGACCCCCCGCCCACACAATCAAAAGTCTCTGCCATCCATCCATCCCTCTTTGCACACGCACACAGACAGGGGATGGGATAGATAACACAGGAAAGTGGGTCCCTGGGATCACAGTCCCAGGGACAAGAAGTTGGGGGGAGTAAGAAGCCTCCTTCCTTCCTTCCCTCCCTAAAGGCAGGCTGTCCCCAGAAGGGATCGCACAACCTCACAGCGCTCCCATTCAAGCACTGACGGAGCCATAACCAGCTGCTCCGGAACAGACCCTGAGCATTCATTCAGCACCAACATCCAAACTCTGAGCCAAAGGACCAGCGCTAGTGACGCAGAGCCAGGCACCCAACGACCCCATCGGGTGTTTCTCCCCCCGCACCTGCCCAGGGCCGTTCGCTCGTCCTCAGAGACTTTCCGCTCCTCCTTTTCAGACCTTTTGCAAGTTTCACTCCTTGCCACCGGGCTAGGAAGGAAAGGTGACCGCTGAGCGCTCCACCCCCCCAGCCTGGGGCCCCCACAGCAGGCGCCCTTTGGAGCAGGGCTGGGGCACTGGAACAATTTGTACAGTGGGGGTGCGAAGAGCCATTGAACCAAACTGTAAACCCTGCATGGGATGGAAACCGCTTCCAGCCAGGGGGTGCGGCAGCACCTCCAGATCCAGCACGTATGAGCAGGGACCAGGAGCACCCAGGGGTGCACGCCCCAGAGAGCGCCGCAGGCGGAGCAGGAGGCCACCACAGGCTCAGGGAGAGGCATCCCCGCTGCGGGTCCCACTGCGGCCAGAGGGGACAAGCCGCACCCCGGACGCGCTCGGGGGAGGGGGGCTCCCCTCCCGAGAAAGAGGGGGCCGGGGCGCAGGAAAGTTTTGTAGGCGGGGAGGGAGGAAGCCGGCTCCAGACCTACCCGCTCCACATGCTGGCTCCGGCCCCTGCCCCGCGCCGCCCGCGGCCCCTCACGCCGGGCGCGCTGCTGCCGCCATCCCTGCGCCGGGCTGGGGGCCAGCGGCGACGGCCCGGCCCCGCGCTGCAGCCGGGCGCTGCGGCAATCCCGGGAACCCCAGCCCGCCGCGCGCCGCCGCTCCAGCCTGGCTCCGCCGCCGGGGGGTGGCGGGGAGGGGATTGGAGGTCACATGACCTCTGGGCGGCTCCAATTGCAGCGTGCACGTCCCCCTCCCCGAGCCTCATGTGACTGAGAATTCAGCCGCGAGCCCGGGGCTCTCCCCCAGGCTCGCCTGTCATCCACGCGCCGGGCATCCTGCAGCTCCCCTGCACAGACACTGACGGTGCGTTCAGCGCAGCCTCCCCCACCCACACACACACGCGCTGCATCGCAGGGACCCCCAGTCTCAAAAATCACTGCGACAGTCGTGCCCGGAGACT
Source organism: Eretmochelys imbricata (assembly GCF_965152235.1). Classification (NCBI taxonomy): domain Eukaryota; kingdom Metazoa; phylum Chordata; order Testudines; family Cheloniidae; genus Eretmochelys; species Eretmochelys imbricata. The sequence continues at coordinate 17,488,260 of NC_135577.1, forward strand.
GAGATCTGCCCGTGGAAGATGGAGGAGAAAGATCCCTGCCCCCCAGTTGTATGGGCTGGCTTCAAAATTCACCAGGAAGGGTCTCTGCTTTCCTTTCCCTGCACCCAGCACAGACGCTGACAGCGCAGATTGTTTCCTCGGGCTCCCTGAAGAGAGGGATGCTAATGAGGAAGATCAATGGGGAGGCCTGGCTGACAGCATCCTGGGCATTTTGAGTTCATCCAGAGGTGCTGGTGCTGGGGGTGCTACCGCACCCCCTGGCTCGAAGCGGTTTCCGTCCTACACAGGGTTTACAGTTTGGTTCAATGGCTCTCAGCACCCCCGCTATACAAATTGCTCCAGCACCCCTGGCGTCATCTGTGTGCTCTGGGGTAAACCATGAGACTGAATAATGCTGATGCTTTGTTCAGGCAAATGCAAATGGCAGGCATTAAAGCAGAATTGTGTGGGTCTTTCCCCCCCACCCCAGTTTAGGACTCAATTCTGTGGCTAATCTGTGCATGACACCTCCATTGACCTCCGTGTATTATGCAAGGAAAGCATCTGCCCATAACTGCAGGATGATAATTACATTATAGAGTTACTGTATTTCTTAATGTCTCAGGTTTCTCTACACCCATTGTAAGGGCCGAATTGGACAGTTTAGTAGCCCAAGAATCTAGTCTACACAATCTACACTTTCCAGACCTAGAGATATGACCCCCCGAAGGGTCAGTCCAGCTCCTCCTCCCTGAGCTGAATTCCATGGAGTTTAGTGTCTTTAAGAGGAAACTTTAAAAACCAAGAGCTTGTCTGGGTTGGATGGACAGTCAAAGCCCTGTGGCGTAGCTGATTCCCCTTACAGACCAACAGCAGACTTTGTACTCAGGGTCCTTCAGCACTAAAAGCATGAGCGAATGCTTGAGCAAAAGGACCTATCAGGCGGGCAGGCAGGCAGTCTCTCTGTCTGGCTGTGGTACTTATATGACCCCCAACACCGTAGCAAAGGAGCACCTCACCATCTTTAATATATTTATCCTCACAACACCACTGTGAGTTAGTGTAGTGTTGTTATCACCATCGTACAGATGGGGAACTGAAGTACAGAGGCTATGTCTACATGGCAAAACAAAACAGCAATCGAGACTCTCAGACTTGGGCTCACACTACTGGAGCTAAAATAGCTGTGTGGCCATTCCAGCTGGGAAACCCACCCCTCCCCACCCAGGCCTCAGAGTCCAGGCCCAAGCGTCTACACCAGGGGTTCTCAAACTGGGGGTCGGGACCCCTCAGGGGGTCACGAGGTTATTACACGAGGGGTCGCGAGCTGTCAGCCTCCACCCCAAACCCCGCTTTGCCTCCAGCATTTATAATGGTGTTAAATACGTAAAAAAGTGTTTTTAATTTATAAAGGGGGTTGCACACAGAGGCTTGCTCTGTGAAAGGCGTCACCAGTACAAAAGTTTGAGAACCACTGGTCTACATGGCTGTTTTTAGCACCCTTGCGCAAGCTTTGTGAGCTCAAGTCTGCAGACCCATGTTCTAAGACTCACTGCCAGAGGTGGTTTGGTTTGGTTTTGTTTTGTTTTGGGGGGAAAGGGTTGTGCCACATACAGATCCTCAGAAAGACTGTGTGACTTGCCCAAGCTCATACAGGATGCCTGTGGCACAGCAGAAATTGATTCCAGCTCTCCCACAGCCCAGGATAATGCTCCAACCATTAGGCCATCCTTCCTCCCAGTGGCTGGTGATTATGTACTGTAGCTCACTCAGGGAGGGAGGTATAACACACAGATCAGTAGGTGATACTGGCACTGTTGTAAGCAGGAGGTAGGTGATTCATATCCTTGATCAAATTTCCCACTGTTGTTGCATTGGGTGCTACCCTCCCATCCCAGTGGGGACTGAAACATTTCTGCTTGCCTGAAGGACTGTTCCTGCAGTCCTCACTTAGGCAGAATTACCATGCACCCTATGACATGGCAAGGTGAAGAGGGAATCAGGGTTTATGTTTATGCCACTATAAGTGGGTCGGCTCCTACAAGCCTGTGAAGCCAGTATTTGTATTTAAAGTCTGGAAGATTATTTAAATTTTGTTTAAATTAAGTTGTTGCCTAGGTACTACAAGCAACATCACTGTATATATACACATTATAAAGTGTATTACAACCAAATTCGGGGCCCCATTGTGCTACGCACTGTACAAACACATAGCAAAAGGCAAGCCCTACTACAAGAAGCTTGCAATTTGAATAGACAAGACACACAGGCAGAGCTATCATCCTCATTTTACAGATGGAAAACTGAGGCACAGACAGATTAAGTGTTTTGCCCGAGATCACACAGGGTCTGTGGCAGAACCCGGCACTTAATCCAGATCTCCTGAATCCCAGTATAGTGCATTAACCACAACTCCATCATCACTCAAACACCCAAGATAGGTTAGTTAGCTCTGTAGAAACAGATCTGTCCTAAGCTGGAGAAGAGGGCATTGATTGCCCAGGGGAAGGAGTGCAATGTTGTCAACTCTTGCAATTTTATCATGAGTCTTGCAATATTTGGTGTTTTTCCTAAAGCTCCAGCTGCTGGAATCAAGAGATTTCCATGAGACTCTTGGCTCTCATATAAAATAATGAGTAAATTCCTAGCCCTGAAACAAAAAAAACTCTTGAAAAGGAAAAGTGAGTGCACCCTATAGGCCCAGAAGACAAGTAGACACCCCCCCCACACACACGTTTATTATTGTTTTTTAAAAAGAGTGTTTTTAAACCAATCTCCTGATTTTTGGGGTCCTGGCTCGTGATGTCTGAATGTTTGGGGTTGCCATTACTAGGACTAGTGAAAAAACAGTGCCTTCTCCTATAGCCAAGATCTGCAGAAGTTCAGATGGTTCCTGTTCTGCCATGGAAGCAGTTTTGCAAGAGTGGACCCCGCTGCTGGTGAAGGGGCCTAGAGATTAAAATAGCATATGGCTGGGAATTTAAATTGGCACCAGCAAGTGCAACCTCGCCCCTTCCCCCCGTCACACGAACACATCACTCCAGCTGGTATCCCCTCCGCCGCCTGCTGAAACAGCTTTCTGATCACAGTAGGAAGTGTGGAATTTAAAGATGTAATAATGTACAGGGATTGGAGAAAAACAGCCAGTGACAGCTGGGTACCAGTATCAACGGGATGGGTCAGAAACGCTAATATAAATTACGCCGTGATTTTAAAACCTCTGTGCATTCTGGGGTTACAAAAACCTTTGCTGAGCTAAGTAAGAATTGTTATTGAGCACAACGCCGGTAAGAGGTGGAAAAGTGGTGCAGAAAATGTGATGCTTGTATTCGTATTGCAAGGACAGGTCTGCCTAGGAGAGGGAGAGTCCCAAATGCAGAACTACCTCATGAGAGCGCCAATGGAATGCACTGCTGTTGATGTGCTTGGGCCTCTGCTGGAGACCATGGCCCCAGTTATCAGCTAGTCCATCCTTGTGCTCAGTACATTAACAAGGAAGGTAGGGGGGAAAGTACCTTTGTGCTCCCTGTATTCTGGGGCACTGTGGGACCAGTGCAGCCCCTGGTGTCAATCAGAGCAGCCACAAGGCTGCTCTAATTTATGTTCTGTCTCCCAAGGTCCCCTACAGGCCATAGGAAACAGAGAACATGCTGCAGTGCTTTCAGACTACCCCTTCCCTTCCCAAGAATAGTGCATTTTGGCCACCTCTTCCCTCCCACTGTTTTACCTGCTCTTAGTTCCTGTCCCATCTCACCCCAGCATGCCTTTGAGAACCCTCACAGTTCTGCACCAATAGAAGAGTCCCCTTACACAGGGGATATTCCCTAGGGGCTGTCTCCCCTAGCCTTTCCACCCACAAAGCAGCACAAAAGGACCATAGGAGAATCAGCTCCACAGTCCAGCAGCTAATAGCTATGGTATTTGCTGAGGACTAATCTAGAATGTGGCCTGCAATTCACCAAATTAAAATAAGAGTCTAACAGAAGTTCTAGAAAATTAGCTCAGTACTAGAGGTGGGTCTCCAGGGAGTTACACACGGATCAGGGGAGAAACTCTGGATCCAAAGGTGTGACAGGATGGCAAGACAGTCAGACGAGCCCTGTAGAATACCACCAAAGGTAGCCCAGCATAGCCCATTCCTTTAGGAGGCCTCTAGACCAGAAAGGAAGAAGAGTATGAAGCATCCCCCAGCACTCCCCACATTTGGACACGAGCTGAAGACCTCCCCAAACTCTTGTATGGTGTAATAGAGGAGGGACAATGGGATCTGGATCAACTGGACTACGGGAAAATACTACAGGTGAAAACAGGCAGACTATTAATGCATGGGCTGTCCTTTGCTACCTCCCTCGTACTCTGCCCCTGCCCCCCATAGCCTATGCCCACCGTCAGCCCCCCTCGAATGCCCTTTCAGCCTGCCCTCAGGCAAGGCCAAGGCACCTAGCCACGGTCAGCTCCACCCCCTCCCTCAGACCTGCCGAGCCCCCTCAGAGTTGGCTCATTACTAGCCTCTTCTCCCCTCACCATTGCTGCCTACCTCTCCACTGCCGTGGGCTCCCCTTGGCCCCATGGCTCACCCGCGGGGCATTCGGATGTGAGGGCAGCAGCTCTCCAGGTCTCAGCAGCCCCAGCCCCTGTCTCACTCCTGGACGGGTAGCCGAAGGCAGACGGACTGTACACAGTGGTCCCTGCGTCCATTGCCAACTGCAGCTGGTGATGGCGAGCAGTGGGTGAGGGGGGCGATCATGCGGCGAAGCCCCTCACAGGAGTCCATGTCATCCACATGGGAGGGGAGAGGGTGTTGCTCAGTGGGCAGCCCTGGGCCACTGCATGTTCAGGATCCATTCAGGCCAAGGTCTGGGAGCAGACAGCAGGGCATCACTACGGGCATCGTCAACAGTGGCCTGGAAGCCCCACAGCTCTGCCTGTCTCCCCAGCCTAGCAGCAACAGCGGGGGCCACTGTGGCTCTAACCTTTGGTACGTCCAAGAAGCAGCTGGGAGGAGGGGAAAGTATCTTCAGCTCAGCCAGGCAGCCCTTAAACTTACAAGTCCGTGTAATAATTAACTCCCAGGGGCTGGCTGTCAGAATGAAGGATTCTGGGACTTGGAAGGGAAAATGCTTCTAGCAAACTGGCAAAGACAAGAAGAAAGACACTTGAGGGGGGAAGGAGCATTAGAACAGAACGGGTTCAGAAACACCTCGCTGGGTGTTCTGCCTCCACACAGCCGCTGGTGCTGTCACGGTGCCCCCCAGCTTCCAAGGACGGGCAGCTCTGGATAGAAGCAACAGGACAAACGCTGGAGCCCTAAGCACCCAAACAAGCTGGAGCGTGAGGGTGGGGAACAGCGAGGAATGTACAGCAGACAGCAAAGATCAACAGAAAGGCAGGCACAACTGAGAATGCCGTGAGGTGCCTGCCTTTCTGGATCTTTAGACTCCTAAATACCTTTGAAAATCTGGCCCTACTTCCTCAGCCACTACCCAGGAGCAGCTCCCACTGAGCCTATGGCCCATCTGCAGCGGCTGGGGAATCAGGCCCTTGTTTTGTATTTTATCCTTCCGCTAACACTGCACAGCACCTCTTTCTCCGATTCACTGCAGACCAACCCTGCCTTGATGCTTCCAATTATTTCCCCACTAAAACACTCATGCAGACGATCCTGGGTTTCGGGCCACAGGTGAGGTACATTTTCCACACCTCCTCCTCATTCTTCAATGAAAAATAACTTGGACAGAACATTTTTGGGCAGCTTCTAGGTACACAAGAAAAGTTACCAACATGGAAAAGTGTTCCATAAAAAACAAGTGTTCAATACCATCCCCGCTCAGAGGGCCCCATCGTAGTATCTCCCACTCCCACACTCCCACCCAACCATCTTATCTTCATCCCCCACCTTCCTACTTCCCCCTCCCCTCCCCCCCCCCCACACCCTCCTCCTCTCCAATCAACCCCAGGTCTCTGCTGAGCTCAGTTATTCTTGGCTCCCAGCACTGCCTGCCTCTCTAACTTGTTCCATAGGCTCATTCCCCTTAGTAGGAGAGAGTTCTGCAAGTCCCCATGTCTCCTCTCACCACCAAGAGCCACCTTTCCAGCAACATCAATCCTTTCCAGAATGCCGAAAGCCTCCGTTTTCTCAACGGGAGGAAACCCAAATCTCTAATCTTTTCCCTTTGATTTTTTAAACCCATTAACACCCTTGCTGCCATCTGCTGCATTTAATCATCTTCCCCGCATCAAGCTCTGTATTTCTAATGAGCCCATCACTAGGGGATCTGAGGCCTGGTCTACACTTAAAATGTAGTTCGCCACAGCTACATTGCTCGGGACATGAAAAATCCACATCCCTGAGTGCCACAGTTACGCTGACCTAACCCTCGGGGTAAACACAGCTAGGTCGGTGGAACAATGCTTCCCTCAACCTAGCTACCATCACTTGTGGGAGGTGGCGTTCCTATAGCGATGGAAAAACCCCTTCCGTCACTGTAGGATGTGGCTCCGCTATAGGGTTATGCCAGCATCACTGCGCCTCCATAGCTACGCCACTGTAGCCCCCGCAACGTGTGCTTGTCCCATGTGCCCAGCTCCGCACCCAGTATCCCAGAGGGGGCCCAACAGGTGCCCGATTCACTAACATTATTGCTGCTTCTTTGGAGCCCAAGGGCCAGATTTTCAAAGGTATTTAGGAGCCTAAAGATGCAGATAGGCAGGCGGGGGCCTAATGGGATTTTCGCCAAAGCAGGTTAGATGCCCAAGTTCCATTGAGATCAGTGGGTGCTGGGCAGTGACACTGCTTAGGCACAACTGAGAATGCCGTGAGGTGCCTGCCTTTCTGGATCTTTAGACGCCTAAATACCTTTGAAAATCTGGCCCTACTTCCTCAGCCACTACCCAGGAGCAGCTCCCACTGCGCCTATGGCCCATCTGCAGCGGCTGGGGAATCAGGCCCTTGTTTTGTATTTTATCCTTCCGCCAACACTGCACAGCACCTCTTTGTCCGATTCACTGCAGCCCAACCCTGCCTTGATGCTTCCAATTATTTCCCCACTAAAACACTCAAAGCCACCTTCTGCTTCATGCCCTGAAGCCTTCTCATTCTCTCTCTCCTCTCCCTCAGCCTGTATGACTGTGGTAAGTGTCTAGTTCCACCCCATCTGCCCTACACCTATAACCCGTCATAGGAGCAGGTCACAACACTGTTCCTACGTTTAGTGAGGGCAGGACCAGACTTTGTGCCACACTCTGGTTACCTAGTCTTGGTCACAATCTGCTGACAGCACATAGGGGCCTGAGCATTGCAGTGACCCCATACCTTCACCAGGTGACTTCCCCACAGCACAGAGTCTGTGGTAACCTGACACACATACACCATGAGACTAGTGGACATTGCAGATGAAAAGCAAAGGCTTTCATTCCCTTTTTAGTTCAATTCCTTGTGTCCTAGATTTCAGTCCCTAAACCATAAGCATAGAATCACAGAAATGTAGGGCTAGAAGGGACCTCAAGAGGTCATCAAGTCCAGCCTCCTGCACCGAGACAGGATCAAATAAGCCTAGACCATCTCTGGTCGATGTTTTCCCAACCTGATTTTTAAAACTTCCAAGGACGGGGATTCCACAACCACCTTTGGAAGCCAATTCCAGAGCTTAATTACCTGTATAGTTAGAAAGTTTTCCTACTATCTAACCTAAATCTGCAGATTACGCCCATTACTTCTTGTCCTGCCTTCAGTGGACATGGAGAACAATTGATCATCATCCTCTTTATAACAGCCCTTAACACGTTTGGCTCCTCTTCTTTTCTCAAAACTAAACATGCCCCATTTTTTTTTAACTTTTTCTCATAGCTCAGGTTTTCTAAACCTTTTATCATTTTTGTTGCTCTCCCTTGGACTCTTGCTAATTTATCCACATCTTTCCTAAAGGGTGTGCCCAGAATTGGACACAGTGCTCCACCTGAGACCTCACCAGTGCTGAGTAGAGCCAGACATTATTTCCCTTGGTCCCCAATCTATGGTTCTGCATCTTCCTCCATTCCAGTGCTCTGGTCTCCGCATACACGTGTGTATACATTCACACAGAGCCTATGAGCTAGGTAGAAAAGTCCAGGAATCCAATGTTTGCTGTAATCAAGGTGCGACTCTGACCTTGGTAACAACAGTAGCTGTTTGAGCCAGGACATGCTGACCAGAACCAGCCAGACCCTCCACTTCCAGGGCACTGAGATCCAATGCAGCTCAGTTCTGGGAAGTTAGAGCGTGGGTTGTCAGAACTGACCCTGTTATCGATGGCTCAGCTTCACCTTCCCAGATCAGGACAGCAGGGACCCAGGGGCCAGAAATCCTAGTAAAGGGGCTGAGGGTCCCAGGCTGGGAACTAGAGGCAGCCCAGAACTAACAGACCCAGACAGGATGTTATTGCCATGAAAATAAGAGAACGAAAACAAGGGCCTGGAAATCCAGGCTCCTGCCGCCCACTCCGTCCCTCCCCGCCTCAGCCAGCTGTGTGGAATGTTTGCACAACTGGCTGGAATGTTTTTGGTGAGAATCCCCCTGGGATCCTTGGATCGGGATCTCAGATTTCAGAAGAACCAGCGAGGGGAAGCCAGCAATAATGAATCCGCTGTCACAATAAAACAACTGCACCCCCTCCGTGGTGTCTGGATGAAAGAGCCAATCTGAGATGAGAGACAGAGTTCAAGAGCAAAAGTCCCAAATGAAGCTGCCGGAAGAGAAGGGGACTGGCGCAGTTGTGACACCAGTGCCACATTGTTAATGTGGATGCTGGCCAGAAACTGCCTTGTCTTGGCACTGAAGAGAGACCTAGCAACGTGCTGGTGCTTCCTGCCAGCTCAGAGCTGTGCAGAGGCTCCAGAGAGGGAACTGGGATCTTGCTCACAGAGCCATGTAGATGTTTTTGCAGGGATTAGTCTGAACCCAGGGGTTAAAGCAGCTTGAAAGAGGAGGGGGAGCGGGGAGGAAACACTGCTTACCCAAACCTGGGAGAGAAGGAGGAGTGAAGGAGAGAGAGCTGCACTGCCCCCGCCCCTTAACGTAATCCTTGTCTGAACCTTTCCTTCCATATCAGGTTCAGAAAAAGGTGGGAAGAGAGCAGGGTTGGATTTACATTAAGGAACTGAACTGGGAGATACGAGATCTAGGTACCAGATGGCCACATCTAGGTACCTAGATGCCACAGATGGCCACATCTAGGTACCAGATGCCACAGACCGATGGGCTAGTTACTTTGGTCCGGATTTGTAATGGTATGTAGGCATCTAATTCCTGTTTATTTAAATGGGAATCAAGTGCCCCTTTGTAAATACTTTTACAGATCTGGCCCTTAGGGTATGTCTACACTTTAAATGCTACAGTGATGCAGCTGCCCTGCTTCAGCTGTGCCGCAGTAGTGCTTCAGTGTAAAGTGGACACTACGGTACTGGAGTAGATACTCCACCTCCCCGAGGGGCGGTAGCAAGGTCAACGGGAGAATTCTCCCATCAACCTAGTGCTGTCTACACCAGGGCTTAGGTGGGTTTAACTGCATTGCACAGGGGTGTGGATTTTTCACACCCCTGAATGACGCAGTTATACCAACCTAATTTCCTAGTGTAGACCAGCCCTAGGTTGACGGAAGAATTTGTCCATTGACCTAGCGCTGTCAACACCAGGGGTTAGGTCAGTATAGCTACATCGTTCAGGTGTGTAGGTTTTTCATAGCTATACCGATGTAAGTTTCTAGTGTAGACCAGGCCTTAGTCTCTCTGCCTCAATGCCCCATCTGTAAAAGGGAATAATAATGCTTCCTTCGTTTGTCGGGCTTTTTGGACTGCAAGCTTCTGGCACAAAGGTGGATTTCTTACTCTGAGTTGGTACATGTCTTTAGCTCAGAACTGGAGGCCTTTCTGGAAGATATCCTTTAGCCCGACACAAGATGTGAAGAACGCGGGAGGTATCATTCTGTAGTATTTTTTATGAAGGTGGTGTGTATCTCTATCTGTTTGATTACTATCATGCTGTCTGCTACAGGGGTGCCAGGAGTTAACTCAGTCCTGGGTGGATTTACATATCTGCAAGAAATTCAACATTGCATATCTGCGGGAAGGCAGACAGTGGCTTTGGGTAACCCCAGGCTATACAGGCATCAATTGCTTGGAAGGTCTCCCCACCAAACTCCGATCAACAGGCTGGCTGTTGATCCCCAGGGGGGGAATCCAAGCAGGGAGCCCTTACAGCAAAGAACTTGGGGACAGTTAGCTTCAGCCTGAAGCTGGGAGTGGGAGGAAGGATCTGCAGAAGAGCAGACTGTAACCCAGTGCCCAGAAGCAGGGGAGTACCTGGGACAAGTGGGACCTACCTAAGGCTTGAGAGAAGTGCTCAGCTCTACCGAAGACAACCTCTGTGCAGGCGCTGTGTTGTTTTACCCCTTTTTCTCTCTGCTTGTGATGGTCCCACGGGTAAGTTCCTAATACTGTGTTTTGAACAAGCGGCTGGGAGTCACAGCATTTTCATACTGTTCCCAGCTCCTGCAGGGAAGTTTAAAGCAGGGCCAAACACAGCTGGGCCTGCTAAAGAAACACGGTTGGTAAACAGGGGTGCTGTAACTGGGAAACCCAGTCTAAACGTGGGGTAAAGCACAGGAGTCCACTCTGAGAGACCTGCAGGTGCTGGGCCTGCCACGTGGAATGGTGCCCATGAAAAGAGAGGTCAAAAGTACAGCTTACCCTGGCACTTCGACACAAGTTATTGGGCTCACTGCAGAGGTAACTGGGTGAAATTTAATGGCCTGTGATACACAGGAGGTCAGACTAGATGATGTGATGGTTCCTTCTGGCCTTAGAATCTAGGAAGGATTATTATCCCCATTTTACAGATTGGGAACCGAGGCACAAAGAGATTAAGTGACTTGCCCTGGGTCAAACAGAGAGTCTGTGTCTGAGACAGAACTCTGATTTTCTGATTCACCATCCAGTGCCTCACCCACAAGACCATGCTTCCTCTCTCGCACCCTTGTGGGAGCTGAAACTCAAAGGAAAACTCTTGGGGGATTAGGAGAGGGTGGAAGGCTGTGTGAACTCCCATGAATGTAAACTCAAGGAAAGGTTCAGATGGGGGCTAGAGCAAGGGGCAGTAAGGCTGGGGGGAGAAGCACAGCTCTCTCTTCTCTGCTAAAACAGAGACCTTGGGAGAGCAGTAGGGTTACCAACTTTCTAATTGCAGAAAACCAAACACCCTTGCCCCGCCCTCTGCCTTGCCCCACAGCCCCGCCCCCTAGCCTGCCCCTTCTCCAAGGTCCCACCCCCACTCACTCCATCCCCCTTTCCTCTGTCGCTCACTTTCCCCCACCCTCGTTCTCTCACTCATTTTCATTGGGCTGGGGCAGGGGGTTGGGGTGCAGGAGGGGGCTCTGGACTGGGGCCAAGGGGTTTGGAGTCTGGAAGGGGCTCCGGGCTAGGGTAGGGGTGCGGGAGGGGGTGCAGGCTCCAGGAGGGAGTTTGGGTGTGGGAGTGGGTTCAGGGCTGGGATGGGGGTTGGTGTGTATGGGAGGGTGAGGGCTCCGGCTGGGGGTAGAGGCTCTGGTGTGGGACCGGAGATGAAGGGTTTGGGGTGCAAGAGAGAACTCCGGGCTGGAGCAGGGGGTGTAGGAGCGGGTGCGGGCTCCAGGAGGGAGTTTGGGTGTGGGATGGGGTGCGGGCTCCAGGAGGGAGTTTGGGTGTGGGATGGGGTGCGGGCTCCAGGAGGGGGCTCAGGACTGGGACAGGGGGTTGGGAGGGGGTCCAGGCCACTCCAGGCGGCGCTTACCTCAGGCGACTCCAGAAGCGGCCAGCATGTCCCTCTGGCCAATGGAAGTTGCGGAGCCGGCACTCGGGGAAGGGGCAGCGCGTGGAGCCCCCATGGTCGTCCCTCTGCCTAGGGACATGCCAGCTTCTGGGAGCCGCAGGGACCCAGGCAGGGAGCCTGGCAGCCCTGCTGCACCAGCAGCGCTGCCAACCGGACTTTTAACAGCCCAGTCAGCAGTGCTGACTGGAGTGGAAAACCGGACACCTGGCAAACCCAGAGAGCCGATGTAACAACAGAAATCCTAGTACAAAACTCCTGATATCATTCTACTTCCTAATCAGGTGGTAAGTCAGACACCAGGCTGCACTCGAAGCTAGGGCCAGCATCTCCCTGCGAGATCCACTGAACCTGGGTCAAGCCTGCAACCTGGGAGCAGCTTGAGGTCTCAATAAAGGTGTACACCAGTTGCATCCTTTATAGATGGGGTCACTGCCAATTCAAATTCCAAAGTTTGTTAAATCCAACTTTAACATAACATCTCCCTTGCAAAGTTTCCATGAATGTTATTTATGTCTGATCCCATAGCAGACTGTCATTTTAAAACATATAAATATTTCCCTGCGGCCTTTGCAACCCAAACATGGCAGAACTCAGACCCAGGAAGGAGAGTGACCAGATGTCCCGATTTTATAGGGACAGTCCCGATTTTTGGGTCTTTTCTTATATAGGTTCCTATTAACCCCCACCCCGTCCCGATTTTTCACATTTGCTGTCTGGTCACCCTACCAGGAAGTGAAGTGGACCATAAGCTAAACTGAATAGACTTTGCTGAGTTTCACAACCTATGGAGTCATTCTTCCTAAAGAAACCTGTTTGTTCACGGGCGGATTGTTAAGGCAGCAGCAGCTTCTCTTTCCCAAGGACAGCTTTAGTCTCCTGATTTGGGCAGAGGGCTGGGAGTCAGGATACATGGGCTCCTTTCCCAAGGCTGTCATGGTATGCAAAGGTCATTTCCCTTCCCTGGGACTCAGTTCCGCACCTGTAAAATGGGGACAGTGATCCTGACCTCCTTTGAGATCTATGGCTGTTAAATGCAGAGGGTTTTCATTAAACAATAAAATAAAGGCCAGCCCAGTTTCTCTCCTGGCAGCACAACACACTCCTGTGTGCTCTGGGCCAGCAGTGGCTGGAAGTGCTGAGGCCAGCTGGGGATGGGAGAAGGGAAGAATGAATAATGCCGTCAGCCTGCTAGTAGCCCCAGAGTTATTTACTTTGACACTAAATACAGAATAGTTTTATGCTGTCCCCGCAGCAGATCAGAGCCACAGGCTGCCTGCTAAATTCCTCTCGGATGGGGGCAGCAGAGTCCCCTGGAGTCCAACATACCCTGTATGAAGCAAGACAAACGGTCCACATTTGTTTCATGTTCCCATTATTTGCACTGCTGAAAGTAGAGTCTCCTGCCCTGTCCTACTCCCTCACTGTGGGGGAGTTCCCCCTACACTCTCCCCTTGGCTGAGCTAGCAAAGGAGGGGATGGGTTAAATCCAGGGCTACCCCAGAACACATGGGGAGGGGAGAGCTCAGCTCAGTCCTGAACTAAGTGCCAGCACATGGCGTCTGAAATGCTTGTGGTGATTGTTTCATCAGCCAAGAGTGACACTGGATTTAATTGGGGATTGGTCCTGCTTTGAGCAGGGGTTGGACTAGATGACCTCCTGAGGTCCCTTCCAACCCTGAGATTCTATGATGATTCTGGTGGCAGGTTCAGATGAACTTGTGGAAGTTTATTAAACCTTGTGCGCTGCTCTGTCCATGTGGCTGTGTTGCCTCCAGCCCGACTCTTCGCACCCCCCGTTTTCCTGGTGCCCCCTCAATAACAGTCCCTGCGCAGAACATGGGCCCTCTGACTCCAGTGCCACTGATAACTGCTGCGGAGCTACCAGGGGGGGTCTGGCTACTATGGGGGGGTCCGGCTCCTTCCCACCCACAGCACTGATAGCCTGCCCCAATTTCCATATATCTGCCCCACTTCCTGTACTCCACAGAACTCTTCTGGGAGCCATGGGGAAAGCAGATCCCCTTTGTGGCATTAGCAGCCGTATCACAGGGAGCCCCACCCTGGTCCATCCCCTTCAGACTGTAGCAGCTCAACCCCTGAGGAAGGGATAATGCTCATTCGTTTCCTCTCCTTGAGCTGAGAGCAGTTGCACCTCGGGATACTGTCTTGGTCCCTCCTGTAAGGGAGATGCGTTATGTGCTTGGACACCGGCAGCATGCTCTGATTATGGCTGTCCCTTGAAGGGGAGACACTGTGACAACCCCTGTACCCCTCACTGAGTCAGCCGTATGCACGGGCGGTTTGGTTTGTTACTACAATCACTCCTGTACACACCATTATCTTAACCCCCTGTCACTTATGGACTCGAGGCTGCGTGCGCTGGCTTGTTATTGTAGGGTCACACCATATTTGAGGCCCTGTCAGGCACCATAGCTTCACTTGTTCTCAGTGACTGAAGACACTGAATTGCCACACACACACACACCCCCGCCCTGTCCTCTGGCTGCCCTAGGGTTGCCAGCTTTCTAATTCCAGAAAACAAAAACACCCGTGCCCCACTCACTGCCCTGCCCCTTCCCCGAGGCCCCTCCCGCCCTGACGCCCCGCCCCCACTCACGCCATCCCCCCTCCCTCCATTGCTTGCTCTCTCCTACCCTCTCTCATGTGCTCATTTCCACTGCAAGGCCCAAACAGGCGTAGTTATTGCTCTGACAGATCTATTATGCTACGTTCAGGTTTTATTTGTTACGGGACGCTAGAGCTGGCAGCAAAATAGTCAAAAAGGGTCATTTAAAAAAAAATGAAATTCCACACACATCTTTCACGCTATCAATTTGTTTGTGCGCAAGCCAGCAAAGGGAATAAAAGTTAGGCTGCAAATTGTAATCACACCGGGATACACACATGCAACAATACACGCACCTCCCTACACAAAGACACACAGTCTGTTACACACATACAACACATGCATGCACACGCCTGCCTACACAGAGACACTTTTTCATATACTTTTCCAGGGGCTGCCTAAATCACCCAGCTGGGAAGGGAGGAGGGTGGGCTGGAGGGGAACGTATGGGGGGAGAGGGGAGAGGGCCAGAAGATTACAAAATTAAGTTGACCTAACTTATGTCGGCATACAGCCGCCGCAGTAATTACGTCACTTGTGTGTGTCTGCACTTTGCTCCTTGTGTCGGCAGTGCGTGTCCTCACCAAGAGCGCTTGTATCGACTTTGCGGTCAGTGTGGGGCATTGTGGGAAGGCTCCTGAAAGCCAGTAACAGTCAACATAAGCAACACTGCATGTACAGTCTCTACGTAAAAGAATAAATGGACACAAATCAGATGTCAAGAATTATAACATTCATAAACCAGTCGGAGAACACTTCAATCTCTCTGGTCACGCAATCACAGACATGAAGGTCGCTATCTTAAAACAAAAAAACTTCAAATCCAGACTCCAGCGAGAAACTACTGAATTGGAATTCATTTGCAAATTGGATACTATTAATTTAGGCTTAAATAGAGACTGGGAGTGGCTAAGTCATTATGCAAGGTAGCCTATTTCCTCTTGTTTTTTCCTACCCCCCACCCCAGATGTTCTGGTTTAACTTGGATTTAAACTTGGAGAGTGGTCAGTTTGGATGAGCTATTACCAGCAGGAGAGTGAGTCTGTGTGTGTATGGGGGTGGGTTTTTGGAGGGGGGTGAGGGAGTGAGAGAACCTGGATTTGTGCAGGAAATGGCCTAACTTGATTATCATGCACATTGTGTAAAGAGTTGTCACTTTGGATGGGCTATCACCAGCAGGAGAGTGAATTTGTGTGGGGGGGTGGAGGGTGAGAAAACCTGGATTTGTGCTGGAAATGGCCTAACCTGATGATTACTTTAGATAAGCTATTACCAGCAGGACAGTGGGGTGGGAGGAGGTATTGTTTCATATTCTCTGTGTATATATAAAGTCTGCTGCAGTTTCCACGGTATGCATCTGATGAAGTGAGCTGTAGCTCACGAAAGCTCATGCTCAAATAAATTGGTTAGTCTCTAAGGTGCCACAAGTCCTCCTTTTCTTTTTGCGAATACAGACTAACACGGCTGTTACTCTGAAACCTGCATCTACACTGACACTGCGTTGACCTAACTACATCGACCTTGACGCTACACCGCTCGTGGAGGTGGAGTTATTAAGTCGGCCTAGCTGGGCAGTTACGTTGGTGGGAGTAAAACTGAAGTGTAGTTAGGCCAATGTAAACTGCCTTGCGTCAACCTAACTCTGTAGAGTAGGCCAGGTTACCACAACACCCTCTTTACAGAGACTAGAAGGTGTCCGTGGTAACAGCTGGCAATTAATCATTTCCATTACTACTAGTAGTATTTGAGCAGCACCTAGAGGCCACAAGTAAGACCAAGGCTCCATAGGGCCCACAAGTAAGACCATAGGGGCTGTACAGCCACAGTGAGAGGGAAAAAGCCTTGCCCAGGATCACACAGCACCTCGTGATGAGAGCTGGGAATAGAACCCAGGTGCCCGGAATCCCTGCCCACTAGACAACACGGCTTCTTCTGTAGCCGGTAATTTTCTTCTGCTCCAAAAACCTGTCTGGAGAAAATAAAACGGATTCCAAATTCTTGCCGGTTTTCAGAGATGTTTGTTGCGGAACAGTTCACTCACTGCAGGGGTGCCCCCTCATGGCCAGATGTGGTGTCGCAGCTCTTTCCTGTCCAGTGCCCCTGCTGATGGTCATTTCTGTCCTCCATGGTCTCGCTTCTCAGTCCTCTTACTAGGTCACTTTAGAATCTCTCCCCTTCTGGCGTAAACATGGAGTCCAATAAACAAAATTCAGATAACTTTGTCCCTACCCAGAGTCATTTCTCTGCAGACTCTTCACCCCTTCCTGGGTTTCGTGGGTTGTTCTCCTGCTCTTGTGCAGAGTGACACCTCCCAGGGCTTTCTGCCAGGAGGCCCAGCTCCAAATTCAGTAGTCCTTCTAGCCCTTATGACGGGGTGTTTCTGCACCACCTTTCCCAGTGGATTGGTGGGGGAACCCAGGCCCATTCCAGTCCAAAGACCCTGTGACAAGCAGCTAAGATCTGCTCCCTCAGACTCCTTCCTACATTCAGATTCCTTCCCACAGCTTCTCCTTGTGCTTACTGAATATCTGCCTCTCTCTAGGCCCTTTCTTCACTCTCTAGCAACCAGAGAAAGCCTGCAGAGTTCTTCCACCCTCTCCCTGGGGCCTCCTTCTCATCAGGGCTTCCTCCCTTTATGTTCACCACCCAGCTCCTCCCCGAACTGGGCTTCATCTTAAGCTGGACCTGGCCCACCCTCCAGGCACCACCATGTGCCTTAATTGAGCTCGCTAACTCCAGTTAACCCTTTCAGTGCCAGTGTGGGGTACATAAACCATCATATTTGTGTCTGACCATGAATTTGCCCCTCATAATCCATCTTTCTTCCTTGGGGGAACCCTGGGCCAGTCACAGCCTCCGTGTGCCCAGGGTTTGCTCATTTGTACAATGCACATAATGAGAATGACCCAAGGCTTCATTACCTGATGCTACTAAAACACTTTGCCCCAGTCGCCCCTTTCCGTAGATATAGCCACAAAAGAAAATTGCTGGTGGGATGCTGCGGGGATTCACCCACAGATTGCAGGGACCCATGAGAACTGGAGGGGAGGAAACTGAGAGAGTGGGAAGAGTGAGTGCACCCAAAGGATTTAGAGGCAAAGGGAGGAGGGAAACAGGCGTCAGCTGGGCAGGTAAATAGGGTTGAGGGTGGCTTTCTAGGGTGGCAGGGGTTACCAGATTCTGTACAAGACTGCAGGGGAATAGCCAGAGGAGAGAGGAAGGGACTGAGGGGACTCAGACATCAGGAGGGAGTAGGGATGAGGTTAGAAGTGGGCACTAGGAAGGAGACAGTGGCAAGGCCCTGGGCAGGGATAAGAAGAGGCTTTGAGAGGAGTGCGGATTGGCAAGGAGCATCTCTGTAGGCTGGAGGGGCAGGAGTCAGTCAGGGGGAGAATGGCTTTACAGTAGGGGAAGCCCCTGGTTCCTGGACTTTCCCCAGTGGTGCTGGGCAGTGCAGGAGTGGAGGAATTGGAGGCTAGAAGAGAGGCTGGGGTTGGTGGGGCAGACATAGCGCCAGGTGTGGACATCCATATAGCTCCTTGTCCACAGGGGCAAGGCCTCCTGCCCTCTCGCACCAAGGTAGGAGATGGGCCATGGCGGGGCCATGCAGGTCATGAGGGAGAGGTATTTTACAGCATTTGTGAAAAATTCCAGCCCCTCTTAATCCCCGGGGCTCCTCTGAAACCGTGACACACAGGAAGGAACCAAACAGGAAAGAATTAGAGGAAAATGCCTCTCTTCTTGTAGCCACCTTGGCTGTGCCAGGAGTTAGCAGCAGCCGCCAAGCAGCCAGCCCTGCCTTCCCGCTCCCCCAGCTGCCTCTGTAAACACACAGGGGCTTACTCAGAAGATTAGACCGGAACGGCGCAAAAGACAAGAGTCTCTTTTGTAATGGGAGTGAGATTAAAGAATCAAGTGACCGGCTGCAGCTCCCAAGTGGGTTTCAGGCTCCTTAGAGCACCCGGTCTCTGTCAGGTTCAATCCCGCATGAGCCTAGGGGGCGGTGGGAGGAGGGGGGTGGCGTGTGCCAACAAAGGACCCAGCGAGGACACATGCAGAACCAAACTTCCCAAGTCTCCCGTGCAGTCCGGAAGCCTGTGCCGGTAAGTACTCGCACCCCATGGGGCTTTATCACATGGCTGGAAAGATTCCCTCAGGGACTGCTAGTTTGATCTGTCTATGTATAGTATTATACCATGCCCATCACCATGGTATATTAGCATCCGTCTTTCTGTTGTGGACACTTGATTGGGTTTGTCTGTCTGTGTGAGTGTGAAAGCTGGTGAATGTCCATCAGTTTCTGGATGTGATTGTTAATCCAAATGGAATGACCAGAACTATTCAGGAAATAACCAGGCAGTGGCTGTGTAGATGATGGGAGAACAGACCTCACCCATACAGAATGCTGGGCAGCCGGGTATCTGGCTATGCAGACTCACTGTAAATGAGTTGCGAGTGTTTTTGTCTCTTTCTGCTTGTCTATCCCAGATCCCAATATGCCAGTCCCAACACTGACCTTACGCTGCATCCCCCAGCCCCAAAGGGCAGAGAAAGCCAGCCATCCAGTCCCATCCTGCAATATTTCCACCCCAATGGGCAGGATGGCAGGGAAACTATCTTAACCATAGCAAAGGGGAAAAGCAGGGGAAATGGCCCGGGCCCTATGCCTGCAGCAGAGGAATTAGATGGAGGTGGGAAACAGCCATTATTTACATAAAGAAGAGCTGAAGTTTTCCATGTTTGGTAAAAATTTATTCTGCATTTGAGTTATGTAATGAAGAGTCTCCCTGGGCGCTTTGAGACATGAACAGCGCGCCTGTAACACACACAACACAGCCAGCTCTATCTAATAGGTCCCCAATATAGCTATGTAAGTGTGTGTACCTTTCTGGGACATAGCCTATATGTGTGCAGGTTATAGAGCAGTTAAAGTTGCAACCAGCCTTCTAAGTCCTAGAAACATATATGAAAATGTACACATATAATGGGCATTACAAGAGGAGTTATCTACTTGGCAGACAAAGGTCCCAGCTGTGTAGCTTTCTGGTATCACAGTGTGGGCTGAGAGCTAATTGTCACTGAAAATGCAACACAAAAGACACTGCCAACGCAGTAGCATCTTCAGAAAGAGTAATAACGCTGGATATGTGTGCGTTCCTTTTGGGATGGAGGGTCAAGTTGGTCTTTGAGATGGTCAGCAATGCAGATTTCCCAGCTTTCCAGGTCCATTTCCCAGGAAGAGGGTTGATTTCATGCTTTAAAGGGCACCTGCAGTTTGGGAGCATCAGCTGGGAGTGAACACTGTCTTGTATTCAACAATGTGTGTGTGTGTGGAGGGAGTGGGTAACGAATTCACAAGTGGACAAAAACTAGCAGGTTCAGATATGGATAAATATTCATGAATTTGAAAAAAGAAGCACACATTCAACAGTATAACTTGTATTAGTCTGTCCAATAGAGGCGTGCAGGTTCTGAACTGATATTTCATTACATCCGTTTTATGGTGGTGTAACTTCTCTTGTTAATTATTATTATCATTATTATACACTCAAGGTTGTGCTAGACACCTAGTCATTAAGCTTCCCAGTGCTATTAACAGACACTGTGCTACTAGAGGGGTTGATTTCATTTCCTGAACACATTTCCTCCCTCAACATGATTCATTATGAAATATTCTGATTTAATTTATGGTTGGAGAGGTACTGCTGGAATTGCTGTTCCTACCCCGGGCATGCTCTGTCTCCTGCACGCACGCATGGTGTCCGGGGATGCTGTGCTGTACTATCTTTCAAAATCAGGACAGACCCATCCACCCAACACCCAGCTCAGCATTGGGGGGAGCTGTCACTAGCTACAGCAGAAAGTTCTCCATTGGCCTTTATTTGAATTTGTGAAAGAAATCACTCTGCCAGTGTTCTTGCAACTTGTGTGTTCATTTTCCAAGAACAGCCTAGGAACAAGCTTCCTGGCAGGGACGGTTGCCAAAAGAACGAGCAAAATTGGAATTCACAAACCTGAGTCTTCATAATAAATACCTGATTCTAGGAGTTAGGCTCATCGAATCAGGGAACAGAAACAATATCACACAGGATCTATGTCCAGTCCAACTAACCAACTAAGCTTGAATTTTGACTATCATAGAGTCCTATGAGATGAGACAACTTCTTGATAATGGTTCAGTGAATACATGGCATAGCAAATAAATGCTAGAACGTTGCAACAGCTCACAAGCAATTCATGGTCAGAAAAGAGGTGACACTCGTTAAATGGGTTATTTACGGTAAACTATTCACTCCTCTTTCCCCTGTGCTGCTGGAGTCACTTTCCTTCTCAACCTGGACATACACTATCATCCACCGCCTCAGCATGGCGTTGGGGCACATTCTTGCAAGAGGTGCTGTCTGCTACTCTCAGCGTGGTGTCGGGGACATGGCCTTGCTGGAGGTGCTGTCCTTCAGAACGTGGACACACACCTGCGTCCAAGCCCAGCATTAAGAGGACAGATACTGTGTTGTTGCCAGTGCTGCCCTTCATGTGGGGGGATACATGCTTTTCTCCCCTGCCTGATCATTGTTCTCATTTGTCCTTAATTCCCCAGAGGCCTGATGCAAAGCCCACTGAAGTCAAGGGGAATTCTTTCTCAATGTACTTAGTGCTGGGGAAAGTTGTCTGAGCAGCAGCTCTGGGCAGCAGGGACCATTTCTAGGGCCTGATCCACTGCCCTTTGAAGTCAATGGACCGAAGGCATCAGCCTTCTGCTGAGGCTGCCAACAGGGGGCCAATTCTCCTCTGCTTTGGAACATACTCCAGAGATGTCTTGGTCTTGAAACCTCCCCCAGCAGAAATGCAGAGTGAAATGTCTAATAAAATAAACACCGGAAAGCTGTAAACCGTGATGTTGAGAAACTGCAAACACTGACGTAACTGCCAGGAAGGGTAATCCTTCAAAGAAGGGGTCCACTACCCAAGAGGCTAGGAAACCTATAGTATGAGGAGAATTCAACCACAGGAAGCTTTCCTTTGCCTTCCCAGCCTTTACACTTTCTCCTTGGACAAGCTGCACTGGAGGAGGAGGACTCCCCAAAGCTGACGTGAATGGAACAGGACGGGCAAGAAGATGTGGATGGCTTCTTCCTTCCACACCACTGCCACCCACTCCCAGCCCCCACCACTTGTGCTCATCAAAGAGCCACAATTCAAGCCAGAGCATTCGTTTGTGGGTGGGATCAACACACTTTGCTGTTCTCTGATCTGTTTAAACTATCTCCACTTCGTCCTGGAGATGTGCCCAAGCCTGATTTAAAACATTTCTTAACAAACTGCCTCCCCTCATCTTCCCCTCCCTCTTCCTCTCTCTTCTCCACCAACCTATCCCTTCCCTGTTTCTGTCTCCTGTCTCCACCTTTACCTCGCTCCTTCTTCCCCGTTCTCTTTCTGTATTATCTACCTTTCTCTCTCCCCTCAGAGCCTTCTTTCTTTCTTTTTCTTCCCTTTACCCTGTCTTCTCTTTTTCCACCTTTACACACATTCCCGGGGGCTTTACATCACTTCTCTGGAGTCTGCTTTCAGACCTCTTCCCCTCCAACCACGGCTGCCAATCACCCAGGCTCTAGGTCTGTGTCCCAGTCACTGTGTCTCTGCCGGAGCAGCAGGTGTGACCCTTTCTCTCTCGTTCCTGCCTTCAAATACTTTAAGCTGGTTCTGCCACCCATCCAAGGGGCACTACAGAGCTCAAGGAATTGGTAGTGAATAGGAAGCCTTTTGCTACTAGGTCACAGGATAAACCTAGGCCAGGTCAGTTAGTGGCTGAATATTGATACCACCGAGTGGCTGCTTTGAGCTGGTCTGTGTGACAGGAGTTAGTGCTCCCAGCCCAGATCTCAAAATCTCAAAAGGGAACAGGTCAAAATCCACCATCGCAACTGGCTCCAATCTGCCCCCTCGTCAGCTACGTCTGAAGAGAGACCAAGGACTGAATGGAGACTGTGCTCCCTTCGTGTCCCTACAGAGGCGCTTTGGGAGGGGCACCTAGCACTGCCATTGGCCATGCTCAGGGCTGTCCATCCAGCATAGTCCAGGAGCACTGAATAACAGTAATGACAGAGCCCCTTCCCTGTTCCTGAGCCTCAGTTCAGCAGCTGGGAATGGCAAGAGTCAAACATCAATCCCAACACAAAGAGACCTTAGCAATGCATTGTCCTGGGAAGGGAGGAAGGGTAAAGCTGGCAAACCCTTCCCCCTCCCAGCAGCAGAATGGATTCTACTGGTAACTGTCCCAGTTACCAGTGGAAGAATCTCTCAGAGAAAAGGCCTGAACAGTCCCTTCAAGGAGACCTGGACACACCATCAGCTTCCCCCACAGCACCACTGCCCTCCGCTCTCCCTGGGACACTGGCCAGACTTCTTGCTTGCAACAAAGTTTGCTCTGTTGTGGGTTAGGTTACTGGATATGGATCTTTTATGCAAGACCAATCTGATCCAGGCTTTTTGCAGTGGATCCTTTGAGGATTCCTTCAAAAAAATTATGAGAAACATGGTGTATTTTAGCAAGATTTGTCTTTCCTGAGACAGCAAATCTACAAGTTCTACAGGCACCCAGATACTGAGGTGATGGGCATGGTATAAACACCTAGATAGATAGATAATGGTAAATCAGGGAAAGATAATGGTAAATCAGGTAGAGATATGTCCTTCTGAGTCTTCCACAGCCAGAGGCTACCAGTCCAGATGTTTCATTAAAGTGCCAGGGCTCAGCTCCAACCTAAACCATAGGAAATTCAACAGGCCCACCTCCAGCTAGCACATATGGGCCAGCCTCACTACTTCCTGATGTTCTGGACTGTGTTTGCTTTTGAGGAATGGGCCGTGGCATGATTCTCTGAATTGGATTTCTGGGCCTACCTGAAATGGACTTTGGGGTGTCCCCAGGAAGAGAAGAACCTGAGTTTCTGTGCACAGCTGGGATGGACTCCTAGTTTTGCTGTTTCTGGACAGCGTCCCCACACTGCACAGAAATCCTTTACTAGCTCATCATGTGTACCCCTTGCTGTACCCCAGCCTCCTTCCACCCCCTTAGCAGGTTTCCTGATGGCCTCAGTGTCTCCATGTTTTGTTTCTCACAGGCTCTGTGATGACGGTGACGTACACAAATCGAGTAGCTGATGCCCGCCTGGGAACCTTCTCGCAGCTCCTGATCCGATGGAAAGGGAGTATCTACAAACTCCTCTACTGCGAGTTTTTCATCTTCATCACTCTCTACTTCAGCATCAGCCTCACTTACAGGTAAGCTACCTCTTTCAACTGAGCCCTGAGAGACCCATCCAGGTTCTGCCCATTGTTCGGGCTGTGTCGGTTGGAGGAAAATGATACTGGCTACTGGGGAAAAGGAACTGGGCAAGAAATGTTCAGTTCAGGTCCTAGCCTGGTGAAGCAGTGTCAGTGATGATGCATTGCAGAGGTTCCATTTCCCAAGAACAGCCGAGACTTGCTCCCTGGATCTGCTGAGACGTGAAGAGAGGAAAGCTCTTTCCTCACTGTTCCAATATAGTTTACTATCTGACAGCTTTTCATTATCAATGGGGTTAGAGTTTCTCCGAGGTTACTCGTGAAATATACACAGGGTGACCCTTCTCCTAAGAAGAAGCCTGGATTCTCTGTGAAGGGAAAGTAAGTTATGTATGATGGTTACCCATCCTTCCAGAAAAGAGCAGTTTATGGTTAAATTAATGCAGATAAGCTGGATGTGCATATACAGGGGACATCTCCACTCCTCAGGAAGATGGTTTCTCTGGGCTTAGATAGTGGAAGTACAGAGGATAACCCCCGGAAGGGTGCTGTTGGGAAGAGATCCCTTAGATGGCACAGCCTGGCATTTCCTCTGGTGTCTCTCATGGAGCAGACAGAATGATTGGGGCTACTAGTTTGTCGTGGAGTCTGGTGCGGGGGTCATGTGTTCTGTGACTCTGTTTCTTGGAGGGAAAGTCACTCAGCTCATGCAGCTGAGCTAAGGTGTATCTAGGTGGCACTGAGGCCAAGGCAGGAAAGCAGCTCTGTATAAAGGCAGAAGCAGCTCCTTCCCAGTTTGCTACTATTAGAGTCTGAATGACAGGCATCAGAATAGAGATTACAATTAATTTAAATTCACCGGGGTGCTAAATCCAGTTCAATGGTACATTTCTGGTATCGTACAACATCTCTGTACTGGCCACTACGCCTCTCCTGGCTTGGACATTTGCGTATTGCCCATGGAGTCAGAAAGAAGGGGTCAGGCATTGCTTCCGATAGTCAGGCCTAGTGGCTGCAGCCTGGGCCACAGCTCGGCATAGGATTGGGCCTGAGCCAAGCGTGGTCCTGGAATCAAGATCTGGGGGCAGGCTGGAGTCAAAACCGAAATCAGAGTCTGTAGACAGGATCGGAACCGTAGCCAGAGTCCAGGTGTAGCCAGAGATCGAAGCTGGGTGGTCAGAGTCCAGAGACAAGACAAGCTGATACCAAAGCCGGAGTCCAGACAGGCGCCGAAGGTAGAAACTGGATAGTCAGAGTCCAGGGGCTGGGGGGGGATCCAAAGGCAGAAGAAAGGTTGGAGCAGGTCAGTGACACGGCTGGAGTGAGGCTACTGCAGGGCAAGGACAGGGTTCAGGCGGGACTGGGGCTGCAGCTGGAGTCTGGTGCACTGCGAGGCAGCAGGAGAGCTCCTGGCTGGGTAGCACTGTTACTCCGTCTGCTCTGCTCTGCACCTCTGCTGGAATTGTGGAAATACCTGAGCCTGGGGTCATCTGACGCAGTCTCTGCTACTGTATGCCTGAGGGCTGACAAACTCACTGCAGCACCTGAGCCAGCAGCCCTAGTTTGCCTCACAGCAGGCCAGGAAGTATCTCCTGAGCTGGCCACTGTGTCATTTCCTTTAGCACAGACATCTCCTAGATGGGATGGCAACATGTTTCTTGTGGTGCGTCCCCTGGGTAAGACAGAGTGGAGCTCCCTGGGACACCTCTCCTGGGTTGACAAGCGAGGTGTTTCCCATGGAACATCTCCTAGGTCAGGGAGCATAGTGGTTTCATTGGCTTTGCTCATGGACTCCCATCCACACAGGGCTGGGAAGGGTGAAGTCTCTTCTGAGCGGCTGATAGCGAGACTGTGCCTCTGGGTTTCCTTTGCAGGCTGATCCTGAATGCAAGCCAAAGGCTGATGTTTGAGAAGCTGGCTCTGTATTGCAACAACTATGCTGAGCTGATCCCTGTGTCCTTCGTGCTGGGTAAGGAGTGTGCGGTTGGGGAGTGGGATGGTGCTTCCCCTTCCGATCCGGACAATGCGCTGCAGGCCCGTGGGATGCACCGGGGACATAGCCGGCCACTCCTCCCCCGCAGACCCTGCTCCATCAGGCAGGTGTCTGGATGGACTCATTCGGCCAATTCCGCCCTAGGTTTCTACGTGACCCTGGTGGTATCTCGCTGGTGGGGACAGTACGAGAGCATCCCATGGCCCGACCGCCTCATGAACCTGGTCTCCAGTAACGTGGACGGGCAGGACGAGTACGGGCGCCTCCTGAGGCGCACCCTGATGCGCTACAGCAACCTCTGCAGCGTGCTGATCCTCCGCTCCGTCAGCACCGCTGTCTACAAGCGCTTCCCCAGCACGGAGCACATCGTGCGAGCAGGTGGGTCCCCTCTCCAGCTCTAGCGCAGCTGCGAAGCCGAAGCCCTGGGAGGGCTGCCTGGGCCCCGCGGTGTGGGGGCAACAGCTGCATGGCCCCGGGATCCAGAGATACCCACTGGAATCCGCGTGGCTCAGGAGACCAGGGCGAGGGGGGCAATCTGTGAAATCCAAACGAATCTGTCTGACCCGGACAAGAAGGGCCGGGGACAGGCAATGAGCATGATGGGCACAATCCTGTAAGGTGCGAAGTGACTGCTGGAGGTGCTGATCACCTGCCACTGAGATTTCTGGGGCACTCCCAGCCCATCCAGGAACGGCTCAGGCTTGAGCCCTATGTCATTAGGAGAGAATGCATCTCTGAGATCGACCTAGCCAGTCATGTTTTTTCCTGTTGTTTGAGCTTCGGAATAGTGCAATTGAAGGCTAGTTTCTGATCACAATGAATTTGTCCTCTACTGTGCACATGCACACACGTTGGTTATTGCAGGTTTGGGGTTGTGTGCCTTGATTTGTTATTGCAGGGCTGTTCCTGAGGACACTGGGCTGTACACACTTGCTCTTTATTGCAGGGTTCATCAGCAAGATGTAGTGGCAGGCTCTGGTTTGTTTCTGTAGCGTCACTGAGCAGAACAGGATGGCTTTCATTCCTGCTCCCATTGACACTTTGTTAGTGTAGGTTTGCTCATGAGCTGCGCTGACATGGTGAAATGCTCCCCCCACTGCAAAGGGCCAGCAGAGTCCTCTGCACTACTTGAGACTTCAGCATGAATCTAAGTGTTGGGGCTTGAACAGGCCTCCTGCACTGGGGTGGATTTTGCCCAGGATCAGTCATTGTCGTGCATGATTAAGCATTGTAAGTTATGCTCATGGGGGGGTGGCTATTGACAATTTGTGTACTGTTGGAGGGGAGGGAGGGAGTACACATTAAGAGAATAACACAGATGAAAGAAGCACATAAAGGCAAATAAAAGTTGAGTCTCTCATATCCGCAAGTCTCATAGGCATTCCTGACCTGTTTCTCAGATTGTTGCGCTCTCTGGTGGTCATTGAAGGTCATTGCTTTTCATTCAGCTTTTTAGTTTTTTACCTTGTTTTCTCTGGTTTTGTTAAATATGGTTTGTCTTTGTCAATCAGCAAATCAGCACCTTGAACATCAGGTTTACTTCAAACATAGAGCAGCTCATAGCAAAGAGAATTCTGACAGCAGCTTAGCTGCAGGTAACCCCAGACAGTAGCGATGTGGTCAGAGATTTCATCTCTTTAAAGGCCTTTTGTTGATAATGATCTCGACCAGATAGGATTCGTGGTCAGAGGCCCTGGGGGTTTTTCACCTTCCTCTGCAGTGTGGGGCATTGGTCACTTGCTGGAGGATTCTCTGCACCCTGAAGTCTTTAAACCACGATTTGAGGACTTCAATAGCTCAGACATAAGTCAGGGGTTTGTTACAGGAGTGGGTGGGTGAGATTCCGTGGCCTGCGTTGTGCAGAGGTCAGACTACACGATCATAATGGTCCCTTCTGACCTTAAAGTCTGTGATTAAAGTCTATGATTCAAAGGTGCGTTCTGAGCAGCAGTTTGGAAGCCAGCAATTTGGTTGTTTTAGTTCTCGTACTGACTGTGGAACCTTGAGCAAGCCACAGCTGTCTTGTGCCTCAGTTTCCCCATCTACAATTCCTCCTATTTACCAAAAGGAATGATAATAGTTTTTATCAGGGGTGTTGCAAGGGTTATTTAGTTGTGTGGGATGTGTCCAATATTGTTAGGGGGGTGCTTCGTGGGTGGGACATCTGTTATTCCTCTTCAAAAGGCATGAGTGCCTGACATGAATGACACATTCCAGAGCTAATGCATCGCACATTTGTCCCCAGTGGGTTTCCATAAAAGCCTCTTCTTACAAAGCAACAGTGAGCCCCAGCATTGAGAACAAGGAGAGAGGACGCCAGGTTTCAGGGTGTGAGTGCTCTGAGACCTAGACAGGCTTCACTAGGTACACAGGGTAATTGCAGTCTGCTCCAGAGAAGTTTGTAATTACATGGCACTGACCCTGTAAATATCCTGCTCCTCTGGTGTAAACGCCTCATGCAATACCTGGTGCTTACAG
The DNA here is from genome assembly GCF_965152235.1 of Eretmochelys imbricata. NCBI lineage: Eukaryota > Metazoa > Chordata > Testudines > Cheloniidae > Eretmochelys > Eretmochelys imbricata. Next base: position 17,516,460 of record NC_135577.1, read on the forward strand.
ATGCTTTCACTGGAAATACCCTGACCCATGGGCCCCATCCTATCAATACTCTGCCCCTTCTGGGTAATTATTCTGGAAGTTACCTGCCCTCTTAGGGTAATTGCCTCCAAATACCCTGCCTCGAGATGGACCTACCCCACAGATATTCTGCCCTTTGGAACTACTCCAGCTTGCACCACTTAGAACTACTTGGGCTACTCAAAATTATGCCAGGACTGGTTCGGCCAAAGACCAGGACAGAAGAAAGATAGCTTAAGAGCTTTCCCCCTTCTCCCCTCTGCTCCTACACAGATCACAGCTCGCTCAGACCCAGGAATAAGGGCCACCGAGTGCAACATAGGTGTAAAGAACTACCAGATCAGATGCACAGGGGATGTGGCAGCAGGAATGAGCCCCTCTCTATCAGACAGTGGGAGCCTGGCCCTTTGAACACTGACTGATTTTCCACAATGAGAGAACTCTTAGGACAATCTTAGGATGTGCAATGCTGACCTCTAGACAGGGAACACAACCGGTGTGGGAGGTTGTGTGTGTCACAGTGGAGAGCTCAGAGGTGCATGCCAAAATTTTGGAGAGGCACAATCCCCAACCAGTCAGAACTCCAGTCAGGCTCTGCTGCCCTCAGGGCTCTGCCCCTGGATCCTCTCTCTCCTTGGTCCAAAGCTGGCCTGCTGATTTGCAGGGCCAGAGGCATGTGGGGACAGGCACATGAGTTTCCACAAGAGACTGGGCCAGCCTGTGAGCGGCAGAACTTCCCTGACTCCATGGAATCTCCTGATGTGTGGGTCAATTTGCTTTGCTAGGTGAACACCCACCCCTGGCTTCCCTTTCCCTGCGGGTTTTTCATGTGTCAAGGAAAGACTGGAAAGGAGAGGCTCTCATTGTCTTCCATCCCCCATCTGCTCTTGCCCATTTAGGCCTCATGACCCCAGAAGAGCACAAGAAGTTTGAGAGCCTGAACTCTCCCCACAACAAGTTCTGGATCCCCTGTGTGTGGTTCTCGAACCTGGCTGTGAAGGCACGGAACGAGGGCAGAATCCGGGATAGCGTGATGCTCCAGGGCATCCTGAACGTGAGTTCTGGAAACAGCCAGAGGGCATGTTAAGAACGAACCAGCCCTGCCCTCCTCTCTGGGTGGAGCTTCCTGCTGGTCCCCCAGGGGAGCAGGGAGGGTGAGGTGGGGCTTAGAGACTGTACCAATCACATCCGTGGTGTAACTCTATTAATTTCAATGGGAAATGTGCTCACTCATATCTATCACTCAATGGAGTGGAGAAAATGGGATATTAGTCCAATGCGGTGTGGGGTCCACTAGAACAGCAATTGTCTGAGACAGCCCAGGACTCTAGACGAGGAGACGGTTGCTCTTCTCTCACCCTGCTTTACAAGGATGTAATGCCGTTGACTCCAGAGGAGTTACTCCCAGTTTGCACTGGTGTGAGAGGAGAATCAGGCCCTGACTCCAGTAGAAAAAGGGTCCCTTCAGGACAAGCCAGAGGTCCCACTGGTGCTCCAGTGTGGTGGTGGGGAGGGCAGAAAGCTCAATATTTAAGAATGGGCAGAGCCCAGGAGTGACTGACCATAGAAAGTGAATTCCCTGCCCTACCTGGAAGGTATGTCCCCTTGGTGGAGGAGTCTGGAGGGGAAGGAGGATGGGAGAGTGTGAGTGTGAGGTAGCTTTTCTGCGGAGGGGAGCCATTCCTTTTTCTCTGGTGTTCCCCACTCCAGGAACTAAACACCTTGCGTAGCCAGTGTGGGCGACTCTATGGGTATGACTGGATCAGTATCCCTCTGGTCTACACTCAGGTGAGTGCAGGAGGTCTTCTGTAGCCGCTGCCACACCCAATGGCCTCTGCAAGGCGAATTACTGCAAGACACAATGTGCTGGGAAACAGGCAAGGCTCTTAAATACACATGTGGTTCTCCACATACCCACCCCTCCCCATGGACCCCTAGATATGCCCCATATCCACACATGGACCCTCCCCAGTGCACACCCTACATACACAAACTTACCCACACACACAAACACCGACTTATGCAGCAAACACGTGTATCCCAGCACACACGCACCGATTCCAGGCATGCACACCCACATTCCTCATCAATTCACAGAGAGACAACCCATAGACAAACCTATGGTGGGTGACTCGTGTGTCCCCACACACGCCATACATATGAATGAACTCCAGACACACACACACACGTATACCTCCTACACATATACACCTCCAAAGCCTGCTCATCAGCCTGGAAATGCTTCAGCTTCTCCCCACTCAACAATGCTGGTACCTTAGCCCCGAGGACACTGCTCTGGGGGCACTGGAGAATGCAGTGGGCGGTGCCATCGACACTCCCGGTGTGCAGAGAAAGCTGTTTATCTGCATTGGACACAAGGCGCTCTCACCGTTCAGTAGACCTCTGGCAGCAACGCCGGGGTAGACAGCTTGGCACCAGCCCCCTGGCTTGTATAACACAGCTGCTTAGGCAATGCTCACTCCCACTAGTGTGGTCTGCTGTGAAAGAGGAACAACTCCGGTTCCGGATGGCTGTGAAGGCAAAGGTTAGTGGGGGATTTATTCAGAGCCCTGTGCAGATCAGATTCTCCTGCAAACCAGGATCAAAGGCAAGAGAATGTCAAGGCCACAGCTGGTCACAGTGGTGTTCCACAGGAGCTCGGTCACGATGGGTGGCCATGGGATGCTTTCCTGGAGGGCACAGCACAGCGCTACACCGCCTCTGCTCACACCCTCATGCGCACACACACACTGTGCACTAATGCCCTGGGCTCGCAATGTCAGCTCCACGCAGCGTTCAGCTCTTCAGGGTGACGAGGCATCCACAGACAACAGGGAACTGCACAGCTCAAGCCATGTCCCAGGAGTACAGAGCGGGGATTCAGCTAATAATGGGGCGTGGCCAGGGGTTGTTAATTCACCATGGATCCTTGGCTCCAGGGCCAGAATGCCGAGCCAGACCAGCCTGCTGAGGCTGCACTTTCTGGGTGGGAGGAAGGTCACGCGCTCAAGGAGGAAGAGTCTGCCCATGCAGGCTCCTCAATCATGATAACGGAAACAGTTTCTCTCTGCTTCCAGGCACCTGCAATGGGAGTTCTGCCAGAGATATCCAGCCACAGTCCCCTGACCCAGGGCCCTACTCCCCTAGACATTGTGAGCCAGACATGTCCACAAGTGCCCCTGAAGCTTTGCCATCTCGGCTTGGGTGCTTTGCTACAGGCCATGGGGTTTGTCCAGAGCAGGGTGGCAGGGCACCTGGCAGTGTTGCCAACTCACAAGTCTTGCCATATTTGTTTTTGTCTCTGAAAGCCCCAGCTTCTGGCGTCAGGAGACGGCACGAGAATCTTAGTTTGCATTCAAAAAACAAGAAGAAAGTTTCCAGCCCTCATGGTTTGTAGAGAAAAGCTTGAAAATGTGCCACAAGTGAAATCTGTAGGCTGAGAAAGCAGAAGGCAAATTAAAAATAGATGTATATAAAAACCCCTCATGGTTTAAATCAATCCCATCATTTCCGGGAGCCAGACTCATGATTCTTGAAAGTTTGGGGTTGGCAACACTGCAGATAGCACCCTGCTGGGAATTTTAGCAACCTCCAGCATTTGGGGGGCCACACTGGTATCTCTTGGTTTCCACTGAGAACCAGCCCAAGAACCAGCAACCCAACAGACCCATTGCTCCGGCAGGGAAGACAGCACTTTGCCACCCAGCTGGTGGTCTCTGCATCTGGGGCAGAGCTGGCAAGACTCCCTCAGTGTTTTGCCACCCAGCTGAGACATGGGGCACTCAGGGAAGTTTTCTGGGGGCAGGAGAGGGAGACCAGATTGCGCTTCCCAGCTCTGCAGATGATTTGTTGTGCAGCTTTGGGCAGGTCACACAAACACTCGGTGCCTTAATTTCCACATTGGCCCTCAAAGACATGTGCTTTGCAGGTGGACGGTGCGGTAGAGGGGCAAAGCACTTAGCAGTGCTGTCCCTGGGTCTAGCTTGTCCCCAGAGTTATATGGTCATTGAGGGAACAGGGAAATAATTTGCAGGGGGTGGAGGGCATTTAAAAATGGCTGCAGCAGAAAGACACCTTCCTGCTGAGAGGGAGGTGGATTGGGGCAGTGCCCATCCAGAGAAGCACCCAGCTTTGCCTTCTGAAACACAGTCTTAGAAAGGCCACAGAGTGAGCAGCCCTGCAGAGCTCCTCGGCAGCCTGCGGTAGTCTGGAGGGGTTGGAGGGGAATCTGAGGAAGGATGGCAAGGAAAGCAAGCTAGGAACTGAGATCTGTTTCTGACTGCATCCCCCTGCCCTTCCCCAGGTGGTCACGGTGGCCGTTTACAGCTTCTTCCTGGCCTGCCTGATTGGCCGGCAGTTCTTGGACCCAGAGAAGGGGTATCCTGGCCATGAGCTGGATCTGTTTGTGCCTGTCTTCACACTCCTGCAGTTCTTCTTCTATGCTGGCTGGTTAAAGGTGAGTCCAAGGAAACATGCCCTGACCTTCTGGGAGCCTTCTTTCCCCAACATGGGAAGCCTGGAATTGATTCCAGACCCAGGCAGGAGTTTCTCAGATCGCTCTGGGGGACATCCCACTGTCCGAGTGATCCAGCACTGCCATACAACAGGCTCACATTCAAGTCCCAGTGCTTAGCTTTCTCCATCTAGGCCAGCAGAGGCTGAGGGCACTGCCAGGGTCTTCCCTGTATCTGAGTGCACCTCCTTGCAGGAGATCTGGATTCACATCCTAAGCCCAGAGACCTATCACTGGGGCCTGACCAGCTGGTGAGTGCTCTGAGGCAGTGGGCTTCATTGGCCCTGAGGAGAATTTTTCTGTGGCCATCCCTCTGGCTGAATCCAGGAGTTACAGTGACTGACTGAGGGGAGGCCTGGCTTCCTCCTCCTCAGCTGCAAGGCTAATGGAGTGTAACACAGCAAACAGCAAACACACATTAGCACTAACTGTCCCAGAAGCCACAGGGCAGCTAATCTTCCCTTTTCAACTCCCTCACTGCTGCTGATTGGAAGAAGAAATGTAGCTGAAAGCTACTTCCCAGGCCTAGTGCTGGAGCACAGGGTCCCAGTGGCCCTGCAGGTTGCTCCCTCGGGAAGGGGGTTTGAACCCTTGCCATGTGCTCTCAATGCGCAGGTGGCTGAACAGCTCATCAACCCATTCGGAGAGGATGATGACGATTTTGAAACCAACTGGCTCATCGACAGGAACCTGCAGGTAACGGTGGGACCTGATCCCACACGGCAGGACCATCAGAGATGAGAGCGGAGATAGGGTAGCACCCAGGGACTGAGTAGACTCATGGCTCCCAGGTCTCCAAACACAAGGAGAGAGGTCACGTGGCACCTCTTCTCTATCATCCCTGGTTCCTGCTCTGCACTGCAGACAGCATAACTTTAGGGCAGGGCACTGAGTGTCGGGGGACGGGGGGTCTGCATGCTTGATGAAGCAGCCCGGCTCCTTGTTCCCTCAGTAGCCGAGGAACCAGCCCACGTGCATGGAAGATTATGGGACAAGATCTGCCACACCACTGAGCATGTGACTTTCTGCATATGCTGCTCCAGCTACATGATGGCTGGCGAAAGCGCGAGAGGGGCTGTGTCCCTGCATGCTCCTCCTGTGTCCTTCTCTATCCAGCCCGTGCTCATGTTTAAGGCTTTACGTGACTTGTCTATGTCTCACTGCACTCCCACTGCTGCATTGTGCTGTGCCATTCTGGCCCCTTCTCCCCTCAATGACCTTGTGCCTTTTCCACACAGATTCTTGGGCCTAGAACAGTCTCCCTCCGACTGGGGACCAAGCAACAAACTCCACCTTCTTATCCCTCCTAAAATACACCGTTCCGTACTCCAAATAGTGACTCCCTCACTTTCCCCTTCGCTCCAATTTAAACAACGTTGTATACATAAAGAACAACCCTAGTAACTAACAATCCATGTACCAAACCCAGCTGCTTATTCATTGGGTGCTTTCCTGTTGCATCCCTTCCCTAGTCAGATTGCAAACTCTTTGGGGAGGAGAATTTGTTCTCTTAAATGAAGGTACTGCACCATGCACGGTGATAATTTTACCCCCTTGAGTCTGACATTCCCATCATCCCCTGCAGGTCTCCCTTCTCGCTGTGGATGACATGCACCAGGATCTGCCCTTCATGGAGAAGGACCTGTACTGGAACGAGTCCTACCCCCAGCCACCCTACACCGCAGCCACTGCTGAATATAAGCGAACATCATTTCTTGGCTCAACCTTTGACATTAGGTGAGTGAAGCTTTCCTGCCACATGAAATTACCAATGGAGGCCAGATTTACACCCCATCCCAAGGCCACAGTGTGTTGAATTATCTCTGGACTTTACCAATGCTCTTCTAGGAAGGCAGCAGTTCTTCCCCGGCCACAAATATCCCCCCGCTGGAGTTCAGTGTTTCTCAAATCTTCCTTTCCATGTGAAATCATGGTAAGAGATTGTGGCTATATAGCCCAGAGAGAGAGAGATTTAACTTCCTTAGTCAAAACATGTTTGTGTTTGCATCGCTTTGTGTGTAATGATGCCTCTGCCTGTCTCCAACACGAGTGTCCACAACAATGTGCCTGTTACTGCTCTCCATAGCAATACAGAGGAAGACATCAGGGGCTGAGGTTTGCCAGTGCTTGCCCTGTGCTGCAATCCTCCCCCCTAAGCTTCACTGATCTCTACTCACTGTTCTAGTGGAAGGCAAAAGTCCATTCAGCAAGGTCCTTCCTACACTCTCTGGAGGAAAATTCCATCCAGAATTCATAGTCACTGTACATAACAGCCTGTTTTGCCTCTTCCCAGCATGCAGAAAGAAGAGATGGAATTTCAGCCGCTGGAGCAAATTAAAGAGAACGAGGAGGCGAACCACTCTACACCACTGCTGGGACATCTGGGCCGCCTGCTGGGGGTCCAGTCACCGAGTTTCTCCAGGTCATCCTCCCGGATGAACCTGCCACGCAAGAGGAATGACCCCTTGTCCCCCTTCCCTCATTGCTTGTACCAGGATGTAGGGAAATCTGGAAGCCCCTGCAGTGCCAATCAGCAAAAGGGAGACTCCTCCCACCCAGGCTCCAGTTCACATGAGCAATGGGACAATGAAGATCGAAAACTGAGAGAGTTTGATGCCTTCATGTCAACCCCCTTCTTTGAGAGACCTGGCTTTTATAGCGCTCCACAGACACCAATCAGCTCCATCCCGCTGATCTTCCCATCCAGGCGCCCAGGACGCAAGAAGCCCCCTGCTCTCTCCAGCATTGTGGCCTGTTCGACTTCAATGAGAGACAACTTTGCCAACCTGTCACCTTCCAGGGCTACTGATGTGGACAAAAGCCAGAGCTCCCTTGGTTCTGCAGTTAAGGAAACTTTTGTTTGGCTAGGAGAGCGAGAAAAAGCCCCAGACTCCCTGGTGGTGACAGTAGAGGAAGGAGAGAATAACACGTTGAACAATAAAATGAATGAGGTTGCCCCTGTTAGGAGCCCAGGGCTTCAATCAATAGTATCGGAAAGCCCCAAGTTTCCCTTCCTAGCAGAGGCCCCAGACCATGAAAAACAGGGCAGCTTCAAGAGCTTGAAGAGTCTGAAAGGCCGCCGACATCCCTGGCAAACTCTAGAGAACGTGACACCAGCAGCCACCCCAAACTCGGATAATCATAGCAACTTTCATACTCCCAGCATGAGAACCCCTGGTGGCAGTGGGCCCCTCTTCTTTTCATTCACCCCTGTGACATCCCCAGTGCTGGAGAGGTCACGCTTAGGGAACTCAGGCACTGTTCCTAGTCCAAGCTCAGATGATACATCCAGTGCTCCAGTCCAGGCTTCCATAGAGGTTTCTGGGACTGGAAGAGAGACAGGAAATGGAAATGCTAGTGCTCATCACACTGAGGAACAGAGAAGAGCAGAGAGTCCCTCACCTAATGACTCCGGTATCTCCTTAGCAGAGGGTGACTACGTGGGACTGATGGAGGTGATCATGGAAGCCAGTGAGAACGTGTCTGATGAAGGGAAGGTGGATAGATACAGCTAAATGAAGAGACCAGTTGATTCCTTCTGACTGCTGAGATACCCACCCTGTTAAGAATACTGCAGTGTCTTTACACCAAACAATATTGGTGCTCAAGACATATAGAGCTTCTACAAAGAGGCAATACAACCATACCAGCCATGTACTGCCAAAGGGTGGAGCTTCAGTACCTGATGGCCTGAACTTGTTCCCAGCGTGAGTTTACTAGTGATGAACATGGTGCAATAGAGCGTACAAGAACAGTTCATGGAACTTCAGTGTCACACCTTTGGGAATACCTATACAATTAAAGCAAAAAATTTTATAAAATTCTTCATAAATTGCAAGTACCTGAGAATGGAGCAACATAGGCCACCAGCCTTTTGGCAACTTGGGCACAGACACAGATTAACTCAGAAGCCTGTTTCCTAAATATGCCTGGAACATTGACCCATCTTACAAAACCACACCACCACTCAGCTGGTGTCTGGTGACTCACTGGTGTCTGCCACAAGAGACCCAATAACAAGTGCAGGGGGATATTTGTAAACATTAGAATTGTGGTAAAGTTTGGGGAGGAAGAGAGGAGGAAAGGGCTGAATAGCTATGGGGCAGGTGATTTCATTAGACTGGAGGTAGCTGATTGTGTCTAGGATTCAACTCAGAGGAGATGAGCATAATAAAGCTTAGTATTGCTTGCACAGTCCAACTGTTTCTCCACCCCTGAAGTATTTTGCCCCTCCTCTACTTCCCCACACCAATTAATCCAAGTGCTTTGAGGAGTGTGTTAGCACTCTTGTTTTTTTTTAAAAAAAAATAGAAGGGGGGGGAGAGGAGTTTATATGGCAGATTTCAAAAATATTCTGAATGGAAAACCCCTTAGTCAGAATCCTATTCTAAAGTGCACTCTGACAAACAACACAAGCTGAGGTCAAACAACAGGTGCTCTACTTCCTCATTGCAGTTTCAAGAAAGCACATCAGTGAACAGAAGCTAGGGATGACTGCTCTCTCCTTCCCCACAGCCCTGCTTTAGGAGAATAGCCAGAAGCCTCTTATCTACTGATCAAAGCCCCCAGGCAGAAATTAGTTCATGCAGGTTTTCCATTTTAAGACACCCCTCCCACACACACCTTTGTTGCACCCATTTTGTTAGCTACAGAAGCCGTTGCATTTCAGACACCAATCACAATACTTTCTAGAAGCTTTAAGCGTTATTCGGAACAGCAGATTACTGTAAAGACAGGCTGATGAGCTTTCTAGAGATCAAATGAGTGAAGTGTTGCTCTGCAGTATGTACCTTGAGAGATTTGTGCTTCAGAACCCACAGCCCTGATACAGTTCCTCAGTTTACACTGAATGGTGCTGGTGTTCCAGAGGATGTGGCGTCTTCCCCTGTGTATATATATATCCCAAAGACACTCAGGAGCTCTCACTGACTCTGCTTGCCTTTCATCTAAACTAAACTGAAGTATGGCACTTCTTTCCCTGGAGGAAGTCTTTAGAGGCAGCCTGAGAACCTCCTGCTGAAGAATATTAGTCCACACTTCTTCCATTCTCTGCTTGTCATGTAAGCATTTGAAGTGCTTAGCTTTTCTTCCCCCATGCCTTTTCAGCACAGCAAGCTAGCTAATAATGCAAGGTGTTTCTCAAAGCTTTGGGGGTGGTATCTAGAGAGGGGTCAGGGCATAAACATTTGAGTAGAAGAGCAGAGACTTTGTTGTTGTTCTTTGGCCACTTTCTTTATGATGAGCTTCCCCAGTGTAGCTTTTAGCTAAGTCTTCTATGCACACAAACACCCCCCCTCCAGTGTATACTCATGGACTAATCCCTACAGTAGGGATTAAGTGGGGAGGTATTCCCTACCCCTGAGTCATAGTCTGTGATCTGTGGTGAGCCCAAAGGAACAGTGCCCAGTCAATGATGCCAGATCTGCCCCCCACTAATGTATTCACACAGCTGACCCCCATTCTGAAATGGGTCATCACGGGATAAGTCAGGAATATGCTGTGAAACCTCCAAATGTAGGATTCACTCCCATATTACAGTGCAAGGCAAATAAAACAAACTTGAAACAAGTCACTTTATTGGATGTAAGGTGTTACAAACACAAAGAAACAAAGGTGAGATTTTTTGGTACAGAATGACATTATCCAACAGTAGATGCATGCACTGCTGGGCAGCAAGCTAGGAGACCTACTGAAACCCATGGGTGGCCTATCCTGAGGCTTTAGTTCTCACTGTCACTGTCCCCCAGGGTGTGCTTGTCAAAGAGGTACTCTGCCATCCCATATTTGGGTGCCCCCATCTTGCGCAGGTTGGTCACATGCTCACCCAGCTCTTTGATGGCCTTCACCTGCTCATCCAGGTAGTGGGTTTCAATGAAGTCACACAACTAAAGAGGGGAGAAGACAGTTAAGTCAGTATTATTTATTCAGCCAATGGGAGGCCTTGACAGAATCAAAGAATGGAAAGTGCCAGAACCCAAGATCCAGAGGGAGCATGGCACTACCTCCTAAGCCAGTGTGTTAGGCGGAAGGGAGGCTGATTTCTTACTACATGTTTCTTCCTCAGGGGGAGAAAAAGAACTGCCCCTCCCCCCCCCCCCCACTCCTTAAGACAGGGTTATACTCTTGAACCACCAGAGGAGAAAAGCCTTTGATTTACCAGAGACACCAAAACATCTCAAATTATTCTAAGTGGAAGATCCCAGATCACCTATACATAGGCACATCCCAGTGCCCAGTAGTAAACTGATAGGGCTTCTGTTTTTCAGGGTTTATTTTTAGTAAGTTGAGTTGTGTTTGTCTAAAGTTAAGGTTTTTGGAGTTTGTGTGAATACCTTACTCATTAAGAAAAGGAGTACTTGTGGCACCTAGAGACTAACAAATTTAAAAGCTTATGCTCTAATAAATTTGTTAGTCTCTAGGTGCCACAAGTACTCTCTTTTTGCAGATACAGACTAACACAGCTGCTACTCTGAAACCTGTTATTACTCATTAAGGTACATACAAAATTACAGTATACATTACTGTAATCAGTAATCTTTGTAATGTGTGCTGTTTCAAACAAGATCTTTAGTATGCAGCAGCAAGGTCTACACAGACTAATTAATGCACAATATAGTGTACTTTAGTAATCACACCTCTGTACTCCACATACAGCTCTGTGCACAAAAGCCCTTAGATACCAGAAATGATTGTGTTTACTGGATAAATACCAGTTTCATTTCTGGAATCAGGATATTTTATCCTGACATCATAACCAACTCCAAAGCAGCTTTCACCACAGCTCAAGACTATGCTAGAGTCACTTTCACCTTCCATTATTTCTAGCTATGGAAGCCTCCTGTAGTATTTACATTTCTAACCTTTACTATTTATACCCTTTGAATACTTCGATTGTTCATGTTTTCTTAAAATAACTAAAGCCAACTAGGTACATTTAAAAGCATTTACTCAACCCCTGATCTTGTTGCTTGCCCCTGAATTTCTACAATGGAATCTCAGAAGATTTTCATAACACATGTGCCTGCATCATTAAATCAACTTCTTCCCACTCCCCTCCAAATTCTGTTTAAGTTTCCAGCTGTGAGGAGTCTCCATAAAGTTGTATTCACAGGAGACCTGCAGTTTTTCAGACATTAATTCAGGATTCACAGCTACTTTTACCTCCCATGCATAAGAGCAGCCCAAAGCTTCATGGGTATCTTAGAGACAGCTATTAGATGCATATTAAGCTAAGAATCAGAATGAATCCACAGCCAGTCACCAGGCTACTGAGATGAGGAAGAGAGGGAAGAGCATCTTTGCCAGCAGGCTGGCTAACCTAGTGAGGAGGGCTTTAAACTAGGTTCACTGGGGGAAGGAGACCAAAGCCCTGAGGTAAGTGGGAAAGCGGGATACCGGGAGGAAGCACAGGCAGAAATGTCTGTGAGGGGAGGGCTCCTGCCTCATACTGGGAATGAGGGGCGATCAACAGGTTATCTCAAGTGCTTATATACGAATACACAAAGCCTTGGAAACAAGCAGGGAGAACTGGAGGTCCTGGTGATGTCAAGGAACTATGACGTGATTGGAATAACAGAGACTTGGTGGGATAACTCACATGACTGGAGTACTGTCATGGATGGTTATAAACTGTTCAGGAAGGACAGGCAGGACAGAAAAGGTGGGGGAGTAGCACTGTATGTAAGGGAGCAGTATGACTGCTCAGAGCTCCGGTACGAAACTGTAGAAAAACCTGAGTGTCTCTGGATTAAGTTTAGAAGTGTGAGCAACAGGAGTGATGTAGTGGTGGGAGTCTGCTATAGACCACCGGACCAGGGGGATGAGGTAGATGAGGCTTTCTTCCGGCAGCTCACGGAAGCTACTAGATCATATGCCCTGATTCTCATGGGTGACTTTAATTTTCCCCGATATCTGCTGGGAGAGCAATACAGCAATGCATAGACAATCCAGGAAGTTTTTGGAAAGTGTAGGGGACAATTTCCTGGCGCAAGTGCTAGAGGAGCCAACTGGGGGGGGCGCTTTTCTTGACCTGCTGCTCACAAACCGGGTAGAATTAGTGGGGGAAGCAAAAGTGGATGGGAATCTGGGAGGCAGTGACCATGAGTTGGTTGAGTTCAGGATCCTGACGCAGGGAAGAAAGGTAAGCAGCAGGATACGGACCCTGGACTTCAGGAAAGCAGACTTCGACTCCCTCAGGGAACGGATGGCCAGGATCCCCTGGGGGACTAACATGAAGGGGAAAGGAGTCCAGGAGAGCTGGCTGTATTTCAAGGAATCCCTGTTGAGGTTACAGGGACAAACCCATCCCGATGAGTCGAAAGAATAGTAAATATGGCAGGCGACCAGCTTGGCTTAATGGTGAAATCCTAGCGGATCTTAAACATAAAAAAGAAGCTTACAAGAAGTGGAAGGTTGGACATATGACCAGGGAAGAGTATAAAAATATTGCTCGGGCATGTAGGAATGCTATCAGGAGGGCCAAATCGCACCTGGAGCTGCAGCTAGCGAGAGATGTCAAGAGTAACAAGAAGGGTTTCTTCAGGTATGTTGGCAACAAGAAGAAAGCCAAGGAAAGTGTGGGCCCCTTACTGAATGAGGGAGGCAACCTAGTGACAGAGGATGTGGAAAAAGCTAATGTACTCAATGCTTTTTTTGCCTCTGTCTTCACTAACAAGGTCAGCCTCCCAGACTGCTGCGCTGGGCATCACAAAATGGGGAAGAGATGGCCAGCCCTCTGTGGAGATAGAGGTGGTTAGGGACTATTTAGAAAAGCTGGATGTGCACAAGTCCATGGGGCCGGACGAGTTACATCCGAGAGTGCTGAAGGAATTGGCGGCTGTGATTGCAGAGCCATTGGCCATTATCTTTGAAAACTCGTGGCAAACGGGGGAAGTCCTGGATGACTGGAAAAAGGCTAATGTAGTGCCAATCTTTAAAAAAGGGAAGAAGGAGGATCCTGGGAACTACAGGCCAGTCAGCCTCACCTCAGTCCCTGGAAAGATCATGGAGCAGGTCCTCAAAGAATCAATCCTGAAGCACTTGCATGAGAGGAAAGTGATCAGGAACAGTCAGCATGGATTCACCAAGGGAAGGTCATGCCTGACTAATCTAATCGCCTTTTATGATGAGATTACTGGTTCTGTGGATGAAGGGAAAGCAGTGGATGTATTGTTTCTTGACTTTAGCAAAGCTTTTGACACGGTCTCCCACAGTATTCTTGTCAGCAAGTTAAGGAAGTATGGGCTGGATGAATGCACTATAAGGTGGGTAGAAAGCTGGCTAGATTGTTGGGCTCAACGGGTAGTGATCAATGGCTCCATGTCTAGTTGGCAGCTGGTGTCAAGTGGAGTGCCCCAGGGGTCGGTCCTGGGGCCGGTTTTGTTCAATATCTTCATAAATGATCTGGAGGATGGTGTGGATTGCACTCTCAGCAAATTTGCGGATGATACTAAACTGGGAGGAGTGGTAGATATGCTGGAGGGGAGGGATAGGATACAGAAGGACCTAGACAAATTGGAGGATTGGGCCAAAAGAAATCTGATGAGGTTCAATAAGGATAAGTGCAGGGTCCTGCACTTAGGACGGAAGAATCCAATGCACTGCTACAGACTAGGGGCCGAATGGCTAGGCAGCAGTTCTGCGGAAAAGGACCTAGGGATGACAGTGGACGAGAAGCTGGATATGAGTCAGCAGTGTGCCCTTGTTGCCAAGAAGGCCAATGGCATTTAGGGATGTATAAGTAGGGGCATAGCGAGCAGATCGAGGGACGTGATCGTTCCCCTCTATTCGACATTGGTGAGGCCTCATCTAGAGTACTGTGTCCAGTTTTGGGCCCCACACTACAAGAAGGATGTGGATAAATTGGAGAGAGTCCAGCGAAGGGCAACAAAAATGATTAGGGGTCTAGAACACATGACTTATGAGGAGAGGCTGAGGGAGCTGGGATTGTTTAGTCTGCAGAAGAGAAGAATGACGGGGGATTTGATAGCTGCTTTCAACTACCTGAAAGGGGGTTCCAAAGAGGATGGCTCTAGACTGTTCTCAATGGTAGCAGATGACAGAACGAGGAGTAATGGTCTCAAGTTGCAGTGGGGGAGGTTTAGATTGGATATTAGGAAAAACTTTTTCACTACGAGGGTGGTGAAACACTAGAATGCGTTACCTAGGGAGGTGGTAGAATCTCCTTCCTTAGAGGTTTTTAAGGTCAGGCTTGACAAAGCCCTGGCTGGGATGATTTAACTGGGAACTGGTCCTGCTTCGAGCAGGGGGTTGGACTAGATGACCTTCTGGGGTCCCTTCCAACCCTGATATTCTATGATTTATCACTCTAAGCATTATTTTCAGTCAGCTTTCCAGAAATATGTTCAGATAGATGTTCTCTGCTGTTGAAAAAAGCCAGCTCCCTCAAGACACAACTGAAGTAAAGGGTTGCAAGACAGCCTAATGCCACCCATGTGCACACCACAGTGGTTTATCAGCCAATTCAACAACCCATCAGTTCTGTCAATGTTTTTCATAGGACTGAGTGGATGTTTACATTAACTGTAGGAAAGGGGCTAAGATACAGGCTGCCCTCCTTCAAAGGAGGACGCTCCACTCTGAATTTTACCCCTTCCTCAGGTTTGGGGCAAATCCCAGCATGTGTTGCAGAGATTGCATGGATGCCCCCCTCCCCCAAACCCTTTATCATTAAAGGCTTGCATAACCACATTCCAATCACAGCTTAGCTTTCACTTACATGAGGGTCATTCTTGTCAGTTGCCAGCTTGTGCAGATCAAGGAGTGACTGGTTCACATTCTTTTCCAGGTGCAAGGCACACTCCATTGCTGTCAGCCCATTCTCCCAATCATCACGATCTGGTTTCTAATATAGGAAAGAGAAAGCACACAACATAAGAATGGCCATACTGAGTCAGACCAAAGGTCCATCCAGGCCAGTATCCTGTCTGCGGACAGTGGCCAATGCCAGGTGCGCCAGAGGGAGTAAACCTAATGAGAACGATCAGTGATCTTTCCCATGCTATCCATCTCCACCTGCTGACAAACAGAGGCTAGGGACACCATTCCTTACCCATCCTGGCTAACAGCCATTAATGGACTTAGCCTCCATGAATTTATCTAGTTCTCTTTTAAACCCTGTGATAGTCCTAGCCTTCACAACCTCCTCAGACAAGGAGTTCCACAGGTTGACCGAGCACTGTGTGAAAAAGCTTCCTTTTATTTGTTTTAAACCTGCTGCCCATTAATTTCATTTGGTGGCCCCTAGTTCTTAAGTTTATTAATTAACTTAAGTTCATTTGGTGGCCCCATACCACAACTTAGCTACCATCAGAGGCCACACACAGCAGCAGGGCAGAGAACAGACACTCAGTTCAACAGAATCTCATTGGAACCAAGACACTGGACTTTGAAGGTTTAAGTTTGGCAAGTTACCTTTCTGAACTATGGTCCATCTTACCAGATTAGTTAGGAATATTTTTACCATAGTGGCAGTATAGAGGTGCTGTTCAAGAATCTATATAACCCCAGAGCAGCCTAGTACTAAACAATCTGTGTAGACTACAGAAGTGTTCACCTGGTTTAAAGAGTCCCAAATCTATCCAAGATTTTATTAGCGCCACATTATCTAACCATCTCTCCAAAGTGATCTTATTGGTGTCTCTCTTGAGAAGGTCTGACATTAGCAACAGTTGCTAATATAAGGCCACATATGTACAGGTGACAGCTTTACTATCTAGAACAGTGGAGGGTTTTGCCTACCCTTGTTTGGTGGATCAATCCTCTATGTAAGTTTCAAGAAATGAAGCTTCTATACATGGGAAAGTGACCTAGTGGGCAGCCTGAAAATTAAGTGTCATGAGACAACTCACCAGCAGCTCAGTACTACAGGGAAATCTGGTCTTCAGCCAGGTAAGCCACTGCTTTAAGCCAACCCAGGTCTCCAAAAGAAGGGGTGAGGAAGTGAAAACCAGAATATTTGTTGTGCAAGGGCCAGTGCTCCTGACCCGTGATTTTATTCAGGAAGTGAAGATAGTAGTGTTAAGTAATTACTGGTGTTCTGAAAGGCTTTGCAACACATGCAGTCTTCTGACCAGACTGATGCTCAAGAGCACCTGTTGTAGCACTGGGGATATGTAAAAACATAGAACAGTTCAGTTGCTTCTAGCAGCAAGATTCTCCTGAATGCCTTTATTAGTTTTACTTTAAATTTGAGACTCACAATGAAGCATTTTGAATCTCTTTAAAGAGTCATTTCTATACCACATAGCTGATACAAAACCACCACTAAGCCAGTCTGGATATGTTGATTACAGACTCTTAGCTAATCTACTCCCATGGGATTCTGCAGTGAAGGCATAGCACACCACTGGAAACACCATGATATTAGGGTTTCCCTGGCAACCATGAATCTAAAGAGGACTAACATCAGTGGCAAGACAAAACAGAAGCTGAGCTGAGGGAGAGCTCCAGTTGATATGATTTGCAAGAGACTAGCATGGGAAGGTGGTTATTTCATGTACAGTGTAGAACCAGCTCTGAGTACATCTTTAGACTAAATGTGTTGTGTATCACAGGAAAGACATACATACTAGGAGATTAAAAATACTGTAGTACCAGTATCAAACTATCATGGATGGTTGTATTTACCAGATCTCTGCACTGCAATTTTTTCCCCCAGTGCCTATTCACAAGTTCATAAAATACAAAATATCTATGTGCCTACTGTTACACTACTAGTGACTTGTTAGCCAACATTTGAGGAGATTGCCCATACTGGCTTTCATAGCCCGTCTCTTCCAGCCTGGGAGCAGGCCAGAAGAGGAAGTTACCATACTGCACTTTATGCCCTTGAGGCATCTCCTTAGCATGGCTGCTAACCTTGATGTCCTGCAAAAAGATGCGACCGCCCCTCTGGTTCTGCAGCTTCATGAGTTTTTCAGCATGCTCACGCTCCTCGTGGGACTGGTGCAGGAAATACTTGGCAAAGTTCTTTAGAGCCACATCATCCCGGTCAAAATAGAAAGACTGAAAAAAAAATTCAGATACTGCAATCAAGACTTCTGCATTCACAGGCTCCCAGACCAATGATCTTAATAATCAACTGAATTCGGTCATTCCTACTGTTCCCTTCATTCCGGAGCTGTCAAGTTAGCAGGCTTTGGGATGTGGTGTAACTTCCACTCTATAGCAGATTGCAACTTGATACCTGTGCTCTAAAAGGGACTGTGTGTGCACACATGCCCAGCCATTTCACCCCTGCACACCCCTTCACCTGAGGTGGGAAGCCAGTTTGACTTTACGGGGAGTTAGCAGAAATCTTAGTTCAAAACCCCCCCCGCCCAGCCGAACTGTATCCCTTCTGAGCACCATACTTTAAAAATCTGACAGTAGAAAGGAAGAGAAGCTGAAGAGATCAGTTTAGCATGTATGAAGTGCTATACACCCCTACTACAGTAAAAATGTTATCCAGGAAGTTGGGGGAATGGGGGGGGGCGCGCGCGTGCTGGTTAGTCAAAAATGCTGGTTAAGTTAGAGTTATACTTACCAATGGAGGGAGGGAGTTTGGGTGTGGGAGGCAGCGGCTCAGAGCAGGGGGTTGAGGCACAGGAGGGTTTTGGGGTGCCAGATCTAGGCAGCTCCCCACAAGCAGCCACATGTCCCTGCTGCTCGTAGCAAGGAGGCACAGCCAGACAGCTCTGCACACTGCCTCAGCCCACAGGCACAGCCCCCACTGGTTCCCAGCCAATGGGACCTGAGAAGCCAGCGCTCAGGGCAGGGGCAGTGCCCAGAGCCTCCAGTGGCTGTTCTTCTGCATAGGAGCAGCAGGAACATGTCCCCACTTCAGGGAAGACATGTGGAGCCAGGTAGGGAGCCTGCCGGCTCTGCACCAACTGGACTTTTAATGGATATCAGAAATGCTGGTTTCTAGAGCTTTCAGGTTGGTAAAGTGCCAGATACCACAGCTTTTACTGTATTGGGAACAAGCTGTTGATGCTGATTACAGTTCAGTATCGTGCTCCTGTAACAGCTTAAGATGGCCATTTACTATCTGAACACATTTTTGGGCCAGATACTTCTTTGTGCTTTGCTTAGCCCTTTTTTAGAATGGAAGTTGTAGAAAGTTCTGTTCTCACTTTTGGAGAAATGAATATGTTTGTAAATGATAAACAAGTATCACTTTGACATTGTTCTTTTTTGCTAAATTGGATTATGTTTTGAGCTCTGTACAGGACCTAGTGCTATATTCCTCTAACATCTTGTTTTCTCTAGGTCACATGTTAAAAAGCATGTCCTGTTCTTTAACTTCTTAACCACACTTTGGTGCTTTTTTGAAGTCTGATCGTATGACCAGAAGTGAGACATTTGGAAAGATACCAGAGTCTGATCTACTTCAGAGCAGATTGCAGAGTGACCCTTAAAGAGCTTCTCAAAATGTGCTCTTCTTGCAAGAGACATTAGCTTTATAAGCCACTGGGCAGGTGATAAAGCTAATCTAAAACTAGTATAACAGAACTTTGATGTCACTGCAAATGACTAGAGGTGAGCATTTGGCAGCACTTTAAGTCAAGGGATCGGTGTTTACAGTGTTTGTACAGAGCAGTAGGCACCTACTTAGTTGAGGTCAATTCACAACTGAAGGGAGCAATAAATACACAACCCTGCTCTCCTCTGATTTGAGATGCCAAGTGAGTCTGAATCTTTCTAGTATCTGCTAATCCAAGAGTGAAGTTTCTAGTGCTGTTGTGGCAATTCATGTGGCACCTCAGAAGTACACCAAACACTCCCATCTACTATCAAGGCTAGTTTGAAGTTCTCTCTCTGCCTCAAGGGGCATCCCTGACCAGAGAGTTTGAGTCCGTCACTGAGGAGCTAAAGATACACTTATGGGCTGTGAGCCTACCATCTTCGGCGCAGTACTCGGCCTCACCAGCAGGGAGAAAACCCTTAACACACGGATAGTCAAGGCCTACCGACAGAGAGAAGCGCCCCACCCCCACCAGAAGAAAGAGGCCCTGGGCGAGGGACCCACCCCAGGGGCGGCAGCTGCCTGGCCAGCAGGCTCTGCTCCGGCCTCAGCCCCAGGCCGGCGCCGGGAACAGCCCCGCGGGGCAGCTGCCTGCGCCGCGCAGATAAACCCGGGCCGCGCCCGCGGCGGCTCAGCCAGGAGGCGCCTCCCCTGCGGGCCAGGCCGCTGCCGGGCCGGGCCGGAACCGCTGCGTCACCCGGCTCCGCCTCGGAGCCCGCTCGGAGCCGAGTCCCCCGGCGGCGGGGGAGGAGAAGGGAGAGCGGGGCAGGCCGCGAGGGCAAGGCTGACCCCGCCCGCCCCGCCAGCGCTGCCCCGCCCCCCGGCAACAAAGGAGGCGAGAACGCGGGCGGCGCCGCAACGCCCAGGCCCGGCGAGACTCGGCGCTTCCTCCCCGGCTCCCTCCGGGCCCCCGCGCGCGGCTGAGGCGCCTGGCAGAGGCCCGGCCCATCGCCCCCCCCCCCCCGCTCCCGCAGTAGTAACGCGGCCAAGGCCTGGCCTGGCCCGGCACTCACCATGCTGAGGTACACGTAGGAGGCGTAGAGCTCCAGGTTGATCTGGCGGTTAACGGCCGCCTCGCAGTCCTGGTTGTAGTTCTGGCGCACCTGGGATGGAGACGAAGACATGGCGCTGCTGTTCCTGCTGCTGCTACGGGAGCCGAGAGGATACAAGGGTCGGAGGCGGGGGGGGAGTCCGAGCGGCGGCGGCGGTTCCGTCCAAACACTGTTGAAGCAGGAACCTCCGGGGCTCGGGTCTGTCTAGGTCGCGTGGTCTGAACCCCCGCAGCCCCCGCCGCCGCCTTATATACCCACGTCGGAGAGCGCGCCGGGAGGCCACGCCCAGCCCGCGCGCGCGCTCGTCAGCGGGGGCCGGCGCAGCAGAGGGACCCGCCCTGCGCAGAGGCGGGGCCGCCTGTCTCAGCGTGACTCAGCGGGTTGCGCCGCTGGGCGCGTGTCTCGGCTACACAGCGAGGGCCGCGGGGCCCGTGTGCGGCTGTCCGGCCTCCCCCTCAGGACCCCCTGTGCCCGCTCGCAGCCAGCCGGCGCTGAGCCACACGCAACGCCAACCTCGGTGCAAGCAGAGCCTTGCTCTTCCCCTCTCCGCCCAAACCCCTTCACTGGAGCAGTCCTGGGTCCTTCTGCCCGCCAACAGTGACACACACCCACTTTCTCTCTCAATTCATGACAGAATAATGCATCCCATGGCTTGGGAGGATGATCTGGCCCAGCTGTGTATATCCCATAAAGGACCATCCACACCTGCAGCACTTTGTAATAATAATAATAATTAATAAAGAAATAACAATAATACTTCGCACTTCTATAACGCCTCTGCTACAAGGATCACAATTTGCTTTCAAAACGTATGTTGGTATCGTTGCTTTTAGCTCACTAGCACCTTACTGAGGGCTGCTTTAGAAATATAAACAAGAAACACTTTTAACACTTCAATCTTAGATTTAATTTGTCATTGCCCAGACATTACTTTTGTTTCCTGGTGTGAGAGAAATGGGCCTTGCTCTGATGACATCTTTTTCAGGACTGAATCTGCTCAGTTATAAAACCCAAGGAGCCAGAATGGCCAGAGTCTCCTAGTCCATAATAATAGTGGTCTTGAAGCCAAATTTCTCTTTATGTACATCTGTATAACACAAGTGAAATTAGTAGGGTTGCCAAGTAGTAAACTGAGGGCAGAATCTGGCCCTGAGTGTTTTGAAAGGTAGATGCATATTCTCCTAGAACAACAATAAGAATAGCAGTTTTAACTACCTTGATATGAACTGGATGAAGTACTTATTAATTAAGGTAGGGTACTTTGGGGAGAAGTAATTTCTTGATCACTTACATAACAGTTGTTTTTCTGCCAGTTTGTTTTGAAGATGACTCCAGTTGTACAGGAAATTAGTGTAAATGCTCCATTGGGTAACAATGACGGCTGCTAATTTAAGTTTGATATCGTAACAGACACGTGATGCATGGATGTAACACAATGACAATGCACTTTAAAGAGAAGATTTCACAATATGAGACAGATAACCACAGAATACTATTTATGAATGACTGATTGGAGGATTACTGGGGTTTTAAAACACTTTTGACAAGAGTCTTCCAGAAAAGGCTCTGAAGGAAAATAATAACCATCTAATTTAAGTGAAAATCCCAGTGGGTCTTACAAACTAATCAAACAATAGGGAATTAACTGAGTTGTAAGAAATCTCTGCCCCTCAAAGTGGAGGGAATTCTTTGATAGGGTCTTGCAGCAATCCATATCGGGATACATGATTTTATATGTTAACAACTTAGAGGAAAAAGAGGACAACAAGTTGGTAAAGCTGACAAATGATATAATAATGGTATAACGTACACGAGTTCTGGTAAGAAACTAAATTTTATTTCCTGGTTCAAGTCACTTGATCTGGGTCAGGGTGAGAAAGTTTAACGCCTTTATCATATGACAGGAGTCAGTGGTGTACTATAGAATAATTCTTTTCCTTATTTAAATTAAATGCAGAGAAAAACATAGTGTCAGTTAAAATAAGAACCAAAAACTAAGATGGCCAGTTAGTAAAATAGTAATAGAGAAGTCATGGATGAAGGTCAGGGTAGACAATCCAAGCTCTCTGACAGATGGGAGGAATATTTTTGCATCTGATTGAGTACTGCCAACCCTACACGTTCAAATATCATGAACCAGGGCCCCAAAATCATGAGATTTTTTAAAAATAATAAATCTTGGGTTTTCTTTCTTTGTTTTCTGGTTTCTGAGCCTTTAAGGTATACTATGGTCACAACCACAGCCAAGGGCTGGAAACTCCCTTTTTCTTAAAATGAAAGCTAAAATTCTCGGGTAACTTCATAATAGGATCTGGGACTTTATAAAAAACACCAAATATCAGGAGACTCATGATAAAATCACCGTGACTGAAACTCAGCAGTTTTCTGATCAAAAGTTCACTTCTTGTTCTCAAAACAGTTCCTGGTGCAGTGACCTTGTTCAGTCATTGACATGGATACACAACCTAGAGCTTACTGTGACTCATGGAGCTCATGGAACAATGATTAAGAAATCAACTTGCAAACATCTAGAAGATAATCAGGTAATAAGTAACAGTCAGCATGGATTTGTCAAGAACAAATTGTGTCAAACCAACCTGATAGCTTTCTTTGACAGGGTAACAAGCCTTGTGGATAGGGGTGAAGAGGTAGATGTGGTATATCTTGACTTTAGTAAGGCTTTTGATACTGTCTTACATGACCTTCTCATAAACAAACTAGGGAAATACAACCTAGATGGAGCTACTATAAGGTGGGTGCATAACTGGTTGGAAAATCATTCCCAGAGAGTAGTTATGAGTGGTTCACAGTCATGCTGGAAGTGCATAACAAGTGGGGTCCCACAGGGATCAGTCCTCGGTCCAGTTCTGTTCAATATCTTCATCAATGGTTTAGATAATGGCATAGAGAGTACACTTATAAAGTTTGTGGACGATACCAAGCTGGGAGGGGTTGCAAATGCTTTGGAGGATAGGATTAAAACTCAAAATGATCTGGACAAACTGGAGAAATGATCTGAAGTAAATAGGATGAAATTCAATAAAGACAAATGTTAAGTACAGTGGAGTCGCATCATACGCGCACTTAACTTAGGTGAATTCAACTATATGCACTCGGCAAAAAAAAAGAATAACAATAACTCGCAGCGGTAGAGTACTGTACAGGAGTCGACGGGAGAGCGCTCGGGGGTCGATTTATCGCGTCTAGACTAGATGCGATAAATTGACCCCCGCTGGATCGATTGCTGCCCGCCGATCCGGTGAGCATCTCGCCGCGCTGAGTGTGATTCTAGTGTTTAAAGATACGTATTTTTCATACAACATGGCCCCTAAACACAAGCCAACTACTTCATCTGGTGCTCAACTGAAGAAACAGCGATCTGTTCCAACGCTGGAGGAAAAACTGGCTGCATTGGACTTATTGAGAGATGATATGTCGGTCTCCACCATGGTGCGTAAATATGGCCTCAACGAATCTAGCATCCGTGCCATCAAGATTCGAGAGAGAGAAATTCGTCAAGCTGTGGCATCAAGTGCTCCGATAACTGCTACGGTGACAAGCCAGGTGCGTGATAAGACTTTAGTGAAAACTGAAAAGGCATTGAACTTCTGGCTGGAAGACATGAACCGTAAACGGGTGCCTATCGATGGCAACACGTTGCGAGAAAAGGCTCTTAGCCTCTACGCGCTGTTCAAACCTCCCGCCAAAGAGGGACAGCCTTCTGATGAAAAGGAATTCAAAAACAGCCAAGCAGTTTTAGGAACCGCTTTAACCTCAAAAACGTGCAGACTACTAGTGAAGCTGCATCTGCCAGTGAAGAGGCAGCAAAAACCTTACCCCGAACAATTAAAGAAAATCACAGAAGAAAAGGGCTACCTTCCGGAACAAGTTTTTAATGCTGACAAGACTGGGCTCTTCTGGGAAAAAATGCCCAACCGCACTTACACTTCGAAATCAGAAAGACAAGCCCCTGGCTTCAAAGCAGCTAAAGACCGTGTGACTGTGTTGTTATGTGGCAATACGGCTGGGCATTTAATAAAGCCGGGCTTCCTCTACAGGGCTGCAAATCCCCGTGCCCTAAAAGGCAAGAACAAAAATCTCCTGCCTGTGTTCTGGCAATCAAATAAAAAGGCTTGGGTGATGGCAGCATTATTTCTGGATTGGTTCCACAAGTGTTTCATTCCGGAGGTCAAGCGGTACCTCGAAGAGAAAGGACTTGACTTTACAGTTTTGCTGATCGTAGACAATGCTCCTGGCCACCCTGCGGCACTCCGGTTTGCGCATAACGACGTTGAAGTCGTCTTTCTCCCTTTTTTATTCTTTCATTCTTCCGTCTCTCTCTCTTTTTGACTATACGCGATTTTCGCCTTACGCGCTGACTTTAGAACCTAACCCCTGCATAAGATGTGACTCCACTGTATTCCACTTAGGAAGGAACAATCAGTTGCACATGTACAAAATGGGAAATGACTGCCTAGGAAGGAGTACTGCGGAAAGGGATCTGGGGGTCATAGTGGATCACAAGCTAAATAGTAGTCAACAGTGTAGCGCTGTTGCAAAAGAAGTAAATATCATTCTGGGATGTATTAGCAGGAGTACTGTAAGCAAGACACAAGCAGTAATTCTTCCACTCTACTCCACACTGATTAGGCCTCAACTGGAGTATTGTGTCCAGTTCTGGGTGCCACATTTCAGGAAAGATGTGGACAAATTGGAGAAAGTCCAGAGAACAGCGACAAAAATGATTAAAGGTGAAAACATGACCTATGAGGGAAGATTGAAAAAACTGAGTTTGTTTAGTCTGGAGAAGAGATGACTGAGAGGGGACATGACAACAGTTTTCAAGTACATAAAAGGTTGTCACAAGGAGGAGGGAGAAAAATTGTTCTTAACCTGTGAGGATAGGACAAGAAGCAATGGGCTTAAATTGCAGCAAGGGCAGTGTAGGTTGGACATTAGGAAAAACTTCCTAACTGTCAGAGTGGTTAAGCACTGGAATAAATTGCCTAGGGAGGTTGTGGAATCTCCATCATTGGGGATTTTCAAGAGCAGGTTGGACAAACACCTGTCAGGGATGGTCTAGATAATACTTAGTCCTGCCTTGAGTGCAGGGGACTGGACTAGATGACCTCTCGAGGTCCCTTCCAGTTCTATGATTCTATGTTTTTCATTGTCAGTGACTGGATGTATGTGTGTATTACATCTGTCAGTACAGGAATACGGTCAAAGGCATTATGGATGTCCTAAAGAAATAGCCAATATCCTTCTTGGTTTTGTTTAGACGTCTTCTGTCCCTCCTGAAGGACTGACCATCAGATGTGGTTGTTACATATGACCTTAGTGTGGATGATATATCAATTACTTTGGCAGGTTGCCAGCCACTCTGTTTGAAATCTTACATTTTCCTCCACTGGTAAAAGAAGTAACATTTTGACACTTTTTCTCTGCATTTTTCCTGTTTTAGTTTCCTGCCATATTGCTCTTTTTGCACCTACTTCAGGTTTTTTATTGTTATATTTGGCTCAAGAAATTTGCCAGATGTTCACACTAAAGTTTTTCTTGTTTTGCTCATGAGTCTGTAAACTGGTGACCCTAAAAAAATCCTTGTGCAGTACAGTGCAATATTCTAGAAATGCTAATGTTGAACCTACAAAGTGGCAGTTCTCTTGAATCGAGTTCTTTCCTGTTGGTACTTGACTTGCCTGCTAATTCTTTTGACTGTGCACAACATGGTGTATTTGAACTTATATAACAGAGAATTGCCAAAATGAATTATCTGTGAATTGTGGGCCAGTGCTATTTATTCTTCCACAATCTTGTGGTGAACAAACTGTGATTTACAATGTGTTATTACATTGCTACACGAAACATTGTGCAACAGCTCAGTTTAAAAACACTTGAGCAGTAGTCCGCTAAGAGATAATCTTTCTCATTTAACTCAGATAGTTCTGTGCCAGACTTAGGCTAAAGGTGATCAGGAATGTCATGTGGTTTCATCGGTTCTTTTACATTCTGCTTTCTGTATTGATTGTAGATTTCACAATTGTAACCTTAGCTTTAATTACAACATTTATGCCTGGCCAGAATAAGACATCTTGGGCTCTCCTCTTACACTTCTCACTATCCAGGTGGACACAATGAAGTACGCATAGCATTTCCAACCCTCATGCGGTATGTTTTTTATAATATGATGCCCTTTGTACAGAATCAATTCATATTCAGCAATTTCATATTTATAATCCCAGTAGATTTTATGCTTCCAGGTTTGTAGGCTTTTTCTCTCTAGGCCATCCATCTAGAACAGAGGTGGGAAAACTACAGCCCACGGGCCACATCTGGCCCGCGGGACCCTCCTGCCCAGCCCCTGAACCCCTGGCCCAGGAGGCTAGCCCCCTCCCCCTGAGCTCACTGTGCCACCGGCGCAATGCTCTGGGCGGCGGGGCTGGGAGCTCCTGGGGCAGCGCAGCTGCAGAGCCCGGCCTGACCCGGTGCTCGGTGCTGCACGGTGCGTGGCTGGCTCCAGCCGGGCGGCACGGCTGTAGCACCGCCAGCCACCGGTGCTCCAGGCAGCACGGTAAGGGGGCAGGGAGCAGGGGGGTTTGGAGAGAGGGCAGGGGAGGTCGGGGTGGTGGTTGGGGCGATCAGAGGGCGGGGAACGGGGGTTGAATGGGGGCAGAGCTCCTGGGGGGGCAGTTAGCAAGGAGGGGGGTTGGATGGGGCGGCGAGGGGCGGTCAAGGGCAGGGGTTCCGGGGGCAGTCAGGGGACAGGGAGAAGGGGTGGTTGGATGGCAAGTCAGGAATGAGAGGAGGGGTTGGATGGGGTGGCGGGGGGCAGTCAGGGGTGAGGGTTCCGGGGGGTGGTCAGGGGACAGGGAGCGGGTTGGGGTGAATGGGGCAGGTGTCCCGGGGGGGCATCAGAGAACGGTGGGGGGGTGTTGGATGGGGCAGGAGTCCCGGGGGGGCCATCAAGGGGCAAGAAGCAGGGCGGGGTGGGGACCAAGCCACACCTGGCTGTTTGGGGAGGCACAACCGCCCCTAACTGGCCCTCCATACAATTTCCGAAACCCAATGTGGCCCTCAGGCCAAAAAGTTTGCCTACCTCTGATCTAGAAATACTCTTTCAAACTGTTGTAGGTTTGTGTTTCTCATTTGTGTTTGCCCAGTACTGTTCTAGAAGTGGGTAGTATTTGAGTCATATTTATTTCAGACTCTTCTCCCTGAAGCATTTTCTTTTCACTGTTCATGGACGCTCTTGAAAACAAGTGTGTCTAAGAAGGTTCTTACCCAGCCTTTATTTCACAGTTAATGAGTAGTTCTGCAATTTTGTGGTCATTTTCATACTTTTCACAATGCTTCTATAATAAGGTTTCCGGGGGGTTATACTCTGTTTCTATCACAACTGATTACTTCTCATAAATGTATTCATGAAGCTGTTCACAATCAGAAACAATTGCCACCATTTCCTTGTTAACCTCCACATAGATCTGTTGTGTTTTACTGAGTGCACAAGGAAAAAGAACCTGATAGTCCAA
The DNA here is from genome assembly GCF_965152235.1 of Eretmochelys imbricata. Lineage (NCBI taxonomy): Eukaryota > Metazoa > Chordata > Testudines > Cheloniidae > Eretmochelys > Eretmochelys imbricata. Next base: position 17,544,102 of record NC_135577.1, read on the forward strand.
ATGTATTCCTTCTAAGGAGTCAGTAACCTGACTGTTACCCACAACAGCCCAGGGACTGAGCTAACGTCTCATGAGAGTACCCTTGCTTCATTGATTTGTGCCCACCCTGGCTTTGGGCTGCTTCTGTAGGCAGATGCCATTGCCTTGTTGGCCTGAGATGGAGCCATTTCCCATGCTGCTGGGAGGCCAGCATGTATGGCCTTCCTACACAAGCTCCAGGTTGTTGAACCCCTGTGTCCCTTTGGACAAATGGAGCCAGCTCCCTTGTTATTTATAGTTCAGCTATTTTGCACAGAAGGCAATGTGATCTAGTGGTTAGAATACAGGACTGGCCCTCAGGAATTCTGAGGACAATATCACCTAGCTTCCTCACAGGGTTTTTGGGAGCGGGATTAATTATATGTGCAAAATGCTTTGAGGTTCTCTGATGAACGGTGCTGCAGAAACACAAAGTGCTGTTAGATTATGGGATTGGGTGGATGAGGTCAGAATTTACCAGTATCCAGCATAAGGCAGCTGGGGCCCTGTTTGTGCAGAGCTCAGTCCTCCTGCATCTGTGGGGATTATAGATAACCGGCTATGCTGGAGTGTATTGGACTCTGGAATGTAACGTTATGAAAGAGAAGCCACACCTATTTGGTTCAGGGCAGAGTTTAGCAAGTTTTATGGGAAGGAGCATGTCTCACCTAGGGCAAACAGCTGCACATAGGACTGGGCCTAGCCTAATACTGATAAAAACTTTCCATGAAAATTAATTTTGTTTTTAATGTGATCTAATTCATTTTGACTGTGTCTGTGCCCCCTTTGATGCGAATATCTCAGTGACTGTGTTTGTGGGCAGGAATATTGGCTGGAACTATGAATTTTAAGCAAATATTGGAGACTATTTGCAGAAAGTGAATTTTGAACTTGTAAACATAGAAACCAGATATAAAGAGTTGGTCTTATCCAGTCAGGGGGCTAAAACATACCATGTAACCATGCGTCTCAGCAATACTAAGTCCCCACTTCTGCAGCCAGGGCTGGATTTAGGGGCAGGCAACCCAGGCGACTGCCAGGGGTGCTGGACTCGGGGGGCACCAGGCTCGGGGTGCTGTTTTTGTTGTTAGCAACAAAAGGGAAAATAGAATGTTTGAAGTAAAACGTTTCAGGTATTCCATATGTGGATTCATTTTTCACTAACCTCCTAGAACAGTGGTCCCCAAACTTGTTCCACTGCTTGTGCAGGGAAAGCCCCTGGTGGGCCGGGCCGGTTTGTTTACCTGCTGCGTCCACAGGTTCGGCCGATCGTGGCTCCCAGGGGCCGTAGTTCACTGCTCCAGGCCAATGGGAGCTGCTGGAAGCAGCGCGGGCCGAGGGACGTATTGGCCATCGCTTCCAGCGGCTCCCATTGGCCTGGAGCCGCGATCGGCAGAACCTGTGGATGTGCCAGGTAAACAAACCGGCCCGACCCGCCAGGGGCTTTCCCTGCACAAGTGGCGTAACAAGTTTGGGAACCACTGTCCTAGAATGTTGTGGACCTTTGTAGAATCTTGTGGAACCTTGCAGACTTTCTGAGAACTACATTTTCCTTGAACCTCCTAGAATGTTGTCAGCCATTCCCTCGTGGGTATATAAGGGGCAGGGCATTGCCAGTCAGTCAGTGAGATATAAGAATGAAGTGAAGTGAAGTGAGAGCCCAGCTGCGATATTGTTAGGATGACCATATATCACCGTTTTAGCCGAGACAGTCCACTTTTTCAGCTCTGTTCTGGCCATCCCTACTTTTTCATTAAAACTGGGCATTTGTCCCTGGTTTGTGCAGGCAGTGCTGCCTTCCGAACTGTCCCCCCAGGCAGCAGCCCCCTCTCTCTGGCTGCAAGGCAGAGCAGAGAGCAGATTCTGCTGTCCCGGGGTCAGCTCTGAAGGCAGGCATAGCACCAGAGAAGCACTACCTTCAAATCGGTGTTGTCCCTGCCCCGTCCCCGCCAGGCGCTCTCCACCTGCAAGGCAGAGCAAAGAGTGGCAGCTGCTGCCCGGGGTGATCAGCTCTGAAGGCAGCAATGCCTGCCAGCAGCATTGGAGAAATGTGCTGTGGACAGGCAGCACTGCTTTCAGAGCTGACCCCCTGGGCAGCAGCCCCACTTGCCGGCTGCAAGGCAGAGCAGAGAAGTAAGGGTGACATAGTACTGCCACCCTTACTTCTGCGCTGCCTCAGAGTCTGAGCCTTCCTTACTGTGAGGCTCAATAGAGAATGCTTTGAGCAACTTGACCAGGAGGCTGTACAGAAGCGATAAATTAATTTTCCTATCAACTCAGCGCAAGGTCAGCAACGAGAAGGTGGGAACCCCATTTATTGATGGGCACAAAACATGGCTAAATGGATTGTCAGCATCAGCAGGGTTGACGGATGCCGCACGCAGGTCATCCGATGGGGGTTAGTGTCCATGCTCTAATTTGTAAATGCTGGTTTTTGTTGAAAGAAAAGGAGTACTTATGGCACCTTAGAGACTAACCAATTTATTTCTCTAAGGTGCCACAAGTCCTCCTTTTCTTTTTGCGAATACAGACTAACATGGTTGCTACTCTGAGACCTGGTTTTTGTTGGTTAGCTGAGTTGCAGCTGTAGGCTGAAAGCAGCGTGATGGTCTCTTCACAGCTCCAATGTTTGCCTAGCTTGGGAGCCTGAGTGATGAAACAGTGTGAAATAGGAAGGGGTTTTAATTGCATATTATGTGGTAGCTAAGAGTCCCCTGGAGGCCAACAGGCTGCCTGCCATAGAGGCAGAGTGCTGTGTTCAGATGCTGGGCCACTTGCAAATCAATTCTAGCCTGGTGTTTCAGTAGCAGATTTACCAGGCCACAGAGATCTCTGGTATAAACTCTTTTACTTGAAGATTAACCTGGCCCATAGCAAGGAATTGATTCAGCAAAACAGGTGCTATCAGGAGCAGGGTCCCAGCCAGAGGCAGACTGACATCATGTATCCAAAAAATCCCTACAAGGAGTATAGACAGTTCATTCACACACATGTTCTCCTTTTTCAAGGGCTGGTTGTGTTGGAAGTAAGGGTGGCAGTACCACCATGCTACCCTTACTTCTGTGCTGCTGCTGGTGCGGGTGCTGTCTTCAGAACTTGGCACCCCAGCAAGCAGCTGATGCTCTCCATTGCCCAGCTGTAAAGGCAGTGCTGCCACCAATCACAGGATGTTGCCAGGTGATGCTTTTGTTCCTTTTGTGTGTGGAAGGGGAGGGCATGTCCTGAGAAGAATCAATAGTTTGTGTATTGTCATTTTTTGCTATAAAAATGTCCAGGAAACATCTGTGTAATTTTAATGAAGACCTCCAAAAACAATTCAAGTTTTTTAAAAAAGATACTTCAACATTGGACAACAGCAAAGTTATATGCGAGACATGTGGAGCACATTTCTCCATTGCCCACGGCGGTCGAAATGACATTACCCAGCACCAGTATCTTCAAAGCAAGAAACACAGAGATGCTCATAAAAGTAAGTGTTTAACACCAAGTGTTTCAGGATTTTTTCTGAGGCAAGACACAGAAGCTGAAGAAGTTTTTGCCGGTGAGGGAGTGTTTGCTTACCCCTCAGTGCGGAACGGACAACGTTTCCAGTCTAGTGACTGTACATCAACATTAATTAGGAAACTGTACCAACCTACGTTTTCATCTGCTTGCACAAAATCTGAGGCAATCATTTGCAATGTCTTAGCCCCTTTATCCATTGAAGAAGTGCAGCCTGAGTTTGGCAAGTGTTCCTTTATTATGCTTAGTGTTGATGCATCAAACAAAAAGGAGCAAAAACTATTTCCTGTTCTTAGACGGTATTTTCTCCCACTGAGTGAAGTTTGCACAAAAATTATTGACTTTTCGTCTCTACTTGGAGAAACATCAGATTTGCAGTGTGCATTCATCCAGCAAGTGATTGAGAAGTACTCTCTTAGTGACAAGATTGTTGGAATCTGTGCAGACAACACCGATACTAACTTTGGGGGTGCCAGACATTGTGGGAAAAACAATTTGTGGTGAAAGCTCCAGGACAACTTAGGAACAGAATTCTTTGGAATTGGGTGCGGTGCACATGTTGTGCAAAACTGCCTCCAAACTGCAGTTGGCTCTCTTCCTTTAGATGTGGAGAGCTTTGCTTTAAAGGTTTACAAATACTTTCATATCTACACGATACATGTTGAAGAGCTGAAAGATTTCTGTCCATTTGTTGAAATTGAGTATACCGAATTACTAGAGTATGGCAGCACACGATTCCTCTCACTGGGGCTAGCAATACACAGGATTTTGTTGATTTTCGATGGGCTTAGAGCATATTTTCTCTCTCAAGATAAATGCCCGATGCTGCTAAAGAAGTTCTTTGATGATCCTGCCACTCAACTGTGGCTTCTATTTGCCAGCAGGCAAACTGCCACGTTCCAAAACATAATGGAGATGATAGAGAAAAACGATTAGTCAGCGACAGAAGTTGCACTACAAATACGTTCCCTACACGGTAACTTATCGGAGAGGCTTTGAGAAAGATTTGTCACAACAGAAGTGAAGAATGTAGAATGCGGGCAAATGAAAGAAAAGGAGTTTTACGATGTAGTTGACAATTTTTACACAACATGCCTGTCCTACTGAAAGCACTGGAGATCTGCCTTTGAGTGCACCAAAAAGTTTGAGTGGGCTCTGCTGAGGAATATCCTGCAGTGGGAGCAAATGCAAGACTAGAATTCCCACTTTAAATATGTTGGATGGGAATCATCTCTTTGACGAGTGGTCTAATGCAAATCAGTTGTCTCCAGTTGTCTTTCAGACTGGAACCATCAGAGAACGCCCGTCACTGAAAGGTGGCAGAAGATTTTTGGAGAGACGGACCGTAATGCAGTACAATACACAGATCTAGTCAAGGCTGTGGAATTTGTGCTGTGTCTGCCTGGTACTCCAGCGACTGTTGAACGTGTCTTTTCCATTATGAATGATGTGTGGTCTCCTGAAAAATCACGTCTGAATGAAGGCTGTCTTTTGTGTGCGAGTTAACTTTTCTCTAGACTATACTGCATTCTGCGACAAGTTGCTGAAAGACAAGCAAACCCTCAGAAAAACAGCATCATCAGAACAGCTTCACATCCTGAAGAACAGCAAGACAAGGAACAATGCCAGTAACCCACTGAGTTTTAAGTAAAATATATGTAACCATGAAACATATGAACACACACACATATATATAAAATATATGAAACTGCCTTATCTTTTTTGCGTACTGTAAGTAAACTCCCCTGAACACTGACCATCTCTTACCTGGTGTCCTGTTTCCAGTTTAGGGAAATATGGTCACCCTAGATATTGTGAACCTTGTTTTACTGTAATTGTGAAAGTATACGTGTGGTTTAAGACTTTGCAGAGAGGAAGTAGCAACTAATAAAGGACATATTTAATAAGACGCCAGAGATAGCTAGCGAGATCCCTATCTATGCAACAATATAAAAGAAATACTGTTACTTCTTTTGCTGTGCTTAACACGTAATGTCTTATGACTTTCTAAGACTGCGGAACATAGACTTTTGCTCTCTCTAATACTGTCCATTTTCCCCCATAGAAAATAAAAGATGCCCCCAAAGAAGCTTTCAGGAGCTCAGTATAGGAAGCGAAAAGCTCAGTTGCAATCTTATTTGCAGCAAGGGTCAAATTTGATGGGAAAATATCTGAAACAGAACAACATAGACCAAGCTTTAGGCAGTAGCAATCGTCCCAGTGCAGAAGAAATTGAGAAGCGAAGTGCAAATGATGGAAGTCCTATTACTAAGAAATTAGCAAATTAACCTGAAGATAAGGAAAGGAAATGTGAGGAAAGTGACTGAGAATCATCCAGTTTTCCTGGTGGCATAAAGAAGAGGGATGATAAAGAAGAATGTGGCTCTGTGATGGGGTGACTATCCCACACTCACCCTACAGGGTTTAATGCTGGCCAGATGGACCAATTAACCCATTAGGCAGCTGATTAAGGAGGATGAGCTGAGCAGGAATAGGCGGGGTCTATAAAGCCCAGAAGCTGAAAGCAGAAGGGGCTGCTGGGAAATAGAGGGGACTGTTGAAACTGGTAGGCCCAGGAAGAGAAGGGGAACCAGCAATAGGAAGAAACACAGGGAGTGAGGCTAGAGAGAGAAGGGCCCAGACTGCTGAGCTAAGGGTCTCTGGGCTGGAAGCCGGAGAAGAGGGCAGGCCCAGGTTCCTCCAACAGCCACTGGGTGAGTGGCACTGAAGCAGTGAGTGAGAGGACTGCCTAGGATTATTGAGGAGTTAAGTTCCCAGAAGGGGGGGAACACGGACAGTGACACAGCCGGAGGGCTGAGTCACGAAGAGGACACTGCAGTTCCTGAGGCTGAGAGAGAGAGACTGCAGGCAGACAGCAAAGACAGAGTGACAGTGTGCAAACCACGAACGGGGGTCGGTGGGGGCGTTGCAGCCTCAAGCTAACTCCCAGAGTACCAGGAGGAGGTGCCAGTTGGACAGTAAGTGGTGCACCCTGTGACAGGCTCACATGAAAAGAAGAATAACGACAAATAAAAATCTGGTTTATATGAAAAGGAGAGAAACAATACAGAAGAATCAGCCTCACATGATGCCAGAAACAGCAGTGAGGAAAAATTGCACACCACAGATGGATACACCAGATCCTGCTTTATGGCCAGCGATCCTAAACTCTGCTGATATTGATGGTACAATTTTGAATGGGCTGGGCAAAATCAAGGATAGGACATTTCCAGTAAATGAGCAGAAGCAACATTTCTCAAAGTCACATGGCTCAAAAGTGCTCAAGAATGATGAGAAACTGACTTGGTGTTGGCTAGTTTATTCAAAATCAACTGACAAAGTGTTCTGGTTTTGTTGCAAAATATTTGACAAGAATGCCAAATCATTACTTGCACTTTCCAGGTACAATTACTGGCATAATTTAGCTGATGCTCTGATGCAACATGAAAAGTCACCCAGCCATTTTACGGCCTACTCCAAATGGTTGCAGGCTGAGCCCAGGCTCAAGCTGAATAAAGGCATATATGCAGAAAACCAACACATTATTAATGTAGAAACCCAGCATTGGAGGAGCAATGTGCTCGAGCGTCTGATCTCAATTACCTTCTTCCTTGCAAAGAATAATTTGGCTTTCTGGTCTCATCATATAAGTTGTTCACTGAACATAACGGTAATTTCCTCGGTTTGGTAGAGCTCCTTGGGAAATACGACAATGTCATGCGCGAGGACCTACGTCTGGTAGTTTATAAAGAAGTTATGGAACATTACAGCAGCAAAACAATTCAAAATGAATTGATTGACCTTATGGCAAAGAAGGTGCTTGATAGAATCATAGAATATCAGGGTTGGAAGGGACCTCAGGAGGTCATCTAGTCCAACCCCCTGCTCAAAGCAGGACCAATCCCCAACTAAATCATCCGAGCCAGGGCTTTGTCAAGCCTGACCTTAAAACTTCAAACGAAGGAGATTCCACCACCTCCCTAGGTAACGCATTCCAGTGCTTCGCCACCCTCCTAGTGAAAAGTTTTTCCTAATATCCAACCTAAACCTCCCCCACTGCAACTTGAGACCATTACTCCTCGTTCTGTCATCTGTTATCACTGAGAACAGTCTAGATCCATCCTCTTTGGAACCCCCTTTCAGGTAGTTGAAAGCAGCTATCAAATCCCCCCTCATTCTTCTCTTCCGCAGACTAAACAATCCCAGTTCCCTCAGCCTCTCCTCATAACTCATGTGTTCCAGTCCCCTAATCATTTTTGTTGCCCTCCACTGGACTCTTTCCAATTTTTTCACATCCTTCTTATAGTGTGGGGCCCAAAACTGGACACAGTACTCCAGATGTGGCCTCACCAATGTCGAATAGAGGGGAACGATCATGTCCCTCGATCTGCTGGCAATGCCCCTACCTATACATCCCAAAATGCCAGTGGCCTTTTTGGCAACAAGGGCACACTGTTGACTCATATCCAGCTTCTTGTCCACTGTAACCCCTAGGTCCTTTTCTGCAGAACTGCTGCCTAGCCATTCGGTCCCTAGTCTGTAGCGGTGCATGGGATAATATATTGATGCTGCTTGGCAAAGCGAAGTACTACGCTGTAATAATGAACTGAACTCCTGACAATAGTCACAGTGGAAAGACGTCATTTACAGTACATTTGTTGACGATGAGGATGGCTGTATCCAAGTCAAGGAATAATTTATCTGTTTTCAGTCTGTGGACGACTGTTGGAAAAGGCCTAACAGAATTGTTTATGAATATTTTGAATGAGAATAAAATAAAGTTTCAGAACTTCCATGGCCAAGGCTACGACAATGGCATGAACATGAAGGGAAGAAGCAGTGGCATCCAGACGTGGATCCTTGCACTGAATCCAAGAGCTTTCTTCATGCCTTGTGGCTGCCATTCCCTCAAGCTGGTTATGTCAGATGCAGCATCATCTTCTTTAGATTCAGTCTCTCTCTTCAGAGTACTGCAAATAATACGTGTCCTGTTTTCAGCATCAGCTATCAGATGGAAGATCCTCACAGACAATGTTACAAATCTGACCATGAAGCCGCTAAGCGACACTCGCTGGGGAAGCCACATTGACAGCGTAAGGCCAGTGAGGTATCAAGTGACCGAGGTTTACGACGCCCTGATGGACCTGGCGCAGTTGAGTAAAACTGAGGCCGGAATCCAACACAAGGCACAAAGCCTGGCAAAACAGATCACTGACTTCAAATTTCTAGTCTCAATTGTGGTTTGGGACAATATTCTGTTCCAAGTAAATGTTGTAAGCAAGGCATTACAAACTCAGTTGATGGACACTGCGACTGCTACTACTTTGAAGAGAAGCTGCCTTGATTTCGTTGTGGCCTCCAGAGACAACAGATTTGAAGATGCCATCACTGCTGTCAAAGAAATGGTGGAAAAGTTAGGAATTTAGCCTGTCTTTAAGGAAACTTGTATTCATTGGAAGAAGAGACAGTTTGGTTACAAGGGCAGAGATGAGGTGATGGGAAGCTTGGAAGAAAAATTCAAGAGGGAATTTTTTTGCTCACTCGTTGACACTGCTTGAGTGTCCAGCAAAGAAATGTTTGGACAAATGAAGCACCACAAAAAGACCTGGGGAGGCGGGGGTAGAAGGGGATTTTGCAACATGAGAAGCACTCTCCACTCCAAGTTCTCCAATTCATTCATGATCACAGCTGAAGGACACTTTTTCTAATGTGTGGATAGCTTTGAGGATTCTGCTCATGGTGCTGGTCACAGTGACAAGTAGTGAGTGCAGCTTTTTGAAGATCAGGCTCATTAAAACATATCTTCAATCGACAATGGCCGACGAGAGACTGACATCACTTGCTATTTTATCGCTTGAAAATGCCATTGGCCAGTCTTTGGATCTCTCTGACACTGTGCTTCAGTTCTTGAGGGCAAAGGCGAGAAAAGCAAGCTTTGGAACTAAAGGAGTAGGGTTAACATTCTAAAGCTGTCACCTCCTGTAACACTGTTTAATACTGGTCCACCCAGTGTTGGTGCACGGTTCAGTTTCTTGATGTTAGTATATTTCAGTTATTCTTAAAATTAAAAAGTTTCTATAAGAAAAGAGGAATTGTTTTTAATTGCTTAAATATGGCATGAATAAATGCTGATTTACAGAGCCTACTGTGCAAATTTATCATTTTATATGACAGGGATAAATCATGAATGCAAATTGTGCATCAAAGTAGTGAAATGGGCTACGAATGCAATAACAGATAAAAAGAAAAGGAGAACTTGTGGCACCTTAGTCTCTAAGGTGCCACAAGTTCTCCTTTTCTTTTTGCAGATACAGACTAACATGGCTGCTACTCTGAAACCTGTCAATAAAAGATAAGGTATTCAAAAGTTTAACAAAGGGGGGGGCACCATTTGGTCTAGGAACGGCCCTGCCTGCAGCAACGCCTGTGTAGACAGACCCCTGTGCAAGCACAGAACTCATTTCAGGATCAGGACCCAAGACAGCCTGCGGGGTCCTTTTCAAATACTCTGAACTGCTGATGCACAATATCTTATCCTCAGAAATTATTCTGTAAATAATTGCAAGCAACACATAAATGTGAGGTTTCAGAGTAACAGCCGTGTTAGTCTGTATTCGCAAAAAGAAAAGGAGTACTTGTGGCACCTTAGAGACTAACCAATTTATTTGAGCATGAGCTTTCGTGAGCCACAGCTCATGAAAGCTCATGCTCAAATAAATTGGTTAGTCTCTAAGGTGCCACAAGTACTCCTTTTCTTTTTACATAAATGTGAGAAACTCACAAGCTGCTAAAGGACAATTTGTGAAATAGAATAAATGGATCAAATACATTATTCACTTCACGTCCAGTTCAGAGGTGCGTTCTCTCAGCTGACATTCTGTACAAAGGTTACCTTCTCTGACAATGTGCCCATCTGGGGATGCCTGCTGGCAGAGAGTTGAGACAGGATTAGATCCTGCTTTGACAGAGTTATCCCCATCAAAGTCACTTCTTCATGAAATGTCACCCCCAACAGCTGCCTCAAATCCTTATTTTAATTAAGAACTTCCTTTATTGCTTTAAAATAAGTTTGTCATTGGCTAAGTGGATAAAATAACAACAGATAGGGAAGATCTGAGGTTGAAGCAACACATATAATATTGGTTCAAGTCCCGTCAGAAATAGAAAATGGTATATGCTCCTCAGGTACTGTGGCTATGAAATACAGGGAGATTTTTACAGATGAGACCAAGAATATTGTAAACTAGGTGAAAGACATTTACAGCTAACTATCCTGTTGGAGAATTGCCATCCTTTCCATAAACACCAGTGCAAGTCAGTTCATAGATGTTACATAAACACAAAACCAAACCCTAGCTTAGCTCACAGGCTGGTCAAAAGACTGGAAATCTGAAACCAATCTTGACTGTAATTTATGTAGAACATCTGGGGTTTGGGTTTGTTCTTTAAGCTAGTTCATAAATCCGGCTGTACTCTGACATCCCTCCTGCCACCACACCGGTTGCATATGTGGATTTTTCCAGCGGAGCCATATTGTGCAAGTCCTCAGCCATTTCTCAAAGGTGGCAGATTTCCACCTCAGGGAATCCGGGTTTTAGGCAATACATTTCATGGAATACATATTAAATATGCAGAGTATGAAAGGCTGGATCAGGCAGGATTTCTAGTTCCTGGAAAAAGTCCTCAGGCTCAAAAGCAAAACTTATTATGGCGGAGCGGTATTTAAAGTTACACTGGGGAACTGCATTTATGCAGGGAATAGAACAAGAATATCTGCTAAATATTTTATTACAGAAAAAAATCCCAAACATGCAAAATAGAGCGTAGGAGGGCTTTACATTTTCCGTGCAGTTGGAATTTGTAGGGGAGTAATGTAACAAAAAATATTTTGTAAATAAAAACAGATAGTTTTTGAAACTGGGTCCCCGGAGTCTGACTTTTCTTTTGAACCCTTTAGCAAAGAAACCTATGGAGATTTTATACTAACTTCCAGTGTAGGTGACTGTATCTGTATAGTTCACACAAATACCACTTTTTTATTTTTCTATTTTGGAGTTAGCGAGGAAAAAATAATTTGATTTCATAATGGATCAGAGCTACGCCAATTTTAAAGTGCAACATTAATGATATGATGTTTGCTAGGCAGTGATTTATGTGGATACATGGCAGTGAATTAATTTAATTTCAACAGCCCCATTTAATCTAATGTTGACTTTGATTTCTGCATCACTGATTTGAAAGCATCACTTTAACTGTGACAGCATTCTGTGCTAGGTAGAGTCCCACATCTTTTACACATAACAGCAGCTTCGCCAGGTTGCAATGGCCACATTTAATCTAATGTTGATGTTTCTTCACAGTCAAACATGCATTGCAGCCACTGCGTTTTCTATATGGTCGTCGTTGTTTGTGAGTCTGTTATTTGCTTTTTATTTTTCATCTCCATATTACCCAGTTTCTTTAAAAACAAGGGAAGTTCACACAGAAAAACTCTGTTTAATGTTAGTTAAGGTTGCTTTATTATACTTTAAAATCATTTCCCTCAAATGCTGAAAAGCTAGGAATGAAACAGTTAAGGTCAACAATCACACTTCTGTTTCTCTACCTACATAAAGCTGATTAACTCTTATCCATTCCTATCTTCCTTCTACTACACATTGTTAACATCCAAGACTTCAGAAATTACAGTGCAGCCTTAATTGCAACATACACACAAGAAGATCCTTCTTTTCAGAGAGGCTTTTGCTTTGGGATTTATTTGAAAAAAGGAGAGAATAAATTAACGTATCTCCTTCTTGTACATCCTTAACTCCAACGTACATACAAGGACACAGATGTTATATCTTCTCTTAAGATGTGGTTTTCTTTTTGGATTTCTGAGAAAAAGAGTTAAACATACACATCCTTATTGAATGTATATCAGAGCTGCCTGGCAGTTTATGAAGCTTTGGGTTGTTGATAAATATTATATTAGTGTAAATGAGAAACAGATGCATGGTTGATGACCTTCAATGTTTATTTATTAACTTTTCAGCATTTGAAGTAAAATGTTATTAAGGTGTAACAGAGCAACTTGAACTAACATTAAATGAAAATACGTCAGTGTGAATTGAAATTGGCAGCAGGTCCGATGTGTAATAAATTACCTTCCAGGTCTGGTCTACACTAGAGTCAGATTGACACAAGGCAGCTTACGTCGACCTAACTATGAAAGTGTCTACATTTAAATTTCGGTCCTGTCAATGTAAGTGCTCAACTACTCTGACTTAACTCCATGTCCGCTTGTGGCGTAGAGTCAAGGTTGATGTAGTTAGGTTGACGCAGTGTCAGTGTAGGCATTGCGTTGCTTACATTGACTGTTATTGGCTTTCAGGAGCCATCCCACAATGCCCCACACTGACAGTACAATTGATACAAGCGCTCCTGGTGAGAACGCGAACGGTCGACACGAGCAAAGTGTAGACACGCACAAGCAACGTCATTACTGCGGTGGCTGTATGCCGAAGTAAGTTATGTTGACTTAATTTTGTAGTGTAGATACGGCCCTAGAATCATTCTCCTGTGTATGATTATCTTTGAACTATGTAAACCTAGTGTTTGTGACACGGTCTGAATGACAGCCCCAGAGCCTCAATTCCTTGGTTTACTGTCAGAACAGGAAAAGCATGAACTGCAGCAGGACAAGCTTCCTTACATCACTTCCCCTAATATGCCTCACCTCTAACCTGGTGGTGCCACTTCTAGCTGGAAGGGGAGAATTAAACCTCCATGGCCATTCACTCCTCGGTCATTCTGCTGAGACCGAATATGGGCCTTGCTCAAGCATTCCAGGTTCATACCCCTAACATGACTTAAGGCTGTGGAGTTTGTATACACAAAGAAGCAGGGCTGGGCCCAAAGACGCCAGCGCCGAATGTGAATGTGGGAGTCCTGTTCATTAGGAAATGAACTGAGACCCCCGATTCATTTCACAACACTCAGTCACTGATGCCCGGGAGTAGATCTGAGCTGTGACCTCATGATTCTCAAACTCCTGAGCCAGCCAATCTCCCATACCACATATATTTGTTATTGTCATTATTGTATTTTAATGGTCTGTGTAGCCCCATGGCAGGCCAGGCATTATATATAAATATATCACTAAACCTATGGGAGATAGGTGCTGGGTGTTCTTAAATGTAGATCTATTCTTTGAAGCATGTTGAAGAAAACAAGTTTATTCAAGGAACTGACAGCAACAGAGCAGCAATAAGATGGAATGTCCTTCCCTTACAAATATCAGCTCACTAAATAAAGAACTTCAACCCATGTCAAAATTTCTCTGTAGCAAGAAGTGTTTCTTTTGGGAACTTCCAGATGACTGCCCCAGTGCACTTTCTCTTTTAGCACACATTTCGTGTCTAATTTAGAGGAACTATGAGGATTAAATCTTTCGTTTGGTTATCCTAAAGTAGAAGTTAAGAGAGATGGAGGGATTTTCCTGACCTTAATCTGCATGGGAGAAAAGTTCTGGGGGGGGGGTTTCCAGGCCACTCTGGGCTCCTGCTATGACATAGAGGAGTATGTGAAAATGTCCAAGGGAAGGTCAGTCTGTTGTCTGTTTATTCACCTCTTCGGATATGTGTGATGATTTGAGGAATGTCTGTACAATGTATGGATTCTGGTTGATATTATGAAAATTGATGTATATCAGAATGCCTCCAACTGTGTGTCCACCATTGCTGACAAGCATTTAAGCGTGCCTCCCTGATCAGAGACAATAACCGATAGTTAAAGATTTATCAGCTCCTGGGGTGAATGAAAGAGTCACTATCTTAGGGAAATCACTTCTCTCCAGCTTCCCTCAACAAGGGGCTGGTGTTTGGAGAATGGAAAATTCCCAGAGACAGAGTCTCTCTATCATAAAGCAGGGGTTTAAAGATGACCTACAAGAGGAGGAAGACCCAGAAACACACACAGGAGAGAGCAAGAGGGCAGAGCAGGCAAAGTCAGAGAAAGCAGACTGGGTCCAAGAAGGCGCCATGTCTCAGAACACAAACCAGGCATTGCAGAAGAAATACCCTGGGTGGCCCTACAGTACTTGGACCCAACCCAAAGAATGCCCCGGAGTGGTGAGGAAACTGAGGCAAGGAAATACCTGTACGGTTTATTATTTTTGTATAGATTTGTGTATTTCTCATGCTATTAAAGAAAGATCAATGGAGTAAGAATTCTGTGCAAAGTGTCTGCATGTTTCATGTGTTACACCTACCACATGCCCCTTGAAGACATAAAGTATGGGCCCAGAACAGCCACACAGCTGGAGTTCTGGGAGAAGGCATTTAAGCTGTTGGTGAGTCTGAGGGCTCTGGCTAAGTAGTGTGCTGCATGACTGCAGCTCTCTGGGGGGAGTACTAGATTGAGGACCTGAACCCTAAGAGTGTGCCCAGAGACCCCAAGGCTAAGGCAGGGCCTAGACTGTGTTCAGACTCCAGTGGCTTAAAACACCCAGGGAATTCAGCAGCTAAATTCCCTCTCCACAGTATGGGGAATGACCACGAGGCAGCTGTCAGCTGGACCTGTGACAACATGGGCACAGCACTGTACTTCCAGAGGCTGAGGTAATTACATGACTGCCACTGTACACACAGCTCTCTTGCATCAAGCCTTCCCCCCCACCTCAAATCTGGGCCAAGATTTTCAAAAGTGATATAAGTTGGGGTGATTCGATTTCTGAGTGCCTTGAGAGGGCCTGCGAGTCAGAAAACGCCGAGAACCTGCCCTCTGAAAAGCAGGCCACTGTAGCGTCTCTCAGGTTTGGCTCACAGTCACTAATCATTTCTGAAAACCTTGGCCCTGACCCTTTACTCCTGGAATTAGGCCTCTCCCAAGAACTGTGTTATCATCTCCACTCACTCCCTGAAGGAATAACTGTATTGGAGGGTGGTGTCCAAGGACATAGTTCCTTCAACAACCCAAGACCAGGGCCTGGGTGGAAGCCTTCATGGTGAGGATGTCTGCCTAGCGGGGGGCCACACAGGTGCAGGCAGGAAGTGGAAAGGGGTGTGTGTGCATTTGTGTGTCTCTCTCTGTTTCCACACTGCCCGCCCAATATCTCACACTGATGAGAACAGAACCTAAAGAAGGGTCTGACACGGTTACTGTTGTGCATGAGACCGCGCTGGCTGTTGGGGAGCAGGTAGCACTCCTCAGCCCAGCCCCACCTTCCAGCCACCCTGGGTCCAGGTGGAGGCACCTGGCCCAGGAGAGGGGCAGGAACATTGCGCCAGCCCCTGGGGTGGGGTGGATGACAGGACGGGGCAGGGCACTGGCCCCTGGGTTGGGGGCAGGGGCGTTGGCGCATAGAACGCCAGCCATCAAGAGGGGGAACACAGGGAACCAACTACAGTAGGAGCGGCAGTAGGAACCACCAGGAGGCCCCATCCCAGCCTGGAGTTGGCTGCCCCACCTCTCCCTTCCCCCCTCCACTCACCCCATTCATAGGGAGCTTCCCTCCTGCCCCAAGAGACAGGGAGTTTCATGAAATGACACAGGGGAGAATCTTTTTAAATTGCATCTAGCTCTTCTATAATTGTGATTGTGTTGTTTTCTGAGTTAGCCTGGCTGAGAGAAGACCTATGCCCCCATCATCTGGTGTGGTCACTTAGGACCCAATCTGGCCCTGCTGAAATCAACAGAAGTTTTGCTTTTGACTTCAGTAGGACAAAACTTTGGTATAAAATATCAGCTGCTGCTTACTGTTCAAATACAGCGAAGTGCAGTGCTCCTAAAAGAATTTGCTGGGATTGGACACAGACAAACAGGGGCGGGGAGGAGCTGCTTCAGTTCCTCTCATGGAGCTCTGCCGAAGTACCCCAACACCGACCTTCACCAGCCCTACTCTTCCGCCCCGGACACTGGCACAGGTCTGTTGCGGTACCTCCCTTCTGACCAGTAACCCCCAAACTTAAAGTGGTGATTGTGGGGTCACAATGGGTCACAAACTTGGCACAAAAAAAAAAAATCAAGGCAGGTCACTGAGGGGCGCACTTTAAACACAGTCTTACCAAAGCTATTGCTCCCACATTATGATAGGCCCCCACTTTTTTCAGACCATTGTAAGCACTTCTCAACCGTACACGTCCTAATTCCTGACTTGAAGCATCTCCGATACCCCACTTCTGCTAGCGTACCTCATTGCTGAACTGGAGTCTGATCCAAAGCCCACTGAGAAGTTGGTGGGAGTCTTCTATGGATTTAAATGGGCTTTAGCTCAGGCCCCGGAAGCACACACTGCTATTCTGGGCCTAGGTGTATCCCAAGCACAGAGCTGCCACCACACAGGAATTTGCAGGTCTGTGATCAGAAATGAAGAAGAGCAGCAGACTCACTCCACTTAGGGCAGGAACAAGATAGAAGACAAGGGGCCCTAGGTGTCACTTCTATTGTTATAGATTATTAATATGCACATATCTTAAAACACATCCACTAGCTTCAGTTTTCTTATCAGCAGACGAGGGCTATTCATCCCTCTGTTGGACTAGCATCAATTTGCTTTGGTGGAACCAGCATGAGTTCTGGTCATGATGGCTAGTAAACCCCAATTTTCTAGCTCTCCCCCCTTACAAATGCTTAGAAGTGGAGTTAATACCTGTGATTACGAGGAGCCACTTAGCGAGGTGAGGACTGGAACCTGCTGCAGCCAGCAAGGCTGCAGGCTGAGTCAGCACTGTTTAACCTGCAGCTGTTGTCAGAAGCAATCACATCCCACTCATTACACAAAGCACTCTTGATTGGAATCAGGCTGGCAGCAGCTGCATCAAGAGGGTGGTGTCTTAGCCCCAGGCATCTCCCGGGAATTCCCCCCAACCCTCTCTCTCACACTGTCTACTCCCATTTTCATCTCTAGCCCAGCAGTATATATTCTGTATGTCAGTTTATGGAGATTTGATAAAAGCCGTAGAATTTTTTTTCCACCATTGACACATCTCCAGACGTTGCTCTGATTCCTCCACACCATATGTCAGCCAAAGGCCTTAGAAGTGGCAAGGGTCATGGAGAAATGCAGCAAATGACAGATTTCAAGCAATAAAATTACAGCTGGTCATATCCATATAATGTGCACTAGGAAAGATGGTCTCTCACAAGTCTCTTTTCCAGCTCTCACTGATCACATAAAATTTGAGGCAAGAAAGCCCTGAAGTTTAGCAGAGGCTGCTCTTAGATTAAACCTCCCCCCCAAAAAAGTTAATCAGCATTCTCCCGCTTCCCAGCATGGAGCTTGGGCTAAATTCTCCTTTATTGGCAGTAATCTGAGAGCAGGAAAGAGAAAGAACAGCCACTTAAATTTACATGCCCTGTAGAGGAAGGAGACAATGACTGAAGAAACAATCTGTGTTTACTGAGCGCACTATTCCTAGTGGTATTGAAACCCTCTTCAAAACCAGGCTTCAGCATCATCTTAGGAGGAAAAGTGTGTGTCATATAGATTATTCATATTTTTATTACAGTAGTGCTGAAAGGCCACAAGCAGGTGTCCACTGTGCTAGTGTTGCCGGCCCCCAGTGCCAAGAGGCTAAACAACAGCTGAAGTTGGTTCGTGACCCGGTGTGCGTCACCCAAGAATCACAACGGGGTGGAGAAGCAGAAAAGTTTATTTGAAGCTTCAACAAGGTACAGGGAGATTTGAATCTCAAATCCTGTACCCAGAGCAGGAAGTTACACAGGCTTTTATACATCCTTTTTCCCAGCATACTTATCCAATAGCAAGCTGCCCCAAGTATCCATATAGCCAGCCAATCCAGTTCCCAGCTAGTTCCCTGATTCTCTGTATCATTTGTTAAACTATACATAAAGCTGCTTTATACAGCATTGTTCTTCCGTATCTGCCCTGTGTGGCCTTGCTTAGTTTCAGGCAGTCTGACTTTGCAACATATTGTTGCAGATTCTCAGCATAACTGCTGTGTGTGCCTCCAGGCGGGGGGGCCAAGGACACTTGGGCGGAGTACGCAGAGCTGCTGCGAGTGCCTCCAGGCGGGGGAGTGGGGGGGGGGGGGCAAGGACACCTGGGCCTAGTGCGAGGGGGCTTCATCGACACTCGTGGTCTTCCATCCCCTCGAGTTACCTAGTAGCCATGCCCCAGTGTCCCCAACACTAGGTACAGAGTGCACTGCAAGTTGTTTCCTTCTGGGGGAGGTGTCTATAGAGGAAAGGAGGAGGGAAAGGAGGGCGCACCCATGAGTGCATCACCAACTCTATTGCACAAAGGCTGTTAAGCAAGTGACCCTTGCCCTCTGCCCTAGTCTAAAGTCCACTGAAAGACTCCCATTAGCTCCAAAAGGCTTTAGCTCAGGCCTCAAGGCCCACTGAAGCCAATAGGAATCTTTCCATCCAGTGCAATGGATATTAGACCAGACCCATAAATAGCAACTTTTCAGTAGCTGCTGAAAGCAAAGAACATTTCCAAAATAATCAGCAGCAAACACAATCAGCCCCAGCTGAAAATAACTGTCAAACAGCTGGACTGTCAGAGCCCTCTTATCCTTCTGGGCTCCTACAGAGTAGCCAGCCTACCTTCAGCTCTGAAATGTCAACTTTTCTGTCTGGACTGAGAAATCTGACACTCCCTCCCCACCTTTGACAGGTTTCAGAGTAGCAGCCGTGTTAGTCTGTATCTGCAAAAAGAAAAGGAGTACTTGTGGCACCTTAGAGACTAACAGATTTATTTGAGCATAAGCTTTTGTGAGCTACAGCTCACTTCATCGGATGCATGGTTAGTATAGGCTCAAGGACAGATTCTATGACAATTTAAAAGATAGTGACTCTTGCTGAGTCAGATCAAGTCTGAGAACAGTTAATCAGTAACATTTTAGCTCCTCAGCAAAAAGCCTTACATTCCCTACTTATCCAACACCCCTGAAGTGGACAACGGGCGGCTGGTGTTGTCACTGCAGTCTGCATCTTTGCCTTTTATTCTCATTGTCACTATGTTGAAATAGACTATTGTGATAAATTAAGGAGTAGGGGAGCTCCCTTTTATGGACACCCAGCCAGCCAGTTAGCTACAAAATCCCTGTTAGCGGCTGTTCTCTACTTGCTGTACCTGTAAAGGGTAAAAAGAAGGGAGTGGGCACCTGACCAAAAGAGCCAATGGGAAGGCTAGAACTTTTTAAAATTGGGAAAAAGCTTCCCTTTGTCTGTACTGTTGTTCTCTAGAGAGAAGGGACAAAGCTGGGACAGGGCTGAAACTATGCTGTAAAAACCAGGTATGAAAAACCATCAAATCATACCTAGAACTACTCGTGAACCCCAGATATGTAAGTAGATCAGGAATGTCTAGGAGGATGCGATTAGGGTTATTTCTTATTGGCTTGTGGACTCCTCTGTGCTAACCCCCAAATGCTTTTATTTTGCTCATAACATTTAAGCTGAACCTCAAAAGAGCTAGCTTGATGCTTAATTTTTGTAATTGTTTTTCTAAGACCTTGCAAAACACCTAAGATCCAGATGTATTTTCTTTCTTTTTGTTTTTAATAAAGTTTACCTTTTTTTAAGAACAGGATTGTTTTTTTGTGTCCTAAGAGGTTTGTGCACGTTGTTTAATTAGCTGGTGGCAACAGCTGATTTCCTTGGTTTTCTTTCTCAGCTTTTCCCTGGAGGGGGCGTGAAAGTGCTTGAGAGTATCTCACAGGAAGGAATTCCCAAATGCTCCTTCCTGGGTTCTCAAAAGGGGTGGGGGGCGATTTTCACTTGGGTAGTGGCAGCATCTACCCCTCCAAGGTCAGAGAAAAGCTGTAACCTTGGGAGTTTAATACAAGGCTGGAGTGGCCAGTATTAATTTTTAGAATCCTTGCAGGCCCCCACCTTCTGCACTTGAAGTGCCAGAGTGGGGGAATCAGTCTCGACAACTCTGAAAGCTGTTACCAAAGAACTAGTACAGTTACCACAGGGCTAGTTGCAGAGTAGCAGCTGTGTTAGTCTGTATCCGCAAAAAGAAAAGGAGGACTTGTGGCACCTTAGAGACTAACCAATTTATTTGAGCATAAGCTTTTGTGAGCTACAGCTCACTTCATCGGATGCATTCAGGGCTAGTGGCGCTAGTCTGTGATGCCTTCCTCTTGTCCTCAGCTGCTTTGCTAGCACTTACCCTTCCCCAAGGATTCATCTGCCTCAATGTTTTCAAAATGCATATGGAACAAAGAAGAAGCAGAAAGAATGCAGGAGGCGGCAATGGCCTTGCCTCAGGGGACTGAGTAGTAGGATGTGTTCATGTCACTCTCTTGAGGCAGCTAAACATTCAGCACATACCTTTAGCACCTTTAACCCTTCTACTACGCTTACATAAGGCCTGTTCAAAAGGAGAGGGGTCACTTTATTTTTCTTTGGTCAGAGAGGACAGCACAAGTAGTAGCTGGCACAAGCTGGAGCGGGGATGGTGCAAGATAAGTATGAAGTGAGCAGGAGAAAACTTGAAACTGAAAAAGCTGCACAGGAATTTTGAGTCCCCACCCACGGAGATTGTTTAGTCTCCCTTTGACTGTCATCTACCAGCCCTGGCAGAGGACATTCCTACCACCCTGGAGCCCTCCCATGACAGACCCAGTCCATGCCAAATGCTAGCCCAGGAGACTGATGTCCTTATCCCCAGAACAGGAACAGCTCAACTAGTGGAATCTTCCCTGCCAGCGTGCCTCACGCCTGCCCTGAAGGGATCTGGTGACTAGGGTGGACAGCTATCCATCAAGTCTTGGACTGAAGCTCCAGTTCCCTATTGGCCACTGAACAGCCATTCGATACATTTCGATCTCTACTAACTGAGGCTGGTGGAAAGATCCACAGCCAATTTCTTGAGTTATCCACTCCCTTCATAGAGCATTCACACTGCACATTCAGCTTTCAAGAACCCAAAGAAGAACTGTATATATCTATATCACATAACCACCACCCTATACCAGAAACCTACTGACCGCTATTCCTACTTACATGCCTCCAGCTTTCACCCGGACCACATGACATGATCCATTGTCTACTGCCAAGCTCTACGATACAACCGCATTTGCTCCAACCCCTCAGACAGAGACGAACACCTACAAGACCTCTATCAAGCATTCTTACAACTACAATACCCACCTGCGGAAGTGAAGAAACAGATTGACAGAGCCAGAAGAGTACCCAGAAGTCACCTACTACAGGACAGGGCCAACAAAGAAAATAACAGAACGCCACTAGCCGTCACCTTCAGCCCCCAACTAAAACCTCTCCAACGCATCATCAAGGAGCTACAACCTATCCTGAAGGACGACCCATCACTCTCACAAATCTTGGGAGACAGGCCAGTCCTTGCCTACAGACAGCCCCCCAACCTGAAGCAAATACTCACCAGCAACTACATACCACATAACAGAATCACTAACCCAGGAACCTATCCTTGCAACAAAGCCCGTTGCCAACTGTGCCCACATAACTATTAGGGGACACCATCACAGGGCCTAATCACATCAGCCACACTATCAGAGGCTCGTTCACCTGCACATCCACCAATGTGATATATGCCATCATGTGCCAGCAATGCCCCTCTGCCATGTACATTGGTCAAACTGGACAGTCTCTACGTAAAAGAATAAATGGACACAAATCAGATGTCAAGAATGATAACATTCATAAACCAGTCAGAGAACACTTCAATCTCCCTGGTCACGCGATTACAGACATGAAAGTTGTGATATTACAACAGAAAAACTTCAAAGTCCAGAGAGAAACTGCTGAATTGGAATTCATTTGCAAATTAGATACAATTAACTTAGGCTTGAATAGAGACTGGGAATGGCTAAGTCATTATGCAAGGTAACCTATTTCCCCTTGTTTTTTCCTACCTCCCTTCCTCAGACGTTCTTGTTAAACCCTGGATTTGTGCTGGAAATGGCCCACCTTGATTATCATACACATTGTAAGGAGAGTGATCACTTTAGATAAGCTATTACCAGCAGGAGAGTGGGGTGGGGGGGAGAAAACCTTTTGAAGTGATAAACACCCATTTTTTCCATGGTCTGTGTGTATAAAAACATCATCACTACATTTTCCACTTTTATGCATCTGATGAAGTGAGCTGTAGCTCACGAAAGCTTATGCTCAAATAAATTGGTTAGTCTCTAAGGTGCCACAAGTACTCCTTTTCTTTTTTGTATATATCTTTTAAAACTACCTTCACTTCAGATCTTAACTGCCTTTGCCCTGAAGCGACTGTAATGAGAAAGGGGCACACTTATGAAGCACTATTTGGCGTTTGAATGGTCAACATTCCCCCCCCCCCTTAGTCATGAGGTGCCAGTCGGCTAAGCACTGGCATCAGCTGAAGTAACAGGAGGCGGGGAATGACTCAGTCTCCTAGTGCATGCTGTGTTGCTCAGGAGGACACAATGTGCAAATAGATAAAACTTCTGCAATTATATCACATGAAAACAAATCAGAATTGCAGCCCTGTTTCTTAATCCAGAGGAGCTGTCAGCAATATCTACTACCAGAAGAAGCGGAGAGTCTCAGCATGGCTAGTTACTTTGTGCAGTCGTCAGCATTTATTGGAAGCCAAAACATGGCTAACACAAGAAACAGTCTGCCTGGGAAAATGGCCAAATACATGACAGCTGTTTACTTATTAAAGTCCCTAGGGGGGGCCCATCCACATCTGAAGGCCACTCCACCAGCCTAATGGGAGGAGCTACTGAACATAGGGCTCAAGCAAGTTTGGGGGGCAACAAATGATAAAACAGAGACAGAAGCGAGGGTCACAGGGTTGTAAGCGGGGAACCAGAGGAGGATACTGAGCAGAGAACCGTGGACAGCATCCACTGCTCCTCAAAGGTGTCTAGGGAGTCCACAGATGTGGCCCAGAGGAACTCTGTCTTGAAGCGTGATCGAAGGGAGGAGCAGAAATAGGCCCCACAGTTGCACATCCACCTCATGGCATGGTGGATGGGCACCTGGGCCAGCACCAGGAAGAGGTTGACGAGGTTGTCTTGTGACTTCGTGGGGCAACGGAAGGGGTGTATGTAAATCAGCAGGTGCGGAGAAAGGTGCAGCCAGAACCTAAGGAGAAGGTTCTGGAGGAGTCGGAAAAGGGGCTGCAACACTTGAGGTAGACGCACACCAGGGTCTCCCTCACACCATAGAAGGGGTAGGCCTTGGGGAGGGGGGTGAACTGTGCCAGGTACAGACGCATGCTCATGAATGTCCCTGTCGAGCTGTAGGTGCAGAGTGGAATACAGACTGGCCCACGGGGCTCCTCTGCTCGGGCAGGGTTCATCACCTCTATTCTTTATCTAGGTGATGTAGCCATTATTATGAAACACTGAGGGAAGTTTGGCTACTCCAGCCCACCCTCACAACCTCATACATACTTGCCCCCAACCCTCTTCATATTTCACACCTATAATTTTACTCTTTTCAATTCAAAAGATGGGGAAAGATTGCTTAGTCTTGTTATTAAGCCTATTTTGGAGTCAGGAAACCTTAAAGGAATCAACTTCACCACACTGAACTTAGCAGTAATTAAGAGCGGCTGAAAGAGCAACAGAATCAATGACGCTGCCCTGAGTGCTAGTCATATTGCTGAGCGGAAGCACCATGGGACTAGGATTTGTTTGTTTGTAAGAGATGGAGGTTTAAGAGCATCCGCTTATCCCCAGACCATTTTCTTCTTTTTTACTCCTGAAGGCACTGCTGCCTGATACCATAATCACCTCTAGGACAATAAGTTGAGGTCATGCACCTCCTGGCTTCTTCAGAATCAAAGGATTTCTGACAGACCAGGGCATATCTTGGGGATAAGACAGCAGCCACCTCCCCCACCCCTCTTATTATGACATGTATCAGGAAGCCAATGAAGGCTCCTGGTTTCCTCTTCCTCCTTCAAGAAGAGAGATTGCTTAATTCTTACACAGTCACTCTCCTTGTTCTCCCCCCATTTAGTCACTTCATCTGAGAGACAAGGATTGCCCAACTCTTCATGTCATGAGATTTCCATTTGACATAGAAAGCACTTAGCTTGTATCACACAGCTCAAGGCATGACTCCTCTTTAGAACTCCCCCACCTCCAAAAGTGCATCATAACCTTCTCTCCTCTAGGGAAAGTTTTACAGAAGTTGTCTACCAATGCTTTCCTACTATCACTAACACTTGTTGAGCTTCACTAGTGCCACCAATGCTAAGAACTCCAGTGTAGACAAGGCTCCTGCAGCTGCCATCATTTTCCTCCATGGGTGATTTGTCTTATCTGGAGCAGGATTAAAAGACATGGAATTTGGAAGAACATCATCAGTGGAAATAGCAACAGGGTTGGGTGAAGTAGTATTTACAAGTTTTTCCACCATTGTTGTATTTCCCTAGCATAGACAAGGCTTTTGTAAAGCAAAGATCTGTGTTTCCAAAGACACCCTCTGCTTTGCTGAAGTTTAAAATGACATTATCCCCACCTCTGAGTAGGTATGGCACAGCAGAACTTGTTCTTCTGTCTTCCCTCCACTTCACCAGCAGAATGGATTTAAATTCTTCTTTCATTTAACTTGGTTGCCCAATGCTCTCTGTAGAAGGATGACCGTATACATCTCTCAATGATCTAGTTCACAACCGTGTAAGCTGGCAACTGGGTTAGATAAGCAGGAATGTTTCCCTGCCATAGGGTCTCTACCTTATTAATGAAGCATTCAGCCAGCATTCAAACAAAAGGCCATTAAAGCTTTGTACCTCTGAGCCACATGTCAAGATAATTTAGGGAGAGCAAAGTGATGCTGAGCAATGAAGCCAGCCTTAGTAACATTACTGAGCCACCCTTCCCTGCCCTCAGGCTCTGCCATTCACCTTGTTCCAATCTGAGCCAATATAGGGTGAGATTCTGAAACAGATCTAAAATATCCAGCTTGACAGTTCCCAGCTCTTAATTACCTCTGTGCAGTACAGGAGACTGGGAGAGGAGCTGTGCAGAGATGGAGGCTGCAGGTTTTGTTCAGTATCTTCCTCCTATGAAGCACAGAACAAACTGTCCTCCAGCCACTCCCCAGGGACAGCACAGACAGTGGCAGGGAAAGCTTCCAATAAGACTTAACCTCTGCAGCCCCAAGGAGCTTGGCTACGTATGGAGAACACTTTTTCTAGAAACTGCTATTGTATAAGCAACAAGCTGTTGGACACAGGTTTGTATGTTGCAGAATAATTTTTGCTCAAATATCCACAAACCACGTTGGAACCTGGCCCAGTGGTACATTCAGAGCAGTACAGTTCCACTCTTTCACAGCATCCAGTTATGCTGTGTTAGACAGGAGTAACTGATGAGAGTAACTGCACGGACTGCAGCACACTTGGGACATTTCACTTTGATATCTGACTTGAGCAGGCAGTAAGGAGCATAACTCTGAAGATGCTCCTTCAGCTCTTACAGATTGGAAAGAAGTCAAGAAGAAAGGCTCCCAGGTGATATATACAGATGGTTAGAACTGCTTTTAAGTTGAGTGCAAGAGCATCATCTGGAATTTGTTTTTAGGTTTTTTTTGTTTTGTTTTAAAACAAAACACTGGTGATAAAATTCATTCAGGCATATCAACCAGTCCAAATAAAAGTCACTTCCAGCCTAAGACCAAGCATGAAGATTTCAGATCAAAGTTAGAGGGCACTATAAAAGCTGAACATTTTAACTACTAAGCAGCAAGTGAAGAGCTCAGGCCATGAAGACAGCAAGTCATACTCATGTGAGAAAATCCTCCATGCAGCTCTTTTATTTGGGCATTTAGCTTACTCCAAAAAGATAAGCTATGTAATGCTGTCAGTTGTCCGTTGAGAACATCTGCACTGCCACCTACAGACATACCATCAGACGGGTTCTCACAGTAAATCATAGAATATTAGGGCTGGAAGAGACCTCAGGAAGTCATCTAGTCCAACCCCCTGCTCAAAGTAGGACGAACACCAACTAAATGAATTGGAGTGGTCTAGAAGTGCCACACAGCAGCATGGGTACACGTAAGGGAGGGGGATAGAAGGAAATAAATTGACACTGAGGGGGCAGTGCTGTAGTTTAGTAGGCCTCGTCTTCCCCACAGCAAAACTCGAAGTTTCAACAAAAACCCACCCCAGACAGGAAGGAAAGTGGCCCTGATTATTTTAACATGAACTTTTATTTAAGCTTTTATTCTATGCAAATATTAAAAAAACCAAAACAGATCTTAGAAAAGATTTTTTTTCTTTACACAAAAACCAGGACAATGTGGAAATGGCAAGTGGACAGAAGAGGGACACTCTCCTTCCTCAGTACTTTTTCAGTTTGTAGGGCAGGCCCAGTGTAGGCTTGGTACCGGGAAGGGGAGGTGAGTGCCAGACAGCAGAGCTGGTACGTTTGAAATATCGCGGCTTGTTCTTGTAGAAAATGTCCTCCAGTTTAGGGCTTATGATCAGCCCGAAGAGTGTCTCGATATTTGGAGGGTTGTAGTATTGGTATGTAACAGCTTGATTAAGTTGAGCCCCTGGGAAAATAACCACCATGTTACACTAACAGTCTAAGTAGCACCTCAGTACTCCTGTTAAACCTCACTCCCTTGGTACCATGATTACTGCGAGTCAGTGCATGAAAGCCAAGATCTAAGAGCAACCCTCCAGGCTCTATCGCCCTGCAGAAGGGCCCCACAGAGCCAGCTGTGGAAGAGATTTGGGGTGGGCATGGCAGATACTGAATTCTCAGTACTGGATCAAGGTTTTTCCTGGCTTCATATAGAACCTTACATTCCCCCTCATGCAAAGAATATAATTGGTTTCCAAGGCATCTTTCATATTCCAGGTATCTCAAGTACTATGGAAAACCCACCACTGAAAGAAAGGATTGGCTGGCACTGGTGAACTCCCTAGCCTTCTGATTTCAAACAGTGCAAAAGCGCTTCAGCTCTAGGGATGGGCACAAGGGATTCTGAATTAACAGCTGAACAATAGCACCTGCTCAGACTACCACTCCAAGCTAGTACCACACGGCACTGCAATAAGTTGAAGCCTCATGCACTTCTGGCCTAAATTGTGGCTTCCTCTACTTCTAACCCTCCCTGAGAAATCTGGGGTCTTCCAAATTCTCATAGATGACGTTTCAGTGGGTATAACAAAATATGCACGTACCGGTGGCCCAGACTGGGATGGGCTTACGGGGCTGGCTTTCATCATCTGTGGAGTCATCACTGTTCAGATCCAGCCCATAGTTATTTGGATTTACCTTGGGAAATCTGGGTTCTTTTGAGCCTAAAGGGGGCCTCTGATAGGAGTCAGAGACAGGAGATTTCTGAAACCATAAAGAAAAGTTAGATATATAGCCTTAAAAGAAAAACAAAGCAACCAATTACCTTATAATGATACTTCTATGTAGTGGTGCTGATGAGACAGCTTGAGTTTCCAGAAAGAACCCCTGTTGATTTTGATTAGTCTATTAGTTATTTATGACAGAAATATCCCAGGTTCTAGGAGCAGGAGATTTACATTGTGTACTCCAAGAATCACTGGTGCCAACAGCAGGTGGTAGGACAGCAAATATCAGCACCAATAAGTTTAATATATACAGCTTTGCTGCTATCCATACAACACTAGGTTTGAATCACACATTACTGTTCTGCCATGAGTCTCCATGGGCAGGAGAATGAAATAGATACTCTGCCCTGGAGGGAACAAAGGTGAGCCATGGAAGACAGGAACTGGCAATGGTATGACTCTGGCAGTCAATGTCACGTTCATACCTGAACTTCAATCCCACTCCAAAACACCAGATCCAGAGATCATGCCTGTCTGTTTATGGGAAGGCAAAAACAGCCACATGATAATTCAGAAGGAATACACTGCTTAAATAATTTAGGCTGGGATTTTCAATTGATCCCAGCTTCCTTAGATCCCTGTGTAGAAAAAACAGCATTCTTCCCCTGCACACCCTGTAGGGGCTGAGCAGGCTGCTTTGGCAGTGCTTCCAACCCATGCCAACGGAGAGGGTTTGTGGAGGGAGGAATTAAAACTTGAACGTGGATCTCTCGCCTAGTAAGCTACCAGGCTGTGCTGAAGCGTAACATTTTATGCTACAGGACTGTTTATACAACACTGTTTACTCAGTTGATCTGAGTCACATTTGATGTCAGACATTTGCTGTTCTATAATTAACCTAAAAAAAAAAACAAGCTAAGTGTAGAGACTCATCTAAAGCCATGTGTTGCCAATAACATTTTTAAAAAATGAACTGTATACAATCAAAAGATCAAACATCAACAATATCATTCTTGGAACAGCAGGAAGTTGCCCTGTTTTTCACCCTCTAGGTGTTCAGCAGCGGCATCTTTCATACATCAGGAATAGTACGGCTGGAAAGCACAACTAAAGCAGCAACAGCAATACTCAGATTGTAAACTCACTGATGCTGGTGTCTGTGCAGTACGCTACACAGGACTGAGCACCATTAGCTCACAGGACCTCTTCCTTCCATCTCACTCCCTCCTCACAGCTGCAGAGGCAAGGAAGCTACTTAACACAGCCTGCTTGGTGCTCCTGCTGTTCTACAACAACAAAATCTCCTGAAAAGCACACACACCTAAGGGGCTTCATACAACCATAAAGTGCTTCGGGAGTCGGACCTTTTTCAAACCAAGGGAAGGAGTCACTGACTCAGTGTTACATATCTTCCTCACCCAAAGAGGACGTGGGCGTCTTGTATTAGTTGTCAGATACTACACATAGGGGACAAAAGTCAACATTTGAAGAGCCACCCACTTATCCACCTTTGAATTCCTTCTTAAAGTCTCACTCTGCTGTGATGCCTCTCCCGTACCAGATGGAAATGATTTGCAGGCAAGTGCCAAGAAGAGAATTGAATTTTTCTGATACTCTCTGTTCATTGTATAACTTCATTCCCCTCACCCTCTCCATCTGTCCACTTGTCACATCCCATCTGACCCCTGGACTGTAATCTCTCTGGAGCAGGGAGTGTCACTTGTCTGTACAGTGCCTAGTACTGTGGGACCATGACAGGAATTCCTAGCGATAATAAAAGCCATAAGACGACACGAGGTTTTAACATTCTACTCCTGACTACAGGTAAGTGCAACACCTAGTCATTTTTAGAAATAAGCGTAAGGACCCATAAGACAGTCAGTCACTTAGGCCAATTTCAATGCCTAGAGAGTTTGCTAAGAGCAGGAAAAAAATGGCTTTGTTCCAGCATGGCTGAGCAGGGGCAGTGTGTCAAAATGAGACCCACCACCTGCTGCAAGGACATTTCTTATGTGAACCCAATAAAGTTTCCCTCCTTTTTCCAGTGAGCTGTAAAATACAGTCACAGAATACACGACAAGTCAAGTTTCAGATGGTATCAGGCATCAGACAACCAGAAGTTATGGAAGAGGTAGTAGCTGGCCGCTTGAAAAAGCAAAGCTGATCCCATTGTGCCCTAAGTCTAGTTTTTCAGTTTGATTCACCGAACACTTCTAGGCTATAAACACAATGACGTTTTAACTCCAGTGGTGGTAGTTAGAGAGTTCAAAGCAACTGGAGAAACATGGAAGTTTCTCAGCTACCTGGTGTCACTAGAGAGGCTACAATACAGCACAAACTTCCAGGATCCTTCAGGATCTTGCGCCATCATGTGGCCATTTCCCATCACTTGTTTTAAATTCCAAACAAAAGGATTATCTCCATTGTTTCTATGTTGAGCCAAGTTTCTTATGGCTGCTCAGATAAGAGACATCCCTGCTCTCTTTGAAGGAGAATGTCCCATACAAAGAGGAAAGGTTTCCATGGACCCAGGAAATTATAGCCCAATAGACATTGGAACCCCTGTCTTTACTCATGCTCTTGGCTCACTCACCTCCACTGTTATATTCAGCCATTTACTGGGAACAATAGCAACAGATTCTGGTGGCTTGGTTTTATTTTCCTGCAGTTGCTGCCATTCCTGCTCTTCTGGACTCTGTTCCTCCTGTTAACAAGTCCAAGTTACACACAGATCACCCTGCTTTCACTCCCATTGAATCTGACTTGTCCTATATGAGAGGCCCTAGTCTCCCATTCATCATCACCTCCATCAGCAGGATGGGACACTACCCTATGAAGGGGACAGACACTCTCTCCACAGTGGAGGAACAGCAGCAATTCTTTGTTAGATTCCAACGCAGCCTTTTGCTGATTTGGACATTAGGTAGGCCTCAGTGCTACCCTACACGAGGAGAATGCAGCTGGTAAAGCTAAAGGCATGCTCAAGGCCACAGACATAAATAGAATAAAGTCCACTGCATGACACAGAGTCTCAACTCCCTACCTTCTTTTGGT
This sequence comes from Eretmochelys imbricata, assembly GCF_965152235.1. NCBI lineage: Eukaryota > Metazoa > Chordata > Testudines > Cheloniidae > Eretmochelys > Eretmochelys imbricata. Next base: position 17,574,922 of record NC_135577.1, read on the forward strand.
TTTCCTCCTCCTCTGTAACCACTGCCAGCTCCATCTGCAGGTGAAGGGCCTTCCCCTTCTCTTGCTGTTTGTGACTCCTGGCAAATCAAAGCATAACTAAGTGAGTCAGAAAGTGAGTCATTTCCCATCCAGGATGCTCCACTACCAGCCTTCTGCACCCAGAACCCTCCGCTACAGCCCATCGCTCACACCCTTCTCCTAGTACCGACAAGATCTGCTTTGCCTTGCTTGTCGCTCCACCCCCTTCCCTCTTCTCAGGGGTGTGGAAACAGGCTAGCTCTCACCTCTCCTTTGCCTGTTCCACCTGTTGCTGCTCTGCCAGTTTCTTCAGCTCTGCAATCTTTCTCCCTTTGTCCTGCTGTTCACCCTCTCTCCTCTTCTGCAGTAGCTCCTGCTGCTTGCGTTCATCCTCCTCCTGGGAAGGCAAAGCAAGTCCACTTCTTCTATGCTAAACGCGGAGGGTGGGTGAGTTACGGGTCAAGTGCCCTCTCCTAAGCTTAATGCTACCTGCTCTGACCCATCTTCATCACCACCACTAGTTTCTTGGACCTTAGTTGTGCAGCCCTGCCCCCATGGGAGAGGTCAGTAAAAACACCATGCACATCTATGGTGCTATGCAACTCATAATGGTGAGATGCATTAGAACAAACTTGGAGAGTGACCCTACACTGGGAAGGAAAGTAAGTGATAAGGCACCTCAGTCACAAAAGGAGTAGGAAATTGGGGGGAGGAGGAGGGGAGGAGAGGGAGAGAGAGACACAGTGTGTGTGCACGCGCGCCTCTCTCTCTCTGTATGTGTGCGGAGGTAAATTTATTCTGACATACTCATTGGCCTGTTCTCCCACAGCTATTTACTGGTTATTGTTCTGCCCTCTGCCCCATACAGAGCACACTGTGCAGATTTCCCATCATTCTGTTTTTCCCCTGTGAACTCTTCTCCTTACAGATGGTACCTAATCTTGCTCTTACCATCTGCAGCACTTTCTGTTTTCGGGTCTCCACATCCCCAGCCGTCTTAGCTATTTTTTTCTTCATCTTTTCTTCTACCACCTTCTCTTCTCGCACCTGAGAGAATCACACACATCAGGTCTGAACCCTGCCCAGCCTTATATGGGACAGTCTTGACATGTTTATCTACAACAGAAAGAAGAGTCAGGAGCTCTTCAGGAGTGTGAGGCCCATCACATCCCATAGGGGACGATGCCTTTCTCTGGAGCGGAGTGAAAGTCCAAAGCCCCAGTGAAGCGTGTACATATTTTAAAAGGCAGATGGCACCCAGTGCAGCGAGTTCAGCCCCAGTCACAGTTCACAGGAGGAGAAGACCATCACCAGGAATACCTGGAAAGAGTACATGAAACAGCGTTACACAGAATCCAAAATACAGGATGCCATATTGCTACATGACCTTCATCGGAACAAGGGAAAGCCAGCAGGAAGATGGGCTTCTCTTTTGCTTAAGGTACAGTATTCTTGCAGGCAAACTGATGTGCAAAATGAACTGGGGACATGAAGGTGAGAAGACCACAAATGCAAGATTCCTTCACTTTAGCTGAGTGGCCTAGCAATAAGCAAGAACGTGTGGAAAGGAACATGTGGTTGAGAGAAGAATACTGAGGACTGTATGTGGTTCTGGTTGTTAGTGCAGGGGAAAGATGCAGTCCTTTAGTCTTTGCCAATAACCTTGAAGGATGGATCCTGAAAAGATCTGCTTTATGCCCCATCACCCAGAATGGAAACAAGCTCTGTAGTGTGTTGAGTTTTCGTCCTCATTTGGAAGAAGAAAGAAAAGGGGGAGAGGGGTTCAGTGAACGTCAACCTTCTCCCAGAGCTTAAGCCAAACCAACCAAGCTGGATCCCCAGGCTCTTGGGCTGCCCCTAGAACAGTGGTTTTCAAACTTTTTTTCTGGCGACCCAGTTCAAGAAAATTGTTCATGCCTGTGACCCAATGGAGCTGGGGATGAGGGGTTTGGGAGGGGCTCAGGCTGGGGGTGAGAGCTGCGGGGTGGGGCTGGGAATGAGGGGTTCAGGGTGTCGGAGGGGGCTCTGGACTGTGGCAGGGGGTTGAGGTGCAAGAGGGGGTCAGGGCTCTGGGAGGCTCAGGGTTGGGGAGGAGGAGTTTGGGGTGTAGGAGGGGCTCTGGGAGGCTCAGGGCTGTGGCAAGGGGTTTGGGGTGTAGGAGGGGCTCTGGGTTTGGGGGCGGGGTGGCTGAGGCAGGGAATTGGGGCACGGGCTTACCTCAGGCGGCTCCCAGTCAGTGGGGCAGCAGGGGTGCAGATGCGGGCTTCCTGCCTATCCTGGCACCGCGGACCATGCTGCGCCCTGGAAGCGGCCAGCAGCAGGTCCAGCTCCTAGGCGGAGGTGCGCAAGCAGCTCCACGCAGCTCTCACCCGCAGGCACTGCCCCCGCTGCACCATTGGCCAGAAACCGGCCAATGGGAGTGCGGAGCTGGTGCTTGGGGTGGGGGCAAGGCGTGGAGCCCCGTGGCCCCCATGCCTAGGAGTTGGACCTGCTACTGGCTGCTTCCGGGGTGTCAGAACAAGTAGGGACTAGCCTGCCTTAGCCAGGCAGCACTGCTGACAGGACTTTTAAGGGCCCGGTCAGCGGTGCTGACCAGAGCCGCCATGAGCCAATCCCTTCCATGACCCAGTTCTGGGTCGCGACCATGGTTTGAAAACCACTGCCCTAGAACACCAGGTCAACCACACACAGCACATCTCTAACTCAGCAGCACCTACTGATGAAGTGTTGGAGCAGCAGCAATACCCCAGATGCAAACGGTCAGCTCTGGAGCATTCTGCATATTCTCCCTGGTCTCTGCCACATGAGCAGTCTGCAAGAGCGTGCCTCACAGAAGTGGTATAGAGACATCTGTCACACATGCACCTTTCAGCAGAGCTGTGCGTGGTTGTCAGTAGGCTGGAACCAAAGAAAGCAGCTCTTCCACTAGGAACTATTGCATCCAGGTGCAGGGACATTGGCCTTTGCACTGAAGGTGGATTACAGGAGTGGCCCACATGCTTTAGTGCAGTGCAAACAGAGTGACCTCCCTGCTCCAAGTACAGGTCTGTTTGGACCTAATTTTAGGCTTGACCAGGACTGGAACCGAGCTCACCTGATCCAAGCCTGAGAGAGTCGAGTTGTTCTCTGACCTAAGCGCAATACTTCCCATGAACCTAACTCAGCACCCACAGGGCCTGCAATGACTGAGCACACCCACAGCTGCATACTGTGTGCTGTGGAGTGAGTGTGCCAAGGAGCTGCAGTGCCCGTCACTCCGCTGTGCACACACAGCACAGTGAAGTGGTGGCAGCTGGCAGGAGTGGGGCACACAGCTGGCGCCGGGCTGACCCCACAGGCAGGAGGATGAGAGCTGAGCCAACCCAAACCTGAGCACCCCACTCAACCTGGACCCAACACTTGTATTCTGGTTGCAGGGCACAGGGCCTGCTGATGAGACCTTAATCAGAAGAACAAAAAAGACACCGCTACTAGTCCTCAAAGAGCTTAGAGTACCATAGACACTGAAATCCATGACAGGCATAATTAACACTGTTGCATGGACTTGACAGAGCAAAGCCTTTCCCTGTTGAACAGAGAACTACAGATAGAGCAAAAAGAGTCACTTAGGGCCTAATACCGAGTGGCCTCATTACCCACTCATGGCCTCTGGGGTCAGTGTCACGAGCATCAAGGATTTTAGTAACTGCCGATACGTTTATCACACAGTGAGGCAATCCATCGCTACGCCCTACTGGGTTCACTGCCCATTGCCGTGAGAAAACCCAACTGTCCCCAGGGGCTCTGTTTCCAGGTTGGGTCTCCTACCTTCTCGCTCTTCTCCTCAGTTTGAGAGAATTTCTGTTCCATCCGCTTTTTCTTCTCCTCTTCCATCTGCTCCACCCGTTCCCGAGCCTGCAGTGCCTTCCTCAGACGCTCCTCACGTTTCCTGGGGGACGAGGGGGGACAGTTAGCTTTGGCTGCACTGCAGATTTGCCCTGGTTACAGCTATCAGTGCCCCAGCACTGGAACAGCTCGTGCACTGGTGCACACCCCCAATGCAGAGTGTAAGAACCTTTCATTGGCTCAGCCTACCCTTGCTTCAAACTGGGGTAAGCGCCACTGGCCCCAACGGCAGCTGTACACCATTTCCACTAGCTGTTTGCACTAACGTAGCTGTAGCTAGATACCATGGGCAGTAATCAGGGCAAGTCACCAGTGTAGACAAGACCTTGAAGTGATTCAGAGCTGAACCAGAAGAGGAGCAGCTGGAGAAACAGCCACTCACAATTTCATCTCCTCGAGGCGCCGTCTTTTCTCCTCCTCCACTTTCTGTCTTCTTTGTTGCTCTGCCTCCTGCTTCTTCCTCAGGCTCTCCAGCCGCTGGCGCTCCTTCTCCTGGGGTGGGTGGGAAGCTCAGATTACACCCAACTGCTAGGGCTTTTTTCTGCCCCAGGCTACTTGGGCACAGGAAGCCAGAGACAACACACCGGGGAACTGCCGCCTCAGTCAGAGACACATGCACACTCCCTCTGGAATAGGCACATGCGTTAGGAAAGAGAGAGTGCTGTTTTGGCAGCAGTGCTAGTTCAACCACTCCATTTCCTGAAGAAGAAAAGGAGCTCGGAGGGGGAGTGGGACGGGTCCTGTGAGTAAGACACCTCAGGCCCAATATCCTCTGCAGTACCTGTTTCTACTTGGACACAGTCAGGCAAAGACAACATCAGTGACTGTGCTGCTGTATTCACCACAAAACGCTACTAGCCAGTGTCAGTGCTACAAATATGACGATTCCTCTGTTCTTCTGAGAGCCCTGAAGAGGACCCCTTTATGTCCTTTTTAGACACATGGTTTTTAGTCTAGAAGATAGAACGTAAGACCCTTTAAGTCATCTAGTTCATTCCCAGTGGCCAAACCATGATTGTTCCCTACAGTATATTCTCCAGGGCTTTGGCCAGCCTAGTTTGAGTGACACAAGTAGTATCACTTCCACCATATCCCCTGGAGATCATTTTACACACCATGAGATGTCCAATAGCAATCCCCTTCAGAGATTCTCAGTTTGTATTTGCCATGGCTGAGTTTTATCCAGGTACTGTAAGATCCCCTTTGGGCCATTCTGAACAATTCTACTCACTTCCAGGTGTACACACCATCCACATGCTGCCCAGTACATCATTTTGCTCTCAGGTGAGACTCAAAAGAAATATTAGGTCTGCGTGCAGGTTAGTGATGAGGTTAAAGAGCTGCCAGTGCCCATTACAGAGGTAATAAATGTGCCCACTATGAGTCCACAGACCCTGTGATTAAGGAGTCATTACTTACAACAAAATCCCCCTGTTTAGATATAAAAGAGGAGAAACAAGGATTACTGCTTCTGGAACTAGCCAAGCAAACCTAGAACCACAACCTTTGGACTCTAGTCTCATCTTGCCCAGTGGTTAGTTACGATGATCCTACAGCTTTGGTTCTCATTGCACTGCTTGTCTTACAACTGTCCAGCAGCCTGCTGGACAGCAGAGACCCAATTTCAAATTCAAAGAAGTGTCCACTGACCATCCTAGAGTTTGGGCTGAACGTGACAGGGTAGCCAAGATTTCTCTACATGCATAGGAAAGCTTTAAGGAGTTGATGTTCAAGGTCACAATATGTGTTGAGACTTTGATATTAGCTAACTGATAAGGGTAATGGAAGACCAGATTCATTATGATTTTAAGGTGCTCCTATTCCATTAAGGGGTTATAAAAATGCACATTTTCAAACATCTAAAAATTCATCCAAACCTTTGTTTCCCTACATGATCTTCCACTCACCCCAATGCAACAGCTGATGCCGCCACCACTACTCCAGGACCAACCTATACTCCTGGGGGAAGTCTGTGCCACTGTGCAATGTAGAATTTTGCAGAAATTAATGTTGGGCACGCAGAATTTCCTTCCCCTCCACACAGAAGTCGGCTACAGAGATGTTGGCCACCACTAGGGGCTGCTGGACCAGCTTGCAAAAAGAAAACAAGGCCAGGGGCTGAAGTGAGTGATTTGGAGGGTTCCCAGTAACTGCAGTTCCTAGTACACCCTGTAGGAAGGAGGTCGCAGCACACAGGAATCTCTGTGCAAGCCTGTGACCCAGCATCAGGCTGTTTCTCCCTCTGGATCCCTGTGCTCTAGGAGGGCAGGGTCTGTGAGTGTGTCAGCTGGGAGGGGGGGGCATGGCTGGGCTCTGCGGGAGGTAGGGAGTGAGGGTGTCTGGCCCCCAGCTGGGCTCTGTGGGGGAGGGGGCAGAGAAACAGGAACTGGGTTGTCGTAAGGGGTTGTTTAACGCTCTATCCCTAGTGGAATATGTGTGTGTATTGTTAGAGACATACTTGCTGACAGGTAATTTTGAAATAAATTGCCAAAATTGAAACTGGCATGATTATATCGTGTTATTTTGACAAATAAAATGTGCAGAATTTTAAAATACCGTGAACAGATTTTAAATTTTTTGGCGCAGAATTCCCGCAGGAGTACAGGCAGCCATAAAGACAACTGCTACAGGGGAAACTATCCAAACCCAGTACTTAGCATGGAAGAGATTGTCAAAAGGATTTTCAGTGGGTTAAGCTAAAAACTACAGGCAGTCAATTTCATGCTGATGAAAGATACCAGCATGGCAGTACACTCCTGTACATCCCTTACCCTGACACGGCCTATGCTGTACTCTTGCTGGGGACAGAGGACTTTGCTCTCCCATAACACCAGTGCATCTCACTCTGGAGGGAGCATCTCCAGACATCAAAGGGGAAAATAATCTCCATGGCCCATTTAGTTTTTAGCCTCTCTGCCAAGACTACCGAGAGGAGAGAGTTTGGGTGCTGGATCTGACATTCAGTCAGCATATTAGAATGGGAAGAGTTGTGATTTAAGTTTGTTCCTTGGTACCGTTCCTCATTTGGAATCTTGAATCGCTTGTGATGCAGATTTGCAGTGCGTATTTCAAAGTGGACAACCCTGCCCCACACATTTGCTCTTCCCTTCTCACCCTCAGGGAAAAGGCATCGTCTCTACCTTGGAATCAGGTCGGGTAGGAGTGTTGCGTTTTATAAGGTTTTTCATGACACTACTGTGCCCCGCAGACCCTGGGGTCACGAGCAGCTGGTTCTTCTGCACCGTCTGCAAAAAGTGTTTGAATGGACGCACGACCTACGAGGAGAGCAGAGGGCATCAGAAGGGGATCCAGAATAGGGAGAGTGATGTGGGGCCATGGAATCTACTTACCTTGCTGGCTGGGCTGGGCGAGGCTAGAGTCTTGCTGGCAGGAGAAGAAGTGGTCTTATCATATGAAGGAGAGAGGTCACAGTCTTCTAGCTGCTGCCCATTACACAGCTCATCCACTGCTTGCTTATAACTCTGTCTCCTGAAAGAATAAAGGGTGGGTTATAGTGATGCAGCACAGGAAACATCATTCCTGGCCTCCACTTCAGCCTTTAATTAATTTTATACAACCCCCCCTGCCTACTCAGCACCATCAAGTGATCTGTGACGCCTATGTGAACACACCACATATTCAGAACACACAGCCATGAAGATGCTAGAAACAGGGGATGGGAATAGGTGCGAAGGATGGAGGATTACTAGACTTACAAAACAATGGTTGAGATAGCCTATCTCACTAAGCAACCACAATGTTGTTCTCCAGCCCCAGCTTCAGGAAGTGATAGATGTGAGTTTCTGATAGATGCCAGATTGTCACAGCCAGCATCAGTAACGCAAGGTGGGCCAGGGCATGCGGCATAGTCGAAAATGTGTTGTGTACTGTCCATACCCAGCACCACGTGAAAGGTTTAGTTTGCTTTGAAGAGTTTTTGTACATTAGCTTATTTGTAGTGCCAGAATTTGTTGCCACTTTTCCCAGGTACCCCAACTACAGGAGATGCTGTAGATTTCACAAGATCAAACAGAGCCTGAATAGGGGGATAAGAGGTTGAAAAAGGACAGAACTGAGAGCAATAACTGCATTTAAATTGGCTTTAATGGATCTTTTACTATCATTCTCTTGTGTATGTAGGAGAATCAGCAGCTGGGGAAGTGAAGGAAAGAGCCAAGCCCTTACATATTTTAGGCACTTAAGAGAAGAGTCTGTTCAAACTATTCTATGAAGTTGCTGCGCAGCCATCTTTAGTCACCCCACTCCTCCCCTCCAAGCAGCACTTAGAGACTTACAAACACAGTTCCTTACTACGTCCCTGGGGGGAAGAGGGTACTATTCCCATCCCCAAAATGGAAAGCAGATATAAGTGACTTGCACAGAGTTGTACCTAGGTTCCAGTCCCATCTGTGCCTAGTTCACTAGGCCATGCAGCCTTTCAAGGGACCCTATTTTGTATTAAACTGATGAAAATCTATTACCCAAAAATGTTGGCACATTATGTGGATTTGAAACCCTCTTTGGCCAACCATACCAAAGCTTTCAACCAAGGTACTTGATAGATAAAAACTTAGTCATTCTAGATCACTAGTCTATTTCTTTTCTCTCCCCCAGCCTGAGGCCAAGGAGGAACATACCGGATACTCGAGGGCTGTTCTAGTGGCTTTGCATTCTGGGGCTGCTCCCTTCTCCCTCTGCTCTGAGAAGTGCTACTCTTTTTCAAATGGCTCTCTGTGAAGAATACTACAGTTAGTTCCACATGAAAAGTTTCCTACAGCAGAGGTCCGATGCCAGAGGTTCTTGTCTTCATGGCTCCCAAGACAAGCCTCATAAGCATACTGCAGAACACAACTGCTAAGAGCTGTGCCAATCAGAAACCTTATACTGAGATAAAACAGGAGCACACGAGCTATTTTAAACACAGGTTTTGTATGTGTGCATTAACCAACATCAAAGAATAGTATTAGAGTATGCACCTTGTATGATCACACATCCCTCTGTGTGGAGACCCTTGATGAGACAGATAGCATGCTAATCCATTAAAGGATTTTGGACACTCCACCCCCACCCCAATAAAATGCTCTAACAGGATCCTCCAACCAATGCCTCTTATGGGATTACACATTTCCTACAGTAAAAGCTGATCCCATCTCACAGTTCCTCATTTTGCAGCCCCTCCCATCTCACTCTGCCTCAATCTCATCTTGTTCCGCCTGAGTTTGTTTCATGTATCACAAGATAGTGTTACTAGTCCAAACACTAATTACTTTTGCTCTTTAACAATAGACACTGAACTAAACTGAAGCTTGAAGATATTTTCCTCTACAGTTCCCCACCCATTAGTTGCTCAGACTGAAGTTGTTTGTACAGACTCTGTCCAATTGCTCATTTATATTTTGCACATTTATGAAAACCCTCTGCTGAATGATCTAGCACAGGACAAATCTTACTCCCCTCTGGAGACAGCAAAGAGCCCTTGCAGGATAAGTTTGGTCAGTAGGTGGCAAAGATGCAAGACAGACTATCGGATCTTTCATAAACCCCCAAGGGACCTCCACAGTCCCATGCTTCCTTGCTGTTCCACCAACACAGTTTTAGCAATATTTACCTTTACAATTTCCTGCCTGCTGCTCTGCCCCATTTGGTGGTTCAGCCTGAGCTGAAAGTTCTGCAACAGGGCTGCCTTCACTTGGAATAATGAAGGTTTTCTGCAGGTGTTTTGGAGCCTGTGGGAGAAGGAAGCAGACTTTAGCAAGACTCCCCCCCCACAGAAACAGGGCTTCAACAAGCATTGTGTGTCCTGGGAAGGGAGAAAAGGAGGATTGCAAAGCCAGTGACTCTGGATGCACTCTTCACTGGTTGCAGCCCTGCTGCTAACAAGCCAGGAACTGCTCTTTTCCTCTTTGTAATGGCAGGAGGGCAGACCCACAGAGTGCTGTTCTGGCTACTAGGGACACAGGATGCCTGCTCATGGAGCAAAGGCACAGCAGGGTGGGAGTGTTACAGATACCACCCCCAAAAAGCAGAAGTGTCAGATTTGTCCTTCTTCCACTGGGACTTTAAGGTCAAGATTTTTAGACTGACTAGCAAGTTTGGGTGAAACAGCTTTGAGAGGTCTGATTTTCAGAGTTGGTGCTCAGCAATTTCGGGGTGGGGGAGAAAATCCCTTCAAGAGTTTCTAGTTGGACACCCACAAACTGAGGCATCCAAGATCACTAGTCACTTTTGAAAATCTTGGCCAAGCACCTTTAAAAGTCAGTTTTAAACAGCCCTAGATTGAGGCTGCCAGCCAGCTAGTGAGGGAGGCAACATCCTCCCTGCACCAGAAGGATTAGAAAAGGCACAAGCTCCATAGGCATTAGCACCTCTCCTTATAAACAAGGCACTGCACCATAACACTCAAGCCACACAGCTCCCCTGCATAGACATGTGTGAGAAGTGAGGAAAGCAAGTGATTCAATCAGAAGCCTACACAATCTGGGTGCATAGGTCTTCAGAAGGGTCTGTCAAAGCTCAATGGAAGCAAGTTGTAAAACAATGCTGACTTGTGAAATGAAATTATAAAATGTTCTGATACAAAACCCTAATTTTACTCATTTGTATTATGATAGCACATAGAGATTCCAACGGAGACGAGGGCCCAGTTATGTTAGGTGCTGTACAAAACAGTAGAGCTCTAAGGAGCTGACATTGTAAACAGACACAGAAGAGTGAGTAAAAGCGATACAACATAAAAGCAGAAGATTGGAAACCAAGACATGGAGGGTAAGGGACAGATTTTTAAATACAAATATTGTTAAAGATCTGTCCCTAAGTGACTCACCCAAGGTAATACAGGAAGTCTTGTATTTGAAGCCACGTCTCTGACATCATAGTCTAGTGCCATAATATACCAAAACCCAAGTTGAGGGGTCTTTACTTCCTCAGAAATTTTGACTCAGACAGTTGAGACAGAACAATCCCACAGACATATTCTCCAGTTTCAGTGACAGTGATTCTATCAGCTCAGCAGAGAGATCTAGACTCAGGAGCTGGTAGCTAAGAAGCAGTACAGTTAACTGACTGCATTTGTCCTAGGAGAGCCTGACCTGGGCCTTACCTTGTCACATTCAGCATTTGGTTCCAGTTCAGGCCTGAAGAGAGAGAGGTGTTTTGACAAGTTATCTGCTCTCACAGAGGAAGTAAGGAAATTATGGTTTTTATTCTTGTGGTGCCTCAGTCAGAGGCTTCTAGGCACCTTGGAAGAGCACATTACTGGTGACCAAGACCACAGTCTGACTGTCTGCTTCAGTATATTAATTTTATCTAAGTGTAATGGGGACAAGATATTCATTCTGATCAATGGAGGAACTGTTCGCACATGCTTGAGTCAAGACTCATACACTGAACTCCACAATCTTCAGGCAGAGAGTGAATTTACTTTAGCATGAGACCCACAAACATAACCCTGTTTGAACGGGCCAGTTGGGGATGGCACAGTAAGTTGCTGAGCTATATGCTAGTGAGTTTATGCCCCTTGTAAAAGGTCTTAGCATTGCTCAGGTCAATAGGTAGGATATGCCAGAGCCCTGGGGCACAGACAGATGAGCCTGCCCTACCCTGCAAGTCTTGGAGACCACAAACTGCACACCTCTCCAATCTGGTGATGGGGGTGGAAAGGGAAATTAGTTTACAGGGGTCAGGAAGTTAGTAAGATACATGGGACACAGCAAACCGGAAATATTCACAGACAGAGCCTAAGAGAACAGTTTCTCAGTTAAGCTGGCCAATATCTTGCAGTGCACTGTCATTCTGCACAAGCTGAAAACAACCGTTCAGCCTTTTTAGGTAGCTCAGTATAGATATTGGAGAGGAAGAACAGATCATACCCGTCTTGCTGTCGGAGAGGCTTGCAAAATGGTCAGAGTCTGACGAAGGGCCAGAAATACGTGACATGAAGAGTTTAACTACCAACCTCAAGCACAGGTGAAGGTTACAGAACAAAGTATTCATTTAGTGGCTAGGCATAGGAACGACCTGTACAGTTTCCTGCAAGATTTTCCATAGCTTCTGCCTATTTGACAGAGCAGCCTCACCTGAAATTGCTGGTTGCATCTTCATCCACAAATACCTCCAGGAAGCTGTGGCCTGGAAGGAAAAGGATAAAGCAAGACACTAGCTAGCTTGATGCTCTTAATCGGATGCATCCTATAAGCAGCTACTCCTGTGCAATACAGGCCCTCTCTCCAAGGGACATATTGCATTCCCACCCATAGATTTCCATATGAGCTCAAAGCACCCTTGCTTGACTTTCTACAGCTAGAAGTTGCTACATAGTGCAATGAACTTGAGAAGCACCATAATGGCCCAAAAACCATTTCAGTACCTCCCAAGCTTCCTTCCATATCAGCTGGAGTAACTCTGGAAATACAGAAAGATGTACTCAAGTCTGTATTATACAGAGGTCACTAGTAATTCCGTAGTTGAAGCTGTGGAGAATTTCAGTTAGAAAAGGGTTTAACTCCTCGTTAGGGAAGAAAGCAAGTGTGTTTTGTATTTCTGGTAACTGCCCCCAAAGAATAAGTGTGCAAATTCAATATTCTGCAGCATTAACAAGGAACTTCAGTAGGTTAGGACTCGGCAACTACTATCTGAAGTTTCAGGACTTATGTTTCTCTTGCCATCAATTTACACACGGCTTTAACTTCAATTGGCTCTCCACAGCGTCTCATGCATAGGTTAGGTTTCCTTTTTTTAGTTACAGTTTTTACTATTACTGTATGACAACAGCGTGCCATGGCATTTAATTTTGTTTGCCTAAAATCCATGTGCTTCAGCACTTAACTGATGCAGCTGGAAAGCCACTTTGCTTCTACAAGCAAGAGAGTTTAAGGAACTGAATATCAGCAGACACTTTCAAAGCCCAGAGGCTGTGCAGGAGAGGGGTGGTCTGGAGTTTGAGCTGGAGAGACAAGAGGACTGTTAGGCCTTGAAGCTTTAAGACACTGTAAGGTGAGCTTTAAAAATTTCAGTTGTACCACCCCTGCACAAGCAGCATTGCAGGTGGCTCCGAGCCCCTCTAAGTCAAACAACACACTGATGGACAGACAGAGCAGTGAGGCTTTGAATAAAAGGACACAGTGAATTGCTTTTCAGAATTCACAAACTTACAGCTCACATGGCTGGAGGCTGAAGAGGACTCCCGAGCTGCCTTCTTCTTAGAGATAGCCCTGCTGATAGATTTCCGGATCATGCTCTCTCTTTTGCTGGCCAGGGAATACTTCTCTGCTAGCGAGGTCCTGCGGTGCTTATGGGACTTACCCCTCTGACTTCTGCGTGTAGAGGGACGGCTCGATTTGGAGCTTGTTGAGGTCCCTGTGCTGTCCTTTAAGTCCTGGAAAAGCTCCTTTTCTGGCCCCTGAGCAGAAACAACATTCTCATCTCCAGGCTCCCCATTTACAGGAGCTTTTGGCGTGGACGTATTTGCTATTCTAAAGTTGGGATCACCCCGGTCTTCTCCTGTCCCCTTTGCCACAGGAGTGTCAGGGATCACCAGTGCCGAGGGTGCAGACACAGGCTGAAGTTCAGTAACCTTAGGCTTCTTGGGAGCTTGGTCATCTATACTCAGGGAGATGACCTCCAAGGCCTGGTCGATTATTTCAGGCCTATTCCCCTTCAAATACAAGTCAGCACCACTGCGGTTATCGACACTGATTTCCGTTAAGGGAACCCGCCCTTCTGCTAACAAGATCATTGGTTTCTCAGCCACTGCCTCCAATGAAGCAGGAAACTCTGTTTCAACCTTGGAGTGGAATCGTTTTGTTGAAAAAGAAGCATCGACTCCCTGTTGAACATCACTGGGTTTTTCCAGTCCCTCTTTGCTTCGGAGCCTTTGGGAAACTTGCTTAGAGGATGCTGGCTTGAGGCTGCTTCTCCTTCTCGATAACCTTAAAACAAAGACATATTTTTAAGTCAAATGAGGCAGGGTTTTTCTCTCCAGCCATTTCAGAACCTAAAACTGACATCACCGATTGTAGACACGACTCTCAGTATTTTTTACATGCAACTATGCTTATTTTCCAGGTACAACTATTTTTAATGAGATTAAGTTAATAAAACACTGCACCGGAACTCAGGAGACCTGGATTCTATTCCCTGTTCTGCCTGCTGGGCAACGCTGGCTAGGCCTTCCTTTGGCTCACCCCATATCTGTAAAATTGGTATAATGATACTTATCACTTTTGTAAAGCACTTTAAGATCTACTTATCATAAGAGCTAAATAGTACTACTATCAAAGTGTTTAGAAAGATATTATAGGCTGAAGACCCCCAGTTATAAAAACTACCATTCCATTTAAAACCTCATTGTCTTTTCCTGGATCATTCTCTCACTCTTTACTAGGGATACTAACATGCAGATAGGATCTCAATCCTCAGGAGTCCCAGTTGGGGACACCATGAAACATGGGGCGGCCTGCTAGAAAGGAGCAAAGCGGATAGGCTCCAAAGAATTAAATGTGTAGCACTTGGACAGGAAAGGGGAACATAAAATGATGTAGCAGTATCTGAAAGGGCAATGCTGTGTATGTGGGAGGAATAAGTACAAATAGGATGAAGTTGCCTAAAGAATTTTTACCCGCATCATCAAAAAGCTTTTCCTGCAGAATGAGGTCCGTCTCCAGCATAACGGCTTAAATTAATCACAACTGACTCAATGTACAAAACAAGCAGTGAGAGCAAGTGAACTTCTGAAATGAGATCTTGATTGCACACAGCAGTGTCCTTGTGTAACTTGAGAGAAACAAAAAACCCCAGCATCATGTGATCAGATCTTTTTCTATATGGAAAGACTCAGAGTTCAGGGATAACTTCCTCATGTACCTTGAGATTTCCCTAAGTGGGAGGGAGTGTTTAAAGAGTGACAAATTGACCATTCCAGAGAGAGAGGCCTAATTTTGAGAAGGTGGGTTTACAGCACTTCCGAGAAACAGAACCCTTTAAGGGGTCTTAAGTTGGGCACCAAAGAAAATCAAGTCAGTTTTGAAAATCTTGGCCTAGGTGACTAAGCACAGGGAAGTGTGAATTTCTTTAAGACACCACTCTTTTTTGGAGGGTGGGAGAGTACTAACAATGTAATTAAGCAGCTAGCTTCTATCTGGACATTTATGATTCCTCCCTGCTCTAGGCTCTGGACATGTTCTCCTCCCTTCCCATTCTTTACCATCCAGTTTCAGCCTCATATTTAGTTCAAATCTCTCCTCCCTTCCTCCCCCCATGGGTTTATGGTTACTGAAACAATACTGAGCACAAGGTATCCTATGCTTGCAGCAGTTCAGCTACATACAATGCAGACAGCTCATCAGGTGTAGGCAGTTTTTCCTACTGTACACAGATCATTAAAAACATGTACCCCTCAAATGTCAGGTATCAGATAGCACACCTGTCCTAGATGGATTAAACCAGGGGTGGCCAACCTGTGGCTCCAGAGCAACATGCGGCTCTTCAGAAGTTAATATGCGGCTCCTTGTATAGGCACTGATTCCGGGGCTAGAGCTACAGGTGCCAACTTTCCAATGTGCCAGGGGGTGCTCACTGCTCAATCTCTGGCTCTGCTATAGGCCCTGCCCCCACTCCACCCCCTCCCCTAAGCCTGCAGTGCCCTCGCTCCTCGCCCTCCCCCCCAGAGCCTCCTGCACACCACGAAACAGCTGAACAGAAGGTGCAGGGAGGGAGGGGCAGGCGCTGATCAGCAGGGCTGCCAGTTGCGGGGAGAGCTCATTGGGGGCTGCTTACATATTACTGTGGCTCTTTGGCAATGTAAATTGGTAAATTCTGGCTCTTTCTCAGGCTCAGGTTGGCCACCCCTGGATTAAACTTTGTGAGCTTTATAGAAGTGGATTGGAAGGATAGATCTGAATGGAAATGATGGGTACTTTGCAAATGAGGTATAGGAGAGGTTCCAGGCCTAAGGAGTGATAGAGAAAAGAGTCTATAGAGAATTTAGAGGGCACAGCAAGGCTGGAGCAGGCAGCCAGCAAACATCCTACTTATAACCCACAAATTTAGTTTTTGCATCAGAAAGCAAGATGAAAATGGGTGCTGGGCCATAAAGAGAGAGGGTTTGACAAATATTTGAGGTACTAAGATTTCTTGACTCTGAGGTTTTGTTTTCCTATTTTCAAGTGTTTTTTCCCTCTGTAGTGTGTGTGTTTTTCCCCCCACAGAGCAAACAACAACAGAAACTGACAAATGATACAAGGATAACCCTGAAACTGACTATATACAAAGGCTGTCAAATACACAAAGTAAACAAACTGATAAAGCCTTAGGGTAAAAAAGACTAATAGAAATTGACACATTAAGTTGATAGTGTACCCTTAGTTTAACAATATTTAGGAGAGAAGAGACGTTGGCTTTCTCCACAGTTTTCTTCTTAGGAAATATTTTTCATCTTGAAGGACAGGTGTATAAAACCCCTCTTCCTATATTTTTTTGGAATCACACCCTAATTAAAAATTACATTTAAAAAGCCAAACATAATCAGCTATGTTAGACACTTAGCTTATAAAAGTGGATCCTAGAAATCCACTTTAAATTTAAATCCATGCCCTTTGAATACTTCTTGCATTTCTCTCACCTTGGGCAATTAAAATAGAAAAGTCAGTTTCATTTTTAATTTATAGCTTCTAAAAATTTCACTTTCAAGTTATCATGCATTAACACAAAGGATTAGATTGCAAACAGTTGAAATAATGTATTTTTAAAAAGCATTCATTGGGATAAAAAGACCGAGGAATATTTCCATTTGTCTTACGTTACTGTATAAGCTCGTGGTTTACAAAATTGAGATTTTGAACTAACTTTGAACTTTGGCAGAGTCACATTAAGTATACTAATAATGTTTAAGTTAGCACATGTATTTAATTATCGATACAGGTGTGTATATATTTTATTTTAATGGGTAGTTTACTTTTGCCTCTGGCTTGTTTGGTTCTGTAATCTGTTGGCACAGGAGCTCCAAGGCAACCACCTACCTTTTTCTGGTCAGTTCATTGTTCTCATCCTTAAGAGATAACGAGCGCTTCTTCCTACGGTATTTCTTCTGTGATGGTGTTTTGGGCATCAGCTCAGGTTCAGCGCTTAAGTTGCTGTTAAAAAAACAGAACACAAGAGAAGGAATTTATTTCCTTGCCTGAACACCATGCTGTTCAACCCTTAGCAGCAGCATATTGTTCATTACAGTGGGAACAAGGCCAAGAGATGCCAAAAGTCCAAGATACCTAGGGAGGTGATGCAAACACCATCCTTAAAGGTTTTTAAGGCCCGGCTTGACAAAGCCCTGGGTGGGATTATTCAGTTGGTGTTGGTCCTGCTTTGAGCAGGGGGTTGGACTAGATGACCTCCGGAGGTCTCTTCCAACCCTAAACTTCTATGATTCTATGAAGTCTTTCTGATCAGCAGATTAGGGACATTCTAGCAAGACCACAGACACTGAACACAACAGGCTAAAACAAAGTGCCCAGCATACAGATAAGGTAAATCACTAGTAAGCAGAGGCAAAAAAAATGTTATAGTAGCAACTGGAAAAGCCAGGCTCCCCAGTGGCCTTTAGTTTGAAATCTCACTGAGACTGGCATTAAAACCAGTCCCTGAGGACTCTCAATTGCAATGGTTAGAAGTTCCCACTGGCTAATCCTATAAAACAGTAGGAGAAAAAAATCATCAAGCAAAGGCTGCTTTTCACAGGGGCACATTTGCACAGCGGGGCTCAGGACTCACGGGACGCACTGTCGCACACATCAGAAGGATCCCGAGTACTGACAGCTGAGAGAGAAGGAACAGCCTGTGGATGAGCCCATCAGAGACAACTCCGCCCTTCTGCCACCCTGATGGTCCTACCTATCGAACATCTTCATGGCCTCCTCCTCAATTTCCCGCAGCCATACCAAGTGCTTGTGCTCAACATTGCACAAGAACTCGGACAGTTTCTGACAGCAAACCTCCAGCAGGTGAGTGGGACCCTCCGCCATGGCTCTGCCTGAAACACAAGGGGGGCGGAGGGGGGGGGGGAGCGGGTGTTCATTAGCACCTGCCTGCAGCACCGTTCACCTGGGACACCAAAGCCACTCGCACTTCCCCCCAGCTGCTCCCCACAGGGCGGGGCAATGACACATTGCCTCAGACCACACCGGGGGCAGAGGGCGCCCGCCTCCCTGCCCGGCCCTGGGGCACAGGGCTTGGCCCAGGCTGTCAGGGATCCCCGGCCCTCACGCGGGGGGGAGGGGGAAGGGAAACAGGACCCAGCAGCTCCATCTCCCTGCTCAAAAAGAGAAGAAAAAGGACCCAGGCATCCTGCCTAGCCCCGCCTCCCTCAGTCGCGGGGGTGCAGAGCCCCAGCAGCACAGCGCGCGCGCAGGCAGGGGAAAGGCCGCCCCGTGCAGGTAGCTCCCCTCCCCCCGTCCAGGTACCAACCGTCCCCCAGCCCGGGCTCTTCTCCGCAGCAGCAGCAGCTAGTGCATCCCCCGCAGAGAAGACCTCCAGACCACAGAGAGGACAGCTAGAGCGGCCTCCCTAGGGCTTTGAAGGAAACACGTTCCGCCTCAGACACCACACAACCCTCCACATGTGTCAAGCGATTCCTTCATTAACTGGCGCGCCCCCCGCGGTCATCCGAGTCCGCGCCAATCACAAAGCGCCCTGCCCGAGCGCCATATTCATTGGCTCCCGGCTCCGTCCGTCACGGCCAAGAGAGGCGATACAGCTAGAATCCCACCCCCCTAGCCGTACCAGCGAGCTCCTCCCTGAGGCTCCGCATCGTAGACTCTACTGGCTAGAAAGGCCTGCTTTGGTCTCTATGATGCAGGCTGCGTACGCCCCCCCTACCTCGTTTGACGCTATGTGATTGGGCAGGAAGGGTGTGACGACACGCGCGTCAGCTGACAGTTAGATTTGAAAATTGAGGCGGGTAGCGGCGCGGCGCGCGCCCGGAAAAGGAAGGTTTCTGCCACGGGCCTGGCCTGGGAGAGCGGCGGCTGCGGGCGGACGGAGCCATGGAGGCGGCGTCGGGCCCCGCGCACCTACCCGCGGTCTGCAACCGCAAACTGGCCGAGTTCCTGCGGCAGGTGGACGCCATCGACATGGTCTGGCTGCGGGAGATCCGCGAGGAGGCCGCCAAGATGTTCAGCGGGTAGGAGCCGGCTGGGGGCGGGGGGATCTGGTCCAGCGCCGGGCGGGGGGCAGGAATGGTGGGGGATGGGTTCTGGTCCAGCCCTGGGCGGGTTGATCCAGAACCGGGGGTAGGAGTGTGCCGGGGGCGGGGGCTTGATCCATCACCGATTCAGGGGGAGGAATGGCCTGGAGCGGGCTGGTGGGTGGATTGGTCCAGCCCTGGCCGGGCGGGGTGGGGCAGGGCACGGAAGGAGGAGTTTGGCCCGGGCCTGGCCGGGGGCAGTGGAGCGCCCCGGGGTGGTGAACGCTGGCAGCGCTGTCCGCTTTCCCCGGCTGCCCAGCCTTTCCCTGCACCCCGCCAGCCAGGCAGTGGGGATGGGGGCAGCCCCCTACTCTCCCCAAGTAGAGATCGACGAACATGTGCGCACGCCCCACCGACGGATTGAGGATCCCCACCCGCCACAGAGACAGGCGCACACCCGCAGATAGAGACAGATACACAAATGCGGAGACCCTCCTCTCCCGCCCACCCTCCGCCCATGGATCTAGACATACAGAGACCCCCCTTCCCTCCCCCGAGACGGACCGAGAACTCCCCTAACGGACTCCGCTGCGTAGCCGGTGCCTAGTGGTTGGCTCTGTGACTGGCTGGAGCCAAGCCTGTTCGTGACCTGTAGTATCCTGTTGGGCATGGACCCTGCTCCTCACCTGGTAGAGGCAAGACTTTGTGGACATCCCCTTTGTCTGTTTGCCAGCTGGAGTCTTGCCATGACGGATGTGCCCGGGTACAAGTACCTTCTTGCCCTGGGGATGCTGATTTCCCTTCCTTGCCATCTTGTTGTTAAAACAGCAGCTGCAGCGATGAGCCAGAGCTGATGCCAAAAACACCGTCACAGAAAAATCGTCCAAAGAGGCGACTTTCAAGTGTTCAGGATGAGAACAAAGACCCAATCCGGAAAAGGTGAGAAGGGCTGTATCTGCAAGTGTTAAAGTAGACTCTCCTGATTTGGGATATTGGAGATTGTGCATTAAAAAAAAATTTGTCCCTTCTGCCTCCCTCAGCCACCCACCCATCACCTTGGCCCCCAGCGCCCCCCCGCCAGGTTCTGCTGCTTCCCCTGCCCCGTATTGCCATAAGCTCACTTCTGCAGCCTCGCACCCCAGGCTCACCCTGCTCCTTGCCCATGACATCCGGTAAGGCTGGTCATCCTGAAGCCCTGCCACCCTGGGCTGAAGCCCAGAGCAGGAGCCCCATGGCAAGAGTGAGGAGGGAGGGGCTGAATCCCAGAGCTCGCTGACAGAGCCCTAAGGCTGAAGCCATGGGGGTGGGGGAGGGGGTGAAGCCCATCCCCAGAGTCCTGCGGCTGAAGCTGGAGGGGAAAGGGTGAAGGCTGCTCCTGGAGTCTTGCGGCTGAAGCTGAGGATGGGGGTGAGGGGAGGGAGGGTGAAGCCTGCTTCCGGAGTCCCCTGGCTGAAGCTGAGGCAGTGGAGCTGAAGCCCACGCCCGGAGCCTCTGGCTGAATCAGGGGATGGGGGGGTGAAGCCCAGCCCTAGAGTCCTGCAGCTGAAGATGTGGTGGGGCTGAAGACCTCCCCTGAGGCCCTTGGTGCTGCAGGGAGGGGCTGCTGCTTTGCCCCCTCCTCCATCTCTGGCCAGGAGACTGTCATGGCCTCAGGAAAAACCCCTGGTGGCCACATTTGAGAAACGCTGCTTTAAAGTACAATATTGAACTGCACAGTAAATGTTCTGCATGCACACTTATTAATATTCTCTAACTATAGCAGCCCTAAACAAACTATACATGCACTGCTAGTGTTCTGCGACATAGCAGTGCTTGTCAGACTGCTCAAGGAGTTGCGCAAAGGGCATCTAAGATTCTGTGACTTTTTCAATTACAAAAATCTCAGAATCCGTGCCAAGCAGCCAGTCTTAACTATTGCATGAGAACTTGTGTGAAAATAGGATCTTGTTTCATTAATTCCCTTACTCACATTGCTCGCTACCCACCTAGAATCAGTTGTGACTACCTCAGGACAGAGTTGGAGAAACGTCATGAATCTGATAGACTGTCTTACAAAATATCCATTTTTCCGATGGTTCAGCCTACATTTGACTTGCTGAAAAGCTGTGTCCACTCAGTTCTCCAAGCTGGGGTGCCTTTTACACTGCTTCGCTGTGAGAGCAATTGCTCCTGGTCTGCTCTCACACAGTGTCCAGCATGTAAATTACTCCCAGTTACACTGCATGAGTGCTATAGTCAGCCAATCATGAATTACACTGCAGAGCAACACCAGCAAACTCTCCAGTCCCAGACTTTGCCCCAAAAATATGCATCTTGCACTGTCAAGCACTCTCCTGGACAATACAAGCTCATATTGAGTCTGTCATTTATTAATAGAAAATGATCTGCACAAGCCTTGATACCCCAAGTGGAGTTTTTCCAAACACGCAGGTTTAGATAAAACACGTTTATTAACTAGAGAAACAGATTTTAAGTGGTAAGGCACAAAAGTCAGAATTGGTTAC
Organism: Eretmochelys imbricata; assembly: GCF_965152235.1. Taxonomy (NCBI): domain Eukaryota; kingdom Metazoa; phylum Chordata; order Testudines; family Cheloniidae; genus Eretmochelys; species Eretmochelys imbricata. Next base: position 17,596,498 of record NC_135577.1, read on the forward strand.
AAAAGAAATAGAAAGATAAAACTGCAAGCTAATTCCTAAACTTTACCAAGCTAAATAAGATTGGAAACAAACATCGTTCTTACCACACCAGATAATGCAGGCAATTCTCAGTCCTTCGAGTGCTTGCTCATGTCCATTCCATATTAGGTGTGTGTGCTTGCCACATGCCCTTGTTCCCTGAAGTTTTTCCCCTCCGTGGTATCTGTAGGGGACGCACACATGCTGTTGTATAAGGGGTGCCGCTGGCTCCCTCCACCCTCAGTTCCTTCTTGCCACCAGTGACGGTGCTAGAACATCTGCTGCTTAGGCTAGCTTTCTTGCTTGCTCAGTAGTTAATGAACTTTTCTTTAATAAAAAAAAGTTGTAAATAGTCACGAATAGTTTTAGAAAACCCTTAGTGTAAGATAAAAGTTAGTCCCGTATGGGACTCCGCCAGGGGTTGGGGCATGCCCCGGTTCCCAGGCTACAAACCCCGCAATTCCTGCAGAAAACCTGTGCTCCGCATAGCACTTGTCTGAGGTGCCTGGGCGAGTCCCACATAACCGACAAATTTGTAAGGCCTTCAAACCTTGGACGAAGGAGTGAGACATCCGTCTCAGAGCACTCCTAATGGAGTCTGCGCTAACTCCGGCACCGGAGCAGCTAAGGTCCAGTTCTGCTCCCAGCACTGTGTCATCCGTGTGGAGCGCCCCCCACCCCTCACCTGTCAAGTGACAGAAGATCAGAAGAGGAAGATCTCCTATGTCTCACAAAGGGAAGGAGAGGGTGGGAGGTGAGCCAAGATCCAAGGTGGGTGGCTCCGATCCTCCTCCTGTGGGTGGGGCCCCAGCTCAGAGAGAATGGACTAGCCCTTCCCGAGCCATGCCTGCCTCACCAGACAATGATAAGGGCCTCAGACAACTGGATGTCCTTACAACACCTGAGGCCCTGCAGGCAGCACAGGATATCGTGGTGCTACCAGTGCCACCCACACCAGCAACAAGGTACCACGATCTGGGGATAAATCCGCCTTGGGACCATTCCGCAAGTCCCCATCTGTGTGGCACCGCTCCCCATCACAAGTGCCCAGATCGGTGACAGGGGCCTTGGGCAAGCCGTCGGCTACGGTGTCTCGCCCCCCTTCAGAGACAGTCATCCCAGGAGGGGGAACCACTCAGGTCCACCTGAACCCTGAGGAACGGCCACTAGGACCACCACCAGAGGTGGCAGAGCCCGCGGTACCGGCCTCATCCCCTGATGAGGCGATTTCACACACACACACGGTTCCATAAGATGATGCTAAGGCACATCAGGAACTATTGAAATGCGTCGCCTACAGCTTGGGGATCCATGCTGAGGAGCTGGAGGAAACAGGACTCCTTGTTCGACGTCCTCTGCTTTACGTACCGGCTAGGGTGGCGCTGTCCCTACACGAGGGGGAATCTAAAATTAACAACGCCTTTTGGCAGTCGCCCTCATCCCTGCCCCCCTATTTCAAGAAGGGCAGAGAGAAAATACTATGTGCTGGTGAAGTGTCATGAATACTTGTACACTTGGCCCCAAGCTCTCTGGTAGCGGCAGCTATTAATGAACGAGAAATGCCAGGCCAGCTGGGAGCATCCTGAGGGTGGAGGGAGCCAGTGGTGCCCCTTATGCTGTGGCATACGTGTGCCACTCCAGGGGGCACCAGAGCTAGTCCCCTACAGATACCACTGAGGGGAAAACTTCCGGCACCGGTGCATGTGGTGAGAACACACACCTAATATGGAATGGACATGAGCAACACATCTCAAACATCAGTTACGGAACAGGTAACTGTCTTTTCATAGTTTGCAGTTCACAGGCTGGCTTTTCTTTCAGCTTGGGACCAGTCCCCTTAGTTCAGTGTTCTTCAGGTATTCGTTGATGTTATCAGCAGAGAGATGTAATGTGGAGAGGAGAGGAGGCCTTCTCTTCCCTCCTCCTCCCCCCCACCCTTATACTCCAATCCTTTGTACTGGAAGAGTCTTTGCTGGGTCATGGGGTCAGGCAGTTCCATTGGGTATGTGAGCTGCCAACTATCCTTCAGGTGAATTGTACATACTTTGTACACCCCCCACGCCCCACCCTGGGCTGGTGAATGTCCAATTAAGTATGGAGTATATATGGAGGATAGGTTAATCAATGGCTATTAGCTAAGATGGGCAGGGATGGTGTCCCTAGTCTTTGGTTTGTCAGAAGCTGGGAATGGGCAACAGGGGATGGATCACTTGATGATTACCTGTTCTGTTCACTTCCTCTGAAGCACTGTGGGAAGACAGGATACTGGGCTAGATGGACCTTTGGTCTGACCCAGTATGGCTGTTCTTATGTAAGTAGGTAATGACTCTTTAACACCTTGCTGGCATGGTATCTTTGTGTCTGAGAAATTGGCTTGTGGGTGTTACCCAGAATTACAACCTATTTTAGTAACCATCATACAGCAAAATCTCATAATTTTACATGTAATGTTGTTGAAATGTGTGCAACAGGACAGCAATGATCAGCAAATCATGAGTTTTCAAATGATACCTCAAGGTATACTTTGTACAACTTTTATCCTAGTCTTGTAAAAGGGGTGCACACAGGGGTACAGACTGTCACACACACCCACCTCTTTCTGTTAATTTGTTGCTTTTCTCTAGATCATCTCAATTTTGTCTTGTAAGTGCCCCAAACCACACATCATCACCAACACATGGGTGTGTATACAACAAGATCAACTTTTCCGTAAATGCTTAGGTAGTAGAGAATAATGGAATCATCCACAGAAAGGTGCTTTTTGATAAAAAGAAAAAGGTCATCTCCAATTCTAGCCTGTAAATGAAATGTTGGCTTTTATGTGGCTCCAATTTGCTTCACTGTTTCTGTTATTAGATTATCAAGGAGGAGTATTAAGCGAGCATCTGCTAAGCGATGTTCCAGAAGACTCCGAAGCAAAGAGGACCTGGAAATAATCAGGGCTGTGGTGGAAGAGGCCTCCCCGCCTCGAAGGGTGACAAGATCCCGGGCTGTGGTATCTGATATGCGCTCTGTGGCACTTCCTGAGAAGTCAGCTATCCAGCCAGTGGAAGGAAGGGTCCCCTTAGTAGATATCAGTGTCAATGATCGCAATAGTGCTGAGTTACATCTGAAGAGAAGTCTGCCCAAGACAGAGGCCAAGGTCTCCAAAGTCATTGTCCTGAGCTCAGATGATGACTCTCCCAAGAAAGCTGGGACGGTAGAACTGCAGCCTATGTCTGCAGTCTCTGTGCTGTTGATTCCTGAAACTACTAAGCCAAAAGGGGAAAGAGAAGGCCGGAGTGCATCTAAATTAAAAATAGCAAATACAGCCACTAGGAAAGCCACTGTAAATAGGGAGCCTGCCGCTGAGGAGATGGAAGATAACCAAGGCTCAGTAAAGGAACTTTTCCAGGATTTAAAGGATGGCACGGGGACCCCTACAGGCTCCAAATCAAGCCGTCACTCTGTTCGTCGAAGTCTGATGTGCAGATCCTCCATGAGCTGCCGTACCTCATTGGCGGAGAAGTACTCACTGGCCAGCAAAAGGGAAAGCATGATCCGGAAGTCTGTCAGCAGGACGAGGTCCAAGAGAATTGCAGCTCGTCAATCATCTCTAGCCTCCAACTGCGTGATCCGTAAGTTTCTCAGGTTTACGAGGCAATTTTGCTTTGATCCATTCCCAGGCACTCTGCCTGTTTTTTTCAGCATTGGAAAGCTATAGTATGGAATTAAGTATCAGAGGGGTAGCCGTGTTAGTCTGGATCTGTAAAAGCGGCGAAGAGTCCTGTGGTACCTTATAGACTAACAGACATATTGGAGCATAAGCTTTCGTGGGTGAATACCCACTTCTTCGGATGCATCCGACAAAGTGGGTATTCACCCACGAAAGCTTATGCTCCAATACGTCTGTTAGTCTATAAGGTGCCACAGGACTCTTTGCCAGTATGGACTTACCTGCTGCATCCACATTGAAGAACTATCCTTGGGCTAGATACATTTCAGTTAAATGTCAGTGTGTTTAAACTGGCTTGCTAAAAATAAGCACAAGTTCTAGAGAGACTCAGCTGAGTGTGACACCTATAGTGCAGTGTTAACTTCACAAAAGCCAGCACTTCTAGCCAGTAACTGGTCACCTAAATAGTCAGTATCCGTGTAGATCGGGGTGGGCAAAATACGGCCTGCGGGCCGGATCCGGCCAGTCTGACATTTCTGTCCAACCTGCCATGACTAATATTTCTGTTCGGCCTCCTCTGCCTCCTCGCGATCTTTGAGGCCGCTGAGCGGGGCACTCAGGCAGGCTGCCTGCCTTCTATGGCCCCAAGCCACTCCCGGAAGCGGCCGGCTGCTGCTGGCACGTGTCTGCACACCCCTGGCGGGGGTGAGGCGGCTCCGTGTGCTGCCCCCCTCCGTTCCACCCCCAGCACTGTCCTCACAGCTCCCATTGGCTGGAAACCAGACAATGGGAGCTGCGGGACCAGTGCTTGCGGGCAAGGGCAGTGCACAGAGACCCGCTTCCCCCCTTCCCTCAAGGGGCGCGCAGAGACCTCCCAGCAGCAGCCGGCCACAGCCGCTTCTGGGAGCAGCGTAGGGCTATGGCGGGCAGGCAGCCTGCCTGAGACCTGCTGTGCTGCTGGGAGCCACCTGTGGTAAGCACCTCCCAGCCAGAGTCTCTACCTCGTACCCCCTCCCGCACCCCAACCCTCTGCCCCAGGTCTGAACCCCCTCCTGTACCCAAACTCCCTCCCACACCCTGCGCTCCCTCCTACACCCCAGTCCCTAGTCTGGAGCCCCGTCCTGCACCAAACTCCGTCCCAGAGCCCACACCCCTCTCCTGCACCCCAACAATCTGCACCAGATCAGAACCCCATCCTGTACCCAAACTCCCTCCTAGACCCCGCACCCTTCCATTAATATAGTAGAAATGTGTGGCCCCTGATGACTTACCAAATTCGTGGAGTGACCCCCCCTGCGAAATTATTGCCCACCCCTGGTGTAGATGGTGAGAGTGTGATTTATGAAGCCGTAGTCCTGGTATCTGTTCCTCTGAGTCTCTTGCCATTGTAAAGTTGCAGAAAAAGCCAGTGGACATGATTCCCCTTTTTAAACTGGTGCTGCCAGTAGCTGACCAAGGGGTGGTGTGGGCTCTCACCAAGGCCTGCGCCTTTCCCTTGGAAACAAAGTAGCAATTTTTGTGACCCATTGACTTAAACAGAAACTGGCTGGTGGTTTTGGAGCCCCCATTTTCTGGGAGGGCAAGGAGGGGCTGGGGTTTTCAAGACCTAGTATGACTAGAAATGTACCCATTTATTTATTTATTTATTTATTTATAACTTGCAATGGGAACTGATGTTTGTTTGTGGGGGAATGATTGGATTTTAAAGATCCCTTTTTTGTCTTGCTGAGAAGCAAACATTGTTTTAGTGCAAGAGTTTCACTTTCTGGCTCAAACAGATCTCCCTCTGTTATGGAGCTGAGTGAAATGCAAAAAGTAAACACCAGATGAATGAGTAAGAGACTCTTGAAGTGTAAACACCACAGTCTTTCCCTTGCATCTAAAGAAGCTTGGAAATAAGCTGTGTGATGAGACTAATTGTGGAAAATAGGAAGAACAGATTTGGCAGGCTTGTCAGTTTATAGCCTGTTATTTGACCATGATCAAATAATGCCAAATATTCCAGCAAGAATGCTCTGATTTAGGTGCTGACCTCCTTTTTTGATTGCATCACGGTGCCATTCTTGCGCTTTTTATAACTTCACTTCATTGTGTTTTGCATTTTTGAGTTAAAACAACTCAGTTAAGTAACTTGTTTTTTGTAGAAAGAATGAGGAGTACTTGTGGCAGCTTAGAGATTAACAAATTTATTTGAGCATAAGCTTTCGTGGGCGAAAGCCTACTTCATCAGATGCATGTAGTGGAAAAATACAGCAGGAAGATAGATATAGATATATATACAGAGAACATGAAAAAATGGGGATTGCCATACCAGCTGTAACCAGTCGATTAAGGTGGGCTATTATCAGCAGGAGAAAAAAAACTGTAATTAGGCGTAACTATCTAAGGCTATAAGCTTGTTGGAGACTAAAGTCCTTACTCTTTAGTTACTGTTCTAATAAATTAGTGCTTTAAAATATAAATATTTTGACATTATTTGACAATATTAGACTAGTCAATTGACCAATTATTTTTCAGCTGGTCAAATACTCAACCCTAAGAAAGAACGTTGCTACACTAACATTCTTTCAGTTCTATTGTTCTACCTCAGGGGGTTCCCAAACTTTTTGCCATCACAACCCTATTTTAATGAAGTACTTCCTGTGGGGATCCCAGAGAGCATGGTGGATACAGTTTTGTAGTGCAAAATGGTGTCCCTTGTGCATCATGACCTCGCATGCGTGCGAGAACACACTGTGTGAAGCAAAATGGCGTCCTCCGCACAGGGGTCACAGCTGATGGCCCTCCGTTTGGGAGCCACTGATCTGTGTTTTCTAGCTGAGGACTTCCATGACTCTTGAAGATAGATCTGTAGCACAAACAGAAGCGCTTTCACAAACAGTTTAACATGCACCATTAACACAACTGCTAAATTGTTTCAATTAAACCATGTCTTTAGAATCATGCTAGAGGCTGTGGCCTTGTCTACACTGTGGTTCTCATGTGTCCTGACAACGGCTCAGCCGAATCTGGGGAATTCTGTATACATTTCTGCAGCACAGACTCTGCCCAAAGCACTTTGTAGACAAGGAGATGGAAGCAGTGCTGACAATATTCTCAGCATGGATCCCCATGAGCCAGTTTTGAAAACAGTTTTGTCCAGTTTATGCTAGCACTTAAACCAGGGGTGGGCAAACTTTTTGGCCCGAGGGCCACATCTGGGAATAGAAATTGTATGGCGGGCCATGAATGCTCACAAAGTTGGGGTTGGGGTGCGGGAGGGGTGAGGGCTCTGGTTCAGGGGGTGAGCTCCAGGTTGGAGCCAGAAACGAGGAGTTTGGGGTGCGGGAGGGGGCTTCAGGCTGGGGGGGGGTGAGGGCTCCGGCTAGGGGTGCAGGCTCTGGGGTGAGGCTGGGGATGAGAAGTTTGGGGCGTATGAGGGGGCTCCGGGCTGGGACCGAGGGGTTTGGAGGCAGGAGGGGGATCAGGGCTGAAACAGGGTGTAGAGGTGAGGCTCAGGGATGCAGGCTCTGAGCGGCGCTTAACCTCAAGCGGTTCCCAGAAGCAGCAGCATGTCCCTTTTCCGCTCCTACGCGGAGGCATGGCCAGGCGGCTCTGCATGCTGCCCCATCCGCAGGCACTGCCCATGCAGCTCCCGTTGGCTGCGGTTCCTGGCCAATGTGAGCTGCGGGGGTGGCACTTGGGGTGGGAGCAGCTTGCAGAGCGGAGCCCCCTGGCTACCCCCATGCATAGGAGCTGGAGGGGGGCCATGCTGCTGCTTCTGGGAGCCGTGTGAAGCGGGCTCCAACCCTGCACCCTGGCTGGAGTGCCAGGCAAGCCCCAGACCCCGCTCCTCAGTGGGTGCCTAGGAGCTGGAGGGGGGCCATGCTGCTGCTTCTGGGAGCCGTGTGAAGCGGGCTCCAACCCTGCACCCTGGCTGGAGTGCCAGGCAAGCCCCAGACCCCGCTCCTCAGTGGGTGCTTGAGGGCCGGATTAAAATGGCTTGTGGGCCGGATTCGGCCCGCGGGCTGTAGTTTGCCCACCCCGACTTAAACAGTTGTCATAAATTGGAATCCATTGCTGACAATTTGGCCTTTGGTAGAGTAAACCGTGAGTAAGTCTCTTGCAGGGGTTAATGCTCTTAATGCATCTGTAAAATGGCTTAAAAATCCATGTAGGTTGGACAGGGCCTTCCACAATGAATGGAAGAGTCCAAATCTAACCACTTTGATATAAATACACAATGTGGGCATGGGAGGTTGGTAGCAGCTAGATCTTGCTTTGCTGAGTCAATCTATCTTCATGTACATTGCTTGTACTATTCTAGAGAGAGAACTGCACTATGGGAATCTGATTCAGATATATAACTGTCAGCAAGTATTGAATGCTCATCACAGCGCTTCACAATCACAACAAAAATAAATACATCAGTTGCTGGGGCGCGCAAAAGTTTTTGTTCAGAGGTTTACTCATAGACCTATTTATAAATTAGGCTGTTGTCTTGATTGAGGAGAATCTGCTATTTAAATCTGAGTGATATCGGGAGTGTATCCATTTCTGGGGCAATAAGGGAAGCCAGTCTCATTGTATTTCCAGAATTAGTTAAGCCCATTTGTAAAGCAATTTGTCTTGTAGCAGGAACCTTCTCAAAATACCCTTGCCTGATAGATGTGCAGGTCCCAGGTTCTGAGCTTGATTGACAGGAATAATCTTTGCTGGGATTTGTTTATTTACATTTTGTTTTTCACCCTCTTTTTTTCCCTCAGGTCACAGCTCTGTGGAGAGCCTTATGGATGAAGAAAAAAACGTCAAAGTCAGGTAAGGCTACTCATGCAAGATTTCTCCATTCCCCAAATATTCTTGAGGCCCATCCAGCTATCCAGGCCACATCCTGAGGAGCTGCTCAAGTGGCCAGAGCGACTACAGAACCAGGCTTTTCTCTCAAGTTTGAGCTTGTAGAGTCTAGTGTAAATAGTTAAGCTACCTGATATGAAATCTAAATTTTAATGTAGTGGATTTCTTACCATTTCATCACATTTTGTTGCCTTCTGTTTTGGCCAAGGTTGCAAACCCATGTAAGAAATTAGGGTTGACAAGATGTTCCTCTTGCTCCACAATGTTCCTCGGTTTCAGATGGGCTTGAAAAGTGCCTTTTAGGCATTGGAGAAAGGCATTTGGCTAAAGGCTGTGATGTTTGTAAAGCCTTCTCTAAAAGGGCCCAAAAGAACTATAACACTCTGCTCCAGAGCCTGCTCCTCCAAGAGGTTCTGGGAGATCCTGTTCTGAAAGGGAGCCTCGACACAGGGAGGGTGATCTCTAAGCCCGTGTTAGAGCTGAAGCCTGATGAAGAATCCCAGGCTAAAAGTGTTCATTCTCTAGCAAAGGTGCTCCATAAGGAACTAATAAAATGGGTTCTGCCAGCTAAAGTCCCAAAGTCTGACCACAGCTGAGAAAAGCAGCTCTCAGTTACAGGAGGGTGGGTGGCAAGAAAGGTGCCCTGACAAAGGATCCCCCTATTGCATTTGGCTTCTGTGGATTTTAAGATCCCAAGAAGGATAGGGGCCTCTTCAGATTCAGGCCAGTCAGATCAGCCCTCTGCATCAGGGCACCTGTCAGACCCATCTGGCTAAAATGCTAGGATTCCTTACCCTGTGGAGGTTGTAGAGTAGAGGTAGTCAATAGGCGGACGGCAGGCCAAATCCAGACCGCCAGATGCTTTTGAATGGACCGTGAAATCTTTTTATTCACTTATTATTATTATTTTTTATTTTATTTTATTATCATTGTTTTTGTATTTTCACTGGGATCTGGACCTTGACTATGCCTTGACCAAGGAATTTGGACCTTGACAAAAATAATTGATTATCTCTGCTCTAGAGGAAGAAATATCTGATTCTCCAGAGCAGTGGTTCTCAACCTGAGGTCCGCGAGCCCATTCAGGCGGGCCACGGAGTCCCGCGGCTGAAACCCAATGCCCCAAGCCCAACCTCCTCCTCCCCTCCCCACCCTGCCAAGCCAGGAGCAGCGGGGGGCTGAAGCTGGGAGCCCCAGTGCCCCCCTTCCCAAAGTTGGGAGCCACACTGGGAGCCGTAGCACCCCCCCCATACATAGCCCCTAGCTAGCCCCTGCTTGTACCAAGCTACTCCCCTGCCTGCACACAGCCCCTAGGTATCCCCTCCCTGCACCCTGAGCTACCCCTTCACTTCACACAGCCCCTAGCTACCCCCTCTCTGCACCCTGAGTGGTTTTCAAACTTTTTGAACTGAGTCCCCGCTTTGAGTTATATTTTTGGTTGTGTCCCCCCCACAGCCCAGACAGGTTCCTAAGTGAGTTAGGGGGTGGAGGTGGCGCTCCCTCCCTGGACCTTGCTGTGCAGAGCTGGCTCAAGCCCTGCCTGCTCTTGACCCCCCACCCCCAAGTAAAACTATGCCTATGCCCAAGGGTCCCAGCCCTGAGTTGTACGTCCGTTTGTCTGCTCACGCCCCCCCTACAGGGCCCTGGTGTTTTTATAGCATGTTGAGAGGGGCTTCAGCAACAAAAAGGTTGAGAACCCCTGCTCCAGAGCATTGAGTAACTCCTTCATTTGTGCTCTTACCTGGTTCATTCTTCCAGAGTTTGGGAAAGGAAAGATTTCTGTGGTCATTTATTTTTAAAAGCAATGTCTGTTTGGGGTGGAGTTATTGTGCAGAATGCAAGTGATGGGTGAAGTGTGCAAAATAAATGCATTGAATTTCACTTTTGGAGGATACCCTTCTTCAATGGTTATCCTGGCATAAAATGTATTATTGCCCGCAGACAGCTCTGAGCTGATACTGTTTTTGCCACTAAGCATCTAACTCTTTCTTCCAGGTCTGAGCTGGGATCTACCATCCCCTGTAAGGAGGTAAGATCCGGGTAGGGCTGATGCAGCGTAAATAGTGGGGGAGAGCTATGAAAAGATATTTTTTGTCCAACACCTCCTTAGTTCAACTTGTCCTGGGCAAGTTGATGGCATCACTGTTCCAGAGCACAGCAAGGATTTGGGGTGGGAGATATACTTTTGGCTCCTGTTTCCTGGTTCAGTTTTATGTGCTGATGGTGATCAGAAACTTGGTGGGAAAACAAATGACTTTTCATGATAGTGGAAAGTGTTTTGACTGAACTGTTGTTCAGTCTATACACTGTTACTAAATTGGGAACTTAAACTGACTGCAACTTTGAGAACTTTCCTGTTGACCTTTAAATAATATTTAGGTCTAATGGAAGGGCCTGTCCATTTCTGCATATTAGAGAATTACTGAATATTGTGACTACCATGTACGCTGAAACCACCCCCTCACTGATTTGTGCTCCCTTCAGTTGGTCTCATGAGGAAAAGCCCCAAGATTGTGTGAGCACTTGTTTCAGAATCACTTGCTCTTTCCCCAGCTGTTCTCAATTCCTTAAATCCCTGGCCCAGCACCAGCTCTTCTCTCAGGGTAGAATCCTGTGATTCACCCCATTTTTAGACTGGATCATGGGGTCACAGCATCCCTGTTTACCAACAGTGTTTGGCGCCTATCAGACACTTTCCTTTGGGGCCCTGGGATCAGCTTGAAAATGTAGTGACTCTCAACAGCCTCTCCCAAGCAAAGTATTTTTCTCCAATTGCCATAGGGATCAGAAGGGTTAAAACAACAACAACAAAATCCTACAGGCATATTGTCTTACCTAAAGCCTGAGGGAAATGCTAACTGTTAAGGAGGTCTGACTTCTCTCTCATGCCCCTGCTCTTCTGAGAACCAGGTTAGTCTGTTTCTCTGCAGACCCTGCCTCCCTGGGACACTTCCCAGAGCTATCCAGGGTTGTGAGACACCTCACCACCACCTCTGCTTAGTTTAGTCTGAGAAAGTCTCACCTGTGCCTGCTGTGGATCGGTTCCGTGAAACAAGCAGCCTCTGGCAGCATAAGGACTATCTTCCAGGGCTCACTCTCTATGTACAGGTTTGCTATATATACATACATAATAATTCCAGACTCCTCCAAGCAGTCCCTTATCCACTGGATGCTCACAGAATTACCAGGCCAACTCAATTCACTGCTTTTAGCAGGCTGCTCCCAGCTCTACCTGGCTAGAGTCTTGTTCCCTGGTGTCTCAAACTCTCCTGCAGGAGCCTGCTAACACTCTGCAGTTTCCTTGCTGGCTCTTTATAGATACCAGCTGCCCTCTGTCAGGCTCCATTGTGAGCCTGTTAATGAGGCACAGGTGGACTGACCTGTGCCTCTTAAAGGGCCCAGTCCACCCTGTGACACACACTCATGTAGCAACAGCAAGATATTAATCAAATAGAGGCACACATCATATTAATAAAATAGAGATCTCCTATGTTCCTCCAACCTTTTAGCATGGAATTAGGTGTCTGAAGTAACAGGCACACAGTCGCCAAGTGGAATGTTGATCTGCCATTGCCTGGGAGAAAAGGCTGCAACCAGCACAATTATCCAGCCTTGACTGTGTAGGTCATTGGTTCTCAAACTTTTGTACTGGTGACCCCTTCCACGTAGCAAGCCTCTGAGTGCGACCCCCCCCCCCTTATAAATGAAAAACACTTCTAAATATATTTAACACCATTATAAATGCAGGATGTAAAGCAGGGTTTGGAGTGAAGGCTGACAGCTCGCGACCCCCCATGTCATAACCTTGCAACCCCCGAGGGCCCGACCCCCAGTTTGAGAACCCCTGGTCTAGGTTATCAGATGGTCTGTGTTCAGCCAGCTCAATATGAGCAAAAAAATCCCTGCATATTGTGGCCACTCTTGTGTTCTATGCGAACAGCTGCTATTTACTTGTGTGCTAGAGCGTGCTGCAGCTTGTTACTCAGGTGGGGCTTTCTCTCTCTTACAGTTGCAGATTGGGACTTCACTCGAAGGGTCTGTACCTGTTGTATTCCCAGTGCTTTGCCTTGTGCCAGCAGGACACGGAGTACTTCAAAATGCTGATTGAGTTTTTATTTCTCTCTGTGGGCATCACACTGAAATCCCGTTGCCTTTTCTGCAGGGTCCCCAAAGCCCCAGGATGTCCCTTCGTTCTAGGAATGCCAAGACAGCCGTTGGCAACCTTGTCCAGGCAGAGCAGCAGGAGGGGAGTGGTACAGGTAACTCTCTTCCCTTCAGGAAAGGGCAAGACTCTGCTTTAAGAGTTAGTTAATTTGTCTCACGTTCTATTGACCAGGTTCCTTGTGCAAGAAACTGGTCTGATCTCTCAAACCGGGGGTAGTCAGAAACATTTTTCACACTGCAATAACAATAATGATGATAAATAAATAAAAAGATGTTGTGGTCCGTTCAAAAGTGTCTGGTGGTCCAGTTTTGGCCCACAGTCTGCCAATTGACTATCCCTGTCTCAAACCAAGTGACATATGGCTGTGCTGGACTCTTTTGTTACCGTTTTTCCTTCAGAAAATGTGGTAAATGTGCTCTCCCATTAGACAGTGGGAAGACTGTTATATCTTACATGGGTAGGGAAGGAGGATCTGAAACCTCTTATGGTCTGATGCAGGCTGCTATCTCAGTGGGTCTACATGCAGAAGGCCAGAGCATAGTGCGTACCACAGACAACGTTCATGCGCTGTTTCCTACAGAGTTTCATAAAGATAACACCAGAGTGCTGAGGTTTGGAGGTGGCTAAGTCACTTTCTGCCGTAAGCAGGAAGATTCAGTTCATGGCAACAGCAGAAGAGGCTCCCAGTAATGTTCCGAGGGGGCTGAGCTGCTAGGCCTGGTGACTCTGGCTTTGGACTCTCCTGAAGGGAACCTTTTAGACAGAACTAACTGTAACTCTTTCTCTGCAGAGAGCCAGTCTGATAAGAGCGATGAGGCACAGGAACAACCCCAGAGTGTCAGGTACATTCTCATCAGAGGGAAGGGGAAATAGTCTGGATGGCTGGACTGATTTAATTCAACATTATATGGCTTCAATGAAAGCTTGTCTGCCTCTCTGAAGAAGGGTTTTAACCCACACCTCCTAGCACAGTGTTATAATACCTAATTAGCTAGGTATTTGCTTTGAAGGGCCCTTGACTGATTCCTGCCCCCACCCCCCGCGTGGAGCGGCTTCCAACCTGGCACCCTGGCTGGAGCGCCAGAGCGGGGCCAAGCTGTGTTGTGCAGCCCCCAACTCTGCACCCAGGCTGGAGCGCTGAAGCGGGTCCAAGGCGCGTGGTGCGGCCCCCAACCCGGCGCCCTGGCTGGAGCAGGTCAATGCCAGACCCCACTCCCCAGCTGGAGCTCTCAGGCTGGCTTAAAATGTAGTTTGCCCTCCCCTGTTTTATCCTAATAAACATTTTATGCTTTGGGAAAGCTGTCTGGTCGCTGATCAACTGTGTCATTATTCCTGAGAGAGAACTGTAAGTGCTAAATTAAATTCAGACCTGGTGGGATAAACATAGTGGATTGCAAGGGAACTGCAGCCCTAAAAGTCTGATCTGGAGGAAGAGACATACATGTTCCCTTCCCGAGAGAGGAGCTGACTAGAGGTCTGAGTCCTCAAGGGGGTGCTCTTGAGACCACAAAGGAGACTGAGGTGCAGTTAACCCTGGAACTGTGACAGTGTGAATCATGAGTGCTGCTAAGATCAGGAGAAGAATTTCCTCTGTTGGGTCGCTGTGTAATAGATATGTATTAACTCTTGCAGGAGAAAGCCAAGTTACAAGAAAGCTGTGGATGAGCTGTATGATGGGCAGCAAGCAGAGGAAGGCGGGCTCTCCCCTCCAAGAAAAAAGACTCCCTCACCACTCTGTCCAGCCAGCAAAGTGAGGCAGAGTCCCAGCCCCAGCATACTTCCTCTAGGACTCTTCCCTTCTCCTTCAGCTACCTGTACTCTCTGTGCTCTCTTCACAGGTTGTGCGTCCATTTAAGACCTTTTTACACACTGTGCAGAAGAACCAGCTGCTGATGACCCCAGGTTCGGTGGGGCAAAGTAGTAAAAAGAAATCCTTCCTCAAACACAACACTCCCCTCCGAACCGATCCCAAGGTAAAGCCCTTTCCCTCTGCTAGTGGGATGGGAGGGAGAGAGCCAGAGTGGCTGCAAAGGCCTGGGTGGGTCTCAATGAAGTGTAACTGTAACCAGCTACTGGCAAGGATGGGACTAGGGTCCTTCTGCAGGCTGCTCCATGCAAATGGATAGTTGCATCCATGTGGTGCCAGTTACTGCGCCACCGCGTCCCGAGTCAATGGCATTCGGGAGACAGACCCCTGTAGCCACCTAGATGAGCCAAGAAGGTCTGGTTCTAGGTTTATGTGGTGATTTCCAAAGGGAGTAACTGTTTTTTCCCCACGTTCTGTTTACACAGGGTGAATTTGTCGTAAGTAATGACTTTCCTTAATCATAGACTGGGCTTATAGTGCACTTCTCACATCACTAACGGGCAGTGGGTGCTTTTTAATTTGCTCACTACCTGCACACAGTCGTAATATTTTTGCTTTACAATAGTGAGAAGAGAGGTCAGCATTCAATGGGCAGCAGGAGCCAGCCAAAGTGACAGTTGTTTAGAATATCAGTAAAGTACAAAGGGATCAGGTTCACGGAAATGCCCAGTAGAGGCAAGGGTGCCATGGATGCATGCCTCTTGCTTATGCTCACTAATACACGGTGCCTTTAAAATAAACATGAGATCTGCTTGGGATGGTCTCTTGTTCCATTGTCTGAAACTTAATTGAAAGTACGAAAATCTAAATTGTATGAAATCAGGTCTTGCTTCCAGAAACGTAGACCACTGACTCCTGTCTGTCATCTACAGCCCGTTTCCAGTAACAGATAGCAGAGCTGCTAGTGCGTTGCTGGGAATCTTTGGGCCTAAACCAGTTAGTAGGTTCTGCTGTACTCTGAAGGTGGACTTCTCTTCTCCACACAAGCAGTGAAGGATTTAATCTCCCTGGTGTACTGCTGATGACTCACACAAGCTTACTCTACAGATGGTGGTGCCACCTGACGTTTTGATTAAAAAACTAGAATGATATAAAATTAACATGGGGCACACTAAATGGATTAAAAGCTGGCTGACTGGTAGGTCTCAAAATGTAATTATAAATGTGCAATCATCATTGAGCGGTTGTGTGTCCAGTGGGATCCTGCAGAGATTTGTTCTTGGCCCTGTGGTAGTTATCATTTTCTTTCAGGACACTGATAAAAAAAAACACAAAATCATCACTAATAAAGTTTGTAGCTGACCCAAAAATTGGGGGAGTGATAAATAATGAAGAGGACAGATTGATGATATAGAGTGATCTGGATTGTTTGGCAAACTGGGGGCAGGCAAACAGAACCATAGAAACAAAGGATTGGAAGGGACTTAGATAGGTTATCTAGTCCAGTCCCCCCTACACTGAGGCAGGATTAAGTATTTTCTGACCATCCCTGACAGGGGTTTGTCTAACTTGTTCATTATTGGAAGTATTTAACTAGATTCCACAACCTCCCTAGGTAACTTGTTCCAGTGCTTAACTACCCTTCAGTTAGGAAGTTTTTCCTAATGTCTAGCCTGAAACTCCCTTGCTGCAATTTAAGCCCATTGTTTCTTGTCCTGGCCTCAGTGGTTAGGGAGAACAATTTATCACTCAGTATTTATCAAACAATATGCATCTAGGAACAGAGAATATAGGTTAGACTTGCAGGGTTGGGGGATTCTGTCCTGAAAAGCAGTGGCTCTGAAAGAGATTTGGGGGTTATGACTGATAATCAGCTGAACATGAGCTCCGAGTGTGACACTGGCCAAAAGGGTTAATGCAATCCTTGGATGCATGAAAGGGACTTTTTAGTAGGAAAATACAGATTATTTTTCCTTTGTATTTGGCACTTGTGCGACCACTGCTGGAATGCTGTCCGGTTCTGGCGAAGGATAAATTGGAGAGGGTTCAGAGAAAAGCCATGACAGTGATTTATAATCTATTTAACTTAACAAAGAGAAAGTTAAAGGGTGGCTTGATTACAGTCTAGAAGTACCTCTATGGGGTACTAATATTTAATAATGGGTTCGCCTATCTAACAGAAAGGTAGAACATGATCCAATGGCTTGAAATCGAAGATACGCAAATTCAGACAGGAAGTAAGGTGTAAACTTTTAACAGTGAGGGTAACTAACCATTGGAACCATTTACCATAGGTTATGGTGGATTGCCCATTTTTCCGATGCAGGAATTATTTTTGGGAAATTGTCTGGCCTGTGTTATACAGGAAGTCAGACTTGTGATCACAATAGTCCCTTTTGGGAATCTATGACTCACCTGCTTGGTGAATGCTTTGTCATCCCTGCATGGGTTATGGTACTCTGTGCTTCACTCCATTCACAGCCAAAGGTGATGCAGGATTCCACAAGTCTAAACAGTGCCCCCACAAGGCAAGTTGCCTGTCCAGAGAGTCCTCCCTTTATCAGATGGTCTGTTTTGGCACAATATAGGTTTTTGTTTGGTTAAGATAAGGGGTGGAGGGGGCCAGAGGAGTTATGTAAGCATCCTGGGATGGACTGTGACATTAATACAATGAGAAGAGACTTGTGGAAGTAGTGGCCAGAGCTGTCCCTTGAGTAGGGCGAATCAGGGCAACCGGCCTGGGCCCCACGCTTTGATAAAATCGGACTGTCCCGATATTTAGCCCTTTGTCCCGCATCCCAACCGATATATGATTGGGATGCCATTTTTCCTGATATTAAGGTGAGGGGGTGAGTGGGGTGGGGAGGCGAGCAGCAGGTGAGAGGGGGTTGAGGCGGTGGGCGGATGGTGAGGAGGAGAGTGACGGGGGCAGTTGGGCCAGACAGGCGGTGAGGAAACTTGCAGGGAGGCGAGGAGGCAGGTGGGTGGCGAGGAGACTAGCGGGGCGGCCAGCAGGCGGGAGGGGGATGAGGAGGCAGGTGGGCGGGCGGATGGCAAGGAGGAGAGCGCTGGACGAATGGTGAAGAGGCTTAGCGGGGAGGTGAGCAGCGGGGAGGTGAGCAGCGGGCAGGCAGGGGCACGCCGGACGGACAGCGAGGAGACAGGTAGGCGGAGGGGGTGTGTGTGTGAGGAGGTGAGCGGTGGGCAGGCGCGCTGTGAGGAGACTAGCGGGGAGGCTGATTTGTCCCAGGCCCCACACCCCCCTAGGGACGGCCTTGCTAGTGGCCTCTATTTCCCTCATCCTGGTAGTTGCTTTGGTTTCATGGGCTCTTATTTGGAATCTAACATTACAGTACTGGGAAGGATCAATTTTCCAAGCCTACACCCTCAATTCTACTTTCCTCCATCTTCTTCCCTGCAGTGGGGCCAAACCACTGACCTAGTGCGCTGCCCTGGCAGTCTGGGACTGATGGGTTGGCTGGTTCTCTTGCCCTCCAGACTAGCAGCACGTTCAGCATGGGTCACGTGGGATGTGTGCGAGGGGAACTGAGTGCTCTGCGTTGATTTATTCAGTTGGTATAGGGGGCTCACTGCTGTAATTGGGAGTCTATTCTAGTCTGCCTCAGCAGGAAGCATGGAGGCCACAATTTGAACCTTTGGGTGGAAAGTAGGAGCAATGGGGGATCTTGAGGTGTAATGTGAGCAGAGGATTACCTAGGACATCACATTTGTGCCCTTGTCTCGTGCTGAAGTCCAGCATTGACACTGGCTAGTGATAGTTGAACTTCTGTAGTGAATGCAGCACAGAAATCACAGACAGTGCTGCTTGCTCAAATGCACCCTATGCAGTAACATACTGATCTTGGGGTAATGCTTCTGACGCACAAGAATTGCCCCACAGGTCCTCTCCTGCTCCTAGAAAATGGGGTGGCTGAATTAGCACTGCTGCTTTGTCTTTTCCCATTGCAGCTACTTCTACAGGTTATTAGGGCTGGGCTGGCCACCTCGCTGAGCCACTGTGGTACTGGGGCCCTTTGTGCCCCCTTCCAGGGAGGTTTGCATCAGCTGTGGTTGCAACTGCAAGTTCCCTGGTGTGTCGTTTCTGGTCATCCAGACTGTGCCAGGAACGAGCCCCAGCAGCTGGGTATAATCTGGGCTTCCCACACATTGCAGGAGAAGGAGCGGCAGCGGCTGGAGAGCCTGAGGAAGAAACAGGAGGCCGAGCAACAGAGAAAACAAAAACTGGAGGAGGAAAAGAGACAGCGCCTAGAGGAGATGAAACTGTGAGTAGCTTTCCCTCCAGCTGCTCCATCTCTGGCTCATCTCAGAATTGCTTCTCACTGGCTCTCTGTGTATCCTTCAGGAAACGGGAAGCGCGTCTGCGCAAGGTGCTGCAGGCTCGGGAGCGGGTGGAGCAGCTAGAGGAGGAGAAGAAAAGGCGGATTGAGCAGAAACTTGCACAGTTTGATGAGAAGAGTGAGAAGGTAAGAGGGCCCAATCTGACCATGGAGCCTCTTGGGACAATGGTTTTCTTATGGGAGCGGGTAGGGTGGAGGGGTCCCCTCACTTTGGGTCATGACCTCTCTTGTATAGTGGCAAAGGGGACTGACATTGCTAAGACCCAGGGAACCAATGGGGAAATCTTTCATTAAAGGTCTGACTTGAACCTTGGGGCTAAGAGGGTTCGAGTTGCTGCTGTGTTTTGGGATTAAAGCTAATTCTGATAGGTGTCTCTGTTGGCTGGAATGATGAGGGAGAACGTGGGGGGAGGTGCATTTAGGTCAGCAGAGACTCCATTGTCAGTTAGTACCCGGTCTGGTTAATAGCCAAAGAATGTGCCAAATAAACCATCTCCACCGTAAGCTTCCTGTGTCTGAGGGTCTTGGGCTTTTACAAATAGGGCAGGGCCTTTCAGATAGGTGTGAAAAGCCAGAGCAGCCTTGTCTGTTGAGCCCGCTCTCCTCTGTCCCCTTTTCCACCGTGGGCCATGTTTCCTCTTAGGAAACGCTTAATTTGAACCAGATGGAAACTGGCTTACTCTTGGCCTTTGGTTTGCCCTGCAGCTGCCAGAGTCTCTGCTAAGTGACACTCATTCTATTTCAGATATGCTCTGTGTGTTCTGAAGAGCTTCTCACCTGAACTATCCCAGGTGCTGCTGGACTCGCTGCACTGGGTGCTGCCTGCCTTTAAGATAAGGTAGCACCCAGAAGCTCCAATTGGGATCGGAATCCCATTGAGCAAACCCAGGGGAAGACAAGGTCATTGCCCCAAAGAGCTTATGCTCCAAGAAATATGCACAGACCCCACTGGGCCTCTAGACTCTCTGGTACAGGGAAGGGCATCTTTTACCCTTTGGGGAGAGATTTCCCTGATGACCTTGATGTATCAGAGAGGACATAATACATATAGGGGAGTTGTCCCATGTGCAACAGCAAGGTCCAGACCCGATGTATGTGTGACTGTCTCAGGTGCGGGAGGAGAGGCTGGCAGAGGAAAAGGTAAAGAAGAAGGTAGCTGCCAAGAAGATGGGAGATGTTGAGGCCCGGCGCAGACAAGAAGAGGAGGCCCGAAAACAGAAAGCGCTGCAGCTGGTGAGCTGTGCTGGGGTCCTGTATTGCAGGAAGGAAGGGTTTGGGCTGGGGGAATGGGTGTGGTGACAGTGCTGCACTCTGCCCGACACATGGCAGGGGAGAAGCCAGAGTAACACTGATCTGCCACAGTCCCTGTACATGGGGAGGAGGGCAGGACTATACAGTGAGCAGCTGAGGGAGAATTAGCTTACGGGAGGGAGAAGTACAGTCTTCTATCCCCCAAAGTCCCTTGGGTCCCTTTGGGACTCCTTGTTGCCACCCCATCCTTCCCTTCACTACAGACCAGTTTTCGTGCTTTTCATGAGTGTCTAACCATTTCTTCCACATGATCCATGAGCTGCTTCATTCCTCTCCGCATCCTCAAAAGTCAGTGTTTTGGGGAGGTCAGTGCTTGTTAATCCATCTTCCCCAGTTCCTGGGGCTAGGCAGGATGTAGATGGGGAGATCTCAGACATCCGGTAATCTATAAAGAATCTCAACTGCAATTAACAGAGGACCAGAACTCAGGAACCACTGTGATCCTGGGGCGGAGGGCCATCTACATTCAGGGTGACAGAGCTGAGACCTAGTAGGGATACCACTCTCTGGTGCCTGTGGGATGGGGAGAGCTGAGCAAGTGATTGTGCATCCCAAAAGGGAAGCAGAAACTACACTGAAAACTTCAGTCCATCGCATTTCAGAGTCCTTCATGACAATGCTGTAGTGATGAGCTGCGGAAAGGCATCAGGCAGGCTGACCCTCGTGCTTTTCTGCATATCCCCCTCTTCCCTTGCGAGGTGGAGGTAACTACTTCCTTTTCCTTGTCAGGAGGAGGAGGAGCGCCGACACAAGGAGCGAATGCAGAAGAAGAGGGAGGAAGAAGAGCAAGAGCGAGTGAAGAAAATTGCAGAGCAGAGACAGGCGGAACAAGAGAGGGAGAAGCAGCTGGCAGCAGAGAGAGAGCTTGAGAAGAAGAAGGAACAGGAGAGGATTCAGGCAGAGAGGTGAAAAATGACCCTCCATGTACTGAAGCTTCCGCTGTGACCTTGCAGAGAAGAGCAGGGGGCTGAATGGCCCAGTGAAAGGGCCTGGCAAAGCCCTATATTCTGTCAGCACAACCCTGGAGTGGGGGATGAGCGATGAGCAGCCAGGAAGAAGTTCTGGGCCCCATAGTGGGAGGTATGCACTGGGCAGCTGGTGAAGGCCCTGGACACTGGGGTGAAGGAGGAAGTGCAATAGGCATCATGGGGGAGATGCAGTCTGCACTCTTCTTCTTTCTGAGCGTGACCTGGTGTCTTACATTGGTTCCCAGAGAACGTGAGCGGCAAGAGAAGGAGAAGGCGGCTCGCCTGCAGAGGGAGCTAATGGCAGCTAGAGAAAAGGAGCGGCTCCAAAAGGAGATGGAAGAAAAAGAGAAGAAACGGGTAAGGAAACTCAACATGTATCTGGCTGCATCAGCCATTATAACAATGGCTGTCTCCAGGAGCAGCAACTTGACCACCAGCCTCAGGTGAGCTGTGGTGCTCCTGGAATAAATTGTCATAGAGTTTAACCGCTGGGAGAGTCCTAGCTATCCTGTCCATTGCAGGCAGTGGTGCTTGTTCCCTGTAGCAGGTGGCAGCCCACCCATGCCATGGGGGGGGTGGGGGTTGGTTACTCCTAAAATCTTACTACTTTCACATTGGTGATTTCTGCTTTAGCAGGAGGAGCAGCGTCTAGCAGAGCTGGAACGGCAGGAGCAAGAGAAGAAAGCCACAGCTGCTGCCAGTAACCATCTGAATGTAACTGTGGACGTGGAGGTGAGGGGGAACATCAGTGAGATGCAAGCCTGAGCACAGCACTCAGGGAGAAATGAGGCTGTCCTGCTGTCTCCATTTGTTTTCATTAGCGGGGTGGTGCTGGTCGTGGTTACAGCAGGGGATCTGGCTTCTGTTCCTGATGCCAGCGCTGACTTGCTATGTGACCTTGAGCAAGTCATTTAATCTCTCTTCCCCCATCATTAACATGGGGATGAGCTAGATTTGTGGACTATGCTCATGACTATGGTACCCGAGCACCTTCTCACCTCTGTAAAAGGCTTTGGGGTTCTCAATGAAAAGGCCTTACAAGGAAAAAAATCAGTGTTTGTCATTGACCTTCAGCAGGCAGCCCCATAGTGCACGTGGAGAGGGAAGAGTCTCTTGATGTTCTCACTCTTCCCTGAATCCTTCCATTTGAAGGAGACTGAGCCTCACAGAGAGCAGGAATGTCATCAAATGAGGGTGAAGCTTTAAATAAGAGAAATAGCCACAGGATGGTGCTGGGGGTCTGTCCTATAGTGTAGCATCTGCAACTATGTGGCCCAGAAACTGCTACTGAAAACTCTCTTCAGTTGCTGAACTTTCCTAAAGTGCTTCCCTCCTGGGCTGATCCTGGAGGGGAATGATTGTGGCTGAAACATTAGAATGAGCACATGATGTACACACTTGATATTTTTGTCTGGAGTGGGGCTCTTTTTAAACAAACTTTAAATGCACAAAAGTTAATCAAGTTTGAGGCTTTAAATCAGGAATAAATGCTCTTTTCACAGTTGCTTGGGGTGAGAATTTTGACTAAAACAGGAGCTTTTAATCCTCATCCTAGGAAAGGATTGACAAGAATGTTTGTCTCTGGGTTAGTACCTTTTTTTTCAAGGTTAAATGAAGGCTCCTTCATTTTAGTGACACCTTCCCCAGTTTAAGTTGTCCCGGTCAACATTCCAGTAACTGTCTTTACAGGATTATATAAATCCTGTACTACAAATGTGGCATATGTGCTTGTGATGAAGTATGTGTAGTGTTAAAGATAATCAAACAAGACTTCAACTTTAGGCTTTGGGGGGAGAAGAATGAATATTGAGTTTAGATAGTCTGCACCCTAAAATCCCCCCCAACTTTGAGAGCAGAGGAGTCATCTGTGATTTAAACCCCATTTACTGTGTAGAATTGCTGCAGCCATCTGTGAAAGCTAGTGTGTCTATCTGACCAATCTGATGCTTAGTTAAGTTAGAGAGGGGAGTATGAAACCTTGTTTGTACCAACACTCCCACTTTAGGGTGTTATGAGTTCAATACACATCACTGAGCTACCACCCAAGATGCACTGTTAGGGGTGCCTGGGGCTCAGTGTGGTGCTGCTCTTACAGTGTAAGGTTGCTTATCGACTTTCTGTTTCTAGAATTCCCCTGTCTGTAACTCCTATCAAATGACCCCGCAAGGTCCAAAAGGGCCTAAACCCCCCACCATCAATCCCAATAATTACGGGATGGATCTGAACAGCGACGACTCTACGGACGACGAGAGCCAGCCCCGCAAGCCCATCCCTGCCTGGGCCAATGGTATGTGCCAGCTCCCTGTGAAATCTATCCCTGACCATTCAGAAACCCCTGCTGGGTCCCTTGGATTGTTGATGAGACTTGGTGGTAGCTTTCTCTGCCCATGGCATAGGGAGATGAGGATTTGTGCTGTTAAAGATGCCAGCCTGGAGCTGTGCAGATGGAATGTTATGCCAAGATGTACTGAGCCTCTCTGGGACAGCATCAAGATAACAAATCACTTCCTTTGAACTAGCAGCCTTGGCTATGGTGGTAGTAACACATAGCGAAAGGATGAATTTTAATGTAAGTTTTTGAAACCTACATTTTGGGCCAAAACCTGCTTGCCGGTGACTGTTGTTAAAGACCCTGTGCTCCTTTGTAGGGGTAATACCAGTGTCCAGGCCACCATTCCCTCTGCGTGCTGCTTTCTAAGGCTGAGTGCTACAGCTGAGCTCCATGCTGGTTGCTGTTCTTGCACTTCTGTTATCTCACTCTGTTACCTTATTAACCCCCCCCCCTTTGGGAGCAGGACTAAATAGATAGAAACCTTAATTTTCTCTGAGGAGAAGGGGTAGGGTTCTGCTGAGGGAGAGGCAAAGTCTCCTCTCCACCTTCCCCAATTTACTGCAGATCCTTTTGATAAGCACAGTTCAATGCTTAGCACATTCACCCTCTGTGCTCCCTAAGTCCATGCCAGGGTTCTGATTTCCTAGTGGGCCATGGCGAAGGTGCTCCTCCCCAAGGATCTACAGCCTTGGAGGCAATAGGGGGATGGGGATGTACAGCTTCTAGAGCAGTCTGAACACACCTAAGTTTCATTGAAGGAATTAAAGGCCAGTTCAATCAGTCTAATAAACTGTTCACTCTTACTTTTCCAGGGACTCAGCTTAGTCAAGCTGTCATCCACCAGTACTATAACCCTCCTGATGTCACCACGCTCTTTGGGGCCATCATAAGCCCTAAGCTGGAGAACATTTTCTACAAGAACAAGCCGCGATACTTCAAGCGCACCAGCTCTGCTGTCTGGAATTCCCCACCTTTTCCAGGTGCCAAAGCTGTGCTAGGCCTGCCCTACAGCCTGAAAAAATACTGAGGATGGAGGAATGTGTCTCCTATGGAGTAGTGGGGTTTTAGTCTGTCTACGGAAGAAAAAGGATTTTATAATATCCAATCTCTGTAAATCTCTTAATGTTTGTAGATTAATAAAGGTCAGATATTACTGGGGCTTTTCATGTTTGTCGCACATGGGATTTTTGTTGAATTTTCTCTAGTGGGGACATGGGGGAGAGACCCAAACCTACAGGGGATATTCCCTCTGGTGCACACTAGCCTCTTTTGCACACCTTTGACTCACTGGATGTTCAGTCACTGGAGAGATCAAGGTGTATCCTTAACTAAACTGCAGGAAACACCACTGATTTAGCTCTGTCCTTATAGAATTTCGCAAAGATGCGGGTATATGCGTTAGGCTAATTCTCTTCCACACTTTCCAGCAGACCCTCTTCTATAGAAATACTTCAACATAGGACTACTGTAATTTTAATAAAACATTCACTTTTTTTTAAACCAAATGCAAGATTTCACAGTAGAGCCTGAAAGAGTTCTAAGCAGAATGAACTGATGACAACAGACAAGGTCCACAAGACAGGAACTGAAAATGAACACAGCTTTGTGCAGTCGATAAATGTGTCTAAAACTAATTCCACACCTCGTCATAGGCTAGAACAGAAGTTATTAACCTGTGACTCCCACATCCCAGGATCCTCTTCAGTGTTTCAGGAAAAAAAAATACTGTAGTGTACAAACCTAATTTACATTCACCAGTTTAATAACCTAAAGAGCTAGACACTTTTCTTAGTGGAAGCATAGCTCCTTACCAAAAACTTTTCCCCCATGAAAAGCAAGTTTGACAAACTACCCTGCAGGCATGGTGGTTTGAGTTTTGCACTGGTATGCCTTAATCTTTAGTAAAGAGAGGCTGATGCACATTGAGTAGTATAATTAGGTAGTACATGTTCACAGACCAGGAAGATACACTATATATCTACACATATTCAGATTCTTAATTTTATGTTGAAGTGATGAATTATGCATTTATTTACTACTTTTTTAATCATGACTTATTTTGCACTGCATTTAGATGGCACCTGGAATTTTAAAACCGTTTATTCATTTAACAAAACTACATTAGATATGCTGGATGAACACACAAAAGTTTATCAAAACATTTTGCATTTTAAAATTGATTTATTAATACTTTTAGTTCTCTACACTCACAGAAGATGCTATTGCTGACAAAAGCTGGTTTAACACCTAAAACTGGTTCCACATGATTAGCTAGTGAATTCCAGTAGTTGAGTGGTTTGACTTTAAAACTTTGGCTGCAAACATGTACTGCAGTGGTATTCAGTTATATGGGGGGTGGGGCTGGATAAGGCAATGTCCAAATCTTGGTGGACCGCAGGGCTCTTCACGTGTTTGCTCTCTTGAGCAAGTATGTTAATTCTTCACTTAACTGGCAGGGATTGGCATCCTATGGCATATGTGTGACTTTCTGTACTTCGTGTGAACACCCCATGTTCATCCTCATAATATGATTGTCTGGTATCTAATGCAAAGTTTGTCATGTTGGGTGTCTTTGGAAGGCTCATGATGTACTGAGCATTGTTGTTATGGTAATGTTATAGCAATCGTTGTTATAGTAATGTTATAGGTTATAATTTCATGTATATAGTTATGAGGCTGAAAATGTGTCCTGATGGCTTAAAGCAAGCCCAGGCAAAAACTCTCCAAGAGCAGAGGGGCAGTTCACACCTCATCTGGGCATGTATGGAACAAACCCAACCCAGCCTCACAGGAACAAAGGACACTGACCTAGGCAACAACAAAGGATCTGTTGGACTCTCAAGTGAGTCACCCCCCTTCCTTTGGTCAGTTTGGGACTGCAATGAGGTAATGCTCACCTGACTATGAATGGCTGGGGCAAAGCCAAGAGGGAAGAAAGAACATGATAAAAGGGAGAGACGTTTGCCATGCTCTTTCTCTCTCTTCTACCTCCATCTACAGACATCTCCACCAAGCAACTGAAGCGCTGATCAAAGGGGAGAGCCTGGCTGAAGAGCAGCCAGCCAGCCTGTTTGTTAGAAGCATCTAAGTTTGTACGGGCACCAAAAGTGTTAAGATCAGCTTAGAATGCGTTTTGCTTTTATTTCATTTGACTAAATCTGACTTATGCTTTGACTTATCACTTAAAATCTATCTTCGTAGTTAATAAATCTGTTTATTCTACCTGAAGCAGTGCGTTTGGTTTGAAGCGTGTCAGAGACTCCCCTTAGGATAACAAGCCTGGTACATATCACTTTGTTAAAGTGATGAACTCATATAAGCTTGCAGTGTCCAGCGGGCATAACTGGACACTACAAGACTGAGGTTCCTAGGATTGTGTCTGGACTGGAGATATTGGCTAGTGTAATTCGGTTGCAAGTAGCTGGCAGCAGCTTACATGCCAGAGGCTGTGTGTGAACAGCCCAGGAGTGGGGGTTCTCACAACAGAGCTGGGTAAGGCTGGCTCCCAGAGTCAAGGATTGGAGTGGCCTAGCAGATCACCGGTCCAGATAACACCAGGGGAACGTCACAGTGGCACAGCAAGCAGGGTGTATGTGTAGCTTGTTACTCCAAGTGGAGTTTACACTTTAAGCACTGATATTTGTGACTTTAAGTGAGTCGTGCAATGACTAAGAACAGTCAGGAGGAGGTCACAGTTTTGTTATTTTCTGTTTGTTATTTCAGGAAAGGGAAGTAAGAACAGGAAACCAGGAAAATGAGTATGTAATGTTCCCCTGGTTGCTCTTCAGCCAGGCTCTCCCCTTTGATCAGTGCTTCAGTTGCTTGGTGGTGGTGTCTGTAGATGGAGGTGGAAGAGAGACCAAGAGCATGGCAATCATCTCTCCCTTTTTCTTCTATCTTGACTTTACCCCTTCTCCCCCCCAGTTCCGAGTCAGGTGAGCATTACCTCATCGCAGTCCCAAACTGACCAAAGGAATGGGGGTGACTCCCTTGAGAGTCCAACAGATCCTTTGTTGTTGTGTAGTCCAGTGTCCTCTTTCTTCCTGCTCTTTCTCTTCTATTGCCCTTCTATGTGCTGCTTCTGCCTCCATAGCCCTTCTGTGTGCACCCTCCTCCCTGGCTGCGCCTCTCTCTTCTCTCTCTCTCTTTCCCTTAGCTCCAGTTCTTTCAATTGCAATAATCTCTGGTGCTCCCTCTCCTTTTCTGCAACCTGCAGCCTGAAAACTCCAACTTTGCAATCACTTCACTGCTTTCACTCTGTGACGTTCTGTACCTCAGGGGAACACCGAGCACCCCCATGTTCATCCTTATAATAGGATTGTGTGGTACCTAATGCAAAGTTTGTCATGTTGGGTGTCTTTGGAAGGCTCATGATGCACTGAGCATTGTTGTTATGGTAGTGTTAGAGTAATCGTTGTTACAGTAATGTTATAGGTTGTAATTTCATGTATATAGTTATGAGGCTGAAAATGTGTCCTTGTGGCTTAAAGCAAGCCCAGGCAAAAACTCTCCAGAAGCAGAGGGGCAGTTCACACCTCATCATATGAGACAAACCCAGCCCAGCCTCACAGGAACAAAGGAGACTGGCGTTCAGTGAGCAGAACTGGACGCTGCAAGACGGAGGTTCCTAGGCTTGTGTCTGGGAGTGGAGATAGGGGCTAGTCATTCGATTGCACAATCCAAGGAGTAGCTGACATGCCAGAGGCTGTGCATGAACACCCCAGGGGTGGGGGTTCTCACAGCAAAGCAAGGTAAGGCTGTCTCCTAGAGTCAAGTTAAGTAAGATTGGAGTGATCTAGCAGATCACTGGTCCAGATAACACCAAGGGCATGTCACAATGTGTATCAAAGATGCAATGTTGGTTGATTTCTGAATGGCACACAGACTCCTAGTTCAATTGGGCACATTTTGTACAGGGCATGATGGTAAAAGCATATTTATCCAAATTTCAATTAATGGAAAATCCTGATTATCCCAATGAGCAGTGTACTCCCCCTGCTCAGATGGGTAACTGAGATTTTTGGTCCCAAGGGTGGAGAGAGGGAGCCGCTACAGGAGCCGCCTTTGCACTGCTTGAGTGAGGGGAGCTGGGAGGGGAGAAGGGGCAACTGTCTCCAGAGCCCATCCCCACCTGCACCCAGCTGGGGACTTTGCATATGGATGGTCCTGCTACTCAGCTCTGACTCCTGTGCCCCCCTCCAGACCCAGCTGCAGCATCTCTGCATGCTGCACCCTGCTGCCAGGGCCAGCTGCAGCGGGCTCAGAGGAGGCTCTGCAGCTGAAGAGGGAATGGAGCTGCCTGGCAGGGGAGCACACAGGCTGGAGGTGCCTCTGAGGGCCTGCTGGACATCAGCTGGTTCCCTCCCTGCTAGGGGCTCTATTATAAGGGCAGCCCAGGTATCCGGCTCCAGCTGGTCCCTTTTGCTCCCTAGCTGCAGAGAGGGAAGGGGGTTGCTCAGAGGAGAGTCAACATGGGGACACTGCAGCTGGAAGCAGCAGAGGTCCCCAGCAGACCTGGAGCCAGGTAGCAAGGCCCCTCCAGGGAGCAGGATGCAACAGCTGAGGGCCAAACAGAAGGCTCTCATGGACCAGATAGATCTGGCCCTCAGGCTGCTAATTGAAGAACACTAACAAAGAAGTATTCAAGCAGTACATCAAACAGTTTTAATTAAGTAATCAGTTTAGGCCTTAACATAGGCTGGCATGGTTTAAAATTTCACTATAAATTTATTTTTCCTAAACATGGATTTAAATAAAGTCAACAATTTTATTCACCCTGCCCGTTAGTCATGACACTAAATGTTAAGAACGGCATTTGCTTAAATGAATAGCCATCCCACAGTCCTCAAATGGATCAGACCATGACTTTTACATCCTTATCTTTAGATTACCCCTGTGACCTTTCAGCTCTTTATAAAGATGAGTAACTAAAGGAAAGGGCAGGTTGTCAAACTGTAGGTGCCGCTCTTCCAGGGAGTGGTTTATACTAAAAGCAAGTGATAAGTTTCTGATAGAAGCCCCTGTCAGAGTGCAGCTGTCCAACCTAGAGAAGACAGAATATGATTGCCTAGCGTCTCTTCCCCTTCATGGACGTTCAGACGCCTTAAGAAATAGTTACCTTGTGCACAAATGTCTTCTAGTCTTTATGAGAGCAGAACAATGTCACAGGTGCCTGCTGCAGCACCTGGGGAAGGGGAACAGGTTCTTCCATAAGGGCAGCGTTTGTGTTACATCATAGAGGAAGGCCTTTGACAAAACAGTGTCTGCTCTCATGAAGAACAGTATCTTTGTGAAAGTGCCCTGCCCTGAAAGACGAGCTCCTCTGCCATCTGGGGGGCTTCACAAAGATCTTGTTTTTTGTGAAAGTAACAACAGCTGGGCAAAGATCCTTTTTGAACCTAGAAACGCTGAGACATGAATCCACAACCACTGCGCTGTGTGGGTCAGTTCAGGTTGCACTATACACAACATTCCTAGCAGAAAAGCAAGGAAATTAAAAGCTAAGGTATTTGACAGGACATACCTTCTAGACAGAAAACACACACACAGCTTTAGCTCAGCCCTAGTGAGGATGCCAGCCTTCCAGGCACCCCACTTCCCAAACATTAGTAAGTCTGACTTTCCAGAACTGCACAGAAGGACTAGGGATAGAGAGTGGGGATGAGTCATGGTGGGGATGGGGAGGTGTAGCTCCCTGTGTCTCTCCGGCTCACATTGTGGATGGGAAACTCAGCCAGGTCCCCAACACGCTGGGGTTTCCATCTTTGTACAGAAGGAACCTCACATTCTGGTATGGTCCCGAACACTGGATGGTCATGGCTCCCCCCAGGGCAACACCCCAACTGGGACTCAGGGAGAGGAGGGTTTGGTGTAGTGATGTCCGCAGTGAAAAGGAGACAGGCTGTGAGACAGACCCTGGCACAGTCACTGCGCCCTGTCCTCACCACATGGTCCCAGAGATGGGGCCCCTGCGAGAAAACCCAGCCAGAGGAACCTCTCCGAGATCCCAGAGATTACCGGGAGCTATGCCCAAAACTGCCTAAAATCCAGAGCACCCCCCTGTACCCGTCTATCCACTTAATGGGGCCCTACAGCCTGGGAGCCAGGACTTCCGGGTTCTATCCCTGGCTCTGGGAAGGAGGTGGGGTCTAGTGGTTAGATCGGGAGAGGGCTGGGCGTAAGAGGTGCTGGGTGCTGCACAGACATGGTGAGAAAAAGCCCCCATCCGAAAGCCAAGCCCTGACTATCTAACCATACATAAGGTGCAGGAGGGATGATTATCCCCCATTTATACAAGGGGAAATGGAGGCACAGGCAGGTTAAGTGACACCCCAAGGAGTGTCTCATCCGCCCAGAGACCACCATGATGGTCTGGCTGGGTGTGGGGCTGAGACACTGAGCAGAGACACTGAGCCGGGCCCCTCACCTGCTACAATGATCCACACAATGTCCCTGGGATACGACCAGTTGGGCGCCTCCCATGTGGAGTGAGAGCGGCAGCTTTCAAACCCTCAGTCTTCCTATCTGGCGCTGGGGATGGTGAATTCACCCCCTCTCAGCATTTCCCTACGCTGAATATGGGACACCTGGTAAAATTACTTGTATTCAAGCAAGTTCAATGGCAATCAATCAGAACTATGCAGTACAAACATTCAAATTAACATCAAGTTGACTGAGCCCCTGTTAAAAAGAAATACTGTGTAGTTGGATTTTTTTTATTTATCTTCTTACCGTTAAGGCTTTAGGATTCACAGGGGGAGGGGTGACACACACACCCCATCCCCCCCCACAGGGAGAGGTTACACACACACACTCCCATACCCCTCTGTCACACGGGGGCGGGGGGTGACTGACCGACCTGAACCTCCCCACCCAGTGCTCTCCAACCTCCATGCCTGGCTGGGCCCCTGGGGATGGACCCGCCTTTCCTGGTGCCTCGGGAAGACATGGCGCCAGGTAACACATGTGTGTTGGGGGGGAGAGACAGGGTCACATGTCCCACTTCCCCAAATTTCTGCCAGGGTTCACACCAGAATGTGGCCAGCAGCAGCCTTTTGGCGTTGTGTGGGAGGGAAGGGACGGGAGCTGCTTCCAGCTACCAGGGAGGAGCGTGTGGGGGCGAGGATGACATGGCCCATGTCTTTGCAGAGCTCATTTCTCCTCGTCTCCCCCATGGATGGAAGCAGCTTGTCCCTTCCTGCCCGCACAGTGTCAAAAGGCAGCTAACACCCGCAAGCTGCTGCTGGCCACCGACAGCACAGACTGCAGGGTAAGAGAAGTGCAAAACTGTGCTGTACAGCTGGATAACACACTTGGAGTGTGTGTGTAACCTCTCCCCATGGGGGGGATAGGGGTGTGTGTGTCATCCCTCCCCATGTGAACCCTAAAGCCTTAAAGATAAGAAGGTAAATAAAAAAAATCCAACTACACAGTATTTCTTTTTAACAGGGGCTCAGTCAACTTGATGTTAATTTGAATGTTTGTACTGCATAGTTCTGATTGATTGCCACAGAACAAGATGCTGTGGAAGCTTCAAAATCCACAAAATTCCAATTGGTGAATCATCAAATACGGTAAAAGACAGAAGTAATTTAACTCAGCTGGGACAATGTTGTTATGTCTGCTAAATGAAAGTCAGGCCAGGTCTAGAAATGAATCAGGGAATATAGGCATGTAAAAGCATCTGCTGTGGGGTACAGTGATTTTTCATATCTTTGCTATCTTTAGATATGGCACAAATCCCAGGATCTTAACAAAGGGGCTGAAATTTTTTAGACTGAGGGCCAATTCCTACTTTATTTGCCCAGTGGTAATGACCACGTACTTCCACAGGAGTTTGGATTAAACAAGGAATACAAGCCAGATTTCTGAATTCCATAACAAGTGAATCCAAGGGAATTCTAGACTGCAGGCCAAATTCTTCTCTCAGTTTCAGGCATTTGGCCCCACTGACTACTGTGAGCTTGTATGGGAATAGAGAACTGAGATCAAGACAATTTGAATTCTGTGTTGTGGATTGACTAACACAATTCTAGTCTGAATTTTATTAATGGATTTGTGTTCCTTTATTATCTGTTGGAAATCAGAAAATCTTCTCAGACAATGGAAGTAGTTAGGGTTTCTGCCCAGTACCCTGGATACGAGGCTCAGTTTAGAACCTGAGGTAATGAACAAATAGAAGGTATAAAAGAGAACGAGGTTCCCAGAGCTCTGCCCAGAGGCCAAATTAACGTAAAATTATTTGTTGCAAATTATTCACTCAGCTCTGCTACCACATTAGACTATGGCAGAAAACAAGGCGAGGTGATGCACTTTATACTAATGTAAAGTGCTTTACTCTGATTTAGACTCCCTTCCTTACTGATGCATGGCAGGGGGTGGGGGGGAGGGGGGCCTGGATCAATGTTCACATCACACTCCCAATCAGTACTCGGCCTGAGCTGGGGAAGCTAATGATCCAACCAGTACACCAAATTTCGTGAGGAATCCAGGTCACATGCCACCTGAGGCATGTTGCGCATCTGCTAAGAAGATTGATGGATAAGGGAGGCTACATTAGTGTAATTTAAATTCCAAGGAGCTAGAAGGAGGAGGAAGAAGTTGCAAGATAAAGTAGTCTGTAGCCTATTTTAAATTACACCGTCTTTTGACTGCACATTATGTAAGTTTCACACCCTTAGTCTCTCTTACATCTCAGTATCTGTGTTTACGTAGGTTTAAAGGAATCTAAAGTATCTAATTCTGCCTTGTTTCACAGTGCAACATCCACTGAAATCTAACTTACGGCCCCTTTCTCCTCCCTTCTCAATTTGGCCCAGCGAGTGTTAAATTAGCTGAAGGAGACAGCCCTTATTGCCCTACAAATACAATGAAACCATAATTGAGAAATATTAAGCTAAACCACACAACTGATGTAACGCAGCAGAATGCAAAGTGAACTTACCAGCAGATTCCAAAGGCCACCCTAGCGCAATATCTCCTGAGGCTCCGACAGTGGGCCAGCAGCTGGTTCCACTGAGGCCAACAGCAAGACTCCCGAAAGGATGCAGGATTTGGTCCTATGAGTTTTCTATCTTCAATTTAAAAAAGCGGAAATAATAATTTTCCTACAATTTTCCTGCAAATATTTTCATTAATAGGAGGCCTATTAAAATGATTTTTATATGAGCTGTTAAATAATTTTGCATCGATAATCTCTCTAACAAAATAGATCCAATGTTTGGCTCTTGGAGGGTAATATCTCACTACACAATACTGTGTTAGATTCCCCAGGATGATGATGATTTATTTGCATTACAGCAGTGTAAAAATAACAAAATGTGTTATACTCAAATACTATGGCATTAACCATGGTCTAAAACCTAGTTAGCTAGATGATATTTTGCCTCTGCTTTGCATCTCCTTTAGCTCTAAGTAGGGTTGCCAGGCGTCCGGTTCTTGGCTGGAATACCTGGTTGAAAAGGGACACTGGCAGTTCCAGTCAGCACTGCTGACCGGGCCATTGAAAGTCCGGTTGGTGGCGCAGTGGGGCTGAGGCTGGCTCCCTGTCTACCCTGGCTCTGCACAGCTCCCCAGAAGTGGCCGGCATGTCCAGCCCTAGGTGCAGGGGCGAACAGGGAAGCTCTGCCAGCTGCCCCTGCCCCCAGTGCCAGCTCCGCAGCGCCCATTGGCTGGGAACCATGGCCAATGGGAGCTGTGGAGGCAGCACCTGCAGGCAGCGTGCAGAGACCCCTTGCCCCTCAGCTTAGGGGCTGGATATGCTGGCCACGCCGGCCACTTCTGGGAGCAGCGTGGAGCCAGGGCAGGCAGGGAGCCTGGGAACCGCCTGAGGTAAGCGCTGTCTGGCCGGAGCCTGAACCCTCACCTGCACCCCAACCCCCTGCCCCAGGTCAGAACCCCCTCTCACACCCCAACCCCCTACCCCAGCCCTGAGCCCCTTCCCAGAGCCTGCACCCCACACCCTCTCCTGCACCCCAACTCCCTACCCCAGCCTTGAGCCCCCTCCCACAGCCAAACCCCCTCCTACACTCCAACCTCTTGCCCCAGCCCTGAGCCCCCTCCTGTACCACAAACCTCTCATCCCCAGCCCCACCCCAGAGCCCGCACCCCCAGCTGGAGCCCTCATTCCCTCCCTCACCCCAAATCCCTCATTTCTGGCCCCACCCCAGGGCTCTTACCCCCAGCTGGAGTCCTCACCCCCTCCCACACCCCAATGCCCTGCCCCAGCTCAGTGAAAATGAGTGAGGGTGGAAGAGAGCGAGCGACAGAGAGAGGGGGCTAGAGTGAGTGGGGGGTGGGGCCTCAGTGAAGGGGCAGGGCCTCGGGGAAGGGGCAGGGCAAGGATGTTCGGTTTTGTGCAATTAGAAAGCTGGCAACCCTAGGTTTAAGCAGGGGTAGGTGACCCTAGCAGAGCTGGCGCTGCAGGGCCATATGATTTCGTCAAGCAAAATCTCTGAAGGGGCTGCTAATGTACCCATCCGTGTAAGAAAACCCTTCTGGGCTTCCTGACCCCTCCCACTCATGTATGGATTTGGGCAGCCATAACCTTTGTCTGGCAGCCTTCTCTGAAGGCCCAGTTGTGAGAAACTACCACTCAGCACCTCCTGAGGACACGGGGCCCCTGGAAGGGGCAGAAGGTCCAATCATGCGATCATAACCCAGTAGGTCTCTAAGAAGAGGACCGACTGAGGGGTCTACTTGTGGGTGGTGGTGTTAAACGGACCTAAGTCCCTGTGTAGACAGCGCTGGGTTGATGGAAGAATTCTTCTGTCAGCCTAGCTATCGCTGCTTGAGGAGGTGGATTACCTACGTTGATGGGAGAACCCCTACTGTCGGTGTATGTAGCATCTACACTGAGCCGCTGCAGCAGCCCAGCTGTGCTGCGGTAGTGTTTTAAGTGTAGACAAGCCCTCAGAGATAATCTAACTCAGCCATTACTGCTGGGTTTGGGAGCCAGGGAGAATGAGGAGGGGATGTCTGCTGTAATGCTGGGCCTTCTAGAAGACAGAGCATTACAACTAGCCTGGTCCAGGGTCTATGGTCTCCACACAGAATTGTGCTTGGCCATGGTGCAGGCTTCATGTATGCTCTCTCCCCAATTTACATGGTGGGGCCTAATCTGTCCCATAGCATTTAAACACAGTAACAATGACCCTGGAGATAAAGATCACGCAACTTATTAAAACTGCCTAAGCTTCTCCTTCCGTCTGCAACTTTCCCTTTCCACAGGCCAAGAGATTTCTCCTTCTCACCTGTTGTGGCCTTTCAGTTCACCTTTTTCCTTATGTTACCCCAAACGATTGTTTGGGTCACACAAAACACCAGCTCTTAGAACAACACATAAAGGAAGAACTCCACAAGCAGCCTGCCAAACCAAATCCTGGTACCTCTTGCCAAGAGAGCACACTGCATTTCTGGAGCTTTTTTCCCCACCCCTAGATATCTATTTGCCTCCAGGTTACATTTTTTCAACTCTTATTCTTCTTTGTAACTCACGGATATGACAGGGATTTTTTTTAGCCATGACATCTTCAGTGAGGGGCTATTGCATTTAATTATTCCATTGCACTTTTGTAGCATGCAGTCCTGGGGAACGCAAATATAAGTCTGACGGTTTTTTAATGGAAATGTTTCTGAAATTATTTTATGAAGGAGAACTATTTTTTGTACTCCATGACCAGACCCTACAGTTTGAGCTGTTCCTTGATGAACTGAAACCGTCAGGACATGGAAGGGACGTGATTGTTACATATTTAGCAGATAAAAGCAGAAAAAATAAGCAAAATCTGAGTTATAGAACAGGATTCTTCATCCAGGCTTCATCACCAGCACAGATAAACTGCCCAGTAGGCTCAAAGGGAGTGATCCTTTTCTCAGTTAAGTCAATGGCAAATCTCATTGATTTCAGTAAGAACAGAATTGGCTCCACAGGGCCAAATTCTCAGATTTGTGCCCACCTAGGATCTGGGCCGGACACTGGGCAGATACTTGAGGTCAAGTGAAGGAATCCTCCCACCCAGACCGTGGTGTGGTTGCAGAGCTGCTCCCTGGAGGCTACTTCTGAAATAGCGCTCTGTGGCCATAGGACTTCTCTCTTGTTGCTGGGGAGTGAGTACTGCAGGCAGGGTGACCAGATGTCCCGATTTTATAGGGACAGTCCCGATTTTTGGGTCTTTTTCTCACATAGGTAACTATTACCCCCCACCTCCTGTCCCGATGTTTGACACTTGCTATCTGGTCAGCCTAACTGCAGGATCCAGGCAACGCTTAGGGTTGCCACCTGCCCTGGTTTTCCCAGAGGTGATGCATGGCCAGAAAGGGTTAAACAATCCTGCAAAATAAATAACCCTCAAAAGACGTGTGGGGAGATAATGTTTGTGTTTTTGTGTATTTACATATGTATGCGTAGAGTCGACAATGTAATCAACAATCCCTGTCTATGCTGTATTCTGATAGTTCAGAGATCAAAAGAACATCCTAGCATTTAAATTAATTGTAAACACGGGATATCTCAGTATTCATCTCTCTTTGAAATATACTGTGACTGGTGGAGGAACAAGCAAATTGCCTTATGTTAATTCCTATAGCTAAGTACTGGTGATGGAACTCCTTCAAAGTCATCCTATTGACCTTTTGTTCCCTGAGGAATTCCAACTTGTCAAAAGACATGAAATTGTATAAAAGATCCTTGGGTCCTGATTCTGTCATCTCAGATCTGCTCTTCACCCCTCCTCCTGGGCTCTGCAGAGTTCTTCTTTGCTTCTTTAAGCAGAGTCCTGCCTCCCAGGGCTTTTTCACTTGAGGCCCTTCTTCCCTGCAGGTTTCCCCAACTGCTTCCCATGCCCTGAGAACTCCAGCAGCTTCTCCAAGGCACCTCCCTGCTTCCAACAGGCCCTACTTCAGAGCCCCCACAGCAGCCTATCCTGCTCCCTGTAGGCCTTCTTTAGGCTGCCTTCACCAGGCCCTTTTAGCTTCCTGGGTCATCTCCTCCAACTTCTTTTCTCCCCCATTCAGACTCTCTGACACTTTTACAGCAGGGATCACCAGTTATAATTCAGTCCCTGGATCTGGTGGTGGTGAACTGCTAAATCACAGGCAAGGCTGAGCCCGACTGCCCTGAAAGGGCCAGACAGCTTGCGACAGAACCTCACAGAGGAGCAGGTCTCTCTGGCCGGGGTCCACAAAGAAACGTAGGTGTTGTGATGCTGAGCATCGCAATGGCTAACTTTTAGGCACCTAGAAATTCACTGGAAGAATGAACGGTTCCACAAAGCCTGAGTTAGGCGACCTGGCTCCTTGTTCAATGAATGGGGAGAGACAGGTGCCTAAGAATAGGATCCATAAGTGGCAGAAGGCTAGATGGATCCCTGCCTAAGCTAGTCAATGGGAGATGCTGATGACAGGGGGGTGTGCTGAGCCATGCTCTTCTTACAGAGTTAGGTGTCTGCGTTGGGCTGCAGGGAGGCGACGCTCTCTAGTTGCAATCCACAGCCGGGAATCCCTCTCCTGGAGTGAAGCAGCCTAGGTGCCTGAGCTGTTTCTTGCAAGACAGAGTTAGGCACTTGCTAAGAGCCGGATCCAAACCCCACTGAAGTCAATGGAAAAACTCCCAATGACTTCAGCAGGCTTTGGATCAGGCCTTCAATCAGACTTTTCTTGTATTTTCTGAATGGCTTTTCCACCCTTTGCCCTAAAACAACCTGAATGATTTGGGTTAGACGTTTTTATCACATTCTATGGTAGCAGTTTTCCTCCAGTCTCTGAAACATTTCCCTTGCTGTACGTTTTGTGTCATTTATTTTTCACTTCTTCTGGGGTTTTATCCAAAGCAAATTCAGCCACAGGCTATTCCCATTCACGTACTGAATTGTACCTTTCTGTCATCCCAGCACAGGGACTCAATGAGGGGAGAATCCATGTTTGATTTTCTTTTGCAGGCCAGCCCTCTGTGGAGAAAGAGGTGGTTAGGGACTATTTAGAAAAGCTGGACGTGCACAAGTCCATGGGGCTGGATGCGTTGCATCCGAGAGTGCTAAAGGAGTTGGCGGATGTGATTGCACAGCCATTGGCCATTATCTCTGAAAACTCGTGGTGATCGGGGGAAGTCCCGGATGACTGGAAAAAGGCTAATGTAGTGCCCATCTTTAAAAAAGGGAAGAAGGAGGATCCTGGGAACTACAGGCCAGTCAGCCTCACCTCAGTCCCCGGAAAAATCGTGGAGCAGGTTCTCAAGGAATCAATCCTGAAGCACTTACACGAGAGGAAAGTGATCAGGAACAGTCAGCATGGATTCACCAAGGGAAGGTCATGCCTGACTAATCTAATTGCCTTCTATGATGAGATTACTGGTTCTGTGGATGAAGGGAAAGCAGTGGATGTATTGTTTCTTGACTTTAGCAAAGCTTTTGACACGGTCTCCCACAGTATTCTTGTCAGCAAGTTAAAGAAGTATGGGCTGGATGAATGCACTATAAGGTGGTTAGAAAGTTAGCTAGATTGTCGGGCTCAACGGGTAGTGATCAATGGTTCCATGTCTAGTTGGCAGTCGGTATCAAGTGGAGTGCCCCAAGGGTCAGTCCTGGGGCCGGTTTTGTTCAATATCTTCATAAATGATCTGGAGGATGGTGTGGATTGCACTCTCAGCAAATTTGCGGATGATACTAAACTAGGAGGAGTAGTAGATACGGTGGCAGGTAGGGATAGGATACAGAGGGACCTAGACAGATTGGAGGATTGGGCCAAAAGAAATCTGATGAGGTTCAACAAGGATAAGTGCAGAGTCCTGCACTTAGGACGGAAGAACCCAATGCACTGCTACAGACGAGGGACCGAATGGCTAGGCAGCAGTTCTGCGGAAAAGGACCTAGGGGTGACAGTGGACAAGAAGCTGGATATGAGTCAACAGTGTGCCCTTGTTGCCAAGAAGGCCCATGGCATTTTGGGATGTATAAGTAGGGGCATAGCCAGCAAATCGAGGGAAGTGATCGTTCCCCTCTATTCGACATTGGTGAAGCCTCATCTGGAGTACTGTGTCCAGTTTTGGGCTCCACACTACAAGAAGGATGTGGAGAAATTGGAGAGAGTCCAGCGGAGGGCAACAAAAATGATTAGGGATCTGGAACACATGACTTATGAGGAGAGGCTGAGGGAACTGGGATTGTTTAGTCTGCAGAAGAGAAGAATGAGAGGGGATTTGATAGCTGCTTTCAACTATCTGAAAGGTGGTTCCAAAGAGGTTGGTTCTAGACTATTCTCAGTGGTAGAAGATGACAGGACAAGGAGTAATGGTCTCAAGTTGCAGTGGGGGAGGGTTTAGGTTGGATATTAAGAAAAACTTTTTCACTAGGAGGGTGGTGAAACACTGGAATGCGTTACCTAGGGAGGTGGTGGAATCTCCTTCTTTAGAAGTTTTTAAGGTCAGGCTTGACAAAGCCCTGGCTGGGATGATTTAATTGGGGATTGGTCCTGCTTTGAGCAGGGGGTTGGACTAGATGACCTCCTGAGGTCCCTTCCAATCCTGATATTCTATGATTCTATGATTCTATGAATGAATCCTAAAGTTGATTTGTGACAGAGAGACTTTTCTACGTACTCTGATCAGCGTTAAACCAAGCAGCAAGGACTTGAGACCGGATCCAAAGCCCACTGAAGTTTATAGAAAGATTTACACTCAGTAGGCTTTGGATCAGGCCCATGGAAAGGGTGTTATTCAGATTTTGTGAGACAAGCAGAGAAAAACAAGCAACTTTATACTGAGATTGTTCAACCCAACACGTACCTCATTGGCAGCTTGATAGAGTGTGATTAAAGCTCCCAAGGAGGCCAAGAAAGAGCAGGAGTGGATAATGTATGAAGTGTTTCACAGGTATTTGTATCTGTAACAGTAACCCTGTGCTCAGTGCAGGGTCTGGCAGGCCTTTGTAGCTACATTAACTCTGCCAAGCGCTGTACCTTTCCAGCTGCTGCAGCACACTTCGTCAGTGTCACACATTCTATCCTTTCCTCTTATTTATCAATTG
The DNA here is from genome assembly GCF_965152235.1 of Eretmochelys imbricata. Lineage (NCBI taxonomy): Eukaryota > Metazoa > Chordata > Testudines > Cheloniidae > Eretmochelys > Eretmochelys imbricata. Next base: position 17,636,963 of record NC_135577.1, read on the forward strand.
GTGTAAGTTATCAAGTGCTGTAAGGTAGAGATGAGCCTGAGCCAGAACACCAGAGCTCACCGGAACTCTGGAGACATTCAAATCTGGATCCAGATCCAAACAGTTGCTCAGGCCTGTCTCTGTAACAGGCTGCTGACATCTGTAAACTCTCTAAACCAGCTAGAAAAAAAGAGCAAGAAAAAATGCAAAGGGCCTGATTCTCCTCTCACGTAACCCAGTGTAAATCAGAATCAACTCCATTGCACTTAGCTGAATGTACAGCAATGTAAATGAGAGAAGAATCATACCCCAAAACACTGGACTGAAGTAACTTTGGCACAATCTCATACTGAAGAAGGACTATATTACCCCTTTGTTGGGAACTCTGGAGTAATTTGGTTCAGCAATGACACCATGGTGCTCCCCAAACCTGCAAAGATCACTCAGAAGCTAGCACCATGCAGGGAAAGGGCCAAAAACACAGCCAGTACTCCAGTAGGCTAAATGCTGCTCTGCTAAACCAATGCAAGACCAGAGAACGCCACTGTCTTTAATGAAGTTACTTCAGATTTACACTATGTAGACAAGAGAAGATCTGTCCCAACAGTTCTGAATCCAAGTCAAACAAAAAACCTGTCATGCTGTGTTTGGGGACTGAGGAGCACACCTTTGTTCCATTTGACCTATGTGAACAAGAACTAAATCATGTTCTGTGTCCCTATTGTATTCCTCAGTATCAGGGAGTTCTCCCCAAAGGAGGCCCTCAGCTCTGTGGGCTCACTGGTACCACAAGGGTGAAGATCCATGCTGTGTAGTTTGTTTTCATTGTACATAGGCTGAAGGCCCTCCACGTGATCCAGACCAAACACTGAGCTTGCTTCTACACCCGCAGGATGGCTGTAATGCAGCCCAGGTGAGCTTGAGCTGCAAGAGAAGAGGAGACTGAGGATGGAGCCAGTCCTGCTTTGCAATCTTCTGCTAATAGGTTGCTAGCATGAAGCATCGGAACTAGTATGGACATGACTCCACCCAGAGCCTCACCGCTAAGAAAGATTTATCATGAGATGGGAAAAGACAACTTATCTTACATGTGGTTTAAAGGAGAAGGGAAATAGTCCTCCCATCATCCAATACCATCAAGGAGGTGGAAATTAACAGAAACACCTGTCTATCCCTGCAGCCATATACTGCACTATGGAGGATAATGGCATCCAGAGGCTTGTTGGCCTACTGAGCCACACAGTTCCATTCAGGAAGGAAATTCTCTACCACAGCTAAGTTTTATGTGTATGGAAGCTCAGCGATCAAGTATACCACATTCTCAGACAAGCAGAGAGGAAAATCTCACATTTTACTATCTTTGATGTGGACATAGTAACACACTCTTGCATGTCTTTTCCTCACCAAGGACCAGATTCTGCCACCTTATGCTGAGTACTGATTTAAATAGAACTATTTGTGGAGTAAGACCATGCTGAATGAGAGAAAGGGCAGCAGAATTTGTCTGAGTTAGCTGTGAGCATGAGCTACTGTAGAGAAGGGTGGTGCTTAGTTTTCAGACAGAGCTCATGGGCCTGTCATTAACACTTCTCCCGGTGGCAATGGAAGCTTTTTCACTGCAAGGGCAGTATTGTGATGTGAAATGTGACATACGATATTTGTGATATTGCATGATTCATAAAGCCTTTAATCTATTTTTGGCACCTCAAGTGGGTGGAGCCTGGCCTGGGGGAGGACCATGGGTGGGTATCATTATTTTTTTCCCCCAAGTTTGAGTTATGCCATAAAGAAAGAGAAGGTGGTCATGGTCTTCTGTAAGCTGTTTGCGAACTTCTCAGGGTTTGCAACCCCCAGGTTGAAAACTCATGCAAGTTTAGTCTTTTCTTGGGGTGAGAAAGGCTTGCACAACAATAGAAAGAAGAGAGAAAAGGTCACAGCCTGCTGGCCAGATGTAGATGAAAATACATATTCCTGGGCATTGCTTTAATATGTCCATGGGATCTAACACCACCTCAAAACGGTGAACTCAGGTGATCAGTGGAGGACGAACACCCACAGTCAATGGGGACAGTGTTACCTCTGCCTCGTCCTTGAGCTGCTTCCCCCATTTTCCCACTATCACCTCACACTCATCTGGATTAAGTCTTGGTCACCCTGCCCCTTTCCATGCCCAAATCTCAACCAGACATTTGCTAAGGAGCTTAACTGCACTGTCCTGGTCAGATTAAAGAGACACATAAAGCCGAGTGTCATCAGCATACTCCATATAGACTGAAGCCCATGCCTCGTCATTAACCAGCCTAGCAGCTCCATTTACATATTAAATAAGATAGGAAACAGAATGACTGCCTGCAGCATCCCATATCTAAGGGCCCTTGGGAAAGCAGAGCAATTGCCAACAACTACTCAACATGACTCTCCAAGAAAAGAAGAACAGAGCTACATTAACACAGCTCCATTTAATCCTTCCAGGGGCCACATGACAGCCAACACCTCATGATCAAGAGTATCAAATGCAGCTGGTAGCTGACACCTGGTCTTTATCCACCACCATCTGCCAGCGCAACCAAGTCAGTCTTTGTGTCAAGCCCAAGATGCACCTTTTGAGCAAGGGGCTAGCAAAGGCTTGTTTGAGGGTTGCTAGAAGCATACTCTTCTTGAGGCAGTCATTGTCAACAGCTGACAATACCTATCCACTCGATTTGAACAGCCAGGAGAGTCACAGATCCAGCTTACCAGTAACTGCTCAAACCTCCATCAGAACATCATGAACTTCAACCGGAGATTGTGAGCATTTGTCTTCTCCTGATACAGATCTGCTTCCATGGCTGTCGTGAGTCCAGTCTGAACATGAGTGGTCTAATCTGTAAAAAAAACCAAACAAACAGAAAACTCATTGTAGCAAGTCACAAGGATTAAATGCCTGAAAACTATCTATAAACACCATAATAGAGGTTCAAAATAAATGTATACCCCAAATTAAAAAAAAAAAAACCAACAGTAAGAGGACCAAACAAATGCCAACGTGGCTAAACAGAGTAAAACAGGTGGTTAGAGACAAAAAGGTATCCTTTACAAGTTGGAAGTCAAATCCTGGTGAGGAAAATAGAAAGGCAACTAGCAACTCAATCGTAAAAGTGTACAAGCACCAAGAGAGACTGAGGCACATACCAAAAATGCAGAGAAGGAAGCAGTGCTCTAAGAGGAAGAAGAAAGTGTGGGAGTGGGTGTTCTGGGGTGGAATCCAGAGCACCAAGCAAAACAAGCACTGAAGTGCTACAAAAATATACAGGATTGCTGAGGCTAAGGTATCAGAAGTCATGCAACCTACCAAACTGCTTGGAAGGATGCATAAATCATGTAAAGGATAGAGAAGCAGAAAGAGCTGGAGCAATGCAGAAGCACAGCAAACTGGGAACTCCTCCACCAACAAGAAGGAACTATTTGGAATGTTCAGAGGCAGCATTTACACCTATAGGGAGTGGAGGGCAACGGCTCACCATGCTTCAGCTACGCTTAGGAGGCCAACATTTTTTAACAACCGTAGGAGTTCCACTGGTCCCCTGCTAAGGAGTTAAGATCCAAGAGTGAGAATCTAGGCAGATGGTATCTTAAGAGACCACCTGTCTCTCTGAAAGTGTAAAAGTCTATTCGGTTTGCACATGCTGTTTGCTCTGTCATCAGACTAAGTTAGGGGAGGTCAGCACAAGTAACTCAAGGGGATGTTTATTTGTATTAAACCAAATATTAAACACAAATACTGCAGACTCGTAGAAATTACAGATGAGGAGACCAATTATGTGGGGTCACCTCGTCCATCAGAACTGTCCTTTACATGCTGTCCTTTACGTAACATGTGACTCTTTCCTGCCCTTTTCTTGATCTCTGGTGCACCTTTACATAACAAGAACTGGAGATGTTTAACTCTTCAGACCATTCCATTCCCAAGAGAACAATAAAAAAGAGTAACTTTTACATTTTTTTTCTTAAAACATGGGATAGATTCCAGTGTTAATGAGGCCATGTGGTGTGGCACGGACTCTGCTGGCAGGAACAGGTGTCGCTGCTGTGCTGATATATTGGATCTCTGCATGCAAAGTTCCTAAGCGTGCAAGTTTGAGGCGTGATACGCGATAAATCATCATCTTCACCATGAAGCTGCCAGTTGCTCTTCCGCTGATCAGCCTGACACTGTGCTGCTACTCTGGTGAGTATTACTTACAGGCCAGACTGTAGAACATTTACTGACTGAAGTCAATGGGATGATTTGTATGAGTAGGTGCTCCCCAGTGTGAGTAGGGGTTTCACAATGGAGCCTTACATGATTCGCCTCTCTATATGAAACCTCAAATTCTTGAAGCCTCAAGCATCAAGCTCTTTGAAATCCGCATTAAGGAGTTTATAAGGTTCCCAAGGCAAATGCATTCCAGTTTCTAGACTGGAAAGAAACAATTCAGGTCAGTTACACTTATTTTGCATCCGATGAAGAGAGCTGTAGCTCACGAAAGCTTATGCTCTAATAAATTTGTTAGTCTCTAAGGTGCCACAAGTACTTCTTTTCTTTTTACGGATACAGACTAACATGGCTGCTGCTCTGAAACCACTTATTTTGCACTCACTGAGGACCAGATTCTCCCACCTTAGTCTATGAAATCAATAGGGTACTCAAGGAGTAAGCTACTACTCAACACTAATGATAGTGGTGGAATCTGGCCCTGAAGGTCACATAGTGGAAGCTACACAGCTGTGCAATTTAATCTACCTACACCTGTATTCTGACCATCTGACATGCATCTGCGTTTTGACCGGTGCATAAGTTCTACCACCTTTGATTAAGAAGCAGCAGGATATAATTCTGATCTAACATTGGCTTTAGATTGATGTAACTCCACTAACTTCATTGGAGCTGCTCCTGATTTACATCAGGTAAACAGGGAGCACAATCAGGTCCACTGACTTAAGTATATATGGGATTCAAAGCAGTGTTGATAAAAAGATGGGCATTAGTGTCAACTTGGTATTGTAGTCTAACGTGTAACACTACCTTACATATTATGAATTTGGGTTAGCAAGGGCTATTCATTAGAGTTTGATTAAAATAGGGATCAGTGAACCTAGGGGGAATTTAAGAGGTTAAGGGATTCTCATGCATTGCTTTGTTTTGTTTCTTGAGGTTCACAAAATTAGTTTGAATATACAAAACATTTTGCTCTGCAAACTAAAACCAAGGTGGTTTCCCCACTTTCCCAATGAGATTCAGTTTTAAAAAACTGAATGGCAGGGTGATTTGGTAGAAGAAAGCCTATACTATGTACTAGGACCCCAACCCAGGTCCTAGAGAGAGCAGACGCTCTCAAACGTTTGGTTAGGATGAGTGGGTGTCCTAAGTATAGTTTAACTGATTCTAAGAAATTATGAACAATTTTTATTCCCCATCTCATCTCCATTTTTCAGTCTCTCTCTCTGTATTTGCATTTCAGTCTGTCTGCTCACTCATTGTCATTCTATCTTTTCATTGTTCCCCCTCCGCGAGAAGTGGGGAGGCTGGGGAAAGGCTGACCATTTAAGTAATGTCCATTTTTACGGTATTTGAATGTGTATATCCCACTTGTGTACATTGAGACATCTACACCCATGTCTTGCGTAAAACAGTAATATAGTAGACATGCCCACTGTGCTGTACTCAACCAAATTTCTTCAAAAATATCCAAGGCTCTTGGCCTTATTGAGGAAAAGAAATACCTCCATGGTCTGTTTGATTTTCAAAATATAATCTGATTTGGAGTTATCGCGGTTAGGATATAGATATTCAGGCCTGTCTGCAAAGGCCTGTACTTTAAGAATTTAGGTGTATTCTTATCACTTAGCTAGTTATAGAGGTATAAAAGAATCAAAATTATTGTCTGCCGGTGTAACGGCCTTCTCTTACTGTGACAGTCTGAGGCCCTGTGCTTAGTCTAAGGCCTCTGGCGAAGCAGCAGAGGCAGCCATAAGCTGGGAAGAGACCGGTCACCTCCTCACATTCCAAACTAGTCACATTGAAAGAAGGTGCTATTGGGCTGTTAGGAATACAATCCTGTCCTGATCGTGCCTATCGCCTCCAGAGAAAGGGAAGTGCCTAGAAGATGTAAAAGGAAACTTAGTTTGATAGCATCCTGTCTGGCAAGAACTCACTCATCAATAGCTGGGATGTGAAATCCTCATTTCTGAGTTGCATCCGATGAAGTGAGCTGTAGCCCACGAAAGCTTATGCTCAAATAAATTGGTTAGTCTCTAAGGTGCCACTAGTACTCCTTTTCTTTTTTCCTCATTTCTGTGTTGTTCTATCACTATAGTCCCCATTTCCCAATTGTTTGTCTGTATAATCTCTGTCTGATTCTGTGATTGTTTCTGTCTGCTGGATAATTAATTTTGCTGGGTGTCAACTAATTAAGGTGGTGGGATATAATTGGTTGGCTAATCATGTTACAATATGTTAGGATTGGTTAGTTAAATTTAAGTAAAATGATTGGTTAAGGTATAGCTAAGCAGAACTCAAGTTTTATTATATAGTCTGCAGTCAATCAGGAAGTGGGGAGGGGGGAGGGAAATGGGAACAGGGAAATTGGAATCATGTTTTGTTAAGGGGGGGAATGGGAACAGGGACACAGGTGTAAGGCTCTGTGGTGTCAGAGCTGGGAAGGGGGACACTAAGGAAGGAAACTGGAATCATGCTTGCTGGAAGTTCACCCCAAAAATTGTTTGTACCTTTGGACTTCGGGTATTGTTGCTCTCTGTTCATGCGAGAAGGACCAGGGAAGTAAGTGGGTGAAGGAATAAGCCCTCTAACAATTGCCAGGCAAGAAATCATCCACAACAGGACAAATTCTAATACCCTTACTCTCATTGAATACCTTATTCTACAAGTATTCCCCATTCAACGAAAACGAGGAAAAATTTCAGCCTTACGAACACAGTGATAGAGGTATAAGCACAAGAGCACAGATATCTAGAATGGAATAGCCATCACAACCTCCACTATGGCATCGACACCATGAGTTTTAAGACACAGTAAAGAAATTGCACTAAATATTTGAGCAATAAATAGTTTAAAATATTTTGATATTATCCTGCTTAACTCTATTTCATGTTTGCATTCCAGTTACTGCTGATACGTGTCCAGTTCTCATTAACATTCTTAACAAGTCCCTCTTTGGCTCTTGTCCGAAATACATGGAGTCAATTGCTCCTTTTGTAACCAGTGATGTTATGAAGACTGCTGCTTATGAGCTCAAGGAAAGTGTGCTTAAACTTTCACAGGTACATTCAGAAGCCATGGGGGAATTGATGGTAATTTCATTTATTTATTATTATTATTATAATTAAATAAAGGGTACCAGTGTAAATCAGGAATAACTTCACTGAAGTAAAAATAAATACCCCTGTGTAAAAGCAATGTAAGGGCCTAATCCAAAACGAACTGAAATCAGTTGCCTCTCATTGACTTCACTGGGTTTTGTATCAGGCCCTACGTGAAGCATATTCAGGTCCAAAGGGTTACACTGGTGAAAAAAATCACTTTAAGAGATTTTACTGCTCTTTCTAGAGTAAGAAATAGCTCCTGTCTTGCTTATCATGACAAGTCATTGCTTAGATGCCTTTCAGTTTTGCTTAGATATATTTAAAATCAAATTTGCTTGTCAAAACCTTCTGTTACAAAGATGAAATCTCATGGTTTTAAAACACCCAGATTTAATACTACCACGACAAAAGTGAGTGTGCAGCCAGTCAACGTGCTCTTATGCTCCAAAATATTCAATTTAGCTGGTTGTATGGCACTTTACCTGCATTATCTTCTAAGCAGAGTCAAGCCCTCTCCATTCACTGTTGTTAATCTCTGTTTCAGAAAAATATCCTGGCAAAGTGTTAAGAGGAACCATAACTCCAGGGATCTGCACCAATGAAGAACTCATCATAATCCTACCTTCTGATTGCTTCTTTTTGATACCCTCTCTGTTATTTTCTTTTCTTCCTGATTCTTTGCTCAAGAGAGTTTTTAATCTCTAATGCACGAATAAGCCACAGATGATGTTTTAGTTTCACTTAAACTTTTTATTCCAATAAGCCAAAAGCAGTTCAGTTCTTTGTTCACGTCCTGTTTTATTAGTGCAGGAGACAGAAGGCTTGATTTGGAAAAGGATCTAATCAGCTATTGAAATTTATAATTGATACATTACTGAAAAATAACTAAGGTTACATGGTAAATTGCTTAGAGATCACAGGATGACAACCACTATATCAATGCACAAGTCATTCATTTACACTGATAATTCAATATTACAAAGAAGAAGTCCGTGTATCGCTACCAGACAGTAAGTATGAAAGGAAAATGCCAGATTTTCTTATGATAATAACTGAGGCAAATCTATGTCAAACTGGCAACATTTACTAAGTTCCTCAGAGTTTCCTTTAAACCACATATATTAAATCTGGTACCTGAAAAAGATCATACAAAATAGTTACTTTGAACCCTAGGGTTGGAACATGCCTGCGGACAGTATCCTGGAAATGATGCAGCCACAGTTCCAGCAGAGATGCACCAAAGTGTTTAATTACTTTCATAAAAGCAAACACTGGGGCTGGTTAAAAGGGCCTAAATGTTTCCAAGCACAATTTACTCACTATACTCACTACTGGTGGATTTTTTGCACACAAACTTCTCTCCCATTTCAAAAATGAAACTTCACAAATCACACACACACACACACAAATTAAACAGAGGATAGTCCCCATAACATAATAAAATGGGGGAAAAGCTGAGAATCATGACAATGGGACAATAGATTTCACAAAAGAATACTGCACACACTCAACCTAGAACTGTCTGGCATCCATATTTGCCCTACTGTTTCTGTACATCTTGAAACTAGGTAAAGCAATCTCTGAACATTAGCAATTATCTTTAAGAACTCTCAGAAGATGGATGAGGTCCCAGAGTACTGGAGAATGGCAAACATAGTAACTATCTTTAAAAAGGGGAAAAATGAGTACCTGGGGAACTATAGACCAGGTAGCTTAACTTTTGATACCCAGAAAGATCCTGGAACAAATTATTAAACAATCGGTTTGTAAATATCTAGAGGATAATAAGGGGATAAGTAATAGCCAACATAGACCTGCCAAGAACAAATCACACCAAACTAATCTAATTTCCTTCTTTGATGGGGTAACCAGCCTAGTGGATGGTGGGAAGCATTCAAGACAGGTCTTGACTTCAGTAAAGCTTTTGTCGCTGCCCGAGCCCCTTCCTGCACCCCAAACTCCTCACCCCTGGCCCTACCCCCAGCCGAAGCCCTCACCCCCCCTGCACCCCAACTCCCTGCCCCAGCCCAGACTCCTCTCCCACACCCCAAACCCCTCATCCCCAGCACCCCCCACACTGGAGCCCTAACCCCCCCCCAGCCCTGCCCCCTACCCCAGCCCCAACCCAGACTCCGCTCCCATACCCCAAACCCCTCATCCCTAGCCCCACCCCAGAGTCCTGCCCCCCTCCCGCACCCCAAACCCCTGCCCCAGCCTGGTGAAAGTGAGTGAGGGTGGGGAAAGTGAGTGACGGAGGGAGGGGGGGGGGATGGAGCAAGTGGGGGCAGGGTCTTGGAGAAGGGGCAGGGCAGGGGTGTTCATTTGTGTGTGATTAGAAAGTTGGCAACCCTACCCCAGCCCCACCAGCTCACTGCAGGGCAGGAGCCCTGAGCTCCCCCTGTCTGGTAGATGGAGAATGGAGGGAGGGCGTGTCTTGGGGGGCTCCACGAGCTGCACTTTAACTGTAAAAGAGCCACATACAGCTCGTGAGTGGTGGTTTGCCCACCACTGCTATAGAAGTTTAATGCTTCATTGTACCATTCCAACTGAAATCATTAGGAAAAAGGAGCGAGGTAATTCACATTTTTCGTCTGTCTATCTCTGGACAGACCTGGCCTGGATTCAATGCTGAGGCCATGGGACCCATCATGTAATCCTATGGAAGGAGCAAATCTGGCTGCTTTGTATGATTTGTTCTGTTCTTGTAACTTCCAAAGCAAGTTCACTGAGTTTTACATCTTAACGGTAAAATTTTCAAAAGCACTTAAGTGGCCTAGGAGCCTAAGTCCCATTTTCAAAGGTGACACATGCATTTATCCGTTGACTTTTCCTTTGAAATCTATTTGAATAAGGCATATAACCTGATTAGGCAATTTTGAAAATCTCACAAGGCACCTATCTGCATCTTTTCCTTTGAAAATCTGCTTTAAGTGTCTATGTCACTCTCGAAACCAGGGGTTAGGCTCCGATTCATTCAGGTGACTGAAAGATTTGCCCCTAACCTACAAAACCCAATGAACTCATTTTGGAATTTCACAGGAAGAGCTCAATGTATACACAAAGCAGCCAGATGCAAGCACTAGGTAAGCAGGATTTGACTATTTAACCAGTATCACTTGAAGAGATGGATCAGAACTGATGATAGAGAAGTGGGCAGAAAGACTTATCACTGGGGTTTGAACTGGACTACCCTGTGGGCACAAAGTCCTTGTGCCGATCTGAAGGTCCTGTTGCCTCATTATGAGCTACTCAAGAAGTAGCACCATGATGCCAAAGCTACAGGAATGATTCATAAAACACATACACCAGGGGCTAGAATCCTAATGCTGGACAGTGTTCTAGAACCTCTTGAGCCACTGTACAAGTAATTGTGAGTTTCTCTGACAATTTCATGAAAGTTCTTCCCAAGTCCACATGGAGGGAGAAACCTAAGCCTGCCCTGCCAGCATTCCACCTTCTCCTAAAACTCTGCAGTTCTATTACGGAAAGAAAGGTGAGAAGAGCAGCAGAGAGGACAGGGTTTATTCACATATAATTAGGCTTCAAAGGACAAGAAAGGTGAATTTTTTCCTATTTATCTAGTTGGAGATTTCACAGCATCTTCATTTCTGTACAGCTTCCAGTTCTATAGTTAGCTTTATTGAGTCTGATTTAATTCAGAAACTCATGTTTTGTCACTATAGGAGCAGGACTGAATCCAGTCTTTGCCCTTCACTGCAAATTGAGCTTAATGGGATAATTGTAACAAATCATTTTCTCTCTAAACCATAAATGGTTTAATATTTCCAAGCTGGTATATTTAAAACTGTTTTCGTAAAATAATGCACTAATATATTTTCTTTTCAATATAGAATAGTAATAACAAAAAAAGGTGTCGCAGAAGGAACAAAGCACAGAAAAGGGGTAAAAATGCTACACACACACACCTGTCAGCTGTCCAGTAGTAAACTGCTGTAATTTGCTAGGCAGGTACGCAAGAAAACACAGTTAAGTCCAAACCCACCAAATTCCAAACACAGTCTGCTAACCTCTGACACTTCATTGTGCAGACTCAGAATTATTTTTATTTAGGACACCGTCTGTGCCAGAGAAGTAGCTTTATAACATAGTTGTAAAACATTTGCGGTCCACAAAAAAACACTCTTTGCAAGTCTTCAAAACTCTACCAGACAGGCTAACATTGCAACTGACATGCTGAGCATTTTTTGTGGACTGCTGGTGTGCCAATAGCGAGATGGCTTTAAATGGAATTTGGAATTGCTAGGAAGAAGTGCACTTCCCTCAGGCTCAACCTGCTGAGCGTTCCCTATAGAAGCAATAAGCCAAAACTAGCTTTGTTTCTCCTGCATGTTGAATTCCACTGTGTATAGCATCAGGGTTATAGGTTATCATGGAATATTTTAGTACAGGGGTAGGCTACCTATGGCATGCGTGCCAAAGGCAGCACGCGAGCTGATTTTCAGTGGCACTCACACTGCCCGGGTCCTGGCCACCAGTACGGGGGCTCTGCATTTTAATTTAATATTAAATGAAGCTTCTTAAACATTTTAAAAACCGTATTTACTTTACATACAACAATAGTTTAGTTACATATTAAAGACTTATAGAAAGAGACCTTCTAAAACGTTAAAATGTATTACTGGCACGCGAAACCTTAAATTAGAGTGAACAAACGAAGACTCAGCACACCGCTTCTCAAAGGTTGCCGACCCCTGAACTTTAGTATATTACATTTTGAAAAGTGAATGGAAAATGGCATCATGGTCTTCTGTGTTTAAGGCCTGATCCTTCAATTACTCTTCTCACAGGAGTCCAACTGAAATCAATGGGAGTTCTATGAGCACAGCACTAGCAGGATGGGGCCATTATATCCAGTGGCTTTCATAGCATATCAGCTCAGTTTACAAACCCAAAGAAAAATTATTTTTCTAACATCCAATGCTGAAAATTGAACCTAGGATCTGTCTCTTCCTGTACATCATCGCCAGTAACAAAAGATTCTGCAGTAGGAACTTAGCTGAGTTGGAGAGGCAGGATAACATTCAGCTCCCTCCTCTGTACCTATACTGGCTTGGAGATGCCAGCTGTAGTTAAAAATCTGCATTTCCCAGAATACCAGGAGATAAAAATCAAAGATGGACAGTTAGCAAAGAGTGTCATTTTTACATTGTCACTGTTTTGTCTGTAACCACATTTTAAAGTGTGTAATAATGTGAGGCACATTTAACCCTCTCAGACCTATACAGAAGAGGAAAATTGCAGTTCTTACAGAGAACAGCTGAACCTCCAGGTTTGTTTGGTTAATTCCTTATTTTAAGTCTGCAGGTACATTGTTATGCAAATGTTATTTCTTCGTTTTTCACTCTTGTAGCCAGCTTGCTGAAGAACTCTTATGTTTTGGGTTTCAGGCACCTGTGTCAGGCCAGACCAGGAACTGTTTCAAAATAAATTTCCTGAGTCGTAGCATATTTTAAAAGGAACAGCTGTAGACGGGGTGGTTCAAGACTCAAAGGACAGCAAGTTTTGCTGCAGATACAGAGAAAATAGAGCCACACAGCTGATGCTTAAAGCAGCAAAGCAGCAAGTACAGGTGAAGCTCAGGTGAACACACAGTGTCCGATGAGAGAGATACCAGCAGGTGCAATAATGACTGCAGAAAAAAGAGGTGGAGTGAGCTGTTTTCTAGCAATTCCTTCTTACCATAATGCCTAGGAGCCCAGGACCTCATTGTGCGAGAAGCTGTACAGAGAACAAAAAGACAAGAGACAACAGATAGATACAGACAGGCAGAGAAGAGTACAAGGAAACTATGCGACAATACTGGTCAGCATGAATAGGCAGTGGTCTCAGCACACTGGTGGGCTAACTGCTGTCAATTTTTTGTAAGCATCAAGGCAAAGGAGAGTAATACAGACTAATTTGAACAGGGATAATAAGGTAGCTTACCTGAGGGCCTGACAGCCCAGTTATTCAAAAAGTGTCCTGCAGATGAGAGCGGGGTAACCTAAAAAGTCCTATTACACCATGAGAGATAGGAAGATATAAAGCTAAAGGAATGGAGGCAGAGGGTTAAGTGTGCATACTAATGAATGGGAGTGAAATCCTGGCCCCATTGAAGACAATGGCAAAAGTTCCACTGACTTCACTAAGGACAGGAATTCACCCCTAGTATGCGTACAAGTTTAGGGTTAGGCCCATAGCAGAAAATATTTCCTGTTCGTCTAGAACAGAACTGCAGCCTGAGGGATTCTGGGCTCTGCTGAGATACTGGCTAATGAACAACCTGCAGGAGACTGGAGATTTTTATTAAGTTCAAACTCTGACAAGAAAAATCTTAGTGGCAAATTCACTGTGAGGGAGGATCCTACAATTGCTGTGGATACAGGATGTGAAGGTCACTAGCAGTCCCCAAATAAAACCAGGGTCTGCTTTATAACAATTCTCTGATAGGGGAGAAAAACAGACCTCTCTGAAATGTCAGAGGAGTCCTTGTTCTCGATGCAGGGATTTGCCCTGTCTATTGCATTGAAAAGATTCTTAATATCACAGGAGTCAGATGTCCTGTTCCTATTCCCTAGCGGATTCTCCCTCTGATAAACATGAGGAGTCACACTGATGGAAAACACCTACAATTTCCCTTCCAACAGCTGTTTTAGTGCCTCAGTACCACCATGCTACTGGCACCAGACACCCAGATGCCAAGAGGTTTCCAAGATACTCCTAGTACAGTACTGATATGCTAGTAACTTCGTCAACACTTGCCGTCAGGACCCACTGCCCTATATCCATTGTCTCAATGGGTTTGCTTATACATTGGAGTGGATCTGCTGGATCAGATTGTTGGTCCAGTGCTTTCAGCTGAATATCTTGCCTCCATCAGGGCTAGCACCTGATGCTTCACAAGAATGCACACCCTCCCCCCATATTAGCCTGTGCAGGTGGAGGTGGTCCTGATAGAATGCTCCACATCTTGATGTCTCTCTGCTCCTCATCATACCATAAACAGGGTAACGAGTATAAAAGAAAACGCAGATTAGCAAAACAAGTAGACGACTGAGTTTGAATGTGTTAGTACCAATGGCCTAAAGAAGCAGATATCAAACTAGGTATGTACCATATGAGCAGGGGTCCTTTATTCCTGATACAATGCAATCTATAACATCATGTCTCACAGTTCCGTTAACATGGAGACTGGATTCAGAGGATGAGGCTTCAGGTGTAGTACACGTACAGGGCCAGACTGAGAATTTTTCACTGAAATGCAAAAAAAAAATAGAACTTGCTTCTTTAAGAGAATCCGCTATTAACCTTTCTACTCTCCCTTTAGGCTTTGTAACCAGCTCCCACCATGGATGACAGCGCTTGGGTGGGGACCTGGAGGCCTCATCGTCCAAGGGGCCCAATAATGGCCCACTTTACCAGCCCAGGACCAAAGTACGCAATACAGGGAACAACAGGTAAAAGGACAGAAAGATACAGAGTTTCAAGAAACACAGTTGATATCACGAGTTAAACACACTAAATCCAGATCAGTTCAAACAATTCATTTAGTACAAACTCTCACATATTCTATTAAAATATAATTCCACTGTCTCTGATGTGACAGTTAATAAAATCCTCCTATGTGAAAGGGGACTGTTGCCCCCTTACTAACATTCCGGGGGGGTGTTTTGGTTGGCTAGCTCCCAGTACTAAAAGAAAGGGGAAGGGTCAATGAGAAATCAGGACCCTGAGACTGACAGTCCCCAGGAGCAATGGGGAGAGGCCAATGCTCCAGGTCAGTCTGATTGACAGGGTGGGCAGGCTAATCAAGGAGTCAGGAGGCCAGGGTGGGGCCGGTTCTGTATGCGAGCTGGATTTTTGCCTGCGTCAGACAGAGTGGGGCTGAGCTAAGGAGGAAGGAGGGGCGCAAGCTGAGCTGGGGAGCAGAGCTGGGACAGATCCAGAGGGACCAGAAAAGCAGCCCAGAGAGAGCAGACCCTGTCCTGGGAACAGAGCTGCAGCCCCAAAGCCAGAGGCACAGCCCAGAGAGAGCAGACCTGCCCTGGGAGGAGAGCTGCAGCAACCAGAGCCAGAGGGGCCAGAAAAGCAGCCCACGAAGCAGGTCAGTGCTGGGAGCAGAGTCACAGAAGCAGCCAGCAGAGCAGACCAGACCTGTGCTGGGAGGAGAACTGCAGCAACCAGAGGCAGAGGGGCCAGAGAAGCAGCCCAGGGAGCTGGAGGCAGAGCAGCAGCAGTGCTGAGGCAGAGTGGTGGGGCTGGGGCTGGAGCAGTCCGGAGCTGGGTGTGGTGAGCAGCTGGGAAGAGCGAGGGGGATCCTGTACAGTGGGCCCAGCACAGGGAGATGCCTCAGCCAAGAGGCTCTGCAGGCCAAACTTGGAGGGGGATCGTAACCGCGATGGGGCGGGGGCAACGCTGGGAAGAAGAGTCCTGCCACCTAGAGCCTGAGCGCGTGTAGCCGCCGCCAGAGCAAGTGTCCAACCCACAGCATCCCTGCAGCCCAGCCAGGGCCTGAGAAGAAGGCCTGGGACTTACAAGGAACAGACTGTGAACTGCCCTGACATTCCAGAGACACTGTTTATGATATTCCCTGCCACAGAGCGGGGTGATGTGTTTTCCTTTAGCCTTTCCCATTTTTCCTTGTTCCTTTTTAAACTAATTGCTGATTAAATAAATTGTATTTGCTTTAAATTGTATGTAATGATCAGTGGGTCAGGGAAGTGCCCAGTGCAGAGAGAGCACCCCGGAGTGGGGACACCCTAGCCCCTGTCCTAGGTGACCACAGCAAGGTTGGGGGTTGAGCTCCCCAGGAATCCTGGGCCCAGCCTTGTCGGGGTTACGAGGACTCTGCCAGACAGGAGAGTGAAAAGGGAGTCCTCAAGGGCAGGGAGGCCTCTGGGTAAAGGAAGTGGGAGCAAGGACTCAGATCCTTTCGCTAGCCCATTTCATCGGGGTAGTGCAGAAGCCAGGAAAGTTCCCCACAATAGCAGGACCATTCCCCCGCTTACATATGGGATGTCTGTATTAATTTCCATTATAACCTAGGAAATAGGACAGGGTGACTCTGCTAAGTACAGACTTATGCTGAACTGTTTCAGATGGTGTTTTCTTTACCATCAATCGTTATTTTCAATCTCTCTGTGGCGAGTAGATTTTGTCGGTAGGCTGGTAAATTTTCACGACAACCTCACAAAGCTGAACTAGAAACACATTTTCTTGAAGCAGAAATTACAAAAAGGGGGAGTTGGGAAATACATAAAGAATATCCCTACTGTGATTAACCTCACTGCCAACCACCTATGGCTGTAGCTCCACCGAAAGTTAGAGCAAGGTGTTAGATGTCTGACTGTGATGCAAATGACAGTCAGACATTTGTAAGAGGCAGCTTGACTCTTACATCACCTCTCACTTCTGCTGCTGCATACCTTTTATCTTCTTCATAATAAAGTGTCAATATTTAGCTTAGGAATTGCATAACTATCTAAACTATTTGTGTTATACACATTTTTAAGGCGTTGAACAATAAGAATCTAAATTCAGAAGGAATTTTCAATATAGATTTTTAGAAATAATGTCACTAAGGCCTGGTCTACACTAGGAGGGGATCGATCTAAGCTACGCAACTTCAGCTACGTGAATAACTTAGCTGAAGTCGACGTACTTAGATCAACTTACTGTGGTATCTTCACCGTGGTGAGTCGACTGCTGCTGCTCCCCTGTCGACTCTGTGGCGCAGAAGTACAGGAGTCAACGGGAAAGGGCTCGGGGGGGTGGGTGTCGATTTATTGCATCTAGACTAGACACGATAAATCAATCCCTGCTGGATCAGTCACTGCCCGCCGATCCAGCGGGTAGTGAAGACATACCCTAAGAGGTTGTTGTCACTCTCACTGGGAAGCTGCCATTTGAATAACGGTATTGTACTTCCCAGCAGCAGGACACCTGGTAGGTAGCATCCCCATTAGAATGCATTGGAAAACAAGGTTTAAAATTAGTGATAAGTAATCCGTATTCTTTAAATTTAAAGTTTGGGTGTTTTTTATTATTTTGGTTATTTTAACAGCTGGTTGTTAAATAACCAAAGTATTTTGCAGTTCCAGAATTTGCTTTACAACAACTTTGGCATACTCTAATCACCAGTGTTTTCACATGGAAAAGTCAATGTTTTCAGTTGTACTAGGCATCACATTGTCAGGACTGAGTTTTCTTCTTTAATCCCAAATTACGTAAAACTAGTATTTCAAACAAATTTTGTTTAGGAGTTACTCTTCTGTGTAATTGGAAGTAATTTTTATAATCTCTTATATTACAAGGGAGTTTCCAGGAAAATTCTCTTGGTTTTAGGGTATGTCTATGCTGGGAAACATACCAAAATAGCTATTCCAGAGTAATTATCCAGGGATAGTTATTTCAGTATAAGCTCCAGAATAAGAGCATCCACATGAGGGCTTATACTGAAAGAACTATTGGAATAATTATTACCTGAATAGCTATTTTGATAAGTTTTCTGAGGTAAACAAGCCTTAGTCTCTATCATAAGAACAGGATAGTACAGCTCACTTTTGCAATCCTTGGGTGAAATCCTGGCCCCACTGAAATCAATGAGTTTTGCCATTTGTTAGTGATTCACCCCTTTTGTCCAGTGACAGAACTGCTCAGAAGGTGACAGTTTAGGCGTAGTTATAAGAGAGAAACCTCTGACATACCCATAAACTGAGATGAATGAGCAATAATAATGACCGTATGTCCATCCTACAAACCAAAAGTAAAGCCAATGTCAAAGGGTATGTCTACGCTATGAAATTAGCTCGAATTTATAGAAGTTGGTTTTTTAGAAATCGTTTTTATATAATCAATTGTGTGTGTCCCCCACACAAAATGCTCTAAGTGCATTAACTCGGCGGAGTGCTTCCACAGTACCGAGGCTAGAATCGACTTCCGGAGTGTTGCACTGAGTACAGCTATCCCACAGTTCCTGCAGTCTCCGCTGCCCATTGGAATTCTGGGTTGAGATCCCAATGCCAAATGGGGCAAAAACATTGTCGTGGGTGGTTCTGGGTTCATGTCGTCAGGCCCTCCCTCCCTCCGTAAAAGCAATGGCAGACAATCGTTTCGTGCCTTTTTTCCTGGGTTACCTGTGCAGATGCCATACCACGGCAAGCATGGAGCTCGCTCAGCTCACTGTCACCGTATGTCTCCTGGGTGCTGGCAGACGTGGTACTGCATTGCTACACAGCAGTAGTTCATTGCCTTGTGGCAGCAGACGGTGCAATAGGCCTGATAACCATCATCATCGTGTCCGAGGTGCTCTTGGCCGCCTCGGTAAGGTCAGTCAGGAGCGCCTCAGCAGACATGGGCGCAAGGACTGAGAGAGGAGTGACTTGACTAGGTCATTCTCTTTAGTCCTGCTGGCAGTCTTATTGCACCATCTTCTGGCAAGCAGGCAGGAGATGAGGATGGCTAGAAGTCCTACTGCACTGTCTGCTGCCAGCCAAAGATGTAAAAGATAGATGGAGTGGATCAAAACAAGAAATAGACCAGATTTGTTTTGTATTCATTTGCTCCCCCCTCCCTCCCTCCGTGAAATCAACAGCTGACAATTGTTTCAGTGAGGTCTGTCAGGGGCACCTTGAAAAGTTTAATGGAGATTCAGTCTTGTCTGGAATACCAGAAGGAGGGATAGCTCAGTGGGTTGAGCATTGGCCTGCTAAACCCAGGGTTTTGAGCTCAATCCTTGAGGGCGCCATTCTGTGTGACAGTTGCTTTTGTTTCTCCTTGATGTAAAGCCACCCCCTTTGTTGATTTTAATTCCCTGTAAGCCAACCCTGTAAGCCATGTCATCAGTCGCCCCTCCCTCCGTCAGAGCAACAGTAGACAATCGTTCCGCGCCTTTTTTCCGTGCAGACGCCATACCACTGCAAGCATGGAGCCTGCTCAGATCACTTTGGCAATTAGGAGCACATTAAACACCATGCGCATTATTCAGCAGTATATGCAGCACCAGAACCTGGCAAAGCAAAACCGGGCGAGTAGGCGACATCAGTGCGGTGACGAGAGTGATGAGGACATGGACACAGACTTCTCTCAAAGCATAGGCCCTGGCAATGTGGGCATGATGGTGCTAATGGGGCAGGTTCACACGTTGGAACGCCGATTCTGGGCCCAGGAAACAAGCACAGACTGGTGGGACTGCATAGTGTTGCGGGTCTGGGACGATTCCCAGTGGCTGAGAAACTTTCGTACATGTAAGGGCACTTTCACAGAACTTTGTGACTTGCTTTTCCCTGCCCTGAAGCGGAAGACTACCAAGATGAGAGCAGCCCTCACAGTTGAGAAGCAAGTGGCAATAGCCCTGTGGAAGCTTGCAATGCCAGACAGCTACCGATCAGTCGGGAATGAATTTGGAGTGGGCACATCTACTGTGGGGGCTGCTGTGATGCAAGTAGCCAACACAATCACTGAGCTGCTGCTATCAAGGGTAGTGACCCTGGGAAATGTGCAGGTCATAGTGGACAGCTTTGCTGCAATGGGACTCCCTAACTGTGGTGGGGCCATAGACGGAACCCATATCCCTATCTTGGCACCGGAGCACCAAGCCGGCGAGTACATAAATGCAAGGGGTACTTTTCAATAGTGCTGCAAGCACTGGTGGATCACAAGGGACGTTTCACCAACATCAGCGTGGGATGGCTGGGAAAGGTACAGACGCTCACATCTTCAGGAACTCTGGTCTGTTTCAAAAGCTGCAGGAAGGGACTTTCTTCCCAGATCAGAAAATAACCATTGGGGATGTTGAAATGCCTATAGTTATCCTTGGGGAACCAGCCTACCCCTTAATGCCATGGCTCATGAAGCCATACACAGGCAGCCTGGACAGTAGTCAGGAGCTGTTCAACTATAGGCTGAGCAAGTGCAGAATGGTGGTAGAATATGCATTTGGATGTTTAAAAGCACGCTGGTGCAGTTTACTGACTCGCTTAGACCTCAGCAAAACCAATATTTCCACTGTTATTACTGCTTGCTGTGTGCTCCACTATATCTGTGAGAGTAAGGGGGAGATGTTTATGGCAGGGTGGGAGGTTGAGGCAAATCGCCTGGCCGCTGGTTACGCACAGCCAGACACTAGGGCGGTTAGAAGAGCACAGGAGGGTGCAGTGCGCATCAGAGAAGCTTTG
The DNA here is from genome assembly GCF_965152235.1 of Eretmochelys imbricata. Classification (NCBI taxonomy): domain Eukaryota; kingdom Metazoa; phylum Chordata; order Testudines; family Cheloniidae; genus Eretmochelys; species Eretmochelys imbricata. The sequence continues at coordinate 17,657,458 of NC_135577.1, forward strand.
AAAACCAGTTTCAGGAATGGCGAGGCTACGGTGTGAAAGTTCTGTTTGTTTCTCCTTGATGAACCCCCCCTACCCCTTGGTTCACTCTTCTTCCCTATAAGCTAACCACCCTCCCCTCCTCCCTTCAATCACCACTTGCAGAGGCAATAAAGTCATTGTTGCTTCACATTCATGCATTCTTTATTAATTCATCACATAAATAGGGGGATAAACTGCCAAGGTAGCCCGGGAAGGGTGGTGGAGGAGGGAAGCACCGGGAGGGGTGGTGGAGGAGGGAAGGACAAGGCCACACAGCACTTTAAAAGTTTACAACTTTAAAACTTACTGAATGCCAGCCTTCTGTTGCTTGGGCAATCCTCTGGGGTGGAGTGGCTGGTTGGCTGGAGGCCCCCCCACCGCGTTCTTGGGCATCTGGGTGAGGAGGCTATGGAACTTGGGGAGGAGGGCGGTTGGTTACACAGGGGCTGTAGCAGCAGTCTGTGCTGTGCTGCCTTTCCTGCAGCTCAACCATACGTTGGAGCATATGAGTTTGATCCTCCAGCAGCCTCAGCATTGAATCCTGCCTCCTCTCATCACGCTGCCACCACCTTTCAGCTTCAGCGGCACTTACTCTCTTCAGCCCGCCACCTCTCCTCCTGGTCATTTTGTGCTTTCCTGCACTCTGACATTGTTTGCCTCCACGCATTTGTCTGTGCTCTGTCAGTGTGGGAGGACAGCATGAGCTCAGAGAACATTTCATTGCGAGTGCGTTTTTTTCCCCTTCTAATCTTCGCTAGCCTCTGGGAAGGAGAAGATCCTGTGATCCTTGAAACACATGCAGCTGGTGGAGGAAAAAAAGGGACAGTGGTACTTAAAAAGACAGATTTTATAGAAAAGGGTACACTCTTTCACGGTAAACCTTGCTGTTAACATCACATACATAGCACATGTGCTTTCGTTCCAAGGTCGCATTTTGCCTCCCCCCACCGAGTGGCTAACCCCTCCCCCCTCCCCGTGGCTAACAGAGGGGAACATTTCTGTTCAGCCACAGGCAAACAGCCCAGCAGGAACGGGCACCTCTGAATGTCCCCTTAAGAAAAGCACCCTATTTCAACCAGGTGACCATGAATGATATCACTCTCCTGAGGATAACACAGAGAGATGAAGAACAGATGTTGTTTGAACACCAGCAAACATACACTGTAATGTTTTGTTCTGCAATGATTCCCAACTACGTGCTACTGGCCTGGCTAAAGTGTCCTACCATGGTGGATGGAATAAGGCTGCCCTCCCCAGAAATCTTTTCCAAAGGCTTTGGGAATACATCCAGGAGAGCTTTATGGAGATGCCCCTGGAGGATTTCCGCTCCATCCCCAGACATGTTAACAGAGTTTTCCAGTAGCTGTACTAGCCGCGAATGCCAGGGCAAAATAATCATTAAACACGCTTGCTTTTAAACCATGTATACTATTCAAAAAGGTACACTCACCAGAGGTCCCTTCTCTGCCTGGCGGGTCGGGGAGGCAGCCTTGGGTGGGTTCGGGGGGTACTGGCTCCAGGTCCAGGGTGAGAAACAGTTCCTGGCTGTCGGAAAAACCGGTTTCTCCGCTTGCTTGCTGTGCACTATCTACAACTTCATCATCATCATCTTCCTCGTCCCCAAAACCTGCTTTCATGTTGCCTCTCTCTCCATTGGCAGAGTCAAAGCACACGGTTGGGGTAGTGGTGGCTGAACCCCCTAAAATGGCATGCAGCTCATCATAGATGCGGCATGTTTGGGGCTCTGACCCGGAGCAGCCATTTGCCTCTCTGGTTTTCTGGTAGGCTTGCCTCAGCTCCTTCAGTTTCACGCGGCTCTGCTTCAGGTCCCTGTTATGGCCTCTGTCCTTCATGCCCTGGGAGATTTTGACAAATGTTTTGGCATTTCGAAAACTGGAACATAGTTCTGATTGTATGAGGAGAGGAATTCATGCTGTGATCAGATCCCATACCTCCTGTTCGGTCCATGCTGGAGCTCTTTTGCGATTCTGGGATGCCATCATGGTCACCTCTGCTGATGAGCTCTGCACTCACCTGCAGCTCGCCACGCTGGCCAAACAGGAAATGAGATTCAAAAGTTCGTGGGCCTTTTCCTGTCTACCTGGCCAGTGCATCTGAGTTGAGAGTGCTGTCCAGAGCGGTCACAATGGAGCACTCTGGGATAGCTCCCGGAGGCCAATACCGTCCAGTTGCGTCCACAGTACCCCAAATTTGACCCACCAAGGCCGATTTCAGCGCTAATCCCCTTGTTGGGGGTGGAGTAAGGAAATTGATTTTAAGAGCCCTTTAAGTCAAAAAAAAAAAAAAAAAAAAAGGGCTTCGTCGTGTGGACGGGTGCAAGGTTAAATCGATTTAACGCTGCTAAATTCGACCTCAACTCCTAGTGTCGACCTGGGCTTAGAAATGAATCTCATGGTCCAAAGGCTCTAAAACGACTTTAGCAACAAGACCCAAAGGGGAAGTAAAATAAAACTTGACACATGCATATGAACTGTAGCCCTTCTTCCTAGGTTACCTGAAGCACAACCCCACCAAAAGGAAAGCCCCTGCCTACACTTTTAAGGGGGCAAGGCCCTCGCTCCGTGAAGCCTGTTCTCCGGGTCCTCGTTACTATGTGGAACCCGCAATGACCAGGAAGGGAAAGGAAGTTGCCCCAGCTTATACCATGTGTGGGCGCCCCAAGGTGAAAACTGAGGTCACACCTGGCCCAAGTGAGTAGTATTTCTTTCAACAGTTTATTCAAGGTGAGGATAATGTGCCTATGGGTGTCCTATGTTAGGGGAATATAAACCACACCAGAATGAGGTATGGAGGTTTTCAGATGGAAAGTAACAGCTCCAGCATTTGGGAGTAGGATGTGGGAGGAACAACAACATGGATGGTAGGCTCAGGATTCAAGGAAGGGCAGTGCAGTGTCACAGGGCTGGAAAGAGAGGAACAGCAGTGCAGGGTGTTGGGAGCAGGATGGAAGAGAACTGGCAAAACAGGACGATGGGGCTGGGATGTAGGGGGAAATGGCAGTGCAGCATGATGTGGTTGCACAGACTTGGTCTGTAGGTTCAGCCACCTGTTTGGCATGAAAGGATCATTGTTTTTGCTTTGCTCACTTCTTGTCTAGGCGATTATTCAACAGAGAAGTCAAAAAAGCATGTTTATGAATCTGCTCCTGTGCACTCCATGTCATTCAGGACTGGGAGCTTCAGAGTAGACAGCACTCCAGGTAAAATCCAACAACTAATAAATGAAACCCATCTATGAGTCCTGTAGTTGCCACCTGGCCTAAAAGCCAGAAAGAAAGTGAAATTCCTGAGCCTGACTCCACAGCCAAGTATTATAATGAAGGAAGAAAGCCTTGGTAATAGCATGTGTAGTTTGAACTTGGGGCTCTTAAAAGCCATGAACTAGAGATGGTCCTGAGTTTAATATGGTCATCCTCTACACTGGTTACGATATAGTTCCAATTTGTAGTGCAAATGGAACCTTAACTGTGTTCTGCAACTGGGTTAAGACTTGCTCACATCCAAAGCTTTTGCACAGTTACAGTACATGGTTAAGGACAGCCCTGTCTACACTAAAACAGAAATCATGTCTTAAATGAGTCAATGGACATCCATGTTATAAGAAGACTGTATCCCATTTGTATTTGTAGTGGAGATGGGCTCTTAGAGACAATTTAACTGATTCAGTGTCAAAAGAGGTGAAAGTTGAAGAAACCAAATTCTTCCTCTCAATTAACAATGGGCAATGGGGGACAGAAACCAACAGGAATATTTCCAGGGGAGGAAAACAAAAATACTGAAAACACTCAATGCTCATGTGACAACACAGCCAGGCAGCTTATGTCTCAAAATTGAGAGGAACGCCTTTGGCACAGAGGTATAAAAGCTCACTAGAAGTCAGGAATATACCTAAGGCCTTGACAGAAGTCAGTGTTACACCCAGAGTTTGAGACATACTCTCATCAAGATTAGTAGGCCAAAATATGACCTAACTTTATCTTCCTATGTCTGTTTGAAATACATATGCAATTCCTTTTACCTACAGTTTGAATATCAGCAAATAATTAGCAGCATAACTATCAAAATCAATAGGGGTCATCACACGACAAACTCCATAATATGTCTTGAAAAAATGTCCCATTATACGAGTATAGTTTTAGAAAAATGGTTTCAGTGTTCTTGTATGAAAAAATGTCTGGAAAACCCAGGTCACTACAGATGGGTTAGGTTTACTTCATCAGAAAGAAAAGTATCAGACATGCAGAGATGAGACAGAAGAGATACAGGTTGATCAAAAATAACTGCCATGGATCAATCATTTAGACAGATCCAAAACAACATAATGCTGTACCACATCTACATATCACCACTATGCAACTGTTTCTCTACTACTTTTGGTTCTCTCAGACAGCTAACACCTTGTCTACAATCACAACAACGTTTGTGTGCCAATTGCAAAATGGATGTGCCCAAACCTTGTATCATACAGTTTGGTTTTCTCTGCATAGACAGAACCCAAATGTTACTAGGCTAGCACCTAGGAGCCCCAGTCATGGAACAGGACCCCCTTGTGCTAAGTGTTGTACAAACACAGAACAAAAAGGTTGTCGCTTCCCCAAAAAGCTGACAATCTAAGTATAAGACAAGAGACAACAGGTGGACACAGACAGAATGAGGAGCACAAGGAAACATTAGTTGGTATGAGACTTATCACCTCAGCACACCAGCTGCCATCCGTTGTCACATTTTTCTGTGTGGACATAACAGTAAAGGAGAGTTTTAAGGATGGATTTGAAGAAGGACAAAGAGGTGGCTTGGGAGATATTTACAGGGATCTCCTCAGGCACGATGGGCAGACAGGTAGAAAACACACAAGTGCTTGTTTGAAAATGTAACAAGTGATCAATAAAGGCTGCTGTAATTGGCAGAACAGAGGTGGGCATCATTAGACATCTCAATAACGTATGAGAGATGATAGGTAGCATGGAGAAAAGCCACAAACAGCCTTAAAAGTGAAGACAAGTAGTTCGTGTTTCATGTGATGGAGAAGGGGGAGCAAGAGGACAGATGAAAAGAGAGAGGTGGCCTGGACAAAGCCAGGAAAATGATCTGTGCAATTGCAAAACATTATGATCATGTTATGTGAACTATGTTACAACCTTGAAAAGATCAAAATAAGTCCTGTTCACAGAGGCAAAAACCAGACCACATCACAGCCCCATTAAGCCACAGCAGGTTTGTCATTTGCTGCCCCAACATAGTCGGGATTGTTGTGTAGATGGGACCGGAGATTTGTGGTAGAACAATTTGTAATGATTGCATAACATTTGTAATAACTTCTCTTTAAACTGTAAAATGTTTATTATTTTTCAATGTTATGTGAAGTACGTCCATTTATACCCAGAATAGTTATTGGGGGCAGCTTTAAAAGTGCCACTTTACTCTCAAAAGTCACTCTAATGTCCCAGGGACTCCAGTGTAAATTAGATCAGCCAACGATTAAAAGATGTGATATTTTTGTTTTGTTTTTGTTTTGTTTTAAACTGCCAGCCCCATAAACTCAGCCTGGGGTCTAAACTTCAAGCTGTATCCTTGGATGGAGCAGAAGGCTTTTCTCTTCCATTGTTCTTTGAGTGATTGTCCACATTGATTCTACTCTTGGTGCACATGCACCCGTTGTGCATGATCTCACATTATTGTGCCCAGCAGTATTTGTTGGAGCCGCACATGCGCCCGAGTTCCCTTGTGCCCCTAACCCAAGGGCATAAGTCATAAGCAGTGGACCAAGTCCAGCAGTCTCTCATTTCCTTCTTAACATCTGTGGCAGTGAGAATGAACCCCCACTGTGTCCACCTGCTTCTCTGCGGCTTCGTGTTTGTTTTGTTGCTCATTGGCAACACACACAAAAGTTCTGATTTCAGTCAGATTCTGTCTTTTAGGCACCCCTGTACTGACTGTTAAGAGAGCACCAATGTTAGCCATTAAACCTGCAGACAGCATCTCTCTTAGTAATGATCCTTCAGCAACTGGTGCTTCTGTACAGGCAACCTTGAAACCATGTTCCTCAGTGCCCAGACTGGTCCCTAGTGTGTTGGTACTCAAGGCATATATAGTACTGAGTGATTTATCTGTGGCTCAGTACTAGTCTCCTCTCCTTGAGCGGTTGAGGATTCTGACACATCAGTACAGCAGGTAAAGGAGACAGCTCCAGTACCGACCTCACCCCCTATCCAGCTGAGGAGAGCACAACGGAGCCAGGATGCTCCTGACAGTCCCTCCCTTGAAAGAAATGTACTCCTTTACTTCATCCCCATCAGGGCATAACAGGGACTCCTCTCCTATGCACCTTACCCTGCTTAGGAAATGCCACAGGAGCCACAAAGTACTCTAAGGAAGTATGTGTAAGGGACAGCAGGAAATGTCATAGGGAAAATCCTTCCTGGTGCCACCTTCCCCAGTACCTATACTCATATCTGCCCTGGTTCTACTGGACACCTGGAAGGGGTGGGGTAGAATATATGCCTCAGTCTGCCAGACTTCCCTTGTGCTCCATGAAAAAGTATCTACCCAGTAGACACCACATGATCCCACAAGAAGTCCTCTCCCCATTAAACTGGTGAAAAGACCCAATTCAGGTATGCAAGGGAGTACTCTGTTCTGCACCTCTACCTACCAAGAGATTAGCGATTAAAAACCTTCACTTGGGGATGGAGGACTCATCTAAATTAAACTCAAACTAAGGACCTATGAGCCCCCCAGGAAGCTCATCTTCACATAAACATCCTAGAGCTCAGAGCTATCTGCCTGGCATGCAAAGCACACCTACCGCTACTCCAGGAATCCATGATCCAAGCACTGACCGACAACCCCACAGCAATGTCAACAGACAGGGGGAGCAAGACTGTCTCCACTCTGGAGTTGGTGCATTCCAGATCAAATCACACCAGCGGCACTGCACCTTCCTGGCCCTCAAAACAGCTTGGCAGATTGACTTAGCAGGTAGTTCTCAAACAACCAGGAGTGGTCTGTCAAAGACTCAGTTCTGCAGAACATCTTTCACACTTGGTGATTCCCAGAAATAGACGTGTTTGCTACAGACCAGAACAACAAAACATCAGGCATTTTGCTCCTGAGGCGGTTCAAGCCTAGGCTCCTTGACACTGAGATGAACATATACCTTTCTGCCAATTCCTAAGATACCAAGGGCTCTGAGAAAGTTCAGGCAAGACGCTGTTGATTATGACGACACATCTTGAAGAACTGCAGTTAGTGTAAGGTAAGTAACCGTTCTTTTCTATTTGTTTCATTCAGCATACCAGCCTTACCAGCCATGAGCACCAGCAGTTCAGACTCCAGCTGCCGACCCTTATTCCAGGACAGAAAAGGGCCAGGGAACGTGAAAAAGAAATATCCCTCCTTCTCTCCAGCCTTTGTTGAAAGCCTCTCTCAAATATGATGCTCCCTCTAATCCATGGGGATTCACACTGTACATAACTGTCATGGTTTTTCTCTCCAGGTCCTGGCACATACACTATCCCTTGGGTGATGGGACCCAACACAGTGGACAAAACTGCTAGCCCTTGTTATTCCATGAAATGGAAGAGTAAGCTTGGTCGCTTTGATGAGGATCTCCATAAGGTAAGCTGCTTTTCCATTTCCTCTCCAGCTGCTCTCATTGACAACCAGTGATCAGTCACTGCCTCCAAGACTGAAGGCCTCTAAGCACTGGTGGGTTCTTTCCTAGTACTTGAAGAGATACAAGTGTTCTGCAGCATGAACAGATACAAATGCTGCAGCTGAAGACTGGCAGCAAACATGGCTGTTCTTAGTAACTGCATCATTGGCAAGTCAGGGCTCAAACTGTATCTGCAGCAAGTACCTGTCTAAGGGCTTGATCCAAAACCCATCAAAATCAATGGGAATCTTTCCAATGACTACCATGGTTTTCAGATTAGGCCTAGTTCTTGTGCTATGCCTAAGCACCATGTTGCCTGAACTGCATCTGGAAAAGGAATTGGGATGAGGACAAGAAATGTGTTAAGCGACAGAAATGCAGATATGAAATTTCACATCAGGACACACATAGAATATCAGGGTTGGGGGACCTCAGGAGGTCATTTAGTCCAACCCCCTGCTCAAAGCTGCAATATATCATTTATGTTCCAGAGGAAAAGTCTTTTGCTCCAGTGTTATGGTTACTGAGTATTCTGACATCTTATTGTGCAGCATATTCAGTAGCAACATTTCAAACTCAAATTTCTCTGCCATCTCCAAAGAATTTTTCGTACTGAAATACCTACCGTGATCCATGTTCCCAGACAATAAGTATGCGTAAAAAGTCTTTTTAAAATACCCTGTCGTCGCCCTCATTAAAAGGTCATCAGTTGCCTGCGGTAAACACAGCAGCATCTGAAGGCCCACAACTTTCTTACAATAGGAAATAACTGTCGGGTCTCAGATGCTGCTGTGTAGTAAGAGTTGGAACCAGATTTTTTTTTAAATGATTAGCATTGCGTGTAACAATGAGGGAGGTGGGAAAGCAAAACGGATACCTTGCTCAAGCGTATTTTCTGGAGATAATGATCCCTCTAGGTAGAAGGCTGTAGCAACATTCCTAGTGCCACCTACCAAACTAATGGTCAGATTTCATGCCTATGATAACATCATACTAAGTGAAATAAGGCTGTGTAGCTGAATACCATGGAACGTTACATATTTACAAAATGATTATTTTTGTATTAGATGAAAAATGATCATGTGCCGATTCTTGCTAATTATCTAAAACCTTCTGAAAACATTGGGATTTTAAACAAATCTTTTACTGTAAGCCACATATAAAAGCCAGTGAAGGTGACAGGTACCCAACGCTTGCAGAGACAGAACAATGGCACTTTCATTTCAGTTTGAGCCACTGTCTCCCTGCAGTGTGTTAAAAGGGAAATGGCTCAGGCTAATAAGACTTCAGACATCTAATGTAAACTTCTAAAGGACATGACACTGTTGAGAGGGAACCCTTCTGCAAAAAAAAAAAAAAAAAAAATTGTTGAAATTAATTGTTGCAGATAAACCTATGCAGCTCTCATAGGAAACTGGGGATATTGAATGTAGCCATTTTCAACGGAAGATTCCATTGACTCTCTTACAGACCCCAGGTCCAGCTGCATATAAAAAGACAGACACTGATGTGTACAAGAAGAGAGCCCCCAAGTACAGCATGAGCTCGCGGACTAAGCCTGCAGGAACTGTTAGACATCCTGGACCAGGAGACTATTACCCCGGAAAGGTAAGGCAGAAAGATCTAGAGGGTAATTTACTTGAGTCAGAGAACAAAGAGTCGTAGGCTACAGGGCTGGTTTGTATTTAAACTCCTTGCGTTGACAAGACTTGATTTAGAGCTATCACGAAAACTTGCTTTTTCCAGGAGAGTTCAGCATATAAAAATCCAGATTCATATAGCAAGGACAAAATCCTTCAATATATCAGTGCATTAAGATGAGTATTGGCAAAAAGGGACATCAATCTGCATGGAAGAGCTACAATTAATGTTTTACATTACTGCCCTGAAGAGGCCATGTTTGAACAAGTCAAAGTTAAATTTAAAAAAACAAAAACAAAAAAAAAAACACATCCCACAATATTAATGCATTATTGAGACAGATTAATTGCAGAGAGTCAAGAAACTGGACAGGTTTCTTTGAGAAATCCTTGTGCATATCAATGCCGGCGGGATCTTTCATTCTTTCTGTCTAGGTATGTATTCATCAGATATCTGAGCCTACATGTGCACATGTACAAAAATACAAAATATTATATTTGTGCACCTGGGATTAAAGAAAAAAGATATTGTTTAAACAAATAGAACTCAATCATTTCACTATCAGCCGCTGTTGTAGGAGCATAAACTTGTATGATTGATATGTGGACTCAAAGACAAACCGTAATGATTCTATTGCTGATTGGGTTATATCCAAGCACACACTTTGATGTTTCCTTGGATAACTGCGACCCCATTTTCTCAGATCCTGAGTAGTATGCTGCGTATCCATCCATTGTAATGGAACAGCCCCTAGCATTTCATCACAGCTCTGAGATTCCACATATTTCCTACGTCTTTCCAATCCTTTGGTCTCCAGGGAGAGATTCCCTTCACCCATACTCTTCACATTCCACGTGTCTACTCTGATCATTCCTTTACAAAGGTTCAAGTCACTCTTCCTTGGTGCAAACATCAGGTTCATCCTGAAGGATTGGGTACAGCACCATCATAGCTGCAACTGGTACTCTTAACAGCCAGAACCTCCTCCCCAGTATAGTTTGTTGTGCTTTCTAACCTGGGGGTCTTGCCATCCAGCACCACACGGAGATTAATGTTTCGCCTTTGTTCTAGCATGGAAGTACAGAAGGTTGTTTCCTGTTGACTCCCCTCTGGTTTTTAGCTGCTGTTGATTAAATACTTGATTGAACTTTTCCACCTTTTGATGGCCCTTCCTCCATCAGGGTTCCATTACCCTCCCCAGGCCCTCATCCAGCCAAAACACTGACATGAAGTGTGCCAAGTTACTTGAATGCCACTCTGCACCCAGCATCAGCCAGTTGGACTACTTTTTGTCTGGTCCCTACCCTGTGACTTGTACAGCTTGGGTGGCCCTATCAGGAGATAAAGCTCCTGCTGGCATAGCTATCAAGCTCATTGGAATATGTAAGCCTTCTCTATGCCAAGGTGCAATGCCAAGGAAGGGTTCTATGAACGCTGAAGTTGGAAGTATAAGTTCTTCCGAAGCTTACTGAAACAATGGTTTTGGTTTACAAAATGAGAAAAAGGCGTTTAGTTGAATTCTGCAGCTTTCATCACCTGGGTCTTTACAAACACCATCTTCACCCATCACCCTAAACATTTAAACACATAGAAGTCACCTGATAGTACGTCAAAGAACCAAATTGTCTATGTAATGATATAGCAATGTTGGAGATCGAGCATCCAATGGATACAGAGACTTTCCCAAGCGCAGACTGTGGGTCAGACCACCAACTGTTAGCCTCAAAAATAAACTGAAAACGGAAAAAGGAAAGATGTTCGGCAGGTCTGCTACATTTGGATCGGTCCAGAATCAACAAAAACTACATGACTTCTGTCCAAAATGGGTTTGAGGCGTTGTCACAGGTAAAAGAACAACCTGAATAAACTTTGGAATAAAATGAAAACTATCATGCTCAAAGCTGCCAAATTATACATTCTGAAAAGTCAGTGTCACAGTGCACCACACATGACTGAGAAAGGGCTTGAGCAGGTGGAACAATAATGCAGAATGGAAAAGAATGGCTTAGAGACTTAAGAATGAAAGAGAGAATACAAGGAACTAAACTGACCCAAAGGCAGATTAGATGAGACAACAGCAAATACATCAGGGCAAAATGCATGGAACTTGCGAACCACAAAGAGTAATAATACAAAAAGTTTGTTCACAGTAGTTAGACTTCTTAACAAAAAGTTTTCCCTGCAATTGAACATAACAAAAGATCATGATGGCAGAATCATCACTGAAAGTGATATCAAATGCTGAAGGAGAGATTACTCTGCCAATCTTTATGCTTCATTAGACCCACTCAGAATATAGGGCAACAGAAAGGAGAGTACAGAACCAGAGCCATCAATCCCACAAGAGGAAGTAGTGTGTACTATTATGAAAATGAAGCCACGGAAAACACCATGGAAAGGTAAAGTACCAGCAGAACTATTTAAAGTGACTCATGCCTGCAGAATTGATCTCATGGGGAAATTTTCCAACCATGTATGGATGACTAGAAATTGGCCAGACAACTAGATGAAAGGTAGCCTGCCATTACCAAAGAAAGGAGACATAACAGAGAACAACAATTGTGTCCTCTGCCTGATATCACAATTGACCAACGTTTTGCCCCACACAATCCAGGATTGAATGAAGCAAATGACAGAAGCAGAGCTACTGCCACCACCAGTTGTTTTCAGAGAGGAACAAGACGCGTGATCAAACTGTGAACAGTCAGTCAGTCACATCACTGAAAAATGCAGGGAGTACGACCACCTGTTGATCATGTGTTTCATGGACTACTCAAAAGTGTTCAATAATGTCCAACTTGATCATCTTTGGAGGATAATGGCAGCTTCGCAAGTTTCTACCCTCGACAACAGACCACAGTGCACACTGCTACAGGCAATAGCTAGTGGTTTTCCACTGGGCTGTGCGTGAGACAAGGGTGTATTCTGTCCCAAACTTTTTCAAGAGGTATGCAGAATGGAACAAACCCCGGAAGATTTTGATAAAGTGGAAGGAGCTGGGATTTCCATTGGTGGACCCCCTCTTAACTGACCTTAGACATGCCAGTGGCAACACCTGTTGCTACAGCCACTGGTGGAATGCAATGAATGTTGGAATTTGTAAAAAGTGACTGAGGAATATGGACTATCCCTGAATACTGTAAAAATGAAGTGCATGTATGTTGACATGATTAACAAAAACAGGATGAAAGCGGACATCACGATTAATAGTCAAATTGTAGAGGTAATAGATGAATTTGGTTATCTGGGATCATACATATCCAACCAAGAAGGCTGTTCAAAAGAAAGTGGAAGAAGATTAGGAATGGATTGCTCAGCCATGACCTCCCTTCACTAAAGTTTAGAAAAAACATGATATCTCAAAATGTATGAAGGTTTGATTGGTGAAAAGCTTAATTTTCTCAAGAGCAACCTATAGATGTGAATTATGGGTAATGAATGTTGGTAAGTAGATGAAAACTGAAGCCTTTAAGATGTGATGCTAGCAAAGATTCCTGCATATCTCCTGGATGGAAAATACGACAAATGCTTAAATTAGCAGCATTATTGGAGAGAAGCAGACTATGTTGTTGGAAATCAACGGGTGTAAATTTATGTCCTTTGGTCACATCAGGCACAGAGATGGAAATAATCTTGATAAAGTTATCCTGGAAGGAATGGTGGCAGGTCTTCATAATAGGGGATGACTGGGAAGGAGATGGACACCTACTAAGTGTTCAAAGCTAGTGATGGATTGAGAAGGCTTCTGAAAAGTCTGCTGTGATGTCAGCAATATTCAGACATGAATAAATAGATTTGATTTACTTCAACAAATGCACAAGTTTATTTACACAAACACATTTGAAGAGCAGCATCAAAATTAGTGCAGCCTCTTTCACCTGTATTGATTTTTTACAATTATAAATCACATTTGCTTATATATAGAAGTACCTGAAGTATCCTAAAGTGGCAGTTTTAGAAATTTACAAACTAGTTTGGGGATCATTTTAATCTGCCACTGCTGTCCCCTCAGTGATGAAATGTAGCAACTCTTTTTACAGCATATAATATTGTAAGAATGCACAGTTTAGAAAAGGAAGTCAGAGATAGTGTACCCCATTGAAACTGCAAGGAGGAAGGCAGAATTATCCCAGTTGGAAATGTGGCCAAGATACTGCAAATTGCGAACTGTTTCATAAGGTGCCAGTGGGATTTTTAATAACCACACAGAGAAAACCCCTAATTTAAGTTTCACATGAAAGACACACTTGGCAATTACTATGTCACTCTGCACTGTGCTGTGTCATCATCACCATACACACACACACACACCCTTTCTTTCAGTAATGCAATTTATATGTACAAGGGGACATAATTAAGAATACTTACAAATATTTCAGTTAGAAGCCAGCTAAAGCTGGAATATAGGATTGAAAGCATTTTGAAATTTGGGTAAGTACCGATACAGATAACTTCACAGCTCATCCCTAACGCTAATTGTGTGGCAGGGTGTTAAATAAAAAATAAAACTGTTTTTAAAGGGACCACTGAAATAAGAAAGATTGAATAGATTTTACACCAATATTCCTAAAATACTCCTTTCTGGTCTAAGAAAAAAGCCCAGGAACTCTCAACCCAAATGGCTGCACTCTCAAAAGTTATTATAGAAACAACTGATTAGAGGGGGTTGCAATAAAAATACCAACTTAACGGGAACAATTAAATGCATTCTAGCAACAATAAAAGGAGAGAGGCATAAACTGGACAAGGTGGGATATATAGGAGTATCTGTGTAAGTAAACCTATAGAATCATAGAATATCAGAGTTGGAAGGGACATCAGGAGGTCATCTAGTCCAACCCCCTGCTCAAAGCAGGACCAACCCCAACTAAATCATCCCAGCCAGGGCTTTGTCAAACCTGACCATAAAAACTTCTAAGGAAGGAGATTCCACCACCTCCCTAGGTAATGCATTCCAGTGTTTCACCACCCTCCTAGTGAAGAAGTTTTTTCTAATATCCAACCTAAACCTCCCGCACTGCAACTTGAGACCATTATTCCTCGTTTTGTCATCTAGATCCATCCTCTTTGGAACCCCCTTTCAGGTAGTTCAAAGCAGCTATCAAATCCCCCCTCCTTCTCTTCTGCAGACTAAACAATCCCAGTTCCCTCAGCCTCTCCTCATAAGTCATGTGTTCCAGTCCCCTAATCATTTTTGTTGCCCTCCGCTGGACGCTTTCCAATTTTTCCACATCCTTCTTGTAGTGTGGGGCCCAAAACTGGACACAGTACTCCAGATGAGGCCTCACCAATGTCGAATAGAGGGGAATGATCACGTCCCTCGATTTGCCGGCAATGCCCCTACTTATACATCCCAAAATGCCATTAGCCTTCTTGGCAACAAGGGCACACTGTTGACTCATATCCAGCTTCTCGTCCACTGTAACCCCTAGGTCCTTTTCTGCAGAACCGCTGCCTAGTCATTCGGTCCCTAGTCTGTAGCGGTGCATGGGATTCTTCCGTCCTAAGTGCAGGACTCTGCACTTGTCCTTGTTGAATCTCATCAGATTTCTTTTGGCCCAATCCTCCAATTTGTCTAGGTCCCTTTGTATCCTATCCCTAATCTCCAGTGTATCTACCTCTGCTCCCAGTGTAGTGTCATCTGCAAACTTGCTGAGGGTGCAATCCACACCATCCTCCAGATCATTAATGAAGATATTGAACAAAACTGGCTCCAGGACCAACCCTTGGGGCACTCCACTTGATACCGGCTGCCAACTAGACATGGAGCCATTGATTACTACCTGTTGAGCGTGACAATCTAGCCAGCTTTCTATCCACCTTATAGTCCATTCATCCAGCCCATACTACTTTAACTTGCTGGCAAGAATACTGTGGGAGACCGTGTCAAAAGCTTTGCTAAAGTCAAGGAATAACAGGTCCACCGCTTTCCCCTCATCCACAGAGCCAGTTATTTCGTCATAGAAGGCAGTTAGATTAGTGAGGCATGACTTGCCCTTGGTGAATTCATGCTGACTGTTCCCGATCACTTTTCTCTCTTCTAAGTGCTTCAGAATTGATTCCTTGAGGACCTGCTCCATGATTTTTCCAGGAACTGAGGTGAGGCTGACTGGCCTGTAGTTCCCAGGATCCTCCTCCTTCCCTTTTTTAAAGATGGGCACTACATTAGCCTTTCTCCAGTCTTCTGGGACCTCCCCCGATTGCCATGAGTTTTCAAAGATAATGGCCAATGGCTCTGCAATCTCATCTGCCAACTCCTTTAGCACTCTCGGATGCAGCGCATCCGGCCCCATCGACTTGTGCTCATCCAGCTTTTCTAAATAGTCCTGAACCACTTCTTTCTTCACAGAGTGCTGGTGCAGCAGTCTGGGAGCTGATCTTGTTCGTGAAGACAGAACTCATGAAGACAGTCTCACAAACTATTATCATTTATGAGAAATCTATTTCATCAAGGAACTGACACTGGGTGTGTTGCATCCAGAAGCAACAAGGCTACTTATCTAAGGAAAGAAGCTGCATTTTCAGACAGCCAACATCAAAGGTTAAACACCAGACACTCCTCATCTTGTTAGGAAATTTTGCAACATTTCACCCGGAGTTCAGAGAAGCTGATTGCTCTTCCACCATTCTAATCTGGTTGTGTGATCTAGACTGTCTGTGCACCAATCTGCCCCTTCAGTTACAAACTTTTCACTGACAAGAATCTAGTAAAAGGGGCACATGTGTGACAATAGGTGACCTGGACTGTCCAGATCTTGTACTTGATTGGGGAGGGCATGTAGCATAGAAAGTAGAAACTAATTAACCTGATGCTAGTTAATGGTGAATATCCTGATTTGTTGTAAAGGAGTACTTGTGGCACCTTAGAGACTAACCAATTTATTTGAGCATAAGCTTTCGTGAGCTACAGCTCACGAAAGCTTATGATCAAATAAATTGGTTAGTCTCTAAGGTGCCACAAGTACTCCTTTTCTTTTTGCGAATACAGACTAACACGGCTGTTACTCTGAAACCTGATTTGTTGTATTTACTTTTCCATCTCCAGATAACACTGACCAAGCCTTGTGCCCCAGTTGTTACCTTCGGAATCCGACACTCTGAGTATACAATGCCTTTGACAGTGGATGTCTATTGACCTTCACACAAGCCGCCTTACAGAAACTAAACTTATTTTTCTATATCATGTTGCTTTATATTTTAAAGCTGCCAGTTTTTATACAAGTTATCTTACAATTAACAATCATCTATCTTCAAACAAGTAATAAGTTTCTACAAGTTCTAGCACTAAAGGATGACAAATATTCAGAAAATAATCACTTGCAATATTTTAACTTGCCTCTGGCTATGAAGGAATTTTCCATATCCCCCCTTAATGAAGAGGACATGCTGAAGCTAGCAGTATTACCTTGGCGTGTGGATCTTGCTGTATCTACCTGCTGAGAGTCTGAACCCTGGCACTAGTGCATTGCCACATCTGGATCCTGTGTTCCAGAACCCGGAAATTCACAACTGTATACATAAAGAGTCACTCAATTTTGTACTACTGAGCTATTTTGTTGTTTGTTTACTCCTGTGATGACCCTCGCTGTGTGTGTCATTTATCCCTTTTATTGTGTTCTATTGCAGTATCAGCATGTAAAGAAAATAAATCAGGGAGTCAGTATTTATCATGTGAAAGTAGCTGAATACCTCAATCTACCTTTAGATTGGGGCTACAGACTAAAGTTTAAAGGGATACTGTGTGGTTAAAACAAGTTCTTACATGTGTTACATCTTTAAATTATTAAAACAAAACTTTAAAAATTTAAATGGGCTTTTCACCACTCATTCCTAGTTTACATTTTCCTCTTCACTAATCTTGGATAATGGGGAGGGGGACGAGGGGGAGAAGGGGAATGATGATTAGTGAATTTTTACTTCTGGTTCTCATGCCTTCGCAAAATATTGCCAGTTTAGAATTGCTGGAAAACGTTAAAATCCTAAATTAAAAAAACCTTTTCATTAAATTTAAGAAAAAAGTTTCATTAGAATTTTTAAAAACCAAAGTAAGCCTAGATTGCCAAACAACATCCCCTTAACCTAGGAGAAGCACTGTTCTTGCTCTCTCAGCTGCTGTATGCTGGATGGCTGTGAATATGCAGCGCGTTGCAAGGTCCACCTGCAGGCTGCATTCAGGACCTATTCCCTTCATACTCCCCCAGAGAAGCATACTGCCCTAAAGAGGAAGAGGTGGAGCTATGGACACACTGCAGCTGCACATCACCATTTGGAGCAGGCCTGACACAGCAAGGGAGGGAAGTTGCTCCTGTTGAAGTGGTATAGAAGTAGATATTCTCCTTCTGAATTACAGGGGACAATTCTGTCTCTGTGAGGCTTCCTCCCCAAGTTCCATGCAGAAATGGTGCAACTCTGCACCATCCCTTGCTATGAGCAGTGCTTAAGTGCCACAGCCGAGCCCAAAGAAGGTTAACACAATTATTGCTAAGGACAAATGGTCTCCCCCACTTAACCAAGCTGGGAACACCAACAGTCCCTCCCCCGCATTTATTGGTCTCTCAAAGTTTTACGTAGCCTTTCAAGGCAAGGTTAGTGTGAAGGTGGTGATGGGGAAGCGAACTGTTGGACTGCAGAGGACACTGTTGACCTTTATTTTAAAAATATTTTTAAAATAAAATTTCAAAACAAGAAGTCATTTTGAATAAAAAATCAAAGTCCTTCATTCCAAAAACGAAAACAATTGGGACAAGTGTCAAACAATCCGTTGAAACCCATGGGAAGTTTTGGTTTTGACAAATCAGCATTTTCCAACAAAAATGGTTTAAAAGTTCCTGACCAGCTCTATTATTGACTCCTGAGCAAGATGGGTGACTTGTACTTTAGTAATCATTTTTCCTCTTCATCCCAAAGTCAGTGGGGGACAATTTATCTTCTTCTTTATGGATACATGCAGATCCCATACGGTGCTATCTTGTCACACCTTCTGGTCTAATGCATCTTAGAGCTTCGATGTAATCTTCACTGTCCACTGTAGGGAGTATGGTATTACTGATGTATTTAATGTTGTGCATCAATGCAGGTTCCAAGGCAATAGGTTCTATAAAAAGTGAACCATGTATATGTTTAGAAACTGGCTAGTATAATACAGCTTTGGACCACGATAAGAATATACACATATAATTACTGGTGCAGCATCTTAAGGCAGTACAACTTTATTCACACCATAAAAAGCAAAATAAAGAGATAATTGCTCTGGCAAGAATTAGAGTGCTTTGGAGTTCTTTGGTCAGGAAAGATTTGCTTGAGGGAAGCAGACGGAACACTCAAGTGAGCCACCCAAATTTTTTAGGCATGTAAAATGAGCTCAGAACAGCCAAGTCTTACCAAAAACAAGATTCAAACAGGACTGAGTCAACTGAGCCAAGAGCCAGAGTGGATCATCGCTGCATCCTTCTCCCTCTATCCCTATTGCACATTCTATCTTTGGAACAGGATAAGGACACAAGTTACAGTACATCAACTAATACATGAGAAGATCGATATTCAAGGTAAGAAGCAGATTAAGAAAACTGGATCTAAATCTGCAGAAGGATCAACGTTCTGTGGCTTGTAAGAGGGAAATTCCTCAATGTCACACAGTGTCATTTGTCAGGGTGAGGCAATATACACAGGGATTAGGGGATATGGGTTTGTTCGGGGAGAAAAATAAACTGTATAGAGGATATATTCTTTGGTCCTAGAGAGGTGGTTATATCAAGAGGAATAAGAGATAGCCAATCATCAAGCAAGGAATACTTACAGGAAAATCCAGAGGAACCCTTGGAACAAATATACACACACTACAAAACAATTATGGTAGAGTTGTTTTGTACCATAAAAGCCTTTTAAAATAATGTATAGCGTTTTGGGTGTTTTTTTAAAATAACAGTAGTATTTTTAGAATGGTTTATTATAACTGGAGGCAGATATAAATAATTCAGATGGGAGAACATACATGGGTTGGAATGAGAGGGGAAATGACAAGGTCAATGAAAGGGAGAGAAGGGTGATTTGGGATGAGCATTCTGAACCAGGGTACAATACAGAATAAAGATGTAGTGCTGAAAGATCATAAACATCCTTCATCCACACAGCATTCTAACGCACAGAATTATGTAGAATCATCATAGAACAGGGTGCATACTGTATCTCAAAGTGCTGCAAGCTCTGGAGTGATGGCTTCACAAACAATAGACAATACTTGCTCAGGTATGTATTCCAGACAGTTGCACAGTGACATGCAGCGTACCTACCAGGTGATGTACTGTGGGGGGGGGGGGACAAAGAATTGAGAATTCTAAGGTTACCTCCTATTTTAAATCATCCCTCTGATCAGCCCACTTAAGACGACAGATCTAAACTCCATCTTTACCTATGGAGTGGAAATGTCTTCCCAACAATACCAAAGTGTCATATTATGGGAATGCTAGTACCAACTATACGAACAACTTCCCCCTCTAGATTATTTAAACAATAGTTTCCAAGCCTTTTGTAAAGTAATGTTTTTTTCCCTCTTCAGTTTTTCAACTCTCTCATGTCTTCTATGGTTGCAACTGAGCACGTATGTACTTGTCACAAGAGCCATGATATTTGTGCTACAGAAAAATTACTGCCACCAGCCATCTCTTTACTGCCTTTCCCCATCCTCGGCTATGAGACAAGCAGGTCAGTAGAACCAAGCTATCATGGTGGTAAAATCCTGCTCTGATACAAAACTCCATCAACCATTCATGATAACAAGTAGTAACCACTCAACTCAGTACCTACCGCACGATTTAGTTCTTCAGAGCATTGTACAACAATTCTAGCCTAGTGAGAAGCTGTTGGTATTAATGTATTTCAAAACATAAAATGAGATTAACTGACTTCCCAAGAGCACAAAGTAAGTCAGTGACAGAGCTGGATTAGAACTCAACAGCTCCTGCCTCCCAGGCCCACATTTAGACTTCTCAGACCCCCCAGCTCTGCTCATTTATGAATGGAATACAGGCACATTGCTACTATGGGTTGAGTCAGACACTTTCACATAAACAACACTGCACGTCCCTAAGGTGGGCATGACATGGTTATGAGCCAGATAACAGATGAAGGCTAAAGATCATGGACAAAGCAATAAATGAAGGCTAAGTGTCAACAAGGAGATCAAGTTGTGGTATACATACATTTAAAAAGATCAGAACGAACTATATTCATTTTATGAAAAAATCTGATGAATATGTCCAAGACTGATTAGAAAAATGACAGTAACTTGGAGTCCAGAGACGTTATGGTCCTCCAGGAATATCCCAACAATCCTTGACAGGGTAGACTTGAGGATAGCTTTGAGCAAGTCTCTGTTTATCATGGCCACAGTTTTTCTTTCCATAAAAATTCCAGGACGAGGACCCTACTCAAGTCCGTGCTTTTGACACGAGATAATAGAGGATGAAAAACACAACCACCAGTCCAGCAGAAACGTAACAAAGCAGTTTGCGATTATCCCTTCCTGAGCGTGTCATGGTGGAGAAACGCTTCACACTTCCCGTCAGCAGGCCTGTCACGCTCATGAAATCGGAGTCCTGAGGGAGACAGAATGGAGAAATTATAAAACAAATGGGGCTCTCTCTAGAGAGTGCTACTTTTTAAAGCAGAACCATTTCAGTTTCTAACTGCCTGTGGAACTGACTAACTCCTAAGTCTAGAATCAAAAAAGGAAAAGAAAAATACAAGCAGCAATCAGTCTTTAAGAAATCAGTGTCCGGTACTCTCACACTCAGGCTCCACGGACAGAATATTGCCTTCAGTTCATTCAATGCAGTTAGATATTTGAAGGTCAAATAAAGTTCTATTAAATGCAATGCACACCACCAAAATATAACGCCAACCTATGTCAATGCAACTTTTGGTATCTTAATTGCACACAAACCAGAAAATGCAGAATTAAAGGTCCTCAGAGCAACCTTAGTTTTGTCCTATTCTACGTATGCATTACGACAGGGTCCTCAATTATGTCATACTACACACCACACACAGTATAGCTAGTAATACAGAATGCTACTTATCTATCTTTAAGGGCTTGTCTATACATGGAGTTATTCCTGATTCAAGGTGTGGAAACACTTACTCTGGATTAAGACTTCCCATACATGCAGTTAATTGGGGATAACTCCATGCATAGACAAGCCCAAAGGTTTAGAAAAAGGTGCAGTTTCTTGCCATCAGATTATAATGTTATTTGCAGACTAGAACACCATATTGCTCAGTGCTGTGTCATCAAACCATACTGTAATGCAAATTCTCTCCTCTCAAGCCCCCCTTTTCTTCTCCTGTCTTTTGTTTCGGTCTTCTCACATAATTACCATTGTCAGCAGTTCCTTTTCCTTACTCAAAGCTCTAAAATCTACTGCTGTTCACTCTTCTAATTAAAGCTTCTCCTAACCTCCAACCTTCCCTTTCTCCAAGTGCTTGGAGAGAAGGCGATTTTTTCAGTCACCTCTCAGAGAACCATATTCTTGAAGTCCGGCAGTCTAAAGTGCGACTCTGGATATAGCACAGAATATACTTTTCCTTGATTAGTTCTCCTTTCTCATGATAGCTATTTCTTTTTTCCTCTTCACCTTTGACTTCAATGCAGACTTTGGACCGTTCTTTCCTGCTACGCTACCTCCATAGACGCGTAGGCATCTCCAGTTCCCTTGTTTACCAAAATTGCTGTTCATCTCTAGTAGTGGTTTCTCTTCTGCATCAAGAACCCTCCTATACAGAACTTACCAGGGCTCAGTTATTGGCCATATGCTTTCTTACATCTACTTTCTCCCTCTCCATTATGATCTTATCGCTCCCATTTTTATCCTCTGCTATAGTTTTTCAGCCACACTCAGGTGAACATGTTATCCAATAACTTTAATGCTGCATCCTTCCCTCGAGTCTTCCTTAATTATACGTAATTTGTGGCTTCCACTCAACTTTCCTCCAAGACATTTATTTGAAATGCTTCTCAGATAAAACACACAAATTAATCTCCTGAACATACCTTGTTGATTTAGAGTCAGATGAAGGCCTTTTGCCTATAATCTTGCTGCTAACCTTCACCATCAACCTCCATTCTCCTCTCCTTCCCAATTCTGACTTTGTATGTGACTGTATGGATCCCATCCCTCTTGAAGACTTCATATACATCTTCATCCCATCTTGCTTTCAATCCTGCAGTTACCTTCTCTATGGCCTCCATGTTGCAGCTTCTCCAGACTCCAACATGTACAGAAAAGCAACTGCCTGATCTTGCTCATCAAGTAACAGCATGACCACCTTAGTCCCATCCTCAAACATCTGCACTGGATTCCCTTCCTTTCAGAATTCTTCCAAAACCCTCAGTGGGTAAGCTCTATGTTACACATCTTCTCTCTCTGTTGCTACTATACAATTTGTATATATCAGTTTAAGACTGCTGTGGGGGGTGAAATTAAGGGGAAATAAATTGAAATTAAAAATATGGAGGTTAAAAAGTAAGGTCTTTTTCCCTAGAATGCTAAATTAGGGCATCTGCTAGCCCACACAATGTATAGCAATTTCAGCCTTTCCTGAAGTTCCTGGATCTTCCATCAGCAGCCAGTGTTTAGAATACATAACCAGATTTTATTTTTGTTTTATAAATTATATTTGTTTTTCATAATACCTGTAGAAGTTAAGGTGGTAAGTGGAAGGAATAAGATACTTGATAACATGAGCAGATACCCATTTGCACAGAGTCCCAGCCTCAGCACTTCCAAAAAGAGTAGTGAATACAAAGCCCTGATTAATTCTATGGGTTTCAGAGATTATGGGAAGTAATCCTGACATATTTATAAACACTTCCAAAGTTACAAACAAAAATGACCAAGAAAGGCCTATATCTGAATATTAGCTTGAGGCAGAGGTTTTAATCCCAATTAGTAGATAATCTCCATCTGTATTTCTAAAATACATTGTCCTATTCCAATGGTTCCTGTTACTAGTTGCTAGCTGTGTTAGTCTGATCAGACATAATGATATTAGCAGCTGGTAGGTATCTGTTGGACTATGTACCAAAAAGCCCATACAAAATAGCTTCACATTTATCACCCAGCATTTGAGACGCTGCCAATTCCAATTGCTAGAATTTAATTTGGTGCCGTTTATGGGGGTTCTATGAAGCAAACAATTAAGACAACTCTGGAGATTCAGCACAGAGGTTTTCATCCCTTATGGACTTCTATCAGTTTCTTACCGTGCCATCCAGATAGCGGTTTTGATCCTCAGCATCTTTGTCGATATCCAGTGCCAGCTACTCAAGACAGAAGAAAGTGTCAGCATCTCCAAGTGAAACAATCAACTCCTAACATACTAGAAGCCGGTGAAATTCCAAGCACACATACAAGAGTGGCTCATCACTCCTACCACCTCCCACACATACACACAATGTGTTTGTTGAGTCCAATGTACACACCAATAGTTGCAGCAGAAATTCCTGAGATCTCCAGAATCAGAAATTCAGCTCTACAACCAACCACAGACAAACTTTTTTATATGAAGTCACCATGCAAATACTGAGAAAGTGAAAATGGAAAACAGACTCCAGTATTCTGCTAACACTGTGGTCTCTGCATTAAGAAGTGTACGTAAATCAAGGTTTTTCAAGCCAATGGAACTGATTTAGTCCCAGAATTACTATATGAATATAATGAATATGAATATTTTTAATATGGCTTTATTGAGACCTTCCAAAGAAGGCATCCTTAACAATATATCTTTGTATATCTTGCCCCCACCCCCCAATCACTTACCAAACCTAATTCCTTCTCTGGATGCCACTAAAACCAGAAAATTTTGTACCCTGGAACATAGTTAAATCCCAAATAAGGGATGAGGATTTCAGTAAAATGCCCAGGACATTCCAATAGCAAAAGTTAGCTACCTGACCGGACATAGACAGTGATATACTTAAAAGCTTCATAAATAAGACAGCCCCATGTAACCTACTATGTGCTCTCAACATTCACGACGTAAGACAGTAAAGAAAATGTATGATGTGAAGTTAGCAACTAACCGATTTCAGCCTGGTGACCTTGGTGGCTAGATTGTCCGCCATGCGCTTGTTCTCCACATCTAGCATATCATCCACAGCACTTGGACTCTGACCTGAAAAAATCCTATTGGTTATGATACAACAAATGGCAGTGTATTTACTGGTTAAAATGGAGGAATGGCGTCAAGATTTCAGATTTCTATTTTCAGTTCTACCACAGACTTGCTGTGACACCTTGGGCAAGTCACTTAACTTTTCTATGCCTCCATTTTCACAGTCGTAAAATGGGGATAATAATGCTTACCTACTTTGTGTAGATATTGTAAAGATCAATGCCCATGAAGAACTTTGAAATCCTATGATGAAAAGGTACTACAGAATTGCAAAGCATTACTACTAAAACTTTATGGAGCTTTTAAGAGTCATTTACAAGGAACTACGGAAAACACAACACCAAAGCTTTTGAGAAAATGCCTTCTTTTTAAGGCTGCTTTTCAGACAAATGCTAAACGGAAGGTTATGCAACTATGAGCAATAATATTTCAGGAAACTGTTTCAGCCCTGAACTACTGTGCCAGGTATCATTGGTCTGAAGTGAATAGCAAATTCACCAGGCATTTGACAGACAAACAAAGACACTTTCTACATCTGAGTCCCTGCTCTTAAAAAATGCCTCATTCTGCCCTTAGCTGCAGAGGTGCATATTTTGGAAAAGCTTGGGCTTAAGAGTTTGCATGTGATATGCAATAATAAATAATAGTGGTTTGTTCTTCTGCAACAACTTCCATCTGAGGATGTCCAAGAACTTTGATGATTTGCGCCTCGCAACCTGTATATAAGAAACTGTACACTAGCTTACCTAACAAGACACCTGTACAAGTAGCTTCTGAGCCACTGCAGATATTGGTGCCAACTAAACCATGCCTCAAAAGGAGTATTACTTAAATGGAGGACCCACTGCTGAACTCTTGGGGCAGCAGAGGAGCCTGCAGTTCATAATGAGCATGCACACACGAGTCCAAAACATCCCCCACCAATCCTCAGTCCATCACACAGCTACACTTCAAACTATGGGGATGCAGGCAGTATCTGTTTAGCATTAAATACTCTGAACCCCTACTGCCCAAATGGAGGCAAGCAAAGTGACTAACAGGCACCTGCAGTCACATGAGACAGACGGAGCATTGTGTGTCCTCACATGAGGGCAATGACTAGGGAGAAGAGGAATCTAGAACAGGGGTTCTCAACTTTGTTGTTTCTGAGCTCCTCCCTGCCCCCCAACATGCTATAAAAACTCCATGGCCCAGCTGTGCCACAACAACTGGTTTTCTCCATATGAAAGTCAGGGCCGGCATTAAGGGGTGGCAAGCAGGGCAATTGCCTGGGGCCCGATGCCTCAGGGACCCCAGCAAAGCTAAGTTGCTCATGCTTCAGCTTCATCCCCGGAGTGTTGAGGCTCAGGGTCCTGGGCCGCAGTCCTGCATGACAGGGCTTTGGCTTTCTGCCCTGGGCCCTAACAAGTCTAACGCTGGCCATGCTAGGGGGACCCCCTGAAACCTGCTCACGGCCCCCA
This sequence comes from Eretmochelys imbricata, assembly GCF_965152235.1. Taxonomy (NCBI): domain Eukaryota; kingdom Metazoa; phylum Chordata; order Testudines; family Cheloniidae; genus Eretmochelys; species Eretmochelys imbricata. Next base: position 17,683,422 of record NC_135577.1, read on the forward strand.
TTGATCTAGAAGAGCCCATTGGAGAACCCTCCATGGCAGTGGTTGGAGGAGGGAGGGAGGGGGAGGAGTAACCCACCTTCCAGAAGGTGGACTTTAAATTTAAAAAGAACAAGAGTACTTGTAAAAAGAAAAGGAGTACCTGTGGCACCTTAGAGACTAACCAATTCATTTGAGCATAAGCTTTCGTGAGCTACAGCTCACTTTATCGGATGCATAGAATGGAACATAGAGTAAGATTGTGTGTGTGTGTGTATCTATACACAGATAAGTTGGAAGTCACCATACAAACTGTGAGAGGCTAATTAGTTAAGTTGAGCTATTATCAGCAGGAGAAAAAAACGTGTGTAGTGATAATCAAGATAGCTCACTTAGTTGACAAGAAGGTGTGAGGATACTTCGCTTAAGGAAATAGATTCAATATGTGTAAGGACCCAGCTACTCCCAGTCTCTATTCAAACCCAAGTTAATGGTATCGAGTTTGCATATTAATTCAAGCTCAAAACTTTAAATTTGTTTTACGAAATTACTATTTAGAAAACCCCATAATCACAAGGTGCTTAAACAACAAACCAAAGTGACTTCCTGATCGTAAATTCAAAACTACCAGCAAACCAAGCCAACCCCATCCACACCTATTTTGCACTGACGTGCCCCTCGCTGCCCCACAGACCCACAGCTAACCAACTACCCACCCCATATCTTACCAACACGGGCCCCATTGTCCTCCCATCCCAATATCTTACTGACAGGCACCTCCCCACACCCACCCCAAACCAAGCCCACCCTCCACCCCATACCTTACTGCCACCGTGCCATGGGCCTCATTGTCCCCTCAGCCGCCCCCAAACCACAGCAACTCCCTGCTCCCATCTCTTCGTGCCAGGCCCCCACCCCACTGCCAGGCCCCGCCCCGCCGCTCCCTCTCCCCAGGCGGGCGCCCGGGCCCGGACAAATGGCGGCGGCGGCGGCCCGCAGTTGGGCCCGGGGCTGCCGCTCGCCCCGGGGCAGGAGGCGGCAGCGCGCGAAGCCCGGCCCGGGCTCACCTCGGCCCCAGTCCGCCATAGCCGCGTCCGGCCTCGGCGCCTCCGTATCCGGCTTCGGCCGCGGGCGGGCGGCTCCGGTTGGCGGGGGCGGGGAGCCGCAGTGACTCCGCCTCCCGGGGCGGGGCCTCCCCTGCCACCGAGCCCCGGCGGCTGCTGCGGGGGAGACGCCGGCCCGGGAGCGTCCCGCCCAGCAGCCTGGCCCCCCCCGGACAACTGGGCCCGTCCCCCCGCCCATTGCCCCCCCGCCCGGACAGTCCCGTTCGCAGCCGGCCCTGGACACTCGGTTCCGATCCAGCCCCCCCGCTGCTGCCCCTCGGCTGGCCGGGCAGGGTGGCCGGGCTTGCCCATGCTGGGCAGGGTAGGGGGCCGTGTCCCACCGGCTGGGGACCCACGGGCAAGAAGGTAGATTAGCCTAGGGTGACCAGATGTCCCGATATTATAGGGAAAGTCCTGATATTTGGGGCTTTTTCTTATATAGGCACCGATTACCTCCCCCCACCCCTTGTCCCGATTTTTCACATTTGCCATCTGGTCACCCTAGATGCGCCCCTTCTGTCTGATGGCTGAATACTGGTTGTGTTAGACCCATTGCAGTGGGGCCCCACGCCGGACTGGGTGCGGGTCTACAGCAGTAATACACCGGTGTGAGGTGTGGGTCTCTGGAGGGCTATAACCCACCCCAGCCTCTCACCCCTTTGGGTCAGTCAAGCTTAGGGTTGCCAGTTTTGGTGCCAGGTGTTCCTGGAGGTTTCATCACACGACATGATAGGCTTTGATTTCAGATTAATCTTTACCTCCTGGAGACTCCAGGACAATCCTGGAGGGATTCCGACATCCCGATTGGCTGCTCCCCTTTGTTTAGGGTTTGGAGATTAGACAGTGCCACTCCTGGTGGTAGGCCTCAGTCCTGCAAACCATCCCCCCGGGGCTCCGTTTTTAAACCTGAGTGCTCGTACCGCAGTGCTGTTTTGTTTCGGCTTGTTGTAACATGGGAAACGTAGGAATATTTACATGTACAAAAATAAGCTTTGAGCGGCGTGGAAAAGATTTCTATAGTTTATTTTAATTAACAAAGCCTAATATCCTGGCCTAAACTTCCTCTGTCTCCTTCTCACACTGACAAAATGTTATTATTTATTTAATCCCCGAGCCTGCAATGTGATCCATGTGAGCAGACGCGTGCGCGTGCCCAGAGCCCCCGAGAGGTGCAGGATTCCAGCGACGGGGAACAGCGGGTAGGACCCAGGCTTTAGAGAGCTCCATCCGCGGGACCACGCAGGGAGGGAGCCACTCTGCCTGGCAGTAAGTCTTTCCACCATTGGGACACCGAGAACGAAGGGAGATGGGATGGAACAGAAAAACAGCGCCTGGGCAGTGATATTTAGCACATGCCTTGTTAGTTTCATAATGTTTGCTGTTTTATATTCCATAGCTTTAAATATTGCATCATAAATATTAAAAAAACAACAACAACGAATAGGCGAAAAACAGAGAAAGAACAGGTTTGCCCAGCCCTGCTTATTTACTTTAGGGTTTTTTTTTTTCCATCTGACTCTCCGTCTCAAACACAATGGAAGAGAGGATTTTTCATTGTTTGTCATTAATCCTCCCAGAAAAAGGTCTTCAGCACCTACAGTATTCCCAGATTGCACCCATTGTTTAACATTCTTCTGGCGGATCCCGGGAAGTTAACTCTGCCCCTCCCCCGATCCCAGACTTCCAGTAATGCAGCTTTTCTTTTGTCTGTTTCTTCTTCCCTACCCGAGGTGTTGCCACCCACCCCTTCCGAATCGGTTATCGGATGCTGCGTTACCAGCACGGGTCGCAACTTCCGTATGAGTCACACACACACACACACACACCCTCGCTCTCCCGCTCGCCTTGGACAGCGGGGAGGGGGAAGAGAGAAAGACCTTCTCTTCCCCGCTACCCTGCCCTAGGAACAGCAGCCCAGCTGGGCGGATGACCCCACATTCCACCCTGCCGCTGGTGTCCGAGCTTGAAAAAAAACAAGTTTTTCTTTAAAACAAAGCAGGTGCCCTCACTAAACGCTGCATTGGAGGGGGGACAGCTGCTGTGTTCAGGAAATAAGGCAGGAAACCTGAGCAAGTAAAGGTAATGTGCTTTATATGTATATTATTTAACATAGAATAGCTCCTAATGTTTGTTTATACTCTTTTTCATTGATCTGGAAGGTGGAGTTGTTGTAACTGATTTAGCAACATTTTATCTTTTAAAATAAAGCTAACCCAATAATTATTATAATGGTTATTGTTAATTGTTGCAGACATTTTGCTTCTATGCCCTCTGTCTCTACTAAGGAGTCCCAGTCCCTACTTTTAGTAAAATAGTTACCATTGGTCCCATTCTGTCCCTCCAAAGTGATCAGGATTTCTTAAAAGATTGATTTATTATGAAAGATTAAAAGATATGTACATGTGTAGTTCGGCTAAACAAAGACTAAGATTCTGCAAAGACCTTACACACATGCTGAACTTTACTACCAGGAGTAGTTTCACTGATTTCAAGGGACTGCTCACAGAACTAAAGTTAAGCACATGTGTAAATGTTTGCAGAACCAGAACCAGGGGGAGGAGCACAAAGACCAGCTTCTATACATATTTGGTGGGTGTGGGCATCAAAGAGAGAATGGTACTGGGTGTGGAATTAAGACTAATGGGATGAGTTCCTCATGAGTTAAACAGAAAAATGCAAGATGAAAAACAGGATGAAAATTCCAAATAGTGAGGTCTAAATGGAAAGTGGTGGAAGCTCCATCACGCTAGCCTGGACAAAAAGCTGGAGAATACACTGTAGGGAACAATTCTGTACTGGCCCAAAGGGGGTGGATTAGATGAGCTGCCTTTTCCAGTTTTAATGTCTCCAACTGTATGGAATTTCTTTTAATTTTTTTTGGGGGGGTGGTTGGTGCATCTTGAGAGCTGTGTTCCTCTCTGTCTTCCTAAATGGCCCTATTAGTAGCTCTCAAACTTCAGGGTGCGCATCATGGTGGGCGGTCAGCAGGCACCCTTCAACTTTATTGTGGTAATGCAATAGAATTGGTGCACACCCTTGCAGTGAGTTCTGGATGGAGCCCCACTGAAGTCGGGGGTGGGGGGCCAGAGGTTTGCAGGAGACTCATCGCAGGATCATGACCTTACTGTGTAATTTTACACTACCAATATTTAGTGCCGAATTGACATCTAGCTATAGAAAAGATAAACGTCCATAAACGTATGGAATCATACTCAGTAATTTATATATTAATTATTTATTAACTATCTCTCTCAGCACTATACATCAAAACAGTGCTTTACAAACAACCTTAAACACAGGCCTAGCCCCAAAGAATCTATGAGTATTATTTGCATATAAATACACATCTAATTATTTAATATACTTGTAAAACACATTGGTTTCCTGGATGATACAAGCCTACTGTCGCTTTGGCCTATAGAGGCCTTTTATCCATCATCAGGACAGGCGTTTTTATAGTGCGTTCGGTATATCCTCCCATCTTCCCCAATTACAGAGCTACACAGGCACCTCAGTATTCTAGATTCCTCAGTATTCTAGATTCTTTGTTGAACCAACAAAGCAAAATCCCAGTGCATTTAATTGAGGAACTTCTTCATGCCACCTTAAAGGACAGCGCCACCTTAACCCAGCCTGGATGGTGCTTGTCTGGCTATTGTGCATCTCTTTTACTCCACAGGGTCATTTCTGGGATTTTGCTATGTGGTAACAGAAATCAGGACAGTGGGTGGAGGAGGAGGGCTGCAGGGAGCTGCAGTTGTCTGTTCTGTGTTAATCTTCCGGCTGGGAAAGGGAGGGAGGTTTCCTAAGTGCGTTGGTGGGAGGGCATTTATTAAACATTGGAAAGCAGAGAGAGGAGGAAGAGGATTAAAGGGCGAGAGAAAGAGAGGGAGTCAGCGCCTGGTTTTATGGGGGTCATCCATCTGCTCTGCCCTTTGGATGTAACAGAGTGAGCCCTTTCACTTGCTTTTCTCTCTCTGTTCCTCCCTGCTCCCTCCCAGTTGTCTGTGTATCAAGGTCCCTGTGCATCTGTAATTATCCGGGTAATTATCCAGCAACGCTACAAGGCCGCCCACCCCACCCCATAGCGTTCCAATCCATATCCAAGCTGCTGGGGCAATGGATCTCAAGAATGTGGTGGAGACTGTGGAAAGCGGGGAACAAGACGCTATCCTCAAGGTGCTGCAGATCTACAATCAGGAGGTGAGTATTGTGTTTGTGCTTGGCCTGTGCCAGTCCTCAGCTTTCCCTGTTTACGTGTCTGGGAGCAGGTTGGCTGGAGAAGCCGTGCTGTGGGATTTCTGTGCCACCCAGCTGTCCCTGTTTGTCTCCTCTACCTACATCTGTCTGTGCGTCACTTCAATAAAACTGCCATTAACCTGCTTAGCGGGTAAATCTTTTGTTTGTAGCATCAGTGGTTCCTGCATGTATGTTTTGACAGTGACTGTTCCCGAGCATCTAGTAAACCTCTCCCTTTTCTGCTTCCCTTATGTACTGGAAGTAAAGCACTCAGGCTGGATTTTTAGCATCAAGGGTGCAAGGGAAACATGGCAGGGAAATGAATGCCCATGTGGGGGCTAAATAGTGAGGTAGAAAGGAGGAGCCCTTTATGGTAAAGGAAGGTTTGGAGGTAACATATGAGGCCTAAGGAGGAAGCTATGGATGGAGTAGAATTATTATGGTTCACAATTAAAGATAATTAAGGAAGCACATTAACAGTAGGGATTTGCCACATATGCTTCATCTGAAAGTTGATAAGAGAAATCAAAAATAGCACGTGAAAACAACAAACTGGTAGGAATGAGTGATTGCCACTACCAGCTTGGAAATGTTTCAAAACATTACACGAAGGGGTTGCCCCTTCAGAATAGGCACACATGACATTTTCAACTCAGGAACCAATATGCAAGTGCAGGTGAAATTCACTTCAAAGGAGTCACCTTAGGAATGAATGTGGCCCGTCAGATCCTACATGACTCATGCTGCATCACACTGAAGTAGGTGGAAAGCGAGCAGAGAAAGCTGCAAATATTGTTGCAGAAGTGTCATTTTCCAGGGAAAAATTGTGCATGCTACATCTGTTCCAACCGGGCAATTTTAATCCAGTCAAAGTCTCAACTAAGAAACAGTAGGACCCCATAAAAGTGACATACAGCAGAAATAACACAAATCGTGGCAGATGAAATATAAGAGGAATTAAGATGCTAAGAGGAAATTTGAAGAGCAAATAGCTAAACATAGCAGAACAAACACCAAGATGTTTTTTGAGAGTATATCGGACACAGGAAGCCTGGGAGACAGAGTTAACAAGTCAGCTAGACTGTCGGGGAGTAAAGGGAGCAATAAAGGAGGATAAGACATTGCAGAGAACCTAAGGCAATGTCTTTGTGTCAGTCTTCACCACAGAAGATGATGGGAGATTCCTGCCCCAGATATATTCTTTTCAACAGAGGGCGTGAAAGGAAGTTAACGTTAGGGTGCCTGAAGAATTCATGTCAGGCTGTTTAATACTTTTATAAAGGATCTGGAAGACGTTGTGAACAGTGGAGGAGGCCAAATTTGCAGTTGACAGAAAATTGTGTAAATCTCTCAAGACTGCAAAAGAACGTCAGGAATTCCTGAGGGACCCTACAACAGACTGGATCCCCAAAGCCAATTGAAGTAAATGGCAAGACTATCACTGACTTCAGTGGGTGCTGGATCAGATGCCAATAGGCAATTGAGCAACACGGGGCAATAAAAATTCACTGTGGATTGGTGCAAAGTGAGGTACATTGGAAGGAACCATTTGAACTATTCATACATGTTGATAGGGTCTAAATTTAAGTATAATCACACTGGAAAAAATCCTAGGTCCCATTTGCAGGCAGCACAATAGAACCATCTGGGCAATACACAGTGTTGGTCAAAAAAGATGTTAGGGAGTATTAACAATATGATAATACTGTTATGTAAATTGATGAGACATCCTTGCCTTAAGCAGTGGATCAAATTCTCTGTTGGTGTAAATTGGGATAGTTCCATTAATTGCAATGGAGCTGTGCAGAGAATTCAGGGCCCATTATAATATGTGCTGGTTACTGCATCGCCAAAGGATATAACAGAAATGGCAAAGGTCCAGAGAAGGACAACAAAAGTGATTAGGAGCATGGAAGTGGTTCCATATGAAGAGAGGATAGGACTATTTAATTTGGAAAGGGGATGGGAGAGTGGTCCTGTATATAAAATAATGAGTGATATAGGAAAGATCAGTCAGGAGCACATCCTTACCTTTTCTTGTCATAAAGGCACAAGGGGTGAAGTTCTCTGGCCTGTTTTATGCAGGTTAGACTGGATGATCATAATAGTCCCTTCTGGCCTTACAATCTATGACTTTTTGATCCAGTGAAATTAAAAGGTAATACCTTTAAAACCGGTGAAAGGAAATGCTTTTTACACACACACACACGCTGCATAATTAACCTGTGGAACTCACTGCCACAAGGTATAATTCAGACAAGTAGCTGAAGAGGGTGCAAGGATTGGACATTTACATACCTAACAAGGATATCTGCAGTTACATTAGATAGGATAAAACATTTATAAAGGTCTTTAAACCCTCTTCTGTTGGGGCATAAATCATAACTTCCCCCATGGAAATGTTAATTTATAATTGTCCATTTTACCCCTTCCTCTGAAACATCTGGCATTGGCCACTGTTGGAAGCAGGAGCTTCCAGAGTGCTGGTCTGATCCAGTATGGCAAAGGTGGTGGGGAACGAGGAAAGGCTACTCGCATCCTCCACCCCTTGCCCATTTGCACAGGGTGCAGCCACAGTTAGGTGCTGTAGTATTTTCCTTTAGCTACTTCAGCAACCTCTGCCTGATTTTAATAGGATAATATGTTTTGAGACCTTGGAGTTACATAGATTGATACCTGGCTCAAACCTTTGAAAGACGCATCATGTTGAGGTATGAAAATTGTTTAGTGCTTTAAAAGATTGGATTTGAAATGCCATGCTTTGGATGTTGGAGAGGGATTCCACTAATCCGTCTGCCATGGTGAGCAATGGGCCAAGCCCTCTGATCCTTCCTCAACTGTTATACCTTCCTTACTTGCTTAACACTCCTTTTGATTTCAGCAGAACTTCACTGGAAAATAACTGAGTAAAATCTGAATAAGACCCTTAGATTTGGCCCTGTATTATTGAGACTATGTGAAATGTGCCAAAGACTAGATGAAAACATTTTCTAGACAATGCACCCTGAAAGTCTGCAGTAAATCATAAAGTTGACATGATCTACTAGTTGATAGTTGTTACGTAATTTAAAATGATCTGTATTACAAAGTGACTCAACGGTAGCAAGTACAGGCTGCAATAAGCTATAGAGAGGGTGTGATTACATATGCTAATCAACTGTGTTTAAAGAACACGTGGTAAATAACTGACAAGCTCAGATACTATGATAACGAGGACCTCATAATACCTAGACAGACAGACTAGAGAGAATGAATGGATGAAACAGTGTACTGGTGAGCACTACATATCAAGAAGAAAAAATGCATGATTTGGGGCGTAACGGAGTACTGATATGCATGGACACACAGTATACCTGGATCACGAATATCGACTTCTCTGCTACTGCACTGTAGTCTTCTAAAATAAGTCAGCTGGTCAGCCAGGCAGTTAGGTGTGTGTTATACACAGTACTAGGCTAAAATGACTTACCCACAGTTTGAAAATCAAGTCTATACACATATGTAGACAACAAGCAAAAAGAATAAATCAGAATTTTATGGACATTATTATTATTCCTTATTATCATGCAGCACCATACCTTTACGTTGTCCTTTACGGACAATTAGAAGAAGGCCCAATTCTCAGCCCTTGCTTCATCCCCTCTGTACCTCCTGGAGTGCAAAGGGAACACAGAGTTGTGCTAACAGGGTAGCTGAGGATTCCCTTTGCATAGGGGAATCCTTGGGTGGCATAAAGTCAGCGTTGGCAGCTCTACCACATCACGTGTTCCTGGTACCACCTTCCGGATGCAGTGGGTGTGCCGGGGGGAGGAGGCATGGCAATTTTGGACTGACTGAAATGGCTTTAGAGCAGCTCTAGAGCTGTTCTAATTTGCCCTGGAGACCAAAACAGTCCCCTTCTGCCTCCAGGAGTAGAGGTAGAGGTGGAAAGCCACTTGTGTCATCACCCCATTTCATAACACCTAAGGATCTGGCCCAGTGCCCCAGCTTCAAAGAGATGAAATGTAAATACATAGCTTCCTTGCACACTTTATAAAAGAGTGAGCTGAGAAGAAAGGAATGTCTTGACTTAGTTTTGAGTAGCGTAGAGGACTTGACTGGAGCCATAGAGGTGGGGAAACATCAAAGCAATATTGCCAGTAATTCTAGTTTGGTGTGTAAATGAAGTTAATCTGATTGTGAAGGATTGTAGGGACAATAAATTTCACAGAGCCAGATGTGGAAGAGTGTGTAAAACTGGGGTTAATTGATAAGGTTGAAGCAATGGAGGAGCAAGACAGACCTTGAATGTGACAGAAAGGATCCTGATGGAGAATAAAATGGACAAATTCTCTGTGCCTGCCACGCAAAAGTAAAAATAAATAAAAAAGGTCCAGTTTGACTGTTCAGAAAAAAACCAGACTCCTCAGGGTTAAGAAGGAGGAGGCACTTTTGAGAGATAACGTATCAGGGTTAGGAGAGGAATGGAAAGGTGGTAGAATGGAATCAGCTGCTTCAGTGCTGCCTGACGTACCTGGTGACCATGCGCCTCCAAGGATGCCGCGGAGGCGGCAGCAGGTGTGCCATCGCTGAAATTCTGATGTTCCAGTGCCAAATTCAGCACTTAAAATAATGCTGCTGCATTCAGCTGCCATACAGAAGTGGCACCAGAGTTCAACCGTGAAGGGGTTAATTGTGCATTAAAATTGCCATGAAAAGCAGAGGCAAGCTCAATCACAGATGTTTTCGGAGTGAAGGATGAGAGGCAGATGAAGGAGACTGGGGGGCCTCAGGGATGGCTCTTTGTGTTCCAGAAGAATGGGGAGTTCCCTAAATCATAGCATTGAGAACCAAGAGCAAGACACAGACCTATACGCTTTATTGATCGTATCTGAATTGCCTGGGATCCGAGGGAAGAAGATGGCATGCTGAAGGAATGGCTCAGTGATCTAAGGAATCCCATTTTGAAGTCCTTAGACATCACCCAGCCTCCTCCCACTTTTGTGCAGTGTGCTGATTGTTTGCCTGGCATTCTTCTTTTACCCTGCTGTGATGCTGCATCTTTTGTTAAGACTTTGGGATGAAGGATACATATAAAATTATATTGAAAATCAAGATCATGTCCAGAATAGCTAATCAGAAATTAGAAGATCTGAAAGCTGAGCAAACCAAAGGTGCGGACAGGATCAATATGAGGATAACGAAGGAAATGAGACAGGCCAATTTATGCTTCTATATTTTAAACCTTTTGAAAATAAAGGGGCTGGAGAGAGGCTAGTGTAACAGCTATATTAAGGAATCCAGAGCAGATCGAGGAAACTATAGGACATGGCTGTGGAGAAGATAATAGAAATAGTTACCAAGGAGAGGGAGTAGGACCAATACCTAGAATATTTAAGATGCAAGAGGGTGTGTACATTCCTAAGTGACTGGTGTCCACCTTAGGTGCCTTAAGACCAAAAGCCTTCACCTAGCTGCCAAGAAGTCTTCTGTATTAGTTGTGAGATATATCTCTTGCCTTCCCAGTTTGGGGAGATGATCCTTCACATCTTTTTAAAAATTGTAGAAATAGGATCTTTCTTGGGAGAGGTCTCTTCAAAGAAAGATGTGCAAAATCGAAGCCTGCTCAGCTCCTGGCATGTTTTGCAGCCAGTCCACGTGCATCAATGGGGCCTATAGAGCTGGATAAAGAGAGCAGAGTAAGATTATGTCTACATTACAGTCTTCAGCTGGCATAGCTACATTGGTCAGGCACATGAAGAGGTTTGATCCCTGACTGACATAGCAGAAGCCCCTCATGTAGACGCAGCTATGCCAACAAAACTGCACTTTTACTGGTGTTTTTCTCGTGGGGAGTGTTTTTACTGTATTGGTACAAAGTGGAGCTTTGCCAGTATAAGTTGCGTCCACACTAGCAGCACTTTGCCAGTGTAGTGTGCTGGCATTCCTGTACTGGTAAGGCACTTCTAGTGCAGCCACCGTCTAAATGCTCATGTCACTTGCAATTGTTAAAAATACCCTTTTAAACAGATCTCAGACATTTCTGATCCAGTGTGAAGCAGCCTCGTGAAGCGGGAAGGTGCTGTACAGTCTGGGTGTGGTCTTTGTTCAGGGTTGCAAATAACAAGGTAACTTATCAAAGTCCTGGGCTAGTTGTTTGCTTGGGTATTGAAAGCATGGAGCCGTCCTTGTCAGCTGATGCCCTGTGGGATGGAGGGAACTGGGCTACAGAGTAGCAGAAGCTTTGCTGTTAGACTAAGAAACTGGAGCATGTGGTCAATCCTGAGACTCTCTTGGACACTGGCAAATTCCTAAACTTGCTTATTAAAACCTGAACCAACTGAGAGGCCAAGGAGGAGAAGAACTAGCACTAGTGCTAAGCACTTCCTGATTATGACTGTAGATATTAGCACTGAAACCCCATGATCCACCCCGGATCACTATGGTCCTCGGATAGCCTAGGATGGAAGAAGCAAGAAGAAACTCAGGCAAGTGGTGGAAAATGTGTTCTGAAACAGCCAGCTTCCAGTACCAACTTCTGCCACTGCTATGAGGGAGATAGAGAGCCTGCCTCTCCCTGGCTATGGAGGTAGCAAACCAATGCCCTGCAGAATTTTTTCTAGACTGCAAACTCAGATGGTCATCACTCAACCCCAGAACACAGCCACTCTCACTGCAAGGAATTATCCTCTTAGTTCACCAAGACAATCACTCACATCCAGGATGGCCTCATAGACCACAGAATAAAGAGCCAGAAGCAGCTTATTCTCACAAGAAATAACATTTCTCTACTTTAATCAAGGCACTAGACACTCAACACGCCCACTCACACAAGCAAATAAAAAACAAACAAACAATCAGGGAATCAAGCTGTGTTTCACCCAGGCCTGGAAAGAAGAAAAGGAGAGAAAGAGTTTATTGTTGTTTCTATATTTAAGTGCTTGGGAGGTGCTCATAAACAACCATACAGCAGTGGGAGACACATAGGTATCACAATAGTCTTTAGAAAAGAATGGATTTATGGGCAAAGCTGGACACAAGCCTCTCCTACATGACAGCTCTAATCCCTACTCATCTGTTCTTTCCATAACTCTTCATGTTGTTTTATAGAGTCATACGTTTTAAGGCCAGAAGGGATCATTGTGATCATCTGCCTGATCGCCTGTGTAACACAAACCACAGAATTTCACACAGTGATTCCTACATCAAATTTAGCAATGTGTGGAAATATTTGTACCCAATACAAGTCAGAAACCCATGGCCTTCAACCTAAGAATCCCATGCTGTAGGTTAGCAAGCTAAATGGGGAGCTGCGGGTTCCACAGAGGATCAAGCCCAGTACCTTGTAAAGCAGACATGATACAGGAACCACCTGCATATACAAATTGCTAAGGGATCTTAAAACTCCAGAGAACAAAAGAAAAATCCATTTTTGAAGTATCATCCTAAAAAGGTATTTCCATCGCAGTGAGCTAAAAGAAGGAACATGCAGTGAAGGGATGAAACTTGTTAATGAACTGTAGGAGATCGGGGGCTGATCGGTACAAAGGTGCCTGTTAATAAATCTCTGAATGGCTTGGACAGACAAGGAGCGAGATCAGGGCACAGGGCAATGGAGAGAAATGTGATATAATGAGGCTTAGATTGAAGAAGAAGAAGGAAGTCACACAAAACCTGTCAAGGTTCCTTCCCCACTCTGAACTCTAGGGTACAGATGTGGGGACCTGCATGAAAACCTCCTAAGCTTACTTTTACCAGCTTAGGTTAAAACTTCCCCAAGGTACAAACTATTTTACCCTTTGCCCTTGGACTTCCACTGCCACCACCAAACTTTATCTGGGTTCCTGAAAAAACGGAGTTTGGACACATCTTTCCCCCCAAAATCCTCCCAAACCTTGCACCCCACTTCCTGGGGAAGGTTTGGTAAAAATCCTCACCAATTTGCATAGGTGACCACAGACCCAAACCGTTGGATCTTAGAACAATGAAAAGCATTCAGTTTTCTTACAAGGAGACTTTTAATAGAAGTAAAAAAGAATCACCTCTGTAAAATCAGGATGGTGAATACCTTACAGGGTAATTAGATTCAAAACATAGAGAATCCCTCTAGGCAAAACCTTAAGTTACAAAAGAGACACACAGACAGAAATATTCATTCTATTCAGCACAGCTATTTTCTCAGCCATTTAAAGAAATCATAATCTAATACATACCTAGCTAGATTACTTACTAAGTTCTAAGACTTTATTCCTGTTCTGTCTCCGGCAAAACCATCACACAGACAGACACAGACCCTTTGTTTTTCTTCCTCCTCCCAGCTTTTGAAAGTATCTTGTCTCCTCATTGGTCATTTTGGTCAGGTGCCAGCGAGGTTACCTTTAGCTTCTTAACCCTTTACAGGTGAGAAGATTTTTCCTCTGGCCAGGAGGGATTTTAAAGGGGTTTATATTTATGACAAAACCTTTGAAGGAATGGTGGGAACATGGAGTGGGAGGAGGCTTAAAGGGATGGATGGCAGGAAGCAGAAGGAGGACAGATGACGAGGAGCAGAAGAGTGTCTGGAGAACAGTCTAGGTGTGTAAGTGGTCATTTAAAATGTAATGCAAACTCCAGGAAGTAGGAGCCTGATCCAAAGTGCATTGAAGTCAGTGGGAGTCTTTCCATTTACTTCAGCAGCTTTTGGGTCAGACCCTAATTGCAACCACGTATAAAGGATATAATGGTATATCCAGTTCATGTGACTCCTGCTCCTCCTCTGTTGTTTTTTAATTTGGGTGGAAACATGCCTTGTGGAGTGCCTGCGGGTTGGCTCCTTGAACCTATATAACACTGGGTAACTGTTTTGCAACAGAGTGCTAGCAGAATTGTCTCCTGGGCATATAAGAACAAGGGATCCACCATACTGGATCAGACCATTGACCCATCTAGGTTAGTATCTTGCCTCTTTCAGTGGCTCTTATGTGATACTTCAGAGGAAGGTGAAACTCTCCATAATGAGTCTAGTCAACTGTGCTATACCGTGGGGGAAATAGATTTCTGAACTTTGCAAGCAATCCTGATTTCTCTGTTAACTTTTTGCCTGGTTTCTTAGTGACTTCAGCTACTTATGTTCTACTTGTTTATGTAAATATCTTAAACCCCTTTAGTATGGCAATGTTTATCGGAGGATATTGATTTCCTGCAGCAGTGAGTTCCATGGATTGGCTCTACTCTGCAAGAAGAACTATTTCCTTTTTCATTGCTGCCTTTCAGTTCAATGACTGGCTCGTAGCTCTCTCATTTTGTGGCTTGCTGGGTAGAAGCAGCCCAATGGCTGTCCCTGAACCATTTATTGTATACTATAGAGCAAATTTATTTTCTCTGTTTGTTTTTTGCCTCTTGAGGCTGATAGTTTCTGGTTTGTTTTCACAGAAGTCTCAGTGTTTCACCTTTGAAGATGAAGAGCGGGAGGAGAGGAAGGTATGTCTTTTGTTTCTTACTGTGGCCATGCAGAGGTACTTGAATGCAGAGTAGTGAATGCCAAAAGGCTTGGTGAGAGATGGCAAATCCCAGAGAGAAGCTAGTGCTCTCTCACTGGGACTGGGTCACCGATGGAGGAGCATTGGGTTAGAACAGTGGTCTCCTGAGTCGGTTTGTCAGCATATCCATTCCTGATCCAGGGGCAGCTTCTACATGGCATGATGCCACGTCTGGTGTCGCTCTTCTTGCTCCCCAAGGCCAGGCACGTTATTCCTCAATGCGAGCTGTAGTAAGGTCTTCTCTTGCTGTGGCATCATTACTTATGCAACATATACAGAACATTTACTAGTGTCATATGAAGTGTTGTTATACGTTGAAACAAAACTGTGCAGGGTTGTGAGATGCATTACCTTTACTCTTATTGCTGTTTTGTTTTCTTATTCACTGATCTGCAAGATATCAGCAGTTCACAATGGGACAGAGCCTCAGCCGGTGTAAATCAGTATTCATGGAACTATCCCAATTTACCCCATCAGGGAGTCTGGGCCAATGAGTCTCCTATTTATTAGTGAGAATTAGTGACATTCTACTATATCTAAACCTTCTGAGATCATTTCCCTTCTTCCCACCCTGTTCTCAACCCAGCTAGATCCTCCATCCTTCCCTTAACCTTATCTTATCCTCCTCTCAGTTCCTTCAGCCTGCTCCCCCATCCCCAGTATCACCTTCTCTCTGACCTTGGGACTCCCATTACATCTCTCCCCCCCCACCCCCCCATTCTGTACTCTGTATTTGATTTAGTTGGGGATTGGTCCTGCTTTGAGCAGGGGGTTGGACTAGATGACCTCCTGAGGTCCCTTCCAACCCTGAGATTCTATGATTCTATGATACTCCTTTCCATGCATTATTGCTAGATGTGGGTCAGAACCCACACTCTGGAAACAAACGCCCTTGAGCTTTGGAAAGTTCACGTCTTGATCTGAACTTTATGGTAGGCCCATCTCTAGATACTGCTTATCTGTCTCAGTGCGGTGCATTACTCAGTGCCCATGCGTGAGAACAGCTGTTGAAATGTCCGAGCTAAGGCACTGTTTGCCGTGTCTTCATTTTTCCCTTCTAACTCCCCAGAAAATGGCCCAGCTGCTGATCAAGTTCCTGGAGAGGGAGCTCCAGCCCTCCTGCCAAGTCACATGTTTGGAAAGCATCCGCATCCTGTCCCGGGACAAAAGCTGCCTTGACCCCTTTGCCACCAGGGAAGGCCTGCAGACCTTGGCCAGACACGCTGGCATTGATTACTCAGAGGAGCTCATTCGGGAAGTCCCAGACCTAGATGTGATCCTGGAGGCCCTCAAATGCCTCTGCAACATCGTCTTCAGTAGTCCCCGGGCACAAGAGCTGACGGCTGAGGCCCGGCTCGTGGTGGGTCTTACGGAGCGCATCAAACTCTACAATGAGAAGAATCTCCCCCATGAGGTCAAGTTTTTTGACCTGCGTCTTCTGTTCCTGCTGACAGCACTGAGGGTGGACATCCGGCAGCAGCTGGCCCAGGAGCTTAGGGGCATCAGCCTGATGACAGATACCCTGGAGCTGACGCTAGGTGTGAAATGGCTGGACCCCCATGAGGTAGCCACTGAGGGGAGCCCTTCCCTACCCCTGCCACGGCAGGAGACAGAGCGTGCCATGGAGATCCTTAAGGTGCTCTTCAACATCACATTTGACTCCAGCAAGAGGGAGGTGGATGAGGTAAGTTTCCCAGAAGTCACTGCCCATGCCTTGATCCGATAGTGGTTTTCCACCTCCGCTGAGCAATTCCTCCCTGTTGCGTGTGATGTTGATGCATCCTCCAGTCTGTGGACTCACGGTTACATACGCACATGTAGGAACAGAAGCAACCCACGGGGACTTCACTTCTAGAACGGTTTGATGACAACTCTGCTGTCTCTGCCCTATACACTGTTAACACTTAACAAATTGTAGCATTTTGTAAACTTTCTTAGGACTTTAAAAATAATTTTTGTGCCAGACGAGGGCAAAACGCTCATGTAACTTGCCATTGAAATGGCCAAAGCATAGCCCTTTTCCACCTTCTATATTAGTGATGGAGGTTGCAGATGGCTAACTTTTGGGAATGTCTGTGGCCTCTGCTGGTCCCTGGATTAACCATGTGGTGTGTTGGAGGACTCGGAAGGGATATGGAGCAAGAAAAAGGACGAGCAAGTGCGTGGGCGGGGCAGGAAGCAGAAAGAGAGTTCTGGGGACATTGCCATGATTTGTATGTTACTCCTCTTACTCCACTTTACCAAGATTTGGTTGTTCTTGGTATCCATGTACAGAAGTGTTCTGTTCCCGGAACAGCAGTAGAGAGGCAGAAGGGCAAACAGACTCTGGGATTTCAGGAACTGCAGAGATGTGCTTCCCTTTCATAATCAGGTTTTTTGTTTTCTGTTTTGGGGCCAGGAAGATGCTGCTCTGTACCGACGCCTGGGCGCTCTCCTGCGTCACTGCCTGATGATTTCAGCTGATGGAGAGGACCGGACAGAAGAATTTCATAGGTGAAGATCATTGTCCTGCCATAAGACTTGAACCCATATTATCTTCTTACCCAGATCAGAAGGTGCTACTGTATAAGCCACCCTGACACTAAGGATCAGATTCTGATACCCTGATTCATGCTGAGTGGTACCTTTCTCTACAAGTAGTCCTGCTGAAGGGAATGGGACTACTTGCCAGAGCAAGAATCGCTCACCAACTTGAAAAAGGTCTTCACAATCTGGCCTTAAATATCTAACCATATCCTGAGTCATACTGAGCAGTTGCCATATGTTGTGCAATTGACATTGACAGTTGTCATTTGAGAGAGAGCTGAGACCTCCCAAAATCAGGTCATGTTTGACCTTTGTGTGCACACCCTTTGATTAGTTTGGTTGTAGAAGAGTCCACTTGCAGGTCCCAGCAAACGATGGTTTTTGATCTTACCCTCCGGCTCCTCATATTGCTAGAATTTAGAAATTAACTTGCTCCTTGGAGAGTAAAAGAATTTACATTAACACAGAGCCTTGGATGTCTCTTTGTTCCTCCTCTCCCTGTATGTTCAGCCACACAGTTAACCTCTTGGGCAACCTGCCTCTCATGTGTCTGGATGTCCTGTTGACCCCGAAGGTGCGGCCAGGCTCACTTGAGTACATGGGCGTCAACATGGACGCAGTCAGTGTCCTGCTGGATTTCTTAGAGCGACGACTTGACAGGGTAGGTAGAGGAGATGCTGTGCAGTTTTTCATTGTGCCATCTTTCCATGCAGATTTGGCCCTCCATCCCTGCCCAGCAGTGCTACTTTCTCCATTAAAAAAAACCCAGATCACCTCACGAGGAGACCACAGGAATGTCAGCAAATGATGGCTGGTTTAGAATTCACCAGAGTATTGGTAGCTATACCTTTAATAGAAGTGAATATTTTCCAGACAGAGGCAAACAATTATGGTTGGTGTTTGAGTAGGTTCACTGGTTGACTGGACAGTAGGGTGATTAACTTGTTGATTAAAAAGTAATAGATTTATTGGCTGTTTGCATGGCAAGATTGGTTGGATGGGAGTTGGTTAACTGACTGACTGACTGAATCGGAAACCCTGGAACTGGTTAGTTACCGGGTGTGTTGGTCAGCTGTTTGGATATGACAGTGTAAATTGCTGTACAGTAGGCAGTTGATTGATTGGTTAGCTGTTTCTTTCCCGTGACTAACTCAGGAGGTCTGAGGACTGATTGTCACCAATCCCACTTTGAGGTGAAGGGCCAGTGGAGTTTTTGTGGGCTTCATTAAGGCAGATCATGGGGATTAACACCCACCCCCACCCCTCAAATTCCCGGATTTACTACTCCAGCAACTTAATCTGAGTTTTTCCTGAATCCAAAAATAAAATTGTTTTTAAGTTCTCAGTTCATTTTTGACAGAAAGGTGTTATATGAAGCAAACCTGTTAAAAATATCACCAACTCAGCAGAACATTGGGTGTGGTCTTCAGGCTCTAGAAATACTCTGAGAGCTTTTCTGTGCGTGGCTGCGTGACTTCCCAGCGCGCTCTGCTGTCACTCCTGTGTTCCAGTGTGTTTCTGGCAGCCCTGTGCCATACAGCGAATGCAGAGAGGCTGCCAGCTCTGACACAGTGGGAAAGCTGCTGTGGTACAGAACTGGAATCTTCCATCCTCATCTCTGGCCTGCGCTCTCGGGATCTGTCTCTGCTAGGAACTGGACAATGAGAACTACGTGAGCTTGTGATGACCTCTTGTTGTTTCTTCTGGGCTCTTTCACAGGGTCACAAACTGAAGGAGACCCTAACCCCTGTGCTGAACCTGCTGACAGAGAGTGCCCGTGTTCACCGCCAGACGAGGAAGTTCCTCAAAGCTAAGGTACCGTGTTGGTGTAGGGAGAATCCAACGCTCATTCCTGATTCCTCTGAGGTGGGAGAAGAATAACACAAACTTTGTGGATACCACCAGCCTCCAAACAGATACCCCTCTCCTTCCGTATACAGATTCTGCTATCCAAGACTCTGAGTCCCACAATACCTGCCACGTTTGCCGCGCTCCCAGTAGTTTATTCATTTAATTGATCTGTAAATTGCATTGTGGCACAAAGGTTTTCTGGAAATCCCAGTGCCGTTCCAGCCTCGTCTCTCTTGCTGTGGCTTTGCAGGTGCTGCCTCCGCTGCGGGACGTGAAGAATCGCCCCGAGGTGGGGAACTTGCTGCGGAACAAGCTTGTGCGCCTGATGACGCACATTGATACCGACGTGAAGCACTGCGCGGCCGAGTTCCTCTTTGTGCTCTGCAAGGAGAGCGGTGAGTAACGAAAACGTCACAGGATGGATGAGATCCTCTGGGATCTTCGTGCCAGGGAGGCAGGGCATGGAATCCAATTTCTGGTCAAAGCCAATTAGAGCTTACACCACATCAGACCTTCCAAGGCTAGAGGACACACCTTGCCACCCCTCAGACACGCTGTCCAGGCATTCGGTGCTTGGGGCAGGTAGTACAGGAGTGCACTGTGGGAAGGCAGAGTTGCCTTCCCACCTCACAGACACACCATATAGATGAGCAGTGCCAGTGGTCAGTGAAACACTCTGCAAGGAGACAGTTCCTTCCTACCTCACAGACACACTGGGCAACATTCAGACCTGCTGTCAGCGGATGCAGCTCCACTGATCCATTGTCCAGCCCCCCCAGTGTGGGGAGTCAGATGATAAATCTGATATTGTTTGCTTTACCCTCCGCTCTGCTGTCACAAAGTCCAGGGGAAGAACTGGTTCTTGGGGATTTTGTCTGAGGGAGGAGGACCCGGAGCTGAACTTGCTGCTTGAGCACTCAGGAGCGGTGTATTGACTATCAGTGCCACAGTCTGCATTTCCCACCTGTCTCTTCCATATGAGGATTTATCCAGTGGATATCCATGCTGGCTGGTGCCTCTTGTTTAAAAGTGGTCACTTTCTCTCAGTCAGCCCAGCCTGTCCCCAGGAGGGCCGGTGGGCAGCAAGGGGATGTGCTGACTCTTGTGTCTCTCTCCCCGTCAGTGTCGCGATTTGTGAAGTACACAGGGTATGGCAATGCAGCTGGGCTCCTGGCAGCACGAGGCCTCATGGCAGGAGGGCGGGCAGAGGGAGAGTATTCTGAGGATGAAGACACGGACACAGAGGAATACAAGGAAGCTAAGCCCAAGTAAGGACCCTCCACCACTTCCCACCACTGTCCCTCTGTCCTTACATACTCACAAATCCCTTTCTCCATGCCCGGCCTGTGCTCACGAGCTCCCTTCCCCATCCTGTCCCTGCGCCCTCACCTACCCCATTACCCACTTTTCTCACCCTATTCCTATTCTTCCCCATCCTCTCCCTGCATCCCCCTGCCCAGGGCTTCGCCCACTTTCTCCTCCTCACTACTCATTTCATTAGACGGCATTTCATCCAAAAATTACCTACTTCCTACTCCAGTGCCCCACCCATCCCCACCAGGGGAATGGCTCCCCTTGTGTGACAGCTGCTAGCGTGTCTGTATCCACTCACTGGCAGTAGGGCACATCATCTACAGCGGAACAGATTCCCTTATTGTGCCTCTCCGGAGAGGCGTGGAGATGGGGCAGCGTGTGTGATGAGGGTTGGGTCCTACCCACCTCCAGCTGCTGGGTTCCTGTCTGCAGCCAAAGTGAACGTGTTCCTCTCTCTCCTCGGCAGTGCTTAGCCGTGACCCTGTGATGGGGTGGACAAAGGGGACTCTCCAGTCCTACCGAGCTCTGATTGAACGTAGGATTGGCCTTGTCAAATCAGGCCGTTAGTCCACCAATTCTGGAATCACATGGACCACATGTATATGGAAGAGGAGGGAGGTGAAGTCTCTACAGATGGAGGCCACTGGAAGGAAGTGACGAGGAGAGGGTGAATTCCCACTCCGGTGGCCAGGGAAGGAGGGGAGGGCTTGGCAGGACTCTCCTACCTAAGGAGAGTAGGGGGTGATGCAGTGGAGCATGGGCAAGTGCCAGAAGCACCTTGCTGTCCCCTGTGATGCCACCAGCGCTAGTATCCCAAGGAGAGGAGAGAGCATGTGCTCTGTGGCCAGCTCTGCTCTCATTCTATTGTAGACTCATAGATGCAGCCTGCTTTTCAATGAACCTGTTTCTCTCTTCTATCTCCCTCTTTTTCTCTTTCTACCTCCCGTTCCCATCATTGCATTCAGCATTAACCCAGTGACAGGGCGTGTGGAGGAGAAGCTCCCCAACCCCATGGAAGGGATGACTGAGGAGCAGAAGGAGTATGAAGCCATGAAGCTGGTTAACATGTTTGACAAGCTGTCCAGGTATCAGAAGAGAGAACGAAGCGTGCGCAGTTGTGGTTTGGGGATGCAGTGGGAATGCACTAGGAGAAAGAGTCCTGGCTAATATAGGTCAGACACTGAGACTGTGGGGACCCAGGTTTGTCACAGAATCATGACTATGGCAGGTCAGTGCTGTAGGAGAGTCTTAATGGGCACACAACTATGTATATGCCTTGAGGAGGAGGGGAATCCCAGCTCAGTGCAGTGAGTGTTTGGTAGCAGTCCAGGGCCCTGGAAGATCATAGGGGATGGACTCGGGGTGATTGCTGGGAAGATTTAACACAGGAATAAATTAACAGAGCTGGATTCTGTTACCCCAGCAAAAGGAGTTCAGGGGCCTTAGCCAAGCCTCGTTGAGACAGCAGCAGACTACCACATAGATGTGTTCTCCACCTCCCAGTGCATCGGGAGTTATCACCTCACCAGAGTTCAGCCTGGGAGTTCTCTAGCAGATGGTGGCATTGCCCCTGGGTGGCTGCTGGTAGGAAGTAGCATTTCAGACACAGATGGCAGCCAATGGCACCAATTCTCCTTCCCCACAGGAGAGCCTTCTCCAGTAGGCGCTCATCCATCATTCAGGGGCACTGCAGACAGGGGTCTGGGATCTACCTAGAGAGTTCAGAAGGCACCGAGATGGGAAGGAAAAGGGCAGCAGGGCAGCTCATTTAATGCTGTTAGCCCATGTGTGTCAGAGAGAGAGAAACTCATCCTGGTGCCAGTCCTAAAGTTACACTACGGTGGTTCAGCTAGCACTGCCTGCCTCTGACCAGTGCTACTCCGGACTGTGCCAGGAACGCCCAGGAGATTCTAGTATCCAACCAATGTAGCAGGAGCTTAGCGTGGCAGCTCCTGGGACCTCCAATGCTAATTCCAACATGACTGGGGTTCTGGACCCCTAGCCCACCCTGCCGCAGGGGCTGTACTCTTTGGGTTGCTTGAGAAGAGGCATCAATCCGTTCCTTGGACTGGATTTGTGGGCTGTGGGATTCTCTCTGCTGCCTTTTGGAGCTTTGCAAGTGGAAGTGCAGAGCCCAATATTCAGAGATGGGGAGTTCAGTGTGAGTTGTGAATGCCCAGAACTTCTGAAAATCAGCCCCTTGTTCTTTTCACGGGTTTATTCCTTCCTTAGGTGCATAGGAATGTTGTTGCTGGAACCAAGCCTGTTGCTTTAACTGGGGGGCCTCTATTGTGCTGGTATTCCGCAAAGCATTCTCCCTGGCTGCCATCTGGAGGTGTCCACAGGTCCCTCAGGGGTTGGACACGAGTGCTTAGCGATCTGAGCGTTCCCCAGTCTCCCAGTTCTGTAGCTCCTCCAGTGACATTATGTGCTTTCTCCTGCGAACTCGCTTTGCCAGACTAACTCTGCTCTTTCCCTCTGTATTGCAGACAGCAAGTCATCCAGCCGATGGGGATGACTCCAGGGGGCAATCTCACCTCTCTGGAGAACGCTGTGCATGAGCTGGCGGAGGAGAGGTCATCGTCTGACTCTGACTTGGGGTTGGACTGATTCACACCTCTCCACCCCCCCCAAGGACTGTGGGCTCTCCACTCTCCCTCCAGAACTGGTGCTGCATCCAGAGGATAGTACTGGGTGAGGACTCTCCCAGTGGGATCTGAATCAGGGCTGGAGTCCACTGACCAGACGGATAACAACCACCTCCTCTCTGGTCCCATAACCACCTCTCCTTTCCCAAAGAGCTCGCCACAGCTTGGTTTCATCTTGGTCTCTTTCCCTCAGTGTCCCTGAGGACCTCACACTCCATCCCAAACCCAGGATTGTCCAGTAGGATTTTTATAAAGAAAGATTGGGAAGGGGGACGAGGGAATATCTTCTTACACCACTGGGGTCCAGTAGCACGTGGAGCATTGTGTGTGCTGACTGCTGTGTGGGCACATGACTGTGTGCGCATCTGGGTGTTTTTATGGGGTGTGGGTGTGTTCATGGGATGTGAGGCACTTGTGCAGCATGCATGCATTTGCAAGGGCACACAAAGGTGTGCCTATGACAGAGAACATATGTGGGAATTTGGGAACATGAGATGTGCGTGAATGTGTATGTACAAGTGGAGTACATGCCTTGGACATATGTGTAGTGATTAGAAGAGTGTGGGCGTTACATGTCTGCATACTGATGGTACGTGCTTGTATGGGTGAGCCTGGTTATATGGGGGGTATGCAATTGTATATGTACAGATGGGCACATGTCAACGTGTAATATTTAGGTACACATATAGACGTTTGTGGGCATGTAAGGAGTGTATACATGAATGGCTGTGGAGTGTACAGGTGGGGATGTGAGTGTAATGTTTAAGCACATGTGCCAGTCGGGACTCACGTTAGGATACGTGTGCTCATTCTGTGTGGGGAACACATGTGGAGGTATGGGAGTGTAGCTCTTTCAGCATTCACACTGACTGCAGGGTTGACATTTGCAGGTGACCGTTTGCCAGCAATGCTCTGATTTGTAGTCTCTAGTACTGTGCAGTGATCCTGTTTCCACCACATTCAGTTTTCTGGACTAACTGCTCCCATTCTGCTTTCTGAATGAAAGGCAGGGACCCCTTGCGTAGTTTCTTGCTGAATCATCTGCTTCAGCTCCTACAAATCCCCAGCTCTTTGCACTCCCAGGCTGGTATCAAATCCCCTCCTGCGTAGACTTTTCTGTTTAAAGAAGAGAAACTATCTTCCAATTTGTCTCCTGTTCCAAGAGTTTCAGAACATATTACCACAAATAGAAAGAACTACACTAGAATAAAGGAAACCTTCTGACAGATGATTTTGTGTCAACGATTCGTCTGAGTGGTGTCACAACTCTAAGCAATTAGAAAACGGCCAGTGTTTCTGGGGGTCTGTCATATAGCCATGATCATTCCGAACATTAGTTTTATTCCCAAATAATAGGCTATATTAAGAGACAGTTAAGGCTGAAACTATCTCTAGACCTTAACTAAAAAAACAAACACATCACTGAATGTTTTAATTTGAAACATCTAAGGACCTGAGATTCAGGAAATTTTAAGTTAAGATTCCACTAACACCCTTAACTCTGCCCTCTGTACCTCGCCTCGTGTACTGTAGCTATAGGAGCATGATAAGTATTCCAATTACTTTTTAAATGGTTGTAATTATTAAAAATAAGTAATACAGTCCAAGCATATTAGTCCTCTTTTCTGCTCTGTGTAGAATATCTACGGGCATATCCAGAATTGCAGAATGAGGTTTTCAGCTAGTGTTTGTAGAGTGGATCTGGGCTAAATAGTTACCTGCTTGTATGTAGATAGTGGGGTTTCTGACCCGTATTGAACGAAAGAGTAGGTTAAGCATAGCGGTGTTTCTCTTCTGTACAGACAGGATGGACAGGAAGGGTTGGGCCTTGTGGCTTATCACTGAACAGTTGTGGTCCAGGAAATCAAGGTGGGGTGGGAGCCCTGGTGGCCAGAAGTACAGCTGTTGGGGGCGGTTGGGGGGATTGGAGAATTGGGGATTGTTCCTAAAAATGTCTCCCACTGTGAAATTTTAATTCTAAATATACTTTGCAATTGGTTTACATTTTAAAGGCTGTCTCTGCAAGAGAAAAAGGCTAGAGATTTACTTCTTTAAAAATGCAAGTTTAGTTCTTCACTTAGTGAAGAACTTTGTGGACGTTTTTAAACTCCAAGGAGTTTAAAAAGAGGGGGAAAAATTGAATAACTCAAAATTTAACCCACTCAACTTCACAAATAGACAGCAAGCTCCCTGAGGAGAACAGAAGAAATCAAGTGTGGAGATTCTGGGTCAAGCCATTCTATTTTATTTTTCTAAGATAGAAGTTGGCAAAAAATAATAGTAAACTTTCAGTGCAAACCTCTGATCTTTTTCAAAGTGTTAGATCTGGCAGAAACCTCACCCGCTCAAGAAATTAAAGAAAAAATGGTGTATTTTACTCACCCCTCGCCCATTTCCTTGTGTTCAAGTTCCTCAGAAATAGGCCATGTTTAAAACTCAAGCTTGCAATGGCTTAGGCACTGATCCAGCAAAAGCTCCACACATGTGCTTAACATTAAACATATGAACGATCCCACTGATTTTAATAGGGCTGCCTATATGTGTAAATCTTGTGCATAAGGGTTTGCAGAATTGAGGCTCAAGTCAGGACAAGCACCTTTGACGTGTATAACGAAATATGGTTGAGAAGCAACATATGCTGTTTTGTAGTAAAATGTTAACTGTGTAGAAATGGGCAGAACTCCAGCTGGGCTACATGTCTGGTGCGCTGCAAAGTGAAAGAAACACTTCTGCTTTTATTTAGGCTATATATTCAAATGACATTTATTTCAATGGCTGATCCCACAGCCGTGTAAGAACATTCAAATATATTTGAATCACACAGTCAGATAAACAACTCTGTTCATCTGAATGTGAGCTCAATCACAGACCTCATTTAAAAGAAGTCCAAGGGCAAAAAACTGTTACTGCAATGGTAGGAATGACAGGGACAGATCCTCAGCTAGTGTAAATCAGCATACATCCATCGAAGTCAATGGAGTGCTGTTGAGTTACACCAGCTGAGGATTTGGCTTGAAGTTTCTAAATGCATAGAAGACACATAATCCAAAGCTAGGTTTCATACCGCAACTGTAAGTTAGCCACATTGCACATACATATTAAGGCAAAAAAGTTAACACAATATACAGGAATACAAATGTACAAAGACTCAGAGTTACAGTAGCTGTGGAAGCCTTAACATTCAAATTCCTTGACTTTTGTGCATTTCAAAATATTAACCAGAACCACACTGATGCAAGGTGTTTTGCATCTCCTCTTTATTGTGCTTCTTTAGACATAGTATTGGTCAAAGGTCACATCCAGAAAAATCATTGTAATAGACTAGCTAATTATTGCTGCATTTGCCTCTAGGCCAGAAGGGTAGTGAGTTCAAATCCTGCACTGGGCCTTGGGCTCAGCCGCAATGATAGCTCTCTAGTGTGAGAGGGGAAGGGGCCTCTCACTGTTAGTAGTGCTCTCTGATGAGACATTAAACATGGATCCCTTCTGTCCATCTAAGATGTGCAAATTAAATATCCCATGGCACTTTTTGAAAAGAGGAGGAAATAACCCTGGTGTCCGGGCCAACTTTCCCTCCCTAGAAGGCTCAGTGAATAAACAGTAGACCCTTTACTGCTCCACATGACTGGAGCATTCGGTGAGCTGTAAATCTGTGCAAGGAACTGAGCCAGCATTTAAAGGGTGAATAGCTGCTAAGTGAATAATTAAGAGAAATGAAGGATAACAAAGGGCATATGAACCAAATTGGGGGAAGAGCAATCAAAGCATTGACCCTGGGAAATGTGTGAAACAGACATTGAAATACCATGTGTAGACATCCACAAAGGCATTAACACTTATTAGTGTTAATAATTATTATTGCTGTGCAGATATCAACCCACGTTCCATTCAAACAGCAGCTTAAACTGGCCCATACGGTTGTTTGCTCAACAGGAGTGGGGTTTCCAGGCATCATCTCTAGACACATTGACACCTTTCACCTCCTGATTAGCAGTGATTTCACCCATATAATAAACGCTACAAATTGGCAACAGATAAATAATTGAAAAAAGCCTGCTTGCATCCAAAACCTGCTCTTTTGAAGAGCTGGTTCAGGGAGCCGGACAATTTCTATGAACCTGTCTGATGAAGCTGGGTACTTGTCCCAGCAGCATTAGAATTAGACAGATCAACTAGCATTTTCAAAAGTGGACTATTGACTTTTGGGTGCCCAACTTGAAATACTATAAATGAGCCTGATTTTCAGGACATTCTGAGCGCTCACCCTCTGACAGTCAGGCCGTTCCAGGGTATTTCAGGTGGGGCACCGAAAAATCTGGGACACCCAGACTCACAAGACACGTATGAAAATTTGATCCTGAATTTCTAGGGAGAGTCCAGAATGCCTGGTGGGAGGGAAATGAGACTCTGGCCCAGTCTAATAGTGAACATCACAAAGTTGGATGATAGTTTATAAGGATCTACATGACACAAAAGGAGAGGCAAAGTCTCTCCAAATGCGTGATCTGGGAGAATGGAAGACAGGAAAAGGTAGAGGTCACAGCGTTCAGTGGGCACATGTGCCAGGCTGAGGTGTCAGATTGGGAAAGTCTCCTGCAATAGCCAGCCCACAGCCTGTCATTCGGTCTTCACTTGCTAAGAGTCTTGTGTGATGGTCTTTCCTGTATTGCAGCAGGGCACCCTGATACAGCCAAAAGGATCCTCAGTAGCCACTGCAAAGCTGGAGAGCATTTTCCCCAGCTCTCTTCTGTAACCTCTCCACAGCTCACTGTGGATGACACCTACCCCTTTTCAAGGTGAACATCATTTTCCAGTAGCAGGAGGGCAGCTGTCCTAGTTGTCTTTTGCATCCAGCTAAAAATAGAAAGAACGTTCATGTCTCGTCAACGTGATTCACGTGTTCCAGCGTTCATCAGCTCAGCTGGTGACACTCAGGCCAAAAGCCCAGGGTGAAGAGAAAGAGCGTGCATGCCACAATTAACTGGATTTGCTTCACTGAGTTACAGCAGCTGTGGCTGTGTGCTCTCATGTTACCCTCAAATGGCTTACCATGAAAAAAATCCTGACAAATGACTAATCATCCTTTCTGTAGACAACCCATAATCTGATAATGATTGTCAGCAATGTTAAAATCGGGTCTGGGATCTCCATACTACATCATGCCCCCTCACTGCACTTTCTTTAAAAATACAGGGCCAAATTCTCTGCTGGTGCAAATGGGCAAAACTGTACTGACACCAATGAAGCTGCACCCATTTATACCAGCAGAGTTTGATCCATGGAGTTAAATGCTCCACTAGATTAAAATAAACGACTACTCCTAATGGTCCCTAATTAATGTTAGTGTAAAATAAAATAATAGCTTGCTCTTTTATAATCTCTGTTCTGAAGGTCTCAAAGGATCACCTGTGTCAATGGGACTTCTCAGAGGAGTAAGGGTTTGCAGCATTAAGCGCTTAAAACATTTCATTACTACCAGACTAGACGAATGCTTTTACTTCTGTTAGTAATAGGGATGACTGGGAGAGCCATTGCGAATGAACTGATTCTGTAAAGCAGCAAATAAGAGAACAAATCCACGAAAAAGCAAAGAGAATATGTTTTGGCATTTATAGGTTAATTTTATTTATGGTAAGACTTCAGAAGGAATCAATACAATTACAGAGCCCGATCCTCTGCTGGCACAAAGCAGCTTAGCTCTACTGAATCTCCATTGAAATCAAGAGAGCGATGTCAATTCACACCAGCTGAGGATCTGACCCACAGTGAATATTCTGTAAAATGAATGAAGTTTAATACTGTGAGACTTCACGACAGCCTCTGCTCTGAAAACTGAGAGGAGGAAAAAAGCCACCACTTTTGTGTGTTTATAATGTGTGCAAATTAGTTTGGCACATGTCAGGGGTATTTCTCTTGGCATGGAGAGTCATACTGGTAACTTTCCAGTCCTTCAGAATCGCTATGGAACTTTTGCAGTCTGCGCCCCAAAGTGCATGTTATCCTGGACTTGGCATCTGATCAAAAGTCTGTTGAAGTCAATGGGAGTCTTCACATTGATTTCACTAGGCTTTGGATCAGGCTTTTGATGATTTGACTTTTAAATGCATCTAACCCTAACCCTTTCTGGTTTTTGAATGCTTCCTAGCTGCACAGCTGTTGTCTCTGGTAAACTGATTTCTGGCTTAGGCAAGTCTCCATCACCCTATGCACTCCTTTAGGGGTTGAAAAGTCTATTTGGATATGCATCAGTAAATAAGTAGAACAGGCTTCCCTTAAAACAGCTTGTACTTTTTAAATATCAACATAATTCTAGATCAGGATGACCCAGATATTCAGTTAAATAACATTAAACCATTCCATCATTAGGGAACTATACTTCACAGTCTTGGTCTTCTCTTTGCTTGGTTGAGACAAGTCTGATGTTGGCTGAAAATGTATTTAACAACCCCGGCTACTTCCTTATCTTCCGATATAAACCCTCTGCGTTCGTTGCTAAATGCCCTAGAGGTTTATTTTATCCTTTGGAATGTGTTCTCCCTTCCTCCCTCCCGGGTACAGAGTGTAGACATGAAGATGGCTTCTATGTAACTTTCTGGTCACCACAATTCCTAGTACCTGTTGGCACTGGAATATTTTTTTGACACAAAGCATGACGAGGTTGAGGGAGGCCTCCATGAGCCATTCATACCTTTTCTGTTTCCCTCTGGATTAGCTCCTGCATCTCCTCCTTCCAGCCCATCAGCTCCACAAACGTCTCCACCCCACTGATCACATCTCCCAGCAGGGCCACATCATTGTACTGCGGCTGGTACGCAAATGGTCCCACCAGGTCTCGATTGATCAGCACACGAGGAATAGAGCTGCGGACTGCATCTGCCAGACTGGCAAAGGGCTGCACCTAAAAAATCCCCCCCCAAGGAGCAAAGAAACAGAGAGCTTCATCCCAGGAGTGGAGGCAGCAGGGGAGTCCATACCCCACACAAAATGAATTCACTGCACTCCACAAACTGAACCTTAGGGACTCAAAATGCAGGGTCTCAGAAGGCTCTACCACACCAGGGGGCCCAAAACCTCGCAGCCTGACTCTTCCATACTACACAGACCCTCCATTTAATACCAAAGTTTACACTGCATCTCATAACCTGGACAAGCTGACTGAGAGGAATATCCCAGACAAAAGCTATTATCTACTGTACCCCCTGCTGGCACATCATTGAATTGGCAGAGGGCATCCCTCCAGCAGAGTCCACCCCAGTTATTACTGATACCTCCTCAAGTATCCACAAAACTCATCTCTTCCACCCACAGAGGTCCATCCCCACATTCTTACCCTGAGCTCCATGGACCTTGTCTAGCTGCCTTCTGTTTCCATATACCCACACACAGAGTCTGAGCACTCTGCTTCTCACCCTGTGTCCTCAAATTCCTCTCTTCATTTTCCTGATGCCTGAATCGCCCCCCCCCATTCCCCCCAACGCCCTGTTCAATTTTGCACTATTTCCCCAAGTCCCGAAGTGCTGAATCCCTGTAGCCCTCTCATGATCTATGTCACAGACCTCGAGGGAGGTTCCAATGATAAAGAGCACGTCTGCCATGGGGAAATCTGTCACATGCAGGAAGAACCGGCGTGGGAGCTCCTCTCCAAAGAACACAATGTCAGGTTTGATGAGTCCAGTGCAGACTGGGCAGTGGGGGATTTTGTCTGCCATCACATCTCCCTGAAAGAAGAAAACCCATCAGCAGACACATGCTTTACCAGGCAACACGGCAACTCCACCATCACATCTTCCATCCATCCCACAAGCACACATGGGTTTGCCATCATATCACATTGTAACAAAACAAAATTTGTTCTGGAACAGGAACCTTGTCTCTTGGCCATGAGAACAAGGTAACTGGCCTGCAAACCCCCTTTGAATTTGCTTCTGTTGTCTCTGTGTTGATGCCCCCATAATTGCTACTCACCCTGAAGTCCTCACCCGGGTAGGATCTCCGACAGACAGTACATGTCGCAGTGGCGAAGGTGCCATGAGCTTCCACCAACTTATCAAGAGGGATCCCAGCAACTTGAACACAAGATGGAGAGAAGATCAACTCAGTACAAGGAAATTGAACCTACTGGCCCCAAATTCATCTCATGTTTCAACAGCCCCATTCTCGTATTCCACCCCCCCCCTTGTCTTTTCCCTGCAGTCCATCAAGGAAAGCCAGGAAGAGAACACTCACCTCTTTCCAGCCCATCGATGTTCTGGGTGTACAGACGCAGAAGGAGCCCCTTGTCATGCAGGAGTCGCAAGAAGTAATGGGAGTAGTTGGGCCTGTAATTGCCAGGGTACAACTCCTTGGCCAACGTGAAAAAGGGCTTAGGATTGTGGAAGAAGTAGGCAATTTCAAAGATGGCTTCTGGATAGGGAATGTTGTACTGCTGAAGGTTACTGTACAGGCCACTCCCAGGAGACCTGCAGAGGGGACAAATGGGCCTATCAGTCAGAATGCCACAGAAAACAAACCCAGCACAGGTTTCAGAGTAGCAGCCATGTTAGTCTGTATTCGCAAAAAGAAAAGGAGTACTCGTGGCACCTTAGAGACTAACCAATTTATTTGAGCATAAAGCTTTCGTGAGCTACAGCTCACTTCATCGGATGCAAGCACAGATGTTTCTAAAGAAACCGACCGCTAGAGCGTGACATATGACACCTTTCAGAGAGAGAATGACCAGATTCTTGAGCCCTATCTAGTTGCTTTCTGCAGCTGAGGCAGGGCAAAGGAGCCTTAAGTGGGCAGCTGAGGATTTCCCTTGCATGTAAGAGGAGCCCCTCAGGTGATGTCAAACTGGCATCGCTGGCTCTACACCACCCAACTCCAGACCCCCTGATATATGAGGCATGTTCAGGATCCGCTGAGGATGGGAAGGGCCACAGCAAGTGCACTGTGCTGCAGTGATCCTGGGCTGCTGGAGTGGCCCCTGTTTCAACTTTAGCTTACGCCATGGCCATACTGGCTCCTGGACAGCCCCAGACCTGGGGAAGTGCAGAGGCGAAACCAAGCAATAAGCACAGCTCAGCTGGGCCTGAGGAGCTGGATCAAGGTGTCATATGGAGTCGGAGCTGCTGAAGGGAGCACTAATCTTAACTGTGGCATTGTCCAAGCAGGCCAGGGAAGGAGAAGCAGCAGACATGGTGATTTTTGAATGAAGTCTGGCATGCTGCTGGCATGCCACAAACTAGCACTAATGAGAGGGTGGTGGTGATGCCTGGAGCTGGGATCAGTACCCCCAGTACTAGTGAGAGGGAGAGGAATGGTGAGTGGCAGACCCCTGGTGTTACCTAGGTTTGGAATATCATCAATTCCAGCTCTGGCATGGCTCCAATAGGCATCTGTGAGAGGGGTGAGGTGTTACCTAAAATCTGGGATGCCGCTGGGGGTACTGATCCCAGCTCCAGCCATCACTACCATCCGGTGACACTCCTTCTTCTGAATTAATTCTGCCACGTCCTGCAGAGTGAGCTTCCGGTTCCCACTGCCGTCTCCTCCTCTGCCGATCCCAAAAAAGCCTGTGGCAGCTGTGGATAAGGAGACCGGTCTGGCCCCCTGGATCCTGCTAGGAGCAAAAAGGAAATGCAGCAGGTAACAAAAGGACTCAAGCTGCTCAGATGGAGAAAAACATCCCAAGTGTTTCCTAGGAAGCCAGGAGCTGATCTTTCAATTGCAGGTTCATGTGCTATTGTTCGGTAATTGAGACGAGAAAACATAGTACCAGTTAGTATGAAGCCCCCAGCAGCACAATATATTCCTTTGCACTTACAGCCCCTTTCATACGAGGATATCAAGGCACTTAACAGACATTTATTATCTATTGTTTTATTGTGCTAGCACCCAGTCCTGGACCAGGACCCCATTGTGCTAGGTGCTGTACAAATGCAGAACAAAATGTCAGTCTCTACCCCAAAGATGTTTTCAACCTAAATAAGACATTAAGCCTCACAGCACAATCATGGGTGTATTTGGGTGGATTATAGACAAGGCTCTGGCGTTAAAGGATCTTTGAATCTCCAAATTAGTATACGATTCCCCTTGGCTAATGCACACGGGAGTCCCTTTTGCATCCTGATTGGCAACCAGAAAGCACTTAGGATTGTGTTTTCATGCTGCTCTGACAGGGCTGCCCACTTTAAGGACTGAAGAAACCTTGGCCCTCCCTGAATCCCATCCAGGATCCCCCGCTTAGTAGAGTCCATGTGCAGATGGCAGACACCTAACTGAATCACTGCTCAGCCTTAAGTGCGGAAGAGGAAATGAGAATCTACAATCCATCACATGAGAAGACTATTACCCCAAACAACCTAAGCGATGTTTGCTCATCCAGGGTGTGACGCTGCAGTCCATATGATTTTATTAAAATATGTTAATGATCTACTGAGTGTGGTCATCCTATTTGTATGAATGTATCATTCTTGTATCTGAAACTAGAAATATGAAATATAACTCTGAGGTCCTATTATAATTATGCAAAGTGTGGACCATTAATGGTGGTTTGGAATCTTGATGGCTCCCATTAACCAGGACAATTGACTGTGGATGGCTCTGTTTACTTGCAAGCCTTCCTGTGAGTCAGGCCAGGAAGAATGAAGGCTTGGGGTCTCACAGGACATGTGACTGTGTCACCTGGTACTGGAATCCATCTTAAACTTGGTGCTTTTCCATTTAGAAGGAGGGGTGGGGACTCAGAGAGACAAAAGATTCCCGCCTTGTGCCAAAGCTATAAAAGGGGGTGGAACAGAAGAAAGGGAGCTGTAGTCATAAAAAATCCCCTAGCTACCACCTGAGCGGGAACAAGGACTGTACCAAGGGAAAGGATCGGGCCCAGACTAGGAAGGAGTCCAGTCTGTGAAAAAGAGCTTATTGGAACATCTCTGAGGGTGAGATTTCATCTGTAACCAGTTTCTTAAATGTATTAGGCTTAGCCTTGCGTGTTTTGCTTTATTTTGCTTGATAACTTACTTTGTTCTGTCTGTTATTACTTGGAACCACTTAAATCTTACTTTTTACACTTAATACAATCACTTTTGCTTATTATTGAACCCAGAGTTAGTGACTAATACCTGGGGGAGCAAACAGCTGTGCATATCTCTCTATCAGTGTTATAGAGGGCGGACAATTATGAGTTTACCCTGTATAAGCTTTATACAGAGTAAAACGGATTTATTTGGGGTTTGGATCCCATTGGGAGCTGGGTGTCTGGGTGCTAGAGACAGGAGCGCTTCTTAAGCTGTTTTCAGTTAAGTCAGCAGCTTTTGGGGGACGTGGTTCAGGTCTGGGTCTGGGTTTGCAGCAGGCTGGCATGTCCGGCTCACCAAGACAGGGTTCTGGAGTCCCACGCTGGCAGGGAAAACGGGCTCAGAGATAGTCTCAGCACATCAGGTGGCAGTCCCAAGAGGATCTCTGTGACCCAACCCGTCACTCAGGGCACTGACTCTGATCAGGGCAAAATCCAGACATGAGACAAGAGCCCAGAAGTTCTTGGTGACTCCTAGTGGTGGCAATTATTAGGTCACAGAATCACTGAATGTGGCCTCCATGGGTTGGACACTGTCTTCACAAGAGCATGGGCTTTTCAGCACAAGACTACATGTCCCATCTCTAGCAGTGGCCGATATTTCTCTTCAAAGCCTCTTTGCTGTTTGATCCACTCACAAAGAGTTCCCAGGGCAGCGGATACTACACCAGTGTGGCTCGCAGAGACAGAGAGCCTGTGCATTTAGATGGTAAACACTGTTCTCATCTTCAAGCTCTCAGCATTCTCTACAGTATCTGGTGAATTTAATTATAACAGCCTCATCTCCTCCTTCCTGGGAGTGGGTATTTCTGAGACAGTGAGAGAGTTTGATGAGTCCATGAGATAACAGAGCCTTGGTTTGTGGAGAATTATCAGGATTGTGCTCGAGAGTAACAGGGAACAGCATGAAATGAGAAAACAGTCGTACCTCGCTCCACAGGCAATTGCCATCTCTCCATGGCATTCCAGAGGCTCCCTCTGCAGGGAAGTTCCACTTGTGGGGATGAAGCCAGATTCCAAGGAAGCTAAGGGAAGATTTCTGCCCCCCATGGAGCCAACGGGCCTCCTGGGATGATTTCTCTGACTGCATATCCAGAGATTCCTCCAGGCTGAAACAAAAGATAACAACCTAGACCAGCTGACAACGGTCCCTTAGAAAGGCAGAGCCAGGGGTGACCGATTTAAAGAAATCTATCCAGAGTTATAGCAAGAACAGTCAGCTCTGTGCATTTACCAAGAATTATGGCATTACGAGTGACATCCCTCCTACATGCAGTGTAGCTGTCGCCATGTTGGTTTCAGGACATTAAAGAGACATGGTGGGTGAGGTGATACCAACTTCTGTTGATGAGAGAGACCTGAAGAGGAGCTCAATGTGGCTCAAAAGCTTGTCTCTTTCACCAACAGAAGTTGGTCCAGTAAAAGATATTACCTCCCCCACCTTGTCTCTCTATCACTCTTACATCTCATCTAAAAGAGGGCACCTCCAACACCACTCCTAACACCACACTTGGTACAAGCAAAGCTGGTAGCTTGGCATGCCATGCAAAGTCAGCGCCTGGCTCTATCACTGAGAACCCCCTGAAAAGCCTGAGTCTCAGGTGAAAAGCCTGAGACCAGCCAGGTACGGCTACAGATTTAGCATCCACTCTGCCATACAGAGTATGTCACTGACACTGATCTCCCCCAAACTGCCAGCAAGCTCCCCGCCCCACACACTCCAAGCTCATTTACTGCACTTGGCTCTCCCCAATCCCCTCTGAACTCTGCTGCCCAATCCACTCCGCTCTCCCCCAGGCACCTCTGAACTTTGCCAGCCAGCTCATCCTGCCCTTCCCCTCCCTCTCCTCGGAAGTCTTCCCAAATCCGCCTGCCCCCCCGGAATATGCTGCTTACCTGTGAATCCCTGAGGACTCGCCGCAGGAAACACATTTCTACGAGCCGCGACTCTGAACCGTAACCCCGTCCCCAGGCTCATGCCCCTGCCCGGGCCCTGTCGCAGAAAGTGGAGGCTTGGGCGATGTGGATGCGAACGAGGGAGGCTGCTGTGGCTGCTTCCCTGCTTTTCCCTTTACAGCCCCCGGCGACTGGATAAGCGACTGTCTAGTTGCCGGGCGCAGGGCCCCCCGGTCACTGTCTCCTGTGTCGCCCCGGGACTCGCTGCACTGGTGACCTGGAGGCTGGAGAAGGGGGATCTAGGGCACAGGGCAAAGCACCTGTTTGCTTAAGGTGGTCCGGAGCCAGGCAAAACAGCTGAAAGGCTTTACCACAATGTCCGTAATAGAAGAGCACACCGCAGTTCACAGGAGCATAACCAGAGCTTGTATTTTCATAGTTGCTGTCACTTAGCTGTCCCTTGTACAAACTGTGTATAGAGGGATCATCCACTGAAATGGAGTAGAGCACAGCAAGCTTCATCTCTGTATAGCTGCACTATACAACAGTGTTTTTAGGTCAAGGAATGACTATGATTTTATTGGTTTCAGAGTAACAGCCGTGTTAGTCTGTATTCGCAAAAAGAAAAGGAGTACTTGTGGCACCTTAGAGACTAACCAATTTATTTTAGCATGAGCTTTCGTGAGCTACAGCTCACTTCATCAGATACAACAATGATTTTATTGCGAGTCTTGGGGTATTTCAGCAGCCCCAGCTGCTGGAGACAAGTGATGAGGGGAAAATTCAGCTTTAAAATCAATCAAACAAACAAACACATTTCTAGCCCTCATGGTAGTGGAGAAAGGCTTGAAAATCTGACCTGAGAGCACCCTAAAGGCCCCAAAAGCAGAAGGCAACTAAAAAGAAACCAAAATGGTGTGTTTTCAATCTCATGATTTTGGGGGCCCAGCTTATGATTTTCGAACATGTACAGTTGGCAATACCGAATATAGGTCCAGCAAGAGGCGATATCCTGAAGGGGAAAGTGTCCAGGACATTGTAATTCACACCAAATCTTTCAAAATGTGCCATGGATCTTTCACGATAATGCGTGAGCTGAACCTTGATGTTATCTAATCTAAAAGGAGACAGCTCCAGCAATTGGGCACTGTTCCTACCATTCAGATATCAGTGTTACCATTCCTAATTTAGGCCTGAAATTAGCCAGCCTATTGATCCATTTATCAGTGCCCCAATAGCTCCCCTTGCATTGGTTCCCATCTATTTTATCATCCACTGAAATTAGTCAGAGATCCCCACCTGCAATTCTACTGCTGAGCCATCATTTTCCCACTGTAAACCTGTGTATTTGATTATTCCTATGTGAAATTGCTGCACCTCATTTTACTGATTTTATGCCATTTTTAAAATTTATTTAGCTCTTACTCTATTTTAATTCGGTCATACAACAGTACTTGCTGCCCATTCAAGCATCTTTGTATTTGTCCACAGCTGTCATTAGTGTATTCTCCCCTTCGTCCATTGAGTTGTTAATAAATGCACTAGGATTTCCTCCTTTTTAGCAAAGGAAGGGACAGAGGACAAATCAACTAACTGTCTCTGTGTGGTCATCTCCCCAAAAGCTGGGGGAAATTGGAATTTCAAGTAAAACAGTGTAATTTGTTTATTTTAGTATGACTTTCAATTATCTTCATGGTAATCGTTGGCCTTCACAGCAGGGTACCCATTGGGCAGGGATAGAAGATGAGAATGTGGTCCTTTAGTGATGTGCTTAAAGTGGTCTGAAAAAAGTGGGGCTCTAGCATTATCTGGAAGCAGCAGCTTTGGTAAGGCTGCATGTACAGGGCCGCCCTCAGCAGCTCAGCTTTATTTTTTTTAGGGGGGCAGGTCTGTGACCCCTTGTCTGTTTGCACTGGTGGGTGCACCGTCCTTCAGGGGCTTCTGAGAAACATTGCTACCCTAAACAGAACCAATGGGGGCTCCAAACCGATACAGTGCCGAGAGCCCCAAACCCGTGCAGTGAGATGGTCCTGGCTGGTCTGGAGAACTCCAAAAGTTCGGGGCGCTGGGACACACACGGCATCCCCATGCCATGGCGCCCGGATGCACCGTGCTGGGCGGACGGGCCACGAGTTAGGGTTGGCCAAGGCTAGTTGGCGCAAGGCCCTGCCATGGCGGCAGGTGGAGGAGCTGCTGACCGTGATGGTGCTGGGAGGGGAGATAGGCTGGGGGGATGGAAACACCCACCCCGTTGGCTTGGGCTGCCTGTGTCCCCCCGAGCCCGCGGCATGTTCCCTGGGTCTGGGGGGCGGGGTGGGGTCAGAGCCGCTCCAAGCAGCTCCATCACGGCTCCGCGCTGCAGGGTCTAGGCCTAGGCCGCGCCCGTTGCCATGGCTACCGGCCAGCACCCCTACGCTCGCGCCGGGCCATCAGGCCCAGGCCGCGCAGCGGCTCCTCCCCGTGCGGGGCGGGGTTTCGGGGCTGCACTACGCGGGGCCATACGGTACCCACCATGCCGCGCGCGCGCGCACGCACGCGACGGGGGTTCGTTACCGGAAGTGAGTGTGCATTTCCGGCGGTAGTGGCGGGGTGGCCTGGACGCCTGCTCCTTGGGGTCCTTTCGTCTCGTTCCCCCCCCCCCGCCCCGGTCTCACCCCCGCCCCGCCCGCCACCATCATGAAGGACGTGCCGGGCTTCCTGCAGCAGAGCCAGAGCTCCGGGCCGGGCCAGGCCGCCGTGTGGCACCGCCTGGAGGAGCTCTACACCAAGAAGTGAGCGGGCCGGGGCGCCGCGGGCCAAGGGAAGCCGGCCGGGGGGCCCCGGCACTGGGGGGGGTGGGCGGCTCCCTGGTGTAGGGTGGTCGCCTGGGGTGGGATGGGGCCTGGCGGCCGCTGGGTGCAGGGATCACGCTCTGCCCCGGTGCTGGGAGGCTGGAGCGCTGCTCCCATGAGCTGGTGGAGCAAATCCTGCACCCGGGGGAGCAAATCCTGCACCTCTGTGCAGACCCACCCCACGCCCCTGTGCACATACTTGGGGGGTTGAGTGCAGCCTCAGACGTGCACCTTTGCTCCGACATCTCCCCTGGAAATGGGTTACGCTGTGGGGCTTCCCAGACTGAGGATTGGGACCCCAAAGTGGGTCGTGACCCCAATTTAATGGGGTCGCTAGGGCTGGTAGTTAGACTTGCTGAGGACTCGGGCTCCAGTTCCCCCTCCTGGGATCGTGTAATAACTTTTGTTGTCAGAAGGGGGTCACGGTGCAATGAAGTTTGAGAACCGCTGGGTTACATGAAATGGTGGTACTCAAGAAATACAGTCCCCCTGGTAGTAATGCTATCCAGTACTCTTTAGTTAATGTCTTATTGAAGAGACACCTTTAACTTAAAAGCCACACTTATCTGATACCTTTTAACCTATAGTAGCTACAAAAAACACCTAGGATAATTATAGCCAATTTGAGATGCTTTTCAGTTTTATTTTGTTTGACCGCACTTTATGCATAGTCAGTTTCATTGTTTCTCTGTTAGTGATTTGTTTCTCTGTGGCCTTGCTCACAGCAACAACAGAGAAATATAGGAAAATATCATTGTTGAAATTACAAAAATTGTCACAGATTGAGAAATGCATGTAGAACATGAAACCATACTTGAAGTTTTTAAAAATAATTGACAGGTTTTTGAAATAGGCAAGAGATTGGTGTTTCCCTGTGACTTCTTGCTGCCTGTTTCTTCATGTGTAAGATGAGGAAAGTAATATTTTCCCTTGGAGGATGTTTTGAGGGTTGATCCATACTACTTACGTGCTATGAGAGCTTTTGAAGAAAGCTGCACTCAATTTTTACTATCCCTCTGAACTATACATGAGGAAAAGGTTGAATACAGATTTTTTAACTGAAGTCTAGTCTAGAATAGTTATTAGCACCAGGCTGCTGGTCCTGGCCAGTTGAGGTCTTTAACTTTTTCAGAACTAGTGCTGAATTGAGTCATAAATGAAGTAGTGGGGGCAAAAGATCTATCTTGCTTTAAGATTAAACTCGATAAGTTTATGGAGGAGATGGTATGATGGGATAACATGGTTTTGGTAATTAAATATTCATGGTAAATAGGCCCAATGGCCTGTGATGGGTTTTAGATGGGGTAAGATCCAAGTTACCTGGGAAAGAATTTTCTGGGAAAGAATTTTCTGTAGTATCTGGCTGATGAATCTTGCCCATATGCTCAGGGTTTAGCTGATCGCCATATTTGGGGTCGGGAAGGAATTTTCCTCCAGGGCAGATTGGAAGAGGCCCTGGAGGTTTTTCGCCTTCCTCTGTAGCATGGGGCACGGGTCACTTGCTGGAGGATTCTCTGCTCCTTGAGGTCTTTAAACTACAATTTGAGGACTTCAATAGCACAGATATAGGTGTGAGGTTTTTTTTGTAGGAGTGGTGGGTGAAATTCTGTGGCCTGCGTTGTGCAGGAGGTCAGACTAGATGATCATAATGGTCCCTTCTGACCTAAATATCTATGAATCTATGAATCTTTATATTGGTCCTTATGGATTAATTGAAATTAGTTTTATAACGTTTGTCTCTGTATTTCAGTAGGTGGCCGTCTGATAATTTTGCTTATTGTACTGATGTTTGCTGATGCCAGGGGCCTCTTTGTTTTTGTATTTTCAGACTCTGGCACCAGCTGACTCTGCAGGTGTTGGACTTTGTGCAGGACCCCTGCTTTGCTAAAGGAGATGGACTCATCAAGGTGAATAGGTTGATTCTTAAGCAAGTGTCAGTGCAAAGATGACAGTGTGAACATTCTTGGGCTGATATAAAATAGGTGTGCAAAGGCCTGCCTAAATATTGTGGAATCGGAAAATATGCTTTAAAACTTCCTAACCGCACCCCATCTATTTGGAAGGGTCTGAATATGTATTAAAAATGTCAACAAATAGATACAGTTTATTAGTATTAGAAGTTTATGGATTGGATCTAATATGCAGGCTTTGGGCATAATTTGACCATGTTTTACAAACATTCTAAAGCTTGAAATGCGTTAGATTAAAATAATGGCGCTGTAAAGTGAGGAATGGAATGAGATGAGTTTCAGGTCTTCACAGGTCTTAGTTTGGTTCACCTGTGTTTTTTTAAAAAGGCTTTTCTTCAGTCTTGGCAACAAAGGGATTAACAGTGTGTGTGTGCAGAGTGGTTTTCCTGAGAGTTCACAAACTCAGGTATCAGTGCAGATTTCATTCCTCTCTTCCAATTTAGGCATGTCATCTTTAAGAATGCAACACACAAATATCTGAACTTACATGAACCTAGGTACTCCTGTGATTCATTTCTGCTCATTTCCCTCTTCTTTGCATTTTTATAACAAATTATGATTCACTAAAAAGACATTGACATCTGCGAGGAAAGCCCAGAG
Organism: Eretmochelys imbricata; assembly: GCF_965152235.1. Taxonomy (NCBI): domain Eukaryota; kingdom Metazoa; phylum Chordata; order Testudines; family Cheloniidae; genus Eretmochelys; species Eretmochelys imbricata. The sequence goes on from NC_135577.1 coordinate 17,724,929, forward strand.
AGTTTGGACATGCTCTGCATGTTTCAAGTTGGGTGTGTAGAGAAGCCTGAAATAGCTAGGCTTTTATTGACTATATGGCTACTTAGTGGATAGCGACCCCTCACAACAAAGAGGTGTAAACAGACCTAGGTAACCCCCTCTTGGTAGAGACTAGTCTTGTCTCATGAATCTATTAACTGGTGAATCACTCTCCACAGTTGGGAGGAGATCCTGGAGACTGGTCTTCATAAGATGAGCAATTTTTGGCTTCTGTAATCTATTGTCAGTACATTTTAAATTTCTCCACCTATGGGTACAAAACTACTTTGAGGGAGGAGTTTATATGCAATAATGGGCAAGTTGCCTATTTCACTAGAATGAAATATTCTGTCACTAACTGGCTGTCACAATTTTTTTTTAACCGCCTACAGCTTTATGAGAACTTCATCAGTGAGTTTGAACACAGGTGAGATTGACTACTTGTACATATGTTTGTAGCGTGCGCACTCTTAATTTTAACTGTTCTGATGCTGTGTTGTTCATTTCAGGGTGAATCCTTTGTCCTTGGTAGAGATCATTCTTCATGTAGTTAGACAGATGACAGGTGAGTAACTTTTCTAGTATTAATGGTGACTTTTTAGGACTATTAGGCCTACAATTTAACTGGCTGATGGCAACAGCCAAAGCTTCAATGTGAAAATGAGGCAACCGGTTTGCACAATATTGAAAGTAAAAAGCATAAACTCATAGAATTTTACAACTAATGTTGAAATTACTGCTGCAGAAGGGACCTTGCTGGAGAGAGGGCTGATGCATATGGAGCCAGATCCTCAGCTGGTGTGAATTAGCATAGTTCGTTTACTTCAGTGGAAGTATGATGGCTTTTACTGGCTGAGAATCTGGCTCTGAGTTCTGTGCAGCCAGTCAAGGTACTTTCTTGTGGTAGGTTAAAATATTCTGCTGTTTGGATCCTTAATATGGTTTCCTCCTTCCTCCATGTTAGATCCTAATGTGGCCCTTACTTTCCTGGAAAAGACTCGAGAAAAGGTATTTGTGAAATCCAAGTTTTTTCCTATTTGGCACAGTTAAGTAAAATAGCTGCTGCATTTTGCATGTATATGTAGGTCTGTGCTGGTAGATATGTTTACGTCTGTGTATATATTGGAGAAGGCATATTCTTCAGTTCATACAATTCACTGTGAACAAGCCAACATGGATTTGGATTTGGGAACACAGCAAGAAACACAACCTAAGTAAATTAGCACTTGTTATGCTTTAACTGTCTGTAGTTGCCTGTGTGGCTGGAACAGTTATGTTTTTCTGATGTGTAACTGTGTTGTGGTTGCAGGTGAAAAGCAGTGATGAGGCTGTGATTTTATGTAAAACAGCCATCGGGGCTCTGAAGTTAAACATTGGCGACCTACAGGTCACAAAGGTGAGATTATGTTGGCTTTTAGGTTCTGTCCATTTGAGTGTACTCAGTTCCTCTGGATGCCCATTATTTCAGCACTTGCTTAGCCTTTAGAGGCAGCCCCTCTCTTTCTGTGTCTGTTGTTGAATTTTGTGAATTTAAGTTTCTGTAACCTCTCTTAGGCAGCATGGGCAGGTGTCTTGGAAATCCAGCTCTATTTGGAAGACTGGAAAGTGTTTGTGTAGTTCTGATAACACTAGAAGTAATAGCCAGTGTTATTCCTTTAGCTGAGGTGGCATATACTTCTAGTGTATGACTATCACCACTAATGACCCATATGGAGCCAGATCCTCAGCTGGTGAATCAGCAACTGCCTCTGCGAAGTGCTAGAAAAACCCTTGAATTAACCCTTCTGTGTCTCTGAGTGCAACTTAGGGCTGGTTCTACGAATTTAGCATCATGAATGTGGTTTGGCAAATAGCTAAGAAATACAGTATATCTCTATTTAGCTTCTTGGTTGAACTTTTTTGGGGGGCTTACTGACCTTATAATAAGTGGGGATTGGAGTATTTGGGTAAGAGGGAACCCACTTGAACAGATGGTTTTTTCCAAGGGAAGTTGTGGAATCCCCATCATTGGAGGTGTTTAAGAACAGGTTGCACAAACGCTGTCAGTGATGGTCTAAGTTTACTTGATCCTGTCAGCGTGGAGGGCTGGACTTGATGACTTCTCGAGGACCCTTCCAGCCCTACATTTCTATGATTATTAGGCAAAGTTACAATACATTATTTTCACCAACGTGAGCTGAATGGGGATCCCTCAGTTGTTCATGCTTTAGTATCAATAGAAATATGAAGTTTCAAGAGTTGGGAAGTGCACTCACTGACCAGTGTTTGTAAATATGAATGAGACTTTTTGGGAGAAAGGGAGTTGTTTGCTTTGTTCCAAATGCTGTTACTAATGTTCTCAGCTGCACTCTCATCTTATTCACTCTGGATGGGATTTCTGTACCAAACATGTGAATATAATTTGTGATAAGCTGTAAATTTCAAGACTAACTAAAATAGTGAGTGGTGGAGGTGAAAGGTACAGGTGTGTATAAAATGTCTGTGTGTCAAGAGTTGGACTTTCTCCTTTCTTTAGGAGACCATAGAGGATGTTGAGGAGATGCTGAACAATCTCCCTGGGGTGACATCTGTTCACAGCCGTTTCTATGACCTTTCCAGCAAATACTACCAGACAATTGGGAATCATGCCTCTTACTATAAGGATGCTCTGCGGTTCCTGGGCTGTATTGATGTCAAGGATCTGCCAGGTAAGTCTGCCTCCTTGTGCCAGATATAGGGAACTGTAGTTTCCATGTTCATTCAGTCCTGGCCTATTCCACCAGTGTAGTCCAGCTGTAGACATGCAGAGAAGTCCAGCTTTCCTCAACATTGCTGCATTATATAACTCCATCATTAACCTACTAGAGTCCACCCAGAGAGATGAATTCTGCTTGCTCATTCATCTCAGGGCTACTGTACCCAAGATGTATGGGGGGGTGGGGAGACTGTCAGTAAGGTAGGGGAGAGTAAATGACCGTTTCCCAACTCTTCTGATCTCCCTTGCGTCACTGGTATGGTACGTGATGGTATTCCTCTGAATTTCCAACCAGTGGGGCCTCTGCTGCAAGCAGATCACTGAGGTGGTCAGTGACCTCAAGTAGTTCAGACCCTCAGGCTGAACTGGAGTGGATTTCTGTCACACACTAATTCCTGCAGCCTCCAGTATTGGCATGGAACTGCATTTCACATGGATTAAGATTAGATTTGATCATGTTTGCAGTCTTGAGTAAATGTGGAGTTGACGATGACTAAAAAATCTGAAAGAGATCATATACACATACTGAAAGAGGGAAGGAGCAATAGGGTTGAAGCTGTCGCTTTACACACACTATTCTTCCTTGCAGTGTCAGAGCAGCAGGAGAGAGCCTTTACCTTGGGGCTGGCAGGACTCCTAGGAGAAGGAGTTTATAACTTTGGGGAGCTGGTAAGTAGACTCTGGGTTGTCTCAGCTGTTGAATGGTGGAAATTGGTTATAGTCTGTCAATAATGCTGTCCTGCCTTATTTATCACAGCTCATGCACCCTGTACTGGAGTCCTTGAGAACCACTGACAGACAGTGGCTGATTGACACACTTTATGCCTTCAATAGTGGTAATGTAGAGAAATTCCAGGCTCAGAAGACAGCCTGGGGCCAGCAGGTGAGTGAGTGATGTGGGAAACAACACAACTTCATAGTGCCCTGATAAATGCATAGACATCTGCTAGAATAATAAAATAATGTGGGAGTACAAAGGGACAGATAAGGATAATATACAACCCAAAACTCTAGTTTTCCTGACTTCCGTCCATGTAAAATCTCCATAACGTTTCTAACAGCACCTTCCCATCATAACTAGATTGATTAGAATAAATATATGAAGGTAGATATAAAGGATGGAAGAAAGAGAAGTGTCTTTTGTAACCAAGGAAACGAGCAGATTTCATGGGGTCTCCTGAGGCTCTTGCTGTGCCAATCTAACTTATCTGGCACACTTAAATATCATTATGAAGGTACTATGGAAAACACTAAAGAGTGCCTCTCACATTCCCGGAACACCTGCAAAATAATGATTGTCAAATACTAATATTTCAGTGATTGTGGAGGAAGCTGTCAATATGGCGCTAGCTCCCAGAGATCTTTATTGTCCATCTAGACAGCTAGTTAAGGACCATGATTTTGCATATCATGAAGAGGATAGCATTTAACAGTACACCATCTCCTTGTTACCACTATATGGAATGGTCAGCCATACTGGGTTTGAATCCGGGGCTTTTTAGCACAGAAGCAAGACAGAGGAGAGAGTATTTACCTTCTGTGTGATTCGTTTCTAGTACATAGGATGTAACTTAAGAAGAAGAAGAAGAAGAAACAAGAAAAAAAATTAACTTTATTCATAGACAGCTGCTTAATGTTTTTGTTATCTCACAGCCAGACCTAGCTGCAAATGAAGCACTTCTCCTGAAGAAGATCCAGCTGCTGTGCCTCATGGAGGTAAGCTGCAAGCTGAGACCCTGATAGGGCACCCCCCGTGTCAGTTGGATGGGTCTGGAAGGCAGCCCCATGATTAACTTCCCTGTAGTGTCCAAGTAGATTGTTCGTGAGTTGAGAGCTCTGTGCATGGTGCTTTCAGTCTACTGCTCTCTTATATAGTTGCTCTTTAGATGTAAATCACTAATGGCAGCATTACATGATTTTGCCTATTGGTGGTGCTCAAAGACAAGTGCTGTTGGAAGAAAGTGCCAGTGAATACTAGTAAGAGACAGCAAGAGCCAAAAAGATTGTTTTCAAAGACAGCATCTGAAGGGATGGTTCTTAAAGCATGTCCCAACATAACTTTAGAGCTGCCTAAAGAACAGCCCAAATTCTCGCCTGAAATGGATAAGGGTTGAAAACCCGCCTCATGCAAGGAAATCCTTTAACATCTAAGACACAGAAATTCTTGTCCTGGCATTCCGTCCATGTACAAGGCCTGGTTTCATTGTCATCAATGGGTATGCGGAGTCTTATGACACTAACAATCTCTGACTCACTCTCAAAAGCTGCAGTTTTGACAGGCTGACTTATACTTCAGACAGATGGAGCTTAGTTAATTGTTTTACACATGAAGTGCTTCATTATGAGAGAGTCTAGTGCAGTGTTTCTCAAACCGTGGGTTGTGACGTGCAAGGCACTGGGTCGCCTTGCTCTGCTCAGCACCACCGACCGGGCCGTTAAACGTCCCGTCGACGGTGCTGCCCAGCTAAGGCAAGCTAGTCCCTACCTGTTCCAACACCACACTGTGCACTGGAAGCAGCCAGCAGCTGGTCTGGCTTCTAGGTATGGGGCTCCTTCCCCGGTCATCGGCTCCGCACTCCCAGCCAATGGGAACTGGTGGTGGGGGAGATGTGCCTGCAGGCGAGAGTCCCACGGAGCCAGACGTACTGCTGGCCACTTCCAGGGCGCAGCGCAGTCTGCGGTGCCAGGACAGGCGGGAAGCCTGCCTCTGCACCCCGGCTGCACCGCTGACTGGGAGCCACTGGTGGTAAATCTGCGCCCCAATCCCTTGCCTCAGCCTTGAGCTCCCCCCCAAACCTGGAACCCCTTCCTGCACCCCCAGCCCAGAGCCCGTGCCCCAACCCTGAGGCCTTCCCACACCTCAAACCCCTCATCCCCAGCTCCATTGGGTCGCGGGCATCAACAATTTTCTTCAACTGGGTCCCCAGAAAGAGTTTGAAAACCACTGATCTAGCGGTCCTTAAGCACTTGCAGTTGTGCCAATAACGTGATGTGGATGGAGACTTTCCATCTTCAGGATTAGAATCTTTCTTTGAGCAATTTTCCTAGGGAGCCTACTGTTTGGAGAGGTAGATGCAGGAAACTGACTGCTACTTACTTTACCGTCTTTAATAAAGCAGTCTTTTTCTAAAAATAGAGGGAGAGCTAGCTGCTGTTGGCCCTTTGTTATCAGAGCCTCTGATTTTCACAGGTAGAGATGAGGTTTGAGTCTGCAGGTACATCTACACCGGAATAAAAGACCTGCGGTATGACTGCGGCCAGCCCAGGTCAGCTAGCTTGGGCTTCGAGGTTAAAAACAGCTGTGTAGATGTTTAGGCTTGGGATGGAGTCTGGGCTCTAGGACCCTCCCCCTTGCAGGGTCCCAGAGCTCGGACCCCAGCCCGAACATCTGCAGAGCAATTTTACGCCTCTGCAGCCTGAGCCCCCGAAGCTAAAGTCAGCTGACCTGGGCCCGCCATGGGTGTTTAATTGCTGTGTTGGCATACCCTGTGGCTTCTGGAGGACAGTATTAGGGAGCCGCAATACATCTTCGGAGAAGAAGTCTGAAGAGTGCTGAATTTCTGCTTGCCTTTAGATGACTTTCACCCGACCAGCCAATCACAGACAGCTCACTTTTGAAGAGATTGCTAAAAGTGCCAAAGTCACCGTGAATGAGGTGAGTTGTGTTAATGCTAATGATGACAATAAGTAACTTGCATGTGAAATTCCTAACAGTATCCGCTGAACAGGTTCATTTCTATATGTTGTAAATAGTGAGGAAAAGAAATTCACCGCATTAATGTTCACAAATTAACTGCGAAGAATCCTCTGGCTGTAGAGGAAGAATGAATTGCCATCTCCTGCCCTCTGTCTCAGATACAGGTGGTCCTTGCGTTCCTTAGTAGAACAAGCTTGCACAGTTTTAATTCCTGTGGTTCCAGATGTTTGTATAGAATGCTGCCCAGCTTGGTCAGAGTGATCTGTCGTGGAGATAGTTGCCTTGCGCCACTCTTCAGTTTAGTTTTGTCGTGTGGCGAACAGTAGTCTAATGACTGTTTATAAGATAACTCAATTTAAAAGAATTGGGAGTCTGGGAAAAGTGACTGGTTCTTAATCCCTTTTTCTTCTCTTCAGGTGGAACTGCTGGTGATGAAGGCTCTCTCAGTAGGGTTAGTAAAGGGCAGTATTGATGAAGTGGATAAGAAAGTGCACATGACTTGGGTCCAACCGCGTGTGCTGGATTTACAGCAGGTAATGTCAGCTGAAATACTTAACCAATGTTAACTCACCTTCCTTTCGATCGGTGATTGGCCTGAATACTGACATGAGAGCTGTTAATAAGATTGTAGTTCTCAGACCTTGACTCTGCCCATTTCTTGCAGTGGTTTGGAGAAGAGTTAGCAAAGGTTCCCCCTCCAGAGGAAAACACTATTTGAAAAGTTCTCCTGTAGTGCTTAACCTTCACAAAATAACAAGACCTTGATTTCAACCCAGATATCCATAACTAAGCTTTGCAGTTGTACTCGCAAGCCTTCCTTGGGAACATGATGGATGGAATAAGTGTCTTTGAGATTCTGAGAATAGGGCCATGCAAACAATAAGCACATCACACATGCGCACTTGTGTATATAAATTGACAGAAACTTGGGTTAACGTAACAAGTTTTTGCTTCATTAAATTTAAGGTTTCAGATTAATAACTATGCCATTGTTGCACATTCTCTATACCTGAGACCTTGCATCTAACAGGGAATGACTTTGGAAGAAAGGTTAAGAGCTAAATAGTTTCCCAGGGTTGGTACCTCATCATTTGGGGCCTATGACCTATTAGTAAATGCTATAGATAACAACACTGCCTGAAGAGGGGGATGGGCTAGAAGACCTTATGTCTGTACCATCCCTCATTTCCATGATTAATTAGTTTTTCCCATAACAAACATGTAAGAAGAAGGTGTTAAGAACTCTTTGAATAGCTTCTCCCAGATATTAAAAACCTTTAAACCATGAAAAACAGTTGGTTGGGGAGAGGGAAATAATGTTGGACTTTGCTTTGAGTGAAACTGAAATGCACACTGCTGTCCTAATGACACACTATCACAGCTGATGGACTGCTTCATTTTACAAAACTTAAAATTATTCTCCCTTAAAATTTCCTCCCTTCATTTTCTAAAAGCTTTCTCAGAAACCCACATACTTAGAATCTTGGGGTCCTGTCACACCATATCTTGAAGTCAAGTTTGGGATCTTAATGTCCCATGTTTAGGGCCCTACCAAATTCACAGTCCATTTTGTTGAATTGGTAATTTTGTTGAATTACCCATGTTGAATTGGTTTCACTCTTGATAGTGCTTTTCCTGGGACCCTGCCTGTAATCAGTCCCCTTGGCTTTCATGTTCCATCTTTAAATGCAATGGATGTGGTGAGAAATCTTCTGCTCCAAATTAGTTGAATTCAGTGTGCAGCATGCCTGGTCTCACTCTAGTGCCCATTCCTGGGCAGGTGCAATTGCTTTTCCCCTTCTATGTCCAGGCTCCTAAAGCTGTTGTGGATTTGCTTTCCAGATCAAGGGGATGAAGGACCGTCTGGAGTTCTGGTGCACAGATGTGAGGAGCATGGAAATGCTGGTGGAGCACCAAGCCCACGATATCCTAACATAGAAGACTTTGCACTGCCTGAGCGAATAACTCTTGCTGCTGCTGAAACTGGTGGTGCTCAGACCACTGACTCTGTACAGAATTATATTAAGGGGGGGGCTAGGGGAGGTTGGGAAGAACTACTTTTTGATGCTTGTACAGAGGAGTAAGTGGCCTTTACTGTGTAACCCTTTGGTGCTTAAGTCAGGAATTCCCTGTGCGCCAACGGTCTGCTGGCACTGACCATAGGAGCTCCTGTCCTACTGTCACCAAGGGGGATAAGGGCTCCGTAATGGTGGTTGAATCAGTCTTAGTGTCAAACTATTGCACTGGAGGGTGCTGGTGGTAGCTACATGGTAGAGTCATTAGCCCAGTAGATGGGTGCTTCTGTCCTAAACTGTGCTAGAGAGAGAGATGCCATATTCCCACTATCAGGCATTGGTGATTGGACTTGGGGGAGCAAGACTTTCTCACCAGTAGCCCCTCCTCCCAGCAGCCCAAAGGCAGCATTACCAAGACACCTCACCCCCACAGTTGGCAGTAAAGGGAGCTGCTCACCCCATCAGTGGGTTTGCCAGGAATAAAATCATTAATTTAGTGCATTTGGTTTTATATCCTTTTTGGGTTTATTCTCGTCTTTCATGAACACTTTGTTGTGAAGTGTGGTGCAGCAGTATTGCTGGAATAAACTTCTCTGCCTTCCCTCTTCTACAGTTCTGTTCACGTGCTCTTGTGCTAACTCTTGGGTTGTGTCCTGTTTAAGGGGGAACTTTACAATCTAACTGAATAACGTAAGATCTTACACAGCATGCCAGGTGTAGTCTTCATTACAGATCAATACATCTGAACAATGAATTGAAACATTGGTGACTGCCAAGAGCAGCATCCAAGGTCCTGTCTTGTTAGGAGCTGTGTTTCTGACACGTTTCTCAACATCTCTGACTCTGTCACCCGTACTCCCGTGGAGTAGCAACTTTCTGTGAGGAAAGGTGACAGAAACAGGCTGCAGGTAATGAACGTTTTTCTAATACAGCTTTAAGCTTCATTGCTTTGGTTTAGTCTGCCTGTGTATTCTGGCACTGTCCATTGCTATTAGACCAGTGTTTAGTGAGTCACTTTTCCATAGTATTCCTAGTAGTATGGCAGGCTTGGGTCTTCCATGAGAGTGGTGGATTTTTCATACAGCCAGGAGAGAGAGCTGGTAAAGGGGCCCATGACCAGTCTATTTGAAAAAACACCTTTCTTGGGAGGAGTTGGAGAAGACCAAGAGTCAGCTACTTCAGCTGGGGGAATGAACAGCGCAATTGTGGGGGTGGGGTACAGGTTCCACATCAAGGAGATGGTTGCCTGCTGCCCTTGGCTATGATAGTACAAGCGCCAAAGGAAATGTGGCATGTGAGCATAAACACTAGTCAGGCTGATACCCAAGCAGGTCTTTAATCTCCGCTAGGTGGCTGGTGCTCTTTTGGGTGCGGCACTGACATCAGTGATTGGTGCTGCAGACAGCAGCTGAGCCCCTTTTCCACCCATCAGTTGAACAGATGGTGTCAAATGAAAAATAAATGGTAGTCACAAACTTCCAGAAAGCTTTATAAAGTTAGCTTTAAACAGTAAGATCTTATATTCTTGTACCATGTGCTTGGGACAGTATCCTAGGACTGGCTTATTCTGAAAGCTGGCATGCTATTCACCAGTGCTTGCGCCTGTATTTCATCAAAGTATAGACGTCAGATTTCTTCACCACGCAAAGGCTCCAGCCAGCACAGTGGGATTTCCTACGGTTGTAGCTCTGCATATGGTCTTCAAGTCTTTCCTCACAGTCGTGACAAGCACACCACAATATAGGGTGCATGTCAGTGCAACAATGGTGAACAGAGGTAGAGAAGATCTGAAGGTGTGAGACTTGATTAGATGTCAACCTATACCAGTTTCTCCTGTGGAGTTTGTAGTTTGGTCATAAAATGACTTAATCCTTTTTACTCTGACCTCTGTGTTTAGTTCAATGACCTTGCCTGGCAGGGAATTCCTGCATAAATAGCATTTCCTTTGTTATAGGATCTAAATAATTTAATTTCAGCATGTGGCCCCTTGTTTTCACATCTACCATCATGTTCCCTAGCCACCCCATTCTGTCAAACTCTATTTGGAGAGTCTGTGAATCCTCCCTTGTTTTAGCAACTGAAATAATTCTGTAAATATCACAGTCCATTTCCTCCTCGCAACCTTGTGCAATCTGAGAATTTCCCCTATTTATGCTCCAAGTCATTAATGTACCTAAGACTTCTCCCAAACCTCATTCCGAAGACACCCTCACTATGTACTGCCACTTCTCATGATTTAGTCTATGATGTACAGGTAAGGAGCAAATAACCATGCTTAGGAATATATTTTCTATCATATTTCAGGGTTGGGCTAAGTAGAGGGCTTTTAAAAATAAGGTAGAACCGCACTAGTTGATGCTGACAAAGAGCCACTGCAAAGTAGAGAGTAATGGAGCAACCATCATAAAGCAGAGTTAATGTATCACTTGGCAGTTTAGATTTAATTGCAATACTTCATTGCTTCAAGAGAGAATTAGGAACCTATTGAGCTCAGGAGACCTCATTACATCCCTTTCAATAGTGTGGAGAGAGGGCTAGGTTTGGTGTGAGATAGGGATGTGGGGGAAACCACAGAAGTGGGTTAGGGAGTTTCCCCTATCCTAGTGAGCCATGGGCTTTTATTGTATTAACCTTTTCAAATAACTGGTAGGCTCTGTAGACATGATATTCACTAAAGAAACTAATCCCTGTTTGAATGTGATCAGGTTGTAATGATAGAAGTGTTACTGCCCCCTTTTTTGAATTACCCTTGCAATCGGCTTCCCTGGAACAGCCTTGGCTGTGTTTGCTTGGCACTAATTCTCCCAGTTCCCCGTTAGCTATTTTGGGGGCGTGGGGGAGAAATGACATGTGGCTTATATCCACAAAAGTATTTAGGCTCCTAACTTCCACTGATACCAGTGCAAGTTAGGATCCTACATAACGTCGTGGATCTGGGCCAATGGGCCTGATTTTTCAGGTATGCAGAGCATCTACAACAGCTAAAGTCTGCGAACTATGGATGTGCAGCACCCCTGAGAAGCAGCCCCTGCTTAACCGCTTTCCAGTCCCCCTGAACCGTGAGTGGCCATGTAGCATATTCTTGCCAGTATCTGCTCTGTTGCAGTCCCGTGACTGGGCCTGCACCTTGAGTGCACTTGAGCGTAGTAAGTTGCTTCCTAACCTTGTTCATCATGGACTTGACTTAGACTACACTGTAAAGTTGGTGAGTGGGGATGCATGAAATGTCCGGCTTAAGAGGAAAATCAAAAGCTCCCTAGTCAGAGTTTGCTGTAAGAGGAGAAAATTTGTATTGCAATAGCACCTATAGGCCTCCATCAGGACTGGGTCCTGTTGTGCTGGGTGTAGCACGGATTAGGGTCTACCCTAACCAGCAGATACAATCCAATTCTTCTACCCGAACAAAGACCTGCTCAGCCCATTATGTTTTTTCATGGTGTTTTAATTATAAAATCCTCAAAGGTCAGATTGCCATGAAGGGGTTTGTTCAATTGTCTCCTCTTCCCATTCTCCTAAACTAGGCTGCATGCAGCTTCCCCCTGTCTCTCACTCGCTAGGCTTGTGCTTGTAGTCCTCCATGTGTGCCAGAATCCAGCCCGATGGGATCAGGACGGTTGCGAACATCACAATCAGCGCAATGGCTTGATCCTGCCAATGGGAGAGAAACCAAAGGTCATATAGGGTCTTCTGCAGCCTCCCATGTGTCATGGATCAGTATAGAGATGGGACATCATCTTATTGGGATTTAGGGGTTCAAACTGTAACGAGCCTGTGTAGCTGGTTCCAGTGGGTCTACATTCTGTGTGCACCCCAAACTCCTACTGACTTCAGTCAGAAGTTTGGGTGTGCAGGGAACGTGGAAACAGGTTCGCAGCCTCGGCCTACTAGAGAGATGGGGAGGGGAGGAGGAGCTATGGGTAAATGCACTCATTCCCACTAGCTCTAGACTAAATGTGGTTTGATACGTCAATTTATTTCTGTCACTGCATGTTTGTGTATTTCTGCATCTCGGTTTGGGCACGAAAATCAAAGTAACCCAGCTCCCTAGTCCAGATCCTGCCATTAGCTGGGACCTGGTTTGGAACAACATGGCTCATAAGCACCTGCTTTGAAAAACAGGGCTCCTCCCAGCTCCCCCTGCTGGCATAGAGCCGAGCTTCCCTGTTCTGGTTTGGTTAGTTCCCATAGTTCAAGAAATCCCAGGCCATAAAATTCATCCCACGCAGGCAGGGCTCGGTCTAATGTCTCCGCAAGGTTCCAGGTGTAGGACGTATTCAAAACAACCCAGCAATAACTGCTCACTCTCAGCCTTCCAAGGTCACTGATCAGTGCCATGAGCCTGCCAGCTCCTCAAATTCAGCAAGAAGGTCGCAGCCTGCGCATAATGGATTCCCGAAGGGCACAGTGACAATCGGTCTGACTTTCAAATCACTTTGAGGTGCCCAGAACAGTAGCAATGGCCTGGACAAAGTTTCACCTAGTAACAAGTTATCTGCGCTGGCTGCAAACAGTCTTAAGTTAACTGTACGTACAGCTGTCATACATTAACCCCTTGTGCTCTGTTCCTGAAAGCAAAGCATATTAATAAACTAAAACTTCGGATCAAAGTCTGAGGCTCTTATTCGATTTTTATTTAGACCTTACTCTGGCAAAGCTTCTCGGAGGCTCCTGAGTAAGGAATGGGGACCTGAGTAGCAAGTCAGCGCCTCAGGATTGGACTCTCTTGAGTTTAGTATAGGCCCGTACCCCCCTGCTCACACATAATCTCTTGGAAAAGGAGAAGAAAGCAGGAAAACAACAGGGGATTCTGCACAGCTACACGTTGACGGTAGCAGATTCAATTTCAACTGGGGAAATTCCCATTTTAAAGGCTTCACTAAAATGGGGGTTGGTTTGGAGGCAAGGAGAGGCAATCTGACAGAGAGAGGGAGGGGTTAGACAGTATCTATACAAATAAAAACAAAACAAGAGTAGAGTGAAGCAAACTGCGACACAACCTCTTATGAGACACCCAGATGCCCTGTCACTAGATCTCAGTGGGCGGTTGCAGTATGCCCCCCCCTTGCCCCGCCCCCAACAAGGGGAATGTTTTTTATAGCCAGAATGAGACAGCATCTTTCCATAAGACTTTTTTTTTTTTAAACTTTCTTTTTATTATTGGCCCGTCGAGAAAGAGGCGCCCACGTTCACCTCTGAACATGGCACTCCTGGCAGGCTCCGCAAACCAGGGAGCTGGGTTATTTTAATGGAAGGAACAGAGTTTAGTTTCTGCCACTGTCTGTTTAAAGTGACGCCATAAGTCTGCCTGCAGGTGACTGATCCCCCCTGTTTCCTGGTACGTGTAACCGATCTGACCAACAATGGATTCTGACTTAACCACTGTCACAGCCTCCAAAGAAGGTTCTTTTTTTAACCCGGTAGATGCCAGACAGGTTCAAGTTGAGTAAAAAGTAGAGAGAGATTTTTGTGTCCGTTCACACAGTTTGTCCCCGATCCCTCAGTGAGCTCCATGTAGGCAGATCCCTGCATCTGTGCAATGTTCCATTGATTTTAGTATCACACATGGAGATCTCTGCAGGATCAGAGGCCTTTGTTTGGGGCCTTCACCTTACCAACTATGCAAAGCAGTTCACAAAGCAGGGAATTGCCTCTGCAGGGAAAGAACATTTCCTATCAAAATCAGGAGCAGCACTAGCTTCTCTGATGGCCCTGAGTGGAGCAGAGATGGGCCCAAGCCACACAGTGCAGGTCTGGACCCCACTCTCCCTGCGATTAGAAGTGGGATTGTGGTTTGGCCTGTTATAGACTCAGGCCTGCTGGGCATTCGCACCCAAAGCTGAACGTCTCTGCCCTGCCCACAGGTGTAAGCACAAGATGAAAAGAGGCCTTTTCTGTCATTTGACCGATGAGAGAAGAAAGTAGAGTATAAAGAAAAATAACCCCTGGGAATCAGAGAGTCAACCTCAGTTACAGCCATGCAGCCCCATTGACTTCAGAGCGGTCACTGAGAGCAGAATTTGATCCATCATGTGACTTGATTGGCCATTTGTAAGAAAAGGATTGGTTTTATTCCTGAGTGAAACTCATCATTTCCCTCTTTCTTTATACTTTTACTTTCACGTCCAAATGAAATTCAACAAATGGAAAACCATGAGTCGCAGCTTCTCCTATCCCCACCACAAGGAACACTCACTTATGTTTCTCCTTTTCTTAAAAAAATGTGTCAGTATTTAACTTTCTCCCTGCATTATTTATATTTTCCTTTCCAGCAGAGCCCCTTTTTGCTATCACACACAGGAGATACTTGTCATTTTAGGAGATCCCAATGCTATCAGCTATATTTGTAATCAGTTTTGAGTGCCCAGAACACAATAAACTGCTACATTTACACTATTCCCTTAAACAAAAGGTTACTCACAGCTGGAGTGACAATCTCCTCTGGTGGTCCAGAAACAATATTTGCTCTGGGAACAATCTGCTTCCTCACTGTTGCATTAAGCAACCTGAATGCACGTTGAAAACCCAACATGGCCCTTCTACTGTGTTCTCTTCCAATCCAGGCTCCGTACCCTTTGTAGGGAGAGTAGGTAGTCCCAGCCTGTGGGCTGTGAGGCTGCAGCTGTCTGTGTCACAAGTTCCTTGTGTGAAGGCAGTTTAAGATTTGCAAGTTTTTGCTCTGGTGCCAGATGTCAAAATGATAAACAAGTTCAGTTGCTTCATGCCTGCAGAATTAATTTGGCTCTGATTGGCTGGGGAGTTGCTTGGTCACACCCTCCTATAAGAAGAGGCAGCCATTTATGGTTTCCTAATTTTAGTACAGGGGGACTTCTGGATGACAGTGTCTGAACTTGCTTGATTTGTGAGTTTGCTTGTGTGAGATTAGTGCTATTTCACAGCTGAAAGGGGGACAATAAAGGCTGCATGATGGAAACATTCAAGTGCATCGGAGCGGACTTTTGAAAAGCAGCTCTCTGAGGGAGAGATCTGCTTAAGGAATTTAATCTAGATCAATAGAATAAAGCCCTTTTAAATTAGCATCAGAAAACAGAATTAGTGTTTCTGAAGAAAGAGAGTGTAGTCTAGTGATTAAAGTGGGGAGACGAGGAGTCAGGAAACCTGAGTTCTCTTCCTGGCTTTGCCATTGGTGTGTTGTGTGACTCTGGGTAACCGAGTCTCAGTTTCCCCCTTTGTAAAATGGGGATAATCCTACCTGCCTTACAGGGGTGGTGTGATGTTTGACCAATGTTTGTAAGGTGCTTGGAGCTCCTCAGAGGAACGGCACCAGAGTTAGCATGGTTCAGATGGGAAAAAGCAATAGAAAACTGGCCTGATCTACGGATGAAATATATTGCTTGTGTGCCAAACCCAAAGATGGTCCACAACACAGTGGAGCTCTCTGAAACAAACCCCTCTGTTAGGAGCACATCGTAGTGGGTTGTGTCTGAAACCTGACTTCCGTAAATGAGTCAACAGGAGGGAGTTAACCGAGCACATGCTGCAGGTACTGTTTTTAGGAGGGGCGAGTGGATCCAGAGAAATGAGTGCTTCGCTGTCGACCACAGAGCACGCTGAACCTGAACCCATCCTCCTCCAGCCTGCGCTGCTGGGCTAGGCCCCAGAGTGCAGGGGCTTTGGAGCCTTCAGCGAGGCCTTTGCTGAGCCTCTTCTCGTGTGGCGCTGTGGGAAGACGGTTGTAGTATAACCTGGTGACACAATAATCTCCCCGATGGTCCTGCAACCCTGGACGTGCTGTAATGAATGTGCACTGTTGGGGGTCAGTCAGCAGCTTTTAACGTGGCTGGTGGGGAGGGCTCGGATTTCTGCCCAGCCCCAGTTTTTATGGCCAGGAGCACATAGCGACCCAGGCTTTAGGTGATGGATTCCCCCACCATTTTCCTTCCCGCCCTGCTGCAAATCAGAACCGTTTGCTTTAACGACCTGAGCTGCTGCCAGGGGAGCTGCAGGACCGCCCTTCCTCTTGCATTCCCTGCAGCTGAACTTTGCTTCCCCTCGGCCTTGCCAGCACTCTTGATGTTTGTACGATGAACAGGCACTTTCAGAACTGGAGCTGGGTAAACAAGGACTAGTCGGAAATCCAAAGTCCAAGGCTGATCCTTTACTCACAGGAAAGCCTGTGTCCAGGATGCTGCTGTCACTCCCTCTGGCTTACCCTGAATTTCTTCTCCTTTTCCATGTTTCGTGGTTAAAAAGTGGGTTTTGTGCTGGACTTGAGAAATCCTGTGCTCACGGAAAGGGCACAGCCTAGAGGCAGTGGCAATCTAAGCTCTTCCCCTCACTGCTCCAGAACAGTGCTGAGCTGCTTGGTGGGCTGAGAGAGTTGTTCAGTTTCCAGACCGGTTGTATCCTCGCCTGCGAGCGCCAGCCGTGCTGGGTATTACGGAGCCACAT
This sequence comes from Eretmochelys imbricata, assembly GCF_965152235.1. Taxonomy (NCBI): domain Eukaryota; kingdom Metazoa; phylum Chordata; order Testudines; family Cheloniidae; genus Eretmochelys; species Eretmochelys imbricata. The sequence continues at coordinate 17,741,802 of NC_135577.1, forward strand.
GAACAGCGCTCCATTAGGAAAAACTGAGCCCATGAACTCATTCCTATTGGCCCAAACCCAACCACTGGCTGGTTACCGCTACTGGTCATTAGTGTGACCTAGAGGTTTTCCTCTCTTTCAGACCCCCCTTTCCCTGAATTGCCTCTGAGCAAGGACAGGATCCCCGGAGCCATAATGGTGGTCACCACTAGCCTTTCCATGTATCGGGTTCCTACCCTTATATGTGTTGGGTTTGCATTTCACAGTAGTGAAACAGTCAGGCTTGAAACTAAGTGATGTTCTCTGCCGAGATTCAGTTACGGCTCCCTGCGTGTATGGGGCATTGCTCATTGTCCGTGCTATCCCCTTCCCCGCTGGCACCCTCCCCATCAAACTCCTGTCTAATGGGAGCTCAGACTGGAATGGAACTCTGGTTACTGATCTGGAAAAGCACTGCTTCGTTAATCACATTGAGCCAGGCTGTGCTAGTGATGTCAGGGTCGATCCCACGCTGGCCCCCCAACCTACCTGCAGAAGTCACTGCAAGGGGAGGTAAGTTCCCCAGGCTCTAGCCTAGCCCCTGCACAATTTTAGGATTAAGAAAGGAAGCTATAAACTCAAAGATCATCTCTGAGAAAGGAGAACAGTGCCCCTGTAACTTTCAAAGGCCAGAAGTGCATATGATTATTAGACAATCCAGTCTTCTCCTCCCCACTCCAAACAGCCAGGTGTTAAAACATGTCAGGGTAAAAAACAGCCCTGTCTGTTAGGTGCTGACAATCCACAGAGCTCTCCCCTCTGGGCTCAAGAATGCAGCGTGTTTTCAATTACCTTCCCTTACCCTCTGCTCTGCACAGCTCCTCCATTAATAGCTGCTAGGAGTCCAGTTATGATTTCATGATATCTCTGTCTCTGCAGTTTGTGGGACATGTTTGTACATTGTCTTTGGAGGGAGAGGGAGAGCTGCTGCTTTCATAGAGTGGTCACTGGAAGGCTCAGCTTGACACCCTATAAATAGTACGCACAGATAGATTAGAATAGAGAGCTGGTTAAAATGATTTTGCATTGAAGAATGCAGTTTCATTGAAATGTTTGGTAAAAACAGTTCGATTTCAACTATATTTTCAGTATTTCAGTGAAAAATACTCAAACAGAAACTAAACAAAATCTGTAATTTAGTTTTTCATGTAAATTTTCATTTCAGTTTATTTTTTGAAAAACAAAACAACAAACATTTCAATTTGAAATGAGATGAAAATTTTCATTTAATTTTTTTGTTGAAAAATCAAGATTGTCTGGAAGATTTTATTAACAAAATTGTTTTGTTTCAAAATTTTCTCTGCAATAAAATAGGATTTTTTTTAAACCAACGCTAACAGATGAGTGTATTGTCCTTGAGCTAGCAATGCTGTTGGAATGAGAGCTCTTTGGTTCCCTCTACAGGTGAAAACAATGAGGAGTGCTTGTGGTACCTTAGAGACTAACACATTTATTTGGGCATAAGCTTTTGTAGGCTAAAACCCACTTCATCAGACGCATGGAGTGAAAAATACAGAATGCAGTATAAATATTGCAGCACATGAAAAGATGGGAGTAGCCTTACCAAGTGGGGGGTCAGTGCTAACAAGGCCAATTCAATTAAGGTGGAAGTGGCCTATTCTCAACAATTGACAAGAAGGTGTGAGTATCAGCAGAGGGGAAAATTACTTTTTGTAGTGACCATCCACTCCCAGTCTTTATTCAGGCCTAATTTGATGGTGTCCAGTTTGCAAATTAATTCCAGTTCTGCAGTTTCTCGTTGGATTCCTCGTTGTTTTTGTTGATACAGACTAACATGGCTACCACTGAAACCTGCCTACTGGTGAAGGTGAAGTGAATTGAGACTTTGTTCCTACGTGTTGGTGGATATAATTGCATATCTTAGAAGAGTTCCAGAGATTGCCCAAAGCTGTACCATCCAGAATTTCCCTCTGTTCCACACTCATAAACAGCATTACAGAATGCTAGTTAATTGGAGATGAGTGAAAGGGGGTGCAAGTGTGAGACTTCATGGATGTTATTCAAGGGGGAAAGTGAGCCACTCTAATCTAGAAGTTAGTGGTCTCAGACTAGGTAACTGGGCCCAAAGCAGACAACCAGGTTCTAATTAAAATCTAATTGTTTGGATTCTGGTCATGTGTCTTTGGTGGCCCATTTGGTATTTGCTTTAGGCTGGTGGAGTGGTGGTAGAGAACCAGAAAAGAGCTGGTAACTGAGCTCCGTGTAAGAGCAAACTGGAAGAAACCAACATCAGTGGGCTGGAGTAAATCCACAGCAAAGGGGATCTGCTGCATCCATTTGAGTTAGATGGGGATGGATTTAAGGATGAGGCATTGCTGGTGCATTGCTGTGAACTAGAATTGAGGCTAGTTGGGCACAACCCAGATGATCAATTAGTTTGGTGATTGATTTGTTTGGTTACCCAGAATAACACTGGTTGTGTTCCCCATTTACCAAGACTCCATGTGTGGATGTGAAGGGAAGAAAAACAGCATTGATGGTGACTAGGGTAATTATATTTGAACTTCCAAGAGCGGTATATGTGAGTATGGTTGTAGATGGGGCTCAAATGTTTTATTTATCTAAAAAGAACTTTTAAATCTGACCCTTGCTACTGAGATTAGGATTCCAATACTGGATTGTCCATTCACAGGGAGCTGATCTGAATTCTCACTATATACTCCTACCTGCAATTAACCTCTCTATACCCACCCATGTTGATAATTCATCTCCATTCTGGCCTCCCAGCACCTTTGGCTAATCTATTCCTAGCCACCCTCCTTCCCTGGACATGCACTTCTCCTACATATCTTTCAATACATCAAAAAACCCTTTCATACAATAGTAGTAGAAGGGGCTAATAATCCAATTTTACCATTTATGTCATGAGGCGCTGTATATTTGATTCATTCAGATATTCTATAATGTGTATTTTTGGCCTGATCCTGAAGCACATTGAGTCCTCTCTACTCCCACTGACTTCATTTGGAGTTGAGGATACTCAGCATCTCACAGCATTGGGCCCTTGTAAATGGGAATGTATGGATCTGTCTGTGGGTTTTGTTAGCAGCAGCTCAGACACTGGAGGTGGAGTTCCCAGAAGAGCAGACAAAAGCCAGAGCCCTTCCTGCCAATAGATAAGAGCCTAAATTTTCCCTTCAGGTTCTTCCTGTCTGTCTAGTCCACCTAGACTGAGCTCATTTCTGTGGCAGGTGAGTTAGTACAGTGGGGGCCTGAGCCAAAGTCCATAGAAATCAATTGGTGTCTTTCCATTGACTTCACTGGGTTTTAGATTCATTCTACTTTGGGGGGAAAAATGGGTTCTCTAACAGTGGCAAAGATGGGTGGGGAAATTGACAATCATCCAATGATTCCTCTGTGGATGGTGGTTACAGCGGCTGCGTTCAGTCCTGACCCCTGGCGATGAAAGGGGTATGGCGTACGGTGGCTCAGTTACGGACTGTTACAGTGGGATGGGTGATCAGCAGCATACATGGTTGGGTCGTGTTCCAGTGGCCAGCAGAATGATGCCCATGCCACAGAAACCACTGTTATAACTGGCATTAACTGCCCCGCTTTTTAACATTCTCCACACAAAGAGCAGGAATGGGATGGGATGGAGGTGCATAATGAGCTGTTCTTTAACTCCTTTAATGTCCAGGTCATTGCTGGGGAAAACACATGGTGTTGTGGAGAAATTGTATGGTCCGTTCTGGTGTGGGACTAATTCTGTAGATGAACAATAGGTCTTCGGTCACCATCTTGTTAATCTGGCACTTGTCACCACCACTAAATTCACTTACATACATGGCTTGTGGTCCTCATCCCCAGTAATTAGAACTCAGGTGATAATATGCTCATGTCTCAAGCCATAGTCCTTATCCGTGAGGGGCAGGGACTTCCATTTACTATATGTCTGCATTGTGCTCAGCACGATGGGGCCAAAAGCTGCCTGGTTTCTAGGCACCACCACACCATAAACGTAAAATAATAAAAGCAGGTGTGACGTTGCACTCCACATTCTTTGTGGAAATATGCTTATGAATATGACATAACTGGAATATGCTTTATGCAAAATGCTTCACGTAACATATAAGTGGAAAGGTTACAATTTATTGAATGTGTGTATCCTATTTGTATGCATGTATCATTTCTGTATCTGAAATTAGGAATATTGACCTGTGTATCTGTATTTCATATTTGCTTCTTTGGGTCTTTCCCAACGCTGCAGGAGATGCTCATGCAGCATTTTAAGTGTAAATGTGCCCTGAGTGACTCAGTTAAACTGATCAGGAAAATCTTCTTAACTGTGGGAACAGTAGGACAATTGAACAGCCTGCCTAGGGAGGATCTTCACTGGGAGTTTTCAAAAGGAGACTGGATAGCCACCTGTCTTGGATGGTCTAGACAAAACAAATCCTGCAGCTTGGCAGGGGGTTTGTCAAGGTTCCTTCCCCACTCTGAACTCTAGGGTACAGATGTGGGGACCTGCATGAAAACCTCCTAAGCTTACTTTTACTAGCTTAGATTAAAACTTCCCCAAGGTACAAACTATTTTACCCTTTGACTTCTGCTGCCACCACCAAACTTTATCTGGATTCCTGAAAAAACATAGTTTGGAAACGTCTTTCCCCCCAAAATCCTCCCAACCCTTGCACCCCACTTCCTGGGGAAGGTTTGGTAAAAATCCTCACCAATTTGCATAGGTGACCACAGACCCAAACCCTTGGATCTTAGAACAATGAAAAAGCATTCAGTTTTCTTACAAGAAGACTTTTAATAGAAGTAAAGGAATCACCTCTGTAAAATCAGGATAGTAGATAACTTACCTTACAGTGTAATTAGATTCAAAACATAGAGAATCCCTCTAGGCAAAACCTTTAAGTTACAAAAAAGACACACAGACAGGAATAGTCATTCTATTCAGCACAGCTCTTCTCTCAGCCATTTAAAGAAATCATAATCTAACACATAGCTAGCTAGATTACTTACTAGGTTCTAAGACTCCATTCCTGTTCTGTCCCCGGCAAAAGCATCATACAGACAGCCACAGACCCTTTGTTTTTCTCCCTCCTCCCAGCTTTTGAAAGTATCTTGTCTCCTCATTGGTCATTTTGGTCAGGTGCCAGTAAGGTTACCTTTAGCTTCTTAACCCTTTACAGGTGAGAGGATTTTTCCTCTGGCCAGGAGGGATTTTAAAGGGGTTTACCCTTCCCTTTATATTTATGACAGGGTTAGAGTAGTCGACCCTGCAGGCCCCTCTAACTCAATGATTCTATGACCTAACCCCCAGTGTAGACCGTGCTAAGTTGATAGGAGAATTCACCTGTTGACCTAGCTACTGCCTCTTGGGGTTCATTATAGATTGTGGTGGTGAACCATAAATCCAGTGGTCCTTATTGAGTCCATGATCTTTTCGGTGTCTAGCACAGTTATGAATTTAAGCTCCCAGGCTCATCTTTGAAGGTATTGTGCAGGTTTCCTTTGAGGATGAGGACTGAGAGGTCAGCTACAGAGTGATCGCTTGGGCTCATTTCAACAGTTTGTAACCCACTAGGGTGACCAGATAGAAAGTGTGAAAAATCAGGACGGGGGGGTGGGAATAGGTGCCAATATAAGAAAAAGCCTTGAATATCAGGACTGTCCCTATAAAATCAGGACATCTGGTCACTCTATAACCCACTAATCCTCCTTTGTCCTAGGACTGCAGAAATGTTAACTGCCCATTACACCTTGAGTGAGCTCTTGCAACGTGTTAACTCCTTATGTGTTCCACCTTGTATTTAGCTGCGATATCTTTCTCAGAGCTGAAGAGCAGCTCCGTGTAAGCTCAAAAGCTTGTCTTTTACCAATAAAAGATATTACCTCACCCACCTTGTCTCTCTGATATCCTAGGACCAACACAGCCATGTCACTGCAAACACCTATTTCTTTTCACACTTCAGTTTTTCCCATTATTTTAGCTGCAGTTCTTTATCATTTCTAGGGCAGTGCTACTTATCAGTCACTAGTGTAGAGATTGTAAGCCACACATCAAATCCTATTTGTTCCTGTCATAAATATAAAGGGAAGGGTAAACCCCTTTGAAATCCCTCCTGGCCAGAGGAAAAATCCTCTCACCTGTAAAGGGTTAAGAAGCTAAAGGTAACCTCGCTGGCACCTGACCAAAATGACCAATGAGGAGACAAGATACTTTCAAAAGCTGGGAGGAGGGAGAGAAACAAAGGGTCTGTGTCTGTCTGTATGCTGGGTCTTTGCCGGGGATAGACCAGGAATGGAGTCTTAGAACTTTTAGTAAGTAATCTAGCTAGGTATGTGTTAGATTATGATTTCTTGAAATGGCTGAGAAAAGAATTGTGCTGAATAGAATAACTATTTCTGTCTGTGTATCTTTTTTGTAACTTAAGGTTTTGCCTAGAGGGGTTCTCTATGTTTTTGAATCTAATTAGCCTGTAAGATATCTACCATCCTGATTTTACAGGGGGGATTTCTTTATTTCTATTTACTTCTATTTTTTTATTAAAAGTCTTCTTGTAAAAAAACTGAATGCTTTTTCATTGTTCTCAGATCCAAGGGTCTGGGTCTGTAGTCACCTAGGCAAATTGGTGAGGCTTTTTACCAAACCTTGTCCAGGAAGTGGGGTGCAAGGTTTTGGGAAGTATTTTGGGGGGAAGGATGCGTCCAAACAGTTCTTCCCCAGTAACCAGTATTAGTTTGGTGGTGGTAGCGGCCAGTCCAAGGACAACGGGGGGAATATTTTGTACCTTGGGGAAGTTTTGACCTAAGCTGGTAAAGATAAGCTTAGGAGGTTTTTCATGCAGGTCCCCACATCTGTACCCTAGAGTTCAGAGTGGGGGAGGAACCTTGACATGGTGGCATAGCGGTGGGATTAACCTGAAATCATTTTGAGATCCAGTTGAGATTTTTTGAACTAGAAATACAGATTTTAAAAAGGAAATTTTTTTTTCCTTTGGAAAGCAGCTGAAACTGAAAGCTGAAACTGTGGCCAAGCAGAGACAAAAGGGGATTATCTTTGTGAATTGCAGGTTTTCTTTGCCTGGAGGCAGGGTACTTAACTCCTGCAGGGAAATTCAGTCTTCCAACCCAGAGTTTTTTTTCCTTTTCTTCCTAAAAGTAAATAGGGGGTGTGTGTTCTACCCATTTGCTTTTTCTTTGGGCTGGATAAGCAGGTTTCCAAGTAGTTGGAAGTTTTTTGCTTTAATTTGGGCCCAGAGCAGAGACAAGGGAATTGTCTTTTTCTGTAGGCTGACAATCACTATCAGAGAATAGGTATTCTATTCCAGCACAGCAAAATTTTACAGCCAAGTTTTGTTTATTTATTTCTAAACCTCGGGTGTAAAGTTAGTTAAAAACAGAGAGGTTAGAATGACCAAATCCTCAGCTCGACTACAGCTGGAATTAGCCAAATTTCAGGCTGAGGAAAAACAAAGGGAACATGAAAGACAGATAGAACTCATGCGGCTGGAGAAGGAGGTACAGGAGGCTGCCCACAAGAGGGAAATGGAGGCAAGGAAGCATGTGGAGGAGGAGAAGGCAAAAGAGAGGAAGCATGTGGAGGAGGAGAAGGAAAAAGAGAGGAAGCATGTGGAGGAGGTGGAGAGGATAAAGGCCCAGCAGAATATACCAACAAACCCTAGCAATCCTTCTCCAGGTACCACTTCCCATCCCAGAAAGTTCCCCACCTACAAGGCAGGTGATGATACTAAGGCCTTCTTAGAAAACTTCGAAAGGGCCTGCCTTGGGTACAACATCTCTACTGACCAATACATGGTAGAGCTGAGGCCGCAGCTCAGTGGACCCTTAGCTGAGGTGGCAGCTGAAATGCCTAAAGAACACATGAACAAGTATGAACTGTTTGAATCCAAGGCGAGAGTCAGAATGGGGATAACACCCGAGCAGTCTCGTCGGAGGTTCAGAGCCCTAAGGTGGAAACCAGACATGTAATTTACCCGACATGCCTACCACATTGTGAAACATTGGGATGCCTGGATATCAGGAGCAAGTGTTGAATCTCCAGTAAATTTGCCCTTCCTAATGCAAATGGAACAATTCTTAGAGGGTGTTCCTGAGGAAATAGAAAGATACATCCTAGATGGGAAACCCAAAACTGTAATCGAGGCAGGAGAGATTGGAGCCAGATGGGTGGAGGTGGCAGAGAAGAAGAAAACTGGTCGCAGTTGGAGCAGAGACCAGAAGGGACCACCCCAGACCACACCCTATTACCGGGGGCCGCCCAAGGCCCCACCTACCTCCCAAAGAACCCTCCAGACCCCTTATCGTCCCACCACCCCGTTCTCCAGCAACCCTCCTCGCCCCAGTGACCCGTCAGCTGGACGATGTTTTAAGTGTAACGAGCTGGGGCATGTAAAGGCCAACTGCCCCAAGAACCCCAACAGATTACAGTTCATTGCACCGGAATCACACCAGAGGTCCACAGGCCCAGATACCTCCCAGATACCCTTGGAGCGGAGGGAAACTGTGAGTGTGGGCGGGAAGAAGGTCACCGTGTGGAGGGACACCGGAGCACAAGTGTCAGCTATCCATGCTTCCTTAGTGGACCCCAATTTAATCAACCCAGAGATCCAAGTGACGATTCAACCCTTCAAGTCCAACTCTTTCAATTTGCCTACAGCCAAGTTGCCTGTCCAGTACAAGGGCTGGTCAGGAACATGGACTTTTGCAGTCTATGATGATTATCCCATCCCCATGCTGTTGGGGGAAGACTTGGCAAATCATGTGAAGCAGGCCAAGAGGGTGGGAATGGTCACCCGCAGCCAGGCTAAACAAGCCGTGAGGCCTAGCTCTGTTCCGGAAACTTCTATCAGGACCCAGTCAGAGGTGATGGACCCGGACCCCAGGCCAATGTCTGCAACAGCAGTAGTGGATCCAGTCCCAGAGACCCAAACGGAACCAGTCCCAGAACCGGAACCAGCCAAACAACCAACACCAGACCCCGTGCCAGCACTGAATCCAGTACTTGCAACCTCAACACCAGAGGGCCCCACTGAACCTGAACTGGCAGCAGCCGATAACCCTACACAAGAGGCTCAGCCGGAGCCTGAATCCCAACATAGTGCACCAGCTGAGAGCGGTTCACAGTCAACAGAAACAGCTCCATCCCCTATATCGCTTCCAGAGGGACCAAGCCTAGGTCCACAATCCAATGAGGAACTGATGTCCCCAGCATCAAGGGCACAGTTCCAGACCGAACAGGAAGCAGATGAAAGCCTCCAGAGAGCTTGAACGGCGGCACGGAGCAACCCACCGCCTCTCAGCTCTTCTAATCGATCCAGGTTTGTTGTAGAAAGAGGACTTTTATACAAGGAAACTCTTTCTGGTGGACACCAGGAAGACTGGCATCCTCAGAGACAGTTGGTAGTTCCAACTAAATACCGGGCCAAGCTCTTGAGCTTAGCCCATGATCACCCTAGTGGCCATGCTGGGCTGAACAGGACCAAAGACCGTTTGGGGGGGATCATTCCACTGGGAGGGAATGGGCAAGGATGTTTCTACCTATGTCCAGTCTTGTGAGGTGTGCCAAAGAGTGGGAAAACCCCAAGACCAGGTCAAAGCCCCTCTCCAGCCACTCCCCATCATTGAAGTTCCATTTCAACGAGTAGCTGTGGATATTCTGGGTCCTTTTCCGAAAAAGACACCCAGAGGAAAGCAGTACATACTGACTTTCATGGATTTTGCCACCCGATGGCCGGAAGCAGTAGCTCTAAGCAACACCAGGGCTAAAAGTGTGTGCCAGGCACTAGCAGACATTTTTGTCCGGGTAGGTTGGCCCTCTGACATCCTCACAGATGCAGGGACTAATTTCCTGGCAGGAACTATGAAAAACCTTTGGGAAGCTCATGGGGTAAATCACTTGGTTGCCACTCCTTACCACCATCAAACAAATGGCATGGTGGAGAAGTTTAATGGAACTTTGGGGGCCATGATACGTAAATTCGTAAATGAGCACTCCAATGATTGGGACCTAGTGTTGCAGCAGTTGCTCTTTGCCTACAGAGCTGTACCACACCCCAGTTTAGGGTTTTCCCTATTTGAACTTGTATATGGCCGTGAGGTTAAGGGGCCATTGCAGTTGGTGAAGCAGCAATGGGAGGGATTTACACCTTCTCCAGGAACTAACATTCTGGACTTTGTAACCAACCTACAAAACACCCTCCGAACCTCTTTAGCCCTTGCTAGAGAAAACTTACAGGATGCTCAAAAAGAGCAAAAAGCCTGGTATGATAAACATGCCAGAGAGCGTTCCTTCAAAGTAGGAGACCAGGTGTCTTAAGGGCGCTCCAGGCCCATAAAATGGAAGCATCGTGGGAAGGGCCATTCATGGTCCAGGAGCGCCTGGGAGCTGTTAATTATCTCATAGCATTCCCCACCTCCAACCGGAAGCCTAAGGTGTACCATATTAATTCTCTAAAGCCCTTTTATTCCAGAGAATTAAAGGTTTGTCAGTTTACAGCCCAGGGAGGAGACGACACTGAGTGGCCTGAAGGTGTCTACTACGAAGGGAAAAGTGCTGGTGGTGTGGAAGAGGTGAACCTCTCCATGACCCTTGGGCGTATGCAGCGACAGCAGATCCAGGAGCTGTGCACTAGCTACGCGCCAACGTTCTCAGCCACCCCAGGACTGACTGAACGGGCATACCACTCCATTGACACAGGTAATGCTCACCCAATTAGGGTCCAACCTTACCGGGTGTCTCCTCAAGCTAAAACTGCTATAGAACGGGAGATCCAGGATATGTTACAGATGGGTGTAATCCGCCCCTCTGAAAGTGCATGGGCATCTCCAGTGGTTCTAGTTCCCAAACCAGATGGGGAAATATGTTTTTGCGTGGACTACCGTAAGCTAAATGCTGTAACTCGCCCAGACAACTATCCAATGCCCCTCACAGATGAACTATTAGAGAAACAGGGACGGGCCCAGTTCATCTCTACCTTGGACTTAACCAAGGGGTACTGGCAGGTACCGCTAGATGAATCTGCCAAGGAAAGGTCAGCCTTCATCACACATCTCGGGCTGTATGAATTTAATGTACTCCCTTTTGGGCTACGAAATGCACCCGCCACTTTCCAAAGACTTGTAGATGGTCTCCTAGCGGGATTAGGAGAATATGCAGTCGCCTACCTTGACGACGTGGCCATATTTTCGGATTCCTGGGCAGACCACCTGGAACATCTACACAAAGTCCTTGAGCGCATAAGGGAGCCAGGACTAACTGTTAAGGCTAAGAAGTGTCAAATAGGCCTAAACAGAGTGACTTACCTTGGACACCAGGTGGGTCAAGGAACTATCAGCCCCCTACAGGCCAAAGTGGATGCTATCCAAAAGTGGCCTGTCCCAAAGTCAAAGAAACAGGTTCAATCCTTCTTAGGCTTGGCCGGTTATTACAGACGATTTGTACCGCACTACAGCCAAATCGCTGCCCCACTGACAGACCTAACCAAAAAGAAACAGCCAAATGCTGTTCAGTGGACCGGAAAGTGTCAGGAGGCCTTTAACAAGCTTAAAGCGACACTCATGTCTGACCCTGTACTAAGGGCCCCAGACTTTGACAAACCGTTCCTAGTAACCACAGATGCATCCGAGCGTGGTGTGGGAGCAGTTTTAATGCAGAAAGGACCTGATCAAGAATTCCACCCTGTAGTGTTTCTCAGCAAAAAACTGTCTGAGAGGGAAAGCAACTGGTCAGTCACTGAAAAAGAATGTTATGCCATTGTCTACGCTCTGGAAAAGCTACGCCCATATGTTTGGGGACGGCGTTTCCACCTGCAAACTGACCATGCTGCACTAAAGTGGCTTCACACCGTCAAAGAAACTAACAAAAAACTTCTTCGGTGGAGTTTAGCTCTCCAAGATTTTGATTTCGACATCCAACACATCTCAGGAGCTTCTAACAAAGTGGCTGATGCACTCTCCCGTGAAAGTTTCCCAGAATCAACTGGTTAAAATCGTCCTTGAGATGTGGAAAATATTGTTAGTCTTTATGTACTTGGTAGTATATTTAGAGATGCATGTGTCTTATTAACTCTGTTTTTCCTAGAGCTCCAGGAAGAAATCCCAGCCAGTGTTTCACCCTAGCTGAAATTTGGGGGGCGTGTCATAAATATAAAGGGAAGGGTAAACTCCTTTGAAATCCCTCCTGGCCAGGGGAAAGCTCCTCTCACCTGTAAAGGGTTAAGAAGCTAAAGGTAACCTCGCTGGCACCTGACCAAAATGACCAATGAGGAGACAAGATACTTTCAAAAGCTGGGAGGAGGGAGAGAAACAAAGGGTCTGTGTCTGTCTGTATGCTGGGTCTTTGCCGGGGATAGACCAGGAATGGAGTCTTAGAATTTAGTAAGTAATCTAGCTAGGTATGTGTTAGATTATGATTTCTTGAAATGGCTGAGAAAAGAATTGTGCTGAATAGAATAACTATTTCTGTCTGTGTATCTTTTTTGTAACTTAAGGTTTTGCCTAGAGGGGTTCTCTATGTTTTTGAATCTAATTAGCCTGTAAGATATCTACCATCCTGATTTTACAGGGGGGATTTCTTTATTTCTATTTACTTCTATTTTTTTATTAAGTCTTCTTGTAAAAAAACTGAATGCTTTTTCATTGTTCTCAGATCCAAGGGTTTGGGTCTGTGGTCACCTATGCAAATTGGTGAGGCTTTTTATCCAACATTTCCCAGGAAAAGGGGGGGTGCAAGTGTTCGGAGGATTGTTCATTGTTCTTAAGATCCAAGGGTCTGGGTCTGTAGTCACCTAGGCAAATTGGTGAGGCTTTTTACCAAACCTTGTCCAGGAAGTGGGGTGCAAGGTTTTGGGAAGTATTTTGGGGGGAAGGACGCGTCCAAACAGCTCTTCCCCAGTAACCAGTATTAGTTTGGTGGTGGTAGCGGCCAGTCCAAGGACAACGGGGGGAATATTTTGTACCTTGGGGAAGTTTTGACCTAAGCTGGTAAAGATAAGCTTAGGAGGTTTTTCATGCAGGTCCCCACATCTGTACCCTAGAGTTCAGAGTGGGGGAGGAACCTTGACAGTTCCCCTTCTTAAATAAGGTGGATCTTAGGGGCTGGCAGGGTTTTGGTCAGGTCCTTCTCCAATTAAAGTACCATGGGGTTGTGCTATAGAGTAAGTCCTCCAGACGTGTAGAGGTGCCCCGCTTCCTGCATACATGCAGTCTCTGTGATGCTTCCTGCAGGCTTGATTCTCAGCTGATGCATTTCCTTCCCTGCAGTAAACAAAAAGAAACCCTCCGAGGACACGGCTGTGGCTGGCTTTGCAGGGGTGGGCAAACTTTTTGGCCCGAGGGCCACATCTGGGTGGGGAAATTGCATGCAGGGTCATGAATGTAGGGCTGGGGCAGGGGGTTGGGTGTGGGAGGGGGTGTGGTGTGCAGGGGGTTGGGGTGTGGGAGGGGGTGTGGTGTGCAGGGAGGGGGCTCAGGGCAGGGGGTTGGGGTGCAGGATGCAGGAGGGGGCCCAGCTCCACTTACCTGGAGCGGCTCCGGGGTGGCAGTGGTGCACACCGGGGCTAGGGCAGGCCCCACGCCGCTCCCAGAAGCGGCCGGCACCATGTCCCTGAGGCCCCTGGGGGAGGGGGGTTGGCAGAGGGCTCCATACACTGCCCTCCCCTGCGGGTACCTCCCCCAAAGCTCCCATTGGCTGCGGTTCCCTGTTCCTGGCCAATGGGAGCTGCAGGGGGCAGTGCCTGCAGGTGAGGGCAGTGCATGGAGCCCTCTGCCCACCCCCCTCCCCCAGGGGCCGCAGGGACGTGGTGACAGCCGCTTCCAGCAGCGGTGTGGGGCCCAAGGTGCCATGGGGGTGGCAGTCTAAGGGAGGGATAGCTCAGTGGTTTGAGCATTGGCCTGCTAAACTCAGGGTTGTGAGTTCAATCCTTGAGGGGGCCATTTAGGGATCTGGGCAAAAAAATCGGGGATTGGCCCTGCTTTGAGCAGGGGGTTGGACTAGATGACCTCCTGAGGTCCCTTCTAACCCTGAGATTCTATGATCTATCTCGTGGGCCAGATCCAAAGCCCCGATGGGCCAGATCCGGCCTGCGGGCCGTAGTTTGCAGCCCAGCGCTACAGAGTAGTAAAAAGTTTGTTGCCTCATTTCTGTACGTAGCTCCTGTTCGTAATCCAGGGTTTACCTTGACATCACTCTGCTCATCAGTAAGATATGACCTGGTACCATGAGTTGTTGGCACAGCGTATTGGACCAGAGAGAGATAACGTAGCAATGGTAGCAAACGGCATGTGCAACTGCAAGTAATGTCCCCACCCACCCTGAGAATCGGGGAAATGCTGAATGTACCTGGAAAAGGTTCAAACAGCATTTCAAACTGAGGAGGGGTTGAGGGAGGTGGGGCCACAATCCGGACACCGGGACCCCTTCTGAGTGTGGGCCTGGTGCCATGGAGCCACTGGCGCCGGGGTAAACCCCGTACTGCTTAACTCCACACCTCCCTTTCTTTGTCATTTTAAAGCTTTCTCATACCCCAAAATACAAGCCAGTAATCAACAACTGAAAATAAAATTCATCTCCTTCAGAACTATTTAGATTAATCTTAACCCTTGAGTCAAACTTTCTGCCCTAGGTCAACTGTGTTAATGCTTGGGTTTGGTGACAGACATTATTTTGTTGCTACTTAATTTTTTAATTTCAGCATTTTCCTTTGTCCCTCCCTAACTCTGGCCAATGCGTCCTGCTCCCAGCTGGGACCCCCATCCTACTGCTCTTGCCAGAACCCTATTGATTTGGGGAGAAATTTGAAAACTGGGAAAGCCTGATTTTAGTGGAAATCAGGATTTTCAGATTACTCCTTCCCTAAAATCAATAGAGTTCTGACCAGTATGGGTGGGCGAGGGGTCCAGCTATAGTGGGGCTGACTTCCTGGCTGGGTGTACAGGTTAGCCTATGTGAACAACAAAGTGTGTGATCTTCAAGTAATTTAATTATCATCCTCTATCTACGATTTCAGATTATTTCTAGAGTCCTCAACCCAAGCAAAGGAAATGGATGAACTCCTTCTAAATGCTCTGGAGAATCTCTCAGAGGAAGACCTTAAAAAATTAAAATTAAAATTATGCTATACTGACTATGAAGGCAAAGGGACTATCTCCAAAAATCAGCTGGACAAGGCTGCTCATGTCACAGATCTTGTGCAACTCTTGATAGAATTCTATAGTGAAGATGCAGTGGATGCAACTTTATATTTTTTTGACAAAATGTGTGTGAGAGATTCTGCTGCTCGACTCAGAAAGGCTATAGAGAAAGGTAAGCAAACCTAAAGTTATTGCAGCTTTTGAATCTTTTCCTTTTGGCTGATTGTGTATGCACAAACCAAGGAAGTAGAAACCTATGTGGGAGAGATGTGAGCCCAATTCTGCTCAGTTGCACCGATGTAAACAGACTAAATCCACTTTCTTTATTATGACTTTTAATCCCTATGGAGCTGGGCAAGACCTAAACAGGTGCCCTAAAGGTGAAAGGCTCATTAGTTGATCGGCAATGCCCTAGAGCATCCAGTCTTCTAGATAAGCTAATGTTATACCTTTGAGAATAAAAGCTTGTTTTCTAGAAATATACATTTATTAAGTCAAATTTGGATTCTTTTGGAGCGTACACAGTCAACGTCTTCCATTCTTTGGACACACAAGCAAAATTTCCTATGCACAGCTCTCTATCTCCTGAAAACAGAGTCTATAATCAACAGTCACAGCCTATTTGTAATAGGACTGCTTCCATTAAGCAAAATGCAAGCACTAAAAATACATCACCACGAATTTTAAAACATTAAAATTTACTTTTAAATACAATGTTTTTCAATATATGATCTTTCCAGCAATTGTTCCAAGTCCCTTGCTCTTTTTTAAAAACTACATATTTATTGTTATGGCAAGTGCCACTGTTCCTGGAAGAAGGGATTGCCCTGCATGCTGTGTGACCACCTCTGTTCCAGGGCTGGTGCTTTATTTACACACACATGTTACACTTACAGTTTACCCAGACTCCATATCACTGATTTCTTCTCCTTATGGGAAGCCACCTTGCAAGGCCCTGAACATCTGCTACTGCTCTGTAGAAGGGCAATGCTGGTGTCAGAAAAAAGAGCAAAAATTTCCATATGTATTCCACTCACCCCACCTCACATCATCATCAGGCTTTTACACCCTCAATCTTTGAATCTGCAGCCCAGATCTCTTCCATGTTTCATAGAATCATAGAATAACAGGGTTAGAAGGGACCTCAGGAGGTCATCTAGTCCAACCCCCTGCTCAAAGCAGGACCAATCCCCAATCAAATCATCCCTAGGAGTTTGCCCTAGGAGTAACTGGCAGTGGAAAAACATGCCGTTATCCTCTGTGTGGACAAGCCCAAACAGGGAGAAAATGCACACGCTGTCACTGGGTTACATGAGTATTTGTGAGACAGTATTGGAGTGATGGGCACCTGTGTTCCTGGTTTCTTTTCCTGGCTCTGTGAGCACAGTGTTGTCTAATAGTTACAGACAGTATCACCAAGTGTAATAACCTGGTGGTCATCTGTGGGGATTGAACACCAGACCTCTGGATATAAATGTATGAACCTTCACCACTTCAGCTAAAGGGTCAGTCTTTTTTGGATGAAGGTAGTAGCACTCATATATCTCTACATGTGGTCTCACCACTAGGAGGGTGATACAGAGCTACTCTGTTACACAAACACATAACTTGGTTAAATTCTTCTGGAAGTCACTGTGACAAAGTGGATGAGACTTGGGTCTATTGGATACCTGGTTTCTGTGCCTAGTCCTTCCTGAAGTGGCCTTGTGCAAGCTCTTGGGTGTCTTATCTGTAAAGTCTGGGAATGATTATTACCTCCCCTAAGTAGCTGTCTGAGGCCATAGACCTACTAACAACAGTTGGGGAAGGGCTAGGACTAGAACTCAGAGTGGCTTGACTTGGACCTCCATGGGCTTTATGCTTGCTTGTGTGAGACTTTTCCTTCCCTATCCCCTTACGTTTTCACTTGTGATTGACGGGTTTCACCTTACAGGTGGCTGCATTTCAGTGGTAGTTGAAAGGATTAATTCCTGTATATTTCCCCCAATTCAGCAAAACACTTGTATATGCACATATATAACTTTAAGCTAGGGCTGCAGAATCTGGAACATAGGTAAGTGATTTGAGATCCTCTAGGATAAAAGGTACTATATACATTTTATGTACTCTTATTATTATGGTTTAAATAGAAAAATATTAATGTGTTAAAATTAAGCTCTCAGCTTCTAGTTCATTGTTTGTTTGTAATGCTTCTTGTCACTGATTTAGATTACAGGGTGAAGTATAAAGAACATATTAAAAAACAGTACCAGTTAATAAAAGAAAGGAACTCTCGTCTTGGTGAGAATGTGAATCTAAGCAAAATATATACAAAATTGACTATTATAAGCAAGCTTCGTTGCAAAAAGGAAAGAGAACATGAAATAATGGCCTCCGGATGGAAACATGCAAAAATCATGACTGAACGAGCTCGCTCTTCTGTTACCATGAACTCTTTATTTGATTCTGATGAAAATGGACAAACACCACAAATTGTTGTTCTGCAGGGAGCTGCAGGTATTGGAAAAACAATGACTGCAAAAAAGATCATGTTAGACTGGGCTTCTGGAGATGTGTATGAGAACAGATTTGCTTACATTTTCTACATAAATTGTAGAGAAATAAACTATGGAAGTAAGTCAGGAACAGTGATTGACTTAATTACTAAAAATTGTCCTGACAGAAATGTACCAATTAAAGAGATTTTGTTCAATCAAGAAAAACTTCTCTTCATAATTGATGGTTTTGATGAGCTGAGGTTTTCCTTTGATCAAAAGGAAGATAGTCTGGGCACAGATCCCAGGAAGGAGATGCCAGTAGAAGATACGTTGAGCAGTTTATTTAGGAAAAAGTTGCTTCCTAAATCCTACTTAATTATCACTACGAGACCCACTGCTCTGGAGAAACTCCAACAATGTATGGCGTGTTCACGCTATGCAGAGATACTGGGATTTTCTGAAGACGACAGGAAGGAATATTTCCACAAGTTCTTTGGGAATAATATTGATGCAACAAAAGCCTTTGATTTTGTGAAACAAAACGAGATGCTTTTCACCATGTGCTTTGTCCCCATTGTGTGTTGGATCACCTGCACAGTTATGAAACAACAGCTGGAGGCAGGTATAGATTTTGCACAAAATTCGAAAACACTCACCGCTGTGTATATGCTTTTCTTATACAGTTTATTAGAGCCACACGGCCACAGTCGAAACCAAAACATGCAAGATAATCTGAAGAAACTTTGTTCCTTGGCTGCAGATGGAATTTGGAAATAGAAAATACTGTTTGGGGAGGAAGAAATAAAGGAGTACGGTTTAGATAAATTCTACTCTCTCCCCCTCTTTCTGAATGAGAGTGTTTTTAAAAGGGATATTGATTGTGTCTGTGTCTACAGCTTCATTCACTTAAGCTTTCAAGAGTTTTTTGCTGCTTTGTTTTATGTACTGGAGGAAGATGAACAAATGAAATATTCAGTGACTCCCAACAGAGATGCAAAACTGTTGTTAGAAAACTATGGAAAATCTGGAAATTATTTAATGTTAACAGTGCGATTTCTGTTTGGGCTCTTAAATGAAGAGATAATGAAGGACATCGAGAAAAAAATTGGCTTGAAGATTTCACCTAAAATAAAGCCAGATTTACTGAAATGGGTAAAACCAAAAAAATTGTCATTTTCCTCATCGCACGATGAGCTGATTTACAAGCTTGAAGAGTTTCACTGTTTGTACGAGATCCAAGAAGAAAGTTTTGTGAAAAGTGCTTTGGATCATTTCACCGAAATAGATATATATAATTACCCTTTAACCCAAATGGATCAAATGGTTATTTCATTCTTTGTAAAGAGTTGTCCTACACTGAAGTCACTTTGGCTGTCTGTATGTAAATTTGGAGTTGAAGACAAGAATGAAGAATTAACCCCACCACCAGCTAAGCGGTTATGTCTGTAAGTATTAGCTGACTGCCACCAATTGTTTGTAAAATTTCTTTAATAGTGAAACCTGTTTCTTTCTTGTTTTAATAATTCTCAAATGGCTTACGTGACCCACAAACAAAACACCAATTCTAATTTCAGAAAGTTAGTGACATGATTGTGGAGGCTTCCCTGGGTGTTAGTATCAACAAAAGTGCACTGATCCTATAAGCAGACCCCAATACTCGTAGAACATCCTTTAAACCCACTGGAGGGTGGAAGGGGGAAGAAGGGGTAACTACTGTGTGTAAGAGTCCATTTCTATGGACCAGTCTGCAGCATTGGGGCCAAAGTTACCTTACTCTTTTGCCTGACACTTTTTTTGTCTTTGCCCTCTTAGTAACTATTTCATTTTCCATATACATACCACATACCTGATAAGATAGCTCGCAATGGGCAGGTTGTACTAGTCTAAAGAAATATGACTGTTAACGCTGAGATTTATTTATTGAACCTGATTCTTATTTACATTAAGGCCACTTTACATCACTGTGGTAAAGGATATACTACCCTTACACTCAAAGTGAGGGGAATAAGTGGACTTAGTTTAAATGGGAATGGGGCATATTCTCTATGCTTTAATATTGACAGTAGTGTTACTTTTGCTAGCTGAAAGGCATAACTAGTCCTCCGCTTTTGTTTCAGGTACACTGTGTGCCTGATATATAATTCTGTACAATAAAAGTAGAACAGGTTTAGAATACTTTTCTGAAATGTGGCATGCTGGCTGACACCACAAACTTTTGTGGCCAGAAAAGATTTTTTTAAAAGCTATAAAGATGCCTGAAAATGTCTAAGAATTAGTTTCTTCCATGTATAAATCTAATAACTGATACAAAGCTATGACATTAAATGTACATATAGCATTTTATATTTTCACACCAAAAACTTCATCAAGATGCATGAGTATATTTTCTTACAACACAAACGAAAACCCAGATCTGACTAAGTCAGGGCACGGGGGTGGTGGCAACAGAAGTATTACTCCCCGCCAAAACATACCAATTTCCCAAGGCTACAGAGATCTAAAAAACAATTAAAATCTTTAGAGTGTGGGTATACATGTGTTGTTTCTTTAAATCTATAATAGGACGCCCGCCGCAGGGAACTGGGAGAAGTTCCAGGCGAACATCTACAGTGAAGCAGAAAAAGACAGTAGCGGTGGGAATAATGTTCTGTTTTGTTCTTTTTTCAATGTGAAAAGAGAGTCATTCTTTCTTTCTGTGATTCTCTAGCTCTGTCATATGACATGGTGTCATTGACTATCCAATCAAAACCTACCTTTTATGGACTATGTAAAGGTGTTTCTCATTAGTGAGGTGTATTTTTCATGCCTTGTACCAATTTTCAGCTCCCAGCTGTTTCAGTGCTAAAGCTAGCTTAAAAACACTCTCCATGCATTTTTAAATATTGGGATGTAAAAGATCAGCAGTCTTTGCCTGAGAACCCTATCTTTTAACAGGAGTTGATCCGAGTGGAAGTTTTTAAGTATTGACTCAGTGTTGCAAGTATCTGACTAATAATAATAATACTGTTCTCTTCCATCACCATATATATACATACATACATACATACATACATACATACATACATACATACATATATATATATTTTTTACAAGTGTCCTCACCCTTTCAATATTGCACCAACCAGACTGCCTTATTCCCCACCTCCTTTTTGTCCAATGACATGGTCATATGAATCCAAAGTCCCTCCTACTCTTTCCTCCCTTTCTGGACCCCCTAGGTATCACTTACTGGCTGGTGTGCATTTTTGGCACCATTCAGACATTGTGAAAGAGGCTGTCTTTTTCTTCTATTTAATTAAACCTTACAAGAATCATTACGAATATATTTTATGCATTTTCCTCTTCAGGGGAAATAGTCTAATGCATTTAGCACACATTCTAAACAAAATTTAATTATACAAAGCTGCTAGTGTACTTCTAAATACGTTAAATAAATGCAAAAAGGCAGAACGCTGGACTTAAATAAAGGCAATAAGACAAAGTATTAGGGTGAGAAAATAACTTGTATATTTCACTTACATATGTCTGGGAGGGGGTTATTGTTCCACATACTTTGAGAAATTTTTTTTTTCAAAATTTGTCTCACTGTACTACTTATATACATGTGCTGTCATAAAATGTCCTTGACCCATGCTGCTGCTCTCTGGAGTCAGGACCTAAATAGCTGCCCTTTCTGATAACTGAAATGATGCTAAACTCAGTATAGTGTAATTGGAGTTATGCTTTCTGAAGTTAAATCACTATAAGACTTTAAGTAAAATGCCTCTGATTTTTTTTTATTGCATCTTTAAAAGTGATAAGCAATTAGGGCTTGAGTTTCAGAAGTGCTAAGCGCCAGCATCTCCAGTTGATGTCAATAGAAGTTATGGCTGCTCAGCGTCAGTGAAAACCAGACCCTTATTCAGGAACCGAAAAGCAAATAATCTTTGCAGAGACCACAACTTGCATGAATGCCTAATACAGCATGTGAATGTCCAAATAACCACTGTACTGCAGGTACAGAAAATGAACTGGTTCCACTTAGAATAGGTTGTACAATTTGACTGTGATATTGAAAGTGCATCTTTCTGAGCTCAATATATTTTTCTTTAGGGGAACTTACAATGAACTGCAAATGTAGCAAAATCCATATACTTCATATAGAAGCCCCATTCAAAGTGCCATGTTCAGGAAAGAAATTTAAAAATCTATTTTCCATTTTTTTTTTCTAGGCAAGAACAGGCTGAACCAAATAATTCACCTGTCTACCTGCTGTGTCAAGCACTGAAGGATCCAAACTGCAAATTAAAGATATTGAAGTAAGAAACTTTCATAGAATATCAGGGCTGGAAGGGACCTCAGGAAGTCATCTAGTCCAAACCTCTGCTCAAAGCAGGACCAATCCCCAACTAAATCATCCCAGCCAGGGCTTGGTCAAGCCTGACCTTAAAAACTTCTGAGGAAGGAGATTCCACCACCTCCTTAGGTAATGCATTCCAGTGTTTCACCACCCTCCTAGTGAAAAAGTTTTTCCTAATATCCAACCTAAACCTCCCCCCACTTTCTCCTTTCCCTGTTTTAAAATCTTCTTTTTACTTATATTTTCCCAGGAATTAAGTAACTGTGTAGATGCTAATTAGTCAGTGAGTTGGGGCTACCAGGGAAGGCCACTTATTAGAACAGCCAGAACATGTGTTCTCTCTGTGCTCCATTCTTCTGCAGGTTAGAGAAGTGCAATCTCACAGTTGCTTGTTATAGGGATCTGTCCTCTGCTCTCAGCATTAATCAGACCCTGAGAGAGCTGGACTTGAGCTATAATGACCAGGGAAACCGAGGAGTGCAGGACCTATGTAAGGGACTAAAACATCCAAACTGCAAACACTCAGGTAAGTAGCCACAAGTATATACATAGCCCACCATGTATATGTGGCTAGCTGATTTTAGGTGTATGAGGAGACTGAAAAACAAGTGTGTCTCTAGGACTTAACATGTCAGTAATTCACATTGTGTGTGCAGCCAGGAAGGTTTATAACAGAGAGAATTTAGATAAGAATGAGTTTAAACAAGAGCACTCTGTCTGAACCCCTCTGAACTCAGGGGAAAACAGTTTAAACTTTTTAATAAAGAAAATCAAACACAATGCATTTTCCAAGAAAAATTGGAACATCATATTACTCTTTTTGATAATAGCCTAGTTTAAGTACTTGTTATTTTAAAAGTTATTTTACATTAATTTTCATTTAAAACAAAAGTACAGAGCCCCATGGTATCTGAGAATCCTAAATATCCCAATAGACCTAATTTCTGTCTGACAGGCATCATCCCATGGTGATAGCCTAGTGCATGATAAAACCTTTGAACAAAAACTGGTACGTTTACAAATGGTCTGTGATAAGCTGAAGGGCTGCCATTCTGGAACTGAAGCCAAAGAAATGTGAGTTGTTCCAAAAAGAGAGACTCAATCTGTGATGGGGGTTGGGAATTTCCACTGACAGAAAACTCAAGCTTTGCAGAGCTCGCAGACACTCACAGATGTGCAGAGGTCTGTGGGGCTTTGGTTCAGTTACAGAAGGGTCCTCTTTGGGTTTTCCAAAGGATTTCAATGGTGAGGTGAGAGAAGGAAATGGTTTGACTGCTCAGCAGTGTGAGATTTAGCATTTTTAGAATTGAAATGCTTGTGACTGCTCCTATCTTGGCCTACCCATGTTGCAAAACCCCTTTCATGCTGCAAACAGATGCTAGTGCTTATGATTTGGGGGCAGCGTTGACACAAGAACACAACGGATTTGAAAAGTTGGTGGCTTATTACAGCAAAAATCTAAATTCCCAGGAGAGAAATTATTGCTCCATGCAAAAGGATTTCCTGGCAACGGTTACATCTATAGAATATTTTCATCACTATTTGCATGGGAGGAAGATTATGGTTGGGACAGACCATGCAATCATGAAATGAATGGGCTTTTCAGTTTCAGGAATCCTGAAGGGCAACTTGCCAGGTGGTTGGAAAAACTGCAGTGCTGTGATTTCAAAGTTACGTAAAAGCCTGGGCACAAACGTGGTAAAGCTGACGCCTGTTGATGCCTTGTCCAGTTGGCTGTGTTGAGAGGCTTATTGCAAACACTGCCCTAAGCAGGAGAGCAAGGAATTGGTAACTCACATGCATGAGCGTGCTCAGGAAGAGGTGGCTGTCTCCTGTCTTCCTATAATTTACAGAAGAGCAAATGAACCTTGTTTATCTCCTGGAACCAGTGATACGGGGTTGCAGGAATGAAGTAACTGTGTAGATGCTAATTAGTCAGTGAGTTGGGGCTACCAGGGAAGGCCACTTATTAGAACAGCCAGAACATGTGTTCTCTCTGTGCTCCATTCTTCTGCAGGTTAGAGAATCTCCTGTTTATCTCCTGTAACCAGTGATACGGAGTTGCAGGAATGAACTTTAGAGCAACAGAAAGCTTCCCAAAGAGAGGATCCTGATATCAGAATGGTGCATGATAGAAAAATCCATTGCTAATCTCAGGCTACTTTCCAAGGTGCATCCCCTCACTGTTATACCAATAAAATAAAAACCAGCAGGATCTTATTAAAGGGGAAAAGGCAAAATGCCACATTTATTGTGAATACAGAAAGAATCTTAGTAAGCAGTTAGTTATAGCTATAACATTCCATTCAATTTCACATTGATTCACACATTCATTCATACACACGCACACACACACACAGGTTCTGCAAGGTTGTTATCATAGTTACCAGCCTTAGAGTTGCTCATGCCAAGCCACTGGCCAGGTGGCCTGGACATGAGGAGGGAGCAGGGCCTTGTCAGATGCTCATCTGATGCTCCTGGAAGTTAGTTTGCAGAATCAGACCCCAAAGTTTTCACTTTCTAGAGTCCATTTTTATAGGAATTTCTTCCTATGCCAGTCTATGGGAATTGTTTCATTGTGCTGTTGCTGAATCAATCAGCAGATGGCACATTCCTGACGGCTCCGTGCTGCCAGATGTTATCTTGTTCTTTGGTTCTCCCATTCTTGAGGCTGTTGGGTGGATTCCAGTCTGCCCGCGGGGGTCCTCTGGTTATTTCCACTTGATGCCTTCTTCAGCCAATGGACACTGGATTCTTAGGCTGGCACCTCCCTGATCATTCAGTTATTATCCACACCAAGCATCCATCCACATACATCCTCTATCTCTATTTTAATCACAATTGTTAACAAAGTGAGATGAATACAACAAAAGGGCGGGGAGTCTCTGGGTGCTGTTTCTGTTGTTACAGAGTATTGCTTTGAGGCTCTCTCTGTGTGAGTAGTTGTTGTTACAAAGAATTGCTTTGAGAACAGACTCTGTTTTAGGATGTACTAACACAATTAGCAGCTTGCAAGTTTCACACAGAGAGGGAGAGAAACAGTACCAAAAACCAAGAGACCTCTTAATTAGTAATACCCTGGAATTTAAACTAT
This sequence comes from Eretmochelys imbricata, assembly GCF_965152235.1. Classification (NCBI taxonomy): domain Eukaryota; kingdom Metazoa; phylum Chordata; order Testudines; family Cheloniidae; genus Eretmochelys; species Eretmochelys imbricata. The sequence goes on from NC_135577.1 coordinate 17,766,856, forward strand.
GGGGAATCAAACTCATTTGTGATTTTAATACAGAACTTCTTTAATATGATCCAACATCACCACAGCACAGTTGAAAGCTAAGTGGTAAAACTTGGAGATTAAAGATGCAATACTGTATGGGAAATGGGAAAAAGACAGGTGAGGGTACAGGTACCAGATCCATTGAAAATTGAGGTTCTGTCATGATTTTAAAACTCCTGGGCATTTTGGGGATGTAAAAACCTTAGCCAAGCTAAGAGAGAATTTCTGTTGGGTAAAATGTAGAAAGGATGCAGAAAATAGGGGCAGGAAATGTGATGCTTATATTGCAAAGAAAGGCCCCAGGAGAGCCCCAAAGCAGCAGTATCTGGTGCAGGAGCCAATGTAGTGTGTTGCTGTTGATGGGCTTGGGCCTTCGTGCCTAGGACAGACTGGTAATCAATATTTGCTTGTAGTGATTTTGTGAATTAATACATGTGCTGAAGCTTCTCCAATAAGAAATCAAGAGGCTGTGACACTAACTGGGGTCCTAGTGAATGAATTCTTCACCGAAATTGGGGTCCCGGGTGAATTGCACAAAGATCAAGAGAGAAACTTTGAATCCAAAGTAGTTCAGCAAATGTATGGGATTCAAAGGATTCACAAAACTCCTCCCGCCCCATCCCACCTACACTCTAATGGGATGGTAGAAAAGCTCAGAAGGACTCTGGGGTTCAGCTGGGTACCCTTGTAAAACATATCCCATTCCTTTTGGTGGCTTATGGAACAGCAGTCAATGAGAATATTGAATGTACCTCAGGACTCCTTGTGGTTGGGCATGAGCTGCAGACCCCAGCAAACCTCTTGTAGGGAGTTCCTGAAGAGGAAGAAAGGGACTTTCACTGTGTAGAAACCCTACAGCCCAAGACTGAGAAGTTCACACCCTTTGCTAGAGAGAATTTGAGGATAGCCTCTGTAAAAAGAAAAGACTATGTTGGAAAGTCATATCGGGACACCTTTTAAAAGCAGGGACTGTGTCTGGCGAACAGAGGACCTACATTCAGAATAAATGTAGAAAGCAATTGAGCTCTGCTAGGAAATAGGTGGCTGAAACAATGGGGATATCACCCAAAATGTAGGCAGAGGGCAAGTTGTCATAAATATAAAGGGAAGGGTAACAACCTTTATGTGTGCAGTAATATAAAATCCCTCCTGGCCAGAGGTTTACCTGAAAGGGGTTAAGAAGCTCAAATAACCTATTTGGCACCTGACCAGAAGGACCAGTGGGGAAAGAAGATACTTTCAAATCTGTGGGGAAAGGCTGTGTTTGTCCTCTTTGTTTGTGTGCTCTCTTGAGCCAGAGAGGGACCAGGGCAGAAAAATTTATCTCTTATAAACAATCAGAAATAAGCATCTAGGATTACAAAAATAGTAAGTAAACCAAGGAAAGGCATTAGATTATCTTTTGTTTTGGCTTGTGAATTTTTCCTATGCTAGAGGGAGGTATGTTCCTGTTTTTTGTAACTTTGAAGTTAAACCTAGAGGGGAATTCTCTGTGTTTTAAATCTTTTTATTTCCCTGTAAAATTACCTTCCATCCTGATTTTACAGAGGTGATTCTTTTACTTTTTTTAAAATAAAATTCTTCTTTTAAGAAGCTGATTGATTTTCAGTGTCCTAAAGACCCAGGGGTTTGGTCTGTGCTCATCTGCACCAATTGGTGAGGATAGTATTCTCAAGCCTCCCCAGGAAAGGGGGTGTAGGAGCTTGGGGGGATATTTTGGGGGGGAAATAGGACTCCAAGTGGTCCTTTCCCTGAATCTTTGTCTAAATCACTTGGTGGTGGCAACGATACTGTCTAAGGACAAGGGAAGGATTTGTGCCTTGGGGAAGTTTTTAACCTAAGCTGGTAGAAATAAGCTTAGGGGGTCTTTCATGTGGGTCCCCACATCTGTCAACCCCAGAGTTCAGAGTGGGAAGGGAAGCTTGACACAAGTCTTGAGTAAAAGCTGAGCCATGTGGCTGAAGGAACCAAATAGTTTCCCTGAAGACTGCTAAAGTGAACATGGGGCTGGGCTATTGATTGGTGGAGCTGTGTGCCGCTGTCTGGGGGAGAAGCAGCAGAAAGTTAGACACACCCAGAGAGATACCTATAGTGTGAGCCTGAGAAAAGCAAAGACAGAACTTTAGGGCTCAGTGCTAGAGCAAGGGTTCTCACACTCCATTACACCACGACCCCCCCTTACCCCCCCCGACAACAAAAATTACTTCATGACCCCGGGAAAGGGGGGACCAAAGCCGAGCCTGCAAAGCTGAAGCCTGAGCCCTGCTGGCCTAGGCTGCGGGGGAACAGAAAATCTTGAGGGTTTCAGCCCTGGGTGGGGGAGCCTGCAAAGCCAAAGCCTGATCCCCACCACCCAGGGCTGAAGCTCTTGGACTGAAGCTTCAGCCCCGGACCCGAGCAAGTCTAATGCCAGCCCCGGCGACCCCATTAAAACAGGGTCATGACCCACTTTGGGGTCCCGACCCACAGTTTGAGAACTCCTGTGCTAGATGAAAGAGGCAAACAACACACTGATGAAACCCTGTTTATTTACAAAGAAATACCTGACTCCTTCATCAATTTCCTCTCCTAACAGAAATGACCCACAGGACTCCAAAAGCCAGCTAACTGCTTGGGTTAAAAGGGGGTAACAATACTATAAGGGAAGCTGGTTGCAACCCCTATGTTGAGGTATCCTAACCTCTTCCAGTAGAAAAGATTCTTGTGCCTTTTTTCTTTTTTTGTAAAGCTCTAACTGCTCCATTGTTTACAGCAGGCCTGAAAGAGTTGCCCAGAGCGTGGTGTGGGAGGCAGAGGTGAAAGTGGGCCAGTAAGGGCCAGTACGGCGGACCGGTCAGAACCGGCTGCCACTACCGGCCCGTAAATGGCCGACGTTAAAGTGCTGCAGCAGCGCTGCTGAACCCTACCGGCAGGGCTGCCGACGGTGGGGAGCAAAAGGAGCGGTGGGCCTGGGGCTCCTGGCTGCTGCTACTGCTGCGGCAGTGGCCGGGATCCCCGGGTCCTTTAAATTGCCTCAAGAGCCCTTGGGCCCTTCAAATCACTGCTGCAGCCCCTGGGCTCCTGGCTGCCGCGGCAGCAGGTAAATCTGGGCACTTACTTTCACCCCTGGTTGGATTAGAAGTGGGCGAGAACCAGATTGCATGTTGGCGCTAGCAACTCATCAACTCTCCCACTATGGTCATTGCATGAAGCAGGATCTCCCACAGTTCCTTGGAAATGTGCAGGTGTGGGAGGGAGAAAGGGCTGAGCTTTCCCATCATGCTCCAACCACCCCTTGGATCCAGCACATATTGCCTGTGGCCCATACAACCCCTTCTTTCCCATCCCGAGATAACAGCCACCTTCTGCTGCAAGCTAACATGGCTAGTACAGTGGCTCAGATGGTAGAAGTCTGTGGTGAAGGTTCAGGTCCTGCTGATACAGTGATTGTTACAGAGGTACAGCATACAACTGGTTTTTCCCTTTGCCTTTTAAAGAATAACTTTGGCAGTTACATACCAAAACTGTGTTATAAAAAAAACATTATTGAAGTTGCAAAATTAAGTAGTTGAAAGTTAGGAAACACCAGAATGAAGGTTGCCTTTGCATCCTTAATTTGGCCACCTTGCGTTTGTGCATTATGAAAAATTAGGTCTGTCAAACAATTAAAAAAATGGATTGTGATTAATCGTTTCAATTGCACTGTTAAACAACAATAGAATACCATTTACTTAAATATTTTTGGATGTTTTCTACATTTTTATATATTGATTTCAGTTACAAGGCAGAATAAAAAGTGTATGGTGCTCACTTTACATTATTATTTTTGATTACAAATATTTGCACTGTAAAAAAGGAAACAAAAGTATTTTTCAATTCACCTCATATAAGTACTGTAGTGCAATCTCTACCGTGAAAGTGCAATTTACAAATATAGAATATTTTTTTCAGGCAACTGCACTCAAAAATAAAACCACGTAAAATTTTAGAACTTACAAGTCCACTCAGTCCTATTTCTTGTTCAGCCAATCACTAAGACAAACAAGTTTGTTTGAATTTATGGGAGATAATTCTGCCTGCTTCTTATTTACAATGTCACCTGAAAGTGAGAACAGGGGTTCACATGGCACTATTGTAGACAGCATTGCAAGATATTTACTTGCCAGATCTGCTCAACATTCATATGCCCCTTCATGCTTTGACCACCATTCCAGAGGACCTCTGGTCCTGTTCACTTATTACCATTTAATTTATTGGTTTGTTCCAAAACCACCTCTAGTGATACCTCAGTCTAGGACAATTCCTCAGATATGTCACTTAAAAAGAATGGCTACAGGTGTGGAAATCTCCCTCACATCCTCTGCAGCGAAGACCAATGTAAAGGATTCTCCACAACAGCCTGTAGTTTACCTGTACTTTATCAACTTCTGTCGTCTCCTCTTTACTAGGAAATAGAATATCCCCTTTAATAAATCCTCCCTTAAGAGGTGTCTCTGTCCAAACCATGTGCTCCACTGCACCTGTCGGCTTTCCCTCCAACCCTCAGTTTAAAATCTCCTCTATGATCTTTTAAATTTTATATGCCAAAAATCTGGTTCTGTTTTGGTTTAGGTGGAGCCCATCCTTCCTGTGCAGGCTCCTCCTTTCCTAAAAGGTTGCACAGTTCGTAAATAAACCAAAATCTCTTCTCTGAACATCATTGTCTCATCCACGCATTGAGACCTTGTGGTTCTGTCTGTCTTATCTGTCTCTGCATGTGGAACTGGAAGCATTTAAAAGAATCCTCCCAAAGAGGTCCTGGACTTTAGACTCTTTCTTACTTAGCAGCCTAAATTTGTCCTCCGGGACCTCTCTACTACCTTTCCCTATGTCCTCTGTGTGACGGGTCAGATCACAGAGACCCCCTTGGGAACTGCCAACTGATGTGCTGAGACGACTCCTGAGCCTGTTTCCCCTGCCAGCTTGGGACTTCAGTGTCCTGCCTGGTTTGAGCCAGACACGCTAGCCTGCTGCAAATCCAGACCCAGGTCTGAACCATGTCCCCTAAAACTGCAGGCTTAACTGAAAACAGCTTAAGATGGGTTCCTGTCTCCATCACTCAGATACCCAAACCCCAAATAAATCTGTTTTACCCTGTATAAAACTTATACAGGGTAAATTCATAAATTGTTCGCCCTCTATAACACTGATAGAGAGATATGCACAGCTGCTCCCCCCACCCCAGGTATTAATACATACTCTGGGTTAATTAGTAAGTAAAAAGTGATTTTATTAAATACAAAAAGTAGGATTTAAGTGGTTCCAAGTAATAACAGACAGAACAAAGTGAATTACCAAGCAAAATAAAACAAAACACGCAAGTCTAAGCCTCATACAGTAAGAAAACTGAATACTGATAAAACCTCTCCCTCAGATGTTTCAATAAGCTTCTATCACAGACTGGACACCTTCCTAGTCTGGGCACAATCCTTTCTACAGCCCTTGTTCCAGCTCAGGAGGTAGCTAGGGGATTTCTCATGATTGCAGCCACCTTTGTTCTGTTCCACCCCCTTATATATCTTTTGCATAAGGCGGGAATCCTTTGTGCCTCTCTGGGTTCCCACCCCTCCTTCTAAATGGAAAAGCGCCAGGTTAAAGATGGATTCCAGTTCAGGTGACATGATCACATGTCACTGTAAGATTTCAAGCCCTCATTCTTCCCAGCCTGATTCACAGGAAGGCCTGCAAGCAAACGGAGCCATCCACAGTCAATTGTCCTGGTTGATGGGAGCCATCAAGATTCCAAACCCCCATTAATGGCCCACACTTTGTATTACTATAGTAGGACCTCAGAGTTATATTTCATATTTCTAGTTTCAGATACAAGAGTGATACATTTATACAAATTGGAGGACCACACTCAGTAGATTATAAGCTTTGTAATGATACTTTACAAAAGACCTTTTGCACAAAGCATATTCCAGTTACATTACATTCACACTCATTAGCATATTTTCATAAAATCATATAGAGTGCAATGTCACAATCCGTACGTTATCTGTCTCTGCATGTGGAACTGGAAGCATTTAAAAGAACAGCCACCGGCTCCTCCTCAGTACTGTACATAAGTCTATTGAGATGTCTTGAAGTCTGCGATCTTCACACCTGGCAAGCAATTGACCATGCGGTTTTCCTGATGATCACAATCCCCAAACTATCTATTTTTCTAATAACTGAATCCCCCATTACTGGTACCTGTCTATACTTAATAATTGGGGTTCCTTAGTGCAAGAGGATACCGTGACGTCAAGTGGAAGGAGAGTCCCAACTGCTGGTTTGTTTCACAGAGAGGAGAGGACTCTGATGTTCTCTTCCCCAAGACTTTCATCCTCCTCAGCAACACAACTCTAACCTTACAGAATAAAGAAAAAAAATCTTTCTAGATGCTTTTTGACCTTAGTGAGTGAAACACAATGAATTGAGCAGAAATAAGTGATTTTCTTCTGTTTATCTCTGGCTGTTGCAGGTTGGAGAGGTGTGGTCTCGCAACTGGTTGTTGTGGGTCTCTCTCCCACATGCTCCGTACCAACCAGACCCTCTCAGAACTGGAGCTGAAGTGGAATCGACTGGGAGATTCAGGAGTGAAACTGCTGTGTGAAGGGCTAAAAAGTCAAAATAGCGGATTGCAAAAAATAGTGTAAGTACCAGCTGGTTTTCTGCAGTCTGAGGCTGCTATACCAAATTACCTGGGAAGGTTGTGCTATGCTTGTCATGGAAGGGTTTTAAGAGCAGGTTACACAAACACTTGCCAGGGATGGTCTAGGTTGACTTAACCCTGCCTCAGCACAGGGGGATGGAATCCCCTGAGGTCCCTTCCAGCCCTACCTTTCTGTGACTCTCAGTGTCGTATTGGTATTGCGCTTAACTTTTTTTTTTAATTTGTGTGACAAGAGTACTCAGAGGGCCCAGTGGAGCCTCACTGTGCTGGGCACTGTATGAACACCAAGGAAGACAGTCTCTTCACTGAAAACTAGACGCTTTTGGGACACAGATCATCTCTCTTGGAGCCTTCTCCTCATGTGATACCACCACAGTTGCAGTCGGTGGAGGAACTTCAGCTAAGCTGGTTTAAAAGGAAGGGATCTAGTGTCTTTTGTGAAGTGCCCTTTATTCTTGAACATGCTGTCCTGAACCCTTAGGTCTGATAACTCAGGTTTGGTGATTTTCAGAGCATGCTGTAAGACTCAATTTTCTTGGGCTTTCCCTCATTGGTATTAGTAGTACCATAGCGCCTAGGAGTCCTGGTTTTGGACTGAGACTCCATTGTGCTAGGTGCTGTACAAACAGAACACTCAGGGGTAGGGGGCTTTAGGAAAATTAGTTAGGACAGTGGCTCTCAACCTTTCCAGACCTCTGAACCCCTTTCAGGAGTCTGATGTGTCTTGTTTTTAAGTTTCACCTCACTTAAAAACTACTTGCTTACAAAAATCAGACATAACAATGCAAAAATGTCACAACACACTATTACTGCAAAATTGCTGATTTTCTCATTTTTACCATATAATTATAAAATCAACTGGAATATAAATATTGTATTTGCATTTCAGTGTATAGTATATCGAGCAGTATAAACAGGTCATTGTTTGTATGAAACTGAGGGTATGTCTTCACTACCCGCCGGCTCGGCGGGTAGCGATCAATCTATGGGGATCGATTTATCGCATCTCGTCTAGACGTGATAAATCAATGCCTGTACTCCACCTCGGCAGGAGGAGTAAGTGGAGTCGACGGGGGAGCCCCCGCAGTCGACTCGCTGCTGTGGGGACGGCCAGGTAACTCGAACTAAGATACTCCGACTTCAGCTACGCGAATAGCGTAGCGGAAGTTGCGTATCTTAGTTCGAACCTCCCCCCCAAGTGTAGCCAAGGCCTGACTTTGCTAGTGCTTTTTATGTAGCCTGTTGTAAAAACTAGGCAAATATCTCGACGAGTTGATATACTCTGGAAGACCTCTGTGTACGCTCAGGGGTACACGTACCCCTGGTTGAGAACCACTGGGTTCGGAAGTAGTTGTTTTCTGATGGATGGATTACATGGATAATTTATGCAGAGAAGTGAGTGAATTAGAGGATGGATAAGTCTATATACTATGTTGACATATACCAAGCCTATGTACTCGGGCGGCTAGCCTGTACCTCTGCTGACTGTACCACCACAGCTGCATTAATTTGAGTGTCCTAGCTCTGCTTGAGTTACTATGGGTACAACTGCACAAGCAGGGAATCACACCTCCAGTCCCATAGTGCAGACATAGCCTATGATTCTCCCAGTATCACAGCACCGGCATGTTATTGCCTGAGAAAAGTTCCTCTCTAGAAGTCCAGTGAGATGTTGACAGGAAAGACAGAGTTAGTTATTTTCCATCTCTCTCTCGCAGATTGTGGGGTTGCGAACTTACAGCTGATTGCTGTGGGGAGCTCTCCTCTGTTCTCACTACCAGAAAGACCCTGACTGAGGTTAACCTGAATTTAAATGAACTGGGCGATTCTGGTGTGAGGCGGCTGTGTACGGGGCTGAAACATCCAGACTGCAAACTGCAGAAACTGTGGTAAGAATTTTCATGCGTCCTTTAAGAATCTGACAGGATGTGTAGCTGGTGTGTGTTGCCAGATCCCTTCAGGTACCTGATATGAAGGACACCCTTCAGGCACGGGTATGTGTAGCTATGAGCCATCTGCCAATAACCTTCTGTCCACCCTTGCGCATGGGTCATGGCACTGTCCGGTTTCCCACTCTCTTCCCTGTTGGAGGAGCCAGTGAGCTTCAGATTCTCTCTGTCAGTGCGCACTCACCTTCCTGAACCCTCGTGAGGAGGGAGGTCGCTGGGGCCTCACTGAGCAGGGTGGGAGGAGATGCAGCAGCTCCTTTCCCCTTCTGAAATGATCAGTTGCTGATGGCTCCACTTCTCCCCCTCCGCAGTGCCCTGCAGGGAGTCGGCCTTGTCCCATTCAGAGTGGGAAGGGTGGGGAGAGAGAATGAGTAAACCATGCATGAAGGCACGAGGTGGGGGAGGCATATCTGAGTGAAGGGTGTTTGCTTTAGATCAGTGATGCGCCTGAAATATCCAGTTAGCCCATGGAAGAGTCTCCTCACCGATATGTTAGTAGCTCTATTACTTGGGACATTAAAAAATTGTCCAGACAAAACAAGTGTCTTGTAGGCAAAAATCCCTCATTGGCAGGGGGTAACCAGGTTAGCTAATGGAGGCTGTTGATTTACGAGCCAGGGGCGACACATGGGAGGGGTGAAGTGGGTCATGTGACTGCCCGCGCATTGGCATGGCCCACACTGGCCCCTCCCCTAGGCTCCGAATCTAATGTGCTGGGGAGAAGAGGAAGGGGTGATGACAGATCACTCTTCCTCCCACACAAAACTTTGATGTGAAACAGCCACAACTAGAGGCAGCCTCTGACATTTGCTGGGATGGACCTGCTATACCCAACTTCTTTGAAGTACGTGGGAGATATCTGTATTAATTTTGTCTGTGTGAGAGTTTGGTTATTGTATTGCTTGCTAAATGGTAACCAAGACAATGATTGTAGATGGCCCCAATTGCTGGTACTCACATGGAGGATGGAGGTGTTAATTCCTTTGAAGTTCACCTCCACCAGTGTGGAATCAGGGGATTTGGCTGGGTGAGTGAGGTCCCATCTTGTGAACTCCATGGGGTCCAGCAGGAAGACTTGCATGAAGAGCTTGAAAGTGTATAAACGCTGAGCCTCTGAGACAGAGGATGCAGAAGGTCTGCAGAGTAGCAGGCTATAAGGCCCCCAGGAGAACAAGATGTGGGGAGGGGTAATCAAGGCTATGTCAGGCCTACATCAGTCATGAGGGAGATGCTAAGCCTAGGTAAGACGTGTATAGGGTGTTAATAGTTTTTACTCTTTTCCTCCCAGTTTATGTTCCTATGGATGGATAAATAATACTTTGTTTCAGACAAGCTGTTCAGAGGCACTACATTTTCATAATGATCTGGACTCCCGAAGGGAAGTCTATAGCAGGGGCTAAAACCCAGTTAGATGTGTTGAGGAAACACAGCTGGTGAACAGGAGTTGGTGGTTGACTTTTTCTGACCATGAAATGACATCTCTCAGGGGAAATGATTGTGGGGCGGAGAGAGAGGGGTGAATGGGAAGAACCACGGGGTGGCCATCAATCCATCCTAAATTTTGGCTGTCTGTGGAAAGGGCTAAGGTCTGTGCTGCTTAGACAGGAAGTCAAACTCCAAAGTTTTTTGTTAACTGGCCAATGGCAGAATTTTGAGGTCTAGACAGCTGGACCATTCTTAATGCTGACTGGACAACAGTGAAGGGTGAGTGATGTGGCTTAAGTGGGAAGCCACAATCAAGCTGGCTTCTTATTAGTCTCAGTGCTCATTGGCTAGGGAGATGGGCTAGAAGGCAATTTTACTTCTTAAAACAAAAGCTGTGATCATGTCCTCTCTGTGCTACTCTCTCCTGCAGGTTAGATAAGTGCGGTCTCACAGCCAACTGTTGTGGGGTGCTCTCCTCTGTTCTCAGCACCAGCCAGACCTTGATAGAACTGAGCCTGAACTTGAATAAACTGGGCGATGCCGGGGTGAAGCAATTGTGTAAGGGACTGAGACATCCAGACTGTAAACTGCAGACACTGGGGTAAGCGTTTACAGGCTTTACTTTATGTGAAGAGTTTGCAGGTCATGTGTGATGCCATCTCCTTTCAGGTACACAGAGATTCTGAAAGCTGAGAATGTCTCCAGCACTTGACATATCACTGGCCCGCAACATGGGTGCAGCCTGTAAGATGTTGTTCTGTTTGGAAATGATGAATTTTAAAAAGATGGTCTTGAATTGAAGAATTGGATCTGACACTTCTCAATCTTGGGTTTAAATATTATTGTCTCATGCACTGAAGGAATCCTCTAGCCTGGGTATGAGACTGATGGACTGGGGATAACGCTGCTTATAAAAGCCATCGAGGGCAGTGAAACTCTTAGAATTGTGTCACCCAAACTCTTTACCCCCTGAACTCCATCACAGTCCTCGTTACCTACCTCTGTGTTATAGCCAGTAGTTCTCTGTCTCTCTCAGCTTGGTGGGGGGAGGGGATAGGGTGACCAGATAGCAACTGTGAAAAATCGGGACGGGGGTGAGGGGCAATAGGAGCCCATATAAAAAAAAAGCCCCAAATATCGGGACTGTCCCTATAAAATCGGGACATCTGGTCACCCTAGGAGGGGAGAACCTGCTAATTTGGAGGGTTTCATTGGCAATCCTTCTTTCTGTACTGAACTGCTTGTTCCTTGCCCACCCCACCCTACACACACATCAGCAGTTCATACCTGTCCCTTAGGGTTAATGGTGCAGTTGGAATCCTGCATTCCAGGTGCAGATGAGGCACGCTACCTAAAAATGTTAAAGATCTGGTCCCCACCCTATCAGAAAGCATTGTGGACCAATGGACACCTCTCAATGGGCACTGAGTAGATGGGCTGAAGTCCCAGCAATTATCAGGGTCAAGTGGCTGGACTTGACTCTCCCCCTACCCTCAGCCCCAAGTCTCACAACACTATTTTCTGTGCTCAGACCTATGCTTCTGTTTTATGTAGCAATTTAATACAGTGTTTGCATCTTTACAGCATCCTACAAGAGCAATATCATTTAATCTACACTTCCAGAACGAATAAACTCTTTCTAGACTCCCATTGACATCAGTAGATTAAAAACTGAGCAGGGAAGAAATGAGAAGTAATTTTCCTCTTTGTTTTTGGTTCCTGCAGTTTGTTTAGGTGTGATCTCACAGCTGATTGTTGTGGGGATCTCTCTTCTGCTCTTGGTATGAATCAGGTCCTGACAGAGCTGGACCTGAAGTGGAATCGCCAACTGGGAGATTCAGGAGTGAAGGTGCTTTGTGAAAGACTGAAACATCCAGGCTGCAGACTTAAGAAAATAAGGTAACAGCGGTGTCTGTTAGTTAGTCTGTGCCTGCTAAAATAATACCATCATAATTTTAGCTCATGCAATTAGCATTACAGTACCACATTGCATGCACTGCCAATACTGGACTAGCACCACTACCCTTCCTGCGGAAGGGAGAGAGACTCACTGCCGTACAGTTTGGTCATATTTTACTAGATTAAAAAATGGCTAGAGAACCAGCGGTGAGTGTCTCATACCAACTCTGGCTGCAGCATCAAGATTTTTTTTTTAAAAACTCCTAATCTTGGTTGTGTGGGATGCCATGAAAAGGTTTTATCTCTGCCATAGCATCCGCAAAATCTCAGACAGGTTAGTTCCCGGTGGTAGATAGTCTGATAAATCCAGCCTGTCTCATTTTAGTAGCAGACCTGAGTCCTTCCTGTTGTGAGGAAACTACTTTGCACACAAGATTGATCAAATTAAGGACTGGCCCTCTGCTTCATTGGTGGCAGAACAAAGTTTTGAGGGAACAAATGGTCTTTTGCTAGAGTTTCAGCCAGTGATGCTCCCTCAGGTATTGGAGGTATTGAGTGAGCGATGTTTCAGCCTGTACTTTGGATTTATGGCTTTCCAGGCTGGTGAAAGCCTCTGAGGAAGTACTTGGGTCCCTCACTTATGGAGATTGTCAATACCTCTCTGCCTGTTGCTTTGAAGGAGGCATTACTCAATACAGACAATCTTGCTAATTATTGACCAGTATCGTAGAATCATTGAAGATTAGGGTTGGAAGAGACCTCAGGAGGCCATCCAGTCCAACCCCCTGCTCAAAGCAGGACAAACACCAACTAAATCATCCCAGCCAGGGCTTTGTCAAGCTGGGCCTTAAAAACTTCTAAGGATGGAGATTCCACCACCTCCCTTGGTAACCCATTCCAGTGCTTCACCACCCTCTTAGTGAAATAGTGTTTCCTAATATCCAACCTAGACCTGCCGCACAGTAACTTGAGACCATTGCTCCTCGTTCTGTCATCTGCGACCACTGAGAACAGCCTAGCTCCATCCTCTTTAGAACCCCCCTTCAGGTAGTTGAAGGCTGCTATCAAATCCCCCCTTACTTTTCTCTTCTGCAGACTAAATAAGCCCCTCCTCTGAAATCATGTGCCCCAGCCCCCTAATAATTTCCATTGCCCTACACTGGACTCTTTCCAATTGGTCCACATCTGTTCTGTAGTGGGGGGCCCAAAACTGGACGCAATACTCCAGATGTGGCCTCACAAGTAGAGGGGACTAATCACTTCCCTCCATCTGCTGGCAATGCTCCTGTGCAGCCCAATATGCCGTAAGCCTTATTGGCAACAAGGGCACACTGCTGACTCTTATCCACCTTCTCATCCAGTGTGATCCTCAGGTCCTTTTCTGAAGAACTGCTGCCTAGCCATTCGGTCCCTAGTCTGTAGTGATGCATGGGATTCTTCCTTCCTAAGTGCAGGACTCTGCACTTCTCCTTGTTGAACCTCATCAGATTTCTTTTGGCCCAATCCTCTAATTTGTCTAGGTCCCTCTGTATCCTATCCCTACCCTCCAGCGTATCTACCTCTCCTCCCAGTTTAGTGTCATCTGCAAATTTGCTGAGGGTGCAGTCCACACCATCCTCCAGATCATTAATGAAGATATTGAACAAAACTGGCCCCAGGACCAATCCTTGGGGCACTCCACTTGATACTGGCTGCCAACTAGATATCGAGCTGTTGATCACTACCCGTTGAGCCCGACAATCTAGCCAGCTTTCTATCCACCTTATAGTCCATTCATCCAGCCCATACTTTTTTAACTTGCTGGCAAGAATACTGTGGGAGACTGTAACAAAAGCTTTGCTAAAGTCAAGGAATAATATGTCCACTGCTTTCCCCTCATCCACAGAGCCAGTTATCTCATCATAGAAGGCAATTAGATTAGTCAGGCATGACTTGCCCTTGGTGAATCCATGCTCACAGTTCCTGATCACTTTCCTGTCCCCTAAGTGCTTCAAAATTGATTTCTTGAAGACCTGCTCCATGATTTTTCCAGGGACTGAGGTGGTGCTGACTAGCCTGTAGTTCCCAGGAACCTCCTTCTTCCCTTTTTTAAAGATGGACACTACATTAGCCTTTTTCCAGTCGTCCAGGACCTCCCCCGATCACCATGAGTTTTCAAAGATAATGGCCAATGGCTCTGCAATCACATCCGCCAACTCCTTTATCACCCTCAGATGCAGTGCATCCAGCCCCATGGACTTGTGCTCGTCCAGCTTTTCTAAATAGTCATGAACCACTTCTTTCTCCACAGAGGGCTAGTCACCTCCTCCCCATACTGTGCTGCCCAGTGCAGTAGTCTGGGAGCTGACCTTGTTCGTGAAGACAGAGGCAAAAAAAGCATTGAGTACATTAGCTTTTTCCACATCCCCTATCACTAGGTTGCCTCTCACATTCAGTAAGGGGCCCACACTTTGCTTGACCTTCTTCTTGTTGCTAACATACCTGAAGAAACCCTTGTTGTTACTCTTAACGTCCCTTGCTAGCTGCAACTCCAGGTGTGATTTGGCCTTCCTGATTTCACTCCTGCATGCCTGAGCAGTATTTTTATACTCCTCCCTGGTCATTTGTCCAGTCTTCCACTTCTTGTAATCTTCTTTTTTGTGTTTAAGATCAGCAAGGATTTCACTGTTAAGCCAAGCTGGTCGCCTGCCATATTTACTATTCTTTCTCTTCACTGGTTTCATTCTTTTCTCTCAGATCTCAACAAGTAGTTGTGGTCTATTGCTCCTCTTCTGTTACCCGCACAAATTTTCTGTCACTCACACACTGTAGGGGCACCTACTTTTACCTGTTTTTGGGGTTCAGGCATAACCCTGTTAATTTGAATACCCACCCGTACCCAATTCCTAGGCCTCAGGGCGTAACTTCCTGCGGGTTGGCAGGACCTTTTACCAGTGAAGGAGCCTTACACAGTAATATCTTTACTCTATTTATTAACAGTTACCAAGCAAGCCGAATACACACGCTAAGCACACAATGCTATGCTCACCAATCCTGATCAGGCAGGTGAACTTTCCCTGTTGGCCAGGCAAGGTCAGTCTCATCTGGGTTCTGGTTGCTGCACATCACGGTTGTGCAGAGGATTCTTAGCAGCTCTGGTCTTAGGCTGTATTTTGGGGGTGAGTTCTTCTTCCAGGTCTTTCCTTCTTATTCTTCTTCTTTTCCTTCTTTTCCCCTCTGCTGGTCTCCTTCTTGGATCCCAGTTTATATAGTGAAACTTGAGTCCTGCTTAGCTATACCTTAACAAATTACTTTACTAAAATTTTACTAACCAATTCTGATATATTGTAACATAATTCTCTAACCAATTATATCCCACCACCTTCATTGATTTACATCTAGAAAAATTAATTATACAGCAGACAGAAACAATTAAAGAACCAGACACAGACCATACAGACAAACAATAGGGAAGTGGGGACCATAATGACAAAACAATAAAAAAATGGGGATTTCACAGCCCCCACTATTGATAAGTGCTTTCTTGTCAGACAGAATGCATCAAATCAAGTTTTTCTTTAACCATCTTAAGATCTGTTTCTTTATCTGGTGATAGTGGGTGCCATTAGGACTGGGTCTCTTTTTCTTAACAGCCTGATATTACACTATTTTAATGTAATTTGGATAGAATGAGAGGATGTGACTTTCTGCTACTCAGCTAATAGCTGTGGCTCTTTCAATCTGGTTGCAGACAAAGGCCGTAGGCTTTTAGGACTTACAATACGGCTACAGACCTTATAATATGCTGCAGGAAAAGGGCCTGATCCTTACAGTTTCCTGAAGAGCTCTTAGGTGTGGGGTGCCATGTGGGGCCATTCTGTCACCCATCTTGTTCAGTGTGTCAGTGGGGCAGTGAGGAGGGTCTAGTGAAGAGGCATGGGGTTTGGTGTTTTCAATATTCTGATGACATCCAGCTACAAGTCTTTCTTCCATCTAACTCAGATGATACAGTTCAGTGCTTCAGCCAGAGTCTAGACTAGATTGTGGCATGAATGGGAGCAAGCTGGCAGAAGCTTAACCCAGACAAGACTGAGGTGATGATGGTAGATTGGGGGAAGAAGATGGAGGACGCATTTGAGATAATATCAATTCCTTTGATTGGAGGAGAACGTCTGCTGTTAGTTTCTAGGGTTTGTAACTTAGGGATAGTTCTAGACCCCAGCTGCTGTTTGATGATCATGTTACAGCAGTGACTCAGTAAGCTTTCTATCATCTGTGTCTGGCTAGCAGGTTACAACCCTTCCTTTTGGATGTAGGCCTTGCCATTGCTATCCATACTTCTGTTCTTTCAAAATCAGACTATTACAATATGCTCTGTAGGGTTACACCTTAACCCATTGAGAGTCTAAAGCTGGTGTAGAATGGGGTATCTCGATTGGGAGCACATGACACCAGGGCTCCGGGATCTCCACTGGCTGCTCTTTGGTCTCCAGGTGGAGTTTCAGAGTATGGATTATGACCTGTAAAGCCCTACAAGGCCTAGGACTGGTCTGCCTGAGGGATCACCTCTATCCCCAGGCCAGACTGCCACAGCCATGCTCAGCAGAGGCACCTCAGCTGGATCCCCCTTTATAAAAGGATGGGGTGGGGGTGGCTGGCAGGCCGTTCTCTGGTGGGCTCTGGGACTTGCTGCCCCTGCTTGGTTGGAAGTAGCTTGAATTGGGTGACTTTCTGGGTATGCTTCAAAAAACATCTGTAGGGTTTTTGCAGAGGGCTGAAGATACGCTTCCCAGAATGATAAAGGGGTGGAAAGGAGTTTTTATAAGTGGCCGAGTTCCTGTTGAAATGATTACTTGACTGCTGCTGCTGCTGGTTTGTTAAGGCATATCAAGCCTTGGACAGGTGCCTTTTTTCAGTTATTAATTAAATTGAAATAAAGGAAATTAGCAATACATGATCAGGAATCAAAATATGCACTTTGAGAGAGATGCTGAAAAGGACCGATGCACTTTACTAGCACTTCCCTGCTTTTTTCATTTGGACGTAATAACGTTTTCTCCAAGTGTGGAAAGATAACAAAGATATTGTGGATCCCAAAAGAAAACAAAGAATACTGCAGTAGAACAACCAAGGCACGTGCATCATTGCTGCACTCAGTTGGGCTTCTTTATACTTAGATTTGCTTTGATAAAATTCATTTCAGTAGGCATTGTGTCAAGACTCACTTACACCAATCTAGAGTCTTTACATAGAGGTAACTGGATGTAACATACACAGAGGAAACAAGATGTAAGCTAAAGTAGTGTTGAAATATGTTTCTCTCATTAAAACAAGGAGTGCTGGTTTTCAACAATTATTCACTGCCACAAAACTTCGGTAGTGTAGTGTTAAGGGTCACTGCTCGTGTTTTGTACCTTTCCAAAATGTCAAATGCACCTTTGAAAACCAGGAGATAAAGAGTGAGGTGCATAGTCATCAGGTAGCTTGTCTCTGGGTGTGAGGGATGTTGACTTCTGCAACATAAGGCTCACAGTTTTAGCAATGAGGAACATTTCTGGAGAAAGAGAGCTGATACAGAAGCTGTGACTCCATCTGCTTAGCCAGAAGGGAACAAGAGTTCTGTGCAGCAATGAGAGAGGTGTAAGCCAGTTTTCCAGCCACATCCTTCTGCAGGTTGATTCCCCAGCCCTTTTGTTATGACCTACAGTCAACACCTCATTCACAGAATTTCACTTGTGGAATACACGGAAAATGACTTAACAGGTGCATGTGGCAAGGAATCCACTGAGAGGACTTTTATTGCTTACTGTCACATGGCTTCCTGCTGGAGCCCTGTGACTTATCTCTACATCCAGGAATAAGAATCTGTCTAGACACCTATTGATGTCAGTGGGAGAAAGAAATAAGGAGTAACTTCCCTCTCAATATTTTTACCTCTTGTAGATTTTCTTGGTGCAATCTTACAGCTGATTGTTGTAGCAATCTCTCCACTGTTCTCAGTACAAATCAGATCCTGACAGAGCTGGACCTCGGGGAGAACAATCTGGGATATTCAGGTTTGAAGCTGCTGTGTGAAAAACTGAAAGACCAAAATTGCAAGCTCAGGAAAATAAGGTAAGTAACAATCGGCTTCCTTTTAGTGTCTTTTAAAATAATACAATCCTGATTCTCACTTTTGCTACTAGGATTGCAATATTACAATGGATGCAGTACCAACCCTCGATCAGCACCACTAACCTGCATGGGGAA
This sequence comes from Eretmochelys imbricata, assembly GCF_965152235.1. Classification (NCBI taxonomy): domain Eukaryota; kingdom Metazoa; phylum Chordata; order Testudines; family Cheloniidae; genus Eretmochelys; species Eretmochelys imbricata. Next base: position 17,785,054 of record NC_135577.1, read on the forward strand.
GAGAAGAGAGAGTCGGGGCTGTGTTGATCGGCCATCTTTAGGCAGACCAAAAGTGTGTTCATATACTAGATGTTATATATACTAGATGTCATATACTGGAACATGAGGTTCTAACATCAAAATCTGCTCCATTTATATTTTCCTCAGAAAGGTAGATGCAGAACGCAAGTCTGGGATCCTGTCATCATTTAAAATAACCCTCTTCCTTCATTCCTCTCATTTATCGCCATGAGGATAATTAATTCTGGGACAAAGTTGGAAGGGAAAAAGAAAGACTCAAAGAAAGAGAGAAAGCAGGGACAAATAGGTCAGGATTGTCTGTCAGGTAGCCCAGTTTCTTCATTCTTTAGTGCAAGCCTGTCCCTCTCTCTAGGCAGCAGCCCTCACAGATGTTAGCAGCACTGGCAAGTGTAGTTAAAACAGACATCAGGAACATGAAGAGCTTGGTTCAGCATACATGCCAGGCAGTTATAAATTGTTGTAATGTTCCTTTGTTCACAAAATTTCAGACAACTAGCTTAGTTCCCTGTAAATCCAGCATGACACTCAGCTACGTGTTCTAAATCTACAAATACAAGAGGACGTTATGAAAAAAATGATGAAAGATGGACTCAGATAAAGGGAGATAAATTCTGTGGAGACTTTGGGCTAGTACAATTATTGATACATTAAAAAACACCCCACGAGGCAAAAATGGAATATTAAAGCTGAAAAGTTAAGCTCTTAAAGTTTAGGAAATGCCAGAATTGAAGTTGCTTTTACAATGTTAATTCAGCTCCTGGTGTGTAGGCATCGTGATAAAACCTTTAATTATGTGATCACAAATTCTTTTTATTTTCTACAGGCTCCTTGCCTCATTAAGTGCACAGGATAGATAGTGTTACTGAATGGACAGTCATTCGATGTTCCTTGTTAGCGTTTTAATAGACTTGTTCAAAGTACATAATCTTTTTTTAAGATATGGTTTTCTTTTGAGACTTCTTTGAGGAAAAGAGAACAACTTGTAATGTGTGTTCCTCTTGTACATATGTCAGAGTTAAGGCTGTATAAGGCTGTAATAGTTTATGAAGCCTTGTGTGTAGTGGAAGGAGGATAGCAATAGGTAAGAATTAATACATTTTTATACTGATGTTGTTAGAGAAACAAAAGTGTTTTATTTTGTTTTTATTTCCTAGCTTTTCAGCACTGGAGAAAAACGTTGTTAAAGCAGAACAGAGCAACCTCAACTAACAGCACACACAGATTTTTTTTTTTAAAATCTGTGAATTTCCCTAGTTTTTAAGAAGACATGCGCAGGGCCCACGATCTGGTGATGTGGCAAGAGTGGGGTTATTCAGTTGAGCAATGCACTTCCTTCACTTGCAGGGACTGCCCCCACGGTCTCAAGGCTCTAAAAGAAACAGCAGGTAAAGAAAGCTAAGGACTCCAGGCAGAAGAATTACTAGCCTATAGTTTCTTCTGTATAAATCACATCACGGGAATACAGTACGGTGACGGCCCATTGAAACCTTCATGCAGGATAGAGGGCTGGATTTTCCCCTCTGTCTGTGAAGTTAAAGCTTTATAAAGATGTTCATAGCAAATGACTAGTACTATTAAATTCCACTGAAAAAAGCCAAGAGTAAGCAAATAACTCATCAAAATAAAAAACTTATGGACTGTGAGGGACAACTCCATTCAGAACACACCACACCAGAGCAGAGAAAGCAGCACCCTGCAAAGGAGTCATGGGGTGACAGCCTGAACCTAGGTCTTTAGGTTTTGGACAAACGTAGCACGCGAACCAAAACCTAAAGACCTAGATTCAGGCTGTCACCCCATGCCTCCTTTGCAGGCTGCTGCTGTCTCTGCTCTGGTGTGGTGTTGTGTGGTGTGTTCTGAATGGAGGTGTCCCTCAGAGTCCATAAGTTTTTTATTTTGACGAGTTATTTGCTTTCTCTTGGCTTTTTTCAGTGGAATTTAATAGTACTAGTCATTTGCTATGAACATCTTTATAAAGCTTTAACTTCACAGACAGAGGGGAAAATCCAGCCCTCTATTCTGCATGAAGGTTTCAATGGGCCGTCACCGTACTGTATCCCCGTGATGTGCTTTTATACAGAAGAAACTATAGGCTAGTAATTCTCCTGCCTGGAGTCCTTAGCTTTCTTTACCTGCCATTTCTTTTAGAGCTTTGAGACCGTGGGGGCAGTCCCTGCAAGTGAAGGAAGTGCATTGCTCAACTGAATAACCCCACTCTTGCCACATCACCAGATCGTGGGCCCTGCGCACCATGTCATCCATGGAAGGGAGCTCTAAAGCCTTGCCAATGGGTATATATTGACTTTGCAGGAAAAAAAAACCAAGCAAATGATCCTTATTCTTGCTAGCCAGAGGTAGTGCACATGACAACAACCTCTTCTGTAAAAACACCTGAAAGTGGTTTGCAATATGTTTGCCACCTACTTGTGGAGTTTATTTCAGATAATGGTTCACAATTTATTTCTGAGGACTTCCAGACATTTCTATGGCAAAATTCTGTGAAACGTGCTAGGTCAGCTACCTGTCACCCAGCTTCAAATGGATTGGCAGAGTGTTTTGTGCAGTCACTGAAATAAGGATTACCCAAAAATGGTAGGAAATTTGCAAAGCCCAAGTGGCAAGGATATACTGTTCTCATATAGGTCAACCCCCCAGTCTACCACTCAGAAAACTCCCAGTGGAGTTGTTTTTAAGATGTCAGTTATGTACTAGACCAGACTCATTGAGAGCACTCCATGAAAGACCGCAAACAGGGAAAAACCCACAGCGTTAACCTCCCAGGTTTGTCTGCCTAGGGCAGACAATGTTGGTACAAAATTATAGGGCCGGGATGAGGTGGGGGAAAAGGTGTGGAAAAGCAAATACTGGGAGCAGTGAGAGGTAAAAGGAGAGATAATGTAGAGGCACATTGACCAACGATTATCAGACAGAAGCCCAGCACAGTTACAGCCTCTGAAGTTAGAAAAAAATATTACAGGTGTTGTTAGCCAGAGGAGGAGAGAGGAGTTGGTACCAGACAATGTTAGGAGAGGGGGACAGCAAAAGGTGCTCCTGCTGGGGGTGAGCCAAACTTGCTCTTCCTGATTAGCACCAACAGCTGAAGGGAAATCACAGACCTCCCATAAAGGTAAACTTGTGATTTTTTTTTATTGTGTTTGTTATTTAGGAAATTATGTGGGGTAGTGAAAACTGTGGTAACATTGCAAGCTATCGCTAAGGTTGTAAAGGGTTTACTTGTCCAGCTTGCAGCCTAGAGGGGCTCTGTACGGAAGCATGTGATCTGGGCCTTGAGCAGCTGATCTGTAAAGAGCCAGCCTAGAGCATGGTGGGGTGAGTTGTGCCTCTCTGCCTTAGGGAGCAGCCTGGCTTTTCTCTCTCTCTCTCTCTGTTGGTTCTTCTGCGTTAGGGTTCTGGATTTTAAGAAATGTTATGTTGCCCAATGCTCCAGAAAGAGAATTTTGTTTTTATTTAACTTCTGTTTGCATGCCATGAACAGAACACTCTTGTAGGGGAAGTTTAGTTGAACTTTGCTGGGGACCCTCTGTGGAGGGTCTTATGACCTCAGGAAAATAAAGTTTCCCTTACCCATATAGAAGGAGCTTCACTGGCATGGCCCATCTTTGTTAGTCTTACTCTATGCTCAATAAAGACTGAGGGGGGTGTGTGTGATGAAGTCCTGGGAGGGCTACAATTACTTTGGGGAAACACTTTGAGTTTGGCCTATTTCTCAGCTGAATAAGTCCGTTTCTGAGTCTTTGTTCTCAGAACTTTGTTGATGGGGGCAGAGTTGTGTTATATGGATAGGCTTATCTGTGCATCTCCACACTTAAAAACGCTTTGCTTTCTTTTAAATTTAATCATAACTGAATTTCCTGGGTTTTTAGTTATTTTGTTAGCAAAGTTCTCAGAAGTAACTAAAAGGTAAAAATGTATCTTTTCTTTCAACCTTAACTCCAGATTAAGGAAATTGTTAGGTTTTAAACACTTTTAAAAATTCTTAACATGCATTGGAAGCCAAATATGCTGTAAAACTCTTTAAACTCCACAGGGCTTTGGGAATGGGAGAGCAAGGAGCACGTGAGGCAGGAAAAGGGGGAACGCTTGGGAGTTCAGTGCTGTAGCTGATTCCTCAGTCGGCCTTTGAGAGCCAACCTTCCGCCGCACGCCCCCATTAACCTCTTCCTGCTCCATTTTAATATTTTCAGGACCTTCTTCAGATTGTAGAAGGTCAGTGGGAACCATGAAGCTGATGTAGAAATGTATAAGAGAGGTGACTTGAAATAGTCAGGTGAAGGGTTGCAGAAGTTGCTGGGGCTAGGAGAATATAGAGCCATCTGATGTGCTGCACGTGCAGGCTCAGGAACCAGATGAAGGGGTATTACATACTTTTTAAGGAGGAAGGTGCAGAGATTTTTGCAGACTTTGTGCAATGACTAAATGCCCTCACTTGCATAGTTGCTGAATACGCATTGCCTTTCTTACTGAATGAAAGTGTGCGTGGTATGTTGCCCTTCAAAGAGACTGTGGACTCAGGGAGCATTTGAATTGGGAGCTGGATCGCTCCTTTTGTATCTGATAAAATTAATACTTTTTTCATCCCATAGGTTGCGGTGTAGCAATATGAGTGAAGAAATGAGGAGAGAGCTGAGCGCTGTGGAAACAATGAACCCTCATCTGGTCATACAGCTATAATTTTGTGCCCCCCAAGAAGGGCAACAGCTAACTTACCTTCAGGGTGTTAATGATTGTTTCTACTGGGTGGAGCAATTGATAATATGGCAAGTATACTGCAGTCATGTTTGTTTAAAAAAAAAAAGGCAGAATTTTGTTTGCCTGATCATGCTAGGAGAAAAACAGCAGGCAGTTCCTTGCTAGGAAACCCCCAAGTCTGCTATGTAGGGACCTGTGCCCAAGAAGCCCTATCTCTTTGATTCCTCTCAGGTCATGTTCACAACTTCTGCTGGCTTGCTCACTCCAACACACACAACCTGCGGGCAGTATCCTAGTCCCTGTATTTGTATGGTTTTTTTCCCCAGCCATTTCTTTTTTTGCCTTATTTTTAAAATAGAAATTCCGGTCTTGGCAGACTGTGCAGCTGCATCTACACTAAGATGTTACATGATACTTCTGTAACGTGATGCTCAAAGCAGTGCCTCTCTGTCACTGGTAGCAATGGTGGGAGTGGGCACAGCCATGATTACCACCGTGTGGTAAATCTTCACATTAGTTAAGCATTGATTTGGACAAAGTGTGGTCGACTATGCCTTCCTGCACTATTACTGCCCCAAGGTACTGAGAGATATACTGGCTGCTCCAATCCCCCGAAGAGTACGTAGCATGCCACTGGATCAGTGTATGAGCGGCTCAGTCTGCTGTGGAGGACGACGACGACTTCCCTGATAACTTTTAGCCCAGTGGTTAGGATACCCACCTGGGATGGGGGAGACCTCCAGTGAGGGGGAGAAGGTATTTAAACAAGGATCTTCCACATTTCAGGGGAGCGTTCTAGCCGTTGGACTATGGGACAATCTCAGAAAGGGTTTCCTCAGTCTTTCATGTTGAAGTTGTTCCATGTTAAGTAAATAATTAAATATTAAGCGAGCCCAGAGAAAGAGTTAGAATATTTCTATGCCTACTGGTTAGGGGTACTCACCTGAGAAAGGGCTGATCCCTTTTCAAATGCCTTCTGCCTGTCAGGTAGAAGGGGGACTTGAACTGGAGGTCCCCCCCATGCGGGTGAGTATCCTATCCTCTAGGTTAATGGCTTTGGGGAGAGGCGTGCCTCCTCCTGGTTTTGTTTCAGCCTCCGCATGTGACAGTGGCCAAACACCTAGTTTCTCCCAGTTCAAAGATCACAAGCAGAGAAGTCCAGACTACAGGGAGACACCTAAGTACCTATCTCCGAGAGAGAGGCAAGTCTTAGCTCACACCCCTTTTTTCAGCCTCTCCCATTGGCTAGTGGAAGTGGCTTCCCCCCTGGCAACGCTGGTTTTGTCGAATGCAATCTAAGGCACCTTTCTCCCCCCATTCATTGTATAGGGAGTCTAGGTGCCTAACTCAGGCTTTGTGGATCGCAGTGTTGTTCCTGTGAGTTTTCTAGGCACCATGGTGCTCAGTGTCTGTGTCCATTCATGGATCCCACCCCTGGTTACTAAAAATAAATGAATAACAAAAACCAGTCCAAATGATCAAAGTAGCCAGTTGGAGTAGGGCTGGGCTCACAGGGAGCCTGATGCTGAGAAAAGTTGATCATGTGCAATTCCAGTTAAAGTCAAGATTAATCCCAGGTTGGAGGCCTAATTTACTGGCATTTCTCACTTACTAGCATTAAATGATTTAGGGCTAGATTTTAAAAAATATCAGCTCCCTGCAGCAGTTCCTGTTATTCTTAACAGGAGCTAGAAACTAAACACCTTGAAAATCTGGCCGGGTAGGTGTTTAAAAGGGAGCTGTTGGGTGCTGAGCTAGCCCGAAATCTTTAGTGAGATTGAATGTAGACAACCCCAGTGTAGCAAATTTTTTTGGTTCTATGTTTTCTGTTAGTTTACTCTGAATCAATAGAAACAGATTTATTCACAAAGCTTTATCATTTGCAAAGCAATGCATTACTTAGTTGAAGGCTATTCTGTTCATCCCCTGTTGCACTAAACCAATGTTAAAACAAAGAGGTCCTCAAGATTTAAAATGAATTTTGACACTGGTTTTTTATATATCACCTGATTCAACTTTCACTGGGAAAGTTGATGAGAGTTGGATCAGGCCCTCTATGAAGAAATATGGTCCTGCTGCTATTATTGTCCCTACCTAATAACAAAGTGAACTATGCACGCTGGACGGAAATGCAGAGACCTTCATTTATTTTAATAGGGTAGCTAGCTACTGTTGCTTTGCAATCTTAAGGGAAGAGATGATAGTGATCATCTCTATAGCTTACACTGTCCTGAGTTTAATTTTGGAAACATCTTCCTCTGTCATTGTTTTTCTTTCCTGTGCTATTTTGTTTATGGATTTTGTATTATTAATAAAGTCATTTTAAAAAAGTTTAACTACACTTGTAACAAGATGAATACATTATGATTGATTGTCACCATATCTGGTGCCGTATCTTTCATAGTGGCTGGCTCTCCTCATGCTCACAATGACCCTCACCTGTCTTTCTGTGGCACTGTCAGGGAGAAGTAGCATAGTCCCATCTGTGCCCTCATGTTCAAGCTGTACCATATTAGCTTGCCAGAGTTCAGAGCTCAGTTCCTCTCTCCAAGGCACCTTTCCAATGACTGCATCAGTAAACCACATCCAAAACCTATTGTCTTACATAAAAACAAGTTTTATTGGCAATTTCACAGAAAGTTTTTACTCAGTGATTTTTCTCTAAGTGTGAAGATAAGCAGTGCTAGCCAAATATAACACAAAGCATTGCTGACATGGCACTGGACTCAGTAACAAAATACCGAACATTACCTGGGGCAGCAGCAGCCCCTCTTGTTCTCTGAACCTTGTCACGGATTAGGGCTGGTTTCATTGTTTACGGGAAGTGACCCTATGCCCTGATTGTACCAGGACAGTCAGTGGTCCTAGGCCAGTTTACATCAGCTGAGGATGATGCCCAGTCTTTTGAGTTAGTAGCCCGAGTGGTGCACCTGCAACACGCTCAAACTCATCTGTGCAGTGCTCTTATAATCATTGGGCCTACACAGGTATCTTAATTTACCACACAATTCCTAACAGGCCCCAAAACTTCAGGGGTAGGGAGAGTACAGGCCACCATACGACATGCTGTGACTGACTGTTGAAGTGCTCTGTCACAGCCTCCCTCAGCTGCATAGCTCCACGTTGAACTCTTGTAATAGCCCTTTTGTCTGTGTCAAAGTCAGATTCAGGACTCACATAATTTGTCAGACCACTCTGTTTATTAGCAAATCGCTTTGCCAATGCACCCAGATATATGTGAGCCCCCTGCAAAAGCTCAATCTAACTTATTTATACAGAAGCGAAAGCCAATTTAACATAGGAGACAAAAGGAAGCAGAAACTGACAAATATACATACATATCTTATTTGCATACTAACGTTTACCAATCTTCTAGCTCAGTAGGAGCTCTAAGTTAATTAGTCTGAGGACCCACTGTCTCACACTCCTTAATGCTTCTCTTCCTGACAACTATATTTCAACAAACTCTTCAAGCAGCATTTCTTTAGTGAATTATAATTTCAATATAATTCATTCTACTTTCACATCTGGCTGTTCAAACTCAGCAGATGGCTCTTCCATGTCCACCCTGGTGGCAACCTTTGACTCACAGATATTATGCAGCACACAACAGGCAGCTATAACCATTGGGATATTTTTCTCACTGAGATCCAATCTTATGAGCAAACACCACCAGCGTCCCTTTAATCTACCAAAAGCACATTCAATTGTCATTGTGCATCTGCTGAGCCAGTAGTTGAATCTTTTCTTGGTGCTGTCAAGGTGGCTGGTGCATGGCTTCAAGAGCCAGGGGAACAAGGGGTAGGCTGGGTCCCCCAGGATCACTATTGGCATTTCACATAGCCAGTGGTAATCCACCGGTTGAGAAAGCATGTCCCTGCTTGCAGCTTTCTGAATAGTCCCGTGTTCTTAAAGTGTCATGCACTTTCTCTATCCAGCCAAAATGGATGTTGGTGAAGCATCCCCAGTGATCCACCAATGCTTGCATAACCTAGAAAAGTTGCCCTTTTCGTTGATGTACTCTGTGACAAGGCGGGCTGGTGCCAAACAGGTATATGCATGTCATCTGTCACCTCATGGCAGTTTGGGAACCCCACTGCTGCAGATCCATCCACATGTTCTGCATGTTACCAAGAATCACCATCCTGCAAAGCAGGAGACTATTAATGGCCCTGCCCACTTGCATGACAATAGCCCGCACTGTGCATTTTCCAGCTCCAAAATGGTTTCGCACTGACCAGGAGAAATCTAGCATGGGAAGCTCCACAGTGCAATCACTACTCGCTTCTCATCCGTCAGAACAGTTCTCATTCTGGTGTCCTTGCACTGGAGGGCTGGGTGAGCTCGACATACAGATCCAGCAATGTGGCCTTTCACATCGGAAAGTTCTGCAGCCACTGCTCTTTGTCCCAAGTCTGCATTACGATGCAATCCCACCAGTCAGCACTCATTTCTTGGGCCCAGAACTGGCACTCCACAATCTCCAGCTGTTCTATGAATGCTTTCAGCAAGCTTGAATTGGTTTTTGCTACGTCCCACAGCACTCTGTCTTCCACTAATTTGTCATGTCCCCCATTGCTGTGGTGGTTCTTTTGGTTCTGCAACTACCGGAGCATTGTTCATCCTGTTTGGAATGCTCATGACAATAGTGCAGAGCTGTGTGCGTGCCCTGCTTCTGTCAGAGATGGCAGACAGTGAAAAGTGCCTCATGGGTTTGTGGGATTTTTTAAAAAGGCATGAAAATTATGAGATATGGATGGAATTGAAGTTGCATGATGGGAACTTGACCCCTTGCTCCCAGTCACCCCTGCACGATTCCTTTCTGCCCCACCATGGGTTGCCAAAATATCCCCAAAAGTGTGCTGCATGATGGTGAGTTGCACACTGGGATACCTACCCACGGTGTATCAACACAAACACTCCTGGTGAGTGCACGCAGCACCAGCACACAGAGCCAAGTATGCATGGCTGCAGCCTTATGTCAGCCTTATAATTTACGTTGACCAAAGTTTGCAGTGTGCACATGGTGTAGGTCTTGAAACACCAGGGAAGTTCTAGAAGACTGGAAGAAAGGTAATGTTGTGCCAATATTTAAACAGGGTAAATGGGATTATGTGGGTAATTATAAACCTATCAGTTGGACATCGATTCTGGGCAGGATAATGGAGTAGCTGATACAGGACTTGATTTAACTAGATGATTTAGTTGGGATTGGTTCTAATTTGAGCAGGGGATTGGACTAGATGACCTCCTGTTGCCTCTTCCAACCCTAATCTTCTATGATTTTAAAGGAGGACTATAATTAATGCAAATCAGCATGGTCTTATGGAAAATAGATCCTGACAAGGTAACTTTTATATATTTTTTTGATAAATTACAAGTTTGGTTGAAAAAGGTAATGTTGATGTAATATGCTTAGGCTTCTGTGAGGCATTTGACCACATGGTACGGCACAACATTTTGTTTAAAAATCTAGAATGACAGCAAATTAACATGGCACATTTTAAGTGGATTAAGAGATAGCTGACTGATAGGTCTCAAAATGTAATTGTAAATGGGAAAGTCATCTTAGAACAGGTGTGTTTCTAAGAGGTCCCACTGAGATGGGTTCTTTGCCTTTGTTGTTTAACATTTGTATTAATGACCTGGAAGAAAAAACAAAATTATCAGAAATAAAGTTTGCAAATGACTGTGATGTTATCTGATTAAAATATGACCATGTAGATCATTGTTGCAACCACTGTTATATATTTGTGACAAATCTTGTACAAAATGTGTCATGTAAGATATCTATGAAAAGGTTATGATTTGCTGGTTATGATTATGCTATCTGTATGCATATATCACTTTTGCTTTTGAAGTTATGAGTATTGGCTCTATAGCTGGATTTCAAATGTTTGCTCCTGGGGTAATGCCCACAAGGTAGTTAGCCAGCACATCTTGGAGGGACTATTCAAATTAAGTGGCTCATCAAGAAACACTTAACTGACAGGTTTCAGAGTAACAGCCGTGTTAGTCTGTATTCGCAAAAAGAAAAGGAGTACTTGTGGCACCTTAGAGACTAACCAATTTATTTGAGCATGGGCTTTCGTGACAATGAACCATGGGAGATTCCCATCAACACTGAATGGACTGTCCTGAAAACATTCCATCTGAAGTATAGGTAATGGCCTCCTGAATGACTAGGCGAAATTCATAGACATGTGATTCCAACCAGCATCTTGTTACTGTACTTTCTCACAGTAAGAACAATGGGATTCCCTCCACATGCAGAAGGGATAAAAGGCCCTGGAAACTCCTCCATTTTGCCTCTTTCCTGCCCAAACCTCTGGACTATGGACTATACTAATGGGAGCATTCTAACCAAGGGACTGAGGACCTTCCAATGATTTGGAAGCAACCAGAGACTTGACTTAAGCCAGCAGTTTATTCTGTCACTGCTACAAGCCTGAACCAAGAACTTTTCATTTATTGTATGTATTTGATTCCTTTAACCAATTTTAACTCTCACCTTTCTTTTTATGAATAAACCTTTAGATTTTAGATACTAAAAGATTGGCATCAGGGTGATTTTTGGGTAAGATCTAAGTTATATATTGACCTGGGTGTGTGGCTGGTCCTTTGGGATCAGAAGAACCTTTTATTTGATGAGGCTGGTTGCAAAGAACCACTCACCTCTAAATCCAGTGTTTTTGGTGGTGATATAAAAACTGCAATGCCTAAGGAAACTGCTTTTATGACTTCTTGTTAGCCAGTGTGGTGAGACAGAAGTTTACTTTTGTTGCTGGTTTGGTATATCTTATGGAAGAATAACCACCAGTTTTGCATTGTTTGCCCTTTTCTCAGCAGTTTGTCCTGAATTTGGCATCCTCAGTTGTGACCCACTGAGGCACAGTTACAATGACACAATAATTAAGGAAGTGGTAAATAATGAAAAGGGCAGGTCACTGATACAGAGCGATCTGGATTGCTTGGTAAGCTGAGTGCAAGCAAACAATATGTGTTTTCATATGATTCGATGTGAATGTATACAGCTAGGAACTAAGAAGACAGGCCGTACTTACACGATGAAGGATTCTACCTGGGAAGCAGTGACTCTGAAAGAGATTTGGGGGTCACAGTGGATTATCCAGCTGAACCTGAGCTTCCCAGTGTGATGATGTGAAAAAAAAAGACTAATGCAATCCTTGTATGCATAAACAGGGGAATCTGGAATAGGCATAGAAGGGTTATTTTACCTGTTATTTGGCACTGGTGAGACTGGGGCTGTCATGCCATGGCCAGTTCTGGTGTCTGCAATTCAAGGAGTCTGATGAATTGGAGAGGATTCAGAGAAGAGCCACAAGAATGATTAAACCAGGCCTCATAATGATAAACTCATGGAGTGGAACCTATATAGATAAACAGAGAGAGGGTTAAGGGGTGACTTGATATCAGTCTATAAGTAGCTACACAAGGAACAAATATTTGATAATGAGCTCTTCAACCTAGCAGAGAAAGGTATAACACAATCGAGTGGCTGGAAGTTGAAGCTAGACAAATTCAGACTGGAAATAAAGCTTACATTTTTAAAAGTGAGGGCAGTTAACCTTGGAACGACTTACAAAGAGTCATGGTGAATTCTCCATCCCTGACCATTTTAAAATCAAGATGGGATTTTTTTTTAAATGATCTGCTCTAGGAATTATTTTGGGGAAGTTCTCTGGCCTGTGTTATACAGGAAGTCAGACTGGATGATCATATTGGTCCCCTGGGTTGCGCTTCCTCCCTGTGTTTTGAAAGAGAGATTTGTGTAGCCTAACAGGGAGACAGATCTGGGCTTTAGAATAAAGTTCTAAATTGCTAACTAAACAACCAGATACACCAGTACTTGGTGAATTTGATTGGTTTTTTAACCTTAGTGCCTTAGTTCTGTGCGTTCTTAGTTCTTAGTTCTGGCCCTTTTACCCAGCATAAAGGGTCCAGAGCAGGAATGAAAATATCACTCAGTGCTTTTTTTTTTCCCCAGGGAAAAAAGAAATAAAATAAACTCAAGCCAAAAAACAAATAAAACGGTCTATCCTGATTTCACTATGTACTTGTACAGTTGCACAAAGTCAAAAGTGTATGAAGCTTGCAGAACGTCCCAGTAAAATAGCAACGTGTAACCTGTGTGACATTCAGTAGTCCTATAAATATGAAAGCACCTCTGAATTTAGAAGACATTTCATTCTACACATACCACAAAAACATTTTTTTTCTTTTGGTTATAACTGTTATTATTTAACACCTCTTTTTTTCTAAATTAACCTGGGTATTGGGCCTCAGTGAGGAATAGAAAAGCCTCCTAAGGAATTCTCACCTGCAATCTTCAGCTGCTTTTAAAATTATTTGAGTGAAACCAAAACAATAATAAAACCCCCACAAACAAACCCAACACTTAATATATTTTTGCAGAAGTAAAGGTTGCATTTTTGCATATTCATCTATTTCAGATATGGCCCAGGATTTCATAGTAAAATTCCCTACAAATAGCTGAGGACTCCATCTTATACATTGCACTTCTCAGATTATTGCAAGGAAATTAGCAGTGATCCTTCCACATTTTCAGTTTGTTTGTATTCACACAAATGGGGAAGAAAATAAATGTGTTTGTGTCTAGTGAGAAAGTCAATTATTGATGAAGTACCGATAATTTATTTTCTTTAATTTTACTATCAGACGGTTTAAATCAGGAGCAAAATTCAGCGACACAGAGAGCTCCAAAGTCAAGGCAGAAAGATGTCTTAAAGCTGGAGCAAGAAGGGTACATTGAGCCAGTCCTGGAGCTGGAGGAGACAGAAGGACTTAACGGTATTTCCTCTCATAATTTTTGCACTGTACCTAAATTCAGTGGGTGAAATTCTGGTGCCTTTGAAGTCAATAGAACATAGAACTTGAAGGAATCTCCTCGGTCATCAAATTCAGTTCCTGCTGTCATAGGCAACCCCTGACATTATTTCATTCATAAACTTTTCAAGCTCCATCTTCAAACTAGTTAGGTTGTTTCCCCCCACTTCTCCTATTGGGTGGCTGTTGAAGAACCTCTCTCCTCCAACAGGAATTTGTCACTGACTTCAGTGGAGCCAGAATTTCACCCAACATGCTTCACTTAAGTTTACAAAAATTATCCATTAGGACCTTCAAAAACCAAATACATATGAGATTGGCCTAAATATCACAAGAGTAAAACTATAATTATACTATACTTCATGGTTTGTAAATTTCTTGTCTGGTTTATGAGCCTTTAGGGGAAAGCTGCCTCCTGATTTAGTCTGTGGAGTGCCTTAGGGTCAAATTGAACACTAAACAAATATGCAAACTGCAGACGTCCCCCCTATCTGCTTGAAGATGACTCCCCTTATCTTCTCCTAACCCCTGCAACGGTGGAGCTGCCATTTTGTGCCTCTTCATCTCTCTCCCTTACCACTATCCTATCCCCTTCCCCTCCCTGCCCCACTAAGTCCCCTCCTCCACTGCATATTCTTCCCATTGCCATCTTGCATTCACCTGCCCCCACATTTTGCCTCCCTGTCCCCTGCCCTTACAGTATCTTACCCCTCACATTTTCCCTCTTTCACCCCCTATTTCCCTGAGATCTCCTTAGTTCTCCCCCCCCGCCTCTCTGAATAGCCTCTTCTCCTCATGAGGATGTCTCCTGCTTCCCACGTTCCACCCAGTTCCTCAGAGTTACTTGTCCAGCCATTAACCACAGAGTCCAGAAAGTGGCCATTGTCTCTGAGGGCACCCTGGCTTCAGTGTAATGGAAAACTGTGGGAGATGGCAGCCATCTCTATTTGGGGCAGCCTTACTTCCACATGCAAAACCTGTAGTGAATGATAGTCGTCTCATCCCAGGGTAGTTTGGCATCAATCTCATTTAAAGTAATGGGAGACAGCGATTATTTCTAATATGGGAAATTTCAGGATTTTTAAGCCAGGAATAAGGAGATCCTATTGGACTTTACAAAGACACCATGTAACTCTAAATTCACAATAAGAGTTGGTAACATGGCATACTGGCTAAGTTCACTTACATCGCACTTATCATGGTTCTTACAAGGGCAACCACTGCGCCCCATCACGCACACCTCTCTTTAAGAGGGAATCTGGTTGTGGTCTCTCTTCTGGGTTTTTACTGCCCACTCGGGAAAAGAAGTCTGCCATTTGCATGGGCCTTACCGGGTCGGTGGCCAACTTGAAAATTGTAGGGCTGCAGTGAAAGTTACCACCTCATGACCCGGGCATTGATGTCCTTCATAATGTTAAGCAATCGAAGTTGCATGTGGTCAGTGACCAACTGGAAGGGGTTCCCCCGTAGATGATACCTAAGTGCATTGATCGCCTACTTCACCTCCAACGCCTCCTTTTCTATCGTTGAATACTTCTGCTCTCAGGGAAACAACTTCCTGCTCAAATAAAGGACTGGATGCTCCTCTCCCTCAGCTTCTTGGGACAACACTGCTCCCAATCCCACTTCTGACACGCCAGTCTGTAATATGAAGGCTCTGTCAAAGTTTGGGTGGAATAGGATGGGCTCCCTAGTTAGTCGATCCTTCAGTTCCAGGAAGGTTCTCTCACACTCTGCTGACTACTGTATCTTGTGAAGCTGGAAGCTCTTTTTTAGGTCGGGTAAGGGTGACACGAGCGTTGCAAGGTTTGGCACAAAGTAGCGATAGTATCCTGCTAGGCCCAAGACTTGGCTTACCTGCCTTTTTGTCATAGGGGCCGGGCAGTCCCCTAAGGCTTGTACTTTATCCAACTGGGGGCGTAGGGTACCTCGGCCCACAGTGTACCCCAACTATGTTACCTCTCGCTGCCCAAGATGGCACTTGACTAGGTTGGTGGTGAGTCCGGCTTCCCCTATAGCTTGCAAGATGGTTGTGAGATGTTGGAGATGTTCTTCCCACATGAGGCTGTCCACAACTATATTGTCTATGTAGGCTGCTGCATATAGGTGGTGGGATTGCAGCAGCCTGTCCGTAAGTCACTGAAATGTGGCTGCGGCCCCACAGAAACCAAAAGGCATGGTGATTAACTGGTACAGTCCAAACGGGGTGTGACCAGCAGTGCGAGGGGAACCCCTCACTGGAAATGCCAATGTCAGGGCAGGCTGCAAAGGGGAGAGCAGATACTCCCAAGACTGGTGGGTAACACTGAAGTTAAACTCCCCAACCAGTCACAAACTGTGCTTCTGATCCCCCCACACTGGTTATCAAGAAGCAAAAAAGAAATCACACCGCCCCCTTTATTGCATTCCAGTCTCTGGCTCCCAATCAACACCTAGGTCCAGTCCAGTGAGAAGTTATCTAAAAACTCTGCTCACATATACAAAATGTTCTTCTGACCCCAAAGGGTCAGCCATGTCACCAGGCCAGTATAGGTTTGGATACTACCCAAAATACCACTCTGCCAGCCAGGTTTCTTATAAAGAAAAAAGAAAGAACAAGAAGATAGATGTTAAATGGTAAAGCAGTTACATATATACAAAGATTTGAAAGTCCATATATCAGGCTCCTATCAGTACTTGTGAGTTTGCTGGCTTGAATGTCCCTCTGGAACGCAACCCCAGCTAGGATGGGTCATTCAGTCCTTTGTTCAGAGCTTCATTTTGTAGCAAAGTTCACCCAGAGATAAGAAGCAGGACTGAAGACAAAATGGAGAAGATGCAGCTGCCTTTTATAGTCTTTTGCCATGCAGCCTGTGCTTCCTTTGTTCCAAACACAAGCTGCCCTACACATGGCTTGAAAGCCTTAGAGTTCTGTCCATAGGCATGCCCCTGCCAGAAAATGACCACATGGTGACAGGGATGCTGGAAGATGGGGAGGCCAAGGGGCCATGACCCTCCGCCTTTTTGCCATGGGCCCAGCCCCCTGCTCCTCTTACTCTGGGAGAAAGAGACTTATTTTAGCCTTTTTTCTTCACCCTTCTTGGCCAATACCAGATACCTTTGTAGGACCCTCTCGTAAAGTTTAGCCTTTTCATAGTCTGATAAACTGGATCTTTGAAGAACGTCTTTCATCTCTGAATCCAATTGGTGAGGAGGTGTGGTTCTGATATTTTCTTCATCACTAGAGGCATGTTTCATCACTAGAGGCGTGTTTGTTCTAGCTGATGGCTAGGAACGAGGTACAATTTTTCAACCATTTTATTTAAAAGGCCTGACAGCAAAGCGCATCAAAGGTTTGATAAAACCCCTGACCTGTTTTACAATCATCTTTTATTCTTTTGAGGAACAGGTTTTTGTAATTGCTCAGTGTTTTACTAATCCCCCATTTTCTTTTTAGCATGCTTACTTGTTAGGGTTTCTGGGGGACTTTTCCTTTTACAGAGTTGAGTGCTATTTCTGAGCTGGCCACTACCAGGTTGTCAGAGGCTGAGCACAGAATAACCTTCCTTTGATGTGGTCTGGCTTTGATGAGGAGTTTCAAAAGAGCTAGGTTTCTGTGTACATGGCTAGACATGCTCATCAGGGGGATGCTCTTTTTTTAAAATGGCTAAGGATTGTTAAAACAATTACTACTTTTATGTTTTTTTCAAGGTGTATACATAGGGCCAGTCTGGGGGAGAAATGCTTGTTCTTAACCTGTAGGCTTTGGGTGCTAAAACATTTAAATCCACCAGCAGAAACCTGTGGACTTTTTGATAGCATCCTCAAAAGCCTCCCAAAAGAATTGTGTTTTCCCAGGGTACGTTTGCCATGCCTGGGTGGTAACTTGCAGTTTATCTCCGTGGTTTTAAAGAGAACCATATGCTTTGTATTTAAAATAATCATTTGTCTTTTTTCCCCTGGCAAAACGCATTTTGCACAATGTACAAAATACTCAGCTTCCTGTGGTGTACGTATTTTGTAAAGGCTTTCTCAATTTCACTGCTTTCAGAAGAAGACTTCTTCAGGTCATCTCTAATAAATATGCCTCGTGAAAAGGAAAAAATACTTTTTTTTTTCTTCAAAAATGGTCAACAGTGCCAAATGTGTATGTGTCAACATATGAAACTGGAGGATAAAAGAGGGTGTGGAAACCTGTAAAAATATATATATTGATGAATCCTATCGAGCTGTATACTACTAATGTCTAGAGTGAAAATATATAAAAAACCCACAACGTGTGATTGATGACACCATTAGAATCTGCAGGTCCTCATTAGAGCTGCATGCCCCAGTCCCCCTCAGCTGAGTTTCTGGGTTGTCTCAGTAGTTTCTCTCCTCCCCAAGCTCATGTGACTCAAGAGCGGACTTGAGGACTGGGGAAAGGTACCATAATGTGCCTAAATAAGCCAACTACCATCAGTTTGCAATTTCAGTAACTGATTTACTGCACACTGGAAAGGCCATGACCACATTATAGAGGAAGAATAAGGTATGTAAAATAGGTTTCAGAGTAGCAGCCGTGTTAGTCTGTATTCACAAAAAGAAAAGGAGGACTTGTGGCACCTTAGAGACTAACAAATTTATTTGAGCATATAAATAAATTTGTTAGTCTCTGAGGTGCCACAAGTATTTAAAATACTTAGTTTTAAAACAATGTTTAATTTTTAATGTTGAACTCATCAATTTCATTTAAGGTCAGGTAGGATGGGTATCTGAGGTGGACACACATTGAGTATATATCCCAAACAATTCAGAAAAGCCAATTTTGGGAAAAAGCAATCCAAAATATTTCTGTGTCCAGTGTATCCATAAGCATTTTTTTAAACAAATAATGTATTGAGGTTGAGCTGCTAAAAGCACGTTCTCTACCTGTTGATTTGAACCCATCACTTTCCGCTTTGAATCCCTCTGCTCACTCCTAATCTGATATTCAATCAGATTTAAATTATTGGTCACCTTTTCAAGGAAACTCTGTCTCCTACCTAGATGAGCTTTCCCCTTGTAAAGAATTCCATTTCATTGTGGCAGACAAGAGTAAATGTTGACCACAGTCTTTGTCCTGTAGCGTTAGTTGATTTTTTAGATACACTAGGCCAAGGCCATTGAGCACCTTGAAGATAAAGACCAAGATTTTGAACTTGAATGTTACTGCATTTCAACCCTTGGAGGGTTCACTTGGTGCATGGGGAATGGGATTTTTTTAATCATGAAGCATTTGTGTTTCATCAAAGAAGAAAATCTTCTACAAAGGAACAGCTGTTGTGAAATCAGGTTTTCTCCAAACATTACTCCTGCTTTCTTCTGGCAGCTCACGGAAGCTACTAGATCGCATGCCCTGATTCTCATGGGTGACTTTAATTTTCCTGATATCTGCTGGGAGAGCAATACTGCGGTGCATAGACAATCCAGGAAGTTTTTGGAAAGCGTAGGGGACAATTTCCTGGTGCAAGTGCTAGAGGAGCCAACTAGGGGGGGCGCTTTTCTTGACCTGCTGCTCACAAACCAGGTAGAATTAGTGGGGGAAGCAAAAGTGGATGGGAATCTGGGAGGCAGTGACCATGAGTTGGTTGAGTTCAGGATCCTGACGCAGGGAAGAAAGGTAAGCAGCAGGATACGGACCCTGGACTTCAGGAAAGCAGACTTCGACTCCCTCAGGGAACGGATGGCCAGGATCCCCTGGGGGACTAACTTGAAGGGGAAAGGAGTCCAGGAGAGCTGGCTGTATTTCAAGGAATCCCTGTTGAGGTTACAGGGACAAACCATCCCGATGAGTCGAAAGAATAGTAAATATGGCAGGCGTCCGGCTTGGCTTAACGGTGAAATCCTAGCGGATCTTAAACATAAAAAAGAAGCTTACAAGAAGTGGAAGGTTGGACATATGACCAGGGAAGAGTATAAAAATATTGCTCGGGCATGTAGGAATGAAATCAGGAGGGCCAAATCGCACCTGGAGCTGCAGCTAGCGAGAGATGTCAAGAGTAACAAGAAGGGTTTCTTCAGGTATGTTGGCAACAAGAAGAAAGCCAAGGAAAGTGTGGGACCCTTACTGAATGAGGGAGGCAACCTAGTGACAGAGGATGTGGAAAAAGCTAATGTACTCAATGCTTTTTTTGCCTCTGTTTTCACTAACAAGGACAGCTCCCAGACTGCTACGCTGGGCATCACAAAATGGGGAAGAGATGGCCAGCCCTCTGTGGAGATAGAGGTGGTTAGGGACTATTTAGAAAAGCTGGACGTGCACAAGTCCATGGGGCCGGACGAGTTGCATCCGAGAGTGCTGAAGGAATTGGCGGCTGTGATTGCAGAGCCATTGGCCATTATCTTTGAAAACTCGTGGCGAACCGGGGAAGTCCCGGATGACTGGAAAAAGGCTAATGTAGTGCCAATCTTTAAAAAAGGGAAGAAGGAGGATCCTGGGAACTACAGGCCAGTCAGCCTCACCTCAGTCCCTGGAAAAATCATGGAGCAGGTCCTCAAAGAATCAATCTTGAAGTACTTGCATGAAAGGAAAGTGATCAGGAACAGCCAGCATGGATTCACCAAGGGAAGGTCATGCCTGACTAATCTAATCGCCTTTTATCATGAGATTACTGGTTCTGTGGATGAAGGGAAAGCAGTGGATGTATTGTTTCTTGACTTTAGCAAAGCTTTTGACACGGTCTCCCACAGTATTCTTGTCAGCAAGTTAAGGAAGTATGGGCTGGATGAATGCACTATAGGGTGGGTAGAAAGCTGGCTAGATTGTCGGGCTCAACGGGTAGTGATCAATGGCTCCATGTCTAGTTGGCAGCCGGTGTCAAGTGGAGTGCCCCAGGGGTCGGTCCTGGGGCCGGTTTTGTTCAATATCTTCATAAATGATCTGGAGGATGGTGTGGATTGCACTCTCAGCAAATTTGCGGACGATACTAAACTGGGAGGAGTGGTAGATACGCTGGAGGGGAGGGATAGGATACAGAAGGACCTAGACAAATTGGAGGATTGGGCCAAAAGAAATCTGATGAGGTTCAATAAGGATAAGTGCAGGGTCCTGCACTTAGGACGGAAGAATCCAATGCACCGCTACAGACTAGGGACCGAATGGCTAGGCAGCAGTTCTGCGGAAAAGGACCTAGGGGTGACAGTGGACGAGAAGCTGGATATGAGTCAGCAGTGTGCCCTTGTTGCCAAGAAGGCCAATGGCATTTTGGGATGTATACGTAGGGGCATAGCGAGCAGATCGAGGGACGTGATCGTCCCCCTCTATTCGACATTGGTGAGGCCTCATCTGGAGTACTGTGTCCAGTTTTGGGCCCCACACTACAAGAAGGATGTGGATAAATTGGAGAGAGTCCAGCGAAGGGCAACAAAAATGATTAGGGGTCTAGAACACATGACTTATGAGGAGAGGCTGAGGGAGCTGGGATTGTTTAGCCTGCAGAAGAGAAGAATGAGGGGGGATTTGATAGCTGCTTTCAACTACCTGAAAGGGGGTTCCAAAGAGGATGGCTCTAGACTGTTCTCAATGGTAGCAGATGACAGAACGAGGAGTAATGGCTTCAAGTTGCAGTGGGGGAGGTTTGGATTGGATATTGGGAAAAACTTTTTCACTAAGAGGGTGGTGGAACACTGGAATGCGTTGCCTAGGGGGGTGGTGGAATCTCCTTCCTTGGAAGTTTTTAAGGTCAGGCTTGACAAAGCCCTGGCTGGGATGATTTAACTGGGAATTGGTCCTGCTTCGAGCAGGGGGTTGGACTAGATGACCTTCAGGGGTCCCTTCCAACCCTGATATTCTATGATTCTATGATTCTATGATTCTATGGAGGAATTCTGTACTACTTTAGGCATGCATAATTAATGAGCCATGCATATCTTTAATTTTTTGTGTAGAAAAAAAAGCTTCTGCCAAAATGTTGCTGCATTCCACCTTTTTCCCACCAGAGGGCACTGTGTCACAAGAACAGCAGGAGATACCGCAGAAAATGATAATTACCTGGGGGCGGGGGGAGAGAAAACCTTTTGTAGTGATAATTAAGGTGGGCCATTTCCAGCAGTTATCAAGAAAGGTTTTCTTCCCCCCCCGCCCCGCTCTCCTGCTGGTAATAGGTCATCTTAAGTGAGTGTGTATGATAACACCCATTTTTTCATGTTCTGTGTGTATATAAATCTCCTCACTGTATTTTCCACTGAATGCATCCGATGAAGTGAGCTGTAGCTCACGAAAGCTTATGCTCAAATAAATTGTTTAGTCTCTAAGGTGACAGAAGGACTCCTTTTCTTTTTGCGAATACAGACTAACACCGCTGCTACTCTGAAACCTGTCAATATTCCTAGAGATTATTCTCAGATTTCTGCCAAGCATAGGGTTGTCTGCAGTGTAGTTGTAGCTGGGTAGATCCCAGGATATTGGAAAGCCAATGTGGGTGAGGTAATATCTTTTCTTAGACCAACTTGTGTTGGTGAGAGTGACAAGCTTTTGAGCCACAAAGAGCTCTTCTTCAGGTCTGGGAACATTACTCCCAATGTCAGAGCAAAATGCAAGATGGAACAGATTGTTTAGCATAAGTAGTTAGCACATATTGTAAGGGACCATTCAAAGTAGAGTGGGCCATCAGCACCTCTGCAATCATAGGAAAAAAAGAAGGGGTTAGTGGATTACAGATTGTTTTAATAAACCATAAATCTAGTGTCTCTGTTCAATCCATGATGTCCATGATCCACGATTTGGTGTCCAGCAGAGTAATGAACGTAAGCTCCCTGGTTCTTCTTTTGAAAATGCTGTGCAAGTTTCCTTTGAGGATTGGGACTGATAGGTCAGATATAGAGTGATTACTTTAAGAAAAGTGTTCACCCACAGGTGGTAGGGTGTTTTTGTCTTTTATCATTTTCCTGTGTATATTCATTTGAGTGTATAGTGGTTATCCATTTCATCCATATAATCATTATTCGGGCATTTAGTGCACTGGATGAAGTGTGCTACATGTGATAGGCATGTATAAGATCCTGGGATCTTGAAAGGTGTTTTGTGTGGAATGTTGATCATTATAGTAATGGAGATATGTCTGCAAGTTTTGCATCTATAGTTCTGGCAGAGTCTGGTGCTGCTCTGAGTGGGTGTGTCCTGGTCTGTGGGGAGCTTCCTCTTGATGACGAGGGTTACCTGGGATTTTCAGAACCCACAGCAGGGGCAACTTAACTATTTCACTCCATGCAGTGTCAGGAATCAATCAATAGGAACACAGCAGTTCTGTCTGATCAAGGATTAAATGCAAGTAAGTATGGTCTTATCTAACATTCAGTTTATTAGATTTAAGCATACAGAGACATAAGCAATAGGTTTAGAACATCCCAGATATTTTCCCTAACATCTGGAATGGTATTGAGTAATTAACAGCTGGTTTGCAGTGACCAGTTGCTCACCCACCGGGGAGAAAGGGTGTCAGAAAAAAGTGTCTCAAGATGGCTTCAGAGGACTGCTCCACAATATACTTTATTAGCTAATCTTTTATAACTAACTTCTACAAAACACACAGGTCATAATGACCCCAACTCTTTTCTAACTTTCAGTAAACTTTTCATATCAGAGGTGCCTAGATTCAAAGTTTTACAACCACCAAGGTTTTCAGTCTCAGTTGTTTACTTGTCTGTCCTCTCCTCCCATTCTGATTAGCAAAAACTATCAGCTAGATATGACCTTGCTTCTAAAAGCCTGTCTCCAAATTAACCCTTAACTATGTGGTGTTCTATTACATTAATTCATATTGGCAGAATGCACATAATATGGTTGCAATTAGTTTGATCACATAATGGGGTATACACATCCCTCAAACCAGCGCAACAATGAGTTTGAAGAGATTGTTCGAAGACCAGAAGAGATGATTCTTGAAATATTTCTTTCATGATGGGGTTCCTATTGAGTATGGGTTGTAGTTGTTTACACCCATTGGTGGTTACACTAGCTTTACTGCATGGGTTCCAGTGTGGGGTGGTAGGTGACAAATAGGGGTATGCAGTCAGAAGGGGGTTTATTTCTGTATTGAAGCAGGTTCTCCTGGGGTATTTGGGTGGCCTGTTGCATGATGCAATCTACTTCTCTGATGGAGTGTCCTTGTTTGGTGAAGGTGGTTTTAAGTGAACATAAGAACGGCCATACTGGGTCAGACCAAAGTCCATCTAGCTCAGTATTCTGTCTTCTGAGAGAGGCCAATGCCAGGTGCTTCAGAGGGAATGAATAAAAAAGGTAATCATCAAGTGATCCATCCCCTGTCACCCATTCCCAACTTCTGGCAAAGAGAGGCTAGGGACACCATCCCTGCCCATCCTGGCTAATAGCCATTGATGGACCTATCTTCCATCAATTTACCTAGGTCTTTTTTGACCACTGTTATAGTCTTGGCCTTCACAATATCGACAACAAGTGTGTTAAGCCAGGGATTGTCAATAGGCGGACCATGGGCCAAATCCGGACTGTGAGATGCTTTTGAATGGACCCCAAAATGTTTTTATTTGTTTATTATCATTATGGGTTTTTAAGCATTTTTTTTGGAGTCTGGACCTTGACTATACCTTGACCAAGAAATTTGGACCTTGACAAACAATGGGCTATCCCTTCATTAAGGTATACATCACTTACTTTCTCCTCAGAGCACATTCTGTGGTATCTGAGTGCCTGGCTGTCAAGAACATATTTCATGGTATGGTTGGGGTGGTTACTAGATCTATGAAGGTAGGTGTGGTGATCCATGGGTTTCTTGTATATGGTTGTCTGTAGGGTTCCATTGTTGAAGCTGATTGTGGTGTCCAGAAGTTGATGCTAGTGTGGGAAAGCTCCAGAGAGAGTTTAATGGATGGGTGGTGGTTGTTGAAGTTGTGGTGGAAGTCTGAGGGAGTTTAAGCTGTCTTCCCATAGGATGAAAATTTCTCAGGTATATCACTGGTTTCATGATGCACTTCTCCAGAAATTCTTCTTCAGGATGACCCATGAAGAAGTTAACATATTGGGGAGCCATCCTAGTACCCCTGACTGTTTTCATGCTTTGCACAAAATGTTTATTGTTGAAGGTAAAACTATGACAGGCGAGGATGAAATGGATGAGTTTGGCTCTGTGTTTGGGATGGATAATTGATGGTTGTCCACTGTCTTTTAAATATTTGGGGCAGGCAGCTATCCTGTCATTGTGAGGGATATTGGTGTATAGGAAAGTGACATCCATGGTGGCAAGGATGGTATTCTGAGGAAGGTTGTTAATTCTGTGGAGTAGAGTAGGGCTCAAATGTACTTGAGCCATCCAGCTACTGTGAGAGTGGACTGTCTGGAAGGACTCTTGCCTAGGCTCACAGCACATGCACGTTTCAATATCTTTGGCTCATGAGTGTTTGCATGCAGTGTTCTAGAAAGCCAAAGGTTTCCTTTAATAGATGTTTTCAGTATTGCTTCCTCAAACGGGCAGTGAGTGCCACACACTGGCTGAAATAAATGCTGAGTGACTGAGATCAAGTAGGGGATGTTGAGCTCTATGGTGCACAATCCCCTCCATTATAAGACTGCTGATTTTGCAAAATGCTGTGTTTTTGATGAGCTGTGTCTAGGGAACTCCTTGCTCAAATGACCCCAAAATTTGGGCCACTAACCCTATCCTGTTGCCCCATGAGACAACAAATTTCAAGACGGTCCAAGTAAGCATGCAGATCTTACAGCACTTAGAAGAATTAACATTTAAGTAGAAAGGGCTTCTCAACCTAAACTAAAGCAGAGCTGGTGCTTCATTACAGAATCATAGGACTGGAAGGGACCTCGAGAGGTCATCGAGTCCAGTCCCCTGCACTCATGGCAGGACCAAGCACCCTCTAGAACACCCCTGACAGGTGTTTGTCTAACCTGCTCTTAAAAATCTCCAATGATGGAGATTCCACAACCTCCCTAGGCAATTTATTCCAGTGCTTAACCACCCTGACAGTTCGGACATTAGGAAAAACTTCCTATCTAAACTTCCCTTGCTGCAATTTAAGCCAATTGCTTCTTGTCCAATCATCAGAGGATAGGAAAATAATTTTTCTTCCTCCTCCTTATAACAACCTTTTAGGTACTTGAAAACTGTTATCATGTCCCTTCTCAGTCTTCTCTTTTCCAGACTAAACAAACCCATTTTTTTCAATCTTCCCTCATAGGTCATGTTTTCTAGATCTTTAATCATTTTTGTTGCTCTTCTCTGGACTTTTTCCAATTTGTCCACATCTTTACTGAAATGTGGCACCCAGAACTGAACACAATACTCCAGCTGAGGCATAATCAACGTGGACTGGAGCAGAAGAATTACTTTGCATGTCTTGCTTACAACACTCCTGCTAATACATCCCAGAGTGATGTTTGCTTTTTTTGCAACAGTCTTACACTGTTAACTCATATTTAGCCACTCTGACCTCTAGATCCCTTTTTGCAGTAATCCTTCCCAGGCAGTCATTTTCCATTTTGTACATGTCCAACTGATTGTTCCTTCCTAAGTGGAATATTTTGCATTTGTTCTTATTGAATTTCGTCCTAGTTACCTCAGACCATTTCTCCAGTTTGTCCAGATCATTTTGAATTAGAATCCTATCCTCCAAAGCACTTGCAACTCCTCCCACCTTGGTATCATCTGCAAATTTTATAAGTGTACTCTCTATGCCATTATCTAAATCATTGATGAATATATTGAACAGAACTAGACCCAGAACTGATCCTTGCAGAACCCCACTCGTTATGCCCTTCCAGCATGACTGTGAGTCATTGATAACTACTCTGGGAATGGTTATCCAACCAGTTATGCACCAACCTTATAATAGCTCCATCTAGGTTGTATTTCCCTAGTTTTTTAATGAGAAGGTCATTTGAGACTGTATCAGATGCCTTACTAAAGTCTCGATATACCACATCTACCGCTTCCCCCCATCCACAAGGCCATCACCCTGTCAAAGAAAACTATCGGGTCGGTTTGATATGATTTGTTCTTGACAAATCCATGCTGACTATTACATATCGCCTTATTATCTTCTAGATGTTTGCAAATTGATTCCTTCATTATTTGCTCCATTATCTTTCCGGGTACAGAAGTTAAGCTGACTGGTCTGTAATTCCCTGGGTTGTCCTTATTTCCCTTTTTATAGATAGGCACTATATGTGCCCTTTTCCAGGCTTCTGGAATATCACCCGTCTTCCATGGCTTTTCAAAGATAATAGCTAATGGCTCAGATATCTCCTCAGTCAGCTCCTTGTGTATTCTAGGATGCACTTCATTGGGCTCTAGTGACTTGAAGACATCTCACTTGTCTAAGTAATTTTCAACTTGCTCTTTCCATATTTTGAACCTACCCCATTTTCACTGGTGTTCACTATGTTAGGCGTCCAATCGCCACCAACCTTCTTGGTGAAAACCAAAACAAAGAAGTCATTAAGCACATCTGCCATTTCCACATTTTCTGTTATTGCTTTTTTGTCTTCATCGAGTAATGGGCCTACTCTGTCCTTGGTCTTCCTCTTGCTTTTAATGTATTTGTAGAATGTTTTCTTGTTACCCTTTATGTCTCTAGCTTGTTTGATTTCCTTTTGTGCCTTGGCCTTTCTAATTTTGCCCCTACATACTTGTGTTGTTTGTTTGTATTCATCCTTTGTAATTTGACCTAGTTTCCACTTTTTGTAGGACTCTTTTTTTATTTTTAGATCATGGAAGATCTCCTGGTTAAGCCAGGATGGTCTCTTGCCATTCTTCCTATCTTTCCTGTGCAGTGGAATAGTTTGCTCTTGTGACCTTAATAATGTCTCTATAACACATAATAAACGTGTTAATTGTTTATCAGGTCCAAATACCCTAACACTGCACTGGAGACATTACCGTACCAGGACTTGCCTGGAGGTGTCTTAGCATTAGCTCCCCATGTTGCAGTGTGGGTAAATTTGCTTTTTAAGTAATGACAGTACTCACAGCTCCCCAAAAGGACAGAGAAAGTAGCGTGAGTGAAGGGACTGATTTGGTCGCTGGGAGGTAAGCAAAGCCACAGTGCTGTTAGCTACACCTGTAAAAGACATGTCCCAGCAAAGAGATGGAGGAAGATATGAAGAAAATCAAAAATAAGTCTTCCCAGAAGGCGTAATCTGCACTGACTGCTGAAACGGAAATAAAGGGTCAGATCCTCCGGATGAGCCATTGATGCCCAGCATAGCTCAGGGTGAGGGGTGTAGGCTACCATCACAGCCACCTGATCCTCAGACTGCCAGGCACCAGTCTGATCCTGAGCAGCAGCTTAGAGCAGCCAAGGGGTCATTCCAGCTTCTGGGATCACCACAGAGACAGGGACCTGAGTCTATGTCCCCTCCTCCAGTAGCTGTGAGCTGGGATGTCATAGAGCTGGTTATACTGGAAGATTTTCTAGGAAATTCTCGGTTGGCCACTTAAGCCATTTTAAAGTGGACTCTGCACTGCGCTGAGGATAAGGCTTGGGATCAAACAATGCAAACCAACCTAGTGGAGTTCAAAGTGGGCCAGAACTATGTTTTATTTGCATAGAAGTAATCCCATTGGCTTCATTTTTGTTATACCAATATAAGTAAGAGAAGAATTGACCTCAGGATGTATAAGTCATCTGTTACTTACTGGGTACTGCTTTTCTTTAAATGACAAACATCAGGCTGTCTATGGAATGAGTAAACTGTATATAAAGTCACCATTTTCTACTCTGAAATTTTGGTTTGTTTTAACTTCCTTCTGCAGAAAGAAGTAAAGCATTTCAAGATGTTCTGTCCCGATTAAACCTGGAGAAGCACAGAAGCATCAAGATCAGGCTGAGGGATGTCCTGGAGATCTGCCCAGAAAGCATCAAGAACAGGATTCCAGAGGCATTAGGTGATTTACCTCGGCATTTCCTGAGGAAGGTCATGGCTCTGAATGGGACGGCCAGAAATACAAGCATTGGGCACAAGGCTCCTGCAGAAGAAATGGGTGATTATGAGGAGAAACTGCATATTGATGGCACTTTCTGTTTTAGTGACACTGAGATGAAAGTTTCTCTGCAATCTCTTGATGTTCTCTGTGCTGTTCTGCTTTGCTCAGACAGTTTCCTACAGCAGGAGATCCTGTCCAAAATGTCCATGTGCCAGTTTCCCCTTCCTCTGCTGCTACCCACCCTTGACACCCCCAAGTGCACCCTACTACTGTGGGCCATGAGGGACATTGTGCGGAAGTGGAGGCCGCACTCCCTGGCAGAGAGCAGAGGGTTCAGAGGAGAGCTTGGTGCTCACGTCAATGCCAACCATTTCTTTTGTGCGGATGGGGAGCTGCAGCTTCTCCAAGTCCCAACTCCTCAATGAAGTTCTCAGCCCCTCCCAGCAGCACCACGATTTCTTTATCCATCGGGACATGGAGTCTGGGAACTTCCTTCGGAAAATCGCAGATGGGCTGATTGAGATATCCTGGTATTTCCCTGGGGGGACGGAAAATTCTGATCTTTTCCCAGAACCCATTGCAGTTACAAATCTGCGTGGAGACATTGAGTCCCACTGGCTACAGTTTAGCTTTTTAGCAGAGGTCTCCTCCACAGTGTTCATAGTTACCGAGAGCATCAATGAGAGAGAATACGAGCTGTTATCATCTCTGAAAAAATCCAGCTCTAAATATTACTTCATCGTCAACTGCAAGAATAAGAAACCCAAAGAAAGTATGGGATTTCTTAATAAGCTGGCCTCAGTGTTGAAGCTGAGCAAATCACAGCTACTGGTGAAAGATCGTACCATGAATAATGCAGGATTTGTGAAAAAGGTGCAGTCCACCATAGGAACCATAGTGAATTCATGTCTGAAGACAGTGAGTTTGGAAGCCATGGCTGTGACGGCACGTGACCTAGGAATCCAGGTGGATGAGGACTGTCAGGCATGTCAGTGTGCGAGCAAATATACTGAAGAAATCACTGCAGAAATAAGAAATGGGGCAAAATACAAAAGGGAAATGCTGAGCCTGCGAGGAGACCAATGGAAAAACTTGGCTAAATTGGAAAAAGAGATGTGCCGAATGAAAAGGCAAGGGGACATGGCCACTGAAGACTATAAATCTGAGCTGAAACAGAAATGGTTAGAGATACGTAGACAGCAGAATCAGTGTGACCGTACTAATGGTTTGACTAAGTTTTGACCTGACATTTGGGCAGTGCCACACCTGCCCTGCTGGCATGTTCCCTCTTTTTTTTCCAGCCAGTGAGCAATACATTTTGTTATGTGCACTAGTTATGTGAGGATGCGCATCACCAGTAGAAACAAAAAGCCTAATATATAGTTACCATAGGGACAATTGCTCCAGCCAGGACAGGTTAGACAGTTTAGAACTCACGACTCAAAGAATTAAATTTAAAGTGTAAGAGAAATAAAAATTATGAAATGTATAGACAAGTCAAAACACTAAAATAACACACTTGAAAAGAAAAGAAAATTACAGAGACTATATGCGCATTACAGGAAGTACCAAGAAGTAACAGCAATAATAATACAAGTATGTGTTGGGAGGTGAGTGTGAAATAGAGAGAGAGAGAGTGTGTGTGTGTGTGAGAGAGAGAGACTGTGAGTTTGCTGCTGGGGAAATCTCAGAATCAGTGCATTGTCTCTTTAAGAAAGGCAGGCCCTTACCATAGAGTAGACTTCAGCAGCTCCCAGTCCTCCTGAATCAGGCTGTCATGTCCCCTCACCCCTGCTCTGTGGAGGTGGGGTACAGAGGCAGGGGGACACCCTGACATCAGCATCCCCTACCCCCGCTCTGCACAGCTAGGGTGAGGGTCCCGGGAGCAGCAGCAGGATGGAGCAAAGTGGGGGAAGGGCACCACTGAACACATGCTGTGAGCTGTGCTCTGCTGTAACACCTCATTATCAGAGCATATTGTTAAATTGCAGTTTAACTCTAAATTAGTAAACTAAGCACCTATCATTTCCTGTTTAGTTCTCTTCTATAATGCAATTCTCATCACATTTCTGTCTCTGTCCTGAAATTAAAATGAAGGACTGGTTCTCCATCAAAAAAACAAAAACAAAAAAAAACCCCCAGAAAATTGAAATATGTAACTGAGACAATTTCAAACTCTGAATTGTGCATTCACACTTTAATGTCTTTCTGCAGTGAAAAGAAAAACACTTCTGGAAGTTCTCTCAAATTTAAACCTGGATCAGCACAGAGACAGCAAGCTAAAGCTAAGGAATGTCCTGGAAATCAGTCTAGAAAGTACAGAGAACAGCACTCCTAAGTCATTAACAGATTTACCTGGGCACTTCCTAAGGAAGGTGATGGCTCTGAATGTGATGGCCAGAAACACAAGCCTTGTTCAAAATGCTGATGAAGAAAATGAGGATGATGAGAAAGATCTGGATATGACAGAGGATTTTCTTTCCCGAAATGAAACGGACACTACTGATTCTCTAAACCCCCTCGATGTTCTCTGTGCCTGCTTTGCTCAGGCAGTTTCCTACAGCAGGAGATCCTGTTAAAAATGTCCATGTGCCAGTTTACCCTCCCTCTGCTGCTACCTGCCCTCAACACCCCCAAGGGAACCCTACTACTGTGGGCCATGAGGGACATTGTGAGGAAGTGGAGGCCGCACTCCCTGGCAGAGAGCAGAGGGTTCAGAGAGGAGAGCTTGGTGCTCACGTCAATGCCAACCATTTCTTTTGTGCGGATGGGGAGCTGCAGCTTCTCCAAGTCCCAACTCCTCAATGAGGTTCTCAGCCCCTCCCAGCAGCACCACGATTTCTTTATCCATTGGGACATGGAGTCTGGGAACTTCCCT
The DNA here is from genome assembly GCF_965152235.1 of Eretmochelys imbricata. Taxonomy (NCBI): domain Eukaryota; kingdom Metazoa; phylum Chordata; order Testudines; family Cheloniidae; genus Eretmochelys; species Eretmochelys imbricata. The sequence goes on from NC_135577.1 coordinate 17,816,443, forward strand.
CGGGAAATCGCAGATGGACTGATTGAGATATCCTGGTATTTCTCTGGGGGGACGGAAAATTCTGATCTTTTCCCAGAACCCATTGCAGTTACAAATCTGCGTGGAGACATTGAGTCCCACTGGCTACAGTTTAGCTTTTTAGCAGAGGTCTCCTCCGCACTGTTCATAGTTACCGAGAGCATCGGTGAGAGAGAATACGCGCTGTTATCATCTCTGAAAGAATCCAGCTCTAAATATTACTTCATCCTCAACTGCAAGAATAAGAAACCCAAAGAAAGTCTGGGATTTCTTAATAAGCTGGCCTCAGTGTTGAAGCTGAGCAAATCACAGCTACTGGTGAAAGATCGTACCATGAATAATGCAGGATTTGTGAAAAAGGTGCAGTCCACCATAGGAATCATAGTGAATTCATCTCCGAAGACAGTGAGTTTGGAAGCCATGGCTGTGACGGCACATGACCTCATCCAGGTGGATGAGGACTGTCAGGCATGTCGGTGTGCGAGGAAATATACTGAGGAAATCACTGCAGAAATAAGAGATGGGGCAAAATACAAAAGGGAAATGCTGAGCCTGCGAGGAGACCAATGGAAAAACTTGGCTAAATTGGAAAAAGAGATGTGCCGAATGAAAAGGCAAGGGGACGTGGCCACTGAAGACTATAAATCTGAGCTGAAACAGAAATGGTTAGAGATACGCAGACAGCGGAATCAGTGTGACCGTACTTATGGTTTGACTAAGTTTATCAATGGAATAGAACACTTGCCTACAGTGGAGAAACATTACTTTGTGAAATGGATGAAATTTAGCCTGGATAATATTGCTAGGAGGAATCTTTCTAAAATGCGGGCGGAGTATAAAGAGAAATGTGAAACTCCAAGAGTGGACCGAAAACAGCTGGAGGAATTAGATAAATTAATATCTGATAGTTCCTTGGGGGTGGAGCATTTCATGCGTGAGTTGGGGCAGTTCTATGAAGCTGAATGCTCAAAGGTTAAAGAAGGGAAAATGGAAGAAAGCCAAAGACAATTCTCCCATCTCCCATGCACAGCAGCTGACCTGATGCTGGAAGGGTTTCCTGTGGAGCTGATCGATGGAGATGCTTCCAACATCCCCATGAACTGGGTAGTAGATGTTCTAACTCATCTCCATATCAGACTAGGGGATGGCTCCAAAATGGTGGTTATAACAGTGCTGGGAGTGCAGAGCACTGGGAAATCCACCCTTCTAAACACCATGTTCGGCCTGCATTTTGCAGTGAGTAGCGGTCGATGTATGCGAGGAGCCTTCATGACGCTCATTAAAGTTACAGAAGCTGTTCAGGAGCTGCTTGGCTGTGATTTCATCCTGGTGATAGACACTGAAGGTCTGAAGGCCCCTGAACTAACAGCACTGGAAGACAGTTATCAACATGACAATGAGCTGGCCACCCTGGTGATTGGACTGAGTGACATACCATCGTTAACATGGCCATGGAGAATGCCACAGAAATGAAGGATGTTCTGCAAATTGTGGTCCATGCATTTCTCAGAATGGAGGAAATAGGACAACAGCCAAACTGCCAGTTTGTGCATCAGAATGTCAGTGATGTGTCTGCTCATGATCAAAACATGAGGGACAGGAAACACCTCCTGGAGCAGCTGAATGAAATGACCAAAGCTGCAGCAAGCATGGAAAAGCAAAGCAGGGAAATGGCATTTTCTGATATTATGGAGTATGACCCAGAAAAACACAATTGGTACATGCCTGGCTTGTGGCATGGAGTCCCTTCCATGGTTCCTGTAAACACTGGATACAGTGAGAGTGTGTGTGAGCTAAAGAAATACCTGTTTGAATTCATAGAGAACCATTCACGGAAAAGAGCTGGAAAGGATATTCCTGATTTTATTGTATGGTTGAAGAGCCTGTGGAAGTCAGTGAAACATGAGAACTTCATCTTTAGCTTTAGAAACAGCCTTGTAGCTGAAGCCTGTAACCAGCTGTCTATGAAGTATTCTGAATGGGAATGGGGTTTCCGCAAGGAGATGTATCTCTGGATATCTGAAAAAGAAACTTTTATCCAGAATCAGCTGCCAGAGACACTAGAGGGTGATCTCTTACACAGCTTAAAAATGGAACCACAAGGGAAGCTACAGCAGGGAGAACAGAAGCTCTTGAATAACTTAGAACAGTATTTTAAAGGTGAAGCTCCAAATTTGAACCTGATAGAAAAGTACAGAGAAGATTTCAAAAGGAGCGCAAATAGCCTCAAAAGAGAACTTGAAAATTATTCAACCAGTAACTGTAAGGAAGCAATTTGAATACGAAGAGGACAGCACAAGATAGGCAATATCCAGTCTGGGTACAAGCAGAAAATTGAAGGGGAAGTTGCCAGACTCTTGGCTGAATGCCGAAACAGAGAAGATAAACTAGACCATGAGAAACTGAAAAAAGAATTTGAAACGATGTGGCGAGAAACCTTGTCAGAGTTAAAGCTCAGTACTTTACAGAAACGTCAAGTTGTTCAAGATATGGATCTCCAGCTGAGAAAGGATCTGAAGCACAGAGGGGGTGCTGTCAGACAGATATTACAACATGCAAAAAGCCTGCTGGATTATAGAATGAAGTCTTTCACAATGAAGAAGGAATACTTAAACCTAAAATGGACCAGAGCAGTTGTAGAATACTTCTCACAGGCATGTTACTGTAAAACTGAAGAGCTTGCTCTATCTTGAATGAATGAATGCAAGAAATACATGGAAGAAAAAGTTAAATCCAAAACAGACTATGATGAAACCTATTGTGGAGAACTGCTGCATATGCTTAATGAGAGGTTAAAAGAGGAGGATATTGAGAAACTTCACACTTCTCCTTTGTTCGAAGTTGACCTGAAGCTTCACGTTTTGGGGGAAGCGGCTTGGGCATTTCAGAAGATGCATGAAGATTTTATCAAAGAAAACGATCCTCAGCAACGTCTGGAGAAGCTGAAACCTCATTATTTCTCCATATTTACTGATCTCTATTTGGAAAAGAATGAAAGCCAAACAAGGGCGAGGAATTTCTGTGATCAGTGTCTCAAACCTGCCCTGGTGGGTTATGTCAACAAAAGGCTCGGACTAGAAATAGTTGACAATTTTCTCAGCAGTGAACAGGCCCTTGAATACGCCAGCCAAAGCTTCTTTCAGTTCTTTTTGCTAAAGAAGCTGCTGGAAGAGATGAACTTTGACAACTATGTGAAATACATAAGTAACTATGAAGAGTTTGTCAAATCCTGGATACAGAGATGTCTGATAAACCACTATGGAGGGAAGGCAAGTTTGAGAGATTTGGAGAAAGGGATTCTATCCAGAATAATAAATAAAATCAAGGGAGTTCTGAAAAACTCCATAAATAAAAACAATAACACAGTTTCTGCCTTTTTAGACAGCTTTTGCAAAGAGCTGCAGCAGGACCTGGTCATTTCCAGCAATAGCTTAGTTGGAGTACAGTTTAAAAACACAGCAAAAATTGGGCAGCTTTCTGGTAACATTGAAATCTTCCTTCTGGAGCTGGAACAACAAATCTTAACCCAGTTTAATCATTTGGAACTTGAGACCAAACTCTCCAGCCTGTCAGTGAAACCCCAGGATGAGATCTTCAAGCAAGTGTTTGGCTGTGGGAAGCAGTGTCCATTCTGTGAAGCCCCCTGTGAAGCAGGAGGCACTGACCATAAAGAGCATTTTGTGTCAATCCATCGACCCAAAGTGTTAGGGAACTTCAGGGACTGTGATTCACAAAAGCTTGAGCATTCCATATGCTCCTCTGATGTGGTTTCCAATCGTGAATTCTGAACTGCAGCCACAGATGGGAAATTTCATCCCTACAAAGATTACCACCATTAATACCCAGACTGGCACATTCAGCCTGATCCCAGGATTGATGCTTCTGATTACTGGAAATTTGTTTTCAAATCATTCAATGACCAGTTAGCTAGAATGTATGGTGCTAAAGCAGCAGATCTTCCAGGAGACTGGAAAAATATAACTAAAGAGCAGGAGCTGAAGAGCCTAAAGGAAGCGTTTTACATGAAATAATAGACTTGCCAAGAGTCTCTTTAAATAGGATACACTTCAACAAAACAAAACCCTTAATTTTAAAAAACGGAATATGAACAAATCTGACAGCCTGTACAGTTTTTTAAATTGAAAACTAAAAAAATCAATTGCAGGTCACATCTTCCAGTTAGTGCAAGGCTGCTGCACAGGAACAGCCATACCAAAGCAAACTGATAGTCCGTGTATCCCCGTGTCCTTGCTGAACCAGAATAACAGCCCATCTAGCCTGGTATCCCCACCTCTCTGTAGTACTGGATCAGACCAATAACCCATATAGCCTAGTATCCCACATCCTTGCTGTATTGGATCAGACCTAAAGGCCATCTAGCTCGGTATCTCATCTCCCTGCTGTACTGGATCAAACCAGTGATCCATCCTGTCTCTGACAGTGGCCATTACAAGATGTCTCAGTGGGAGGTGCAAGAAACCATCTAATGGAAATTGTATAGAAACATGTTTAGAGGAGAAGCTTCTTCCTAACATAACTATGTAAACAGGGACCGAATGAGTTCTCCCATGACAGCTAGCTGGGAGCGGGAGAGACTTTAGGAGCAAATTGTATTTACATGAACTCACCTACTCTGCCTAGATATCCATCAGATATAGAGGTGTTGCTCAAAGTGATCAATATTGACTTGTGTTGGGTTACAAATCACTTTAGTACTGAATGAAGGGGTAGTGAAATGTTGTTGTCAGTGTTGTTGCATTTATTGTATGAGTAAAGGGGAGCAGAACTGTGCTTAACCTGTCTCAAATGAGGGGTCACCCTCAGCTGAAAGGACTCATTAAGCCAGGGGCTCGAATGCCTGACTCCTGTGAAAGTAAGAGGGGTGAGGAGAGGTATCTCTGCCAGGAGGAGTGAACTCTCCCTAAGGGTCCCTGGTCTGGTTTAAGCTGTTCCTCCCCACTGTTCAGAAGATAGGGCCTTTTGTTATTTTAAGTGCTCTGAAGAGCTGACAATTACTTGTGGCAGGACAGCATTTCTGCCCAGCCTAATAGCTGAAAATCACTAAGGACTTGGCTACACTTGTGAGTTAGAGTGCATTAAAAGCAGCCCCAGGCACCCTAACTCATGACCCTTCCACACTGTCAAGGCACGTAGAGCGCCTGGACTTTGTAGCGGGAGTGCCCCTGGTAATCCACCTCCACCAGAAGCATAACGCTTGGTGCGTCTCGTCTGAAACGCCCCAGCATCAGTGTGAACGAGGTGTTGAATTACTGCGCTCTGATCGGCTTCCGGAAACGTCCCATAATCCCCTTAAGTCAAGTGGCCACTCTAGTCATTGTTTGGAATCAGCTGTAGGAATGCGGATATGTCCTTTCAAAGCTCCGTTTCTGACAGCTGGCAGGCTTATCTGCTCCGGGACAAAGCAAACCATTACTGTGAAATGCTGCTTGAGAGGCAGGGGGAGGGGAGTCTGCTGCTGTCTGAATTTACAAGACAGCATGCTGACATGCCCTCAGCCCCCCCAAAACCCACTCTCTCTCCCCCCACATACACACAACACACTCCCTGTCACACTCCACCCAACACCACCCCATTTGAAAAACATGTTGCAGCCGCTTGCATGCTGGGATAGCTACCACAATGCACTGCTCTCTGTGGCCGTTGCAAGAGCTACCGTTGTGCTGGCAGTGTGAACACACAGCAGCGCTTTCCCTGCAGCGCCCTCTGAGGGGCACTGCAACTTCTGGCGCTGTACATCTGCCAGTGTAGACATAGCCTAAGTTACATCAGTGAAACTTTCTTTATTCAACACAAGGGCAGATTCAGGACCTGAGTACTACATAGTAGGAAGTAATTACTTTAGAATAGGCTGTAAACACAGATAAATGATTGGCATGTATGTTGAGTGTTTAAACTGAGTCTCTCCCCCCCAAATAAGAATCCGTTGAAGAAAATTAAACTGCTATATTTAGAGCATGACTGTCATTTACTCTCCCTATTGTGCATTAAGAAATTAGTATTCTTGTTTTAATGTAATCACGCATAAGAAGCAACAGAAAACCATTTACAGTTAAACAAAATAAACTTCGGAACTGACTTTTTCGTGGTGGCTTATTTATTTTGAAATGTTGCCTGAAACTTTTTGTTTTATTTAGCCCTGAGAGGAAGGATAGTGGGTGAAGTCAGCAAACATTTCAGGAGATGTGATGCTTCCAAAGTACAAACCCAAGATCCCAAGCGATACAGGACCCCTTAACATTTAAATGAGCCCTTCTGAGAGGCCTGATGCTGATAAGAATGACTGACCTCATGAAAAATGGGCTTTGTTTTCTCACTTAAACAGTGAGAAAATTTCATGGAGCCCTGAGCTCTCACTGAGGGGTGGGGTGGAGACCCAATGCGGCACAAGTTAGTAACCGCTGTGGTGGGATAGGCAGGGCCAGCTGTGGAGCCAATGGAGCAACCCCCAGGTGAAGCAGTTAAACCCCAACCCAAAGACTGGATTTTCCACAGTTACAAGGGAAATTAGATAACTATACACACACACACAAAACAGGCTGAAATATGTTGGGTTAGAAATCCCCAGTAACAACACTGATGGCCCAAACTCTCGGCAGTGACCCCAACCCATGACACTCCCTCTCTGTGTCTCTTCTCGACAGTGGGGCTGTGAGTGTAGCTGGATTGGGCAGTGGCTCCCTCTACTGTCCCACGGGGGAATCTCTTCTCTTCATTGCCACATGCCACGCAGTTGCTGTACTCTATCTGTCAGCCCAGCTGCTCAGTGGATTTGCCCATGTCACCCAGTTTCAATTGTTCCTTTCCACATAGAATCATAGGACTGGAAGGGACCTTGAGAGATCATCAAATCCAGGGGTTCTCAACCTTTTTCTTGCTGAGGCCCCATTCAACATCCTATAAAAACAACAGGGCCCGGCAGGGGGGAAGCGTGGGCTCCAGGCCAGGGGGACACACTTGGGCATGGGCATAGGCATAGTTTTACTTCTATTTTTTTGTGGGGGTTGTGGGGAGGAAGGCCTGGCAGGGCTCATCCCAGCTCCACACAGCAGGGTCCAGGGAGGATGTGCCATCTCCACCCCCTGACTCACTCAGGAGGTCACCCAGCTTGTCTGGGCTCTGGGGGGATGCAACCAAAAATATAACTGAAAGGGGGGACTCAGTTCAAAAAGTTTGAAAACCGCTCAGGTGCGGGCAGGAGGTTAGTTAAGGGCTGTGTGAAATGAGGGGAGTAGCTCAGGGTACAGGGAGGGGATAGCTAAGGGCTGTGTATGGGCAGGGGGTAGCTCAGGGTGCAGGCAGGGGGTAGCTATGGGCTGTATGCAGGCAGGGGGGCTTCCAGTGCAATGCCCAGCTTCAGGGGCAAGGCACTGGGACTCCTGGCTTGTGGGGGAGGGGAGGTTTGCCGGCTCGAGCACCGCGTTGCTCCTGGCTTGGAGGGGATGTTGGGACCCTGCCAGCTTCAGCCCCACCTAGCTTCTGGCTGCGCCACTCCCGGCTTGGGGGGGATGGGGAGGGCACCGCGGGCTTCAGCCCTGCGCCGCTCCTAACTAGGGCAGGGGGCCCACTGGCTTCAGACCCGCACTGCTCCTGGCTTAGGAGGAAGGGGGGGCCCCCAGGCTTCAGCAATGGGGCTCCAGGTTTCAGCCGTGGGGCTCCGCGGCCCCCCGGAAAGGGCTTACTGACCCCACAGCTGAGAAACACTGATCTAACCCAGTCCCCTGCACTCATGGCATGACTAAGCATTATCTAGATCATCCCGGACAGGTGTTTGTCTAACCTACTCTTAAAAATCTCCACTGATGGAGATTCCAGAACCCCTCAGGCAATTTATTTCAGTGCTTAACCACCCTGACAGGAAGTTAGCCATTGATAGCTACTCTCTGGGAATGGTTTTCCACCAGTTTTGCACGCATCTTATAGTAGCTCCATCTAAGATGTCTTTCCCTAGTTTGTTTATGAGAAGGTCAGGTGAGACTGCATCAAAAGCCTTACTACCATCAACATATACCACATCTACTGCTTCTCCCCATCCACAAGGCTCGTTACCCTGTCAAAGAAAGCTATCAGGTTGGTTTGACACGATTTGTTCTTGACAAATCCATGCTGACTATTACTTATCACCTTATTATCTTCCAGATGTTTGCAAATTTAGAGCTTAATTATTTGCTCCATTATCTTTCCAGGTATAGAAGTTAAGCTGACTGGTCTGTATTTCCCCAGGTTGTCCTTATTTCCCTTTTTATAGATGCCCTTTTCCAGTCTTCTGGAATCTCTCCCGTTTTCCATGACTTTTCAAAGATAATCACTAATGGCTCAGATATCTCCTCAGTCAGCTTCTTGAGTATTCTCGGATGCATTTCATCAGGCCCTGGTGACCTGAAGACATCTAATTGGTCTAAATAATTGTTTACTTGTTCTTTTCCTATTTTATCCTCGGATCCCACCTCATTTTCACTGGCATTCAGTATGCTAGATGTCCAATTACCACTAACCCTCTTCTTGAACACTGAAACAAAGAAGTCATTAACCACCTCTGCCATTTCCACATTTTCGGTTATTGTTTTTTCCCTCTTCATTGAACTTCCTCTTGCTTCTAATGTATTTGTAGAATGTTTTCTTGTCACCCTTTATGTCTCTAGCTATGATCTGTTTTGTTTCTTGGCCTTTCTCATTTTGTCCCTACACACTGGTGTTATTTATGTTCATCCTTTGTCATAATTTGACCTAGTTTCCACTTTACGTACAACAATTTTTTTGATTTTTAGATCATTGAAGATCTCCTGGTTAAGCCAGCATGGTCTCTGGCTTTACTTCCTGTCTTTCCTCTGCAGTGGACTAGTTTTCTTTTAGGCCCTGTAGTGTGGCAACTGCCCCACTCCAGTAAAACAGGGGTTAAAAGCATCCCTGGAGAGGGCTGTGGCTGGGCTAGGCTGATTCGGGAAGCAGCCACAGCTGTGGCCAGCTCAATCAGGGTCCAGCTGGCCCTTATAAGAGGGCTTGGGGCCAGAAGTGAGAGGAGTGTCACTCTAGTCCTGGAGGGAGAAGGGCTAGCTGTCTGGGAGCAATGTACCTGAAGTGGAGCAGTGCTGGGGAAGGGCAAAGGGAGCTGGGGAGCAGCAGCCTGGTAAATCCCCAGGCTGAGGCCTTGTTGAAGGCCTAAGAAAGGTACGGGGGAGGCAGAGGGGCAGCCTGGGGATAGGCAAAGGCAGCAGGTCCTACCTCCTTGGCAATGATGAGTGGCCATTACAGACTGCAGTCTGCCCCAGTGAGCAGGGGCTAGATGATGACTGGCAGTAGCCACTGAGGCAAGGTGGGTTTAGAGGGTTGGGGGTTCCCCTGGGTGGGGAGACCCAGAGTGTGGGGGTACAGCTAGGGGGCAGCACCCCAAGGTAAAAGGGCACTGAGGTCCAGGAGGGATATGGGGGCCCTAAGGCAGGCAAGATACCAGCCTGCAGAGGGGGCTCCCAGTGCTGAAGAGCTGACTTCCAAGATGACCACCAGGAGGTGCTGTGCCGGTGAGCCTTTGCCTTGCTACAAGCCCATAATAATGTCTCTGAAAAACTGCCAACTCTTGAACTGTTTTTCCCTTTAGACTTGCTACCCAGGGGATCTTACCTACCAACTCCCTGAATTTTCTCAAGTCAGCCTTCTTGAAAGGCAGCACCTTCCACAGACACATTGAATGTTGCCTGACATCATCAAGCTCTTTCTGAAATTCCTCACAATCCACCCAAACAAAAGAATTCAGTGGCCCGGGCAAGTTTTCCTATCTCATGTTTTTAGTCCATTATTCCAGGTCAATAATAAACACACAGAACACGACCAATCCTAGTATTGCCACTCAGGGCCTCCCACTCTCCAGGTGATCATTAATTCCCACCTCTCCCCATCCAATTCTTACACCTCACATATGGGCTCTGTCTCTCTGCTGCTCCCAGCACTGGGCTCTTCTCCCCTCCTGCTGCTGCACTGAGGCTCTCCAGCCTCCCTCCTTTGGGCGGCTCAGGGCTCCCTCCCCACAGCTCGGCCTGGGGGCGATGGGGCAGCAGGTCTCCTGGGGCAGGAACGCTGCAGGGGCTAGGGTGACCAGATGTCCTGATATTCAGGGCTTTTTCTTGTATAGCTGTTTATTACCCCCCCACACACTCTGTCCCTATTTTTCATATTTGCTATCTGGGCACCCTAGCAGGGGCTGGGGCTGCAGTGCAAGCAGCCCCATCCTGCGAGTTCCCCACCCCAGGGCAGAGGGGCCCAGCTGGGCTGATCTGGGGGTGGGGGGCAGGGGGAAGCAGCAGCAGTTCCTTTAATCTGACCTTTCCCACACCCTCCCCCCACAAATCTCCCCATGGGTCTTCTACTAACCCCCCCCAAAATCCTCTCTGCTCCCCTGAATCCACCTCCTGCCACCCTGCCTCGCCCTGCACCTCCTGCCCTTCAGTCCCCCGCAAAAGCCTTTTCCCCCTCATGCCCCTGAACTGCCACCTGCCGCCTCCTGCTTCCACCTCCTTCGCTTGCCCTTTGAACGGCACCCGCCCCATTCTGCTCCCTGCCCTGAAGCAAACAACCCCCCGTGCTTTGGCTTGATAACACCCCTCCCCTGCTCCAACCTCTGTGCCCCCAGCCCCAAACCGCATAGGGCTGGGAGGAGGAGAAAGTCCTTGCCTGCTAATAAAGCCAGTTTGTGCTCCACAGCCCTGCCTTGGGGAGGGAGGGGGTCAGCCTGAACTTCTCCCCCTCCCCAACACTGACCCCTGTAAACTGCCCCTGAACTTCCCCCTCCTCAACAATCCCCTCAGCTCTGCCCCCCAAATCTACCCCATGCCTGGACTCTGCCCCTCCCCCATCCTGGCCCCCTCCTCAGTCCCCCTAATGAGCCCTGTATGAACCTCCAACCCCCTCTGCTCCCTTGAACCCACCTCCTGACCCCTGCAGCCCCTCCTGCACCTCAGCCCCCCTGAACTGCCCCCTCCCTTCCCTAGTGCCCCCCAGCTCCACAGGGTGACTCTGCTGTGTCGGTTTAACTGTCACCCCAGGACATGCCAAGCTCCCCTCCCCCCTTACAGACACCTGGGCCCTCATTAGCCTCGGGGGTGGGAGCTAATTTGCACAGAGGATAATGGAGCAGCCAATCAGGGGCTGGCCTGGGTGCCAGGGGGGCTATAAAGGGCTCCTCAGGGCTTGAAGACCCCTGGGCATGGCTGTGGCTGTGCTGGGAGCCCGGGCTGCAGGGTCAGGGAGGGCTCTGGGCCCAGCCCCAGAGCCGGCAGGGGAAGCGGGAGGCTCTGGTGCTGTGCAGGGTGGGGCAAGAGCTGGGTACAAGAGGCCCCAGTCACTGCAGCTCCCCCTCTGTGGGGCTCCAGGGGAGAGGTCTGGAGCATTTGTCACACGCTTGGGATCCACCCTGTAAGGGAGGACAAACTGGGCTTCATTCATACCCCAGTCTCAGTCATAATGCTGGGGTAACAGCTAGGGCCCCTTTCATAAAACACCTCATTATTTTTAGCTCTTTGTTTCATGGGTTGCAAGCCTCCCACATTCTCATCCAGTGAAAGAGAGCCGTCCCCTCCTGCTGCCATTGACCCCCGTCCCTCTGACTGCTACTGACACGGCCTGGCCTGGGAATGTGAAGGAACGTCTCCGAACTGAGAGGAGACACGCACAGAAACATAAAGTCCTCTGTATTGGAGAGTGAGAGGCTGGAGAGACACAGACACACCCTCAGTTCACTGATCTTTCATGTTAATAACAGTTTGAAGAACATCCATCCAGTCTAGAAGAAAGGTTTGCACTCTCCAAGCAGCTCAGCACAGGGGATGGGGGCGCTGGGGCAGTAAAAAGGCTCCAGGGAGCCCTGAACCACGGTGGCTCCTGCTGGGGTGCCCAGGCACAACGGGGCACAGCTCGGTAACTGCTGGGGTGGGAGAGGCTGTAACAGCACTGAGGGAAGCTGAATGCAGGGGGATTTCTAGTTAAAAGGGAAGTTAGAGTTATTACAGTAAATGTGTAGGGAGAGAAACAACCATAACAGCATTTCTGTGTCAAAGTCTCTGCAGTGACCCAGTCCCGGGATGCCCTATCACCTCCCAGCCCCTGTCCCTTCTCTCCAGTGGGGCTGAGAGCACGTCTGCATTGGGGCAATGGCTGCCTCTTGTGTCCCCCAGGAGGAATCTCTTCTCTTCATTGTTACATTCTTCTCAGTGACCCTGGTCTGTCAGTGCAGCAGCTTAGTGGGTTTCCCCACGTCACCAATTTTAAATTGTTCCTTTCCCCATGCAGCACCTTGAGCTTTCTCCATGGAATGTCGCCAGTCAGCACATTGCCCAGCTACCCGCTTTTGTAGCCCTCGCTAGTGTCCCTCACAATCCTCCCAAGCAGAAGAATTCTGTGGTATCGGCAAATTTCCCCATCTCACTGGCCATTCCATTATTCCAGGTGATACTAAATACACAGGACCACCCCAACCTTCATATTAATCCCTACAGTCCCCCTGGCTATTTACCTTTTTCTCATGTGGGGAAACTGGGGAATTTATTCCTTCTAAAATCTTCCTCGTAGAGGCAATTCTGTCCTTGATGCCTCACCACCCCTTACACAGGGCAATCGGTCCTAGGGGAGGTGTCAGTCTGAGACTCACAAGGACACCTCCAAGCACTGGGCTATAAACAACACAGAGCTATCAAAATTTAGAAGAGAAAGGGTAAAATTTTCAAAAGTGCCTAAGGCTGCATCTACATTAGAGCTGAGGGGTGTGATTCCCAGCCATACCTGCGCTAGCTCTGCTCAAGCCAGCACACTGAAAATAGCAGGGTACCATGGGTGGGGCATGGCCAAGCAGTCCTGTTGACATAGCCATGGGGTCTGGGGCTCACTAGAGAGGGGATGATATTGAACTTTCTTTGGGCTGTGCCTTCTCTTGCAGTGATTTCCCATAAACCCCGGGAAAAGCTGTTTGTCCCCTCTGCCCAAAATACCTTCTTCTCAGTATCCTGTTCCTGACTCATTTACCAAATTTAAATTGATTTACATTTCTGACAGCCTGAGATCTTGCTGTGTACATAAAGCAGAGCAGGAACTTTGTTGGGATCTCTAGATGATGACAGAGCACAGAATAAAGACACATGGCTCAAACCCTGAACTCCTTACTCAGGATTTCAAATGGGAGTTGCCTCAGTAAGTTTTAGTAGGGGCTTGGCTACATTTTCAGGATTCCCAGCTCGAGGACACTAACCCATTCTAGTGCACTAAAAACAGAGTGTAGTCGTAGGGGCACAAGTGGCTACGTGTAAACACCCATCCACGATGCTAGCCACATCCTCCGGCAGCTAGTCTCTCCTGCCGCTCACACTGCTGCAGCAACCTTATTTTTAGTGCCCAACCTGGATCAGAGCTAGTGTGTGTATCTCTACCTGAGCTGGGAATCAGACCCCAGCTTGAAGTGTAGACGTACCCTAAGTAAAACTGTAAGTAGCTTAGGCTTTGGTCAATAATGACTTATTTAATGAAGGTGGGATATTGGTACCCTTCCCAGGATAGAGTCCCCCATCCTGTAAGTATGGCTTACATTCTTCATCAGCAAGGAGATGTGGAGAAGTTTAACGGAACTGTGAAAGATGCACATGGGGAAAAGATATTTTGTAAGTATGATGGGTTTGCTAATGAGGGCACAACAACTCCCATCAGCCCTCTCCCTACTGCACATCCCTTTACCCTGCCCAGGAACTTAAGTATTTGGTCAGTTCCTGAGGGGCTTATTCATTGATTCCAAGGCCAGAAGGGACAATGGTGATTGTCTAGTCTAGTCTGACCTCCTGTATAACACAGGCCAGAGGACTGCCCCATAATAATTCACAGAGCAGATTTTTTTTAAATGGCCAAACTTGAATTAAAAATGATCAGTGATAGAGAATCCACCATGACCCTTGGTATACTGTTCCAATGGCTATTTACCCTCACCGTTAAAAATGTAGTCTGAATTTGTGTAGCTTCAACTTCCATCCATTGGAGTGTGTTATACCATCTCTGATAGAGTAAATATTTGTTCCCCATTTAGATACTTATAGACTGTAATCAAGTCACCCCTTCACCTTCTCTTTGTTAAGCTAAATCACTCTAAGGCATGTTTTCTAATCATTCACATAGCTCTTCTCTGAACCTTTTTCAACTTATCAACATCCTTTTGGAATTGTGGGCAACAGAACTGGACACAGGATTCCAGCAGTGGTTGCATCAGTGCCAAATACAGAGCTAAAATAACCTTTCTGCTCCTGCTCAAGATTGGCCTGGTCATGTTTCCCCGGATCACATTAGCTCTTTTGGCCACAGCTTAGTTAGGACTGCTGTGAGACTGACCCTTTTTAAGTCTGTTGCGTGGCTGACAATCCCCTTTTAATGTGTTGGAAATGAACAAGCTCCCTAAAGTTTGTGTGGGAAGGAGAGGAAGGTCCCTGAAGGACATCCAAAGACATGGGGAGGGGGGGAACTGAGAGAATCAACAGAGCAGCCTCATACAGAAAGCTATTTTTGAAAATGTTAGTGGCTTCCCCCCATTTTCTGACTCGCTGTAATCACAAGGAACAAATGCATTCACAAATGAATATTTGCAACAATCTGTTACCTGCATCCTAATACTGCAGACATAGCGCTGTTACAAACAGCATTGAAAAATAAATTAGAAAGAGGAGCATTTGTACACTTTTATCTGTCCTCCATTGAATGTAGAATTTATATTTTTCTTCTGAACAGACGCTGTCTCTCCAATTTTCATGAGAATGCACCCTCTCCAAAGATACCCCAGCTAGCTTGGTGGGCATTGCTGCTGGCAATTTGAAATTCTAAACTTGTTGTGGTCTATGCATGACCTGCTTGAGCCTGAATCCAAGTTTCCAGAGGCTGAGTTTAAGCCTTTTTCTCAGCTGCTCCTCTTCTGATTAGTGAAAGGCAAGAGCCTGACTCAAAAATTGGAGGGGACGTCACCCTTAACTGCAGATTCAAGATTACTGTAGCTTTGAGCTCCAGAAAATGAGGCTCTTTCTGTACCTGAACCCCTGTGAGGAAAACTCAGGAAGCCTAATAACAGCAAAGGTAAGGTTTATTTCCCCTTCTCTTTCAGAGCTCATATTCATCCTTTCCTTCTCCCACTCATCGTCCTGTCTCCTCCCTTTCTTGTGGTGACTCCTGAGTCCTGTAGTTTCTGGACCCAAGACTTAAGGAACCTCCTAGGAGCAAACTTACAAACTCAGACTGCTGTAGTTGTCTGCACCTAGCTAGACACAACCGTTTGTCTGACTCCTATGCAGATATGAAAAGAGAGACAGAGTGCACTGTTACTACAATGGATCAGACAGACCAGAGGACCTGAAAGAAGAGTTCAAAGGTTGAACTCAGCTCTTTCTCCAACAGCTCAGTCTAGGGGCAACTTCTGACTGTCAGCAACATGAGACCTTCAGACAGCGGGATCTACAGGTGTATAATGGAAGATGAGGATGTGAGTACTGGAAAGATTCTTCTGCAAGTGGCAGGTAAATGAACATGTCACAACGTCCAGAGGGGACGGCTTAACTCTCTGAGTTCATACTAACCTACCCATAGCCAAACCGATGTATTTACACGTTTCCCTATCTAATTGTGCTATAGCTCCTTTTCAGTGACTATACTACTTAGACGTTTTCCTCAGGCTTTAATATGGTAATTGATGACAGTGTTGAGCATCTGAACGTGAAGTGTTCTAGGAGAGAGATAAGTGTCCATATGTACTTATAAGGAACATACATTATCTATGTTTAGCTGTTGATATCACTTCTTGCCTCTCTCCAAAATGCTGATATTCGACACAGGTACAAATCAAACTAACAGTTCAAGTCGTAACAAGGTGTCTGTTTTATATTAATGAAGGTGATACATTCAACTGGTATGCCGAGAAGCACTTGTGAAGAACAAATCAGTCAAATGTGATGGGAGGTGTAAATGACCATCGGCTCTGATGGTGTGATTGGCAGTTGCACAGAAACACTCACATAAAGTGATCCTAACAGCTTACAAATAAAGTGATGGTAAGAATTCAGTACTGGAACAGAGGTGTAAACACCTGATTGGCGCTGAATGAAGCAAATGGGTGAAATGACTTTCTATTACTGCCTCCTAATTCTTCCCCATCTGCATTCACTGAGGTGACCCTATTGGTTTAACTGTCACCCCAGGGACATTCTGAGCTCCTCTCCCCTTTGGGACCTCTTGGGCCCTCGTTAACCTTAGGGGAAGGGGGTGGAGGCTCATTTGCCTAGAGAAGGCTGGAGCAGGCAATCAGGGGCCAGACTGGGTGCTGGGAGAGGCTATGAAGGGCTCCTCAGGGCACGCAGACCCCTGGGCAGGGCAGTGCCTGTGCTGGGTGCCCTGGCTACAGGGTTGGGGAGCGGTTTGTGCCCAGTCACAGAGCAGGCAGGGCCCCAGGCAGTGGCAGGGGGAGACTGCCCCCGGTAGATGCTGGGAACTCAGGGGCAGCATGAGGTTGCGGTGCCTAGAGCGGGCCACAAGGGGAGGGCAGGAGTTGGGGGCTCCTGGGATAGGGAGCTAGGAGCAGAGCCAGCCCAGGGGCAGAGCTGGGCCCTATCTGGAGACAGGAGCTCCCCTCAGTCCCTGCTGCTCCCCATATGGATACATGTACACTGAAGCTGGGAGCAAGCTTTCCAGCTTATGGAGACAGACGTGCTGGCTCTGCTGGAGCTATCATGCTAAAAATAGCAGCATCACAGAGGGTAGACTGGTACTGGCTTAAACTGGTGACCAGAGTATAGACCCACCCCGA
Source organism: Eretmochelys imbricata (assembly GCF_965152235.1). Lineage (NCBI taxonomy): Eukaryota > Metazoa > Chordata > Testudines > Cheloniidae > Eretmochelys > Eretmochelys imbricata. Next base: position 17,833,283 of record NC_135577.1, read on the forward strand.
ACCCCTGGACACTGTCTACCCGAGCTGGGAAGCATGTGGTGCTCAGAGGGAGGGTGTGACGGGGTGGATCACGGAAACCCCCTTTGGGACTGCCCTTTGATGTGCCGAGACTACCTCTGAGCCCGTTTTCCCTGACAACTCGGGACTTCAGTGCCCTACCTGGTTTAAGCCTGACACGCTAGCCTGCTACAAACACAGACCCAGTTCTGAACTACGTCCCCCCAAAACTGCAGGCTTAACTCAAAACTGCTTAAGAAGTGCTCCTATCTCCAGAACTCAGATGCCCAGCTCTCAATGGGGTCCAAACCACAAATAAATCCATTTTACCCTGTATAAAGCTTATACAGGGTAAACTCATAAATTGTTCGCCCTCTATAACACTGATAGAGAGATATGCACAGCTTTTTGCCCACCCCCCAAGTATTAATACATATTCTGGGTTAATTAATAAGTAAAAAGTGATGTTATTAAATACAAAAAGGTAGGATTTATGTAGTTCCAAGTAATAACAGACTGAACAAAGTGAATTACCAAGCAAAATAAAATAAAACACGCAAGCCTAAGCCTAATACAATAAGAAAGAGCTTACAGATGAAATCTCACCCTCAGAGATATTCCAGTAAGCTTCTTTTAGAGACTAGCCTCCTTCTAGTCTGGGTCCAGCAATCACTCACACCCCATGTGGTTACTATCCTTTCTTCCAGTTTCTTTCAGATATCCTTTGGGGGTGGGGACGCTATCTCTTGAGCCAGCTGATGACAAAATGGAGGGGTCCCCTAGGACTTTATATAGTTTCTACCTCATGGGTGGACACCCTTCCCTCCCCCTGTGTACAATCCCAGCTACAAGATGGAGTTTTGGAGTCACATGGGCAAGTCACATGTCCATTTATGACTCAGAACTTTACAGGTCACAGCCATTGCTTCCATGCTACCTTGAACATCACCAGGTAGACTTCTTATGTGGATTGGAGTCTTCCAAGGTCCATTGTCCATTAAGTGTTTCTTGATTGGGCACTTAACTTGCAAATTCCTTTCTTAAGAAGCTGACCAAATACCTTATTAAGGCTACTTAAAATCAAACAAGTACACAGCCAATATTCATAACTTCAAATACAAAAATGATGCATGCATATAAATAGGATGAATATATTCAGTAGATCATAACCTTTGCAGAGATATGTTACATGGCATATCTAGCATAAAACATATTCTAGTTATGTCATATTTACACTCATAAGCATATTTCTATAAAACATTATGGGGTGTAATGTCACAGAGGGGTTGAGGCCATCCATCATGAACCTGTGAATCAAGTCTGTAGGAGAGAATGAATTTGGCTTCACTGATGTCCTAATGACCTCCAAACACTGAATAAAGCAACTGACTTTTAGCCAGGTGAGATGGGGACATGAAGCTGGGTGTTGTCAGCATCCTGAAGATCCCACTGCCCAAGTCTCCTCACTACCCCAATGGATCAGATACACATAAAACAAGAGAGGTGGCTGATGGACCCTGCACAGCCCCAGGTGGCAGCATCCTCAGGGAGGAAAAGCAATTGGCCAACATCAGCCTCTGAGAGCTCTCAGCAAAGCTAGGAAGAGAGTCACCCAAGAGCAGCCCTGACCACCCGCGCTTTGGTTCACAGTGTGTCTAAATCTGCTAACAACATACACAGGTGAGTTCACAGCATGTCATGATCAACAGTAGCGAGGTCAGTCTAATCACATGAACATGAACCTTAATTCTCAGTTACTCTGAGGCTGTTTATATCTGACTGGCTGGCCCTGCCCTCTTCTGTCTAACATGGCTGGAAGTTTGCCAAGGGTTTCTTGGCTCCCATCGCCAGCAGAGAGAGAAATGACAGCTTCAGTGTCTGTGTTTAATATCAGGTTTCAGAGTAACAGCCGTGTTAGTCTGTATTCGCAAAAAGAAAAGGAGTACTTGTGGCACCTTAGAGACTAACCAATTTATTTGAGCATGAGCTTTCGTGAGCCACAGCTCACTTCATCAGATGAAGTGAAGTGAGCTGCGGCTCACGAAAGCTCATGCTCAAATAAATTGGTTAGTCTCTAAGGTGCCACAAGTACTCCTTTTCTTTTTGTGTTTAATATGTAACTCTCCGACGATGGATATTTGTATAAAAGATCTCGTGGGATCAAAATTTTAACTCTAACACAACACTTGCTTCCAAGCTTTCTCCCTTGTGGGTGACTGGAAAGGAAGATTTTGTAACAGTTATAAGGGTTTATACCTTTACTGCTTGTGATAATATTGGTTGTGAAGAAGCCCAACAAGCTCCAATAAAAATGTATAGCATAGGTGTTAGCTAGAGAGCAAATCTAAGTCCTACTCATGTACCCCACTCCCCAGATGGTTCTGTTTGTGAGTTATATCCCTTCCCCCTGTGTTTGTCTGGTCTATTTAGAATTGCTCCTCAGACCAGCACTGTCTACCACCCTCTATTTGTATAGTTCCCAGTACAACGGGGCCCTGATCTTGGTTGGCCAATAGGTACGACTGTAACACACATGATTAATAACAAAGGGGAAGAAGTTTAAATCTGAGTGATAAAAGAACAGGTCATTTATTGAAAACTGCCAGAGTAAGGAGGACTCTCTGCCTCACCGCATGATGGCATGTGACTAGAAATATGGGCAACAAACACTCCTCACATCTCTTAGGTGTGTTAGCACCTAATAGCTACAGAGTGACTGATAGGATTGCCAGTGCTCCAGGATTGCCCTGGAGTCTCCAGGAATTAAAGATTAACCTTGAATTAAAGATTATGTAACATGAGGAGGCTACCTCCAGGAATACATCCAACCACAATTGGCAACCCTAGTGACTGACTAGGCTAATAAATGACTCCCCTCCCCAGAGTGGGACTTTAACCTGATTGCTAATAACTGATCCAGGGCTATGCCTGAGGGGAAAGGGAGTGATGTGATTGGCCTAAATCTGGATTGAAGCTGGTCTGATAAACTCAGTTCAGTTTCGCCAGACACAATCGGATCATCACTGTTAATTCTGTAGACTCAGTCACAGCTCAGTAGTGACATGGCCCTGCTATCCCAGCATCCTGGCTGGGAGCACGTCCATGGGAGCTGGGGGAGAGCAGAAAGATATCGGTGTCCCGAAGCAGCTGATCTTGCCTTGCCAGTCATGCTCTCTGATGAAGGACAGTCTGAACCTGAGCTCAAACCTTTTCAGTTTCTTCTTGGTTCATAACTGGATACAAATAGAGCCTGTGATGGTGCCAAGGGTCACAGGAGAGGGGGATGTGACTTCTTCTCTTCTGCCAATTTCCTGTAAACCCAGAGGGACACCGGCCAGCGGCTCTCCCCAAAATACTTATTGAAATGTCTGACTTACTATAAGCGTCCACTGCATAACACAGACGCGTCGTTGGGGGATGGGACCTCTTTAGATTCTCACACAAACTGTGAGGTAGATACTAGGCTGGCCAACCTAGGGAATTAGCTCTCGCCACTCAGGAGCACCCTCTGCAGGTGGTGTCTTGCCCACAATTACCTGCCCTTTTCCAAGCTCCACCACATTAGGCCCTGCATCCCTCCCAGACAATGGCACACTTTCCTGGGGTACTGCCCTCTGGCGGTGCCCCACTCTCTGGGTGCTGCCCCTCCAGGGAACTGTCTACCCCTAATCCCACCACTCGCCTCAGTGACCCACTGCCGTTCTTCACCTAGCCCCTTCCCTCAGGGGCAAACTGCAGTCTGAACTGGCCACTCATCATCAGCAAGGGGGGTGGACCTGCTGACTCTTCCTCCCCTGGCTGCCCCTCCGCAGCCCTAATACCTCCTCAAGGCCCTGTATCAGGCCCTCAGCCTGGGAGTTGGTCCGGCCAGAGCTACCCTAGCTCCCACTGACCTTTCCCAGCACTGCTCTCTCCAAGTTACCTTTCCCTGTCTAGGCAGCCAGCCCCATCACCTCATTCAGTTTTCTCATTTTTTTTTTCAACAGTCACCCTGTGCAGCCTCGTACATCCTGCCATATCAGTACCCCAACACAGGCCTGTGGATAAGGCTGATGTTGCAAACTTTATGTTCTGGGTTTAGTGTATGTGTCGAAGGGGGTCACAGACTAAGTTGCTACTGTCGGGTGAACTTATTTCACACCCCAGAGGATCCTCACATCCCTCCATTCCCACCCACAAGCTTCCTGCATGCCATGCTCCCATGCCCCTCTATTTCAGGGGCTCTGTGTGCCCCCCAAAGTCCCTCCTCCTCCCATACTACACCCCCCCCCCGTTTTCCCCTCCAATGACAGCAGCTCTGTGTGACTCCCATTCCCCCCATACCAGGGGCTTTGTGTACCCCATTCCTCACTCCCCCCATTCCTCCCCCAATAGCAGGGGTTCTGAATGTGCTCCCATTCCACTACCCCCCCCCACACATTTTCCTTCACTCCCTCCATACCAGAGTTCCCTAATCTTCCCCCCACCAGGAGCTCTGTGTGCCCCCCATTACTCCCTCCCTCTAAACCAGGGCCCCCCTTCACTCTCAGGCCAGCTCTGTCTGCCCCCCATTCCCAACTTCCCTCCATGCTAGGGGTGCTATGTGTCCCCTTCCCCCTATACCAGGTTCTCCTAATTTCATGCTGTCTGGAGTGGCTCACAACTGTGAGTGCCAATCTCAGGGCAGACTGTCAGAAAATAGGGCAGAGAGCCCAACTTGGTGGTGTGTTTTATAATTAGGGTGACCATATTTCCCTATGCTGGATATGAACACCTCGTAAAATTACTCATGAGTTCACTGGCAATCAATCAGAACTATGCAGTACAAACATTCAAATTAACATCAAGTTGACTGAGCCTCCATTAAAAAGAAATACTGCCTAGTTGGATTCTTTTTATTTACCTTCTTATCTTTAAGGCTTTAGGGTTCACATTTAGGGGTGTGTGACACCCCCCCCACACACCTTCCCACACCTGCAGGGTGAGGTGACACACACACGCCCATACACCTCTCTCACAGGGGTGTATGTGTGTGTGACTGACGGACTCGACCCTTTCCCTGCCTGGTGCTCTTTGCCCTCCATGTCTAGCTGGGCCCCTGGGTCAGACCTGCCTTTCCTGGTACCTGGTGCCACATCTTACCAAGGCAACACATGGATGGGGGCACGCAGGCTCACATGCCTCCCCCCATTTCTGCAAGGGCTTATACCAAAATGTGGCATGTGGCCACCAGCAGCCTTTTGGCACTGTGCAGGAGGGAAGGGATAGGAGCTGCTTCCAGCCACAGAGGAGGAGTAGAGGGGAAGTGATGACCTGGCCCTTGTCTTTGCAGAGCTCATCTCATCTTGTTCTCCCCACCCGCACCGTGGCTGGAAGCAGCTTGTCCCTTCCTGCCCACACAGTATCATAAATCAGCTAAGACCTCCATGCTTCTGCTGGCCACCAACATAACCTAGATGCCTTCTGTCCCCCCCGGCTACAGCGTGGAAAGGAAGGGGTTAAGCCTTAAGAATGCACTGTGCACCAGGGCCCAGGTAACCTGATTGCAGAGGCTTCAGAGAACCAGGCCAGAGAGGTAGCTCAGCAGGGGAGGGTGCCTAGGGGACAGAGCAGCCCCACGCTCCTTGGGGGCTGGACCGCAGGGCAAAGAGGGCACTAAACCCCTGTCCGGGGGCTGCTGTGAAGCCTGCAGGGTCAGGTGAACAGGCTGGAAATTGTTTCCCACCCCAGTCCAGAGCTTAGTGGCTTCCCCATGCATGCATTGCACAGGGCTTTGACACACGCAGGGCTCGGCTCCTCCTGGCCAGTGGCCCAAGCCGGAGGGTCTTCGGCTTTCCCAGGGTGCTGGCCCAGCCAGAGGCAGTGGGGGAAGGAAGGAGTCTGCCGGCCAGACTGTTAATAAGTGCAGTGCTCCAAACAGGAGCTGGTTCTCCGCACAGCGCTGGGAGTGGGATATGTCCTGCTGTGTGTGTGTGTGTGTGTGTGGGGGGGGTGATATGGAGGAGCAGCAGGACTTGTGGGGGCGAAGGGACAAAGCAGGGAGAGGACAGTGGGAGGAGGAGCATGTAAAGGGCCGATGGTGATATCTGATCTCTGGTCACGCAATCTACCACATATCTATTCAGGGAACACCATCAAAGGGCCTAATAACATCAGCCACACTATCAGAGGCTCGTTCACCTGCACATCCACCAATGTGATATATGCCATCATGTGCCAGTAATGCCCCTCTGCCATGTACATTGGTCAAACTGGACAGTCTCTACGTAAAAGAATAAATGGACACAAATCAGATGTCAAGAATTATAACATTCATAAACCAGTCGGAGAACACTTCAATCTCTGTGGTCACGCAATCACAGACATGAAGGTCGCTATCTTAACTGTCCAAAACTGGAAGATCGGAAATTCATGAAAAAACTCGTACAGATACAGACAGACATCATCTTCCTTTCCAAATGCAGACAGATGGACATCGTACCAAAAGGACTGAAGGTAAAAAATCCATTACAATCTACATACCACACAGACTATGCTGACAGCTTGTGCCACACGCTCTCAAAGAAACTGCGGAACCACCTGATCAATATCGTCTACAGCAAACAGGGAAAGATTAAGAATGAGCTCTCAAAACTGGATACTCTCATAAAAAAACAACCCTCCACACAAACTTCCACGTGGCTGGAATTTACAAAAACTAGACAAGCCATTTACAACACACACTTTGCTTCTCTACAAAAGAAAAAAGACAATAAACTATCTAAACTACTACATGCCACAAGGGGCCACAGCAATGGTTCCCTTAACCCACCCAGCAATATTCTTAATCTAACCAATTATACTCTTAGCCCAGCAGAAGAATCTGTCCTATCTCGGGGCCTCTCCTTCTGTCCCTCCACCCCCACGAACATGATACAGTTCTGCGGTGACCTAGAATCCTATTTTCAATGTCTCCGACTCAAGGAATATTTCCAACACACCTCTGAACAACATACTAATCCACAGAGACCTTCCTACCAACACTACAAAAAGAAGGATTCTAGGTGGACTCCTCCTGAAGGTCGAAACAACAGACTGGACTTCTACATAGAGTGCTTCCGCTGACGTGCATGGGCTGAAATTGTTGAAAAGCAGCATCACTTGCCCCATAACCTCAGCTGTGCAGAACACAATGCCATCCACAGCCTCAGAAACAACTCTGACAGCATAGTCAAAAAGGCTGACAAAGGAGGTGCTGTTGTCATCATGAATAGGTCAGAATATGAACAAGAGGCTGCCCGGCAGCTCTCTAACACCACTTTCTACGAGCCATTACCCTATGATCCCACTGAGAGTTACCAAAAGCAACTACAGCATTTGCTCAAGAAACTCCCTGAAAAAGCACAAGAACAAATCCGCACACACACATCTCTGGAACCCCGACCAGGGCTATTCTATTTGCTACCCAAGATCCATAAACCTGGAAATCTTGGATGCCCCATCATCTGAGGCATTGGCACCCTGACAGCAGGATTGTCTGGCTATGTAGACTCCCTCCTCAGGCCCTACGCTACCAGCACTCCCAGCTATCTTCGAGACACCACTGACTTCCTGAGGAAACTATAATCCATCGGTGATCTTCCTGAAAACACCATCCTGGCCACTATGGATGTAGAAGCCCTCTACACCAACATTCCACACAAAGATGGACTACAAGCCGTCAGGAACATTATCCCCAATAATGTCACGGCCAACCTGGTGGCTGAACTTTGTGACTTTGTCCTCACCCACAGCTATTTCACATTTGGGGACAACATATACCTTCAAATCAGCGGCACTACTATGGGTACCCGCATGGCCCCTCAGTATGCAAACATTTTTATGGCTGACTTAGAGCAACGTTTCCTCAGCTCTCGTCCCCTATTGCCCATACTCTACTTGCGCTCTATTGATGACATCTTCATCATCTGGACCCATGGAAAAGAACCCTTGAGGAATTCCACCATGATTTCAACAATTTCCATCCCACCATCAACCTAAGCCTGGACCAGTCCACACAAGAGATCCACTTCCTGGACACTACGGTGCTAATAAGCGATGGTCACATAAACACCACCCTATACTGGAAACCTACTGACTGCTATTCCTACCTACATGCCTCCAGCTTTCACCCAGACCACACCACAGGATCCATTGTCTACAGCCAAGCTCTACGATACAACTGTATTTGCTCCAAACCCTCAGACAGGGACAAACACCTACAAGATCTCTATCAAGCATTCTTACAACTACAATACCCACCTGCTGAAGTGAAGAAACAAATTGACAGAGACAGAAGAGTACCCAGAATTCACCTACTACAGGACAGGCCCAATGAGGAAAACAACAGAACGCCACTAGCCATCACCTTCAGCCCCCAACTAAAACCTCTCCAACGCATCATCAAGGATCTACAACCTATCCTGAGGGACGACCCATCACTCTCACAAATCTTGGGAGACAGGCCAGTCCTTGCCTACAGACAGCCCCCCACCCTGAGGCAAATACTCACCAGCAGCCACATACCACACAACAGAACCACTAACCCAGGAACCTATCCTTGCAACAAAGCCCGTTGCCAACTGTGTCCACATATCTATCCAGGGGACACCATCATAGGGCCTAATCACATCAGCCACACTATCAGAGGCTCGTTTATCTGCACATCTACCAATGTGATATATGCCATCATGTGCCAGCAATGCCCCTCTGCCATGTACATTGGCCAAACTGGACAGTCTCTACGTAAAAGAATAAATGGACACAAATCAGATGTCAAGAATTATAACATGCAAAAACTGGTTGGAGAACACTTCAATCTCTTTGGTCACTCAATCACAGACCTAAAAGTGGCAAGTCTTCAACAGAACTAAGATGGAATATAAGCTGGCCCACCAGGGTTCCCCACCCTCCATTGCTGTTAAAAGTTCCCGCCACTTGGTAGCTGGGTGGGACACGAGGGTGGGGAAATGCTCCCAGCACTGGCAGCTACTCCCCTGGTCAGGGTGGGTTTTTTTGCAGCACTGGGAGAGCTCTTTCCCAGCGCTGGTGCTGCGACTACACAGCCACATTAAAGCGTTGCCACGCTTGGTGGTGAAGACATCCCCTAAGTCCAGACAAGGGTGAGGGCACAGTGCCCCTCTTGCTTTGCCTTCATTCAGATGGGAGGCAGTAATTTAGGGCAGGCATCTAACAGCAGAAAATTAACAGAACCCCATGATGGCTCAGCTGTGCTGGCTGACACGTTCCGTGTGAGAGAGCAGAGAACCACATCTCCATCCATTCCCCTCCCACCTTCAGCCATGGACACACAGTCCTTTCCTCCAGCTCTCGACGCAGCTCCAGGGATTTATGCCTCTTCTTCCTGCCCCTTGTCAAATTGAGAGAGAGAGGAAACTTTTCCCTGAAGCGGTTTCCAGAGCTCAGGTGCCAGTTCTGCTCTCCGAGAGCTTCTCCTGCGGCTTGCAGGCAGGGATGTCCTGCTCTGAGGGGCCAGTGCTGATGGGACACCTCCCCAGCTGCAAAGGGAGGTTACTGGGGGGCAAGAAGAGGCCCTTCTGGCCTATGCTATGGAAGGATTGGGGGAGCAGGAATATCTGGGAGGACCATGGGAGAGAAGGAATGGTGGGGGCAGCTATAACCTCTGTAAATGCCCCCACCATTAATGGCATGCATCCTTAGTCAGGAGTTCTCTCCCTGATGATTGGCCCATGGTACAAGAGATCCTTAGTTCAATCACTGGGGATCCCCGTCACTGATGATCTTTGTGAAAGGCAAAGGAGGCCTTTGCAGCTGAGCTAGGATCTGTGCTCTTTCTCCCTCCCCACCTACGACTGCAGTTTCTTCTTCTCTCCACCTCCTACGAGGAGGTCAAATATATCTCGTCCATTGATAGCCACCTTTGAAGTTCAGGTGTGGACAAAGCACCCTTTCAGTTAGGCTAAATATGGGAGCAATTAAATACCCCATGGTTTAGTGGGAGCAAAAACAACAGAACCCACCACCCAAGGCATGGACCAGCATGGCAAGGCCTGAGTAGTAGGTAAGACAAGCAGGCTGAGGAGAACCCTAGGACTGATTGCAAAAATGCAGGGGCTGGGGAATGGATTTATGTTGCAGATAACTATCGAAAGGAATAAGGAAGCCAGCAGAAACCCAGAGAAGCCTTGGTAATGTGGCTGTGGAGGAAGCCAAGAAAAAGCCCTTTGTTAGGGCACAGGACTGGCTACAAGCAAGTTTGCATTTCTACTGTGTTCAGGGAAACAGAGCTGTGTGCACCTTCTTCTTAAGTAAACAAGATTGTACCAAGAAATATGGGACATTTATAATCAATTTCTCCTCTTAATGAAAACAACCTGGAGAGGCCCCGAATACTGCTAAGCACTTGGGCCGAGAGGCAACACTCTAAAGAAATACAGTACACACAAAAAATGCCTTTAGCTTGAACTGCAACACAAAACCTTAACTCTCAATTCATACTTCCCCCCCACAAAAAGAATAGATCATGTATCTTCACGTTTCTAGAAAGCTCATGTTAATGTTGCTGATGTCACAGTTAAAGTTTGTGTTACAGTTGGAGGTAGTGGGCAGTAGCCTGTGGAATCGCCAGGTCCATCAATAAGATTGATTAACACAATCTGTGGGTTTTAAGGCTTGATAGAGAAGCCTCCGACTCTAAGGCCAGCCATGCTCTCTGGTTTATTTGGGCAGATCCTCTCAAGCCTGCTTGTGACACCCCCCCGCCCCCCACAGGGCCACAGACCCCCCAGTTGAGAACCACTGTGGTAGAATAGATCCCTGTCAGCCGAAAGAGCTGAGGCTTTGTCTTGAGTTTTCTACACTCAATTACTGGGCTTGAGTCAGCCTCTCTCACATGAGAAGAGCCACACTGTGAATAAACAAAGGTCCTGCTGTGTCCAAGCTGGCACTGCACTCACTCAGGTGGGGCACTGAGACTTTTAGGAGCTCATCCCAAGGCTCTTTGCACAGCAGTGAGCTGAGCCACTCCATGGATTCTTTCCCAGTGGATGGTGGGAGAACTTGTCTGTCCTTTCTTGGGACACAGGGGGAAGAGTGGGAAGGCATTGGAGAATTAGAAGCACTCAAGTGCAGCTAGCTTGCATCCATACTACAGAAAGATCATGTTAGCTGGTGAGTTGTGCTAACTTAGGCTTTAGCCTGTGCCCCGAGGGGCCAGCTCACTTGAGTTATTAGCAGCACATCTTAAGGGTTTTTCTGTGTGGACAGGAGTCGAGTTAGGGCAATGCATAAGGTGTAGCTCAAGTTAACTCGGCATCTCCTTTTGAATCTGAGCAATATTATCTGCAGAATACAATGAAAATACTTCACTCTCACAAGCCCCATTCACACCTGGCAGTGCCAATCTCTTCTAACCACGTTCACTGCCACTACAGAACAAAGGGCGATAAGAGGACATTGTCTTGGGGAAGATCTGTCTCCTCCGGCTCTCTGGTTTGTTGAAAGTCTAATTCCAACTCGGGATTTATGCCACCTTTCTCCCACAGCTTTGGGGCTCTCAGAGTCTGTGATTCCTGATTTAATACCTCCATCAAGATAAACAGAAGAGAAATAAGTTATTTAATGACTAATTCTCTTCAATCACATCCTGTTTTGTTTGTGTTTGTTTTATTCAATACACTGCACCTGCCGCCAGGGCCGGCCCACAACATTTTGGCACCTCAGGCATTAGGGTGACCAGATGTCCCAACTTCATAGGGCCAGTGCCGACTTTTGGGTCTTTTTCTTATATGGGTTCCTATTACCCCCCACCCCCTCTCCTGATTTTTCACATTTGCTGTCTGGTCACCCTATCAGGCGGGGAGCTTAAATGACATCCCCATGCCCCCTTGCTTGGGCCAAAACTTTGAAAGGTCTCAATTCTGCCTTCTTTCTGTTCTACTCCGCCCATGGTACTGCTCTGCTACCTACCCCAATAAAGGAGAACTAACAACTTTAAATGCCTTGTTCAAAAATTGTCAGTACACTTTACTATGCAGACAAGAAAAGTTACATTTGCTGTTCAGGCATTTGAGAGTTAACACTGGCATTTTGATGTTTGAATAATCAAAGTGGTGCTTCCGTGCCTTCTTGGTTGCAGAGATTTGAACTGCTTCTGCTTCCTGAAGGTCCACAGTCTGGGCCAACTCATGCTCTATTGAGATGGTTGCAAGGCCGACTAGCCTCTCCCGGGTCATTGTGGAGCGTAGATGTGTTTTTACTAATTTCAGCTTGGAGAAGCTGTGTTCTCCACTGGCAGCTGTTACAGGAAGTGTTAGAAGTATGCACAGAGCAACAAAATAATTTGGAAAGATGGTGGTCATCTTATTTGTGCACGTATGTTCCAGAACAGCCTTTGGAGTTGATCCTGTTGAATGTATCTGAAAAGGGCTTTCAGTTCATCACCTATATCACTTGCATCAATATCGCACATGTCGTCATGTGTCAACACGGTCTCTAGTGCCCTGCATTGCTGGTTTAGGTCTTCTTCAGGTACAGTGAAGAGTTTGGGAACATCCTACAACATCCCAAATATGCTGCTGTGATCCTTGAGCTGCATGAAACGTTCTGCAACTGATTGTATCGCACAGTCTAGCACCCGGTTAAAGAATTCAGCTTTGAATTGTTGTTTGGGGTCTCTTATGAGATTCTCCCGTGCCTCATATACAAAATGTCGTCTTCTTCGGTGACTCTTATATTCTTGAAGGGTGGGGAAATAGCTTAAGTGGGAAGCTCCTCTACCCATTTCTGCGCACTCTTCAGAACGTTTTGAAATCCCTCATCTGGCCAGAAGGAGTGTAGGTGGCTGCAGCGGCACAGGAGCCAGCCAACAGAGCTGGAGACAGGGAGTTTGAGGGGGAGTTCTGCTGGAGGAGAAGGACTGAGGTGAGAAGGCAAAGACAGACACAGAGGCAGCAGTGGTGGTGACCCAAGCGGTGGAGGACACAATGAAAAACTCATGTTTTCTTCCACACTATGGATAGAGCCCTCTTTAATGTTTTTAATGAAGTAAATACTCATGGGAACTGTGCGCTCATGGGAGACTTTAACTTCCCAGATATAGACTGGAGGACAAGTGCTAGTAATAATAATAGGGCTCAGATTTTAATAGATGCGATAGCTGATGAATTCCTTCATCAAGTAGTTGCTGAACCAACAACTGGGGATGTCATTTTAGATTTGGTTTTGGTAAGTTGTGAGAACCTCCTAGAAGAAATGGTTGTAGGGGACACCCTTGGTTCCAGTGATCATGAGCTAATTCACCTTAACCTGAAGGGAAGGATAACAAAAAATAGATCTGTGAGTAGGGTTTTTGATTTCAAAAGGGCTAACTTTAAAAAAATTAAGGACATTAGTTAGGGAAGTGGATTGGACTGAAGAACTTATGGATCTAAAGGCAGAGGAGGCCTGGGATTCCTGCAAGTCAAAGTTGCAGAAGCTGTCAGAAGCTTGCATCCCAAGAAAGGGGAAAAAATTCATAGGCAGGACTTGTAGACCAAGCTGGATGAGCAAGCATCTCAGAGAGGTGATGAAGACAAAGCAGAAAGTATACAGGGAGTGGAAGATGGGAGGGATCAGCAAGGAAAGCTGCCTTATTGAGGTTAGAACATGTTGGGATAAAGTGAGAAAGGCTAAAAGCCATGTAGAGTTGGAGCTTGCAAAGGGAATTAAAACAAATAGTAAAAGGTTCTATAGCCATATAAATAAGAAGAAAACAAAGACAGAAGAAGTGGGACAGTTAAACACTGAGGACTGAGTGGAAGTTAAGGATAATCTTAGAATCCTAGAATATCTAGGCATGGCCCAATATCTAAACAAGTACTTTGCCTTTGTCTTTAATGAGGCTAATGAGGATCTTAGGGTAATGGTAGCATGACAAATGGGAATGAGGCTATGGAGGTAGAGATTACCATATCCGAGGTAGAAGCCAAATTTGAACAGCTGAATGGGACTAAATGGGGGGCCCAGATAATCTTCATCCAAGAATGTTAAAGGAATTGGCACATGAAATTGCAAGTCCATTAGCAAGAATTTTTAATGAATTTGTAAACGCAGGGGTTGTACCACCTGACTGGAGAATTGCTAACATAGTTCCTATTTTTAAGAAAGGAAAACAAGTGATCCGGGTAACTACAGGCCTGTTAGTTTGACATCTGTAGTATAGAAAAAAATTTGAAGGAGAAAGTAGTTAAGGACATTGAGGTCAATGGTAAATGGGACAAAATACAACATGGTTTTACAAAAGGTAGATCGTGCCAGACCAACCTGATCTCCTTCCTTGAGACAGTAACAGATTTTTTAGACAAAGGAAACACAGTGGATCTAATTTAGCTAGATTTCAGTAAGGCGTTTGTTACAGTGCTACATGGGGAATTATTAGTTCAAGAATACTAATTATTACAGAAGGTCCTATTGAAAGGTGAACTGTCAGGCTGGAGGGAGGTTACCAGTGGAGTTCCTCAGGGATCGGTTTTGGGACCAATCTTATTTAATCTTTTTATTACTGACCTCGGCACAAAAAGTGAGTGTACACTAATAATGTTTGTGTGTGACACAAAGCTGGAAGGTATTGCCAATTCAGAGAAGAACCGGGATATCATACAGGAAGACCTGAATGACCTTGTAAACTGGAGTAATAGTAATAGGATGAAAATTAATAGTGAGCAGTGTAAGGTCATGCATTTAGGGATTAATAACAAGAATTTTAGTTATAAGCTGGAGATGCATCAATTGGAAGTAACAGAGGAGGAGAAGGCCCTTGGAGGATTGGTTGACCGCAGGATGACTATGGGCCACCAATGTGATATGGCCGTGAAGAAAGCTAATGCGGTTTTGGCATGCATCAGGCGAGGTATTTCCAGTAGAGATAAGGAGGTGTTAGTACCGTTCTACGAGGCACTGGTGAGGCCTCATCTGGAAGACTGTGTGCAGTTCTGGTCTCCCATGTTTAAGAAGGATACAGGAACAGGTACAGAGAAGAGCTACTAGGATGATCCGAGAAATGGAAAACCTGTCTTATGAAAGGAGACTGAAGGAGCTTGGCTTCTTTAGCCTAACCAAAAGAAGGCTGAGGGAACATGTGATTGCTCTCTATAAATACATCAGAGGGATAAATACCATGGAGGGAGAGGAATTCTTTAAGCTCAGTACCAATGTGGACACAAGAACAAATGGATACTGTGGAAGAAGACAAGTTCTTACTTTTAGTTTGCATGCAACAAGTTAGAGACAGTTTTATTTTTAGGCAATTGCAAGAAGGAAGACAGCCCTTTGGACAGGGTGTCTGTTTTTATGCAAATTTTTAAAGTATAAACAATGTAAAGCAAGTATTTATACCTTTTTATTACATAAAGCTCTGCTTTGTCTATACATTTTTTATATTTTCTTCGTTTTTAACATGTTTTTGCTACAATTACATTTTATTGTTATTTTAAGGTAAGGTTTTTGCTTTGCAATTTTTGTACGCTTACACCTGTTTTGACTTTAGAAGTTTTGAGTTCTTAGGGGCTAGAGTTAGCCTGACTTTTGCTTTTTTTTTTTTTAACAGAACTAAGATGGCTGCACTTAAATGCCCTTTTTTACTTTCACACTCCCCTCTTCAGTGCTTTTAGCACAACCATCATTTTTAAACTTTTATTTTTATTAGAGCTTGTATTTTTGATATTAGATTAAAAGGATCAGCCCCATAACTTTTGGTTGGATGTAACGATAATGTATAATTAGTATAATTAGTATGAACATGAAAAGTATTTTTGTTATTCTGTTTTTTATAACAACAATAACATTTTTTAATTAAACAAAAACAATGCAAACATTAATGTGTTTACTGTAATAATATGCTGGAGTTATTTTATAGCCTTAGTTACATAGCACAATATATTATAATTAGTCCATAAGATAAATGCTTTATAGATGGTATAAAAGGCATGTTTTTTAATTTGATATATATTTTGAAGCACATAGATTTGGCCTTGTAATTTAGAGATTTTTTGAACCTTTGGTAGGAGTGAGTGTAGGTTTTGGAATTGGTCGGGTATTAAGGTGGTTTAATGAAAGGGTATTTGAAGCCTAAGATTTAATTATAGGATTTTATTTGCAGGCCAATAGATAAGGATTTTTTGCAGCAATGCTGAAATTAAAATGTATGTTTTGCAAATGGTGACCTTAACGTTTACACAGCTGTAACTAGCTTGGAAGAGCAGGTGTTTTGTTAGGGTCGGTGTTTGTTTTCTACTTTTTTAACAAATGCTGTTAGAAACAGTGACAAATTTTTTTTTGGCTTTAGCTTTTGTACGCACTGAAGCTGTGGGGGCTTTAAAGGCCAAAGTGTTTATTAATTTTTTATTTTTATTTAAACATTAGGTGTTATTTTAGGAGCACTGACAACAAATTGGCTAGGCATGCAAGGTGGTTTACTTTTTTAAATATTACGGTGAATTATTTAACTTTACCTGCATTTTTTTTATGGACCTGGCAGGATTTGGTATGTGGGAGCCCACACCCCTTTCACCGGCCCGTAGGCTTGGCAGGAGCACTGCGAGTGCCTGCAACTTTACCCTGAAAACGTTTAAGTTTGTTTTTACGGCCACAGATCAGATGGCACTTTGGAAGCACTAGTAAGGGCAGTGGGCCAGGCCTGATGCTTAAGGTCACTGTAAATGGCCGTTAGCTGGTTATCTGGGAAATTCTGCATGTTTGAACATGCCAGATTTTACTGCATTTTTTTCTTTGCCTTAGTAATATTTAATACCATTTTTGTTAACTGCTTTTGGGTCCTTGAACTAAGGGTGGAGATAACATGTAATTTACCAACTTTAGCCTGTACCTGGGTTAACTGTCCTTTAGTAATAAGACCAGTGGCCTTTTTTAGCTGTTTTAATTTTTTATTATGCTGTTGGCCTTGAAATGTTTTAAATTGCTGCTGCACTCCTGGCACCATTTTATAGGTGTTTTACCAGATTTCCTTTTTCTAGAGGAGACCCAGGGCCTTTGTTGTGCCAACAGAACAGCAGCCCCCTTGGAGCAGTTTGGATATATAAAATTGACCTGAAACGAGATAGGGCCAAACAAATTTTACAATTTTTAATGTAACATGAATTACTGTTAATTAGTATTTTAAAACTTTTTTTTTAATAAATACGGTACCACATTTGTTTAAAATTTTTTATGTACCTTTAAGAAGCATTGACATGAATAGCATAGGAAGGGGTATATTGCAGTACGGTACAGATTAGGTTATTAATTACTGGGACTATTTTAGTACAGGTAAATTTTTGGTGGCAGAACACACCTTTTTTAAATATGAATTTGATTATTTTCTAATTGGGTCACCAAAAACAATAAGGACCCATTTTTTATATATATATATACTACAGTCCCCTGGAATGGCCATTATATTAACCCCATTATAAAAACCACTAATTTACATTTTAAATTTTTTAGGCTTATTTGTAGTCATGTGATATACCTTTACTTTCTCTGACCGGTTTGTATTACTTAATTGTTTGCTTATATGGGATATTTTGAACGTTAAAATATTTTTTAAACAATATTTAAATAAATTAGTAAAGTGAGAAGGCCTTGGCTATTGGGTATTAGTAGACTATATGGTATTGTCTGTCCTTGTATGTGTTACGGGGGGATAGTATAGTGGAGAAAATGGCGGGGGCAGTGGCAACAAGGCGTTTCTGGTATTTGTTATTTAACAGCCAATCAGAAAGGACAATACATGCTGAAGATACTTATTTAAAAACAGAGGGCACAGCCTGTGGAATAAAGCCCCACATTTAATTAATACCACTTCATTAAGCATGGGTTTTACAAGGCTTTTTTGGCCAGAGTATAATTTTTTGTTTTTTTACCAGGGTTAGTCTTTAATATTTTTTGTGGTTAGGAATTTTTGGACGTTGGCAGTTTTAGCAGAGAGAGCGGGTTTTTTTTGTTTGAAGCAGTTGTGGTTTAGTACCATGTAGGGGAGAAGTTACCAGCATGTTACCCTGCAGTGGTCTGGGTTTTTTTGGCAAATGCTGGCTGTGTGGTAATTTCATTACTGGACAAGTGAGCGGTTACTAGCACTTCAGTTTGTTTGTTTGTTTGTTTGTTTTGCTGTCCAGAAGGAGGAAAAGCAATACCAGAAGGAGGGACAGGCTGATTAGTAGTTGAAGTGGAGTTATTTTGAGGCCGAGGGGCTTTTTTGCAGAAAGAAGCATGGGTTCAGGCAGTGAGCTCTTGGCACTTTACAGCAGTGTTGGTAGTTAGCAGGACTTGCTAAGGGCCTTTTTAAAGTGGGGCCAGAGCAGTTTTGTGTTGATGGACCTGTACGTAGACCCAGTTACCTGTTTTTTAACCAATGGCAGGTTGGTTGAGGTTTCTTGGAGCAGGACTTTTCTTACCTGTGAATACAGAGACCTAACACATTTTATTAATGCCTGGCAGTGTTCTGCAGATTTTACGGCTGCTTGGACCCATTTTAAGCCCCCACTTTTTTCTTGGGGCAGTTAGGTTTTAATAAAACCCCTTATGTATTTTTAGCTCATTTGACTAAAATGTTTATGGCCAAATGATTTTAATTAAATCATTTTTTTGCTTGGATTTATTTGCAGACCTTTTTTTGGAAAAGGGCCCTTTTTTTTTTCGACTGGCTGCAAAGAAACCAAGAATTTCTTTTTTTTCCCAGCATTTTGTAAAATTTAACTACTTAATTTTTTTAGCAATTATAGAGTTAACTTTAGTTTATTTAAATTACTTATTTTTTAAAATGACACTTAAAATAGTAAAATCTAAAGTTAATTAATTGTTTTAGGGATTTAAATTTTTGATGCTTGTAATTAGATATGCTTTTAAAGTTTTTAACTTTAAAAAAAAAATTTGTGTTGCTTGCTTGGGCCCGATTTTGCTTTTTTTGCGGAACCGTTCCTTTTTATGGGTACAAGCCTTGTTTTATTACCACTTTAGCAAGGAGGGTGGGCTTTTTAACTAGCCCCCACCCCTTTGGGTTATTTGTTTGGAAACATTTTTATTTCCAAGGGCTACCCGGGTGGTGGCATGTGAGGCTGGCCACCTGGGCAGAATGCATGGCCAATTGGCGTTCTCACTGTTTCATGTTTTTTACGGCAGACACACGGCCATTGCGGCATATGCTGAGCACACATGGTTACATTTTCACATGTTCCTGAAGGGCTGGTACTTGCTTAGCCAGGGCTTCAGGCATGTGCGTTCCGCTTTTTTTGCCTGGCAGTTTTGTTTTAAGGCTTGCAACTTGTTTTGGGCGGAGGTTTGAGTTGCTGCTTTGATAGTGATTTATGCTTTTAGTTGCTTCATTTTTTTGAGCTGTTGGGTACACATATTTTTTTTTTTTTTTTTTTATTGCTTAGTTTTGCTATGACTTGGGGTAGACCCACCTGCACCCTTTGTTTGCAGCCCGGGGTGGAGAGCGGAATGCTAAACCGTTTTTTTTTTTTTTTTTTTTGGCTTTTAGGCATACTATAATGGAGAGTGGGGCTTATTTTTAATTATGCAATTTTTAACCTATAATACCAACAGTGCCAAACAAAGCAAACGTAAAATAACAAGGATAAAACAGATAGATGGTGTGCACTGTTCAGGGCTTTTTCCCTTTGCAATTTTTTCTTAAACTGTCTCAGATTTTTTGTTACCAATTTGCCTGTGCCTTAGTTAATTAGGCTAAGACCACAGGATCACAGGGGCGGAGATGAAGAGCATGCACCATGTGACTGAATTTTAAATCTTTATTAATAAACTAATACAGTGGTGAGTGTAGGAACTGCTTTTACGTTACTTAAAGGAAGGAAAAATGTTAATACTTAAACCTTGACCCACTTTTATATATGTACACACGCTGCCCGGGCTAGCCAGCCCTGGGGGTAGGAGAGAGAGATAGAGAGAGAGAGGTGGATGGTAGGTTGTTTTGTGTATAGATTGTTTAGAGGTACGCTGCAAAATTTTTAACTTGCTTTTCCTTTTGGGAGGGATTTTTATGCCCTGGGTTTTTTGGGGCGTTCCTTTTAGGGATCTTTGCTTGGTATTTTAGTTCAGGCCGGCTGTTTGTGGTCCTTTTAGCGTTTTCAAACCATTCTGGCTTTAGGGTTGCAAAGGCAGACTGTTGGGTTTTACCGGGCGGCCAATCTTTGCAAATGTAATTTTAGTTTTGCAACTTATTTGCTTTTTGTTTTATGTGTGTTTATATATTTTTTTACAGCCAGCTGGGTGTGAAAGCAATTTTTTTCTACTTGGCTTGGTCTCTGTTTTTTGATTTTTGAATGCAGGGCAGCTTTTTTTATTTTTAGGCCAAACTGACTTTTAAATTAACCCTTCCCCCCGCCCTTTATTTATTTTTTTTTTTCATTTAGCTTTAACTAATTGGGGATATGAAAGAGCTGAGAGGGTTAACAATATAGTTTGGGTAGGGAGGCATTTGGTTGCATTACATTTAGTTTTTAAATTTTGTACTTGAGTTTTTAATTTGGGGAGGGAGTTTTTTGGCTTTTACACTTGAGACTTATGGAGGTTTTTGTAGCTTTTTTTTTGACGTGTATGATTTTATTTAAATTGAAGGTACCTTTTAGTGGGAATTGTTTAGAGAGATTATAATGTAAAAATTTTAATTACACAAGGGAGTATTTTGTTCACTTAGCGGCTTATAAAATAGTTTCCCCAGTTTATTTTGTTTGCTGTGTTAGCTGCTTAAAAGCTAAAAAGATTTTTACATACTTTAGGGAAAGGGTTTGCGGGATAGGAGCTTATAAGTAGGAAAGGCTTTTACTTTTTTGCACTGTTTGCTGGGTCATGAGGTTTGGCTGACCCCTCCCCCCTTATGTTTACAACTTTTTTACTTAGAGAATGAGGGCCCTGGTGTGCCTGAAGTTAGCTTAAGTCCCAGACCTCGATAACGGCACTTACTTTTTACACATTTATTATTTACTTTTATTTTATTTACTTTTATCTTTAGATGCATTTTTTAAATCTCTAACCTTAATGTTTTATGTTTGGACGTAATACACCCTTATTGAGGCAGCAAAAATTTTTAGCTTTGATTAGGTTTGACCTCAACCTCATATTGGGGGTGCGGAAAAAAGTTTTTCAGCACCACTTTGCATTTGGCCTTGTTGCATAATAAATAAGTTTGCATGGCATGAGCCCAAAGGGACAGACAGTCCCATGGTTAGGATTTTTTTTTTTTGATACCCCAGTATCGATTTGTATAGGTTTTTTTTACCTTTTGTTTGGTGCTTTGAAGGGGAAAGGTTTGTCGTAGTTGCTGCTGTTTTAGCCGGGCATCGTTATCCGAGTCACGGCACCAAATTGTGGAAGAAAACAAGTTCTTACTTTTAGTTTGGATGCAACAAGTTAGAGACAGTTTTATTTTTAGGCAATTGCAAGAAGGAAGACGTCCATTTGGACAGAGTGTCCTTACGCAAATTTTTAAAGTATAAAAAATGTAAAGCAAGTATTTATAGCTTTTTATTATTTATGCAATAATAAAGCTTTGTTTTGTTTATACTTGTTTATATTTTATTTGTAGCAAAAAATGTTAAACAATTACATTTTATTGTTATTGTAAGGCAAGGTTAAAACCAGCTTTGCTTTGCAATTTTTATACGCTTACCAGTTTTGCCTTTACAAGTTTTGCATTAGAGTTAGCCTGACTTTTGCTTTCTTTTCAACAGAACTAAGATGGCTGCACTTAAATCCCTTTTTGTTACTTCCACAGGAAGTTTAGACTTGAAATTAGATGAAGGTTTCTAACCATCAGAGGAGTGAAGTTCTGGAACAGCCTTCCGAGGGAAGCAGTGGGGGCAAAAGACCTAGCTGGTTTCAAGATTAAGCTTGATAAATTTGTGGAGGAGATAGTATGATGGGTGAACATGATTTTGGCAATTAATTGATCTTTGACTACTTGTGGTAGATGGGGCCTAGTGGCCTGGGACGGGATGTTGGATGGAATGGGATCTGAGTTACCCAGAAAAGAATTCTCTGTAGTATCTGGCTGGTGAATCTTGCCCACATGCTCAGGGTTCAGCTGATTGCCATATTTGGGGTCAGGAAGGAATTTTCCCCCAGGGCAGACTGGCAGAAGCCTTGGGGTTCTTTTGCCTTCCTCTGCAGCGTAGGGCACGGGTCACTTGCTGGAGGATTCTCTGCACCTTGAAGTCTTTAAACCATGATTTGAGAACTTCAATAGCTCAGACGCAGGTGAGAGGTTTATTGTAGGAGTGGGTGGGTGAGATTCTGTGGCCTGCACACACCACTCACCATTAAAGGCATGTGTTCCGTATGGCTGATGTCAGGTGTGCAGTCCAGAATAACAGGGTAATATCTTGCTGACTTAAGATCTCCCACAATCATCCATTTGACTTTTGTTGCCAGTAACTGAATGATCTCATTTTGAATGGTTTTCCCAGGTAGTAGTGTGTGTACATTTCTTGGGTGATGACACTTCTTAGAAGCTCCTGGAGTACAGCACCAAACTCAGCCATCAGCTCCACAATTTTAAGGAAGTTTCCATTGTTTGGCACATACAGCTGATCTGAAATGCCACGCAGTGCTAGGTTTTGGGTAGCAAGCATTCTCACAATGGCAAGGAGCCTTTTCCAAACATTTTGCCAGGAAAGAGACTCTGATGCTATCTTCTCTTGATGCTGATCATCTATGGAGGCCTTTAACCTTCGTCTCATCTCAAGCTCTTTCCACCTATGGAATGCTCTCTGGTGATTTGCTGCCTTCTCATAGCATGCCAGATTTCTAGCCAGATTTTTCCAGTCCTTTGTTTCTGTAGAGCCCAAAGAGGCTGGAACATTAGAATGCAGTATTCTCAATTTTTGAATACATAAGCCGTGGCCTCTCCACTTTCTCACCATTGGGGATTTCATGCCAGTAATGTGTTGGATGGAAACTACTCTTTTCATTGTCTTTGGGGAACATGAAGTTTTTCATTTGCTGTGGCCCATGCAGTACAAGGAAGTCCCTCAGACTACTGCTCAAGTGGGTCCACAGTCCTGGATCATCTAGACTCAAGGAATTCAACTCAGCAGCAGCAGTTTCTTGCACCTCCACCACACTCTTCTCTGATCTACACTTTTCTTCAGGAACGTGCATGGTTACATCCATTGGAGATGCAGATATGGATGCTGCAGTAGCTGCCAGGTCACCTGCACTCTGACTAACTGGAAGATCAGGCATCTCCTCACCACTCACATCCTCACTGGGCTGGAAGGCTCACCGTGAACATTTGTGTCTACGTATCTCAGGAGAGCTCCTTCCTGCTTAGATGAAGAAAGCAAAAGAAGCATTTCTCTTTTTCTGAATGCTGCCTCAGAGGGACGTTTTCTTCTTTCACTCATGACTGCTGTTCTGTACCAGCTATAGTGGCTCTCAACACTCAGTTGAAGGGGACAAATAAGCAGGCTGGTAGCAGGGCCTGAGTGAAGGAAGATATCAGCGTCTTAAGGGCCTAACTGGCTCCTACTACCTTAGCTGACTTCCTGTTCTCCTCAGGTGGGTTCAGGGAAGCAGCAGGAAACAGGAAGCTCCCTGAGAAGCTGGGGTTAATCAGTCCAGGCTCCTGGGGATGCTAGAGAGGTACATAAGAGGCTCCTCCTCCTCTGTCTCCCTGCAGCTCCTGCTGCTTGCTGTCATTCTCTCGCACCTTTTCTCCTGCCTGCCTGTTATGTCTCTTGTGCCTTCCTTCCTCCAGCACAGCACTCCACCCTCTCTGTGCATCTCGAGCAGAGAGAATCCACATGCGCCAGCAGCAGACACAGTTTTCTACACGCTGGGTCCTAGTGGCGCCCCCCACAGTCTGGCACCTGAGGCGGCCACCTCAGTTCGCCTCCTAGTAAGTCCACCTCCTGTGGGCACAGAGCACCTAACTCCCACTGAGGTCAGCCTGGGAGGCTGGATGTGCACATTACAGGCAGTAGACTGTCAGGGCAGCATAATCTACTGAAAAACCGTGTATTGCTCTTTGCAACCCAAGCTCTCACTGTGTGGCTTTTTGTCCTGCCTCTGTTGTGTAGAGCATGAGCAGAGGTTTATGAGATGGCGGCTACTGCTGTGGCCAGCCATCTCAGTACCTTTCCCATTGTCTCTCTTCTGGCTGTGGATGCTGGACTGCAGCAGCTCTGCGGAGGTCCCAGCCTCGCTCTTTAATGTCCACTCTCCACTTGCTTGGATGGTGCTTCATGGACCATTGAGTAGCCTCCTGAAAACATCCCAGTTGTGGACACAGGCACCAGCAACCGATTCCCCAAGCCAAACTCCCCTTCGCAATCCAGAGAAACAGCCTGGAGCACAGAGTTTGGCCCATGCTGACTGTAGACACCACAGCTGCTGCACGGGGACTCCTGTGACCCCTCTAGCCCATCAGCACTCGGCTCTCCTGTATTCTGCTGAGCGGCTGAGATCTGGGGGAACAGAAATCCTTTGTTAGAGATGGAAAATCTCTTCACAGGGTCACTCTGTTAATGGCTGCCAGACGCCTTCCCTGTGAAATCCCAAATGTGCAGCCCCTCTGATTCCCACAGGGGAGATCTCTGCTCATTCACTGGTCACCCGTGGCTGCAGTCTCTGATGGGGAATGTAGAGGGGTCTCTGCGGATGGTCCCTTCTACAGCACCCATAATGGGAGGAGGTTTGGCCTTGTGATGTGAGGCATGGATCTGAGACTTAGGGCTCCTGGATTCTGTGACTCTGGAAGGGGGGCGAGGTCTAGTGGGTAGAGCTGGATTGGTTGACAATGAGTGAGCAGAGCTTGTGCTGAAGGACCCTGGTTCCATCCCCGCCAATTCCTGTGGTGTCTACATGTGGCCAGTGATGAGCTGCCAAAATCTTAACAACCGGTTCCCTATAAAAAGTTCTGATTTAAGGGATGTGCCCCAGTATGTATTTTTTGTACCAGCAGGGTTACCAAATGTCTGTATTTTCCCGGGACTAATTTTTAAAATTTAAAAATTCCTCCTAGACGGCGATTTAAGAACCAAAAAGCCTGACCTGCCTGGGAAAATAAGGATTTATATTAACCCTGCGTAAAGTTCTTTTTTAAAAAGATGGGCCTGTACTGGAAATGAGCTCCGTTTCACACGTGCGGGTCCCCGCCACTCCCTGGGGGTGTGCTAGGGTGACCAGATGTCCTGATTTTATAGGGACAGTCCCGATTTTGGGGTCTTTTACTTATATAGGCTCCTATTACCCCCGGCTCCTATTACCCCCCACCCCGTGTCCTGATTTTTCACACTTGCTGTCTGGTCACCCTAGGGTGTGCACATGTGTGGGTCCCAGTTGCTCCCTGCCCCCCTCATTGAAGCAGGTGTGCAGGGTTACTGCCCTGGGAACAGCAGAACACCAGTGGATGTGGGGTGGGATCAGCAGGGGGTGGCTGGAGACAGAGGCTGGCTGCGGGCAGGGGGTGCGGCAGGGGGTGGCTGCGGGCAGGGCCGGGGTGCGGGCAGGGTGGTGGGTGCTCACGGGGAGAGCAGCAGGACGCAGCCCAGGCCCAGCAGAGCAGCCAGGGACCCAGCAGGCAGTAGTGGGAGCCCCAGGGCCAGGAGAGCAGCAGCAGCCCCAGGGCTCGTGCCCAGGGCCAGGCGGCAGCCCACGTGGCTCCCGCAGCGCAGCGCCCCCGGTGGCCGGAGGAGGAATTACATCACTTCCCGGCCGGAGCCCATCAAAGCCTCAGCGCCCCCTGCAGGGAAGCGGGTTAACAACTGGTTCTAAAATGGCTTCAAAATGTAACAACCGGTTCGCGCGAAGCGGTGCGAACCGGCTCCAGCTCACCACTTCATGTGGCCATGACTTTACTTACCTGTCAGTGAAGGTTGTTCAGACTATTCCTGGACACATGGTACATCTGCTGCTGGCCATCCCTGAGATGTAGGTCCTTCATCCACACAAGGACATGGCATATCAAGGTCAATCCAGCAGCTCCCATCTGGTCTTCACCTCTGCAATGGACGGCTAGTCCGACCCTGACCAGAGAAAGACAGGGTGGTGTTCTTCAGGGGAATCTGCTGGAGCTCCCGTATCCCCCACTCCACCTCACTCCCCTGCACAGGAAGGAATTTCCAAAGATACCACTAATCGTGGATAAACAAAGCAGCCAAGATGAGGTCAGTGTGGCTTGACTTACTGAGCAGACTGGTTCTAAGGGAAGAACAGATTTCTCTCCTGCTCTAGGGAGATTCCCATCGGAAAAGTATCTGATGGCGGGGGAGGGGGGGAAATGCAATCCCCCAGCCCCTTGAATGGCAGGAAATCAGGACTCGGGGAGTTAAGGGGTGTCTCTGTCCTGCTGCAGGGAGCAGGCCTGGAGAGCAGAAAGGGCACTAGTGGCTTTGTAGGAAAGAAAGTGACTTCTACCTGTGAAGGTGGCTGAAGCTTCTTGCAGACATTAGAGTCGAAGATCCTCACACCTCCTTTGGGGATCCTTTTCCCTCAGAATAAAATAAGGAGAATGACGTGTGAAGCCCAGGTCTGGGATCCAGGGAAAAGGCAGGATCTCAGCCAGATTACACACCAGGAACCTGATCTTTAGCCCAAGAACCACAATTATCCGGATGAGGTTTTCTCCCCCATTTGCTTCCAGGTTATTTACTCACAGGATTCATTCATTTGCTTTCCTGTGTTTCCACTCTCTGCATCTGTTCATTGGTTTAAGTAACATTCTTTCAGTTTTTGCTTCTGTTTCCTCTTATTACAGGGTAGCATCTGCTTAGCACCTTCAAAAAATAAATTAAAAACAAAATCCTGATTCTACATTGAAGAGGAAAGTTTCTGAGAATTTGGCTGCAGAACTTTAGTGTCTGCATATGTCATTCACTAGTATTTATCGTGGTGCAGGTCTGATGCAATCTGCCCACCCAAGAATACGCACATGAAGCATGGGGTGCCCTTAGAATACCAGTTAAAAGAGAGGAAGAGAGTGGATTAATAGCGGGGAGGGGGGCGGGATCAAAAAAAATCCAATGCATCAGCACTTCTCTTCATCGCTGCAGCACCAGTCCCGGGAGCAATACAGGTTAAAAATCTCCATGGTTCTTTCCCCCTAGAACCACATCCGAGCAGAAAAAGGCCTTCAGCCAATTATTTCCTTACACTCTGAATGGGTGAAATTCAGCCCTGTGCAGACAGCCAGGGCAAGGTCTGTGCATCACAGTGGGTTTAAGTGGCCACTTCACAGCCCAGGTGCTGTGAGTCTTCGGTGGCATAGTTTTCATCCTGGATTGGAACAGCCAGTGGGAATCCTGTGAGGTACAGAGCAGAGAGAGGTTGGGGCCACAACGTTCACCTCAGAGCTGAGCTTCTGCAGACTTTTGGGATGTTCCCATCTGAGGAGGATGATTTTGGCCAGCCCTAGTTCAGAGCTTTCAGTCACCTCAACCGGTGAGTCTCTGGCACAATTATTCTAATGTATCTGAACTTTTCAGGCCTTGCCCCCACCTCTGACACCCCTTGTACCTCACCATTGCCCTCTAACAGCCCCTGTCCCTTCTCTTGATCCCTGCCATGCCCAAATACAGAGAGTAGCTCATGCTCCTTCTCTCTTAGACCTTCTTCTTACACGATCCTTCCCTACCTTTTGATAAACTGATCACTGTGCCCTTCCCCAGCTCCTGGAGGAATTGTGGCTCCTCAGGACAACCTGGGGATGGGTGGCTCCTACCTCCGGGTGCGGTGTGTGGTTTTCCATCTAAGCATCACTGAGAGCCAGTACTTCTCGATTTCACAGGATGAGGTCGTGGCTCCCCAAGCCGGGCCAGCTGCAGGCTGCATTGCTGTTGGCGACATGGACAGATCCCAGAGCCTGGAAGACAGAGCGGGAGGAAACCCTTGCTCATTTCCCTTTCAGAGCCCCCTTCGAAGATGGGCCAAGAGAAAAGGAGAGGACGAAGGGCAGAAAGTGAAGCCGCTCCTGTGGGGAGAGCACTCCTGTAGAGCCCAGTCAGTTCCCAGCTCTCCCCCACATTGCTCGGTGTGACCTTGGAGAGGTCACTTCCTCACCTTCATTCCCTGTCTGTAAAATGGTGGTACAAGTCCCCCCACACACACACACAGGGAGGAGAAGGGAGGAGAGACCCATTTTCGGTGAGGGACTCAGACACTCTGGGCACAGATTGTGCCAGAGTGAGGGAAGGGACCCAGAGTTTGCTCCCTAGACCCAGGGGAGGAAGATGTTATCAGAAGGTCAGCAAAGGGGATGGGCCAGGAACTGCTGCCATGGACAGAGCTTAGGGATTTGGTCAGTGCCAGGGACTTTGTACCTCCCTTCAGCAAATGGCTTCCCTCTTGTCATCAGCAGTCCATACAGTATCTGAACTCCTTCCAAGTGTCCTGAAGGGGCTCCCTTCATTCTTCTTGCAGGTGATGGATTCGTTGACCCAGGTCGATAGCTGGGAATTTCGGAGAGGTCATTTGTAGCATGACATAAAATCAGTGGGAAATCTACATTTAGCAAAATAAAGGTTTCATTGGCCTTTGCAAATTTGGAACTGATCTGTCCTATCAATCAACGGTACATGTTCAGAAGAGGATGAAGCACGCCATCGTGGTCAGGTGATCTATGAGAGTCAGTTCCATCATGTGGCCATTTGATTCGGTAAAATTCCTGGCAATGGCTGCCCATGGCCAGGGCAGGGTCTCCAGAGGCCTGAAATGCCAAGGAGTTTGGTGCGTGGTGCCTTGGTGAAAGCTCAGAAGTCACATCAGTCAAGCTAAGTCTGAATTTCAGCCCACATCTGGCACCAGCTAATGAAGCAGGCCCTGGTGGTCATAGTAGATGCGTCTACTTCCAGGATGAGCACTGAGCCTCCAAATAGGTGCAGTAGTGAAGGCAGTTGTGAGCTGTTTGTGGGCTTTTTGGAACTTGGGTGACCAAACAAACGTGGCCATTATGTGGAGGAGAGCGCTCGTGGGGGTTATTGGCTCTGAGAACCCTGGGCCGAAGCAGCAGTAAAGCGGGTGAAGTCCAGGAAGCGCTGGTCTTCTTGAGGACTTCAAACTTCGTCCCATCTATGAAAGGCTTCCACCTTATTTGGATCAATCGTAACATTTTCTGGGGAGAGGATGTACCCCAAAAACTCTGTGGAGAGTTGGCCAGAGGTACGCTTTTCCAATTCTGTGCTGAGACCATGCTGCCGAAACCTCTCCAGGTTCAGGTGTGGTGGGCATGCTGCTCTTGGTTCTCCAAAAAAAAGAAGTCTGTCACCTGAATAGATGACACTGTGCAGATCCACAATGGCCCCAAATACATCACTGATGAAGTGTTGCAAGGGCAGGGGACCGTTAGTTAGCTCAAATGGCATGTCTGACAGTTAAAATGTCCATAGTGTGCTTTGAAATCTGCCTTCCATTTGTCCCCTGCCCAAATGAGTGTTAGACTGGAAATCCTCACAGATGAAGTTTGATGAACAACTTTGCAGATTTCCTGCGAGCCAACAATTGTGGGATTCCCAACAGGGGGTTATGGTTCCAAATAATCCTTTTTTTCAGGGGCTGATTGTCTAAAGAGAGACATAGTAGAGTCCCACATTTCTTCTTCCCCAAAAGGGCCTGGGCACCCGTCGGAAACGCTAATTTGCTCATAAACTCTTAGGACCGGTTTTCAAGCCTGTACGCAGGGAGAGCCACTAATTCTGGTTCCACCAATGTGTAAATACTGGTGAAGGCAACTTTCAACCAAGGTTGCAGGTCGAGAGGGCAGTCATAGTCCTGGTGCAGAGGCAACGAGTCCCCATTTCTTTCAAAGGTATCCATGTAATCCGGGTATTGATCAGGAATGCCGGGTGTCCGAGTTAAGAAGGTGGAGTAGGTCCAGGGGCAGAGGCTGGTTCAAGGAACCCCGACATTTTCAGTCATTTCCATTGTGCAGCTCCAGCAGGGACATCATCGGGCCAGGCTCATGTAGTGAGGCCCTGGTTCACGCCTGGTGTGGTGTGTCCCTGTTGCATACAGGCCACTGACTTGCAGAGATCCTGCTTTTCTCCAATAAGTTGCACCACCTAATGTCACGTACTGCATCTGATAATGATGCCCAGGGGTGGGAGCACAGGTCGCAGCAAGGTGCAGGATTGTGCCGAGGCTAATAGTGGTACTAGAATCAAGGTCCAGGGACACACCAGGGTCAAAACCGAGATCAGAGTCCATCGACAAAGCAGAAGCAGAACCAGGGCCAGAGTCTAAATCCATGCCAAAGGTCATAGCCTGGTAGTCAGAGAGCAAAGATCAGCCAAGTCAATGTCAAGCCAGAGTCCAGATACAGGCCGAGGGTCAAAGCCGGGTAGTCAACGTCCGAGTGGTTGGGGAAGATCAGGAGGAGAAGGCAATGCTGGAGCGGGTCAGTGGAGGGCCTGGAGCGGGGCTAAAGAAGGGCAAGGAGATATGGAATCAAGGTGGGCAGGCAACATCTGGAGCCAAGAAGGGTCACGCCAAAGTCATAATCAGAGACCGGAGCCAAGGGTCAAACCAGAGTCAACAATGAAGAACTGGAGGGCAGGGCAGGACAGGGTGGTGCATGCAGGCGGGAACCAGGATGACTTACAGGTTCTCCTAGGCACTGCCCAGCTGGATCCCTAGAGACCCCTAATCGGGGGACTCCCTTCCTAGGAATAAAAGAAGGAGAGCAAGATGACAAAGATGTCTCTGACCCTGGGGTCCAAGCCAAGGGGAGCTCCCACCCAAGCATTGTGCCAGGACCCCATCACCCTCCTGGTTCATTTCACACTCAGAGACCCGCCCCCCCATCAGGAGGGGAGAATAAAGGGCAGAAAGGGAAGTTGCCTCTTGGGGAAAGGGACTAGCCTGGGATCCAGTCCAGTTCCCAGATCTACCCCCAGCAGTGTGTGACCAGGATCGCAGCCCTTCTTCTGTGTCTCAGTCCCCACCTGCCAGATGGGGAGGATCCTTCCTTGCCCCAAGGTGTTAGGGGGGAGTTTCATTCCTGTCTGGGAAGGGTTCAGATACCATGTGTGTGGCTTGGGCCCCAGGTGGGGCATGGTCAGACATTCACTGCGACGGGGTAACATGGGCCATGGGGAGGTCTGAGCAGTGACGACCGGGGGGGCTCCACATCGGGCCACCCCTCCCAGAGTGCAATGGTTACTGAGGATAACGCTTGGCTCTGAGGATGCTCTCATTTCTGGGCCAGTCCCATGGCCCTGAAAGCCTGATCCTTCTGCAACTGGCCTCTGGGCATGGGGGCAGGGACCGTATGTGGCCTGGCCCCAGCTCCAGGGGTCAGGGTGGGGCAGGGTGGTGAGAGCGAGCTGCTCGGCCTGGGTTTCTCTCAGTGCTGTGGGGTTTATGGCCCCTCCCCCTAGCCCTTCTCCCCCTAGCCCTTCTCCCCCAGGCACAGCAAGAAAGAGCATTACCTGCGGCAGGGAGTGGGAGCTTCTGGGCATGGGAAGGGGGGGCCCTTCAAGGCTGTCCCACAGAGCACAGCCCCTGCAGCGCTTTGGGCACCTGGCGCAAGCACCGGATGTAGAACAGGTGCGCCATGATCGCCGCTGTCACGTCCTCCTGCTGCAAGGGAACAAGGATCGGTCAGAGCCTCCGACACCCATAGCAACGAAGGGCATGAACGGCACTGGGAGCCAGCAAAATTTCCTCCCCAACCCTCCCCACATCCAAGGGACAGATTCCCGCACCCAACCCTCTGAGACGAAATCTTGTCTCCTCTCAAGTTACCTCCAACCCCACTCCCACCACTGTGGAATGAACTCCTGTCCCCTTCCTCTCAGTCCCCCTGTGAGAGCTGTTCTACCTCCCAACCCAGCCAAGGATTAAGCTCCGCTCCCCAGAATCCCCTCATCCACCCTCTCCCCCTCCAGCTGAGGGGCTGGAAGGCTCTGGGCAGTAGTGCTGTGGGGTGAGAGGATGTGGATACCTTTCCCAAGGGACCCCCCCCCCGCCCCCCATTATTAAGATGATGCCATGGACAGTAGCTCTGGGGAATGGAGCACTTCAGCAGCCTCTGCTGACTGACTCCTCCAGTTCTCCCAGAGCAGGTGGTGGCTGGGATAACATGATACTAGGGCCCTAGGAACCAGCCTGAGGCCCGGAGGGGTATGAAACTCTCACAGGGGGAGTTGGCAGCCCCTAGCATGAGCAATAGCAGCGTGTCATGTTGATGTGACACCTGTTAGGAAATAGCCGAGCTGGGTCTGCTCTGCTTTGAGCTGCTCAGGGGAGAAGCTGACACCTACCAATGGCACCTGCCCGGGTTCATCCTCTCCTTGCTCCCAGGTCAGTGAACGGGTATGGCATGGGAGTGACTGTCAATAGCCTGGAGGTGAAAGGCCCTGGGTGTCCCTCCCCAATTGATCCTTCTTTGGTTACCTCATTCCCGATCAGCTGGCTGGCTTCCCCCAGGATAGAATATGTCAGCACAAGCCCAGCCTGGCTGACACGGAGCTGGGGGTCATGTATGGCCAGAAGCGCTGCCTGGAGGAAAGATCTTTTCTGTCCTTCTGTGAAGATCTCTCCAAAGACCTAGAACCAACAGCACCAGAGCCCTTGTCAATTGTCCAGAACCAGGCTCCAAATCCCTCTAGTATCTCACAAGGTGGAGAAGAGTCCTCCTTTTGCAGCCAACTTTTGGGG
This sequence comes from Eretmochelys imbricata, assembly GCF_965152235.1. Classification (NCBI taxonomy): domain Eukaryota; kingdom Metazoa; phylum Chordata; order Testudines; family Cheloniidae; genus Eretmochelys; species Eretmochelys imbricata. The sequence continues at coordinate 17,865,905 of NC_135577.1, forward strand.
TCCCATGGACCAAGGAACCCCCTTCAGTAAGAGGTTGCAGGCACTGAAGAATAGCTCTTTCTGGAGCAGGATTCACCACAGGTGCCATGACATGCTGGGAACGTGTCTGCGCGCTCTGGAAACCAGCTCACAAAAACAACAAAGGACCCGCTACTGCTCCCAGCAGCGCTATCTCCCATGGCTCACCTGCTAGAGGTTAGGGGCCTTTTCGATCTGCTTCCGTTCCTGCTCCCCACCCCACCGACAATCCCACGAGCGTCACATATGCTGCAGTGACTCAGCCCAGGAAAGGAGCTCAGTGTCCCTCACACAACGCCCATTCTGCTTCCTGACTCGCCCTGGTGCTCGGCAAACCGCACACCCTGCCTGTGCTTCCAGAGGTGCAGGGAATCCAACAAGGATCTGGTCCAGCAATTGCTGGTGTGAGCTTCCCAACTCACTGACCCAGGGGCTCCCCTCTCAGACACCAGGGTGTCAGCCAAGGAGACAGTGAGCAGGGCCAGATGCCTGGAGATACAATCCTTCATTAACTGAACCCACCAGAGGATCCCTTTTATGCCACATAACCATGGATCCATGCAACACACACAAGCCTGGACTGCTAGCAAGGCTGCAGACCAGGCTCCTCGGCCTCTTGCAGCCGAACACGGTCTGCTGGAAATAAGTATCATAGAATATCAGGTTTGGATGGGACCTCAGGAGTTCATCTAATCCAACCCCCTGCTCAAAGGAGGACCAATCCACAACTAAATCATCCAACAGATTTTTGTCCCAGGTCCTTAAATGGCCCCCTCAAGGATTGAACTCATAACCCTAGGTTTAGCAGGCCAATGCTCAAACCACTGAGCTATCCCTCCCCCTCCATAACACACTCACTGCAGGGGAAGACAGCTCCACACCTGAGCTACTGCAATGCCCTGGCGGAGAGTCCTTACCTCCCCCACCCTGGCCATGTTCCTGTACGCCAGGCGCTCGGTGTCTTGGAGCCCGTCCCGACACCACAGATCACTCTCCTCTCTGATGTTCAGCCCTGGGGGAGAAAGACACCCCCATTGGGGAGGTTTGGCATCTGGCTTTAGTGCCTGTTTCCTTCTCTTCCCTTTGCTGGGTGAACACTGGCTGGGGTCCTCATGGCATCCACGGCACAATGGACTCGCAGGGTCCCCACCAGGTGGTTTAGTACCTGAAGGGGGATTTGTCTCATTCGTCACAGTAATCAGGTGACCCTTACGGTCATTGTGCTCTGGGCATGGGTGCTTGTTAATGGTGGCTGCTAATGCTGAAAACGCCCCACAGCCACTGAGTTCAGGATCTGGCCCTAGCTACCCAACTGGTGACATTCTACAAGCTTTGTGTCCATCCCCTGTGGTCCCTGCCCCTGCCTTCATGATGGGCTCTTTCCCTCCATGTGTCTCAATAGGTCCGTTCCTGTCCCCTCACCAGCTGGCAGCCCCCTGGGGGGCTGATTTCTCTGGACTGGGGGACAGAGCCAGGCTATGAGGTAAAGCAGCCAATTTCCCTGGCATCTTCGTCCCCTGCCTCTCTCCCTGAATTAGGGAAATGAGTGTGAGTCATCATCTAAGCTGGGGTCAGTCTCAGAGGAGGGAGCTTCTTTCTGTAGGGTCCCTTGGCCAGTAAGTGGGGGGCTCAAAACAGGGGCCTTCTTTCCATTGGGGTCCCTCTGCCCTGCTGCAGTTGGTCTAAGAGCAGAGGCCTTAGTTCTATTGGTGTCCCAATGGCCAGCTGGAGCTAGTCTCCAACTCCAAGGGACTCATTTCTATGGGGACCCATTGCCCAGCTGGGTTTCTTACCCCTCCTCTGCAGCAGGAGCCTCTGCAGCCAATAGATCCCATCCCTGGCTTGCCAGCTGATGTCATCGGCTGGGTCAGAGATGTAGAGACCCAGCCGCAGCACAAAGTTGCCCGCCTTGGGGAAATCGGAGGAGGTCTGGTGGAGGAGGAGAAGGGGGGAATCCATCAACATTCTGCCTTCAGCTCCCCAGGTCTCCTGGGCTAGAACTCTGCTCCCATCCATCTGTAGGAGGCGCTGGGGGAGAGGAACTAGAGCCCTCTTTCTCTCTGCCCCCAAGGGAGCTTGGAGCAAAGGGACCCACGGCCTGGGCCCTCTGTGAGCACTAGCTGCCAGGCTTCTCCAGAGTAACAAGGGCACTGAGGCCAGGCACGACCCTGCCAGCCAGTGGCCTATGGAATGTAGCAGTCCCTTACGGAGCCAAGGGGGACCACTTAACCAGGGGATGAGGAATTTGACTCAAGCCCTGGCTCTGCAGGATGCTGGGGTCAAAGGTCACTTACGTCAAATCCGGAGAGGGAGGTGGCAAATCGGAGCAGGGCAGCGCTGCTCCGTATGGCCCTAGCTCTCTCCTGGGTGTTTCTGGAGTCGAGCCAGAAATGGAGGTGCTGCGGGAGAAGAAGGCAGGGGAGGGTCAGCCGGCAGGCTTACATGCTCTACAAACGAGCCTCTCCCACTCCACATGGGGCGGAGAACTTGTGCTCAGGGTGGAATATCTGACTCCTCATGTGGGGGTTCATGACACTGCCCACATCTTGCTGGGCACAAGCTGTCACTGTCTCTCCAGCCTGGGACAAAGCTCAGCCTTGGGGCTGGTCTATTTGCTCTGAACCCCTGATCCATCAACAGCCCATCAGGATCGAGGCACATGCCCTGGGCCCCCAGACCCCAGCTCCAGAGGCCTTGGTAGGATGGATGGAGGGGCCGTGGGGACAATCGCTCCGGGAACTGCCGTGTCCCTAGGACAGAAGAGCTGATTCCCTGAGTCTTCTCCTGTATCTCAGGGTCTCCCTAGAAAGGAGCCAGTAACTTTTCTCAGAGGCCTGTGTCCCAGATCGCACAGGGGTTTCAGTCTGTCAGTCCCCAGCCAGGCCTGGTGCTCACTGTTAGTGCTCAATGGAACCATGCAGAGCTCTGGCTGACAGTCCCAGCTCCTTCCCTCTGCCCCCGCCCCTTCCCCACCACCGCTACCCCGGATGGCGGAAGGGTCCCAACATTCAACTGCACTGATGGCTCTGGGAAAGCGTGGCCATCTGGGTCCAAGCTGGGAGGACACAATGGAAACATGGTTCTTCTAGTCTCTCCTTTGCAGCCCTCCCACGGGGTTCATGGTAAATTTCCCCCCAGACCCTCCCATTCTGCTCACCTCCAAGAGGTGCTGCAGCTTGTCCGTGGTGGGGGTCTCTGCCAGCAGGCCCCCGAGCATGGTGTCCAGGCTCTCTAAGTAGGTGTTGTGCAGAGCCTGTGTCATAAATATAAAGGCAAGGGTAAACCCCTTTAAAATCCCTCCTGGCCAGAGGAAAAATCCTCTCACCTGTAAAGGGTTAAGAAGCTAAAGGTAACCTCTCTGGCACCTGACCAAAATGACCAATGAGGAGACAAGATACTTTCAAAAGCTGGGAGGAGGGAGAAAAACGAAGGGTCTGTGTCTGTCTGTGTGATGCTTTTGCCGGAGACAGAACAGGAATGGAGTCTTAGAACTTAGTAAGTAATCTAGCTAGGTATGTGTTAGATTATGATTTCTTGAAATGGCTGAGAAAAGAGCTGTGCTGAATAGAATGACTATTCCTGTCTGTGTGTCTTTTTTGTAACTTAAGGTTTTACCTAGAGGGATTCTCTATGTTTTGAATCTAATTACCCTGTAAGGTATTTACCATCCTGATTTTACAGAGGTAATTCTTTTCTCTTTACTTCTATTAAAAGTCTTCTTGTAAGGAAACTGACTGCTTTTTCATTCTTCTAAGATCCAAGGGTTTGGGTCTGTGTTCACCTGTTCAAATTGGTGAGGATTTTTACCAAACCTTCCCCAGGAAGTGGGGTGCAAGGGTTGGGAGGATTTTGGGGGGGAAAGACGTGTCCAAACTACGTTTTCCCAGTAAACCCAGATAAAGTTTGGTGGTGGTAGTGGAAATCCAAGGGCAAAGGGTAAAATAGTTTGTATCTTGGGGAAGTTTTAACCTAAGCTGGTAAAAGTAAGCTTAGGAGGTTTTCATGCAGGTCCCCACAACTGTACCCTAGAGTTCAGAGTGGGGAAGGAACCTTGACAGCCTGCAAGAAGAGGGAGCACCCGTCAGTCATGGGACATGGGACTACCCCTCTCATGGGACTAGGAGGGTTCTCTGGGGAGCCCTGGCCAGACCCAAAAGGTACATCCTGGCCTCTGCCATTCACATCACTGCAGGGACACTTAGCAAGAGTTCATGGCTGGATGCCTGCTGGCTCTTCAATCCTTGCCCTTAGCAGTTCTCTGCGCAGGGCCTGGTACCCAGCAGAATATGGAAAAGCCAAACCGCAATGGGTGGGAGGTAGGATCCCTGGGAAAGTCCAGGCAGCAGAGCACAGAATGAGGAGAAGAGGGAAGGCTGGAATCAGCCACAGAGGGGTAACACAATCTTCACTGGTGGGAAGGGGCCCTCCCTTGCAGTTTGTGTCATCCCCCCCCAACCCACACGCCCTGCCCGGGCTTGCCCCCCGCTCTGCTCACCCCTCCCCTATTCTCAGCAGCTCCATCAAACTGAGGGAGCAGGGACCAGAGGTCGCTCCTGCTCCTGGGACAGAGAAGTAGGATCATGACCTACCCGGAAGTGGGTGGTGTCCTGCCCCGTGCCCATGGTGAAAATGGTGTAGAGTAGAGCCCGCAGGAGGCGTGACTCCAGCTCCAGGGCAAGTGGTGGCTTCAGTTTGCTGGCGGGAGAGAGGAGCCCGTGTTATGCTTGGCAGCACTGGAGTGGCGCTGGCAGTGTCATGCACATGACCCTCCTCCCCTGCAATGATCCCTCCCTATGGCCACTGTCACGTTACGGGAGTGAAATCACCCCCAGCCAGGAAAGAGGGGATGTTCCCAGCTCCTCTGCTGGGGGATGCAAACAGCCACGGCTGGGGTTAATCTAGGCCCAAGAGGATCTGCACCAGGGTTAGGGCAAGCTGGATGGGAGGGTCCTGGTACCTGAGGCTGCAAACCGCGGCCATGGAGCTGGAGACGATGGAGCTCGGCTCAGACACCATGGGCAGATCTTCAATCAGCTCCTGAGAGACCCCAAGGAGATAAAATTGCATGTGAGATTCAGGCCCTGTAGACCCACAGGCGCTTCCCAGGGAGGAGGCCAAAGTGCTCTGCAGAAACAGTCAGTGTCACCCCCATCCCCAACCAGCTGGCCTCCCCATTCCTCCCATCCATCAAACTTACTCTTTCCTTCCCCCTCTCCCACCCAATTCTTTCCTCCCCTCAGCCTCAGCTGCCCTTCCGGCCTTACAATTTCCCCACTGCCAGTTCCCCATCAGTGTCAGAATTTCCTCTTTCCCTGCTCCTCATCCCCAGGAAGCCCTGTCCTCTGCTTCCCCCTCCAGTCCCACTAACTCTTCCTCCCATGTTGGGCTCCCTCACCCCAGGAGCCGGGCACGGGGTCCCACTCACCGCAATGCTCTCCACAAGGGCCGCTTTGGAGAAGTGCGGCTCCAGAGTGTCCCACCCCTGCTGCTGTGCCGAGAAGCACAGACGTGGGACAGCGTGGAGGAAGCGGAGCTGTTTGGCTCTGTCCTCCACCCACTAAGAGTGGGATTGGGGAAGAGAGAGAGAGAGATGGTCAGGTAGGGACCTCCCCACCCCACCGAGAAAAGCTCCAGGTCTCAGGACCTCCCTGGCGTTGGACAGGGAAAGCCGCCCCTCTTCCCAAAACCAGTGTCACCCTGCACAGACTAGGGTTGTAACTGGGGCAGTGTCTGCGGGGAGCGGACACCTTGGCCTGCATGAGATGAACACCCCCACTTTGGGGTGCCAGGTAACAGGGGAGAAGTGCCCCCCATTGCGGGTGATGGATTCTCTGGGACAAGACCCCGAATGTGGGTGGGGATGGAACAAGGGGCAGGACAGACTTGGGGGCAGTGCAGCTGGAAGATTTTTGTACCTCAACTCTGCCCTGGAGGTGCTGCTGGATGACCCTGATGGTGTCTTGTTCAGGGGACACATCCTCCTCCTCATCCTCCAGCTGGGCACTGAGGGTCTCTGCACCAGGGAGAGAAGGAGAAAAGCATCATTTATGCTACTGCTGTGAGAATGCAGGGTAGAGAAAGGGCTCAATGTCCCCCATCCTCAACAAGGAACCCCATGGCATCGAGGTCCCCACCGTGCTCTTCCCAGAGATGACCTCAGCCCCATCAGCCTCAGGGCCCCGTGGCCATCAGCCCCTGCCCAACATTATCAGGGGAGGCTGGAGCTCCCCCAACTCTGCCCAGCATCTCCTGCCATGGAGTGTGGCTGGGCCACTCCCACTGGTGTCAGTGGGGCTCCCGTGGCTCAGTCCTGGAGCCTTGGTGAGCCAATGGGCACAGGGTGTGTCATAAATATCAAGGGAAGGGTAACCACCTTTGTGTATACAGTGCTATAAAATCCCTCCTGGCCAGAGGCAAAACCCTTTCACCTGTAAAGGGTTAAGAAGCTAAGATAACCTCGCTGGCACCTAACCCAAAATGACCAATGAGGGAACAAAATACTTTCAAATCTGGAGGGGGGCGGGGGGCTAATAAAGGGTTCTGTCTGTCTGTGTAATGCTTTTGCTGGGGACAAATCAGAAATGCAAGCCTTCCAACTCCTGATAAATTAGTAAGTAATCTAACTAGCAAATGTGTTAGATTTTCTTTTGTTTAATGGCTGGTAAAATAAGCTGTGTTGGAGGGAATGTATATTCCTGTTTTTGTGTCTTTTTGTAACTTAAGGTTTTGCCTAGAAGGATTCTCTATGTTTTAAATCTGATTACCCTGTAAGGTATTTACCATCCTGATTTTACAGAGGTAATTCTTTTACCTTTACTTTAATTAAAATTCTTTTAAAAACCTAATTAATTTTTCTGTAGGCGTTTTCTGTAGGCTGAGAACAGCTATCAAAGAAGAAAGGTATCAGGTTACAGCACAGCAAAATTTTACAAGTCAGGGTTTTTGGTTTTTTTGCTTTATTTCTAACTCTTGGGTGTAAAGTGAGTTAAAAACAGAGAGGTTAGGAGGACAGAATGCCATGTTCAACAGAAGCTGCAATTAGCCAGATTTGAGGCTGAGGAAAAACAAAAGGAACATAAAAGATGGGTCGAACTCAGACAGAGAAAATGGAGGCAAAAGAAAAAGAAATGGAGGCAAAGGAAAAAGAAATGGAGGAGAGGAAAAAAGAAAGGAAGCATGCAGAGGAGGAGAAGGAAAAAGAGAGGAAGCATACACTAGAGATGGAGAAGGCAAAGGCTCGCAGAATATACCAAATAACCCTAACAATCCTTCCCCAACAATCCATTACACTATGTCCACAGTATAATGAATCCAGTGATATTGCTGATTATTTTCTCACCTTTGAGAGACTGTGCACACTCCATCAAATCCCTGAAGCTCACAAGATGACCAGGTCGGCCGCAAAATTGCCTGGAAGAGCTCTGGACATATTCAATAAGATGGTGATTGAGGAGGCTTCGAACTATAATAAATCCAAGGTTTTGGTTTTAAAACAATTTCAAGTTACACCTGAAACTTACCGAGTAAAAGTGAAAGCCCTTAAGAGAGGACCTGGACTAAGTAATGTGGCTTATGTAAACCAGAGAATAGATCTGTTTGAGAAATGGCTCGATGGACAGGATGTAACTAGCTTTGGAGGAATACGGGATTTGATAATACAGGAGCAATTCCTGAATATGTCCAAGGATGATAGAAAGCAGTGTTTATGGGATAAAAAATGGACTCAGCAGGAAGTCTTGCTTTTTATGCTGATCAATACAAGCAGTCCCAGACTGCCAGAGAGGTGGGGCAAACCGGAACAAAACGGGTGGAGGGAGGAGAGAGGAACAACCCTGGTCACAGTTGGAGCGGATACCAGAAGGGACACCCTCAGACCACACCCTACTACCAGGGGCAGCCCAAAGCCCCAACTATACTCCAAGGAACACTCCAGACACCTTGTTGTCCCACTACACCGTTCTCCAGCAACCCACCTCGCCCCAGTAACCAGTTAGCTGGGCAAAGTTTTAAATGTAACAAGCCGGGACATGTCAAGGCCAACTGCCCCAAGAACCCCTGGAAATTACAGTTCATTGCACCAAAATCACACCAGAGGTCCTCAGGCCCAGATGCCTCCCAGATACCCTCAGAGCAGAGGGAAACTGTGAGTGTGGGCAGGAAGAAGGTCACAAAATGGAGGGACACCGGAGTGTTGGCTATCCATGCTTCCTTAGTGGACCCCAATTTAATCGACCCAGAGGTCCAAGTAATGATTCAACCCTTCAAGTCCAACTCTTTTGACTTGCCTACAGACAAGTTGTCTGTTTGGTACAAGGGCTGGTCAGGAACGTGGACTTTTTCAGTTTATGATAATTATCCCATCCCCATGCTGTTGAGGGAAGACTTGGCCAATCATGTGAAGCTAGCCAAGAAGGTGGGAATGGTCACCCGCAGACGGGCTAAGCAAGCTGTCACACCTAGCTCTGTTCTGGAGACTTCTACCAGGACGCACTCAAAGATGTTGGAACCAGACCCCATACCAATGTCTGCAACAGCAGTAGTGAATCCAGTCACAGAGACCCAGACAGAGCCAGTCCCAGAACTGGAACCGGCAAAAAAAACAGCACCAGAACCATTGCCAGCACTGAATCCAGTACTTGCAACCTGCACCAGAGGGCCCCACCCAACCTGCACTGGCAGCAGCAGATAACCCTACACAAGAGGCTCAGCCAGAGCCTGAACCCCAACATAGTGCACCAGCCAAGAGCGGTTCACAGTCAACTAAAACAGCCCCATCACCTGAATCGCTTCCAGAGGGACCAAGCCCAGGTCCACAATCCAATGAGGAACTGATGTCTCCAGCATCAAGGGAACAGTTCCAGACCGAACAGAAAGCAGATCAAAGCCTCCAGAGAGCTTGGACGGCGGCACGGAACAACCCACCGCCTCTCAGCTCTTCGAATCAATCCAGGCTTGTTGTAAAAAAAGGACTTTTATACAAGCAAACTCTTTCTGGTGGATACGAGGAAAACTGGCATCCTCAGAGACAGTTGGTAGTTCCACTAAGTACCAGGTAATGCTATTAAGCTTAGCCCGCGATCATCCTAGTGGCCATGCTGGGGTGAACAGAACCAAAAACCATTTGGGAAAGTCGTTCCACTGGGAGGGAATGGGCAAGAATGTTTCTTCCTATGTCCGGTCTTGTGAGGTGTGACACAGAGTGGGAAAACCCCAAGACCAGGTCAAAGCCCCTCTCCAGCCACTCCCCATCATTGAGGTTCCATTTCAGCAAGTAGCTGTAAATATTCTGGCTCCTTTTCCAAAAAAGACAGCCAGAGGAAAGCAGTACATACTGACTTTCATGGATTTTGCCACCCGATGGCCAGAAGCAGTAGCTCTAAGCAACACCAGGGCTAAAAGTGTGTGCCAGGCACTAGCAGACATTTTTGCCAGTGTAAGTTGGCCCTCCGACATCCTTACAGATGCAGGAACTAATTTCCTGGCAGGAACAATGGAATACCTTTGGGAAGCTCATGGGGTGAACCACTTGGTTGCCACTCCTTACCACCATCAAACAAATGGCCTGGTGGAGAAGTTTAATAAAACTTTGGGGGCCATAATATGTAAATTTGTAAATAAGCACTCCAATAATTGGGACCTAGTGTTGCAGCAGTTGCTCTTTGCCTACAAAGCTGTACCACATCCCAGTTTAGGGTTTTCACCATTTGAACTTGTATATGGCCACGAGGTTAAGGGGACATTACAGTTGGTAAAGCAGCAATGGGAAGGGTTTACACCTTCTCCAGGAACTAACATTCTGAACTTTGTAACTAACCTGCAAAACACCTGCCGAACCTCTTTAGCCCTTGCTAAAGAAAACCTACAGGATGCTCAAAAAGAGCCAAAAGCCTGGTATGATAAACATGCCAGAAAGCGTTCCTTCAGTGTAGGGGACCAGGTCATGGTCTTGAAGGCACTCTAGGCCCACATAATAAAAGCATTGTGGGAAGGGCCATTAATGGTCCAAGAGCTCCTGGGAGCTGTTAATTTTCTCATAGCATTCCCCACCTCCAACCGAAAGCTTAAGGTGCACCATATTAATTCTCTAAAGCCCTTTTATTCCAGAGAATTAAAGATTTGTCAGTTTACAGCCCAGGGAGGAGATAACGCTGAGTGGCCTACAGGTGTCTACTACAAAGGAAAAAGTGACGGTGGTGTGGAAAAGGTAAACCTCTCCATGACCCTTGGGCATATGCAGTGACAGCAAATCAAGGAGCTGTGCACTAGCTACACGCCGATGTTCTCAGCCACCCAGGACTGACTGAACGGGCATACAACTCCATTGACACAGGTAATGCTCACCCAGTTAGAGCCCAACCTTACCGGGTGTCTTCTCAAGTTAAAACTGCTATAGAACGGGAGATCCAGGATATGTTACAGATGGGTGTAATCCGCCCCTCTGGCAGTGCATGGGCATCTCCAGTGGTTCTAGTTCCCAACCCAAATGGGGAAATACGTTTTTGCATGGACTACCGTAAGCTAAATGCTGTAACGCTCCCAAACAACTATCCAATGCCACGAACAAATAAACTAGTGAAGAAACTGGGACGGGCCCAGTTCATCCCTATCTTGGACTTAACCCAGGGGTACTGGCAGGTACCGCTAAATAAATCCGCCAAGAAAAGGTCAGCCTTCATCACACATGTCGGGCTGTATGAATTTAATGTGCTCTCTTTCAGGCTGCAGAATGCACCCGCCACCTTCCAAAAACTTGTAGATGGTCTCCTAGTGGAATTGGAAAAATGTGCACTCGCAGACCTTGATGATGTGGCCATATTTTTGGAATCCTGGGCAAAACACCTGGAACACCTACAAAAAGTCTTCAAGCGCATAAGGGAGGCAAAACTAACTGTTAAGACTAAAAAGTGTCAAATAGGCCTAAACAGAGTAGCTTACCTTGAACATCCGGTGGGTCAAGAAACTATCAACCCCCTACAGGCCAAAGTGAATGCTATCCAAAAGTGGCCTGTCCCAAAGTAAAAAAAAAAAACTGGTCCAATCCCTTTTTAGGCTTGGCCAGATATTACAGGCCATTTGTAGCGCAATACAGCCAAATCGCCAATTTCAATTTACACCTAAAACTTACAAAGTAAAATTTCAAACCCTTAAAAAAAGGCCTGAACTAATGTGGCTTATGTAAACCAGATAACAAATCTGTTTCATAAATGGCTCAACAAACGGGCTCTTACTAACTTTGAAGGAAATGTATATTCCTGTTTTTGTGTCTTTTTGTAACTTAAGGTTTTGCCTCAAGAAATTCTCTGTTTTAAATCTAATTACCCTGTAAGGTACTGACCATCCTAACTTTACATAGGTGATTCTTTTCTCTTTTCTTTAATTAAAATTCTTCTTTTAAACACCTAATTAATTTTTCATTGTTCTTAAAATCCAAGACTTTGGGTCTGTGTTCACCTGTACCAATTGGTAAAAATTATTATGAAGCCTTCCCCAGGAAAGGGGGTGTAGGGCTGGGGGAAATATTTTGGGGGAAAACGTCTCCAAGTGGTCTCTTTCCCTTTTCTTTGTTTAAAATGCTTCGTGGTGGCAGCAGACTGTTCAAGGACAAGGCAAAGTTTATACCTTGGGAAAGTTTTTTTAACCGAAGCTGGTAAAAATAAGCTTAGGGGTCTTTCATGCAGGTCCCTACCTCTGTACCGTAAAGTTCAGAGTAGGGAAGAAACTTTGACAGGGTGTTACTAGTCCCCCACTGCCCCTGTCCTCCCCCCTGTCCCGTGGGTCTCCCCTCACCTGCACAGAGGGAGCCTTCAGCCTCAGGGCTCTCAGACCCCACGGAGGGGCTGCTGGCCCCTCGGGAGAAGGAGGAGCTGCTGGTCCCCGTGCCAGAGTCGCCCAGCTCCTGCTCTGGGCTGGCTCGGAGCTCCTCAGTGGCCAGGCTGGTGGATGGCTCCGGTTGGGCACTGGGGTGCGGCTCCTGGCTCCTCTGCTTCCTGTAAAGGAAGCTGCAGAGCCACCTTCCCAGGCTCCCACCCTCTCCTGGGTCCCTCCTACATAGCATCACCCTGGGCCACCTCCATTTGGGACCAGAAGGGGCCTCAGGGCATGCTAAGGGAGCTGGTGTCTTCCTCCTCCTCCAGAAAGCCAGGGAGCTCCTCCTCCTCGCCTGGCCACTGGCCTCTTCCCCGTCTGCGGGGACAGAGGGGCCGCTCTCCTCCTGGGAAAGCCGGACGCTGCTCCCTACCGGCTCCGGAGCCACCAGCCCGGCCTTCCTCCTCAGAATTCGCCTCAGCCGCTGCATCCTGGGAATGAGTGGGGAGCAGCCATGAGTCTGGGTTCAAGGCAGCCTCTCATTAATGTGCCTGCCTGTTCCTCCGTCCACCTCCTCTCCGCTGAGACAATTTCTCCTCACCACACACCCCACCCCAGGGCATGGGGGCTGCCGTCCACACCCACTGGCAGCAGCTCACAGCACAGGCTGCTCCCAACGTTCCCCCTCACCCCTGGGGCCCTGTGACACCAGGGGAGTCTCGTCCTTTCAGAGCAGTGGGGCTCTCTGTTAGTTTGGACAAGCAGCTCCCTCCACCCCAGAAGGCCCCGCTCCCTCCCAGGCCAGGGAAAGAGCAGCACCCGGACAGTCCCCAGCGAAAGTTCACAAGGTGCCAATGCTGGGAGGGAGGAGTCGCCCTCAGTTCCCACTGATTTCACTGATTGCGGTTTTGGGTGTTCAGCACCTGGCAGGTTCTGCCCTCCCCAAAGACTCTCGACGTGGGGAAAAATCTCCTGCAAGGGAAGGGCTGGGAGCCCTCTTGCTGGCCCATTCCCACCACACTGGGGATGGCTCTGGAGAACTCCACTCACTTGCTCTAGATGGGAAAGCGCTGGGTGGCAGATACTCACCGAGGCCTAGTCTCTTGCCCTCCTCCTTGATCTCCTGCACCAAGGTGGGCTGGAAAGGGTGCTGCCCAATGCCCTGCCAGCAGAGCAGGGAGTAGAAGCCTGCAGATCGAAAGTGGCTGTGAAAACAAGATGACGTTTTATTGTCAGGGGATGGATAAACTCAGCCTAGCAACCGGGGGTTTACAACACTGACCTATGGCCAGCAGCACACCTCCCATCTCCAGGTCTCCTCGTACCTCAAGCACATTCCTGAAGCGTGATGACCCAAGGGCTGTAGGGGAGTGTCCCCAGCCCCACTGAGGGAAACAGAGGCCTGGGCAGGAGAAGCCACTGCCCCAGGGTCGTTGAGGGAGTCAGGGATAGAGCCGGGGATGGAGCCTTTGTCCAGGCTCCCGCACTAACCACTAGAGGAACACTCCCTTCCAGAGCTGGGAAGTGCCAGCGGGACTCGATTCCCAGTCTCCCTGGCTCTGAGTGTGACTTGTTGTTGTGACCGAGGCAGGGGGGTGGGAATCTGGACTCCTGGCTTTCACTGGTGATTTTCTTCTATTCCCAGCCTCCCTGGCCCTGAGTGTGACCTATGGAGGCGGTGGAATCTTCATCCTTAGAGATTTGTAAGGCCCAGCTTGACAAAAAAAATCATCTATTTTAAATTAAGGGCAAAATTTATGAAAATCTCTTCAATAATCTAAATAGAAGAGGAAAAAATAACATGAAATCGAACATGTTCACTGCCAAGTTTTTGAGAGAGTCACACCACTGACATGATAGCTAAAGCCCTGGAAGCAAACTTAGCTGAAATGCTAACCCAGCTTTGGACAGCAATAGCTTCCTTGGAAGGTGCAGAAACTATTGTCTTCTTTTCAGTTTATTCAAAGAGTTCAGTTCAATGACTCGTTCGTTGAAATTCAAGAAAGCCATTGAGAGTTCACAAAACAGGCAAACTTCTTTTCCTCCCTCAATCTATGGATAAAAACTAGGTGTGAGGGGATGGATATACTAGTTCATAAATCTAGAAACACGTGAAAACCAGAACGTATCATTTTAGTTCACTAACCACACTTCAAATTTCCTTTGTTTAAGAAATCAGTTTTAAATGCAAAACATTTTCATACAACTTTTTTCTTATGCTTCTCTTTCTAGCTCCAGCATGACCGTGGTTTGTGACCAAAGAGAGGTCACTTCTTTTCTCTTTCCCTCTCTATCATGGAGATGGAGAAAATTCTCTAAGTCCTAGCAGGCAAGAGATTTGAGCACGTCAGGCGTGTGAGAGCCCTTGTGCTCTAAAGGACAATGGGTGATTGTTGTTTGGGGCAAGAACCCCAACGGATTTGATACTTGTCCCCCATCCAAAGCCAATAACACATCTCTGTATTTTCAATCATGAGTTAGACATTCTCAGCACTCCTCTATCTCCCGCAGCCCTCAGGTGTTCCTTGGATTATGGAAACTTGGTTGCAAAGAGGACTGGAATTTTTTTACTGGCTTCCTGGGTGTCCCTAGCCAATGAGGGTCTCAGTCTGGCCTCCGAGGCCCACACCCCCCAGACACTGAAGATCAGGATGGATTGATTTCACTTCACGTTTTTTGTCTTTGTATTTTTGAATTATTTTCCTAATGAAAGATTGATTCTCATGAAATTCATAGAGCTGGCAGACGACAGAACAAGGAGCAATGATCTCAAGTTGCAGTGTGGAAGGCTTGGATATTAGGAAAAACTTTTTCACTGGGAGGGTGGGGATGCCTTTGAATCTGCTAGGATAGGGTCCCCCATCTTCTACTTAGAGCCTATATTTTTTCTTACCTTCTACACAGATGACGATTTCTTTCCACACAATCAATACAGTAATAAAAATAATCCCGAGAATCTCCTCCACACCAACCGTCTCTTGGTCCCCACTGAGAGACCGCGAGATGGAGGCTTGCTGCAGCAAGGCTACAGGGGTCTCCGAGGTTCCCCCTGCCCCGCACCCCTGTCCTGCCGGGCTGTTGTCAAGGGAGCTCTGTGGGGTCACACCCGCCTCATCATCTTTGCCCAATAGGCTGAGTTCCTGCCAAAGGCCTTTGTGAAGTCTCTGCCACACTCACCTTTCCCTTGCAGGCCTGATGTCTGCCCCTGGCCAGCCCGGCTGGATGTTTCAGCTGCACCCTGGATCACCCCACTTGCTCATTATTGATTCTGGGGAGCAAGCAGGCCACCCAGGAAAACAGCAGAGTCTATGCCTCACCCCACACTGAGTTTTTCATAGAGGCATCGGTTGTGAAACTATTTGATCTCCTAATCCGGCCTCTATTTCACTGGCTATGACATTTCACACGCTTACCACCATATTAAGCCCAATTGCTTGTAATTCACAAAAAGGTGCCATGGCACCTTCCAGAATGATAACCAGTTGTGATGGGAGGATACCAGGAAACAGAGAATCTACCTCTTCCCCAGGCCCTACGCTACCAGCACTCCCAGCTATCTTCGAGACACCACCGACATCCTGGGGAAACTACAATCCATCGGTGATCTTCCAGAAAAGGCCATCCTGGCCACTATGGATGCAGAAGCCCTCTACACCAACATTCCACACAAAGATGGACTACAAGCCATCAGGAACAGTATCACCGATAATGGCATGGCAAACCTGGTGGCTGAACTTTGTGACTTTGTCCTCACCCATAACTATTTCACATTTGGGGACAATGTATACCTTCAAATCAGCGGCGCTGCCATGGGTATCCACATGGCCCCACAGTATGCCAACATTTTTATGGCTGACTTAGAACAACGCTTCCTCAGCTCTCGTCCCCTAATGCCCCTACTCTACTTGCGCTACATTGATGACATCTTCATCATCTGGACCCATGGAAAAGAAGCCCTTGAGGAATTCCGCCATGATTTCAACAATTTCCATCCCACCATCAACCTCAGCCTGGACCAGTCCACACAAGAGATCTATTTCCTGGGCACTACGGTGCTAATAAGGGATGGTCACATAAACACCACCCTATACCGGAAACCTACTGACCGCTATGCTTACCTACATGCCTCCAGCTTTCATCCAGACCACACCACACGATCCATTGTCTACAGCCAAGCTCTACGATACAACCGCATTTGCTCCAACCCCTCACACAGAGGCAAACACCTACAAGATCTCTATCAAGCATTCTTACAACTACAATACCCACCTGCTGAAGTGAAGAAACAGATTGACAGAGCCAGAAGAGTACCCAGAAGTTACCTACTACAGGACAGGCCCAACAAAGAAAATAACAGAACGCCACTAGCCATCACCTTCAGCCCCCATCTAAAACCTCTCCAACGCATCATCAAGCATCTACAACCTATCCTTAAGGATGACCCATCACTCTCACAGATCTTGGGAGACAGGCCAGTCCTTGCTTACAGACAGCCCCCCAGCCTGAAGCTAATACTCACCAGCAACCACACACCACACCACAGAACCACTTACCCAGGAACCTATCCTTGCAACAAAGCCCGTTGTCAACTGTGTCCACATATCTATTCAGGGGACACCAACATAGGACCTAATCACATCAGCCACACTATCAGAGGCTCGTTCACCTGCATATATGTCATCATGTGCCAGCAATGCCCCTCTGCCATGTACATTGGCCAAACTGGACAGTCTCTATGTAAAAGAATAAATGGACACAAATCAGACGTCAAGAATTATAACATTCAAAAACTGGTTGGAGAACACTTCAATCTCTTTGGTCACTAGATTATAGACCTAAAAGTGGCAAGTCTTCAACCAAAAAACTTCAAAAACAGACTCCAATGAGAGACTGCTGAATTGGAATATATTTGCAAACTGGATACAATTAATTTAGGCTTGAATATATACTGGGAGTGGATGGGTCATTACACTAAGTAAAACTATTTCCCCATTTTTATCCGCCCCCCCCCCCCCACCCGCTGTTCCTCAGACGGTCTTGTCAATTGCTGGAAATGGCCCACCTTGATTATCACTACAAAAGGTTTTTTCTCCCCCGCTCTCCTGCTGCTAATAGCTCAGCTTACCTGATCACTCTCCTTACAGTGCGTATGATAACACCCATTGTTTCATGTTCTCTGTGCATATAAATCTCCACAATGTATTTTCCACAGAATGCATCCAATGAAGTGAGCTGCAACTCACGAAAGCTTATGCTTAAATAAATATGTTAGCCTCTAAGGTGCCACAAGTCCTTCTTTTCTGTTTGTTCCAGTGGTTAGTCTCCCTCACTGTCAAAAATGTGTGCCTTATTTCTCATTTGAATTTCTCTGGCTTCAACTGACAGCTGTTGGTTCTTGTTGTGCCTTTCTTGGCGAGATCGATTTAGCCCTGCCCCGTGAAATCCAATCTCCCTGTCCTGCTGGGATCCCTCCAGCCAGGAGAACCCAGTCGGGGCCTCCTAGATGTTTGTCTGCTGGGCTGGGGATATCAGATGCACCAGAGGCATGCAGAAGTGAGTGCACCGCATCAGCCCGGCGTTGGGCTCAGAGGTTTGGCCTTGGCAACTTCTGCTCCAGCCACATCTCTGGGTGTCTGGGCTCAGGGCTTCTGACCCCCGGGGCTGCAGCCAAGGCTGGGGTGCTGAGCTCAGGACTTTCATGCCTCCCCACTGCTCTCGGCACTCTGGGTGTCTGCCCGGCATCTGCAGCTGGGGCTCAGGGCTTCCCTTGCAGTTCCTTCTGGGGCTCAGGGGTCCATTTTTCTGGATGCCCCCAAATTGGCCCTTGTGTTAATTTGCCAGGGGACTAGTAGGTAGGAGCCCCCAGCTGAGGTGCTCTCAGCAGCAGGGACCCATCCAAACATCTTAGAACCTCCTCTAACTTCAGAAAGATTCTTGGCTGCTGCCCTCAGAGCCCAGGTCTGAAGGCAGCACAGAAGTGAGCGTGGCAATGCTGTGACCCCCCTACAACAACCTCTGAACTCCCCCACTATCCCATTTTGGTTGGGACTCCCAGCAAACGAAATATCATTGAGATGGACATGTTCCAACGAGACAATTCAATTAAGAGTAGGATACCAGGGGAGGAAAAATCACTTTTGTCGTGGTAATGAGGGTGGCCCATTTCAAACAGTTGACCAGAAGGTGTCAGTAAGAGTAGGGGGAAATTAGAATGGGGGAAGTTAGGACTTTTGGCTGCAGAATTTTATTTCATTTTTTTTATGAGATTGTGTCTTTTAGGTTTTCTGGCACACAAGCAGAGAAGTTAAAGAAAAACATAAATTATTCTTGCTGAAAGTTTGCAATGTCTAGCTAATTTGTTTCTTAAGACCAGACCAATAACACATAAGAACCCAAAAATCAGAGGGAGAGAATGTAAGCCACTGCCTTTAACAGAGAGGCACAATTCACTGGGTACCTGCTGTCTGACTGCTGCTATGCCCCCACTGAGCTGCTTAGCATACAAGCAGGTCCAGGAACCGTGCCCAAAATTTAAAGTCGCAGTATTCAATTTTAACACAACCACAAATACACCAGAGCATCCAAATTTTCTGTTTTACAAGGTCTCTCCTTGTTTTGGAACACTGGTTTCTAAACATGCCATCGGGAATTTGAATCAAATTTCAGCTACTAATTAGCATGTGTGTGGAACAATCACTAATGTGCATTCGGTGTTATGTTGTAGGTTTCTTTAGGAAATTTGGGGAAAGCCTATTTTCCCCCCCCACACAGTGCACATTTGCTGCCCACTGGTGCTGCCTAAGCAGTAGCATTGTGACATCAGAGATAATCCACCACTCAGCACTCCCTGCCTCCAGCTCCTTGTCACACCTGGGGAGAATGACTAGCCCCTGGCTGCCATGGCAACAGCTACCTTTGACAACTGATTGCCCCTTCTTACCAGAACATCATCACAGAAAGGAAGTTTGTAATGAAACAGGACCAGATTTGGATAAGCGGGACAGTCTCCTGCTGGGCTCATTTGGGTTTGTACTGTGGTACTGTACAGTGTTTCTTTTCAAAGAGCAATTGTTTGCTACCTTCCTTAGTAAAGGCTCAGTGAAAATAAGATGCAAAATTCCTGCTCTTTTACTTGGATATTGTTTATCCGCTTCTCTCAAATTGAGGATTAGAGCTTCGAACTTTCACTGATACTGAAGTTGCATAAAATGAGTTTTATTTTAATACAGTTTAATTTAATTACTCTCTATACTCTGATCAACACAGCACTGAGTGGTGAAAAGGGACCTTCATAAAGATAAGAATGGCAATAAAATATATACTGAAAACAACAGATGAGTAAGAGCTTCATTGTTTAAACAGCACATATATAATGTTCTTTCTATTAAAAAACGAAGGAAATTAAGAAACCAAAAACCCTTCATTTAATGCTTCTTAGGTTAGCTTTCATCAATAAATTAAACCATCAAATAATTAGGAAATACAAAGTCAAGGTTTTAAAAAGGATTAAAAGGTTACAAAGTTTAGCATTCTCAGGTTAGCAAATGTCCAAATAAGTGTTGCCGTGGCACCCTTAATTCAGTCCTCTTGTGCCTTTGCCTGATGATGCAGACGTTAATTACATGATCCCATGTTATTTTTTTCCCTCGCGACCCCTGCCTTATGCAGTGCACAAAATTCTCTGCTCTGGGGCTGTGTAAATGAAGGAGTCTGTTGTCTGCAGGATCCCTGCCTAATTTATTGCAGAGTTAAAGTTTCATGGGCAATACTCATTCTGGTATTTCCTAACTTGAGAGTACTTGACTTCAGATAGCCTTTGTCCTAATTTTTATGGCTTACTTTACTGAGGAGACCAACCTTTATGACAAAAGTGGGTTTTGTTTTGTTTTTTTGTTTGTTTTTTGGTGATGTATCCATTATTTATCTGTTCAGTACCAATCGTGTGTGCTTTACAAAACAGAAAGAGTAAGTACACTCCCTAAAACTGGTACGAATTATACCTGATAGGACACGCACACAACTGCTGCGAATTACACCTGGTAGGACGCGCACACAAATGCTACGAATTACACCTGGTAGGACACGCACACAAATGCTGCGAATTATACCTGATAGGTCATGCAAAGTTCGATTCTAGGCTGAGGCACATAAACAAAGTCCACAACTGCAGAGTTCCCACAAAACACCAAGTTTATTATGCTCGAGCGTGGTGCCCCCCTGCTAGCCAGGAGGGGACCCCGAATATAGATTATACAAAGGTTATATACTTTTTAGCAAAGCATGTTGCCCTCGTGCATCGGAAACCTTAGCCAATAAACAAACCCTTTTCTTATCTACCACCTATCCCTGTTTGGTGCATTCCTTGTGCTAAACCAGAATGTTAATTACACAGCATGGTCCTAAAGCCATACATCAGTAACTTTTATTATCAGGATGGGAGGCCTCACATCAAAGGCCAAGAGATAGGGAGTTAGAGACTGACAAAAAACAGATACTGGGAGTCAAGGCAGGCTGGAGACAAGGAGGAGGATTTTCACAGGGATGCAGTGTCTAAGGAACACTCCTCCTGGTGCATGATGTGCTTGCTTTTAGACAATGGTGGGCCCCAAACCAAAATGGAGTCACATGTGCTAACTTTTCCTTAACAGTCCTCCCCCCTTTTTTTTTTGTATATCAGTAAGCTATATTGGGGCTGAGTAACCGTGCTGCAGGGTTAGCAACTGCCGACAGCACATACTGCAGCATTGTAGGCATACAAAAAATAATGCAAAAACAATAACAGTCAAAAAAAGTAAATACAAAATATGCCGTCCCCAAGTCCCCACATCCGGTAGACATGAGGTGAGCCAGTCCCAGACCTCCTGGAATCCGGCGCTGGTAGTGTCGAGGCTGACGTGGTGGAATAGGGCTGCCTGTTGCTGGAGGATGTGGATGTCAGTTTCCACCCTATGGTGCTGATTTACAAATACACAACAGCTTGAGTTGACCAGAGCACAAACCCCGCCCTGGTTTGCAAGAAGATAATCCAGGGCTAGACGGTTTTGCAATGTAGTTTGGGATAACTGAGTTACTTCAATGTGAAGGGCAGATAGAGCATCTGCAGTAACATTTGCCATTAGTTCCAAAGCAGCTGAAATGTTAACTATAGCTTTTTTCAGCTCGCTTACTCCCAACCACGGCAGAAACCAACGTACAAAGTAGTGAAAGCCTCTGGGCCATTGAGAAAGGGGGTTTAAAGGAATACTTCGTCGGTCCCTTCATACTAGATTGCGGATCGCTCCCTGGGTCAGGTTCTGGTGTACTGTCACGGCGGGTACTATAGCCCCTAAGGTACATGTACCACACCATCCTGCTGGGAGAACCTTATAGGCTGTGTGATTGCATAACCAATACCAGCCAGACCCCTCGGGGACTGGCCACGGGGTCCTGGAGTAAGTGGAGGGGCCTCCCGCACCAGAGCTGATTTGGTGGTGTCCTTACACCCCACAAAATTTCCTACAAAAACTGTATTTTCTATGCCCTTACGTCGTGACACACATAAAGCATAATTACCCTGGGCCACCATATCAATAGACCATATTTGGATTGTAACATTCCAGTTAAATGTAGTGCTTGCCCATAGCTTAGTTTGGAGTGTTCGATTAAGGGGGATAGGTACCCCTATCAACGGGACCCCCTGACCCAAATATGTGGGGGTATGAATACAAATCCAACACTGCATTCGATTTACACCCTGTTTTATGGCACGGGTTAAATTTAAAAAGCTATTGCCCTCCCATTCTTGTACTGGACTTGGGAATCGGGAGAGGAACCCCCCAGGCAAACCATACCAATGTCGGCATCCTCCTTTATACCATACAAAAAACAACACCACCAATGTAAGTCCGATAAACAGGAACACAAGAAGTCCTGGTGGGCTATGAAGGTCCCAATAGCTGGAAAGCTTAGTCCATGGGTTGGTCGTGGTGTTCATTCGTGAAGTGGCTCGTCCAATGGCTTGTCAGGGTCAGGTGGGGGTCCCAGCGCCAACTTAACGTAGCTATGATGGATCCAGGAACCTTTACCTGCAAAGGAGTGGTGGCAGATGGTGGGAGTAATGTTCGTGGCTGTAAGGCATTTTTGGTATTCATACTTGCCCACAAGCACAGATTCCAGCCCCTGGAATAAACCCACCCCACCACTTCCCTGCACATTCCCAAGAATACATCCCGCAACTCCCTCCCTGCCAATGTACAATGCTCCGTCTTTGCCACCAAGGCCAATTTTCAGTGTCTTTTGCAGTCAGGAATCCTTGGATCTTGGTGGTTTCAGCAGAGCAGGTGTTTCTTCTTCTCTCTCGGAACAGTCACGGTTTTGCATTATACAGGGGAGAGGTTACTAGCACGTCACCCTGTAGTGCTTTGGTTTCTTTAGCAAATACTGAATGCAGGTTAGCTCTGTCAGTGGACAAGGGAGAGGTTACTAGCACTTCACCTTGTCCTTTTCCCTGCTGTCCAAAAGGAGGAAAGAAAAAAAAACCCAGAAGGAGGGACAGGCTGATCAGTAGTCGAAGTGAAGTCACCTTGAGGTGGAGGGGTCTTTTTGCAGTAAGAAGCATGGGTTCAGGCAGTCAGTTCTTAGCACTTCACAGCGGTGTTGGTAGTTAGCAGGACTTAATCAGGGCCTTTCCAGCATGGGGCCAGAGTAGTCTTTTGTTGATGGACCTTTATGTAGACCCAGTCACCTGGTTTTAACAAATGGCAGGTTTGCTCAGGATTCTTGAAGCAGGACTCCTTTCACCTGTAAATACAGAGACCTAACACATTTCATTAATGTCTGGCAGTGTGTTGCAGATCTCACAGCTGCCTGGGCACATTCAAGCCCCCCTCTTTCTTGGCTGTTAGCCAAATCCTAGCTGTGAGTAGTGTCCTTGGGCAGGCCAGTGTCTTATCTTTGGACCAATTAGCTCGTCCTCCGTTTTATTTCTTTTCCCCTTCTTGTCTTTTATTCACCTGCAAAGGAAACTTTCACTTTCCACTCACACACCTTTGTTCAAAAATGAACACATGTACATTGCCCAGTATACAGCACTTTAGTCTTATTGTTCAATGTATGCCACATACACCCTTCTAGGAAAATGACCTTATTACAGAGCTTTGGAGCAACAAACCAGGACAAGCACACCCACTTTTGAGGAGTCCACTTGGTACAACTTCTGGTGCCCAATCAATAGCTTTCCTCCCTCCCCAGCCCTCTGGCTAGAAATTGAGGTAGTCAGAAGGATCTCGTGTATAATATGGGGAATGGGTTAACCTTTCATGTCCTTGCTTCCAAAGATGCTGGTGTGCAAATTTTAACAACAATTTTTTTCAATTAAAAGATCTGGCCAATGAAATTTTTTTTTTTTACTTAAGCAAACGTATTAAACTTAAGTATATCACATTTTTTTGATATTATCCAAACACTTTGTATTCCAAGTTGAATAAAACAAGTATCTGCATTTTGATTTAACCCTTCTATTTAGTTTTAAACTAAACTGTCCTATGAATACTTAAACACAGCAATTCTGGCCACAAGACAAACACCACAAGACAGGACATAGAACACAGAACAGAATACCTATTGTGCCAGTAAATTCATGAGATGTTGAATTGCTTTTAAGCTGGCATCAGTTTTCTCTGATTTTCTGACAGACAAAAAAAAAAAAAACACAGATCTACCCCTTTTGGGCAGTCAGTCATTACTTAAAATATTTCCTTTTTATACAAATACCCTTGTTAATTGCAGGCAAAACAGAGGAATTACCCATATTTTCTTGTATTTGTTTTATAGGCAGCCCAGGTTTCAGTGGCCTCTACCTTATCAGTTAGGTAATTTACATTAAAACAAATGCTTTCCGGCTTGCTTTTGGATCCACAGGTTAAAGATTCTTACTTTAAAAAGGGCACAATAAACTTTACCAGACTTTTGATTGCCTTTTATTTTTAACTCCTGCTGTCAAACACACAGTGACCTGAAAAGAAGACACCACCTATTGTAGCCCCTTGGAGCCTAATAAGATATTAATTAAGTAGCACTGTATAATTGCATTCCTATGGAAAAGGGCCCATTTTTTTCCAAAATGGCTGCAAAGAAACCAAGAATTCTTTTTCTTTCCAGTATTTCACAAAGTTCAACTGGTTAATTCTTTCCAGCAACTACAGAGTTAACTTCTTACTTTCCTTTCTTAAATCACTTGCTTATTTCCCAAAACGACACCCAATTAACTTAGATTTTACCATTCCAAGTATTATTCCGGGATTTACGTTTTCCATTCTTGTAATTATTTACTCCTCTTTTTTCACTATGATCTCCAAGTTTTCAACCTGTTTTTCAATCTCTCTGTTGCCTGCCCGCTTGGGCCCGATCCTGTTTTTTTCTCTGAACTGTCCCTTCCATGAGCACCAGCTTTGTTTCACTACCAAATTAACAAGGAGGGTGGGCTTCTTAACTAGCCCCCAACCCTCCTGGTCTCTTTTCTTAAATATTTTCACTTACAAGGGCTACCCGAGTCCTCCCCCCAGGAGGCTTGTCACCTGGACAGAAAGCACGGCTAATTAGCAAGCAAGGAGGTGACGGGCATAAGTCAGAAAGCCGAGGGTAAGCCGGAGGAGGGGCAGAAGCAGGCATAGCACAGAGCGGGGCTGGAGACCCCTGAGATGAATAAGAAAAGGAGGAGGAAAGAGGATGTCCTTTCACATGCGCATAAGCCCAGTTGTCCCATACATACCAATAATCCATCTGGGCTGGAGCTTTGTTTTCCAGCCTTTTCCTAAGTGCTGTTAATTTTTCCCCAGCAAAGGAACCATCTGGTGGCCAGTCAAAAGGTGTTTGAGTTGTTAGTGCTGGCCACTCAACCTTGCACAAGATTACAGCTTTTTTTTTTAACCTAACCCATGGGTACCAGAAATATTCCCCCAATTCTCGAGAATTTCTGCCAAAGGGGTCCCCTTACTTACACTCTGCCCAGAACCCATAATGGGCTACCAAAAGGACACCAAATGTACCACCTTATCGCCTAAGTGACGGCTCACACACCCACTCCTCGGAGTTCTCAAAGGTGAACTCACCCTGTGCCGCCTGGAGCTGTCCGAGAGGAGGAGTGTAGTCTCGTTTGTTGGGGTGAGCCTAGAGTCCCTTCGTGGTCGCCAAAACTGTTACGAATTACACCTGAGAGGACACGCACACAACTGCTGCGAATTACACCTGGTAGGACACGCACACCAATGCTGCGAATTATACCTGATAGGTCATGCACAGTTCGAATCTAGGCTGAGGCACATAAACAAAGTTCACAACTGCAGAGTTACCAAAAGACACTAAGTTTATTACGTTCGAGTGTGGTGCCCCCCTGCTAGCCAGGAGGGGACCCTGAATACAGATTATACAAAGGTTATATACTTTTTAGCAAAGCATGTTGCCCTCGTGCATCGGAAACCTTAGCCGATAAACAAACCCTTTTCTTATCTACCACCTATCCCTGTTTGGTGCATTCCT
This sequence comes from Eretmochelys imbricata, assembly GCF_965152235.1. Taxonomy (NCBI): domain Eukaryota; kingdom Metazoa; phylum Chordata; order Testudines; family Cheloniidae; genus Eretmochelys; species Eretmochelys imbricata. The sequence goes on from NC_135577.1 coordinate 17,891,243, forward strand.
CGTGCTAAACCAGTATGTTAATGACACAGCATGGTCCTAAAGCCATGCATCAGTAACTTCTATTATCAGGATGGGAAGCCTCACATCAAAGGCCAAGAGATAGGGAGTTAGCGACTGACAAAAACCAGATACTGGAGTCAAGGCAGGCGGAGACAAGGAGGAGGATTTTCACAGGGATTCAGTATCTAAGGATCACTCCTCCTGGTGTATGATGTGCTTGCTTTTAGACAATGGTGGGCCCCAAACCAAAATGGAGTCACATGTGCTAACTTTTCCTTAACAATACAAAGACCTTATGATCTAAGGAAGACGGACACATACAAAGAAAGCAGGATATGTAAGGACTACTAATTTCTTTCTTTCTTTCTTTCGATGAATAGTTGTCACAAATATAAAGGGAAGGGTAAACCCCTTTAAAATCTCTCCTGGCCAGAGGAATAATCCTCTCACCTGTAAAGGGTGAAGAAGCTAAAGGTAACCTCGCTGGCACCTGACCAAAATGACCAATGAGGAGACAAGATACTTTCAAAAGCTGGGAGGAGGGAGAAAAACAAAGGGTCTGTGTCTGTCTGTATGCTGCTTTTGCCGGGGACAGAACAGGAATGGAGTCTTAGAACTTTTAGGAAGTAATCTAGCTAGGTATGTGTTAGATTATGATTTCTTGAAATGGCTGAGAAAAGATCTGTGCTGAATAGAATGACTATTCCTGTCTGTGTGGCTTTTTTGTAACTTAAGGTTTTGCCTAGAGGGATTCTCTATGTTTTGAATCTAATTACCCTGCAAGATTTCTACCATCCTGAGTTTACAGAGGTGATTCCTTTACTTCTATTAAAAGTCTTCTTGTAAGGAAACTGAATGCTTTTTCATTCTTCTAAGATCCAAGGGTTTGGGTCTGTGTTCACCTATGCACATTGGTGAGGATTTTTACCAAACCTTCCCCAGGAAGTGGGGTGCAAGGGTTGGGAGGAGTTTGGGGGGGAAAGACGTGTCCAAACTACGTTTTCCCAGTAAACCCAGATAAAGTTTGGTGGTGGCAGTGGAAATCCAAGGGTAAAATAATTTTGTACCTTGGGGAAGTTTTAACCTAAGCTGGTAAAAGTAAGCTTAGGAGGTTTTCATGCAGGTCCCCACATCTGTATCCTAGAGTTCAGAGTGGGGAAGGAACCTTGACACCTCCCCAAATATGATATAAAATAGCATATAAATAAAATATTAAAAGGTATTTTTAAGATATAGTTTAAGGACTATCATCAATTAATAAACCTCCTTTCATAGTACCCTTGTAATTGTTGCCTTACTCACTAGTGTTTTCCAGGAGTGGCTTTTGAGTTTCAAAAAAAAACATCTTGCAAGGCAGGGGCTTTCTAAGTAATAGCAGCCTGTCCCTGACTGCCTGTGAGCAGCAGGACTTCCCACAATCTCTGCAGAGCTACGTTTTGTGGGTCCATCCCTGATATGTTTTGATTGCCTGCAGCTCCACCCCGGGTATGCCTCCTACCCTAGGGATTCAGACCGCACCCTTGGTCCTGCGGCTGTCATCAGTTCTTGTGTAGAGGGGATTCTATCCCAGCTGGAAACACTCCTCTGGACATTTTACCCAGCACAAAGCCTGTGGTAAATGATAGTCATCTCGTCTGAGGACATTTTGGTGTCAATCTCATTTCAAGTAATGGGAGACAGCGATTATTTCTAATATGGGAAATTTCAGGATTTTTAAGCCAGGAATGAGGAGATCCTATTGGACTTTTAAAAGACACCATGTAACTCTAAATTCACAATGTGAGTTGGCAACATGGTATACTGGCCAAGTTCACTTACATCTCACTTATCGTGCCTATTACAAGGGTAACCACTGAATACTTTTTTAATCTGTTCTTCTTTATTAGCTAAGGAGACACTAGAGCCCAAAGAAAAATGGAAAAGGAAGAAGAAAAAAGGATGCTTTCCATGTTCCCCCTTCTGTAGAAAAAGCAAAGGATCTATAGGTAAGTGGGACTCTTCCCATTTGGTTTGGGGCTCTACTCCTCACTCCCAGGAACTGTGACGGGTGCACTATCGGCAATGCTGGGAGCCTGAAGCAACTGGATGGAATCTTAGATTTTGGCTGCCAGCTTCTAACAAGCCTCTACTGAGCATGTGCCAAGAGTTATTTTCAGAGGCGTATAAATTGGGTAGTTCTGGAAGAATTTTCTGAGAGACAGCGAAAGGCCCCCTTCCTCCAAATGTCAAGTCCCTGTTCTAAAGTATGGAGCTGTTAGACCTTCTCAAAGAAAAAGTTGTAATTTTTTTTTAACAGTGGCAAAGCATCACTTCCTGTATAGAGGGGATTCTCCCTCCGCTGGAACCATTCCTCTGGCCCTTTTACCCAGCATAAAGCATCCAGAGCAGGAATGAAAATATCACCCAGTGCTTTTTTTTTTCCCCAGGGAAAAAAGAAATAAAATAAACTCAAGCAAAAAACAAACAAAACGGTCTATCCTGATTTCACTATGTACTTGTACAGTTGCACAAAGTCAAAAGTGTATGAAGCTTGCAGAACGTCCCAGTAAAATAGCAATGTGTAACCTGTGTGACATTCAGTAGTCCTATAAATAGGAAAGCACCTCTGAATTTAGAAGACATTTCATTCTACCGTATGACAAAAACATTTTTTTTCTTTTGGTTATAACTGTTATTATTTAACACCTCTTTTTTTCTAAATTAACCGGGGTATTGGGCCTCAGTGAGGAATAGAAAAGCCTCCTAAGAAATTTTCACCTGCAATCTTCAGCTGCTTTTAAAATTATTTGAGTGAAACCAAAACAATAATAAAACCCCCACAAACAAACCCAACACTTAATATATTTTTGCAGAAGTAAAGGTTGCATTTTTGCATCTTCATCTATTTCAGATATGGCCCAGGATTTCATAGTAAAATTCCCTACAAAGAGCTGAGGTCTCCATCTCATACATTGCACTTCTCAGATTATTACAAGGAAATTAGCAGTGATCCTTCCACATTTTCAGTTTGTTTGTATTCACACAAATGGGGAAGAAAATACATGTGTTTGTGTCTAGTGAGAAAGTCAATTATTGATGAAGTACCGATAATTTATTTTCTTTCATTTCACTATCAGATGGTTTAAATCAGGAGCAAGATTCAGCGACACAGAGAGCTCCAAAGTCAAGGCAGAAAGATGTCTTAAAGCTGGAGCAAGAAGGGTACATTGAGCCGGTCCTGGAGCTGGAGGAGACAGAAGGACTTAACGGTATTTCCTCTCATAATTTTTGCACTGTACCTAAATTCAGTGGGTGAAATTCTGGTGCCTTTGAAGTCAATAGAACATAGGACTTGAAGGAATCTCCTCGGTCATCGAATTCAGTCCCTGCTGTCATAGGCAACCCCCTGACATTATTTCATTCATAAACTTTTCAAGCTCCATCTTCAAACTAGTTAGGTTGTTTCCCCCCACTTCTCCTATTGGGTGGCTGTTGAAGAACCTCTCTCCTCCAACAGGAATTTGTCACTGACTTCAGTGGAGCCAGAATTTCACCCACCATGCTTCACTTAAGTTTACAAAAATGATCCATTAGGACCTTCAAAAAACAAATACATATGAGATTGGCCTAAATATCACAAGAGTAAAACTATAATTATACTATACTTCACGGTTTGTAAATTTCTTGTCTGGTTTGTGAGCCTTTAGGGGAAAGCTGCCTCCTGATTTAGTCTGTGGAGTGCCTTAGGGTCAAATTCAACACTAAACAAATATGCGAACTGCAGACTTCCCCCCATCTGCTTGAAGATGACTCCCCTTATCTACTCCTAACCCCTGCAAGGGTGGAGCTGCCATTTTGTGCCTCTTCATCTCTCTCCCTTACCCCTATCCTATCCCCTTCCCCTCCCTGCCCCACTAAGTCCCCTCCTCCACTCCACACTCCTCCTATTGCCCCCCAGAGGCTTCTGTCCCCAGTGCCACCTTGCATTCACTTGCCCCCACATTTTCCCACCCTCTCCCCTGCCCTTACAGTATCTTACCCCTCCCATTTTCCCTCTTTCACCCCCTATTTCCCTGAGATCTCCTCAGTCCTCTCCCCCACCTCTCTGAATAGCCTCTTCTCCTCATGAGGATGTCTCCTGCTTCCCACGTTCCTCCCAGTTCCTCAGAGTTACTTGTCCAGCCATTAACCACAGAGTCCAGAAAGTGGCCATTGTCTCTGAGGGCACCCTGGCTTCAGTGTAATGGAAAACTGTGGGAGATGGCAGCCATCTCTATTTGGGGCAGCCTTACTTCCACATGCAAAGCCTGTAGTGAATGATAGTCGTCTCATCCCAGGGTAGTTTGGCATCAATCTCATTTCAAGTAATGGGAGACAGCGATTATTTCTAAAATGGGAAATTTCAGGATTTTAAAGCCAGGAATAAGGAGATCCTATTGGACTTTACAAAGACACCATGTAACTCTAAATTCACAATAAGAGTTGGTACCATGGCATAGTGGCTAAGTTCACTTACATCGCACTTATCATGGTTCTTACAAGGGCAACCACTGCGCCCCGTCATGCACACCTCTCTTTAAGAGGGAATCTGGTTGTGGTCTCTCTTCTGGGTTTTTACTGCCCACTCAGGAAAAGAAGTCTGCCATTTGCATGGGCCTTACCGGGTCGGTGGCCAACTTGAAAATCGTAGGGCTGCAGTGAAAGTTACCACCTCATGACCCGGGCATTGATGTCCTTCATAATGTTAAGCAATCGAAGTTGCATGTGGTCAGTGACCAACTGGAAAGGGTTCCCCAGTAGATGATACCTAAGTGCATTGATCGCCTACTTCACCACCAACACTTCCTTTTCTATCGTTGAATACTTCTGCTCTCAGGGAAACAACTTCTTGCTCAAATAAAGGACTGGACGCTCCTCTCCCTCAGCTTCTTGAGAAAACACTGCTCCCAATCCCATTTCTGACACGTCAGTCTGTAATATGAAGGCTCTGTCAAAGTCTGGGTGGAATAGGATGGGCTCCCTAGTTAGTCGATCCTTCAGTTCCAGGAAGGCTCTCTCACACTCTGCTGACTACTGTATCTTGTGAAGCTGGAAGCTCTTTTTTAGGTCGGGTAAGGGTGACATGAGCGTTGCAAGGTTTGGCACAAAGTAGCAATAGTATCCTGATAGGCCCAAGACTTGGCTTACCAGCCTTTTTGTCATAGGGGCTGGGCAGTCCCCTAAGGCTTGTATTTTATCCAACTGGGGGTGTAGGGTACCTCGGCCCACACTGTACCCCAACTATGTTACCTCTCGCTGCCCAAGATGGCACTTGACTAGGTTGATGGTGTGCCCGGCTTCCCCTATAGCTTGCAAGATGGTTGTGAGGTGTTGGAGATGTTCTTCCCACATGAGGCTGTCTACAACTATATTGTCTATGTAGGCTGCTGCATATAGGTGGTGAGATTGCAGCCGCCTGTCCGTAAGTCACTGAAATGTGGCTGCGGCCCCACAGAAACCAAAAGGCATGGTGACTAACTGGTACAGTCCAAATGGGGTGTGACCAGCAGTGCGAGGGGAACCCCTCACTGGAAATGCGAATGTCAGGGCAGGCTGCAAAGGGGAGAGCAGATACTCCCCAGACTGGTGGGTAACACTGAAGTTAAACTCCCCAGCCAGTCACAAACTGTGCTTCCAATCCCCCACACTGGTTATCAAGAAGCAAAAATGAAATCACACAGCCCCTTAATTGCATTCCAGTCTCTGGCTCCCAATCAACACCTACGTCCAGTCCAGTGAGAAGTTATCTAAAAACTCTGCTCACATATACAAAATGTTCTTCTGACCCCAAAGGGTCAGCCATGTCACCAGGCCAGTATAGGTTTGGATACTACCCAAAATACCACTCTGCCAGCCAGGTTTATTATAAAGAAAAAAGAAAGAACAAGAAGATAGATGTTAAATGGTAAAGCAGTTACATATATACAAAGATTTGAAAGTCCATATCTCAGGCTCCTATCAGTACTTGTGAGTTTGCTGGCTTGAATGTCCCTCTGGAACGCAACCCCAGCTAGGATGGGTCATTCAGTCCTTTGTTCAGAGCTTCATTTTGTAGCAAAGTTCACCCAGAGATAAGAAGCAGGACTGAAGACAAAATGGAGAAGATGCAGCTGCCTTTTATAGTCTTTTGCCATGCAGCCTGTGCTTCCTTTGTTCCAAACACAAGCTGCCCTACACATGGCTTGAAAGCCTTAGAGTTCTGTCCATAGGCATGCCCCTGCCAGAAAATGACCACATGGTGACAGGGATGCTGGAAGATGGGGAGGCCAAGGGGCCATGACCCTCCGCCTTTTTGCCATGGGCCCAGCCCCCTGCTCCTCTTACTCTGGGAGAAAGAGACTGCTTTTAATCTTTTTTCTTCACCCTTCTTGGTCAATACCAGATACCTTTGTAGGACCCTCTCATAAAGTTTAGCCTTTTCAGAGTCTGATAAACTGGATCTTTGAAGAACGTCTTTCATCTCTGAATCCAATTGGTGAGGAGGTGTGGTTCTGATATTTTCTTCATCACTAGAGGCATGTTTCCTCACTAGAGGCGTGTTTGTTCTAGCTGATGGCTAGGAACGAGGTACAATTTTTCAACCATTTTATTTAAAATGCCTGACAGCAAAGCTCAACCAAGCTTTATATATTTATAAAGCAAGGTTTGATAAACCCCTGATCTGTTTTACAATCATCTTTTATTCTTTTGAGGAACAGGTTTTTGTAATCGCTCAGTGTTTTACTAATCCCCCATTTTCTTTTTAGCATGCTTACTTGTTAGGGTTTCTGGGGGACTTTTCCTTTTACAGAGTTGAGTGCTATTTTTGAGCTGGCCACTACCGGGTTGTCAGAGGCTGAGCACAGAATAACCTTGCTTTGATGCGGTCTGGCTTTGATGAGGAGTTTCAAAAGAGCAAGGTTTCTGTGTACATGGCTAGACATGCTTATCAGGGGGATGCTCTTTTTTTAAAATGGCTAAGGATTGTTAAAACAATTACTACTTTTATGTTTTTTTCAAGGTGTATACATAGGGCCAGTCTGGGGGAGAAATGCTTGTTCTTAACCTGTAGGCTTCGGGTGCTAAAACATTTAAATCCACCAGCAGAAACTTGTGGGCTTTTTGATAGCATCCTCAAAAGCCTCCCAAAAGAATTGTGTTTTCCCAGGGTACGTTTGCCATGCCTGGGTGGTAACTTGCAGTTTATCTCCATGGTTTTAAAGAGAACCATATACTTTGTATTTAAAATAGTCATTTGTCTTTTTTCCCCTGGCAAAACACATTTTGCACAATGTACAAAATACTCAGCTTCCTGTGGTGTATGTATTTTGTAAAGGCTTTCTCAATTTCACTGCTTTCAGAAGAAGACTTCTTCAGGTCATCTCTAATAAATATGCCTGGTGAAAAGGAAAAAATACTTTTTTTTCCTTCAAAAATGGTCAACAGTGCCAAATGTGTATGTGTCAACATATGAAACTGGAGGACAAAAGAGGGTGTGGAAACCTGTAAAAATATATATATTGATGAATCCTATCGAGCTGTATACTACTAATGTGTAGAGTGAAAATATATAAAAAACCCACAACGGGTTTTCACCTCAGTCCCCGGAAAAATCATGGAGCAGGTCCTCAAAGAATCAATCCTGAAGCACTTACATGAGAGGAAAGTGATCAGGAACAGTCAGCATGGATTCACCAAGGGAAGGTCATGCCTGACTAATCTAATCGCCTTCTATGATGAGATTACTGGTTCTGTGGATGAAGGGAAAGCAGTGGATGTGTTGTTTCTTGACTTTAGCAAAGCTTTTGACACGGTCTCCCACAGTATTCTTGTCAGCAAGTTAAAGAAGTATGGGCTGGATGAATGCACTATAAGGTGGGTAGAAAGTTGGCTAGATTGTCGGGCTCAACGGGTAGTGATCAATGGCTCCATGTCTAGTTGGCAGCCGGTGTCAAGTGGAGTGCCCCAGGGGTCGGTCCTGGGGTCGGTTTTGTTCAATATCTTCATAAATGATCTGGAGGATGGTGTGGATTGCAGTCTCAGCAAATTTGCGGATGATACTAAACTGGGAGGAGTGATAGATATGCTGGAGGGCAGGGATAGGATACAGAGGGACCTAGACAAATTGGAGGATTGGGCCAAAAGAAATCTGATGGGGTTCAATAAGGATAAGTGCAGGGTCCTGCACTTAGGATGGAAAAACCCAATGCGCAGCTACAGACTAGGGACCGAATGGCTAGGCAGCAGTTCTGCGGAAAAGGACCTAGGGGTGACAGTGGACGAGAAGCTGGATATGAGTCAGCAGTGTGCCCTTGTTGCCAAGAAGGCCAATGGCATTTTGGGATATATAAGTAGGGGCATAGCGAGCAGATCGAGGGACGTCCCCCTCTATTCGACATTGGTGAGGCCTCATCTGGATTACTGTGTCCAGTTTTGGGCCCCACACTACAAGAAGGATGTGGATAAATTGGAGAGAGTCCAGCGAAGGGCAACAAAAATGATTAGGAGTCTGGAACTCGTGACTTATGAGGAGAGGCTGAGGGAACTGGGATTGTTTAGTCTGCAGAAGAGAAGAATGAGGGGGGATTTGATAGCTGCTTTCAACTACCTGAGAGGTGGTTCCAGAGAGGATGGTTCTAGACTATTCTCAGTGGTAGAAGAGGACAGGACAAGGAGTAATGGTCTCAAGTTGCAGTGGGGGAGGTTTAGATTGGATATTAGGAACAACTTTGTCACTCGGAGGGTGGTGAAACACTGGAATGCGTTCCCTTTGGAGGTGGTAGAATCTCCTTCCTTAGAAGTTTTCACGGTCAGGCTTGACAAAGCCCTGGCTGGGATGATTTAATGGGATTGGTCCTGCTTTGAGCAGGGGGTTGGACTAGATGACCTCCTGAGGTCCCTTCCAACCCTGATATTCTATGATTCTATGATTCTATGAACGTGTGATTGATGACACCATCCGAATCTGCAGGTCCTCATTAGAGCTGCATGCCCCAGTCCCCCTCAGCTGAGTTTCTGGGTTGTCTCAGTAGTTTCTCTCCTCCCCAAGCTCATGTGACTCAAGAGGGGGGATGGAACTGCATGGACTTGAGGACTGAGGAAAGGTACCATAATGTGCCTAAATAAGCCAACTACCATCAGTTCGCAATTTCAGTAACTGATTTACTGCACACTGGAAAGGCCATGACCACATTATAGAGGAAGAATAATGTATGTAAAATAGGTTCCAGAGTAGCAGCCGTGTTAGTCTGTATTCTCAAAAAGAAAAGGAGGACTTGTGGCACCTTAGAGACTAACAAATTTATTTGAGCATATAAATAAATTTGTTAGTCTCTAAGGTGCCACAAGTATTTAAAATACTTAGTTTTAAAACAACGTTTAATTTTTAACGTTGAACTCCTCAATTTCATTTAAGGTCAGGTAGGATGGGTATCTGAGGTGGACACACATTGAGTATATATCCCAAACAATTCAGAAATGCCAATTTTGGGAAAAAGCAGTCCAAAATATTTCTGTGTCCAGTGTATCCATAAGCATTTTTTTAAACAAATAATGTATTGAGGTTGAGCTGCTAAAAGCATGTTCTCTACTTGTTGATTTGAACCCATCACTTTCCTCTTTGAATCCCTCTGCTGACTCCTAATCTGATATTCAATCAGATTTAAATTATTGGTCACCTTTTCAAGGAAACTCTGTCTCCTACCTAGATGAGCTTTACCTTGTAAAGAATTCCATTTCATTGTTGCAGACAAGAGTAAATGTTGACCACAGTCTTTGTCCTGTAGCGTTAGTTGATTTTTTAGATACACTAGGCCAAGGCCATTGAGCACCTTGAAGATAAAGACCAAGATTTTGAACTTGAATGCTACTGCATTTCAACCCTTGGAGTGTTCACTTGGTGCATGGGGAATGGGATTTTTTTAATCATGAGGCATTTGTGTTTCATCAAAGAAGAAAATCTTCTACAAAGGAACAGCTGTTGTAAAATCAGGTTTTCTCCAAACGTTACTCCTGGAGGAATTCTGTACTACTGTAGGCATGCATAATTAATGAGCCATGCATATCTTTACTTTTCTGTGTAGAAAAAAAAAAGCTTCTGCCAAAATGTTGCTGCATTCCACCTTTTGCCCACCAGAGGGCACTGTGTCACAAGAACAGCAGCAGATAGATACCCGCAGAAAATAATAATTACCACTGGGGCGGGGGGCACGGGAGAAAACCTTTTGTAGTGATAAGCAAGGTGGGCCATTTCCAGAAGTTATCAAGAAAGGTTTTCTTCCCCCCACCCCCCGCCCCCACTCTCCTGCTGGTAATAGCTCATCTTAAGTGAGTGTGTATGATAACACCCATTTTTTTCATGTTCTGTGTGTACATAAATCTCCTCACTGTATTTTCCACTGAATGCATCCAATGAAGTGAGCTGTAGCTCACGAAAGCTTGTGCTCAAATACATTGGTTAGTCTCTAAGGTGCCAGAAGGACTCCTTTTCTTTTTGCGAATACAGACTAACACGGCTGCTACTCTGAAACCTGTCAATATTCCTAGAGATTATTCTCAGATTTCTGACAAGCATAGGGTTGTCTGCAGTGTAGTTGTAGCTGGGTAGATCCCAGGATATTGGAAAGCCAATGTGGGTGAGGTAATATCTTTTCTTAGACCAACTTCTGTTGGTGAGAGTGACAAGCTTTTGAGCCACAAAGAGCTCTTCTTCAGGTCTGGGAACATTACTCCCAAAGTCAGAGCAAAATGCAAGATGGAACAGATTATTTAGCATAAGTAGTTAGCACATATTGTAAGGGACCATTCAAAGTAGAATGGGCCATTAGCACCTCTGCAAACATAGAAAAAAAAGAAGGGGTTAGTGGATTACAGATTGTTTTAATAAACCATAAATCTAGTGTCTCTGTTCAATCCATGATGTCCATAATCCACGATTTGGTGTCCAGCAGAGTAATGAATGTAAGCTCCCTGGTTCTTCTTTTGAAAATGCTGTGCAAGTTGCCTTTGAGGATTGGGACTGATACGTCAGATATAGAGTGATTACTTTATGAAAAGTGTTCACCCACAGGTGATAGGGTGTTTTTGTCTTTTATCATTTTCCTGTGTATATTCATTTGAGTTTATAGTGGTTATCTGTTTCATCCATATAATCATTATTCGGGCATTTAGTGCACTGGATGAAGTGTGCTACATGTGATAGGCATGTATAAGATCCTGGGATCTTGAAAGGTGTTTTGTGTGGAATGTTGATCATTATAGTAATGGAGATATGTCTGCAAGTTTTGCATCTATAGTTCTGGCAGAGTCTGGTGCTGCTTTGAGTGGGTGTGCCCTGGTCTGTGGGGAGCTTCCCCTTGATGACGAGGGTTACCTGGGATTTTCAGAACCCACAGCAGGGGCAACTTAACTATTTCACTCCATGCAGTGTCAGGAATCAATCAATAGGAACACAGCACTTCTGTCTGATCAAGGATTAAATGCAAGTAAGTATGCTCTTATCTAACACTGCAGTTTATTAGATTTAAGCATACAGAGACATAAGCAATAGGTTTAGAACATCCCAGATATTTTTCCTAAGATCTGGAATGGTATTGAGTAATTAACAGCAGGTTTGCAGTGGCCAGTTGCTCACCCACCAGGGAGAAAGGGTGTCAGAAAAAAGTGTCTCAAGATGGCTTCAGAGGACTGCTCCACAATATACTCTATTAGCTAATCTTTTATAACTAACTTCTACAAAACACATAGGTCATAATGACCCCAACTGGATCATCTCTTTTCTAACTTTCAGTCAACTTTTCATATCAGAGGTGCCTAGATTCAAAGTTTTCCAACCACCAAGGTTTTCAGTCTCAGTTGTTTACTTGTCTGTCCCAACCTCCCATTCTGATTAGCAAAAAGTATCTGCTAGATATGACCTCGCTTCTAAAAGCCTGTCTCCAAATTAACCCTTAACTATGTGGTGTTCTATTTCATTAATTCCTATTGGCAGAATGCACATAATATGGTTGCAATTAGTTTGATCACATAATGGGGTATACACATCCCTCAAACCAGGGCAACAATGAGTTTGAAGAGATTGTTCGAAGACCAGAAGAGATGATTCTTGCAATATTTCTTTCATGATGGGGTACCCATCGAGTATGGGTTGTAGTTGTTTACACCCATTGGTGGTTACACTAGCTTAAGTGTGGGGTGGTAGGTGACAAATAGGGGTATGCAGTCAGAAGGGGGTTTATTTCTGTATTGAAGCAGGTTCTCCTGGGGTATTTGGTTGGCCTGTTGCATGATGCAATCTACTTCTCTGATGGAGTGTCCTTGTTTGGTGAAGGTGGTTTTAAGTGAACATAAGAACGGCCATACTGGGTCAGACCAAAGTCCATCTAGCTCAGTATTCTGTCTTCTGAGAGAGGCCAATGCCAGGTGCTTCAGAAGGAATGAATCAAAAAGGTAATCATCAAGTGATCCATCCCCTGTCACCCATTCCCAACTTCTGGCAAAGAGAGGCTTGGGACACCATCCCTGCCCATCCTGGCTAATAGTCATTGATGGACCTATCTTCCATCAATTTACCTAGGTCTTTTTTGACCACTGTTATAGTTTTGGCCTTCACAATATCGACAACAAGTGTGTTAAGCCAGGGATAGTCAATAGGCGGACCATGGGCCAAATCCGGACTGTGAGATGCTTTTGAATGGACCCCACAATGTTTTTATTTGTTTATTATCATTATGGGTTTCTCAATTTTTTTTTCTTGGAGTCTGGACCTTGACTATACCTTGACCAAGAAATTTGGACCTTGACAAAAATAGGCTATCCCTTCTTTAAGGTATATATCACTTACTTTCTCCTCAGAGCACATTCTGTGGTATCTGAGTGCCTGGCTGTCAATAACATATTTCTTGGTATGGTTGGGGTGGTTACTAGATCTATGAAGTTAGGTGTGGTGATCCATGGGTTTCTTGTATATGGTTGTCTGTAGGGTTCCATTGTTGAAGCTGATTGTGGTGTCCAGAAGTTGATGCTAGTGTGGGAAAGCTCCAGAGAGAGTTTAATGGATGGGTGATGGTTGTTGAAGTTGTGGTGGAAGTCTGAGGGAGTTTAAGCTGTCTTCACATAGGATGAAAATTTCTCAGGTATATCACTGGTTTCATGATGCACTTCTCCAGAAATTCTTCTTCAGGATGACCCATGAAGAGGTTAGCATATTGGGGAGCCATCCTAGTACCCCTGGCTGTTCTCATGCTTTGGACAAAATGTTTATTGTTGAAGGTATATCTATGACAGGCGAGGATCAACTGGATGAGTTTGGCTATGTGTTTGGGATGGATAATTGATGGTTGTCCACTGTCTTTTAAATATTTGGGCAGGCAGCTATCCTGTCATTGTGAGGGATATTGGTGTATAGGAAAGTGACATCCATGGTGGCAAGGATGGTATTCTGAGGAAGGTTGTTAATGCTGTGGAGTAGAGTAGGGCTCAAATGTACTTGAGCCATCCAGCTACTGTGAGAGTGGACTGTCTGGAAAGACTCTTGCCTAGGCTCACAGCCCATGCACGTTTCAATCTCTTTGGCTCATGAGTGTTTGCACACAGTGTTCTAGAAAGCCAAAGGTTTCCTTTAATAGATGTTTTCAGTATTCAAACGGGCAGTGAGTGCCACACACTGGCTGAAATAAATGCTGAGTGACTGAGATCAAGTAGGGGATGTTGAGCTCTGTGGTGCACAATCCCCTCCATTATAAGACTGCTGATTTTGCAAAATGCTGTGTTTTTGACGAGCTGTGTCTAGGGAACTCCTTGCTCAAATGACCCCGAAATTTGGGTCACTAACCCTATCCTGTTCCCCCATGAGACAACAAATTTCAAGACAGTCCAAGTAAGCATACAGATCTTAAGCACTTAGAAGAATTAACATTTAAGTAGAAAGGGCTTCTCAACCTAAACTAAAGCAGAGCTGGTGCTTCATTACAGAATCATAGGACTGGAAGGGACCTTGAGAGGTCATCAAGTCCAGTCCCCTGCCCTCATGGCAGGACCAAGCACCATCTAGACCACCCCTGACAGGTGTTTGTCTAACCTGCTCTTAAAAATCTCCAATGATGGAGATTCCACAACCTCCCTAGGCAATTTATCCCAGTGCTTAACCAGCCTGACAGTTCGGACATTAGGAAAAATTTCCTATTAAAACTTCTCTTGCTGCAATTTAAGCCAATTGCTTCTTGTCCAATCACCAGAGGATAGGAAAATAATTTTTCTTCCTCCTCCTTATAAGAACCTTTTAGGTACTTGAAAACTGTTATCATGTCCCTTCTCAGTCTTCTCTTTTCCAGACTAAACAAACCCAATTTTTTCAATCTTCCCTCATAGGTCATGCTTTCTAGATCTTTAATCATTTTTGTTGCTCTTCTCTGGACTTTTTCCAGTTTGTCCACATCTTTCCTGAAATGTGGCACCCAGAACTGGACACAATACTCCAGCTGAGGCATAATCAACGTGGACTGAAGCAGAAGAATTACTTTGCATGTCTTGCTTACAACACTCCTGCTAATACATCCCAGAATGATGTTTGCTTTTTTTGCAAGAGTCTTACACTGTGAACTCATATTTAGCTTGTGGTCCACTCTGACCTCTAGATCCCTTTTTTGCAGTAATCCTTCCCAGGCAGTCATTTTCCATTTTGTACATGTCCAACTGATTGTTCCTTCCTAAGTGGAATATTTTGCATTTGTTCTCATTGAATTTTGTCCTAGTTACCTCAGACCATTTCTCCAGTTTGTCCAGATCATTTTGAATTATAATCCTATCCTCCAAAGCACTTGCAACTCCTCCCACCTTGGTATCGTCTGCAAATTTTATAAGTGTACTCTCTATGCCATTATCTAAATATTGATGACTATATTGAACAGAACTAGACCCAGAACTGATTCTTGCAGAAGCCCACTCGTTATGCCCTTCCAGCATGACTGTGAGCCATTGATAACTACTCTGGAATGGTTATCCAACCAGTTATGCACCAACCTTATCATAGCTCCATCATGGTTGTATTTCCCTAGTTTTTTAATGAGAAGGTCATTTGAGACCCTTATATCAGATGCCTTACTAAAGTCTTGATATACCACATCTACCGCTTCCCCCCATCCACACGGCCGTCACCCTGTCAAAGTAAACTATCGGGTCAGTTTGATATGATTTGTTCTTGACAAATCCATGCTGACTATTACATATCGCCTTATTATCTTCCAGATGTTTGCAAATTGATTCCTTCATTATTTGCTCCATTATCTTTCTGGGTCCAGAAGTTAAGCTGACTGGTCTGTAATTCCCTGGGTTGTCCTTATTTTCCTTTTTATAGATAGGCACTATATGTGCCCTTTTCCAGTCTTCTGGAATATCACCCGTCTTCCATGACTTTTCAAAGATAATAGCTAATGGCTCAGATATCTCCTCAGTCAGCTCCTTGTGTATTCTAGGATGCACTTCATTGGGCTCTAGTGACTTGAAGACATCTGACTTGTCTAAGTAATTTTCAACTTGCTCTTTCCCTGTTTTGAACCTACCCCATTTTCACTGGTGTTCACTATGTTAGGCGTCCAATCGCCACCAACCTTCTTGGTGAAAACCGAAACAAAGAAGTCATTAAGCACGTCTGCTATTTCCACATTTTCTGTTATTGCTTTTTTGTCTTCATTGAGTAATGGGCCTACTCTGTCCTTGGTCTTCCTCTTGCTTCTAATGTATTTGTAGAATGTTTTCTTGTTGCCCTTTATGTCTCTAGCTTGTTTGATTTCCTTTTGTGCCTTGGCCTTTCTAATTTTGCCCCTACATACTTGTGTTGTTTGTTTGTATTCATCCTTTGTAATTTGACCTAGTTTCTACTTTTTGTAGGACTCTTTTTTTTTATTTTTAGATCATGGAAGATCTCCTGGTTAAGCCAGGGTGGTCTCTTGCCACTCTTCCTATCTTCCCTGTGCAGTGGAATAGTTTGCTCTTGTGACCTTAATAATGTCTCTATAACACATAATAAATGGATTAATTGTTTATCAGGTCCAAATACCCTAACACTGCACTGGAGACATTACCGTACCAGGACTTGCCTGGAGGTGTCTTAGCATTAGCTCCCCAATGTTGCAGTGTGGGTAAATTTGCTTTGTCAGTTATGACAGTACTCACAGCTCCCCAAAAGGACAGAGAAAGTAGCGTGAGTGAAGGGACTGATTTGGTCGCTGGGAGGTAAGCAAAGCCACAGTGCTGTTAGCTACACCTGTAAAAGACATGTCCCAGCAAAGAGATGGAGGAAGATATGAAGAAAATCAAAAATAAGTCTTCCCAGAAGGCGCAATCTGCAGTGACTGCTGAAAGGGAAATAAAGGGTCAGATCCTCCGGATGAGCCATTGATGCCCAGCACAGCTCAGGGTGAGGGGTGTAGGCTACCATCACAGCCACCTGATCCTCAGACTGCCAGGCACCAGTCTGATCCTGAGCAGCAGCTTAGAGCAGCCAAGGGGTCATTTCAGCTTCTGGGATCACCACAGAGACAAAGTCCTGAGTCTATGCCCCCTCCTCCAGTAGCTGTGAGCTGGGATGTCATAGAGCTGGTTATACTGGAAGATTTTCTAGGAAATTCTCAGTTGGCCACTTAAGCCATTTTAAAGTGGACTCTGCACTGTGCTGAGGATAAGGATTGGGATCAAACAATGCAAACCAACCTAGTGGAGTTCAAAATGGGCCAGAACTATGTTTTATTTGCATGGAAGTAATCCCATTGGCTTCATTTTTGTTATACCAATATAAGTAAGAGAAGAATTGAACCCAGGATGTATAAGTCATCTGTTACTTACTGGGTACTGCTTTTCTTTAAATTACAAACATCAGGCTGTCTATGGAATGAGTAAACTGTATATAAAGTCACCATTTTCTACTCTGAAATTTTGGTTTGTTTTAACTTCCTTCTGCAGAAAGAAGTAAAGCATTTCAAGATGTTCTGTCCAGATTAAACCTGGAGAAGCACAGAAGCATCAAGATCAGGCTGAGGGATGTCCTGGAGATCTGCCCAGAAAGCATCAAGAACAAGATTCCAGAGGCATTAGGTGATTTACCTTGGCATTTCCTGAGGAAGGTCATGGCTCTGAATGGGACAGCCAGAAATACAAGCATTGGGCACAAGGCTCCTGCAGAAGAAATGGATGATTATGAGGAGAAACTGCATACTGATGGCACTTTCTGTTTTAGTGACACTGAGATGAAAGTTTCTATGCAATCTCTTGATGTTCTTTGTGCTGTTCTGCTTTGCTCAGTTTCCTACAGCAGGAGATCCTGTCCAAAATGTCCATGTGCCAGTTGCCCTCCCTCTGCTGCTACCCGCCCTCAACACCCCCAAGGGCACCCTAGTACTGTGGGCCATGAGGGACATTGTGAGGAAGTGGAGGCCACACTCCCTGGCAGAGAGCAGAGGGTTCAGAGAGGAGAGCCTGGTGCTCACAGAAATGCCAACGATTTCTTTTCTGCGGATGGGGAGCTGCAGCTTCTCCAAGTCCCAACTCCTCAATGAGGTTCTCAGCCCCTCCCAGCAGCACCACGATTTCTTTATCCATCGGGACATGGAGTCTGGGAACTTCCTTCAGAAACTCGCAGATGGGCTGGTTGAGATTTCCTGGTATTTCCCTGGGGGGACGGAAAATTCTGATCTTTTCCCAGAACCCATTGCAGTTACAAATCTGCTTGGAGACATTCAGTCCCACTGGCAACAGTTTAGCTTTTTAACAGCGGTCTCCTCCGCAGTGTTCATAGTTACCGAGAGCATCGGTGAGAGAGAATACAAGCTGTTATCATCTCTGAAAAAATCCAGCTCTAAATATTACTTCATCCTCAACTACAAGAATAAGAAACCCAAAGAAACTCTGGGATTTCTTAATAAGCTGTCCTCAGTGTTGACACTGAGCAAATCACAGGTACTGGTAAAAGATACTACCATGAATAACGCAGGATTTGTGAAAAAGGTGCAGTCCACCATAGGAACCATAGTGAATTCATCTCCAAAGACAGTGAGTTTGGAAGCCATGGCTGTGACGGCACGTGACCTAGGAATCCCGGTGGATGAGGAGTGTCAGGCATGTCAGTGTGCGAGGAAATATACTGAAGAAATCACTGCAGAAATAAGAGATGGGGCAAAATACAAAAGGGAAATGCTGAGCCTGCAAGGAGACCCATGGAAAAACTTGGCTAAATTGGAAAAAGAGATGTGCCAAATGAAAAGGCAAGGGGACGTGGCCACTGAAGACTATAAATCTGCGCTGAAACAGAAATGGTTAGAGATACGTAGACAGCAGAATCAGTGTGACCGTACTAATGGTTTGACTAAGTTTATCAATGGAATAGTACAGTTGAATCCAGTGGAGAAACATTACTTTCTGAAATGGATGAAATTTAGCCTGGATAATATTGCTAGGGGGAATCTTTCTGAAATGCGGGCAGACTATAAAGAGAAATGTGAAACTCCAGGAGTGGACCGAAAACAGCTGGAGGAATTAGATAAATTAATATCTGATAGTTCCTTGGGGGTGGAGCATTTCATGTGTGAGTTGGGGCAGTTCTATGAAGCTGAATGGTCAGTGGATAAAGAAGGGAAAATGGAAGAAAGCCAAAGACAATTCTCCCATCTCCCATGCACAGCAGCTAACCTGATGCTGGAAGGGTTTCCTGTGGAGCTGATCGATGGAGATGCCTCCAACATCCCCATGAACTGGGTAGTAGAGGTTCTAACTCATCTCCATATCAGACTAGGGGGTAGATCCAGAATGGTGGTTATAACAGTGCTGGGAGTGCAGAGCACTGGGAAATCCACTCTTATCAACATCATGTTCGGCCTGCAGTTTGCAGTGAGTAGCGATCGATGTACGTGAGGAGCGTTCATGACACTCATTAAAGTTACAGAAGCTGTTCAGGAGCTGCTTGGCTGTGATTTCATCCTGGTGATAGACACTGAAGGTCTGAAGGCCCCTGAACTAACAGCACTGGAAGACAGTTATCAACATGACAATGAGCTGGCCACCCTGGTGATTGGACTGAGTGACGTCACCATCGTTAACATGGCCATGGAGAATGCCACAGAAATGAAGGATGTTCTGCAAATTGTGGTCCATGCATTTCTCAGAATGGAGGAAATAGGAAAACAGCCAAACTGCCAGTTTGTGCACCAGAATGTCAGTGATGTGTCTGCTCATGATCAAAACATGAAGGACAGGAAACACCTCCTGGAGCAGCTGAATGAAATGACCAAAGCTGCAGCAAGGATGGAAAAGCAAAGCAGGGAAATGACATTTTCTGATATTATGGAGTATGACCCAGAAAAACACAATTGGTACATGCCTGGCTTGTGGCATGAAGTCCCTCCCATGGCTCCCGTAAACACTGGATACAGTGAGAGTGTCTGGGAGCTAAAGAAATACCTGTTTGAATTCATAGAGAACCGTTTACGGAAAAGAGCTGGAAAGGATATTCCTGATTTTATTGTATGGTTGAAGAGCCTGTGGAAGTCAGTGAAACATGAGAACTTCATCTTTAGCTTTAGAAATAGCCTTGCAGCTGAAGCCTATCACCAGCTGTCTATGAAGTATTCTGAATGGGAATGGGGTTTCCGCAAGGAGATGTATCTCTGGATATCTGAAAAAGAAACTTTTATCCAGAATCAGCTGCCAGAGACACTAGAGGGTGATCTCTTTCACAGCTTAAAAATGGAAGCAGAAGGAAAGCTACAGCAGGGAGAACAGAAGCTCTTGAATAACTTAGAACAGTATTTTAAAAGTGAAGCTCCAAATTTGAACCTGATAGAAAAGTACAGAGAAGATTTCAAAAGGAGCGCAAATAGCCTCAAAAGAGAACTTGAAAATTATTCAACCAGTAACTGTGAGGAAGCAATTCGAATACGAAGAGGACAGCACAAGATAGACAATATCCAGTCTGAGTACAAGCAGAAAATTGAAGGGGAAGTTGCCAGACTCTTGGCTGAATACCGAAACAGAGAAGATAAATTAGACCATGAGAAACTGAAAAAAGAATTTGAAACGATGTGGCGAGAAACCTTGTCAGAGTTAACGCTCTGTACTTTACAGAAACGTCAAGTTGTTCAAGATATGGATCTCCAGCTGAGAAAGGATCTGAAGCACAGAGGGGGTGCTGTCAGACAGATACTACAACATGCAAAAAGCCTGCTGGATTATAGAATGAAGTCTTTCCCAATGAAGAAGGAGTACTCAAACCTAAAATGGACCAGAGCAGTTGTAGAATACTGCTCACAGGAATGTTACTGTAAAACTGAAGAGCTTGCTCTATCTTTAATGACTGAATGCAAGAAATACATTGAAGAAAAAGTTAAATCCAAAACAGACTATGATGAAACCTATTGTGGAGAACTGCTGCATATGGTTCATGAGAGGTTAAAAGAGGAGGAGATTGAGAAACTTCACACTTCTCCTTTGTTTGAAGTTGACCTGAAGCGTCACGTTTTGGGGGAAGCGGCTTGGGCATTTCAGAAGATACATGAAGATTTTATCAAAGAAAACGATCCTCAGCAACGTCTGGAGAAGCTGAAACCTCATTATTTCTCCATATTTACTGATCTCTATTTGGAAAAGAATGAAAGCCAAACGAGGGCGAGTAATTTCTGTGATCAGTGTCTCAAACCTGCCCTGGTGGGTTATGTCAACAAAAGGCTCGGACTAGAAATAGTTGACAGTTTTCTCAGCAGTGAACAGGCCCTTGAATACGCCAGCCAAAGCTTCTTTCAGTTCTTTTTGCTAAAGAAGCTGCTGGAAGAGATGAACTGTGACAACTATGTGAAATACATAAGTAACTATGAAGAGTTTGTCAAATCCTGGATACAGAGATGTCTGATAGACCATTATGGAGGGAAGGCAAGTTTGAGAGATTTGGAGAAAGGGATTCTATCCAGAATAATAAATAAAATCAAGGGAGTTCTGAAAAACTCCATAAATAAAAACAATAACACAGTTTCTGCCTTTTTAGACAGCTTTTGCAAAGAGCAGCAGCAGGACCTGGTCATTTCCAGCAATAGCTTAATTGGAGTACAGTTTAAAAACACAGGAAAAATTGAGCAGCTTTCTGGTAACATTGAAATCTTCCTTCTGGAGCTGGAACAACAAATCTTAACCCAGTTTAATCATTTGGAACTTGAGACCAAACTCTCCAGCCTGCCAGTGAAACCCCAGGATGAGATCTTCAAGCGAGTGTTTGGCTGTGGGAAGCAGTGTCCATTCTTTGAAGCCCCCTGTGAAGCAGGAGGCACTGACCATAAAGAACATTTTGTATCAGTCCATCGACCCAAAGGGTTAGGGAACTTCAGGGATTGTGATTCACAAAAGCTTGAGCATTCCATATGCTCCTCTGATGTGGTTTCCAATCGTGAATTCCGAACTGCAGCCGCAGATGGGAAATTTCATCCCTACAAAGATTACTGCCATTACTACCCAGACTGGCGCATTAAGCCTGGTCCCAGTATTGATGCTTCTGATTACTGGAAATTTGTTTTCAAATCATTCAGTGACCAGTTAGCTAGAACGTATGGTGCTAAAGCAGCAGATCTGCCAGGAAACTGGAAAAATATAACGAAAGAGCAGGCGCTGAAGAGCCTAAAGGAAGCGTTTTACATGAAATAATAGACATGCCAAGAGTCTCTTTAAATAGGATACACTTCAACAAAACCAAATCCTTAATTTTAAAAAAATGGAATATGAACAAATCTGACAGCCTGTACCGTTTTTTAAAGTGAAAACTAAAAAAAAAATCAATTGCAGGTCACATCTTCCAGTTAGTGCAAGGCTGCTGCACAGGAACAGCCATACCAAAGCAAACTGATAGTCCGTGTATCCCTGTGTCCTTGCTGAACCAGAATAGCAGCCCATCTAGCCTGGTATCCCCACCTCTCTGCAGTACTGGATCAGACCAATCACCCATATAGCCTAGTATCCCACATCCTTGCTGTATTGGATCAGACCTAAAGGCCATCTAGCTCGGTATCTCATCTCCCTGCTGTACTGGATCAAATCAGTGATCCATCCTGTCTCTGACAGTGGCCATTACAAAATGTCTCAGTGGGAGGTGCAAGAAACCATCTAATGGAAATTGTATAGAAACGTTTTTAGAGGAGAAGCTTCTTCCTAACATAACTATGTAAACAGGGTCCGAATGAGTTCTCCCATGACAGCTAGCTGGGAGCGGGAGAGACTTTAGGAGGAAATTGTACTTACATGAACTCACCTACTCTGCCTAGATATCCATCAGATATAGAGGTGTTGCTCAAAGTGATCAATATTGACTTGTGTTGGGTTACAAATCACTTTAGTACTGGATGAAGGGGTAGTGAAATGCTGTTGTCAGTGTTGTTGCATTTATTGTATGAGTAAAGGGGAGCAGAACTGTGCTTAACCTGTCTCAAATGAGGGGTCACCCTCAGCTGAAAGGACTCATTAAGCCAGGTGCTCGAATGCCTGACTCCTTTGAACGTAAGAGGGGTGAGGAGAGGTATCTCTGCCAGGAGGAGTGAACTCTCCCTAAGGGTCCCTGGTCTGGTTTAACCTGTTTCTCCCCACTGTTCAGAAAATAGGGCCTTTTGTTATTTTAAGTGCTCAAAAGAGCTGACAATTACTTGTGGCAGGACAGCATTTCTGCCCAGCCTAATAGCTGAAAATCACTAAGGACTTGGCTACACTTGTGAGTTAGAGTGCATTAAAGCAACCCCGGGCACCCTAACTCATGACCCATCCACACTGTCAAGGCACGTAGAGCGCCTGGACTTGGTAGCGGGAGTGCCCCTGGTAATCCACCTCCACCAGAAGCATAACGCTTGGTGCGTCTCGGCTGAATCTCCTCAGCATCAGTGTGAACGAGGTGTTGCATTACTGCGCTCTGATCGGCCTCCAGAAACATCTCATAATCCCCTTAAGTCAAGTGGCCACTCTTGTCATTGTTTGGAATCGGCTGTAGGAATGCGGATATGTCCTTTCAAAGCTCCGTTTCTGACAGCTGGCATGCTTATCTGCTCTGGGACAAAGCAAACCATTACTGTGGAATGTTGCTTGAGAGGCAGGGGGAGGGGAGTCTGCTGCTGTCTGAACTTACAAGACAGCATGCTGACATGCTCTCAGCCCCCCCAAAACCCACTCTCTCTCCCCCCACATACACACAACACACTCCCTGTCACACTCCACCCAACACCACCCCATTTGAAAAGCATGTTGCAGCCACTTCCATGCTGGGATAGCTACCACAATACGCTGCTCTCTGTGGCCGTTGCAAGAGCTGCCGTTGTGCTGGCATTGTGAACACACAGCAGCTCTTTCCCTGCAGCGCTCTCTGAGGGGTACTGCAACTCCTGGTGCTGTACATCTGACAGTGTAGACCTCGCCTAAGTTATATCAGTGAAACTTTCTTTATTCAACATAAGGGCAGATTCAGGTCCTGAGTATTACATAGTAGGAAGTAATTACTTTAGAATAGGCTGTAAACACAGATAAATGATTGGCATGTATGTTGAGTGTTTAAACTGAGTCTCTCCCCCCCAAATAAGAATCCGTTGAAGACAATTAAACTGCTATATTTAGAGCATGACTGTCATTTTCTCTCTCTATTGTGCATTAAGAAATTAGTATTCTTGTTTTAATGTAATCACGCATAAGAAGCAACAGAAAACCATTTACAGTTAAACAAAATAAACTTCGGAACTGACTTTTTCATGGTGGCTTATTTATTTTGAAATGTTGCCTGAAACTTTTTGTTTTATTTAGCCCTGAGAGGAAGGACAGTGGGTGAGGTCAGAAAACATTTCAGGAGATGTGATGCTTCCAAAGTACAAACCCAAGATCCCAAGCGATACAGGACCCCTTAACATTTAAATGAGCCCTTCTGAGAGGCCTGATGCTGATAAGAATGACTGACCTCATAAAAAATGGGCTTTGTTTTCTCACTTAAACAGTGAGAAAATTTCATGGAGCCCTGAGCTCTCACTGAGGGGTGGGGTGGAGACCCAATGCGGCACAAGTTAGTAACCGCTGTGGTGGGATAGGCAGGGCCAGCTGTGGAGTCAATGGAGCAACCCCCAGATGAAGCAGTTAACCCCCAACCCAAAGACTGGATTTTCCACAGTTACAAGGGAAATTAGATAACTATACACACAGACACACAAAACAGGCTGAAATATGTTGGGTTAGAAATCCCCAGTAACAACATTGATGGCCCAAACTCTCGGCAGTGACCCCAACCCATTACACTCCCTCTCTGTGTCCCTTCTCGACAGTGGGGCTGTGAGTGTAGCTGGATTGGGCAGTGGCTCCCTCTACTGTCCCACGGGGGAATCTCTTCTCTTCATTGCCACATGCCACGCAGTTGCTGTACTCTATCTGTCAGCCCAGCTGCTCAGTGGATTTGCCCATGTCACCCGGTTTCAATTGTTCCTTTCCACATAGAATCATAGGACTGGAAGGGACCTTGAGAGATCATCAAATCCAGGGGTTCTCAACCTTTTTCTTGCTGAGGCCCCATTCAACATCCTATAAAAACAACAGGGCCCGGCAGGGGGGAAGCGTGGGCTCCAGGTCAGGGGGACACACTGGGGCATAGGCATAGTTTTACTTCTATTTTTTTGGGGGGGGGTTGGGGGGAGGAAGGCCTGGCAGGGCTCATCCCAGCTCCACACAGCAGGGTCCAAGAAGGATGTGCCACCTCCACCCCCTGACTCACTCAGGAGGGCACCCAGCTTGTCTGGGCTCTGGGGGGATGCAACCAAAAATATAACTGAAAGGGGGGACTCAGTTCAAAAAGTTTGAAAACCGCTCAGGTGCGGGCAGGAGGTTAGTTAGGGGCTGTGTGAAATGAGGGGAGTAGCTCAGGGTACAGGGAGGGGATAGCTAAGGGCTGTGTATGGGCAGGGGGTAGCTCAGGGTGCAGGCAGGGGGTAGCTATGGGCTGTATGCAGGCAGGGGGGCTTCCAGTGCAATGCCCAGCTTCAGGGGCAAGGCACTGGGACTCCTGGCTTGTGGGGGAGGGGAGGTTTGCCGGCTCGAGCACCGCGTTGCTCCTGGCTTGGAGGGGATGTGGGGACCCTGCCAGCTTCAGCCCCACCTAGTTTCTGGCTGCGCCACTCCCGGCTTGGGGGGGATGGGGAGGGCACCGCGGGCTTCAGCTCTGCGCCGCTCCTAACTAGGGCAGGGGGCCCACTGCCTTCAGACCCGCACTGCTCCTGGCTTAGGAGGAAGGGGGGGCCCCCAGGCTTCAGCAATGGGGCTCCAGGTTTCAGCTGTGGGGCTCCGCGGCCCCCCGGAAAGGGCTTACTGACCCCCCGGCTGAGAACCACTGATCTAATCCAGTCCCCTGCACTCATGGCATGACTAAGCATTATCTAGATCATCCCGGACAGGTGTTTGTCTAACCTACTCTTAAAAATCTCCACTGATGGAGATTCCAGAACCCCTCAGGCAATTTATTTCAGTGCTTAACCACCCTGACAGGAAGTTAGCCATTGTTAGCTACTCTCTGGGAATGGTTTTCCACCAGTTTTGCACGCATCTTATAGTAGCTCCATCTAAGATGTCTTTCCCTACTTTGTTTATGAGAAGGTCATGTGAGACTGCATCAAAAGCCTTACTACCATCAACATATACCACATCTACTGCTTCTCCCCATCCACAAGGCTCGTTACCCTGTCAAAGAAAGCTATCAGGTTGGTTTGACACGATTTGTTCTTGACAAATCCATGCTGACTATTACTTATCACCTTATTATCTTCCAGATGTTTGCAAATTTAGAGCTTAATTATTTGCTCCATTATCTTTCCAGGTACAGAAGTTAAGCTGACTGGTCTGTATTTCCCCAGGTTGTCCTTATTTCCCTTTTTATAGATGCCCTTTTCCAGTCTTCTGGAATCTCTCCCGTTTTCCATGACTTTTCAAAGATAATCACTAATGGCTCAGATATCTCCTCAGTCAGCTTCTTGAGTATTCTCGGATGCATTTCATCAGGCCCTGGTGACCTGAAGACATCTAATTGGTCTAAATAATTGTTTACTTGTTCTTTTCCTATTTTATCCTCGGATCCCACCTCATTTTCACTGGCATTCAGTATGCTAGATGTCCAATTACCACTAACCCTCTTCTTGAACACTGAAACAAAGAAGTCATTAACCACCTCTGCCATTTCCACATTTTCGGTTATTGTTTTTTCCCTCTTCATTGAGTAATGGGCCTACCCTGTCCTTGATCTTCCTCTTGCTTCTAATGTATTTGTAGAATGTTTTCTTGTCACCCTTTATGTCTCTAGCTATGATCTGTTTTGTTTCTTGGTGGCCTTTCTCATTTTGTCCCTACACACTTGTGTTATTTATGTTCATCCTTTGTCATAATTTGACCTAGTTTCCACTTTACGTACAACAATTTTTTTGATTTTTAGATCATTGAAGATCTCCTGGTTAAGCCAGCATGGTCTCTGGCTTTACTTCCTGTCTTTCCTCTGCAGTGGACTAGTTTTCTTTTAGGCCCTGTAGTGGGGCAACTGCCCCACTCCAGTAAAACAGGGGTTAAAAGCATCCCTGGAGAGGGCTGTGGCTGGGCTAGGCTGATTCGGGAAGCAGCCACAGCTGTGG
Source organism: Eretmochelys imbricata (assembly GCF_965152235.1). Lineage (NCBI taxonomy): Eukaryota > Metazoa > Chordata > Testudines > Cheloniidae > Eretmochelys > Eretmochelys imbricata. The sequence goes on from NC_135577.1 coordinate 17,917,888, forward strand.
CCAGCTCAATCAGGGTCCAGCTGGCCCTTATAAGAGGGCTTGGGGCCAGAAGTGAGAGGAGTGTCACTCTAGTCCTGGAGGGAGAAGGGCTAGCTGTCTGGGAGCAATGTACCTGAAGTGGAGCAGTGCTGGGGAAGGGCAAAGGGAGCTGGGGAGCAGCAGCCTGGTAAATCCCCAGGCTGAGGCCTTGTTGAAGGCCTAAGAAAGGTACGGGGGAGGCAGAGGGGCAGCCTGGGGATAGGCAAAGGCAGCAGGTCCTACCTCCTTGGCAATGATGAGTGGCCATTACAGACTGCAGTCTGCCCCAGTGAGCAGGGGCTAGATGATGACTGGCAGTAGCCACTGAGGCAAGGTGGGTTTAGAGGGTTGGGGGTTCCCCTGGGTGGGGAGACCCAGAGTGTGGGGGTATAGCTAGGGGGCAGCACCCCAAGGTAAAAGGGCACTGAGGTCCAGGAGGGATATGGGGGCCCTAAGGCAGGCAAGACACCAGCCTGCAGAGGGGGCTCCCAGTGCTGAAGAGCTGACTTCCAAGATGACCAGCAGGAGGTGCTGTGCCGGTGAGCCTTTGCCTTGCTACAAGCCCATAATAATGTCTCTGAAAAACTGCCAACTCTTGAACTGTTTTTCCCTTTAGACTTGCTACCCAGGGGATCTTACCTACCAACTCCCTGAATTTTCTCAAGTCAGCCTTCTTGAAAGGCAGCACCTTACACAGCCACATTGAATGTTGCCTGACATCATCACAATCCACCCAAACAAAAGAATTCAGTGGCCCGGGCAAGTTTTCCTATCTCATGTTTTTAGTCCATTATTCCAGGTCAATAATAAACACACAGAACACGACCAATCCTAGTATTGCCACTCAGGGCCTCCCACTCTCCAGGTGATCATTAATTCCCACCTCTCCCCATCCAATTCTTACACCTCACAGAGGGGCTCTGTCTCTCCGCTGCTCCTAGCACTGGGCTCTTCTCCCCTCCTGCTGCTGCACTGAGGCTCTCCAGCCTCCCTCCTTTGGGCGGCTCAGGGTTCCCTCCCCACAGCTCGGCCTGGGGGCGATGGGGCAGCAGGTCTCCTGGGGCAGGAACGCTGCAGGGGCTAGGGTGACCAGATGTCCTGATATTTAGGGCTTTTTCTTGTATAGCTGTCTATTACCCCCCCACACACTCTGTCCCTATTTTTCATACTTGCTATCTGGGCACCCTAGCAGGGGCTGGGGCTGCAGTGCAAGCAGCCCCATCCTGCGAGTTCCCCACCCCAGGGCAGAGGGGCCCAGCTGGGCTGATCTGGGGGTGGGGGGCAAGGGGAAGCAGCAGCAGTTCCTTTAATCTGACCTTTCCCACACCTTCCCCCCACAAATCTCCCCATGGGTCTTCTACTAACCCCCCCAAAATCCTCTCTGCTCCCCTGAATCCGCCTCCTGACACCCTGCCTCGCCCTGCACCTCCTGCCCTTCAGTCCCCCCCAAAAGCCTTTTCCCCCTCCTGCCCCTGAACTGCAAGCTGCTGCCTCCTGCTTCCACCTCCTTCGCTTGCCCTTTGAACGGCACCCGCCCCATTCTGCTCCCTGCCCTGAAGCAAACAACCCCCCGTGCTTTGGCTTGATAACACCCCTCCCCTGCTCCAACCTCTGTGCCCCCAGCCCCAAACAGCATAGGGCTGGGAGGAGGAGAAAGTCCTTGCCTGCTAATAAAGCTAGTTTGTGCTCCACAGCCCTGCCTTGGGGAGGGAGGGGGTCAGCCTGAACTTCTCCCCCTCCCCAACACTGACCCCTGTAAACTGCCCCTGAACTTCCCCCTCCTCAACAATCCCCTCAGCTCTGCCCCCCAAATCTACCCCATGCCTGGACTCTGCCCCTCCCCCATCCTGGCCCCCTCCTCAGTCCCCCTAATGAGCCTTGTATGAACTTCCAACCCCCTCTGCTCCCTTGAACCCACCTCCTGACCCCTGCAGGCCCTCCTGCACCTCAGCCCCCCTGAACTGCCCCCTCCCTTCCCTAGTGACCCCCAGCTCCACAGGGTGACTCTGCTGTGTCGGTTTAACTGTCACCCCAGGACATGCCAAGCTCCCCTCCCCCCTTACAGACACCTGGGCCCTCATTAGCCTCGGGGGTGGGAGCTAATTTGCACAGAGGATAATGGAGCAGCCAATCAGGGGCTGGCCTGGGTGCCGGGAGGGCTATAAAGGGCTCCTCAGGGCTTGAAGACCCCTGGGCATGGCTGTGGCTGTGCTGGGAGCCCGGGCTGCAGGGTCAGGGAGGGCTCTGGGCCCAGCCCCAGAGCCGGCAGGGGAAGCGGGAGGCTCTGGTGCTGTGCAGGGTGGGGCAAGAGCTGGGTACAAGAGGCCCCAGTCACTGCAGCTCCCCCTCTGTGGGGCTCCAGGGGAGAGGTCTGGAGCATTTGTCACACGCTTGGGATCCACCCTGTAAGGGAGGACAAACTGGGCTTCATTCATACCCCAGTCTCAGTCATAATGCTGGGGTAACAGCAGGGGCCCCTTTCATAAATCACCTCATTATTTTTAGCTCTTTGTTTCATGGGTTGCAAGCCTCCCACATTCTCATCCAGTGAAAGAGAGCCGTCCCCTCCTGCTGCCATTGACCCCCTTCCCTCTGACTGCTACCGACACGGCCTGGCCTGGGAATGTGAAGGAACGTCTCCGAACTGAGAGGAGACACGCACAGAAACATACAGTCCTCTGTATTGGAGAGCGAGAGGCTGGAGAAACACAGACACACCCTCAGTTCACTGATCTTTCATGTTAATAACAGTTTGAAGAACATCCATCCAGTCTAGAAGAAAGGTTTGCACTCTCCGAGCAGCTCAGCACAGGGAATGGGGGCGCTGGGGCAGTAAAAAGGCTCCAGGGAGCCCTGAACCACGGTGGCTCCTGCTGGGGTGCCCAGGCACAACGGGGCACAGCTCGGTAACTGCTGGGGTGGGAGAGGCTGTAACAGCACGGAGGGAAGCTGAATGCAGGGGGATTTCTAGTTAAAAGGGAAATTAGAGTTATTACAGTAAATGTGTAGGGAGAAAGAAAAGGAGTACTTGTGGCACCTTAGAGACTAACCAATTTATTTGAGCATGAGCTTTCGTGAGCTACAGCTCACTTCATCGGATGCATACCGTGGAAACTGCAGCAGACATTATATACACACAGAGATCATGAAACAATACCTCCTCCCACCCCACTGTCCTGCTGGTAATAGCTTATCTAAAGTGATCATCAAGTTGGGCCATTTCCAGCACAAATCCAGGTTTTCTCACCCTCCACCCCCTCACACACAAACTCACTCTCCTGCTGGTAATAGCCCATCCAAAGTAACAACTCTCTACACAATGTGCATGATAATCAAGGTGGGCCATGTCCTGCACAAATCCAGGTTCTCTCATCCCCTCACCCCCCTCCAAAAACCACACACACAAACTCACTATCCTGCTGGTAATAGCTCATCCAAAGTGACCACTCTCCCTACAATGTGCATGATAATCGAGGTGGGCCATTTCCAGCACAAATCCAGGTTTTCTCACCCCCCCCAGCCCCATACACACACAAACTCACTCTCCTGCTGGTAATAGCTCATCCAAAGTGACCACTCTCCCTACAATGTGCAGGGTAATCAAGGTGGGCCATGTCCAGCACAAATCCAGGCTTTCTCACCCCCCCCCTTTTTTTTTTCCTGGGGACACACACTCACACACAAACTCACTCTCCTGCTGGCAATAGCTCATCCAAACTGACCACTCTCCAAGTTTAAATCCAAGTTTAACCAGAACGTCGGGGGGGTGGGTAGGAAAAAACAAGGGGAAATAGGCTACCTTGCATAATGACTTAGCCACTCCCAGTCTCTATTTATTCTTGTGACACCCCCCCCCCACAGGGCCACAGACCCCCCAGTTGAGAACCACTGTGGTAGAATAGATCCCTGTCAGCCGAAAGAGCTGAGGCTTTGTCTTCACTGCAGAGTTAACTTGAGTTTTCTACACTCAGTTACTGTGCTTGAGTCAGCCTCTCTCACATGAGAAGAGCCGCACTGTGAATAAACAAAGGTCCTGCTGTGTCCAGACTGGCACTGCACTCACTCAGGTGGGGCACTGAGACTTTTAGGAGCTCATCCCAAGGCTCTTTGCACAGCAGTGAGCTGAGCCACTCTATGGATTCTTTCCCAGTGGATGGTGGGAGAACTTGTCTGTCCTTTCTTGGGACACAGGGGGAAGAGTGGGAAGGCATTGGAGAATTAGAAGCACTCAAGTGCAGCTAGCTTGCATCCATACTACAGAAAGATCATGTTAGCTGGTGAGTTGTGCTAACTTAGGCTTTAGCCTGTGCCCCGAGGGGCCAGCTCACTTGAGTTATTAGCAGCACATCTTAAGGGTTTTTCTGTGTGGACAGGAGTCGAGTTAGGGCAATGCATAAGGTGTAGCTCGAGTTAACTGGGCATCTCCTTTTGAATCTGAGCAATATTATCTGCAGAATACAATGAAAATACTTCACTCTCACAAGCCCCATTCACACCTGGCAGTGCCAATCTCTTCTAACCATGTTCACTGCCACTACAGAACAAAGGGCGATAAGAGGACATTGTCTTGGGGAAGGTCTGTCTCCTCCGGCTCTCTGGTTTGTTGAAAGTCTAATTCCAACTCGGGATTTATGCCACCTTTCTTCCACAGCTTTGGGGCTCGCAGAGTCTGTGATTCCTGATTTAATACCTCCATCAAGATAAACAGAAGAGAAATAATGACTAACTCTCTTCAATCACATCCTGTTTTGTATGTGTTTGTTTTATTCAATACACTGCACCTGCCGCCAGGGCCGGCCCACAACATTTTGGCACCTCAGGCATTAGGGTGACCAGATGTCCCAACTTTATAGGGCCAGTGCCGACTTTTGGGTCTTTTTCTTATATGGGTTCCTATTACCCCCCACCCCCTGTCCTGATTTTTCACATTTGCTGTCTGGTCACCCTATCAGGTGGGGAGCTCAAATGACACCCCCATGCCCCCTTGCTTGGGCCAAAACTTGGAAAGGTCTCAATTCTGCCTTCTTTCTGTTCTACTCCGCCCATGGTACTGCTCTGCTACCTACCCCAATAAAGGAGAACTAACAACTTTAAATGCCTTGTTCAAAAATTGTCAGTACACTTTACTATGCAGACAAGAAAAGTTACATTTGCTGTTCAGGCATTTGAGAGTTAACACTGGCATTTTGATGTTTGAATAATCAAAGTGGTGCTTCCGTGCCTTCTTGGTTGCAGAGATTTGAACTGCTTCTGGTTCCTGAAGGTCCACAGTCTGGGCCAACTCATACTCTATTGAGATGGTTGCAAGGCCGACTAGCCTCTCCTGGGTCATTGTGGAGCGTAGATGTGTTTTTACTAATTTCAGCTTGGAGAAGCTGTGTTCTCCCCTGGCAGCTGTTACAGGAAGTGTTAGAAGTATGCACAGAGCAACAAAATAATTTGGAAAGATGGTGGTCATCTTATTTGTGCACGTATATTCCAGAACAGCCTTTGGAGTTGATCCTGTTGAATGTATCTGAAAAGGGCTTTCAGTTCGTCACCTATATCACTTGCATCAATATCGCACATGTCGTCATGTGTCAACACGGTCTCTAGTGCCCTGCATTGCTGGTTTAGGTCTTCTTCAGGTACAGTGAGGAGTTTGGGAACATCCTACAACATCCCAAATATGCTGCTGTGATCCTTGAGCTGCATGAAACGTTCTGCAACTGATTGTATCGCACAGTCTAGCACCCGGTTAAAGAATTCAGCTTTGAATTGTTGTTTGGGGTCTCTTATGAGATTCTCCCGTGCCTCATATACAAAATGTCGTCTTCTTCGGTGACTCTTGTATTCTTGAATGGGTGGGGAAATAGCTTCCGTGTGAAGTTCCTCTACCCATTTCTGCGCACTCTTCAGAACGTTTTGAAATCCCTCATCTGGCCGGAAGGAGTGTAGGTGGCTGCAGCGGCAGAGGAACCAGCCAACAGAGCTGGAGACAGGGGAGGTTGAGGGGGAGTTCTGCTGGAGGAGAAGGACTGAGGTGAGAAGGCAAAGACAGACACAGAGGCAGCAGTGGTGGTGACCCAAGCGGTGGAGGACACAATGAAAACCTCATGTTTTCTTCCACACTATGGATAGAGCCCTCTTTAATGTTTTTAATGAAGTAAATACTCATGGGAACTGTGCGCTCATGGGAGACTTTAACTTCCCAGATATAGACTGGAGGACAAGTGCTAGTAATAATAATAGGGCTCAGATTTTAATAGATGCGATAGCTGATGAATTCCTTCATCAAGTAGTTGCTGAACCAACAACTGGGGATGTCATTTTAGATTTGGTTTTGGTAAGTTGTGAGAACCTCCTAAAAGAAATGGTTGTAGGGGACACCCTTGGTTCCAGTGATCATGAGCTAATTCACCTTAACCTGAAGGGAAGGATAACAAAAAATAGATCTGTGAGTAGGGTTTTTGATTTCAAAAGGGCTGACTTTAAAAAAATTAAGGACATTAGTTAGGGAAGTGGATTGGACTGAAGAACTTATGGATCTAAAGGCAGAGGAGGCCTGGGATTCCTGCAAGTCAAAGTTGCAGAAGCTGTCAGAAGCTTGCATCCCAAGAAAGGGGAAAAAATTCATAGGCAGGACTTGTAGACCAAGCTGGATGAGCAAGCATCTCAGAGAGGTGATTAAGACAAAGCAGAAAGTATACAGGGAGTGGAAGATGGGAGGGATCAGCAAGGAAAGCTGCCTTATTGAGGTTAGAACATGTTGGGATAAAGTGAGAAAGGCTAAAAGCCATGTAGAGTTGGAGCTTGCAAAGGGAATTAAAACAAATAGTAAAAGGTTCTATAGCCATATAAATAAGAAGAAAACAAAGAAAGAAGAAGTGGGACAGTTAAACACTGAGGACTGAGTGGAAGTTAAGGAGAATCTTAGAATCATAGGATATCTAGGCATGGCCCAATATCTAAACAAGTACTTTGCCTTTGTCTTTAATGAGGCTAATGAGGATCTTAGGGTAATGGTAGCATGACAAATGGGAATGAGGCTATGGAGGTAGAGATTACCATATCCGAGATAGAAGCCAAACTTGAACAGCTGAATGGGACTAAATGGGGGGCCCAGATAATCTTCATCCAAGAATATTAAAGGAATTGGCACATGAACTTGCAAGTCCATTAGCAAGAATTTTTAATGAATTTGTAAACGCAGGGGTTGTACCACATGACTGGAGAATTGCTAACATAGTTCCTATTTTTAAGAAAGGAAAACAAGTGATCCGGGTAACTACAGGCCTGTTAGTTTGACATCTGTAGTATAGAAAAAAATTTGAAGGAGAAAGTAGTTAAGGACATTGAGGTCAATGGTAAATGGGACAAAATACAACATGGTTTTACAAAAGGTAGATCGTGCCAGACCAACCTGATCTCCTTCCTTGAGACAGTAACAGATTTTTTAGACAAAGGAAACACAGTGGATCTAATTTAGCTAGATTTCAGTAAGGCGTTTGTTACAGTGCTACATGGGGAATTATTAGTTCAAGAATACTAATTATTACAGAGGGTCCTACTGAAAGGTGAACTGTCAGGCTGGAGGGAGGTTACCAGTGGAGTTCCTCAGGGATCGGTTTTGGGACCAATCTTATTTAATCTTTTTATTACTGACCTCGGCACAAAAAGTGAGTGTACACTAATAATGTTTGTGTGTGACACAAAGCTGGAAGGTATTGCCAATTCAGAGAAGAACCGGGATATCATACAGGAAGACCTGAATGACCTTGTAAACTGGAGTAATAGTAATAGGATGAAAATTAATAGTGAGCAGTGTAAGGTCATGCATTTAGGGATTAATAACAAGAATTTTAGTTACAAGCTGGAGATGCATCAATTGGAAGTAACAGAGGAGGAGAAGGCCCTTGGAGGATTGGTTGACCGCAGGATGACTATGGGCCACCAATGTGATATGGCCGTGAAGAAAGCTAATGCGGTTTTGGCATGCATCAGGCGAGGTATTTCCAGTAGAGATAAGGAGGTGTTAGTACCGTTCTACAAGGCACTGGTGAGGCCTCATCTGGAAGACTGTGTGCAGTTCTGGTCTCCCATGTTTAAGAAGGATACAGGAACAGGTACAGAGAAGAGCTACTAGGATGATCCGAGAAATGTAAAACCTGTCTTATGAAAGGAGACTCAAGGAGCTTGGCTTCTTTAGCCTAACCAAAAGAAGGCTGAGGGAACATGTGATTGCTCTCTATAAATACATCAGAGGGATAAATACCATGGAGGGAGAGGAATTCTTTAAGCTCAGTACCAATGTGGACACAAGAATAAATGGATACTGTGGAAGAAGACAAGTTCTTACTTTTAGTTTGCATGCAACAAGTTAGAGACAGTTTTATTTTTAGGCAATTGCAAGAAGGAAGACAGCCGTTTGGACAGGGTGTCTGTTTTTATGCAAATTTTTAAAGTATAAACAATGTAAAGCCAGTATTTATACCTTTTTATTACATAAAGCTCTGCTTTGTCTATACATTTTTTATATTTTATTTGTTTTTAACATGTTTTTGCTACAATTACATTTTATTGTTATTTTAAGGTAAGGTTTTTGCTTTGCAATTTTTGTACGCTTACACCTGTTTTGACTTTAGAAGTTTTGAGTTCTTAGGGGTTAGAGTTAGCCTGAGTTTTGCTTTTTTTTTTTTTTAACAGAACTAAGATGGCTGCACTTAAATGCCCTTTTTTACTTTCACACTCCCCTCTTCAGTGCTTTTAGCCCAACCATCATTTTTAAACTTTTATTTTTATTAGAGCTTGTATTTTTGATATTAGATTAAAAGGATCAGCCCCATAACTTTTGGTTGGATGTAATGATAATGCATAATTAGTATGAACATGAAAAGTATTTTTGTTATTCTGTTTTTTATAACAACAATAACATATTTTTTAATTAAACAAAAACAATACAAACATGAATGTGTTTAGTGTAATAATATGCTGGAGTTATTTTGTAGCCTTAGTTACATAGCACAATATATTATAATTAGTCCATAAGATAAATGCTTTATAGATGGTATGAAAGGCATGTTTTTTAATTTGATATATATTTTGAAGCACATAGATTTGGCCTTGTAATTTAGAGATTTTTTGAACCTTTGGTAGGAGTGAGTGTAGGTTTTGGAATTGGTCGGGTATTAAGGTGGTTTAATGAAAGGGTATTTGAAGCCTAAGATTTAATTATAGGATTTTATTTGCAGGCCAATAGATAAGGATTTTTTGCAGCAATGGTGAAATTAAAATGTATGTTTTGCAAATGGTGACTTTAACGTTTACATAGCTGTAACTAGCTTGGAAGAGCAGGTGTTTTGTTAGGGTTGGTGTTTGTTTTCTACTTTTTTAACAAAGGCTGTTAGAAACAGTGACAAATTTTATTTTGGCTTTAGCTTTTGTACGCACTGAGGCTGTGGGGGCTTTAAAGGCCAAAAATGTTTATTGGCTTTTTATTTTTATGTAAACATTGGGTGTTATTTTAGGAGCACTGACTATAAATGGGCTAGGCATACCAGGGGAATGAATTTTTTTAATATTACCGTGAATTGTTTCATGTTCTATGCATTTTTTTTACGGACCTGCAGGATTTGGTATGTGGGAGCCCACACCCCTTTCACCGGCCTGTAGGCTTGGAAGGAGCCCTGCGAGTGCCTGCAACTTTACCCTGAAAACGTTTAAGTTTGTTTTTACGGCCACAGATCAGATGGCACTTTGGAAGCACTAGTAAGGGCAGTGGGCCAGGCCTGGTGCTTAAGGTCACTGTGAATGGCCGTTAGCTGGTTATTTAGGAAATTTGGAACATGCCAGATTTTACTGCAATTTTTTTTGCCTTAGTGATATTTAATACCATTTTTATTAACAGCTTTTGGGTTATTAACCTAAGGGCAGAGATAACATGTAATTTACCCATTTCAGCTTGCACTTGGGTTAACTGTGCTTCAGTCATAAGACTAGTGGCCTTTTTTAGCTGCCCTGATTTTTTATTATGTTGTTGGCTTTTATAAATGTTTTCAATTGCTGCTGCACGATTATCCCCACTTGACAGGTGTTTGACCAAATATTTTTTTAGAGGAGACACGGGCGCTTTGCTCTGCTAACCGAATGGCAGCTTTTTTGGAGCAGTTGGGATAGATATACGTGACCTGAAAGCTAAATAGAGCAAGGGTAAATTTTATCATTTTTAATATAGCATTAATTACTATTATTTTAACACATTTCTTTTAGTAAAGTACCATATCACATTTGTTGTTTATATAATTTAAAATACTTTTAAGAAGCATTGACATGAATAGTATAGGAGGGGTATATTGCAATATGGTGCAGATTAGGTTATTAATTACTGCGACTATTTTAGTACAGGTAAATTTTTGGTGGCAGAACACACCCTTTTTTAAATATGAATTTGATTATTTACTAATTGGGCAACCAAAACCAATAAGGACCTTTTTTTATGACATATTATAGACCCCTAAGATGGCTTTTATATTAACCCCGCTATAAAATCCACTAATTTTAATTTTAGATTTTTGAGGCTTATTTGTAGTGATATTGTATACTTTTCTTTTTATGGACTAGTTTGTTTTTTATTTAATTGTTTTCTTAGATAGGATATTTTGAACCTTAAACCTATTTTTTTAAAAATATTTAATTACATTATTAAAATGTGAAGGCCTTGGCCATTGGGTTTTATTAGAATATCTGGTGTTGTTTGTATTTGGATGTGTTACGGGGGTAGAAGTATCATGGAGGGAATGGCGGGGGCAGTGGCAACAAGGCACCTTTGGTATTTGTTATCTGAAAGCGAAGTAGGGAGGGCAATACATGCTGAAGGTACTTATTGAAAAACACAGGGCGCAGCCTTGGAATAAACCACCAAACCCAATTAATACCACACTTTTAAGCATGGATTTTACAAGGGTTTTTTTTGCCAGTGTATAACGCTACGCCTTGTTTACCAGGGCCAGTTTTTAATGTTCTTTGTAGTTAGGAATTTTTGGACTTTGGCGGTTTTAGCAGAGTGAGCGGCTTTGTTTGTTTGTTTGTTTTGGAGCAATTGTGGTTTAGTACTGTGGAAAAAAATATATATATTTTTTTAGTTTGAATGCAACAAGTCAAAAAGAGTTTATTTTTAAGCAATTGCAAGGGAAGAAATACAATGGACGGAGAATACCTTTGCCTTAGTAGTTTTTTAAAGTATAAACAATATAAAGCAGTATTTATACCCTTTGATTATATAAGATGGTGTCTTTGTTTATACTTTTTTGATATTTTATTTGTTTTTCAAATTTTTTGTTAACAATTACATTTTATTTTTATTTTAAGGCAAGGTTAAACAGCTTTGCTGGCAGTTTTTTATACGCTTTACCAGGTCTGCCTTTACAAATTTTGCGTTATTATGGTTCTGCGTTAGCCTGACTGTTGCTTTGTTTTTCAGTCAACTGAGAGGCCGATATTTAATGTTTTTTAATTTTGTTTTTACACTCCCCCCCCCACACTTTTGGGCATTTTTTAGCACAACTACCATTTTAAATTTTTTATTTTTATTAGATTTTGTATTTTTGATTTTAGATTAAATGGTTAGCCTTATCAACTGTGACTGGATATAACAACAAAGCACACTGTTTGAACATGAAAGGTATTTTTGTTATTACATTTTTTACAACAACATATTTTTAAACTACAGAAAAACAATATAAACATTACTGTTTTTATTGTAACAATCTGCTGGGGTTGATTTATAGCCTTAGTTACATAACACATTACATTATGATAGACACTTTATAAACTGTGGAATGCATGGTTTTTAATTGAATATATAATTTGAAGTATAATATAATATACTTTGAAGTACATAAATATATATGTACATCAATGAAGTACATAAATACAATATAACTTGAAGTACATAAATTTGACCTTGTAATTTAGAGATTTTTTGAACCTTTGGTAGGAGTGAGTGTAGGTTTTGGAATTGGTTTGGTATGAAGGTAGTTTAATTCAAAGCTATTTGAAACCTAAGATTTAATTATAGGACTTTATTTGCAGGCCAATAATGGAATTGTTGGCAGCAGTGATGAGATTAAAATGTACATTTTACAAAGTGGTGGCCTCAACATTTACACGGCTGTTACTAACTGGGAAATTAGGTGTTTTGTTCGGATCGTTTTCTGTTTGCTACCTTTTTAACAACCATTGTTATAAACAGTGATGACTTTTTTTGACTTTAGCTTTTGGACGCACTGAAGCTGTGGGGGCTTTAAAGGCCAAAGTGTTTATTAATTTTTGATTTTTATTTAAACATTAGGTGTTATTTTAGGAGCACTGACAACAAATCGGCTAGGCATACAAGGTGATTTAATTTTTAAAATATTATGGTGAATTATTTAACTTTACCTGCATTTTTTTATGGACCCGGCAGGATTTGGTATGTGGGAGCCCACACCCCTTTAACCAGCCCGTAGGCTTGGAAGGAGCACTGCGAGTGCCTGCAACTTTACCCTGAAAATGTTTAAGTTTGTTTTTACGGCCACAGATTAGATGGCACTTTGGAAGCACTAGTAAGGGCAGTGGGCCAGGCCTGATGCTTAAGGTCACTTTGAATGGCTGTTAGCTGGTTATCTGGGAACTTCTGAATGTTTGAACATGCCAGATTTTACTGCATTTTTTTTTTTTTTTTACTGCTTTTGGGTCCTTGAACTAAGGGTGGAGATAACATGTAATTTACCAACTTTAGCCTGTACCTGGGTTAACTGTGCTTTAGTAATAAGACCAGTGGCCTTTTTTAGCTGTTTTAATTTTTTATTATGCTGTTGGCCTTGAAATGTTTTAAATTGCTGCTGCACTCCTGGCACCATTTTATAGGTGTTTTACCAGATTTCCTTTTTCTAGAGGAGACCCAGGGCCTTTGTTGTGCCAACAGAACAGCAGCCCCCTTGGAGCAGTTTGGATATATAAAATTGACGTGAAACGAGGTAGGGCCAAACAAATTTGACAATTTTTAATGTAACATTAATTCCTGTTAATTAGTATTTTAAAACTTTTTTTTAATAAATACGATACCACATTTGTTTAAAATTTTTCATGTACCTTTAAGAAGCATTGACATGAATAGCATAGGAAGGGGTATATTGCAGTACGGTACAGATTAGGTTATTAATTACTGGGACGATTTTAGTACAGGTAAATTTTTGGTGGCAGAACACAACTTTTTTAAATATGAATTTGATTATTTTCTAATTGGGTCACCAAAAACAATAAGGACCCATTTTTTATATATATATACTACAGACCCCTGGAATGGCCATTATATTAACCCCATTATAAAACCCACTAATTTACATTTTAAATTTTTTAGGCTTATTTGTAGTCATGTGATATACCTTTACTTTTACTGACCGGTATGTTTTATTTAATTGTTTGCTTATATGGGATATTTTGAACGTTAAAAATATTTTTTAAACAATATTTAAATAAATTACTGAAGTGGGAAGGCCTTGGCTATTGGGTGTTATTAGACTATATGGTATTGTCTGTACTTGGATGTGTTACGGGGGGATAGTATAGTGGAGAAAATGGCGGGGGCAGTGGCAACAAGGCGTTTCTGGTATTTGTTATTTAACAGCCAATCAGAAAGGACAATACATGCTGAAGATACTTATTTAAAAACACAGGGCGCAGCCTGTGGAATAAAGCCCCACATTTAATTAATACCACTTTGTTAAGCATGGGTTTTACAAGGCTTTTTTGGCTAGTGTATAATTTTTTGTTTTTTTACCAGGGTTAGTTTTTAATGTTTTTTGTGGTTAGGAATTTTTGGACGTTGGCAGTTTTAGCAGAGAGAGCAGGTTTTTTTTTTTTTTTTGTTTGAAGCAGTTGTGGTTTAGTACCATGTAGGGGAGAAGTGACCAGCACGTTACCCTGCAGTGGTTTGGGTTTTTTTAGCAAATGCTGGCTGTGTGGTAATTTCATTACTGGACAAGTGAGCGGTTACTAGCACTTCAGTTTGTTGGTTTGTTAGTTTTGCTGTCCAGAAGGAGGAAAAGCAATACCAGAAGGAGGGAGCGGCTGATTAGTAGTTGAAGTGGAGTTATTTTGAGGCCAAGGGGCTTTTTTGCAGAAAGAAGCATGGGTTCAGGCAGTGAGCTCTTGGCACTTTACAGCAGTGTTGGTAGTTAGCAGGACTTGCTAAAGGCCTTTTTAGTGTGGGGCCAGAGCAGTTTTGTGTTGATGGACCTGTACGTAGACCCAGTTACCTGTTTTTTAACCAATGGCAGGTTGGTTGAGGTTTCTTGGAGCAGGACTTCTTACCTGTGAATACAGAGACCTAACACATTTTATTAATGCCTGGCAGTGTTCTGCAGATTTTACGGCTGCTTGGACCCATTTTAAGCCCCCGTTTTTTTCTTGGGGCAGTTAGGTTTTAATAAAACCCCTTATGTATTTTTAGCTCATTTGACTAAAATGTTTATGGCCAAATGATTTTAATTAAATCATTTTTTGCCTGGATTTATTTGTAGACCTTTTTTTGGAAAAGGGCCCCCCCTTTTTTTTAGACTGGCTGCAAAGAAACAAAGAATTTCTTTTTTTTTTCTAGCATTTTGTAAAATTTAACTGCTTAATTTTTTTAGCAATTATAGAATTAACTTTAGTTTATTTAAATTACTTATTTTTAAAATGACACTTAAAATAGTAAAATCTAAGTTAATTAATTGTTTTAGGGATTTAAATTTTTGATGCTTGTAATTAGATATGCTTTTAAAGTTAAGTTTTTTAAAAAAAAATTGTGTTGCTTGCTTGGGCCCGATTTTGCTTTTTTTGCTGAACCGTTCCTTTTTATGGGTACAAGCCTTGTTTTATTACCACTTTAGCAAGGAGGGTGGGCTTTTTAACTAGCCCCCACCCCTTTGGGTTATTTTTTTGGAAATATTTTTATTTCCAAGGGCTACCCGGGTGGTGGCGTGTGAGGCTGGCCACCTGGGCAGAATGCATGGCCAATTGGCGTTCTCACTGTTTCATGTTTTTTACAGCAGACACACGGCCATTGCAGCATATGCTGAGCACACATGGTTACATTTTCACATGTTCCTGAAGGGCTGGTACTTGCTTAGCCAGGGTTTTCAGGCGGGTGCGTTCTGCTTTTTTTGCCTGGAAGTTTTGTTTTAAGGCTTGCAACTTGTTTTGGGCGGAGGTTTGAGTTGCTGCTTGGATAGTGATTTATGCTTTTAGTTGCTTCATTTTTTTGAGCTGTTGGGTACACATATTTTTTAAATTTTTTTTTATTGCTTAGTTTTGCTATGACTTGGGGTAGACCCACCTGCACCCTTTGTTTGCAGCCCGGGGTGGAGAGAGGAATGCTAAACCATTTTTTGGTTTTTAGGCATACTACAATGGAGAGTGGGGCTTATTTTTAATTATGCAATTTTTAACTTATAATACCAACAGTGCCAAACAAAGCAAACGTAAAATAACAAGGATAAAACAGATAGATGGTGTGCACTGTTCAGGGCGTTTTCCCTTTGCAGTTTTTTCTTAAACTGTCTCAGATTTTTTGTTACCAATTTGCCTGTGCCTTAGTTAATTAGGCTAAGACCACAGGATCGCAGGGGCGGAGATGAAGAGCATGCACCATGTGACTGAATTTTAAATCTTTATTAATAAACTAACACAGTGGTGAGTGTAGGAACTGCTTTTACGTTACTTAAAGGAAGAAAAAACTTTAATACTTAAACCTTGACCCACTTTTATACATGTACACACGCTGCCCGGGCTGGCCAGCCCTGGGGGTAGGAAAGAGAGAGAGAGAGCGGTGGATGGTAGGTTGTTTTGTGTATAGATTGTTTAGAGGTCCGCTGCAAAATTTTTTAACTTGCTTTTCCTTTTGAGAGGGATTTTTATGCCCTGGGTTTTTTGGAGCGTTCCTTTTAGGGATCTTTGCTTGGTATTTTAGTTTAGGCCGGCTCTTTGTTTCCTTTTTAGCGTTTTCAAACCATTCTGGCTTTAGGGTTGCAAAGGCAGACTGTTGGGTTTTACCGGGCAGCCAATCTTTGCAAATGTAATTTTAGTTTTGCAACTTATTTGCTTTTTGTTTTATGTGTGTTTATATTTTTTTACAGCCAGCTGGGGCTGAAAGCAGTTTTTTCTGCTTGGCTTGGTCTCTGTTTTTTGATTTTTGAATGCAGGGCAGCTTTTTTTATTTTTAGGCCAAACTGACTTTTTAAATTTACCCCTCCCCCGCCATTTTTTTTTTTTTTTTTGCATTTGGCTTTAACTAATTGGGGATATGAAAGAGCTGAGAGGGTTAACCATATAGTTTGGGTAGGGAGGCATTTGGTTGCATTACATTTAGTTTTTACATTTTGTACTTGAGTTTTTAATTGGGGGGGGAGTTTTTTAGCTTTTGCACTTGAGACTCATGGAGGTTTTTGTAGCTTTTTTTTTTGAGGTGTATGATTTTATTTAAATTGAAGGTACCTTTTAGTGGGAATTGTTTAGAGGGATTATTATGTAAAAATTTTAATTACACAAGGGAGTATTTTGTTCGCTTAGCGGCTGATAAAATAGTTTCCCCAGTTTATTTTGTTTGCTGTGTTAGCTGCTTAAAATCTAAAAAGATTTTTAAATACTTTAGGGAAAGGGTTTGTGGGGTAGCAGCTTATAATTAGGAAAGGCTTTTACTTTTTTGCACTGTTTGCTGGGTCATGAGGCTTGGTTGACCCCTCCCCCATTATGTTTAGAACTTTTTTACTTAGAGAGTGAGGGCCCTGGTGTGCCTGAAGTTAGCTTAAGTCCCAGACCTCGATAGCGGCATTTACTTTTTACACATTTATTATTTACTTTTATTTTATTTGCTTTTATATTTAGATGCATTTTTTAAACTATAACCTTAATGTTTTATGTTTGGACATAATACACCCTTATTGAGGCAGCAAAAAGTTTTAGCATTGATTAGGTCTGACCTCAACCTCATATTGGGGGTGCGGAAAAAAGTTTTTCAGCACCACTTTGCATTTGCCTTGTTGCATAATAAATAAGTTTGCATGGCATGAGCCCAAAGGGACAGACAGTCCCATGGTTAGGATTTTTTTTTTTTTTGATACCCCAGTATCGATTTTTAAAGGTTTTTTTACCTTTTGTTTGGTGCTTTGGGCTTTGAAGGGGAAAGGTTTGTAGTAATTGCTACTGTTTTAGCCGGGCATCCTTATCTGAGTCACGGCACCAAATTGTGGAAGAAAACAAGTTCTTACTTTTAGTTTGGATGCAACAAGTTAGAGACAGTTTTATTTTTAGGCAATTGCAAGAAGGAAGACGTCCGTTTGGACAGAGTGTCCTTACGCAAATTTTTAAAGTATAAAAAATGTAAAGCAAGTATTTATAGCTTTTTATTATTTATGTAATAATAAAGCTTTGTTTTGTTTATACTTTTTTATATTTTATTTGTAGCAAAAAATGTTAAACAGTTACATTTTATTGTTATTGTAAGGCAAGGTTAAATCCAGCTTTGCTTTGCAATTTTTATACGCTTACCAGTTTTGCCTTTACAAGTTTTGCATTAGAGTTAGCCTGACTTTTGCTTTCTTTTCAACAGAACTAAGATGGCTGCACTTAAATCCCTTTTTGTTACTTCCACAGGAAGTTTAGACTTGAAATTAGATGAAGGTTTCTAACCATCAGAGGAGTGAAGTTCTGGAACAGCCTTCCAAGGGAAGCAGTGGGGGCAAAAGACCTAGCTGGTTTCAAGATTAAGCTTGATAAATTTGTAGAGGGATGGTATGATGGGTTAACATGATTTTGGCAATTAATTGATCTTTGACTATTTGTGGTAGATGGGGCCTAGTGGCCTGGGATGGGATGTTGGATGGGATGGGATCTGAGTTACCCAGAAAAGAATTCTCTGTAGTATCTGGCTGGTGAATCTTGCCCACATGCTCAGGGTTCAGCTGATCGCCATATTTGGAGTCAGGAAGGAATTTTCCCCCAGGGCAGACTGGCAGAAGCCCTGGGGTTCTTTTGCCTTCCTCTGCAGCGTAGGGCACGGGTCACTTGCTGGAGGATTCTCTGCACCTTGAAGTCTTTAAACCATGATTTGAGGACTTCAATAGCTCAGACGCAGGTGAGAGGTTTATTGTAGGAGTGGGTGGGTGAGATTCTGTGGCCTGCACACACCACTCACCATTAAAGGCATGTGTTCCGTGTGGCTGATGTCAGGTGTGCAGTCCAGAATAACAGGGTAATATCTTGCTGACTTAAGATCTCCCACAATCATCCATTTGACTTTTGTTGCCAGTAACTGAATGATCTCATTTTGAATGGTTTTCCAAGGTAGCAGTGTGTGTACATTTCTTGGGTGGTGACACTTCTTAGAAGCTCCTGGAGTACAGCACCAAACTCAGCCATCAGCTCCACAATTTTAAGGAAGTTTCCATTGTTTGGCACATACAGCTGATCTGAAATGCCACGCAGTGCTAGGTTTTGGGTAGCAAGCATTCTCACAATGGCAAGGAGCCTTTTCCGAACATTTTGCCAGGAAAGAAACTCTGATGCAATCTTCTCTTGATACTGATCATCTATGGTGGCCTTTAACCTTAGTCTCATCTCAAGCTCTTTCCACCTATGGAATGCTCTCTGGTGATTTGCTGCCTTCTCATGGCATGCCAGATTTCTAGCCAGATTTTTCCAGTCCTTTGTTTCTGTAGAGCCCAAAGAGGCTGGAACATTAGAATGCAGTATTCTCGATTTTTGAATACATAAGCCGTGGCCTCTCCACTTTCTCACCATTGGGGATTTCATGCCAGTAATGTGTTGGATGGGAACTACTCTTTTCATTGTCTTTGGGGAACATGAAGTTTTTCACTTGCTGTGGCCCATGCAGTACAAGGAAGTCCCTCAGGCTACTGCTCAAGTGGGTCCACAGTCCTGGATCATCTAGACTCAAGGAATTCAACTCAGCAGCAGCAGTTTCGTGCGCCTCCACCACACTCTTCTCTGATCTACACTTTTCTTCAGGAACGTGCATGGTTACATCCATTGGAGATGCAGATATGGATGCTGCAGTAGCTGCCAGGTCACCTGCACTCTGACTAACTGGAAGATCAGGCATCTCCTCACCACTCACACCCTTACAGGGGCCGGAAGGCTCACTGTGAACATTTGTGTCTACGTATCTCAGGAGAGCTCCTTCCTGCTAGATAAAGAAAGCAAAAGAAGCATTTCTCTTTTTCTGAATGCTGCCTCAGAGGGACGTTTTCTTCTTTCACTCATGACTGCTGTTCTGTGCCAGCTATAGTGGCTCTCAACACTCAGTTGAAGGGGACAAATAAGCAGGCTGGTAGCAGGGCCTGAGTGAGGGAAGAAATCAGCATCTTAAGGGCCTAACTGGCTCCTACTACCTTAGCTGACTTCCTGTTCTCCTCAGGTGGGTTCAGGTAAGCAGCAGGAAACAGGAAGCTCCCTGAGAAGCTGGGGTTAATCAGTCCAGGCTCCTGGGGATGCTAGAGAGGTACATAAGAGGCTCCTCCTCCTCTCTCTCCCTGCAGCTCCTGCTGCTCTCTGTCATTCTCTCTCACCTTTTCTCCTGCCTGCCTGTTATGTCTCTTGTGCCCTCCTTCCTCCAGCACAGCACTCCACCCTCTCTGTGCATCTCGAGCAGAGAGAATCCACATGCACCAGCAGCAGACACAGTTTTCTACACTCTGGGTCCTAGTGGCGCCCCCACAGTCTGGCACCTGAGGCGGCCACCTCAGTTCACCTCCTAGTAAGGCCAGCCCTGTCCTGTGGGCACAGAGCACCTATCTCCCACTGAGGTCAGCCTGGGAGACTGGATGTGCAGGATGTCAGGGCAGCATAATCTACTGAAAAACCGTGCATTGCTCATTGCAACCCAAGCTCTCACTGTGTGGCTCTTTGTCCTGCCTCTGTTGTGTAGAGCATGAGCAGAGGTTTATGAGATGGCGGCTGCTGCTGTGGCCAGCCATCTCAGTACCTTTCCTATTGTCTCTCTTCTGGCTGTGGATGCTGGACTGCAGCAGCTCCGCGGAGGTCCCAGCCTCGCTCTTTAATGTCCATTCTCCACTTGCTTGGATGGCGCTTCATGGACCATTGAGTAGCCTCCTGAAAACATCCCATTTGTGGACACAGGCACCAGCAACCGATTCCCCAAGCCAAACTCCCCTTCGCAATCCAGAGAAACAGCCTGGAGCACAGGGTTTGGCCCATGCTGACTGTAGACACCACAGCTGCTGCACGGGGACTCCTGTGAGCCCTCTATCCCATCAGCATTCGGCTCTCCTGCATTCTGCTGAGCAGCTGAGATCTGGGGGAACAGAAACCCTTTGTTAGAGATGGAAAATCTCTTCACAGGGTCACTCTGTTAATGGCTGCCAGACGCCTTCCCTGTGAAACCCCAAATGTGCAGCCCCTCTGATTCCCACAGGGGAGATCTCTGCTCATTCACTGGTCACCCGTGGCTGCAGTCTCTGACGGGGGGAATGTAGAGGGGTCTCTGCAGATGGTCCCTTCTACAGCACCCATAATGGGAGGAGGTTTGGCCTTGTGATGTGAGGCATGGATCTGAGACTTAAGGCTCCTGGATTCTGTGACTCTGGAAGGGGGGCGAGGTCTAGTGGGTAGAGCTGGATTGGTTGACAATGAGTGAGCAGAGCTTGTGCTGAAGGATCCTGATGAGCAACCAAAATCTTAACAACCGGTTCCCTATAAAAAGTTCTGATTTAAGGGATGTGCCCCAGTATGTATTTTTTGTACCAGCAGGGTTACCAAATGTCTGTATTTTCCCGGGACTAATTTTTAAAATTTAAAAATTCCTCCTAGACGGCGATTTAAGAACCAAAAAGCCTGACCTGTCTGGGAAAATACAGATGTATATTAACCCTGCGTAAAGTTCTTTTTTAAAAAGATGGGCCTGTACTAGAAATGAGCTCCGTTTCACATGTGTGGGTCCCCGCCACTCCCTGGGGGTGTGCTAGGGTGACCAGATGTCCTGATTTTATAGGGACAGTCCCGATTTTGGGGTCTTTTTGTTATATAGGCTCCTATTACCCCCGGCTCCTATTACCCCCCACCCCGTGTCCTGATTTTTCACACTTGCTGTCTGGTCACCCTAGGGTGTGCACATGTGTGGGTCCCAGCTGCTTCCTGCCCCCCTCATTGAAGCAGGTGTGCAGGGTTACTGCCCTGGGAACAGCAGGGCACTAGTGGATGTGGGGTGGGATCAGCAGGGGGTGGCTGGAGACAGGGGCTGGCTGCGGGCAGGGGGTGCGGCAGGGGGTGGTTGCAGGCAGGGGGTGCGGCAGGGGGTGGTTGCAGACAGGTGATGTGGCAGGGGGTGGCTACAGGCAGGGCCTGGCTGTGGGCAGGGCAGGGGATGCGGCAGGGGGTGGCTGCGGGCAGGGTGGTGGGTGCTCATGGGGAGAGCAGCAGGACGCAGCCCAGGCCCAGCAGAGCAGCCAGGGACCCAGCAGGCAGTAGTGGGAGCCCCAGGGCCAGGGGAGCAGCAGCAGCCCCAGGGCTCGTGCCCAGGGCCAGGCGGCAGCCCACGTGGCTCCCACAGCGCAGTGCCCCTGGCGGCCGGAGGAGGAATTACATCACTTCCCAGCCGGAGCCCATCAACGCCTCAGCGCCCCCTGCAGGGAAGTGGGTTAACAACTGGTTCTAAAATGGCTTCAAAATATAACAACAGGTTCGTGCGAACCGGCTCCAGCTCACCACTGCATGTGGCCATGACTTTACTTACCTGTCAGTGTAGGTTGTTCAGACTGTTCCTGGACACATGATACATCTGCTGCTGGCCATCCCTGAGATGTAGGTCCTTCATCCACACAAGGACATGGCATATCAAGGTCAATCCAGCAGCTCCCATCTGGTCTTCACCTCTGCAATGGACGGCTAGTCCGACCCTGACCAGAGAAAGACAGGGTGGTGTTCTTCAAGGGAATCTGCTGGAGCTCCCGTATCCCCCACTCCACCTCACCCACCTAATCGTGGATAAACAAAGCAGCCAAGATGAGGTCAGTGTGGCTTGACTTACTGAGCAGACTGGTTCTAAGGGAAGAACAGATTTCTCTCCTGCTCCAGGGAGATTCCGATCGGAAAAGTATCTGATGGCGGGGGAGGGGGGGAAATGCAATCCCCCAGCCCCTTGAATGGCAGGAAATCAGGACTCGGGGAGTTAAGGGGTGTCTCTGTCCTGCTGCAGGGAGCAGGCCTGGAGAGCAGAAAGGGCACTAATGGCATTGTAGGAAAGAAAGTGACTTCTACCAGTAAAGGTGGCTGAAGCTTCTTGCAGATATTAGAGTCGAAGATCCTCACACCTCCTTTGGGGATCCTTTTCCCTCAAAATAAAATAAGGAGAATGACGTGTGAAGCCCAGGTCTGGGATCCAGGGAAAAGGCAGGATCTCAGCCAGATTACACACCAGAAACGTGATCTTTAGCCCAAGAACCACAATTATCCGGATGAGGTTTTCTCCCCCATTTGCTTCCAGGTTATTTACTCACAGGATTCATTCATTTGCTTTCCTGTGTTTCCACTCTCTGCATCTGTTCATTGGTTTAAGTAACATTCTTTCAGTTTTTGCTTCTGTTTCCTCTTATTACAGGGTAGCATCTGCTTAGCACCTTCAAAAAATAAATTAAAATAAATTAAAAACAAAATCCTGATTCTACATTGAAGAGGAAAGTTTCTGAGAATTTGGCTGCAGAACTTTAGTGTCTGCATATGTCATTCACTAGTATTTATCGTGGTGCAGGTCTGATGCAATCTGCCCACCCAAGAATACACACATGAAGCATGGGGTGCCCTTAGAATACCAGTTAAAAGAGAGGAAGAGAGTGGATTAATAGCGGGGCGGGGAGGGCGGGATCCAAAAAAATCCAATGCATCAGCACTTCTCTTCATCACTGCAGCACCAGTCCCGGGAGCAATACAGGTTAAAAATCTCCATGGTTCTTTCCCCCTAGAACCACATCCGAGCAGAAAAAGGCCTTCAGCCAATTATTTCCTTACACTCTGAATGGGTGAAATTCAGCCCTGTGCAGACAGCCAGAGCAAGGTCTGTGCATCACAGTGGGTTTAAGTGGCCACTTCACAGCCCAGGTGCTGTGAGTCTTCGGTGGCATAGTTTTCATCCTGGATTGGAACAGCCAGTGGGAATCCTGTGAGGTACAGAGCAGAGAGAGGTTGGGGCCACAACGTTCACTTCAGAGCTGAGCTTCTGCAGACTTTTGGGATGTTCCCATCTGAGGAGGATGATTTTGGCCAGCCCTAGTTCAGAGCTTTCAGTCACCTCAACCGGTGAGTCTCTGGCACAATTATTCTAATGTATCTGAACTTTTCAGGCCTTGCCCCCACCTCTGACACCCCTTGTACCTCACCATTGCCCTCTAACAGCCCCTGTCCCTTCTCTTGATCCCTGCCATGCCCAAATACAGAGAGTAGCTCATGCTCCTTCTCTCTTAGACCTTCTTCTTACACGATCCTTCCCTACCTTTTGATAAACTGATCACTGTGCCCTTCCCCAGCTCCTGGAGGAATTGTGGCTCCTCAGGACAACCTGGGGATGGGTGGCTCCTACCTCCGGGTGGGGTGTGTGGTTTTCCATCTAAGCATCACTGAGAGCCAGTAATTCTCGATTTCACAGGATGAGGTCATGGCTCCCCAAGCCGGGCCAGCTGCAGGCTGCATTGCTGTTGGCGACATGGACAGATCCCAGAGCCTGGAAGACAGAGTGGGGAGGAAACCCTTGCTCATTTCCCTTTCAGAGCCCCCTTCGAAGATGGGCCAAGAGAAAAGGAGAGGACGAAGGGCAGAAAGTGAAGCCGCTCCTGTGGGGAGAGCACTCCTGTAGAGCCCAGTCAGTTCCCAGCTCTCCCCCACATTGCTCGGTGTGACCTTGGAGAGGTCACTTCCTCACCTTCATTCCCTGTCTGTAAAATGGGGGTACAAGTCCCCCCACACACACAGGGAGGAGAAGGGAGGAGAGACCCATTTTCGGTGAGGGACTCAGACACTCTGGGCACAGATTGTGCCAGAGTGAGGGAAGGGACCCAGAGTTTGCTCCCTAGACCCAGGGGAGGAAGATGTTATCAGAAGGTCAGCAAAGGGGATGGGCCAGGAACTGCTGCCATGGACAGAGCTTAGGGATTTGGTCAGTGCCAGGGACTTTGTACCTCCCTTCAGCAAATGGCTTCCCTCTTGTCATCAGCAGTCCATACAGTATCTGAACTCCTTCCAAGTGTCCTGAAGGGGCTCCCTTCATTCTTCTTGCAGGTGATGGATTCGTTGACCCAGGTCGATAGCTGGGAATTTCGGAGAGGTCATTTGTAGCATGACATGAAATCAGTGGGAAATCTACATTTAGCAAAATAAAGGTTTCATTGGCCTTTGCAAATTTGGAACTGATCTGTCCTATCAATCGACAGTACATGTTCAGAAGAGGATGAAGCACGCCATCGTGGTCAGGTGATCTATGAGAGTCAGTTCCATCATGTGGCCATTTGATTCGGTAAAATTCCTGGCAATGGCTGCCCATGGCCAGGGCAGGGTCTCCAGAGGCCTGAAATGCCAAGGAGTTTGGTGCGTGGTGCCTTGGTGAAAGCGCAGAAGTCACATCAGTCAAGCTAAGTCTGAATTTCAGCCCACATCTGGCACCAGCTAATGAAGCAGGCCCTGGTGGTCATAGTAGATGCGTCTACTTCCAGGATGAGCACTGAGCCTCCAAATAGGTGCAGTAGTGAAGGCAGTTGTGAGCTGTTTGTGGGCTTTTTGCAACTTGGGTGACCAAACAAACGTGTCCATTATGTGGAGGAGAGCGCTCGTGGGGGTTATTGGCTCTGAGAACCCTGGGCCGAAGCAGCAGTAAAGCGGGTGAAGTCCAGGAAGCGCTGGTCTTCTTGAGGATTTCAAACTTTGTCCCATCTATGAAAGGCTTCCACCTTATTTGGATCAATCGTAACATTTTCCGGGGAGAGGATGTACCCCAAAAACTCTGTGGAGAGTTGGCCGGAGGTACGCTTTTCCAATTCTGTGCTGAGACCATGCTGCCGAAACCTCTCCAGGTTCAGGTGTGGTGGGCATGCTGCTCTTGGTTCTCCAAAAAAAAGAAGTCTGTCACCTGAATAGATGACACTGTGCAGATCCACAATGGCCCCAAATACATCACTGATGAAGTGTTGCAAGGGCAGGGGACCGTTAGTTAGCTCAAATGGCATGTCTGACAGTTAAAATGTCCATAGTGTGCTTTGAAATCTGCCTTCCATTTGTCCCCTGTCCAAATGAGTGTTAGACTGGAAATCCTCACAGATGAAGTTTGATGAACAACTTAGCAGATTTCCTGCGAGCTAACAATTGTGGGATTCCCAACAGGGGGTTATGGTTCCAAATGATCCTTTTTTTCAGGGGCTGATTGTCTAAAGAGAGACATAGTAGAGTCCCACATTTCTTCTTCCCCAAAAGGGCCGGGTGCCGTGGGAAACGCTAATTTGCTCATAAACTCTTAGGACCGGTTTTTAAGCCTGTACGCAGGGAGAGCCACTAATTCTGGTTCCACCAATGTGTAAATACTGGTGAAGGCAACTTTCAACCAAGGTTGCAGGTCGAGAGGGCAGTCATAGTCCTGGTGCAGAGGCAACGAGTCCCCATTTCTTTCAAAGGTATCCATGTAATCTGGGTATTGATCAGGAATGCCGGGTGTCCGAGTTAAGAAGGTGGAGTAGGTCCAGAGGCAGAGGCTGGTTCAAGGAACCCCGACATTTTCAGTCATTTCCATTGTGCAGCTCCAGCAGGGACATCATCGGGTCAGGCTCATGTAGTGAGGCCCTGGTTCACACCTGGTGTGGTGTGTCCCTGTTGCATACAGGCCACTGACTTGCAGAGATCCTGCTTTTCTCCAAAAAGTTGCACCACCTAATGTCACGTACTGCATCTGATAATGATGCCCAGGGGTGGGAGCACAGGTCGCAGCAAGGTGCAGGATTGTGCCGAGGCTAAGAGTGGTACTAGAATCAAGGTCCAGGGACACACCAGGGTCAAAACCGAGATCAGAGTCCATCGACAAAGCAGAAGCAGAACCAGGGCCAGAGTCTAAATCCATGCCAAAGGTCATAGCCCGGTAGTCAGAGAGCAAAGATCAGCCTAGTCAATGTCAAGCCAGAGTCCAGATCCAGGCCGAGGGTCAAAGCCGGGTAGTCAACGTCCGAGTGGTTGGGGAAGATCAGGAGGAGAAGGCAATGCTGGAGCGGGTCAGTGGAGGGCCTGGAGCGGGGCTAAAGAAGGGCAAGGAGATATGGAATCAAGGTGGGCAGGCAATATCTGGAGCCAAGAAGGGTCACGCCAAAGTCATAATCAGAGACTGGAGCCAAGGGTCAAACCAGAGTCAACGATGAAGAACCGGAGGGCAGGGCAGGACAGGGTGGTGCATGCAGGCAGGAACCAGGATGACTTACAGGTTCTCCTAGGCACTGCCCAGCTGGATCGCTCGAGACCCCTCATCGGGTGACTCCCTTCCTAGGAATAAAAGAAGGAGAGGAAGATGACAAAGATGTCTCTGACCCTGGGGTCCAAGCCAAGGGGAGCTCCCACCCAAGCATTGTGCCAGGACCCCATCACCCTCCTGGTTCATTTCACACTCAGAGACCCGCCCCCCCATCAGGAGGGGAGAATAAAGGGCAGAAAGGGAAGTTGCCTCTTGGGGAAAGGGACTAGCCTGGGATCCAGTCCAGTTCCCAGATCTACCCCCAGGAGTGTGTGACCAGGATCGCAGCCCTTCTTCTGTATCTCAGTCCCCACCTGCCAGATGGGGAGGATCCTTCCTTGCCCCAAGGTGTTAGGGGGGAGTTTCATTCCTGTCTGGGAAGGGTTCAGATACCATGTGTGTGGCTTGGGCCCCAGGTGGGGCATGGTCAGACATTCACTGCGACGGGGTAACATGGGCCATGGGGAGGTCTGAGCAGTGACGACCGGGGGGGCTCCACATCAGGCCACCCCTCCCAGAGTGCAATGGTTACTGAGGATAACCCTTCGCTCTGGGGATGCTCTCATTTCTGGGCCAGTCCCATGGCCCTGAAAGCCTGATGCTTCTGCAACTGGCCTCTGGGCATGGGGGCAGGGACCGTATGTGGCCTGGCCCCAGCTCCAGGGGTCAGGGTGGGGCAGGGTGGTGAGAGCGAGCTGCTCGGCCTGGGTTTCTCTCAGTGCTGTGGGGTTTATGGCCCCTCCCCCTAGCCCTTCTCCCCCTAGCTCTTCTCCCCCAGGCACAGCAAGAAAGAGCATTACCTGTGGCAGGGAGTGGGAGCTTCTGGGCATGGGAAGGGGGGGCCCTTCAAGGCTGTCCCACGGAGCACAGCCCCTGCAGCGCTTTGGGCACCTGGCGCAAGCACCGGATGTAGAACAGGTGCACCATGATCGCCGCTGTCACGTCCTCCTGCTGCAAGGGAACAAGGATCGGTCAGAGCCTCCGACACCCATGGCAACGAAGGGCATGAACGGCACTGGGAGCCAGCAAAATTTCCACCCCAATGCTCCCCACATCCAAGGGACAGATTCCCGCACCCAACCCTCTGAGACGAAATCTTGTCTCCTCTCGAGTGACCTCCAACCCCACTCCCACCACTGTGGAATGAACTCCTGTCCCCTTCCTCTCAGTCCCCCTGTGAGAGCTGTTCTACCTCCCAACCCAGCCAAGGATTAAGCTCCACTCCCCAGAATCCCCTCATCCACCCTCTCCCCCTCCAGCTGAGGGGCTGGAAGGCTCTGGGCAGCAGTGCTGTGGGGTGAGAGGATGTGGATACCTTTCCCAAGGGTCCCTCCCCCCCGGGTTATTAAGATGATGCCATGGACAGTAGCTCTGGGGAATGGGGCACTTCAGCAGCCTCTGCTGACTGACTCCTCCAGTTCTCCCAGAGCAGGTGGTGGCTGGGATAACATGATACTAGGGCCCTAGGAACCAGCCTGAGGCCCGGAGGGGTATGAAACTCTCACAGGGGGAGTTGGCAGCCCCGAGCATGAGCAATAGCAGCGTGTCATGTTGATGTGACACCTGTTAGGAAATAGCCGAGCTGGGTCTGCTCTGCTTTGAGCTGCTCAGCCGAGAAGCTGACACCTACCAATGGCACCTGCCCGGGTTCATCCTCTCCTTGCTCCCAGGTCAGTGCACGGGGATGGGATAGGAGTGACTGTCAATAGCCTGGAGGTGAAAGGCCCTGGGTGTCCCTCCCCAATTGATCCTTCTTTGGTTACCTCATTCCCGATCAGCTGGCCGGCTTCCCCCAGGATAGAATATGTCAGCACAAGCCCAGCCTGGCTGACACGGAGCTGGGGGTCATGTATGGCCAGAAGCGCTGCCTGGAGGAAAGATCTTTTCTGGTCTTCCGTGAAGATCTCTCCAAAGACCTAGAACCAACAGCACCAGAGCCCTTGTCAATTGTCCAGAACCAGGCTCCAAATCCCTCTAGTATCTCACAAGGTGGAGAAGAGTCCTCCTTTTGCAGCCAACTTTTGGGGTCCCATGGACCAAGGAACCCCCTTCAGTAAGAGGTTGCAGGCACTGAAGAATAGCTCTTTCTGGAGCAGGATTCACCACAGGTGCCATGACATGCTGGGAACGTGTCTGCACGCTCTGGAAACCAGCTCACAAAGACAACAAAGGACCCGCTACTGCTCCCAGCAGCGCTATCTCCCATGGCTCACCTGCTAGAGGTTAGGGGCCTTTTCGATCTGCTTCCGTTCCTGCTCCCCGCCCCACCGACAATCCCACGAGCGTCACATATGCTGCAGTGACTCAGCCCAGGAAAGGAGCTCAGTGTCCCTCACACAATACCCAGGGCAGGGGCAGGTTCTGCTTCCTGACTCGCCCTGGTGCTCGGCAAACCCCACACCCTGCCTGTGCTTCCAGAGGTGCAGGGAATCCAACAAGGATCTGGTCCAGCAATTGCTGGTGTGAGCTTCCCAAGTCACTGACCCAGGGGCTCCCCTCTCAGACACCAGGGTTTCAGCCAAGGAGACAGTGAGCAGGGCCAGATTCCTGGAGATACAATCCTTCATTAACTGAACCCCCAGAGGATCCCTTTTCTGCCACATAACCATGGATCCATGCAACACACACAAGCCTGGACTGCTAGCAAGGCTGCAGACCAGGCTCCTCGGCCTCTTGCAGCCGAACACGGTCTGCTGGAAATAAGTATCATAGAATATCAGGTTTGGATGGGACCTCAGGAGTTCATCTAATCCAACCCCCCGCTCAAAGGAGGACCAATCCACAACTAAATCATCCAACAGATTTTTGTCCCAGGTCCTTAAATGGCCCCCTCAAGGATTGAACTCATAACCCTAGGTTTAGCAGGCCAATGCTCAAACCACTGAGCTATCCCTCCCCCTACAGAACACACTCACTGCAGGGGAAGACAGCTCCACACCTGAGCTACTGCAATGCCCTGGCGGAGAGTCCTTACCTCCCCCACCCTGGTCATGTTCCTGTACGCCAGGCGCTCGGTGTCTTGGAGCCCGTCCCGACACCACAGATCACTCTCCTCTCTGATGTTCAGCCCTGGGGGAGAAAGACACACCCATTGGGGAGGTTTGGCATCTGGCTTTCGTGCCTGTTTCCTTCTCTTCCCTTTGCTGGGTGAACACTGGCTGGGGTCCTCATGGCATCCACGGCCCAATGGACTCGCAGGGTCCCCACCAGGTGGTTTAGTACCTGAAGGGGGATTTGTCTCATTCGTCACAGTAATCAGGTGACCCTTACGGTCATTGTGCTCTGGGCATGGGTGCTTGTTAATGGTGGCTGCTAATGCTGAAAACGCCCCACAGCCACTGAGTTCAGGATCTGGCCCTAGCTACCCAACTGGTGACATTCTACAAGCTTTGTGTCCATCCCCTGTGGTCCCTGCCCCTGCCTTCATGATGGGCTCTTTCCCTCCATGTGTCTCAATAGGTCCGTTCCTGTCCCCCCACCAGCTGGCAGCCCCCTGGGGGGCTGATTTCTCTGGACTGGGGGACAGAGCCAGGCTATGAGGTAAAGCAGCCAACTTCCCTGGCATCTTCGTCCCCTGCCTCTCTCCCTGAATTAGGGAGATGAGTGTGAGTCATCATCTAAGCTGGGGTCAGTCTCAGAGGAGGGAGCTTCTTTCTGTAGGGTCTCTTGGCCAGTAAGTGGGGAGCCCAAAACAGGGGCCTTCTTTCCATTGGGGTCCCTCTGCCCTGCTGCAGTTGGTCTAAGAGCAGAGGCCTTAGTTGTATTGGTGTCCCAATGGCCAGCCGGAGCTAGTCTCCAAGGGACTCATTTCTATGGGGTCCCATTGCCCAGCTGAGTTTCTTACCCCTCCTCTGCAGCAGGAGCCTCTGCAGCCAATAGATCCCATCCCTGGCTTGCCGGCTGATGTCATCGGCTGGGACAGAGATGTAGAGACCCAGCCGCAGCACAAAGTTGCCCGCCTTGGGGAAATCGGAGGAGGTCTGGTGGAGGAGGAGAAGGGGGGGAATCCATCAACATTCTGCCTTCAGATCCCCAGGTCTCCTGGGCCAGAACTCTGCTCCCATCCATCTGTAGGAGGCGCTGGGGGAGAGGAACTAGAGCCCTCTTTCTCTCTGCCCCCAAGGGAGCTTGGAGCAAAGAGACCCACGGCCTGGGCCCTCTATGAGCACTAGTTGCCAGGCTTCTCCAGAGTAACAAGGGCACTGAGGCCAGGCACGACCCTGCCAGCCAGTGGCCTATGGAATGTCGCAGTCCCTTACGGAGCCAGGGGGGACCACTTAACCAGGGGATGAGGAATTTGACTCAAGCCCTGGCTCTGCAGGATGCTGGGGTCAAAGGTCACTTACGTCAAATCCGGAGAGGGAGGTGGCAAATCGGAGCAGGGCAGCGCTGCTCCGTATGGCCCTAGCTCTCTCCTGGGTGTTTCTGGAGTCGAGCCAGAAATGGAGGTGCTGCAGGAGAAGAAGGCAGGGGAGGGTCAGCCGGCAGGCTTACATGCTCTACAAACGAGCCTCTCCCACTCCACATGGGGCGGAGAACTTGTGCTCAGGGTGGAATATCTGACTCCTCCTGTGGGGGTTCATGACACTGCCCACATCTTGCTGGGCACAAGCTGTCACTGTCTCTCCAGCCTGGGACAAAGCTCAGCCTTGGGGATGGTCTATTTGCTCTGAACCCCTGATCCATCAACAGCCCATCAGGATCGAGGCACATGCCCTGTGCCCCCAGACCCCAGCTCCAGAGGCCTTGGTAGGATGGATGGAGGGGCCGTGGGGACAATCGCTCCGGGAACTGCCGTGTCCGTAGGACAGAAGAGCTGATTCCCTGAGTCTTCTCCTGTATCTCAGGGTCTCCCTAGAAAGGAACCAGTAAGTTTTCTCAGAGGCCTGTGTCCCAGATCGCACAGGGGTTTCAGTCTGTCAGTCCCCAGCCAGGCCTGGTGCTCACTGTTAGTGCTCAATGGAACCATGCAGAGCTCTGGCTGACAGTCCCAGCTCCTTCCCTCTGCCCCCGCCCCTTCCCCACCACCGCTACCCCGGATGGCGGAAGGGTCCCAACATTCAACTGCACTGATGGCTCTGGGAAAGCGTGGCCATCTGGGTCCAAGCTGGGAGGACACAATGGAAACATGGTTCTTCTAGTCTCTCCTTTGCAGCCCTCCCACGGGGTTCATAGTAAATTCCCTCCCAGACCCTCCCATTCTGCTCACCTCCAAGAGGTGCTGCAGCTTGTCCGTGGTGGGGGTCTCTGCCAGCAGGCCCCCGAGCATGGTGTCCAGGCTCTCTAAGTAGGTGTTGTGCAGAGCCTGTGTCATAAATATAAAGGCAAGGGTAAACCCCTTTAAAATCCCTCCTGGCCAGAGGAAAAATCCTCTCACCTGTAAAGGGTTAAGAAGCTAAAGGTAACCTCTCTGGCACCTGACCAAAATGACCAATGAGGAGACAAGATACTTTCAAAAGCTGGGAGGAGGGAGAAAAACAAAGGGTCTGTGTCTGTCTGTGTGATGCTTTTGCCGGAGACAGAACAGGAATGGAGTCTTAGAACTTAGTAAGTAATCTAGCTAGGTATGTGTTAGATTATGATTTCTTGAAATGGCTGAGAAAAGAGCTGTGCTGAATAGAATGACTATTCCTGTCTGTGTGTCTTTTTTGTAACTTAAGGTTTTACCTAGAGGGATTCTCTATGTTTTGAATCTAATTACCCTGTAAGGTATTTACCATCCTGATTTTACAGAGGTAATTCTTTTCTCTTTACTTCTATTAAAAGTCTTCTTGTAAGGAAACTGACTGCTTTTTCATTCTTCTAAGATCCAAGGGTTTGGGTCTGTGATCACCTGTGCAAATTGGTGAGGATTTTTACCAAACCTTCCCCAGGAAGTGGGGTGCAAGGGTTGGGAGGATTTTGGGGGGGAAAGACGTGTCCAAACTACGTTTTCCCAGTAAACCCAGATAAAGTTTGGTAGTGGAAATCCAAGGGCAAAGGGTAAAATAGTTTGTATCTTGGGGAAGTTTTAACCTAAGCTGGTAAAAGTAAGCTTAGGAGGTTTTCATGCAGGTCCCCACTACTGTACCCTAGAGTTCAGAGTGGGGAAGGAACCTTGACAGCCTGCAAGAAGAGGGAGCACCCGTCAGTCATGGGACATGGGGCTACCCCTCTCATGGGACTAGGAGGGTTCTCTGGGGAGCCCTGGCCAGACCCAAAAGGTACATCCTGGCCTCTGCCATTCACATCACTGCAGGGACACTTAGCAAGAGTTCATGGCTGGATGCCTGCTGGCTCTTCAATCCTTGCCCTTAGCAGTTCTCTGCGCAGGGCCTGGTACCCAGCAGAATATGGAAAAGCCAAACCGCAATGGGTGGGAGGTAGGATCCCTGGGAAAGTCCAGGCAGCAGAGCACAGAATGAGGAGAAGAGGGAAGGCTGGAATCAGCCACAGAGGGGTAACACAATCTTCACTGGTGGGAAGGGGCCCTCCCTTGCAGTTTGTGTCATCCCCCCCAACCCCACACGCCCTGCCCGGGCTTGCCCCCCGCTCTGCTCACCCCTACCCTATTCTCAGCAGCTCCATCAAACTGAGGGAGCAGGGACCAGAGGTCGCTCCTGCTCCTGGGACAGAGAAGTAGGATCATGACCTACCCGGAAGTGGGTGGTGTCCTGCCCCGTGCCCATGGTGAAAATGGTGTAGAGTAGAGCCCGCAGGAGGCGTGACTCCAGCTCCAGGGCAAGTGGTGGCTTCAGTTTGCTGGCGGGAGAGAGGAGCCCGTGTTATGCTTGGCAGCACCAGAGTGGCGCTGGCAGTGTCATGCACATGACCCTCCTCCCCTGCAATGATCCCTCCCTATGGCCACTGTCACGTTACGGGAGTGAAATCACCCCCAGCCAGGAAAGAGGGGATG
The DNA here is from genome assembly GCF_965152235.1 of Eretmochelys imbricata. Lineage (NCBI taxonomy): Eukaryota > Metazoa > Chordata > Testudines > Cheloniidae > Eretmochelys > Eretmochelys imbricata. The sequence goes on from NC_135577.1 coordinate 17,951,307, forward strand.
TTCCCAGCTCCTCTGCTGGGGGATGCAAACAGCCACGGCTGGGGTTAATCTAGGCCCAAGAGGATCTGCACCAGGGTTAGGGCAAGCTGGATGGGAGGGTCCTGATACCTGAGGCTGCAAACCGCGGCCATGGAGCTGGAGACGATGGAGCTCGGCTCAGACACCATGGGCAGATCTTCAATCAGCTCCTGAGAGACCCCAAGGAGATAAAATTGCATGTGAGATTCAGGCCCTGTAGACCCACAGGCGCTTCCCAGGGAGGAGGCCAAAGTGCTCTGCAGAAACAGTCAGTGTCACCCACACCCCCAACCAGCTGGCCTCCCCATTCCTCCCATCCATCAAACTTACTCTTTCCTTCCCCCTCTCCCACCCAATTCTTCCCTCCCCTCAGCCTCAGCTGCCCCTCCGGCCTTACAATTTCCCCACTGCCAGTTCCCCATCAGTGTCAGAATTTCCTCTTTCCCTGCTCCCAAGCCCTCATCCCCAGGAAGCCCTGTCCTCTGCTTCCCCCTCCAGCCCCACTAACTCTTCCTCCCATGTTGGGCTCCCTCACCCCAGGAGCCGGGCACCGGGTCCCACTCACCGCAATGCTCTCCACAAGGGCCGCTTTGGAGAAGTGCGGCTCCAGAGTGTCCCACCCCTGCTGCTGTGCCGAGAAGCACAGATGTGGGACAGCGTGGAGGAAGCGGAGCTGTTTGGCCCTGTCCTCCACCCACTAAGAGTGGGATTGGGGGAGAGAGAGAGAGAGATGGTCAGGTAGGGACCTCCCCACCCCACTGACAAAAGCTCCAGGTCTCAGGACCTCCCTGGAGTTGGACAGGGAAAGCCGCCCCTCTTCCCAAAACCAGTGTCACCCTGCACAGACTGGGGTTGTAACTGGGGCAGTGTCTGCGGGGAGCGGACACCTTGGCCTGCATGAGATGAACACCCCCACTTTGGGGTGCCAGGTAACAGGGGAGAAGTGCCCCCCATTGCAGGTGATGGATTCTCTGGGACAAGACCCCGAATGTGGGTGGGGATGGAACAAGGGGCAGGACAGACTTGGGGGCAGTGCAGCTGGAAGATTTTTGTACCTCAACTCTGCCCTGGAGGTGCTGCTGGATGACCCTGATGGTGTCTTGTAAAGGGGACACATCCTCCTCCTCCTCCTCATCCTCCAGCTGGGCACTGAGGGTCTCTGCACCAGGGAGAGAAGGAGAAAAACATCATTTATGCTACTGCTGTGAGAATGCAGGGTAGAGAAAGGGCTCAATGTCCCCCATCCTCAACAAGGAACCCCATGGCATCGAGGTCCCCACCCTGCCCTTCCCAGAGATGACCTCAGCCCCATCAGCCTCAGGGCCCCGTGGCCATCAGCCCCCGCCCAACATTATCAGGGGAGGCTGGAGCTCCCCCAACTCTGCCCAGCATCTCCTGCCATGGAGTGTGGCTGGGCCACTCCCACTGGTGTCAGTGGGGCTCCCGTGGCTCAGTCCTGGAGCCTTGGTGAGCCAATGGGCACAGGGTGTGTCATAAATATCAAGGGAAGGGTAACCACCTTTGTGTATACAGTGCTATAAAATCCCTCCTGGCCAGAGGCAAAACCCTTTCACCTCTAAAGGGTTAAGAAGCTAAGATAACCTCGCTGGCACCTAACCCAAAATGACCAATGAGGGAACAAAATACTTTCAAATCTGGAGGGGGGCGGGGGGCTAATAAAGGGTTCTGTCTGTCTGTGTAATGCTTTTGCTGGGGACAAATCAGAAATGCAAGCCTTCCAACTCCTGTTAAGTTAGTAAGTAATCTAACTAGCAAATGTGTTAGATTTTCTTTTGTTTAATGGCTGGTAAAATAAGCTGTGTTGGAGGGAATGTATATTCCTGTTTTTGTGTCTTTTTGTAACTTAAGGTTTTCCCTAGAAGGATTCTCTATGTTTTAAATCTGATTACCCTGTAAGGTATTTACCATCCTGATTTTACAGAGGTAATTCTTTTACCTTTACTTTAATTAAAATTCTTTTAAAAACCTAATTAATTTTTCTGTAGGAGTTTTCTGTAGGCTGAGAACACCTATCAAAGAAGAAAGGTATCAGGTTACAGCACAGCAAAATTTTACAAGTCAGGGTTTTTGGTTTTTTTGCTTTATTTCTAACTCTCGGGTGTAAAGTGTGTTAAAAACAGAGAGGTTAGGAGGACAGAATGCCATGTTCAACAGAAGCTGCAATTAGCCAGATTTGAGGCTGAGGAAAAACAAAAGGAACATAAAAGATGGGTCGAACTCAGACAGAGAAAATGGAGGCAAAAGAAAAAGAAATGGAGGAGACGAAAAAAGAAAGGAAGCATGCAGAGGAGGAGAAGGAAAAAGAGAGGAAGCATACACTGGAGATGGAGAAGGCAAAGGCTCGGCAGAATATACCAAATAACCCTAACAATCCTTCCTCAACAATCCATTACACTATGTCCACAGTATAATGAATCCAGTGATATTGCTGATTATTTTCTCACCTTTGAGAGACTGTGCACACTCCATCAAATCCCTGAAGCTCACAAGATGACCAGGTCGGCCGCAAAATTGCCTGGAAGAGCTCTGGACATATTCAATAAGATGGTGATTGAGGAGGCTTCGAACTATAATAAATCCAAGGTTTTGGTTTTAAAACAATTTCAAGTTACACCTGAAACTTACCGAGTAAAAGTGAAAGCCCTTAAGAGAGGACCTGGACTAAGTAATGTGGCTTATGTAAACCAGAGAACAGATCTGTTTGAGAAATGGCTCAATGGACAGGATGTAACTAGCTTTGGAGGAATACGGGATTTGATAATACAGGAGCAATTCCTGAATATGTCCAAGGATGATAGAAAGCAGTGTTTATGGGATAAAAAAATGGACTCAGCAGGAAGTCTTGCTTTTTATGCTGATCAATACAAGCAGTCCCAGACTGCCAGAGAGGCGGGGCAAACCGGAACAAAACGGGTGGAGGGAGGAGAGAGGAACAACCCTGGTCACAGTTGGAGCGGATACCAGAAGGGACACCCTCAGACCACATCCTACTACCCGGGGCAGCCCAAGGCCCCAACTACACCCCAAGGAACACTCCAGACACCTTGTTGTCCCACTACACCGTTCTCCAGCAACCCACCTCGCCCCAGTAACCAGTTAGCTGGGCAAAGTTTTAAATGTAACAAGCCGGGACATGTCAAGGCCAACTGCCCCAAGAACCCCTGGAAATTACAGTTCATTGCACCAAAATCACACCAGAGGTCCTCAGGCCCAGATGCCTCCCAGATACCCTCAGAGCAGAGGGAAACTGTGAGTGTGGGCAGGAAGAAGGTCACAAAATGGAGGGACACCGGAGTGTTGGCTATCCATGCTTCCTTAGTGGACCCCAATTTAATCGACCCAGAGGTCCAAGTAATGATTAAACCCTTCAAGTCCAACTCTTTTGACTTGCCTACAGACAAGTTGTCTGTTTGGTACAAGGGCTGGTCAGGAACGTGGACTTTTGCAGTTTATGATAATTATCCCATCCCCATGCTGTTGAGGGAAGACTTGGCCAATCATGTGAAGCTAGCCAAGAAGGTGGGAATGGTCACCCGCAGACGGGCTAAGCAAGCTATCACACCTAGCTCTGTTCTGGAGACTTCTACCAGGACGCACTCAAAGATGTTGGAACCAGACCCCATACCAATGTCTGCAACAGCAGTAGTGAATCCAGTCACAGAGACCCAGACAGAGCCAGTCCCAGAACTGGAACCGGCAAAAAAAACAGCACCAGAACCATTGCCAGCACTGAATCCAGTACTTGCAACCCCAGCACCAAAGGGCCCCACCCAACCTGCACTGGCAGCAGCAGATAACCCTACAGAAGAGGCTCAGCCAGAGCCTGAACCCCAACATAGTGCACCAGCCAAGAGCGGTTCACAGTCAACTAAAACAGCCCCATCACCTGAATCACTTCCAGAGGGACCAAGCCCAGGTCCACAATCCAATGAGGAACTGATGTCTCCAGCATCAAGGGAACAGTTCCAGACCGAACAGAAAGTAGCTCAAAGCCTCTAGAGAGCTTGGATGGCGGCACGGAACAACCCACCGTCTCTCAGCTCTTCGAATCAATCCAGGTTTGTTGTAAAAAAGGGACTTTTATACAAGGAAACTCTTTCTGGTGGATACGAAGAAAACTGGCATCCTCAGAGACAGTTGGTAGTTCCAACTAAGTACCAGGTAATGCTATTAAGCTTAGCCCACAATCATCCTAGTGGCCATGTTGGGGTGAACAGAACCAAAAACCATTTGGGAAAGTCGTTCCACTGGGAGGGAATGGGCAAGAATGTTTCTACCTATGTGCGGTCTTGTGAGGTGTGCCACAGAGTGGGAAAACCCCAAGACCAGGTTAAAGCCCCTCTCCAGCCACTCCCCATCATTGAGGTTCCATTTCAGGAAGTAGCTGTAAATATTCTGGGTCCTTTTCCAAAAAAGACACCCAGAGGAAAGCAGTACATACTGACTTTCATGGATTTTGCCACCCGATGGCCAGAAGCAGTAGCTGTAAGCAACACCAGGGCTAAAAGTGTGTGCCAGGCACCAGCAGACATTTTTGCCAGGGTAAGTTGGCCCTCCGACATCCTTACAGATGCAGGAACTAATTTCCTGGCAGGAACTATGGAATGCCTTTGGGAAGCTCATGGGGTGAACCACTTGGTTGCCACTCCTTACCACCATCAAACAAATGGCATGGTGGAGAAGTTTAATGAAACTTTGGGGGCCATAATATGTAAATTTGTAAATAAGCACTCCAATAATTGGGACCTAGTGTTGCAGCAGTTGCTCTTTGACTACAAAGCTGTACCACATCCCAGTTTAGGGTTTTCACCATTTGAACTTGTATATGGCCACAAGGTTAAGGGGCCATTACAGTTGGTAAATCAGCAATGGGAGGGGTTTACACCTTCTCCAGGAACTAACATTCTGAACTTTGTAACCAACCTACAAAACACCTGCCGAACCTCTTTAGCCCTTGCTAAAGAAAACCTACAGGATGCTCAAAAAGAGCAAAAAGCCTGGTATGATAAACATGCCAGAAAGCGTTCCTTCAATGTAGGGGACCAGGTCATGGTCTTGAAGGCACTCTAGGCCCACAGAATAAAAGTGTTGTGGGAAGGGCCATTAATGGTCCAAGAGCTCCTGGGAGCTGTTAATTATCTCATAGCATTCCCCACCTCCAACCGAAAGCCTAAGGTGTACCATATTAATTCTCTAAAGCCCTTTTATTCCAAAGAATGAAAGATTTGTCAGTTTACAGCCCAGGGAGGAGATAACGCTGAGTGGCCTAAAGGTGTCTACTACAAAGGAAAAAGTGCTGGTGGTGTGGAAAAGGTAAACCTCTCCATGACCCTTGGGCATATGCAGCGACAGCAAATCAAGGAGCTGTGCACTAGCTACACCCCGACGTTCTCAGCTACCCCAGGACTGACTGAACGGGCATACCACTCCATTGACACAGGTAATGCTCACCCAATTAGAGCCCAACCTTACCGGGTGTCTCCTCAAGCTAAAACTGCTATAGAACGGAAGATCCAGGATATGCTACAAATGGGTGTAATCCACCCCTCTGGCAGTGCATGGGCATCTCCAGTGGTTCTAGTTCCCAACCCAAATGGGGAAATACGTTTTTGCATGGACGACCATCAGCTAAATGCTGTAACGCTCCCAAACAACTATCCAATGCCACGAACAAATAAACTATTGAAGAAACTGGGACGGGCCTAGTTCATCCCTATCTTGGACTTAACCAAGGGGTACTGGCAGGTACTGCTAAATAAATCTGCCAAGAAAAGGTCAGCCTTCATCACACATGTTTGGCTGTGTGAATTTAATGTGCTCTCTTTCAGGCTGCAGAATGCGCCCGCCACCTTCCAAAAACTTGTAGATGGTCTCCTAGTGGAATTGGAAAAATGTGCAGTCGCAGACCTTGACAATGTGGCCATATTTTTGGAATCCTGGGTAAAACACCTGGAACATCTACAAAAAGTCTTCAAGCACATAAGGGAGGCAAAACTAACTGTTAAGACTAAAAAGTGTCAAATAGGCCTAAACAGAGTAGCTTACTTTGAACATCAGGTGGGTCAAGAAACCATCAACCCCCTACAGGCCAAAGTGAATGCTATCCAAAAGTGGCCTGTCCCAAAGTAAAAAAAAAAAACTGGTCCAATCCTTCTTAGGCTTGGCCAGATATTACAGGCCATTTGTAGCGCAATACAGCCAAATCGCCAATTTCAAGTTACACCTAAAACTTATAAAGTAAAATTTCAAACCCTTAAAAAAAGGCCTGAACTAATGTGGCTTATGTAAACCAAATAACAAATCTGTTTCATAAATGGCTCAACAAACAGGCTGTTACTAACTTTGAAGGAAATGTATATTCCTGTTTTTGTGTCTTTTTGTAACTTAATGTTTTGCCTCAAGAAATTCTCTGTTTTAAATCTAATTACCCTGTAAGGTATTTACCATCCTAATTTTACATAGGTGATTCTTTTCTCTTTTCTTCAATTAAAATTCCTCTTTTAAACACCGAATTAATTTTTCTTTGTTCTTAAAATCCAAAGCTTTGGGTCTGTGTTCATCTGTACCAATTGGTAAAAATTATTATGAAGCCTTCCCCAGAAAAGGGGGTGTAGGGCTGGAGGAAATATTTTGGGGGAAAACGTCTCCAAGTGGTCTCTTTCCCTGTTCTTTGTTTAAAATGCTTCGTGGTGGCAGCAGACTATTCAAGGACAAGGCAAAGTTTATACCTTGGGAAAGTTTTTTTAACCTAAGCTGGTAAAAATAAGCTTAGGGGTCTTTCATGCAGGTCCCTACCTCTGTACTGTAAAGTTCAGAGTAGGGAAGAGACCTTGACAGGGTGTTACTAGTCCCCCACTGCCCCTGTCCTCCCCCCTGTCCCGTGGGACTCCCCTCACCTGCACAGAGGGAGCCTTCAGCCTCAGGGCTCTCAGACCCCACGGAGGGGCTGCTGGCCCCTCGGGAGAAGGAGGAGCTGCTGGTCCCCGTGCCAGAGTCGCCCAGCTCCTGCTGTGGGCTGGCTGGGGGCTCCTCAGTGGCCAGGCTGGTGGATGACTCTGGTTGGGCACTGGGGCGGGGCTCCTGGCTCCTCTGCTTCCTGTAAAGGAAGCTGCAGAGCCGCCTTCCCAGGCTCCCACCCTCTCCTGGGTCCCTCCTACATAGCATCACCCTGGGCCACCTCCATTTGTGTCCAGAAGGGGCCTCAGGGCATGCTAAGGGAGCTGGTGTCTTCCTTCTCCTCCAGAAAGCAGGGAGCTCCTCCTCCTCGCCTGGCCCCTGGCCTCTTCCCCGCCCGCGGGGACAGAGGGGCCGCTCTCCTCCTGGGAAAGCCGGACGCTGCTCCCTACCGGCTCCGGAGCCACCAGCCCGGCCTTCCTCCTCAGAATTCGCCTCAGCCGCTGCATCCTGGGAATGAGTGGGGAGCAGCCATGAGTCTGGGTTCAAGGCAGCCCCTCATTAATGTGCCTGCCTGTTCCTCCATCCACCTCCCCTCCGCTGAGGCAATTTCTCCTCACCACACACCCCACCCCAGGGCATGGGGGCTGCCGTCCACACCCACTGGCAGCAGCTCACAGCACAGGCTGCTCCCAACGTTCCCCCTCACCCGTGGGGCCCTGTGACACCAGGGGAGTCTCGTCCTTTCAGAGCAGTGGGGCTCTCTGTTAGTTTGGACAAGCAGCTCACTCCACCCCAGAAGGTCCCGCTCCCTCCCAGGCCAGGGAAAGAGCAGCACCCGGACAGTCCCCAGCGAAAGTTCACAAGGTGCCAATGCTGGGAGGGAGGAGTCGTCCTCAGTTCCCACTGATTTCACAGATTGCGGTTGTGGGTGTTCAGCACCTGGCAGGTTCTGCCCTCCCCAAAGACTCTCGACGTGGGGAACAATCTCCTGCAAGGGAAGGGCTGGGAGCCCTCTTGCTGGCCCATTCCCACCACACTGGGGATGGCTCTGGAGAACTCCACTCACTTGCTCTAGATGGGAAAGCACTGGATGGCAGATACTCACCGAGGCCTAGTCTCTTGCCCTCCTCCTTGATCTCCTGCACCAAGGTGGGCTGGAAAGGGTGCTGCCCCATGCCCTGGCAGCAGAGCAGGGAGTAGAAGCCTGCAGATCGAAAGTGGCTGTGAAAACAAGATGACGTTTTATTGTCAGGGGATGGATATACTCAGCCTAGCAACCGGGGGTTTACAACACTGACCTATGGCCAGCAGCACACCTCCCATCTCCAGGTCTCCTCGTACCTCAAGCACATTCCTGAAGCGTGATGACCCAAGGGCTGTAGGGGAGTGTCCCCAGCCCCAGTGAGGGAAACAGAGGCCTGGGCAGGAGAAGCCGCTGCCTCAGGGTTGTTGAGGGAGTCAGGGATAGAGCCGGGGATGGAGCCTTTGTCCAGGCTCCCGCACTAACCACTAGAGGAACACTCCCTTCCGGAGCTGGGAAGTGCCAGCGGGACTCGATTCCCAGTCTCCCTGGCTCTGAGTGTGACTTGTTGTTGTGACTGAGGCAGGGGGGTGGGAATCTGGACTCCTGGCTTTCACTGGTGATTTTCTTCTATTCCCAGCCTCCCTGGCCCTGAGTGTGACCTATGGAGGCGGTGGAATCTTCATCCTTAGAGATTTGTAAGGCCCAGCTTGACAAAAAAAATCATCTATTTTAAATTAAGGGCAAAATTTATGAAAATCTCTTCAATAATTTAAATAGAAGAGGAAAAAATAACATGAAATCTAACATGTTCACTGCCAAGTTTTTGAGAGAGTCACACCACTGACATGATAGCTAAAGCCCTGGAAGCAAAGTTAGCTGAAATGCTAACCCAGCTTTGGACAGCAATAGCTTCCTTGGAAGGTGCAGAAACTATTGTCTTCTTTTCAGTTTATTCAAAGAGTTCAGTTCAATGACTGGTTCATTGAAATTCAAGAAAGCCATTGGGAGTTCACAAAACAGGCAAACTTCTTTTCCTCCCTCAATCTATGGATAAAAACTAGGTGTGAGGGGATGGATATACTAGTTCATAAATCTAGAAACACGTGGACACCACAACGTATCATTTTAGTTCACTAACCACACTTCAAATTTCCTTTGTTTAAGAAATCAGTTTTAAATGCAAAACATTTTCATACAACTTTTTTCTTATGCTTCTCTTTCTAGTTCCAGCATGACCTTGGTTTGTGACCAAAGAGAGGTCACTTCTTTTCTCTTTCCCTCTCTATCATGGAGATGGAGAAAATTCTCTAAGTCCTAGCAGGCAAGAGATTTGAGCATGTCAGGCGTGTGAGAGCCCTTGTGCTCTAAAGGACAATGGGTGATTGTTGTTTGGGGCAAGAACCCCAACGGATTTGATACTTGTCCCCCATCCAAAGCCAATAACACATCTCTGTATTTTCAATCATGAGTTAGACATTCTCAGCACTCCTCTATCTCCAGCAGCCCTCAGGTGTTCCTTGGATTATGGAGGCTTGGTTGCAAAGAGGACTGGAATTTTTTTACTGGCTTCCTGGGTGTCCCTAGCCAATGAGGGTCTCAGTCTGGCCTCCGAGGCCCACACCCCCCAGACACTGAAGATCAGGATGGATTGATTTCACTTCACGTTTTTTGTCTTTGTATTTTTGAATTATTTTCCTAATGAAAGATTGATTCTCGTGAAATTCGTAGAGCTGGCAGACGACAGAACAAGGAGCAATGATCTCAAGTTGCAGTGTGGAAGGCTTGGATATTAGGAAAAACTTTTTCACTGGGAGGGTGGGGATGCCTTTGAATCTGCTAGGATAGGGTCCCCCATCTTCTACTTAGAGCCTATATTTTTTCTTACCTTCTACACAGATGACGATTTCTTTCCACACAATCAATACAGTAATGAAAATAATCCCGAGAATCTCCTCCACACCAACCGTCTCTTGGTCCCCACTGAGAGACCGCGAGATGGAGGCTTGCTGCAGCAAGGCTACAAGGGTCTCCGAGGTTCCCCCTGCCCCGCACCCCTGTCCTGCCGGGCTGTTGTCAAGGGAGCTCTGTGGGGTCACACCCGCCTCATCATCTTTGCCCAATAGGCTGAGTTCCTGCCAAAGGCCTTTGTGAAGTCACTGCCACACTCACCTTTCCCTTGCAGGCCTGATGTCTGCCCCTGGCCAGCCCGGCTGGATGTTTCAGCTGCACCCTGGATCACCCCACTTGCTCATTATTGATTCTGGGGAGCAAGCAGGCCACCCAGGAAAACAGCAGAGTCTATGCCTCACCCCACACTGAGTTTTTCATAGAGGCATCGGTTGTGAAACTATTTGATCTCCTAATCCGGCCTCTATTTCACTGGCTATGACATTTCACACGCTTACCACCATATTAAGCCCAATTGCTTGTAATTCACAAAAAGGTGCCATGGCACCTTCCAGAATGATAACCAATTGTGATGGGAGGATACCAGGAAACAGAGAATCCACCTCTTCCCCAGGCCCTACGCTACCAGCACTCCCAGCTATCTTCGAGACACCACCGACATCCTGGGGAAACTGCAATCCGTCGGTGATCTTCCAGAAAAGGCCATCCTGGCCACTATGGATGTAGAAGCCCTCTACACCAACATTCCACACAAAGATGGACTACAAGCCATCAGGAACAGTATCACCGATAATGTCATGGCAAAGCTGGTGGCTGAACTTTGTGACTTTGTCCTCACCTATAACTATTTCACATTTGGGACAATGTATACCTTCAAATCAGCGGCACTGCCATGGGTATCCACATGGCCCCACAGTATGCCAACATTTTTATGGCTGACTTAGAACAACGCTTCCTCAGCTCTCGTCCCCTAACGCCCCTACTCTACTTGCGCTACATTGATGACATCTTCAACATCTGGACCCATGGAAAAGAAGCCCTTGAGGAATTCCACCATGATTTCAACAATTTCCATCCCACCATCAACCTCAGCCTGGACCAGTCCGCACAATAGATCTACTTCCTGGACACTACGGTGCTAAGAAGGGATGGTCACATAAACACCACCCTATACCGGAAACCTACTGACTGCTATTCCTACCTACATGCCTCCAGCTTTCACCCAGACCACACCACAGGATCCATTGTCTACAGCCAAGCTCTACGATACAACTGTATTTGCTCCAAACCCTCAGACAGGGACAAACACCTACAAGATCTCTATCAAGCATTCTTACAACTACAATACCCACATGCTGAAGTGAAGAAACAAATTGACAGAGACAGAAGAGTACCCAGAATTCACCTACTACAGGACAGGCCCAATGAGGAAAACAACAGAACGCCACTAGCCATCACCTTCAGCCCCCAACTAAAACCTCTCCAACGCATCATCAAGGATCTACAACCTATCTTTAAGAATGACCCATCACTCTCACAGATCTTGGGAGACAGGCCAGTCCTTGCTTACAGACAGGCCCCCAACCTGAAGCAAATACTCACCAGCAACTACACACCACACCACAGAACCACTAACCCAGGAACCTATCCTTGCAACAAAGCCCGTTGCCAACTGTGTCTACATATCTATCCAGGGGACACCATCATAGGGCCTAATCACATCAGCCACACTATCAGAGGCTCGTTCACTTGCACATCTACCAACGTGATATATGCCATCATGTGCCAGCAATGCCCCTCTGCCATGTACATTGGCCAAACTGGACAGTCTCTATGTAACAGAATAAATGGAAACAAATCAGATGTCAAGAATTATAACATTCAAAAACTGGTTGGAGAACACTTTAATCTCTTTGGTCACTCGATCACAGACCTAAAAGTGGCAAGTCTTCAACAAAAAAACTTCAAAAACAGACTCCAAAGAGAGACTGCTGAATTGGAATTAATTTGCAAACTGGATACAATTAGTTTAGGCTTGAATATAGACTGGGAGTGGATGGGTCATTACACAAAGTAAAACTATTTCCCTATGTTTATCCCCCCCCACCCGCTGTTCCTCAGACGGTCTTGTCAACTGCTGGAAATGGCCCACCTTGATTATCACTACAAAAGGTTTTTTCTCCCCCGCTCTCCTGCTGGTAATAGCTCACCTTACCTGATCACTCTCCTTACAGTGGATATGGTAACACCCATTGTTTCATGTTCTCTGTGCATATAAATCTCCACAATGTATTTTCCACTGAATGCATCCAATGAAGTGAGCTGTAGCTCACGAAAGCTTATGCTCAAATAAATGTGTTGGTCTCTAAGGTGCCACAAGTCCTTTTCTGTTTGTTCCAGTGGTTAGTCTCCCTCACTGTCAAAAATGTGTGCCTTACTTCTCATCTGAATTTCTCTGGCTTCAACTGACAGCTGTTGGTTCTTGTTGTGCCTTTCTTGGCGAGTTCGAATTAGCCCTGCCCCGTGAAATACGATCTCCCTGTCCTGCTGGGATCCCTCCAGCCAGGAGAACCCAGTAGGGGCCTCCTAGCTGTTTGTCTGCTGGGCTGGGGATATCAGATGCACCAGAGGCATGCAGAAGTGAATGCACTGCATCAGCCCGGCGTTGGGCTCAGGGGTTTGGCCTTGGCAAGTTCTGCTCCAGCCACGTCTCTGGGTGTCTGGGCTAGGGGCTTCTGACCCCTGTGGCTGCAGACAAGTCTGGGGTGCTGAGCTTAGGACTTTCATGCCCCTCCCCACTGCTCTCGGCACTCTGGGTGTCTGCCCGGCATCTGCAGCTGGGGCTCAGGGCTTCCCTTGCAGTTCCTTCTGGGGCTCAGGGGTTCATTTTTAAGGATGCCCCCAAATTGGTCCTTGCGTTAATTTGCCAGGGGACTAGTAGGTAGGAGCCCCCAGCTTAGGTGCTCTCAGCAGCAGGGACCCATCCGCACATCTTAGAACCTCCTTTCACTTCAGAAAAATTCTTGGCAGCTGCCCTCAGAGACCAGGTCTGAAGGCAGCACAGAAGTGAGCGTGGCAATGCTGTAACCCCCCTACAACAACCTCTGAACTCCCCCACTATCCCATTTTGGTTGGGACTCCCAGCAAACGAAATATCATTGAGATGGACATGTTCCAACGAGAGAATTCAATTAAGAGTAGGATACCAGAGGAGGAAAAATCACTTTTGTCGTGGCAATGAGGGTGGCCCATTTCAAACAGTTGACCAGAAGGTGTCAGTAAGAATAGGGGGAAATTAGTATGGGGGAAGTTAGGACTTTTGGCTGCAGAATTTTATTTCATTTTTTTATGAGATTGTGTCTTTTAGGTTTTCTGGCACACAAGCAGAGAAGTTAGAGAAAAACATAAATGATTCTTGCTGGAAGTTTGCAATGTCTCGCTAATTGTTTCTTAAGACCAGAACAATAACACATAAGAACCCAAAAATGAGAAGGAGAGAATGTAAGCTACTGCCTGTAACAGAGAGGCACAATTCACTGGGTACCTGCTGATTGACTGCTGCTACGCCCCCACTGAGCTGCTTATCATGTAAGTAGGTCCAGGAACCGTGCCCAAAATTTAAAGTCGCAGTATTCAATTTTAACACAACCACAAATACACCAGAGCATCCAAATTTTCTGTTTTACAAGGTCTCTCCTTATTTTGGAACACTGGTTTCTAAACATGCCATCGGGAATTTGAATCAAATTTCAGCTACTAATTAGCATGTGTGTGGAACGATCACTAATGTGCATTCGGTGTTATGCTGTAGGTTTCTTTAGGAAATCTGGGGAAACAGGAGCACTGGGAAAGCCTATTTCCCCCCCACACACAGTGCACATTTGCTGCCCACTGGTGCTGCCTGAGCAGTAGCATTGTGACATCAGAGATAATCCACCACTCAGCACTCCCTGCCTCCAGCTCCTTGTCACACCTGGGGAGAATGACTAGCCCCTGGCTGCCATGGCAACAGCTACCTTTGACAACTGGTTGCCCCCTTCTTACCAGAACATCATCACAGAAAGGAAGTTTGTAATGAAACAGGACCAGATTTGGATAAGCAGGACAGTCTCCTGCTGGGCTCATTTGGGTTTGTACTGTGGTACTGTACAGTGTTTCTTTTCAAAGAGCAATTGTTTGCTACTTTCCTTAGTAAAGGCTCAGTGAAAATAAGAGGCAAAATTCCTGCTCTTTTACTTGGATATTGTTTATCTGCTTCTTACAAATTGAGGATTAGAGCTTAGAACTTTCACTGATACTGAAGTTGCAGAAAATGAGTTTTATTTTAATACAGTTTAATTTAATTACTTTCTATACTCTGATCAACACAGCACTGAGTGGTGAAAAGGGACCTTCACAAAGATAAGAATGGCAATAAAATATGTACTGAAAACAACAGATGAGTAAGAGCTTTATTGTTTAAACAGCACATATATAACAGATGTTCTTTCTATTCAAAAACAAAGGAAATTAAGAAACCAAAAACCCTTCATTTAACACTTCTTAGGTTAGCTTTCATCAATAAATTAAACCATCAAATAATTAGGAAATACAAAGTCAAGGTTTTAAAAAAAGAAAAGGAGTGCTTGTGGCACCTTAGAGACTAACCAATTTATTTGAGCATGAGCTTTCGTGAGCTACAGCTCACTTCATCGGATGCATACCGTGGAAACTGCAGCAGACATTATATACACACAGAGATCATGAAACACCAACACCATCATTCTCCTCCCACCCCACTGTCCTGCTGGTAATAGCTTATCTAAAGTGATCATCAAGTTGGGCCATTTCCAGCACAAATCCAGGTTTTCTCACGCTCCGCCGCCCCCACCCCCCCACAAACTCACTCTCCTGCTGGTAATAGCCCATCCAAAGTGACAACTCTCTTCACAGTGTGCATGACAATCAAGGTGGGCCATTTCCTGCACAAATCCAGGTTTTCTCACCCCCCCCCCCACTCCCATACACACACAAACTCACTCTCCTGCTGGTAATAGCTCATCCAAAGTGACCACTCTTCCTAAAATGTGCATGGTAATCAAGGTGGGCCATTTCTCACCCCCCCCTTTTTTTTTTTCCGGGGACACACACACACACACAAACTCACTCTCCTGCTGGCAATAGCTCATCCAAACTGACCACTCTCCAAGTTTAAATCCAAGTTTAACCAGAACGTCTGGGAGCGGGGGGTAGGAAAAAACAAGGGGAAATAGGCTACCTTGCATAATGACTTAGCCACTCCCAGTCTCTATTTAAGCCTAAATTAATAGTATCCAATTTGCAAATGAATTCCAATTCAGCAGTTTCTCGCTGGAGTCTGGATTTGAAGTTTTTTTGTTTTAAGATAGCGACCTTCATGTCTGTGATTGCGTGACCACAGAGATTGAAGTGTTCTCGACTGGTTTATGAATGTTATAATTCTTGACATCTGATTTGTGTCCATTTATTCTTTTACGTAGAGACTGTCCAGTTTGACCAATGTAAATGGCAGAGGGGCATTGCTGGCACATGATGGCATATATCACATTGGTGGATGTGCAGGTGAACGAGCCTCTGATAGTGTGGCTGATGTTATTAGGCCCTGTGATGGTGTCCCCTGAATAGATATGTGGGCACAGTTGGCAACGGGCTTTGCTGCAAGGATAAGTTCCTGGGTTAGTGGTTCTGTTGTGTGGTATGTGGTTGTTGGTGAGTATTTGCTTCAGGTTGCGGGGCTGTCTGTAGGCAAGGACTGGCCTGTCTCCCAAGATTTGTGAGAGTGTTGGGTCATCCTTCAGGATAGGTTGTAGATCCTTAATAATGCGTTGGAGAGGTTTTAGTTGGGGGCTGAAGGTGATGGCTAGTGGCGTTCTGTTCTTTTCTTTGTTGGATTAAAAGGTTACGAAGTTTAGCATTTTCAGGTTAGCAAATGTCCAAATAAGTGTTGCCGTGGCACCCTTAATTCAGTCCTCTTGTGCCTTTGCCCGATGATGCAGACGTTAATTAATTGATCCCATGTTATTTTTTTCCCTCCCGACCCCTGCCTTATTCAGTGCACAAGAATTCTCTGCTCTGGGGCTGTGTATTGAAGGAGTCTGTTGTCTGTAGGATCCCTGCCTCATTTATTGCAGAGTTAATGTTTCATGGGCAATACTCATTCTGGTATTTCCTAACTTGAGAGTACTGGACTTCGTAGCCTTTGTCCTAATTTTTATGGCTTACTTTACTGAGGAGACCAACCTTTATGACAAAGATGGGTTTTGTTTTGTTTTTTGTTTGTTTTTTGGTGATGTATCCATTATTTATCTGTTCAGTACCAATCGTGTGTGCTTTACAAAACAGAAAGAGTAAGGACACTTCCTAAAACTGTTACTAATTACACCTGGTAGGACACGCACACAAATGCTGCGAATTATACATGGTAGGACATGCACACAAATGCTGTGAATTATACCTGGTAGGACACGCACACAAATGCTGTTACGAATTATACCTGATAGGTCACGCACAGTTCGAATCTAGGCTGAGGCACATAAACAAAGTCCACAACTGCAGAGTTCCCACAAAACACCAAGTTTATTATGCTCGAGCGTGGTGACCCCCTGCTAGCCAGGAGGGGTCCCCGAATACAGATTATACAAAGGTTATATACTTTTTAGCAAAGCATATTGCCCTCCTGCATCGGAAACCTTAGCCAATAAACAAACCCTTTTCTTATCTACCACCTATCCCTGCTTTGTGCATTCCTCATGCTAAACCAGTATGTTAATTACACAGCATGGTCCTAAAGCCATGCATCAGGAACTTTTATTATCAGGATGGGAGGCCTCACATCACAGGCCAGAAGATAGGGAGTTAGAGACTGACAAAAATCAGATACTCTGAGTCAAGGCAGGCTGGAGACAAGGAGGAGGATTTTCACGGATGCAGTGTCTAAGGAACACTTCTCCTGGTGCATGATGTGCTTGCTTTTAGACAATGGTGGGCCCCAAACCAAAATGGAGTCACATGTGCTAACTTTTCCTTAACAATACAAAGACCATATGATCTAAGGAAGACGGACACATACAAAGAAAGCAGGATATGTAAGGACTACTAATTTCTTTCTTTCTTTCTTTCTTTCTTTCTTTCTTTCTTTCTTTCTTTCTTTCTTTCTTTCGATGAATAGTTGTCACAAATATAAAGGGAAGGGTAAACCCCTTAAAAATCCCTCCTAGCCAGAGGGATAATCCTCTCACCTGTAAAGGGTGAAGAAGCTAAAGGTAACCTCACTGGCACCTGACCAAAATGACCAATGAGGAGACAAGATACTTTCAAAAGCTGGGAGGAGGGAGAAAAACAATGGGTCTGTGTCTGTCTGTATGCTGCTTTTGCCGGGGACAGAACAAGAATGGAGTCTTAGAACTTTTAGTAAGTAATCTAGCTAAGTATGTGTTAGATTATGATTTCTTGAAATGGCTGAGAAAAGAGCTGTGCTGAATAGAATGACTATTCCTGTCTGTGTGTCTTTTTTGTAACTTAAGGTTTTGCCAAGAGGGATTTTTCTCTATGTTTTGAATCTAATTACCCTGTAAGGTTTCTACCATCCTGATTTTACAGAGGTGATTCCTTTACTTCTATTAAAAGTCTTCTTGTAAGGAAACTGAATGCTTTTTCATTCTTCTAAGATCCAAGGGTTTGGGTCTGTGTTCACCTATGCACATTGGTGAGGATTTTTACCAAACCTTCCCCAGGAAGTGGGGTACAAGGGTTGGGAGGATTTTGGGGGGGAAAGACGTGTCCAAACTCCATTCTTTCAGAATCCCAGATAAAGTTTGGTGGTGGCAGTGGAAATCCAAGGGTAAAATAATTTTGTCCCTTGGGGAAGTTTTAACCTAAGGTGGTAAAAGTAAGCTTCAGAAATTTTCAATTTCAGTCATTTCAGATTTACTGCACACTGGAAAGGCCATGACCACATTATAGAGGAAGAATAACATATTTAAAATAGGGTTCAGAGTAGCAGCCGTGTTAGTCTGTATTCGCAAAAAGAAAAGGAGGACTCGCGGCACCTTGGAGACTAACCAATTTATTTGAGCATATAAATAAATTTGTTAGTCTCTAAGGTGCCACAGGTATTTAAAATACTTAATTTTAAAACAATGTTTAATTTTTAATGCTGAACTCATCAATTTCATTTAAGGTCAGGTAGGATGGGTATCTGAGGTGGACACACATTGAGTATATATCCCAAACAATTCAGAAAAGCCAATTTTGGGAAAAAGCAGTCCAAAATATTTCTGTGTCCAGTGTATCCATAAGCATATTTTTAAAGAAATAATGTATTGAGGTTGAGCTGCTAAAAGCACGTTCTCTACCTGTTGATTTGAACCCATCACTTTTCTCTTTGAATCCCTCTGCTCACTCCTAATCTGATATTCAATCAGATTTAAATTATTGGTCACCTTTTCAAGGAAACTCCGTCTCCTACCTAGATGAGCTTTACCGTTGTAAAGAATTCCATTTCACTGTGGC
The DNA here is from genome assembly GCF_965152235.1 of Eretmochelys imbricata. Lineage (NCBI taxonomy): Eukaryota > Metazoa > Chordata > Testudines > Cheloniidae > Eretmochelys > Eretmochelys imbricata. The sequence goes on from NC_135577.1 coordinate 17,969,704, forward strand.
AGACAAGAGTAAATGTTGACCACAGTCTTTGTCCTGTAGCGTTAGTTGATTTTTTAGATACACTAGGCCAAGGCCATTGAGCACCTTGAAGATAAAGACCAAGATTTTGAACTTGAATGCTACTGCATTTCAATCCTTGGAGGGTTCACTTGGTGCATGGGGAATGGGATTTTTTTTAATCATGAGGCATTTGTGTTTCATCAAAGCAGAAAATCTTCTAGAAAGGAACAGCTGTTGTGTTGTGTCCTCCAAACATTACTCCTGGAGGAATTCTGTACTACTGTAGGCATGCATAATTAATGAGCCATGCAGATCTTTAATTTTTTGTGTCGAAAAAAAGGCTTCTGCCAAAATGTTGCTGCATTCCACCTTTTGCCCACCAGAGGGCACTGTGTCACAAGAACAGCAGCAGATACCCACAGAAAATAATAATTACCAGCGGGCGGGGGGGAGCACAGGAGAAAACCTTTTGTAGTGATAATCAAGGTGGGCCATTTCCAGCAGTTATCAAGAAAGGTTTTCTTCCCCCTCCCCCCCCACTCTCCTGCTGGTAATAGCTCATCTTAAGTGAATGTGTGTGATAACACCCATTTTTTCATGTTCTGTGTGTACATAAATCTCCTCACTGTATTTTCCACTGAATGCATCCAATGAAGTGAGCTGTAGCTCACGAAAGCTTATGCTCAAATACATTGGTTAGTCTCTAAGATGGCACAAGGACTCCTTTTCTTTTTGCAAATACAGACTAACACGGCTGCTACTCTGAAACCTGTCAATATTCCTAGAGATTATTCTCAGATTTCTGACAAGCATAGGGTTGTCTGCAGTGTAGTTGTAGCTGGGTAGATCCCAGGATATTAGAAAGCCAATGTGGGTGAGGAAATATCTTTTCTTAGACCAACTTCTGTTGGTGAGAGTGACAAGCTTTTGAGCCACAAAGAGCTCTTCTTCAGGTCTGGGAACATTACTCCCAATGTCAGAGCAAAATGCAAGATGGAACACATTGTTTAGCATAAGTAGTTAGCACATATTGTAAGGGACCATTCAAAGTAGAGTGGGCCATTAGCACCTCTGCAATCATAGGAAAAAAAGAGGGGGTTAGTGGATTAAATTGGAGAGAGTCCAGCGAAGGGCAACAAAAATGAATTGGGGATCTGGAACACATGACTTATGAGGAGAGGCTGAGGGAACTGGGATTGTTTAGTCTGCAGAAGAGAAGAATGAGGGGGGATTTGATAGCTGCTTTCAAGTACCTGAGAGGTGGTTCCAGAGAGGATGGTTCCAGACTATTCTCAGTGGTAGAAGAGGACAGGACAAGGAGTAATGGTCTCAAGTTGCAGTGGGGGAGGTTTAGGTTGGATATTAGGAAAAACTTTTTCACTCGGAGGGTGGTGAAACACTGGAATGTGTTGCCTAGGTAGGTGGTGGAATCTCCTTCCTTAGAAGTTTTTAAGGTCAGGCTTGACAAAGCCCTGGCTGGGATGATTTAATTGGGGATTGGTCCTGCTTTTGAGCAGGGGGTTGGACTAAATGACCTCCTGAGGTCCCTTCCAACCCTAATATTCTATGATTCTATGATTACAGATTGTTTTAATAAACCATAAATCTAGTGTCTCTGTTCAATCCATGATGTCCATGATCCACGATTTGGTGTCCAGCAGAGTAATGAACGTAAGCTCCCTGGTTCTTCTTTTGAAAATGCTGTGCAAGTTTCCTTTGAGGATTGGGACTGATAGGTCAGATATAGAGTGATTACTTTAAGAAAAGTGTTCACCCACAGGTGGTAGGGTGTTTTTGTCTTTTATCATTTTCCTGTGTATATTCATTTGAGTGTATAGTGGTTATCCATGTCATCCATATAATCATTATTCGGGCATTTAGTGCACTGGATGAAGTATGCTACATGTGATAGGCATGTATAAGATCCTGGGATCTTGAAAGGTGTTTTGTGTGGAGTGTTGATCATTATAGTAATGGAGATATGTCTGCAAGTTTTGCATCTATTGTTCTGGCAGAGTCTGGTGCTGCTTTGAGTGGGTGTGTCCTGGTCTGTGGGGAGCTTCCTCTTGATGACGAGTGTTACCTGGGGTTTTCAGAACCCACAGCAGGGGCAACTTAACTATTTCACTCCATGCAGTGTCAGGAATCAATCAATAGGAACACAGCACTTCTGTCTGATCAAGGATTAAATGCAAGTAAGTATGCTCTTATCTAACACTGCAGTTTATTAGATTTAAGCATACAGAGACATAAGCAATAGGTTTAGACCATCCCAGATATTTTTCCTAACATCTGGAATGGTATTGAGTAATTAACAGCAGGTTTGTAGTGGCCAGTTGCTCACCCACCGGGGAGAAAGGGTGTCAGAAAAAAGTGTCTCAAGATGGCTTCAGAGGACTGCTCCATAATATACTCTATTAGCTAATCTTTTATAACTAACTTCTACAAAACACATAGGTCATAATGACCCCAACTGGATCATCTCTTTTCTAACTTTCAGTCAACTTTTCATATCAGAGGTGCCTAGATTCAAAGTTTTCCAACCACCAAGGTTTTCAGTCTCAGTTTTTTACTTGTCTGTCCCCTCCTCCCATTCTGATTAGCAAAAACTATCTGCTAGATATGACCTCGCTTCTAAAAGCCTGTCTCCAAATTAACCCTTAACTATGTGGTGTTCTATTTCATTAATTCCTATTGGCAGAACGCACATAATATGGTTGCAATTAGTTTGATCACATAATGGGGCATACACATCCCTCAAACCAGGGCAACAATGAGTTTGAAGAGATTGTTCGAAGACCAGAAGAGATGATTCTTGAAATATTTCTTTCATGATGGGGTACCCATCGAGTATGGGTTGTAGTTGTTTACACCCATTGGTGGTTACACTAGCTTTAGTGTATGGGTTCCAGTGTGGGGTGGTAGGTGACAAATAGGGGTATGCAGTCAGAAGGGGGTTTATTTCTGTATTGAAGCAGGTTCTCCTGGGGTATTTGGGTGGCCTGTTGCATGATGCAATCTACTTCTCTGATGGAGTGTCCTTGTTTGGTGAAGGTGGTTTTAAGTGACCATACTGGGTGGCCATACTGGGTCAGACCAAAGTCCATCTAGCTCAGTATTCTGTCTTCTGAGAGAGGCCAATGCCAGGTGCTTCAGAGGGAATGAATAAAAAAGGTAATCATCAAGTGATCCATCCCCTGTCACCCATTCCCAACTTCTTCGTAAGAAGACATATAACCATCACTGATAAAGTCTGCAGATGACACAAAAATTCAGGGGAATAGAAAGTAATGAAAAGGACAGGTCACTGAAACTGAGTGACCTGGATTGCTTGGGAAATGGGGTGAAAACAAACAACCCATGTTAGAACACGGTTATATGTAAATGTATACATGTAGAGACAAAGAATGTTTGCCATACTTCCAGGATGGGGGGGACTCTATCCTGGGAACCAGTGACTCTGAAAAAGATTTGGGACCCTGGTGGATAATCAGCTGAACATGTGCTCCCAGGTCACTCTGTGGTCAAAAAGGCTAAGGTGATCCTGGGATGCATAAACAGCAGGAATATCAAGTAGGAGAAGAGGGGTTATTTTACTTCAATATTTGGGACTGGGTAATGTGATACAGGAGGGCCAGGGAGCAGTGGGAGAGTGGTCCTTTTGAGCGCTGGGATGTGGCCGAGCACTAGTTTGCCCACTGTTAAAAGCTCCTCCCCCAGCCTAGGGAGGAGCTACTGAAGCAGAACCCAACCAAGTTCAGGGGACAACAAAGGCAATAACAGGAACATGTGGGGGGGGGTCAAAAGGCCAAAACTAGGGAACCAGAAGGGGACACCGAGCAGAGAATCCCGCACAGCACCCACTGCTCCTCGAAGGTGTCGAGAGAGCCGGAGGACACTGCCCAGAGGAACTCTGCCTGGATACGTGAGCAGATAAAAGAATGAAAGACAGCCCCATAGTCGCAGGGCCCCCACTCTGCCAACCTCCTCTCCCTGGTGTTATGAATGGACACCTTGGTCATGGCTAGGAGGAGGTTGACGAGGTAAATAAACAAGTGCGGGGAAAAGTGCATCCAGAACCTCAATAAGAGCTGGAAGAGGGGCTGCAGACTGGTGCACTAAAGAAACACATGCGCCAGGTTCTCCCTTATGCCACAGAAGGAGCAGGCTTCAGGGAGAAAGTGAAGTGCACCAAGGACATGCCCGTGTTCACGGCTCCATGGAGGAGTCGCCAGCTGATATCCCCGGCAGGCCACAGAACTAAGATGGAATATAAGCTGGCCCACCAGGGTTCCCCACCCTCCGCTGCTGGTAAAAGTTCCCGCCACTTGGTAGCTGGGTGGGACACAAGGGTGGGGAAATGCTCCCAGCACTGGCAGCTACTCCCCTGGTCAGGGTGGGTTTTTTTGCAGCACTGGGAGAGCTCTTTCCCAGTGCTGGTGCTGCGACTACACAGCCACGTTAAAGCGTTGCCACGCTTGGTGGTGAAGACATCCCCTAAGTCCAGACAAGGGTGAGGGCACAGTGCCCCTCTTGCTTTGCCTTCATTCAGATGGGAGGCAGTAATTTAGGGCAGGCATCTAACAGCAGAAAATTAACAGAACCCCACGATGGCTCAGCTGTGCTGGCTGACACGTTCCGTGTGAGAGAGCAGAGAACCACATCTCCATCCATTCCCCTCCCACCTTCAGCCATGGACACACAGTCCTTTCCTCCAGCTCTCGACACAGCTCCAGGGATTTATGCCTCTTCTTCCTGCCCCTTGTCAAATTGAGAGAGAGGAAACTTGTCCCTGAAGCGGTTTCCAGAGCCCAGGTGCCAGTTCTGCTTCTAGAGAGCTTCTCCTGTGGTTTGCGGGCAGGGATGTCCTGCTCTGAGGGGCCAGTGCTGATGGGACACCTCCCCAGCTGCAAAGGGAGGTTACTGGGGGGCAAGGAGAGGCCCTTCTGGCCTATGCTATGGAAGGACTGGGGGAACAGGAATATCTGGGAGGACCATGGGAGAGAAGGAATGGTGGGGGCAGCTATAACCTCTGTAAATGCCCCCGCCATTAATGTCATGCATCCTTAGTCAGGAGTTCTCTCCCTGATGATTGGCCCATGGTACAAGAGATCCTTAGTTCAATCACTGGGGATCCCCGTCACTGATGATCTTTGTGAAAGGCAAAGGAGGCCTTTGCAGCTGAGCTAGGATCTGTGCTCTTTCTCCCTCCCCACCTACGACTGCAGTTTCTTCTTCTCTCCACCTCCTACGAGGAGGTCAAATATATCCCGTCCATTTATAGCCACCTTTGAAGTTCAGCTGTGGACAAAGCACCCTTTCAGTTAGGCTAAATATGGGAGCAATTAAATACCCCATGGTTTAGTGGGAGCAAAAACAACAGAACCCACCACCCAAGGCATGGACCAGCATGGCAAGGCCTGAGTAGTAGGTGAGACAAGCAGGCTGAGGAGAACCCTAGGACTGATTGCAAAAATGCAGGGCCTGGGGAATGGATTTATGTTGCAGATAACTATCGAAAGGAATAAGGAAGCCAGCAGAAACCCAGAGAAGCCTTGGTAATGTGGCTGTGGAGGAAGCCAAGAAAAAGCCCTTTGTTAGGGCACAGGACTGGCTACAAGCAAGTTTGCATTTCTACTGTGTTCAGGGAAACAGAGCTGTGTGCACCTTCTTCTTAAGTAAACAAGATTGTACCAAGAAATACGGGACATTTATAATCAATTTCTCCTCTTAATGAAAACAACCTGGAGAGGCCCCGAATACTGCTAAGCACTTGGGCCGAGAGGCAACACTCTAAAGAAATACAGTACACACAAAAAATGCCTTTAGCTTGAACTGCAACACAAAACCTTAACTCTCAATTCATACTTCCCCCACACAAAAAGAATAGATCATGTATCTTCACGTTTCTAGAAAGCTCATGTTTAATGTTGCTGATGTCACAGTTAAAGTTTGTGTTACAGTTGGAGGTAGTGGGCAGTAGCCTGTGGAATCGCCAGGTCCATCAATAAGATTGATTAACACAATCTGTGGGTTTTAAGGCTTGATAGAGAAGCCTCCGAGTCTAAGGCCAGCCATGCTCTCTGGTTTATTTGGGCAGATCCTCTCAAGCCTGCTTGTGACACCCCCCCGCCCCCCACAGGGCCACAGACCCCCCAGTTGAGAATGACTGTGGTAGAATAGATCCCTGTCAGCCGAAAGAGCTGAGGCTTTGTCTTGAGTTTTCTACACTCAATTACTGTGCTTGAGTCAGCCTCTCTCACATGAGAAGAGCCACACTGTGAATAAACAAAGGTCCTGCTGTGTCCAAGCTGGCACTGCACTCACTCAGGTGGGGCACTGAGACTTTTAGGAGCTCATCCCAAGGCTCTTTGCACAGCAGTGAGCTGAGCCACTGTATGGATTCTTTCCCAGTGGATGGTGGGAGAACTTGTCTGTCCTTTCTTGGGACACAGGGGGAAGAGTGGGAAGGCATTGGAGAATTAGAAGCACTCAAGTGCAGCTAGCTTGCATCCATACTACAGAAAGATCATGTTAGCTCATGAGTTGTGCTAACTTAGGCTTTAGCCTGTGCCCCGAGAGGCCAGCTCACTTGAGTTATTAGCAGCACATCTTAAGGGTTTTTCTGTGTGGACAGGAGTCGAGTTAGGGCAATGCATAAGGTGTAGCTCGAGTTAACTCGGCATCTCCTTTTGAATCTGAGCAATATTATCTGCAGAATACAATGAAAATACTTCACTCTCACAAGCCCCATTCACACCTGGCAGTGCCAATCTCTTCTAACCATGTTCACTGCCACTACAGAACAAAGGGCGATAAGAGGACATTGTCTTGGGGAAGGTCTGTCTCCTCCGGCTCTCTGGTTTGTAGAAAGTCTAATTCCAACTCGGGATTTATGCCACCTTTCTCCCACAGCTTTGGGGCTCGCAGAGTCTGTGATTCCTGATTTAATACCTCCATCAAGATAAACAGAAGAGAAATAAGTTATTTAATGACTAATTCTCTTCAATCACATCCTGTTTTGTATGTGTTTGTTTTATTCAATACACTGCACCTGCCACCAGGGCCGGCCCACAACATTTTGGCACCTCAGGCATTAGGGTGACCAGATGTCCCAACTTTATAGGGCCAGTGCCGACTTTTGGGTCTTTTTCTTATATGGGTTCCTATTACCCCCCACCCCCTCTCCTGATTTTTCACATTTGCTGTCTGGTCACCCTATCAGGCGGGGAGCTCAAATGACACCCCCATGCCCCCTTGCTTGGGCCAAAACTTGGAAAGGTCTCAATTCTGCCTTCTTTCTGTTCTACTCCACCCATGGTACTGCTCTGCTACCTACCCCAATAAAGGAGAACTAACAACTTTAAATGCCTTGTTCAAAAATTGTCAGTACACTTTACTATGCAGACAAGAAAAGTTACATTTGCTGTTCAGGCATTTGAAAGTTAACACTGGCATTCTGATGTTTGAATAATCAAAGTGGTGCTTCCGTGCCTTCTTGGTTGCAGAGATTTGAACTGCTTCTGCTTCCTGAAGGTCCACAGTCTGGGCAAACTGATACTCTATTGAGGTGGTTGCAAGGCCGACTAGCCTCTCCTGGGTCATTGTGGAGCGTAGATGTGTTTTTACTAATTTCAGCTTGGAGAAGCTGTGTTCTCCCCTGGCAGCTGTTACAGGAAGTGTTAGAAGTATGCACAGAGCAACAAAATAATTTGGAAAGATGGTGGTCATCTTATTTGTGCACGTATATTCCAGAACAGCCTTTGGAGTTGATCCTGTTGAATGTATCTGAAAAGGGCTTTCAGTTCATCACCTATATCACTTGCATCAATATCGCACATGTCGTCATGTGTCAACACGGTCTCTAGTGCCCTGCATTGCTGGTTTAGGTCTTCTTCCGGTACAGTGAGGAGTTTGGGAACATCCTATAACATCCCAAATATGCTGCTGTGATCCTTGAGCTGCATGAAACGTTCTGCAACTGATTGTATCGCACAGTCTAGCACCCGGTTAAAGAATTCAGCTTTGAATTGTTGTTTGGGGTCTCTTATGAGATTCTCCCGTGCCTCATATACAAAATGTCGTCTTCTTCGGTGACTCTTGTATTCTTGAAGGGTGGGGAAATAGCTTAAGTGGGAAGCTCCTCTACCCATTTCTGCGCACTCTTCAGAACGTTTTGAAATCCCTCATCTGGCCAGAAGGAGTGTAGGTGGCTGCAGCGGCAGAGGAGCCAGCCAACAGAGCTGGAGACAGGGGAGGTTGAGGGGGAGTTCTGCTGGAGGAGAAGGACTGAGGTGAGAAGGCAAAGACAGACACAGAGGCAGCAGTGGTGGTGACCCAAGCGGTGGAGGACACAATGAAAAACTCATGTTTTCTTCCACACTATGGATAGAGCCCTCTTTAATGTTTTTAATGAAGTAAATACTCATGGGAACTGTGCGCTCATGGGAGACTTTAACTTCCCAGATATAGACTGGAGGACAAGTGCTAGTAATAATAATAGGGCTCAGATTTTAATAGATGCGATAGCTGATGAATTCCTTCATCAAGTAGTTGCTGAACCAACAACTGGGGATGTCATTTTAGATTTGGTTTTGGTAAGTTGTGAGAACCTCCTAGAAGAAATTGTTGTAGGGGACACCCTGGGTTCCAGTGATCATGAGCTAATTCACCTTAACCTGAAGGGAAGGATAACAAAAAATAGATCTGTGAGTAGGGTTTTTGATTTCAAAAGGGCTAACTTTAAAAAAATTAAGGACATTAGTTAGGGAAGTGGATTGGACTGAAGAACTTATGGATCTAAAGGCAGAGGAGGCGTGGGATTCCTGCAAGTCAAAGTTGCAGAAGCTGTCAGAAGCCTGCATCCCAAGAAAGGGGAAAAAATTCATAGGCAGGACTTGTAGACCAAGCTGCATGAGCAAGCATCTCAGAGAGGTGATGAAGACAAAGCAGAAAGTATACAGGGATTGGAAGATGGGAGGGATCAGCAAGGAAAGCTACCTTATTGAGGTTAGAACATGTCGGGATAAAGTGAGAAAGGCTAAAAGCCATGTAGAGTTGGAGCTTGCAAAGGGAATTAAAACAAATAGTAAAAGGTTCTATAGCCATATAAATAAGAAGAAAACAAAGAAAGAAGAAGTGGGACAGTTAAACACTGAGGACTGAGTGGAAGTTAAGGAGAATCTTAGAATCATAGAATATCTAGGCATGGCCCAATATCTAAACAAGTACTTTGCCTTTGTCTTTAATGAGGATCTTAGGGTAATGGTAGCATGACAAATGGTAATGAGGCTATGGAGGTAGAGATTACCATATCCGAGATAGAAGCCAAACTTGAACAGCTGAATGGGACTAAATGGGGGGCCCAGATAATCTTCATCCAAGAATATTAAAGGAATTGGCACATGAACTTGCAAGCCCATTAGCAAGAATTTTTAATGAATTTGTAAACGCAGGGGTTGTACCACATGACTGGAGAATTGCTAACATAGTTCCTATTTTTAAGAAAGGAAAACAAGTGATCCGGGTAACTACAGGCCTGTTAGTTTGACATCTGAAGTATAGAAAAAAATTTGAAGGAGAAAGTAGTTAAGGACATTGAGGTCAATGGTAAATGGGACAAAATACAACATGGTTTTACAAAATGTAGATCATGCTAGACCAACCTGATCTCCTTCCTTGAGACAGTAACAGATTTTTTAGACAAAGGAAACACAGTGGATCTAATTTAGCTAGATTTCAGTAAGGCGTTTGTTACGGTACCAGATGGGGAATTATTAGTTCAAGAATAATAATTATTAGAGAGGGTCCTATTGAAAGGTGAACTGTCAGGCTGGAGGGAGGTTACCAGTGGAGTTCCTCAGGGATCGGTTTTGGGACCAATCTTATTTAATCTTTTTATTACTGACCTCGGCACAAAAAGTGAGTGTACACTAATAATGTTTGTGTATGACACAAAGCTGGGAGGTATTGCCAATTCAGAGAAGGACTGGGATATCATACAGGAAGACCTGAATGACCTTGTAAACTGGAGTAATATTAATAGGATGAAAATTAATAGTGAGCAGTGTAAGGTCATGCATTTAGGGATTAATAACAAGAATTCTAGTTATAAGCTGGAGATGCATCAATTGGAAGTAACAGAGGAGGAGAAGGCCCTTGCAGGATTGGTTGACCGCAGGATGACTATGGGCCACCAATGTGATATGGCCGTGAAGAAAGCTAATGCGGTTTTGGCATGCATCAGGCGAGGTATTTCCAGTAGAGATAAGGAGGTGTTAGTACCGTTCTACAAGGCACTGGTGAGACCTCATCTGGAAGACTGTGTGCAGTTCTGGTCTCCCATGTTTAAAAAGGATACAGGAACAGGTACAGAGAAGAGCTACTAGGATGATCCGAGAAATGGAAAACCTGTCTTATGAAAGGAGACTCAAGGAGCTTGGCTTCTTTAGCCTAACCAAAAGAAGGCTGAGGGAACATGTGATTGCTCTCTATAAATACATCAGAGGGATAAATACCATGGAGGGAGAGGAATTCTTTAAGCTCAGTACCAATGTGGACACAAGAACAAATGGATACTGTGGAAGAAGACAAGTTCTTACTTTTAGTTTGCATGCAACAAGTTAGAGACAGTTTTATTTTTAGGCAATTGCAAGAAGGAAGACAGCCGTTTGGACAGGGTGTCTGTTTTTATGCAAATTTTTAAAGTATAAACAATGTAAAGCAAGTATTTATACCTTTTTATTACATAAAGCTCTGCTTTGTCTATACATTTTTTATATTTTATTTGTTTGTAACATGTTTTTGCTACAATTACATTTTATTGTTATTTTAAGGTAAGGTTTTTGCTTTGCAATTTTTGTACGCTTACACCTGTTTTGACTTTAGAAGTTTTGAGTTCTTAGGGGTTAGAGTTAGCCTGACTTTTGCTTTTTTTTTAACAGAACTAAGATGGCTGCACTTAAATGCCCATTTTTACTTTCACACTCACCTCTTCAGTGCTTTTAGCCCAACCATCATTTTTAAACTTTTATTTTTATTAGAGCTTGTATTTTTGATATTAGATTAAAAGGATCAGCCCCATAACTTTTGGTTGGATGTAATGATAATGCATAATTAGTATGAACATGAAAAGTATTTTTGTTATTCTGTTTTTTATAACAACAATAACATATTTTTAAATTAACCAAAAACAATACAAACATTAATGTGTTTAGTGTAATGATATGCTGGAGTTATTTTGTAGCCTTAGTTACATAGCACAATATATTATAATTAGTCCATAAGATAAATGCTTTATAGATTGTATGAAAGGCATGTTTTTTAATTTGATATATATTTTGAAGCACATAGATTTGGCCTTGTAATTTAGAGATTTTTTGAACCTTTGGTAGGAGTGAGTGTAGGTTTTGGAATTGGTCGGGTATTAAGGTGGTTTAATGAAAGGGTATTTGAAGCCTAAGATTTAATTATAGGATTTTATTTGCAGGCCAATAGATAAGGATTTTTTTGCAGCAATGGTGAAATTAAAATGTATGTTTTGCAAATGGTGACCTTAACGTTTACACAGCTGTAACTAGCTTGGAAGAGCAGGTGTTTTGTTAGGGTCGGTGTTTGTTTTCTACTTTTTTAACAAAGGCTGTTAGAAACAGTGACAAATTTTATTTTGGCTTTAGCTTTTGTACGCACTGAGGCTGTGGGGGCTTTAAAGGCCAAAAATGTTTATTGGCTTTTTATTTTTATGTAAACATTGGGTGTTATTTTAGGAGCACTGACTATAAATTGGCTAGGCATATCAGGGGAATTAATTTTTTTAATATTACCGTGAATTGTTTCATGTTCTATGCATTTTTTTTACGGACCGGCAGGATCTGGTATGTGGGAGCCCCCACCCCTTTAACCGGCCCGTAGGCTTGGCAGGAGCACTGCGAGTGCCTGCAACTTTACCCTGAAAACGTTTAAGTTTGTTTTTACGGCCACAGATCAGATGGCACTTTGGAAGCACTAGTAAGGGCAGTGGGCCAGGCCTGGTGCTTAAGGTCACTGTGAATGGCCGTTAGCTGGTTATTTAGGAAATTTGGAACATGCCAGATTTTACTGCAATTTTTTTTGCCTTAGTGATATTTAATACCATTTTTATTAACAGCTTTTGGGTTATTAACCTAAGGGCGGAGATAACATGTAATTTATCCATTTCAGCTTGCACTTGGGTTAACTGTGCTTTAGTAATAAGACTAGTGGCCTTTTTTAGCTGCCCTGATTTTTTATTATGTTGTTGGCTTTTATAAATGTTTTCAATTGCTGCTGCACGATTGGCCCCACTTGACAGGTGTTTGACCAAATATTGTTTTAGAGGAGACACGGGCTCTTTGCTCTGCTAACCGAATGGCAGCTTTTTTGGAGCAGTTGGGATAGATATACGTGACCTGAAAGCTAAATAGGACAAGGGTAAATTTTATCATTTTTAATATAGCATTAATTACTATTACTTTAACACATTTCTTTTAGTAAAGTACCATACCACATTTGTTGTTTATATAGTTTAAAATACTTTAAAGAAGCATTGACATGAATAGCATAGGAGGGGTATTTTGCAATATGGTACAGATTAGGTTATTAATTACTGGGACTATTTTAGTACAGGTACATTTTTGGTGGCAGAACACACCCTTTTTTAAATATGAATTTGATTATTTACTAATTGGGCAACCAAAACCAATAAGGACCTTTTTATGACATATTATAGACCCCTAAGATGGCTTTTATATTAACCCCGCTATAAAATCCACTAATTTTAATTTTAGATTTTTGAGGCTTATTTGTAGTGATATTGTATACTTTTCTTTTTATGGACTAGTTTGTTTTTTATTTAATTGTTTTCTTAGATAAGATATTTTGAACCTTAAACCTAATTTTTTAAACAATATTTAAATACATTATTAAAATGTGAAGGCCTTGGCCATTGGGTTTTATTAGAATATCTGGTGTTGTTTGTATTTGGATGTGTTACGGGGGTAGAAGTATCATGGAGGGAATGGCGGGGGCAGTGGCAGCAAGGCACCTTTGGTATTTGTTATCTGAAAGCGAAGTAGGGAGGGCAATACATGCTGAAGGTACTTATTGAAAAACACAGGGCACGGCCTTGGAATAAACCCCCAAACCCAATTAGTACCACACTTTTAAGCATGGATTTTACAAGGGCTTTTTTTGCCAGTGTATAACGCTACGCCTTGTTTACCAGGGCCAGTTTTTAATGTTCTTTGTAGTTAGGAATTTTGGGACTTTGGCGGTTTTAGCAGAGTGAGCGGCTTTGTTTGTTTGTTTGTTTGTTTTGGAGCAATTGTGGTTTAGTACTGTGGGAAAAAATATATATATATTTTTAGTTTGAATGCAACAAGTCAAAAAGAGTTTATTTTTAAGCAATTGCAAGGGAAGAAATACAATGGACGGAGAATACCTTTGCCTTAGTAGTTTTTTAAAGTATAAACAATATAAAGCAGTATTTATACCCTTTGATTATATAAGATGGTGTCTTTGTTTATACTTTTTTTGATATTTTATTTGTTTTTAAAATTTTTTGCTAACAATTACATTTTATTTTTATTTTAAGGCAAGGTTAAACAGCTTTGCTGGCAGTTTTTTATACGCTTAACCAGGTCTGCCTTTACAAATTTTGCGTTATTATGGTTCTGCGTTCGCCTGACGGTTGCTTTGTTTTTAAAACAACTGAGTGGCTGACATTTAATGTTTTTTAATTTTGTTTTTACACTCCCCCCCTTTTGTGCATTTTTTAGCACAACTACCATTATAAATTTTTTTATTTTTATTAGATTTTGTATTTTTGATTTTAGATTAAATGGTTAGCCTTATCAGCTGTGACTGGATATAACAACAAAGCACACTGTTTGAACATGAAAGGTATTTTTGTTATTACATTTTTTACAACAACATATTTTTAAACTACAGAAAAACAATATAAACATTACTGTTTTTATTGTAACAATCTGCTGGGGTTGATTTATAGCCTTAGTTACATAACACATTACATTATGATAGACACTTTATAAACTTTGGAATGCATGGTTTGTAATTGAATATATAATTTGAAGTATAATATAATATACTTTGAAGTACATAAATATATATGTACATCAATGAAGTACATAAATACAATATAACTTGAAGTACATAAATTTGACCTTGTAATTTAGAGATTTTTTGAACCTTTGGTAGGGGTGAGTGTAGGTTTTGGAATTGGTTTGGTATGAAGGTAGTTTAATTCAAAGGTATTTGAAACCTAAGATTTAATTGTAGGACTTTATTTGCAGGCTAATAATGGAATTGTTGGCAGCAGTGATGAGATTAAAATGTATATTTTACAAAGTGGTGGCCTCAACATTTACACGGCTGTTACTAACTGGGAAATTCGGTGTTTTGTTCGGGTCATTTTCTGTTTGCTACCTTTTTAACAACCATTGTTATAAACAGTGACGACTTTTTTTGGCTTTAGCTTTTGTACGCACTGAAGCTGTGGGGGCTTTAAAGGCCAAAGTGTTTATTAATTTTTGATTTTTATTTAAACATTAGGTGTTATTTTAGGAGCACTGACAAGAAATCGGCTAGGCATACAAGGTGATTTAATTTTTTAAATATTACGGTGAATTATTTAACTTTACCTGCATTTTTTTATGGACCCGGCAGGATTTGGTATGTGGGAGCCCACACCCCTTTAACCAGCCCGTAGGCTTGGAAGGAGCACTGCGAGTGCCTGCAACTTTACCCTGAAAACGTTTAAGTTTGTCTTTACGGCCACAGATCAGATGGCACTTTGGAAGCACTAGTAAGGGCAGTGGGCCAGGCCTGATGCTTAAGGTCACTTTGAATGGCTGTTAGCTGGTTATCTGGGAAATTCTGAATGTTTGAACATGCCAGATTTTACTGCATTTTTTTTTTTTTTTGCCTTAGTGATATTTAATACCATTTTTGTTAACCGCTTTTGGGTCCTTGAACTAAGGGTGGAGATAACATGTAATTTACCAACTTTAGCCTGTACCGGGGTTAACTGTGCTTTCGTAATAAGACCAGTGGCCTTTTTTAGCTGTTTTAATTTTTTATTATGCTGTTGGCCTTGAAATGTTTTAAATTGCTGCTGCACTCCTGGCACCATTTTATAGGTGTTTTACCAGATTTCCTTTTTCTAGAGGAGACCCAGGGCCTTTGTTGTGCCAACAGAACAGCAGCCCCCTTGGAGCAGTTTGGATATATAAAATTGATGTGAAACGAGATAGGGCCAAACAAATTTGACAATTTTTAATGTAACATTAATTACTGTTAATTAGTATTTTAAAACTTTTTTTAAATAAATTAGATACCACATTTGTTTAAAATATTTCATGTACCTTTAAGAAGCATTGACATGAATAGCATAGGAAGGGGTATATTGCAATATGATACAGATTAGGTTATTAATTACTGGGACTATTTTAGTACAGGTAATTTTTTGGTGGCAGAACACACCTTTTTTAAATATGAATTTGATTATTTTCTAATTGGGTCACCAAAAACAATAAGGACCCATTTTTTATATATATATATATACTACAGTCCCCTGGAATGGCCATTATATTAACCCCATTATAAAACCCACTAATTTACATTTTAAATTTTTTAGGCTTATTTGTAGTCATGTGATATACCTTTACTTTTACTGACCGGTTTATTTAGTTGTTTGCTTATATGGATATTTTGAATGTTAAAAATATTTTTAAACAATATTTAAATAAATTAGTAAAGTGGGAAGGCCTTGGCTATTGGGTGTTATTAGACTATATGATATTGTCTGTACTTGGATGTGTTACGGGGTGAGAGTATAGTGGAGAAAATGGCGGGGGTAGTGGCAACAAG
Source organism: Eretmochelys imbricata (assembly GCF_965152235.1). Lineage (NCBI taxonomy): Eukaryota > Metazoa > Chordata > Testudines > Cheloniidae > Eretmochelys > Eretmochelys imbricata. The sequence continues at coordinate 17,985,607 of NC_135577.1, forward strand.
GCGTTTCAGGTATTTGTTATTTAACAGCCAATCAGAAAGGACAATACATGCTGAAGATACTTATTTAAAAACACAGGGCGCAGCCTGCGGAATAAAGCCCCACATTTAATTAATACCACTTTGTTAAGCATGGGTTTTACAAGGCTTTTTTGGCCAGTGAAGAATTTTTTGTTTTTTTACTCGGGTTAGTTTTTAATGTTTTTTGTAGTTAGGAATTTTTGGACGTTGGCAGTTTTAGCAGAGAGAGCTGTTTTTTTTGTTTGAAGGAGTTGTGGTTTAGTACCATGTAGGGGAGAAGTGACCAACACGTTACCCTGCAGTGGTTTGGGCTTTTTTAGCAAATGCTGGCTGTGTGGTAATTTCATGACTGGACAAGTGAGCGGTTACTAGCACTTCAGTTTGTTGGTTTGTTTGTTTTGCTGTCCAGAAGGAGGAAAAGCAATACCAGAAGGAGGGAGCGGCTGATTAGTAGTTGAAGTGGAGTTATTTTGAGGCCAAGGGGCTTTTTTGCAGAAAGAAGCATGGGTTCAGGCAGTGAGCTCTTGGCACTTTACAGCAGTGTTGGTAGTTAGCAGGACTTGCTAAAGGCCTTTTTAGTGTGGGGCCAGAGCAGTTTTGTGTTGATGGACCTGTACGTAGACCCAGTTACCTGTTTTTTAACCAATGGCAGGTTGGTTGAGGTTTCTTGGAGCAGGACTTTTCTTACCTGTGAATACAGAGACCTAACACATTTTATTAATGCCTGGCAGTGTTCTGCAGATTTTACGGCTGCTTGGACCCATTTTAAGCCCCCACTTTTTTCTTGGGGCAGTTAGGTTTTAATAAAACCCCTTATGTATTTTTAGCTCATTTGACTAAAATGTTTATGGCCAAATGATTTTAATTAAATCATTTTTTGCCTGGATTTATTTGCAGACCTTTTTTTTGGAAAAGGGCCCCCCTTCTTTTTTAGACTGGCTGCAAAGAAACGAAGAATTTCTTTTTTTTCCCCAGCATTTTGTAAAATTTAAATGCTTAATTTTTTTAGCAATTATAGAATTAACTTTAGTTTATTTAAATTCCTTATTTTTAAAATGACACTTAAAATAGTAAAAAGAAAAGGAGTACTTGTGGCACCTTAGAGACTCACTAATTTATTTGAGCATGAGCTTTCGTGAGCTGTAGCTCACGAAAGCTCATGCTCAAATAAATTAGTGAGTCTCTAAGGTGCCACAAGTACTCCTTTTCTTTTTGCGAATACAGACTAACACGGCTGTTACTCTGAAACTTAAAATAGTAAAATCTAAGTTAATTAATTGTTTTAGGGATTTAAATTTTTGATGCTTGTAATTAGATATGCTTTTAAAGTTTTTAACTTTTAAAAAAAAAATTTGTGTTGCTTGCTTGGGCCCGATTTTGCTTTTTTTGCGGAACCGTTCCTTTTTATGGGTACAAGCCTTGTTTTATTACCACTTTAGCAAGGAGGGTGGGCTTTTTAACTAGCCCCCACCCCTTTGGGTTATTTTTTTGGAAACATTTTTATTTCCAAGGGCTACCCAGGTGGTGGCTGGCCACCTGGGCAGAATGCATGGCCAATTGGCGTTGTCACTGTTTCATGTTTTTTACGGCAGAAACACGGCCATTGCGGCATATGCTGAGCACACATGGTTACATTTTCACATGTTCCTGAAGGGCTGGTACTTGCTTAACCAGGGTTTTCAGGCGGGTGCGTTCTGCTTTTTTTGCCTGGAAGTTTTGTTTTAAGGCTTGCAACTTGTTTTGGGCGGAGGTTTGAGTTGCTGCTTGGATAGTGATTTATGCTTTTAGTTGCTTCATTTTTTTGAGCTGTTGGGTACACATATTTTTTTAATTATTTTTTATTGCTTAGTTTTGCTATGACTTGGGGTAGACCCACCTGCACCCTTTGTTTGCAGCCCGGGGTGGAGAGAGGAATGCTAAACCATTTTTTGGTTTTTAGGCATACTACAATGGAGAGTGGGGCTTATTTTTAATTATGCAATTTTTAACTTATAATACCAACAGTGCCAAACAAAGCAAACGTAAAATAACAAGGATAAAACAGATAGATGGTGTGCACTGTTCAGGGCTTTTTCCCTTTGCAGTTTTTTCTTAAACTGTCTCAGATTTTTTGTTACCAATTTGCCTGTGCCTTAGTTAATTAGGCTAAGACCACAGGATCGCAGGGGCGGAGATGAAGAGCATGCACCATGTGACTGAATTTTAAATCTTTATTAATAAGCTAACACAGTGGTGAGTGTAGGAACTGCTTTTACGTTACTTAAAGGAAGAAAAAACTTTAATACTTAAACCTTGACGCACTTTTATACATGTACACATGCTGCCCGGGCTGGCCAGCCCTGGGGGTAGGAAAGAGAGAGAGAGAGCGGTGGATGGTAGGTTGTTTTGTGTATAGATTGTTTAGAGGTCCGCTGCAAAATTTTTTAACTTGCTTTTCCTTTTGAGAGGGATTTTTATGCCCTGGGTTTTTTGGAGCGTTCCTTTTAGGGATCTTTGCTTGGTATTTTAGTTTAGGCCGGCTCTTTGTTTCCTTTTTAGCGTTTTCAAACCATTCTGGCTTTAGGGTTGCAAAGGCAGACTGTTGGGTTTTACCAGGGGGCGGCCAATCTTTGCAAATGTAATTTTAGTTTTGCAACTTATTTGCTTTTTGTTTTATGTGTGTTTATATTTTTTTACAGCCAGCAGGGGCTGAAAGCAGTTTTTTCTGCTTGGCTTGGTCTCTGTTTTTTGATTTTTGAATGCAGGGCAGCTTTTTTTATTTTTAGGCCAAACTGACTTTTTAAATTTACCCCTCCCCCGCCATTTTTTTTTTTTTTTTTTTTTTGCATTTAGCTTTAACTAATTGGGGATATGAAAGAGCTGAGAGGGTTAACCATATAGTTTGGGTAGGGAGGCATTTGGTTGCATTACATTTAGTTTTTACGTTTTCTACTTGAGCTTTTAATTGGGGGGGGGAGTTTTTTAGCTTTTGCACTTGAGACTTATGGAGGTTTTTGTAGCTTTTTTTGAGGTGTATGATTTTATTTAAATTGAAGGTACCTTTTAGTGGGAATTGTTTAGAGGGATTATTATGTAAAAATTTTAATTACACAAGGGAGTATTTTGTTCGCTTAGCGGCTTATAAAATAGTTTCCCCAGTTTATTTTGTTTGCTGTGTTAGCTGCTTAAAAGCTAAAAAGATTTTTAAATACTTTAGGGAAAGGGTTTGTGGGGTAGCAGCTTATAATTAGGAAAGGCTTTTACTTTTTTGCACTGTTTGCTGGGTCATGAGGCTTGGCTGACCCCTCCCCCGTTATGTTTAGAACTTTTTTACTTAGAGAGTGAGGGCCCTGGTGTGCCTGAAGTTAGCTTAAGTCCCAGACCTCGATAGCGGCATTTACTTTTTACACATTTATTATTTACTTTTATTTTATTTACTTTTATATTTAGATGCATTTTTTAAACTATAACCTTAATGTTTTATGTTTGGACATAATACACCGTTATTGAGGCAGCAAAAATTTTTAGCATTGATTAGGTCTGACCTCAACCTCATATTGGGGGTGCGGAAAAAAGTTTTTCAGCACCACTTTGCATTTGCCTTGTTGCATAATAAATAAGTTTGCATGGCATGAGCCCAAAGGGACAGACAGCCCCATTGTTAGGGGTTTTTTTTTTGTTTGTTTTTTTTGATACCCCAGTATCGATTTTTAAAGGTTTTTTTTACCTTTTGTTTGGTGCTTTGGGCTTTGAAGGGGAAAGGTTTGTAGTAATTGCTACTGTTTTAGCTGGGCATCGTTATCTGAGTCACGGCACCAAATTGTAGAAGAAAACAAGTTCTTACTTTTAGTTTGGATGCAACAAGTTAGAGACAGTTTTATTTTTAGGCAATTGCAAGAAGGAAGACGTCCGTTTGGACAGAGTGTCCTTACGCAAATTTTTAAAGTATATTATTTATGTAATAATAAAGATTTGTTTTGTTTATACTTTTTTATATTTTATTTGTCGCAAAAAATGTTAAACAATTACATTTTATTGTTATTGTAAGGCAAGGTTAAATCCAGCTTTGCTTTGCAATTTTTATACACTTACCAGTTTTGCCTTTACAAGTTTTGCATTAGAGTTAGCCTGACTTTTGCTTTCTTTTCAACAGAACTAAGATGGCTGCACTTAAATCCCTTTTTGTTACTTCCACAGGAAGTTTAGACTTGAAATTAGACGAAGGTTTCTAACCATCAGAGGAGTGAAGTTCTGGAACAGCCTTCCAAGGGAAGCAGTGGGGGCAAAAGACCTAGCTGGTTTCAAGATTAAGCTTGATAAATTTGTGGAGGGATGGTATGATGGGTTAACATGATTTTGGCAATTAATTGATCTTTGACTATTTGTGGTAGACGGGGCCTAGTGGCCTGGGATGGGATGTTGGATGGGATGGGATGTGAGTTACCCAGAAAAGAATTCTCTGTAGTATCTGGCTGGTGAATCTTGCCCACATGTTCAGGGTTCAGCTGATTGCCATATTTGGGGTCAGGAAGGAATTTTCCCCCAGGGCAGACTGGCAGAAGCCCTGGGGTTCTTTTGCCTTCCTCTGCAGCATAGGGCACGGGTCACTTGCTGGAGGATTCTCTGCACCTTGAAGTCTTTAAACCATGATTTGAGGACTTCAATACCTCAGACGCAGGTGAGAGGTTTATTGTAGGAGTGGGTGGGTGAGATTCTGTGGCCTGCACACACCACTCACCATTAAAGGCATGTGTTCCGTATGGCTGATGTCAGGTGTGCAGTCCAGAATAACAGGGTAATATCTTGCTGACTTAAGATCTCCCACAATCATCCATTTGACTTTTGTTGCCAGTAACTGAATGATCTCATTTTGAATGGCTTTCCAAGGTAGCAGTGTGTGTACATTTCTTGGGTGATGACACTTCTCAGAAGCTCCTGGAGTACAGCACCAAACTCAGCCATCAGCTCCAGAATTTTAAGGAAGTTTCCATTGTTTGGCACATACAGCTGATCTGAAATGCCACGCAGTGCTAGGTTTTGGGTAGCAAGCATTCTCACAATGGCAAGGAGCCTTTTCCGAACATTTTGCCAGGAAAGAGACTCTGATGCAATCTTCTCTTGATACGGATCATCTATGGTGGACTTTTACCTTCGTCTCATCTCAAGCTCTTTCCACCTATGGAATGCTTTCTGGTGATTTGCTGCCTTCTCATGGCATGCCAGATTTCTAGACAGATTTTTCCAGTCCTTTGTTTCTGTAGAGCCCAAAGAGGCTGGAACATTAGAATGCAGTATTCTCGATTTTTGAATACATAAGCCGTGGCCTCTCCACTTTGTCACCATTGGGGATTTCATGCCAGTAATGTGTTGGATGGAAACTACTCTTTTCATTGTCTTTGGGGAACATGAAGTTTTTCACTTGCTGTGGCCCATGCAGTACAAGGAAGTCCCTCAGGCTACTGCTCAAGTGGGTCCACAGTCCTGGATCATCTAGACTCAAGGAATTCAACTCAGCAGCAGCAGTTTCGTGGGCCTCCACCACACTCTTCTCTGATCTACACTTTTCTTCAGGAACGTGCATGGTTACATCCATTGGAGATGCAGATATGGATGCTGCAGTAGCTGCCAGGTCACCTGCACTCTGACTAACTGGAAGATCAGGCATCTCCTCACCACTCACACCCTTACTGGGGCTGGAAGGCTCACTGTGAACATTTGTGTCTACGTATCTCAGGAGAGCTCCTTCCTGCTAGATAAAGAAAGCAAAAGAAGCATTTCTCTTTTTCTGAATGCTGCCTGAGAGGGACGTTTTCTTCTTTCACTCATGACTGCTGTTCTGTGCCAGCTATAGTGGCTCTCAACACTCAATTGAAGGGGACAAATAAGCAGGCTGGTAGCAGGGCCTGAGTGAGGGAAGAAATCAGCATCTTAAGGGCCTAACTGGCTCCTACTACCTCAGCTGACTTCCTGTTCTCCTCAGGTGGGTTCAGGTAAGCAGCAGGAAACAGGAAGCTCCCTGAGAAGCTGGGGTTAATCAGTCCAGGCTCCTGGGCATGCTAGAGAGGTACATAAGAGGCTCCTCCTCCTCTCTCTCCCTGCAGCTCCTGCTGCTCTCTGTCATTCTCTCTCACCTTTTCTCCTGCCTGCCTGTTATGTCTCTTGTGCCCTCCTTCCTCCAGCACAGCACTCCACCCTCTCTGTGCATCTCGAGCAGAGAGAATCCACATGCACCAGCAGCAGACACAGTTTTCTACACTCTGGGTCCTAGTGGCGCCCCCCACAGTCTGGCACCTGAGGCGGCCACCTCAGTTCACCTCCTAGTAAGGCCAGCCCTGTCCTGTGGGCACAGAGCACCTAACTCCCACTGAGGTCAGCCTGGGAGGCTGGATGTGCACATTACAGGCAGTAGACTGTCAGGGCAGCATAATCTACTGAAAAACCGTGTATTGCTCATTGCAACCCAAGCTCTCACTGTGTGGCTCTTTGTCCTGCCTCTGTTGTGTAGAGCATGAGCAGAGGTTTATGAGATGGCGGCTGCTGCTGTGGCCAGCCATCTCAGTACCTTTCCTATTGTCTCTCTTCTGGCTGTGGATGCTGGACTGCAGCAGCTCCGCGGAGGTCCCAGCCTCGCTCTTTAATGTCCATTCTCCACTTGCTTGGATGGCACTTCATGGACCATTGAGTAGCCTCCTGAAAACATCCCAGTTGTGGACACAGGCACCAGCAACCGATTCCCCAAGCCAAACTCCCCTTCGCAATCCAGAGAAACAGTCTGGAGCACAGGGTTTGGCCCATGCTGACTGTAGACACCACAGCTGCTGCACGGTGACTCCTGTGACCCCTCTAGCCCATCAGCACTCGTCTCTCCTGCATTCTGCTGAGCAGCTGAGATCTGGGGGAACAGAAACCCTTTGTTAGAGATGGAAAATCTCTTCACAGGGTCACTCTGTTAATGGCTGCCAGACGCCTTCCCTGTGAAACCCCAAATGTGCAGCCCCTCTGATTCCCACAGGGGAGATCTCTGCTCATTCACTGGTCACCCGTGGCTGCAGTCTCTGACGGGGGGGAATGTAGAGGGGTCTGTGCAGATGGTCCCTTCTCCAGCACCCATAATGGGAGGAGGTTTGGCCTTGTGATGTGAGGCATGGATCTGAGACTTAAGGCTCCTGGATTCTGTGACTCTGGAAGGGGGGCGAGGTCTAGTGGGTAGAGCTGGATTGGTTGACAATGAGTGAGCAGAGCTTGTGCTGAAGGACCCTGATGAGCAACCAAAATCTTAACAACCGGTTCCCTATAAAAAGTTCTGATTTAAGGGATGTGCCCCAGTATGTATTTTTTGTACCAGCAGGGTTACCAAATGTCTGTATTTTCCCGGGACTAATTTTTAAAATTTAAAAATTTCTCCTAGACGGCGATTTAAGAACCAAAAAGCCTGACCTGTCTGGGAAAATACAGATGTATATTAACCCTGCGTAAAGTTCTTTTTTAAAAAGATGGGCCTGTACTAGAAATGAGCTCCGTTTCACATGTGTGGGTCCCCGCCACGCCCTGGGGGTGTGCTAGGGTGACCAGATGTCCTGATTTTATAGGGACAGTCCTGATTTTGGGGTCTTTTTCTTATATAGGCTCCTATTACCCCCCGGCTCCTATTACCCCCCACCCCGTGTCCTGATTTTTCACACTTGCTGTCTGGTCACCCTAGGGTGTGCACATGTGTGGGTCCCAGCTGCTTCCTGCCCCCCTCATTGAAGCAGGTGTGCAGGGTTACTGCCCTGGGAACAGCAGGGCACTAGGGGATGTGGGGTGGGATCAGCAGGGGGTGGCTGGAGACAGGGGCTGGCTGCGGGCAGGGGGTGCGGCAGGGGGTGGTTGCAGGCAGGGGATGCAGCAGGGGGTGGCTGGAGACAGAGGCTGGCTGCGGGCAGGGGGTGAGGCAGGGGGTGGCTGCAGGCAGGGGGTGAGGCAGGGGGTGGCTGCAGGCAGGGGGTGGCTACAGGCAGGGGGTGCGGCAGGGGATGCGGCAGGGAGTGGCTGCGGGCAGGGTGGTGGGTGCTCACGGGGAGAGCAGCAGGACGCAGCCCAGGCCCAGCAGAGCAGCCAGGGACCCAGCAGGCAGTAGTGGGAGCCCCAGGGCCAGGGGAGCAGCAGCAGCCCCAGGGCTCGTGCCCAGGGCCAGGCGGCAGCCCACGTGGCTCCCACAGCGCAGCGCCCCTGGTGGCCGGAGGAGGAATTACATCACTTCCCAGCCGGAGCCCATCAACGCCTCAGCGCCCCCTGCAGGGAAGCGGGTTAACAACTGGTTCTAAAATGGCTTCAAAATATAACAACAGGTTTGTGCGAACCGGCTCCAGCTCACCACTGCATGTGGCCATGACTTTACTTACCTGTCAGTGAAGGTTGTTCAGACTATTCCTGGACACATGATACATCTGCTGCTGGCCATCCCTGAGATGTAGGTCCTTCATCCACACAAGGACATGGCATATCAAGGTCAATCCAGCAGCTCCCATCTGGTCTTCACCTCTGCAATGGACGGCTAGTCGAACCCTGACCAGAGAAAGACAGGGTGGTGTTCTTCAGGGGAATCTGCTGGAGCTCCCGTATCCCCCACTCCACCTCACCCCCCGCACGTGAAGGAATTTCCGAAGATACCACTAATCGTGGATAAACAAAGCAGCCAAGATGAGGTCAGTGTGGCTTGACTTACTGAGCAGACTGGTTCTAAGGGAAGAACAGATTTCTCTCCTGCTCCAGGGAGATTCCCATCGGAAAAGTATCTGATGGCGGGGGAGGCGGGGAAATGCAATCCCCCAGCCCCTTGAATGGCAGGGAATCAGGACTCGGGGAGTTAAGGGGTGTCTCTGTCCTGCTGCAGGGAGCAGGCCTGGAGAGCAGAAAGGGCACTAATGGCATTGTAGGAAAGAAAGTGACTTCTACCAGTAAAGGTGGCTGAAGCTTCTTGCAGATATTAGAGTCAAAGATCCTCACACCTCCTTTGGGGATCCTTTTCCCTCAAAATAAAATAAGGAGAATGACGTGTGAAGCCCAGGTCTGGGATCCAGGGAAAAGGCAGGATCTCAGCCAGATTACACACCAGGAACCTGATCTTTAGCCCAAGAACCACAATTATCCGGATGAGGTTTTCTCCCCCATTTGCTTCCAGGTTATTTACCCACAGGATTCATTCATTTGCTTTCCTGTGTTTCCACTCTCTGCATCTGTTCATTGGTTTAAGTAACATTCTTTCAGTTTTTGCTTCTGTTTCCTCTTATTACAGGGTAGCATCTGCTTAGCACCTTCAAAAAATAAATTAAAAACAAAATCCTGATTCTACATTGAAGAGGAAAGTTTCTGAGAATTTGGCTGCAGAACTTTAGTGTCTGCATATGTCATTCACTAGTATTTATCGTGGTGCAGGTCTGATGCAATCTGCCCACCCAAGAATACCCACATGAAGCATGGGGTGCCCTTAGAATACCAGTTAAAAGAGAGGAAGAGAGTGGATTAATAGCCGGGGGGGGGGGCGGGATCCAAAAAAATCCAATGCATCAGCACTTCTCTTCATCACTGCAGTACCAGTCCCGGGAGCAATACAGGTTAAAAATCTCCATGGTTCTTTCCCCCTTGAACCACATCCGAGCAGAAAAAGGCCTTCAGCCAATTATTTCCTTACACTCTGAATGGGTGAAATTCAGCCCTGTGCAGACAGCTAGAGCAAGGTCTGTGCATCACAGTGGGTTTAAGTGGCCACTTCACAGCCCAGGTGCTGTGAGTCTTCGGTGGCATAGTTTTCATCCTGGATTGGAACAGCCAGTGGGAATCCTTTGAGGTACAGAGCAGAGAGAGGTTGGGGCCACAACGTTCACCTCAGAGCTGAGCTTCTGCAGACTTTTGGGATGTTCCCATCTGAGGAGGATGATTTTGGCCAGCCCTAGTTCAGAGCTTTCAGTCACCTCAACCGGTGAGTCTGTGGCACAATTATTCTAATGTATCTGAACTTTTCAGGCCTTGCCCCCACCTCTGACACCCCTTGTACCTCACCATTGCCCTCTAACAGCCCCTGTCCCTTCTCTTGATCCCTGCCATGCCCAAATACAGAGAGTAGCTCATGCTCCTTCTCTCTTAGACCTTCTTTTTACACGATCCTTCCCTACCTTTTCATAAACTGATCACTGTGCCCTTCCCCAGCTCCTGGAGGAATTGTGGCTCCTCAGGACAACCTGGGGATGGGTGGCTCCTACCTCCGGGTGGGGTGTGTGGTTTTCCATCTAAGCATCCCTGAGAGTCAGTACTTCTCGATTTCACAGGATGAGGTCATGGCTCCCCAAGCCGGGCCAGCTGCAGGCTGCATTGCTGTTGGCGACATGGACAGATCCCAGAGCCTGGAAGACAGAGTGGGGAGGAAACCCTTGCTCATTTCCCTTTCAGAGCCCCCTTCGAAGATGGGCCAAGAGAAAAGGAGAGGACGAAGGGCAGAAAGTGAAGCCGCTCCTGTGGGGAGAGCACTCCTTTAGAGCCCAGTCAGTTCCCAGCTCTCCCCCACATTGCTCGGTGTGACCTTGGAGAGGTCACTTCCTCACCTTCATTCCCTGTCTGTAAAATGGGAGTACTAGTCCCCCCACACACACACACAGGGAGGAGAAGGGAGGAGAGACCCATTTTCGGTGACGGACTCAGACACTCTGGGCACAGATTGTGCCAGAGTGAGGGAAGGGACCCAGAGTTTGCTCCCTAGACCCAGGGGAGGAAGATGTTATCAGAAGGTCAGCAAAGGGGATGGGCCAGGAACTGCTGCCATGGACAGAGCTTAGGGATTTGGTCAGTGCCAGGGACTTTGTACCTCCCTTCAGCAAATGGCTTCCCTCTTGTCATCAGCAGTCCATACAGTATCTGAACTCCTTCCAAGTGTCCTGAAGGGGCTCCCTTCATTCTTCTTGCAGGTGATGGATTCGTTGACCCAGGTCGATAGCTGGGAATTTCGGAGAGGTCATTTGTAGCATGACATGAAATCAGTGGGAAATCTACATTTGGCAAAATAAAGGTTTCATTGGCCTTTGCAAATTTGGAACTGATCTGTCCTATCAATCGACGGTACATGTTCAGAAGAGGATGAAGCATGCCATCGTGGTCAGGTGATCTATGAGAGTCAGTTCCATCATGTGGCCATTTGATTCGGTAAAATTCCTGGCAATGGCTGCCCATGGCCAGGGCAGGGTCTCCAGAGGCCTGAAATGCCAAGGAGTTTGGTGCGTGGTGCCTTGGTGAAAGCGCAGAAGTCACATCAGTCAAGCTAAGTCTGAATTTCAGCCCACATCTGGCACCAGCTAATGAAGCAGGCCCTGGTGGTCATAGTAGATGCGTCTACTTCCAGGATGAGCACTGAGCCTCCAAATAGGTGCAGTAGTGAAGGCAGTTGTGAGCTGTTTGTGGGCTTTTTGGAACTTGGGTGACCAAACAAACGTGGCCATTATGTGGAGGAGAGCGCTCGTGGGGGTTATTGGCTCTGAGAACCCTGGGCCGAAGCAGCAGTAAAGCGGGTGAAGTCCAGGAAGCGCTGGTCTTCTTGAGGACTTCAAACTTCGTCCCATCTATGAAAGGCTTCCACCTTATTTGGATCAATCGTAACATTTTCCGGGGAGAGGATGTACCCCAAAAACTCTGTGGAGAGTTGGCCAGAGGTACGCTTTTCCAATTCTGTGCTGAGACCATGCTGCCGAAACCTCTCCAGGTTCAGGTGTGGTGGGCATGCTGCTCTTGGTTCTCCAAAAAAAAGAAGTCTGTCACCTGAATAGATGACACTGTGCAGATCCACAATGGCCCCAAATACATCACTGATGAAGTGTTGCAAGGGCAGGGGACCGTTAGTTAGCTCAGATGGCCTGTCTGACCGTTAAAATGTCCATAGTGTGCTTTGAAATCTGCCTTCCATTTGTCCCCTGCCCAAATGAGTGTTAGACTGGAAATCCTCACAGATGAAGTTTGATGAACAACTTTGCAGATTTCCTGCGAGCCAACAATTGTGGGATTCCCAACAGGGGGTTATGGTTCCAAATGATCCTTTTTTTCAGGGGCTAATTGTCTAAAGAGAGACATAGTAGAGTCCCACATTTCTTCTTCCCCAAAAGGGCCTGGGCACCCGTGGGAAACGCTAATTTGCTCATAAACTCTTAGGACCGGTTTTCAAGCCTGTACGCAGGGAGAGCCACTAATTCTGGTTCCACCAATGTGTAAATAATGGTGAAGGCAACTTTCAACCAAGGTTGCAGGTCGAGAGGGCAGTCATAGTCCTGGTGCAGAGGCAACGAGTCCCCATTTCTTTCAAAGGTATCCATGTAATCCGGGTATTGATCAGGAATGCCGGGTGTCCGAGTTAAGAAGGTGGAGTAGGTCCAGAGGCAGAGGCTGGTTCAAGGAACCCCGACATTTTCAGTCATTTCCATTGTGCAGCTCCAGCAGGGACATCATCGGGCCAGGCTCATGTAGTGAGGCCCTCGTTCACACTTGGTGTGGTGTGTCCCTGTTGCATACAGGCCACTGACTTGCAGAGATCCTGCTTTTCTCCAAAAAGTTGCACCACCTAATGTCACGTACTGCATCTGATAATGATGCCCAGGGGTGAGAGCACAGGTCGCAGCAAGGTGCAGGATTGTGCCGAGGCTAAGAGTGGTACTAGAATCAAGGTCCAGGGACACAGTAGGGTCAAAATCGAGATCAGAGTCCATCGACAAAGCAGAAGTAGAACCAGGGCCAGAGTCTAAATCCATGCCAAAGGTCATAGCCCGGTAGTCAGAGAGCAAAGATCAGCCAAGTCAATGTCAAGCCAGAGTCCAGATCCAGGCCGAGGGTCAAAGCCGGGTAGTCAACGTCCGAGTGGTTGGGGAAGATCAGAAGGAGAAGGCAATGCTGGAGCGGGTCAGTGGAGGGCCTGGAGCGGGGCTAAAGAAGGGCAAGGAGATATGGAATCAAGGTGGGCAGGCAACATCTGGAGCCAAGAAGGGTCACGCCAAAGTCATAATCAGAGACCGGAGCCAAAGGTCAAACCAGAGTCAACAATGAAGAACCGGAGGGCAGGGCAGGACAGGGTGGTGCATGCAGGCGGGAACCAGGATGACTTACAGGTTCTCCTAGGCACTGCCCAGCTGGATCCCTAGAGACCCCTCATCGGGGGACTCCCTTCCTAGGAATAAAAGAAGGAGAGCAAGATGACAAAGATGTCTCTGACCCTGGGGTCCAAGCCAAGGGGAGCTCCCACCCAAGCATTGTGCCAGGACCCCATCACCCTCCTGGTTCATTTCACACTCAGAGACCCGCCCCCCCATCAGGAGGGGAGAATAAAGGGCAGAAAGGGAAGTTGCCTCTTGGGGAAAGGGACTAGCCTGGGATCCAGTCCAGTTCCCAGATCTACCCCCAGGAGTGTGTGACCAGGATCGCAGCCCTTCTTCTGTGTCTCAGTCCCCACCTGCCAGATGGGGAGGATCCTTCCTTGCCCCAGGGTGTTAGGGGGGAGTTTCATTCCTGTCTGGGAAGGGTTCAGATACCATGTGTGTGGCTTGGGCCCCAGGTGGGGCATGGTCAGACATTCACTGCGACGGGGTAACATGGGCTATGGGGAGGTCTGAGCGGTGACGACCGGGGGGGCTCCACATCGGGCCACCCCTCACAGAGTGCAATGGTTACTGAGGATAACCCTTCGCTCTGAGGATGCTCTCATTTCTGGGCCAGTCCCATAGCCCTGAAAGCCTGATGCTTCTGCAACTGGCCTCTGGGCATGGGGGCAGGGACCGTATGTGGCCTGGCCCCAGCTCCAGGGGTCAGGGTGGGGCAGGGTGGTGAGAGCGAGCTGCTCAGCCTGGGTTTCTCTCAGTGCTGTGGGGTTTATGGCCCCTCCCCCTAGCCCTTCTCCCCCTAGCTCTTCTCCCCCAGGCACAGCAAGAAAGAGCATTACCTGTGGCAGGGAGTGGGAGCTTCTGGGCATGGGAAGGGGGGGCCCTTCAAGGCTGTCCCACGGAGCACAGCCCCTGCAGCGCTTTGGGCACCTGGTGCAAGCACCGGATGTAGAACAGGTGCGCCATGATCGCCGCTGTCACGTCCTCCTGCTGCAAGGGAACAAGGATCGGTCAGAGCCTCCGACACCCATAGCAACGAAGGGCATGAATGGCATTGGGAGCCAGCAAAATTTCCACCCCAATGCTCCCCACATCCAAGGGACAGATTCCCGCACCCAACCCTCTGAGACGAAATCTTGTCTCCTCTCGAGTGACCTCCAATCCCACTCCCACCACTGTGGAATGAACTCCTGTCCCCTTCCTCTCAGTCCCCCTGTGAGAGCTGTTCTACCTCCCCAGAATCCCCTCATCCACCCTCTCCCGCTCCAGCTGAGGGGCTGAAAGGCTCTGGGCAGTAGTGCTGTGGGGTGAGAGGATGTGGAAACCTTTCCTAAGGGACCCCCCCCCACCCCCCGGTTATTAAGATGATGCCATGGACAGTAGCTCTGGGGAATGGGGCACTTCAGCAGCCTCTGCTGACTGACTCCTCCAGTTCTCCCAGAGCAGGTGGTGGCTGGGATAACATGATACTAGGGCCCTAGGAACCAGCCTGAGGCCCGGAGGGGTATGAAACTCTCACAGGGGGAGTTGGCAGCCCCGAGCATGAGCAATAGCAGCGTGTCATGTTGATGTGACACCTGTTAGGAAATAGCCGAGCTGGGTCTGCTCTGCTTTGAGCTGCTCAGGGGAGAAGCTGACACCTACCAATGGCACCTGCCCGGGTTCATCCTCTTCTTGCTCCCAGGTCAGTGCACGGGTATGGGATGGGAGTGACTGTCAATGGCCTGGAGGTGAAAGGCCCTGGGTGTCCCTCCCCAATTGATCCTTCTTTGGTTACCTCATTCCCGATCAGCTGGCCGGCTTCCCCCAGGATAGAATATGTCAGCACAAGCCCAGCCTGGCTGACACGGAGCTGGGGGTCATGTATGGCCAGAAGCGCTGCCTGGAGGAAAGATCTTTTCTGGCCTTCTGTGAAGATCTCTCCAAAGACCTAGAACCAACAGCACCAGAGCCCTTGTCAATTGTCCAGAACCAGGCTCCAAATCCCTCTAGTATCTCACAAGGTGGAGAAGAGTCCTCCTTTTGCAGCCAACTTTTGGGGTCCCATGGACCAAGGAACCCCCTTCAGTAAGAGGTTGCAGGCACTGAAGAATAGCTCTTTCTGGAGCAGGATTCACCACAGGTGCCATGACATGCTGGAAACGTGTCTGCGCGCTCTGGAACCCAGCTCACAAAGACAACAAAGGACCCGCTACTGCTCCCAGCAATGCTATTTCCTGCAGCTCACCTGCTAGAGGTTAGGGGCCTTTTCGATCTGCTTCCGTTCCTGCTCCCCACCCCACCGACAATCCCACGAGCGTCACATATGCTACAGTGACTCAGCCCAGGAAAGGAGCTCAGTGTCCCTCACACAACGCCCAGGGCAGGGGCAGGTTCTGCTTCCTGACTCGCCCTGGTGCTCGGCAAACCCCACACCCTGCCTGTGCTTCCACAGGTGCAGGGAATCCAACAAGGATCTGGTCCAGCAATTGCTGGTGTGAGCTTCCCAACTCACTGACCCAGGGGCTCCCCTCTCAGACACCAGGGTGTCAGCCAAGGAGACAGTGAGCAGGGCCAGATGCCTGGAGGTACAATCCTTCATTAACTGAACCCCCCAGAGGATCCCTTTTATGCCACATAACCATGGATCCATGCAACACACACAAGCCTGGACTGCTAGCAAGGCTGCAGACCAGGCTCCTCGGCCTCTTGCAGCCGAACATGGTCTGCTGGAAATAAGTATCATAGAATATCAGGTTTGGATGGGACCTCAGGAGTTCATCTAATCCAACCCCCTGCTCAAAGGAGGGCCAATCCACAACTAAATCATCCAACAGATTTTTGTCCCAGGTCCTTAAATGGCCCCCTCAAGGATTGAACTCATAACCCTAGGTTTAGCAGGCCCATGCTCAAACCACTGAGCTATCCCTCCCCCTCCATAACACACTCACTGCAGGGGAAGACAGCTCCACACCTGAGCTACTGCAATGCCCTGGCGGAGAGTCCTTACCTCCCCCACCCTGGCCATGTTCCTGTACGCCAGGCGCTCGGTGTCTTGGAGCCCGTCCCGACACCACAGATCACTCTCCTCTCTGATGTTCAGCCCTGGGGGAGAAAGACACACCCATTGGGGAGGTTTGGCATCTGGATTTCATGCCTGTTTCCTTCTGTTCCCTTTGCTGGGTGAACACTGGCTGGGGTCCTCATGGCATCCACGGCACAATGGACTGGCAGGGTCCCCACCAGGTGGTTTAGTACCTGAAGGGGGATTTGTCTCATTCGTCACAGTAATCAGGTGACCCTTACGGTCATTGTGCTCTGGGCATGGGTGCCTGTTAATGGTGGCTGCTAATGCTGAAAACGCCCCACAGCCACTGAGTTCAGGATCTGGCCCTAGCTACCCAACTGGTGACATTCTACAAGCTTTGTGTCCATCCCCTGTGGACCCTGCCCCTGCCTTCATGATGGGCTCTTTCCCTCCATGTGTCTCAATAGGTCCGTTCCTGTCCCCTCACCAGCTGGCAGCCCCCTGGGGGGGCTGATTTCTCTGGACTCGGGGACAGAGCCAGGCTATGAGGTAAAGCAGCCAATTTCCCTGGCATCTTCGTCCCCTTCCTCTCTCCCTGAATTAGGGAGATGAGTGTGAGTCATCATCTAAGCTGGGGTCAGTCTCAGAGGAGGGAGCTTCTTTCTGTAGGGTCCCTTGGCCAGTAAGTGGGGGGCCCAAAACAGAGGCCTTCTTTCCATTGGGGTCCCTCTGCCCTGCTGCAGTTGGTCTAAGAGCAGAAGCCTTAGTTCTATTGGTGTCCCAATGGCCAGCTGGAGCTAGTCTCCAACTCCAAGGGACTCATTTCTATGGGGACCCATTGCCCAGCTGGGTTTCTTACCCCTCCTCTGCAGCAGGAGCCTCTGCAGCCAATAGATCCCATCCCTGGCTTCCCAGCTGATGTCATCGGCTGGGTCAGAGATGTAGAGACCCAGCCGCAGCACAAAGTTGCCCGCCTTGGGGAAATCGGAGGAGGTCTGGTGGAGGAGGAGAAGGGGGGAATCCATCAACATTCTGCCTTCAGCTCCCCAGGTCTCCTGGGCTAGAACTCTGCTCCCATCCATCTGCAGGAGGCGCTGGGGGAGAGGAACTAGAGCCCTCTTTCTCTCTGCCTCCAAGGGAGCTTGGAGCAAAGGGACCCACGGCCTGGGCCTTCTATGAGCACTAGCTGCCAGGCTTCTCCAGAGTAACAAGGGCACTGAGGCCAGGCACGACCCTGCCAGCCAGTGGCCTATGGAATGTCGCAGTCCCTTACGGAGCCAGGGGGGACCACTTAACCAGGGGATGAGGAATTTGACTCAAGCCCTGGCTCTGCAGGATGCTGGGGTCAAAGGTCACTTACGTCAAATCCGGAGAGGGAGGTGGCAAATCGGAGCAGGGCAGCGCTGCTCCGTATGGCCCTAGCTCTCTCCTGGGTGTTTCTGGAGTCGAGCCAGAAATGGAGGTGCTGCGGGAGAAGAAGGCAGGGGAGGGTCAGCCGGCAGGCTTACATGCTCTACAAACGAGCCTCTCCCACTCCACATGGGGCGGAGAACTTGTGCTCAGGGTGGAATATCTGACTCCTCATGTGGGGGTT
The DNA here is from genome assembly GCF_965152235.1 of Eretmochelys imbricata. Lineage (NCBI taxonomy): Eukaryota > Metazoa > Chordata > Testudines > Cheloniidae > Eretmochelys > Eretmochelys imbricata. The sequence goes on from NC_135577.1 coordinate 18,003,311, forward strand.
CATGACACTGCCCACATCTTGCTGGGCACAAGCTGTCACTGTCTCTCCAGCCTGGGACAAAGCTCAGCCTTGGGGCTGGTCTATTTGCTCTGAACCCCTGATCCATCAACAGCCCATCAGGATCGAGCACATGCCCTGGGCCCCCAGACCCCAGCTCCAGAGGCCTTGGTAGGATGGATGGAGGGGCCGTGGGGACAATCGCTCCGGGAACTGCCGTGTCCCTAGGACAGAAGAACTGATTCCCTGAGTCTTCTCCTGTATCTCAGGGTCTCCCTAGAAAGGAGCCAGTAACTTTTCTCAGAGGCCTGTGTCCGAGATCGCACAGGGGTTTCAGTCTCTCAGTCCCCAGCCAGGCCTGGTGCTCACTGTTAGTGCTCAATGGAACCATGCAGAGCTCTGGCTGACAGTCCCAGCTCCTTCCCTCTGCCCCCGCCCCTTCCCCACCACCGCTACCCCGGATGGCGGAAGGGTCCCAACATTCAACTGCACTGATGGCTCTGGGAAAGCGTGGCCATCTGGGTCCAAGCTGGGAGGACACAATGGAAACATGGTTCTTCTAGTCTCTCCTTTGCAGCCCTCCCACGGGGTTCATGGTAAATTCCCCCCCAGACCCTCCCATTCTGCTCACCTCCAAGAGGTGCTGCAGCTTGTCCGTGGTGGGGGTCTCTGCCAGCAGGCCCCCGAGCATGGTGTCCAGGCTCTCTAAGTAGGTGTTGTGCAGAGCCTGTGTCATAAATATAAAGGCAAGGGTAAACCCCTTTAAAATCCCTCCTGGCCAGAGGAAAAATCCTCTCACCTGTAAAGGGTTAAGAAGCTAAAGGTAACCTCTCTGGCACCTGACCAAAATGACCAATGAGGAGACAAGATACTTTCAAAAGCTGGGAGGAGGGAGAAAAACAAAGGGTCTGTGTCTGTCTGTGTGATGCTTTTGCCGGAGACAGAACAGGAATGGAGTCTTAGAACTTAGTAAGTAATCTAGCTAGGTATGTGTTAGATTATGATTTCTTGAAATGGCTGAGAAAAGAGCTGTGCTGAATAGAATGACTATTCCTGTCTGTGTGTCTTTTTTGTAACTTAAGGTTTTACCTAGAGGGATTCTCTATGTTTTGAATCTAATTACCCTGTAAGGTATTTACCATCCTGATTTTACAGAGGTAAATCTTTTCTCTTTACTTCTATTAAAAGTCTTCTTGTAAGGAAACTGACTGCTTTTTCACTCTTCTAAGATCCAAGGGTTTGGGTCTGTGTTCACCTGTGCAAATTGGTGAGGATTTTTACCAAACCTTCCCCAGGAAGTGGGGTGCAAGGGTTGGGAGGATCTTGGGGGGGAAAGACGTGTCCAAACTTCGTTTTCCCAGTAAACCCAGATAAAGTTTGGTGGTGATAGTGGAAATCCAAGGGCAAAGGGTAAAATAGTTTGTATCTTGGGGAAGTTTTAACCTAAGCTGGTAAAAGTAAGCTTAGGAGGTTTTCATGCAGGTCCCCACAACTGTACCCTAGAGTTCAGAGTGGGGAAGGAACCTTGACAGCCTGCAAGAAGAGGGAGCACCCGTCAGTCATGGGACATGGGGCTACCCCTCTCATGGGACTAGGAGGGTTCTCTGGGGAGCCCTGGCCAGACCCAAAAGGTACATCCTAGCCTCTGCCATTCACATCACTGGAGGGACACTTAGCAAGAGTTCATGGCTGGATGCCTGCTGGCTCTTCAATCCTTGCCCTTAGCAGTTCTCTGCGCAGGGCCTGGTACCCAGCAGAATATGGAAAAGCCAAACCGCAATGGGTGGGAGGTAGGATCCCTGGGAAAGTCCAGGCAGCAGAGCACAGAATGAGGAGAAGAGGGAAGGCTGGAATCAGCCACAGAGGGGTAACACAATCTTCACTGGTGGGAAGGGGCCCTCCCTTGCAGTTTGTGTCATCCCCCCACCCCACACGCCCTGCCCGGGCTTGCCCCCCGCTCTGCTCACCCTTCCCCTATTCTCAGCAGCTCCATCAAACTGAGGGAGCAGGGACCAGAGGTCGCTCCTGCTCCTGGGACAGAGAAGTAGGATCATGACCTACCCGGAAGTGGGTGGTGTCCTGCCCCGTGCCCATGGTGAAAATGGTGTAGAGTAGAGCCCGCAGGAGGCGTGACTCCAGCTCCAGGGCAAGTGGTGGCTTCAGTTTGCTGGCGGGAGAGAGGAGCCCGTGTTATGCTTGGCAGCACCGGAGTGGCGCTGGCAGTGTCATGCACATGACCCTCCTCCCCTGCAATGATCCCTCCCTATGGCCACTGTCACGTTACGGGAGTGAAATCACCCCCAGCCAGGAAAGAGGGGATGTTCCCAGCTCCTCTGCTGGGGGATGCAAGCAGCCACGGCTGGGGTTAATCTAGGCCCAAGAGGATCTGCACCAGGGTTAGGGCAAGCTGGATGGGAGGGTCCTGGTACCTGAGGCTGCAAACCGCGGCCATGGAGCTGGAGACGATGGAGCTCGGCTCAGACACCATGGGCAGATCTTCAATCAGCTCCTGAGAGACCCCAAGGAGATAAAATTGCATGTGAGATTCAGGCCCTGTAGACCCACAGGCGCTTCCCAGGGAGGAGGCCAAAGTGCTCTGCAGAAACAGTCAGTGTCACCCACACCCCCAACCAGCTGGGCTCCCCATTCCTCCCATCCATCAAACTTACTCTTTCCTTCCCCCTCTCCCACCCAATTCTTCCCTCCCCTCAGCCTCAGATGCCCCTCCGGCCTTACAATTTCCCCCCTGCCAGTTCCCCATCAGTGTCAGAATTTCCTCTTTCCCTGCTCCCCAGCCCTCAGCCCCAGGAAGCCCTGTCCTCTGCTTCCCCCTCCAGCCCCACTAACTCTTCCTCCCATGTTGGGCTCCCTCACCCCAGGAGCCGGGCACGGGGTCCCACTCACCGCAATGCTCTCCACAAGGGCCGCTTTGGAGAAGTGCGGCTCCAGAGTGTCCCACCCCTGCTGCTGTGCCGAGAAGCACAGACGTGGGACAGCGTGGAGGAAGCGGAGCTGTTTGGCCCTGTCCTCCACCCACTAAGAGTGGGATTGGGAAGAGAGAGAGAGAGATGGTCAGGTAGGGACCTCCCCACCCCACCTACAAAAGCTCCAGGTCTCAGGACCTCCCTGGCGTTGGACAGGGAAAGCCGCCCCTCTTCCCAAAACCAGTGTCACCCTGCACAGACTGGGGTTGTAACTGGGGCAGTGTCTGCGGGGAGCGGACACCTTGGCCTGCATGAGATGAACACCCCCACTTTGGGGTGCCAGGTAACAGGGGAGAAGTGCCCCCCATTGCGGGTGATGGATTCTCTGGGACAAGACCCCGAATGTGGGTGGGGATGGAACAAGGGGCAGGACAGACTTGGGGGCAGTGCAGCTGGAAGATTTTTGTACCTCAACTCTGCCCTGGAGGTGCTGCTGGATGACCCTGATGGTGTCTTGTTCAGGGGACACATCCTCCTCCTCCTCCTCCTCCTCCAGCTGGGCACTGAGGGTCTCTGCACCAGGGAGAGAAGGAGAAAAGCATCATTTATGCTACTGCTGTGAGAATGCAGGGTAGAGAAATGGCTCACTGTCCCCCATCCTCAACAAGGAACCCCATGGCATCGAGGTCCCCACCCTGCCCTTCCCAGAGATGACCTCAGCCCCATCAGCCTCAGGGCCCCGTGGCCATCAGCCCCCGCCCAACATTATCAGGGGAGGCTGGAGCTCCCCCAACTCTGCCCAGCATCTCCTGCCATGGAGTGTGGCTGGGCCACTCCCACTGGTGTCAGTGGGGCTCCCGTGGCTCAGTCCTGGAGCCTTGGTGAGCCAATGGGCACAGGGTGTGTCATAAATATCAAGGGAAGGGTAACCACCTTTGTGTATACAGTGCTATAAAATCCCTCCTGGCCAGAGGCAAAACCCTTTCACCTCTAAACGGTTAAGAAGCTAAGATAACCTCGCTGGCACCTGACCCAAAATGACCAATGAGGGAACAAAATACTTTCAAATCTGGAGGGGGGCGGGGGGCTAATAAAGGGTTCTGTCTGTCTGTGTAATGCTTTTGCTGGGGACAAATCAGAAATGCAAGCCTTCCAACTCCTGATAAGTTAGTAACTAATCTAACTAGCAAATGTGTTAGATTTTCTTTTGTTTAATGGCTGGTAAAATAAGCTGTGTTGGAGGGAATGTATATTCCTGTTTTTGTGTCTTTTTGTAACTTAAGGTTTTGCCTAGAAGGATTCTCTATGTTTTAAATCTGATTACCCTGTAAGGTATTTACCATCCTGATTTTACAGAGGTAATTCTTTTATCTTTACTTTAATTAAAATTCTTTTAAAAACCTAATTAATTTTTCTGTAGGAGTTTTCTGTAGGCTGAGAACAGCTATCAAAGAAGAAAGGTATCAGGTTACAGCACAGCAAAATTTTACAAGTCAGGGTTTTTGGTTTTTTTGCTTTATTTCTAACTCTTGGGTGTAAAGTGAGTTAAAAACAGAAAGGTTAGGAGGACAGAATGCCATGTTCAACAGAAGCTGCAATTAGTCAGATCTGAGGCTGAGGAAAAACAAAAGGAACATAAAAGATGGGTCGAACTCAGACAGAGAAAATGGAGGCAAAAGAAAAAGAAATGGAGTCAAAGGAAAAAGAAATGGAGGAGAGGAAAAAAGAAAGGAAGCATGCAGAGGAGGAGAAGGAAAAAGAGAGGAAGCATACACTGGAGTTGGAGAAGGCAAAGGCTCGGCAGAATATACCAAATAACCCTAACAATCCTTCCCCAACAATCCATTACACTATGTCCACAGTATAATGAATCCAGTGATATTGCTGATTATTTTCTCACCTTTGAGAGACTGTGCACACTCCATCAAATCCCTGAAGCTCACAAGATGACCAGGTCGGCTGCAAAATTGCCTGGAAGAGCTCTGGACATATTCAATAAGATGGTGATTGAGGAGGCTTCGAACTATAATAAATCCAAGGTTTTGGTTTTAAAACAATTTCAAGTTACACCTGAAACTTACCGAGTAAAAGTGAAAGCCCTTAAGAGAGGACCTGGACTAAGTAATGTGGCTTATGTAAACCAGAGAACAGATCTGTTTGAGAAATGGCTCAATGGACAGGATGTAACTAGCTTTGGGGGAATACGGGATTTGATAATACAGGAGCAATTCCTGAATATGTCCAAGGATGATTGAAAGCAGTGTTTATGGGATAAAAAAATGGACTCAGCAGGAAGTCTTGCTTTTTATGCTGATCAATACACGCAGTCCCAGACTGCCAGAGAGGCGGGGCAAACCGGAACAAAACGGGTGGAGGGAGGAGAGAGGAACAACCCTGGTCACAGTTGGAGCGGATACCAGAAGGGACACCCTCAGACCACACCCTACTACCAGGGGCAGCCCAAGGCCCCAACTATACTCCAAGGAACACTCCAGACACCTTGTTGTCCCACTACACCGTTCTCCAGCAACCCACCTCGCCCCAGTAACCAGTTAGCTGGGCAAAGTTTTAAATGTAACAAGCCGGGACATGTCAAGGCCAACTGCCCCAAGAACCCCTGGAAATTACAGTTCATTGCACCAAAATCACACCAGAGGTCCTCAGGCAAGATGCCTCCCAGATACCCTCAGAGCAGAGGGAAACTGTGAGTGTGGGCAGGAAGAAGGTCACAAAATGGAGGGACACCGGACTGTTGGCTATCCATGCTTCCTTAGTGGACCCCAATTTAATCGACCCAGAGGTCCAAGTAATGATTCAACCCTTCAAGTCCAACTCTTTTGACTTGCCTACAGACAAGTTGTCTGTTTGGTACAAGGGATGGTCAGGAACGTGGACTTTTTCAGTTTATGATAATTATCCCATCCCCATGCTGTTGAGGGAAGACTTGGCCAATCATGTGAAGCTAGCCAAGAAGGTGGGAATGGTCACCCGCAGACGGGCTAAGCAAGCTATCACACCTAGCTCTGTTCTGGAGACTTCTACCAGGACGCACTCAAAGATGTTGGAACCAGACCCCATACCAATGTCTGCAACAGCAGTAGTGAATCCAGTCACAGAGACCCAGACAGAGCCAGTCCCAGAACTGGAACTGGCAAAAAAAACAGCACCAGAACCATTGCCAGCACTGAATCCAGTACTTGCAACCCCAGCACCAAAGGGCCGCACCCAACCTGCACTGGCAGCAGCAGATAACCCTACACAAGAGGCTCAGCCAGAGCCTGAACCCCAACATAATGCACCAGCCAAGAGCGGTTCACAGTCAACTAAAACAGCCCCATCACCTGAATCGCTTCCAGAGGGACCAAGCCCAGGTCCACAATCCAATGAGGAACTGATGTCTCCAGCATCAAGGGAACAGTTCCAGACCGAACAGAAAGCAGATCAAAGCCTCCAGAGAGCTTGGATGGCGGCACGGAACAACCCACCGCCTCTCAGCTCTTCGAATCAATCCAGGTTTGTTGTAAAAAAGGGACTTTTATACAAGGAAACTCTTTCTGGTGGATACGAAGAAAACTGGCATCCTCAGAGACAGTTGGTAGTTGCAACTAAGTACCAGGTAATGCTATTAAGCTTAGCCCACGATCATCCTAGTGGCCATGCTGGGGTGAACAGAACCAAAAACCATTTGGGAAAGTCGTTCCACTGGGAGGGAATGGGCAAGAATGTTTCTACCTATGTGCGGTCTTGTGAGGTGTGCCACAGAGTGGGAAAACCCCAAGACCAGGTCAAAGCCCCTCTCCAGCCACTCCCCATCATTGAGGTTCCATTTCAGCAAGTAGCTGTAAATATTCTGGCTCCTTTTCCAAAAAAGACACCCAGAGGAAAGCAGTACATACTGACTTTCATGGATTTTGCCACCCGATGGCCAGAAGCAGTAGCCCTAAGCAACACCAGGGCTAAAAGTGTGTGCCAGGCACCAGCAGACATTTTTGCCAGTGTAAGTTGGCCCTCCGACATCCTTACAGATGCAGGAACTAATTTCCTGGCAGGAACTATGGAATGCCTTTGGGAAGCTCATGGGGTGAACCACTTGGTTGCCACTCCTTACCACCATTAAACAAATGGCATGGTGGAGAAGTTTAATGAAACTTTGGGGGCCATAATATGTAAATTTGTAAATAAGCACTCCAATAATTGGGACCTAGTGTTGCAGCAGTTGCTCTTTGCCTACAAAGCTGTACCACATCCCAGTTTAGGGTTTTCACCATTTGAACTTGTATATGGCCACAAGGTTAAGGGGCCATTACAGTTGGTAAAGCAGCAATGGGAGGGGTTTACACCTTCTCCAGGAACAAAAATTCTGAACTTTGTAACTAACCTGCAAAACACCTGCCGAACCTCTTTAGCCCTTGCTAAAGAAAACCTACAGGATGCTCAAAAAGAGCCAAAAGCCTGGTATGATAAACATGCCAGAAAGCGTTCCTTCAATGTAGGGGACCAGGTCATGGTCTTGAAGGCACTCTAGGCCCACAGAATAAAAGTGTTGTGGGAAGGGCCATTAATGGTCCAAGAGCTCCTGGGAGCTGTTAATTATCTCATAGCATTCCCCACCTCCAACCGAAAGCCTAAGGTGTACCATATTAATTCTCTAAAGCCCTTTTACTCCAAAGAATTAAAGATTTGTCAGTTTACAGCCCAGGGAGGAGATAACGCTGAGTGGCCTAAAGGTGTCTACTACAAAGGAAAAAGTGATGGTGGTGTGGAAAAGGTAAACATCTCCATGACCCTTGGGCATATGCAGCGACAGCAAATCAAGGAGCTGTGCACTAGCTACACGCCGACGTTCTCAGCTACCCCAGGACTGACTGAACGGGCATACCACTCCATTGACACAGGTAATACTCACCCAATTAGAGCCCAACCTTACCGGGTGTCTCCTCAAGCTAAAACTGCTATAGAACGGAAGATCCAGGATATGCTACAAATGGGTGTAATCCGCCCCTCTGGCAGTGCATGGGCATCTCCAGTGGTTCTAGTTCCCAACCCAAATGGGGAAATACGTTTTTGCATGGACGACCATCAGCTAAATGCTGTAACGCTCCCAAACAACTATCCAATGCCACGAACAAATAAACTAGTGAAGAAACTGGGACGGGCCTAGTTCATCCCTATCTTGGACTTAACCAAGGGGTACTGGCAGGTACTGCTAAATAAATCCGCCAAGAAAAGGTCAGCCTTCATCACACATGTTGGGCTGTGTGAATTTAATGTGCTCTCTTTCAGGCTGCAGAATGCGCCCACCACCTTCCAAAAACTTGTAGATGGTCTCCTAGCGGAATTGGAAAAATGTGCAGTCGCAGACCTTGACAATGTGGCCATATTTTTGGAATCCTGGGTAAAACACCTGGAACATCTACAAAAAGTCTTCAAGCGCATAAGGGAGGCAAAACTAACTGTTAAGACTAAAAAGTGTCAAATAGGCCTAAACAGAGTAGCTTACTTTGAACACCAGGTGGGTCAAGAAACCATCAACCCCCTACAGGCCAAAGTGAATGCTATCCAAAAGTGACCTGTCCCAAAGTAAAAAAAAAAAACTGGTCCAATCCTTCTTAGGCTTGGCCAGATATTACAGGCCATTTGTAGCGCAATACAGCCAAATCGCCAATTTCAAGTTACACCTAAAACTTACAAAGTAAAATTTCAAACCCTTAAAAAAAGGCCTGAACTAATGTGGCTTATGTAAACCAAATAACAAATCTGTTTCATAAATGGCTCAACAAACAGGCTGTTACTAACTTTGAAGGAAATGTATATTCCTGTTTTTGTGTCTTTTTGTAACTTAAGGTTTTGTCTCAAGAAATTCTCTGTTTTAAATCTAATTACCCTGTAAGGTATTTACCATCCTAATTTTACATAGGTGATTCTTTTCTCTTTTCTTCAATTAAAATTCCTCTTTTAAACACCGAATTAATTTTTCTTTGTTCTTAAAATCCAAAGCTTTGGGTCTGTGTTCATCTGTACCAATTGGTAAAAATTATTATGAAGCCTTTCCCAGGAAAGGGGGTGTAAGGCTGGAGGAAATATTTTGGGGGAAAACGTCTCCAAGTGGTCTCTTTCCCTGTTCTTTGTTTAAAATGCTTCGTGGTGCCAGCAGACTGTTCAAGGACAAGGCAAAGTTTATACCTTGGGAAAGTTTTTTTAACCTAAGCTGGTAAAAATAAGCTTAGGGGTCTTTCATGCAGGTCCCTACATCTGTACCGTAAAGTTCAGAGTAGGGAAGAGACCTTGACAGGGTGTTACTAGTCCCCCACTGCCCCTGTGCTCCCCCCTGTCCCGTGGGTCTCCCCTCACCTGCACAGAGGGAGCCTTCAGCCTCAGGGCTCTCAGACCCCACGGAGGGGCTGCTGGCCCCTCGGGAGAAGGAGGAGCTGCTGGTCCCCGTGTCAGAGTCGCCCAGCTCCTGCTGGGGGCTGGCTGGGGGCTCCTCAGTGGCCAGGCTGGTGGATGGCTCCGGTTGGGCACTGGGGTACGGCTCCTGGCTCCTCTGCTTCCTGTAAAGGAAGCTGCAGAGCCGCCTTCCCAGGCTCTCACCCTCTCCTGGGTCCCTCCTACATAGCATCACCCTGGGCCACCTCCATTTGGGACCAGAAGGGGCCTCAGGGCATGCTAAGGGAGCTGGTGTCTTCCTCCTCCTCCAGAAAGCCAGGGAGCTCCTCCTCCTCGCCTGGCCACTGGCCTCTTCCCCGCCCGCGGGGACAGAGGGGCCGCTCTCCTCCTGGGAAAGCCGGACGCTGCTCCCTACCGGCTCCGGAGCCACCAGCCCGGCCTTCCTCCTCAGAATTCGCTTCAGCCGCTGCATCCTGGGAATGAGTGGGGAGCAGCCATGAGTCTGGGTTCAAGGCAGCCCCTCATTAATGTGCCTGCCTGTTCCTCCTTCCACCTCCCCTCCGCTGAGGCAATTTCTCCTCACCACACACCCCACCCCAGGGCATGGGGGCTGCCGTCCATACCCACTGGCAGCAGTTCACAGCACAGGCTGCTCCCAACGTTCCCCCTCACCCCTGGGGCCCTGTGACACCAGGGGAGTCTCGTCCTTTCAGAGCAGTGGGGCTCTCTGTTAGTTTGGACAAGCAGCTCCCTCCACCCCAGAAGGCCCCGCTCCCTCCCAGGCCAGGGAAAGAGCAGCACCCGGATAGTCCCCAGCGAAAGTTCACAAGGTGCCAATGCTGGGAGGGAGGAGTCGTCCTCAGTTCCCACTGATTTCACAGATTGCGGTTGTGGGTGTTCAGCACCTGGCAGGTTCTGCCCTCCCCAAAGACTCTCGACGTGGGGAACAATCTCCTGCAAGGGAAGGGCTGGGAGCCCTCTTGCTGGCCCATTCCCACCACACTGGGGATGGGTCTGGAGAACTCCACTCACTTGCTCTAGATGGGAAAGCACTGGGTGGCAGATACTCACCGAGGCCTAGTCTCTTGCCCTCCTTCTTGATCTCCTGCACCCAGGTGGGCTGGAAAGGGTGCTGCCCAATGCCCTGCCAGCAGAGCAGTAGAACCCTGCAGATCGAAAGTGGCTGTGAAAACAAGATGATGTTTTATTGCCAGGGGATGGATAAACTCAGCCGAGCAACCGGGGGTTCACAACACTGACCTATGGCCAGCAGCACACCTCCCATCTCCAGGTCTCCTCGTACCTCAAGCACATTCCTGAAGCGTGATGACCCAAGGGCTGTAGGGGAGTGTCCCCAGCCCCAGTGAGGGAAACAGAGGCCTGGGCAGGAGAAGCCACTGCCTCAGGGTCGTTGAGGGAGTCAGGGATAGAGCCGGGGATGGAGCCTTTGTCCAGGCTCCCGCACTAATCACTAGAGGAACAGTCCCTTCCAGAGCTGGGAAGTGCCAGCGGGACTCGATTCTCAGTCTCCCTGGCCCTGAGTGTGACCTATGGAGGTGGTGGAATCTTCATCCTTAGAGATTTGTAAGGCCCAGCTTGACAAAAAAAATCATCTATTTTAAATTAAGGGCAAAATTTATGAAAATCTCTTCAATAATTTAAATAGAAGAGGAAAAAATAACATGAAATCGAACATTTTCACTGCCACGTTTTTGAGAGAGTCACACCACTGACATGATAGCTAAAGCCCTGGAAGCAAACTTAGCTGAAATGCTAACCCAGCTTTGGACAGCAATAGCTTCCTTGGAAGGTGCAGAAACTATTGTCTTCTTTTCAGTTTATTCAAAGCGTTCAGTTCAATGACTGGGTCATTGAAATTCAAGAAAGCCATTGGTAGTTCACAAAACAGGCAAACTTCTTTTCCTCCCTCAATCTATGGATAAAAACTAGGTGTGAGGGGATGGATATACATAGTTCATAAATCTAGAAACACGTGGACACCAGAACGTATCATTTTAGTTCACTAACCACACTTCAAATTTCCTTTGTTTAAGAAATCAGTTTTAAATGCAAAACATTTTCATACAACTTTTTTCTTATGCTTCTCTTTCTAGTTCCAGCATGACCTTGGTTTGTGACCAAAGAGAGGTCACTTCTTTTCTCTTTCCCTCTCTATCATGGAGATGGAGAAAATTCTCTAAGTCCTAGCAGGCAAGAGATTTGAGCACGTCAGGCGTGTGAGAGCCCTTGTGCTCTAAAGGACAATGGGTGATTGTTGTTTGGGGCAAGAACCCCAACGGATTTGATACTTGTCCCCCATCCAAAGCCAATAACACATCTCTGTATTTTCAATCATGAGTTAGACATTCTCAGCACTCCTCTATCTCCCGCAGCCCTCAGGTGTTCCTTGGATTATGGAGGCTTGGTTGCAAAGAGGACTGGAATTTTTTTACTGGCTTCCTGGGTGTCCCTAGCCAATGAGGGTCTCAGTCTGGCCTCTGAGGCCCACACCCCCCAGATACTGAAGATCAGGATGGATTGATTTCACTTCACGTTTTTTGTCTTTGTATTTTTGAATTATTTTCCTAATGAAAGATTGATTCTCATGAAATTCGTAGAGCTGGCAGACGACAGAACAAGGAGCAATGATCTCAAGTTGCAGCGTGGAAGGCTTGGATATTAGGAAAAACTTTTTCACTGGGAGGGTGGGGATGCCTTTGAATCTGCTAGGATAGGGTCCCCCATCTTCTACTTAGAGCCTATATTTTTTCTTACCTTCTACACAGATGACGATTTCTTTCCACACAATCAATACAGTAATGAAAATAATCCCGAGAATCTCCTCCACACCAACCGTCTCTTGGTCCCCACTGAGAGACCGCGAGATGGAGGCTTGCTGGAGCAAGGCTACAAGGGTCTCCGAGGTTCCCCCTGCCCCGCACCCCTGTCCTGCCGGGCTGTTGTCAAGGGAGCTCTGTGGGGTCACACCCACCTCATCATCTTTGCCCAATAGGCTGAGTTCCTGCTAAAGGCCTTTGTGAAGTCACTGCCACACTCACCTTTCCCTTGTAGGCCTGATGTCTGCCCCTGGCCAGCTTGGCTGGATGTTTCAGCTGCACCCTGGATCACCCCACTTGCTCATTATTGATTCTGGGGAGCAAGCAGGCCACCCAGGAAAACAGCAGAGTCTATGCCTCACCCCACACTGAGTTTTTCATAGAGGCATCGGTTGTGAAACTATTTGATCTCCTAATCCGGCCTCTATTTCACTGGCTATGACATTTCACACGCTTACTACCATATTAAGCCCAATTGCTTGTAATTCACAAAAAGGTGCCATGGCACCTTCCAGAATGATAACCAGTTGTGATGGGAGGATACCAGGAAACAGAGAATCCACCTCTTCCCCAGGCCCTACGCTACCAGCACTCCCAGCTATCTTCGAGACACCACCGACATCCTGGGGAAACTGCAATCCATCGGTGATCTTCCAGAAAAGGCCATCCTGGCCACTATGGATGTAGAAGCCCTCTACACCAACATTCCACACAAAGATGGACTACAAGCCATCAGGAACAGTATCACCGATAATGTCATGGCAAACCTGGTGGCTGAACTTTGTGACTTTGTCCTCACCTATAACTATTTCACATTTGGGATAATGTATACCTTCAAATCAGCGGCACTGCCATGGGTATCCGCATGGCCCCACAGTATGCCAACATTTTTATGGCTGACTTAGAACAACGCTTCCTCAGCTCTCGTCCCCTAACGCCCGTACTCTACTTGCGCTACATTGATGACATCTTCAACATGTGGACCCATGGAAAAGAAGCCCTTGAGGAATTCCACCATGATTTCAACAATTTCCATTCCACCATCAACCTCAGCCTGGACCAGTCCACACAATAGATCTACTTCCTGGACACTACGGTGCTAAGAAGGGATGGTCACATAAACACCACCCTATACCAGAAACCTACTGACCGCCATGCCTACCTACATGCCTCCAGCTTTCATCCAGACCACACCACACAATCCATTGTCTACAGCCAAGCTCTACGATACAACTGCATTTGCTCCAACCCCTCACACAGAGACAAACACCTACAAGATCTCCATCAAGCATTCTTACAACTATAATACCAACCTGCTGAAGTGAAGAAACAGATTGATAGAGCCAGAAGAGTACCCAGAAGTCACCTACTACAGGACAGGACCAACAAAGAAAATAACAGAACGCCACTAGCCATCACCTTCAGCCCCCAACTAAAACCTCTCCAACGCATCATCAAGGATCTACAACCTATCTTTAAGAATGACCCATCACTCTCACAGATCTTGGGAGACAGGCCAGGCCTTGCTTACAGACAGGCCCCCAACCTGAAGCAAATACTCACCAGCAACTACACACCACACCACAGAACCACTAACCCAGGAACCTATCCTTGCAACAAAGCCCGTTGCCAGCTGTGTCCACATATCTATTCAGGGGACACCATCATAGGGCCTAATCACATCAGCCACACTATGAGAGGCTCGTTCACTTGCACATCTACCAACGTGATATATGCCATCATGTGCCAGCAATGCCCCTCTGCCATGTACATTGGCCAAACTGGACAGTCTCTATGTAGCAGAATAAATGGAAACAAATCAGATGTCAAGAATTATAACATTCAAAAACTGGTTGGAGAACACTTTAATCTCTTTGGTCACTCGATCACAGACCTAAAAGTGGCAAGTCTTCAACAAAAAAACTTCAAAAACAGACTCCAAAGAGAGACTGCTGAATTGGAATTAATTTGCAAACTGGATACAATTAGTTTTGGCTTGAATATAGACTGGGAGTGGATGGGTCATTACACAAAGTAAAACTATTTCCCCATGTTTATCCCCCCCCACCCGCTGTTCCTCAAACGGTCTTGTCAACTGCTGGAAATGGCCCACCTTGATTATCACTACAAAAGGTTTTTTCTCCCCCGCTCTCCTGCTGCTAATAGCTCACCTTACCTGATCACTCTCCTTACAGTGCATATGGTAACACCCATTGTTTCATGTTCTCTGTGCATATAAATCTCCCCAATGTATTTTCCACTGAATGCATCCAATGAAGTGAGCTGTAGCTCATGAAAGCTTATGCTCAAATAAATGTGTTGGTCTCTAAGGTGCCACAAGTCCTTTTCTGTTTGTTCCAGTGGTTAGTCTCCCTCACTGTCAAAAATGTGTGCCTTACTTCTCATTTGAATTTCTCTGGCTTCAACTGACAGCTGTTGGTTCTTGTTGTGCCTTTCTTGGCGAGATCGAATTAGCCCTGCCCCGTGAAATCCGATCTCCCTGTCCTGCTGGGATCCCTCCAGCCAGGAGAACCCAGTAGGGGCCTCCTAGCTGTTTGTCTGCTGGGCTGGGGATATCAGATGCACGAGAGGCATGCAGAAGTGAATGCACTGCATCAGCCCGGCGTTGGGCTCAGGGGTTTGGCCTTGGCAACTTCTGCTCCAGCCACGTCTCTGGGTGTCTGGGCTAGGGGCTTCTGACCCCTGTGGCTGCAGACAAGGCTGGGGTGCTGAGCTTAGGACTTTCGTGCCCCTCCCCACTGCTCTCGGCACTCTGGGTGTCTGCCCGGCATCTGCAGCTGGGGCTCAGGGCTTCCCTTGCAGTTCCTTCTGGGGCTCAGGGGTTCATTTTTAAGGATGCCCCCAAATTGGTCCTTGCGTTAATTTGCCAGGGGACTAGTAGGTAGGAGCCCCCAGCTGAGGTGCTCTCAGCAGCAGGGACCCATCCGCACATCTTAGAACCTCCTCTAACTTCAGAAAGATTCTTGGCAGCTGCCCTCAGAGCCCAGGTATGAAGGTAGCACGGAAGTGAGTGTGGCAATGCTGTAACCCCCCTACAACAACCTCTGAACTCCCCCACTATCCCATTTTGGTTGGGACTCCCAGCAAACGAAATATCATTGAGATGGACATGTTCCAATGAGACAATCCAATTAAGAGTAGGATACCAGAGGAGGAAAAATCACTTTTGTCATGGTAATGAGGGTGGCCCATTTCAAACAGTTGACCAGAAGGTGTCAGTAAGAGTAGGGGGAAATTAGTATGGGGGAAGTTAGGACTTTTGGCTGCAGAATTTTATTTCATTTTTTTATGAGATTGTGTCTTTTAGGTTTTCTGGCACACAAGCAGAGAAGTTAGAGAAAAACATAAATGATTCTTGCTGGAAGTTTGCAATGTCTCGCTAATTGTTTCTTAAGACCAGAACAATAACACATAAGAACCCAAAAATCAGAAGGAGAGAATGTAAGCTACTGCCTGTAACAGAGAGGCACAATTCACTGGGTACCTGCTGACTGACTGCTGCTACACCCCCACTGAGCTGCTTAGCATGCATGTAGGTCCAGGAACCGTGCCCAAAATTTAAAGTCGCAGTATTCAATTTTAACACAACCACAAATACACCAGAGCATCCAAATTTTCTGTTTTACAAGGTCTCTCCTTGTTTTGGAACACTGGTTTCTAAACATGCCATCGGGACTTTGAATCAAATTTCAGCTACTAATTAGCATGTGTGTGGAACAATCACTAATGTGCATTCGGTGTTATGTTGTAGGTTTCTTTAGGAAATCTGGGGAAACGAGAGCACTGGGAAGGCCTATTCCCCCCCCCACACACACACACACAGTGCACATTTGCTGCCCACTGGTGCTGCCTGAGCAGTAGCATTGTGACATCAGAGATAATCCACCACTCAGCACTCCCTGCCTCCAGCTCCTTGTCACACCTGGGGAGAATGACTAGCCCCTGGCTGCCATGGCAACAGCTACCTTTGACAACTGATTGCCCCCTTCTTACCAGAACATCATCACAGAAAGGAAGTTTGTAATGAAACAGGACCAGATTTGGATAAGCAGGACAGTCTCCTGCTGGGCTCATTTGGGTTTGTACTGTGGTACTGTACAGTGTTTCTTTTCAAAGAGCAATTGTTTGCTACTTTCCTTAGTAAAGGCTCAGTGAAAATAAGATGCAAAATTCCTGCTCTTTTACTTGGATATTGTTTATCTGCTTCTTATAAATTGAGGATTAGAGCTTAGAACTTTCACTGATACTGAAGTTACATAAAATGAATTTTATTTTAATACAGTTTAATTTAATTACTTTCTATACTCTGATCAACACAGCACTGAGTGGTGAAAAGGGACCTTCACAAAGATAAGAATGGCAATAAAATATATACTGAAAACAACAGATGAGTAAGAGCTTCATTGTTTAACCAGCACATATATAATAGATATTCTTTCTATTCAAAAACGAAGGAAATTAAGAAACCAAAAACCCTTCATTTAACGCTTCTTAGGTTAGCTTTCATCAATAAATTAAACCATCAAATAATTAGGAAATACAAAGTCAAGGTTTTAAAAAGGATTAAAAGGTTAAGAAGTTTAGCATTCTCAGGTTAGCAAATGTCCAAATAAGTGTTGCCGTGGCACCCTTAATTCAGTCCTCTTGTGCCTTTGCCCGATGATGCAGACGTTAATTACATGATCCCATGTTATTTTTTTCCCTCTCGACCCCTGCCTTATTCAGTGCACAGAATTCTTTGCTCTGTGGCTGTGTATTGAAGGAGTCTGTTGTCTGCAGGATCCCTGCCTCATTTATTGCAGAGTTAATGTTTCATGGGCAATACTCATTCTGGTATTTCCTAACTTGAGAGTACTGGACTTCGTAGCCTTGGTCCTAATATTTATGGCTTACTTTACTGAGGAGACCAACCTTTATGACAAAGGTGGGTTTTGGGGTTTTGTTTTTTGTTTGTTTTTTGGTGATGTATCCATTATTTATCTGTTCAGTACCAATCGTGTGTGCTTTACAAAACAGAAAGAGTAAGGACACTCCCTAAAACTGTTACGAATTATACCTGAGAGGACACGCACACAACTGCTGCAAATTATACCTGATAGGTCACGCACACAAATGCTGCGAATTATACCTGGTAGGACATGCACACAAATGCTGTTACGAATTATACCTGATAGATCTCGCACAGTTCGAATCTAGGCTGAGGCACATAAACAAAGTCCACAACTGCAGAGTTCCCACAAAACACGAAGTTTTTACGCTCGAGCGTGGTGACCCCCTGCTAGCCAGGAGGGGACCCCGAATACAGATTATACAAAGGTTATATACTTTTTAGCAAAGCATATTGCCCTCGTGCATCAGAAACCTTAGCCAATAAACAAACCCTTTTCTTATCTACCACCTATCCCTGCTTGGTGCATTCCTCGTTCTAAACCAGTATGTTAATTACACAGCATGGTCCGAAAGCCATGCATCAGGAACTTTTATTATCAGGATGGGAGGCCTCACATCACAGGCCAGGAGATAGGGAGTTAGAGACTGACAAAAATCAGATACTGGGAGTCAAGGCAGGCTGGAGACAAGGAGGAGGATTTTCACAGGGATGCAGTGTCTAAGGAACACTCCTCCTGGTGCATGATGTGCTTGCTTTTAGACAATGGTGGGCCCCAAACCAAAATGGAGTCACATGTGCTAACTTTTCCTTAACAATACAAAGACCTTATGATCTAAGGAAGACGGACACATACAAAGAAAGCAGGATATGTAAGGACTACTAATTTCTTTCTTTCTTTCTTTCTTTCTTTCGATGAATAGTTGTCACAAATATAAAGGGAAGGGTAAACCCCTTTAAAATCTCTCCTGGCCAGAGGAATAATCCTCTCACCTGTAAAGGGTGAAGAAGCTAAAGGTAACCTCGCTGGCACCTGACCAAAATGACCAATGAGGAGACAAGATACTTTCAAAAGCTGGGAGGAGGGAGAAAAACAAAGGGTCTGTGTCTGTCTGTGTGATGCTTTTGCCGGGGACAGAACAGGAATGAAGTCTTAGAACTTTTAGTAAGTAATCTAGCTAGGGATGTGTTAGATTATGATTTCTTGAAATGGCTGAGAAAAGATCTGTGCTGAATAGAATGACTATTCCTGTCTGTGTGTCTTTTTTGTAACTTAAGGTTTTGCCTAGAGGGATTCTCTATGTTTTGAATTTAATTACCCTGCAAGGTTTCTACCATCCTGAGTTTACAGAGGTGATTCCTTTACTTCTATTAAAAGTCTTCTTGTAAGGAAACTGAATGCTTTTTCATTCTTCTAAGATCCAAGGGTTTGGGTCTGTGGTCACCTATACACATTGGTGAGGATTTTTACCAAACCTTCCCCAGGAAGTGGGGTGCAAGGGTTGGGAGGATTTTGGGGGGAAAAGACATGTCCAAACTACGTTTTCCCAGTAAACCCAGATAAAGTTTGGTTGTGGCAGTGGAAATCCAAGAGTAAAATAATTTTGTACCTTGGGGAAGTTTTAACCTAAGCTGGTAAAAGTAAGCTTAGGAGGTTTTTATGCAGGTCCCCACATCTGTACCCTAGAGTTCAGAGTGGGGAAGGAACCTTGACACCTCCCCAAATATGATATAAAATAGCATATAAATAAAATATTAAAAGGTATTTTTAAGATATAGTTAAAGGACTATCATCAATTAATAAACCTCCTTTCATAGTACCCTTGTAATTGTTGCCTTACTCACTAGTGTTTTCCAGGAGTGGCTTTTGAGTTTCAAAAAAAAAAAAGTTTGATTATATCCAAACCAAACTTTCCAGTTGGAACATTTCAGTCAAAAGTTTAGACCTGGTCTTTTGTAAAAGGTACGAATGGGGTTAGTCTATCATTGCCTGTCATGATCTTCATCCAGTATAATTCTGAGCTATCACTAATTATATATATATGTTTGAGAAAGAAATGTGTCCATATTAGAAAGGAAAATTTTTTGGCTGAAAGCTAAAGTACTTACTGCACTATCTTGTCTTATATTTAGATTGTCAGCTGTTTGGGGCAGGGACTATCTTTCTGTTCTGCTTCCAACAATAGAGGTCTTAGATATTGTGTGTGGCGGGAAGAGGGAATCATGAGAATCTTTTATAGTGAGGCAATCTAACTATAGGGTTTGTTACTAGCTCCCTCTATAACTTGTCTCACAATTATCATCACTATGTGTACACACAGATTACATTAATGGAATATTAAGGTTACAATTTTTAATAAAGTCGAGAAATGCTCAAGTTAAGATTTTCATATTAACCTTAACTTCTCATATTAACCTTAACTTCCACGGCACATTCTGTGTCCAGGTACTGGAGGGAGGGGTAGCCTTGACGGGGTTCAATTTTATCCCCTCACCTTAGTGCAGCAGTCCCTTAATTGGCTGTTTGTTCCAACCCTCCCTCCCAGTCTGTTCACCACAGTATCACGCCTGCCTCCTACCTGCCTCTCCCATACCCTGTGACTTTTTCTTTACATTTAATTGATCCCCTCCTAAATACCCCTCAAAAAATATATCTTGGAACTAACATGTCTGCTGCCATTACATTGTTCACTCTGCTGGCATGTCCGGGCTAGTTAAATTACAAGCTCTTCAGGGCAGGGACTGTCTGCTAGCACAATGGGGCTTCTTCCGGTTAGACGTTAGGCCAGGGATAGTCAATTATTATTTTGTCACGGTCCAAATTTGTTGGTCAAGGTATAGTCAAGGTCCAGACTCCAGAGGAAATAATAATAAAAAAATTATAATAAGAAGAAAATAAAAAGATTTGGGGTTCCATTCGAAAGCATCTGGCAGTCTGGATTTGGCCTGCGGTCTGCCTATTGATTACCCCTGCCTTAGGCCCTTCTTACTGATGTAATAAACATGATTAATAATATTAAATAGTAACATTGATCATATGGGTTTAGATTCCGTGCTGCCCTTTATTTGCAGTCCATGAAGAGGAGGACAAGATGGCTTTAAACCACCTTTACAAACTCCTGATTGTGGGCTACTCTGGGGCCAAAACATCTTGCAAGGCAGGGGCTTTCTAAGTAATAGCAGCCTGTCCCTGACTGCCTGTGAGCAGCAGGACTTCCCACAATCTCTGCAGAGCTACGTTTTGTGGGTCCATCCCTGATATGGTTTGATTGCCTGCAGCTCCACCCCAGGTATGCCTCCTACCCTAGGGATTCAGACCGCACCCTTGGTCCTGCGGCTGTCAACAGTTCTTGTGTAGAGGGGATTCTATCCCAGCTGGAAACACTCCTCTGGACATTTTACCCAACACAAAGCCTGTGGTAAATGATAATCATCTCGTCTGAGGACATTTTGGTGTCAATCTCATTTAAAGTAATGGGAGACAGCAATCATTTCTAATATGGGAAATTTCAGGATTTTTAAGCCAGGAATAAGGAGATCCTATTGGACTTTTAAAAGACACCATGTAACTCTAAATTCACAGTGTGAGTTGGCAACATGGTATACTGGCCAAGTTCACTTACATCTCACTTATCATGCCTATTACAAGGGTAACCACTGAATACTCTTTGAATCTGTTCTTCTTTATTAGCTAAGGAGACACTAGAACCCAAAGAAAAATGGAAAAGGAAGAAGAAAAAAGGATGCTTTCCATGTTCCCCATTCTGTAGAAAAAGCAAAGGATCTATAGGTAAGCGGGACTCTTCCCAATTGGTTTGGGGCTCTACTCCTCACTCCCAGGAACTGTGATGGGTGCACTATCAGCAATGCTGGGAGCCTGAAGCAACTCATGGAAATCGGGGCCATCACAGGCAGCTTGTGGGTATAAGAGGATGAGGGTTTTTTGGATGGGGTGGTAGAAGGGGGACGGATATCTGGGGCGCCTACACCATTCTGCCTCTGATTCCCATTACACTGCGTTCTGCCACATTCCATTAATATCCTCCAGCTGCCCCAGTCCCTGTTCTGCGTCTCACCCCATCTACAGTGGAATCAGGCTTTCATCCTCCCTGCCAGGGTGCCAACAGGGGGAGCTTTGAGACCACAGCAGACACTCACCCTGCTAGCAGTTCAATGCCCGATGCCACGGTGGCTACCAGCAACTGCAAGGAGCAATTGCAGGGAAAGTTTTTGTCAGCCTCAAGCCCTGGGCGAGAGCATACTCTGTGAGTTCTTTGCAGGCAGATCATGCTCAGTGCGGTTGGCACAGAGAATTTCAGGGATGGAGCACATTCACTAAGGTTAACTTGGAGCTGTGTGGGGATGGATCATGCTCAGTGAGGATGGAATCTTAGATTTTGGCTGCCAGCTTCTAACAAGCCTCTACTGAGCATGTGCCAAGAGTTATTTTCAGAGGCATATAAATTGGGTAGTTCTGGAAGAATTTTCTGAGAGACAGCGAAAGGCCCCCTTCCTCCAAATGTCAAGTCCCTGTTCTAAAGTATGGAGCTGTTAGACCTTCTCAAAGAAACAGTTGTAATTTTTTTTAACAGTGGCAAAGCATCACTTCCTGTATAGAGGGGATTCTCCCCCCGCTGGAACCATTCCTCTGGCCCTTTTACCCAGCATAAAGAGTCCAGAGCAGGAATGAAAATATCACCCAGTGCTTTTTTTTTCCCCAGGGAAAAAAGAAATAAAATAAACTCAAGCAAAAAACAAACAAAACGGTCTATCCTGATTTCACTATGTACTTGTACAGTTGCACAAAGTCAAAAGTGTATGAAGCTTGCAGAACGTCCCAGTAAAATAGCAACGTGTAACCTGTGTGACATTCAGTAGTCCTATAAATAGGAAAGCACCTCTGAATTTAGAAGACATTTCATTCTACATGTACGACAAAAACATGTTTTTTCTTTTGGTTATAACTGTTATTATTTAACACCTCTTTTTTCTAAATTAACCTGGGTATTGGGCCTCAGTGAGGAATAGAAAAGCCTCCTAAGAAATTTTCACCTGCAATCTTCAGCTGCTTTTAAAATTATTTGAGTGAAACCAAATCAATAATAAAACCTCCACAAACAAACCCAACACTTACTATATTTTTGCAGAAGTAAAGGTTGCATTTTTGCATCTTCATCTATTTCAGATATGGCCCAGGATTTCATAGTAAAATTCCCTACAAAGAGCTGAGGACTCCATCTTATACATTGTACTTCTCAGATTATTACAAGGAAATTAGCAGTGATCCTTCCACATTTTCAGTTTGTTTGTATTCACACAAATGGGGAAGAAAATACATGTGTTTGTGTCTAGTGAGAAAGTTAATTATTGATGAAGTACCGATAATTTATTTTCTTTCATTTCACTATCAGATGGTTTAAATCAGGAGCAAGATTCAGCGACACAGAGAGCTCCAAAGTCAAGGCAGAAAGATGTCTTAAAGCTGGAGCAAGAAGGGTACATTGAGCCGGTCCTGGAGCTGGAGGAGACAGAAGGACTTAACGGTATTTCCTCTCATAATTTTTGCACTGTACCTAAATTCAGTGGGTGAAATTCTGGTGCCTTTGAAGTCAATAGAACATAGGACTTGAAGGAATCTCCTCGGTCATCGAATTCAGTCCCTGCTGTCATAGGCAACCCCATGACATTATTTCATTCATAAACTTTTCAAGCTCCATCTTCAAACTAGTTAGGTTGTTTCCCCCCACTTCTCTTATTGGGTGGCTGTTGAAGAACCACTCTCCTCCAACAGGAATTTGTCACTGACTTCAGTGGAGCCAGAATTTCACCCACCATGCTTCACTTAAGTTTACAAAAATGATCCATTAGGACCTTCAAAAACCAAATACACATGAGATTGGCCTAAATATCACAAGAGTAAAACTATAATTATACTATACTTCACAGTTTGTAAATTTCTTGTCTGGTTTGTGAGCCTTTAGGGGAAAGCTGCCTCCTGATTTAGTCTGTGGAGTGCCTTAGGGTCAAATTCAACACTAAACAAATATGCAAACTGCAGACTTCCCCCCATCTGCTTGAAGATGACTCCCCTTATCTACTCCTAACCCCTGCAAGGGTGGAGCTGCCATTTTGTGCCTCTTCATCTCTCTCCCTTACCCCTATCCTATCCCCTTCCCCTCCCTGCTCCACTAAGTCCCCTCCTCCACTCCACACTCCTCCCATTGCCCCCCAGAGGCTTCTGTCCCCAGTGCCACCTTGCATTCACTTGCCCCCACATTTTCCCACCCTCTCCCCTGCCCTTACAGTATCTTACCCCTCACATTTTCCCTCTTTCACCCCCTATTTCCCTGAGATCTCCTCAGTCCTCCCCCGCACCTCTCTGAATAGCCTCTTCTCCTCATGAGGATGTCTCCTGCTTCCCACGTTCCTCCCAGTTCCTCAGAGTTACTTGTCCAGCCATTAACCACAGAGTCCAGAAAGTGGCCATTGTCTCTGAGGGCACCCTGGCTTCAGTGTAATGGAAAACTGTGGGAGATGGCAGCCATCTCTATTTGGGGCAGCCTTACTTCCACATGCAAAGCCTGTAATGAATGATAGTCGTCTCATCCCAGGGCAGTTTGGCATCAATCTCATTTCAAGTAATGGGAGACAGCGATTATTTCTAATATGGGAAATTTCAGGATTTTAAAGCCAGGAATAAGGAGATCCTATTGGACTTTACAAAGACACCATGTAACTCTAAATTCACAATAAGAGTTGGTACCATGACATACTGGCTAAGTTCACTTACATCGCACTTATCATGGTTCTTACAAGGGCAACCACTGCGCCCCGTCACGCACACCTCTCTTTAAGAGGGAATCTGGTTGTGGTCTCTCTTCTGGGTTTTTACTGCCCACTCAGGAAAAGAAGTCTGCCATTTGCATGGGCCTTACCGGGTCAGTGGCCAACTTGAAAATCGTAGGGCTGCAGTGAAAGTTACCACCTCATGACCCAGGCATTGATGTCCTTCATAATGTTAAGCAATCGAAGTTGCATGTGGTCAGTGACCAACTGGAAGGGGTTCCCCAGTAGATGATACCTAAGTGCATTGATCGCCTACTTCACCACCAACACCTCCTTTTCTATCGTTGAATACTTCTGCTCTCAGGGAAACAACTTCCTGCTCAAATAAAGGACTGGACGCTCCTCTCCCTCAGCTTCTTGGGAAAACACTGCTCCCAATCCCATTTCTGACACGTCAGTCTGTAATATGAAGGCTCTGTCAAAGTCTGGGTGGAATAGGATGGGCTCCCTAGTTAGTCGATCCTTCAGTTCCAGGAAGGCTCTCTCACATTCTGCTGACTACTGTATCTTGTGAAGCTGGAAGCTCTTTTTTAGGTCGGGTAAGGGTGACATGAGCGTTGCAAGGTTTGGCACAAAGTAGCAATAGTATCCTGCTAGGCCCAAGACTTGGCTTACCGGCTTTTTTGTCATAGGGGCCGGGCAGTCCCCTAAGGCTTGTACTTTATCCAACTGGGGGTGTAGGGTACCTCGGCCCACACTGTACCCCAACTATGTTACCTCTCGCTGCCCAAGATGGCACTTGATTAGGTTGATGGTGTGCCCGGCTTCCCCTATAGCTTGCAAGATGGTTGTGAGGTGTTGGAGATGTTCTTCCCACATGAGGCTGTCCACAACTATATTGTCTATGTAGGCTGCTGCATATAGGTGGTGAGATTGCAGCAGCCTGTCTGTAAGTCACTGAAATGTGGCTGCGGCCCCACAGAAACCAAAAGGCATGGTGACTAACTGGTACAGTCCAAACGGGGTGTGACCAGCAGTGCGAGGGGAACCCCTCACTGGAAATGCCAATGTCAGGGCAGGCTGCAAAGGGGAGAGCAGATGCTCCCCAGACTGGTGGGTAACACTGAAGTTAAACTCCCCAACCAGTCACAAACTGTGCTTCTAATCCCCCACACTGGTTATCAAGAAGCAAAAATGAAATCACACAGCCCCTTAATTGCATTCCAGTCTCTGGCTCCCAATCAACACCTACGTCCAGTCCAGTGAGAAGTTATCTAAAAACTCTGCTCACATATACAAAATGTTCTTCTGACCCCAAAGGGTCAGCCATGTCACCAGGCCAGTATAGGTTTGGATACTACCCAAAATACCACTCTGCCAGCCAGGTTTATTATAAAGAAAAAAGAAAGAACAAGAAGATAGATGTTAAATGGTAAAGCAGTTACATATATACAAAGATTTGAAAGTCCATATCTCAGGCTCCTATCAGTACTTGTGAGTTTGCTGGCTTGAATGTCCCTCTGGAACGCAACCCCAGCTAGGATGGGTCATTCAGTCCTTTGTTCAGAGCTTCATTTTGTAGCAAAGTTCATCCAGAGATAAGAAGCAGGACTGAAGACAAAATGGAGAAGATGCAGCTGCCTTTTATAGTCTTTTGCCATGCAGCCTGTGCTTCCTTTGTTCCAAACACAAGCTGCCCTACACATGGCTTGAAAGCCTTAGAGTTCTGTCCATAGGCATGCCACTGCCAGAAAATGACCACATGGTGACAGGGATGCTGGAAGATGGGGAGGCCAAGGGGCCATGACCCTCTGCCTTTTTGCCATGGGCCCAGCCCCCTGCTCCTCTTACTCTGGGAGAAAGAGACTTCTTTTAGTCTTTTTTCTTCACCCTTCTTGGCCAATATCAGATGCCTTTGTAGGACCCTCTCGTAAAGTTTAGCCTTTTCAGAGTCTGATAAACTGGATCTTGGAAGAACGTCTTTCATCTCTGAATCCAATTGGTGAGGAGGTGTGGTTCTGATATTTTCTTCATCACTAGAGGCATGTTTCATCACTAGAGGCGTGTTTGTTCTAGCTGATGGCTAGGAACGAGGTACAATTTTTCAACCATTTTATTTAAAAGGCCTGACAGCAAAGCTCAACCAAGGTTTGATAAAACCCCTGATCTGTTTTACAATCATCTTTTATTCTTTTGAGGAACAGGTTTTTGTAATCGCTCAGTGTTTTACTAATCCCCCATTTTCTTTTTAGCATGCTTACTTGTGAGGGTTTCTGGGGGACTTTTCCTTTTACGGAGTTGAGTGCTATTTCTGAGTTGGCCACTACTGGGTTGTCAGAGGCTGAGCACAGAATAACCTTCCTTTGATGCAGACTGGCTTTGATGAGGAGTTTCAAAAGAGCAAGGTTTCTGTGTACATGGCTAGACATGCTTATCAGGGGGATGCTCTTTTTTTAAAATGGCTAAGGATTGTTAAAACAATTACTACTTTTATGTTTTTTTCAAGGTGTATACATAGGGCCAGTCTGGGGGAGAAATGCTTGTTCTTAACCTGTAGGCTTCGGGTGCTAAAACATTTAAATCCACCAGCAGAAACTTGTGGGCTTTTTGATAGCATCCTCAAAAGCCTCCCAAAAGAATTGTGTTTTCCCAGGGTACGTTTGCCATGCCTGGCTGGTAACTTGCAGTTTATCTCCATGGTTTTAAAGAGAACCATATACTTTGTATTTAAAATAATCATTTGTCTTTTTTCCCCTGGCAAAACACATTTTTCACAATGTACAAAATACTCAGCTTCCTGTGGTGTATGTATTTTGTAAAGGCTTTCTCAATTTCACTGCTTTCAGAAGAAGACTTCTTCAGGTCATCTCTAATAAATATGCCTGGTGAAAAGGAAAAAATACTTTTTTTTCCTTCAAAAATGGTCAACAGTGCCAAATGTGTATGTGTCAACATATGAAACTGGAGGACAAAAGAGGGTGTGGAAACCTGTAAAAATATATATATTGATGAATCCTATCGAGCTGTATACTACTAATGTCTAGAGTGAAAATATATAAAAAACCCACAACGGGTTTTCACCTCAGTCCCCGGAAAAATCATGGAGCAGGTCCTCAAAGAATCAATCCTGAAGCACTTACATGAGAGGAAAGTGATCAGGAACAGTCAGCATGGATTCACCAAGGGAAGGTCATGCCTGACTAATCTAATCACCTTCTATGATGAGATTACTGGTTCTGTGGATGAAGGGAAAGCAGTGGATGTGTTGTTTCTTGACTTTAGCAAAGCTTTTGACAAGGTCTCCCACAGTATTCTTGTCAGCAAGTTAAAGAAGTATGGGCTGGATGAATGCACTATAAGGTGGGTAGAAAGTTGGCTAGATTGTCGGGCTCAACGGGTAGTGATCAATGGCTCCATGTCTAGTTGGCAGCCGGTGTCAAGTGGAGTGCCCCAGGGGTCGGTCCCTGGGCCGGTTTTGTTCAATATCTTCATAAATGATCTGGAGGATGGTGTGGATTGCAGTCTCAGCAAATTTGCGGATGATACTAAACTGGGAGGAGTGGTAGATATGCTGGAGGGCAGGGATAGGATACAGAGGGACCTAGACAAATTGGAGGATTGGGCCAAAAGAAATCTGATGAGGTTCAATAAGGATAAGTGCAGTGTCCTGCACTTAGGACGGAAGAACCCAATGCACAGCTACAGACTAGGGACCGAATGGCTAGGCAGCAGTTCTGCGGAAAAGGACCTAGGGGTGACAGTGGACGAGAAGCTGGATGTGAGTCAGCAGTGTGCCCTTGTTGCCAAGAAGGCCAGTGGCATTTTGGGATGTATAAGTAGGGGCATAGCGAGCAGATCGAGGGACGTGATCGTCCCCCTCTATTCGACATTGGTGAGGCCTCATCTGGAGTACTGTGTCCAGTTTTGGGCCCCACACTACAAGAAGGATGTGGATAAATTGGAGAGAGTCCAGCGAAGGGCAACAAAAATGATTAGGGGTCTGGAACACATGACTTATGAGGAGAGGCTGAGGGAACTGAGATTGTTTAGTTCGCAGAAGAGAAGAATGAGGGGGGATTTGATAGCTGCTTTCAACTACCTGAGAGGTGGTTCCAGAGAGGATGGTTCTAGACTATTCTCAGTGGTAGAAGAGGACAGGACAAGGAGTAATGGTCTCAAGTTGCAGTGGGGGAGGTTTAGGTTGGATATTAGGAACAACTTTTTCACTCGGAGGGTGGTGAAACACTGGAATGCGTTCCCTTTGGAGGTGGTAGAATCTCCTTCCTTAGAAGTTTTTACGGTCAGGCTTGACAAAGCCCTGGCTGGGATGATTTAATTGGGGATTGGTCCTGCTTTGAGCAGGGGGTTGGACTAGATGACCTCCTGAGGTCCCTTCCAACCCTGATATTCTATGACTCTATGATTCTGTGAACGTGTGATTGATGACACCACCTGAATCTACAGGTCCTCATTAGAGCTGCATGCCCCAGTCCCCGTCAGCTGAGTTTCTGGGTTGTCTCAGTAGTTTCTCTCCTCCCCAAGCTCATGTGACTCAAGAGGGGGGATGGAACTGCATGGACTTGAGGACTGAGGAAAGGTACCATAATGTGCCTAAGTAAGCCAACTACCATCAGTTCGCAATTTCAGTAACTGATTTACTGCACACTGGAAAGGCCATGACCACATTATAGAGGAAGAATAATGTATGTAAAATAGGGTTCAGAGTAGCAGCCGTGTTAGTCTGTATTCTCAAAAAGAAAAGGAGGACTTGTGGCACCTTAGAGACTAACAAATTTATTTGAGCATATAAATAAATTTGTTAGTCTCTAAGGTGCCACAAGTATTTAAAATAGTTTTAAAACAACGTTTAATTTTTAATGTTGAACTCCTCAATTTCATTTAAGGTCAGGTAGGATGGGTATCTGAGGTGGACACACATTGAGTATATATCCCAAACAATTCAGAAATGCAATTTTGGGAAAAAGCAATCCAAAATATTTCTGTGTCCAGTGTATCCATAAGCATTTTTTTAAAAGAAATAATGTATTGAGATTGAGCTGCTAAAAGCATGTTCTCTACCTGTTGATTTGAACCCATCCCTTTCCTCTTTGAATCCCTCTGCTCACTCCTAATCTGATATTCAATCAGATTTAAATTATTGGTCACCTTTTCAAGGAAACTCTGTCTCCTACCTAGATGAGCTTTACCTTGTAAAGAATTCCATTTCATTGTGGCAGACAAGACTAAATGTTGACCACAGTCTTTGTCCTGTAGCGTTAGTTGATTTTTTAGATACACTAGGCCAAGGCCATTGAGCACCTTGAAGATAAAGACCAAGATTTTGAACTTGAATGCTACTGCATTTCAACCCTTGGAGTGTTCACTTGGTGCATGGGGAATGGGATTTTTTTAATCATGAGGCATTTGTGTTTCATCAAAGAAGAAAATCTTCTACAAAGGAACAGCTGTTGTGAAATCAGGTTTTCTCCAAACGTTACTCCTGGAGGAATTCTGCACTACTGTAGGCATGCATAATTAATGAGCCATGCATATCTTTACTTTTCTGTGTAGAAAAAAAAAAGCTTCTGCCAAAATGTTGCTGCATTCCACCTTTTGCCCACCAGAGGGCACTGTGTCACAAGAACAGCAGCAGATACCCGCAGAAAATAATAATTACCAGCTGGGGGGACAGGGAGGGCACGGGAGAAAACCTTTTGTAGTGATAAGCAAGGTGGGCCATTTCCAGCAGTTATCAAGAAAGGTTTTCTTCCCCCCACCCCCGCTCTCCTGCTGGTAATAGCTCATCTTAAGTGAGTGTGTATGATAACACCCATTTTTTCATGTTCTGTGTGTATATAAATCTCCTCACTGTATTTTCCACTGAATGCATCCAATGAAGTGAGCTGTAGCTCACGAAAGCTTGTGCTCAAATAAATTGGTTAGTCTCTAAGGTGCCAGAAGGACTCCTTTTCTTTTTGCGAATACAGACTAACACGGCTGCTACTCTGAAACCTGTCAATATTCCTAGAGATTATTCTCAGATTTCTGCCAAGCATAGGGTTGTCTGCAGTGTAGTTGTAGCTGGGTAGATCCCAGAATATTAGAAAGCCAATGTGGGTGAGGTAATATCTTTTCTTAGACCAACTTCTGTTGGTGAGAGTGACAAGCGTTTGAGCCACAAAGAGCTCTTCTTCAGGTCTGGGAACATTACTCCCAATGTCAGAGCAAAATGCAAGATGGAACAGATTATTTAGCATACGTAGTTAGCACATATTGTAAGGGACCATTCAAAGTAGAATGGGCCATTAGCACCTCTGCAAACATAGGAAAAAAAGAAGGGGTTAGTGGATTACAGATTGTTTTAATAAACCATAAATCTAGTGTCTCTGTTCAATCCATGATGTCCATAATCCATGATTTGGTGTCCAGCGGAGTAATGAATGTAAGCTCCCTGGTTCTTCTTTTGAAAATGCTGTGCAAGTTGCCTTTGAGGATTGGGTCTGATAGGTCAGATATAGAGTGATTACTTTAAGAAAAGTGTTCACCCACAGGTGATAGGGTGTTTTTGTCTTTTATCATTTTCCTGTGTATATTCATTTCAGTTTATAATGCTTATCTGTTTCATCCATATAATCATTATTCGGGCATTTAGTGCACTGGATGAAGTGTGCTACATGTGATAGGCATGTATAAGATCCTGGGATCTTGAAAGGTGTTTTGTGTGGAGTGTTGATCATTATAGTAATGGAGATATGTCTGCAAGTTTTGCATCTATAGTTCTGGCAGAGTCTGGTGCTGCTTTGAGTGGGTGTGCCCTGGTCTGTGGGGAGCTTCCCCTTGATGACGAGGGTTACCTGGGATTTTCAGAACCCACAGCAGGGGCAACTTAACTATTTCACTCCATGCAGTGTCAGGAATCAATCAATAGGAACACAGCACTTCTGTCTGATCAAGGATTAAATGCAAGTAAGTATGCTCTTATCTAACACTGCAGTTTATTAGATTTAAGCATACAGAGACAAAAGCAATAGGTTTAGAACATCCCAGATATTTTTCCTAAGATCTGGAATGTTATTGAGTAATTAAAAGCAGGTTTGCAGTGGCCAGTTGCTCACCCACCAGGGAGAAAGGGTGTCAGAAAAAAGTGTCTCAAGATGGCTTCAGAGGACTGCTCCACAATATACTCTATTAGCTAATCTTTTATAACTAACTTCTACAAAACACATAGGTCATAATGACCCCAACTGGATCATCTCTTTTCTAACTTTCAGTCAACTTTTCATATTAGAGGTGCCTAGATTCAAAGTTTTCCAACCACCAAGGTTTTCAGTCTCAGTTGTTTACTTGTCTGTCCCAACCTCCCATTCTGATTAGCAAAAACTATCTGCTAGATATGACCTCGCTTCTAAAAGCCTGTCTCCAAATTAACCCTTAACTATGTGGTGTTCTATTTCATTAATTCCTATTGGCAGAATGCACATAATATGGTTGCAATTAGTTTGATCACATAATGGGGTATACACATCCCTCAAACCAGGGCAACAATGAGTTTGAAGAGATTGTTCGAAGACCAGAAGAGATGATTCTTGAAATATTTCTTTCATGATGGGGTACCCATCGAGTATGGGTTGTAGTTGTTTACACCCATTGGTGGTTACACTAGCTTAAGTGTGGGGTGGTAGGTGACAAATAGGGGTATGCAGTCAGAAGGGGGTTTATTTCTGTATTGAAGCAGGTTCTCCTGGGGTATTTGGGTGGCCTGTTGCATGATGCAATCTACTTCTCTGCTGGAGTGTCCTTGTTTGGTGAAGGTGGTTTTAAGTGAACATAAGAACGGCCATACTGGGTCAGACCAAAGTCCATCTAGCTCAGTATTCTGTCTTCTGAGAGAGGCCAATGCCAGGTGCTTCAGAAGGAATGAATCAAAAAGGTAATCATCAAGTGATCCATCCCCTGTCACCCATTCCCAACTTCTGGCAAAGAGAGGCTAGGGACACCATCCCTGCCCATCCTGGCTAATAGTCATTGATGGACCTATCTTCCATCAATTTACCTAGGTCTTTTTTGACCACTGTTATAGTTTTGGCCTTCACAATATCGACAACAAGTGTGTTAAGCCAGGGATAGTCAATAGGCGGACCATGGGCCAAATCCGGACTGTGAGATGCTTTTGAATGGACCCCAAAATGTTTTTATTTGTTTATTATCATTATGGGTTTTTAAACATTTTTTTCTTGGAGTCTGGACCTTGACTATACCTTGACCAAGAAATTTGGACCTTGACAAAAAATAGGCTATCCTTTCATTAAGCTATATATCACTTACTTTCTCCTCAGAGCACATTCTGTGGTATCTGAGTGCCTGGCTGTCAATAACATATTTCTTGGTATGGTTGGGGTGGTTACTAGATCTATGAAGGTAGGTGTGGTGATCCATGGGTTTCTTGTATATGGTTGTCTGTAGGGTTCCATTGTTGAAGCTGATTGTGGTGTCCAGAAGTTGATGCTAGTGTGGGAAAGCTCCAGAGAGAGTTTAATGGATGGGTGGTGGTTGTTGAAGTTGTGGTGGAAGTCTGAGGGAGTTTAAGCTGTCTTCGCATAGGATGAAAATTTCTCAGGTATATCACTGGTTTCATGATGCACTTCTCCAGAAATTCTTCTTCAGGATGTCCCATGAAGAGGTTAGCATATTGGGGAGCCATCCTAGTACCCCTGGCTGTTCTCATGCTTTGGACAAAATGTTTATTGTTGAAGGTAAATCTATGACAGGCGAGGATGAACTGGATGAGTTTGGCTCTGTGTTTGGGATGGATAATTGATGGTTGTCCACTGTCTTTTAAATATTTGGGGCAGGCAGCTATCCTGTCATTGTGAGGGATATTGGTGTATAGGAAAGTGACATCCATGGTGGCAAGGATGGTATTCTGAGGAAGGTTGTTAATACTGTGGAGTAGAGTAGGGCTCAAATGTACTTGAGCCATCCAGCTACTGTGAGAGTGGACTGTCTGGAAAGACTCTTGCCTAGGCTCACAGCCCATGCATGTTTCAATCTCTTTGGCTCATGAGTGTTTGCACGTAGTGTTCTAGAAAGCCAAAGGTTTCCTTTAATAGATGTTTTCAGTATTGCTTCCTCAAATGGGCAGTGAGTGCCACACACTGGCTGAAATAAATGCTGAGTGACTGAGATCAAGTATCAGGTTTCAGAGTAACAGCCGTGTTAGTCTGTATTCGCAAAAAGTAAAGGAGTACTTGTGGCACCTTAGAGACTAACCAATTTATTTGAGCATGAGCTTTCGTGAGCCACAGCTCACTTCATCAGATGCATACCGTGGAAACTGCAGCAGACTTTATATATACACAGAGAATATGAAACAATACCTCCTCCCACCCCACTGTCCTGCTGGTAATAGCTTATCTAAAGTAATCGTCAGGTTAGGCCATTTCCAGCACAAATCCAGGTTTTCTCACCCTCCACCCCCCCACACAAATTCACTCTCCTGCTGGTGATAGCCCATCCAAAGTGACAACTCTTTACACAATGTGCATGATAATGAAGTTAGGCCATTTTCTGCACAAATCCAGGTTCTCTCACTCCCTCACCCCCCTCCAAAAACCACCCCCATACACACACAAACTCACTCTCCTGCTGGTAATAGCTCATCCAAACTGACCACTCTCCAAGTTTAAATCCAAGTTAAACCAGAACATCTGGGGGGGGGGGTAGGAAAAAACAAGAGGAAATAGGCTACCTTGCATAATGACTTAGCCACTCCCAGTCTCTATTTAAGCCTAAATTAATAGTATCCAATTTGCAAATGAATTCCAATTCAGCAGTTTCTCGCTGGAGTCTGGATTTGAAGTTTTTTTGTTTTAAGATAGCGACCTTTATGTCTGTGATTGCGTGACCAGAGAGATTGAAGTGTTCTCCGACTGGTTTATGAATGTTATAATTCTTGACATCTGATTTGTGTCCATTTATTATTTTACGTAGAGACTGTCCAGTTTGACCAATGTACATGGCAGAGGGGCATTGCTGGCACATGATGGCATAAATCACATTGGTGGATGTGCAGGTGAACGAGCCTCTGATAGTGTGGCTGATGTTATTAGGCCCTATGATGGTGTCCCCTGAATAGATATGTGGGCACAATTGGCAACGGGCTTTGTTGCAAGGATAAGTTCCTGGGTTAGTGGTTCTGTTGTGTGGTATGTGGTTGTTGGTGAGTATTTGCTTCAGGTTGCAGGGCTGTCTGTAGGCAAGGACTGGCCTGTCTCCCAAGATTTGTGAGAGTGTTGGGTCATCCTTTAGGATAGGTTGTAGATCCTTAATAATGCGTTGGAGGGGTTTTAGTTGGGGGCTGAAGGTGACGGCTAGTGGCGTTCTGTTATTTTCTTTGTTAGGCCTGTCCTGTAGTAGGTAACTTCTGGGAACTCTTCTGGCTCTATCAATCTGTTTCTTTACTTCCGCAGGTGGGTATTGTAGTTGTAAGAAAGCTTGACAGAGATCTTGTAGGTGTTTGTCTCTGTCTGAGGGGTTGGAGCAAATGCGGTTGTATCGCAGAGCTTGGCTGTAGACGATGGATCGTGTGGTGTGGTCAGGGTGAAAGCTGGAGGCATGCAGGTAGGAATAGCGGTCAGTAGGTTTCCGGTATAGGGTGGTGTTTATGTGACCATTGTTTATTAGCACTGTAGTGTCCAGGAAGTGGATCTCTTGTGTGGACTGGACCAGGCTGAGGTTGGTGGTGGGATGGAAATTGTTGAAATCATGGTGGAATTCCTCAAGGGCTTCTTTTCCATGGGTCCAGATGATGAAGATGTCATCAATATAGCGCAAGTAGAGTAGGGGCTTTAGGGGACGAGAGCTGAGGAAGCGTTGTTCTAAATCAGCCATAAAAATGTTGGCATATTGTGGGGCCATGCGGGTACCCATAGCAGTGCCGCTGATCTGAAGGTATACATTGTCCCCAAATGTGAAATAGTTATGGGTAAGGACAAAGTCACAAAGTTCAGCCACCAGGTTAGCCGTGACATTATCGGGGATAGTGTTCCTGACGGCTTGTAGTCCATCTTTGTGTGGAATGTTGGTGTAGAGGGCTTCTACATCCATAGTGGCCAGGATGGTGTTATCAGGAAGATCACCGATGGATTGAAGTTTCCTCAGGAAGTCAGTGGTGTCTCGAAGGTAGCTGGGAGTGCTGGTAGCGTAGGGCCTGAGGAGGGAGTCTACATAGCCAGACAATCCTGCTGTCAGGGTGCCAATGCCTGAAATGATGAGATCAAGTAGGGGATGTTGAGCTCTGTGGTGCACAATCCCCTCCATTATAAGACTGCTGATTTTGCAAAATGCTGTGTTTTTGATGAGCTGTGTCTAGGGAACTCCTTGCTCAAATGACCCAGAAATTTGGGTCACTAACCCTATCCTGTTCCCCCATGAGACAACAAATTTCAAGACAGTCCAAGTAAGCATACAGATCTTACAGCACTTAGAAGAATTAAAATTTAAGTAGAAAGGGCTTCTCAACCTAAACTAAAGCAGAGCTGGTGCTTCATTACAGAATCATAGGACTGGAAGGGACCTTGAGAGGTCATCAAGTCCAGTCCCCTGCCCTCATGGCAGGACCAAGCACCATCTAGACCACCCCTGACAGGTGTTTGTCTAACCTGCTCTTAAAAATCTCCAATGATGGAGATTCCACAACCTCCCTAGGCAATTTATTCCAGTGCTTAACCACCCTGACAGTTCGGACATTAGGAAAAATTTCCTATTAAAACTTCCCTTGCTGCAATTTAAGCCAATTGCTTCTTGTCCAATCATCAGAGGATAGGAAAATAATTTTTCTTCCTCCTCCTTATAACAACCTTTTAGGTACTTGAAAACTGTTATCATGTCCCTTCTCAGTCTTCTCTTTTCCAGACTAAACAAACCCAATTTTTTCAATCTTCCCTCAGAGGTCATGCTTTCTAGATCTTTAATCATTTTTGTTGCTCTTCTCTGGACTTTTTCCAGTTTGTCCACATCTTTACTGAAATGTGGCACCCAGAACTGGACACAATACTCCAGCTGAGGCATAATCAACGTGGACTGAAGCAGAAGAATTACTTTGCATGTCTTGCTTACAACACTCCCGCTAATACATCCCAGAATGATGTTTGCTTTTTTTGCAACAGTCTTACACTGTTAACTCATATTTAGCTTGTGGTCCACTCTGACCTCTGGATCCCTTTTTTGCAGTAATCCTTCCCAGGCAGTCATTTTCCATTTTGTACATGTCCAACTGATTGTTCCTTCCTAAGTGGAATATTTTGCATTTGTTCTTATTGAATTTCGTCCTAGTTACCTCAGATCATTTCTCCAGTTTGTCCAGATCATTTTGAATTATAATCCTATCCTCCAAAGCACTTGCAACTCCTCCCACCTTGGTATCGTCTGCAAATTTTATAAGTGTACTCTCTATGCCATTATCTAAATATTGATGACTATATTGAACAGAACTAGACCCAGAACTGATTCTTGCAGAAGCCCACTCCTTATGCCCTTCCAGCATGACTGTGAGCCATTGATAACTACTCTGGAATGGTTATCCAACCAGTTATGCACCAACCTTATAATAGCTCCATCATGGTTGTATTTCCCTAGTTTTTTAATGAGAAGGTCATTTGAGACTATATCAGATGCCTTACTAAAGTCTTGATATACCACATCTACCGCTTCCCCCCATCCACACAGCCGTCACCCTGTCAAAGAAAACTATCGGGTCGGTTTGATATGATTTGTTCTTGACAAATCCATGCTGACTATTACATATCTCCTTATTATCTTCTAGATGTTTGCAAATTGATTCCTTCATTATTTGCTCCATTATCTTTCTGGGTCCAGAAGTTAAGCTGACTGGTCTGTAATTCCCTGGGTTGTCCTTATTTTCCTTTTTATAGATAGGCACTATATGTGCCCTTTTCCAGGCTTCTGGAATATCACCCGTCTTCCATGACTTTTCAAAGATAATAGCTAATGGCTCAGATATCTCCTCAGTCAGCTCCTTGTGTATTCTAGGATGCACTTCATTGGGCTCTAGTGACTTGAAGACATCTCACTTGTCTAAGTAATTTTCAACTTGCTCTTTCCCTGTTTTGAACCTACCCCATTTTCACTGGTGTTCACTATGTTAGGCGTCCAATTGCCACCAACCTTCTTGGTGAAAACCGAAACAAAGAAGTCATTAAGTACGTCTGCTATTTCCACATTTTCTGTTATTGCTTTTTTGTCTTCATTGAGTAATGGGCCTACTCTGTCCTTGGTCTTCCTCTTGCTTCTAATGTATTTGTAGAATGTTTTCTTGTTACCCTTTATGTCTCTAGCTTGTTTGATTTCCTTTTGTGCCTTGGCCTTTCTAATTTTGCCCCTACATACTTGTGTTGTTTGTTTGTATTCATCCTTTGTAATTTGACCTAGTTTCTACTTTTTGTAGGACTCTTTTTTTTTATTTTTAGATCATGGAAGATCTCCTGGTTAAGCCAGGGTGGTCTCTTGCCACTCTTCCTATCTTCCCTGTGCGGTGGAATAGTTTGCTCTTGTGACCTTAATAATGTCTCTATAACACATAATAAATGGGTTAATTGTTTATCAGGTCCAAATACCCTAACACTGCATTGGAGACATTACCGTACCAGGACTTGCCTGGAGGTGTCTTAGCATTAGCTCCCCATGTTGCAGTGTGGGTAAATTTGCTTTGTCAGTAATGACAGTACTCACAGCTCCCCAAAAGGACAGAGAAAGTAGCGTGAGTGAAGGGACTGATTTGGTCGCTGGGAGGTAAGCAAAGCCACAGTGCTGTTAGCTACACCTGTAAAAAACATGTCCCAGCAAAGAGATGGAGGAAGATATGAAGAAAATCAAAAATAAGTCTTCCCAGAAGGCGTAATCTGCAGTGACTGCTGAAAGGGAAATAAAGGGTCAGATCCTCCGGATGAGCCATTGATGCCCAGCACAGCTCAGGGTGAGGGGTGTAGGCTACCATCACAGCCACCTGATCCTCAGACTGCCAGGCACCAGTCTGATCCTGAGCAGCAGCTTAGAGCAGCCAAGGGGTCATTTCAGCTTCTGGGATCACCACAGAGACAAGTTCCTGAGTCTATGCCCCCTCCTCCAGTAGCTGTGAGCTGGGATGTCATAGAGCTGGTTATACTGGAAGATTTTCTAGGAAATTCTCAGTTGGCCACTTAAGCCATTTTAAAGTGGACTCTGCACTGTGCTGAGGATAAGGATTGGGATCAAACAATGCAAACCAACCTAGTGGAGTTCAAAGTGGGCCAGAACTATGTTTTATTTGCATGGAAGTAATCCTATTGGCTTCATTTTTGTTATACCAATATAAGTAAGAGAAGAATTGAACCCAGGATGTATAAGTCATCTGTTACTTACTGGGTACTGCTTTTCTTTAAATTACAAACATCAGGCTGTCTATGGAATGAGTAAACTGTATATAAAGTCACCATTTTCTACTCTGAAATTTTGGTTTGTTTTAACTTCCTTCTGCAGAAAGCATTTCAAGATGTTCTGTCCAGATTAAACCTGGAGAAGCACAGAAGCATCAAGATCAGGCTGAGGGATGTCCTGGAGATCTGCCCAGAAAGCATCAAGAACAAGATTCCAGAGGCATTAGGTGATTTACCTTGGCATTTCCTGAGGAAGGTCATGGCTCTGAATGGGACAGCCAGAAATACAAGCATTGGGCACAAGGCTCCTGCAGAAGAAATGGATGATTATGAGGAGAAACTGCATACTGATGGCACTTTCTGTTTTAGTGACACTGAGATGAAAGTTTCTCTGCAATCTCTTGATGTTCTTTGTGCTGTTCTGCTTTGCTCAGTTTCCTACAGCAGGAGATCCTGTCCAAAATGTCCATGTGCCAGTTGCCCTCCCTCTGCTGCTACCCGCCCTCAACACCCCCAAGGGCACCCTACTACTGTGGGCCATGAGGGACATTGTGAGGAAGTGGAGGCCGCACTCCCTGGCAGAGAGCAGAGGGTTCAGAGAGGAGAGCCTGGTGCTCACAGAAATGCCAACGATTTCTTTTCTGCGGATGGGGAGCTGCAGCTTCTCCAAGTCCCAACTCCTCAATGAGGTTCTCAGCCCCTCCCAGCAGCACCACGATTTCTTTATCCATCGGGACATGGAGTCTGGGAACTTCCTTCAGAAACTCGCAGATGGGCTGGTTGAGATTTCCTGGTATTTCCCTGGGGGGACGGAAAATTCTGATCTTTTCCCAGAACCCATTGCAGTTACAAAACTGCGTGGAGACATTGAGTCCCACTGGCAACAGTTTAACTTTTTAACAGCGGTCTCCTCCGCAGTGTTCATAGTTACCGAGAGCATCGGTGAGAGAGAATACGAGCTGTTATCATCTCTGAAAAAATCCAGCTCTAAATATTACTTCATCCTCAACTACAAGAATAAGAAACCCAAAGAAACTCTGGGATTTCTTAATAAGCTGTCCTCAGTGTTGAAACTGAGCAAATCACAGGTACTGGTAAAAGATAGTACCATGAATAACGCAGGATTTGTGAAAAAGGTGCAGTCCACCATAGGAACCATAGTGAATTCATCTCCAAAGACAGTGAGTTTGGAAGCCATGGCTGTGACGGCACGTGACCTAGGAATCCCGGTGGATGAGGAGTGTCAGGCATGTCAGTGTGCGAGGAAATATACTGAAGAAATCACTGCAGAAATAAGAGATGGGGCAAAATACAAAAGGGAAATGCTGAGCCTGCAAGGAGACCCATGGAAAAACTTGGCTAAATTGGAAAAAGAGATGTGCCAAATGAAAAGGCAAGGGGACGTGGCCACTGAAGACTATAAATCTGCGCTGAAACAGAAATGGTTAGAGATACGTAGACAGCAGAATCAGTGTGACCGTACTAATGGTTTGACTAAGTTTATCAATGGAATAGTACAGTTGAATCCAGTGGAGAAACCTTACTTTCTGAAATGGATGAAATTTAGCCTGGATAATATTGCTAGGGGGAATCTTTCTGAAATGCGGGCGGAGTTTGAAGAGAAATGTGAAACTCCAGGAGTGGACCAAAAACAGCTGGACAAATTAGATAAATTAATATCTGATAGTTCCTTGGGGGTGGAGCATTTCATGCGTGAGTTGGGGCAGTTCTATGAAGCTGAATGCTCAATGGTTAAAGAAGGGAAAATGGAAGAAAGCCAAAGACAATTCTCCCATCTCCCATGCAGAGCAGCTGACCTGATGCTGGAAGGGTTTCGTGTGGAGCTGATCGATGGAGATGCCTCCAACATCCCCATGAACTGGGTAGTAGAGGTTCTAACTCATCTCCATATCAGACTAGGGGGTAGATCCAGAATGGTGGTTATAACAGTGCTGGGAGTGCAGAGCACTGGGAAATCCACTCTTATCAACATTATGTTCGGCCTGCAGTTTGCAGTGAGTAGCGATCGATGTACGTGAGGAGCGTTCATGACACTCATTAAAGTTACAGAAGCTGTTCAGGAGCTGCTTGGCTGTGATTTCATCCTGGTGATAGACACTGAAGGTCTGAAGGCCCCTGAACTAACAGCACTGGAAGACAGTTATCAACATGACAATGAGCTGGCCACCCTGGTGATTGGACTGAGTGACGTCACCATCGTTAACATGGCCATGGAGAATGCCACAGAAATGAAGGATGTTCTGCAAATTGTGGTCCATGCATTTCTCAGAATGGAGGAAATAGGAAAACAGCCAAACTGCCAGTTTGTGCACCAGAATGTCAGTGATGTGTCTGCTCATGATCAAAACATGAAGGACAGGAAACACCTCCTGGAGCAGCTGAATGAAATGACCAAAGCTGCAGCAAGGATGGAAAAGCAAAGCAGGGAAATGACATTTTCTGATATTATGGAGTATGACCCAGAAAAACACAATTGGTACATGCCTGGCTTGTGGCATGAAGTCCCTCCCATGGCTCCCGTAAACACTGGATACAGTGAGAGTGTGTGTGAGCTAAAGAAATACCTGTTTGAATTCATAGAGAACCGTTTACGGAAAAGAGCTGGAAAGGATATTCCTGATTTTATTGTATGGTTGAAGAGCCTGTGGAAGTCAGTGAAACATGAGAACTTCATCTTTA
This sequence comes from Eretmochelys imbricata, assembly GCF_965152235.1. Classification (NCBI taxonomy): domain Eukaryota; kingdom Metazoa; phylum Chordata; order Testudines; family Cheloniidae; genus Eretmochelys; species Eretmochelys imbricata. Next base: position 18,044,283 of record NC_135577.1, read on the forward strand.
GCTTTAGAAATAGCCTTGCAGCTGAAGCCTATCACCAGCTGTCTATGAAGTATTCTGAATGGGAATGGGGTTTCCGCAAGGAGATGTATCTCTGGATATCTGAAAAAGAAACTTTTATCCAGAATCAGCTGCCAGAGACACTAGAGGGTGATCTCTTTCACAGCTTAAAAATGGAACCACAAGGGAAGCTACAGCAGGGAGAACAGAAGCTCTTGAATAACTTAGAACAGTATTTTAAAAGTGAAGCTCCAAATTTGAACCTGATAGAAAAGTACAGAGAAGATTTCAAAAGGAGCGCAAATAGCCTCAAAAGAGAACTTGAAAATTATTCAACCAGTAACTGTGAGGAAGCAATTCGAATACGAAGAGCACAGCACAAGATAGACAATATCCAGTCTGAGTACAAGCAGAAAATTGAAGGGGAAGTTGCCAGACTCTTGGCTGAATACCGAAACAGAGAAGATAAATTAGACCATGAGAAACTGAAAAAAGAATTTGAAACGATGTGGCGAGAAACCTTGTCAGAGTTAACGCTCTGTACTTTACAGAAACGTCAAGTTGTTCAAGATATGGATCTCCAGCTGAGAAAGGATCTGAAGCACAGAGGGGGTGCTGTCAGACAGATACTACAACATGCAAAAAGCCTGCTGGATTATAGAATGAAGTCTTTCACAATGAAGAAGGAGTACTCAAACCTAAAATGGACCAGAGCAGTTGTAGAATACTTCTCACAGGAATGTTACTGTAAAACTGAAGAGCTTGCTCTATCTTTAATGACTGAATGCAAGAAATACATTGAAGAAAAAGTTAAATCCAAAACAGACTATGATGAAACCTATTGTGGAGAACTGCTGCATATGGTTAATGAGAGGTTAAAAGAGGAGGAGATTGAGAAATTTCACACTTCTCCTTTGTTTGAAGTTGACCTGAAGCGTCACGTTTTGGGGGAAGCGGCTTGGGCATTTCAGAAGATACATGAAGATTTTATCAAAGAAAACGATCCTCAGCAACGTCTGGAGAAGCTGAAACCTCATTATTTCTCCATATTTACTGATCTCTATTTGGAAAAGAATGAAAGCCAAATGAGGGCGAGTAATTTCTGTGATCAGTGTCTCAAACCTGCCCTGGTGGGTTATGTCAACAAAAGGCTCAGACTAGAAATAGTTGACAATTTTCTCAGCAGTGAACAGGCCCTTGAATACGCCAGCCAAAGCTTCTTTCAGTTCTTTTTGCTAAAGAAGCTGCTGGAAGAGATGAACTTTGACAACTATGTGAAATACATAAGTAACTATGAAGAGTTTGTCAAATCCTGGATACAGAGATGTCTGATAGACCATTATGGAGGGAAGGCAAGTTTGAGAGATTTGGAGAAAGGGATTCTATCCAGAATAATAAATAAAATCAAGGGAGTTCTGAAAAACTCCATAAATAAAAACAATAAGACAGTTTCTGCCTTTTTAGACAGCTTTTGCAAAGAGCAGCAGCAGGACCTGGTCATTTCCAGCAATAGCTTAATTGGAGTACAGTTTAAAAACACAGGAAAAATTGAGCAGCTTTCTGGTAACATTGAAATCTTCCTTCTGGAGCTGGAACAACAAATCTTAACCCAGTTTAATCATTTGGAACTTGAGACCAAACTCTCCAGCCTGCCAGTGAAACCCCAGGATGAGATCTTCAAGCGAGTGTTTAGCTGTGGGAAGCAGTGTCCATTCTTTGAAGCCTCCTGTGAAGCAGGAGGCACTGACCATAAAGAACATTTTGTATCAGTCCATAGACCCAAAGGGTTAGGGAACTTCAGGGATTGTGATTCACAAAAGCTTGAGCATTCCATATGCTCCTCTGATGTGGTTTCCAATCGTGAATTCCGAACTGCAGCCGCAGATGGGAAATTTCATCCCTACAAAGATTATCGCCATTACTACCCAGACTGGCGCATTCAGCCTGGTCCCAGTATTGATGCTTCTGATTACTGGAAATTCATTTTCAAATCATTCAGTGACCAGTTAGCTAGAACGTATGGTGCTAAAGCAGCAGATCTGCCAGGAAACTGGAAAAATATAACGAAAGAGCAGGCATTGAAGAGCCTAAAGGAAGCGTTTTACATGAAATAATAGACATGCCAAGAGTCTCTTTAAATAGGATACACTTCAACAAAACAAAACCGTTAATTTAAAAAAATGGAATATGAACAAATCTGACAGCCTGTACCGTTTTTTAAAGTGAAAACTAAAAAAAAAATCAATTGCAGGTCACATCTTCCAGTTAGTGCAAGGCTGCTGCACAGGAACAGCCATACCAAAGCAAACTGATAGTGCGTGTATCCCTGTGTCCTTGCTGAACCAGAATAACAGCCCATCTAGCCTGGTATCCCCACCTCTCTGCAGTAGTGGATCAGACCAATCACCCATATAGCCTAGTATCCCACATCCTTGCTGTATTGGATCAGACCTAAAGGCCATCTAGCTCGGTATCTCATCTCCCTGCTGTACTGGATCAAACCAGTGATCCATCCTGCCTCTGACAGTGGCCATTACAAAATGTCTCAGTGGGAGGTGCAAGAAACCATCTAATGGAAATTGTATAGAAACATGTTTAGAGGAGAAGCTTCTTCCTAACATAACTATGGAAACAGGGTCCGAATGAGTTCTCCCATGACAGCTAGCTGGGAGCAGGAGAGACTTTAGGAGGAAATTGTACTTACATGAACTCACCTACTCTGCCTAGATATCCATCAGATATAGAGGTGTTGCTCAAAGTGATCAATATTGACTTGTGTTGGGTTACAAATCACTTTAGTACTGAATGAAGGGGTAGTGAAATGCTGTTGTCAGTGTTGTTGCATTTATTGTATGAGTAAAGGGGAGCAGAACTGTGCTTAACCTGTCTCAAATGAGGGGTCACCCTCAGCTGAAAGGACTCATTAAGCCAGGTGCTCGAATGCCTGACTCCTTTGAATGTAAGAGGGGTGAGGAGAGGTATCTCTGCAAGGAGGAGTGAACTCTCCCTAAGGGTCCCTGGTCTGGTTTAACCTGTTTCTCCCCACTGTTCAGAAGATAGGGACTTTTGTTATTTTAAGTGCTCAAAAGAGCTGACAATTACTTGTGGCAGGACAGCATTTCTGCCCAGCCTAATAGCTGAAAATCACTAAGGACTTGGCTACACTTCTGAGTTAGAGTGCATTAAAGCAACCCCGGGCACCCTAACTCATGACCCATCCACACTGTCAAGGCACGTAGAGCGCCTGGACTTCGTAGCGGGAGTGCCCCTGGTAATCCACCTCCACCAGAAGCATAACGCTTGGTGCATCTCGGCTGAAACGTCTCAGCATCAGTGTGAACGAGGTGTTGCATTACTGCGCTCTGATCAGCCTCCAGAAACGTCTCATAATCCCCTTAAGTCAAGTGGCCACTCTTGTCATTGTTTGGAATTGGCTGTAGGAATGCGGATATGTCCTTTCAAAGCTCCGTTTCTGACAGCTGGCATGCTTATCTGCTCCGGGACAAAGCAAACCTTTACGGTGGAATGTTGCTTGAGAGGCAGGGGGAGGGGAGTCTGCTGCTGTCTGAACTTACAAGACAGCATGCTGACATGCTCTCAGCCCCCCCAAAACCCACTCTCTCTCCCCCCACATACACACAACACACTCCCTGTCACACTCCACCCAACACCACCCCATTTGAAAAGCATGTTGCAGCCACTTGCATGCTGGGATAGCTACCACAATGCACTGCTCTCTGTGGCCGTTGCAAGAGCTGCCGTTGTGCTGGCATTGTGAACACACAGCAGCTCTTTCCCTGCAGCGCTCTCTGAGGGGCACTGCAACTCCTGGTGCTGTACATCTGACAGTGTAGACATAGCCTAAGTTATTTCAGTGAAACTTTCTTTATTCAACACAAGGGCAGATTCAGGTCCTGAGTATTACATAGTAGGAAGTAATTACTTTAGAATAGGCTGTAAACACAGATAAATGATTGGCATGTATGTTGAGTGTTTAAACTGAGTCTCTCCCCCCCAAATAAGAATCCGTTGAAGAAAATTAAACTGCTATATTTAGAGCATGACTGTCATTTTCTCTCTCTATTGTGCATTAAGAAATTAGTATTCTTGTTTTAATGTAATCACGCATAAGAAGCAACAGAAAACCATTTACAGTTAAACAAAATAAACTTCGGAACTGACTTTTTCGTGGTGGCTTATTTATTTTGAAATGTTGCCTGAAACTTTTTGTTTTATTTAGCCCTGAGAGGAAGGATAGTGGGTGAAGTCAGCAAACATTTCAGGAGATGTGATGCTTCCAAAGTACAAACCCAAGATCCCAAGAGATACAGGACCCCTTAACATTTAAATGAGCCCTTCTGAGAGGCCTGATGCTGATAAGAATGACTGACCTCATGAAAAATGGGCTTTGTTTTCTCACTTAAACAGTGAGAAAATTTCATGGAGCCCTGAGCTCTCACTGAGGGGTGGGGTGGAGACCCAATGCGGCACAAGTTAGTAACCGCTGTGGTGGGATAGGCAGGGCCAGCTGTGGAGTCAATGGAGCAACCCCCAGGTGAAGCAGTTAAACCCCAACCCAAGGACTGGATTTTCCACAGTTACAAGGGAAATTAGATAACTATACACACACACACAAAACAGGCTGAAATATGTTGGGTTAGAAATCCCCAGTAACAACATTGATGGCCCAAACTGTCGGCAGTGACCCCAACCCATGACACTCCCTCTCTGTGTCCCTTCTCGACAGTGGGGCTGTGAGTGTAGCTGGATTGGGCAGTGGCTCCCTCTACTGTCCCATGGGGGAATCTCTTCTCTTCATTGCCACATGCCACGCAGTTGCTGTACTCTATCTGTCAGCCCAGCTGCTCAGTGGATTTGCCCATGTCACCCGGTTTCAATTGTTCCTTTCCACATAGAATCATAGGACTGGAAGGGACCTTGAGAGATCATCAAATCCAGGGGTTCTCAACCTTTTTCTTGCTGAGGCCCCATTCAACATCCTATAAAAACAACAGGGCCCAGCAGGGGGGAAGTGTGGGCTCCAGGCCAGGGGGACACACTTGGGCATGGGCATAGGCATAGTTTTACTTCTATTTTTTTTGGGGGGTTGGGGGGAGGAAGGCCTGGCAGGGCTCATCCCAGCTCCACACAGCAGGGTCTAGGGAGGATGTACCACCTCCATCCCCTGACTCACTCAGGAGGTCACCCAGCTTGTCTGGGCTCTGGGGGGATGCAACCAAAAATATAACTGAAAGGGGGGACTCAGTTCAAAAAGTTTGAAAACCGCTCAGGTGCGGGCAGGAGGTTAGTTAGGGGCTGTGTGAAATGAGGGGAGTAGCTCAGGGTACAGGGAGGGGATAGCTAAGGGCTGTGTATGGGCAGGGGGTAGCTCAGGGTGCAGGCAGGGGGTAGCTATGGGCTGTATGCAGGCAGGGGGGCTTCCAGTGCAATGCCCAGCTTCAGGGGCAAGGCACTGGGACTCCCAGCTTCAGCCTCTCTGCTGCTCCTGGCTTGTGGGGGAGGGGAGGTTTGCTGGCTCGAGCACCGCGTTGCTCCTGGCTTGGAGGGGATGTGGGGACCCTGCCAGCTTCAGCCCCACCTAGCTTCTGGCTGCGCCACTCCCGGCTTGGGGGGGATGGGGAGGGCACCGCGGGCTTCAGCCCTGCGCCGCTCCTAACTAGGGCAGGGGGCCCACTGGCTTCAGACCCGCACTGCTTCTGGCTTAGGAGGAAGGAGGGGCCCCCAGGCTTCAGTAATGGGGCTCCAGGTTTCAGCCGTGGGGCTCTGCGGCCCCCCGGAAAGGGCTTACTGACCCCCCGGCTGAGAACCACTGATCTAATCCAGTCCCCTGCACTCATGGCATGACTAAGCATTATCTAGATCATCCCGGACAGGTGTTTGTCTAACCTACTCTTAAAAATCTCCACTGATGGAGATTCCAGAACCCCTCAGGCAATTTATTTCAGTGCTTAACCACCCTGACAGGAAGTTAGCCATTGATAGCTACTCTCTGGGAATGGTTTTCCACCAGTTTTGCACGCATCTTATAGTAGCTCCATCTAAGATGTCTTTCCCTAGTTTGTTTATGAGAAGGTCAGGTGAGACTGCATCAAAAGCCTTACTACCATCAACATATTCCACATCTACTGCTTCTCCCCATCCACAAGGCTCGTTACCCTGTCAAAGAAAGCTATCAGGTTGGTTTGACACGATTTGTTCTTGACAAATCCATGCTGACTATTACTTATCACCTTAGTATCTTCCAGATGTTTGCAAATTTAGAGCTTAATTATTTGCTCCATTATCTTTCCAGGTACAGAAGTTAAGCTGACTGGTCTGTATTTCCCCAGGTTGTCCTTATTTCCCTTTTTATAGATGCCCTTTTCCAGTCTTCTGGAATCTCTCCCGTTTTCCATGACTTTTCAAAGATAATCACTAATGGCTCAGATATCTCCTCAGTCAGCTTCTTGAGTATTCTCGGATGCATTTCATCAGGCCCTGGTGACCTGAAGACATCTAATTGGTCTAAATAATTGTTTACTTGTTCTTTTCCTATTTTATCCTCGGATCCCACCTCATTTTCACTGGCATTCAGTATGCTAGATGTCCAATTACCACTAACCCTCTTCTTGAACACTGAAACAAAGAAGTCATTAACCACCTCTGCCATTTCCACATTTTCGGTTATTGTTTTTTCCCTCTTCATTGAGTGATGGGCCTACCTTGTCCTTGATCTTCCTCTTGCTTCTAATGTATTTGTAGAATGTTTTCTTGTCACCCTTTATGTCTCTACCTATGATCTGTTTTGTTTCTTGGCCTTTCTCATTTTGTCCCTACACACTTGTGTTATTTATGTTCATCCTTTGTCATAATTTGACCTAGTTTCCAGTTTACGTACAACAATTTTTTTGATTTTTAGATCATTGAAGATCTCCTGGTTAAGCCAGCATGGTCTCTGGCTTTACTTCCTGTCTTTCCTCTGCAGTGGACTAGTTTTCTTTTAGGCCCTGTAGTGGGGCAACTGCCCCACTCCAGTAAAACAGGGGTTAAAAGCATCCCTGGAGAGGGCTGTGGCTGGGCTAGGCTGATTCGGGAAGCAGCCACAGCTGTGGCCAGCTCAATCAGGGTCCAGCTGGCCCTTATAAGAGGGCTTGGGGCCAGAAGTGAGAGGAGTGTCACTCTAGTCCTGGAGGGAGAAGGGCTAGCTGCCTGGGAGCAATGTAGCTGAAGTGGAGCAGTGCTGGGGAAGGGCAAAGGGAGCTGGGGAGCAGCAGCCTGGTAAATCCCCAGGCTGAGGCCTTGTTGAAGGCCTAAGAAAGGTACGGGGGAGGCAGAGGGGCAGCCTGGGGATAGGCAAAGGCAGCAGGTCCTACCTCCTTGGCAATGATGAGTGGCCATTACAGACTGCAGTCTGCCCCAGTGAGCAGGGGCTAGATGATGACTGGCAGTAGCCACTGAGGCAAGGTGGGTTTAGAGGGTTGGGGGTTCCCCTGGGTGGGGAGACCCAGAGTGTGGGGGTACAGCTAGGGGGCAGCACCCCAAGGTAAAAGGGCACTGAGGTCCAGGAGGGATATGGGGGCCCTAAGGCAGGCAAGATACCAGCCTGCAGAGGGGGCTCCCAGTGCTGAAGAGCTGACTTCCAAGATGACCAGCAGGAGGTGCTGTGCCGGTGAGCCTTTGCCTTGCTACAAGCCCATAATAATGTCTCTGAAAAACTGCCAACTCTTGAACTGTTTTTCCCTTTAGACTTGCTACCCAGGGGATCTTACCTACCAACTCCCTGAATTTTCTCAAGTCAGCCTTCTTGAAAGGCAGCACCTTGCACAGACACATTGAATGTTGCCTGACATTATCAAGCTCTTTCTGAAATTCCTCACAATCCACCCAAACAAAAGAATTCAGTGGCCCGGGCAAGTTTTCCTATCTCATGTTTTTAGTCCATTATTCCAGGTCAATAATAAACACACAGAACACGACCAATCCTAGTATTGCCACTCAGGGCCTCCCACTCTCCAGGTGATCATTAATTCCCACCTCTCCCCATCCAATTCTTACACCTCACATATGGGCTCTGTCTCTCTGCTGCTCCCAGCACTGGGCTCTTCTCCCCTCCTGCTGCTGCACTGAGGCTCTCCAGCCTCCCTCCTTTGGGCGGCTCAGGGCTCCCTCCCCACAGCTCGGCCTGGGGGCGATGGGGCAGCAGGTCTCCTGGGGCAGGAACGCTGCAGGGGCTAGGGTGACCAGATGTCCTGATATTCAGGGCTTTTTCTTGTATAGCTGTTTATTACCCCCCCACACACTCTGTCCCTATTTTTCATATTTGCTATCTGGGCACCCTAGCAGGGGCTGGGGCTGCAGTGCAAGCAGCCCCATCCTGCGAGTTCCCCACCCCAGGGCAGAGGGGCCCAGCTGGGCTGATCTGGGGGTGGGGGGCAGGGGGAAGCAGCAGCAGTTCCTTTAATCTGACCTTTCCCACACCCTCCCCCCACAAATCTCCCCATGGGTCTTCTACTAACCCCCCCAAAATCCTCTCTGCTCCCCTGAATCCGCCTCCTGACACCCTGCCTCGCCCTGCACCTCCTGCCCTTCAGTCCCCCCCAAAAGCCTTTTCCCCCTCATGCCCCTGAACTGCCACCTGCCGCCTCCTGCTTCCACCTCCTTCGCTTGCCCTTTGAACGGCACCCGCCCCATTCTGCTCCCTGCCCTGAAGCAAACAACCCCCCGTGCTTTGGCTTGATAACACCCCTCCCCTGCTCCAACCTCTGTGCCCCCAGCCCCAAACCGCATAGGGCTGGGAGGAGGAGAAAGTCCTTGCCTGCTAATAAAGCCAGTTTGTGCTCCACAGCCCTGCCTTGGGGAGGGAGGGGGTCAGCCTGAACTTCTCCCCCTCCCCAACACTGACCCCTGTAAACTGCCCCTGAACTTCCCCCTCCTCAACAATCCCCTCAGCTCTGCCCCCCAAATCTACCCCATGCCTGGACTCTGCCCCTCCCCCATCCTGGCCCCCTCCTCAGTCCCCCTAATGAGCCCTGTATGAACCTCCAACCCCCTCTGCTCCCTTGAACCCACCTCCTGACCCCTGCAGGCCCTCCTGCACCTCAGCCCCCCTGAACTGCCCCCTCCCTTCCCTAGTGACCCCCAGCTCCACAGGGTGACTCTGCTGTGTCGGTTTAACTGTCACCCCAGGACATGCCAAGCTCCCCTCCCCCCTTACAGACACCTGGGCCCTCATTAGCCTCGGGGGTGGGAGCTAATTTGCACAGAGGATAATGGAGCAGCCAATCAGGTGCTGGCCTGGGTGCCGGGGGGGCTATAAAGGGCTCCTCAGGGCTTGAAGACCCCTGGGCATGGCTGTGGCTGTGCTGGGAGCCTGGGCTGCAGGGTCAGGGAGGGCTCTGGGCCCAGCCCCAGAGCCGGCAGGGGAAGCGGGAGGCTCTGGTGCTGTGCAGGGTGGGGCAAGAGCTGGGTACAAGAGGCCCCAGTCACTGCAGCTCCCCCTCTGTGGGGCTCCAGGGGAGAGGTCTGGAGCATTTGTCACACGCTTGGGATCCACCCTGTAAGGGAGGACAAACTGGGCTTCATTCATACCCCAGTCTCAGTCATAATGCTGGGGTAACAGCTAGGGCCCCTTTCATAAAACACCTCATTATTTTTAGCTCTTTGTTTCATGGGTTGCAAGCCTCCCACATTCTCATCCAGTGAAAGAGAGCCGTCCCCTCCTGCTGCCATTGACCCCCGTCCCTCTGACTGCTACTGACACGGCCTGGCCTGGGAATGTGAAGGAACGTCTCCGAACTGAGAGGAGACACGCACAGAAACATAAAGTCCTCTGTATTGGAGAGTGAGAGGCTGGAGAGACACAGACACACCCTCAGTTCACTGATCTTTCATGTTAATAACAGTTTGAAGAACATCCATCCAGTCTAGAAGAAAGGTTTGCACTCTCCAAGCAGCTCAGCACAGGGGATGGGGGCGCTGGGGCAGTAAAAAGGCTCCAGGGAGCCCTGAACCACGGTGGCTCCTGCTGGGGTGCCCAGGCACAACGGGGCACAGCTCGGTAACTGCTGGGGTGGGAGAGGCTGTAACAGCACTGAGGGAAGCTGAATGTAGGGGGATTTCTAGTTAAAAGGGAAGTTAGAGTTATTACAGTAAATGTGTAGGGAGAGAAACAACCATGATGGCATTTCTGTGTCAAAGTCTCTGCAGTCACCCCAGCCCTGGGATGCCCTATCACCTCCCAGCCCCTGTCCCTTCTCTCCAGTGGGGCTGAGAGCGCGTCTGCATGGGGCAATGGCTCCCGCTTGTGTCCCCCAGGAGGAATCTCTTCTCTTCTTTGTTATATTCTTCCCAGTGACCCTGGTCTGTCAGTGCAGCAGCTTAGTGGGTTTCTCCTCGTCACCAATTTTAAATTGTTCCTTTCCCCATGCAGCACCTTGAGCTTTCTCCATGGAATGTCGCCGGCCAGCACATTGCCCAGCTACCCGCTTTTGTAGCCCTCGCTAGTGTCCCTCACAATCCTCCCAAGCAGAAGAATTCTGTGGTATCAGCAAATTTCCCCATCTCACTGGCCATTCCATTATTCCAGGTGATAATTAATACACAGAACCATCCCAACCTTTGTATTGATCCCTAAGGTCCTCCTGGCTATTTACCTTATTCTCAGGTGGCAAACAGGGGAATTTATTCCTTCTAAAATCTTCCTCGTAGAGGCAATTCTGTCCTCGATGCCTCACCACCCCTTACACAGGGCAATCGGTCCTAGGGGAGGTGTCAGTCTGAGACTCACAAGGACACCTCCAAGCACTGGGCAATAAACAACACAGAGCTATTAAAATTTAGAAGAGAAAGGGTAAAATTTTCAAAAGTGCCTAAGGCTGCATCTACATTAGAGCTGAGGGGTGTGATTCCCAGCCATACCTGTGCTAGCTCTGCTCAAGCCAGCACACTGAAAATAGCAGGGATGGGGCATAGCCAAGCAGTCCTGTTGACAGCCATGGGGTCTGGGGTTCACTAGAGAGGGGATGATATTGAACTTTCTTTGGGCTGTGCCATTGGCCATTATCTTTGAAAACTCATGGCAATCAGGGGAAGTCCTGGAAGACTGGAAAAAGGCTAATGTAGTGCCAATCTTTTAAAAAGGGAAGAAGGAGGATTCTGGGAACTACAGGCCAGTCAGCCTCACCTCAGTCCCCGGAAAAATCATGGAGCAGGTCCTCAAGGAATCAATCCTGAAGCACTTATACAAGAGGAAAATGATCAGTAACAGTCAGCATGGATTCACCAAGGGAAAGTCATGCCTGACTAATCTAATTGCCTTCTATGGTGAGATAACTGGTTCTGTGGATGAAGGGAAAGCAGTGGACATGTTATTCCTTGACTTTAGCAAAGGTTTTGACACAGTCTCCCACAGTATTCTTGTCAGCAAGTTAGGGAAGTATGGGCTGGATGGATGCACTACAAGGTGGGCAGAAAGTTGGCTAGATTGTCTGGCTCAACGGGTAGTGATCAATGGCTCCATGTCTAGTTGGAAGCTGGTATCTAGCGGAGTGCCCCAAGGGTCGGTCCTGGGGCTGGTTTTGTTCAATTTCTTCATTAATGATCTGGAGGATGGTGTGGATTGCACCCTCAGCAAGTTTGCAGATGACATTAAACTGGGAGGAGTGGTAGATATGCTGGAGGGTAGGGATAGGATACAGAGGGACCTAGACAAATTGGAGGATTGGGCCAAAAGAAATCTGATGAGGTTCAACAAGGACAAGTGCAGAGTCCTGCACTTAGGATGGAAGAATCCAATGCACCACTACAGACTAGGGACCAAATGGCTAGGCAGCAGTTCTGCGGAAAAGGGCCAAGGGGTTACAGTGTACGAGAAGCTGGATATGAGTCAACAGTGTGCCCTTGTTGCCAAGAAGGCCAATGGCATTTTGGGATGTATAAGTAGGGGCATAGCGAGCAGATCGAGGGACGTGATTGTTCCCCTCTATTCAACATTGGTGAGGCCTCATCGGGAGTACTGTGTCCAGTTTTGGGCCCCACACTACAAGAAGGATGTGGAAAAATTGGAGAGTCCAGCGAAGGGCAACAGAAATGATTAGGGGTCTGGAACACAGGACTTATGAGGAGAGGCTGAGGGATCTGGGATTGTTTAGTCTACAGAAGAGAAGAATGAGGGGGGATTTGATAGCTGCTTTCAACTACCTGAAAGGTGGATCCAAGGAGGATGGATCTAGACTATTCTCAGTGATAGCAGATGACAGGACAAGCAGTAATGGTCTCAAGTGGGGGAGGTTTAGGTTGGATATTAGGAAAAACTTTTTCACTCGGAGGGTGGTGAAACACTGGAATGCGTAACCTAGGGAGGTGGTGGAATCTCCTTCCTTAGAAGTTTTTAAGGTCAGGCTTGACAAAGCCCTGGCTGGGATGATTTAATTGGGGATTGGTCCTGCTCTGGGCACGGGGTTGGACTAGATGACCTCCAGAGGTCCCTTTCAACTCTGATATTCTATGATTCTCTTGCAGTGATTTCCCATAAACCCTGGGAAAAGCTGTTTGTCCTCTCTGCCCAAAATACCTTCCTCTCCATATCCTGTTCCTGACTCATTTACTAAATTTAAATTGATTTACATTTCCGACTGCCTGAGATCTTGCTGTATATCAAGCAGAGCAGGCACTTTGTTGGGATCTCTAGATGATGACAGAGCACAGAATAAAGACACATGGCTCAACCCCTGAACTCCTTACTCAGGATTTCAAATGGCAGTTGCCTCAGTAAGTTTTAGTGGGGGCTTGGCTACATTTTCAGGATTCCAAGCTCGAGGACACTAACCCATTCTAGTGCACTAAAAACAGAGTGTAGTCGTAGGGGCACAAGTGGCTAGGTGTAAACACCCATCCACGATGCTAGCCACATCCTCTGGCAGCTAGTCCCTCCTGCCACTCACACTGCTGCAGCAATGTTATTTTTAGTGCCCAACCTGGATCAGAGCTAGTGTGTGTATCTCTACCTGAGCTGGGAATCAGACCCCCAGCTTGAAGTGTAGACGTACCCTAAGTAAAACTGTGTAAGTAGCTTAGGCTCTAGTCAATCATGACTTATTTAATGAAGGTGGGATATTGGTACCCTTCCCAGGATAGAGTCCCCCATCCTGTAAGTATGGCTTACATTCTTCATCAGCAAGGAGATGTGGAGAACTTTAACAGAACTGTGAAAGATAGACATGGGAAAAGGATACTTTACAAGTACAATGGGTTTGCTAATGAGGGCACAACAACTCCCATCAGCCCTCTCCCTACTGCACATCCCTTTACCCTGCCCAGGAACCTAAGTATTTAGTCAGTTCCTGATGGGCTTATTCATTGATTCCAAGGCCAGAAGGGACAATGGTGATTGTCTAGTCTAGTCTGACCTTCTGTATAACACAGGCCAGAGAACTGCCCCATAATTCATAGAGCAGATGTTTTTTTTTTTTAAATGGCCAAACTTGAATTAAAAATGATCAGTGATAGAGAATCCACCATGACCCTTGGTAAATTGTTCCAATGGCTAATTACCCTCACTGTCAAAAATGTACAACTTATTCCCAGTCTGAATTTGTGTAGCTTCAACTTCCATCCATTGGAGCGAGTTATACCATCTCTGCTAGAGAAAATATTTGTTCCCCATTTAGATACTTATAGACTGTAATCAAGTCACCCCTTCACCTTCTCTTTGTTGAGCTAAATCACTCTAAGGCATGTTTCAGAGTAGCAGCCGTGTTATTCTATATTTGCAAAAAGAAAAGGAGTACTTGTGGCACCTTAGAGACTAACCAATTTATTTGAGCATAAGCTTTCGTGAGCTCCTTCAGGATAGGTTGTAGATCCTTGATAATGCGTTGGAGAGGTTTTAGTTGGAGGCTGAAGGTGATGGCTAGTGGCGTTCTGTTATTTTCTTTGTTAGGCCTGTCCTGTAGTAGGTGACTTCTGGGTACTCTTCTGGCTTGTCAATCTGTTTCTTCACTATCAAGCATTCTTACAACTACAATACCCACCTGCTGAACTAGCCGTCACCTTCAGCCCCCAACTAAAACCTCTCCAACGCATCATCAAGGATCTACAACCTATCCTGAGGGACGACCCATCACTCTCACAAATCTTGGGAGACAGGCCAGTCCTTGCCTACAGACAGCCTCCCAACCTGAAGCGAATGCTCACCAGCAACCACATACCACACAACAGAACCACTAACCCGGGAACCTATCCTTGCAACAAAGCCCGTTGCCAACTGTGCCCACATATCTATTCAGGGGACACCATCAAAGGGCCTAATAACATCAGCCACACTATCAGAGGCTCGTTCACCTGCACATCTACCAATGTGATATATGCCATCATGTGCCAGCAATGGCCCTTTGCCCTGTACATTGGTCAAACTGGACAGTCTCTATGTAAAAGAATAAATGGACACAAATCAGATGTCAAGAATTATAACATTCATAAACCAGTCGGAGAACACTTCAATCTCTCTGGTCACACGATTACAGACATGAAAGTTGCGATATTACAACAGAAAAACTTCAGAAACAGACTCCAACGAGAGACTGCTGAATTGGAATTAATTTGCAAATTGGATACAATTAACTGAGGCTTGAATAGAGACTGGGAGTGGTTGAGTCATTATAAAAAGTAACCTTTTTCCCCTTGTTTATTCCTTTCTCCCCTCCCCCCCGGTTCCTCAGACGTTCTTGTTAAACCCTGGATTTGTGCTGGAAATGCCCCACCTTGATTATCATACACATTGTAAGGAGAGTGATCACTTTAGATAAGCTATTACCAGCAGGAGAGTGGGGTGGGGGGAGAGAAAACCTTTTGAAGTGATAAACACCCATTTTCTCATGGTCTGTGTGTATAAAAACATCCTCACTGTATTTTCCACTGTACGCATCTGATGAAGTGAGCTGTAGCTCACAAAAGCTCATGCTCAAATAAATTGGTTAGTCTCTAAGGTGCCACAAGTACTCCCTTTCTCTCAGCAAAGGTAGGGATGGAGCCACCCAAGAGCAGCCCTGACCACCCCCGCTTTGGTCCACAGTGTGTGAAAACCTACTAATAACATACACAGGTGAGTTCACAGCATGTCATGATCAACAGTAGCGAGGTCAGTGGCCGATCTAATCACATCAACACGAACCTTAATTCTCAGTTACTCTGAGGCTGTTTATAAATGTTTATATCTGACCGGCTGGTCCTGCCCTCTTCTGTCTAACATGGCTGGAAGTTTGCCAAGGGTTTCTTGGCTCTAATAGCCCAGCAGACAGAGAAGTAACAGCTGCAATGTCTATATTTAATATGTAACTCTCTGAAGATGGATATTTGTATAAAAGATCTGGTGGGATCAAAATTTTAACTCCAACACAGCACTTGCTTCCAAGCTTTCTCCCTTGTGGGTGACTGGAGAGGAAGATTTTGTAACAGTTATAAGGGTTTATACCTTACTGCTTGTGATAATATTGCTTGTGAAGAAGCCCAGCGACCTCCAATAAAAATATATAGCATAGGTGTTAGCTAGAGAGCAAATCTAAGTCCTACTCATGTACCCCACTCCCCAGAGCAGGGCTAAGGCTCACTGGGCTGTACACTGCAGCCGGGAATGTGGGAGGGAGGCACTCGGGCTGTGCGGAACCTGATTCAAATAATAATGGAGATAAAAAGAAAATGACTGTAATATCACAAAATTGCTGCCCCTCAGACCTTCCTCCCTTCCTCCTCATTACATCCTCCCTTCTCTTGTCTTTCTGTTTAGTTTCTCCCTTCCTAATTAAACCCAGCACCACCACTGCCAAAAAACACACATCCCACTGGCACTAACATGGGGTCTGCTGCCATCCCATTGATGGTTCTGTCTGTGAGTTATATCGCTTCCCCCTACCCTGTCTTTGTCTGGTCTATTTAGAATTGCTCCTCAGACCAGCACTGTCTGCCATCCTCTATTTGTATAGTTTCCAGTACAATGGGGCCCCGATCTCGGTTGGTCACTAGGTACGACTGCAACACACATGACTGAAACTTCTTCCCCTTTGTTATTAATCTCAGTGGTAAAAGAACAGGTCATTTGTTTCAAGACCCCAAGTTAAGGAGGACTCTCTACTGCACGGCATGATGGCATGTGACTAGAAATGTGGGGAACAAACACTCCCCACATCTCTTAGGTGTGTCAGTAGCATATAATTACAGATTGACTGTAGGGTTGCCAACCCTGTGGGGTTGCCCTGGAGTCTCCAGGAATTAAAGATTAATCTTGAATTAAAGATTATGTAACATGAGGAGTTTACCTCCAGGAATACATCTAACTAAAATTGGCAACCCTAGTGACTGACTAGGCTAATAAATGAGTCACCTCCCCAAGAGTGGAACTCTAACCTGATTGCTAATAACTGATCCAGGGCTGTGCCTGAGGGGAAAGGGAGTGATGTGATTGGCCTAGGTCTGGACTGAACCCACTCTGATCAACTCAGTTCAGTTTTGCCAGACACAATCTGATCATCACTGTTAATTCTGTAGACTTAGTCACAGCTCAGTAGTGACCTGGCCCTGCCATACCAGCATCCTGGCTGGGAGCACGTCCCTGGGAGCAGGGGGAGAGCAGAAAGATATCAGTGTCCCAAAACAGCTGCTCTTGCCCTGCCAGTCACACTCTCTGATGAAGGACAGTCTGAACCTGAGCTCAAACCCTTTCAGTTTCATCTTGGTTCATGACTGGATACAAATAGAGCCTGTGATGGTGCCAAGGGTCACAGGAGAGGGGGATGATGTGCGCTCTTTAGGGATGTGACTTCTTTTCTTCTGCCAATTTCCT
This sequence comes from Eretmochelys imbricata, assembly GCF_965152235.1. NCBI lineage: Eukaryota > Metazoa > Chordata > Testudines > Cheloniidae > Eretmochelys > Eretmochelys imbricata. Next base: position 18,061,114 of record NC_135577.1, read on the forward strand.
GTAAACCCAGAGGGACACCGGCCAGCGGCTCTCCCCAAAATACTTATTGAAATGTCTGACTTACTATAAGCGTCCACTGCATAACACAGACACTTCGTTGGGGGATGGGATCTCTTTAGATTCTCACACAGACTGTGAGGTAGATACTAGGCTGGCCAGGCTAGGGAATTAGCTCTCGCCACTCAGGAGCACCCTCTGCAGGTGGTGTCTTACCCATAATTACCTGCCCTTTTCCAAGCTCCACCACATTAGGCCCTGCATCCCTCCCAGACCATGGTGCACTTTCCTGGGGTACTGCCCTCTGGCGGTGCCCCACTCTCTGGGTGCTGCCCCTCCAGGAAACTGGCTACCCCTAATCCCACCACTCGCCTCAGTGACCCACTGCCGTTCTTCACCTAGCCCCTTCCCTCAGGGGCAAACTGCAGTCTGAACTGGCCACTCATCATCAGCAAGGGGGGTGGACCTGCTGCCTCTTCCTCCCCGGCTGCCCCTCCGCAACTCTAATACCTCCTCAAGGCCCTGTATCAGACCCTCAGCCTGGGAGTTGATCAGGCCAGAGCTACCCTAGCTCCCACTGACCTTCCCCAGCACTGCTCTGTCCAAGTACCTTTCCCTGTCTAGGCAGCCAGCCCCATCACCTCATTCAGTTTTCTCATTTTTTTTTCAACAGTCACCCTGTGCAGCCTCGTACATCCTGCCATATCAGTACCCCGACACAGGCCTGTGGATAAGGCTGATGTTGCAAACTTTATGTTCTGGGTTTAGTGTATGTGTCGAAGGGGGTCACACACTAGGTTGCTACTGTCGGGTGAACTTATTTCACACCCCAGAGGATCCTCACATCCCTCCATTCCCACCCACAAGCTTCCTGCATGCCATGCTCCCATGCCCCTCTATTTCTGGGGCTCTGTGTGCCCCCCAAAGTCCCTCCTACTCTCATACTACACCCCTCCCCGTTTTCCCCTCCAATGACAGCAGCTCTGTGTGACTCCCATTCTCCCCATACCAGGGGCTTTGTGTACCCCATTCCTCACTCCCCCCATTCCTCCCCCAATAGCAGGGGTTCTGAATGTGCTCCCATTCCACTACCCCCCCACACACATTTTCCTTCACTCCCTCCATACCAGAGTTCCCTAATCTTCCCCCCACCAGGAGCTCTGTGTGCCCCCCATTACTCCCTCCCTCTAAACCAGGGCCCCCCTTCACTCTCAGGCCAGCTCTGTCTGCCCCCCATTCCCAACTTCCCTCCATGCTAGGGGTGCTATGTGTCCCCTTCCCCCTATACCAGGTTCTCCTAATTTCATGCTGTCTGGAGTGGCTCACAACTGTGAGTGCCAATCTCAGGGCAGACTGTCAGAAAATGGGGCAGAGAGCCCAACATGGTGGTGTGTTTTATAATTAGGGTGACCTTATTTCCCTATGCTGGATATGAACACCTCGTAAAATTACTCGTGAGTTCACTGGCAATCAATCAGAACTATGCAGTACAAACTTTCAAATTAACATCAAGTTGACTGAGCCTCCATTAAAAAGAAATACTGCCTAGTTGGATTCTTTTTATTTACCTTCTTATCTTTAAGGCTTTAGGGTTCACATTTAGGGGTGTGTGACACCCCCACACACACCTTCCCACACCTGCAGGGTGAGGTGACATACACACACCCATACACCTCTCTCACACGGGTGTATGTGTGTGTGACTGACGGACTCGACCCTTTCCCTGCCTGGTGCTCTTTGCCCTCCACGTCTAGCTGGGCCCCTGGGTCAGACCTGCCTCTCCTGGTACCTGGTGCCACATCTTACCAAGGCAACACATGGATGGGGGCACGCAGGCTCACATGCCTCCCCCCATTTCTGCAAGGGCTTATACCAAAATGTGGCATGTGGCCACCAGCAGCCTTTTGGCACTGTGCAGGAGGGAAGGGATAGGAGCTGCTTCCAGCCACAGAGGAGGAGTAGAGGGGAAGTGATGACTTGGCCCTTGTCTTTGCAGAGCTCATCTCATCTTGTTCCCCCCACCCCAACCGTGGCTGGAAGCAGCTTGTCCCTTCCTGCCCACACAGTATCATAAATCAGCTAAGACCTCCATGCTTCTGCTGGCCACCAACATAACCTAGATGCCTTCTGTCCCCCCCGGCTACAGCGTGGAAAGGAAGGGGTTAAGCCTTAAGAATGCACTGTGCACCAGGGCCCAGGTAACCTGATTGCAGAGGCTTCAGAGAACCCGGCCAGAGAGGTAGCTCAGCAGGGGAGGGTGCCTAGGGGACAGAGCAGCCCCACGCTCCTTGGGGGCTGGACCGCAGGGCAAAGAGGGTACTAAACCCCTGTCCGGGGGCTGCTGTGAAGCCTGCAGGGTCAGGTTGGGAAGAGGCTGGAAATTGTTTCCCACCCCAGTCCAGAGCTTAGTGGCTTCCCCATGCATGCATTGCACAGGGCTTTGACACACGCAGGGCTCGGCTCCTCCTGGCCAGTGTCCCGGGCTGGAGGGTCTTGGGCTTTCCCAGGGTGCTGGCCCAGCCAGAGGCAGTGGGGGAAGGAAGGAGTCTGCCGGCCAGACTGTTAATAAGTGCAGTGCTCCAAACAGGAGCTGGTTCTCCGCACAGCGCTGGGAGTGGGATATGTCCAGCTGTGTGTGTGTGGGGGGGGGGGGGGGTGATATGGAGGAGCAGCAGGACTTGTGGGGGTGAAGGGGCAAAGCAGGGAGAGGACAGTGGGAGGAGGAGCATGTAAAGGGCCGATGGTGATATCTGATCTCTGGTCACGCAATCTACCACATATCTATTCAGGGAACACCATCAAAGGGCCTAATAACATCAGCCACACTAACAGAGGCTCATTCACCTGCACATCCACCAATGTGATATATGCCATCATGTGCCAGCAATGCCCCTCTGCCATGTACGTTGGTCAAACTGGACAATCTCTACGTAAAGAATAAATGGACACAAATCAGATGTCAAGAATTATAACATTCATAAACCAGTCGGAGAACACTTCAATCTCTGTGGTCACGCAATCACAGACATGAAGGTCGCTATCTTAACTGTCCAAAACTGGAAGATCGGAAATTCATGAAAAAACTCGTACAGATACAGACAGACATCATCTTCCTTTCCAAATGCAGACAGATGGACATCATACCAAAAGGACTGAAGGTAAAAAATCCATTACAATCTACATACCACACAGACTATGCTGACAGCTTGTGCCACACGCTCTCAAAGAAATTGCGGAACCACCTGATCAACATCGTCTACAGCAAACAGGGAAAGATTAAGAATGAGCTCTCAGAACTGGATACTCTCATAAAAAAACAACCCTCCACACAAACTTCCTCGTGGCTGGAATTTACAAAAACTAGACTAGCCATTTACAACACACACTTTGCTTCTCTACAAAAGAAAAAAGACACTAAACTATCTAAACTACTACATGCCACAAGGGGCCACAGCAATGGTTCCCTTAACCCACCCAGCAATATTGTTAATCTATCCAATTATACTCTTAGCCCAGCAGAAGAATCTGTCCTATCTCGGGGCCTCTCCTTCTGTCCCTCCACCCCCACGAACATGATACAGTTCTGCGGTGACCTAGAATCCTATTTTCAACGTCTCCGACTCAAGGAATATTTACAACACACCTCTGAACAACATACTAATCCACAGAGACCTTCCTACCAACACTACAAAAAGAAGGATTCTAGGTGGACTCCTCCTGAAGGTCGAAACAACAGACTGGACTTCTACATAGAGTGCTTCCGCTGACGTGCATGGGCTGAAATTGTTGAAAAGCAGCATCACTTGCCCCATAACCTCAGCTGTGCAGAACACAATGCCATCCACAGCCTCAGAAACAACTCTGACAGCATAGTCAAAACGGCTGATAAAGGAGGTGCTGTTGTCATCATGAATAGGTCAGAATATGAACAAGAGGCTGCCCGGCAGCTCTCTAACACCACTTTCTACGAGCCATTACCCTCTGATCCCACTGAGAGTTACCAAAAGAAACTACACCATTTGCTCAAGAAACTCCCTGAAAAAGCACAAGATCAAATCCGCACAGACATACCCCTGGAACCCTGACCAGGGCTATTCTATTTGCTACCCAAGATCCATAAACCTGGAAATCCTGGATGCCCCATCATCTGAGGCATTGGCACCCTGACAGCAGGATTGTCTGGCTATGTAGACTCCCTCCTCAGGCCCTACGCTACCAGCACTCCCAGCTATCTTCGAGACACCACTGACTTCCTGAGGAAACTACAGTCCATCGGTGATCTTCCTGAAAACACCATCCTGGCCACTATGGATGTAGAAGCCCTCTACACCAACATTCCACACAAAGATGGACTACAAGCCGTCAGGAACATTATCCCCAATAATGTCACGGCCAACCTGGTGGCTGAACTTTGTGACTTTGTCCTCACCCACAGCTATTTCACGTTTGGGGACAACATATACCTTCAAATCAGCGGCACTACTATGGGTACCCGCATGGCCCCTCAGTATGCCAACATTTTTATACCTGACTTAGAACAACGTTTCCTCAGCTCTCGTCCCCTATTGCCCCTCCTCTACTTGCGCTCTATTGATGACATCTTCATCATCTGGACCCATGGAAAAGAAGCCCTTGAGGAATTCCACCATGATTTCAACAATTTCCATCCCACCATCAACCTCAGCCTGGACCAGTCCACACAAGAGATCCACTTCCTGGACACTACGGTGCTAATAAGCGATGGTCACATAAACACCACCCTATACCGGAAACCTACTGACCGCTATTCCTACCTACATGCCTCCAGCTTTCACCCAGACCGCACCACACGATCCATTGTCTACAGCCAAGCTCTACAATACAACTGTATTTGCTCCAAACCCTCAGACAGGGACAAACACCTACAAGATCTCTATCAAGCATTCTTACAACTACAATACCCACCTGCTGAAGTGAAGAAACAAATTGACAGAGACAGAAGAGTACCCAGAATTCACCTACTACAGGACAGGCCCAATGAGGAAAACAACAGAACGCCACTAGCCATCACCTTCAGCCCCCAACTAAAACCTCTCCAACGCATCATCAAGGATCTACAACCTATCCTGAAGGATGACCCATCACTCTCACAAATCTTGGGAGACAGGCCAGTCCTTGCCTACAGACAGCCCCCCACCCTGAGGCAAATACTCACCAGCAGCCACATACCACACAACAGAACCACTAACCCAGGAACCTACCCTTGCAAGAAAGCCCGTTGCCAACTGTGTCCACATATCTATCCAGGGGACACCATCATAGGGCCTAATCACATCAGCCACACTATCAGAGGCTCATTCACCTGCACATCTACCAATGTGATATATGCCATCATGTGCCAGCAATGCCCCTCTGCCATGTGCATTGGCCAAACTGGACAGTCTCTAGGTAAAAGAATAAATGGACACAAATCAGATGTCAAGAATTATAACATGCAAAAACTGGTTGGAGAACACTTCAATCTCTTTGGTCACTCAATTACAGACCTAAAAGTGGCAAGTCTTCAACAGAACTAAGATGGAATATAAGCTGGCCCACCAGGGTTCCCCACCCTCCATTGCTGGTAAAAGTTCCCGCCACTTGGTAGCTGGGTGGGAGACGAGGGTGGGGAAATGCTCCCAGCACTGGCAGCTACTCCCCTGGTCAGGGTGGGGTTTTTTTTGCAGCACTGGGAGAGCTCTTTCCCAGCGCTGGTGCTGCGACTACACAGCCACGTTAAAGTGTTGCCACGCTTGGTGGTGAAGACATCCCCTAAGTCCAGACAAGGGTGAGGGCACAGTGCCCCTCTTGCTTTGCCTTCATTCAGATGGGAGGCAGTAATTTAGGGCAGGCATCTAACAGCAGAAAATTAACAGAACCCCACGATGGCTCAGCCGTTCCGTGTGAGAGAGCAGAGAACCACATCTCCATCCATTCCCCTCCCACCTTCAGCCATGGACACACAGTCCTTTCCTCCAGCTCTCGACGCAGCTCCAGGGATTTATGCCTCTTCTTCCTGCCCCTTGTCAAATTGAGAGAGAGGAAACTTGTCCCTGAAGCGGTTTCCAGAGCTCAGGTGCCAGTTCTGCTCTCCGAGAGCTTCTCCTGCGGCTTGCGTGCAGGGATGTCCTGCTCTGAGGGGCCAGTGCTGATGGGACACCTCCCCAGCTGCAAAGGGAGGTTACTGGGGGGCAAGGAGAGGCCCTTCTGGCCTATGCTATGGAAGGACTGGGGGAGCAGGAATATCTGGGAGGACCATGGGAGAGAAGGAATGGTGGGGGCAGCTATAACCTCTGTAAATGCCCCCCCCCCATTAATGTCATGCATCCTTAGTCAGGAGTTCTCTCCCTGATGATTGGCCCATGGTACAAGAGATCCTTAGTTCAATCACTGGGGATCCCCGTCACTGATGATCTTTGTGAAAGGCAAAGGAGGCCTTTGCAGCTGAGCTAGGATCTGTGCTCTTTCTCCCTCCCCACCTACGACTGCAGTTTCTTCTTCTCTCCACCTCCTACGAGGAGGTCAAATATATCCCGTCCATTGATAGCCACCTTTGAAGTTCAGGTGTGGACAAAGCACCCTTTCAGTTAGGCTAAATATGGGAGCAATTAAATACCCCATGGTTTAGTGGGAGCAAAAACAACAGAACCCACCACCCAAGGCATGGACCAGCATGGCAAGGCCTGAGTAGTAGGTGAGACAAGCAGGCTGAGGAGAACCCTAGGACTGATTGCAAAAATGCAGGGGCTGGGGAATGGATTTATATTGCAGATAACTATCGAAAGGAATAAGGAAGCCCGCAGAAACCCAGAGAAGCCTTGGTAATGTGGCTGTGGAGGAAGCCAAGAAAAAGCCCTTTGTTAGGGCACAGGACTGGCTACAAGCAAGTTTGCATTTCTACTGTGTTCAGGGAAACAGAGCTGTGTGCACCTTCTTCTTAAGTAAACAAGATTGTACCAAGAAATATGGGACATTTATAATCAATTTCTCCTCTTAATGGAAACAACCTGGAGAGGCCCCGAATACTGCTAAGCACTTGGGCCGAGAGGCAACACTATAAAGAAATACAGTACACACAAAAAATGCCTTTAGTTTGAACTGCAACACAAAACCTTAACTCTGAATTCATACTTCCCCCACACGAAAAGAATAGATCATGTATCTTCACATTTCTAGAAAGCTCATGTTAATGTTGCTGATGTCACAGTTAAAGTTTGTGTTACAGTTGGAGGTAGTGGGCAGTAGACTGTGGAATCGCCAGGTCCATCAATAAGAGTGATTAACACAATCTGTGGGTTTTAAGGCTCGATAGAGAAGCCTCCGAGTCTAAGGCCAGCCATGCTCTCTGGTTTATTTGGGGAGATCCTCTGAAGCCTGCTTGTGACACCCGTCACCCACAGGGCCACAGACCCCCCAGTTGAGAACCACTGTGGTAGAATAGATCCCTGTCAGCCGAAAGAGCTGAGGCTTTGTCTTCACTGCAGAGTTAACTTGAGTTTTCTACACTCAGTTACTGGGCTTGAGTCAGCCTCTCTCACATGAGAAGAGCCACACTGTGAATAAACAAAGGTCCTGCTGTGTCCAGACTGGCACTGCACTCACTCAGGTGGGGCACTGAGACTTTTAGGAGCTCATCCTAAGGCTCTTTGCACAGCAGTGAGCTGAGACACTGTATGGATTCTTCCCCAGTGGATGGTGGGAGAACCTGTCTGTCCTTTCTTGGGACACAGGGGAAGAGTGGGAAGGCATTGGAGAATTAGAAGCACTCAAGTGCAGCTAGCTTGCATCCATACTACAGAAAGATCATGTTAGCTGGTGAGTTGTGCTAACTTAGGCTTTAGCCTGTGCCCCGAGGGGCCAGCTCACTTGAGTTATAAGCAGCACATCTTAAGGGTTTTTCTGTGTGGACAGGAGTCGAGTTAGGGCAATGCATAAGGTGTAGCTCGAGTTAACTGGGCATCTCCTTTTGAATCTGAGCAATATTATCTGCAGAATACAATGAAAATACTTCACTCTCACAAGCCCCATTCACACCTGGCAGTGCCAATCTCTTCTAACCATGTTCACTGCCACTACAGAACAAAGGGCGATAAGAGGACATTGTCTTGGGGAAGGTCTGTCTCCTCTGGCTCTCTGGTTTGTTGAAAGTCTAATTCTAACTCGGGATTTATGCCACCTTTCTCCCACAGCTTTGGGGCTCGCAGAGTCTGTGATTCCTGATTTAATACCTCCATCAAGATAAACAGAAGAGAAATAATGACTAACTCTCTTCAATCACATCCTGTTTTGTATGTGTTTGTTTTATTCAATACACTGCACCTGCTGCCAGGGCCGGCCCACAACATTTTGGCACCTCAGGCATTAGGGTGACCAGATGTCCCAACTTTATAGGGCCAGTGCCAACTTTTGGGTCTTTTTCTTATATGGATTCCTATTACCCCCCACCCCCTGTCCTGATTTTTCACATTTGCTATCTGGTCACCCTATCAGGCAGGGAGCTCAAATGATGCCCCCATGCCCCCTTCTTGGGCCAAAACTTTGAAAGGTCTCAATTCTGCCTTCTTTCTGTTCTACTCCGCCCACGGTACTGCTCTGCTACCTACCCCAATAAAGGAGAACTAACAACTTTAAATGCCTTGTTCAAAAATTGTAAGTACACTTTACTATGCAGACAAGAAACGTCACATTTGCTGTTCAGGCGTTTGAAAGTTAACACTGGCATTTTGATGTTTGAATAATCAAAGGGGTGCTTTCCATGTCTTCTTGGTTGCAGAGATTTGAACTGCTTCTGCTTCCTGAAAGTCCACAGTGTGGGCCAACTCATACTCTATTGAGATGGTTGCAAGGCCGACTAGCCTCTCCTGGGTCATTGTGGAGCGTAGATGTGTTTTTACTAATTTCAGCTTGGAGAAGCTGTGTTCTCCACTGGCAGCTGTTACAGGAAGTGTTAGAAGTATGCACAGAGCAACAAAATAATTTGGAAAGAGGGTGGTCATCTTATTTGTGCACATATATTCCAGAACAGCCTTTGGAGTTGATCCTGTTGAATGTATCTGAAAAGGGCTTTCAGTTCATCACCTATATCACTTGCATCAATATCGCACATGTCATCATGTGTCAACACGGTCTCTAGTGCCCTGCATTGCTGGTTTAGGTCTTCTTCAGGTACAGTGAGGAGTTTGGGAATATCCTACAACATCCCAAATATACTGCTGTGATCCTTGAGCTGCATGAAACGTTCTGCAACTGATTGTATCGCACAGTCTAGCACCTGGTTAAAGAATTCAGCTTTGAATTGTTGTTTGGGGTCTCTTATGAGATTCTCCCATGCCTCACAAACAAAATGTCGTCTTCTTCGGTGACTCTTGTATTCTTAAATGGGTGGGGAAATAGCTTCAGTGTGAAGCTCCTCTAACCATTTCTGCGCACTCTTCAGAACGTTTTGAAATCCCTCATCTGGCCGGAAGGAGTGTAGGTGGCTGCAGCAGCAGAGGAGCCAGCCAACAGAGCTGGAGACAGGGGAGGTTGAGGGGGAGTTCTGCTGGAGGAGAAGGACTGAGGTGAGAAGGCAAAGACAGACACAGAGGCAGCAGTGGTGGTGACCCAAGCGGTGGAGGACACAATGAAAACCTCATGTTTTCTTCCGCACTATGGATAGAGCCCTCTTTAATGTTTTTAATGAAGTAAATACTCATGGGAACTGTGCATTCATGGGAGACTTTAACTTCCCAGATATAGACTGGAGGACAAGTGCTAGTAATAATAATAGGGCTCAGATTTTAATAGATGCGATACCTGATGAATTCCTTCATCAAGTAGTTGCTGAACCAACAATTGGGGATCTCATTTTAGATTTGGTTGTGAGAACCTCCGAGAAGAAATGGTTGTAGGGGACACCCTTGGTTCCAGTGATCATGAGCTAATTCACCTTAACCTGAAGGGAAGGATAACAAAAAATAGATCTGTGAGTAGGGTTTTTGATTTCAAAAGGGCTAACTTTAAAAAAATTAAGGACATTAGTTAGGGAAGTGGATTGGACTGAAGAACTTATGGATCTAAAGGCAGAGGAGGCCTGGGATTCCTGCAAGTCAAAGTTGCAGAAGCTGTCAGAAGCCTGCATCCCAAGAAAGGGGAAAAAAATTCATAGGCAGGACTTGTAGACCAAGCTGGATGAGCAAGCATCTCAGAGAGGTGATTAAGACAAAGCAGAAAGTATACAGGGAGTGGAAGATGGGAGGGATCAGCAAGGAAAGCTACCTTATTGAGGTTAGAACATGTCGGGATAAAGTGAGAAAGGCTAAAAGCCATGTAGAGTTGGACCTTGCAAAGGGAATTAAAACAAATAGTAAAAGGTTCTATAGCCATATAAATAAGAAGAAAACAAAGAAAGAAGAAGTGGGACAGTTAAACACTGAGGACTGAGTGGAAGTTAAGGAGAATCCTAGAATATCTAGGCATGGCCCACTATCTAAACAAGTACTTTGCCTTTGTCTTTAATGAGGCTAATGAGGATCTTAGGGTAATGGTAGCATGATAAATGGGAATGAGGCTATGGAGGTAGAGATTACCATATCCGAGGTAGAAGCCAAACTTGAACAGCTGAATGGGACTAAATGGGGGGCCCAGATAATCTTCATCCAAGAATATTAAAGGAATTGGCACATGAACTTGCAAGCCCATTAGCAAGAATTTTTAATGAATTTGTAAATGCAGGGGTTGTACCACATGACTGGAGAATTGCTAACATAGTTCCTATTTTTAAGAAAGGAAAACAAGTGATCCGGGTAACTACAGGCCTGTTAGTTTGACATCTGTAGTATGGAAAAAATTTTGAAGGAGAAAGTAGTTAAGGACATTGAGGTCAATGGTAAATGGGACAAAATACAACATGGTTTTACAAAAGGTGGATCGTGCCAAACCAACCTGATCTCCTTTCTTGAGACAGTAACAGATTTTTTAGACAAAGGAAACACAGTGGATCTAATTTAGCTAGATTTCAGTAAGGCGTTTGTTACGGTACCACATGGGGAATTATTAGTTCAAGAATACTAATTATTACAGAGGGTCCTATTGAAAGGTGAACTGTCAGGCTGGAGGGAGGTTACCAGTGGAGTTCCTCAGGGATCGGTTTTGGGACCAATCTTATTTAATCTTTTTATTACTGACCTCGGCACAAAAAGTGAGTGTACACTAATAATGTTTGTGTATGACACAAAGCTGGGAGGTATTGCCAATTCAGAGAAGGACCGGGATATCATACAGGAAGACCTGAATGACCTTGTAAACTGGAGTAATAGTCACAGGATGAAAATTAATAGTGAGAAGTGTAAGGTCATGCATTTAGGGATTAATAACAAGAATTTTAGTTATAAGCTGGAGATGCATCAATTGGAAGTAACAGAGGAGGAGAAGGCCCTTGGAGGATTGGTTGACCGCAGGATGACTATGGGCCACCAATGTGATATGGCCATGAAGAAAGCTAATGCGGTTTTGGCATGCATCAGGTGAGGTATTTCCAGTAGAGATAAGGAGGTGTTAGTACCGTTCTACAAGGAACTGGTGAGACCTCATCTGGAAGACTGTGTGCAGTTCTGGTCTCCCATGTTTAAGAAGGATACAGGAACAGGTACAGAGAAGAGCTACTAGGATGATCCGAGAAATGGAAAACCTGTCTTATGAAAGGAGACTCAAGGAGCTTGGCTGCTTTAGCCTAACCAAAAGAAGGCTGATGGAACATGTGATTGCTCTCTATAAATACATCAGAGGGATAAATACCATGGAAGGAGAGGAATTATTTAAGCTCAGTACCAATGTGGACACAAGAACAAATGGATACTGTGGAAGAAGACAAGTTCTTACTTTTAGTTTGCATGCAACAAGTTAGAGACAGTTTTATTTTTAGGCAATTGCAAGAAGGAAGACAGCCGTTTGGACAGGGTGTCTGTTTTTATGCAAATTTTTAAAGTATAAACAATGTAAAGCAAGTATTTATACCTTTTTATTACATAAAGCTCTGCTTTGTCTATACATTTTTTATATTTTATTTGTTTTTGACATGTTTTTGCTACAATTACATTTTATTGTTCTTTTAATGCAAGGTTTTTGCTTTGCAATTTTTGTACGCTTACACCTGTTTTGACTTTAGAATTTTTTAAATTCTTAGGGGTTAGAGTTAGCCTGACTTTTGCTTTTTTTTTTTTTTTTAACAGAACTAAGATGGCTGCACTTAAATGCCCTTTTTTACTTTCACACTCCCCTCTTCAGTGCTTTTAGCACAACCATCATTTTTAAACTTTTATTTTTATTAGACCTTGTATTTTTGATATTAGATTAAAAGGATCGGCTCCATAACTTTTGGTTGGATGTAACGATAATGCATAATTAGTATGAACATGAAAAGTATTTTTGTTATTCTGTTTTTTATAACAACAATAACATATTTTTAAATTAAACAAAAACAATACAAACATTAATGTGTTTAGTGTAATAATATGCTGGAGTTATTTTGTAGCCTTAGTTGCATAGCACAATATATTATAATTAGTCCATAAGATAAATGCTTTATAGATGGTATGAAAGGCATGTTTTTTAATTTGATATATATTTTTGAAGCACATAGATTTGGCCTTGTAATTTAGAGATTTTTTGAACCTTTGGTAGGAGTGAGTGTAGGTTTTGGAATTGGTCGGGTATTAAGGTGGTTTAATGAAAGGGTATTTGAAGCCTAAGATTTAATTATAGGATTTTATTTGCAGGCCAATAGATAAGGATTTTTTGCAGCAATGCTGAAATTAAAATGTATGTTTTGCAAATGGTGACCTTAACGTTTACACAGCTGTAACTAGCTTGGAAGAGCAGGTGTTTTGTTAGGGTCGGTGTTTGTTTTCTACTTTTTTAACAAATGCTGTTAGAAACAGTGACAAATTTTTTTTTGGCTTTAGCTTTTGTACGCACTGAAGCTGTGGGGGCTTTAAAGGCCAAAGTGTTTATTAATTTTTTATTTTTATTTAAACATTAGGTGTTATTTTAGGAGCACTGACAACAAATTGGCTAGGCATGCAAGGTGGTTTACTTTTTTAAATATTACGGTGAATTATTTAACTTTACCTGCATTTTTTTTATGGACCCGGCAGGATTTGGTATGTGGGAGCCCACACCCCTTTCACCGGCCCGTAGGCTTGGCAGGAGCACTGCGAGTGCCTGCAACTTTACCCTGAAAACGTTTAAGTTTGTTTTTACGGCCACAGATCAGATGGCACTTTGGAAGCACTAGTAAGGGCAGTGGGCCAGGCCTGATGCTTAAGGTCACTGTAAATGGCCGTTAGCTGGTTATCTGGGAAATTCTGCATGTTTGAACATGCCAGATTTTACTGCATTTTTTTCTTTGCCTTAGTGATATTTAATACCATTTTTGTTAACTGCTTTTGGGTCCTTGAACTAAGGGTGGAGATAACATGTAATTTACCAACTTTAGCCTGTACCTGGGTTAACTGTCCTTTAGTAATAAGACCAGTGGCCTTTTTTAGCTGTTTTAATTTTTTATTATGCTGTTGGCCTTGAAATGTTTTAAATTGCTGCTGCACTCCTGGCACCATTTTATAGGTGTTTTACCAGATTTCCTTTTTCTAGAGGAGACCCATGGCCTTTGTTGTGCCAACAGAACAGCAGCCCCCTTGGAGCAGTTTGGATATATAAAATTGACCTGAAACGAGATAGGGCCAAACAAATTTTACAATTTTTAATGTAACATGAATTACTGTTAATTAGTATTTTAAAACTTTTTTTTTAATAAATACGGTACCACATTTGTTTAAAATTTTTTATGTACCTTTAAGAAGCATTGACATGAATAGCATAGGAAGGGGTATATTGCAGTACGGTACAGATTAGGTTATTAATTACTGGGACTATTTTAGTACAGGTAAATTTTTGGTGGCAGAACACACCTTTTTTAAATATGAATTTGATTATTTTCTAATTGGGTCACCAAAAACAATAAGGACCCATTTTTTATATATATATATACTACAGTCCCCTGGAATGGCCATTATATTAACCCCATTATAAAAACCACTAATTTACATTTTAAATTTTTTAGGCTTATTTGTAGTCATGTGATATACCTTTACTTTCTCTGACCGGTTTGTATTACTTAATTGTTTGCTTATATGGGATATTTTGAACGTTAAAATATTTTTTAAACAATATTTAAATAAATTAGTAAAGTGGGAAGGCCTTGGCTATTGGGTATTAGTAGACTATATGGTATTGTCTGTCCTTGTATGTGTTACGGGGGGATAGTATAGTGGAGAAAATGGCGGGGGCAGTGGCAACAAGGCGTTTCTGGTATTTGTTATTTAACAGCCAATCAGAAAGGACAATACATGCTGAAGATACTTATTTAAAAACAGAGGGCACAGCCTGTGGAATAAAGCCCCACATTTAATTAATACCACTTCATTAAGCATGGGTTTTACAAGGCTTTTTTGGCCAGAGTATAATTTTTTGTTTTTTTACCAGGGTTAGTTTTTAATATTTTTTGTGGTTAGGAATTTTTGGACGTTGGCAGTTTTAGCAGAGAGAGCGGGGTTTTTTTGTTTGAAGCAGTTGTGGTTTAGTACCATGTAGGGGAGAAGTTACCAGCATGTTACCCTGCAGTGGTCTGGGTTTTTTTGGCAAATGCTGGCTGTGTGGTAATTTCATTACTGGACAAGTGAGCGGTTACTAGCACTTCAGTTTGTTTGTTTGTTTGTTTGTTTTGCTGTCCAGAAGGAGGAAAAGCAATACCAGAAGGAGGGACAGGCTGATTAGTAGTTGAAGTGGAGTTATTTTGAGGCCGAGGGGCTTTTTTGCAGAAAGAAGCATGGGTTCAGGCAGTGAGCTCTTGGCACTTTACAGCAGTGTTGGTAGTTAGCAGGACTTGCTAAGGGCCTTTTTAAAGTGGGGCCAGAGCAGTTTTGTGTTGATGGACCTGTACGTAGACCCAGTTACCTGTTTTTTAACCAATGGCAGGTTGGTTGAGGTTTCTTGGAGCAGGACTTTTCTTACCTGTGAATACAGAGACCTAACACATTTTATTAATGCCTGGCAGTGTTCTGCAGATTTTACGGCTGCTTGGACCCATTTTAAGCCCCCACTTTTTTCTTGGGGCAGTTAGGTTTTAATAAAACCCCTTATGTATTTTTAGCTCATTTGACTAAAATGTTTATGGCCAAATGATTTTAATTAAATCATTTTTTTGCTTGGATTTATTTGCAGACCTTTTTTTGGAAAAGGGCCCTTTTTTTTTTCGACTGGCTGCAAAGAAACCAAGAATTTCTTTTTTTTCCCAGCATTTTGTAAAATTTAACTACTTAATTTTTTTAGCAATTATAGAGTTAACTTTAGTTTATTTAAATTACTTATTTTTTAAAATGACACTTAAAATAGTAAAATCTAAAGTTAATTAATTGTTTTAGGGATTTAAATTTTTGATGCTTGTAATTAGATATGCTTTTAAAGTTTTTAACTTTAAAAAAAAAAATTTGTGTTGCTTGCTTGGGCCCGATTTTGCTTTTTTTGCGGAACCGTTCCTTTTTATGGGTACAAGCCTTGTTTTATTACCACTTTAGCAAGGAGGGTGGGCTTTTTAACTAGCCCCCACCCCTTTGGGTTATTTGTTTGGAAACATTTTTATTTCCAAGGGCTACCCGGGTGGTGGCATGTGAGGCTGGCCACCTGGGCAGAATGCATGGCCAATTGGCGTTCTCACTGTTTCATGTTTTTTACGGCAGACACACGGCCATTGCGGCATATGCTGAGCACACATGGTTACATTTTCACATGTTCCTGAAGGGCTGGTACTTGCTTAGCCAGGGCTTCAGGCATGTGCGTTCCGCTTTTTTTGCCTGGCAGTTTTGTTTTAAGGCTTGCAACTTGTTTTGGGCGGAGGTTTGAGTTGCTGCTTTGATAGTGATTTATGCTTTTAGTTGCTTCATTTTTTTGAGCTGTTGGGTACACATATTTTTTTTTTTTTTTTTTATTGCTTAGTTTTGCTATGACTTGGGGTAGACCCACCTGCACCCTTTGTTTGCAGCCCGGGGTGGAGAGCGGAATGCTAAACCGTTTTTTTTTTTTTTTTTTTTGGCTTTTAGGCATACTATAATGGAGGGTGGGGCTTATTTTTAATTATGCAATTTTTAACCTATAATACCAACAGTGCCAAACAAAGCAAACGTAAAATAACAAGGATAAAACAGATAGATGGTGTGCACTGTTCAGGGCTTTTTCCCTTTGCAATTTTTTCTTAAACTGTCTCAGATTTTTTGTTACCAATTTGCCTGTGCCTTAGTTAATTAGGCTAAGACCACAGGATCACAGGGGCGGAGATGAAGAGCATGCACCATGTGACTGAATTTTAAATCTTTATTAATAAACTAACACAGTGGTGAGTGTAGGAACTGCTTTTACGTTACTTAAAGGAAGGAAAAATGTTAATACTTAAACCTTGACCCACTTTTATATATGTACACACGCTGCCCGGGCTAGCCAGCCCTGGGGGTAGGAGAGAGAGATAGAGAGAGAGAGGTGGATGGTAGGTTGTTTTGTGTATAGATTGTTTAGAGGTACGCTGCAAAATTTTTAACTTGCTTTTCCTTTTGGGAGGGATTTTTATGCCCTGGGTTTTTTGGGGCGTTCCTTTTAGGGATCTTTGCTTGGTATTTTAGTTCAGGCCGGCTGTTTGTGGTCCTTTTAGCGTTTTCAAACCATTCTGGCTTTAGGGTTGCAAAGGCAGACTGTTGGGTTTTACCGGGCGGCCAATCTTTGCAAATGTAATTTTAGTTTTGCAACTTATTTGCTTTTTGTTTTATGTGTGTTTATATATTTTTTTACAGCCAGCTGGGTGTGAAAGCAATTTTTTTCTACTTGGCTTGGTCTCTGTTTTTTGATTTTTGAATGCAGGGCAGCTTTTTTTATTTTTAGGCCAAACTGACTTTTAAATTAACCCTTTCCCCCGCCCTTTATTTATTTTTTTTTTTTCATTTAGCTTTATCTAATTGGGGATATGAAAGAGCTGAGAGGGTTAACAATATAGTTTGGGTAGGGAGGCATTTGGTTGCATTACATTTAGTTTTTAAATTTTGTACTTGAGTTTTTAATTTGGGGAGGGAGTTTTTTGGCTTTTACACTTGAGACTTATGGAGGTTTTTGTAGCTTTTTTTTTGACGTGTATGATTTTATTTAAATTGAAGGTACCTTTTAGTGGGAATTGTTTAGAGAGATTATAATGTAAAAATTTTAATTACACAAGGGAGTATTTTGTTCACTTAGCGGCTTATAAAATAGTTTCCCCAGTTTATTTTGTTTGCTGTGTTAGCTGCTTAAAAGCTAAAAAGATTTTTACATACTTTAGGGAAAGGGTTTGCGGGATAGGAGCTTATAAGTAGGAAAGGCTTTTACTTTTTTGCACTGTTTGCTGGGTCATGAGGTTTGGCTGACCCCTCCCCCCTTATGTTTACAACTTTTTTACTTAGAGAATGAGGGCCCTGGTGTGCCTGAAGTTAGCTTAAGTCCCAGACCTCGATAACGGCACTTACTTTTTACACATTTATTATTTACTTTTATTTTATTTACTTTTATCTTTAGATGCATTTTTTAAATCTATAACCTTAATGTTTTATGTTTGGACGTAATACACCCTTATTGAGGCAGCAAAAATTTTTAGCTTTGATTAGGTTTGACCTCAACCTCATATTGGGGGTGCGGAAAAAAGTTTTTCAGCACCACTTTGCATTTGGCCTTGTTGCATAATAAATAAGTTTGCATGGCGTGAGCCCAAAGGGACAGACAGTCCCATGGTTAGGATTTTTTTTTTTTGATACCCCAGTATCGATTTGTATAGGTTTTTTTTACCTTTTGTTTGGTGCTTTGAAGGGGAAAGGTTTGTCGTAGTTGCTGCTGTTTTAGCCGGGCATCGTTATCCGAGTCACGGCACCAAATTGTGGAAGAAAACAAGTTCTTACTTTTAGTTTGGATGCAACAAGTTAGAGACAGTTTTATTTTTAGGCAATTGCAAGAAGGAAGACGTCCATTTGGACAGAGTGTCCTTACGCAAATTTTTAAAGTATAAAAAATGTAAAGCAAGTATTTATAGCTTTTTATTATTTATGCAATAATAAAGCTTTGTTTTGTTTATACTTGTTTATATTTTATTTGTAGCAAAAAATGTTAAACAATTACATTTTATTGTTATTGTAAGGCAAGGTTAAAACCAGCTTTGCTTTGCAATTTTTATACGCTTACCAGTTTTGCCTTTACAAGTTTTGCATTAGAGTTAGCCTGACTTTTGCTTTCTTTTCAACAGAACTAAGATGGCTGCACTTAAATCCCTTTTTGTTACTTCCACAGGAAGTTTAGACTTGAAATTAGATGAAGGTTTCTAACCATCAGAGGAGTGAAGTTCTGGAACAGCCTTCCGAGGGAAGCAGTGGGGGCAAAAGACCTAGCTGGTTTCAAGATTAAGCTTGATAAATTTGTGGAGGAGATAGTATGATGGGTGAACATGATTTTGGCAATTAATTGATCTTTGACTACTTGTGGTAGATGGGGCCTAGTGGCCTGGGACGGGATGTTGGATGGAATGGGATCTGAGTTACCCAGAAAAGAATTCTCTGTAGTATCTGGCTGGTGAATCTTGCCCACATGCTCAGGGTTCAGCTGATTGCCATATTTGGGGTCAGGAAGGAATTTTCCCCCAGGGCAGACTGGCAGAAGCCCTGGGGTTCTTTTGCCTTCCTCTGCAGCGTAGGGCACGGGTCACTTGCTGGAGGATTCTCTGCACCTTGAAGTCTTTAAACCATGATTTGAGGACTTCAATAGCTCAGACGCAGGTGAGAGGTTTATTGTAGGAGTGGGTGGGTGAGATTCTGTGGCCTGCACACACCACTCACCATTAAAGGCATGTGTTCCGTATGGCTGATGTCAGGTGTGCAGTCCAGAATAACAGGGTAATATCTTGCTGACTTAAGATCTCCCACAATCATCCATTTGACTTTTGTTGCCAGTAACTGAATGATCTCATTTTGAATGGTTTTCCCAGGTAGTAGTGTGTGTACATTTCTTGGGTGATGACACTTCTTAGAAGCTCCTGGAGTACAGCACCAAACTCAGCCATCAGCTCCACAATTTTAAGGAAGTTTCCATTGTTTGGCACATACAGCTGATCTGAAATGCCACGCAGTGCTAGGTTTTGGGTAGCAAGCATTCTCACAATGGCAAGGAGCCTTTTCCAAACATTTTGCCAGGAAAGAGACTCTGATGCTATCTTCTCTTGAGGCTGATCATCTATGGAGGCCTTTAACCTTCGTCTCATCTCAAGCTCTTTCCACCTATGGAATGCTCTCTGGTGATTTGCTGCCTTCTCATAGCATGCCAGATTTCTAGCCAGATTTTTCCAGTCCTTTGTTTCTGTAGAGCCCAAAGAGGCTGGAACATTAGAATGCAGTATTCTCAATTTTTGAATACATAAGCCGTGGCCTCTCCACTTTCTCACCATTGGGGATTTCATGCCAGTAATGTGTTGGATGGAAACTACTCTTTTCATTGTCTTTGGGGAACATGAAGTTTTTCATTTGCTATGGCCCATGCAGTACAAGGAAGTCCCTCAGACTACTGCTCAAGTGGGTCCACAGTCCTGGATCATCTAGACTCAAGGAATTCAACTCAGCAGCAGCAGTTTCTTGCACCTCCACCACACTCTTCTCTGATCTACACTTTTCTTCAGGAACGTGCATGGTTACATCCATTGGAGATGCAGATATGGATGCTGCAGTAGCTGCCAGGTCACCTGCACTCTGACTAACTGGAAGATCAGGCATCTCCTCACCACTCACATCCTCACTGGGCTGGAAGGCTCACCGTGAACATTTGTGTCTACGTATCTCAGGAGAGCTCCTTCCTGCTTAGATGAAGAAAGCAAAAGAAGCATTTCTCTTTTTCTGAATGCTGCCTCAGAGGGACGTTTTCTTCTTTCACTCATGACTGCTGTTCTGTACCAGCTATAGTGGCTCTCAACACTCAGTTGAAGGGGACAAATAAGCAGGCTGGTAGCAGGGCCTGAGTGAAGGAAGATATCAGCGACTTAAGGGCCTAACTGGCTCCTACTACCTTAGCTGACTTCCTGTTCTCCTCAGGTGGGTTCAGGGAAGCAGCAGGAAACAGGAAGCTCCCTGAGAAGCTGGGGTTAATCAGTCCAGGCTCCTGGGGATGCTAGAGAGGTACATAAGAGGCTCCTCCTCCTCTGTCTCCCTGCAGCTCCTGCTGCTTGCTGTCATTCTCTCGCACCTTTTCTCCTGCCTGCCTGTTATGTCTCTTGTGCCTTCCTTCCTCCAGCACAGCACTCCACCCTCTCTGTGCATCTCGAGCAGAGAGAATCCACATGCGCCAGCAGCAGACACAGTTTTCTACACGCTGGGTCCTAGTGGCGCCCCCCACAGTCTGGCACCTGAGGCGGCCACCTCAGTTCGCCTCCTAGTAAGTCCACCTCCTGTGGGCACAGAGCACCTAACTCCCACTGAGGTCAGCCTGGGAGGCTGGATGTGCACATTACAGGCAGTAGACTGTCAGGGCAGCATAATCTACTGAAAAACCGTGTATTGCTCTTTGCAACCCAAGCTCTCACTGTGTGGCTTTTTGTCCTGCCTCTGTTGTGTAGAGCATGAGCAGAGGTTTATGAGATGGCGGCTACTGCTGTGGCCAGCCATCTCAGTACCTTTCCCATTGTCTCTCTTCTGGCTGTGGATGCTGGACTGCAGCAGCTCTGCGGAGGTCCCAGCCTCGCTCTTTAATGTCCACTCTCCACTTGCTTGGATGGTGCTTCATGGACCATTGAGTAGCCTCCTGAAAACATCCCAGTTGTGGACACAGGCACCAGCAACCGATTCCCCAAGCCAAACTCCCCTTCGCAATCCAGAGAAACAGCCTGGAGCACAGAGTTTGGCCCATGCTGACTGTAGACACCACAGCTGCTGCACGGGGACTCCTGTGACCCCTCTAGCCCATCAGCACTCGGCTCTCCTGTATTCTGCTGAGCGGCTGAGATCTGGGGGAACAGAAATCCTTTGTTAGAGATGGAAAATCTCTTCACAGGGTCACTCTGTTAATGGCTGCCAGACGCCTTCCCTGTGAAATCCCAAATGTGCAGCCCCTCTGATTCCCACAGGGGAGATCTCTGCTCATTCACTGGTCACCCGTGGCTGCAGTCTCTGATGGGGAATGTAGAGGGGTCTCTGCGGATGGTCCCTTCTACAGCACCCATAATGGGAGGAGGTTTGGCCTTGTGATGTGAGGCATGGATCTGAGACTTAGGGCTCCTGAATTCTGTGACTCTGGAAGGGGGGCGAGGTCTAGTGGGTAGAGCTGGATTGGTTGACAATGAGTGAGCAGAGCTTGTGCTGAAGGACCCTGGTTCCATCCCCCCCAATTCCTGTGGTGTCTACATGTGGCCAGTGATGAGCTGCCAAAATCTTAACAACCGGTTCCCTATAAAAAGTTCTGATTTAAGGGATGTGCCCCAGTATGTATTTTTTGTACCAGCAGGGTTACCAAATGTCTGTATTTTCCCGGGACTAATTTTTAAAATTTAAAAATTCCTCCTAGACGGCGATTTAAGAACCAAAAAGCCTGACCTGCCTGGGAAAATAAGGATTTATATTAACCCTGCGTAAAGTTCTTTTTTAAAAAGATGGGCCTGTACTGGAAATGAGCTCCGTTTCACACGTGCGGGTCCCCGCCACTCCCTGGGGGTGTGCTAGGGTGACCAGATGTCCTGATTTTATAGGGACAGTCCCGATTTTGGGGTCTTTTACTTATATAGGCTCCTATTACCCCCGGCTCCTATTACCCCCCACCCCGTGTCCTGATTTTTCACACTTGCTGTCTGGTCACCCTAGGGTGTGCACATGTGTGGGTCCCAGCTGCTCCCTGCCCCCCTCATTGAAGCAGGTGTGCAGGGTTACTGCCCTGGGAACAGCAGAACACCAGTGGATGTGGGGTGGGATCAGCAGGGGGTGGCTGGAGACAGAGGCTGGCTGCGGGCAGGGGGTGCGGCAGGGGGTGGCTGCGGGCAGGGCCGGGGTGCGGGCAGGGTGGTGGGTGCTCACGGGGAGAGCAGCAGGACGCAGCCCAGGCCCAGCAGAGCAGCCAGGGACCCAGCAGGCAGTAGTGGGAGCCCCAGGGCCAGGAGAGCAGCAGCAGCCCCAGGGCTCGTGCCCAGGGCCAGGCGGCAGCCCACGTGGCTCCCGCAGCGCAGCGCCCCCGGTGGCCGGAGGAGGAATTACATCACTTCCCGGCCGGAGCCCATCAAAGCCTCAGCGCCCCCTGCAGGGAAGCGGGTTAACAACTGGTTCTAAAATGGCTTCAAAATGTAACAACCGGTTCGCGCGAAGCGGTGCGAACCGGCTCCAGCTCACCACTTCATGTGGCCATGACTTTACTTACCTGTCAGTGAAGGTTGTTCAGACTATTCCTGGACACATGGTACATCTGCTGCTGGCCATCCCTGAGATGTAGGTCCTTCATCCACACAAGGACATGGCATATCAAGGTCAATCCAGCAGCTCCCATCTGGTCTTCACCTCTGCAATGGACGGCTAGTCCGACCCTGACCAGAGAAAGACAGGGTGGTGTTCTTCAGGGGAATCTGCTGGAGCTCCCGTATCCCCCACTCCACCTCACTCCCCTGCACGGGAAGGAATTTCCAAAGATACCACTAATCGTGGATAAACAAAGCAGCCAAGATGAGGTCAGTGTGGCTTGACTTACTGAGCAGACTGGTTCTAAGGGAAGAACAGATTTCTCTCCTGCTCTAGGGAGATTCCCATCGGAAAAGTATCTGATGGCGGGGGAGGGGGGGAAATGCAATCCCCCAGCCCCTTGAATGGCAGGAAATCAGGACTCGGGGAGTTAAGGGGTGTCTCTGTCCTGCTGCAGGGAGCAGGCCTGGAGAGCAGAAAGGGCACTAGTGGCTTTGTAGGAAAGAAAGTGACTTCTACCTGTGAAGGTGGCTGAAGCTTCTTGCAGACATTAGAGTCGAAGATCCTCACACCTCCTTTGGGGATCCTTTTCCCTCAGAATAAAATAAGGAGAATGACGTGTGAAGCCCAGGTCTGGGATCCAGGGAAAAGGCAGGATCTCAGCCAGATTACACACCAGGAACCTGATCTTTAGCCCAAGAACCACAATTATCCAGATGAGGTTTTCTCCCCCATTTGCTTCCAGGTTATTTACTCACAGGATTCATTCATTTGCTTTCCTGTGTTTCCACTCTCTGCATCTGTTCATTGGTTTAAGTAACATTCTTTCAGTTTTTGCTTCTGTTTCCTCTTATTACAGGGTAGCATCTGCTTAGCACCTTCAAAAAATAAATTAAAAACAAAATCCTGATTCTACATTGAAGAGGAAAGTTTCTGAGAATTTGGCTGCAGAACTTTAGTGTCTGCATATGTCATTCACTAGTATTTATCGTGGTGCAGGTCTGATGCAATCTGCCCACCCAAGAATACCCACATGAAGCATGGGGTGCCCTTAGAATACCAGTTAAAAGAGAGGAAGAGAGTGGATTAATAGCGGGGAGGGGGGCGGGATCAAAAAAAATCCAATGCATCAGCACTTCTCTTCATCACTGCAGCACCAGTCCCGGGAGCAATACAGGTTAAAAATCTCCATGGTTCTTTCCCCCTTGAACCACATCCAAGCAGAAAAAGGCCTTCAGCCAATTATTTCCTTACACTCTGAATGGGTGAAATTCAGCCCTGTGCAGACAGCCAGGGCAAGGTCTGTGCATCACAGTGGGTTTAAGTGGCCACTTCACAGCCCAGGTGCTGTGAGTCTTCGGTGGCATAGTTTTCATCCTGGATTGGAACAGCCAGTGGGAATCCTGTGAGGTACAGAGCAGAGAGAGGTTGGGGCCACAACGTTCACCTCAGAGCTGAGCTTCTGCAGACTTTTGGGATGTTCCCATCTGAGGAGGATGATTTTGGCCAGCCCTAGTTCAGAGCTTTCAGTCACCTCAACCGGTGAGTCTCTGGCACAATTATTCTAATGTATCTGAACTTTTCAGGCCTTGCCCCCACCTCTGACACCCCTTGTACCTCACCATTGCCCTCTAACAGCCCCTGTCCCTTCTCTTGATCCCTGCCATGCCCAAATACAGAAAGTAGCTCATGCTCCTTCTCTCTTAGACCTTCTTCTTACACGATCCTTCCCTACCTTTTGATAAACTGATCACTGTGCCCTTCCCCAGCTCCTGGAGGAATTGTGGCTCCTCAGGACAACCTGGGGATGGGTGGCTCCTACCTCCGGGTGCGGTGTGTGGTTTTCCATCTAAGCATCACTGAGAGCCAGTACTTCTCGATTTCACAGGATGAGGTCGTGGCTCCCCAAGCCGGGCCAGCTGCAGGCTGCATTGCTGTTGGCGACATGGACAGATCCCAGAGCCTGGAAGACAGAGCGGGAGGAAACCCTTGCTCATTTCCCTTTCAGAGCCCCCTTCGAAGATGGGCCAAGAGAAAAGGAGAGGACGAAGGGCAGAAAGTGAAGCCGCTCCTGTGGCGAGAGCACTCCTGTAGAGCCCAGTCAGTTCCCAGCTCTCCCCCACATTGCTCGGTGTGACCTTGGAGAGGTCACTTCCTCACCTTCATTCCCTGTCTGTAAAATGGTGGTACAAGTCCCCCCACACACACACACAGGGAGGAGAAGGGAGGAGAGACCCATTTTCGGTGAGGGACTCAGACACTCTGGGCACAGATTGTGCCAGAGTGAGGGAAGGGACCCAGAGTTTGCTCCCTAGGCCCAGGGGAGGAAGATGTTATCAGAAGGTCAGCAAAGGGGATGGGCCAGGAACTGCTGCCATGGACAGAGCTTAGGGATTTGGTCAGTGCCAGGGACTTTGTACCTCCCTTCAGCAAATGGCTTCCCTCTTGTCATCAGCAGTCCATACAGTATCTGAACTCCTTCCAAGTGTCCTGAAGGGGCTCCCTTCATTCTTCTTGCAGGTGATGGATTCGTTGACCCAGGTCGATAGCTGGGAATTTCGGAGAGGTCATTTGTAGCATGACATAAAATCAGTGGGAAATCTACATTTAGCAAAATAAAGGTTTCATTGGCCTTTGCAAATTTGGAACTGATCTGTCCTATCAATCAACGGTACATGTTCAGAAGAGGATGAAGCACGCCATCGTGGTCAGGTGATCTATGAGAGTCAGTTCCATCATGGGGCCATTTGATTCGGTAAAATTCCTGGCAATGGCTGCCCATGGCCAGGGCAGGGTCTCCAGAGGCCTGAAATGCCAAGGAGTTTGGTGCATGGTGCCTTGGTGAAAGCTCAGAAGTCACATCAGTCAAGCTAAGTCTGAATTTCAGCCCACATCTGGCACCAGCTAATGAAGCAGGCCCTGGTGGTCATAGTAGATGCGTCTACTTCCAGGATGAGCACTGAGCCTCCAAATAGGTGCAGTAGTGAAGGCAGTTGTGAGCTGTTTGTGGGCTTTTTGGAACTTGGGTGACCAAACAAACGTGGCCATTATGTGGAGGAGAGCGCTCGTGGGGGTTATTGGCTCTGAGAACCCTGGGCCGAAGCAGCAGTAAAGCGGGTGAAGTCCAGGAAGCGCTGGTCTTCTTGAGGACTTCAAACTTCGTCCCATCTATGAAAGGCTTCCACCTTATTTGGATCAATCGTAACATTTTCTGGGGAGAGGATGTACCCCAAAAACTCTGTGGAGAGTTGGCCAGAGGTACGCTTTTCCAATTCTGTGCTGAGACCATGCTGCCGAAACCTCTCCAGGTTCAGGTGTGGTGGGCATGCTGCTCTTGGTTCTCCAAAAAAAAGAAGTCTGTCACCTGAATAGATGACACTGTGCAGATCCACAATGGCCCCAAATACATCACTGATGAAGTGTTGCAAGGGCAGGGGACCGTTAGTTAGCTCAAATGGCATGTCTGACAGTTAAAATGTCCATAGTGTGCTTTGAAATCTGCCTTCCATTTGTCCCCTGCCCAAATGAGTGTTAGACTGGAAATCCTCACAGATGAAGTTTGATGAACAACTTTGCAGATTTCCTGCGAGCCAACAATTGTGGGATTCCCAACAGGGGGTTATGGTTCCAAATAATCCTTTTTTTCAGGGGCTGATTGTCTAAAGAGAGACATAGTAGAGTCCCATATTTCTTCTTCCCCAAAAGGGCCTGGGCACCCGTCGGAAACGCTAATTTGCTCATAAACTCTTAGGACCGGTTTTCAAGCCTGTACGCAGGGAGAGCCACTAATTCTGGTTCCACCAATGTGTAAATACTGGTGAAGGCAACTTTCAACCAAGGTTGCAGGTCGAGAGGGCAGTCATAGTCCTGGTGCAGAGGCAACGAGTCCCCATTTCTTTCAAAGGTATCCATGTAATCCGGGTATTGATCAGGAATGCCGGGTGTCCGAGTTAAGAAGGTGGAGTAGGTCCAGGGGCAGAGGCTGGTTCAAGGAACCCCGACATTTTCAGTCATTTCCATTGTGCAGCTCCAGCAGGGACATCATCGGGCCAGGCTCATGTAGTGAGGCCCTGGTTCACGCCTGGTGTGGTGTGTCCCTGTTGCATACAGGCCACTGACTTGCAGAGATCCTGCTTTTCTCCAATAAGTTGCACCACCTAATGTCACGTACTGCATCTGATAATGATGCCCAGGGGTGGGAGCACAGGTCGCAGCAAGGTGCAGGATTGTGCCGAGGCTAATAGTGGTACTAGAATCAAGGTCCAGGGACACACCAGGGTCAAAACCGAGATCAGAGTCCATCGACAAAGCAGAAGCAGAACCAGGGCCAGAGTCTAAATCCATGCCAAAGGTCATAGCCTGGTAGTCAGAGAGCAAAGATCAGCCAAGTCAATGTCAAGCCAGAGTCCAGATACAGGCCGAGGGTCAAAGCCGGGTAGTCAACGTCCAAGTCGTTGGGGAAGATCAGGAGGAGAAGGCAATGCTGGAGCGGGTCAGTGGAGGGCCTGGAGCGGGGCTAAAGAAGGGCAAGGAGATATGGAATCAAGGTGGGCAGGCAACATCTGGAGCCAAGAAGGGTCACGCCAAAGTCATAATCAGAGACCGGAGCCAAGGGTCAAACCAGAGTCAACAATGAAGAACTGGAGGGCAGGGCAGGACAGGGTGGTGCATGCAGGCGGGAACCAGGATGACTTACAGGTTCTCCTAGGCACTGCCCAGCTGGATCCCTAGAGACCCCTAATCGGGGGACTCCCTTCCTAGGAATAAAAGAAGGAGAGCAAGATGACAAAGATGTCTCTGACCCTGGGGTCCAAGCCAAGGGGAGCTCCCACCCAAGCATTGTGCCAGGACCCCATCACCCTCCTGGTTCATTTCACACTCAGAGACCCGCCCCCCCATCAGGAGGGGAGAATAAAGGGCAGAAAGGGAAGTTGCCTCTTGGGGAAAGGGACTAGCCTGGGATCCAGTCCAGTTCCCAGATCTACCCCCAGCAGTGTGTGACCAGGATCGCAGCCCTTCTTCTGTGTCTCAGTCCCCACCTGCCAGATGGGGAGGATCCTTCCTTGCCCCAAGGTGTTAGGGGGGAGTTTCATTCCTGTCTGGGAAGGGTTCAGATACCATGTGTGTGGCTTGGGCCCCAGGTGGGGCATGGTCAGACATTCACTGCGACGGGGTAACATGGGCCATGGGGAGGTCTGAGCAGTGACGACCGGGGGGGCTCCACATCAGGCCACCCCTCCCAGAGTGCAATGGTTACTGAGGATAACCCTTCGCTCTGGGGATGCTCTCATTTCTGGGCCAGTCCCATGGCCCTGAAAGCCTGATGCTTCTGCAACTGGCCTCTGGGCATGGGGGCAGGGACCGTATGTGGCCTGGCCCCAGCTCCAGGGGTCAGGGTGGGGCAGGGTGGTGAGAGTGAGCTGCTCGGCCTGGGTTTCTCTCAGTGCTGTGGGGTTTATGGCCCCTCCCCCAGCCCTTCTCCCCCTAGCCCTTCTCCCCCAGGCACAGCAAGAAAGAGCATTACCTGCGGCAGGGAGTGGGAGCTTCTGGGCATGGGAAGGGGGGGCCCTTCAAGGCTGTCCCACAGAGCACAGCCCCTGCAGCGCTTTGGGCACCTGGCGCAAGCACCGGATGTAGAACAGGTGCGCCATGATCGCCGCTGTCACGTCCTCCTGCTGCAAGGGAACAAGGATCGGTCAGAGCCTCCGACACCCATGGCAACGAAGGGCATGAACGGCACTGGGAGCCAGCAAAATTTCCTCCCCAACCCTCCCCACATCCAAGGGACAGATTCCCGCACCCAACCCTCTGAGACGAAATCTTGTCTCCTCTCGAGTTACCTCCAACCCCACTCCCACCACTGTGGAATGAACTCCTGTCCCCTTCCTCTCAGTCCCCCTGTGAGAGCTGTTCTACCTCCCAACCCAGCCAAGGATTAAGCTCCGCTCCCCAGAATCCCCTCATCCACCCTCTCCCCCTCCAGCTGAGGGGCTGGAAGGCTCTGGGCAGTAGTGCTGTGGGGTGAGAGGATGTGGATACCTTTCCCAAGGGACCCCCCCCCCGCCCCCCATTATTAAGATGATGCCATGGACAGTAGCTCTGGGGAATGGAGCACTTCAGCAGCCTCTGCTGACTGACTCCTCCAGTTCTCCCAGAGCAGGTGGTGGCTGGGATAACATGATACTAGGGCCCTAGGAACCAGCCTGAGGCCCGGAGGGGTATGAAACTCTCACAGGGGGAGTTGGCAGCCCCTAGCATGAGCAATAGCAGCGTGTCATGTTGATGTGACACCTGTTAGGAAATAGCCGAGCTGGGTCTGCTCTGCTTTGAGCTGCTCAGGGGAGAAGCTGACACCTACCAATGGCACCTGCCCGGGTTCATCCTCTCCTTGCTCCCAGGTCAGTGAACGGGTATGGCATGGGAGTGACTGTCAATAGCCTGGAGGTGAAAGGCCCTGGGTGTCCCTCCCCAATTGATCCTTCTTTGGTTACCTCATTCCCGATCAGCTGGCTGGCTTCCCCCAGGATAGAATATGTCAGCACAAGCCCAGCCTGGCTGACACGGAGCTGGGGGTCATGTATGGCCAGAAGCGCTGCCTGGAGGAAAGATCTTTTCTGGCCTTCTGTGAAGATCTCTCCAAAGACCTAGAACCAACAGCACCAGAGCCCTTGTCAATTGTCCAGAACCAGGCTCCAAATCCCTCTAGTATCTCACAAGGTGGACAAGAGTCCTCCTTGTGCAGCCAACTTTTGGGGTCCCATGGACCAAGGAACCCCCTTCAGTAAGAGGTTGCAGGCACTGAAGAATAGCTCTTTCTGGAGCAGGATTCACCACAGGTGCCATGACATGCTGGGAACGTGTCTGCGCGCTCTGGAACCCAGCTCACAAAGACAACAAAGGACCCGCTACTGCTCCCAGCAGCGCTATTTCCTGCAGCTCACCTGCTAGAGGTTAGGGGCCTTTTCGATCTGCTTCCGTTCCTGCTCCCCACCCCACCGACAATCCCACGAGCGTCACATATGCTGCAGTGACTCAGCCCAGGAAAGGAGCTCAGTGTCCCTCACACAACGCCCATTCTGCTTCCTGACTCGCCCTGGTGCTCGGCAAACCCCACACCCTGCCTGTGCTTCCAGAGGTGCAGGGAATCCAACAAGGATCTGGTCCAGCAATTGCTGGTGTGAGCTTCCCAACTCACTGACCCAGGGGCTCCCCTCTCAGACACCAGGGTGTCAGCCAAGGAGACAGTGAGCAGGGCCAGATGCCTGGAGATACAATCCTTCATTAACTGAACCCACCAGAGGATCCCTTTTATGCCACATAACCATGGATCCATGCAACACACACAAGCCTGGACTGCTAGCAAGGCTGCAGACCAGGCTCCTCGGCCTCTTGCAGCCGAACACGGTCTGCTGGAAATAAGTATCATAGAATATCAGGTTTGGATGGGACCTCAGGAGTTCATCTAATCCAACCCCCTGCTCAAAGGAGGACCAATCCACAACTAAATCATCCAACAGATTTTTGTCCCAGGTCCTTAAATGGCCCCCTCAAGGATTGAACTCATAACCCTAGGTTTAGCAGGCCAATGCTCAAACCACTGAGCTATCCCTCCCCCTCCATAACACACTCACTGCAGGGGAAGACAGCTCCACACCTGAGCTACTGCAATGCCCTGGCGGAGAGTCCTTACCTCCCCCACCCTGGCCATGTTCCTGTACGCCAGGCGCTCGGTGTCTTGGAGCCCGTCCCGACACCACAGATCACTCTCCTCTCTGACGTTCAGCCCTGGGGGAGAAAGACACACCCATTGGGGAGGTTTGGGATCTGGCTTTAGTGCCTGTTTCCTTCTCTTCCCTTTGCTGGGTGAACACTGGCTGGGGTCCTCATGGCATCCACGGCACAATGGACTCGCAGGGTCCCCACCAGGTGGTTTAGTACCTGAAGGGGGATTTGTCTCATTCGTCACAGTAATCAGGTGACCCTTACGGTCATTGTGCTCTGGGCATGGGTGCTTGTTAATGGTGGCTGCTAATGCTGAAAACGCCCCACAGCCACTGACTTCAGGATCTGGCCCTAGCTACCCAACTGGTGACATTCTACAAGCTTGGTGTCCATCCCCTGTGGACCCTGCCCCTGCCTTCATGATGGGCTCTTTCCCTCCATGTGTCTCAATAGGTCCGTTCCTGTCCCCTCACCAGCTGGCAGCCCCCTGGGGGGCTGATTTCTCTGGACTGGGGGACAGAGCCAGGCTATGAGGTAAAGCAGCCAATTTCCCTGGCATCTTCGTCCCCTGCCTCTCTCCCTGAATTAGGGAAATGAGTGTGAGTCATCATCTAAGCTGGGGTCAGTCTCAGAGGAGGGAGCTTCTTTCTGTAGGGTCCCTTGGCCAGTAAGTGGGGGGCTCAAAACAGGGGCCTTCTTTCCATTGGGGTCCCTCTGCCCTGCTGCAGTTGGTCTAAGAGCAGAGGCCTTAGTTCTACTGGTGTCCCAATGGCCAGCTGGAGCTAGTCTCCAACTCCAAGGGACTCATTTCTATGGGGACCCATTGCCCAGCTGGGTTTCTTACCCCTCCTCTGCAGCAGGAGCCTCTGCAGCCAATAGATCCCATCCCTGGCTTGCCAGCTGATGTCATCGGCTGGGTCAGAGATGTAGAGACCCAGCCGCAGCACAAAGTTGCCCGCCTTGGGGAAATCGGAGGAGGTCTGGTGGAGGAGGAGAAGGGGGGAATCCATCAACATTCTGCCTTCAGCTCCCCAGGTCTCCTGGGCTAGAACTCTGCTCCCATCCATCTGTAGGAGGCGCTGGGGGAGAGGAACTAGAGCCCTCTTTCTCTCTGCCCCCAAGGGAGCTTGGAGCAAAGGGACCCACGGCCTGGGCCCTCTGTGAGCACTAGCTGCCAGGCTTCTCCAGAGTAACAAGGGCACTGAGGCCAGGAACGACCCTGCCAGCCAGTGGCCTATGGAATGTCGCAGTCCCTTACGGAGCCGAGGGGGACCACTTAACCAGGGGATGAGGAATTTGACTCAAGCCCTGGCTCTGCAGGATGCTGGGGTCAAAGGTCACTTACGTCAAATCCGGAGAGGGAGGTGGCAAATCGGAGCAGGGCAGCGCTGCTCCGTATGGCCCTAGCTCTCTCCTGGGTGTTTCTGGAGTCGAGCCAGAAATGGAGGTGCTGCGGGAGAAGAAGGCAGGGGAGGGTCAGCCGGCAGGCTTACATGCTCTACAAACGAGCCTCTCCCACTCCACATGGGGCGGAGAACTTGTGCTCAGGGTGGAATATCTGACTCCTCATGTGGGGGTTCATGACACTGCCCACATCTTGCTGGGCACAAGCTGTCACTGTCTCTCCAGCCTGGGACAAAGCTCAGCCTTGGGGCTGGTCTATTTGCTCTGAACCCCTGATCCATCAACAGCCCATCAGGATCGAGGCACATGCCCTGGGCCCCCAGACCCCAGCTCCAGAGGCCTTGGTAGGATGGATGGAGGGGCCGTGGGGACAATCGCTCCGGGAACTGCCGTGTCCCTAGGACAGAAGAGCTGATTCCCTGAGTCTTCTCCTGTATCTCAGGGTCTCCCTAGAAAGGAGCCAGTAACTTTTCTCAGAGGCCTGTGTCCCAGATCGCACAGGGGTTTCAGTCTGTCAGTCCCCAGCCAGGCCTGGTGCTCACTGTTAGTGCTCAATGGAACCATGCAGAGCTCTGGCTGACAGTCCCAGCTCCTTCCCTCTGCCCCCGCCCCTTCCCCACCACCGCTACCCCGGATGGCGGAAGGGTCCCAACATTCAACTGCACTGATGGCTCTGGGAAAGCGTGGCCATCTGGGTCCAAGCTGGGAGGACACAATGGAAACATGGTTCTTCTAGTCTCTCCTTTGCAGCCCTCCCACGGGGTTCATGGTAAATTTCCCCCCAGACCCTCCCATTCTGCTCACCTCCAAGAGGTGCTGCAGCTTGTCCGTGGTGGGGGTCTCTGCCAGCAGGCCCCCGAGCATGGTGTCCAGGCTCTCTAAGTAGGTGTTGTGCAGAGCCTGTGTCATAAATATAAAGGCAAGGGTAAACCCCTTTAAAATCCCTCCTGGCCAGAGGAAAAATCCTCTCACCTGTAAAGGGTTAAGAAGCTAAAGGTAACCTCTCTGGCACCTGACCAAAATGACCAATGAGGAGACAAGATACTTTCAAAAGCTGGGAGGAGGGAGAAAAACAAAGGGTCTGTGTCTGTCTGTGTGATGCTTTTGCCGGAGACAGAACAGGAATGGAGTCTTAGAACTTAGTAAGTAATCTAGCTAGGTATGTGTTAGATTATGATTTCTTGAAATGGCTGAGAAAAGAGCTGTGCTGAATAGAATGACTATTCCTGTCTGTGTGTCTTTTTTGTAACTTAAGGTTTTACCTAGAGGGATTCTCTATGTTTGGAATCTAATTACCCTGTAAGGTATTTACCATCCTGATTTTACAGAGGTAATTCTTTTCTCTTTACTTCTATTAAAAGTCTTCTTGTAAGGAAACTGACTGCTTTTTCATTCTTCTAAGATCCAAGGGTTTGGGTCTGTGTTCACCTGTGCAAATTGGTGAGGATTTTTACCAAACCTTCCCCAGGAAGTGGGGTGCAAGGGTTGGGAGGATTTTGGGGGGGAAAGACGTGTCCAAACTACGTTTTCCCAGTAAACCCAGATAAAGTTTGGTGGTGATAGTGGAAATCCAAGGGCAAAGGGTAAAATAGTTTGTATCTTGGGGAAGTTTTAACCTAAGCTGGTAAAAGTAAGCTTAGGAGGTTTTCATGCAGGTCCCCACAACTGTACCCTAGAGTTCAGAGTGGGGAAGGAACCTTGACAGCCTGCAAGAAGAGGGAGCACCCGTCAGTCATGGGACATGGGACTACCCCTCTCATGGGACTAGGAGGGTTCTCTGGGGAGCCCTGGCCAGACCCAAAAGGTACATCCTGGCCTCTGCCATTCACATCACTGCAGGGACACTTAGCAAGAGTTCATGGCTGGATGCCTGCTGGCTCTTCAATCCTTGCCCTTAGCAGTTCTCTGCGCAGGGCCTGGTACCCAGCAGAATATGGAAAAGCCAAACCGCAATGGGTGGGAGGTAGGATCCCTGGGAAAGTCCAGGCAGCAGAGCACAGAATGAGGAGAAGAGGGAAGGCTGGAATCAGCCACAGAGGGGTAACACAATCTTCACTGGTGGGAAGGGGCCCTCCCTTGCAGTTTGTGTCATCCCCCCCAACCCACACGCCCTGCCCGGGCTTGCCCCCCGCTCTGCTCACCCCTCCCCTATTCTCAGCAGCTCCATCAAACTGAGGGAGCAGGGACCAGAGGTCGCTCCTGCTCCTGGGACAGAGAAGTAGGATCATGACCTACCCGGAAGTGGGTGGTGTCCTGCCCCGTGCCCATGGTGAAAATGGTGTAGAGTAGAGCCCGCAGGAGGCGTGACTCCAGCTCCAGGGCAAGTGGTGGCTTCAGTTTGCTGGCGGGAGAGAGGAGCCCGTGTTATGCTTGGCAGCACCGGAGTGGCGCTGGCAGTGTCATGCACATGACCCTCCTCCCCTGCAATGATCCCTCCCTATGGCCACTGTAACGTTACGGGAGTGAAATCACCCCCAGCCAGGAAAGAGGGGATGTTCCCAGCTCCTCTGCTGGGGGATGCAAACAGCCATGGCTGGGGTTAATCTAGGCCCAAGAGGATCTGCACCAGGGTTAGGGCAAGCTGGATGGGAGGGTCCTGGTACCTGAGGCTGCAAACCGCGGCCATGGAGCTGGAGACGATGGAGCTCGGCTCAGACACCATGGGCAGATCTTCAATCAGCTCCTGAGAGACCCCAAGGAGATAAAATTGCATGTGAGATTCAGGCCCTGTAGACCCACAGGCGCTTCCCAGGGAGGAGGCCAAAGTGGTCTGCAGAAACAGTCAGTGTCACCCCCATCCCCAACCAGCTGGCCTCCCCATTCCTCCCATCCATCAAACTTACTCTTTCCTTCCCCCTCTCCCACCCAATTCTTTCCTCCCCTCAGCCTCAGCTGCCCTTCCGGCCTTACAATTTCCCCACTGCCAGTTCCCCATCAGTGTCAGAATTTCCTCTTTCCCTGCTCCTCATCCCCAGGAAGCCCTGTCCTCTGCTTCCCCCTCCAGTCCCACTAACTCTTCCTCCCATGTTGGGCTCCCTCACCCCAGGAGCCGGGCACGGGGTCCCACTCACCGCAATGCTCTCCACAAGGGCCGCTTTGGAGAAGTGCGGCTCCAGAGTGTCCCACCCCTGCTGCTGTGCCGAGAAGCACAGACGTGGGACAGCGTGGAGGAAGCGGAGCTGTTTGGCCCTGTCCTCCACCCACTAAGAGTGGGATTGGGGAAGAGAGAGAGAGAGATGGTCAGGTAGGGACCTCCCCACCCCACCTACAAAAGCTCCAGGTCTCAGGACCTCCCTGGCGTTGGACAGGGAAAGCCGCCCCTCTTCCCAAAACCAGTGTCACCCTGCACAGACTAGGGTTGTAACTGGGGCAGTGTCTGCGGGGAGCGGACACCTTGGCCTGCATGAGATGAACACCCCCACTTTGGGGTGCCAGGTAACAGGGGAGAAGTGCCCCCCATTGCGGGTGATGGATTCTCTGGGACAAGACCCCGAATGTGGGTGGGGATGGAACAAGGGGCAGGACAGACTTGGGGGCAGTGCAGCTGGAAGATTTTTGTACCTCAACTCTGCCCTGGAGGTGCTGCTGGATGACCCTGATGGTGTCTTGTTCAGGGGACACGTCCTCCTCCTCCTCCTCATCCTCCAGCTGGGCACTGAGGGTCTCTGCACCAGGGAGAGAAGGAGAAAAGCATCATTTATGCTACTGCTGTGAGAATGCAGGGTAGAGAAAGGGCTCAATGTCCCCCATCCTCAACAAGGAACCCCATGGCATCGAGGTCCCCACCCTGCTCTTCCCAGAGATGACCTCAGCCCCATCAGCCTCAGGGCCCCGTGGCCATCAGCCCCCGCCCAACATTATCAGGGGAGGCTGGAGCTCCCCCAACTCTGCCCAGCATCTCCTGCCATGGAGTGTGGCTGGGCCACTCCCACTGGTGTCAGTGGGGCTCCCGTGGCTCAGTCCTGGAGCCTTGGTGAGCCAATGGGCACAGGGTGTGTCATAAATATCAAGGGAAGGGTAACCACCTTTGTGTATACAGTGCTATAAAATCCCTCCTGGCCAGAGGCAAAACCCTTTCACCTGTAAAGGGTTAAGAAGCTAAGATAACCTCGCTGGCACCTAACCCAAAATGACCAATGAGGGAACGAAATACTTTCAAATCTGGAGGGGGGTGGGGGGCTAATAAAGGGTTCTGTCTGTCTGTGTAATGCTTTTGCTGGGGACAAATCAGAAATGCAAGCCTTCCAACTCCTGATAAGTTAGTAAGTAATCTAACTAGCAAATGTGTTAGATTTTCTTTTGTTTAATGGCTGGTAAAATAAGCTGTGTTGGAGGGAATGTATATTCCTGTTTTTGTGTCTTTTTGTAACTTAAGGTTTTGCCTAGAAGGATTCTCTATGTTTTAAATCTGATTACCCTGTAAGGTATTTACCATCCTGATTTTACAGAGGTAATTCTTTTACCTTTACTTTTATTAAAATTCTTTTAAAAACCTAATTAATTTTTCTGTAGGCGTTTTCTGTAGGCTGAGAACAGCTATCAAAGAAGAAAGGTATCAGGTTACAGCACAGCAAAATTTTACAAGTCAGGGTTTTTGGTTTTTTTGCTTTATTTCTAACTCTTGGGTGTAAAGTGAGTTAAAAACAGAGAGGTTAGGAGGACAGAATGCCATGTTCAACAGAAGCTGCAATTAGCCAGATTTGAGGCTGAGGAAAAACAAAAGGAACATAAAAGATGGGTCGAACTCAGACAGAGAAAATGGAGGCAAAAGAAAAAGAAATGGAGGCAAAGGAAAAAGAAATGGAGGAGAGGAAAAAAGAAAGGAAGCATGCAGAGGAGGAGAAGGAAAAAGAGAGGAAGCATACACTAGATATGGAGAAGGCAAAGGCTCGCAGAATATACCAAATAACCCTAACAATCCTTCCCCAACAATCCATTACACCATGTCCACAGTATAATGAATCCAGTGATATTGCTGATTATTTTCTCACCTTTGAGAGACTGTGCACACTCCATCAAATCCCTGAAGCTCACAAGATGACCAGGTCGGCTGCAAAATTGCCTGGAAGAGCTCTGGACATATTCAATAAGATGGTGATTGAGGAGGCTTCGAACTATAATAAATCCAAGGTTTTGGTTTTAAAACAATTTCAAGTTACACCTGAAACTTACCGAGTAAAAGTGAAAGCCCTTAAGAGAGGACCTGGACTAAGTAATGTGGCTTATGTAAACCAGAGAATAGATCTGTTTGAGAAATGGCTCGATGGACAGGATGTAACTAGCTTTGGAGGAATACGGGATTTGATAATACAGGAGCAATTCCTGAATATGTCCAAGGATGATAGAAAGCAGTGTTTATGGGATAAAAAATGGACTCAGCAGGAAGTCTTGCTTTTTATGCTGATCAATACAAGCAGTCCCAGACTGCCAGAGAGGTGGGGCAAACCGGAACAAAACGGGTGGAGGGAGGAGAGAGGAACAACCCTGGTCACAGTTGGAGCGGATACCAGAAGGGACACCCTCAGACCACACCCTACTACCAGGGGCAGCCCAAAGCCCCAACTATACTCCAAGGAACACTCCAGACACCTTGTTGTCCCACTACACCGTTCTCCAGCAACCCACCTCGCCCCAGTAACCAGTTAGCTGGGCAAAGTTTTAAATGTAACAAGCCGGGACATGTCAAGGCCAACTGCCCCAAGAACCCCTGGAAATTACAGTTCATTGCACCAAAATCACACCAGAGGTCCTCAGGCCCAGATGCCTCCCAGATACCCTCAGAGCAGAGGGAAACTGTGAGTGTGGGCAGGAAGAAGGTCACAAAATGAAGGGACACCGGACTGTTGGCTATCCATGCTTCCTTAGTGGACCCCAATTTAATCGACCCAGAGGTCCAAGTAATGATTCAACCCTTCAAGTCCAACTCTTTTGACTTGCCTACAGACAAGTTGTCTGTTTGGTACAAGGGCTGGTCAGGAACGTGGACTTTTGCAGTTTATGATAATTATCCCATCCCCATGCTGTTGAGGGAAGACTTGGCCAATCATGTGAAGCTAGCCAAGAAGGTGGGAATGGTCACCCGCAGACGGGCTAAGCAAGCTGTCACACCTAGCTCTGTTCTGGAGACTTCTACCAGGATGCACTCAAAGATGTTGGAACCAGACCCCATACCAATGTCTGCAACAGCAGTAGTGAATCCAGTCACAGAGACCCAGACAGAGCCAGTCCCAGAACTGGAACCGGCAAAAAAAACAGCACCAGAACCATTGCCAGCACTGAATCCAGTACTTGCAACCTGCACCAGAGGGCCCCACCCAACCTGCACTGGCAGCAGCAGATAACCCTACACAAGAGGCTCAGCCAGAGCCTGAACCCCAACATAGTGCACCAGCCAAGAGCGGTTCACAGTCAACTAAAACAGCCCCATCACCTGAATCGCTTCCAGAGGGACCAAGCCCAGGTCCACAATCCAATGAGGAACTGATGTCTCCAGCATCAAGGGAACAGTTCCAGACCGAACAGAAAGCAGATCAAAGCCTCCAGAGAGCTTGGACGGCGGCACGGAACAACCCACCGCCTCTCAGCTCTTCGAATCAATCCAGGCTTGTTGTAAAAAAAGGACTTTTATACAAGCAAACTCTTTCTGGTGGATACGAGGAAAACTGGCATCCTCAGAGACAGTTGGTAGTTCCACTAAGTACCAGGTAATGCTATTAAGCTTAGCCCGCGATCATCCTAGTGGCCATGCTGGGGTGAACAGAACCAAAAACCGTTTGGGAAAGTCGTTCCACTGGGAGGGAATGGGCAAGAATGTTTCTTCCTATGTCCGGTCTTGTGAGGTGTGACACAGAGTGGGAAAACCCCAAGACCAGGTCAAAGCCCCTCTCCAGCCACTCCCCATCATTGAGGTTCCATTTCAGCAAGTAGCTGTAAATATTCTGGCTCCTTTTCCAAAAAAGACAGCCAGAGGAAAGCAGTACATACTGACTTTCATGGATTTTGCCACCCGATGGCCAGAAGCAGTAGCTCTAAGCAACACCAGGGCTAAAAGTGTGTGCCAGGCACTAGCAGACATTTTTGCCAGTGTAAGTTGGCCCTCCGACATCCTTACAGATGCAGGAACTAATTTCCTGGCAGGAACAATGGAATACCTTTGGGAAGCTCATGGGGTGAACCACTTGGTTGCCACTCCTTACCACCATCAAACAAATGGCCTGGTGGAGAAGTTTAATAAAACTTTGGGGGCCATAATATGTAAATTTGTAAATAAGCACTCCAATAATTGGGACCTAGTGTTGCAGCAGTTGCTCTTTGCCTACAAAGCTGTACCACATCCCAGTTTAGGGTTTTCACCATTTGAACTTGTATATGGCCACGAGGTTAAGGGGACATTACAGTTGGTAAAGCAGCAATGGGAAGGGTTTACACCTTCTCCAGGAACTAACATTCTGAACTTTGTAACTAACCTGCAAAACACCTGCCGAACCTCTTTAGCCCTTGCTAAAGAAAACCTACAGGATGCTCAAAAAGAGCCAAAAGCCTGGTATGATAAACATGCCAGAAAGCGTTCCTTCAGTGTAGGGGACCAGGTCATGGTCTTGAAGGCACTCTAGGCCCACATAATAAAAGCATTGTGGGAAGGGCCATTAATGGTCCAAGAGCTCCTGGGAGCTGTTAATTTTCTCATAGCATTCCCCACCTCCAACCGAAAGCTTAAGGTGCACCATATTAATTCTCTAAAGCCCTTTTATTCCAGAGAATTAAAGATTTGTCAGTTTACAGCCCAGAGAGGAGATAACGCTGAGTGGCCTACAGGTGTCTACTACAAAGGAAAAAGTGACGGTGGTGTGGAAAAGGTAAACCTCTCCATGACCCTTGGGCATATGCAGTGACAGCAAATCAAGGAGCTGTGCACTAGCTACACGCCGATGTTCTCAGCCACCCAGGACTGACTGAACGGGCATACAACTCCATTGACACAGGTAATGCTCACCCAGTTAGAGCCCAACCTTACCGGGTGTCTTCTCAAGCTAAAACTGCTATAGAACGGGAGATCCAGGATATGTTACAGATGGGTGTAATCCGCCCCTCTGGCAGTGCATGGGCATCTCCAGTGGTTCTAGTTCCCAACCCAAATGGGGAAATACGTTTTTGCATGGACTACCGTAAGCTAAATGCTGTAACGCTCCCAAACAACTATCCAATGCCACGAACAAATAAACTAGTGAAGAAACTGGGACGGGCCCAGTTCATCCCTATCTTGGACTTAACCCAGGGGTACTGGCAGGTACCGCTAAATAAATCCGCCAAGAAAAGGTCAGCCTTCATCACACATGTCGGGCTGTATGAATTTAATGTGCTCTCTTTCAGGCTGCAGAATGCACCCGCCACCTTCCTAAAACTTGTAGATGGTCTCCTAGCGGAATTGGAAAAATGTGCACTCGCAGACCTTGATGATGTGGCCATATTTTTGGAATCCTGGGCAAAACACCTGGAACACCTACAAAAAGTCTTCAAGCGCATAAGGGAGGCAAAACTAACTGTTAAGACTAAAAAGTGTCAAATAGGCCTAAACAGAGTAGCTTACCTTGAACATCAGGTGGGTCAAGAAACTATCAACCCCCTACAGGCCAAAGTGAATGCTATCCAAAAGTGGCCTGTCCCAAAGTAAAAAAAAAAAACTGGTCCAATCCCTTTTTAGGCTTGGCCAGATATTACAGGCCATTTGTAGCGCAATACAGCCAAATCGCCAATTTCAATTTACACCTAAAACTTACAAAGTAAAATTTCAAACCCTTAAAAAAAGGCCTGAACTAATGTGGCTTATGTAAACCAGATAACAAATCTGTTTCATAAATGGCTCAACAAACGGGCTCTTACTAACTTTGAAGGAAATGTATATTCCTGTTTTTGTGTCTTTTTGTAACTTAAGGTTTTGCCTCAAGAAATTCTCTGTTTTAAATCTAATTACCCTGTAAGGTACTGACCATCCTAACTTTACATAGGTGATTCTTTTCTCTTTTCTTTAATTAAAATTCTTCTTTTAAACACCTAATTAATTTTTCATTGTTCTTAAAATCCAAGACTTTGGGTCTGTGTTCACCTGTACCAATTGGTAAAAATTATTATGAAGCCTTCCCCAGGAAAGGGGGTGTAGGGCTGGGGGAAATATTTTGGGGGAAAACGTCTCCAAGTGGTCTCTTTCCCTTTTCTTTGTTTAAAATGCTTCGTGGTGGCAGCAGACTGTTCAAGGACAAGGCAAAGTTTATACCTTGGGAAAGTTTTTTTAACCGAAGCTGGTAAAAATAAGCTTAGGGGTCTTTCATGCAGGTCCCTACCTCTGTACCGTAAAGTTCAGAGTAGGGAAGAAACTTTGACAGGGTGTTACTAGTCCCCCACTGCCCCTGTCCTCCCCCCTGTCCCGTGGGTCTCCCCTCACCTGCACAGAGGGAGCCTTCAGCCTCAGGGCTCTCAGACCCCACGGAGGGGCTGCTGGCCCCTCGGGAGAAGGAGGAGCTGCTGGTCCCCGTGCCAGAGTCGCCCAGCTCCTGCTCTGGGCTGGCTCGGAGCTCCTCAGTGGCCAGGCTGGTGGATGGCTCCGGTTGGGCACTGGGGTGCGGCTCCTGGCTCCTCTGCTTCCTGTAAAGGAAGCTGCAGAGCCACCTTCCCAGGCTCCCACCCTCTCCTGGGTCCCTCCTACATAGCATCACCCTGGGCCACCTCCATTTGGGACCAGAAGGGGCCTCAGGGCATGCTAAGGGAGCTGGTGTCTTCCTCCTCCTCCAGAAAGCCAGGGAGCTCCTCCTCCTCGCCTGGCCACTGGCCTCTTCCCCGTCTGCGGGGACAGAGGGGCCGCTCTCCTCCTGGGAAAGCCGGACGCTGCTCCCTACCGGCTCCGGAGCCACCAGCCCGGCCTTCCTCCTCAGAATTCGCCTCAGCCGCTGCATCCTGGGAATGAGTGGGGAGCAGCCATGAGTCTGGGTTCAAGGCAGCCTCTCATTAATGTGCCTGCCTGTTCCTCCGTCCACCTCCTCTCCGCTGAGACAATTTCTCCTCACCACACACCCCACCCCAGGGCATGGGGGCTGCCGTCCACACCCACTGGCAGCAGCTCACAGCACAGGCTGCTCCCAACGTTCCCCCTCACCCCTGGGGCCCTGTGACACCAGGGGAGTCTCGTCCTTTCAGAGCAGTGGGGCTCTCTGTTAGTTTGGACAAGCAGCTCCCTCCACCCCAGAAGGTCCCGCTCCCTCCCAGGCCAGGGAAAGAGCAGCACCCGGACAGTCCCCAGCGAAAGTTCACAAGGTGCCAATGCTGGGAGGGAGGAGTCGCCCTCAGTTCCCACTGATTTCACTGATTGCGGTTTTGGGTGTTCAGCACCTGGCAGGTTCTGCCCTCCCCAAAGACTCTCGACGTGGGGAAAAATCTCCTGCAAGGGAAGGGCTGGGAGCCCTCTTGCTGGCCCATTCCCACCACACTGGGGATGGCTCTGGAGAACTCCACTCACTTGCTCTAGATGGGAAAGCGCTGGGTGGCAGATACTCACTGAGGCCTAGTCTCTTGCCCTCCTCCTTGATCTCCTGCACCAAGGTGGGCTGGAAAGGGTGCTGCCCAATGCCCTGCCAGCAGAGCAGGGAGTAGAAGCCTGCAGATCGAAAGTGGCTGTGAAAACAAGATGACGTTTTATTGTCAGGGAATGGATAAACTCAGCCTAGCAACCGGGGGTTTACAACACTGACCTATGGCCAGCAGCACACCTCCCATCTCCAGGTCTCCTCGTACCTCAAGCACATTCCTGAAGCGTGATGACCCAAGGGCTGTAGGGGAGTGTCCCCAGCCCCAGTGAGGGAAACAGAGGCCTGGGCAGGAGAAGCCACTGCCCCAGGGTCGTTGAGGGAGTCAGGGATAGAGCCGGGGATGGAGCCTTTGTCCAGGCTCCCGCACTAACCACTAGAGGAACACTCCCTTCCAGAGCTGGGAAGTGCCAGCGGGACTCGATTCCCAGTCTCCCTGGCTCTGAGTGTGACTTGTTGTTGTGACCGAGGCAGGGGGGTGGGAATCTGGACTCCTGGCTTTCACTGGTGATTTTCTTCTATTCCCAGCCTCCCTGGCCCTGAGTGTGACCTGTGGAGGTGGTGGAATCTTCATCCTTAGAGATTTGTAAGGCCCAGCTTGACAAAAAAAATCATCTATTTTAAATTAAGGGCAAAATTTATGAAAATCTCTTCAATAATCTAAATAGAAGAGGAAAAAATAACATGAAATCGAACATGTTCACTGCCAAATTTTTGAGAGAGTCACACCACTGACATGATAGCTAAAGCCCTGGAAGCAAACTTAGCTGAAATGCTAACCCAGCTTT
This sequence comes from Eretmochelys imbricata, assembly GCF_965152235.1. Classification (NCBI taxonomy): domain Eukaryota; kingdom Metazoa; phylum Chordata; order Testudines; family Cheloniidae; genus Eretmochelys; species Eretmochelys imbricata. Next base: position 18,104,128 of record NC_135577.1, read on the forward strand.
GGACAGCAATAGCTTCCTTGGAAGGTGCAGAAACTATTGTCTTCTTTTCAGTTTATTCAAAGAGTTCAGTTCAATGACTCGTTCGTTGAAATTCAAGAAAGCCATTGAGAGTTCACAAAACAGGCAAACTTCTTTTCCTCCCTCAATCTATGGATAAAAACTAGGTGTGAGGGGATGGATATACTAGTTCATAAATCTAGAAACACGTGAAAACCAGAACGTATCATTTTAGTTCACTAACCACACTTCAAATTTCCTTTCTTTAAGAAATCAGTTTTAAATGCAAAACATTTTCATACAACTTTTTTCTTATGCTTCTCTTTCTAGCTCCAGCATGACCGTGGTTTGTGACCAAAGAGAGGTCACTTCTTTTCTCTTTCCCTCTCTATCATGGAGATGGAGAAAATTCTCTAAGTCCTAGCAGGCAAGAGATTTGAGCACGTCAGGCGTGTGAGAGCCCTTGTGCTCTAAAGGACAATGGGTGATTGTTGTTTGGGGCAAGAACCCCAACGGATTTGATACTTGTCCCCCATCCAAAGCCAATAACACATCTCTGTATTTTCAATCATGAGTTAGACATTCTCAGCACTCCTCTATCTCCTGCAGCCCTCAGGTGTTCCTTGGATTATGGAAACTTGGTTGCAAAGAGGACTGGAATTTTTTTACTGGCTTCCTGGGTGTCCCTAGCCAATGAGGGTCTCAGTCTGGCCTCCGAGGCCCACACCCCCCAGACACTGAAGATCAGGATGGATTGATTTCACTTCACGTTTTTTGTCTTTGTATTTTTGTATTATTGTCCTAATGAAAGATTGATTCTCATGAAATTCATAGAGCTGGCAGACGACAGAACAAGGAGCAATGATCTCAAGTTGCAGTGTGGAAGGCTTGGATATTAGGAAAAACTTTTTCACTGGGAGGGTGGGGATGCCTTTGAATCTGCTAGGATAGGGTCCCCCATCTTCTACTTAGAGCCTATATTTTTTCTTACCTTCTACACAGATGACGATTTCTTTCCACACAATCAATACAGTAATAAAAATAATCCCGAGAATCTCCTCCACACCAACCGTCTCTTGGTCCCCACTGAGAGACCGCGAGATGGAGGCTTGCTGCAGCAAGGCTACAGGGGTCTCCGAGGTTCCCCCTGCCCCGCACCCCTGTCCTGCCGGGCTGTTGTCAAGGGAGCTCTGTGGGGTCACACCCGCCTCATCATCTTTGCCCAATAGGCTGAGTTCCTGCCAAAGGCCTTTGTGAAGTCACTGCCACACTCACCTTTCCCTTGCAGGCCTGATGTCTGCCCCTGGCCAGCCCGGCTGGATGTTTCAGCTGCACCCTGGATCACCCCACTTGCTCATTATTGATTCTGGGGAGCAAGCAGGCCACCCAGGAAAACAGCAGAGTCTATGCCTCACCCCACACTGAGTTTTTCATAGAGGCATCGGTTGTGAAACTATTTGATCTCCTAATCCGGCCTCTATTTCACTGGCTATGACATTTCACACGCTTACCACCATATTAAGCCCAATTGCTTGTAATTCACAAAAAGGTGCCATGGCACCTTCCAGAATGATAACCAGTTGTGATGGGAGGATACCAGGAAACAGAGAATCTACCTCTTCCCCAGGCCCTACGCTACCAGCACTCCCAGCTATCTTCGAGACACCACCGACATCCTGGGGAAACTACAATCCATCGGTGATCTTCCAGAAAAGGCCATCCTGGCCACTATGGATGTAGAAGCCCTCTACACCAACATTCCACACAAAGATGGACTACAAGCCATCAGGAACAGTATCACCGATAATGGCATGGCAAACCTGGTGGCTGAACTTTGTGACTTTGTCCTCACCCATAACTATTTCACATTTGGGGACAATGTATACCTTCAAATCAGCGGCACTGCCATGGGTATCCACATGGCCCCACAGTATGCCAACATTTTTATGGCTGACTTAGAACAACGCTTCCTCAGCTCTCGTCCCCTAATGCCCCTACTCTACTTGCGCTACATTGATGACATCTTCATCATCTGGACCCATGGAAAACAAGCCCTTGAGGAATTCCACCATGATTTCAACAATTTCCATCCCACCATCAACCTCAGCCTGGACCAGTCCACACAAGAGATCTATTTCCTGGGCACTACGGTGCTAATAAGGGATGGTCACATAAACACCACCCTATACCGGAAACCTACTGACCGCTATGCTTACCTACATGCCTCCAGCTTTCATCCAGACCACACCACACGATCCATTGTCTACAGCCAAGCTCTACGATACAACTGCATTTGCTCCAACCCCTCACACAGAGGCAAACACCTACAAGATCTCTATCAAGCATTCTTACAACTACAATACCCACCTGCTGAAGTGAAGAAACAGATTGACAGAGCCAGAAGAGTACCCAGAAGTTACCTACTACAGGACAGGCCCAACAAAGAAAATAACAGAACGCCACTAGCCATCACCTTCAGCCCCCAACTAAAACCTCTCCAACGCATCATCAAGCATCTACAACCTATCCTTAAGGATGACCCATCACTCTCACAGATCTTGGGAGACAGGCCAGTCCTTGCTTACAGACAGCCCCCCAGCCTGAAGCTAATACTCACCAGCAACCACACACCACACCACAGAACCACTAACCCAGGAACCTATCCTTGCAACAAAGCCCGTTGTCAACTGTGTCCACATATCTATTCAGGGGACACCAACATAGGACCTAATCACATCAGCCACACTATCAGAGGCTCGTTCACCTGCATATATGTCATCATGTGCCAGCAATGCCCCTCTGCCATGTACATTGGCCAAACTGGACAGTCTCTATGTAAAAGAATAAATGGACACAAATCAGACGTCAAGAATTATAACATTCAAAAACTGGTTGGAGAACACTTCAATCTCTTTGGTCACTAGATTATAGACCTAAAAGTGGCAAGTCTTCAACCAAAAAACTTCAAAAACAGACTCCAATGAGAGACTTCTGAATTGGAATATATTTGCAAACTGGATACAATTAATTTAGGCTTGAATATATACTGGGAGTGGATGGGTCATTACACTAAGTAAAACTATTTCCCCATTTTTATCCGCCCCCCCCCCCCCACCCGCTGTTCCTCAGACGGTCTTGTCAATTGCTGGAAATGGCCCACCTTGATTATCACTACAAAAGGTTTTTTCTCCCCCGCTCTCCTGCTGCTAATAGCTCAGCTTACCTGATCACTCTCCTTACAGTGCGTATGATAACACCCATTGTTTCATGTTCTCTGTGCATATAAATCTCCACAATGTATTTTCCACAGAATGCATCCAATGAAGTGAGCTGCAACTCACGAAAGCTTATGCTTAAATAAATATGTTAGCCTCTAAGGTGCCACAAGTCCTTCTTTTCTGTTTGTTCCAGTGGTTAGTCTCCCTCACTGTCAAAAATGTGTGCCTTATTTCTCATTTGAATTTCTCTGGCTTCAACTGACAGCTGTTGATTCTTGTTGTGCCTTTCTTGGCGAGATCGATTTAGCCCTGCCCCGTGAAATCCAATCTCCCTGTCCTGCTGGGATCCCTCCAGCCAGGAGAACCCAGTCGGGGCCTCCTAGATGTTTGTCTGCTGGGCTGGGGATATCAGATGCACCAGAGGCATGCAGAAGTGAGTGCACCGCATCAGCCCGGCGTTGGGCTCAGAGGTTTGGCCTTGGCAACTTCTGCTCCAGCCACATCTCTGGGTGTCTGGGCTCAGGGCTTCTGACCCCCGGGGCTGCAGCCAAGGCTGGGGTGCTGAGCTCAGGACTTTCATGCCTCCCCACTGCTCTCGGCACTCTGGGTGTCTGCCCGGCATCTGCAGCTGGGGCTCAGGGCTTCCCTTGCAGTTCCTTCTGGGGCTCAGGGGTCCATTTTTCTGGATGCCCCCAAATTGGCCCTTGTGTTAATTTGCCAGGGGACTAGTAGGTAGGAGCCCCCAGCTGAGGTGCTCTCAGCAGCAGGGACCCATCCACACATCTTAGAACCTCCTCTAACTTCAGAAAGATTCTTGGCTGCTGCCCTCAGAGCCCAGGTCTGAAGGCAGCACAGAAGTGAGCGTGGCAATGCTGTGACCCCGCTACAACAACCTCTGAACTCCCCCACTATCCCATTTTGGTTGGGACTCCCAGCAAACGAAATATCATTGAGATGGACATGTTCCAACGAGACAATTCAATTAAGAGTAGGATACCAGGGGAGGAAAAATCACTTTTGTCGTGGTAATGAGGGTGGCCCATTTCAAACAGTTGACCAGAAGGTGTCAGTAAGAGTAGGGGGAAATTAGAATGGGGGAAGTTAGGACTTTTGGCTGCAGAATTTTATTTCATTTTTTTTATGAGATTGTGTCTTTTAGGTTTTCTGGCACACAAGCAGAGAAGTTAAAGAAAAACATAAATTATTCTTGCTGAAAGTTTGCAATGTCTAGCTAATTTGTTTCTTAAGACCAGATCAATAACACATAAGAACCCAAAAATCAGAGGGAGAGAATGTAAGCCACTGCCTTTAACAGAGAGGCACAATTCACTGGGTACCTGCTGGCTGACTGCTGCTATGCCCCCACTGAGCTGCTTAGCATACAAGCAGGTCCAGGAACCGTGCCCAAAATTTAAAGTCGCAGTATTCAATTTTAACACAACCACAAATACACCAGAGCATCCAAATTTTCTGTTTTACAAGGTCTCTCCTTGTTTTGGAACACTGGTTTCTAAACATGCCATCGGGAATTTGAATCAAATTTCAGCTACTAATTAGCATGTGTGTGGAACAATCACTAATGTGCATTCGGTGTTATGTTGTAGGTTTCTTTAGGAAATTTGGGGAAAGCCTATTTTCCCCCCACACACAGTGCACATTTGCTGCCCACTGGTGCTGCCTAAGCAGTAGCATTGTGACATCAGAGATAATCCACCACTCAGCACTCCCTGCCTCCAGCTCCTTGTCATACTTGGGGAGAATGACTAGCCCCCTGGCTGCTATGGCAACAGCTACCTTTGACAACTGATTGCCCCTTATTACCAGAACATCATCACAGAAAGGAAGTTTGTAATGAAACAGGACCAGATTTGGATAAGCAGGACAGTCTCCTGCTGGGCTCATTTGGGTTTGTACTGTGGTACTGTACAGTGTTTCTTTTCAAAGAGCAATTGTTTGCTACCTTCCTTAGTAAAGGCTCAGTGAAAATAAGATGCAAAATTCCTTCTCTTTTACTTGGATATTGTTTATCTGCTTCTCACAAATTGAGGATTAGAGCTTCGAACTTTCACTGATACTGAAGTTGCATAAAATGAGTTTTATTTTAATACAGTTTAATTTAATTACTCTCTATACTCTGATCAACACAGCACTGAGTGGTGAAAAGGGACCTTCATAAAGATAAGAATGGCAATAAAATATGTACTGAAAACAACAGATGAGTAAGAGCTTCATTGTTTAAACAGCACATATATAATGTTCTTTCTATTAAAAAACAAAGGAAATTAAGAAACCAAAAACCCTTCATTTAACGCTTCTTAGGTTAGCTTTCATCAATAAATTAAACCATCAAATAATTAGGAAATACAAAGTCAAGGTTTTAAAAAGGATTAAAAGGTTACAAAGTTTAGCATTCTCAGGTTAGCAATGTCCAAATAAGTGTTGCCGTGGCACCCTTAATTCAGTCCTCTTGTGCCTTTGCCTGATGATGCAGACGTTAATTACATGATCCCATGTTATTTTTTTCCCTCGCGACCCCTGCCTTATTCAGTGCACAAAATTCTCTTCTCTGGGGCTGTGTAAATGAAGGAGTCTGTTGTCTGCAGGATCCCTGCCTAATTTATTGCAGAGTTAACGTTTCATGGGCAATACTCATTCTGGTATTTCCTAACTTGAGAGTACTTGACTTCAGATAGCCTTTGTCCTAATTTTTATGGCTTACTTTACTGAGGAGACCAACCTTTATGACAAAAGTGGGTTTTGTTTTGTTTTTTTGTTTGTTTTTTGGTGATGTATCCATTATTTATCTGTTCAGTACCAATCGTGTGTGCTTTACAAAACAGAAAGAGTAAGTACACTCCCTAAAACTGGTACGAATTATACCTGATAGGTCACGCACACAAATGCTGCGAATTACACCTGGTAGGACACGCACACAACTGCTGCGAATTACACCTGGTAGGACGCGCGCACAAATGCTACGAATTACACCTGGTAGGACACGCACACAAATGCTGCGAATTATACCTGATAGGTCATGCAAAGTTCGATTCTAGGCTGAGGCACATAAACAAAGTCCACAACTGCAGAGTTCCCACAAAACACCAAGTTTATTATGCTCGAGCGTGGTGCCCCCCTGCTAGCCAGGAGGGGACCCCGAATACAGATTATACAAAGGTTATATACTTTTTAGCAAAGCATGTTGCCCTCGTGCATCGGAAACCTTAGCCAATAAACAAACCCTTTTCTTATCTACCACCTATCCCTGTTTGGTGCATTCCTTGTGCTAAACCAGAATGTTAATTACACAGCATGGTCCTAAAGCCATGCATCAGTAACTTTTATTATCAGGATGGGAGGCCTCACATCAAAGGCCAAGAGATAGGGAGTTAGAGACTGACAAAAAACAGATACTGGGAGTCAAGGCAGGCTGGAGACAAGGAGGAGGATTTTCACAGGGATGCAGTGTCTAAGGAACACTCCTCCTGGTGCATGATGTGCTTGCTTTTAGACAATGGTGGGCCCCAAACCAAAATGGAGTCACATGTGCTAACTTTTCCTTAACAGTCCTCCCCCCTTTTTTTTTTTGGTATGTCAGTAAGCTATATTGGGGCTGAGTAACCGCGCTGCAGGGTTAGCAACTGCCGACAGCACATACTGCAGCATTGTAGGCATACAAAAAATAATGCAAAAACAATAACAGTCAAAAAAAGTAAATACAAAATATGCCGTCCCCAAGTCCCCACATCCGGTAGACATGAGGTGAGCCAGTCCCAGACCTCCTGGAATCCGGCGCTGGTAGTGTCGAGGCTGACGTGGTGGAATAGGGCTGCCTGTTGCTGGAGGATGTGGATGTCTGTTTCCACCCTATGGTGCTGATTTACAAATACACAACAGCTTGAGTTGACCAGAGCACAAACCCCGCCCTGGTTTGCAAGAAGATAATCCAGGGCTAGACGGTTTTGCAATGTAGTTTGGGATAGCTGAGTTACTTCAATGTGAAGGGCAGATAGAGCATCTGCAGTAACATTTGCCATTAGTTCCAAAGCAGCTGAAATGTTAACTATAGCTTTTTTCAGCTCGCTTACTCCCAACCATGGCAGAAACCAACGTACAAAGGAGTGAAAGCCTCTGGGCCGTTGAGAAAGGGGGTTTAAAGGAATACTTCATCGGTCCCTTCATACTAGATTGCGGATCGCTCCCCGGGTCAGGTTCTGGTGTACTGTCACGGCGAGTACTATAGCCCCTAAGGTACATGTACCACACCATCCTGCTGGGAGAACCTTATAGGCTGTGTGATTGCATAACCAATACCAGCCAGACCCCTCGGGGACTGGCCACGGGGTCCTGGAGTAAGTGGAGGGGCCTCCCGCACCAGAGCTGATTTGGTGGTGTCCTTACACCCCACAAAATTTCCTACAAAAACTGTATTTTCTATGCCCTTACGTCGTGACACACATAAAGCATAATTACCCTGGGCCACCATATCAATAGACCATATTTGGATTGTAACATTCCAGTTAAATGTAGTGCTTGCCCATAGCTTAGTTTGGAGTGTTCGATTAAGGGGGATAGGTACCCCTATCAACGGGACCCCCTGACCCAAATATGTGGGGGTATGAATACAAATCCAACACTGCATTCGATTTACACCCTGTTTTATGGCACGGGTTAAATTTAAAAAGCTATTGCCCTCCCATTCTTGTACTGGACTTGGGAATCGGGAGAGGAACCCCCCAGGCAAACCATACCAATGTCGGCATCCTCCTTTATACCATACAAAAAACAACACCACCAATGTAAGTCCGATAAACAGGAACACAAGAAGTCCTGGTGGGCTATGAAGGTCCCAATAGCTGGAAAGCTTAGTCCATGGGTTGGTCGTGGTGTTCATTCGTGAAGTGGCTCGTCCAATGGCTTGTCAGGGTCAGGTGGGGGTCCCAGCGCCAACTTAACGTAGCTATGATGGATCCAGGAACCTTTACCTGCAAAGGAGTGGTGGCAGATGGTGGGAGTAATGTTCGTGGCTGTAAGGCATTTTTGGTATTCATACTTGCCCACAAGCACAGATTCCAGCCCCTGGAATAAACCCACCCCACCACTTCCCTGCACATTCCCAAGAATACATCCCGCAACTCCCTCCCTGCCAATGTACAATGCTCCGTCTTTGCCACCAAGGCCAATTTTCAGTGTCTTTTGCAGTCAGGAATCCTTGGATCTTGGTGGTTTCAGCAGAGCAGGTGTTTCTTCTTCTCTCTCGGAACAGTCACGGTTTTGCATTATACAGGGGAGAGGTTACTAGCACGTCACCCTGTAGTGCTTTGGTTTCTTTAGCAAATACTGAATGCAGGTTAGCTCTGTCAGTGGACAAGGGAGAGGTTACTAGCACTTCACCTTGTCCTTTTCCCTGCTGTCCAAAAGGAGGAAAGAAAAAAAAAACCAGAAGGAGGAACAGGCTGATCAGTAGTCGAAGTGAAGTCACCTTGAGGTGGAGGGGTCTTTTTGCAGTAAGAAGCATGGGTTCAGGCAGTCAGTTCTTAGCACTTCACAGCGGTGTTGGTAGTTAGCAGGACTTAATCAGGGCCTTTCCAGCATGGGGCCAGAGTAGTCTTTTGTTGATGGACCTTTATGTAGACCCAGTCACCTGGTTTTAACAAATGGCAGGTTTGCTCAGGATTCTTGAAGCAGGACTCCTTTCACCTGTAAATACAGAGACCTAACACATTTCATTAATGTCTGGCAGTGTGTTGCAGATCTCACAGCTGCCTGGGCACATTCAAGCCCCCCTCTTTCTTGGCTGTTAGCCAAATCCTAGCTGTGAGTAGTGTCCTTGGGCAGGCCAGTGTCTTATCTTTGGACCAATTAGCTCATCCTCCGTTTTATTTCTTTTCCCCTTCTTGTCTTTTATTCACCTGCAAAGGAAACTTTCACTTTCCACTCACACACCTTTGTTCAAAAATGAACACATGTACATTGCCCAGTATACAGCACTTTAGTCTTATTGTTCAATGTATGCCACATACACCCTTCTAGGAAAATGACCTTATTACAGAGCTTTGGAGCAACAAACCAGGACAAGCACACCCACTTTTGAGGAGTCCACTTGGTACAACTTCTGGTGCCCAATCAATAGCTTTCCTCCCTCCCCAGCCCTCTGGCTAGAAATTGAGGTAGTCAGAAGGATCTCGTGTATAATATGGGGAATGGGTTAACCTTTCATGTCCTTGCTTCCAAAGATGCTGGTGTGCAAATTTTAACAACAATTTTTTTCAATTAAAAGATCTGGCCAATGAAATTTTTTTTTTTTACTTAAGCAAACGTATTAAACTTAAGTATATCACATTTTTTTGATATTATCCAAACACTTTGTATTCCAAGTTGAATAAAACAAGTATCTGCATTTTGATTTAACCCTTCTATTTAGTTTTAAACTAAACTGTCCTATGAATACTTAAACACAGCAATTCTGGCCACAAGACAAACACCACAAGACAGGACATAGAACACAGAACAGAATACCTATTGTGCCAGTAAATTCATGAGATGTTGAATTGCTTTTAAGCTGGCATCAGTTTTCTCTGATTTTCTGACAGACAAAAAAAAAACAAAACACAGATCTACCCCTTTTGGGCAGTCAGTCATTACTTAAAATATTTCCTTTTTATACAAATACCCTTGTTAATTGCAGGCAAAACAGAGGAATTACCCATATTTTCTTGTATTTGTTTTATAGGCAGCCCAGGTTTCAGTGGCCTCTACCTTATCAGTTAGGTAATTTACATTAAAACAAATGCTTTCCGGCTTGCTTTTGGATCCACAGGTTAAAGATTCTTACTTTAAAAAGGGCACAATAAACTTTACCAGACTTTTGATTGCCTTTTACTGCTGTCAAACACACAGTGACCTGAAAAGAAGACACCACCTATTGTAGCCCCTTGGAGCCTAATAAGATATTAATTAAGTAGCACTGTATAATTGCATTCCTTTGGAAAAGGGCCCATTTTTTTCCAAAATGGCTGCAAAGAAACCAAGAATTCTTTTTCTTTCCAGTATTTCACAAAGTTCAACTGGTTAATTCTTTCCAGCAACTACAGAGTTAACTTCTTACTTTCCTTTCTTAAATCACTTGCTTATTTCCCAAAACGACACCCAATTAACTTAGATTTTACCATTCCAAGTATTATTCCGGGATTTACGTTTTCCATTCTTGTAATTATTTACTCCTCTTTTTTCACTATGATCTCCAAGTTTTTCAATCTCTCTGTTGCCTGCCCGCTTGGGCCTGATCCTGTTTTTTTCTCTGAACTGTCCCTTCCATGAGCACCAGCTTTGTTTCACTACCAAATTAACAAGGAGGGTGGGCTTCTTAACTAGCCCCCAACCCTCCTGGTCTCTTTTCTTAAATATTTTCACTTACAAGGGCTACCCGAGTCCTCCCCCCAGGAGGCTTGTCACCTGGACAGAAAGCACGGCTAATTAGCAAGCAAGGAGGTGACGGGCATAAGTCAGAAAGCCGAGGGTAAGCCGGAGGAGGGGCAGAAGCAGGCATAGCACAGAGCGGGGCTGGAGACCCCTGAGATGAATAAGAAAAGGAGGAGGAAAGAGGATGTCCTTTCACATGCGCATAAGCCCAGTTGTCCCATACATACCAATAATCCATCTGGGCTGGAGCTTTGTTTTCCAGCCTTTTCCTAAGCGCTGTTAATTTTTCCCCAGCAAAGGAACCATCTGGTGGCCAGTCAAAAGGTGTTTGAGTTGTTAGTGCTGGCCACTCAACCTTGCACAAGATTACAGCTTTTTTTTTTAACCTAACCCATGGGTATCAGAAATATTCCCCCAATTCTCGAGAATTTCTGCCAAAGGGGTCCCCTTACTTACACTCTGCCCAGAACCCATAATGGGCTACCAAAAGGACACCAAATGTACCACCTTATCGCCTAAGTGACGGCTCAAACACCCATTCCTCGGAGTTCTCAAAGGTGAACTCACCCTGTGCCGGCTGGAGCTGTCCGAGAGGAGGAGTGGAGTCTCGCTTGTTGGGGCGAGCCTAGAGTCCCTTCGTGGTCGCCAAAACTGTTACGAATTACACCTGAGAGGACACGCACACAACTGCTGCGAATTATACCTGGTAGGACACGCACACAAATGCTACAAATTACACCTGGTAGGACACGCACACCAATGCTGCGAATTATACCTGATAGGTCACGCACAGTTCGAATCTAGGCTGAGGCACATAAACAAAGTTCACAACTGCAGAGTTACCAAAAGACACTAAGTTTATTACGTTCGAGCGTGGTGCCCCCCTGCTAGCCAGGAGGGGACCCTGAATACAGATTATACAAAGGTTATATACTTTTTAGCAAAGCATGTTGCCCTCGTGCATCGGAAACCTTAGCCGATAAACAAACCCTTTTCTTATCTACCACCTATCCCTGTTTGGTGCATTCCTCGTGCTAAACCAGTATGTTAATTACACAGCATGGTCCTAAAGCCATGCATCAGTAACTTCTATTATCAGGATGGGAAGCCTCACATCAAAGGCCAAGAGATAGGGAGTTAGCGACTGACAAAAACCAGATACTGGAGTCAAGGCAGGTGGAGACAAGGAGGAGGATTTTCACAGGGATTCAGTATCTAAGGATCACTCCTCCTGGTGTATGATGTGCTTGCTTTTAGACAATGGTGGGCCCCAAACCAAAATGGAATCACATGTGCTAACTTTTCCTTAACACATCTTATGCCCATGCTCTACAGGAGTGATATTGTCAGACGGTCTAAGATGTCTAAATGACAAGTGGTAGGACTCGGGGGTGATTTTAAACCTCTTTAAATACAGGTTCTTTAGAGCTTTTATACACCAAAGACTCACTGGCCTCCATTTCCTTAAACACTTGTCTGGCTTTCACAGTTAATTTGGTTAAAAGAATAGGCATCTATTTATCCTCTGGAATCTTGTGGCTATCATAGGTTTCAGAGTGGTAGCCATGTTAGTCTGTATCAGCAAAAACAACAAGGAGTCCTTGTGGCACCTTAGAGACTAACAAATTTATTTGGGCATAAACTTCCATGGGCTGGAACCCACTTCATCAGATGCATGGAGTGGAAAATACAGTAGCAGGTATATGTATACATAGGACATGAAAAGATGGGAGTTGCCTTATCACAGTCTTAGAATCATAGAATATCAGGGTTGGAAGGGACCTCAGGAGGTCATCTAGTCCAACCCCCTGCTCAAAGCAGGACCAATCCCCAACTAAATCATCCCAGCCAGGGCTTTGTCAAGCCTGACCTTAAAAACTTCTAAGGAAGAAGATTCTACCACCTCCCTAGGTAACTCATTCCAGTGTTTCACCACCCTCCTAGTGAAAAAGTTTTTCCTAATATCCAACCTAAACCTCCCCCACTGCAACTTGAGACCATTACTCCTTGTTCTATCATCTGCTACCACTGAGAACAGTCTAGAGCCATCCTCCTTGGAACCCCCTTTCAGGTAGTTGAAAGCAGCTATCAAATCCCCCCTCATTCTTCTAGGACTAAACAATCCCAGTTCCCTCAGCCTCTCCTCATAACTCATGTGTTCCAGTCCCCTAACCATTTTTGTTGCCCTCTGTTGGACTCTTTCCAATTTTTCCACATCCTTCTTGTAGTGTGGGGCCCAAAACTGGACACAGTACTCCAGACGAGACCTCACCAATGTTGAATAGAGGGGAATGATCACGTCCCTCGATCTGCTAGCAAAGCCCCTACTTATACATCCCAAAATGCCATTGGCCTTCTTGGCAACAAGGGCACACTGTTGACTCATATCTAGCTTCTCGTTCACTGTAACCCCTAGGTCCTTTTCTGCAGAACTGCTGCCTAGTCATTTGGCCCCTAGTCTGTAGCGGTGCATTGGATTCTTCTGTCCTAAGTGCAGGACTCTGCACTTGTCCTAGTTGAACCTCATCAGATTTCAAAGATGGGGAAAAAATCCTCAGTACAGTCAGCCTTATGATAAACCAGGCAGGCTTTTCCCCATTCTCTGTTGAGAGGAGATGGTCCACCAGACTGTGGCAAGTTCTTTTGCTCTTCCAGGTCTTGGAGCTGCTGTGTGTGAGCCTCTTTCTCAGCTTCCAGCTGCTGCATACACCTCAGGTGGGCTGCCTTGCCTCTTTCCTCAGCTTCCTTCTCAGATTTTAGTTATTTCATGAGTCTGAGCTGGGCCGTCTCCTTTGCTTCCTTGGCATCTATCTTCATTGTTTGGGAGGGGGAGTTCAGCCATCTTAATTTCATGCTCATGATATTTTTTGGCTGCCAGCATTTGCATCTGGATCACGTCTGCTACAGAGACATCTGCTTTTCGGTCCTATTCCATGAGCAAATTTCTCATCTCCTGATCTGGGGCATCCTTCTCAACAGCCTTCTCCCATCCCCCCTATCTTTACATAGATTTTTAAGGGACTGCCTGCCCCACCCTTTCTCTGGTCCCCGTCCCCACTTGCTCCATCCCCCCTCCCTCTGTCGCTCGCTCTCCCCCACTGTCACTCACTTTCATCAGGCTGGTGCAGGGGGCGAGGGCTATGACTGGGGGTATGGGCTCTGGGCTGGGGCCAGGGATGAGGGGTTTGGGAGGGGACTCTGAGCTGGGGTAGGGGGTTGAGGTAAAGGGTCCCGGCGGTGCTTACTGCTGCTCCCAGGAAGCAGCCGCCAGGTCCCTGTGGCCCCTAGGCGGAGGCACAGGCAGTGAGGCTCTGCGTGCTGCCCTCATGTCTGCAGGCACCGACCCCGCAGCTCCCATTGGTTCCGGTTCCCAGCCAATGGGAGCTGTGGAGCTGGCCCTCAGGCGGGAGCAGAATGCAGAGCCTCCCTGGCCACCCCGGTGCCTAAGGGTTACAGGGACCTGGCAGCCACTTCCAGAAGCCACGTGGAACCAGAGCAGGTAGGGAGCCTACCTTGGAGGGAGAGGGAGGAGTCGAGCAGCAGGGCCCGCAGACCCCCTGGAGACCCCAGTTTGAGAAACGCTTCTGTAGCCAATCCTTTAGAAAACTAACTAAAAGTTTATTAGTTAAGAAAAAGAAATGAGAGTTATTGCAAGGGTAAAGCAGATAAACTACAGTACAGATGAATCGGTTGTCCAAATGATGCAGAGATGTAACGTCTGCTAGCTTTTATTAAGTTCCTCAGGGTTTCCCAAATAGCTTTGGGGTCCTCTGTCCAATTGCATAAGGTTGCCCCTGTCATAACCCAAGCAATCTAGAGATGCAGGATCATTCCCACTATACATCTGTTATATCTGAAACCAATTTGACCAGTGTTCTTTGCACAGCATGGGTCCATAGGCTTCTCATTGTGCAAGACACAACGACCCACTCTTTGAAGTTAACAGTTTACTTCCTCTCCATACATGAGTAATCCAGTTACACTGATTTACATAATTCAATTGCCAACCATTCATTATAATAAGGATGGATAAGTGGAAACAATACAAGTATCATTCATGCATTTTACATACTAAATAAATTCTCATCTCTATACTAAGACAAATTATTGGTCTGGGGTCAGTTAAGTATAAAGACAGTAATCACAGGTAAACTTAGTGTAAATGTAATTACCGGGGCATGTGCCATGCAAATACAGTGTGATAACATCCCCCTTTGTTCCATTCTAGTAAGTTGATACAACAACATTAGCAACCAACGAGTTCATAGATAAGTGGATACAATCACATTAGTATTTCCTTTTGGAAATACTAGGGCATGCATAACAGCAAATAATCAACAAGCCCTGTCCCTAAGCCCTTTGCTTGGGCATCACAGCGAGGAGTTAACCCTTCCCCATCCAGTGTGGGGTGAGTGTATCCTGTCACACGGTCTTTAACTACACGGCTAGAGAACATAATTTTCAGCCTATACACATAACTCCTTACATATTTCCATGTGTATAATTCACAGTGATTACGATGACCAGTGTGAAATATGCCTTCCTTAGTTGCCTTACGTGTCCCCTTTTGATGAACCCACTACCTCTGAGGAAATCCAAATTCAGATCTCAGTTCAAAACTGAACTCCCTGGTTCAGTTCAAATACAAACATTTCATTTTACAAGTCACCCTTAACTCTCTGCCAACTTAATTTCTCAGAAATGTCTGTGTGGAGAGTAAAATATGAAGTAAGTTCTAAATAGAGTCTGTCTTCCTATCCTAAAACTGTCCTCTGACAGTCTCCCAGACCTCAGTGACATAAAGGGTTTGTTCAACTATCTTAACGCTGTAAAGATTTGAGACAGATTGAATAGCATTATCTACATTTTCTTGGAAAACATAAAATCTTCCTTAACTATGGCAGATCACCTCTGCTGCCACCTGGTGTCCATTTGGCCATATGCTAACTGTTACTTGGTTGTATCAACTTTGTGTTTTTGCCAGGTTTCAGAGTAGCAGCCGTGTTAGTCTATATTTGCAAAAAGAAAAGGAGTACTTGTAGCACCTTAGTTAGTCTCTAAGGTGCCACAAGTACTCCTTTTCTTTTTGTTTTTTTGATAGCTGTAAAATATGGGCTGAGACCCAGATCCATAAAGATGTGCCTAACCCCTAGACATAGGCACCTAATCCTGGAGTTTAGGCATCTAGGTATCAGTTTTAGGCTCCACTGTGACCTAAGTTTCTGCCTGAGATCATATGCAGTGCGGCCTCCCTACAGACCTCTTGACACTTATCTCCTGCTTAAGACCCAGAGCAATTCACAAACCAGTGGAAAACAGGCATTTGGCCACCTGAGTTATGTGCAGGGACTGAGCTGCTAGGCATGCCCAGAGTGTATTGACTGGATCAGGTCCCATTCAAAATCGCTCCAGAGAAGGAGCTGGTGACCTTATACCTTTCAGCACCAGCAGTGAGAGCAAGCACCTAGGATGTGAGCAATCAGGTTCAATTCCCCCGTCCACCTGATGGGGAGAAAGGTTTGAACAGCCATTGCCCACTTCTTAGGTGAGCACTTCAACCACTGAACTATGGTATATTCTGAGGTGGGGCTTCCTTGGTCACTCCCATTGAAGCTGTTCCTCTGTGGCTAAATAATAAGAGTGATTGGAGCAGGGAGACTGGACTAGGGATTCTCATGTGCATGCTCTAGACCCAAGCTGTAGAATCATTTCCTCTCTCTCTGGCCCAGAGACTGTTCTCCTGTGTATAAATACTAAGAGAGACATTGGGCCACAGAAAAAGAAAGCAGGAGAATGTCTCCGTAGTCCAGTGGTTTAAGGTACCCACCTGGGAGAGGGAAGACCCAGGATCCAATCACCCTTTCTGTGTTTATCCACAGTCTTCATATATGTTAAGGGCTGTTTTAAAGAGGATGATCCGTTGTTCTCCATGTCCACTGAAGGTAGGACAAGAAGTCATGGGTTTAATCTGTAGCAAGAGAGATTTTGGTTAGTTATTGGGGAAAAATTTCTAACTCTCAGGGTAGTTAAGCTCTGGACCCAGCTTCCAAGGGCAGTTGTGGAATCCCTGTCACTGGAGGTTTTTAAAAACAGATTGGACAAACACCTGTCAGGGCTGGTCCAGATTTACTTAGTCCTGTCTCAGCACATGGGGTTGGTCTTAATGACCTCTTCCAGCCCTGCGTTTCTACTCTAAGGGCAGG
The DNA here is from genome assembly GCF_965152235.1 of Eretmochelys imbricata. Taxonomy (NCBI): domain Eukaryota; kingdom Metazoa; phylum Chordata; order Testudines; family Cheloniidae; genus Eretmochelys; species Eretmochelys imbricata. The sequence goes on from NC_135577.1 coordinate 18,120,965, forward strand.
TGGTAGCAAGACATGGGATTGAGTCTCATCTCTTCTACAAACTTCTACAAACTTTCTACAAAGTGTGTGACTTTGGGAAAGTCATTTAGTCTCTCTGTGCCTCAGTTTGCCAACTGTTCAGTGGCAATAGCCCTGCGCTGCCCCACGGAGGTGCTGCAAGTATAAATACAGTAAAGGTTGTGAGCTGCTTTGAGAGCTACCAATCTCCAGAGTGTTTTCTGAGCGTAAGCGGGGGAATAGTCCCGCTATTGTGGGGAACTTTCCTGGCTTGTGCATTACCCCGGTGAAGTGGGCTAGCGAAAGGATCTGAGTCCTCGCTCCCACTTCCTTTACCCAGTGGCCTCCCTGCCCTTGAGGACTCCCCTTCCACTCTCCTGTCTGGCAGAATCCTCGTAACCCCAACAAGTCTGGGCCCAGGATTCCTGGGGGGCTCGACCCCCAACCCTGCTGTGGTCACCTAGGATAGGGGCTAGGGTGTCCCCACTCCGGGGTACTCTCCCTGCACTGGGCACTTCTCTGACCCACTGACCAATTAAATTTTAAAAAGAATAAGGAAAAATGGGTAAGGTTAAAGGAAACACATCACCCCGCTCGGTGGCAGGAACATCACAAACAGTGTCTCTGGAACGTCAGGGCGGTTCACAGTCTGCTCCTTGTAAGTCCCAGGCCTTCTTCTCAGGCCCTGACTGGGCTGCAGGGATGCTGTGGGTTGGACACTTGCTCTGGTGGTGGCCACATGATCTCAGGCTCTAAGTGGTAGGACCCTTCTTCCCAGTGTCGCCCCCGCCCTGTCGGGGTTATGATCCAAGCCTGGCCTGCAGAGCCTCTTGGCTGAGGCGTCTCCCTGTGCTGGGCCTGCTGCCCAGGGTCCCCCTCGCTCTCCCCAGCTGCTCACCGCACCCAGCTCCGGACTGCTCCAGCCCCAGCCCCACCACTCTGTCTCTGCACTGCTGCTGCTCTGTCTCCAGCTCCCTGGGCTGCTTCTTTGGCCCCTCTGCCTCTGGTTGCCGCAGCTCTGCTCCCAGGACAGGTCTGCTCTGCAGGCTGCTTCTGTGACTCTGCTCCCAGCACTGACCTGCTTCGTGGGCTGCTTTTCTGGCCCCTGTGGCTCTGGTTGCTGCAGCTCTGCTCCCAGGGCAAGTCTCCTCTCTCTGGGCTGTGCCTCTGGCTTTGGGGCTGCAGCTCTGTTCCCAGGACAGGGTCTGCTCTCTCTGGATCTGGCACAGCTCTGCTCCCCAGCTCAGCTTGGGCCCCTACTTTCTCCTTAGCTCGGCCCCACTCTGTCTGACCCAGGCAATTCCAGCTCACATGGAGTACAGGACCTCCCTGGCCTCCTGACTCCCTGATTAGCCTGCCCGCCCTGTCATTCAGGCTGACCTGGAGCATTGGCCTCTCCCCATTGTTCCTGGGGGCTGTCAGTCTCAGGGTCCTGATTCCCCATAGACCCTTCCCCTTTTAGTACTGGGAGCTAGCAACCAAAACACCCCCCCTGAATGTTAGTAAGGGGGCAACAGTCCCCTTACATGTGTATAGACTGCATGCCCAATGAGGTGAATTGGGCTGATCTGTCAGGGCTGAGGGGAGGAGTGTGTTCTGTGTCTCCAGGAGGTGCTGCACACACAAGTGCAACCCAGGGAACGGGGGGCTTTAAGCCACTTTTGTGTCATTTTGACTCCAGGCTGGTCAAGGCCTTAAACATTCAACAGTGTAACTTAGACAACCTGCCTCCTCCCAACTCCTACACTGGGGCTTGCACAAAGCAGCCAGAGACTGTCCAGCACAATGCTAGTACTGGGGGAATTCCCGCCGCCCCGCTAGCTAAGGGGATGTAACTGCCCTGCCGTGTATGCTGCCGCAGCGGTGTCCAGGGACTGTAGAAGGAGGGTGAATTCTCCCCACTGTGTGTGATTCTCACGAGAAGCAAAATTTTCAGGGCAGGGATAATATCTCCCCCCGTGTTTGTACAGCAGTTAGTACAGCTGGTCTGGAATTTCCCACTGATATATTTTTTCAATAGAAAATGTGGTTTCCTCCTAACTAAAATTTTGTATGGTAAAATGTTGATTTTTGTGACGCTCTTTCAATTTATTTTTGGTTACAAAAATCAATTTAAAACATTTTATTTCGGGTCAGGTGTCTGCCTGAATTGCCGCAGTGCCCCATTGGAATTGTAGTTTGGGTCCCTCATTCCTCCCCCACACCACACACATTCTCACTTATGAGCTGCAGTCTCCTTCCAGCATTCATCCCCCAGGATGGGCCTGCACTGCAGGGCTCAGGCACAGGAAGAGACTGTGGTGCATCCTGGGAGACAGTCTGGCCAGGGAGCGGGGCGAATGGAGGCAGCAGGGATCCCGAGAGACACAGCTGCTCTGGCAGGCAAGTTCAGTAACGTCAGCCTGAGCTGACACAGAATGTTTTGATGCAGTGATGTTGATATATTTCATGTAGATGGAAAATGTAGGACCAAAACTTCTAAACATTCCCAAATCAATTTTTTTCTGAATATTTTGTTTTGAAAAGTTTCAATATTTCAATCTCTTCAATTTAGGATCTAACAATATGTCAAAATATTGGAATTTCCAAAAAGATGGAAATGCCATGTTTGATAAACTGCAGTGGCTGGTATTCCTGATCACAGAGTAAGAGGGGTTTTTTTTGTTTGTTTGTTCGTTTTTAATTTTAGTCAAGCACCTGTGGAAAGCCCAATGGGCAAGTTTACATCTTGACAAGTAGACAGCAGCAGAGCTGGTTGAAATTTTTTTGTCAGAAGTTCATTTAACAGAAAATTTAGGTTAGAATTAAATGAAAATTTTCACGTGAAATATCTGCTTTCCTCTCAGATTTTCAGTCCTTCTTTTCAGAAAAAGTAACACTCAAAATTCAAAAACTTTCAGCTGAAAACTAAAACATTTTTGTTTTTTTCAGGGTTCCCCAACCAACTAAAAGGTGAACATTTTGGCGGTGAGGGGGATGGAGGAAGGGAAACATTTTCTAAACAGCTCTAGTTTAAATGTTCTCAGCCAATTTGTAGAATTTTGGTCAATTTTTGGCTAGTGAACCCTTTACAAAACAATTACCACCCCTACCCCCACTTTATCTGGATTTCTAAAATACTCACCAAATAATGCAAGGCCCAGTTGGGTTATCTTCTCATACTGTACTGCACACATAAGTAGGCTGACCAGATAGCAAGTGTGAAAAATTGGGACAAGGGATGGAGGGGTAATAGGAGCCTATATAAGAAAAAGGCCCAAATATCAGGACTGTCCCTATAAAATTGGGACATCTGGTCACCCTACACACAAGCAATGTTATCTCCTTCCTAACACCAAACCAGTCAATCATTGCTAAATCTTTTAGCAACTCATGTATGGCTGTCTGTCGTATCTGATGATGATGTCACAGCATTACATGTCTTCTCATATAGCTGTATAGCCTGACCCATGAGGAGCAAGACTGCAAACGTGTCACCCAGGAAAGTGCAGGCTCCCCTGGAAGAGTTTGCATGATGCTTGGCCCTTTTTTCAATCAGTTTTTCTTGTCTTTCTTCCTCAAACTGTTCACAACCGTTATTGACAGTAGCTTTCCATTCATGTCTGTCCTTGGCTATCTCTTAAAAGTTATCTCTGTTTATGCCACATAAGGTCAGGTTCTGCTTAAGGGTGTCTTTGAAACATTTTCTTTGACTCTCCCTCCTGAGCTTTCTGATTTTCAGCTCAAAATAGGAAACTTTCTTTGGGAGTCTGTTGTTGCCCATTCTGATAACACAACCTGTCCATCTAAGCTGAACTTGGATGATCATTGCCTCAGTGCTGGTTTTTGCTTTTTCAGGGATGTTAGTGTTTGAGACTTTGTCTTGCCAGTTGACTTTCTGAATGGAATGGAGAAAGCACACATGGATTTTTTTAAGTTGCATACTGAGTCTGTTGTAAGCTGCCAAGGTTTCACTCCCATATATATATATATATATATATATATATATATATATATATATATATATAAATCAGTTCCATTGACTATTTGATGGTGTGCTGGTTGAGTATCCAATGGCAAAGTCTAAAGGCCTGACTTGCCTTCCATATTCTATCTCATATTTCTTGATCCAGGGAACCATGATTTGATATGGTGCTACCAAAGCATTTACAGTGATTGATACTTATTAGTTCTGTACCATCAACTGGATGTTTGGCTCAGGAGTAGCAGTAGTAGTTGATGGAGCTGGTTGAAAGAGGACTTCAGTTTTTTCCAGGGTGACGATGAGTCCAAACTGTTTAGTTGCTGAAGATTGGAATGTTGTCGCTGTGATGTAGGGTGACTAGACAGTAAGTGTGAAAAATCGGGACAGGGGATGGGGGGGGGGGTAATAGGAGCCTATATAAGAAAAAGACCCAAAAATTGGGACTTTCCCTATAAAATCGGGACATCTACTCACCCTACTGTGATGCTGTCAAGGCTGCTAAGCTGTCACAGCTGCTCAGTGCTTCTGTCCTTGGAGCTCCGATGTTATGTTATCAGCGCTAGCAGAGAGTGCAGCCTGCTAATTCAGCAGACCTCAATGGTACTCAGAGAGAAGGACCACAGGCATGGTTGGGTGACAAAGACACTTTGCCAGGTTTATTGACCTCAAGACACAATCCCAACAACTCGCACAACTTGCACAAGTACATTAACACATGAGTGCCCCATGACAAGGAGTGGCTCAGTCAGCCGTGGGAGTCTCTGCTGTCCCGTAGGCCACACAAACAGTTTAGGTGAGGTACCCCAACATTTATAGACTGAGACATTTATAGACTGGGATAGAAAACTTATGTACCACCTTACGTGTTTCACGACATGTGTTTGTTGCCCCCTCTTGTGCCTTATTCCTGATATCTCGGACAAAACATCCCTATTCATTATTCTGTTAAACTATCTTATCTTATGCTAGATTGGGGTGTATTTGTACTAGCCTTCTGGAATATATTTACATAAATATCTAGTGCCTAATGCTTCTTAGAAGTATCTATGTTTTAGTAACGCTAGCAGCAACTTGGCCAATTTCATGTACTGGACGGTGAACTCGTAAGCATCTGCTTTGTTACATGGCCTGATGTTGGTTCACAGCCTCTGGTTCAGTCCTCAGATCTTACATCCAGGCTCTCTTTCTCTCTCTGCTACAGTTGACTCCGAGAACCTATCAAGGATAAGCTGTAGGTCACATTTAACTATGACTAAATAGAGCACAATCATCTGCAAAAAGAGCTTCATGTTTGAGTTTCTCAAGAACTTTCTCTTTGCAATAAGCATTTGGAGATTGAAGAGTTTTCCATTAATTCTGTATTTTGTGTAGATGCCTTTTTGAAGGTTGTCAGTTGTGTAATTCAGAATGGCTGGAAAGAAGAGACCAAAAGGGAATGATGCCAGTTTGCAGTCTTTTTTCATCCCATTAGATATGGGGAGTGATTTAGAGAAGCCACCATCTGAGAACACTTGACCAGTCATGTATGTGTTTGTGGAATTGACGTATGAGAATAATGAATTTGGTGGGGCAGCCAAAATTTTCTAGAATTTTCTAGAGGCTATTTCTGATCAGTTTCAAACTTTTTAAAAAGATCAATGATGACAGCATACAGTTCCATGTTTTATTGAATGCATTTTTCTGGAATCTGTCTCTCAAAAGTAAATCATGTCTGTGGTGCTCCGACCTGATCTAAATTCACATTGGGTCTCTGGTAGAAACTTCTCTGATACTATCTTGACAAGCCAATTGAGCAAAATATGGACTAGGATTTTACCACCTACCGGTAGCAGGGAGATACCCTGATAATTACCACAGTCAGATTTGTTCCCTTCAGTTTTGCATAGTGTAACTATGACATATTTGAAGTCCTGAGGAATTTCCTTGGCTTCCCAGATATCCTTAATGATTTTGTGTAGAAACACAGGAGTGTGTGATACCTAGATACCATTTGAACACTTTGGCTTGTGCCCGTGGCTGTCTGTGTGGTACATAAAATTACTTTTCTACATTTAATACTGATTATGGGGAATGGTCCTGAAATTGGTGCTGGCCCTGCGCTCATTGCTGGAAGCCCTTGGTCAGCACCTCCGGATCTGCCTCTACTTGCCGATGGGCTTCCAGGACCTCCTGATGGACATGCACCAGATCATGTCTTTGCTGTTGGAGAGAAATCCCTCAAGAGCCACGTTGTGAGCTTGCCCCAGCCACTGGTAACATGTGGCACCACTTTGCTGCTGCTACTGTGGGCAAACTTTGACTTGTGTCTGCGACTGCACCTCGCCCCTGCAACTCTCCACCTCTGATACTGCTGCTGCTGGATCCCCCTGTTCCTGCCCCTGTCACTTCTGGCAGCATGGTGGGCGCTTCAGGGGCCTCCTCTGCTTCCCTGTCTGCCCCACCCCTGGTGTCTGTAACCCTCCAGGGCCCACGTCTGGACACAGGACCAGAGACAGCACCCCATGGTGCTCCCAGCTGCGTTCCCCAGCAACCTCTTGTGGTCCTGGACTTGGAACCACTGTTTGATCTTCTCAGGTCCTGTGTTCTGCTTCCCCTTCCCTCCCTCAATCTCCATGGCCTTGTTAAAGCCATGGGGGCTGCTATATGAATTACTTCATTGCAGTGTTGCTTGTCCCTCCAGCAGCCCCCTGGGGAAGAGACTTTCCTCAAAGGCCCTTCCTCTCTCTCTCTCTCTCTCCCCTTGCATCCCTTCAACCCCAGGGATGTGCGCTGCTCCTCTCTGGCCCCTCTCCCCCTTATTCTGTCCAGTTCTCTTCCATGAGTCCACAGCTGCTCTATCTGTGTCGTTCTCCATAGTGCCGTGACTCCTTGTGCAGCTGTGATTGTCCAATGTGTTTTGGGCCTGGGTCATCAGTGCGCAGTGGTGGTCTCTGGGTATGGTAGCTGTTGTCTGAAGTAATGCCTGGCCAGGAAGTAAGGATGTGAATTTGCACCTTCTGAGATAGTTCCATGTCTCTTGTGATGAGAACAGCACCTGTCTGGGAACATGGGAGCCCTGTTAGGGCTTTGAAAATAAAGAATGACCAGCTGTGCCCTTAATCACACCCTGTTCTGTCCTTTTGTTCCATACTCCCACCAGACCCCCAATGTATGACTAATGTTCTCCCTCTTCCCCCCCACTTCTTTTAAATATGACTCTGAGCTTCCAGAGGAGCAAAAAGGAAACCCTTGTAGCTGCCCAGCCTGCCAGGTTTGGCCGCAAAGCTTTGGAAAATGTCATCTCTTAGTGCTTCAGTTACCTCGTCTGTTAAATGGGGTTAACTTTGAACTGCCTCACAGGTGTGTTCTGAGGCTAAATTCATTCATGTTTGTACAGTAAATCCAGAGCCTTAAATGGAAAATCAAAGCAGTGGTTTGATTCTTCCCAGATACACCAAAGGTCTCTCCAAGTCCTCCCCACTCCAGGATACACATTCCTCCTGTCAGCCCCTGGATATCTGACAACCATTTTGACCATTCACTCTCCACAGTGATCCAGCTCCCTGTGTCAGTGAACATCTTATATCTCTTCTTCCACATACTCTCTGATGCTGTTAGACACACATCTACCTGACATGGAGGGTGCACAGGATGGCAGGGGTTAGGAGGACAGAGTTGTGGTGTTGGGGGACCTTAATTTTGCATTTCTATATTTTCCAAAGCTGTCTTTTCTTATTGTAACTTTAACACTGACTTTCCAGACATCTGTGCTTTTAAAATTGCAATGCTCCATTAAGATTGGTTTCCATTAAGTTCTTGATAAATATTTACTAATTTGACTTTAGGTTGATAGGGTTTTTTTTGCCATTGTTCACTTTTGTTTTCACAGCTTGTCTGAAAGCCACATAGATGAAAAGACAAGCAAAGAGTTGCAAGTTTTGCAGAAGATAAAACCTGGTGTGATGCTTGTGGATTATGCAGCATTCAGCCATCAGAAAAGCCGGGGTACAAGGACAAGCAGGATGGCTTTTCTTCTATCTCAGCGCCATACATTCATCTGCAGTCTAAAGACTCGGAGTAAAGAAATGGTGTGGAATATTTTTGTGATTCACTGGCTGCAGGTTGAACTTGTTCTGCTGTTAAGCATTGCTACATATTGTCTTCTCTGGCTGATAAACATTTAAGTATCTCAAACGCAAGGCTGCATACAGAACTAACAAGTCTTCAGACAAAAAGAAAAGGAGTACTTGTGGCACCTTAGAGACTAACCAATCTATTTGAGCATGAGCTTTCGTGAGCTACAGCTAACACAGCTGTTACTCTGAAACAAGTCTTCAGACAGTTTTTGACTCTTGTGATGCTGAGCCAGAAAGGGTTAAGCAACTAGCAGGATAAATGGCCCAAATTCTACCTTTGAAGTCATATTAGGAAAGTATGTAAGTGGTAATTAGGGCTATTCCTTACAAGTAGATAGCAAAGCAATGTTAGATAGACTAAGGCTTTGAAATGCAAACTTGTATTGTTAAAGAACTGGAAGAAAATAGTGATTGTAGTAGTCTATGGTTTCAGAGTAGCAGCCGTGTTAGTCTGTATTCGCAAAAAGAAAAGGATTACTTGTGGCACCTTCATCCGATGAAGTGAGCTGTAGCTCACGAAAGCTTATGCTCAAATAAATTGGTTAGTCCCTAAGATGCCACAAGTACTCCTTTTCTTTTTGTAGTAGTCTATATTTATCTATATCTTGTTAGAGGTTAACAATGTAACATTTAGATAAAACTTGGGTGAAATAATGTCATTGTCTGTATGTCTCTTTAAAGTTTGTGATAAATTGCTTGATGGATAATTACCTTATGTTAATCCATGTAGTTAGGAGCTTCCTCGGTGCTGATATTGGCAGTGATAATGACCTTGTGATGCTAAACTTCTGGCTGCAGCTAAGGAAAATTGTCAAGCCAGAGTTCACCAGAATCAAGTTGGACTTAGAAAGACTCAGAGACTGAAGCATTGCAGAGTCATTCCAAGCAATTATCATTGGAAAATTTGCCCCACTGCTTGTTATAGAGGAAGATGTAGAAACAATGACCAACAATTTTAACATGGTAATGAATGAGGCAGCAATGGACATCCTTGGGAAACACTATAAGAAGACAAAACCTTGGGTCACAAATGAAATACTGCAAATGTGTGATATTAGAAGAGAACTCAAAGAGAGACAAGAACAGCACTGAGGGGGCTGATAAATACAGAGTGATAGGCAGAAAGATCAAGAAAGGAATGAAGGTGGCCAGGGAGATATGGATCGAAAAACAATGCTCTAAAATTCAACAGTGTATCAATAATAAAAATAGCGAACAAGCCTTCCAGGTTGTAAAAGATCTGATGAAAGAAAGATGGACCAAAGCTAACACAATTCAAGACAAAGAAGGGAACAGTCTTACAGAAGAAAGGGACATCATCAATATGTGGACAAACTACTGCTCTGATCTATACAACCACCAGACAAATGGAGATCCTAGTGTCCTAGAGAGCCCAAATTCAACAGAGGAGGATGTCTTTCCAATAATGCATGAAGAAGTGGAGACAGCTGTGAAAACACTCAAGAACGGAAAGACTACAGGTATTGACAACATCCCAGTTGAACTGATAAAATTCGGAGGAGAAATTTCCAGCACAAATCCAGGTTTTCTCACCCCCCCCCCCCACCCCCATACGCACACAAACTCACTCTCCTGCTGGAAAGCTCATGCTCAAATAAATTGGTTAGTCTCTAAGGTGCCACAAGTCCTCCTTTTCTTTTTGCGAATACAGACTAACACAGCTGCTACTCTGAAACCTTTACTCAGTAAGGCAGTAACAACAGCACTTCTCTGCCCCCCTCTTGAACTGGAGCTGTCACTCCTGCTCTTCCAAAAGAGCTGGAAAGAAAAGTGAATTAAACACGGATTTGTTCTCCCAAACAGGCTGCAAACAATTAATGTGAACGAATAACATTCACATGAACGTGTTTTCCACAAAGGGCCTGGAACTCGCCCTGCTCATCACCCATCATTTCAGGCCAAATCTGCCGCATCACCCCAGCTGCTGATAATGTAGCTCAGCCAGCAGGGGAGAGCCAGCTGTGTCCAGCACTCAGATGCTCTTTCTGTCCCAACCTTCTCATGGCAGATAATTAAGAGCTGGTCTGTGGCACCACTGGCCAGAGCTCAGCACTGTCATCTCTGATCTCACTGGGGCCCTTCCACATTGTCCTCCCATTGTCCAGCCACAGCAATTGCCTCTCCCTCCAGTTTGCAGGCTGCTCCTCATGTGCCCTTCTCCTACTTCCAGACACATCCTGCTTCCCTGTTCAGCTCTCGCTTTCCTACCTGCTTGCCTTGACTCTCAGGATGCTGCTTCCTGGCCTTCCCTTTCTGCGGCCTGCTCCTCACCTTCACACATGCTGGCCATCTCTATCGCTGCCTGATATCCCCTGTCCCCAGGATGTCACGTCTCTTCCCTGGTTCTTCTGGGTCTCACAGAGCCTTCCACTGGCCAGATGTTGATCTGGGTGCCTGCCTCTCCCACAGTTACCTGGGGCCCGGTCCTAACTCTCCAGCTTGTTCTGGGTGGGTAGGGTCCCAGTAGGGAATCAGTTCGTTCATAGATTCATTGACTCTAAGGCCAGAAGGGACCACTGTGATCATGCACTTTGACCTCCAGTGTATCACAGGCCATAGAACTTCCCCAAAACAATTCCTAGAGCAGCTCTCTTAGAAAAAACATCCAATCTTGAGTTGAAAATTGCTCGTGATGGAGAATGCAGCCGGACCCTTGGTAAATTGTTGCAATGGTGAATTACTTCCACCATTAAAAAACTACACCTTTTCTCCAGTCTAAATTTGTCTAGCTTCATCTTCCAGCCATTGGACCATGTTATAACTTTCTCTGCTAGATGGGACATCCCATTATGTCATATTGTTAGGACTCCCCCACGCATTAGAAATGGCCCCTCAACCTACCTTTCCCTGCAACTCAGCCAGCCATTCATTTATGGAATACACAGCAACTGACTGTCATATTCTAGGGTGCAATCCAGACTAGTGAGGGGTTGTGTTACCTCTGCCCTGAAACCTTGGGTGCCTCACAATGCCTTGCTGCTGTAGCTCCCAGCCTGGCTGCTCACAAACAGCCAAATAGAATGCAAGTCACACCCTGAGTGTCTGTGTATAGCTGCAGCCCTGGTCCAGCAGCTCTGGCCCCCAGCAGCCTGTCAGCAACACTCCAGCAACACTCTGGCTTCCACCAGCCTGGGTTACAACTTGCAGGGCAACCCCAACATACTCCTAGTCCCAGACTTGCCCCAAAATGTGTGTTCTGCTCTGTCCAGCCCTCTCCTGAACAGTTCAGATATTAGAGGTCCGTTGCCTGTGTAAAGGGTCAGTATTCAACAGTTTGCTACTTTAACTGGAGTTACCAAACAGTTCAATTAAACATAGCACTGGATTAGTTTATATTAAAAATAAAACAAGTTCATTTAACTACAAAGAGAGAGGTTTTAAGTGAGTACAAATATAAGGTATTAAAGTCAGAAATGGTTACAAAAGAAATAAAGATAAAATGCTTTCTATTAGCTAAAACTTAACACAAGTACAATCCTTACCACACGTTCCCAGCAACATGGCTTACCAAATTCTCAGGTCAAGATCTCCCCTGAAAAGTCAAAGGACTGGTTCCTTTCTCGTCTTAGGTGAAAGAGAGGGAGAGATGCCTTGGGATATTTTTGCCCCTCACTTTTATAGTCCAGTCATCCTTTGAAGTGAATTCTTCTGAGCATTACCCCTCAGTGCAAAGTTTATTCAAACAGTAAAGAAGGTGACATGGAATCTGGTGGTGAAGGTAGCTTCATGCGCTTTCTTCTCCCCTGTGTATGCTGAAATGCAGATTTGCCTTGTCTCCTGCCATTTCCCCCTCTTGCTTTCTCAAGGCCCCTGTTTACTACTTATATGAAAATGGAGGTATTACACAGTGCTTTGTATAGAACAGGCCTGTTAATAACTCTTGCCTAGTCAGGACTGTGTGGGTTTGAACATTTGCTAACATCATCGTACAGGTTGAATTAATAACTTTACCTATAATGTTGCTACACACAGTTCACCATGGTATTATTGACCAGCAAGTTATTAATTCTTAAATGATACCTCACATGGCATATTTTGTACAAAGATCATTACAACAGTGTGTAGGGTGTGAATACAGGGTGCTTTCAGTCACACCAACACAACAGGCACAGACGGAAAGGAAATCCATCAGGGGCCTGTCATGCCAATGGAGCATTGTGATTTAACTGTGCATGTCCTGAGTAAAGAATCTCCTAATAGACACCTCTGACATCCGTGAATGAGGCAACAATAAACAGTTATTCCTTCTTTCTCTCTAGCGCCTGCAGAGTGAGTATTGCTGTCTCACAGCTGCTTGTTGCAGGGAGCTCTCCTCTGCTCTCAGAACCAGCCAGATCTGGACAGAACTGAACCTGCTGATGGAAAAGCTGAAATATTCAGGAGTGCAGCTGCTGTGTGGGGACTGAAACATCCAAACTGCAAACTTCAGATACTGGGGTAGGTGACAGCTGGGTCCCTTTAATTTGTGTCTGTTAACTTAGGGCTTGTCTACAGAGGACTATGTCAAAGCGCACTATGGAACCATTAGTGCACTGTAGCAGTGTCCACCTGGGATGTTACTGCATGGAAGCTCTTGTGCTTAAGATTCATACTCTTGCTTGCCGCACACTAAAGTCCTGTGAAGACAAGTCCTCCATGTCATGATTAAGCGCTTTTTATTGGAATCACAGTGTTATTGTCCGTGTCCCAACTCCAGAACTAGCACTCAGTCTTCTCCCACTGCTGTGTTGATGTCAGCTTCTATTTTACTAGTTACAAAGTTGGATAATGTTGTGGCTTTTAGTGCACTCTAAAGACAGCATATTTTCATGTCAGAACCTCAAGTTATGTTATTCAGTAAGCAAGTTTGAGAAAACACATCTGGAATCCTTTCACAGATTAATTAAAGGGACCCTCCTTCTCGCAGGAAATTTGCCACAATTAATCCTGGGACAAAGGTTAACAGACTAACAGAGAAAAAGAAAGGAAGAGTGAAAGGACACTGCAGTCCATGCAGCTAACTTAGCCTTTTATTTTACTCAGCAGTAACACAAGGAACCTACAGGCTTGTATCCTGTCAGACATTGGCTTAAGCAAGTTAGCATAAGTAAAGTAGGCCTATAGATAAAATAGCCTGACAGTTACCTTAGATTTTGGAGAACTGGGAATAGTTTGCTCAAGAGAGGGAATTGGTACATAATGATACCAGGCACTGTACTGATACTGGGCTTGGATATTTTAGGATAGAATCATTGGCAGATGTCCAACCACAGACTTGCTTTAGCAATAGGTGATGTAGATGATAATGGGCTAAAAGGCATTAATATGTTACCCTACAGGATAAGTGCATCACAATATTAGGAGGGTAAGGACGTTAGATTTGGATATGGAAAGCTGGGTGTCAGAATGAAGATTCATGAGAGTGCTCAGGCCCTATAATAGGCCAAGTCACCATGTAGCAGGGGCTAGTCTTCCATCACTAACCCTTCAGTTCTTCATTGCTATCTACCACCTTTGGGCGTTGGGGTTCTGGACCCCTGGACTTATTCAGCATGTCAGGGATAGAGCTGGTCCTTTGTGTCTCACCACCTGGTCCCCAGGGAAGGGTGTGAGTATGTAAGTATCTGAGCATATGCAGGGAGTGACACCAAAGATATCCCTAATACTGTATTACTGCTACCTGTTTATCTGGTTTGGAGCTTTCCTGTCTCTACTGATTGTTTTAATAAAAGTAACTAAGGCTTTGCTTTGCTCTCAGAGGGGGTATATTTGCCATATACCCTGTGGGTCCCTACAGGATATCGAACTTGTCAATTTTAATTCTGTGCAGCTTGATTCTGGGACAAGAACCCTATTACCTCCAGCTCATTCAATTCATATTGATTGGCCATCAATACAATTATTAACCATTGAAAAGGATCAGTACGCAACACAAAGAAGAGCATTAGTTTAAGTCCCATTTATGACCCACACAAACACCCAGACAAATGTTTGAAACCTAGAGTCAGAAGTGAATGTTGTAAGGTGTCTAGGCCATGAGCCTAAAGGAGTAAAGGAAAACTGTTGAAAAAAGTCATAATGAGAAGGACGAGAGAAAACAAGACTAAGAAAGATGAAAGCCTGATGGGAGGGAGTAGAAGCAAGTTCTGTGGACCTCTGAGATAGCAAATACAGTTAATACATATCCAGTTGTTTTCTTTCCTTAGTATCAGAAACTCACAGCTTTAGTTCTGGGATGTTATAAATGCTGCCCCTCAAAGACACATCAAAGCAGCTTTCGGAATGATTTTGATTATAAAATTTTAGCTCTGTAAATAACAATTAGGGAATAAGTGATTTCCCAAAAGTCTGCTTGTTCTGGCTTGATATAAATGTAATAGGGCTAGTGAAATGTGACGCCGCTGGGGGTGTGTGCGTGAGGGTAGAAATGGGGATAGAATTTGGGAACTCTGAATCCAAGAGCAGAAGCAAAGAACTCCGATCTGTTAGCTGACAGGTGCAGCTGACTCATAAACCCCCCCAGACAATAATCATTTAATGGCAGTAAGTCTTGAGTTTCAAAAAATTAAAGCTTTGTGAATGCTGTATAATTATGTGCAGCTTTCCCGCTGCTAATGCTGGAGTCGGCTGTTCTAGCCGAGCTGTAAATACGTACTTCATGCAGCATTCATTAAAACATATTTTTATGCTTGTTAAGTGGGACCCTAAGTCTTCAAGCAGCACTTTCCTTACTTTGCCTTACAGCATTCACAAAGCTTTACTTTTTTGAAACTCAACTCTTGTCTGTTACTCTAGCTTTGATTCTAGATCAACAAGGAATATTAACATTTGTGATGACACTTGATTGAAATGGTATTATTGTCTATACATCTCTTTAAAGTTTGTGGTGAACTGTATATGAACTGTTCAATGAATAAATTACCCTATGCTAATTGCCGTGATGTTCGGGAGACTGAAGGTTAAGCCAATTGTTCTCTCAGGCTGCTGGAAATGTATAAAGACCCTGAGACATGATCCTTCTTTATCTCAGATCTGCTTAGGGTTTCAAGAAGGGGAAACCCTAAGCCATAAGAATTGAGATGCCCAGTCTTTGGCTGGAGTCACCCTGAATATGGACATTGGACTATAACCTATGGACTATTTCTAAAAACTTTTGGCAACTACAAGCTCACCATCTCTGCTATGTTTCAGAGTAACAGCCGTGTTAGTCTGTATTCGCAAAAAGAAAAGGAGTACTTGTGGCACCTTAGAGACTAACCAATTTATTTGAGCATGAGCTTTCGTGAGCTACAGCTCACTTCATCGGATGCATACCGTGGAAACTGCAGCAGACTTTATATACACACAGAGAATATGAAACAATACCTCCTCCCACCCCACTGTCCTGCTGGTAATAGCTTATCTAAAGTGATCATCAAGTTGGGCCATTTCCAGCACAAATCCAGGTTTTCTCACCCTCCACCCCCCCACACAAATTCACTCTTCTGCTGGTGATAGCCCATCCAAAGTGACAACTCTCTACACAATATGCATGATAATCAAGTTGGGCCATTTCCTGCACAAATCCAGGTTCTCTCACCCCCTCACCCCCCTCCCAAAAACCACACACACAAACTCACTATCCTGCTGGTAATAGCTCATCCAAAGTGACCACTCTCCCTACAATGTGCATGATAATCGAGGTGGGCCATTTCCAGCACAAATCCAAGTTTTCTCACCCCCCCACCCCCATACACACACAAACTCACTCTCCTGCTGGTAATAGCTCATCCAAACTGACCACTCTCCAAGTTTAAATCCAAGTTAAACCAGAACATCTGGGGGGGGGGGGTAGGAAAAAACAAGGGGAAATAGGCTACCTTGCATAATGACTTAGCCACTCCCAGTCTCTGTTTAAGCCTAAATTAATACCATCCTGGCCACTATGGATGTAGAAGCCCTCTACACCAACATTCCACACAAAGATGGACTACAAGCCGTCAAGAACACTATCCCCGATAATGTCACGGCTAACCTGGTGGCTGAACTTTGTGACTTTGTCCTTACCCATAACTATTTTACATTTGGGGACAATGTATACCTTCAGATCAGCGGCACTGCTATGGGTACCCGCATGGCCCCATAGTATGCCAACATTTTTATGGCTGATTTAGAACAACGCTTCCTCAGCTCTCGTCCCCTAAAGCCCCTACTCTACTTGTGCTCTATTGATGACATCTTCATCATCTGGACCCATGGAAAAGAAGCCCTTGAGGAATTCCACCATGATTTCAACAATTTCCATCCCACCATCAACCTCAGCCTGGACCAGTCCACACAAGAGATCCACTTCCTGGACACTACAGTGCTAATAAACAATGGTCACATAAACACCACCCTATACCGGAAACTTACTGACCGCTATTCCTACCTGCATGCCTCCAGCTTTCACCCTGACCACACCACACGATCCATCGTCTACAGCCAAGCTCTGCGATACAACCGCATTTGCTCCAACCCCTCAGACAGAGACAAACACCTACAAGATCTCTGTCAAGCTTTCTTACAACTACAGTACCCACCAGCGGAAGTAAAGAAACAGATTGATAGAGCCAGAAGAGTTCCCAGAAGTTACCTACTACAGGACAGGCCTAACAAAGAAAATAACAGAACGCCACTAGCCGTCACCTTCAGCCCCCAACTAAAACCCCTCCAACGCATTATTAAGGATCTACAACCTATCCTGAAGGATGACCCAACACTCTCACAAATCTTGGGAGACAGGCCAGTCCTTGCCTACAGACAGCCCCGCAACCTGAAGCAAATACTCACCAACAACCACATACCACACAACAGAACCACTAACCCAGGAACTTATCCTTGCAACAAAGCCCGTTGCCAACTGTGCCCACATATCTATTCCGGGGACACCATCACAGGGCCTAATAACATCAGCCACACTATCAGAGGCTCGTTCACCTGCACATCCACCAATGTGATATATGCCATCATGTGCCAGCAATGCCCCTCTGCCATTTACATTGGTCAAACTGGACAGTCTCTACGTAAAAGAATAAATGGACACAAATCAGATGTCAAGAATTATAACATTCATAAACCAGTCGGAGAACACTTCAATCTCTCTGGTCACGCAATCACAGACATGAAGGTCGCTATCTTAAAACAAAAAAACTTCAAATCCAGACTCCAGCGAGAAACTGCTGAATTGGAATTAATTTGCAAATTGGATACTATTAATTTAGGCTTAAATAGAGACTGGGAGTGGCTAAGTCATTATGCAAGGTAGCCTATTTCCCCCCCCCCCCCCCCCAGATGTTCTGGTTTAACTTGGATTTAAACTTGGAGAGTGGTCAGTTTGGATGAGCTATTACCAGCAGGAGAGTGAGTTTGTGTGTGTATGGGGGTGGGGGGGTGAGAAAACCTGGATTTGTGCTGGAAATGGCCCACCTTGATTATCATGCACATTGTAGGGAGAGTGGTCACTTTGGATGAGCTATTAGCAGCAGGATAGTGAGTTTGTGTGTGTGGATTTTGGGAGGGGGGTGAGGGGGTGAGAGAACCTGGATTTGTGCAGGAAATGGCCCAACTTGATTGTCATGCACATTGTGTAGAGAGTTGTCACTTTGGATGGGCTATCACCAGCAGAAGAGTGAATTTGTGTGGGGGGGTGAAGGGTGAGAAAACCTGGATTTGTGCTGGAAATGACCCAACTTGATGATCACTTTAGATAAGCTATTACCAGCAGGACAGTGGGGTGGGAGGAGGTATTGTTTCATATTCTCTGTGTGTATATAAAGTCTGCTGCAGTTTCCACGGTATGCATCCGATGAAGTGAGCTGTAGCTCACAAAAGCTCATGCTCAAATAAATTGGTTAGTCTCTAAGGTGCCACAAGTACTCCTTTTCATCTCCGCTATGTATCTGGACTTCAGGAATTGAACTCAAGTCTGTATGTATATTGATCTTTTAACCAACATTCTCTTTTTTCTTTTTTCATAAATTTTAGTTTAGTTAATAAGAATTGGCTATAAGCATGTATTTTGGGTAAGATCTAAGTTATAATTTGACTCGGGTGTGTGGCTGATCCTTTGGGATTGGGAGAACCTCTTCTTTTATATGATAAGTTTTTTCAGAAATTATCACGTTTGACATATGTGTCTGGATGGAGGCCTGAGGCTGGGTAGAATCATAGAATATCAGGGTTGGAAGAGACCTCAGGAGGTCATCTAGTCCAACCCCCTGCTCAAAGCAGGACTAACACCAACTAAATCATCCCAACCAGGGCTTTGTCAAGCTGGGCCTTAAAACCCTCTAAGGATGGAGATTCCACCATTTCCCTAGGTAACTCATTCCAGTGCTTCACCACCCTCCTAGTGAAATAGTGTTTCCTAATATCCAACCTAGACCTCCCCCACTGCAACTTGAGACCATTGCTTCTTGTTCTGTCATCTGCCACCGCTGAGAACAGCCGAGCTCCATCCTCTTTGGAACCCCCCTTTAGGTAGTTGAAGGCTGCTATCAAATCCCCCCTCACTCCTCTCTTCTGCAGACTAAACAAGCCTAGTTCCCTCAGCCTTTCCTTGTAAGTCATGTGCCCGAACCCCCTGATCATTTCCTTTGCCCTCCTTTGGACTGTCTCCAATTTGTCCACATCCTTTCTGTAGTGGGGGGACCAAAACTGGATGCAATACTCCAGGTATGGCGTCACCAGTGCCGAATAGAGGGGAATAATCACATCCCTCGATCTGCTGGCAATGCTCCTACTAATACAGCCCAATATGCCATTAGCCTTCTTGGCAACAAGGGCACACTGCTGACTCATATCCAGCTTCTTGTACACTGTAATCCCCAGGTTCTTTTCTGCAGAACTGCTGCTTAGCCAGTTGGTCCCCAGCCTGTAGCGGTGCATGGGATTCTTCTGTCCTAAGTGCAGGACTCTGCACTTGTCCTTGTTGAACCTCATCAGATTTCTTTTGGTCCAATCCTCCAATTTGTCTAGGTCACTCTGGACCCTATCCCTTCCCTCCAGCATATCTACCTCTCCCCCCATCTTAGTGTCATCTGTGAACTTGCTCAGGGTGCAATTAATCCCATCATCCAGATCATTAATAAAGATGTTGAACAAAACTGGCCCCAAGACCGACCCCTGGGGCACTCCGTTTGATACCAGCTGCCAGCTAGACATCGAGCCATTGATCACCACCCATTGAGCCTGACCATCTAGCCAGCTTTCTATCCATCTTATAGTCCATTCATCTAATCCTACTTTTTTAACTTGCTGTCAAGAATACTGTGGGAGACCATATCAAAAGCTTTACTAAACTCAAGATATATCACATTCACCCCTTTCCCCGTATCCACAGAGCCAGTTATCTCATCGTAGAAGGCAATCAGGTTGGTCAGGCATGACTTTCCCTTGGTGAATCCATGTTAACTGTTCCCGATCACCTTCCTCTCCTCCAAATGCTTCAAAATGGATTCCTTGAGGACCTGCTCCATGATTTTGTTAGAGACTGAAGTGAGGCTGACCAGTCTGTAGTTCCCCAGGTTCTCTTTCTTAAAATACGGACACTATACTTGCCTTTTTCCAATCATCCGAGATCTCCCCCAATTTCCATGAATTTTCAAAGATAATGGCCAATGTCTCTGCCGTCACATCAGCCAACTCCCTCAGCACCCTCGGATGCATTAGATCTGGACCCATGGACTTGTGCGTGTCCACATTTTCTAAATAGTCCTTAACCTGTTCTTTCACCACTGAGGGCTGCTCACCTCCTCCCCATACTGTGTTGCCCAGTGCAGCAGTCTGGAAGCTGCCCTTGTCTGTGAAAACCGAGGCAAAAAAAGCATTGAGTACTTCAGCTTTTTCCACATCCTCTGTCACTATGTTGTACTTTAAGGGAACTGTGTTGTTTGGACTTCTGAGTAACCAATGAGGTATTATAGAAGCTATTTCATGCTGGTTTGGTGAACCTAAATATTGGAATATCCACCAGCTTTTGGGGTTTGTCCGCCCTGTTCTGAGTGATCTCCGCTGGGTCCCACGGGCATTGTTTTCACACAGGGTAAGTGTCACTCGAGGATTCAGAAAACATTTAAAGTGATACTCATCTATTCTTATGCTCTACATCCTCCTCCCCCTTTGATGTAAAGGAGTTAGTCACAAACACATTTCTGTCAAAACTACTGTCAGTAAATATACAATATGCTACAAGTTCTGTCACAGGTGGCCTATGACTTGTTGCTGGATAATGTCTCAGAGGCATCACCACACTGTGTGCAGCAGCGTCTGCTCCGTCTGTGTAGCTGTGGGAGCAACACCCTTCTGCTCTGTCCTCTTAGGGCCACTTGCAGTAGAAGCAGGGATGTGAGGCTCACTGGTACTAGCACAAGGCATTTAAACACTCTACACGGGCAATGTTCTGTTTGTTTCTTTAATTCAGCCACATGCTCAGAAATTATTTCATTTCCTCTTTGATTCTGTTTGTAAAGCAGAAACTCTGCAATCTCCCGTGGCTTTGGCACTGTGGACATTCCATATAGCAAGGCATACGCTGGGCCCCTCTGGTTTCTGCCCTTGCTCCCCTTGCAAATTAGTCAGGGACAGCTTGGGTTGGTGCAAACACCAGTGCTCTTTGTTTACAGCTGTTCCTCCCCCCATCATCTTACTATCTATGTACAGGTTTTTCACAGCCAAACTTTGCCAGTAGCAGATGGCTGGGCCGGGCCGGGCCGGGCCGGGCCAGGCCAGGCCCTGCCCTGCCCTGCCCCTCTATGCCTGGCCTTTCGCTTCCCACCCCTCTCCTCCTCTGGCTTCCATCTACCCCCTGGCCAATTAGGCTGGCAGCTGTTTCTCCTTGCCAGGCAGGCACAGGGCTGTTCAACCAGCCCCAATCCATTCCCCTTGATTGGGCCTGGAGTGGTAGGGGGCTGATTAAGCTGTCACATTCCCCAGTCTCAGCAAAGGCTGTGTCTGTGTTTAATAGGAGCTCTTTGGCTTAGCCCCCTAATACACTCATGAGGAAACCCCTGCTTACCACCTGAGATGGCTGCTGGATCTAACAAGGACTGTACAAGGAGAAAGGATTGGGCCCAAACTAAGAAAGAGTCCAGTCTGTGAAAAAAGCTTATTGGAACATCTTTAAGGGTGGGCTATTACTTGTAATCTGTTGCTTAATGTATTAGGCTTAGACTTGCGTGTTTTTACTTTATTTTGCTTTTGTGATTTACTTTGTTCTGTCTGTTACTTGAAACCACTGAAATCCTACTTTTTATACTTAATAAAATCACTTCTGTTTATTAATAAACCCAAAGTAGGTGATTAATACCTGGGGGTGGGTGGGGGACAAACATCTGTGCATATCTTTCTATCAGTGTTATAGGGGACGGACAATTTATGAATTTACCCGGTATAAGCTTTATACAGAATAAAACACACCCACCCACCGCTCCTGGCTCTCATGGGTTCCCCATCACCCCTGGCCCCTGTGGGCTCCCCCCAGGCCTTGCTGCCTCCCCTCATGTTTAATTTGTATTGAAAGCGGTGCGGGGGCAAAGACTGTATGGCAGAAGATCGAATTGTTCTTTATTGTTCATAACAGCAGCAAAACATTTCAAATGTTTGCAGACCAATCAGCACAGATATAGTGCTGGTCCAAAACTCTGAACTACTGAGCTACAGCAGGAGCTGGGGACAGATCCTGCAGCCATCGTGAATTCAATACCTGAATTCAATACCTCTGGACTCTCTCCAATTTGGTCACGTCTTTCCTAAAGCATGACACCCAGAACTGGACACAATACTCCAGCTGATGCCTCACTAGTGCCGAGTAGAGTGGGATAATCACCTCCTGTGTCTTACATATGACATTCCTGTTAATGCACCCCAGAATGAGATTAACCTTTTCTGCAACTCCATCCCATTGTTGACCTATTCAATTTGTGATCCACTAGAACCACCAGAACCCTACTGCCACCTAGCCAGTTATTTCCCATTTTGTAGCTGTGCATTTGACTTTTTGTCCTTCCTAAGTGAAGTATTTTGGACTTATCTGTACTGAATTTCATCTTGATGAATTCAGACCAGTTCTTCAATTTGTCAAGGTGGTTTTGAATTCTAATGTCACCGGTTATTAGCTCTCCTTCCCCACTAAGTAGAGGACTTGTCCTTTCCTTCATCTTTCTTTTGCTCCTAATATTTTTATAGAATCACTTCTTATTGCCTTTTATGTCCCTTACTAGGTGTCACTCATTTTACGCCTTAGGCTTTCTGATTTTGTCCCTATATGCTTGTGCTATACGTCTGTACTCCTCCATTGCAGTTTGTCTCTCTTTCCATTGTTTGTAGGATTCCTTTTTGATTTTTCAGGTCATTAAAGAGCTGCTGATGGAGCCATATTGACCTGTTACTGTTCTTCCTATCTTTCCTTCACATTGGGATAATATGAAGTTGTGCCTTTAATATTTTCTCTTTGAGAAACTGACAGCTCTCCTGGAAAAATGTTTCCCCCTTAGATTGTCCCCCCCATAAGACCTTAGCTACCAGTTCTCTGAGTTGGTTAAAGTCTGCTTTTTTGAAGCCTATTCTCCTTATTTTGCTGCTGTCGTTCCTTCCTTTCCTTAGAAACACAAATTGTATTATTTCATGCTCACTTTCACCAAAATTGCCTTCCACCTTCAGATTCTCTACCAATTCCTCCCTGTTGGTCAGAACCAAGTCTAAAATAGCTCTCCCCATAGTTACTTTCTCCACTTTCTGAAACAAAAAGTTGTCCCCAATACATTCCAAGAAATTAACTGGAAATTTTGTGTTTTGCCATATTACTTTTCCAAGAGACGTCCGGGTAGTTAGTCTCCTATTACGACCAGGCCTTTTCTTTTGGATAATTCTGTTATTTGTTTTGAAATGCTTCATCCACCTGTTCTTCCTGATTTGGAAGAAAAACTTTGGAGGCAATTGTAGAACTTATCTTTATCCTTGTCACTATGTTCTGCTGTCAGAGCATTTCCCTGTATGATTGACATCTTTAGGAATTTGGTTTGGAATCTGACATATATGATATGTTGGTCGATAGGTTCCCAGCTGATAAGTGCTTTTTCTGTGGAATTTATCATAATGGGCAGCAAATTTATCATAATGGGCAGCACTCCCTCTGAGTGTACATTGTCACTATGACCTGAATAGATTAGATGTTTCTTCTCTTGCTGGAATTGCTTCTTATCCAGGCCCACCAAGAGCAATTCCGGGCCCCAGGGCAGAACAGTCAATGGGCCCCCACTGGTGCATGCATGCACAAGCTGCACCCATGCAGACGTGGTCCACCTGACATTTGGGCGGTGCTGCACCTGTGCTGGTTGGTGCCCAGTGAACTGCCAGCTACGCTCCTGGGTACGCTCTTTCAGCATGGCCAGGGCTTCCACATGCCCGCCCGGCTGCCGTTGCCGCCATTAATACCACCCCACCCGCCATAGGTGTAGACTTTTTTGGTTTTTCCGGTGGGTGCCCCATCCTGGCTCTGCCCCCTTCCCCAAGGCCAAGCCCCCACTTTGCCCCCACTCCACCACTTCCTGCCCCTGCTCTTCTTCCTCCCCCTAGGACCCGTCCCCTGAGTGCCTCCTTCCCACTGCTCACTCCTTTCCGCACCCTCCTGCCTTAAGGCTCAGCCTCCCCCCAAAACTGACAATGTTCAGCATATTTATACACTTTGTTCATATTCTAGTTGTTGAATGTGTATCTATCATTGGTATCATAACAATGTAATCATTATTAAAATAGTAATGAATTACATCATTACATTAGCATGAATTACAGTATATTAAAATCATAACACTCAGCTACAAGCTGTCTTCACTAACATCCCAGTTTAAAGACATTGTGCTCACCCTGTGCTTCACCCAGAGCTGTCATTGGGTATGGCAAATAAGGGTGACCGTCCTGGGCCCTGTGCTCCGGGACTCGAGCACACACCAGCAGCCCCCCTACCAGAACTGCCCTCTGCCCCCTCTCCCCCAGTGCCTCCTTCCTTGCCGGTGGGCCTGCCAATCAGTTCCTCCCCCTCCCTCCCAGCACCTGCCACGGATCAGCTGTTTTGCAGTATCAGGAGGCACTGTGGTGGGAGATGAGAGGAGCGAGGCTGCAGCGTGCTCGGGAGAGGGGGCAGAACTGGGCTGGGAAGAGATGGGGTAGGGGCGGGATGGGGGGGCGGGAAGATGTGGGGCAAGGGTGGGTCTTTGGGGGAAGGGGTGGAGGGGGGCAAGGCCTGTCTGGAGTCGGGGGAGCACCCACCGGCAGATTAGAAACTCTGCACCTATGTCCCAGGCCCCACGCCCCTTTAGGGACGGCCCTGGCTTCACCCCCGCTTAGGGCCTATTTGGGAGCTGATGGCTGTGGGAAGAAGGCGGATGGGAGGGACAAGCAGTGGGGAGTCTTTCCCCTCTCCCTTCTGCTTCTCTCCTCTCCCTTCTTATCGCTCTCCCTGCCCCTTTCCCTCTCTCTTGTTTCTTCTCTAAGTCCTTGCTCCCCTTCCTGATGTTTCCCTCCTTTTGTTTCCCACCCATGTCCCTTTTCCCATCTCTCTCTGCTCCCCACTTCCTGGTGGCTCTGTCTAGTGTCTGCTACCACCCCAGACTCAAAGCAGCACAGGAGGTTCCCCCTCCTCAGGTAGGAAGGGTGGCCTAGTGGTTAAGGCACAGTTCTGGGGCTCAGATGTGCTGGGTTTGAGTCTCTGCTCTGCCACAGACTCCCTGCTTAGCCTTGGGAAAGTCACTTCTCTCCTGGGTGCCCTAGATCCCACCTACCAAATGGGGCTGTCTGACCTTGCCTCCTAGGCTAAATCCATTCATGGCTGTGTGATGATGTGGGAAATGGAGCTACCAAGGTGGGTAGATTTGGGCTGAATTTCTCCACCGCCTGAGAGTGAGAGCCAGCTCCACGCAGAGGGCATGGGAGACAGAAGGGCTCAGGCCAGCTCTGCACAGAGGGGGGTCCTGGCTTCAGCCCTGCAGCTTCTGCCACGAGGGCAGCTGGGGGTCCCGAGCTGGGGGCATCAGCCCCACATCTTCTGCCGGGGTCTGGGGCTCCTCCTGCCCAGTATGGCTCCTGCTGGGGTCCGGGACTACTTCTTCCCCCACCCCCCAACACACACGCCCAGGGTGGCTTCTTCTAGGGTCTGGGACTTCTCCTTCACCCCACTGCTGTGCCCAGCACAGCTTCTGTTGAGGTCCAGGGCTTTTTCTCCACACCCCACCCAGTGCGGCTCCTACCAAGGTCCGAGGCTCCCCCACAGCCCAGTACAGCTCCTGTCAGGGTCCAGAGCTTTTCCTTCCTCCTGACCCCACCCGGTGCAGCTCCTGTTGGCATCTGGGGTTTCTCCTTCCCCTAATCCGCCACTGCACACATCCAGGGTGTGCGCCTAGGAGCCCTGCAGCCTGCTTGGGCGATTTCAAAGGGCCCAGGGCTCCCAGCCGCCGCCACCACTACCATGGCAAGAGTGGTGGCCAGAGGCCCTGGTCCCTTTGAAATCTCCCAGGCCCCTGGGCAATTGCCTCCTTTGCCCCTCCTCCCCGCATCAGCAGACCTGTTCTTATCCGCAATTCTGCACCAGTTAGTCTGCTCTCACTGATGCCCAGGATTTCAAGTCCATACCTGTCCATCTCCCTCATCAGCTGCGAGATCTTTTATGTTAATCTTTTATGTTTATCACTTATGTTCCAGTAACAGACTCTGAAGTTTCAGAGTAGCAGCCGTGTTAGTCTGTATTCGCAAAAAGAAAAGGAGGACTTGTGGCACCTTAGAGACTCTGAAGTGTTTTCTTGCTGCCAACATCAAGCTTTTTCGAGTCCTGTCTTCCAGAGACTGGTCTTCACCTAGAACCTTCATGCAGCACAAGGGGTCAGCAGAGTTCTCTACTGAGCAGCCATGTCTGCTGGAATGGTAGCCAGGTTCCATTTCTATAACCAAGGAACTTTTAAAGAATACAATATATTATGACATTATACAATATTTATTACATTATACAAGGTGTGTATAGGCTAAATTATTTCACATGGTATATTTTACATTTGGAAAAGCACCTAGAGCCGTGGAGTGATATTTCCATTAGAATGAAAAATAATTTATAATACAATTATCTGGTGGAAGCTGAAAACAGCTCTTAGGCCCAGTACTGCAAAGACTTCCATGCAGGCTTTAACTTTAGGCACTGTAAATAGCTGTAGGAATATAGGCCCACATTACATTTGAGTGAACTATGGATTTAAATTGAGTTGGGATATTAGCATGAGCCATAGGCCCAAAGCACGCGACCAAAAAGAATAAGATCATGAGAGAGCAGGGCTGTTGTGTTAAACTTGCAGTGACCTTTTGAAATACCAGTGTTATCTTTATTTATGGTTTGGGCTGAAGTAATAGAAATAAAACACGGTTCAACTGGGAACCAGGTGTAGTAAATAATTGGCTAGATAAGAAACTCCTTCATCTGGGCTTAGCTAAGGTCTGATAATTAGCAATGACATCACTGGTTAAAGGGTATAAAAAAGTAAACTCTTAAAGGATTCATTATTAATACTTGCCTAACCAAGTTGAAGCCAACCAATATGGGTTAAGCACTCTGGGTTTAGCCTGTTTGTAAGTATCTTGATCAAATGCTTATAAATGTTTTGCTTACTGTTTGGATGTAGCAAATTGCTTATTTTTTATGCTTTTGAGACATGATGAGAGTAACTGTGTAAATACTATTCAGCCTTTGGATTTAGTAAAGGCATTTATGGTTAAATTAGTGTTGTGGTCATACCCTGCATAAATAATAATTATTCCAGCAGTAGCCCCATGGATGGCACTACTTACAGTGCATAAAGTTAAGCAGGTACATAAAAGCCTTTGCAGGATTGGGGTCTAAATGAGTTCTTCTTTCAGCTTCCACCTGATGCTTATGTTTAAAATATAAGTAAGACTTTGCAGAACAAGGGCCATAGTGTGTCTCCATTGGGAATGCTGGCTTTCTAGTGCTGTTTGTCACTGCTGTGTGTCTCTGGCAAACGATGACAAGCTGTTGTGTTCTATAATTTTTCAAACCCATTTCTACTCCCCCTCAAAAACATTGTGTTCACCTCACACTGATGGCTGCTTTGTAACACTCATCCCAGCTTCCAGGCACTTGCAGGTTTAAACTGGTGAAAATGGTGGGTTCTCTGTCACTTGAAATCATGATCTAAGGCTGTCAGTAACTCAGGCAGAGGTTAGGGGTCTTTGACAGGAGAGGGTGGATGAGATTCTGTGGCCTGTGATGTGCAGGAGGTCAGACTGGATGATCATGATGGACCCTTCTGGCCTTAAAGATGATTCAGGCAGGGGCTTGGCAGACTTCCTGTTTGTGGTTGAAGGCATTTGGCTCATTTAAGACCATAGCCTGGCCAAGTCAGAGTCAACTGTGGCAGTTTTGCCCCTTTCTTTTTTCACCCTCTCAGGTCCTTTTTCATGTGCACAACAGCTGACGCAGTCTGAGTGTGCCGCTTCACTGAACTGAAAGCACAAAAGCTTACGTTAGTGACGAAACGTGTACAACTAGCCCAAACGAAACTCACTGTGGGCATGTCTACACAGCAGCTGGGAGGTGTAATTCCCAATAAAGGTATTCAGACATGCACTAGCTCTGCTTGAGCTAGTACCCCAGTACAATCCTGCCCAACACCCTGGGTGCGTATTCAGGTGGCTAGCCCAAGCTCCTGTCCAGGGTCATCATGGCCATGCTACTATTTTTAGCACACTAGCATGAGCAGAGCTTGTACATGTCTGTCTACCTGCACTGGAAATCATGTTCCTAGCTGCAGTGTAGACATGCCTTTGTCATAAATATAAAGGGAAGGGTAAACACCTTTAAAATCCCTCCTGGTCAGAGGAAAAACCCTTTCACCTGTAAAGGGTTAAGAAGCTAAGATAACCTCGCTGGCACCTGACCACAATGACCAATGAGGAGACAAGATACTTTCAAAAGCTGGAGGGAGGGAGAAACAAAGTCTCTCTCTGTCTGTGTGTGTGATGCATTTGCCGGGAACAGAAAGGAATGGAGTCTTAGAACTTGGTAAGTAATCTAGCTAGGTATGCATTAGATTCTGTTTGTTTAAATGGCTGAGAAAATAATCTGTGCTGAATGGAAGGGATATTCCTGTTTTTGTGTCTTTTTGTACCTTAAGGTTTTGCCTAGAGGGATTCTCTATGTTTTGAATCTAATTACCCTGTAAGGTATTTACCATCCTGATTTGACAGAGGTGATTCTTTTTCTTCTATTAAAATTCTTCTTTTAAGAAAGTGAATGCTTTTTCATTGCTCTTAAGATCCAAGGGTTTGGGTCTGTGCTCACCTATGTAAATTGGTGAGGATTTTTATCAAACCTTCCCCAGGAAAGGGGGTGTAGGGTTTGGGGAGGATTTTGGGGGGAAAGACGTTTCCAAGCAGGCTCTTTCCCGGTTATATATCTGTTAGACGCTTGGTGGTAGGCAATAAAGTCCAAGGGAAAAAGGAAAATAGTTTTTACCTTGGGGAAGTTTTAACGTAAGCTGGTAAAAATAAGCTTAGGGGGTTTTCATGCAGGTCCCCACATCTGTACCCTAGAGTTCAGAGTGGGGAAGGAATCTTGACAGTCCTGTATCACAAACTACTTACTCCCGTCCTCCCTTATGTTCCCTCCATGTGCAGAGAAGAAGAACAGAACACTGTAAGATAGTTTTTTCTTTCACATCTTATCAATAAAAATGAGGAGAGTTTATTTCAAGCTGAGTGAGCAGACAGAAAATAGGGGCTGCTTGTAAGTGTGAACATGTTTTCTGTTGCAACAATTGTGAGCTTCCTTTTGGGGGTGAATTTTAAAAGCCTAATTCACCCCAAACCAGCTTTCTTCAGTGATGCAGGTTAAGTACAGACTGCATTATATTGCAGTTGAACTAAATCATACTAGATACAGCTTTATGAAGAGATTCTAAATCTCTTATTAGGAAAGAAGTGGAAGTCTGAATTATTTGTTTCCTTCTAGAAAATACAGTGGCTGTAATCTCATAATTGTATCTTTATTCAATCTCCAGGTACATGTCTTGTAGTTAAACCTTAAGGAAGAAAAGTGTTCTAAATTTTGTTCTATTTTGCAAACATATTTGCAGATCTACGCATGGGAAAGAGAACAAAGAGAATATTGTAGTTCTAACTGAAACATATGGAGGAAGTTGGCATTGAGAAAATCACTTAAAGGAGGACTTCAGTCCCTCTGCTGTGCACTTTATTGTTTGAATTCCCTCTCCAAACAAAACTCAGTGGCTTTTCCCTAAGCAATTGGAATGTTCTATAATTCACCCCCCACACACAAAAAAAACCACCACAACCCCTAACTCTTTACTAAAGTGTTTAGGGAAAACCTTTTTAACAACTCCTTTTGGAAGTTTTGACCCAACTTTTGTTTTACCTCTCTGGCTAATGAATAGCAGATGCCACAAACGCCCAACTCTCAGACACAGTTACAGGAATCTCTCAGTCATGGGCCAATTTCAAATACAAAAAAGAAAAAAAAAAAAGGAATTTTAAAGTGATTTCCCATTGTTGATTATAATTGAAAATTTATGTTCCAGCAAAGAGTTTTGAATAAACTCTGAGCAGCAGCAACCCTCTGGGATACAGGGGTTTGTTCCAACTCAACCGAGGAACTCCGCTGCACCAGTGCTCATAATGGTGACTATGAGCTACACATTCCCTGGGTGCCTCTGGCCGGGGCTTACCTGATTTTTGACAGGGCTACCTGCCAGTGACCAAAATACTCTCAGTCACGCACCCCTCCAAGGGTTACATTTTGTTGTTCTGTTTCAAGTTAGCCCCTGTTATTTGGAACCGAACGATGCCCATGTGACTGCTTTGTATTTTCACTGCTGGGTTAAGTGCAAAGGACACCTGCCTCTAAAAGCTTTGAGTGTCTGCCCAGAAAGTCGGGGTATCAGTTAATGCTTTCTCCACCAGGAATGTAAAGATTTATACAGAGCTGAGATGATTTTCACCAGCCCCGGGGTTTCCTTAGCTCTGCTGTCTGCCAGTTCAGCTCTCAGGACACTCAGCCAGTCCCTTCCCCTGTTTTAAGCCTTACACAGGCATCGTCCCCTCCCCTCCCCGTTCCCCCCCCCCCCCCGTGACCCCATCCTTTGTCTATTGCTCCACCTCCACTGACTAGGCCAGTTTCCTTGTAAGCTATAAGCACTCCATTTGTTTTCTCTCCTTTTTTGTGGGGGTGAGAGTCTGAGCAGCATGTCAGGGTTGCAAGAGGGGACGGAATCTCTCCACAATGCACCTGAGATCAATGTAGTGATCAATGGCTCCATGTCTAGTTGGCAGCCGGTATCAAGTGGAGTGCCCCAAGGGTCGGTCCTGGGGCCGGTTTTGTTCAATATCTTCATAAATGATCTGGAGGATGGTGTGGATTGCACTCTCAGCAAATTTGCGGATGATACTAAACTGGGAGGAGTGGTAGATACGCTGGAGGGGAGGGATAGGATACAGAAGGACCTAGACAAATTGGAGGATTGGGCCAAAAGAAATCTGATGAGGTTCAATAAGGATAAGTGCAGGGTCCTGCACTTAGGATGGAAGAATCCAATGCACCGCTACAGACTAGGGACCGAATGGCTAGGCAACAGTTCTGCGGAAAAGGACCTAGGGGTGACAGTGGACGAGAAGCTGGATATGAGTCAGCAGTGTGCCCTTGTTGCCAAGAAGGCCAATGGCATTTTGGGATGTATAAGTAGGGGCATAGCAAGCAGATCAAGGGACGTGATCGTCCCCCTCTATTCGACATTGGTGAGGCCTCATCTGGAGTACTGTGTCCAGTTTTGGGCCCCACACTACAAGAAGGATGTGGATAAATTGGAGAGAGTCCAGCGAAGGGCAACAAAAATGATTAGGGGTCTAGAACACATGACTTATGAGGAGAGGCTGAGGGAGCTGGGATTGTTTAGTATGCAGAAGAGAAGAATGAGGGGGGATCTGATAGCTGCTTTCAACTACCTGAAAGGGGGTTCCAAAGAGGATGGCTCTAGACTGTTCTCAATGGTAGCAGATGACAGAACGAGGAGTAATGGTCTCAAGTTGCAGTGGGGGAGGTTTAGATTGGATATTAGGAAAAACTTTTTCACTAAGAGGGTGGTGAAACACTGGAATGTGTTACCTAGGGAGGTGGTAGAATCTCCTTCCTTAGAGGTTTTCAAGGTCAGGCTTGACAAAGCCCTGGCTGGGATGATTTAACTGGGAATTGGTCCTGCTTCGAGCAGGGGGTTGGACTAGATGACCTTCTGGGGTCCCTTCCAACCCTGATATTCTATGATTCTATGATTCTATGAGAGATGGAGAGAGAGAGAGTGGGGCAGACATGTCCAGAGGTGAAGTGAGAATTGGCATTGCCTTTAAATCACCTAAAATGTAGGCTCTTGCACATGGTATTTCAAACTTTTATGGGAGAGGACTCCTGAAAACCTCACCTCCAGTTGCATATTTGTAGAGTTCCCACAGCTCCTTCCTCTTTGTGGCTACAGTCCTGAGATTGTGAAATCTTCTGAACAGAACCCATTTAACTGGTTACATGAGAATATTATTTGTTTGTGTAATTGCTGGATGTTTCCTTATAGCTGTTCCCGCAACTTTATGATACCAATAGGTGCATGGGACTGTGGCAGTGTATTGCTCTCTGTGCTCTACAGGACTACGTAAGCCATTAATTTTTCAACAAAGAATAAATAAAATAAATGATGCACATCTTAGCTTAAATCCTCTAATTTGCCATTTCAGATTTTCCCATGATGAGCAGAGGGAAATCGCTGACTGACGTCCTTGTGCAGAGATTGGGCAATATTCTGTCGTATGAAGGCTGTTATAAAAATCAAGGAAGCATTGAAGATCAGTTTTAATTGGAGATGATTCAGTTTCTTTGTTAAGGAAATAGCCATTTGCTCAAAGCTTTTCTGTTCTTCCTCTTAGATTTTTGTTTTGTGCATCTGTGTTTGAGCACCGAAAAAAACGAGAGAAATAAATCAATCAAGGGCCTCCAGATCTACTTTGTAGCTTTCTGGCTAATGGTAAGTTCATCACTCTCTGCATTTTGTGCATTTGGCCTTAAAATGGGCTAATTTCAATCTGATGTCATTTATAGTTAATCTATTCGATTTATGGGGGCTGATCAGTATGTCACAAACGTTCAAAATGACTCTGAGGCTTTCCAAGCTAGCACTGGTTCTCAGGACATTTACTCCAGGACTCTGATGCACAGATTCCAGATTGTGCTAGGATATTTTCTGAATTAGGTATCCCCACCCCAGGGTTTGGAAATCCATTCAGATGATAAATAATATTCTAGCACCTTTCATCCTAAAACTTCAGCTGGCTTTACAAACAGTAACTAAGCTGCATGACACCTCTGTGAGTTAGAGGAACACAATTGTCCCCATTTTACAGATAGGGAAACTGAGGAACAGGAAGACAAAATGAGCTATCCAGTGAGTCACTTGTGAGGAAAAGAACTGAGGAGTTATAAGCTTCAGTGCCCTGCTGTCACCACTAGGCTACTGTCAGGGTTCCCTCCCCACTCTGAACTCTAGGGTACAGATGTGGGGACCCGCATGAAAGACCCCCTAAGCTTATTTTTACCAGCTTAGGTTAAAAACTTTCCCAAGGCACAAATTTCACCTTGTCCTTGAACAGTATGCTGCTACCACAAGTGATTTAGAGAAAGAACAGGGAAAAGATCACTTGGAGTTCCTATTTCTCCAAAATATCCCCCCAAGCCCTTACACCTCTTTCCTGGGAGGCTTGAGAATAAACAAGATGAGCACAAACCAGCCTTGGATTTTTAAGACCCATAAAACCCAATAAGATTCTTACAAAACAAAACTTTATTAGAAGAACAAAAAAGGATAAGAGAACAACTCTGTAAAATCAGAATGGAAGATAATCTTACAGGCAGTCAGATTTAAAACATAGGGAATCCCTCTAGGCAAAACCTTAAGTTACAAAAAGACACACAAACAGGAATACACATTTCCTCCAGCACAGCAAATTTCACAAGCCAAAACAAAGAAAACCTAATGCATTTTCTAGCTAGATAACTTACGAACTTTACAGGAGTTGGGGGGCTAAGAGGGATAAATACCGGAGAGGGAGAGGAATTATTTAAGCTCAGTACCAATGTGGACACAAGAACAAATGGATATAAACTGGCCACCAGGAAATTTAGACTAGAAATTAGATGAAGGTTTCTAACCATCAGAGGAGTGAAGTTTTGGAATAGCCTTCCAAGGGAAGCAGTGGGGGCAAAAGATCTATCTGGCTTTAAGATTAAACTTGATAAATTTATGGAGGAGATGGTATGATGGGATAACATGGTTTTGGTAATTAAATATTTATGGTAAATAGGCCCAATGGGCTGTGATGGGATGTTAGATGGGGTGGGATCTGAGTTACTGCAGAAAATTCTTTCCTGGGTATCTGGCTGATGAATCTTGGCCATATGCTCAAGGTTTAGCTGATCGCCATATTTGGGATTGGGAAGGAATTTTCCTTGAGGGCAGATTGGAGGTTTTTTGCCTTCCTCTGTAGCATGGGGCACGGGTCACTTGCTGGAGGATTCTCTGCTCCTTGAAGTCTTTAAACTACGATTTGAGGACTTCAATAGCACAGATATAGGTGTGAGGTTTTTTGCAGGAGTGGGTGGGTGAAATTCTGTGGCCTGCGTTATGCAGGAGGTCAGACTAGATGATCGTAATGGTCCCTTCTGACCTAAATAACTATGAATCCTTGATCTGTTCCCGGCAAAGGTATCACACAGACAGACAAAAGCCTTTCCCCCCCGCTCCAGATTTGAAAGTATCTTGTCCCCTCATTGGTCATTTTGGGTCAGGTGCCAGCCAGGTTACCGGAGCTTCTTAACCCTTTACAGGTGAAAGGGTTTTGCCTCTGGCCAGGACGGATTTTATAGCACTGTATACAGAAAAGTGGTTACTCTGCCCTTTATATTTATGACAGCTGCCCTTCTTCCCTCTAGATAGGAATAAGAGTTGTTATTCCATATTAACTATTAATAATGAGACTTTACACATATTTTAGTTTTCCCTTGATACTGATGATGGAAAACCAAAGCAGTGACCTGCTTCAAAGTGCTCTTGACGACCTTCTTCAGGAAGACTTCAAACGATTTAAAGACAAACTATCACACTCTGACTTTGAGGGGAAAGGTACCATCCCCCGAGGTCGGCTGGAGAATGCCGACAGGACCGATATGAAGAACCTCCTGATGGCATTCTATGGTGCAGCGGCTGCAGTGGATATAACTATAGACGTTTTCACTCAGATCAGCTTCAGAAAGGCTGCTGCAAAACTCAGAGAAGAAAGAGAGAAAGGTAAGAAACCTAAAGTTACTCAAAAACCTGGGAGTCTCCCCCAGGGCAGTAGCAGAAGGAGAAACAGGCTGATGGCAGGAATGACAAATTCTGAACCCCAGCTGGAAATGCGGGGGACTCAGAGCAGAGATGCCTAGAGTAGATTCTCTGATCTGCTCCACTTCCTTTTTACCAGTCAGCCGGCACAAGGGGAGCAGAGGCAGCTTGTAACTCTCCATCTGAGGAAATCCCCGGGTGTGTGGGGGGGGGATCCCCAGTGGGTGTAGAGCCAACAAAGGGATGCAGAGAGAGTGCCACGGACAGAGAGGTGGGGAGGAGGAGTAACTAGAGTGCATCCCCAGCTGGGGGACTGTTCTTTGGGGACCATTGGGAGCTGGCAAGTTAGAACAGCTCCCAGGCTGCTGTAATCTGTGCTGCACCTGGGACATAGAATCAAGGATGTGTAGTTGGAAACTGATCACAGCAGAGAGTCTGGCTCAATAGAGTCTCACCAAACAGCTGACTGGCCCCATGAGACCCTTCTGGAATTCCAAGCAGAAATTTTATATTGGAGGCTATTTTTCACTGAAAACAAACAAAACAAATCCGGTGCAATACAAACAGCCAAGGACCAGCAAATCTGGAGAGCTGCAGTTCCAAAGTCCCTCGGCTGCTTTTCAGTGTCCCACATGAGCGTAAGAGCCAGTGCCAATGGGGCTCCACTCTTTAGTTAGACTCCATGTGCTCTGTTATGAGTTAAACTCAATCCTGTTATAGTCATTCCTGTTCCTCTCACCCACAGTGACAGTGGAGCTCAGCTGGGTTGGTTCTGCCCGGGGTCCCTGGGATGGAATGCTCCAGGGCTGGCAGTGGGGCTCTCCCTAGAGGCCTTTGGCATTCACTGCCCTGGACAGTCCCCCAGGGTATGAGTTTAATATCCCCCAGAGCACAATGCAGGAAGCATTTATTTATTGTTGACTGTGAGCTCTGTTAAGAAGGCACATCCTTGTGAAGTGACTGGGCAATTTCTCAGTTTGTATTTGTCTTTTAATCTCACAATCGGATGATGATGGAAAACATAACATCCCCCGTGGTGAGCTAGAGAAAGCCAATGTGTTAGATGTGCCTCAAGCCTGTTAGAATGCTGTGGGGAACATGGGATGGATGTAACCCCAGAAATCCTCAATCAGATCGACCTGAGACAGTCAGCTTCTAAGGTCATGGAGGAAACAAAGACGGGTAAAGAATCTAAAGTTGCCATGACTCCTGGAAAGCTCTTCTTCAATATTCCCCCTTCCACCAACCTCCCTACAAAGATATAGCAGAAGCAGGAACAGCTGCAGTTGGTTAATAATACTGAGTAGATTCCAAGGCCCAAGGGAAAGCCAGTGGGAGCTGGCGTGATTCAAAGCAGGGACGCAGGATTTTCCTAGTGCGCAAGTGAAATTAGATGTTCTGGAAACACACAAGTTGCTATACGGATACTGTACAAGCAAGTGACATCAGAAGAAAGAGCTGTGATCAATGGCATGGTGTTCCTGGTCAGTTTTTAGACTGGATCTTAGTGGAGAAACTGAGAATGAGAAATGAGGGTGAGAGCAAGTGATTTGGGGGAACTGGCAGTACAGGACCAGACTCCCTTGAGTTCTACTCCTTTGCCTGGTGCGATGGCCCAAGAAGTGTAGCAGAAAGCGGAAGGGGAATCCCCAGCTAGCACAGAGGCTGCTCCTGTGCCACCATCTCGGGCAGTCCCTAGCACAGCAGGTGTGGAACGAACACTATGGTGCTCCAGCTGCAGCTCTACTGGCCCCTCGGGATCACAGCCGGCTGGTGTAATTTAGAACAACCCTCAAGATCAGACCATTTGAGAACTAGCCCCAGCCTCAGGATCAGGGAGGTGCAATCAGGGTGGAGGATGGGAGAACAACCAGACACTGCTGTGGCCGCACATATCATAGAATCATAGAATCATAGAATATCAGGGTTGGAAGGGACCTCAGGAGGTCATCTAGTCCAACCCCCTGCTCAAAAGCAGGACCCATACCCAATTAAATCATCCCGGCCAGGGCTTTGTCAAGCCTGACCTTAAAAACTTCTAAGGAAGGAGATTCCACCACCTCCCTAGGCAACGCATTCCAGTGTTTCACCACCCTCCTAGTGAAAAAGTTTTTCCTAATATCCAACCTAAACCTCCCCACTTGCAACTTGAGACCATTACTCCTTGTCCTGTCCTCTTCCACCACTGAGAATAGTCTAGAACCATCCTCCCTGGAACCACCTCTCAGGTAGTTGAAAGCAGCTATCAAATCCCCCCTCATTCTTCTCTTCTGCAGACTAAACAATCCCAGTTCCCTCAGCCTCTCCTCATAACTCATGTGTTCCAGACCCCTAATCATTTTTGTTGCCCTTCGCTGGACTCTCTCCAATTTATCCACATCCTTCTTGTAGTGTGGGGCCCAAAACTGGACACAGTACTCCAGATGAGGCCTCACCAATGTCGAATAGAGGGGGACGATCACGTCCCTTGATCTGCTCGCTATGCCCCTACTTATACATCCCAAAATGCCATTGGCCTTCTTGGCAACAAGGGCACACTGCTGGCTCATATCCAGCTTCTCGTCCACTGTCACCCCTAGGTCCTTTTCCGCAGAACTGCTGCCTAGCCATTCGGTCCTAGTCTGTAGCTGTGCATTGGGTTCTTCCGTCCTAAGTGCAGGACCCTGCACTTATCCTTATTGAACCTCATCAGATTTCGTTTGGCCCAATCCTCCAATTTGTCTAGGTCCCTCTGTATCCTATCCCTGCCCTCCAGCGTATCTACCACTCCTCCCAGTTTAGTATCATCCGCAAATTTGCTGAGAGTGCAATCCACACCATCCTCCAGATCATTTATGAAGATATTGAACAAAACCGGCCCCAGGACCGACCCCTGGGGCACTCCACTTGACACCAGCTGCCAACTAGACATGGAGCCATTGGTCACTACCCGTTGAGCCCGACAATCTAGCCAACTTTCTACCCACCTTATAGTGCATTCATCCAGCCCATACTTCCTTAACTTGCTGACAAGAATACTGTGGGAGACTGTGTCAAAAGCTTTGCTAAAGTCAAGATACAATACATCCACTGCTTTCCCTTCATCCACAGAACCAGTAATCTCATCATAGAAGGCGATTAGATTAGTCAGGCATGACCTTCCCTTGGTGAATCCATGCTGACTGTTCCTGATCACTTTCCTCTCATGTAAGTGCTTCAGGATTGATTCTTTGAGGACCTGCTCCATGATTTTTCCGGGGACTGAAGTGAGGCTTACTGGCCTGTAGTTCCCAGGATCCTCCTTCTTCCCTTTTTTAAAGATTGGCACTACATTAGCCTTTTTCCAGTCATCCGGGACTTCCCCCGTTCGCCACGAGTTTTCAAAGATAATGGCCAATGGCTCTGCAATCACAGCCGCCAGTTCCTTTAGCACTCTCGGATGCAACTCATCCGGCCCCATGGACTTGTGCATGTCTAGTTTTTCTAAATAGTCCCTAACCACCTCTTTCTCCACAGAGGGCTGGCCATCTACTCCCCATGTTGTGATGCCCAGCACAGCAGTCTGGGAGCTGACCTTGTTCGTGAAGACAGAGGCAAAAAAAGCATTGAGTACATTAGTTTTTTCCACATCCTCCGTCACTAGGTTGCCTCCCTCATTCATTAAGGGGCCCACACTTTCCTTGGCTTTCTTCTTGTTGCCAACATACCTGAAGAAACCCTTCTTGTTACTCTTAACATCTCTCGCTAGCTGCAGCTCCAGGTGCGATTTGGCCCTCCTAATTTCATTCCTACATGCCCGAGCAATATTTTTATACTCTTCCCTGGTCATATGTCCAACCTTCCACTTCTTGTAAGCTTCTTTTTTATGCTTAAGATCTGCTAGGATTTCACCGTTAAGCCAAGCTGGTCACCTGCCATACTTAATATTCTTTCGACACATCGGGATGGTTTGTCCCTGTAACCTCAACAGAGATTCCTTGAAATACAGCCAGCTCTCCTGGACTCCTTTCCCCTTCATGTTAGTCCCCCAGGGGATCCTACCCATCCGTTCCCTGAGGGAGTCGAAGTCTGCTTTCCTGAAGTCCAGGGTCCGTATCCTGCTGCTTACTTTTCTTCCCTGTGTCAGGATCCTGAACTCAACCAACTCATGGTCACTGCCTCCCAGATTCCCATCCACTTTTGCTTCCCCTACTAATTCTTCCCGGTTTGTGAGCAGCAGGTCAAGAAAAGCTCCCCCCCTAGTTGGCTCCTCTAGCACTTGCACCAGGAAATTGTCCCTTACGCTTTCCAAAAACTTCCTGGATTGTCTATGCACCGCTGTACTGCTCCAGCAGATATCAGGAAAATTAAAGTCACCCATGAGAATCAGGGCATGCGATCTAGTAGCTTCCGCAAGCTGCCGGAAGAAAGCCTCATCCACCTCATCCCCCTGGTCCGGTGGTCTATAGCAGACTCCCACCACTACATCACTCCTGTTGCTCACACTTCTAAACTTAATCCAGAGACACTCAGGTTTTTCTGCAGTATTGTACTGGAGCTCTGAGCAGTCATACTGCTCCCTTACATACAGTGTTACTCCCCCACCTTTTCTGCCCTGCCTATCCTTCCTGAACAGTTTATAACCATCCATGACAGTACTCCAGTCATGTGAGTTATCCCACCAAGTCTCTGTTATTCCAATTACGTCATAATTCCTTGACATCACCAGGACCTCCAGTTCTCCCTGCTTGTTTCCAAGGCTTTGTGCATTCGTATATAAGCACTTGAGATAACCTGCTGATCGCCCCTCATTCTCAGTATGAGG
Organism: Eretmochelys imbricata; assembly: GCF_965152235.1. Lineage (NCBI taxonomy): Eukaryota > Metazoa > Chordata > Testudines > Cheloniidae > Eretmochelys > Eretmochelys imbricata. Next base: position 18,160,271 of record NC_135577.1, read on the forward strand.
CAGGAGCCCTCCCCTCACAGACATTCCTGCCTGTGCTTCCTCCCGGTATCCCCCTTTCCCACTTACCTCAGGGCTTTGGTCTCCTTCCCCCGGTGAACCTAGTTTAAAGCCCTCCTCACTAGGTTAGCCAGCCTGCTCGCAAAGATGCTCTTCCCTCTCTTCGTAAGGTGGAGCCCGTCTCTGCCCAGCACTCCTCCTTCATGGAACACCATCCCATGGTCAAAGAATCCAAAGCCTTCTCTCCGACACCACCTGCGTAGCCATTCGTTGACTTCCACTATTCGACGGTCCCTACCCAGGCCTTTTCCTTCCACGGGGAGGATGGACGAGAACAGCACCTGCGCCTCAAACTCCTTTATCCTTCTTCCCAGAGCCACGTAGTCCACAGTGATCCGCTCAAGGTCATTCTTGGCAGTATCATTGGTGCCCACGTGGAGAAGCAGGAAGGGGTAGCGATCCGAGGGCTTGATGAGTCTCGGCAGTCTCTCCGTCACATCGCGAATCTTAGCCCCCGGCAAGCAGCAGACTTCTCGGTTTTCCCGGTCAGGGCGGCAGATAGATGACTCAGTCCCCCGGAGTAGAGAGTCCCTGACCACCACCACCCGCCTCCTTCTCTTGGGAGTGGTGGTCGTGGAACCCCCCATCTCAGGACAGCGCATCTCATATATAGCGCACAGCAGAGCATCTGCTCCTAGAGGGAGATCTCATGCCTTTCTGTTCCTGTTAGTTGTAGTTTCTAAACCTTTTTCCTGTGAGGACAGCCTTTAAACCTCAAACCATCATGAGGGGTGAAAGGATGAAGCAGCTGTCCGCATTTCTTTAGCAGGAGGCTGAAGGGACCTTAATACACCCAGTGCGCTTTAACAACAGAATTACTTGGATCTGTTTGAGATGTACGTACGGGCTTAACCCAGCCCAGAGGTCAGCTCCGTGACTGCTGCTGCAATTGTGGTGGGCATGGAATTCCTACAGAGGGGGAGATGAGAGAGGGAAGAAAGCTGAGGAGTAGGAGTAAGGCCAGAGCAAGGCCAGAGTGGGAGGTGAAAGGGAATGTGTTCCCCCCCACCTGGACACGTCACTAAGTGGCCTGGGGCTGTATGGGCTGTTTATCAGAGCTTCGTCCATGTGGGAGGAACCCTGGGACACTGTGTCTCCATTGGAGCTGCGCTGCCAGGGAATGGGGGGAACAGGACAGGGTCGGAGGGCACAGGGCACGTCTGCACATCTGAGAGAGATTTTTGCAACATCATCATCATTGAGCCTCCTTGGGAGAGCGTGACTCCTCTTGAATGGAGATACAGGAATTCCTTGTGGTGACAGCAGCAGAAGGGAACCCTGATTTTTCTGGAAGAGGGTAACGGCTAAGGGACAAATATTAACTATTGTTTACATTTGTGAAACTTTGACCTTTTACATCATTTTAACAAGAAAAATATTGAAAAAAACATAATAGATAAATTAGGTGACACCGGCATTTCACTATCCAATGTTTTGTGAATTCTTGGATCAAAGAAATGCTTTGGGAAGACTGGTGCAAATGCTTTTAGGCTCAGGAAAATTTTGTAAGCCTTGCTCCTGACCAGCAATGATCAGAGACATTCACTCCCTTATTCCCAGCAACCACAAACTTCTTGAGCTACCTGGCATGCATAGGAAGTGTGACTAACAGGGTGCAGCAAATTGCCAACAGAAAATTGTGTTTTTGTCAAAACAATTCTTTTGTGTGAAAATTGTCAGCTTTCCATGGGAAAAACAAACTTTTCTTATGAAAACAGAAAAAAATCTGATTCTGAAATGCTGCTGAAGTGCTGTATGGGAGTCATAGGTCAGGTGACTCATGACCCCTTTTTCCAGTGTGGGCCAGGCTCCCTCTCTGGACTACATCTCCCACAATGCTCCATGGTGACTCAGTAAGAGTGAAAACCGTGGTGCATCATGGAAAATGTAGTCAGGCTAGGGATCTTGGCCTCTAGAAGAGAATGGGCGCATGAGGCAAACAAACTACAATTCCCATAACACATTGCAGCAGCATTTTTTTTAAATCAAAATTCTGGTTTTCAGCCAAAACTTTTTGGCTTTCAAGGTTTTTTGTTTGTTTTTTGTTTTCTATCAAAACCTCAATTTTCCACGCAGGAGGATGGGGAGAAATTCTAAGCAGCTCTAATATTCTCCCTTGTGTGCTGTTCCCGCTCAGCAGTCTGATGTGGAGGGGAACAGAATCAGGGCTCTACCTCCTCACTGCTTCTCACTGCCCCTTTGGGGTGCAGGGTTTCTCCAAGGATACAGTTCCCATGCTCCCTTGTTCTTGTGTGGGAATTACAAGGGTGTGCAATTAGGAGCCTGCCTTCTCTCTCCAGATCTGCATAAATGCCAGGTCCAATCTAGCACTGTTCTAGAAATAGCATCAGTGACACTGTAGCTATAGGTGAGGTGGCAATGCCATGGTAAAACCCTGGACAGGATTTTCTAACTTGTGCATGTAAAACAACAGCTCAGATTGGCTGTGACTGTGGGGGGGAGGGGGGTTTCCACCTCCCTGTGCAGTGTGTGGGTATGGGTTGCTTGCCAGGATTATCTGGGTGCATCTCACTTAATCAATTTGCTGCTGTTGCGGAGGCCTCAGACACTGGTGCACCTCGGTCCCTCCTATCCTCTGCCCGTGGCACATAATAGTCTAGTCTCCTGTGGGCTGTAATATTCTGTTCTCATTTTGGTTGTTGGGTTTAATATGCAGGTGCTGTGGGAGCTGCAAGTGGCCATACCTGCGGATACTCAGGTAAACAAAGCGTCTTGCGGCCCGCCAGGGGCTAACCCTGAACAAGCCGCGGCCCAAGGTTCAGAACCCCTGTTTTAAAGGATGTTTTAACACTCTTAAAATAGCATTCTGAAATGCTGCTGGAGTGCTGTATGTGAGCCATAGTTCATGTGCCTCATGATCCCTTTCTTCTCTGTTGGACAGGTTCCCTTTCTGGAGTACATCTCCCACAATGCACCATGTAGCTCAGCAAGAGAGAAAACCATGGTGCATCATGGAAGATGAAGTCAAGCTAGGGGTCTTGGCCCATTGCAGAGACAGGGCCTTCATAAGCAAGTCATCTGTCCAATGAAACACTGGCACTCCACTTCCCGTACCGCACTACTCAGGATTAGCGATGGGTCCCATCTAAATACCGGTGTCCAATCCTATCCTCCAGTGTTTGGAGTCGCAGTAGCGAGGAATGGGGGTGGAGAGTGAAGCAGAGAAGGGTATCTAGAAGTGAGAAAAACAGAAAGGGATTAAAAGAGCTAGCAACAGGAGAGGCGAGAAAACATAACCAGAGAGTAAGAAGAGAAGTAGTTAGAAATAACAAAAGAAGACAAAGGGTACTGGGGGGAAAGGGAGGAGAACAGAAAAAATAAGACGAAAACTAAAAGAAAAGATCAGAAGGAACAAAAAAAAAAAAAAGGAATGAGCTAAATTATCCATATTCAGAAAAGCACTTGAGCAAATTCTTAACTTTAAGCACATGCTCAAATCTCATTTATTGTAAGGGGACTTCAGTCTGTGCTTAAGGGCATTGCTGAATCAGAACCAAGGTGAGAGATGATCACGTACGAAATAATTAAATAATAAAAGAAAAAAGACTAATTTTAATACGTAAAATTGTAGCAAAATGTAGAGTCACATGATGGTGGGAATGTTGGGCGAAATTGGGGGAGAGACCAGAAAGAATAGAATGCCACCAGTATTTTGTCATGTCCAACTTTTGGATATAACCGATGAATGGCAGTTCAAATGACCTTTGTTTGATCAACTGTACTCAGTATGTCTAATGTTTCATGCCATTGTCATTGAATTAGATTACCAGAAAAAATATAGAGATCATATACAAGAAGAATACCAAGTAATAGAAGACAGGAATGCTCGCCTGGGTGAACATGTGAGTCTAGACAAAAGATACACAGAACTGCTTATTGTAAAAGAACATCGGCAGCGGGAGGAGAAAGAACATGAAATAATCACCAGAGGAAGGAGACACGCAGAGTTGATGGCTCAGCGAACCAGTCACACTAAGATTAGTGTTTTATTTGATCCCGATAGAAGTCGACAAAGCCCAAGAACTGTTGTGTTGCAGGGAGCTGCTGGAATTGGGAAAACAATGACAGCAAGAAAGATCATGTTGGACTGGGCAGCTGGAAAACTCTATCAGAAAAAGTTTGATTACGTTTTCTATATAAATTGCAGAAAAATAAATCTTTTTACTGAACAGAAAAGTGTTGCTGATTTGCTTTTAGACAATTGTCCTAACAGAAAAGGACCAATTAAAGAAATGTTTGAGAAGCCAGAAAAACTCCTGTTCATAATAGATGGTTTTGATGAGTTGAGTTCCTTGCTAGATATTGATGAAGTCGGTCTGTGCACTGACCCATTTGAGAATAAGCCAGTGAAAACCGTACTGTGCAGTTTACTGAGAAAGAAAGTTCTTCAAAAATCCTTCTTACTGATCACTACAAGACCAACTGCTCTGGAGAAACTACAGCAGAATTTGAAATTTCCATGTTATGCAGAGATAATGGGATTTTCTGGAGAAGAGAGGAAAGAATATTTTCATAAATTCTTTTGTGATGAAAAGAAAGCAACACAAGCCTTTAATTTTGTCAAAGAAAATGAAATGCTCTTCACCATGTGCTTTGTCCCCATTGTGTGTTGGATCATCTGCACGGTTATGAAGCAACAGATGGAAAAAGGGGAAGATCTTTCACAAACTTCAAAAACAACCACATCGGTATATTTGCTCTTTCTGTCCACTCTGCTAACTGATCATTTTGCTAACTCAATGCAACAGTCTAAAACTACCCTGTGGAATCTTTGCTCATTGGCTGCAGATGGAATTTTAGAACAGAAAATACTGTTTGAAGAAGGTGACCTGAAGAAACACAATTTATCCTTGTGTAAGATTCAGTCTCTCTTTCTGAATAAAAATATTTTTCAAAAAGATACAGAATGTGAAAGTGTCTACAGCTTCATTCACTTGAGTTTCCAAGAGTTTTTTGCAGCTCTGTTTTATATGCTGGAGGAAAATGAAGAGAAAATGAAAAAATCTTTCTCTTCTAAGAAAGATGTGAACAGCTTGCTAAAAATTTATGGACCATCTAAAAATAATTATTTGATGGTAACAGTACGTTTCTTGTTTGGTCTCTTAAATAAAGAGAGACTAAATGACATGGAGAAAAAATTACATTGTAAAACATCATCTGAAATAAAGCTGGATTTATTGAAGTGGTTTGAAGTAGAAGCTAAAAAAATCTCCTCTCTGCCCTATAAGACCTATGAGGAACTGCGTGACCAGCTTGAGTTGTTTCACTGTTTGTATGAAAGTCAGGAAGAAGAGTTTGTGAAAAGTGCAATGGATAATTTCCAAGAAATTAGATTGGAACACATCAGGCTTACAACAATGGATGAAATTGCTCTTTCATTCTGTGTAAAGAACTGTTGTAGTAAGCAGTCACTTTACCTATGTAATTGTACTCTTGGGATTGGAGAACGAGAAGAAGGATGGATAGCAAAGCTACGGAAACGGTTATTTCCTCTGTAAGTATCACAGTTTATTTAATATTAATCAGTAAATCCTTAGAGTGACATCTCATCATATCACCATTATAATGCCCCTTTTTTCCAGCGGATTATAAGATATTTGCAGATTTGTCTTGGTCTTTCCCTGTAAAATGAGGTTACACTGTCCCTCTGGGTCTGGTTGGGTCGAGGTAGCTGGGTCAGAAAACCTTATGGTTGCAGGATAGGCAGGAATAAGGAAGTGAGGGTTAAGCAGAAGGACCTGGAAACAGCTGGGACCAGTTAGCTTCCTGGGAATCTAGATTGGATCAGATAGAAGGAGAGGAAGTTAAGATGCTATGGGCCTGAGTGGTTAGCTAGGTACCTGTCTGCATTGAAGAAGCTGGATACCAGAACTGGAGTAAACATTTTAGCTTTGCCAGTTTCACCAGTGCTGTATAGAGGAGAAACGTAACCTCCTTGTTCCTACTATATATATATACTCCTGTTTATACATCCAACGATCCCATTAGCCCTTTCAGCCACAGCATTGCCCTGGGAGATCATGGTCGATTGGTTCTCCATCATAACTCCAAGTCCTTTTCAGAGTCACTGCTTTCCAAACTACCGTTCCATATTATAAGCATGCCCATATTCATTGCTCCTTCCGTCTGACCTGTCGAAAGGCATGTTGTTTGTGTGGATCAGTTTACCTAGAGATCCAGCAAGCTCTGTATAAGTGACCTGCCCTGTCCTACAGCCTAGTCACGATAGCAAATGAGTTAGACCTGTCCAGGTCCTTGAGCACCTGAATAGCAAAAGGAAAAGGTATAAGGACTAGAAGCTGGGTCTGCAGAGCCTGGGACAGCTGATATTCCCAAAGTGCCATCAGGCAGCCCTGTAGTCGTTAAGCCAGGGAGCTCTATGGAGAATAGGTGCTGCAGGATGTACTTACTGCCCAAGAGATCCAGAGTGAAGTACCCTGTGGCCCTCTGATTGTCCAAGTGCCCTATTTAACCCCAGGGGTTGCCCCAGGAAGTTGTCTGGGCTGCCATACAGACTTTGACCTGCTGCAGTGCCAGACTTTGCTTGGCCTCCTGATCTCCAGCCTCTGACTCTAGCCTGATTCTGACCCTGACCCTTGTCTACAGAACCTGGCTCTTGTGATTCCTCCAACTCCAGCCTAGCAACTACTGTCCCTAGAGAGCAGAGCTCAGCCCACCTATGACCGCTAGGCCAGACCTCCTACGCCCCAGTCCTTCACAGCAGGATTAGCCACAAACAATTCAGAAGACTCTCAAATGGCAGCTGATTGTAGCTCAGCTCCTGCTGCTCCTGGACTCTGTGTTGGCACCCAGCCAGCTGCCTGAAGCCGTCAAGCAATCACCTCTTGTTCCCTCTCCACTAGGCTTAGCATCTTCCCGAAGGCTACAATCCAAGCCTTGCTGTTTCCTGCACTGCCCAGTCCCTAGCCATGTCACAGGTGATCCCCAGCCATTAGTCAACATCTTACACTACAGCTCCACCTGGCTGCTGATGGCAGTCGTGCTACTGCATTCTCTCACCCGGTGAGAGGTTGATCTGTTTTGGTTCTGCTGGGCAGTATCCTTAATTCCTTCTCTGTAATGTGTGCAGCACCCAACTGCGAGGTGTCTCCTGCCCACCCCCTTCCCTCAGCTCAGTTATGGGACAATGTGAAAGGGGCAGTATTTGGGATAGTCTCCTCCTGCATAGATCCTGCTCCTGAGTCAGGGGCAGGTGCTGGCAGCAATGAGCAATTCACAGGCTGCTGTCACTACTGCAAAGCTTTAGGGTCCAGTGAGATCTGAGGATCCAAAGATCCACCATGTAGTGCACTAACTTACTCCAGCTGCTAATGGACCCAAGAGGCCAAACCTGCAGACAGGGATCAGTGTACCATATGGGAATCTGTGTCCCACAGATTTGTCGTTTTGCCAAAAAAATGAGTTTTATTATGAGGAAATAGAATGTAGCTGCCTGCCTGAAAGGCTCTTGTGAGTTTCATTTTCTGTTAGTGAAATTGACAAAAGCTTTCCCAGAGGGCCGCCTTGGAAGCATGCAGGGTTGTTCTGCCATCCCCTAGCTCTGGGGCAGAGAAAGGCGGAGAACCCGCAATGCATCCTCACCTCTTACCTAGCTCTAGGGGATGGACAGGCGCAGTGTCTGTTGTTTTTTGATGTTTTAATCCTGATCTGGGGCAAAACATCATCTGAAAAAGTGAAATTTTTCATGGAAAGGTCTACCCTTTTTTCATCCCGTGCTACTGGTAACAGCTGTGTGTGTGGAAGGGGATTGTAAAATCTTTGTGCCACTAGAGATCAGTCCGCTTGACTCCAAATAAAGGATCAGGTCCATTAGCCTGAAAGCATCAGTATCATCTTCATGATTCTTCCCACGCCGTCAGGGCAAAAGGCAGATATTGAACAATGCCAATCCTCCCGGTGCTGGGCTTGTTTTCCATGTCTTTTATATTCAGCTGTAATAATTCCACTTCAGCCTTTATTGAGCTACAGAATGTGCCTCTAGGTCAGTCTCTGTCACTTGCCCTGGAGTCAACAAAGAGAGGCTTGTTTGGGAAGCCTCTTATGAACATTCTTAAAAGATGCCCCAAGTCTGACCACCTCTTCTTCCATAGTACTTGTATTGTTGTACAGGAGGTAGCTGTGCCATTGTGAGGACCTGTTCACGGCTTACTCTGTCCATCCCTTTTACGCTGAATAGTCTGTGCAGCCACCAGCAATGAACTCTGTTTAATTTGCATTGAATGGACTTCCATATTGATGGATTCCAGTTTTGATAATTTTGTTAATCACGTTGGACTTCCATGTTGTTGGTAGTGATGGAAATACAGCACTCGTTTTACCTATTCATAGAATCATAGAATCTCAGGGTTGGAAGGGACCTCAGGAGGTCATCTAGTCCAACCCCCTGCTCAAAGCAGACCAATCCCCAACTAAATCATCCCAGCCAGGGCTTTGTCAAGCCTGACCTTAAAAACTTCTAAGGAAGGAGATTCTGGGCTTTACACGAAACACAGTCACCACTATCATGAATGAGGCTGCCAAGATAAGTTAATTTATTCAGTTTTTCAAGGCTTCATCTCTCAAATAGATAAAATTATTGATCCATAAATTTATTTTGATAACTTCTGTTTTTAATTGATTAATAATAAGACCTACTTCCTTGGCAGAATTTGCAAGACCACCTGTCTTTCACTGCGTACCTTCAACTCATTTATTTGTAAGAAAAATGTCACCTGCAAAGTCTAGGTCTCCAGGCTCCCCATGTCTCCCCACAATGCCCATCTCCATACTGACAGGCAGTCAAAGTCAATAGCAACTCCCAAAAAAAGAGGCACAACACACAACCTTGTGTGACCCCAACATTAGCATTAAACCAGTCTGCTAACTCTTGGTTTGCCTCTATTGTGCACAGAGCATTCTGACACAAAGTCATAATAATTTGAATGATTTTCTCTGCCACCAGGATTCCCTATTTACACTATCAAATGCCTTTTGGAAACCCGCAATATTCAAGACTACTGGCAACTGCCATTTATTACTTGGTTCTACGGCAGGGGTGGCCAACCTGAGCCTGAGAAGGAGCCGGAATTTACCAATGTACATTGCCAAAGAGCCACAGTAATACGTCAGCAGCCCCCCATCAGCTCCTCCTCCCCCACTCCCAGCGCCTCCCACCCACCGGCAGCCCCGCCGATCAGCGCCTCTCCCTCCCTCCCTCCCCCCCACTCCCAATCAGCTGTTTCATGGCATGCAGGCGGCTCAGAGGGGGAGGAGCGAGGGCACGGCAGGCTCAGGGGCGGGGGCAGAAAGGGGTGGAGGGGGCGGGGCCTGTGGCAGAGCCAGGGGTGGAGCCGTGAGCGCCCCCCGGCACACTGGAAAGTTGGCGCCTGTAGCTGCAGCCCCGGAGTCGGTGCCTAGACAAGGAGCCGCGTGTTAACTTCTGAAGAGCCGCACGTGGCTCTGGAGCCCCAGGTTGGCCGCCCCTGGTTTACGGTCTACACAATTTCTACCTGGCCAAAAAACAGCTTAGCATTCTCTAAATCTGCTGTCTATGGCTTTTAAAGGCTTGTCTACATGAAGACATCCAGGAAAGTTAATTTGAATGAACTAAAGTCATACATTTGAAGTGGATTAATTAAACTATGTTAAATCCCTGCGTGGATGCTGTTTTACAGAATTAAAGTGGCCTTAATTAGGTTTAGTTTAATTCACTTCCAAAGGCCATTTAAATTCTGAATAACAGTGTCCACACAGGGATTTAATGTGGTTTAACTTAGCCGCTTCAAATTCACACTTTTAGGGCATGGCTGCACGTGCAGATGTAGAGCGCTGTGAGTTAAACCAGCCCTCGGAGAGCGCCGTAGGGAAAGCGCTGCAGTCTGTCCACACTGACAGCTGCAAGTGCACTGGCTTGGCCACGTTTGCGGCTCTTGCAGCGGCATTGGGAGCGGTGCATTATGGGCAGCTATCCCACAGAGCACCTCTTCCCATTCTGGCGCTGTGGCTTGTGGGAAGGAGCGGGGGGTGCGGGGCATTCTGGGTCCTGTCCCAACGCCCCGTGATGCATCGCTTCGCATCCCAGCGATCCCTGTGCTTCCGTCCACATTTGGTGCCATCTTTCAACGTTTTTTGTACTGCTCACTCTGTCTTCCCTTTCGGTCTGCGGGAGTGGATCCCGAAGTGCTGAGGAGTATGCTGATGGGTCTCGCCAGCAAGTCACATTTGGCAGTCGAGTTATTCCTTAAGCTACAAAGTGACAGTGAGGAGTCTGACGATATCGACTCTCGTAACACATATGACACGAGATTGCTTGTGGCATTCACGGACATGCTCACCACCATGGAATGCCGCTTTTGGGCTTGGGAAACAAGCCCTGAGTGGTGGGATCACATTGTCATGCAAGTCTGGGATGACGAGCAGTGGCTGCAGAACTTTCGGATGAGAAAAGCCACTTTCATGGGATTGTCTGCTGAGCTCGCCCCCAACCTGGGGAGCAAGGACACGAGATTGAGAGCTGCCCTGGTGGTGGAGAAGCAGGTGGCTATTGCAATCTGGAAGCTGGCAACTCCAGACAGCTACCAATCAGTCGCTAACCAGTTTGGAGTGGGAAAGTCGACCGTTGGAATCGTGTTCATGCAAGTTTGCAGGGCCACTAATCGCATCCTGCTCAGAAGAACCGTGACTCTGGGTAACGTGCATGACATTGTGGCCGGCTTTGCACAAATGGGTTTCCCTAACTGCGGAGGGGCAAGAGATGGGACTCATATTCCAACTCTGGCACAAGCCCACCTAGCCTCCGAGTACGTTAATCAGAAGGGTTATTTCTCTGTGGTTCTCCAGGTGCTTGTGGATCACCGTGGGTGTTTCATTGACATTAACACAGGCTGGTCCGGAAAGGTGCATGAAGCACGCATCGTTCGGAACACTGGCCTGTTCAGGAAGCTGCAAGCTGGGACTTTTTTCCCAGACCAGAAGATCACCATAGGGAAAGTCGAAATGCCCATTGTGATCCTTGGAGACCCTGCTTACCCTTTAATGCTGTGGCTCATGAAACCCTACACAGGAAGCCTTGACAGCAGCAAGGAGCGGTTCAACAGCAGGCTGAGTCAGTGCAGAATGACTGTGGAGTGTGCTTTTGGCCGTTTAAAGAGCCGCTGGTGCTCTCTGTATGGGAAGCTGGACCTGGCCAATGACAACATCCCCGCGGTTATATCCGCATGCTGTACCCTCCATAACGCGGAGGTTCAACACCTGGAGGCTGAATTTGAACAGCCAGAGAGCAGGGCTATTAGAGGGGCTCAGCATGGGGCTGCAAGGATTAAGGATGCCTTGAGGGAGCAATTTGAGGCTGAAAGCCACCAGTAATGTTTGGTTCCCTGCACGAGAGTGAAATTCAGTGATTCCAATATTAGTAGGAAACTGTGCTTGCTACACTGACTTGCAGTGCCTGTTGCTTTCCTGCGCTAAGGTATCTTTTACTTAATGCAATAATAAAGAATGTTTTCAAAGCCAAAAAAGCCATTTATTTAAAATAAAATTCATTTATTGAAAAGAAACACAACTGCTTGGGGTAGGGTGGGGAATGGTTCAATCACAGATTTGCGTATGTCCTGTTCTCATACTCAGCCTTCCTGTCTGGGGTGCTGTGCAATGAGTGCTGCACTTCTGGTGGGCTAAAACACATGGTGATGGGGGTTGAGTGCAGTGGTTAAGGGTTGTAGTTTGCAGGGCTGGGTGGTGAAGCTACAGGTGTTGGAGGCAGCTGGTGGTGATAAGAACCCGGATGTTGGGGAAAGTGGGTGGGAGGTGACATGGGGGCACAAGGGAAAGTTTTGGGACAAGGGCTGCAGGGCGGGGGGCAGGAGCGGTAGTGCCCTGCCTGCATGGCTACAAGCGCCTGGATCGAGACCGCTTGGCGCTCCATAATGCTTATCAGCCGATCCGTGCTTTGCTGCTGGCGCGCCGTGCTTTGGGTCCAGTGCTCCGCATTCTGCTGGCGGATCCGCCTTTCACTCTCCCTCTACTCCTGCGCTTTTTGATTTGCATTAAGGGACTGCTGCATGACTTCATGCAGCATGTCTTCTTTGCTTTTACGTGGCCTCTTCCTAATTCTTTGGAGTCTTTCAGCCTGTGATAACACGGACGGCTGAGATCTCAAGGTTGCATCTGTAAAGGCAAAATGCAACATTTAACAGAGGCAGTATAGCGCACACCAGACAGAGCAATGATTCACCTGTATTTAAAGACAAGCACAGTGTAACGATAGCAGAATTTGCCCTTCCCAAAGCGAGGGCACATAACCCAAAGGAGCCTCAAAATGGTGAGTAAGCACAGGGTCAAGGGGGAATGATTGTTTCACAGCCGAACTCTGTGGTTCTCTGTGCCTTGGGGAGAGCCAACAGTTGCAGGGGGCCCCTGTACTAAACACTGTCCCCACATTTTCCACAGGAGCTCATCCTGGAAGATATCTCACTGCTGAGGGTGACCTGGGAAGCAAGGGAGGGTCTTCTACTACAATGCGGCTTCTGCCCTGGCCCATATGCAGCTTGCCTGTGTGAAGCAATGGTCCCCCTGCCCATCACAGCACAGTGCTGTGGACATGTTAGCCTGACTGGGACAAGGAGCACAGTAGCTCTCCTAAGGAACCTGTGCAAGCACATTGCCCATCTTCTGCACGAGACCTTTGAAGAGATCACTGAAGCCGATTACCGCAATGTGAGAGAGCACATCAATGCCCTATTCCGCATCTAGGCATGCATGCAGCCCTAACCCTCCTCTCCCCAAGAGCCCACACTGAATAATTTCCTTCCCAAAATAAAAGCCGCTTACTGGGAACCTCCTCTGGTGTTTGTCCTTCCCCAAGCACCGGCCGCTTCGACTGGCTACCTTCCTCCTGGCTTGAAAACAGTTCCTGACTGCATGCATCTAGGGATGCCGGGGCGTCTTCCCTCGCCTCAGCACCTTTGCTCCCACTTTTCTCCTCCTCCTCCTGCCTTGTTGAACTGGGCTCTGAAGTGTCCATGGTGGTACTCAGCGTGGAGGTGGGTTGCGTCCAGCTCTTTGTAGAAACTGCAGGTTGTGGGGGCAGCACCGGAGCGACGGTTTGCCTCGCGGGCTTTGTGGTAGGCATTCCACAGCTCCTTCACTTTAACCCTGCACTGCAGTGCGTCCCGGTCATGGCCCCTTTCCATCATGTCCCTTGATATCTGCCCAAAGGTATCGTAATTCCTCCGGCTGGAGCGCAGCTGGGACTGGACAGCTTCCTCCCCACAAACACTGATGAGGTCCAGCACCTCATCATTGCTCCATACTGGGGATCGCCTGGAGTGTGGAGGCATGGTCACCTGGAAAGATTTGCTGAGAGGACTCCACGCCTGGCTGAGCAAACAGGAAGGGGATTTTCAAAATTCCCAGAGAATTTAAAGGGCAGGTCTGACAATTGGTCACCTGAGGGCAGGGCAGTAGAGTTCAAAGTGATGACCAGAGTGGCTAGAACAGGCATTGTGGGACACTTCTGGAGGCCGATCAGAGCGCACTGATAGACCAGGGCGTCCACACTGGCACCACGGCGCTCCAGCCAGGGTGCACCAAGCGTTATGCCTCTCGCGGAGGTCGATTACCAGGAGCGCTCCAGTCGCGGAGTCCGGGCGCTCTACGTGCCTTGCCAGTGTGGCTGCGTCATGAGTTAGAGCGCACGGGGCTGCTTTAATGCGCTCTAATTCGCAAGTGTAGCCATGCCCTAAGTTAATTCTGATTTAGGATGATTGCACAGAAAACTTTCCCTGGGCCTGAAAGCAGTGTATTCTTGTGCCGTTTGTCACAGTCACTCAAATCTTCTTTGTAAGGGAGTTTGATTAAGAACCCTTTTTTCCATTCTTCTGAGATATATTCCTTCTCCCATGCCCAACTGAAAAGGGATAGCAGGATTTTCACTGAAAGAAGCAGCTCACCCATAACCCTGTTTTATATGGCCAAGCTACTAGATGGGGCAGATGCTACACAGGATTAGTGGGGGTTACACCGCTCTTAGGAATGAATGGCTAACATGATATCAGAACAATGGACTGTGGGGTCTTCATATACTTCTCTTTGTTTTCTTTTTAAAGAGGCTAATAAATGTCTGCTGTGGAATAAAACCTACCCCATCATCTTCAGGAAAAGAGATGGGAAATCTGCCTTTAGGAAATGATATTTAAAACTCGCGTTCTCTCTTCTAGGAACCCACTGATGAAGGATCCGAGAACTTCAACTGCATACGCATTGTTGCAAGGACTCAAGGATCCAAACTGTAAACTGAAGACAATATCGTAAGCAAACTCCTCTCTTACAGCCCTTTTGTGACTGCTGCTATGCCAGGAGTTGGGTAGCAATGCATTTCTGCCCAGTGTCTGGTATTAGTCTGTATTCCATTTGAAATGTAACTCTGAGCTGCAAATCACAGTAAACATCTAAAGAATCAAACTCCATGAAACCACTCAATTAACTGTGTGGCAAACCCTTGTCTCTGCCCCCGCCCAGTAAGTAGGCCAGCTGCTAGGCTGATGCACAAGGTGGAGGAATCCTCCTCACCCAGGGCACAGAGCGGCTGTGGAGTTTCTTCACAGAAACTAATCCAGCCTATTGCTAATGGTGAGAGAGAGACCCACCCTCTGCACTGCATCTCACACACCCAGTGTACCCCTGCACAGAGGAATACAGGGTTGCTCTGTGGCCACTGGGAAAGGTACTGGATTGGCCACTGGGAAAGGTACTGGATTTGCCCCTAAGAGAACAAATGTCCTCTGTTCTCTTCCTTAAATTGTCTCCTGGGGACAGTGAGGTGATTGTTGAATGCACAGAGACTTGAAACACTAGGGTAAGTGACCAAGTGACCTTCATTTCCTGCTAGCTGAGAACTTGTACGCTTCTCACATATGGCCCCCTAGTGGCCTGGCTAAACTATGGCTCTGTGCAGGTACTACAAATGCTACGGTTCTTACTTAGGGCTTAATGTGCAGCAAGCGGAGGAGCCGTGCACCAACTGGCTATGTGGGGCCTGCTGCCGCACACTAAAGTTCCTTAGTGCACTTTGACCCCCCCGCACTCGAGATCGTCATATTATTTATTTTAATCCGTCTTTCTAATGTGATACGTGTTTTGCCCTTTACTGACCAAAAGTTAATCACACTTGCTCTGTTTTTGCTTTTCATTTCATCCCCACCTCTGTCTGTTCTGTCCCACTCTCAGCACCTGCTCACTTGTGCGTACTTCTCAGCCATCTGACCCCCACCCACCCCACTCCCCTGAACGTGCTACCATGGTTCAAGGAAACAGCGACCTAGGTGAAGACCAGGCATTACAAGTGGGCATAACAAACAGATTGCGGGTAGGGGAGCAGAAAGGGGAGGGGGTGGGAGAGAGAGGACAAGGATAAATTATTAATCAATCATGTCCATGTTTTTCATGTTTCTGAAGGTAAGGTAGACGAGTATTTTGTCAGAAGGGTATATTGTTTTTTGCCTAGAAAACTGTAAATCATCAAGATTATTCATTTATGTATTCTGGTGTGAGAATGCTGCTAGAATCGTATCCTGTAATACCGTCTCCATGTGATTAGTCTTCGGGAAGTCCAGGGGACACTGCTTCACTTAGTAATTAATTATTTAGTAGTAAGCACTGTTTGTGTGAGGCAGGATTGCAGGATCAGGCCCCTGGTTATCGGGCCCATGTTTCCTGAAGTGTCATTAAGCTGTCCTGTCTCCCTAGTGTAACTGTACTGGGAAGTTTTATCCATAGTTTTCAGTTCCCTCAGAATTAAATTTTAGGCTCCCTAGAGATGGAAGCAGGCTCCTGGTCCCTGATAGGCTTGGGTGGGTGCATTGAAAAAAATCTCTGGGGGTCAGGCTGCCCCAGCTGTAAACCTCTGGATTGACCAGATGGTCAGACCTCCTCCAGACCAGACCACATGCCTCACTCATACTGTGCCTGCATTGCCTCGACATGCTCATGAAGCTGCTTGCAGCTCTGCATTCAGGTAATGACAAAAATCAAATCTCATGCTGCAGAGGTCAGGGAGGAATTTTTTTTTCAATGTACAATTGGCTTGGTGTAGTCTGGGTTTTTTCTGCCTTCTTCTGTAGCATCAGAAATTAGGCACAGCTGGAGATGGGACACTGGATAGAGTGGACCAGTGCTCTGAGATGGTACAGATAACCCATCTGTCTAAGATGCCTGGCTGGGGTGTCTTGCTCACATGCTCAGTCATATACTGATCTCCAGACTTGGGGTCAGGAAGGAATTTCCCCCAGGTCAGATTGGCAGGGACTTTGGCGGGGGTGGGGGGAAAGGGGTTGTCATCGCCTGCAGTGTGGGGCGTGAATCACCTGCTGATAGCGTCTGGGTATATCTCGCGAAATCACATCCCTGCCTTTGCAAGGGCCTCAGTCTCTCTTGTTCGCTGCCACTGATGCACAACAGTTTAGTTTCCCGAGGACTGAAATGTTTTGGTTAACTAAAGTCTTTGGGATTAATATAGGGGTGACCTGGTGCTGTGTCGTGGCCTGTGATCTACAGGAGGTCAGACTAGATGATCTGGTGGTCCCCTCTGGCCTTAAACTCTATGAAACTGTGGAAGTCCCCAGATGGAATCTATCACTAAGCGTTGGTTCTTTGAGTGACAGCACATGTTTGTTCCACTTTAGGTTTCCACTTTGTTTCGAAGAAGAAGAAGAAACAATTACTAACCTGTTCCGTAACTGTTGTTCTGCAAGAAGTGTTACATGTGTCCATTCCACATCCCACCCTCCTATCCCTCTATAGCTAGTCTTTTTGGTTAGAAGGAACTGAGGAGGGTCAGGGGCAGCTCCAGCCTTTATACCATCACATGGCAGCGCGTGCCAGCGGAGGACCCATACGCCGCCCCTGCTGATGGAAAAATCTCTGACAACAGTGCACTAGACCTGCAGATGTTTCTAAAGTGGAAAGGACGTGTGCAATACATCTCGAAGAACAACAGTTACAGAACTGTTAGTAACATGGACCACAGATATAATAGACCAGGGGAGGTTAAGCCTCCCCAAACCCAGGCCATGGCCCCACCCACACTGTGCACTGAGGCCCCGCCCTCGCTCCGCCTCTCCCCTGAAGCTGGTGTGGGCTTGGCTTGGGCCAGTGGCTTGGAACCCGGGCAGGCGGGGCTCAGGCTGCAATGTGGGATTTGGGGGGGTTCAAGCCACAGTGGAGGGCTTGGGGCTGCTCTGGCTCTGGCGGGGTGGGGTAGCGGCCGGCCTCATGTGGGGCAGGGGGCTAGACTCTCCGAATGGAGAGTTCACCCACCACACATGGTTAGTAACTGTTTCATACAGTGCAGAGGTAACTTTGATCTGTTCATTTCTTCCCTTCAGCTTGTCCAGCTGCAAACTCTCATCTGCTTTCCCTGAGGACCTCTCTCCTAAGACCCTCTTTACAAACTGGTCCCTGGAAAAGCTGGATCTGAGTGCCAATACACTGGGAGACTTAGGACTGAAACATCTGTGTGAGGGACTGAAACATCCACTCTGTAAACTGCAGATACTGCTGTAAGTAACCCACTGCTATATTTTGTTAGTACGTGACTTTTTCACTCATCTCTGTGTTGTTTCACCCACCTGCTTTGTCCTAGCTTTTAGCCTAATAGCTGTTTGAGGCAGAGATTGTCATATTTTTGTACAGCACCTGGGACACTGCGGCCTAGACCTGGTTGAAGCCTCTACATGTTACTGCAATGCGAATATTTATTAATCAGTAATAAATACCATGTGTTTAGGCACCCAGTCTTGCAAACTCAGCAGGAGAAGGATGTGTCAACACGTAGGACAGGAAGTGGTGTTGATGGATCCTTCACTGAGCATCAGTGGTGGGAGTCCAACCACTGTGCTGACTTCCTTCAGTTCTGCCACCATCTTAGCCGTGCAGCTCGACTTCTCCATTCTTACTGAATTCCATAACCACAAACTCAGGTGCCTTGTAACCCTTCCTTAAAATCCAGTGTGACCTGCCTCCTCCCTCTCCCTGCTAGTCCCCAGCTCACTCTCCACTTTACCAAGACTGATACATCCTGCAAGGGTAGACGCAGTCATACAGGTGTAAATGTGCTTGATACTAGGGCTGTCGATTAATCACAGTTAACTCACATGATTAACTCAAAAAAATTAATCATGCTTAAAAAAATTAATCGCCGTTTTAATCAAACAGTTAAACAATAGAATACCAATTGACATTTATTAAATATTTTGGATGCTTTCCTACATTTTCAAGTATGTTGATTTCAATTACAATACAGAATACAAAGTGTACAGTACTCATTTTATATTATTACTATTACAAATATTTGCACTGTAAAAATGATAAACCAAAAAATATTAGTTTTCAGTTCACCTCATACAAGTACCATAGTGCAATCTCTTTATTGTGAAAGCGCAACTTACAAATGTAGATGGTAACAATGTAAAACTTTAGAGCCTAAAGGTCTCCACAGTCCTACTTCTTGTTCAGCCAATCTCTCAGAGAAACAAGTTTGTTTACATTTACGGGAGATAATGCTGCTCACTTTTTATTTACAATGTCACCTGAAAGTGAGAACAGATGTTTGCATGGCATTTTTGTAGCTGGCATTGCAAGGTATTTACATGCCAGATATGCTAAACATTCATATGCGCCTTCATGTTTTGGCCACCATTATAGAGGTCATGCTTCCATGCTGGTGACGCTTGTTAAAAATGTGTTAATTAAATTTGTGACTGAACTCCTTGAGGGAGAATTGTATGTCCCCTGCTCTGTGTTTTACCCACATTCTGCCATATATTTTGTGTTATAGCAATCTCGGATGATGACCCAGACTCTGTCTGGAATATTCTGAAAATCTTCTTGCACTGTGCACAAATAAAATCTGAGTCAGGAATTCGTCATGTAATTAATTTGACTAATTTAAATGCAATGGGTGACATGTATACAGGCTTTATAGACACTGAAACTACCAAGTTACCAGAAAGAAGGAAGAGTCACTGCACTAAGTAAAGCAAATATTGACCCCTTTATGGAAGGAGATGGTTATTTCTCTCTCTGTTGCAGGTTGTGGCAGTGCCGTCTCACAGCTGCTTGCTGTGGGGATCTCTCTGCTGCCCTCAGTACAAACGAGTCCCTGACTGAGCTGGAGCTGAGTGGGAATGAACTGGGAGATTCAGGAATTAAACTTCTGTGTAAAGGACTGAAACATCCCAGCTGTAAACTGCAGAAATTAGTGTAAGTCATTGCTGGGTTCCTTGATACTTTTCTTGTTAGACCAGCCTTTGCAAAAGTCCTGTCTAATTTTGCACTGATAATATTTTGAGGTCCTATTCTCACTTATGAAATCAACCTGCATTTGCAGGAGAAACTGGATATATTTTGTACATTACATCTTATTGTTGTACACAAACGGTCGTCACAGCCACATGAAAATCCATTTTCTACTGGTCCAAGCCTCAGATATTGGGACTGTCCCTATAAAATCAGGAAATCTGGTCACCCTACTGTCTGTTCACTGTGCACATCTCCATCTCTGCAGGGTTTGGGATTGCCATCTGACTGATGCTTGCTGTGGAGATCTCTCCTCTCTGCTCAGCACAAACCGGTCCCTGAGAGAGTTGAACCTGAGCGGCAATAACCTGAGTTATTCAGGACTGAAGCTTCTGTGTGAAGGACTGAAACATCCAAACTGCAAGTTAGAGAAGCTCGAGTAAGTGACTTCAGGTTTCTGTATCAAAAGAATCCATTGCAGTGTGCGCTGGTCTTCCAGTCACCCAGCTGTGTATTGACTACATGAACCAATCAGGTGAATTGGGATGATCTGTACGGGCCGAGGACGGGAGTGTGTTCTGTGCCTCCAGAAGGCACTGCTCACATAAGTGCAACCTAGGGGAGGCGGACAAAGTGGCTTTAAGCCTCCTTTATGCCACTCTGACTCCAGGCTGGTCAGGGCTTGAAACAGCCGACAGTGTAACTTAGGTAACCTGCCTCCTCCAGCCTCCAACACCGGGGCTTGCACAAAGCAGCCTGTGACTGTCGGGCACAATGCTAGCAGTGGGGGAATTTCCCCCCCCCCACCTGCTAAGGGGAAGTTGCTGCCCTGTATGCTGCTGCAGCAGTGTGCAGGGGCTGTAGAAGGGGGGAGAATTCTCCCCCATGTGTGTGTGATTTTCAGGGCAGGGAAAGTGTCTCCCCAACTGTTTGTACAGCAGTTAGTAGAGCTGGTCTGGAAGTTCCCACTGATACATTTTTTAGATAGAAAATGTTGGTTTCTTCAGAATTGAAATTTTCCATGGGAAAACTTTTTGTGTGTGTGTGTTAGGAAAATCAAATGAAAACATTTCATTTTAGGTCAGGTCGACGTTAATCATTGTGTCTGCCTGAACTGCTGCAGTGTGCCATGGGAATTGTAGTTTGGGTCTCTCATCCCCCTCATTCTCACTTATTGGCTGTGTCATAAACATACAGCTAAGAGTAGCCTAGAATTCCTCCTTACCTGTAAGGGGTTAAGAAGCTCAAATAACCTGGTTGGCACCTGACCAAAAGGACCAATGGGGAAAGAAGATACTTTCAAATCTGGGGTGGGGGAAGGCTTTGTGTGTGCTCTTTGGTGTGTGTTCTCTGGGGAAGCAGAGAAGCATCAGGTCAGAAAACTCCTTCTCCTAAAATGAATCACAATATTGCAAAAAGAGTAAGTAAATAAGGCAAGGTGCATTAGATTATCTTTTGTTTTAGCTTATGAATTTTCCCTATGCTTAGAGGGAGGTTTATCCCTGTTTTTTGTAGCTTTAAAGTTTTGCCTAGAGGGGAATCCTCTGTGTTTTGAATCTGATTACCCTGTAAAGTTACCTTCCATCCTGATTTTACAGAGGTGCTTCTTTTACTTTTTTTTCCTTTATAATAAAGTTCTGTTTTTTAAGAATCTGATTTACCTGTTTGGTTGGTAGATTATTCTCAAGCCTCCCCAGGAAAGGGGGTGAAGGTTCTTGTGGGGATATTTTAGGGAACAGGAACTCCAAGTGGTCCTTTTCCTGAATCTTTGTCTAACTCACTTGGTGGTGGCAGCAGTACCCATCCAAGGACAAGGAAGGATTTGTGCCTTGGGGAAGTTTTTAACCTAAGCTGGTAGAAATAAGCGTAGGGGGTCTTTCATGCGGGTCCCCACATCTGTACCCTAGAGTTCAGAGTGGGGAGGGAACCTTGAGAGGCTGCATTCCCCTTCCAGCATATGTCCCGCATGATGGGCCTGCACTGCAGAGCTCAGTCACAGGAAGAGACTGTGACTTATGGGAGACAGTCAGGGCATGGTGCTCACGCCAGTGGGGCGAAGGGAGGCAGGAGGTATTCCAAGAGACACAGCAGCAGCTCCAGTGGGCAAGTTCCCTGCTTAACAAGTAGAAGTCAGCAGCAGAACTGGTTGAAATTAGGGCTTGTGATACAGCATGGCCAGAGGGCAGCAGGAGAGTGTTTGTTTTTTTTTTAGCAGGAGAGTGCCTTTTTTTATTTATGTAACACTTACAAGAATCACCAAAAAAAATAAAGCAAAACTATGCAACAAAACAAAAGCAAACACAAGGTATAACACAGCAGCCTTCAGGAGGGAGAAGTGTTCAGGCTAGCCTGGGCCCAGAGCTGGGGGGCTTCCTCGACACTCATGGTCTTCCACCCCCTCGAGTTACCTAGTGCCACGCCCAGTGTCACCGATTATTCCTCTCCTGAGAGTGCCCGACAAGATGGGCACAGCTGCGGGGTGGGCAGTTTGGGGGTGGGGGGGACATACACCACGTGTGATAGGACCCCTCCTAGGTGACAGTAATGATGGTATCCACAGCGGCAACGGCTGGGGCTGGGGTCTCTCTCTCTTCCCCTCAATCAAAGGGTCAGATGGAGGGAACCAGACGGGGTCACCGAGCAGAAAACCTCGGTCAGCACCCACCGCTCCTCAAAGGTGTCAAGGGAGTCGGTGGACGCCGCCCAGAGGAACTCTGCCCGGATACGTGAATGCACTGAGGATCGGAAAATGGCCCTACAATCGCAGGACGCTTCATTAGCCGACCTCCTCTATCTGGTTTTATAAATGGCTGTTTTAGCTAGGGCTAGGAGGAGGTTAACCAGGAGATCTTACGATTTTGTGGGGCCACGGATGGGGAGTGTGTAGAGAAAAAGGTGAGGGGAAAAGTGTAGCCAAAAGCATAGTAAAATATTCGTGAGGAGCTGGAAAAGGGGCTGCAGCCTGGCACACTCCAAATATATGTGCGCCAGGGTTTCCCTCACATTACAAAAAGGGCAAGTATCCGGGATGGGGGTGAACCGTTTCAAAAACACGCCCGTGCTCGCAGCTCCATGAAGGAGCCGCCAACTAATGTCCCTGACGGGCCTTGGGACCAAGGTGGAATACAGGCTGGCCCACCGGGGTTGCTCACCCTCTAAAGGTGGCAGGAGGTCCCGCCACTTTGTATCGGGGCGGGACACCAGGGTGTGGGCGTGAAGGGTGTGAAGCATGAGTGTGTATAGATATTTCCGTGGCGCGATTTGGAAGCTGACCGGCTGCAGTTCATGCAGCCGGCTTGCAGTGAAAGGGCGAGGGGTTTGATGGGATCTACGGGGTAGGGGCCCAATTGAAAGGTCCGGCGGGCCTTGGGTAGAGGGTGGGCGGGGTGCACCCTCGCACAGGGCTCGGTTGAGATAAGCCCGAGCAGTGGGCATCAAGGCGGCCTTCACCTCCTGAAGTACGCGCCGGGGGGTACGAGGTCTGGAGAGCCCCATGCACTGAGCGAGCGTCAGGGGATCCAGCCAGTCTCCCCGGTCGTAGTCTAGGAGGTCTCCGACTCTCGTGACTTCCGCCAGGACCAAACTCTGGCACACCGAGCGGGACTCCGCCGCCTGCACATGGAGCTGGGGATTATGTAGCAGGGGCTCCGCGAGGAAATCTGCTCCCACGGTGGCCGCCATGGACCTGGCCGTTGAAAACAGTTTCCAGGTCAGGAGGAGGTCCTGGTAGAAGACCGGCAGCCCAGAGAGGTCTCGCGGAAAACCTCTCTGACAAAGATAAAAGAGCTGCCGGTCGTATCGGAGCCCTTGGAAGCGGCACAGGAAGGCGTGCGCCAATATGGTCCACGTCGAACTACCTGCACTATAAAGGAGCCTCTGTAGGGCTTGGAGGCAGAAGACATGGACCTGAGTGTACAGACACTTCGGGCCCTGCCCTCCTTCCTTCAGGAGTAGATGAAGAACCACAACAGGGGCCCAGTGCATTCCTGACCAAAAGAACTCTAGAATCAATGTCCGAAGGTCGGTCAGGAAATCCGGGGCTGGAACCAGGGTGTTTAGTCCTGTCCACGCTCTGGTACCGGCTCGTTGGTTAAGCACCAGTGCTCTCCCTCGGAGGGAGAGACATTGGAGTAGCCTCGTCCATTTCTGGAGCCGCTCTAGCACCCCGCCTTCTAAATTTTGCCAGTTCTCCGGCGGAGAAGGGTGCATGGCAGAAAGGTAAATGCCTAGGTAGAGCAGTGGACCCGCGTTCCACCAGATGGTCTGAAGCACGGGTGGGAGGGAGCTCACCTGCCGCCAGTCCCCCACTGCCAAGCCAGAGCTCTTGATCCAGTTGACTCAGGCGGAGGAGGCTGCCGAATAGATGGCCTGGCAAGCCTCCACCCGCGCCAAGTCCCCCGGGTCCTGGACCACGAGGAGCACGTCATCAGCGTACGCCGACAGGACCAGCTGCAGCTCCGGCTCCCGCAGCACCAACCCCGTCAACCTCCTGCGGAGGAGACAGAGGAAGGGCTCGATCGCCAGAGCGTACAGCTGGCCCGAGAGGGGGCACCCCTGCCGTACTCCTCGCCCAAAGATGACCGGTTCGGTCAGGGTCCAGTTGAGCCTAACCAGACACTCCGCAGAAGTGTATAGCACCTGGAGAAAACTCACAAACTGAGGTCCGAATCCAAACGCCTGCAGAGTGCCCAGGAGGTACCCATGGTCCACTCTATCAAACGCCTTCTCCTGATCAAGAGACAGGAGGGCGAACGACAGACCATCTCTACGCCCGAGTTCCAAAAGATCTCGGACTAGAAATAGTTTGTCAAAAATGCTGCGACCTGGGACAGTATAGGTCTGGTCTGGGTGGATCACGTCCACCATCACGGACCCTAGCCGCAGCGAGATTGCTTTTGCTACGATTTTGTAGTCTGTGCTAAGGAGCGAGACGGGACGCCAGTTTCGTAAATCGCGGAGGTCCCCCTTCTTCGGTAACAAGGCGAGCACTGCTCGCCTGCATGAAAGGGGGAGGACCCCGCCCTGCAAAGACTCAGCCCAGACAGTGGCTAGGTCTGGGCCAAGGATGTCCCAGAACACGTGGTAGAACTCCACGGTCAGCCCGTCCATGCCCGGAGATTTATTGGTGGGCATGCGACGGAGGGCTTCCGAGAACTCGGCCAGGGTGAGAGGCAGCTCTAGTCGGTCTCGGTCGCCCATGCTGACCATAGGGAGTTCCTCCCAGAGCACCCTGCAAGCGCCAGGATCGGTCTGATCTGGGGAGAAAAGGCTTGTGTAGAAGTCACGGGCCCTCCCACACATCTCCACCGGATCCGTGAGGGGGGCGCCGTCTTCTGCTAGAAGGCAGGTGACGTGTTTCTTGGCCCCCCTCGTTTTCTCCAGGGCGTAGAAGAAATGGGAGCTGAGATCCATCTCCCAAAGGAGGTGGATGCGGGATCGAACAAAGGCACCTCGGGCCCGATGGTCCTCAAGGGCCTGGAGCTCATCCTGCTTCTCCTGGCACGCTCCGCAGAGGAACGGGTCCTCGGGGCTAGCAGCCAGACGCCTCTCCATCTCTAAGACCTCCCGTTCCAACTGCTCTATCGCTGCATTTCTCCGTCAGCTGGTGCCCCGGGTGTAGTCACGGCAGAAGAGCTTGGCGCGCACCTTCCCTAGATCCCACCATCACCGCGCCAAGGGAAAGGCATGCCGCTGCTCTCGCCAGGCCAGCCAAAACTCCCGGAAGGATGTCATGAAGCCCTCATCCTCCAACAGGCTGTTGTTAAAGTGCCAATAGGCCGGCCCCGGCCTCTCTGCACGGAGGGAGGCTGTCATGGTGGCTAGATGATGGTCGGAAAATGGGGCCGGCCGAATGTTGGAGGAGTGGGCCTGTGAAAGATGGAAACGGGATAAATAAATACGGTCCAACTGAGAGTGGTGTGACCGATGGGCCTCCACCTGGACAAAAGTGAACGTGGAGGTGTTATCCAGGTGGTGGTCACACCAGACGTCTACTAGGGAGTGATGTTCTACTATTTCTCGGAGAATGTTTGCAGCGGCCGGGCTCAGCTCAGCCCCTGAGCGGTCCTGTTCCTCGAGGGTGGTGTTAAAGTCCCCTCCCAGGACTAAGCACTCGTGAAAATCTAGGGTGCTGAGGAAATTGGACACCCGCTGATAGAATTGCGGCCGCTTCGGGCTCGTTGTCGGGGCATAGATGTTAACGAGGTTGACCATGAGCCCCTCCATATGGACTCGGAGATGCAGCAGGTGGCCTGGCACTGCCTCAGTGACCCCTAGCACCTCGGGCCGTAGGTTGGGGGAGAACAGGGTCGCCACTCCA
The DNA here is from genome assembly GCF_965152235.1 of Eretmochelys imbricata. Classification (NCBI taxonomy): domain Eukaryota; kingdom Metazoa; phylum Chordata; order Testudines; family Cheloniidae; genus Eretmochelys; species Eretmochelys imbricata. Next base: position 18,185,961 of record NC_135577.1, read on the forward strand.
GCTTGTCGGATCGTGAAGTGGCTGAAGTAGACCCCGTCCCCCCACTCCAGCCGCCAACTGTCCTCGGCGGTCGGATCTGTATGGGTCTCCTGCAGGACAACCACAGAGTACCCCCCTTCCCGAAGGTAAGAGAGCACCTGGGACCTGCGGAGAGCCATCGTACAGCCCCTGGTGTTCAAAGTTGCAATAATGAGGGGCATCATGCGGAGGGCTGGGGGGGTGGGGGTTCCTTGTTGGCGGGGGTGTACGCAGCCCCCGGCAGGTCACGCAACAATCCGTGACCCATCCCATAAGTGAGTAAATCATCACGGAAGCTGCGGGTCCGCCCGTAGGCCGCAGCACCGTGCCTTCCTTTCCCTTTACCCTCCTTTATAAGGGCCCTTGTGGCCTGGAGGATTTGATCAAAGTCCCCCCATAGCTGGAGAGCTAGCTGTACCCTGTTGCGGGAGCCACGGATGTCTTCTAAAAACTGTCGCAACGCTTTTCACAGCTCATGGGGGAGGGGGTTGTGATTTCCGGGTTATTCCCTGGTGGGGCTCTTGGTGCAGCCTCGTGGTCTGCTGAGGCGGGCAGGCAGGGTGCAGACCACCGACGGGGCTTCTGACAGGCTAAAGTTATTAGGTCCGTCTCGAGCCTTGGGGTAGAAGAGGATGGCAGAGGGAAAATTGCAGCTCCTAATGGGTCGTGGCAGGAAAATGCAAAGGCTGCTCCGTGTGGGGGGGAATCCGCGAAAAACAGGAAAGAAATAACCCCAGGGGCGGCAATAGCATTGCAGGAGCAGGTGGATTGGGCAGGGACAGGGGTGGGGGTGGAGGCGGGGGCAGAGGCGAAGCTCTGGGCTTCGGGAGGCAAGCAGCTGAGAGGTGGTGCCTCCCGAACAGATTTGAGGGTTAAGGGGGTGGGGAGGGGGCTCCCAGTGATGCTAGGCGCAGGCTAGCAGGGGAGGGAGCATGGGGAAAGGGGGACTGGGGTAAGGTTGCCCAGGTCGAGGCCAGCCAGTAGTAGGTCATCCTCTCCCTGGGTGACCGGGGTCAAACCTAGGGCCTTGATCTCCTCATACATGGAGGAGAGGTCGTCTTCTGCCACCCTGGGGGGCTCCCCTCTGGCGCCCGCTACGACGGTCGCTTCGGGGTTCGCGGGGGGTTCGGATGATATTCGGGCAGAAGGGGCTTCCTCAGGGGTCTTGGAGGGGAGGGTCAACCCTCCAGTGCTATTTTGTCTTCCCCTCCCGACACCGGCGGATGGATCTCACTCGTGGGCATAGCAGAAGGCTCAGTGTCAGTGCCTCCCTTCCTGGTCTTCCGTGGGGCCTCCGCATCAGATGGGTGCAGCGGATCTTGAGCCTTCCGCTTGCCTCACTTTCCCTGGACTAGGGTCCAGCCCTCCATAGCATCGTCTGGGGGCTGGTTAGCAGGGGTCGTGTCGGGGGGCAGAGGCGATGGTTCAGGGGCTCGGGGGGAGTAACGGTGAGGCAGCATGAGGGGGGGCCGTTCTCCTTGGGGCGGGCCCTCTCCTATGCCTGGTAATATCTTTGCTGCACTCTCCTCCATAGGCTCTGCTGGATTGTTAACAGCAAGGGCGGGGCTCCCTCACTCGTCTGGGCGTCGTAAGGGAGGTGTCTGTTGGGCCCGGGCGGGAGCAGCGGTGGATCGAGCAGGAGGAGAGGTGGTTTCAGATGTCGGGCAGCCAGGGGCGTTGGCAACGACGGAGCCGATGTCCTGCTGGGTCTCGGGTGCCCCTCCCCGCCGGGCCAAGGGGCAGTCTCTTCGGACATGCCCCGCTGATCGGCAGAGGTAGCACCGGGCCTCTCCTGTGGAATAGTAGACCCGATAGCGGGCTCCCTGGTAGGGGACTAGGAAGGTCCCCTCAAGCACCTCTCCGTCACGCGCTGCCGGCGGAACGAGAAGACGTGACGGAGGGTGGGGTCCTTGCAGCCCAACGGGAGAGGGCTGATGACAGAAACGGGTTTCCCCAGGGTGGAAAGAGCAGGTAACAGGGCGGCATTGGGTAGAAAAGGTGGGACGGAGGTCAGGACTAGGCGAACGCCCAGGTCTTCTCGCGGCTCCAGGGGGACAAACACCACCCCCACCGCCAGACCCTTCTCCACCGCCTCCTGAGCGGCAGCCTCCGATGCTAAGAAAAAGACGACCTTCCCGTACATTTTGGAGGCCGCCACAATAGCCGTAGGTCCTACCACCCTCGCCAATGCCTGCACGTATGTCTCCACGTGGGGCGAGGCGGACACCAGGAGGCAACGGACGCCGTGCTTCCTGGTCATGGTGGGAAAGGGGCCCCGGCCGCTATTGATGGTAGCGGAGGCGGTGGATGGGTGAGATGACGAGGCGGCAGGCAGGGGCAGGGCTGCCACCGCCCGGGAATACGCCCTGGGGTCCGGGGGAGGGACGCTCGCAGAGCTGGTGGAGGGAACAGCGGGGAGGGATGCCATGGTCGATGACGAGGCCACAGCGGTGGGGGCAGCCTCTGCCATGGAGGACTTGGTGGTTGTGGCGGGGCCCTTCCCCTTCTTCGCACCCTGGCCTTTCCAGCTAACCGGGGGGGTTTTCCTAGAATCTGGGGGGGCGGTGGGCGTAGCAGCGGCAATAGTCGCCCCAGTGCCTCCGGCTGCCGATGCCCCAGCGGGGGAGGTGGCAGGTATTTTGGCAGCAGTGGTGGGGAGGGGGGCTTGGGGGTTGGGCAGGGGGGTAGGTGGGGAAGGGGCAACTGAGGTTGTTAGAGGGGCTTCACCCCTCTCATTCCCCGCCATCGTGAGCAGGGGGAGACGGGGAGACACCAGAAGGAGGAGGATGTGGGGAAGCAGATTAACCACTTCTCCCTGTTGGGCTGCAGGCGGGGGGGCCAAATGGGTCAGACTGAAGAGGGGAAGGAAACAGGAGTTGGGGTCAGGTAGTAGGGGCAAACTGTGGGGTGGGCAGTCCGGGGGTGGGGGGGGTGAATGCGGATCCACGCGCGTTTATCCAAAGAGTCTCGTTTAGTTGGCTGTTGTGTCTGGTCTGGATGACGAAATTCAAAGCAAGCAGTTGAGGCTAGAGGCAGATGGCAGGTTGCCAGCAGGGACGGACGGCGGGGGGGCCGTGACGGTTGTAGTAGTGTTGGGGGGGCACCAATGGATCGGGGGGCAGCTCCGTGCCACACCCCCTGTGCCCCTACAAATGCAGTGAAGACACAGTCAAACTCCCCGCACACGAGAGTACAGTTCAAAAGTTACTCAGTCTTACGGCCCCCTCCACGATGATTTGTAGCTTCCCTGGGCGATGTCTTTGTTGGCTGTCTTCTCTCCTGGGCTTTGTGGAGCATTCCACATATACCAAGCAAAGATAAGAAGACGATTTATTGCGGGTCCACAAACGAACAGCAAAACGGTTGGGTTTGGGGGCGTCCACTCCCCTCCTCTGGGGAGCGGGTCGGCAGTCCTCCCCCCCCAACTCCGGGGATTGCAGCTGAAGCAATAGCAGCATCCGAGGGCAGGCGTGGGGGGGCTGGCAGGCAAGCTGGCAGCCGACCAGCACTCGAACAGCAGCAAAAAAAAACAGCAAAAAAAAAAAGAAAAAAAAAAACGAAGAAAAAGCGCCTGGCCCGGTTGCGGGGGAGGACGAGGACTAAAGCAGGGGCAAAAAGCAAGGAAAGCCCAGGCCAGAGGGCAGCAGGAGAGGATTTGAAGGGAGCCTTCTTCCCTGTAGAGGGAAGAAAGTTTGCTATAAATTAATTAAAGCACCTGAAGCCAGTCACCTGATAAAAACCCCCTGCTTCAATCAGACAAGGGGAGGAATTGAAGCAGAGTGGATTGGTGTTGGAGCAGAAAGCAGTTTGGAGGGAAGCAGAGGAGAGTTTGGAGAAGTACTGCGGTGGGCTAAGAAGACCAAGACCCTAAGTAAAGGGACACCTGTTTTTGCAGAGGGAGGGCAGGAAGCCCCACAAGCTGAAGGGCAGGAGAGGGAAGTAGCCTAGGGGAAGGAACCGCTAGTTCAAGTGGTTTACCGCTATCCCTAGGGCCCCTGGGCTGGGACCCGGAGTAGAGGGTGGGCCCAAGTCCCTCCCTCTCCGCTCCCCTCCTCTAGAAGAGAAAGCATGAGACCCGTCATAGTAGTGCCGGCAATTTGCTGCAGGCTGGTTGAAATTTTTTTGTCAAAAATTCATTTGACAGAAAATTTAGTTTAGAACTAAATGGAAATTTTGGCATACAATGTCTGCTTTCCTCTCAAATTCTCAGTCTTTCTTCAGGAAACAGAAGACTGAAAACTCAAAAACTTTCAGCTGAAAACCAAAATATTTTTGTTTTTTTCAGGGTTTCTCCACCCCCCAACTTAACAGGTGAACATTTGGAGGATGAGGGGATGGAAACCTTTTCTAACCAGCTCTAGTTGAAATGCTCTCTGCCAATTTGTAGAATTTTGGTCAATATTTGACTAGTGAACCCTTTACAAAACAATTAAAAAAACCCTTTTTCTCTGGAGTTCTAAACTATTCACCAAATAATACAAGGGTGCAATTGGGTTACCCTTCCCCAACCCCTCCAATGAGTACTGCGCACAGTAGCAATGCTATTTCCGTCCTAACACCGAACCAGTCAATCGTTGCTAAATCTATGAGGAACTCATGTATGGCTGGCTGTCATATCTGATGATGATGTCACAGCATTACATGTGTCCTCTTGTAGCTGTATAGCCTGACCTATGAGGAACAAGACTGCAAACAAATCACACACAAACACGCAGGCTCCCATGGAAGACTTTGCATGATGCTTGGCCCTTTTTTTCAGTCAGTTTTTCTTGTCTGTCTTCCTCAAACTGTTCACAACCGTTACTGACAGAAGCTCTCCATTCATGTCTGTCCTTGGCTGTGTCTTCAAAGTTATCAATATTTAAGCCACATAAGGTCAGATTCTGCTCAAGGGTGTCTTTGAAACATTTTCTTTGACTCTCCCTCCGGAGCTTTCTGAGTTTCATCTCACCATAGGGAACTTTCTTTGGAAGTCTGTCATTGCCGGTTATGATAACATGACCTGTGCATCTAAGCTGAGCTTGGATGATCATTGCCTCAGTGGTGGTTTTTGCTTTTTCAAGGATGTTAATGATTGAGACTTTGTCTTGCCATTGGCCTTCTGAATGGAGTGGAGAGAGCTCATGTGGAATTTTTAAAGTTGCTTAATAAGTCTGTGGTAAGCTGTCCATGTTTCACATCCATATGAAAGCGACACTATCACTGCTGCGTTATATATAAGGTTTAGATTCTGTTTTGGGTATTTTTAGTAAAAGTGAGGGAGAGGTCATGGGCAATAAACAAAAATTCACAGAAGCCTGCAACCTGTCCCTCAAATTTTACTAAAAATACCCTGGGGTGGGGGGGACTAACAGTGGGAGTGCTGTGGGGGAGCGATTGGGGGCTGCTGCTGTGGCGGCTCCAGGGCCAGCCACCGGCCAGCTTTTCTGGGGGCCCCAGGGCTGGCCGATGGCCAGCTGTTCCAGGGGACTGCACGTCAGCCTGCTGCTGTGGGGGACCTGGGACCGGTCACTGCTCCGGTGGCCCTGGGGACTGGCTGTGACAGCTGCTCCAGCCCTGCTGACCCAATCCCCCACCACCACCACTTTAGTCCCGAGTCTGCTGCTCCAGCAGGCCCCGGGGATGACAGCTGCTTCAGCTACGCCACTGCAGAAGTCACAGGGGTCTGGGAAAGTCATAGGATCCGTGGCCTCTGTAACAGAATCATACCCTTAATTGTATATAATCAGTTCTGTTGACTGTTTGATGATGTGCTGGTTGAGTATCCAATGGCGAAGTCTTCTGAAGGCCTGGGTTGCCTTTTGTATTCTATCTGATGTTTCTTGTAGTTAAGTGCTGAAGGGTGGAATGTTGTTGCTCCGACACTGTCAAGGCTGCCAAGCTGTTTCATCTGCTCAGTGCTTCTGTCCTTGGAGCCCCGATGTTATCAGCACTGGCAGAGAGTGCAGCCTGCTAATTCAACAGACCTCAGTGTTACTCAGAGAGAAGGACCACAGGCATGGTTGGATGACAAAGGCACTTGGCCGGGTTTATTGCCTTCAAGGCACAGCCCTAACAACTTGCACAAGTACATTAAGATATGAGTGCCCTGTGGCAAGGAGCAGCTGAGTTAGCAGTGGGAGTCTCCACTGTCCCCGTGGCCACATAAAGGATTAAGGTGAGGTACCCGGACATTTATAGACTGAGACAAACAACTGGGATACACAACTTACGTACCACATTTTTGTTACCTCCCCTTGTACCTTATTCCTGATATCTCAGACAAAACATCCCTTTTCATTATTCTGTCAAAACATCTTATCTTATGCTAGGTGTATTTGTAGTGGCCTTCTGGAATGTATTTTGTAAATATCTAGGGCCTAGCACTTCTTAGGAGGGCCTATGTTTTGGCAATGCTAGCAGCAACTTTGCGAAGTTCATGTACCGGAAAGTGAACTCGTAAGCATCGCTTTACTACATGGCCTGATGCTGGTTCACAGCCTCTGGCTCAGGCCTCAGACCTTGCACCAGGCTCGCTCTGACTATTACAGTTGCCTCTGAGAACCCATCAGGGATAAGCTGTAGGTCATGGTTAACTCTGATTAAATAGAGCACATTCATCTGGAAAAAGAGCTACATGTATGAGTTTCTCAAGAACTTTTGTCTTTGCAGTAAGCCTTTGGAGATTGAAAAGTTTTCCATTCAATCTGTACCTGGGGTAGATGCCCTTTTGAAGGTTGTCAGTTGCGTAATTCAGAATGGTTGCAAATGAGAGACCAAAAAGGGCTGGTGCCAGCATTCAGCCTTGTTTCACCCCATTAGATATGGGAAATGGTTTAGAGAAGCCACCATCAGAGAGTACTTGACCAGTCATGTCTTCATGGAATTGACATGTATTAATGAATTTGGTGGGGCAGCCAAACTTTTCTAGAATTTTCCAGAGGCCATTTCTGATCATGGTTTTTAAAGATCAGTGATGACAGCATACAGTTCCATGTTTTGCTGAATGTATTTTTCTGTAATCTGTCTCACAAAAGTAACTCATGTCTGTGGTGCTCCGACCTGATCTAAATTCACATTGGGTCTCTGGTAGAAACTTCTCCGATACTATCTTGACAAGCCAATTGAGCAAAATGTGGACTAGGATTTTGCCACCTACCAGTAGCAGGGAGATACCCTGACAATTACCACAGTCAGATTTGTTCCCTTCAGTTTTGCATCGTGCAACTATGACACCTTTGAAGTCCTGAGGAATTTCCTCAGCTTCCCAGATAACCTTAATGATTTTGTGTAGAAACACATGAGTGCGTGGTGGTTCCCAGCTGCCATTTGAAGGCTTTGGCTTGTTCCCCTGGCTGTCTGTGTGGTACATAAAATTACATTTCTATATTTAATACTGATTAAGGGGAATGGTCCTGAAATTGGTGCTGGCCCATAGATAATTCCTGGAAGGCCTTAGTCAGCACCTCCCAATATTCCTCTACTTGCTGATGGGCTCCTTTCTGGCTCCCCTCCCTCTCATTCTCCCCAATTCTCTTCCATGAATCCACAGTTGCTCTGTCTGTGTCATTCTCCATAGTGTCTTGACTCCTTGTGCATCTGTGATTGTCTAGTATGTTTTGGGCCTTGATAATGAGTGCGCAGTGGGGGTCTCCGGGTGTGGAGCATCTTGTCAGGACTAACGCCTGGCCAGGAGGTAAGGGTGTGAACTTGCACCTTGTGAGTTAGTTCCATGCCTGGAGTGATGAAAGCAGCATGTGTCTGGGACCATGGGAGCCGTGCTAGGGCTTTGATAATTCAAAATGAGCCGCTGTGCCCTTAACCACACCCTGTTCTCTCCTTTTGTTCCATACTCCCACCAGACCCCTGATGTATGACTAACGCCCTCCCTTCTTTTAAATAACACTCTGAGCTTCCAGAGGAGCAAAAAGGAAACCCTTGTAGCTGCCCAGCCTGCCAGATTTGGCTGCACAGGCTTTGGAAAATGTCATCTCTTAGTGCTTCAGTTACCTCATCTGTTAAATGGGGTTATCTCACAGGTGTGCTGGGGGCTAAATTCATTCATGTTTGTACAGTAAGTCTAGATGGTAAATAGAAAAGCGAAGCAGTGGTTTGATTTTTCCTATAAGCACCAAAGGTCCCTCCAAGTCCCTCCACTCCCTGATAGAAATTCCTCCTGTCGGCCCCTGGATATTTGACAACCGTTTTGATCATTCACTCTCCACAGTGATCCAGCTCCCTACTGCAATGAACGTCTTACATCTCCTCTGCCCTTGCCGGTCGATTAGGTACATTCAGCTGCATGACGTGTGTTGGACGGGGTTTAAGATGCCTGCAGACAAAACTCCACAGTAACGTGGGGTTTGAGATATTCCTGGTGGAACTGCCACGCTGTCTCAGATTTAACTCGTTACTCTGTGATGCTGTTAGACACACATCTACCTGACATGGAGGGTGCACAGGATGGCAGGGGTTAGGAGGGCAGAGTTAGAGTTGTTGGAGGACCTTAATTCTGCATTTCTATACTTTCTAAAGATGTCTTGTCTTATTGTAACTTTAACACTGACTTAATCTGTGGTTAAAATTGCAATACTCTATTAAGCTTCATTTCCATTAAGAAGTTGATAAATATTTACAAGCTTGACCTTAGGTTGATAGTTGTTTGTCATGGTTCCTTTTTGTTTTCACAGTTTGTCAGAAATCCACATAGATGAAAAAACAACCAAAGAATTGGAAGTTTTGCAGAAGATAAAACCTGGTTTGTCAATTGTGCATAATGCAGCATCCAGCCGTCAGAACCCAGGTACAAAGACAAGGAGGATGGAATGTCTTCTATCTAAGCGTCATACATTCATCTGTAGACTAATGTCTTGGAGTTCAGAAATGATGTGGAATATTTTTGTGATGCACTGTCAGGAGGTTGGACTTGTTCTGCTATTAAGCATTGCTACATATTGGTTTCACTGGTTGATAAAAGGCCATACAGAGGATTAAGAAATCATAGGTGTTAATGAGAGACGACAGGTTAATTCCCCCAAGCCATCAGGGGTCTATGCTGAAACAGAATCTCTACTCTGTACATTGAGGACTCCATTTTTCAGTTCAAGCAACTCTTGCTGAAAGCTTCTTCTTTGCCTAGCTAAACTTAAAATGGCCAGAGAGCTACAAAGCTTATGTGGCAAGTCTCTTGGTCCCTTGCTCCCTTGCTTAGAGTCCCAGAGAGAATGGTGAGGCTCCAGCCTGGTTCAGGCCTCTAGGTGCTATTGTAATATAATCATAAAAACAACACAAGGGGACTGGACATTTCTGTAACCTTAAATGCCAGTTCCAGGAGACACGAGCGGAGAGGCTGTTCTCAATTTAGTCCTAGCTGACTGAAAGAAGTTGGTTCAGATAGTGACAGTGACCACAACACTGCGTGTAACATCTTTAGGGGAGAGATTCTGCCAGAACTATCTGGATGACACTGAAATTTGGAGGGAGTGAGGTTGTTAAAAATGGGGAAGCTCACAGTAAAGACCCTACAACTAAAAGTGAGGGAATTACAATCCTTAGCTTCAGCATGGAGGTTACTCACCTATACCACAGAGCTGCAGAAGGCGTGCACAGCCCTAAACCAGAAAGGAAGCAGGAAGGGTTAAATGGCAAGATTCAAGAGGTTATTCAAACTAAACAAGCCAACTTCCAACTCCAGTGAAGCCAATGGGCAAGAACATAAAATATGGCAGGTGAATGTAACAATGGGCATTTGGAGGGTTTTGAGAGACTTTAAAGAGCAGTTAGCCAAAGAGAAACGCTCCTTCAGTACATGGAAAGCAGGAAGCCTGTGCTGGAATTAGTGAGCCCCTGGACTTTCAGGGAGTAACGGGAATGATTCAAGAGTACAAGGACATTGCAGAGGGATTAAGGCCTTAATCCTAAATGTTTGTAGGATTGGGAAAAAATCATTTATTAGTATCAGTCGTCACTGTGACAGAGATTGCAACCGTATGCAGCATCTTTGGGGACCATATTGTATTAAGGTTGTGAATGGTTTATGTATCACTGTGGGCCAAGGATTGTATGCAACTCGCAGCTGCTCCAGGAACTACAATCAGTGGGGTGTACGGGGGGTCATTGAGGTGAATCACTGAGGCTGTAAAAACATCCAGAGAGGTCCCAACCCCTGGGGAGGACTGAATCTACTGACACCAACAGGGTTTTTCAGAGACCAACAGACAAGGAAAGGGCTTTTGGCATCAAAAGGCTGAGTCTGAACTGATCCAGCCTTCTTTTTCCTTCTTTTGATCCAGCAAATGGACAGGGCTTTCTGCCCGAGGGGGCACCAACCCTTGCAGAAGGGTTGGAAAGACTTGGGCTTACTAGGACTGAGGGAGGTGAGGGCTGGGAGCCTGAAACTTAAGTGGGCGCCCTCGAGGAAGACCAGGAGGGGGATCAAAGGTGCAGTTGTCTCTGAAACTGTGACATACCTTATACACAGAAATAAAGAGTTACCTAATTCCTCTTCAATTCCTGGGTCTGTTTGTTGCACAAGTACTGATATCATGGAACCATGCCCACTCTTGGTGCTATGCCATACTGGCATCGGGAGTGTAACCAGCACAGTACAATGATTTTCATTCAGGTTTTGCAGAATTAGCAAGTTATTGTTGACCAGTGGCAATCGAACACCAAATTTGAAACTCTTTATTCTTAAAAGTGACAATTGTGACACGTTTCTCTTTTCAGGTCTCTGCTCCTTTTGAAAGACAGAAATGAATCCTTCAGGCACCTGGGCAGGCTGCAGATCTGCACATTTCTGAATCTCAAAGCAGTCACCTCACTGTACAAGTTCATTGTATTATGGCAGTAATATAGCTAGCTCAGATTTCTTTCAGCTGCATCTATATTAGGAAATCTCCCTATTCATGGAGTAGCTTAAAATTCACTTTAGCTGTTGAATTAATTCTAAAGTTCCCACAGAAATATTAATGCAGAATAATAATTAATAAATACTTAATACTTAATAATATGCTCAGAACTTGCCACTCCAAGTAGAATTTCCCAAACACTTCCATTTAAACACACTGGATTAGATAGAACAATAAAATAAGATTTTAAATGAGTACGAGTAATGAGACATAAGTCAGAAATGGTTACAAGAAAAATAGAGATAAAATGTTTACTGATGCCTTACTTAAGAAGCTACATTAGATTCAAAGTAGTCTTCTCACCACATGCTTCGGCAGTCTCACTGACCAAACTGCTTAGGTCAGGACCCCTTCTCCCAAGAATCCAACCAATGCTTTCTTTGTCTTGTTGCTTCAGGTTTGGTGAATGTGATGGGCAAGGAGAGGGGGTGGAGGTGTCTTGGGGTGTTTATTCCTCGTTTTTATAATATCAGTCTCTCTCTTGGAAAATATTTCCAGCTGAGATCCCGGAGACAAAAAGTCTGACGAGATCTTACGTTTTGTCCTGCAACTTGGTGAAATGTACTGTAATACTGGCAAACATGTAATAAACATTTAGAAAAATATTTGGTGTACATCTCATGTAAAATTCCTTCTTATTGCAAGGAAAGAGACATCGGTAAGACATATTTAAGAGTCTGCAAATGTACCAGCAACTTCTTCTTTCAAAAAAGAGACCCCCTCCACAAATTTTTGACAACATGAAAATTCAAAGTTAAAATTCCACTTTAAAAAGCATCCAGTAGAAATGATGGGAAAGCACAGGCTGGCCCAGGCAATGTTGTTTCTTTCCCTCTAGGATAACCAGCCTCAATCATCCCTTCTAATCTTAAATTTGAAGAAGAGATTGTACTTTTTACATTTTGTGGGTGAAGAATTGAAAATATTAACCACAGAACATCGTTTTTTATAATCTGGTCCATGTATGTCTCATATTAAGAGTGATGCTTTGTCACGCTGTGACAGGTTGGATCACAGAAACCCCCTTGGGACTGCCAATTGACATGCTGAGACTGCCCCCAAGCCCATTTTCTCTGCCAGCTTGGGACTCCAGAACCTTGCTTTGTTTGAGCCAGACATGCTTGCCCGCTGCAAACACAGACCCAGGTCTGAACCACGTCCCCTAAAAGCTGCAGGCTTAACTGAAAATGGCTTAAGAAATGTTCCTGTCTCCAACACCCAGCTACCCAGTTCCCAATGGGGTCCAAACCCCAAATAAATCTGTTTTACCCTGTATAAAGCTTATACAGGATAAACTCATAAATTGTTCACCCTCTATAACACTGATAGAGAGATATGCACAGCTGTTTGCCCACTCCCCCCCCCCCAGGTATTAATACATACTCTGGGTTAACTGATAAGTAAAAAGTGATTTTATTAAATACAAAAAGTAGGATTTAAGTGGTTCCAAGTAATAACAGACAGAACAAAGTAAATTACCAAACAAATAAAATAAAACACGCAAGTCTAAACCTAATACAGTAAGAAAGTGATTACAGACGAAATAAGTTTCTGTATCAAAAGAATCTGTCACCGTGTGTGCTGGGCTTTCAGTCACCTAGAGACGGGTGTGGACTTCATGAACCAATGAATTGGGCTGATCTGTACGGGCTGAGGATGGGAGCGTGTTCTGTGTCTCCAGGAGGCGCTGCACACACACAGGAGGGGGCCAAAGTAGCATTAAGCTGCCTTTGCGCCCTTCTGACTCCAGGCTGGTCAAGGCCTGAAACAGCCGACAGTGTATCTTAGACAACCCACCCCCTCCTCCCATCTCCTACACCGGGGCTTGCACAGAGCAGCCTGTGACTGTCCGGCACAATGCTAGCAATGGGGGAATTTCTGCCCTGCCAGCTAAGAAGATGTTACTGCCCTGTATGCTGCTGCAGCAGTGTGCAGGGACTGTAGAAGGGGGGAGAATTCTCCCCCCCCCCCGTGTGTGTGTGATTTTCAGGGCAGGGATAGTGTCTCCCCAAGCTTTTGTACAGCGGTTAGTAGAGCGGGTCTGGAATTTCCCACTGATACATTTTTTTAGATAGAAAATTACAGTTTCTTCAGTATTGAAATTTTCTATGGAAAAATGTTGAGTTTTGCGAAGCTCTTTTGACTTTTTTTTTAAATAGGAAAATCAAATCAAACATTTCATTTCAGGGCAGGTCGACATAAATCATTCTGTCTGTCTGAACTGCTGTAGTGCCCCATGGGAATTGTAGTTTGGGTCCCTCATCCCCCCATTCTCACTTATTGGCTTGGTTCTCCTTCCAGTATACGTCCCCCATGATGGGCCTGGACTGCAGAGCTCAGTCACAGGAAGAGACTGTGGTGCATCATGGGAGACAGTCAGGCCATGGCGCCCACCCCAGCGGAGCGAAGGGAGGCAGGAGGATCCCAAGAGACTCAGCAGCAGCTCTGGCAGGCACATTCAGTCATATCAGCCTGAGCTGACACAGAATGTTTTGATGCAGTGATGTTGGTATGTTTCATTTACATGGAAAAAGTAGGACCAAAACCTTTAAACATTCCTAAATCAAGTTTTTCTTCTGAACATTTTGTTTGGGAAAAGTTTCAATATTTCAACCTCTTCAATTTAGGATCTAAAAAAATGTCAAAATAGTGGAATTTCCCAAAAGATGGAAATGCTGTTTTTTGATAAGCTGCAGGGGCTGGCATTACTTGATCACAGAGTAAGAGGTTTTTTAAAAAAAAATTAGTCGAGCACCTGTGGAAAACCCAGTGGGCAATTCCCTGGTTGACAAGTAGACAGCAGCACAACTAGTAGAAATTCTTTTGTCAAAAAGGTCATTTGACAGAAAATTGATTTTAGAAATATCTGCTTTCCTCACAAATTCTCAGTCTTTCTTTAGAAAACAGAACACTCAAAACCTTTTATCTGAAAACCAAAACATTTTTTGTTTTGGGTTTCCCCCACCCCACAATTAAAAGGTGAATATTTTGGGGGTGAGGGAATGAAGGGAGGGAAACATTTTCTAACCTGCTCTAGTTGTAATGTTCTCAGCCAATATGTCAGATTTGTCAATTTTTGGCTAGTGAAGCCTTTACAAAATAATTAAAAAATACATTTATCTGGATTTCTGAACTATTCACCAAATAATACAGGGGCGCAATTGGGTTATCCTCCTCTGGTCCCCCATTGTGAACTGCACATAGTAGCAATGTTATTTCCCTTCTAACACCAAACCAGTCAATCGTTGCTAAATCTGTTAGGAACACATGCACGGCTATCCATCATATCTGATGATGATGTCACAGCATTGCATGTGTACTCATGTGGCTGTATAGCCTGACCCTATGAGGAGCAAGACCACAAACATGTCACACACAAACACGCAGGCTCCCATGGAAGACTTTGCATGATGCTTGGCCCTTTTTTTCAATCAGTTTTTCTTGTCCGTCTTCCTCAAACTGTTCACAACCGTTATTGACAGTAGCTCTCCATTCATGTCTGTCCTTGGCTGTGTCTTCAAAGTTATCAATATTTATGCCACATAAGGTCAGATTCTGCTTAAGGGTGTCTTTGAAACATTTGCTTTGACTCTCCCTCCTGAGCTTTCTGAGTTTCAGCTCACCATAGGGAACTTTCTTTGCGAGTCTGTTGTTGCCCATTCTGATAACACAACCTGTCCATCTAAGCTGAGCTTGGATGATCATTGCCTCAGTGCTGGTGTTTTTTGCTCTTTCAAGGATGTTAGTGTTTGAGACTTTGTCTTGCCAGCTGACTTTCTGAATGGAGTGGAGACAGCATATGTGGAATTTTTAAAGTTGCTTAATGTATCTGTGATAAGCTGTCCATGTTTCACATCTATATGAAAGGGATACTATCACTGCTGCATTATCCATAATCAGTTCCGTTGACTGATGGTGTGCTGGCTGAGTATCCAATGGCAAAATCTTCTGAGGGCCTGGCTTGCCTTTTGTATTCTATCTGGTGTTTCTTCATCCAGGGAACCATAATTTGAGATGGTGCTACTCAAGCATGTAAAGTGATCAATGCTTGTTAGTTCTGTACCATCCATGGTGATGTTTCGCTCAATAGTTGTGGTTGATGGAGCTGATTGAAAGAGAACTTCAGTTTTTTCCAGGACGAAGGTGAGTCTAAACTGTTTAGTTGCGGAAGGGTGGAGTGTTGTTGCTTCGATGCTGTCAAGGCTGCTAAGCTGTTACAGCTGCTCAGTGCTTCTGTCCTTTGAGCTCCGATGTTATCAGCACTAGCAGAGAGTGCAGCTTGCTAATTCAGCAGACCTCAATGTTACTCAGAGTCTCTGCTGCCCCCTTAGCCACACAAAGGGTTACGGTGAGGTACCCCAACGTTTATAGACTGAGACAAACAACTGGGAGACCCAACTTACCTACCACCTTACATGTTTCATGACATCGGTTTGTCACCTCCTCTTGTGCCTTATTCAGGGATGGTGTCCCTAGCCTCTGTTTGCCAGAAGCTGGGAATGGGTGACAGGGGATGGATCACTTGATGATTACCTGTTTTGTTAACATAAGAACATAAGAATGGCCATACTGGGTCAGACCAAAGGTCCATCCAGCCCAGTATCCTGTCTACCAACAGTGGCCAATGCCAGGTGCCCCAGAGGGAGTGAACCTAACAGGTAATGATCAGTGATCTCTGGGTGCCATCCATCTCCACCTTCTGACAAACAGAGGCTAGGGACACCATTCCTTACCCATCCTGGCTAATAGCCATTAATGGACTTAACCTCCATGAATTTATCCAGTTCTCTTTTAACCCCTGTTATAGTCCTAGCCTTCACAACCTCCTCAGACAAGGAGTTCCACAGGTTGACTGTACGCTGTGTGAAGAAGAACTTCCTTTTATTTGTTTTAAACCTGCTGCCCATTCATTTCATTTGGTGGCCCCTAGTTCTTATATTATGGGAACAAGTAAATAACTTTTCCTTATGCACTTGCTCCACACCACTCATGATTTTATAGACCTCTATCATATCCCCCCTCATCTCCTCTTTTCCAAGCTGAAAAGTCCTGCCTCTTTAATCTCTCCTCATTTGGGACCCATTCCAAACCCCTAATCATTTTAATTGCCCTTCTCTGAACCTTTTCTAATGCCAGTATATCTTTTTTTGAGATGAGGGGACCACATCTGTACACAGTATTCAAGATGTGGGCCTACCATGGATTTATATAACGGCAATAAGATATTCTCCGTCTTACTCTCTATCCCTTTTTTAATGATTCCTAACATCCTGTTTGCTTTTTTTTTTACTGCCGCTGCACACTGCGTGGACGTCTTCAGAGAACTATCCACGATGACTCCAAGATTTTTTTCTTGATTAGTTGTAGCTAAATTAGCCCCCATCATATTTTATGTATAGTTGGGGTTATTTTTTCCAATGTGCATTACTTTATATTTATCCACATTAAATTTCATTTGCCATTTTGTTGTCCAATCACTTAGTTTTTTTAGGTCTTTTTGAAGTTCTTCACAGCCTGCTTTGGTCTTAACTATCTGGAGCAGTTTAGTGTCATCTGCAAACTTTGCCACCTCACTGTTTACCCCTTTCTCCAGATAATTTATGAAGTTGAATAGGATTGGTCCTAGGACTGACCCTTGGGGAACACCACTCGTTATCCCTCTCCATTCTGAAAATTTACCATTTATTTCTACCCTTTGTTCCCTGTCTTTTAACCAGTTCTCAATCCGTGAAAGGATCTTCCCTCTTATCCCATGACAACTTAATTTACATAAGAGCCTTTGGTGAGGGATTTTGTCAAAAGTTTTCTTGAAATCTAAGTACACTATGTCCACGGGATCCCCCTTGTCCACATGTTTGTTGACCCCTTCAAAGAACTCTAACAGATTAGTAAGACAAGATCTCCCTTTACAGAACCCATGTTGACTTTTGCCCAACAATTTATGTTCTTCTATGTGTCTGACAATTTTATTCTTTACTATGGTTTCAACTAATTTGCCCAGTACTGACGTTAGACTTACCGGTCTGTAATTGCCGGGATCACCTCTAGAGCCCTTTTAAAATATGGGCGTTACATTAGCTATCTTCCAGTCATTGGGTACAGAAGCTGATTTAAAGGACAGGTTACAAACCATAGTTAATAGTTCCGCAATTTCACATTTGAGTTCTTTCAGAACTCTTGGGTGAATGCCATCTGGCCCCGGTGACTTGTTACTGTTAAGTTTCTCAATTAATTCCAAAACCTCCTCTAGTGACACTGCAATCTGTGACAATTCATCAGATTTGTCACCTATAAAAGACGGCTCAGGTTTGGGAATCTCCTAATATCCTCAGCCGTGAAGACTGAAGCAAAGAATTCATTTAGCTTCTCCCCAATGACTTTATTGTCTTTAAGTGCTCCTTTTGTATCTTGATCATCCAGGGGCCCCACTGGTTGTTTAGCAGTCTTCCTGCTTCTGATGTACTTAAAAAACATTTTGTTATTACCTTTTGAGTTTTTGGCTAGCTGTTCTTCAAACTCCTTTTTGTCTTTTCTTATTACATTTTTACACTTAATTTGGCAGTGTTTATGCTCCTTTCTATTTACCTCACTAGAATTTGATTTTCACTTTTTAAAAGATGCCTTTTTATCTCTCACTGCTTCTTTTACATGGTTGTTAAGCCGCAGTGGCTCTTTCGTTAGTTCTTTTACTGTGTTTTTTAATTTGGGGTATACATTTAAGTTGAGCCTCTATTATGGTGTCTTTGAAAAGTGTCTGTGCAGCTTGCAGGGATTTCACTCTAGTCACTGTACTTTTAATTTCTGTTTAACTAACCTCCTCATTTTTGCATAGTTCCCCTTTCTGAAATTAAATGCCACAGTGCTGGGCTGTTGAGGTGTTCTTCCCACCACAGGAATGTTAAATGTTATTATATTATGGTCACTATTTCCAAGCGGTCCTGTTATAGTTACCTCGTGGATCAGATCCTGCGCTCCACTCAGGACTAGATCGAGAGTTGCCTCTCCCCTTATGGGTTCCTGTACCAGCTACTCCAAGAAGCTGTCATTTAAAGTATCGAGAAATATTGCCTCTGCATTTCATCCTGAGGTGACATGTACCCAGTCAATATGGGGATAATTGAAATCCCCCACTATGACTGAGTTCTTTATTTTGATAGTCTCTTTAATCTCCCTTAGCATTTCATCATCACTATTACTGTCCTGGTCAGGTAGTCGATAATAGATCTCTACTGTTATATTCTTATTAGAGCATGGAATTACTATCCATAGAAATTCTATGGAACATGTGGATTCATTTAAGATTTTTACTTCACTTGATTCTACATTATCTTTCACATATAGTGCCACTCCCCCACCGCACGACCTGTTCTGTCCTTCTGATATATTTTGTACCCCAGAATGATTGTGTCCCGTTGATTGTCCTCACTCCACCAAGTTTCTGTGATGCTTATTATATCAATATCCTCCTTTAACATGAGGCACTCTAGTTCATCCATCTTATTATTTAGACTTCTAGCATTTGTGTACAAGCACTTTAAAAACTTGTCACTGTTTATTCATCTGCCCTTTTCTGATGTGTTCATTCCCTCTGGGGCACCTGGCATTGGCCACTGTCATAAGACAGGATACTGGGCTAGATGGATCTTTGATCTGACCCAGTATGGCTGTTCTTATGTTCTTATTTCTGATATCTTGAACAAAACATCCCTATTCATTATTCTATCAAAGCATCTTATTTTCTGCTAGATTGGGATGTATTTGTACTAGCCTTCTGGAATGTATTTACATAAATATCTAGTGCCTGGTACTTTTAGCAATGCTCGCAGGAACTTTGCCAAGTTCATGTACTAGACAGTGAACTTGTAAAGCATCTGCTTTAATTCATAGCCTGACTTTGGTTCACAGCCTCTGGTTCAGGCCTCAGATCTTGCACCAGGCGTGCTTTCTTTACCACAGTGGTCTCTGACAACCTATCAGGGATAAGTTGTAGGTCATGTTTAACTCTGATTAAATAGAGCGCATTCATCTGCAAAAAGGGCTTCATGTATGAGTTTCTCAAGAACTTTTGTCTTTGCAGTAAGCCTTTGGAGATTATCCCTTATGTAGATGCCCTTTTGAAGGCTGTTGGTTGCGCAATTCAGAATGGCTGCAAAAAAGAGACCAAAAAGGGCTGGTGCCAATTTGCAGCTTTGTTTCACCCCATTAGATATGGGGAGTGATTTAGAGAAGCCACCATCTGAGGGTACTTGACCAGTCTTGTCTTCATGGAATTGACGTATGATGATAGTGAATTTGGTGGGGCAGCCAAACTTTTTTCTTGAATTGTCCAGAGGCCATTTCTGATGAGTTTCAAAGTTATTTTAAGATCAATGATGACAGCATACAGTTCCATGTTTTGTTGAATGCATTTTTCTGGAATCTGTCTCACACAAGTAAATCATGTCTGTGGTGTTCCAACCTGGTCTAAATTCACATTGCGTCTCTGGTAGAAACTTCTCTGATACTGTTCTGAAAAGCCAATTGTGCAAAATGTGGACCAGGATTTTGCCACCTACAGATAGCAGGGAGATACCCTGACAATTACCACAGTCAGATTTGTTCCCTTCAGTTTTGTATAATGTAACAATGGCATCTTTGAAGTCCTGAGGTAGCTTCCCAGATATCCTTCATGATTTTGTGTAGAAACACATGAGTGCGTGGTGGTTCCCAGCTGCCATTTGAAGACTTTGGCTTGTGCCCATCGCTGTCTGTGTGGTACTTAAAATTAGATTTCTACACTTAATACTGATTATGGGGAATGGTCCTGAAATAGGTGCTAGCCCTCAACTCGTTGGTGGGAGCCCTTGGTCAGCACCTCCGGATCTGCCTCTACTGATTGCTGATGGGCTTCCAGGACCTCCTGATGGACATGCACCAGATCACGTCTCTGCTGTTGGAGAGAAATCCCTCAAGAGCCACGTTGTGAGCTTGCCCCAGCCACTGGTAACATGTGGCACCACTTTGCTGCTGCTACTGTGGGCAAACTTTGACTTGTGTCTGCGACTGCACCTCGCCCCTGCAACTCTCCACCTCTGATACTGCTGCTGCTGGATCCCCCTGTTCCTGCCCCTGTCACTTCTGGCAGCATGGTGGGCGCTTCAGGGGCCTCCTCTGCTTCCCTGTCTGCCCCACCCCTGGTGTCTGTAACCCTCCAGGGCCCACGTCTGGACGCAGGACCAGAGACAGCACCCCATGGTGCTCCCAGCTGCATTCCCCAGCAACCTCTTGTGGTCCTGCACTTGGAACCACTGTTTGATCTGTCCAGGTCCTGTGTTCTGCTTCCCCTTCCCTCCCTCAATCTCCATGGCCTTGTTAAAGCCATGGGGGCTGCTATATGAATTACTTCATTGCAGTGTTGCTTGTCCCTCCAGCAGCCCCCTGGGGAAGAGTCTTTCCTTAAAGGCCCCTCCTCGCTCTCTGTCCCTCTCCCCTTGCATCCCTGCAACCCCAGGGATGTGTGCCGCTCCTCTCTGGCCCCTCTCCCCCTTATTCTCCCCAGTTCTCCCCCATGCGTCCACAGCTGCTCTCCATAGTGCTCTGACTCCTTGTGCAGCTATGATTGTGAAGTGTGTTTTGGGCCTGGGTCATCAGTGTGCAGTGGGGGTCTCCGGGTGTGGAGCATCTTGTCAGGACTAATGCCTGGCCAGGAGCTGAGGGTGTGAATTTGCACCTTGTGAGTTAGTTTCATGTCTCTTGTGATGAGACCAGCACCTGTCTGGGAACGTGGGACCCCTACTAGGGCTCTGAAAATTCAGAATGAGCCACTGTGCCCTTAACCACACCCTGTTCTCTCCCTTTGTTCCATACTCCTACCAGACCCCGATGTATGACTAATGTCTCCCCCTTAACGTTAAATAACACTCTGAGCTTCCAGAGAAGCAAAAAAGGAAACACTTGTAGCTGCCCAGCCTGCCAGGTTTAGCTGCACAGGCTTTGGAAAATGTCATCTCTTAGTGCTTCAGCTACCTCGTCTGTTAAGTGGGGTGACCTTTAAGTTACCTCACAGGTGTGTTGTGAGGCTAAATTCATTCATGTTTGTGGAGTAAGTCAAGAGCCCTAAATGGAAAAGTGAAGCAGTGACTTGTTTCTTCCTATACACACTAAAGGTCTCTCCAAGTCCCTCCACTCCCTGATTGAAATTCCTCCTGTTGGCCCCTGGATATTTGACAACCCTTTCAACCATTCACTCTCCACAGTGATCCAGCTCCCAGCTGCTGTGAATGTTTTACATCTCCTCCTCCCTCACTGTTCAGTTGGGTACATTCAGCTGCATGATGTGTGTTGTCGCAGTTTTAGATGCCTGCAGACAAAACTCCACAGTAACGTGGGGTTTGAGATATTCCTGACTGAACTGCCACGCTGTCTGAGATTTAACACGTTACTCTGTGAGGCTGTTAGACACATATCTACCTGACATGGCGGGTGCACAGGATGGCAGGGGTTAGGAAGGCAGGTTTAGTGGTGTCGGGGGACCTTAATTCTGCATTTCTATACTTTCTAAAGTTGTCTTTTCTTATTGTACCTTTGTAGCACTGACCTGACTGACATCGGTGGTTAAAATTGTAAGGCTCCGTTAAACTTCATTTCCGTTAAGTTGTAGATAAATATTTACAAACTTGACACTACGTTGATAGTTTTTTGGTTTTGTTTTTATTTTCACAGCTTTTCTGAAAGCAACATAAATGGAAAAACAATGAAAGTATTGGAAGTTTTGCAGAAGATAAAACCTGGTTTGTCGATTGTGCATAATGCAGCGTCCAGCCGTCAGAACCCGGGTACAAAGACAAGGAGGATGGAATGTCTTCTATCTCAGCGTCATACATCATCTGCAGACTAACGTCTCGGAGTTCAGACATGGTGTGGAATGTTTTTGTGATGCACTCTCGGGAGGTTGGACTCGTTCTGCTGTTAAGCATTGCTACATATTGGCTTCTCTGGCTGATGTATATTTAAGTATCTGAAATGCAAGGCTGTACCGAGGAGTTACAAATCTTGAGAGAGGTTTTGACTCCCTGAAAGGAATTGCAGTGGTGCCAGAGATTTGAAGGGGTAATTGCTTTCCCTTTAAAGCTGGCATGTCAAACACCTGGCCCATGTGATGTATGTTTGTTGCTGCCTCATATGCTCAGATTCTACAGAGTCTAAGCTTTTCTAAAGCCTAAATGTTTGCAGGACTGGGACACAAATAATTTATTTGTATCAATCACCACCACAGAGGATAGTGGGGCAATATCTACGCTTTTTCAGGTAGTGGAGATGAGTCACTGTCGAAGATTGATGTGTCAAAAGTAGAATTGCTGGAATAAAACAGTTAAAAAAAAATAGCGATCAGTCACCGGGACTGGATGGTTACACCAAAGAATGCTGGAGGAATTTAATAATGAAGTAAAGCTGCTAACCATTGAAATCAGCTCCTGTAGCTGAGACCTGGGGCATAGCAAACACTGAATCTATCTCTAAGTGTTGAGGTAATCCTGGGAGTTAGACTGGTGAGCCTTGTGACAGATGAACACAGGCATGTCTTTGAGACTTTATATTATCTACATGTTTATGAGCCAGACCTTGGAAGCAGGAAAACTTCAAAGACTTATACTGAGATGGGCCCGGTGAGATGGGCCTATTCATAGGCTGTCGTATCAATACGTGTTATATGTATTTGTGGGTTCCTGGCTCGCTGGCTGGATTTCCTGGGGAATCTGGAGTCACTAGGGGATGAATAAAGCAAAAGGCTGGTTATGCAGATGCTCAGACTTTGAAGCTTCGCTTGCTGGGGAAAGGGTCAGTGGCTGGTTTTACCTGTTTCAGGAGGCCTAGGAAACAAAAGCCCTAAAACCATGTACAAGTGTGAGCCTGAACTGACAGAGGGCCTCATTCGATTCAATAACCTGACATGAACTTGAGAGTGAGAGACTCAGGAGCAGGAGGTGGATTTGCTCCACTCTTGTTCTGACTTTGGAGGGTGTCATTAGTTTGTGGGCAGGGGAGAGGGCTGGGGCCTAATGGAGGGAGAGATGTGGGTTGGAGGGAGGGGCCTGGTCACCTCACTGTCAGTGCAGGGGAGAGACTCAAGAGGCCATCCTTGGATCCAGAAGAGAATTTTCATTCTGTTCCAGTAGCTGTCACTATAATTTGTATATTTACAAGGGTTTTGTACAAATCCACAGCTGTTAAGTTTGCATTTTGCGTAACTATTGCCAAGATTTGTTTATCCTGGATGTACATTTCCGTCATCTTTGCTGGAGTCCAATAAAGATCAGAATCAAGAAATAATGTTGCACTTTAAAGATTGTTTTTCTTGCCATGGTTTGTGCTAATGCACAAGAATCTTCCTTTTCTCTAGGGCTAGGGGAATTCTGATGGATGTTTTCTGAACATTTTTTCATATTCCCAGTTTCTTATCTATTAGAGTCAATGCTTCCAAAATCCTGTGCAGGGAAAATGACAGGTTGGCCAGCTGAAAGAGGGTGTTTTGTTTTTCTCTGGGTGCTCATGGCTTGTTACAGAAGAGGGTGTAGGACAAATCCTAACTTTTTAGCATCCATGTTTGAACATTTTGGTCAAAATATGTGAGGATGGTAAATAAACGAGACCAGAGTATTTGTTAGCTCACTACAGAACTTGTTGTTCTCTGTAAAGTGAGTTCATCAATCTTGCTACTGAAACTGTGTATTCCTGGCCATTTCCTAGGCGTTTCTTTTCTTAAGTTTAAGAAAACTCTGTTTCTTGTGTGTGTCAGTATTTTCTTTAACTGGACAAGGAGAGGGGAAATGAGGTAAATTCGGTGCCGAGAGATGGGCAGGGATTATACTTAGAAAGTGAAACGTTCTTCCTGTTTACAGAGCTTTTAGCCCCCACAGGATCTCCCACAGTGCCTAGGGACCACTCTGGCTAGCGGCTCTGCTGCTCTGATGCCAGGTAAACAGACATCCACCCCTCCCCCTGTAAAGCCCTGGGAACTTTGAAACCCCCCTTCCTGTTTCCTTGGCAAGTGCTCACTTATCTGGCCAGGTGACAATGGCTCCTCCAAAGCAAAGGATCCCCAGCTTGGAGCAATGCTGAGCTACTGGAGCTGATCAGTGTTTGGGGAGAGAGGCTGTGCGGGGACCCAGGATGCCCCGCGATCACCCCACCCTTTCTCATAAGACCTATTGTCAAAATGGAGAGAGCTGCATTGTGGGATAGCTGCCCTCAGGGCGCTGTTCTCATCGGCCATGGAAGTGCTGCAAATGTAACCACTCTCTGATGCCGGTGGAAGTAAGTGAGTACACAAACCAGCGCTTTTCTTTCACCGGTTCACTATCACCATTGAAACTGACAGTGCAAAAACTCTGCAAGTGTGGACATAACCTAAGATAAGTAGCAACACTTTGATGCTAGGGCTATGGACAAGATAAACCTGGAATGTAAAGATCAGGTTCCACGTGAATAGCACATGGACAGAGCATGCTGTATAGGGATTGGTTCCTGCAAAGTAACCAAGCCAATCCAGAAATGTGTGGTGTAATGAATAGCAAATGCAATGCGATGTGTAAATGTATAATAAAGAAGAGGATGTCTGTGTAAGTTTGAATGTGTGGAGCGCCCTATCCCTACCTATGCTTGAGTCTGATCAACTCAGCGTAGCTTTGCTGCATGCCAAATAAAGGAACCTGACTGATGAAAATCCAGAGTCAAACTGCATGTTCTGGATCCCAGAGAACTGGATGAGGTATTCTCCTGGAACTGGACAAGCTGTTCTGGATAAGCCGAATGGGGAAAGGTCTAGGAGGGAATCCCAGCAGGGGGCCAAATAGCTGAGAGCTGTGCAAATGCCTCATTTACACCCACATTTGCAGAAGTCATCCCCACATTGTCTGTGGATGCAGATTCCTCAGAGTTCTGCCCACAAGGATCCTGTGCAGGCTTGGGCTCCAAATGGCAACAGATTTGCCTGCAGTGATGTGTAGCCACAAACTTACATCTGCAGCTGGCTGCAGTTACCAAATTGAGGTCTGGTTTTAAAAGTGTGGCCCTGAGTATCGAGCTGGTTTATGTCATTGGCTGTATGGAGATAATTCTTATTCTGAAAGGCATTGGACATCATTTGGTGCTCAGTCGTGCTTTCCTTTCCTTTGTCCATACATGTAGCAGCAGGTTTTTTGGGATTTCGCTGTTCACCAGAACTTGTCAGGGCTACATTCTGCCACCTTTACTCACAGTCAGTCAGTTCTCCTTATTCTGCAAGTAGTCCCACGTACGCTGATTAAACTCCACATGATTACGGGTGGGCAGTACATGGCCCCTCATGAGTAGAACAATTTAGCTGTGGTCTAATTTTCACTGCTGGTTCGTCTATATCCCTGATACTCAGGTCTGTTGTGATTCAGTTAATGGTGTTGCCTAAATAGTCTCGTCTTACTCTCCTACAGGAAATACAGGCCCTGCGCGTCAGGTTTAGTTGTTTCTCGTTTAAGCAAAGAGTGTAGTTCACAACACACTGACGTAGATCAGTGTGTAACTACAGTGCAGTGTCTCCAAATGTGTTTCCACCCATGTGGGGCGTAGCCTGCTCCCTGTGCTGTGTATAAATCCTCTCCCTTCCCTGCCCTGCCAGGTGAGTGCCCTAAATACCAGGCTATCGAGTCATTCTCACTGTCACTCTCTGGCCCAGGGACTATTTATACAAAGCAGAACAGCTTCAGCAGGAGAGACAGAGGGTCTGTCTACACTGCCCACATTACAACATGGCCGCCATGGTCCTGTGACGTAGGCTGCGTAGTCACGCTCTCCCGGCGATATAAAACCCCACCCCGAATGAGCGGTGGTAGTTTTATCGCCCGGAGCGCTGTCTAAACTGGTGCTTTTCAGTGTTAAAACTTCTGTTGCTCGGGGCTGGTTTTTTACGCCCCTGAATGACTAGTTTTAGTGCTGAAAGTGGCCGTGTGGACACAGCCTGAGGCCCACATCAGAATATCCCATAGACTAGGGCGTTCTCCTGCTGTGTGGGAGACACAACTATAAATCCCTTCATGTCAGGCAGCAGGGGCTGAGTTTTGGGTGTGCAAATAATCCTGGGCTCCAGTGATGGCATTTAGATGTCTGTCGGATTTGGGGCACCATCAGTTAATCAGTCATCTAAGTCCACAATCCTGCAAAGGAATCTCTCTGCATGAGTAAGCATGGGTCCATCTGTCCCTTTGCAGGCTCCAGGCCTGACACCAGTTGTGCCTACAATGATTTGCCCCCACAAAATTGCACCTGCCGCTGATTACAGGTAGAAAAATGGATTTTGTTTCTGACCCTGTGCCCTAAGTCTGTAGCTGGTAGATGGGTGTAATTAGGTGCAGGGGGATCATTTTTATTTAGCTGAGCATTTGTCACTTTCTGTGAGAGGCTTTTCAGGGACCTGACTGACTTTATTTACTTTCGTTTGTCTATCAATGTAGTGGAAGTTTTTAGAGGTTTGAGGAGGAATCGTTGTTCACCAAAACATTGTTTAATTTGTTAGGGCTGGAGTCCACACCCCCCACCCCCGCCTTTACTCTCCTGGAGTCACCTTACCCACACGTAGTCCCACTGAAATCAACATGAGAAGAGATGGCAGAATATGGCCCCAAATGTGTACAACAATTTGGTTGCAGTCACACAAATCTGACAAAAATCTTACTTCTCGTGCATCATGACGTCCAAATCTAAGACATTTAACATTGCTGCCTAGATAGTTGCTTATTACTCTGCCATTCCAGAAATGTAGCTACACTCCTTTCTGGGGGGTTAATTGCTTGCCATCTGAACTGCACCTATTGTGACGTGGCATTCCATATGCTTTATGGAAATATGCTTATGTATGAATCAGACATAACTGAGATA
The DNA here is from genome assembly GCF_965152235.1 of Eretmochelys imbricata. NCBI lineage: Eukaryota > Metazoa > Chordata > Testudines > Cheloniidae > Eretmochelys > Eretmochelys imbricata. The sequence goes on from NC_135577.1 coordinate 18,212,756, forward strand.
TACTTTATGCAAGATGGCTCATGTAAGGTGTCATTGGAAAGGTTATGATGTAGTGAATATGATTATCCTATTTGTATGCAAGTATCATTTCTGTATCTGGAATTAGGAACATGGACTGTAGATTTATATTACCAATGTGTTTATGCTGGGTGAAGCCTGTTACTGGCCCTTCATGTACAACAATGAAAAAGCCCACCAGTGCTGATGGCCCATCAGCAAGAGACAATGGGCTGTAAAAGAGCTTAGTCTTCCTGTGAACGTGTGGGTCAGCCTGTGAAGAATGGCTACAGGGGCCCTATAGAGACATGTGACCATGTCACCTGATCCTGGAACCCATCTTGAATTGTGTACTTTTCCACGAGAAACTGGAGGTGTGTGTGTCAAACTAGGAAACAAAGGACTCCTGCCTTATGAAAATCCTATTTAAGGGTGGGGAGTGAGGTAATCCAGGTTGTCTGTTCTCCCCAGCTACCCCACCCAAGATGACTGCTAGAAACAACTAAACTGGGGGAAGGAACTGGGCCCAGGCTGGAAGGGTGTCTGGCCTGTGAAGAAGATTATTAGAACCACATTTAGGATGAGAACTTACATGTAACAAGTTTCTTTAGTGTATCTCATTTAGATTGCGTGCTTTGTATTATTTTCTTAGTAATCTGCTTTATTCTGTTTGCTACCTCTTTGACCACTTAAAATACAACTTTTCATAGTTAATAAACTTATTTCTGGTTTATAATATAACCCAGTTTATGTAATTTCTAACTCGGGGGAGCAGGGGAAGAGGCTGTGCATACCTTCCTTCACATTGAGGAAGGAGGCTAACTTCATATAACTTTGGGTTTGTACCCCAAGGGGTGGTGGGTGATCTTCTGTGTGTTGTGGCAAATCCCTTAAACTGAGTCTTCCCAGAGCTGTTCTTAGTGCCTGTATCGGCAGCTGGTTGTGGCCCTGCCTGTGAGCTTTTCCAGAGGAGGCTTGAGAGCCTGGCTTCAGCAAGATCAGGTAAAAGGGGGCCCAGGCTGGCAGAGAAGCCGGGCTCAGTTGTATCTTAAACACCTCAGGTGACATCCCAGGAGTCCCGAACTGTCACACCTGTAAATATAATTCATCCCAAAAAAATGGTTTAAAAAGAACATTAAAGTTGTAAAATCAAGCACTCAAAAGTTAAATGCCAAAATTAAGGCTGTCTGTGCAATCTTAATTCAGGCTCCTTGTGTATCTGCATTATTATGCTGCAGTTAATTACATGATTAAATCCTGCATTTTTCCACAAGACCATACCTCATTCAGTGCATAGCATGGACCTGCTCTGGGAACAAATCAGGGCTGTGTCGTGAAGAAGGCTGTTGCCCATAGGACCCGTGCCCCATTTGTTGCAGAAATTGAAAGGTGTGTAGTGGACGAGGCAGGGGACTGCAGGAAGAGAAAAGGATGGTTTCATAGTAAAGGCAGGTGAATGTTGCCCCAGAGAACTGGATTCTATCCCTACCTCTGCCACAGAATGTCTATGTGTTCACAAAGTGTTCACAACTGGCCACTAATTGTGTGTTTCTCATTTTCTGGGTGCCTAACGTGTGAGACACGTGGGGCCAGATTTGCAGAAGTGCTGAGCGCTCATGACTGTGTAACCCACACACCTTCTGGGTGTGGTGTTCTGTCCCCTCAAGTGGCACCAAGACCACCTAGAAATTAACGAGTCTGCTACAGCCTTAGCTAAGGGCCATGTGGCTTTTAGCTCATGCAGTGGAGGCTCACTCAATAAGGTCCCAGGTTCAATCCTGTCTGCCAACAACTGGGGTCTGTCGGCGTTACAAGGGGGGGTGGGCAGGGCTCATCCGGGATTTCAACTGGGAAGTCTCTGAAGCTCGGTGCATGCTTCCTCAGCTAGGGGAAGTGTGTAACCCACACACCTCATGGATGTGGTGCTTTGTCCCCTCAAGACCACTTAGAGATTAATGAGTCTGCTACAGCCTTAGCTAACAGCCATGGCTTTTAGCTCATGCAGTAGAAGCTCATACACTGAACACCAGGGGTCCCAGGTTCGATCCTGCCCACCGACGTCTGTTGGTGTTATACCTGCAACTGACATCTATTGGAGCCATGGTTTGAACATATAATGTGCTTTAAAATGGTAAATACTCTGGAAATTCAGGCCCCAGGTAACCCAAGTTGAGCTCCCAAAATGAGAGCTTAATTTCCGTGCCTCAAATGGCGATAACACAGATATTATTCGAATCCCCAGGAGTTTGGATAACTGAGAGGCAGGGGCATGGCCCCTTTCACTCAATTCCAGGACAGCGGGACTGCAGAGGGCTCCCTGCTCTGTGGCAGGCCCAGTGACATCTCATCCCTGCAGGCACAAGGTGCAGGGAAGGCTGCAGTCCTGGCGGGGCAGAGCAGAGTCCTGGCCAGGCGTCTCTGCGCTGCTCCCCATGGACTGTAGCCTCCCTTCTGCACCCTGCACCTGGAGGGATCAGGTGTCAATGGCCCCGTGGCAGCGCAGGGAGCTCTCTGCAGGCCTAGGCCGTCGTGGCCCTGCTCACTCATTCTTGTGATAGTTCCCTCCATTCCTGAGCTGCCACAGGGCTGGTGACACCTGATCCCTGCAGGTGCAAGGTCTCTGCTCTGTTACCTCTGCATTATCTGACTCCCTTCCTTGTCCCTTAGCCTGAGATACATGCTTCCGAGGGGGCGTGTCTCAGGCTGGGGGACAAGGCAGGGATTGGGATCATGCAGCGGTTCAGTCGACAGGGTTTTGGATAAAAGGGAGAACACGGCATGTGTATGAGAGCCGTTCCTGAAGGAGGTGTCCTGGGGAGTGTGTCTGGGCTGGAGGTGCGAGCACGGGCTCATGGACGCAATAGGAGACCAAGCAGAGAGAGGAGCCATCGTACCCACATCACCAATCTCAACCACTGCTGCAGAGACCTCATCTGTTACCTTAGTCACTCTATGTGGAGGTTTGATACGAGCAAATCCAGGCCCCTCATGTAGGGACCCATGTACTGGCGACCTCCTGGCGTTCTTCCCAGCCCCTCCATCCTTTTCAGCAGAGTCTCCGTCCTTGGCCAGATCCTCAGCTGGTGTAAATGTGGGTGTCTCCATTGATGTCAGCAGAGCTGTGCTGACTTACCCCAGCTGAGGATCAGAGCCCTGCTGTTAAACCAGGCAGAAGCCCCCCATTCTCTGGCCATCCTAAGCGGAGTGGGACCCGTGGATTCCTTGTCACCATTCTTCTCATTTCTCAGCTGAAATGAACGGTGAACGTCCTGTTTCCACTTCTCAGCGGGGACAGGAGTTTCTGGGAGCTGCAAACGCAGACAGCAAACGTGATACATTTTTATTGTAACTGAAACCACAATGAGAACACAAAGCCCCAAATGGTGCCGGTGTGTGAGCCAGCACTGGGGGCCTTGCACCCAAAGAGGAGCAAATCTTCGAGGGAATAAAGGAGCTTGCCCCAGAAAGACAATGGCAATAAAGAATCTCACAGGAGTGTGTCAGAAACGCCTCCTCCCTTCCGTGACTTATCAAGCAGCAACTTCCTCCTGAGTAACTGTAAAAGAGACTTGTAAAGCTGTTTTGTGGTCATTTTGCAACCTTATGAAATTCCTGGTCCATGAAGATCCACTTCTGCTTCCTTAATGTTTTTTTTAAAAAACCCTGTTTTCATTACTTTTAATTTAAAACAGCGACTCCACCCCCCTCAGAGAAAAACCAGAGTGAGAGGGACTGAAGCCCCACCCCCTACTATTTGTATATTGAGCAGATGCAGGGAGCATTCTCCACTCTCTGCCTCACGCTTTACTTTATACATTGTTTGTTTGTCTTGGTTTAACTTCTACACACCTTTGAATCTGGGTATTTTATTGTCTCCCAGTACAGAGTGTGTGGGAGAGGAAGAGATGGATGTGTTTGTGGTGTCACTATTCACAGGAAACAGTTGTGCAAACTGCTGAAGCCAAAGGGGTATGTCCAAAAGGCAAGTTTCCAGGAAAAATAAAAAACAGAAGAAAAGAGGTGGGTGTGGGTGTGGGTGTAATTAGTACTGGGAAGGTTCGGGGGGGGGTGGGGAAGAGGGCTGCTATAGAAATTCAGGGAGCTCTGAAGGTCAGCTTTAACTGGAAATGTGTTACTTTTCCTTTAGTGCAGTAATAAACTTTGAGCAAATTGTTTCCTTTTCCTCTTTCTAGATTCTCTGGGTGCCTGTGTTTGAGCATTGCGAAGACTGAGAGAACAAATCAGCTGAGGGTTACCAGCTGTTGTTTCCAATCGCTGTCTGGCTAATGGTAAATACACCATTCTCTGGGGATAGGCTATTTCTAATTTGAACACGTTACAGTTTATACAGTTGTGGGACCTGTCAGAATGGGCCCGAGTCAGTATGTCAGAAGTTACCATTGCTACCCTTCACCTTGCTGCTCTGATATCCAACACCCTCCTGAGGCCATGGAAAGGTAACAGTGGGTCTCAGTACACAGGTCCTGATATTCCAGGACCGTGATGTACAGACCCCAGACTGCCTTTTGTTGTTTTCTGAAATATTTTAAATTGGCAGGGGGGGGGGTCCCAACTCTGTGCTCTGAAATCCATTTGGATGATAAATACTATTATTATAGCACCTTTCATCCTCGATCCTCAACAGCCTTTACAGATATTAACTGAGCTGCACCCCGCCCCTGTGTGCTAGAGCTGTGTGATTATCCCCACTTTACAAAGGGGGAAACTGAGGCATAGAGAGACAATGTCCAGTGAGTCCTTTGTGAGGCAAAGCACCGAGGAGTTATGAGCCCCAAGGTTAAGCTGCTTTCTTTTGCATGGGAAATATTGTGATTATTCCATATTAATTATTTACAGCAATTTATTTGGATTTTAGTTTTCTTTCCTGATACTCAGGGATGGGAATCGAAGCAGCAGAGTCAGTGACCTGCTCTAACAAGCCCTCGATGACCTTTCTCAGGAAGACTTGAAAATATTTAAAGACGAACTATCACACTCTGACTTTGAAGGGAAACATAATATCCCCCGGGGTCTGCTGGAGAATGCCGACAGGATAGATATTAAGAACATTCTGATGAAATTCTATGGTGGAGACACTGCAGTACATGTAACCATAGACATTTTCACTCAGATCAATCTCACAGATTCTGCTGCTAAACTCAGAGAAGGAAGAGAAAAAGGTAGGAAACCTAAAGTTACTGTAAAACCCGAGAGTCTCCCCCAGGGCAGCAGGAGCAGAAGGAGAAAGAGGGTGACGGCAGGAATGACAAATTCTGAATCCCAGCAGGAAGCCCGGAGGACTCAGAGCAGCGATGCCCCGAGTGGGCCAGATTCTCTCACCTGCTCCACTCCCTTTTCACCACTCAGCTGGCTCAAGGAGAGCAGAGACAGCCTGTAACTCTCCATCTGAGGAAATCCCCAGTGTGGGGGTGTCCCCAGTGGGTGTAGAGCCAACAGAGCAGTGCAGAGTGCCATGGACAGAGAGAGGTGGGGAGGAGTGGTGACTGGAGTGCATCTCCAGCTGCAGCACCATTCTTTGGGGACCAGCAGCAGCTGGGCACAAGTTAGAACAGCCCCCAGGCTGCTCTAGCCTGTGCTAGGGCTGGGACAGAGAATCAAGGATCTGTAACTAAAAGCTGATCACAGCAGAGAGGCTGGCCCAGTATGTTATCCCCCAAATAGCTGACTGGACCATGAGACCTTTCTGGGGTTCCAGACAGGAACTTTAATTAAAAATAGCCTTGGAGATAAAGAAACAAGTTCAGTGCAATACAAACAGCCAAGGAGCCAGCAAATCTGGAGATCTGCAGTTCCTAAGGCCCCAGGCTGCTTTTCAGTGTCTCAAAGTGTAATAGCCAGTGCCTATGGGCAGCCACGCAGGTGAGGCAGTGTTAGAATCCATGTGCTCTGTGATGGAACTAAACTCAAATCCTGTTCCTGTTCCTCTCCCTTGTTCCCCACGGTGACAGAGCAGCTCAGCTGGGTTGGTTCTGCCCGGGGTCCCTGGGATGGAACGCTCCAGGGCTGGCAGCGGGGCTCTCCCTAGAGGCCTTTGGCATTCACTCCCCTGGACAATCCCCCAGGGGGAGAGTTTAGCAGCCTCTAGAGCGCAAGGCAGGGGGCGATGCATTTGTTTTCAGCTGTGAGCTCTTTCAAGCAGATAATCTTTCTTTTATACACATGTACAGGGACTAGTATGGGGCCCTGATCACTGACTGGGGCTCTATCTCCTACCAGCACACAAACAATGAATAATGTAGGTCTTTATTTTTGAGATGTGGGCAGAGGGTACTTTATTCCCTGAGTTATTAACAGGTGCTTGGCAAAAGTAATGAAAACGCTGTACAAACTATTCTTGTGGTCTATACAGCTATATTTTTTGTAAAGCAGCATCTAATTGAGCTGGGCAAAGAGCATAATATAAACATTTAATATAGTAACTAGTTTGGGATTGGGGAAAGGCCCCCTTAATCCACCCCAGTGCCTCCATCTTCATCATAATTGTCCCAAATAAAAATTTCCCTCTGCCAACCCTCAGTATCTGTCTTAGATCCCTAGAGTTGGAAAGGATCTCCTGAGCCATCTCGCCCATCCCCTGAACTAGGGCAGAGTTGTCCTCTAGATGGACCTTTTAATTGTTTAATCTAATCTGCTTTGGAAATGACTCTTTCTAAAGGGATTCCCTCTTGGTAGCATATAAGCCTGTTTCTTAGCCTGAGACAGAATTCTGGATTTGACTTTTGATACTCTTACATCCTTACTAATATGTGTGAAGGACAAAGAAACCATGAGCTGCATTTCCCACAACCAGCTGGATTTGTTAGGATAATGGGAAGAGATAAGGGACAGAGCTAAAGTGTTACAGGCTATGATGGGAGTGTAATATATGAGCATACACTGGAAGGCTGCCTGGCTTCTCTCTCAAGCGAAGGTCAAGCAACTGGTTAGGAGGGTCCAGGGAAGATGGGAGCGTGGGGGCAGGCATAAGAAACACTAAAAGCCAAAGGAAAGCCTGGCCTTGGCCAGAACAAAACCTCACTCCTTACCCCTCCCATGGGATACAGAAGGGGTGGGATGAAGCCCCCAGACTCACGACCCCCTAAAACAGAACATGACCATGAGGTGTAAGGGGTGGGACTAGGGGCATGTTCAGCAGTATATTTAGGCCTGCTAAGAAAGAGGAGGGGGAGGTGGGAATAGGGGAACATGGGGTAAAGGCTCTGGGGCGTCAGAGCCGGGGAGGGGGGATGCAGTGTAAAGGCTCTGCGGCATCAGAACCAGGAAGGGGGACATGGGGTAAAGGCTCTGCGGCGTCAGAGCTGGGAACAGAACACTGGGGAACAGACTCTATCGGTGTATAGAGATAAGCCCGACTGGTGTGAAGGGCTTCAGAATATGCTTGCTTGGAAACTAACCCCAATAAACATGGCATTGTCTGCGCTTAGGACTTCTGGTCTTTTTGCTTCTTTCCGTCTGCGTGACAAGCACCAGGGGAGAGGGCGAAGGGGAAGCCCTCTATTGCCTCTCCCGAATTGACTCTTTGTTCTGTGTTTCCCTGAGGATGTAGCCTGCTCCTTATGGGAGGCGCTAAGTGAGGATGAATCATGAGTAGAATCAGGCAGAGAGGTCACACAGACAGAACTCCCGTTACAGTATTTCACAAACAGCACTTTGTTAAATGTCTGCCGGTAGCAGTGCTGTTGTCAGGGATTACCGTTTAGTGCAAGATGCAAATGCATCATTCCATCACTAGATGGCTCTATACAGAATATAAATGCACTTGTACTAAAATTATTTCAATGTTATTTATATGTATCTTCCCTTTCAGATTTGCATCCAAAAGAAAAACCATCAGAGTTGTCTGCAAAAGGTATGTGGTGCCTACGTGGGAAGTTACCCCAGAACTGTGGTTGGCTACCTATTCAATTGCATGCTTTCCTGGAGCTATCCCCAGGACACCCAAAGTTATACACTAACAAAATCTCAATGCCTTTCCAGATGATACCATTAGTACAGGGCTTCCCATCTATTCCCCAGACTAGGCACGATCATGACTACAGCTCCCAAAGGCAACACTGTAAAGATTTTATGGTGACTAAGGTAATAGCACTAGAGGTGAAGAGCATTCCCTAGGGTTTAATCGGTAGCAGCTGGCATCAATCCTCAAAGTATCTTTGTGTTGCAGCTGCTCTTGTCGCTGCCTTGTTTTCTTTAACACAGAACAAGACAAACTCTCAGGAAGGGGAGAGTAAAGCGCTGCAAAGAGAGAAAATGCAGCCTCTGTCTCTGGTGCTGACTGGCAGCCTCCCTCTTGGAGAATCACAGGCCCAGTCCATGGTCGGATCAGCCATGCTGGGTACATCTACACTGCAAGAAATGACCCATGGTGGGTCTGGGTCAGCTGACTTGGGCTCATGGGGCTCGGGCTGCAGGGCTATAAAACTGCAGCAGAGATGTTTGGGCTCAGGCTGGAGCCTGGCCTCTAAGACTCTCCCCCTCTCGTGGGGTCTCTGGGTTTGGGCTGAAACCTGGGCTCTGACATCTAAACTGCAGCTTTATAGCCCTGAAACCCGAGCCCCACAAGCCTGAGTCAGCTGTAGACATCCCCTGGGACCTGCCAAACTTTTACCAGAGTTGGGCTGTTTGAGGCGTTTCCTTTAAGTCCCTCTGGGGTCTCAGGCTCACAGCAGCATTGTGAAAGGTGGAGGAAGGGATAGATAGAAACATGATAGAAGGAAAAGGACATCAGAAAACTCCCAGGTGCTGTCCAGCATTTAGCTAAAACCAGTGGAGATGGTGTCATCATTTGGTTCCCCCTCTCTGGCTTGGTCTGGTTGGGACATCTTTCAGAATCTGGATGCTGAAGGCCCAGCAGTGTCATGGTGGATCCCAGGAGATGGCAAGAACTGCAGCCATGATGGCAAAGCTCATCCTGCTTCCAATCCACATGTCCCATTTAGTGACCTCCAGACAAACCATGTCCAAAACAGGTGGCAACCTCATTCCAACCAAATTAGCTATAACTTTAGCCATTTCAATTACAAACATTTCCTCCGACTTCTAGAATCTCTCAGCTCATTGTCATGGCAACTCATGGGGTCAGGAGAAGCCTTGCAGACCTCTTAGCACAGCTCTTCTAGCTTAAACAATGTAGTTTGTACCCATCACTTTAGTTAACTCTTATTGACTTTTACAAACAATTGTATGTCATGGGCTGGGCTGGACTCTTGTTATCATGGACAACTTACAATACAGACTTGTGCATAAAGTCCCTCTGGGTCAGTGCTGATCCAATGCACCAGCCTGGTGCTGGGGGACACTTTGCTGCTAGGGGCACATCTTATAAGTGAGGAAGGTAACTGGAGGTACCAAGTTGTGGTAATTAAGGATCCTATCACACACCCTTTTTCAAATGCGTGTGTCCTGGCCAAACTTATTTGGGTGGGAAGAGTGTAACTTCACAAAACAGTTTCAGTTGCATATGAGAGTCTCCTCCTCTTTGTGCCTTAACTTGTATGTACCATTGCTGTGCACTGTGAAACAATTGCCAGGTTTCACCCAAGAGGTGGCTGCATTTCAGTGAGGGATGAAGTGATGCCTAGAGTCTTTGCTCACAGGAATAATTTCAATAAGGCGACTTACAAGAGTAAGGGCTGCAGGAGCAGGCCCATAGTTAAGTGAGATCAGAATTTTCTATGAGGAAAGATGCAACTCAACTTGAGGTACTACTATGATTAAAACAGATTTTTTTTTTGTAGCTGATTAACGATAAATCTGTTTTTCCCCTAAACTTCTAGTTCAGTGTTTCTAATGTCCCATGTTGCTGATTCAGATTACAGGAAGAAGTATAAAGAAGATATTCAAAAGAAATACAGAGTAATAAAAGACATGAACAGTCGTTTTGGAGAGAATGTGATACTGAACACAAGATACACAAAGCTCACTATTGTAGACAAATCTCGTCATGCAAAAGAGAGAGAACATGCAATAATGGCCATGGGGCGGAGACATGCAGAAATCATGACCAAACAAGCTCGTTCTGTGATCACCACGGACACCCTATTCAAACCCGAAGAAGATGGACAAACGCCACATGTTGTTGTGCTGCTGGGAGCTGTGGGGATTGGAAAAACAATGACAGCAAGAAAGATCATGTGTGACTGGGCAGCTGGAGAAATCTATAATGAAAAGTTTGATTATGTTTTCTACATAAATTGTAGGGAAATGAACTGTCTTACTAAGCAGGGAAGTGTAGCTGACCTGATTTGTAAAAATTGTCCTAATTCTAATACACCAGTTAGTGAGATTTTGGTGAAACCAGAAAAACTCCTGTTCATCACTGATGGGTTTGATGAACTGAGATTTTCCCTTGATCAGTCAGAAGATAACCTGTGCTCTGATCCCTGGGAGATGAAACCAGTGGAAATCATATTGAGCAGTTTATTTAGGAAAATAGTTCTTCCCACTTTCTGATCACTATGAGACCAACTACTTTGGAGAAACTCGGGCAGTGTTTGGAGTGTTCACGTTATGCAGAGATCCTGGGGTTTTCTGAAGCTGAGAGGGAGGAATATTTCCACAAGTTCTTTGGAAATGAGAGGCAAGCAAGACAAGCTTTATGATTTGTGAAAGAAAATGAAATTCTCTTCACCATGTGCTTTGTCCCCATAGTATGTTGGATCATCTGCACTGTTGTCAAACAACAGCTTGAAAAAGGTGAGGATCTTGCACAAACTTAAAAAACAGTTACTGGAGAGTACATGCTCTACCTTTCCAGTTTAGTCAAGCCCCTCAGCAGCAATATGAAGCAACACCTACAAGCTAACTTGAGGGGACTTTACTCCTTGGCTGCTGATGGAATCTGGAAGCGAAAGATACTGTTTGAGGAAGAAGAAATCAAGATGTTGGGCTTAGATCAGGCAGACTCTCTCCCCCTCTTTTTGAATGAGAACATTTTTTAAAAAGACATTGACTGTGAATGTCTTTACAGCTTCATTCACTTGAGTTTCCAAGAGTTTTTTGCAGCTATGTTCTATGTGCTAGAGGAAGATGAGGGAACAACAAAAGATTCAGGGACTCCTAAGAAAGATGTAAAAACATTATTAGAAAACTATGGAAACTCTAGAAATTATTTAATGTTAACAGTGCGATTCCTGTTTGGGCTCTTAAATGAAGAAAGAATGAAAGACCTAGAGAAAATATTCAGCAGTAAAATTTCACCTAAAATTAAGCCAGATTTACTGAAGTGGGTTCCAACAAAAAAACAAACCAATTCATCTTTTCCTTCTGTGTATGATGAGCTGATGTCTGAACTTGAGGAGTTTCACTGCTTGTATGAGATCCAAGAAGAAAATTTTGTGACAAGTGCATTGGAACATCTCACAGAACTACACATAAGTTGAAATGAACTTACCCAAATGGATCAAATGGTTCTTTCATTCTGTGTAAAGCATTGTCATAGACTCGAGTCATTTCTTATATCTGAATGTTCATTTAGATTTGAAGACCATGCAGAAGAAGAGCTCCCAAGATCAACAAAGTGGCTATATCAGTAAGTATTACCTGAACTAAAAAAATCAGTTTTTTAACAGCTGAAATATGTTATTCTGCATAGACAAAAGACTTTTTCCCTGTGCATTGAGCTTGAGGTGTTCCACTGTTTGTACAAGACCCAAGAAGAACACTTGGTGAAAACTGTACTGCCTTGTTTCACTACAATAGAGTTATGTGGAAAGCTATTTATCCAAATGGATATTGTGGTTCTTTCATTCAGGTTTTTTTTTTTTTGTTTTTGTTTGTTTTTGTTGTTGTTGTTTTTAAAGAAAAAAGTAACCAGGACAGCCATTTTAGACTTGATTCTGACTAACAGGGAGGAATCAGTTCTGAATCTGAAGGTTAAAGGCAGTTTGAGTGAGAGGGATCATGGAATGATTGATTTCATGATTCTAAGGAAAGGAAGGAGTGAGAGCAGCAGAATAAAGACATTGGACTTCAGAAAAGCTGACTTTAACACACATAAAGAACTGGTTTATAAGCTCCTCTGGGAAGAAAATCTAGGGGATAAAGGAGTTCAGGAGAGCTGGCAAAGAGACAACATTAAAGGCACAATGGCAAACTATCCTGACGCCAAGGAAAAATAGGAAGAATACTAAGAGGCCACTATGCCTCCATCAGGAGCTCTTTAATGACCTGAAAATCAAAAAGGAGTCCTACAAAAAGAGAAAAGATGAACAAATGGCTCAGAAGTAGTACAAAAGAATAGCACAGCCATTTAGGGACAAAATCAGAAAGGCTAAGGCACAAAAAGAGTTATACCTAGCAAAGATCATAAAAGGCAATAAAAGGAGGCAATTCAATTTTTAATACTCCTCCCAATTTTTACATATAGCTACTAATTCAGACTTAACTCTGTGGGTGGGTGGGTGGGTGTGAGAGAGAGAGAGAGAGAGACACTCACCACCACTTGGGTCTCACCAGCGCACCAAACAGTGCTGCAGCCGCGGGGGACATTCTGGGGGCAGTGCCCAGACTGCGCGGTGAGAGTCTGATGGGACGCAAGCTGTGGCAATGTTGAATGAAGTTCAGGGCACTGCTGGAGTTCACTGCCCAAACCACCGGCTGTGTGTTGTGCTGTAACTATCCTATGGGGACCCTGCTGGACCATGTAAATACACTCTCGGTACCTCGATCATGTGGGCAGCAGGGTCCACATGGGATGTAAGAGCGCCATACGCAACATGTGGCTTCGGTGTTGAATCCAGAACATCAGACCCACTGACGACAGCTGCAGCTTGCCTCCTGTCCCACCCTAACTGCACTGTGTAGGGGGGAGAAACTGGAGGGCAGGAGGAGGCAGTGGTGGAGGAGGAGAAAGAGAACAGGACAGAGGAGAGAGAAGAGGAAGAGGATCATCCCAGGATGGGCCCAGGCTCAGGACTGGCCAAGGCAATTAAGGGCCCTAGGTGGCATAGGAGGGCAGCTTTCCTAGCACCAATGTTCCCTTTCTCCCATTTTGGGGTGGAGGGTCACGGTGCAATGAGGGGGGGTAGCCCCCCTTGGCCATAGACAGAGAGGGGAGTGGGGAGAGGTCCTAGTATCTGCAGGGGAAGGGTGGGGAGAGAGAAGTCCTAGTTTCTGGACGAAGAAGTGCCCGTGGAAAGGAATACCCTCAGGGGCTGTCATGCCAATGGGAGCACTGTGATGTATCTGTGCATGTCCAGAGTAAAGAAACTCCTTGTAGACAACACTGACATCAGTGAAGGGAGCAAAGATAAGCACTGCTTCCTCTCTGTGTTTCTGGTTTCAGAGTAGCAGCCGTGTTAGTCTGTATTTGCAAAAAGAAAAGGAGTACTTGTGGCACCTTAGAGACTAACCAATTTATTTGAGCATAAGCTTTCGTGAGCTAGTAATGCATCCGATGAAGTGAGCTGTAGCTCACGAAAGCTTATGCTCAGATAAATTGGTTAGTCTCTAAGATGCCACAAGTACTCCTTTTCTCTGTATCTCTGACTCCCACAGATTGCGGGGTGGCAATTTCACAGCTGCGTGTTGTGGGGAGCTCTCCTCTGCTCTCAGCACCAGCCAGACCCTAACTGAACTGGACCTGAGGGAGGAAAAGCTGGAAGATTCAGGAGTGCAGATGCTATGTGAGGGACTGAAACACCCAAAATGTAAACTGCAGAAATTGTGGTAAGATACAGCTGGGTCCCTTTAATTTGTGTTTGTTAACATAGCGCCATGATTGAGTTCTTTTGACTAGAATCACAGTGTTACTGTCCATGCTCCCTGTGACTGAGTGCCTGGGGTGGACCCCACTGTGTGAGAACGCCACGCTCAGGGCAGGTTGCAAAGGCAGACAATCCCCCAAACTGGTGGTTTATTCTAGAATTAGATTCACCAAGAAAATAATAAAAAAGCTTATGCAGGACCGCACTGGTTAACCAGAAGCCAAAGACGGTCCCCTTTAGGCATTCCAGCTCTTGGCTCCCATCCAGACAAACAGGTCTAATATAGTGAGGGGTTATTGAAAACCTAATTTACCATATGTGAGGTTCTTACTGATTCCAAAGGCTCTGACACTTACCCCCAGGTCAATCTGGATCTCAGATCTTACCCAAATATCCTGCTGTCAGCCAATCCTTAGTAAACGAACTAAAGATTTATTAATAAAAAAAGAGAGTCGAGTTAAAATGGTTAATAGATCGCATACACACAACTGATCGCAAAGTCCTTGTATCAGGTTTGTAGCAGTGATGGAATAGATTGCTGGCTTGCAAAAGCCTCCCTGGTAACTTCCAAAAGATTGGAAGGTCCTCAGTCCATAGTCCACAGAATTGCAGTAGGAAAGAAGCAACATGGAGATGTCTCAAGTGCCTTTTATAACCTCTGCCACGAGCATGGGAAGTTACTGGTAAAAGATGACGTCTTAGGTCACATGTCCTCATCACCTATCCTTACCTGGTTTGCTGAATCATAGGGGCAGGCATTGGCACCTTGCTGTCTCAGGCATCTCTAGGATGAGCTGTCTGGGCGGGATACATTTCTTCAATGGCCCATTGTGAGAGTGGAGTGTCCTTAATTTGCTGTCAACACATAGCTGTCCAGCTGTGATGTAAATCTATCTAGGGGGTGTTACTCAGAACAAAACACATGTTTGAGAGACAAATCATAACCAATATTCATAACTTTAGATACAAAGATACATGGATTTAACCAGGATAATCATACTGGATAGATTGTAATTTTTTCCTTACATAACACCTTACATGAAAACACTTCCTACAATATTTGTTTCAATTTTATAACAGTGGTAATATCAATGATATAAATGGTCATCTTTAATCATACAGCATCATACCTCAACCCAAGAAATAGCTCTCATTCTTCTCCCACTGCTATATTGATGTAGTTTACTTATTTAAATTTGGATAATATGGTGTATTTTAGTGCACTCTAAAGCAGGGTATTGTCATGTTAGAATGTGAAGTTATTTTATTCAGTAAGGAGGACTGAGAACTTTAAGGAACCTTCCTTCACTCAGCTAATTTGCCACTATTACCACAATAAATTCTGGGATAAAGACTAAAAGAGAGACAAACAGAAAGAGAAAAAGAAAGGAAGAGTGAAGAAGAGTATTAGCTTAAGTATTTTCTTGTTGACCCTGTTTTATCTTTTATATTTGGCCTTCCAGTCCATGAGAGGAGCTCCGTTGCAGGTAGCGTTTCCAAGATGTGATAAGGCCATTCACTGATCCTTTGTATTGTGATGTTCCTCAATGGCTCATTTAATCTTGATAGGCCTCCTGAATGGGGAAGAGAGGGGGTCGATTCCCATGCCTGGGTCCACAAGTTCAGAGCAAACATTTTCAAAGTTATAATAGAAATGCTGGAAGCTCCCTAGAAGTGTGTGTGTGTGTGGGGGGGGGATCACCAGCACCTGAACTGTGGCCCCGCCCCATGCCACCCTTTCCCCTTTAGGCTCTGTCCTTGTGCCTCCTCTTCCCCCCAAGGCCCTACCCTCTGCTCGCTCCTCTCTGCCCCCTCCTCCCCATCGCTCGCCCTTAAGCCTGGTAAAAAGTTGGACGGCATAGCTCTCCCACTTTTAAAAGTGATGGGGCCATGGCTCCCTGGCACTCCCCTCCTGTTCTGGTGTCCCTGAGTTATAAAGCAAAGCTTACATATTTGTTTATATCATGGAATACAGACATTGCAAGGGAATCAATGCCTGCAGCAACTGACAAGCGTTTCACACAGGCTAAACACAAAACACATTCTTATAAGACTAATACCTATTTTGAACAAAACTAACATACAGGTGAGCTGGTTTGGTTTCCAGCTATGAGTTTGTCAGTTCTTAGCTAATGCCAGAGTTAAACCAAGTCTGCAGCCCCACAACAGCTGCTGAAACCTCAGCCCCTTCTAGAGCTGTGTTCCCAAAGCCTTGTGGGGAGGGGGCGTGAGGAGCCTGTGCAGCAATGGAGCGATTCTGTGAGCTGGATTTTGCAGCCCCTGCTCCCTTTGCGCACTGAGTAGCCCCACAGCGATCAATGGGACTGTCCGTGTCAGTCAGTGCTCACCGCCCTGAGTAAGGGCTGCGCAATCCAGCCCTTTACGTGCAGAAAGGACATTGCTGTCCTTGCCCAGAGCTCCCAGGGTGAGTGGGGTGTGGTGGTGCAGACCAAGCTACAGACTGAACCAGCGCGTCTCCTCCCCCACCTCACAAGGGAAAGGCACCTGCTGGCAGTGAGCTCAGCAGGCCAGGCAGTGACAGTGACACAGATCCTGTGGGCTCTGGCAGGCAGCTGGGACTGTGAGCTCTTTGGGCAGGGACCATCTTTGTGTTCTGTGTTTGTGCAGCACCCAGCACATTGAGGTCCTGGCCCATGAAGGGGACTCCTAGATAACACCACAATACAAGGAGTAATAATACTAAACCCAGTGGGGTGCAGTGCCCTGGGCCTCAGAGGCAGGGCCACCCGGAGGATTCAGGGGATCTGGGGTCTTCGGCGGCGGGGGTCCTTCCGCTCCGGGTCTTCGGGGCACTTTGGGTTCCTACTATCATAACAGTGTTGACCATAAAGAATAGGAAATGGGAACAATGAAAAGAATGTCTGGGAACTATCCTTGAACTCCCCTAGCCCCAAGGAATGGGAGAATTCTTGAGCATTAGCCCAAACTATGGCAAGAAATACGAACTCTAAAGGGCAACATTAGTTCTTGGTTCATGATCTTTATGAGCCTCCAGCAAAACTGACACACAAATGGTACATCTGGGATAAAATAATGTTGCAGAT
The DNA here is from genome assembly GCF_965152235.1 of Eretmochelys imbricata. Classification (NCBI taxonomy): domain Eukaryota; kingdom Metazoa; phylum Chordata; order Testudines; family Cheloniidae; genus Eretmochelys; species Eretmochelys imbricata. The sequence continues at coordinate 18,229,545 of NC_135577.1, forward strand.
GAATGCAGAAAATGCCAATTTAATAGCTGTGGAACTGTGTAAAATTATAAAACTCCTTGTAAATATACAAATAATAGTGAATGAACCATTGTAGCAGAATGGAAATTCCCTAGTGGCTTCAAGGATGGTTCTTGAGTCTCCCCCCTGCACTGACAGAGACTGAGAAGGGAGGTTACAGACCCCTCTGTCTCATGATCTCACATCTCTCCTCTGGGCCCTGACCTCCTTCATCCCTCCTGCTCATTCCCCCCACAAACCAGCTACCACCTCCAAGGTCAGCTCAGTAGTGGAGCAAACCCAGCTCCTAGTCCTGAGTCTCTCACCCTGAGGCAGGAGGGTTCGCCCTGACAATCTCGACCCAGCCCTCCTACCACAGATGCTCAAATATGTTGACAAAGTCCCCGGTAATGGCAGGGTTGCTCTTAGAAGGGGCAGGTGTTGCCCACCCCCGCAACTGCTGTCCTGGCTAGCGACAGGGCAGCCAGGCCACAGCCATGTTGGTGCAGGGGATGGCACCCACCAGCTGCATCAAATCTCTATGACCAGATCAGGTTTTATGTTTTTCACAGCATCCAGCGCTCGCTGGCTTTCGTTGTTTACACTGCGATAGTCCAACCTGAAGGGGAAATAAGGAAAGAAAACAACATGTTAATTCTCTCTGCAGACATGATGCCTGAGCCCACAGTCCCTCTGAGCAGGGCCGCCTGGGGGCGGGGAGGGGGCAAGTGGGGCAATTTGCTACTCCATTGGCATTTCCCCAACTCACAATGGGCCTCAGTAACAAACATATAACAAAATCTCAGAACTTCATATACATGATGATACACACATTTAAACAGGACAATGCGTTTCAGCAAATCGTGACTTTTTAAATGATGCCTCTCAAGGCAAGCTTAGTACAAAATATCATAGCCATACGCAAGTGGTGAATATGGGGGTTACAGAGTGTTATTTTGATGTACAGTGTGTCACAGCTATGGAGGGGTGATACAGGGTGAGTGAGGTATCATCTTTTATTCAACCAAGTTCTGGTGGTGAGAGACAAGCTTTTGAGCTTACACAGAGCCCTTCTTCTTCAGGTCATAGAGGGGTGAGATGTTTCAGGGAGAGTCCCACGAATACTGGAGAAGTTATTGGGTATAAAATCTGAGCCTCCCAGGCCTGTGGAGGTGGATTTTGGCAGGCCCTGTCTGCTGCCAGGTGCTTGGAGTGATTAGTAATGACTGGCTGAGGAGTAACTAGTAAGGAGAGTGCAGAGAAGGAGTCACCTGTCTTTTTCCAAATGCTCCTCATCTCTCCTTGCTCTCAGGGGGATGAGAAATGCATCTTCCTTCTGGGTTAAAAATGTTTCTGTTCTCTGATGGAACATGCATTTGCTCCTTTCCACACTGAGGGCAACTTTACTCAGGAGCCATGAATTGGATTTTTCACTGTGTGTGTTTATAGCAATTGGAGCAGGCTGTGCAGTAGTTTGTCCTGCTAAACCTTGGTTGGTTTATATGATAATTCCTCTCTTCAAGAACTAGGATAGAGCTAATAGATTGCTGGGCCACAGTTAGATCTGTGCAGCTCCACTGAACCATAGAAAGGTTTCAGAGTAGCAGCCGTGTTAGTCTGTATTCACAAAAAGAACAGAAGGACTTGTGGCACCTTAGAGACTGACCAATTTATTTGAGCATAAGCTTTCGTGAGCTACAGCTCACTTCATCGGTTACACATGGACAAGACCCATGATTTTCCTGGCAGCGCAGGCTTGTTCCTGCAGAAGCCAAAGGGACTGCACAGGAGGTAACTCAAGGTGGAATTTGACCATAACACTCTGGGTGATTCTCCCATGTTCAGATGGCTGCATCTGAGCAAAGCTGGTGTGAAGACCGTATTAAATCTTATTTGGAAATTTTACCCACTCTGTAGGCCCAATATTGCTGCCATCGGAGTCAACTGCACAACTCCTATTGACTGCAGTGGGGCAGAAATGGGCTTTATGTGCCTGATCCAAAGCTTATGTGAAACCTGCAGAGAAACCTCCAAATCCTACCAGCATCATTCTTTTCTTGGGACGTGACTGGGCTGGCTTAGTGCTTAGTTTGTAGATGACTTTTTCATCATACTCTGAACAGAAGCCAGGGTGAATTGGGGTGTGATGGTCTCGTTCTCTGGCTGTGTTAGAACATCCCCATCCCCAGGGTGCCCCATGTTCAATGGAATCAGGATGGGTGAAGTGAGGGCTCCTCTTCCAAGTTGAAGCCGAAGGACACTGCCAGAAGATGGGAGACCCCAACTGCATTTTTAAAGGGTACCAAGTGTGCCCTGCTCCATGGCTGTCCATCTCCAGATGTCCTGCAGTGAGTTCTGTTTCCCTTTTCATGCTCTCATCCCTGTCATCCTTTTTTGTACCTAGTCCATGGCCATGGGAATCTCTTTGCTTTTGTGCAATGTGGAGGGTCATCTCTGGGACCATGTTTGATTGGAGGCAGCATGTGACAATCACCAATGCACAGACAGTAGGTGGGGAGACAGCAGAGTCACAAAGCAGCTGAACAGGTTCTCAGGTGGTAAAGTGAAGCCCATCAAATCCCAGGCAGTGCTTGTAAAAAGCGGGCAAGGTCTTTGCAGGCTAAACTGTGAACGCTGCAGTGGTGCAGATCCGGGGGATTTTCCCGTGGCTGTGGACAGGGAGTGAAAACTTTTGCGGAGAGACACATTTCCTCTGCAGATTTATTCAGCATTTGTGTTGGGAACTGCTTGGGACAATCTCACATGCAGCAAACAGATCCTCTCACCCCTTTGTGCTACTTTTCACATTCCCCAGGTAGTAGTAACAGGGCCATCAGTTGAGTGATTACTAGTCCCCACTGCTACTGAAGAGACTGGGAATGAACAGAGGGGTGTGGAGGGTGGCTGCAGGGCCCAGATCTTTGGCTCCTCCTGTTCCCCAAAGGAGCTGCTGTTTGCACTTACGCATTTCTACTCTGAAACCTGATGGAGAATCATAATGGTGCAATTGAAGGGGTCGTCCCCATTGGGAAGTTGAACAAATTTAACTTAAATTAGCTTTTAGAAAGGAAGGATGATGCAGAGTCAGTGTGCTGGCCCCGACATTGGGCACCTGGTTTCAATGATCTTCTCTGCAAGAGACTCCCTGTATGACCTTAGGCAAGTCACTTAGTTGCTGTGTACCTCAGTATCCCCATCTGTAAAATGGGGATAACAGCATTGCCCTACCTCCAAGGAGGGGTTGAGAGGAGAAATACATTCAAAATATTGAGTTGCTCAAATACTATGTTGACTTGCCAACATTTGCAAACAAAAATAGATATCTACATATATGTGCATAAATCTGCATAGATTGACATATTGCCTGTTTGCCCTACTCACACCCACTTGGTGCATTGCTTCCATCCATCTCATTGAGCATTCATTGCACACCCACTTTCATTCCGTCCTGTTCTTCCACCCACACACTCATTACACACAAACTCTCCAGGCACCACTTACTGCACCACCCACCCCCGTTCATTCCACACTGAGTACACACACCCTGGACACAGACAGAGCCACTCACTGTGGATACCCACCCCACCCGTTCTATAGCCATCTGTGCCCCCTGCACACACCCATTCACGCTCTGTTCAGCGCACACATCGCCCCACTCGTTTCATGCACACGTCACCCAATACACATCACCCCCGTTCATCCTGTGCACACGTCCCATCACTTCCAGGTGCCTCCACAGCTCCACCAACCCAACCCCCAAGCTACACCAGAGCAGGAGAGCACAGCCAGAGGCCTGGCCCTTTATAGGCAGATCCCCGGAGAAGGAGAGGTTTCTAGGTGTTCAGTACAAGTCTTATCCTTGTGAGCACCCCAGTCCCTGGCTCCCGCCTCTACCCCCAACTCCCAATTCCCTGGGCAAGAAACTGCCACAGTCCTAGTCCCCCATACAGCCCACGGGCTCCCACCCGGTATCTGATCTCCTAAGTTTAATACCTGGTTCCCATGTCTCTGGCCAGAAAACTTCCCACTCCAGTGCCCCTCTGTATCCCCCAACCAAGGGGTCGCTCAGTCTGGTTCCCCCCCAAACCCCAGACCCCACATCCCCACTTTTCCTGAGCTCCTAGCTCCCTGCTCCACCCCACGGATATGGGCTGGACTTTGCCAGTGAGGCCCCCAGGATCCCCACCCCCCCCACCTGAGGTGACTGCCAGGGGACTCCCAACCCCTGACCCCCTCTGTGTGGGGTGCGCTTCTGACCCTCGGTCCTCCCATCTGCCATCCTATGTGGCTCTGACCCACTGCTCTCATGTACCTGTGACACCTCATGTGCCTCTAATGCCCCCTCCCTGCCCCATGTATCTGCATAGTCCCGTGCTGGGGCAGGGGTGGAGCAGCGCTGCCCCAGGGCGAGGGCAGGGAGGAATCCTGGGTTTGTAGACAGACCACGGCACCTGCTGCCCCCTTCAAGGTGTGTTACACGCTCCCCCTCCCCCCGCCATGTGCCAGTCCCTCTCTGTGGGCTGGTGCCTCAGCCCCACCTCTCCTGCTCCCTGCCCCCGTGGGGTGACGTGAAGGGAGCAATCGCTGCACTGCCCTGAGCACAGGGGCTGCAATTGTGCCTGGTCTCACACAGCTCAGGCAAATCGCAGGCTGCTGCTGAGAGTGGGGGTGCCCGTCAGTCCTCCTGCCCCTATAACCCAAACCACAACCCCCTGGGCCTAGTGCCGGTCGCTGGCTGAACTGAAAGCAAGGCTGGGAGCCAGCAAGCGCCAGGCGCACATGCCACTGAGTCGAGCCACCCGAAAGGTGAAAGGAAAAACGAGGCCCCAAAGGCAGCAGCCTTCCAAGCTTTCCTTAGCTCTGTGCTCTCGCACAGACAAGAGAATTGTGACACTAAGAACCAGTCACATGGGGGGGGTGGTAAAAAAAGCCCCCAAACAACAACAAAGCAAAAGCCACCCCTGCCCCGCAAAAAGAAAGCCCCCAAACACACAACAGGTTGTGCAAGTTGTGCCCTTCCCCCCCTGTGCTCCTGTGTAACAGCCAGGCTCAACTGAGCCCTGGGAGGACAGGGCAGCACTGAGGTGAGTGAAGGGTTAACTCTCTGAGTGGAAAGAAAAGGAGGACTTGTGGCACCTTAGAGACTAACCAATTTATTTGAACAGGAGCTTTCGTGAGCTACAGCTCACTTCATCGGATACAAGTGAGCTGTAGCTCACGAAAGCTCGTGCTCAAATAAATTGGTTAGTCTCTAAGGTGCCAGAAGTCCTCCTTTTCTTTTTGCGAATACAGACTAACACGGCTGTTACTCTGAAACCTCTCTGAGTGGGTTGCTCTGAGTTTCACTTTCACATGTGAGTTTCCTCACTCAGTGCAGACTCTGCAGGGTGGGGCGAGAGGGAGCCAGTGCTGCTCGTTCTGGGTCCTGGGCTCTTCTTGTCTCTCTATTTGTGGGTCTAAATAGTGAGAAAGCGGAGGCAAAGGAAGGAAGCTGGATACCAAGTTCTGTCTGGACTCCCCCCTCTTACAGTAAGTCCCTCCCAGGACCCAGGGGCCCCATGCTCTACGTTCCTGTGACTCAACTCAGTACAGCTTTGTATGGGTCAGAGCAGAGGGGAACTAGCTCGTCCTGCCTGGCCTTTGTCATCACAAATGTCTGGCTGCAGTAAAGAAGAATCTTGTCTAAGGAGTGGAGAATCCAGTGTGCCAGATATAGGGAGCCTGGGTGTAGGACCCTGCAAGGTGGGAGGTCCCAGAGCTTTGGCCACAGCCTGAGCCTGAACCTCTATTAACTGCAATTAAACAAGGCCTCATGAGCCTGGATCAGCTGGCATGGCCCAGCCACGGGTTTTGAATTGCAGGGTAGATGTACCCTTAGTGACCTGGGTGCTATTCCCAGGTCTCTCTGAAGTGGCCTTGTGCAAGCTGTCCCCTATTAAAGTCTATGTCTACACTGCACAGTTAACCTAGGCGATTGGCACCTGCGTCTGAGCACTTGGGTTAGCCTAGCCTGGGTGTGAGTGTCCCCACAGTAAAGCCGTACCCGTTTTACTGTGCTCTCACTGTTTCTGCACTCACCTGTGTTTGGCTGGGGGGTAGGGTTGCCAACTCTCCCAGACCGGACTGGACGCCATTGACACAAATGAGGACGTCATCACCGCAAAATGGAGTCCAGTCTGGGAGAATTGACAACCCTACTGGGGGGATATCCCAGGGCTCTCTGTGCAGAGACACACTAAGATTCTTTTCTAGTCAATTGTGGGAGAACTTATTTGTCCTCCAGGGGATTTGTGGGAAGATCGTTGGAGGCCTATCAGCACTCCAGTGATTTTTGCCAGCATCCTCACGATAAAATGGGTGGGTTCCAGCCTGACTTAAAGCAGAGCCTGGGTTCCATCCCCAAAGCCGGGTGAGCTCGCCTGGCCTTAGAGCACCTCCAAACCAAGGTCAAAGGTTTTACTGGGTGGATGGTGGGGTGGGGTGGGGTGCGGGATGTTAAGGCTCAAACCTGGGTAAGAGCCTGGGTGAACTGTGCAGCGCAGACATTCCCTAATCAACAAATGATCATGACCTCCAAGGTATGAGAGCTTGGCTTAGAACAGGGGTGGGCAAACTTTTGGGCCCAAGGGTTACATTGGGGTGCGAAACTGAATGGAGGGCCGGGTAGGGAAGGCTGTGCCTCCCCAGACAGCCTGGCCCCCGCCCCCTCTCCGCATCCTCCCACTTCCTTCCCCCATGAATGCCCCCCTTCAGAACCCCTGACCCATCCAACCCCCCCGCTCCTTCTCCCCTGTCCATCCCCTCCCAGGACCCCGGGGCCCCAAACCATCCCCCTGGAACCCCACCCGCAATCCAACCCCCCTGCTCCCTGTCCGCTGACTGCCCCTCCTGACCCCTATCCACACCCCCACCCCTGACAGGCCCCCCAGGACTCCCACGCCTATCCACCCCCCCCCGTTCCCCATCCTCTGACTGCCCCCCCCAGAACCTCTGCTCCATCCAACCGCCCCCTGTCCCCTGACTGTCCCCCCCAAACCTCCACCCCATCCAATTGCCCCCTGCTCCCTGGGACCCCCTGCCCCTTATCCAAGCCCCCCGCCCCCGCCCCCGCTCCCTTACCATGCTGCTCAGAGCGGCAGGAGCTCGCAGCCATGTCGCTGCGCTGCCCAGCAGGAGCGGCAGGCCAGAGCACCGGCAGCGTGGCGCACTGAGGCTGCAGGGGAGGGGGGACAGCAGGGGAGGGGCTGGGGACTAGCCTCCCCGGCCGGGAGCTCAGGGGCCGAGCAGGACGGTCCCGCGGGCCGCAGTTTGCCCACCTCTGGCTTAGAATAAGGGTTATAAAGGCAGGGACCACTCTAGCTATAGATAAATGAGGCAGCTGCCTACTATGGCAAATTCTGCCTGGGGTGGCCGCGCCAAACCTGAGTGACTCTGCAACCCTGTGCAGCAGGTGGCAGGGCTGCTCACTCAAACGTGGCCAGACCACCCTCTATCATGGCCGCACATGAGCAAGTGGTGCTGTGACCTGGTGTTTGAGGTCTCCTGCTGCAGGAGAGTGAGTCTGTGTGTGTATGGGGGTGGGTTTTTGGAGGGGGGTGAGGGAGTGAGAGAACCTGGATTTGTGCAGGAAATGGCCTAACTTCATTATCATGCACATTGTGTAAAGAGTTGTCACTTTGGATGGGCTATCACCAGCAGGAGAGTGAATTTGTGTGGGGGGTGGAGGGTGAGAAAACCTGGATTTGTGCTGGAAATGGCCTAACCTGTTGCTCACTTTAGATAAGCTATTACCAGCAGGACAGTGGGGTGGGAGGAGGTATTGTTTCATATTCTCTGTGTATATATAAAGTCTGCTGCAGTTTCCACGGTATGCATCTGATGAAGTGAGCTGTAGCTCACGAAAGCTCATGCTCAAATAAATTGGTTAGTCTCTAAGGTGCCACAAGGACTCCTTTTCTTTTAGTCTAAACAAGCTCTCTCCAGTGCCTCAAGGTGAGTCCACAATGCATGATACTTTCAGTGAGCTAAAATCATATTACAGTCAATCAAATTCTATGGAGTAAGCCAGAATCTTCAGCGCAGACAGACAAAGGAAGATATGGGTGTGGCAAGTTCTCTGCTTCCTCTTGGAAATGGAGGGTGTATGTTTGCAAGTTCACATATTTGTATAGTTTGTTTATACATTTGTATTGCAGCCAGAAGGGAGAATAATGGATTCCATTTGCTCTGGTTCCAAAATGTCTTGAAAGATCTCTGGAGCTGTGTTAGAAGAAGTAAAAGAAAGTAACTGGGGTGGAGCAGTGGGGGTAGGAGCTGTAACGGTATAAAGGGTGAAATGTTCCTCTCTGTGTCCCCAAGTGGAGGGACAATTGAACCAGACACCCCAGCCCTTGGAGTGAAAAAAGGAGGAGTGTTTGCTTATTTCATCTTCCTCTTCCTTTCCGTGAAAGCCCTTCTGTGCAGGTCTGGCTCCAATGAGCTGGAGTGGGAGCCGTCATGACTGACGAGAGAAATAGCCCGTCTCTCTGATATTCTCCAAACCTACCAGGCAGCTTGTGACTCCTCCCTTTTGAAAGAATGTTTGTGAGAACTGGGGGTGGCAATGGAATGGACACATACATTTTGCCTTAGTAAGGACTGCAGGATTGGGTCCCCAGTTTGTTCTTTTAGCTTTGTGTTTTGTAGATGGGGTAGTTTATGTTTAGGGTGGCCTGATTTGCAAGATTATCTCTACAGTTTTCTCTTAGCATCTGTGATAGGCCTGTCTCCACATTCCACTGCATTAAACATTGTGTATTTGAAAATTGGTAGGGTTAGTAAAATGGTTCCTATAATGCTTACAAGATGGCTGCTGCTAAGTCACAAAATAAACCCTGTCAGAATTTGCTTCGGTATATTGAGAGAAAAGAAGCAAACATTCTTCCTACAATTTTAACTTCCTCATCAAGAAAAGTTACCAAAAAGAAAAGAATGTGTCTATTTTATTTTTACTAGAAGGGGAACATTCTGAACGTTCCCATAACAGGTCTTTCCTGCATGTTCTTTGTGAGTGCAGTGGATACTATGCCAAACACTGATGCGTGTTCATAATGTCAGATTATTCTGGCCTTACCACTTTCCTTGTTTTGTACAGTTACACTGCCAGTTTTCCCAGGACATATTTTAAGGCATTTGTATAATATTTAAGAAAAATAAAAACCACGAGCATGCATAAATTACTACAAATCTAAGACTTTGGAAGAAACTAAAATTTGTGGAAATTCATATTGCCCCGTAAGTGGGCCATCAGTTTACTGTGGATGAATGAGCTCCATTCCATTTCCAACATTTATCTGTGCTCATTAAATCATAAAACCACTTCTCTCTGAAGACTTTTCCACAATATAATATGGTAGTTCTCCCCTTCAGGAAGGTTTTCCTGGGTTCAGCCTATATTTTCCTACTCAATTTCAGCCCACTACTCCTAGTTGTATTCTTCTGGGCCAGCCTAAACAAACCCTCTCTTTGGAGTGTTCCTTTCTGATGCAGTGTTTCCAGAGAGTGATCATGTTCTTGTTTAGTTCAGGTTTAGTCATGCTCTACAGCTGAGCCATATTCTTGTGTCTGGCTGAGTTCCAGTTGTCATAGTATTAAAGGGGTGCCAAAGACAGATGTTTGCCGTGTTTCTGTCCCACTTCTAACCAGGGATTATTGGAGCACAACAATGCTCCAGATGTGCCTTCTTTTCCTGGCCATGTGTCCTACATTGGGGCTTGGGCGGTGATGGTATAGAGTCCTGTCCTGAAAAACCCACCTGGCCAGGGCAATCCTGAGATGGCCACCTAGGCTGGTTTTACAGTGCGCATGGAAATGATGGATTCACCATCTCTTACCGTCTTCAAGACTGTGTGCCATTCTGGAAGATCTACTTGAATCAAACGTAAGCTTTGATCTCAGTACAGGGGAGACTGTGTGAAATTCAGTGGCTTCTGTTATACAGGAGGTCAGACAAGATGAAGTAATGGTCCTTTCTGGACTGAAAATCTCCAAATCTGTGTGAGGTTCAGTTTTCTCACCACTTTTCTTAGCTGTTACTGTACCTATTGTGTCATTTCCTTCTTTCTCAGGTGGATCCTGGCTTCGTTGTCCGGGGAGTGGAGATGGGGATTGGCTGGTCGCTCTGTCCAGAATCCTATCTAAGGACAGAAACGCCTGAGCTGTCGCTGGCTGCTCGGGGCCGCGCTCCTGTTGTGAGGTCTCAGCCCCTGTCGGGCCGGGCAGTCTCAGGGCCGTGTCACCAGAGGGAGTTTGTGACTCGGGGGAAGCAGGATGTAAAACAGCTCGGTGGGTGCAGGGGGAAGCTAGGCAAAGCCAGAAACCAGCAAGGGGGGCTGGTTTGGCCCTGTGTGATGTTATCTGGTTAAAATATGACCATGTCATTGTTGCTACCACTGATATAGAATTGCAACAAAGCTTGTACGACGTGTGTCAAGTAAGGTGTTGTCGGGAAGGTTATGATTTGCTCCATATGATTAGGCTGTTTGTATGTGTGTGTCATGTTTGTATCTGAAGTTAAGAGTATTGGCTCTATACCTGTATTTCTAACGTGTTTGCTTTTGGGTAGCACCCATAAGTTATTTAGCCTGCAAATCTCAAAGGGACTATTCAAGTTAAATGGCTTATTAAGGAACACTTAACTCACAGTGGACTATCTACACTTATGCTTCTGCTGTGACTGAGCAAAATCATGCATGGACATGTGACTTGCCCATGTGACCCCAAACACCATCGTGTTCCCTGAAATTTTCTACAGTGAGAACAATTGGATTCCCTTCACTTGGCAGGGGCTATAAAAGGCGTTGGAAACATTTTTCCTCTTTTCTGCTCAAACCTCTGGACTTTGAACTTATACTAATGGGATCATTCTAACCAAGGGACTAAGGGCCTTCCAATGATTTGGAAGCAACCAGAGACTTGATTTAAGCTAGAAGTTTATTCCATCACTGCTACAAGCCTGATCCAAGAACGTTGCAATTATTGTATGTATATTGACCTGGGTATGTGGCTGGTCCTTAGGGATCAGAAGAACCCTTTTGTTTGATTAAGTTGGTTTTAAATAACCACTCACCATTAAGTGTAGTGATTTTTGGCAGTGATACAAGGACTGGAATCCCTAAGGAGGCTGCTTTTCTGACTTCTTGTTAGCCACTGTGGTGAAACAGAAGTTTACTTTTGTTGTTGGTTTGGTATATCTTATGGAAGAATAACCACCAGTTTTGGGGTGTATCTGTCTTATTTCGAAGCAGTTTGTCCTGAATTTGGTATTCTCAGTTTTGACCCACTGAGGCACGGTGACACCCTGTTCTAAGGGAGAAGCTGGGATTGTGATTGGTTGAAGCTGTCTGAGGAGGCCTTGCAGGAGAAGTCTGTGCGAAAAGTTTGAAGTATCCCAGGTCCCATAAAGCAGAACAGGTCAGAGTTTGAGGTTGGGCAGCTGCTCCATAACATGTGGTCCCACAGCTGGAGCCTGAAGCAGAGGGCGGGCTTAGGCACCAACTAGAGTGGTAACCAAGGGCTGAAGAACTTTGCCCTTATGCCAGGGCTCATGGTACCCCTGCAATCAGTGTGTGTAGATCTTGAGGAACCCCGGACAGAAAGTGTTAAGGTTTGTGGAAGTTGTGTGGTGAAGAATTGCCCCTCTTGTAAGGGGGCTGTGAAAGCCTGAGTGTTTATGGGAACCCCATGGAGGGCTTGAGCCCGGAGGTCCTAGTGTCTGGAGCACTGACAGTACTGGCCTGGAGCATGTGTGTTATGAGAGGAGATGGAGCACTTGTAAATCAGGAAGAGGAGGAAGCAATGTGCTGGGGAAGGGGCTGCTGTGGGCAGCCATAGGAGGAAGTACTACAGGGGTCTCGGAGCAGCGATGAGGAGGGGAAAGGGGAGGTTGGTGGCAGCTGTCCTGCAAATGAGTTAATGTGCAACATTCTGCTGCGTATGGCAGAGTGTGAGATGGAAGGAAAATGTGTGTTTCACTCAAGATGGATGATTCTAGGCCAGCGGGTGTAATTAGTAATTGCAGAGAGGCCAGCACTAATGATCCTTCAAAGACAAATAAAGCATTCAGTATATTCAGATCCATCCAAACACTAATTTTAGAGTGGGACTGTATGTGATCATCACTGTTTTATTAACAGCAATGGAAGTGTCACCTGACACCGATCCTTGATGACTCCATAGCAAGAATGATCTGCTGCAAAATCATCCCCTGAGGTAGAAATCCATGTGTGAAGAACAGTTAGTGGAGAATAAAATCTTCTGTAACATCCACTCCGTCACCATTTCTCTTGGTTCTATTTAGCCTAGAAGGTGGGGAATTAGAACTAATCACACAGCACCATCATTGATTTCTGGTTAAACAGATTGTACCATGTGGTGCTTATGCACAACTCTAATTTATACATTTTGCAGAAGCACTTAGGGTTTGTGGCCAGTAGGAATGTGGAAGGAGGGCTTTAAATGTACCAAATATCCCCTGCTCCCTGTAACTCTAAACATAATAATTTCTTTTCCTCCTTCAAAAAATTATTATCCTGCTTCTAATGCTAAAAGGGGAATAAAATGCAGAAAATACCATAATTAATATTGCAGCAACGTATATAGAAGCACACAGCCTGCAATACCCTATATAGCATAAAGCACATAGTAAATTCATATAATAGCAGGCCATAAACCAGTCTCCACTTTCCAAAACGACACATAGAATGTGTAACTGGGAAACTTTAAAAGGTTTAGCATCTAAGAATCTGGACACTTAACCCAACCTACAGAGGCTCCCACCTGGCCCCATGACCATCTCCATGACATCCTGCTTATCCCTATTGCTGGGTGGGATTTTTGGTCTTCTGGTGCCCTTAGAAGATAGTGGGCCTATGGCCTCTATTAAGTGTTTCTCTTCTCTCATCTACCAATAGGCTCCCTTGGTTTCACCCACAGACCAGACGTAATCCACTCTAGGTCCTCCCATTGCCTGACTCCACAGGGTCTTCTCTTCCCATCCACAGCCATGTACCTTCCAAACAAAATCTCCTCAGTGGTTCCTTTGCTCTTTCAGGCCTTGACATAACTTAATGATATAACACAACATACACTGTGCAGGACTACAATTCAATGTAATTCACCACTAGCAAGCCAGGCAAATTATAAACTCAACCCCCACCCAGTAATTTCCTATTCTTGCAGTTCCCCTATTCAGAAACCCCAGGGAAAAGCTAAGCTTTGCTATGTACCTTGAAGAACATCAAATTTGGGTTATTTTGAACGAAGGGACGGGGAGAAAATTACAAAGTTGTGAGGCCCTCACAGAGAATGCCCTGCTAGCAGCCCCTTGTTTATACCAGCAGGGCTTTAGTATCTCTGCTGATCTCAGCTGAGGTGCTGTGTCATGAGGAGAGATGGGGGTGGAAGTGTCTCATAGATAGGTAGCTCCTCAACCATCTAGGACTAATGTTAAAATTCCCATCCCACTGTTTTATGGTTCTTTCATAATTTCACCTTGCTGTGAGGCAGATCAGTATTACTGTCTCCATTTCACAGTGAGCCAGTGACAGAGCCAAGAATAGAACCCTGAAGTCTGGGCTCACAGGCCTGTGCATTAATCACAAGATCATCCGTCCCCTAATTTATCCCTGCTGGATTTCTTTTGCTTCTTTTTCCCTCTCTTGATCCCAGTCTCTGTCTTTCAATCTCATCAGACTCTCACTGTCTTTGACAAGGCTGAAGTTGGTTCCTTGTTCCTTATTTGTGGTTCCCTTATTCAAAGACCAAAATTTCCTAAATATTCAATGTAAAATTTAATTTTCAGACTTCACCATAATAGATGTGAATGAATCTTATAATAGTTGATAATGGTGATTAATAAATTAATAATTTAAATAAAAAACTGGGTTTTGACTGGTTATGACAAAGTATTTCTCAGGTCACCGCAAGTGACATGTCGCTACAACCATTAGATGGCTCTGAAGTAGCTGGGATACGTCATTTCCCAGCCTGAAGCTTTATTCCTGACCAATATGCTGACCTATGTCTAGGGCTTCTTTTTTTCAGGGTTTATTAGTTTCATTTGGGTGTGTGTGTGTTATTTTTTAGCTATTTTTGAGTCTTATGTAGATGTCAAAAAATCAGAGGGTTCCAGGGTTTTTTAAGTACATACGGTAATGAGTCATGTACATTATGTAGTATTATACAGTCAGATATTACTGTAGTGAGTAATCTCCTTATAATGTTCCCTTGTGCAATTTAACATAGTACTGTTTCAAACCTATAGCGTCCACCAGCTGGGTCTACACAGACCCTGCTGATGCACAACATCTTGGTGTGCTTAAAAATTGCACGCCTGTAGTCCGTATTACTGCTCTGTGTACAAGAAGCCCCTAAATACAAGCAAACATTTCCGTTGTTTTGTCTAGACTTTATTGGATAAACACCAGTTTCATTTTTTGTATCGGGGTGTTTTTGTCCATGTTAATCAGTAAAAACCTAAAATCAGAAGCCCTACATTTGTCACCCCTCCCCCACCCCCACAACCTTCCATAAGAAACTGGGTTTTGACTGCCCCTAAGTGACAAAACACTTCTCGGATCACCCCAAGTGACACATCCCTGCATCTGCTGTGCCATTATGAAGCCATGAAGCTATGCCACTCCCAGAGCTGACGTTTCATTTTAAGGCTGAGCTCTGCCAAATATTTCACCTCCATTTCTATTTTGGGTTTTCTTTGTTAGTAAACATAGAATTTGCGTTTAAAATCAAACAAAAGCAGTATTCTACCAAATCATTGCAAATCCAGCTGTAATGTTTTCACAGAAATTATATGGACAGTTGCAAATTATGAAGTCTGTAAGAACCCTGGTTTGGTCTTAGACAAATTAAAAACAGGAAAAATGGCTAAATTTATCAAAACTTGTTTGTTACAAATAAAAAATGTGTTATGATTAGTATTGTGTCTTTTGCTCATTACACAAAAAACATACTATGAAGAAACTCCATGGGCTCAGCTGGCTCCCAAAGAACCATGTTTATTAACTATATACAGACATGCAAGGCCTAGTTTAATACACACTGCTCCTCTGACTAGTTTCTGATGGCTTCTAGAACAGAACAGTGATCACCACTAGACAGCTCACAAGCTACTTAAAGGGGTATTACTCTATTCCTATGTACTACAATTAGTTGAAACAGTCTTTAGTGTTGCCGTGAGTCTCCTACAGCAGCAATGTGGCTTGGTACACTTTCCTTTTCAAGGAATTGAGAGAGCTCTTCATCTGTGGCTAGAATATTTCCACTTTCTTTCCTTTTTAATTCCAAAATTCCATAAAGAAACACCAGCTCTCTGTTTGGCTGAGATTGTGGTGTGATGCTGGTAGACCAAATGCCAGTTCATCCTAAGGCTGAATGCGTCACCCGAGCACTGACAAATTCATAGCTGGAAACCAGTCCAGCTGTCATGCGTGTTAGTATTGTAAAAATAGATCTGAAGATTGTATGAATGTGTTCAGTGTTTATACTACTTGAAAAGCTAGTAGGATGTTGCATGGATTGTTCTCACTCAGCTATACCTACCCCATGTCATAAAGCCTTAGCAAACATTTGCAATGGAAACCGCTGTGACTATGTAACTCATCAGACAAGGAAAAGGCCTTGTATAATGCAACGAATGGGCCATTGTGTGAGATCAAAGACTTTAAAGTGTATTCCTCCTTCCCCTCCCCCACCAGAAAGAAGAGACCTGCCTGTGAACTGTTGCTATAAGCTTGATTTCTGAGGAGCGAAGGTATAAAATGCCTCAAACAGAAAAATCAAGGTGTCTCTTTGCTTTTTGGACTCTGACAGGGCCAGAGATATTAAGACTGAAGTAGACACCCCTAGAGTTATCTCCGGGTTTGCCCTGAAGGGCATTTTGAATTAACAAATCTCTACAACTTTGCTAATCTTAAAACATAGCTGGTAGCTCATCTGTGTGTATATGCCTGCTTGCCCCATTTCTTTTCTTAGTTATTAAATCTGTAGTTAGTTTACTATTGAATGGGCTGCCAGTGTTGTCTTTGGTGTGAGGTCTAAGGTATGACTTGCCCTGAGATAAGTGACTGGTCCCTAGGGACTGGAGCAACTTGAGTATTTTGTGATTTTTTGGAGTAAAGCAACCATTGATGACAAGCTGAGCTGACCAGGTTGGCAAGACAGGGGACCAAGGAGGCTGTGACTTCATGACAAGTCAACTATAGTACTTCAGAAGTTCATATTTGTTACAGGGTTGGCAAAATCTAATCACAGAACATACATATCCTAGGAGGTTTCAGCAGCTGGGATTCCCAAACTGTGCAGAAGCCATAGATGGTACCCATGTGAGCATAATCTGTCCAAAAGAAATGCAAACAGGTTCATTGGCAGAAAGAGATATTCCCTAGTGTTACAAGCTTTGGAGGACCATCAAGGGCGATTCATTAACACATGTATGGATAAAATGCATGAAACCAGGGTGTTTAGAAACTTGAGACTCCTTGACAGTGAGCAGGAAGGTACCCTATTTTTACAGAATAAGGACATCAAAATAGTCACTGTTTCCACTATGAGTCTGGGGGTCTTGGCCTACCCACTGTTCCCCTAAGTTCTTCTTCGAGTGATGTTCCCAGGGGCGCTCCACTGTAGGTGCGGCAGCGGCTTTGCTTCTTGAGTTGGAGATCTCAACAGCAGTGCCCGTGGGACCTCCCATGCGCACCTCCCCTCCCCCGCCCCGCGCGCAGGTCGTATATATAGCGCTGTGCGGTCCTACCAGCCTCAGTTCCTTCTCTCCTGCCTGCGGTCTGGAATGGAACACTTAGCAGAGCCCAAGGTGCTCGTTAGATAGTAGCTTTCCTGCTTTCTTCTCATCGTTGTTAGTTTCCCTTTTCTCTTTCTTCCTCCTAAAACAAAAGAAAAGAAAAAAAAATATTTCATTCTCCCATTTTTCGCTACTTCCCCTTAGGGAAGCGACTCCCTCACCCGTCTGTCTGGTTCACCCGTGTTTAAGCAGTATGTCTCCTACGGAGCTGCCTTCTCTATAACGGACGGCAGCTCAAAGTGTATCCACTGCCTAGGAGAGGGACTCATGCCTCAGAAGTGTTCCCATTGCCTGGGGGCAAAGCCGAGAGACAGAAGGGACAGGGATCTTAAACTCAAATTCATTCTCATGGATAAGTCCCTGCAACCTGCGTCGGACCCCGGTTCCTTTTCCTCACCAGAGAATTCCTCACGCTCGGTGAGGCTGTCTACTGACCCTCACTCCTCTAGCCCCAGCAAGAGCAAAACATCCTCTGATAGGACTGAGGGTAAGAAGAGACCGGCCCCTTCCTCAGTTTCTGAAGCACGAACAACAAGAGTGCCATCCCCGACTCGGTCCGTGGCTTCAACAGCGTCTGACAAGGGGCACAGATCTGCTCCAGACTGACACCCTCTGTTCCTCAGAGTCAGTCTAAGGAAGGAAATGGGGTGAAAAAGTATCGGCGTCACCTTCTGTTGTTGGCGACCGAAGCGGGCCCCCTACTTCGTTACAGCTCCAGGACTGTTCCTGGCACCGAGGAAACCATCGGCACTGACAACGGCACCGGCAAAACAGCCGGCTCCAGTGAAGCCCTCGGCCCTGATGCTGCGCACGGCACTGAAGCCCTATTCACACAAATCCTTGGCACAGAAAAAGCCACCCGCACCTTTGCAAACTCTGAATAAATCTGTAGCTCCAAAAAGCTCTCTGGTGCCATCTGCTGATCCTTTTCCATATCACACCTCAGCGCCACACTCCACATCAGAACTGAGGAGAGCTTCCCCACATGGATTCACGCATTTGTCAGACCTCCCTATATCTGGCACACCGGATGCTCCACTCCTTAGACAGGAGGTTTCCTAAGTCTTACCCACATAACAATCAAGACACTCTTCACACTGTCCCACAGGGACGGCACCTACTTTCCCTAGTGACGTCGAGGATGAATATCAAGAATCTTTTGCCCCATCAACATCAGGGCAATTGACATCAACTTACAGCCTTACCTGCTGCAGTTCAGGGCACTCAGTCTTTTCAGGGGCCCCCATGGATGCAACCATTTATTCCCTTTTCACCCTAATTGGCCATATTGGGACTCCTGGGCCACGTATAGGGCACAATTCGGTTATTCCTCACCGCTGCAAACACACCGGCTTCCATCCATCCCCTCCTCGACAATCTCTCGACCTCCAGAGCCACAGACAGTGCAAATACCAGCACTGGAGGAGGAAGTGGAAGGAGAGCAGGATGAAGAGGTAGGTCTGGTCCTCCATTTGTCTTCATCTTCACCTGATGAAGCCTTCATGCCACCACCTCCCACAGCGGCTGATGATTTTTGTCACTTTCAGGAGTTGTTTTGTAGAGTGTCTGACTCCCTAAACATCCCGCTCCATGAGGTCAAGGAACAACAACACAAATTGATTGGCATTCTTCATACCTCCTCCAGAACAAAAATTGCCCTACCTATTAACAGTATTTTCCCAATCTCTGGTTTGGCTTTGGTGTGTA
This sequence comes from Eretmochelys imbricata, assembly GCF_965152235.1. Taxonomy (NCBI): domain Eukaryota; kingdom Metazoa; phylum Chordata; order Testudines; family Cheloniidae; genus Eretmochelys; species Eretmochelys imbricata. Next base: position 18,248,104 of record NC_135577.1, read on the forward strand.
CATACCAAGAGATTTTAGAGTGGATTGGAGTCTTTCATTGAATGTAAGGAGTTGTCTGTGTGCTCAGAAAAGAGTTTTTGTCCCTTGAACCTGCAAACCTTCTTTGACAGACTCCAGCCTCTATTCCCCCTGCATGCAAAAGGGCCGATAGGAAATATTATGTACCTGCAAAATATGCAGAGTTTTTATTTTCACATCCTGCCCTGAATTCTCTCGTGGTGAATGCAGTGCAGGTGAAGGGCCGTCAATATCAATCCCAAACTTGCCATTGTGACCGAGATTGGAAATGTTTAGATCTCCCGGGCAGAAAATCCTATTAGTCTGCTACCCTCCAGTTTTGAATTTGCAACTATGAGGTCCTTATGGCCAAATACAATTACAGAAATTATTCTAAGCTGGAGGGACTTTGCCACTATCTGCCAGAGGCAAAAATGGAACAATTCCTGCCCCTCATTTTGGAAGGTCACTTAATAGCTCACATGGCCCCGCTGGCCTCCCTGGAATGCATCCGATGAAGTGAGCTGTAGCTCACGAAAGCTTATGCTCAAATATATTGGTTAGTCTCTAAGGTGCCACAAGTACTTCTTTTTTTTTTGCGAATACAGACTAACACGGCTGCTACTCTGAAACCTTAGCTGACACAGCTGCCTGATCCATTGCGGCCACAGTAGTAATGTGACGTGCATGATGGTTGAGCCTTTCAGGATTCCCTAAGGAGGTGCAAAATACGGTCAAGGATCTCCCATTCAAGGGACAAAAACTCTTTTCTGAGCACACAGACAACTCCTTACACTCAATGAAAGACTCCCGAGCCACCCTAAAATCCCTTGGTGTATATATACACCACAGCCAAAATGGAGATCAGGAAAATATCAGCTCCCTCCATGATCTTGCCCTCAGCTATACTACCCGCAGTGGCAGTTTGACAACCAACTCCGTCATAGAATCATAGAATATCAGGGTTGGAAGAGACCTCAGGAGGTCATCTAGTCCAACCCCCTGCTCAAAGCAGGACCAATCCCCAACTAAATCATCCCAGCCAGGGCTTTGTCAAGCCTGACCTTAAAAACTTCTAAGGAAGGTGTCAAGGTTCCTTCCCCACTCTGAACTCTAGGGACAGATGTGGGGACCTGCATGAAAACCTCCTAAACTTACTTTTACCAGCTTAGGTTAAAACTTCCCCAAGGTAGAAACTATTTTACCTTTTGCCCTTGGACTTTATCGCTGCCACCACCAAACGTCTAACTGGTATATTACTGGGAAAGAGCCCGTTTGGAAATGTCTTTCCCCCCCAAATCCTCCCTTACCTTTACTCCCCCTTTCCTGGGGAAGGCTTGATAAAAATCCTCACCAATTTGCATAGGTGAACACAGACCCAAACCCTTGGATCTTAATAACAATGAAAAAGCAATCAGGTTCTTAAAAGAAGAATTTTAATTGAAGAAAAAGTAAAAGAATTACCTTTGTAAAATCAGGATGGTAAATACCTTATAGGGTAATCAGATTCAAAACATAGAGAATCCCTCTAGGCAAAACCTTCAGTTACAAAAAGACACAAAAACAGGAATCTACATTCTATTCAGCACAGCTTATTTTCTCAGCCATTTAAACAAAACAGAATCTAGCGCATATCTAGCTAGATTACTTACTAAGTTCTAAGACTCCATTCCTGTTCTCTTCCCGGCAAAAGCATCACACAGACAGAGAGAACCTTTGTTTCTCCCCCTCCCCCCAGCTTTGAAAGTATCTTGTCTCCTCATTGGTCATTTTGGTCAGGTGCCAGCGAGGTTATCCTAGCTTCTTAACCCTTTACAGATGAAAGGGTTTTTCCTCTGGCCAGGAGGGATTTTAAAGGTGTTTACCCTTCCCTTTATATTTATGACAGGCTCATTAAGTTTTTACAAGCCCCTTAAGCAAACAGAGCACATTAACACATGGCACCGGAGTTCACAGACAGACCCCTGCTTTGCAGGCAGACCCCAAAGAGCTTGCAAAAAATCATCCTACAAAGCACCTAAGATCAAACCCCTAGTGCTTACTATTTATGAGTCAATGGGAATATTCTGAAGAGCCAGAACTATAGCAGATAGCAAAGATCTGGCCTTAATGGTTTCCAATACCTCTCGCCAAACAAATTTGAAACCTTAATGGAAATCACATGTCTGGAATCCAAGTGATTTCCATTAAGAAAAGCATCTCTCCTGGGTACTGCAACCCTTGAGCTGGGACTGGGACAAACGGCAGGTTAGAAAACAAAAGAGTGATACTGCAAATCTGAAGGAACAGAAATGGACACCGTGTAGAGTCAAGCACGAGGGTTTATTGCACACAGCTCTGGCGGAGTGTCACTTTGCTTATTAGACTCAGAGACACTGCTAAACAATTGATTACAATAGATTATATAGGGTGCTCATGGGTGGACAGAAGTGATGGGGTGGGAGGTCCCGAGCCCCTGGATAGGTTCTAGCAGCAAGACAAGATTAGCACAATAAACCAGTAGTCTAAAAGATTACATAATGGCCCCGCACATGGCTCAGGTTAACATATTGCTAATACACAGGTGTATTAATAGTTTCCCTCAAACTATTCCTGTTGCAATATGTAGGTTAAATCCTGGATTTTGGTGTCCATAGGAATGAGGTAGCTCTTCCGGTTGTCCAACAGGTACATTCCTGGGGGTTTAAAGCAAAAAGACAGTGAAAAGTACACAAAAAAGTAATTGTTTTAGGGTTCACCATTGTGTTTCTGAGAACTAGAGTAGGCAGCTGTGAAGGGGGTGGATGTCATATCTCATACTGACATGTTGGGCCTCTCCCTGAACCCTGGTAGGCCTTTGGGGATGGTGTTCACTATCTCCTTCCTGCATCAGGAGTAGACTTTGAGGCTCTTCTTAGTGCTTTGTGTGTCTGTAACTCATGATAATAACACCCAATTACTATTCCCCATCTGGAGTTTTGCTGACTTTGCTTATCTAGTTGAAACAAAGCGAGGTTGTCTCCTGTTTTTCTTAGCCATATATTGTTCATTGTTAGCTAGGCCCCAGGCCTCAGACCAAGCTGTGGAATTTGGGCCTGTGTGAAAAGTTCTTAGACAGAGACTATGGCTATGTTTTTACATACATGTTAATGGATTTTGGCCCTTCAAAATCAAACTTTAAAGCTATAATACATGTTCCCAGACAAAGCTAAATCCAAACATTTTAAGCAGCTGTTGGAGGTAGCCTTCATTTTAGGAACTAAACTAATTAATCTATGTACCAATTAAGCAATTCTGAAATGCTACCCAATTCAAAAGCTAGGCATAAATAATACATTGCCATTTTTGTGGTTATAAAAAGTTATTAAATGTGATTTTTAATGACAGATTTGGGGAGGAGAAGAGATGATTTATTTGGATTCTTTTTAAAAAACTAACTCAAGTAAGCAGTAACTGTGTTTTTTTTCTCCAGCAGAGTCTCTCCCAACCCCCACAGCCCAGCTAGGGCTGGGAGAGACAGAGTCGAACTCTCCTCTTTCCCAGGCCACCACCCACCAGGAGATCAGTCAATGTGGAATAATCTTTCACTCGCTCTTTTGCATGCTCATAAAGCTTTTCCTGCTCTGCCTAAATGCTCCCCTCCCTTTCTACGTTCATCCAGTTACTCTCCCCCAGTGCTTTGCTATATACAGCCATCCCACTCAGTGGTGTGACTTGGACTGTCATACGCTTTCCCTAGGCATCATTCAGCTAAGTGTTATGGATTTAGCTTTTTCCTCGTAATACAGCCCCTGGATGGCTTCTGTCACTCTTCTACAAGCGCCCTCTCCTCTGTCAGCACCTTGGTGCCCAGAACTGCCCCTCATCACAGCTCAGAGGGAGACAGACACTGGGACATTTAATTATTTTCCCTCCTGCCCAGCATCTCCAAATACAAATGAAAGTACAAACACTTAGACCCAAGGTAAGCCCCATACCCAGGGCTGTCCTCATGATTTTCGGTGCCCTACACAGTCCGACCACCCGCACCCACAGCCCTGGGCTGCCCTCAGGAGTACAGTGGCAGGAGCTATGGAGGGCAGGGAGGCTGGGGGGTGGTGGAGCAGGCAGAAGGGAGAATGGCGCAGCTGGCTGGAGCTGTGGGCCGGGAGGAGGAGCAGGCGGAAGGGGGAGCAGTGCAGCCTGTCAGAACTGCAGGCTGGGAGGCAGAGCAGGGGGTTGGGGGCCGGGGAATTGGGGATGCCGGGGCCAGGAGGTGGAGAAGGGGGTGGGGGGCCAGGGAATGGGGCTGCCGGAGCTGCCCGCAGCCGGTGGTGGCCTTAAGCATACGCAGCATAGGGTACCGCCACTAACTGGTGTGCCAAATTTGGTGTTGCCCTATGCAGCTGCACATGCTGCATTTGCCTAAGGATGGCCCTGCCCACACCGCAGGCACAGGGAAGAGGCTGCAACCAGCCTGTGACTGCCAGCCCTTATGACTGGGCTTCTGCCCCCAGTTCCTCCCCCAAGTCAGCTCATTCCTCAGCATTCAACTAGCTGAAAGGGGGCTCCAAAGAGGATGGCTCTAGACTGTTCTCAGAGGTAGCAGATGACAGAACGAGGAGTAATGGTCTCAAGTTGCAGTGGGGGAGGTTTAGGTTGGATATTAGGAAAAACTTTTTCACTCGGAGGGTGGTGAAACACTGGAATGCGTTACCTAGGGAGGTGGTGGAATCTCCTTCCTTAGACGTTTTTAAGGTCAGGCTTGACCAAGCCCTGGCTGGGATGAGTTAGTTGGGGATCGGTCCTGCTTTGAGCAGGGGGTTGGACGAGATGACGTCCTGAGGTCCCTTCCCACCCTGAGAGTCTAGGATTGTGCAAGGGGTACTCAGTAGGCAGAGGCAGCTCCATTTCTAGCTCACAGAATGGCATCTGAGGGAGCCCAGCCCCCCTCTCACAGCTACCTTCTGCCTGCAGGAATTGGATTTGCTTTCCCAGCCCCGTCCCAGCTGCCCCAACGGGAGCCTGGATGGCAGGTACTGCTCAGGCTAATGAAGAGCACCTGAGTGATCTAGAAGCCATGAGTTACTGAGCTCAGCTGCCAGCCACTTTCAGCAGGGCAGGGGCCAGGACTAGCAGGAAAGGGTGTTCACAGCCCCCACAGCACAGCTGGAGCTTGGAGAGACACAGAATCACTCTCCCCTCCAAGGCAGCCCATCTAGGGCTGCAGACAGGTGGCTGCTTGAGAAAGTCACATCTCTCCCCAGCGGCTGCACGCAGCCCAGCTGGGGTTGGGAGTCCTGGGAGAGCCCAAACTTAGTTTCCCCACCCACCTCCTATTCCCCCCACCACCTCACCTTCCACATCCTCTCTCCAGCGTCAAGGAAGCACCTAATTAGTGGAGGCACGGTTGGGCGACTCCACTAATTAGGTTGGCAGCCTTTCATTCCCTTATGCCCGGGTGCAGCCATGCAGATGCACACACTTTAGAGGGAACTATGGCAGCCTATATTTTCCTACTTAATTTCAGTCCATTACTCCTAGTTGTGTTCTCCTAGACCAGCCTAAACAAACCCTCTCCTTTGGAGCGTTCTTTTCTGTTTTCCAGAAGCTGGGAATGGGTGATAGGGGTGGATCACTAGATGATAACCTGTTCTGTTCATTCCCTCCAGGGCACCTACTACTCTGACACCTGTTGGAAGACAGGATATTGGGCTAGATGGGCCTTTGGTCTGACCCAGTATGGCCACTCTTATATTCTTAGGTTATTTTTAGAGAATGGTTATGTTTGGTTTAGTCATGCTCTACAGCTGACCCATATTCTTATGTCCATCTGAGTTCCACTTGTCATAGTACTCAAAGGGGTGTGAACGACAACTGTATGCCATGTGTATGTCCAACTTCTAACCAGGGGATTATCGGAGCACAACAACGCTCCAGCTGTGCCTTCTCTTCCTGGCCACATGTCCTATATCGGGGCAGGGGAGGGGGTGGTCTAGAGCCCTATTCAGGGAAACCCACCTGGCCAGGGCAATCCTGAGATGGCCATCTATGCTGGCTTTACAGTGCCCAGGGAAATGATGGATTCTCCATCTCTTACAGTCTTCAAGACTGTGTGCTTGTCATAGGCTGATTTCCCACTCTGGCACTTAGCCCTGGTCTACACTAGGCGTTAAGGCTGCTAAATTCGACCTCAAATCGATTTAACCCTGCACCCGTCCACACGACGAAGCCCTTTTTTTCAACTTAAAGGGCTCTTAAAATCGATTTCCATACTCCACCCCCGACAAGGGGATTAGCGCTTAAATCGTCCTTGCCGGGTCAAATTTGGGGTACTGTGGACACACTTAGACGGTATTGGCCTCTGGGAGCTATCCCAGACTGCTCCATTGTGACCGATCTGGACAGAGCTCTCAACTCAGATGCACTGGCCAGGTACACAGGAAAAGGCCCGTGAACTTTTGCATTTCAATTTCCTGTTTGGCCACCGTGGCAAGCTGCAGGTGACCATGCAGAGCTCATCAGCAGAGGTGGCCATGCAGAGCTCATCAGCAGAGATGACCATGATGGAGTCCCAGAATCGCAAAAGAGCTCCAGCATGGACCGATCGGGAGGTACGGGATCTGATCGCTGTTTGGGGAGAGGAATCCGTGCTATCAGAACTCCTTTCCAGTTTTTGAAATGCCAAAACATTTGTCAAAATCTCCCAGGGCATGAAGGACAGAGGCCATAACAGGGACCCGAAGCAGTGCCGCATGAAACTTAAGGAGCTGAGGCAAGCCTACCAGAAAAGCAGAGAGGTGAACGGCCGCTCCGGGTCAGAGCCCCAAACATGCTGCTTCTATGATGAGCAGCATGCCATTTTAGGGGGTTCAGCCACCACTACCCCAGCCGTGTTGTTTGACTCCTTCAATGGAGATGGAGGCAACACAGAAGCAGGTTTTGGGGACGAGGAAGATGATGATGATGATAGCTCACAGCAAGCAAGTGGAGAAACTGGTTTTCCCAACAGCCAGGATCTGTTTCTCACCCTGGACCTGGAGCCACTACCCTCCGAACCCACCAAAGGCTGCCTCCTGGACCCGCCAGGCGGAGAAGGGACCTCTGGTGAGTGTACCTTTTAAAATACTATACACGGTTTAAAAGCAAACATGTTTAATGATTAATTTGCCCTGGCATTCGTGGCTCATAAGGCTTTTGCAAAGGTTTCTGGGGAGGGAAGCCTTATTGCGTCCTCCATGGTAGAACACTTTACCACTCCAGGCCAGTAGCACATCCTTGGGAATCATTGTAGAACAAAGCATTGCAGTGTATGTTTCCTGGCGTTCAAACAACATCCGTTCTTTATCTCTCTGTGTTATCCTCAGGAGAGTGATATCATTCATGGTCACCTGGTTGAAATAGGGTGCTTTTCTTAAGGGGACACTCAGAGGTGCCCGTTTCTGCTGGGCTGTTTGCCTGTGGCTGAACAGAAATGTTCCCCGCTGTTAGCCATGGGGAGGGGGGAGGGACTAGCCACGCACTGTGGGGAGGCAAAATGCGACCTTTTAACGAAAGCACATGTGCTATGTATGTAATGTTAACAGCAAGGTTTACTGTGAAAGAGTGTACCCATTGTTCTATAAAATGTGTCTTTTTAAATACCACTGTCCCTTTTTTTTTCTCCACCAGCTGCATGTGTTTCAATGATCACAGGATCTTCTCCTTCCCAGAGGCTAGCAAAGATTAGAAGGTGAAAAAAACACACTCGCGATGAAATGTTCTCTGAGCTCATGCTGTCCTCCCACACTGACAGAGCACAGACGAATGCATGGAGGCAGACGATGTCAGAGTGCAGGAAAGCACAATATGACCGGGAGGAGAGATGGCGGGCTGAAGAGAGTAAGTGGTGGGCTGAAGAGAGGGCTGAAGCTGAAAGGTGGTGGCAGCGTGATGAGAGGAGGCAGGATTCAATGCTGAGGCTGCTGGAGGATCAAACTAATGCCCTCCAGCGTATGGTTGAGCTGCAGGAAAGGCAGCAGGAGCACAGACTGCCACTACAGCCCCTGTGTAACCAACCACCCTCCTCCCCAAGTTCCATAGCCTCCTCACCCAGACGCCCAAGAACGCGGTGGGGGAGCCTCCGGCCACCCAGCCACTCCACCCCAGAGGATTGCCCAAGCAACAGAAGGCTGGCATTCAATAAGTTTTAAAGTTGTAAACTTTTAAAGTGCTGTGTGACCTTGTCCTTCCCTCCTCCACCACCCCTCCTGGGTTACCTTGGTAGTTATCCCCCTATTTGTGTGATGAATGAATAAAGAATGCATGAATGTGAAGCAACAATGACTTTATTGCCTCTGCAAGTGGTGATCGAAGGGAGGTGGGGACGGTGGTTAGCTTACAGGGAAGTAGAGTGAACCAAGGGGCGGGGGGTTTCATCAAGGAGAAACAAACAGAACTTTCACACCGTAGCCTGGCCAGTCATGAAACTGGTTTTCAAAGCTTCTCTGATGCGTACCGCGCCCTCCTGTGCTCTTCTAACCGCCCTGGTGTCTGGCTGCGCGTAACCAGCAGCCAGGCGATTTGCCTCAACCTCCCACCCCACCATAAACGTCTCCCCCTTACTTTCACAGATATTGTGGAGTGCACAGCAATCAGTAATAACAGTGGGAATATTGGTTTTGCTGAGGTCTAAGCGAGTCAGTAAACTGCACCAGCGCGATTTTAAACGTCCAAATGCACATTCTACCACCATTCTGCACTTGCTCAGCCTGTAGTTGAACAGCTCCTGACTACTGTCCAGGCTGCCTGTGTACGCCTTCATGAGCCATAGCATTAAGGGGTAGGCTGGGTCCCCAAGGATAACTATAGGCATTTCAACATCCCCAATGGTTATTTTCTGGTCTGGGAATAAAGTCCCTTCCTGCAGCTTTTGAAACAGACCAGAGTTCCTGAAGATGCGAGCGTCATGTACCTTTCCCGGCCATCCCACGTTGATTTTGGTGAAATGTCCCTTGTGATCCACCAGTGTTTGCAGCACTATTGAAAAGTACCCCTTGCGGTTTATGTACTCGCCGACTTGGTGCTCTGGTGCCAAGATAGGGATATGGGTTCCGTCTATGGCCCCACCACAGTTAGGGAATCCCATTGCAGCAAAGCCACCCACTATGACCTGCACATTTCCCAGGGTCACTACCCTTGATATCAGCAGATCTTTGATTGCGTTGGCTACTTGCATCACAGCAGCCCCCACAGTAGATTTGCCCACTCCAAATTGATTCCCGACTGACCGGTAGCTGTCTGGCGTTGCAAGCTTCCACAGGGCCATTGCCAGTCGCTTCTTGACTGTGAGGGCTGCTCTCATCTTGGTATTCATGTGCTTCAGGGAAGGGGAAAGCAAGTCACAAAGTTCCATGAAAGTGCCCTTACACATGCGAAAGTTTCGCAGCCACTGGGAATCGTCCCAGACCTGCAACACTATGCAGTCCTACCAGTTTGTGCTTGTTTCCTGGGCCCAGAATTGGCATTCCACCGCATGAACCTGCCCATTAGCACCATGATGCCCACATTGGCAGGGCCCAGGCTTTGAGAGAAGTCTGTGTCCATGTCCTCATCACTCTCGTCACCGCGCTGACGTTGCCTACTTGCCCGGTATCGCTTTGCCAGGTTCTGGTGCTGCATATACTGCTGGATAATGCGTGTGGTGTTTAATGTACTCCTAATTGCCAAAGTGAGCTGAGCGGGCTCCATGCTTGCCATGGTATGGCGTCCGCACAGAAAAAAGGAGCGGAACGATTGTCTGCCGTTGCTCTGATGGAGGGAGGGGCGACTGACGACATGGCTTACAGGGTTGGCTTACAGGGAATTAAAATCAACAAAGGGGGTAGCTTTGCGAGAAACTGAATGATCCCCTCAAGGATAGAACTCAAAACCTCAAGGATAGAACTCAAAACTGGGTTTAGCAGGCCATTGATTTCACAGAGGGAGGGAGGGAGGGAGGAGAAAATGAATACAAAACAAATCTGGTCTATTTCTTGTTTTGAGCCACTTCATCTATCTTTATACATTTTGCTGGCAGCAGACTGTGCAATACGACCGCTAGCCATCGTCATCTCCTGGGTGCTCGGCAGAAGACAGTGCAGTATGACTGCTGGCCATCATCTTCTGCTAGCTTCAGATTAAAAGACAGTGCACTGCCGGTAGGACTCAATTGCCATGAAACGAAACAAGAGAAATGACCTGACTGAGTCACTCCCATGTTTGCCCAGGTGCCCGGTTAAAAGAGCACCCAGGACTACGTTGACGACGGCTACCAGTCATACTGCACTGTCTGCTGCCAAAAGGCAATAAACTGCTGCTGTGTAGCAATGCAGTACCGCATCTGCCAGCACCCAGGAGACATACGGTGACGGTTAGCTGAGCGGGCTCCATGCTTGCCGTGGTATGGCGTCTGCACAGGTAACTCAAGAAAAAAGGTGCGAAACGATTGTTTGCTGTTGCTTTCACGGAGGGAGGGAGGGAACGGGGACCTGAAGATATGTACCCAGAACCACCCACAACAATGTTTTAGCCCCATCAGGCATTGGGATCTCAACCCAGAATTCCAATGGACAGCGGAGACTGCGGGAACTGTGGGATAGCTACCCACAGTGCAACACTCCGGAAGTCGACGCTAGCCTCTGTATTGTGGAAGCACTCCGCCGAGTTAATGCATTTAATGCACTTAGAGCATTTTGTGTGGGGACGCACACAAATCGACTATCTAAAAATGATTTCTAAAAAACCGACTTCTATAAATTCAACCTAATTTCGTAGTGTAGACATACCCTTAGAGTGCAGAATGTGGGGGCCCTCAAGAACTTTCAAAATTAATACTTGTCACTCCAGGCTTGTATTAAACTTCCAAGGTTACAGCTTTTCTCTGACCTTGTATTGGTAAATGCTGCCACCACCTAAGTGTAGAACCCCTTCGAGAGCCCAGGAAGGCCCACTTGGGAAATTCCTTCCTGTTGGGTACCCTCAAGCCCATTCACCCCCCACTCCAGGGAAGAGCTGAGAAAGGAAAAAAAAAAAAGAAATCAGCTGTTGCCACCTGCTAACTAAAAACATATGCACAAACCTCTTAAGACACAGAAATCCAATCAGGTTCTTAAAAAAGGTAAATTTTATTGGCAAAAGAAAGAAAACGCATCTGAAAACTCAGGCTGTTAGGGATTAAACACCAAAAATAACTTTCTTGGGGTCCATCTTAACGGTTACAAGCAAACAAAAACAAAACAAAAGCACCTGGGGTTAGCACAGGTGAATCCACCAACCAAAACAAAAGAAAAAAATCCCATACTGTGTCTTTCTAACATTTCCTGTGCTACTTACATATCTAGGGTTCCAAATGAGTAGTTCCTAGGTATGACGCTGATGATTTTCCATACCTGGCTCAAAGCTTGCAGCCTGTTGCTGCCTTGTCTCTCCAGACCAGAGAACAAAGACCCCCACACCCAGCAATTTTTTCCCCAATTGGAAAGGGTCTAGCTTCCCTATTGGTTCTCCTGGTCAGGTGCCAACTCATTTTAAACTTGCCCCTTAACCCTTTACAGGTAAGGCAGTTAGGGTGCAGCTGCTAAGGAGGATTCTACAGCTAACTGAATGGCTGGGGAGTTACATAAGGGTGCTACCCCCACCCCTATCTGTCACAGTGCTATTCTGGAAGATCTACTTTAATCAAATGCAAGCTTTGGTCTCAATACAGGGGAACTGGGTGAAATTCAATGGCCTGGGCTATACAGGATATCAGACAAGATGAAGTAATGGTCCTTTCTGGACTGAAAATCTCCAAATCCATGTGTAGTTTGGTTTACTCACCACTTTTCTTAACTGTTACGGTCCCTGTTGTACCATTTGCTGAGGTCCCTTCCAACCCTGATAATCTATGATTCTATGACCTTCCAATGATTTGGAAGCAACCAGAGACTTGACTTAAGAAAGCAGTTTATCCCATCACTGCTACAAGCCTGATCCAAGAACTTTGCAATTATTGTATGTATTTGATTCCTTTAACCAATTTTAACTCTCATGTTTCTTTCCTTTTTATAAACAAACCTTTAGATACTAAATGATTGGCAACAGCATGATTAGTGGGTAAGATCTGAGTTGTATATTAACCTGGGTATGTGGCTGGTCCTTTGGGATCAGAAGAAAAGAACCCTTTTGTTTGATTAAATTTATTTTAAATAAACACTCACCATTAAGTCTAGTGATTTTGGCAGTGATACAAGGACTGAAAAGGAGACTGCTTTTCTGACTTCTTGTTAGCCAGTGTGGTGCAACAGAAATTTACTTTTGTTGCTGGTTTGGTATATCTTATGGAAGAAAAACCACCAGTTTTGGGGTGTATCTGTCTTATTTCGAAGCAGTTTGTCCTGAATTTGGTATTTTCAGTTGTGACCCACTGAGGCACAGTGACACCCTGTTCTAAGGGAGAAGCTGGGATTGTGATTGGCTGCAGCTGTCTGAGGCGGCCCAGCAGGAGAAGTCTGTGCGAGAAGATTGAAGTAGCCCTGGGCCACGTAAAGCATAACAGTCCGGAGGCTGAGGGTGGGCAAGTGCTCCATAACTTGTGGTCCCACAGCTGGAGCTTGAAGCAGAAGAAGGGCTTAGGCACCAACTAGAGGTGCAACCGAGGGCTGAAGAACTTTGCCCTCATGCCAGGGCACAAGGTACTCCTGCAATCAATGTGTGTAGGTCTTGGGGAACCCCGGACAGAAAGTGTTAAGGTTTGTGGAAGTTGTGTGGTGAAGAATTGCCCCTCTTGTAAGGGGGCTGTGAAAGCCTGAGTGTTTATGGGAACCCATGGAGGGCTTGAGCCTGGAGAGCCTAGTGCCTGGAGTACCGACAGCACTGGCCTGGAGCGTGTGTGTTATGAGAAGAGATGGAGCACTTGTTAATCAGGAAGAGGAGGAAGCAACGTGCTCGGGAAGGGGCTGCTGCAGGCAGCCATAAGAGGAAGTACTACAGGGGCCTCGGAGTAGCATTGGGGGTGGGAATTGGAGGTTGGTGGCAGCTGTCCTGCAAATGAGTTAATGTGCGACATTCTGCTGTGTATGCAGAGCGTGAGATGGAAGGAAAATGTGTGACTCACTCAAGATGGATGATTCTAGGCAGGCAAGGGTTATTAGCAACTGTAGAGAGCCCAGCACTAATGATCCTTCAAAGAAAAATAAAGCATTCGGTATATTCAGATCCATCCAAACACTAATTTCAGAGTGGGACCATAAGTGATCATCACTGTTTTAATAGCAACAATGGAAGTGTCACCTGACACAGATCCTGGATGACTCCATAGCAAAAATGATATGGAGCAAAATCATCCCCTGAGGTAGAAATCCATGTGTGAAGAACAGTTAGTGAAGAATAAAATATTCTGTAACATCTACTCCTTCACCATTTCTCTTGGCTGTAATTTAGCCTAGAAGTTGGGAAAGTAGAACCAGTTAAGCAGCACCATCATTGTTTTCTGCTTAAAGAGACAGTACCATGTGGTACTTACGCACAACTCTAATTTATAAAATTTGCAAAAGAATTTAGGATTTGTGGCCAGTAGGAATATGGATGGAGGGCTCTATACTTATCAGATATCCCCTGCTCCCTGTAATTCTAAATATAATATTTTCTTTTTCTCCTTTAAAAAAATTATTGCCCTGCTTCTAATACTAAAAGGGGAATAAAATGCACAAAATACCATAATCAATATTGCAGCAACTTATATAGAAGCACACAGCCTGCAATACCCTATATAGCATGAAGCACATAGTAAATTCATATAATAGCAGGCCATAAACCAGTCTCCACTTTCCAAAATAACATATAAAATGTGTAACTGGGAAACCTTAAAAGGTTTAGCATCTAGGAATCTGAACACTTAACCAAACCTACAGAGGCTCTCACTTGGCCCCGTGACCATCTCCATGAAGTCCTGCTTATCCCCATTGTGTGGTGGGATTTCGGGGGCAGGAGAAGTTGCTTGCTACCCACTGTCTTGTGGTGCCCTTAGAAGATAGCGGGCCTATGGCCTCTATTAAAGATATCTCTTCTCTCAGCTACCAATAGGCTCCCTTGGTTTCACCCACAGACCAGACGTAATCCACTCTAGGTCCTCCCATTGCCTGACTCCACAGGGTCTTCTCTTCCCATCCACAGCCATGTACCTTCCAAACAAAACCTCCTCAGTGGTTCCCTTGCTCTTTCAGGCCTTGACATAATGATATAACACAACGTATATTGTGCAGGAGTACAATTCAACGTAAGCCACCACTAGCAAGCCAGGCAAATTATAAACTCAAACCCGACCCAGTAATTCTATACTCTCACAGTTTCCCTTTTCAGCTGCCCCAGGGAAAAGCAAAGCTTTGCTATGTACCCTGAAGGACATCAAATTTGGGTTATTTTGAACCAAGGGAGGTGCAAATTACAAAGTTGTGAGGCCCTCACAAAGAATGCCCTGCTAGCAGCCCCTTCTTGTTTATACCAGCAGGGCTTTAGCATCTCTGCTGATCTCAGCTGAGGTGCTATGGCATGGGGAGAGAGTGGGATGGGGGTATCTCATAGATAGGTAGCTCCTAAACCATCTAGGACTAACTAATGTTACTGTTTTATGGTTTTTTTCATGATTTCCCCTTGCTGTGAGGCAGATCGGTATTACTGTCTCCATTTCACAGTGAACCAATGACAGAGCCAAGAATAGTACCCCAGAGTCCAGGTTCACATGCCTGTGCATTAGTCTCAAAATCATTCATCCCCTAATTTATCCCTGCTGGATTTCTTTTCCCTTTTCCCCCTCTCTTGATCCCAGTCTCTGTCTTTCAATCTCATCACACTATCACTGTCTTTGACAAGGCTGAAATTGGTTCCTTATTCCCTGGTCCTTATTTGTGGTTCCCTTATTCAAAGACCAAAATTTCCTAAATATTCAATGACAAATTAATTTTTCAGAGATTTCACCATAATAGATGTGAATGAATCTTATAATAATTGATATTGGTGATTAATAAATTAATAATTTAAATAAAAAACTGGGTTTTGACTGGTTATGACAAAATACTTCTCAGGTCATCCCAAGTGACATGTCTCTACAACCATTAGACGGTTCTGAAGTAGCTGGGGTATGTCATTTCCCTGTCCAAAGCTTTATTCCTGACCAATATGCTCACCTATGTCTAGGGCTGCTTTTTTCAGGGTTTATTAATTTCAGTGTGTGGGGGGGTATTTTTTAGCAATTTTTGAGTCTTACATGGATGTTCAAAAATTAGTGGGTTCCACGTATTTTTTAGTATATACAGTAATAAATAATATACATTATACAGTATTATATAGTCGGATTTACTGTAATGAGTAATCTCTTTGTAATGTTCCCTTGTGCATTCTAGCATAGTAGTGTTTCAAACTTTTAGTGTCTACAGAGACCAATTAATGCACAACATCTTGGTGCGCTTAAGAAATTGCACACCTGTAGTCCGCATTACTGCTCTGTGTACACAAACCCCTAAATACAAGCAACCATATCCGGTGTTTTGTCTGATGTTCATTGGATAAACCAATTTCTTTTTTTTGTACTGGGGGGTGTCTTTGTCTGTGTTTATCAGTTAAAACCTAAAACCATAAGCCCTCCATATGTCACACACACCCCCAACCTTCCATTCTGTAAATGGTGCTTGAATAAGGAGCTGGGTTTTGACTGTCCCTAAGTGACTATACACTTCTCGGATCACTGCAACTGACACATCCCTACATTTGCTATGCCATTATGAAGGCATGAAGCTATGCCACTCCCAGAACTGAAGTTTCATTTTAGGGCTCAGCTCTGCTAGATATCGTACTCCCATTTCTCTTTTGGGTTTTCTTTATTAGTATACATACAATACTAATGTAAAATCAAACAAAATCATTATTCTGTGAATTTGTTGCAAATCCAGCTGTAATGTTTTCATGGAAATTATATGGACAGTTGCAAATTATGTCTATAGGAACCCTGGTTTGTTCTTAGACAAATTAAACACAGGAAAAATGGCTAAATTTATCAAAACTTGTTTGTTACAAATATAAAAATATTTATTATGTTTAGTGATTTATGATTATTATGATTTATTACACAACAAAGAAAATATGAAGAAACTCCATGGGCATAGCTGGCTTCTATTGCAATGGGGCAAAATTGGTGTGGCTGTACTGAATAAGTGTTGGGAACCTGGCTTGTCTTGGCTTGACATGACTGAACTGCCGAAGCAGATGGGACAGGATTTCTCTTAGCAGCAGTTAATTTTGGGAAAGTACTGGCTACTCTGTGTAGATCGATATTGATCTTTGGGTTAGCAAATATGCCAACTTGAAGAGCAAATAACATGTAGAACATCAAGTTTGGCATGACCTAACCTGGGGCATTGTAGCCCCCTGCTGGAGAAACATCACATGAGGAATCAAAGTGAATGATTAATGAGTGGGTAAACTTGGAATGACCCTTGTCTGGCACCACCCCGTAGTCTCCTCCTGAAACATGAATTAGGTAAAAAATAATAATAAATGCCCACAGGGCATGGTTCTGGAACATGTGACTCCTTTGAGAGCAAAATGTATAAATGTTAAGCAAAGCAAAGTGTGATGGAGCGGTTGCCCTGCACTGGAATAAAAGGGGTTAAAACAGCCCTGGGAGAGGGCTGCTCCAAGAGCCAATCAGAAGAAGGCTGAAGGCAGCCAATTAGGGCCAGGGTAGGTCCTATAAGAAGGGCTGCTGGGCAGAGGGAGCTCAGTCTCCCTCCAGCTCTGGAGGGAGATGGACAATGCTGCCTGGTAGAGTCTGATACCACAGACAGAGCAGTGCTGGGAGAGGCCAGAGAGCCAGCAGGGCTCCAGCCTGATTAACTCCCAGGCTCAGGCCCTGACTAAGGGACCCAAGGGGGTACTAGGTCTGCAGAGGGCAACCAGGGGAAAGAAATAGGCAGCAGGTCCACCCCCCATTCCAAATGATGAGAGTGGCCAATTCTGACTGCAGTTTGCCCCTGGGGCGAGGGGCCAGACTAAGGACTGCAGTGGGTCACTGATGTGAGTGGTGGTATCAGGAGTAGTGGGTTCCCCTGAGGGGAGGAGCCCAGAACATTGGCAGTGCTGTGGGGCAATACCCAGGGGAAGGGCGCCATGGTCTGGGAGGGATGCAGGTCCTGGTGTGGTGGAGATGGAAAGGTTAGGTAATAGCAGGCGAGACACTGCCAGAGGAGGGTGCTCCTGTGCTGGAAATGAGCTAATTTACAGCCTGACCAGCAGGAGGCACCATGGCAGTGAGTACAACCTTGTTACACAAAGGAAGAAGGGGAACTATTAATTAATATCTGAAGAGCCCATAACGCTGTTAGACAGAGTAGCCGAGACTCTGCTTCGTGGGGTCGAGTAGGACCTGAAACCAGAAGGTCTCAGGGCAGCTAAAGACTTGCTATGAGGGAATCTGAGACAAACCAGGTGACTAAGAGAACAGATGCCATCTGTAAAGCTGGTGGCTATCTGCCATGTATGCCGATCAGGATACTGCGTTAGGCCAGCATAGTTACTGAGGCTGAATGTTTGTGGGAGAGAGGCTCACTAGGGGGAATGTGTTTTGTATAACTCTATATCACTTGTATAATTCTCTCAAATAAACTGCTCTGTATTGCAGATAAGGGATTTTGACTTTTCACTGGTACTGGTGAAAAGGCCTGCCAAACCATGGGCCTGTAAAGATCCATTTCAATAGCTCCCGAATAAGCATGTTTATTAACTATATACGGACATAGAAGGCCTAGTTTAACACACACTGCTCCTCTGACTAGTTTCTGATGGCTTCTAAAACAGAAGAGTGATCACTGCTAGACAGCTCACAAACTACTTAAAGGGGTTGTGATGGGTTGGACCGCAGAAACCCCCTTGGGAACAACCAAATGATGTGCCAAGACTCCTAGTGCCCCTGCTTTCCCTGCCAGCTTGGGACTCCGTCACCCTGTCTTGATGAGCCACACATGCCAGTCTGCTCCAAACACAGACCCAGGGTCTGAACCACATGCCCCAAAGCTGCAGACTTACCTGAAAGCAGCTTACAGAAGTGTTCCTATCTTTAACACTCAGATGTCCAACTCCCAATGGGTTTCAAACCCCAAATAAATCCATTTTACCCTGTATAAAGCTTATACAGGGTAAACTCATAAATTGTTTGCCCTCTGTAACACTGATAGAGAGATATGCACAGCTGTTTGCCCCCCCCCCAGGTATTAATACATACTCTGGGTTAATTAGTAAGTAAAAAGTGATTTTATTAAATACAGAAAGTAGTATTTAAGTGGTTCCAAGTAGTAACAGACAGAACAAAGTGAATTACCAAGCAAAATAAAATAGAACACGCAAGTCTATGTCTAAGAAAACTGAATACAGATAAAAACCTCACCCAGTAAGCTTCCTTTTACAGACTAGTCTCCTTCTAGTCTGGGTCCAGCAATCACTCACGCCCCCTGTAGTTACTGTCCTTTGTTCCAATTTCTTTCAGGAATCTCTTTAGCCAGCTGAAGACAAAATGACAGGGTCTCCCAGGGGTTTAAATAGACTTTATCTTGTGGGTGGAGACCCCCTCCTCTCTCCTATGAAAGTCCAGCTCCAAGATGGAGTTTTGGAGTCACATGGGCAGGTCAGATGTCCATTCATGACTCAGTTTTTACAGGCAGCAGCCTTTGCTTACCTGCTATCTTGAACGTCCTCATGTAGGCTTCTTATGTGGATTGGAACCTTCCAAGATTCATTGTCCCTTAAGTGCTTCTTGATTGGGCACTTAATTTGCACATTCCTTTCTCAAGAAGCTGACCAAAAGCTTTACAAAGGCTATTTAAAAATCAAGCCAGTATACAGCCAATATTCATAACTTCGAACACAAAAATGATACATGCATACAAATAGGATTAATAGATTCAGTAGATCATAACTTTTACAGAGATATGTTATATGGCATATGTAGCATACATACAGTTTATGCTATACTAGTTATGTCATATATACATTCATAAGCATATTCCCATGAAGCCTTATCACAGGGGAATTACTCTACTACTATATACTACAATTCTTCTCCTTGGGCTGCCACCTTGACGTGGTGGAGAAGCTTATGTATATTTAAGACCCTAAGAGCAATGCCGTCTGGAGAATGCAGAACAGCAATTGTTGCCTGAGAACTCTCAAGGTACAACATAGACAATGCTGTTCTCAGTTAAACAAGACATGCAGATGAAGGTCACTTGAGGCAAGAGAGCGGTGGTTACATTTTCTTTTGGAAAGGAAAACCAGCAAGCGTTAGGCAAATACACGTTGTTGGCTTTGTAATCAAGAACCTTCTAGTCAACCGCATGACTGAGCTCCCCATCGGCATCAACGAGCCCCTTACGACCCTCTGCATCCAAATGGTCAAGTTATTTGCCACTATCATCAGTGCATATGCACCAACACTTGATGCTGAAGAAGAACAGAAAGAATCCTTCTACACTGACCTTGATGCAATTTTTCATCCCTTCCAAAAACAGATAAGATAATCCTTTTAGGAGACTTTAACACAAGAGTTGGCTGAGATTCTAATATATGGAGTAGTACCATTGGGAAGGAAGGAGTGGGAAAGACCAATTCCAATGGCATCCTTCTACTCAGCAAATGTGCAGAATACTACCTTGTGATCACAAACAATCTTCCGACAAAACAAGTGCAAAATGATGTGGCAACATCCCTGCTCAAAACAGTGGCACCTCCTAGACTATGTCATTGTCAGAACACAGGAGCTAAGAGATGTCCAAATCACCCATGTCATGAGAAGAGCCAATGATATTGCTGGACTGACTGCCACCTGGTAAGGTCAGTCATATCCATCAGGATTGCACTGAAACATTGAAAGCAATCCAAATCACACAGAAGGCAATACAATATCCAAAGACTTCAATCCTCATTGCACCAAGAGAACTTCCAAATACTCCTCAGTGAAAAATTGGCCATATGCATACCTGGAAATGACAAAACAAATGTCAAAGAAGACTGGGAAACCATAAAACAGACCATCCACAAGGCTTGCATGAAATCTGCTGGCCTTGCTATCCGCCACCATCAGGACTGGTTTGACAACAACAACATTGAGATTACAGCCCTTTTGAACTGGCAAAAAACCAACCCCTATCAAGTCAGAAGCAGAGCTTTTTCCATCAGCTCAAAGCTGAAGTTCAAAGGAGGATCCAAGAAATCAAAAACAAATGGTGGGAGGACAAAGCAAAAGAAATCCAAACATTTGCTGACAGACATGGTATGTGGAGCTTTTTTTGAGAGACAAAGACCTTGTACGGACCATGCTCATGTGGCCTCTCTCCTCTGAGATCCGAAGATGATAGTACCCTTCTTAAAGATAATGAATCCATCAAAGAGCACTGGAAAGAACACTACCAAAAGCTTCTCAATCGAGAAAAGACTGACTGATGACTGACGACACCATGGACTCCATTCCTCAGCACCCAATCTGGGAAACTCTTGCCAACCCACTGACACCTGACGAGATCTGCAAAGAAATTAAACAAATGAAGGACAATAAAGCACCAGGTCATGATGGCATATCTTCTGAAGTACTGAATGTGGGGGGAGAAACATTGACTAACAAGCTTAATTTGCTGCTTCTTAACATCTGGCGCACTGAAGAAATCACAGCTGATTTACGTAATGCTGACATCATCACTGTTTTCAAAAAGGGAGACAGGACTGAGTTGACTGTGGCAACTATTGCCCTCCTCTCTATCGCTGGGAAGATTCTTGCTAGAATCTTACTGAATCGCCTGCTCCCCCTTGCAGAGGAAGTACTTCCAGAGTCCCAGTGTGGCTTCAGACCACCGCGAGGCATCACTGACATGATTTTCGCAGTCAGGCAGATCCAGGAAAAATGTCAAGAACAACACCAGGAGCTGTGTATGGCCTTTATTGATCTGATCAAAGCCTTCACCTCTGTCAACTGTAAGTCTCTGTGGAAAATCATGTCAAAGTTTGGCTGCCCAAGCAAATTTATCACCATTATTAGACTCCTCCATGATCAGATGACTGCCTCTATCCTGTGCCGTGGCTCTACCTCTGAGCCCTTCATCACCAAACTGGTATAAAACAAGGCTGCGTACTGACACCCACCCTTTTCTCCATTTTCTTAGCAGCTATGAAAATACTAATACAAGACTGTCTACCACAGGGCATTGGCATACAATATCAGACTGACAGCAACCTCTTCAACTTCTCTTGTCTCCGTGCCAGAACTAAGTAACATCAGCAACAATAACCGAACTCTAGTACGCAGATGACTGTGCTGTAGTCGCTCACTCAAAGGAGGATTTACAAACAGCCCTTAATTACTTCTCTGAAGCTTACAAAAGCCTAGGACTAACTCTGAACATCAGCAAAACAAAATTTCTCCACCAGCCAGTCCCCGGTCAATCATCAGACCCAGCAAGGAAGATCTACATTAACAAAGAGGAACTGGAAAGTGTAGATTACTTTGCCTACCTTGGAAGCCATCTCTCGCAGAGGGCAAACATAGATGTCAAGATTCAGCACAGAATCTGCTGCGCCAGCCTTGCCTTTGGCAGACTGTCTCATCAGGTGATCAACAACAACGACATCAGAACACATGCTAGACTTTTAGTTTATAAAGTGGGGGTAATCCCGACCCTCCTCTATGGCTGTGAAAAACCTGGAACGTCAGCACCAGCACTTTCTTTGGAAGATCCTCAATATAAAGTGGAAGGATCATTGCACTAATGCCAGTGTCCTCACAGAAGCTAATATCTTCAGCGTTGAGGCCCTGATTATCCAGCACCAGCTGAGGTGGAGCAAGCACTGTGTGCGCGGGCCTCATGTATGCTTACCAAAACAACTGCTGTACAGCCAACTTACCAAAGAAGAAAGGAAAAGGGGAGGCGAAAAGAAACGCTTTAAAGACACCCTCAAGATAAACATCAAGAGATGCGGCATTGACACCTCACACTGAGAGACAGCAGCCCAGGATAGGGATGACTTGTCAGAGAGGGAACGTCCACTTTTGAGGAAAACCTTACCCTGGCCAAAGCAAAATGCCAGAAAAGAAAGGAAAGACAACGGTCATGCAGCAATCATGGCCCAACCCTGTCTTCCACCTGCAATGTCTGCCAATGAGCTTGTGTCTCGACAATCGGACTCCTCAGTCACCTGAGGACCTGTGAAAAATAAAACGAGTGAAAGATCATCCTCGACCTCAAGGGATTACTGAAAATATACTACAATTAGTTGAAACTGTCTTCAGTGTTGCCATGAGTCTCATACAGCAGTAGTGTGGCTTGGTACACTTTTATTTTCAAGGAATTTAGAGAGCTCTTCATCTCCACTTTCTTTCCTTTCCAAAATTCCATAAAGAAACAGCAGCTCTCAGTTTGGGTAAGATTGTGGTGTGATGCTGGTAGACCAGATGCCAGCTCGCACTAAGGCTGTAAGCTTCAGCTGAGCACGACAAATTCATATCTAGAAACCAGTCCAGCTGTCATGCGTGTTAGTATTGTAAAAACAGATCTGAAGATTATATGAATGTGTTTAGCATTTATACTACCTGAAAACTAGTAGGATGTTGCATGGATTGTTCTTGCTCAGCTATACCCCATGTCATAAAGCCTTAGAAAACATTTGCATCAGAAACTTCTGTGACTATGTAACTCACCAAACAAGGAAAAGGCCTTGTGTAATGCAAATAATGGGTCATTGTGTGAGATGAAAGATCAAAGGGTTTAAAATGAATTCCTCCTTCCCCTCGCCCACCAGGAAGAAGAGACCTGCCTGTGAACTGTTGCTATCAGCTTGATTTCTGAGGAGCAAAGGTGTAAAAATGCCACACAAAGAAAAAAGCAAGGTCTCTTTGCTTTTTGGACTCTGACAGGATCAGAGATATTAAGACTGAAGCAGAGATCCCTTGATCTCTGGGTTTGCCCTGAAAGACATTTTGAATTAACAAATATCTCTACAACTTTGTTAACCCTAAAATATAGATGATAGCTCATCTGTGTGTATATGCCTGTGTTAGATGGTTTCCCCTTCACCCTCTCCCCTGATTCTTGTTACGGAGACAGAAAGCAGAAGTCCAAGGTGCAGGAAATGTGATATTTATTGGGGTTAGTTCCAAGCAAGCATATTCCAACGCCCTTCACACCAGTTGGGCTTATCTCTATACACCAACAGTTTTCCTCTTCCCCTCCCCCAGCTACAGTTCTATACTATATATATAAACCACACAATACTTAGATCTGAGATGCGCATTATCCTTCTACTTGGATAGAACCAAACCATTCAGAAAAATCACCACACCTGTTCATATCTGTCGCCAAATGTTCTAAAGGCTCCGCTATAGCTAAGCATTGCCTCTCTAAGTGGATTTCACAGTGCATATGCCTGTCTTATGACCTTCACAATAAACAACCACCTGCATCTATGAGGAGACACTCTACAGAAGCGCTCTCAACCGCCATTGCATTCCTCAGTAATGTTCCCATAACAGATATATGCCGGGCTGTCACCTGGGCGTCCTCTGATACATTTGCCCAACATTATCCCATCTTGCAGGATTCCACGGCAGACACCATTCTCGGATGTAAGGTCCTGTCCTTCTGCTCCAAAGCCCCAAGTTTCCAGCTAGGGGCTCTGCTTTATAGTCACCTACCGGGGAGCACCCATGTGGACATCACTCAAAAAAGAAGAAAGGTTTACTCACCTTGTACAGTAATTGAAGTTCTTGGAGATGTGTCCCCCAATGGGTACTCCTCTACCTGCTCTCCTCCCCTCTGCTTCGGAGCGTAACGTTTGGGCTCTGCGGCAGAGAAGGAACTGAGGGCAGTCAACCCTCACAGTGCTATATATACAACACGTGTACAGCACAGGGGAGGGGAGGTGCACATGTGCAGTCCGACCGGCACTGCTGTTGAAGATCTCCAACTTCAGATGCAAAGGCTCTGTCACACTTACAGTGGAGCACCCATGGGGACACGCATGTCGAGGAGCCTCAGTTACTGCACAAGCTGAGTAACCCTCTTATGAAAGTTTATCCCAATAGAAGGCAGCCAGGCAGAAGATAGTGACTACACCCTCATCAGATGTAGGAGGGTGGTGGAGTGTATCTTTGGAAGGCTGAAAGCCAGTTGAGATGCCTGCTCACTCACAATGACTGCTCAGTACCCTCCCTAGTGTTGCTTCTGTCACTGGTATCTGTTGCATTCTCCATAACATTTGTGAAAACAAAGGAGAGAGAATTAATCCTGCATGGGCAGCAGGGATAGAACCTTTGCAAGATCATAGAATATCAGGGTTGGAAGGGACCTCAGGAGCTCATCTAGTCCAACCCCCTGCTCAAAGCAGGACCAATCCCCAACTAAATCATCCCAGCCAGGGCTTTGTCAAGCCTGACCTTAAAAACTTCTAAGGAAGGAGATTCCACCACCTCCCTAGGTAACGCATTCCAGTGTTTCACCACCCTCCTAGTGAAAAAGTTTTTCCTAATATCCAACCTAAATCTCCCCCACTGCAATTTGAGACCATTACTCCTCGTTCTGTCATCTGCTACCACTGAGAACAGTCTAGATCCATCCTCTTTGAAACCCCCTTTCAGGTAGTTGAAAGCAGCTATCATATCCCCCCTCACTCTTATCTTCCACAGATTAAACAATCCCAGTTCCCTCGGCCTCTCCTCATAATTCATGTGTTCCAGTCCCCTAATCATTTTTGTTGCCTTCTGCTGGATGCTTTCCAATTTTTCCACATCCTTCTTGTAGTGCGGGGCCCAAAACTGGACACAGTACTCCAGATGAGGCCGCACCAATGTCGAATAGAGGGGAATGATCACGTCCCTCGATCTGCTGGCAATGCCCCTACTTATACATCCCAAAATGCCATTGGCCTTCTTGGCAACAACGGCACACTGTTGGCTCATATCCAGCGTCTCATCCACTGTAACCCCTAGGTCCTTTTCTGCAGAACTGCTGCCCAGCCATTCGGTCCCTAGTTTGTAGTGATGCATGGGATTCTTCTGTCCTAAGTGCAGGACTCTGCACTTGTCCTTGTTGAACCTCAGATTTCTTTTGGCCCAATCCTCTAATTTGTCTAGGGCCCTCGGTATCCTATCCCTATCCTCCAGCGTATCTACCTCTCCTCCTAGTTTAGTGTCATCTGCAAACTTGCTGAGGGTGCAATCCACACCATCCTCCAGATCATTAATGAAGATATTGAACAAAACCGGCCCGAGGACCAAACCTTGGGGCACTCCACTTGATACCGGCTGCCAACTAGACATGGAGCCATTGATCACTACCTGTTGAGCCCGACAATCTAGCCAGCTTTCTATCCACCTTATAGTCCATTCATCCATCCCATACTTCTTTAACTTACTGGCAAGAATACTGTGGAAGACCATGTCAAAAGCTTTGCTAAAGTCAAGGAACAACACGTCCACTGCTTTCCCCTCATGCACAGAGCCAGTTATCTCATCATAGAAGGCCATTAGATTAGTCAGGCATGACTTTCCCTTGGTGAATCCATGCTGACTGTTCCTGATCACTTTCCTGTCCTCTAAGTGCTTCAGAATTGATTCCTTGAGAATCTGCTCCATGATTTTTCCAGGGACTGAGGTGAGGCTGACTAGCCTGTAGTTTCCAGGATCCTCCTCCTTCCCTTTTTTTAAAGATGGGCACTACATTAGCCTTTTTCCAGTCATCCGGGACCTCCCCCGATTGCCATGAGTTTTCAAAGATAATGGCCAATGACTCTGCAATCACATCTGCCGACTCCTTTAGCACTCTCGGATGCAGCGCATCCGGCCCCATGGACTTGTGCTCATCCAGCTTTTCTAAATAGTCCTGAACCACTTCTTTCTCCACAGAGGGCTGTCACCTCCTCCCCATGCTGTGCTGCCCAATGCAGCAGTCTGGGAGCTGACCTTGTTTGTGAAGACAGAGGCAAAAAAAGCATTGAGTACATTAGCTTTTTCCACATCCTCTGTCACTAGGTTGTCTCCCTCATTCAGTGAGGGGCCCACACTTTCCTTGACCTTCTTCTTGTTGCTAACATACCTGAAGAAACCTTTCTTCTTACTCTTAACATCGCTTGCTAGCTGCAACTCCAGGTGTGATTTCGCCTTCCTGATTTCACTCCTGCATGCCCAAGCAATATTTTTATACTCTTCCCTGGTCATTTGTCTAATCTTCCACTTCTTGTAAGCTTCTTTTTTGTGTTTAAGATCAGCAAGGATTTCACTGTTAAGCCAAGCTGGTTGCCTGCCATATTTACTATTCTTTCTATGCATCGGGATGGTTTGTCCCTGTAACCTCAATAAGGATTCTTTAAAAATACAGCCAGCTCTCCTGGACTCCTTGGAAATGGCCTAACCTGATGATTACTTTAGATAAGCTATTACCAGCAGGACAGTGGGGTGGGAGGAGGTATTGTTTCATATTCTCTGTGTATATATAAAGTCTGCTGCAGTTTCCACGGTATGCATCCGATGAAGTGAGCTGTAGCTCACGAAAGCTCATGCTCAAATAAATTGGTTAGTCTCTAAGGTGCCACAAGTACTCCTTTTCTTTTTGCGAATACAGACTAACACGGCTGTTACTCTGAAACCTTACATACAATGCAACTCCCCCATCTTTTCTGCCCTGCCTGTCCTTCCTGAACAGTTTATATCCATCCATGACAGTACTCCAGTCTCTGTTATTCCAGTCACATCATAATTCCTTGACCGTGCCAGGACTTCCAGTTCTCCCTGCTTGTTTCCCAGGCTTCATGCATTTGTGTATAGGCACTTGAGATAACTTGCTGTTTGTCGTGCTTTCTTAGTATGAGGCAGGAGCCCTCCCCTTTCGCTCTCATTTCGTGGAACCCCCATCCCTAGGACAGTGCATCTCATGCCTTCCAATCGGCAGAGTCTCGTTCTGTTCCCTTCCCTCAGATGTATCATCTAGTCCACTCTCAGCATTAGTACCTGTGGAGAGAACATGAAAACGGTTACTTACCTGTATCTGCGTTGCTGGTACATGGACGCTCCCCTTTCTTCTTCTGGAGGTCACATGCTGCCAAATTTCTTCACTGTCCTCTTGTCCCCGCTGCGCAGCCTGCTCTGAATCTTCAGAACATTGTGCCTGTAGAAGCATATCCTGGCGTCTGTCCAGGAAATCTTCAGTTTCTCTTATGCAACGCAGGGTCGATACTTGTTTCTCCAGACCTTGAACCTTCTCTTCCAATATGGAGACGAGCTTGCACTTTGTACAGACAAAGTCGGTTCTGTCCTGTGGAAGAAAGACAAACATGGCACAGCCAGTGCAGGTCACAACAGCTGAATGCTCCCCATCCATATTACCTTCCTTCTACTAGCTTCTTCAGGAGTTGTAGTAACTACTCAGAGAAGCCGGCAAGATGTAAGCCTCAGTGGGCTCTCCCCGGGTGAACTCCCTCTGTTAGCCTCTCTGCTGTTTGCTGCTCACTGGCTTTTTATAACAGTCAGGCCCCCTCAAGGCTCACCTGGAACAAAGCACTCCCAATTCATACTTTTCAAACAACCAATCAAGCACACAGTCAAACTGTCCCCACAACAGACACTCACCAACACAGCCTCCCTAATGCAGCCCTTAGCGTACCTCCTGTCAGACAGATCCCAGGCAAACTCCCTCTGTTAGCCTCTCTGCTGTTCACCGCTATAAGATGCTTTATACTAGCCTGAAACCAGAGCTTGGGGCCTCAGTACTGGAAATGGGTAAGCACTGAAAATTAAAAATGTGCTGGGCTCTCATATGCTGGATTTGTATGAGGAGTGATTTGTACACTAATCACTTGCAATGTGGCAGGAAGAGAAGCCTGTGGTGGGGCCAGATACCCCAGCCAACCGGATATACCCTGCCAGCTGAGGGAAGTACTGGAGGGTTCCTCTGAAGCTGCTTTTGCTTTTCTGAGGGGGAGAGGGGATCCCTGAGCAGCTTCCAAGGGAAAGCAGGGTCCCCTGCTGATACCTCTGATTGTCATGAGGAGGGAAGCCCCAGCCTGCCAAGGAGGATGGGTGACAGCCCCTTTCAGCAGATAACACTAGTGTGGATAGCCCTGGGAAGTCAGGGCCACAGGATATGGATAGAGCCATGGTCCAGGGTTGGGAACAAGGCAGGAAGGGTAAATGTCATTGTGTGTCTACTTCCCTGGATTGCCCTGATCTGGTCCTGCCTGCTGCATCTGTCAGGGAAATTACCAGACCTTCAGCAGCCTACCCCATACTCAGTATTGACAGCTCTTGCAATTTTTTTGTGAGTCACAGGGATTTCGGTTGGGGCTGGAGCCTGTCTGGTGATGACAGGAGAAACTCAATCTCTACAATTAATTTGAGTTCTGCCATGGGGAAATCCCCCTGTGATTGGTTGCTCTGCCCCAGAAGGCCAACAAGTGGAGCAGTCAGCCAATCAGAGCTGCTTAGGAAGAGCTCTCTCCACTCCCAGCCCCTCCCTGCAGTAACTGGAAGCCATTCTCGTAGGAGGAGGGGGAGCAGAAAGAACGCATCAGCTTAGGGCTGTTGGGGTGGAAACTCCCATTTGCCTCCCATTAGGCCTCAACCTCTTGGTTCCCTTCCACAGCCTTCAGGGAGGCAGGAATCTATGCCAAAATAAATGCTGAACTCAGATATATACCAGTTCCTTTTTCTGGGGAGGAACAAAACCACATTTAGTAAGAGGGACCATTAACAGAGCCCTGTGAGAAAAATCACCCTATAATCCCAGCAGTAACACAATAATTTTATTAAGATAATGTTGAAGTAAAAAAGAAAACGGTACAGAGTTTAGGCATTGAAGTTTCTGGTTATCAGGGAATAAGGTACAGATTATCAAGTGGTGCGAAATTCAGTTTAAGAGCGGGTAGCATAAGGAATACATAATCTGCAATCTCCCCAGTTGGGGGTAAAAGTTTAACGGGTCAAAGTACAGACATTGAGCTATGCGGGTATGTTGTCCATATAATGGCTATGTTCAGGTGTGGAGTACAATGAGCGGATACGGTGATGTGGACGGATCTACCCTCATTTGGTGGGATTTAATGTTCAGTGGATTTATGGTTCCAGTTCATATGTTCCAATGGAAAAAGTCTCTCAGTCCCTTTCCCATAGTTGGTTCACGATGACGTACCGGCTCACACCTCCTGGTACTGTCAGTGGCCGGTGATGTGTTCGATGTAGATGTCCCTGGGCCATCGGATGGTGTCCGAGACCATGAGGTGCTGCATGAGCCGTGTGTAGCGTCGACTGATCCCACAGGTCCGCAGCACACGCTCGTTGCAGGGGTCCCAAGCGCCCAGGGCTCCGACGATCAGGGCATCCATCTGCACCTTGTAGCCCTT
This sequence comes from Eretmochelys imbricata, assembly GCF_965152235.1. Classification (NCBI taxonomy): domain Eukaryota; kingdom Metazoa; phylum Chordata; order Testudines; family Cheloniidae; genus Eretmochelys; species Eretmochelys imbricata. The sequence continues at coordinate 18,277,477 of NC_135577.1, forward strand.
CCCTCTCAGGGTGTCAGCCAGGGGGGCGTATTTTTCCATCTTACGAGCTCGGGCTTCTCGGAAGGCCGGGGTCCTGTTCTCGAAGGAGACCGTGATGTCGACGAGGATGATCTTTTTCTGGGCCTCATCGGTGACTACCACGTCAGGTCGCAACTGGCTGTCAGTACCGGGAATGGCGCAGTTCACGGCGATCTCCCCCAGGCGTGGTGCGATGGTTTAACAACAAAATAACCCTTGTTTAACTGACACATAACCCAAGTTGTCCTCCAGCCTCAAACCCACTGATTGCTGATGCCTGGGTGCAGTGTGAGCTTAGGATGGTGAGTCCATCACAGACTCATGCCACTAAGAACTGTATGTTACGCTACACCACACTGTCATTTCTCATGTGGTCACACAATTGATCACATGGCAATCACTGCCATTCAGGAGAGAGAAATACTGGCTACAGTGTAACTTGTGATGTTGGACATTTTTGTTTCTCTGTGCAGATATTCTTTTTCCAATTAGGATATTACTACACCTAAAGCTGTATGTAAGCAGAGTCAGGATGCGCTCTACCCTGACATCTGGTAGTGAATTGTGGTGAGTTGTGGAAAAGGACTTCAGGGGCTGATCTCGTTTGCAAGGACACACCACCCTGCCTAGCATGATAGACCGCTGGCCCAAATGGTCACTTTGGCTGCTGTGGGATCCCCATTTTTTCTGTTATTGGGGCAGGAACAATAAAGTGTTGTTACCCTGATTATGTGAATCAAGGACAGTGGAACTGTTTTATGACAGAGGGACTCGCCATCAACTAAGTAGCACGCTCTAGACAAGGGCATGGGTTCCAAAACGCAGTGAATTGAGGGAGGTTGGGGATAGGCATTTGTAATTGAGGGTATGGGTTCTTTTGAGGCCCTAAAACACCACCATGGAATATCAAAGCTAATTTTGATTTCATTAGGAGCCTAGTTACAGGCTGCAGAGCTGAATTCACTTTGGGCAAATGGTGCAACAGTACCGAGGCTCCCCTACTACAAGCTGAAATCACTAAAGAGCTGAAATCACTGAGTACTGTGTTAAGTAGTGGTGGTGGGGGGGGGTGTGAAGATATATTGTGGAGCGGCTAGTGGAACAGAGCAGTTTGCAGGATGGCTGGAGCAGCTCATGGGACCATGTAAGGTGCCCCTTAACACCACACTGCCTCCCTCTTTCCATCAAGGCTGGGAGGTAAACTCTGCAGATAAACTTTTGAACTCTGGGGCTGCACTGATCAGGGACAGAGACTTTTGGGTTGTTGGACTTTGAGTGATTTTTCATTGCTGGACTCAAGAGACTTTTGGGGTTGTCATAAATATAAAGGGAAGAGTAACCACCTTTCTGTATACAGTGCTATAAAATCCCTCCTGGCCAGAGGCAAAATCCTTTCACCTGTAAAGGGTTAAGAAGCTAAGGTAACCTTGCTGGCACCTGACCCAAAATGACCAATGAGGGGACAAGCTACTTTCAAATGTGGAGCCGGGGGCTGATTGGGTTTTTTGGGTCTTAAAAATCCAAGAGGTTGTGCTCATCTTGTTTATTCTCAAGCCTCCCCAGGAAAGGGGGTGTAAGGACTTGGGGGGATATTTTGGGGAAGTAGGAACTCCAAGTGGTCCTTTCCCTGTTCTTTGTCTAAAACACTTAGTCGTGGCAGTGTTTTACCTAATCCAAGGGCAAAGACTTTGTGCCTTGGGGAATTTTTAACCTAAGCTGGTAGAAATAAGCTTAGGGGGTCTTTCATGCGGGTCCCCACACCTGTACCCTAGAGTTCAGAGTGGGGAAGAAACCTTAAGAGGGGTGTTGGACTTTTGGGACTTTGGGTGATTTTTTGCATTGCTGGACTTAAGACCCTAAGGGGAAAAGGACACTGCCAAACTTACTTGGGGGTGGGTCTTTTGCTCATGGTTTGTGTTATGAATCCTGTTGGTGGTGTTTCCCCAACATAATGCCGCATTGTTTCCCTCCTTTATTAAAACAATTTTGCTACACTCAGACTCTGTGCTTCTGAGAGGGGAAGTATTGCCTCTTATAGGCACCCGGGGGGTAGTATGTAATTGTCCCAGGTCACTGGGTGGGGGCTCGAACCGGTTTTGCATTGCGTTATTGAAACGGAACCCCTAGATGCTGAATCCGGCCCTTGTTGCTGCCAACTCAGACGGGCAGCAGGGTTACATGTATGTGTACTGAATCACCATCTCAACAACACCATGAGATTCATAAATAATTGACTTTTAATTCTCCACTTATTTTTCAGATTATTGGTAATATTCTGCGATGACTACAGACAAAAATATGAAAGAAATCCTTCTAGATACACTGGACAATCTCTCAGCGGAAAAGGAAGGAGATCTTGAAAGATTTAAATTCAGCTTAGCAAATGCTAACTATGAAAAAAAAACAATACCCAAAGGTCAGCTGCAGGAAGCTGACGATGGGTTGAAACTTGTAGACCTCTTGTGTGAATACTACAAGGAACAAGGTGCAGTGAATGTAGCTATATCGGTCCTTGAAAAGATCAATTGCAGAGATTCTGCTGATAAACTCAAGGAGGCAAGAAAGAAAGGTAAGAACACCTAATGTTCCTGCAACTTCTGAATCTCTCCCCCTTTTGAACATTCCCTGAAATGGGTGCAGGAGGAACAGCTACAGTCTAATTATTAAAACTGGTTGGAAAATGGATCTATCTCATAAAAATGTTTAGATTTTGAAATTTTGTTTCATCCCAAATTGAGACAGAAACTTAAACTTTTGAAGTTTTTCAAGAATTGAAATGTTCCAAAAAATGCTTCATTTTAAAAAATGTGAAATGTTTTCATTTTGACATTTCTATTTTTTTTATTAAATATAAATATAAGGTCTGGTCTACATTATAGCTGTAAATCGGTACGTCACTACGTCGCTCCGGGCAACGTGGTCATGCCGACCTAACCCCCATGTACACAGCCCTATGGCAGTGGTAGCCAACACAGCTACTGCCTCTCCGGAAGGCGGATTAACTAAGCTGATGGGAGAGCACTTCATTAAAGTGCTACAGTGGCACAGCATTGTAAGAGTAGGCATGCTCTGAAATGCAATACATTTTGAAAAGACAAGTCATTTCCCAATAAAAAATCAAAATGTTCTGTTACAAAAAAATGTTGAAACAGGATGTTTCATCAAAATGCTCTTTCAACAAAAAATTCACCAGAATGGACATGTTCCCACAGAATGTTTAAATTTTGACAAACTGACATTTTCCTACAGAAAAATGTTCCATTGGAAAATTTTCAGCCAGGTCTACTAATAACAGATTCAAAAGTCTGAGTGCCGGAATGCATCCGTTTAGATCAATGTATGGTGTTTCCTAGTGTCTGTGTGATTGGATGGCCTCTTTTCTTGCAGTAATTCTTACTGATATATCCACAGATTAGCTCCAAAGTAAATAAATAAAAACTCAAATATGGGTATTAAAAACCACAGAACAACACATCCAATACAGGTTAAATCTTACTCCACTGACAGGACAACTTCAATATATTCCCTTTTGTTGTTTTATTTCTTGCTGTATTTACCCAATCTCACAAAACTGCATGTAGCCCTCCCCCAAGACAAGAAGTGTAACCCACTACACAGGGAACAAAATACAACAATACAGACCCCAACGACTGAAACACCACATCCAAAATAACAACGTAACAAATGGTGTCCTGTCCTGGTGGTGACAGGGAAAAAAGGGCTCTAGGGAAGGAAAAGGGTTACGGTTAACTAATAAATGCTGCAACATGAATAATACAATACATTCCCCACCTCCTGCCATTCACTACTGCACCACAACCCCCAGCTCCCTCCCCGGCTCCTTACCCAGAGATTAGTGTAGCAGTACCACAAACATTGACCAGTTTAAAGAAAACGAAAGGGGACCTCTTACGATATTTTCACTCCTAGGTGGGGCAGGGCCCTCTCCTGGCACCTTGGATTGGAGTCCTGTGGAGGCTTCAGTTGGCTGGCACCGGTTTGGTTCTGTGCCTCCCTGCACACGGGTCTCCACAGGGCTGGAACTGTCTGACCGTGCGCTGTATCCCACAGCAGTTCAAAGACCCCCTTTGTGTGGAGTGGGAGTTAATCAGAGACTCCCTGAGCTGCTCAGTGTCTCCCCCAGCTCCTAATTCAGACAGCCCGAACTTGAAGCTAAAACCAGTCCCTTTGTCTCTGAGTCAGGCTGTCCCCTCCCACTGAGGGACTGAGTAGTCCTGGCTCATTACTGGCCCAGGAAACTGCCTCTATAAATCATTCCATACATCTCAAAACAGACTGAAAGGAATTTTACTGGACTATTCAGAAACATTCATCATTGTGGTGAGAATAAACTCTAGAATATAAATTTTCCTGCAAGTGGCCTGTGCCTGTTCTTGCTTGTGGGATTTAGATGCCTCTGCTGCAAGCTCTTGGAGTCTTAGCGAGAGGAGCATGAGCAGAGAAGAAATAGGGTGTTGCTATGCTGGAAGGCATTAATGGGTGCCATCAACTGATTGTTTGCTCTAGAGACAACTTCAGAGATTCTTCAAGCTGTTGCTGTGCTAACTAGATGGCAGGGACTTCATGTGTTTCCCTTTCTTGGGTTTCCAATTTCCCCAGAAATCAATAGGGTTCCTGCCATTGATGCGATGAGCATTCTCTGAAATTTTGGGATTGGCTGCTGTGACAGGGTCAGGCCAGATGGCTCCAGGAGAGTAACAGAAGGCAGATATATTAGCCCCAGGTTAAGTAGGTCCCTTTTCCCTGGGTAAGGTAACAAGGAAGGTTCCAGAACAATCAGGAACCTTCTGGAGACAATTAAGACTGACAGGCTGATTAGAACACTTGCAGCCAATCAAGAAGCTGCTAGAATCAATTAAGGCAGGCTAATCAGGGCACCTGTGTTTAAAAAGGAGCTCACTTCAGTTTGTGGTGCATGTGTGAGGAGCTGGGAGTGAGAATGCATACTGTTGGAGGACTGAGGAGTATAAGCATTATCAGACAACAGGAGGAAGGTCCTATGGTGAGAATAAAGAAGGGGTTGGGAGGAGGCCATGGGGAAGTAGCCCAGGGAGTTGTAGCTGTCGCACAGTTGTTCCAGGAGGCACTCTAGACAGCTGCATTCCACAGGGCCCTGGGCTGGAACCTGGAGTAGAGGGCGGGCCCGGGTTCCCCCCAAACCTCCCAACTCCTGGTCAGTCACAGGAGGCGTTGACTTGCACTGTTGGTTCATGAAAACGGCCAAACTGAGGGCTGCCGTGAAGCTCCAAGGTGAGCAAATCCACCAATAAGCGCAAGACCCACCAAGGTAGAGGAGGAACTTTGTCACACTGCCATGTTCAAAAATTATCACATTACATACACACAGAAGGACAGAGAAATGCCTTTGAATTGAGTGTAAGGCCTTTGCAATCTCGACTAGTAATATTCTACTACTGAGAAGTCCACTAAGAACTGCTGTCTTTCAAAATGGCTGCCATCTCCATCAGGACTGAAGTCCAAGCCCACAGTCAGGTGGCTATTTTGAGAAGGGCATCTATTTACCATTGTTCTCAGAGGGACTGAAGTCTCAGGCTGCGTTTAACAAATATGGGTGTTGGTCTCCCTCTCATTGGAAAGTGGGTTTTTTGGCAGCACTGCCACGACAGCACTTTCATGCCTCAAGTGTAGACAAAGCCCTAGAGAAGAATGTTCTGCACCAGCCTCTGCTGGCAGAAACTTTCAGTTATGAAAAAAGGAAAAAAATAGTCCAGAATATTTATTTTCAAATATTACTTATTGCACTAGATTTACTCAACAGAGGAGAGAGTAAGGGGAAAACAGAGCTGTGTGTGGAAGGATACAAGAGGGGGAAATGAGAGAGAGAGAGAGTGTGTGTGTGTGTGAGAGAGAGAGAGAGAGAGAGAGAGAGAAGGGAAATGTGGGGTGCAGGAGGAAGGGTGAAACTGGAGCAAGTTTGTGCAAGGGACTATGGAGGACAGAAAGGAAGAGGGATTTGGAGTACGCATGCAGGGGATGTAGGGTGGTGAAAGAGGCAGGGAACTTTTGGCACAGTTTTGTGTGAATCTGGTGATGCAAAGCATTTGCTAACCTAGTCTGACTGGACCATGTGCTCTGAGTGTGGAGTAGGGCAGCCAGAGTATGCCATTGAACCTGGCCTTAAAAATTAAATTAAAAAAGAATGTAAGGTTGATACTTCCTGTCTTCAGATTGGAGGGAGAGGATGGGAGGGATGAAGACACTAGTGCGCATGAGAGCAGAGAGGGTGACAACAGTGAGAGGGAAGGGGGAGCTAGTTTTTTAAAAAGAAATTCCACAATATGCCACCCCCAAACTTGGGCTAGTAGCAGGATTTGAACTCTGTCTCTATAAATCCCGAGCTCAGCTGGGACCTCATCATTTGAGCTATACTCAGAAATAGTTTTTAGCTTTTGTCAAGGCTGAAGTATCAATACGTTACTCTCTTGAGCTGCCTACCTGTGGGGAAAAAAGGTCTGTTTAAAAAAATTCTGTCCTGCTTTATTACATATAAAGAAGGCTTGAGCGTTTAAAGTGTTTTTTGTTCAACTCAAGCTTCTGATATACAGTTGCAAGAAAAGATATTTTCAGAACTAATGCCCCTTTAATTATAGGACTGAGAAAGCTTCCAAACCACTTATCTGGGCTTGCAGTGAGACCCCTGCCAAAATTGGGGATGACTAAATGCAGCAGTATTGAAATTTCTAATTTTTTTTAAGAAGAAAACCCCCACTTTGTTTTGTTTTGTTCTTTGGTGGGTTGCTTCCAACCCTTTCAGATTGTTTGTTTGTTTGTTTTTTATAATAATACCCAGCTCTAATATAGGGCTTTTAATTAGCAGATCTCAGTGCTCATATATCATTAAGAAAGACACTATGGCTATGTCTACATAGAAATGTAAGCCTAGGGTTCGTGGGATTTGAATCAGCTGACCCATGTCAGGAAACCCTGGGTTTGAGCACCTACACTGCATTTTAACTCTAGGTTAAGGATTTTCTGACCTGTGCTTGAACCTAGGACTCTGGCACCCACACTGCAGTGCACAGACCTGAGTCAAAGTAACCCTATCCCAGAGTGCCTGGTGCCCCCCCCATCCCAGAGTCAGCACTCTAGCCCTACAAATACGTTCCATTGTGGGGGAAAACTAATGCCCACCCTATCTGTTAACTGTAATGGTGCTGTTGATGGGATTCAGGTGCCCATAAGGACACATGAGTACATCAGCTGCATAATTCGCACCTTTGGCAGCTGTCTCAGTAGAATGACTGCAGTTTGTGAAGGCTTGATACTGAACTACCATCTAATCTGAGAACTGGGCTCTCCACCTCTAGGCTGAGTCACACTGGCAGGAAAATGCCCATGCGCTCCTGTTCTGTGGATAATTATGATGTCAGTCTCCAGGGCAGCCAAACTATTAAATGAAACTTTGCAATTCTTAATTTTTAAAAATGGGCTATTCAATGAAGCTGTTTTTGTTTGGGTTTTTTAATTTTAGTCTGTTTTGAAGTTTGACATAAAATGACGGTATCAGAGGAAAAACACCCCCCCACCCCAGGCTGGCTGCTGCCGGCTACGGACTGCTGCAGTGTTTCCCCAGGGCTTGGGGTGAAGTGTGCTCCCCCCAAGGATCCCTTATCCCTGCCCCCACCGCACCCCGGGAGGCAGAGATAAAGGATCCCTGGAGTTTGTGGGGAGGTTTTGGGACTGCTCCCACTCATTGCCCTCACAGTGCACGCTGCCCAGGCATCTCTAAACATGCAGCCCCAGGGAGGGCAGGAGGGGCCTGGGAGCAAGGGTCAGAGAGTAGAGTGGGACCAAGTGGCTGCCCTGCAGGGAAGGGATAAAGCCGAACATCCTGGCAGCTGGGAGCCGTCTCCCACCTCTCAGCTTTGTTCCTGGCAAGCTCTGCACAGCAGCAAGGAAGAGCTGGTGCCAAAGCCGCTGCCACCACCATAGGAGTGTGATGGGGTGCACTAGGCCCAGAGGCCCCCTGCTGGCGGCCTCAGGATCCTGCCACTCTTGTCCCAGGAAAGGAGTAGTAGAGGAGCCCCCCAAGCAGCCTAGAGTGGCTTCAAGGGACACAGCCAATCAAGGCACAGGAAGGCCATCTAAAAAGGACCTGCAAAGCCAGAGACAGGCAGTTCCTTGCTGGAGCCAGAGGACTGGCCAAAGGGAACTGCAGCACCATGGACAGATCCGTGCCAGCTGGGACTGGGGGAGCGAGAGAGCTCCTGGCTGGCTGCTGGCCCTGAACACAGAAGAGCCCTGAGCTAAGGGTGAAGCACTGGTGAAGGCTGGGGCTGTGGGAAAGTGATCTAAGGAACTGAAAGCAGCTTAGTTAAACGGACACAGCGACATGTGGCAGCTATTCTTAGGGTCGCTAGGCTGGGACTTGGAGTAGTGGGTGGACTTGGATGCCCCCCATAGGCCACTGGGAAAGTGGCTTATAATTGGACAGCCATAACTCTCAAGAAGGGGATCTGAATTACGTAGTGGCCTGGCTGAAGAGCTGGGGCCAGCAGGGCGCACAGAGGATGTATCTATTGCTGGCAGGGAGGAGCCCTGGGGCTACAGCCTGATACCAGGACTGGAGCTATTTAAAGACTGAAGATGCACCCGACCAGAAGGGGCACTCGTGAGAGGTCAGTGCCAGGCCGTTACAAGGAGGCTGCGGGGAAGGTTTGTGGCTGGTTCCCACTTACCATCCTGACCGTGCCACAGCTGGGGCACCCCTGCACATGCAGCCCCAGGGGGCTCGAGAGCAAGGGCCAGAGAGCACAGTGGGAACAAGCGACAGCCATGCAGCAAGGAGGAGCTGGAGCTGCTACCACTGAGGGAGGCAGTGGGGGAATTTGGGGGGCTGACTCCCACTCAGTCCCCTGACAGTGCGTGCAGCCCAGGCAGCCCTGCACATGCAGCCCCAGAGGGGCTGGGGGCAAGGGCCAGAGAGTGGAGTAGGGACCAAGTGGCTGCCCTGCAGGGAGGGGGAGCAGCAGGGCTCCTGGCTCAGCATGGCCAGGAGAGGGAAGACTCCCAACATCCCAGTGGCTGGAAGCTGCCTCCTGTCTGGCAGCTTTGCCCCTTGGTTCGGGGAAGCTCTGTGCAGCAGCGAGGAGGAGCCAGAGGAGGAGCTGCTGCCACTGGGAGAGGAGCAGGGATCATGTTAGGCCAGGCAGTAATGGAGCTTCTGGCTGCTGGGCTGGCTGCCTGCAGCGCTGCTCCTCTGCCACCAGGATCTCTGGGATACACCCAGAGGGCTTCCAGGACCCAAGTCAAGCCAGGGCTATGTGCACACAGGAAAGCAATAGGGCCTGGATCCTAGGTCCCAGCTTAACACGGGCTCAAACCCTCCAGCCCTGCAAGGTCCTGGGACCCTAGATCTGAGGCCTAGGTTAGCACAATTGGTGCATGGACACAAGGGGGGTTAGACTGAGCCCAGGCTTACATTGCTGTGTAGACATACTGTACATGGCTACTCCAGTGGTTTTAAAAAAAAGAGTATTACTTCTGGTGGACGTTTTGAACAAGTCACTGAACCAGTGTCGCCAAAGAAATTCTCTTTGCCTGCCTCAACCCTGGGTTTACTAGGGAGCTTATTACTGCAGAGAACCCTGAACGAATGACTTAGAATCATAGAATATAAGGGTTGGAAGGGACCTCAGGAGGTCATCTAGTCCAACCCCCTGCTCAAAGCAGGACCAATCCCAAAAAACGCAGAGAAAATGTTAGTTTAAAGGAAATTCTGCTTTAACGTTACTGCTTAAACCACTTTCTTCCACTGAGTGTGCACATTTAAATCATGTATTGAGATGAAAAATCCATTTCAAAGGTTTTGGTACAAGTCTAATGGCTTGTCTACACTACACCACTGTTTAGACTATGGGATGTGAATAGCAGTGTGCACCAAAGTGCTGCACTGTAATTCCCCAGTTGGTTGCTGTGGGTGTGAACTGAAAGGTTCCTTCTTAGCATTAGTATAGTCCTGTTTGAAGAGGACAGTGTAGTTTCAATCCAGCAAAGCACTAAGCACATGTTTAAATTCAGTGAGACTTCGCACACGCTTAAATCTTTGCAGGATTTGTGTCTAAGGCTATGCTGGATTGGGGGTCAAGCAGATATCAAAATCAAGCCTTAAATGAGCATTTGTTATTATTTTCCTTTGACTTTTGTGTATTTTTTACATACATGCAGTTTTTTAAAACAGTTTAGAAGATATTTATGCAGGTGAGCCTCTCTAATTTACAAACCATGTACTCTTTAATAGGCCACTTAAATGTCCCATTTAAATTATGATTTCCTGTGGAAAGCTGTAGTGTCCTATGTGTTAACATTTTATAAAATGTATAAATATCAAGGAATAAAGAAGAAGGGTTGGGATAAGGTATTGGGGTATCCACATTTTATGAACTGTTCTTGGAGTATTGATTTTTTGCTTAACATTTAGTTGGATTTGATTTTTCTAAAGTTAATATGATCTTGTACAGTATGTAAAAAAAGAAGTATAATGTACATGCACAACACCAGCAATGACCGCACCACACCTTTAAGTAAGGGAAGCATTGGCCAGGCTTGCTGCTGGAAGGTAGCAGTGCTTTATGCGGGGGGAAGGTCAGAAAGGGCTGCAAAAAGGTAGAAAAAGCTTTGTGATGCTGACTCGCCCCCCGGGGAATGTAAGGGGCAGAAGGCTTTAACGGTGCAAGGCCTGGCGTTGGAAGCCCTTTCTCCATGCAGTAGACAAGGCAGTACCCACCCTTCCTCTCCTGGAGGTGTAAATATCAGGTTTGGTTAGGACCTGCTGTGGGCATTGCGCTAGTCACTCCTTTTTTAGGGGGGCTGGGAAGGAATTTTTCCCTTACCACCATATTGGCTTCACGGGAGTGAGCGTGGGTTTTTTTGCCTTCTCCACAGCCAGTGTCAGGGAAGACCTATTATGATGAGCACAAAAGGTGGTAGGCTATGGTGGTAGGTCGCAACTTATTGTGTAAGTGTGGGCTGGATGTCCAGTGTAGGTACTCCATAGGGAAGGCATCCAGTGACCATATAAATGGCCAGGTAAAGGACTTAAAAGGAGGTGCTGGTTAAAGGAACAGAAAGGGGGCAGTTGGGGCTCCTATGACTTGTCCTAATGTCCTGAACTGTGTGATACTCTGCGATTTCTGTTGCACTAACATTCATGTGAAATTTCTCTTTCAGCTTTGGGTCCTCAGCAAACACCTGAAACATCAGCAAATGGTATGTGACATTCAATAAGGAATTGCATTGCATAGTTACCAGTGATTACCAGAAATAGGCTAGGTCAGCCAGACATTGGATTTACTTGCAGAAATAATAAGTAACCCCTCAGAGCGCAGTCTCGTCAGATCACACCGGTTACGCAGGGTTGGATGGGGGATGAGGAAATGCATGGGGAGATCTCCAGGAAAGAATCAGGGGCTGCAGAACATGGTGCTGGTGAGTAGGTGGAGCTCTTGTCTCAGGCAGTACTGACCCCGTGCAGCAGCATGATGCTGGAAGGCCCTCTCCTGCTAGGGACGCCATCTTTTAAATGAGGTGAAATAACTAGAGGTCAACATTTGTGGTCACTGAAAGTGCTGTGGGACTTTTTTAAACCTCTGAGCCCTGGACAAATTTTAAGTTATATTTAGTTCTGTTCTTTGCACCTAAATTCCCACTACTGTTTCAGTTATACCTGTCATTCTCCATCACTTTGTTACAGAGTGCCATTGTGCACTGTTAAACACCTGACAGGTTTCATCCTAGATATAGCTACATTTCAGTAACTGATGAAGTGATTCTTATATATATAAATGCAGAGAGGGCCTGAGCCTACGCTTTTTTTCTCATATGACTAATTTCAGTGGGGCCACTGATGTGAGTAAGGACTGGGCCCAGAGTTAATTTATATCAGGATACCTTATGATGAAACATGCACTATAAACTTACTGAAACAGTATTCTTGTTTAAATGGCGTTATTGTAGCATTACAGTAATATCTAATGCTTCATGTCACTAACTCAGCTTACAGGGTGAAGTACAGAGAACATATACGAAACAAATACAGCGCAATAAAAGACATGAACGCTCATCTTGGTGAGAATGTGAAGCTAAACAGCAGATACACAAAGCTGATCATTGTAAAGGAACATCGTCACAAAAATCAGAGAGAAAATGAAATAATGGCCTCGGGACGGAGACATGAAGAAATCATATCTAACTACGCTAGTTCCATCACCATAGGCCATTTATTTGAACTTGATGAAGATGGACAATTACCACAAATTGTCCTGTTGCTGGGACCTGCAGGAATTGGAAAAACACTGACCGCAATAAAGATCATGTTGGACTGGGCAAATGGAGAACTGTATCAGAGCAGGTTTGATTATGTTTTCTACATAAATTGTAGGGAACTTAACTTTGTCAGTGAGCAGGGAAGTATTGAAGATTTGATCTTCAAGAACTGTGCTGATCAAAATGCACCAACTAAAGAGATTTTGATGAATCCAGAGAAACTCCTGTTCATAATTGACGGTTTTGATGAACTGAGATTTTCCTTTAATCAGTCAGAAAGTAATTTCTCCTCTGATCCCTGTGAGAAGCAGCCAGTGGAAATTGTACTGAGCAGTTTATTTAGGAAAAAAGTGCTTCACAAATCCTACTTAATAATTACTACAAGGCCAACAGCTCTGGAGAAACTCAAGCAGTGTTTGGAAGATGGACATTGTGCAGAACGTTATGCAGAGATTCTGGGGTTTTCTGAAAATGCGAGAGAAGAATATTTTCACAAGTTCTTTAGGAATGAAGAACAAGCAATACAAGCCTATAACTTTGTAGAAGACCATGAAATGCTCTTCACCATGTGCTTTATTCCCATTGTGTGTTGGATCATCTGCACTGTTCTGAAACAACAGATGGAAGCAGGTGAAGATCTTGCACAAACTTCAAGAACAGTCACTGATGTCTACGTGCTCTATCTCTCCAGTCTGATGAAAGGTCACAGCAGTAATTCAAAGCAACAGATACGAATGAACTTGAAGGGACTTTGTTCCTTGGCTGCAGATGGAGTAAGGAGGCAGAAAATACTCTTTGAGGAAGATGAAATCAAGCAGCATGGCTTAGATACAGCTGACTCTCTCTTTCTGAATGAGAACATGTTTCAGAAAGACCTTGACTGTGAACATGTCTACAGCTTCATTCACTTGAGTTTTCAAGAATTTTTTGCAGCTTTATCTTGTGTGTTGCAGAAAGAAGAAACAACAGTGGAAGATTCAGAAACTATTTTGAAAAATGTCAAGATGTTGTTGAAAAGGGATACAAACAATGGGAATTCTTCCACATTAACAGTGCGATTCCTGTTTGGTCTTTTAAATGATGAGAGAAAGGAGGAGAGGGAGAAAATGCTTAGCTGTAAAATTTCACCACTAATTAAAGACACTTTAGTAAAGTGGGTTGAAGAAAAACCCACTGTGTCATTGTTCAATTATGTTGGTAAGAAGATGACTTCCTATCTTGAGGCGTTTCACTGTTTGTATGAAATTCAAGAAAAAAAAATTGTGCAGAGTGCAATGAATCGTTACACTCGGCTAATATTAACTGAGCATAACTTTACCAAAATGGATGAAATTGTTCTTTCATTCTGTATAAAGCATTGCTGTAAACTGGAGTCACTTTGTCTAAGACAGTGTTCCTTTCAAGATGAAGATATGCCAAGACCGTGCAAGCAGCCACATCGGTGAGTGTTGTCTGAGCTCCAAAAACACCTACATAATTTAAGTAGTAAAACATACATTATTTTTTAAATGTTGATTCCCCCCACCCTAGATTTTCGTAGCTCACAAATGGCTGAATGACCCACCATAAAAGTGACAGAATTTTAGGACTGTGGCAGGACCACTCCCCAGTCACCCAAAATCTTAAAAGCATAGAAATAAGAAGTTAAGGGGAAAGACTTGTGCACTCCTTTCCACCTTCTTGTTGCCTACACACTGTCAATAACATACTACAGTGCTCCATTTGGCTTTCATCTTCATCTCCAACAGCTACCAAAAGCAATATGTACCCCAACTTCATCACACTTACACTCCAGTGCAAAACCTTATGGAGTGCTAGAGTGTGAAGCTGGAGGGAAGGAGAGATGAAGATGTGGATGGCTGTGATCTTTTTAGAGTTGGAGTGGGTGTTTCAGAGTCAGCAAGAGAAGGGGAGGAGAAAGGAGAGGAGTGGGCATGAGGTTAGACAGGATGGCAGCAGAGGGGCCAAGGTGGTGGAGGGGATGACTGTAGGAGGTAGACAGGGTGAGGATGGAGGGAAGGCCCAGGTTAGGGCAGATATGGTCAGAGGTCAGGAGGAGGTTACAGTTGGGGGACCTATATTTATTTGTGCTGGTGGGAGGAGAGGGGAGATTGTGATGGAGTAGGTAGAGTAGGTGGGAATTGTCGAGGGGTGAGGGAAAACAAGAAACGGGAAATAAGGTAGAGGGAGTGGAGAGGAGGAGCCACAGCTGCTCTGATGCAGAAGTGGGGGTGTGATGAGAACCATGGGTGATTGACAAGATTATGAACAGCAACAACAAAAACTCAAACAAAAAAAAAGAATTTCGTTACAAAGTTCTAACACGTCTCTACAGAGCTCGTGCAAACTGAGATTTTTTTCAAGGTCTTATAGCTTGGCCATATTTTATGTGGATTTTCATGCGACAGGGAAGCACATTTTGCTGTTCCCAAGGACCACCCTCCTGCCAAATTTAAAGTCCCTGCACCAAAACATGGGGGAGCTAGAGCCTCTCAGGGAAAAGGTTGCAAGAATTGTTTTTAACATGGGCAGAACAACCTAGTTCTCAGAAAAGGCTGAACCATTTTAGTGGCAACTTTCACAGTATTCAGCCCGGTGGAAACACCAGGCATGGAAAACTTCAGTCCAAATGGTTAAAACTTGGCAAAGTTATAAGCAACTGAAAACAGGGACGTTTCCAGCAATCGTAATAATAGGAATTGCTACCAGCTCTGCCTATAATAATCTTTCTAGAAGCTCTGTCTGTTATAATGTATAGATATGGTGCCTTGCACTCTGGGATCCTAATCCTGGCTGGGACCTCCAGGGGCTACTGTACTGCAAATAATCAATGATAATCACTTTGGTTCTGTGCACTAGATCCCACCTAGGGGAATCCAGTGAATTGTTTTAACTTTCTTCTTTTTGTTGTTTCACTGACTGGAGAGTGGTAAAAAAAAAAAAAAATTACTTTTTGACCTACGGTGAAGATCTCTATTTTTAGAGTGTCCTAATCCAGGAATCTGTTGTCCAATTTACTTGAAATTTGATAGAAAAATTCAACCTCTACCACAAACCTAACCAGACTACTCAGCTGGTGTTTGGCACCCACTTCCCCTTTGGGGAAGGAATATTTAAGTTGTTCAGGGTAAATGTTGGATCTCCAATGTGGCTTAAGCCCTAGTAATGTGCCAGAGACAGTAATTTGCACATAGGCAGTGGGTCTGGGGCTCTTTCCAAGCCAGAGTGTTTGCAGGCAGCCTGATGTGTAACTCAGTTTTGTTTTTCCTAGTTTTCAGATTGTGACGGGTCATATAGGCACCACCCTGGCAAGGAGGAGATTAATGAGGGCCTGTGGATCCTGTTAGTCTCACCCTATTACAGCTGCAGCAGATGTTAGGTGTGGAGCTTGGAGTTAAAAGGAGACAGCCTAGCTCTGTTGGGTGCTGTCCAGGAAGTAGATCAGAGCCCTGCTTCCCTCTGTGAGGGAAGCCTGTTTACACCCAGGAGTCTGAGGTAGCTTTCCAGTTGGACGAGCCTCAAAGTGGATGGGACGACTGCCGACTGGGCCCTGGGGGACTGACGAAAGGACTGGCTATTGGAGACAGGCTCAGAGTAAAAGGGCGGGGTCCTGCTGTGGGGCGGCCCTATTAAGAGTTTTTGGTTTTCTTATTTTGGGACTTTAATACCTCGGAAGGCGAGAACTGAAGAGTGGCTTAGCCAGAGGGCTAAAGCACCACTGCCCTGGACCTCCCAAGAGGCAGTGGCTGATCATTGTAGGCCCTGAGGCAGGGTGCATCATGTTCTGGCAGGCCATGAGGCTGCTGTGGAGCAAACCCTGTCACACAGAAGATGAAGTGACGCCACTCTCCACACTTTACAAGGGTACAAGGCAGAGCTGGGCAAGCTTAACTCTACATTAAAAAACTTCTAGACAGCTAATATCAGTTATACACAGGTACTGTTTGTGGAGCATTTTATAGCATTTTAATCATAACCATAAATCTGTGCACCAAGCCAAATGTGCCAACATATCTGCCACTGCCAAAATGCCACCACTAAACTTGAGGGATTTTTTCATCAAATGCCACTGTAGTATGGGGGCAAACTTCCCAAGGCTCAGAAAAAGAAACTCAGGATTTCAAACCTCACCTCTTCTAAGTGCTGCTTGTATCCCTATGCAATTCACTACCCTTTTCATTGACCAAGGTCATGAGCCCCAACCTTACAAGGCAGTTCCCAAAGACCTGCTGAACACACCCAGTTGTTTAAAGAAACTGGCAGAGAGATTATGCAGGGTCACTGCTGGGACAGACCTCAGCTCTTTCACATAACAAACCCCAATTCTATCCGCTGAAGCATACTGCTTTTCAGGTTTGCTACAGAAGCAAAACTTGTGTAAACGCCTATAAACTACATTCCTCTCCCCAAGCCATGGATAGAATCCAAGGTTCCTGATCAACAATATTCTACTGCTGATTAGTAAATACTTGAGGAACCCTCTGTGAAAGTGTTTGTCAAGACCTCCTCCAGTGGCTGGTTTACAAGAGTGCTAGCAATTACTCCTGTATTCTTACTCCTAGTGGTTGGACTTTGGCGCCAGGAACTGGAGCTAGGGTCAGAGATGGAGTCAGAGGATGAATTAAGGGTCGAATCCAGAGTCGGGGATAGGGCAGAGAAGCAGGGATTTGGAACAAGGCAGAAAAACAGGAACCAGGAGTGGAGGACGATCTGGGATAAAGACAGCAGGAACCAGGAACAGGCTGGGAGGCAGGAACAGGCAGGAAGACAGGGCTGAGGAATCAGGCATGTAGGCATGGTCCAAAGTGGTAGCCAGCCAGGGATCCGACAACTTGCATCCTTCTGGCTTAAGTAGTCCGTCCGAGCTAATTGTTGGGGCTGGATGTCTCCCCCAATCAGGAGCTTCATGGACAGAACCCTTTGTGAACTAAAGCTCCTCCAGCCCCCTTCTCCACTGATTCCAGTTGTAGCCTTTTATCTTATATTCGTAGGGTCTGATGGATGCATTGCCAATTCATCATCAGTAGAGGAACGGTTCCTGCTGGAGTTTTCCAGTAGAGAATCTCAGAGCCCTCTTTCATCTTGTGGTTCTGACTGCACCTAACACTCTGCATGTGCATGAAAGTATCAACCCTCTTTTTCCTTACTTGTATTGTATCCCCCAAGAATATTGTGCAACACTGTTTTTCATAGGTTGTTTATAGTTCCTTTTATTCTCATTAGTATCTATGCACAATGTGTACCCTGCGGTTACGGCACATGTTAGAAAAATGTGACTACAAGGTATCTTGTAGTAATTTACTGTATATTGCTGTTAATTTTTCTCACTACCACCCATTGGCTCATCTTTTCTCAGAATCTTGGGGCATCAGGTCATTCTTTGGTCACTTACTTATGTCAAGCATTTCTTAAGCCTAAGGCCTAATATGGCTAAGCAGACATTTTATTTCAGCCCTACTTTACTTAGATACCTAAATATATATTGATCACTTCTAAATACTTATCAGTGTTATATTTCTATGATCCTTAAATCTATTTAGCATGCAATGATTATATATAACATGCTATATGAGTTAATCATAACATCACACAACATACAATGAATAGGGTTGCCAGGTGTCCGGTTTTCAACCAGAATGCCCGATCAAAAAGGGACCCTGGTGGCTCCAGTAAGCACCACTGACTGGACCATTAAAACTCCAATCAGCAGCACAGCGGGGCTAAGGCAGGATCCCTGACTGCCGTGGTTCCGCGCAGCTCCCGGAAGCAGTGGCATGTCCCCCCTCCAGCTCCTATGTGTAGGGGCAGCCAGGGGGTTCCGCACGCTGACCAGGCTGCAAGTGCCAGCTCTGCTGTTCCACGGCCAGTGGGAGCTGTAGGGTAAGTGTCAACACACGGGATGGTGTGCAGAGCGATCTGACCACGCCTCTGCATAGGAGCCAGATTGGGGACATGCTGCTCCTTCTGGGAGCAGCCTGAGATAAGTGCTGCCCAGAGTCTGCATCCCTGACCCCCTTATAGAATCACAGAATATCAGGGTTGGAAGGGACCTCAGGAGGTCATCTAGTCCAATCCCCTGCTCAAAGCAGGACCGATCCCCGACTAAAGCATCCCAGCCAGGGCTTTGTCAAGCCTGACCTTAAAAACTTCTAGGGAAGGAGATTCCACCACCTCCCTAGGTAACGCATTCCAGTGTTTCACCACCCTCCTAGTGAAAGTTTTTCCTAATATCCAACCTAAATCTCCCCCACTGCAACTTGAGACCATTACTCCTTGTTCTGTCATCTGCTACCACTGAGAACAGTCTAGAGCCATCCTCTTTGGACCCCCCTTTCAGGTAGTTGAAAGCAGCTATCAAATCCCCCCTCATTCTTCTCTTCTGAAGACTAAACATCCCCACTTCCCTCAGCCTCTCCTCATAAGTCATGTGTTCCAGTCCCCTAATCATTTTTGTTGCCCTCTGCTGGACACTCTCCAATTTTTCCACATCCTTCTTGTAGTGTGGGGCCCAAAACTGGACACAATACTCCAGATGAGGCCTCACCAATGTCGAATAGAGGGGAATGATCACGTCCCTCGATCTGCTGGCAATGCCCCTACTTATACATCTCAAAATGCCATTGGCCTTCTTGGCAACAAGGGCACACTGTTTACTCATATCCAACGTTTCGTCCACTGTAACCCCTAGGTCGTTCCCTGCAGAAACTGCTGCCGAGCCATTCAGTCCCTAGTCTGTAGCGGTGCATGGGATTCTTCCGTCCTAAGTGCAGGACTCTGCACTTGTCCTTGTTGAAACTCATCAGATTTCGCTTGGCCCAATCCTCCAATTTGTCTAGGTCCCTCTGTATCCTATCCCTACCCTCCAGTGAATCTACCACTCCTCCCAATTTAGTGTCATCTGCAAACTTGCTGAGGGTGCAATTCACACCATCCTCCAGATCATTTATGAAGATATTGAACAAAACTGGCCCCAGGACCGACCCCTGGGGCACTCCACTTGATACCAGCTGCCAACTAGACATGGAGCCATTGATCACTACCTGCTGAGCCCGACAATCTAGCCAGCTTTCTATCCACCTTATAGTCCATTCATCCATCCCATATTTCTTTAACTTGCTGGCAAGAATACTGTGGGAGACCATGTCAAAAGCTTTGCTAAAGTCAAGGAACAACACATCCACTGCTTTCCCTTCATCCACAGAGCCAGTTATCTCGTCATAGAAGGCAATTAGATTAGTCAGGCATGACTTGCCCTTGGTGAATCCATGCTGACTGTTCTTGATCACTTTTCTCTCCTCTAAGTCCTTCAGAATTGATTCCTTGAGGACCTGCTCCATGATTTTTCTGGGGACTGAGGTGAGGCTGACTGGCCTGTAGTTTCCAGGATCCTCCTTCTTCCCTTTTTTAAAGATGGGCACTACATTAGCCTTTTTCCAGTCATCCGGGACCTCCCCCGATCGCCATGAGTTTTCAAAGATAATGGCCAATGGCTCCACAGTCACGTCTGCCAACTCCTTTAGCACTCTCGGATGCAACGCATCCGGCCCCATGGACTTGTGCTCGTCCAGCTTTTCTAAATAGTCCTGAACCACTTCTTTCTCCACAGAGGGCTGGTCACCTCCTCCCCATGCTGTGCTGCCCAGTGCAGCAGTCTGGGAGCTGACCTTGTTCGTGAAGACAGAGGCAAAAAAAGCACTGAGTACATTAGCTTTTTCCACATCCTCCGTCACTAGGTTGCCTCCCTCATTCAGTAAAGGGCCCACACTTTCCTTGACTTTCTTCTTGTTGCTAACATACCTGAAGAAACCCTTCTTGTTTCTCTTAACATCTCTTGCTAGCTACAACTCCAGGTGTGATTTGGCCTTCCTGATTTCACTCCTGCAAGCCCGAGCAATATTTTTATACTCATCCCTGGTTATTTGTCCAATCTTCCACTTCTTGTAAGCTTCTTTTTTGTATTTAAGAGAAGCAAGGATTTCACTGTTAAGCCAAGCTGGTCGCCTGCCATATTTACTATTCTTTCTACACATCGGGATGGTTTGTCCCTGTAACCTCAATAAGGATTCTTTAAAATATAACCAACTCTCCTGGACTCCTTTCCCCCTCATGTTATTCTCCCAGGGGATCTTGCCCATCAGTTCCCAGAGGGAGTCAAAGTCTGCTTTTCTGAAGTCCAGGGTCTGTATTCTGCTACTCTCCTTTCTTCCTTGTGTTAGGATCCTGAACTCGACCATTTCATGGTCACTGCCTCCCAGGTTCCCATCCACTTTTGCTTCCCCTACTAATTCTTCCCGGTTTGTGAGCAGCAGGTCAAGAAGAGCTCTGCCACTAGTTGGTTCCTCCAGCACTTGCACCAGGAAATTGTCCCCTACATTTTCCAAAAACTTCCTGGATTGCCTGTGCACCTCTGTATTGCTCTCCTAGCAGATATCAGGGTGATTGAAGTCTCCCATGAGAACCAGGGCCTGCGATCTAGTAACTTCTGCGAGTTGCTGGAAGAAAGCCTCGTCCACCTCATCCCCCTGGTCCGGTGGTCTATAGCAGACTCCCACCACGACATCACCCTTGTTGCTCACACTTCTAAACTTAATCCAGAGACTCTCAGGTTTTTCTGCAGTTTCATACTTGAGCTCTGAGCAGTCATACTGCTCTCTTACATACAGTGCAACTCCGCCACCTTTTCTGCCCTGCCTGTCCTTCCTGAACAGCTTATATCCATCCATGACAGTACTCCAGTCTCTGTTATTCCAATCACATCATAATTCCTTGACTGTGCCAGGACTTCCAGTTCTCCCTGCTTGTTTCCCAGGCTTCGTGCATTTGTATATAGGCACTTGAGGTAACCTGCTGATCGCTCCTCTTTCTCAGTATGAGGCAGGAGCCCTCCTTTCTCACGTGCTCCTCCTCGTGCCTCCTCCCGGTATCCCACTTTTCTGCTTACCTCAGGGCTTTGGTCTCCTTCCCCTGGTGAACTTAGTTTAAAGCCCTCCTCACTAGGTTAGCCAGCCTGCTTGCAAAGATGCTCTTCCCTCTCTTCGTTAGGTGGAGCCCGTCTCTGCCTAGCACTCCTTCTTGGAACACCATCCCATGGTCAAAGAATCCAAAGCCTTCTCTCCGACATCACCTGCGTAGCCATTCGTTGACTTCCACGATTCGACGGTCTATACCCAGGCCTTTTCCTTTCACGGGGAGGATGGACGAGAACACCACTTGCACCTCAAACTCCTTTATCCTTCTTCCCAGAGCCACGTAGTCTGCAGTGATCCGCTCAAGGTCATTCTTGGCAGTATCATTGGTGCCCACGTGAAGAAGCAGGAAGGGGTAGCGATCTGAGGGCTTGAGGAGTCTCGGCAGTCTCTCTGTCACATCGCGAATCTTAGCTCCTGGCAAACAGCAGACTTCTCGGTTTTCCCGGTCGGGGCGGCAGATAGATGACTCAGTCCCCCTGAAGAGAGAGTCCCTGACCACCACCACCCGCCTCCTTCTCTTGGGAGCGGTGGTCGTGGAACCCCCAACCCTAGGACAGTGCATCCCATGCCTTCCAATTGGCGGAGTCTCCTTCTGCTCCCTTCCCTCAGACATATCATCTGGTCCACTCTCCGCATTAGTACCTGTGGAGAGAACATGAAAACGGTTACTTATGTGTATATGCCCTGCTGGTACATGGACGTTCCCCTTTTTCTTCTGGAGGTCACATGATGCCAAATTTCTTCACCATCCTTCTGTCCCCGATGTGCAGCCTGCTCTGAATCTTCAGAACCTTATGCCTGTAGAAGCCTATCCTGACATCCGTCCAGGAAATCTTCAGTTTCTCTTATGCAACGCAGGGTCGATACCTGTTGTTCCAGACCTTGAACCTTCTCTTCCAGTATGGAGACCAGCTTGCACTTTGTACAGACAAAGTCGCATCTGTCCTGTGGAAGAAAGACAAACATAGCACATACAGTGCAGGTCACAACAGCTGAACACCCCCTATCCATATTACCTTCGTTCTACAAGCTTCCTCAGGAGTTGTAGTAATTACTCAGAGAATCCGGCAAGATGTAAGCCTCAGTGGGCTCTCCCCAGGCAAACTCCTTTTGTTAGCTGCTCTGCTGTTTGCTGCTCAGCTGGTTTGCAATTGACTGGCTTTTTATGCAGTTAGGCCGACTTAAGGCTCACCCCTTCCGCACCCCAAGCTGCTGCCCCAGCCATGATCCCCCTCCTGCCCTCCAAACCCTCGATCCCAGGCCGGAGCACCGTCCTGCACCCCAAACCCCTCATCCCCAGCCCAGAGCCCACACCCCTAGCCAGAGCCCTCACCCCCTTGTGCCCCAACCCCCTGTCCAAGCCCTGATCCCCTCCTGCCCTCTGAATCCCTTGGTCCCAGCCTGGAGCCCCCTCCTGCACCTCAAATCCCTCATCCCTGGCCCCACACCAAAGCCCACACCCCCCAGCTGGAGCCCTCATCCCCCTGCACCCCAACCCCCTTCCCCAGCCTGGTGAGAATGAGCGAGTGAGTGAGAGTGGGTAGAGAAAATGACAGAGGGAAGGGGGGTGGAGGGAGCAAGGGTGGGGCCTCAGAGAAGGGGTGTGTCAGGTCCTTGGAGAGTTTTGGGGAGAGAGGGAGAGATGGCCTTTCATGTAGGTACCTTGTTTTAACATCGGGGAGTTCCCTACTTATGGTTTCTGCTCAACAGGAGAGATACTGTGCTCTAGGTCCGATCATATGAGGGTGAGCAGGTTTTGGCAGGGACATGTCCCCAGAGAGTTATGAGGCTTGAGGATGCAGGAGGTTTTAGGTTTCAAGTCTTTTGGTCAGTATTATATTCTCCCTTCTGGGACAGAGCATCGGCCTTGTTATTTTCAGTTCCTGGATGATAGAATATTAGAAAATCAGAGCAAAAAAAGAATAAGGCCTAACCAAGTTGTCGTTGGCTGAGGACCTTAGCGCTATGCACATACTTTAGTGTACACCTGGATGCAGTACCAGGCCCCTTCTAGATAGTGATGCCACCCTTCAAAGGCAATCTTAATTGCCAAGAGTTCTTTGTCTAAAATGCTGTAATTTTGCTGTGTGGTGTGAATTTTCTGAAGTAAAAGGTCCATAGATGTAGCAATTGTTGATGACTGTGCCTTTGGGATAGCACCACTCCAGTTGCCAAGCTGGAAGCATCCACTTCAATAGTGAAGGCTTGCATGGCATCAGTGTGGACCAATATAGGAGTCGTGATAAACGTGAGTTTTATTTTCTTAAAGGCCTGTTGGGCCTTGGGAGAGCAGAGGATCCCTGTGTTTTTCTGGAGCAGGGCAGTAAGGGGGCAATCCGCTCTGAAAATATCAGGATGAACCACAAATAGAAGTTTGCAAACTCCAGGAAATGGTGTAGTTCATGAACATTCTATGGCACTGCCCATTTGAGGACTGCCTTTACCTTGTGTGGCTCTATTTCAATACCAGTGGGACATAGGATGAAGCCTAAGAAATCTATGCAGGATTGATCAAAGGTGAATTTTTCTAGCTTAGCGCAGAGGCCATGTTAGTGTAGCCTCTTCAGGATGGAACAGAGTACATGGTTGTTGTTCAGCTTTGTCCAAAAAATTAAATATGTTATCCAGGTATGCTACGATGTATTGGTCCAGAGTGTCCCAAAGTATGTCAATAATAAAATGCTGGAAGGTTGCAGGTGCATTTGTCAAACCAAAGGACATCATGAGCTACTTGTAGTGACCGTACTGAGTTCAAAAGACAAGACTTCCATTCGTCCCTAGCTCCAACATTTACTAGGTTGTACTCCCACCAGAGGTCTAGCTTTGTGTATACCCAAGCGGTGCTTACATGGTCCATTAGTTTGGGAATTAGTGGTAAGAGGTATCAGTTTCTAATGGTGACCTGTATCAGGACCCAGTAGTTCACACATAGTTGGATTCTTCTTCTTCTTTTTTTTTTTTTTCAAACTAAGAGAACTAGTACCCCAGCAGGCCAGGTGAACTTACAAATAAAGTCCTTGGCTAGGTTATCCTGAAGGTAAGTGCACAGTGCAGCCATCTCGGGCTCAGACATGGCATATATGCAGAATGCCTGAACAGAATGTTTGCCCCTGTAACTCGATTGGGCAATCATAGTCCCTGTGCTGGGGCAGGGAGTCTGTTTTTTTTTTTTCTCCCAAAGACATCATTGAAGTCACTGTATTTGAATGGAAGTTGAGGACTAGTTCAGTGTGTGGCTCTGCCAGGCCAGCTACCCTGTCTTGAGACCACGAGGGAACTACTGTCCTCTGCCCACTTCCTGCCATTGAGCAGTGCTGCCTGCATAATCCTGAGCGAAAGTTGACTTTTAGTGCACATTAGCAGAGAAAGAGGTTGTGGAGGGCCAGTCATGAGATTGCCAGGATGAGAGGGAAGTGTGGGAAATGGATGGCACTGAACTGTAGGGTCTCTCAATGCCTTTGGATAGTAACCTTGAGAGGAACAGTTTCCGCGGCCACTGGCCCAGAGAATAAGAGGGAACCACTGAGTCCAGAATGGGCTTGGGCCACAGGGGAATTTCTAGTGCCCAGGCTGGTTTTGTGGTGATAATGTTGTATGCTGAGCCAAAGGCAGTGAAGGGCCACTGTGGAAGGAGTGGTTGGGGATGCTCTGGGATTCATAACTCAATTGGCATTTATAGGTGTGATGCCAGTCAAATGGAACTGGCACATGTTCCGATCAGTTTGGGACTTACACTGTCAGGATGCCTAGGCTAGCCCCCTTTGAGCCTGGGGTGGTTTTTTCCCCAGATTCATTTGGGGTTAGGTCCTCATGAGACAGGTGGAGATAATGTGGCCTCCCTAACAGTAGGCCAGGTCTACCTACACTGGCTCAACTGATGGAGCAGAGTTTGATAATGGGGAACATGGTTGTGATGCCCCTCTTCTTTCTTTCTGTCACTCACGTAGACTATTGTCTATCCCAATAAAAAGATCTACAAAGGTGTCCATCCTTGACCTCGTCCTGCAAGCCCCATCAAAACTGAAACAATTGGGCTGCCCTGCTCCATTCTATGTCCAATATGAGGCAGTAGAAGTGAGCTGTTTAGAAAACAGCTGTGCTTGATCTCTGTCGGAGTTTCTTCAGGGTAGCCTCAGTGGAGTGGTGGTGGTTGGGTCATCAAAGATTCCTCAGCCATCCTGTGGATCACGACCCAGGAGAGGGGCCTTCCAATCTAACCAAGGCCTCAGGGGACCCATGCCCTGATGTGGAGATCCCTGTGGAGGATGTCCAGGCAGAGTTGGAGAGCAATGGGGACTTCCTCCACGAACAGAGGGAGGACCCTACCTTAAGCCGAGCCTGCGAACAGGCATCTAGCCCAGACCAAGAAGGTGTCACCCCTCAGCCACCTCAGGGATCCCAGTTCGAGGTACAGAGGGATTGTCTCTATTGGGTAGTGAAGGACCCAGACCCAGGAGAACATCTGACAGTTGCTGGTCCCCCTCAGGTTGCAGCGGGGCCTCCTGTACTTGGCTCACACGATGCACTGGGTGGGACACCTGAGGCTGAAAAAGACCCTGCAGAGGGTAGCGTGCAGGTTCTTCTGGCCAGACATACATCAGGAGGTGAAGGACTATTGTGACTGCTGTTCTGAGTGCCAATGAGCTGGACTGAAGGGGGTACCACAGGCACCCCTCATCCCCATTCCCCTGGTTGGCATACCTTTTAAATGCATCAGTATGGACCTCAAAGGACCACTGGAGTGGAGTAGGGCAGGAAACTACTATATTCTAACAGTTGTTGACTGTGTGACCTGGTATGCCGAGGCCGGCCCCTTGCGCATGGCCCTGGCTTCCAATATTGCTACAGATCTCATGAAGATCTTTGCCAGGGTTGGAATGCCCCGAGAAGTATTAACTGACCAATGTCTCATCATGGCTAATCTCAGATTTATGTCAAAAACTGTTGAACATTCGAGCATTTAGGACTTCAGTGTACCACCCCCAGACAGACAGGCCCATGAAGAGATTTAACAGGACCCTAAAGGTGATGCTGTGCAAATTTATGAAGGACAACCCTCAACACTGGGACACGCTACTACCCACCTTGTTGTTCTCCATGTGGGAAGTCCCATGGGCCTCAACCAGGTTCTCCCCCATTGAACTCCTGTATGGGAGACAACCCAGGGGAATCCTCAGTCTCCTAAGAGAAGACTGGGAGGAACAAGAATCCTTGTCGGGTCCTGGGATCAGCACGATAGGTGTTGCAACTACGAGAATGACGCCGAACCCTGGGGGTCCTCACTCAAGAGAGCCTACCACAGGCTCAACAGGCCCAGGAGCGGCAATATAACCAGTGGACAAAGGTACACAGTTTTGAACCTGGAGGCCGTGTTCTGCTGTTGTTACCCTCTGCAGAGTCCAAACGCTTGGCTGCGTGGCAGGGGTCCTTTGAGGTCACACGCAAGGTTGGGCCGGTAGACTACAAGATCTGTCTGCCCGGATGGTGGAAAGAAGTGCGCACTTACCATGTAAAATGTTGAAAGCCTGGAGGGCCAGGGAAGTTTGCTCATCGCCTCTTAGCCCCTAGAACCTGAATTGGGGCCTCTAGTCAGTGAGCCCCTAGATTCAAAGCCCATCACAATGGGAATAGAGCTCAGCCCTGAACAATAGGGACAGCTGCAGCAACTGGTGAAGACCTTCCTGGATGGATGGCTGTCATGAGCCACCACATCATTATGACCCTGGGGCAAGAGGTGTGGGATGACCACTGGCCCCTATCTAGAAAGATGTGGGATGCCATCCGCAATGACTTGGAGATGCTGCTCGAGCTGGGAGTAGTGGAGGAATTGTGGAGTGAATGGCGAAGCCTGATCGTTTAGTTCCCCAAGCCAGACAGGGCCATTCAATTCTGTATTGATTTTTGAAAGGTTAACGCCATCTCCTGATTTGACACACATCCAGTGAAGCAAGTAGAAGAACTCCTAGAGCAGCTTGGCAGAGCCAAATTCTTGTCTACACTGGACCTGACGAATGGGTATTGGCAAATATCCCTGACACCCAATTCCCCAGCAAAAACAGCCTTCCATACACCTTTCAACCTATCCCAGTTAGTAACAATGCCGTTAGGACCACACGGGGGGTCGTCACATTCCAATGGTCGATGAACCAAGTCTTGCAGCCTCACAATCAGTATGCAGCCACCTATATAAACAACATTGTAATCTACAGTGGCAGTTGGGAGGACCACCTTCAGCAATTCTTCAATGTACTAAAGGCCCTTAGGGAAGCTGGGCTCACGGTCAGCCCAGCAAAATGCTACCTTGGAGAGAGAGAGAGGTGACCTACTTAGGGTACATAGTGGGAGGGGGAAATTACGACCCTGGTCAGTAAGGTGCAAGCCCTGTGGGACACTCTGCCACCAACGATGAAGAAACAGGTGCAGAAGTTCCTTGGGATGGCCAGAAACTACCACCACTTCATGCCAGGCTTCGCAACACTGGTGGCCCCCATTTTGGACCTGACTAGGAACTCTCAGCCCCAAGAGGTACAGTGGTCTGATGAGTGCGAGGAGGCCTTCCAGCTCCTCAAGGAACTCCTGGCCCAGGAACCATTCCTTGCACACCCATATTTCATGAAGCCCTTCATCCTACAAACCGACGCCTCGGAGGTGAGGCTTCATATGCATTAATGATATACATATATGGATAGAGAAATGACTTTCAGCAGATCATAACCTTTCCCCTGATACCTTACAAGGCATTCTTTATATGTAAGATCACAATTATATGAAAGGGAGGAATATGGGGGTTACAGGACACTCCCCCAAGGTATAGTGTCAGACCTCCCCCAGGTTTATCATAGAATCACAGAATATCAGGGTTGGAAGGGACCTCAGGAGGTCATCTAATCCAACCCCCCTGCTCAAAGCCGGACCAATCCCCAACTAAATCATGCCAGCCAGGGCTTTGTCAAACCTGACCTTAAAAACCTCTAAGGAAAGAGTTTCCACCACCTCCCTAGGGAACCCATTCCAGTGCTTCACCACCTGCCTAGTGCAAAAGTTTTTCCTAATATCCAACCTAAACTGCCCCCACTGCAATTTGAGACTATTACTCCTTGTTCTGTCATCTGGTACCACTGAGAACAGTCTAGATCCTTCCTCTTTAGAGCCCCCTTTTGGGTAGTTGAAAGCAGCTATCAAATCCCCCCTCATTCTTCTCATCTGCAGACTGAATAATCCCAGTTCCTTCAGCCTCTCCACATAAGTCATGTGCTCCAGCCCCCTAATCATTTGTGTTGCCCTCCGCTGGACTCTTTCCATTTTTTCCACATCCTTCTTGTAGTGTGGGGCCCAAAACTGGACACAGTACTCCAGATGAGGCCTCACCAATGCCAAATAGAGGGGAATGATCACGTCCCTGAATCTGCTGGCAATGCCCCTACTTATATAGCGAAAAATGCCATTAGCCTTCTTGGCAACAAGGGCACACTGATTCATATCAATCTTCTCATCCACTGTAACCCCTAGGTTCTTTTCTGCAGAATTGCTGCCTAGTCACTCAGGTCCTAGTGTGTAGCAGTGCATGGGATTCTTCCGTCCTAAGTGCAGGACTCTTCACTTGACCTTGCTGAACCTCATCAGATTTCTTTTGGCCCAATCCTCCAATTTGTCTAGGTCCCTCTGTATGCTAACCCTACCCTCCAGCATATCTACCACTCCTCCCAGTTTAGTGTCATCTGCAAACTTGCTGAGGATGCAATCCACACCATCCTCCAGCTCATTAATGAAGATATTGAACAAAACTGGCCCCAAGACCGACCCTTGGGGCACTCTGCTTGATACCGGCTGCCAACTAGACATGGAGCCATTGATCACTACCCGTTGAGCCCGATGATCTAGCCAGCTTTCTATCCACCAGTCCATTCATCGAGCCCATACTTCTTTCACTTGGTGACAAGAATACTCTGGGAGACCGTA
This sequence comes from Eretmochelys imbricata, assembly GCF_965152235.1. NCBI lineage: Eukaryota > Metazoa > Chordata > Testudines > Cheloniidae > Eretmochelys > Eretmochelys imbricata. The sequence goes on from NC_135577.1 coordinate 18,306,729, forward strand.
TCAAAAGCTTTGCTAAAGTCCAGGAATAACATGTCCACTGATTTCCCCTCTCCACAGAGCCAGTTATCTCGTCATAGAAGGCAATTAGATTAGTCAGGCATGACTTGCCCTTGGTGAATCCATGCTGACTGTTCCTGATCACTTTCCTCTCCTCTAAGTGCTTCAAAATTGATTCCTTGAGGACCAGCTTCATGATTTTTCCAGGGACTGAGGTGAGGCTGACTGGCCTGTAGTTCCCCAGATCCTCCTCCTTCCCTTTTTAAAAGATGGGCACTACATTAGCCTTTTTCCAGTCATCCGGGACCTCCCCCGATCGCCATGAGTTTTCAAAGATAATGGCCAATAGCTCTGCAATCACATCCGCCAACTCCTTTAGCACTCTCGGATGTAGTGCATCTGGCTCCATTGACTTGTGCTCGTCCAGCTTTTCTAAATAGTCCTGAACCACTTCTTTCTCCACAGAGGGTTGGTCACCTCCTCCCCATATTGTGCTGCCCAGTGCAGCAGTCTGGGAGCTGACCTTGTTCGTGAAGACAGAGGCAAAAAAAGCCTTGAGTACATTAGCTTTTTCCACATCCTCTGTCACTAGGTTGCCTCCCCCATTCAATAAGGGGCCCTGTAGAAGGGTTCGGCCAAATCTCGTCCCTCTCCGGGGTGGCGGGAACCACACTGCCTCACTACGTTTGTCTGGTTACGTCGGGCAACGAGTCTGGCCGCAGGGTCTCACGCTGTGGCAGCAGTAGAGAGAAAACAATGGTTACTCATGCCCGGTTGGTGGGCAGTAGTGAGTCCCACGCTCCAGTCCTTGGAGAGGGACGGAGCAAACCATTAAACAATAAGCCCAGGCCCTGAGTTAGGGCAGGCGGCAAAGAGTCCATGGCTCAGGCCCTCAGGCAGGGTTCCTGCCTGGTTCCGAAGGGCCCTGGTTCCGAAGGGCCTGGGAGAGAGGGAGACTGCCACCCACGAGTTGGGTGGCAGGGGGGATGCAGGCCCACCCACTCCACAGCGTCCCAGCCCGGGGCCCTAGCAGCGGCAGAAGGCCTGCTGCTGTGTCAGTGGGGATCCTGGCCGCAAAACACTGACATAGGCTCTGGGTGTGCTGCAGCCACACTGGGGTCGGCTGCTCCTGGGCTACTTCCTACCTCCCCCTCTAGAGGTACCTGTGTCTGGACGGTGTCCTCCCAGGAATCCAGCACCATGGGCTCCTCAGGGTACCCGGCAAGCGGTAGGCTTGGCAGCTCCTTTGGGTAACTTGCCATGCGCAGGCTTAACAGCTTCTCTGGGGGCTGGTCGGCATCAGGCCTCGGCTGGTCTGGCCAGCCCTCGGGTCGGTCGCCAATTGCAGGAGTCTCCCAGCCGGGAGCTAGGCCACAAGCATCTGGCTTCTCCGGCAGCTGGGTCTCTAGTGAGCTCAGGGGTTGGGCTTTTGTACTTCCTGTCCTGCGCCTTGACCTCCTGGGGGGCGGGCGCAGGATCCACTGGCTCCGCCCACTTTGGCATCCGGAGGGGCTCGTCCCTCTCCGGGGTGACGGGGAACCACACCGACTCGCTACAGGCCCACGCTTTCCTTGACCACCACCTTGTTGCTAACATACCTGAAGAAGCCTTTCTTGTTACTGTTAACATCCCTTGCTAGCTGCAACTCTAAGTGTGATTTGGGGATCTTCCTGATTTCACTCCTGCATGCCTGAGGAATATTTTTATACTCCTCCCTGGTCATTTGTCCAATCTTCCACTTCTTGTAAGCTTCTTTTTTGTGTTTAAGATCAGCAAGGATTTCATTGTTAAGCTAAGCTCGTCGCTTGGGATTGTTTGTTCCTGCAACCTCAATAAAGATTCTTTAAAATACAGCCAGCTCTCCTGGACTCCTTTCCCCCTCATGTTATTCTCCCAGGGGATCCTGCCCATAAGTTCCCGGAGGGAGTCAAAGTCTGCTTTTTTGAAGTCCAGGGTCCATATTCTGCTGCTCTCCTTTCTTCCTTGTATCAGTATCCTGAACTCGACCATCTCATGGTAACTGCCTCCCAGGTTCCAATCCACTTTTGCTTCCCCTACTAATTCTTCCCGGTTTGTGAGCAGCAGGTCAAGAACAGCTCTGCCCCTAGTTGGTTCCTCCAGCACTTGCACCAGGAAATTATCCCCTACACTTTCCAAAAACTTCCTGGATTGTCTGTGCACCACTGTGTTGCTCTCCCAGCAGATATCGGGGTGATTGAAGTCTCCCATGAGAACCAGGGCCTGCAATCTTGTAACTTCTGTTAGTTGCCTGAAGAAAGCCTAGTCCACCTCATCTCCCTGGTCTGGTGGTCTATAGCAGACTCCCACCACAACATCACCCTTGTTGTTCACACTTCTAAACTTAATCCAGAGATGGTGATGGTTTCTCTGCTGTGGTAAGCTTTAAGTCTGTTTACATATATTAACTGAGAAGTAGCATTATCGTAAGGTTTAACATCAGTATCAAAATTCTTATCCCAAGTCTTCACATCAATACCAATATTTTTATCACAGACGTGTGTTTACAAGCATTTTTATGATCCCATGCCCTCTGTTCAGATAGTCTAGTTAGAGGTTGGTTTCTTCATTACCCATGGTGTCCTTTGACTCTCTCCCATGTAATCAGTTACTGGCTTTTCTTTCCCTCCAGTGTTCCCCTCTGTGTGGGCTCTTATTTTAATCATGTTTCTGGGGTTTTGATACCCCAGTGTCTGGCAAGATAGGGGTTCAGGGGGATCCTGCACATTAACTGGCCCTTTTGGGAAGCTGTCACCCAACCCCAGGACTGTACATATGCAAAAAAAAAAAAAATCTAGTTCCTTTTGAGGTTACCCTGTGTTTCCCCCTCCCAGCACTGAGTCCTTCCTTGCCCCCTAGAGGGCTGTGATCTGTGCTCTCTGGACTAGGTGTGCTTACCCTTTGATCAGATGCACCTTTAGCAGCAGCTTTCCCATAACTGCTTTCTGTGTCTCACCAATGTGGAGAAAGACACCTCCCTCTCTGTCAGTTGGGCTATTTGCATTCTTACAAACTACCACCTGGCAAGTTTCTGGTCTCAACTCCCTCTGTTATCACAGGCGTTGGAGCTGCATCTTGATTTAAGATACACAAGTACTTTCCAAAAACTTATCAGAAATAGCATCCTGAAAATCTGGGACCTGGATTGAGGTACACTCTGCCACCCCTTTCTCTGTCCCTGAGAAGTCAGCTGTGTGACCGCTCCCCTCCAGGAGGTCAATTACACAGTTCCTTCCCAAAACCTGGATCACAGGCTGATCAGATGGCGACTCACCCATTCAGTCCTGAGCATCCTCTCCCAATTGATCAGTGAGGAGACGTTCCTGAACTTCCACTATTCCTTCTCCAGTTCCCTCCTCTGAGCCCCCCTCTAAGACACATTTCTCTGTGCTCCCTGAGAAGGGATTACTCCCTTGTACAGCTGCAAAACCCTGCCAGCTAACAACTGGGACATTTTCCTCAGTCACTGACAACACCTATCCTACCCCTGCGCCTGAGGGCATGTTGCTTTCTGCTGGAAAGGAGCTAGTCTCAACCCCTCCCATACTTTGAAGCACCCTGGTTCCCCGTGTGACAGAGTCACAGGAATCCTCACCCACCCCAGTGGTTTCTACGATTCCATTCTCTGGGCTCCTCTCTGGGACACATTGCTCTATGCTCCCCGGAGCGGGGTCTGTCTCTAGTTCATCTGTAACTTGCTGGCAGCTAACAACCTGGACAATTTTCTCCCTGGCAGGCATTACGCCCCCTCCCTTCCTGAGGTGGTGTTGCCTCCAGCTGCAGTGCAGGAGCTGGTCTCAGCCATCTCTACGCCCAGAAGCACATGTCTTCCCCCTGCTGTAGAGGAATCAAGGAGGTTCTCTCCCATTCCCTCAGCAGTTCCTGAGACCCTATTGTTTCCCTTTGCAGGTCCTAGCATAAAACTCCCTCCTTTTGCAGGCAAACACTTTAACCTGAGCTACCAGAAAAAAAATCATTACCAAGAAGCAGGTCAACTAGGAGGTGTTCTGTTACCCCCACAGTCAAAACACTTTCCAGACCTTCTCACACCACATGGGTTTTAGCTAGTGGTATGAGGAATCTGCTTTCACCTACCCGCACAACCTCTGCCATTTGGCCAGGCAATATACTTGCCTCTGGGACCATATTCTGCTTAACCAGAGAGATCTGGGCCCCTGTATCCCTCTGCCCCAAGCATTCCCTGCCATTAATTTGGACAACCTTAAAGTGCTCCATATCTGGTTCTGCAAAGGCTAATCTCACAAAACCAGTATGATAGGTTTTGATTGCTTGCGGGTGGGGGGGGGGTGAGGGGAGTTCTGTGTTGACAGCAGAACTAACTTGAGCTACTGATTGCCTGCTTCCTCCTAGCATAGGGCATTTATTCCTCAGGTGATCAGTGGAATTACACCAATCGCAGCTTTTGGGCTCTTCTGTTTTTACAGGAGTTTTGGGATGAAGGTTGGAGGAACGGTTTGGGGGAGGTGAGTATTTGGCCTCCCAGCCACCCTCCTTCATGCTAGCAATAAAATGGGATACTTTCTTTCCACCAGCTTTAAATCTCTGTTTTGATGGTTTGCTTTCAATAGATGCCTGTGTCTGTTCAAAGGCAGTAAGTAGAGATGCCATCTCATCCACAGACTTTACATTTTTGTCCCATAGACACTGCTTCACATCTGCCTTATATATTCCTAGGAAATGCTCTTGAGCCACAAGATCAAACATTCATAGAATATCAGGGTTGGAAGGGACCTCAGGAGATCATCTAGTCCAACCCCCTGTTCAAAGTAGGACCAATCCCCAATTAAATCATCCAACCAATTTTTGCCCCATATCCCTAAATGGCCCCCTCAAGGGTTGAACTCATAACCCTGGGTTTAGCAGGCCAATGCTAAAACCACTGAGCTATCCTTATCCCTATCCCTATCCCTCCCCGTCCCTCAAAACTTGTAACGCCTTTGCTCCTCACCCACTTTCCCATCAAATCTTTCATTTTGTTCACATATTCCCCATTAGTCATACCAATATCCATCTTAAGATTCCTAAATTTAACTCTATGTTTCAGGGGTAATCTGAAACCTTTGCAAAGTTGTGTTTTTACATTTACAATAGCTTTAGACTATTGTATGAAAATTAGGAATATGGGGTTACAGGATGCTCCCCCAAGGTATAGAGTGTCACATATAGCCTCCACCATGTAAGTCACTCCCAACTATATTGTGTGAGTGCTCTGGCCAGCCACTCATGAACTGCACTGCAGAGCAACACCAACCAGTCTCCAGTCCCAGACTTTCCCCCAGAAATATGCATCTTGTACTGCCCAGCATTCTCCTGGATGAGACAAGCTTATATAAAGTCTATCATTTATTAATAGAAAATGATATGCATAAATCCTTTTATCTCAAATGAAGTTTCCCAACACTTGAATCCAAACATGCTGGTTTTGATAAAATAAAAAAACTATTTTATTAAATACAGAGAGAGGTTTTAAGTGATTACAAGTAATGAGGCATACAAGTCAGAATTGGTTACAAGGACATAAAAGGTAAAACATAACTAACACCTAATTTAATAAAATGAGTGAATTCAAAGCAAAATCTCTCTCACTATATAATCTTATTGGTTGAATGTCTTTCAGTCAGGTTCTCTCCCTGGTCCAATTGTGCTTTCTTTGTTCCTTCAGGTATTGTTGATGATGTGGGTAGAGGGAAAAGGAGAGATGATTTGGGGTGTTTGCCTTGTCCTCTTATAGACCTTTCTCTCGCACAAGAATCATCTCCAGCTGAGGTTCAGGAGACAGAAAGTCAGTTTGGACAGGAACCTCAAGCTGTTTCTTTGTCAAGATGCATATTTTTTGCCCACACTCTCTTTTCTATCGAAGAATAAGGAGGTGTTATTTACTCTGTCTTGTAACACAAGAACTAGGGGTCACCAAATGAAATGAATAGGCAGCAGGTTTAAAACAAACAAAAGGAAATATTTCTTCACACAGCCCACAGTCAAGCTGTAGAACTCTTTGCCAGAGGTTGTTGTGTGAAGGCCAAGACTATAACAGGGTTCAAAAAGAACTAGATAAATTCATGGAGGATAGGTTCATCAATGGCTATTAGTCAGGATGAGTAGGGATGTTTGCCAGAAGCTGGGAATGGGTGACAGGGGATGGGTCACTTGATGATTACCTGTTCTGTTCATTCCCTGTTCTGTTCATTCTTTAAAATACAGCCAGCTCTCCTGGACTCCTTTCCCCTTCATGTTATGACTGTCATGACTGTTCTTATGTTCTAGAACGGTCACTTAATCGGGCAATGGTCCATTTGATCTTTCTGACACTTGGCTGAGGTGTTGGCTAGCCTTTTGTCTCTGGGGAACTGGAGCATGTTTTGGTAACATCACACAGTAAAATATCATAATATTACCTACAGAGTGCCGTATATATTTTACCAGGACAATAATTATCAGCAAATTGTGAGCTTTCAAAGGACACCTTACAAGGCATACTTTGTACAAACTTTATCCTAGTCCTGGAAATGGGTACAGACTGTTAGAGGTTCTGGTGGGTGGAGGCATGGATCAAACTGTAGGTGAACTCTGCATGTTGGAGCAAGGAGACCGTTATCCTGGTGACAATTTAGCAAGGACTGGAGAGATTGCTCTAAGATGTGGTTTACCTATTCTGTCTCTCTATTGGTCTGTGGGTGGTATGCTGATGAGGTAAGGAGTTCTACATCCAGGAGTTTCAAAAATTCACACCAGAAGTGGGAGGCAAATTGTGGGCCTCAATCTGACACAATGCCGATCAGCAATCCATGGAGGCAGAAGATATGCTCTAGAAAAAGGCAGACTGCTTTCAGGGCAGTAGGACCAGTATGAGATGGGACAAAAGTGTTAAGAGGTGTTGTTAAGAGGTCAGTTGCAACTTGCGCCACTATACAAATGTGGGAATGAGGTAATTCTACAATGAACTCCAAGGACATGGTGGACTAGGGCTGAAACAGGGTAGGCAACAGCTGGAGAAGACAAAGTGACTTCCAGTGAGGGTTCTTGATCCAGGAACACAAGTCACAGGAATTAATGTATTTCATGACATAAGAATGCATATCCAGTTACCAGAAGTTCATTGAAACTAGGTTTCTTGTCTTAGATTGGGGGGGAGGGGGTGGAATGGATCAGCATTTATGTCGCACTCACCGTCAATACCTGGCCTGGCCTGGGGAAACTAATGATACAACCAGTGGACCAAATTCGGTGATGAATCCTGGTCACCTGAGGCACATTGCTCATACACTAAGACGAGTTGTCTTAGTTCCATCAAAATGACTGGCAACTGGTGACATAATTTCAGAACTTTGTGCATAGGCAGGCCACCTGGGACTCAAATCTATTCCCCATGGTAGAGAATCCCATTCCATAGTTGGAAACTCATGTTGGGTTGGGAACCTGCACTGCCCAAAGTCTGGTGAATCTGGGTGTCAAATGGGTCATGAGACAGCAGCAACTGAATGATGGACATTAGTCTCCTGTCCAGAGTTCCAGTGACATTCTAGTTTCACTTGTCTTTCATTAAACCTACAGAACACACACATCTGCCACCTAACTGGTGACAATCCCCACAGCAAGAAGACCCTTGTGCCTTGCTACTGAAACAGCCTACAATGTACATATTCACCTCTTTCCTTTGGTTACTCACACAGGGGTCAGGAAGAGGGGCTCACCCCACCACTCTTTGAAGGCCACAGCCCCACAGATCACCTCATATGACTATCACAGCTCTTCCAACCTGCACTAACTAATCCTGCCATAATTCAATACAGCTACACCTCACACACTGAATGCAGCTGGAGTGCATGCAGATCACTCCTAGTGGCTGTTGCCCACCTCACAGAAGGTAGAGTTATGGTTGTGTGAACATGTGCCTTAACTGGGTATTTACTGGCTTACATAAGTTTGAGTTTTGCTGAATTCAGTGTTCTAGAAAAGCATGAGCTATCGCTGAGCAACCTTAACTCTAAGTTAATGTTTTTTGCCATTAGAGCTGTTATTCAGGAAGAATTGGCAGGATTTAGATGCAACCTGGATGTGAGGCTCTAGCGAGAGGGCTGAGTCAAAGATGACCACACAGGTTACGGGCCTGAATGACAAAGAGGACAATGGTCTTTCCACAGTGACTGAGAAAAAAGGCAGGAGGAGAGCTTGGTGGGAAATATTCAGTGATTTGTTCTGGCTATGTTGAACTTAAACTGACAGCTAGACAGCCACAAGGAAAGGTCAGAGACAGGCTGAGATTTTAGTTTGGACAGTAGAAGAGAGGTCCCTAGGGATTTTTAAAAAGGGAGAGACTAAAGAATTCTTGTATTTTGAAAGGAAAGAACCAGATGAGAGGGGACGAGAGTGAGGATGAGGGAGATCAGGGGATGGGATGGGGTCTGTCAGGGAGCTGGCTGTGTGCCCAGGACCAGCAGCACTGCCTAATGACAATACTTCGAGGTGTAACACCTAAAGACAAGAGTCCAAAGCTCGATTTTTCTGGAAGTTACAGAACGGGGTAGTGTCATCCACTGGAGAGAGTCCAAACATTGCTTTATCTAGTTACAATAGCTTGGGGCAGTGTTGTCCACTGGCAAGAGGGAGGAGGTAGGGGAACTCCTGCTCCACTGGGTTCTGACCCAGGGCCCTTTGAAACAGTGGCCCTTGCACAGGGTCAGGGCCTGATACATCTAAGACTGCTCCCTGGGTCACTCCCTATCCTTGTTCCATTCCCTCTAACATCATCACGGGTTAGACATGGGATCCCTCCTGTGTTCTCCTCTGATTAGTCTCCAGAATCTCTTCCACTGGCCACAGTGAGTTGCCAAACTTGGCTCCTGCGGTTAATGGGCTTCCAGTGGCTCAGCGATGGGGCTCGGTCCTGGCAGCTTTCCAGCAGGAGGGTGCTGCACCTGACTGCTCTCCTCCTCAGTCAGCCCAGACTGAGTGTAGTCACTCCCTTTTAAATGCTCCCTCCACTGGGAGTGTGCCCAGCAGAGGCGAGGGGGCATGGACTCTTTGGCCCAGAGCATCTTTTTAACCCTCACCTCACCAGTGTGGGGTTGTTACACCCCATCACAGGGTCCCTGTGGCAGTTGGAGAGGTTGGAGGAGAACAGTAGACAAGAAATTTCTGCATCAGTGGCTGAGGAGAAGGGGGGGAGAGCAGTAGCAGGGGGGTGTGAGAAGAGGCAAAAGATCTTGTCATTGACTTCTTTGAAGAAGTCAGTGACATCCTGTGCAAAGAAAAGTGGGGCCGGGAAAGGGAGAGGGAAGAGGGTGTCAATGGCAATGAATAGGTGTCTGGGATTGCAGGCATAGGATTCAATTAAGTTGGAGAAGTAGAGTTGTTGAGGAAGAAAAATTACAACACTGAAAGAGGAGAGGACAAATCTGTAATGGAGGAAGTCAGGTTGGTCACAGGATTTCTGCCAGAGACACTCATCTGTGCAAGAGCAGGAGCAGAGGAAGTGGATATTGGGAGTGAGCCTGGGATGGGGGTTGACAGTGCAGATCTTGCAATGGGAGAGAGGGGCAAAGAGCCAAGGGTGGAGAATGGAGAGAATCAATGACCATGTCAGTAGAAGAAAGGGAACAGAGGGCTGAATGACAAGAGACCATCAGTATTGATGGACTCAAAGTCATGGAATTGCCGGGTGGCAAGACCCCAGGAGCTTGTTATGGCTTGAAACAGCTGTTTTGCGGCGGCAATCGCTGAGAGGTAGGTGGAGGAGCGGGGATGCAGCACGCTGAGGGCAGGAGGCGGAGGTGAGTTGAGGTGAGGTGGGGGGACAGGGAGGGGAACTTGGCTGCTGGTGGGTGCAGAGCACCCACTAATTTTTCCCCATGGGTGCTCCAGCCCCAGAGCACCTACGGGATCGGAGCCTATTAATGCAGATACACACGTGTATTCATGTGTACACATCTAGCATGCACTCACTAACACACATACTTCCACAGTATTTATTATTACAAGTGTTACTTAGTGCCTAGAGACCCCAACTAAGGTCAGGACTCCAGGCTGGTAGATGCTGGACATACACATGAGAAGAGAGAGTCTGCAACAAAGAGTTTATAATGTAGCTAGACAAAGGTGGGGATAGCTTCGTTTGCCTGACATGTAAAAATGGACCTTAATTCACTTTTAAAGAAATAATACATTCCTTTTAGAGTTCCCTTCTCTTTTAAAAACTTGTTATGAAATGAATACACACATTTTATATCTTTTTTGTGTGTGTGTGCACAAGCCAGCAAAAGGAATAAAAGTCAGAGTTAGGCTGCAAATTTTATTCACACAGATACACACGCATGCGGCAATACACACATCTCCCTACACAAAGACACACAGTCTCTTACACACGTACAATGCAGACATGCACACACCTGCCTACACAGGGACACTTTTTCATACACTTTTCCAGGGGCTGCCTAAATCACCCAGCCAGGAGGAGGGTGGGCTGGAGGGGAACATATGGGGGGAGAGGGGAGAGGATGGGGAGTGAAAGAGGCCAAGAATGCAAGCAGGATGGGGGTGAGAGGGGGCAGTGAAGAAGAGAGGAGGAGGTGGGGGGGATGTGGGGTGGCTGGGGATGCAGGGGGAGGCTGAAGGCTACAGGTGCGGGAGGATGTGGGCGGCACAGGGGTATCTAGGGACATAATGGGAGTGCAGCAGTGTATGGAGGTGAATGGGGTGCAAGGGTGTGGGAGGTGAGGGACATGGGAATGGTGGCTCTGGGAGGTGGAGAGGATGGGTGGGAGAGAGCTGTAAGCGGTACAGGGTTGAGATGGGTAGGTGTGGGGGGCAGGACAGGATGGGACGGGGGAGGGATGCAGTGAGGGAGATGAGGGGCAGGGATGCAGTGAGGGGCATGGGGTGAGATGCAATGATGGAGGGATGGGATGGGGGGTTGGGATAGGGAGGCGGATGCAGCAAGGGGCATGTGGGGTGGGAAGTGGGATGCAGTGACGGGGGGATGGGGTGTGGATCACACAGGGCAGGAAAGAGACCAGGATGCTTTAGCTACTCCCAAATCAATCAGGGCTCCCCAGTACAGCAGGCAGGCTGTTTGCGAGGCCAGGCCAGCAGTTCTAGACTTCACTTCCCCCAGCACCCCCAAGCTGCATACCTGCTCCCACCCAGCTGCCTCCTGCTCTCCCACCTGCAAACACTCTCCCTATCCCCGACACCCAGTGTGCCCCTTTCCCTTTTCCCCTCCAAACACTCCCCTTTCCAGTGCCTCACTCCCTCTGCCCCATCCTGAACCCCTTCAGCCTCCCCCCTCCAAACACTCCCCCTGCCCCACACAGCACCCCCCACCCACACTCCCCTTCTGTGCCCCCTCTCCCTGCCTCATCTGCACACACACACACCTGCTCTGGCTGCAGTCAGACCCGGTCCCTTCCTCAGGCCGGAGTCAGCCCATGGTGCCCCCTACCCGGCGGGGTGTTGCTGCCCCCGCCTTCACATGCTTGTGCCCAGACCCCCCTTACCCGTGTGTGCACTGCATGGCGCCCGGGATCGCAGCCTTGGTGGCCCCTCCGAGGAGGGGGAGGGATAGAGGGAGAGGGAGGAAGGAGCTGGGTCTGGCGCACAATGCAGGAGGGTGCAGCTTCCTCTGCTCTCAGAGCTGTCTCAGTCCTGCTGCAGGGACCGGGAGGCAGGGCACCAGGTGCCACGGCTGCAACCCCACGGGCTAGAAACAACCGGGAGCCACGTGACGCCACCAGTCAGACAATCAGTGGCCCAGTCAGTGGTGCTGACTGGAGCTGCCAGGATCCCTGTTTGAACAGGTGTTCTGATCCAAAACCGGACACCTGGTCACCCAGAGCCATAGTGAATCGTCAGGAGTCAAACCCAGAGGTCAGGAATTGGAGCAGGCAGGGTATCAGGCAAGGAGGGGTTCAGGGGCGGGGCAGGACAGAAGCAAGGCAGGAGCAGGCCCAGGGGTGGGCATGAGCACTGAGTAGCTAGTGAGTAGCTAGTGCTGCTGGTTTAAGAGCCAGCCTGCTGGCCTCAGCAGCCAATCAGGTTGCATCGCTTATCAGGCAGCCTGCTGCGGGCCAGCTGTGCTGATGAGGCTGCTCAGAGACCAGCTTTGCTGCAGGCCCTGGTTCCTGACACTTAGCTTGTAAGAACTATCCCCTCCTGCGTCTGTCCAGTGATGGATGCCAAAATGGCTTCCTGCTTCTGCTTGTCTCTCTTAAACTTCCTTGTCACAAGAGGCAAAATGACCTCCTGCTCCTCTTCCCTTCCTGGCGGCTTCCCAGCCTCCTGCTAATTTCTATGCAAATAGGGCTTCCATTGTTTCTGATTCTACCCTGCTTAATTTACATAGGGAACCAGGTAGATAGCTGTGACATTTCTGCCTGTCTGGGCAGACTGGAAAACCCAATATCAGTGGGTGTCCATAACTCCCCATATAGGGTTAATACGCACATTTTACAATGATATTAATCACCAGTGTGTCATTAGCTTTCAGAAAGGATCTCACGGTATACACTCTTATAATACAATAATATTGTAGAAAATCAGTTGATTTAATAGATTATCACTTGAGGTTCGGTCCCCTGTCTTTATAGACCAGTAAACCTTTACAACATATTCTTTGAAAAGTAAAACCAAGACCAAGTTTGTGTCTCCTGTTGAGTATAGATGCTTGATAACTTTGTTTGCCTGACATGTAAAAATGGACCGTCATTGTTTTTCATTGTTTTGGCTGGTCAGAGAATCAAATACACATTCCTTTGTCTAAGCAGGCCTGTTTACCGACTTCTGATATGCCTGGCTTGAACACATTTTAGTCATCATTCCAGCATATGTCCATAACTGTTAATACCCACCACCTACATACATTGTGCAAGATTAACAACAATCAACAAGTTACTAGTTTTCAAACGATACCTCACAAAGCATATTTTGTACAAATGTTATTACAGTAGTATGAGGGGGTGTGAATACAGCAGTGACTAGTGTCCTGTCAGATTATATTAAACTGTTTTTTTAAAGATGCGTTACATTTTGTTCACTACAGAGCAAAATTAAGATTGTTTTGGTGCCCTAATGGTGCATCCATACTGATGTCTGGTGCTAAATTTCTTCAAGGACCTATTTTCAAAAGAATTAAAATTAATAAACTAATTAACGAATTTACTTGTAGTTTCTTGGAAAACTCATTCTGTGTTCAGAGAGTAAATGCTGTAATTTGGGGGAGGATGCACTGTATTTTTCATATGCAACAAAGTGGTTGAATCCCTGCCTTAAGTGCAAATCTCAACTCTATCTTAACTATGGAACTGTAATAACTTAAACTATCTACAAGTGGTCAGATGAATTTTGTGAAACACACAGAGAGTTACGTTAGGTAACCTAGACAGTTTATAAGTGGGCAGTAGTGGTCTTAATTAAGTCCTATGAAACGAAACAAAACATTTAGTTCAGGTACTTAAAGTACACCATATAAGAAATTATTTATTTAACATAGAAATGGTTTTATAAAAACATAAACTCACTTCAAAGATTAGTCTTTAGACAGGCAAATTAATGAATATTAATATTTTTCACTTTCAAATTAAATCCCTTATTTTTCTTCGTCTAACCTTGCTAAAGCAAACAATGTCTTCGCTACAGGAATGTGCAGTCTAGCCAGTTTGGTGTTGAACGAGTAGTACTGTACCTTAAGTTTAAATGTCATTTTAATAGCTCATTACAATTATTTTAGGAATATCTTTAATTTTAATTCTTTGGCAATGCTTTGGCAAAAAAAAATATACACTTGAGGCTGAGGACATTCTTTTGTAGAATGGTGTTGGTTTTAATGGTTTGCTTGTTTTTTTATTATTTCTTTGTTGTGGCTGCTTGCCTGCGGATGTGTTAGCTTAAAGGTGTGAGATGCAGTGATGTAGTTGTGAGTGCTGAAGGAAAGAGATGGGAGCTGAGGCAGAGAGTGGGTGAAATCCTGGCTTCATTGAAGTCAACAAAACTACCATTGACTTCAGCGCGGCCAGGATTTCACCCAGTGTCTCAGTTAAGTGAATAGAGTTATAGGTATTAAGGCCAGAAGGGACCATTAAATCATCTAGTCCAGCAGTTCTCAAACTGTGGGTTGGGACCCCAAAGTGGGTTGCAACCCCATTTTAATTGGGTTGCCAGGGCTGGCTTAGACTTGCTGGGGCCCGAGGCCAGAGCTGAAGCCTGAACCCTACTGCCCAGGGCTGAAACCCGAGAGCTTTAGCCCTGGATGGTGGGCTTAGGTTACAGGCCCCCTGCTGGGGCTGAAGTCTGTGAGCTTCAGCTTTGGCCTCTCCACCCGGGGCAGTGGGGTTTGGGCTTTGGCTGAGGCTTCAGTCCCTCCTCCTGGGGTCGTGTGGTATTTTTGTTGTCAGAAGAGGATTGTGGTGCAATGAAGTCTGAGAACCCCTGATCTACTCTGACCTCATGTATAACATAAGCCACAGAATTACATCCTCTTACCCCTTTATTGAGTCCAATAGGTTGTGTTTGCTAAAATATTTCTTCCAAAAAGGCACCCAGTCTGGATATGAAGACATCAAGAAATGGAGAATCCACCACTTCCCTCGGTAGTTTGTTCCAATGCATAATCACCCTTGCTGTTGGGGGTTTTTTTGTTTCTTTTTTTTAAAGTGTGCTTTATGTCTAATTTGAATTCGTCTGGCTTTAACCTCAAGCCATTGGTTCTTATTGTGCTTTTCTCCACTAGATGACAGAGCCCGTTAGTACCCGCTATTTCCTCCCTATGAAGGTACCTATACACCATAATAAAGTCACCTCTTGATCTTAATTTTGATAAGCTTTAAAAAAATTGAGCTCCTTCAGTCTTTCACTGGCATTTTTTCCAGCCCTCAAATAATTTTTGTTGCTCCTCTCCAGTTTTACAACAGCCTTTTAAAAATGTTGACATCAGAATTCCAGTATCAGTCTCACCAATTTACATAGGTAAGCTGAGGAAGGCTGAAGAGGGGTGGATTGACATTTTTTACTCTTGTTGTCTTTGTTGGTTGCTCCATATTAAGTGGCAGGACAAGATCAGCAATGAGGATATTCGTAGCTGAACCCAGCAACTGCTTCCATCAGCACCAGTTTGGTTTTGGAGGCTTTCCTTGGCAGGCACACATTACTAGGATGGAAGATTAACAAACTACAAAACACGTTTACCAAGGAATGCTGCTACGTATTTGGTGGTCACATGGGTCCCAAAACCTTTGGTGGTGCAAGAAGAATGCCAATAATGGACATAGACTGAGAATCCAACCAGACCATCATAAGGTCCTACCTGGAGATTGTTCCAGGTGGTGCTCGATCTACAAGGAGGGAGCATCCCTTTGGGATTTGCCATGATGATGATAATCCAACACTATTTCTAAAACAGATGCTGTATTAAAATTAACTTGCCCTGTTACACTCTTGGGTGTCAGGATCTAAGAAGTCACCATTTCTGGTTAGTTAAGGGGGTGTAATTTCACAAAGTGTAACACCAGTTACAGATTGCTGAGTGATAGTCGTCATACTTACTATTTTAAGCAAATACTCATCTTTTTGTTTTTTAGCTATGTGGGTAAATTAGAGACAACTCTCTTGGTTAGAGAAACACAATCATTCCTGTTGTAGCCCCAGAACTGATTTAAAAAATGACTGAGCAACACAAATGTATAAAACCACTGGAGACATTCCCATTGGTGTGAGTTCTTAGAACTACATTTAAATGCTCAGAAAACCACATGTTCAAAAAATGAATATATTACACTTAGCAGAACTTATTCTATTTGACTCTGTGTATTTAAAGTTATCTCTTAATGTACTTAATTCTTTTTTGGTTTGAAGGATTTATGTATGAATGTAATGAATTAAAACAGCAGAATAACTCATTGCAGTGTATGATTACACCATCAAAGAGCCTATTTTGTATGTTCAGAAAATAGAAATTTATAAGTAAAATTTGTCTCCAGAGAACAACATAGAAAATGTCTATTCTCTCTTTTCAGGGCACAATATCAGCATGAGCCGCATCATTCTCCTATTTACCAGCTCTGTCAAGCATTGATGGCTCCAAACAGTATATTAAAGACACTAAAGTAAGAAATTGTTCCTTACTTTTTAAAAATCTTTCTTGCGATTATCCCAGAAATTCTACAGCCATGTGGCTCTTCACCATTGCTGCTTAGGAATTTGTTTAAGAGTTCAGTCAATGGGGCAGATACTCAGCTGCTGGAAACTGTCCTAGCTCCATCCAGCTGAGTGTTTGCTGGAATATATGTGGGGTTGGCTGATATGACAGCCTAGTGGTTCAACAACATTTACCCTAATTCCCATAGTAACAGGTGATCAGGAGAGACAGAGCTAAGCAGTGTGGCCAGCAGGGGTGTTAGCAGATTTGACCATTACTTTGGTGTATGCTCATTTATTAGGATTACTCTTCTGGGGCGGGGGGAGGTTCGGTAATTCTATCAATGTACTGCTTCTGTTACTTGTGTTCTCATATGGAACTCTACTACTCTCTTCTGCATGTCCCGTCCCAATGGAGCTATCCTGCAGGACCTAGGTTCCCCAGGGATGGGTTCCTCCAGCCCTAGAATCAGATGAACACACACACACACACACAACAGAATGCGTCTGAGAGGACTGGTTTAATCAGCACTCCCAAGCTGCCACCCTTATATGCCCCAGGTTCAACACATCCCTATCCCCACTTTGTTCTGGTAGTAACACACTTGATGAGCAAACCCCACAGGATTTTTGGAGGCTGCAGGCATGCTTTATGTGAAATATCACAATTATATACAAATGATGAATATGGGGTTTCCAGGGCATTCCCCCAAAGTATAGAGTGTCAAGGCACAAAGGGACAAGTTTAAAATATCAAAAGCAATTGCTTAAAGCCATATTTTGAGCTTCTCTTTGGCCAATATACTTGGGCTTAAAAAGGAGAAACATGCATGTAGCATTATTTAGTAAAAATACAAAAGATGGTCACTTGAGCTCTTACTAAAAAGAGTGTACATGCATCAAAATAACATTCAGTTCTATATATATATAAAAGTCATGGAGCAGATCCTCAAGGAATCCATTTTGATGCACTTGGAGAGGAAAGTGATCAGGAGTAGTCAACATGGAGTCACCAAGTGCAAGTCATGCCTGACTAACCTGATTGCCCTCTATGATGAGATGACTGGCTCTGTGGATATGGGGAAAGTGGTGGATGTGATATACCTTGACTTTAGCAAAGCTTTTGATGTGGTCTCCCACAGTATTCTTGCCAGCAAGTTAAAGAAGTATGGATTGGATGAATGGACTATAAGATGGATAGAAAGCTGGCAAGATTGTCAGGCTCGACAGGTAGTGATCAATGGTTCGATGTCTAGTTTGCAGTCGGTATCAAACAGAGTGCCCCAGGGGTCGGTCCTGAGGCTGGCTTTCTTCAATATTTTCATTAATGGTCTGGATGATGGGTTGGATTGCACGCTCAGCAAGTTCATGGATGACACTAAGCTGGGGGGAGAGGTAGATACTCTGGAGGGTGGGGATAGGGTCCAGAGTGACCTAGACAAAATAGAAGATTGGGCCAAAAGAAATCTGATGAGGTTCAACAAGGACAAGTGCAGAGTCCTGCACTTAGGACAGAAGAATCTCATGCACTGCTACAGGCAGGGAACTGGGTGGCTAAGCAGCAGTTCAACAGAAAAGGTCCTGGGGATTACAGTGGATGAGAAGCTGGATATGAGTCAACACTGTGGCCTTGTTGACAGGAAAGCTAATGACATAATGGGCTGCATTAGTAGGAGCATTTCCAGCAGATACAGGAAAGTGATTATTCTCCTATTTTTGGCATTCCACATCTGGAGTATTGCGTCCAATTTTGGGCCCCTCACTACAGAAAGGATTAGGACAAATCGGAAAGAATCCAGTGGAGGGCAACGAAAATGATTAGGGGGCTGGGGCACATGACTTATGAGGAAAGGCTGAGGGAACTGGGCTTCTTTAGTCTGCAGAAGAGAAGAGTGAGGGGGGATTTGATAGCAGCCTTCAACTAACTACCTGAAGGGGCATTCCAAAGAGGATGGAGCTCAGTTGTTCTCACTAATTGGAAGAAGACCGAATAAGAAGCAATGGTCTCAAGTTTCAGGGGGGAGGTCTAGGTTGGATATTAGGAAACACGATTTCACGAGGAGGGTGGTGAAGCAGTGGAATGGGTTACTTAGGGAGGTGGTGGAATCTCCATCCTTAGAGGTTTCTAAGGCCCAGCTTGACAAAGCCCTGGCTGGGGTGATTTAGTTGGTGTTGGTCCTGCTTTGAGCAGAGGGTTGGACTGGATGACCTCCTGAGGTCTCTTCCAACCCTAATATTCTATGATTCTAACATAAAGAGAAATATAATATCTGAAATTAAATCTCACAGCTTCTTCTTCTCAGTCCTGGTAACCCTAGGAGGGGGAGAATTGGTCTGTGGTGCTTCTCAGTCCTGCAGTTTCTTAAATGGGTTCAGCAACTCTGAGGTCCAACCCAGTGATAGCAGTCCTATATACCCTGATTGCAAGGATCGCTGGTCAGGGCTACTCTCTGATTTTCTATTGGACACTCAACCCTCTCAGTGCTCAGAGAGAATGGCAACTGTGGATCTCCAGTAGGTGGTGTCGATATGTAACTAATCTCTCAGAAGCTTTTCTTAGTCAGTGGGATCTTATATTTCATTCAAAGATTGTATTTCATTGTTAGCCTGGACTCTCAATTGAAATTACCACATCTTTAAGGAATTTCTTTTAATGTTCCAAAGTTATACCCTGATATTTCTTTCTCCTTCGTTCATACCTCTTCTATAGTGCAACAATAATTTAGAAAGAAAACAGACATAAATCCCTTAACATTCCTAGTCCGTACATTCTTTGGTTATATCATCTTCCTTTTGGGGCTTATAGTAGAACATGAGGCATGACCTGGGAGGAATAAGACAGATTATTCATGTACAGAGAGATGTATGTATCTGATTTCTGGGTTAGACAAATATAAAGCTTCTAATTCAGTGTGAATGACATACTGAAGGAACAAAACAAATGATCTATGGCGGCGGTTCTTTAGCAACCCATGGACCCCCATTTTGATTTACATTTTTTCACAGATCCCCAAGCCCTCCACTCAGCCCCAGGCCCCACAGGAGGCATGGGGAGGGAGTGGGAGGAGTTGAGGGAGCGAGGGGAGGAGTTGATAAGCAGGGCTGGCAGCCCTGGACATGATTCCACCCCCTCCCACAAATTTATCCGCTCCCTGCTCCTCCCCTCCCCACTCCTCCCATCCCTCCCAGTTCCTCCTGCACGTTACTGAACTGTTTCCTGGCATTTAGGAGGCACTGGGAGGGAGTGGGAGAAATTAATCAGTGGAGCCGGTGGACCCCCTGTGGTACCTTTATGGACCATAGTTTGAGTAACGCTGATCTATAGTATATTTTATTCATATGGGAGAGAAATGTTCATCTTATGATTTGGAAGAAAATATGCAAATTGGACTTCTTTGGGGAATCAAGAGATGTGTACATCCTTCTGTTTTCTGTGTTCAGAGCCGGTTATTTCTAGTTAGTTTAACTCCTGTAGTTTCCCCACCCATCTCTGGATCTTGATTGACTCAGTCAATAATAGGCCTCTTTGTGTGATGGGAAAGCAGCATTTGGGGGCTCCTTTTAGCTAGGTTGCGAGGGACAGAGAAGTTTTCTCCATATGTAAATGAGACGAGATTCTTGGCTAGGTGCTTGTAGCAGGTAGGTGGTCCCTCACGTGAAATAGGGACCAGCTCTCCTGTTCCAATCCAGGTGTGCCCTAGTTTGATGTAATGAGGAGGGCAGGACTTCCCCTAGAAGTTATCAATGAGAGTTCAGAATCCTGAGAGGGAGCCCAGAAGCAGAGCAGAACTGGGTTGTGAACTTCAGGGAGGGGGTGCCTCTGATGAAGGGAATGGGGAGCGCTCCCTGATTGAACAGTGGAGCCGGAGCAGGCTGGTGAAAGCTGAAGGCAGGAAGGCATTGCGGGGGTGGGGAGGGTCACCTACAAACTTCCCCAGGCCAGAGAGCCCTGGCTGGAAAGGGCTGAAGGTGGACAGCAGCAGAGGGAGAGATCTGCTGGCTCTCTGAGCTGGAGAGCTGCAAGTAGAGAGAGCTGAAGGCTGGGGAATGATGGTGGGGTGAGCCCACTGATGTCTCCAGGTGAGACCTGGAACCACACCTGGGAAAGAAACAGGGCAAAGAACCACTCCAGCTAGAGGGACTGGGATGAGGTGCGGTGAGAGACTCTAGACCTGTACTTGGTGTTCAAGTCTTGTAATGAATGGACTGTACTGTGCTGGGGGGATTTTGTTTTTTATGGTGGCAGGACCTCTGGTAATACATCAACTTTAAAGAAAGGCTGCTTACATACTCTGAGAGTTGTAGTGAGTTTGTTTGAGGATCTAAGAAGGAATCTGAGGGGTGGGACTAGCCAGATAGGAGGAGCTTCTTCTAACTAGAAAAAGGAAGCATTAATAGATTTTTGCTCCCTACATAAGCTGCCCAACCATTAAACTGTTTTCAAGTCGTGACAAAACTTATATAAACTGCTAACCCACTTGCGGAGGTAAGTGGCAGCTGGGCTGTAGTGTAACTTCACACTTAAAAAAATAAAAAGGCTCTTACATGGATTCCAAGACCTTAAAGGAAGGTGATAGCACTTGAATGGACTGTACTGCAAGAAACCAAGATCTTCAAAGTTAACATACAGCTGCTGAGCTCTGGTGTAGGGCTGGATTTATTTAGAATACAGGATAGCTTTGGTGTTGACCAAGCATGGTCAGTCATGTTTCAGGTTTGTAAAATACGGGTGTGGGTTGAACTTTGGATTCCCGGCTTTTAGGCAGAGAGGTGCAGTTTGTGCTCTGTTATTCACTAGCTCCCTCTACCCCCAAGGGGCTCTTCCAGAATCTGGACAGTGCAAGAGCTTAGGGGTGCTCCAGTCGTTCCTTCACTTTACACCCCATCCCCCTGGCCGCTGTCCCTGTGCTGGCATGTGGGGATGGAGGGATGGTGAAGGAACGACTATTGGGTAGAGCTGCCATCAGAGTCTTCTATATGGAGAGAATCCTCCTGTCACCATGGAAGAGCAGTTTAGGATTGCTGTGCAATGATGGTCCATCAAGTATTATTTTCTTTCATCTTCTCACTTTTGACCTTCTAAGAAAACCTTCCTGACAGGGGGAAGTGTAATAACTTCCCTACAAAAAGGCATCATAAGATTTAAAGTCATAAATACCTCTCAATGAACTTGTAACACTATTAGAACGCTGGCAGCTTGTTTTTATGCTGGAAGGTGTTAATGGTGCCAGAAGTCACAGAACAGGTTAAAGCTGATGGGTCTGCCAACCAGCCTTCGTTCAGGCTAAATAGGAGGACCACTTAAGTGTTCTTTTGTATAGTGATAGCATTAACAATAGGAAGCACTACCTGAAACAACTGGCCACATAGAATGGCAGATGAGAAGTTTAGCCATGCATCCTGAGCGGTTTTTCTGAAGTCTGGTTGCAAATGCAGTGGTAGGGGATTTGTTTGGTGGCCACTGTGTCTGTGTGCATTAGAACCAGTAAGTGATATAAGTCATGAGAAAGCGATCAGACCATGAGAGAAGCAGTGGGGAGATTGAGCCTGAGAAGGAGCCCTGAGAGACAGAGCTCCTTGAGCACTGCAATAGCTGGAAAAGCAAGCTTGGGGATTTCTGAGCCCAGAAATTTTTTAAAAAGTGTGGTAAAATATTTCTTTCCTTTACGTCTGGCAGATAAATCATCAGGCTGTCAACATTTAAATCTCCACTGAGCCCACTGTTATTCATAACCCAGCTGTTGTGCCTTTTGAGAAAATAAACAGTTCCTCCTTTTCCATCAATTGATCTTTAATCTGAAAAGGCATATGTTTAGCGAATACTGGCCCCTCCTCTTTTTGTTTATTCTGCTTAAAAAAAAACAAATCTGCCCAAAATTTACGCTCGCCTCTGAAAATCTGTCTCTTGAAGTAGAATGTTCTGTAAGTGGGGGCTTTTTTGTTTTGTATTATTCTTTGATTTCTACCAGCTCTGATATTATTCCTTTGACATTCAAGAGGTTATTTTAAATTGCAGAACTACTGGTAATAATTTAGATTTGTGAAGATTTTAAAAATGGTGTGTGATATACCATTGTACAGTCCAGACTAATGAGCAGCTGTGTCGTCCCTGCCCTGCATCATTGGGTGCCTTATAATGCCTTGCTGAAGTAGCTCCCACCCAGGCCTCTCAAAATCAGCCTTCCAGACTGCAAGCCACACCCTGAGTGCCTGTGTTTAATTGCTGCCTGCCAGCCACACTTGGGTTACACTCTGGCTCTCACCAACCTTTGTTATATTTCAGGATGACCGCAACACACCCCCGTTCCCCCCCAAAATGTATGTTCTGTGCTGCCCAATCCTCTTCTGGACAGTGCACGTTTATATAAAGTCTGTCATTTCTTTAATAGAAATAATATGCAAGTTTACTATTTCAAATAGTCCTTCAGACACTTCAGTTTAAACACATTGGATTAGATAAAAGAATAAAACTAGTTTATTAACTACAAAGAGAGAGGTTTTAAGTGAGTACCAATTAATGAGGCATAAAGGTCACAAATGGTTACAGGAAAAATGAAGATAAAATATTTACTTCTGCCAATTTAACAAGCAACATTAGATTGAAAGCAAGGATTCCCACCACATGCTTCAGCAGATTACTGACCAAATTCTTAGGTCAGAACCCCTCCACCAGTCCAATGCTGTTTCCATTGTCTTTCAGGTGCCATGAATTCAGTGGGCAGAGAGAGAGAGGTGTATCCTTAGGGTGTCTGCCACTCCTTTTAATAGTCCTGTCCCCACTTTGAGAAGCATTTCCAGTTGGGATTCGGGAGACAAAAAGTCTATGGTTTCAGAGTAGTGATAATCAAGGTGGGCCATTTCCAGCAGTTGACAAAAACGTGTGAGGAACAATGGAGGGTGGGGGTGGGAATAAACATGGGGAAATAGTTTTACTTTGTGTTATGACCCATCCACTCCCAGTCTCTATTCAAGCCTAAGTTAATTGTATCCAGTTTGCAAGTTAATTCCAATTCAGCAGTCTCTTGGAGTCTGTTTTTGAAGTTTTTTTTGTTGAAGAATTGCCAGTTTTAGATCTGTAAGTGAGCGACCAAAGAGATTGAAGTGTTCTCCAACTGGTTTTTGAATGTTATAATTCTTGAGGTCTGATTTGTGTCCATTTATTCTTTTACGCAGAGACTGTCCAGTTTGACCAATGTACATGGCAGAAGGGCATTGCTGGCACATGTTGGCATATATCACATTAGTAGATGTGCAGGTGAATGAGCCTCTGATAGCGTGGCTGATGTGATTAGGCCCTATTATGGGGTCCCCTGAATAGATACGTGGACACAGATGGCAACGGGCTATGTTGCAAGGATAGGTTCCTGGGTTAGCGGTTCTGTTGTGTGGTGTGTGGTCTATGGGGAAGGATGTGCCCTGCTGCTATTCCCTCATCTGTTTGACCCTCCTTTATCTCCCCTTCCTATTTGATGACTGTTTCGTGCCTGAATTCAAATTGCACAGAGCACACATTTGTTTGAGGTTGACCTGTTCGCCAACCATAGGGGGAGGATTTACACAGAACCCCAGAGGGCCCCTCTGATTTCCTCTCTTCTCCAATCTCCTCCATCTCTGAGACCCCCTCAATATACTCCTCCTTCATATCCTTTGTTTTCTCTATTTTAATACAGAACACAGCTACCACAGAGTTTTGCTCACTCCAATTAAACCAGCTTCAGACTGTTTGCTTTACAGTGTTGAGATAGTTACTGTTCATCTGCTTGTTCTGGATGACTTCCAGTAATTCCCTTCTGGTTAATATTTAGATTACTCCTCAGGTGTGTAGGTTCTCAAATTCTGTTTCACTTCTGCCATTCTCTGTGCCTTTCATATCTTGTCTTCTTCTCCTTTTCATGGTTTTGTGACATTGCACTTCATATTCTTTATGAAAATATGAATGACAACTGGAATATGCTTTATGCGAAATGCCTCATGTAATGTGTCTTTAGAAAGGTGGTCATTTGCTGGATGTGATTAGCCTATTTGCATGCCTGTATTATTTTTGTAGAGGAAGTTAGGAATATTGTCTGGTGTATATGTATTTTATATTCAAGGTTTTGGGTCACTCCCACTGCTTACACTTCAGGGTCTTCAATGAGAAAACCAGATGGGGCTTAATTGCCCATTAGCAGACAATAAAGCTTCACCTTCCTGTGAGTCAGCCTATATCATATGAAAAAAAAGGGGCCTTGGAGGAACCTGTGACCATATCACCTAATACGGGGATTCATTTTGAGTTATGGTACTTTTCCACGGGGGGTAGGCGGGAGAGGCTTGCCAGCAAACAAAGTCTTCCTGCCTTCTGCACAAAGTATTGAAGAGGGGAGCCCCTAGAGGCATGGGCACCAGTCCTGAGAACACACCTATTTACCATCTAAGATGTCTGCTGCAAAAAAACAAAGTGAACATTAAGGAGGATTGGGCCCAGAGTGAATGCATTTCAGTCTGTGAAAAGATAATTAGAAGAGCTTGAGGGTGAGATATTACAGGTAATGAGTTTCTTAGTGTATTAAGTTTAACTGGTGTGTTTTGTTTTATTTTGCTTAGTAAGTTTCTTTGTTCTGTCTGTTATTACTTAAAACCACTTAAATCCTACTTTTTATACTTAATAAAATCACTTTTGTTTATTAATAAACCCAAGGTAAGTAGTTGTTACCTGGAGGGAAGCCAAGCAGCTGTGCATATCTCTCTCTCATTGATTAAAAAGGGCTAACACTTATGAGCAGCTTATACAGAGTAAGATGGATTTATCTGGGGTTTAGATCCCATTGGGGCTGGGTATCTGAGTGCTGGAGACAGGTATCTTGCTGTGCTGTTTTCAGTTAAGAACTGCAGGTTTGGGGGTGTGGTCCAGACCCTGGGTCTGTGTTGCAGCAGGCTAGCATGTCTGGCCCCCCCAAAAAAAGCAAAACCAGGGTTCTGGAGGCCCAGGCTGGCAGGGAAAACAGGCTCAGTGATCGTTTCAGTACATCAAGTGGCAGTCCTAAGGGGGTTTCTGTGACTGAACCCATCACAGGTTTCACCATTTGTTAAGATTTATTTCGGTTGTATATTATTAGTTTCTACCTCTGTAGTATTTTCTTCTGTGTCTCAGATTGGGATCTTACTGTCCCAAATGGCTGGAGTGGCACTTTCCCTTGTTTATAGTCTCTCATTGTATAATTCTGATTTTAAAAGTAAACCATAGATCCATCAGGAATTGCCAGTTTGTTTAGAAACTTCTCACATTCTGTCTAGACAAGGACCTAGCCATATTGTTCAATCTACTTTTCCTCTACAGACTGGATGACTATTTCACTGCACCTAAAGCTGAATGTAAAAACAGTGCCTACATTCCAGATAGTACAAGAGGGACTGTCCACCCCTTTCATGGTTTATGCCACTACGACTACATCAAGTCAATACTCCAGTCCTCCCACTGGCTCCCCGTCATTTTCTGCTGCCACTTAAATGCCATGGTCTTAATCCTCCATGAAATTCCTGGGAGGAGCCAGGCCTGGGCCCAGAGAGACTCCCAGCCACTAGGAGCAGACACAGAAGCAGCCTCAGCAGGGAGTAATGGACAGTGATGTCATCAGACTACCTGCTGCAGGGTCTTGCTCTTGACACTGGCTATTTGTTGCAGCTCCTCCTTCCCTCTCCCTCACAGTCTCTTCACCTCAGTTTCCCTCCATTCTCCCTCATTCCTCCCCTCCCTTGTCCTTCTTGTTACTTACTATTAAGCCAATCCCCACATAAGAAACCTCACCCAAAATTTAAAAAAAAAAGAAAAATGTCCCTCCCACAGCAAAATAACAAAGTGACACAAACAATTGTGCCATTCACTCTGCTTGTGTGTTGTCTGTCATATTTAATTACACTGTAAACTCCTTGGGGAGGGACTTCGTAGGGAAAGTCTGTACAGTGCCTATTATGATGGGTTTGGTCATAGAAACTCCCTTGAGACTGTCACTTTATGCACTGGAACACCACTGAGAATGATCCCCCTGCCAGAATGGGCATCCCTCAACTCTGTCTTGCTGAGCTGGACACTCCAGTTTAACTCCAGCACAGACTCAGAGAATGGGCCACACCCCTCTGGAGTTTCTCAGACACTGAGATTCACTCAGCCCTAGGGTTTCTCAGTTAACAGGGACTTGTCCAGTGCTTGGTATACAGACTTTCTGGGAGTCTGAACCCCAGATAAATCAGTCTTACTCTGAATAAAGTTTATGCAGGGTACATTCATAAGAGTCTGCCCTCTTTATCACTGAAAGATATGCACAGCTGTTTGCCCCCCATCCCCCAGGTAACAATTCCTTACACTTGGTTTATTAATAAACAAGTGATTTTATTAAGTATAAAAAGGTAGGATTTAAGCAAATATAACAGATTACCTGAAATAACATCGAGGGTGAGAAGTTATTATTGGTAACTAGTTTCTTAGTACTTTACAGACAGAACAAAGTTACTAAGTAAAATAACACATGGCTAAGCTTAAAGTCCTTCTCAGGCCAAAGTTGTATTTTCTGACTTGGGTCCAGCAGTTCTCCCCCACCCCTGTAGTTACAATCCTTTTGTTTCCAGGTGCTTTCAGATATCTCTTTGGGGTGGGGAGGCCGTCTCTTAAGCCAGTTGAAGACCATCATTATTTACTTCCCCCGCCTTATATAGAAATTTCCTAAGGTGGGAAACTTTTGTTTTGTTTGATCCTCATACCACTCCCTCCTGGAAAAGTAAAGTACCAGGTTTAAGATGGATTCCAGTACCAGATGACATGGTCACATATCTCTATCAGACCCCAGCCCCATTTTTCCTGGGCTGACCCCTATGTACACAGGCAGGCTAGCAGGTAAACAAAGCTATTTACAACTCTGTTTCTGTAGCACCCTTAATGGCTTCCACTTAATATGACTACATCAGTAATACAAGTTTATACCTTATTTTCCTAAATTCAGACATAGAAATAATACATGCAACCAAATAGGAAAGCCATATTCAGTAGATTACAACTTTTGTAACGATACCTGACATGGGACCTTTTGCATAAAGCATGTTCCAGTTATGTCATTCATATTGACAAGCATATTTTCATAAAGCATATGGAGTGCAACCTGTTCTTGGTTGCTCTACATGCACTACTGTAGTACAGATAATAAGAACCTTGTGGCTATAGCTCCAGCAACATGAGAGATCAAATTTTGATCAATGAACTCCCTAGGATTAAACCTGAGAGCTGGAAACGAAGCACTCTCAGCAGTGCCGCTTCTATTCTGTGTCCAGGCCTAAAACCCTGCTGGGTATTGCCAGCAGGCAGGTGACGGATGCAGTTATCCAGTAGCTTCTGGAATCAGTTGCGCAGGTGTGGGAGACTAGGTGATACCAGTTGGAATTGGTTGTTATGTTGTGCAGAAGCTCATGTTAAGCAATGCCGATGAGTTAGAATTCAGACAGTGAATGTAGCAGAGCTCTGTCAGACTCCCTGGCTCTGCATGATCACTGAACTGCACTGGAGGTAGCTTGTAAGGCCGGCTGCGTCAAGCAATGGATTTGTAAATGCTGGCCAGAGTGCTGCATGCTCAAGAGTTTGGCGGGTTAGATTTCCCTCCTCAGTGGCAGTTGGTGACAAAAGTGGTTAGTAAGTGTTCTAAGTACTCTTACTGTCCTTCACCAGCCAACAAGCTTAAGGATCAGAGTCATAACTGGAGGCTTAAACTTCTAGTGTTTCTAGGATTCCTCTTTTGTGAGGGCGCAGAAGTCGGAGAAGGAGGGTGTCATGTTATTCCTGATGGACGCAGAGAAGAACAGTAAATATCAAAAACATTTTATAAAGAGCGGGTAGAGGTCTTCTTGTTTGCATATTGTCATAAAAATTGCAGACAGAAAGACTGTTCTCAGATCAGTCCAGTCTACAAATGATGATTTTTTTTATTGTTTTGCATTTCACGGTACAAGCACACACTCTTGTATGATTACAGACTTTGGCTTTAACCAAAGGTAAAGAAGTGTGGCAAAATGCATACAACATATCACCTGGATCTAAGTATTTCCCAAACTTTCAAAAACAGTACTATTTTGAGTACATAGTTGCATTATCAGTCATATTTAGAAGATTTCTGCCACTTTTGGGGAAAATCAAACATTGGTTTTTAATGACTTGTGGCCTTTGTGATTTTATAATTTTTTTCAGATCAGATAACCAATAATGTTGAATCATTAGAGAAAACCACACCACTTCCCACATCTACATCCACCCTGGCCATGACTGCCAGACATGTGCCTAATGTTGTAGCAAAGAAATTTTTCTAGCTGAGGAGTTAAACCTTAGTGCCCAAAATATGTCTGGGCTGGTAGACTAGTGAAAAGAAAGGGTTTTCAGTGCTGCTTCAAGTGTAAATCTGCATGTAAATGTAATCATGGAGCTGCTAATGCCTTTGCATACATTCCTGTCTCCCACTTAGTTGATGCTTGTTTTGGACCGTGTATGCATCTGCTGGGAAATAATCAAATCTATTTTGGGGTCATGTGATTTTGATGTATCCAATTCTCTTAACAGTACATCATAATAGGACACTAGCAAGCCATCCCAGTACAGAATTCCAGATGAAAACTATGAATGCTCTTGTAATTTTGATCGAACACAATTTTGCCCTTGAAATGTATGGCAAATTTCTAAAATATTGAAAATGGCACCTGACATTTCAAAAACACCTGGGTCGGTCCAACCTTCCCTCCCCCCACTCTATCCTCACGTCTAGGGAACCCTTTTTGAATTTTTGTTTTTCCTTCCAACAGCTCTTCAAATGTTTATTTGGGTCTGGTCAGTAGTTAGATCTTTTGGAATTATTTTAACACACTTTAGTCAATCACAGTGGGTATCAATATGATGAGAAGCCTCATCAGTAGCTCAGGCACTGACATTCAAGACCTGATTGATAAATAACTCCTCCTTAAGAGCCTCAACCAAGAGGAAAAAAAAGGGAGGTCATGTTGGTTTTAAAAAAAATGGGGACACTTCTGAAACTGAGAAACACAAGGGAATGAGAACAGCTCTATGCAAGAGAAAGGCCGGTCATGTAATTAAATTGCTAGATCAAAACTCAGACTCTGTGTGACCTTGGGGAAGTCATTCAATCTTGTGTGTCTCAATTTTCCATTTGAAAAATGAAAAATAATATTTCCTTTCCCTATATTTTGTCTTCCTGGTCTAATTTAGATTGTAGAATCCTCAGGGCAGGGACTGTGTCTATTGTTGCTCCTTCTTTTAGCACCAGTGTCCTGTTCTGACTCCAGCGTTACCCTTAGCCAAGGGGTGGCAGGTGTCCAGCACCTTTCAGATCAGAGGAGAAATCAGTGACATGGAGTCTGGGTAAACTCTAAGTGAAACTTGTCACATTTACTTACCTTTTTTGGAATGAGATGGTCACACAGCAAACAGGGCAGGTTCCTCTTTCAGAAATATCAGCCCAGCAACAAATTACAAAGGAAAAACTCTGCTTCAAGAATGGACTCTTGTCAGAGTCCAAGGCAAGAACATACTCTCTCACTGCTGCCTCCTTCCCAAAGCTTATTTCTGTCACTATTCCTCATTTTGGGGGGGTATAACAAGGCATGATTCACCCCTGCAGCACCTCCTGCTGGTTGTCCTTGGGAATTAGCTCTATCCAGCTCCAGAGCACCCTTTGCCAGCCAGTGTCACTTGTTACTGGACCCCAAGTCCCTCCTCAACCCCAGTTCCCCCTTTCTCTGGGGTGCTACCCCTGGCAGTACCCCACAATCTTAAGGTCTCCCCTCCCAGGGGAACCCCCACCCACCTAGTCTCAGTCTTGGCTACTGCCAGTCACCATCTAGCCCCTACACACTGGGGCAGACTGCAGTGTATAAGCCAATCATCACAGGCAAGGGCAGTTTGGATCTACTGCCTCCACCTACCCCCAGGCTGCACCCCTGCAACCTCAGTACCTATTAGGCCTTAAGAAAGGCCTAATAGGTACTGAGGGAGAAGCCAGGACCCCACTACTGCCACCTGTGGGGGTCCTTCCTTCCTTCCTGGCTGCCAGGGTTGCTAGAGCTACTGCTGCTGCTTTTGTCCTGGGGAGCTCCTGGAGCAGGAAGACGACCGAGAGGACCATTGGCTGCTGGGGGAGCGCACAGAGACTTGGGAGACCACTGTGGAGAGGGCCATTAAGGCCTGAATGATTATCGAACTGTGCTTTTGTGGTGGGGTCCTGACTGTGTTTGTGGGGATGTAGGGGGTGTGGCATGGAGCCTGCCCCCTGGTCCATCTGTGTCCCTCCCCCAACCCCCCCCCCCATTGCCCCCTCCACCACCCGCACCATCCACTCACCATCTGCCTCAAGCTCCTGCCTCCAGGACTTAAGCTGCTTGCTTGGCCTGCCACACCCATTTCCACCATTTGGGCCTGCAGCAGCAGCCAGCCAACATTGACTTTTCGCAAGCGCATGTGGGTGCATGTAACCCCCTTTTTTTGGACTGCCCCCCCCTCCGATTACAGCCCTTTGCCACTCCCCCCACCTTCTTTGCCTAAGTCCCTTGTGAGCCTAGTTTGTTTGCCTGCCCTGCCCTTTTCCCTCTGCAGTTTGGTTTGGTTCCCCTGCCCCACCCCCAGCCTGTTTGCTCCCTTTCCTTTGTGGCCCCCCTTACCCTGATTGGCCCTCCCTTCGTGTGCCCATGCCCCCGCCCCCCCCCCCGTTTTGGTTGATCACTGCACCCCCCTGATGTTGTTGCAACCTTCCCCCCCTAGTTCAGCTAGAGAAGCCGGACTTCCATTCTATGTCGGCGACTGACCCCCACCCCCCCAAGTCCTTAATAGCCCCTTTATCTGCCCCCCACCCATTTTGGCACCCTCCTTCCCTGCCCGCAGCCTAGCGGGGAGGAGTGGTTGACCTGCTTCCCCTTTCCCCCCGTTTCTCTTTTTTTCGCCTCCCTCACAGCTCATCATGGTGGGAGACACGACGGGTGGGATCCATGGGGCAGACCCCGCAATTCCGCCCCCCTCAATTCCCCTCCCAGCCTCTACTTTAACCACCGCTGCCGAACCACCTGCTATTGGCCCCGCTGGGGCACTGGCAGCGGTGAGCAATGGGGTGACCTGTGCTGCTGCCACGTCCCTCACCCCCTCCGATTCTGGGGGAGCTCCCCCAGCTGGCGGGAGGGGCCGGGGCAAAAAGAAGGGAAAGAGCCTCGCTAAAAAGCCTAGGCCCTCCATGGCAGGGGCTTCCCCCACTGCCGTGGCCCCGCCATTGGCCGCAGCGTCGCTCCTCGCTGTTCCCTCCACCAGCACCGCGGGCACCCCCCCCTCTGGCCCCTAGAGCGTATGCCCAGGTGGCAGCGGCCCCCCCGCCAACCACTACATCCTCTCTCCCAGCCACCACCGCTGTTACCATCCTTAGCGGCCGGGGCCCCTTCCCCACCTTGACCAGGAAGCACGGCGTCCGTTGCCTCCTGGTGCCCGCCTCGCCCCACGTGGAAACCTACGTGTGGGCGTTGGCGAGGGTGGTGGGGCCCACGGCCATTGTGGTGGCCTCCAAAATGTATGGCAAGGTTGTCTTCTTCCTTGCCTCAGAGGCCGCCATCCAGGAGACGGTGGAGAAGGGTCTGGCAGTGGGGGGGGGGTGTTCGTCCCCCTGGAGCTGCTGGAGGACCTGGGTGCCCGTGTAGTCCTGACCTCCATTCCTCCTCTCCTCCCCAATGCTGCCCACCCTCTCTGTCCTGGGGAAACCAATCTCTGTTATCAGCCCTCTCCCGCTGGGCTGCAAAGACCCTGCCCTCCGTCACGTCCTCCTGTTCAGCTGGCAGGTGCAGCTTCAGCTGCTGCCCGCGGCGCATGTCGGAGAGGCGCTCGAGGGGTCTTTCCTGGTCCCCTACCAGGGGGGCCCGTTACCGGGTGCATTATTCCACGAAGAAGGCACGGTGCTACCTCTGCCGGGCGATGGGATACGTCCGGAGGGACTGCCCCTTGGCCCGGCACGGAGGAACGCCCGGGACCCCCAAGTCCCGGCAGGGTGCCGGCCCCGTCATCGCCGGCGCCCCTGGCTGCCCGGCACCCAGAGCCGCCCCTCCTCCTTCTCAGCCCACCACTGGTCCCGCTCGGGCCCAAGGGGTACTTCCCCCAGTGTGCCCAGATGAGTGGGAGAGCCCCGCCTCTGCTGCATGCACTCTGGCTGGGCCCGTAGAGGAGGGTGCGGTGGGGATAACGCTGGGTGTGGGAGAGGGCCCGCCCCAGGGGGAATCTGCCCCCCCCCCATGCTGCCCTGCTGTTGCCTTCCCGAGTCATCATCCCTGCCCTCAGACCCAACCCGTTACTCAGCCCGCAGACGATGCCATGGAGGGCTGGACCCCAGTACATGGAAAGCGTGGCAAGTGGAAGGCTCAAGCTCCGCTCCTGCCATCCAATGCAGAGGCCCCTGGAAAACCAGGAAGGGGGGCACCGCTGCCGAGCCTTCCGCCCTGCCCACGGCCACGTTCCATCCACCGGTGCCGGCTGGGGAAGACGTGGCAGCACTGGAGAGGAGCGCCTCCCCTCCCTCGTGGTCCCTCCCAATGGAGACCTCCGCTAGAGCCCCTCCTGCTCCCTTAACATCTGAAGCCCCTGCAAGCCCCGAAGCGAGCGTCACTCCGGGCGCTGGTGGGGAGGGCCCCGGGGTGGTGAGAGGTGATTGAGGCCCTGGGTCTGACCCTGGTCACCCAGGGGTAGGATGACCCTCTGCTAGCGGGCCTTGACCTGAGCGACCTCACCCCAGCCCCCCCTCCCCATAACCACTGCTTCCGCTCCCGCCTCCGAGGGTCTCCTGGACTCTTCGACCTGCCCCGTCGCAGGTGGTACTCTGCTGACGGCCGCCGAGCCTGCTGAGGCGACAGCCAGTGCCTCGCGGCCAGGACCCGAGTTACCAGGGGTATCCCCCGTTGGCGTGGGGCAACCGACTTCCTTCCCGGGCTGGGGCCCCACTGAAAATTGTCCCCCTCCTGATGTCGTGGCTGTCACACCTGCCGTTGAGCCTGGCATCACTGGGGACCCCCTCCCTGTCCCTCAGGCCCCTGAGCCAGACCGAGGGGAGCCACCTCCTGGCGACCCAGTTCCTGGAGCCCAGGATCCCACCTCTGTCCCTCTTCCCACCCCTACTCCTGACCCCTGCCCTACCCCTACTCCTGACCCTGTCCCTATCCCCTCCACCTCCCGCGATGCCATTGCTGCCCCTGGGGCCGTCTCTTTCCCTTTCCCGGAGGGTGACCCCCAGGAAGCGGCCTTTGTGTTTCCATGTCCCGACTCACTAGGGGCTGCAATCTTCCCTCCACCGCCCTGCATTGAGCCGGGGTCTGAGGCAGACCACATGCCACCGGCCCATCAGGCGCCACATTGAGGGTCCGCCCCTTGCCTGCCCGTCTTGGTGGGCCACGGGGCTGTGCCAGGGGCCCCACCGGAGGACGACCGGGGGCCAGTGATCCCACCCCCCAATAGGCTGCGAGAGGAGCTGTGGGAGTTTCTAGAAGATGTCTGTGGCTCCCGCAATAAGGTGCAGCTTGCTGTCCAGCGATGGGGGGATTTTCACAAAATCCTCCGGGCCGTGAGGGCCCTTATGGGGGAGGGTAAAAGGACCGGGAAGCAGGGCGCCGCGGCTTACCACCAGGTCCGCAGCTTCCATGACTCCTTGCTCACCTACGGGGTAGGTCACAGTTTGCTGCACAGCCCAATGTGGGCCGTGAGCATCCCTGACGGCGAGGATCACCCCCAGCCCTCCTCATGACACCTATCACCTTTGCAACATTGAACACCTGGGGCTGTAGGATGGGTCTCCACAGGTGCCAGGTGCTCTCCTTCCTTCGGGAGGGGGGTACTCTGTGGTTTTCCTGCGGGAGACCCATACAGATCCGGCAGTCGAGGACAGCTGGCGGCTGGAGTAGGGGGGACAGGATCTACTTTAGCCATCTCGCAATTTGTATGGCTGGAGTGGCGACCCTTTTCTCCCCCGACCTACGGCCCAAGGTGCTGGGGGTCGCCGAGGCTGTGTCGGGCCGTCTGCTGCGCCTCCGGGTCCGCATGGAGGGGCTTGTGGTCAACCTCGTTAACGTCTATGCCCCGACATCGGGCAAGGAGCGGCTGTCTTTTTATCATCAGGCATCTGCCTTCCTCGGCTCCTTGTATCCTCGTGAGTGCCTGGTCCTGGGCGGGGACTTTAACGCCACCCTCGAGGATCAGGACCACTCAGGGTCCGAGCAGTGCCCAGCCGCTGCGGACGTCCTCCAGGAGATTGTCGAACATCACTCCCTGGTGGATGTCTGGCGCGACCACCACCCGGACGATATCTCGACGTCCACCTATGTCCGAGTGGAGGCCCATCGGTCGTGCCACTCCCGGTTGGACCGCATCAACTTGTCACGCTTCCACCTTTCACAGGCCCACTCCTCCAACATCCGGCCGGCCTCTTTTTCAGATCACCATCTGGCTACCGTGACAGCCTCTCTCTCTCAGGGGCCAGCCTATTGGCATTTTAACAACAGCTTGCTGGAGGATGTGGGCTTTTTGGCGCCCTTCCGGGAGTTCTGGCTGGCCTGGCGAGGGCAGCGGCGTGCCTTTCCCTCGGCGCGGCAGTGGTGGGACCTGGGGAAGGTGCGCACTTGGCTCTTCTGCCGTGACTACACTCGGGGCGCCAGCCGTTGGAGGGATGTGGTGATAGAGCAGTTGGAATGGGAGGTCTTGGAGCTAGAGAGGTGTCTGGCCGCCAGCCCTGAGGTCCATCCCTTTGCGAAACATTCCAGGAGAAGCGGGAGGAGCTCCGGGCCCTCGACAACCATTGGGCCCGGGGTGCTTTTGTTCGATCCCGCATCCGCCTCCTTTGGGAGATTGATCGCGGCTCCCACTTCTTCTACGCCCTGGAGAAAAAGAGCGGGTCCAAGAAGCACATCACTTGCCTTCTGGCAGAGGACGGCACCCCCCTCATGGATCCGACGGAGATGTGAGAGAGGGCCAGGACCTTCTACACAAACCTTTTCTCCCTGGATCCGACCGATCCTACCGCCCGCCCGCTTCCCGGAAACCAATAGGTCCAGAGGGTGTCTGTCCTTTTTTATCCCCATTGCAGTCCTCCTTTCCCTTCATGTGTCCTCTGCCCACTTTGGGGTATCTTTCTCCTCCACTTCTCACTTGTCTTCCGTCCTTTCTTCCCTTTAAATCTTGTGGAGCTCTTCTTTGTTGCTTCATCAAGAACACCCTCTCCCCACCTCCCCTGGCTAGGGCTTATCTCAATAGTTTCCCACGTACACCCATGAGGTTTTTTTTCTTTCCCTGTTCAACATTGTGAGTGCCTCTCTTCCTCCCTCCAAAATATCTCAGGGGTTCTATGAAACCTTACTGAACCTGGGGGCCCCACAGGGAGTGGGTGCTTCTCTCGCTCATATAAATTCAGGGCTCTTTTTCTCTCCCAAACCTTTGGATTCCCCTCCCCATTCAGTGGAGTGACCATATTTTCAATACAAATGTAGTGATGAAAAAGGCCGAGGAGGTGACAGTTCCGGTGGCTGGGATGTCTCTACATGTGTGCAAGATTTGGCAGCTGTCAGGGATTCAGAGGTCTCCCTGTGAGCCCTGGAGGGAAGGAGGAGTGGCAGTATGTGACAGACATGCTGGGTGCTGGTCACTGAGATGCACATGGTCATAGCCAGGCTGCTGCCACAGTTCCACACTCTTGTGGGCTGGCAGCTCCCCCAGGAGCCCAAACTCTGCAGGGAGGAACTCGGAATCCAGTAGAAAATTTCTGTTGTAATAACCCCACTGGTTTTTGGAACAGGCCCTGCCAACAGGGTAACATGGTTGCCCTCCTCTCAGGGGCTCTTCTTCTCCAAACTTTGGGGATCCCCCTTGTTGTGGAGCTTTTCTCCTCTTTGTCTTCCATTTCCCCCAACCCCACCCTTTGGTCCCTGGTGTCAGTGGAAGGTGAATATGATGCAGTCAGTGCTGGGCCTCGCAGCTGCCTCCCCTCCCCAGGCCTGAGGGTCAGAGCTGGGGGCAGAGACAGGAGATGGCTGCTTCCTGCAGGCAAGCAGCAGAGCCAGTGCCCGGCCCAGCTGCCTGGGGAGGGGGCTGCTCCTACAGGCTCCCTGTCGCAATGGGGCTGCTCCGATTAGGTCGCACCATCCCAGGGCTGATCAGTGCCAAATCCAATCTGATTGGCTGAGAGCTGGGTAGGTGGGATTTGGCATGTCCCGGTGGCTGCCCTTTAAATTCTGGTTGGTCAGTGGAAAGGGTGGGGGCGGTGCTTAGTGAGGAAGTCTCACCCCAAACCTTATTCCTTATTGGTCAATGGCAGAGATTTAAGGATTGGGGTGTCTGGTCCATTCACAGTGCTGACTGGTAAAGAGTGAAGTACAAGGGGTGGGGCTTAGGCAGGAAGTTCCCCCCCACACTGGTTCCTCATTGGCATAGGGTGGGGTTGGGACAGGCGGTGGAGCAGGGCTTCTACTTCATTCTTCACGTGGATTGGTCAGGGAGGGGGCTGGTGGGCGGGGCCACCTGTCAGAACAGCTGTGACGAGCCCCCTTCACACTGTGATCCCCCTTCTCTGTGTTTCTCTCTCCTGCAGCTTGTGGAGTTGTCGTCTCACAGCCGCTGGCTGTGGGGATCTTGCAGATGTTCTCAGAACCAGCCAGAGCCTGACCGACCTGTACCTGTATAATTCTGTGGAAGAGGCCGGAGTGCGGCTGCTGTGTGGGGGACTGAAACACCCGAACTGCAAACTGCAGACCCTGGAGTAAGTAACATTTGGCCTCCTCTATGTATTTGTAGGTGTCCTGTGTGTAAAGTGCTTGACACAGTGAGAAATAGGTGAGGGGAGAAGATTTTTCTCTCTCTCCGTGCCACTCTGATGTTTCTCGGGGACTGAGAAGTTACCCCATTATCCCCTGCATACTACCCCCCTGTAGTAGCTGTCTGTCAGCTCCCTGGCACCACCAGCCCTTCTCTCACCCAAGCACTCTACTCTGGGCTTCTGCCAGCCCCAACTTTGCCTTGCAGGGTGACAAGAGGGGCACTGAATCCCCAAATCCTTTTCCTGTGATACCCAGCCCCTGACTCTGGCTACTCACAGAAGTATCAGTTCTTCTGCACCCAAAGATGCTGTGTACTCCAGTTTACCAGAGTTATCTTAAACCGCTGCTCTTGTAAGCCACAGAAGACTTGTGAACACTTACAATAAGACAAAAGTAGGTTTATTAAAGAAAGAAAGAATAAAGATTTATGCAGGAATGAGAGAAGGTGATGGAAACAACTGGTTGTAATGCAAAACAAAATCCTAAAGCGTGAACCTGAGTCTACACTTGTCAATAGCTACCTCTCCTATCTAATGAACTAGGTTTTCCCCACAAAGTTCAGTCAGTTGCAGAACTAGCTGGTTTCATAAGGACCAGGACCCAAATATTCAGGACAGCCCCCTGAACTTCTCAAAGGTTTTCCTCAGTGAATACAGAGTGCCTTTGCCTACACTCTGTTATCCTGAAAACTGTCATTGGCTATATTCTTAGCCAGGGTGATCCTCTGCTTGCTGTGATGTTCCTTTTCACCTCTAAGTGGTTTGGATCATTTCCCATGGTCTTTGATGCTTTTCCATTGACTGTTCTGGGATGTGGCAGGAGTAGACAACACAGCTTTCTATAGATGAATAAATATCCTATAAGATGTGTCTGGTGTGTTGGGTTTGTCAGGTATGCAGTGAGAGCTGTTTGCAAAGAACAGGGGACCCTTTGCCAAGGATGCTTGTGTCACACCAACCCCATTTTTTTTCTCTATCTTTCCTCTTATTACACCCACTCCATCTCAGGCTGACCCTGGTGGTGTTCCTGGCAAAGGCTTTAGCAAAGGGGTGATCTTCCATTTAGCTCTGAACATGGGCAAGCCAAGACTTAGTCTGATACCCTCTAAGGAGTTGTACACATAGCCACCGACTTTCCCTCTAGCCAGGGGGAGCTCGAGTCCCCCCCTCACCCACTCCATCCCTTCCCCCAAGCCCAGCCCCCACACTGCCTCTTCCCGCCCATGCTCCACCTCTGCCCCGCCCCATACCACCCCTTCCCTCAAACCTCCACCTTTTCCCCGCCTCATCCCCTGAGTGCACCATGTCCCCGCTCCTCCCCCTCCCTCCCGGAGCATCCTGAATGCCACAAAACAGCTGTTTTGTGGCAGTAGGAGGCACCGGGAGGGAGGGGGAGAAGTTGGTCAGTGGGGCCACTGTGGGGAGGAGGGTAGAGGGGGGAGCTTGGCTGTCGGTAGCTGTTGAGGCCCCAAAGAGAATTGTTTTAATTTTTCAGCAAGCTGTGCCACTCGTATCCCTGCTGCAGCCAGCTCCAGAGCAGCGGAGGGGAAACTCGTTTTCCTGTGCTTGGCCTGGCCCCAAACACCCCACTCCTCAGACTAACAAAGACACAAGCAATGAAAAATACAATGTTATAACATTAGAATCGTAGAAATATAGAATATCAGGGTTGGAAGGGATCTCAGGAGGTCATCTAGTCCAACCCCCTGTTCAAAGCAGGACCAATCCCCAACTAAATCATCCCAGCCAGGGCTTTGTCAAGCCTGACCTTAAAAACCTCTAAGGAAAGAGATTCCACCACCTCCCTAGGGAACCCATTCCAGTGCCTCACCACCCTCCTAGTGAAAAAGTTTTTCCTAATATCCAACCTAAACCTCCCCCACTGCAACTTGAGACCATTAAATCATAGACTTAAGATCAGAAGGGACCATTTTGACCGTCTAGTCTGACCTCCTGCACAACGCAGGCCACAGAATCTCACCCACCCACTCCTGTAACAAACCCCTAACCTATGTCTGAGCTACTGAAGTCCTCAAATCATGGTTTAAAGACTCCCAGGTGCAGAGAATCCTCCAGGAAGTTACCCATACCCCATGCTACAGAGGAAGGTGAAAAAACCCCAGGGCCTCTTCCAATCTGCCCTGGAGGAAAATTCCTTCCTGACTCCAAATATGGCGATCAGCTAAACCCTGAGCATGTGAGCAAGGCTCACTGGCCAGACACCCAGGAAAGAATTCTCTGTAGTAACTCAGATCCCACCCCATCTAACATTCCATCACAGGCCATTGGGCATATCAACTGCTAATATAGTCAAAGATCAATTAATTGCCAAAATTAGGCTTTCCCATCATATCATATCCCCTCCATAAACTTATCAAGCTTAATCTTGAAGCCAAATATGTCTTTTGCTCCCACTGCTTCTCTTGGAAGGCTGTTCCAGAACTTCACTCCTCTGATGGTTAAAAACCTTTGTCTAATTTCCAGTCTAAACTTCCTGATGGCCAGTTTATATCCATTTGTTCTTGTGTCCACAAAGATACTGAGCTTAAATAATTCTTCTCCCTCTGTGGTATTTATCCCTCTGATATATTTATAGAGAGCAATCATATCTCCTCTCAGCTTTCTTTTGGTTAGGCTAAACAAACCAAGCTCTTTGAGTCTCCTTTCATAAGACAGGTTTTCCATTCCTCTGATCATCCTAGTAGCCCTTCTCTGTACCTGTTCCAGTTTGAATTCATCCTTCTTAAACATGGGAGACCAGAACTGCACACACTATTCCAGATGAGGTCTCACCAGTGCCTTGTATAACGGTACTAATACCTCCTTATCTCTACTTGTAATACCTTGCCTGATGCATCCCAAGACCGCATTAGCT
The DNA here is from genome assembly GCF_965152235.1 of Eretmochelys imbricata. Taxonomy (NCBI): domain Eukaryota; kingdom Metazoa; phylum Chordata; order Testudines; family Cheloniidae; genus Eretmochelys; species Eretmochelys imbricata. The sequence continues at coordinate 18,346,602 of NC_135577.1, forward strand.
TTTTTCACGGCCGTATCACATTGGCGGCTCATAGTCATCCCGTGATCAACCAATACTCCAAGGTCCTCCTCCTCCTCTGTTACTTCCAAGTGATGCGTCCCCAGTTTATAGCAGAAATTCTTGTTATTAATCCCTAAATGCATGACCTTGCGCTTTTCACTATTAAATTTCATCCTGTTTGTCATAAATATAAAGGGAAGGGTAAACACCTTTAAAATCCCTCCTGGCCAGAGGAGAAAAACCCTTTCACCTGTAAAGGGTTAAGAAGCTAGGATAACCTTGCTGGCACCTGACCAAAATGACCAATGAGGAAACAAGATACTTTCAAAAGCTGGGGGGAGGGAGAAACAAATCTCTCTCTCTGTCTGTGTGATGCTTTTGCTGGGGACAAAACAGGAATGGAGTCTTAGAATTTAGGAAGTAATCCAGCTAGATATGCGTTAGATTCTGTTTTGTTTAAATGGCTGAGAAAATGAGTTGTGCTGAATAGAATGGATATTCCTGTTTTTGTGTCTTTTTATAACTTAAGGTTTTGCCTAGAGGGATTCTCTATGTTTTGAATCTAATTACCCTGTAAGGTATTTACCATCCTGATTTTACAGAGGTGATTCTTTCACTTTTTCTTCTGTTAAAATTTTTCTTTGAAGAACCTGATTGCTTTTTCGTTGTTCTTAAGATCCAAGGGTTTGGGTCTGTGTTCACCTATGCAAATTGGTGAGGATTTTTATCAAGCCTTCCCCAGGAAAGGGGGTGTAGGGTTTGGGAGGATTTTTTTGGGGGGGAAAGATGTTTCCAAGCGGGCTCTTTTCCGGTTATATATCTGTTGGTTCCTATATATACCACCGCTTGGTGGTGGCAGAAATAAAATCTAAGGGCAAAAGGAAAATAGTCTGTACCTTGGGGAAGTTTTAACCTAAGCTGGTAAAAGTAAGCTTAGAAGGTTTTCATGCAGGTCCCCACATCTGTACCCTAGAGTTCAGAGTGGAGAAGGAACCGTGACACTATTATTCCAGTTTACAAGGTCATCCAGATCTTCCTGTATGATATCCAGGTCCTTCTCTATATTGGCAATACCTCCCAGCTTCGTGTCATGTGCAAACTTTATTAGCACATTCCCGCTTTTTGTGCCAAGGTCAGTAATGAAAAGATTAAATAAGATTGGTCCCAAAACCGATCCCAGAGGAACTCCACTAGTAACCTCCTTCCAGCCTGACAGTTCACCTTTCAGTGTGACCTGTTGTAGTCTCCTCTTTAACCAGTTCCTTATCCACCTTTGCATTTTCATATTGATCCCCATCTTTTCCAATTTAGCTAATAATTCCCCATGTGGAACCGTATCAAATGCCTTTCTGAAATCGAGGTAAATTAAATCCACTGCATTTCCTTGGTCTAAAAAATCTGTTACCTTCTCAAAGAAGATCAGGTTGGTTTGGCATGATCTACCTTTTGTAAAGCCATGCTGTATTTTGTCCCAATTACCATTGACCTTAACTACTTTCTCCTTCAAATTTTTTTCCAAGACCTTGCGTACTGCAGATGTCAAACTAACAGGCCTGTAGTTACCCTGATCACTTTTTTTTCCCTTTCTTAAAAATAGGAACTATGTTAGCAATTCTCCAGTCATATGGTACAACCCCTGAGTTTACAGATTCATTAAAAATTCTTGCTAATGGGCTTGCAATTTCATGTGCCAGTTCCTTTAATATTCTTGGATGAAGATTATCCGGGCCCCCTGATTTAGTCCCATTAAGCTGTTCAAGTTTGGCTTCTACCTTGGATGTGGTAATATTTATCTCCATATCCTCATTCCCATTTGTCGTCTCACCATTATCCCTAAGATCCTCATTAGCCTCATTAAAGACAAAGGCAAAGTATTTGTTTAGATATTGGGCCATGCCTAGATTATCCTTAACCTCCACTCCATCCTCAGCGGTCCCACTTCTTCTTTCTTTGTTTTTTTTCTATTTATATGGCTATAGAACCTTTTACTGTTGGTTTTAATTCCCTTTGCAAGGTCCAACTCTACATGGCTTTTGGCCTTTCTCACTTTATCCCTACACGTTCTGACCTCGTTAAGATAGCTTTCCTTGCTAATCCTTCCCATCTTCCACCCGTTGTAGAAGCTCTGCTTTTTCTTAATCACGTCTCTGAGATGCATGCTCATCCAGCTGGGTCTATGAATTTTTTCCCCTTTGTTGGGATGCAGGCTTCCAATTGTTTCTGCAACTTTGACTTGAAGTAATTCCAGGCCTCCTCCACCTTTAGATCCACAAGTTTTTCAGTCCAATCCACTTCCTTAACTAATTTCCTTAATTTTTTAAAGTTAGCTCTTTTGAAATCAAAAACCCTAGTCACAGATCTATTTTTGTTTATCCTTCCATTCAGTTTGAACTGAATTAGTTCATGATCGCTCGACCCAAGGTTGTCCCCTACAACGATTTCTTCTATGAGGTCCTCGCCACTCACAAAACCAAATCTAAAATGGCATCCCCTCTGGTTGGTTCAGAAACTACTTGGCGAAGGATCCATCAGCTATCGCATCCAGGAAAATCTGAGCCCTATTATTATTACTAGCACTTGTCCTCCAGTCTATATCTGGGAAGTTAGTCTCCCATGATCACACAATTCCCATTAGTATTTACTCCTTTAAAATCTTTAAAGAGGTCTCTATCCATATCCAAATTAGATCCCGGCGGTCTATTGCACTACCCAAGCACTATCCCAGGGGAGGCTCTAGTAGCTTTCTTCCCCAGTATGATTTTTGCCCAGACAGACTGTCTTATCCATTCCGTCACTTCTTATTTCTTTACAGTCTACCTCATCATTGATATACAATGCTACTCCACCACCTTTGCCTTTATTTCTATCTTTTTCTAAAGAGCACATACCCTTCAATACCCATACTCCGGTCCAGTCATTACTCCTTGTTCTGTAATCTGCTACCACTGAGAACAGTCTAGCTCCATCCTCTTTTTTGGAACCCCCTTTCAGGTAGTTGAAAGCAGCTATCAAATCCCCCCTTATTCTTCTCTTCTGCAGACTAAATAATCCAGGTTCCCTCAGCCTTTCCTCATAAGCCATGTGCTCCAGTCCCCTAATCATTTTTGTTGCCCTTCAAATACATGTTAACTTAAAAAAATTGTTTGGAGCATTGGGAATCCTTGTGCAAAAACATAAAATGCTAAATCAGGGGTTAGTCAGCACTGCCATGGTGTACATGCAGGAACACAGACACCCCACAGTGCATAATGGCTGCCCCTTGACAGCATCTGCAGCAATTTCCACACTCCTGAGATGTGCTAAAGAGAACACAGAGCAGGGTAATGAGTTAACAAATTAACATCCCAACTAAATCCTCTTTTCCATGGTTCTCTATCACCCACTGAATGCTCCCATCCTTCCAGCCCCAAGGGACTCCACTATAGCAACAGGGAGAGAACTTTGGTGAGTATTCTCTGGGCTGCATGGAGGACCCCCACGGATATTCTTCCTTTGGGTCCAGAGCACTCACATCTCTAGCTCCTGTAGGAAAATACAGGATAGAGAGAAACTTTGGAGACCAGAGTGGCTGAACTGGAGGAGCCAAGGGTGACAGAGAGGTACATAGATGAGACTTTCCGGGACACAGTAGACCAGTCCCACCCCCAGTCTGACAGCCTCTGTGCTGTTGAGGAGGATGAAAGTCCCAAGGAAGGAGAACATCCAACTGCAGCAGAGGGAAACAATCCCATAGTTGGGACCCTCCTTCTAGATGATGTTGTGGTATCCTCTCGCCCTGAGGATACCTCTCTGGGGGAGGGAACTTCAGCGATTAGGTAGAGACAGGTATTAGTAATGGGCGATTTGATCATTAGAAACATAGCTGGGTTTGCGATGACTGGAGGAACCACATAGTGACTTGCCTGCCGGGTGTGAAAGTTGTGGATCTCTCGAGACATCTAGATAGACTTATGTGTAGTGCTGGGGAGGAGCCGATGGTCGTGGTACATGTAGGTACCAATGACACAGGGAAGGATGGGAGAGAGGTCCTGGAGGCCAAATTTAGGCTGCTAGGTAAGAGATTGAAGTCCAGGACCTCCATGGTAGCATTCTCTGAGATGCTCCCAGTTCCACGCTCAGGGCCAGTTAGACAGGCAGAGCTGCAGACTCTCAATGCATGGAGGAGACAATGGTGCAGGGAGGAGGGGTTTAGATTTATTAGAAACTGGGGAAACTTGGGAAAGGGGGAGCCTATACAGGAAGGATGGGCTCCACCTGAACCAAAATGGAAAGAGATTGCTGGCACTTAACATTAAAACGGTCATAGAGCAGTTTTTAAACTAAGGGTTGGGGGAAAGCTGACAGGTGCAGAGGAGCATGTGGTTCGGACATCCCTTAGGGGAGGATCTATTAATAGAGAATCTCTGTCCTAGTGAGGACGAGACGATGGAAAATGATAAAATACACACAGGGTCTGACCAGGAACAGTCAAATAAAAAAGAGTCCCATTCAATTACATTGTGTAATGGCAGACAGCTAAAAGGAGACCAGTTTTTAAAGTGATTATATACCAATGCTAGAAGTCTAAATAATAAAATGGGTGAACTAGAGTGCCTCGTATTAAATGAGGATATTGATATAATAGGCATCACAGAAACTGGGTGAAATGAGGATAATCAATGGGATACGGTAATACCAGGGTACAGAATATATTGGAAGGACAACAGGTCATGCTGCTGGGGGAGTGGCACTAAATATGAAAGAAAGTATAGAATCAAATGAAGTAAAAATCGTAAATGAATCAAACTGTACCATAGAAACTCTATGGAAAGAAATTCCGTGCTCTAATAAGAAGAATATAGCTGCAGGGATATATTACCGACCACCTGACCAGAATGGTGATAGTGACTGACTGAAATGCTCAGGGAGATTAGAGAGGCTATTAAAATAAAAAACTCCAATAATAGTAGTAATAATAATAATAATGGGCGATTTCAATTATCCCCATATTGACTGGGTACATGTCACCTCAGGAAGGGATGCAGAGACAAAGTTTCTTGACACCTTAAATGGCTGCTTCTTGGAGCAGCTGGTCCTGGAACCCACCAGAGGAGAGGCAATTCTTGATTTAGTCCTAAGTGGAGCACAGGATCTGGTCCAAGAGGTGAATATAGCTGGACCGCTTGGAAATAGTGACCAGAATATAATTAAATTTAATATCCCTGTGGCAGGAAAAACACCACAGCAGCCCAACACTGTAGCATTTAATTTCAGAAAGGGGAACTACACAAAAATGAGGAGGTAATTTAAACAGAAATTAAAGGGTACAGTGCCAAAGTGAAATCTCTGCAAGCTGCGTGGAAATCTTTTAAAGACACCGTAATAGAGGCTCAACTTAAATGTATACCCCAAATTAAAAAACATAGTAAGAGAACCAAAAAAGAGCCACCATGGCTGAACAACAAAGTAAAAGAAGCAGTGAGCGGCACAAAGGCATCCTTTAAAAAGTGGAAGTTAAATCCTAGTGAGGGAAATAGAAAGGAGCATAAACGCTGGCAAATACAACTAGGAAGGCCAAAAACGAATTTGAGGAACAGTTAGCCAAAGACTCAAAAAGTAATAGCAATTTTTTTTAAGTACATCAGAAGCAGGAAGCCTGCTAAACAACCACTGGGGCTACTGGGCGATCGAGGTGCTAAAGGAGCACTCCAGGACGATAAGGCCATTGTGGAGAAACTAAATGAATTCTTTGCATCGGTCTTCACGGCTGAGGATGTGAGGGAGATTCCCAAACCTGAGCCATTCTTTTTAGGTGACAGATCTGAGGAACTGTCCCAGATTGAGGTATCATTAGAGGAGGTTTTGGAACAAATGGACAAATTAAACAGCAATAAGTCACCAAGACCAGATGGCATTCACCCAAGAGTTCTGAAGGAACTCAAATGTGAAATTGCAGAGCTACTAACTGTAGTCTGTAACCTGTTATTTTAAATCCGTTTCTGTACGGATGACTGGAGGATAGCTAATGTGACGCCAATTTTTAAAAAGGGCTCCAGAGGTGATCCCAGCAATTACAGGCCTGTAAGCCTGACTTCTGTACTGGGCAAACTGATTGAAACTGTAATAAAGAACAATTATTGTCAGACATATAGATGAATGTAATTTGTTGAGGGAGAGTCAACATGGTTTTTGTAAAGGGAAATCATGCCTCACCAATCTATTAGAATGCTTTGGGGGGTTCAACAAGCATGTGGACCAAGGGGATCCAGTGGATATAGTGTACTTAGATTTTCAAAAGCCTTTGACAAGGTCCCTCACCAAAGGCTCTTACGCAGAGTAGGCTGTCATGGGATAAAAGGGAAGGTGCTCTCATGGACTGGTATCTGGCTAAAAGATAGGAAACAAAGGATAAAAATAAATGGTCAGTTTTCAGACTGGTAAATTGTGATGTCCCCCAGGGGTCTGTTCTGGGACCAGTCCTATTCAACAGATTCATAAATGATCTGGAAAAAGGGGTAAACAGTGAGGTGACAAAATTTGCAGATGATACAAAACTACTCAAGATAGTTAAGACCCAGGCAGACTGTGAAGAGCTACAAAAAGATCTCTCAAAACTGGGTGACTGGGCAACAAAATGGCAGATGAAATTTAATGTTGATAAATGCAAGGTAATGCACATGTGAAAGCATAATCCCAACTATACATATAAAATGACGGGGTCTAAATTAGTTGTTACCACTCAAGAAAAAGATCTTGGAGTCATTGTGGATAGTTCTCTGAAAATCATCCACTCGATGTGCAGCGGCAGTCAAGAAAGCAAACCGAATGCTGGGAATAATTAAGAAAGGGATAGATAATAAAACAGAAAATATCATGTTGCTTCTATATAAATCCATGGTATGCCTCCATATTGAATACTGTGTGCAGATGTGGTCCCCCATCTCAAAAAAAGATATATTGGAAAAGCTTCAGAAAAGGGCAACAAAAATGATCAGGGGTATGGAACAGCTTTGTTATGAGGAGAGATTAATTAGACAGGGACTTTTCAGCTTGGAAAAGAGACAGCTAAGGGGAGATATGATTGAGGTCTATAAAATCATGACTGGTGTAGAGAAAGTAGATAAGGAAGTGTTTACTACTTTTCATAACACAAGAACTAGGGGTCACCAAATGAAATTAATAGGCAGCAGGTTTAAAACAAATAAAAGGAAGTATTTCTTCACACAATGCATAGTCAACCTGTGGAACTCCTTGTCAGAGGATTGTGGGAAGGCCAAGACTATAGGAGGGTTCATAAAAGAACTAGATAGGTCCATCAATGGCTATCCTCCATTAATCTATGAGCCAGGATGGGCAGGGATGATGTCCCTAGCCTCTGTTTATCAGAAGCTGGGAATGAGCAACAGGGGATGGATCATTTGATGATTACCTGTTCTGTTCATTCCCTCTGGGGCACCTGGCATTGGCCACTTTCGGAAGACAAGATACTGAGCTAGATGGACCCTTATTCTGACCCAGTAGGGCCATTCTTATGTTCTAAACCGAGTTTAGCTACTAAACAAAACAACTGAAAAAATAACAAAATTTAAACAAGCAAGCGCAAACTGTCTAAAAAACTAACAAACATGACTGAAGAAATGAATTAAAAGAAAAAATCCAGCTCCTCACCGCCGTGAGTACCGACACCCAAAGCTGCTGGTGCTCTTTATGATCCACTCTGGGCCTTCAAGCCCAGAAACTGTTTGGGGGTGGAGGGAGTGGCAGTCGGAGCTGCTGACCCTCAGTCATGGCATCTACAAGTGTGAGGGTGTCGCTGCTCACAATGCATGTGCAGGTCCTTGTGCAAGACACAACCATTTAAAGCAGGCAATGCAGTAAAGCAAAAATAGTGACTGAATAAGCTGTAGACATTATGCACCTGCTCCAGGAAGCAGCGCTAGGAAATGTAGGGTAGGTACAACAACCCACAGGCCCTGCACCATTTGCAGAGTGCACTCTTTTTGAGGATGTAGTGCATCGTGTGCACCCGAGAGGGAACGGCTGGTGTGGCTGCACGGCGTCATGGCAGCTTCCAGTTCAGTCACACTGATGCAAGTTGCAATGTGGACTTCTCTAGTGCACATATTAGATCATAACCTATTTAGGGCCTTGCCAGTTAGTACGAGGACTTTGAATTTAGTCTGGAAGGGAATGGGGAAACTAATTGAGCTTGTGGAGCATCAGAGAGAGAGGGGATCACATCAGCCATTGTTGCTTAAATAAAGGAGCTGCTTCCATCTGAATGTGGTACTTATCTCCCCACCAGGGAGACTGACTTGTGTCAGTCTAACACTATTCACTGAGGGACAGGTACAGTGGCAACACTTGTGGTTAAATACTTTTAAAATTGAAGAGACCAAATAACCAAGTTTGGCTTAGTTTATTGATAAGGGACAAGGCAGTACAATATGAAAAGGAGGCATACATACACTCCTTCTGGGAAACAATTAATGTCGCAACATCTTTACCTTACAGAGAAGTTGTGTTTAAAAAGTATGCACCTGTCATAAATATAAAGGGAAGGGTAACCACCTTTCTGTATACAGCGCTATAAAATCCCTCCTGGCCAGAGGCAAAACCCTTTCACCTGTAAAGGGTTAAGAAGCTAAGGTAACCTAGCTGGCACCTGACCCAAAATGACCAATGAGGAGACAAGATACTTTCAAATCAGGATGGGGGGGAAACAAAGGGTTTCTCTGTCTTTTGCCGGGAACAGGTCAGGAACGTAGCCTCACAACTCCTGTTTTTAGCTAGATTACTTACTAACTTGAAATGCGTTAGATTTCCTTTTGTTTGTTGGCTGGTAAAATAAGCTGTGCTGGAGGAATGTATATTCCTGTTTTTGTGTCTTTTTCTAACTTAAGGTTTTGCCTAGAGGGATTCTCTATGTTTTGAATCTGATTACCCTGTAAGGTATTTACCATTCTGATTTTACAGAGGTGATTCTTTTACCTTTTCTTTAATTAAAATTCTTCTTTTAAGAACCTGATTGATTTTTCATTTTTCTTAAGACCCAAAGGTTTGGGTCTGTGTTCACCTGTTCAAATTGGTGAGGATTCTTATCAAGCCTTCCCCAGGAAAGGGGGTGTAGGGCTTGGGGGGGGGATATTTTGGGGGAAGACTTCTCCAAGTGGGCTCTTTTCCTGTTCTTTGTTTAAACACTTGCTGGTGGCACCATATGGTTCAAGGACAAGGCAAAGTTTGTACCTTGGGGAAGTTTTTAATCTAAGCTGGTAAGAATAAGCTTAGGGGGTCTTTTATGCAGGTCCCCACATGTGTACCCTAGAGTTCAGAGTGGGGAAGGAACCTTGATAGCACAGCATGGTTATTGAGAAGTTAGAAAGCACTGAATATGTCATTCAGGGCTAGAATTCATCGGTCAGCTTTTTACCTTTTCATCTTGTATCATGGGGTATCTTTCTCTTTCTTCTGAATACTACTTTACAAGAGCTACGAAGGCACTACCCAGCCTGTACTAGGATGTACAATGGATGTATCGTGCCTTTGAAGGGTTTTATATTTGCTAGTGTCAAAAGCTGTGTTTTTGCTTTGTACGGTACATATATTTTAAGTGAAGCTGCTGGAGGTGCTACCTGCTGTTATGATAGCCTGACACATCTGTCAGTAGACCCTGTTTTCTGTTGCTTATAAGTTTGCTGCCCTTAACCATTTTGACTTAAATTTTCCATGCTGGGCGTCTGCTTCAAGCTGGATATTTTTGTGAAATTTCAGCCTAAATGGTTCCTCCATTTTCATCCATAGGCAAAGAAAACACAATGTTCCCCCATGTAATTCCAATTAATTTCTCTGAGAAGCTCTATCACCCCCATGCTTTGGAGCCAAAACTTTGGAAGTGGGGAGCCTGTGTGCCAGGGATGTGCCTATTTCTGTTCCTATGAAAATATGCCCCAGTTTTCCTAGTTCATAAGCCTTTGAAAAAAATCACAGTGCTGATGTTCAGTAGAGACTTTTTCAGCTTTGCAGCTACTATCTCCAAAATTCTCTTCTTCATTGAGTATGTTCCACCCTGGGGCTTCAGAGGGCTGAGCCAGCCCTGGCTCAGACTGTTGGGTATCAGGATTGGATCGGGGGATGCTGATTTCTGTCTTGAGGGGTGGGGTATAGGGTGTGACAGGATTCCAACCTGGCATACTGTGAGGCCTATTGCACATGATGAGGGCTGGCTCCTTAAAAGAGAGGATCCAAGCCCAGTGCAGGTTGGCATTCAGACGGAAGAAGAACTAGTGCTCCCCTGCCCCACAGAGCAGGGGCTGCTCACCAGGGAAGTTGCAGAAAAGATTTTGCTGCTTGAACCCTCTGGAGAGGCAGAGGAACCATCTTTACTCTGCTTTGCTTTTCATTGCAGCCCAGGCACTCAGCCTGGGCCTCGGACACTCAGGGCTGGTCTACACTAGGAGCTTAGGTTTCAGAGTAACAGCCGTGTTAGTCTGTATTCGCAAAAAGAAAAGGAGTACTTGTGGCACCTTAGAGACTAACCAATTTATTTGAGCATAAGCTTTCGTGAGCTACAGCTCACTTCATCGGATGAAGTGAACTGTAGCTCACAAAAGCTAATGCTTATGTCACCAAGTGAACTGTCGCCAATTTATTCTTTCCTGTGCCAACACTGGACCTCAGGTGCTAGCCGAATAAATTCCACATTTTGTTTAGGGCAGTTGTATTTTATATTACAATAAAGCGACAGCTTTGCTATAGTTAAGGTTCAGACCAGCTTCCTGTTTAAAGCTATTAGCCAGGATGGGCAGGGATAATGGCCCTAGGCTCTGTTTGCCAGAAGCTGGGAATGAGTGACAGGGGATGGATCACTTGATGATTACCTGTTCTGTTCATTCCCTCTGGGGCACCTGGCACTGGCCACTGTCGGAAGACAGGATACTGGGCTAGATGGACTTTTGTTCTGACCCAGTATGGCCGTTCTTATGTAGATTCCTGAGAGGTCTAATAGCTACACAATTAGTCAGAGTGCTTTGAATTTGGCATGCCTCATGGGTGCAAGGGGTTCTGTTAGTGATCCCAACATTGGGGTCATTTGACCAAGGGGTTCCTGTGATACAGCCCCTCCCTCCATCCAAAAACCCAGGTTTTCTTAAAGTTGGCAGATTCTGGCAACCTATTTATGCTCAAAGACAAAGATCAATCCAGGGCTTAGCTCATCACAACAGGGTCTCAAATGCTCGAGGGTTCCCCAGCACAGGGCTTGGCACCCACAAGCCGTTTGGGGGAAATCAAATTCAAACATTATTTCAGAAAGCGTTTGCATCTCCAGTTAGGCACTTCAGAAGGCTTGTGCACCTATTCATGTGCCTAATGAATTAAACTGAGCATGAACAGAGGGAGAGGCTACTATCGGTAAAACCACCTGTCACAGGATGGTGACTCTGTGGATGTGTTAGGATAATTGCATTTGAGTACCCCCCCCAGGGAACTGTGAGTCCAAATGCAACCCCGGGGCAGAAATGTGAAGTAAAAGAAACAGGCACATTGTTCCAACTACATCTATTACAGGGGGATTTTAATTAGGGGGAAAGCGAATCTGAGTATGGCAGAATATGCAGGAAGGTGCTGAAACTATTTTTTTGGGGAAAAAAAAACCCACACAAGCTCATGCTTGCTGGGAGGGGAGAGTGATTGGGGTGAAAGAGTCGGTGGGAAGAGGGGTTGAGGCTCAGGTAATGGGGATCTAGGGGCACAGGGGGGAAATGATTTGTGTGTGCTACAGTCTGGCTTTCCCCGCAGTCCATCTCCAGGGGCGTGACCTCCCACTTCCCTTCTCCCCTCATCTGATCCAGGTTCTGGGGGCCTTGTTTTTTAAGAGGGGTCAGAGCCCCACTCCCTATTCCTTATGTTATGGGGATTTGAGGATCCCTTGTCCCCTAGTGGTGTCTGAACTCTTCTCCATACTCCTGTGTGAGTGCAAGGCTCTGGGGATACCCTAATCATCTATGGGGGTGTGACCCCCATCACTGCCCCCTCATGTGATCCAGGTTCTGGAGAGGGCTTGCCTTTCTGGGGTGTCTCAGCCCTTCTCCCTAACCCCTCCATGTAATCTGGAAGTCACTGCCCCTTTGCTGGTGTCTGAGCCCCACTCCCTGTCTCCTGCCATCCCATGTGTGCTTGGCTGTGGGAACAGCTGCCCATCTATGGGAGTCTGACCCTCATCCCTTCCCCGCCCCCCAAATGAGGCAGGTGCCAGGGGGCTTGTCTCTTGGGGGTGTCTGAGCCCGTTTCCCTACCCCGCATGTGAGCCAGGATCCAGGAAGCCTTGCCCTCTAGCTTAGAACAGGCATGCTCAGAGCATGCACCAAGAACACACTCCTGAGGCAGGTGTGCTTGACACACATCAGAAACTCTCCAGGAGTGAGGGGGAAAGGGAACACCCACAGAAATGAATGGAGCAGTTCACATGTCTCAGAGTTATTTTTTCAAGCTGCATTAATCTCCATGGGGTATTCTCATTCAGCTGAGAACATCTCATTGAGATGAATGGGCCCCTTACTACCTCTCTGAGCCTTCAACTTTGAGGTGGGAAACCTGCCTTGGGTAGAAATCTGAGAATGAACTGTAAATGTCTGGGAAAAAATGAAGTTAAGGTAAACGCCCACACAACCTTAACTGTGCCCTCTCTGAGGGATGTCTCAGAATACCCATAAGATACACACTTGAACTCTGCCTTTGCATTATGGTGAACAGGTGCTGCCTGTACTTGCCCTCCACTCAAACACTGAGCCTACTCCCCTGAGAGAATACCACATCGGTAAAATGTAACAGTCACTTCATACCCTTTTAGAGTCCCTTCAGATTTACACACAGGTTACCGCCTCAACCTATACCTTCCCCTACCCATCATTAAATCCACAGACTGCTCTACTGACGCTAGCCATAGCACCCCCGTGCCCTGCTCCTGACACAACCTCCACAATTCTATACGGAAGTGATGCAGACAGGAACCTCATGGTTCACATGCTCCTCTTTCTTTTGAGAATACACACAGAGGAGACTCAGACCCAGATCCCCTCATAACGCAGTCACCGCTCTATGATGACGCTCCTCAAGCCAATCCCTAGATCTCCTTATATCACAATCAGAGTTCTTCCAAGATGCTACAATGTATTCCTCCACCATTCAGTACAGTTACACCTAACATGGTGAATGCATCTGGAGGGCATGCACTTAATTCCCAGGGACTATTGCCAGCTCCAGGAGCAGAGTTAAGATTATGTGGGTGTTTACCTTCACTCTGTGTTTCCTGGTTTTCTGAAGTGTGAGATGGGCATGAGCGATCACCCGGCAACCTTAACTCAGAATTAAACAAGATTTTTGTCATTTAAGTATTACTGTATTATGGTAATTCCTAAGTGCCCTAGCCGCAATCAGGGCCTCAGTGTGTTAGGCACTGGACATGATGTAATGGCAGGTGTCAACAGGCGGTTCTGTTATCGTCTTCCGAGTTCTTTTTTTTAGCACGTAAGCAAGGTTTTAGTCTTGGGGCAATGTGTGTTGTGTTAGTTTCATTGGGTTTTGCAAGATTTGGTGGAGATGCGGTTTTGGGGAGGCGGGAGCTGTGCAAGCAGCCAGAGAGTTTGCTGTCTGCCTTGCGCTATGACTACAGTCTATTCTGGAGACAGATTTCTCCTTGGGAGTTTGGTGTTGGGCTGAGATCCTTGAAAGAGGAGACAGCCCTTTATGCTGTGTGACCATCTCATTCCAGGACAGACAAAGGGAAGGGGAAGTCAATATTATAATTCCCATTTTTCAGATGAAAAATTGAGACCCAGAAAGATGGAATGACTTGCTTGAGGTCACACAGATAGTGTATGGTAGAGCCAGGAACTGAACACAGACCTCCCAAGTTCTGATCCAGGGCTTTAACTACACAACTTGGCTGTCTCGTGCAGAGAGCTGTGCTCATTCTTGTGTTTCTCAGTTTCAGAATTGTGCTTTTTAAAAATGGATATAGTCTCTCTTTTTATATGGTTACAGTTATTAAGGCAGAGCTACTTAGTAATCAGAGTGCCTCTTGGGCTTTGCTTTGGACTGCAGCCGCCAGAAGTCCTCATTCAGGGTAGAAAGCAAGACCACAGAGCTGGACCTGCGACACAGGGCATTGGTACTGAAGTGCTTTGAGATTAACAAACAGCGTAAAATTGCACTTGCTTGGTTATGCATGGGGGTTCTCCACATGGACATTTGCTTCAAAAGGAAAATACGACACAACTCTGCCCATTGAGAGACAAATGCTGGCTGTTGTGTCTGGTGGTGTATCCTAGCTCTACCGATGTCAGACCATAACATGTTCATGAAATTTAAGAGCTGTAAGCCATATTACAGAATCCACTGTGCAAAGAACCACCTAGTGTTGCTAGTTCTTGCCGTTTTATTGCGAGGTTTACAATACTTGATGGGGTTTTTATTCAGCCTCAGCTCTTGGAGGCATGTGAATATTTGAGAATTTCAGCTTAATTTTTTATTTATAATTAAGTTCCTAGGTCCTCGTGATTGTGGAGAAAAGATTAAATATGTGACCCAAGTGTAACCTATACAGTCAGGAACTAGAAGGCTAAGAAAAAGAAACACAAAAGCATTACTTTTCTTCATGATTTTGGGGGTCTCACTTATGACTTTTGAACATCTGGAATTGCCAATACTGCCTATATGTCAGAAACTAATTATGACTTTCTTTCACATTAATAAGTACTTTTGCAAAGGCCCCTAATGGACCTTCTTAAAGCAGCTGTGCTTTCAAGGGCATCTATAAATAGTTAAATCGGAACTGCAAGAGGAGGAGTTTGGCTCCAATACTACGCATTTCCAAAACAAACTTTGATAAAGTCAGACAAGAAATAAAAAATGACCAACTCTACGGCAGCATGACAAAGTAATTGTAGATGGCCGGACAGAGGAAAAATCCATGGTGCCCCCCCATAGCAGTTGGGTGCAGGAGTCTGGTAGAAGGCTAATATACTGGTCCCTGGATGAATAGTTTTCTGTTCCGTGAGTGACCAGAGCAGGGACTGCCCTAGAGCAATCAGGAAACTGCTAGAACCAGTGAAGGCAGGCAGGCTAATTAAGACACCTGGAGTCAATTAAGGATGTACTAGAATCAATTAAGGCTGGCAGGCTAATCAGAACACCTGGTTTAAAAAGGAGCTCCCTTCAGTTAGTGAGGGGTGCGTAAGACGCTGGGAGTGAGAGGGTGCTGCTGGAGGACTGAGGAGTATGAACACCATCAGGCAACAGGAAGAAGGTCCTGCGGTGAGGATAAAGAAGGTGCTGGGGGAGGCTATGGGGAAGTAGCCCAGGGAGTTGTAGCCGTCACGCAGCTGGTACCGGAGATGTTGTAGACAGCTGCTATCCACAGGACCCTGGGCTGGAACCTGGAGTAGAGGGTGGGCGCAGGTTCCCTCCATCACCCCCAAACTCCCTATTTGACACAGGAGGAGTTGACCTGGTCTGTGAGTCACAGCAGAAGGGAAGGTCTAATTTGGGAAGGTCTCTGGCCTGTCCCCGACCCACTAGGTGGGACAACAGAGGCTGCGGAGATTGTTCTCCTCCTTTTCCCCATGCTGGCCAGTGATGAGGTTAGCTGAGTGAATGGCAGGTTTGAGCCTCTAGCAAAAGCGGCCAAACTGAGGACTTCCGTGGACCTCTGAGGCGAGCAAATCCACCAGAAAGCACAGGACCCACCAAGGCAGAGGAGGAACTTTGTCACAATTGGTGTCAGGGGTGGGATTTGGTGCACAGTGTGGTGGAAGAAGGAGGTTTTAAAAAAAAAAAGAGGGAAAGGGTTGTTTTTTTTTCTCCACCACAATGGCTGATGTACTGTGGGCACTGATACAAGCCACGGCTGCCCAGCAGGAGGCTACCCGTGTCCAGACAGCCGCCCAACAGGAGGCAGTGCGGCTGCAGCAGGAAACCAATCACCTGTTGATGGACCAGGCCCCTCAAGACAGTGCTATGTTGCAGGACTGGTAAGCCAGGTGAAGGCCCTTACGGTGCTGAACCTCAGCCATGATGGGACGCGGGTCATATGGGCCAGCAATTGCCTGCAGAAAATGACATGGGAGGATGACGTAGAGGCATACCTACTGGCATTTGAGAGGACAGCCCTGTCGGAGGCTGGCCCCGAGAACAGTGGTCTGGCATTCTCTCCCCATTCCTATCTGGGGACGCCTAGAAGGCCTACTATGATATGACTGAAGAGGCTGCGGCAGACTACCCCCAGCTGAAAGCAGAGATCGTGGACAGATCTGGGGTAACGACCACAACGCGGGCCCAGCGGTATCATGAGTGGAGGTACCAGGAAAACAAACCCCCATGGTCCCAACTATATGACCTCCTCCATCTCACACAAAAGTGGTTACAAACCGAGTCCCAGAGCCCAGAAGAGATACTTGAGGTTTTGGTCATCGACTGATACATGAGGGTACTACCGCCTGATCTTAGTACCTGGGTAAGCCAGAACGACCCCTCCACCTAGGACAAGGTTGTCGCACTGGTAGAGAGGTGAAGGATGGTGAGGGAACTGACCCGACCAGCTAAGGAAGAGGCACCTCGAGTTAAACTAGCGGCACCAACCCCCAGAGCTCAGGTGACTGGGCCCCCAGGAAGGCCCAGGTGGAAAAGAGAGGGGCTGAAGGTCTACTGGAGGCAAGAAAAAGTCGGAGCACTGAGGGTGAAGAGGATTGTGGTGTTAGACTGCCCAAACTGAGAGACCGGGGAATGCCTAGGGCCCCATACAGATGTTATGCCTGCAGGAAGTGGGGACACATAGCTGCACAGTGCCCCGATGCCAAGAAGCCTATGCAGTGTAACCTGGGGAACTGGGCAGATCCATGCTCCCTAATCCACCTTGTGGGGGTCGAACTAACCCCACATATGTATACCAGACCAGTGAAACTAAATGGGGTAGAGACTACGGCACCAGTTGATT
This sequence comes from Eretmochelys imbricata, assembly GCF_965152235.1. Taxonomy (NCBI): domain Eukaryota; kingdom Metazoa; phylum Chordata; order Testudines; family Cheloniidae; genus Eretmochelys; species Eretmochelys imbricata. The sequence continues at coordinate 18,363,571 of NC_135577.1, forward strand.
CAGGGAGTGCTATCAAACGCATCTCAGGGAAGCTCGTGAAGTGTAGTGAGCTGTTGCAGGCCAAATGTATGGGGATAATGTGCATCCATGGGACGGTTGATTATTACCCCACCATCCCAGTAAAAATTGAGATCCAAGGGAACATTACAGAGATGATAGTGGGTGTAGCCCCTAAACTCCCATACCCTGTATAATAGGGAGGGACTTCCCGGAATTTTGTGACTTCCTCCAACATCCTCTCTGGGAGTAAGGGAGGGACCCTGAAGCTTGTGAGGCATCCACAGTGGACTGTCAACCCCCAATCTTCTCCAAAATATCCCCAGATTTGTTCTCCACCCCCAGGTGGGGCAGAAAGACAAAAAGGGAAAGAAGGGCAGCTGAGGCCTTGGGAGCCCGAGTACTGACCCAAAGCCAGAGGGTCGCTCTCGTAGGTAGGCGGACCCAGACAGCTGGAAAGGAGGCCTCCCAGGAGGAAGAAGCACCTGAGCTAGACCCCAACCCTAATGCCTATGAACCGGCAGAAGCAACAGAAACCAGCCCCCTAGAACTAGGGCAGACTAGCCCCAGGAGGGAAAATTTTGGATGGGACCAAGCCGAAGATCCAAGGTATGACAACATTAGGAATGAGGTAACAGAAATAGATGGGGTCCCCGTGGAAGGGAAAACCCAGGGACCCGGCCCCTACTTCATCATAAAGAAGGATCTCCTGTACTGGGTTGCACCAGTACAGGGTCAGAAGGTAGAGCAGCTCCTAGTACCTGGCAAACACCAGAAGGCTGTATTAAAATTCTCCCATAGTCATCTTTTTGGGGGGCATTTAGGGGTAGAGAAGACCCTGGCATGGGTCCTTCGAAGGTTCTTCTGGCCCAGGGTGCACGAAGAAGTGCGGAGATACTGCACTTCCTGCCCAGAGTGTCAGCTGCACAGTCCCCGTCCCCACTCGAGGGCACCTTTGGTACCCCTTCCCATCATAGAGGTCCCATTTGAGTGAATAGCCATGGATCTAGTGGGACCCCTAGAGAAGACTACTTGCGGCCACCCATATATACTTGTTGTTCTGGACTATTCTACATGGTATCCAGAAGCCGTCCCCTGCCCTCTAAAACAATAGCCAAAGAGCTAGTGGGGATTTTGCCCGAGTGGGCCTACTGAAAGGGATACTGACGGACCAAGGAACCCCATTTATGTCAAAACTAATGAAGGATCATAGAATCATAGAATATCAGGGTTGGAGGGGACCTCAGGAGGTCATCTAGTCCAACCCCCTGCTCAAAGCAGGACCAATCCCCAATTAAATCATCCCAGCAAGGGTTTTGTCAAGCCTGACCTTAAAAACTTCTAAGGAAGGAGATTCCACCACCTCCCTAGGTAACGCATTCCAGTCTTTCACCACCCTCCTAGTGAAAAAGTTTTTCCTAATATCCAACCGAAACCTCCCCCACTGCAACTTGAGACCATTACTCCTTGTCCTGTCATCCACTACCACTGAGAATAGTTTAGATCCATCCTCTTTGGAACCACCTTTCAGGTAGTTGAAAGCAGCTATCAAATCTCCCCTCATTCTTCTGTAGACTAAACAATCCCAGTTCCCTCAGCCTCGCCTCGTAAGTCATGTGTTCCAGTCCCCTAATCATTTTTGTTGCCCTCCGCTGGACTCTCTCCAATTTTTCCACATCCTTCTTGTAGTGTGGGGCCCACAACTGGACACAGTACTCCAGATGAGGCCTCACCAATGTCAAATAGAGGGGAATGATCACGTCCCTCGATCTGCTGGCAATGCCCCTACTTATACACCCCAAAATGCCATTGGCCTTCTTGGCAACAAGGACACACCGTGGACTCATATCCATCTTCTCGTCCACTGTAACCCCTAGGTCCTTTTCTGCAGAACTCCTGCCGAGCCATTCGGTCACTAGTTTGTAGCGGTGCATTGAATTCTTCCATCCTAAGTGCAGGACTCTGCACTTGTCCTTGTTGAACCTCATCAGATTTCTTTTGGCCCAATCCTCCAATTTGTCTAGGTCCCTCTGTATCCTATCCCTACCCTCCAGTGTATCTACCTCTCCTCCCAGTGTAGTGTCATCTGCAAACTTGCTGAGGGTGCAATCCACACCATCCTCCAGATCATTTATGAAGATATTGAACAAAACCGGCCCCAGGACCGACCCTTGGGGCACTCTGCTTGATACTGGCTGCCAACTAGACATGGTGCTATTGATCACTACCCATTGAGCCTGACAATCTAGCCAATTTTCTACCCACCTTATAGTGCATTCATCCAGCCCATACTTCTTTAACTTGCTGACAAGAATACTGTGGGAGACAGTGTCAAAAGCTTTGCTAAAGTCAAGGAACACCAGGTCTACTGCTTTCCCTTCATCCACAGAACCAGTTATCTCATCATAGAAGGCAATTAGATTAGTCAGGCATGACTTGCCCTTGGTGAATCTATGCTGACTGTTCCTGATCACTTTCCTCTCATCTAAGTGCTTCAGAATTGATTCCTTAAGGACCTGCTCCATGATTTTTCTGGGGACTGAGGTGAGGCTGACTGGCCTGTAGTTCCCAGGATCCTCCTCCTTCCCTTTTTTAAAGATGGGCACTACATTAGCCTTTTTCCAGTCATCCGGGACTTCCGCGGATTGCCATGAGTTTTCAAAGATAATGGACCAATGGCTCTGCAATCACATCCGCCAACTCCTTTAGCACTCTCGGATGCAACTCATCCGGTCCCATGGACTTGTGCACATCCAGCTTTTCTAAATAGTCCCGAACCACTTCTTTCTCCACAGAGGGCTGGTCACCTCCTCCCCTACTCCATATACATACCCTGAGGACTTTGGTCTATCATCCACAGACCAATGGGCTGGTAGAAAGGTTCAACTGAACCCCCAAGCCTACTATAAGGAAGGTGGTAAGTCGAGACGGGAAGGACTGGGACACCCTACTACCATACCTTATATTTGCCATCCAGGAGGTACCTCAGGCCTCAACTGGGTTTTCTCCCTCAGAGCTATAAAAATGGGCACCAGCACCGGGGCATCTTGGACATAGCCAAGGAAATTTTGGAGCACCGGGGCATCTTGGACATAGCCAAGGAAATTTTGGAGGAGCACAATGAGGGGAAGAATGTAATCGAGCATGTGTTACAAATGAGGCACCGGATAGCGTGGGTCACTCCCATTGTGCGGGAGCACCTAGAGAAGGCCCAAGAGGCCCAACGAGCTCATTAGAACCGCTAAGCCAAAGTTTGGCAATTCCAACCTGGAGACCGAGTAATCGCATTGGTGCCCACGACACAGAGTAAACTTTTGGACCAGTGGCAAGGACCCTATGAAATAGTTGAATCCATAGGGGAGGTAAATTACAAGGTGTGACAACTGGATGTCGGAAACAAGAGCAAATATATCATGTCAACCTTCTGAAATCCTGGCATGCACAAGAGGCATGTGCAGCTGTCCGAAAAGACCTACCCCAGGAGAACAAACCCTCCGAACAGGTGAAGGTGTCTCCCGATTTAACACCAGACTAGAAGAATGAGGTGTCTGAACTGATCTTCTGGAACCAAGATGTGTTCTCGACAAAACCAGGTTGAATAACCAAGACATATCACCACATCATCATGAACCCCTGAGCCAGAGTAACAATGAGGCTCTACTGGGTACCAGCAGCCAAAAGTGAGGAAATGAAAGCGGAAGTAAAAAAAAAAATGTTGTGGTGGGCGTCTGTTATAGACAAGAGGATGAGGTAGATGAGGCTTTCTTCGGACAAATAACTGAAGTTTCCAGATCACAGGCCCTCATTCTAAAGAGGAGCTTCAATAACAATGACATCTGCTGGGAGAGCAATACAGCAGTGGACAGACAATCCAGGAAGTTTTTGGAGAATGTTGGGGACAACTTCCTGGTGCAAGTGCTGGAGGAACCAACTAGGGGCTGTGCTCCTCTTGACCTGCTGCTTTGGACAGCAGTGACCATGAATTCAGGATTCTGACAAAAGGAAGAAAGGAGAGTAGCAAAATATGGACCCTGGACTTCAGAAAAGCAGACTTTGATCCCTTAGGGAACTGATGGGCAGGATCCTCTGGGAGGCTAATATGAGGGGGAAACGAGTCCAGGAGAGCTGGCTGTATTTTAAAAAAGCTTTATTGAGGGCACAGGCACAGACCATTCCGATGTGCAGAAAGAATAGTAAATATGGCAGGTGACCAGCTTGGCTTAACAGTGAAATCTTTGGTGAGCTTAAACACGAAAAGGAAGCTTACAAGAAATGGAAATTTGGACAGATGACTAGGGAGGGCTATAAAAATATTGTTAGAGCATGCAGGGGTGTAATCAGAAGGCCTAAGTACAATGGGAGTTGAGGCTAGCAAGGGATGTGAAGGGTAACAAGAATGGTTTCTACAGGTATATTAGCAACACGAAGATGGTCAGGGAAACTATGGGACCCTTACTGAATTGGGGAGGCAACCTAGTGGCAGATGACGTGGAAAAAGCTGAAGTACTCAATGCTTTTTTTTGCCATGGTCTTCACAGACAAGGTCTATAAGGTGAACTATAACGTGGATAGAAAGTTGGCTAGATTGTCGGGCTCAACTGGTAGTGATCAATGGCTCCATGTCTAGTTGGCAGCTGGTATCAAGTGGAATGCCCCAAGGGTCAGTCCTTGGGCCAGTTTTGTTCAATATCTTCATAAATGATCTGGAGGGTGGTGTGGATTGCACCCTCAGCAAGTTTGCAGATGACACTAAACTGGGAGGAGAGGTAGATACGCTGGAGGGTAGGGATAGGATACAGAGGGACCTAGACAAATTGGAGGACTGGGCCAAAAGAAATCTGATGAGGTTCAACAAGGACAAGTGCAGAGTCCTGCACTTAGGAAGGAAGAATCCCATGCACCGCTACAGACTAGGGACCGAATGGCTCGGCAGCAGTTCTGCAGAAAAGGACTTAGGTGTTACAGTGGACAAGAAGATGGATATGAGTCAACAGTGTGCCCTTGTTGCCAAGAAGGCCAATGGCATTTTGGGATGTATAAGTAGGGGCATTGCCAGCAGATCGAGGGATGTGATCATTCCCCTCTATTTGACATTGGTGAGGCCTCATCTGAACTACTGTGTCCAGTTGTGGGCCCCACTGTTGCGGTTCAATGACAAGACGGGACAAAGCTTTTAGCAAGCAAGCAGGCTAGTCTGCCAATGGACTTCTGCCTGTCAGCTTTCCACCTTCTCCTTTATTCTTTTCTCCCCCCATGCATTACATTCTCCAACAGATAAAAAGGAATACACTGGCTTTGTTTAACATTCTTATTTACCAATTTCTATCTGCCGCATTCCTTGCTCTCGGGCCTTGAGCCGAGTCGTGGGAGGCTTCCCACGGTTCATGTCATCTGGGCGAGATTCCAAGGTTCATGCCCTTGAGAGGAGCTGTGTGTGCGCAGCTCCTGCACAACACTCCGGGTGTGCCCTGAATGTTGCCAAGCGCATGAACCTTGTATGAATCCTACATCCCCTCCTTTTTTGTTTATTTGTGCTCGGCCATCTCATGGTAGCCATCAATTTGCTTTTGCGAGCCAATTAACTCCCAGACAGACAAGGTCATAACTCGTGGAGCCTGCCAGGGCGGTTCTCGACAAAGCCTTAACAAAAAGGAAATACATTGCACACAGCAACAGCAAAAAATAAGCTTAAGAAGGTAAAGTGTAATTGGCCGGGCCCCAATTAGCCATGCTAGAGTACTGGGAAGAGAGGTTCGCGTAAGCAGCGAGCATCGTCTCATTCCCTATTTCCTCAGGGTGATGACATACTGGAATAAGGCACGTCCCTAACAATTCTTCAGCTGCTACAAAATCAAATAAACAAAAGTGGGTAACATTTACTATTGAAGCCAATCTTTCCCATAGGTTATATGTCATTCAGGCCTGTAATGGAGGAAGCGCTCCCGAGCCAACCCCTACAGGAAATAGCAGGCACAAAAGGCATACAATCAATACAGAATTAGCAGTAATTTGGTCGAGAATTGCCACAAACAAAGTCTCAGGAGTCTCTGGTTGTTGGTTTGCTGCCAGTCTTCGTTGAGCCGCGGTGACCAATGCTTTTACTGCTCCCTATGTCACGGGCTGGCTTGGGACACTACATCTCCTCCGTCTCCATCCCGCCATTGTCGACCTGGGAGGCACCGCGCCCTCCTCCAGGGTCAGCTGAAACTCCGGTATGGGGTTCGACAGCCCCTGGTGCCACGCCATGCTGTTTCAGTGCCAGTCGCACACACCGGGCCGGAACCCACAACGGTCCTGCAGGGAGAGACACAGCAGCATATCCCCGACCCCAAGTAATTAAAGGTACTGGGCCCAACCATTGCGGATCGGGCAGCTGACGGTAATAGACATGCAGTCTTTCCAGTACCTCGGACTTATGAAAATGCCAATCCGTGGGGGTCTGCTGATCTGTATTCAATGTTAAATTATTTAAAATAAACAAAAGAATATGCAATTGTTGCTGAATATCTCCTAAGTTTCGGAGACGCAGCTCCCCTTGTTTGTCAAGCAAGGTTTTTAGCGTGCGATTTGCACGTTCAACAATAGCTTAGCCTGTGGAATTATAAGGGATCCAGTGTTTGAGATGGATGTCACATTGGGCACAAAATGTGGAGAGGGCTGTGGAGCAATAGGCTGGGGCATTATCCATTTTTATCTGGCTCGGGCGACCCATGACAGCAAAACAGGCTAGCAAATGGTGAATAACTTTGGAAGTGGCTTCCCCACGCTGTGGGGTCGCCCAGAGGAATCCCGAATAGGTATCAATGGAAACATGTAAAAATGAATAGGGGCGGAATTGTGGCACGTGAGTGACATCCATTTGCCACAGCTGATTCACTGTGGTACCTCTGGGGTTAACGGCATAAGAAAAGGTAGGGGCAGCAGCGGCACAGTGGGGGCAGGAACGAACAATAGAACGTGCATGATCAGCAAAAATGTGAAACTGTTGGGCCAAAACAGAGGCAGACTGATGAAAAAAGGAATGGCTTTCAATGGGGTCAGAAAAAAGGGAATTTACCTGACCACGTAACGCGCGATCGGCGCGTGCATTGCCCTCAGTGAGTAGCCCAGGCAGAGGGGTATGACTGCGAATATGAGCAACAAAATAAGGGAGATCACGAGTGGAGAGGAGATACTGTAAGGACAAAAACAGGCGAAGAAGATCCGCATCGACCTGAGGGGTAATGAGGGCAAGGGGTAAATAATCAATTACCTGATAAACATAATGCGTGTCCACGATCAAATTAAAGGAACAATCAGCAAAAAGTTGAAAGGCCAAAATAATAGCAGCTAGTCCCAAGGACTAGTGAAGGTCTCCAAGCGCTGTGCATGCAAATGGGAGGGAATGGGAATGGGAGGGAAGATTTCTCTCCTCAAAAGAGTTGATGACAATATTTTTTTAGTAGAGGTTCTAGGTGCTCTTACTGCTCTTTAAGCAGCCAAGAAGATGAAAGATCAGGGTCACAGGTGGAGACTCAGATTTCCTCTAGTGTTTATGAGATTCTGGTTTTGTGAATGGGCAGAATTCTGAGAAGGAGGATGTCGTGTTATCCCTCATGGCCACAGAGGCCATTGTGGCCGTGGAAGATCATCTCTGTAAAATGGGTACCAGTCCCTTGAAATGAGTGGTACTGGACTGTGGAGATGAGGAGACGTTCTAGGTTGACAAAGTGATTGACAGTCCAGAAAAGTTCAGTAGGGTGTGACTTACTGGTTACTATGGCAGAGAAGAAGGAGGATCTCATGGCCTCTTCACGGCTAAGGAGCAGGTATGGAAGAATTCTTTGTGCAGACGTTTATTTCTTCTAGGCTTTTCCCAACACTGGCACTTGGATTTTCTTCTCTTCTGCTTCATCTGTCACAGTTAGGAGAAACCACAGAGCTCTGAAAGGGCCATACAGGGGAAGAGGCATTTCCACACCCAAGTATTGTTTTGCAGTGGTCAGTCAGTGACTGTGGTGTCTCATTGGTTCTTCTTGTCCTTGGCTGCTTGGTTAGGGTACCTGTGTTTTGTGACTATGAGCTGTCAGGGCACATCATGAAGTTCAGACTCCAGCTGGTCAAAAGTCAGAGTTTCCAGTTTGCAGAAATCTAAACTTCTGAAAAAACATTGTTCCCATTTGGAATGAAAAACAGACATTTCAAAATTTCCCACAGAAGGGAAAATCTGAAAACAATTCATTTTGAAATAATCAAAACATTTTGTTGCAAAAATTTCAAAAAGAAATTGAGTCTGGGAGTTGGGAGTTCTGGGTTTCCTGGCTCAGCCATGGCTCCCAGGGCTTCTAGACTCCCAGTTCCCCATTATCCCTAGCACATTAATGGGGAGCAGACAGCCAAGAAGCCCAGGGAGTAATGACTGAGATGGGAACCTCAGGGGTAGGGAGTAGGGGCTTCCAGGCTCCCAGCTCTGTGTCAGGGAGCCAGGAGCTGCTCCCCAGCTCAAGCCACAGTTCTCAGCATTCCAGGCTCCCTGTTGCCTGAAGCTGAGCCCCAGCTGGTGCCAGGATTCCCAGGGCTTCCAGTTGCTGAGCCAGTGACTTCCAAGTTCCACCAGTTCAATGGTTTGACTTTCTTTAAAACTTCAGCACAAAGACATACTGCTTGACTATTATTACTCTTTATTTAATATAAATTATTTAAGTAGATTATGGTAGGTTTGGATTTTAGCACAGGATGTCAGAAGTTGAAATTTACCTTTAAATGTGTTTATTTTTAAAAAGAAAAAATGTATTTAATTTCAATAAAAATTCAATTTAAATCAAATAAAGTAAAAAACAAGAACGACCAAACAATGGGGGGTGTTAAAAATATTTTTTCTCCATCTTGCTCACTCTCAATATCCGGTTAGAGGCATAAGCCGAAGCAGAACATGACAACAGGCATATTTCTGCAGGTCTGACTTGTTTACAGGACCACTTTCAGTAAAGACTAAATATAAAGATTTATGTTTGTGTGAAAGGGATTTTTTAGTTCACAGTAGAAAGCAATTTTCATGAAGGGGTCTTGTTTCAGCAACTCTTTGACGGGAAGCCAAACACTCTGGCTATCACACTACCAAATGTGGCCCTTTTACAGAAACTCTGCGACAATTTTTAAGCACAACTTACCTGTGAGCAGACTCTGTGCCTCTTGCTGTTCAGCACCAAATACAGTATTGATTTGGTCCACAGAAGTTCTTGGTGCTTGTTCTTCAGTCATGGTTCATGGCCCATCGCTTTGATACTGCAAGTAATGCTCGGCAGCCACCGTCGTGCCTGAGCAGCTCTCCTAGTTGGGATTCAGTGTCTCAACCAAAAGTTGCTCCAATGAGCTCCTCTTGTCATCAAATCAGCCATCAACAACTTATTGTTTCCTTTGGAGACACTGGTCCCCAGGTGGTGGGCAGAATAAATTCCACATATAGTTTGGGGTGGTTGTAGTATTATTTCTCAGTAGTGTATTACGGTAGTGCCAAAATTCCCCCACTGAGTTCAGGGTCTTGTGGTGTGTTGTGTTAGGCACCACATATGCTGTTATGGCAGGTGACACTAGTCGTCCAAGTTCTTTTTATGAAGAACAGAAGCCAGTTTTTAGGCTTGGGGAGACGTGCTGTGTTAATTTTTTGGGTTAAGCAAGGTTTTGTGTAAAGGTAGGTAGCTTTGGGAGAGAGAGAGCTGTGCAAGCAGCAGGAGACTTTGTTCTCTGGCTCTGATTACCATCAATTCTTGAAGCAGAGTTTCTCCTTAGGAAGTGCTGGGCTGAGATCTCTGAAAGCGGGGCCTGCCTTGTGTGCCATGTGATCATGTCATTCCAGAACTGGTATATATGTGTAAATAGAAGAAGTTACACTTAGAATTTACCCAGCCTTCATGTCTCTGATTTCTCCTCCAACCTGCAAGACCCCAAACACCTGCTACTGATTGGCTCAGGGTAACACTAGTGTGAGAATGGGACATTGGTGTCAGAAGCAAGAACAAAAATATACACAGACAGTCCTTACCCTGAAGACCCTGCAGTCTAAATTGACCATACACACAAAGAGTGGGGGGAAAGAATAATGATGATTCCTATTTTTCAGATGGAAAATTGAGACCCATGAAATGTCTTGTCCAAAATCACCCAGGGAGTCTGTGGTAGAGCCAGGAACAGAACACAGATCTCCTTCATGTTACTCCAGGGCTTTAACCACAAGACTTGTCTTTCTCTTACAGAGCTCCGCTCATTCTCCTGTGCTTCCTAGTTTCTGAATGTGCCTTTTTCACAGAGATGGCCTCTGTTTTACATGGTTAAGGTTTTTAAAGTAGAGCTACTTCTCAATCAGAGTTTATTCATCTGAGCCAGTACTATTGATGAATTTTCTGAGCATGATACACATTGTGATTTGCTATAGTGTGTCAGAAAAATTCAGAAAGCTCTGATTACCGACCGCACAAGACTGAAACAAACCTATGAAGGTTACAAAGAGCTTTGCGGGGGGGAAAACTAAATCCAGACAGGGCTGACCAGAGGTGGAGGATAATCATCTATCAGACATTTTCGAAATGTCAGGTAGAATTTCCAGGATTTTTGACAGCTTCAGAGTGGTAGCCGTGTTAGTCTGTATCAGCAAAAACAACGAGGAGTCCTGTGGCCCCTTAAAGACTAACACATTTATTTGGGCATAAGCTTTCGTGGGCTATAACCCACTTCGTCAAATGCAGGATTTTTGAAGTTTCTCATACATTTCAAAGGCAATATTCTATTCACTTAGAATAAGAAGAGCATTCATCTTGAATTCTGCACAAAAAAACACAGACTGTTAAGGGAGATGTGCACCAAAACCACGTGACCTCAAATATATATGATTCTTTGCCAATAGATGTACACACCACTGCAATCTAAAACCCAGCATCAGCTTTGGTTGATTAGGGAAATATAGAGAGGGGTAGTAGCATCTCCATGATTAAGTATGCATGAAGATTTACAGTTAAATCAGGACTAAAAACTCTTTAATTTACACTGAATGTTTTGTTCTACACAAAAATCTAAGTTATTCCTGCCTCTGATCTCAGAAACGATGGACTCACATGTCCTCTTCTATTCCCAACGAGTCCTCTGAAACCTGTTATCACAGAGACTCATACTATCTGTCCCCATACCTTCCTATCGCTGTTTAATGTTGGGCAGAGAGTTTATAGGCACCTTTAACTCTTTGGCCTTTTGAGATCAATATCTGTACAATTGGGCTGGTGGGACAGACAGTAGAATATAAGACTGGCTGTACTGGGTCAGAGCAAGGGTGTCAGGCGGTGCCTCTGAACAGCAGGCCTAGTGGTTGGGTGTAGGCTGCAGCTAGGTGTAGAGATGGGCTTGTGCCAAGGGTGGCACTGTCAGTGAGATCTAGGGACTGGCGGGGGTCAAAACTGAGATCGGAGACTATAGACTATGGGGTGGGCAAACTACGGCAGACCTTTTTATCCAGCTCTCAACTCACAATTCCTTCATGAACACCATCTTCCGGCACGCAGAGTCACACTGTGCAGATGTGATTTCACCGCTCTGTTTCCAGGATTGGAACCCGGCCCGTACGCGGCAGCCCCCTGCCATGCGGCAGTGTGCCCAGTCCTGAACTCTGGATCATTCTAATAATTTTTGCCACCTCAAGTTTTCCTATATATAATTAATAAAAACAAAGAGACCCCAGGACTCCGAAGATTTAAACCTCCCCAACTGAGCAAAAATGCTCAGCTTGGGCTTAAGCTTCAGCCCCAGCCATGGCGGCTTCTGTCTTTGATATTCCTAGAGCTGGGGCTGACTGTGCTCCCAGCTGAGAGCCTCCACCAGTTTGAAGAAATACCTCTGAAACCTTTGAAGTGCAGCCTGCTGGGGATGGAGCTGTGTGTTTACAGTTACAAACAGGGCAGGAGCCAATGTTGGACTCATTATAAAAAACTAAATCCTTTGGGGAAAGCTGTGGCTCTTCCTTTTTCTCTTTCAATACATTTCTGCTCTTTTTTGTCTGCTTTCAAGGTAGAAGCCCCATCCCAGGCCTCTGAGGTTCTGGGGAACTCTGTGGACTTGAGGCCAGATTTGTAAAGTTGCTCAGCACCCAGCAGCTCCCATTGTGACACTTCCCACCAGATTTTCAAAGGATCTGCACGTTGGATGCTGAGCCCTCTGGAAAAGCATGAGCAGAGTGAGCCGCAAAATCAGCCTCCTGTTGCACCAGCCGCTGTCTCTCACTGGAGTTTTGGGGTTAATGCCACGAACGTCCAATGCAAGTTCCCCTTTTTTGTCCCCAGAACATCAAATATGGTGCCTAGAGGGCTGAGGTGCTTCTGCCACCAGGCCTCTATCAAGGTCTCAGAGCTCTCCCTATCAGTTTGTAGGTGGATAGGACTCATCTCGGCGCTGTTTGTTTTATCCTTTTATTCCCTCCATCCGTCTTGTTTAGCCTCTTCCTTCTCTTCCCTCTTGTTGATCAGGAGGTGCCACTCTTCACTACACAGCCTGCAGCAGACAGGAACTATCAACTGCTATCAAAGACCACCCGCCACCCACCCACCCACTGTCAGTGATTTCCCATCTCAGAGTATGTACCACTCCATCCATTTTCCACCCCTCTCCTTGGCTGCTGGAGTCACAACGCTGCAGCAGATTCCGCTGCTCAGTGCATCTGCAGCATCCTGTTCCCTCCTGAGGAGCGAGACCTACAGGTCTGTAGCAATAACTGAATTTGTTACTTGATCATGTACATTTTATGCTCCAATACTTAAAGAAGAAGAATTTGCTCTGGCAGCTAATGACATGTGCAGACTATTGTCTAGAGCTGGTCAAGAATTTACCACTGGAATGATTTTCTGAAGGAAAATGCAGCTTCCACAAAATAGAAACTTTGTGTGAGAATATTTTTTGTTGAACTGACCCAAAACATTTCATTCAACTGTATGTCCCTATTAGCACATTGCCTTATGGGAGTTGTATCTTGGGTCATCATACTTCTATGAGCCATACTCCCTGGAGGTCTACATCTCCCCTAGTGCAATGTGGACTCTCCTCTGACCAACAGGTGTGATGCATCATGGGTGGATGGAGGCTGCATCATGGGAGACCTGTCCATGCAGGAACCCTGGGCACAGGGTAGAATGGATGTATCAGGTTCCATTGAGAAGGAGGGGTGGGGACCCAGAGAGACAAAAGATTCCCACCTTGTGCCAAAGCTATAAAAGGGGGTGAAACAGAACAAAGGGGGCGGCCAGTCATGAGAAATCCCCTAGTTACCACCTGAGCTGGAACTGATAAGGACCGTACCATGGGAAAGGATTTGGCCCACACTAGGAAGGAGTCTAGCTTATTGGAACATCTCTAAGGGTGAGATTTACCTGTATTCAGTTTCTTAATGTATTAGGCATAGACTTGAGTGTCTTGTTTTATTTTGCTTGGTAGCTTACTTTGTTCTGTTATTACTTGGAACCACTTAAATCCTACTTTTTATACTTAATAAACTCACTTTTGTTTATTAATTAACCCAGAGTAAGTGATTAATACCTGGGGGAGCAAACAGATGTGCAAATCTCTGTATCAATGTTATAGAGGGCAGACAATTTATGAGTTTACCCTGTATAAGCTTTATACAGAATAAAAAGGATTTATTTGGGGTTTGGATCCCCCTGGGAGCTAGGTGTCTGGGTGCTGGAGACAGGAATACTTGCTGAGCTCTTTTCAGTTAAGTCTGCAGCTTTGGGGTCATGGTTCAGACCCTGAGTCTGTGTTGCAGCAGACTAGCGTGTCTGGCTCAACAAGGCAGGGTTCTGGAGGCCCAAACTGGCAGAGAAAACGGGCTCATAGGTAAATTCAGCATGTCAGGTGACAGTTCCAAGGGGGTCTCGGTGACCAAACCCGTCACAGGGGGTCTCCTGTTTGGGTTCCAATATCTCAATGAAAAGTTGCTTCAATGACCTCCTCTGTTCATCCCGTCAACCACAAACAACTCAGGTGGTGGCAGAATCAATTCCACATTTTATTTACAGGAGTTGTAGTATTATTTATTAGTGAATTGCAATAGTGGTAAAATGCCTTGGCTGAGATCAAGGTCTCACTGTGCTCGGCACGGGATATGTTGTTATGGCAGGTGCCCCCAGGTGGTGCTGTTACAGGTGTCCCAGTTCTTTTTGTTTAAGACATAAGCAACCTTTCAGTCTTGGGGAGACATGCAGTGTTTCAGTTATGGAAGGTTTTATGTAAACACAGCTTTGGGAGAGAGGGAGCTGAGTGAGCAACAGAAGAGTTACAGGTGCACTTCGAGTGTACCCAGACTCCTTGTCACTGATTTCTCCTGTGATCTGCAAGGCCTTGGACACATACTGCCACTCAGGAGAGGGGTAAAACCGAAGTCAGAACTGGACACTGGTGTCAGGAGCAACAATACACATAGACAGTCTCTGCCTGGAAGATCCTACAGTCTCAATTAAATGGCAAAAAACTTCATTAATACAGAGTTAAGGTTGCCCGGTGATAGCTCGTGCCCTTCCAGAGTGTGAAATTCAGCGAAAATCAAATTTCTGAGTTAAGATAAATGTTCATGCATCCTTAACTTCCCCCCACCCCGATCTGGCAAAACGTTTGTGGTGTTAAGTACAACTCTATTGAATGATGGATGAATAAATCGGGATAAAGCTTGGGATAGCTGGGATTGTGTTATGAGGTGATTTGAGTCTGCGTCTGCTTGTGTGTTATCAAAGGAAAGAGATGTATGTGTACCTTGAGGTTCCCGTCTGGCATCATTTCAGTACAGAACTGAGTAGGTCGTGTAGGTAGCAGGGCGCTAGGATCTTCTTGTCATGGTATTGTCAGTCGTGAGGTGGGGAATATGAGTGCAGTCTGTACATTGAATGATGGGAAGGGGAAGACATAGGGTTTGGGTGTATCCTGTGTGCAAGTGGAAAGGGATTGGAAAAGGGTATGAAGAGGTTAAACTTTACCAGTGTGGTATTCTGTCAGGACAGTAGGCTCAGTGTTTGAGTGTCACGCAAGTGCAGGTAGAGCCTCTGCATCACGATGAAAAGGCAGAATGCACATATGTGGCACATCGCGCCATCGCTCAAAGAGGGCACAGTTAAGGTTGTTTGTGTATTTACCTTAACTCTGTGATTACTGGTTTGAGAAGTTTGAGTTTCGCTGAACTCAGCATTCTGGAAGGGCACAAGCTGTCACCAGGCAGCCTTGACTCCCTGTTATCTAAGTTTCTTGCCACTTAATTTGCTAGTTTTTTAAACAGAGAAATGTTTCTCGGTGGTTGTCACCTAGGTTTGCCGCTGCTATGCTACTGTGGCTAGGTAATAATCAAAAGACCTAGCTTTTATATAGTGCTTTTCATCTGTCACTCTCAAAGATCTTTACATCATGTATCCCCATTTCACAGAAGGGAAATCGAGGCACAGAGAGATGAAATGGCTAACTCAAGCTCGTTCAGTGCCAGTGGCAGAGCTAGGAATAGTCCCAAGCCAGTGGTTTTTCCACAAGGCCACATGGTTGCTTTGTGAGCTCTCAGTGCTCCTCTGCCTCCTGTATATTTTGTTATAGCGGAAAGGGGATAATGGTCATGATTTGACATGTTTGCAATGTGCTGCTAACAGGGCCAGTGAGAGAAATCTCATCCATGCTCTACGGCCCAAATCCTTGACAGTTTTATCATATGTTACCCGTGCCCAGCTTCTCACCCCAGTCTCAACAGTGTGTTCTTGGTGCTTGCTCCGAGCATGCCTCTTCTCAATGCCCACCCAGAGGGGCAGGCCTTCCCCTGATCCTGGCACACATGGAGGGAGCGGGACTCAGACACCCTTAGAAATGCAACCCCTCCAAAACCTGGCTCACTTGAGCTGGTAGGGATGGGTCTCAGACACCCCAAATCCTGGCACATACCGAAGGGAAGAATGTGGGGGTGACAGACACCCCTATCTCCCCCAAGCACCCTGCCACTCATCCCTATGTGTCCTTCGCCCTCCCTGAGCCCTTCAGCCCCCTCACCTCCTCTGCCACCCATCCCCATTTATCCCCCTCCCTCAGTGCAGCCCCAAATCCCTCTCCCCCCACTTCTGCACCCCTAAAATGCTCCTCCTTGCCAGCAAGCATTCATGTAACTATTTCCCCAAAATAACACTCTCCCCGGACACACAGTTTAGCAATCTGCTATCCTGCCTTTTCCAAATGTCTCCCCAAGTGGGAGGTCAAACTGACTTGGGGTCAGGTTCAAAAAATGACTGACTATTCCTTTGAGCTATGCAGCTGATGTAGAATAGCAAAGGCTAACAATCCTGTTCACTCTTCTGTCCACACGTGATCAGTTTAATCCATTTAGAGTGTCATTTGGAAGGGGAGGCTTCTGATACTGTCATATAGAGAAGCAAAATATGTTTCAAATAAAGTTTTAATTTGATTTTCTCCATAGGGCAGGTGGGTGCCAGACTCTCTGTTGGAGGAACCCTTGAGCGCTGGGCAACCTGGCGCAATGATCTGAGCCCTGGTTTGATCACTCTCTGTGGGCGTGTCCACACTGCAATTAAAAACATGTGGCTGCCTGTGCCAGCTGACTTGGGCTTGCGAGGGCTGTTTAATTGCATTGTAGGTTTCCAGGCAGTGGCTGGAGCCTGGGCTCTAGGACCCTTGAGGTTAGAGGATCCCAGAGCTTGGGTTGGCAGCCAGAACCTGGAAGTCTACACCGCAATTCAACAGCCTCAGAACCTGATCCCTGGAGCCCAAATCAGCTGGTACAGGCCAGTCGTGGGTGTCTAACTGCAGTGTAGACACTCCCTGTGAGCACAAAAAGGCTGCTGAAAGCTGTCACCTTTAACAAAAGCTGTTTTTTCCCTGAGACCGTATCTTGGGAACAACTTGGCCAAACATCTACAAGTTTGGAACACTTACAGAATCCCAGACACTCATGAGTCTCACCAACTTTCAAGGCAATGTGAGTTGCCATGTGGATTTTAAAACAGTTAGAAGAGTTGAATTTTAAACAGAAACCTGGTGGAAACCTTAAATATAGCATCACCCTGCTAGAAGAGACCAGAAAGACAGAGGATGGGGGAAGAAATATGATTTTTCCCATTTTTCAGATGGAAAATTGAGACCCATAAAGATAGAGTGACTTGCCCAAAGTCACATGAGGGAGGGGGTGGTAGAGCCAAACGCCGAACCACAGATCTCTCAGTTCTAATCCAGGGCTTTAACTACAAGGGCCTGCTTTCTCCTGCAGAGAACTGTGCTCATTCGCTTGTGTTTTTTGGGCTCAGAAATGCGCTTTTTGGATTGGACACGACCTCTCTTTTATATGGTTATGGTTTTTTAAAGTAAAGCTACTTAACAATCAGCATTTAAAAATTTGGGCCAGTACTACTGATAGATTTTCTGACCATGATACGTGTGGTTTGTTGAAGTGTGTCAGAAAAATTCAAAAAGCTCTGACTACTGACCAGACCAGACTGAAACAAACATGTGAAAGCTATGAAGAGGCAAAACAAAATCCAGGTAGAGTTGCCTTTAGGAGGAGGGTGGCCATCTTCCAAATATTTGTGAAATGTCAGGTGCCATTTCCAGTATATTTGAACGTCTTCAGACATTTCAAAGGCAAAATTCTATGCAATTAGAATAATAAGAGCATTCCTGGTGTTCATCTGGAGTTCTGCACTAGAATAACTTTCTGATGTCTCAATTACATATTGTTAATATAGAAGTGCATTAAAACCACAAGACCCTAAAGAGATATGATTATTTGACAACAGATGCACACACAACTATATTCTAAAACTCAGCCTGAACTTGAGTTGATGGGAAAATGTATGGAGGGCATGAGCAGCACTAAGATTGAGTTTGCATTCAGATTTATAGTTAAATCGGGACTGAAAATTGATTTTACACTTAACATTTTGTTAGAAAGAAAAATCAGGTTATTCTTGCCTCTGAGCTCAGGAATGATGAACTCTCTTTCTCCTCACCTTCTCAGGTGTGTTCTCTCTTTCTCTTTCTCTCAGCTCTAAATCTTGTGGGGTTCTTTTCTTCTGTTTCAACTTGTATGCCCTCTTCTCTTCACCCCTCCCCAAATTAGGGTTCATACCCTCAGCTTCCCACTTACAAGCTTGGGTTTTTTCTCCCCCTCTTCGACCCAGTTTTAGAATCTCTCCTTCTCCCCCCATTGCAGGTTCCTCTTTTCCCACCTTCAAAATACGTTTGGGGGCTCTACAAAGCCTTACAGACTCTAGGGGCTCCCCAAGGCATGGGGGCTTCTCTCCCTTGTAAAAATTCAGGGTCTTTTTTCTCTCCCAAATGTAGAGATTTCCCTCCTGTGACACTGTACACCCTGGGGGAGTGCCCTGTGACCCCCATATTCATCATTTGTATGTAACTGTGATATTGCATACAAAGCAAGCCATGTAAGGTATCATGGGAAAGGTTACGACCTGCTGAAACCCATTGTTCCATCTAAATCTGTATGTCGTTAATGCATATGAATTTATGAGAATTGTGTTGTATGGTTGACACTAAAATATGCTGTGGGTTTGGGAAGTGCCCAGATACTAGCTCCCCAAAGGCAATAACCAGGGGTGTACCCAATGCCCATGCGGGTGTCGAACATCCATTAACCGAATTGTCCAGCAAGGGAGTTACAGTTCAATAACTCACTTGCACAAAGCCACACCAGGGGAATGGGTCAACCTTGCCTGGTGACTAAGCAATGCCCACCAGATGTCCCTGGACTTGTGTTCTCTAAGCACATGGACTAAGAGTATAAAACAGAACCCAGTGGCCCCATGCGTCACCTTTTTTTCCTTACCCCACCTACGATGCAAGCCGCAAAGACGCACTATAGACTCCAACAGAGGAAACTGGCATTTCTGAAGAAAGGGTCTTGAGCAGTGCAAGACAGTATATTCCTAAACTACAACTCTTGGAGCTGGGGTATTTGGTTGATGCCTTTCTCTGTGCTTCATGAGTGGCTCTGGGAGCATTCACACAATCTAGCTGGGTGTGGGGATCCACATACAGTTGTACTGAGTGGTAACAGCACCTGCAGGGGTTTGCTGCTTGCTACCAGTAAGGCATTGTGACAGACACCCCAGAATAGAGAGTAAAGGGGGCACAACAGTCCCACAGTCACAGGTTGCAGCCCGGGGGTTCCATCACATCTCCCCATTTGGCAGAGTAACAACATTTTAAGGCAAATGAGGTGATGAAGGAGGCCATGCAGTGACAGCTCTGGTGGAAGGGGTTTCTCGACCTGTCTGCAAGATCTGGGGGAGAGATAGTTCAGTGGTTTGAGTATTGGCCTGCTAAACCCAGGGTTGTGAGTTCAATCCTTGAGGGGGCCATGCAGAAATTTTGGGCAAAAATTGGGGATTGGTCCTGCTTTGAGCAGGGGGTTGGACTAGATGACCTCATGAGGTCCCTTCCAACCCTGATATTCTATGATTCTGTGATTTAGCAGACGGGAGTGGGATCATGCTTGGGTGTGCAGGGGGCTCATTGTGAAGCCTTGAAGGAGGACAAAGACAGCCGTACTTGCGGGTGGTCCTTGAAGTGCACGTGCTTATAACCTGCTGCCATGGTTACCCACTCAGCTGGCCGGCAGCTCCATCAGGAGCCCAGGCTCTGCAGGGGGGTTACAGAAACCAGCAAAACTTCTGCTTTTATAACCTCACCACAGACTCTGGAACAGGCCCTGCCAACAGGGTCACACAGTCGCCCTCCTTTCAGGGGCTCTTCCCTCCCCACACCCTGGGAAACTCCCTGCCAGGGGGATCTTCTCCTCTTTGTCTCCCCCACTTCAGTCCCTGGTCTCAGAGAAAGGTGGGTGTGATGCTGCCAGTGCTGGGCCTCGCAGCTGCCTCCCCTCCCCAGGCCTGAGGCTCAGAGCTGGGGGCAGAGACAGGAGACGTCTGTGTCCTGCAGGGGAGCAGCAGAGCTAGTGCCGGGGGCGCGGAGGGTCAGGATCTCCCAGCTCCGCCGGCTCTGAGCCTGGCCCAGCTGCCTGGTGGGGGGGCTCCCCCTACAGCCTCCCTGGAGCGATGGGGCTGCTCCGATTGGGTCGCAGCATCCCGGGGCTGATCAGGGCCAAGTCCAGCCTGATTGGTCCAGACCTGGGTGGGCAGGACTTAAAGGGCAACTTTTTAAATTCTGGTTGGTCAGTGGAAAGGGCGAGGGGGCGGGGCTTAGGAAGGAGTCTTACCCCAAACCTTCTTCCTCATTGGTCAGTGGCAGAAATTTGAAGTGTCTAGGCCATTCTCAGTTTTGATTGGTGAAGGGTAAAGGGCAAAGGGTGGAGTTTAGACAGGAAGTCCCACCCACTGCTGCTTTCTCACTGGACAAGGGGTGGGACTTGGGACAGAGTCTATAACAGGATGTCTTACTCATTCTGGATGCTGATTGGTCAGGCAGAGGGGCTGGTGGGTGGGGCCACCTGTCAGAGCAGCCGTGACGAGCCCCATTCACGCATTGATCCCCCCTCTCTGCCTTTCTCTCTCCTGCAGGTTGGATTGCTGCGGTGTCACAGCTGTTGGCTGCGGGGATCTCGCTGCTGTTCTCACAACCAGCCGGAGCCTGACAGAGCTGAACCTGGGGAATAACCAAATGGGAGAGGCTGGAGTGCGGCTGCTGTGTGAGGGGCTAAAACATCAAAACTGCAAACTGCAGAAACTACAGTAAGTAACAGCCAGCTCCCTTTAGTCTGTGCCTGGTAACACTGATGTTGTGAGTTAAACTCAGGGTACCAGGGAGGATCACAACATCCTACAGGGCACGTAGTGGACTCAGGCTTCAGACCCTGTTGAGCAGGGACATCAGCTGGGCAGCTGCCCTAAAGGGGCAGCTCAGGATCCCCCTGACTCAGGATTATCCTCTGGTGACAGAGAGCAGGAACAGAGAACTCTGTATCACCCACTCCCTACATCACCCTGCCTCTATTTAGGAGCTGTGGAGGAGCATGGAGCTGTACGTCCAGGGCAGAGTGCACGGTGCTCCACCTCTCCTAGGCCAGCACAGCATCTGGGGTAACTTAGGGCATCCCTGAGGTTCCTCTGTGTTAGACCAGAGGCCGTTTTGTACCCCACCTGGCCCAGGATCAGAGGAGTGCAGGGCTGGTTTATAACCAGTTTCTTCAGTCTCCTCATCAGCGCTGAGTGTGAAGTTGGTGCAGCCAAGGAAAGAGCCCAGTGCTTTATAGCAAATCCCAGATGCAGCATATTTTGATGTTACAGACGCAATTATTTTAAGACAAAAAAAACCCAACACCCAGTACTGCCAACATTAAGACTTCAAAAATCATGAGTTAGACTCCCCAAAAATAATGAGACATCAAAAAAAATCTAATTGTGGTGTGTTATTTTTAGTCTCCCTTTTGACTTATAAACTCCCCTCTGCTCCTTTGCTGATGCGTGTGAGATGATATCAGGTTGGAAAATTAATCGTAAATGTACACAGAAATTCATGCCTCTCCCTGGTTGCTCAGATGGAGACTGCATGTAATTTCTCCTCATCCATCATGTAGAGGAACTGCTATCCCTTTCCAATCACCATCTTGACTTTCTCCCCTCCAACTTTATTTCCTTGGATAAAAGAAAGGCTGGGTTGTAAATAGTTCAAGAACCACTGACCTCACACTTGCACATACAACTTACACTCTTGTTAGGATTGATGAGTTACAGATACACGTATTAAAGAACTTGAAACTTATTCATATAAAGATATCAGTCAAGGGTGTAGAACTTATGGCTCGTGGACCGGATCCGGCCCCTTGCTCATTTTCATTTGGCCCTCAGGCCACACACGTTCAACTCGCCCGCCGGGGGGGACACCAAGGTTCAGGGCTCAGGGCTTCCTGCCTGCAGGACTGGAGCTGCAAGTGCTGGCTCATCCCACCACAGGTGAGAAGCCCTGAGCCTCGGCACCCTAATATTTTTCCTAATATCCAACCAAACCTCCCCCACTGCAACTTGAGACCATTACTCCTTGTCCTGTCCTCTTCCACCATTGAGAATAGTCTAGAACCATCCTCTCTGGAACCACTTCTCAGGTAGTTGAAAGCAGCTATCAAATCCCCCCTCATTCTTCTCTTCCGCAGACTAAACAATCCCAGTTCCCTCAGCCTCTCCTCATAACTCATGTGTTCCAGACCCCTAATCATTTTTGTTGCCCTTCGCTGGACTCTCTCTAATTTATCCACATCCTTCTTGTAGTGTGGGGCCCAAAACTGGACACAGTACTCCAGGTGAGGCCTCACCAATGTCGAATAGAGGGGGACGATCACATCCCTCGATCTGCTGGCAATGCCCCTACTTATACATCCCAAAATGCCATTGGCCTTCTTGGGAACAAGGGCACACTGCTGACTCATATCCAGCTTCTCGTCCACTGTCACCCCTAGGTCCTTTTCCGCAGAACTGCTGCCTAGCCATTCAGTCCCTCGTCTGTAGCTGTGCATTGGGTTCTTCCGTCCTAAGTGCAGGACCCTGCACTTATCCTTATTGAACCTCATCAGATTTCTTTTGGCCCAATCCTCCAATTTGTCTAGGTCCCTCTGGATCCTATCCCTGCCCTCCAGCGTCTCTACCACTCCTCCCAGTTTAGTATCATCCGCAAATTTGCTGAGAGTGCAATCCACATCATCCTCCAGATCATTTATGAAAATATTGAACAAAACCGGCCCCAGGACCGACCCCTGTGGCACTCCACTTGACACCGGCTGCCAACTAGACATTGAGCCATTGATCACTACCCGTTGAGCCCGACAATCTAGCCAACTTTCTACCCACCTTCATTCATCCAGCCCATACTTCTTTAACTTGCTGACAAGAATACTGTGGGAGACCTTGTCAAAAGCTTTGCTAAAGTCAAGATACAATACATCCACTGCTTTCCCTTCATCCACAGAACCAGTAATCTCATCATAGAAGGCGATTACATTAGTCAGGCATGACCTTCCCTTGGTGAATCCATGCTGACTGTTCCTGATCACTTTCCTCTCATGTAAGTGCTTCAGGATTGTTTCTTTGAGGACCTGCTCCATGATTTTTCCGGGGACTGAAGTGAGGCTCACTGGCCTGTAGTTCCCAGGATCCTCCTTCTTCCCTTTTTTAAAGTCAGTGCCTGTGGCTGCCAGGATGTTCGGGGTCATCCCTCCCCCAGCCATGCTGAGCTGAGAGCCCTGCTGCTCCTTCCCCCTTTGCAAGACAGCCTCACAGTCCTTTTCTCCTGGGCTCCCCCTGCCCTCCCTGGGGCTGTGTGTGCAGAGGTGTTCAGGCAGCGTGCACTGTGAGAGCAGTGAGTGGGAGCAAGCCTCTAAACTTCCCCACAGAGTCCCGGGGATCCCTTATCCCTGCCTCCTGGGCTGTGGCGGGATGGTGGAGCACACTGCACCCCAAGCCCTGGGGATACACTTCATTGCTCTGCAGTAGAGTTTTCCCACAGTGCAACACACTTGTAGAGCTAGAGTGTCCACACTGGAAGGGGGACTAGGCACTAGGCACTCTGGGATGGGGATACTTTGACTGGAGTCTGTGAACTGCAGTGTGGGCACCAGAGTCCTAGGTTCAAGCACAGGTCAGAAAATTCTTAACCTAGGGTTAAACTGCAGAGTAGATGCACAAGCTCAGGGTTTCCAGACACAGGACAGGTGACTCCAGTCCCACTAACCCTAGGCTTCCATTCCTGTGTAGACCTACCCCAAGAAAAGGAAATGGAAGTTACTGTGAGGTTAAAGCAGGTAAAAATATAGGTACAGGGGAGTTACATTCTATAATTTCAAAGGTAGCAGAGATGGAGGTGATCAGATCACAAAACAGAGAACCAGATTGATCATGTTACAATTCAGCAGAAATGGAGCAGAACTTTAGAAGATGTACGTAGGAGGAAAACCCCTTCCTGTTAGCCGGGCTGTATTTCCAATTAGGCAAAGTAGGTACATGCCTCGGGGCGCCTAAAAATTGAAAGTTTGACATTCCCGGGCCCCAGCAGAGGGTGGGGTTGCCTGAGTGGGAGATGGCCCCACATGGCGCTGCTGGAGCGCTCCTAACAGGGAAGGCGAAGCAGCCCCTGTGGCAGGGGAAGAGCTCAGCAGACCAACACAGGAGGCCCTGCCAGGCAAGTGGGTCCTGAGGCAGCCCGGCCTGGGCAGGCCTCGCTCCTGCTCTTGCTCCTTCTCCATCCTGGCTAATCGCACCATTCCCAAGGGGCCAGAACAATCCCCGAACGGCCCTGGCCGTGCTGCCGGCTCAGCCTGGCAGACAAAGTCACCTCCCAGCAGTGCTGGTGAGGTGGCCAGGGGGGCAGAGTAAGGGAGAGTGGTCTCTGGGGGGGCTTGTTTGGGGATGCTGGGCAGTGAGGCAGTGGGGTTGCTGAAAGTGGGAAGTTTGGGGGAGTGCTGATCACTGCGGGGCAGGGAAGGTCTGTGTGTGTTGGGGCGTTGGATAGTTGGCGATCTGTGTGGGGCACTGGGCAATTCAGGTAGTGAGGATGTGCGGTGGGCACTGGACAGTGGGGGTGGGCTGTGCAGGGTGCTGTGCAGTTGTGGTAGGGGGGCTGTGGAGGAGGTATTTGGGTGGGGGGGTGCGCTGAAGATGCTATGCGTAGGGGCGCGTAAGGTGTAAATCTGGCCCTGTCTGTTCGAGTTCTTAATTTGTATTACACACAGCTTCTTTCTTGTTTGATGATTTACTTCCTTACAAAGCCATATACAATGCAAATGTTTGCTATTACATTAGAACAGGGTACAGATCAGTTAAAACAATGCATGCTACATCCCACCAGATTTTCATGAAGTTTAAATACTAAATACATTCTTATACATTTAACATCTACTTTGAACTATTCTAAAATACCAGTCAGCTGGTCTGAGGCTGTGTGCGCAGAGGTGTCCAGGCATCATGCACTGTGAGGGCGGTGAGAGGGAGCCAGCCTCTAAACTTCCCCACAGACTCCCTGGGATCCTTTATCCCTGCCTCCTGGGCTGTGGCGGGATGGTGGAGCACACTGCACCCCAAGCCCTGGGGATACACTTCACTGCTCCGTAGCCAGCAGCAGCCAGCCTGGGGTGGGGGTGTGTTTTTCCTCTGAAACCTACATTTTATGTCAAACTTCAAAACAGACAAAAATAAATAAAAAAACCCAACCAGACAAAAGCAACTTCACTGAACAGCCCACTTTAAAAATTAAGAATTGAAAAAGTCTCATTTGAATAGTTTGACAGCCCTGGAGACTGACGTCCTAATTATCCTCAGAACAGGAGCACATGGGCATTTTCCTACCAGTGTGACTCAGCCTAGAGGTGGAGAGCCCAACTCTCAGAGGGGATGGCAGTTCAGTATCTTCACAAGCTGCAGTCGTTCCATTGAGACAGACACCAAAGTAGCTAATTATGCAGTTTCTGGACTCGTGTGCTCCTTATGGGCACCTGAGTCCCATCGACAGCACCGTCACAGTTAGGAAATATGATGGGCTATAGAGTTTTCCCACAGTGTAACGCATTTGTAGCGCTGGAGTGTTGACACTGAAGGGGGAGCGGGCGCTAGGCACTCTCGGGTAGGGTTACTTTGACTGGGGTCTGTGCACGGCAGTGTGGTTGCCAGAGTCCTAGGTTCAAGCACAGGTCAGAAAATTCTTAACCTAGGGTTAAACTACAGAGTAGATGCACAAGCTCAGGGTTTCTAGACACAGGTCAGGTGACTTCAGTCCCACTCACCTTAGGCTTCCATCCCTTTGTAGAAACACCCCCAGAAATAGAAATGAGAGGTTAAAGCAGGTAAAGATATATGTACAGGGGATTTACAGTCTGTAATTTCACAAGGTAGCAGAGATGGAGTTGATCAAATCACAGAACAGGGAACCAATTGGATCATGTTACAATTCAGCACAAAAGGAGCAGAACTTTAGAAGATGTACAGAGCAGGAAGGAGGCATGTGTGGGAGTGGACCACTTACTAATGATAACTAAAATGCGAAAAAAATAAGAATTCAAACAGTCAAAAGATCATAGAATCATACAATATCAGGGTTGGAAGGAACCTCAGGAGGTCATCTAGTGCAACCCCCTGCTCAAAGCAGGACTAATCCCCAACTAAATCATCCCAGCCAGGGCTTTGTTAAGCCTGACCTTAAAAACTTCTAAGGAAGGAGACTCCACCACCTCCCTAGGTAACCCATTCCAGTGTTTCACCACCCTCCTAGTGATGAAGTTTTTCCTAATATCCAACCTAAACCTCCCCCACTGCAACTTGAGACCATTACTCCTTGTTCTGTCATCAGCTACCACTGAGAACAGTCTAGAGCCATCCTCTTTGGAACCCCCTTTCAGGTAGTTGAAAGCAGCTATCAAATCCCCCCTCATTCTTCTCTTCCGCAGACTAAACAATCCCAGTTCCCTCAGCCTCTCCTCATAAGTCATGTGTTCCAGTCCCCTAATCATTTTTGTTGCCCTCCGCTGGACTCTTTCCAATTTATCCACATCCTTCTTGTAGTGTGGGGCCCAAAACTGGACACAGTACTCCAGATGAGGCCTCACCAATGTTGAATAGAGGGGAACGATCACGTCCCTCAATCTGCTGGCAATGCCCCTGTCATAAATATAAAGGGAAGGGTAAACCCCTTTAAAATCCCCCCTGGCCAGAGGAAAAATCCTCTCACAAGCAGACTGAAGTGCCTCCTTTCCTTGGAAGGCATTCAGTCCCCATGGACAGGGACCTTCTTTCACTAACCTTATACCAAGGAGGGTGGGCTCCTCAGCCACCCCACATCCGTCTGGGTCCCCTAACACTTCCTCCATTTCCTTTTTAATCTCATCCCGGGTTGACCCCAATATCTGGTATGGGCCCTGGTTCTTCCTTATCCATTTATCCAAAAAATCCTTTACCCTGCCTTGCCAGAACCCACAACTACCATCAGAAGAGTTCGCGATACCCCCTCCAAGCAGCTGCGCGGACTGTTGGGGAGGGGGACTTACAGGCTGCCACTCACCTATCCGATGCGATGCATCCAAGTCACTGGCACCAAGATGTTAGGGGGCTTATTCCTTCACCCACTTACTTTCCTGGTCCTTCTCGGACGAACAGAGAGCAACAATACCCGAAGTCCAAAGGTGCAAACAATTCGATGTTTATTGGGGTGAACTTCCAGCAAGCACGATTCCAGTTTCCTTCCTTAGTATCCTCCTTCCCAGCTCTGACACCACAGAGCCTTACACCTGTGTCCCTGTTCCCATTCCTGCCCTTAGCAAAACATGATTCCAATTTCCTTACCCACATTCCCTGTTCCCATCTCCCATGCCCACCCCCACCCACTTCCTGATTGACTGCAGACTATATAGTAAAACTTGAGTTCTGCTTAGCTATACCTTAACCAATCATTTTCCTGAAATTTAACTAGCCAATCCTAACATATTGTAACATGATTAGCTAACCAATTATATCCCACCACCATAATTAGTTTACGCCCAGCAAAATGAATTATACAGCAGACAGGAACAATCACAGAACCAGACAGAGATTATACAGACGAACAATAGCAAAGTGGGAACTATAATGACAAAACAATACAGAAGTGAGGATTTCACATCCCAGCTATTGACAAGTGAGTTCTTGCCAGAACGGATGCTATCAAATTAAGTTTCCTTTTACATTTTCTAGGCACTTCCCTTTCTCTGGAGGTGATAGGCACTATCAGGACAGGACTGTATTCCTAAGAGCCCAATAGCACCTTCTTTCAATGTGACTAGTTTGGAATGTGAGGATGTGACTGTTCACTTCCCAGCTTATGGCTGCCTCTGCTGCTTAGCCAAAGGTCTTAGCCTAAGAACTGGGCCTCAGACTGTCACAGTAAGAGAAGGACCTTACACTGGCAGACAGTGATTTTGATTCTTTCTTTTATACCTCTATAACTAGCCAAGTGATAAGAATACACCTAAATTCTTAGAGTATAGGCCTTTACAGACAGACCTGAATATCTATATCCTAACACTCCACCCCTTTTTTTTTTTCTTTTTCTTTTGGGATCCTCCTGCCCAGGTATCCCTGGAAAAGCATAGGACATATGGCGACACATTTCCTGATAGGGCCAGGCATCAAGGTGGAAGGTGTCGATATTCCATTTGTCCCACTGCCCCTTGTGTAGTATAGTGCCCTGCACCTTCTCTCGTACGGGCATACCACACCTATTCCAATTAGTGTTCCAGACTTCCCATTATAGCGGGCCCGAGAAGGTTGGGTCCGGGTTGTCTAGTACACTGTGGGGTTTGGAGGGCTTACTACATTACTTATAGGTTATCTCCCTATGCAACGTAACACAAGTACAGTTAACAATACAAAATCCACAGCAACACTGAGTCCTGACCACTGCAGTATGGTCCAACATCCGAGACACCCCCAAAACACTGCCTCTCCTCCTTCGACGGGGTCACGATCTTATGTGTCCAGTTGCTGGCAGTTGCAACAAGCTGCCCCTGCAGGTTTTGCTTGCTTTTGTCCATATCATAAGTCCACTGAATGTTCACAGAGAAATGGGATATTGTCCAAACCAGCTTGACCACTTGGTATGGAATCAGGCAGTATGCCCTGGTTTGATTATTCACAGCAATAGGATTCACAGATCCATTTGTGCACCAAAGTCCAGATAGCAGCATATAGATGGGTGTAGTTTGGTTATGGGCTGGTGTAATTGTGCCCACAGTAATATGTACATTCCCAGCAAAACACCTTATAAACAGTACACCCAATTCTCCACCCCTTGCATAGGCCATTGATTCTGCTCCTCCATAGTCACAGGAGAGGGGCACATCCAAACATCTTCTATTGATTTACACTATTTTACACACCCCTCCATTGATTCCCAGTGAGCTCCTCCCCTTCTCATTATTTCCATAGGGCTTGTAGGGGCCACCTTAGCTGCCATTCCATTTCCAGGTACCGCGGTAGCTATTACACAGGTGCTGGCCTCCTAGTTGAGCATTTTGCATTCCCATACACATCTTCCCCCAGGGTCAGCCTTTTGAAGCCATCCCCCACCCATGTCATGAGGTTTTTCTGTTCATTAAAACACAACAATGCTAGCAACAAGACAAACAACACAGACAAACACAAAACACAGATCCATGGTATTGTGGGCTATTTTTCCGCTGGCGCCAGCTTGCTTGTAGAGTGTCTGAAAAACAAAAGAAACAATTTCCACCCCCCTGGTGGGGACAGATTATTGCTTAATAATAATACCACCTTCTTTTACAAATTTCCTTGCTAATTGCAGGAAAAACAGAAGAATTACCTCCAGGCTGTCTTATTTTGTTCTATAGTCAGGCCAGTGAATTACCCCACTCACTGGTCATTTATGAAATTCATGAGGTGGTGTACCTCAGTTTCCCCTCTTGTGCAACAGACACACACACACACACACACACCTCTTAAAGTTAACCTGTCCCCCTTATTTTCAGGCTTGACTTGTTTTTTTCACCTCCCTTTCCTGAAGGGCCATAATCTGAGTCTTCTAGTAGCTTGTTTGCTGACCGGATGTATTCATTATTTGCAGTTCCTTTGTGCCCATCAGCTAGGTAATTTGCATTTACACACAGAGGCTTACTAGCTTGCTTCTGGATCCAAAGCTGTTAGCAGTTTAGAGAGTGTCTTAAAAGGGAAACATTCCACTTCCACTAGAGTTCTGATTACTTTCCGCTTTCATCTCCTGCTCCAAAAAACACAGAGATCTGAAAAAGAAAGCACAACCTATTGTGGCCCCTTTTGGAGCCCTAATAGGATTTTAATTAAGTACCATGTTTTGTTTGCATTTCTTTTACCCCTTCTCCAATATACACTGCACACGTCCTGGGAACTTGCACATTCCTTCCATATAGTTTAACCTCCATAACTTTATATTAGCCATATTAATTTTACACAAGGTGTAACTGCCTCCCCCATGCCCAGAGTTTTCATGCACACCCACCAAAGCAACAATCTGATCCCCCAGAGCCACCCCAAGGCTCAGTGCTCCCGTCATTCCTCCCCTTTTCCTTTTCTTTTACCTGTGCGCACACACAAAATTCTCTTTTGCCTAACATCCCTTGCACTGTGATTACTCTTTTTTACACAACTGTACCCCGATTACACTTCCATCTTGTACAACTAGACACAACCAGGGGCAGCCAAGTGAAGTTCCAATAGAAACCCCTTCCATCCTTTAGTAATTTTGATTACATTACCCAATAGTCAAATAATTTTGCTCAGATTCTCTCTCTGCCTGCTGCCTGCAGCAGTCCCTTATAGACCATTTCTGTGGGAAAAGGGTCCATTTTCCCTCAGAATAGCTGTAAAGGCTTCTGGGGACAGAAGCGTAGTGGTGGGCGTAGCCACTCGACCTGACCCCCTTGGATAATTTAATTACCAAGCTTCCATCCAATGTGACTGCACAGAGTGGCACATACAGTTACATTTATATAACTGGGTTTTATCATTAAACCAAAACTTCTTTCTTGACATCTCACAGAAGTATCCAAAGTACCCTCCATTAAAACTTCAGAAAAACAAAAGAGTGTGGAAAGGCAGGTTGCACTTTGAAACTTTTTTTCTTCCCCTTCTTTCTCTCCACTCCCCCAGGACCAAGTCCCAGCTCCAGCCTCTAAAGGTAGTCTGTTAACTCTGCTTTTGACTATAAACCCTTTTGTGCCAAATCATCTTTCACTACCCCTAACTAATTTACAACCCTTCAGCAGCCCTTGCTGAAGCAGCACCAAACTTGAAAGATTCCTGGCAGCTTCCCATAATGCTGCCATATACATCCCAAAATGCCATTGGCCTTCTTGGCAACAAGGGCACACTGTTGACTCATATCCAGCTTCTCGTCCACTGTAACCCCTAGGTCCTTTTCTGCAGAACTGCTGCCGAGCCATTCGGTCCCTAGTCTGTAGCAGTACATGGGATTCTTCCGTCCTAAGTGCAGGACTCTGCACTTGTCCTTGTTGAACCTCATCAGATTTCTTTTGGCCCAATCCTCTTAATTTGTCTAGGGCCCTCTGGATCCTATCCCTACCCTCCAGAGTATCTACCTCTCCTCCCAGTTTAGTGTCATCTGCAAACTTGCTGAGGGTGCAATCCACACCATCCTCCTCATCATTAATGAAGATATTGAACAAAACCAGCCCGAGGACCGACCCTTGGGGCACTCTGCTTGATACCGGCTGCCAACTAGACATGGAACCATTGATCACTACCTGTTGAGCCCAACAATCTAGCCAACTTTCTATCCATCTTATAGTCCATTCATTCCAGCCCATACTTCTTTAACTTGCTGGCAAGAATACTGTGGGAGACTGTGTCAAAAGCTTTGCTAAAGTCAAGGAACAACACGTCCACTGCTTTTCCCTCATCCACAGAGCCAGTTATCTCATCATAGAAGGCAATTAGATTAGTCAGGCATGACTTGCCCTTGGTGAATCCATGCTGACTGTTCCTGATCACTTTCCTCTCCTCTAAGTGCTTCAGAATTGATTCCTTGAGGACCTGCTCCATGATTTTTCCAGGGACTGAGGTGAGGTTGACTGACCTGTAGTTCCGAGGATCCTCCTTCTTCCCTTTTTAAAAGATGGGCACTACATTAGCCTTTTTCCAGTCGTCCGGGACCTCCCCCAATCGCTATGAGTTTTCAAAGATAATGGCCAATGGCTCTGCAATCACATCCACCGACTCCTTTAGCACTCTCGGATGCAGCGCATCCGGCCCCATGGACTTGTGCTCGTCCAGCTTTTCTAAATAGTCCCAAACCACTTCTTTCTCCACTGAGGGCTGGTCACCTCCTCCCCATGCTGTGCTGCCCAGTGCAGTAGTCTGGGAGCTGACCTTGTTCGTGAAGACAGAGGCAAAAAAAGCATTGAGTACATTAGCTTTTTCCACATCCTCTGTCACTAGGTTGCCTCCCTCATTCAGTAAGGGGCCCACACCTCCCTTCACTTTCTTCTTGTTGCTAACATACCTGAAGAAACCCTTCTTGTTACTCTTAACATCTCTTGCTAGCTGCAACTCCAGGTGTGAGTTAGCCTTCCTGATTTCACTCCTGCATGCCCAAGCAATATTTTTATACTCTTCCCTGGTCGTTTGTCCAATCTTCCACTTCTTGTAAGCTTCTTTTTTGTGTTGAAGATCAGCAAGGATTTCACTGTGAAGCCAAGCTGGTCGCCTGCCATATTTACTATTCTTTCTACACATTGGGATGGTTTGTCCCTGTAACCTCAATAAGGATTCTTGAAAATACAGCCAGCTCTCCTGGACTCCTTTCCCCCTCATGTTATTCTCCCAGGGGATCCTGCCCATCAGTTCCCTGAGAGAGTCAAAGTCTGCTTTTCTGAAGTCCAGGGTGCGTATTCTGCTGCTCTCCTTTCTTCCCTGTGTCAGGATCCTGAACTCGACCATCTCATGGTCACTGCCTCCCAGGTTCCCACCCACTTTAGCTTCCCCTACTAATTCTTCCCGGTTTGTGAGTAGCAGGTCAAGAAGAGCTCTGCCCCGAGTTGGTTCCTCCAGCACTTGCACCAGGAAATTCTCCCCTACACTTCCCAAAACCTTCCTGGATTGTCGGTCCACCACTATATTGCTCTCCCAGCAGATATCAGGGTGATTGAAGTCTCGCATGAGAACCAGGGCCTGCGATCTAGTAACTTCCATGAGTTGCCGGAAGAAAGCCTCGTCCACCTCATCCCCCTGGTCCAGTGGTCTGTTGCAGACTCCCACCACGACATCACCATTGTTGCTCACACTTCTAAACTTAATCCAGAGACTCTCAGGTTTTTCTGCGGTTTCATACTTGAGCTCTGAGCAGTCATACTGCTCCCTTACATACAGTGCAACTCCCCCATCTTTTCTGCCCTGCCTGTCCTTCCTGAACAGTTTATATCCATCCATGACAGTACTCCAGTCTCTGTTATTCCAATCACATCATAATTCCTTGACTGTGCCAGGACTTCCAGTTCTCCCTGCTTGTTTCCCAGGCTTCTTGCATTTGTATATAGGCACTTGAGATAACTCGCTGATTGTCCCTCTTTCTCAGTATGAGGCAGGAGCCCTGCCCTCTCGCGTGCTCCTGCTCGTGCTTCCTCCCGGTATCCCACTTCCCTCAGGGCTTTGCTCTCCTTCCCCCGGTGAACCTAGTTAAAGCCCTCCTCACTAGGTTAGCCACCCTGCTTGCCAAGATGCTCTTCCCTCTCTTCGTTAGGTGGAGCCCGTCTCTGCCTAGCACTCCTCCTTCTTGGAGCAGCATCCCAGGGTCAAAGAATCCAAAGCCTTCTCTCCGACACCACCTGCGTAGCCATTCGTTGACATCCATGATTCGACGGTCTCTACCCAGGCCTTTTCCTTCCACGGGGAGGATGGACGATAACACCACTTGCGACTCAAACTCCTTTATCCTTCTTCCCAAAGCCACGTAGTCTGCAGTGATCCGCTCAAGGTCATTCTTGGCAGTATCATTGGTACCTATGTGGAGAAGCAGGAAGGGGTAGCGATCCGAGGGCTTGATGAGTCTCGGCAGTCTCTCCGTCACATCGTGAATCCTAGCTCCTGGCAAGCAGCAGACTTCTCAGTTTTCCCGGTCGGGGCGGCAGATAGATGACTTAGTCCCCCTGAGGAGAGAGTCCCCAACCACCACCACCCGCCACCTTCTCTTGGGAGCGCTGATCGTGGAACCCCCAACCCTAGGACAGTGCATCTCATGCCTTCCAGTCGGCAGAGTCTCCTTCTGTTCCCTTCCCCCAGATGTATCATCTAGTCCACTCTCCGCGTTAGTACCTGTGGAGAGAACATAAAAACGGTTGCTTACCTGTATCTGCGTTGCTGGTACATGGACGCTCCCCTTTCTTCTTCTGGGGGTCACATGCTGCCAAATTTCTTCACCATCCTCCTGTCCCTGCAGTGCAGCCTGCTCTGAATCTTCAGAACGTTGTGTCTGTAGAAGCATGTCCCGATGTCTGTCCAGGAAATCTTCAGTTTCTCTTATGCAACGCAGGGTCCATACCTGTTGCTCCAGACCTTGAACCTTCTCTTCCAATATGGAGACCAGCTTGCACTTTGTACAGACAAAGTCGCTTCTGTCCTGTGCAAGAAAGACAAACATGGCACAGCCAGTGCAGGTCACAACAGCTGAACGCTCCCCATCCATATTACCTTCCTTCTACGAGCTTCCTCAGGAGGTGTAGTAACTAGTCAGAGAAGCCTGCAAGACGTAAGCCTCAGCGGGCTCTTCCCAGGTGAACTCCCAGGCAAACTCCCTCTTTTAGCCGCTCTGCTGTTCACTGCTCAGCTGGTTCGCAGCTGACTGGCTTTTTGTACAGTCAGGCCCACTCAAGGCTCACCTGAAACAAAGCACTCCCAATTCACACTTTTCAAACCACCAATCAAGCAGACGGTCAAATTGTCCCCACAACAGACACTCAGATACTCACCAACACAGCCTCCTTAATGCAGCCCTTAGTGTACCTCCTCTCAGGCAGATCCCAATCAAACTCCCTCTGTTAGCCGCTCTGCTGTTCGCTGCTCCTTCATTCTTCATCAAAAAGAATTTTTCCTTGTGTCCATATTTATAGCTTCTTCTCACAGAAACCAAGTGGTCGGATGGCCGTACATGGGTTCTTTCTTCATGGTGGGAAAAGAGGAATGCACTTAGAGACCGGTCTTTGATCTCACACACAATGGCCATTTGCTTTCAATGTGCAGGAATTAAGACCTTTCTGTTCGCCGGGCTTCCAATTAGGCACAGTAGGCACATGCCTTGGGGTGCTGTCATTCCACGAGCCCCTAAAAATTCAACGTTTGACTGGCAGGGGACAGGGTAGGCTGAGGGGGAGATGGCCCCACGCAGCCCTGTAGGAGCACTCCTGCCAACAGGGAAGGCGAAGCAGCCCCTATGGCAGGGGAAGAGCTCAACAGTCCAACACAAGGGGCCCTGCCGGGCAAGTAGGTCCTGAGGGATCCGGCCTGGGCAGGCCCCACTCCTGCTCCTGCTCCAGGCTGGCTGAAAAGTTTTGAGCGCTTATTCATGTGCCTGAAGGCATAAACTGAGGATGTGCAGAGAGAGGCTACTATCTGGAAAACCACCCATCACAGGACCTGGGTTACTCTGGGGATGTGTTAGGATAATTGCATG
Organism: Eretmochelys imbricata; assembly: GCF_965152235.1. Taxonomy (NCBI): domain Eukaryota; kingdom Metazoa; phylum Chordata; order Testudines; family Cheloniidae; genus Eretmochelys; species Eretmochelys imbricata. The sequence continues at coordinate 18,398,716 of NC_135577.1, forward strand.
TGAGTACCACCCCTGGAAGTGTGAGTCCAAATCCAACCCGGAGCAGAAATCTGAAGTAAACGAAGCAGGCATATTGCTCCAATCTGCCTCTATTACAGGGAGATTTTAATGTGGGGGGATTAGAATCTGAATATGGCAGAATATGCAGAAGGTGCTGAAACTATTGTTTGAAACTATTGTTTGAAAATAAAATAACTACACAAGCAACTGCTTGCTGGAGGGGAGGGTTACTGGGGTAAAAGATGAGGGGTTGAGGCTCAGGAAATGGGGGTCTGGGGAGTGGGAAGGAGAGGAAGGGGAGCTGGGAAGGGGGACATGAGGGTGAGCGATGCGCACAAGAGGATAATAATTTGTGTGAACCACAATCTGGGTTTCTCCGCCCCTCTACAGCGGTGTGTTCTCCCCCATCATTGCTGCCCTCATGTGAACCATGTGACAGGGGGATTGCATGTTGGGGGTGTCTGAGCCAGTTTTCCTACCCGGCATGTGAGCCAGGATCTGGGGAAGCCCTGCCCGCTAGCTTAGAACAGGCCTGCTCAGAGCATGCACCAAGAACACAGTGGTGAGACTGGGGTGAGGAGCTAAGAACTGAGACACTTGGCACATATCAGAAACTCTGCAGCACTGAGGAGGGGGAAGGGAACAACCACTGAAATGAATGGAGCAGTTCAAATATCTCAGAGCTATTTTTTCCAGCTGCACTGATCTCCATGAGGTACTCTCCTTCAGCTGAGAACATCTCATTGAGACAGCTGGGCCATTTAACATCCATCTGAGCCTGCAACTTTGACGTGTGAAACCCACCAAGGGCGGAAATCTGAGAATGAACTATCAACATTTTGGAAAAAATTAAGTGAAGGTAAATGCCCACACAACCCTCACTCTGCCCTCTCTGAGTGATGTCTCAGAATGCCCATACAAAAACCACACATTTGCGCTCTGCCTTTTTACTGTGATGGACTTGTGCTACCTGCCCTCGCCCTGCACTCAAACACTGAGCCTACTCCCCTGAGAGAATGGCACACTTGTAAAATTTAACAACCGCTTCATACCCTTTACAATCCCTTCACACAGGTTACCACCTCAACCTACACTCTTCCCTACCCATCCTTAAATCCACAGACTGCTCTCCTATCCCACCTCACCACTGACACTAGCCATAGCACCCAGTGCCCTGCTCCTGACACAACCTCCACAATTCTCTACTGGAATGATGCCGACTGGAACCTCAAGTTTCACAGGAACCTCTTTCTTTTGAGAATACACAGTGGGGAGACTCAGACCCAGATCTCCTCGTATCACAATCACAGCTCTTCCCAGCTGCTTCAACTTCATAGATTCATAGATATTAAGGTCAAAAGGGACCATTATGATCACCTAGTCTGACCTCCTGCACAATGCAGGCCACCCAATCTCACCCACCCACTCTTGCAATAAACCTCTCACCTATGTCTGAGCTATTTAAGTCCTCACATTCAAGTCCTCACAAGTTTAAAGACTTCAAGGTGCAGAGAATCCTCCAGCAAGTGACCCATGCCCCATGCTGAAGAGGAAGGCGAAAAAACCCCAGGGCCTCTTCCAATCTGCCCTGGAGGAAAATTCCTTCACGACCCCAAATATGGCCATCAGCTGAACCCTGACATGTGGGCAAGATGCACCAGCCAGATACCCAGGAAAGAATTCTCTGTAATAACTCAGATCCCACCCCATCTAACTTCCCATCACAGGCCATTGGGCCTATTTACCATGAAGAGTTAAAGATCAATTAATTGTGAAAATAAATTATCCCATCATACCTTCTCCTCCATAAACTTATCAAGTTTAATCTTGAAGCCAGATAGGTCTTTTGCCCCCACTGCTTCCCTTGGAAGGCTGTTCCAGAACTTCACTCCTCTGATGGTTAGAAACCTTCATCTAATTTCCAGTCTAAACTTCCTGATGGCCAGTTTATATCCATTTGTTCTTGTGTCCACATTGGTACTGAGCTGAAATAATTCCTCTCCCTCTCTGGTATTTATCCCTCTGATATATTTATAGAGAGCAATCATATCTCCCCTCAGCCTTCTTTTGGTTAGGCTAAACAAGCCAAGCTCCTTGAGTCTCCTTTCATAAAACAGGTTTTCCGTTCCTTGGATCATCCTAGTAGCCCTTCTCTGTACCTGTTCCAGTTTGAATGTATCCAGAACTGCACACAGTATTCCAGATGAGGTCTCGCCAGTGCCTTGCAGAACGGTACTAACACCTCCTTATCTCTACTTGTAATACCTCCCCTGATGCATCCCAAGGCCACATTCGCTTTTTTCACGGCCATATCACATTGGCGGCTCATAGTCATCCTGTGGTCAACCAATACTCCAAGGTCCTTCTCCTCCTCCCTTACTTGTAATTGATGCATCCCCAGCTTATAACTAAAATTCTTGTTATTAATCCCTAAATGCATGACCTTGCACTTCTCACTATTAAATTTCATCCTATTACTATTACTCCAGTTTGCAAGGTCATCCAGATCCTCCTGTATGATATCGCGGTCCTTCTCTAAATTGGCAGTACCTCCCAGCTTTGTATCATCCGCAAACTTTATTAGCACACTCCCACTTTTTGTGCCAAGGTCAGTAATAAAGTAATTGGTAATTGGTCCCAAAACGAATCCCTGAGGAACTGCACTGGTAACATCCCTCCAGCCTGACAGTTCACCTTTCAGTATGACCCGCTGTAGTCTCCCCTTTAACCAATTCCTTATCCACCTTTCAATTTTCATATTGATCCCCATCTTTTCCAGTGTAACTAATAATTCCCCATGTGGCACCGCATCAAACTCCTTACTGAAATCTAGGTAAATTAGATCCACTGCGTTTCCTTGCTCTAAAAAATTGGTTACTTTCTCAAAGAAGGAGATCAGGTTGATTTGGCACGATCTCCCTTTTGTAAAACCCTGTTCTATTTTGTCCCATTTACCATGGACCTCAATGTCCTTAACTACTTTCTCCTTCAAATTTTTTCCCAAGACCTTGCATATTACACATGTCAAACTAACAGGCCTGTAGTTACCCGGATCACTTTTTTTTTCCTTTCTTAAAAATAGGAACTCTTAGTTTTTTGGGTTCTGCAAGATTTGGTGTAGACTCTGTTTTGGGGAGGAGGGAGCTGTGCAAGCAGCCAGAAAGTTCGTTCTCTGCCTGGGGCTCCGATCACGGTCCATTCTGGAGACAGGTTTCTCCTTGGGAGTTTGGTGTTGGGCTGAGATCCCTGAAAGAGGAGGAAGCCCTTTATGCTGTGTGACCCGCTCATTGCAGGACAAAGGGAAGGGGAAGGAAATATTATTACTCCCATTTTTCAGATGAAAAAATGAGACCCTGAAAGATGGAGTGACTTGCCCAAGGTCACACAGGTAGTGTATGGTAGAGCCAGGACTGAACACAGATCTCCTAAGTTCTCATCCAGGGCTTTAAGTATACAATGGGGCTGTCTCGTGCAGAGAACTGTACTCATTCTTGTGTTTCTCAGTTTCAGAAATGTGCTTTTTCTTAATGGATATCATCTCTCTTTTCTATGTTTAAGGTTATTAGGGCAGAGCTATTTAATCGGAATACCATTTGGGCGTCCCTCTGTATTACAGCCGCCAGAAACCCCCATTCAGGGTAGAAACCAAGACCACAGAGCTGGACCTGGCAGCTCCCTTAAAGGGACAGTGCATCCTATGTTAGCATGTTAAAATGTCTCAGCAAATTCAGGCTTAACTTGTCACAGCTGATTGTGCTGTTCCGAATGCTGCCTGAGGGTGCTAGAGGATGTCGCTGGGATGACGGACAAGAGAAAAGCTTGAGGGAATTTTAAAAAAATGTTGTGACAGGGCACCAGTACTGAGCTACACAGTGACGTCAGCCTTAATACCCTGATTGCAGGGCTTGTTGGCCAGGGCTACTTTCTGATTTTGTATTGGACGCTTGGCCCATCAGTGCACAGGGAGAATGGCAAGTGTGGATCTCCAGTTGGTGGTGTAGATGTACAACAAATCTCTCAGAAGTTTTTCTTAGAGGGATTTTATATTTCATTCATTTCAAAGAAGGCTGGTGAAATGCTAGTTTCAAAGCAAGTGGCCATTGTATATAATGACCGGAGGTCAGAGACTCTAAAGGCATTCCTCACTTCCTGTCATCAGAGGAAAAGCCCATGTAGGTAGAAGCTGTCAGCCTGTTTTCTGACTGAAGATTCTATAAATATGGATTCAGGGAATGATCCTTTATCTCTGACTGTTTGGACTCTTACAGGGACGTGTACCAGATGCAAAGCTGAGATCCCCAGAGACAATCTGGGTACCCTGAAAAGACTTTTAGGAAACTGGCAGTTTATTACATCACGGCCACAATCTGGAATTACAAACTGTGACTCACCTGTTAATATATTTCACCTACTTTAGACTCTCAATTGCTCTCATTTCCTTTTCTTAGTCAATAAACCTTTAGTTAGTTTACTATAAAATTGGCTGCCAGTGTTGTATTTGGTGTAAAGTCCAGAGTACCAGTTGATCTGGGGTAAGTGACTGGTCTCTTGGGACCAGGAGCAACCTGATGTGGTGTGATGTTTGGTGTAAGTGACCTTTTGTCACAAAGTTCAGTTTGTCTGGGTGGCAAAATGGACTCTCCAGTCTGTCTGTGACTCCCAGGTAGGACTGGTAGCGCGATCCAGGAGTTCACATTTGTTATTGGCTTGTTGAAATCTACATAGAGAATATACCATCAGTTTGAAATTTCTGCACTTTTTCTACAGTTTGCTCTGAGGTAGGCACTCACAGTTGTGAGCCGTTCTGGACAGTGTGACAGTTGAGACGAGCTTTGAAACCCAGGGTTCTGGGGGAATTTTAGTTGCTAAAATTCATGTGGATCTGAAGCAGGAAAGGATTACTGTTCTTTGCTGAATGGTTCTGACAATCAGCAAAGAGTAAAAGAGGAAACCATAGTTGCAAAATGTGAACCAGTGGATCTAGGACATTCTGGTCGAGAAGGAAGCATTGCATAGGTTGGGTGAGAAAGGGAAACCATATTGGTGATCATGGGCTTGGGATTTGGCATTTTTTGAGTTGGAAAAGACTCTTGTGACTGCTCCTGTCTTGGCCTCTCCATGTTTCAAACCCCCTTTCCTATTGGACACAGATGCTACTGCTTATAGACTGGGGGCACTATTGACATAACGACCATCTGATAATGTATCAGGGGAATAGAATTTCAGCTTGGCTGCCCCCCAAAACTGAGGATGTATTGATTGAAGCTGACGCTGGAAGAGTTGTGACAGTCATGAATTCGCTATCAGAACAGAGTGGGCAAAGTCTGACCCAGCCAGCAGACTCCACAGAAACAACAGACAATCTTCAGGAGCCCACCGAAAGAGACCCCTTCTGATTGGTTGAAAGGAAATTGTGCCGGAAGAAGAAAGCTCCAAGGAGATATAGACAGGAGTAAATTGGTTTGGTTGGCAATGTGAAAATCATAGAAACATAGAATATCAGGGTTGGAAGGGACCTCAGGAGGTCATCTAGTGCAACCCCCTGCTATTGTGGGATGTTGCAACTAGAATTTCCCTAAATACTTTACAGCAGAGAACAAAATACTTTTTTTTATTATCCTGCTTCCTCCTTGTGAAGATGTCATGAAAGGGACTCCTCCCATCAGCTGAGCTTTGCAGCTGAAACCATGTGGAAGAATAGAATGAAGTCCCCTAACAAGAAGGAATTTATTATGCTGTTTGGATGCTGCGGAGGTGCGGGGACAGATATTTCTAAGGATAAGCTAGAGATCCCCAGCCACTTAGCCTGGGTTAGCCTTAAAGGACATTTAGTGCTTGCTGATTATATAAGCTTGTATGGGATTGACTACAAGCCTTGTCTTTGGTGTGAGATCTAAAGGGCCATTGACCTGGCATAAGGGTCCTTTGGTACTGGGAGTAACCTGAATATTGCTGAAATTTTTGGTATAGGGGCCATCTATCACCAAGGTACACAAGATAGATTGGAGTACTCTATGGGACTGTTTGTAACTCCATGTTAGGGCTGTTACAGTGCCTGAGGAGTTTCCATTTGATAATTGGTTGGTGAAATCTAAGTACAGAACTCACAACCAATTTGAGGTTTGTGCCCTGCTTCCTAACAGTCTGCCCTCAGATTGGTACTCACACCCTTGTGTCACCACAGGCAGTGTTACAGGGCCCTGAGAGGCCAAGACTAGAGTTCCAGGAACTGAGAAACCCCATGTGAGGATTACAAAAAATAATAATAAACCATCACTAGTAGCCTCCTGCAGTACTGATAATCAGTAACTCTTTACACAGTGATCTCTGAAGACCTGATCTTACTCTGTCTTGAAATCAGTCAAAGTTGTACTATTGACTCCAAGAACAGAAGGATCAGTCCCTGTTCTGCAAACCCTGACAATAAAAGTCCCCTCCTCCATGGACAAGGGGAGGTCATGCATCAGTCTCAGCAGTGCCATCTCTGTTCTGTGTGCGAAAACCCAGCTGGATATCACCAATGAAATGGTGAAGTTGGATGAAGTTGTTCAATAGCTTCTTGATTAGGTTGCTCAGAATTGGGAAACCAGATGATATTCAGTGGTAGATTGTAAGATTGGTTGCAACAAGCAATGGATTCGTAAGTAGTCTGGCCAGAGAGCTGCATGGTCAAGAATGGGAGGGAAGATTTCTCTCCTCAAAAGAGTTGATGACAATATTTTTTTAGTAGAGGTTCTAGGTGCTGTTACTGCTCTTAAGCAGCCAAGAAGATCAAAGATCAGGGTCACAGGTGGAGACTCAGATTTCCTCTAGTGTTTATGAGATTCTGGTTTTGTGAATGGGCAGAATTCTGAGAAGGAGGATGTCGTGTTATCCCTCATGGCCACAGAGGCCATTGTGGCCGTGGAAGATCATCTCTGTAAAATGGGTACCAGTCCCTTGATATGAGTGGTACTGGGCTGTGGAGCTGAGGAGACATTCTAGGTTGACAAAGTGATTGACAGTCCAGAAAAGTTCAGCGGGGTGTGACTTACTGGTTACTATGGCAGAGAAGAAGGAGGATCTCATGGCCTCTTCACAGCCAAGGAGCAGGAATGGAAGAATTCTTTGTGCAGACGTTTATTTCTTCTAGGCTTTTCCCAACACTGGCACTTGGATTTTCTTCTCTTCTGCTTCATCTGTCAGAGGTAGGAGAAACCACAGAGGTCTGAAAGGGCCATACAGGGGAGGAGGCATTTCCATGCCCAAGTATTGTTTTGCAGTGGTCAGTCAGTGACTGTGGTGTCTCATTGGTTCTTCTTGTCCTTGGCTGCTTGGTTAGGGTACCTGTTTTTTGTGACTATGAGCTGTCTGGGCACATCATGAAGTTCAGACTCCAGCTGGTCAATAGTCAGAGTTTCCAGTTTGCAGAAATCTAAATTTCTGAAAAAACATCGTTCCCATTTGTAATGAAAAACAGAAATTTCAAAATTTCCCACAGACGGGAAAATCTGAAAACAATTCATTTTGAAATAATCAAAACATTTTGTTGCAAAAATTTCAAAAAGAAATTGAGTCTGGGAGTTGGGAGTTCTGGGTTTCCTGGCTCAGCCATGGCTCCCAGGGCTTCTAGACTCCCAGTTTCCCATTATCCCTAGCAGATTAATGAGGAGCAGGCAGCCAAGAAGCCCAGGGAGTAATGACTGAAATGGGAACCTCAGAGGTAGGGAGTAGGGGCTTCCAGCCTCCCAGCTCTGTGTCAGGGAGCCAGGAGCTGCTCCCCAGCTCAAGCCACAGTTCTCAGCATTCCAGGCTCCCCCTTGCCTGAAGCTGAGCCCCAGCTGGAGCCAGGATTCCCAGGGCTTCCAGTTGCTGAGCCAGTGACTTCCAAGTTCCACCAGTTCAATGATTTAACTTTCTTTAAAACTTCAGCACAAAGACATACTGCTTGACTATTATTACTTTTTATTTAATTTAAATTATTTCAGTAGATTATGGTAGGTTTTGGTTTTAGCACAGGATGTCAGAAGTTGAAATTTACCTTTAAATTTGTTTATTTTTAAAAAGAAAAAGTGTATTTGATTTCAATAAAAAATCCAATTTAAATCAAATAAAGTAAAAAAACAACAACCAAACAATGGGGGGTGTTAAAAATATTTTTTTCTCCATCGTGCTCACTCTCAATATCTGCTTTGAGGCATAAGCCGAAGCAGAACATGACAACAGGCGTATTTCTGCAGGTCTGACTTGTTTAAAGGACCACTTTCAGTAAAGACTAAATATAAAGATTTATGTTTGTGTGAAAGGGATTTTTTAGTTCACAATACAAAGCAATTTTCATGAAGGGGTCTTGTTTCAGCAACTCTTTGACGGGAAGCCAAACACTCTGGCTATCACGCTACCAAATGTGGCCCTTTTACAGAAACTCTTCCACAATTTTTAAGCACAACTTACCTGTGAGCAGACTCTGTGCCTCTTGCTGTTCAGCACCAAATACAGTATTGATTTGGTCCACAGAAGTTCTTGGTGCTTGTTCTTCAGTCATGGTTCATGGCCCATCGCTTTGATACTGTAAGTAATGCTCAGCAGCCACCGTCATGCCTGAGCAGCTCTCCTAGTTGGGATTCAGTGTCTCAACCAAAAGTTGCTCCAGTGAGCTCCTCTTGTCATCAAATCAGCCATCAACAACTTATTGTTTCCTTTGGAGACACTGGTCCCCAGGTGGTGGGCAGAATAAATTCCACATAGAGTTTAGGGTGGTTGTAGCATTATTTCTCAGTAGTGTATTACGGTAGTGCCAAAATTCCCCCACTGAGTTCAGGGTCTTGTGGTGTGTTGTGTGAGGCACCACATATGCTGTTATGGCAGGTGCCACTCGTCGTCCAAGTCCTTTTTATGAAGAACATCAGCAAGTTTTTAGGCTTGGGGAGACATGCGGTGTGAATTTTTTGGGTTATGCAAGGTTTTGTGTAAAGGTAGGTAGCTTTGGGAGAGAGGGAGCTGTGCAAGCAGCGGGAGACTTTGCTCTCTGGCTCTGATTACCGTCAATTCTTGAGGCAGAGTTTCTCCTTAGGAAGTGCTGGGCTGAGATCTCTGAAAGCAGGGCCTGCCTTGTATGCCATGTGACCATGTCATTCCAGAACTGGTATATATGTGTAAATAGAAGAAGTTACGCTTAGAATTTACCCAGCCTTCATGTCTCTGATTTCTCCTCCAACCTGCAAGACCCCAAACACCTGCTACTGATTGGCTGAGGGTAACACCAGTGTGAGAATGGGACATTCGTGTCAGAAGCAAGAACAAAAGTATACACAGACAGTCCTTACCCTGAAGACCCTGCAGTCTAAATTGACCATACACACAAAGAGTGGGGGGAAAGAATAATGATGATTCCTATTTTTCAGATGGAAAATTGAGACCCATGAAATGTCTTGTCCAAAATCACCCAGGGAGTCTGTGGTAGAGCTAGGAACAGAACACAGATCTCCTTCGTGCTACTCCAGGGCTTTAACCACAAGACTTGTCTTTCTCTTACAGAGCTCCGCTCATTCTCCTGTGCTTCCTAGTTTCCGAATGTGCTCTTTTCACAGAGATGGCCTCTGTTTTATATGGTTAAGGTTTTTAAAGGAGAGCAACTTCTCAATCAGAGTTTATTATCTGAGCCAGTACTATTGATGAATTTTCTGAGCATGATACACATTGTGATTTGCTATAGTGTGTCAGAAAAATTCAGAAAGCTCTGATTACCGACCACACAAGACTGAAACAAACCTATGAAGGCTAGAAAGAGCTTTGAGGGGGGAACACTAAATCCAGACAGGGGTGACCAGAGGTGGAGGATAATCATCTATCAGAAATTTTAGAAATGTCAGGTAGAATTTCCAGGATTTTTGACGGCTTCAGAGTGGTAGCCGTGTTAGTCTGTATCAGCAAAAACAACGAGGAGTCCTGTGGCCCCTTAAAGACTAACACATTTATTTGGGCATAAGCTTTCGTGGGCTATATCCTACTTGGTCAAATGCAGGATTTTTGAAGTTTCTCATACATTTCAAAGGCAATATTCTGTTCACTTAGAATAAGAAGAGCATTCATCTTGAATTCTGCACTAAGAACACAGACTGTTATGGGAGATGTGCACCAAAACCACATGACCTCAAATATATATGATTGTTTGCCAATAGATGTACACACCACTGCAATCTAAAACCCAGCATTAACTTTGGTTGATTAGGGAAATATATAGAGGGGTAGTAGCATCTCCATGATTAAATATGCATGAAGATTTAGAGTTAAATCAGGACTAAAAACTCTTTAATTTACACTGAATGTTTTGTTCTACACAAAAATCTAAGTTATTCCTGCCTCTGATCTCAGAAATGATGGACTCACATGTCCTCTACTATTCCCAACGAGTCCTCTGAAACCCGTTATCACAGAGACTCATACTGTCTTCTACAGGGTAATGTTGAAAAATTCATGATTTTTAAGCCAGATTTGTGACTATTTTCAGTTAAGACTCTTTGACACCTGACTCGTGATTTGGAACACTTTCAACATTCAGTGAGTGTGGATATTATTGCAACCTTTTGCTTTCAACCTTTCTACAAAAAAACTTAAAACCCCCCTGAGTTCCCCTATTTCTCCTCTCCTCCACCCCCTTTTCTAAACTCTGTTTGCTTATTTCTCTTTGCTCGGGTATTTTCTTGTCTCTTTCTTGTTTTCCTTCTCTCTCTGCTTGTCTCTCTTTTCCCTCAGTCTTTCGCTTGTCTGTGTTTACCCTCCAGTTTAACTCCCTTTTTTCTGCTATTCCCCCTCTAAACCTCTCTCTTCATCTTCCCCTTTTTCCTTCTTCTTCCCTCTGATCCCTTGATATTCCCTCTGTGGCCGGGGTTCCAGGGGAGCCAACTGAGGTTACTCGATTTGGGCCTCCCCAAAAGCTGATGGTTGTTCTTACACTTAGGTTTACCAAGCCAGCACATAACAGCTTCTATAATACCTTACTGGTTACCAGAAGCCTACAGCACAGTTCCCTTAAAGCAACTCCACCCAGACACCCAAGTCAAATGTGATGAGGATCACTGAAGATCTTATTAATCATATAAGAAAGTTCTACCAGTCCCGAAGGATCAGACACATTCTCCCCCAGGTTAATGAATATTTCAGATCTTACCTGAATTATACGCTTATCGCCAATTCTTATTAACTAAACTGATAGTTATTAAAAAAGAAAAGAGAGAGAGTATTGGTTAAAAGAGATCAGTATACACAGAGACGTGAGTACAGTTCTGAGATCAGATTCATAGTAGAGATGGTGAGCTTTCTAGTTGCAAAGAGTTCTTTTAGAATGTAGTGCATAGGTTAGAGTCCAACATCCAACATCAGATTCAGGGTGTTCCACCTTAGGGCTGGGATCTTAATCCTTATGGCCAGGGCTGCAGACAGAATTGCCGGGTGGGTCCCTGGGCAAAGTGGGATGTGGCTCTGGACCCCCGGAAGGGGCAGGGCTAGGAGGCTAGCCTCCCCCAGCAGCCCTTCAGCGCCATGATTTAAAAGCAGCAGGGAGCCCCAGGCAGCCGCCCCCACTGCCACCGCGCTGCGCCTCACTGCAATTTTAAAGCGTCAGGGAGCTCCCAGCCGCTGCTACCATGGCAACGGCGGCGACCCCGGGAGCATCAGGCCCTTTTAAATCACCCAGGCCCCTAGGCAATTGCCCCCTCTGCCCTTCCTCCTGCTCCCCTTCGGAGGCCCTGCTTACGGCTTAGGCTTCCCCTGCATGAAACCTTAAGCTGATCTGAGATCAAAAAGGATCAGGTCCCAAGGGTCTTTATATACAGTTTTCTAGCAGCCTCTTGACCATTCAGTCCTGGGTGAACAACAGGCAATCCTGGAGACTTCCAAATGGACCTATCTCCCGAGCCTCACAGGTAATTAGCTAGACAGATTAGCATAAGACAATTGCCCATCATTCGCAGATGATTTGTTATACACTTCAAAGAGATAAATACAATATAGACAGGAACTGTTTGGTTATATTGGTAACCTCTAACAATGTACATATGTAAACACACAAAAACACAAACATTATCTACCGGTATGTCCCTAAAGGTTGAATTTGGGTCATTTATCCTGCAGGATGCTTAACCCTTTCTGGCCATCCATCACTCCCTCTATAGCTCATTCATTCTCTCTCTTTCATGCCCGCCATCTTTATTAATTCTCCCCCCTTCCCCATATTGCTTCCCATGAGATCTCCTATTCCATTAAGGGTCTCTCCCCAGTTTCACTGCTTTTCATGGTGTGTCTTCACTTACCCCACCTGAACCTTATCTCTTCCATTGAACATATCATAGTGGAAGAGAAGGGGGTTATTTCATTACCCCTCTAGTAATAATTTTGGCCTGGTAGTCCTACCTTAGTTGTAAGCCCAGCTGTGGAAAAGTGGATGGAAATTCATGAAATGATTCTCTGATGGGACATTCCATACGATTTATGAAAAAATGCTTATGACTATGAATGACATAACTTGCAGAAGGGTGTGGCCCTATCTCTGGGTCTGTGCTGGAGGAGGTCTGGAGACCCTGGCTCAGCAAGACAGAGTTAAGGGACGCCCATGCTGCCAGAAAGGTAGGTTCAATGGTATCTCAGCACCCCAAGTGACGTCCCCGGGGGGTCCAACCCATCACAGATTCAGTCACCCATAATAACAAACGTTGATGGTAAAATTTAATAAACTAATACAATGCCCCTTTACTACTGTTGGGGGGGATGGGGTTTTCTCCTTTGGCATCCAGTTGGGGTCCTTCTTTCCCTTTAAATTTTTTCTCCCCACTTTGGGGTCTCATCTCCTCATCTGCTCGGGTGTCTTCTCTCTTGTTTTATCTATAAATTTTATGGGGATTTTCTCCATCACTTTATCTTGAATGCCCTCTTCTCTCCCCAGGCTCTGTCCCCCAAGTGAGGGCTTGGCTCCCCAATTTCCCACATACACCCATGGGGTTTTTCTCCCCATATTCACCTCAACCTTAGAGTCCCTCACCCCACTGGGGGCTCATCTCATCCTGCCTCCAAAATATCTTGGGGGCTCTGTTCTCCCATACAGAACTTCTGGGCTCAGCCAGGGATTGAGGGCTTCTCTCCCTTGTACAAATTCAGTGGTTCTTTTACTCTCCCAAATGTTGGGGGCTCTGCTCCCTCTTCAGTAGGATGACCATATTTTCAAGGCAACTGTAGTGATGGCGGGGTCACTACCGTATCCAGTTCTGGTCGATGTGGTGTCTGGATGTGTGTACAGAATTTGGAAGGTGGTGGGGGTGGCTCATGCTTGGGTGTGCAGGGGGCTTCCTGTGAGGCCCTGAAGGAGGACAAAGACAGTCATGCTTGGGGTTGGTCCATGAGGTGCACAAGCTCATAGCCGGCCTGCTCCCATGGATCCCCACTGAGATGCTTGGCAGCTTTATCAGGAGCCCAGACTCTGCTGGAGCATTACAGAAGCCATCAGAATTTCTGCTTTTATAAACTCAACAGGGAGTGTGAAACAGGCCCTGCCAACAGTTTCACATGGTCGCCCCCTCTCAGGGGCTCTTCTCTCCCCAGATATCAGGGATCATGCTTGCTCTGAGGTTCTTTTCTCCTTTGTCTTTCCCCGCTTTGATCCCTGGTCTCAGTGGGAAGGTGAGTGTGATGTTGCCAGTTCTAGGCCTGGCGGCTGCCTCCCCTCCCCAGGCCTGATGGTCACAGCTGGGAGTGGGTGCAATTATTAGGCCTAGGAGCTGTACCCCCATTGTGAGCTGCGATGTAAAAAGCATGGGAGAGTCCAAAAGATGTTACAATAACCACGAAAAATAGGCCAAGCTGTTTACAACATTGAATCTTGTCAGAGGTACAAGAAAACCACATAGAGAAAATAGATTAATCTAAACCCAAAAGGCCGGGTTCATATAATCCAAGGACTCTTGAAATTATGCTAGTGAAAAACTCATGATGTGGAGCCAGAAACTGTTGTGATGGATATTAGGCCTACTTAGTGGACAAAATGATAAGGGGGGATGAACTATGATACCCGCTTTTCCTATTTTGGGGTTCCTTAAAAAGAGACTTTGCGGGGAAAAATATTCAGATCACTTCAGATAAGCTCCCCCTCTCATCTCCCATCCCACCTTGCATCCCAGCTCATCCCCCAAGCTGCCAGCACTGCAATTCATCTCGGCTCATCTAAAGGACTTTCTCCCTGAGAGGAAGTCCAGCTGGCCTTAAACTTGTTGGAGTAACTTTGTTTTCACTTGTGAATGTGAACTGACATCCAATCCTCAGCCGAGCAGTGGGGTATGTAACTACCAGCACTGCAGAAGCACATAAGAACTGGCATTGTTCTCCCTTTATTTGTTGTGTTCTTTTCTGCCCCCCACGGTCTTTCCTTCTGTTCTCTCTTTTACTCTTTTGGCTTTTCATCAAATCCTGAAGTCAGCTATACCATCATCCAAGCCTGCCTTGTCTAAGAAGAAAAGATCCGCTCAGATAACATCCCTAACCAGATCGTAAACTAGGATCTAAGTAGCAGGTGTCATGGTCGACTTGCCAGCCAAAAAGAATCCACACATAAATAACAGTACTCCAAAAACATCCACAAAACCCTTATTTCACCCATCTTTTCTATCCTATCTCTCTTCCACCTTGTGTCTGTTCAAAAAAAGGTAAGTAAATGCCTTCTATACATCAGGACTGATAGTAAAATTACTCCTTTCCTTTTCATCAAGGAAAGGTTGTTCTGAAAATAAGAGACTCTGATATTTTGCCTCCAACAGAAGAAAGATTTCAAAGGTTTTGACTGAGTTTGCTTTGCATAATTACTCAGCCACATTTTCAGTAGAAATGACTGTTTTGATTTCTTGTTCTTTCTTGTGTTTAATCATAAACTTGTAATTGGAATGAATGCTTTTGACTGTTTGCCAAATAACTGAGTAAAACAAAAGGCCTCTGTTTAAAATAACCCCAAACCTTCCTATCGCTGTTTAGTGTTGGTCAGAGAGTTTATAGACACCTTTAACTCTTTGGGCTTTTGAGATCAATATCTGTACAATTGGGCTGGTGGGAGAGACAGTAGAATATAAGACTGGCTGTACTGGGTCAGAGCAAGGGTGTCAGGCAGTGCCTCTGAACAGCAGGCCTAGTGGTGGGGTGTAGGCTGCAGCTAGGTGCAGAGATGGGCTTGGGCCAAGGGTGGCACTGTCAGTGAGATCTAGGGACTGGCCGGGGTCAAAACTGAGATCAGAGACTATAGACTGGGGTGGGCAAACTACGGCAGACCTTTTTATCCAGCTCTCAACTCACAATTCCTGCATGAGCACCATCTTCCGGCATGCAGAGCCACACTGTGCAGGTGCGACTTCACCACTCTGTTTCCAGGATTGGAACCCGGCCCGTACGCGGCAGCCCCCTGCCACGCGGTAGTGTGCCCAGTCCTGAACTCTGGATAATTCTAATAATTTTTGCCACCTTGAATTTTCATATATATAATTAATAAAAGCAAAGAGACCCCACGACTCCGAAGATTTAAACCTCCCCAACTGAGCAAAAATGCTCAGCTTGGGTTTAAGCTTCAGCCCCAGCCATGGTGGCTTCTGCCTTTGATGTTCCCAGAGCTGGGGCTGAATGTGCTCTCAGCTGAGAGCCTCCACCAGTTTGAAGAAATACCCTTTGAAGTGCAGCCTGCTGGGGATGGAGCTGTGTGTTTACAGTTACAAACAGGGCAGGTGCCAATGTTGGACTCATTATAAAAAACTAAATCCTTTGGGGAAAGCTGTGGCTCTTCCTTTTTCTCTTTCAATACATTTCTGCTCTTTTTTGTCTGCTTTCAAGGTAGAAGCCCCATCCCAGGCCTCTGAGGTTCTGGGGAACTCTGTGGACTTGAGGCCAGATTTGTAAAGTTGCTCAGCACCCAGCAGCTCCCGTTTGTGACACTTCCCACCAGATTTTCAAAGGATCTGTACGTTGAATGCTGAGCCCTCTGGAAAAGCACGAGCAGAGTGAGCTGCAAAATCAGCCTCCTGTTGCACCAGCCGCTGTCTCTCACTGGAGTTTTGGGGTTAATGCCACGAACGTCCAATGCAAGTTCCCCTTTTTTGTCCCCAGAATATCAACTACAGTGCCTGGAGGGCTGAGGTGCTTCTGCCACCAGGCCTCTATCAAGGTCTCAGAGCTCTCCCTATCAGTTTGTAGGTGGATAGGACTCATCTCGGTGCTGTTTGTTTTATCCTTTTATTCCCACCATCCATCTTGTTTAGCCTCTTCCTTCTCTTCCCTCTTGTTGATCAGGAGGTGCCACTCTTCACTACACAGCCTGCAGCAGACAGAAACTATCACCTGCTATCAAAGACACCCGCCACCCACCCACCCACCCACTGTCAGTGATTTCCCATCTCAGAGTATGTACCACTCCATCCATTTTCCACCCCTCTCCTTGGCTGCTGGAGTCACAACGCTGCAGCAGATCCCGCTGCTCAGTGCATCTGCAGCATCCTGTTCCCTCCTGAGGAGCGAGACCTACAGGTCTGTAGCAGTAACTGAATTTGTTACTTGATCATGTACATTTTATGCTCCAGTATTTAAAGAAGAAGAATTTGCTCTGGCAGCTAATGACATGTGCAGACTACTGTCTAGAGCTGGTCAAGAATTTACCACTGGAATAATTTCCTGAAGGAAAATGCAGCTTCCACAAAATAGAAACTTTGTGTGAGAATATTTTTTGTTGAACTGACTCAAAACATTTCATTCAATTCTATGTCCCTATTAGCACATTGCCTTATGGGAGTTGTATCTTGGGTCATCATACTTCCATGAGCCAGACTCCCTGGAGGTCTACATCTGCCCTAGTGCAATGTGGACTCTCCTCTGACCAACAGGTATGAGGCATCATGGGTGGATGGAGGCTGCATCATGGGAGACCTGTCCATGCAGGAACCCTGGGCACAGGGTAGAATGGATGTATCAGGTTCCATTGAGAAGGAGGGGTGGGGACCCAGAGAGACAAAAGATTCCCGCCTTGTGCCAAAGCTATAAAAGGGGGTGAAACAGAACAAAGGGGGCGGCCAGTCATGAGAAATCCCCTAGTTTCCACCTGAGCTGGAACTGACAAGGACCGTACCAGGGGAAAGGATTTGGCCCACACTAGGAAGGAGTCTAGTCTGTGAAAGAAGCTTATTGGAACATCTCTAAGGGTGAGATTTACCTGTATTCAGTTTCTTAATGTATTAGGCATAGACTTGAGTGTCTTGTTTTATTTTGCTTGGTAGCTTACTTTGTTCTGTTATTACTTGGAACCACTTAAATCCTACTTTTTATACTTAATAAACTCACTTTTGTTTATTAATTAACCCAGAGTAAGTGATTAATACCTGGGGGAGCAAACAGATGTGCAAATCTCTGTATCAATGTTATAGAGGGCAGACAATTTATGAGTTTACCCTGTATAAGCTTTATACAGAATAAAAAGGATTTATTTGGGGTTTGGATCCCCCTGGGAGCTGGGTGTCTGGGTGCTGGAGACAGGAATACTTGCTGAGCTGTTTTCAGTTAAGTCTGCAGCTTTGGGGTCATGGTTCAGACCCTGAGTCTGTGTTGCAGCAAGCTAGCATGTCTGGCTCAACAAGGCAGGGTTCTGGAGGCCCAAACTGGCAGAGAAAACGGGCTCATAGGTAAATTCAGCATGTCAGGTGACACTTCCAAGGGGGTCTCGGTGACCAAACCCGTCACAGGGGGTGTCCTGTTTGGGTTCCAATATCTCAATGAAAAGTTGCTCCAATGACCTCCTCTGTTCATCCCGTCAACCACAAACAACTCAGGTGGTGGCAGAATCAATTCCACATTTTATTTACAGGAGTTGTAGTATTATTTATTAGTGAATTGCAATAGTGGTAAAATGCCTTGGCTGAGATCAGGGCCTCACTGTGCTCGGCACGGGTTATGTTGTTATGGCAGGTGCCCCCAAGTGGCGCTGTTACAGGTGTCCCAGTTCTTTTTGTTTAAGATGTAAGCAACCTTCTAGTGTTCGGGAGACATGCAGTGTTTCAGTTATGGAAGGTTTTATGTAAACACAGCTTTGGGAGAGAGGGAGCTGAGTGAGCAACAGAAGAGTTACAGGTGCACTTCGAGTGTACCCAGACTCCTTGTCACTGATTTCTCCTGTGATCTGCAAGGCCTTGGACACATACTGCCACTCAGGAGAGGGGTAAAACCGAAGTCAGAACTGGACACTGGTGTCAGGAGCAACAATACACATAGACAGTCTCTGCCTGGAAGATCCTACAGTCTCAATTAAATGGCAAAAAACTTCATTAATACAGAGTTAAGGTTGCCCGGTGATAGCTCGTGCCCTTCTAGAGTGTCAAGTTCGGCAAAAATCAAATTTCAGAGTTAAGGTAAATGTTCGCGCATCCTTAACTTTCCCGCACCCCGAGCTGGCAAAACGTTGATGGTGTTAAGTGCAACTCTATTGAATGATGGATGAATAAATCGGAGCAGCTTGGGATAGCTGGGATTCTGATATGAGGTGATTTGAGTCTGCGTCTGCTTGTCAAAGGAAAGAGATGTATGTGTACCTTGTGGTTCCCGTCTGGCATCATTTCAGTACAGAACTGAGTAGGTCGTGTAGGTAGCAGGGCGCTAGGATCTTCTTGCCCTGGGTATTGTCAGTCGTGAGGTGGGGAATATGAGTGCAGTCTGTACATTGAATGATGGGAAGGGGAAGACATAGGGTTTGGGTGTATCCTGTGTGCAAGTGGAAAGGGATTGGAAAAGGGTATGAAGAGGTTAAACTTTACCAGTGTGGTATTCTGTCAGGACAGTAGGCTCAGTGTTTGAGTGTCACGCAAGTGCAGGTAGAGCCTCTGCATCACGATGAAAAGGCAGAATGCACGTATGTGGCACATCGCGCCATCGCTCGAAGAGGGCACAGTTAAGGTTGTTTGTGTATTTACCTTAACTCTGTGATTACTGGTTTGAGAAGTTTGAGTTTCGCTGAACTCAGCATTCTGGAAGGGCACAAGCTGTCACCAGGCAGCCTTGACTCCCTGTTATCTAAGTTTCTTGCCACTTAATTTGCTAGTTTTTAAACAGAGAAACGTTTGTCGGTGGTTGTCACCTCGGTTTGCCGCTGCTATGCTACTGTGGCTAGGTAATAATCAAAAGACCTAGCTTTTATATAGTGCTTTTCATCTGTCACTCTCAAAGATCTTTACATCATGTATCCCCATTTCACAGATGGGAAATCGAGGCACGAGAGATGAAATGGCTAACCCAAGCTCGTTCAGTGCCAGTGGCAGAGCTAGGAATAGTCCCAGGCCAGTGATTTTTCCACAAGGCCACATGGTTGCTTTGTGAGCTCTCAGTGCTCCTCTGCCTCCTGTATATTTTGTTATACCGGAAAGGGGATAATGGTCATGATTTGACATGTTTGCAATCTGCTGCTAACAGGGCCAGTGAGAGAAATCTCATCCGTGCTCTACGGCCCAAATCCTTGACAGTTTTATCATATGGTACCCGTGCCCAGCTTCCCACCCCAGGCTCAACAGTGTGTTCTTGGTGCTTGCTCCGAGCATGCCTCTCTAAATGTCCACCCAGAGGGGCAGGGCTTCCCCTGATCCTGGCACACATGGAGGGAGCGGGACTCAGACACCCTTAGAAATGCAACCCCTCCAAAACCTGGCTCACATGACCTGGTAGGGATGGGTCTCAGACACCCCAAACCCTGGCACATACCGAAGGGAAAAATGTGGGGGTGACAGGCACCCCATCTCCCCAAACACCCTGCCACTCACCCCTATGTGTCCTTCGCCCTCCCTGAGACCTTCAACCCCCTCACCTCCTCTGCCACCCATCCCCGTTTATCCCCCTCCCTCAATGCAGCCCCAAATCCCTCTCCCCATTATTCCCCCCACTTCTGAACCCCTAAAATGCTCCTCCTTGCCAGCAAGCATTCATGTAACTATTTCCCCCAAATAACACTCTCCCCAGACACACAGTTTAGCAGTCTGCTATCCTGCCTTTTCCAAATTTCTCCCCAAGTAGAAGGTCAAACTGACTTGGGGTCAGGATCAAAAGATGACTGACTATTCCTTTGAGCTATCCAGCTGCTGTAGAATAGTAAAGGCTAACAATCCTGTTCACTCTTCTGTCCACACAGGATCACTTTCATCCATTTAGAGTGTCATTTGGAAGGGGAGGCTTCTGATACTGTCATATAGAGAAGCAAAATATGTTTCAAATAAAGTTTTAATTTGATTTTCTCCATAGGGCAGGTGGGTGCCAGACTCTCTGTTGGAGGAACGCTTGAGCGCTGGGCAACCTGGCGCAATGATCTGAGCCCTGGTTTGATCACTCTCTGTGGGCGTGTCCACACTGCAATTAAAAAGACGTGGCTGCCTGTGCCAGCTGACTTGGGCTAGCGAGGGCTGTTTAATTGCATTGTTGGTTTCCGGGCACTGGCTGGAGCCTGGGCTCTAGGACTCTTGAGGTTAGAGGATCCCAAAGCTTGGATTGGCAGCCAGAACCTGGAAGTCTACACTGCAATTAAAGAAAAGGAGTAGTTGTGGCACCTTAGAGACTAACCAATTTATTTGAGCATAAGCTTTCGTGAGCTACAGCTCACTTCATCGGATGCATAAAGTGGAAAATGCAGTGAGGACGCTTTATACCCACAGACCATGAAAAAATGGGTGTTTATCACTTCAAAAGGTTTTCTCTTCCCCCACCCCACTCTCCTGCTGGTACTAGCTTATCTAAAGTGATCACTCTCCTTACAATGTGTATGATAATCAAGGTGGGCCATTTCCAGCACAAATCCAGGGTTTAACAAGAACGTCTGAGGAACAGTTGGGGGGAGGTAGGAGAAAACAAGGGGAAATAGGTTACCTTGCATAATGACTTAACCATTCCCAGTCTCTATTCAAGCCTAAGTTAATTGTATCCAATTTGCAACTGAATTCCAATTCAGCAGTCTCTCGCTGGAGTCTGGTTTTGAAGTTTTTCTGTTGATCCTTGATAATGCGTTGGAGAGGTTTTAGTTGGGGGCTGAAGGTGACGGCTAGTGGCGTTCTGGATCTACAACCTATCCTGAAGAACGACGCGTCACTCACAAATCTTGGGAGACAGGCCAGTCCTTGCCTACAGAGAGCCCCCCAACCTGAAACAAATACTCACCAGCAACTACACACCACACAACAGAACCACTAACCCAGGAACCTATCCTTGCAACAAAGCCCGTTGCCAACTGTGCCCACATATCTATTCAGGGGACACCATCACAGGGCCTAATCACATCAGCCACACTATCAGAGGCTCGTTCACCTGCACATCCACCAATGTGATATATGCCATCATGTGCCAGCAATGCCCCTCTGCCATGTACATTGGTCAAACTGGACAGTCTCTACGTAAAAGAATAAATGGACACAAATCAGATGTCAAGAATTATAACATTCATAAACCAGTCGGAGAACACTTCAATCTCTCTGGTCATGCGATTACAGACATGAAAGTTGCAATATTACAACAGAAAAACTTCAAAACCAGACTCCAGCGAGAGACTGCTGAATTGGAATTCAGTTGCAAATTGGATACAATTAACTTAGGCTTGAATAGTGACTGGGAATGGTTAAGTCATTATGCAAGGTAACCTATTTCCCCTTGTTTTTTCCTACCCCCCCCCACACTGTTCCTCAGATATTCTTGTTAAACCCTGGATTTGTGCTGGAAATGGCCCACCTTGATTATCATACACATTGTAAGGAGAGTGATCACTTTAGATAAGCTATTACCAGCAGGAGAGTTGCCATGTGGATTTTAAAACAGAAGAGTTGAATTTTAAACACAAACCTGGTCTAAACCTTAACTATAACATCACCCTGCTAGAAGAGACCAGAAAGACAAAGGATGGGGGAAGGAATATGATTTTTCCCGTTTTTCAGATGGAAAATTGAGACCCATAAAGATAGAGTGACTTGCCCAAAGTCCCATGAGGGAGTGGGTGGTAGAGCCAAGCGCCGAACCACAGATCTCTCAGTTCTAATCCAGGGCTTTAACTACAAGGGCCTGCTTTCTCCTGCAGAGAACTGTGCTCATTCGCTTGTGTTTTTTGGGCTCAGAAATGTGCTTTTTGGATTGGAGACGACCTCTCTTTTATATGGTTATGGTTTTTTAAAGTAGAGCTACTTAACAATCAGCATTTAAAAATTAGGGCCAGTACTACTGATAGATTTTCTGACCATGATACGCGTGATTTGTTGAAGTGTGTCAGAAAAATTCAAAAAGCTCTGACTACTGACCAGACCAGACTGAAACAAACATGTGAAAGCTATGAAGAGGGAAAACAAAATCCAGGTGCAGTTGCCTGGAGGAGGAGGGTGGCCATCTTCCAAATATTTGTAAAATGTCAGGTGCCATTTCCAGTATATTTGAAGGTCTTCAGACATTTCAAAGGCAAAATTCTACACAATTAGAATAATAAGAGCATTCCTGGTGTTCATCTGGAGTTCTGCACTAGAATAACTTTCTGATGTCTCAAATTACATACTGTTAATATAGAAGTGCATTAAAACCACATGACCCTAAATAGATATGATTATTTGCCAACAGATGCACACACAATTATATTCTAAAACTCAGCCTCAACTTGAGTCGATGGGAGAATGTATGGAGGTCATGAGCAGCACTAGGATTGAGTTTGCATTCAGATTTATAGTTAAATCAGGACTGAAAACTTATTTTACACTTAACATTTTCTTAGAAAGAAAAATCAGGTTATACTTGCCTCTGAGCTCAGGAATGATGAACTCTCTTTCTCCTCACCTTCTCAGGTGTGTTCTCTCTCTCTCTCTCAGCTTTAAATCTTGTGGGGTTCTTGTCTTCTGTTTCCACTTGGATGCCCTCTTCTCTTCACCCTCTTCCCAAATTAGGGTTCACCCCCTCAGCTGCCCACATACACCTTTGGGTTTTTTCTCCCCCTCTTCGACCCAGTCTTAGAATCTCTCCCCCTCTCTCCATTGCAGGTTCCCCTTTTCCTACCTTCAAAATACCTTGGGGGCTCTACAAAACCTTACAGACTCTAGGGGCTCCCCAAGGCACGGGGGCTTCTCTCCCTTGTACAAATTCAGGGGCTTTTTTCTCTCCCAAATGTAGAGATTTCCCTCCTGTGACACTCTACACCCTGGGGGAGCACCCTGTAACCCCCATATTCATCATTTGTATATAACTGTGATATTGCATACAAAGCATGCCATGTAAGGTATTATTGGAAAGGTTATGACCTGCTGAAACCCATTGTTCCATCTAAATTTGTATATCATTAATGCATATGAAGTTATGAGAATTGTGTTGTATGGTTGTCACTAAAATATGCTGTGGGTTTGGGAAGTGCCCAGATACTAGCTCCCCAAAGGCAATAACCAGGGGTGTACCCAACGCCCGTGCGGGTGTCGGACATCCATTAACTGCATTGCCCAGCAAGGGAGTTACAATTCAATGACTCACTTGCACAAGGCCACACCAGGGGAATGCCTTAACCTTGCCTGGTGACTCAGCAACGCCCACCAGATGGGCCTGGACTTGTGGTCTCTAAGCACATGGACTAAGGGTATAAAACAGAACCCAGTGGCCCCATGCGTCACCTTTTTTTTTTCCTTCCCCCACTTACGGTGCAAGCAGCAAAGACGCACTGTAGACTCCAACAGAGGAGACAGGCCCAGGTTTCCAGGGTGAAACCTGTGTATTATGAACTGTAACATCCAGTGGGGTGAGAAAACTGCTTGCTCTAAATACTACCTAGTGTCTTACAGTTTTAAGATTCAGACTGTGCACTTGTTTTGTTTTCTTTGGAAACTAATTCTGACTTTTTGCTTATCACTTCTAATCACTTAAAATCGACCTTTTGTAATCAACAACTTAGTTTAATGTTTATCCTTACCTGTGAGTTTGACTGAAGTACTTGGGAAATCTGCTCAGGTTACAAAGGCTGGTGTATTATCCACTTTCCATTTAATTTCCAATGAATAAACTGGCATTTCTCAAGAAAGGGTCTTGAGCAGTGCAAGACAGTATATTCCTAAACTACAACTCTTGGAGCTGGGGGGATTTGGCTGGTGCCTTTCTCTGTGCTTCATGAGTGGCTCTGGGAGCATTCACGCAATCTAGCTGGGTGTGGGGCTCCACATGAAGTTGTACTGAGGGGTAACAGCTCCTGCAGGGGTTTGCTGCTTGCCACCAGTAAGGCATTGTGACAGACACCCCAGAATAGAGAGTAAAGGGGGCACAGTGGTCCCACAGTCACAGGCTGCACCCCGGGCATCCCGTCACACCTCCCCATTGGGCAGAGTAACAATATTTTAAGGCATAGGAGGTGATGAAGGAGGCCGTGCAGGTGACAGCTCTGGTGGAAGGGGTTTCTCGACGTGTGTGCAAGATTTAGCAGACGGGAGTGGGATCATGCTTGGGTGTGCAGGGGGCTCATTATGAAGCCTTGAAGGAGGACAAAGACAGCTGTACTTGCGGGTGGTCCTTGAAGTGCACATGGTTATAACCTGCTGCCATGGTTAGCCACTCAGCTGGCTGGCAGCTCCATCAGGAGCCCAGGCTCTGCAGGGGGGTTCCAGAAACCAGCAGAACTTCTGCTTTTATAACCTCATCAGAGACTCTGGAACAGGCCCTGCCAACAGGGTCACACAGTCGCCCTCCTTTCAGGGGCTCTTCCCTCCCCACACCCTGGGAAACCCCCTGCCAGGGGGATCTTCTCCTCTTTGTCTCCCCCGCTTCGGTCCCTGGTCTCAGAGGAAGGTGGGTGTGATGCTGCCCGTGCTGGGCCTCGCAGCTGCCTCCCCTCCCCAGGCCTGAGGCTCAGAGCTGGGGGCAGAGACAGGAGACGTCTGTGTCCTCCAAGGGAGCAGCAGAGCTAGTGCCAGGGGCGCGGAGGGTCAGGATCTCCCAGCTCCTCCTGCTCTGAGCCTGGCCCAGCTGCCTTTCTCACTTTTCATTGGTGAAGGGTAAAGGGTAAGGGATGGAGTTTAGACAGGAAGTCCCACCCACTGCTGGTTTTTCACTAGACGAGGGGTGGGACTTGGGACAGAGTCTGTAACAGGATGTCTTACTCATTCTGGATGCTGATTGGTCAGACGGAGGGGCTGGTGGGTGGGGCCACCTGTCAGAGCAGCCGTGACGAGCCCCATTCACGCATTGATCCCCCTTTTCTGCCTTTCTCTCTCCTGCAGGTTGTATGCGTGCAGTGTCACAGACGCTGCCTGCAGGGATCTCGCTGCTGTTCTCACAACCAGCCGTAGCCTGACAGAGCTGAGCCTGTGGGGTAACGAACTGGGAGAGGCCGGAGTGCGGCTGCTGTGTGAGGGGCTGAAACACCCGAACTGCAAACTGCAGAGACTGGAGTAAGTAACAGCCGGCTCCCTTTAGTCTGTGCCTGATAACACTGATGTTGTGAGTTAAACTCAGGGTACCAGGGAGGATCACAACATCCTACAGGGCACGTAGTGGACTCAGGCTTCAGCCCTTGTTGAGCAGGGACAGCAGCTGGGCATCTCTGGAGACAAACGTCCTAATTATCCTCAGAACAGGAGCACATGGGCATTTTCCTGCCAGTGTGACTCAGCCTAGAGGTGGAGAGCCCAGTTCTCAGATTAGATGGTAGTTCATTATCTTGACAAACTGCAGTCACTCTACTGAGACAGACACCAAAGGAGCTAATTATGCAGTTTCTGGACTCGTGTGCTCCTTATGGGCACCTGAGTCCCACCGACAGCACCGTCACAGTTAGGAAAACGGGTGGGCAGGAAGTAGAGTGTAACACATTCGTAGCGCTGGAGTGTTGACACTGGAGGGGGAGCGGGCGCTAGGCACTCTGGGATAGGGATACTTTGACTGGGGTCTGTGCACGGCAGTGTGGGTGCCAGAGTCCTCGGTTCAAGCACAGGTCAGAAAATTCTTAACCAAGGGTTAAAATGCAGAGTCAATGCTCCAGCTCCGGGTTTCCAGACACAGGTCGGGTGACTCAAGTCCCACCTTCCTAGGCTTCCATTCCTGTGTACACATGCCCCCAGGAAAAGAAATGAGCGGTATTGAGAGGTTAAAGCAGGTAAAGATATATGTACAGGGGAGTTACAGTCTGTAATTTCACAAGGTAGCAGAGATGGAGGTGATCAGAACAGGGAACCAGTTGGATCACGTTACAATTCAGCACAAAAGGAGCAGAACTTTAGAAGATGTACAGAGCAGGAAGGAGGCATGCGTGGGATTGGACCACTTACTAGTGGTAACTAAAATGAGAAAAAAAATAAGAATTTAAACAGTCAAAAGATGAAGAATTTTCCCTTGTGTCCGCATTTATAGCTGCTGCTCACAGAAACCAAGTGGTCAGGATGGCCGTACATGGGTTCTTTCCTCATGGCGGGAAAAGAGGAATGCACTTCGAGACTGGTCTTTGATCTCACACACAATGGCCATTTGCTTTCAATGAGCAGGAATTAACACTTTTCTGTTCGCCGGGCTGGATTTCCAATTGGGCACAGTAGGCACGTGGCTTGTGGCGCTGTCATTCTAGTGGTGCCTAAAAATTCAACATTTGCCACTCCCGGACCCCGGCAGGGGGCAGGGCAGCTGATGGGGAGATGGCCTCACGCAGCCCTGCTGAAGCACTCCTGCCAGCTGGGAAGGCAAAGCAGCCCCCTGTGGCAGGGGAAGAGCTCAGCGGACCAACACAGGGGGCTGTGACAGGCAAGTGGGTCCTGAGGGAGCCCGGCCTGGGTAGGCCCCACTCCTGTTCCTGCTCCGCCTGGCTGATCACTGTTTCCGAGGGGCCAGAGCGATCCCCAACCGGCCCTGGCTGCGCTGCCAGCTCAGCCCAGCAGATACAGTCATCTCCCAGCGAGGCTGGTGAGTGTGGCTGGGGGAAGGCCACAGGAGAGTGGGTCTCTGAGGGAGCTTGTGGGGTGGGGCCTGGGCATTGAGGGAGTTCGGGGTGCTGAGCAGTGGGAGGCTTGTGGGGGGTGCTGGGCACTGGCGGGGGTTGTGGGAGGTGGGGGAGGTCTGTGTGTGTTGAGTCGCTGGGCCGTTGGAAATCTGTAGGAGGCACTGGACAATTGTGGTGGTGGGGCTGTGGGGGGGCGGTGTGCAGGGTGCTGTGCAGTTGTGGTGGTGAGGCTGTGGAGGGGGTATCTGGGTGGGGGGGCGCTGAAGATGCTGTGCCTAGGGGCGCGTAAGGTGTAAATCCAGCCCTGTCTGTTCGAGTTCTTAATTTATATTACACACAGCTTCTTTCTTGTTTGATGAGTTACTTCCTTACAGAGGCATATTCAATGCAAATGCTTGTTATTCCATTAGAACAGGGTGCAGATTAGTGAAAACAATGCATGCTACATCCCACCAGATTTTCATGAAGTTTAAATACTAAACACATTCTTATACATTTAACATTTCCTTTGAACAATACTAAAATACCAGTCAGCTGGTCTGGCTTCCAGCTATGAGTTTGTCAGTTCTTAGCTGATGCCTACGGCCTTGGCCAGAGCTGGCCCTTGGTTTATCAGCATCACAAGCACCATGCTCTGAACTGGAGCACTGGCTCTTGCTCTACCAAACTCGCTGCAGACAGACAAACCCCATTCTCCTGAACTGGCTGTAACAGTAAATACAAGAGTAAGTGAAATGTTCCTGTCTTCCTGCAACCAGGCTGGAGTTTGAGCTCCCACCTGCATTTTAGCAGCATCAGGTCAAGCCTACATGACAACAGCTGCTAAAAACTCACCCCCTTCAAGAGCTGTGTTACTGAGGGGCGGGGAGAGGGGGGTGTGGGGAGCCCCTACAGCAATGAGAGCTGAGATCAGGCTGCTCCCATAGGGAGATTCTCTGAGCTGGATTTTGCAGCCCCTGCTCCCTGTGAGCGCTGAGTAGCCCCACAGTGATCAATGGGACTGTCCGTGTCAGTCAGTGCTCCCTGCACTGAGCAAGGGCTGCACAATCCAGCCCTTTATGTGCAGCTGTCACTGCCCAGAGCTCAAAGTGTCAGTGGGGTGTGTGTTGGGGGGGAGCAGACCAGGCTACAGACTGTACCAGCGCTTCTCCTCCCCTCCCCCAAGTGAGAGGCACCTGCTGGCCGTGAACTCAGCGGGCAGGGGAGTGACATTGACACAGATCCTGTGAGTGCAGCTCATGGTGCTTCAGAGGGGCTGTGGGCTCAGGTGTTATGGCTGCAGAGAGTTAACATGTCCTTTTCCTTCCCTGTTTTCCCCACAGCTTGAACTCTTTGCATGTAACTGAAGGAATGCGGGCGAAGCTGAATGCTGTGAAAGACACAAAACCTGACCTGGTCGTACAGATACAGGGGAGCTGGTGAGCGGGAGCCACGGCACCAATGCAGCTCTGACCTGGCTGCTCTGCCACTGGCTAAAGGAGCAGCTGGGGGAGCGGGAGAACACCTGCCCCTATTAAAATTAAACTCTGCCAGCCCCGGGGACTCCAGCAGCACGTCAACATCTGTGGCACGGGCTGGGAAGAGATTGTCAGGGCCAAGCCTCCTGCATGAAGGCAAAAGGCTTAGGAGTAGGGGTTGGGTTTGCTCTATTCTCACTGTGCAGTGGGGTAGCTGGGTTTTTGTTTTTTTTTTGGGGGGGGGGGGGAACAGAAGGGAGAAAAGGGATCAGACCTAGGAGAGGGAGAGATGTGGGATTATGAGATGGAGGGGTCTGGTAACCTCCCTTTTTCAGTCTGTCAGTGCATGGGGGAGACTCAAGAACCATCCATGGGTCCAAAGGGGAACTGTCCTTCTCTTACAATGGTTCATACTATTACGTGTATATTTACAAGGGGGTTGTAATTTTACACAACTCCACAGCTATTAAGTCGGCATTTTTCTGTATCCATCTCCAACAGAGGTTTATCCTGGATGTATATGTGTGTCAGTTTTGCTAGAGTTCAATAAAGATCATGTATCAAGAAATAATTCTGCACTTTTAGAATTTCTGCTAAATGCATAAGAATTTTCCTATTCTCCAGAGCGGTGGGGGGGGGGCGGGGAAGGCCTCAGGGATGTTTCACAGAGATTTTGTCATGGTCCCAGTTTCTTATCCATTCCAGTCAACACTTTCAGAAGCTTGTGCTGGCAAAATGTCGGTTTGGCTGGGAAAAGGGGAGGGGGTTGTTTTTCCCCCATTTTCTGGGTGCTCCTGGCTTTTTCCGAAAAGTGGTGAGAGTAACAACAAAGGACCCAGAATATCCAGCTGGGAGGGGAGAACAAAGGCGCAGGGCAGAGAGATGGTTAAGGACAACGTGGCCCATCACCTGGTATTTTCAAAAGCCCTAACAGGCACCCCGTGCACCCAGACAGATGCTGCTGCTCTGGTGCATGACCGAGGAGGGACAAGTGAACACACTCACCTCACAACTACTCCCTTGCTCATATGGATACAACACACATGCAGGCCCCATTACACAACAATTAAGATACACACTCTGTGTGTTTGGGGGTATTTGTTTGTGGGTTTGACCAGGCAGGAGGAGGACTGGACTTACCTTAGCTCTGTGCTAAGCAGTATTAGAAGACTATTGCGTTTTGAAAGTAAGTTCATGTGGTGGACAGGGAATTATGTAACGTGGAAACCTCTTGACCAAATGAGTCCAAATTTAAACCACAAACTCTACCCTGGACCTTCTACTGGCCTAGCAATTTCCAGGCCTAGGTAATTACACAAGTGGACTTTAAAGCACTTTGAAAACTGAACTGTTCTTGACAACTGCAACAGAACCCCCCCTGTAAGTGAAAAGTGGCCTCGGGGAGAGTCCTAAGCTAGTTCACACACTGTGAGTGTGGATGAAGATCCATTACACGCTGAGTGGCACCTCTGCAGCTTTCTCATACAGCACAGTCTTATCAAAAGAGTTGAAAACAGCGCAGAAGGGTGAGACGTTTTAGGGAGAGTCCCAGGGCTACTGGTGAAGTTATTGGACATAAAATCAGAGCCTCCGGTGCATGTGGAGGTGGATTTTCACAGGCTCTGTCTGCCTTCAGGTGCTTGGAGGGACAGTAATGCCTGGCTGAGGTGTGAATAGCAATGAGAGTGCAGAGAACGTGTCATCCACCTGTTTTCAAATGCTCCTCATCTCTCCTTGCTCTCTGGGGAATGTGTAGAGCACCTTATGTCAGCGTTGAACATGTTTCTGCTCTCTGAAGAAGTGTGTATTTGTTTCCCTCCATACAAAAGGCAACTTAGCTCAGCAGCCATCAACTGGATTTTTCAGTGTGTGAATTTGTAGCAATTCGAGCAGGCCCTGCAGCAATTTATCCTGTTAAACCTGGACTGGTTTATATGGTAATTCCTCTGTTATAGGACTGGGATGGAGCCAATATGTTGCTGGATCACAAGGGCCAAATTCTGCCCTTAGTTACATCCGTGCAGATCCACTGACCATAGAGACTACACATGGACAAGACCCATGATCTTCCTGCCAGCGTAGGGTTGTTCCTGCAGAAGCCAAAGGGGCTGCGCAGGGGGTAACTCAAAGTGGAATTTAGCCCTAACACACTGTGCGTGATTCTCCCCTGCACGGCCCCATATCCAGACAGCTGCGTCTGAGCAAGGCTGGTGTGAAGATGGGTGTCCAGATCCCGCACCAGACATGAAGGGGTTAGGCATCTGCCATGGGTTCGAGGAGCCCTGCACTGCCGCACCTGCCAGGCACGTCAGGACTGGAGGGAGGGTTCAAAGGGGAGAAGCCCGGCCCTGCAGGAGGTAGCTCAGGGAGGAGCACAAACCTCTAGTCCCCAGCTCCCAAGGTGAGGCCTGGCCAAGGACAGAGCCTGCTCCCATGACTGCGGATGGTCCAGGCACCCTGAGGGGAAGGTGAGTTGGGCTAGAAACAGTCACCTCAGGACACTTTCTGGGGGTGCTCAGAGGACATTGAGCGGGGCTGTGGCTGGACAGAGGCTCCCTGAAGGAGTCACAGACATGTTGTTGTTGTAGTAATCGTTGATCCCTCGAGGTCGAGGATGACTCTTCCATGGTTTTATAGAAGTTTCTCCTGTGAAAGAAGCCCGCACGTGAGTAGTTTGATGTGGGGGAGCCGTTGCACACGGCAGCCACACAAATCTTGGCGGAAGAGGCACCTGTGTCCGGTGGCAAGAAAGTCCAAGACAACCAGGGGTTTCTCCTCCATTGCAGCCTTCAGCTGCCTCTGCAGCCGCTGAGAGGTGATCCTGCTTCATCCTCCTGCTCTGTCATTGGGTCTTTGTAAGGCTGAAGGGACCTCAAGAGGTCATGTCGTCCTCTCCCCCACTGGGGCAGGGTTAAGGAGGGGAAGGCCCACGGCACATCTGGGACGGGCTGTTTGCGTTTCTTGGGGTTTTACCCTTCTCCAGGCCTAGAGGGGTCAGCTCCAGTGGAACCAGCCAGAGAGGTGAGTTTCCGTCCCTCAGCCTGTTCTGCTGACAGCCTGGTGCCGGCTGACGAAGGGCTGGGTGAGCACATGGCCCCCTTGTATCCCACAGGGGGCGCTGTGGAGGGACCATGCCCTGCACAGACAGGTGCATTTCCTGGTTTTTGGTGTTGTCACACTTTGCTCCTGCTTTGCTCTGAGCAGACAGTGAGCCCTGTTTGTCCATCTGGGGCAACACTCTGGGAGTAGGGTATGGAAACGGTCACACTGCCTGGCAGGTTAGGGGTGTTTGACCCCCCATCTCCCATAATTCCCCATGGCTCCCAAAATGCCTTGCCTGATTTCTCACAAGCCATTGCTGAGCCAAGAACTGTGGTATCTGTGTGGATACAGGGTAAAGCTGCCCTGTGGTCAGACAGCGAGTGTGGAAGCACCGCACCATGGCACCTTGCCCTGGCACTGTCACTTCAGCACTTCTGGGTGCTGCAAACCCTTAGGAGTTACGAAGCAGCAGCTCTTCCCTCCCTGCCTGCCCCTGTCAGCCAGTGCTCTGGGTGCCCAACTGGGTGCCCCCTAGCCGGAGAACAGCTGCTGTATGTCCTCCTGGGCTCCAGCAAGGACTCCCCATTGGGCTGGCCTGCCCCGTGCCTGATCAGACCTGCCCAATTCCCTCTGGTGTCTCCCTACCACCCCCTTGCTGGCCTGGCCTCTTCAGCTCCTCCTCATTCCTATCCTGCTGCATCAGCTCCTCTTCCTGCCTCTGCTCCCCTGCCTTCTGGAGCCCACACCCTGCCCCAGGTGCACTGACTCCCTGGCATCACCTCCCTCTGGGTCTGTATTTACATCCACACACCTGCATGTGCTGCCTGAAACATTTCCCCGTCCCTTCTCAGTGCTCACTCCATCCCCCTCCCCCACTTCCACTCCCAGCTGCCACTGATTTCCCTTCTCTCTGTGACATTGTTCAGGAAGGAATAAATTCAAGTCCCTTGGTGGGCAAAGCTGTGAGCAGTGGCTGATTCCTCCTGCCAGCCCTTAACATGCCGGGGACTCCAGCACTGATGTTTAATCACATGCTGTTTGTGCGGTAACAGATCCTGCGTGGGAACCCTGTGCACAGGAAAGGCCTCTTCCTTATCAGGCAGGGTAAGACCTCACTCCTGGTACTGAGCAGTGCTGATCTTTCCAGGAAACCCCACCCCTTCTCTTTGCTCCTTGGGTTTATTATGAGCAACTCAGGATGTGGAATTTGATCCTTGTCTGCAAGAGGTGGCCCAGAGAGACCCACCCTTTCTCCTGGTCTCCATGGGACCCAGCTCTTGTTCCCCAGCCTATTTACAGAGCTGGGAGCCCTCCCAGCCTCTATTCTTAAACCCATCACACCCCTCCACTGCTACAGACCTCAGGCCCAGACCCTCTGGTCTGGCCAAGCTGCACTTGGTGCAGAGACAGAGTTTAGGGGAGAGGGTGGAAGGCTCACACGTGGCTGTCAGCTCCCTGTGTGTTCCCCTCACGCTGGGGCCTGGCGGGACTTAGAGAACCTGCAGCGCTGCTCTAGGTTGTGCCCGGCTGCCTGTGACCCCAGGGGGATGTTCCAGCAGCCAGGGATTGCCAGGGTCAGCTGAACTCCAGCCTCCCCGCCTTTCCCCTGCTCTCACCCCCTGCACTGGGGACAGCAGTGGGGTGAATAGGAGCCACGGTGCCAGCTCTCGGGCACCTGGGGATTCTCCAGTGCAGGGGAATCCTCAGGAAGTCGGCTGAGTGGCTCTATAGCCTCTTCGCACCAGTGGAGCAGCGTCAAGGGGCCACAGCTGGATCGAGAACCTGGGCCTTGCTCTTCAATTAAGAGCTG
This sequence comes from Eretmochelys imbricata, assembly GCF_965152235.1. Lineage (NCBI taxonomy): Eukaryota > Metazoa > Chordata > Testudines > Cheloniidae > Eretmochelys > Eretmochelys imbricata. Next base: position 18,431,963 of record NC_135577.1, read on the forward strand.
TGCTGTTTTCCCATCCATCATCCATGGAGAGCCAGAGACAACTCACCCCTGCAGTCCCATCTACACTAGACAATTGCATCACTGCCATTTGCAGCAGCGGGATTCAGTTGGCGTAGGCTGCAGCTATGCAATGCGTCTGCACAAGCCAGCCAGGTTCTGGTGCAGCAGGGCGGCGTGTCCGCACCGCACTCCCTGCTGCAGCTGAGCCGTGTGATTGCTGGGTCTTTCGCTCCTTAGACAACAAACACAATGGGAAGCAACCACAAGGGCCCAGTGGGCTCCAAATAATCATGTTTACTAACTGTATACAGCATGCGAGGCCTGGTTGCACACGCACTGCAGGGTTCTGAAACACAGGAGACATTTAGGGCCACTGGATGGCTCTTAAACTATTTAAAGGGATACTGCCCAGTTCCCACTCACTACAGTTACGCTTTGGGTGACTATCCTAGAGTTCCCAGCAGAGCTAATGGCAGGCCTGCTGGAGAGGCATCTTAATGAGATGTGGAGAAGCTCTTCCTTCTCCAACACCTCCTGAAATGTGCAGAAAGGAGACTGCTACTGTGCATCTCCTCAAGTTCCTAGGGTCTTGGGTCTGGCCAGTCTCAGAACTGTTCAACTGGCCCTCTTCCAGCCCCAATGGGCTCAGCCTCGTCTCTCTGTTCCCAGTCCAGGAGACCCCTCTTCCAGCTGCTCAACCTACATCATCTTCCACAATAGCCCCTCCTCCATCCTTTGTCTTCGGTCTCAGGTAAACAGGTCACCTGGGCCTCTTCTCCTCTCTTCCGTCCTTTGTTCCTCCACCGGCTGGAACTGGCTGGTCCTCTCTCCTCAGCTCACTCTACTCCCACTGGCCAGAACCAGCTGATTTCCAAGCTGAGGGGCCTCCCAGGCACCAGGTCACCAGTTGCGAGGGTACCCAATCTCCAGGCCATTGTCCAGGGTCCCGACTGCTAGGCAAGGTCACCCCTGGTCCTCTGCAACAACAAACCCCCTCTCCCACTACCTCGTTAAACACACAGCATGTGGGGAGACTGAGACACACAGTGTTCATGCAAGACACTAGGAAAATTCGCTGCTTCATCACAGATGCTCAGCCAGCGCTGCCAGAACAAAAGGGTGTATTAGTCAGTTGGAACAGAGCACAGGAAGTCCTTGGTTAGCACAGAGAAGTGAAGGTTAAAGCATTGTCCATTCTGGGTAGCCAGCACCCAGCCCAGCGGTAGTGAACCCCACAGGGCAAGCTTGGTCTCCCAGTCTCTGACCAAGGAGGTCAGACTTCTGGGTGTGCCCCTGACTCATTCCAGCAGCCCAGTCATAACTCCTCCACCTCACTCCTCCTCCGTTCTTTGTTCACCAGCTGGGCCAACACTGGTTGGCTTCCCACAGAGAGGTGGTCGTTGGTTGCTAGGTACCAGAGTCTCACTGACTGAGGTTGCCATTGTCCTCACAGATTCCCCACTGATAGGGGTCTACTTCAGCCAGTCCTCCTCCAATGACTCATTCCAGTTTCAGACAGGTCGGCGGCGTTCACACCTAAGTCTCTTAGCCTGCCCTGAGAGCAGACTGTCTGTCCTTTTTCACCCACTGGTAAGAATGCAACACACTGGGGAAACTAAGGCACACATAAGGGTCATAAAAGTATTACAGAGAATCCCACTTTGTCATAGTTGGTTAATAGGTTCCCGGTTGATGAGTGATTTTTCCTCACAGACTCTGTCATAATGAGCACTGCTCTCTCTTTCTTGTCACTACGACCTGAATAAATGCAATGTTTCTTCTCTTGCTGGAAGTGCTTCTTTATCTGCACCTGGCAGTCTCCTCTCACTGATGCCCAGAGAATTTCAAGTCTATAGTTGTCCATCTCCCTCATGATCTGCGAGATCTCTGATGTTTGGGACATTGTTCTCATGCTCCAGTAACCAAATTTGAAGTGTTTCCTTACTGGCAGCATCAAACGTCCCAAGGTCCTGGCTTTCAGAGACTCACTTTTACCAGGAACCTTCATGCAGCTCGAGGGGTCAGCAGTGCTCTCTGCTGAGCAGCCATTTTCACTGGAGTGGCAGCCTGGTTCCATTTCTGTAACCAGTAGGGTTTTTACAGGGTGAGTGGCTACCCTTGAGCTCAGCCCTCCCCACTTTATCAAGGCTTTGGACCAGTAGCCACATCAAGGTGCAGCAGACAGGGTTAAGGGTGAACAATCAACAACAGACTGGTGCAACATGGATGCTGGTGTGAAGCAAGGCTGCATTGTATCTCCACTGTCGTTTGGCATTGCCATAGACTGGATAGTCAAGAAGTGTATTAGCAACACAAACACTGGTATAGCAAGGGTAGGTGGCAAATGCCTAGAAGATCTAGACGCTGCTGCTGCTGCTGAGTGACACTGAGTGACACCGCCGAAAAGTTAGAAACAAAGACAAGCAACCTGGCTGTCTAGGTTCCTTCCCCACTCTGAACTCTAGGGTACAGATGTGGGGACCTGCATGAAAATCTCCTAAGCTTACTTTTACCAGCTTAGGTTAAAACTTCCCCAAGGTACAAACTATTTTTCCTGTTGCCCTTGGATTTTCGCTGCCAACACCAAACGTTTAACCAGTTACTGGTAAAGAGTTGTTTGGAAACGTCTTTCCCCCCCAAAATCCTCACCAAAACCTTGCACCCCCCTTTCTGGGGAAGGTTTGATTAAAAATCCTCACCGGTTTGCATAGGTGACCACAGACCCAAACCCTTGGATCTTAAGAACAAGGAAAAAGCAATCAGGTTCTTAAAAGAAGAATTTTAATAGAAGAAAAAGTAAAAAGAATCACCTCTGTAAACTCAGGATGGTAAATACCTTACAGGGTAATTAGATTCAAAACATAGAGAATCCCTCTAGGCAAAACCTTAAGTTATAAAAAGACACAAAAACAGGAATATCCATTCCATTCAGCACAGCTTATTTCCTCAGCCATTTAAAGAAATCATAATCTAACGCATATCTAGCTAGATTACTTACTAAATTCTAAGACTCCATTCCTGTTCTGTCCCCGGCAAAAGCATCACACAGACAGACCCAGACCCTTTGTTTCTCCCCCGCTCCAGCTCTGAAAGTATCTTGTCTGCTCATTGGTCATTTTGGTCAGGTGCCAGCGAGGTTATCCTAGCTTCTTAACCCTTTACAGGTGAAAGGGCTTTTCCTCTGCCCAGGAGGGATTTTAAAGGGGTTTACCCTTCCCTTTATATTTATGACACACACCCCAAATCACAGATAGGGTGAAACGCTGGCTGGGATTTCTTCCTGGAGCTCTAGGAAAAAACAGAGTGAATAAGACACATGCACCTCTAAATATACTACCAAGTACATAAAGACTAACAATATTTTCCACATCTCAAGGACGATTTTAACCAGTTGATTCTGGGAAACTTTCACGGGAGAGTGCATCAGCCACTTTGTTAGAAGCTCCTGAAATGTGTTGGATGTTGAAATCAAAATCTTGGAGAGCTAAACTCCACCGAATAAGTTTTTTGTTATTTCCCGTGGCGGTATTAAGCCACTGTAGCACAGCATGGTCGGTTTGCAGGTGGAAACGCCGTCCCCAAACGTATGTGCGTAGCTTTTCCAGAGTGTAGACAATGGAGCAACATTCCTTTTCACTGACCGACCAGTTACTTTCCCTCTCAGACAGTTTTTTGCTGAGTAACACTACAGGGTGGAATTCTTGATCCGGTCCTTCCTGTATTAAAACTGCTCCCACACCATGCTCGGACGCATCTGTGGTTACAAGGAACGGTTTGTCAAACTCTGGGGCCCTTAGTACAGGGTCAGACATGAGTGTCTCTTTAAGCTGGTTAAAGGCCTTTTGACACTCTTCGGTCCACTGAATGGCATTTGGCTGTTTCTTTTTGGTTAGGTCTGTCAGTGTGGCAGCGATTTGACTGTATTGCGGTACAAATCATCTGTAATAACTGGCCAAGCCAAAGAAGGATTGAACCTGTTTCTTTGACTTTGGGACAGGCCACTTTTGGATAGCATCCACTTTGGCCTGTAGGGGACTGATAGTTCCTTGACCCACCTGGTGTCCAAGGTAAGTCACTCTGTTTAGGCCTATTTGACACTTCTTCACCTTAACAGTTAGTCCTGCCTCCCTTATGCGCTCGAAGACTTTTCGTAGATGTTCCAGGTGTTCTGCCCAGGAATCCGAACATATGGCCACATCGTCAAGGTAGGCGACTGCATATTCTCCTAATCCTGCTAGGAGACCATCTACAGGTCTTTGGAAGGTGGCGGGTGCATTCCACAGCCCAAAAGGGAGTACATTAAATTCATACAGCCCGAGATGTGTGGTGAAGGCTGACCTTTCCTTGGCGGATTCATCTAGCAGTACCTGCCAGTACCCCTTGGTTAAGTCCAAGGTAGAGATGAACTGGGCCCGTCCCAGTTTCTCTAATAGTTCATCTGTGCCTGGCATTGGATAGTTGTCTGGACAAGTTACAGCATTTAGCTTACAGTAGTCCACGCAAAAACGTATCTCCCCATCTGGTTTGGGAACTAGAACCACTGGAGATGCCCATGCACTGCCAGAGGGCGGTTTACCCCCAACTGTAACTTAACCTGGATCTCCCGTTCTACAGCAGTTTTAGCTTGAGGAGACACCCGGTAAGGTAGGACTTTAATTGGGTGAGCATTACCTGTGTCAATGGAGTGGTATGCCCATTCAGTCAGTCCTGGGGTGGCTGAGAACGTCGGCGCGTAGCTAGTGCACAGTTCCTTAATTTGCTGTCGCTGCATATGCCCAAGGGTCATGGAGAGGTTCACCTCTTCCATGCCACCAGCACTTTTCCCTTTGTAGTAGACACCTTCAGGGCACTCAGCGTCATCTCCTCCCTGGGCTGTAAACTGACAAACCTTTAATTCTCTGGAATAAAAGGGCTTTAGAGAATTAATATGGTCCATCTTAGGCTTTCGGTTGGAGGAGGGGAATGCTATGAAATAATTAACAGCTCCCAGGCGCTCCTGGACCATGAATGGCCCTTCCCACGACGCTTCCATTTTACGGGCCTGGAGCGCCTTTAAGACCATGACCTGGTCCCCTACTTTGAAGGAATGCTCTCTGGCATGTTTATCATATCAGGCTTTTTGTTCTTTTTGAGCATCCTGTAGGTTTCCTTTAGCAAGGGCTAGAGAGGTTCAGAGGGTGTTTTGTAGGTTGGTTACAAAGTCCAGAATGTTAGTTCCTGGAGAAGGTGTAAATCCCTCCGATTGCTGCTTCACCAACTGTAATGGTCCCTTAACCTCACGGCCATATACAAGTTCAAATGGGGAAAACCCTAAACTGGGATGTGGTACAGCTCTGTAGGCAAAGAGCAACTGCTGCAACACTAGGTCCCAATCATTGGAGTGCTCATTTATGAATTTACGTATCATGGCCCCCAAAGTTTCATTAAACTTCTCCATCATGCCATTTGTTTGATGTGGTAAGGAGTGGCAATCAAGTGATTTACTCCATGAGCTTCCCAAAGGCTTTCCATAGTTCCTGCCAGGAAATTAGTTCCTGCATCTGTGAGGATGTTGGAGGGCCAACCTACCCTGGCAAAAATGTCTGCTAGTGCCTGGCACACACTTTTAGCCCTGGCGTTGCTTAGAGCTACTGCTTCCAGCCATCAGGTGGCAAAATCCATGAAAGTCAGTATGTACTGCTTTCCTCTGGGTGTCTTTTTTGGAAAGGGACCCAGAATATCCACAGCTACTCGCTGAAATGGAACGTCAATGATGGGGAGTGGCTGGAGAGGGGCTTTGACCTGGTCTTGGGGTTTTCCCACTCTTTGGCATACCTCACAAGACTGGATAGAGGTAGAAACATCCTTGCCCATTCCCTCCCAGTGGAATGACCCCCCCAAACGGTCTTTGGTCCTGTTCACCCCAGCATGGCCACTAGGATGATCATGGGCTAAGCTCAAGAGCTTGACCCGGTACTTAGTTGGAACTACCAACTGTCTCTGAGGATGCCAGTCTTCCTGGTGTCCACCAGAAAGAGTTTCCTTGTATAAAAGTCCTCTTTCTACAACAAACCTGGATCGATTAGAAGAGCTGAGAGGCGGTGGGTTGCTCCGTGCCGCCATCCAAGCTCTCTGGAGGCTTTCATCTGCTTCCTGTTTGGTCTGGAACTGTTCCCTTGATGCTGGAGACATCAGTTCCTCATTGGATTGTGGACCTATGCTTGGTCCCTCTCGAAGCGATGTAGGGGATGGGACTGTTTCCGTTGACTGTGAACTGCTTTCCACTGGTGCACTATGTTGGGGTTCATGCTCCGGCTGAGCCTCTTGTGTAGGGTTATCGGCTGCTGACGGTTCAGGTTCGGTGGGGCCCTCTGGTGTTGGGATTGCAAGTACTGGATTCAGTGCTGGCAATGGGTCTGGTGCTGGTTGTTCCGCCGGTTCCAGTTCTGGGACTGGCTCTGTCTGGGTCTCTGGGACTGGATCTACTACTGCTGTTGCAGACATTGGCCTGGGGTCCGGGTCCATCACCTCTGACCGGGTCCTGGTAGAAGTTTCCAGAACAGAGCTAGGCGTGACGGCTGGTTTAGCCTGGCTGTGGGTGACCATTCCCACCCTCTTGGCTCGCTTCACATGATTGGCCAAGTCTTCCCCCAACAGCATGGGGATGGGATAATCATCATAGACTGCAATAGTCCACGTTCCTGACCAGCCCTTGTACTGGACAGGCAACTTGGCTGTAGGCAAATTGAAAGAGTTGGACTTGAAGGGGTGAATCATCACTTGGATCTCTGGGTCAGTTAAATTGGGATCCACTCTATCATATCCCCCCTGAGTCATCTCTTTTCCAAGCTGAAACTTTCCCCAGTTTTATTAATCTCTCCTCATATGGCAGCCGTTCCATACCCCTAACCATTTCTGGTGCCCTTTTCTCAACCTTTTCCAATTCCAATATATCTTTTTTGAGATGAGGAGACCACATCTGCATGCAAATGACAGAGAAGAATCATAGAATGGTAGGACTGGAAGGAACCTCAAGAATAGGGGTGGGAACTAGAGGTGTGGGGGTGCTGCAGCACCCCCAGGTTTTATCTGGGGCTCCACTGCCGGCCCCAGGCCCATGTCTCAGCTGCTGCACCCCCCTGGGGTCTCAGCTGCCAGCCCTGCACCTGGGTACCGACTGCTGCCCCCCACAATCCCGGCTGCTGGCCCGGTGTTCACCCCTAGCGTGGGTGGGGGGGACAGAGGTAAGGGGGCTGGCTTTCAGCACCCCCACTATTAAAAGTGTTCCCGTACCACTGACCTTGAGAGGTCATCTAGTCCAGTCCCCTGCACTTAAGGCAGGATTAACTATTACCTAGACTAGAGGTGGGCAAACTACGGCCCGCGGGCCACATCCAGCCCACGGGACCCTCCTGCCCGGCCCCTGAGCTCCTGCCCCGGGAGGCTAGCCCCTGGCCCCTGCTGTAGCCCCTCCCCCGCAGCCTCAGCTTACTGCGCCACCGGCACAATGCTCTGGGCGGCGGGGCTGGGAGCTCCTGGGGCAGCGCAGCTGCAGAGCCCGGCCTGACCCGGTGCTCGGTGCTGCACGGTGCGTGACTGGCTCCACCGGTGTTCCAGGCAGTACGGTAAGGGGGCAGGGAGTGGGGGGGTTGGATCGAGGGCAGGGGAGTTCAGGGGCGTGGTCAGGGGTGGGGGTGGGGTGTGTATAGGGGTCGGGGCTGTCAGAGGGCAGGGAACAGTGGGGTTGAATGGGGGCAGGGGTCCCAGGGGGGCAGTCAGGAAGGAGGGGGGTTGGATGGGGCAGCAGGGGGCAGTCAGGGGACAGGGAGAAGGGGGGTGGATGGGGCAGGAGTCCTGGGGGCCGTCAGGAAGGAGAGGGGGGGTTGGATGGGGTGGCGGGGGGGCAGTTCGGGGCTGGAGGTTCCAGGGGGCGGTCAGGGGACAGAGGACAGGGGGGTTTGGATGGGGCAGGAGTCCCGGGGGGGGCATCAGGAGACGAGAAGCGGGGGGGGTCAGATAGGGGGCAGGGGCCGTGCCACGCCTGGCTGTTTGGGGCGGCACAGCCACCCCTAACCGGCCCTCCATACAATTTCCAAAACACAATGCGGCCCTCAGGCCAAAAAGTTTGCCTGCCCCTGATCTAGACCATCTCAGACAAGTGTTTGTCTAACCTGCTCTTAAAAATCTCCAGTGATGGAGATCCACAACCTCCCTTGGCAATTTATTCCAGTGGTTAACTAACCTGACAGGAAGTTTTTCCTTATGTTCAGCCTAAACCGCCCTTGCTGCCATTTAAGCACCTTGCTTCTTGTCCTAACCTCCGAAGTTAAGGAGAGCAATATTTCTCCCTCCTCCGTGTGAGAAGCTAGTTTCCACCCGGTTTGCCAACACTGGCAGAGGAAGGATGTAATGTCTCGAGTACTAAGTTCAGCTGTCACAGGGTTACTGGCCCTTTTAAGGGGAGATGGGCCCAGCCCCACGTGTGGCTGTTTAGCTGCCTCCCAGGGAGGCTTTTAAAGCCTGGTGAAGAGCACTGGTCCTTTTAGAAAAGCCAGCAAGGGCTGAGTGGAGACAGAGGAGCTACAAGGAGCAGATTGGCTCCTGTATTGAAATAGTCATTGGCGCAGGGACTTGAGTCTCCTGTCTCCCAGGTGAGTGCTCGGACCATTGGCCATAGAGTCACTCTCATGCTTTTTCTGGCCTGACGAATATTTAGTTATTTGTGCATAGTGGGATGGCTTCAATCGGGGGGAGAGGGGGGAGAGATCCACAAGAAAACATCCCATAGCATAGTGATTAGGACACTCTCCAGAGAGGTGGGTTCAAATCCCTGCTCCACAGCAGGTGTGGGGGAGAGATTTGAGCCTGGATCTAGTCTGTCATGGTTGAGTGCTCGACCCACTGGGTTAAAGGTTTTCAGGGGATCACCACCACTGCCTATGGCCCCTTGAGGCCTGGGGTTTAGGTCACATCCCTCTCCTCTATTTCCTATTGGCTAGCTTAAGCACATCCCTTTTTGATGGCTTTTGTAGATCCCGTTCTAAGGCTCCTGCCTCTCCCCATGCATTGTACAGAGAGCCTGGCCGCCAACCCAGGGCTCTGGATTCATTTAGGCAGAAGGCTACATAATCCTCCCAGCCTTGGGGGTACAGATCTTCTCCTCTTCCACCTTGTAGAGCGGATTCCTCATCCCTCATTGCCAGAGAAGCGTAGCGGTTCTTCATCACTGTACGCAGGAAGAGCTGCAAATTCTTCTTCCGCCAACGTGTAAATACAGCAGAAGGCAACTCTCGACCAAGGTTGTAGGTCAACAGGGCAGCCATAGTCCTGGTGCAGAGGCAACGAGTCCACATTTCTTTCAAAGGTATCCATGTAATCCTGGTATGGATCAGGAATGCCGGGTGTCCAAGTCAAGAATGGTGGACTAGGTTCAGGGGCGGAGGCTGGTTAAAGAAACCCCTACATTTTCAGTCATTTCCATTGCACAATTCCAGTAGGGACATCACTGAGCCATAGCCCTGACAGCCCGATGCTTCTGAAACTGGCCTCTGAGCATGGGGGCAGGGACAGTATCTGGCCTGGCCCCAGCTCCAAGGGGTCAGGGTGGGGCATGGTGGTGAGAGCGAGGTGCTCGGCCTGGGTTTCTCTCAGTGCTGTGGGCTCTATGGCTGCTCCCCCCAGCCCTTCTCCCCCAGGCCCAGTGAGAAAGAGCAGTACCTGCCGCAGGGAGTGGGAGCTTCTGGCCATGCGAAGGGTGGGCCCTTCAAGGGTGTCCCACGGAGCACAGCCCCTGCAATGCTTTGGGCACCTGGTGCAAGCACCTGAGGTAGAAGACGTGGGCCATGACCTGAGCTGTAACATCCTCCTGCTGCAAGGAAACAAGAATCAATCAGAGAATCGGACACCACTGATAACAAAGGGCATTAACGGCACCGGGAGCCAGCAAAATTTCCACCCAACCCCTCCCCACATCTGAGCAATAGATTCCCCCACCCAACCTGAGGCGAAATCTCGTCTCCTCTCCAGTGACTTCCAACCCCACTCCCACCATTGTGGAATGAACTCCTGCCCCCATTCCTCTCAGTCCCCCCATGAGAGCTGTTCTACCTCCCAACCCAGATGGGGATTCAGCTCAGCTCCCCAGAATCCCCTCAGCCACCCTCTCCCCCTCCGGCTGAGGGGTTGGGAGGCTTTGGGCAGTAGTGCAGTGGGGTGAGAGCAAGTGGACACCTTTCCCCAAGGGACCCCCCCTCACCCCTGTCCTTAAGGTGACACAATGGACAGTAGCTCTGGTGAATGGGGCACTTGAGCAGCCTCTGCTGACTGACTTCTCCAGTTTCCCCAGAGCAGGTGGTGGCAGGGATAACATGATACTAGGGCCCTAGAAACCAGCCTGAGGCCCTGAGGTGTATGAGAGGCTCACAGAGGTCGCTAGGGAAGTTGGCAGCCCCTAGCATAAGCAATGGCAGCGTGTCGTGTTGATGTGATGCCTGTTAGGAAATAGCCTTGCTGGAGAGCTGGGTCTGCTCTGCTTTGAGCTGCTCAGGGGACAAGCTGGCACCCACCAAAGGCACCTGCCTGGGTTCATCCTCTCCTTGCTCCCTGGTCAGCAAATGGGGATAGGATGGGAGTGATTTTCAATGGCCTGGAGGTGAAAGGCCCTGGGGGTCCCTCCCCAGTTGATCCTTCTTTGATTACCTCATCTCCTATCAGCTGGCCAGCTTCCTCCAGGATGGAATACGTCAGCACCAGCCCAGCCTGGCTGACACGGAGCTGGGGGTCATGTATGGCCAGCAGTGCTGCCTGGAGGAAGGTTCTTCTTTGGCCTTCCGTGAAGATCTCTCAAAAGACCTGAAACCAACAGCACTTGAGTCCTTGGCAATTGCCCAGAACCAGGCTCCAAATCTCTCTAGTGGCTCACAAGGAGAATAAGAGTCCTGCTGCAGCCAACCTTTGGCGTCCCATGGACCGAGGAACCCCCTTCAGGAAGAGGTTGCAGGCACTGAGGCCTGAAATCGCTCTTTCTGGAGCAGGATTCACCGCAGGTGCCGTGACATGCTGGGAATGTGTCTGTGCATGAGCTTGGTGCACTCTGGAACGCCGCTCACAAAGACAACAAAGGACCCCCTTCTGCTCCCAGCAGTGATATCTCCTGCAGCTCACCTGCTAGAGGTAGGGGCCTTTTAGATCTGCTTCTGTTCCCACTCCCCACCCCACTGACATTCCCACAAGCCTCACATTCGGTGCAGTAATTCAGCCGAGGGCAATAGCTCAGTGTCCCTAACCCAACGCCCAGCGCAGGGGCAGGTTCTGCTTCCTGACTCGCAATGGTGCTGGACAAACCCCACATCCTGCCTGTGCTTCGACAGGGTGTAGGGAATCCAACGAGGATCTGGTCTGGCACTAGCTGGTGTGAGCTTCCCAACTCACTGACCCAGTGGCTCCCCTCTCAGACACTAGGGTGTCAGCCAGGGAGAGAGTGAGCAGAGCCTGATCCCCCGAGATACAATCCTCCATTAACTCAAATCCCCAGGGGATCCCTTTTATGCCATGTAGCCATGGATCTATGGAACACACTGTCAAGGTTCCTTCCCCACTCTGAACTCTAGGGTACAGATGTGGGAACCTGCATGAAAAACCCCCTAAGCTTATTTTTACCAGCTTAGGTTAACACTTCCCCAAGGTACAAACTATTTTACCTTTTGTCCCTGGACTTTATTGCTACCACCACCAAGCATCTAAAAATATAACAGGGAAAGAGCCCACTTGAAAACGTCTTTCCCCCCAAAATCCCCCCAAGCCCTACACCCCCTTTCCTGAGAAAGGCTTGATAAAAATCCTCACCAATTTGCACAGGTGAACACAGACCCAAACCCTTGGATCTTAAGAACAATGAAAAAACAATCAGGTTCTTAAAAGAAGAATTTTAATGAAAGAAAAAGTAAAAGAATCACCTCTGTAAAATCAGGATGGTAAATACCTTACAGGGTAATCAGATTCAAAACATAGAGAATCCCTCTAGGCAAAACCTTAAGTTACAAAAAGACACAAAAACAGGAATATACATTCCTTCCAGCGCAGCTTGTTTTAGCAGCCATTTTAACAAAACAGAATCTAATGCATTTCTAGCTAGATTGCTTCCTGACTTTTTACAGGAGTTCTGACCTGTATTCCTGCTCTGGTCCCGGCAAAAACAACACACAGACCAAGAGAACCCTTTGTTTCCCCCGCAACCCTCCACCTTTGAAAATATCTTGTCTCCTCATTGGTCATTTTGGTCAGGTGCCAGCAAGTTTGTCTTAGCTTTTTAACCCTTTACAGGTGAAAGGGTTTTTCCTCTGGCCAGGAGGGATTTAAAGGTGTTTACCCGTCCCTTTATATTTATGACACACACACAAACTGGGGCCGTTAGCAAGGCTCCAACCCAGGATCCTCAGCCTCTCGCAGCCGAACACTGTCAGCTGGAAATAAGTAGCAGGCTCTTGCCCCGTATCCATGACACACTCACTGCAGGGGGAGACAGCTCTACACCTGAGTTCCTGCAATGCAGCGGCAGGGAGTCCTTACCTCCCCCACCCTGGCCATGTTCCTATAGCCCAGGCGCTCGGTGTCCTGGAGCCCGTCCCGACACCACAGCTCTCTTGCCTCTCTGACGTTCAGCCCTGGGGGAGAAAGACACACCCATTGGGGAGGTTTGGCATTCCAGTTTCAGTGACTGTTTCCTTCTGTTCCCTTTGCTGGGTGCACACTGGCCAGCGTCCTTGTGGCATCCACGGCCCAATGGACTCGCAGGGTCCCCACCAGGCGGTTTAGTACCTGAAGGGGGATTCGTCTTATTCATCACAGTGATCATGTGACCCTTATGGTCTCTGTGCTCTGGGAGTGGGCGCCTGTTAATGGTGGCGTCTAATACTGAGAACCCTCCATGCCCACTGAAGTCAGGATCTGGCCCTAGCTACCCAACTGGTGACATCCTACAAGCTGTGTGTCCATCCCCTGTGGTCCCTGCTCCTGCCCCTGCCCTCATGATGGGCTCTTTCTCTCCATGTGTCTCAACAGCACCAGTCCTGTCCCCTCATGGGCTGGCACCACCGTGGGCTGATTTCCCTGGGCTGGGGAACAGAGCTGGGCTCTGAGATAAAGCAGATTCCTGGCACTTTCTTTCTCTTCCCCTCTCCCACTCCATCTGTAGGAGGTGCTGGGGTGGGGCGACGCTAGAGCCCTCATTCTCTAGGGCTCATCCAATGGAGCTTGGAGCAAAGGGACCAGGGCAAGGGCCCTCTATGAGCACTCGATGCCCAGATGCTCCAGAATAACAAGGGCCCTGAGGCCAGGCACGAACCTGCCCGCCAGTGGCCTATGGAAAGTGGCAGTCCCTTACAGACCCCGGGGGAACCACTTAGCCAGGGGAAGAGGAACTTGACTCAAGCATAGTCAACTATGGCTCAGTTCTTACTCTGCCTTCCCATGGGGGCCCTCTCTATGTACAACCCCTACAGCAGCTCGTCCCACAGCCTGTCAGATCCACTCCTGCCTATGCAGGATGCTGGGGTCAAAGGTCATGTACGTCAAACCCGGGAAGGGAGGTGGCGAATTGGAGCAGGGCAGTGCTGCTCTGTATGGCCCTAGCTCTCTCCTGGGTTTCTCTGGAGTGGAGCCAGAAATGGACATGCTGCGGGAGAAGGAGGCAGGGGAGGGTCAACGGGCAGGCGTACATGCTCTACAAACGAGCCTCTCCCCCTCCCCAAGGGATGAGACATTGTGCTCAGGGTAGAATAGCTGACCCCTGGTCGCAGAGCTTAAAAAAGGGGGCTCATGACTCTGCCCACATCTTGCTGGGCACAAGCTGTCATTTTCTCTCCAGGCTCAGACAACGTTTGGCTTTGGGGCTGGTCTATTTGCTCCGAACCCTTGATCCAGGAACAGCTGCAAAGTCCTTGGTGGGATGGATGTAGTGGGCATGAGGACAATCCCTCTGGGAACTGCAGTGTGCGTAGGACAGAAGAGCTGATTCCCTGGGGCTCCTCCTGTGAGTCAGGGTCTCCCTAGAAAGGAGCCAGTGACTTTTCTCAGAAGTCCGTGTCCTGGATCCCACAGGGGTTTCAGTCCCTCAGTCCGCAGCCAGGCCTGGTGCTCAGTGTTAGTGCTTAATGGAACTATAGAGAGCTCTGGCTTATCGTCCCAGTTCCTTCCCTCTGCCTCTCCCCCAACCCATCCTGGGAGGTGGAAGGGCCCCAACATTGCACTGCTCTGCTCTGGGAAAGTGTGGCCGGCTCGGTCCAAGATGGGAGGACACAATGGAAACATGGCTCTTCTAGTCTCTCCTTTGTAGCCCTCCCACGGGGTTAAGGACCTCCCAATCTGCTCACCTCCAAGAGGTGCTGCAGCTTGTCCTTGGTGGGCGTCTCTGTCAGCAGGCTCCTGAGCATGGTGTCCAGCGTCTGTGAACAGGTCTTGTGCAGAAGAGGGCGCACCCATCAGTCATTGTATCTGGGGCTACACCAGACAGGGGACAATTACGGGGGGTTCTCTGGGGACTCCTGGCAAGACCCAAAAGACACATCCTGGTTTCTCCCATTCACATTACTCCAGAGACACTTAGGAAGAGCTCATGGCCAGATGCCTGCTTGCTCTTCAATCCTTACCCTTAGCAGTTCTCTGCACAGGCCTGGTACCCAGCAGAGTATGGAACAGCCAAACTGCAATGGGTGGGAGGTAGGATCTCCGGGAGAGTCCAGGCAGCAGAGCACAGAATGAGGAGAGGAGAGAAGGCTGGGATCAGACACAGAGGGGTAACGCAATCCCCTCTGGAGGGAAGGGGCCCTCCCTGCCAGTTTGTGTCCCCTACCCAACCCGGGCCTGTTCCCAGCTCTGCTCACCTCTCCCCTATTCTCAGCAGCTTCATCAAACCGAGGGAGGAGGGACCAGAGGCCGCTCCTGGGACAGAGAAGTAGGATATGACCTACCCGGGAGTGGGTGGTGTCCTTTCCAGTGCCCATGGTGAAAATGGTGTAAAGAACAGCCCGCAGGAGGCGTGATTCCAGCTCCAATGCAAGCGGTGGCTTCAGTTTGCTGGCAGGAGAGAGGAGTCTGTCTTACCGTTTGCAGCACTGGAGTGGCCCTGGCAGTACCATGGGCATGACCCCCCTCCCCTGCAGTGATCCCCTCCGTAAGGCCACTGTAACGTTACTGGAGTGAAATCAACCACCCAGCCAGGAGACAGGGGACGTTCCCACCTCCTCTGCTGGGGGATGCGAACAGCCACAACGGGGGGTAACTTAGGTGGGGGAGGATCTGTGACTCCAGGCTCTGGGCCTGATCAGCACCAGGGTTTGGGCAGCTGGACAGGAGGGTCCTGGTACCTGAGGTTGCGAACCGTAGAAATGGAGCTAGACAGGGTGGAGCTTGGCTTGGACTCCAGGGGGAGATCTTCAGTCAGCTCCTGGGAGACCCCAAGGAGACAAAGCCGTGTGTGAGACTCAGGCCCCACAGACCCACAGGCGCTTCCCAGGGAGGAGGCTAAACTGCTCTGCAGAAACAGCCAGTATCACCCCCACCCCCAACCAGCTGGGCCCCCCATTCCTCCCACCCATCAAACTTACGCCTTCCTTCCCCCTCTCCCACCCAATTCCTCCCTCCACTCAGCCTCAGCTGCCCCTCTGGCCTTATAGTTCCCCCACTGCCAGCTCCTAATCTGTGTTAGAAGCTCCCCCTTCCCTGCTCCCCAGCCCTCAGCCCCAGGAACCCCTGTCCTCTGCTTCCCCCTCCAGCCCCACTAACTCTTCCTCCCATGTCTGGCTCCCTTGCTCCCGGGGCCGGGCACGGGGTCCCACTCACTGCAATGCTCTCCATAAGGGCTGCTTTTGAGAAGTGTTGCTCCAGGGTGTCCCGCCCCTGCCGCTGTGCCGAGAAGCACAGACTTGGGACAGCATGGAGAAAGCGGAGCTGTTTGGCCCTGTTCTGCACCCACTAGGAGTGGGATTGGGTTGGGGAGAGAGAGGGAGCCTGTTAGGTAGGGTCCTCCCTGCCACACCCAGACCAGCTTCAGGGCTCAGGACCTCCATGGGGTTGGACAGGGAAAGACACCCCCCCCCCGCTTCCCGAAACCACAGTGTCACCCTGCACAGACAGGGGTTGTAACTGGGACAGTGTCTGTGGGGAGAGGACACCTTGGCCTATGTGGGACAAACATCCCCACTTTGGGGTCTCAGATAACAGAGGAGAAGTGCCCCCCATTGGGGTGATGGTTGCTCTGGGACAAGACGCCCCTGCATAAGTGGGGATGGAACAAGGGGCAGGACAGACTCGGTAGCAGTGCAGATGGGGGATTTTTGTACCTCATCTCTGCCCTGGAGGTGCTGCTGGATGACCCTGATGGAGGCTTGTTCTGGGGACACATCCTTCTCCTCCACGTCCTCCAGCTGGGCACTGTGGGTCTCCGCCCCAGGAAGAGAAGGAGAAAGGATAATTCCTGCTGCTGCTGGGGGGATGCAGTGGAGAGAGAAGGCTCAATGTTCCCCCCTCCTCTGCAGGGAACCCCATGGCAGAGAGAGCCCCACCCTGCCCCTCCCAGAAACGCCCTCAGCCCCATCAGCCTCAGGGTCCCGTGGCAGTCAGCGCCCCCAACATTATTGGGGAGGCTGGAGCTCCCCCGACTCCGCCCAGCATCCCCTGCCGCAGGGCGTGGCTCTGCCATTCCCACTGGTGTCAGTGGGGCTCACGTGGCTCTGTCTTGGCGCCTTGGCGAACCAATGGGCACAGGGTGTTACTAGTCCCCCACCGCCCCAGTCCTCCTCCCTTTCCCTTGGCTCTCCCCTCACCTGCACAGAGGGAGCCTTCAGCCTCAGGGCTGTCAGGCCCCACGGAGGGGCTGCTGGCCCCGCGGGAGTCGGCGGAGCTGCTGGTCCCTGTGCCAGAGTTGCCCATCTCCTGCTCTGGGCTGGCTGGGGGCTCCTCAGTGGCCAGGCTGGTGGATGGCTCCTCCTGGGCTCTGGGACGCAGCTCCCGGCTCCTCTGCTTCCTGTAAAGGAAGCCCCAGAGCCGCTTTGCCCAGCTCTCTCCCTCTCCTGGATCCCTCCTGAATAGCTGCACTCTGGGCCACCTCCATTTGGGCCCAGAAGGTGCCTCAGGGCCTGCTATGGGAGCTGGTGTCTTCCTCCTCCTCCAGAAGCAAGGCAGCTCCTCCTGTTTGCCTGGCCACAAGCCTCTTCCCTGCCCCCGGGGACAGAGAGTCCACTCTCCTCCTGGACAAGCCGGCCTCTTCTTCCTACTGGCTCTGGAGCCACCTGCTCAGCCTTCCTCCTCAGCATCCGCTTCCGCGGCTCCATCCTGAGACTGAGTGGGGAGCAGCCATGAGTCTGGGCTCAAGGCAGCCTCTCATTAACGGGCCTGCCTGAGCCCCTGCCCACCTCTCCTCCACTGAGGCAAGTCTCCCACACTGCACACCCCACCACAGAGCACAGGGGGTGCCTTCCACAAGCACTGGCAGCAGCTCACAACACAGGCTGCTCCCAATGTTCCCCTCACCACTGGGGCCCTGTGACACCGGGGGAGTCTCGTCCTTTCAAAGCAATGGGGCTCTCAGTTAGTTTGGGCAAGGAATTCTCTCCATTGCAATAGACCACACTCCCTCCCAGGCCAGAGAAAGAGCAGAACTCGGACAGTCCCCAGCGAAAATTCACAAGGTGTCAATCCTAGGAGGCACGGGTTGCCCTCAGTTCCCATTGATTTCACTGACTGGGGGTGTGGGTGTTCAGCAGCTGGCAGGTTCTGCCCTCCCCAAAGACTCTCGACCTGGGGAACAATCTCTGAAAAGGGATGGGCAGGGAGCCCTATTGCTGGGCCATTCCCACCACACTGGGGAGGGCTCTGGAGAACACCCTGCAAGAAACAAGCTGCCCAGGCTGAGCGAAGGGCTGCAGGGGTCTGTGTTAGGAAATCTAGTCTCATTAAGAGGAGATTCCCCCCATTTCTGCCCCTCCCCAAGCAGAACAGGGAAGCCTCTGAGGAAATGCTCACTTGCCACTCACTTGCTCTAGATGGGATGGAGCTGGATGGCAGATGCTCACTGATGGTCGGTCCCCTGCCCTCCTCCTCGATCTCCCGCACCCAGGTGGGCTGGAAAGGGTGCTGCACAATGCCCTGCCAACAGGGCAGGGAGTAGAAACCAGGAGAACAAAAGTGGCTGTGAAAACAAGACAATGTTTTATTGCCAGGGGATGGATAAACTCAAGCTAGCAGCCTGGGGTCCAGAACACTGACTGGAAGCCAGCAGGACACCTCCCATCTCAAGATTTCCTAGTACCTCACGCACATTCCTGAAGTGTGACGACCCAAGGGCTGTAGGGGAGGGAGCCCAACCCCATTGATGGAAACAGAGGCCTGGGCAGGAGAAGCCGCTGCCTCAGGGTCGCACTGGGAGTCAGTGATAGAGCCAGGGATGGAGCCCAGGAGTTCTGTGTCCAGACCACTGCACTAGCCACTACAGGAACACTCCCTTCTCGACCTGGAAAGTGCAAGCAGGACCCTGTTCCTAGTGTCCCTGGCTTTGAGTGTGACTTCTTGTAGTGACTGAGACAGGGTGTTGGGAGTCAGGACTCCTGGCTTTCATTCGTGGTTCTCCTATTCACTTAAGGGACCTTGGGCAAGCCATTCCCCCTCTCTGTTTCAGTCCCCAGGAATAAAATGAGGATCTAATACTTACCATTACTGCAAAGCACTGTGAGATTTACCCAGAAAGAGCCATTCTGTAAGTGCGATGCAGCACTGGACCATCAAAGGTCAGATCCAAATTCCTGCACTGGAATGGGTTACCTAGAGAGGTGGTAAAAAGAAAAGGAGTACTTGTGGCACCTTAGAGTCTAACCAATTTATTTGAGCATAAGCTTTCGTGAGCTACAGCTCACTTCATCAGATGCATACTGTGGAAAGTATCGAAGATCTTTTTATACACACAAAGCATGAAAAAATGGATGTTTACCACTACAAAAGGTTTTCTCTCCCCCCACCCCACTCTCCTGCTGGTACTAGCTTATCTAAAGTGATCACTCTCCTTACAATGTGTATGATAATCAAGTTGGGCCATTTCCAGCACAAATCCAGGTTTTCTCGCCCCCCCATCCCCCCCCCCACAAACCCACTCTCCTGTTGGTAGTAGCTTATCTAAAGTGATCACTCTCCTTACAGTGTGCATGATAATTAAGGTGGGCCATTTCTAGCACAAATCCAGGGTTTAACAAGAACGTCTGAGGGGCGGGGGGGGTAGGAAAAAACAAGGGGAAATAGAAAAGGAGTACTTGTGGCACCTTAGAGACTAACCAATTTATTTGAGCATGAGCTTTCGTGAGCTACAGCTCACTTCATCGGATGCATACCGTGGAAACTGCAGCAGACTTTATATATACACAGAGAATATGAAACAATACCTCCTCCAACCTAACTGTCCTGCTGGTAATAGCTTATCTAAAGTGATCATCAGGTTAGGCCTTTTCCAGCACAAATCCAGGTTTTCTCAAATAGGTTACCTTGCATAATGACTTAGCCACTCCCAGTTTCTATTCAAGCCTAAGTTAATTGTATCCAATTTGCAAATGAATTCCAACTCAGCAGTCTCTCGCTGGAGTCTGGATTTGAAGTTTTTTTGTTGTAATATCGCAACTTTCGTGTCTGTAATCGCGTGACCAGAGAGATTAAAGTGTTCTCCGACTGGTTTATGAATGTTATAATTCTTGACATCTGATTTGTGTCCATTTATTCTTTTACGTAGAGACTGTCCAGTTTGACCAATGGACATGACACAGGGGCATTGCTGGCACATGATGGCATATATCACATTGGTAGATGTGAAGGTGAACGAGTCTCTGATAGTGTGGCTGATGTTATTAGGCCCTGTGATGGTGTCCCCTGAATAGATATGTGGGCACAGTTGGCAACAGGCTTTGTTGCAAGGATAGGTTCCTGGGTTAGTGGTTCTGTTGTGTGGTATGTTGTTGCTGGTGAGTATTTGCTTGAGGTTGGGGGGCTGTCTGTAGGCAAGGACTGGCCTGTCTCCCAAGATTTGTGAGAGTGTTGGGTCATCCTTCAGGATAGGTTGTAGATCCTTAATAATGCGTTGGAGGGGTTTTAGTTGGGGGCTGAAGGTGACGGCTAGTGGCGTTCTGTTATTTTCTTTGTTAGGCCTGTCCTGTAGTAGGTGACTTCTGGGAACTCGTCTGGCTCTATCAATCTATTTCTTCACTTCCGCAGGTGGGTATTGTAGTTGTAAGAATGCTTGATAGAGATCTTGTAGGTGTTTGTCTCTGTCTGAGGGGTTGGAGCAAATGCGGTTGTATCGCAGAGCTTGGCTGTAGACGATGGATCGTGTGGTGTGGTCAGGGTGAAAGCTGGAGGCATGTAGGTAGGAATAGCGGTCAGTAGGTTTCCGGTATAGGGTGGTGTTTATGTGACCATCGTTTATTAGCACTGTAGTATCCAGGAAGTGGATCTCTTGTGTGGACTGGACCAGGCTGAGAGGTGGTGGAATCTTCATTCTTAGAGATTTTTAAGGCATAGCTTGACAAAGCCCTGGCTGGGATCATTTAGTTGGGGTTGGTCCTGACAAGATTGCCTTCTGAGGCCTTTTCCAACCCTAACCTTCTATGATTCTATGATCCTAGAGTGAGGAGTGTTTGGATCCTGGCTTTCAGTTCAGCCCAGTACAGAGAGAGGTGCCCACCCTAGAGTTTGGATGGAGGAGGATCAGCCCTTTCTGGGTTGGGAAATGAGCTAAGAGGCCCTTTCATACCTAGTGGGGTGGATAAAAATAGATTATTTTTAAAAAATATTAACTGGATTTGTAATTAAATTAACAACAGGCTTCTTTATTAAAAATCATCTACTTAAAATTAATGATGTGTTAGCTAAGCCCCTGGAACCAAAGTTAGCTGAAATGCTAACCCAGCTTTGGACAGCAATAGCTTCCTTGAAAGGTGCAGAAAATATTTTCTTCATTTCAGTTTATTCAAATAGTTCCATTCAATTGACCAGTTCGTTGATATTTAAGAACACCATCTAGAGTTCACAAAACAGGCAAACTTGTTTTCCTCTTTCAATCTATGAATAATCTGTGGATCTACTAGTTCATAAATCTAGAAACACCTGGTGACCAGAATGTATCATTTCAATTCACTAACTACACTTCACATTTCCTTTGTTTAAGAAATCAGTTAGTTTTAAATGCAAAACATTTTTGATACAACTCTTTTCTCATGCTTCTCTTTCTAGCTCTGGCATGACCTTGCTGTGTGACCATAGACAGGTCACTTCCTTTCTCTTTACCTCTCTATCATGGGGATGGAGAAAATTCTCTAAGTCCTAGCAGGAGAGAGATTTGAGCATGCCAGCAGTTTTAGAGCCCTTGTGCTCAAAAGGACAGTGGGTGATTGTTATTTGGGGCAAGAATCCTGACGGATTTACTACTTGTCCCCCATTCAAAGACAATAACACATCTCTGTGTTTGCAATCATGAGTTAGAAATTCTCAGTGCCCCTCTGTCTCCCACTGCCATCAGATGTTCCTTGGATTATAGAGGCTTGGATGCTAACAGGACTGGAATTTGTCACCGGCTTCCTGGATGTTCCTAGCCAATGAGGGTCTCAGTCAGGACTCAGAGGCCCAGACCCCAAGACACTAAAGATCAGGGTGGATTGATTTAATTCAAAATGTTTTGCATTTGTATTTTTGAGTATTTTTCTAATGAAAGATTGATTCTCATGAAATTCTTAGTGGTGGCAGATGGCAGAACAAGGAACAATGGTCTCAAGTTGCAGTGGGGGAGGCGTAGGTTGGATATTAGGAAAACCTTTTTCACTAGGAGGGTGGTGATGACCTTGAATGGGTTACCTAGGGAGATGGTGGAATCTCCATCCTTAGAAGTTTTTAAGGCCTGGCTTGACAAAGCCCTGGCTGGGATGATTAAGTTGGGGATTGGTCCTGCTTTGAGCAGGGGTGGACTAGATGACCTCCTGAGATCTCTTCCAGCCCTAATCTTCTAGGATTCTATGAATAGGAAACCATTAAAACATGTTGACTTGCTGGTTTTGCAGGCTACATAAAAACAAAAAGGTTGATTGAAACATTTTTTTTTTCATTTAAAACAAACTAAGGTAAAGAAGTACCTCTAGTTAGTTAATTGAACTGATTGTTCCTCGTCATAATGTCCTTCAAGATTTTAGAAGTAGTAGCTCACATCTCCTCCTCTCTAGCATTTATTCATATATTACAAGAGGAAAAGAAGCGTTTATTCTTTTTCATCTCCTAATCAGTTTCTTAAATTTGAATGAAGAAGCTGCATCAACTGAAATGAAGAAAATATTCTGTCTGCACCCACAGAAGAGGTTATTGCTGCCAAAATCAGGCTCAGTATTTCAACAAACTCTGGAGCCAGGTGCTTAGGCAGTGACTTCCAACAGTTCAGTGGTTTGACTTCCTCTGAAACTTGGCAGCAAACATGGATTTCTTCATGTATTTATTTAATTTAAATTAGTTTAATAGGTTATAGCAACTATAGGCCTTAACATAGCTTGTCATAGTTTCAAATTTTATCCCTGATAGTTTGGGTTTTTAAAACAAATAAAATGGTTTTTAAATTTATATTTTAAAAATCCAATTTGCATTTTTAAATCCTTTTTGGGATTTTTGGTTTTGAAACAGCCATTGGTTTGTATGCACGTTGATTTTAGAAGAACGACTTCATTCAAGGGAATCATAAACTGCTCATATTCTATGAAAGGAGAGGAGGCAGCAAAATTCATCATATCAATAATTGGTTGTGAATTATTTGCTCAGTCTTAAAAGAGACTAACTAGAGTTTTGAACACTGGTTGGTTTATGTAGGCCCAGCTAAGGAGGGGGGGGAGAGGCAGGAGTGCTGTCTCTGTCCCTGCACCAGTACCAATTGCACAGGATGCTGCCACAAAACCTACGTTTGATTGCCAAATCGTCCAAGCCGTTCCTCTCCTGCACTTGCTGGTTTATAAGTTTCAAATCAACAAAACCTTCCCCTTGACAGTCACTGCCCAGGTGGTGCTGCAGACAGAGCGGCCTGAGCAGTAACCCTGTGACATCAGCGGTAACTCAGCCACCCGTCGCTCACTCACTCCGCTAACCCTGAGCATGAACCCGAACCCTGCGGCCTGCCTTGGCCATCGCTCCCACTGAAACCTGCAGGTTCATGTGCTGATTTATGCAAATCGCCCACGGAGATTTAGCACTGACTGGCTGAATTAACTCTGAAGTCACAAGGCTCTTCAGCTTACAGCACCAATGTAAGGGGCCCAGTGTGGAAATCAGGCGTTTCTGACGGTGTTGTTTTCCAGTTGTCACTAAAATCAACAAGGTTCTTCCCACCGATGCCTAGAAATTCCCTGAAATTTTGGAATGAATTGGAAGCAGGCTTCAAAAAATTTCGCCTTACAGGCAGACAAAGAAATGCCATTGAATTGAGCCTTAGGCCTCACTGTACTCAGCCAAGAGTGCCTGAGTCTCCTCCCTTTTGACTCAGCAATAACCCCACACTTGGCCAATCAGTGTGGAGACTCTCAGGGCCTGGGGCCTGAGCATTCTCAACAGACGGGCAAAAGACAGCACTAGTCACCACAGGAGAGCAGGATAGTGGAGATCACCATCAGCAAACAATTCCAGCCCCACCTCTTTGTGAAGGCCCCCTACAATGACAGCAGGAGCAGAGCCCCACCCTCCTCAGGAAGAAGAGCTGCAGAGCAAAGAGAAGAGACAAGAGGGAAGGAGGAAGAGGGAATCAAAAAGGGACAAATTTCAAACGCCCCCAGCGAGTCACAGATTCATAAATTCCAAGCCCAGAAGGAACCACTCTGGTCTGACTTTCTGTTTAACATCATCCATAGAACTTCCCTGAAAATAATTCCCATAGGAATTAGAATGGATTTTTTGGAAAAACACCCAATCTGGATTTTAAAAAAAGCCAGTTGTGGAGGATCCAGCAGAACCCTTGGTGAATTGCTCCACACCCTGACTGTTAAAAACGCTCGCCTTATTTCCAGTGTGAATTGGTCTAGCTTCAACTTGCAGCCATTGTCTGATCATAACCTTTATCTGCTAAAGTGAAGAGCCCATTAGTAAATATTTGTTCCCTTAGGCTCATCCCTTAATCTTCTCTTTGATTGAGCTCCTGTAGTCTGTCACCACAGGGCATGTTTTCTAATCCTTTCATCATTCATGTCGCTCTTCTGTGAACCCTCTCCAACTTATCAGCATCTGTCTCAAATTGCGGACACCAGAAATGGACACAATATTCCAGGAGCGGTTGCACCAGTGCCCAGTACAGAGATTTAGAACCTCTCTACTTCTACCCAAGATTTTGCTATGTACGGCTCCCAGGGTCACATTTGCCCCTTTGGCCATAGCATCCCACTAGGAGCTCATGGTCAGCTGATTATTCCCCATGACCCCAAGTCTTTTTCAGGGTCCCCCATTTTGTACATATAGCCTACCTTCGACACAGATGATGACTTCTTTTGACAAAATCCGCACAGAAATGCAAACACTCCCAAAGAATCTCCTCCACACCAATCCTCTCTTGGTCCTCACAGAGAACTGTGAGATGGAGGCTTGCTGCAGCAAGGCCACAGGGGTCTCCGAGGTTCCCCCTGCCCCGCATCTCTGTCCTGCCTGGCTGATGTCAAGGGAGCTCTGTGATGTCACAGCCGCCTCACCACCTTTGCCCAATGGGCTGAGTTCCTGCCAAAGGCCTTTGGGAAGTCACTGCCACACCCACCTTTCCTTTGCAGGCCTGATGTCTGCCCCTGGCCAGCCCGGTTGGATGTTTGAGCTGCACCCTGGATCGCCCCACTTGCTCATTATTGATTCTGGGGAGCAAGCAGGCTACCCAGTAAAACAGCAGAGTCTGTTCCTCAGCCCACATTGAGTTTTCCATAGAGGCATAGGTTGTGAAACAATTTGATCGCCTAATCCGGCCTCTATTTTACAGGCAATGAAATTTCACACACTTACCAGCATATTAAGCCCAATAGCTTGTAATTCACTAAAAGGCACCTTCCAGAATGACAATCAGTTGTGATGTGAGGACACCAGGAAACAGAATCCACCTCTTCCCTGGGTAATTTGTTCCAGTGGTTAGTCTCCCTCACTGTCAAAAATGTGTGCCTTACTTCTCATTTGAATTTCTCTGGCTTCAGTTGACAGCTGTTGGTTCTTGTTGTGCCTTTCTTGGCTAGATTGTAGACGGTATTCGTTTTTTTCTCTTCATGAAGGGACTTCTACACCGTAACCAAGCCACCTCTCGATCTTCTTCTATAGCTAGGGCCCTACCAATGTCAC
The DNA here is from genome assembly GCF_965152235.1 of Eretmochelys imbricata. Taxonomy (NCBI): domain Eukaryota; kingdom Metazoa; phylum Chordata; order Testudines; family Cheloniidae; genus Eretmochelys; species Eretmochelys imbricata. The sequence goes on from NC_135577.1 coordinate 18,457,295, forward strand.
AGCAGTGAACAACATGTCACAAATCATACATTACACCCACCCTGTGAAATCTGATGTCCCCATCCTGCTGGGAGTCCCCCAGTAGGGGCCTCCAAGCTGTTAGTCTGCTGGGCTGGGGACAGGACGTCCCCTGTATGGCTGCTCTCTGTGGGGATATCAGACGCACCTCCAGAGGCAGTGCAGAAGCCAGTGCACTGCAGCATCCTGGCGTTGGGCTCAGGGCTTTGGCCCTGGCAGCTTCTGACAAGGGTCCTGCTCCAACCACGTCTCTGGGTGCCCGGGCTCAAGGCTTTCATGCCCCTCCCCATTCCTTCTGACGCTCTTGATGCCTGGGCTTGGGGCTTCTACCTGGCATCTGCAGCTGGGGCTCGGGGCTTCCCTTGCAGTTCCTTCTGGGGCTCAGGTGTCCATTTTTCTGGATGCCCCCAAATTGGCCAAGGCCCTTGCTTTGATCTGCCAGGAACTAGTAGGTAGGATGCCCCAGCTGAGTTGCTCCCAGCAGCAGGGACCCACCTCCACATCTGGGAACCTCCTCTAGCTTCAGAAAGGTTGCTGGATGCTGCCATCAGAGTCCAGGTCTGAAGGCAGCATAGATGTGAAGGTGGCAATGCTGTGACCCCCCTACAACAACCTTTGAACTCTCCCACTATCCCATTTTGGTCGGGACCCCCTTGGTTGCAATACCATGAAATTTCAGATGGAAACATCTGAAATGGTGACACTGGTCAATTTCAAGGTCAGAGGGTTTTTTCATTAGTCAAAGTGAGCCGTGAATTTGGTAGGGCCCTAGCTATTATGGAGGCCTTAGCAGGTTTGCACCCCCAGTGCTCCTGAAAGACCATTGAGAATTCATGCTGCCTGAGAAATTTCCCAGCATAAGCTACCAGGATTGGGGGGAAATGAAGGAAACCAACCAAAGCCTGAGCTTGGCTGGAGAGCATTGATCCAAGTGGTGTTTGAACCTCTCCACCCCCACCTGCCTGCCTGCGGTGAACTGGACAGAGGGGCACTGATTTCTATTTGTGAACTTGCTAGAGACCATGGGCTTCAGCACAAGCCATATAGCCCATACTCTGAACTCTTGGTTAAACAGCAAAGTTGGCTTTTCAGAAACCAGTTCCCCCAGTGCTCTGCATCCACTTTGGACTGTGCCCAGCAGAAGCTGGTAGAGGGGAGGGGAAGGTAGAGGAGGCTGTGGAAATGGCATGGCGTCTCCACTACACCACAGGCACACACACAGCAATGCATGGTATATTATCCAGGACAGCAAATTATTTGGCCATAACTTACAAAGACCTCGGTGTTGAAAGTACAATTTATCCAGAAAACAATCGGAGGGAGGGGATGGAGAGTTGCAGTAACCAGCCTGGACTTCCAGTCTCTGGCCAGGCGCATCCCCCTCTCCAGGGTTTTCACTGATATCTTCTCCAAACTGGTCCTGATATAATCTGAGCTCACATCCAGGCCTTCAGGGACATTGACAGGATCTCCATTCTTCCCAGCTGCTGCATCACCCTAGTTATCCTGCCTGATAAGGGTTCAGCTAAATAGCATGTGTCATGCCAGGCTCTTTGCTGAGGGCCCTTGACAGCGCCCAATCTAGATCTGAATCAGACGGGCACATGCAGGTGCATTTCCTGACTTTTTACTGGAGTTCTGGACTCTCTCGTGCTTCTACTTCAAATGTTTCCTTCTCTCTCAGCGCTGAACAGCAGAATGCTCATTGACTTTTGGCTGTGCAACATACAGATGTCTAGTCCTGCTGCTCTGAAGGAAACTGTATTCACAGCTATAATCCTAGCGGATATTGATTATAATCTTGCTGGGCTCCTCTTAGTGTATTTGTGATTGGATGTGCCTCTTGCTAGGGGGATTTTCAGATTTATGGACTGCATAAAACAGAGGGAAAGATAAAGAGAAACATCAACATGTCCAGGAACTTGAACTACTTTTGAAGACCATATATTGGTGTCTAACTCTCTCCTGCTGCCGGGAGATGTAACTGGTATCTGATGAAGTGAGCTGTAGCTCACGAAAGCTCATGCTCAAATAAATTGGTTAGTCTCTAAGGTGCCACAAGGACTCCTTTTCTTTTTGCGAATACAGACTAACACGGCTGTTACTCTGAAACCTGGTATTTTAATGATCCCCCAACACACACTTGTGCCTGACCTGAGATTCAGAGCTCTGAGGAATTCTGTCCCCTCGTGTATGCAGAACAAATAAACTGTGTCTCCAATTACCCCTTATCCAATCCATTTGAATTCAAGAAAGAGAGATCTCTCTCTTGCAACAAGTTTTAATATTATGAGGAAAAGAATAAGGTGATTCATCTATTTTTCTTTCAGTTCTGATACCTTGGGAAAGCTCCGAAATCCATTCTGTCTGCCAAGAAAGAAGATTGTTTTTCTGTTCTCAAAATGCTGATGCTTTTGACCCCAAAATATGGTCTTCATTTTCTCTCACAAAATAACTTGCAGTGAAATGGGACCAACTGCCTAAAGTATCCTGAACGCTGCATGTCAAGTGTTTGGGAATATCAGGATAGATCATCATCTGGTGTCAGTTGTCATGGATCCATCAGCATCAGCAGAGCTATGTTGATTTATACCAACCGAATATCTGGCCCATTGTGCTTTAATGAGTTAAACGAAGAGGAAAATAGTCTGTTTAAAATTACCCCTTGGTTTCAAAGAATATTGTTTAATGGAGGTGTAAGCAGAGTCAGGATGAGCTCCACCCTGACATCTGGTGGTGAAGTGTGGCAAGTTGTGGAAAAGAACTTCAGGGGCTGATCTCATTTGCATAGGCACACCCACCCCGCCTAGAATGAGGCCATAGGTGCTCAAATGGTCACTTTGGCTGCTGTGGGATCCCCAGTGTCTCTGTTATTGGGGCAGGAAGAATAAATTGTTATTACCCTGATTATGGGAATCAAGGACAGTGGAACTGTACTTGGCCTTTTGTTATGATGGAGGGACTCGCCATCAACTAAGTAGCACTCGCTAGGAAAGGGACATGGGTTCCAAAACTCTGTGAATTGAGAGAGACTGGGGGTATGTATTAATGCTATGTGGTATGGGCCTCTGGTGAGGGCTTTACATGCTAATTGCACTTCCTCCTCTCTCCACGGTAGAATATCAGAGCTAATTTTGATTCCATCAGGAGTATAGTTGCAGGCTGCTGAGCTGAATTCACTTTGGGCTAATGGTGCACCAGCACTGAGGCTCCCCTACTACAAGTTGAAATCACAAAATAGGTAAACTTACTAAGAGCTGAAATCACTGAGTGTTGCGTTAAGTAGTGGGGGAGCCTGAAGATATATGGTGGAGCTGTTTGCGAGACGGCTGGCAGAGCAGAGCATTGCAGTTTGTGGGACAGCAATCAGAGCAGCTTGTGGAGCAGAGCGGCTGGTGGAGCATAGCAGTTTGTTGGCTGCCTAGAGCAGCTCATGGGGCGGCTGACAGAGCGGAGCCCCATGGAGAGGTGGGGCCATCAGCTTTGGACCATGTAAGGTGCCCCTAACCCCACCCCCCAATCTCCACCCAGGTTGGGAGGTAAAACTCTGCAGATAAACTTTCGAACTCTGGGGCTCCTCTGACCAGGGACAGAGACTTTTGGGTCGTTGGACTTTTGGGACTTTGGGTGATTTTGGGTTGCTGGACTCAAGAACCAAAGGGAAAGGACACTCCCCAGTTTGCTTGGGGTGGGTTTTTTGCTCATGGGTTGTGTTATGAATCCTGTTGGTGGTGTTTCCCCAACATAATGCCACGTTGTTTCTCTCTGTTATTAAAAGGCTTTTTGCTACACTCGGACTATGTGCTTGCGAGAGGGGAAGTATTGCCTCTTGGAGGTGCCCAGCGAGGGTGGTATATATTTGTCCCAGGTCACTGGCTGGGGGCTTGAGCCGGTTTTGCATTGTGTTATTAGAATGGAACCCCTAGATACTGAACCCGGCCCTTGTTGCTGCCAACTCTGACAGGCAGAAGGGTTACAGAGGTTTGTTTTTTTTTTTTTTCTAAAAATGTGTTTCATTTATTTGAATATCAAACATTTTCCTTTAAAATTTCCGAGAGTGGGTTTTGTGCTGGTGAAATATTCCCAGTTGACAGCCCTGGAGAGAGAAGATTGTTAAAAAAGACAGTACAGAATGGAACGGGCAGCACTGGTTTCCCCAATGCACCATTCTCTGCCCCCATGGAAGGTCTCATGTGTTTAGGGTGGATACACACTGATAATGAAATGAAATATCTCTTGCATAGTTCAGTTTTCTTCTTAGTTTGAAGCGGGAGAAAGAACAGGGACATCTGGACCCACCTAGGTTCCAAGGGAACCATCTTTCTTGATGCTGTTTGACCTGCAATTCCAACTACCAGAGTGTCTCATTGTGGCCCGTTAGGTGGAGATCAGTGGCTATTCTCTTTGAAGCTGCTTTATGACTCTGCTAAAGAAATATCTTCTGAGAAGGACAGGCTGGTCCTCCCACTGTCTCCACTCACTCATAGTAAATTATAGAGATTTGTAGCCCTATATTATACATGATGATAAGATACTGCATGGTGAGCACGGGGGAGAGAGAGAGATGTTTTCCTTAATATTCATTAGGGTCCTTTCCTCTTGAGGTGGAAGCTTTTCCAAACTCGCTTGCTGCCTCTGCTTCCCCACTTTTGAAATTCCATAATGCTCCCCTCCTTCTATTTAAAGTAATTCTTTTTCTCTGCCATTGTTTTTCAGTTCAGTTTCTCTAAATAGCTACAGAATTAGTGTGATTCACTTAGAAATTAGATTTTTTTTTACTTTACTAGCAATTTTGGCTCTTTCTACCTGAAAATGATTCTTGAATTAATTTATTTTCTATCCCACATTACATCACAGTTAAGAGGGAACACAGCATTTGGAAGTGTTCTGGATATTGCGGTGTTATAACAAGGTAAGAGTTGATGATGTTTTAGGATCAGTTCTGAAACCTGGAAATTATAAAGGATATAATTACACAGTAAAATTACATTTTGTGGAAAAATACTTTATTTTTCAATGGTCTGTTTAATATATATTTTTTTCTCTTGACGTTTTCTTGTGGTTTCCTATTATGGTGAAATGTGATTAATCCACACAGGACAATTGAAATGTGTGTGTACGTGTGAGCACGCATGTGCATTTTAATTTTTCACATTGACAAGGTAAAGAATTCTAGAAATCGCGTATCAAAATAGACACAATACTAGGAAATCGGGCTTCCAGATGAGTGTGACTTTATGCTTCCATTTCCCTATGGAGATTTTGATTCCTATCTTTGGTGTTTCTTTGTCTCATAGAGAAATGCAAGAACTTTGTTTTTGGTGACCTTGTTCATAACCATAGGTGGGCAAATCTGAAAAAAACTAGGAGCTGTAATAAAAAGCAACCAAAGGAGACCAGTTTGTGCAAAAGATCCATATCTCAGGAAAATGACTGAATATTCATGCAAATATATTGTTCACCATGTTTTTATTTTTTATTTGTAAGACTTTAAACAAAAATGATCTCAAAGTATTAAAGTGCTCGATTTAAAAATCCTCCAGCAATTCCAGTTTATACCAGCTCAGGATCTGGCTCCATAACTTTACCTTCACGGAGATTTCAGGTAAGAGCCCAAGTAGAGATATGTTTGGGTGGGTCTGGTTGTATTTGCATGGGCTGAGTTGGCCAGTGCGCTGCTTATGCCATTTTATTACGGATGTTGTTTCTACTCATCAGTTAAAGGTAGGTAAAGCTATCACAAACATTTTGGGATTTTAGACCCTGCTTTCCATTTCCTGACTTCGGTGCATTCAAAATCTCATATTTAGTAGTTCAATAAAAGAGGTAATGTTTTTTCCCCTTTGAGTTCATATAAATTTATAATTCTTTGTGAACTTTACTAATCCATTTGCCTTGAAGATATCCTCTTGTAGGGAGTGCAGAAGTTTCAAATACATAGCATGTTACCTTTCCTTGCTTCTCACTCTGATAGCTGTTAATATCAGATTTCATCATCTTCCCAAATAGCCTGACCTGAAGTGCACTGAAATAAATGGAAAAGTTCCCTTGGCGTCAGTCTGTTTTGGATCAGACCCTCCTACAGTGAGTGGGAACACTAAATTCCTAGGAAATAGATGAAAACTGCCCTCCTCCTGCAAAAACAAACATATCTCTTTTTCATTGAATTTTCCATGGAAATTTCAGCATTTTTGCAAAAAAATAAAATAAAATAATAATAATAAATACAAATACTTTTATTCAGGAATCCTGGCAATGTAGGGTGGAAGGGACCTCACGTAGTCAATTTAGGCTCCCTGTGCGGGGTCAAGACCAAGTAACACCAAGTTAACATCCTGATGGGTGGTTTTTTCCGACCTGCTCTGAAACACCTCCAATACTGAGGATTCCACATGTAGAACTGTCTAACTTAAATTTCCAAGGGGGTAAGTGGGAATTTTGACCAGCTCTTCATAAAAGGCCTCTATTAACAGTGAGGGTGATTAACCTTTGGGACGATTTATCAAGGGTCATGGTGGATACTTCATTCATGGACAATTTTTCACTCAAGATTGGATGATTTTTTAAAAGATATGTTCTAGTTTACAATGAAAAATATTGGAAAAAAATGATGACCTGTGTTACACAAGCAATTAGACTAGATTGAGGGGTTTGAATTTGTCATCTGCAAATGCCTTGGGGTCCACAGACTATATCTAAGGGGTCCTCAAAAGGTTGTTGTTACTATAGAACACTGGTTTTCAACCTGTGGTCCATGGATTCCTAGGGGACCACAGATTATGTCTAAGATTTCAGCCTCCATTCAAAATTTTTGATTGGTCCACAAATGAAAAACAAACAAACACTGGTCTAGATAATCAAAATGGTTCCTTTGGGCTTTGGAATCTATGACTAAATTAAATTTCCGTTATTTAGGCACCTCTTAAGAGATAACAGGAGTCTCCACTGTACATCAGATTTATTGTTGTGGTACCCATTGCTTCTATCCCCTCTTCTGCCTCTTCTTTGACACAGAGCACAGTGACAGGAGAAATGGATCCAGGGTGACTGGCTTCATTTTCTGGAGAATAACAGACAGTCCAAAGCTGCAAAACATCCTCTTTGTGTTCTTCTTTGCCATTTAGTTCTGCCCCCTGGTGGGGAATGTCGGGAGGATTGTGCTGATTAGGGTTGACTCCCAACTCCACAGCTCCATGTACATTTTCCTCAGCAATTTGTCACTCTTAGATGTTGTCTACTCCGCTGTGATTGCCCCCAAGGCGATGGTCATTTCCCTAGCGAAGAGTAAAGACATTTCTTTCCCTGGGTGTGTGGTTCAGTTTTTCCTCTTCTCCTTCTGTGCCAACAATGAGCTTTGCCTCCTGGCTGTGATGGCATAGATTGCTTCGTGGCCATCTGCAACCCATTGCTTTATAATGTCAACATGTCCAAGAGAGTCTGCATCCAGCTGGTGGCTGGCTCTTAACTATGTGCCAGTTTCAATGCCATTGTGCCTATGTGTACTGTATTCAGTCTGTCCTTCGGCCACTCCAATGTTCTCGATCTTTTCTTCTGCGATATGAGTCAACAGTGTGCCCTTGTTGCCAAGAAGGCCAATGGCATTTTGGGATGTATATGTAGGGGCATTGCCAGCAGATTGAGGGATGTGATCGTTCCCCTCTATTCGACATTGGTGAGGCCTCATCTGGAGTACTGTGTCCAGTTTTGGGCCCCACACTACAAGAAAAGATGTGGAAAAATTGGAAAGAGTCCAGCGGAGGGCAACATAAATGATTAGGGGACTGGAACACATGACTTATGAGGAGAGGCTGAGGGAACTGGGATTGTTTAGTCTGCAGAAGAGAAGAATGAGGGGGGATTTGATAGCTGCTTTCAACTACCTGAAAGGGGGTTCCAAAGAGGATGGCTCTAGACTGTTCTCAGTGGTAGCTGATGACAGAACAAGGAGTAATGGTCTCAAGTTGCAGTGGGGGAGGTTTAGGTTGGATATTAGGAAAAACTTTTTCACTAGGAGGGTGGTGAAACACTGGAATGGGTTCGATAGGGAGGTGGTAGAATCTCCTTCCTTAGAAGTTTTTAAGGTCAGGCTTGGCAAAGCCCTGGCAGGGATGATTTAGTTGGGGATTGGTCCTGCTTTGAGCAGGGGGTTGGACTAGATGACCTCCTGAGGTCCCTTCCAACCCTAATACTCTATGATTCTATGATATTCGCCCACTCCAAGAAATCTCGTGCTCTGACTTTCGCATCAATAAGCTAATGCATTTCATCTTTGCAGCCATAGAAACAATAGGCACCATTCTCATCATCCTCATCTCCTACATTTACATCATCTTTGATATCCTGAGGATCCGCTCCGCTGCAGGAAGGCACAAAGCCTTCTCCACCTGCGCCTCCCCCCTGACTGTCATTTCCATCTTCTATGGGACCCTGATCTTTACGTATTTACGACCCTCATCTGACAGCTCAGGGTCTGGCAGAAAATGGTGGCTGTGTTCTATACCTTGGTGATCCTCATGCTGAACCCCCTGTCTACAGCCTGAGGTACAAGGGCGTGAAGGACATCCTGAGGCAGGGGCAGATTTACAGTAAAACACAGGATGCCCTGGCACGGGGCCCCTAATGACAGGGGGCCCCAGGGCCAGGCAGCTGCAGGGACAGAAGCTTGGTCCTGCCAGCTCCTGCTGCAGGCTCTTCCCCCACTGGCAGCCAAGCTTCCGCCTCCCCTGCCTCCTCCCCAAAGTGTGCCAGGTCCTTGCCCCTCCGCCGCGCTTCCCCTGCCGCCGAGGAACTGTTTGCCAGTGCTCAGGGTGCTGTTCGCCAGTGCTCAGGGAGGGGCCCCAGCGTGCTCAGGGGAGGAGGTGAAGAAGAGGCAGGGCGGGGCCTTGGGGAAGGAGGTGGAATCGGGGCAGTGCAGAGCAAGGGCGGGGCCCTCTCACTCGCCCGACACAGCCCCCCAGCCCCCTGCTGTGAGCCACTCAGGGCAGGGGGCTGGGAGCAGCTCCACGACTCCAGCCCACACCTCCAGCCCCCTGCCCTGACTCCTGCACCCCCCACATATACCTAGCCCCACCCTGAGCACCAAATGGGAGCTCCTACCCCCCCACACACATTCCCACCTGCACCCCTCGGACCAAATGGGAGCTGCACCAGGTAAGCGCTCCACACCCCAACCTCCTTCCCCAGCCCTGAGCCCCCTGCTGCATCTTAACTCCTGGGCAGACCCTGAACCCCAACCCCCAGCCTGCTCCTACACCCTAACTTCCTCCAGACCCTGCACCCCCAGCCTTGAGCCCCCTCCCACAGCCTAACTCCTGGCCAGACCCCGCACCCCAATGTTTTTTTGCATTTTTTTTTATAAGGCGCTCTTATCCAAAGTGCTTTACAATAGTTAGCTAACGGTACAAACAACATTTGGAAAGATCATTAAGTGGTCCACTGAGACCCTCCGCGATTTTCAAGTGGTCTATGGAAAAATAAGTTAGACTACAAAAACAATCAAGGTACCTCCCTTTATTTTCATTTACTTCCTATTACTTATAGGAGGAGGATGAAGAAAAAAGAATGAAAAACGGGCGGGGAGGGGGATTAGAGAGAATGTTCTTTTTCTTGGCTGGGTCCCGAGGGGACCCCAAAAATGAAGCTGAGCACAGGGCCCCACTAACTCTAAATCTGCCACTGGTATTTAGGGACCCGTATATAGGCCATCCCATGGCAGTAGTTCTAAGGTGACTTACACCAGCTGAGTGAGATATGCCACCAGGCGGAAATCCCTCTCTCTCCTTCCATCCTAAGAGGAATGGGATCAACGGATTCCCATTCCCACTTTTCTTATTTCTCTGCTGAAATGAACAGCAAAACTCTCGTTTCCACTTCTCAGCTGGGACAAGGGCTTCTGGCAGCTGCAAACAAAAACAAAAAAAGTGAGAAATTCTTAAAATAAGGCAACAAAGCCCCAAATGGTGGCGGGTGGTGGGGTGTGAGCCAACTCAGAGATTGCTGCTTATTTGATCTTAAAGAGAATTGCCCCAGAAAGATGGCAGAGAGCCCTATCCCCCCAAAATATCCTCCCAAGTTCCTTCACCCCCTTTTCCGGGGAAACTTGAGAATAATGTAGCAACCAATAGGTTAACAAAGTGAGCACAGACCAAATCCCTGATTTTTAGGACACTGAAAAGAAGAATTTTATTTTAAAAAAAGTAAAAGAATCACACCTGCAAAATCAGGATGGAAGATAACTTCACAGGGTAAATAAAAAGATTTAAAACACAGAGAATTCCCCTCTAACTTTGCTTCCCAGTTACAAAACAGGAATAAAATGACTTCTTAGCATAGGGAAAATTTACAAGCTAAAACAAAAGATAATCTAACTTATTTTCTTGCTATTACTTACAATGTTTGTACTTTTAGATGTATTATTTTAGGATTTTTTTAGGAGCTGGGTTGCCTGCTTGGTCTCTTTCTTTGTCCCGAGAGGGAACAAAACAAAGAGAGCACAAACAAAACCTTCCCTCTCCCGCAGATTTGAAAGTATTCCCCCCCCCCATTGGTTCTTTTGTTTAAGTGCCAACTAGGTTAATTGAACTGATTAACCCCTTACAGGTAAGTGATTCTGTACCTCTGGCCAGGAGGGATTTTATGTTACCGCACACATAAGGCTTGTTACCCTTCCCTTTATATTTATGACAGGATGTAAGTCCCAACTCCTGCTAATATCACTGCTATTTATGTATCAAGATGATGCAAAGTCCAAACTCCATTCTGTCTGTTGCACACTATTCATATGTGGCTTGTCTTGGTTAAAGCTGCTGCACTTGGGAAGGGAAAAGTGGTGAACATGTCTATGGAGTTCATGACATCAATATTCAGAGAAACAGGTTGCTGAAGCCAAAGGAATAAAAGGAATAAAAACCAACACAATATATATACATGGACTAAGAAGGCTTTAAATCCTACTTGCTGTGGTATGAGGGTTGGTAGAGAAATTCAGAAAGTGCTGAAGTTCAGTTTTAGCTGGAGGTGTTTTAGTTTCTTTGTATTGCACAATAAACTTTGAGCAGTTTCCTGTTCCTCTTCCTAGGGTTTTTTTGGATGTCTGTGTTTGAACACAAACAAGACTGAGAGAAACAGATCAAACCAGGGCCATCAGATGATGTTTGTGTGAACTTTCTGACTAACAGTAAGTCCATCACTTTCTGCATTTTCTCTTGGGATGGGCTGACTTTAATCTGAACTAGTTGTAGTTTATACATGTGGGTGGTGAGACCTGGCAGAATGGGGCCCATGGGGATGTTTACACAGCAACTGAGATGTGTAATTCCCGGTGCAGGTAGACATATGTGCATGAGCTGTGTTTGTGCTCCCGCCTCAAAGTAGCAGCGTGGGCAGTGGCTTGAGCTAGCTACCCGGGCATGTATCCAGGAGGTCAGGCGGGATTTTACTTGTGCGTCTAGACTGTGTTGCCCCCACACTGATATTTTTAGGCCCTTGTTCAAGTAGAGCTGAATGTCACATCTGTCTGTCTGCCCAAGATGGTACCAGCACCCCGCAGTTGCTGTGTAGACGCACCGTGTGTCAGAAATTACTGCTGCTCCACCTCATCTTGCTCTGATATCCAAAATACCCATGAGGTTCTCTCAAGCTAACACTGGATCTCAGGATGCAGGGCCTGATATTCCAGGACTGTATTTTCTGGGTTTATATTTTGAAATGTTAATTAAATTAGGGTATCCCACCTCTATTTTCAAATCCAGTTGGATGACAAATACTATTACCATAGCCCCATCTTCCTAAAAACTCTCCTGGCTTTACAAACATTGGCTAAGCTGCACCACACCCCTGTGAGTTAAATCAGTAGGATTATCTCCATTTTACAGATGTGGACACAGGCACAAAGAATCATTTGTGAGAGAGAAACACTGAGGAGTTATGAGCCCCAGTGATCTTCTCCCACCACTTCTTTCCTCTACATGGGAATAATTGTTGTTATACACAATTAATGATTAACACCAAGACTTTACATTGCATTTTAGCTTCTCTCTTGGTGCCCAGTGATGGGAAACAAAAGCAGCAGAATCAGTGACCTGCTCTTACGAGCCCTTGACAACCTTTCTCAGGAAGACTTGAAAAAATTTAAAGACAAACTATCACATTCTGACTTTGAGAGGAAAGGTACCATCCCCTGGGGTCGGCTGGAGAATGCCGACAGGATAGATACGAAGAACCTCCTGATGGAATTCTATGGTGGAGAGGCTGCCGTAGATGTGACCATAAAGGTTTTCACTCAGATCGATCTCCGAGATTCTGCTGCAAAACTCAGAGAAGAAAGAGAGAAAGGTAAGAGACATAAAGTTACTGTAAAACCTGGGAGTCTGCCCCAACAATCTCCCCCAGGGAAGCAGCAGCAGGAGCAGAAGGAGAAAGAGGGTGATGGCAGGAATGACAAATTCTAAATCCCAGCAGGAAGCCTGGGGGACTCAGAGCAGAGATGCCCACAGTGGGCCAGATTCTTTCACCTGCTCCACTCCCTTTTCACCACTCACCTGGCACAAGGGGAGCAGAGTCAGCCTTTAACTCTCCCTCTGAGGATATCCCCAGTGTGAAGGAGTCCCCAGTGGGTGTATAGCCAACAGACTGGTGCAGCGGGAGTGTCATGGACAGGGAGAGGTGGGGAGGAGGAGTAACCGAAATGCATCCCCAGCTCGGAGGTCATTCCTTGGTGACCATTAGCAGCTAGTGCAAGTAAGAATAGCCCCCAGGCTGCTCTAACCTGTGCCAGAGCTGGGACAGAGAACTGGGGATTTGTAAATGGTAACTGATCACAGCAGAGTATGTTATCCCCAAACAGCTGGTTGACAACATGAGACATTCCTGGGGTTCCAGGCAGGATCTTTATTATCTCCAAGGCTATCTTTTAACTAAAGAAACAAATTCAGTGCAATACAAACAGACAAGGAGCCAGCAATCCTGCAGTTCCAAAGGCTCCAGATCACTTTGCAGCGTCTCACAAAAGTGTAAGAGCCAGTGGGGAGCCACTCTTTAGTGGAGCAATGTTAGAATCCACGTGCTCAGTGATGGAGCTAAACTCAACCCTGTTACAGTCATTCCTGTTCCACTTCCCTGCACCCCACGGTGACAGAGCAGCTCAGCTGGGTTGGTTCTGCCCGTGGTCCCTGGGATGGAACGCTCCAGGGCTGGCAGCGGGGCTCTCCCTAGAGGCCTTTGGCATTCACACCCTTGGAGAGTCTCCCAGGGGACAGTTTAGCAGCCTCCAGAGCGCAATGCAGGGGGCAGTTACTTGCTTTAGACTTGCTTTAGAGCTCTGTCAGACAGGGACTGTCATGTTCTGTGTACGCACAGGACCTAGTACAATGGGCCCCTGATTGGGGCTCTAGATCCTACCATAACTCAGTAATAAAATAATAATTATTGAGGGGTGGGGAAAGGGTACTTTGTTCCCTGAAGTTAGTAACAGATGCTTGGCAAAAGGAGTGGCAATATTATGCAAATATTTCTGGCTGCCTATGCAATTTTTAATCCAGTCAGCATTCTATCAATAACTGAACCTAGTGAAAAGCTCGGAGTTCTTGGGGGGACGGTGGACAGGGGTTGCCCCACGTGGAAGTTATCCCAAATGAGGAAATTCCGTCTGACTGTCCTCAGTGTCTGTCTTAGATCCCTAGGTTTTAAAGGCTCTCCTGAGCCACCTAGCCCATCCCTGAATGAAGGCAGAATTGTCCTTCCCATGGACCCTTTAGTTGTTTCACCTAATCTGTGTGAGAACATGAGTGTTTGTAAGGCATTCCCTCTCCCCACAAATGCTCCTGAATTGATTCTTTGTCCCAATGCCAATTGTTCTGTGTTTCTCTGACCATGTGGCCGGCTCATCATGTAAAGTGCAGACTAGTCATCAGTAGAACCAGGCAGGGGGAGATCCGAGAAACTGAGCTCCCTTCACAGTATTCCCCAAAATGAACTTCGTACACTGACAGCTGGTAGCCATGCTCTCCTTGGTGATTACTTCATTAACACAGGATGAAATTGCATCGTTTGGCCACTTGCTGCCTCCGTACGGAACAGAAACGCACTTGCATTGAAATACACTGTAGCTTCTTACACTGTTATTTAAATGCAATTTCCCTTTCAGGGTTTCATCAGAGTCAAAACCCATCAGAGTTGTCGGCAAAAGGTATGTGATGGCTACCCAGGATGTTACCTAAGGACAGCGGTTCCTGCTTACGCAGCTGGATACGTTCCCAGATCTATTGCTGTGAAACAAACAGGAACAGTTTGCATGGGAACAAAATCTGTTAAGTGCCTTTCCAGGTGACACCATTAGCACAGAGTGACCTGTCACTTCTCCAGAACAGCGAACACCGTGAAACTGAAGTAACGCTACCTATTCCCAAAGGCCATATTGTAAAGATTTTGATGGTGACTGTGGCAATGGCCCTGGAGGTGAGGAGTATTCCCTAGGATTTAATGGGCAGCAGCTAGCATCAATCCCCCGGAAATGCCTTTGTGCTGGTGGTGCTGCTGAGGTCCAATCCTGTTCCCTTCCACAAAGGGGAGAGACAAATAGCCAAGAGAAAATGACGCTGGTCTCTGATGCTGATGTTCCCGTGCAGCTTCCCTGCTGCCGAGTTACAGGGGCAGCAAGTGTGTTGATCAGCCCCCCCGAGACCCAGCAAACTTTTACCAATGTCGGACTAAGGCGTGACTTGGTCTCAGGCTGACAGCAGTGCTGGGACAGATGGAGTTGTCTTGGCCAGCTGAACCAGACTTTCCTTAGATAAAGGAAACACGGAGGGGAAGGCAAATGACAGGATTGGGGGGGGGACGCAGGGTGACATCAGGAGCCTCAGGCTCACATCCTGGGTAGTGTTCAGGATTTAGCCAAAGGGCAGTGATATCCATACTCCTGCTGAGACCTCACCGGTGCTGAGCAGAGCAGGACAGTTGCCTCCCTTGTCTTACATAGGACACTCCTGTTAATACACCCCAGAATATTAACCTTTTTCACAACAGCATCACACAGTTGATTCATTTTCAATTTGTGATACACTATAACCCCCAAATCTTTTCAGCGATACAACTGCCTAGCCAGTTATTCCCCATTTTGTATTTGTGCATTTGATTTTTCCTTCATAAGTGTAGTACTTTGCACTTCTCTTTATTGAATGTCATGTTATTGATTTTTTACAAATTCTCCAATTTATAAAGGTCCTTTTGAATTCTAAACCTGTCCTCCAAAGTGCTTGTAACCCCTCCCAGCTTGGTGTCATCCACAAATTGTATAAGTATATTCTCCACTCACCATCAAAGTCGTTAATGAAAATACTGACTAGTACTAGACCAAGATTGACTGTTGAGAGACCCCACTACAATGCCCTCCCATTTGGAGAGCAATCTATTGATAACTACTCTTTGAATGCATTTTTTTTAATCTGTTGTGCACCCACCTTATAGTAAATTCACCTTGACCACATTTCCCTATTTTGCTTATGAGAATGTCATGTGGGACTGTGTCTCAAGCCTTATTAAAATCAAGATAAGTGATATTTATGGCTCCCCCCAATCCTGTAGGCTAATAACCCTGTCAAAGAAGGAAATTAGGTTAGTCTGGCATGATTTGTTCTTGAAAAATCCACATTGGCTTTTACTTATTACCCTATTATGCTCTAAGTGCTCACATATTGAGTGTTTAATAATTTGTTCCAATATCTTTCCATGCATTGAAGTTAGGCTGCCTGGTCTATAATTCCCCAGGTTGTCTTTGTTCCATCATTAAAAAGATATTTGCCCTTCTCCAATCCACTGGGACCTCATCCGTCCTCCATGAGTTCTCAGAGATAGTGGTTCAGAGATTGCTTCATCTAGTTCCTTAAGTATCCTAAGGTGAATTTTTAGGCCCTGCTGACTTGAATGCATCTAATTTAAATAAACTGGCCACTAGGAAATTTAGATTAGAAATTAGACGAAGGTTTCTAACCATCAGAGGAGTGAAGTTTTGGAATAGCCTTCCGAGGGAAGTAGTGGGGGAAAAAGATCTATCTTGCTTTAAGATTAAACTCGATAAGTTTATGGAGGAGATGGTATGATGGGATAACATGGTTTTGGTAATTAAATATTCATGGTAAATAGGCCCAATGGCCTGTGATGGGTTTTAGATGGGGTAAGATCCAAGTTACCTGGGAAAGAATTTTCTGTAGTATCTGGCTGATGAATCTTGCCCATATGCTCAGGGTTTAGCTGATCGCCATATTTGGGGTCGGGAAGGAATTTTCCTCCAGGGCAGATTGGAAGAGGCCCTGGAGGTTTTTCGCCTTCCTCTGTAGCATGGGGCACGGGTCACTTGCTGGAGGATTCTCTGCTCCTTGAGGTCTTTAAACTACAATTTGAGGACTTCAATAGCACAGATATAGGTGTGAGGTTTTTTTTGTAGGAGTGGTGGGTGAAATTCTGTGGCCTGCGTTGTGCAGGAGGTCAGACTAGATGATCATAATGGTCCCTTCTGACCTAAATATCTATGAATCTATGAATTTATCTAAGTAGTCTTTACCCTGCTCGTTCCCTATTCTGGCTTTGGGGTCTTCCCTCTTGTTGTTAATAATAATTGTGTTTCCATCTGGTCACAATTAACATTTTTAGTGAACACTGAAGCAAAATAGGCATTAAACATCTCATCCTTCTAGGTATCATCCATTATTAGATCTCCTTCCCGGCTAAGCGGTGGACCTATGCTTTTCTTTGTCCTTCTCTTGCTCCTATTGTATTTGTAGAACCTTTTATTGCCTTCTATGCCCTTTGCTAGGTGTAACTCATTTTGTGCCTTACTTAGCCTTTCTGATTTTGTCCCTACATCTTTGTGCAATTCTTTTGTACTCATCTGAAGCAATTTGTCTGTCTTTCCATGCTTTGTGTCATGGTGGATCCCAGGAGGTGATGGGAATCCCAGCCATGATGGGAAAGTTCGCTCCTTCTATTTCATGTGTTCTTCTGTTCCATTTAGCGACCCCCAGACAAACTGTATACAAAATGGGGCGGCAGCCTCATGCCATTACAACAAACTGATCAAAATACTTTGGTGATTTCAATTATAAACATTTTTCCTATTTCTAGAATCTCTTGGCTCATTGTCATGCCAACCTATGACTTTACCAGGAGCCTTGCAGACCCCTCAGTATTGTTTTTCTAGCTTAAATGATCCAGTTTGTGTCAGTTGTTTTACAAATAATTTTATATAATGGGCTGAGTGGGACTTTTATTACCTTGGGCAACTTCCAGTACACACGTGTGCAAAATGTCCCTCTGGGTCAGTACTGAGTGAATGTACTAGCCTGGTGGTGGAGGACACTCTGCTGTAGGGGCACTGTGTCTTAAGTGAGGAAGGTAACTGGAGGTTCTCAATTGTGGTAATTAAAGATCCCGTGACGTTCTCTCTTGTAAACCCATGTGTCCTAACAAATTCTAGTTTATGAAGTTACATTCTTTCTACCTAAATTCCCAATATTGTTTCAACTGCATATGATATTCTCCTCCACTTGTGACCTACCTTGCTGTGTAGTGTTGCTGTGCTCTGTCAAACAGTAGCTGCGTTTCACCAGAGGGGTGGCTGCATTTCATTGGAGATAAAGTGATGCCTACAGTCTTTACTCAAATGAATAATTTCAGTGGGAGGCCGTATTTGAGTAAGGGCTGCAGGATCTCATCCATAGTTAAGTGATTTCAGGATCCTTTTTGAAGAAGGTTTCATTATAAATGTGAAGAACCATTACTGTTGTTACAGTAGGACTATTTTAAGAGATTAGTCTGTCTGTTTTCTGAACTTTCAGTTCAATATTTCTAATGTCCCATGTTCCTGATACAGATTACAAGAAGAAGTATAAAGAAGATATTAAAAAGAAATACAAGCTAATAAAAGATATGAACAGTCGTTTTGGTGACAATATGATTCTAAACAGAAGATACACAAACCTCACTATTGTAGACAGACCTCGTCAGGCAAAGGAGAGAGAACATGAAATAATGGCTGTAGGATGGAGACATGCAGAAATCATGACTGAACGAGCTAGTTCTGCAATTACACTGGCCAACCTATATAAACCTGATAAAGATGGACAAACACCACAAGTCGTTGTGCTGCTGGGAGCTGCAGGGATTGGGAAAACAATGACTGCAAGAAAGATCATGTATGATTGGGCAGCTGGGGAACTTTATAAGGAAAAGTTTGATTATGTTTTCTACATAAACTGTAGGCAAATGAACCTTCTTAACGAGCAGGGAAGTGTGGCTGACATGATTTTTAAAAATTGGCTTAATACAAATGCACCAGTTAACCACATTCTGGTGAAGCCAGAAAAACTCATGTTTATAATAGATGGGTTTGATGAACTGAGATTTTCCTTTGATCAGCCTAAAGATAATCTGTGCACTGATCCCTGGGAGAAGAAGTCAATGGAAATCATCCTGAGCAGTTTATTTAGGAGAACAGTTGTTCCTGAATCCTACCTGATGATCACTACAAGGCCAGCTGCTCTGGAAAAACTCGGACAGTGTTTCGAGTGTTCACGTTATGCAGAGATCTTGGGGTTTTCTGAAGCTGAGAGGGAGGAATATTTCCACAAGTTCTTTGGAAATGAGAGAGAAGCAAGACAAGCTTTACAATTTGTGAAAGCAAATGAAATTCTTTTCACCATGTGCTTTGTCCCCTTTGTATGTTGGATCATCTGCACGGTTCTGAAACAAGAGCTTGAAAAAGGTGAGAATCTGACACAAACTTCAAAAACGGTCACTGGAGTGTATATGCTTTACCTTTCCAGTTTAGTCAAGCCTCTCAGCAACAATACAAAGCAACACTTACATGGAAATCTGAGGGGACTTTGCTCCTTGGCTGCTGATGGAATCTGGAAGCAAAAGATACTGTTTGAGGAAGAAGAAATCAAGAAGTTTGGCTTAGATCAAGAAAACTCTCTCCCCCTTTTTTTGAATGAGAATATTTTTCAAAAAGAAACTGACTGTGAATGTCTCTACAGCTTCATTCACTTAAGTTTTCAGGAGTTTTTTGCAGCTATGTTATATGTCCTAGAGGAAGATGAAACAACAACAGCTTCAGGAATTCCCAAGAAAGATGTGAAAACTTTGTTAGAAAACTATGGAAACTCTAAAAATTATTTAATGTTAACAGTGCGATTCCTGTTTGGGCTCTTAAATGAAGAAAGAATGAAGGACCTGCAGAAAAAAATTGGGTGTAAATTTTCACCTAAAATTAAGGCAGATTTACTGAAGTGGGTTCAAGTAAACCAACAAACAGATTTAACCTTGCCCTGTGTTCATGAGGGGATTTATCAAAGTTATCAGCTTGAGTTGTTTCACTGTGTGTATGAGATGTATGAAGAAGATTTTGCAGTTAATGCATTGGATCACTTCACTGAACTGAAGTTAAATCACAATAAATTTACTCAGATGGCTCAAAGGGCTCTTTCATTCTGTGTAAAGCATTGTCGTAATCTGGAGTCACTTTGTATGTATGACTGTACATTTAGCTTAGAAGACCATGAGGAAGAACTCCCTAGACGACAAAAGTGGCTACATCAGTAAGTACTATCTGAGCTGAAAAATCTGTAATTTCTTTAACAGATTAAATGTTGTTTTCCCTATGTCTTGATAACAAATAATTGGCTGAATGACCTACCTGAGAACAATTCTACTGTTACTGTAAGCTAATGATACAGTTATCAGACTACCGAAAAAAATGACCTTTTTTTTTAAAAAATCATGATTGTTTGGTCTGCTCTGTCCTCTCAATGACCTGAAATGTTTGCTGTACTGTTTTGTGTACAGATCTGAACAGGGTGAGACAAAAGAGCGGGGGAGGGAAGCCTGCTTTGTGTCAACGGTTGTACAAGGAAGGTTGAGAGCTGCTCACTGAGACCTTCCATGATGAGGAAATCACTAGGAAACAAAACATGCTTCCACGTGCTTAGTGTACAACTAAGGCACCTTTATAGTGGTAAAACTGCATCCACCTTAGGGATTGTACTGGTTAGAACATTTTGGTAAAAACTTGTCTCCTAACCAAAATAGTTATAACAGTACTAAAACCGTGTGTTGATCAGGCTTCAACTGAAAATCAGCATGTAGTTTTACTGTGCTATTGTGTGTAGAAGGCAGTGTGTTTGAACAGTTCGCTGATATTAAAATAAAAATTCAGAACAAAACCAAAACTTGAAATTTCCCACAAAATTCTGAGTTTCAACCAGCTCTAGCTGCAACCAGAAACGGGTGTTGTTGCCACCTGACTACGCTGCAGTGCTCTAAAATAACAAAGAACAATTGTTTTCGCTAGAACTCTTCACCACAATTTGCTGCATGTGGATAAAACTAAAATGACCATTTAAAAAAATCAGTTTTACGTAGGATCTGAAAAATATTTCAGAAGTTTCTTCCTATCAGTATAATTGGATTTTAACAAACAAAAAAGTTCATTCAATAATTGGTGGTGTGTCTCGGTGTTGGTATTAACAACTGCTTGGCAGGTCTCCAAAAACCATCCTAACCCGACCTACCATGTCTCGCACATCTTGCAAGACTGTCACATGTTTCCACATAACCAGTGCAACGTCATGCATGGGAGTGTGGAGTTTTTTTGTTTTTTTCTGGATGAGCGAAGATGCCACAATACCCAGGAGCTTAGTAGATGGTGCATTGAGGCTAAAGGCCTGTAAATTCTAATCCCAGCTGTTTTCTTGGCTGCTCTTGATATTTCTCTGCCTTTTTCATCCCTTATTAACATAGGCCTCAAAACCCTGCCTTAGGGGAGGTATAACTATCACTCACCCATTTTACAGCTAAGATAATGGAGAGATTGGTAAGTTCACTTCAACAGAGCCGAGGATAGAACCCAGGCCTCTAATAGCATGGATCTAAGGCTCATCCATTTTGGCACCCTGCCTATAAGGTGAAAAGAGCCAAAATATCTCTGTGTGTAATCCACAGTCAGAGTTCAGAGTAGCAGCCGTGTTAGTCAGACAGAGTGGCTCTTTGTTCTTATCTAGTGACTAGATCGTACAGCGAGCGGTTCAGGGATCTCTAATAGTCTCTGTTTTCACGGGAGTGTCCTTTAAATCAAGTGACAGATGCTCATGTTTTGAGGTTGAGAGCCCAGGACCACTCCCTGCAGATCACAGCCGGCCAAATCAGGCAGGGAACAAACCTGATCCTGGTCTCTCACATTTCAGGTCAGTGTCCTAACTACCCAGTTACAGAATCAGTCTCGCTCTCTCTGGCCCAATGAATATTTAAGGATTTGCACAAAGTGGAATAGCTCCAACAGAGAAAAAACCACTAACCGTGGGGTTATGAGCTATTCTGGGATGAGCTCTCTCTCTCTCCCTCTCCCCACAGGTATTAAGGAAAGTTTGTTGAACATTCTCTAACCCAGTTCTACTGAAGACAACCCAAGCAGGAGGGTTGTTGCAATGGCTCTGCTGTCTCTAACCAGCAGAGCTTAGATTCCTCCCAGAGCAAGGAAGAGAACCCAGCCTAACAATCCTGAAACCCAACAGCCTAGTGCTGGGGATTAAACACTATTCCCCGCTAATAAGGATGTTGGTGGCCCCAGAATGAATTGAGATTGGTCAGTTCCAGGCCCCACCTCACAAACTCACCACCATGTGTTGCACTAACCAGTAAATGATCATGTTTAGTCTAATGAGCCGAAGTTAGGAAGCAGGAGTCATGTGCACCGGCTGCCCGGCCATTGTCAAGTGTGTTGCAGGATTCACAGCAGAGGTGAGTTTTCAGGGGGGATTTGAAAGAGGCTATTGCAGAGGAGTAATGGACTTATGACATGTTCCTCCCTGGCATAAGGGACAGCAGGGGAGAAAGCATGAAAATATTATGGACTAATAGGTAATGAAAGCTGGCATGGTCGGCAGAGTAGAGGCAGAGGTTGACATCTTGATAGTGTACTACAGTTGACAGACAGGGCAAGGCTAAGCCATAAAGGGCTAAAGGGTAAAGATGAGTAACTTGTGTTCGATTCAATGGAGAAGGGATGGCTAGGTCACCAGGAACACATCTCCCCAAAACAGTGCTGCCTGAACTGGCTCCCTATTGACCAGAGTCGAGTTAAACGTGGTTGTGCTGACTCTTTTCAAAGCATTGCACGGTGCTGGCCCCAGCTGAGAGAGAGAGAGAGAGAGAGAGAGCTCCTGTCCCTCCATGACAGTGACTTGGCTTTGTTCCACAAGAAAAACCAATCTGTTGACAAGGAAGGAAAAGCTCATCTCTGCAGGAGATTCAGTTGTCTCAGCTGCGGTGCCACAACGGTGGAACTCACTGCGCAATGAAATAAGAATGGAACCCCTGCCCACACACACACACAACCTCAAAACTAAATACAAACCCTACATCTCTGACTGAGTTTTCCCACAAGAACCAGCTCTCACCAGCACTGTCACTTTATACATGTTCTTTAAAAATAACCCCAGTGATAACCACGCTCTTTCCTGCTGGAGGGGAAATGTCTTGTGGAAGGCACTGGGACACCACGGTGTTGGATGACCTTATAATAATCATAGAATCATAGAATATCAGGGTTGGAAGGGACCTCAGGAGGTCATCTAGTCCAACCCCCTGCTCAAAAGCAGGACCCATCACCAATTAAATCATCCCAGCCAGGGCTTTGTCAAGCCTGACCTTAAAAACTTCTAAGGAAGGAGATTCCACCACCTCCCTAGGCAACGGATTCCAGTGTTTCACCACCCTCCTAGTGAAAATGTTTTTCCTAATATCCAACCTAAACCTCCCCCCCTGCAACTTGAGACCATTACTCCTTGTCCTGTCCTCTTCCACCACTGAGAATAGTCTAGAACCATCCTCTTTGGAACTACCTCTCAGGTAGTTGAAAGCAGCTATCAAATCCCCCCTCATTCTTCTCTTCTGCAGACTAAACAATCCCAGTTCCCTCAGCCTCTCCTCATAAGTCATGTGTTCCAGACCCCTAATCATTTTTGTTGCCCTTCGCTGGACTCTCTCCAATTTATCCACATCCTTCTTGTAGTGTGGGGCCCAAAACTGGACACAGTACTCCAGATGAGGCCTCACCAATGTCGAATAGAGGGGGACGATCACGTCCCTCGATCTGCTCGCTATGCCCCTACTTATACATCCCAAAATGCCATTGGCCTTCTTGGCAACAAGGGCACACTGCTGACTCATATCCAGCTTCTCGTCCACTGTCACCCCTAGGTCCTTTTCCGCAGAACTGCTGCCTAGCCATTCGGTCCCTAGTCTGTAGCCGTGCATTGGGTTTTTCCGTCCTAAGTGCAGGACCCTGCACTTATCCTTATTGAACCTCATCAGATTTCTTTTGGCCCAATCCTCCAATTTGTCTAGGTCCCTCTGTATCCTATCCCTGCCCTCCAGCGTATCTACCACTCCTCCCAGTTTAGTATCATCCGCAAATTTGCTGAGAGTGCAATCCACACCATCCTCCAGATCATTTATGAAGATATATGAAGATAATCTGAGTCTTCAGCATAAATTTGACTGTCAAAGCCACATTTTGAATGAAATTCCCCAGTGTAAAGGTGTAAGTGGAGAAAAGGAGGGGCCAAGGATGTGTCATAAATATAAAGGGAAGGGTAACCACCTTTCTGTATACAGAACTATAAAATCCCTCCTGGCCAGAGGCAAAACCCTTTCACCTGTAAAGGGTTAAGAAGCTAAAATAACCTCGCTGGCACCTGACCAAAATGACCAATGAGGAGACAAGATACTTTCAAAGCTGGAGGCGGGGGGGAAGGGTCTGTCTGTCTGTGTGATGCTTTTGCCGGGAACAGATCAGGAATGCTCTTCATAACTCCTTAAGTTAGTACATAATCTAGCTAGAAATGTGTAAGATTTCCTTTTGTTAAATGGCTGGTAAAATAAGCTGCACTGGAAGGAATAGATATTCCTGTTTTTGTGTCTTTTTGTAACTTAAGGTTTTGCCTAGAGGGATTCTCTATGTTTTGAATCTGATTACCCTGTAAGGTATTTACCATCCTGATTTTACAGAGGTGATTCTTTTACTTTTTCTTTCATTAAAATTCTTCTTTTAAGAACCTGATTGTTTTTTCATTGTTCTTAAGATCCAAGGGTTTGGGTCTGTGTTCACCTGTGCAAATTGGTGAGGATTTTTATCAAGCCCTTCCCCAGGAAAGGGGGTGTAGGGCTTGGGGGAATATTTTGGGGGGAAGACGTCTCCAAGTGGGCTCTTTCCCTGGTCTTTGTTTAACACACTTGGTGGTGGCAGCATAGGGTTCAAGGACAAGGCAAAGTTTGTACCTTGAGGAAGTTTTTAACGTAAGCTGGTAAGAATAAGCTTAGGGGGTCTTTCATGCAGATCCCCACATCTGTACCCTAGAGTTCAGAGTGGGGAAGGAACCTTGACAGGAGCCCTGTGGGGTGCCAATGAAAGGTGGAGGGGGATGGGAGGATGCAGCATATGAAATACTGACTAGAGAGGTAGGAGGAGAAGCAGGAGAGAACAGACTCCTGAAAGTTGCGGGAAGAAGAGATTTCAAGAGGAGGAGAGTAGGCAAAGATGTTAAAGGCAGTGGAGAGGTTGAGGAGGTGGAGGACCGAATATAGAATCTGAACTCTGGTTAAGGTGAGGTTAATAAAAACTAAGATGGCAGCTTCAGTGGTGAGGAAGCCAGACTGGACAGGATGACAAAAGACAAGGGATTTGGCCTGCTCTCCTTTTACCCACCATCCCATCCTATCTTCTGATCTACCTTGTCCCTAATACTCTTCCATTCCTCATGTTTTCCCCTCTCAAACTCTGGTCCATTTCCTTGGTAACATATGTGTGATTTATTTGTCCCCATGATAAAAAATCCTTCCTGTGACCCCATTTGTCTCTCCTGTTATCACCCTGTCTCCCCAAGTCTTCTACAACTGCTGTTTAAGAGAGACCTGTTTATTAGAGCTGGGCAGATAATAATAAATATTTCACTCAATGAACGTTGCCTTTTTCACAAATTATCCAAACAATTTTATTTTTTTTAAATTAAATTATTCATTTTGATTGGACACACAGGTCATAGATATTTTGGTTCTGTAAATCAATTAACATAAATACGAGAACCAGATTTCTAGTATGAATGCTCAGGATTACAAATACAACTTTTGCTTTCACAGGAATATTCTGTAATAGTGACTTAAACGTGTTGCTTCAACAACATTCCTGTCTGCAAATTCCCGTTGCTAGAATATTTGGAAAGCACAAAATAAAGATGTGTGAACACAGTGGAAATAAATTCACTTTAAAATTCATCAGAATATTCTTGAATTTTAGTTGTTTAATTATTCATCCAGCACTATTTCTTATACAGATGCTGCTTTAAAATTAACTTGCCATTTTACACATCCTGCTGTCAGGAACCAATGAGCTCCATTTCTGGTTCCTCCTAGGGATGTAATTTCACTAAGCATAAGCCCAATTATACAATATTGAGCAACAGTTGTCATACTTACAATTTTAAGCAAATACTTATATTAGGTTTTTAGCTTTGTGGGCAAATGAAAGACAGCATTCCTAGTTAAATAAACACGATAATTTTTATTGTATCTCCAGAAATCATACTGAAGTTATTGGCTGACACACAAGCATAAAAGCTCTGGAGACACTCCCGTTTGTCTGAGTAGTTAGAACTGGGTTTTAATATTCAGAGAATCAGAGTACCACAAGTTCATAAAATGAATGGATTAATCATAGTCGCACGTATTCAATTTGGCTCCATGTACTTAAAATACATATCAAAGTACTAGCTGTAGCTTTGAACGGGGGGGCTTACAACTAACTGTAACTGCAGAATAACCTGTATGCACTGTATCACACTGTCCAAGAGGATATTTCAATGTTCAGGAAATAGAATTAAAATCTGCCTTCAGAGAACAACATAGAAAATTTCTCTTCTCTACTTTCTTTAAGGAAAAACCATCAGGATAAGCCAAAGCATTCGCCTATTTACCTGCTCTGTCAAGCACTGAAGGATCCAAACTGTAAATTAAAGAAACTAGAGTAAGTAACTATTCATTACTTTTTTTAAATCCTCTTCTTACTGCTGCTATCCCAGAAATTCTACAGCAGTACAGCTCTTCACCGTGATTGCTATAGCGACCACATAGAATTGTGTAACTTTTGAGTATTATGTTTAAATTTGCAGTTAATACATGTGGGTTTGGCTTAGTCAGCCTAGTGCTGCAATGACAGTTAACCCAATTACCTTACCAACAGATGAGCCTGAGAGACAGAGGTAAGCAGTGTGGCCAGGGGAAATTTTTGAGATCAGGAAAGACTCAGGAAGTGGAAAAGAGAAGCTGAGGCATTTTAATCTTAGATATTTCTAAGGTGCCTGTCACTACAGCTGGGTGAAATTTACATGGTGAATAGCTGATTTGGCAAATAATGCAGTTTCGGGTCAACTGAAACTGTTCACAAATTCAGGTCGAATCTGATGAATAGTTTTGACTGAATAAAAATGGGGGAAAAGTTTCCAAAAAAGTCAAAATAGTTAGTTTAGATGTTTTTGAAACAAAATTTCAAAATTTGTGTCAAAATGATGTTTTGTTAGGAAAAACTAGCTCAGTTTAATTTTAAAAAAATAGAGTTAAACAAACCCAAAAAACCTGAAAACTAATCATTTTGTTTAGGGTAGCGCAAACCATTTCATTTGAGCCCAAACAAATTTTTTTACAGTATTTTCATTTTGGGAGAAAAATTGACTTTACTGTTTCAGGTGAACCCAGATAAAATGTTTCTTTCATATTACTGGGCTCAGGCACTGAACCAAATAATCAATTATTTGCCCAGCCCTACCTGTCACCAGGGTATCTAAGCCATGAACATATCTATTTATTTAACATTTATGTATCATCACTGGATTTCATTTCTCCCTGATTCACAGGTATGTTTTTTTGGGAGGGGATTGATTTCTTTCTTTCTCTCTGCTCCACCCCTCAACTCTCTCCCTGCTTCTTTCTCTCTCCTTTTACTACACCATCTCCATCTCCTGCTAGTTGGTCTAGTTATTACTTAGTCCTGCTTTGAGAGCAGGGGACTGGATTAAATAACCTGTTGAGGTCCCTTCCAGTCCTACACTTCTGTGATTCTGTGCTGATCCTGGAGCTGTTCCTGGCAAAAGCTTTAGCGAAGAGGTGATCTTGCATTTTGCCTCGAACATGGCCAGGCCAGACCTCAGTCTGATCCCTTCTGACAAGGAGATCTACAGCAAGGCTCTAACTGATTACAATTCTCTGCCCCAATGCCCAAGAGTCTGAACCTGGGCTCCTCTAGTTGGATTGTCCCTGTGCAGCACAGCTGTTCTGTGGGTGCTGGTGGATGAGCGGTTTGAGACTATGCCTGTGCTAGAAAACTTGGACCTTACCAGCAGCAGCAAGTCTTCCTAACATACCGGTAACACTGCACAGCCCCACACTCACACACTCACAGCGATGCACAAGGGATCACATCACCGTTGGATTTTAATCAAATGCAATGACATATTGTCAGCTACCATGTCCCTTCGCCCTGGTTCAGCATGAGCACTGGCAGAGCAGCTGCAGTGGGGTAATAAATACTCCCCGTGCAATCCGACAATGCCCCATGACGTCTCTGACAGCTCAGCCTACTGGCGCCGTCGTGACAAGCCTCTCACTGAAGCTAGGCAGGAGATTTCATAATGTGGATGAATTAGCAAAAGGTGATGCAAAAATATCAACAGAAAATTGTTTCCGAGTTCCAGTCGGCTCTGCTACTTGTACCCCTGCTGACTGCCAGCCCCAGAGCATGTGAAGGGAGACTGGCTGGTCTTTGCTCTGTCTGGCCCCAAACATCTCCCCCCCGGCCCCCCCCCCCCGGTTAACAATGCCAGAAATACACTGTGACTACATCTGAATTTCAGCTTTAAAACAGAAATCTTGGTTTTATTTGGTCCCTTGAGGATTCTTCTGAAAATCACAAAAGGGGAAAGCAGCAGCTCGTGAACATTGCCGTGGTGCGTGTGCACGTGCATTCGCACACATCGCACTGTGTGTTCACTGCCGCAGCAGCAACTTCCATACTGCTGAGATCTGCAAACAAAGACCGCAGAGCAGGATAATTAACTAATGAATGAACAGCCAGACAAGCGCTACCCTCTGCACTCCCGCACCTCCAAGTAATTCCATTTACTGCCCCATGGTTCTCATTGCTCCCATCCTCCCCACGGGAAGCTGCACATGCCCCAGGGCCTGCACAACAGGAGGTGGGGAAGAACTCTGAAGTCTCTGGGCTGCATGGAGGAGGGGCCCTGAGTGATATTCTCCCTCTGAGCCCAGAGCACGGCCATCTCAAGCTCCCAAAGAGCTACCTGCAAAGGAATGGCTAGTTCAGCTCCAGAACAAACCACAAAACAAGAACTGAAAACATAACAAAACTACTGAACAAATGAATAAAATCCAGCCCCTCATGAGCACAGACACCCACAGCTGCTGGTGCTTTTCAGGATACATTCTGGGCCTGCAGGCCCACAAGCAGCATGGCAGAGGGGCAGTGGGAGCTGCTGACCTCCATCACATCATCTGCAAGTGAGAGGATGTTGCCATTCACAACATATGTGTGGATTTTAGGGCAGGACAGAACCATTTAAAGGAGGCAATGCAGCAAACTAAAAATATTAAGTGAGAACATATACTGTAAGACATAGACGTTATGCTCCTAGTTCAGGAAGTTGTGTTAAGAAGTGTGGGTCAGATGCAACAAGCCACAGGCCTGCAGCACTTGCAGAGCATGCTGTTTGTGGACATAGGGTACCAGAGTGATAATGCTCACTTTGGCCTCTGTAGCTTAAGGAGTGATCTGCTGCCAGCTGAATGGGAAGCCTATACCACCCTGAGAGAGAGTGAGTCGTGACAGTCCAAAATAAAGGTGACAAAGCCACGGACAACCATGGCTAAGGACTAGGGAATAGAAGTGCAGAAAATAATTAAATGGAACATCATTTTACTGTTTCCAGGCCCCAACGGCCTAAAGTAATTCCATGTTGGGGGGGAAAAAAAAGGTGGTCTCCGAAAGGGAGAAGGCTTTGGCCAGCTGCCCCAGAGCTGAGAGCCAGACCTGACATAGCCAGTGTGAGGCTATGAAGCTTATAGAGCCCTTGTCTCTTCTGAGATGTGCTGGTGTCTGTGTCTCAGGAGCTGGTATCAAGGTCCACAGGAGCATTCTTCTCCCGGAGGTAGAGAGAGCCCCCTTGCTAATATCATCTATTCTATGGGCTATCAGCAGACGGCTGGTAGGTTCTTGTTCAGGGATGTGGCAAAGAGAGACCTCCCTCTGCCTGGTGCCCTCTGAGACGGGGCTCTCCAGGGAAATTCCAGCCTTTACTAGTGTATGATCAAGAGAGGGTGGGGGGGGGGGCTTGAGACTTGGCAAAGTGGAGCCATCCCTGAAGCCTGAATGTTCAATACTAAGTCTACCATAGATGGTGGCTTATTGGCTGAGTCCTCAATTGAAAAGATGCAGCAAGAGAGAATAAAAGGCTCCTCCCATCCATAAAACTATAATATACCTTCCAGTGCAGCACCATTGTCATTAATTCCCAGTGAGATTCTCCTCCCCCCACCACCCATCTTTCCTTTCCTCACTTATAATAAAGTTTCTTATTAGCAGACGCCCAAGTGTGTCTGCTCAGAGATGGAAAACACTCATATGTGGAATACGGGATCAATGAGAGCTACAGCTGCACGTGGATTGAAATCCACATAAGATCATGTGGTCCTCAGCATCCATTACTACAGCTCTGTGATTCCCCCCTCCCACCCCACCACCCCCAAATAAAAGAATCTTTCTAGAAACCCACGGAGGGGACTGGACAGACAGAAGTTCTCATTTTCCTCTCTGCTTGTCTCCTGCAGGTTTTGTGATTGCCATTTGACAGCTGCTTGCTGTGAGGATCTCTCCTCTCTTCTTGGTACCAAACAGACCTTGGTCGAGTTGCACCTGGCAGGAAACAGCCTGGGAGAATCAGGAGTGCAGCTGCTGTGTGAGGGATTGAAGCATGCGAACTGCAAACTGCAGACACTGAGGTGAGTATTTACTGTTTTTTTTCTGTAAAGGACTCCAAGTACGAGGATGGTGTAAGATGTTGGCTGCAAGTGCATGAAGGGGGTGTCTACACTGCAAAAAAGACCCACAGCAGCGAAGTCTCAGATCCCGGATCAACTGATCCAGGCTCATACTACAGGACTAAAAATAACAGTGTAGATGTTCCTGCTCAGGCTGGAGTCTGGGCTCTAAGATCCACCCCCAGTTCTGGTTCCAGCCCAAGGAGGAACATCTACACTGCTATTTTTAGTTCTGTAGCATGAGCCCTGCAAGCCCAAGTCAGTTAACCCAGGCTCTGGGACTCGCTGCAGTGCAGACACACCCAGAGAGGCTGAATGCTGAGTGTCCCTCCAGCCCCCGGTGTGTCAGTAGCTCCCAACAGTCCGCTAGCCCATCGTGTTCGGTAAATGGAATTTATAAATAAAGATGGGCACATACTGGAGCAGTAGTTCCAATCCCCCTGAACCTGAAGAATAAGTCATCGTGTATAAATGATTCCTAATGTGTGCCTGGCATTTAAAACTAATGCAGAATCTTAATCACTTTGATAAAAGCCCCGTTTTATCATCGTTGTAATGATTTTTAAAATAATTTTAGACTTATTTTGATTTATAACTAATAAAAGCACAATGACCCTAAATGAGCCTGATGACCCTAAATCTCCCAGTCGTCCCTTATAGACACATTCCCATGCTGGGAGTGGTGTGCATCTCAGGGGACTGTGGGAGGGATTCCGGCTCAGGAAGAAAAATTTTTTCCTGTAACTCCTTCATGTGCCAAGGGAGGGGGATTTGCCTGTAGCTAACCCTGCTTCAGGAGGTGCAGCATGTTCTTTTGTTTTACGCAGTCAGCTCTGCTGGCCATTACATACAGGTGTATTTTATCATGGCCCCTTTCTGCTCTTCCCTGCATCCTTTAGTGATTCTTCTGCCCCTAAGGTAGGGAAAGAAGAAGGAGACTGAGTTCATGGGGAGGCCCAGCACAGGACACAAGGACAGGGATGTATCACCCCTTTTTGACTTGAGTATTTAGCCAAAATTTGGTGATGGATCCAGGCATCTTTGATGCAGTCTTGTTTATGAAGACTGCACACGGTCCCCTTTCCTCAAACACAGGAAGACTCAAACACAAGGTAGTTTCTTTGCTGAAAGCTCCCGCCTCTTTCAGCCAGTGCTGAGCTGCCACAAGCTCTCTCTGGGCTTTTTCTCAGGGAAACATCCCCAGGGCTTGTTCGGCTGCCTTGTTCTGCCCTTCTGTCTCTCGTTCTGTGGTATTTCTGACAGCTTCCCTGTCGCACACAGACACAATCGACCCACTGCCCTGGGTTATTAGATCGTCACAGAACCCCCCCTGGTGCCACAGGGTGAACTCCTGCTCCAGCCTGGCATGTGGCCTGTGTTTTGGGCGGAGGCCGGTAGTGGCTTCAGCTGCCTGTTCCATAAAGTAGCTCAACTGCTCTTTTTACGTTGGTTCTGAATAAAAGGCAGCTATTATTACACCCGACCCTATAAACGAGGCTTCCTGTGGTCTCCCTGCCCCTTGTGCATCTTTTCAGCAGCCCAGCTCAGTGTGTGAACTGTAACATTCACCGTTTTCAGCTCCTGCCTGGCTGAGGTGCGTCTGGCCTGTGAGGTACTCACAGCAGGCGGTGAAACCCATTCTCAGCGGAGAGAAGGCACCAGTTTGTAGAAAGACCTTTGACACACAGCCCCTCTGGGCAATAGAAAAGCATTTAGTCACTTTTGTCACAATAGCCCCTGCAGTAGCTGTCCTAATAATAGATGAGGCGCTCTGGGTTACATAAGGTACCTGTGACATTCCAGCAATGGATGGGCCTAGTTTTTCAGTAACCAATATGACACTTGATAACCATGTCATAGTCTTGGAGAAGGTGGCCACAGTCTTAAGATCCATTAGGGAGGCAGGACTGACTGTGAACCCTGCAGAGTGTTCATGAGCATGGTACATAGATGCTCCAGTGTGTAAGGCCGGGGTGTCAAACTCACTTGAAGAGGGCTGAATTCTATGGTTAATTATGGTCCATAGGTCAGACTATAAATACTATATTCTCTCCGTGATGCACAATGGAATGCCCCCCTCATGTCAGAGATCAAGGGGAGAATATGGCCTTTATGTAGTAACTAAATGTTTTGTTACTATTTATTGTTTGTTTAGTGCTTTATTATTGCATTCATCATCAGTGGAAAAATCTGCTCACCTTTAAGCCCGCTGCTTTTCTGCCTTTGGTTTCTCTTCCTTCTCCATCCTCCCCTCTCTACTTTCTCTTCTGCTGTCTCCTGTGTGTTCTCTGCATTTCCTTCCCTGCAGCAACTTCCAATTCCCAACCCAGCGGGCTTCACTCCCATCCTCTACTCCCCTCATTCCACCCACTACAGCGATCATTGATTCAGTAGTTGATGTTGGCACTGAAATGTCTCTGGCGAGCAATAAAGTTGATAGTGAAGTCAGATTACTGGGGACAGGAGAGTCCCCACTCCTGAGTCATTGTTTCAGGCTCTCTGTAGGCTTAGGCTGACTCCACTGCATCGGTTACAAACTTGGCTCACATTGGTGATCTCTGCTGCCATGAGGGCCGGAAACTTCCTTATGTCTGTGGGACACTAAAGCAGCTTGTAGGCCAGATCCAGCCTACGTTACTTATGTTTGAAACTTCTGGGGGATCTGAGCCCAGCTTCCTGCCTCCCATGTGTAAACAGGAATGCTAAATACCTGACGGCGCGGGGGATGAGAACTCCCACTGAGATGAATGGAGCAGTTCACGCCTCTCGGAGCTATTGTTTCAGGCTGTTTTCATCTCCATGCTGTGTTCTCATTCAGCTGAGAACGTCTCACTGAGATGAATGGGCCACTTCACAGCTCTCTGAGCCTACTATGCTGCTGATGGATGTGTAGAGCCCCTTCCTCAAACACTAGGCCCACATTTGGGGTTCCTCACAGCCACACCACATAAGAACATAAGAACAGCAATACTGGGTCAGACCAAAGGTCCATCAAGCCCAGTATCCTGTCTTCTGACAGTGGCCAATGCCAGTGCTTCAGAGGGAATAAACAGGTCATCAAGTGATCCATCCCCTGTCGCCCATTCCCAGCTTCTGGCAAATAGAAGCTAGGTACTTCCCATGGCCCCTCCAAGCTCACCAAGAAAAAGTTTTGAACGGTTTCACAGCTGCATTTCAGGATTCACCAGCCCACTGAAAATGCAGCCACGCTCTATCCTCACCTTCAGCTTAGCTGAACACACACTTCTGGCACACAGGCTAATGGACATAACAGATGCCCATAGAAGCACCTCAGTGTAAACTTCTCTTTTACAATCTCACTGCTGCCAACACCAAGGGTAAGATTCATTGCTGAGCTTCTAAGAGGGACAGCAAAGATCTCACATTCGAGCGAGAGGGTGGGGCTAAATGGATTTAAACCACCTTTATGCCTCCCAGATTCAGGGCTGCTCCAGATATTGGAATGGTTCCCTAGTGTAAACTAGAGCAGCTCTCGGATCCCCAGGCTGCTAATGGACAACTCTGCAGCTTGCAACAGATGAGAATCCCAATAGCTGGCAAAGCAGAGTAATTGTTCTAAAGGAAAAGTGACTTTGATTCTGGAATAGTGTGTCCATACAGGGAGCTATTCTGGTCAATGTCCTTGTATAGACAAGCCCTCAGTATCTAGTGTGACAGGGTCTGGCCAGATGGCTATAGGAGAGTAATAGAAGGCAGATATATTAGCCCCAGGCTAAGTAGGTCCCTTTTCCCTGGGTAAGGTAACAGAGAAGGTTCCAGAACAATCAGGAACCTTCTGGAGACAATTAAGACAGGCTGATTAGAACACCTGCAGCCAATCAAGAAGCTGCTAGAATCAATTAAGGCAGGCTAGTCAGGGCACCTGGGTTTTAAAAAGGAGCTTACTTCAGTTTGTGGTGTGCGTGTGAGGAGCTGGGAGCAAGAGGCACTAGGAGCTGAGAGTGAGAACGCGGAGTGTTGGAGGACTGAGGTGTACAAGCATTATCAGACACCAGG
The DNA here is from genome assembly GCF_965152235.1 of Eretmochelys imbricata. Lineage (NCBI taxonomy): Eukaryota > Metazoa > Chordata > Testudines > Cheloniidae > Eretmochelys > Eretmochelys imbricata. The sequence goes on from NC_135577.1 coordinate 18,491,483, forward strand.
AGGAAGGTCCTATAGTGAGGATAAAGAAGGTGTTGGGAGGAGGCCATGGGGAAGTAGCCCAGTGAGTTGTAGCTGTCGCACAGCTGTTCCAGGAGGCACTCTAGACAGCTGCATTCCACAGGGCCCTGGGCTGGAACCCGGAGTAGACAGCAGGCCTGGGTTCCCCCCAAATCCTCCCAACTGCTGGTCAGACTCAGGAGGAGTCGACCTGGACTGTGGGTTCAGAAAAATGGCCAAGCTGAGGGCTGCCGTGAAGCTCCAAGGCAAGCAAATCTGCCAATAAGCGCAAGACCCACCAAGGTAGAGCAGGAACTTTGTCACACTAGCCATCATGTTTAAGGCCTGATCTACACTTAAAATTTAGGTCAACATAGCTACGTGGCTCAGAGTTGTGGAAAAGTCAATTAAATTAAAAATTCAACCCCTGGTGTAAATGCAGCTAGACTGATACAAGAGGACAATATATCTTCCATTTGTCTATTTTGGTCATATTCTCCTTGATCTGCATGATATTTCTTTCTAAAGCACTGAGACTTTTAGTCTACAAGAAAGAGAAACTCTAATTTACAACTGGCTTCCTATATAATTCTCTTATTCTTCATTTTTCACACCAGGCTCTATGCATTTGTTTATTGATATGTTGCAAATCCTTAGATTAAGGGTCATGGGGACTATGGTAAATTCTTCCCATGCTGGAATTTCTATTGAGAAGAGAGGACCGGATAGACAGACATGCTCATTCTCTAATCTGTGCATCTATCTCTTTCAGATTGAAGGCTTGTAAACTCTCAGCTGCTTGTTGTGGGGAGCTCTCTTCTGCTCTCAGCAACAACCAGTTGCTGACAGATCTGGACCTGAGTGATAATCAACTGGGAGCCATGGGAATGCAGCTGCTGTGTGAAGGACTGAAACAGCCAAACTGCAAACTGCAGAGATTAGTGTAAGTATTGACCAGTTTCCTTTATGTAAAGACCTTGGCAGGAGGTGTGATGGGGTATGATCAACTTCCTGCAGGTACATGGTGAGGTTAAAAGCTGAGTCTCTCCTATTAATGCCTCAGTTGGGGATACTTTCTCCCCACCCCCAAGCATGTAAGAGCAAGAACGAGCCACTACCCATAAGGACCCTTTCAGTGAAGGAAAATCACCACCTCTGTTAACAATTTCTCCTCATGTCCAGTCACCCCCGCATCCACTTCTCATCCCTCTCCCCGGTCTGTAGGGTAGGTGGTGGGAGGGACAGGAACAGTCTCTATCCCTGAAGCCGAATGACATGCCCTCCTAGAGCACCGTCTAGCTGAGGATCTCAAAGCACTTACAGAGCTGAGGGAATTAACCTCCCACCCCATTGAGCCAACTGGACACAAAAGAATGTAAGATTCATTTAAGTCAGTTCCTGCTGCCTTGATCCCTTCCTGCTCCTCCCTCTGCCCCTGACCCTACCCCACCATCCAGGCTTGTGACCTCCCTGTTGATTTTTACTTCCTCAAGTCCCCCCACCTACACCCAGGCTGCCATTGAATCTTCTCTGTTCTCCATCCCATGTCCTCCTGTCATCGTTCAGCCTGATGAAAGCAGTTTTTGCTGCATACAGCATCCCGATACTAAGGCGCTCCCCCACCCCATCTCCAAGTTTTACTGTTGACTCCAACAAGAACAGGGTTTGTCCCCATTCTGCAAATCCTGACTGTAAAAAGCTTCAAAAATCCTCTCGCCTGTGGACAGGAGGAGGTTCTCCAGCAGCGTTGGCAGTGCCGTGTCTGTTCTGTGTCTAGGCCTAAAACCCAGCTGGATACTGCCAATGGACAGGTGAAGTTGGATGCAACTGTTCAGTAGCTGCTTGACTAGATTGCTCAGAAGCAGGAGACCTGATGATCCCGGGCATTTGCTTGTGAGGCTGGTTTCATCAAGCCATGGATTCTTAAGTCTTGGCCAGGGTACTGCATGTTCCAGGTCGGGGGAGCAGATTTCTATCCTCAAAAGCAGACGATGACAGTATTTGTTAGTAGGGGTTCTAGATGCTCTTACTCAGAGCCGTTCCTAGGGTACGGCGAATCAGGGCGACCGCTCTGGGCCCCGTGCATTGGGGGGCCCTGCGGGCCTGAGCAATTGGCCAGCGCGGTTGCTCCCAGAAGTGACGGGTCAGTCCCAGAAGTGATGGATTCATCACATCCACCCCGGGCCCCGCACCCACCTAGGGACGGCCCTGCTCTTGCTGTCCTGCACTAGCCACAGAGATCAAGGATCGGAGTCATAGGCAGAGGCTCAGATTTCCTCTAGCATGTTACCTGTTTTGTAAATGAACAGAATTCTGAGGAGCGTGTTGTGTTATCCCTGATGGCCATAGAGGCCACCTTGGATGTGGAAGATCTTCTCTGTGAAGTGGGTACAGTTTCTCACGCTGAGTGGTGCTGGGCTCTGGAGCTAGGAGACATCTAGGTTAGCAATGTTATTGACAATCCAGAATAGTTCTGTGGGGTGTGACTTGGGACTTGTCTACACAGCCCTGCAGTTCAGACTACAGGGGTGTTAAGTGCAGCATGCACCAAAGTGCTGTGTTGTAACTCCCCCATATAGACAATGCAGGTGCAAATAAAAAGGTACCTAGTGCACGCTAATGTAGTCCTGTTTGAAGAGGACGATGTTAACACAAGCTAGGTACCTCTTAGTTCACACTAGGACCATCCACGTTGGGTAGCTGCATGCACCAGAATGCTGTGCTGTTGCAATTCACACCCCATAGTCCAACTGCATCGATGTAGCCTTGGTGGTTGCTATGGAAGAGGAGAAGGAGGATTTCTGGGTCTCCTCCATGGCCAAGGAGCAGGCAAAGAAGAGTTCATTGTTAAGACATCTGTTTCTTCTTGAGTCTTCTCAACACTGATGGTTGGTTTTCTTGCCTCCTTGCATCATCTGTCACAGGAAGAAGAAACCACAAAGCTCTGTGAGGGCCATACGGAAGGAAGTGCTTTAGAAACAAAGTATTCATGGCTGTGGTCAGTCAGTGACTGTGATGACACACTGGTTCTTCTAGTCCTTGGCTGCTGGGCTAGGGCATCAGTGCTTTGTGGATCTAACTGGCTCAATGAGCTCTCTAGGATGGACCATGACGTTAAGACCTTCTTGCCTGGAAATTAATTAACTAAGAGGCAGCAGATTTAAAACAAACACAAGGAAGTATTTTTTCACACAACACACAGTCAACTTGTGGAACTCCTTGCCAGAGGATGTTGTGAAGACCAAGACTATAACAGAGTTAAAAAAAGAACTAGATAAATTCATGAAGGATAGGTCCATCAATGGCTATTAGCCAGGATGGGCAGGGATGGTGTCCCTCGCCTCTGTTGGCCAGAAGCTGGGAACGGGTGACAGGGAATGGAGCACTTGATGATTACCTGTTCTGTTCATTCCCTCTGGGGCACCTGTCACAAGACAGTATACTGGGCTAGATGGAAAGCAGACTTCGACTCCCTCAGGGAACGGATGGCCAGGATCCCCTGGGGGACTAACTTGAAGGGGAAAGGAGTCCAGGAGAGCTGGCTGTATTTCAAGGAATCCCTGTTGAGGTTACAGGGACAAACCATCCCGATGAGTCGAAAGAATAGTAAATATGGCAGGCGACCGGCTTGGCTTAACGGTGAAATCCTAGCGGATCTTAAACATAAAAAAGAAGCTTACAAGAAGTGGAAGGTTGGACATATGACCAGGGAAGAGTATAAAAATATTGCTCGGGCATGTAGGAATGAAATCAGGAGGGCCAAATCGCACCTGGAGCTGCAGCTAGCGAGAGATGTCAAGAGTAACAAGAAGGGTTTCTTCAGGTATGTTGGCAACAAGAAGAAAGCCAAGGAAAGTGTGGGACCCTTACTGAATGAGGGAGGCAACCTAGTGACAGAGGATGTGGAGAAAGCTAATGTACTCAATACTTTTTTTGCCTCTGTTTTCACTAACAAGGTCAGCTCCCAGACTGCTACGCTGGGCATCACAAAATGGGGAAGAGATGGCCAGCCCTCTGTGGAGATAGAGGTGGTTAGGGACTATTTAGAAAAGCTGGACGTGCACAAGTCCATGGGGCCGGACGAGTTGCATCCGAGAGTGCTGAAGGAATTGGCGGCTGTGATTGCAGAGCCATTGGCCATTATCTTTGAAAACTCGTGGCGAACCGGGGAAGTCCCGGATGACTGGAAAAAGGCTAATGTAGTGCCAATCTTTAAAAAAGGGAAGAAGGAGGATCCTGGGAACTACAGGCCAGTCAGCCTCACCTCAGTCCCTGGAAAAATCATGGAGCAGGTCCTCAAAGAATCAATCTTGAAGTACTTGCATGAAAGGAAAGTGATCAGGAACAGCCAGCATGGATTCACCAAGGGAAGGTCATGCCTGACTAATCTAATTGCCTTTTATCATGAGATTACTGGTTCTGTGGATGAAGGGAAAGCAGTGGATGTATTGTTTCTTGACTTTAGCAAAGCTTTTGACACGGTCTCCCACAGTATTCTTGTCAGCAAGTTAAGGAAGTATGGGCTGGATGAATGCACTATAGGGTGGGTAGAAGGCTGGCTAGATTGTCGGGCTCAACGGGTAGTGATCAATGGCTCCATGTCTAGTTGGCAGCCGGTGTCAAGTGGAGTGCCCCAGGGGTCGGTCCTGGGGCCAGTTTTGTTCAATATCTTCATAAATGATCTGGAGGATGGTGTGGATTGCACTCTCAGCAAATTTGCGGACGATACTAAACTGGGAGGAGTGGTAGATACGCTGGAGGGGAGGGATAGGATACAGAAGGACCTAGACAAATTGGAGGATTGGGCCAAAAGAAATCTGATGAGGTTCAATAAGGATAAGTGCAGGGTCCTGCACTTAGGACGGAAGAATCCAATGCACCGCTACAGACTAGGGACCGAATGGCTAGGCAGCAGTTCTGCGGAAAAGGACCTAGGGGTGACAGTGGACGAGAAGCTGGATATGAGTCAGCAGTGTGCCCTTGTTGCCAAGAAGGCCAATGGCATTTTGGGATGTATACGTAGGGGCATAGCGAGCAGATCGAGGGACGTGATCGTCCCCCTCTATTCGACATTGGTGAGGCCTCATCTGGAGTACTGTGTCCAGTTTTGGGCCCCACACTACAAGAAGGATGTGGATAAATTGGAGAGAGTCCAGCGAAGGGCAACAAAAATGATTAGGGGTCTAGAACACATGACTTATGAGGAGAGGCTGAGGGAGCTGGGATTGTTTAGCCTGCAGAAGAGAAGAATGAGGGGGGATTTTATAGCTGCTTTCAACTACCTGAAAGGGGGTTCCAAAGAGGATGGCTCTAGACTGTTCTCAATGGTAGCAGATGACAGAACGAGGAGTAATGGCCTCAAGTTGCAGTGGGGGAGGTTTAGATTGGATATTAGGAAAAACGTTTTCACTAAGAGGGTGGTGAAACACTGGAATGCGTTGCCTAGGGAGGTGGTGGAATCTCCTTCCTTGGAAGTTTTTAAGGTCAGGCTTGACAAAGCCCTGGCTGGGATGATTTAACTGGGAATTGGTCCTGCTTCGAGCAGGGGGTTGGACTAGATGACCTTCAGGGGTCCCTTCCAACCCTGATATTCTATGATTCTATGACCTTTGCTCTGACCCAGTATGGCCGTTCTTATGTTCTTTCTCTTTTGGAGGTGGTAATCTGACTGGCATCGGGGAGTGATCCACGTTCATTATAAAGGTCAGGATGTGACCAACTGTGTCTATGTTTAAGAGACTGCCTGTGAGAATCCAAAGGTGAACAGGGCAAATAGAAAGTTTTGTGCATTGGATCAGATGCATTGTCAGTGTGAATCGTTAAGCCTCCAAGAATGATGAGCCTCAGGAACTGCATCACCATGTGTCATAAATATAAAGGGAAGGGTAAACACCTTTAAAATCCCTCCTGGCCAGAGGAAAAACCCTTTCACCTGTAAAGGGTTAAGAAGCTAGGATAACCTCGCTGGCACCTGACCAGAATGACCAATGAGCAGACAAGATACTTTCAAAGCTGGAGTGAGGGAGAAACAAAGGGTCTGGGTCTGTCCGTGTGATGCTTTTGCCGGGCACAGAACAGGAATGGTGTCTTAGAATTTAGTAAGTAATCTAGCTAGATATGCGTTAGATTATGGTTTCTCTAAATGGCTGAGAAAATAAGCTGTGCTGAATGGAATGGATACTCCTGTTTTTGTGTCTTTTTGTAACTTAAAGTTTTGCCTAGAGGGATTCTCTATGTTTTGAATCTAATTACCCTGTAAGGTATTTACCATCCTGATTTTACAAAGGTGATTCTTTTTACTTTTTCTCTATTAAAAGTAAGCTTAGGAGGTTTTCATGCAGGTCCCCACATCTGTACCCTAGAGTTCAGAGTGGGGAAGGAACCTTGACATCATGTCAGCCAGTGTCTCTGTCAGCTCCTCCAGAAAACTTGAGCTTTCTGTAGTAATAGATCTGTGCTATTGGGATGTCTTATTGGTCTCGTCATTGGTCTCTCAGATTAAGTAGATGCACTCAGAGGATTTTGTTACAAAGGAGCTTCTTTTGCATTTGAAACTGGATGGCAATAAAATTGGCTCTCTGCCAGTGGAACTGCCAGGTCTGGGTCTGTAGGGCACTGTGTCACCTGGAAGGATGAAATGACCCAGCTTCCAGCCTGCAGTGTCATCTAGCCAGGCTCTGGTGATGCAGACCAGGTCAGGGATCTAATCGAAGCTGATAAAGGGCTTTTCAGCCACTAACCTTGCTTTGTTCAACACAAGCTTTGATCCTGAGGTGTACCTGTGTCTGTAGTAATTTTGTGTGCCGTGGCTGAAACTCGTTTGCACTGGTTTGGTGGCTGGTGCCTAGAGTAATGCTTTCCAGAGGCTGGCTTGTATTTCTTGTGTGTCTTCCATGTAAATCTTGGATTGGAGTGGAAAAGTCTCATATCCATGTGACACTCCCACAGTCTTTTGCCCACACGAAGGCTACGTCTGCACTCGGAGCTGGGGGTGTGATTCCCAGAGTAACTAGACATACTCACACTAGCTTTCATCAACCCAGAGTGATAAATTTAGTGATGTAGCTACGGCAGCACGAGCAGCGGCATAGGCTAGCTGTTCCAAGTATGCATCCATGAGGTCTGGGGGGTGGCAGGAGTTCACCTCCCCACAGCTCTTCATGGCTTTTGCATGTTTGCTTGGTTAGCTCCAGGCCTTGGGTAGACAGCTTCCTGAAATTTCCCGGACACAGTTCCTCAGATCAGATACCGTGGTTGGACCCCTCCTTACTGCCCCTACTCTCTATCCATTGATAAGTAGCTCTCTGCCCTAGAAGCCTTAGGCTTTGTCTGCAGTTGGAGCTGGGGGGGTGTGATTCCCAGCTCACATACGGACATTCATGCTAGTGCTGATCTGAGATAGTGCATTAAAAATAGTAGCGTAGCCTGGTAGCATGGACAGCGGTGAGCAGCGGCATGAACTAGCCACTGCACCCAGGCATTTTTGAAAAGTTAGGTGCAATTTCCTGTATTTTAGAAGCTTTTCATATGTTTCAAAGTCAGAATGCTGTGCAATAATTCAATAATCAATAATAATAATAAATCAATCAATAGTTCAAGGACAGCTGGTGTTCATCTGGACTTCCGTGCTAGGATAACTTGTGAATGCATCAGGTAATGTACTGCGAAAACAGATGTGCATCAAAATCACAGAACTCCAAAATATATATGATTATTTCAGGTAGATGCAAGCATGAAGTAGTCTAAAACCCAGCACCAACACTGGGGAAAAACCTGTGGAGGGAGTGCTAGCAATTCTATAATTAAGTTTGCATTCAGATTTGCAATTAAAGGAGGACTGAAAACCCATTATTTTACAGTAAAGATTTTGAGGTAAACAAAAATCAGGTTATTCCCTCCTCTAATCTCTGGACAAATGGACTCCCATGCCCACCTGCCATTCCTAATGGGGTCTCTGTAGCCCGGTTGTCCTATGGAGTCACATTGTCTGATATATAATATTGTTGCCATCTCATGATTTTATCACAAATTTTGATATTTGATGGTTTTTCTTAAAGTCACAGCTCCTGGAGTCATGTGAATAAGTGAGCCCCTCACTTTTTAAAAATGAAAGCTAAGTTTCTGGCCCTTGTGGTTACAGAGAGAGCCTGAAAACACAAACCCTAAAGTCTCAAAAACCAGAAGACAAAGAAAAAGAACCCAAAATGTATTTGTAAAAAAAATCCCCTGAATTCTAAGCCGATACTGTGATTTTTTGGAGCCTGACTCATGATTTTGGAATTTTTGGGGTTGGCCACATGCCATGAGCATATTTTATTGCAATGTTTTGGCATCAAACTTGATATAAAATAATGTAACAGAGTGCCATTTACTATTTTTAGTTTTTCTCTGCTTGAATGTTTTCTTCTCTTCTTTTCTCTCTGACTCTTTTTTCCTCATTGTTTTGTAGTGTCTGTTTTTACCCTCCAATTAACTTCTCTCTTCTGATATTTTCCACCCTCTAAACTTCTCTGTCCATCTTCCCCATTTTCCTCTTCCTAACCCTTTCCTAGAGCCTTCCTTGAAACTTCTTTCTCTCTCTCTCTCTCTCTTTATAGTGCAAGCAGTGGAACTAATGCAGGAAGTCACACCCAAACCTGGTTCTGGGTTCTCATTGGTCAAGGCATGGGTCTTGGGACAGAGTCTAGGGCTGGATTTCTGGCTCATTCCTGATGCTGATTGGTCAGGGAAAGGAGATGGTGGGCAGGGCCACCTGTCAGAACGGCTGTGATGAGCCTCATTCACTCTCTGATGGATCTGCCCTGCGTTTGTCTCTCCTGCAGGTTGAGATGTTGCGGTCTCACAGGCTCTTGCTGTGGGGATCTCTCCACTGTTCTCAGCACCAGCCAGAGCCTGACAGAGCTGGACCTCAGTTATAATTTTTCTCTGGGAGATGTTGGAGTTCAGCTGCTGTGTGAGGGACTGAAACATCCAAACTGCAAATTACAGATACTGGGGTAAGTAATATTTGGTCTCCTCTGTGTATTTTCAGGTGACCTCTGTGTAAAACGCTTCACAGGGGCTGTAGCTTGTGTCTGGTGTCTGCCCCCTGTAGGTATATGGAAAAGATGAGAGTTAAATGTCTCTCCAGCACCGTTGTCAATGGCTTACAACACACACCCAGCCTGCCCTGTTTGGAAAATGGAAATATTAAGCAAAGGTGGGCCCACAGCAGACGGCTGGTAACACCGTCCCGATTTTGGGAAAATAAATATTTTAATGTTTTAAAACCAATTCTTTAATATTTGGCTTTTTTTAAAAAAAGAGCACTCTCTTACCCTTCCACTAACAGCCCATTTTAAAGATAATTTTAATGACTTTGACACCTTTACATATTAACTTTAATACTTGTGACACTTTTCTGCCCAGATTTTGAAGCCTTCAACATTGAATGCTGAGCTCTCTTGAAAATCTGCCCCAAAAGCACCAGCAAAGTGAAAGTCAAAATTAGACTTCTTTTACTGCAGCTGCTGCCCATCATTGGCAGTTTTGGGTTAGAGCCACCAACCCCTAATTCAGGAACCCTCATTCTCTCCCCAGAACATCAGACCCATGTCAGGACTCATGTTGAGCTGCTTCTGTCCCCATCTCTCCCCACCAGCCCCCAAGCAGGACCTCACAGCTCTGCCTGTCAGTATGTAGGTGGAGAGGACTCGTCTCAGGGCTCTTGGTTTTTTTCTCCTTTTATTCCCACCATCATGGATGATTTGCCTCTCCTCCCCCACAGCCCTGCAGAGAGTGATGGTGGCTCCTCTCCCTGGTGGCAACTGCCTCGACTCTCGCTCACAGCTCGGAGGAGAGTGAGGAACGACTCAGTAACTCACTGATAGTGATGGGGGGGGCAGGGAAGATACACAGCTGAAGGGTGAGTCTGCTTCACTGCTGTGCTGCTCTGTTAGATCTACTGGCCCATGGAATAGTCTCCACCTGGAAGGGGTGGAGGCTCCATGACTTGGGATGTCATCACACTAGACTAGACAACTGATGGAGAAACTCACTGTAGGGAGCAGGGAACAAGGTGAAATAATGGCCTTGTGAACCTGATGCAGTGCCCACCCCCCACCAGCTTTGGATCTAATGTGCTGCAGAGAAGGGATCTCTGGAGACTGTGTTAGTGACAGATCACTCCTACCTCACCACCCACCCCACTCTGATTGACAACTGTCTCAAACAGAGGCAGCTTGTGTCACTCACTGTCCTGGGGTATCTGCACTCAGCTGCTTTGATGCTGTCATGGCAGGACAGTGAGCGTCTGCCTTGGAAAAGGAGAAAGCCTAAACCCCTGGTCAGGAGGAAGAGGGACGTGGGTCCCTGCCCAGACAGAGGTGACAGCTACAGGACAGTAGCTGAGAACTTGTGGTGTTTGCCCTGGATGTAAAGGCAGCTTTTCTTCTTCTCCTGGGATGTAGGGGGCTTGCAAAAGTTGACAGCTTCCTTGCCAAAAGCCGAACTGACCTGCTTTAAGGTTTTCAATGTTGCCTTTGTCAAGAGGGTTCTAGAATAGGTGACCCCCTCCCAGAACTGCCGCCAGGTACATCTCCCAGCTGTTGTCGCACTAGGCACAGTGCGTGACCTGGCAGTCATACAACCCCAACAACAGTGGCAAAAAGTATGGAGAAGTCAGCTCCAGCCTCTCTGCTTGGAGAGACTGCAAGACCCTAGGTTTCCCGGGTTCTCAGATCAACAGCCAGCTCTCCTGGTCTGCCCAGTTCCCTAGCTAGTCTCCTTTCCAGACGTCTGGGAAGCCAGGCAGCCCTGGAGCCAGGCGGGCAGCTAGGGAATCATTTTGGTTCTCCCAAAATGGAATTTTTCTGGAAGTTCTTTCCCACAAAATATTTTGAATTTTTGTCCCAATTTGGTGCAGAACATTTTCAAAAATGGAAATTTTTTTGTGGGAAGGGATTTCCATTTTTAGGCAATTTCTCATCCAGGTCCAGCCGGCCTGTGGGGAGGGAGGAAGGAGAAGCAGGAGAAGCAATGGTGCTGCTGCCAAAATCAAAGGGTGTGCGGCCCAGCTCCCTCCACACAGGGCAGAGCTGCTCGGAGAAGGAGTTTGCTGTGGCAGTTTGGGGGCTTACACTGAGGGATGACTGGGAGCAGAAGAGCCTCTGTCAAAGCTTCAGAGCTCCAAGGAGCCACGTCTTGGCAGGCAGAGCAGAGGCGGCAGTTGACAGGTAGGAACCAAGAACACAGGCCCCTTTGTGCTGGAGTTAGACAGGTTGGAAATGGACCTGCTGGGACCCCATACACACCATTAACCCCACTTCAAATATCCCTGCTCCCCCTTTCCTCGCCCCTCCCCCCCAAACCTTCCTACATTTGTGGTATTAAACCGGGATACTCCATAAACTAAATCTTTATTTAGAAAGGATTATGGCTGGGTGAGTGGGACACCCGCTCAACACAAATCCTTAAAAGCAAGGAAATGACAACTTCTGGGACACCTGTTCATTGTACCCCAGTGTCCCACTCAGCACATATCCACTGATAGCAACACGGTGCATCATCACAGGGAGCTGCCTGCTATCTGAACGTCAAATAGCATCCAGCCTTCTACTGCTGTATGGTCAATAGCTATGTGACCCACTGGAAACCCCCTCTCTGCAGGCTGGTCCATGCATAGGATAAATAGTTAGTATTTCATCTCAGGTGGCAACTATCTGTTCTGTGTACTTGAAAGTCTCTGATCCAAACCTGGCTGCCGCCCTGTGCAAGGGTCCTTCGGGTGCCACTGGACTGAGTTCTTGTTTTTTTTTCTAGTTTTCTTCATAAACAGCTAGTTTATTTAATTCATACAGGGAAGAAACAGCCTTAAAAGCAGACGGTTAGTTAAAAATCGTTAATCTGTTCAGTCACGGTGCCATGTAAAGCAAGACCTCGGTGTTCCGCATTCCAGTCATTGTCACACATTTCTATTGCGTCTGTCACTCACTGGCAGGGTGGGGGCTGAGAGGTTTGAGGATTCCCATTGTGCTAGACAGAGGCTGTAACGGGGGGAAGGTACTGTATCCTCAACAATGTGGGGGGTGAGAATGATCAGGTAGTTTGTCTTCTGGGATTAAGGGTGTCTCTTCTTACAAGGGACAGGTAATGAATATTCGTGGCCCTGGGGAACGTTTCAGGGCTGGAGAGTTTATTCTGGCTCCATCTGCTTAAACTAGAAGGGATCCAGAGTGCTAGCAATGAAAATGTTTGAACTATTTTCCAGCCATGACCTTACACCTCCCAACCCACTAAAATTACCCTCACAACCCGCCCCCTCCCCTCACTTCAACTGAACAGTCACTTGTGGAGTGCTGGGTAACCAACATAACGGGCCAGACTGTGCTCTCAGCTGCTCTGTATTTGCAAGCCTGTCTTTATTGACTACAATGGATTTGCTCCAGAGTTACACCAACATAAATGAGAGTTAAACCCTGCCTGACAGATGTGCATGGAAGAAATCTATACTAATGACCTTTCGTGTTTTTATTCCCCCCGGCCTCTTCCCACAGCGCTGTCGTCTCTCCCTGCACTCCAAGAATAATAGATCTTTCTAGACTCACATGGACATCTGTGAGGGGAACACAGTGCATGGGTCAGAAATGAGTAGTTTTCCATTCTCTCTTCATTTCATGCAGGATGGAGTGGTGCAGACTCTCAGCTGCATGTTGTGGGTTTCTCTCCTCTGCCCTCGGCACCAGCCAGGCCCTGGCAGAACTGAACCTTTGGGGGACGAAGCTGGGAGATTCAGGACTGCAGCTGCTGTGTGAAGGACTGAGACATCCCAACTGCAAACTGCAGAAAATACTGTAAGTATCGGCTGGTCTCCTTCAGTCTGTACCTGCTAGCATGGTAGCTCTGGCTGCTGTGTTTACAGAACTGTAATGCTTGCGCTCCCATCAGCCCCAGGCCCTGCACCTTCCACTCCATAGAAATGTGGGGTTGGAAGGGACCTCAAGAGGTCATCGAGTTCATCCCTCAGTGCAGAGGCAGAATTAAGTAAACTTAGCTCATCCCTGACAGGTGTTTCACAGAGATTCACCTGTTCTTAAAAACCTCCAAGGACGTGGATTCCACAGTCTCCCTAGGTAACTTGTTCCAGGGCTTTACTATCCTTATAGTTAGAAAGTGTTTCCTAATATCCAACCTAAATCTCCCTTGCTGCTGGTTAAGCTGATTACTTCTTGTCCTACCCTTGGTGGACATGGAGAACAATGGATCACCATTCTCTTTATAACACCCTTTCACATATTTGAAGACTGTTATCATGTTGCCCCTCAGCCTTCTCTTCTGTAGACTAAACATGCCCAATTCTTTCAACCTTTTCTTGTGGAGCTTGTTTTCTAAACCTCTTTTCACTTTTGTTGTTCTCATCTGGACTCTCTAATTTGTCAACATCTTTCTTGAACTGTGATGCCCCAGACTGAACACAGTACTCCTGCTGAGGCCTCACCGGTGATGAGTAAAGTGGGACAATCGCCTCCCATGCCTTACTTACAACTCTCCTGCTAATACACTCTACACTGATATTAGCCTTTTTTCAATATTGAACAGTACTGGACCCAGGACAGACCCCTTCGGGACCCCATATGATATATATCCTCCCAGGGGTAGTTTCAGGCGAAACTTGCAGGGCCATTAAGGCTCTGAAGACTCAGCTACAACAGCAAATGTCTTACTGAGAGTCGGGAAGAGGCAGCATGAGCAGCAGGTGTCCAGGGTGGTACCATGGTCCTAGCACTGTGCGGCAGCAAGACAGGTAATCAGGAAGGATATTTCAGCAGAAACAAATCTCAGTCAGCAAAGCAAAACAACTTAAACACATCAAACCATAAACCACCCCAGCCTGAGGCTCGCTCAGCCTGGATTTGCGGCCATCTCAATCCACAGCCGTTCTGCGCCCAGCAACTGTTTTGATAGCCCTTTCCCTGAGCACCTGTGCAAGGATAGATGGAAGGAAGCCAGAATTAACCCCTCAGTCACTGAGGATCTGGGATGTCCCTAGCCCCCGAGTATTTGGCTAGTGGCTAGTGGCACATCCTTCCCTCCCTCCAGAATGGAAATGAAACCTTCTCCAGACAGACACCGACATCAGTGAGGGAACCACACCCAACAGGGAGGAAACAAGTGATCAGGTCCCTCTCTGTGTGTTTGTCTCTTGTAGATTGGGGAGTTGCAGCCTCACAGCTGCTTGCTGTGGGGATCTCTCCACTGTTCTCAGCACCAGCCAGAGCCTGACAGAGCTGGAACTGGCGGATAACAAACTGGGAGATTCAGGTGTGCAGCTGCTGTGTGAGGGACTGAAACATCCAGACTGCAAACTGCAGAAATTAATGTAAGTAACAGATGGTTTCCTGCAGTCTGTGCTTGTCAAGGTTCCTCCCCCACTCTGAACTCTAGGGTACAGATGTGGGGACCTGCATGAAAACCTCCTAAGCTTACTTTTACCAGCTTAGGTTAAAACTTCCCCAAGGTACAAATTAATTTTATCCTTTGTCCTTGGATAAATATCCACTGCCACCACCAAACTCTAACTGGGTTTACTGGGAAACGTAGTTTGGGTACGTCTTTCCCCCCAAAATCCTCCCAACCCTTGCACCCCACTTCCTGGGAAAGGTTTGGTAAAAATCCTCACCAATTTGCATAGGTGACCACAGACCCAAACCCTTGGATCTGAGAACAATGAAAAAGCATTCAGTTTTCTTACAAGAAGACTTTTAATAGAAATAGAAGTAAAGGAATCACTCTGTAAAATCAGGATGGTAGATACCTTACAGGGTAATTAGATTCAAAACATAGAGAATCCCTCTAGGCAAAACCTTAAGTTACAAAAAAGACACACAGACAGAAATAGTCATTCTATTCAGCACAATTCTTTTCTCAGCCATTTAAAGAAATCATAATCTAACACATACCTAGCTAGATTACTTACTAAAAGTTCTAAGACTCCATTCCTGGTCTATCCCCGGCAAAAGCAGCATATAGACAGAGAGACACAGACCCTTTGTTTTTCTCCCTCCTCCCAGCTTTTGAAAGTATCTTGTCTCCTCATTGGTCATTTTGGTCAGGTGCCAGTGAGGTTACCTTTAGCTTCTTAACCCTTTACAGGTGAGAGGATTTTTCCCTTGGCCAGGAGGGATTTTAAAGGGGTTTACCCTTCCCTTTATATTTATGACAGTGCTAATTAACATTGTACTACAGTGACCTGAGCTTTTTCTACTGGGACATCCGTACGCCTGACAGCTGCGGGAAACTGTTTTCCATCTTGTGAAAACTCAATATTTCCCCCTGTTCTTCATTGTGACGAAAAAAACACCTTCTTAGAGAGAGAGGAGCTAAACTAGCCAATCTCCCACTGGTTAGGGCACTCACTGAGGTGTGGGGGGCACAGGGGCAAAGCCACTGCTCTGCCTGATTTGTGAAGAGACGAAGCTGGGCCTCCCACAAGCCAGGTGAATGCCCCAACCATGGAGCTACTGGCTATTCTAGTCTTGCTCTCGCTGTAGTTTTGCCCAGAAAGTCCAGCCTGGCTCGGAAAGACCTTCCCGACAGAACTTTCATTAACACTGAGACATGCCCATAAAAAGTTTGTGACCAATCTGCATTTTCTGATGGAAAAACTATTTCACTGAAAAAATCCCAACTGGTTCGTCTAATGACCTCCCAAAAACACCTACTCTCCTCCCACGTACAGCTGAGAGACCTCACTGCACTGTAGATTTGTCGTATTTTACTAGATAGAAGTTGGGTCACACAGAGCCTCTTCATGCCCCATAGACATTTTCTGTAGATCCTCTGCTTATTTTACTCGCTAAGGTTTGGTCGTCACTAGAAAGTTAGATCGACTCAGCTATGTCATGCAGGGGTGTGAAAAATTCACACACACCCCGAGAGACTCAGTTAAACCGACCTAAGCCCCAGTGTAGACAGCACTAGGTCACTTACTGAGCATGGCATCCTGCTGGGAGCACATGGCTCCAGGATCTGCACAGGCTGCCCATTGGTCTCTGGTTGGAGTTTAAGAGGCTGATTCTGATCTGTAAAGCCCTAAATGATCTGGGACTGGCCTACCTGAGGGATTGTATCTGTCACTAGACCAGACTGCCCCAACTGCAGTCAGCATGGGAGCCTGAGCTGAGCCCCCGTTTGTTATAAAAGAGAAGGGATGGCTGGCCTCTGTGAGGGCTCTGGGACTTGCCCTTCCCCCCAGTCCAAAATACCCCACATTTAGGGACCTTCTGGGAATGCTGCAAAGAGCTCTGGTTGATTGGGGTTTTAGAGAGGGTTGAGGAGTGGGAAGGTGCTTTCTGTAGCTGGATGGATGAGTTCCTATTAGAATAATTAATTTAATGCTACTGGGGTTTTGGTTGTAGCACTAAATGTGTGTTAGAGGTCTAGAGCAGGGGTGGGCAAACTTTTTGGCCCAAGGGCCACATTTGAGAATAGAAATTGTCTGGCAGGCCGTGAATGCTCACAAAATTGGGGTTGGGGTGCAGGAGGTACCACCCCTACAGCTCCCATGGGAGCGCCAGAGGGGGCCATTGGAGTGCGCAGCAGCTGGAGCGGGGCCATGCCGCGGCTTCCGGGAGCCGCATGGAGCAGCCCCCGACTCTTCTCCCCAGCTGGAGCGCCAGAGCACCAGAGCAGGACAACCCCAGACCCCACTCCCCAGTGGGAGCTCGAGGGCTGGCTTAAAATGGCCCGTGGGCCGTAGTTTGCTCACCCCGTAGTTTGCTCACCTGGTCTAGAGCCTCATATAGGGGGTCTTTTTGTAATCTGAATCAAAATGAAGTGATTTCTGTATTGCTTCTAAATTAAGAATCACTTTAGAGTTACATACAGGTATCAAGGAGGAGAAATGCAGAGGATGGGGCATAAACGAGTCGTCATTTTGCTCTCTGTATATCTTCATATCCTACAGACTGGGGTATTGTGATCTCACAGTTGCTTGCTGTGGGGATCTGTCCTCTGTTCTCAGCACCAGCCAGACCCTGACAGAGCTCGGCGTAAAGTGGAACAACCTAGGAGATTCAGGAGTGCAGCTGCTGTGTGAAGGATTAAAACATACAAACTGCAAATTACAGAAACTGCAGTAAGTACCAGCTGGTTCCCTTTAGTCTGTGCCTGTTAACATGGTGGTGTTGAGAGTTACACGCTATTTATCAAAAACAACAAGGAGTCGGGTGGCACCTTAAAAGACTAACAGATTTATTTGGGCATAAGCTTTTGTGGGTAAAAAACCCACTTCTTCAAATGCATGGAGTGAGATTTACAGATGCAGGGATTATTATACTGACACATGAAGAGAAGGGAGTTACCTCACAAGTGGAGAACCTTCTGGCCTTAGAATTTATGAATAATCCCCAAGCCTCCTCTCAGAGCACTATGGTTTATCTGTACATGTCTAGAACGAAGACTGCTGATGGCGGTGAATGGGGCAAAAATAGGCAGTCACAAATCTTTGTATATCTCTGGCTCCTGCAGACTGAGTGGCTGCCATTTCACAGCTGCTTGTTGTGGGGATCTCGCCTCTGCTCTCAGCACCAACCAGACGCTGACAGAGCTGATCCTGGGAGAGAAAACAATGGACAACTCAGGTGTGAAACAGTTGTGTGAAGGACTGAAACACCCAAACTGCAAACTGCAGAAACTGGGGTAAGTTACCAGTGGGCTCCTTTCGCGGGTGTTCCTTTCACATGGGGCCAGGCTTTCTAAAGTCCTCAGCATGCAGTAGCTTGTGACTTTTATGGTCAGATTTTCAGAAGAGCTCAGCACCCTGGGTAAATGGGACTTCAGTCCCCTTGAACATCCAGCCCCAATTGTGGGTGCTGAGTTCCTTGGAAAATCTGGCACATAGTGGTGTGATTTAAGCTCTTTCTCCTTGGGTCACATTGTTATTTTCCATGCACCCAAGAACTGGCACCTAGTCTCCTCCCACAGAGAAAGGAAGAGAGATCCTCTGCTGTGATAATAGTAGAGCTGGGAGAATTTTTTTGCTCAAATAGTAAATTTGCAGAAAAATGCAATTTCAGGATGAAAATATTTGCAAATGGAGGTTGCATTTGGTGAATAGTTTTGGAAGAATAAAAAGCTGATTTTTTGTAAACAAAAGATTTGACTTGTCACTTTGAAACAATCTTTTGTTTAGAAATTTAGCTAATTTGATTAATTGGTTTTTTGAGGGTAAAAAACACTTAAAAAGAAACTAAACAAAAACAGGAAAAGACCCGCATTTTTTTTCAGATCAAATAAATTTTCATTTGGCACCAAAAAAAATTGTTTGATTCTTTTCAAGAAAAAAAATGGAAAAGTGAGGTTTTGGTTCAAAATGGACCTTCCCCCTCCCCTTTGCCCAGTTCAGCCACCAACCTGAAAAATGTATTATTCATGCAGGTCAACTAGCTTAAATGTGGGATAATAAAGTGGCTGTTTGAGCACTCAAAAGCATAGTTTTATGTTAGAATCTCAGTTATTTTACTCAGGAAGCAGGACTGAGAATAGAAGTCTGGGGTGTTTCACAATTGAATTAAAATAGCCCTCCATTCAAAGGATAATTTACCACCATTTCAACAAATAATTCTGGGACAAAGCCAAACAGACAAACAGAAAAAGAAAAAGGAAAAAAGAGAAACGATACAAAGTGAACACCTCATTGTTTCTGTTTAATTTCTTTTTCTGTCTATGATGGCAACCCCGTTCCTTCACTCCTCTCCTCCTCATCTTGGTTGTCTCTCTGGTCAGCAGATCATACAGATATTGGTAGGATTGGAAGGTCCAGCTGGCTCCTTAGGCAACTGACATCTGCCTTTTCCTCCAGAACAATGTCAGGCAGTTTTAAACCATTTTTAAGATCTTCTTAGTTCATAAAAACTACCAGGGTTTCAGTTAAATCCAGCACAGCCAGCCAGCTAGGAGTTTTAAATCAACAGCTACAAGAGAATGTTTTGAAATTTCTGTACCACTGGCCTGAAGGGGGAAAGGCAAATCTATAAAAGAGAGAGAACTAAAAGGACCAGAAATAAAGGAAGATAAAAGACTGATGGGAATTAAAAAATGGAAGTAAGTTCTGTGGCGCATTGAGATAGCAAATATATTTAAACAACGTCCAGTTTTCTACACAGTCCTCAATTTCCCCCACACAGCCTTTGGTTCTGGAATGTTACAACCAAAACCCATGATGATTTAGATTTAAAACAATAACTTTATAGATTAATAATTCAGGAACAAAAAAGTTCGCTGAAGTCTGTTTTCTTGCTTGCTATAAATTTCACATGCTGGCATCTCCTTTCCTCTAAGTGGGCCGAGAGTTCCGCATGTCACTCAACAGCAACCTCTTCAGTAGGAAAGGACAGGTATGGTCAGACTCCCGAGGGAATCCAGTGCAGATGGGGTGGACCAAAAATGTCTGGGATGGGGACAGAAGAAGGGCCCAGATAGTTATGTCCGAACATTCATTGCAATAGTCTTTTGTGTCCATTCCAGAGATGATTTCACTGAAACCAATGGAGTGCGGCTAACTGTGCTTCAAAGGGACTGTGTTCTCAGGCTATTATATCTAACACTTTTTCTTGACTTGTTTTCCCCCACAGTTTGAGCAGTGTCAATGTAAATGAAGAAACACAGAGAGAGCTAGATGCTGTGAAAAAGAGAAAACCTGATATGGTCATACGTATATGGAAGAATTGGTGAGCAGAAGCCATTGCACCGACACCGCTCTGGCCTGGCTCTCGTCCTAGCTGGGACAACAGCTAGGGATGGGACCTGCCTCTTTTAAGGCATCTCTGCCATCACCAAGGACTCCGGATGTATATTCTCCTGACTGGTGTAAAGAGTGAGAACCTCACAATATGGGGAAAAATATGCTCCCGTTCTGTGAGCTTGTTGAATTTACACATTCAGCCTCCATAGGCACAGGGGTGGAAGAGACTGTCAGGGTTGTGAGACCCAAAGACTTATTATATGGAGCTGGTTAGGCTTTTAGGTTCATCCAATTATATCTGCGCACATCCTCAAGGTTGTAGACCCATGTTGCTTATTGAAAGAAATGTTCTTTGGTATCAGTTTTATAAATTGTATTTAAACTATTACACCAACAAACTGTATCACCAAAGTGAAGCTATTAATCGTACTACGAAACTAAATGACGCTTAGAGCAATGCAACTACTCAACCAAAATCAAACCCCAATTAAATTAGTCTCAATGTTGGATCAAAATTATGTCACCAAATTAGTTACCTCATCAGATTAATAAGAACTGATTATTTGTTGTATTAATCCTAAGAAGGGATCTAAGAAGGTGACTGTTTTGGGTATGAATCCCAACTAAAGAATTTTACTCAATCAATTAAATCTATAACTTGGTGCTGGTTAACTATCTTAATACTGTAGGCAGTTTATTATCTAATGTCTGAACTACAAGCTCAGAGCCGATTACAAAAGCTTCCTCCTGACATTTCAGTGTGTGGTGGTGAAAACTTTCCTCCCCTCTCCCAGAGCTGTTACAGTTCAGGCTTTAAAAAAACACACTCTGATAAGCAGAAGTTTGACATCTCTTATTTAGCAATTTACAGCGGACAGCTTTGTTTCTCAGGCCTTAAACACACACAGCACAGAACATGTCTTTGAGACTGTTTTAGGGCTACTTACATATGGGAAACTTTCTTTAAGGCAGCTTCCTGATGTGGATTCAACTGGTGCTCATACGCACATGCTGCATGCATGTACAAAACTACGCTTTCACACCATCAGGTTAGAGAATAAAAAAGGGCTAGGACATCTCCCAGTTAACACAACCAAGACAAAAATAGAAAAAAAGGGGAAAATAAGACATTTAAGATGATGCGGGGGAGCGGTTGTGAACACTTCAGTGCTCGCAGTTGTCTGGATTCTCATCACTTAGAATGTGGAACTGCTGTTAAGGAGCCTGACAGTGATGTTGATGGCACAGCACTTCTCCTAGAGTGATATTACAGGGTGCAGGGAGACTGGTGAAAGTCTGGCATAGCCGGTTTGTTGATGTCTGGACTTCTTCTCCCCAAGGTGAGGGATCCCACATGTTCTGCAATGCCCTTGTTGGCTTGTTGACCTGAAAGGTGAGGCTTCTTAGCCTTATCCTGGGTTCTGAAGTTTGCAAATCTTATGTATTCTACCTCGCAGCACCTCCCGTGAAGGCCTTTGGACAAATCATATGCAAGAAGTTGAACAGATTCCCCCATTAATTCCCCTCTTCTTGCTCCTATGACCCTATTGTAGTTTCCCCCAACATTAGCCCTCTAATAAGATCATCTGTTTTTTTAATGCTTATCTGTGGGCTTTTGTCACCTGGCCCCTTTGCATCTAGTTTAAAGCCGTCCTCCTGGGTTGGCGAGTCGGTGCATGAAGATGCTGTTCCCCTTCTTGGTCAGATGGGCCCATCTCTTCCAAGCAGACTTTATTATGAGAACAGCATTCCATAGTCGAGGAAGCCAAAGTCCTCCCATCCACACAATCTGCATAGCCATGTAGACAAGCTCTATGATGCTAGTTCATAACCTCCTTATATCTGCTGTTTCCATTTCTCAATGTAATCGTTATGGTTCCCAGGTGCGGAGTCAGCGTTTATAGGTAAACAAAACATGATGTCAATGCGGTGAACTTTGGGGAATTGTGGTGAACTTCAATAGAATACTGTTATGCTGGAAGACGTTAATGCCTGCCAGCAAGCATTTCTTTGATCTGTAGGCAAAGACTTCTGTGAAACTGGGAGGTGTGCTAGTCGCCCTTCCTTCAGGCCAAATGGAAGGAATTATGGCGTAAGACAGGCAAAACGGACGACACTGCTCAAGACCCTGAGCCACAAGGGAAAGACTGAGCGAGAATTAACTCAGAGAGAATAAGATGGGTTTCCTGTACACTTATGGCAAAACCTGGGACTGAGGCATGGATTGTTGTGTCAGAGGCAAAAGCAACCACAAAGTCAAGAGAGAGACCAGAAACCCAGAGAAGCCCCGGTAGGAGATGCAGGGACCTAGTCTTTGGGACACAGGACTCGCTTCAAAGGCAGGGCATGGATTTCTGAGCAAAACTGCCTCCTGTTTGTTCTTCCCGTGCTCAGGAATCAGAACTTTGTGTACATTCTTTGTAAATAAACAAGATTGCACTGAATCAATTCCTGATTCTATAATCAACTTCTTGTCCTAACAGACACAACCCAGCAAGGCCCCAAATATTGGTTAAGCACTTAGGCCTAAGGGCAATAATAAAAAGGGATGAGAATCCCTTAACCTCATTTTATGTACAGTTATAGATATCCATTGCTTTGTGCAGGCCTATTTGTTCCCTTAATAATCAGCGCCACGCATGTGCCTTTTAGTCACAAAAGTTAACCTGGCAGAAAGGAGCTATGATATCTGGGGTAAGGAGCGACTGGCAATGAAGGCTGCCTTTGCTGAGTGGTGCCACCTCTTAGAAGGAACTTACTGATTCAATGAACGTGGAATATCTCCTCATGGCCCCAAAACTTAAATCAGCATCAGATCTGCTGGTCACTATTCTTTGCCCGATTCGAGTTCATTGTGACTTACTGTCAGGGTGCTAGAAATGGAAAGATGGACGTCTTGTCCCACAAGGATGAATATGCTGAATCACACACAAAGCCTCTTTTGACGGTCCTTAAGCCAACCAATTTTCTCAGTGGAACTGTGGACAAGAGCCTAATGTCCATCATTCAGTCCCTGCTCCTCATGACACATTCGCTACCCAGATCCATCAGGCCTTGGACAATATGCAGCTATTCAGTCCATCGTGTTTCCAATTGCAGCCTGGTATCCTCTATCATGAAGAGTACATTTATGTCCCGATGCTCTGCCTCGACTCAAAATGCTGAAACTTTGCCATGATACACCGCTCACTTATCATGTTGGCCAAACTAAAACATGGAGCTTGGTTTCAGAACTTCGGGTGGCTGGGTATGTACTCCTTTGTTAAGAAATACATTAGCTCTTCCAACTTTTTGCTCCTGAACCCAAGCGTGAAGCCACTTGGCCTCCTCCAGTCCCTGCCCACCCCATGCCAACCTTGGTTCACCATGTCTCTGGACTTGACTGCAGATCTGCCTTGTTTCCACAGTTGCATGGCAGTTGATCTTTGACCGAGATGGCACATTTTGTATCTTCACGCATAGTCCCATCCACCCTGGAGACAGACCGCCTCTTTTTAAGATCATGTCTTCCAGCTCTGCAGACTTCCAACTGGCATTGTGTTAATACTCACAATTTATTGTCCGGTTCGGGAGCACATTTTTTGAGCTCCTAGGTGTAGAACTTCTTACCTCATCTGTATGCTATCCACAAACTAATGGACAGCCAGAATGGGTAAATCAGATTCTGGAGCAATACCTCCACTGCTTCCTAAATTATCATCAGGACAAGTGGGTCTCCCTGCTGCCTTTTGTGGAAATGGCCTATAATAATTTGGTCTGTGCCTCTACCCAACAGAGCCTGTTCTACACCAACTTCAGCTTCTGCCCCTGTTTCCATCCAGCATTATCAACAGTTTCCCTGGTCCATGCAGTGGCAGATCGAGCTACTCATCTGCACCACGCAGGAGCTCATGGAACATCTGGAAGCCTCCAAAGACGCCTATGACAAGCACTCTGCTGATCAGGGCCATCAGGCCATACCTAACTTTACCATGGGGGAGAGGGTCTGATTGTCAACCAGAAACCTCAAATCAACAGGACTGTCTGCCAAGTTGGACCATCAATACATAGGGCCATTCAAGAATCTGGAGCAAATCAACCTGGTGAGATTCAAACTGCAGCTAGCAGAGTCAGTGGAAACCCATCCAGTATTGCATGGTGCCTCTTATTCTACCTTATGTAGAAAACCCATTCCCTGGTCTGTCCAACCTGCCACCACTACCTGTAACACTCCAAGAGGAAGACCGAGTCTGACATATTCTGGCCTCCAAGTGAGTGCGGGGTAGGCTTTATTGCTTAGGAGATTGGGGAGGTTATGGTCATGTTGACTGGTCATGGGAGTCAGCAGAGAACGTCCATGCACCAGCTTTACTGCAGGATTTCCACCAAGCTCAGCCCAATAGGCCCAGGCCCCTTAGAAGGACCCTAGAGAGATTTGGATATGATTAGGAGTGAGCTCCTTCAGCTGAACTTGAGGATTAGCCAGCCCAGCCTCGAGGCAGATTAATGAGCTGAGCCGGGGTGCAGTAAGGCTGCCTGACTGGCTGAAAGGAGCCAAGAGGCCTGCTTTTAAGGTCAGCAGCAGCAGATTGTTGGCTACTCAACGCACACGCCCGCAGCTGTGATCTCTTCTGTACCTTTCCTCCTCTTAGCCTTCCTTGATTCTTGCTCCAGTCCTGCTCCTATCTTGCCCCTGTCCACTTCAGCCCTACTTCATTCCTGATTCTGGCTCTGACCCTTGCTTCTGACTCCTGGTTCCTGACTCCAGTCCAGATTCCTGAGGGCTGTTCCTGGCATCTAACCAGCACTGCTCTGATCACTAAGCCTGATGTGCACAGACTGGGGCAGGGGCAAAGGGATAGTTAAATACTAGAATCAGGTGCCAAGGGAGGTTGTGGAATCCCTATCACCGGAGGTTTCTAAGAATAGGTTAGACAAACACCTGTCAGGGAGGGTTTAGGTTTACTTGGTCCTGCCTCACCATGGAGATGGACTAGATGACCCATCAAGATCTCTTCCAGCCCTACATTTCTATGACTCCGTTATTTTTATCCACTAAAGAGCTTTGCAAACATTTCTCAAAAATGGACCTGGTTTAGAGGGGAAGTGAAGGCAGCTATAAAAAACATGGAACAAAGGGGACATTGACAGTAATGAATATAAATCAGAAGATATGAACTGTAGATAATGTATAAGGGGTGTGAAGGGGCACAAGGAGAAATGTATGATCAGCAGAATCCAGGACAATGATGAGAAGAGTTTAAGACATTTTGAAATAAACTATTTCACAGGAAAAAATTGGCTGTTTTTGACTAGCTCTGCAATTAATTTAGAACCCAGCGATGTGTACGAGTAATTCAACTTATTCCCTCCCATGTGCATTACTTTGCACTTGTCACTACTGAATTTCATCTGCCATCATGTTGCCCATTCACCAGCCTTCCCCCCTACGCTTGACTAACACTAGTAAGTTTCTCTCTTCTGCAAATGGCATCTCGCTATTCTCACCCTCCTTCAGATTGTAATATATATGCTAAACCGTGTTCCGACCACAGAACCCTCTGGAACCCGCTGAAACTGTGAATCTTTCATGGTAGCAAAGATTGGCGATTTATTTCTACTCTGCTTTTTGTTTCTTATCCAGTTTTTCCATCTGTGATAATATATTGTGTCTCACCTTAGGACTAATTTGTTTCCTTCATAGTCTTTGGGAGGGACTTTCAATGAATGTGTGAAATTATTATTTTGAAATAATAATAGCTGGTTCTCCTCTACCTGCTCTTTTATTGACATGCCAGAGAATTCCAATAGGCAAGTGCAGCACACTGTTCCTTTGCACAAACTGTGTCGTTACAAGGTACAGTTGTGAGGCTTTCGGTTCTGTAATTCCCACGTTCACCCTTAGCACTGTTTTTAAAGATGGGTCCAACATTTGCTTTCCTCCACACCTCTGATATAGGATTCTGGTACGACGTGTAACCCTTCTGCTAGGGGGAGCCAGCAGCAGCCAGGGCCGGCTTGAATATCTAGGGGTTCCTTTACATCGATTCAACACAGAACTGGCTCGAGCCTCCACCCAGTAACCTGGGAAATTTACATATCCCCCCGGGGCACCTCGGAGTGGCAATACTTCCCCACTTGCAAGCACAGAGTCTGAGTGTAGAAAATAAACTTTTAATAAAAGGAGGGAAGTAACTTGGCATTAATTTGGGAAAACACCGCAAACAGGGTTCATTAACATAAACCATGAGTAAAAGACCTACCCCAAGTAGGTTGGGCAGTGTCCTTTTCCTCTCAGGTTCTTAAGTCCAGTGACCAAAAGTCCCCTTCACATGCCCTGCCCTTCTCTACACCCCGCTCACAGTTGCTGCCCTTGGACAGTGCAAACCCAGAGGTGCATCTGCAGAATTCACCTCCCACCCTGGGTAGGGGGTAAAGCAGGGATAAGAGATATCTTACTCGCTCATATGCCTCTCTGCTGGCCAGCCACCTGCTTGCTGCCCCCACGCCCTGCATCGCTGCTCTCGCCGGCCACCCCTGCTGGCCAGACTCTTAGAGATTTTAGCTCTGTGCAGGAAACACCATCCTGCCACAAGTGATTTCAGCTCCGATTGAGCAATGAAAATAACAAAAGAGATGCCTAATAAAGCCTATTTAGCCCTATTCTTTGAACAGGAGAGAAGGAAACAGGTTAAACCACCCTAAGTAGAATCCTTGAGGGTATACAGCTTCCTAGCTATTATTCCTGCCCCCTCCCCCTTACTTTCACAGGCCTGGGACATTCGAGCCGTCTACGAAATGCAGGTTGGATCTCCTATCCGCTGGTGTCACCAGATGCTCTTTGGCTGCACTTTGGAAGAGGTGCCCTCACCCTGCCAGACTGCATAGAACGCGGGACACCCTGGTGATGGAGATGTTCTAACACAGCCAGAGAATGAGACTGTCACCCCCGCAACTCACCCTGACTTCTGCTTTAGGGTACAGCTTCACTAGTGACACCACATATGTCTATGCTCTGGCTTGTGCTATAGCCCCCTACTGTCCACACTTAAACTCCAGCAGCACCTGTCTCAAGGCAAGCAGAGGGCGAGGGAGCTAGCAAGCCTGAGGGGCATGGGTAAGCACATGCCTTAACAGTGGCGTGGGGCCAGACCCATGGGCCAATTTTCAGTCTGAACAGGGGGAATGTACCAGCTCTTGAGATTCATTAGTCCTCCACCCCCATTCCCACAATGACCCTTTTCCTCCTGACCGTTCCCAGTCTAGGTCCCTGCCCCCTGAGCACTGGTGGTAGTGTGTGGCACTGACTGGCCACAGAAAGGAGAATGACTTTCCACTGCGCACCTTATAGGTGAAAATGGATCCTGCTCTGAAAGCAGCCACTTGGCCGACCAAGCATACCCAAGTGCTGATCAATGCATGGGTGCAGCACACTGTGCTCCATGAATTTGCCCAGAGCAGCAAGAACATTTCCCTGGATCGGGAACTTTCACGGACGATGGAGCAGGAAGCATTCAGCAAATTCTGTCCCCCATGCCATGAATGCATAAAGCACTTGAGGCTCCTGTACAGGCTGACAAAGACTTAAGCAGTTCCCCCAGGAGGGCTCATCGTACATACCCCTTCTACAAGGAGCTTAACCAGGTGCTGTCCAGGGCTCATGATCCCCTGCTCCACCACGCTGGCTTCATTCTCCAAGAGGACACTGCTGAGGGCCAGGGAGAGGAGGCAGCAGGGACTGTGGAGGACACCTCAGAAGACAAGGAGCATGTGATTCTACACCTGTACCTGCAAGAGCAGGTTGAAGAAGTCCCCGCCCCCCGCCCGGAACGACAAACTGAAGAAGACCCCGAGCTGTGTCAGGAATCAGGACCTGAGGCTTGTAAGTTACGATGCCCCCTCACTGATATCCCCTCTTGTTCTGGTGCTGAATTCTCAGTTTTAAGATCAAGGGCACTTAAAGTATTGTGCACTGACTTTTCCTCCCTGTAAGCATATTTCAGCCAATTTCTGTTGCAGCAAAAACTCCAGTTCGTCCTTCAGGTTCACCGGCAGTGCCAATCTGCTTGGTCCACCTTCACAGATGACCAAATCCCTCTATTCAGCAGTATGCAGAATGGTTAACCATTAGCGGAAGCATCTCTCTGGCATAGATTGCCAGATCTCTTCCACAGGACTGGAAAGCCACCTCTCTTCTCCATTTTGTACTTTGAAAACTGCTATGTTCTCCAAATGTTGGCCAGCCTTAAGGGAAGAAATTGTAAACTGGTGATTTAGCCCCAGAAAGAAATTACCTCCACCTCCTCCCACCCCTGTTGAAACACCATGAACATTTTAAATTGTTAAAAAGCCTAGTAGAGTTTTCTTACCATGACTAGCCTCTGCTCCTTCCTCATGGGCTGCAAAAGGTTTCTGAGAACGCAGGATTGTGAGAGAATGACATTCCTGGAATGCTGAAAAGTATCAAAATTTTGGCCTCTACAGCAAAGTCATGTAATGTGGGGGGATTTCTCAGCACGTTTCAAAGACCAAAAGTATCATGCTTTCCTTCTCTTTCAATTGGCAGAACCTTCAGTGCCCAAGAGTGAAACCATGTCACCAGGAGGGCAGGAGCAGCACCCCAGAGATAGACAGAGATGGACCCTGGAGGAGCTGCTTGTAGGGATGGAGAGAGAGACCTGGAGCATCTCGAGTTCCTCAGGGCACGGCAGGAGTGGGCATTTCAGCAGGAGAAGACACTTATAAACCATTTCATGGACACAGAGACATGCCATAGGGAATGGGAGTGTTCCCTAGAGGAGAGGCTCATTCAACATTGATAAAAAGTGTGTGCAGTCCATCTGCTGTCAAGACCCCAGAACTACTCCATGATCCACCTCCTCCTCCAGTTGCCGATCCAGGTGCTGCCAACCCAGAGGATCCTGTTACAGTGACACCCGCCACGACTGATCAGGAGGAGAACACCGAGCCTGCAGGAAACCTGGAACACCACCATGTTCTGTCCCCGGAAACCTCTCACACGGGTCACCCCCAGTTCTTAAGATTTCACAATCTTTCCATTAAACCTTCTACCACATATTTTTTAATAAAAGTTATGCTTTAACTATGTGTTGGTCCTCCATCCTAATGACGAACTGAATATGGTTTTTCATTTTTGAAGCGGTCTCAAGCTTCCTACTGCACATAATGGAATAGTGTGTAAAAATCTGGTGCATCATAGTGCAAATATTTTCAGTATTCCCTAGGTGGTTCAGAAACAGCTTAAGTCTCACAGATACACAGGCTGGATGGGGAAAGCGCTTTAAAAAGCATTATTATTTCTCTACAGAGCAGATGTCTAAAACACACAAAAGGGGTTGATCAGTGTCTTAAGGGCTTTTTTTACACATGTTGAAAATCAACCCGCAAGAACAATAACAAAGACAGAAGGAATACACTGGCAATAATAGCATTGATCTGTACCCACTATGACCCCCACCCAAAACCTTTAGCAATATCAGGTTTAGTGTTCACAGCTGTTAATTGCACTTTGCACTGTTGACAATAAAGTAAAAAAACCCACAATGGCTGCAGTATTCCCCACCCAAAGTATCCCGTCATCCGCTCATTAAAAAAGCTGAAGTGCTCCCACTGCAAGAGTGTTCTAAACAAGTGTGACTAGTGAAGACAAAAACACTGAACAATGACTGCCTAACAACTCAGCTGGCACCCTCAACAGCACAAACCCAACCCCAGGGTGGTCATCCAAGGGAGGGGCCCTGTTAGAATTGTCTGTAATGTGTGCAGTATCTCCTGAACGAACAGCTAATGCCCTTCCGCTACAAGGGAACAAAACCCTCCCAAAGCTACGTAGCCCCATAAGTATGTACCAGTGTTCCCTTCTGTGCATTTCCAGCAGCTTTACAGGGTGGGAAGGTGTCCCTCGGCACAGGCAGATGTCAGCCTCTGCCTCCCTGCTGCGCCAGGATTTGTGAAAATACAGCAGCCCTGATTCCCATGCCCGTTGGGAGCCAGGATGACTGTGCACATGCAGGTGTTTGTAAACCAGACCTGCACTGAGCCCACTCTGGTTGGAAGCATCCCCTTCTCCCTCACAACAGTTATGTTGTGTGCTGCAGGTGACAATTATATGAATGATGTTTGCCACAATGGCAGATGACTGCATCGGCAACACCAATGTTTCAGCCCACCAAATGCGCTCTCCATGTCGATTTTGCAGCTACTTTGCATGTAATAATTGAATGTTCCAGGGTCATCAATGTTGGACCCAAGGTTCAATGAGCCAAGTCAGGGGCTCATGCCTGTGGGGTCCCCTCAAATAATAGCTGTCCAAGACACACCATACAGAACCATAGTTTTTTTCTGGGGAATAAAGATCCTTTTCCCCCCTCCAGGTACAATCCTGATCTCCTCAGCACTGTGGTGCCATGAACCTTTCCAGTCCTTCCCACGTTTGTATTCAGGAATCTGCTTCTGTGATTCACTAAGCCTTGCAGAACAATTGACTGGTAACCTTTTCAATTCACTGATTCACTTGCCCAGTGCAAGCGGCAAAGTACTGGGACATGGGTGCCATCGATGGCCCTGCACAGTTCGGAAACCCCATTCTCTGAAAACCAACTCGTAGTGCTGGAACTTTTCTTATGGCAACCACCTGTGGGTAAATCAGTGTTCATTGCCTCACAAACCTGCACAACCACAACCCTGACAGTGGATGGGTCAACCCCAAAGTGGTTTACAATGGACCTATAGCTGTCTGGTGTAGCCAGCATCCACAGGGCAAGAGTCACCCACTTCTGAACTGGTACAGCTTCCCTGAATCAAGTGTTCTGGTGCTGGAGAGTTAGTGAAACCTCATCACTGTGCTCCATGAAGGTCTATAGTCTCATTCGGCACAAAACTTCATTCCTACCACACTGTGTTGGTTCTCCTTCGCCAGATGTGAGAGTCACTAAAAGGGCATACCATGACAATACGGGCATTCACATATCTATACAGTGTGAGCAGAATTGACTTGTCGGTGCCTCACAAGGTCAGCCATCTTTGATGTGTCAGAAAATGTGCCCAAATTCCATCCAGCATCTTGCTGAGCACCCACTTCACTGCATAACCATTTATCCCTTAATAAGGAACAGGAGACGAACCAGCTCATCCTCCAATTGCTCCATGTCTTCTAACCAGTTCTGTAGGGAGTAACAATCAGAGAGTGACATGATCAGGAACTGCCATAGGCAGATGTGTGAAGGCGGAGGACAGTATCAATACCTCACAGCTAAGCGGTTCTTGCAGTGTCTCCCTGTGACACACAGAGCCCTGAGACACCACCCCCGAAATGGCAGGGCTACTGCTGTGTACTTACAGTGGCAGTGTGGCTACAGAGCTATGCATCTACGCAGCCTTTAACGATGCTGGCTTTGGTGGGACCCAACTGAGAGTACCAATTCAGGACAAGTTCCTTAAAGCAGGGCAGTTACAGCCCAAGACTGGGGGTCCTATGCACACCAAGGCAAACCAAAACAACCAAACAGAGAAGACTTCCGTTTTACCCCACTGGCTAGCCATAAGTCACACAAGCAATTCCCTTCGACACTCCAGTTTTCCAGTATCACCGCCAGTGCCCCTCGTTATGGGGATGAATGGTTAAGAAAACCAATCCCCCAGTAAAAGAAAAAAGGTTCTCCTGATCCCAAAGGGCCAAGCCCCAGACCCAGGTCAATGTACAAATCAGGTCTTACCCACAAATCACGCTGTTGCCAATCCTTTAGAATCTAAAATCTGAAGGTTTATTCATAAAAGGAAGAAGATATACATGAGAGCTAGAATTGGTTAAATGGAATCAATTACATACAGTAATGGCAAAGTTCTTGGTTCAGGCTTGCAGCAGTGATAGTATAAACTGTAGGTTCAAATCAAGTCTCTGGAGGACATCCACAGCTGGGATGGGTCATTCAGTCCTTTGTTCAGAGCTTCAGTTTGTAGCAAAGTCCCTCCAGAGGTATGGAGCAGGATTGAAGACAAAATGGAGGAGATGCAGCAGCCTTTTATAGTCTCTTGCTTTCTTTGTTCCAAAGACAAGCTATCCAGCAACTGGCCTGGAAAAATCTCAGCGTTCTGTCCATAGGCATGTCCCTGCATGCCTTGCTGAGTCCCAAGGTGTATCTGCCTTCTCTTAATGGGTCAATTGTATCGCTGATGGTCCTTAATGGGCCATCGAGCAGGCTAGGCGGTGCTGACACCAAATTGTCTGGGGTGTCACCCAGAAGCATAGCATAAGTTTGAAATACAGACAGGATAGAGCCAATACTTATAACTTTAAACACAAAAATGATCCATGCAAACAGATAGCATAATCATAACCAGCAAACCATAACCTCGTTTTAGACACCTTATTTGACCCCCTTTATACAAGATTTGGTGCCACTACAGGGCCTTGATTGCAACAATGATCTATATGGGCCCAGTTCATATTAATAACATCACACAGTGTTATACCTGTTTCCATCAAAGCATATGTGGGTTCTTGGACATGAGTAGGTGAAGCCCATGGGGGCATAGGCTTAGAGTGAGGGGAAAAAGCTCTCACCAACATAAGCTCTAAATCTAATGCGGATATGACGTGGTGATTACTCCAGAGGTTGCTTTTCCACATAAAGCTGAATCCAAAGTTCGGGGAAGATTCCCTTTGACCTCAGTGGGCTTTGGAGCAGACCCATAAAAAGCCTATTCCTGACCAGACAAAGTCAAAGGGAGTTTTGCAGTTGACTCCAATGGCAGCAGTATTCGGCCTATAGAGCAGGTGAAAGTCCCTAGTAAGGTTTAATTCGCTCTTCACACCAGCTTTGCTCAGACGCAGCTGTCTGGACATGGGGCCATGGAGGGGAGAATCACTCCTTCATGTGTTAGGGTCAAATTCCACCGTAAATTACCCCCGTGCAACAACTTTGGCTTCTCCAGGAACTGTCCTGCACTAGCCCTAAGATCCTAGGTCTTGTCCATGTAACGTCTGTGCTTCGGTGAAGCTGCACAGATGTAACTGAGAGCAGAATTTGGCCCTTGTTTCACAGCAACCAATTGGCTCCACCCTAGTCTGGTAAGAGAGGAATTACCACGTAAAACAACGCAGGGTTAGCAGGATAAACTGCTGCTCGGCTGCTCCAATTGCTATAAACTCACACACTGAAACAGCCAATTCAGGGCTCCGGAGCTCAGCTGCCCTCAGTATGAAAGGGAACAAACATGTTTCTTCGGACAGAAATATTTTTAAATCAAAAGACAAACATACGCGGTAACCCCCATGGAACAAGGGGAGATGAGGAGCATTTGGAGACAGGTGGGTGACCTCTGCACTCTCACTGCTAGTTACCTCTCAGCCAGGCATTACCAGTCACCAAGCACCTCGTGGCAAACATGGCCTTTCGAATTCTGTCTCCACAAGCATGGGAAGCTCAGATTTCATGGCCAATAACTTTTCCAGTGGTCCTGGGGCTCTCCCTTAAATATCTCATGTCTCAGGATTATTTTAATATAAAATTTATATAAAATCCACCTGAATTGTCAGATTGGCCTGAAAATTGCTAGGCCAGTAGAGATCCTAGGGTGGAGTTGGCAGTTGAAACTTCAACTCATTTGGTCAAGGGGCTTTTGGGCTACAGTCCCCCACTATCCCCAGCCTGCCCCTCTCCAACATGACCTGCTTTTAAAATGTGTATTTTCTTCTAATTCTTTTTAGCTCAGAGCTAGGCAAAGCCCAGTCCAGCTTCTGCCCAGACCAACCCCACAAGCACATATGAGCTCTCTGTGTCTCACTCCACCCCATAGTCTGTGTGCTTGGGGGTATTTTAATCAGTGCGTGATAGGGTCTGCAGTATGTGTAGCTGTGTGAGCAAGTGAGTGGCTGTGAGGTGACTGTCTTCACTTGTGCTGCTATATTAGTCATGCACCAGGCATAGCTGGAAAGCAGCATCTGTGTGGGCACATCAACCAGGTGGTTGGCCATGCCTTCATCATCTCCGTGTCCAGTTTTTTTTGTTTTGTTTTCCACTCCCAAATGGGTGTTCACGGTCCTTTATGGCCACCTACAGCACCTTTCTGATAAAGCCATGAACACCCAGAGAAGGGTAAACAAACCCTCTTTTAGCTGCCCAAACAGACATTTTGCCTGGACAAGCTTCTTGACCATAAAGGATAAGAAACTGGGACCCTGAGAAAGTGGTCTGGGAAGCAACCCTGAGGACTCCCCCAGCCTTGGAGAATGGGAGAATTCTTGTGCACAGGAGCAGCACAAACTGTGGCAAGAAATACAAACTCTGAAGTGCAACATTAGTTCTTGATTCATGATCTTTATTGATCTGCAGCAAAACTGACCCAAAAACATCCATTTGGCATAAACAAATGTTGGAGACAGACACAGAATGCTGCCTTAATGACTGGGAATTGTATGAAATTGAGGGTGAGGGGTAGGGGAAGAAACATACAACAAATAATGACTGAGCTATTGGAACAGGATCTGGATCCAAAGATGGTTCCTGGGTCACCCCCCTGCAGTGAGAAACTAAAAGGGTGTGTGGGGGGGATGTTACCAGACCCCTCCATTTCATAATCCCAGAGCCATGTTGGTGCAATGGCTCCCACTGAGTCCTCCAGCTATATCTTTATGTTCAAACCAGGTTTTATCTTTTTCACAGCATCCAGCTCTGCCTCCATCTCTGGAGTTGTATGGCCAAAGTCCACCCTGTGGGGAAAATAAGGAAAGAAAAGGATGTTAGTTCTCTCTGCAGACATGATACCTGAGCTCACAGTCCCTTTCACTGCGCTGCCGACCACTGGGTTCTTTCCCATCTGCTGTCTGAGCTCACAGGATCTGTGTCACTGTCACGGCCCTGCCTGCTGAGCTCACTGCCAGCAGGTGCCTTTCCCTTGTGAGGGGGGGGAGGAGAAGCGCTGGTGCAGTCTGTAGCCTGGTCTGCACCACCATACCCCACTCACCCTGTGAGCTCTGGGCAGGGACAACAATGTCCTTTCTGCACGTAAAGGGCTGGATTGTGCAGCCCTTGCTCAGGGCGGGGAGCACTGACTGACACGGACAGTCCCATGGATCGCTGTGGGGCTACTCAGCGCTCACAGGGAGCAGGGGCTGCAAAATCCAGCTCAGAGACTCTCTCCATGGAAGCAGCCTGATCTCAGCTCTCAGTGCTGCAGGGGCTCCTCACGCCCCCTCCCCACAGGGGGTGAGTTTTTATCTGCTGTTGTGGTGCTGCAGCCTTCGCCTGACACTGCTGAAACTCCACCCAGCTACAGGAAGACAGTAATATGTCACTCTTGTATTTACTGTTACAGCCAGTTCAGGAGAATGGGGTTTGTCTGTCTGCAGCCAGTTTGGGAGAGCAGGCGCCAATGCTCCAGTTCAGAGCATGGTGCTTGTGATGCTGATAAACCAAGGGCCAGCTCTGGCCAAGGCCATAGGCATCAGCTAAGAACTGACAAACTCATAGCTGGAAGCGAGACCAGCTGATTTGTGCTGTAGTATAGTTCAAAATAGATGTTAAATGTGTTTTGTGTTTAAATTTAAAGAAAAAACGGTGCATGGATTGTTTTAACTTGTCTGTACCCTGTTATACTGTAATAGCAAACATTTGCATTGTATATACCGAAGTAACTCATCAAACAAAAAAGAAGTCTTGTGTAATGCAAATGAAGAACTCTAGCAGAAAGGTGTTAAATCCTGCGCATTCAAAACAAATGGTCATTGTGTGTGAGTTCAAAGTCTCTAAGAGCATTCTTCTTTTCCCAGGGTGGCTGATAGGGATTGCGGGGGAATAAGGGGCAGTGGCGGTGGCTGGAGACCCAGGCCCTTTAAATCGCTGCTGGAGCTCAGGGCGGTGCAGGCCGGGTAGTGCTGTAGGGCTGGCTTTTGCCTGAGGCCCAACCCCTTCCAGCCCCCAAACCTTTCCCAGGGGCCTGGCAATTCTGTTGGCAGCCCTGTTCCCACCACGAAGAAAAAACCCACGTCCTGTCAGCTTGGTTTCTGTGAGAACTTATAAATACAGACCCACGGAAAAATTCTTCATTTCTTGATGGTTTGGATTCTAGCAGGACAGAATCTTTTATTTGTTCTTATTTTTATTCTCATTTTCGTTACCACTAGTAAGTGGTTTACACCCATATGTGCCTCGTTCCTGCTCTGTAAATCTTCTAAAGTTCTTCTCCATTTGTGCTGAATTGAAATGTGATCAATTTGGTTCCCTGTTCCGTGATCTGATCACCTCCATCTCTGCTACTTTTTGAAATGATAGACTGTAACTCACTTGTACATACATTTTACCTGCTTTAACCTCTCAGTACCTTCCATTTCTTTTTCTTGGGGTAGGTCTACACAGCAATGTAAGCCTAGGGTTAGTGGGACTTGAGTCAGTGGACCTCTGTCAGGGAACCCTCGGCTTGAGCATCTACTCTGCATTTTAACCCTCAATTAAGAATTTTCTGACCCATGCTCAAACCTAGGGCTCTGTCGTCCGCATTGCAGTGCACAGAACCCAGTCAAAGTAACCTTATCCCAGAGTACCGAGTGCATTTCCACCTCCACTGCCCCAGTTTTGACACTCTAGCCCTACAAATGTGTTTCACTGTTGGAAAACTCTGTTGTCCACCCTATTTCCTAACAATGACGGTGCTATTGATGGGATTCAGGTGCCCGTAAGGAGCACACGAGTACAGAAACTGCATAATTAGCTCCTTTGGTGGCTGTCTCAATGGAACGACTGCAGCTAATCTGAGAGTTGGGCTCTGCACCTCTAGGTTGAGTGACACTGGCAGGAAAATGCCCATGTGCTCCTGTTCTGAGGATAATTAGGACGTCAGTCTCCAGGGTTGTCAGACTAGTCAAATGAAACTTTGTAATTCTTAATTTTGAAAATGAGCTGTTCAATGAAGCTGGTTTTGTCTGTTTGTTTTGACATTTGACATAACATTTCAAAACAAAAACAAGGTTTTCAGAGGGAAAACCACCCACCCACCCCAGGCTGGCTGCTGCTGCGGAGTGGTGCACTGTATCCCCAGGGCTTGGGGTGCAGCGTGCTCCAGCTGCCCCCAGGGATACCTTATCCTTGCCCCTCCGCACCTTGTGAGGCAGGGATAAGGGATCCCCAGGAGGCTGTGAGGAAGTTTGGGGCTGACTTCCACTCACCACCCTCACAGTGCACACTGACTGGGCACCTCTGCATATGCAGCCTCAGGGAACTCTGGGATACATCTGGAGGACTTTTGAGACCGAGTCAAGCCAGGGCCATATGCACACAGGAAACCAATAGGACTCAGATCCTAGGTCCCAGCTTAACAAAGGCTTGGACCCTCCAGCCTTGCAGTATCCTGTGACCCTAGGTTCAAGCCCTAGGTTAACACAATTGGTGTGTGGCCACAAGGGGGGTTAGGGGGCACAAGCCTGGGCTTACATTGCTGTATAGACATATCCTTAGTAATAAATCTCTAAATAGCTTACTATAGGATTGGCTGCCAGCTTCTTTGGTGTGAGATCTAGGATACAAATCAACCTTGGTGAGTGATGTGTCTCTTGGGAGGTGTCCACGCTCCTAATTCCCCACAGACAGCTTGACAGTCCTGGTCTAAGGAAAGGGTAGTGCTTGTCAGGGCCGGATTAATTTTTTTGGGCCCGGCGCCAAACGTATTTGTGGGCCCCCCTGGGGAATGAAGGGGCCAGGGGCAAGATCACAGTGGGCAGGGTGGATTTGATTTAAATCATGATTTAAATCACTAGTCAGGAAGACTCGATTTAATCATGGTTTTCTACATAAAAGTGCATTCTTGTAGGTTGTTATAACCTTAATACATATTCTTCACAACTCAGAGATACATGTAGCTTTCATTTTTAGAAGGTACACACTATACATTTTTAAACAGTGATTTATTTTGAAAACTTTTCAGATGAGTTTTACAGCTATATCAGAAAACGAATGATTGTTTGGTTATTTCGTTTACCAAAGATAATTGAAGCAGATATTTATGAAGTCATTGGGAGGTGAACTATCTCCAATTCAACAGGTTAATCATTAATATTTGGAGGATTTTCTTGCCATGCTGAATTAGGAGGAGAACATCACCAGACAGACATTTAAATTGTTTTATTTAACTAAAACAACAACGTTAAGTATTCTGGATTTTTTTTCTTCAACAGCAAACATAATATTTTAACAAAAAAGCATATGTCCCTCGCTTCTCACATTTATCTCCAGACCTCTTCTCCTTGGCCAGATCTATTCCACCCCCAACAATCTTCTATTCATTGAACTTTTTGAAACTTTTCACTTTTAAAGAGAGGTAAGGGGTTGACTCTGTGTACACAAATTTGCAGAGGAACAATAAAGTTGAGGTCTGTTATTTCTCGCCTCTATATATTATTTATTTATTTAAAACATTTTTGCTGTTAACAAGCATGTTACCTCTGGAGACACAAATCCACAGTTTGAGAACTGAAAAACTAAGCATCTCTGATGGTATCTTCTAGACCAGGGATTGGAAACCTTTGGCACGCGGCACGCCAGGGTAAGCCCCCTGGCAGGCCAGGCCAGTTTGTTTACCTGCCGCGTCCGCAGGTTCAGCTGATTGCAGCTCCCACTGGCCACGGTTCGCCGCTCCAGGCCAATGGGGGCTGCGGGAAGCCGCGCGGGCCAAGGGATGTGCTGGCTGCCACTTCCTGTGGCCCCCATTGGCCTGGAGCAGCGAACCTCAGCGAGTGGGAGCTACGATCGGCCGAACCTGCGGATGCAGCAGGTAAACAAACTGACCCGGCCTGCCGGGGGCTTACCCTGGAGGGCCGCGTGCCAAAGGTTGCTGATCCCTGTTCTAGATTGAGCACTGAGTCCCATTGGGTAGATAAAAAGATTAATGTAAATAATCTATACAGAAGCTTGTGGAACCCCATAAAATTGGGTCCCTAATCCATGAACTATTAGAACTCATTTACAAAACTTTTCTTAAACATTACATGAATATATTGTCTCATACTATAGAATCCCTATTCCATGATGAGATATAATGTATCTTAATTAAAACTATCTTTAGATAGATTTTTTTCCTCAAAAATCCGATTTAAATAAAAAAAATCTGATTTTTTGATTTTTTTTTACAAAGCCATTGATTTTTTTCCACCCTGACAGCTGGACATGGTTGTGGGGGGAGGATTAGTCCCTGCTGACTGGAGCAAGGCAGGGGCTGGGGGCAAAA
The DNA here is from genome assembly GCF_965152235.1 of Eretmochelys imbricata. Lineage (NCBI taxonomy): Eukaryota > Metazoa > Chordata > Testudines > Cheloniidae > Eretmochelys > Eretmochelys imbricata. Next base: position 18,530,415 of record NC_135577.1, read on the forward strand.
ACACAGTGGGGCAGGAGCTAGGGTTGGACCCTGGAGCAAGGGAGGGGCTGGGGATAAACTGTAAGCGCAGCAGGGCTGGGGAGGGGGTAAACAGGATCCTCCCCTCCACCCCTACCCACATAGAGCGGGTACCTACCTTCTCCCTGGTTCTAGCCTGTTCTCTTCATCTCTCTCTGCACTAAGCTGAGGGTGGGGGTGCACTGAGCACAGGGCTGGGGATGCAGGGTCTGGGAGGGAGTTAGGGTGCAGGAGCAGGCTGGGGGTTGGGGTGCAGGGTCTGGCCAGGAGCTAGAATGAGGGAGGGGGCTCAGGGTTGGGGCAGGAGGTTGGGGTGTGGAGTAGGGGCAGCTCCCATTTGGTGTGAGGGGTGCAGGTGGGTATGTGGGGGGGAGGGTGTAGGATCTCCCATTTGGTGCTCAGGGTGGGGGTGGGGATGTGTGTGTGGAGATGCAGGAGTCAGGGCATAGGGTGTGGGGGGGCTGGGTATGTGTGGGGGTGCAGGAGTCAGGGCTGGGGTCGTGGGGGGTGCAGGAGTCAGGGCAGAGGGCTGGGGGGTGTGAGGGGGCGCAGGAGTTAGCGCAGATGACTGGGGTGTGTGAGAGAGGGGTGCAGGAGTCAGGGCAGAGGGCTGGGTGTGTGGGCTGGGGTCATGGGGGTGCTCCCAGCCCCCTGCCTCGAGCGGCTCATGGTAGGGGGCTGGAGGGGATATGCCCTGATTCCACCCCTCTTCCCCAAGGCCCCACCCTCACCTCTTCTCCGCCTCCTCCCCCTCCCTCGTGCTGGCAAACAGATGATCAGCGGCAGGGAGAGGGAGTGAGAGGGGGAGGGGTGGGAACCCAGCACGCTGGGGGAAGAGGCGGGGGTGGGGGGAGCTTGGTTGCCGGCGGAGTCTGCCCTGCTGCAGCAGGACAGAGCCCCAGGAGCCAGCAGCACCAAGCTTCTGCCCCCGCCGGACAGAGCTGGGGGGGCGGAGAAGAGCGGCCAGGCCAGGGCCCCTTTGGAGAGTGCGCCCGGTGCCATGGTAAATCCGGTACTGGTGCTAGTGTGACCCACCTTACCCAGAGTGGCTCTGTCCCCCTCTAGTGGCTGGACCACATGAAAAAGTTGTTGCTGAAATCACTCAAGTTTGCAATACTGACAGTTCCCCACCCCAACCTGAAAACATGATGAAAGGCGAAAACTTGAAAATTTTCCCTTATTAAAAATGGCCGCCATCTCCTATTACTGCCAGTGAGTCTGAAGCCAGCAATATGGCTGCCGTTTCCCTACAGTCCATCTGCACGTGGAAGTGAGGCTGCCCTTGATAAAGTTGGCTGCCACCTTCCGTTGTTTACAATGCGATGGAGGCCCCCCAGGCAAAATGGCTGCCATTCTGGTTCGGGGGGCTAGACAGGGCACAGGGACTGTGAGGAGCTCCAGAGACAGGGCTAAAAGCGGATGGGGCAAGTGAGGGGGAGCAGAGCACTTGGGGGAGAAGTAGGCAGATTTAGGGGTTGCAGGAAAATGGGCTGCAGGGCAATGTGGGGGGCAGGAAGGAGGGGATTGCAGGAGTCTGAAGGAGGAGGTGGGGTATGCAAGTGGTGGAGGTGCTGTCTAGTCTCTGGCTGAGACATGGTGGTTGGGGACTCAGGGAAGTTCTGCTTCTTGGAAAACGGTAAACCAATCCCATTGTACATTTACTGTAACTTTGTCGCTTATACCCTTATTTGAATAAGTTTCAAATTCTTTGATAAGTATATCTGTCACTCATCAACCCTAAAAAGTAGTATAAGTTCTATGTGCAAATGTGAGGTCAGTGTTTCTCAAACTATTTACAATTCAGCCTTTCTTTTATCAAAGGAAATAAACATGGATGGCAGACAATCAAGACTGTGACAGGAAAGGAATAGAAGTTCCTCTATATTATGGGTGAGGACAGACTAAATCCAGTCTGAGCAACCAGGGAGAGGCACGAATTTTTGTGTACACTGAAGATTGGTTTTTCAACCTGATGTTATTTCACTCACGTTGGTGTAGTAGGAAGAGAGCTTGAGACATCAGCCCTTGTATCAGAGGCCTGAGGCCTTGGGCTAAAGTAGTCGTCAAAGCTTTGCTAATATAAAGCAAAATCAGGCTGTGACCTGGAGGCAGGCCCTGTTGACAGAATTTGGCAAGAACAGGGCTGATATTGCAGAAATACACATTCCTAAGAATTGCTAGGCAGTGAACACACACACACAAGCACATTCCAGAAGGGTGGTACCAAAACACCTCGATACCAACACATTCCCCAAAGATAACAGGAACACATTGACCCATTTTAAAGATAAGGTCAGGATGACAGCACGATGAATAGAGACGTTTTGATCAAACCAACATGTACAAAGTGGCACCTAGCCACATCAGAGGGGCAATACGTAACTTGTTTGTATCGGTGTATAAAATGGAGTCTCAGAGGGCGTGTCTTTGGCCCACCAAGGGCAGAATGGAAGGTCCCGCCATTCACTGAGCTGTGTGCATTATCCCAGGCACACATGTGTTAGTGTAACTGCAGACACTGATCTGGGGAGTTAGGACCATGCTTCGTTGGTAATAAACCTGGCCGGGTGCCTCCACTATTGAAACGGGTCTTGGTCTCTCATTGGGCGGTTCCATTGAGGTCTGCTGTGCAACAATCTCCACAGAGCTGGGACAGCATACAGAACACACACACAGCCAAACATGTGACTACATTTGGCAAACGAGTAGAAGGGAGTTAAAAAGTTAAGACACTAAAAAAACCACAATTTGATATTTTTAAAAAATTTTCAAGGGTCTAACTCATGATTTTTGATCTCTTGATGTTGGCAATGCTGGGTTGTTTTTATTGTCTTAAAGTAATTGAGTTTGTAACATCAAAATATGCTGCATCTGGGATTTGCTAAAAAAACACTGGACTCTGTCCTCAATTCCACCAAGTTCACACTCAGCACTGATGAGGAGACTGAAGAAACTGGTGATAAGCCACCTCTGCACTGCCCTGATCCTGGGCCGGGTGGGGGGACAAAACGGCCTCTGGTCTAACATAGAGGAACCTCAGGGCCCTAAGATATACAGGATGCTGTGCCAGCCTAGGATAAGTGGAGCACCATGCACTCTGCCCCGGATATACACCTCCATACTCCTCCACACCTTCTACCTGGAGGATGAGTGATGCAGGGAGTGGGTGGTACAGAGTGGGCTGTACCTGCTTTCTACCACCTGAGGATTACCCTGAGTCAGGGGGATCCTTGGCTGCCCCTTTAAAGCAGCTGCCCAGCTGCTTTCCCTGCTCAGCAGGGACTCAGGCCTGAGCCCACTACATTGTTCAATTGTCTAACTAGTAAAATACAAGCAGTGAATACATCGGTGGGTCTCTATTCTTCGCCTGGGGAGCAGAGTGGGGCTGGTCCATGGCTGGGTTCCATGCACTGTAAGACATTGTGATCCTGGTACACTGAGTTTAACTTACAACATCACAGCGATACCAGGTACACACTAAAGGGACCCAGCTGTTACTTACCCCAGTCTCTGCAGTTTGCAGTTTGGATGTTTCAGCCCCTCACACAGCTGCTGCATTCCTGAATACTCCAGTTTGTTCCGCCTTAGATCTAGGTATGTCAGGGTCTGGCTGGTGCAGAGAACAGAGGAGAGATCCCCACAACATGCAGCACTGAGACCACAATCGCACAGCCTGCAGGAGACAGATATATACAGAGTAAAATGACTTGTGTATGCCCCATTCTCTGCATCTCCCCTCACTGAGACCCATGTGTATCTCCAAAGGGATTCTTAATTCAGAGACAGCGGCTAGGAATAATGTTATCTACTTATTTTGATTGAAATAATCATAAAAAGACACCTACTGAAAGTTACAGGTCCTTAACATATAATTAATTATATAAAACTCCCCTGTGTTAAGAGAATATTAAGGCTGCAAGATCAAGCACCCAAAAGTTAGGAACCACCAAGCTTTAGGCTGCCTAGGCAACCTTAATTTAGCTCCTTTCTGTGTGTGCATTTTGATACAATCTGGGCAGGGAATTCTGGTCGCTGCTGGTGGTCGGGGTGGGGAGAAGTGGTGTGGAGCTCTCTCTCCTCCCCCATACTGTTCCTGCTGTCCATCCGCCTTCCTGCCTACCTCCACCTGCTCTGAAGATGCTGTGGAATCGTTGCCTTTTTTCTTTGCAAGGGCATGCGGTGCATGTGCTCCCCCTCAGACTTTCCTCTTCTTTCTCCCTTCAATTTGCATTAGTGGATTGGTGGGCCTCCTTCTCTTTCCTCTGCCTGCCCAGCAGTCCCTTCCGCCCCACCCCCAATAGTGCCCCCTTGCAGTTTGCTGACCCCATCTCAGGGGGTCCCTCTTGTGATCCACTTTCCCCCACGGTGTGTTGCCTGTTTCCTCTGCCCTTCCCAACCAGACCCCTCACTACTTGCTGCCTTTTGCCCACCCAGCCCCATGTGTCCTGTGCACCCATGTGTGCCTGTGTAGGTGTTTCTCCCCATTTTGTTTAATTCCTACTCAACTGCACCCCAGACATACCCACTTATATGCACCCCTTCACTACCAGTGTGGCTGGAGAAGCAGGCCCCACTCCATACTGTTTACAACAAGCTCCCTTGGCTTTCATTTATCAGATTGATCCCGCTGTTGACGTTTGCTCCCTCCTCACCACACAGCAGTGTAGTGCAAAGGCTGGGGAGCAGTGTAGTGGGGAGAAGTTGTTAGACTCTGCACAGGCTCCAAAATGCAGCACAGACATACCCTCAGACTCAAATTCCAAGCTATGTGTCTTGCTGACGTTCAAATGTGCCCCTCCCAGCCCATCTGCTTAGCACAGCTGGGTTCCCCGCTCCCAGAGGGGCTTTCTGGGTGTGTGAGAAATGATCTTCCTCCCTTCCCTGTATCAGCCCCACCTGCCATGGCAAGAGGTGGGTTTACAGGGCTTGTAGCATGAAGGGATTCACAGTGAGTCCTAGAGAGTGCTCCTTTTAGTGTGTTTCAGAGCTGGAACACAGGGGTCTCCACCCCAGGTAAATGCAGGCTCCTGTCCAGGCTAGAGCTGGGCACAGAATGGGTTGTTCAGTTTGCTGGCAACTTCAAACAATTACAATAATGTTTCATTTAGAGTTGAATGGAAAATGAAACTTTTCAAAATTTTTGATGAGTTGAAAAGTCAGAAAAAAAAATTCAAGTTGAAACGTTTCATGTTCACCCATCTCAATTTTTTCATTTTGATTTCAGGCACTTTTACCAATAGCAAGGGAGGACTAGATTAATCATATGGCTGGAGGAAATGCTAGTGGTGCCCTCTGGGTAAGTGTTAGTCCAGTGTGATCTGTGAGTCCTAGATACAGCTCCCCACAGCCCCCAATGAAGAATGGATTTAAATTTGGGACTACAGGATATTCTGGTGTGGGGCTTTCTCAGTCTCTCCTATTGAAGTTCCACTTTTTATAAATAATTAAATAGCTAGTGGATCAGGGACTTGAACTGAGGTCTCCAACCTGCTAGCTGAGTGCTCCAACTAATCCATGGGCAGTAGAGTCATTCTCACTGTCTTTCCCTGGCCCAATGACTATTCACTATCATTAATTAATAGTCATTCTTACCACTAAGAATAACACAATACACTCACACCATATTCCTCATAGTCACACTGTAATGCAATCCCTAACTCTGTCCTCCTACTTTCCCATGGGGTAAATAGCGCAGCATGCAGTTCACCTGCACATGGATGTCTGGCAGACACACATTCCTGAGATCACAGTAAAAAAATTGCCTTATAGTGTGATTGTGAAGCACATGGTGTGTGTTGTGTTATTGTGCATGTTCTCAGGTGAGACCAAACTTTTCTGATTCCTTATCCCCCAAAGATGAGGGACTATTCCCCTTGTCCTCTGATTCCTCTCAAGGGTCTTTTCTCTTTCACTGGGTCTGGTGATTACGGCTTATATGTTTACTTCCTCATCTTCATATTAAACAGGAAGTTTGGGCTTGCACGGGGCAAGCTGCAGTGGTGTTCAGCGCGAGAAGATTTCCCTGGAAAAGGAATAAGCAATTTAAGGGTTGAAGCACTTTCCTGGTACGGATCCCCTGCTATCTCTTGTTGTTTCCTGGCAGGCTGCTACTAAAAGGATCAGGTACCAGGCATGCCATGGAGGATTCTGTTTTCTAGTCAGTTTGCAGTTAGAGAAGGTGAACCGCCAGCAGTTTGACTTCTTATAACAGTAGGTGGATTTTCATCCTTACACCAGGAAAGACTCCTTCTGCAGTCTACTACTGTATGTGGAAAGTCTTCTGATGCTGAGGAGTTAAACGCTATTAGAATCCCAAATCAAGCCTTTCCAAAAACTCTCACAGATTTTTGTATGGTGGCTTCCATCAAAGGTTTTAGCCTCAGCATCTTTTGAGTACAAGTAGCCCCCTGGGAGTTTGAAGGGTTTCTCCTAGTAAAGATAGTTTGGAATCTCACCTTCACATTGCCAGACTTCAGAAGGCCATGGCTAACCTTTCTCCTGTGGTTGGAAGCTCCTATCAGTAGCTGGACATTTAACTTGGTTCTGCCACATATTAATGGAATAGCTCTTTGTATCAGTGGCAACCTCATCCCTATACTTCCATTCAAGATATGTTGCTTTTTTAAGTAGTGGCAGTCCTGTAATACCATGGACAAACCATACTGAATTAAAATAAACCTTACTGAATTACATGTAATACCTTTGGGGTCCATTGTATTAAAGTGTAATTGTTTGTGTTACTGTGAAGATTGCATATAACTTTGCTAGGGGGACAGGGTATGCTAATGTAGTTCCTCCAGTCAGAGGAATTTCGAAGCCACTGTCTACAAAAGTTTGCATATACTAATTCAAACTGGAATCTCCAGGGACCCACAAACAAAGAAAAGACTTTGGCATAAATAACTTGTGTTTAAACTGATTCAGGGCCTTCTTCCTGATCCAGCAAATGGATAGGACCTCTGGTCCACGGAGGGTCCCAATCCCTAGGGAGGGGTAGAAGGACTTGGCCTAGTGAGGCCCCAAAAAACAGAGTTCTCATTCTGAGCAAAGGATACAAGAAAACACCTGGGTGGGGTTTTGAAGGACTGCTACTGCCAGAACCCATGTCGGAGGGGGTGATCTCTGTTACACTTATTAGCATGAATGTTGGTTCTTTTATTATTTGTAATATGTTTTCTCTATAGCGCTTTGACCTTCGGAATAAAATATGTTTGCTTAGAAAGAACTGCATGGTAACTTATAACTGGGGCTATTATGCTGTGTATTGTCTCTGAGGAGAGGAGTGAATCAGACCTGCTTAGGCAGATTGTTGTTTGCCGGGAATAACACAGTGATGGCAGGGAACTGTGCAGCCTGAAAATATCCCACTCAGAAAGGAGAGAGACATGGGCCTCCTCCCAGGAGAGGCAGTGGCCAGGGGAGTTGGAAGCCTAAGAGGGGGTGCCCTTGATGGATCACTGAGGGGAAATAATGGTGCAATTCCCTGAATTGTGACAATTCCAATCAACTTCTCCAGAAGTTAACTGTGTTATCTAATAAATCCCCTTTTCTTCAGCTTTTACCAGACAAAGTAGTACTCAGAACTATTCCAGAATTCCTGCCTAACAGAGTTCTCCTTGTCATTTCCATCAAAACACCGCTCTCCTAAACCTACCCTTCTTAAGAGTTCAGATGTCTACAGGGCCATCAAATTCTCCCCATGCAGGACAAAATCTGATGCCTTGTTCCTCTCCTCTGTTGGAAATAACAAAGGTCTCAAAAAACTTATAAGGCAATCAACTCCAGATGGGTCAGATTTGCAAATCTGGAAGCCTATAGGAAGGCTCAAAAGACACTGCTATCAAACCTCAGAACATGTTCAATAAGATCAGTCTCTAAATCTCAGCAGATAGATGAGGTCTATAGAGTGACCGCCTGACAATCTCTGCATCTTATGACCAGACACTACAAGTAGATCCATAGTCACTAGATGCTGCCTTTGGTCTCCAGGACTTTCAGTCTGCTGTTCTTCCTTGATTTGTCTTCTCATTTCATTCTGCTTTCCCTCCCCCACCCCCACCCCCCTTTTTTTTTTGATAGACTGCCTAATACTTCCCATCCCTCAGTCTCCAAACTAGTGGATTCTGGAGAAGACATATTTGAAGTACATTGTAATTATTTGTTACTTAAAATTAGAGTAATTCAATTTTCTTACTCAGGTCTTCAGATTTTACAGAGTTTAACCTTAATTATAAAATATGCAAGTCTGTGTTGTGTGGGACATAAAGGGGAGGAAGAGAAGTTGGGTGTCTTCAAGTTAAACCCTAAAATCCTATGTCCTTAAAATGTGAATCATGGACAAAAATCAGGGCAGCATTTGAGAAGGAAGTCCAGGCTCTATCTACAATCTGGGGTGACCAAATGTTTTTAATCCAAGTACAGGCAGAGATTGGGTTTAGTCACAGAAACCCCTTCTAAAACTACTGGGCCCTAAATCCAGAGAGTGCCTCTTGACTACATCAGGGCTCCAGAGGTGGGAATTGCTTTTAGGAGCACACCAATGCAAGCATGCATTTGAGTCAGGGCTCTCTCCTAGGTGGGCAGATACATTGTCCAGGTTGCCCTGGTTTAAAGCAAGCAGGAAACATCATCTGTTTGATGCACTTTGCCTAAGTACTGCACTGAGATATCAGTAAGAGTAGAATCTAAAAGCTCATCTTGTAGGCAGCCTTAGCTATTCCCCAAGCCTCAGGTGAACCTTTCTTGGGAGAGGTGCAGAGAATTCTTGGTAGATAACTGTTACTCACAGCTTCATTGTCATTCCAGTAGGACTTATGCCAGCATTGTTAAAGAAGTAGAAAAATGGACATATTCATATAATTAAGATTACACTGCTGGTACGGAGTTCCACAGGGTAGTCTAGATGAGCATATTACCAGTTCAGATGTGGATTCACTTCTTGACATCTATAATCAAAACTACCCTACTCCAGTGCACATAGAGCAAAAGCAATTGACTGTGGACAGAGTAGATCTTAAATGACATTCTCAAATTTTCCTGCGGTTGTTAGCCTGGAGGACACAATACAAAAATTCATTCTCACAGCTTTGTTGTTCCCATGTTTTTTCCAGTTCATGCAACAGACTGTCATCAAGGCATACCCTGAAAACACAGACCACCCTTTATCAAACAGGATGACCAAGCCCTTAGTGTGTTGTGGAAAGTCTGAGGCATGACTTGTGGTAACTTACACAACAGGGCTCGTCAGCAGGGGCCTCCTCTCAGATAAATTCCAGGGGTGGGGGGTGAAGTTGTGACAGCATATAGAACATTATATGGAGTTACATTACATCTAAGAAAAGCAGGGAGTGGAAGACATAATGGAGCATACAAACCTATGGAAAGTCCAGTGGGAAGCGGGGACAACTGCCCCCTAGAAAATGATGCCCCTGCTGGTAAGTATGAGAAGATATCAATGTGTTTTTACAGCTTTACGGAGAGGTACCCATTTGGGGAGAAGAGAGAAGCCAGGATCAGAGTTTTGGGCAGCTGTGCACACTGGGGTATCCTGATGTGTAAACAGCATTTGGGCAATCGCCCATACCATGGGTGTCTCCTTCCATGGGGGAGGAGAACAATAAACTAGGAAGACCTGTTTTGTTTACTTCCCCACCCTGGACGGAATACAGTGCAATGAGTTGACACCTATTCCCTGGCTAGTGCACAAAGAGACTGGGCCCATTTACACAGTACATACGAGTCACAAATGCTTTTATAAGAATAACCCAAGATGGGAACCTTTCAGCTGCGGCAGAAGAAGCAGATGGTTCCTACATGTCCTGTTATTCCGCAAGCCAGTTCTGTGGATGAACTCACTGTGCTGGCCCCATTATTCCAGGATAAGATCCCAAAACCTGGACCCCACAAAAATGCCAAAAAAAATGCCATAGAGATTGGCTGTTACAGACACGGCCCTCAGGGGATCCTTTGCCTTCTGTAATTTATTCTGTAACTGAGATAACTCAGAGCTTGTTGACTTTCCTGTATGGTGTAAGAGGACAAAAAAGTGCTACATTGTCTAAACAAAGTAAAAGAAGCAGTGAGAGGCAGAAAGGCATTCTTTAAAAAGTGGAATTTAAATCCTATTGAGGAAAACAGAAAGGAGCATAAATTCTAGCAAGTGAAGTGTAAAAATATAATTAGGAAGGACAAAAAAGAATTTGAAGAACAGTTAGCTAAAGACTCAACAAGTAACAGCAATTTTTTTTAAAGTAAATCAGAAGCAGGAAGCCCGCTAAACAACCAGTGTGTCCATTGTGCGATCGAGGTGCTAAAGGAGCACTCCAGGAGTAGAACGCCATTGCGGAGAAACTAAATGAATTCCTTGCATCAGTCTTCATGGCTGAGGATGTGAGGGAGATTCCCAAACCTGAGCCATTCTTGTTAGGTGAAAGATCTGAGGAACTGTCCCAGACTGAGGTGTCATCAGAGGAGGTTTTGGAACAAATTGATAAATTAAACAGTAATAAATCACCAGGACCAGATGGCATTCACCCAAGAGTTCTGAAGGAACTCAAATGTGAAATTGCACAACTACTAACTGTGGTATGTAACCTATCACTTAAATCAGCTTTTGTACAAGATGACTGATGGATAGCTAATGTGATCCCAATTTTTAAAAAAGGCTCCAGAGGTGATCCTGGCAACTACAGGCTGGTAAACCTAACTTCAGTACCTGGCAAATAGGTAGAAACTATGGTGAATAACACAATTACTTTACTTAAGCAAAGGAAACTGTCATGGGATTAGAGGGAAGGTGCTTTCAGGGATCAGTAACTGGTTAAAAGATAGGAAACAAAAGGGTAGGAATAAATGGTCAGTTTTCAGAATGGAGAGAGGTAAATAGTGGTGTCCTCAGGGGTTTATACTGGGACCAAAACTGTTCAACATAGAGATAAATGATCTGGAAAAAGGGGTAAACAGTGAGGTGACAAAATGTGCAGATGATACAAAACTACTCAAGATAGTTAAGTCCAAAGCAGACTGCAAAGAGTTACAAAGGGATCTCACAAATCTGGGTGACTGGGCAACTAAATGGCAGATGAAATTCAGTATTGATAAATACAAAGTAATGCACATTGGAAAACATAATCCCAAGTACACATATACAACGATGGAGTGTAAATTAGCTGTTTCCACTCAAGAAAGAGATTTTAGCGTCTCTTTAGGGTAGTCTCTGAAAATATCCACTCAATGTGCAGCAGCAGTCAAAAAAGCTAACAGAATGTTGGGAATTATTAAGAAAGGGATTGATAATAAGACAGGAAATATCATATTGCCTGTATAGAAATCCATGGTATATCCATCCTCTATATAAATACTGCATGCAAATGTGGTCGCCCCCATCTCTAAAGAGATATATTGGAATTGGAAAAGGTATAGAAAAGGGTAACAAAAATGATTAGTGGAACAACGTCCATATGAGGAGAGATTAACAAGACTGGGACTTTTCAGCTTGGAAATGAGATGACTAAGGGGAGATATGATAAAGGTCTATAAAATGACTGGTGTGGAGAAAGTAGATAATGAAGTGTTATTTACTCCTTCTCATAACACAAGAACTAGGGGTCACCAAATGAAATGAATAAGCAGCAGGTTTAAAATAAACAAAAGGAAGTATTTCTCCATACAATGCACAATAAACCTGTGGGACTCTTTGCCAGATGATGTTGTGAAGGCCAAGACTATAATAGAGTTCAAAAAAGAACTAGATAAATTCATGGAGAATAGGTCCATCAATGGCTATTAGCCAGATTAGCCAGGGTTGGTGTCCCTAGCCTCTGTTTGCCAGAAGCTGGGAATGGGCAACGGGATGGATCATTTGATAATTTCCCTGTTCTGTTCATTTCCTCTGGGGCACCTGGCATTGGCTACTATCTGAAGTCAGGACACTAGGCTAGCTGGACCTTTGGTCTGACCCAGTATGGCCATTCTTATTTTCTTAAGGGGAAGGAGCTGGGCTAATAGATATCAGGAGCCCAGTGAAGGGAGTTGCACTGTTCCCAAATGTTCCGACAGCTCAGGAATGTGGCGTTATCTCAGCTTCTCCAAATTCAGCCTATCTTTTATTGCTTGGCTGGACCTAGAATGATGATAATTCCCAGCTCACCAAGCTAAACATCTTTGGGTTACAAACACCACACTATATCTCTGTCACATCGGTAAGAAGTTCTGTCTTCTAGTCCCTGGATGGGCAAAGCTGCCCATCTGTCAATACCCCATCCTGGTCCCTGATCTCTATGTGATTTTTCTCTTCTCTCACACTACACCGCTATTTCTCCATCCCTCTTTCCTTCCTCTCATTCTCTTCCCCTCTCACCCAGTCATGCTATGGGACACTGACCTTTCTGAAAGTACATCACATTTCCCATTCCCACCCCCCCGACACATCTTGGTGGGTCTGCCAAGACATACATAAAATTAACCTTTGGACAGTCTATCACCCTTCTCCTCACAAGCAGCAACTTGCCTGGCTGGTGATTTGCAGGCTTCATACGTGATTTGCAGGCCTTTTTGTGGCTGTTGTCAATCAAGGGTTGGTGGGTGATGGTGGGGAGTGAGCTGTCACTTCCACTTTCTCCAGAGACCCCCTTCTCTGCAGCACATTAAAGCCACAACATGGGGGGAGGGGTGGAAAGGGGCACTGCACCAGGCTTACATGCCACCCCTATTAGATGACCTAGTACCTCCCCCTGCTAGTGTAGGATTGCTCTCTACAACATGTTTTCCTGTGAATTGTCTAGTGGAGTATTAAGATGTCCCAAGTGATGGAGCTTCCATCAGTTCTATGTGGAGACTATTTTCATGGGATAGTAGATCTCACAGCAGACCTGTCAGACCAACACAGCAGTGAAGCTGTGTATCTTTCCTCCCCATCTCCCATGCCACCAACAGTGATTTACACATCCTCCACCCTGCTACAAACATGGCAGGCTGGGAACATATGGTGAGTCCTTCATGCAAGTGCTGGAGGGACACTTGATTTTCAGATTCTCCTTGTAACTGCAGGGAGCAGACACCAGATATGCACCCTGTTGAGCACTTTACATAAAGGACACCTGTGAATGCAAAAAGGAGGCCAAATGTTACTTACCACAGTCTCTCTAATCTGCAGTTTGCCTGTTTCAATCCCTCACACAGCAGCCGCACGCCGGCATCTCCCAGAGAATCATTACCGCGCAGGTCCAGTTCTGCCAGGCTCTGGCTGGCTCTGAGAACAGCAGCGAGATCCCCACAGCCAGCATCTGTGACACAGCACTCCTCCAAGCTGCAGGAGAGAGAAAGGCAGAGAAGGGGGATCACGGCGTGAACAGGCTCATCACAGCTGGTCTGACAGGCCCGCTCCGGGACCAATCCGCATCCAGAATGAGCCAGAAGTCCTGCTACAGACACTGACCCAAGCCCCACTCCTTATCCACTGAGAAACCAGCAGTGGGTGGAACTGTCTGTCTAAACTCCACCCCTTGCCTTTTACCCGTCACTAATGAACAGTGGGAATGGTCTAGACGCCTCAAACCTCTGCCATTGACGAATAAGGAATAAGGTTTGGGATAAGACTTCCTTGCTGAGTACTGCCCCCTCACCCTCTCCACTGACCAACCAGAATTCAGAAGAGTAAAAAAGTCCTGCCACTGAGCTCTTGACCAGCCAGGCTGGACTTGGCACTGATCAGCCCGGGAATGGTGCGACCCAATCAGAGCAGGCCCCACCCCAGGCAGCTGGGCCAGGCTCAGAGCAGGAGGAACTGGGAGATCCTGACCCTCCGCGCCCCCGGCACTAGCTCTGCTGCTGCCCTGCAGGAAACTGATGTCTCCTGTCTCTGCCCCCACCCCATCAGCTCTGACCCTCAGGCCTGGGGAGGGGAGGCAGCTGGCAGGCCCAGCACTGGCTGCATCACACCCACATTCCACTGAGACCAGGGACCAAAGTGGGGGAGAAACAAAGAGCGGAAGATCCCCATGGCAGGAGGTTCCCCAAGGATTAAGGAGGAAAGAGTCCCTCAAAGGAGGGCAACTGTGTGACCCTGTTATACAGTTGCCAGGTGTCCAATTTTCAACTGGAAAGTCCAGTCGAAAGGGGACCTGTACCGTGTCCGTCAAATGGACTCACCAGACACAAAAAGCCTGGTTACTGCAGGTGGTGGGGAGGAGGTGCGGGGAGGTGACGGGTTGTCAACCCACGCCAGACCCTGCTCATTCAGGGCCTCTTCATACATACATCTTGTGGGTAGTCAGGCTCCACATCATGAGCTGAAGCTCCCATCCCAGCCCTGGAAGCACAGGCAGCCAAGCTTGCGGAGGGAGATGGGGCGGTGGAGAGGATTGAGTGACGAGGAAGGGGAAATTGTAAGAGCAGCTAGCAATGCGGGGAGGCAGGGAGAGAAGTGAGTGGAGGGCCTCAAGGGAAGAGGCGGAGTAGGGGGAGGTTCCAGCACTCTTGTTATAATGTCTGGTTTTCAGAAATTAGAAAATTGGCAACCCTACTCTGTTGGCAGGGCTTATTCCAGAGTCTCTGGTGGGGTGATAAAAGCAGAAGTTCTGCTGGTTTCTGTAACCCCCCTGCAGAGCCTGGGCTCCTGATGGAGCTGCCAGCCAGCTGAGTGGGTAACCATGGCAGCAGACCACCTATGACCATATGCACCTCAAAGACCACCTGCAATCATGAGAATCTTTGCCTTCCTTCAAGGGCTCATAGCAAGCCCCCTGCACTCCCAAGCACGAGTCCTCTTCACCTCCAAAAGCTGCTAAATCTTGCACACATGTTGAGACACCCCTCCCACCAGAATTGTCACCTGCATGGCCTCCTTCATCACCTCAGTTGTCTTAAAAATATTTTTACTCTGCCAAATAGAGGGGAACCCCAACATTTGGGAGAGAAAAAAGCCCCTGAATTCATACAAGGGAGAGAAATCCACACTTCTTGGGGAGTGCCCAGGTTCTGTTAGGGTTTGTAGAGCCCCCAAGATATTTTGGAGGCAGGAAGAGAGGAGCCTGCAATGGGGGTTAGGGGAGAGATTCTAAGATTGGGTTGAATGGGGGAGAAAAACCCCAAAGGTATATGTGGGAATCTGAGGGGATAAACCTTACTTTGGGGAGGAGTGAAGTGAAGAGGGCATTCAAGCTGAAGCAGAAGAGAAGGACCCCATCAAATTTAAAGGTTAAAAGAGAGAGAGGGGACACCTGAGAAGGTGAGGCAAAAGAGATCCTAAAGTTGTGGGAGGACTTTTGAGGGGAATGGACCTCACTTGGAATTAGACAGAGACCCCTTCTGCCACTCAGCGGTAATAAAGGGAGTAAGGAAAGAACACCCCTCCAATAGAGACACCTTGAGATATTCGATTAAAAGAGATAAGGCTAAGGCAGATTTGGGAAATACCCACCATGGTGCAGAGAAAGAGAGACCTCCAAAGATGAGCATCTAAGTGGGGAAAGACTGTAAAGAAAACAGGGGACACCCCTGGAGGACAGAGGAGAATTAATAAGGATACAGAGAGCAAGACAGAAAGAATTAATGAAGTGTGGAGGGAGTCAGGAGCAGCAGGAGGAAAACGGAGAAGATGGAGTGAGGGAGGAATGGTAGGAAAAAGAAAACAGCTAAATTTGAGGGCAAACATGGACACTCAAAAGACTGAAGGAAAAAAAGAAACAGAAAGAGAAGAAAATATCTGAGCAAAGAAAGAAACAACAGAACAAATACAAAATAAATTTTAAAAAAGGGAGATAGAGGCATGTCGATTTTTTAAAAAATATTTTATACAAGTTTGATGCTAAAACGTTGCACTAAGATACACACTCACTGTATGTTGCCAAATGTTCAAAAATGACAAGTCAGGCTGCAAAGAGTCTTAAACTGAGCATAGTCATGTTACTGTCTTAAAATTCGTGAGATTTTTTTTTAAGGAATACACTGAATTGCTTTAATTTGGCTTCTGGTTTTTCAGACTTTAGGGTTCATGTTCAGGCTGTCTCTGCAACCATGAGAATAGAAACTTAGCTTTTTTTTTAAAAAAAAAATGGAGAGTCTTCCTTAGTCATATGACTCTGGGAGCTAGGACTTCCAGAAAAACATGAAATATCAAGAGATTTGTGATAAAACCTCAAGATGGCAACATTGTCATATATCACAACATGATTCTCTGGTGTAACAGGGATCTCAGGGGCCTGGCTGAGAATGGTAGAGGGCATGGGAGTCCATTGTTCCTGAGGTCAGAAGCAGGAATAACCTGATTTTTCTTTCTAACAAAATGATGTGTAAAATAAAGGGTTTTCAGTCCTGATTTAACTGTAAATCTGAATACAAACTTAATCCTGGCGCTGCTCATGGCCCTCCATACATTCTCCCATCAACTCAAATTGAGGCTGGGTTTTAGAATGTAGTTGTGTGTGCATCTGTTGGCAAATAATCATGTCGACTGGGTTTTGATGTACTTCTATATTAACAATATGTAATCTGAGACACTAGAAAGTTATTCTAGTGCAGAACTCCAGATGAACACCAGGAATGCTCTTATTATTCTAATTGCATAGAATTTTGCCTTTGAAATGTCTGAAGACTTTCAAATATACTGGAAATGGCACATGACATTTCAAAAATGTTTGGGAGGTGCCACCCTTCACCCCTCACCTCCAGGCAACCCTACCTGGATTTTGTTTTGCCTCTTCATAGCTTTCACATGATTGTTTGGGTCTGGTCTGGTCAGTAGTCAGAGCTTTTTAATTTTCCTGACACACTTAAACAAATTACACAATGTGTAAAATTCATCAGTAGTACTGGCACTAATTTTTAAACGGTGATTATTAAGTAGTTCTACTTTAAAAACCACAACCATATAAAAGAGAGGCTGTGTCCAATCCAAAAAGCACTTTTCTAAGACCAAACCCCCTCCACCTCAAAAAAAAAAAAACCCACAAGACAATGATCACAGTTCTCTGAAAGAGAAAGGAGGCTCTTGTAGTTAAAGTCCTGGCTCTACCATTCTATCTTTTTGGATCTCAATTTTCCATGTGAAAAATTGGAATAATTATACTTTCTTCCCCCATCCTTTGTCTTTTTGGTCCCATATAACAGGGTGATGCTATAGTTAAGGTTTAGACCAGGTTATTTTATTTCGCTATTTTACTGGATAGTTCCAGGGAATAGTCAGTTGCCCTTTGACCGCAGGTCAGTTTGAACCCCTACTTGTGGAGACAATTGGAAAAGGCAGGATAGCAGATTGCCAAAATGTGTGTCTGGGGAGATTGTTATTTTGGGGAAATGTAATCAAAGGATTATTGTTAAAAAATTAGTTACATGAATGCTTGCTGGCAGAGAGGAGCATTTTAGGGGTGCATGAGTGGGGGGAATAAGCATGAGAGGGATTTGGGGCTGCACTGAGGGGAGGGAGATAAAAGTGGATGGGTGGTAGGGGAGGTGAGGGGGAAGGACACATAAGGTAAGTAGCAAGGTGCTTGGGGAGAATGGGGGGAATGGTGCCTGTCAGACCCACATTCTTCCCTTCTGTGTGTGCCAGGATCTGGGGTGTCTGACCTCTATCCCTACCTCTCTCATGTGAGCCAGCTTTTGGAAGGGTTTCATTTCTAAGGGTGACTGAGTCCTGCTCCCTTCGTGTATGCCAGGATCAGGGGAAGTCCTGCTCCTCTGGGTGGTAGAACAAGCATGCTCAGAGCAAGCACCAAGAACACACGGCTGAGACTGGGGTGAGAAGCCGGGCACAGGTACACTTGACCAGGCCGGACTAACCTTTTGTGGGTCCAGCACCAAACATATTTGTGGGCCCCCATGGAGGCAATGGGGCATGGGCTGTGGGGGTCGGTCTCTGGAGTGAGGGGCTGGCTGGGGGCAATGGGGCACGGCGCAGTGGGGGCAGTCCTGCTCCACACAGCCCAGCATAAGGGCACTGTTTACAAACCAGCAGCCGCCAGATGCACACTGGCCTGCCTGGCCCTGCGCTGCCAGCATACCCCTCCCCTCAGGGGTGAGCCCGTGCCTCACCATACGCCCCCCCACCCAGAGACCCTACATACAGACCTGCTATGGCTAGCACCCCCATGCTAAGAGACCCCCCAAGACTGCTCCCACCACAACTGCATTGCACCCTGCACACCACGGCCCCCACCCTCAGCACCCTCACACTCCGACTGGCTGGAGCCAGCCCCTTGGGGGCAGCACCATCAGCCAGGCAGGAGCAGGACTGGGGCTTGTGCAGGCTGGGCTACCTCAGGACCCACTTGCCTGGTGGGGCCCGGCTGAGCCCTCCATGCTGCCCTCCACCCATACAAAAACGGGCTGAGACCGGCCCAGACTTTGCACCGCTCCCAGGCGGCTCGGCCCCGGGGAGCGGGCAGGGCCCCACAGGTGGCAGGCAGCAGAGCTCGGAGCCAGAACTGCACTGCGGAGTGGGGAGACCCCTGGGATGTGACCCCCAAGAGCTCACCCTGCCCAGCTGCATCCATCCGCCCTCCGGCCAGCAGCCCTGGCCAGCCCACAGAGCTGAGCCTGCTGTTGGGCGGTGAGCCCCCTACAGGTGAGCGGGACCTGCTGGGTGGGAGCTGCTCACACAGCAATGCCTGGGCGCTGGACTGCCCTGGGCGAGGGGCCAGACCCGGCCATGTGGATGAGTTAGACAGGTCCGTAATGGGCCCCTTCCTAGTGTGGGAATGGCAGACATTGTAAACCCGGTACTGTGCTTGGCCCATATCATAAATTGTCTCGCACTGGTGGGGGAGGAAGGGACACCCACTGACACGAATGGACCAGTTCACACATCTTAGAGCCTTTGTTTCAGGCTGTGTCCATCTCCATGGGGAGAACATCTCATTGAGATTAATGGGGTGTTTAACACTTCTCTGAGTCCGTAAGACTGAAGTTTGAAACTCACCCTGGGCAGAAATCTCAAGAATTTACTTTCAACATTTTGGAAAAGTCTGCCTCTGTTGAGGGTTTTTTTTTGTTTGTGGTTATTATTTAGGAGAAATGTCATCTAAGCACAGCAGAATATTCAGAAGGCACTGATACTATTGTTGAAAAGAAAACAAATTACATGTGACTGCTCGCTGCGGGGGGGAGGGAAGGCTGATTAAGGGTGCAAGAGCAGGTAGTAATACAGGAAGGGGAGTTTGCAGCAAAGGATGGGGGTATTATGGGGAGGGGGACATATGGGAACAGGAGCAGGGAAGGCTCAGGTAAGGCTCAGGTAAGAGGGGGTAGGGATTGCAGGAGTGGGAGAGGAGAAGATGGGAGGGGTTGGAGAATGTGAGTGGCAGCAGCAGCTGGGGGTTTAGGAGTGAGGGGGCCTGTCAGCCCTGAAATTTCACCTTTTGTGTGTGTGCAGGGAGCCCTACCCCTTTGCAACGGCCTGAGCACCTCTCCTTGCCCATTGGATGTTCTGGGACCTGGGGGGGGGGGGCTGCTCCTCTGGGGGATCTGAGCTCTTCTCCCTGCGCCTTTGGTGTCTGACTTAGTAGAAAGAACAGGAGTATTTGTGGCACCTTAGAGACTAACAAATTTATTTGAGCCTAAGCTTTCGTGGGCTAAAACCCACTTCATTGGATGCATGCAGTGGAAAATACAGTATAAATCTGTATAAATACAGTAAATCTGAAACCTGACTTAATAGAATGACTGCAGTTTGTGAAGGCTTTATACTGAACTACCATCTAATCTGAGAATTGGGCTCTGCACCTCCAGGGTGAGTCACAGTGGCATGAAAATGCCTGTGTGCTCCTGTTCTGAGGATAATTAGGACATCAGTCTCCAGGCCTGGCAAACTATTAAGTGAAATTTTGCAATTCTTAATGTTTAAAGTGGGCTGTTCAAATGAAGGTGTTTTTGTCTGGTTGGTTTTTTATTTATTTTTGTCTGTTTTGAAGTTTGACATAAAATGTAGGTTTCAGGGGAAAAACATACCCCTATCGGAGCCTGGCTGCTGCTGGCGATGGAGCAGTGAAGTATATCCCCAGGACTTGGGGTGCAGTGTGCTCCACCATCCCACCGCAGCCCAGGAGGCAGGGATAAGGGATCCCCGGGGGTCTGTGGGGAAGTTTAGAGGCTGGGTCCCACTCACCACCCTCACAGTGCACGCTGCCTGGGCAACTCTGCACACACAGCCCAGGAAGGGCAGGAGGAGCCCATGAGAAAGGGACAGAGAGAAGACAATGAAGCTGTCTTGCAAGGGGGAGGGGGAGGGAGGGCTCTCAGTTCAGCATGGCTGGGGGAAGGATGACCTCGAACATCCTGGTAGCCACAGGCATTGACTTTATTTTTTCCTCCAAAGGGGCCCACCCTGGCAAGTGATCAGTGGCCATCCCTGGGGCCCGGAACCATTATAGCTGGTGGCTGCTGAGCACCTTCTATTTTTTTTTCTGTGGGTGCTTGAGTACCAAAGCACCCATGGAGTTGATGCCTGTGCTGGGAGCTGCCTCCCACTTGTCAGCTTTGCTCCCTGCTTCAGGGAACTCTGCAGAGCAGTGAGGAGGAGACAGAGACAGAGCTACCACTGCAGGAGGCTATGGGGAGTTTTGGGGCTGGATCCCACTCGCTGCCCTAGCAGTGAATTATGCCCAGGCGACCCTGCACACACAGCCCAGGGAGTGCAGGGGGGCCAGAGACCGGAGCGGGGACCAAGTGGCTGTCCTGTAGGGAGGGGCAACTGCCAGGGTGTCGGGGGTCATCCTCCCCCAGCCATGCTGAGCCAGGAGCTCTGCCCTCCCTGGGGCTGTTTGTGCAGGGGCATCTGGGCAGCATGCACCAAAATCTGGCTGTGCTCTTGGGACCAGGAAGCAGTTCTCTTTGCAAAAAACCTTCTTCTGATCAGTCTCCACTGAAAACCCTGCAGGCTCGCTGACAGTGTGCTGGCAGACCGCTGTTCAGCAGATAATGGGTTAATGCTGATCTGAGCTGCTGCCGTTTGCAAAGGGAGTGGCTTCTGTTTGCAATAGAGTGCAACAGACTGCACCACCCATTGTCCGCACAGACAGGACTAAGGAAATTGCCCCAAGGAACTCTGGGATACATCCGGAGGACTTCTGGGACCTGAGTCAAATCGGCCACATGCACACAGGAAAGCAATAGGGCTTGGACTATAGGTCCCACTTAACACAGGCTCAGACCTGCCAGCCCTGCAGGGTCCTGGACCATAGTTTCGAGCCCTAGGTTAACACAAGTGGTGTGGGGATGCAAGGGAGATAAGGCTTGAGCCTGGGCTTAGATTGCTGTGTAGATATACCCTTAGTAATAAACCTGTCAATAGCTTACTATAGGTTTGGCTGCCAGCATCTTTGGCGTGAGATCTAGGATACAAATCAACTCCAGTGAGTGACGTGTCTCTTGGGAGCTGTCCACGTTCCTAATTCCCCCCCAGACAGCTTGACAGTCCTGGTCTAAAGAAAGGGATGTGCTAGTGTAACCCACGCTTACCCAGCATGGCTCTGTCCCCCTCTAGTGGCTGGACCACATGAAAGAGTTGTGCTAAAATCACTAGAGTTTGCAATACTGACAGTTCTCCACCTCGACCTGAAAACACGATGAAAGGCAAAAACTCACAAATTTTCCCTAATTACAGCTGGTCACCATCTCCTATTACTGCCAACAAGGTTGAAGCCAGCAATATGGCTACCGTTTCCCTACAGTTCATCTGCTCGTGGAAGTGAGGCTGCCCTTGATAAAGCTGGCTGCCACCTCCGACTGTTTTCAATGAGATGGAAGCCATGCCCACAGGCAAAATGGCTGCCACTCTTGTTTGGGGGCTAGATGGGACATAAGGACTGTGAGGATCTCTAAGTGCTAAAAGTAGATGGAGCAAGTGAGGGGGAGCAGGGCAATGGGGGGGAGAAGGAGGCAGATTTAGGGGTGCAGGAAAATGGGCTGTCGGGTGATGTGGGGGACAGCAGGGAGCGGATTGCAGGGGGGTCTGGAGGAAGTGGAGTAGTATTTGGGGGGTGGAGTGCTGCCTAGTTTCTGGCGGAGGCGTGGTGGTTGGGAGATCAGCGAAGTGCTGCTTCTTGGAAAAGGCTAAACAAATCCCATAGCATGTTTACAGGGACTTTGTCGCTTATACCCTTATAAAAATAAGTTTCAAGTTCTTTAATATGCATATCTGTAACTCATCAACCCTAAAAAGTAGTATAAGGTCTATGTGCGAGTGTGAATCGTGATTCATTAATTAGGTCAGTGGTTCTCCAACTATTTACAATCCAGCCCTTCTTTTATCCAAGGAAATAAACATGGAGGGGAGAAAGTCAAGACAGTGATTGGAAAGGGATAGAAGTTCCTCTGCGTTATGGATGAGGAGAAATTAAATGCAGTCTCCATCTGAACAGCCAGGGAGAGGCATGAATTTCTGTGTACATTAAAGACGGACTGATTTTTCAACCTGATATTATCTCACAAACGTTGGCAAAGGAGTAGAGTGGAGTTAAAAAGAAAAAAGACTTAAAAGACACAGATTGTTTTTACAATCACATGATTTTGGTGGGGTCTAACTCATAATTTTTCATGTCTTCATGTTGGCAATACTGGGTTGTTGGGGATTTCTTTTGTCTTAAAATAATTCTGTCTGTGACATCAAAATATGCTGCATCTGGGATTTGCTAAAATCCACCAGACTCTGTCCTCAGCTGCACGAAGTTCACACTCAGCGCTAATGAGGAGACTGGAGAAACTGGTTATAAGCCACCTCTGCACTCCCCTGATCCTGGGCCAGGTGAGAGACAATACGGCCTCTGGTCTAACACAGAGGAACCTCAGGGCTGCTTCTGCCCTAAGTTATCCCCTATGCTGTGCCGGCCTGGGATAGGTGGAGCACCGTGCACTCTGCCCTGGACATACACCTCCATGCTCCTCCACACCCCCTACATGGAGGCAGGGCGATGCAGGGAGCGGGTGATACAGAGTTAGCTGTACCTGCTTTCTACCACCTGAGGATTGCCCTGAGTCAGGGGGATCCTTGGCTGTCCCTTTAGGGCAGCTGCCCAGCTGCTTTCCCTGCTCAACAGAGGCTGAAGCCTGAGCCCACTATGTGCACTGTAGGCTATTGTGGTCATGGTACACTGAGTTTAACTCACAATATCACAATGATACCAGGCACACACTAAAGGGACCCAGCTGTTACTTACCCCAGTCTCTGCAGTTTGCAGTTTGGATGTTTCAGCCCCTCACACAGCTGCCGCATTCCTGAATACTCCAGTTTGTTCTGCCTTAGATCTAGGTATGTCAGGGTCTGGCTGGCGCAGAGAACAGAGGAGAGATCCCCACAACATGCAGCATTGAGACCACAATCGCACAGCCTGCAGGAGACAGATATATACAGAGTAAAATGACTTGTGTATGCCCCATTCTCTGCATCTCCCCTCACTAAGACCCATGTGTATCTCCAAAGGGATTCTTAATTCAGAAACAGTGGCTAGGAATAATGTTATCTACTTATTTTGACTGAAATAATCATAAAACGATGCCAAGTGAAAGTTGCATCCCCTTAACATATAATTAATGATATGAAACCCCCGTATGTCAAGAGAATATTAAGGATGCAAGATTAAGCACTCAAAAGTTAGGAACTGCCAAGCTTTAGGCTGTCTAGGCAACCTTAATTTAGCTCCTTTCTATGTGTGCATTTTGATATAGTCTGGGCAGGGAATTCTTGTTGCTGCTGGGGCTGGGGGTGGGGAGAAGTGGTGTGGAGCTCTCCCTCCTCCCCCATACCTCTCCTGCTGTCCATCCGCCTTCCACCTGCTCTGGAGCTGCTGTGGAATCATTGCCTTTCTTCTTTGCAAGTGCATTGTGGTGCATGTGTCCCCCCTCAGACTTCCGTCTCCTTTCTCCCCTCAGTTTGCATTAGAGGACTGGTGGGCCTCCTTCTCTTTCCTCTGCCTGCCCAGCAGTCCCTTCCACTCCCCCCTCCACACACACACAACGTCCCCCTTGCGGTTCGCTGCCCCTCTCTCATGTGGTCCACCTTGTGATCCACTTTCTCCCATGTTGTGCTGCCTGTTTCCCCTGCCCTTCCCAGCCAGACCCCTCGCTACTTGTTGCCCTTTGCCCCACCCAGCCCCACTTGCCCACACTCATGTGTGCCTGTGTTTTCCCCCCATTTTGTCTGATTTCTACTCAACTGTATTCCCCACCCCCCCGCCGCCCACATACCCCTTCACTCCCAGTGCGACTGGAGAAGCTGACCCCACCACACATACTGTTTAGAACAATCCCCCTCAGCTCTTCATATATTGGATTAATTCCCCACTTAAACTTTGCTCCCTTCTTACGCTTCTGTGATCTAGTGGGGAGAAGATATTAGCTTTCCCCCAGCCCCTTCCTTATATATCCCTCTCACGTGGCTTTTCCTGTCACCTGTCCTCAATGGGAGAGCCCGCCCCAACCTTGGGCAAGGCTTCTGCTGTGGTGTCTTGGTCCATGGTGGGAAGCCTGGGACTGAGGGAGGGGAATCCCAACCACTGTTCACACACCCCCTAGGCTCTCTCCCCTTTCTGCCCCTACGGCTACCATCAACACCTCTGTCACCACCATCGTCACTCCCTCTGGGGCAGCAGCAGAAGGCACAGCCAGGGACTCTGCTGCCAAACCCACCACCACCCAGAGAGCCCCTCAGTCAGGAAGAAGGGCCAGGGCAGAAAAGAGGGAAAGAGCCCTGCCCAGAAGGCTCCTGCCGCTGTGGTGTTGGCTGCAATTGCTGCAGCCCGGCTATCAGCTGCGGCTCCCCGTCCCGCTGACATCCCTTCCCCAGTGCTGCTGGAGGGCAATGGGGTGTCTGTGGACTTGGTGATTCTGCAGACTTCTCAGCTCCTAACCTGCCACGGGACAAGCTGTAATTGTTCCTGAAAGACTCACAAGGATCCAGGAGGAAGGAGCAGCTCACTCTCTAGCATTGGGAGGATTTTGATCTTGTCTTCCACAGTGTGACAGTCTTATTGGGGGACGATGAAGGGAGCAAAGGGCAGTGCTCTGCAGCCTACCAGTGGGCCTGCAAGTTCCATGACTCCCTAGTCACCTTTGGGATCGAGCACAGGTTGCTGTGTGGTTCTGAGGGTACAGGCAGCACCACCAGCTGTGAGGATCTTCAGCTCCGGTAATGAGATCTACACCATCACACTCTCAACATCAGGGGCTGTAGTGTGAGTCTCCACAGGTGCCAGGTACTGTCCTACCTTCGCAAAGGGGGTGGATACTCTTTGATCTTCCTGCAGGAGTCTCAATCCGAATCAGCTGTCAAAGCCAGCTGGTAGCTGGAATGGGGGTGCAGGGTGTATACCAGACAGATCACTGAGTTTTTGGGATGGATGGTGACCCTGTTTTCATCAAAATTTTGCCAGCTCACCTGCTGGATCACTGCATCCAGGTGTAGCATCTGATCCTCAATCCTGGGTAGGGACTTTAACACTATCCTTGACACGTGCATCCTCACTGGCAGATAGACTTGTCAGGCCCCCACAGACACCCTCAGGCAGATCATCGACCATCCTTCCCTGGTCGAAGTCTGGCACAATCACCGCCTGGATGATTCCACCACTGTGACCTGTGTCCAGGTGGAGGAGTCTCATTCATGGCACTCCTGCTTGGACCGTATCTATGTCTCCTGTTTTACCATCTTGCAGGCCAACTCCTCTGGACAGCCCCATTCTCGAGTCACCACATGGTGGCTGTGAAGGTTGTTTTAACACTTGAGTGGCCGGTGCTCGCCTACTAGCATTTTAACAAGATCCTGCTGGAGGGGAGGACTTTATAGCTTCCTTCTGGGAGTTCTGGCTGGTGGGGGAAGGGGCAGGGGAATGCCTTTTCCTCAGCGCTGAGGTGGTGAGACATGGGGAAGGTGCACGTTGGGCTTTTCCATCATGTCTACACCCTGGTGGCCAGTTAAATGAGGGATAGGATAATAGAGCAGTCAGAGAGGGAGGTTTTGGAGCTGGATTGGTGCATGACTGTTTGCCCCAGGGATCCATAACTCTGCAGGGAGTGTCAGGAAAAGCAGGATAAGGTCTAGGCCATCAACAACAGGCCCAAGGCACTTTTGTTTGGTCAAGTTCCTAGCTCCTTTGAGAGATGGATTGCAGCTCATGCTTCATCTGTGCCTGGAGAAGAGGGGTGTCAGCAGCCACCTGGAGGAGGACAACACCCCTCTCATGGATCTGGTGGAGATGCAGGGAAGGGCAAAGGCTTTCTACACCAACCTTCTCCCTGGTTCCAACCAATGCTCACGCATGCAGGGTCCTGTTGGATGAACTCCCTCTGGTCAGTGTAGGCAACCAGAACCAGCTGATGCTTCCTCTCACGCTGGCCAAGTGTTCAGAAACCCTCCCTGTGATGCCCATAAACCAGTCTCCAACCATTGACAGGCTGACCATGGAGTTCTACTGAATGTTCTGAGACGTCCTTGGCCTGGACCTTGCTATCATCTGGGCCAAGTCCCTGGGGAGCAAGGTGCTCCCCCTGTCATGAAGGAGGGCCATGTTTGCTCTGCTGCAGAAGAATGGGGACCTCCATGATCTGAAGAATTGGCACCCAGTTTCCCTGCTCAGCACGGAGTATAAGGTCATAGCAAAGGCCATCTCGCTGCAGCTGATGTCCATGCTGGTGAACGTGATCAACCCTGACCAGACCTACATTGTCCAGAGCCAGACCATCCTCAGGAACCTTTAGCTGCTCCAGGACTTTCTCCACCTCCACAAGTTGGACACATGGATGGTTGTGTTGGTGCATGCTGATGACTTACTCCTTGTGGCGCAGGACCTGGGAGACCTGGTAAAGGTGGAAGCTTGTTCAGGCATTGATTCAGCAGCCTCCTCTGCTCAGGTCAACTCCCGTGACCTGATAGTCAGGGACATGTGGCAGGTGGCTCGTTCTCACCTGCGCTCCATGCCATCCCGTGGGGAGAAGCTCTGCTGCTCTATCTCTGTGTTTAACCTCTCTGCCACTTGTGGGACTGGGTAGAGAGCCCTTTCCCCTTCCCCTCCCCCTCCCCGCTATGCTGTGCAAACCTGATTGGCTGGGGGATGGGTGCCTGTCCGAAATGACACAGAATTCACTACAGACCACCTAGGAGGGTTAGAGCCAAGGAACAGACAAGGGGTAGGATGAGGAACAAGCCCAGGAAAATTTGGAGAGAGAAGAAAGGAAGAGCTGAGCAGCAGTAGGAGCAGCAGCCTTGAGCTGGGGAGATAGAGTCTGAAGCAGGAGCTGCTTTGAGGAAAGCCAGATGCTGCACTGTGTTTGCAAAAGGGGACTCTTACAGACACACAGCTTGGAGCCAACAGGACAGCTGAGCTCACACAGCAAGACCCACCATTCTGAGCTCAGAGCACATGCTAGCATCAGAGTGCATGGACAGGTTGGACTGACCCAACCAGGTGGCGTTCAGGGTGTTGCATGGGTACAGGACAGAGAGTCTGTGTGTGTCTAGCCAGGCATGAGGGAGGGCTCTGTGCTGTATGCTGTGCCAAAGGCAAGGGAGTCTGTAACTCCTGCTACAGAGCCTAGCCAGGTGGAGATGGTATTCCTGGCTTTGCCCGGCTAAGATAAAAGTGTTTTTCTATTGTTAAGTGTTGTGACTCGGACCCCGTAGGAGGGATGGCTGGTGTTTATACAGAGGCACATGGCTGGTACCTGTGACCCTTTCCCAACTCTGGGAATCTCCCACCTGACACATCAATCTTCCTGCACTGGAGAACTGGATTGACCTGGAGGCTAGGGTGTCTGACCAGCTGTGGACATGGATGGGGCTGTTCCAGAGCCTTTCACTTCAGGAGAGGGCACTGCTGACCAACCAACTAATTCTGTCCATGCTCTGGCACCTGTTTAACACCTGAGCCTGCCGGGAAAGCACTGGGTGTCTGAGCCTCCCATTGGGAGAGGGAGGGCAAGGCCTAGTTTTCATCCTCAGCCAGGCCCACATGTTCCACCTTCAAGCTCTGCAGAGACTCCTTTATGGTGATCGTAGTCCGGCATGAGGTGTGCTGGTGCACGCGTTCCTCCGCCGCTTCTGAGGGCTCTGGTGTGACTGGAAGCTCTTTTATATCCATCCAAGAAGTCTCCCTTGAGACTTGTCCTAGCTGCTGGTCCAAGCAGGACCTGGGAGTTATTTTCAGCAACCTGGTACATAGCAATCACCAAGGGGGAAGACCTCAGGTGGTATAGTCCCCCTTGGTGCACCAGAGGATGGTCCTGGCTGGTGTCACCAGAATTGAAGACCTCCTGAACTCTTGTGAGAGGGACTGGGTGGACCCCCTGGTGTTTGGCCAGAGCATGGGGTTGACCACCCTGAGCATCTCGCACTGTGTGCTCCAGGAGGTGTGGGCTGCCTTGCCCCCTGCTTCTCTTGTGTATCTCACTACTCACCCCGGCCCTCCAGAGCTTGTCATCAGGCCTCTCCCCGGGGAGCCTCCTCGGCTGCCTTCACAGGTTTTCTGAGCAGGATAAACACAATCCAGTGACTCCATCTCTGAGCTGTGTTCTGAGAACATCTCTACACACTCATGCTCCACACTTCGCCCTCCTGTCCCACCCTGACACCAAGTGGTGGGACCAGCTGCCACCTGTGGAGGGCAGGGACCCCTGATGGGCCAGCCTGTACTCCACCCCAGTGCGACAGCCCACCAGAGATCTCAGCTAGTGGCTCCTCCATGGCGCTGAGCATGGCGTGTGATTGGTGTAGTTCACGGAAGGGACACTTGACTCTTTTTCAACAAGAGGGAGACCCTAGTCCATGTGAGTGCCTCAGGCTGCAGCCCCCATTCTGGATCCTCCAGCTGAGGTTCTGGCTGCACCCCCACTTGTATTTGCAAACCCCATCCATGGCCCCACAAATGGAGATGTCCTCCTCAACCGCCTCCTGGCACTGGCTAAGATGGCCTTCCTCAGACCAGGAGGAAGGAGCTTGACAAGGGAGTGCTCTGTGACTGTGGGACCTGTTTCTGGTCCCATGTTTCCTCACATTTCTGGGCAGCTCCTCTGAACAGCATTCACTGGCTCCTTGGACTCCTTTGATGGTGTGATGAGAACTAGCTGGGGTTCTCTGCTCGGTGTTCCCTTCCCTTCCCTCGTTTTGTCCATATGACCTTTACTCCCCTCCCTGTTTTTTATTTGGTGTCCTCTGTAGTCATAGAATCATAGAACATGAAGGGATCTCAAGGGGTCATCTAGTCTAGTCCTCTGAACTCATGGCAGGACTAAGTATTATCTAGAGCATTTCTGACAGGTGTTTGTCTATCCTGTCCTTAAAAATCTCTAATGATGGAGACTCCACAACCTCCCGAGGCAATTTATTTCACTACTTAACTACCCTGACAGTTCAGAAGTTTTTCCCAATGTCCAACCTAAACCTTCCTTGCTGCAATTTAAGCACAATGCTTCTTGTTGTATCCTCAGAGGTTAAGAAAAACAATTTTTCTTCCTCCTCCTTGTAACAACCTTTTACATACTTGAAAACTGTTATCATGTCTCAGTCTTCTCTTCTCCAGACTAAACAAACCCAGTTTTTTTCAATCTTCCCCCATAGGTCATGTTTTCTAGACTTTTAATGGTTTTTGTTGCTCTTCTCTGGACTGTCTCCAATTTGTCCACATCCTTCCTGAAATTTGGTGCTCAGAACTGGACATAATACTCCAGTTGAGGCCTAATCAGCATGGAGTAGAAAGGAAGAATTTCTTCTTGTGTCTTGCTTAAATTACTCCTGCTAATACATCCCAGCATGATGTTCCCTTTTTTTGCAAGGGAGTGACACTGTTTACTCATATTAAGCTTGTGGTCCACTATGACCCCTAAATCCCTTTCTACAAGTACTCCTTCCTAGGAAGTCATTTCCCATTTTGTATGTGTGCAACTGATTGTTCCTTCCTAAATGGAGTACTTTGCATTTGTCCTTGTTGAATTTCATCCTGTTTACTTCAGACCATTTCTCTAGTTTGTCCAGATCATATTGAATTTTAATCCTATCCTCCAAAGCACTTGCAACCCCTCCCCAGCTTGGTATTGTCCGCAACTCTGTATGCCATTATTTAAATCATTGATGAAGATGTTGAACAGAACTGGACCCGGACTCTGCGGAATCCCACTCATTATGCCCTTCCAGCATGATTTTGAACCACTGATAACTACTCTCTGGGAATGGTTTTCCAACCAGTTTTGCACCCATCTTGTAGTAGCTCCAGATAGGTTGCATTTCCCTAGTTTGTTTATGAGAAGGTCATGCAAGATTGTATCAGAAACTTTACTAAAGTCAAGATATACCACATTTACGGCTTCCCCCCATCCACAAGCCTGGCTACCCTGTCAAAGAAAGCTATCAGGTCAGTTTGACATAATTTGTTTTTGACAAATCCATGCTGACTGTTATTTATCACCTTATTATCTTTTTGATGTTTGCAAACTGATTACTTAATTATTTGCTCCATTATCTTTCTGGGTACAGAAGTTAAGCTGATTGGTCTGTAATTCCCTGGGTTGTCCTTATTTTCCTTTTTATAGATTATCACTATATTTGCCCTTTTCTAGTCTTCTGGAATCTCTCCTGTCTTCAATGACTTCTCAAAGATAATCACTAATGGCTCAGATATTTCCTCAGTCAGCTCCTTCAGTATTCTAGGATGCCTTTCATCAGGCCCTGGTGACTTGAAGACATCTAATTTGTCCAAGTAATTTTTAAATTGTTCTTTCCTTATTTTAGCCTCTTCTGATCCTACCTCATTTTAACTAGCATTCACTACGTTAGACATCCAATCACCACAAACCTTCTTGGTGAAAATCAAAACAAAGAAGTCAATAAGCACCTCTGCCATTTCCACATTTTCTATTGTTATCCCCCTCCCCGCCCCCCCCACACACATTGAGTAGTGGGTTGTACAGACAACAGCCTCTTTCACTACACAAGCCCAAGCAGTAATACAGAGCATTTCCTCCCTGTCCCCACAAACACACCAGTCTGAACCCAGGTCATTGATTAGTAATTTCCTTTCTTTATGTGAAGAATGTCTCCCTGGAAGCAGCATGACTGTATCTCTCAGTGCTAGGACCAAGGTTCTACCCCATGCTTCAGACACCAGGCTCTCAATAATAGATTCCTTGGAAGGTCTGAGTTCCTCAGCTGTGTCGATGCTGCAGGTTTTGTCTGAAGCTCCATCAGAGAGCAGGTGAGGAGATCTAGCCCTTCCCATAGCTAACACACAAATATTTATTCTATTTGCCCATTTATTATTTATGTTTACAGCTGGTTCTGAAGAATGATGGTATTTTTTCTTCCCAGTCTCTTTGGGAGTGGGAGCCAGTGTTACATTCATGTTAAAACCCTAGGCTTCAGAGTCTGAGCCCCAACTTTAAAGCTCTGTCTGCACAGTCTCCAAATTGCAGCACAGACATACCCTCAGACTCAAATTCCAAGCTATGTGTCTTGCTGATGTTCAAATGTACCCCTCCCAGCCCATCTGCTTAGCACAACTGGGTTCCCCGCTTCCAGAGGGGCTTTCTGGGTGTGTGAGAAATGATCTTTCTCCCTTCTCTGTATCAGCCCCACCTGCCATGGCTCGAGGTGGGTTTACAGGGCTTGCAGCATGAAGGGATTCACAGTGAATCCCAGAGAGTGCTCCTTTTAGTATGTTTCAGAGCTGGGACACAGGGGTCTCCACCCCAGGTAAATGCAGGCTCCTGTCCAGGCTAGCGCTGGGCATAGAATGGGTTGTTCAGTTTGCTGACAACTTCAAACAATTACAATAATGTTTCATTTAGAGTTGAATGGAAAATGAAACTTTTCAAAATTTTTGATGAGTTGAAAAGTCAGAAAAAAAAATTCAAGTTGAAACGTTTCATGTTCACCCATCTCAATTTTTTCATTTTGATTTCAGGCACTTTTACCAATAGCAAGGGAGGACTAGATTAATCATATGGCTGGAGGAAGTGCTGGTGGTGCCCTCTGGATAAGTGTTAGTCCAGTGTGATCTGTGAGTCCTAGATACAGCTCCCCACAGCCCCCAATGGAGAATGGATTTGAATTTGGGACTACAGGATATTCTGGTGTGGGGCTTTCTCAGTCTCTCCTATTGAAGTTCCACTTTTTATAAATAATTAAATAGCTAGTGGATCAGGGACGTGAACTGAGGTCTCCAACCTGCTAGCTGAGTGCCCCAACTCATCCATGGGCAGTAGAGTCATTCTCACTGTCTTTCCCTGGCCCAATGACTATTCACTGTCATTAATTAATAGTCATTCTTACCACTATGAATAACACAATGGTAGGTTTAGGAGAGAGGTGTTTTGATGGAAATGACAAGGAGAACTCCATTAGGCAGGAATTCTGGAATAGTTCTGAGTACCACTTTGTCTGGTAAAAGCTGAAGAAAAGGGGATTTATTATATAACACAGTTAATTCAGTGACCCTTCTCATGAAGTTGATTTTAATTGTCACAGTTCAGGGACCTGCACTGTTATTTCCCCTCATTGGTCCAGCAAGGTCTCCCCCACTCAGGCTTCCAGCTCACCTGGCCATTGCTTTTCCTGGGAGGAGACCCATGTCTTTCTCCTTTCTCACTTGGGTATTTTCAGGCTGAACAGTTAGTTCCCTGCCATCACTCTGTTATTCTCAGCAAACAACAGTCTGCCTAAGCAGGCCTGCTCCTCTCCTCTTCTCAGAGATGATACACAGCGTAATGGCCCCAGTTATAAGTTCTTTTTTCAGGGCATACCCTGAAAACACAGGCCACCCTTTATCAAACCAGATGACCAAGCCCTTAGTGTGTTGTGGAAAGTCTGAGACAGGGCTAGTCAGCAGGGGCCTCCTCTCAGAAAAATTCCAGGGGATGGGGAGCGAAGTTGTGTCAGCATATAGAACAATATTTGTGGATATATTACATCCTAGAGAGGCGGGGAGTGGAAGACATAATGGAGCATACAGACCTACAGAAAGTCCAGCGGGAAGCAGGGACAACTGCCCCCTAGAAAATGATGCCCCTGCTGGTAAGTATGAGAAGATATAAATTTGTTTTTACAGCTTTACGGAGAGGTACCCACTTGGGGAGGCGGAGAAACCAGGATCAGAGTTTTGGGCAGCTGTGCACACTGGGGTATCCCGATGTGTAAACAGAACATTTGGGCAATTGCCCAAGCCATGGGTGCCTCCTTCCATAGGGGAGGAGAACAATAAACTAGAGAGAGCTGTTTTCTTTTGTTCTTCCTCCTTGGACGGGATAATGTGCAAAGGGTTGAGACCTATTCCCTTGCTAGTGCACAAGGAGACTGGGCCCATTTGCACAGTACATACGAGTCACAAATGCTTTTATAAGAATAACCCAAGATGGGAACCTTCCAGCTGCAGCAGAAGACGCAGCTGTTCCTACATGTCCTGTTATTCCCCAAGCCAGTTCTGTGGATGAACTCACTGTGTTGGCCTCATTATTCCAGGATAAGACCCCAAAATCTGGACCCCTTAAAAACACCAAAAATGCCATAGAGATTGGCTGTTACAGACACGGCCCTCAGGGGATCCTTTGCCTTCTGTGATTTATTCTGTAACTCAAGTAACTCAGACCTTGTTGACTTTCCTGTATGGTGTAAGAGGATCAAAAAAGTACCACATTGGCTAAACAAAGTAAAAGAAACAGTTAGAGGCAAAAAAGCATTCCTACTGAGGATAACAGAAAGGAGCCTAAACTCTGGCAAGTGAAGCGTAAAAATATAACTGGGAAGGCCAAAACATAATTTGAAGAACAGCAAGCCAAAGACTCAAAAAGTAACAGCATAGAATCATAGAATATCAGGTTTGGAAGGGACCTCAGGAGGTCATCTAGTCCAACAACTAGCCCCGAGATGAATCATATCCATCTACATGCTGCCAGGTGGAGCTTCGAGGCCTTGCTTGTGGGCTGATGGGGTTAGATGGCAGCGGAAGCACCTCAGCCCTTCAGGTAGTGTGTCTGATGTTCTTGGGAGAGAATGGGAGTCCGGGCATTACAGGTTAGCGGCATTAATCCCAGTGGTATGGACAGATTCTGCAAAAGGAGGCTGATTTTGCTATTCACTCTGCTGATATAAGTTTTAAAACCAATTCTTAATTAAAATGCATTGGTTTTAAAACTTATACCAAGAGGCCGTGGAGTTAGTTGTCTAGGGTGGCCCAGCTTTACTTATATTTTCCACTCTCACAGGCTGGACACATTGTGCGTCCTTCCTGCAAGTGCTGTACATACACTTGATTTTCAGATTCTCCTTGTAACTGCAGGGAGCAGACACCAGATATGCACCCTGTTGAGCACTTTACATAAAGGACACCCATAAATGCATAAAGGAGGCCAAATGTTACTTACCACAGTTTCTCTAATTTGCAGTTCGGGTGTGTCAGTCCCTCACACAGCAGCCGCACGCCGGCATCTCCCAGTTTATTACCACTTAGGTCCAGCTCTGCCAGGCTCTGGCTGGTTCTGAGAACAGCAGCGAGATCCCCACAGCCAGCGTCTGCGACACCGCACTCCTCCAAGCTGCAGGAGAGAGAAAGATGGAGAAGGGGGATCAGGGTGTGAACGGGGCTCATCACAGCTGTTCTGGCAGGCGGCCCTGCCCACCTGCCCCTCTCTCTGACCAATCAGCATCCAGAATGAGTCAGAAGTCCCGCTACAGACTCTGACTCAAGCCCACGTCCTTATCCACTCTCTAAACTCCACCCCTTGCCATTTACCCTTCACCAGTGAACAATAACAATGGTCTGACACCTCAAAACTGCCATTGACAAATGAGGAATAAGGTTTGGGGTAAGACTCCTTCCTTCCTTCCTTCCCTCCTGAGCACCACCCCCTCACCCTCTCCACTGACCAACCAGAATTCAGAAAAGGTAAAAAGTTGCCCTTTAAGTCCCGACCACTCAGCTCCTGACCAATCAGCTTGGACTTTGCACTGATCAGCCCTGGGATGGTGTGACCCAATCAGAGCAGGCCCCACCCCAGGCAGCTGGGCCAGGCTCAGAGCAGGACGAGCTGGAATATCCTGCCCCCTCCACGCCCCTGGCACGAGCTTGGCTGCTGTCTCCTGTCTCTGACCCCAGCTCTGACCCTCAGACATGGGGCGGGGAGGCAGCTGGCAGGCCCAGCACTGGCAGCCTCTCTTCCTCTGAGACCAGGGACCAAAGTTGGGGAGAAACAAAGAGTGGAAGATCCCCATGGCAGGGGGTTCCCCTAGGTTTCGGGAGGGAAGAATCCCTGAAAGGAGGGCGACTGTGTGACCCAGTTATACAGGTGTCCGGTTTTCAACTGGAAAGTCTAGTCGAAAGGGGACCTGTACCGTGTCCGTCACGAGACACAAAAAGTCCAGTTACTGCAGATGGTGGGGAGGAGGTGCAGGGAGGTGATAGGTTGTCAACCCATGCCAGCCCCTGCTCATTCAGGACCTCTTCCTACATGCATCTTGTGGGTAGTCAGGCTCCACATCGAGGGGTGAAGCTCACATCCCAGCCCTGGGAGCACAGGGAGCCAAGCTCGGGAGTCGGGGGAGAGATGGGGCGGTGGAAGGGATTGAATGATGAGGAAGCGGGAAGGGTAAGAGCAGCTAGCAATGGGGGAAGGCAGGGAGAGGAGTGAGTGGAGGGCCGCAAGGGAAGTGGCGGAGCGGGGGGAGGTTCCAGCACTCCTGCTTTAGTGTCCAGTTTTCAGAAATTAGAAAATTGGCAACCCTACTCTGTTGGCAGGGCTTGTTCCAGAGGCTCTGGTGGGGTAATAAAAGCAGAAGTTCTGCTGGTTTCTGTAACTCACCAGCAGAGCCTGGGCTCCTGATGGAGCTGCCAGCCAGCTGAGTCGGTAACCATGGCAGCAGGCCACCTATGACCATGTGCACTTCAAAGACCACCCGCAAACATGAGTGTCTTTGCCCTCCTTCAAGGGCTCACAGCGAGCCCCCTGCACTCTCAAGCACAAGCCCTCCCCACATCCAAAAGCTGCTAAATCTTGCACACATGTTGAGACACCCCTCCCACCAGAACTGTCACCTGCACAGCCTCCTTCATCACCTCAGTTGCCTTAAAAAATTGTTACTCTGCCAAATAGAGGGGAACCCCAACATTTGGGAGAGAAAAAGCCGCTGAATTCATACAAGGGAGAGAAGCAGGCATTCCTTGGGGAGTCCCCAGGTTCTGTCAGGGTTTGTAGAACCCCCAAGATATTTTGGAGGCAGGAAGAGAGGAGCCTGCAATGGGGGTTAGGGGAGAGATTCTAAGATTGGGTCAAATAGGGGGAGAAAAACCCCAAAGGTGTATGTGAGAATCTGAGGGGATAAACCCTATTTTGGGGCGGTGTGAAGAGAAGAGGGCATTCAAGTTGAAGCAGAAGAGGAACCCCCCCCCCAAAAAAAATTTAAAGGTTAAGAGAGAGAGAGAGGACACCTGAGAAGGTAAGGAGAAAGAGAACCCAAAGTGTGGGGAGGACTTTTGAGGGGAATGGACCTCACTTGGAATTAAAAGGAGACCCCTTCTGCCACTCAGTGGTAATAAAGGGAGTAAGGAAAGAACACCCCCCCCCCATATACACACCCTGATATCTTCAATGAAAGAGATAAGGCTAAGGCAGGTTTGGGAAATACCCACCATGGTGTAGAGGAAGGAGACCTCCAAAGAAGAGCACTGAAAGTGGGGAAAGACTGTAAAGGAAACAGGGGACACTCCTGGAAAGTAATATGAAGGACAGAGGAGAATTAATAAGGATACAGAGAGCAAGACAGAAATAATTAATGAATCGTGGAAGGAGTCTCTAGGGAGCAGCAGGAGGAAAACGGAGAAGATGGAGTGAGAGGGAGGAATGGTAGGAAAAAGAAAATGGTTAAATTTGAGGGCAAACACAGACACTCAAAAGACTGAAGGAAAAAAGAGACAGAGAGAGAAGAAAATATCTGAGCAAAGGGAGAAACAACAGAACAAATACAAAACAAACTTAAAAAAGGGAAGACAGAGTGGCACTTAGAATTTTTTTATAAAATATTTTATAGTAAGTTTGATGTTAAAACGTTGCATTAAGATTCACGCTCACTGTATGTTGCCAAATATTCAAAAATGACAAGTCAGGCCGCAAAAAGTCTTAAACTGAGCATCGTCATGTGACTGTCTTAAAACTCATGAGATTTAAAAAATATATATATCCTGAATTCATTGTATTTGGCACTACAAGAAGGATGTGGAAAAATTGGAAAGAGTCCAGCGGAGGGCAACAAAAATGATTAGGGGACTGGAACACATGACTTATGAGGAGAGGCTGAGGGAACCGGGGATGTTTAGTCTTCAGAAGAGAAGAATGAGGGGGGATTTGATAGCTGCTTTCAACTACTTGAAAGGGGGTTCCAAAGAGGATGGCTCTGAACTGTTCTCAGTGGTAGCAGATGACAGAACAAGGAGTAATGGTCTCAAGTTGCAGTGGGGGAGATTTAGGTTGGATATTAGGAAAAATTTTTCACTAGGAGGGTGGTGAAACACTGGAATGCGTTACCTAGGGAGGTGGTGGAATCTCCTTCCCTAGAAGTTTTTAAGGTCAGGCTTGACAAAGCCCTGGCTGGGATGCTTTAGTCGGGGATCGGTCCTGCTTTGAGCAGGGGGTTGGACTAGATGACCTCCTGAGGTCCCTTCCAACCCTGATATTCTATGATTCTATGATAGCGGCCTAGTGGGGTAGATGGTGACAGAAACACCTCAGCACTCCAGGCCATGGATCTGATGTTCCTGCGACAACAAAGGGGAACCTGCATTGGGAATTAGGGGCATTAACCCCAAACCTCCAGTGAGGGACAGCAGCTAGTGCAACAGAAGGCTGATTTTGCAGATGACTCTGCTGGTGCTTTGGGGGCAGATTTTCCAGGGGGCTCAGCATCCAACCTGCAGATCCTTTGAAAATCTGGTCACAAGTAACACAATGGGAGCTGCTGGGTGCGGAGCTCTCTTGAAAATCTGGCGTCAAGTCCTGAGAGTTCACCAGAACCTCAGAGGCCTGGAATGGGGCTTCTATCTTGAAAGCAGAAAAAACAGAGCAGAAATGTATTTAAAGACAAAAAGGAAGAGCCACAGCTTTCCCCAAAAGGTTTAGTTTCTTATAATGAGTCCAACACTGGCACCTGCTCTCACCTGCCCTGTTTGTAACTGTAAACACACATCCCCATCCCCAACAGGCTGCACTTCAGAGGGTGTTTCTTCAAATTGGTGGTGGTTCTCAGCTGGGAGCACAGTCAGCCCCAGCCCTGGGGACATCAAAGGCAGAAGCCACCATGGCTGGGGCTGAAGCTTAAACCCAAACTGAGTATTTCTGCTCAGATGGGGAGATTTAGAATCCTCAGATCCCTTGTATCTCTTTTGTTTTTATTCATTGTATACAGTAAAAGCTGTTTTATCTGGCATGTTGGGAGAATGGGGGAGGGGGGTGCTGGAAAGTGAAAAATGCCGGTTAACTAAGAGGGAGGGAGTTTGGGTGCAGGAGGCACAGCCAATGGGAGCTGCAGGGGTGGCGCCTGTGGTCAGAGGCAGCATGCAGAGCTGCCTGGCCACACCTCCGCCTAGGAGCAGCCGGGACAGGTTTCCGCTTGAGGGGAGCTGTCCAAGTTGAGCAGCCCCCGGATCCAGCACCCTGCACCCCCTCCCGCACCCCAAACCCCCTCCCACACTCAAACTTCCTCCCAGAGCCCACGCTTCGCACCCCCTCTTGTGCCCCAAATCCCTGATGGTCCCATGCCAACCAGACTATGAACTGGCATTTCAATGAAGATCAGAAATGCTGGTTTATAGAGATTTCCTATTGGTGAAGAGCTGGATAAAACAGCTTTTACTGTATATGAAAATTCAAGGTGTCAAAATTATTAGAATAATCTATAAAATAGGCTGTTAGCTGAAAGGTAACAGTGACCTCTTTTTAATAAATGCATTTTATTAAAAGTTGTTTATATACATACATATATTCCCTGAAAAACAGGGGGCTGAGGAGCTAATTGTCAGGTGTGGGCTCAGATTTATGTAGTTTCCATTTTCCAAACAGGGCAGGCCGGGACATGTTGTGACCCATGTACTGGAGACACTGAACTCTCAGGTTCTCCATGTAGCTGCAGGGACCAGCCACCAGCCATGCACCCTGTCAAGCTCTTTACATAGAAGATGTCATAAATACAAAGGGAAGGGTAACCACCTTTCTGTATACAGTGCTATAAAATCCCTCCTGGCCAGAGGCAAAGTCTTTTTACCTGTAAAGGGTTAAGAAGCTCAGGTAACCTGGCTGGCACCTGACCCAAAATGACCAATGAGGGACAAGATACTTTCAAATCTGGGGGAGGGGAGGAGGGGGGCGAGAAAGGCTTTTGTCTGTCTGTGTGATACCTTTGCCGGGAACAGATCAAGGCCTCCAACTACTGTAAAGTTAGTAAGTAATCTAGCTAGAAAATGTGTTAGGTTTTCTTTGTTTTGGCTTGTGAAATTCGCTGTGCTGGAGGAAATGTGTATTCCTGTTTTTCTGTCTTTTTGTAACTTAAGGTTTTGCCTAGAGGGATTCTCTATGTTTTGAATCTGACTGCCTGTAAGATTATCTTCCATTCTGAACTTACAGAGTTGTTCTCTTATCTTTTTTTTATTCTTCTAATAAAGTTCTGTTTTTTAAGAATCTGATTGGGTTTTTTGGGTCTTAAAAATCCAAAGCTGGTTTGTGCTCACCTTGTTTATTCTCAAGCCTCCCCAAGAAAGGGGGTGTAAGGGTTTGGGGGGATATTTTGGGGAAATAGGAAATCCAAGTGGTCCTTTCCCTGTTCTTTGTCTAAATCACTTGGTGGTAGCAGGATACTGTTCAAAGACAAGGCAAAATTTGTGCCTTGGGGAAGTTTTTAACCTAAGCTGGTAAAAATAAGCTTAGAGGGTCTTTCATGAGGGTCCCCACATCTGTATCCCAGAGTTCAGAGTGGGGAGGGAACCCTGACAGAGGACATCTGTAAACACACAGATGAACCCAAATCTTACTTACTTCAGGCTCTGTAATTTGCAGTTTTGTTTCAGTCCCTCACACAGCAGCTTCACGCCGGCATCTCCCAATTTATTACCACCCAGCTTCAGCTCTGTCAGGCTCTGGTTGGTTCTGAGAAGAGTGGCGAGATCCCCACAGCAAGTGTCTGTGAGATCACACTCCTCAAAGCTGCAGGAGAGAGAAACACAGAAAAGGAGGATCACGGTGTGAACAGGACTCATCACAGCTGTTCTGACAGGCGGCCCCACCCACCAGCCCCTCTCCCTGACCAATCAGCATTGAGAATGGGCCAGAAATTCTACCCTAGGCCCTGTCTCAAGCCCCACCCCTTACCCAATAAGTAACCAATGTTGGATGGATCTTCCTGCTTAAGCCCCACTGCTTCCCCTTCAGAAATAACCAGTCAGCACTGAGAATGGCCCAGATATGTAAATCCCCAAAACTTTGTCACTGACCAATGAGGAATAAGATTTTCAGTAAGAAATAAGATTTTCCTACCTGGGTAGCCCCCCAGCCCTTTCTACTGACCAACCAGAATTCAGGATGGGCACAAGGTCCCTTAAGTCCTGCCCACTCAGCTCTCAACCAATCAGGTTGGACTTGGCACAGATCAGCCCAGGAATGGTGCAACCCAATGAGAGCAGGCCTATCGCTACAGGGAGGCTGTAGGGGG
Organism: Eretmochelys imbricata; assembly: GCF_965152235.1. Classification (NCBI taxonomy): domain Eukaryota; kingdom Metazoa; phylum Chordata; order Testudines; family Cheloniidae; genus Eretmochelys; species Eretmochelys imbricata. The sequence goes on from NC_135577.1 coordinate 18,571,090, forward strand.
AGCCCCCTCCGCAGGCAGCTGGGCCAGGCTCAGAGCAGGAGCTGAGAGATCCTGATCCTCCGCGCCCCTTGCACCAGCTCTGCAAAGCACAGCCCTCTGAAGCCCCTGGCCTTGGCTACTGTCAAAAGGTCAGGATACTGGGCTAGATGGACCATTTGTGAGCCAAACTCTCAGGCAAACCAGGGTTACTCGCTCAACTGCCCTTCCCACAGTGTCTGCACTGACTCAGCCCTCAGGCATGCAACAACAACCTATCCCTGACCAAAGCCTGGGTCATGTGTCTCCCAGGCTCAGGTATTTCCACAGGCCCACCAGAGCTGCAGATCAGTCTGCACAACAGCACTACCTGGCCAGGAACCCTCCTGCTGCCTCGCAGTGCATCAGATTCTGGAGACTCCCAACCTACTCCTGGCCCAGCCTTGCCTGAGCCCTGTCCCAGTATTGTCCGTGGCCTACTCTAACCTTGCTCCAGCCCTGTCACCGACCTGCTCCAGCCTTGCCTCTGCCTGCTGATCCTCCCCAGACCCTGAGACTCTGACTACTCGGCTTCAACCTTTGGCCTGTATATGGACACTGGCTTCAATACTGACTTGGCTTGTCCCTGGACTCTGACCACCTGCCCTCGACCTCTCTCCTGCCCCTGGACTTCAGTTACAGTTTAGAGTCTGGTTCATCTACAGACTTTGATCGCAGTTTTGATCCCGGCCTGTTCCTGGATCTCATTTCCAACACCACCCTTGGCCTAAGCCCAACTGTACACTTAGCTGCAGCCTACACTCCAACCCCTAGGCCTGCTTTTCAGAGGCACTGCCTGACACCATTGGTCTGACCCAGTATGGCCATTCTTTATTTTGTTGACCACTACCCATATATATGTAAATACACAAAAACACAAACGTTATCTCCCCGCATGTCTTTAAGGGTTGAATCTGAGTTATTTATCCTGCAGAACACTTAACCCTTTCTGGTCATGCATCACAATAGGTTTGAGGTAGGCTTGGATGAATACAACATATCTAACTTCAGGATTTGATGAAAAGCCAAAAGAGAACAGAAGGAAAGAAAGGGGGGCAGAAAACAACAAAACAAAGGAAGGGAGAACAATGCAGGATCTTATGTGCTTCTGTGGTGCTGCTAGTTACATACCCCACTGATGGGCTGGGGATTGGACGTCATGATAATGTGATGACGTTCAGCACTCACAGGTGAAAACAAAGTTCCTCAAACAAGTTTAAGGCCAGCCGGCTTTCCTCTCAGGAAGAAAGTCCTTTAGATGAGCCAAGATGAGTTGCAGTGCTGGCAGTCTGGGGGGTGAGCTGGTATGCAAGGTGGGATGGGAGATGAGAGGGAAAGCTCATCTGAAGTGATCTGAATATTTTTTTCCCAAAGTTTTTTTTTAAGGAACCCAAAAATGGGAAAAGTGGGCTTCATAGTTCATCTCCCTTACCATTTTGTCCACCAATTAGGCCTAATATCCTTCACACCAATATCTGACTCCACATCATCTGTTTTTCACAAACATAATTTCAGCAGTCCTTGGATTATATTAATATGGACTTTTTGGTTTAGATTAATCTATTTTCTCTATCTGATTTTCTTGCACCTCTAACAAGATTCAATTTTTTAAATAGCTTGGCCTGTTTTTCATGGTTATTAACATCTTGTGGACTCTCACATACTGTTTACATTTGAGCTCACAATACGGATACAACTTTTAGGCCTAATGGTCACAACAGCTCCACACTCTGACAATTAGACCTGGGGAGGGAAGGCAGCTGCCAGGCCCAGAACTGACGACATCACACCCACCTTCCCACTGAGGGATCAAAGCGGAGAAAGACAAAGGAGAAAAGAACCTCACAGTAAGGGGGATCCCTGATATTTGGGGAGAGAAGAGCCCCTGAGAGGGGGCGACCATGTGAAACTGTTGGCAGGGTCTGTTTCACACTCCCTGTTGAGTTTCTAAAAGTAGAAGTTCTGTTTGTTTCTGTAATGCTCCAGCAGAGTCTGGGCTCCTGATAAAGCTGCCAACCATCTCAGTGGGTATCCATGGCAGCAGGCTGACGATGACCATGTGCACCTCAGGGACTATCGCCAAGCATGGCTGTCTTTGTCCTCCTTCAAGGCCTCAAAGGGAGCCCCCTGCACACCCAAGCATGAGCCCTCCCCACCCCCAACAGCTGCCAAATTCTGTACACACATCCAGACATCACACCCACCAGAACTGGACATGGCATTGACTCCTCCATCACTACAGTTGCCTTGAAACTTGGTCATCCTACTGAAGGGGGAGCAGAGCGCCCAGTGCTTGGGAGAGAAAAAGAGTCACTGAATTTGTATAAGGGAGAGAAGCCCTCAATCCCTGGGTGAGCCCACAAGTTCTGTAAGGGAGAGCAGAGCCCCCAAGATGTTTTGGATGCAGAATGAGAGAAGCCCCCACTGGGGCGAGGGACTCTAAGGTTGGGGTGTAGATGCGGAGAAAAACCCCATGGGTATATGGCAAAATTGGGGAGATAAACCCTAACTTGTGGGGCAGGGGCTGGGGAGCAAGGACAACATTCAAGATAAAGCGATGGAGAAAATCCCCATGAAATTTACAGATAAAACAAGAGAGAAGACACCTGAGAAGGTGAGGAGAAAGAGACCCCAAAGTGGGGAGAGGAAATTTGAGGGGAAAGAAGGACCCCAACTGGATCCCAAAGGAGAAAACCCTGTTCCCACAACAGTAGAGAAGGAAAATAAGAAAGAGACAAGAAAATACCCTAGCAAAGAGAAATAAGCGAAAAGATTTAAAAAACAGGGGTGGGGGAGAGGAGAAATAGTGGAACTCAATGTGTTTTTAAGTTATTTTGCAGAAAGGTTGCAACCAAAGGGTTGCAATAATATAGCTACTCATTGAATGTTACCAAATAATGAGTCAGGTGTCAAGGAATCTTAACTGAAAACAGTCACAAATCTGGCTTAAAAATCATGAAATTTTCAACATTATCCTGTATAAGACAGTATCATTCTCTGTGATAAAAGGGGTCTCAGAGGTCTCAGGGAAAGGTAGAGGAACGTGAGTCCATCATTTCTGAGATCTGAGTCAGGAATAGCCTTATTTTTTGTTTATAACAAAGTGTTAAGTGTGAAATAAAGGGTTTTCAGTCCTGATTTAACTGTAAATCTTAATGCATACTTAATAATGGAGATGCTACTACCCCTCTAGACGTTTTCCAAATTAAACAAATTTCATGCTGGGTTTTAGAATAGAGTTGTGCGTACATCTATTGGCAAACAATCATATGTATTTGAGGTCATGTGGTTTTGGTGCACATCTCCCATAACAATTTGTGCTTTGATACACTAGTGCAGAGTTTCAGATGAACACCAGATGAATGATCTTCTTATTCTAAGTCAATAGAATTTTGCATCTGAAATGTATGAAAAACCTGCTTTTACTGGTTTGGAGTCTGGTGTATATGATGGGCTCGTTAGTAGGTTCCCAGTTCATGAGTGATTTTTCTGCAGAATCTGTCATAATGAGAGCTACTCCCTCTGAATCCTTGTTGTCACTATGCCCGCAGTAAATCAGATGTTTCTTCTCTTGCCTGAAGCACTTCTTATCCACATCTCTCAATCTGCTCTCACCGATGCCAGGATTTCAAGTCTATAGTTGTCCATAACTCTCATGATCTGTAAGATCTTTGATTTTTGAAACATTGTTCTCACATTCCAGTAACCAACTCTGAAGTGTTTTCTTGCTGTCAGCATCAAAATTTTCAGGGCCTTGGCCTCCAGAGACTGGCTTTCATCGGGAGCCTTCCTGAAGCACAAAGGGGCAACAGTGTTCATTTTCACCAGAATGGTAGCCTGGTTCTGTTTCTATGACTGGTGAGGTGTTTTTACAAGACTACGTGTTTAGCTCTGCACTCAACCCTCCCCACGTTATCCGGGCTTGGGACTGACAGACACAGGCACAAGATGCAGCAACGCAGAAGTGTATTTGTAACACAAATACCAGTCTAGCATAGGTAGACAGCAAATGCCAAGAAGACCGAGACTTAGCTAATGATATTGCGCTATTGAGCAACAGCCCTGAAAACTTACAAAGTCAGACAACTTGGGAAAAATAGTAGGCCAAGCAGGGCTCAGAGTTAATTATGCTAAAACAAACATCCTTGAAACCCAGAGGTCAAGCAGTAACAGCACATTAGAATACAAAAACATCAAAAAAGTAGAACAATTTGACTATCTGGGCACGACCATATTGATCAACAGATACCTCAAGAAGGAAGTGACATCAAGTATAGGAAAGGCATTTACTAAACTCAGCAATTTATGGAAACCAAAGATATTCAGCACCAGAACAAAACTGAGAATCTTCAATTCAAACATAATCTCGGTGTTAACATAAGGCTGCTAGAACTGGAGAGCTACCAAAACTTTAGACAGAAAACTAGATGCCTTCGAAAATAAGTGCCTGCAAAAGATTCTTGGCATTGGTTGGAAAGATGTCGTCATCAACAAAAAGATCTAAGAAATCACCAACTAGCAGCTCATTTCCAACACAATCTGAGGGCACACTGGACATAGTTGGGGCATGTACTGCAGATGCCAACACAGACTCCCACATGAAGTTATCAAGTGAAAATCAACTGCTGTGAGAACACAAGGGTGTCCAAGAGAAAATCTGAAAAGAAACCTTAGCAGGGAGGGCAGAATAGTCCATCTAAACACTTTAGAGCAAATGGAAGCAGCAGCAAATGACAGAGAGGAATGGAAGAGACTGGTTTACACCCTGCGTGCCAACAATGGCAAGGGAAGGATGTAATAACATAATGTAGTAACTCCAGCAGTGCCTGGGGCTCAACCAAGAACAGGGCCTCATTGTGCTAGGAGCTGTTCAGAGTAGTAGCTAGTCCCTCCCCGGAAGAGTTTATGATGGATGGGAGTTGCTAGGTGGGGATTAGCTAAATGGAAGGAAATAGAAAGGGGGTGGGGAGGAAGGAATGAGTGGAGCATGGAAAGTGGCTGAGATGCACTGACTGTGAGGGGAGGGGAAAGGACGTAGCCAATCAGCACAAGGAACATAATGTCGAGAGTGACAACTTGTAGCAGGCTGTCTGACGACATCAGTGTCCATCAGCCCTGCTGAGTCTGCTTCTCTGTCTGCTCCTACTGGCTGAGAGTAATCTCTGGTCCTGGGCTTGGTTCTGGAGTTTCATGGAGGATTAAGACCATGGCATTAAACTGACAGCAGAAGCTGACCGGGACCCAATGGAGGGACTGGAGCACTGACGTGATGTGGTTGTAGAGGCATAAACCACAGAAGAGGTGGACAGTCCTTTTCTATCAGCTGCAACATATGGATTGTTAGATTCAGCACAATGAATTACAGTGATCTGGTCCGGCGATGAGTAGATTGAACTATTTGGCTAAGTCCTTGTCTGGGCAGAATGTGTGAAGTTTCTGAGCAAACTGCTGATTCCTATTCAAACTCTGTCATAGGTTGTTTCTCTAGAGCACCCCGTGGGGTGACGGTGGGCGCCTTTCTCATCCCTAAGGTCCCTTTCTGGCTGGAGGTGTCGCTATAGCGCTGGTTTGGATTACAGGGTGCTGTCTCCTAGCTGTTGGTCTTTGGGGCGTGTCTCCTCCTCCTTTAAGGCATGGCCGCAGTCAAAGACAGAAAAAAGCAAAGAAAATAATCCTGCAACCCACAAAACAGCCTGGGCTCACCCCACTGTTCCTCGCAAGCTAACAGGTAAATAGTCGCTGAGAAGGGGGCTGGGTTCCTAACACCCTGAGTGTCTGAGAGATCCAGGCTGAGCGCCCTGGGTGCTAATGAAAAGCAAAGCAGAGTAAAGATGGTTCCTCTGCTTCTCCAGAGGGTTCAGGCAGCACAGTCTCTTCTGCAGCTTCCCTGGATAGCAGCCCCTGCTCTGTGGGGCTAGGGAGCACTAGTTCTGCTTTCCTCTGAATGCCACCCTGCACTGACTGGGCAAGGATCCTCCCTATTAAGCAGCCACCCCTCTCCAGGTGCAACAGGTCTCAGAGGTCTGCCATGTTGGGGCTGACTGTGCCTGGAGGAGTTATTTAACCCCTTCCTGACTGGTGTGGAAATCTGTCCCACCACATACCCCACCTCAAGACGGAAGTCGGGATCCCCCAATCCATTCCTGATTTCCCCACTAGTCCCAATCAGGGCCGGCTCAACCCTCTGGAGCCACAGGGTGGAGCATGCTTGGTGAAGAAGGGACATTTGGAGATTGTAGCTGCAAAGTTGAAATAAGTCTCCACTGAGCATCGACACTGACATTTTTCAAAAACTTACAACTTTGAAAATTGGGGCAGATGTTCACAGGAACAGAAATAGGCACATCCCTGGCACAAATGCTCCCCACTGCCAAATTTCAAGTTCCTGCTCCAAAGCATGGGAGGATGGAACTTCTCACTGAAAAGTTCACCAGAATTACTTAGGGGAATCCCTAGCCTATGGATGAAAATGGATGAACCATTTAGGCTGAAATTTCACAAAAATATCCAGCTTGAAGCAGACACCCAGCATGGAAAATGTAAGTCAAAATGGTTAAGGTTAGCAAAGTTATAGGCAACAGAAAACAGGGTCTACCAATGGAAGTTTCAGGCTATAGTAACTGAAGGTAGCATTTCCAGCTTCACTTATATGTACTGCACAAAGCAAAACATAGCTTTTGTCATTAGCAAATATAAAACCTATCAAAGGCACGATACATCCTTTTTACTTCCTAGTACAGGTTAGGTAGTGCCTTCGTAGCTCTTGTAATGTAATATTACAAAGAAAGAGAAAGTTACACCATGATACAAGATGAAAAGAAAAAAAGCTGACTGCTAAATTCTAGTCCTGGGTGACATATTTAAATAACCATGCTGTGCGATCTTGGGTGCATATTTTTGAAGCACAACTTCTGTGTGAGGTGAATGTGCTGTGACATTAATTATTTCCCAGAAGGAGTGTATGTATGCCTCCTTTTCATATTTGTACTGCTTTGTCCCTTATTAATAAACTAAGCTAAGCTGGGTTATTTGGTCTCTTAAATACTTGTAATATTGAACCGCAAGTGTTGCCTAGACCTCTGGGAATATTGTTAGACTGATACAAGTCACTCTCCCTGTGCGGGAGATAAATAGCACGTTCAGATGGCAGCTGCTCCTTTTTTAAGAAACAATGGCTGATGTGAGCCCCTCTCTGATGCGCCACAAACTCAGTTGGTTTCCCATTCCCTTCCAGACTGAATTCAAAGTCCTCGTACTAATTGGCAAGGCCCTAAATAGGGTATGATCTAACGTGTACACTAGAGAACTCCACATTGCAACTTGCATCAGTGTGACTGAACTGGAAGCTGCCATGATGCAGTGCATCCACACCAGCCATTCTATCTTTGGGGCACACAATGCACTATGTTCCCTAAGAGTGCACTCTGTAAATGTTGCAGGGCCTGTGGCCTGTTGCATCTACCCTGCATTTCCTCGCGCTGCTTCCTGGAGCAGGTGCATAATGTCTACGGTTTATAGTGTTTGTGTGCACGTAGTCACTCTTTTTGGTTTGCTGCATTGCCTGCTTTAAAAGGTTGTGTCCTGCACAGGGATCTGCGTATGTGTTGTGAGCAGCAACACCCTGCACTTGTAGACGCCATGACAGAGAGTCACCAGCTCCTACTGTCACTCCGCCATTCAGTTTCTGGGCCTGGAGGCCCAGAGTGGATCATGAAGAACACCAGCAGCTTTGGATGTTGATGCTCATGGCAGTGAGGAGCTGGATTATTTTTCTTTTAATTCATGTCTTCAATCATGTTTGTTAGTTTTTTAGACAGAGTTTGCTCGTTTGTTTAAATTTGTTAATTTTTCCGTTTTTTTGTGTGTGTAGTAGCTGAACTCAGTTCCCCTCTACCCTGTGTTTTCCTTTAGGAGCTAGAGAGGAGAGTGCTCTGGACCCAAAGGAAGAATATCCTTGGGGGTCCTCCACGCAGCCCAGCGAATCCTCCCCCAAGTTCTTCCTCAGCTGCTATAGTGGAGTCCCGTGGGGCTGGAAGGATGGGAACAATAAGTGGGTGATGGAGAACCATGGAAAAGAGGATTTAGTTGGGGTGGGGGAGTGCAGAGGGTAGGGTTCATTCGGATGTTGATTTGTTAACTAATTACCCTGCTCTGTGTTCTCTTTAGCACATCTCAGGAGTGTGGGAAATTGCTGTGGATGCTGTCAACATGCAGCTGTTGTGCATTGTGGGGTGTCTGTGCTCAGGCACATAAATCAGGGGCTAGACAGCACTGCCATGGTGTAGCATTTTGTGTTTTTGCACAAGAATTCCCAGTGCACCAAACAATGTTTTTAAGTTGACATGTGTTCGAAGTTCTAATGCTATAACATTGTATTTTTCATTCATTGTGTCTTTGTTAATCTGGGGGGTGGGTGTTTGGGGCCAGGCCAAACAGAGAGCAACAAGTCTCCCCTCAGCTGCTCTGGGGCTGGCATGCAGCAGGGATAAGAGTGGCAGAGCTCACAGAAAAGTGGAAACAATTCTCTTTGGAATATTTTGCTTAATGCTTCATCCATTTTTGAACCAAAATTATGAATGTTTGCAACTAACTCCAGTGAGTGGCTTGGCAGGTGACAGAATCAGCTTCACGGAGTTTAAGGCCAGAAGAGACCATTAGCTCATCTAGTCTGGCCTCCTGCACATCACAGGCTGTTACATTTCCCGTAAAATCCCCTGTGTTGAGCCCAGTGATTCTGAGTTATCAAAGGGCTCGTGGAAGGATGAGCTGGGTCAATGTGGAACTGCACTGAGAGAAGACTCATTGCACGACTGCAGCTGCTTTGCCAATGCTTGTGCTAGAACAGAGCAGAGGGATGTGGTGGTGGAAAATATGTGACTGAATTTCCTCTGAGCAGGTTAAACACCAGAGGTGATGGGATCCCTATGCACGGCTGTACGCACGTTTGTGTGTGGCTGGGCAGTGTTAGAGGTATGGTGCGGAGTTGTGCTGTTGCTGCCATGGCCAACGGCCTGTAGCAGACATAGTCTCAACTGTGCTCCACAGGGACAATCCCACTGGAAGATGCCCAGGTTCACACTCCAGGGCATTGGAGCAGAGTGTTCTCAACAGCTAGAACTCGGCTGTAGAAGGCCTTCTGAGAGGGGATCAGACTGAGGCCTGGCCTGGCCATGGTCCGAGCAAAATGCAAGATCACCTCTTTGCTAAAGCCTTTGCCAGCAATGACACCAGGGTCAGCATGAGATGGAGTTTGTCTAATAAGAGGAAAGATAAAGAATAAGAGAAACTAAAATGCAGTGGGTGTGACACAGAGCACCCTTGGCAAACAGCTCTCACCTCATACCTGAAAACTCAATACACCAAACACATCTTATAGGCTATTTATTCATCAAGTATAACATGTAATGTACCTACAGAAAGCTGTGTTGTCTACCCTTGCCACATCCCAGAACAGTCAATGGAAAACTATGAAAGACCATGGTAAACTAGCAAAACCACTTGGAGGTGAAAAGGAACATCACAGCAGGCAGGAGGTTGCCCTGGCTATGAATATAGCAAATGTCAGTTTTCAGTATAACAGAGTGTAGGCAAAGGCACTCTGTATTTACTGAGGAAAGCCTTTGAGGAGCTGTCCTGAATATTTGGATCCTGGTTCTTATGAAACCAGCTAGTCTGCAACTGACTGAACTTTGTGGGGAAAACCTAGTTCGTTAGATCAGGGTTGATGCTTTAAGACTTTGTTTTGCATTACAACCAGTTGTTTCCATCACCTTCTCTCCTTCCTGGATAAATCTTTATTCTTTCTTAAATAAACCTACTTTTGTTTTATTATAAGTGTTCAAAAGTTCTGCGTGCTGTACCGGAGCAGTGATTACATGGCATCTTTGGGTGCAGAGGATCTGGTACTTCTGTGACTAGCCAGAGTCAGGGGCTGGGTATAACGGGAATGATTCAAAGGGATTCAGTGACTGGGGTGCCCCTCTTGTCAGTCTACAAGGCAAAGTCGGGGCTGGCATAAGCTGAGAGGAGAGTGCTTGAGTGAGTGAAGGGCTGGTGGTGGTAGGCAGCTGCTGCCCAGGTATTACAAGTAAGACCTACCCTTTTGCTGTAGGTGGGGGATAAAGAGGTGACTCTCAGTCCCTGAGAGCCACCAGAGTGGGGCAGACAGAGAGAGAAAATATCCTCTCCTCCCCACCGTGTCTCACTGTGTTGAGCACTTTACATACAGGACACCTTTAAATACATAGAGGAGGCCAAATGCGACGTACCCCAGTTTCTGCAGTTTGCAGTTTGTGTGTGTCAGTCCCGCACACAGCAGCTTCACTCCGGCATCTCCCAGGTTATTAGCACCCAGATCCAACTCTGTCAGGCTCTGGCTGGTGCTGAGAACAGAGGCGAGATCCATGCAGGAAGCACTTGGGAGATCACACATCCACAAGCTGCAGGAGAGAGAAACACAGAGAAGGGGGATCACAGTGTGAAGGGGGCTCGTCACAGCTGTTCTGACAGGCGGCTCTGCCCACCGCCCCCGTCCCTGACCAATCCACATGACGAATGAAGTAGAAGCCCTGCTCCACTGCCTGTCCCAACCCCCACTCTATGCCAGTGCGGAACCAGTGTGGGGTGGAACTTCCTGTCTAAGCCCCACCCCTTGCACTTGACTCTTGACTAGTCAGCACTGTGAGTGGCCCAGACACCCCAATGCATCTCAATAACTAGCCCCCAGCAGGGCTGTCACATACTGCTACTCCCCCCACTCCCTCCAGGGCTCACAGGGAACCCTCTGCACCCCCAACAGCTTCCAGATATTGTCTATATGTTGAAACACCCCTCCCACCAGAACGGTCACCTGCACGGCCTCCTCCATCACTACAGTTGCCTTGAAAATATGGTCACTCTGCCAAATGGGGAGGGGAGTCCCAATGTTTGACAAAGAAAAAGAGCCCTGTATTTATATGAGGGACAGAAGCTCCCACTCCCTGGGGGCCCCCCCAGGTTCAGCCAGGGTTGGTAGAGCCCCTGAGGTATTTTGGAGTCAGGAAGAGAGGCGCCCCCAGTGGGATGAGAGACTCTAAGTTTGTGTTGAACAAGGGAAGAAAAAATTTCATGGGTGTATGTGGGAAACTACGGAGATAAGCCCTAGTCGGGGGAGGTGGGGAGATGGTGTTCTTGAAGCAACAAATGCTCCACAAGATTTAAAGGTAAGAAAGGAGAGAAGACAAGTGATAAGTTGACGAGGAAGACTCCCCAAATTGAGGAGACGACACATAAAGGGAAAGAAGGACAACAACAAGGATAATAAAAGACAGACTCCCACAAACAAGGAGAAAGGTTGGTAATAAGTTTTGGGAAGGAGTTAGCTGTGCCAACAGTAGAGAGTTTGTTCTCTGCCTTGGCCTCTGAGTAGAGTCCATTCTTCAGGCAGAGTTTCTCCTTGGGAATATGGTGCTGGGCTGAGATCTCTGGAAGAAGAGCCAAGCCTGTTTGCTGTGTCACCATCTCATTTCAAAACAGGTGAATAAATATACATATGTAATTTAAATATTAAATATCAGTATTAAATATGACAGGTTTCACTTAGAGTTTACTCAGACTCCCTGTCACTGGTTTCTCCTCCGATCTGGAAGGTGCAGGACACCTGCCATTACTTGGCTGAGGGTAATGCTGGTGTCAGAGCAGGACACTGGTGCTAGAAGAAGGAGCAACATTACACACAGACAGTCCCTGCTTTGAGGATCCTACAATCTAAATAGACCAGACAGGCAAAAGGTAGGGAAAGGAAATATTATTATTGTAATTTTTCAAATGGAGGATTGAGACCCATAAGAGATTGAATGACTTGCCCAAGGTCACACAGAGAGTCTGAGTTTTGATCTAGTGATTTAATGACATGACCATCCTTTCTCTTGCATAGAGCTGTGCTTAGTCCCTCGTGTTTCTCAGTTTCAGAAGTGCCCCCATATTTTTTAACCAACATGACCTCTTTTTTTTCTTTCCCACCCCCCCGTCATACTTGAGGCTCTTAAGCAAGAGCTACCCACCAATCAGGTATTGAACATTAGGGCCTGAGCTACTGATACCCATTGTGATTTGCTAAAGTGTGTTGGAAGAATTCAAATAGATCTAACTACTGACCAGACCTGACCCAAGCAAACATTTGAAGAGCTGTTGGGAGGGAAAACAAAAATTCAAAATGGGATCCCTAGAAGTGAGGAACTCTAGTGTGTGAGAGTGTGGGGGCAGGGATGGGGGGAAGGTTGGACTGACTCAGATGGTTTTTAAATGTCAGGTGCCATTTCCAGCATTTTAGAAATGTGCCATACATTTCAAGGGCAAAATTGTGTTCTATCAAAATTACAAGTGCATTCATTGTTTTCATCTGGAATTCTGTACTAGGATGGCTTGCTAGTGTGTCATATTATGATGTACTGTTAAGAGATGTGGATACGTCAAAACCATGTGACCCCAAAATAGATTTGATTATTTCCCAGCAGATGCATACAGAGTCCAAAAGCAACATCAACTCAGTGGGAGACAGGAATGTATGCAGGGACATTAGCACCTCCATGATTAAGTTTCCATGCGGATTTACACTTGAAGCAGGATTGAAGTGAAAACCGTTTATTTTCACTAGATTACCAGTCCAGACGCATTTTGGGCACTAAGGGGTAAGCCATCAGCTAGAAAAATTTCATTGCTACCATCTTAGGCACATATCTGGTGGTCATCACCAGGGGGGACATAGATGTGGAAAGTGGTGTGTTTTTTCTCTCATGATTAAATGTTATTGGTTATCCCATTGAAAAAAAATTAGAAAATCACAAAAATGGCCACAACTCATAAAAAGTGTTTAATTGTCACCAAAAGTTGCAGAAATCTTCTAAATATGATTTATAATGCAACTATGTACTCAAAATAGCACTGTTTTTGAAAGTGTGGGAAATACTTAGACCCAGGTGATAGATTGTATGTAAAAAAGGTCATCATTTGTAGACTGGACTGATTTCAGAACGGTTTTTCCGCCTGCAATTTTTATGAAGACATGCGGACAAGAAGACTCCTACCCCCTATTTATAAAATGTTTTTGATATTACTTCTTCAGCTCTGTGGCTATCAGGGATAACATGACACCCTCCTTCTCAGAATTTTCCCCCTTCGCAAAAGAGGAATCCTAGAAACTCTAGAGAAAATCTAAGCCTCCACTTATGACTCGGATCCTTCATCTTGTTGGCTGATGAAGGACAGTAAGAGCACGTAGAACATGTATTAACAACTATTCTCACCACCTGCCACTGAGGAGGGAAATCTAACCCGCCGAATTCTTGAGCATGCAGCACTCTGGCCAGCACTTACAAATCCGTTGCTTGATGCAGCCGGCCTTACAAGCTACCTCCTGTGCTGTTCAGTGATCATGCAGAACCAGGGAGTCTGACAGAGCTCTGCTACATTCAGTGTCTTAATTATTACTGGTCAGCATTGCTTAACAGGAGCCTCTGCACAACATAACCACCTGTTCCAGCTGGCTCATCACCGGGTATCATCTGGTCTCCCAGTTCTGAGCAACTTATTCAAGAAGCTGCTGAATAACTGCGTCCAATGTCACCCGTCCTTTGGCAATACCCAGCTGGGTTTTAGGGCTGGACACAGAATAGAAATAGCACTGCTGAGGCTGAGAGTGCTTCGCTTCCAGCTCTCACATGTTTCATCCTAGGTTTTGCGATCGGCTTTGTCGCAGAACAGCACAAAAATTTCAGCAGTTCAGTGATTGAAATTTGATCTCTCATGTCGCTGGGGCTAGAGCCACTAGGTTTTTGTTGTTTGGGTTACAGTAGTGCCTGTGGAGCAACCAGGAACAGGGCCACATTGTGGTAGGCACTGTACAGAGTTTTGCTATAAAAGTCCCTCCCCCGAGGAGTTTAAAATGTAATTAAGACAGACAAATAGAGGGGACAGAGACAGAAGACACAAGCAGAATGAATGGCAGAATTGTTTGTAAGTCTCACTTTGTTTATTATTTTGTTGCGGGCATTTCTTTTTTCTTTTTTTTTTAATTCTTTGGGTGAGGTTTGTTAGGTGGGGATTAGCTTCATGGAAAGTGTGACAAAGAGACTTTAAACAAGGAAAAATGACACTCCAATAGCTTGGGATAGTATGATTCTAATCTCAGACACAAAAAAGACACTACAGAGGTAGAAACTAATAATAAATTGCTGAAATAATAATAATAATAATAATTTTACATCATATGTTTCTGCATGCATTTCAGCATGATATTATTGACCAGCAAGTTAATAGTTTTCAAATAATACCTCACAAGGCATATTTTGTACAAAGATATTTCAATAGTTTGTAGAGTGTGAATACAGGGGTGCATTCTGTCATATCCCACTGTTTCTTGCAGGGTAACACGTAAATAATGTCTGAGAAAGGGGCTCGGTTCCTAATGCCCTGAGTATCTAAGAGGCCCAGGCTAGGCGCCCTGGCCTCTTATGAAAAGCAAAGCAAAGCTGGCCCCTCTACCTCTCCAGAGGGTCCAGGCAGCAAAAACTCTTCAGCAGCTTCCCTGGTAAGCAGCCCCTACTCTGTGGGGCTAGGGAGCGTTCGTTTTGCTTCCCTCTGAATGCCACCCTGCACTGGGCTTCAAATTTCCCTTTTAAGAAGCCAGCCCTCTCCAAGTGCAATAGGTCTTACAGGTGTGCCAGAGGAAACACCATCAGGTCCTGCCAACTTCAATACATCTAATTTATCTAAATATTTTAAATCTGTACTTTCCTTATTCTGTTTTAGAATCATAGAATCATAGAAGATTAGGGATGGAAGAGACCTCAGGAGGTCATCCAGTCCAATCCCCTGCTCAAAGCAGGACCAACACCAACTAAATCATCCCAGCCAGGGCTTTGTCAAGCCGGGCTTTAAAAACCTCTAAGGATGGAGATTCCACCACCTCCCTTGGTAACCCAGTCCAGTGCTTCACCAACCTCCTAGTGAAATAGTGTTTCCTAATATCCAACCTAGACCTCCCCCACTGCAACTTGAGACCATTACTCCTTGTTCTGTCATCTGCCACCACTAAGAACAGCCTAGCTCCATCCTCTTTGGAACCCCCTTCAGGTAGTTGAAGGCTGCTATCAAATCCCCCCTCACTCTTCTCTTCTGCAGACTAAATAAACCCAGTTCCTTCAGCCTCTCCTCGTAAGTCATGTGCCCCAGCCCCCTAATAATTTTCATTGCCCTCCGCTGGACTCTCCCCAATTTGTCCACATCCTTTCTGTAGTGCGGGGACTAAAACTGGACACAATACTCCAGGTGTGGCCTCACCAGTGCCGAATAGAGGGGAATAATCACTTCCCTCGATCTGCTGGCAATGCTCCTACTAATACAGCCCAATATGCCGCTAGCCTTCTTGGCAACAAGGGCACACTGCTGAGTCATATCCAGCTTCTCATCCACTGTAATCCCCAGGTCTTTTTCTGCAGAACTGCTGCTTAACCAGTCAGTCCCCAGCCTGTAGCAGTGCATGGGATCCTTCTGTCCTAAGTGCAGGACTCTGCATTTGTCCTTGTTTCATAGATTCATAGATTCATAGATATTAAGGTCAGAAGGGACCATTATGATCATCTAGTGTGACCTCTTGCACAACGCAGGCCGCAGAATCTCACCCACCCACTCCTGCGATAAATCTATGTCTGAGCTATTGAAGTCCTCAAATCATGGTTTAAAGACTTCAAGGTGCAGAGAATCCTATAGCAAGTGACCCGTGCCCCATGCTACAGAGGAAGGCAAAAAACCCCCAGGGCCTCTTCCAATCTGCCCTGGAGGAAAATTCCTTCCCGACCCCAAATATGGCCATCAGCTGAACCCTGAGCATATGGGCAAGACTCACCAGCCAGATACCCAGGAAAGAATTCTCTGTAGTAACTCAGATCCCACTCCATCTAACATCCCATCACAGACCATTGGGCCTATTTACCATGAAGAGTTAAAGATCAATTAATTGCCAAAATCATGTTATCCCATCATACCATCTCCTCCATAAACTTATTGAGTTTAATCTTGAAGCCAGATAGGTCTTTTGCCCCCACTGCTTCCCTTGGAAGGCTATTCCAGAACTTCACTCCTCTGATGGTTAGAAACCTTCATCTAATTTCAAGTCTAAACTTCCCAATGGCCAGTTTATATCCATTTGTTCTTGCGTCCACATTGGTACTGAGCTTAAATAATTCCTCTCCCTCTCCGGTATTTATCCCTCTGGTATATTTATAGAGAGCAATCAAATCTCCCCTCAACCTTCTTTTGGTTAGGCTAAAAGGAGGAAGTAAGGAAGATGCTGGAACTCTGGATGATTGAGGAATCCCACAGCCAGTGGACCAGCCCTATTGTCTTGGTCCCCAAGTCCGACAGCACCCTGAGGTTTTGTAATGACTTCTGGAAATTAAATGAGGTATCCCAATTCAATGCTTACCCAATACCACGTATCGATGAGCTGGTGGATCAGTTAGGCAAGGTCCAATACTTGATCACCTTGGACTTGACAAAAGGCTACTGGCAGATCCCGCTGGCTGAGGACACCAAGGGAAAAAACGCTTTCTCTACACCCAACGGCCTCTTCCAATATATCGTCCTCCCTTTCGGGATCCAATGGGGCTCCCGTGACTTTCCAACAGTTGATGGACAGATTACTTCGACCCCATGCCAAGTATGCTGCTGCCTATTTAGAAGATGTAGTAATCCATAGCCCTGACTGGGAGACACACCTTGGGAAAGTGGAAGCAGTACTAGATGCTCTTAGATAGGCCGACCTCACCGCTAACCCATCCAAATGTGCAATAGGGCTAGCCGAGGCCTGATACCTCAGGTATGTAGTCAGAAGGGTCTTAGTGAAACCCCAATGGAACAAAGTGGAGGCAATACAGGAATGGCCCCGACTGATCCGCAAGAAGCAAGTCAGAGCATTAATAGGGATAGTGGGGTACTATCGCTGGTTCATCCCTCACTTTGCCCCGAGGGCAGTGCCTCTGACAGACCTGATAAGAACTCGGGGCCCGGAGATCGTTAAGTGGACCGAGGTGGCAGAAGAAGCTTTCACACACGAGGATGGCCCTTTGCAATCATCCAGTGCTCACAGCCCCAGATTTCAAGAAGGAATTCATTCTACAAACAGACGCCCCTTGGGGCACTCCTTTCACAGATGGTGGGGATGAGGAGCACCCGATCCTTTACCTCGGCCAGAAGCTCCTGCCCAGGGAGCAATGGTATGCTGTAGTAGAAAGGTAATGCCTAGCAGTTAAATGGGCAATAGAGATTCTACGGTACTACCTACTTGGGCGGCAGTTCACCCTTGTGACGGACCACGCTCCACTCCAATGGATGCACACAAAAAAGAGAGGAATGCACGAGTGACTAGATCAGTGGTCTCCAAAGTTTTTGGATCATGCACCCCCACGGTGCCGCCGAAGAAAGGAGAGCGGAAGACCTGCCGAAGGCATGCTGCTGAAGAAAGAAGGAGGGAAGACCTGCCGCAGGCGTGCTGCCAGAAGGGAAGACTGGCTGCAGGCATTCAGAGCTGCCGCTGAAGAAAAAAAATGGCGGAATGCCGTCCAGTGGTGCTCTTCCTTCCGTGCACCCCCTGGGATGCTCAGGCGCGCTCACCCCACTTTGGAGACCTTGAACCTCATCAGATTTCTTTTGGCTCAATCCTCCAATTTGTCTAGGTCACTCTGGACCCTATCTCTACCCTTCAGCGTATCTACCTCTCCCCCCAGCTTAGTGTCATCTGTGAACTTGTTGAGGGTGCAATCCATCCCATCATCCAGATCATTAATAAAGATGTTGAACAAAACCGGCCCCAGGACCAACTCCTGGGGCACTCCGCTTGATACTGGCTGCCAACTAGACATTGAGCCATTGACCAATACCCCTTGAGCCTGATGATCTAGCCAGCTTTCTATCCACCTTATAGTCCATTCATCCAGCCCGTACTTCTTTAACTTGCTGGCAAGAATACTGTGGGAGACCGTATCAAAAGCTTTGCTAAAGTCAAGATATATCACATCCACTGCTTTCCCCATATCCACAGAGCCAGTTATCTCATCATAGAAGGCAATTAGGTTGGTCAGGCATAACTTGCCCTTGGTGAATCCATGTTGACTGTTCCTGATCACTTTCCTTTCCTCCAAGTGCTTCAAAATGGTTTCCTTGAGGACCTACTCCATGCTTTTGCGGGGACTAAAGTGAGGCTGACCAGTCTGTAGTTCCCCAAGTTCTCTTTCTTCCCTTTTTTAAATATGGGCACTATATTTGCCTTTTTCCAATCGTCCAGGATCTCCCCTGATTGCCACGGATTTTCAAAGATAATAGCCAATGGCTCTGCAATCACATCAGCCAACTCCCTCAGCACCCTTGGGTGCATTAGATCTGGACCCATGGACTTGTGCATAACCAGCTTTTCTAAATAGTCCTTAACGTGTTCTTTCACCACTGAGGGCTAATCACTTCTTCCCCATACTGTGTTGCTCGGTGCAGCAGTCTGGGATCTGACCTTGTTTGTGAAGACCAAGGCATAAAAAGCATTGAGTACTTCAGCTTTTTCCACATCATCTGTCACTGTGTTGCCTCCCCCATTCACTAAGGGTCCGACACTTTCCCTGACCTTCTTCTTGTTGCTAACATACCCGTAGAAACCCTTCTTGTTACCCTTCACATCCCTTGCTAGCTGGAACACCAATTGTGTTTTGGCCTTCCTGATTACACCCCTGCATGCTCTAGCAATATTTTTATACTCTTCCCTAGTCATCTGTCCAAGTTTCCACTTCTTGTAAGCTTCCTTTTTGAGTTTAAGCTCACCGAAGATTTCACTGTTAAGCCAAGCTGGTCGCCTGCCATATTTGCTATTCTTTTTTGCACATTGGGATGGTTTGTTCCTCCACCCTCAATAAGGCTTCTTTAAACTACTGCCAGCTCTCCTACATTCCTTTCCCCCTCATATTAGCCTCCCAGGGGATCCTGCCCATCCGTTCCCTAAGGGAGTCAAAGTCTGCTTTTCTGAAGTCCAGGGTCCATATTTTGCTACTCTCCTTTCTTCCTTTTGTCAGGATCCTGAACTCAGCCATCTCATGGTCACTGCTGCCTTAGGTTGCCGCCCACTTCTACTTCCCCTACCAATTCTTCCCTGTTTATGAGCAGCAGGTCAAGAGGATCACAGCCTCTAGTTGGTTCCTCCAGCACTTGTACCAGGAAGTTGTCCCCAACACTCTCCAAAACCTTCCTGGATTGTCTGTGCACTGCTGTATTGCTCTCCCAGCAGATATCAGGGTGATTGAAGTCCCCCATTAGAACCAGGGCCTGTGATCTGGAAACTTCAGTTAGTTGTCCAAAGAAAGCCTCATCTACCTCATCCTTCTGATCCGGCGGTCTATAGCACACGCCCACCACGACATCACCCTTGTTGCTCTCGCCTCTAAACTTAACCCAAAGACTCTCAACAGGCTTTTCTCCAGTTTCATACTGGAGCTCTGAGCAATCATACCGCTCTCTTACATACAATGCAACTCCTCCACATTTCCTCCCGTACCTGTCCTTCCTGAACAGTTTATACCCATCCATGACAGTGCTCCAGTCATGTGAACTGCCCCACCAAGTTTCTGTTATTCCAATCACATCATAGTTCCTTGATTGTGCCAGGACTTCCAATTCTTCCTGCTTGTTTCCCAGGCTTCTTGCATTCATGTACATGCACCTAAGATAACTAGCCGATTGCCCTACTTGCTCAGTAGGGATCAGGAGGCTTCCTGTCTTGTACCCTCCTCCTTGTGTTTCCTTACCTCTGGGCTATGTTCACTGTCCCCTGGCGAACCTAGTTCAAAGCCCTCCTCACTAGGTTAGCAAGCCTACCTGCAAAGATGCTCTTCCCTCTCTTCGTTAGGTGGATCCCACCTCTTCCTAGCAATCCTTCTTCCCAGAACAATATCCCATGGTCGAAGTATCCAAAACCCTCTCTCCGACACCACCTGCATAACCACGCATTCACATCCACAATTTGACAGTCCCTACTGAGGCCTTTTCCTTCAACGGGGAGGATGGACAAGAACACAACTTGCACCTCAAACTCCTTTATCCTTCTTCCCAGAGCCACATAGTCCACAGTGATCCACTAAAGGTCATTCTTGGCAGTATCATTGGTGCCCACATGGAGAAGCAGGAAGGGGTAGCAGTCTTTGGTCTTGATCAGTCTCGGCAGACACTCCGTCGCATTCTGGATTCTAGCTCCAGGCAAGTAGTACACTTCTCGAGTCTCCCGGTCTGGTCGGCAGATGGATGACTCCGTCCCTCTTAGGAGGGAGTCCCCAACCACCACTACTCATCTCCTCCTCTTGGGAGTGGTGGTCATGGAACCCCCATCCCTAGGACAATGCATCCCATGCCTCCCGGCTGATGGGGTCTCCTTCTGATCCCTTCCCTTGTGTTCCTCCCACCTCATTGTTAATATTAATTGTATTAAGCATCTGGTCACACTTAACCTTTTTATTGAAGACTGAAACAAAATAGGCATTAAGCATCTCAAACTTCTGGAGGTCATCTGTTATTAGCTGTCTTTCCCAGCTAAGTAATGGACCTACACTTTCCTTTGTCTTTTTCTTGCTCCTAATGTATTTATAGAACCTCTTCTTATTGCCTTTTATATCCCTTGCTAGGTGTAACTCATTTATGCCTTGGCCTTTTCAATTCTGTCCCTACATGCAAGTGATTTTTTTAATACTCATCCTTAGCAATCTGTCCATGTTTCCACTCTCTGTAGGATTCCTTTTTGACTTTCAGGTACTTCTCACTATTCCTATCTTTCCTTCTCACCAGGATAGTTTGCTATTGTGTTTTTAATATTGCCTCTTTGAGAAACTGCCAGCTCTTCTGAACTCCTTTGTTCCTTAGATTTGCTTCCCGGGGACCTTACCTACCAGTTCTGTAGTTTGTTCAAGTCTGTGAGGTTGTGGTTTTTTGGGTTTTTTTTTTTTAAGTTAATCATACTTATTCTGCTGCCCCATTCCTTCCTTTTCTTAGAATCATGAAACCTATCATTTCATGATCACTTTCACCCACATTGCCTTCCACCTTCAGATTCACAACCAATTTCTCCCTGTTAGTCAGAATCAAGTCTAAAATGGCTGCTCCTGGCTCACTTCCCCTACCTTCTGAAACAAGAAGTTGTCCCAGTTATGTTCCAAGAACTTAACAGAGATTTTGTGTGTTGCTGTGCTTCTTTTCCAACAGATATCTTCATAGTTAAAGTCCCCCATTACTGCCAGGCCTTGTTTTTTGGCTATTTCTGTTATTTATTCTGTTATACCTAAATGGAGCAGACATCTTACATCATCTGAACACTCTGCTGAGTTCTTTACAGAAAGGAAATTTAAAAGTACTGTGACAAAGCTCTGTGCTTGCCTCCATGGGTCCCACGTTTCCTGGCGGATTTCGCTAGCCTCAGAGGCTCACTGTGACCCTGCACGTAACCCTTCTCTCTCCAGAGACATGGGTCACAGTCTACTGAGCCATTTTCATCATAAGCCAGCGAGGGAGGTGAGAAGTTATCCTTCCTTGCACAGTCTCTGTTGTCTCCCAGTCTCAGTGATTAATCAGGGGGCAAAGGTGGCGGGGGGAGCCCGGGCCCACCATCTACTCCGGGCTCCAGCCCAGGGACCCTAATAGTATCAGCTAAGGTAGCTGACCTTTTAGAAACATGACATGTACAATTCCCTGGGCTAGTTCCCCACAGCAGCCCTCACTTCCTCAAGCTCCACTTCACTCTTACCTCAGGGCCTCCTTCCTTGTGCCTGATATGGTGCGTACTACTCAGCCTCTCCAAAAGCACAACTTCCTCCCACAGCTCCTGACATGCACACCCACCTGACTAACTGGGAGGCTTTTAACTAGTTTCAGCCAGCCCCTGATTGGCTTCAGGTGTCCCAATCAACCTAGCCTTCTCCCTGCCTTCTGGAAAGCTCTTAATTGGCCCCAGGTGTCTTAATTGACCTGGAGCAGCTGCCATTTCACTTATCCTGGTACCAGGGATTTGTTTAGCCTGGAGCTAATATATCTATCTCCCACTACTTTTCTATAGCCATCTGGCCTTGACCCATCACATATCCCCCCGCCCCTCTGCTCAACACCATAGAGTTGGGCAACTTGGGACACCAGGCAGTATGCTCATGACAGATCATCAGCGTTGCCATGACAGCATCCAGCCCTGTGCCATATGTGGAACTGGAATGGTTGGAGGGATAAGAACCACCTGGTGACCCTTGCATTCTTTTCCTTATTCTGCGCATCCACTGGAGGGGTGCATGGTCCATCACAAGAGTAAATCGCCGGCCTAAGAGATAATAATGCAGTGTCTCCATAGCCCATTTGACAGCAAGGCATTCTCTCTCGACTACTGTGTATTTCTGTTCTCTTGGGAGAAGCTTTCTGCTTAGGTAGAGGATCGGGTGTTCCTCTTCTCCCACCATTTGCGACAGAACTGCCCTCAACCCCACCTCAGAAGCGTCTGTTTGTAAAATAAATTCCCTGTTAAAGTCCGGGGCTATGAGTACGGAGTCATTACAGAGGGCCGTCCGAAGGTCTGTAAATGCCCCCTCTGCTGCATCGGTCCACTTTACCATGTCTGGACCTTGGGCCTTCACCAGGTCCGTTAGGGGACTTGCCCTAGTGGCGAAGTGGGGAATAAAACATCGGTAGCAGCCTACCACGCCTAGGAACGCACGGACCTCCTTCTTTCGGGTCGGCCGGGGCCAGTTTTGAATTGCCTCTAGCTTATTCATTTGTGGCTTCACTATGCCCCTTCCCACAATATATCCCAGGTACCTAGCCTCTGCTAGCCCTCATCCTCAAAGGAAACCTGCACAACACTTTCAAAAGGTGAGCCTGGGAACTTAAATTCATTACTCTGATAGACACTAAAAATCACGATTTATGACTTATTACAAAAATCTGTAGTCCACTAATCCCCTCTTTTTGTTCTATGATTGTAGATGTCACTTTGCCTTAAATGGTCCCTTACAATATGGGACATGTTTGGAAAAAAATAAGAATTTGCCTAACTTTCCTATTCCTATTTCCTATTCAAAAAAATAAAGGTTATCTTAACAAATAATTTAGGATGATTCACATATGCGAGGTGAATGAGCGTGTTTTGGTGTCACCCTGAAATATAACCAAGGCTGGTGAGAGCCAGAGTGTAACTCAACTGTGGCTGGCAGGCTGCAGAGTGTGCCTTGAATGCTGGATAGCAGATTCTGAGCAGCCCAGGTGGGAGCTACTTCAGCAAGGCATTAAGGAACCAAAGGTCGCAGGGCAGGGGTGACAGAGCTGCTCATTAGTCTGGATTATACAACAGTATGTCTCACACACACACACACACACACACACACACACTTTTTAAAATCTTCAGAAAATTAAATCATTATTATCAATAGTTCTGCCCTTTAAAACAACATCTTGAATGTCAAAGGAACTGGCAGAAATCAAAGAAAAGAGAAAAAAAGCCCCCACTTCCAGAACATTTTACTTCAAGAGACTGATTTTCGGGAGAGCGGGAAATTAGTTTCTGCACATTTGTTTCTTTAGCAGAACAAACAAAAAAGGGGAGGGGCCGTGATACTGTATTTGCTAAACACATGCCCTTTCAGATTAAAGACCAATTGAAGGAAGAGGAGGAACACTTAATTTTCACAAAGGGCACAATGGCAGGGTTCTGAACAACAGTGGGCTCAGTGTATGCTCCCAATGGAGATATAAATGTTGACAGCCTGATGACTTATCTGCCAGACATAAAGGAAAGAAACATTTTAACACACTTTTAAAAAAGGTCTGGGCTCAGAAATCCCCAAGGCTGCCTTTCCAGCCACTGCAGTGCTCAAGGATCTCTGTTTCTCAGGGCTCCTTCTCAGGGTCAAGCTCCCCACAGCTTCTCTCATCTTCCGATCACTTTCTCATGGCTTACGTCCCCTACTGGCTATAACACACACAGACTCAGCTGCCACCAAACAAATCTCCTACCCCTGCATTTGCAACCAGACTTCAAAAAAACTGCTCAGGCGGCATGGCTAAGCTTCTCATCTGCCTTTCCATGTGGCCTGTTGTTTCAAGCGGTGGTTCCTATTGTTTCTGCTATCACTATACAAAAGGACATTTAACTGGTCATCCTATTTAGCCTGAATGAAAGCTGGTTGGCAGATCCATCAGCTTTAACTACATATTGCCAGTGTTCTAATAGTGTTTCAAGTTAATTGAGAAGCATTTATGACTTTAAATCTTATGATGCCTTTTTCATAGAATCATAGAATATCAGGGTTGGAAGGGACCTCAGGAGGTCATCTAGTCCAACCCCCTGCTCAAAGCAGGACCGATCCCCGACTAAATCATCCCAGCCAGGGCTTTGTCAAGCCTGACCTTAAAAACTTCTAGGGAAGGAGATTCCACCACCTCCCTAGGTAACGCATTCCAGTGTTTCACTACCCTCCTAGTGAAAAAGTTTTTCCTAATATCCAAGCTAAATCTCCCCCACTGCAACTTGAGACCATTACTCCTTGTTCTGTCATCTGCTACCACTGAGAGCAGTCTAGATCCATCCTCTTTGGAAACCCCTTTCAGGTAGTTGAAAGCAACTGTCAAATCCCCCCTCATTTTTCTCTTCTGCAGACTAAACAATCCTAGTTCCCTCAGCCTCTCCTCATAAGTCATGTGTTCCAGACCCCCTAATCATTTTTGTTGCCCTCTGCTTGACGTTTCCCAATTTTTCCACATCCTTCTTGTAGTGTGGGGCCCAAAACTGGACACAGTACTCCAGATGAGGCCTCACCAGTGTCGAATAGAGGAGAACGATCACGTCCCTCGATCTGCTGGCAATGCCCCTACTTATACATCCCAAAATGCCATTGGCCTTCTTGGGAACAAGGGCACACTGTTGACTCATATCCATCTTCTCGTCCACTGTAACCCCTAGGTCCTTTTCTGCAGAACTGCTGCCGAGCCATTCGGTCCCTAGTCTGTAGCGGTGCATTGGATTCTTCCGTCCTAAGTGCAGGACTCTGCACTTGTCCTTGTTGAACCTCATCAGATTTCTTTTGGCCCAATCCTCCAATTTGTCTAGGTCCCTCTGTATCCTATCCCTACCCTCCAGCGTATCTACCACTCCTCCCAGTTTGGTGTCATCTGCAAACTTGCTGAGGGTGCAATCCACACCATCCTCCAGCTCATTTATGAAGATATAGAACAAAACCGGCCCCAGGACCGACCCCTGGGGTACTCCACTTGATACCGGCTGCCAACTAGACATGGAGCCATTGATCACTACCCGTTGAGCCTGACAATCTAGCCAGCTTTCTATCCACCTTATAGTCCATTCATCCAGCCCATACTTCTTTAACTTGCTGGCAAGAATACTGTGGGAGACAGTGTCAAAAGCTTTGCTAAAGTCAAGGAACAACACGTCCACTGCTTTCCCTTCATCCACAGAACCAGTTATCTCATCATAGAAGGCAATTAGATTAGTCAGGCATGACTTGCCCTTGGTGAATCCATGCTGACTGTTCCTGATCACTTTCCTCTCTCTAAGTGCTTCAGAATTGATTCCTTGAGGACATGCTCCATGATTTTTCCAGGGACTGAGGTGAGGCTGACTGGCCTGTAGTTCCCAGGATCCTCCTTCTTCCCTTTTTTAAAGATGGGGACTACATTAGCCTTTTTCCAGTCATCCGGGACCTCCCCCAGTCGCCATGAGTTCTCAAAGATAATGGCCACTGGCTCTGCAATCACATCCGCCAACTCCTTTAGCACTCTCGGATGCAACACATCTGGCCCCATGGACTTGTGCTCGTCCAGCTTTTCTAAAGCTCGTCCAGCTTTTCTCAAGGAGTAATGGTCTCAAGTAATTGGTCCTGCTCTGGGCAGGGGGTTGGACTAGATGGCCTCCAGAGGTCCCTTCCAACTCTGTTATTCTATGATTCTATGCATCTCTCACCACACCTCATCCCAGACCCTCTAGCTGCGGTGGTTCTCTTCCCTGTTTCTTTGCCAGTTGTGGTTCCTTGCCTGGCACCATCAGTGGGCTCACCCCAACATCATTCCCCAGCCTTCAGCCCTCACTGTTTGCAGCTGTCCAGCTCAGATATATATATATATATATATATATATATATATATATATATATGATGTCCACCTTCAGCCCTCACCAGCCATGGCTCTCTGGCCTGGGGAAGTTTGCAGGTGAACCCCCAACTAACTGCCTTCTGACTTCAGCTTTCACCAGCCTTCTCTGTCTCCACTGCTCAACCAGGAAATGCTCACCATCCCCTCCATCAGGGTCATCCCCTCCCTGAAGCTTGCAGCCCAATTCTGCTCTGCTTCTGGGTTCTGGACTCTCATTGATAACTTCTAGGGGCAGTCCCCACACCTCATTACACCAAACTAGGGCACATCTGGATTGGAACAGGAGATATCGGCCCTATTCCATGTAAGGGGCCAGCTACCCTGCTATAAGCACCCAGGCAAGAATCTCACATGATTTACATGTGGATAAAACTTCTCTCCCCCTCCCAACCTAGCTAAAAAATACCCCCAAATGCTGCCAAACAGAGTAATACTCTGCTTTCATATCATGTAAAGTGGCCCATTATAGACAGTAGTAAATCAAGGTCAAGAGATGGTGAGGAAACTATAAGCATTAAACTAACTAGAAATAACCTGCTGTGAACCCAAAAAACAGAAGGATGTATATATATATGTGGGTCAAATCTCTTCATTCCCCAAAGAAGTCCAATTCACATTTTTTCATCCCAAATTATAAGATGCACATTTCTTTCCCATATGAATCAAACATACCATAGATAATTTGTTTTGGTCCTTCAATATGTCATTCACCCTGAATTAAAAGCTTGACATTTATCTACCCTAGGAATCAGATATGTACATCTCTCTGTACATGAATAATCTGTCCTGTTCTTCCCATGTCATGTCTCATGTTCTACTATAAGTCCTGAAAGACGTGGAATGAAAGGTATTAGATATAACGAAAGAATGTTGCTTTCTTTCTAAACTATTGTTGCACTACAGAAGTGGTAGAAATGAAGGAGAAAGGAATATTGAAAGAGATAAGCACCTAACCAGAAATTCCTTAAAGGGGGAAATTTCAGTTGAGAATCTAGGCTAATAATGAAATACAATCTGTGAAATGAATGAAATATAAGATCCTTCTGACTAAGAAAAGCTTCTGAGAGATTTGTTGTACACTGACACCATCTACTGGAGATCCACACTTGCCCATTCTCTCTGAGCACGGACAGGTCAAGCATCCAATAGAAAATCAGAGAGTAGCCCTGGCCAATGAGCCATGAAATCAAGGTATATAAGACTGAGGTCACTGTGTGGGACCCCAGAGTTGCTGAACCATTGTAGAAGATACAGGATATTTGACTAGCCCCAAAGACTGAGAAGAAGAAGCAGTGAGATTCAATTTCAGAGATTGTATTTCTCTTTGTGATCTTTAAATATATATTGTGATACAGCATGGCCAGAGGGCAGCAGGAGAGTGTTTTTTTTTAAAGCAAAAAAGAGTTTTATTTGTATAACACTTACAAAGAATCACCAAAAAAGATAAAGCAAAACTATGCAACAAAACAAAAGCAAACGCAAGGTATAACACAGCAGCCTTCAGGAGGGAGAAGTGTTCAGGCTAGCCTGGGCCCAGAGCGGGGGGGCTTCCTCGACACTCATGGTCTTCCACCCCCTCGAGTTACCTAGTGCCACGCCCAGTGTCACCGATTATTCCTCTCCTGAGAGTGCCCGACAAGATGGGCACGGCTGCGGGGTGGGCGGTTTGGGGGTGGCGGGGGTGTACACCCACGTGTTATAGGACCCCTCCTAGGTGACAGTGATGATGGTATCCACAGCGGCAACAGCTGGGGCTGGGGTCTTTCGCTCTTCCCCTCAATCAAAGGGTCAGATGGAGGGAACCGGACGGGGTCACCGAGCAGAGAACCTCGGACAGCGCCCACTGCTCCTCGAAGGCGTCAAGGGAGTCGGTGGACGCCGCCCAGAGGAACTCTGCCCGGATAAGTGAATGTACTAAGGATCGGAAAACGGCCCTACAGTAGCAGGAGAGTGTTAGAAGGGAGCCTTATTCCCTGTAGAGGGAAGAAAGTTTGCTATAGATTAATTAAAGCACCTGAAGCCAATTAGAGCACCTGAAGCCAGTCACCTGATAAAAACCCCCTGCTTCAATCAGACAAGGGGAGGAGTTGAAGCAGAGTGGATTGGTGTGGGAGCAGAGAGCAGTCTGGAGGAGTTGAAGCAGAGTGGATTGGTGTGGGAGCAGAGAGCAGTTTGGAGGGAAGCAGAGGAGAGTTTGGAGAAGTGCTGCAGTGGGCTAAGAAGACCAAGACCCTAGGTAAAGGGATACCTGGTTTGTGCAGAGGGAGGGCAGGAAGCCCACAAGCTGAAGGGCAGGAAAGGGAAGTAGCCCAGGGGAAGGAACCGCTAGTTCAAGTGGTTTACCGCCATCCCTAGGGCTCCTGGGCTGGGACCTGGAGTAGAGGGCCCGGGTCCCTCCCTCTCCACTCCCCTCCTCTAGGACACTAGTGGAGCAGTTAATACCCCAGTTCAGGGGCAAGAAACGGTGCCCTGAACCCCCCCCCCAAGAAGAGAGATAGTAGTGCCGGCAATTTGCCACACGTGGCGTCAGCAGTGGGATCTATGCGCTGGGGACTTAAACCAGGGTTAGCCAAAATCCTCCCATCCCTAAGATGGATGACGTGGTCAAGGCCCTAATACAAGCCACTGCAGCCTAGCAGGAGGCTACCCGGGTCCAAGCAACCACCCAACAGGAGGCGACTCAGATGCAGCAGGAGACTAATCATCTGTTGATGAGTCAGGCTGCCTGGGACCGAGTCCTGCTGCAAGAGCTGGTGAACCAGCTGAAGGCCCTTATGGAGCTGAACCGCAACTGCGACGGGACCCAGACCATACGGGCCAGCCACTGCCTACAGAAAATGACACGGGAGGATGATGTGGAGGTATACCTCCTGGCTTTTGAAAGAGCAGCCCTGCGGGAGGCCTGACCCCAAGATCAGTGGTCTAGTATCCTTGCCCCGTTCCTGTGTGGGGAGGCCCAGAAGGTCTACTACGATATGGCCGCGGAGACTGCAGCAGATTACCCCCAGCTGAAGGCAGAGACCCTGGCCAGAGCCACGGCATTACGAGCCCAGAGGTTCCAAGAGTGGCAGTATACGGAGGACAAGACACCCTGATTGCAGTTGTTTGACCTGATCCACCTGACCCAGAAATGGCTGCGCCCTGAGGCCCTCAGCTCTGAGAAGATGATGGAGCTCCTGGTACTGGACCGGTATATGAGGGGGCTACCACCAGGCCTCCGGGCTTGGGTTGGCCAGAATGACCCCTCCACCTATGATGAGTTGGTCTCCCTCGTGGAAAGACAGCTGGCAGCCCGTGAACTGTTCCAGACCCCAGGGGGTGAGACACAGCAAACCAGGAAGCCAGTCCCAAACCCAAACCCCCGGACTGTCGAGAACTACAGAAAAACCATAACTGGGAGGAAAGACACCGAGGAATGGCCCGAGGCCAAGAAGGGACCTGGGAGGTTGGGAAGAGAGGGCTGGGCGGGCCGGCCAAATAGCCCCAGGCAGAGGGCAGCAGCCGCAATAAGAAGGCAGTGTTACGAGTGTGGGGAATTGGGGCATATGCCCAATGCCCCAACAGGGAAGAGCCTATGCTATGTAATCTGGGGGATCACGGGAGCAATGTGGTCTAATCGGCCTGGTAGGGGTCGCAATGACCTTGCATGGGTATACAAGATCAGTAAAATGAATGGTATTGAGACCATAGCATTAGTAGATTCCGGGAGTGCTGTCACGCTGGTCTCGGGGAAGTTGGTGGGGCAAGACCAACTAACCCGGGCCAAAAACATAGGGGTAACATGCGTTCAAGGCACGGTAAATTTCTACCCCACAATCCCGGTACGGATTGAGATCCAGGGGAATACTACCAGGGTGACTGCAGGGGTGGTCCCCAGGCTCCCCTACCCTGTCTTAATTGGTAGGGACTTCTCTGGGTTTGAGAGCTTACTCCCCCCAATAGAGCCAGGGGACGGTAGCAACCCCTGGGCTGAGATGGTGGCACCTACAGATAGCCTCACCCCAATGTTTGCCGAATTTGCCCCAGAGTTATTCTCATCCCCTGGAAAACCCCGAAAGTCTAGGCGGGAAAGGAGGGCAGATAAAAGATTAGGGACCAGGATTCTAGCAGAGAACCAGAAAACCTCCCTTGTTGGTAGGCGAACCCATTCAGGAGGCCAGGAGATAATTCAGGCCAGTGAGGACTCGGAGGCGGTTCCTAGCCCAAGTAGGGGCCACCCAGGGGGTGGAGTAGAAACGGGCCCCCTGGAATTAGGTCAGATCAGTACTGCATGTGAGAATTTCGGGCAGGACCAAGCCAATGACCCGCTATATGCGAATGTGAGGGAGGAGCTAGTGGAAGTAAATGGCATACCCGTGGAAGGAAAGACCAAAGGGCCAAGGCCATATTATGTGCTCAAATGCGATCTGTTGTACAGGATAGCGCAAATACGAGGGGAAGAACTAGAACAACTCTTAGTCCCACGGAGACACACAAGGGCAGTACTAGAGTTAGCTCACAGTCGTCTATTTGGGGGACATCTAGGAGTAGACAAGACACTGGATAGAGTCCTAAGAAGGTTTTATTGGCCAGGAATATGTGCAGAGGTCCAGCGCTATTGTGCCTCCTGCCCTGAATGCCAGTTGCATAGCCCGCGACCTCAATTGCAGGCCTCATTAGTACCTTTGCCTAATATTGAAGTCCCTTTCGAGAGGATAGTCATGGACATAGTGGGCCCACTGGAAAGATCAGCATGGGGCCACCGAAACATACTAGTCATCCTTGACTATGCCACGCGGTATCCAGAAGCCATTCCTTGAAGAAACCCCATATCCAAGGCAATAGCAAAAGAACTACTCCGGGGTTGCACTATTAAATTTCATCCCATTTCTATTATTACAGGTTACAAGATAATTGAGACCTTCCTGTATGATATTACAGACCTCCTCCATATTGGCTATACCTGCCAACTTTGTGTCATCTGCAAATTTTATTAGTACACTCTCACTTTTTGTGCCAAGGTCCGTAATAAAAATGTTAAATAAGTTTGGTCCCAAGACCAATCCCTGAGGAACAAAGAAAAGCTCCCGGACTGCTGCACTGGGGCACCACAGTATGCGGCGGAGGTTAAAGACTATTTAGAAAAGCTGGACATGCACAAGTCCATGGGGACAGATTTAATGCATCCAAAGGTGCTGAGAGAGTTGGCTTATGTGACTGCAGAGCCATTGGCCATTATCTCTGAAAACTCGTGGCAATCAGGGGAGATCCTGGATGATTGTAATAAGGCAAATATAGTGCCCATTTTTTTAAAAGGGAAGAAGGAGAATCCAGGTAACTACAGACCGGTCAGCTTCACCTCAGTCTCAGGAAAAATCATGGAGCAGGTCCTCAAGGAATCCATTATGAAACATGTGGAGGAAAGGAAGGTGATCAGGAACAGCTAACATGGATTCACCAAGGGCAAGTTATGCCTGACCAACCTAATTGCCTTCATTGATGAGATAACTGACTCTGTGGATATGGGGAAAGTGGTAGACATGATATACCTTGACTTTAGCAAAATTTTTGATACGCTTTCCCATAGTATTCTTGCCAGCAAGCTTAAGAAGTATGGATTGGATGATTGGACTATAAGGTGGCTAGTAAGCTGTCTAGCTCATTGGGCTCAATGGGTAGTGATCAACAGTTTGATGTCTAGTTGGCAGCTGGTATCAAGCAGAGTGCCCCAGAGGTCGGTCCTGGGGCCGGTTTTGTTAAACACTTTCATTAATGATCTGGATAATGGGATGGATTGCACCCTCAGCAAGTTCACGGATGACACTAAGCTTGGGGGAGAGATAGATATGCTGGAGGGTAGGGATAGGGTCCAGAGTGATCTAGACAAATTGGAGGATTGGGCCAAAAGAAATCTGATGAGGTTCAACAAGGACAAGTGCAGAGTCCTGCACACAGGACGGAAGAATCCCAGGCACTGGTACAGGCTGGGGACCGACTGGCTAAGTGGCAGTTCTGCAGAAAAGGACCTGGGGATTACAGTGGATGAGAAGCTGGATATGAGTCGACTGTGTGCCCTTGTTGCCAAGAAGGTCAATGGCATATTGGGCTGTATTAGTAGGAGCATTGCCAGCAGATTGAGGGAAGTGATTATTCCCCTCTATTCAGCACTGGTGAGGCCACATCGGGAGTATTGCATCCAGTTTTGGTCCTCCCTCACTTCAGAAAGAATGTAAACAAATTGGAGAGTGTCCAGTGGAGGGCAACGAAAATGACTAGGGGGCTGGAGCACATGACTTATAAGGAAAGGTTGAGGGAACTGGGTTTATTTAGTCTGCAGAAGAGAAGAGTGAGGGGGGATTTGATAGCAGCCTTCAACTACCTGAAGGGGGTTCCAAAGAGGATGGAGCTTGACAGTTCTCAGTGGTGGCAGATGACAGAACAAGTAGCAATGGTCTCAAGTTGCAGTGCATGGCGGGGTCTAGGTTGGATATTAGGAAACACTATTCCATTAGGAGAGTGGTGAAGCACTGGAATGGGTTACATAGGGAGGTGGCGGAATCTCCATCCTTAGAGGTTTTTATGGTCCAGCTTGACAAAGCCCTGGCTGGGATGATTTAGTTGGGGTTGGCCCTGCTTTGAGCAAGGGGTTGGTCTAGATGAACTCCTTAGGGTTGGAAGAGACCTCATCTTCTATGATTCTATGAACTCCACTAGCAACCTCCCTCCAGCCTGACAGTTCACCTTTCAGTATGACCCACTGTGGTCATCCCTTTAACCAGTTCCTTATCCACCTCTAAATTCTCATATTAATCCCCATCTACTCCAATTTAACTAATAATTTCCCATATGGAACTGTATCAAATGCCTTACTGAAATCCAGGTAGATTAGATCTATTGCATTTATTTTGTCTAAAAAATAAGTTATCTTCTCAATGAAGGAGATCAGGTTAGTCTGGAGGGAATGGCATGATGGGACTGCCTACAATGGCATATGGTCCATTGGAGACTGCTGGTAGCAAAAATCCCCAACTGCTGGACACGAGACACTAGATGGAGAAGGCTCTGAGTTACTACAGAGAATTCTTTCCCAGGTATCTTCCAGACAGGTCTTGCCCACAAGCTCAGGGTCTAACTGATTGCCATATTTGGAGTTTGAAAGGAATTTTTCCCCAGCTCAGATTGGCCAAGATGCTGGGGGGTTTTGCCTTCCTCTACAGCATGGGGCACAGGTCACTTGCAGGTTTCAATGGTGTAAATGGTGGAGTCTCTGTAACTTGAAGTCGTTAAACCATGATTTGAGGACTTCAATGACTCAGGGGGTACCGAGGTGACTCTCAGTCCTGGGTGCCCCGAGAACCATCTCAATGGTACAAAGAGAGAGAGAAAAAACATCCCTTGCTCCCTTCCAAAACCCCACCTTTGAATCAGGGAGAAATTAGATCAAACCAGGATACATGAATGGTAAACAAATAGACTTGTACAGACGCTCCCCGACTTACGCAATCGTTCCATTCCAGAAAGCCTTGCGTAACTCAAATTTTGCATAAGTCTGAAACTTATACCCGTACATTACATAAAAATTTCCACAACTCGAAAATTCTATTTCTGGCTTACGGAGCTTTTCTCATAAGTGTGAATTTGCGTAAGTCGGGTCTTGCATAACCTGGGGAGTGTTTGACAGGGTTTAGACACCACGGTGACAGGCAACTTAGAAATATCTAAGATTAAAATACCTAAAGTCTTCTCTCCAATCTCCTGAGTCTATCCTGACCTTAAACCACACCCAGCCACACTGCTTAGCTCTGTCTCTCCTGCTGACTTGTTGCTATGGGAATTGGGGTAAATGTCATTGAACTGCTGGGCTGCCATATAAGCCAAACCCACCTGTATTCCAGCAAATACTCAGCTGGAGAAACTTGACTTCAATGGAGCTATGACAGTTTACACTAGCTGCGAATCTGCCCCATTGACTGGACAGTTAAACAAATTCCTGAGCAGCCATGGTGAAGAGCTGTCCGGGCTGCAGCATTTCTGGGATAACAGCAGTAAAAAGGGGAGTTTTTTTAAAAAAGGAAGGAACAATTTCTTACTTTAGGGTCTTTAAATTAGAGTTTGAAGCCTTCAGTGCTTGGCAGAGCAGGTAAATAGGAGAATGATGCGGCTTATCCTGATGATGTGCCCTGAAAAGAGAGAATAGACACTTTCTATGTTGTTCTCTGGAGACAAATTTTAATTCTATTTCCTGAATACTAAAATAGGCTCTTAAATGGTATGATCATGCACTGCATAGGAGTTATTCTGCCATTTCAATTCATTACATTCACACTTATATCCTCCAAACCAAAAATATATCAAGTACGTTTAGATACACAGATATACATTTAAATACACAGAGTCAAACAGAATAGGCTCTGCTAAGTGTAACCTATTCATTTTTTGAACTTGTGGTACTCTGAGCATTCACATGCAGTTCTAAAAACTCACACCAATGGGAATGTCTCCAGTGGTTTTACGCTCTTGTGTTGGTCAGTTGTTTTCAAATCAGTTCTGGAGATACACTAGGAATGATTGTGTTTCTCTAACTAAGAGAGTTGATTTTAATTTACCCAAAAAGAGGAGTATTTGCTTACAATTTTAAGTATGATGACTCTCACTCAGCAATGTGTAATTGGTGTTGCATTTTGTGAAATCACGTCACCATAACTAAGCGGAAATGGTGGCTTATTAGCTCCTGACACCAAAGAGAGTAACAGGGCAAGTTAATTTTAAGGCAGCATCTGTATAAGAAATAGTGCTGGATTATCATCATAATGGCAAATCCCAAACAGGCATAGCCTCCTTGCAGATCAAGCACCACCCGGATCAATCTCTACCTAGGACCTTATGATGGTCTTGCTGGATTCTCAATCTATGTACATTATTGGCATCCTTATTGCACCACCGAAGTTTCTAGCACCCATGTGACCACTGACCATGTAGTAGCATTCCTTGGTAAACGTGTTTTGTAATTCATTAAACCAAACCAGTGCTGATGGAAGCGGTTGCTGAGTTCAGCTAAAAATATCCTCATTGCTGAGCTTGTCCTACCACTTAATATGGAGCAACCAACAAAGACAACAAGAATCAAAAGTGTCAGTCCACCCCTCTTCAGCCTTCCTCAGTGGTGTTTTTATGAGTGTAAATTGGTGAGACTGATACTGGAATGCTGTGTCCAGTTCTGATGTCAACATTTTTAAAAGGTTGTTGAAACACTCGAAAGGAGCCACAAAAATTATCTGACGGCTGGAGAAAATGCCAGTGAGAGACTGAACAAGCTTTTTTTTTTCCTTTAGCTCAGTGAAAGTAAGATCAAGATTTCAGAGTGGTAGCCATGTAAGTCTGTATCAGCAAAAACAACGAGGAGTCCTTGTGGCACTTTAGAGACTAAAAAATGTATTTGGCATAAGCTTTCGTGAGCTAAAACCCACTTCATCAGATGCATGGAGTAGAACATACAGTAGGGAGGTATAAATACACAGCATATGAAAAGATGGGAGTTGCCTTACCAAGTGGGGGGTCAGTGGTAACAAGCCAGTTCAATTTAAGTTGGAAGTAGGAGGTTCTCAACAGTTGACAAGAAGGAGTGGAAATCACTTTTGTAGTGTTAATGAGGCCAGTGTAAACAAGGTGGCCAATTTCAAACAGTTGACAAGAAAGTGTGAGTATTTAGCAAGGGGAAATTAGTTTTTTGTAAAAACAACGAGGAGTACTTGTGGCACCTTACAGATTAACAAACTGATTTAGTTTTGTAGTGACCCATCCACTCCCAGTCTTTATTCAGGCCTAATTTGATGGTGTCCAGTTTGCAAATTAATTCCAGTTCTGCAGTTTCTCGCTGGAGTCTGTTTTTGAAGCTTTTTTGTGGAAGAATTGCCACTTTTAAGTCTGTTATTGAGTGACCAGGGAGATTGAAGTGTTCTCCTACTGGTTTTTGAATGTTATAATTCTTGATGTCAGATTTATGTCTCAGCACTAGCATGGACTCTACTAAGGCCCCAGCAGAACTGGCAAACGCTATCCAGAACCTGCAGGTGGTGGTAACAACCCTGCAATCGCAGAATGTGGCCCTGCAGGCACAGATTGCTCAGCTGGATCCTCCTACTGTGCCCTCCTGGAGCCGAAGACATATCTGATGGAGGTTGGGACAACTTTTGGGGATTTATGAACCAATGTCAGCTCCTGTTCTTCCTACGCCCCTGATCATTCCACACGGGCCAGGCCCGGGAGAGGCTCATCTTAAGTTTGTTGATTGGGGAAGCCTTGGCCTGAGTTCCCCCACTCCTGGAAAAGTCCAGCCCCCTCTTGCAACAATTAGAGGAATTCATTCAAGCTGTGTCCATCATCTTTGGTGACATCAATCTGGTGCGGACCACCGAGGCAGCCCTTCAGGCCTTACAGCAGGGGATCAGCCTGTAGCCAAGTACACTGCTGAATTTTGTCAGTTGGCTTCTGACACCGGGTGGAACGAGGCAGTACAGTGTCACCATTTACTCCTGGGGTTAAATGAGGAGATTAAGGACGAGGTTGCCCGGGAGGACTGTCTATCCAGTTTGGACAGCCTGATTGAATTGTGCATCACAACTGATGATTGCCTCACAGAGTGGTGTTATGAGTGTACCTCAATTTTTCCAGAAGCTGCCACCCCTCAGGCCTCCGACACCCCAGGCACACAGGTCTTCCCCAGCATCAGAGCTCATGGAGGACCACCAGGTTTGCCTGCACCTCTCCGACTTGGAGAAGCACTGATGCCGGGTTTCAGGCTTGTGCCTATATTGTGGGAGACCCAGCCAGCTTGCCTTGATGTGTTCAGCAAAGATTTGGGAGGAAGTAGGGCTGGGAAATGCCAGGTCCCCAGCCCTTGGGGCGGGGCCCAGACTGAGCTGTTCTTGTCCCCTCTCCAGAAGCTCCCAGCACCCACCATAATCAGCACAGCGCAGAGACCCCAAGTCAGCTTCAAACGCAGCTCTGGACTCTTCTATTAATTTGACTACTGGTAAGCTCTGAGATCCACCTAGAGGCCCTAGTTGGGGCCTCTAGGTAACTTCATAGATGTAAACTTTGTTAAGACCCATGTGGTTCACACCCTATGGAAGGACCCTCCAGATCCGGTTGAGACTATTGATGGGTCTCTCCTCTCCTCAAGACCTGCCAGACCATGTCAGTAACAGTTATCACTCTCTGGGGGCATCAGGAAACCCTATGATTTGGATTAATCTGGGCCCCTCATGCTCCCATTATCCTAGGTATGCCCTGGCTTACCACCCATGAGCCTCACATTCACTCATAGAAGAGGACCGTACATTTTAATTCCAGGCATTGCTGGCTATCCTGCCGCCCAGGATCCTAGAAACACACCACTGCAGTCTATGATACATGTCATCCACTGGAAGATCCTGACCCACAGACAGCAGGACCACGAGGACCCCCAGGGCCCTGTGTGGCCTCACCTGCTGTGGCCAAGATCCCCCCAAAATGCCATGACTTGGCTGATGTTTTTGAGAAGGGGAAGGCAGACATCCTGCCACCACATCTGACTTACAATTGCCCAAATGATCTCCAGCCAGAAGCCGAGATCCTATTCGGTAAGATATCTGCCCTCTCTGAACCCAAACTTTGGGCTCTCCACCTGTATTTGAGGGAAAACTTTCAGAAGGGTTTCATCTACTCATCCAAATCCCCAGCAGATGCTCCAATCTTTTTTGTGAAGGTTTCTTCTGTCCGTGTATTGACTATTGGGCCCTAGACAAGGTGGCTATATAAAACCACTAGATGCTCCCTCTTCTCCATCTATAACCGTTCAGGACCAAGAAGAAAATGTGGTTTGGCAGATTCTAGATTCTTGTCAGGTCCAAGGAAAACTACACTGTCTAGTTGACTGACATGGGCATGGCCCAGATGAGTGTTCATGGGATCCTATAGAGCCCTGATCCTCCTGCACGTCTTCCACAATACTTACCCTGAGAATCCAGGTCCCGAGGCCCCTAGACAGTGCCCTCAAAGGAACTGTAGTGTCAGGAATCTGGGCATGCAGGAAAGCTAATCTCTGGGCAGCCTCATCACAACAGCTGGCCTGCAGTAGACTGCCTGATTAACCACGCAACCTGATTGGCTGCAGAGGCCAGCAGGCTAGCTCTTAAGCCAGCAGTGATAGCAGGAGACTGCTGGCTTCTCAGTGCTTGTGCCCACCACTGTGTCTGCTCCTGCCTTGCCCCTGAACTTGCCTCTGTCCTGTCCCCTGCCTTGAACCCATCCTTGCCTGATACCCTTCCTGTTCCAATTCCTGACCTCTGGTTTTGACCTTTTGCTCTGGCTCCTGACTATGGACTCTAGCTCGACCTTTGGTTCTGGTAACCAGTTTCTGCCTCCCAGTTTTACCATGGGCTTTGGCTTCTGTCCACTGACTACGGCTCTGATCCTGGCCACTAGGCTAGACTGCTCTCCTCCCAGTTCCTGACACTGAAAAAGATGGTCCTTCAACCCGGGGTGGGGCAGGGTTGATGTCTCTGGGAACTGAATATACGTGAGAAAGGTGCTTAGGCAAAGATTGTACCTTGCTAGATTAAGTTTTAGACTTTTAGAACCATATTCTGTTTTGTTTTACCTGTAATTTTCTAACTTTATTCCTTATATTTGAACTCACTTGAAATCCTATCTGTTTATTAACAAACTTGTTTTACTATTAATCTAAACCAACGGTGCTGTGAGTGTACTGAAGTGAATGTCATCTCCAGTTCATGTGGCAAGTTGATGTGTTTTGTCTCCCTAGAGGAACAAATGAACCTTATTATTTCTCTGAACTGTCCAGGAGAGGGCTGGACATTACAGGGCACACGGTTTTGGGGCAATTCAGGACTGCGAGTGTGTTGGGGTCATCTTGCTGGCTGTCACCAAGGCTTGTAGAATCCAGAGTATGACTGGCATGTTGCTGGCAGGCTTCTGGAGTCACAGTCTGCTGGACCAAGACTGCAGATCTACACAGACATTCAGGGTCTGACCTGCATGCTCATGTAGGCTGGCTGTGTCAGCCCAGGTTGGGAGCTACAGCAGCAAGGCATCGTGAGGTGACACAACTGCTCAATGGTCTGGATTGCACTCCCTAAACTGTGAGCCCTGTAACACTGTTATTACAAGAGCTTTAAGTCATAATCACATGGTTATTGCATGGTGAAACTACAGGGCAGAGTTGAGGTTGCCGGGGTCCCCTAACTATGCATTTCTATGTCTTAAAATAAATCCAAACATGTTCAATTTAACCTTAACTCTGAAGTTCCTGGGTTTGATAAAGTTTTGTTTGGGGATGATTTCAACATCCCTGTTATGCTGTTTACCCTGAATTACAGATATGTATTCTCAACTTTTTTTCTGGAAATATATAATACACTGGGACAAAATTCACTATTAATTTGGGGAAATCTACTTTGTTTTAACGTAGCTAAAAAAGCGGCCTCCACCCACTCATGTAATTTCTGTTCAAAGACAGAACAATTGCAACTGAAATTATCTATTGTTCTTTGCTTGCTTATGTTGTTTTTTCTTTGTTATTAATAAGTTATTCATAATTAATAAGTTAAGAATTTTTGCTAGTCTTCAATCATGGGGTCACCTAAAGCACATGTGATTAAACCCACTTGTGTCTAAAATAATGGGAGTCACATCCCTGAATTGGAAGATAAAGACACAATAATTAATATTTTCACTACTATTGCCTGTTTCCATAGACTATGGTTTTCAAAAAAAATTATCCAGCACTCAACACTTCAAAGCATCCCATTTTCACCCACAACCCCTTGGCAATGGGACTTTGGTACTTGCACTACTTCCAGGGGAGCACGAGTTGGGGGTGGGGTGGGGCATGCAGTGAATATGCATTGTTGTGTAGTGCACACCTCAGTTCCCCAGAAAGCACGTATCTGCCAAGGGTATGCTTCTCCTATTCAGGCTCTTGGTCTTCGGCAGCATCTCATAGTATGCACATGCACTTGGCACATCGCCAAAGCCCTTGTTCTTCTTGGTACTTGTATAGTTCTGCTGCAGCTCATTGGCTTTGTCATGGGACAAAATTCAACCCAGCAGTATTCTTCTCCCACATTTGCTGCACTAGCTGCTGGTAACTTTTGGCATCCTCGTGACTACTACAGAGATGAGACTGGACATGCTCCTCTCTCCAGACAGAAAGGAAGTCCAAGACCTCAGCACAGAACCATGCATAGGGCATGAATGTGGCAATGGCCTCAGGATCCATGTACTTGCAAATACATGCTTTGGGGATGCTGTTAATCCTTCCACATTTAACTGTCCAGTGCTCTGCTTTCAAAACATGTGCACAAGGCATCCCTGACTCTGGGTCCCCTGGTGAGGGAGACACCGGTTAGAGGAAGCTCTCTGGGTGTTCATAACAAGCTAAATGTCTCTCCACTCTCCCTCCAACCCATCTGAGAGTCTCTTGGCCTTGCTATCACATATATTATGCAAAACTCAACAAGCACTAATAACATGACTCGGACGTCTCCCAAAAGTGTCAAGCCTTGTCATGAGACACCTACATCTTCCTTTCAGACTTCTACATGCATAGTCAGGTCACATATACACTTGGAGTTCTGGGTCTGATTCCCAGCTCACGTAGACATACTCACACTAGCTCTCATTGAGCTACTGTATGTCTATATGAGCA
Source organism: Eretmochelys imbricata (assembly GCF_965152235.1). Lineage (NCBI taxonomy): Eukaryota > Metazoa > Chordata > Testudines > Cheloniidae > Eretmochelys > Eretmochelys imbricata. The sequence goes on from NC_135577.1 coordinate 18,611,993, forward strand.
GGGAATCACACCCATAACTCCAAGTGTAGAGGCAGCCTTTGTGCCAAGGACATTAATGAAAATATTAAATAAGATCAGCCCCAAGACTGATCCTCGAGGAACTCCAATAGTAACCTCCCTCCAGCCCGCTCGTTCACCTTTCAGCATAACCCACTGTCATCTCCTCTTTAGCCAGTTCCTTACCCACCTTACAATTCTTGTACTATTCAGTTATGCTCTAATAAATTTGTTAGTCTTTAAGGTACCACAAGACTCCTAGTTGTTTTTGCTGAAACAGATGAACACAGCTACCCCTCTGAATCTTTTCTAATGTAATTAATCATTTATCATGTAGTACCATGTCAAAAGGTAAACTGGAGTTCAAATATATTATTTCTTTTATCTAAAAAAATAATTATCTTCTCAAAAAAAATCAGTGTAGTCTGGCACGATCTTCCTTTGGTAAATCCATGTTGTATAACATCCCCCTTTCTGTTTCCCTCCAAGACTGTAAGTGTTCTTTCCTTTGACATTTGTTCTAAAACCTTGAACACTATTGAGGTCAGACTAATGGACCTGTAGTTGCCCCAATCACTATTCTCCCGCCTCCCTTAAATATAGGTGCAACATTGGCTATTCTCCAGTGATACAGCACCACTCCAAAACGACAGATCTGACAGAATGGCTTAAAAGTGAGGCATTTATTATCTCCAGTTACCCCTTTGCTAACTTTGGAGGCTATCTCCCTCAGGTATATTCCCAAAAGGTAGAGATAGTCCCCTGGAATAGAGCCTGCCAGCCAGCCAGGCACATACCCTGGGCTGGTATTTATCCATATGGACCGTCTTAGAGATGTTGCTTGAATGGAGAGGAATGACCATTTATAAGGGCTGCCCTGGAAAGTAGAGCTGGTCAGAAATTTTCTGATGAAACTTAATTCAAGAATGCAGATTTGCTGGACTGAGACATTTCCCTGAATTTATTGTAGCTTCTACTAAACTTCTGCTAGTGTTCCAGGGTCCACAGCTCCTCAGGAGGATGCCTGCCAGCCCTGCTGTGCTGACCAGCATCAGGTCTCAAGGGACTTTTAGGCTCACTGCTCCATGGCTCTGGGTAACACCTGCCATGCAGACTGACCCAGGATCCATGGCCCTGGTGCTGCAGACTTCAGGCTGTCTCAGGAGTCAAAGCCCTGATGTCCCTGACCCTGGGACAGTCTACATAGCAGGACTGCTTCAGACTCCCAGACCCTGGGAGCTGGGAGCAGCTGTTAAGTGAAATTGAATGTCAAAAATGTCAATTTCACTCAGCAGCTGCCAGTCTGGGAATCAAATATCTTTCTGGAAACATCATGTGACTCCTTCCAACTTCTCCCTCCTCTCCCTTCTCACTCCTGCTCCTCTTTTGAAGAGCCTTGTATCTGACTGTCCTTTCCTCTCTGCATTGTTGTCATCTATCACCTATGCAGCTCCTCCCTGTCAGTCTTCCTCTGATTTTGACTCCTGGCTCTTTCTTCCTCTCCTCACAATCTCCCACACTCATCATCAGTGACTTCAACTTCTATACTGTTGATCCATCTGACCCTTTAGCCACCAGCTCCTCACTCTCATCTCTTCATTCAACCTGCAAACCCGGTTCAACTCTTCCACTCCCCAAAAGGCCCATTTCACCAAACACTACTCTCCCCATTACTGAATTCCCCCTCTCTGACCATCCCCTGGTCTCTTTCACCATCCGCATCTGTCACTCTGTAAAGTCTTGCCACCGGGTCATTCTGTGACTTTGAGTCCAACAATGTGTATTACTTCTCTTCTTTCAGCCCTCTGCCCCCTTTTTTTCAATCAACATGGTCATTGATTCTCTCCCTTTGCCACCCTTGGCTCTTTTCCCCCTCTCCCCCAACACAAGGTCCACACCCCCCATCCCTGGCTCACTCCCAACATCCATTTCCTCTGCTCCTGCTCCACACAGCTGAGTGTGTGACATTGCACTCATATGTGTTATGAAAATATGCTTGTGAATATGAACATGACATAACTGGAATAGGCCTTATGCGAAAGGCCCCTTGTAAGGTATCATGAAAAAGTTGTAATCTGCTGAATGTGATTTTCTTCTTGTATGCATGTATCATTATTATATCTGAATATGAAGTATAAATCTGAGGTCCTATTGTAATTATGCTAAGTGAGGGCCATTAATGGTGCTTTAGGAACTTGATGGCTCCCATTTACCAGAACCAGAACCAGAACAATTGGCCGTGAAAGGTTTTGTTTACCTGCAAGCCTTCCTGTGTATGTATGGGCCAGCCTCTGAACAATGGAAACTGGGATCTTATAAGACATGTGACCATGTCATCTGATACTGGAATCCATCTTAAATTTGGTACTTTTCGACAGGGGGGTGGGGAATCAAACAAAGGTTTCCTGCATTAGGGAAATTCTGTTTAAGGCGGGGGAAGTAAACAACGAGAGTCTTCAACAGGCTTTAGAGACTGCCTCCCCACCCCAAAGAGATACCTGAAAACACCTGGAAAAAAAAGGATTGTAACCACAGGGGTGGGAGAGAACTGCTGGACTCAGGTCAGAAAAGACAACACTGACCTGAGAAGGACTTTACCTGAAATAACATCTAGGGTGAGAAGCTATCATTTGTAACCAGTTTCTTAGTCTATTAAGTTTAGCCTTGCATGTTTGTTTTATTTTTCTTGGTAAGTTACTTTGTTCTGTCTGTTACTTTTTGACCACTTAAGTTCTACCTTTTATACTTAATAAAATCACTTTTGTTTATTAATAAACCCAGTGTAAGTAGTTGTTACCTGTGGGGGCAAACTGTTTGTGCATATCTCTCTTTCTTTGATAAAGAGGATGAACAATATGAATTTATATTGTATAAAATTTTATACAGTGTAAGGCAGATTTTTCTGGGGTTTAGATCCCTTTGGGGCTGGGTATCTGAGTGCTGGAGACAGGTATCTTGCTGTCCTGTTTTCAGTGAAGGGGCATGGCCCAGACCCTGGGTCTGTGTTACAGCAGGCTAGCATGTCTGGCTCAACAAGACAGGGTACTGGGGGCCCAGGCTGGCAGGGAAAACAGGCTCAGTGGTAATTTCAGCACATCAGGTGACAGTTCCAAGGGGGTCTCTGTGACTGAACCCATCACAGAGTGTCTCTGGCAGAAATCATATGAACAACCTGACTTCCTCCACTACAGATTTGTTCTCTCCTCTTTCAGTTCTGCCATCTTCCTATCTAAACAACTCTTCTTCTCCAACTTAATTGAATCCCACGCCTGTAATCCCAGTCAACTATTCATCGCCTTTGACTTCCTCTTCCCTCCCCCGTACCGCACTTTCCTTGGCACAGGATGTCACTAAATTCTGATCCCTCGCCTTGCCCCACCTCACACTGCCCTCCTACCACTCACCCCTCCTTCTCCTCAGCCACTGACACAGAAATTTCTTGTCTGCTTTTCTCCTCCAATCCCTCCAACCGTGGCAGTGACCCTGTGACAGGGTTTACCAACACCGCATTGGTTAGGCAAGGGTTAAAGAGGTGCTCTGGGCCCCTCACCTCTGCTGGGTATGCTCTCAGTGGAGGGCACATTGAAAAGGGAGTTTCTCAGCTCAGTCTGGGCTGACTGAGGAGGAGAGAAGTCAGGTGCAGCAGCCTCCTGCAGGGAAGCTGACAGGGCTCCATGCTGACAGGACCGAGACACTGGAAGCCTATTGACTGGAAGCCCATTGAGCTGGGTGATGACTCGCTGAGGCCAGTGGAAGCAACTCCGCAGATGGATCAGAGGGGAACACAGGAGAGACCCCAAGTCCAACTCATGATGACATAGGAAGGACTGGAACAAGGGTAGGAAGTGACTCGGGGAACTCGTTTAGGGGCATCAGGCCTTGAGCCCTGTGCAAGGGCCACTGTTTGGAAGGGCCCTAGGTCAGAACCTGGTGGAGTAGGGTGGGCCCATGTTCCCCTACCACCCACCCTTTGCCAATAGGCAACACTACCTTGAACTATAGCTGCTAGGCAAAACAGCCTTTGGACTCTACCAGAGGGTAACACTACCCTGAGCTACAGCTGCTAAGTGAGGTGGCCTATGGACTCTTGCCAGTGGGTGACACTACCTGAAACTGTAACTGCCAAGGAAATTGACTCTTGGACTCCCACAGTTAGGCTTTACACTGTGGAGTGTCACATTTAGGCAGTACTTCTGGCCCAGAACACACAGCCAACCCCCCCCCGCCACACACACACACACACTTGGTGGAGAATGCGGACATTGTCTGGGTCCTGTTAGAAAGGCAAGAGAGAGAGTTAAGGGGGCTAAGTGGCAAGGAAACCATGGACACAGGAAAGCTGCTGAAGTGGTTGTTGGAGAGCCAGCAGCAGCAGGTGGCCCAAAGGCATCAGGGGCAGCTGCTACAACATGTTGCGGCCCAACAGCAACAATAGAGGGCCCAGCAACAAGAACAGCAGCAACAGCTGATGCATGAGTTGGCGGCCTAGCGCCAGCTGCAGCAAGAATTTTTGATTCAACTGATGTCAGCACAACTACATCCGCAAGGGGAATCCAATGTCACCACGCCCGGGCTGGTGGGAGACAACCCCCCTGCCAGGCTGCCCGTATCAGCGCACAAAACCGGGACCTGTGGATGACCCTTAGGCCTTCCTGGTCACCTTCAAATGGGTGGCCACCACCACATGCTGGCCACCAGAACACTGGGCTACCAAAGTGGTCTCCTATTTAACCAACCCCACACAAGCCACATATCAGATCCTAGACCCTATGGAGGTGCTGGACTATGCCAAGATAAACGCTGCCACTTGGGCATCAGTCCAGAAATGTTCCAACAGAGGTTTCATCAGGAGAAATCAACCCTGAGGTCCAACCCCATGTGGTGGCCCAATGTCTGGGTGAAGCACTACAGGCCATTGACCCTGTCCGAAGTGGTGATGCTCATAGAGGATTGCATGACTTAAAAGGACCTGGCCCCTTCGGCCCCAAGTCAGGAAGCCGTGGGAGTAAGGAACCAAATACCAGCAGAGGTCAGGTGAGGTGAGAAGAACAGGGACCACTGACCTGACCACTCTAAAAGAGATACACTCAGCCACAGGGAAGAACATGAATATCGATACGCTACACAGGGAAGATGAAAAACCCTGGAGAGAAGGAGACACACCATCCTAGAAAGGAGCACGCTGGCAGGGGTCCCGAAGGGCCAATGCTTTGAGGGAGGGGCTTTTCAGGTTGGAGTGCCCCTTTATGGATTGTAGCTATATAAAGGCATGGGCCACAGGCCCACAAGCTCAGAAGAAGGACACGCCCAATCTACTGCTCCAGTGTGGGTCAACGGCACCCAGATAATGGGCCTGGTGGATTCCGGGTGCAGCCAAACTCTTGTCCGGACCAGCCTGGTGGAATTCCCTGACACAGCACAGGCCCATATGTATCATCTGTGCATCCATGGGGATGGACAGTCTTACTCAGAAACCAAGGTACAGCTTAAAGTAAAAGGCCATGAGGAACCTGCCAGGTCAGCCTAGTGACTACCCTTGCCTATCCTGTAATCCTGGGATGGGACTAGAGGTGGTTTCCTGAAACAATGGAGATCCTGAAGCAATGGAGCAGCAACCACCCCACAGAAACAAACCCAGGCCCAAAAGTGAGGGGTTTCATAGTCCAAAAGGAGATGGAGGACTCGGATGAGAGTCCCTCAGACCAGGCAGAGCCAGCAGTGTCATGCCCCACAGATGTGGAGGCATTGGAAAAGACAGGCCAAGAATGCTTGATGAACAATGAGGACTTTTTGTGGGAGCAGAGAGAAGACCAGACCCTAAGTCCTGCCTGGGACCAGATAGTTACCCCTGACAGGGAGGGGACTGGGGACCTCAGACATCACAGGGACCTACCTTTGAAATCCACAACAAGAGACTGTACCAGTAACAAAAGACCCGCAAACCCAGAAGATGCTGCAGCAGCTGTTAGTTCCCAAGATGTTCCAGCAGGAGCTATTACTCCTGGCCCACTCGGTGCCATGTGCCAGACACTTGTGTAGAGACAAGACACTGCAAAAGGTAGCCCACATTTTTTTTTGGCCAGGCATCCAAATGTTTCTGTGCGATTTCTGGGTGCCAGCTGAAAGGGCCCAATGGGATGCCCAAGGCACCCCAATTCCAATTCCCATAAAGGGAATACCGCCTGAGTGGGTAGGAATGCACCTGGTAGGACCCCTGAAGAAGAGTAGGTCTAGGTTCTGGTATATACTGGTGATTGCAGACTATGCCACCCAGTATCCTGAGGCCATTCCATTGTGCACAACGAAGGCACCCGCCACAGTGGGCAAGCTAATGAAGGTCTTCACCAGGATTGGAATCCCGAAGAAAATCCTGATGGACGGAAAGTCCAACTTCTTGTCTCAGTTGAAGAAAGTGTTGTAGATTACTGAAAATCCAGGTCCTCAAGACATCAGTCTACCATCCACAGACTGACAGGCTGGTGGAATGGTTCAATGGCAGCCTGAAATCCACACTAAGGAAATTCATTGACACCAACCCACAACACTGGGATAGGCTACTACCAGTGTTGTTAATTCACCAAAGGCTAGGTACCCCAAGCCTCTTCGGGATTTCCCCGTTTTGAGCACTTGTACGGGTGGCAGCCCAGGGGGATTCTAGATCTCCTATGGGAAACTTGGGAGAAGCAAGAGTCCTGGGTCATAGGCTCAGTACCGTATATATTGCAACTACGGGAACAACTCAAGACACTGGGCGGGATGGTGGTGAGGGGGTTCACCAGGGAGAATCTACTGAGAGCCCAACAAACCCAAGAACACCTATACAATTGGGAACCCAACTGCAGATGTTTGAGCCAGATGACCAAGTATTACTGTTACTGGTGGCAAGAGCCGTTTGAGGTGGTCCAGAGGGTAGGGATCATGAACTACAAAATCCGCCTGCCAAGGCAATGGAAGGAGATGCAAATTTAAAGTTTGTTGATATCCCTAGCACCAGAACTGGTACCTCAAGCATTGGCTCTACCAGACCCAACCTCTCTCCCAGTGGGCCTGGAACAACAAGCCCAACTGAGTCAATGGTCCTGGGCCTTCCCTGCGATAGTCTCAACATGACCAGAGAGGATGAGCCTGACTCACTATCACATCACCAATATGCTCTGGGACAGAAGGTACAGGACCGCCATCACCCCTTGCCAAAGAAACTTAAGGCAATTCTAGTCCTGGGGGCTGTCGAAGAATCCCGTAGTGAGTGGGAAGTGAGCCTCATCATCCTAATACCAAAAACAGATGGCTCAATGAGGTTTTGCATCGACTTCAGGAAAGTTAATGCTCTATTTCACTTTGACACCTACCATTAGGTGATGTTGCCAGCCCAGAGAACACAGCCAGCCCCTCAACAGACCCCATCCCATCCCATCTCCTGAGCTCCCTCTCTCTCATCCACTCCCTCTTATTTTTAACTTCTCACTCTCCTCTGGCTCTTTGCCCTCACTATACAAGAATGCTTTAGTCTCTCTCTTCTTCAAAATCCCACCCTTGCCCCACTTGCCCCTCCATCTACTGCCCCATCTCCATTCTCTCTAAACTCATTGAATTTGTTGTCTACAATTGCTGTCTGGAAATACTCTCCCCAATTCTATCCTAGACCCTCTTCAATCCAGCTTCCATCCCTTGCACTCCCCAGAAATCACTTTTGATAAAGTCTCTAATGACCTCTTCCTGGCCAAAGCTCAGAACCAGTACTCCATGCTCATCTGCCTGGGCCTGTTGGCCACCTTTGAAATCATCAATCATGCTCTTCTTGAAATATTGCCCTCCATTGGCTTTCATGATTCAGTCCTCTCCTGTTTCTACCCCACCTCTCTAATGGTTCCTTCAGTGCTTTGTTTGGAAGAGCCTCCTCATCCCCCTCCAACTTTCTGTGAGTGTTCCACAGGGACCCATCCTTGATTCCTCCTCTTCTCCCTCCACATCTTGTCTCTGGGCAATCTTATTTGTAAACACAAACTCAACTACCATCTCTATACTGATGACTCACAGATCTACCTTTCTGCTATGGGCCTTTCTTTTACTGTTCAAACGAAAATCTCAGCCTGTCTCTGACCTTCCCTTGTGGATGTCTCACTGTCAGTTTACACTCAACATAGCCAAAACAGATTCCTGAATCTTCCCATCAAGCCTTCCTCCTCCTTTTTTCTCAGTCACTGTGAACAGCACCATTGTCCTCTTTGTCACTCAGGCCCATAACCTCGGTGGTCATCTTTGACTCAGCCTTCTCCATAAATCTTCACATCCAGGATGCATCTGACTTCTGCCAATTCTTCCTGAATAACAGCTCTAAGATTACATGGCAAAAAAGTTGTTAACCAAAGTTAAGGTTGCTCAGCGATGACTTGTGCTCTTCTAGAACATTGAAGTCAGCAAAACTCAAGCTTGTGTAAACCAGGAAATGCATAGTGAAGGTACACATCCACACAATCATAAATCTACCTTCTCTGAGGCTGGCAATAGCCACTAGGAATTATCTCCATGCACTCCAGCTGCATTCACTTGTTAGATTGGGTGTAGCTGTATTGAATTATGATGGAGATAGTTAGTGCAGGTTGAAAGAACTGTGACTGTGATATGAGGTGATCTGTGAGGCTCTGGCCTTCTAGGTGGGTGGGAGGTGAGCCTCTCTTCCTGACCCCTGTGTGAGTAACCAAAGGAAACAGGTGAATATGAACCTTGGGAGATCCAGTATGCCTCATTTCAGTTTTGTGTTGTGTAGGCTATTTCACTAGCAGGGCACAGGGGTCTTCTTACCATGGGGATAATCACTAGTTAGGTAGCAGATGAGTGTGTTCTGTAGGTTTAATGAAAGGTAAGTGAAAGTACAGTGTTTGATGGTATTGGGTGCATAAGGGTGATGTTGTAAAACAGGCTTGAAGATGTAAAAGTTAGTAATTGTGGTGTTTCTGTGAAGTAAGCTCATGTATAAGAGGGAAGGTGTAGGGAGCTCCTGTTCAGTACAGAGCAAAGGCAGAGTGTGAGCATGTGTTAAGGATTTATTGGGGCAGGGCTCAAATAGGATACACATAAGTTTGCATGGGCATGTACCTTAACTGCATTTCCTGGGTATTCACAAGTTTGAGATTTGCTGAACCTAATGTTCTGGAAAGGCAAAGATACCACCGGGCAGCCTTAACTCTGGGTTAACAATGTTTTTTCCCATTTAATTTTCTAGTTTTTTTTAACAGAATAGAAATGTTGTTAATGGTCATTTAAGTAGCTTAATTATCATTTAGGTGTGCAGTGCAGATGTTCCTGTGCACAGGTAACAAATAACGTCTAGCTCTTACATAGCACTTTTTATCAGTAGATCTCAAGGAGGCAAATGCCATTATTCTACTTATAGAGAATGAGAAACTGAGGCACAGAGAAGTGAAGTGACTTGGGTTAAAGTCACCCAGCAGGAAGGTGGTAAACGTGGGAATAGAGCCCAGGCCTGGATGAGAGCAATATGTCTGAAGCGTAATCTAGCTAAGACTGAGGTAATGCTCAGACTGGGAGAAGCAACTCGATGATATGATGAGGCAGATATCTCACCCTTTGATTGCAAACATGAAACGTTAAATCTGGGAATGTACTGGATCTTCAGCTGCCACCGAAAGATCAGATGGCAATAATGTCCAAGAATGCTTTTTACCAGCTGCAACTGCAAGGAGATTGTATCCATTTCAGTCGGATGTGGACCTCACAACCATAATCCATGCCTTTCTCACCCCAGAACTGGATTACTGCAGTGTGCTTTATTTGAGGCTACACCTTAAGTCAATCCAGAAACTTAGGCTAGTGCACAATGCAGTAGTCTGCCTCTTAAGTAGTGCTTCCCAGGGGCAGCACATGTCACTGGGTTCCCCACAATTTCCATTGGTTACCTACTGGTTTCCAATTTGAATTTGAGGAGCTAGTTTTGGTTATAAACACCAAAGACTATGTTTACACTGCAACTGGGAGGTGTGTTTCCCAGCCCTGGCAGACAGACTTGTACTAGCTCTGCTCAAGCTAGTGTGCTAAAAATAGCAGTGTGGACATTTCAGCATGAGCGGTGACTTAAGCTAGCCACCTGTGTTTGCACCCAGAGGGTCAGGCCGGCTTGAACTTGGGTGGCTAGCCTGACCAGTTGCCCATGCTGAAACATCCACACTCCGAAGTTCCCGATCCTCTGCTCTATCCCTGACTCTGGCTTCGACCCTTGGCTTGATGCCTGATTCTGATTCCAGTTTGACCCCTGGCTCATCCCCTGACTCTGATTCCAGCTTTAACCCTTGGCTTAACTTTTGATTCTGACTCCACCTTTGACCCTTAGCTTGACTCCTCGCTCCATCTCCATGTCAAACCCTGGCTCCTGACTCCAACCATTAGGCATGACCACCCATGTCCTTGTCCTTATAGCTTGCTCACACCACTGGAACTCCTCTGGGTGGGCCCAGCATACGATGGACCCAGCAGAGTCCCCTGTACCTCAGAGGGCATCAGCACTGCACAAGCAGGTGATCCATCTCTAGGCGGACAACTGAGTATTACAGGCACAAAAGGTGCAGCCAGCTGCTGAGAATCAGGCGTTGCTAGAGTAAGACCATCAACTCCACACAGAGAATGCTGTGCTCTGGGCCCGTCCATCTGCACTGTCACCTGAGCTTGGTCCTACTATCCCACTGCCCAAACACTTTGATGGGAGCAGCCCCAAGTTCTGAGCCTTCATGAATCAATGCTGCCTCTTGTTCTTGCTTCTGCCACAGACATACGCTTCTGACCAGGCCAAGGTAGGCCTGGTAATCATCCTGCTGACTGGGCAGGCATTAGATGGGCTTCTCCCCTGTTGAAACCCTGAAATCTGGTGCTATCCAATTCGGATGCCTTCCAGTGAGCTTTATTTGTAAGTCCACCTGACCTGTTGGAGATCCACCCTCTTTGTTTTAAAAAAAAAAAAAGAAAAGAAAAGAAAAAAATGGAAGCCTACAACTATGTGTGGATTATTGGGCCCTGAATCAGGTCACCATTAGAAACGGATACCCATTACCACTAATCCCCAAGCTAATGGACCATGTGAGCACCGCTTGAGTATACACAAAGCTAGATCTCCAGGGGATGTACAACCTAGTATGTGTTAGAGCTGGGGATGAATGGAAGACTGTCTTTCCAACTCATTATGGTCACTTCAAGTATCTCATGATGCTCTTTGATTTGACAAACACACCCACAATGTTCCAACATTTTATTACTGACATACTTTGGGACATACTGGATCAATATTTGGTAGAACACCTGGATAACACTTATTTTTTCGGACAACACCAAACAACACACCATGCACGTCTGTTCCATCCTGAAGAGGCTGCACTAACATGGCCTCTATGCTAAGCTAGAAAAGCGTGCCTTGGATCAGTCCTCCATAGAAATCTTAAGGTTCATCCTACATCCCACTGGTATGAAATAGACCTGCACAAGGTAAAGGGAGGCCTCAAGTGGAACGTTCCATGATGCTGCCATGAACTACAACATTTCCTGTGGTTTGCAAGCTTCTATTGGCTGTTCATCCTGATCACTCGTCTTACTGTCCTGCACTAAAAAAACACCAGGTTCCTCTGGTTTCCCGAGGCCCAGCAGGCCTTTGAGGAAGTAAAACTCATGTTTACCACCACTCCTATATTGGTCCGCCCGGACACCACACAAGCCTTCATAATTGAAGTGGATGCTTCCAATTGGCAATTGCAGTGGTAGTAACCCAAACGTACAGTCCTCAACAATTGCTACATCCATGTGCCTTTTACTCCAGGAAATTCTCACCCACAGAGCAAAATTACAACATTTTAGACAAAGAATTCATGGCAAATAAGATTGCCTTTGAAGAGCGGCATCACTATCTGTAAGGGGCCTGATACCCCATTCAGGCATACACCATCATAAAAACCTAGAATATCTGCATCGGTCCAAAGTCCTCAATCAATGACAATTTAGGTAGGCCTCATTCTTTCTGTGCTTTGATTTCCTAATCTCCTATCATCCAGGAACCAAAAATAGCATGGCTGATGCTCTGTCTCAAAAGGGAGAATATTATGCTGACCTGAAGGACTCAAACCCTAAAATCTCCTGCATCCTCAAACCTTGTAACTTTCTGGGCATGGCTTCCCACCAAGACTTGCTCACCCTCATACAGCCTATGGGATCCCTCCTGATAAGCAGAAGCCATAAGCAAGGAACTCCACAAAGTCCAAGACAGGGTACCTAAATGAAGGGGCATATACATGTTCCCCCCCGCCCCACCGGCCTCCAAGGACTACAGATCTACAAGTATGTCATAACTCCCCACTGGTACGATATTTTGGTCACTTTAAAACTGTGTGCCCAGTCTCTTGTCTCTTCTGATATTCTTGTATGAGTGCCAGAGCACAGGCCTATGGGTCTCTTGAAATGCATGGACCCACTCCAAGGTACTGCACAATAAACCCTTCAGACTCATTCAACCCCTCAAGACTCCATCCGGCCTCTGGACAGTTCTCCTGGATTTTTGTAGTAGAATCACTGAGTCCAGTGGGTTCATGACCATTCTCACAGTAATGGACCACCTCACAAAGATGGCACTCTTCATCATCTGCCCTGGCCCAACCTCCTCCTCCACCTGCCTGGCTCTGGGTGGATCAAATTGTCTACCTTCATGTCTTCCTGGAGCACATCAACCATGACCGCAGTGTGTAATTTATCTCCCACACTGGCGAGGAGTTCTCTGGATTCTGGGCATCTGCTTCTCTCTCTCCTTCACCTACCATTCCCAGACAAAAGACCAAATGGAAAGAACTAACCAGATCCTGGAACAGTATCTTCAATGCTACATAAAATTCCACCGGAACAACTGGCCCTTGCTGCTACCTCAGGCAGAATTCATGTACAATTATGCAGAAGGATTCACCAAGGGCAAGTCATGCCTGACTAACCTAATTGCCTTCTATGATGAGATAACTGGCTCTGTGGATGAGGGGAAAGCAGTGGACGTGTTAATCCTTGACTTTAGCAAAGCTTTTGATACGGTCTCCCACAGTATTCTTGCCAGCAAGTTAAAGAAGTATGGGCTGGATGAATGGACTATAAGGTGGATAGAAAGCTGACTAGATCATCGGGCTCAATGGGTAGTGATCAATGGCTCTATGTCTGGTTGGCAGCTGGTATCAAGTGGAGTTCCCCAAGGGTCGGTCCTGGGGCTGGTTTTGTTCAATATCTTCATTAATGATCTGGAGGATGGCATGGATTGCACCCTCAGCAAGTTTGCAGATGTCACTAAATTGGGAGGAGAGGTAGATACGCTGGAGGGTAGGGATAGGATACAGAGGGACCTAAACAAATTGTAGGATTGGACCAAAAGAAATCTGATGAGGTTCAACAAGGATAAGTGCAGGACGGAAGAATCACATGCACTGCTACAGACTAGGGACTGAGTGGCTAGGCAGCAGTTCTGCAGAAAACAACCTAGGGGTTAGAGTGGATGAGAAGCTGGATATGAGTCAACAGTGTGCTCTTGTTGCCAAGAAGGCCAATGGCATTTTGGGCTGTATAAGTAGGAGCATTGCCAGCAGATCGAGGGATGTGATCATTCCCCTCTATTCGGCATTGGCGAGGCCTCATCTGGAGTACTGTGTCCAGTTTTGGGCCCCACACAACAAGAAGGATGTGGAAAATTTGGAGAGAGTCCAGCAGAGGGCAACAAAAATGATTAGCGGCCTGGAGCACATGACTTATGAGGAGAGGCTGAGGGAACTGGGATTGTTTAGTCTGCAGAAGAGAAGAATGAGGGGGGATTTGATAGCTGCTTTCAACTACCTGAAAGGGGGTTCCATAGAGGATGGAGCTAGGCTGTTCTCAGTGGTGGCAGAACAAGGAGCAATGGTCTCAAGTTGCAGTGGGGGAGGTCTACATTGGATATTAGGAAAAACAATTTCACTAGGAGGGTGGTGAAGCACTGGAATGGGTTACCTAGGGAGGTGGTGGAATCTCCTTCCTTAGAGGTTTTAAAGTCAGGTTTGACAAAGCCCTGGCTGGGATAATTTAGTTGGGGATTGGTCCTGCTTTGAGCAGGGGGTTGGACTGGATGACCTCCTGAGGTCCCTTCCAACCCTGATATTATATGATTCTATGATACGGCTCTGACCCTGGCCACTTGGCTAAACTGTCCTCATCCCAGTTGGCTGACACTGAAAAAGATGGTCCTTCAAGCCGAGGTGGGGCAGGGTGGATGTCTCTGGGAACTGAATATAGGTGAGAAAACTGCTTAGGCAAAAATTGTACCTTGCTAGATTAAGTTTTAGACTTTTAGAACCATATTTTGTTTTGTTTTACTTCTAATTTTCTAACTTTATTCCTTATACTTGAACTCACTTGAAATCCTTGAAATCTGTGTTTGTTTATAAACTTGTTTTACTACTAATCTAAACCAATAGTTCTGTGAGTGTACTAAAGTGAATGTCATCTCCAGTTCATGTGGCAAGTTGGTGTGTTTTGTCTCCTTAATGGAACAAATGAGTCTTATTATTTCTCTGAACTGTCCAGGAGAGGGATGGACATTATAGGCACATGGTTTTGGGGCAATTCAGGACTTGGAGTATATTGGAATCGTCTTGCTGGTTGTAACGAAGGCTCATGGAATCCAGAGTGTGACTGGTGTGGTGCTGGCAGGCTGCTGGGGTCAGGGTCTGCTGGACCAAGGCTTCCGCTATACACAGGCACTCAGTGTGTGACTTGTACGCTCATGTAGCCTGGCTGTGAGCAGCCCAGGTTGGGAGCTCCAGCAGCAAGGCATTGTGAAGTGACACAACCCTTCACTGGTCTGGATTGCACTCCCAAAACTGTGAAGCCCAAAACATACTGATTACAAGTGCTTTAGGTCATAATCATTTGGTTATTGCATGGTGTCACTACAGGGCAGAGTTGAGGTTTCCTCATTTCTATGTCTTAAAATAAATCCGAACATGTTAAGTTTAACCTTAACTCTGAAGTTCTTGGGTTTGATTAAGTTTAGTTTGGGGATAATTTCAACGTCCCTGTTATGTAGTTTACCATAAATTATAGATATGTATTGTCAACTTTTTTCTCTGGAAATATATAGGACACTGGGACAAAATTCACTATTAATTTGGGGAAATAATCTACTTTGTTTTAACTTTAAAAAGTGTGCTTCCTCTCCCACAAGTGGACTCACTGTTAAATGTGTAATGTCCAAAGTCTGAACAATTGCAACTGAAATTACCTATTGCTCTTTGCTTGCTTATGTTGTTTTTTCTTTTTTATTAATAAATTATTCATAATTAATTAGTTAAGAACTTTTGCTAGCCTTTAACCATGGGCTCATCTAAAGCACATGTGACTAAACATACTTGTATCTAAATTAATGGGAGCCATACCCTGAATTGGAAGATAAAGACACAATTATTATTATTTGCACTACTATTGACTGTTTCCATTGACTATGGTTTTCAAAATATCACTCGGTACTCAACATTTCAAAGCATCCCATTTTCACCCACAACCCCTTGGCAATGGAACTTCAGGTTTTCATGCAGGTCCCCACATCTGTACCCTAGAGTTCAGAGTGGGGAAGGAACCTTGACATGGTGGCAGAGTGGTGGGATTAACCTGAAATCCTTTCGAGATCAATTTGAGATTTTTTGAACCAGAAAAACAGATTTTAAAAAGGAATTTTTTTTTTCCTTTGGGGCTGCTGGAAAGGAGGTTCAACTGAAAGCAGCTAGTTTTAGCTGCAGCTCCCCCACTGCAACTTGAGACCATTACTCCTTGTCCTGTCCTCTTCTACCACTGAGAATAGTCTAGAACCATCCTCTTTGGAACCACCTCTCAGGTAGTTGAAAGCAGCTATCAAATCCCCCCTCATTCTTCTCTTCTGCAGACAAAACAATCCCAGTTCCCTCAGCCTCTCCTCATAAGTCAAGTGAAGACACTGCGGTGAGTAGATCTAAGTACATCGACTTCAGCTACATTATTCACATGTGAAAGCAATGCTCCTCTGCCATGTACATTGGTCAAACTGGACAGTCTCTACGTAAAAGAATAAATGGACACAAATCAGATGTCAAGAATTATAACATTCAAAAACCAGTCGGAGAACACTTCAATCTCTCTGGTCACTCGATTACAGACCTAAAAGTGGCAATACTTCTACAAAAAAACTTCAAAAACAGACTCCAACGAGAGACTGCTGAATTGGAATTAATTTGCAAACTGGATACAATGAACTTAGGCTTGAATAGAAACTAGGAGTGGATGGGTCATTACACAAAGTAAAACTATTTCCCCATGTTTATCTCCCCCCCACCCCAAACTGTTCCTCAAACATTCTTGTCAACTGCTGGAAATGGCCCACCTTGATTATCACTACAAAATGTTCTCTCCCCACCCCCACCGCTTTCCTGCCTTGATTATCACTACAAAAGATACTCCACATCGCCCCCCCCCCACTCTCCTGCTGGTAATAGCTCACCTTAAGTGATCACTTTGGTTACAGTGTGTACGGTAACACCCATTGTTTCATGTTCTCTATGTATATAAATCTCCCCACTGTATTTTCCACTGAATGCATCCGATGAAGTGAGCTGTAGCTCACGAAAGCTTATGCTCAAATAAATTGGTTAGTCTCTAAGGTGCCACAAGTACTCCTTTTCTTTTTGTGAATACAGACTAACATGGCTGCTACTCTAATAGCTGAAGTAGCGTAACTTAGATCAATCCCCCCGGCCCCAGTGTAGACCAAGGCTTAGGGTATAAAACAGAACACAGAGTCCCACTGCTTGGCTGTTTGTCCTTCCCCCACCTATGCTGCAAGCAACAAGGACACCCAGAAGACTGAAGATCCAACAGAGAAGACTGGCCGAGGTTTCAATGGTGAAACCTGTGTACTATGAACTGCAATATCCACTGGGGAGAGAAAAACTGCTTAATCTAGATGTTGCCCAGCCTAATAGGGTTGAGAGTTTAGATTGTGTGCTTATGTTTTATTTTCTTTTGGTAATTAACTCTGACTTTTTGTCTATCACTTATAATCACTTAAAATCTATCTTTTGTAGTCAAACTTTTACTGTTTATTGTAACCAGTGAGTTTGCCTGAAGTGTTGATAAATCTGCTCAGGTTTGCAAAGGCTGGTGTATATCCACTTTCCATTGAGGAAGTGGTGAAACAATTAATAAATTTGCGCTGCTCATCTTGAGCAGTGCAAGATGGTATATTCCTGAGGTACAGTACTGGGAGCTGGGGGGATTCAGCTGGCAGCTTTCTCTGTGTGATTCATGACTGGCTCTGGGAGCATTCATTCAATGTAGCTGGGTGTGGGGCTCCATGTGTGGTTGTGCTGAGTGATCACAGCGCCTGGAGGGGTTTGCTGCTTGTCACTAGCAAAGCACTGTGAGAGACAGCCCAGGCTGGAAAGTTAAGGGGGCACAGCGGTCCCACAATCCCAGGCTGCACCCCGGGGATCCCTTCACAGTGAAGAATTCGGGCATCAACTGGCTCCTGTTAGAAAGGCCAAGTGAGAGTGTTAAGGGGACTAAGTGGCAAGGAAACCACGGACACAGAAAAGCAGTAGAAGTGGTTGTTGGAGAGCCAGCAGCAGCAGGTGGCCCAACAGCATCAGGGGCAGCTGCTACAACACATTGCGGCTCAACAGCACCAACCGATGGCCCATCCACAAGAACAGCAGCAACAGCTGATGCATGAGTTGGTGGCCTTGCAGCAGCTGTAGCAAAAATGTCTGATCCAACAGACGTCAGCACTACTACATCTGCAAGGGGAAGCCAAAACCGCCATGCCTGGGCCGGGGGAGACAACCCCTCTGCCAGACTGCCCATACTAGCGCATGAAGATGGGCCCTGAGGCCTTCCTGGTCACCTTCAAGTGTGTAGCCACTGCCCCATGCTGGTCACCAGAGCACTGGGCTACCTTAGTGGTCCCCTACTTAACTGATGCTGCACAAGCCACTTATCAGAACCTAGACCCTATGGAGGTGCTGGACTATGCCAAAGTGAAGGTGGCCATACTTGACCACCTGGGAATCAGTCCAGAAACGTTCTTACAGAGGTTTCATCAGGAGAAATCTGCACTGAAGTCCAACCCCGTATGGTGGCCCAATGTCTGTGGGACCAGTGCTGGTGCTGGCTAAACCCAGAGAGACAGACTGGGGTGCAGATAGTGGAGAGGATCGTGATAGAGAAATTCACCAAAATTCTCCCAGCTGGAGGAAGGGACAAGGTGAAGCACAATAGGTTGTCAACCCTGTCCGAGGTGGTGATGCTACATGGCTGCCAAGGACCTGGCCCCTTCAGCTCTGAGACCAGAAAGCCACAGGAGTTAGGACCCAAATTCCAGCAGAGACCAGATGACGTGCTAAGAACAGGGACCACTTACCAGACAAACCCTGCAAGAGGTACCCTGTGCCAGAGGGAAGAATCTGAATATTGAAGCGGTACACAAGGGAGACCAAAAATCCCAGAGAGAAGGAGACACACCATCCTAGAAAGGAGCACGCTGGCAGGGGCCAGGAGATCCTGAAGCAACGGAGTGGCAACCACTCCCAAAGAAACAAACCCAGGCACAAAAGTGAGGGGGTTCATGGACCGAAAGGAGATGAAGGACTCAGGTGAGAGTCCCTCAGACCAGGCAGAGCCACTAATGTTCGTGCCCCACAGAAGTGGAGGCATTAGACGAGACAGGCTAAGAATGCTTGATGAACAACAGGGACTTTGGGTGGGAGCAGAGAGAAGACCAGAACCTAAGTCATGCCTGTGACCAGATAGTTACCTCTGACAGGGAGGGGAGTGAGGATCTTGGACATCAAAGGGACCGCAATTTGAAATCCACAACAAGAGACTGTACCAAGCGTCAAGGTTCTTTCCCCACTCTGAACTCTAGGGTACAGATGTGGGGACCTGCATGAAAACCTCCTAAGCTTACTTTCACCAGCTTAGGTTAAAACTTCCCCAAGGTACAAATTAATTTTACCCTTTGCCCTTGGAATTTCCACTGCCACCACCAAACTTTAACTGTGTTTACTGGGAAATGTAGTTTGGACACGTCTTTCCCCCAAAAAACCTCCCAACCCTTGCATAGGTGACCACAGACCCAAAACCTTGGATCTTAGAACAATGAAAAAGCATTCAGTTTTCTTACAAGAAGACTTTTAATAGAAGTAAAGGAATCACCTCTGTAAAATCAGGATGGTAGATACCTTACAGGGTAATTAGATTCAAAACATAGAGAATCCCTCTAGGCAAAACCTTAAGTTACAAAAAAGACACACAGACAGGAATAGTCATTCTATTCAGCAAAGTTCTTTTCTCAGCCATTTAAAGAAATCATAATCTAACACATACCTAGCTAGATTACTTACTAAAAGTTCTAAGACTCCATTCCTGTTCTGTCCCTAGCAAAAGCAGCATACAGACAGACCCAGACCCTTTGTTTTTCTCCCTCCTCCCAGCTTTTGAAAGTATCTTGTCTCCTCATTGGTCATTTTGGTCAGGTGCCAGCGAGGTTACCTTTAGCTTCTTAACCCTTTACAGGTGAGAGAATTTTTCCTCTGGCCAGGAGGAATTTTAAAGGGTTTACCCTTCCCTTTATATTTATGACACCAAGTAACAAAAGACCCCCAAACCCAGAAGACGCTGCAGCAGCTGTTAGGTCCCAAGATATTCTGGCAGGAGCTATTACACCTTGTCCACTCAGTGCCGTGTGTCAGACACTTAGGAAGAGAGAAGACACTGCAAAGCGTAGCCCTCCAGTTTTTTTGGCCAGACATCCACAAGGTTTTTGTGCAATTTCGGTGCCTCAAGCCCTGGGTGCCAGCTGACAGGGCCCAACAGGATGCCCAAGGCACCCCTGATCCCAATTCCCATAATGAGAATATGGTTTAAGTGGGTAGGAATGGGCCTGGTGGGACCCCTGAAAAAGAGTGGGTCTGGGTTCCGGTATATACTGGTGATTGTAGACCATGCCACCCGGTATCTGGAGACAATTCCATTGTGCACGACAAAGGCACCTGTTAGAATACAGGCTTGTTTGTCAGCCTGAGATAGAATTTTGGGTTTGACTTTTTGATACTCTTATACTAATATGTGTGAAGAACAGTGAAGAAGGACACTGTGTTGCATTTTCCACAACCAGATGGGGCTTTTAACACAATGAGAAGAGATAAGGGATAGAGCAGTTAAAGTGTTACAGGGCATGGTGTGAGTGCTATATATAAGCATAACTGAACGGCTGCTTGGCTCCTTTCTCAAGCCAAGGACAAGCAATCAGTTAGGAGGGGCAAAGGGGGATGGGATAGGGGAGGCATAAGAAACACTAAAAGCCAAAGAAAAGCCTGCCTTGGCCAGAACACAACCTCACTCCTTACCCCTCACATGGGATACAAAAGAGGTGGGACAATGACCCTTGACTCACGACCATCCAAAATGGAACATGACCGTAAGTTGTATGGGGTGTGACTAGGGGTGTGCATTGCAGGTATATTTGAGCCTGCTAAGAAGGAGGAGGTGGGAGAAATGGGAAATGGCAAATGGGAATGGGGACACAGGCAAGGCTCTGCAGTGTCAGAGCTGGGAACAGAACACTGGGGAAACAGACTCTGCGGGCGTGCAGAGCTATGGATATGTTTGCTTGGAACTAACCCCAATAAACATCTTATTGCCTGCACTTCGGACATCTGGTCTTCTGCTTTCTGTCTGAATGACAAGAACCAGGGGAGGGGGTGAAGGGAAAGCCCTCTTAACAGCACCTGCCATAGTGTGCAAGCTAATGAAGGTCTTCATCAGGGTCAGAATCCCAAAGAAAATCCTCATGGATGGAGGGTCCAACCTCTTGTCTCAGCTGATGAAAGAGTCGTGTGAATTACTGAGAATCAGTCTACCATCCACAGACCGACAGGCTGGTGGAATGATTCAACAGCAGCCTGAAATTCATGCTAAGGAAATGCATTGACTCTGACCCATGACACTGGGATAGGCTATTACTGGTGGTGTTATTCGCCATAGGTGAGGTACCCCAAGCCTCTATGGGTTTTTCCCCTTTTGAGCTCCTGCACAGGTGGCTGCGCAGGGGGGTTCTGGACCTCCTACAGGAAACTTGGGAGGAGCAAGAGGCCTGGGTCATAGGCTTGTTAGCATATATACGGCAACTATTGGAACAACTCAAGCCACTGGCGGGGGGGGGGTTTACCAGGGAGAAGCTACTGAGAACCCAAAGAACTGAAGAACGCCCATACCAGGGGTTCTAAAACTTTTGTACTGGTGACCCCTTTCACACAGCAAGCCTCTGAGTGCGACCCCCTCCTTATAAATGAAAAACAATTTTTTATATATTTAACACCATTATAAATGCTGGAGGCAAAGCAGGGTTTAGGGTGGAGGCTGACAGCTTGTGACCCCCCCATGTAATAATCTTGCGACCCTCTGAGGGGTCCCGACCCCCAGTTGGAGAACCCCTGGCCTATACAATCTGGGACCCAACTGCAGATGTTTGAGCCAGGTGACCCGATATTACTGTTACTCTCATCCTTGGAATCTAAGCTTCTGGCCTGGTGGCAAAAGCCATTTGAGGTGGTCCAGGGTAGGTCTCGTGAACTACAAAATCCACCAGCCAAGGCAACGGAAGGACACACCACAGAAGGTTGTTTAACACAACAACCTCCTGAAGACCTAGAAAGCCTGGGAAAGTTTGATACCCCCAGAACCAGAACTGGGACCTGAGGCATTGACCCTCCCTCTGTGCCAGAGGGGCCGGAACTCAGCCCGGAACAACAAGCCCAACTTAGTGAACTGTCCCTGAGCCTTCCCTGCGATAGTCTCAATATCTAAGTTCCCTCTAAGCTGCACAGCCACTCAGCTTGTTATCAAGGGCCATGCAGGCAAGGAGAGGTGCTCTCCCTCGGCCCCAGGGTGCTGCGGAGAGAGAGGGTTGGGGGGAGTCCTCTCTCCCCATTGCAGCCCCAGGGCAGCCTGAAACCCAGCCCCCTCATCCCCAGCTCCACCCCAGAGCCCACATCCCCAGCTGGAGCCCTCACCTCCCGCACCCCAACCCTCTGCCCCAGCCTGAGCCCCTCCAAACACTCCAAACCCCTTGGCTCCACCCCCACCACACATCACCTCCGTATTGGTGCACATAACAAAATTCATTCTGCGTATGGACGTAAAAAATTAGAGGAACATTGCTCAACATGGCCACAGAGGATAAGCCTGACTCACTGTCACATCACCACCACTCCGGGAAAGAAGGCACAGGACCACCATTGCCCCCTGACAAAGAAAATGTGAAGAGTAGTCGATTTCCCTCTCAGACAGCTTCACGCTAGAATAGATGGGGTAGGGTATCTCATGGATAGGGAAGGATATGGTCCTCATAGACATTAAGGTCAGAAGGGACCATTATGATCATCTAGTCTGACCTCCTGCACAGTGCAGGCCACCGAATCTCACCCAGCCACTCCTGCAATAAACCTCTCACCTATGTCTGAGCTATTGAAGTCCTCAAATCATGGTTTAAAGACTTCAAGGTGCAAAGAATCCTCCAGCAAGTGACCCGTGCCCCATGCTACAGAGGAAGGTGAAAAAACCCCAGGGCCTCTTCCAATCTGCCCTGGAGGAAAATTCCTTCCCGACCCCAGATATGGCCATCAGCTGAACCCTGAGCATGTGGGCAAGATTCACCAGCCAGATACCCAGGAAAGAATTCTCTGAAGTAACTCAGATCCCACCCCATCTAACATCCCATCACAGGCCATTGGGCCTATTTACCATGAACAGTTAAAGATCAATTAATTGCCAAAATCATGTTATCCCATCATACCATCTCCTCCATAAACTTATCAAGTTTAATCTTGAAGCCAGATAGGTCTTTTGCCCCCACTGCTTCCCTTGGAAGACTATTCCAGAACTTCACTCCTCTGATGGTTATAAACCTTCATCTAATTTCAAGTCCTGAAGAGTGTTCCATCTCTAAAAGAGATCATAGCCATCCACAACCTCTTCATATCTCATTCTCTTCAGCTCCACACTCTAGCACTCCATAAGGTTTTGCACTGGAGTGTAAGTGTGATGAAGTTGGGGTATGTATTGCTTGTGATAGCTGTTGGAGATGGAGGTAAAAGCCAAATGGAGCACTGGAGTATCTTATTGACAGTGTGTAGGCAACAAGAAGGTGGAAAGGAGTGCACAAGTTTTTCCCTTTAACTTCTTATTTCCATGCTTTAAGATTTTTGGTGAATGGGGAGTGGTCCTGCCACAGTCTTAATGTCTGTCACTTTTATGGTGGGTCATTCAGCCATTTGTGAGCTATGAAAATCTAGGGGGGAGGGAAATCAATGTTTAAAAAATAACGCATGTTTTACTACTTAAATTATGTAGGTGTTTTTGGAGCTCAGACAACACTCACCAATGTGGCTGCTTGCACAGTCTTGGCATATCTTCATCTTCCATTTGAAAGGCACACACACTTAGATGAAGTGACTCCAGTTTACAGCAATGCTTTACACAGAATGAAAGAACAATTTGATCCATTTTGGTAAAGTAATGGTCAGTTAATTTTAGCTCAGTGTAACGATTCATTGCACTCTGCACACATTTTTTTTCTTGAATTTCATACAAACAGTGCAACTCCTCAAGATAGGAAATAGTCTTCTCACCAACGTAACTGAACAATGACAAAATGGGTTTTTCTTCAACCCACTTTAGTAAAATTTCTTTAATTAGTGGTGAAATTTTACAGCTAAGTATTTTCTCCCAATCCTCCTTTCTCTCATCATTTAGAAGACCAAACAGGAATCGCACTGTTAATGTGGAAGAATTCCCATTGTTTGTATCCCTTTTCAACAACATCTTGACATTTTTCAGAATAGTTTCTGAATCTTCCACTGTTGTTTCTTCTTTCTGCAACACACAAGATAAAGCTGCAAAAAATTCTTGAAAACTCAAGTGAATGAAGCTGTAGACATATTCACAGCCAATGTCTTTCTGAAACATGTTCTCATTCAGAAAGAGAGAGTCAGCTGTATCTAAGCCATGCTGCTTGATTTCATCTTCCTTAAAGAGTATTTCCTGCCTCTTTACTCCATCTGCAGCCAAGGAACAAAGTCCCTTCAAGTTCATTTGTATCTGTTGCTTTGAATTACTGCTGTGACCTTTCATCAGACTGGAGAGATAGAGCATGTAGACATCAGTGACCGTTCTTGAAGTTTGTGCAAGATCTTCACCTGCTTCCATCTGTTGTTTCAGAACGGTGCAGATAATCCAACACACAATGGGAATAAAGCACATGGTGAAGAGCATTTCACGATCTTTTACAAAGTTATAGGCTTTTATTGCTTGTTCTTCATTGTCAAAGAAGTTGTAGAAATATTCTTTTCTCTCATCTTTAGAAAATCCCAAGATCTCTGCATATGCACAACGTTCATCTCCCAACCACTGCCTGAGTGTCTCCAGAGCTGTTGGCCTTGTAGTAATTATTAAGTGGGATTTGTGAAGCACTTTTTTCCTAAATAAACTGCTCAGTATAATTTCCACTGGCTGCTTCTCACAGGGATCAAAGGAGAAATTACTTTCTGACCGATTAAAGGAAAAACTCAGTTCATCAAAACCGTCAATTATGAACAGGAGTTTTTCTGGATTCATCAAAATCTCTTTAGTTGGTGCATTTTGATCAGGACAGTTCTTGAAGATCAAATCTTCAACACATCCCTGCTCACTGACAAAGTTAAGTTCCCTACAATTTATGTAGAAAACATAATCAAACCTGCTCTGATACAGTTCTTCATTTGCCCAGTCCACCATGATCTTTCTTGCTGTCAGTGTTTTTCCAATCCCTGCAGCTCCCTGCAGCACGACAATTTGTGGTGACTGTCCATCTTTATCAGAGTCAAATAATTTGCCTATTGTGATGAGATGAGCTTGCTTAGCCATGATTTCTGCATGTCTCCGTCCCAAGGCCATTATTTCATTTTCTCTCTGCTTTTTGTGACGATGTTCATTTACAATGATCAGCTTTGTGTATCTGTTGTTTAGCTTCACATTCTCACCAAGACGAGCGTTCATGTCTTTTATTGCGCTGTATTTGTTTAGTATATGTTCTCTATACTTCTCTCTGTAAGCTGAGTTAGTGACATGAAGCATTAGATATTACTGTAATGCTACAATAATGCTATTTAAACAATAATACTGTTTCTGTAAGTTAATAGTGCATGTTTCATTATAAGATATCCTGATATAAATTAACTCTGGACCCAGTCCTTACTCACAGCAGTGGCCCCACTGAAATTAGTCTTATGAGGAAAAAAAGCATAGGCTCGTGCCCTCTGTGCATTTATATATATAAGAATCACTTCATCAGTTACTGAAATGTCGCTATATCTAGGATGAAACCTGTCAGGTGTTTAACAGTGCACAATGGCACTCTGTAACAAAGTGATGGATGACATGTATAACTGAAACAGTAATGGGAATTTAGGAGCAAAGAACAGAACTAAATATAACCTAAAATTTGTCCAGGGCTCAGAGGTTTAAAAAAGTCCCATAGCACCTTCAGTGACCACAAATGTTGACCTCTCTTTATTTCACCTCATTTAAAAGATGGCGTCCCTAGCAGGAGAGGGCCTTCCAGCATCATGCTGCTGCACGGGGTCAGTACTGCCTGAGACAAGAGCTCCACCTACTCACCAGCACCATGTTCTGCAGCCCCTGATTCTTTCCTGGAGATCTCCCCATGCATTTCCTCATCCCCCATCCAACCCTGCGTAACCGGTGTGATCTGACGAGACTGCGCTCTGAGGAGTTACTTATTATTTCTACTAGTAAACCCAATGTCTGGCTAACTTAGCCTATTTCTGGTAATCGCTCGTAATTACGCAATGCAATTCCTTATTGAATGTCACATACCATTTGCTGATGTTTCAGGTGTTTGCTGAGGACCCAAAGCTGAAAGAGAAATTTCACATGAATGTTAGTGCAACAAAAATCACAGAGTATCACGCAGTTCAGGACGTTGGGACAAGTCATTCATTCAGGGCTCTCTGCAGCAATAAGCTCCCTAGTAAACCCACGGTTGAGGCAGGCAAAGAGAATTTCTTTGGCGACACTGGTTCAGTGACTTGTTCAAAACGTCCACCAGAAGCAATACTCTTTTTTTTAAAACCACTGGAGTAGCCACGTACGGTATGTCTACACAGCAATGTAATCCTGGGCTCAGTCTAACCCCCCTTGTGTCCATGCACCAATTGTGCTAACCTAGGCCTCAGATCTAGGGTCCCAGGACCTTGCAGGGCTGGAGGGTTTGAGCCCGTGTTAAGCTGGGACCTAGGATCCAAGCCCTATTGCTTTCCTGTGTGCACATAGCCCTGGCTTGACTTGGGTCCTGGAAGCCCTCTGGGTGTATCCCAGAGATCCTGGTGGCAGAGGAGCAGCGCTGCAGGCAGCCAGCCCAGCAGCCAGAAGCTCCATTACTGCCTGGCCTAACATGATCCCTGTTCCTCTCCCAGTGGCAGCAGCTCCTCCTCTGGCTCCTCCTCGCTGCTGCACAGAGCTTCCCCGAACCAAGGGGCAAAGCTGCCAGGCAGGAGGCAGCTCCCAGCCACTGGGATGTTGGGAGTCTTCCCTCTCCTGGCCATGCTGAGCTGGGAGCCCTGCTGCTCCCCCTCCCTGCAGGGCAGCTGCATGGTCCCTACTCCACTCTCTGGCCCTTGCCCCCAGCCCCTCTGGGGCTGCATGTGCAGGGCTGCCTGGGCTGCACGCACTGTCAGGGGACTGAGTGGGAGTCAGCCCGCAAAATTCCCCCACTGCCTCCCTCAGTGGTAGCAGCTCCAGCTCCGCCTTGCTGCATGGCAGTCGCTTGTTCCCACTGTGCTCTCTGGCCCTTGCTCTCGAGCCCCCTGGGGCTGCGTGTGCAGGGGTGCCCCAGCTGTGGCACAGTCAGGATGGTAAGTGGGAACCAGCCACAAACCATCCCCGCAGCCTCCTTGTAACGGCCTGGCACTGACCTCTCACGAGTGCCCCTTCTGGTCGGGTGCATCTTCAGTCTTTAAATAGCTCCAGTCCTGGTATCAGGCCGTAGCCCCAGGGCTCCTCCCTGCCAGCAATAGATACGTCCTCTGTGCGCCCTTCTGGCCCCAGCTCTTCAGCCAGGCCACTACGTAATTCAGATCCCCTTCTTGAGACTTATGGCTGTCCAATTACAGGACACTTTCCCAGTGGCCTATGGGGGGCATCCAAGTCCACCCACTACTCCAAGTCCCAGCCTAGCGACCCTAAGAATAGCTGCCACATGTCGCTGTGTCCCTTTAACTAAGCTGCTTTCAGTTCCTTAGGTCACTTTCCCACAGCCCCAGCCTTCACCAGTGCTTCACCCTTAGCTCAGGGCTCTTCTATGTTCAGGGCCAGCAGCCAGCCAGGAGCTCTCTCGCTCCCCCAGTCCCAGCTGGCACGGATCTGTCCATGGTGCTGCAGTTCCCTTTGGCCAGTCCTCTGGCTCCAGCAAGGAACTGCCTGCCTCTGGCTTTGCAGGTCCTTTTTAGATGGCCTTCCTGTGCCTTGATTGGCTGTGTCCCTTGAAGCCACTCTAGGCTGCTTGGAGGACTCCTCTACTACTCCTTTCCTGGGACAAGAGTGGCAGGATCCTGAGGCCGCCAGCAGGGGGCCTCTGGGCCTAGTGCACCCCATCACACTCCTATGGTGGTATCGGCGGCTTTGGCACCAGCTCTTCCTTGCTGCTGTGCAGAGCTTGCCAGGAACAAAGCTGAGAGGTGGGAGACGGCTCCCAGCTGCCAGGATGTTCGGCTTTATGCCTTCCCTGCAGGGCAGCCACTTGGTCCCACTCTACTCTCTGACCCTTGCTCCCAGGCCCCTCCTGCCCTCCCTGGGGCTGCATGTTTAGAGATGCCTGGGCAGCGTGCGCTGTGAGGGCAATGAGTGGGAGCAGTCCCAAAACCTCCCCACAAACTCCAGGGATCCTTTATCTCTGCCTCCCGGGGTGCGGTGGGGGCAGGGATAAGGGATCCTTGGGGGGAGCACACTTCACCCCAAGCCCTGGGGAAACACAGCAGCAGTCCGTAGCTGGCAGCAGCCAGCCTGGGGTGGGGGGGTGTTTTTCCTCTGATACCGTCATTTTATGTCAAACTTCAAAACAGACAAAAATAAATTAAAAAACCCAAACAAAAACAGCTTCATTGAATAGCCCATTTTTAAAAATTAAGAATTGCAAAGTTTCATTTAATAGTTTGGCAGCCCTGGAGACTGACGTCATAATTATCCACAGACCAGGAGCACATGGGAATTTTCCTGCCAGTGTGACTCAGCCGAGAGGTGGAGAGCCCAACTCTCAGATTAGATGGTAGTTCAGTATCAAGCCTTCACAAACTGCAGTCATTCTACTGAGACAGCTGCCAAAGGCTCTAATTATGCAGCTGATGTACTCATGTGTCCTTATGGGCGCCTGAATCCCATCAACAGCACCATTACAGTTAACAGATAGGGTGGGCATTAGTTTTTCCCCACAATGGAACATATTCGTAGGGCTAGAGTGCTGACTCGGGGATGGGGGGGCACCAGGCACTCTGGGATAGGGTTACTTTGACTCAGGTCTGTGCACTGCAGCGTGGAGTCTAGAACCCTAGGTTCAAGCACAGGTCAGAAAATCCTTAACCTAGGGTTAAAATGCAGTGTAGGTGCTCAAACTCAGGGTTCCCTGACATGGGTCAGCTGACTCAAATCCCACGAACCCTAGGCTTACATTTCTAAGTAGACACAGCCATAGTGTCTTTCTTAATGATATTTGAGCACTGAGATCTGCTAATGAAAAGCCCTATATTAGAGCTGGGTATTATTATAAAAAATAAAAAAACAATCTGAAAGGGTTGGAAGCAACCCACCAAAGAACAAGACAAATAACATTAACAAAGTGGGGGTTTTCTTCTAAAAAGAAAAAAATAGAAATTTCAATACTGCTGCATTTAGTCATCCCCAATTTTGGCAGGGGTCTCACAGCAAGCCCAGATAAGTGGTTTGGAAGCTTTCTCAGTCCTATAATTAAAGGGGCACTAGTTCTGAAGATATCTTTTCTTGCAACTGTATATCAGAAGCTTCAGTTGAACAAAAAACACTTTAAACACTCAAGCCTTCTTTATATATAATAAGCAGGACAGAATTTTTTTAATAGACCAATTTCCGCCCACAGGTAAGCAGCTCAAGAGGGTAAATTTATTATGATACTTCCTAAAACTTATTTTTGGGCTGTCACATGGCATGAGGAATTTAATCCACAAATAATATTTTATAGAAATTTTTAATACCTGAAAACAGGGAGCCTGATTCACCACTGTCCTGCACCTTGGGTAGCCATTTATACCTGTGCAAAGCGTACCACATCATCAGCCTTGATATGGCTTATTTGTGCCTCTTTGAGGATACCGGAGGGCCATAGAGCCATTGTAAGCAGCCTCCTGGGGATTTCCAGTGTGTGGGGGAATCCTTAGGGAGAGGGACAGGGAAGGCCGATGTAACCAGCAGTACCCCACTGCACATCAGCGTAGGAGCGGTGCTGGGGGCGTGGCTGGGGAAAGAGTGTGTGCCTTGCCAGCTGCCTGAATGGATCCTTATGGCTCCGCTGCCAGAATGAGCTACT
The DNA here is from genome assembly GCF_965152235.1 of Eretmochelys imbricata. NCBI lineage: Eukaryota > Metazoa > Chordata > Testudines > Cheloniidae > Eretmochelys > Eretmochelys imbricata. Next base: position 18,641,682 of record NC_135577.1, read on the forward strand.
GTAAAACCACCTTTGTCTTCCCGCCATCAGCTGCACCAGGTGCTGCTCTAGCACAGCTGAGGACTGAGCCCAGTGAGTGCAAAGGGGTTACAAATAGCTACCAAATCAGAAATCTCCACTCAGCGTATACTGAATGGAGCATTGAACATCCACTGAGTGCTCATTTTACACAGAGATTAATGGCTACACAAAGTATACAGCAGTTTACAATCAAGCCCATTAGTGTGCTCCTAACACCACATCCTCCTGGAATGTTGTGTGGCTAACACAATGCTATTATTTCTGGATGTGACAGAATTTTCATCCTTAGCCCCTGTTTTCAGGTGCTGAAAGAGAAATTATTGAACAGTAACTGGGGGTTGTTCAAGCGTGTTGCCCCTGCGTATTCAGACTTGATTCCTGCAAAGGAACTGTGCTGTGAGCTTCCAAAATCCTCTAAAGAGCAATATTCACTGGGGCCACTCCTCTCCTTCCCTCCCTCATGCAGGGTTCCTAGGGCATAAAGTGGGGAGTGCCCCCCACCGCTCTTCCACTAATTCAGGAATACTTAACCTACGACTCTAAAGAAGTGAGGTGGGTGGGGAGTGTGAATTCGCAGAGGGAACTAGTTACTGATAGGTAACTTCTCCTTCTTCTTCGGGGTGCCTCTACCCGTTCCCACCCGTGCACATGTAGCAAGCGGCACAACCCCAGGAAGCAGGGCTGAGGAGTTCCAGGTCAACAACGTGCAGCAGCGCTGGGTGAGGCTACAACTACATTGCATTCAGCAGCTCTGGGTCCCAGATCAAGATTATTAGTAACAACTGCTCTTGCTCTTCCAAATCAGATTTCAGCTGAAGGGAAAAAACGGCCTCAGGCATGTACAGATTTTCAGATAGCAGCCTTGTAAACTTGCTAATGGATACAGTAAGAAAGCAGGTTATGGAAATTGCCTTAGGTCTAGTTGAGTGAACGCCAATATTTTCAGGGGGCTGAATGCCTGCCAAGTCATAACAACTGTGACACAGAGTCTGATTTCCTTTGGACCACCTTTGAGCAGTGATGGACTGGTTTCAGCCTCTCTGATAGGATCTTCTGTGGCAAAGTGGCCTAGTGGCTAGATCTCTGGCCTTACAGACTGAAAGACCAGCTAAGAGTGTGAGTGTAGGGGGACCTGGACCCTCCCTCTCTACTGAGTCGCAGCCCAGGGCCCTGTGTAGATCAACCCTCTAAACAGGGGAGATGGGTCTCCCTCCTGGTGAGGAGTTGAGACCCGCTTCCCTGGGCTACTTCCTACAAGTCTCTTCAGTGTGGGGTATGGCCCCACTAGTCCAATTGCCCTGAGTGCTGGGGCTTGTTTGCAGCCTCCCCTTGGCAGGGGAGCCCTTACTTGCCTCAAGTGGCTGTGCTGGCTGGCAGGTCGCTGATCCATCGCTTCGGGCAGGCAGACAGAGAGCTCCTGTCTCCTTGCCAGTGATCATGCTCAGTCCCCAACTGAGCCAGGCTCCCTTCTTTTCTCCCCCTCTCCAGGCCTGGCATTGGCCGCAGGTATAGTGGGGTGGGGCTAGCTGAACCCAAAGATTTTCTTTAACCCCCACTGTGCCAGATGGCAATTTCTCTGCTTTGCGTCCTCACACCATGATAGTCAAAAAAGCATGAATGGCCGTAAATAAAAGGAAACAGGAAGGCAAGAAATGAACCAATATGGCTAAACAGCAAGTTGAGAAAGATTACTGGAGTCAAACAGACACCCTTCTGAAAATGGAAACCCACCCTAGTGAAGCATAAGGACCCAGGAATGCACATAATGGATCAGACCCAAGGCCCATGTAGTCCAGTTTCCAGTCTCCAAAGGAGGCCAGATCCAGATGTTTCAGAGGAGAGTACAATAACCATGAAGTGAGCAGATGTGGGCTCCTCTGCCCTTCATGAAGGGCTCCTCCTGGTTCCTAGTAGAGATTGATTTAAACCAGGAAGTATGAGGCTTTATATCCCTTCCAAAACTCATTTTCTAGCATTAACTACAACTCTGGATATTCCTGTTATCCATATAAACATTCCATCTTTCTGTGAATCTTACTAAATTCTTGGCAATAAGTTCCACAGTCGAATTAAAGATCATGCTCGCACCAAACTAATCTCCACAGTGGATCAATCAGTTCAGGATAATGTCCTGGGAATCTATTGAAAGAAGAAAGGCCCTGACAAACAGGGAATGATATGGCTGATCAGCTAACCTGGGTGAGAGCCCTGACTTGCACTCCCTGGATTTCCAAGGTCTTCCTAAAGCTACAGTAACCATAGTTACCCAAGAGCAAGCTAAGCACTGGGAACCAGAAACCATGGTAGTCACTCCTGAAGACAGGATCCTCTCAAAGCACCCTGGTCTTTGCCTATGAAGACTTTGCAGAGGCACATCTAAAAGGACCTAATGGTGTCCAAGCTTTATCAATAGATAGAGGACCCTGTTACCCATCCTATCACATCTGAGAAACTGGCAAAAGGATGAACAACCAGAGACCGTGTTCAATCTAAGAGAGAGGATTTTTTATGCAGACTAACCCTGACCTACAGCCATGAATGAAACCACATTCCCCAGCATGTGGTATCCATGTCCTACTGTGGGATTATGCTACTCCATGCACATAGTGAGACATGCTGAGGACATCCCTGCCCCCAGACCATGTATGATCATCTGAAACAGAGTCCTTCTGACCGGAGTAAGAAAGTAGCTAGCTGTGTCCAGGGAAGCCTCAGCTGCATTAAGTTCCAGCCTGCACAACCTACACACCGTGCACCCCACAGGGCTAGGGAATCTCCTTCCCCATGTCAGACATTCAAACTGACGGGGTGGGCCTAGAGACCCGTTCCTCCCAATGAAATCCATATATGCTCACAATAACCTGCCCCAGTTCTCAGAGTGGGAGGAAGGTTTACCGGACAATGATACAGCTCATACAACAGCCACACTACCACTCAATCATGTTTTCAGTAGATGGCGTCTGCGCCTTGGCAGAAACTCAGACAGAGGATCTCACTTTATCTCAGAGGTGATACATATGCTGTGCAAGACACCAGGACTAAAACAGAAGCTCCATATTCTACATCACCCTCAATCCTCCAGATAGCTCAAGTACATGAACCGGACAAGGATATTTATCATGAAGATATTGGCCTCAGAAAATGCCCACCACTGGCTGAGACCTGAAACTGCCACTAGCATTAATTGGCCATGGGATCAATTCCAAACAATCCACAAATGTCACCCCTTTCAAGCTTCTGACAGGTATGACTAGAGTCCTCCCCATGAATCTGCTATTCCAGACTCCAGACACAAGAGTTACAACGGTCATCCAACAATGCTTAGTAGAATTAAAGCATCTCTTGCAAAACCATATTTTCATTTGCTTGACAGAAGCCAGAGGAGAGTGCCCAGGAACAAAAGCCTTGTTATGATACAAACGCTTCTGAGGGAACATCATACTGGGACAGAGTATTTTATTTTGACTATATCAAAAAGACGAGAAGGGTCAAAAAGTTCCAATCTAGTTGGAAAGGGCGTTACCTCACCACAGGCAAAATCTCCCTTGTAGCATATGAAATCAAAGTGCTGGAGGGAAGGCAAAGCCCCATCTTCAAGTTGGTTCACAAAAGCCAAATTAAGCCCTGGAAAATCCAAGTTGCCCCTTCAACTCAGGAAAAAGACCTGGGCTTCACTATGGACAGCTCAATGGCAACTGCTGATTGCTCAGTGACAACTTCTGCTCAATGTGTAGCAGTGGTACAAAAATCAGACAAAATGTTAGATTACATAAGAAACAGGGTGGAAAAAATACACAAAATACATGGCATTACATAAATCAGTGGTGGGCCCTAACCAGGAATACTGTTCATCCCAACTCCAAAAGTACATAGCAGAATCAAAGGGAGTTCAGAGAAAACAGCAAGAAAGATTCGGGGCGTGGAAAAACTCAAATGAAGAGACCGAACAAACTAGAACTCTTTGCCTTTGAGAGAAGACAAATGAGAAAACAGTCATGACAAAACAATGTCTAGTATAGAGAAGATAGAAGACAGGGGGAATAGAAGTTCCCAGTCTGATACAATATCAAGAGGACATTTAATGAACTTGAAAGACAGCAAATTAAAAACTGATAAAAATAAATTTTCCACACAATGCTTAATTAGCCTGTGGAACTTATTGCCACAGTGTATTGAGGCTGAAAGTTTAGCAGAAGTAAACAAAGAATTATTATTTATAGGGATAATAGGCCTATCTAGTTATAATAGTAAACATTTAAAAAACGAACAAGAGTTCTGGAAAGGATATAAACTTGTGCTTCAGGGCATAAGACCTAATCCCTCCCCCAACTCCCCCCATATCTGCCTTACTATTGAGGTCACAAGGAAACTCACTCTATGGGCAGATTATCCTATAACTGTAGGATTTCTAGCACCTTCCTCTGAAGTATCTGGCAGGGGCCACTGTCAGAGACAGAATACTGGACTGGATGGACCAGTGGTAGCATGGTAGCTCCTATATTCCTAAAAATGCATGTGTAATCTGGGAGGTCAGGCCTCACCTGCTCTGCAGTTTCCCCGGATTCACTCTGACTCCCCTCAGGTTGTGGAATCTCTTAGTTGTCATTAGTTTGCTGCTGCTCCTGCTACAGCTGCTGTGGGGGATATGCATGGAGAAATAACTCAGGAGTCAGAGTCACTTTGGATTTTTTTACCTGTCTTTTTTCCCTGTTCGAGTTTCAAGGCAGAGTTGTTGAGATTGAGGGTAGAGAAGATTTTGATAGCTACGTCCACAGCACTCTCCTGACCATAGCGTTCTTTCAGGAGTCTCACAGCATCTATCCTGTCAGCCTTCTCCAGTTTACTCCAGGGGATTGAGGGTTTGTCATCAAAGGCAAACTCAGATAATTTGTGTCTAAATTTTTTAAAGTCTTGCTCTGCAAGATCCTCCAGTCCCTGCACGAGGATGTCACTCAGTGTCTTTCTGCTCATCATGAGTCTATTAGGAACTATCTGAAATGGGAACAAGAACATTAGAGGATTAACGCTAAATTCTGGACATCATAAAGTTGTGATCCCAACAATTAAGTGCACCCAGTGACTGCACAAAAACACCTTTCCATCTACCCACAGCTACCACATTTTGTGCAATTCCATGTGTCACATTTTATCCAAGTTACTTACTGAGATAATTTGTACATTTATAAGTTCACATATAACAAGCTTCAGCTTGTGGGGATCACATCCTGGCCCAAGCAGTGGCAGGGGTATGACACTGCTGTACAAAACTTGGCAGCTATGCCTGGGGGAAGTTGGTGGCTCTCTGAGTCGCTGGGTGGGTGCTGGGGCACCTTGGGATGGCTGGGAGTATGGGGTGGATGAGTGCTGGGGTTACTGGAGATGGGCATTGCTGACTGCTGGGTCAGTGCTGGGATGGCTGGTGCTGGGATGAGGGTGGCAACGGCTGAAGAGAGGGGGTGGTGCTGGTGACAGTGCGAGGGTGGCTGCTGGTAGGTTGGGCAGGGAGGGTGTACACTTCTGGTGCAGGGATTGGTGGGGGCCGGGCACCAATACTGGGCCTCCCAGCTTGTGCTGCTCCCACCTCTCTTTGCTCCTTCCTACCCAGGACCCAGCTAGAGCAAGGAATAGCAGGACAGAAGGTGACCGGCTGCTTGCTCAGCCGGTGCCACACTGGTCTCTAGAAGACACAATGCACAAGTGCAGCCGTTGTCCACAGCTCTGCCAAATGTCTGTGATGTTCAGAGGGAGCTGTGGGCAGGTGGGACAGGGCTGCCTGATGCCTGAGTGTCCTGAGAGAGATTCAATACTTGGCAGCCCTGTGACCGAAGATCAGACCAGAGACAAGATACCTGGTGGTACTCTCTGAAACACCAGCCACAGGCAAAGCTCTGGCCACAGCTGTCTCTGAGCACCAACGCCATCGGTAGAGGGATCAATGTCTACAGAGTAGAGCTGGCAGTACAGAAGGCCTCCCTTATACACACACATCCCTTATCTGAAGGTGATGGGTTCAGTCAGGGCCCAATTGAGCTTGACCAAGCACTGCACAGAGGTGCACAGCACCCAGAAGGTCCACACAAACCAGGCCCGAAGCTGAACCCAGAGTTGCCAGGATATAAAAATTTTATTAAAGCTAATGTTAAAAATGTACATAATGCACAGGTTAGGAAAAGAGTGTGTACACATTTGGGTATAGTGCTTAGATTATCCACAAATACAAAGTTTGTTTAAAAAGTCAAAAATACATGAAGTACATAATCAGCAATAACCCAAATTTAGAGAATAGAATTAACAATATAGTTTAGATATTAGCATCCAAGTATTTGGGTACATCACTCATGAAAAAAAGTTATACAGAGAGTTGGGGGCAGAAAGCAAAATATATCCATGAGTGGAGATTGTCCCTAAGTAATTGAGAATTTAGGGCAGGTTGTCTGTTAGAAAATGCAGTCCATCAGGAAAGTATTTGAGTTACTTTCCTGACTGCGCTTCTCATTGGCACTCCAGCTCATCTAGGGTGACCAGATGTCCCGATTTTATAGGGACAGTCCCGATTTTGGGGGCTTTTTCTTATATAGGCACCTATTACCCCCCACCTCCTGTCCCGATTTTTCACACTTGCTATCTGGTCATCCTAAACTCATCACTCCTGGTATTGCCGTTGTCTGGTGATGTGTCCTATGTAGATGTCCCCCGACCACCTGATGATGTCTGACATCATGAGTTGCCACACCAGCCGAACGTAGCATTGACTGACTCCACATTCTCTCAGCACTTGCTCATTACCAGGGTCCCATGCGCCCAGGGCTCCAATGATCACAGATTGAATATGAGTCAACAATATGATGCAATTGTGAAAAAGGCTACTATCATTCTGGGGTTGGGAGTCAAGGAAGTGCATGACAGACCAAGTCCCTGCCCAGAAACAGATTGTTAAATACAGTCTGTTCTTGGGGGCTTAGGTCTGGTCAGGGTGGATCACTGCCATCAGTATGGACTGCAGTTGCAGCAAAATAGCCTTCACTGCAAGCTTTAGTCCATATAGAGGAGTGATACCAGGTGACAATTCCTCAGGTCATGGAGATCCCCCTTCTTGGGCACCAGAGCAAGCACTGCCTGCCTGCCTGCCTGCCTGCCAGCCAGGGAGAGAATTCCATTCCCCAGAGATTCAGTCCAGACATGGATGAGGTACCAAATGGAAGAAACCTGCTGTCAGTCTTTCAACGCCCAGAGATTGTTGTTGGGCGTAAGACACAAGTCTTCTAAACTCCAGGTGCTTTGTTCAGATGGGTCTGAAGGACAGACATCCACTGACAAAAGTGCAGATGTTTTTGATCAAAGCAAATACAAAAGGTTTCTGTGTAGTCAGAAATGGCAGCAAGTTCTTCTACGGTATCATCAGCACAGGAGGCATGTCCTTTCTAAACAGCAACAAGGGTCAACCATATAAGAGTCAAACATAAGTTCCTCCACAATCACTGAATTACAGGTCTAGGATCAAATCCTCTGCTATTTTAATGAGAGTAATTCTGTTGAAGCCAATGGTACTAGCTGTGAGAGGAAAGCAAGCAACATCTGACTCCATATCTTTAATATTCACCTACTGTTTAATGAGTTCAGAGGAGGTCAAAATGAATCAGAACAAAGAACATTCTGTATCATTCCAGCCCCCATTCGGGGTAACAAATAATCTTAATGCTTCCCTGATTTGTATTGACAGATTCAGTGTTTGTAACTGTTCACCACACAATTTTCAGACTCTGGGTTTTTTCACAAATGTTCAGCATCGTTATTTACAGGGTGTTATTTGTCACCTATATTGTGCGGCACTGTTCATGCTCCATGAAAGGATATTTTAATTTTTTAAACAGGAGACAGATCACATAATGACTAAGGCGCTTCCACACAGATTTTCCAGTCAATAATTATTTATCCAGACATTTGTCATTTCAGATTATTGCATTTTACGTTATTGAATTATTTTCCTGAATAATCCAGCACTTATCTGAATGTTCACAGATAACAACTAATAAAGATTCCTCAAATAGCATTTTAAATCACGAGTCTGCTGTATCTGTATATCACCCTCAACAGTGTTCTCACTGATGTCCATGGTAAAGGAAATGTCATATGCAGGAATGTGTAATGAAAGATCAGCATTACCGTTAAAGAAACGGATCATATTCATACCAGAGGAGTGGAACCAGCTCTGTCATGTACATCGCCCCCACCCCATGTCCCATCAGAGATCTAAAGCTGAACATTAACTGTACATCCCAGTGCCTCTGGATTCTACCATAATGAGTACAGGGACTTGACTCTGGCCATGCCTAGTTTTTTGGAAACCCACACTCTCAACCCTCTTGCTGTTTTACTGTCACTACTCAGTTTCCATTGACTCTGATTACTGTGCACACACAGCAGCTATTAGGCTCACATGTCTTTTTACAGAGCATCAGAGACATGAATAATCCCCGTACTTTGTATTGTCTCCAGCTCCTTGTCTATGACAAGAAGTGAGGGCTGAATTCGGTTTGCTGTAACTCACTTTCTGTTTGAGAGGAGTGTGTGTTTCTTGTTCCCTTTCATGCACACTCCAGCCATCAGATAGAAGGATTGGGCCCTGTATCTCTAGTTTGTTTCTAAAACCTTGTATTGTATAACAAGCTCCTTGAATCTCAGTCACAGAATCATAGAAATGTAGGGCTGGAAGGGACCTTGAGAGGATGTCAAGTCCAGCCCCCTGCATGAAGGAAGGAACAAGTAAAGTGAGCCCGTCCTGACAGGTGTTTGTTCGACCTGTTCTTAAAAGCCTCCAATGACTCCACAGCCTCTCTTGGAAGCCTGTTCCAGAGCTTAACTATTGTTACAATAAGAAATACTTTCCTAATATCAAACCTAAATCTCCTTTGCCGAATATTAAGCCCATTACTTCTTGTCCTACCGCCTGCAGACATGGAGAATAATTGATCACCATCTCCTTTATAAGAATCTGTGGTGGGGTACACTCAGCAGAGCAGCGCTTCCTGCTGGTTGTCTTGGGGAGTAGCTCTTTCAGGCAGCACACCCTCTCCTGGTGGTGCCTGTCCTGCCATCCGCCTGCAGACCCATCTCAACCCAGGAACCGCAGTGTCCTTTTCATGACTCAGCCCTACAGCTGTGTCACCATCCGTGTTTTCCCCCTTTCAGGGATGGGGAGCATAGGTGGATAGAGAATCTCCCAGTTCTATAGTACAGCTGTGATGTTATAAGTGTAATATAATATCTCACTGAAAGGTGACACAGGGCCAGAAAGAGTTAACTAACTCATAGACTGACATGACCCATGGCCAAACTTTAAAGACTTGTTAGGAAAATATGTAAATGATAGTTGGGTTATTGCATTAGGTTAGAATAGAACTTTGAAATGCAAGCCTGCATTGTTAGAGATAGAAGGGTAGATGTTTGCTCAGGTCTTGTAATGTAGGCAAACAATTCTTGTCTTTTACTATAGCTTTGATTCAAAGACCAAAAAAGGAATATTAACATTTATGATGACACTTAAGTGAAATAGTATTATTGTCTATATGTCTCTTTGAAGGTTGTGGTGACGTGTATATGAACTATTTAATGGATTGTCATAAATATAAAGGGAAGGGTACACACCTTTAAAATCCCTTCATGCCAGAGGAAAAATCCTTTCATCTGTAAAGGGTTAAGAAGCTAGGATAACCGCACTTGCACCTGACCAAATGACCAATGAGGAGACAAGATACTTTCAAAAGCTGGGAAGAGGGAGATCATCAAAGGGGTCTGTGTCTGTCTGGGTGAGGCTTTTGCCGGGGACAGAACAGGAATGGAGTCTTAGAACTTAGTAAGTAATCTAGCTAGATATTCGTTAGATTATGATTTCTTTAAATGGCTGAGAAAATAAGCTGTGCTGAATGGAATGTAGATTCCTGTTTTTTGTGTCTTTTTGTAACCTAAGGTTTTGCCTAGAAGGATTCTCTATGTTTTGAATCTAATTACCCTGTAAGGTATCTACCATCCTGATTTTACAGAGGTGATTCCTTTACCTCTATTAAAAGTCTTCTTGTAAGGAAACTGAATGCTTTTTCATTGTTCTAAGATCCAAGGGTTTGGGTCTGTGGTCACCTATGCAAATTGGTGAGGATTTTTACCAAACCTTCCCCAGGAAGTGGGGTGCAAGGGTTGGGAGGATTTGGGGGGAAAGACATGTCCAAACTCCATTTTTTCAGGAACCCACATAAAGTTTGGTGGTGGCAGTAGAAATCAAACGGCAAAGGGTAAAATAGTTTGTACCTTGGGGAAGTTTTAAACTAAGCTAGTAAAAATAAGCTTAGGAGGTTTTCATGCAGGTCCCCACATCTGTACCCTAGAGTTCAGAGTGGGGAAGGAACCTTGACATGGTGGCAGAGTGGTGAGATTAACCTGAAATCCTTTTGAGATCAATTTGAGATTTTCTGAACCAGAAAAACAGATTTTTAAAAAGGAAATATTTTTTTCCTTTGGGGCTGCTGGAAAGGAGGTCCAACTGAAAGCAGCTAGTTTTTTCTCTGCTTTGGGGCCAGAGCAGAGACAAAAGGGGATTATCTTTGCGAATTGCAGGTTTTCTTTGCCTGGAGGCAGAGTAGTTAACCTCCTGCAGGGAAATTCACAGTCTTCACAAACCTGAGGGTTTTTTTCCCTTAAAAGTAAATAGGGGGGTGTTCTACCCATTTGCCTGGAGACAAAATTGGAGGATTGGGCCAAAAGAAATCTGATGAAGTTCAATAAGGACAAGTGCAGAGTCCTGCACTTAGGACGAAAGAATCCAATGCACCGCTACAGACTAGGGACCGAATGGCTCGGCAGCAGTTCTGCAGATAAGGACCTAGGGGTTACAGTGGATGAGAAGCTGGATATGAGTCAATAGTGTGCCCTTGTAGCCAAGAAGGCCAATGACATTTTGGGATGTATAAGTAGGGGCATTGCCAGCAGATCGAGGGATGTGATCATTCCCCTCTATTCGACACTGGTGAGGCGTCATCTGGAGTACTGTGTCCAGTTTTGGGCTCCACACTACAAGAAGGATGTGGAAAAATTGGAAAGAGTCCAGTGGATGGCAACAAAAATGATTAGGGGACTGGAACACATGAGTTATGAGGAGAGGCTGAGGGAACTGGGGATGTTTAGTCTACGGAAGAGAAGAATGAGGGGGGATTTGATAGCTGCTTTCAACTACCTGAAAGGTGGTTCCAAAGAGGATGGCTCTAGACTGTTCTCAGTGGTAGCAGATGACAGAACAAGGAGTAATGGTCTCAAGTTGCAGTGGGGGAGATTTAGGTTCGATATTAGGAAAAACTTTTTCACTAGGAGGGTGGTGAAATACTGGAATGAGTTACCTAGGGAGGTGGTGGAATCTCCTTCCTTAGAAGTTTTTAAGGTCAGGCTTGACAAAGCCCTGGCTGGGATAATTTAATTGGGGATTGGTCCTGCTTTGAGCAGGGGGTTGGACTAGATGACCTCCTGAGGTCCCTTCCAACCCTGATATTCTATGATTCTATGAAAAGTGGTAGGGTTTTTTTTTTTTTAGGATTTTGATTTTTTTTTTTTTTTTTTTTTACAAGGAGCACAGATTTAAAAAGGAAATTTTTTTCCTTTAGGCTGCTGGAAAGCAGGTTTCCAAGTAGCTGGAGGTTTTTTGCTTTGATTTGGGGCCAGAGCAGAGACAAAAGTGAATTGTCTTTTTCTGTAGGCTGACAATCACTATCAGAGAATAGGTATCCTATTCCAGCACAGCAAAATTTTACAAGCCAAGTTTTGTTTGTTTTATTTCTAAACCTCGGGTGTAAAGTTAGTTTAAAAACAGAGAGGTTAGCATGACAGACTCCATGGCTCAACAAAAGCTGGAATTAGCCAGATTTGAGCTGCTGAAAAACAAAAGGAACATGAAAGACAGATAGAACTCATGCGGATGGAGAAGGAGGTACAGGAGGCTGCCCACAAGAGGGAAATGGAGGCAAGGAAGCATGTGGAGGAGGAGAAGGAAAAAGAGAGGAAGCATGAACTGGAGATGGAGAAGGTAAAGGCTCAGCAGAATATACCAACAAACCCTAGCAATCCTTCTCCAGGTACCACTTCCCATCCCAGAAAGTTCCCCACCTACAAGGCAGGCGATGATACGGAGGCCTTCTTAGAAAACTTTGAAAGGGCCTGCTTTGGGTACAGTGTCTCTGCCGACCAATACATGGTAGAGCTGAGGCCGCAGCTCGGTGGATCCTTAGCTGAGGTGGCGGCTGAAATGCCTAAAGAACACATGAACAAGTATGAACTGTTTAAATCCAAGGCGAGAGTCAGAATGGGGATAACACCTGAGCATTCTCATCGGAGGTTCAGAGCCCTAAGGTGGAAACCAGACGTGTCATTTACCTGACATGCCTACCACATTGTGAAACATTGGGATGCCTGGATATCAGGAGCAAGTGTTGAATCTCCAGTAAATTTGCCCTTCCTAATGCAAGTGGAACAATTCTTAGAGGGTGTTCCCGAGGAAATAGAAAGATACATCCTAGATGGGAAGCCCAAAACTGTAATCATGGCAGAAGAGATTGGAGCCAGATGGGTAGAGGTGGCAGAGAAGAAGCAAACTGGTTGCAGTTGGAGCGGAGACCGGAAGGGACAATCCCAGACCACACCCTATTACCGGGGGCCGCCCAAGGCCCCACCTACCTCCCAAAGAACCCTCCAGGCACCTTATCGTCCCACCACCCCATTCTCCAGCAACCTGCCTCACCCCAGTGACTCATCAGCTGGACGATGTTTTAAATGTAACGAGCTGGGGCATGTAAAGGCCAACTGCCCGAAGAACCCCAACAGATTACAGTTCATTGCACCGGAATCACACCAGAGATCCTTAGGCCCAGATACCTCCCAGATACCCTTGGAGCGGAGGGAAACTGTGAGTGTGGGCGGGAAGAAGGTCACCGCGTGGAGGGATACCAGAGCACAAGTGTCAGCTATCCATGCTTCCTTAGTGGACCCCAATTTAATCAACCCAGAGATCCAAGTGACAATTCAACCCTTCAAGTCCAACTCTTTCAATTTGCCTACAACCAAGTTGCCTGTCCAGTACCAGGCTGGTCAGGAACGTGGACTTTTGCAGTCTAGGATGATTATCCCATCCCCATGCTGTTGGGGGAAGACTTGGCCAATCATGCAAAGCGGGCCAAGAGGGTGGGAATGGTCACCCGCAGCCAGGCTAAACAAGCTGTGACACCTAGCTCTGTTCTGGAAACTTCTATCAGGACCCGGTCAGAGGTGATGGACCCGGACCCCAGGCCAATGTCTGCAACAGCAGTAGTAGATCCAGTCCCAGAGACCCAGACCCGGAACCAGCGCAACAACCAGCACCAGACCCATTGCCAGCACTGAATCCAGTACTTGCAACCTCAACACCAGAGGGCCCCACCGAACCTGAACCGGCAGCAGCCCATAACCCTCCACAAGAGGCTCAGCCAGAGCCTGAACCCCAACATAGTGTCCCAGCGGAGGGCGGTTCACAGTCAATGGAAACAGCCCCATCCCCTACATCCCTTCCAGAGGGACCAAGCATAGGTCCACAATCCAATGAGGAACTGATGTCTCCAGCATCAAGGGAAGAGTTCTAGATCAAACAGTGTCAGGGTTCCTTCCCCACTCTGAACTCTAGGGTACAGATGTGGGGACCTGCATGAAAACCTCCTAAGCTTACTTTTACCAGCTTAGGTTAAAACTTCCCCAAGGTAATAATTATTTTACCCTTTGCCCTTGGATTTCCACTGCCACCACCAAACTCTATGTGGGTTCCTGAAAAAACAGAGTTTGGACATGTCTTTCCCCCCAAAATCCTCCCACCCCTTGCACCCCACTTCCTAGGGAAGGTTTGGTAAAAATCCTCACCAATTTGCATAGGTGACCACAGACCCAAACCCTTGGATCTTAGAACAATGAAAAAGCATTCAGTTTCCGTACAAGAAGACTTTTAATAGAAATAAAAAGAAAAGAATCACCTCTGTAAAATCAGGATGGTGAATACCTTATAGAGTAATTAGATTCAAAACACAGAGAATCCCTTTAGGCAAAACCTTAAGTTACAAAAAGAAACACAGACAGGAATATTGATTCTATTCAGCACAGCTATTTTCTCAGCCATTTAAAGAAATCATAATCTAACACATACCTAGCTAGATTACTTACTAAGTTCTAAGACTCCATTCCTGTTCTGTCTCCGGCAAAAGCATCACACAGACAGACCCAGACCCTTTGTTTTTCTCCCCCCTCCCAGCTTTTGAAAGTATCTTGTCTCCTCATTAGTCATTTTGGTCAGGTGCCAGCAAGGTTACCTTTAGCTTCTTAACCCTTTACAGGTGAAAGGATTTTTCCTCTGGCCAGGAGGGATTTTAAAGGGGTTTACCCTTTCCTTTATATTTATGACACGCCCCCCAAATCTCAGCTAGGGTGAAACGCTGGCTGGGATTTCTTCCTGGAGCTCTAGGAAAAAACAGAGTTAATAAGACACATGCACCTCTAAATATACTACCAAGTACATAAAGACTAACAATATTTTCCACATCTCAAGGACGATTTCAATCAGTTGATTCTGGGAAACTTTCACGGAGAGGCGTCAGCCACTTTGTTAGAAGCTCCTGAGATGTGTTGGATGTCGAAATCAAAATCTTGGAGAGCTAAACTCCACCGAATAAGTTTTTTGTTATTTCCCATGGCAGTATGAAGCCACTGTAGTGCAGCATGGTCGGTTTGCAGGTGGAAATGCCATCCCCAAACATATGGGCGTAACTTTTCCAGAGCGTAGACAATGGCGTAACATTCTTTTTCACTGACTGACCAGTTGCTTTCCCTCTCGGACAGATTTTTGCTGAGAAACACTACAGGGTGGAATTCTTGATCCGGTCCTTTCTGCATTAAAACTGCTCCCACACCATGCTCGGACGCATCTGTGGTTACAAGGAACGGTTTGTCAAAGTCTGGGGCCCTTAGTACAGAGTCAGACATGAGTTCGCTTTAAGCTGGTTAAAGGCCTTCTGACACTCTTCGGTCCACTGAACGGCATTTGGCTGTTTCTTTTTGGTTAGGTCTCTCAGTGAGGCGGCGATTTGGCTGTATTGCAGTACAAATCATCTGTAATAACCGGCCAACCCTAAGAAGGATAGAACCTGTTTCTTTGACTTTGGGACAGGCCACTTTTGGATAGAATCCAGTTTGGCTTGTAGGGGGTTGATAGTTCCTTGACCCACCTGGTGTCCAAGGTAAGTCACTCTGTTTAGGCCTATTTGACACTTCTTCGCCTTAACAGTTAGTCCTGCCTCCCTTATGCGCTCAAGGACTTTTTGTAGATGTTCTAGGTGTTCTGCCCAGGAATCCGAAAATATGGCCACATTGTCAAGGTAGGAGACTGCATATTCTCCTAAACCTGCTAGGAGACCATCTACAAGTCTTTGGAAGGTGGCGGGTGCATTTCGCAGCCCGAAAGGGAGTACATTAAATTCATACAGCCCAAGATGTGTGGTGAAGGCTGACCTTTCCTTGGCGGATTCATCTAGCGGTACCTGCCAGTACCCCTTGGTTAAGTCCAAGGTAGAGATGAACTGGGCCCGTCCCAGTTTCTCTAATAGTTCATCTGTGCGTGGCATTGGATAGTTGTCAGAGCGAGTTACTGCATTTAGCTTACGGTAGTCCACGCAAAAACGTATCTCCCCATCTGGTTTGGGAACTAGAACCACTGGAGATGCCCATGCACTTCCAGAGAGGCAGATTACACCCATCTGTAACGTATCCTGCATCTCCCAGTCTATAGCAGTCTTAGCTTGAGGAGACACCCTGTAAGGTTGGACTTTAATTGGCTGAGCATTACCTGTGTCAATGGAGTGGTATGAAAACAGCTGTGCTGAATGGAATGAATATTCCTGTCTGTGTGTCCTTTTTGTAACTTAAGGTTTTGCCTAGAGGGATTCTCTATGTTTTGAATCTAATTACCCTGTAAGGTACCTACCATCCTGATTTTACAGAGGTGATTCCTTTACTTCTATTAGAAGTCTTCTTGTAAGGAAACTGAATGCTTTTTCATTGTTCTAAGATCCAAGGGTTTGGGTCTGTGGTCACCTATGCAAATTGGTGAGGATTTTTACCAAACCTTCCCCAGGAAGTGGGGTGCTAGGGGTGGGAGGATTTTGGGGGGAAAAACGTGTCCAAACTATGTTTTTTCAGGAACCCAGATAAAGTTTGGTGGTGGCAGTGGAAATCCAAGGGTAAAATAATTTGTACCTTGGGGAAGTTTTAACCTAAGCTGGTAAAAGTAAGCTTAGGAGGTTTTCATGCAGGTCCCCACATCTGTACCCTAGAGTTCAGAGTGGGGAAGGAACCTTGACATCATCATATTGGACATGTGTACCTGGATGGAGGTCTGAAGCTGGACACTTTAAAGGAACTGTGTTGTTTGGACTTCTGAGTATCCAGTGAGGTAATACAGAAGCTGTTTTGTTCTGGCTTGGTAAATCTAAATATTGAAATATCCACCAGCGCTTGGGGTTTGTCCACCCCATTCTGTTTGCAGTTCATTCTAATTGAGTGACTTCAGCTGGCTCCCACGGGCACCGTTGTCACACAAGCCACTTCCCCAGTGCCGAGCGGTGGGGACCCAGGTTTGCCCACTACTCTGGGTCCTGACCCAGGGACACTGTAGGTAGCAGCTTCCTGCTGCATCTCTTTAACTCCACTCCATGCTGCTTCTATTCCCTGGGCCACTTCCCCGCAGCCCCAGCCCCAGCACCTTCTTCACCCTCTTCTCAGGGCCCCCAGCCCACAAGTCCCCACAGCAACTTAGTAGCTCCCTCTTGCTCCCCCAGTGTCTGCCAGCAACAGCTCTATCCAAGGTTCTACTTTCCTGCACCCCACAAGGAAAACAGTCCTCTCACCTTGAGCTCCCTGAAGCCACTGACCCTGCTCTGCAGCTCCTTTTATGTAATACTGCTGGGCCTTGATTGGCTGCTCCCTGCACAGCCCTTCCCCCCCCCCGCCGCCCCGGCTGCTTTTAACCCCTTCCTTTCCAATGTGGGGGAACACCGCATCACACAGCCCTTACCATATTGGAAGTCTCTTCTCAGGTCCCCTCTTCAGTCTTCTTTTCTCAAGACTAAACATGCCCAGTTTTTTAAACCTTTCCTCATAGGTCAGGTTTTCTAAACCTTTTATCATTTATCATGTTGGTCTCCTCTGGATTCTCTTCAATGTATTCACATCTTTCCTGAAGTGTGGTGTCCAGAACTGGACACAATACTCTAGCTGAGGCCTCATCAGTGCCAAGTAGGGCAGGACAATTACTTCGTGGGTATTTCATACAACACTCCTGTTAATACACCCCAGAATGATAGTAGCCTTTTTCACAATTGCATCATATTGTTGACTCATATTCAATTTGTGATCCACTATAACCCCCAGATCCTTTTCAGCAGTACTACTACCTAGCCAGTTATTCTTCATTTTGTAGCTGGATATTTGATTTTTGCTTCCTAAGTAAAGGATTTTGCACTTGTCTTTATTGAATTTCATCTTGTTGATTTCAGACCAATTCTCCAATTTGGCAAGGTCACCTTGAATTCCAATTTTGTCCTCTGAGGTGCTTGTAACCGCTTTCAGTTCAGTATCATCCACACATTTTATGAGCATATTGTCTACTATCCAAAAAGAAAAGGAGGACTTGTGGCACCTTAGAGACTAACAAATTTATTTGAGCATAAGCTTTTGTGAGCTACAGCTCACTTCATCGGATGCATTTATGCTCAAATAAATCTGTTAGTCGCTAAGGTGCCACAAGTACTCCTTTTCTTTTTGCGAGTACAGACTAACACAGCCACTACTCTGAAATCTACTATCCAAGTTATTCATGAAACTGTTCAATAGTACTGAACCGAGGACTGACCCCAGCAGGACCCTACTATATATACCCTCCCGGTTTGAAGCATACCATTGATAACTACTCTTTGAGTATGGTCTTTCAACTAGTTGTGCACTCACCAGATAATAATTTTATCTAGCTCACATTTCCCTAGTTTGCATATGAGAATGTCATGGGGGATATATCAAGTCTACTGCTTCCCTCTATCCATTAGACCAGTAACCACTATTCCCTCTAAGCTGTTCATGTGTGAATGCGCACACAGATCCTAAACCCCACGCACACAGTGAAACACCACATGCATAAATATTTGCACAGAAGCACAACAATTTGCATAGAAGAAATTTTTTGCACACACGGCCTGTCAAAAATTAGAAGGAACATTGCCAGTAACCTTGTCAAAGAATGAAATTAGGCTGGTTTGTTCTTGAGAAATCCATGCTGGTTGTTCCTTATGACCACATTATCCTCTTATAAATTATAAATTGAATCTTTAATCATTTGTTCCGGTATCTTCCCCAATATTGAAGTTAGGATACCTGGTCTTTAATTGCCAGAATCCTCTTTGCTCCCCTTTTTAAAGATAGGTGCTATGTCTGCCCTTCTCCTGTCCTCTGGGACCTCACCAATCCTCCAGGAGTTCTCACAGATAATTGCTTACTGTTCCAATATTGCTTCAACTAATTCCTTAAGTACCCTAGGATGAATTTCATCAAGCCACACCGACTAGAATACATCTAACATATCTTCTTTAACTTGTTCTTTCCCTGTTTTCAATTTCATTCCTTCCCCATTGTTAATACTTATTGTGTGGAGTATCTGATCGCCTTTTTAATGAAGGCTGAAGCAAAACAGGCATTAGACATCTCAGTCTTCTTGATGTCATTATTAGCTGTCTTTCTCTAATAATCAGATGACCTACACTTTCCTTCATCTTTCTCTTGCTCCTAATGTACTTAAAGAATCTCTTCTTATTGCCTTTTATGTCCCTTGCTAAGTGTAACTCATTTTGTGCCTTAGCCTCTCTGATTTTATCCTCGCATACTTGTGCTATTCTTTGGTACTCCTCATTAGCAATTTGTCCATGTTTCCACTTTTTGAAGGATTCCTAACAATCTTTCCCAACTAATCTAATTAAATAAACAAAGTAATTTCTCTTGATATGGGATTTATCTGAAATATAATTCAGAATTGTGTTATTTATGTACTCCCCAAATGTGCTTGATATCTCAAAAATGTGTACAAAACATGGTCTCTGCCTCAAAATGCTTGAAAGCAATTTTTTTTACCTTGTCTTACTTTCTTTATATACATTCCAATCAATGCAACAGGGATAAAGCACAGTTAAGGCTGCATGATGTAAATTTTTGTGTGTATTTTGTTCAATAACTGTTGATAATATTTAAATGTACATAACGTGTTGTAGATGTAAGCAGGGTTTGAAAGAATGCTTCCCTGACAGCTAGCTGGAAGGGGGGAGACACCCTGGGTGCGTCTATGTAAATACAGTTTGATCCTGCTTTGCTTAGATTGGCTAGATATTCAGCAGATGGAGTGACGTTTTGCTCATTGTAATCAACTTAATTTATGACCCAACACCAGCTGTGTTTGTATTGAATGCAGGAATAGCTGAAATATGGTTACCAATGTTTGTAATTATTGTGGGAATACAGAAAAGCAGGACTGTGCTTAATCTGTTCCAAAGGAAAGGGCTCACATTTAGGAGAAAGGACCTACCTAAGCAGGTTTCAGAGTAACAGCCGTGTTAGTGTATTCGCAAAAAGAAAAGGAGTACTTGTGGCACCTTAGAGACTAACCTAAGCAGGGGCTCAATTCTCAGAGCCCTGTGAGAGTAAGAAAGGTGTGGGTAAGTATGCTGGTAAGGAGGCTATGCACCCAGGGCCATCCCTACCAATTGTGGTGCCCTAGGCAGCCTGAGCACTTGGCAGCCAGTCCATGGGGTGGTCCAGCCCGTCCTTGGGAGACGGGACTGCACTCAAGGGCTGCAGGGCTGTGGAGGCAGGAGCTGGGAGGGACTGCTTTGGGGGGGCCCCAGAGTGGCCCGGGGGATTAGTGGGGGGCCTGGCGCTGGCAGCGGGGGTCAGGCCTGCCCCCGCCCCAGCAGTGGGAAGTGGAACAACCCAGCCCCAGCCTACTCCACTCCCCCCGCCCCAGCTCCAAGCCATGTCACTCGGGGGAGGGGGCAGGACTGCCCCCCTGCACTCACCGGTGGTGGGAAGTGGAGCAACCCAGCCCCAGCCTGCTCTACTCCGCTCCCCGCACCCCAGCTCCCAGCTGTACCGCTCGGAGGGGGGAGAATTGGGGAAAGGATCATCCCCCCCCCGTACTCACTGGCAGCGAGAAGCGGAGCGATTCCGCCCCAGCTCCCAGCCGCGTCACTCGGGGAAGAGGGCTTGGGGGAAGAGGGGCGTGACCACCCCCCGCACTCACCGGCAGTGGGAAGCAGAGTGGACTGATGTGGCTGGGAGCTGGCAGAGTGGAGTGGGCTGGGGCCAGGTCGCTCTGCTTCCCGCCGCTGCTGGTGAGTGCGGGGGAAGGCCCGATCCCTGCTGCCAGCGCCAGGTCCCCCGCTAATACCCTGGGCTGCATCAGTTGCACAGCGGAAGGGGTGGAATGGGGGCAGGGCGGGGGCGGAGCAGGGGCAGAAAGAGGCGGGACAGAGGAGATGTCCCGGGCTCCGCACCCACCCTAGGGACAGCCCTTGAAATGGGCACAGCAGCCCGTGGTGGAACCAGCATGCAGTTGCCTAAGGGCACCACAAAATTTGGGGCAATTTAGTGCCCCACATTTTGTGGTGCCCTAAGCAACTGCATATTCTGCGTATGCCTAGGGATGGCCCTTCCCGGGGGTACTGCCTGGACTGGTTTGACCTGTTTTCCCCCCACCCCCGTTCTAAGAATAGAGTGAAATAGGCTTCATTAGGAGCCTTTTTATTATTTTAATTATGGTAGAGCTGTGTTTCTGCCCTGCCCACTAAGAGTTAAAATCACTAGGAGCTGAAATCACTTGAGATGGGGCAGGATTTCTGTCCAGTCTGCAAAAATAACTGAAAATTGCTAAGAGACTGAAGTGTAGAGATCACAGCTGAGAGGTGGATGGCAGCAGATGGTGACTGACAGCCAGCAGGGCAGCGGCAGAGAGGCACGACAAGCAGCCAGCAGAGCGGCAGCAGAAAGCAGTGACTATGGCGAGCAGCCATTGTCACGAGTAAGATGCCTCTTTATCTCCCCCACGCAGGGTGGGAGGTGAACCTGCAGATGCACCTCTGAACTCTGAGTCTGCACTGACCACAGCCAACAACTGCGAGTGGGGTGCAGAGAAGGGTCAGGCATGTGAAGGGGACATTTGGGTTGCTGGATGTAAGAACCTGAGGGGAAAAGGACACTGCCCAACCTACTTGAGGTGGGACTTTTACTTATGGTTTATGTTTATGAACCCCGTTTGTGGTGTTTTTCCAAATTAATGCCAGGTTACTTCCCTCCTTTTATTAAAAGTTTCTTTTCTACACTCAGACTCTGTGCTTGCGAGAGGGGAAGTATTGCCTCTCAGAGGCACCCAGGGGTGGTGTGTAAATTTCCCAGGTTACTGGGTGGGGGCTCGAGCCGGATCCATGTTGGGTCGATGGAAAGGAACCCCTAGATATTGAATGCAACCCTGGCTGCTACTGGCTCCACCTGGCAGAAGGGTTACATAAACATGATCTGTGTTGCATAATTCATGTAATTGTTACCTTATTATTATTCCTTCTATTTTTTTGTTTTTGAAACATGAATTTCCAGTATAATAAGTTTTTATCTGAACTAGAACAGACTAGGGACTGGGTAAAGGGGAATGAGACATTCTGGTAAAGCAGAAGCACTCTAAAGCCATAGTAGATGGTCATCACAGGATTTCCTGGGCCAGCTGGGTTTCCCAGGTTAGGACTCTATACCACCACCACCCCAGCCCCCAATATAGGACATATGGCTAGGAAAAGAGGGCACAGCTGGAGCATTGCTGTGATCCGATAATCCCTGGCTGGAAATGGGACATAAACATGGCATACAGCTGCTTTTGACACCCCCTTAAGTACTGTGACAATTAGAATTCAGCTGGACACAAGACCAGGGCTCAGCTGTGGAGCATGACTTAACCTGAACTTAACAAGAACATGACCACTCACTAGAAATACTGTATCAGAAAGTCATACTCCAAAGGAGAGAGTTTGTTTAGGCTGGTCGAGCACAATACAAACCAGGAGTAATGGGCTGAAATTAAGAAGCAAAATATAGGCTGAACCCCAGAAAATCCTTCCAGAATGTGAGAAGTATCATATAATACCAGGGGTGGGCAAACGTTTTGGCCCAAGGGCCACATCTGGGTGCGGAAATTGTATGGCAGACCATGATTGGAGGGCTGGGGCATTGGGTTGGGGTGAAGGAGGGAGCTCCATGGCAGGGGGCTGGGCCAAGGGATTGGGTTGTAGGAGGAGGTGTAGAGTGCCAAAGGGGGCTCAGGGCAGGGGGTGCAGGATGCAGGAGGGGTTTGGTGTGTGGGCTCCGGCCAGGCACCACTTACCTCGGGTGGCTCAGGGGTGGCAGCGGCACACAGCGGGGCTAAGGCAGGCTCCTCCCTGCCCTGGCCTTGTGCCGCTCCCAGAAGTGGCCAGCATGTGCAGCAATGGCTTGTGCGGGTGGGGGCGGGCAGGCAGCTCCGTGCTCTGCCCTCACCTGCAGGTACTGCTCCCGCAGCTCCCATTGGCCGCAGTTTTCTGTTCTCCTCAGCTCCCAGTCCCACAATCAGCCTTATTCCTCTGTCCCTCTGATAGCCTATGGACAGAGTGGGGAAAAGCAGCAGTGAGTCACATGATGCCCACAACAATAGTCCAGTCTCTACAGTCTCTGGAGGCAGTTAAAGGGTGGGTCAAAGTGTCACTTCATTCAGTGAGGCGAAAGAGAAGAAGTGGTCTGCTTTATGGCCACTCTTCAACCTGCAGGCCAATATGGCCAATTAGGGGGAAAGGGAACATGTGGTTGCATCCATGGGGGCCCCTGAAAAGGCTGGGTGCCCTGAACCGCAGTAGGGCAAAGCCGTAAGTGGATGTCAATTGTCCTGATGTCGACGTCACTAGGGAAAGTAGTGGGAGAGTGTAAAGAGTGTCTTGATCAAGAAGTGGGTGAGACCTGGGATAGCTCCTGTCATAAATATAAAGGGAAGGGTAAACACCGTTAAAATCCCTCCTGGCCAGAGGAAAAATCCTTTCACCTGTAAAGGGTTAAGAAGCTAGGATAACCTCGCTGGCACCTGACCAAAATGACCAATGAGGAGACCAGATACTTTCAAAAGCTGGGAGGAGGGAGAACAACAAAGGGTCTGGGTCTGTCTGTGTGATGCTTTTGCCGGGGACAGAACAGGAATGGAGTCTTAGAACTTAATAAGTAATCTAGCTAGATATGCATTAGATTCTGATTTCTTTAAATGGCTGAGAAAATAAGCTGTGCTGAATGTAATATAGATTCCTGATTTTTGTGTCTTTTTGTAACCTAAGGTTTTGCCTAGAGGGATTCTCTATGTTTTGAATCTAATTACCCTGTAAGGTATCTACCATCCTGATTTTACAGAGGTGATCCTTTTTCTTTTTTACTGTTTCTTCTATTAAAATGTTTCTTTTCAAGAACTGAATGCTTTTTTCATTGTTCTAAGATCCAAGGGTTTGGGTCTGCGGTCACCTATGGAAATAGGTGAGGATTTTTACCAAACCTTCCCCAGGAAGTGGGGTGCAAGGGTTGGGAGGATTTTGGGGGGAAAGACGTTTCCAAACAACGCTTTCCCAGTAACGCAGATAAACGTTTCGTGGTGGCAGTGGAAGTCCAAGGGCAAAGGGTAAAATAGTTTGTACCTTGGGGAAGTTTTAACCTAAGATGGTAAAAGTAAGCTTGGGGGGTTTTCATGCAGGTCCCCACATCTGTACCCTAGAGTTCAGAGCGGGGAAAGAACCCTGACAGCTCCTGTCTGAGGACTGGAGAATCCGGTGGGTCAGATATAGTGAGATCTGACAGATGTGTGAAGTCTTGTGAGTAAGTTCTCCTCAGTACCGATATAGAGTATGGTGCCAAGGTGTGATATGGAAAAGAGTCAGCAGATGGCACCAGAGAGCTTTTTGGCACCATAGGTTTAGTTGGTATTTGCAATGATGCAGATGGCATTTTCAGTGCCAAGGATTTGTGTGAATAGGGCTTCGGTACCGTGGGGCAGCATCTGGGCTGAGGACTTCACTGGAGCCGGCTGTTTTGCTGGTGCCGGTGTCAGTGCCAATGACTTTTTCAGTGCCAGAAATGGTCCTGGAGCTAAAATGAGGTAGAGGACCCACTTTGGTTGCCAACAACAGAAGGGGATGCTGATACTGTTTCACCCCATTTCCTTCCTTAGACTGACTCTGAGGCACTGAGGGAGTCAGTCTGGGAGCAGATTTGTGCCCCTTGTCAGAGGCCGTTGAAGCCACAGACCAAGTTGGGGATGGCACTGTTGTTATTTGTGCCTCAGAAACGGAGGAAGAGGATGGTCTCTTCTTACCTCACACCTATCAGAGGATGTTTGTCTCTTGCTGGTGCGAGGGGAGTGAGGTTCAGTAGACGACCTTGCCAAGCGTGAGAATCTTTCCAGTGAGGAAAAGGAACCGGGGTCCGACGTCAGTCACAGGGATTTTTCCATGAGAATTAATTTGAGTTTAAGGTCCCCACTTCTGCCTTTCAGGCAATGGGATGACTTTTGAGGAATGTGTCCCTCTCCTAAGCAGCAGATACACTTTGCGTGGCCATCCGTTTATAGAGAAGGCAGCTCCACAGGAGACATAGCGCTTAAACCCAGGTGAACCAAGCATTAAAGGGGGTAGCTTCCCTGAGGAAAAGTAGGGAAAAATGGGAGAATGAACTAATTTTTGTTTTTTCTTCTGTTTTAGGAGAAAAAAAAGAGAAAAGGGAAATGAACAACTATGAGAGGAAAACAGGAAAGCTACTATCTAAAGAGCAACTTGGGCTCTGCTAAGTGTTCCATTCCAGACCGCAGGTGGTGGAGAAGGAACCAAGGCTGATTGGACCACACAGCACTATATATATGACCTGTGCATGGGGCAGGGGAGGTGAGGTGTGCCTGACGGGCACTGCTATCGAAGATCTCTGACTCCAAATGCGAAGGTGCTGCCTCACCTACAGTTGAGCACCCCTGGGAACATCACTCGAAGAAGAACCTAGGGGAAGAGTGGGTAGGCCAAGACCCCTAAAATTATAGTGGAAACAGTGACTATTTTGATGTCCTTGTTCTGTAGAAATAGGGTACCTTCCTGCCCACTGTCAAGGAGTCTCAAGTTTCTAAACACCCTGATTTCATGTACTTTATCAATACATATGTTAGTGGATCTCCCTGAGTGGTCCTCCAAGGCTTGCAACACTAGAGAATATCCCTTTCTGCCAGTGTACCTATCTGCACTTCTTTGGGCCAGGTTATGCTCACATGGGTAACATCTATGGCTTCTGCAAAGTTTGGGAATCCTAGCTTCTGAAACCTCAGAGTATGTATGTTCTGTGATTAGATTTTACCAACCCTGTAACAAAGGTGAACCCCTGAAGCACTAGAATTGACTTACCATGAAGTCAGTGTCCTTGATCCTTCCAGTCTATCCTGCCAACTTGGTCAGCTCAACTTATGTCATAAATGGTTGCTTTACTCCAAAAATCACAAAATACACAAGTTGTTCCTGTCCCTAAGGGCCAGTCATTTATCTTAGGTCGATTCACACCTTAGACCTCACACCACAGAAAACACTAGCAGCCAATTCTATAGCACACTAACTGCAGATTCAATAACTAAGATATTCACAGGTTAAAGCAAGCCCTCGCCACAGGGGCAAACTGCTGTCTGAATTGGCCCCTCTCATCATTGATGGGGGGGTGGACCTGCTGCCTGTTTCTTTCCCCTGGCTGCCCTCTGCAGCCCTAGTAGCCCCTCAGGTCCCTTAGTCAGGGCCTGAGCCTGTCAGTTAATCAGGCTGGAGCCTTGCTGGCTCTCTGGCCTCTCCCACCACTGCTCTGTCCGTGGTATCAGACTTTACCAGGCAGCTTTGTCCATCTCTCTCCAGAGCTGGAGAGAGACTGAGCTCTCTCCACCCAGCAGCCTTTCTTACAGGACCTAGCCTGGCCCTGATTGGCTGCCTTCAGCCTTCTTCTGATTGCCTCTTGGAGCAGCGCTCTCTCAGGGCTGTTTTTAACCCCTTTTATTCCAGTGCGGACCAACCATCCCATCACACTTTGCTTTGCTTAACATTTATACCTTTTGCTCTCAAAGGAGTCACATGTTCCAGAAACATGCCCTGTGGGCATGTTATTACTAATTTTTACCTAATTAGTGTTTTGGGAGAAGACTATGGGGTGGTGCCAGACCAGGCCACATTTACCAACTCATTAATCATTCACTTTGGTTCCCCATGTGATGTTTCTCCAGCAGGGGGATACAATGCCCCAGGTAAGGTCAAGTCAAACTTAGATGTTCTACACATGTTATTTGCTCTTGAAGTTGGCATATTTACTGACCCAAAGATCAATATCGATCATCCACACAGAGTAGCCAGTACTTTTCCAAAATTAACTGCTGCTAAGAACTCCTGCCCCATCCCCTTTGGCAGTTCAGTCATGTCATGCCACGACAAGCCATATTCACCACACTTATTCAGTACAGCCACACCAATTTGGCACCATCGCAACAGGAGCCAGCTGTGCCCATGGAGTTTCTTCTTATTTTGTTTGTTGTGTAATGAGCAAAAGACACAACACTAATCATAACAAATATTTTTATATTTGTAACAAACAAGTTTTGATAAATTTAGCCATTTTTCCTGTTTAATTTGTCTATGAACAAACCAGGGTTCCTATAGATGTCATAATTTGCAGCTGTCTACATAATTTCCGTGATTTTCAACAAATTCATTGAATAATGCTTTTGTTTGATTTTACGTGAATATTGTATGTATACTAAGAAAGAAAACCCAAAATAGAAATGGGAGTACAATATCTGGCAGAGCTGAGCCCTAAAATGAAACTTCAGTTCTGGGAGTGGCATAGCTTCATGCCTTCATAATGCATTTCAGATGCAGGGAAGTGTCAATTGCAGTGATCCAAGAAGTGTTTTGTCACTTAGGGGCAGTCAAAACCCAGTTCCTTATTCAAGCACCATTTACAAAATGGAATGTTGGGGGGGTTGACATATGTAGGACTTCTGATTTTAGGTTTTAACTGATAAGTAAAGACAGAGACACCCCCAGTACAAAAGATGAAATTGGTGTTTATCCAATAAACATCAGCCAAAACACCGGATATGGTTGCTTGTATTAGGAGCTTGTGTACACAAAAGCAGTAATGCGGACTACAGGCATGCAATTTCTAAAGCGCACCAAGATGTTGTGCATTAAGTGGTCTATGTAGACCGTGCTGGTGGACACTAAAGGTTTGAAACAGTACTATGTTAAAATGCACTAGGGAACATTATAAGGTGATTACTCATTACAGTAAATCTGACTGTATAATACTGTATAATGTACATTACTCATTATTGTATATACTAAAAATACCTGGAACCCACTAATTTTTAAACATCTACGTAAGA
The DNA here is from genome assembly GCF_965152235.1 of Eretmochelys imbricata. NCBI lineage: Eukaryota > Metazoa > Chordata > Testudines > Cheloniidae > Eretmochelys > Eretmochelys imbricata. The sequence continues at coordinate 18,669,289 of NC_135577.1, forward strand.
CTCAAAAATTGCTAAAAAAAAATAAGCCCCCCCCCCACCAAATGAAATTAATAAACCCTGAAAAAAGAAGACCTAGACCTAGGTCAGCATATTGGTCAGGAATAAAGCTTCAGGTTCGGAAATGACCTACCCCAGCTACTTCAGAGCAGTCTAATGGTTGTAGCGACATGTCACTTGCGGTGACCTGAGAAATATTTTGTCATAGCCAGTCAAAACCCAGTTTTTTTTATTTAAATTATTAATTTATTAATCACCAATATCAATTATTATAAGATTAATTCACATCTATTACGGTGAAATCTTTGAAAATTTAATTTTCCATTGAATATTTAGGAAATTTTGGTCTTTGAATAAGGGAGCCACAAATAAGGAACAGGAAATAAGGAACCAACTTCAGCCTTGTCAAAGACAGCGATAGTGTGATGAGATTGAAAGACAGAGACTGCTATCAAGACAGGGGAAAAGGGGAAAAGAAATCCAGCAGGGATAAATTAGGGGATGGATGATTTTGTGACTAATGCACAGGCCTGTGAACCTGGACTCCGGGGTACTATTCTTGGCTTTGTCACTGGTTCACTATAAAATGGAGACAATAATACTGATCTGCCTCACAGCAAGGGGAAATCATGAAAGAACCTTAAAACAGTGGGATGGGAATTTAAACATTAGTACTAGATGATTTAGGAGCTTCCTATCTATGAGACACCTCCACCCCCATCTCTCCTCATGCCATAGCACCTCAGCTGAGTTGAGCAGAGATGCTGAAGCCCTGCTAGTATAAACAAGGGGCTGCTAGCAGAGCATTCTCTGTGAGGGCCTCACAACTTAGTAATTTTCTCCCTGTCCCTTGGTTCAAAATAACCCAAATTTAATGTTCTTTGGGGTACATAGCAAAGCTTAGCTTTTGCCTGGGGCATCTGAAGAGGGGAACTGCAAGAATAGGGAATTACTGGGTGGGGTTTGAGTTTATAATTTGCCAGGCTTGTTAGTGGTGGATTAAATTGAATTGTACTCCTGCACAATATACGTTGTGTTATATAGTTAAGTTATGTCAAGGCCTGAAAGAGCAAGAGAACCATTGAGGAGGTTTTGTTTAGAAGGCACATGGCTGTGGATGGGAAGCGAAGACCCTGTGGGGTCGGGCAATGGAAGGACCTAGAGTGGATTACGTCTGGTCTGTGAGTGAGACCAAGGGAGCCTATTGGTATATGAGAGAAGAGACACCCTTAATAGAGGCCAAAGGCCCACTATCTTCTAAGGGCACCAGAAGACAGTGGATAGCAAGCAACTTCTCCTCCCCCAAAAATTCCACCAGGTCCACTAGGACCTCATGGAGATGGTCACGGGGCCAGGTGGGAGCCTCTGTAGGTTGGGTTAAGTGTCCAGATTCTTAGACTCTAAACCTTGGAAGGCTTCCCAGTTACACATTTTATATGTAGTTTTGGAAAGTGGAGAATGGTTTGTGGCCTACTATTATATGAATTTACTATAAGCTATAGGGTATTGCAGGCTGTGTGCTTCTATATAAGTTGCTGCAATATTGATTATGGTATTTTGTGCATTTTATCCCCTTTTTAGTATTAGAAGCAGGACAATATTTTTTTTTAAAGGAGGAAAAGAAAATATTATACTTAGAGTTACAGGGAGTAGGGGATATTTGGTAAGTTTAAAGCCCTCTATCCATATTCCTACTGGCCATAAACCCAATTTATAAATTAGAGTTGTGCGTAAGTAAGCACCACATGGTACCATCTGTTTAACCAGAAAACAATGATGGTGTTGTGTAATTAGCTCTACTTTCCCAACTTCTAGGCTAAATTAGAGCCAAGAGAAATGGTGAAGGAGTGCATGTTACAGAAGATTTTATTCTCCACAGCCCCCTTACGAGAGGGGCAATCTTTCAACACACAACTTCCACAAACCTTCACACTTTCTGTCAGGGGTTCCTCAAGACCTACACACATTGATTGCAGGGGTACTGTGAGCTCTGGCATAAAGGCAAAGTTTTTCAGCCCTCAGTTGCACCTCTAGTTGGTGCCTAAGCCCTCCCTCTGCTTCAGGCTCCAGCTGTGGGACCACATGTTATGGAGCACCTGCCCACCTTCAAACTCTGACCTGTTATGCTTTACGGGGCCCAGGGCTACTTAAAACTTCTCCCACAGACTTCTCCTGCTAGGCCTCCTCAGACAGCTTCAGCCAATCACAGTCCCACCTTCTCCCGTAGAACAGGGTGTCACCGTGCCTCAGTGGGTCACAACTGAAAATACCAAATTCAGGACAAACTGCTGAAAAATAAGACAGATACACCACAAAACTGGTGGTTATTCTTCCATAAGATATACCAAACCAGCAACAAAAGTAAATTTTTGTTGCACCACACTGGCTAACAAGAAGTCAGAAAAGCAGCCTCCTTAGGGATTCCAGTCCTTGAATCGCCACCAAAATCACTAGACTTAATGGTGAGTGGTTATTTAAAACCAATTTAATCAAACAAAAACGTTCTTTTCTTCTGATCCCAAAGGACCAGCCACATACCCAGGTTAATATACAACTCAGATCTTACCCAATAATCACGCTGTTGCCAATCACTTAGTATCTAAAATCTAAAGGTTTAGTTATAAAAAGGAAAGAAACATGAGAGTTAAAATTGGTTAAAGGAATTAAATACATACAATAATTGCAAAGTTCTTGGATCAGGCTTGTAGCAGTGATGGAATAAACTGCTGGTTTAAGTCAAGTCTCTGGTTGCTTCCAAATCATTAGAAGGACCTCAGTCCCTTGGTTAGACTGCTCCCATTAGCATATGTTCATAGTCCAGAAGTTTGAGCAGGAAAGAGACAAAATGGAGATGTTTCCAGCGCCTTTTATAGCCCCTGCCAAGTGAAGGGAATCCCATTGTTCTCACTGTGGAAAATTACAGGGAACAAGATGGTGTTTGGGGTCACATGGGCAAGTCACATGTCCATGCATGATTTTGCTTAGTCACACGAGAAGCCACTACCCATACTCTAGTTGTTCTCATGAAATTCCATTAAGTGTAGATAGGCCTCTCCCATGGTCCGTTGTGAGTTAAGTGTTCCTTAATAAGCCATTTAACTTGTATAGTCCGTTCACGATGTGCAGGCTAAATAACTTGTGGGTGCTACCCAGAACCAAACACATTAGAAATACAGATATAGAGCCAATACTCATAACTTCAGATACAAAAATGATACATGCATACAAATAGCATAATCATATTCAGCAAATCATAACCTTTCCATAGACACCTTACTTGACACACGTCGTATCAGCTTTGTTGCAATTATTTAACAGTGGTAGCAACAATGATCTACATGGTCATATTTTAATCAGATAACATCACACATGGCCAAACCAGCCCCCCTTGCTGGTTTTCTGGCTTTGCCTGGCTTCCCCCTGCACCCACAGAGCTGTTTTACATCATGTTTCCCCTGAATCACAAACTCCTTCTGGGTACGGCCCTGACAATGCTCGGCCAGACGGGGCTGTAAGAACACAACAATAGCACTGGCCAGACCTGGCAGAGCCAGCATAGGCATTTTTGCCCTTAAATAGAATTCTGCACAGAACTACAAAACAATCCACATTTCAACCACCAGTACAAAGAAGCCAGGATCAAAATGAGAAAGAAGGAAATTGTACAACAGGGACCGTAACAGTTAAAAAAAAGTGGTGAGAAAACTGAACCACACACAGATTCGGAGATTTTCAGTCCAGAAAGGACCATTACTTCATCTTGTCTGACCTTCTGTATAGCCCAGGCCACTGAATTTCACCCAGTTTCCCCTGTATTGAGCCCAGCAACTTGCATTTGATTAAAGTAGATCTTCCAGAATGGCACACAGTCTTGAAGACTGTAAGAGATAGAGAATCCATCTTTTCCCTGGGCACTGTAAAGCCAGCGTAGGTGGCCATCTCAGGATTGCCCTGGCCAGGTGGGTTTCCCAGGATGGGACTCTATACCACCACTCTGCTAGCCCTGATATAGGACATATGGCCAGGAAAAGAAGGCACATCTGGAGCATTGTTGTGCTCCGATAATCCCTGGTTTGAAGTGGGACAGAAACATGGCAAACATCTGTCTTTGACACCCCTTTGAGTACTATGACAACTGGAACTCAGCTGGACACAAGAATATGGCTCAACTGTAGAGCATGACTAAACCTGAACTAAATGAGAACATGATCACTCTCTGGAAACACTGCATCAGAAAGGAACACTCCAAAAGAGAGGGTTTGTTTAGGCTGGTCCAGAAGAATACAACTAGGAGTAATGGGCTGAAATTGAATAGGAAAATACAGATTGAACCCCAGGAAAACCTTCCTGAATGTGAGAACTACCATATTATATTGTGGAAAAGTCTTCAGAGAGAAGTGGTTTTAGGATTTAATGATCACAGATAAATGTTGGAAATGGAATGGAGCTCATTCATCCACAGTAAACTGATGGCCCACTTACAGGGTAATATGAATTTCCACAAATTTTAGTTTCTTCCAAAGTCTTAGATTTGTAGTATTTGTGCATGTGAGTGGTTTTTATTTTTCTTACTTATTATACAAATGCCTTAAAAACAAAACAAGGGAAGTGGTAAGGACGGAATAATCTGACATTATAAACACTCATCAGTGTTTGGCATAGTACCTGCTGCACTAGCAAAGAAAATGCAGGAAAGACCTGTAATGGGAACTTTCAGAATTTTCTACTTCCAGTAAAAATAAAATAGACACATTCTACTTCCTTTCCTTTTGTAATATTTCTTGATGAGGAAGCTTAAATTGTAGAAAGAATGTTTGCTTTTTTTCCTCTCAATCTCCTGAAGCAAAATCTGACAGGGTTTATTTTGTGACATTGCAGTGGCCATCTTGTCACCATTATAGGGGCCATTTTACTAACCCTACCAATTCTCAAATGCACAATGTTTAATGCAGTGGAATGTGGAGATGACTGGTCTATCACAGATGTTAAGAGAAAACTGTAGAGATAATGCAAATCAGTCTATCCTAAACATTAAATACTTCATCTGCAAAACACAAAGTTAAAAGAACAAACTAGGGACCTAATCCTGCAGTCCTTACTAAGGTAAAATTTATATGTACATTCCATTGCCGCCCCCAGTTCCCACAAACATTCTTTCAAAAGGGAGGAGTTACAAGCTGCCTGGTAGGTTAGGAGAATATCAGAGAGATGAGCTATTTCGCTCATAAAGCATGACTGCTCCCATTTCAGCTCAGTGGAGCCAGACCTGCACAGAATGGCTTTCAGGGGAGTGGAGGGAAGGAAGAGGAAGATGGAATATGCAAGTGCTCCTCCCTTCTTCACTCTTAGGGCTGGAATGTCTGGTTCAGTTGTCCCTTCACTTGGGGAAACAGAGAGGAACAATTCATCCTTCGTACTGTTACAGCTCCTACCCCCACTGCCCCATCCCAGTTACTTTCTTTTACTTCTTCTAACACAGCTCCAGAGATCTTTCAAGATATTTTGGAACCAGAGCAAATGGAATCCATTATTCTCCCTTCTGGCTTTAATACGAATATATAAACCTGCAAACATATGCCCTCCATTTCCAGGAGGGAGCAGAGAGCTTGCCACACCCATATCTTCCTTTGCTAGCTGCATTGAAGATTCTGGCTTTCTCCATGGAATTTGATTGACTGTAATATGATCTTAGCTCACTAAAAATATCATACATTGTGGACTCACATTGAGGCACTGGCGACAGCTTGTTTCGACTGAGTTTCAGATGTTTTTTCCGTCCAGAAATGGAGGACAGCTGTTCTCTGCAGTCTGCTATGATCAGAGCATAGTTTCACTTTTGCAAATTGCCTCTGCATATCCTGACATTTTGAAATCAGTGATTATTAGAACTAGCCTTGCTCCATCCCAGATAGGGAAAAACACTCTTAAATTGAAGCTAAGGTTAATTATGCAGTGTCAGCAGGTGTCCAGAATAACTGGTGGGCCTGCAGGTAGCCAGGTACCACCCGCAGTGTGCACACAGCCTTCTATTCTCATTGGTCTTATTTTTAAAAGCGAAAACCTGGGAGACCCTTTGTCAGCGGTGTCACAGGGAAGACTTTTGTTGGTGAAGTGGTAAGAAAAACAGGCAGCCTCTCCCCGCCATGGCCTCTTTCAGAATAAAAAACTATCACCTTACAGGAAAGGGCTGGAAGGGAAAAAACAACTAGAGTTGCTAACTCATTAATTTATTGTGAGTAATGTGATTTTGGCCCCAGCTTTAGTCCATACTGTGATGTGAAACATCACTGCAGCCTTTTCACAATTTTGGGAAGCAAAACGAGAGACCCTTTTCCCATCCAATGTTCTGTAGCCTCATGGAAAGTACACTGAACTGCAAAATGAAAAACCATGACTTCCACTCCCAGCTCTTTCACTTACTGCTAATGTTTCTGCACCCTTTATACAGAGATCGTTTGGACATTCTGCCACCCTAGCAAAACTTCAGTGTGGTGCCCCCATCCTGCACCCTAGAATGGGGGTTCTCAACCAGGCAAAGGGATGTGGGGAGCCTTCTGATGGCTCAGTGGTTATGGTAGAAGGTAGGGTGAGGGAAAAACACCTGGTCGCAGCACCACTCGCTCAGGTGTGGCCATGATAGAGGGTGGCCTAGGCACATTTGAGTGAGCAGCCCTGTGACCTGACACACAGGGTTGCAGAGCCACTCAGGTTTCGGCTGGCTGCCCCAGGCAGAATCTGCCACCGTAGGCAGCTGCCTCGTTTATCTACAGCTAGAGTGGCCCCTGCCTTTCTAACCCTTATTCTAAGCCAAACTCTCATACCTTGGAGGTCACTATCATTTGTCAGTTAGGGAATGTCTGCGCTGCACAGTTCGCCCAGGCTCTTACCCAGGTTTGAGCCTTAACCCCTCCCCGACAGCCACCCAGTAAAACCTTTGACTCGATTTGGAGGTGCTGTAAGGCTGGGTGAGCTCACCCAGCTTGGGGAAACCCAGGCTCTGCTTTAAGTCAGGCTGGAACCCACCCACGTTCTTGTAAGGATGCTGGCAAAAATCACTTGAGTGCTGATAGTCCTCCAACGCCCTTCCCACAAATCCCCTGCAGGACAAATATGTTCTCCCACAATTGATTAGGAAAAAGTCCTAGAGTGTCTCTGCACAGAGAGCCCTGGGACATCCCCCCAGATGAAAAACAGGTGAGTGCAGAAACAGTGAGAACACAGTAACATGATAACACGGGCTTTACTGTGGGGACACTCACACCCAGGCTAGGCTAACCCAATGCGGGTGCCAATCACCTGGGTTAACTGTGCTGTGTAGACATAGACTTTGATAAGTGACAAGGCCACTTCAGAGAGACCTGGGAATAGCATCCAGGTCACTGAGGGTATGTCTACACAGCAATTCAAAACCCGTGGCTGGGCCATGCCAGCTGACCCGGGCTCACAGGGCCCTGTTTAATTGCAGTTAATAGAGGTTCAGACTCAGGCTGTGGCCAAAGCTCTGGGACCCTCCCACCTAGCAGAATGCTAGGCCCAGGCTCCATCCCAAACATCTAATACAGCAGTTTTTCAGCCCTGGAGTTCAAGCCCTGCGAGCCAGAGTCAGCTGACCATGGCCAGCTGTGAGGTTTTTTTTTTGCTGTGTAGACATACTTTAACTCACTTCCAGCTGCCACATCACAGAGCAGCACTGCTCAGAGCAGGGCTAATCCAGGCAGAGGGGGCACAGCAGCACCCATAGCTCCCTAGTCTCTGTCACATTCAGAGATGTCAGGGAAGCAGGAAGATACAGGATGTTAGGGGATTCAGATAAAAGATTCCTCTTTAATGCAGCCAGACATTTGTAATGACAAAGGCCAGGCAGGACAAACTAATTCCTTGCTGACCCATACAAAGATGTACTGAGTTGAGTCACAGGAACACAGAGACACTTACTGTGAGACGGGGGAGTCCAGACAGAACTTGGTATCCAGCTTCCTTTCTCTGCCTCCGTTCTCTTACTATTTAGACCCACAAATAGAGAGACAAGAGCCCAAGACCTGGAACGAGCAGCGCTGGCTCCCTCTCACCCCACCTGCAGAATCTGCACTGAGTGAGGAAAACTCACCTGTGAAAGTGAAACTCAGAGCAACCCACTCAGAGAGTTAACCCTTCACTCACCCTCATTGCTGCCCCGTCCTCCCGGGGCTCAGTTGAGCCTGGCTGTTACACAGGTGCACAGAGTGGGAGAGGCACAAGGCACTTCTGCAACTTGCACAACTTGTTGTCTACTTTGGGGCCTTTTTTTTTTGTTGAAGGGTGGTGGCTTCCACTTTGTTGTTGTTTTGAGGCATGGGAGCTGGGTGAACTGCTGGCTTGGGGAGGCTAGCCCCCCAGCCCTGCCCTTCCACCCAAGACCCCAGCCCTTCTGCACCCACCAGAGCCCAACCCCCGCCCCATTGTGGCCACTGGCCCCTGCCGCAGGCTAGCGTCTCCCGCAAGTGCCGGGAGGCTGTGCAGCGCGGCCCTTGGCCCCAGACTGCGGGGAGGCCGGGCAGCGCAGACCCAGCGCCCCTGGCCCTGGAGCACTGGAGTGCTTAGCAGCACGGCCCCAGCCTTCCTGGCCCCAGAGCACCGGGCAGGCTGGGTGGCCAGTCACGGAGAGCCGGAAGCAGGAGGGGGACTGGGGGCGGAGTGTTGGCAGGCCTCACCTGGCGGTTTGGGGAGGCTTTGCCTCCCCCTGCCTCTGATACCTGCCGGCCATATTTTGGGGTTTGCTTTTTTTTAAATTCCCACCTCCACCCCCGAGACCGTGATTGACTCTTAGTTGCACAATCTTCTTGTCTGCGTGAGAGCACAGAGCTAAGAAAAGCTTGGAAGGCTGCTGCCTTTGGGTCCTGATTTTTCCTTTTGCCTTTCAGGTGGACTCAGCTGCACATGCGCTTGGTGCTTGCTGGCTCCCTGCCTTGCTTTCCATTCAGCCAGCCACCCCACGTGGCACTAGGTACAGGCGGGGTTGTGGCTTGGGTTCTGGAGGGGAGGAGGGAGAGGAGGACTGGAGGGCACCACCGCTTTCAGCAGCAGCCTGCGATTTGCTGGAGCCGTGTGAGGCCAGGCACAATTGCAGCCCCTGTGCTCAGGGCAGTGCAGCAATTGCTCCCTTCACGTCGCCCCAGGGGGGCAGGGAGCAGGAGAGGTGGGGCTGAGGCACCAGCCCACAGAGAGGGACTGGCACATAGCAGGGGGGAGGGGGAGCGTGTAACACACCTTGAAGGGGGCAGCAGGTGCCGTGGTCTGTCTACAAACCCAGGATTCCTCCCTGCCCTCGCCCTGGGGCAGCGCTGCTCCACCCCTGCCCCAGCACGGGACTATGCAGATACGTGGGGCGGGGAGCAGAGGGGGCAGCAGAGTCACATGAGGTGTCACAGGTACATGAGAGCCGTGGGTCAGAGCCACATGGGGATGGCAGATGGGAGGACCGAGGGTCAGAGGCGCACCCCACACAGAGGGGGTCAGGGGTTGGGAGTCCCCTGGCAGTCACCTCAGGTGGGGGGGGTGGGGATCCTGGGGGCCTCACTGGCAAAGTCCAGCCCACATGGGGGTGAAGCAGGGAGCTAGGAGCTCAGGGAAAGTGGGGATGTGGGTGCTGGGGGGTTGGGGTAAGCAAGGCTAAGTGATCCCTCGGTTGGGGGATATAGAGGGGCACTGGAGCGGGGGATTTTCTGGCCAGAGACAGGGGAACCAGGCATTAAACTTGGGAGACCAGATACTTGGGAGAGGCAAGCCTGTGGGCTGCATGGGGGACTAGGCCTCTGACAGTTTCTTGCCCACGGAATTGGGACACAGGGGTAGAGGCGGGAGCCATGGGCTGAGATGCTCACAGGGAAGGATAAGTCTTGCACTGAACACATGGAAACCCCTCCTTCTCCAGGGATCTGCCTGTAAAGGGCCAGGCCTCTGGCTGTGCTCTCCTGTTCCTGTGTAGCTTGGGGGTTGGTACGGTGGAGGCAACTGCTGAGCTGCACCTGGAGGTGATGGGACGTGTGCACAGGATGAATGGGGGTGATGTGTATCGGGTGACGTCTGCATGAAATGAGTGGGGCGATATGTGCGCTGAATTGAATGTGAATGGGTGTGTGCAGGGGGCACAGATGGCTATAGAACGGGTGGGGTGGGTATGTGCAGTAAGTGGCTCTGTTTGTATCCAGTGTTTGTGCAAATGTTGGCAGGTCAACATAGTATCTCAGCAACTCAATATTTTCATGTATTTCTCCTCTCAAGCCCCCTTTGAGGTAGGGCAGTGCTGTTACCCCCTTTTTACAAATGGAGAAACTGAGGTACAGAGGAACTAAGTGGCTTGTCTAAGGTCATACATGGAGTCTCTCACAGAGAAGAGAACTGAAACCAGGTGCCCAATGTCCAGGCCAGGGTGCTGACCCTGCACCATCCTTCCTTTCTAAAAGCTTATTTAAGTTAAACTTGTGCAACTTCCCCACGGAGACGACCCCTTAACTCGCACCATCATGATTCTCCAGCAGGTTTCAGACAAGAAATGCAGAAGTGCAACAGAAGCTCCTTTCAGGAACAGAAGGAGCCAAAGATCTGGGCCCTGCAGCCCAACCCCGACTCTGCTCTGCTCATTCCCAGTCTCTGCGGTAGCAGGGGGGACTTGTAATCCCTGAGCTCTTTAAATCTCCCTGTAAGGCATTTTTCTCCAGCCCTCAAACAGAACTGTGTCTCTTCAGTTTTTCACTGTCCTTTTTAAGATGTGGACACTAGAACTGGACTCAGTATTCCAGGGCTGGAGCACCCATGGAGAAAAATTAGTGGGTGTTCAGCACCCACCGGTAGCCAAGCTCCCCTCCCACCTCCTACTCCCACCCGCTGCTGGCCCTGCTGATCAACTCCTCCCCCTCCCTCCCAGTGCCTCCTCTGCGCCATGGAACAGCTGTTAGCGGCATGCAGGAGGCACTGGAAGGGAAGGAGGGAGAGGGAGGAGTGGTGATGGGGAGCGCTCGGCAGAGGGCGTGGAAAGAGATGGGGAAGAGGTGGGGTGGGGTTGGGGATTTGGGGGAAGGGTTGGATTGGGGGTGGGGCTGGAGTGGGAGTGGTAAGAGATGGGGTGGGGCTGGGGATTTGGGGGAAGGGTTAGAGTGAGTGCAGGGCCTGTGTCTGAGCAGGGGTTGCGCACCCTGGGGAAAATGAGAAGCCAGTACCTGCATACGCAGAGATAAAATCATCTCCCTACCCCTACTCACTATCCCCTGTTCACACTTCAGAAGGATTCCTTTAGCCATTTGTGCCACAGCATCACATTGGGGTTCATGCTAAGTTGCTCGTCCTCTATGACTCCAAAATCCATTTCAGAATTATGGCTCTCAGGATACAACCCCCCATACCGGGGGCTCAATCTGCACTCAATGTTCCTACATGAAGGCTCATGCTCGCACTTCCTTCCTCCCCTCACTCACACCCAGAGCTGCTGAGACATCTTGGAACTAGAGCAAAGGGTAGAACATTCCTCTCCTTTCCCGTTTAGATATTTATGTGTGTAGACTACAGCAGATACAGTCCTGGGATCAGATCTGGAGCAGTGGGTCTCAAACTTATTTGATCAGGCTCCCCTCCATTGTGTCTGTAGTCATTTACCCCTCCCCCCAACAAGTACATATACCACCACCCAGCTCTGAGGGCAGTGCCATGCCAGCAGCAGCACAGAAGTAAGGGAGGCAATGGGAATATCACTTTTCACAACACACTCAGAGCCCCATTGCCACCCTAACTTCTGCGCTGCTGCTGCCATCCCAGGGCTGAAGGCCGGAGCCCCTCTGCCTACAGGTGAGGAATTGGTCAGGGGAGGACAGCCTGAGCCCATCTGACTCTTAGTGACGAAATGAGGTGGGGGAGGTGAGGGAAGGAGAGCCTGAGCCCGGGCTGCCTCCTGGTGAGGGGTTGGGGGTGGGAGTGAGAGGTGGGAAGGAGAGTCTAAGCCCAGGCAGCAAGGCTCTGGCTGTCCCCTTTATCCCCATTTCCGGGTGTGCACAGCCCTTCTGCATGAGCCCCAGCCATCCAGGGCTGACAGCCGAGCTTGTAAAAAAAAAAAAAAAAATACCCCCCCCAAACACACACACACACCTCACACCTCCCTTGACACATTCCTGCACCTTCCTTAGAAGGCCCGCCCTATAGCTCGAAAACGGCTGAACTAGAGAGCTGCACCTCCCCCAAGTCCTTTGTTCCTAACCAGAGACATGACTGTCCTTTAACAAGCAAAATCCCTGATCTGACCTGCTGTTAGCCAAGTACAGTATTTCATGTTTCGCTCACCAGGAAGCACTGAAGAGAGTTCATTCAATTTGAATTATTGTAAGCAGGGTGTGAATGAATTCTCATGACAGCTACTTGGGGAGGGGGAGAAACTTCAGGAGCAAACTTCGTTTACATGAACACCTACTATGTGTAGGTATCCAGCAGGCAGGAGCTGTGTAGCTTCAAGTGATCAACTTTGGCTGGTGCTGGTTTACAAATCACTTTAGTACTGAACGCAGGGGTAGTGAAATGTTGTTATCAATGTTTTTGTCTTTATTTTATGAGTAAATAAAGACAACAACATTCATAACATTTCATTATATTTTATTATATGAGTAAAACTGGTTTGACGAGAATGATGCTGAAATCGAGCAACTCATCAATGAGAAGAGAATGGCATTTTGAGCTTGGCAGAATGACATAAACTGTACATAAGAACATAAGAATGGCCATACTGGGTCAGACCAAAAGGTCCTTCCAGCCCAGTATCCTATCTACGGACAGTGGCCAATGCCAGGTGCCCCAGAGGGAGTGAACCTAACAGGTGATGATCTAGGAGAGACTGGCTTCCAGTCATGGTCAACAGCCTCCTGCTGAGCCTGGAAACATCTGCCCTCACTGCAATAGAACTTGTGGTTCAAGGATTGGCCTTATCAGCTACCTGAGGACCCATAACTCCCATAGAAGATGATCATACTCGGTAACGAGTGATCGCCCATCATCATCATCATATGAGTAAAGGAGAGCAGAACTGTGCTTAACCTGTCTCAGATGAGGAGGTCATCCTCAGCTGAAAGGACCTCGTTAAGCCACGGGCTTGAATACCAGACCCCTGTGGAAAGTAAGAGAGGGTGGGGACAGGTGTCCCTGCCAGGAAGTGTGGACACTACCTAAGGGTCTTCGGCCTGGTTTAACCTGTTCCTCCCCACTGTTCAAAGATAGAGCAAAATAAGCTCCATTAGGAGTCTTTTGTTATTTTAAGTGCTCAATTAAGAGCTGAAATCACTTGTGATGGGACAGAATTTCTGCCCAGCCTGCTAAGAACTGACAATCAATAAGAGACGGATCTGCGGAGGTCACAGCAGAGAGGCAGGTGGCAGCAGAAGCTGACTGATCTGATGGGCGGCTGATGGGAGCAGCTGGCAGAAGCAGCTAGCAGGCGGCCGGCAAGGGTGGCGAGCAGGTGGCTGGCAGGCTGGAGCAAGTGCCCAGAAGGCGGAGTAAACAAGGTGGCTTTTACAAACACACCCTTCCGCCATGGTGGAAGGAGAATTAACACAGAGGGAGGGCCCTCCCTACCAATTGTGATGCCCTATGCAGCCCAAGCACAAGCTCCCCCCTTCCCTGTGGGGGAAGCGGCCAGTCCGCGGGGGGATACGCTCAAGGGTTGCAGGGCCACGGCGGCAAGAGTCGTGGGTGGGGGGGTCTAGGGTGACCAGATGTCCTGATTTTATAGGGACAGTCCTGATATTTGAGACTTTTTCTTATATAGGTGCCTATTACCCCTCACCCCGTCCTGATTTTTCACACTTTCTATCTGGTCATCCTAGGGGGTGTCAGTTTGGGGAGCCCCACGGGGCCCAGGGCAGCCCAGGGGATTAGCGAGGGGGGACCTGGTGCTGGCAGCAGGGGTCGGGCCCACACCCGTGGCAGGAAGTGGAGCAACCCAGCCTCAGCCCGCTCTGCTCCCCCAACTCCCAGCTGTGTCACTCGAGGGAGGGAGCTTGGGGAAAGGACCGCTCCCTGCACTCACTGGCGGTGGGAAGCGGAGCGACCTGGCCACAGCCCGCTCTGCTCCCCCAGGCCAGCTCCCAGCCATGTTGCTCAGGGGAGGGGGTTTGGGGGAAGGACCACCCCCCGCACTCACTGGCAGCGGGCTGGGGCTGGGTCACTCCGCTTCCCACCACCGCTGGTGAGTGCAGGGGCAGGCCTGACTCCTGCTGCCAGCACCAGACTCACCCCACCCCGTTAATTCCCCGGGCCGTGTCCGTTGCTTGGGGGAAGGGGTGGAATGGGGGTGGGGTGCAGGCAGAGCAGAGGCGGGAAGAGGTGGGGCGGGGGCAGAGTAGGGATGGAGGGAGTTGTTCCGGGCCCTGCAGCCCCCTAGGACAGACTTTGCAGTGGGCGCACGCAGCCTGCGGGGGAGGCGGGGGGGGGGGCAGGAGGGCAGCTGGGGGATGGGACTGGCTGCCGGAACGGGTGCTGCCACATACTCAGCATGCAACTGCCAAGGGCATCGCGAAATTTGGGGCAATTTGGAGCCCCAAATTTCGTGGTGCCCTAGGCAGCTGCGTATTCTGCATATGCCTAGGGATGGCCCTGCACAGAAGCACCTCTGAACTCTGGGTCTGCACTGTCCAGGGACAACAACTGTGAGTGGGATGTTGTGGGGGAGGGGACACACTAAAAGAACTTTGGTTTTGGATTCAAAAACCTGAAGCAAAAGACACTGCACAGCTTTCTCTGAGGATGGTGTTTTGCTCATGCTTTTATGTTTATGAATCCTGCTTGTGCTGTTTCCCCAGATTAATGTAGGGTTATTTTTTATTATAGAAAACTCTTTCTATCTCAGACTCTGTGCTTGTGAGAGGGGAAGAATTGCCTCTTAGAGGCACCCAGCATGTAATTTCCCCAAGTTACTGGTGGGGGATCAAGCCAGTTCTGTGTTATATTGTTGAAAAGGAACCCCTAGATATTCAACCTGGCCCTTTTTGCTGCCCACTCCCTTCTGCCAGTTGGTTACATTTTGATTAATTTCTCTTCCTCTCAGAATGAGCAAACAATTTCCACAAGCTGGCGAAATTCAAAGAGTTTCTCTTTCTAAAAGTAATTCAGGTTCACTTCCTCTCAGTTTCTCAGCACTGAATTCACCTCGTTTCCCCTCCCCTTTTCTGGACAAAGAAAATACTGTCTTCCCGCCCCACCCCTCACACAAACACAATGCAATAAGAAACAGAGCAGCCATAAAACAAACTTAAGAAAATAAATGCCTAATAAATGGCCAGGAACACACAGATTCAGTAGCAATATTGATGAACACAAAATTGATGAACACAGTAGTTTTGTCACATATTCACTATCCTCACATACTTCAACCTAAATGTTCAAACATGGATGCTAATAAGTTAGGCTTTGTCTCAGTGACCAGTTAGCGTGTGGCAAGCTGGAGTGCAAATTGGCCCTGTGCTAGCCTGCCATGCACTAACTGTCCATGTGAACCTTACCACTGCATACTAAACGTTCCCTAGTGTAGTTTGATCTATCCTTGTTTCAAAAAGGAGTAGATCAAAATGCACCAGGGAACTTCTAGTGCCCAGAAGCAGGATCCACACTGACACACAGTACGTGGCACACTAATGCACTGTAGATTTACACATTCACACCCAGCTTGCTGTGCACTACCTGGATGTCCAGAGAAGCCCAAATAAACATGGTCTGATTTGCAGAGTTGCTGAGCACTTACAAATCACTTTGAAGCCAGTGGGCATTAGCGCTGCCAACTCTAGCAATTTTACAGCAAGTCTCAGAATATTTGGTGCTCTCCTTATAATATCAGCTCCTGGAGTCCTGTAGTTACAAGAGAATCTCAGTTTCCCTATATAAAAAAGTCTAGCCCTTTTGGATGTGGAGAAAAGCCTGAAAAAGTGACCCCCAGTGAAGCCTAAAGGCTCTGAAAACAGAAAGCAAATAAAAAGTATCACAAATGGTCTCTTCCCCTCATAACTTTTAAGCCAATCTCACGATTTTGTGGGAGCCAGGCTCAAGATTTCGGAACATCTGGAGTTGGCAATACCACTTTAAAAATCAGCTCACTTTTAACTGGATGCCTAAATATGGATTAAAGAGCCTAATGTCTTTCTCTCAAGTTTGGAAATTTGTGTAAGCATAGTCAGAATGAGCTCTACCCTGACATCATGGTGGGGAGCTGTGGAAAAGGACTTCAGGGGCTGATCTAGTTTGCATGGGCTCACCCATCCTGCCTATCATAATGGGACTGCTTGCCCAAATGGTCACTTTGGCTGCTGTGGGATCCCCAGTCTCTTTGTTATTGGGGCAGAAGTAATAAAGTGTTGTTATCCTGTTTATGTGAATCAAGGACAGTAGAACTGTACTTGGCATTTTATAATGGAGGGACTCACCCTCAAGTAAGTAGCACTCGCTAGGCAAGGGACATGGATCCAAAGCCCAGTGAATTGAGATAGGTTGGGGACAGGTATTTGTACTGACGAGTGTAGGCCCCCAGACACCCTTTTGACCGCTCCACAGTGTAATAACAGAACTAACTTTGATTTTGTTAGGAGTCTTGTTATATGCTGCAGAGCTGAGATCACTGATTCCTAGGTCTAAGCATTAGACTTACTTTGGACTAGTGGTTCTGAGTGTATCAGCACTGAGGCTCCCCTACTAACAGCTGAACTCACTGAGAGCTGAAGTTAATAAGAACTGAAATCACTGAGAGCTGTGTTAAGTGGGGGCCCTGAAAACATGTTGGTGAGTGGCTAGCAGGCCGGCTGGCAGAGAGGAATGGCTGGCGGAGAGGTGTGGCTGGTGGTGAAGACTGCAGTAGAACCCCACGGCGAGGCATGGTGCTCAGCCGTTGACAGGAGCAGCAGAGCATGTATGGTGCCCCCTGTACCTGCCCCGCTTCCACTCAGGCTGGGAGGAAAACTGCAGATGAACTTCTGGACTCTGGGGCTGCACTGACCAAGGGCAGAAACTGCAGAGGCGTGACTTTTGAGTTGCTGGACTTAAGACCCTGAGGGGAAAAGGACACTGCCAAACTTACTTGAGGGGTGGGTCTTTTGCTTATGGTTTGTGTTATGAATCCTGTTGGTGGTGTTTCCCCACATAATGCCACATTGTTTCCCTCCTTTATTAAAAGGCTTTTGCTACATTCAGACTCTATGCTTCTGAGAGGGGCAGTATTGCTTTTTAGAGGCACCCGGGGGGGTGGGGGTGGTATGTAATTGTCCCAGGTCAATGGGTGGGGGCTCGAGCCAGTTTTGCCTTGTGTTATTGAAAAGGAACCCCTAGATACTGAACCCGGCCCTTGTTCCTGCCAACTCTGATGGGCAGAAGGGTTACATTTGGGATTAATTTCCACAACAGCCTAGGGTATTTGCGGGCTGAGAGACATGGCCATAGTGCTTTGTCCAGATCCTTCAAAGAAAAGGAAACAGCTTCTTCTTCGAGAGATGTCCCTGTGGGTGCTCCACTCCAGGTGTCGGTGTGCCCCTGTGCCTTCGCTCAGAGATTTCTACAGCAGTGTCCGCATAGGCTGTGCATGCATGGTACCCGCTTCATGCACTGACCATACCCCAGTAGCGCGTGTGTGTGGCCCGTCTCCTCAGTTCCTTCTCTACCATCCCTGGCCTGCGACAGAGCTCAGCAGTGTTGCTCACATTTTTTTGCTCTCAAATAGTTATTTTAGTTGTCAGCTTAGTGAGTGTGATTGTTTTAGTTACATAAGTTTTATTTTTCTCCCTTCATTTCTGCTATAATTTTTTTCTTCCCTCCCGTTTTCCTCCCACAATTAGTTGGGTCATTTTTTTCACTTATTCCAGGCTCCCCAGGCTTTAAGAGATGCACTAGCTGCAGAGATGTCATTCCCATCTCTGATGGACATTCTCAGTGCGTCTGTTTGGGGGAATCCCATGTTCCCCAGAAGTGTGCCCATTGCAGTAAACTCAAAGCGAGGGCATGAAAGGACAGAGACCTGAGGCTCAAGCTAATTCCCATGGAGAAATCCCCAAGACCGGCTTCCGACCCAGGCCCGGAACCCTCTGCGAGACAGAACCCAACTAAGTCCAATAATGACAAAAAAATCAGCAAAAAACTGACCCGCTTCATCACCTCAGAGAGATCAGCCTGCCTCAAACAGCTCTCTGAGCCATTCAGTGATGTCCGTGCCGACTGCACCATGCCTCAGCTTATAGGGCGCTCCGAGTGTCTCCGGCACCGATCGTACTCCGGCTACCACCAGTGGGCACCATTCCCGTACTGAGGCTAACGGCTTGAAGTTGCCTGCCTCTTCGACTGCGGCACCATCTGGCACTGACAAGGACTCGGTGCCTCCTCAGGTGCACCTGCCCACGCCACACACAACCGCTATCACAACCTCAGCACCGACAACTCACCTGCCTATTACGTCATCGACGGTACTGTGTCAAACGGCACCAAGGGACCGCATCGCACCGCCGTTGCAGTCAGTGCAGTACACGTCGGTGTCACTCACAGTGGCACCACAGTTCACCCACCGCAGGGATCTGCCAACCCTTGAATCTCCTCGACTCGGCACGGATATCTCGCCGGGACCGTCGGCACCGTACCAACGATTAACCCTTGTTCCACCTCACTTTTCAAGTGACGAGGAAGATGATGTAGAGGGAGCTTTCTCACCACAACACTCCTCCCCAGTCAACACTCCTACTAGCTCAGTGCCAATTAGATCAAGGTCCTCCTGAGCTAGGGATTTACCACCCTGGTACGGAAACCCTTGGATGGGACCACCCATGCCCTTTCCTGCCCAATGACAGTATTGGAGCCCTTGGGGGTTCTACAGGAGGCACCACTCCAGCAGACACAGCCCCCGTACAGGTGGCAACAAATCTCCAGCTCAACCTTAGCTTCCCTCTGTCACAGAGGCACATGAGGAACCTGCACCAGCACACACTGAGAAGGTGCCACCGGCCACCTCTCCAGACAACACAAATGTGTCTTCTTCACTCAATGAGGCAATAATGCTGCTGCCACCTACCACAGCCAACAATTTCACCCATTTCCAAGACCTATTTAAGTGGGGGACAATGAGCTCAAGATCACTCTAGAAGAGGTATCAGAGAACCAACATGAACTGTCCAATATCTTGCAATTGGCGGCTTCCTCCAAGATTGTCCTCCCAATCAATGGGGCTATTATGGACCTGGCCAAGACTATCTGGCAAACCCTGGTTACCATCCTTCCTACCTGCAAGAAGGATGATTGGAAATACTATGTTCCCTCCAAGAGTTCAGTGTTTCTCTTCACACATCCAGCCCCAAATTCGCTGGTGGTGGAAGCAGTCCATCAGAAAAACAAACAACAGTATTTCCATTCAACTCCCTCCGATAAGGATAGCAAAAGATTGGACCTATTTGGCCTCTACACTGCAATTCAGGGTGGCGAACTATGTGGCATTATTATCCAAATACAACCACAGAAATTATAGCAAATTCACTGATTTTTATTAATGACATTCCAGAGGGGAAAAGACTAACAGTTTAAGGCAGTAATATCTAAAGGACAAATAATTTCCCACACGGCACTGCAGGATGCCCTCGATGCTGTGGATACCACCGCCAGATCCACCATTATGGTGGTTGTTATGCACTGTGAATCCTGGTGCAATTTATAGTCCTTCCCATGTGAGATACAAACCACCATGGAAGACCTTCCATTTGATGGTGAGAAACTCTTCGCCACTAAGACCAATGAGGTGTTGCACACCAGGAAGGATTCCAGGGCTATGCTCCCTTGGCATCCACACACCAGTCCCTAGACAAAGAAAATACAGATATCAGCCATACCAAAGGCTGTGATACCCAGCTTATCCTCAACAGCATCAACAGCCTTAGGACCAGCAGCAACCCCAATGCCAGAAACCCAGCTCTCAACAATAACGCCCCCCTCCATTGACGAAGTCTTAGCCTCCTCAGCCTAACAAGCAAATCTGAAGGTTTGGTCAAGGGCATAGAAGATCTCCCACCTACTCCAGTACTGCCAATATCTATTCCACCCTTTGGTCACCGTTTCTTCCCATTCTACCACAATTGGAGGGCCATTACTATGGACAGATGGGCCCTGGAGGTTATTAGATCAGATTACACCATCCTCTTCCTGGCCATACTCCCTACCCACCTCTCCATCCCATCCCTATTCAGGGACCCCATCACCACCATTTGCTCCACCAAGAGGTGCAACATCTTCTACAAACAGGAGCACTGAAACTGGTGCCTGTTCAGCACAGGAGAAAGGGGTTTTACTCCCACTACTTTCTGACAGAAAAGAAAAGCGGGGGATGGCAACCCATTCTCAACCTCAAGCAGCTCAACAAGTTCCTCAAAAGGCAGAAATTCAAAATGGTGACCCTCACCACCATCATTCCAGCACTGGAGCAGGGAGATTGGCTTTCATCCCTCGGCCCGCAAGACGTGCATTTTCATATTACTATACACCCTGCTCACAGAAATTTTCTCAGATTTGCTCTAGGTCTGAATCATTACCAATACAGGGCTTTACCTTTCAGTCTCTCAACAGCACCCCACGTCTTCTCCAAGATTCTTGCGATGGTAATGGCACATCTCAGGGAAAAAGGTGTGATCATTTTTCCTCACCTGGATGATTGCCTGCTCAAGTCGCACTCTCTACAGAAGGCCCTCCATGCCACACAGATTACCGTCAACTGCTTCTGGACTCTCGGCCTTCAAATAAACACAAACAAATCCACTTTGACTTCTACTCAACAACTTCAGTTCGTAGGAGCTCAACTCAATACGACAACCACACTCGCCTCCCTCCCACTCGACAGACTCAGCATCATAAAAGACCTAGTTATCAAATTGCAGAACAGTCTGCAGGTCACTACCCGGGACCATCTTCAACTTCTTGGCCATATAGTTGCTTGCAATTTCATAGTAGGTAGGAAAAAACAAGGGGAAATAGGTTACCTTGCATAATGACTTAGCCACTCCCAGTCTCTATTCAAGCCTAAGTTAATTGTATCCAATTTGCAAATGAATTCCAATTCAACAGTCTCTCGCTGGAGTCTGGTTTTGAAGTTTTTTTGTTGTAATATCGCAACTTTCATGTCTGTAATCGCGTGACCAGAGAGATTGAAGTGTTCTCTGACTGGTTTATGAATGTTATAATTCTTGACATCCAATTTGTGTCCATTTATGCTTTTACGTAGAGACTGTCCAGTTTGACCAATGTACATGGCAGAGGGGCATGACTAACATGGCTGTTACTCTAAAACCTGTATGTTTTATATAAACAGACTAGGGTGGGAGCTCGATCCCACTCACTCTGCACAGGAAAAGGCAGGTCTATGTGATCGGGGACTCTTTACTGAGAAGAATAGACAGACCTGTAACCAGAGCTGATCCAGAGAATAGAAGGGTGTGCTGTCTTCCAGGTGCTAAGATACGGGATGTAGAACTGAGGTTGAAAAGGATCCTAAAGGGAGCAGGAAAGAATCCCCTAATTATCCTTCGTGTGGGAACAAATGATACGGCTAGATTCTCACTGGAAAGTATTAAAGGGAGACTATGCTAGGCTGGGGAAGACGCTTAAGGAAATTGAGGCTCAGGTGATCTTTAGTGGGATTCTGCCTGTTCCTAGAGAAGGGCAACAAAGGTCTGACAAGATTATGACTATCAACAGATGGTTTAGGCAGTGGTACTATAAGGAGGTCTTTGGGATGTATGGCCACTGGAAGGCATTCATGGACAGAGAACAGTTCTCTCGGGATGGACTTCATCTGAGTAGGGAAGGAAATAGACTTCTAGGATGGAGGCTGGCACAACTGATTAAGAGAGCTTTAAACTTGGAATTTGGGGGAGATGGTTGGGAGATGTCCAGGTAATCTCCACACCGGATTTTAGCATTGAGAGGGAAGAAAACAAATTAAGAAAGGATACAGCTGTGGGTAGGAGAATGTATATAAGGAGGAAGGGCAGTGTGGATACCAGTCTAATAGGTCATACTGGCTGTAGAATGTCCATGCCTAATAGGGTACAGAATGTGAGTGAGGCCAAACAGCAAAAATTAAGATGTTTGTACACCAGTGCGAGGAGCCTAGGTAACAAAATGGAGGAACTAGAGCTACTGGTGCAGGAAGTGAAACCAGATATTATCGGGATAACAGAAACATGGTGGAATAGTAGTCATGACTGGACTACAGGTATTGAAGGGTGTGTGCTGTTTAGGAAAGACCGAAATAAAGGTAAAGGTGGTGGAGTAGCATTGTATATCAATGATGAGGTAGAATGTAAAGAAATAAGAAGCGATAGAATGGATAAGACAGAGTCTGTCTGGGCAAAAATTACATTGGGGAAGAAAACTATTAGAGCCTAACCTGGGATAGTGCTTGGGGTGTGCTATAGACCGCCGGGATCTAATTTGGATATGGATAGAGCCCTTGTCAAGGTTCCTCCCCCACTCTGAACTCTAGGGTATAGATGTGGGGACCTGCATGAAAACCTCCTAAGCTTACTTTTACCAGCTTAGGTTAAAACTTCCCCAAGGTACAGATTAATTTTATCCTTTGTCCTTGGAATATCCACTGCCACCACCAAACTCTAACTGGGTTTACTGGGAAACATAGTTTGGACACGTCTTTCCCCCCAAAATCCTCCCAACCTTTGCACCCCACTTCCTGGGAAAGGTTTGGTAAAAATCCTCACCTATTTGCATAGGTGACCACAGACCCAAACCCTTGGATCTGAGAACAATGAAAAAGCATTCAGTTTTCTTACAAGAAGACTTTTAATAGAAATAGAAGTAAATAGAAGTAAAGGAATCACCCCTGTAAAATCAGGATGGTAGATACCTTACAGGGTAATTAGATTCAAAACATAGAGAATCCCTCTAGGCAAAACCTTAAGTTACAAAAAAGACACACAGACAGAAATAGTCATTCTATTCAGCACAATTCTTTTCTCAGCCATTTAAAGAAATCATAATCTAACACATACCTAGCTAGATTACTTACTAAAGTTCTAAGACTCCATTCCTAGTCTATCCCCAGCAAAAGCAGCATACCGACAGACACAGACCCTTTGTTTCTCTCCCTCCTCCCAGCTTTTGAAAGTATCTTGTCTCCTCATTGGTCATTTTGGTCAGGTGCCAGCAAGGTTACCTTTAGCTTCTTAACCCTTTACAGGTGAGAGGATTTTTCCTCTGGCCAGGACGGATTTTAAAGGGGTTTACCCTTCCCTTTATATTTATGACAGCCCTTTTTTAATCATGGGAGACTTTAACTTCCCAGATATAGACTGGAGGACAAGTGCTAGTAATAATAAAAGGGCTCAGATTTTCCTAGATGCGATAGCTGATGGATTCCTTCATCAAGTAGTTGCTGAACTGACAAGAGGGGATGCCATTTTAGATTTGGTTTTGGTGAGTAGTGAGGACCTCATAGAAGAAATGATTCTAGAGGATAATCTTGGTTCAAGTGATCATGAGCTAATTCAGTTCTAACTGAACGGAAGGATTAACAAAAATAAATCTGCAACTAGGGTTTTTGATTTCAAAAGGGCTGACTTTCAAAAATTAAGGAAATTATTTAGGGAAGTGGATTGGACTGAAGAATTTATGGATCTAAAGGTGGAGGCGGCCTGGGATTACTTTAAATGAAAGCTGCAGAAGCTATCGGAAGCCTGCGTCCCAAGAAAGGGGAAAAAATTCATAGACAGGAGTTGTAGACCAAGCTGGATGAGCAAGCATCTCAGAGAGGTAATTAAGAAAAAGCGGAAAGCATACAGGGAGTGGAAGATGGGAGGGATCAGCAAGGAAAGCTACCTTATTGAGGTCAGAACATGTATGGATAAAGTGAGACAGGCTAAAAGTCAAGTAGAGTTGGACCTTGCAAAGGGAATTAAAACCAATAGTAAAAGGTAAAACCATATAAATAAGAAGAAAACAAAGAAAGAAGAAGTGGGACCGCTAAACACTGAGGATGGAGTGGATGTTAAGGATAATCTAGGCATGGCCCAATATCTAAACAAATACTTTGCCTCAGCCTTTAATAAGGCTAAAGAGGATTGTAGGGACAATGGTAGCATGACAAATGGGAATGAGGATATGGAGATAGATATTACCATATCTGAGGTAGAAGCAAAACTCGAACAGCTTAATGGGACTAAATCGGGGGGCCCAGATAATCTTCATCCAAGAATATTAAAGGAATTGGCACAAGAAATTGCAAGCCCATTAGCAAGAATTTTTAATGAATCTGTAAACTCAGGGGTTGTACCGTATGACTGGAGAATTGCTAACATAGTTCCTATTTTTAAGAAGGGGAAAAAAAGTGATCTGGGTAACTACAGGCCTGTTAGTTTGACATCTGTAGTATGCAAGGTCTTAAAAAAATTTTGAAGGAGAAAGTAGTTAAGGACATTGAAGTCAGTGGTAAATGGGACAAAATACAACATGGTTTTACAAAAGGTAGATCATGCCAAACCAACCTGATCTCCTTCTTTGAGAAAGTAACAGATTTTTTAGACAAAGGAAACACAGTGGATCTAATTTACCTAGATTTCAGTAAGGCGTTTGATACCGTGCCACATGGGGAATTATTAGTTAAATTGGAAAAGATGGGGATCAATATGAACGTTGAAAGGTGGATAAGGAATTGGTTAAAGTGGAGACTACAATGGGTCCTACTGAAAGGTGAACTGTCAGGCTGGAGGGAGGTTACCAGTGGAGTTCCTCAAGGATCAGTTTTGGGACCAATCTTATTTAATCGTTTTATTACTGACCTCGGCACAAAAAGTGGGAGTGTGCTAATAAAGTTTGCGGATGATACAAAGCTGGGAGGTATTGCCAATTTAGAGAAGGACTGGGATATCATACAGGAGGATCTGGATGACCTTGTAAACTGGAGTAATAGTAATAGGATGAAATTTAATAGTGAGAAGTGTAAGGTTATGCATTTAGGGATTAATAACAAGAATTTTAGTTATAAGCTAGGGACGCATCAGTTAGAAGTAACAGAGGAGGAGAAGGACCTTGGAGTATTGGTTGACCGCAGGATGACTATGAGCCACCAATGTGATATGGCCGTGAAAAAAATTAATGTGGTCTTGGGATACATCAGGTGAAGTATTTCCAGTAGGGATAAGAAGGTTTTAGTACCGTTATACAAGGCACTGGTGAGACCTCACTTGGAATACTGTGTGCAGTTCTGGTCTCCCATGTTTAAGAAGGATGAATTCAAACTGGAAGAGGTACAGAGAAGGGCTACTAGGATGATCTGAGGAATGGAAAACTTGTCTTATGAAAGGAGACTCAAGGAGCTTGGCTTGTTTAGCCTAACTAAAAGAAGGTTGAGGGGAGATATGATTGCTCTTTATAAATATATCAGAGGGATAAATACCGGAGAGGGAGAGGAATTATTTAAGCTCAGTACCAATGTGGACGCAAGAACAAATGGATATAAATTGGCCACCAGGAAGTTTAGACTTGAAATTAGATGAAGGTATCTAACTATCAGAGGAGTGAAGTTTTGGAACAGCCTTCCAAGGGAAGCAGTGGGGGCAAAAGACCTATCTGGCTTTAAGATTAAACTCAATAAGTTTATGAGGAGGAGATGGTATAGTGGGATAACATGATTTTGGTAATTAATTGATCTGTAAATATTCATGGTAAATAGGCCTAATGGTCTGTGATGGGATGTTAGATGGGGTGGGATCTGAGTTACCCAGGAAAGAATTTTCTGTAGTATCTGGTTGGTGAATCTTGCCCATATGCTCAGGGTTTAGCTGATCGCCATATTTGGGGTCAGGAAGGAATTTTCCTCCAGGGCAGATTGGAAGAGGCCCTGGAGGTTTTTCGCCTTCCTCTGTAGCATGGGGCACGGGTCACTTGCTATAGGATTCTCTGCTCCTTGAAGTCTTTAAACCACGATTTGAGGACTTCAATAACTCAGACATAGATGAGGTTTTTCGCAGGAGTGGGTGGGTGAGATTTTGTGGCCTGCATTGTGCAGGAGGTCAGACTAGATGATCATAATGGTCACTTCTGACCTTAGTATCTATGAATCTATGAGGCCACGAAGTTTTGGAACTGGTGCCTTCAACACAACATCCAGATTTCAGCATCCTACCTACCTGGAGCACTAAACACCCACCACAAATACACCACCCCAACTTACCGATGCTTCACCTCAAAGCATGGCTCCTCAGTGGTTCTCTACTGAGGAGCTAGATTGCTCTGACCAAGTATAAAGAGGACTTTTACACAGCAGAATGCACTCAACACGCACCACTTACCTTCATCAATGGACCAGGTTCTCTCACTGGTGTTCTACTAGACAAACCGCTCCTGCTTCCACACCTCTCCCTCTAATACTTGACTGTCTCTTACACCTTAAACTATCCGGCCTCTCCCTCAGCTCCATAAAGGTCCATCTGGCAGTAATCACTGCTCTTCACCTTAAGACTGGTGACACCTCCGTTTTTGCACGTCTGTCAAGGTTCCTTCCCCACTCTGAACTCTGGGATACAGATGTGGGAACCCACATGAAAGACCCCCTAAGCTTATTTTTACCAGCTTAGGTTAAAAACTTTCCCAAGGCACAAGCTCCACCATGTCCTTGAACAGTATGCTGCCACCATCAAGTGATTTAGACAAAGAATCAGGGAAAAGGACCACTTGGAGTCCTATTTCCCCAAAATATTCCCCCCAAGCCGCTACACCCCCTTTCCTGGGGAAGGCTTGAGAATAATATCCTCACCAATTGTACAGGTGAACACAGACTCAAACCCTTGGATCTTAAGAACAATGAAAAAATCAATTAGGTTCTTAAAAGAAGAATTTTATTTAAAGAAAAGATAAAAGAATCACCTCTGTAAAATCAGGATGGTAAATACTTTACAGAATAACAAAAGATTCAAAAACACAGAGGAACCCCCTCTAGCTTTAGTTTCAACATTACAGAGAAAAATACACAGGGATAAACCTCCCTCTAGCAAAGGGAAAATTCACAAGTTGAAAAACAAAAGGTAATCTAACACATTTCCTTGCTATTACTTACTATTTCTGTAATATTAGACACTTAGTTCAAGTATGGCTTAGGGAGATGTATTTTCCCTGCCCTGGTTCCTTGCTGACCCTGGAGAGAACAAAGGAACACAAAACATAACCCTTCCCACACAGATTTGAAAGTATCTTCTCCCCTTATTGGTCCTTTTGGTCAGGTACTAACCAGGTTATCTGAGCTTCTTAGCCCTTTACAGGTAAAGGAGGGATTTTATGCTACCCTTAGCTGTATGTTCACGACAACATCCCATTACAAAGAGATTCCTTATGGGTCTACAAGTTCTATAGCCAGATATTAGACCACCCACTCAGCCTTGGGACTTACATTTGGTCCTCACTTGTTTGACGCACCAACCTTTTGAGCCCCTGGCAATGTGTTACCTCCTACATTTATCTATGAAAAGTGCATTTTTAGTTGCCATCACCTCCACTAGACATGTAGGGGAAATTGGGGCACTCATGACTGACCCACCGTACACTATATTTTTTAAGGACAAAGTCACCCTTCGAACTCATCCCAAATTTCTCCCCAAAGTCCACTCACCTTTCTACACCAACAAACCTATTCACTTATCCCCCTCCTTCATTGTCAATTCAAAAGTATTGGCATGTGGTTTTGGGCATACTCTCGATGCATGCAGGGTACTATCCTTTTATTTGGACAGAACAAGGACGTTTAGAGCCTCCCCTAAACTTTTCATCTCCGTCTCTTCTCAGCAGGGCTGGATTGACTTTTTGTGGGCCCGGCGCCAAACGCATTTGTGGGGCCCCATGGAGCAATGGGGCAAGGTGCAGGGGGGCAGGATGGTCAGTCTCCAGAGCGACGGGCGGGCTGGGGGCAATGAGGCATGGTATGGCAGGAGCAGTCCTGCTCCGCGCAGCCCAGCAGGAGGGCCCTGTTTACAAACCTGCAGCTGCCAGACGCACACTGACCTGCCCAGCCCTGCGCCGCCAGCATGCCCCTTCCCCTGGGGGTGGGCCTGCAGCACACTGCCCCCCTGCCCAGTGCCCCACCCTTGTGCCCAGCACCCCCTCGCCCAGAGACCTCCACCACAGATCTCTATGCCCAGCCCACACCCCTCCCAGAGACCTCCCCCGGAGGCCTCCCACCACAACTGCACAGCACCCCCCTCCCCACTGCCCACCACCCTCTTCACAGTCCCACCATCACAGCTGCATGGCAACCCATATTCCTGAGGGGATTTTTCATCAAAAAAATTAAAATTCTGCACACAATATTTTAAAACTCTGTAAATTTTATTTGTCAATGAATAAATATGGAGGTTCCAGCATGGCAGTGGGGAGCACAGGCCACTGGTTGCATGAAGGTGGGAGATCACCCTGTAGCCTCTCCCCACCCCGGGACAGGGACTCGGCAGTGAGGCTGCACCTGACCCTGACACAGTGCAAGGGTCAGGCCTGCCCCACAAACACCTTTCATAGAAAGCAAAGCTGGGGAGACCGTCCAGCGTGAAATGTGGCTGCTGGTAAAATCTCTCAGGAAGCAGGTGGGAGAGCTACAGGAGGAGGTGTCTAGGCTGAGGAGCATCCATGTACGAGAAAAGTATTCATAAGGAGACCTCCAAGGCTGAAGAAGCTATCAACCTAGAAAGGATTGATGTCACACCACTTGAGGAGGAGGATACAACTCAGTCAGAGGGAGGACATTGGCTGCTGGTTACTTTTGGCAGCAGGCAGTGCTCCACCCCTGCTCCCAACCCACTGACAATAGTGATGAAGAACCATTACGCTGTCCTGGCAATGAGGGATGAGGAATCACCCCCAAAATGTGGAAGAGGAGAAGCTCTGTACCCCCAAGGCTGGGAGGATCATGGCCACCACTCCCAAGAGGAAAGGTAAGGTAGTGGTGGTTGGTGATTTTCTGGGGGCAGGAGACAAAAGTCCACAAGTGAGTCAAAAAAATGGAGACCCCTCCATTTTGTCTTCAGCTGGCTCAAGAGATATCCTTTGGGGGTGGAGAGGCTACCTGAAAGACACTGGAACAAATGACAGTAGCCACAGGGGTGTGAGTGATTGCTGAACCCAGACTAGAAGGAGGCTAGTCTCTAAAAGAAGCTTACCGGAACATCTCTGAGGGTGAGATTGCATCTGTAATCACTTTTTTACAGTATTAGGTTTAGACTTGCGTGTTTTGTTTTATTTTGCTTGGCAATTCACTTTGTTCTGTCTGCTATTACTTGGAACCACTTAAATCCTACTTTTTTGTATTTAATAAAATCACTTTTTACTTATTAACTAACCCATACCGGGGGGGGCGGGGGAGAACAGCTGTGGAGCTCTCTCTATCAGTGTTATAGAGGGCGAAAAATGTATGAGTTTACCCTGTATAAGCTTTATACAGGGTAAAACAGATTGATTTGGGGTTTGGACCCCATTGGGAGCTGGGTATCTGAGAGTGGGAGACAGGAACCCATCTTAAGCTGTTTTCAGTTAAGTCTGCAGATGTTGAGGGATGTGGTTCAGACCTGGGACACGGTTTGCAGCAGGCTGGCGCGTCTGGCTCAAACCAGGCAGGGGCACTGGAGTCCCAAGCTGGCAGGGGAAACGGGCAGAGGTAGTCTCAGCACATCAGGTGGCAGTCCCAAGGGGGTCTCTGTGATCCGACCCGTCACACATCCACGTTGCACCAGTCTGTTGTCTGATTGTTCACCCTTAACCCTGTCTGCTGCACCTTGATGTGGCTACTGGTCCAAAGCCTGGATAAAATGGGAAGGGTTGAGATCAAGACTAGCTACTCACCCTTGTAAAAACCCTACTGGGTATAGAAATGGAACCCGGCTGCCACTCCAGTAAAAATGGGACGTTTGATGCTGGCAGTAAGGAAACACTTCACATTTGGTTACTGGAGCATGAGAACAATGTCCCAAACATCAAAGATCTTGCAGATCATGAGGGAGATGGACAACTATAGACCTGAAATTCTGGGCATCAGTGAGAGGAGACTGCCAGGTGCAGATAAAGAAGCACTTCGAGCAAGAAAAGAAACATTGCATTTATTCAGGTCGTAGTCACAAGAAAGAGAGAGCAGTGCTCATTATGACAGAGTCCACAACGAAAAATCACTCATCAACTGGGAACCTATCAACCAGCTGTGACAAAGTGGGATTTTCTCTTATATTTTTATAACCCTTATGTGTGTCTTAGTTTCCATGATGTGTTACATTCTTACCAGTGGGTGAAAAAGGACAGTTTGCTCTCAGGGCGGGCTAAGAGACATAGGCGTGAATACCACAGACCTGTCTGAAACTTGAATGAGTAATTGGAAGAGGACTGACTGAAGTAGATCCCATATCAATGGGGAATCTGTGAGGACAATGGCAACCACAATCAGTGAGACTTTGGTACCTAGCAATCAATGACCACCTCTCTGTGCTAACCAAGGAATTCCTATGCTGTGTTCCTGCTGACTAATAAACCTTTTTGTTCTGGCAGTGATGGCTGAGCATCTGTGACTGAAGAAGTGGGGAAGTTTCTCAGTGTGTTGCATGAACACTGTGTGTGTCTCAGTTTCCCCTGCATGCTGTGTGTTTAATGAGGTGGTGGGAGAAGGGGTTTGTTGTTGCAGAGGACCGGGGTGACCTTGCCTAGGAGTTGGGATCCCGGACAATGGCTTGGAGATTGGGTATCCTAGCAACTGGTGCCTCCACAGCTTGGAAGTCAGCTGGATCTAGCCAGTGGGAGGACAATGGGCTGAGGAGAGAAGACCCTGGTGACCTGACCAGCCGGTTCCAGCCAGTGGGGGAACAAAGGACGAAAAAGAGGAGAAGAGGCCCAAGTGGTCTCTTTACCTGGGACCAAAGACAAAGGATGGAGGAGGGGCTGTTGGGGAAGATGGTATAGGATGAGTGGCTGGAAGGAGGGGGCTCCTGGGCTGGGAACAGAGAGAGCAGGCTGAGTCCATTGGGGCGGGAAGAGAGCCAGTTGAACTGTGCTGAGATTGGCCAGACTCAAGGGCCCTGGGAACTTGAGAGGATGCACAGTAGCAGTCTCCTTTCTGCGCATTTCAGGAGGTGTGGAGGAAGGAAGAGCTTCTCCACATCTCATTAAGGCACCTCTCCAGCAGGCCTTCCAGGAGCTGTGTTGGGAACTCTAGGATAGTCACCCAAAGTGTAACTGTAGTGTCTGGGAACTGGGCAGTGTGACAGTACCCCCATAAGGCTTTAAGGAAATATGCTTATGAATATATATGACATAACTGGAATATGTTCTATGCTACTGTCAGGGTTCCTTCCCCACTCTGAACTCTGGGGTACAGATGTGTGGACCTGCATGAAAGACCCCCCTAAGCATATTTCCACCAGCTTAGGTTAAAAACTTCCCCAAGGCACAAACCTCTATTTGTTCTTGGGCTAGGAATGCTGCCACCACCAAGCGATTTAACAAAGAACCAGGGAAAAGGACCACTTGGAGTTCCTCTTCCCCCAGCAATCCCCACAAGCCCTACACCCCCTTTCCTGGGAAGGCTTGAGAATAAACAAGTTGAGAACAGACCAGCTTTGGGTTTCTTAGAACTCTAAAAACCCAATCAGATTCTTAAAAAACAGAACTTTATTAGAAGAACCACACAAAGATAAAAGAAACACTCTGTAAGATTAGAATGAAAGATAGTCTCACAGGCAGTCAGACTGAAAACATAGAGAATCCCTCTAGGCAAAACCTTAAGTTATAAAAAGACCCAAAAACAGGAATACACATTCTCTCCAGCACAGCGAATTTACAAGCCAAAACAAAGAAAAACCTAACGCAGTTTCTAGCTAGATTACTTACTAACTTTACAGGAGTTGGAGGGCTTGCATCCTTGATCTGTTCCCGGCAAAGGTATCACACAGACAGACAAAAGCCTCCCCCCCCCCCGCCTCCAGATTTGAAAGTATTGTGTTCCCTCATTGGTCATTTTGGGTCAGGTGCCAGCGAGGTTACCTGAGCTTCTTAACCGTTTACAGGTGAAAGGATTTTTCCTCTGGCCAGGAGGGATTTTATAGCACTGTATACAGAAAGGTGGTTACCCTTCCCTTTATATTTATGACAGATACATATGCCATGTAACATATCTATGTAAAGGTTATGATCTACTGAATCTATTAATCCTATCTGTATGCATGTATCATTTTTATATTTGAAGTTATGAATATTGGCTGTGTACTGGCTTGATTTCTAAATAACCTTAGTAGAGCATTTGGTCAGTTCCTGGGGAAAGGAATGTGCAAATTAAGTACCTAATCAAGAAACACTTAAAGGACAATGAATCTTGGGAGGCTCCACTCCACATAAGAAATCTACTTGAGGACGTTCAAGGTAGCATGTGACCCATGACTGCTGTCTGGTAAAAACTGTGAGTCATGCAAGGACATTGTTGTGTTAGCAACAAGAAGAAAGTCAAGGAAAGTGTGGGCCCCTTACTGAATGAGGGAGGCAACCTTGTGACAGAGGATGTGGAAAAAGCTAATGTACTCAATGCTTCTTTTGCCTCTGTCTTCACGAACAAGGTCAGCTCCCAGACTACTGCACTGGGCAGCACAGCATGGGGAGGAGGTGACCAGCTCTCTGTGGAGAAAGAAGTGGTTCGGGACTATT
Source organism: Eretmochelys imbricata (assembly GCF_965152235.1). Lineage (NCBI taxonomy): Eukaryota > Metazoa > Chordata > Testudines > Cheloniidae > Eretmochelys > Eretmochelys imbricata. The sequence goes on from NC_135577.1 coordinate 18,701,968, forward strand.
TAGAAAAGCTGGACGTGCACAAGTCCATGGGGCTGGATGCGCTGCATCCAAGAGTGCTAAAGGAGTTGGCGGATGTGATTGCAGAGCCATTGGCCATTATCTTTGAAAACTCATGGCGATCGGGGGAGGTCCCGGACGACTGGAAAAAGGCTAATGTAGTGCCCATCTTTAAAAAAGGGAAAAAGGAGGATCCTGGGAACTACAGGCCAGTCAGCCTCACCTCAGTCCCTGGAAAAATCATGGAGCAGGTCCTCAAGGAATCAATTCTGAAGCACTTAGGGGAGAGGAAAGTGATCAGGAACAGTCAGCATGGATTCACCAAGGACAAGTCATGCCTGACTAATCTAACTGCCTTCTATGATGAGATAAATGGCTCTGTGGATGAAGGGAAAGCAGTGGACGTGTTGTTCCTTGACTTTAGCAAAGCTTTTGACACTGTCTCCCACAGTATTCTTGCCAGCAAGTTAAAGAAGTATGGGCTGGATGAATGGACTATAAGGTGGATAGAAAGCTGGCTAGATTGTCGGGCTCAACGGGTAGTGATCAATGGCTCCATGTCTAGTTGGCAGCTGGTATCAAGTGGAGTGCCCCAAGGGTCGGTCCTGGGGCCGGTTTTGTTCAATATCTTCATAAATGATCTGGAGGATGGTGTGGATTGCACCCTCAGCAAGTTTGCAGATGACACCAAACTGGGAGGAGAGGTAGATACGCTGGAGGGTAGGGATAGGATACAAAGGAACCTAGACAAATTGGAGGATTGGGCCAAAAGAAATCTGATGAGGTTCAACAAGGACAAGTGCAGAGTCCTGCACTTAGGACGGAAGAATTCAGTGCACCGCTACAGACTAGGGACTGAATGGCTCGGCAGCAGTTCTGCAGAAAAGGACCTAGGGGTTATAGTGGATGAGAAGCTGGATATGAGTCAACAGTGTGCCCTTGTTGCCAGAAAGACCAATGGCATTTTGGGATGTATAAGTAGGGGCATTGCCAGCAGATCGAGGGACGTGATCGTTCCCCTCTATTCGACACTGGTGAGGCCTCATCTGGAGTACTGTGTCCAGTTTTGGGCCCCACACTACAAGAAGGATGTGGAAAAATTGGAAGGAGTCCAGCGGAGGGCAACAAAAATGATTAGGGGACTGGAACACATGACTTATGAGGAGAGGCTGAGGGAACCGGGGATGTTTAGTCTTCAGAAGAGAAGAATGAGGGGGGATTTGATAGCTGCTTTCAACTACCTGAAAGGGGGTTCCAAAGAGGATGGCTCTAGACTGTTCTCAGTGGTACCAGATGACAGAACAAGGAGTAATGGTCTTAAGTTGCAGTGGGGGAGATTTAGGTTGGATATTAGGAAAAACTTTTTCACTAGGAGGTTGGTGAAACACTGGAATGGGTTCCCTAGGGAGGTGGTGGAATCTCCTTCCTTAGAAGTTTTTAAGGTCAGGCTTGACAAAGCCCTGGCTGGGATGATTTAATTTGGGATCAGGCCTGCTTTGAGCAGGGGGTTGGACTAGATGACCTCCTGAGGTCCCTTCCAACCCTGATATTCTATGATTCTATGTGACTTGCCCAGGTGACTCCAGAACTTCATCTTGGAGCTGGACTTTGCATAGGAGAAAGGAGAGAGTCTCCACCCACAAGAGAAAGTTTATTTAAACCCCTGGGAGACCCCTCTATTTTGTCTTCAGCTGGCTAAAGAGGAAGCCTTTCCACCCCCAAAGATACCTGAAAGGAACTGGAACAAAGGATGGTAACTGCAAGGGGTGTGAGTGATTGCTGGACCCAGACTAGAAAGTGATTAGTCTGTAAAAGGAAGCATACTGGAACTGGTGAGGATTTTATCTGTATTCTGTTGGATTAGACATAGATGGGTGTGTTTTGTTTTATTTTATTTGGTAATTCACTTTGTTCTGTCTGTCACTACTTGGAACCACTTAAATCCTACTTTCTGTATTTAATAAAATCACCTTTTACTTATTAATTAACCCAGAGTATGTATTAATACCTGGGGGGAGACAAACAGCTGTGCATATCTTTCTATCAGGGTTATAGAGGGTGAACAATTTTTGAGTCTATCCTGTATAAGCTTTATACAGGGTAAAACGGCTTTATTTAGCGTTTAGACCCCATTGGGAGTTGGGAATCTGAGTGTCAAAGGCAGGAACCCTTCTTACCTGGCTTTCAGTTAAGCCTGCAGCTGTTAGGGGATGTGGTTCAGACCTGGGTCTGGGTTTGCAGCAGGCTAGCGGGCCTGGCTCAAACCAGGCAGGACACTGAAGTGCTAAGCTGCTAAGGCAGGGAAGCAGGAGCAGAAGTAGCCTTGACACATTGGGTGGCAGCTCCCAAGGGGGTTTCTATGATCCAACCCGTCAAAGGCAGTATCCCTTTAAATAGTTTATGAGCCAGCCAGTGGCCCTAACTGTCTTTGTTTCAGAACCCTGCAGTGCGTGTGCAGCCAGGCCTCGCATGCTGTGTCCAGTTAGCAAACATGATTATTTGGAGCCCACTGGGCCCTTGTGGTTGCTTCCCATTGTGTTTGTTGTCTAAGGAGCGAAAGACCCAGCAATCACACGGCCCAGCTGCAGCAGGGAGTGCGGTGCGGACACGCCGCCCTGCTGCACCAGAACCTGGCTGGCTTGTGCCGACGCATTGCATGGCTGCAGCCTACGCCAACTGAATCCCGCTGCTGCAAATGGCAGTGATGCAATTGTCTAGTGTAGATGGGACTGCGGAGGTGAATGGTCTCTGGCTCTCCATGTGCAATGGATGGGAAAACAGCACAGCTCTTAATAGAAGAGCAAGGCCCAGGTTCTCGATCCAGCTGTGGCCCCTTTATGCTGCTCCACTGGTGTGAAGAGGCTATAGAGCCACTCAGCCGACTTCCTGAGGATTCTCCTGCACTGGAGAATCCCCAGGTGCCCGAGAGCTGGCACCGTGGCTCCTATTCACCTCGCTGCTGGTCCCTGGTGCAGGGGGCGAGAGCAGGGGAAAGGCGGGGAGGCTGGAGTTCAGCTGACCCTGGCAATCCCTGGCTGCTGGAACATCCCCCTGGGGTCACAGGCAGCCGGGCACAACCTAGAGCAGCGCTGCAGGTTCTCTAAGTCCCGCCAGGCCCCAGCGTGAGGGGAACACACAGGGAGCTGACAGCCACGTGTGAGCCTTCCACCCTCTCCCCTAAACTCTGTCTCTGCACCAAGTGCAGCTTGGCCAGACCAGAGAGTCTGGGCCTGAGGTTTCTAGCAGTGGAGGGGTGTGATGGGTTTAGAGAACAGAGGCTGGGAGGGCTCCCAGCTCTGTAAATAGGCTGGGGAACAAGAGCTGGGCCCCACGGAGACCAGGAGAAAGGGCGGAGTCTCTCTGTTCCACCTCTTGCAAACAAGGATCAAATTCCACAATATGAGCTGTTTATAATAAACCCAAGGAGCGAAGAGAAGGGGTGGGGTTTCCTGGAAAGATCAGCACTGCTCAGTACCAGGAGTGAGGTCTTACCCTGCCTGATAAGGAAGAGGCCTTTCCTGAGCACAGGGTTCTCACACAGGGCCCCTTACCACACAAAGAGCATGTGATTAAAGGTCAGTGCTGGAGTCCCCACCTGCTGTGAGCTAGGGGCTGGCAGGAGGAATCAGCCACTGCTCACAGCCTTACCCCACAAGAGACTTGAATTTATTCCTTCCTGAACAATGTCACAGAGAGAAGGGAAATCAGTGGCAGCTGGGAGTGGAAGTGGGGGAGGGGGATGGAGTGAGCACTGAGAAGGGACGGGAAAATGTTTCAAGCAGCACGTGCAGGTGTGTGGATATAGATACTGACCCAGAGGGAGGTGATGCCAGGGAGCCAGTGCACCTGGGGCAGGGAGCAGGGTGTGGGCTCCAGAAGGCAGGGGAGCTGATGCAGCAGGATAGGAACGAGGAGGAGCTGAAGAGGCCAGGCCAGCAAGGGGGTGGTAGGGAGACACCAGAGGGAATTGGGCAGGTCTGATCAGGCACGGGGCAGGCAAGCCCAATGGGGAGTCCTTACTGGAGCACAGGAGGATGTGCAGCAGCTGTTTGCTGCTTAGGGGGCACACAGAGCACTGGTTGACAGGGGCAGGCAGGGAGGGAAGAGCTGCTGCTTCGTAACTCCAAAGGGTTTGCAGCACCCAGAAGTGCCGCAGTGACGGTGCCAGGGCAGGGTGCCATGGTGCGGTGCTTCCACACTCGCTGTCTGACCACAGGGCAGTTAGACCCAGTGCTGTGTGTGGATACAGGGTAAATCTTTGCAGTTTCGATGCCCTCTGGGTACTTATACCACAGTTCTTGGCACAGCAGTGGATCATGGGAAATCAGGCAAGGCATTCTGGGAGCCATAGGCAGTTATGGGAGATGGGGGGTCAAACACCCGTAACCCACCAGGTAGAGTGACCGTTTCCATACCCTACTCCCAGAGTGTTGCCCCAGATGGACAAAGAGGGCTCACTGTCTGCTCAGAGCAAAGCAGGAGCAAAGTGTGACAACACCAAAAACCAGGAAATGCACCTGTCTGTGCAGGGCATGGTCCCTCCACAGCGCCCCCTGTGGGATACAAGGGGGCCATGTGCTCACCCAGCCCTTCGTCAGCCGGCACCAGGCTGTCAGCAGAACAGGCTGAGAGACAGAAACTCACCTCTCTGGCTGGTTCCACTGGAGCTGACCCCTCTAGGCCCGGAGAAGGGTAAAACCCCAAGAAACGCAAACAGCCCGTCCCAGATGTGCCATGGGCCTTCCCCTCCTTAACCCTGCCCCAGTGGGGGAGAGGACAACATGACCTCTTGAGGTCCCTTCAGCCTTACAAAGACCTCAGTGACAGAGCAGGTGGATGAAGCAGGATCACCTCTCAGCGGCTGCAGAGGCAGCTGAAGGCTGCAATGGAGGAGAAACCCCTGGTTGTCTTGGACTTTCTTGCCACCGGACACAGGTGCCTCTTCCGCCAAGATTTGTGTGGCTGCCGTGTGCAACGGCTCCCCCACATCAAACTACTCACGCGCGGGCTTCTTTCACAGGAACAAGGTTTTTTTTATAAGACCTGTGGAAGAGTCATCCTCGACCTCGAGGGATCGACAACGACAACAACAACATGTCTGTGACTCCTTCAGGGAGCCTCTGGCCAGCCACAGCCCCGCTCAATGTCCTCTGGGCGCCCCCAGAAAGTGTCCTGAGATGACTGTTTCTAGCTCAACTCACCTTCCCCTCAGGGTGCCTGGACCATCTGCAGTCATGGGAGCAGGCTCTGTCCTCGGCCAGGTGTCTCCCCTGGAGCTGGGGACTAGAGGTTTGTGCTCCTCCCAGAGCCACCTCCTGCAGGGCCGGGCTTTTCCCCTTTGAACCCTCCCTCCAGTCCTGACGTGCCTGGCAGGTGCGGCAGCGCAGGGCTACTCGAACCCATGGCAGATCCCTAACCCCTTTATGTCTGGTGCGGGATCTGGACACCCATCTTCACATCAGCCTTGCTGAGACACAGCTGTCTGGACATGGGGCTGTGCAGGGGAGAATCACCCAGAGTGTGTTTGGGTCAAATTCCACTTTGAGTTACCCCCTGCGCAGCCCCTTTGGCTTCTGCAGGAACAACCCTGTGCTGGCAGGAAGATCATGGGTCTTGTCCAGGCGTAATCTCTATGGTCAGTGGAGCTGCATAGATGTAACTGAGGGCAGAATTTGGCCCTTGTGACCCAGCAACATATTGCCTCCATCCCAGTCCTGTAACAAAGGAATTACCATATCAAGCTGTCAAGATTCCTCCCCCACTCTGAACTCTAGGGTACAGATGTGGGGACCTGCATGAAAAACCTCCTAAGCTTATCTTTACCAGCTTAGGTCAAAACTTCCCCAAGGTACAAAATATTCCACCCGTTGTCCTTGGATTGGCCGCTACCACCACCAAACTAATACTGGTTACTGGGGAAGAGCTGTTTGGACGCGTCTTTCCCCCAAAAATACTTCCCAAAACCTTGCACCCCACTTCCTGGACAAGGTTTGGTAAAAAGCCTCACCAATTTGCCTAGGTGACTACAGACCCAGACCCTTGGATCTTAAGAACAATGAACAATCCTCCCAACACTTACACCCCCCCCTTTCCTGGGAAATGTTGGATAAAAAGCCTCACCAATTTGCATAGGTGACCACAGACCCAAACCTTTGGATCTGAGAACAATGAAAAAGCATTCAGTTTCTTACAAGAAGACTTTTAATAAAAATAGAAGTAAATAGAAATAAAGAAATCCCCCCTGTAAAATCAGGATGGTAGATACCTTACAGGGTAATTAGATTCAAAAACATAGAGAACCCCTCTAGGCAAAACCTTAAGTTACAAAAAAGATACACAGACAGAAATAGTTATTCTATTCAGCACAATTCTTTTCTCAGCCATTTAAAGAAATCATAATCTAACACGTACCTAGCTAGATTACTTACTAAAAGTTCTAAGACTCCATTCCTGGTCTATCCCCAGCAGAAACCAGCATATAGACAGACACACAGACCCTTTGTTTCTCTCCCTCCTCCCAGCTTTTGAAAGTATCTTGTCTCCTCATTGGTCATTTTGGTCAGATGCCAGCGAGCTTACCTTTAGCTTCTTAACCCTTTACAGGTGAGAGGAGCTTTCCCCTGGCCAGGAGGGATTTCAAAGGGGTTTACCCTTCCCTTTATATTTATGACACAAGCAATCCAGGTTTAACAGGATAAACTGCTGCAGGGCCTGCTTCAATCACTACAGATTCACACACTGAAAAATCCAGTTGATAGCTGCTGAGCTAAGTTGCCTTTGGTATGGAGGGAAACAAATACACACTTCTTCAGAGAGCAGAAACATGTTAAAAGCAGACATAAGATGCTCTACACATTCCCCAGAGAAGAATGAGAGATGAGGAGCATTTGAAAACAGGTGGGTGACACCTTCTCTGCACTCTTATTGCTATTCACACCTCAGCCAGGCATTACTGTCCCTCCAAGCACCTGGAGGCAGACAGAGCCTGTGAAAATCCACCTCCACATGCACTGGAGGCTCAGATTTTATGTCCAATAACTTCACCAGTAGCCCTGGGACTCTCCCTAAAACGTCTCACCCTTCCTTCTGCGCTGTTTTCAACTCTTTTGATAAGACTGTGCTGTATGAGAAAGCTGCAGAGGTGCCACTCAGCGTGTAATGGATCTTCATCCACACTCACAGTGTGTGAACTAGCTTAGGACTCTCCCCGAGGCCACTTTTCACTTACGGGGGGGTTCTGTTGCAGTTGTCAAGAACAGTTCAGTTTTCAAAGTGCTTTAAAGTCCACTTGTGTAATTACCTAGGCCTGGAAATTGCTAGGCCAGTAGAAGGTCCAGGGTAGAGTTTGTGGTTCAAATTTGGACTCATTTGGTGAAGAGGTTCCCACATTACATCATTCCCTGTCCACTGCATGAACTACCATCTTTCAAAACGCAGTAGTCTTCTAATACTTCTTAGCACAGAGCTAAGGAAAGTTCAGTCCTCCTCCCTCATGGTCAAACCCACAAACGAATACACACTCTGTGTGTTTGGGGGTATCTCAATTGTTGTGTAATGGGGCCTGCATGTGTGTTGTATCCATATGAGCCAGGTTGTGAGGTGAGTGTGTTCATTTGTGCCTCCTCAGTCATGCACCAGGCTTAACTAGAACAGCAGCATCTGTCTGGGCACACGGGGTGCCTGTTAGGGCTTTTGAAAATACCAAATGATCGGCCACATTGTCCTTAATCATCTCTCTGCCCTGCGCCTTTGTTCTCCCCTCCCAACTGGATAGTCCGGGTCCTTTGCTGTCACCCTCACCACTTTTCGGAAAAAGCCAGGAGCACCCAGAGAATGGGTGAAAAACAACCCCCTCCCCTTTTAGCCAACCAAACTGTCATTTTGCCAGCACACACTTCTGAAAGTCTTGACTGGAATGGATAAGAAACTGGGACCATGACAAAATCTCTGTGAAACATCCCTCAGGACTTCCCCCCTCCCACGTCTCCACTCTGGAGAATGGGAAAATTCTTATGCATTTAGCAGAAATTCTAAAAGTGCAGAATTATTTCTTGATACATGATCTTTATTGAACTCTAGCAAAACTGACACAAATATACATCCAGGATAAACCTCTGTTGGAGATGGATACAGAAAAATGCCGACTTAATAGCTGTGGAGTTGTGTAAAATTACAACCCCCTTGTAAATATACACGTAATAGTAGGAACCATTGTAAGAGAAGGACAGTTCCCCTTCGGACCCAAGGATAGTTCTTGAGTCTCCCCCATGCACAGACAGACTGAAAAAGGGAGGTTACCAGACTCCTCCATCTCATAATCCCACATCTCTCCCACTCCACGGCCCTGATCCCCTTTCTCCCTCCTGCCCCTCCCACTCCTCCCCCAAAACAACTACCCCATTGCAGTGAGAATAGAGCAAACCCAGCTCCTACTCCTAAGCCTCCTGCCTTCATGCAGGAGGCTTGGCCCGAACAATCTCTACCCAGCCCGTGCCACAGATATTGATATGTGCTGCTGGAGTCCCTGGGGCTGGCAGGATTTAATTTTAATGGGGCAGGTGTTCTCCTGCTCCCCCAGCTGCTCCCTCAGCTAGCAGCAGGGCAGCCAGGTCAGAGCTGCATTGGTGCCGTGGCTCCCGCCCACCAGTCTAGTAACTCTATGACCAGGTCAGGTTTTGTGTCTTTCACAGCATCCAGCTCTGCCCGCATTTCTTCACTTAAATACCCTTTCGTCAAGCTGTGGGGAAAACAGGGAAGGAAAAGGACGTGTTAATTCTCTCTGCAGACACAACATCTGCGCCCACAGCCCCTATGAAGCCCAGCGCTGCACCCACAGGATCTGTGTCACTGTCACTGCTTTGCCTGCTGAGCTGACTGCCAGCAGGTGCCTTTCCCTTGTGGGGTGGGTGGGGGGGAAGAGAAATGCTGTGCAGTCTGTAGCCTGGCCTCTGCTCTGCACCCCTCAACACACACTGACACTGTGAGCTCTGAGCAGGGACAGCAATGTCCTTTCTGCACAGAAAGGGCTGGATTACGCGGCCCTTGTTCAGGGCGGTGAGCACTTACTGACACAGACAGGCCCATTGATCACTGTGGGGCTACCCAGTGCCCACAGGGAGCAGGGGCTGCAAAATCCAGCTCACAGAATCCATGGAAGAAGCATTATCTCAGCTCTCATGTGCTCCTCACACCCCCTCCTCACAGGCTTCAGTAACACCGTTCTTGAAGGAGTAGAGTTTTTAGCAGCTGTTGTGGGGCTGCAGATTTGGCCTGACACTGCTGAAATCAGGTGGGAGCTCAAACTCCACCCTGGCTGTAGGAAGACAGGAACATTTCACTTTACTGTTACAGCCAGTTCAGGAGAATGGGGTTTGTCTGTCTGCAGCCAGGTTGGTAGAGCAAGAGCCAGTGCTCCAGTTCAGAGCATGGTGCTTGTGATGCTGATAAACCAAGGGCCAGCTCTGGCCAAGGCCGTAGGCATCAGCTAAGAACTGACAAACTCATAGCTGGAAGCCAGACCAGCTGACTGGTATTTTAGTATCGTTCAAAGTAGATGTAAATGTATAAGAATGTGTTTAGTATTTAAACTTCATGAAAATCTGGTGGGATGTAGCATGCATTGTTTTCACTTATCTGTACCCTGTTCTAATGGAATAGCAAACATTTGCATTGAATATGCCTCTGTAAGGAAGTAACTCATCAAACAAGAAAGAAGCTGTGTGTAATGCAAATTAAGAACTCTAACAGACAGGGCCGGATTTACAACTTACATGCCCCTAGGCACAGCATCTTCAGCGTCCCCCTCCCCACCCAGAGATGCCTCCACAGACCCCCCCACCACAACTGCCCAGCACTCCACACACCCCCACTGCCCATGCCTGCCCCGCCCCCGCACAGCCCCACCACAATTGCCCATTGCCTCCTACAGATTCCCAACTGCTCAGCGACTCAACACAACACACACAGACCTCCCACACCTCCCACAACCCTCCAGTGTCCAGCACCCCCCACAAACCTCCCACTGCTCAGCACCCCCCCCAGCTCCCTCAATGCCCAGCACCCCTCCACCTCACAAGCCCCCTCAGAGACCCACTCTCCTGTGCCCTTCCCCCCAGCCACACTCACCCCGCTGGGAGGTGACTGTATCTGCCAGGCTGAGCTGGCAGCATGGCCAGGGCCAGTCGGGGATTGTTCTGGCCCCTCGGGAACAGAGATCAGACAGGCTGGAGCAGGAACAGGAGTGGGGCCTACCCAGGCCGGGCTCCCTAAGGACCCACTTGGCTGGCACGGCCCCCTGTGTTGTTCCGCTGAGCTCTTCCCCTGCCACAGGGGGCTGCTTTGCCTTCCCTGCTGGCAGGAGTGCTTCAGCAGGGCTGCGTGAGGCCATCTCCCCATCAGCCGTCCCACCCCCTGCTGGGGTCCGGGATTGGCAAATGTTGAATTTTTAGGTGCCCCTAGAATGACAGCGCCACAAGGCACGTGCCTACTGTGCCTAATTGGAAATCAGGCCCGGCGAACAGAGAGGTCTTAATTCCTGCACATTGAAAGCAAATGGCCATTGTGTGTGAGATCAAAGATCAGTCTCTAAGTGCATTCCTCTTTTCCCGCCATGAGGAAAGAACCCATGTATGGCCATCCGACCACTTGGTTTCTGTGAGCAGCTGCTGTAAATGCGGACACAAGGAAAAATTCTTCATCTTTTGACTGTTTGAATTCTTATTTTTATTCTCATTTTAGTTACCACTAGTAAGTGGTCCACTCCCACGCATGCCTCCTTCCTGCTCTGTACATCCTCTAAAGTTCTGCTCCTTTTGTGCTGAATTGTAACGTGATCCAACTGGTTCCCTGTTCTGTGATTTGATCACCTCCATCTCTGCTATCTTTTGAAATTATAGACTGTAACTCCCCTGCACATATATCTTTACCTGCTTTAACCTCTTAATAACTCTCATTTCTTTTTCTGGGGGTGTTTCTACACAGGAATGGAAGCCTAGGGTTAGTGGGACTGGAGTCACCTGACCTGTGTCTAGAAACCCTGAACTTGTGCATCTACCCTGCAGTTTAACCCTAGGTTAAGAATTTTCTGACCTGTGCTTGAACCGAGGACTCTGGCACCCACACTGCAGTGCACAGACCCCAGTCAAAGTATCCCAATCCCAGAGTGCCTAGCGCCCGCTCCCCCTCCATTGTCAACACTCCAGCATTATGAATGTGTTGCACTCTACTTACTGCCCACCCTATTTCCTAACTGTGATGGTGTTGTTGATGGGATTCAGGTGCCTGTAAGGAGCACAGGAGTACAGAAACTGCATAATTAGCTCCTTTGGTGGCTGTCTCAATGGAACAACTGCAGTTTGTGAAGATACTGAACTGCCATCTCCTCTGAGAGTTGGGCTCTCCACCTCTAGGCTGAGTCACACTGGCAGGAAAATGCCCATGTGCTCCTGTTCTGAGGATAATTAGGATGTCAGTCTCCAGGGCAGCCAAACTCTTCAACTGAAACTTTGCAATTCTTAATTTTTAAAGTGGGCTGTTCAATGAAGGTGGTTTTGTGTGGTTGGTTTTTTATTTATTTTTGTTTTGAAGTTTGACATAAACTGTAGGTTTCGGAGGAAAAACACACCCCCACCTCAGGCTGGCTCCTGCCGGCTGCAGAGCAATGAAGTGTATCCCGAAGAGCTTGGGGTGCAGTGTGCTCCACCATCCCACTGCAGCCCAGGAGGCAGGGATAAGGGATCCCCGGGAGTCTGTGGGGAAGTTTAGAGGCTGGCTCCCACTCACTGCTCTCACAGTACACACTGCCTGGACACCTCTGCACACACAGCCCCAGGGAGGGCAGGGGGAGCCCATGGAGAAAGGGACAGAGAGTGGACTGTGAATCTGCCTTTGAAAGGTAGGGTGACCAGATGTCCCGATTTTATAGGGACAGTCCCGATTTTTGGGTCTTTTTCTTATATAAGCTTCTATTACCCTCCACCCCCTGTCCTGATTTTTCATACTTGCTGTCTGGTCACCCTATTGAAAGGGGGAAGGAGCGGCAGGGCTCTCAGCTCAGCATGGCTGGGGGAAGGATGACCCCCAACATTCTGGCAGCCACAGGCACGAACTTTATTTCTCCCAGTGGATGCTCCACCCCACCAGCAACGGGGCCCACCCTAGCAAGTGATGGGTGACCAGCCGCAGGGCACGGAACCGCTATGGCTGGTGGGTGCTGAGCACCCCCTATTTTTTTCTGAGGGTGCTTGAGCCCCGGAACACCCATGGAACCAATGCCTATGCTGGCAGCTGCCTCCCACCTGTCAGCTTTGCTCCCTGTTTCAGGCAAGCTCTGCAGAGCAGGGAGGAGGAGCCATAGAGAGAGCTACCACCGCAGGAGGCTACGGGGAGGTTTTGGGGCTGGCTCCCACTCGCTGCCCTGACAGTGAACGATGCCCAGGCACCCTGCACACACAGCCCAGGGAGTGCAGGGGGGCCAGAGAGTGGAGTGGGGACCAAGTGGCTGCCCTGTAGGGAGGGGGAACAGCCAGGGTGTTAGGGGTCATCCTCCCCAAGCCGTGCTGAGCTGGGAGCTCTGGCCTCTCTCGGGCTGTGTGTGCAGGGGTACCTGGGCAGCATGCACCAAAATCTGGCTGTGCTCTTGGGACCAGGAAGCAGCTCTCTTTGCAAAAAGCTTCTTCTGATCAGTCTCCATTGAAAACCCTGCAGGCTCGCTGACAGTGTGCTGGCAGACCGCTGTTCAGCAGATAATGGGTTAATGCTGATCTGAGCTGCTGCAGTTTGCAAAGGGAGATGTGGCTTCTGTGTGTAATAGAGTGCAACAGACTGCACCACCCATTGTCCGCACAGACAGGACTAAGGAAGTTGCCCCAAGGAACTCTGGGATACATCCGGAGGGACCCGAGTCAAGTCAGGGCCAAATGCACACAGGAAAGAAACAGGGCTCGGACCCTAGGTCCCAGCTTAACACGGGCTCGGACGCTCCAGTCCTGCAGGGTCCTGTACCCTAAGTTTGAGTCCTAGATTAACACAATTGATGTGTGGACACAAGGGCAGTTAGGCTTGAGCTTGGGCTTATATTCCTGTGTAGATATACCCTTAGTAATGAATCTCTCAATAGCTTACTATAGGATTGGATGCCAGTGTCTTTGGTGTGAGATCGAGGATGCAAATCGCCCTTGGTGAGTGACTTGTCTCTTGGCAGCTGTCCATGCTCCTAAGTCCCACCCCAGACAGCTTGACAGTCCTGGTCTAAGGAAAGGGATGTGCTAGCATAACCCACCTTACCTAGTATGACTCTGTCCCTCTCTAATGGATGGACCACATGGAAGAGTTGTGCTAAAATCACCAGAGTTTGCAATACTGACAGTTCCCCACCCCGACCTGAAAACATGATGAAAGGCAAAAACTTCCAAATTTTCCCTTATTCAAAATGGCCACCATCGCCTATTACTGCCAATGAGTCTGAAGCCAGGAATATGGCTGCCATTTCCCTATAGTCCATGTGCTTATGGAAGTGAGGCTGTCCTTGATAAAGTTGGCTGCCACCTCCCGCTGTTTACAATGAGATGGAAGCCATGCCCACAGGCAAAATGGCTGCCACTCTGGTTTGGGGGATAGACAGGACATAGGGACTGTGAGGAGTTTACTGTGACTTTATTGCTTATACCAGGGGTGGGGAACCTTTTTTGCAACAGAAGCCATTGACCCACTGAAAAAATAAATGGTGGGCCACACACATTCAACTCACCTGCCCATGGGTGCACGAAGGCTTGGGGCTTCCCCCCGCAGTGGGATGAGCCAAGGCATGCAGCGCCAGCCCTGGGAGTGGGGGCGCTGAGATTCAGGGCTTCCCCACATACAGGGGTGCGAGCTGGCGCTCGTGGCTCCAGGCCTACAGGAGGATGCCAAGGCTCGGGGCTTCCTACCTGTGGTGGGATAAGCCAGTGCTCGCAGCAACAGCCCTGTGGGCAGGAAGCCCTGAGCCTTGGTGCCCCCCATGGGGCTCGAGCCACGAGTGCTGGCTTTCCCTGCTGGGGTGGGAAGCCCCGAACATTGGTGTCTTTTCCCACCAGCGGTCGAGTTGAACATGTGTGGCCCATGGGCCAGATGATAATGAGCAAAGGGCCAGATCCAGACCACAGTCTGTAGGTTCCCCACTCCTGGTTTATACCCTTACCTGAATACATTTCAAGTTCTTTAATATGTATATCTGTCACTCATCAACCCTAACAAGTACTATAGGTTCTGTATGTGAGTGTGACTCATGAGGCATTAACTAGATCAGTGGTTCTCAGACTATTCACAATCCAGCCCTTGATTTCTCCAAAGAAATAAATGTGTGGGGTGGGGGGACACAGTCAAGACAGTGATCAGAAAGGGATAGACGTTCCTCTACATGATGGATGAGGAGAGATTAAATGTAGTCTCCATCTGAGCAACCAGGGAGAGGCATGAATTTCTGTGTACACTGCAGATTGATTTTTAAACCTCATATCTCACACACGTTGGCAAAGGAGTAGAAGGGAGTTAGAAAATCAAAAGACACTAAAAAAGCACAATTAGATTTTTTTTTAAATCTCATGATTTCAGGGGTCTAACTCAGGATTTTTGAAGTCTTCATGTTGGCAATACTGGATTGTTGTTGTTGTTGTTTTTTGTCTCAAAATAATTCTGTCTGTAACATCAAAACATGCTGCATCTGGGATTTGCTAAAAGCCACCAGAAGCTGCGGCAACTTCACACTCAGGAGATGATGAGGAGACTGAAGAAACTGGTTATAAGTCACCTCTGCACTGCCCTGATCCTGGGCCAGGTGGGGGCCGAAACGGCTTCTGGTCTAACACAGAGGAACCTCAGGGCTGCCCTAAGGTACTCCAGATGCTGTGCCGGCCGAGGAGAGGGGGAGCACCGTGCACTCTGCCCTGGATATACACCTCCATGTTCCTCCACACCCACTACATGGGGGCAGAGCAATCCGGTGATGGGTGGTACAGAGCTGGCTGTACCTGCATTCTGCCACCAGAGGATTACCCTGAGTCATTGGGATCCTTGGTTTTCCCTTTAGGGCAGCTGCCCAGCTGCTGTCCCTGCTCAACAGGGGCCTGAGCCCACTACGTGCACTGTAGGATGTTGTGATCCTTCCTGGTACCCTGAGTTTAACTCACAACATCAGTGTTACCAGGCACAGACTAAAGGGAGCCGGCTGTTACTTACTGTAGTTTGTGTAGTTTGCAGTTTGGATGTTTTAGCCTCTTACACAGCAGCCGCACTCCGGCCTCTCCCAGGTTACCCCACAGGTTCAGCTCTGTCAGGTTGCGGCTGGTTCTGAGAACAGGGGCGAGATCCCTGCAGCCAGAGTCTGTGACACCGCAGTACCCCAAGCTGCAGGAGAGAGAAAGGCAGAGAGGGGGGATCAATGCGTGAATGGGGCTCGTCACGGCTGCTCTGACAGGTGGCCCCACCCACCAGCCCCTCTGTCTGACCAATCAGCATTGAGAATGAGCCAGAAATCCTGCTACAGACTCTGTCCGAAGACCCACCTCTTGTCCAGTGAGAAATAAACAGTGGGTGGGACTTCCTGTCTCGACTCCACCCCTTGCCCTTTGCCCTTCACCAAGCAACAGCAAGAATAGGGAGAAAGGCCGAGACACCTCCAACCTCTGCCACTGACCAATGAGGAATAACGTTTGGGGAAAGACTCCTTCCTAAGCCCCGCCCCCTCACCCTTTCCATTGGCCAACCACAATTCAGAAAGAGTAAAAAGTTGCCCTTTAAGTCCTGCCCACTCAGCTCCTGACCAATCAGGTTGGTCTTGCCACTGATCAGCCCCGGGATGGTGCGACCCAATCGGAGCAGCCCCATCGCTCCAGGGAGGCTGTAGGGGGAGGCCCCCCCCAGGCAGCTGGGCCAGGCTCAGAGCAGGAGGAGCTGGGAGATCCTGACCCTCCGCGCCCCTGGCACTAGCTCTGCTGCTCCCCTGCAGGACACAGACGCCTCCTGTCTCTGCCCCCAGCTCTGAGCCCCAGGCCTGGGGAGGGGAGGCAGCTGCGAGGCCCAGCACGGGCAGCGTCACACCCACCTTCCTCTGAGACCAGGGACCGAAGTGGGGGAGACAAAGGGAAGAAGGTGTGGGGAGGGAAGAGCAGCTGAAAAGGGGGCAACTGTGTGAGCCTGTTGGCAGGGCCTGATCCAGAGTCTCTGGTGAGGTTATAAAAGCAGAAGTTCTGTTGGTTTCTGTAACCCCCCTGCAGAGCCTGGGCTCCTAATGGAGCTGCCAGCCAGCTGAGTGGGTAACCATGGCAGCAGGTTATAACCATGTGCAATTCAAGGACCACCAGCAAGTCTGGCTGTCTTTGTCCTCCTTCAAGTCTTCATAATGAGCCCCCTGCACACCCAAGCATGATCCCACTCCCATCTGCTTTAAGTGAGTAGAAGTGATAGGCAAAAAGTCAGGGTTAGTTACCAAAGAAAACAAAACAAGTGCACAGTCTGAATCTTAAGCCTGTAAGACACTAGGTGTATTTAGAGCAAGCAGTTTTCTCACCCCACTGGATGTTACGGTTCATAAAACACCGGGAGCTAGTATCTGGGCACTTCCCAAACCCACAGCATATTTTAGTGACACCCATATAACACAATTCTCATAACTTTATATTAATTAGTTATATACAAATTTAGATGGAACAGTGGGTTTCAGCAGATCATAACCTTTCCCGTGATATCTTACATGGCCTGCTTTATATGCAATATCACCATTACGTACAAATGATGAATAAGGGGGTTACAGGGCGCTCCCTCAGAGTGTAGAGTGTCACAGGACAGAAACCTCAACATTTGGGAGAGAAAAAGCCCCTGAATTTGTAAAAGGGAGAGAAGCCCCCATGCCTTGGGGAACACCCAGAGTCTGTACGGGTTTGAGGAGACCCCAATGTATTTTGGAGGCAGAAAAAGAGGAGCCTGCAATGGAGGGAGGGGAGAGATTCTAAGATTGGGTTGAAGAGGGGGAGAAAAACCCAAAGGCATATGTGGGAATCTGAGGGGATGAAGCCTAATTTGGGGAGGGGTAAAGAGAAGAGGGCATCCAAGTTGAAGCAAAAGAGAAGAACCCCACAAGATTTATAGGCTAAAAGAGAGAGAGAGAGAGAGGAAACCTGCGAAGGTGAGGAAAGAGTCCATCGCTACTGAGCTCAGAGGCAAGAATAACCTGATTTTTCTTTCTAACACAATGTTAAGTGTAAAATAAAGGGTTTTCAGTCCTGATTTAACTAAATCTGAATGGAAACTTAATCCTGGCACTGCTCATGTCCCTCTATACATTCTCCCATTGACTCAAGTTGATGCTGGGTGATACACAATGTGTAAAAAGAAAAGGAGTACTTGTGGCACCTTAGAGACTAACAAATTTATTTGAGCATAAGCTTTCGTGAGCTACAGCTCCCTTCATTTTCAAATCTGTGCTTCTGGTTCAAAAAATCTCAAAATGATGTCAAGTTGATCCCACTGCTCTGCCACCATGTTAAGGTTCCTTCCCCACTCTGAACTCTAGGGTACAGATGTGGGGACCTGCATGAAAACCTCCTAAGCTTACTTTTACTAGCTTAGGTTAAAACTTCCCCAAGGTACAAACTATTTTACCTTTTGCCCTTGGACGTTCGCTGCCACCACCAAACATCTAACTGGATTTATTTTATTAGGAAAGAGCCCATTTGAAAATGTCTTTCCCCCCAAAATCCTCACCAAAACCTTTCACCCCCCTTCCTGGGGAAAGTATGATAAAAATCCTCACCAATTTGCATAGGTGACCACAGACCCAAACCCTTGGATCTTAAGAACAATGAAAAAGCATTCAGTTTCTAAAAAGAAGAATTTTAATACAAGAAAAAGTAAAAAGAATCACCTTTGTAAAATCAGGAGCATCTGTTGACAAACAATCATATCTATTTAGGGTCTTCTGGTTTCGATGCACTTCTATATTAACAATATGTAATTTGAGACACTAGAAAGTTATTCCAGTGCAGAACTCCAGATGAACACCATGAATGCTCTTATTAGTCTTATTGCATGGAATTTTGCCTTTGAAATGTCTGAAGACCTTCAAATATACTGGAAATGGCACCTGACATTTCAAAAATATTTGGGAGACGGCCAACCTCCACCTCCAGGCAACTCTACCTGGATTTTGTTTTGCCTCTTTATAGCTTTCAGATGTTTGTTTGTGTCTGGTCTGGTGAGCAGTCAGAGCTTTTTTAATTTTTCTGACACACTTCAACAGACCACGTGTATCATGGTCAGAAAATTCATCAGTAGCACTGGCCCTAATTTTTAAATACTGATCGTTAAGGAGCCCTACTTAAAAAAGCACAACCATATAAAAGAGAGGCTGTGTCCAATCCAAAAAGTACATTTCTGAGACAAAATACACAAGAGAATGACAACAGTTCTCTGCAGGAGAAAGGATGCTCTTGTAGTTAAAACCCTGGCTCTACCACAGACTCCCCCATGTGACTTTGTGCAAGTCAGTCTATTTTTATGGGTCTCAATTTTCCATCTGGAAAATGGGAATAATTATATTTCCTTCTCCCATCCTTTGTCTCTCTGGTCTGTTATAGCAGGGTGATGCTATAGCTAAGGTTTAGACCAGGTTTCTGTTTAAAATTCCACTCTTCTAACTGTTTTAAAATCCACACGGTTACTCTGATTGCCTTGAAAGTTGGTGAGCCTAATGGGTGCTTGGGATTCTGTAAGTGTTCCAGACTGTTAGATGATTGACCAAGTTGTTCCCAAGATACAGTCTCAGGGGAAAAAAAGCTTTTCTTAAAGGTGACAGATTTCAGCAGCCTTTTTGTGCTCACACGGTGTGTCTACACTGCAGTTAGACACCAACTATTGGCCTGTGCCAGCTGATTTGGGATCCAGGGATCAGAATATGAGGGTGTTTAATTGCAGTGTAAATTTCCAGGTTCTGGCTGCCAACTTAGGGTCTGGGATCCTCTGACCTCAAAAGTCCTAGCGCTCAGGCTCCAGCCCACGCCTGGAAAGCTACACTGAAATTAAACAGCCCTCGCAAGCCCAAGTCAGCTGACACAGGCCAGCCATCAGTTTTTAATTGCAGTGTGGACACACCCACAGATAGCAATCAAACCAGGGCTCAGATCATTGCGCCAGGATGTCTACCGCTCGAGGGTTCCTCCAACAGAGAGTCTGGCACCCTCTAGAGAAAATCAAATTAAAACTTTATGTGAATTTTTGCTTCTCTACATTACAATATCAGAAGCCTCCCCTTCCAAATGACATTTTAAATGGATTAAACTGATCATGTGTTGAAAGAGGAGTTAACAGAATTGTTAGCCTTTGCTATGCTACAGCAACTGGATAGCTCAAAGGATAGTCAGTCATCCCTTGAGCCTAACCCCAAGTCAGTTTGACCTGCCACTTGGGGAGACATTTGGAAAAGGCAGAGTAGCAGATTGTTAAAATGTGTGTCTGGGGAATGTGTTATTTTGGGGAAATGTAATCAAAGTATTTCTGTAAAAAAAAGTAATTACACGAATGCTTGCTGGCAGGGAGGGACATTTTACGGGTGCACAAGTGTGGGAATAAGGTTGAGAGGGATTTGGGGCTGCACTGAGGGGAAGGGGATAAATGGGGGTGGGTGGCAGAGGAGGTGAGGGGGCTGGAAGACTCAGGTAAGGGGGAAGGACACATGGCATGAGTGGCAGGGTGTTTGGGGGAGCATAAGGGGACAGGTGCCTGTTAGCCCCACATTCTTCCCTTCTGTGTGTGCCAGGATCTGGGGTGTCTGAGCCCCCTCCCTACCCCCCGCATGTGAGCCAGGTTTTGGAGGGGTTGCATTTCTAAGGGTGTCTGAGTCCCGCTCCCTCCGTTTGTGTGCCAGGATCAGGGGAAGCCCCGCCCCTCTGGGTGGGTAGTTTAGAACAAGCATGCTCCGAGCAAGCACCAAGCACACTGCTGAGACTGGGATGAGAAGCTGGGCACGGGTACACTTCACCAGGCCAGATTAACCTTTTTCTGGGCCTGGCATCAAACATATTTGTGAACCCCCATGGGGGCAGTGGGGCAGGGCATGGAGCGGGTGGCCCCATTCCCCCCAGCACAGCCTCAGGGCACTGTTCACAAACCGGCAGCCACCAGACATACACTGCCCTGTACTGTTCGCGCACCCTGTCCCCTCTAGGCAGACCCGCGCTGAGTCACACACACCCCGCTGACACCCTCCTCACCCAGATCCCTATGCCCAGCGCCGCCCTGCTGAGACTCCGACACAGACCCTATCGTAGCACCCCCCTTCCCAGAGACTCCCTAACAGACCCCCCACAACTGCCCAGCACCCCTTAACTGCCTGCCCACCACACTGCACAGTGCCCCACGAGACCCCCTACACCCAGTGCCCCAAAAGACACATGGGAACAAGTGGTTGTGTGGAGATGCTTTGGTGAGCTCAGAAAAGAGAGAGGGGTAGGGATTGGGGGAGTGGAGAAGTAGGAGGAGTTCGAGAATGTTGTAGCCCAGTTGGCCAGCTTACCTCTATTATATTAACTGCTTTGCTTTATATTCTGCTTTATTATATACAGCAGTAGAGCAAGGAACCTACAGGCTCGTATCCTGTAAGACACTGGCTTCAGCAGTTAGCATGGGGCTCGAGGCCTACGACCTCTGGCACAGATAAACTCAGGTAACTCATACATTTTGGGGAACTAGAAGTAGAGTGTAGGGGGGAATTTTGTCCATAATGAGATTAGCCAACCACAGAATGTGAACTAAGACCAGCTTCTGGAGGTTTTGGACGGGACATCCAAGAGTGCCATGGCAATGAATTGACGTATACGATAATGGGATGAAATCATGAATATATTAACCTGTAGAAGAAGGACATCTGAACATTGATAAGGGGAGGTGGAAATACAAATAAGGAAAAGGGGAGAAACCCCTACTGAATAGGCATTAGACACGGTAAATGTCAGTTTAACATATTATAAAAGTGGCATCCCAGCCTGTGGGCGGGTGGGAGAGAGAGAGAGATGTAGCCCTTAGGAGGGGCCAGAATGATGGCCTCTGGTGAAGATGAGGAAGATGACTGTGATGAAGAAGATAATGGCTAACATTTCACGTTGTCCTGCAAGGATGGCGTGAGTAGGGATGTTCTGATGTACCTTCTGTAGTATCTCTATCTACCTTACTGAGTTAGAGTGTGTGCGACTTTGCTAAATGTACTAAGAAATTCTATATTTGTAAATATAAAAGAGTTCCTATAACGTGAGTGTTGCACCTGTGCATATCGGGGTTCCCAACTATCTAATAATTTTAATAATACTGGGCCTGATCTTGGGACAACAACCTGTCTACCCTCAAAGTAATAACTGGACATTTATATTCATAATCTATAGATCAAGCTACAAAGTGAGTGATAGTAGAAGAAGATGGGGATTTAAGTGGGGGGTCCTGTCGGCACTGCATTTTCCCCTTCTGTGGGTGTGCTGAGATCTATGGAACACCTACCCCTTTACAGGGCTCGGAGCCCCTCTCCCTGCCCACTGTAAGTTTTGGGAGCTGAGGGACCCTGGTCTTCTTGGGGGATCTGAGCTCCCCTCCCTGAACGTCCCTGGGATCTGGGATGGGGGTGGGAATGAAGGTAACAAATTTAACATCTGAAATCCAGACAAGGAATAGTTAAAATTCTCATCACCCCTGTGTGGGGGGAAGGGGGAGGCTGGCCAGAATGTGTGAGGGGAGTGTCCCAGTTTGGAGGAGGGGTGGATTGGGTGGACCTGGGACATGGCTGGGGACGTCTAGCTGAAGCAGGGGCAGGAGTTCCAACTGGAGCTGGATAGTGGGAGTGAGGGGCCCAGCTCTGTGTGCGGTTTGGACTGTGTAACCAAGGGAGTGTACAGCCCTCCATTAAGCGGCTGCCTGTGATATGCGCATGCAGCAGCATAGGGCAGGAGACAGCAAGGAGATGCTTCTTACATGTTTATGGCTTCTACAGTGCCGACCAATGGCTTCATGCAGTGGTTCCCAAACTGGGGTTCGTGAACTCCTGGAGGTTCGCGAAATGTTACAGGGGGCTCTTGGGGATTTGTTTTGCTGTTTTTCAAATTAAATAGGCTGCTAGTGTTGTTTTTAAAGTTATTATGAAGAACAAATTTAAGCTTTGTTGTATCGTGCGTTGTTTGCCTGGACTGCTCAAGACCTGAATGCTTGTGTAGGAGGAGCTCTTTGAGTTGGCTTCTTAAATACCTTCCTGCTGTTTCACATCTGATACTCCTTGAGGAAACATAGGAGCCTTGTCTTATAACTGGCTTAATCAAAGTGATACAAGCTAGAAAAGTGAGATCTTGGAAGAGTGTTGCCGTTTTCATAATGTAATAAAAATACTGTAATGATAAATAATAATTAGTAATAAATAGCGTAATAAGCATGTCATAAAACAAATTTTATATCTCCTAGATCACGGCTTTTATAATTTATGCTCAGGTAAGGGAGAAAATCCCTGCACACATTCATTTTTAGGAGGGGGTTCGCGAGACTTGACATTTTAGTGAAAGGGGTTTGCGAGTAGTTAAAGTTTGGGAACCACTGGGTTAATGGGATGGGAAGGAGACCGTGAGCTGGAAATATTGGTTCAGGGGCTACATGTTGCAGGGAATGTTTGTGTAGAGGGTGGAGAAGGAGACACACCAGTCTTCTCTCACGTGCTAAAAGTTATGTAACAACCCTGTAATAAAACTGTCAAGGTTATGGGACATAAAGCATGGAAGAGATTTCTCTCACTTGTCCTGTTAGCGGCTGCTCATTGTAAACATTTCAAAGTACAACCACTATCCCCTTTCCGCTATAACAAAATGTATGGGAGGCAGAGGAGCACTTAGGGATCACAAAGCAACCATGCATCCTAGTGGAAAGACCATTGGACTGGAACTATTCCTAGCTCTGCTGCTGGTGCTGAGTGAGCTTAGGTTAGTCATTTCATCTCCCTACGCCTTGATTTCCCATCTGTAAAATGGGGATAAATGATGTAAATATGTTTGAGTGCTACTGAGGAAAAGCACTATATAAAAGCATGCCCTCTTGGGGTTTCCTCCTCCTGGATGTGATTTCTGCAGACAGTTCCACGGTCAGTCTGTCCATAAGGGCGTCAGAGTCTTCGGAGGAGTCCGTCTTCTCCAGCTCCTCCATCCAGGCTTTTTGCCATGGTGTGGCAGCCCTTGCCCATGGCTGCCGCTCCTCTGGCTGCCCCATCTCGGCAGGCTCGGGCTGGGAAGCTGCTGCAGGTACAACCTGCTGCCTTGTTACCTCCCGAAGTTGAGAGCGGTGGTTGGGCGGATCTTGAGGCAGGGTCACTGGTGTGGTTGGGGGGACTTCTCCCAGTGTTTCTGGGGCAGCGCTGGCTCTTTCAGGAGGGAGGGGGTTTCTAGAAGTGCTGGTGTTGGATCTGAGAGGGACGCAGTCTTGCTTGGAAGCACTGGGACCGGTGCTGGTTCTTCTGCAGGCAGCTTTTAACTGGGGGGGTCCTTGGTGGAACATGGGATCTTCCGAGGATGGGGTCTCACTGGGCAGCCCTGGAGGTAGTGCTGGATTTTCTAGGGGCGAGGTCTTGCTGTGTGGTCTGGGGTCTTCGGGCAGCTCCTCCGTCTGCTGCGTCTCACCGGGCAGCCTGCGAGGTGGTGCTGGCTGTTCTGATGGCAGAGTGGTGCGAGGTTACATGTGGGGGAGCGCTGACCTGTCTCGTGTCGGTTTTGAGCTGGATGGTCTGTGTGAGGTCACTAAGCCATCTAGTGAGGTCACTGCCTCCTCACAGTGTGGTCCAGCATGGGGATTCTGGAGATAGGGCTGACCCTTCAGGCTGTGGTGACCTGTTTGTTGGTCCCTGGGACGGAAGTTGTCCTTCCCTCGGTAGATGGTTGGGATGCCCTTTGTGGCTCTGGGGATGCTGGCTGGGGTGCTGCAGCCGGAGCTACAACTACAGGTTGTTCCTCCCTGGTCTGGCACCCTGAACCAGGGAATTTTCCAGACCAGGGGAGGTCTTTGCTGGCCCCTCTGCTGCTGCGAGCTGCAGGGCTCTGCTCCAACAGCAGGTGCCAGCCCAGCATTGACAGAGCGGGGATTGGGGGGGGCGGGAGGCGCTCAGGGGAAGAGGCGGGGCAGCTGTGGAGCCAGGAGAGCAACCTGTGTCCATCAGTGGGGTGCTGGGAGCATGGCCGCAGGGCTGCACTCCTGGCCCCACTGTCAGCTGTGGTGCTGTGCTCCCAGCACCCAGCCAGAAGGTTACACAGCCACTTTTCCTCATCTTCCCCTGAGTGCCCCGCAGTCCCCACTCCTCCCCCTCCCTTCCTGAGCTTGAACACTGCTCCAGAAGCTCTGGGAGGGCGGGGGAGGAGTTACTGAGTGTGCGGCCCTCGGCTCTTCTCTGTGAGCGATTCAGCCCCGGAGCACCCTCTAATGCTGGATAAGGGATGTTGCCGGACCATGGAAGTCCGGTTTAGAGAGGTCCAACCTGTACTGTAAGTAAAATGTGGAATTTATTCTGCCATCACCTGAGTTGTTGATGGCTGGCTGGATGAACAGAGAAGCTCATTGGAGCAACTTTTCATTGAGATATTGGAACCCAAACAGGAGAACACCCCCCAGCATAATGATGGCTAATGAGCTTCACCTGCACTATCAAACTGGTGGGTCATGAACCATGACTAAGGAACAAACACATGGAACATCTGTTTACCAAATCAGTACTGTATTTGTTGCTCAACAGGGAGATGCCAGAGCCTGCTCATGGGTAAACTGTGGAAGAGGTTCTGTAAAAGGGCCAAATTTTGTAGCTCAATGGCTGGAGTGTTTGGTTGCCAGTAAAAGATATGGTGAAAGACCTCCTCATGTACATTTGTTTCTACTGTAAACTAAATATCTCTTTGAGTACAGATACCAGGAGCCAAAAAAGAAAAAGAACCCAGAACCTGATCCGTGCAAGGAGTCGGGAGAAAATACCACGCATATTGGTGATAGCAAGCATCTGGGAGAGAAAAGGGGGGAGGGACTACATACTATTATAATAAAAACAAGTTTTAAAACCCAAAGACACGTTTAAAGGAAAACCTGAAGTTAAAAGAAAAATAATGTAGCTAAAAGTTGTTTTGTTAAGTTTGTCAGGGATCCAAGTGGAGTCTTCAGTGAGCATTTAAAATAACAATCACTTTAGTCACAGATTGAAGTAAAAATAGAAAAAGCTTTTCATGGTGGTTTCTATGTTTTTTGAAAGTGACTCACAGGGCCTGAGTCCTCATTTAAGAGTTAGGTCCAAAGTATTTTGAACGTAAAGAATTCAATGATCAACCTCATTCAACAGCAGAGTTGAGCAACAGTCAAATTTTCCATCCAGCAAAGAAATTCCGATATTTCAACTTTTGTTTTCATTCCGAAGCGTGACAAAAAGATGAGGTGTCAATTTTTGTGGAACAGAAATTAAAAAAAAAAATCAGTCTAGAAATGAAGGAACTTTTGGTTTCCGCCCTCTCAACCCAAATGAAATATTTTGCATTAAGCTTCACCTTCCTATTATTGTGCATTGCCTCCTGCAATTGTAGTATGGGAACCTCACGCAGCCACTCCCCCCTGTGCCCAGGGTTCCTGCATGGACTAGGTCTCCCATGATGCAGCCTCCATCCTCCCATGATGCATCACACCTTTTGGTCAGAGGAGAGCCCACACTGCACTGTGGGAGATGTAGACCTCCAGGGAGCCTAGCTCATAGAAGAATGATGACCTGAGGTATAACTCCCATAAGGCAATGTGCTAATAGGGACATACAGTTGAATGAAATGTTTTGGGTCAGTTCAACAAAAAAGTTCTGATTTAGGTTGAACCAACCCAAATCAAAAAAGAAAAAATCATTTTGATTTTTCTGATGAAAAATCAAAATATTTATGCAAAATCAAAATATTCTCACACACAAAGTTTCTATTTTGCGGAAGCTGCATTTTCCTTCAGGAAATCATTCCAGTGGTAAGTTCTTGACCAGCTCTTGACAATAGTCTCTGCACATGCCATTAGCTGCCAGAGCAAATTCTTCTAGTTTACCTATTGGAGCGTAAAATGTACATGATCAAGTAACAAACTCGGTTACTGCTACAGACCTGCAGGTCTCGCTCCTCAGGAGAGAACAGGATGCTGCAGGTGCACTCAGCAGGGGGATCTGTAGCTTAGTAGTGACTCCAACAGCCAGGGTGAGGGAAGGAAAATGGAGACGGGAAATCCCTGACAGGTGGCTTTTTCTCACTACTGGTTTGTGGATGGGCAAGGGTCTTTGATAGCAGATGGTTCCTGTCTACTGCAGGCCATGTAACGGAGAGTGGCACCTTCTCATCATCAAGAGAGAAGACAAGGAAGAGGCTAAACAGCAGGGATGGTGGGAATAAAAGGATAATACAAACAGCTCTGAGATGAGTCCTATCCATCCACAAACTGACAGGGAGAGCTCTGAGACCTGGATAGAGGCCTGGTGGGGTAGATGGCGACAGAAGCACCTCAGCCCTGCAGGTTATGGATCTGATGTTCTTGGGAGAGAAAAGGGGAACCTGCATTAGGCGTTAGTTTATTGGCTAAGAAAAGGAAATGAGAGCAACTGAGAAGTTAAAGCAGGTAAATTATATTAAGAGGTGAGTCACAGTTTGTAATTACAGATTGTGGCTGTGATGTAATAAATTGCCAGTGTCCTAAAAGTCTTTTCAGGGTACCCAGATTGTCTCTGGGGATCTCCGCTTTGCATCTAATTTCCTTGTAAGAGTCCAAACAGTCAGAGGTGAATGATCATTCCCTGAAACCAAATAGGCTGACAGCTTCTACCCACATGGGCTTTTCCTCTGATGATAGAAAGTGAAGAATGCCTTTAGAATCTCTGACCTCCGGTCATTATATACAATGGCCAGTTGCTTTGAAATTAGCATTTTACAAGGCTTTTTTTTTAAATGAATGAAATATAAAATCCCTCTGACTAAGAAAAGCTTCTGAGAGATTTGTTGTACGTCGACACCACCAACTGGAGATCACCACCAATTGTATTTCTCTGTGTTCTTTTTATTTTATTTTATATATATGCCTTATGACAACTGAATGTTAGAATTAGTTAAAGTGGGATAAATGTGTTAGTGGGAATAAAGAACTGATAACTAAGGATTATAAGTAGATGTAATAAGAAATGTTGGTGATTTGTGTTGTTCCGTGGTATAGTTTCTGGACCCCAGTGCTGGTCTATGTTAACCACTTCCAAGACTGCATGTGTTCTTTGTGTTCAGTACATATATCTTCATAAATGATCTGGAGGATGGTGTGGATTGCACTCTCAGCAAATTTGCGGATGATACTAAACTGGGAGGAGTGGTAGATACGCTGGAGGGGAGGGATAGGATACAGAAGGACCTAGACAAATTGGAGGATTGGGCCAAAAGAAATCTGATGAGGTTCAATAAGGATAAGTGCAGGGTCCTGCACTTAGGATGGAAGAATCCAATGCACCGCTACAGACTAGGGACCGAATGGCTAGGCAGCAGTTCTGCGGAAAAGGACCTAGGGGTGACAGTGGACGAGAAGCTGGATATGAGTCAGCAGTGTGCCCTTGTTGCCAAGAAGGCCAATGGCATTTTGGGATGTATAAGTAGGGGCATTGCGAGCAGATCGAGGGACGTGATCGTTCCCCTCTATTCGACATTGGTGAGGCCTCATCTGGAGTACTGTGTCCAGTTTTGGGCCCCACACTACAAGAAGGATGTGGATAAATTGGAGAGAGTCCAGCGAAGGGCAACAAAAATTAGGGGTCTAGAACACATGACTTATGAGGAGAGGCTGAGGGAGCTGGGATTGTTTAGCCTGCAGAAGAGAAGAATGAGGGGGGATTTGATAGCTGCTTTCAACTACCTGAAAGGGGGTTCCAAAGAGGATGGCTCTAGACTGTTCTCAATGGTAGCAGATGACAGAACGAGGAGTAATGGTCTCAAGTTGCAGTGGGGGAGGTTTAGATTGGATATTAGGAAAAACTTTTTCACTAAGAGGGTGGTGAAACACTGGAATGCGTTACCTAGGGAGGTGGTAGAATCTCCTTCCTTAGAGGTTTTTAAGGTCAGGCTTGACAAAGCCCTGGCTGGGATGATTTAACTGGGAATTGGTCCTGCTTCGAGCAGGGGGTTGGACTAGATGACTTTCAGGGGTCCCTTCCAACCCTGATATTCTATGATTCTATGATTCTACATGCCTAGTATATTTGTTTATCTACACCTGACAGATAAACTGCCTTGTATTTACATATGTGGTTCTGGGGGAATTTATAAAGTGTTGGTCAGTTAAGAGCCCCATGTGTCCTGATCTGAGAAATACTGTCCAAGGAAAAAGCTGACTTGAAAAGAACCTAGCATTAACATTAGTCTGCTAACACTCTGGCTAAACGCATTTCAGATTGGCTAATCTAGTTTGTTACATTTCAGCTTGAAAATCTAATCGGCCCCCTGGCAAATTCATAAAATAGCCCCACATTGACACAGCTGTGGGTTACGCTTGGTATTATATGGTATTGGGCCAATGTCCTTTGCATAGAATTCTACCATGTGCAGCAATTTCATCTCTTTTATTATTAAATTAAATTGTAATGGGCTTCTTCTCCCCCAGTGGCTGGGCTGCAGGGGGTTGTGGCGAGAGAGAGAGAGAGGCTGAGGGAATGGGAAATTGAAACAAAGTGTTCTTATGGTTGGTGGTGCTGCCCGTTTCTGCTCCATTGAAACAGGTACTGCTGTGTTAAGAGATTTTTCGATTTTAGGTATTGTGGTCTAGCCTCATTCCTTCCAATACCCCTGATGTTACAATATATATTGTACCAGTGTGGTTCTATGGTGGGGGTACAAGGGATTATTCCCCTGGCCGGCCATCTACAATTACTTTGTCATGCTGTTGTGAGGTTGGTCATTTTTTGTTTCTTGTCTGAGCCTGTGAAAGGTTGTTTTGGAAGTGGGTAGTACTGGAGCCAAACTGCTCTTCTTGTATCTCCCTGATTTCACCATTTATAGATGGCCTTAAAACCACAGCAGCTTTAAGGAGCTTCTTTCTGGGCCTTTCTTTCACATTAATTAGTACTTTTGTAGGGTCATAATTATTTTCTGACATCTAGCTGTATTAGGAAGACAGCCTGAAATATAGGGCATGTATCAGAGGGCTGGTATGAGTCCTAAGGCCTGGGTTAAAGTAATGATCAAAACTTGGTAATATAAAGCAAAGTCAGGTTGTGAACAACAGACAGGCCCTGCTCACAGAATTTGGCAAGCATAGGACTGATATTGCTAGGCACAGAACACTAGTGCAAGCACATTCCAGAAAGGTGGTACCAGAACACCTTGATACAGGCAAACTCCCCATAGATAACAAGAACATAGTGACCCATCCTAAGGATAAGGTCAGGATGACAGCATGACAAATAGGGATGTTATGATCCACCCAACATGTACAATGTAATAGCAGCATCTTGATACGTCAGGAGTGAGGTGTAACTTGTTTGTATCTGTATATAAAAATGTATCGCAGAGGGGCTGTCTTTGTCCAGCTTAGGGGGCACTGGAAAATCCTGCCACTGACTGAGCTTAGTCCATTGTCAGGGGGCACATATTTGTAGTAAATCCCGTAGTCTACTGGAAATTATTACTGTGCTTCGTTTTCCAATAAACCTGGTCGTGTGCCTTCGTACCTTATCTGATTCTGTGATCACTGGGGGTTCTCTTGGGGTGTGCTTTGCCAGCTGTCTATGCAGAGCCAGGGCAGCACACAGAGGGAGCACATGCATGCAGCCAAACAGTTATCAACATTTGACCGAGTGACATCTGACAACAATAGGCAGTATTGCCAATTGCAGAAGTTCAAAAGTCAGACTTCAAGATCCCAAAATCATGATTTAAATGAATGCTTTTGTGTTTATTTTTCTTAGCCTGCTAGTTCCTGAGTGTGTAGGTTACACATGGTTCACATTCTTAATCTTTTCTCCACCATTCTGAGGGCCTAGAAACATAATTATCCATAAATTTTAAGCTGAAATTCTAAATTATTCACATGACTCCAGGAGCTGAGGCCCAAAAATTCCAAGTATTGTAATCATCACAATAAAATGGCAGGTGATGCTTTGCAAAGTGGATTGTGTAATATGGCTACCAGCACTTAAGTTTCATGAACATATATGGTCAGTAATCAGTAAGGCTAGAATATACCCCACACACAACAGCCAGCATGTGTCTCTCAAAGGGAAGTGTTCTGTTTAACCAGTGCTTTGAAAGCATATGCCACAATATAGTCATCATGCACGAGGACAACCCCCACCCATGACCAATCAATTGCAATTTTGGGCTCTACATTAATCTCAAGTTAGTTCAGTGCTAGTGCCCAGTGACAATATATATATTTTTTAATTCCCTAAAGCTTTTCTCTCATATGTGTCACCCCAGGGCCATCCTCTACATTCTGAGTAGAACACTCAATTGTGAGACATTAAGGCTCCTTTTGCTGAGACATTGTAACATGCTGTCACAAGGTGCACTGTCCCTTTAAGGGAGCTGCCAGATTTAGCTCTGTGGTCTTGGTTTCTACCCTGATGGGGGTTTCTGGTTGGTGTAATCCAGAGGGACGCCAAAGTGGAACTCTGGTTAAATAGCTCTGCCTTAATAACCTTAACCATATAAAAAAGACAATGTCCATTAAAAAGGCACATTTCTGAAATCAAGAAACACAAGAATGAACACAGCTTCCTGCAAGAGAAAGCCTGGTTGTGCAGTTAAAACCCTGGATGAGAACTTGGGAGATCTGTATTCAGTTCCTGACTCTACCATACACTACCTGTGTGACCTTGGGAAAGTCGTTCCATCTTTCTAGGTCTCATTTTTTCATCTGAAAAAGTGGGAATAATATTTCCTTCCCCTTGCCTTTGTCCTGGAATGAGATGGTCACACAGCATAAAGGGCTGTCTCCTCTTTCAGGGTTCTCAGCCCAACACCAAACTCCCAAGCAGAAATCTGCCTCCAGAATAGGCTGTAATCAAAGTGCAATGCAGACAGCAAACTCTCTGGCTTCTTACACAATTCCCTCCTTCCCAAAACTACATCTCCACCAAACCTTACGAAACCCAATAAAACTAACACAACACGTGTCACCCCAAGACTAAACCTTGCTTACGTGCCAAAAAAGAACTAGGATGACTATAAATGAACTGACTGGTGACACCTGCCAATACAACATGTCTAGTGCCTAACACACTGAGGCCCTGATCGCGGCTGGGGCACTTAAGCAATACTGTAATACACTAATTACATGACAAATCTTGTTGAATTCAGAGTTAAGGTTGGCAAGTGATAGCTTATGCCCTTCTCACACTTCAGAAAACTAGGAAATAGAGAGTGAAGGTAAACACCCACACAACCTTAACTCTGCCCCCTTGGAGCTGGCAAGAGTCACTGGGAATAAGTGCATGCCCTCCAGATGAATTCACGGTGTCAGGTGTAACTGTATTGAATAGTGGAGGAAGAAGCTGAAGCAGCCGGGAAGAGCTGTGACTGTGATACAAGGAGCTCTGTGTCTGAGTCTTCCTCCTGTATATTCTCAAAAGAAAGAGGTTCATGTGAGCCATGAGGTTCCAGGCTGCATCATTCCAGTAGAGAATTGTGGAGGTTGTGTCAGTAGCAGGGCACGGGGTGCGATGGCTATTGTCAGTAGTGAGGTGGGATGTGAGAGCAGTCTGTGGATTTAATGATGGGTAGGGGAAAGTACAGGTTGAGGTAGTAACCTGTGTGCAAGTCTGAAGGGATTGTAAAGGGTATGAAGGGGTTGTTAAATTTTACAAATGTGGCATTCTCTCAGCGGAGTAGGCTCAGTGTTTGAGTGTAGGGCAAGGGCAGGTAGCATCAGTCCAGCAAATGAAATGACAGATGGCAAACGTGTATGTTATGGTCATTCTGAGACATCATTCAGAGAGGGCAGAGTTAAGGTTGTGTGGGCATTTAACTTAATTTAATTTTTCCCACATATTTAAGTTCATTCTCAGATTTCCCACCTCAAAGGTGAAGACTCAGACTGGTGTTATATGGCCCATTCAGTTAATGAGATGTTCACAGCTGAAAGAGACTACCGCATGGGGATGAGTATAGCCTGAAAAATAGCTCAGATATATGAACTGCTCCATTCCTTTCAGTGGTTTTTCCCTTCCCCCTCCTCAGCGCTGCAGAGTTTCTGATATGTTCCAAGCGTATCAGTTCTTAGCTCCTTGCCCTAGTCTCAGCACTGTGTTCTTGGTGCATCTCTGAACATGCCATTTCTAAGCTATTGGGCAGGGATTCCCCAGACCTTGGCTCTCATGTGGAGTAGGAAAATGGGCTCAGACACCCACAGCAAGCAATCCCCCTGTCACATGGCTCACATGAGGGCAGCAGGGATGGGGGAGGACACATCGCTGTAGAGGGGCTGGGGAAACACAGGTTGTGGCTCACACAAACTATTTTCCTCCTGTGCCCATTGCAGACCCTCATGTCCCCCTCTCCAGCTCCCATCCATCTCCTTCCCACTCCTGCTAGACCCCCATTTTCTGAGCCTCAACCCCTCCTCCCACCTATTCTTTCACCCCCAATTGTCCTCCCCTCCTAACGAGCAGTTGCTTGTGTAGTTATTTTATTTTCAAACAATAGTTTCAGCACCTTCTGCATATTCTGCCACACTCAGATCCTGTTTCCCTCCAATTAAAATCCCCCTGTAACAGAGGCAGATTGGAGCAATACGCCTGCTTCTTTTACTTCAGATTTCTGCCCTGGGTTGGATTTGGACTCACAGTGCCAGGGGTGGTACACAGATGCAGTTATTGTAACATTCCCCGGAGATACCCAAGTCCTGTGATGGGTGGTTTTCCAGATAGTAGCCTCTCCCTCTCTCTGCCGGCTGTTACTTACTCCAGTCTCTGCAGTTTGAAGTTTGGGTGTGTCAGCCCCTTACACAGCAGCCGCACTCCGGCATCTCCCAGATTATTACCACGCAGGTTCAGCTCTGTCAGGCTCTGGCTGGTTTTGAGAACAGGGGCGAGATCCCCGCAGCCAGCAGCTGTCACACCGCAGCTCCGCAAGCTGCAGGAGAGAGAAAGACGGAGAAGGGAGATCATGATATGAATGGGGATCGTCACAGCTGCTCAAACAGGTGGCCCCACCCACCAGCCCCTCTGTCTGACCCATCAGCATCGAGAATGAGCCAGAAATCCTGCTACAGACTCTGTCCGAAAACCCACCTCTTGTCCAGTGAGAAATCAGCAGTGGGTGGGACTTCCTGTCTAAACTCCACCCCTTGCCCTTTGCCCTTCACCAAGCAACAGCAAGAATAGGGAGAAGGGCCGAGACACCTCCAACCTCTGCCACGGACGAATGAGGAATAACCTTTTGGGAAAGACTCCTTCCTAAGCCCCGCCCCCTCACCCTTTCCATTGGCCTACCACAATTCAGAAAGAGTAAAAAGTTGCCCTTTAAGTCCTGCCCACTCAGCTCCTGACCAATCAGGTTGGTCTTACGACTGATCAGCCCCAGGACGGTGCGACCCAATCAGAGCAGGTCCATTGTTACAGGGCACCTGCAGGGGGAGCCCCCTCCTCAGACAGCTGGGCCAGGCTCAGAGCAGCAGCAGCTGGGAGATCCTGACCCTCCGCGATCCCGGCACAGACGTCTCCTGTCTCTGCCCCGCCTCTGACCCTCAGGCCTGGGGAGGAGAGGCAGCTGCGAGGCCCAGCACTGGCAGCATCACACCCACCTTCCTCTGAGACCAGGGATCATCAAAGCATGAAAGACAAGGAGAAGAAGATCCCCCTGGCAGGGAGTTCCCCAGGGTTTGAGGAGGGAAGAGCCCCTGAAAGGAGGGCGACTGTGTGACGCTTTTTGCAGCGCCTGTTTCAGAGTCTCTGGTGAGGTTATAAAAGCAGAAGTTTTGCTGGTTTCTGTAACCCCCTTGCAGAGCCTGGGCTCCTGATGGAGCTGCTAGCCAAGTGAAGTGGTAACCATGGCAGCAGGCTGGCTATGTCCATGTGCACTTCAAGGACCACCCGCAAGTATAACTGTCTTTGTCCTCCTTCGAGGCCTCACAATGAGCGCCCTGCACACCCAAACATGATCCCACCCCCACCTGCTAAATCTTGCACACATGTTGAGAAACCCCTTCCACCAGAGCTGTCATCTGCACGGCCTCCTTCATCACCTCATTTGCCTTAAAATATTGTTACTCTGCCAAATGGGGAGGTCTGACGGGACCCCCGGGGTGCAACTTGTAACTGTGGGACCGCGGTATCCCCTTTACTCTCTATTTTGGGTGGTCTCTCACAATGCCAGACTGGTGGCAAGCAGCAAACCCCTCCAGGTGCTCCTACAACTCAGTACAGCTGCGTGTGGAGCCTCATATCCAGCTAGATTCCGTGAATGCTCCCAGAGCCACGCATAAATCACAGAGAAAGGCCTCAACGAAATCCCCCCAGCTCCATGAGTTGAACTTTAGGAATATACCGTCTTGCACTGCTCAAGACCCTTTCTTGAGAAATGGAAGTTTATTGATTGGAAATTAAATGGAAAGTGGACATTCACCAGCCTTTGTAAACTGAGCAGATTTACGGAGCACTTCAATCAAACTCTCTGGTAAGGATAAACATTAAACTAAGCCGTGGTCTACACTAGGAGTTGTGGTTGAATTTAGCAGCGTTAAATCGATTTAACCCTGTACCTGTCCACACGACGAAGCCTTTTTTTCGACTTAAAGGGCTCTTAAAATCGATTTCCTTACTCCATCCCCGACAAGGGGATTAGTGCTGAAATCGGCCTTGCTGGCTTGAATTTGGGGTACTGTGGATGCAATTAGATGGTATTGGCCTCCAGGAACTATCCCAGAGTGCTGCATTGTGACCGCTCTGGACAGGACTCTCAACAGGACAGGAAAAGGCTCGCGAACTTTTGAATTTCAATTTCCTGTTTAGCCAGAATGGAAAACTTCAGGTGACCATCAGCAGAGGTGACCATGATGGAGTCCCAGAATCGCAAAAGAGCTCCAGAATGGACCGAACGGGAGGTACGGGATCTGATCGCTGTATGGGGAGAGGAATCCGTGCTATCAGAACTCCGTTCCAGTTTTCGAAATGTCAAAACATTTGTCAAAATCTCCCAGGAGAATGACAGGACATGAGGACAGAGGCCATAACAGGGACCCGAAGCAATGCCGCGTGAAACTTAAGGAGCTGAGGCAAGCCTACCAAAAAACCAGAGAGGTGAATGGCCGCTCTGGGTCCGAGCCCCAAACATGCCGCTTCTATGATGAGTTGCATGCCATTTTAGGGGGTTCAGCCACCACTACCCTAGCTGTGTTGTTTGACTCCTTCAATGGAGATGGAGGCAACATGAAAACAGGTTTTGGGGACGAGGAAGATGATGATGATGAGGTTGTAGATAGCTCACAGCAAGCAGAGAAACCGTTTTTCCTGACAGCCAGGAATGGTTTCTCATACGGACCTGGAGGCAGTACCCCCCGAACCCACCCAAGGCTGCCTTCCGGACCCGCCAGGCAGAGAAGGGACCTCTGGTGAGTGTACCTTTTAAAATACTATACACGGTTTAAAAGCAAGCATGTGTAATGATTAATTTGCCCTGGCATTCGTGGCTCTCCTAGATATACTCCCAAAGCCTTTGCAAAAGGTTTCTGGGGAGGGCAGCCTTATTCCATCCACCATGGTAGGACACTTTACCACTCCAGGCCAGTGGCACGTACTCGGGAATCATTGTAGAACAAAGCATTGCAGTGTATGTTTGCTGGCGTTCAAACAACATCCGTTCTTTATCTCTCTGTGTTATCCTCAGGAGAGTGATATCGTTCATGGTCACCTGGTTGAAATGGGGTGCTTTTCTTAAGGGGACACTCAGAGGTGCCCGTTCCTGCTGGGCTGTTTGCCTGTGGCTGAACAGAAATGTTCCCTGCTGTTAGCCATGGGGAAGGGGGGGGGGGCTAGCTAAGCGCTGTGGGGAGGCAAAATGCGACCTTGTAACGAAAGCACATGTGCTATGTATGTAATGTTAACAGCAAGGTTTATCGTGAAAGAGTGTACCCATTGTTCTATAAAATGTGTCTTTTTAAATACCACTGTCCCTTTTTTTTTCTCCACCAGCTGCATGTGTTTCAAGGATCACAGGATCTTCTCCTTCCCAGAGGCTAGAGAAGATTAGAAGGCGAAAAAAACGCACTCGTGATGAAATGTTCTCTGAGCTCATGCTGTCCTCCCACATTGACAGAGCACAGACGAATGCATGGAGGCAGACAATGTCAGAGTGCAGGAAAGCACAAAATGACTGGGAGGAGAGATGGCAGGCTGAAGAGAGGAAGTGGCGGGCTGAAGAGAGGGCTGAAGCTGAAAGGTGGCGGCAGCGTAATGAGAGGAGGCAGGATTCAATGCTGAGGCTGCTGGAGGATCAAACCAATATGCTCCAGCGTATGGTTGAGCTGCAGGAAAGGCAGCAGGAGCACAGACCGTCGCTACAACCCCTCCTCCCCAAGTTCCATAGCCTCCTCACCCAGACGCCCAAGAACGCGGTGGGGGGGCCTCTGGCCACCCAGCCACTCCACCCCAGAGGACTGCCCAAGCAACAGAAGGCTGGCATTCAATAAGTTTTAAAGTTTTAAACTTTTAAAGTGCTGTGTGGCCTTGTCCTTCCCTCCTCCACCACCTCTCCTGGGTTACCTTGGTAGTTATCCCCCTATTTGTGTGATGAATGAATAAAGAATGTATGAATGTGAAGCAACAATGACTTTATTGCCTCTGCAAGTGCTGATCAAAGTGAGGTGGGGAGGGTGGTTAGCCTACAGGGAAGTAGAGTGAACCAAGGGGCGGGGGGTTTCATCAAGGAGAAACAATCAGAACTTTCACACCGTAGCCTGTCCAGTCATGAAACTGGTTTTCAAAGCTTCTCTGATGCTCACCACGCCCTGCTGTGCTCTTCTAACCGCCCTGGTGTCTGGCTGTGCGTAACCAGCAGCCAGGTGATTTGCCTCAACCTCCCACCCCGCCATAAATGTCTCCCCCTTACTCTCACAGATATTGTGGAGCACACAGCAAGCAGTAATAACAGTGGGAATATTGGTTTCGCCGAGGTCTAACTGAGTCAGTAAACTGCGCCAGCGCGCTTTTAAATGTCCAAATGCACATTCTACCACCATTCTGCACTTGCTCAGCCTGTAGTTGAACAGCTCCTGACTACTGTCCAGGCTGCCTGTGTATGGCTTCATGAGCCATGGCATTAAGGCGATAGGCTGGGTCTCCAAGGATAACTATAGGCATTTCAACATCCCCATTGTTTATTTTCTGGTCTGGGAATAAAGTCCCTTCCTGCAGCTTTTGAAACAGACCAGAGTTCCTGAAGATGCGAGCGTCATGTACCTTTCCCGGCCATTCCTCGTTGATGTTGGTGAAACGTCCCTTGTGATCCAGCAGTGCTTGCAGCAATATTGAAAAGTACCCCTTGCGGTTTATGTACTCGCCGGCTTGGTGCTCCGGTGCCAAGATAGGGGTATGGGTTCCATCTATGGCCCCACCACAGTTAGGGAATCCCATTGCAGCAAAGCCATCCACTATGACCTGCACATTTCCCAGGGTCACTACCCTTGATAGCAGCAGATCTTTGATTGTGTTGGCTACTTGCATCACAGTAGCCCCCCACAGTAGATTTGCCCACTCCAAATTGATTCCCGACTGACCGGTAGCTGTCTGGCGTTGCAAGCTTCCACAGGGCTATTGCCACTTGCTTCTCAACTGTGAGGGCTGCTCTCATCTTGGTATTCATGCGCTTCAGGGCAGAGGAAAGCAATTCACAAAGTTCCATGAAAGTGCCCTTATGCATGCGAAAGTTTTGCAGCCACTGGGAATCGTCCCAGACCCGCAACACTATGAGGTCCCACCAGTCTGTGCTTGTTTCCCGGGCCCAGAATCGGCATTCCATGGCATGAACCTGCCCCATTAGCACCATGATGCCTGCATTGCCAGGGCCCATGCTTTGAGAGAAGTCTGTGTCCATGTCCTCATCACTCTCGTCACCGTGCTGACATTGCCTACTCGCCCGGTTTCGCTTTGCCAGGTTCTGGTGCTGCATATACTGCTGGATAATGCGTGTGGTGTTTAATGTGCTCCTAAATTGCCAAAGTGATCTGAGCGGGCTCCATGCTTGCCGTGGTATGGCGTCTGCACAGAAAAAAGGTGTGGAACGATTGTCTGCCATTGCTCTGAT
This sequence comes from Eretmochelys imbricata, assembly GCF_965152235.1. Classification (NCBI taxonomy): domain Eukaryota; kingdom Metazoa; phylum Chordata; order Testudines; family Cheloniidae; genus Eretmochelys; species Eretmochelys imbricata. Next base: position 18,740,265 of record NC_135577.1, read on the forward strand.
GGAGGGAGGGGCGACTGACGACATGGCTTACAGGGTTGGCTTACAGGGAATTAAAATCAACAAAGGGGGTGGCTTTACATCAAGGAGAAACAAAAACAACTGTCACACAGAATGTCCCCCTCAAGTATTGAACTCAAAACCCTGGGTTTATCAGGCCAATACTCAACCTACTAAGCTATCCCTCCCTCTCGTATTTCCTGGCTGCTCGGCAGCAGATGGTGCAATAGGACTGCTAGCCATCCTCATCTCCTGCCTGCTCGGCAGAAGATGGTACAATTGGACTGCCTACAGGACTAAAGAGAATGACCTGGTCGAGTCACTCCTAATTTAGTCCCTGCGCCCATGTCTGCCCAGGCGCTCTTGACCGACCTTACTGAGGCAGCCAGGAGCACCTCGGACAAGACGATGACGGCTACCAGTCCTACTGTACCGTCTGCTGCCACAAGGCAATGGGTTGCTGCTGTTGTGTAGCAATGCAGTACCGCATCTGCCAGCACCCAGGAGACATATGGTGACAGTGAGCTGAGCGGGCTCCATGCTTGCCGTGGTATGGCGTCTACACAGGTAACTCAGGAAAAAAGACATAAAACGATTGTCTGCTGTTGCTTTCACAGAGGGAGGGAGGGCCTGATGACATGTACCCAGAACCACCCGCGACAATGTTTTTTGCCCCATCAGGCACTGGGATCTCAACCCAGAATTCCAATGGGCAGCGGAGACTGTGGGAACTGTGGGATAGCTACCCACAGTGCAACACTCCGGAAGTCTACGCTTGCCTCGGTACTGTGGAAGCACTCCGCTAAGTTAATGCACTTAATGCACTTAGAGCATTTTGTGTGGGGACACACACAATCGACTATATAAAAATGATTTCTAAAAAAACGACTTCTATAAATTCGACCTAATTTCATAGTGTAGACATACCATAGGTTTATTGATTACAAAAGGTTGATTTTAAGTGATTAGAAGTGATAGGCAAAAAGTCAGAGTTAGTTACCAAAGAAAACAAAATAAGTGCACAGTCTGAATCTTAAACCTGTAAGACACTAGGTAGTATTTAGAGCAAGCAGTTTTCTCACCCCACTGGATGTTACAGTTCATAAAACACCGGGAGCTAGTATCTGGGCGTTTCCCAAACCCACAGCATATTTTAGTGACAACCTTATAACACAATTTTCATAACTTTATATTCATTAGTGATATACAAATTTAGATGGAACAATGGGTTTCAGCAGATCATAACCTTTCCCATGATACCTTACATGGCCTGCTTTGTATGCAATATCACAGTTACATACAAATGATGAATATGGGGGTCACAGGGCGCTCCCTCAGAGTGTAGAGTGTCACAGAAGGGAAATCTCCTCATTTGGGAGAGAAAAAAGCCCCTGAATTTGTATAAGGGAGAGAAGCCCCCGTGCCTTGGTCAGCACCCAGAGTCTATAAGGGTTTGAGGAGACCCCAACGTATTTTGGAGGCAGAAGAAGAGGAGCCTGCAATGGAGGGAGGGGAGAGATTCTAAGATTGGGTTGAAGAGGGGGGAGAAAAAACCCAAAGGCATAGGTGGGAATCTGAGGGGATGAAGCCTAATTTGGGGAGGGGTGAAGAGAAGAGGGCATCCAAGTTGAAGCAGAAGAGAAGAACCCCACAAGATTTAAAGGCTAAAAGAGAGAGGGGGAGAGAGGACACCTGCGAAGGTGAGGAGAGAGTCCATCGTTACTGAGCTCAGAGGCAAGAATAACCCGATTTTTCTTTCTAACACAATGTTAAGTGGAAAATAAAGGGTTTTCAGTCCTGATTTAATGATAAACCTGAATGGAAACTTAATCCCGGCGCTGCTCATGCCCCTCCATACATTCTCCAATTGACTCAAGTTGATGCTGGGTTTTAGAATATAGTTGTGTATGCATCTGTTGGCAAATAATCATATCTATTTAGGGTCTTGTGGTTTTGATGCACTTCTATATTAACAATATGTAATTTGAGACACTAGAAAGTTATTCCAGTGCAGAACTCCAGATGAACACCATGAATGCTCTTATTAGACTTATTGCATGGAATTTTGCCTTTGAAATGTCTGAAGACCTTCAAATATACTGGAAACGGCACCTGACATTTCAAAAATATTTGGGAGATGGCCACCCTCCACCTCCAGGGAACTCTACCTGGATTTTGTTTTGCCTCTTTATAACTTCAGATGTTTGTGTGTGTCTGGTCTGGTCAGCAGTCAGAGCTTTTTGAATTTTTCTGACACACTTCAACAAATCACGTGTATCATGGTCAGAAAATCTATCAGTAGTACTGGCCCTAATTTTTAAATGCTGATTGTTAAGGAGCCCTACAACCATATAAAAGAGAGGCTGTGTCCAATCCAAAAAGCACATTTCTGAGACAGAAAATACAAGAGAATAACAACGGTTCTCTGCAGGAGAAAGGATGCTTTTGTAGATAAAGCCCTGGACTAGAACTCAGAAATCTGTGGTTCAGCTCCTGGCTCTACCACCCACTCCCTCATGTGACTTTGGGCAAGTCACTCTATCTTTATGGGTCTCAATTTTCCATCTGGAAAATGGGAATAATTATATTTTCTTCCCCCATTCTTTGTCTTTCTGGTCTCTTATAGCAGGGTGATGCTATAGTTAAAGGTTTAGACCACGTTTCTGTTTAAAATTCAACTCTTCTAACCATTCTAAAATCCACACAGTTACTCAGATTGCCTTGAAAGTTGTGTGAGCCTCATGAGTGCCTGGATTCTGTACATGTTCCAAACTTTTAGATGTTTGACCAAGTTGTTCCCAAGATACAGTCTCAGGGAAAAAAACAGCTTTTCTTAAAGATGACAGATTTCAGCAGCCTTTCTGTGCTCTTAGGGTGTGTCTACACTGCAGTTAGACGCCCACTATTCATAGATTCATAGATATTTAGGTCAGAAGGAACCATTAGGATCATCTAGTCTGACCTCCTGCACAATGCAGGCCACAGAATGTCACCCACCACTCCTGCAAAAAAACTCTCACCTATGTCTGAGCTATTGAAGTCCTCAAATCGTGGTTTAAAGACTTCAAGGAGCAGAGAATCCTCCAGCAAGTGACTCGTGCCCCATGCTACAGAGGAAGGCGAAAAACCTCCAGGGCCTCTTCCAATCTGCTCTGGAGGAAAATTCCTTCCCGACCCAAATATGGCGATCAGCTAAACCCTGAGCATATGGGCAAGATTCACCAGCCAAATACTACAGAAAATTCTTTCCTGGGTAACTCAGATCCCACCCCATCTAATATCCCATCACAGGCCATTGGGCCTATTTACCATGAATATTTAATTACCAAAACCATGTTATCCCATCATACTATCTCCTCCATAAACTATTGGCCTGTGCGAGCTGGTTTGGGCCCCGGGGATCAGGATATGAGGCTGTTTAATTGCAGTATAGACTTCCAGGCTCTGGTTGCCAACTTAGGCTCTGGGATCCTCTGACCTCAAAAGTCCTAGAGCTCAGGCTCCAGCCAGCGCCCGGAAACCTGCACTGAAATTAAACAGCCCTCGCAAGCCCAAGTCAGCTGACACAGGCCAGCCATCGGTTTTTAATTCCAGTGTGGACATGCCCACAGAAAGTGATTAAACCAGGGCTCAGATCATTGCGCCAGGGTGCCCAGAGCTCAAGGGTTCCTCCAACAGAGAGTCTGGCACCCTCTGGAGAAAATCAAATTAAAACTTTATGTGAAACATATTTTGCTTCTCTACATTACAATATCAGAAGCCTCCCCTTCCAAATGACATTTTAAATGGATTAAACTGATCATGTGTGGACAGAGGAGTTAACAGGATTGTTCGCCTTAGCTATTCTATGGAAATAGGATAGCTTAAAAGAATAGTCAGTCGTCCTTTGATCTTAACCCCAAGTCAGTTTGACCTCTCACTTGGGAGACATTCGGAAAAAAAAGGATAGCAGATTGTTAAAATGTGTGTCTGGGGAATGTGTTATTTTGGGGAAATGTAATCAAGTACTTTTGTAAAAAAAATAATTACATGAATGCTTGCTGGAAGGGAGGGATATTATACGGGTCCAGAACTGTGGGAATAAGGTTGAGAGGGATTTGGGGCTGCACTGCGGGGAGGGGGATAAATGGGGGTGGGTGGCAGAGGAGGTGAGGGAGCTGGAAGACTCAGGTGAGGGGGTAGGACACATGGCGTGAGTGGCAGGGTGTTTGGGGGAGCATAAAGAGACAGGTGCCTGTTAGCCCCACATTCTTCCCTTCTGTGTGTGCCAGGATCTGGGGTGTCTGAGCCCCCTCCCTACCCCCCGCATGTGAGCCAGGTTTTGGAGGGGTTGCATTTCTAAGGGTGTCTGAGTCCCGCTCCCTCCGTTTGTGTGCCAGGATCAGGGGAAGCCCCGCCCCTCTGGGTGGGTAGTTTAGAACAAGCATGCTCCGAGCAAGCACCAAGCACACTGCTGAGACTGGGTTGAGAAGCTGGGCACGGGTACGCTTCACCAGGCCAGATTAACCTTTTTCTGGGCCTGGCACCAAACATATTTGTGAACCCCCATGGGGGCAGTGGGGCAGGGCATGGAGCGGGTGGCCCCATTCCCCCCAGCACAGCCTCAGGGCACTGTTCACAAACCGGCAGCCACCAGACGTAAACTGACCGACCTGGCCCTGCACTGTCCGCGCACCCTGTACCCTGGAGGCAGACCTGAGCTGAGTCATACACACACCACTGAGCACCCTCCTCACTCAGAGACCCCCCCCCACAGACCCCTATGCCCAGCGCCGCTCTGCTGAGACTCCCACACAGACCCAATCCTAGCACCGCCCTTCCCAGAGACTCCCTAACAGACACCCCACAACTGCACAAAGCCCTGCACACCATCGCTGCCCACAGACTCCCCCAGTGCCCAGCGCCCCTTCTCTGCCTCCCCACCTCACTGCACAGTGCCCTCCAGACCCCCTATACCCAGTGCCCCAAAATACACAACCCTCCCCCAACCCCCACTGCCCAGAAACCCCATACACAGACCCCTCAGAAACCCACTCCCTTGAGTCCTGCCCCTCGGCTGCACTCACCAACCCCACTGGGAAATGACTGTGTCTACTGGACTGACCTGGCAACATGGGTGGGGCTGGTCGCGGAGCGGGGATCGCTCCAATCCCTCAGGGATGGTGTGATCATCCATGTCGGATCGGGGCCTGCCCAGGCCAGGTTCCCTCAGGACCCACTTGGCTGGTGGGGTCCAGCCGAGCCCCCCCCGTGCTGCTCCCCTGCCCACTGGCCGAGACTGACTCAGCCTTTGCACTGGTCCCAGGTGGCTCGTGCCAAGGATCGTGGGTGGGTCCCCACATGTCCCAGGCAGCAGTATTTGGAGCCAGAACCGCACTGGGGAGTGGGGCAGACCCCTGGAACATGACCCCCACAAGCTCACCCTGCCCAGGTACACCCACTGGCCCCATGGACACCATCCTTGCCCAGCTCACATGGCAGAGTCCAGCTTCTGACCGGTGACTGGGACCTGCTGGCTGGGATCTGCTCATAGAGCAAGGCCTGGGTGCTGGACTTCTCCAGCGATAGGGACCAGACCCAGTCGTGTGGATGGGTTAGACAGGTCCATAATGGGCCCCTTCCCAGTGTGGGTCTGGCGCCATTGTAAACCCAGTACTGTGCTTGACCCATATGAGGAATTGTCTAGCACTGGGGAGGGAGGGAGACTCACTGACATGAATGGTGCAATTCATACATCTCAGAGCCATAGAATCATAGAAGCATAGAATATCTGGGTTGGAAGGGACCTCAGGAGCTCATCTAGTCCAACCCCCTGCTCAAAGCAGGACCAACACCAACTAAATCATCCCAGCCAGGGCTTTGTCAAGCCTGACCTTAAAAACTTCTAAGGAAGGAGATTCCACCACCTCCCTAGGGAACGCATTCCAGTGTTTCACCACCCTCCTAGTGAAAAAGTTTTTCCTAATATCCAACCTAAACCTCCGCCACTGCAACTTCAGACCATTACTCCTTGTTCATTGTTTCAGGCTGCGTTCATCTCCATGGGGAGAACATCTCATTGAGATTAATGGGGTGCTTAACACATCTTTGAGTCTGAAGTTCCACCCTAGGCAGAAATCTCAGAATGAAATTTAAATATTTGGGAAAAATCTCCCTCTGTTGAGGTTTTATTGTTTATTTTGGAGAAATGTCACCTAAGCACAGTAGAATATTCAGAAGGGTCTGACACTGTTGTTGAAAAGAAAACAAATGATACACATGACTGTTCACGGGGGAGAGGATTGATTAAGGGTGCGAGAGCAGGTAGCAATACGGGAAGGAGAGTCTGAGTCTGCAGCAAAGGATGGGGTGTTATGGAGCGGGGGACACATGGGAACGAGTGGTGGGGGGAGATGCTTTGGTGAGCTCAGATAAGAGAGAGGGGTAGGGATTGGGGGAGTGGAGAAGTAGGAGGGGTTTGAGAATGTTGTAGCCCAGTTGGCCAGCTTACCTCTATTATATTAACTGCTTTGCTTTATATTCTGCTTTATTATATACAGCAGCAGAGCAAGGAACCTACAGGCTCGTATCCTGTAAGACAATGGCTTCAGCAGTTAGCATGGAGCTTGAGGCCTACGACCTCTGGCACAGATAAACTCAGGTAACTCATAAATTTTGGGAAACTAGAAGTAGAGTGTAGGGGGGAATTTTGTCCATAATGAGATTAGCCAACCACAGAACATAACTAAGACCAGCTTCTGGAGGTTTTGGATGGGAGATCTGACTGCAAGAGTGCCAAGGCAATGAATTGACATATATGATAATGGGGTGAAATCATGAACATACTAACCTGTACAAGAAGGACATCTGAACATTGATAAGGGGAGGTGGAAATACAAATAAGGAAAAGGGGAGAAACCCCTACTGAATAGGCATTAGACACGGTAAATGTCAGTTTAACATATTATAAAAGTGGCATCCCAGCCTGTGGGCGGGTGGGAGAGAGAGAGAGATGTAGCCCTTAGGAGGGGCCAGAATGATGGCCTCTAGTGAAGATGAGGAAGATGACTGTGATGAAGAAGATAATGGCTAACATTTCACGTTGTCCTGCAAGGATGGTGTGAGTAGGGATGTTCTGATGTACCTTCTGTAGTATCTCTATCTACCTTACTGAGTTAGAGTGTGTGCGACTTTGCTAAATGTACTAAGAAATTCTATATTTGTAAATATAAAAGAGTTCCTATAACGTGAGTGTTGCACCTGTGCATATCGGGGTTCCCAACTATCTAATAATTTTAATAATACTGGGCCTGATCTTGGGACAACAACCGGTCTACCCTCAAAGTAATAACTGGACATTTATATTCATAATCTATAGATCAAGCTACAAAGTGAGTGATAGTAGAAGAAGATGGGGATTTAAGTGGGGGGTCCTGTCGGCACTGCATTTTCCCCTTCTGTGGGTGTGCTGAGATCTATGGAACACCTACCCCTTTACAGGGGTCGGAGCCCCTCTCCCTGCCCACTGTAACTTTTGGGAGCTGAGGGACCCTGGTCTTCTTGGGGGATCTGAGCTCCCCTCCCTGAACGTCCCTGGGATCTGGGATGGGGGTGGGAATGAAGGTAACAAATTTAACATCTGAAATCCAGACAAGGAATAGTTAAAATTCACATCACCCCTGTGTGGGGGGAAGGGGGAGGCTGGCCAGAATGTGTGAGGGGAGTGTCCCAGTTTGGAGGAGGGGTGGATTGGGTGGACCTGGGACATGGCTGGGGACGTCTAGCTGAAGCAGGGGCAGGAGTTCCAACTGGAGCTGGATAGTGGGAGTGAGGGGCCCAGCTCTGTGTGCGGTTTGGACTGTGTAACCAAGGGAGTGTACAGCCCTCCATTAAGCGGCTGCCTGTGATATGCGCATGCAGCAGCATAGGGCAGGAGACAGCAAGGAGACGCTTCTTACATGTTAATGGCTTCTACAGTACCAACCAATGGCTTCATGCAGTGGTTCCCAAACTGGGGTTTGTGAACTCCTGGAGGTTCGCGAAATGTTACAGGGGGCTCTTGGGGATTTGTTTTGCTGTTCTTCAAATTAAATAGGCTGCTAGTGTTGTTTTTAAAGTTATTATGAAGAACAAATTTAAGCTTTGTTGTATCGTGCGTTGTTTGCCTGGACTGCTCAAGACCCGAATGCTTGTGTAGGAGGAGCTCTTTGAGTTGGCTTCTTAAATACCTTCCTGCTGTTTCACATCTGATACTCCTTGAGGAAACATAAGAGCCTTGTCTTATAACTGGCTTAATCAAAGTGATACAAGCTAGAAAAGTGAGATCTTGGAAGAGTGTTGCCGTTTTCATAATGTAATAAGAATACTGTAGTGATAAATAATAATTAATAATAAATAGCATAATAAGCATGTCATAAAACAAATTTTATATCTCCTAGATCACGGCTTTTATAATTTATGCTCAGGTAAGGGAGAAAATCCCTGCACACATTCATTTTTAGGAGGGGGTTCGCGAGACTTGACATTTTAGTGAAAGGGTTCGTGAGTTGTTAAAGTTTGGGAACCACTGGCTTAATGGGATGGGAAAGAGACCGGGAGCTGGAAATATTGGTTCAGGGGCTACATGTTGCAGGGAATGTTTGTGTAGAGGGTGGAGAAGGAGAAAGACACACCAGTCTTCTCTCACATGCTAAAAGTTATGTTACAAACCTGTAATAAAACTGTCAAGGTTTTGGGACATGGAGCATGGAAGAGATTTCTCTCACTCGTCCTGTTAGCGGCTGCTCATTGTAAACATTTCGAAGTATGACCACTATCCCCTTTCCGCTATAACAAAATGTATGGGAGACAGAGGAGCACTGAGGGATCACAAAGCAATGATGCATCCTTGTGGAAAGACCATTGGACTGGAACTATGCCTAGCTCTGCCGCTGGTGCTGAGTGAGCTTGGGCACCTGTAACAGCACCACCTGGGGGCACCTTCCATAACAACATGTACAGTGCCTAGCACAGTGAGGCCCTGATCTCAGCCAAGGCATTTTACCACGACTGCAATTCACTAATAAATAATTTTATTAAAGTTCACGTTACACAGGTTTAAAGGAAAGGTACTGTACATCTGGGGTGAAGCTTGGGTTATGAAAAATTAAAAATCTTGATTATAAAGCTGATGAGATACATGGGGTACATACCAAGCATTGTTCCAGATTAATGTGTGTGAGTTTTTAAAAGTGGTAGGGAATAAGTGTTCTCGGGTACGTTGTTTTGGGCCTCGTGATTGAACACGTCCTTGAAGTAGGAGAAGAGTCTCTCAGACGGGATAGAGCAGTAGGATGTCCCGTCAAGGACGTAGTAGGCCCGTCAAGGATCTCTCTCATGGCTTTCGGACGGTTCATCCTGTAGAGATTCTGGATATGGGATGCAGCCACTGGGTCGTAGCAGCAGATGGCATTCCTTCTCCTGCCTTCTCTGGTGTTGTTGTTACGGTTTGGTGCAGGAAACCTGCGAGCGGTCTACATGCCCTCCTGGGGTTCGCTGCTCCTGGATGCGATTTCCACAGACAGTTCCACGGTCAGTCTGTCCATAAGGGCGTCAAAGTCTTCGAAGGAGTCCGTCTTCTCCAGCTCCTCCATCCAGGCTTTTTGCCATGGTGTGGCAGCCCTTGCCCATGGCTGCTGCTCCTCTGGCTGCCCCGTCTGGGAAGGCTCGGGCTGGGAAGCTGCTGCGGGGACAACCTGCTGCCTTGTTACCTCCCGAAGTTAAGAGCGGTTCTCGGTCGGATCTTGAGGCAGGGTCACTGGTGTTGTAGGGGGGACTTCTCCCAGTGTTTCTGGGGCAGTGCTGGCTCTTTCAGGAGGGAGGGGAGTTCTGGAAGTGCTGGTGTTGGATCTCAGAGGAAAGCAGTCTTGCTTGGAAGCACTGGGACCGGTGCTGGTTCTCCTGTGGGTGATTTTCAGCTGGGGGGTCCTTGGTGGAACACGGGACCTTCTGCGGACGGGGTCTCGCTGGGCGGCCCTGGAGGTAGTGCTGTGTCTCCTAGGGGCGAGGTCCTGCTGTGTGGTCTGGGGTCTGCGTCTCAGCTCCTCCATCGGCTGCGTCTCACAGCACCTGTGAGGCGGTGCTGGCTGCTCCGATGGCAGCGTGGTGCGAGGTTACATGCGGGGGAGCACTGACCCGTCTCATGTCGGTTTTGAGCTGGATGATCTGTATGAGGTCACTTAGCCATCTAGTGAGGGCACTGCCTTGCAAAAGGGCATTGATCCTCCTCACAGTGTGGTCCAGCATGGGGATTCTGGAGATAGGGCTGACCCTTCTGGCTGTTTGTCGGTCCCCGGGATGGGGGTTGTCCTTCCCTCGGTAGGTGGTTGGGATGCCCTTTGTGGCTCTGGGGATGCTGGTTGGGGTGCTGCAGCCGGAGCTACAACTACAGGTTGTTCCTCCCTGGTCTGGCACCCTGAACCAGGGAATTTTCCAGATCAGGGGAGGTCTATGCTAGCCCCTCTGCTGCTGCCAGCTGCAGGGCTCTGCTCTGGCGGCAAGGGCCAGCCCGGCATTGACCTAGCGGGGACTGGTGGGGTGGGGGGGGGCGCTCGGGGGAAGAGGTGGGGCGGCTGCGGAGACAGGAATGCAGCCCCGTGGCCAGCAGTGGGGTGCCAGGAGTATGGTCGTGGGGCTGCGCTCCTGGCCCCACTGCCAGCTGCGATGCTGTGCTCCCGGCACCCAGCCAGGAGGCTACACAGCCACATTGCCTTGTCTTCCCCCAAGAGCCAATCAAAGATATGGTGAAAAACCTCCTCATGGAAATTTGTTTCCATTGTAAACTAAAAAAATCCCTGTCACACAAACTTAAACCTTTGTGTTTAGTCTCTACTCAAAAGTGGTCACATAAACAAGCAATTTCTGCAGAAATACGCCTACAGTTATGTTCTGCTTTGGCTAATGCCTCACACCTGATACTGAGTGTAAGCAGGGTGGAGGAAAATGGATGTTTGTTTTAATAAAAGAATCACAGCCATTGTCTGATTGTTTTCCTTAAATCAGATTAATTGAAATTGGACTTTTTATTTAAATTAAATCTATTTTGCTTTTAAAATATTTACAATTAAATAAGAAATTATAACATCCTGTGTTAAAGCATAAACTACTATAATCTGTATATAAATTATTTAAATTAAATAAAAATGATATTCAAGAAGTATGTGTTTTCTGATGAACTGGTAGAAGTTATCCGCTGAGCACCTGGAAGCTCTGAGAATACCACCTCAACACAGGGATCGGCTTCTGGCTCCCAGCTGCAGAGCTGAGAAGTCTGGAAGCACCAGCTCCCTACCTTTAAGGCTCCTGGCTCAGCCACTGTTCCCAGGGCTTCTAGGTTCCCATGGCTTCTAGAATCCTGATTCACAATCAATCCACTAGGGCTGACAGGGAGCCAGAAGTCTAGAAGCCATGGGAGCCGTGGCTGAGCTGAAAGAGTGGTTTTCAACTTCTTTGGTCTCAGGACCCATTTGTAAATTTTGATGGTCTGTCGCGAGCCAGTAAATAGATTCAGTGCAAAAATGTCTGGCTTATGAAATATTTCTAACCTAATTTCTAATACTTATATACCACATTAGTCTACATCTTAGTCTCATCCAGAAACCTGCCAGTAGCGTCCAGGGTATATTTCCCTTCAGGGAGTTCAGGTCCCAAAGAATCCATGAGTTTTTCATCCCACACTCTCAGACTCAGAGTCACGACTGACCTCGAGAGCGGGGGGGAACCTCAGAGAGACTGTAGGGAGTGGGATGCCGGGACTGAGGGTACTAATACCTAAGAATTCCCCATGCCTCCAACCAAAGAATGACCCTCAGCAGCACCTGCAGCCATGTGCTCCCCGACTGCACTGACCAAACTAATCCACTGGGGCCTTCAATGGCTGTTTTTTATTCTGGAGTTTTGCCAACAAGTCAGAATCCACAGCCAAAGCCGTGGAAACCACAGCGACGGGCCCAGACTCCATTTCTCAGACAGGCTCAGGCTGAGAGTCCACTGAATCAGGAGCCACAGAGCCACTAATACCATCACCCCTGGGTGTAAAGGGGCCACTAACCCCCTTCCCTCCAGAACCCCCAGAGACAGCTGGAGCCTGCTGGCACTCAGTCCCTCCTGCAGCCACCCCACCCTGCGCTTTACCCTCAGAGCCCCCCACATTCCCAGGCACAGGGTCACCAGGGGCAGCCTGCCTCTTCTTAGGGCACTGATTGACTCAGTGTGTCAGACTCCCACAACGAAAACAGGCCACTTCCTCAGTGGCAACAAACATGATGTTGTCACACTCCCCAATCCTATACTTCAGGGACACCTTAAATACTTTGGAAGCACAGTTTAGTATCATATAGAGCTGCCAATGAAAGGACAAGACATGCCGAACTTCTGGGCTTTACAGCTGAAAGGAATCCTCCTAATAGGGCTAGTGATCTTACCAGGCCTCTGGCCACCTGCTCATTTCCTAAAAATGGAGGGACATTAGAAACAGCAACTTGAACAGCAGGTGTTGAGAGGGGCACAACAGGGACAAAAACACCCTAATCCCCTCCACAACCATCTGCTTACGGAGGCTTCGTGTGGCAACAAACAACACAGCCTTGCTCATGCGGGAGGCAATACCTCACATTCTTAAACCCAATGACCTTCCACACAGCTAGAACATGCTCCTCCACCGAGGAAAAGCCTGGAGGCAAAATCCGAAACCCATAGCCACACGTTAAACTCTCAGACTCTGCGACAAATTGTAATCTTTGTCCCCCTGGGCCCTCAACCAGCCATCCCAGTCCACAGGATGCCCAAAAGCCTGCTAAGACAAAAGAAGGCCTGAAATAAACCCACAACTACCAAAAAATAATGAAACACACATACAAACAAACAAAAAATCCCCAAAACACAGACAACAGCAAAGCACACTCACTCTCAACCTCCATCCTAAACAATCCCACAGTCCTCAGTGAGAGAGATCCCCCTGTACTGCCTGCTCTGTGTGTGTGTATGTCTGAGAGAGAGAGATCCTGATACACTTCCCCCTGCCACTTGTGTGTGTGTGAGAGGGAGAGAGGCAGCCTGACAAAGGGAGAGGGTTTACAATTGGAAGCTGGGAGAGAGGAGAGAGACAGCACAGATCAGGGAGCCCCTGCTAAATTCCCACTCCCCCAAAAAGTGAGACTGTGGCTTCAGGGATATGGCAGCTCCAGCACCGCAGTGACCAGAATCCAGAGAGAGAGAGATCTTACCCAGCACAGGTTACCAAGAGCCAGCTGGTATCCCAAGGGATTTTAATGAAACTGGATGGAGTCAGGAGAGGAGCCAGAGGGGCTGCCTTTGTCCAGCTTAGGGGGCACTGGGAAATCCTGCCAGTGACTGAACTTAGTCCATTGTTAGGGGGCACATATTTGTAGTAAATCCTGTAGTCTACTGGAAACTATTCCTGTGCTTCATTTTCCAGTAAACCTTGCCAGGTGCCTTCGTACCTTATCTGATTCTGGGGGTTCTCTTGGGGTCTGCTTTGCCAGCTATCTGCGCAGAGCCAGGGCAGCACACAGAGGGAGCACACGCATGCAGCCGAACAGTTATCAACATTTGACAGAGGGACATCTGACAACGATAGGCAGTATTGCCAATTGCAGAAGTTCAAAAGTCAGACTTCATGATCCCCAAATCATGATTTAAATTAATGCTTTTGTGTTTCTTTTTCTTAGCCTGCTAGTTCCTGAGTGTGTAGGTTACCCATGGTTCACATTCTTAATCTTTTCTCCACAATCCTGAGGGCCTAGAAACATAATTATCAATAAATTTTAAGCTGAAATTCTAAATTATTCACATGACTCCAGGAGCTGAGGCCCAAAAATTCCAAGTATTGTAATCATCACAATAAAATGGCAGGTGATGCTTTGCAAAGTGGATTGTGTAATATGGCTTCCGGCACCTAAGTTTCATGAACATATATGGTCAGAAATCAGTAGAGCTAGAATACACCTCACACACAACAGCCAGCAAGTGTCTCTCAAAGGGAAGTGTTGTGTTTAACCAGTGCTTTGGAAGCATATGCCACAATATAGTCATCATCCATGAGGACAACTCCCACCCATGACCAATCAATTGCAACACTCAATTGTGAGAAGTTAAGGCAGAATTTGCTGAGACATTTTAACATGTTGACATAGGATGCACTGTCCCTTTAAGGGAGCTGCCAGGTTTAGCTCTGTGGTCTTGGTTCCTACCCTGAATGGGGGTTTCTGGTGGCTGTAATCTAGAGGGATGCTCAAGTGGTACTCTGGTTAAATAGCTCTGCCTTAATAACCTTAACCATAAAAAAAAGACAATGTCCATTAAAAACAGCAGATTTCTGAAATCAAGAAACACAAGAATGAACACAGCTCCCTGCAAGAGAAAGCCTGGTTGTGCAGTGAAAGCCCTGGATGAGAACTTGGGAGATCTGTGTTCAGTTCCTGGCTCTACCATACACTACCTGTGCGACCTTGGGAATGTCATTCCATCTTTCTGGGTCTCATTTTTTCATCTGAAAAGTGGGAATAATATTTCCTTCCACTTCCCTCTGTCCTGGAATGAGACGGTCACACAGCATAAAGGGCTGTCTCCTCTTTCAGGGTTCTCAGCCAAACACCAAACTCCCAAGCAGAAACCTGCCTCCAGAATAGGCTGTAATCAAAGTGCAATGCAGACAGCAAACTCTCTGGCTTCTTCCACAATTCACTCCTTCCAAAACTACATCTCCACCAAACCTTGCGAAACCCAATAAAACTAACACAAAACGTGTCACCCCAAGACTAAACCTTGCTTAAGTGCTAAAAAAGAACTTGGACGACTATAAGAGAACTGACTGGTGACACCTGCCAATACAACATGTCTAGTGCCTAACACACTGAGGCCCTGATCGCGGCTGGGGCACTTAAGCAATACTGTAATACACTAATTACATGACAAATCTTGTTGAATTCAGAGTTAAGGTTGGCAAGTGATAGCTTATGCCCTTCTCACACTTCAGAAAACTAGGAAATAGAGAGTGAAGGTAAACACCCACACAACCTTAACTCTGCCCCCTTAGAGCTGGCAAGAGTCACTGGGAATAAGTGCATGCCCTCCAGATGAATTCACGGTGTCAGGTGTAACTGTATTGAATAGTGGAGGAAGAAGCTGAAGCAGCCGGGAAGAGCTGTGACTGTGATACAAGGAGCTCTGTGTCTGAGTCTTCCTCCTGTATATTCTCAAAAGAAAGAGGTTCATGTGAGCCATGAGGTTCCAGCTGGCATCATTCCAGTAGAGAATTGTGGAGGTTGTGTCAGTAGCAGGGCACGGGGTGCGATGGCTAGTGTCAGTAGTGAGGTGGGATGTGAGAGCAGTCTGTGGATTTAATGATGGGTAGGGGAAAGTACAGGTTGAGGTGGTAACCTGTGTGCAAGTCTGAAGGGATTGTAAAGGGTATGAAGGGGTTGTTAAATTTTACAAATGTGGCATTCTCTCAGGGGAGTAGGCTCAGTGTTTGAGTGTAGGGCAAGGGCAGGTAGCATCTGTCCATCAAATGAAATGCCGGATTGCAAGTGTTTATGTTATGGTCATTCTGAGACATCATTCAGAGAGGGCAGCGTTGTGTGGGCGTTTACCTTAATTTAATTTTTCCCAGACATTTACAGTTCATTCTCAGATTTTCACCCTGGCCGTGTTTCAAACCTCAAAGTTGAAGGCTCAGACTGGTGTTAAATGGCCCATTCATTTAACGCAATGTTCTCAGCTGAAAGAGACTACCGCATGGGGATGAGTATAGCCTGAAAAAATAGCTCATATATGTGAACTGCTCCATTCCTTTCAGTGGTTGTTCCTTTCCCCCTTCTCAGTGCCAGAGTTTCTGATATGTGCCAAGTGTCTCAGTTCTTAGCTCCTCGCCCCAGTCTCAGCACTTTGTTCTTGGTGCATCTCTGAACATGCCAGTTCTAAGCTATTGGGCAGGGATTCCCTAGATCTTGGCTCTCATGTGGGGTAGGGAAAATGGGCTCAGACACCCACAGCAAGCAATCCCCCTGTCACATGGCTCACCTGAGGGCAGCAGGGATGGGGGAGGACACATCGCTGTAGAGGGGCTGGGGAAACACAGGTTGTGGCTCACACAAAATATTTTCCCCCTGTGCCCATTGCAGACCCTCATGTCCCCCTCTCTAGCTCCCATCCGTCTCCTTCCCACTCCTGCTAGACCCCCATTTCCTGAGCCTCAACCCCTCCTCCCACCTATTCTTTCACCCCCAATTGTCCTCCCCTCCTAACGAGCAGTTGCTTGTGTAGTTATTTTATTTTCAAACAATAGTTTCAGCACCTTCTGCATATTCTGCCATACTCAGATCCTATTTCCCTCCAATTAAAATCCCCCTGTAACAGAGGCAGATTGGAGCAATACGCCTGCTTCTTTTACTTCAGATTTCTGCCCTGGGTTGGATTTGGACTCACAGTGCCAGGGGTGGTACACAGATGCAGTTATTGTAACGTTCCCTGGAGATACCCAGGTCCTGTGATAGGTGGTTTTCCAGACAGTAGCCTCTCCCTCTCTCTGCCGGCTGTTACTTACTCCAGTCTCTGCAGTTTGCAGTTCGGGTGTGTCAGCCCCTTACACAGCAGCCGCACTCCGGCATCTCCCAGATTATTACCACGCAGGTTCAGCTCTGTCAGGCTCTGGCTGGTTTTGAGAACAGGGGCGAGATCCCCGCAGCCAGCGGCTGTCACACCGCAGCTCCGCAAGCTGCAGGAGAGAGAAAGACGGAGAAGGGGGATCATGATATGAATGGGGATCGTCACAGCTGCTCAAAGAGGTGGCCCCACCCACCGGCCCTTCTGTCTGACCCATCAGCATCGAGAATGAGCCAGAAATCCTGCTACAGACTCTGTCCGAAGACCCACCTCTTGTCCAGTGAGAAATCAGCAGTGGGTGGGACTTCCTGTCTCAACTCCACCCCTTGCCCTTTGCCCTTCACCAAGCAACAGGGAGAATGGCCTAGACCCTCAAACCTCTGCCACTGACCAATGAGGAATAAGGTTTGGGGTAAAACTCCTTCCTGAGCCCCGCCCCCTCGCCCTTTTTTAGTGGCCAACCAGAATTCAGAAAGAGTAAAAAGTTGCTCTTTAAGTCCTGCCCACTCAGCTCCTGACCAATCAGGTTGGTCTTGCCACTGATCAGCCCCAGAATCAGTGGAGAGCTGGAGCCCGTTCGCACCCGTTCGCTAGAACTGGTTGTTAAATTTAGAAGCC
This sequence comes from Eretmochelys imbricata, assembly GCF_965152235.1. Classification (NCBI taxonomy): domain Eukaryota; kingdom Metazoa; phylum Chordata; order Testudines; family Cheloniidae; genus Eretmochelys; species Eretmochelys imbricata. Next base: position 18,757,521 of record NC_135577.1, read on the forward strand.
CTTTTAGAACCGGTTGTTCCGTGAGGGAGAACCGGTTCTAAAAGGGCTTCTAAATTTAACCAGCCAAAAGTGGCGCCTTGGGCGCCGGCTCCATGGGTGCTCCAGCCCTAGAGCACCCAAGGGGAAAATTTGGTGGGTGCAGAGCACCCACCGGCAGCTCCCCGCCCTGCCCCCACCCCAACTCACTTTTGCTCTGCCTCCTCCCCTGAATATGCCGCCCCACTCTGCTTCTCCACCTCCACCCCCCAGCTGTTTGTGCGGGAAGACGGGGCAGGCTAAGAAGCAAGCAGCGGCTTCGCGCTCAGGCCCAGGGAGGTGGAGATTAGCTGGGGGGTGTGCACCACAGCAGGTAACTGGGGGGGGGGCACACCCCGCCCCAGCTCACCTCCACCACCCTTGGCCTGAGCGCGAAGCCGCCACCTGCTTCTCAGCCCTCCCAGGCTTCCCACCGAACAGCTGATTAGCTCTGCACCCACCAAATTTTCCCCACGGATGCTCCAGCCCAGAGCACCCAGGGACTCGGCGCCTAAGGCGTCACTTTTGATGTTATCAGTGGGGGAGCGGCCGCTCCCCCTGCTCCCCCTCAGCTACGTCCCCCACCCCTAGGAGCCAGAGGGACCTGCCGGATGATTCCTGGGAGCTGCCCCGGGTAAGCACCTCCGGGACACCCCACCTCACCCCTCAGCAGGTGCCTCTGGCTCTTAGGGGTGGGGTAGGAACCCACTATGGTGGCCCACAAGACCCTCCTGCCCGGTTCTGGGGGCAGTTAGGGGACAGGGGAGGGGGGTGGATGGGGCAGGAGTCCCGGGGGGCGGGGGTGGGCAACGACCCCCTCGTGGGGTGAGGAGGGAACCCGTTGTTAAGATTTTGGCAGCTCATCACTGCCTAGTATGGAGTGACCCAAACAGGGCAGGCTCATCGCTACAGGGAGGCTGTAGGGGGAGCCCCCTCCCCAGGCAGCTGGGCCAGGCTCAGAGCAGGAGGAGCTGGGAGATCTTCTCCCTCCATGACCCCGGCACTAGCTCTGCTGCTGCCCTGCAGGACACAGACTTCTCCTGTCTCTGTCCCCCGCTCTGAGCCTCAGGCCTGGGGAGGGGAGGCAGCTGCGAGGCCCAGCACTGGCAGAACCACACCCACCTTCCTCTGAGACCAGGGATCAAAGTGGGGGAGAGACAAAGAGAAGAAGATCCCCCTGGCAGGGGGTTCCCCAGGATGTGGGGAGGGAAAAGCCCCTGAAAAGAAGGCGACTGTGTGACCCTGTTGGCAGGGCCTGTTCCAGGGTTTCTGGAGGGGTTATAAAAGTAGGAGTTCTGCTAGTTTCTTTAACCCCCCTGCAGAGTCTGGGCTCCTGATGGAGCTGCCAGCAGCTGAAGGGGTAAACATGACAGCAGGCTGGCTATGTCCATGTGCACTTCAAGGACCACCCGCAAGTATAGCTGTCTTTGTCCTCCTTTGAGGCCTCACAATGAGCACCCTGCACACCCAAACATGATCCCACCCCCACCTGCTAAATGTTGCACACACGTCGAGAAACCCCTTCCATCAGAGCTGCCATCTGCACGGCCTCCTTCATCACCTCATTTGCCTTAAAATATTATTACTCTGCCCAATGGGGAGGTGTGATGGGACCCCCGAGGTGCGACCTGTGACTGTGGGACCGCTGTGCCCCCTTTACTCTCTATTCTGGGTTGTCTCTCACAATGCCATACTGGTGGCAAGCAGCAAACCCCTGCAGGTGCTGTTACCCCTCAGTACAACTGCATATGGAGCCCCACACCCAGCTAGATTGTGTGAATGCTCCCAGAGCCACTCATGAATGCCTTTAGCGTCTCTGACCTCCAGTCATTACATGCAATGGCGAGTTGCTTTGAAATTAGCATTTCAAAAGGTTTTTTGAAATAAAGGAAATATAAAATCCCTCTAAGAAAAGCTTCTGAGAGATTTGTTGTACATCAACACCACCACGGGCATCTATGATGTGCTGGTTAGTAGGTTCCCAGTTGATGAGTGATTTTTCTACAGAATCTGTCATAATGAGAACTACTCCCTCTGAGCGCTTGTTGTCACTACGCCCTGAATAAATCAGATGTTTCTTCTCTTGCCCGAAGTATTTCTTATCCACATCTCTCAATTTGCTCTCACCGATGCCCAGGATTTCAAGTCTATAGTTACCCATAACTCTCATGATCTGCAAGATCTTTGATGTGTGAAACATTGTTCTCATATTCCAGTAACCAACCCTGAAGTGTTTTCTTGCTGTCAGCATCCAACTTTTCAGGGCCTTGGCGTCCAGAGACTGGCTTTCATCAGGAGCCTTCCTGAAGCACAAAGGGGCAGCAACGTTCATTTTTACCGGAATGGTATCCTGGTTCTGTTTCTATAACTGGTGAGATGTTTTTATGAGACTATGTCTTTAGCCTTGTACACAACCCTCCTGACTTTATCCGGGCTTGGGACTGACAGACACAGGCATAAGATGCAGCATTGTCCCTAGTTTTTTAGACAGAGTTTGCTTGTTTGTTTAAATTTTGTTATTTTTTCAGATGTTCTGTTTGTTTAGTAGCTAAACTCAGTTTCTCTCTATCCTGTTTTCCTATAGGAGCTAGACAGGAGAGTACTCTGGGCTCAAAGGAAGACTATCCTTGGAGGTCCTCCACGCAGCCCAGAGAATGCTCACCGAAGTTCTTCCCCACCTATAGTGGAGTCCCTTGGGGCTGGAAGGATGGGAGCATTCAGTTGGTGATGGAGAACCATGGAAAAGAGATTTTAGTTGGGGTGGAGGAATGTAGAGGATAGGGTTCATCCGGGTGTTAATTTTTTAACTAATTACCCAGCTCTGAGTTCCCTTTAGTACATCTCAGGAGTGTGGAAATTGATGTGGATGCTGCCAACAGGCAGTCATTATGCATTGTGGGGTGTCTGTGTTCATGCACGGCCATGGTGTAGCATTTTATGTTTTTGCACAAGAATTACCAATGCACCAAGCAATTTTTTTAAAGCTGACGCATGTTTGAAGTTCTAATGCTATAACATTGTATTTCTCATTCACTATGTCTTTGTAAATCTGAGGGGTGGGTGTTTGAGGGCACACTGAGCAGAGACCACTGAGTCTCCCCTCACCTGCTCTGGGGCTGGCATGCAGCCGGGATACTAGTGGCACAGCTTGCTGAAAAATGGAAACAATACTCTTTGGAATATTTTGCTTAGTACTTCATCCATTTTTGAACCAAAATTATGAATTTTTGCAACTAACTCCAGTGAGCGGCTTGTCAGGTGACAGAATCAGCTTTACTGAGTTTAAGGCCACAAGAGACTATTAGTTCATCTAGTCTGCCCTCCTGCACATCACAGGCTATTACATTTCCCCTAAAATCTCCTGTGTTGAGCCCCGTGATTCTGAGTGATCAAAGTGCTTGTGGAAGAATGGGGTAAGGGCAGCGTGGAACTGCACTGCACGGAGACTCACTGCACATCTGCAGCAGCTTTGCCAGTGTTGGTGCTAAAAGAGTGCAGAGGGATGTGTTGGTAAAAAATATGTGATTGTATTTCCTCTGAGCAGGTTAAACACTAGAGGTCATGGGATCCCTTGGGCACTGCTGTGCGCACGTTTGTGTGTGGCTGTGCAGCATTAGAGGTATGGTGTGGAGTTGTGCTGTTACTGCCAAGGCAAATGGCCTGTAGCAGACAGTCTCAACTGCGCTCCACAGGGACAATCTCACTGGAGATGCCCAGGTTCAGACTCTTGGGCATTGCAGCAGAGTGTTCTCAACAGCTAGAACTCAGCTGTAGAAGGCCTTCTGAGAGGGGATCAGATTGAGCCCTGGCCTGGCCATGGTCCGAGCAAAATGCAAGATCACTTCTTCGCTAAAGCCCTTACCAGGAACAACACCAGGGTCAGCATGAGATGGAGATGGTGAAATAAGAGGAAAGATAAAGAATAAGAGAAAAGAAAATTGGGTTGGTGTGACACAGAGCAGCCTTGGCAAAGGGTCCCCTGTTCTTTGCAAACAGCTCTCACCTCAGGCCTGACAAACTCATTACACCAAATACTTTTTAAAGGATATTTATTCATCAAGTATAACATGTAACGTATCTACAGAACCCTGTGTTGTCTACCCTTGCCACATCCCAGAACATTCAATGGAAAAGCATCAAATACCATGGCAAATGATCAAAACCACTTGGAAGTGAAAAGGAACATCACAGCAGGCAGGGGATCACCAGCTAGTTCTGCAACTGACTGAGCTTTGTGGGGAAAACGTTTTTCATTAGATAGGAAAGATAACTATTGCTTAATGTAGATCCAGGTTCACGCTTTAGGAGTTTGTTTTGTGTTACAACCAGTTGTTTCCATCACCTTCTCTCTTTCCTGGATAAATCTTTATTCTTTCCTAAATAAACCTACTTTATAGAATCATAGAATCTCAGGGTTGGAAGGGACCTCAGGAGGTCATCTAGTCCAACCCCCTGCTCAAAGCAGGACCAATCCCCAATTTTTGCCCCAGATCCCAAAATGGCCCCCTCAAGGATTGAGCTCACAACCCTGGGTTTAGCAGGCCAAAGCTCAAAGCACTGAGCTATCCCTCCCCCCCAGCTTTAGTTTTATGATAAGTGTTCACAAGTGCTATGTGGCTTACAGGAGCACTAGTTAAGGTAAGTCTGATAAACTGGGGTACGCTACATCTTTGGGTGCAGAGATTCTGGTACTTCTGTGAGTAGCCAGAGTCAGGGGCAGTATATCATAGGAGAATGAATCAGGGATTCAGTGATTAGGGTGCCCATCTTGTTAGCCTTCAAAGCAAAGCTGGGGCTGGCATAAGCCCAGAGGAGAGTGCTTGAGTGAGTGAAGGGCTGGTGGTGCCAGGGAGCTGGCACCCAAATACTCCTAGTAAGACTCTGTAGGCGCAGGAGGTGGGGTAATGCGGTAAACTCTCCATCCCCAGTAACATCAGAGTGGAACAGAGAGAAAAAAAAAATCTCCTCCCCTCCACCATCTCTCACTGTGTTAAGCACTTTACACAGAGGACACCTGTGAATACACCGAGGAGGCCAAATGTTACTTACTCCAATTTCTGCAGTTTGCAGTTCAGGTGTTTTAGTCCCTCACACAGCAGCCGCACTCCAGCATCTCCGAGTTTATTACCACCCAGGTCCATCTCTGTCAGGCTCTGGTTGGTTCTGAGAACAGCAGCAAGATCCCCGAAGCCAGTGTCTGTGAGACCACAGTCCCGCAACCTGCAGGAGAGAAACATAGAGAAGGGGGATCACAGTGTGAAGGGGGCTCGTCACAGCTGTTCTGACAGGCGGCCCCGCCCACCAGCCCCTCTCCCTGACCAATCCACGTGAAGAATGAAGTAGAAGCCCTGCTCCACCGCCTGTCCCAACCCCCACCCTATGCCAATGAGGAAACAGTATGGGGTGGAACTTCCTGCCTAAGCCCCACCCCTTGCACTTCACTCTTGACCAATCAGCACTGTGAATGGACCAGACACCCCAATCCTTAAATCTCTGCCATTGACCAATAAGGAATAAGGTTTGGGGTGAGACTTCCTCACTAAGCACCGCCCCTCACCCTTTCCACTGACCAACCAGAATTTAAAGGGCAGCCACCAGGACACCCTAAGTCCCACCTACCCAGCTCTCAGCCAATCAGATTGGATTTGCCACTGATCAGCCCCAGGACGGTGCGACGCAATCAGAGCAGCCCCATTGCGACAGGGAGGCTGTAGGGGGAGCCCCCTCCCCAGGTAGCTGGGCCAGGCTCAGAGCAGGAGGATCTGGGAGATCCTGACCCACCACACCCCCAGCACTAGCTCAGCTGCTCCCCTGCAGGACACAGACGTCTCCTGTCTCTGCCCTCAACCCATCAGCTCCCAGCTTCAATCCTCAGGTCTGGGGAGGGGAGGCAGCGGCAAGGCCCAGCACTGGCAGCATCACACCTACCTTCCACTGAGACCCGGGAGCAAAGGCTGGGGGGATTGGAAGACAAAGAGGAGACCAGCCCCACAACTGGGGGATTGGGGAAGAAGAGACCCTGAGAGGAGGGCGACCATGTGACCCCGTTGGCAGGGCCTGTTCCAGAAACACTGGTGGGGTTATTGTAACAGAAATTTTCTACCGGATTCTGCGTCCCTTCCTGCAGAGTCTGGGCTCCTGGCAGAGATACCACCCAGCAGAGTGTGGACCTATGGCAGCAGCCTGGTTATGACCATGTGCATCTCAATGACCAGCCCCAGCATGGCTGTCATATTCTACCACTCTGCCATCCACCCTCCCTCCAGGGCTCAGAGGGAACCCTCTGCACCCCCAACAGCTGCCAAATCTTGCACACATGTAGAGACACCCCACTCATTGCATCTGTCACCTGCACAGCCTCCTCCATCACTACAGTTGCCTTCAAAATATGGTCGCTTCGCCAAATGGGGAGGAAAGTCCTAATGTTTGAGAGAGAAAAAGAGCCCTGAATTTGTATGAGGGAGAGAAATCCCCAATCCCTGGGGTCCCCCAAGTTCCGTCATGGTTGGTAGAGCCCCAGAGATATTTTGGAGGCAGGAAGAGAGGCGCCCCAATGTGATGAGAGATTCTAAGTTTGTGTTCAACAATGAAAGAAAAAAACTCATGGGTGTATGTGGGAAACTACGGAGATTAGCGCTAGCAGGGGGAGGTGGGGAGAGGATGTACTTGATTAAGCAACAGAGAAGAGCTCCACAAGATTTAAAGGTAAGGAAGGAGGGAAGTCAAATAAGAAATTAAGGAGCAAAAGACCCCAAAACGGGGAGAGGACACATGATGGTAAAGAAGGACCCAACTGGGATAAAAAAAGGAAAGACTCCCCCAAACGAGGAGTGGTGTCGGGGGTAAGCTTTGGGAAGGAGGTAGCTGTGCCAACCGTATATGAGTTTATTCTTTGCCCTGGGCGCTGATTAGAGTCCATTCTGGAGGCAGATTTCAAAGTAGCAGCCGTGTTAGTCTGTATTCGCAAAAAGAAAAGGAGTACTTGTGGCACCTGAGAGACTAACAAATTTATTTGAGCATAAGCTTTTGTGAGCTACAGCTCACTTCATCGGATGCATTCAGTGGAAAATACAGTGGGGAGATTTATATACATAGAGAACATGAAACAATGGGTGTTACCATACGCACTGTAACGAGAGTGATCACTTAAGGTGAGCTATTACCAGCAGGAGAGCGGGGGGGGGAAACCTTTTGTAGTGATAATCAAGGTGGGCCATTTCCAGCAGTTGACAAGAACGTCTGAGGAACAGTGGGAGGTGGAGGGGGAATAAACATGGGGAAATAAGAAAAGGAGTACTTGTGGCACCTTAGAGACTAACCAATTTATTTGAGCATAAGCTTTTGTGAGCTACAGCTCACTTCATTGGATGCATAAAGTGGAAAATAGTGAGGATGTTTTTATACACACAGACCATGAAAAACTCCATGTTTATCACTACAAAAAGTTTTCTCTCCCCCCACCCCACTCTCCTGCTGGTACTAGCTTATCTAAAGTGATCACTCTCCTTACAATGTGTATGATAATCAAGGTGGGACATTTCCAGCACAAATCCAGGGTTTAACAAAAACGTCTAAGGAACAGTGGGGGGAGGGAAGGAATAAACAAGGGGAAATAGGTTACTTTTTATAATGACTCAACCACTCCCAGTCTCTATTCAAGCCTAAGTTAATTGTATCTAATTTGCAAATTAATTCCAATTCAGCAGTTTCTCGGTGGAGTCTGTTTCTGAAGTTTTTCTGTTGTAATATCGCAACTTTCATGTCTGTAATTGCTTGACCAGAGAGATTGAAGTGTTCTCCGACTGGTTTATGAATGTTATAATTCTTGACATCTGATTTGTGTCCATTTATTCTTTTACGTAGAGACTGTCCAGTTTGACCAATGTACATGGCAAAGTGGCATTGCTGGCACATGATGGCATATATCACATTGGTAGATGTGCCGGTGAACGAGCCTCTGATAGTGTGGCTGATGTTATTAGGCCCTGTGATGGTGTCCCCGGAATAGATATGTGGGCACAGTTGGCAACGGGCTTTGTTCCTGTGTTAGTGGTTCTGTTGTGTGGTATGTGGTTGCTGGTGAGTATTTGCTTCAGGTTGGGGGGCTGTCTGTAGGCAAGGACTGGCCTGTCTCCCAAGATTTGTGAGAGTGATGGGTCATCCTTCAGGATAGGTTGTAGATCCTTGATAATGCGTTGGAGGGGTTTTAGTTGGGGGCTGAAGGTGATGGCTAGTGGCGTTCTGTTATTTTCTTTGTTGGGCCTGTCCTTCAATAGGTGACTTCTGGGTACTCTTCTGGCTCTGTCAATCTGTTTCTTCACTTCAGCAGGCGGGTATTGTAGTTGTAAGAATGCTTGATAGAGATCTTGTAGGTGTTTGTCTCTGTCTGAGGGGTTGGAGCAAATGCAGTTGTATCATAGAGCTTGGCTGTAGACAATGGATCGTGTGGTGTGGTCAGGGTGAAAGCTGGAGGCATGTAGGTAGGAATAGCAGTCAGTACGTTTCCGGTATAGGGTGGTGTTTATGTGACCATCGCTTATTAGCACTGTAGTGTCCAGGAAGTGGATCTCTTGTGTGGACTGGTCCAGGCTGAGGTTGATGGTGGGATGGAAATTGTTGAAATCATGGTGGAATTCCTCAAGGGCTTCTTTTCAATGGGTCCAGATGATGAAGATATCATCAATATAGCGCAAGTAGAGTAGGGGCATTAGGGGACAAGAGCTGAGGAAGCGTTGTTCTAAGTCAGCCATAAAAATGTTGGCATACTGTGGGGCCATGCGGGTACTCATAGCCTTGCTGCTGATTTGAAGGTATACATTGTCCCCAAATGTGAAATAGTTATGGGTGAGGACAAAGTCACAAAGTTCAGCCACCAGGTTAGCTGTGACATTATCGGGGATAGTGTTCCTGACGGCTTGTAGTCCATCTTTGTGTGGAATGTTGGTGTAGAGGGCTTCTACATCCATAGTGGCCAGGATGGTGTTTTCAGGAAGATCACTTATGGATTGTAGTTTGCTCAGGAAGTCAGTGGTGTCTCGAAGGTAGCTGGGAGTGCTGGTAGCGTAGGGCCTGAGGAGGGAGTCTACATAGCCAGACAATCCTGCTGTCAGGGTGCCAATGCCTGAGATGATGGGGCGCCCAGGATTTCCAGGTTTATGGATCTTGGGTAGTAGATAGAATATCCCAGGTCGGAGTTCCAGGGGTGTGTCTGTGAGGATCTGATCTTGTGCTTTTTCAGGGAGTTTCTTGAGCAAATGATGTAGTTTCTTTTGGTAACCCTCAGTGGGATCAGAGAGAAATTGGTTTGTAGAAAGTGGTGTTGGAGAGCTGCCGAGCAGCCTCTTGTTCATATTCCGACCTATTCATGATGACAACAGCACCTCCTTTGTCAGCCTTCTTGATTATGATGTCAGAGTTGTTTCTGAGGCTGTGGATGGCATTGTGTTCTGCACAGCTGAGGTTGTGGGGCAAGTGATGCTGCTTTTCCACAATTTCAGCCCGTGCACGTCGGCGGAAGCACTCTATGCAGAAGTCCAGTCTGCTGTCTCGACCTTCAGGAGGAGTCCACCTAGAATCCTTCCTTTTGTAGTGTTGGTAGGGAGGTCTCTGTGGATTAGTATGTTGTTCAGAGGTGTGTTGGAAATATTCCTTGAGTCGGAGACGTCGAAAATAGGATTCTAGGTCACCACAGAACTGTATCATGTTCGTGGGGGTGGAGGGGCAGAAGGAGAGGCCCCGAGAGAGGACAGCTGCTTCTGCTGGGCTAAGAGTATAGTTGGATAGATTAACAATATTGCTGGGTGGGTTGAGGGAACCATTGCTGTGGCCCCTTATGGCATGTAGTAGTGTAGAAAGTTTAGTGTCCTTTTCTTTTGTAGAGAAGCAAAGTGTGTGTTGTAAATGGCTTGTCTAGTTTTAGTAAAGTCCAGCCACGAGGAAGTTTGTGTGGAAGGTTGTTTTTTTATGAGAGTATCCAGTTCTGAGAGCTCATTCTTAATCTTTCCCTGTTTGCTGTAGAGGATGTTGATCAGGTGGTTCCGCAGTTTCTTTGAGAGCGTGTGGCACAAGCTGTCAGCATAGTCTGTGTGGTATGTAGATTGTAATGGATTTTTTACCTTCAGTCCTTTTGGTACGATGTCCATCTGTTTGCATTTGGAAATGAAGACGATGTCTGTCTGTATCTGTACAAGTTTTTTCATGCAGTTGATAGATTTCCACTCCATACGGCTAAATGCAGTGCCTTGCATAATGACAGGTTTCAGAGTAACAGCTGTGTTAGTCTGTATTCGCAAAAAGAAAAGGAGTACTTGTGGCACCTTAGAGACTAACCAATTTATTTGAGCATAAGCTTTCGTGAGCTACAGCTCACTTCATCGGATGCATAAAGTGGAAAATAGTGAGGATGTTTTTATACACACAGACCATGAAAAAAAGTGAGGATGTTTTTATACACATAGACCATGAAAAAATGGGTGTTTATCACTACAAAAGGTTTTCCCTCCCCCCACCCCACTCTTCTGCTGGTACTAGCTTATCTAAAGTGATCACTCTCCTTACAATGTGTATGATAATCAAGGTAGGCCATTTCCAGCACAAATCCAGGGTTTAACAAGAACGTCTGAGGAACAGTGGGGGGAGGGAAGGAATAAACAAGGGGAAATAGGTTACTTTTTATAATGACTCAACCACTCCCAGTCTCTATTCAAGCCTAAGTTAATTGTATCTAATTTGCAAATTAATTCCAATTCAGCAGTTTCTCGGTGGAGTCTGTTTCTGAAGTTTTTCTGTTGTAATATCGCAACTTTCATGTCTGTAATTGCTTGACCAGAGAGATTGAAGTGTTCTCCGACTGGTTTATGAATATTATAATTCTTGACATCTGATTTGTGTCCATTTATTCTTTTACGTAGAGACTGTCCAGTTTGACCAATGTACATGGCAAAGTGGCATTGCTGGCACATGATGGCATATATCACATTGGTAGATGTGCAGGTGAACGAGCCTCTGATAGTGTGGCTGATGTTATTAGGCCCTGTGATGGTGTCCCCGGAATAGTTGGCAACGGGCTTTGTTGCAAGGATAGGTTCTGAAACAGATTGACAGAGCCAGAAGAGTACCCAGAAGTCACCTACTACAGGACAGGCCCAACAAAGAAAATAACAGAACGCCACTAGCCGTCACCTTCAGCCCGCAACTAAAACCCCTCCAACGTATTATCAAGGATCTACAACCTATCCTGAAGGATGACCCATCACTCTCACAAATCTTGGGAGACAGGCCAGTCCTTGCTTACAGACAGCCCCCCAACCTGAAGCAAATACTCACCAGCAACCACATACCACACAACAGAACCACTAACACAGGAAAACAGAACCACTAACACAGAGAAAAGAAAATTGGGTTGGTGTGACACAGAGCGCCCTTGGTACAGGGTCCCCTGTTCTTTGCAAACAGCTCTCACCTCAGGCCTGGTAAGCTCAATACACCAACGACATAGGATATTTATTCATCAAGTATAACGTGTAATGTATCTACAGAACGCTGTGTTGTCACATCCCAGAACATTCAATGGAAAAGCATCAAATACCATGGCAAATGATCAAAACCACTTGGAGGTGAAAAGGAACATCACAGCATGCAGGGGATCACCAGCTAGTTCTGCAACTGACTGAACTTTGTGGGGAAAGCCTAGTTCATTAGAAACAAAAGGAACTATTGGCAAGTGTAGACCCAGGTTCACACTTTAGGATTTTGTTCTGTGTTTCAACAAGTTGTTTCCATCACCTTCTCCATCACCTTCTCTCTTTCCTGGATAAATCTTTATTCTTTCTTAAATAAACCTTTTTTTTGTTTTTATGAGAAGTGTTCAGAAGTGCTGTGTAGCTTACAGGAGCGGTGGTTAAGGTAACTCTGATAACTGGGGTTCGTTACATCTTTGGGTGCAGAGATTCTGGTACTTCTGTGAGTAGCCACACTCAGGGGCCGGATATCACAGGAGAATGAATCAGGGGTTCATTGATTGGGCTGGCATAAGCCCAGAGGAGAGTGCTTGAGTGAGTGAAGGGCTGGTGGGGCCGGGGAGCTGGCACCCAGCTACTCCTAGTAAGACCCCCTCTAGCTGTAGGCGCGAGGGCGGAAGGGGGTAACAAGGTGACTCCCCATCCCCAAGAAACATCAGAGTGGAGCAGAGAGAAAAAAAAATCTTCTCCTCCCCTCCACCATCTCTCACTGTGTCAAGCACTTTACACAGAGGACACCTGTAAATACACCAAGGAGGCCAAACGTTACTTACTCCAATTTCTGCAGTTTGCAGTTTGGGTGTTTCAGTCCCTCACACAGCAGCCGCACTCTGGCATCGCCCAGTTTATTATCAAAAAGAACTTGTGGCACCTTGGAGACTGAAACCAGTTTATTATGACTCAGGTTGAGCTCTGTCAGGCTCTGGCTGGTGCTGAGAACAGCGGCGAGATCTCTGTAGCTAGCACCTGTGAGACGACAACTCCACAATCTGCAGGAGAGAGAAACACAGAGAAGGGGAATCACAGTGTGAAGGGGGCTCATCACATCTGATCTGACAGGTGGCCCCACCCAACAGCCCCTCTCCCTGATCAAGCCACATGTGGATTTAGAGGTAAGAAATGAGGGAAGACAAATGAGAAGTTGAGGAGAAAAAGGACCCAAAGTGGGGAGAAGACACTTGAAGGGAAAAAAGGTCGCAACTGGTATAAAAAAGGAGAGACACCCAGCAAATGGGGAGTGGTGTTGTGGGTAAGCTTATGGAAGGCGGTAGCTGTGTCAACAGTATGGGAGTTTATTCGTTGCCTTGGGCGCTGATTAGAGTCCATTCTGGAGGCAGAGATTCTCTTTGGGAATTTGGTGCTGGGCTCAGATCTCTGGAAGAGGAGCCTCTGCTGTGTGACCATCTCAGTCCAAAACAGGTGAATAAATGTAAATGTGACAAGTTTCACTTCGAGTTTATCCAGACTCCCTGTCACCGATTTCTCCTCTGATCTGCAATGTGCTGGACACCTGCCACCACTTGGCTGAGGGTAATGCTGGTGTCAGAACAGGACACTGGTGCTAAAGAAGGTGCAACAATACACACAGACAGTCCCTGCCCTGTCTCAAATGGAGAACTGAGACCCATAAGAGATTGAATGACTTGCCCAAGGTCACATAGAGAGTCTGAGGTTTGATCCAGAAATTTAATTACACGACCATCCTTTCTCTTGCATAGAGCTGTGCTTAGTCTCCTTGTGTTTCTCAGTTCAGAAGGGCCCCCCTATTTTTTAACCAATCAGGTATTGAACATTAGGGCCTGAGCAAATGATGAGGCTTCTCACTGTGAAACCTATTCTGATTTGCTAAAGTGTGTTGGGAAAATTCGAAAAGATCTAAATACTGACTAGACCAGACCCAAGCAAACATTTCAACAGCTGCTGGAAGGGAATAGAAAAATTCAAAATGGGTTCCCTAGAAGGGAGAGAACTCCAGTGTGTGTGAGTGTGGGGACAATGGTTGGGTGGGGGGGAAGGTCAGACTGACTCAGATGTTTTTGAAATGTCATGTGCCATTTCCAGTATTTTACAAATTTGCCATACATTTCAAGGGCCAAATTGTGTTCTATCAAAATTACAAGAACTTTCATTGTTTTCATTATGCACTAGGATGGCTTACAAAAATGGCTACAACTAAAAAAATACAATGTTTAATTTTCACCAAAAGTGGCAGAAATCTTCTAAATATGAGTGATAATGCAATTATGTACTGAAAATTGTACTGGTTTTGAAAGTTTGGGAAATACTTAGGCCCAGGTGATATATTGTATGTATTTTCCCTTACTTTTTTCCTTTGGTTAAAGCAAAAGTCTGTAATCATACAACAATATGAACTTGTACCATGAAATGCAAAAAAAAAAAAAAAGTCATCATTTGTAGACTGGACTGATTTGAGAACAGTTTTTCTGTCTGCAATTTTTATGAAGATATGAAGACAAGAAGACTCCTAATCCCTATTTATAAAATGTTTTTGTTATTACCTCTTCAGCTCTGTGGCCATGAGGGATAACATGACCCCCTCCTTCTCAGAATTTGGCCACCCTAGCTATTGAGGAGGGAAATGTAACCAGCCAAACTCTTGAGCATGCAGCACTCTGGGCAGTACTTACAAATCCATTGCTTGATGAAGCCGGCCTTACAAGCTACCTCCTGTGCAGCTTAGTGATCATGCAGAGCTCTACGATAATCACTAACTGATCTGCATTGCTTAACATGATCCTTGCACAACTTAACAACCAGTTCCAACTGGCTCACCACGTGGTGTCATCTAGTCTCTCACTTCTGAGCAACTTAATCTGCAACTGAAAAACTACATCCAATGTCACCTATCTATTGGCAATAGGCTCACTAATAGTCTCAACGCCACCCAGCTCCCGGGAAGCAGCTAGCATGTTCCCACTCTGGCTCCTACACATAGTGGCTGCAATGAATCTCCACTTGCTACCCCTTGCCCCAGGTGCCGCCCTGCCACTCCAATTGGCTGGGAATTGCAGCCAATGGGAGCTGTGAGGGCAGCACCTGCGGATGGGCAGCGTGGAGAGCCACCTGGCTACGTCTCCATGTAGGAGATGGAAAGGGCATGTGCTGCTGCTTCTGGGAGCTGCTTGATGTAAGCGCCACCCGGAGCCTGAACCCCTGACCCCCTCCTAGGCCCCAACCTCCTGCCCCAGCCCCGATCCCCCTCCCACCCTCCAAAACCCTCGATCCTTGTCTGACGCACCCTCCTGTACCCCAAACTCTTTATGCACAGCCCCACCCCAAGGCCCGCACCCTCAGCAGAGCCCTCGCCGCCCCTGCACCCCAATCCCCTGAAACAGCCCTGATCCCCCTCCCACATTCCAAACCCATCAGTCCCAGCCTGGAGCACCCTCCTGCACCCCAAAACCCTCATCCCCAGACTCATCCCAGAGTCTCCACCCACAGCCAGAGCTCTCACCCCCCTGCACCCCTCCCGCACTCTGAACCCCTCAGCCCCAGCCTGGAGCCTCCTTCTGTACCCGAGAGCCCACATCCACAGCCTGAGCCCTCACTGCCTCTCGCATCCCAACCCACTGACTCAGCGTGGAACCCCCTCCTGCACTCTAAACCCCTCATCCCTAGCCCCACCCCAGAGCTTGCACCCCAGCCGGACCCCTTAGCCCCTCCTACACCCCAGCCCTCTGAGCCAGCCCAGTGAAAATGAGCAAGTGAGTGAGGGTGGGGAGAACAAGCAACGCAGGGGGATGGAGTGAGCGGGGGCATGGCCTCAGAGGAGGGGTGGAGAATGGGCATGGCCTCAGAGCAGCGGGGGCAGGGGGCGGGGGGAAGAGCATTCAGTTTTGTGTGAGTAGAAATTTGGCCACCCTAGCTATTGAGGAGGGAAATGTAACCAGCCAAACTCTTGAGTATGCAGCTCTCTGGCAAGTACTTAGGAATGCAGCCGGCCTTACAAGCTACCTCCAGTGCAGTTCAGTGATCATGCAGAGCCAGGCAGTCTCACAGAGCTCTGCTACATTCACTGTCTAACTGATCTGCATTGCTTAACATAAGCCTTGCTCAACACAACAACCAGTTCCAACGGGCTCCCCAACTGGTATCATCCAGTCTCCCACTGCTGAGCAACTTAATCAAGAAGCTACAGAATAACTGCATCCAATGTCACCCGTCCATTGGCAATAGCCAGCTGGGTTTTAGGAGTGGACATAGAATAGAAATGGCACTGCTGAGGCTGAGAGTGCTTCGCTTCCAGCTCTCACATGTTTCATCCTAGGTTTTGTGATGTACTTTGTCGCAGAGCAGCACAAAAATTTCAGCATTTCATCAATTGATCTCTCATGTCGCTGGGGCTAGAGCCACTAGGTTTTTATTCTCTGTATTACAGTGGTGTCTGCAAAGCAACCAGGCACAGGGCGCCATTGTGCTTGGAGTTGTACAGAGTAGTAGCTAGTCCCTCCCCTGAAGAGTTTACAATGTAATTAGACAAGACAGACAATGCAGGGGACAGAGATAGAACACACAAGTAGAACAAATGGCACAATTGTTTGTAAGTGTCACTTTGTTTATTATTTTGTTGTGGGGGGACATTTTTTTTTTAAATTCTGGGTGGGGTTTCTTAGGAGGGAATTGGCTTAATAGAAAGATTGGGAAAAGGCTAATGTAGTGCTCATCTTTAAAAAAGGGAAGAAGGAGGATCCTGGGAACTACAGGCCAGTCAGCCCCACCTCAGTCCCTGGAAAAATCATGGAGCAGGTCCTCAAGGAATCAATTCTGAAGCACTTAGAGGAGAGGAAAGTGATCAGGAATAGTCAGCATGGATTCACAAAGGGCAAGTCATGCCTGACTAATGTAATTACCTTCTATGACGAGATAACTGGTTCTGTGGATAAAGGGAAAGCAGTGGACGTGTTGTTCCTTGACTTTAGCAAAGCTTTTGATACTGTCTGCCACAGTATTCTTGCCAGCAAGTTAAAGAAGTATGGGCTAGATGAATGGACTATAAGGTGGATAGAAAGCTGGCTAGATTGTCGGGCTCAACGGGTAGTGATCAATGGCTCCATGTCTAGTTGGCAGCCGGTACCAAGTGGAGTGCCCCATGGGTCGGTCCTGGGGCTGGTTTTGTTCAATATCTTCATAAATGATCTGGAGGATGGTGTGGATTGCACCCTCAGCAAGTTTGCAGATGACACTAAACTGGGAGGAGAGGTAGCTACGCTGGAGGGTAGGGATAGGATACAGAGGAACCTAGACAAATTGGAGGATTGGGCCAAAAGAAATCTGATGAGGTTCAACAAGGACAAGTGCAGAGTCCTGCACTTAGGACGAAAGAATCCCATGCACTGCTACAGACTAGGGACTGAATGGCTCGGCAGCAGTTCTGGAGAAAAGGACCTAGGGGTTACAGTGGACGAGAAGCTGGATATGAGTCAACAGTGTGCCCTTGTTGCCAAGAAGGCCAATGGCATTTTGGGATGTATAAGTACGGGCATTGCCAGTAGATCGAGGGACGTGATCGTTCCCCTCTATTCGACACTGGTGAGGCCTCATCTGGAGTATTGTGTCCAATTTTGGGCCCCACACTGGAACACATGAGTTATGAGGAGAGGCTGAGGGAACTGGGGATGTTTAGTCTGCAGAAGAGAAGAATGAGGGGGGGATTTGATAGCTGCTTTCAACTACCTGAAAGGGGGTTCCAAAGGGGATGGCTCTAGACTGTTCTCAGTGGTAGCAGATGACAGAACAAAGAGTAATGATCTCAAGTTGCAGTGGGGGAGATTGGATATTAGGTTGGATATTAGGGAAAAACTTTTTCACTAGGAGGGTGGTGAAACACTGGAATGCGTTACCTAGGGAGGTGGTGGAATCTCCTTCCTTAGAAGTTTTTAAGGTCAGGCTTGACAAAGCCCTGGCTGGAATGATTTAATTGGGGATCGGTCCTGCTTTGAGCAGGGGGTTGGACTAGATGACCTCCTGAGGTCCCTTCCAACCCTGATATTCTATGATTCTATGAAAGTAAGAAGAAGAGAAAGGGGACAAAGAAGGGAGGGAGAGAAGGAATGAGGGGTGTATTATGGGCATTAGAGTTAATTTGTTTCTGCAGATTTGTTTTTCTTTAGCCAAAGAAACAAAAAGAGGAGGGCCATAATACTGGCTAAACACATGCCCTATCAGATTAAAGACCAACTGAAGGAAAGGGAGGAACAGTTTATTTTCTCAAAGGGCGCAACAGCTGGTTATGAATAACAGTGGGCTCAGTGGACATTTAAATGTTGACAGACTGATGATTTGTCTGCCAGACATAAAGGAAAGAAACATTTTAACACATTTTTGAAAATTGTCTGGGCTCAGAAATCCCCAAGCCTGCCTTTGCAGCCACTGCAGTGCTCAAGGATCTCTGTCTCTCAGGGCTCCTTCTCAGGGTCAAGCTCCCCACTGCTACTCTCATCTTCTGATCACTTTCTCATGGCTTACGTCCCCTGCTGGCTATAACACACACAGACACAGCTGCCATCAGACAAATCTCCTACCCCCTGCATTTGCAACCAGACTTCAGAAAAAGTGCTCAGGTTGCATGGCTAAGCTTCTCATCTGCCTTTCCATGTGGCCTGTTGTTTCAAGAGGTGGTTGCTATTTTTCTGCTATCGCTATACAAAAGGATATTTAATTGGTCCTCTTATTTAGCCTGAATGAAGGCTGGTTGGCAGACCCATCAGCTTTAACCTGTCCTGTGACTGAGGGCAGGCATTAACACCTTCCAGCGTAACAACATACATAACATAACATTCCACCAGTGTTCTAATAGTGTTTCAAGTTCACTGAGAGACAATTATGATTTAAATCTTATGATGCCTTTTTGTAGGGAAGTTATTACACTTCCCCATGTATGGAAGGTTTTCTTAGGAGGTCAAAAGTGAGTAGATGAAAGAAAATGATATTTCATGGACCAGCAGTGCACAGCAATCCTAAACTGCTCTTCCATGGCCACAGAAGGATTCTCTCTGTACAGAAGCCTCTGATGGCACCTCTACCCAATACTGCTTCCTTCACCATGCCCCTATCCCCACATGCTAGCAAAGGGACAGTGGCCAGGGGGATGGGGTGTAGCTGGAGCATCCCTAAACTCTGGCACTCTCCAGCTTCTGTGGGCCAAAAACTATGATTAAAGGACAAGCATATGGAAGTTCTCTTGCCCAAACCATGTTGTATCTGGTGGTGAACAGTGAGAACCAGGGAGCCAATAACTGGTAAAATGGGCCTAAAATTGTGGAAGACTCTCTGGAAAAGGTCCTAATTTGGTAGCTCGATGACCAGAGTGTTCGGCTTCCAGTCAGAGTTGGTGAAACAAGATCCACTCAGGCAAATATTTTATAATGTAAGCTAAAAAATCCCCCTTCCCACAGACTTAAATCTTTGTTTTTAGTCTTGACTCCAAAGTGGTAACCTAAACTAGCCAACCACCCTGCAGAAATAAGCCTCTGGTCACGTTCTGCTTTTGCCTCAAACTTGACATTGCAAGTAAGTAGGGTGGAGAAAGATCAGTAGTTTATAAAAAAAAAGTTTTCCTTAAGTCAGCTTTCATTTAAATCCGAGCAGTATAAAAAATTAAATAGGTTTATATTTAAAAAGAAAAATGTATTTAAAACTAAATTTGAAATGAAGACATCCTATGTTAAGGCCTAAATTTACTATAATCTACACACATTATTTACACTAAATTAAAAAACAAGATCAAAGCAGTATGTTTGATGCTGACGTTTTAACAGAAAGTGAAACCACTGAACTGGTGTAAGTCACTGGCTAAGCATCTGGAAACCCTGGGAACGCTGGCTCTAGCTGAGGCTTGGCTTCAGGCTCTGCCATAGGGAGCCTCCCAGCCTAAGAACTGCAATTTGAGCAGGGCTTCAGCTCCTGACTGCAACAGAGCTGGGAGCCTTGAAGTTTTGGCTTCTGAGTTCCAAGTCTCCTGGCTGAGTCGTTGCCCCCAGGGCTTCTAGCGGACTGATGGGTAGCTGGGAGCCTAAAAGACCTGGGAGCCCTGGCTGAGCTGGGAGACACGGCGCTTGGTTGCCCAGACTTAATTTCTTTTACAGATTTTGAAACAAAATGTTTTGATTATTTAAAAAACGGTTCTTTCATTTTTTTTTCCATTCCAGGGGAAAAATTCAAAATTTTTACTTTTCATTCCGAAAATGGAATTTTTTTTCCAAAATGTCTGCAAAACAGAAACTCTGACTTTCAACCTGGTCTACGTTTTACTTTTGTGGTCTGCCTCAGAGAGTTCAAGGAGCGAGTTACTGTTACAAAACACTGATACCCTAACACAGCAGAAAAGGACTAGGCGAGTCAGTGAGACATAGAATATCAGGGTTGGAAGGGAGCCCAGGAGGTCATCTAGTCCAACCCCCTGCTCAAAGCAGGACCAATCCCCAGACAGATTTTTATCCCAGTTCCCTAAATGGCCCCCTCAAGGACTGAACTCACAACCCTGGGTTTAGCAGGCCAATGCTCAAACGACTGAAGAGAATGTCAAGAGTGACAACGTGTAGCTGGCAGTCTGATGACATCAGTGTCCATCGGTCTCTGCTGAGGCTGCTTCTCTGTCTGTTCCTACTGGGCTTGGTTCTGGAGTTTCATGGAGGTTTAAGACCATGGCATTAAACTGGCAACAGAAGCTGACTGGCAGCCAATGGAGGGACTGGAGCAGTGAGCTCATGTGGTCATAGTGGTATAAAGCACAAAAGAGGTGGAGAGTTCTCTTCTATCAGCTGGAACATATGCAGTGTTAGATTGAGTGTTAGGTGCAGTGAATAACAGTGATCCAGTCTGGAGCGGAGAAGTCGATTGAACTATTTGGCTAAGTTCTTGTCTTGGCAGAAAGTGTGAAGTTTCTGAGCAAACTGGTGATTCCTATTCAAACTCTGTCACAGGTCGTACCTCTAGATCACCCATTGGTGAATTCTAATTCTGGGTGACATATTCAATGCTTTCTAACTTGTCAATAACCATGCTGTGCTATCTTGGGTGCATATTTTTGAAGCACAACTTGTATATGAGGTGAACATGCTGTAACATTAATTGCTTCCCAGAAGGAGTGTATGTATGCCTCCTTTTCATATTGTCTGCTTTGTCCTTTATTAATAAATTAAGATAAGATGGGTTATTTGGTCTCTTAAATACATTTAATATTGAACCACAAGTGTTGCGAAGCAATTGGCTAGAACTCAGTGAATATTGTTAGACTGACACAAGTCACTATGCCTGTGGGGGAGATAAGTACCACATTCAGGTGGCAGCCGTTCCTTCTTTAAGCAACAATGACTCATGCAAGCGCCTCTCTCTGATGCTCCACAAACTCAGCTGGTTTCCCATTCCCTGCCAGACTGAATTCAAAGTCCTCGTACTAATTGCAAAGGCCCTAAATAGGGTATGATCTAACGTGTACACTAGAGAACTCCACATTGCAACTTGCATCAGTGTAACTGAACTGGAAGCGGCAATGATGCAGTGCATCCACACTAGCCATTTTATCTTGGCTGCATACAATGAACTATGTTCACTGCGAGTGAACTCTCTAAATGCTACAGGGCCCGGGGGTTGTTGCACCTACCCTGCATTTCCTTGCACTGCTTCCTAGAGCAGGTGCATAATGTCTACGACTTACAGTGTCTGTCTGCATATAGTCGCTCTTTTCAGTTTGCTGCATTGCCTTCTTTAAATAGTTTGGTCCTACACAAGGCTCTGCATATGTATTGTGAGAAGCAACACCCTGCACTTGCAGATGCCATGACAGAGGGTCAGCAGCTCCTACTGCCTCTCTCCCCACCCCAACACAGGTGCTGAGCCTGAAGGCCCAGAGTGGATCATGAACAGCACCAGCAGCTTTGGGTGCTCAGGGTGGTGAGGAGCTGGATTTTTTTCTTTAAATTTATTTCTTCGTTCATGTTTGTTAGGTTTTTAGATAGAGTTTACTTGTTTGTTTAAATTTTGTTATTTTTTCAAACGTTTTGTTTGTTTAGTAGCTAAACTCAGTTCCTCTCTATCCTGCTTTCCTATAGGAGCTAGAGATATGAGTGCTCTGGGCCCAAAGGAAGAATATCCTTGGGGGTCCTCCACACAGCCCAGAGTATGCTCACCAGAGTTCTTCCCCACCTGCTATAGTGGAGTCCCTTGGGGCTGGAAGGATGGGAACAATCAATGGGTGATGGACAACCATGGAAAAGAGGATTTAGTTGGGGTGGGAGAGTCCAGAGGGTAGGTTTCATCCGGATGTTAATTTGATAACTAATTATCCTGCTCTGTTTTCTCTTTAGCACATCTCAGGAGAGTGGAAATTGTTGTGAATGCTGTCAATAGGCAGTGATTATGCATTGTGGGGTGTCTGTGTTTATGCACATAAATCAGGGGTTACTCAGCACGGCCATGGTGTAGCATTTTATGTTTTTGCACAAGAATTTCCAGTGCACCAAACAATTTTATTTAAGTTGAGACATGTTTGAAGTTTGAATGTTATAACACTGTATTTTTCAATCATTGTGTCTTTGTAATCACAGAGGTGGGTGTTTGAGGCCAGGCCTAGCAGAAACCACTGAGTCTCCCCTCAGCTGCTGTTGGGCTGGCATATGAGTGGCACAGCTTGCTGAAAAATAGAAACAATTCTCTTCGGAATATTTTGCTTAATACATCATCCATTTTTGAATTAAAATTATGAATTTTTGTAATTAACTCCAGGGAGCGGCTTGGCAGGTGACAGAATGAGCTTCATAGAGTTTAAGGCCACAAGAGACCATTAGCTCATCTAGTCTGGCCTCCTGCACATCACAGGCTGTTACATTTCCACTAAAGTCCCCTGTGTTGAGCCCAGAGATTCTGAGTTATCAAAGGGCTCGTGGAAGGATGGGCAGGGGCAATGTGGAACTGCACTGGGAGAAGACTCGTTGGATGACTGCAGCTGCTTTGCCAGTGCTTGTGCTAGAACAGAGCAGAGGGACGTGGTGGTAAAAATATGTGACTGAATTTCCTCTGAGCAGGTTAAACACCAGAGGTGATGGGATCCCTGTGCACGGCTGTGCGCACGTTTGTGTGTGGCTGGGCAGTGTTAGAGGTATGGTGCGGAGTTGTGCTGTTGCTGCCATGGCCAACGGCCTGTAGCACAGTCCCCCTGGAGATGCCCAGGTTCACACTCCAGGGCATTGGAGCAGAGTGTTCTCAACAGCTAGAACTCAGCTGCGGAAGGCCTTCTGAGAGGGCATCAGATTGAGCCCTGGCCTGGCCATGGTCCGAGCAAAATGCAAGATCACCTCATTGCTAAAGCCCTTGCCAGGAACAACACCAGGGTCAGCATGAGATGGAGATGGTGAAATAAGAGGAAAGATAAAGAATAAGAGAAAAGAAAATTGGGTTGGTGTGACACAGAGCGGCCCTGGCAAAGGGTCCCCTGTTCTTTGCAAACAGCTCTCACCTCAGACTTGACAAACTCAATACACCAAAGACGTCTTATAGGCTATTTATTCGTCAAGTATAACATGTAACGTATCTACAGAACCCTGTGTTGTCTACCCTTGCCACATCCCAGAACATTCAATGGAAAAGCATCAAAGACCATGGGAAATTATCAAAACCACTTGGAGATGAAAAGGAACATCACAGCAGGCAGGGGATCACCTGAAACGCTGCTGATGCCAGGGAGCTGACACCCAGCTACTACTAGTCAGACTTCCTCTAGCTGTAGGCAGGGGAGAAACGAGGTGACTCTCAGTCCCCAAGAAACATCAGAGTGCAGCAGAGAGAAAAAAAATATTTTCATCCCCACCATCTCTCACTGTGTCAAGCACGTTACACAGAGGACACCTGTAAATACGCAGAGGAGGCCAAACGTTACTTACCGCAGAATCTGCAGTTTGCAGTTCGGGTGTTTCAGTCCCTCACACAGCAGCCGCACTCCGACATCTCCCAGAGAATAATGAGCACCCAGATTCAGCTCTGTCAGGCTCTGGCTGGTTCTGAAAACAACGGCGAGATCCCCGCAGCCAGCATCTGTGACACCGCAGCTCCACATTCTGCAGGAGAGAGGAACACAGAGAAGGGGGATCACAGTGTGAAGGGGGCTTGTCACAGCTGTTCTGACAGGCGGCCCCGCCCACCAGCCCCCTGCCCGACCAATCCATGCGCAGAATGAACTAAAATCTCTGCTCCAGCGCCTGTCCGAACCCCCACCCTATTGCAATGAGGAACCAGTGTTGGGTGGGACTTCCTGCCTGAGCCCCACCCCTTGCACTTGACTCTTGACCAATCAGGACTGTGAATGGACCAGAAACCTCAATCCTTAAAGCTCTGCCATTGACCAATAAAGATTAGGCTTCTGGGAGAGACTTCCTCACTAAGCACCATCCCTCACCGTTTCCACTGACCAACCAGAATTTAAGGGGCAGCCGTCTGGCCACCCTAAGTCCCACCTACCCAGCTCTCAACCAATCAGATTGGACTTGGCACTGATCAGATCCAGAATGGTGCAACCCAATCAGAGCAGTCCTATTGCTACAGGGAGGCTGTAGGGGGAGCCCCCTCCCCAGGCACCTGGGCCAAGCTCAGAGCAGGAGGAGCTGGGAGATCCTGCTCCTCCATGAACCTGGCACTAGCTTGGCTGGTCCCCTACAGGACACAGACGTCCCCTGTCTCTGTCTCTGCCCCCAGCCTGTCAGCTCCCAGCTCTGATCATTAGGCCCAGCACTGGCAGCATCACACCCACCTTCCACTGAGACCAGGGATCAAAGGCTGGGGGGGATTGGAAGACAAAGAGGAGAACTAGGGGGATCCCCAAAGTTTGGGGAAGAAAAGCCCTTGAGAAGAGGGTGACCATGTGACCATGTTGGTAGGGCCTGTTCCAGTAACACTGATGGGGTTATTGCAACTGAAATTTTCTTCTGGTTTCTGCATCCCTTCCTGCAGAGTCTGGGCTCCTGGGGGAGCTGCCACCCAGCAGAGTGTGGAACTATGGCAGCAGCCTGGCTATGACCATGTGCATCTCAGTGACCAGCACCCAGCATGTCTGTCACATACTGACGCTCCGCCATCCTCCTTCCCTCCAGGGCTCACAGGGAACCCTCTGCACTCCCGACAGCTGCCAAATCTTGCACACGTGTAGAGACACCCCACCCACTGCAACTGTCACCTGCACAACTTCCTCCATGACTACAGTTGCCTAGAAAATATGATCGCTCCGCCAAATGGGGAGGGAAGTCCTAATATTTGAGAGAGAAAAAGAGCCCTGAATTTGTATGAGGGAGAGAAGCCCCCACTCCCTGGGGGGCCCCCATCTTCAGTCAGGGTTGGTAGAGCCCCAGAGATATTTTGGAGGCAGAAAGAGAGGCACCCCCAATGCGATGAGAGACTCTAAGTTTGTGTTCAACAATGAAAGAAAAAAACTCATTGGTGTATGTGGGAAACTACGGAGATAAGTGCTAGTGGAGAGAGGTGAGGACAGGGTTTTCTTGATGAAGCAACAGAGAAGAGCTCCACAAGATGTAAAGATTTAAAGGTAAGAAAGGAGGGAAGACAAATGAGAAATTGAGGAGCAAAAGACCCCAAAGTGGTTAGACAACACATGAAGGGAAAGAAGGACCCAACTGGGATAAAAAAGGAGAGATGCCCCCTAAATGAGGAGTGGTGTTGGGGGTAAGCTTTGAGAAGGAGGTAGCTGTGCCAACAGTAGAAGAGTTTATTCTTTGCCCTGGGTGCTGATTAGAGTCCATTCTGGAGGCAGAGTTTCTCTTTGGGAATTTGGTGCTGGGCTCAGATCTCTGGAAGAGGAACTTCTACTGTGTGACCCTCCCATTCCAAAAGAGGTGAATAAATGTAAATATCTCAAGTTTCACTTAGAGTTTACCCGCACTCCCTGTCACTGATTTCTTCTCTGATCTGCAAGGTGATGGACACCTGCCACCACTTGGCAGAAGGTAATGCTGGTGTCAGAGCAGGACACCGGTGCTAGAAGAAGGCACAACAGTACACACAGACAGTCCCTGCCCAGTCTCAAATGGAGAATTAAGACCCATAAGAGATTGAATGACTTGCCCAAGGTCACACAGAGAGTCTGAGATTTGATCCAGCAATTTAATTACACGACCATCCTTTCTTAGTCTCTCGTGTTTCTCAGTTTCAGAAGGGCCCCCATATTTTTTTAACCATCACCTCTTTTTCCCCCTTTTTTTCTCATGGTTGAGGCTCTTAAGGAAGAGCTACTTACCAATCAGGTATTGAGCATTAGGGCCTGAGCAAATGGTGAGGCTTCTCACCGTGATACCTATCGTGATTTGCTAAAGTGTGTTGGAAGAATTCAAAAAGATCTAACTACTGACCAGACCAGACCCAAGCAAACATTTGAAGAATCATAGAATCATAGAATATCAGGGTTGGAAGGGACCCCAGAAGGTCATCTAGTCCAACCCCCTGCTCGAAGCAGGACCAATTCCCAGTTAAATCATCCCAGCCAGGGCTTTGTCAAGCCTGACCTTAAAAACCTCTAAGGAAGGAGATTCTACCACCTCCCTAGGTAACGCATTCCAGTGTTTCACCACCCTCTTAGTGAAAAAGTTTTTCCTAATATCCAATCTAAACCTCCCCCACTGCAACTTGAGACCATTACTCCTCGTTCTGTCATCTGCTACCATTGAGAACAGTCTAGAGCCATCCTCTTTGGAACCCCCTTTCAGGTAGTTGAAAGCAGCTATCAAATCCCCCCTCATTCTTCTCTTCTGCAGGCTAAACAATCCCAGCTCCCTCAGCCTCTCCTCATAAGTCATGTGTTCTAGACCCCTAATCATTTTTGTTGCCCTTCGCTGGACTCTCTCCAATTTATCCACATCCTTCTTGTAGTGTGGGGCCCAAAACTGGACACAGTACTCCAGATGAGGCCTCACCAATATCGAATAGAGGGGAACGATCACGTCCCTCGATCTGCTCGCTATGCCCCTACTTATACATCCCAAAATGCCAT
Source organism: Eretmochelys imbricata (assembly GCF_965152235.1). Lineage (NCBI taxonomy): Eukaryota > Metazoa > Chordata > Testudines > Cheloniidae > Eretmochelys > Eretmochelys imbricata. The sequence goes on from NC_135577.1 coordinate 18,784,062, forward strand.
TGGCCTTCTTGGCAACAAGGGCACACTGCTGACACATATCCAGCTTCTCGTCCACTGTCACCCCTAGGTCCTTTTCTGCAGAACTGCTGCCTAGCCATTCGGTCCCTAGTCTGTAGCGGTGCATTGGATTCTTCCATCCTAAGTGCAGGACCCTGCACTTATCCTTATTGAACCTCATCAGATTTCTTTTGGCCCAAGAGTTGTTGGAAGGGGAAACAAAAATTCAAAATGGGTTCCCTAGAAGTGAGGGAACTCTCATGCGTGCGGAGGAAGGTTGGACTGGCTCAGATCTTTTTGAAATGTCATGTGCCATTTCCAGTATTTTACAAATTTGCTATACATTTCATAGAATCAGAATACCAGGGTTGGAAGTGACCTCAGGAGGTCATCTAGTCCAACCCCCTGCTCAAAGCAGAACCAATCCCCAATTTTTGGCCCAGATCCGGAATGGCCCCCCTCAAGGATTGAACTCACAACCCTGGGGTTAGCACGCCAATGCTCAAACCACTGAGCTATCCCTCCCCACCAATTTCAAGGGCAAAATTGTATTCTGTCAAAGTTACAAGAACATTCATTGTTTTCATCTGAAATTATGTTCTAGGATGGCTTGTAAAAAGGGCCACAACTCATAAAAAACAATGATTAATCTTCACCAGAAGTGGCAGAAATCTTCTAAATGTGAGTGATAATGCAACTATGTACTGAAAATTGTACTGTCTTTGAAAGTTCAGGAAATACTTAGACTCAGGTGTATGCATTTTCCCATACTTTTTTTCCTTACGTTAAAGCAAAAGTCTGTAATCATACAACAATATGAGCTTGTACCCATGAAATGGAAAAAAGTCGTCATTTGTAGACTGGACTGATTTGAGAATGGTTTTTCTGTCTGCAATTTTTATGAAGACATGAAGACAAGAAGACTCCTAACCCCTATTTATAAAATGTTTTTGTTATTACCTCTTCAGCTCTGTGGCCATCAGGAATAACATGACCCCCTACTTCTCAGAATTCTGCCCCTTGGGAAAAGAGGAATCCTAGAAACAGTAGAGGAAATCTAAACCTCCACTTACAACTCTGATCCTTAAATTTGTAGGCTAACGAAGGAGAGTAAGAGCACTTAGAACACCCACAAACAACTGTTGTCACCACTAGTGTTCCCTCTAATTTTCCCCACTCATGTGCAGAATGAATCTTACACTTCCATGTTGGTGCACAGAACAAAATTAATGGGGTGGGGCAGAGGGGTTTGGAGTGTGGGAGGGGGCTCAGGGCTGGGCAGAGGGTTGGGTTAGGTCAGCTCTTCAGCTGATTACATCTGCTGTCATATTGCATAAGAAGAGATGTGGTTTCTCAGGTAGCCATCACACATTCCATTTAAGGTTTTATAGATGAAAATGGGACCTCTACATTTTGCAAAAAAACAATAGGAAGCCAGTGCAGACAATACAGCACAAATGTGTCACATACCACTTTATAAATAGGCATCTGCAGTCTACCCTAGCTGAAGTTTCTGAATTGTCTTGTATGATCCCAAACAGTGCACACTGCAGTAATTCAGTACCAACGTGACAAAGATGTCCAGAATTGTGGTAAGGTCTGCAAATGAAAGGAAAGGTTGGAAGCTTCTTGACATTTGCAGAATGGGAAAAAATAAAGGCCCACACTCTTGACCAGATACAGGGATCGTCCTTGACACTGACAAATTAATACAGGGCCATGGGCAAATTAATACAAGGCTATTGGCAAATTAATTCAAGCTCCTTAGTGGTATTTAAAATCAGAACTTGGATAAAAGGCAATGTAGTATGTGCCATTCTTACCCACTGGCAGATGGAAAGATATCCCAATGGCTGCAAGCTTCACTACCCAATTTCTCTGCTCCATCTCTTCTCACCTTTTTTAATTTCGTCTTCTGTGATTTAGAAACAATAGAGAGCACTGGGAGCTGGATCTCATACCCTTAAGATTTCCTAGAGGCTGGAAATATTGCAATATATCAAAGAAGTTAAAATGAAGGTAATGAAGAGTGCTAAGGGGAAGCAGTCAGTCTGGTTCAGAGGCCCATAGTGTTGACTTCTTTTCTAGATCTGTTTTCACAGCTCATGAGACTCTCTAGATGTGTTTAAAACACGAAAAACAAATCCACTGCCAGCAGCCTTGCTTTCATTATGAGCAACTTGTCACAACAAACAGTGTCCGTCAAGCGTGCTGCCCTGGGGCCGGGGCTAGAGGACTCCCCCAGCCCTCTCCCCACTGGCAACACAGAGCTCCAGGGTAAGGGGCCCCTCTCTCCCGGCCGGTGGCACAGAGGTCCGAGGGAGGTGACGCAAACAGCTCCTTGGTAGAATTTCCTATTTAGGTTGCACTGAGCATGCTCACAGGAACTGAGGCAGCTCAGTAACATTGCTGCTCTTTTTGCCATTACATCGACAGCATGGAGCTTGCAATAGCCCTGCACACCCCAACTTGCTCTCCTCCCCATTTCATGCGCACCCCCTACCACTTTCTTCTCCAGGCCATTGCTGCACGGCTTAGCGGGAACTTCGATTACCACATGCTATTGATAGGTTGAGAAGGTGACCTGGTCAACCTATCAATAGCAGGTGGTGACGGAAGACTGGGCCATTAACTGTCCTGTTGGTGGCACCATGCAGAGGGGCTGGCAGGCTCCCTACTAGTCTCCATGCCACGCAGCTCCCGGGAAGCAGCTGGCATGTTCCCACTCTGGCTCCTACATGTAGGTGATGCCATGGAGCTCCGCACGCTACACCTGCCCCAAGCGCTGCCCCGCCACTCCCGTTGGCTGGGAACTGCAGCCAATAGGAGCTGCGGGGCGCGGTGCCTGTGGATGGGCAGCGTGGAGAGCCACCTGGCCATGTCTCCGTGTAGGAGGTGGAAAGGGGATGTGCCGCTGCTTCCAAAAGCTGCTTGATGTAAGCTCCACCCGGAGCCTGAACCCCTGACCCCCTCCCAGGCCCCAACCTCCTGCCCCAGCCCTGATCCCCCTCCCACCTTCCAAAACCCTCAATCCCAGTCCGGTGCACACCCCTGTACCCCAAACCCTTCATCCCCTGACCCAGCCCAGAGCCTGCACCCCCAGCCAGAGTGCTCACCCCCTCCCACACCCCAACCCCCTGAGCCAGCCTGGTGAAAATAAGCCAGTGAGAGTGGGGAGATCAAGCAATAGAGGGAGGGGGAATGGAGTGACCATGGGGTGGGGCCTCGGAGAGGGGGTGGGGCAGGGGCGGGACCACAGGTGCGGGGTGGGGCTTCAGAGGAGGGACTTTAGAGGAAAGTCAGAGCAGAGGCAGTGCAAGGATGTTTGGGTTTGAGCGAGCAGAAAGTTGGCAACCCTATGCAGCAGACAGTCTGATAACATCAGTGTCCATTGATCCATGCTGAGGCTGCTTCTGTGTCTGTACCTATGGGTTGGGAGGTCTCTCTGGGCCCAGGGCTTGCTCCTCCTGGGAATTTCATAGAGGATTAAGACCATGGCATTAAAGTGACAGAAGAGCTCACAGGGAGCCAGTTTTGAGGAGCAGAGCATTGACTTGATGTGGTCATAGTGACATAAACCATGGAAGAAGTGGACAGTTCTTGTATTATCGGGAACATAGGCATTGTTTTTACATTCAATTTTAGATGCAGTGAAATAGAGCAATCCAGTCTGGAAAGGAAAAGAGGATTTCACAAAATGGCTATGTCCTCGTCTAGGTAGAATGTATGAAGTTTCTGAGCAAACTGGAAATTCCTAATTAAACTATGATTTACTTTTAAAATCAGAATTATACAATAAGAGACTTGAAGTAAGGAAAAAAAATGACACTCTGATAGCTTGGAATAGCATGATCCTAATCTCAGACACAAAAAAAGACATTACAGAGGTAGAAACTAATAATAAACTACTGAAAAAAAATCCTAACAACTGGCGAAACCATGAAAAGGAGAATAAGACAAGAAGAGATGAAAGATACTAGAGATCCTGTTGGTATCCTGGAGGTGAGCGGGCTTCTGCCTGCCCACTACTAAAGGACCTCCCCCAGCCTAAGGGGAGGATCCACAAGTCCGGAATTCCAAATAAGTTTGGGGGACAACTAATGAGATAACAGGAACGGGAGTCAGGTCACAGGGCTAAACGAAGGGAACCTGATGGGGACACCGAGCAGAGAACCACGGACAGTGCCCACTGCTCCTCGAAGGCATCCAGGGAGCCAGCGGACACCGCCCAGAGGAAATCTGCCCAGTTGCGTGAACGGACTGAGGAACAGAAATAGGCCCCACAGTCGCAGGAAACCCCATCAGCCAACTTCCTCTCCCTGGTTTTATAGATGGCCAATTTGGCCAGGGCTAGGAGGAGGCTGACAAGGAAGTCCCGCGACTTTGTTGGGCCATGGATAGGGAGTGCATAGATGAACAGGTGAGGGGAAAAGTGCAACCAAAATCATAATAAAATATCTAGGAGGAGACAGAATAGGGGCTGCAACCTGGCGCACTCCAGGTACACGTGTGCCAGGGTCTCCCTTATGCCGCAAAAGGGGCAGGTGTCCTGGAGGGGACTGAACCTCGCCAAGTACACGCCCGTGCTCATGGCTCCATGAAGGAGCCGCCAGCTGATGTCCCCGGAGGGCCACGGGACCAGGGTGGAATATAGGCTGGCCCACCAGGGCTCCTCACCGAGGCGGCAATAGGTCCCACCACTTCGTGTCAGGGCTGGACGTGAGGCTGAGAAAGTGAAGGGTGTGGAGCATGAGCATGTATAGATGTTTCCTTGGCGCGGTCTGGAAACGAACAGGCTGCAAGTCGTGCAGCCGGCTCACAGAGAAGGGGTGGGGGGGCCAGTTGGGTCCACGGGGCAGGGGCCTGATGAAAAGGTCTGGAGGGCCTGGGGTGGAGGGTGGGTGGGGCATGCCCTCTCGTAGGACCCGGTCGAGGTAGGCCCGATAGCGGGCGGTAAAGCAGCCCTCACCTCCTGAAGTATGTGCCAGGGAGTACGAGGTCTGGAGATCCCCATGTGCCGAGCGAGCATCAGGTGATCCAGCCAGTCTCCCGGGTCATAGTCCAGGAGGTCTCTGACTCTGGTGACTTCTGCCAGAACCAACCTCTGGTGCACAGAGGGGGACTCTGCCACCTGCACACGGAGCTGGGCGTTGTGTAGCAGGGGCTCCACGAGGCCGCCACGGACCTGGTCACCAAGAATAGTTTCCAGGTCTGGATGAAAGGCACAGAGAATGTACTGGCAGTGGCAGAAGTGAAACAGGACATGAAAACCCAGACACCTGAGCAGTAATCTAAAGATTAACCAGAAGGGAATTATTGGAAATCATCCAGAACAAGCAGATGAACAGTAACTATCTCAATACTGTAAAGCAAATAGTCTGAAGTTGGTTTAATTGGAGTGGGCAAAACTCTGTGGTAGCTGTGTTCTGTATCAAAAAATAGAGAAAATAAAGGATATGAAGGGGGAGCATATAAGGGGGTCTCAGAGATGGAGAAGACTGGAGAAAAGGGAGAGGAAAGCAGAGGGGACCTCTGGGGTTCTGTGTAAATCCTCCCCCGGTAATTCAAATGATCAGATGATAATTTATCCCTGAGGGTGAGGGTTGAGGTCCCATATATGAAGGATGTACTTTCCTTGGATTGTTTCCCTTTCAGTCCAAGTGTTATAGGGAGAGTACAGGTCCTTAGGAAAACACTTTTATTTGAGGACAGATTTATATGATATTTTGGTATTTTATTTTTGGATTTAAATGAAGGGGAATGCAGGAAAACATAAATGGGATAGGTGTGGAAGTCTGCAAACTGAAATCGTGCCATATCAAGGCACACCATTTTAATACAATTTAATTAGAAATCGGAGAGACATTTACCACAACAAAATTCAACACTTTAGACAGCCTCTCTGCAGACAATCCTCAATTATAAATGAGAGGTAAGAACTAGATGGATTGCAATCTTTAGTGAAAAGAAAAGGAAAAAACTAAACAAAAACAACCTCCCACCGCCCAAAACTGTGCCAAGGTTACCTGTGTCCACATCTTGCAAACTATTGTAATAATCTTTGTCCAAAATATGCCTTGTGAGGTATCATTTGAGAACTCATGATTTGCTGGTCATTATTGTCCTGGTAAACTGTGTGTGGCAATATTGTGTGTGAAGTTATAAGATTCCACTGTACAGTGTTACTAACACATGTTCCAAACTGAGGTTGGCAAACAGATCAGCCTCAAGCAAAGGAATGTGTGCTCTGCAGAATTTGTATTCAGGAAACAGTCATCAAGCAGGAAGGGGAATTAAAGGAGGGTTAAACAGGTGAGGGAAAAGCAGCAGGGCACAGCCTTCCCCATAGACTTTTTGTCTCCCGAATCCCAGCTGGAAATGCTTCTCTAAGGAGAGACAGGACTATAAAAGAAGTGGCAGACACTCCAGGGATACACCTCTCTCTCTGCCCACTGAATTCATGGCACCTGAAAGACAAAGGGAGCAGCACTGGACTGGTGGAGGGGTTCTGACCAAAGAATTTGGTCAGTAATCTGCTGAAGCATATGGTGGGAATCTTTGCTTTCAATCTAATGTCGCTTGTTAAACTGGCATTAGTAAATATTTTATCTTTATTTTTCTTGTAACCATTTTTGACATTTAAGCCTCGTTACTTGTACTCAGTTAAAATCTATCTCTTTGTAGTTAATAAACTGGTTTTATTGTTTTATCTAATCCAGTGTGTTTAAATTGTAGTGTTTGAAATAGTAAACTGGCATTTTATTTCTATGAAAGAAATGACGGACTGTATATAATTTGTACTCTACAAAAGAAGGCTGGGCAGTATAGAACATACCTTTTGGGGGGAAATCTGAGACTGGGAGTGTGTTGGGGTCACTCTGAAATATAACCAAGGCTGGTGAGAAGAAGAGGTGAGGCTGGCAGGCTGCAGTTACACAGAGACACTCAGGGTGTGGCTTGCATGCTGGCAGGTGGATTGCTAATGATCCAGGTGAGAGCTACTTCAGCAAGGCATTGTAAGGCACCAAAGGTTGCAGGGTAGGGGTGATACAGCTGCTCATAAGTCCGGATGACATAATGGTATGTCACATACACACACACACTTTTTTAAATCTTCAGAAAACTAAATTATTATTATTATCAATAGTTCTGCCCTTTAAAACAACATCATGAATGTCAAAGGAATGGGCAGAAATCAAAGAAAAAAACAAAACGAAAAAGTCCCTACTTCCAGAACATTCTATTTCAGGAGACTGATTTTCAAGGTGTGGAGGGGTATATTATGGGCATTAGAGGTAATTTGTTTCTTCAGATTTGTTTTTCTTTAGCCAAAGAAACAAAAAGAGGAGGAGCCATAATACTGGCTAAACACATGTCCTATCAGATTAAAGATTAATTGAAGGGAAAGGAGGAAGAGTTTATTTTCTCAAAGGGCACAACAGCTGGGTTATGACTAACAGTGGGCTCAGAGGAGATTGAAACGTTGACAACCTGATGATTTATCTGCCAGACATAAAGAAAAGAAACATTTAAACACATTTTAGAAAAATGTCTGGGCTCAAAAATCCCCAAGCCTGCCTTTGCAGCCACTGCAGTGCTCAAGGATCTCTGTCTCTCAGGGCTCCTTCTCAGGGTCAAGCTCCCATGGCTTCTCTCATCTTCTGATCACCTTCTCATGGCTTACAACCCCTGCTGGATGTAACACACATAGACACAGCTGCCACCAAACAGATCTCCTACCCCTGAATTTGCAACCAGACTTCAGAAAAAGTGCTCAGGCTGCATGGCTAAGCTTCTCATCTGCCTTTCCATGTGGCCTATTGTTTCAAGAGGTGGTTCCTATTGTTTCTCCTGTCACTATACAAAAGGATATTTAATTGGTCCTCCTATTTAGCCTGAAAGAAGGCTGGTTGGCAGACCCATCAGAATTTCAAGTTCATTGAGAGGCATTTATAACTTTAAATCTTATTACGCCTTTTTGTTGGGAAGTTGTTACACTTCCCCTTGTATGGATGGTTTTCTTAGAAGGTCAAAAGTGAGTAGGCGAAAGAAAATAATATTTGATGGACCATCAGTGCACAGCAATCCTAAACTGCTCTTCCATGGCCACAGAAGAATTCTCTCTGTACAGAAGCCTCTGATGGCACCTCTACCCAATACTGCTTCCTTCACCATGCCCCTATCCCCACATGCCAGCATAGGGACAGTGGCCAGAGGGATGGGGTGTAGCTGGAGCACCCCTAAACTCTGGCACTCTCCAGCTTCTGGAGGAGAGCCTTTGGGCCAGAGGCAGCCAGTAAATAATAGAGCAAAAACTGCACCTCTCTGCCTAAAGGCCAGGAATCCAAAGTTCAACCCACACCCGTATTTTACAGACACAAAACATGACTGACCATGTTTGGTCAACACCAAAGGTATCCTGTATTCTAAACAAACCCAGCCCTGCACCAGAGCTCAGCAGCTTTATGTTAACTTCCAAGATCTTGGTTTCTCACAGGAGAGTTGCTTCAAATGCCATCACCCGTAGTTAAAGTCTTAGAATCCATGTAAGAGCCATTTTTTAAAAGTGTGAAGTTACATTACAGCCCTGCTGCCACCTACTTCTGCAACTGGGTTAGGAGTTTATCTTAGTTTTGTCTCTACTTGAAAATTTTTTACTAGTTGTGCAGCTTATGTACTGAACAAAAACAAAGGAAAAAAACCTCTCATACAAATCAAACAATGATCCATATTTTTATTTCAGAAGCTATTCATATTTCTTCTTTTTCGTTGCTCCTCCTGCCTGGGATGGTCTCAGTGATTTTTTTAAAACAAAGTTCTTCATTTATTTATTTATTTTGCATTCTGGGTTTGCAATATTTATTGCAGATTCCTTGCTTGGATACTTTATTTTCAGTGGTAGCCTGTACGCCTGGTCCCAGAGATGGACACTACAGGCTCTGTGCTTACATTTCTCAGTATACAGACTCACACTGTGCGGAGGTATAGACGACAATAAGCCTGGTTTACAGTTTAATAAGGATCACCTCCTACTGGCCCTGCAAGCAGTCCCACACCTCAGTTTCCCTCTTGGATACTGAAACAAACTCAATACAACTCTTGGAGTATGTAAATAGCCTTTCCTCAAAGTTGATTTATTACCACAGGTCCTACTACCATAAAAACCAGAATCTCCCCAGCTCAGTCCAAACAATCCATTTGTCCCAACCGTCAAACACCAAGTACAGGTCTAGAGTCTCTCACCACACCTCATCCCAGCCCCTCTAGCTGGGTTGATTCTTTGCCCTGTTTCTTTCCCAGGTATGGTTCCAGGTGTCATCTGGAGATTATCAGTAGTTTCACCCCACCATCATTCCCCAGCCTTCAACCCTCTCTGGTTGCAGCTCTCCAGCTCAGAGAGCCAGCAGACCTCTCCCTCTGCTGCTGTCCACTTTCAGCCCTCGCCAGCCATGGCTCTTTGGCCTCGGGAAGTTTGCAGATGACCCCGGGCCCAACTGCCTTCCTGCCTTCAGCTTTCACCAGCCTGCTCTGGCTCCACTGCTCAACCAGGGAACGTTTTCCATTCCCCGCTACAGGGCAACTCCTCCCTGAAGCTCACAGCCCAGTTCTGCTCTGCTTCCAGGCTCCCTCTGGGTTCTGGACTCCTCCCTCTCAGGATTCTGAATTCTCATTAATAACTTCCAGGGGCAGTCCTGCCCTCCTCATTACACCAAACTAGGGCACATCCTTACTGGAACACGAGAGCTGGGCCCTATTCCACTTAAGGGGCCAGCTTTCCTGCTACAAGCACCTAGCCAAGAATTTTGCATGATTTACATATGGATAAAACAACTCTCCCCCTCCCAGCCTAGCTAAAAAGAACCCCCAAATGCTGCCAAGCACATAACACCCTGCTTTCCCATAATGTAAAGGGGTCCGTTATAGACTGCGAGTGAATCAAGATCAAGAGATGGGTGGGAAACTATTGGAGTTTAACTAGAAATAACTAGCTATGAACCCATAAAAGAGAAGGATATATAAATGGGTCAAATCTCTTGATTCCCCAAAGAAATCCAATTCACATATTTTCATCCCAAATTTTAAGCTTCACATATCTCTCCCATATAAATCAAACATACCATAGATAATTTGTTCCTCCAATGTGTCTTTCACCCTGAATTAGAAGCTATATATATATATATATATATAATCTATGTTGTTCCTCTCATGTCATGCCTTGTGTTCTACTATAAGCCCTGAAAGATGTGAAATGAAAGGTATTAGATGTAACCAAAGAATGTACAGACTAGGAACTATAAGGGATTTTTGTTTTCTTTCTAAATGATTGCTGCACTATAGAAGTGGTATGAAGAAAGGACAAAGAATACTGAAAGAGATAAGCACCTAATCAGGGCATAACTTTGGAACACTAAAAGAAATTCCTTAAAGAGGGGGTAATTTCAGTTGAGAGTCTGAGATAATAATGAAATTCAACTTTAAAATTAATTGAATATAACATCCCTCTGACTAAGAAAAGCTTCTGAGAGATTTGTGGTACATTGACACCACCTACTGGAGATCCACACTTGTCATTCTCTCTGAGCATGGACAGGACAAGTGTCCAATAGAAAATCAGAGGATAGCCCTGGCCAATGAGTCCTGCATTCATGGTATATAAGACTGAGGTCACTGTGTGGGACCCCAGGGTTGATAAATCCATTGAAGAAGGTGCAGGACTAAGAAGCACTGCTGGACATTTGACCAGCCCATAGACCAACTCTCCCCATCCTAGGGTTACCAGGACTGAGAAGAAGAAGCGGTGAGATTTAATTTCAGAAATTGTATTTCACTTTGTGTTCATTAAATATATATGTATAGATAAACTGAATATTATCGTGCTGCATGTTATCGTGCTATTTAGTAAGACCTCAAGTAACCATATTATGGATTTTTGGTAACTAAAGTTATCTGCTTGTTTCTCAAGCCCAAGTATACTGGCCAAAGAGAACCTCAAAATATAGCTTTAACCAACTGATTTTGAGATTTTAATCCTGTCCCTTTTATACTTTAAATACACTTTAAATAGCACTAGCAGGCACCATATTAGTAAACGTGCCTTAAGACAATTGAATGCTTATTCCTTGGAGAATTACTGGAATTACTTAAAGTGGGATAAATGTGTTAATGGGAATAAAGAATTGATAGCTAATGGTTATGAGTAGATGCAATAAGAAATGTGGTGATTTGTGTTGTTCCGTGGTATAGTTGATGGAGCCCAGTGCTGGTCTATGTTAACCACTTGCAAGACTGCATGTGTTCTTTGTGTTCAGTACATGCCTAGAGTATTTGTGTATCTATACCGGACTCACGAAGTGTTGTGTAGATACGTAAGTGGTTCAGGGAGAATTAATAAACTGTTGGTCAGTTAAGAGCCCCATGTGTCCTGATCTGAGAAATACTGTCCAAGGTAAAAGCTGACCTGAAAAGCATCTAGCATTCAAATTTAGTCTGATAACGCTCCCTGGACTCCAAAAAAAAAAAAAAGAGGTTCTCCTATTTAAATTCATTTCCAACATTGGCTACAACATTTATCAAATTGGCTAATCTATTTGTTGGATTTCAGCTCTAAAATCTAACTGGCCCCTTGGGAAATTTGTCAAATAGCCCCACATTGATACTTACAGCTGTGGGTTATGCTGGGCATTTTTAATGTCATAGTGTGGGGTATTAGGCCAGTGCCTTTTGTATAGAATCCCACCACATGCAGCAATTTCATCTCTATTATTATTATTATTATTACATACATTTTAATGGGCTTCTTCCCCAGTGCAGGGGGTTTTGGCAAGAGACAGAGCCTGAGGGAATGGGAAATTGAAACAAAGTGTGCTTACGGTTGGTGGTACTGCCCATCACCTGCTCCAGGGGAAGCAGGCACTGCTGTCTGTTTGGAATCTCATGATATTATAGTTTTTTTTTTTCATTTTAGATATATGGTCTCACCTCATTCTCTCCAGTACCCCTGCTGTTACAATATATGTTGTACCAATATGGTACTATAGTGGGGACACAAGGGATTTTTCCTTTGGCCGGCCATCTACATTACTTTGTCATGCTGTTGGAAGGCTGGTCATTTTTTGTTTCTTGTCTGACCTTGTCAAAGTTTGCTTTGGAAATGCATTGTATTGGAGCCAAACTCCTCCTCGTGCATTTCTCTGATTTCACTATAGATGCCCTTGAAAGCACGGGCTGCTTTAAGAAGCTCCTTTCTGGGCCTTTATTTCACATTAAAAAGTACTTTTGCAAAGTCATAATTATTTTTTGACATATAGGCAGTATTGCCAATTACAGACATCCAAAAGTTATGAGTCATGATTAAAATTAATGCTTTTGTGTTTCTTTTCACTACTCTTCTAGTTTCTGAGTGTGTAGGTTATGCCTGGGTCACATTTTTAATCTTCTCTCCACAATCACGAGGGTCTAGAAAAATAATTATAAATAAAAATTTAAACTGAAATTCTCAAATATTCATATGACTCCAGGAGCTGAGGCTAAATAAAAACCCCACCAAGTATTATAAACCTTGCAATAAAATGGCAAGAATTAGCAATGCTAGGTGGTTCTTTGCACAGTGGATTCTGTAATATGGCTTACAGCTCTTAAATTTCATGAACATGTTATGGTCAGAAATCAGTAGAGCCAGCATCTGTCTCTCAATGGGCAGAGTTGTGTCATGTTTTACGCAGTCCATTCGAAGCAAATGTCCATGAGGAGAACCCTCACTCTAAGCACTTCAGTACTAATGCTCCATGACAACATTTTTTAAAATTTCCTAAAGCTTTTCTCTTGTCTGTCATTCCAGTGCCATCAAGCAGCATTCTGAGCAGAACACTCAGTTGTGACAACTTAAGGCTGAATTTGCTGAGACATATTAACATGCTGTGACAGGGGGCACTGTCCCTCCAGAGGAGCTGCCAGGTCCAGCTCTGTTGTCTTGGTTTCTTCCCTGAATGAGGGCTTCTTGTGGCTGTAGTCCAAAGCAAAGCCCAAGAGGCACTGTCATAAACATACAGCTAAGGGCAGCATAAAATCCCTCCTTTACCTGTAAAGGATTAATCAGTTCCATTAACCTAGTTGGCACCTGACCAAAAGGACCAATGGGGAAAGAAGATACTTTAAAATCTGGGGGAGGAGGGGAGGAAGGCTTTGTTTTGTGCTCTGTGGGGGCTCTCTCCGAGACAAAGAGAGAGAGACCAAGCAAGTAATCCAGCTCCTACTGAAATGATACATCTAACATTACAGAAATAGTAAGTAATAGCAAGGAAATGTGTTAGATTATCTTTTGTTTTAGCTTGTGAATTTTCCCTCTGCTAAGAGGGAGGTTTATCCCTGTTTTTTGTAACTTTGACGTTTTGCCTAGAGGGGAATCCTCTGTGTTTAAATAGACTCATAGACTCATAGATATTAAGGTCAGAAGGGACCATTATGATCATCTAGTCTGACCTCCTGCACAATGCAGGCCACAGAATCTCACCCACCCACTCCCGCAATAAAACTCTCACCTATGTCTGAGCTCTTGAAGTCCTCAAATCATGGTTAAAAGACTTCAAGGTGCAGAGAATCCTCCAGCAAGTGACCCGTGCCCCATGCTGCAGAGACAGGCGAAAAACCCTCACTGCCTCTTCCAATCTGCCCTGGAGGAAAACTCCTTCCCGACCCCAAATATGGCGATCAGCTGAACCCTGAGCACGTGGGCAAGATTCACCAGCCAGATACCCAGGAAAGAATTCTCTGTAGTAACTCAGATCCCACCCCATCTAACATCCCATCACAGGCCATTGGGCCTATTTACCATGAAGAGTTAAAGATCAATTAATTGCCAAAATCATGTCATCCCATCATACCATCTCCTCCATAAACTTATCGAGGTTAATCTTGAAGCCAGATAGATCTTTTGCCCTCACTGCTTCCCTTGGAAGGCTGTTCCAGAACTTCACTCCTCTGATGATTAGAAACCTTCGTCTAATTTCAAGTCTAAACTTCCTGATGGCCAGTTTATATCCATTTGTTCTCATGTCCACATTGGTACTGAGCTTAAATAATTCCTCTCCCTCTCTGGTATTTATCCCTCTGATATAGTTATAGAGAGCAATCATATCTCCTCTCGGCCTTCTTTTAGTTAGGCTAAACAAGCCAAGCTCCTTGAGTCTCCTTTTATAAGACAGGTTTTCCATTCCTCGGATCATCCTAGTAGCCCTTCTCTGTACCTCTTCCAGTTTGAATTCATCCTTCTTAAACATGGGAGACCAGAACTGCACACAGTATTCCAGGTGAGGTCTCATCAGTGCCTTGTATAACGGTACTAACACTTCCTTATCTCTACTTGTAATACCTCGTCTGATGCATCCCAAGACCGCATTAGCTTCTTTCATGGCCATATCACATTGGCGGCTCATAGTCATCCTGTGGTCAACCAATACTCCAAGGTCCTTTTCCTCCTCCATTACTTCTAATTGATGCGTCCCCAGCTTATAACTAAAATTCTTGTTATTAATCCCTAAATGCATGACCCTGCACTTCTCACTATTAAATTTCATCCTATTACTATTACTCCAGTTTACAAGGGCATCCAGATCCTCCTGTATGATATCCCGGTCCTTCTCTAAATTGGCAATACCTCCCAGCTTTGTATCATCCGCAAACTTTATTAGCACACTCCCACTTTTTGTGCCGAGGTCAGTAATAAAAAGATTAAATAAGATTGGTCCCAAAACCGATCCCTGAGGAACTCCACTCGTAACCTCCCTCCAGTCCGACAGTTCATCTTTCAGTATCACCCGCTATAGTCTCCCCTTTCACCAATTCCTTATCCACCTTTCAATTTTCATATTGATCCCCATCTTTTCCAATTTAATGAATAATTCCCCTTGTGGCACGGTATCAAACGCCTCACTGAAATCTAGGTAAATTAGATCCACTGTGTTTCCTTTGTCTAAAAAATCTGTTACTTTCTCAAAGAAGGAGATCAGGTTGGTTTGGCATGATCTACCTTTTGTAAAACCATGTTGTATTTTGTCCCATTTACCATTGACTTCAATGTCCTTAACTACTTTCTCCTTCAAAAAGTTTTCCAAGACCTTGCATACTACAGATGTCAAACTAACAGGCCTGTAGTTACCTGGATCACTTTTTTTTCCTTTCTTAAATATAGGAACTATGTTAGCAATTTCTCCAGTCATAAGGTACAACCCCTGAGTTTACAGATTCATTAAAAATTCTTGCTAATGGGCTTGCAATTTCATGTGCCAATTCCTTTAATATTCTTGGATGAAGATTATCTGGGCTCCCCGATTTAGTCCCATTAAGCTGTTCGAATCTTGCTTCTACCTCAGATATGGTAATATCTACCTCCATATCCTCATTCTCATTTGTCATGCTACCATTATCCCTAAGATCCTCATTAGCCTCATTAAGACTGAGGCAAAGTATTTGTTTAGATATTGGGCCTTGCCTAGATTATCCTTAACCTCCACTCCATCTTTAGTGTTTAGCGGTCCCACTTCTTCTTTCTTTGTTTTCTTCTTATTTATATGGCTATAGAACCTTTTACTATTGGTTTTAATTCCCTTTGCAAGGTCCAACTCTACTTGACTTTTAGCCTTTCTCACTTTATCCCTACATGTTCTGACCTCAATAAGGTAGCTTTCCTTGCTGATCCCTCCCATCTTCCACTCCCTGTATGCTTTCTGCTTTTTCTTAAATCACCTCTCTGAGATGAGATGCTTGCTCATCCAGCGTGGTCTACAACTCCTGCCTATGAATTTTTTCCCCTTTCTTGAGATGCAGGCTTCCGATAGCTTCTGCAGCTTTGACTTGAAGTAATCCCAGGCCTCCTCCGCCTTTAGATCCATAAGTTCTTCAGTCCAATCCACTTCCCTAACTAATTTCCTTAATTTTTGAAAGTCAGCCCTTTTGAAATCATATACCCTAGTTGCAGATTTATTTTTGTTTATCCTTCCATTCAGTTAGAACTGAATTAGCTCATGATCACTTGAACCAAGATTGTCCCCTACAACCATTTCTTCTATGAGGTCCTCACTACTCACCAAAACCAAATCTAAAATTACATCCCCTCTTGTCGGTTCAGCAACTACTTGATGAAGGAATCCATCAGCTATCGCATCTAGGAAAATCTGAGCCCTATTATTCTTACTAGCACTTGTCCTCCAGTCTATATCTGGGAAGTTAAAGTCTCCCATGATCACGCAGTTTCCATTAGTATTTACTTCATTAAAAACATTAAAAAGGGCTCTATCCATATCCAAATTAGATCCCGGTGGTCTATAGCACACCCCAAGCACTATCACAGGGGAGGCTCTAGTAGTTTTCTTCCCCAATGTGATTTTTGCCCAGACGGACTCTGTCTTATCCATTCCATCGCTTCTTATTTCTTTACATTCTACGTCATCATTGATATACAATGCTACTCCACCACCTTTACCTTTATTTCTGTCTTTCCTAAACAGCACTTGCCCTTCAATACCTGTAGTCCACTCATGACTACTATTCCACCATGTTTCCGTTATCCCGATAATATCTGGTTTCACTTCCTGCACCAGTAGCTCTAGTTCCTCCATTTTGTTACCTAGGCTCCTCACATTGGTGTACAAACATCTTAATTTTTGCTGTTTGGCCTCGCTCACATTCTTTACCCGATTAGGCACGGTCATTCTACAGCCAGTATAACCTATTAGACTGGTATCCACACTGCCCTTCCTCCTTATATACATTCTCCTACCCACGGCTGTATCCTTTCTTACTTTGTTTTCTTCCCTCTCAATGTTAAAATCCGGCCTGGAGATTACCTGGACAACTCCCAACCATCTCCCCCAAATTCCTAGTTTAAAGCTCTCTTAATCAGTTGTGCCAGCCTCCATCCTAGAAGTCTATTTCCTTCCTTACTCAGATGATGTCCATCCCGAGAGAACAGTCCTCTGTCCATGAATGCTTCCCAGTGGCCATAAATCCCAAAGCCCTCCTTATAAAACCACTGCCTGAGCTATCTGCTGATAGTCATAATCTTTTCACACCTTTGTTGCCCTTCTCTAGGAACAGGCAGAATCCCACTGAAGATCACCTGAGCCTCGATTTCCTTAAGCATCTTCCCCAGCCTGCCATAGTCTCCCTTGATACGTTCCAGCGAGAATCTACCAGTATCATTTGTTCCCACATGAAGGACGATCAGTGGATTCTTTTCCACTCCCTTTAGGATCCTCTTCAACCTCAGATCCACATCCTGTATCTTAGCACCTGGTCAGCAGCACAGCACACCCTCTATTCTCTGGATCAGCTCTGGTTACAGACCTGTCCATTCTTCTCAGTAAGGAGTCCCTGATCACGTAGACCTGCCTTTTCCTGGTGATGGTGCGATTCTCCGGTCTATCCCCTGTTCCCTCTGGCTGCAAGTTCTTTCCATTTCTATTCTCCCTTGTAATCCTCTTCAACCCATCCTGTATCCTCCTGGGGCTCATATTTGGTGTAGTCTCCATTGATTCTTCCCCTTTTCCTATTGGACTAGCCGCTCTTCTCTTCTTCCTTGCCCTTCCACCTTCAGTGACCACCTGCTGAGCCCCTTCTTCATTTTCCAACTCTGCAAACCTGTTCTTGAGCTCTATTTCTCCTTCACTAGCCTGTCTTTTCCTCTGCCTGGTTCTCTTAGTCACATGCTTCCACTGTCCATTTTCTTCACCCAGCAGTCTCCCCTCAGAGTTCTTCGATCCTGCTTCCATCTGCAAGTCTGAGCTTTTCCCTTCAGCCGCCTCGTGTCTTTGCTCCGTAATCTGCTTGAACCCCCTTCTAAACTCAACCAGACTTTCCACCTGCATCTCCAATCCTCGGATCTTTTCTTCCATCAGCTCTATCAGACAGCACTTCATGCAGACAAAACTCTTTCCAGGTACCCCCTCCAGAATCATGTACATACCACAGCTTCCACATCCAGGTGTCTTCATTGTGTCCTCCACTGCTTGCGTCATTACCACTGCTGCCTCTGTATCTGTCATAGCCTTCCCACCTAAATCCTGTTAATCTGGGAAACACAAACCACACCAAAACACCACCATCCACAGCAAAAACAAACCCCAAACAAGCACCGCAATACAAACTCCCCTTTCAAACTCCCACTCAAACTCCCCTGTTTACAGCTCTGTTTGCTGGTTCCTGTGCCGCAGCTGTCTGTGGGTAAATCTTATTACCCTGTAAAATTACTTTCCATCCTGATTTTACAGAGGTGCTTCTTTTACTTATTTTCTTTATAATAAAGTTCTGTTTTTTTAAGAATCTGATTGGTTTTTAGTATCCTAAAAACCGAAAGGTCTGGTCTGTGCTCACCTTGTTTACCTATCTGGTTGGTAGATTATTCTCAAGCCTCCCCAGGAAAGGGAAATGAAGGGCCTTGGGGGAATATTTTGGGGAAACAGTAATTCCAAGTGGTCCTTTTCCTGAATCTTTGTCTAACTCACTTGGTGGTGGAAGCAGTACCCATCCAAGGACAAGGAAGGATTTGTGCCTTGGGGAAGTTTTTAACCTAAGCTGGTAGAAATAAGCTCAGGGGGTCTTTCATGCGGGTCCCCACATCTGTATCCCAGAGTTCAGAGTCGGGAGGGAACCCTGACATGGTGGCAGAGTGGTGGGATAATTTTGAACGAGAAGCACAAGCCTCAGGATATTAAAAGGACTTTTTTTTCTTTTGGCTGATCAAAAACCAGGGAGGTTTTTTTTAAAAAACGACACTTTATTTTCTTTTAGCTGAGAGCAGCTGGAGGTTTTTTTTTCTCTGCCTCGGGGCAGAGTAGTTAAGTCTTGCAAGGGAATTCACAAGCTGTATTTTTTTTTCTTTCTAGCTCTTGGTTTAGACTAGGCTAATGGCAGGGAGGCTAGGATGACAGAAAGTGATGTCTAAAAGAAACTAGATTTAGCTAGACTGGAAGCAAAAGAGAAAGAAAACGAACATACGAGATGGATGGAATTAAGTTAATTAGAAATTAACGAAGAGGGAAGCTGCCCACAAGAGAGCTGTGGAGGCAGAAACAGCCAGGGAGGAGGCTGCCCACAAGAGAGCTATGGAGGCCCAGAAGTATGCTCAGGAGGAGAGGGAAAGAGAGAGGAAGCATGACCTGGAGGTGATGAAGTTGAAATGACAAAAACCTTCAGCAGCTGGCTCCACTTCCCCAAAAATTCACAAATGGGAGCGACTATGTCCACAGTATGATGAATCCAATGATACTGATGAATATTTCATCACCTTTGAGAGACTGTGCACCCTCCATGCAATTCCTGAAGATCACAAGATGACCATATTGGTAGCAAAATTGACTGGAAGAGCTCTGGACATATTCAACAAGATGCCTATTGAGGATGCTTCTGACTATGGTAAATTTAAGGATTTGATTTTGAAACAATTTCAAATTACAACTGAAATGTACAGAGTAAAAATTAGAGCCCTTAAGAGAGGGGCTGGACTAAGTAACATGGCTTATGTAAGCCAGATGAAGGATCTGTTAGATAAATGGGTCAAAGACAGAGGTGTAACTAGCTTTGAAGGAATGTGTGATTTGGTTATCCAGGAGCAGTTCCTGACTATGACCAATGATGATGTCAAACAGTGTTTATGGGATAAGAAAATGGACTCAGCAGAAAGTCTTGCTTCTTATGTTGATCAATACAAACAGTCCAAGACCGTCAGAGAGGCGGGGCAAATCGGAACAAAACAGGTGGAGGTAGCAGAAAGGAATAACCCTGGTTGCAGTTTGGGCGGATACCAGATGGGATACCCCGAGACCACACCATACCACCCCAACTACAGCCCAAGGAAAACCCCAGATGACACCTTATCGTCCCACCACACCATTCTCCAGCAACCCACCTCGCCCCAGTGACCAGTCAGCTGGACGATATTTTAAATGTAACAAGCCGGGGCATGTAAAGGCCAACTGCCCCAAGAACCCCAATAGATTAGAGTTCATTGCACCAGGGTCACACCAAAGGTCCTCAGGCCCAGATGCCTCCCAGATACCCTCAGAGCGAAGGGAAACTGTGAGTGTGGGCAGGAAGAAAGTTATTGCATGGAGGGACACTGGAGCACAGGTGTCAGCTATCCACCAATCCTTAGTGGACCCCAAATTCATCAACCCAGAGGCACAAGTGACAATTCAACCCTTCAAGTCAACCTCTTTTGACTTGCCTACAGCCAAGTTGCCTGTCCAATACAAGGGCTAGTCCACAGGAATGTGGACTTTTGCAGTCTATGATGATTATCCCATTCCCATGCTGCTGGGGGAAGACTTGGCCCACCATGTGAAGCTAGCCAAGAGGGTGGGAATGGTTAAGCAAGGCTAAGCACCAGGCTAAGCAAGCCTTCACACCTAGCTCTGTTCCTGAGCCTTCGACAAGAGCCCAGTCTGTGTTACCAGAGACCCAGACTGAGGTGGTGGAACCGGAACCCAGGCCAGTGTCTGCGACACAGTCGAGGATCCAGTCCCAGAGACCCAGCCAGAGCCAGTCCCAGAACCGGAACTGGTGGAGCAACGAGCACCAGACCGATTGCCAGCACTGACTGAGTCCAGCACTTGCAACCCCGTCTACAACTCCAATGCCTGAGAGCACCACTGAGCCCGCACTGGCAACAGCAGTTAAACCTGTGCAAGAGGCTCAGCCGGAACCTGAAACACAACATAGTGCACCAGCGGAGAGCGGTTCACAGTCAACAGAAACAGCCCCATCACCTGCATCACTTCCAGAGGGACCAAGCCCGAGTCCACAATCCAATGCAAAAATTGGGGATTGGTCCTGCTTTGAGCAGGGGGTTGGACTAGATGACCTCCTGAGGTCTCCTCCAACCCTGATATACTATGATTCTAATGAGAACTGATGTCTCCAGCATGAAGGGAACAGTTCCAGGCTGAGCAGGAAGCAGATGAAAGCCTCCAGGGAGCTTGGACGGCAGCACAGAGCAACCCACCGCCTCCCAGCTCTTCTAACCAATCCCGGTTTGTTCTGGAAAGAGGACTTTTATAAAAGAAAACTCTTTCTGGTGGGCACCAGGAGGACTGACATTCTCAAAGACAGTTGGTAGTTCCAACTAAGTACCTAGTAAAGCTCTTGAGTTTAGCCCACAATCATCCTAGTGGCCATGCTGGGGTGAACAGAACCAAAGACCGTTTGGGGAAGTCCTTCCACTGGGAGGGAATGGGCAAGGACATTTCTACTTATGTTCGATCTTGTGAGGTGTGCCAAAGAGTGGGAAAACCCCAAGACCAAGTCAAAGCCCCTCTCCAGCCACTCCCCATAATTAAAGTTCCATTTCAGCTAGTAGCTGTGGATATTCTGGGTCCTTTCCTGAAAAAGACACCCAGAGGAAAGCAGTACATGCTGACTTTCATGGTTTTTGCCACCCGATGGCTAGAAGCAGTAGCTCTAAGCAACGCCAGGTCTAAAAGTGTCTGCCAGACACTAACAGACATTTTTGCCAGGGTAGGTTGGCCCTCTGACATCCTTATGGATTCGGGAACTAATTTCCTGGCAGGGACCATGAAAAGCCTTTGGGAAGCTCATGGGGTAAATCACTTGGTTGCCACCCCTTACTACCATCAAACAAATGGCATGGTGGAGAAGTTTAATGGAACTTTGGGGGCCATGATACGTAAATTCGTAAATGAGCACTCCAATGATTGGGACCTAGTGTTGCAGCAGTTGCTCTTTGCCTACAGGGCTGTACCACATCCCAGTTTAGGGTTTTCACCATTTGAATTTGTGTACGGCTGCGAGGTTAAGGGGCCATTACAGTTGGTGAAACAGCAATGGGAGGGGTTTACACCTTCTCTAGGAACTAACATTCTGGACTTTGTAACCAACCTACAAAACACCCTCCGAACCTCTTTAGCTCTTGCTAGAGAAAACCTAAAAGATGCTCAGGAAGAGCAAAAGGCCTGGTATGATAACCATGCCAGAGATCAATCCTTCAAAGTAGGGGACCAGGTCATGGTCTTGCAAGTGCTCTAGGCCCATAAGATGGAAGCGTCATGGGAAGGGCCATTCACAGTCCAAGAGCGCCTGGGAGCTGTTAACTATCTCATAGCATCCCCCACCTCAAACCTAAAGTGTACCATGTTAATTCTCCAAAGCCTTTTTATTCCAGAGAATTAAAGGTTTGTCAGTTTACAGCCCAGGGAGGAGATGATGCTGAGTGGCCTGAAGGTGTCTACTACGAAGGGAAAAGTGATGGTGGCGTGGAAGAGGTGAACCTCTCCATGACCCTTGGACATATGCAGCGACAGCAGATCAAGGAGCTGTGCACTAGCTTCGCACCGATGTTCTCAGCCACCCCAGGACGGACCGAATGGGCATACCACTCCATCGACACAGGTAATGCTCACCCAATTAGAGCCCAACCTTACCGGGTGGCTCCTCAAGCCAAAACTGCTATAGAATGGGAGATCCAGGACATACTACAAATGGGTGTAATCCTCCCCTCTAACAGTGCATGGGCATCTCCAGTGGTTCTAGGTCCCAAACCAGATGGGGAGATACACGTTTGTGTGGACTACCGTAAGCTAAATGCTGTAACTCGCCCAGACAACTATCCAGTGCCACGCACAGATGAGCTATTGGAGAAACTGGGACGTGCCCAGCTCATCTCTACCTGAGACTTAACCAAGGGGTACTGGCAAGTACCACTAGATGAATCTGCCAAGGAAAGGTCAGCCTTCACCACCCATGCCGGGCTGTATGAATTTAATGTGCTTCCTTTTGGGCTGCAAAATGCACCCGCCGCCTTCCAAAGATTTGTAGATGGTCTCCTAGCAGGATTGGGAGAATCTGCAGTCACTTACCTTGATGATGTGGCCATTTTTTCTGATTCATGGGCAGAACACCTGGAGCATCTACAAAAAGTCTTCGAGCGCATAAGGGAGGCAGGACTATCTGTTAAGGCGAAGAAGTGTCAAATAGGCCTAAACAGAGTGACTTACCTTGGACACCAGGTTGGTAAAGGAACTATCAACCCCCTACAGGCCAAAGTGAATGCTATCCAAAAGTGGCCTGTCCCAAAGTCAAAGAAACAGGTTCAATCCTTCTTAGGCTTGGCCGAATATTACAGGCGACATTACACTACAGCCAAATCGCTGCCCCACTGACAGATCTAACCAAAAAGAAAAGCCAAATGCAGTTCACTGGACTGAGGAGTGTCAGAAGACCTTTAACCACCTTAAAGCAACACTCATGTCTGACCCTGTGCTAAGGGCCCCAGACTTTGACAAACCGTTCCTAGTAACCACAGATGCATCCGAGCATGGTGTGGGAGCAGTTTTAATGCAGGAAGGACTGGATCAAGAATTCCATCCTGTAGTGTTTCTCAGCAAAAAACTGTCTGAGAGGGAAAGCCACTGGTCAATCAACGAAAAGGAATGTTACGCCATTGTGTACGCGCTAGAAAAGCTACACCCATATGTTTGGGACGGCATTTCCAGCTAAAAACTGACTATGCTGCGCTGAAGTGGCTTCATACCATCAAGAACAATAACAAAAAACTTCTTCAGTGGAGTTAGCTCTCCAAGATTTTGATTTCGACATACAACACATTTCAGGAGCTTCCAACAAAGTGGCTGATGCACTCTCCCATGAAAGTTTCCCAGAATCAACTGGTTAAAATCATCCTTGAAATGTGGAAATTATTGTTAGTTTTTATATAATCAGTAGTATATTTAGAGATGCATGTGTCTTATTCATTCTGTTTTCTCCTAGAGCTCCAGGAAGAAATCACAGCCAGTGTGGAGCAGGCTGTCCAACACCACCTGTGATTTGGGGGGCATATCATAAACATACAGCTAAGGGTAGCATAAAATCCCACCTTTACCTGTAAAGGGTTAATCAGTTCCATTAACCTAGTTGTCACCTGACCAGAAGGACCAACTGGGAAAGAAGATACTTTCAAATCTGGGGAGGGGAGGCTTTGTTTTGTGCTCTGTGGGGGCTCTCTCCGAGACAAAGAGAGAGAGAGACCAAGCAAGTAATCCAGCTCCTACTGAAATGATACATCTAACATTACAGAAATAGTAAGTAATAGCAAGGAAATGTGTTAGATCATCTTTTGTTTTAGCCTGTGAATTTCCCTTATGCTAAGAGGGAGGTTTGTTCTGTTTTTGTAACTTTGAAGCTGAACCTAGAGGGGAATCCTCTGTTTTAAATCTTTTTATTACCCTGTAAAATTACCTTCCATCCTGATTTTAAAGTGATGCTTCTTTTACTTTTTTTTTTATAATAAAGTTCTGGTTTTTTAAGAATCTGATTAGTTTTTAGTGTCCTAAAAACCCAAGGGTCTGGTCTGTGCTCACCTTGTTTACCTATCTGGTTGGTAGATTATTCTCAAGCCTCCGCAGGGAGGGGGGTGAAGGGGCTTAGGGGAATATTTTGCGGAAACAGTAACTCCAAGTGATCCTTTTCCTGAATCTTTGTCTACCTCACTTGGTGGTGGCAGCAGTACCCATCCAAGAACAAGGGAGGATTTGTGCCTTGGGGAAGTTTTTAACTAAGCTGGTAGAAATAAGCTTAGGGGGTCTTTCATGCGGGTCTCCACATCTGTACCCCAGAGTTCAGAGTGGGGAGGGAACCCTGACAGGCACTCTGATTATTAAGTAGCTCTGCCTTAAAAACCTTAACCATAGAAAAGAGATGATATCCATTTTAAAAAAGGCACATTTCTGGAACCGAGAAACACAAGAATGAGCACAGCTCCCTCACAAGACAGTCTGGTTGTGCAGTTAAAGCCCTGGATGAGAACTTGGGAGATCTGTGTTCAGTTACTGGCTCTACCATACACTACCTGAGTGACCTCGGGAAAGTCATTCCATCTTTCTGAGTGTCTATTTTTCATCTGAAAAATGGGAATTGTAATATTCCTTCCCCTTCCCTTTGTCTGTCCTGGAATGAGATGGTCACACAGCATAAAGGGCTGTCTCCTCTTCAAGGAACTCAGTCCAACACCAAACTCCCAAGCAGAAACCTGCCTCCAGAATAGACTATAATCAGAGCACAAGGCAGACAGCAAAGTCTCTGGCTGCTTGCACAGTTCCCTCCTTCCCAAAACTGCATCTCCACCAAATCTTGCAAAACCCAATAAAACTAACACAATACATGTCACCCCAAGACTAAAACCTTGCTTACGTGATAAAAAAGAACTTGGAAGACTATAACAGAACTGCCTGGTGACACCTTCCAATACAACAAGTCCAGTGCCCAACACACTGAGGCCTTTATAGTGGCTGGGGTACTTAAGCAATACTGTAATACACTAATAATTAAATGACAAAAATCTTGTTTATTTCAGAGTTAAGGTTGCCCAGTGATAGCTCATGCCCTTCTCACACTTCAGAAAACCAGGAAATACAGAGTGAAGGTAAACACCCACACAACCTTAACTCTGCCCGCTGGAGCTGTCAATAGTCACTGGGAATTAAGTGCATCCCCTACAGATGCATTCACTATGTTAGGTGTAACTGTACTGAATGGTTCAGGAATAAGTTGAAGCAGCTTGGAAGAACTGTGATTGTGATATGAGGAGATCTATGGATTAGCTTGAGGAGTGTCATCATAGAGCTGTGACCCTGATATGAGGGGATCTGCGTCTGAGTCTCCTCTGTGTGTATTCTCAAAAGAAAGAGGATGTGAACCACGAGGTTCCAGTCTGCATCATTTCAGTAGAGAATTGTGGAGGTTGTGTCAGGAGCAGGGCACTGGGTGCTATGGCAATTGTCAGTGGTGAGGTGGGATATGAGAGCAGTCTGTGGTAGGGGAAAGTATAGGTTGAGGTAGTAACCTGTGTGCAAGTCTGAAGGGATTGTAAAGGGTATGAAGGGGTTGTTAAATTTTACAAGTGTGGCATTCTCTCCGGGGAGTAGGCTCAGTGTTTGAGTGTAGATCAAGGGCAGGTAGCACCTGTCCATCACAATGAAAAGGCAGAGTGCAAATGTGTGTGTTATGGGCATTCTAAGACATCACTCAGAGAGGACAGAGTTAAGGTTGTGTGGGCATTTACCTTAAGTTTTTCTCAGACATTTACAGTTCATTCTCAAATTTCTACTCAAGGTGGGTTTCACACCTCGAAGTTGAAGGGTCAGAGGGGTGGTAAGTGGCCCATGCATCTCAATGAGATGTTGTCAGCTGAAAGAGAATAACCTATGGGGATGAAGACAGCCTGAAAAAATAGCTCTGTCTCAGGCATGTGTTCTTAGTGCATGCTCTGAGCATGACCTGTTATAAGCTAGAGGGCAGGGCTTCCCCAGATCCTGGCTCACATGTGGGATAGGGAAACAGGCTCAGACACCCACAACAGGCAAGCCCCCTGGCACCCGCCTCATTTGAGGGGGGAATGGATGAGGGTCAGACTCCCATAGATGGGCACCGACTCCCAGAGCCAAGCACACATGGAGAGGTGGGGGACAGGGAGCGGGGCTCAGATACCACCACAGGGACAGTGACTTCCAGATTACATGGAGGGGTTAGAGAGAGGGGCTCAGATACCCCAGAAAGGCAATCCTCCTTCAGAACCTGGCTCACATGAGGGGGCAGTGATGGGGGTCACACCCCATAGATGGTCGGGAGCCCCCTAGAGCCTCACACTTACACAGGAGCATGGAGAAGAGTTCAGACACCACCAGGGGGACAAGGAACCCCAAGTCACATAAGGAATAGGAAGAGGGGCTCAGACCCCCCTGGAAAAGCAACCCCCCCCCCCGAACCTGGTTCACATGAGGGGAGCAAGGAGGGGGGAGGTCATGACCCTGTACATAGATTGGGGGAAACCCAGATTGTGGCACACACAAACCAATGTGGCACACACATTCCCCTGTGCCCCTAGACCCCCATTATCTGAGCCTTAACCCTCTTCCCACCTACTCTTTCACCCCAATCACCCTCCTCTCC
The DNA here is from genome assembly GCF_965152235.1 of Eretmochelys imbricata. Taxonomy (NCBI): domain Eukaryota; kingdom Metazoa; phylum Chordata; order Testudines; family Cheloniidae; genus Eretmochelys; species Eretmochelys imbricata. The sequence goes on from NC_135577.1 coordinate 18,811,011, forward strand.
AAGCGAGCATTTGCTTGTGTGGCTTTTTTTCACACAATAGTTTCAGCACCTTCTGCATTTTCTGCCATACTCAGATTCTGTTCCCCCAAAATTAAAATCCCCCTGTAATAGATGTAGATTGGAGCAATATGCCTGCTTCTTTTACCTCAGATTTCTGCCCCTGATTGGATTTGGACTCTCAGTGCCAGGGGTGGTACTCAGATGCAATTACCATAACACATCCACAGAGCCACCCAGGTCCTGTGATAGGTGGTTTTCCAGACAGTAGACTCTGTTTCTGCACATGACAGTAGCTGAGGCGCATCATTTGGACCATCCAACTGCTGGGCCACAAATCATGATTAAAGGAGAAGCATATGGAGGTTCTCTTGACCAAATCAATGCTGTATCTGGTCATGAACACTGAGATGCAGGGAGCCCATTAACTGGTAACGTGGGCCTAAAATTGTGGAAGAGTTTTTGTACAAGCACAAATTTGGTCGCTCAATGGCCAGAGCTTTTGGCTTCCAGTCAGAGTTGGTGAAACAAGATCCATCATGCAAATATTTTATAATGTAAGCTAAAAAAAACCCTTCACACAAACTTAAATCTTTGTTTTTAATCTTGACTTCTGTCAGGGTAAATCCCCCCACTCTGAACTCTAGGATACAGATGTGGGGACCCACATGAAAGACCCCCTAAGCTTATATTCTACCAGCTTAGGTTAAAACTTCTCCAAGGCAAAATTCCCCCTCTTGTCCTTGGACTGGTATTGCTGCCAACACCAAGGGATTTACACAAAAATTCAGGGAAGGGTCACTTGGAATCCCTATCCTCCCATATATCCCCCAAGGCTCCTTTACCCCCATTCCTGGAGAGGCTTGAGAATAAAATACCAACCAGTTGCTTCAGCAATGTGAGCACAACCAGACTCTTTGTCTTCAGGACACTGAAATCAATCAGGTTCTTAAAAGAAGAACTTTTATTATAAAGAAAAAAAGTAAAAGAATCACACCTGAAAAATCAGGATGAAAGGTAACTTTTACAGGGTAATAAAAAGATTTAAAACACAGAGGATTCCCCTCTGGGGTCAGCTTCACAGTTACAAAAACAGGAATGAAATACTTCTCTAGCATAGGGAAATTCACAAGCCAAAACAAGAGATAACCAAACACATTTCCTTGCCCTACTCACAGTTCCTGTGGTTTTAGATGGATTATTCCAGGTATGGTTTTAGGAGATAGTGTGCCTGCTGGCATTTCCCTCTGTCCAGAGAGAGAACAACCCACAGAACAACAAAACAAATCCTTCCCCCCCCAGATTTGAAATTATCTTCTTTCCTCATTGGTCCTTCTGGTCAGGTGCCAACTTGGTCATCTGAACTGCTTAACCCCTTACAGGTAAGGCAATCCAGTACAGCTGCCAAGGAGGGATTTTATGCTACAGAATGGGCTGGCATACATAAAGGTTGCTATCCTTCCCCCTATATTCATGACATGCCCCTCAAATCACAGACGGTGCTGGACAGCCTGTTTCACACTGGCTCTGATTTCTTCCTGGAGCTCTAGGAGAAAATAGAGTTAATAAGATAATTATAACCTTTAATTTTACTACCAATTACATGAAGACTAGACAGTATTTTCCACATTTCAAGGGCTAAAATGACTTAGAATACAGGGACATTTTTACCCAGCTGATTCTGGGCAACTTTCATGGGAGAGTGCATCAGCCACTTTGTTAGAAGCTCCTGAAATGTGTTGAATTTCAAAATCAAAATCTTGAAGAGCTAAACTCCACTGAAGAAGTTTCTTGTTATTTTCCTTGATGGTATGAAGCCACTTCAGTGCAGCATGGTCGGTCTGCAGGTGGAAACACCATCCCCAAACGTATGGGCGTACCTTCTCCAGAGCATACACAATGCCATAACATTCCTTCTAGCAACCTGATTAGGAAACTACTGAATAACTGCATCCAGCTTCACCTGTCCATTGCAATATCCAGTTGGGTTTAGGCCTAGACAGAGATGGCTTTGATGAGGCCGAGAATGCTTTGTTCCCAGCTCTCACATCCTTGGTCCTGGGCTTTGTGAATGGCAGTGTCCCAGAGGAGCCCAGCAATCGCAGCAGTTCACAGATCAAAATTTGGTCCTTCATGTTACTGGAGTTAGAGCCGTATTATTATTATTATTATTTGTATTACAGTAGCAGAACTCACCTTTATCCTCATTGCTCCATTCCTCCATTGGACCACAGTGCTGTATAACTTTAGGAATCTGGCCTGGAGTCTGGCGTCTATGATGCGCTGGTTAGTAGGTTCCCAGTTGATGAGTGATTTTTCTGCACAATCTGTTATAATGAGAATTACTCCCTCTGAGTGCTTGTTGTCACTACGCCCTGAATAAATCAGATATTTCTTCTCTTGCCTGAAGCACTTCTTATCCACATCTCTCAATCTGCTCTCACCGATGCCCAGGATTTCAAGTCTATACTTGTCCATAACTCTCATGATCTGCAAGATCGTTGATGTGTGAAACATTGTTCTCACATACCAGTAACCAGCCCTGAAGCGTTTTCTTGCTTTCAGCATCCAACTTTTCAGGGACTTGGCTTCCAGAGACTGGCTTTCATCAGGAGCCTTCCTGAAGCACAAAGGGGAAGCAGTGTTCATTTTTACCGGAATGGTAGCCTGGTTCTGTTTCTACAACTGGTGAGGTGTTTTTACAAGACGACGTGTTTAGCCTTGCACTCGACCCTCCCCGCTTTATCTGGGCTTGGGACTGAAAGACACAAGCACAAGATGCAGCAATGCAGAAGTGTATTAGTAACACAAACACCAGTCTAGGATAGGTAGACAGCAAATGCCAGGAAGACCGAGACTTAGCTAATGATATTACGCTATTGAGCAACAGCCCCAAAAATTTACAAAGTCAGACAACTTGGGAAAAATAGCAGGCTAAGCAGGGCTCAGAGGTAATTATGCTAAAGCAAATATCCTTGAACCCCAGAGGTCAAGCAGTAACAGCACATTAGAATTCAAAAATATCAGACAAATTGTTCTACTTTCTTATCTCAGAAGCACCACATTGACCATCAGATAGCTCCAGAAGGAAGTGACATCAAGTACAGGAAAGTATCAGAGGGGTTGCTGTCTTAGTCTCTAGCCACAAAAACAATGAGGAGTCCCGGTGGCACTTTAAAGACTAACAGATTTTTTTTGGCATTAGTTTTTGTGGGTAAAAAATCCACTTCTTCAGATGCATGGAGTGAAAATTACATATATGGGCATAAATATACTGGCACATGAAGAGAAGGGAGTTACCTTACAGGTGGAGAACCAGTGTTGACAAGGCCAGTTCAGTCAGGGTGGATGAGGTCCACTCCCAATAACTGGTGAAGAGGTGTCAATACCAAGAGAGGGAAAATTGCTTTTGTAGTGAGTAAGCCACTCCCAGTCCGTATTCAAGCCCAAATTAATGGTGTTAAGTTTCTGAATGAATTGTGGCTCTTCACTTTCTCTTTGAAGTCTGTTTTTGAAGTTTTTTTGTTGAAGGATGGCTACTTTTAAATCTGTTATTGAATGTCTAGGGAGATTGAAGTGTTCTCCTACTGGCTTTTGTATGTTACCATTCCTGATGTCTGATTTGTGTCCATTTATTCTTTTATGTAGGTACTGTCCAGTTTGGCCAATGTACATGGCAGAGGGGCATTGCTGGCACATGATGGCTTATATCACATTAGTAGATGTGTAGGTGAATGAGCCCTGATGGTGTGGCTGATGTGTTTGGGTCCTACGCTGGTGTCACTAGAGTAGATATGGGGACAGAGTAGGCAACGAGGTTTGTTACAGGGATTGGTTCCTGGGTTAGTGTTTCTGTGGTGTGGTGTGCAGTTGCTGGTGAGTATTTGCTTCAGGTTGGGGGGCTGTCTGTAAGCGAGGACTGGCCTGCCTCCCAAGGTCTGTGAGAATGAGGGATCATTTTCCAGGATAGGTTGTAGATCGTAGATGATGCTCTGGAGAAGTTTTAGAAGTACAGCTGGGGCTGTAGGTGATGGCTAGTGGCATTCTGTTATTTTCCTTGTTGGGCCTGTCCTGTAGTAGGTGACTTCTGGGTACCCGTCTCGCTCTGTCAATCTGTTTCCTCACTTCCCCAGGTGGGTATTGTAGTTTTAGGAATGCTTGATAAAGATCTTGTAGGTATTTGTCACCGTCTGAGGGTTTGGAGCAAATGCGGTTGTATAGGAATAGTATAGGAAAGGCATTTACTAAACTCAGCAATGTATGGAAACCAAAGATATTCAGCACCAGAATAAAACTGAGAATCTTCAAACATAATCTCAGTGTCAACATAAGGCTGCTAGAGCTTGAGAGCTACGAAGCTTTACTCAGAAAACTAGATGCCTTCGAAAATAAGTGCCTGCAAAAGATTCTTGGCATTGGTTGGAAAGACGTCATCATCAACAAAAAGATCTGAGAAATCACCAACGAGCAGCTCATTTCCAACACAATCTGAGGGCACACTGAACTGTACACCAGATACCAACACAGACTCCCACATGAAGTCATCAAGTGGAAATCAAATTCTGTGAGAAAACAAGGGTGCCCAAGAGAAACCTTGAGCAGAAGCCTTAGCAGGGAGGGCAGAATAGTCCATCTCAACACCTTAGAGCAAATGGAAGCAGCAGCAGATGACAGAGGGGAATGGAAGAGACTGGTTTACACCCTGTGTGCCAACATTGGCATGGGAATGATGTAATCACATAATGTAGTAGTGCCTGGGGCTCACCCAAGAACATGGCCTCATTGTGCTAGGAGCTGTACAGAGTAGTAACTAGTCCCTCTCCTGAAGAGTTTATGATGTAATTAGACAAGACAGACAAAAGGGAGGGGACAGGGACAGAACACACAAGCAGAATGAACAGTGCAATAGTGACCTTTTGTTTGTTATTTTGTTGTGGGGGGAAGGTGGGTGAATCTTTGCATTTGGGTTTTCCATAATTCTTTGGGTGGGAGTTGCTAGGTGGGGATTATCTAAATGAAAAGAGATAGGAATGGAAGGGGACAAAGAAGGGAGGGAGGAAAGAGGGGAGCATGGAAAGAGGCTGAGGTGCACTGACCATGAGGGGAGGGGAAAGGACAGATTTGCAAGAAACAGCCAATCAGCACAAGGAAGAGAATGTCGAGAGTGACAACTTGTAGCAGGTAGACAAATTACATCAGTGTCCATCAGGCTGTTTCTCTGTCTGCTCTTACTGGCTGGGAGTCAACTCTGGTCCTTGGCTTGGTTCTGGAGTTTCATGGAGGTTTAAGACCATGGCATTAAATTGGCAACAGAAACTGACTGGCAGCTAATGGAGGGATTGGAGCACTGACCTGATATGGTCATAGTGACATAAACCACAGAAGAGGTGGAGAGTTCCTTTCAATCAGCTGGAACATACGCAGTGTTAGATTGAGTCTTAGGTGCAGTGAATTACAGTGATCCAGTCTGGAGATGAGAAATAGATGGAACTGTTTGGCTAAGTCCTTGTCTGGGCGGAAAGTGTGAAATTTCTGAGCAAACTGGTGATTCCTATTCAAACTCTGTCACAGGTTTTACCTCTACATAACACCTGTGAGGTGAGGGTGGGCACCTCTCTCATCCCTAAGCTCCCTTTCTGGCTGGAGATGTCACTATAGCACTGGTTTGGAGTGCAGGGTGAGGTCTCCGGCAGTCAGTCTTTGGGAGGTGTCTTCTCCTCCTTTAAGACATGGCCACAGTCCAAGACAGAAAAAAGCAAAGAAAATAATCCTGCAACCCACAAAATAGTCTGGGCTCACCCCACTGTCCCTCGCAAGGTAAAAGATAAATAGTCTCTGAGAAGAGGACTGGGTTCCTAACACCCTGCGTGTCAGAGGCCAAGGATGAGCACCTGGGCTCTAATGAAAAGCAAAGCAGAGTAAAGATGGTTCCTCTGTCTCTCCAGAGGGTTCAGGCAGCAGAATCTCTTCTGCAGGTTCCCTGCCAACCTGCACTGGGCTGTGATCCTCTCTTTCAAGGAGCCACCCCTCTCCAGGTGCAATAGGTCTCACAGGTGTGCCAGGTTGGGGGTGAATGTGCCCTGATGAGTTCTTTAACCCCTTTCTGACTGGAGAGTGCCACCCCTCAAGACGGAAGTCAGGATCCCCCGATCCAATCCTGATTTCCCCAGCAGTCCCAGTCAGGGCTGACTCAGCCCTCTGGAGCCCCATGGTGGAACATGCTCGGTGAAGAAGAGAGCTTTGGAGATTCTAGCTGTAAATCTGAAATAAGTCTCCACTGAGCATCGAGACTGAGATTTTTCAAATGCTTATAACTTTGAAAATTGGGGCAGATTTTCACAGGAACAGAAATAGGCACATCCCTGTCAGAAATGCTTCCCCTGCCAAATTTTAAATTCCTGCACCAAAGCATGGGGATGATAGAGCTTCTCACTGCAAAGTTCACTAGAATTACTTGGGGGAAAGGAGCGTGTTTTCCTAGCCTATGGATGAAAATGGATGAACCATTTAGGCTGAAATTTCACAAAAATATCCAACTTGAAGCAGACACCCAGCATGGAAAATTTAAGTCAAAATGGTTAAGGTTAGCAAAGTTATAAGCAACAGAAAACAAGGTCTACTCATGGAAGTGTCAGGCTACCATAACAGGAGGTAGTACTTCCAGCTTCACTTCAAATATGTGTACTCTACAAGGCAAAAGATAGCTTTTGACATTAGCAAATATAAAACCAACTGAAGGCACGATACATCCATTGTACATCCCAGTACAGGTTGGGTAGTGCCTTCGTAGCTCTTACAGTGTAGTATTCAAAAGAAAGAGAATGATACATGATGATACAAGAAGAAAAGTTAAGAAAGCTGACTGGTGAATTCTAGCCCTGGGTGACATATTCAGTGCCTTCTAATTTGGAAATAACCATGCTGTGCTATCTTGGGTGCATATTTTTGAAGCACAACTTGTGTGTAAGGTGAATGTGCTGAGACATTAGTTGGTTCCCAGAAGGAGTGTATGTATGCCTCCTTTTCGTATTGTACTGCTTTGTCCCCTATTAATAAACTCACCTAAGCTTGGTTATTTGGTCTCTTAAATACTTTTAATATTGAACCACAAGTGTTGCCAAGCAATGGCTAGACCTCAGTGAATAGTGTTAGACTGACACGAATCATGCTCCTGGGTGGGGAGGTAAGTACCACATTCAGGTGGCAGCAGTTCCTTTTTTAAGCAACAGTGGCTGATGTGAGCCCCTCTCTCTGATGCTCCACCAAGTCAATTGGTTTCCCATTCCCTTCCAGACTAAATTCAAAGTCCTCGTACTAATTGTCAAGACCCTAAATAGGGTATGAGAACTCCACATTGCAACTTGCATCAGTGTAACTGAACTGGTAGCTGCAATAATGCAGTGCATCCACACTAGCAGTTCTATCTTGGGTGCACACAATGTACTTCTCAAGCTTCCTTCCCCACTCTGAACTCTAGGGCACAGATGTGGGGACCTGCATGAAAGACCCCCTAAGCTTATTCTTACCAGCTTAGGTTAAAAACTTCCCCAAGGTACAAACTTTGCCTTATCCTTGAACCATATGCTGCCACCACCAAGCGTTTTAAACAAAGTACAGGGAAAGAGCCCACTTGGAGACGTCTTCCCCCAAAATATCCCCCCAAGTCCTACACCCCCTTTCCTGGGGAAGGCTTGATAAGAATCCTCACCAATTTGTACAGGTGAACACAGACCCAAACCCTTGGATCTTAAGAACAATGAAAAAGCAATCAGATTCTTAAAAGAAGAATTTTAATTAAAGAAAAGGTAAAAGAATCACCTCTGTAAAATCAGGATGGTAACTACCTTACAGGGTAATCAGATTCAAAACATAGAGAATCCCTCTAGGCAAAACCTTAAGTTACAAAAAGACACAAAAACAGGAATATACATTCCATTCAGCCATTAAGCAAAAGGAAATCTAACGCATTTCTGGCTAGATTACTTACTAACTTAACAGGAGTTGTGAGTCTGCATTCCTGATCTGTTCCCGGCAAAAAGCATCACACAGACACACCAAACCCTTTGTTCCCCCCACCTCCAGATTTGAAAGAATCTTGTCCCCCCATTGGCCATTTTGGGTCAGGTGCCAGTGGGGTCACCTTAGCTTCTTAACCCTTTACAGGTGAAAGGGTTTCGTCTCTGGCCAGGAAGGGTTTTATAGCACTGTATACAGAAAGATGGTTACCCTTCCCTTTATATTTATGACAGTACTACATTCACTAGGAGTGCACTCTACATGTTGCAGGGCCTCGGGGTTGTTGCACCTATCCTGCATTTCCTTGCGCTGCTTCCTGGAGCAGGTGCATAATGTCTACAGCTTATAGTTTTTGTGTACATGTAGTCACTCTTTTTGGTTTGCTGCGCCTGCTTTAAATGGTTGTGACCTGCACAAGGAGCTGCAAATGTGTTGTGAGCAGCAACACCCTCACACTTATAGATGCCATGACAGAGGGTCAGCAGCTTCTACTGCCACTCCCACCACCCCAAAACATGTGCTGAGCCTGAAGGCCCAGAGTGGATCATGAAGAGCACCAGCAGCTTTGGGGGTTGGTGGTCAGGGCGGTGAGGAGTTGGATTTAATTTGCTTTTAATTCATTTCTTCAATCATGTTTATAGCTAAACTCAGTTTCTCTCTATCCAGTGTTTTCTTTTAGGAGCTAGAGATGAGAGTGCTCTGGGCCCAAAGGAAGGATATTCCTGAGGGTCCTCCATGCAGCCCAGAGAATGCTCACCAAAGTTCTTCCCCACCTTCTATAGTGGACTTCCTTGGGGCTGGAAGGATGGGACCAATCAGTGGGTGATGGAGAACCATAGAAAAGAGGATTTAGTTGGGGTGGAGGAATGCAGAGGGTAAGGTTCATCCGGGTGTTAATTTGTTAATTCATTACCATGCCCTGTGTTCTCTTTAGCACATCTCAGGAGAGTGGAAATTGCTGCAGATGCTGTCAACAGGCAGCCATTATGCATTGTGGGGTGTCTGTGCTCATGCATGTAAATCAGGGGTTAGTCAGCACGGCCATGTTGTAGCATTTTATATTTTTGCACAAGAATTCCCAATGCAGCAAATAATTTTTTTAAGTTGACATGTGGTTGAAGTACTAATGCTATAACATTGTATTTCTCATTCATTGTGTCTTTGTAAATCTGAGGGGTGGGTGTTTGGGGCCAGGCCAAGCAGAGACCAACTAGTCTCCCCTCACCTACTCTGGGGCTGGCAGGCAGCAGGAATACGAGTGGCACAGCTTGCTGAAAAATGGAAACAATTCTCTTTGGAATATTTTGTTTAGTACTTCATCCATTTTTCAACCAAAATTATGAATTTTTGCAACTAACTCCAGTGAGCAGCTTGGCAGGTGACAGAATGAGCTTCATGGAGTTTAAGGCCACAAGAGACCATTAGCTCATCTAGTCTGCCCTCCTGCACATCACAGGCCATTACATTTCCCCTAAAGTTCCCTGTGTTGAGCCCAGTGATTCTGAATTATCAAAATGCTCATGGAAGGATGGGCAGGGGCAGTGTGGAACACCACTGGGAGAAGACTCGTTGCACGACTGCAACTGTTTTGCAAGTGTTTGTGCTAAAACAGTGCAGAGGGACGTGGTGGTGGAAAATATGTGATTGTATTTCCTCTGAGCAGGTTAAGCACCAGAGGTGATGGGATCCCTTGGGCACGGCTGTACGCACGTTTGTGTGTGGCTGTGCAGTGTTAGAGGTATGGTGCGGAGTTGTGTTATTGCTATTTGCCAAGGCCAATGGCCTGTAGCAGACATAGTCTCAACTGTGCTCCACAGGGGCAATCCCCCTGGAGATGCCCAGGTTCACACTCAAGGGCATTGGAGCAGAGTGTTCTCAACAGCTAGAACTGAGCGTTGGCCTGCTAAACCCAGGGTTGTGAGTTCAATCCTTGAGGGGGCCATTAAGGGATCTGGGGCAAAAATTGGGGATTGGTCCTGCTTTGAGCAGGGGGTTGGACTAGATGACCTCCTGAGGTCCCTTCCAACCCTGATATTCTATGATTCTATGGAACTCAGCTGTAGAACTGCTTCTGAGAGAGGAAAAGACTGAGCCCTGGCCTGGTCATGGTCCGAGCAAAATCCAAGATCACCTCTTCGCTAAAACCCTTGCCAGGAACAACACCAGGGTCAGCATGAATTGGAGGTGGTGTAATAAGAGAAAGGAAAATTGGGTTGGTGTGACAGAGCGGCCTTGGCAAAGGGTCTGCTGTTCTTTGCAAACAGCTCTCACCTAAGACCGGACAAACTCAGTAGAACAAACACATCTTACAGGATATTTATTCATCAAGTATAACATGTAACGTATCTACAGAACACTGTGTTGTCTACCCTTGCCACATCCCATAACAGTCAATGGAAAACCACTAAAGACCATGGCAAATGATCAAAACCACTTGGAGGTGAAAACATCACAGCAGGCCGGGGATCACCCTGGCTATGAATATAACAAATGATGGTTTTCAGTATAACAGAGTGTAGGCAAAGGCACTCTATATTTACTAAGGAAAGTCTCTGAGGAGCTCTGGGAGCTGTCCTGAATATTTGGATCCTGGTTTTTACCCAGCTACTACTAGGGTAACGAGGTGACTCTCAGTCCCCGAGAAACATCAGAGTGGAACAGAGAGAAAAAAAAATCTTCTCCCCTCCACCATCTCTCACTGCGTCAAGCACTTTACACAGAGGACACCTGTAAATACACAGAGGAGGCCAAATGTTACTTACTCCAATTTCTGCAGTTTGCAGTTCGGGTGTTTCAGTCCCTCACACAGCAGTCGCACTCCGGCATCTCCCAGTTTATTACCAGCCAGGTTGAGCACTGTCAGACTCTGGCTGGTTCTGAGAACAGCAGCGAGATCCCCACAGCAAGCGCCTGTGAGACGACATTTCCACAAGCTGCAGGAGAGAGGAACACAGAGAAGGGGGATCACAGTGTGAACAGGGCTCGTCACAGCTGTTCTGACAGGCGGCCCCGCCCACCAGCCTCCCTGTCCCTGACCAATCCACATGCTACACCAACTCTCCCAACCCCCACCCTATTGCAATGAGAAACCAGTGTTGGGTGCGACTTCCTGCCTAAGCCCCACCCCTTGCACTTGACTCTTGACCAATCAGGACTGTGAATGACCCAGACACCCCAATCCTTAAATCTCTGCCATTGACCAATAAGGATTAAGGTTTGGGGTAAAACTTCCTCACTAAGCACCGCCCCTCACCCTTTCCACTGACCAACCAGAATTTAAGGGACAGCCATCTGGCTACCCTAAGTCCCACCTACCCAGCTCTCAGCCAATCAGACTGGACTTGGCACTGATCAGCCCCGGGATGGTGCGACCCAATCAGAGCAGCCCCATCGCTACAGGGAGGCTGTAAGGGGAGCCCCCCCCCCCAGGCAGCTGGGCCAGGCTCAGAGCAGGAGGAGCTGGGAGATCCTGACCCTCTGCGCCCCCGGCACTAGCTCTGCTGCTGCCCTGCAGGACACAGACGTCTCCTGTCTCTGCCCCCAACTCTGACCCTCAGGTCTGGGGAGGGGAGGCAGCTGTGACCAAGGCCCAGCACCAGCAGCGTCACACCCACCTTCCACTGAGACCCGGGAGCAAAGGCTGGGGGGATTGGAAGACAAAGAGGAGACCAGCCCCACAACCAGGGGGATCCCCAAAGTTTGGGGAAGAAGAGACCCTGAGAGGAGGGCGACCATGTGACCCTGTTGCCAGGGTCTGTTCCAGAAACACTGGTGGAGTTATTGCAACAGAAATTTTCCGCTGGATTCTGCATCTCTCCCCGCAGAGTCTGGGCTCCTGGTGGAGCTGCCAGCCAGCAGAGTGTGCAACTATGGCAGCAGCCTGGTTTTGACCATGTGCATCTCAATGGCCAGCCCCCAGTATGGCTGTCATATTCTACCACTCCGCCATCAAACCCTCCCTCCAGGGCTCAGAGGGAACCCTCTGCACCCCCAACAGCTGCCAAATCTTGCACACATGTAGAGACACCCCACTCATCGCATCTGTCACCTGCACAGCCTCCTCCATCACTACAGTTGCCTTCAAAATATGGTCGCTTCGCCAAATGAGGAGGAAAGTCCTAATGTTTGAGAGAGAAAAGGAACCCTGAATTTGTATTAGGGAGAGAAGCCCCCAATCCCTGGGGTCCCCCAAGTTCTGTCATGGTTGGTAGAGCCCCTGAGATATTTTGGAGAGAGGAAGAGAGGTGCCCCAATGCGATGAGAGAATCTATGTTTGTGTTGAAGAGAGGAAGAAATAAATTCATGGGTGTATGTGGGAAAATACACAGATAAACCCTAGACAGGGGAGGTAGGGAGAGGGTGTTCTCAATGAATCAACAGAGAAGAGCTCCACAAAATGTAAAGGTAAGAAAGGAGGGAAGACAAACAAGAAGTTGAGGAGAAAAAGGACCCAAAGTGGGGAGAAGACACATGATGGTAAAGAAGGACCCAACTGGGATAAAAAAGGAAAGACACCCCCCATATGAGGAGTGGTGTTGGGGGTAAGCTTTGGGAAGGACGTAGCTGTGCCAACAGTAATAGAGTTTGTTCTTTGCCCTGGGTGCTGATCAGAGTCCATTCTGGAGGCAGAGTTTCTCTTTGGGAATTTGGTGCTGGGCTCAGATCTCTGGAAGAGGAGCCTCTGCTGTTGACCCTCTCATTCCAAAACAGGTGAATAAATGTAAATATGTCAAGTTTCACTTAGAGTTTACCCAGACTCCCTGTCACCGATTTCTCCTCTGATCTGCAATGTGCTGGACACCTGCCACCACTTGGCTGAGGGTAATGCTGGTGTCAGAACAGGACACTGGTGCGAGAAGAAGGAGCAACACTACACACAGACAGACCCTGCCCTGAGGTCCTACAATCTAAACAGACCAGACAGGTGAATGGTAGGGTAAGGAAATATTATTATTGTCATTTTTCAAATGGAGAATTGAGATCCATAAGAGATTGAATGACTTGCCCAAGGTCACACAGAGTGTCTTGAGTTCAATCCAGCAATTTAATGACACGACCATCCTTTCTCTTGCATAGAGCTGTGCTTAGCCCCTCATGTTTCTCAGTATCAGAAGGGCCCCCATATTTTTTAACCAACATGACCTATTTTTTTTTCTTTTTCCCCCTCATGATTGAGGATCTTAAGGAAGAGCTACCTACCAATCAGGTATTGAACATTAGGGCCTGAGCTACTGATGAGGCTTCTCACCATGATACCTATTGTGATTTGCTAAAGTGTGTTGGAAGAATTCAAAAAGATCTAACTACTGACCAGACCAGACCCAAGCAAACATTTGAAGAGCTGTTGGTGGGGAAAACAAAAATTCAAAATGGGTTCCCTGGAAGTGAGGAAACTCTAGTGTGTGTGAGTGTGGGGGCAGGGAGAGGGAAGGCTGGACTGACTCAGATGTTTTTGAAATGTCAGGTGCCATTTGCAGTGTTTTAGAAATCTGCCATACATTTAAGGGCAAAATTGTGTTCTATCAAAATTACAAGAGCACTCATTGTTTTCATCTGGAATTCTGTACTAGGATGGTTTGCTAATATGTCATATTGTGATGTACTGTAAAGAGATGGGGAATACATCAAAACCACATGACCCCAAAATAGATTTGATTATTTCCCAGCAGATGCATACACAATCCAAATGCAACATCACTCAGTGGGAGACAGGAATGTTCACAAAGGCATTAGCAGCTCCATGATTAAGTTTACATGCAGATTTACACTTGAAGCAGGACTAAAACCCCTTATTTTTACTAGATTACCAGCCCAGACCCATTCTGGGCACTAAGGGGTAACCCATGAGCTAGAAAAATTTCATTGCTGTCATGTTAGGCACATATTTGGCAGTAATCACCAGGGTGGACGTAGATGTGGGAAGTGGCGTGTTTTTTCTCTAATGATTAAACATTATTGATTATCCAATCTGAGAAAAATTTGAAAATCACAAAAATGGCAACAACTCAAATAAAGAGTTTAATTTTCACCAAAAGTGGCAGAAACCTTCTAAATATGATTGATAATGCAGCTACTTACTCAAAATAGTCATGTTTTTGAAAGTTTGGGAAATACTTAGACCCAGGTGATATACTGTATGCATTTTCCAATACTTTTTTCTGTTCGTTAAAGCAAAAGTCTGTAATCATACTACATTGTGAGCTTGTACCATGAAATACAAAAGTCTGTAATCATACAAGAATATGAGCTTGTACCATGAAATGCAAAAAAAACAAAAACAAAAACAAATTGTCATCATTTGTAGACTGGACTGATTTGAGAACAGTATTTTCCCAATCATGGGTGGAATGAATCTTGTTATGTGCACCAATATGGAGGTGATGTGTGACTAATCACCTCCATATTGTTGCACAGAACAAAGTTAATGGGGTGGGGCCAAAGGGTTCGGAGTGTAGGAGGGGTCTCAGGGTAGGGCAGAGGGTTGGGGTGTGGGGGGATGAGGGCTCTGGCTGGGGGTGAGGGCTCTGGGGTGAGGGTTCTGGGGTGTGGCTGGGGATGAGGGTTTGGAGTGTGGGAGGGGGCTCAGTGCTTGGCAGAGGTTTGGGTTAGGTCTGCTGCTCAGCAGATTACATCTGCTGCCATACTGTGTAAGAAGAGATGTGGTTTCTTAGGTAGCCATCACCTATTCCATTTAAGGTTTTATAGATGAAAATGGGACCTTTACATTTTGCATAAAATCAGTAGGAAGCCAGTGCAGACATTATAGCACAAGTGTGTTGATGTTCCACTTTATAAATAGGCAAGTACAGTCTACCCTAGCTGAACTTTCTGAATTGTCTTATATGATCCCAAACAGAACACACTGCAGTAATTCAATCTCAAGGTGATAAAGACATCCAGAATTGTGATTAGGTCTGCATCTGAAACAAAAGGTTGGAAGCTTCTTGACATGTGTAGATGGAGGAAAAAAACCCCACACTCTTGACCAAATACAGGGATCATCTTTGACACTGACAAATTAATACAGGGCCATGGGCAAGTTAATTCAGGCCACAGTTAAAACTCCTTAGTGGTATTTAAAATCAGAACTTGGATAAAAGGCAATGTAGGATGTGCCATTCTTATCCACTGGCAGATGGAAAGATAACCCCATGACTGCAAGCTACACTACCCAATTTCTCTGCTCCATCTCTTCTCACCTTTTTTAACTTCCCCTTCTGTGATTTACAAACAATAAAGAGCACTGGGAGCTGGATCTCATACTCTTAAGATTTCCTAGAGGCTGGAAATATTGCAATATATCAAAGAAGTTAAAATGAAGGTAATGAAGAGTGCTAAGGGGAAGCAGTCAGTCTGGTTCAGAGGCCCATAGTGTCGGCTTCTTTTTTAGATCTGTCTTCACAGCTCATGAAACTCTCTAGGTGTGTTTGAAATATGAAAAACAAATCCACTGCCAGCAGCCTTGTTTTCGTTATGAGCAACTTGCCACAACAAACCAGTGTCCGTCAGGCAGGCTGCCCTGGGGCTCAGTCTACAGGTCTTCCCCCAGCCCTCTCCCTACCGGCAGCATGCAGCTCCGGAGAAGGGGTCCCTCTCTCCCAGCTGGCAGCACGGAGCTCTGGGGGAGGCAATGCAAGCAGGTCCCTGGCAGAATTTCCTATCTAGGGCAGAAGCAGGGCCTGAGAGGAGGGGGCTCAGAGAAGGAGTAGGGGAGGGGCAGTGCAAGGGTGTTTGGGTTTGTGTGAGTAGAAAGTTGGCAACCCTATGCAACAGGCAGTCTGAAACATCAGTTTCCATTGGTCCATGCTGAAGCTGCTTCTGTGTCTGCTCCTACTGGCTGGGAGGTCTCTCTGGGCCCAGGCTTTGCTCCTCCCGGGAATTTCATGGAGGATTAAGTTCATGGCATTAAAGGGGCAGTAGAGCTCACAGGGAGCCAGTTGGGGGGCACTGGAACATTGACTAGATGTGGTCATAGTGCCGTAAACCATGGAAGAAGTGGTCAGTTCTTCTTGTATTATCTGGAACGTAGGCATTGTTTTTACATTCAAGTTTAGATGCAGTGAAATAGAGTTATCCTGTCTGGAGAGGAAAAGTGGATTGAACAATATGGCTAGGTCCTCATCTGGGCAGAATGTGTGAAATTTCTGAGTAAACTGGAAATTCCTAATTAAACTATGATTTATTTTTAAAATCAGAATTATACAATGAGAGACTTTAAGCAAGGAAAAAATGACACTCCTATAGCTTGGGATAGTATGATCCTAATCTCAGACACAAAAGAAGACACTGCAGAGGTAGAAACTAATAATAAACTACTGAAAAAAAGCCTAAAAAATGGTGAAACCATGAAAAGGAGAATAAGGCCTGGTCTACAGTACGTGGTTATTTCAGAATTAGCCGAGTTACTTTGAAATAAAACTGATTCCGTCCACACGACCAAACCAGTTTTTTTTTTATTTAAAGGGCTCTTTAATCCGATTTCTGTACTCCACCTCGGCAACTGGAGTAGCGCTAAAATCAAGATCACAGTTCCAGGTTACAGGTACTGTGGTTGCAATTCAACGATATTGGCCTCCAGGAGCTATCCCAGAATGCTCCCTTGTGACTGCTCTGGACAACACTCTGAACTCCCATGCACTAGCCAGGTAGGCAGTAAGAGCCCTGGGAACTTTTGAGTTTCCTCTTTGGTCACCATCAGCACAGTCCACCATACAAGAGACCACACAGTCCCGGATTCGCAGACAAGCTCCAGCATGGTCCGAATGGGAGGTACTGGATCTCACTGCAT
The DNA here is from genome assembly GCF_965152235.1 of Eretmochelys imbricata. Lineage (NCBI taxonomy): Eukaryota > Metazoa > Chordata > Testudines > Cheloniidae > Eretmochelys > Eretmochelys imbricata. The sequence goes on from NC_135577.1 coordinate 18,827,812, forward strand.
GTTGGGGAGACGAATCTGTTATGGCAAAACTACGTTCCAAAAAAAGAAATGCAAATACGTACTCTAAAGTCTCCAGAGCCATGACGGAAAGAGGCTACTCTAGGGACAAAGAGCAGTGTTGTACAAAAATCAAGGAGCTCAGGCAAGCGTATCAAAAAGCCAGGGAGACGAACGAGCGCTCTGGGTCACAGCCCCATACATGCCACTTCTACCATGAGCTGCATGTGGTTATGGGGGTTGATGCCACCACTACCCCACCACTATCCATGGACACCTGCAAGGGGGGAGTAGCACGGAGCGAGGAGGATGAGTTTTTGGAGGATGAAGAGGAGGAGGAGGAGGACAGTGCACAGGCAGCAAGTGGGGAATCTGTTTGCCCCCCTAGCCAGGAACTGTTCTTAATGCTGGAGCCAATAGCCTCCCCCCAACTCCCAAGGCATGCTCCTGGACCATGACCCTGGAGAAGGCACTTCTGGTGAATGAGAGCTTGATCGGAGCCAGGTGGTGGGGGGTGGGGAGAAACCCAGCTGTGCTGGGATGTTCGCGTTTAGTTTAAAGGGCTCATCCCTGCTCAGAGCCTCATCAGAGCCACACAGTGTGTGTGTGGGGGGGGGAAGGTGTTGTGTGAAGCAATCATCCCAGAGAGCCCGCAGGCCCTCCTTTTATATGGCAAATCCACCAGGCATTGCTTGCTATGGGAAAGGGGGCCCAGCAGTTTGAAAGCATTGAAATGAATGCGGAAGAAGCAGAACCCTGTGTGCCCCTAGGGCTTACCATGGCTGCCTGCAAGCTGAATTCTGTTTCCTGGCCCCATGTGGTGGCTTACTCACACCAAAGTGGCAGGCACTTCAGTATAAGAGGCAAAATGAGACCTTGTACAGAAAGAACATGTGCTGTGTACTATGAATTTCCTGTTTCACTGAGAAAGAGTGTCCCCTTTGTTCTCTAAAATGTATCTTTTAAAATACTACCCTCCCTTTTTCTCCTCCTGCAGCAGGTGCAAATGTTTCAATGCGGCCCCTATCTACTCCGTCCCAGAGGCTGGTCCAGATTAGAAGGCAGAAAAAACGAACTCAGGATGACATGTTTGCTGAGCTCATGCAGTCCTCCCGCACTGATAGGGCCCAGTTGAATGCGTGGAGGCAAACAATTACGGAGTTGCATAAAGTGTTACATGAATACGAAGAGAGGAGGGACATGCGCGATGAGAGCGGGCAGGATGCTATGGTCAAGCTCATGGGGGAGCAAACTGACATGCTCCGCTGTATGGTGGATCTAATGCGGGAAAGGCAGCAAGACCACAGACTGCCGCTGCAGCCCCAGTATAACCACCCTCCCTCCTCCCCAAGTTCCATAGCCTCCTCACCCAGATGCCCAAGAACATGGCGGGGGTGAGGCTACGGGGACCCACACAGTCAACCCCAGAGGATTGCACAAGCAGCTGAAAGCTGGCATATCCTAAATTTTGATTTGGTTTCTGGACTTGTCCTTCCCTCCTCCTCCTCCTCCTCCCCCATCTAGCTTCTGATTTCTCTCAGTGTTTTGTGCAACAAATAAAAAAGAACTTTTTTTAAACAATTGTGACTTTATTTCCTTTCATATATATAGGGGGCGGGTAACTTTAAGAGAAACAAACACAACTGTCACACCGTCATGAAACTGGCTTTCGAAGCTTCTCTGATGTGCAGCGCACCCTGCTGTGCTCTTCTAATCGCCCTGTTGTCTGGCTGTGGGAAACTGGCCGCCAGGCGAGTTGCCTCAACCTTCCACCCTGCCATAAATATCTCCCTCTTACTCTCACAGATATTGTGGAGCACACAACAAGCAGCAACTACAATTGGAATATTGGTTGTGCAAGTCAGTGCATCATACGTAGCAAACACAGATGCCTACTAGCATGGGAACCACTGCACTTCACTCTCGTGCAGGGAACCAAACATTACTGGTGGCTTTCAGCATCCAATTGCTCCCTCAAGGCATCCTTAATCCTTACAGCCCCGCACTGGGCCCCTCTAATAGCCCTGGTCTCTGGTTGTTCAAATTCAGCCTCCAGGTGTTGAACCTCCGTGGTCCATGCCTGAGTACAGCTTTCACCCTTCCCTTCACAAATGTTATGGAGGGTACAGCACGCGGCTATAACTGTGGGGATGTTGTCATTGTTTGGGAAGCTGGACCTGGCCAGACAGCACCAGAGGTCCTTTAAATGGCCAAAAGCACACTCAACAGTCATTCTGCACTGACTCAGCCTGTTGTTGAACCACTCCTTGCTGCTGTCAAGGCTCCCTGTGTAGGGTTTCATGAGCCACGGCATTAAAGGGTAAGCGGGGTCTCCAAGGATCACAATGGGCATTTCGATTTCCCCTATGGTGATCTTCTAGTTTGGGAAGCAAGTCCTGGCTTGCAGCTTCCTGAACAGGCCTGTGTTCCGAAAGATGCGTGCACCATCTGGACCAGCCTCCATTAATGTCAATGAAATGCCCACATAATCCACAAGTGGCTGGAGAACCATAGAGAAATACCCCATCCAATTTATGAATTCAGAAGCTCGGTGGTCTGGTGCCAGAATTGGAATATGTGTCCCATCTATCACACCTCCACAGTTAGAGAAACCCATTTGTACAAAGCTGGCCACAATGTCATGCCCGTTGTGCAGAGTCACGGTTCTTCTGAGCAGGATGCGATTAATGGCCCTGCAAACTTGCATCAACACAATTCCAACTTTCGACTTTTCCACTCCAAACTGGTTAGTGACCGATTGGTAGCTGTCTGGAGTTGCCAGCTTCCAAACTACAATAGACACCCACTTCTTCACCAGCAGGGCAGCTCTCAGTCTCGTGTCCTTGTGCTGCAGGGTGGGGGCAAACTCAGCACACAGTCCCATGGAAGTGTCATTTCTCATCTGAAAGTTCTGCAGCCACTGCTCGTCATCCCAGACTTGCATGATTCATGATGTGCTGGGGAGACCCATCAGCATATTCCTCCCAAGCTTGGGATCCATTCCCACAGACCGAAAGGGAAAACAGAGCATGCAGTACCAAAACCATTGAAAGATGGCGCCAAATGTGGATGGAAGCACAGGGATTGCTGGGATGCAAAGCGCAGTGGTGTGGCCACATTTGCGGCACTTGCAGTGGCATTGGGAGTGGTGCATTATGGGCAGCTATCCCACCCCCGCCACCTTCCCACAAGCTGCAGTGTCAGAATGGGAAGAGGTGCTCTGTGGGATAGCTGCCCATGATGCACCGCTCCCAATGCCGCTGCAAGTGCTGCAAATGCGGCCACGCCACTGCTCTTGCAGCTGACAGTGTGAACACTTGGCAGCACTTTCCCTGCTGCGGTCTCCAAGAGCTGGTTTAACTCACAGCGCTCTACATCTGCAAGTGTAGCCATGCCATAAATATTAACCAGAAGCGAACTATTGGAAGTCGTTCAGAACAAGCAGATGAACAGTAATTATCTCAACACTGTAAAGCAAATTCTCTGAAGTTGGTTTCACTGGAGTGGGAAAAACTCTGTGGTAGCTGTGTTCTGTATTAAAAAATAGAGAAAATAAAGGCTATGAAGGGAGTGCGTATAAGGGGGAGCTCAGAGATGGAGGAGATTGGAGAAAAGAGAGAGGGAATCAGAGGGGTCCTCTGGGATTCTGTGTAAATCCTTCACCTGTAACTCAAATGATCAGATGGTAATTTATCCCTGGGGTTGAGGGCTGAGGTCCCATATATGGAGAATGAACTTCCCTTGGATTGTTTCCCTTTTAGTCCAAGTGTTATTCGGAGAGTACAGGGTCTTAGGAAACCACTGTCATTTGGGGACAGATTTATATGATATTTTGGTATTTTTTGTTTGGATTTAAATGAAAGGGAATGTAGGAGCAGGGAGGGAAAATAATAAATGGGATAGGTGTGGAAGTCTACAAACTGAAATCATGCCATATCAAGGCCCACCATTTTATACAATTTAATTAGAAATGAGAGAGCCATTTCCCACAACAGAATTCAACACATCAGACAGCCTCTCTGCAGACAATCCTCAATTATAAATTAGAGGAAAAGACTAGCTGGATTGCAATCTTTAGTGAAAAGAAAGGGAAAAAACTAAACAAAAACAACCCCCCACCATCCAAAATTGTGCCGAGATTACCTGTGTCCACATCTTGCAAACTACTGTAATAATCTTTGTCCAAAATATGCCTTGTGAGGTATCATTTGAGAACGCATGATTTGCTGGTCATTATTGTCCTGGTAAAATATGTGTGGCAATATTGTGTGTGAAGTTATAAGATTCCACTGTACAGTGTTACTAACACATGATCCAAACTGAGGTTGGCAAACAGATCAGCCTCAAGCAAAGGAATGTGTGCTCTGCAGAATTTGTATTCAGGAAACAGGCATCAAGCAGGAAGGGGAGATAAAGGAAGATCAAACAGGAGAGGGAAAAGCAGCAGGGCACACCTTCCCCATAGACTTTTTGTCTCCCAAATCCCAACTGGAAATGCTTCTCAAAGTGGGGACAGGACTATTAAAAGGAGTGACAGACACCCCAGGGATACACCTCTCTCTCTGCCCACTGAATTCGTGGCACCAGAAAGACAAAGGGAGCAGCACTGGAATGGTGGAGGGGTTCTGACCTATCAGTTTGGTCAGTCATCTGCTGAAGCATGTTGTGGGAATTTTTGCTTTCAATCTAATGTAGTTTGTTAAGTTGGCATTAGTAAATATTTTATCTTTATTTTTCTTGTAACCATTTTTGCCATTTATGCCTCATTACTTGTACTCACTTTAAATCTTTGTAGTTAATAAACTTGTTTTATTGTTTTATCTAATCCAGTGTGTTTAAATTGTAGTGTTTGAAATAGTAAACTGGCATATTATTTCTATGAAAGAAATGACAGACTTTATATAATTTGTACTCTACAGAAGAGGGCTGGGCAGTATAGAACATACATTTTGTGGGGAAATCTTGGACTGGGTGTGTGTTGGGGTCATCCTGAAATATAACCCAGACTGGTGAGAAGAAGAGGGTAACCCAAGTGTGGCTGGCAGGCTGCAGTTACACACAGACACTCAGGGTGAGGGTTGCATGCTGGCAGGTGGATTGCTAATGGTCCAGGTGGGAGCTACTTCAGCAAGGCAATGTAAGGCTGCTCATAAGTCTGTCTTCTACAATGATATGTCACACGCACACACAGTTTTTAAAATCTTCAGAAAAATAAATTATAATCAGTAGTTCTACCCTTTAAAACAACATTTTGAATGTCAAAGAAATGGGCAGAAATAAAAAAAAATAAAAAAGACCCTACTTCCAGAACATTCTGCTGCAGAAGACTGATTCTCAGGGAGAGTGGGGTTTATGGGCATTAGAGGTAATTTATTTCTGCAGATTCTTTGTCTTTAGCCAAAGAAACAAAAAGAGGAGGGGCCATAATATTCGATAAACTCATGCCCTTTCAGACTGAAAATCAATTGTGGAATAGGAGGAACAGTTTATTTTCTCAAAGGGCGCCATAGCTGGGTTATGAATAACAGTGGGCTCAGTGGAGATTGAAATGTTGACAGCCTGATGACTTATCTGCCAGACATAAAGGAAAGAAACATTTTAACACATTTTTGAAAAAGGTCTGGGCTCAGAAATCCCCAAGCCTGCCTTTCCAGCCACTGCAGCGCTCAGGGATCTCTGTCTCTCAGGGCTCCTTCTCAGGGTCAAGCTCCCCACGGCTTCTCTCATCTTCTGATCACTTTCTTATGGCTTACGTCCCCTACTGGCTATCACACACACAGACACCGCTGCCATCAAACACATCTCATACCCCCTGCATTTGCAACCAGACTTCAGAAAAACTGCTCAAGCTGGATGGTGAAACTTCTCATCTGCCTTTCCATGTGGCCTATTGTTTCTCCTATTACTATATAAAAGGATATTTAATTGGTCCTCCTATTTAGCCTCAATGAAGACTGGTTGGCAGACCCACAAGCTTTAACCTATCCTGTGACTGATGGCAGCCATTAACACCTTCCAGCACAACAACATACTGCCAGTGTTTTAACAGTGTTTCAAGTTCATAGAGAGGCATTTATAACTTTAAATCTAATGATGCCTTTTTGTAGGGAAGTTATTACACTTCCCCATGTATGGAAGGTTTTCTTAGACTGTCAAAAGTGAGTAGATGAAAGAAAATAATATTTGAGGCACCAGCAGCGCACAGCAATCCTAAACTGCTCTTCCATGGCCACAGAAGGATTCTCTCTGTATAGAAGCCACTGATGGCAGCCCTACCCATAGTGGTTCCTTCACCATGCCCCCATCCCCACATGCCAGCACAGGGACAGTGGCCAGGAGGATGGGGTGTAGCTGGAGCATCCCTAAACTCTGGCACTCTCCAGCTTCTGGAGGAGACCCTTTGGGACAGAGGCAGCCAGTGAATAATAGAGCACAAACTGCACCTCTCTGCCTAAAGGCCAGGAATCCAAAGTTCAATCCACACCTGTATTTTACAGACACAAAACATGACTGACCATGTCTGGTCAACAACAAATCTACCCTGTATTCTAAACAAACCCAGCTCTGCACCAGAGCTAAGCAGCTTTATGTTAACTTTCCAGATCTTGGTTTCTCACAGTAGAGTTCCTTCAAATGCCATCACCTGCAGTTAAAGTCTTAAAATGCATAGAAGAGCCATTTTTTTAAGTGTGAAGTTACGTTACAGCCCTGATGCCACCTACCTCTGCAAGTGAGTTAGGAATTTATCTAAGTTGTGTCTCTATTTGAAATTTTTTTACTAGTTGGAAAGCTTACGTAGTGAACAAAAACAAAAACCCCTCACACACAGGTCATCGAGGAATCCATTTTGAAGCACTTGGAGGAAAGGAGGGTGATCAGGAACAGCCAACATGGATTCACCAAGGGAAAGCCATGCATGACCAACCTGATTGCCTTCTCTGATGAGATATCTGGCTCTGTGGATATGGAGAAAGTAGTCGATGTGATATATTTTGACTTTACCAAAGCTTTTGATACGGTCTCCCACAGTATTCTTGCCAGCAAGTTAAAGAATTATGGATGGGATGAATGGACTATAAGGTGGATAGAAAGCTGGCTAGATTGTCGGGCTCAACGGGTAGTTATCAACGGCTCAATGTCTAGTTGGCAGCTGGAATCAAGTGGAGAGATGGTCACACAGCAAAATGGGCTGCCTCCTCTTTCAGGGATCTCAGCCCAACACCAAACTCCCAAAGAGAAACCTGCCACCAGAATAGACTGTAATCCGAGTGCAAGTCAGACAGCAAACTCTCTGGCTGCTTGCATAGTTCCCTCCTTCCCAGGACTGCATATCCACCAAATCTTGCAAAATCCAATAAAACAAACAAAACACGTGTTGCCCCAAGACTAAAATCTTGCTTACATGCTAAAAAAGAACTTGGAAGACTATAACAGAACCGCCTGGCGACACCTGCCCTTACAACGTGTCCAGTGCCTAACACACTGAGACCCTGATCATGGATGGGGCACTTAAACAATACTGTAATACACTAATAATTAAATAACAAAAATCTTGTTTAATTCAGAGTTGCTCGGTGACAGCTTATGCCCTTCTCATACTTCAGAAAACCAGGAAATACAGAGCGAAGGTAAACACAACCTTAACTCTGCCCCCTGGAGCTGGCAATAGCCACTGGGAATTAAGTGCATGCCCTCTAGATTCATTCACTGTGTTAGGTGTAACTGTATTGAATGGCGGAGGAATAAATTGTAGCATCTTGGAAGAGCTGTGATCGTGATACGAGGAGATGTAGGGATTAGTTTGAGGAGTGTCATCGTAGAGCTGTGACGGTGATATGAGGAGATCTGGGTCTGAGTCTCCTCTGTGTGTATTCTCAAAGAAAAGAGCTGCATGTGAACCATGAGGTTCCAGTCGGCATCATTCCAGTTTAGAATTGTGGAGGTTGTGTCAGGAGCAGGGCACGGGGTGCGATGGCTAGTGTCAGTGGTGAGGTGGGATATGAGAGCAGTCTGTGGATTTAAGGATGGGTAGGGGAAAGTAAAGGTTTAGGTGTCAACCTGTGTGCAGGTCTGAAGGGACTGTAAAAGGGTATGAAGTGGCTGTTACATTTTACAGATGTGGCATTCTCTCAGGGGAGTAGGCTCAGTGTTTGAGTGTAGGTCAAGGGCAGGTAGCACCTGTCAATCAAAATGAAAAGGCAGAGTGCAAATGTGTGTGTTATGGGCATTCTAAGACATCACTCAGAGAGGACAGAGTTAAGGTTGTGTGGGCGTTTACCTTAAGTTTTTCTCAGACATTTACAGTTCATTCTCAAATTTCTACTCAAGGTGGGTTTCACACCTCAAAGTTGAAGGCTCAGAGGGGTGGTAATGGCCCATTCATCTCAATGAGATGTTCTCAGCTGAAAGAGAATAACCCATGGAGAAGAAGACAGACTGAAAAAATAGCTCTGAGACATGTGAACTGCTTCATTCATTTCTGTGGGTGTTCCCTTCCCCCCTCAGTGCTGGAAAGTTTCTGATGTGTGTCAAGCACACCTGCCTCAGGAGTGTGTTCTTGGTACATCCTCTGAGCATGCCTGTTCTAAGGATCTTCCAGGATCCTGGCACACATGCAGGGTAAGGAAACGGGCTCAGACACCCCCAACAGGCAAGCCCCCTGGCACCCACCTCATTTGAGGGGGGAAAGGGATGAGGGTCAGATTTCCATGGATGGGCAGCTGCTCCCAGATCCAAGCACACAGAGGAAAGCGGGGGACAGGGAGCTGGTCTGAACATTAACTATAGCAGAGCTGTCGCTTTAATGTAATAAAAAATACAACTACCCTAAACAAAATGTGGAATTTATTCGGCTAGCACCTGAGGTCCAGTGTCTGCACAGGAAGAATAAATTAGTGATCGTTCACTTGGTGACAAGAGAAGCTCATTGGAGACACTTTTGGTTGAAACACTGGAACCCAAACAAGACAGCTCCCCACACACACATGACAGTGGCTGATGAGCATCATTTGGACTATCGAACTGCTGGGCCACACACCATGAGTAAAGGACAAGCACGTGGAGGTTCTGCGGAGCAAATCCATGCTATACCTGGTGGTGAACAGTGAGGTGCAGGGAGCCCCACAGACAGTAAAATTGTGGAAGAGTTTCTGTAAAAGGGCCAAATTTGGTAGCTCAATGGCCAGAGTGTTTGGCTTGCAGTCAGAGTTGGTGAAACAAGATCCCCTCATGCAAATATGTTATAATGCAAGCTAAAATATCCCGCTTTGCACAAACTTAAATCTTTGTTTTTCGTCTTGACTTCAAAGTAGTAACGTCAACAAGCCAACCCTGCAGAAATAAACCTACTGTCGTGTTCTGCTTTTGCCTTAAATTTGACATTGCAAGTAAGTAGGGTGTAGAAAAAAAAAGCAGTTTATAAAAAAAAAATTCTTTAAATCAGCTTTCATTGAAATCAGAGTAGTATATACATTATATAGGTTTATATTTAAAAAGAAAAATGTATTTAAAATTAAATTTGAAATTAAGACATCCCATGCTAAGGCCTAAATTTGCTCTAATCTACATACATCATTTACATTAAATTAAGAAACAAGGTTGAAGCAGTCCGTGTTTGCTGCTGATGTTCTAACAGAAAGTAAAACTACTGAATTTGTGAAAGTTAGTGGCTAAGCATCTGGAAGCCCAGGAAACTCTGCTCTGGCTGGGGCTTGGCTTCAGGCTCCACTCTAGGGAGCCTTGCGAGCCCTCAGAACTGCAATTTGGCAGGGCTTCAGCTCCTGACTCCCTGCCACAGAGCTGGGAGCCTTGAAGCTCTGGTTCAGTCATTGCCTCCAGGGTTTCTAGCCGACTGACGGGGAGCTGGGAGCTTAGAAGACCTGGGAGCCCTGGTTCAGCTGGGAGACACAGTGCTTGGTCCCCCAGGCTTAATTTCTTTAACATATTGTTGAAACAAAATGTTTTGATTATTTAAAAAATGGTTCTTTTTTTTTTCCATTGCAGGGGAAAACTTCAAAATTCCTACTTTTCATTCTGATTTTTTTTTCAGAATGTGCTGCAAAATGGAAACACTGACTTTCAGCCTGGTCTGTGACTTACTTTCATGGTCTGCTTCAGAGAGTTCAAGGAGCGAGTTATTGTTACAAAACACTGGTACCCTAGCCCAGCACAAAAGGATGAGACGAGCCAGAGGGACATGATAATCACTGACTGACCACAGCTCTCAACACTGGGTTCTAAGTACCTCCTCCCCTCCTTGGCACTCACAAAGCTCTGTGGTTTCTCCCACCCGTGACAGATGAAGTAGGAGCAATGAAAACCCAAGTGTCAGTGTTGAGAAACACAAGAAGAAATAAACGTCTGTACAAAGAATTTTTGTATGCCCGCTCCTTAGCCATGAAGAGGCCAAGAGATTCTCCTTCTTCTCTGCCATAGCAATCACTAAGTCACACATCACTGTTAATAACTTTATCAGTCTAGTTGTCTCCTCTCATCTCCAGAGCCCAGCACCTCTCACTGAAAGGAACTGGGCACTCACTTCACAGAGAAGCTCTTCCGCATCCGGGATGGCCGCTGTGGCCATCAGGGATAAAATGACAGCCTCCTTCTCACAATTCTGACTATTCACAAAACAGGAATCACTAGAAAATATCTGATCCTTGACCAATGAGTCTGATTCTAGATCTTTTTGGCTGGTGAAAGATAGTAAAAGCATCCAGGATTGCTACTAGCTAGTATTCACAACATCTGGTTTGGGGAGGGAAATCTATCCCCCAATTTTGAGCATGCAGCACTCTGGCTATACTTAAGAATCCACTGATTGATGCAACTCAACTTAAAATGAACCTCCTGTGCTACTCAATGATCAGATAGAGCCAGGGAGTCTGACAGAGGTCTGCTTCATTCAGTGTAACTGATCAGCATTGCTTAAAGTGAGCCTCTGCAAAACATAACAGCCAGTTCCAACTGGCTCACCGCCTGCTATCATCTGGAGGCCTTGCTTGAGACCTAGGCATGGCTAAAAGTATGAACCATAGTAAGAGCGTGGACCAAAGTAGGCCATGTCAAAATAGTAACACTAGGTATCAGATAATCAAGTAAACCCATTCCTGGTCTGCGGGGATGGTACAAGAACCCAGAGACCCCTTTAAGATAAGGAGAGAATGACAGGATAATGGATGAGAAAGTTTTGTTTGAGCTATCAGGTACAAGGATGGTAACTAAGAACATCTGGAGTGTAATATGCAACTTGTTTGTACCAAGGTATAAAAGGAGAAGTCATAAGAGGGGCAGCTTTGTCTAGGGGACAACATTCTGTTGATTGTCACGGGCATACTTGTGTCAGTATAACTGTAACCACTGAGTCGGGGCTCTGAAACTGCACCTTGTCCATAATGAACCTGACCGAGCTTTCACCAGAGAACCGAGCCCGTGGTCTTTCCCTATGATTAACGCTGAGATCTGCTGAACCAGCAAGGTACAAGCTACGCTGGTGCCGTTAACACTGGAGCTCCACAAATGACACGGGAGCAGCACAGACTCACAGCAGCACAGAACATCATCCTCTGGGCTCCCTTTCTAGCAACCTGATTAGCTGGTGCACAGCACTCTACAACTGAGATCTTTAGGAATCTGGTTTGGAGTCTGGCATCTATGATGAGCTGGTTAGTAGGTTCCCAGCTGATGAATGATTTTTCTGAAGAATCTGTCAGAATGAGAACTACTCCCTCTGAGTCCTTGTTGTCACTATGACTTGAGTAAATCAGATGTTTCTTCTTTTGCCTGAAGTACTTCTTATCCACCGATGCCCAGGCTTTCAAGTCTATAGTTTTCCATAACTCTCATGAGCTGCAAGATCTTTGGTGTGTGAAACATTGTTCTCACATTCCAGTAACCAGCTCTGAAAAGTTTTCTTGCTGTCAACATCCAACTTTACAGGGCCTTGGCTTCCAGAGACTGGCTTTCATCAGGAGCCTTCCTGAAGCACAAAGGGGAAGCAAAAAGAAAAGGAGTACTTGTGGCACCTTAGAGACTAACCAATTTATTTGAGCATGAGCTTTCGTGAGCTACAGCTCACTTCATTGGATGCACGGTATGCATCCGATGAAGTGAGCTGTAGCTCACGAAAGCTCATGCTCAAATAAATTGGTTAGTCTCTAAGGTGCCACAAGTACTCCTTTTCTTTTTGCGAATACAGACTAACACGGCTGTTACTCTGAAAGGGGAAGCAGTGTTCATTTTTATCAGAATGGTAGCCTCGTTCTTTTTCTATAACTGGTGAGGTGTTTTTATGAGACTATGTGTTTAGCCCTGCACTCAACCCTCCACACTTTAACAGGGATTGGGACTGCCAGACACAGGCACAAGATGCAGCAATGCAGAAGTGTATTAGTAACACAAATACGAGTATAGTATAGGTAGACAGCAAATGCCAAGAAGACCGAGACTTAGCTAATGATATTGCACTACTGAGCAACAGCCCTGAAAAGTTAGAAAGTCAGACAACTTGGTGAAAATAGCAGGCAAGCAGGGCTCACAGTTAATTATGCTAAAACAAGCATCCTTGAAACCCAGAGGTCAAGCAGTAACAGCACATTGGAATGCAAAAATATCAGACAAATTCTTCTACTTTCTTATCTCAGCAGCGCCATATTGACCAACCGATACCTAAAGAAGGAAGAGACATTAAGCATAGGAAAGGCATTCACTAAGCTCAGCAATGTATGGAAACCAAAGATATTCAGCACCAGAACAAAACTGAGAATCTTCAATTCGAGCATAATCTTGGTGTTAAGATAAGGCTGCTAGAGCTGGAAAGATACGAAGCTTTGTTCTGAAAACTAGAAGTCTTCAAAAATAAGTGCCTACAAAAGATGGTTGGCATTGGTTGGAAAGATGTCATCACCAACAAAAAGATCTAAGAAATCACCAACGAGCAGCTCATTTCCAACACAATCTGAGGGCACACTGAACATATTTGAGGCATGTACCCCAGATGCCAACACAGACTCCCACATGAAGACATCAAGTAGAAATCAAATTCTATGAGAAAACAAGGGTGCCCAAGAGAAACCTTGAGCAGAAGCCTTAGCAGAGAGGACAGAATAGTCCATCTCAACACCTTAGAGCAAATGGAAGCAGCAGCAGATGACAGAGGGGAATGGAAGAGACTGGTTTACACCCTGTGTGCCAACAATGACACGGGAAGGATGTAATCACATAATGTAGCAACTCCAGCAGTGCCTAGGGCTCATCCAGCAACAGGGACCCATTGTGCTAGGAGCTGTACAGAGTAGTAGCTAGTCCCTCCCCTGAAGGGTTTATGATGTAATTAGACAAGACAGACAAAAGGGAGGGGACAGGAACAGAACACACAAGCAGAACAAACAGTGCAATAGTGACCTTTTGTTTGTTATTTTGCTGTGGTGGGAAGGTGGGTGAGTCTTTGCATTTGGGTTTTGCATAATTCTTTGGGTGGGAGTTGCTAGGTGGGGATTAGCTAAATGGAAGGAGATAGGAATGGAGGGGGACAAAGAAGGGAGGGGAGAAGGAAGGAAAGAGGGGAGCATGGAAAGAGGCTGAGATGCACCAACTGTGAGGGGAGGGGAAAGGACAGGGTGGCAACAAACAGCCAATCAGCACAAGGAAGAGAATGTCGAGTGACAACTTGTAGCAGGCGGTCGGATGACATCAGTGTTCATTGGTCTCTGCTGAGGCTGCTTCTCTGTCTGCTCCTGCTGGCTGGGAGTCATCTCTGGTCCTGGGCTTGGTTCTGGAGTTTCATGGACGATTAAGACGATAGCATTAAACTGGCATCAGAAGCTGACTGGCAGCCAATGGAGGGATTGGAGCACTGACCTGATGTGGTCATAGTGGCATAAATCACAGAAGAGGTGGAGAGTTCTCTTCTATCAGCTGGAACATATGCAGCGTTCGATTGAGTGTTAAGTGCAGTGAATTACAGTGATCTAGTCTGGAGATGAGAAGAAGATTGAAATATTTGGCTAAGTCCTTGTCTGGATGGAAAGTGTGAAGTTTCTGAGTAAACTGGTGATTCCTATTCAAACTCTGTCACAGGTCGTACCTCTACGTAACTCCTGTGAGGTGAGTGTGGGTGCCTCTCTCATCCCTAAGGTCCCTTTCTGGCTGGAGGTGTGACTATAGCGCTGGTTTGGAGTGCAGGGTGCTGTCTCCTGGCGGTCAGTCTTTGGGAGGCGTTTTTTCCTCCTTTAAGGCATGGCCACAGTCCGAGACAGAAAAAAGCAAAGAAAATAATCTTGCACCCAAAAACCAGTCTGGGCTCACCCTGCTTTTCCTCATAAGTTAATAGGTAAATAGTCTCTGAGAAGGGGGCTGGGTTCCTAACACCCTGAGTGTCTGAGAGATCCAGGCTGAGCGCCCGGACGCTAATGAAAAGCAAAGCAGAGTAAAGATGGTTCCTCTGCCTCTCCAGAGGGCTCAGGCAGCACAGTCTCTTCTGCAGGTTTCCTGTGGAGCAGGGGAGTGCTAGTGTCAAGGTTCCTCCCCAACTCTGAGCTCTAGGGTACAGATGTGGGGACCTGCATGAAAAACCTCCTAAGCTTATCTTTACCAGCTTAGGTCAAAACTTCCCCAAGGTACAAAATATTCCACCCGTCGTCCTTGGATTGGCCGCTACCACCACCAAACTAATACTGGTTACTGGGGAAGAGCTGTTTGGACGCATCTTTCCCCCCAAAATACTTCCCAAAACCCTGCACCCCACTTCCTGGACAAGGTTTGGTAAAAAGCCTCACCAATTTGCCTAGGTGACTACAGACCCAGACCCTTGGATCTGAGAACAATGAAAAAGCATTCAGTTTTCTTACAAGAAGACTTTTAATAAAAATAGAAGTAAATAGAAATAAAGAAATTCCCTCTGTAAAATCAGGATGGTAGATATCTTACAGGGTAATTAGATTCAAAAACATAGAGAACCCCTCTAGGCAAAACCTTAAGTTACAAAAAAGATACACAGACAGAAATAGTTATTCTATTCAGCACAGCTATTTTCTCAGCCATTTAAAGAAATCATAATCTAACACGTACCTAGCTAGATTACTTACTAAAAGTTCTAAGACTCCATTCCTAGTCTATCCCCAGCAGAAACCAGCATATAGACAGACACACAGACCCTTTGTTTCTCTCCCTCCTCCCAGCTTTTGAAAGTATCTTGTCTCCTCATTGGTCATTTTGGTCAGGTGCCAGCGAGGTTACCTTTAGCTTCTTAACCCTTTACAGGTGAGAGGAGCTTTCCCCTGGCCAGGAGGGATTTCAAAGGGGTTTACCCTTCCCTTTATATTTATGACAGCTAGTTTTGCTTCCCTCTGAAGGTCAGCATGCACTGGGCTTGGATCCTCCCTTTAAAGGAGCCACCCTTCTCAAGGTGCAATAGGTGTCACAGGTGTGCCACGTTGGGGCTGAATGATTCCAAAGGAGCTCTTTAATCCCTTCCTGACTAGGGTGGGAATCTGTCCCAGCATATGTCCCACCCCTCAAGATGGAATTCAGGATCCCCCAATCCAATCCAATTTCCCCACCAGTCCCAGTCAGGGCTGACTCAGCCCTCTGGAGCCCCAGGGTAAAGCAAGCTTGTTGAAGAGGTAGAGGTAGAGCACTCTCAGTGAAGAAGGGACCTTTGGAGATTGTAGCTGCAAAGCTGAAATAAGTTTCCACTGAGCATCAGCACTGAGATTTTTCAAATGCTTATAACTTTGAAAATTGGGGCAGATTTTCATAAGAACAGAAATAGGCACACCCCTGGCACAAATGCTTCCCCCTGCCAAATTTGAAGTTCCTGCTCTAAAGCATGGGGATGATAGAGTT
Organism: Eretmochelys imbricata; assembly: GCF_965152235.1. NCBI lineage: Eukaryota > Metazoa > Chordata > Testudines > Cheloniidae > Eretmochelys > Eretmochelys imbricata. Next base: position 18,843,652 of record NC_135577.1, read on the forward strand.
TCTCACTGAAAAGTTCACCAGAATTACTTGGGGTAAACAATGTGTTTCCCTAGCTATGGATGAAAATGGATGAACCATTCAGGCTGAAATTTCACAAAAATATCCAGCTTGAAGGAGACACCCAGCATGGAAAATTTAAGTCAATATGGTTAAGGTTAGCAAAGTTATAAGCAACAGAAAACAGGATCTACTGATGGAAGTGTCCGGCTATCATAACAGGAGATAGCACTTCCAGCTTCACTTCAAATATATGTACTCTACAAAGCAAAACATAGCTTTTGACATTCGCAAATATAAAACCGATCGAAGGCATGAACATTCCATTGTATATTCTAGTACACGTTGGATAGTGCATTCGTAGCTCTTGTAATGTAGTATTTAAAAGAAGAGAAAGATACACTATGATAGAAGAAGAAAAGATAAAAAGCTGTCTGGTGAATTCTAGTCCTGGGTGACATTTTCAGTGCTTTCTAACTTGTCAGTAACCATGCTGTGCGATCTTGGGTGCATATTTTTTAAGCACAACTTCTGTGTGAGGTGAACGTTCTGCGACATTAATTGTTTCCCAGAAGGAGTGTATGTATGCCTCCTTTTCATCTTGTACTGCTTTGTCCCTTATTAATAAACTAAGTTAAGGTGGGTTATTTGGTCTCTTAAATACTTTTAATATTGAACCGCAAGTGTTGCCAAGCAATTGGCTAGACCTCAGTGAATAGTGTTAGGCTGACACAAGTCACTCTCCCTGTGGGGGAGATAAGTACCACATTCAGGTGGCAGCAGTTCTTTTTTTAAGCAACAGTGGCTGATGTGAGCCCCTTTCTCTGATGCTCCACCAAGTCAATTGGTTTCCCATTCCCTTCCAGATTAAATTCAAAGTCCTCATGCTAATTGTCAAGGCCCTAAATAGGTTATGATCTAACGTGTACACTAGAGAACTCCACATTGCAACTTGCATCAGTGTGACTGAACTGGAAGCTGCCATGATGCAGTGCATCCACACCAGCCATTCTATCTTGGGAGCACACAATGCACTATGTTCCCTAAGAGTGCACTCTGTAAATGTTGCAGGGCCTGTGGGTTGTTGCATCTACCCTGCATTTCCTCGCGCTGCTTCCTGGAGCAGCTGCATAATGTCTATGGCTTATAGGGTCTGTGTGCACACAGTCACTCTTTGCTCTGCTGTATTGCCAGCTTTAAATGGTTGTGTCCTGCACAAAGATCTGCATATGTGTTGTGAGCAGCAACACCCTGCATTTGCAGATGCCATGACTGAAGATCAGCAGCTCCTACTGCCACTCCTCCCACCCCTATACAGGTTCTGGGCCTGGAGGCCCAGAGTGGATCATGAAAGAGCACCAGCAGCTTTGGGTGTCAGTGCTCATGGTGGTGAGGAGGTGGATTTTTTTCTTTTAATTCATTTCTTCAGTCATGTTTGTTAGTTTAAATTTTATTATTTTTTCAGTTGTTTTGTTTAGTAGCTAAACTCAGTTTCTCTCTATCCCATTTTCCTATAGGAGCTAGAGATGTGAGTGCTCTGGGCCCAAAGGAAGGATATTCCTGGGGGTCCTCCACGCAGCCCAGAGAATGCTCACCAAAGTTCTTCCCCACCTGCTATAGTGGAGTCCCTTGGGGCTGGAAGGATGGGAGCAATCAATGGGTGATGGAGAACCATGGAAAAGAGGATTTAGTTGGGGTGGGAGAGTGCAGAGGGTAGGGTTCATCCTGGTGTTAATTTGTTAACTAATTACCCTGCTCTGTGTTCTCTTTAGCACATCTCAGGAGTGTGGAAATTGCTGTGGATGCTGTCAACAGGCAGCCATTGTGCATTGTGGGATGTTTGTGTTCATGCACATAAACCAGGGGTTAGTCAGCATTGCCATGGTGTAGCATTTTATGTTTTTGCACAAGAATTCCCAATGCACCAGTCACTTTTTTTTACATTGACTCGTGTGTTCTCTCATTGGGACTCCCTTGGGACTGTCACTTGATGTGCTGAGACACCGCTGAGCCTAAGCCTTCTGCCCACACGGTTACCCCTTAACTCTGTCTTCCTTAGCTAGACCCTCCAGGCTTCCTCCAGCACTTCCTCCAGGCTTCCTCCAGATGAAGAGATAGGGGCCACGCCCCTCTACAGAATGCAGACCCTGAGTTCAGCTCAGCTCTGGGCAGACTCAGTTACTGGGATTTGCCTCAGCACCCCAGGGCACAGCCTTTCTGGGAGTCTGAACCCTAGATAAATTCATCTTACACTTATAAAGTTTATACAATATAAGTTAGAGTCATAGAATCATAGACTTTAAGGTCAGAAGGGACCATAATGATCATCTAGTCTGACCTCCTGCACAGTGCAGACCGTAGAATCGCATCCTCCCGCTCCTGGAATAAACCCCTAACCTATGTCTGAGCTACTGAAGTCCTCAAATCATGGTTTAAAGGCTTCAAGGTGCAGAGAATCCTCTAGCAAGTGACCCGTGCCCCAGGCTGCAGAGGAAGGCAAAAAAACCCCAGGGCCTCTGCCAATCTGCCCTGGAGGAAAATTCCTTCCTGACCCCAAATATGGCCGTCATAAGTTCATATTATTTGCCCTCTTTCTCAAAGAGAGATATGTACAGACTGTTTCCCCACCACCACCCCACAGGTAACAATTGCTTACACTGGGTTTATTAATAAACAAAAGTGATTTTATTAAGTAAAAAATTTAGGATTTAAGTGATCATAAGAGGTAACAGACAGAACAAAGTAAGTTACTAAGCAAAATAAAACAAACACGCTAGGCTGAGCTTAATACACTAAGAAACTGGTTACATGTAATATCTCATCCTCAAAGGTGTTCCAATAAGCTTCTTTCACAGACTAGATTCATTTCTAGTCCGGGTCCAATCCTTCCCCCTGTTCAGTCTCTGTTAGTTCCAGCAGACCTCTTGGGTGGTAAGGAGGGATTTCCTCATGACTGGCCTCATATAGCTTTTGCAGAAGGTGGGAATCCTTAGTCCTCTTGTTTAAACTTTTTTTTATGCCTCATGGGAAAATATAGAATCCAAGATGGATTCCAGCATCAGGTGACACAGACACATGTCTTCACAGGGACCCCCATCACCTCTCCTTCTCATAGGCATTCCACAGACTTACAGGAAAACAAATCCATTCAATTGCTTAAGAGTCATCAAGTTCTTGAAGTACCATTAATAGCCCTCCATAAGCATAATTACATTAGTAACATATTTCTAACTTCAGACATAGAAATGATACTTGCATACAAATAGGATGAACACTTTCAGTAGATTATAACCTCTCCAGTGATATCTTACATGACTTATTTTGCATAAAGCATAGTCCAGTTATGTCATATTCATAAGCATATTTCCATAAAGAATATGGAGTGCAACGTAACAACGTGTTTGAAGTTATAATCCTCTAACATGGTATTTTTTGTTAATTGTGTCTTTGTAAATTTGAGAGGGGCCAGACCAAGCAGAGACCAACAAGCCTTCCCTCGGCTGCTCTGGGGCTGGCATACAGCAGGGATATGCGTGGCACAGCTTGCTGAAAAATGGAAACAATTCTTGTTGGAATATTTCGCTTAACAAGTCATCCATTTTTTAACCAAAATTATGAATTTTTGCAACTAACTCCAGTGAGTGGCTTCACAGGTGACAGAATCAGGTTCATAGAGTTTAAGGACACAAGAGATCATTAGCTCATATAGTCTGCCCTCCTGCACATCACAGGCTGTTACATTTCCCCTAAAGACACCTGTGTTGAGCCCAGTGATTCTGAGTTATCAAAGCACTTGTGGAAGGATGGGCAGGGGCAGTGTGGAACATCACTGGGAGAAGACTCATTGCACGACTGCAGCTGCTTTGCCAGTGCTTGTGCTGAAACAGTGCAGAGGGATGTGGTCGTGGAAAGTATGTCATTGTATTTCCTCTGAGTGGGTTAAACACCAAAGGTGATGTACGCACGTTTCTGTGCGACTCTGAAGAGCTGTGCTGTTGCTTCCAAGGCCAACAGCCTGTAGCAGACAGTCTCAACAGTGCTCCACAGGGTCAATCTCACTGGAGATGCCCAGGTTCAGATTCTTGGGCATTGGAGAAGAGTGTTATCAAAAGCCAGAACTCAGCTGCAGAAGGCCTTCTGAGAGGGGATCAGAGGGAGCCCTGGCCTGGCCATGGTCCGAGCAAAATGCTAGATCACCTATGTAAAGCCTTTGCCAGGAAGAACACCAGGGTCAGCATGAGGTGGAGTTGGTGTAATAAGAGGAAAGACAAAGAATAAGGGAAAATAACATTGGGTTTTTGTGACACAGAGAACCTTTGCCAAAGGGTCCTCTGCTCTTTGCAAGCAGCTCTCACCTCAGAATGGAAAAACTCAATACACCAAACACGTCTTATAGGATATTTATTCATCAAGTATAACGTGTAATATATCTACAAAAAGCTGTGCTGTCTACCCTTGCCACATCCCAGAACATTCAATGGAAAAGCATCAAAGACCATGGCAAATGATCAAAACCACTTGGAGGTGAAAAGGAACATCACAGCAGGGCGGGCATTTCCCTGCTATGAATATAGCAAATGATGGTTTTCAGGAAAACAGAGTGTAGGAAAAGACACACCATATTTAGTAAAGAAAGCCTTGAGGAGTTCAGGGACCTGTCCTGAATATTCGGATCCTGGTTCTTATAAAACCAGCTAGTTCTACAACTGACTGAACTTTGTGGGAAAAACCTAGTTCATTAGATAGGAAAGGTAACTACTGGCAAAGGTAAACCCAGGTTTCCACTTTAGGATCTTGTTTTGCATTACAACCAGTTGTTCCCATCACCTTCTCTCTTTCTTGGATAAATCTTTATTCTTTCTTAAATAAATCTACTTTTGTTTTTATTTTAAGTGTTCGCAAGTGCTGTGTGGACTACAGGAGCAGTGATTGAAGGAAACTCTGATAAACTGGGGGACACTACATCTTTGCATGTAAAGATTCTGGTACTTCTGTGAGTAGCCAGAGTCAGGGGCCGGATATCACAGGAGAATGAATCAGCGATTCAGTGATTAGGGTGCCTCTCTTGTCAGCCTGGAAGGCAAAGCTGGGGCTGGCATAAGCCCAGAGGAGAGTGCTTGAGTGAGTGAAAGGCTGTTGGTGCCGGGGAGCTGACACCTAGCTACTACTAGTAAGACCCCCTCTTGCTGTAGGCAGTGGGGTAATGAGGTGACAGTCCCCAAGAAACAACAGAGAGTAAAAGAGAGGGAAAAAATCTCCTCCCCTCCACCATCTTCACTGTGTCAAGCACTTTACCCAGAGGACACCTGTAAATACACAGAGGAGGCCAAATGTTACTTACTCCAGCGTCTGCAGTTTGCAGTTCGGGTGTTTCAGTCCCTCACACAGCAGCCGCACTCCAGCATCTCCCAGTTTATTATCAGGCAGTTTCAGCTCTGTCAGGCTCTGGCTGGTTTTGAGAATAGCGGTGAGAGCCCCGCAGTCAGCGTCTGTGAGATGACAACCCCCCAAGCTGCAGGAGAGAGAAACACAGAGAAGGGGGATCACAGTGTGAAGGGGGCTCGTCACAGCTGTTCTGACAGGCGGCCCCGCCCACCAGCCCCTCTCCCTGACCAATCCACGTGAAGAATGAAGTAGAAACCCTGCTCCACCGCCTGTCACAACCCCACCCTATGCCAATGAGGAACCAGTGTGGGGTGTAATTTCCTGCCTAAGCCCCACCCCTTGCACATGACTCTTGACCAATCAGAACTGTCAATGACTCAGACACCCCCTATCCTTAAACCTCTGCCATTGACCAATAAGATTTAAGGTTCTGGGTAAGGTGTCCTCATAAGCACCGCCCCTCACTCTTTCCACTAACCAACCAGAAATTAAGGGGCAGCTGTCTGGCCACCCTAACTCCCACCTACCCAGCTCTCAGCCAATCAGATTGGACTCAGCACTGATCAGCCCCACGATGGTGCAACCCAATCAGAGCAGGCTCCTCCCTGTTCACTGGGGCCAGGCTCAGAGCAGGAGGAGCTGGGAGATCCTGGCCCTCCATGACCCCAGCACTGGCTCTGTTGCTCCCCTGCAGGACACAGACGTCTCCTGTCTCTGCCCCCAGCTCTGAGCCTCAGGCCTGGGGGGGGGGGAGGCAGCTGCGAGGCCCAGCACTGGCAGCATCACACCCACCTTCCTCTGAGACCAGGGATAAAAGGCTGGGGGGATTGGAAGACAAAGAGGAGACCAGCCCCACAACCAGGGGGATCCCCAAAGTTTGGGGAAGAAGAGCCCCTGAGAGGAGGGTGACCATGTGACCCTGTTGGCAGGGCCTGTTCCAGAAACAATGGTGAGGTTATTACAATAGAAATTTTCCACTGGATTCTGTGTCCCTCCCTGCAGAATCTGGGTTCCTGGCAGAGCTGCCAGCCACCGGAGTGTGGAACTATGGCAGCAGCCTGGCTATGACCATGTGCATCTCAATGACCAGCCCCCAGCATGGCTGTCACATACTGCCACTCCTCCCTCCCTCCAGGGCTCACAGGGAACCCTCTGCACCCCCGACAGCTGCCAAATCTTGCACACATGTAGAGACACCCCACCCATCGCAACTGTCACCTGCATGGCCTCCTCCATCACTACAGTTGCCTTCAAAATATGGTCGCTCCGCCAAAAGGGGAGGGAAGTCCTAATGTTTGATAGAGAAAAAGAGCCCTGACTTTGTATTAGGGAGAGAAGCCCCCACTCCCTGTGGGACCCCCAAGTTCAGTCATCATGGTAGAGCCATGTGGGAAAGTATGGAGATAAGCCCTAGCTTGGGGAGGTGGGGAGAGGGTGTTCCTGATGAAGCAACAGAGACAAGCTCCACAAAATTTAAAGGTAAGAAAGGAGGGAAGGCAAATGAGAAGCTGAGGAGAAAAAGGTGCCAAACTGGGGAGAGGACACATGACTCTTAAAGAAGGACCCAACTGAGATAAAAAAAGAGAGACACCCCCATATGAGGAGTGGTGTTGGGGGTAAGCTTTGGGAAGGACGTAGCTGTGCCAACAGTAATAGAGTTTGTTCTTTGCCCTGGGTGCTGATTAGAGTCCATTCTGGAGGCAGAGTTTCTCTTTGGGAATTTGGTGCTGGGCTCAGATCTCTGGAAGAGGAGCCTCTGCTGTTGACCCTCTCATTCCAAAACAGGTGAATAAATGTAAATATGACAAGTTTCACTTAGAGTTTACCCAGACTCCCTGTCACTGGTTTCTCCTCTGATCTGCAATGTGCTGGACACCTGCCACCACTGGGCTGAGGGTAACGATGGTGTCAGAACAGGACACTGGTGCTAGAAGAAGGAGCAACACTACACACAGACAGTCCCTGCCCTGAGGATCCTACAATATAAATAGACCAGACAGGTAAAAGGTAGGGAAAGGAAATATTATTATTGTCATTTTTCAAATGGAGAATTGAGACCCATAAGAGATTGAATGACTTGCCCAAGGTCACACAGAGTGTCTTGAGTTCAATCCAGCAATTGAATGACACGGCCATCCTTTCTCTTGCCTAGAGCTGTCCTTAGCCCCTCATGTTTCTCAGTATCAGAAGGGCCCCCATTTTTTTAACCAACATGACCTCTTTTCCCTCCCTGTTTTTCTCATGGCTGAGGCTGAGGTAAGAGCTACTTACCAATCAGGTACTGAACATAAGGGCCTGACCTACTGATGAGGCTTCTCACTGTGATACCTATTGTGATTTGCTAAAGTGTGTTGGAAGAATTCAAAAAGATCTAACTACTGATCAGACCAGACCCAAGCAAACATTTGAAGAGCTGTTGGAAGGGAAAACAAAAATTCAAATGGGTTTCTTAGAACTGAGGGACCTCTAGTGTGTGTGAGTATGGGGGTCGAGGGAGGGGGAAGGTTGGACTGACTCAGATGTTTTTGAAATGTCAGGTGCCATTACCAGTATTTAAAAAATTTGCCATACATTTCATATCAAAATTACAAGAGCATTCATTGTTTTCATCTGGAATTTGGTAATAGGACGGCTTGCTAATATGTCATATTGTGATGTATGGTAAAGAGATGGCTGCATTAAGAGCTCCATGATTAAGTTTACTTGCAGATTTACACTTGGAGCAGGACTGAAAACTCTTTATTTTCACTAGATTACCAGCCCAGCCATAAAACAATGTTTAATTTTCACCAGAAGTGGAAGAAATCTTCTAAATATGATTGATAATGCAGCTATTTACTCAAAATAGTACTGTTTTTGAAAGTTTGGGAAATACTTAGACCCAGGTGATATACTGTATGCATTTTCCCATACTTTTTTTTCCTTTTGTTAAAGCAAAAGTCTGTAATCATACAACAATGTGAGCTTGTACCATATAATGCAAAAAAAATGTCATCATTTGTAGATGGTACTGATGTGAGAACAGTTTTCTTTCTGCAATTTTTATGAAGCTATGCAAACAAGAAGACACCTACCCCCATTTATAAAACGTTTTTGTTATTATATCTTCAGCTCTGTGGCCATCAGGGATAACATGAACCCCTCCTTCTCAGAATTCTGTCCCTTTGCAAAAGAGGTTTCCTAGAAACACAAGAAGAAATGGAAGCCTCCACTTACAACTCTGATCCTTAATCTTCTATGCTGATGAAGGAGGGTAAGAGCACTTAGAACACCTACAAACAACTACTGTCACCACTGTTCCCTCTAATTTTCCCCACTCATATGTGGAATGAATCTTGTTATGTACACCAATATAGAGGAGATGTGTGATAAATCACCTCCATATTGGTGAACATAAAATTAATGGTGTGGGGCTGAGGGGTGCAGAGTATGTGTGGGAGGCTCAGGGTAGGGCAGAGGGTTGGGTTGTGGGGGGATGAGGAATCTGGCTGGGGGTGAGGGCTCTGGAGTGGGGCTGGGGCTGGGAATGAGGGGTTTGGGGTGTGGGAGGGGGCTCAGGGCTGGGCAGAGGGTTGGGTTAGGTCAGCTCTTCAGCTGATTACATCTGCTGCCATATTGCATAAGAAGAGATGTGGTTTCTCAAACATCCATCACCCATTCCATTTAAGGTTTTATAGATGAAAAAGGGACCTCTACATTTTGCATAAAATCAGTAGGAAACCAGTGCAGACGATACAGCACAAATGTGTCAATGTACCACTTTATAAATAGGCATCTACAGTCTACCCTAGCTGAAGTTTCTGAATTGTCTTGTATGATCCCAAACAGAGCACACTGCAGTAATTCAATTTCAAGGTGATAAAGAGCTCCAGAATTGTGATTAGGTCTGCATCTGAAAGGAAAGGTTGGAATCTTCTTGACACGTGCAGATGGGGAAAAAATAAAACCCCACACTCTTGACCAGATACAGGGATCATCTTTGACACTGACAAATTAATACAAGGCTATTGGCAAATTAATGCAGGGCCACTGTTAAAGCTCTTTAGTGGTATTTAAAATCAGAACTAAGGTAAAAAGCAATCTAGGATGTGCTTATTTACTGGCAGATGGAAATATATCCCCATGACTGCAAGCTGCACTGCCCAATTTCTCTGCTCCATCTCTTCTCACCTTTTTAAGCTTCCCCTTCTGTGATTTAGAAACCATAAAGCACACTGGGAAATGGATCTCATACTCTTAAGATTTCCTAGAGGCTAGAAATATTGAAATATTATATATATACACCCCTTGGATTGTTTCCCATTCAGTCCAAATGTTATAGGGAGAGTACAGCGTCTAAGGAAAACACTGTCATTTGGGGACAGATTTATATGATATTTTTGTATTTTATTTTTGGATTTAAATGAAGGGGAATGCACTTTGTATTCAGTATATGCGTAAAACATTTGTTGTTTGAACACTTGACTGATGAACTGCTGCGGACATAGGTATGTGGTTCTGGGGGAATTAATAAACTATTGGCCAGTCAAGAGCCCCAAGTATCCTCATCTGAGAAATACTGTTCAAATTAAAAGCTGACCTGAAAAGAACCTAGCATTAAAATTAGTCTGCTAACGCTCCCTGGACTCAATAAGAGGTTCTCCTAATTAAATTCATTGGCTACAACACATTTCAACTTGGCTAACCTAGTTTGTTACATTTCAGTTTTAAAATCTCATTGGCCCCCTGGCAAATTCATAAAATAGCCCCATATTGACACTTACAGCTGTGCATTATGCATGGCATTTTTGGCATTTCATATTGTATGGTATTAGGACAGCGTCCCTTATATACAATCCCACCATGTGCAGCAATTTCATCTCTATTATTAAATTGTAATGAGCTTCCTCTCCCCCAGTGGCTGGCCTGCAGGGGGTCATGGCAACAGAGAGGCTGAGGGAATGGGAAATTGAAACAAAGCATTCATATGGTACTGGTGTAGCCTGTCACCAGCTCCAGGGGAAACAGACACTGCTGTGTCAGGGCTCATGATATTTTGTATTGTATAGAACGTGGTCTCACCTCATTCCTTCCAATACCTGTGATGTTACAATATATTTTGCACCAATATGGGTTTATGTTGGGATCACCTGGGATTTTTCCCGTGACCAGCCCTCTGGAATTACTTTGTCATGCTGTTGTATAGTTGGCCATTTTTTGTTTCTTATCTGAGCTTGTCAAACTTTGTTTTTGAAATGGGTAGTATTGGAGCCAAACTCTTTCTCTTTCTGCTCCCTGATTTCACTATTTATAGAGGCCCTTGCAAGTACAGCTGCTTTAAGAAGCTCCATTCTGGGCCTTTATGTCACATTAATGAGTACTTCTGCAAAGCCATAATCATTTTCTGACATATAGGCTGTAGTAACTCAGAACCCTCCCAGTCTTGTGTCTCATGTTTACCAGTTGAGGATTTTTGCTACAGGCAGTCCCCAATGGGCTGCATGCTACTGTAGGCAATCCCATCATACCACCCCCTTCGTATACTAATCCAGCTCAGTTTTGAAGTCAGTTAGGGGTTTTGCCCTCACTGCTCCCCTTTGAAGGCTCTTTCAGAATTTCACTTCTCAGATAGTTGGAAACCTTCTTCTAATTTCAAGCCTAAACTTGTTGATTGCCAGTTTGTATCTATCTCTTCTTGGGTCAACACTGGCACTTAATTTAAATAACTCCTCTTCCTCCCTGGTATTTATCCCTTTGATGTATTTAGAGAGAGCAATCCTATCTCCCCTCAGCCTTCTTTTGGTTAGGCTACACAAGCCATGCTTCCTGAGTCTCCTCTCATAAGGTATGTTTTCAATTCCAAGGATCATCCTAGTAGCTCTTCTCTGCCCCTGTCCCAGATTGAATTCATCTTTCTTAAACCTGGGAAACCAGAATTGTACACAGTATTCCAGATGAGGTTTCACCAGTGCAGAATAGAGGGGAATAATCACTTCCCTCAATGTGCTGGCAATGCTCCTACTAATGCTACCCAATATGCCATTAGCCTTCTTGGCAACAAGGGCACACTGTTGACCCATATCCAGCTTCTTGCCCACTGTCATCCCCAGGTTCTTTTCTGCAGAACTGCTGCTTAGCCAGTCAGTCCCCAGCCTATAGCAGTGGATGGGATTCTTCCATCCTAAATGCAGGACTCTGCACTTGTCCTTGTTGAACCTTATCAGATTTCTTTTGGCCCAATCCTCCAATTTGTCTAGGTCACTCTGGACCCTATCCCTACCCTCCAGAGTATCTACCTCTCCCACAGCTTAGTGTCATCTGCAAACTTGCTGAGGGTGCAATCCATCCCATCATACAGATCATGAATGAAGATGTTGATCAAAACCAGCCCCAGGAATGACCATTGGGGCACTCCACTTGACACGGGTTTCCAGCTAGACATGAGCTGTTGATCACTACCCATTGCATCCGATGATCTAGCCAGCTTTCTATCCACCTTATAGTCCATTCATCCAATCCATACTTTTTTAACTTGCTGGAAAGAATACTTTTGTGTTGGTCAGTCATTTTTAAAATCAGTTCTGGAGCTACAATAGCAATGATCATGTTTCTCTAACCCAGAGAGTTTACTTTAATTTACCCACTAAAGTACCAACCAAAAACATGAGCATTTGCTTACAATTGTAAGTATGACTATCACTCAGCGATACGTAACTGCTGTTACACTTTGTGAAATAACATCCCCATAACTAAGAGGAAATGGTGGCTTCTTAGAGCCTGATACCAAGAGTCTAACAGGGCAAGTTAATTTTAAGACAGCATCTGTATAACAAATAGTGCTGTATTATCACCATCATGGCAAATCCCAAATGGACATCGCCTCCTTGGAGATTGAGCAGCACCTAGATCAATTGCTACCTGGGACTTAAGATGGTGTGGCTGGATTCTCAATCTACGTCCATTATTGGCATCCTTATTGTACCACCAGAGTTTCTGGCAACATGTGACCACCAATTTCTGCCAGGGTTTGCCAGCTGGGTCCCCTCCCTGTGCAGAAGCTCCTGGAGCTGACGAGCTGCAAACTGTGGCTGCGGGGAGAGGCGGCAGCAAACAGCTGGAAGCTACAGGGAGGGGCCATTGAGGGTAAGAGGGCAGGTCATGCCTGGGAGGCGCATGACTCAGGCTGTTGGGGGGATGAACCTTTAAATTTTTCCCACCTACTATCAGCAGGTACCAGTCTTCTCTATATAACTCTATGCACTGAAAGGAGATGCACTGATTGAAATTCTGGCCCCACTATAGTCAAGGGGAGTTTTCTTAGTGACTTAATTGAAGCCAGGATTCCACCCACTATCTGCCTCAGCTCCCATCTCTCTGCTTCAGCTCTCACACCCGCATCACTGCCTTTCATACCTCTGAGATAACACATCTGCAGGCAACCAGCCACAACAAAGACATGAGCAAAAACAAGCAAACCAACACCAGTCTACAAAAGAATGTCATGAGCCTCAAGCATAAATTGATTTTTTTGTCAAAGTATTGCCACAGGATTAATAGTTTTTATGGTATATTAAAATGATATTGCAATTTAATGTACTACTAAACACCAAACTGGTTAGACTGCACATGCTTGTAGAGAAGACATTGTACGCTTTGGACTTAGAAAGTTAAGGGATTTAATTTGAAAGTGCAAAGTATTATATTCATTAATTTGCCTGTCTAAAGACTACTCTTTGAAGTGAGTTTATGTTTTTATTAAAAAATTGCTATGTTAAATAATTTCTTATATGGTGTATTTTAAATACCTGAAATAAGTACTTTCTTCAGTTTCATAGGACTTAACTAAGACTACAAATGCCCACTCATACACTGTTCGGGTTATCTATTGTAACAAAGTCAGGCAGGAAGGCTGCAAGAGAGTGCTAGAAGGCAGATACATTAGCCCCAGAATGTTAAAGGCCCTCTTCCCTACTAGCTGAGAAGGGGTTACCTCAGGTCAAGGAGGGACACCTGATTCCAATGAAGGCCTGCCCGAGGCCTTTAAAAACCCCTCTTCTGGGGAGAGAAAAGGGGGAAGAGAGAGACAAACTGCTGCCAGGCTAGTGGCAATAGGGAAATAAGCTTCTCCACAGTGGGAGGCTGGGCTCCTTCCCATAGGGGAAACTGCCAAACCTGAGACCTGATAGGGGAAGGACTGACTCCCCAGGGAAACCAAACAGGGTGACACCCTGCACCAGGGAGGAGGCAGCGAAAGGTAGCCCCCTGGGTTTTCTTTGTTTATGAGAGTGTTTTCTTTTTGTTTGGCGGAGGATCAACCCTTAGGCCAACCTTCAGGCCTACCCTGAAAATACGACCAAGGGAGCACAGAAGGGGGAAGGCAAACCCTGCCATGAGTGGGGCTGATTATCCTAGGCTCACCATCGTCTGAGGGGGAAGCACTAAATCTGCCAAGATGAAGGAGATGCCTTGCCACATGTGATGTCAGGAGTGGGACAGACTTCATGGCAAACCGTCCCAGGGCAAGGTAAATCACCCTCACCTCCAAAATGGATGATGTAGTGAGGGCGCTGGTGAAGGCCACAGCAGCACAAGAGGCTACCAGGGTCCAGATGGCTGCCCAACAGGAGTTGGTACAGCTACAGCAGAAAAACAAATCAATTGCTGATGAGCCAGGCAGCCCAGGATCGAGCCACCCTGCAGGAGGTCATGAGCCAGCTGAAGGCTCTGACCACTATGACGCATGGCCATGATGGGACACGATCCCTACAGACAAGCAGTTACCTAGAGACGATGACAATGGATGATGATGTGGAGGTGTATTTTCTCTCCTTTGGGAGAAAGGCCCTATGTGAGGCTTGGACCTGAGACCAGTGGGACAACATCCTCACTCCTTTCCTGTGTGGGAAGGCCCAGAAGGCCTAGTATGACATGGCAGGGGAAGCAGCTACCGATTACCCCCAATTGAAGGCTGAGATCCTAGTGAGGTCTGAGGTGACAACAGCTATAAGGGCCCAGAGATTCCATGAGTGGAGGTACCAGGATGGCAAAATGACCCCTCCTCCTATGATGAATTAATTGCCCTTGTGGAGAGACACTTAACAGCCAAAGACCTCTCTCAGACTACCAGGGAAGAGACATGCCAGGTCAAGAGGCCAGTCCCTGCCCCGAGGGCCTGGGTCTCTGAAACACCGGGCAGAACTGTATTGGGGACAAAGGAGTCTGAAGAGCAACCTGAGGCCACAAATGGACTTGGAGACATGGGGAGAGAGGGTCGTGGGGTAAGGCCCACTAGCCCAAAGAATAGGGGGATACCTCAAGAAGGGTATAGCTGTTATGCTTGTGGGAAAGTAGGACATATAGCCACCCAGTGCCCTAATGTGGAGGAGCCCATGCAGTGGAATCTGGGGGATCATGAAGATCTTTGTGGCTTGATAAATCTTATGGGAGTTGCAATAGCCCTCCATAGATACACGTAATCAGTTAGGATGAATGACATACAAACCATTGTATTAGTGGACTCCGGAAGTGCCGTCACACTAGTCTCAGGGAAACTAGTGGGGAAGGACCAGCTGTCTCGGGCCAAGCACACCAGGATAACCTGTGTTCATGGTGCTGTCAATTGTTATCCGACCATCCCTGTACAAACTGAGGTCCAGGGGAATACCACAAGGGTGTTGGTGGGCGTGGTCCCAAAACTCCCATATCCGGTCCTTATATGACGAGACTTCTCAGAGTTTGGAAGCCTACTCCCCATAGATGAGTCAGAGGAGGATGGCGATCCCAGGATTGATACGATGGCTCCAGTAACTAGCCCCCTCCTGATCTTCTGTAAATTAGCCCAGGACTCGTTTTCTACAACTGGGAAACCCCAAAAGACTAAGTGAGAAAGGACAACAGACAAGAGATTGGGAACCAAGATCTTGGCCCAGAACCAAAAGTATGTGCTTGCAGGGAAGAAATGAGGTCCAGTAGGCAGGGGAGCACACAAAGGGTCAACGAGCCAGAAGCTGGACCCAGTTCCACAGAGACCAACCCTGACAGGGAAACAGAAGTAGGTTCCCTTGAATTTGGGCATATTGGACCCTCACTTGAGAATTTTTGGCAGGATCAGGCCAATGATCCACTATACAATAACATTAGAAAAGAAATAGTTGAGATGAAGGGGGTCCCGGTGGATGGGAAAACCAAAGGCCCAGGGCTGTATTTCATGATAAAAAGGGACCTATTATATAGAGTAGTCTGACTGCAAGAGCAAGAGGTGGAGCAGCTCTTGGAACCTCGACAGCATCAGAGGACAGTGTTGGACCTAGCTCAGTCATTTGTTTGGAGGACATATAGGGGTAGATTAAACCCTTGATCAAATCCTATGGAAGTTCTTTTGGCCCGGAGTTTATATGGAGATCCAACGATACTATGCCTCCTGCCCAGAATGCCAATTACATGGCCCCCAACTGCACTTGAGGGCCCCTTTAGTACCTCTCCCAATTATTAAAGTCCCATTCAAGAGGATAGCCATGGACCTGATAGGCCCACTGGAGAAGTCATCCCGGGCCATCAGAGTGTGCTCGTTGTTCTGGACTATGCCACCCAACACCCAGAAGCCATATCCCTACAAAACACAATGTCCAAGATGATACCTAAGGAATTAATCCAAATTTTCTCTAGGATGGGGATACCCAAAGAGTCTTGACGTATCAAGGAACCCCCTTCGTGTCAAAGTTGATAAAGGACTTGTGTGCAATGCTCCACATACAGGCCTTAAGAATGTCAGTATACCACCCCCAGACCGATGGCTTCATCAAACGTTTTAACAGCACACTGAAGAACATGATATGGAAAGTGGGGAGCCAGGATGGGAAAAATTGGGATACCTTGCTATCTTACCTGAAGTTTGCTACAAGGGACGTTCCTCAGACTTCAACCAGGTTCTCTCCTATTGAGCTGTTATATAGTCACCACCTGCATGGCATACTGGACATCACCAAGGAGGGCTGGGAAGAACAGCCTAACCAGGGAAGAAGCATCGTTGAGCGTGTGATGCAGATGAATGACAGAATAGCCCAAGTCACCCCCATAGCGTGGGAACACATGGAGAAGGCACAAGAGGCCCAACAGACCTATTACAATTGCTGGGCGATGGCCGAAAAATTCCAGGTGGGAGACTGGGTAATGGTGCTGGTGCCCACAGCAGAGAGCAAGCTCCTGGCCAGATGAAGTAATAGAAGCCATTGGGGGGTCGACTATAAGGTTCGACAGCCTGATTTCCAGAAGCTGGAACAGATCTACCATGCCAACCTATTGAAATCCTGGCAGGACAGGGAAGTCCATCTGGTCACCCTAGAGATACCACCCCAAGAAAGCAAACCTCAGGGAAAGGTGGGAATATCCCCTGAATTGACCCCTGAACAATGAGCAGAAGCCATCAATATGATTGGACGGAACCATGACGTGTTCTTGGAGAAGCCAGGCAGAACCACAGAGGTTCATCACCATATCATCACAAATCCTCGAGTAAAGGTGCCTGTTAAGCCATACCAGATCCCAAAGGCAAAAACGGAGGAGATCAGGACCGAAGTTGGGAGAATGCTGGAGCTGGGAGTCATTGAGGAGTCCCATAGTCAGTGGTCCAGTTCAATTGTCTTGGTACCTAAGCCCGATGGCAACATGCGATTCTGCAATGACCTCTGAAAATTAAACAAGGTGTCCCAGTTTGATGCTTACCCCACAGCTCATATAGACAAGCTAATTGACCAGTTGGGAAAAGCATGATTTTTGTCCACCCTTGACCTGACCAAAGGTTATTGGCAAATCCCACTGACCAAAGAAGCCAAAGAGAAGACTGCCTTTTGGACACCAGAGGGATTGTACCAGTACACAGTCCTCCCTTTTGGTTTCCATGGGGTTCCCACAACCTTCCAGCAGCTCATGGATAAAACTGTTGTATCCACATGGCAAGTATGCGGCTGCTTACCTGACGATGTTATCATACATAGCCCAGACTGGGAGACACATCTAGAAAAGTTGGAAGCAGTACTGGATACCCTGAAGAAGGAGGGTCTCACTGCGAATCCCTCCAAATGTGCAATAGGGCTAGCAGAAGCCAAATACCTCAGCTACATTGTGGGGAGGGGCATAGTGAAACCTCAGCTGAGCATGTTAGAGGCGATTCAAAGTTGTCCCTGACCGATCCAGAAGAAACAGGTCAGAGCATTCCTGAGGATAGTTGGGTACTACAGGCAATTCATTCCCCACTTTGCTACCAAAGCATACGTGTTGACAGATATGATAAGAGCCCGAGGCCCAGACATAGTAAAATGGACCAGTGCTACTGAAGAAGCTTTTGCAGATCTGAGGCCCACCCTCTACAGTAACCCAGTGCTAGTAGCCCCAGACTTTGAAAAGGAGTGTTTACTACAAACTGATGCCTCCAAGGTCGTGTTGGGGGCCATACTTTCTCAAATGGTAGGAGAGGAAGAACACCCAATCCTATTCCTTAATAGAAAACTCCTGCCCAGAGAACAAAAGTATGCTGTGGTAGAGAAGGAATGCCGTGCTGTTAAGTGGGCCATGGAAACCCTCCAATATTACCTACTCGGATGAAGGTTTACCCTCATCACTGACCATGTCCCCGTCAAATAGATGCACCAGAACAAAGAAAGAAATGCAAGGGTGACGAGATGGTTCATGTTGTTACAACCCTTCCACTTCAGGGTGCAGCACAGATCAGGGATCAGACATGGCAACACTGACCACCTGTCACGGGTACAATGTTTTTCAGCCCAAGCAGCCAAACCCTGTGGTGTTGAGAGTGTGTGTGTGTGTGTGTCTGTGGCGGGGGGAGGGAGATATATGACAAAGTCAGGATGGAAGGCTGAAAGAGGGTGCTCCTTTTGAACACCAGGATGTGGGTGGGCGCTAGCTCGCCCACTGCTAAAAGCCCCTCCCCCAGCCTAGGGAGGAGTTACTGGACCCAAAACCCAACCAAGTTCAGGGGACAACAAAGGAAATCATGGGAACAGGCGTGGGGGTCAAAGGGCTAAAACAAGGGAACCAGAAGGGGACACCAAGCACAGAACCCCGGCAGCACCCATTGATCCTCAAAGGCATCGAGACAGCCAGCTGACACTGCCCAGAGGAACTCTGCCCAGATACGTAAGCAGATAAAAGAACGAAAGACGGCCCCACAGTCGCAGGGCCCCCCTCCACAACCAACCTCCTCTCCCTTGTGTTATGAATGGCCACCTTGGTCATGGCCAGGAGGAAGTTGACGAGGTGGTCCCGCAACTTTGTGGGGCCTTGGATTGGGTGTGCGTAAATAAACAAGTGCGGGGGAAAGTGCAGCCAGAACCTCAATAAGAGGTTCTGGAGGAGCTGGAAGAGGGGCTGCAACCTGGTGCACTGAAGGTACACATGTGCCAGGGTCTCCCTCACGCCACAGAAGGGACAGGCTTCAGGGACAGAGGTGAACTGCACCAAGTATACACTCGTACAAGAGAGTGCTAGAAGGTAGATACATTAGCTCCAGAATGTTAAAGGCCCTCTTCCCTACTAGCTGAGAAGGGGTTACCTCAGGTCAAGGAGGGACACCTGATTTCAATTAAGGCCTGTCTGAGGCCCTTAAACCCCCACCTTCTCTGCGGAGAGAAAAGGGCAAAGAGAGAAACAAGCAGCTGCTAGGCTAGAGTCAGTAGGGAAATAAGTTTCTCCACGGTGGGAGGCTGGGCTCCTTCCCATAGGGGAAACTGCCAAACCTGAGGCCTGCTGGGGGAAGAACTGACACCTCAGCGCAACGACCGGAGTGACACCCTGCACCAGGGAGAAGGCAGCGAAAGGTAGCCCCCTGGGTTTTCTTTGTTTATGAGACTGTTTCCTCTTCGTTTGGTGGAGGATCAAGCCTTGGGCCAACCTTCAGGCCTACCCTGAAAGTATGACCAAGGGAGCACAGAAGGGGGAAGGCAAACCCAGCCGTGAGTGAGGCTGATTACCCCAGGCCTGCCATGGCCACAGGGGGAAGCACTATTTCTGGCAAGATGAAGGAGGTGCCTTGCCACACTATAATAAACGAAACAGAATTCTCTGTCTGTTTAACAAAAGTCCTCTGGCCATTTATAGATGGCTTATGTTTTTATGGTTCCATAGTTAGGGTAGAATTGAGATTTGCACTTAAAGCACGGATTTGACCATTTTGTTATATACGAAAAATATAGTGCATCCTCCCCAAATTACAGCTCTTACTCTTTAAATACAGAATGAGTTTTTCAAGATACTACAAGTAAATTAGTTAATTAGTTTATTTAATTAAAATTATTTTTAAAATAGGCTCTTTAAGAAATTTGGCACCAGCCATCAGTATGGATGCACCATCGGGGCACCAAAACCATCTTAATTCTGCTCTGTAGTCACCAAAATCTAATGCATCTTTAAAAAGCAGTGTAATATGAGCTGTGAAATGACACTGTGCACCCTGTATTCAATCCCTACACATGGTTGTAAGGTTGTAATAATCTTTGCACAAAATATGTCTTGTGAGGTATCTTTTGAAAACTAATAACACACTGGTCAATAATAATCTTGTGTGATGTATTTACATGGTTGGTATTAAGAGTTATGGACATATGCTGAAATGATGACTAAACTGTGTTCAAGCCAGGCACGTCCGGGGGAGTTGGTAAACAGGTCTGCCTTAGACAAAGGAACGTGAATTTGATCCTTTGACCAGCCCAATCTTCAGGCAAAGAAAATGATGGAACATTTTTACATACCAAGTGAAAAAGGTACCAAACATCTATACCCAGCAGGAGACAGAAGCTTGTGGCTCAAGGAGACCCCCACGCACATTCTCCCCCCCCCCACGTTTCTCCTCCTACCACACTGGGCTGGGGCTTCTGCCGTGCAGCACGGTGGTGGGATTAGGGACTTCTGCCCTGCAGGGAGGCAGGTCTAAGGGCTTTAGTCCCCTGTGGGAGCATCAGGGCAGAAACCCTCACAGACCAGTGTTGCAAGCGTTGCAACTTTTCTAGAAGCCACCACCTATCAGGCCTCCAACACCCCAGGCACACAGGTCTTCTCCAGCATCAGAGCTCATGCCGGACCACCACATTTCCCTACACTTCTCTGACTTGCAGAAGCACCGATGTGACACCATCATAGGACTCAACCACATTAGGCACACCATCAGGGGCTCATTCACCTGCACATCTACTAATGTGATATATGCCATCATGTGCCAGCAATGCCCCTCTGCCATGTACATTGGCCAAACTGGACAGTCTCTACATAAAAGAATAAATGGACACAAATCAGACATCAGGAATGGTAACATACAAAAGCCAGTAGGAGAACACTTCAATCTCCCTGGACATTCAATAACAGATTTAAAAGTAGCCATCCTTCAGCAAAAAAACTTCAAAAACAGACTTCAAAGAGAAACTGCAGCACTACAATTCATTTGCAAACTTAACACCATTAATTTGAGCCTGAATAGGGACTGGGAGTGGCTGGCTCACTACAAAAGCAATTTTCCCTCTCATGGTATTGACCCCTCCTCATCAATTATTGGGAGTGGATCACATCCACCCTGATTGAATTGGCCCCATTAGCACTGGTTCTCCACTTGTAAGGCAACTCCCTTCTCTTCATAGGCCAGTATATTTAAATCTGTATCTGTAATTTTCACTCCATGCATCTGAAGAAGTGGGTTTTTTACCTATGAAAGCTTATGCCCAAATACATCTGTTCGTCTTTAAGGTGCCACCAGACTACTCATTGTTTTAGCACAGCTGAGTGTCTCTGGCAGAAATCCTGTGACCAACCTGACTTCCTCCACTAGAGATTTGTTCTCTCCTCTTTCAGTTCCGCCATCTTCCTATCTAAACAACTCTACTTCGCTAACTTAAATGAATCACATGCCTGCAATCGAAGGCACCTATTTTTCGCCTTTGACTTCCCCTTCCCTCCCCCTTACTTGACCTCACTTTCCTTTGCACAGGATGACACTGACTTCTTCAAATAAATCATTAACAAAATCCCTCACCTCACACTGCCCTCCTACTGCTCTTCCCTCCCTCTTCTCAGCCACTGACACAGAAACTTCTTGTCTGCTGTTCTCCTCCAGCCGCCGCAGTGACTCTGTTGTGATGTTCCCCTCTGGTGTTATGTGGATCGGTGATCTACTAGCCCTCTCCAATCCTAGACTCTGGAAGCCAGCCTTACCCTGCTCTGCTGTGAGAGCCCCCGCTCCTGGGCCGTTCACGCACAGCCTCTGGCTCCCAGCTACTTGCAAGCGAATGACACTAGCCAATATCTCCGGTCCCAGACACAACCCTAGGAACCTCTGTCTTGCAGTGTCCAGTTATGCCTGCTGGATGCTGCAAGCTTATATGAGTTCATCAATTTAACAAAGAAATTGATATGTACCAGGCTTGTTATCCCAAGGGGAGCCTCTGACACACTTCAAACCAAACACACTGCTTCAGGTAGAATAAACAAATTTATTAACTACAAAGATAGATCTTAAGTTGTTATAAGTCAAAGCATAACAAGTCAGATTTGGTCAAATGAAATAAAAGCAAAACACATTCTAAGCTGACCTTAACACTTTCAATGTCCTTAAAAACTTAGATGCTTCTCACCACAGGCTGGCTGGTTACTTTTCAGTCAGGCTCTCCCCTTTGATCAGCGTTTCAGTCGCTTGGTGATGGTGGTGTCTGCAGATGTAGGTGGAAGAGAGAGAGCGTGGCAAAATGTCTCTCCCTTTTATCATGTCCTTTCTTTCCTCTTGGCTTTGCCCCCTCCCACTTCAGAGTCAGGTGAGCATTACCTCATCGCAGTTCCAAACTGACCAAAGGAAGGGGGTGACTCGCTCGAGGATCTAACAGATTCTTTTGTTGCTGCCTAAGACAGTGTCTGTTGTTCCTGTGAGGCTGGGCTGGGTTTGTCCCATCCATGCCCTGACGTGGTGTGAACTGCCTCTCTGTTCTTGGAGAATTTTTGCATGGGCTTGCTTTAAGCCATGAGGATACATTTTCAGCTTCATAACTATATACATGAAATCATAATCTATAATCTTATTATAACATCACTATAACAACCATGCTCAGTGTATTATGAGTCTTCTGAAGACACCCAACATGAAAAACTTTGCATTAAATACCACATAATCATTTTATAAAGATGAACATGGGGGTGTAGGGTGTTTCCTGGAGGTATGGACTATCACATCTGTGATGGGGTGTACCAACACTGCCCTGGGGACGTGAGGGTTAAAGAGCTGTTCAGGGACCCTCACCTCTGCTGGGTATGCTCTCAGTGGAGGGCACATTGAAAAGGGAGTGACTCAGCTCAGTCTGGGCTGACTGAGGAGGAGAGGAGTCAGGTGCAGCAGCCTCCTGCAGGGAAGCCGTCAGGACTGAGCCTCATAGCTGATGCACTGGAAGACAGTACACTGCAAGAGCTGGGTGATGACTTGCTGAGGCCAGTGGAAGTGACTCCAGAGATGGATCAGAGGGGAACACATGGGGGACCCAAGTCCAACCCATGACAAAGTCTGAAGGACTGGAACCAGGGTAGGAAGTGACCCAGGGAGCGCATGTAGGGGTATCAGGCCCTGAACCCTGCACAAGGGCTACTGTTTCAAAGGGCCGTAGGTCAGAACCTGGTGGAGGAGGGTGGGCCCGTGTTCCCCTACCACCTGCTCCTTGCTAGTAGGTGAGGCTACTCTGAACTACAGCCACTAGGCAAAGCAGACTTTGGACTCTCACCAGTGGGTGACACCACCCTGAGCTCTAGCTGCTAGGCAAGGTGGCCTATGGACTCTTGCCAGTGGGTGACACTACCCCAAATTGTAACTACCAATGAAATTGACCCTTGGACTCTCACAGTTAGGCATTACACTGCGGAGTATCGCCATTAGGCAGTACTGCTGGCCTGGATCACACAGCCAACCCCCCAACGCATGGTGGATAGCCTATACCTTGGGAGAGCACCCTGTAACCCCCGTAGTCCTCATTTACATATAATTGTGATATTGCATATAAAGCATTCTTTGTAAGGTATCATGGAAAAGGTTATGATCTAAGTTCCCTCTAAGCTGCAAGGCCACGTGGCCATACAGCAGCCTATTAAGCATCATGTAGGTGCTCAGGGCTGCAGCGAGGAAAGATGCCTCTCCCTGCTGGCTCCGCCCAAACCCCAGACCTACCGTGGCTGGGGGAGAGGCGCCTCTCCCTGCTGGTTCCACCCAAACCCCAGACCTACCGCGGCTGAGGAAGAGGCGCCTCTCCCTGCTGGCTCCACCCAAACCCCAGATCTACCGCGGCTGGAGGAGAGGCATCCCTCCCCCGGCCTCAACCCAGCCCTGGCCCAGACCTGCCATAGCATATGAAGTTATTAGATTATGTTGAACGGTTGTCAGTAAAACATGCTGTAAATTGAGGAATCAGCCAGATATTAGCTCCAGAGGCAACATCAAGGAAAGTAACCAATGCCCGGGCGGGTGTCAAACAACCATCAACAGTCATTGTCCAGCAAGGGAACTACAATTCAAACTTGCATAAGGCCACACCAAAGGTATTGCTCAACTTTGCTGATGACTCAGCAATGCCCACCAGACATACCTGTGTTGTATTCTCTAAGCACATGGACTAAGGGTATAAAACAGAACACAGGCCCACTGCTTGGCCTTTTCTCCGTCCCCCACCTACGCTGCAAGCAACAAGGACACTCAGAAGACTGAAGACTCTAACAGAGGAGGCTGGGTCAGGTTTCAAGGGTGAAACCTGTGTACTGTGAACTGCAATATCCACTGGGGTGAGAAAAACCACTTAATCTAGATGTTGCCCAGCCTAATAGGGTTGAGAGTTTAGATTGCGTGCTTATCTTTTATTTTATTTTGGTAACTAACTCAGGCAAAAAGTCAATCACTTATAATCACTTAAAATCTATCATTTGTACTCAAACTTCTTTTACCGTTATCTTCACCAGTGAGTTTGCCTGAAGTGTTGGTAAATCTGCTCAGGTTTGCAAAGGCTGGCGTATATCCATTTTCCATTGAGGAAGTGATGAACCAATTAATAAATTTGCATTGCTCATCTTCAGCAGTGCAAGATGGTATATTCCTGAGGTACAGTGCTGGGAGCTGGGGGGATTCGGCTGGCAGCTTTCTCTGTGTGATTCATGAGTGGCTCTGGGAACAATTCATGCAATCATGCAATCTGGGAACATTCATGCAATGGGTGTGGGGCTCCACGTGTGGTTGTGCTGAGTGATCACAGCACCTGGAGGGGGTTGCTGCTTGTCACTAGCAAAGCACTGTGAGAGACACCCTAGGCTGCAGAGTTAAGGGGGCACAGCGGTCCCACAATCCCAGGCTGCACCCCAGGGATCCCATCACAGTGAAGAATGTGGGCATAGACCGGGTCCTGTTAGAAAGGCCAAGTGAGAGGGTTAAGGGGACTAAATGGCAAGGAAACCACGGACACAGAAAAGCTGTTGAAATGGTTGTTGGAGAGCCAGCAGCAGCAGGTGGCCCAGCAGCATCGGGGCAGCTGCTACAACACATTGCGGCCCAACAGCACCAACCGATGGCCCATCCACAAGAACAGCAGCAACAGCTGATGCATGAGTTGGTGGCCTTGCAGCAGCTGCAGCAGCAAGAGTGTCTGATCCAACAGATGTCAGTACTACTACATCTGCAAGGGGAAACCAAAGCCGCGATGCCCGGGCTGGTGGGAGACAACCCCTCTGCCAGGCTGCCCATACCAGTGCATGAAGATGGGCCCTGAGGCCTTCCTGGTCACCTTCAAATGGCAGGCCACCACCGCATGCTGGCCACTAGAACACTGGGCTACCTTTGTGGCTCCCTAGTTAACCAGCCCTGCACAAGCCACATATCAGAACCTAGACCCTACGGAGGTGCTGGACTATGCCAAGAGGACGATGGCCATACTCAACCACCTGGGAATCAGTCCAGAAATGTTCCAACAGAGGTTTCGTCAGGAGAAATCTCCCCTGAGTCGGATCCCATGTGGTGTCCCAATTTCTGTGGGACCGCTGCTAGTGCCGGCTAAACCCAGAGAGACAGACTGGGGTGCAGATAGTGGAGGGGATTGTGATAGAGCAATTCACCCAAATTCTCCCAGCTGGAGGAAGGGACTGGCTGAAGCACCATAGGCTGTCGACCCTACCCGAGGTGATGATGCTCATTGAGGATTACATGGCTGCCAAGGACCTGGCCCCTTTGGCTCTGAGACCAGGAAGCCGCGGGAATAAGGACCCAAATTCCAGCAGAGACCGGATGAGGTGAGAAGAACAGGGACCACTGACCTGACCAACCCTGCAAGAGGTATTCTCAGCCAGAGAGAAGATCATCAATATTGAGGCCCTACACAGAGGAGACCAAAAATCCTGAAAAGAAGGAGACACCGCATCCTAGAAAGGAGAATGCTGTCAGGGGTCCCGAAGGGCCAATGCTTCGAGTGCACACAGGAGGGGCATATCAGGTGAGAGTGACCCTTTATGAATTGTAGCTCTCTTGAGGCATGGGCCACAGGCCCCATGCTCAGAAGAGGGGCCTGCCCAATCTACTGCTCCAGTGTGGGTCAACGACACTCAGGTAATGGGCCTAGAGGACTCAGGTGCAGCCAGACTATTGTGTAGATCAGTCTGGTGGGATCCCCTGACACGGCTCAGGCCCCCATCTACCTCCAGTGCATCCACGGGGATGTACAGCCCTGCTCGGTAACCAAGGTACAGCTCAAAGTAAAAGGCCATGAGGAAACCTGCTGTGTCAGCCTTGTGACTACCCTTGCCTATCCTGTAATCCTGGGATGTGACTGGAGGTGGTTTCCTGAAACAATGCAGATCCTGTAGCAATGGAGCAGCAACCACCCCACAGAAACAAACCCAGGCCCAAAAGTAAGGGGGTTCATGGACTGAAAGGAGATGGAGGACTCAGGTGAGAGTCCCTCAGGGCAGGCAGAGCCACCAGTGTTGCGCCCCGTAGAAGCGGAGGCATTAGACGAGACAGGCCAAGAATGCTTGATGAACAATAGGGAATTTGTGCAGGAGCAGAGAGAAGACCAGACCCTAAGTCATGCCTGGGACCAGATAGTTACCCCTGATGGGGAGTGGAGTGGGGATCTCGGACATCACAGGGACCCCACTTTGAAATCCACAAGAGACTGTAGCAGTAACAAAAGACCCCCAACCACAGAAGATGCTCCAACAGCTGACAGTTCCCAAGATACTCTGGCAGGGGCTATGACACCTCGTCCACTCGGTGCCATCTGCCAGACACTTAGGGAGAGAGAAGATGCTTCAAAGGGTAGCCGTCAGGTATTTTTGGCCAGGCATCAACAAGGTTTGTGTGCGATTTCTGTGCCTCAAGCCCTGGGTACCAGCTAACAGGGCCCAACGGGATGCCCAAGTAGTATTTGAGTGGGTAGGAATGGACCGGGTGGGACCCCTGAAGAAGAAGAGTGGGTCTGGGTTCCAGTATATACTGGTGATTGTAGACCAGGCCGTCCCGTTGTGCACAATGAAGGCACCTGTTAGAATATAGGCTTGGCTGGCAGCCTGAGATAGAATTTTGTGTTTGACTTTTTGATACTCTTATATCTTATACTAATATGAAGAATAATGAAGAAGGACACTGTGTGTTGCATTTTCCACAACCAGGTGGGGCCTTTAATACAAATGGAAGAGATAAGGGATAGAGGAGTTAAAGTGTTACAGGGCATGCTGGAAGTGCAATATATAAGCACATAGTGAAAGACTCTCCCTGTGTTTAATTTGTATTGAAAGGTGCCAGAGCTCAACCCTGGCACAAATTAAGCACTGGCAGAGCGGCTCACCTTAGCAGTGCCGCTTAAAAAAAATAGCTGAACACAGAACTTTAGACTCTGTGCAGATGAAGGTCACTTATTTTAAAATTGTATTTTTAGTTATATTTGTAAAATAACAACTTAAAATTTGTGTGAAAGTAAACACGGTTCCAAGACTGATACTAATCATAATGATGGAGTCAAATGTTAGTGAGTCATGCACAAGATTGTGATCAGTAAACAGAATGCCAAAATAATTTGAAAAATAAATTCCCATTCTTAATAAAAAGAGGGAAAAAAACATAATCACATGTTAAAATTAAATAAATACATTCTTAGTGGAGTGAAAAACAGTTAACTAAAATAGAGTAGATAATGGCAGTAACACAGAATGTGTCTGTTAGACAATGTAAGCAGATTTTATTTGTCTCTACTAAAGAGAGGGTACAAACTATCTAACTTGTACTTCTGATATCTGTGTTAAGGCTTCAAAACTGATACCTCAAGGTTTGGGATTGAGAATATTTTACTGTATTATCTAAATTTACATATAAACTTAAAATATAGATTTAATTGGTGTTTGCATTTTTTTTCCTTTCTTTATATAGGAATTAAATACCATGTTCCTGTCAGGTAATTCCTAGGTTGTTATCTGCAAAAAAAGAGTTTTCATATGCCTAAGTAGCCCCTGGAATCATGGTTAAATTTGTACCCTCCTCCACCAAAGTCAGAAATGGCCCCCTGTTCGTTGACTTGGGGCAGCTTTATCACCACAAAATCAGCATGGACACTACAGAGTCCCCCGTGGCCTAAGCCCGTTCTGGACCTAGTAACAATCAATGGGTCCCACTTGCACTCTGGACCAGTGGCTGCAGAAACTGTTCCTCTCGAGGTTACTATCCAAGGGCATTGAAAGACCCTACAGTTCAATGCCATCCATTCCCACACTCCCCTCTGATCCTGGGAATCCCATAGCTGGCCCTCCACAACCTCCTTCTCTGTTGGTGTGTACTAAACTCAACTTTCACTCAGAATTCAGCCAGCAGCACAGCTTAATGGCAGGAAGTTGGCAGTGGACAGTAGTTCCCTGGTGGTCACAAACCAGGGCATCTGGCCTGGCAGAGCCATCCACTAAACTGGTCCTCAACTTCCATTCAAATACAGTGACTACAATGATGTCTCTGGGGTAAAAATGCAGATGTCTTGCCCCACACAGGGACCGATTGCCCACTCAAGTTACAACCAGGGACAAACATTCCATTTGGGCATATAAACACCAGGCCTGACCGGGCCACACTGTGTACCTACCTTCAATAGACCCAAGTCAAGAACTTTATTTGTAAGTCCACCTGACCTGCTGGGGATTCATCCTCCTTGTTTAAAAAAAAAAATGGAAGGCTACACCTGTGTGCGACTGTTGGGCCCTGAATCAGGTCACCATGAGAAACGGATACCCATTACCACTAATCCCCGAGCTAATGGGCCATGCGAGCACCGCTTGAGTATACACAAAACTAGATCTCCAGGGGATATACAACCTATTATGTGTTCGAGCTGGGGATGAATGGAAGACTGTCTTTCAAACTCATTAGGGTCACAACAAGTATTTCATGGTGCCCTTGGGTTTGAAAAATGCACCCAAAATGTTCCAACATTTTATTATTGACATACTCTGGGAGATTCTGAATCAATATGTGGTAGAACTCCTGGATAACATACTTTTTTTTTTTAACAATACCGAACACCACACCATGCACATCTGTTCCATCTGGAAGAGGCTATGTGACCATGGCCTCCATGCTAAGCTAGAAAAATGTGCCTTGGATCAGTCCTTCATAGAATTCTTAAGGTTCATCCTACATCCCCCTGGTATCAAAATGGACCCGCACAAGGTAAAGGGAGGCCTCAAGTGGGCAGCACCACGGAATGTTTGTGAACTACAACAATATTTGCTGGAGCTTATAAGCTTCTATTGGCTGTTCATCCTGAGGTTCTTGGAGCAGATCACCCCTTTTACTGCCCTGCGCTAGAAAAATACCAGGTTCCTCTGGTTTCCCGAGGCCCAACAGGCCTTTGAGCAATAAAGCTCATGTTTATCACCACTCCCATACTGGTCCACCCTGACACCACACAAGCCTTCATCAGCAAGTGGATGCTTCCAAACTGGCAATTGGAGTGGTGGTATCCCAAAAGCACAGTCCTCAACAATTGCTACATCCATGTGCCTTTTACTCCTAGAAACTCACACCCACAGAGCAAAATTACAACATTTTAGACAAAGAATTCATGGCCATTAACATCGCCTTTGAAGAGTGGCATCACTATCTATAAGTGGCCTCATACCCCATCTAGGCATACACCATCATAAGAATCTAGAATATCTGCATAGGTCCAAAGTCCTCAATGTTATCTTAGGTAGGCCTCATTCTTTTTGTGCTTTGATTTCCTAATCTCCTATCATCCAGGAACCAAAAACAGCATGCTTGATTCTGTCCCAGAAGGGAGAATTTTATGCTGATTTGAAGGATTCTAATCCTAAAATCTCCTGCATCCTTAAACCTCATAACTTTCTGGGCATGGCCTCCTGCCAAGACCTGCTCACTCTCATACAGCCCATGGGATCCCTCCTGATGAGCAGAACCCATAAGTAAGGAACTCCATGATGTCAAGACAGGGTACCTACATGAAAGGGCATATACATGTCTCCACCCTCCCCCAGCCTCCAAGGACAACAACTCTACAAGTATGTCATGACCCCCCACTGGCAGGACATTTTGGCCACTTTAAAACTCTGTGTCCAGTCTCTTGTTTCTTCTGGTAGCCTTGCGTGTGGGCCAGAGCACAGGCCTGTGGGTCTCTTAAAATGCATGGGCCCATTCCAAGGTACTGCACAATAAACCCTTCAGACTCCTGCAATCCCTCGAGACTTCATCCAGCCTCTGGACAGTTGTTGTCCTGGATTTTGGAGTAGAATATCCTGAGTCCAGTGGGGTCATGACCATTCTGACAGTAGTGGACCACCTCACAAAAGGTGGCACTCTTCATCACCTGCTCTGGCCCAACCTCCTCCCAGGAAATTGCCTGGCTCTGGGTGGATCAAATCATCCACCTCCATGTCCTCCTGGAGCACATCATCCATGACCACAGTGTGTAATTTATCTTCCACTTCCGATGAGGAGCTCACTGGATTTTGGGCATCTGCTTCTGTCTCTCCTTCACCTACCACTCCCAGACAACAGATCAAATGGAAATAACCAACCAGATCCTGGAACAGTATCTTTAATGCTTCATAAAATTTCACCAGAATGACTGTTCCTTGTTGCTACGTCAGGCAGAGTTCATGTACAAAAATGCAGAACATGCCTCTATATGGCAAAGCCCCTTTCCCCACCCCGCTGTTTTTTGGACTGTGGGTTCTACCCTGGGTTGACTGGATACAACAGCTATGCCAAACCCAGGATGAACTTAAGTTCACCTGGACAATGCCAAGAAGAGCTAAAAACATTATGCTGACTGTCAATGACTGGAGGGCCCCCCCCCCTTTTGGTAGGCCAGAGGGTATGGCTCTCAACAAGATACCCACACACAGACAGGCCAATTCGTAACTGGACTACCAGTTCCTTGGCCCCACCAAGTTCCCTGGCAAATAAACGCAGTCATATTTCTACTTGACTTAACTGGTTCCCTCCGAATACACCTGGTTTTCCATATACTTCTGGGAATTGGTGCAGGATGTTCATACCACTGACATGGTAAACACCTTCCACAAAAAACACATTGGAAAACTCAGACCACTACTGCCTGGGGTGGGGCACGCTAGGGGCATGGGTGATCTGAGGGTCATGGTTCCCAAACCCTAGCCTGTGGTTCCCAAGCAGTGTTTAGACCATGGCCCCCACCCAGCAGATCACCAGAATCAGTGGAGAAGGGAGCTTGAGGAGCTAGCCCTCTTGTAGACCGGCCACTGGAGGAGGTCTTGACAAACAATTTCACAGAGGGTTACTCAAGTATTTACTAATCAGCAGTAGAATATTGTTAATCAAGAAACCTGGACTCTATCCCTCACTCAGGGTGAGGAATGTGGTTTATAGTGGTTAGAGATAGGATAAGCAAAACTGGTGTAGTAAATATGAGAGGCAGTATGCTTCAGTGGATGAAATTGGGGTTTATTATGTGAGAGAGCTGGGTTGCTGTCCCGGAAGTGACCCTGCATAATCTCTCTGCCAGTGTCTTCAAACAATGGGGTGTGTTCAGCCGTTCTTTGGGAACTGCCTTCTAAGGTTGGGGCTCATGGCCTTGGTCAATGAAAAGGGTAATGAATTGCATGAGAATATACTATAAGCAGCACTTAGAAGAAGTGAGGTTTGAACTCCTGGGATCCTGTTTCCCAGACTTAGGAAGTTTGCCTGATACTATAGTGGCATTTGGTGAGAAAATCCCTCAGACTGAGTGTTGACATTTGGGCAGTGGCAGATGCATTGGCACATTTGTCTTGGTGCACAGATTTACTGTTATGATTAAAATGTTATAAAATGCTCCACAGACAAACAGTACCTATGTATAACTGATACTAGCTGCCCAAAAATGTTGTTAATGCAGAGTTAAGGTTACACAGCTCTGCCTTGTACCCTTGCAGAATGTGGAGAGTGGCGTCACTTAATCCTCTGTGTGTCAGGGTTTGCTCCACAGCAGCCTCATGGCCCACTA
This sequence comes from Eretmochelys imbricata, assembly GCF_965152235.1. Lineage (NCBI taxonomy): Eukaryota > Metazoa > Chordata > Testudines > Cheloniidae > Eretmochelys > Eretmochelys imbricata. The sequence continues at coordinate 18,875,541 of NC_135577.1, forward strand.
GAGCACTCTGCACCCTGCCTCAGGGTCTCTAATGATCAGCCACTGCCTCTTGTGAGGTCCTCTGCCATGGTGCTTTAGCCTCTGGCTAAGGCACTCTTCCGTCCCTGCCTTCCGAGGTATTAAAGTCCCAAAAGAAACAAACCAAAAACTCTTAATAGGGTCATCCCACAAGTCTTCAGCAGGACCCTGCCCATTTATGCTGGGCATGTCTCCAATAGCCAGTCCTTTGGTCAGTCCCCCAGGGCTCCGTCATCCAATCCACAGGAGGCTCGTCCAACTGGAAAGCTCTCAGCCTCCTGGATGTAACCAGGCTTCCCTCACAGAGAGGGAAGCAAGGCTCTGCTCTCCTTCTTGGACAGCACCCAACAGAGCTAGGTTGTCTCCTTTTAACTGCCCGCTCCACAATTGACATCTGTTGCAGCTGTCGTAAGGTGGAGCTAACTGGGTCCACAGGCTCTCATAAATCTCCTCCTTGTCAGCATGAGGCCTGTATGCCCCAGCACAATCTGAAAACTAGGAAACACAAAATTGAGCTACACATCAGGCTGCCTGCAAACACTCTGGTTTGCAAAGAGCCCCAGACCAATTGCATATGTGCAAATTACTGTCTCTGGCACATTCATAGAATATCAGGGTTGGAAGGGACCTCAGGAGGTCATCTAGTTGCCAGGACTCAAGCCACATGGGAGACCCAACATTTACCCTGAACAACTTAAATATTCCTCCCCCAAAGGGGAAGTGGATGCCAAACACTAGCTGAGTAGTCCGGTTAGGTTTGTGGTGAGGGTTGAATTTTTCTATCAAATTTGAAGTGAATTTGACAAAAGGTTCCTGGATTAGGACACTAAAAATAGAGATCTTCAACATAGGTCAAAAAGTGATTTTTTGGCCACTTTCCAGTCAAACAACAAAAAGAAGAAAGAAGTCAAAACAGTTCAGTGGATTCCCCTAGCTGGGATCTAGTGCACAGAACCAAAGTTATTATCACTGGTTATTTGTAGTACAATAGCCCCTGGAGGCCCCAGCCAGGATTAGGGTCCCAGTGAGCAAGGCACCGTATCTATACATTATAACAGACAGAGCTTATACAACAATTATTATACGCAGAGCTAGTAGCGACTCCTATTGTTAAGATTGTCGGACACTTCTCTGTTTCCAGTTGCTTATAACTTTGCCAAATTTTAAGCATTTGGGCTGAAATTTTCCATGCCTGGTGTTTCCATCAGGCTAAATATTGTGACAGTTTCTGCTAAAATGGTTCAGCCATTTCTGAGAATTAGGTTGTTTTCCCCATGATAAAAAAATCTTGCAACTTTTTTCCCTCAGAAGCTCTAGCTCCCCCATGTTTTGGAGCAGGGAATTGAAATTTTGCAGGGGGAGAGGGGTGGGGCTGGTCTGTGTGTCAGGGACAGGCCTTTTGCTGTTCCCTTGAAAATATGGCCAAGTTAAGAGACTCTGAAAAATCTCCTTGCATGGTGACAGGTTTCAGAGTGGTAGCCGTGTTAGTCTGTATCAGCAAAAAGAACGAGGAGTACTTGTGGCACCTTAGAGACCTACAAATTTATTTGGGCATAAGCTTTTGAAATCAGAAGTCAGAAGACAGCTTATGCCCAAATAAATTTGTTAGTCTCTAAGGTGCCACAAGTCCTCCTTGTTCTTTGTTTTAAATCTCCATTTGCGCAAACTCCGTAGAGAGACTTGTTAGAGCTTTGTAGCTCAATTTCTTCTGAGTTTTTGTTGTTGCTACTGTTTGTAATCTTGTCAATCACCCATGGTTTTTATTACACCACCATTTCTGCACCACAGTAGCTGTTCTCTCTTCCTTCACTGGCCTCATTTTCCCTTCCTTGTTTTCCCTCACCCCTCTACAGTTCCCACCTGCTCTATTGACTCCATCCTAATCTCCCCTTGCTTCCCACCAGCCCAGATAGATATAGGTCCCATATCCATAACTGCCTCCTGACTTCTGATGATATCTGCCCTAACCTGGGCTCTCCCTCAATCCTCTCTTTCTCTGCCTCCCACACACACACACACCACGTTGGCCCCTCTGCTGCCATCCTGCCTAACCTTATGCCCACCCCTCTGCTTTCCCACCCTCACCTCCTCTTCTCTTGCTGCCTCCAGAACACCCACTCCATCTCTAAAAAGATCTCAGCCATCCACAACCTCTTCATCCCTCATTCCCTCCAGCTCCACACTCTAGCACTCCATAGAGTTTTGCACTGTAGTGTGAGTGTGATGAAGTTGGGGTACATATTGCTTTTGGTAGCTATTGGAGTTGGAGGTGAAAGCCAAATGGAGCACTGCAGCATTACTGACAATGTTTAGGCAACATGAAGGTAGAAATGAGTGCACAAGTCTTTCCCCTTAACTTCTTATTTCCATGCTTTTAAGGTTTGGGGGTGGATTGGGCACGGTCCTTCCCAGTCTTAATGTTTGTCACTGAATTGGGTCACTTTTGTGGTGGGCCATTTGGCCATTTGTGAACTATGAAAACCCAGGGGGAAAAAAATCAATGTTTAAAAAAAATAAGTTAGTTACATACATATTTTTAGATCTCAGATAACACTCACCAAAGTGGCCACTTGCATGGTCCTGGGGAATCTTCATTCGGGTCTTCAGTTAGAAACCTGCACTTCTCTATGTAAACAGACTCCAGGTTACAGCAATTCTTTATACAGAATTGAAGAACAATTTGATCCATTTTGGTAAAGGTATGATGAGTAAACTTTAGCTCAGTGAAATGATTCATTGCACTCTGCATAAATTCTGTTTCTTGAATTTCATACAAACAGTAAAAATAATCCAGATAGAAAATCATCTCCTCTTTATCAGAAGGCAATTTATCGTAGTTGAACAACGATAAAAAAGGTTTTTCTTTAACCCATGTTAGTAAATTATTTTTAATTTTGGGTGAAAATTTGCAGCTAAGTTTTTTCTCCATGTTCTCCATTCTCTTTTTATTTAAGAGACCAAACAGGAACTGCACTGTTAACATTAAATAATTCCTAGATTTTCCACACTTTTCAAACAATTTTTCCACAGGTTGTATAGCAGTTTCTGATTTTTTCACCGTTTCTTCTTTCTCCAACACATAAAACAAAGCTGCAAAAAACTCTTGAAAACTCAAGTGAATGAAGCTGTAAACACGTTCACAGAAAATGCCTTTTTGAAACATGTTCTCATTCAGAAAGAGGGAATTAGGTTTATCTAAGCCGTGTTTCTTGACATCTTCTTCCTCAAACAGTATTTTCTGCCTCCAGAGTCCATCTGCAGCCAAAGAGCAAAGTCCCTTCAAGTTATCTTGTACCTGTTGTTTTTCTGAATTGCTGCTGTGACCCTCTAATAAACTGAAGAGATAGAGCATGTAGACTCCAGTGATTGTATCAGAAGTTCGTGCAAGATCTTCACCTGCTTCCATCTGCTGTTTCAGAACCGTGCAGATGATCCAACACGCAATGGGGACAAAGCACATGGTGAACAGCATTTCATTGTCTTTTACAAAGTTAAAGGCTTTTCTTGCTTGTTCTTCATTCCCAAAGAACTTGTAGAAATAGTCTTTTCTCTCATTTTCAGAAAATCCCAAGATCTCTGCATATGCACAACGTTCATCTTTCAAACACTGCCCAAGTTTCTCCAGGGCAATTGGTCTTGTAGTAATTATTAAGTAGGATTTGTGAAGCACTTCTTTCCTGAATAAACTGCTCAGTATGATTTCAACTGGCTGCTTCTTACAGGGATCAGAGCACAGATTACCTGTTGGTTGATTAAAGGAAAATCTCAGTTCATCAAAACCATCAATTATGAATAGGAGTTTTTCTGGATTCATCAGAATCTCTTTAGTTGGTGCATTTTGATCAGGACAATTCTTTAAAATCAAATCTTCAACACTTCCCTGCTCACTGACCAAGTTAATTTCCCTGCAATTTATGTAGCAAACATAATCAAACCTGCTCTGATACAGTTCTTCATTTGCCCAGTCCAACATGATCTTTCTTGCTGTCAGTGTTTTTCCAATCCCTGCAGCTCCCTGCAGCACGACAATTTGTGGTGACTGTCCATCTTTATCAGAGTCAAATAAATTGGCTATGGTGATAGGACTAGCATGCTCAGCCATGATTTCTGCATGTTTCCGTCCCAAGGCCATTATTTCATGTTCTCTCTGCTTTTTGTGACGATGTTCATTTACAATGATCAGCTTTGTGTATCTGCTGTTTAGCTTCACATTCTCACCAAGACGAGCGTTCATGTCTTTTATTGCGCTGTATTTGTTTCGTATATGTTCTCTATACTTCACTGTGTAAGCTGAGTTAGTGACAAGACAAGAAGCATTAGATATTACTGTAATGTTACAATAAAGCTATTTAAACAATAATACTGGTACTGTATATTTATAGTGCACCTTTCATCATAAAGTATCCCCTCACAAATTAACTACGGGTGCAGTCCTTACCCACATCAGTGGTCCCATTGAAATCAGTGATGTGAGAGAAAAGTGTAGGCTCAGACCTTCTGTTGCCCTGGATTTGAGGGGTGTGTACCCCCCAGGATATGATCAAGCCAACTGCAGCCATATTATATGCTTTCAGCCACCATGAATTAATGAAATAGAACACCACATAGTTAAGGGTTAATTTGGAGACAAGCTTTTACAAGCAAAGTTAAAACTAGCTACAGTTTCTGCTAATCAGAATGGGAGGAGGGTAGAGACAAGTAAATAACTAAGACTGAAAACTTTGGTGGTTGGAAAGACTTGAATCTAGACATCTCTCATATTAGAAGTTTATTGATAGTGAGGAAAAGTGTTGATTCAGTAGGGGTCATTATGATCTATGTTTTTGCTGTTATAAAAGGTTACCTAATAGAGCATACCTGGAAGCAATTCTCTGACACCATCTTGAAAGACGTTTTCCTGACACCCTTTCTCCCCAGTGCGTGAGCAATTGGGCACTGTGAACCTGATGTTAATTACTCAATACCATTCTAGATGTCAGGTAAATATCTGGGATGTTCTAAACCTATTGCTTATATTTGTGTGCTTAAATCTAATAAACTGCAGTTTTAGATAAGATTCAAGTAAGCGTGTTCTATCAGATAGAAGTGCTGTGTTCCTGTTGATTTATTCCTTACACTGCCTAGAGTGAAATAGTTACGTTCCCCTGTTGGGGGTTCTGAAAACTCCAGATAACACTTCTAAACACATATATAAGAATCACTTCATCAGTTACTGAAATGCAGCCACCTCTAGGGTGAAACCTGTCAAGTGTTTAACAGTGCACAGTGGCACTCTGTAACAAAGTAGGGCATGAAGTGATGGAGAATGACAGGTATAACTGAAACAGTAGTGGGAATTTCGGTGCAAAGAATATAACTTAATATAACCTAAAATTTGTCCAGGGCCCAGAGGTTTTAAAAAGTCCCACAGCACTTTCAGTGACCGCAAATGTTGACCTCTAGTTATTTTGACTCGTTTAAAAGATGGCGTCCCTAGCAGGAGAGTGTCTTCCAGTATCATGCTGCTGCACTGGTTCAGTCCTGCCTCTGAGACAAGAGCTCCACCTCCTCACCAGCACCATGTTCTGCAGCCCCTGATTCTTTCCTGGAGATCTCCCCATTCATTTCCTCATCTCCCATCCAACCCTGCGTAACCGGTGTGATCTGACGAGACTGCGCTCTGAGGGGTTACTTATTATTTCTACTAATAAACCCAATGTCTGGCTGACCTAGCCTAATGCTGGTAATCACTGGTAATCATGCAATGCAATTCCTTATTGAATGTCACATACCATTTGCTGATGTTTCAGGTGTTTGCTGAGGACCCAAAGCTGAAAGAGAAATTTCACATGAATGTTAGTGCAACAAAAATCACAGAGTATCACGCAGTTCAGGACGTTGGGACAAGTCATTCATTCAGGGCTCTCTGCAGCAATAAGCTCCCTAGTAAACCCACCGTTGAGGCAGGCAAAGAGAATTTCTTTGGCGACACGAGTTCAGTGACTTGTTCAAAACGTCCACCAGAAGCAATACTCTTTTTTTTAAAACCACTGGAGTAGCCACGTACGGTATGTCTACACAGCAATGTAAGCCTGGGCTCAGTCTAACCCCCCTTGTGTCCATGCACCAATTGTGCTAACCTAGGCCTCAGATCTAGGGTCCCAGGACCTTGCAGGGCTGGAGGGTTTGAGCCCGTGTTAAGCTGGGACCTAGGATCCAGGCCCTATTGCTTTCCTGTGTGCGCATAGCCCTGGCTTGCCTTGGGTCCTGGAAGCCCTCTGGGTGTATCCCAGAGATCCTGGTGGCAGAGGAGCAGCGCTGCAGGCAGCCAGCCCAGCAGCCAGAAGCTCCATTACTGCCTGGCCTAACATGATCCCTGTTCCCCTCCCAGTGGCAGCAGCTCCTCCTCTGGCTCCTCCTCGCTGCTGCACAGAGCTTCCCCGAACCAAGGGGCAAAGCTGCCAGGCAGGAGGCAGCTTCCAGCCACTGGGATGTTGGGAGTCTTCCCTCTCCTGGCCATGCTGAGCCAGGAGCCCTGCTGCTCCCCTTCCCTGCAGGGCAGCTGCATGGTCCCTACTCCACTCTCTGGCGCTTGCCCCTAGCCCCTCTGGGGCTGCATGTGCAGGGCTGCCTGGGCTGCACGCACTGTCAGGGGACTGAGTGGGAGTCAGCCCCCAAAATTCCCCCACTGCCTCCCTCAGCGGTAGCAGCTCCAGCTCCTCCTTGCTGCATGGCAGTCGCTTGTTCCCACTGTGCTCTCTGGCCCTTGCTCTCGAGCCCCCTGGGGCTGCATGTGCAGGGGTGCCCCAGCTGTGGCACGGTCAGGATGGTAAGTGGGAACCAGCCACAAACCTTCCCCGCAGCCTCCTTGTAACGGCCTGGCACTGACCTCTCATGAGTGCCCCTTCTGGTCGGGTGCATCTTCAGTCTTTAAATAGCTCCAGTCCTGGTATCAGGCCGTAGTCCCAGGGCTCCTCCCTGGCAGCAATAGATACATCCTCTGTGCGCTCTTCTGGCCCCAGCTCTTCAGCCAGGCCACTACGTAGTTCAGATCCCCTTCTTGAGAGTTATGGCTGTCCAATTATAGGACACTTTCCCAGTGGCCTATGGGGGGCACCCAAGTCCGCCCATTACTCCAAGTCCCAGCCTAGCGACCCTAAGAATAGCTGCCACACGCCGCTGTGTCCCTTTAACTAAGCTGCTTTCAGTTCCTTAGGTCACTTTCCCACAGCCCCAGCTTTCACCAGTGCTTCACCCTTAGCTCAGGGCTCTTCTGTGTTCAGGGCCAGCAGCCAGCCAGGAGCTCTCTCGCTCCCCCAGTCCCAGCTGGCACGGATCTGTCCATGGTGCTGCAGTTCCCTTTGGCCAGTCCTCTGGCTCCAGCAAGGAACTGCCTGTCTCTGGCTTTGCAGGTCCTTTTTAGATGGCCTTCCTGTGCCTTGATTGGCTGTGTCCCCTGAAGCCACTCTAGGCTGTTTGGAGGACTCCTCTACTACTCCTTTCCTAGCACAAGAGTGGCAGGATCCTGAGGCCTCCAGCAGGGGGCCTCTGGGCCTAGTGCACCCCATCACACTCCTATGGTGGTGGCGGCGGCTTTCGCTCCAGTTCTTCCTTGCTGCTGTGCAGAGCTTGCCAGGAACAAAGCTGAGAGGTGGGAGACGGCTCCCAGCTGCCAGGATGTTCGGCTTTCTCCCTCCTCCGGCTGTGCTGAGCTGGGAACTCTGCTGCTCCCCTCCCCTGCAGGGCAGCCACTTGGTCCCACTCTACTCTCTGACCCTTGCTCTCAGGCCCCTCCTGCCCTCCCTGGGGCTGCATGTTTAGCGATGCCTGGGCAGCGTGCGCTGTAAGGGCAATGAGTGGGAGCAGTCCCAAAACTTCCCCACAAACTCCAGGGATCCTTTATCTCTGCCTCCCGGGGTGCAGTGGGGGCAGGGATAAGGGATCCTTGGGGAGGGGGGTGGAGCACATTTCACCTCAAGCCCTGGGGAAACCCCGCAGCAGTCCGTAGCGGGCAGCAGCCAGCTTGGGGTGGGGGTGTGTTTTTCCTCTGATACCATCATTTTATGTCAAACTTCAAAACAGACAAAAATAAATTAAAAAACTCAAACAAAAACAGCTTAATTGAATAGCCCATTTTTAAAAATTAAGAATTGCAAAGTTTCATTTAATAGTTTGGCAGCCCTGGAGACTGACATCATAATTATGCACAGAACAGGAGCACATGGGAATTTTTACCTGCCAGTGTGATGCAGCCTAGAGGTGGAGAGCTCAGTTCTCAGATTAGATGGCAGTTCAGGATCAAGCCTTCACAAACTGCAATCATTCTACTGAGACAGCCGCCAAAGGTGCTAATTATGCAGCTGATGTACTCATGTGTCCTTATGGGCACCTGAATCCCATCAACAACACCATTACAGTTAACAAAGTTAACAAATAGGGTGGGCATTAGTTTTCCCCCACAATGGAACGTATTTGTAGGGCTAGAGTGCTGACTCTGGGATGGGGGGGCACCAGGCTGACTCTGGGATAGGGTTACTTTGACTCAGGTCTGTGCACTGCAGTGTGGGTGCCAGAGTCCTGGGTTCAAGCACAGGTCAGAAAATCCTTAACCTAGGGTTAAAATGCAGTGTAGGTGCTCAAACCCAGGGTTCCCTGACATAGGTCAGCTGACTCAAATCCCACAAATCAAGTCCCATTACATTTCTATGTAGACATAGCCATAGTGTCTTTCTTAATGATATATGAGCACTGAGATCTGCTAATGAAAAGCCCTATATTAGAGCTGGGTATTATTATAAAAAACAAACAAACAATCTGAAAGGGTTGGAAGCAACCCAACAAAGAACAAAACAAATAACGTTAACAAAGTGGGGGTTTTCTTCTAAAAATATATATATATATATTTAGAAATTTCAATACTGCAGCATTTAGTCATCCCCAATTTTGGCAGGGGTCTCACTGCAAGTCCAGATAAGTGGTTTGGAAGCTCTCTCAGTCCTATAATTAAAGGGGCATTAGTTCTGAAGATATCTTTTCTTGCAACTGTATATCAGAAGCTTGAGTTGAACAAAAAACACTTTCAAAACTCAAGCCTTCTTTATATATAATAAAGCAGGACAGAATTTTTTTAAACAGACCTTTTTTCCCCCACAGGTAAGCAGCTCAAGAGAGTAAATGTATTGATACTTCAGCCTTGTCAAAAGCTAACAACTATTTCTGAGTATAGCTCAAATGATGAGGTCTCAGCTGAGCTCGGGATTTATAGAGACAGAGTTCAAATCCTGCTACTAGCCCAAGTTTGAGGGTGGCATATCATGGAATTTCTTTTTAAAAAAAACTAGCTCCCCCTTCCCTCCCACTGTTGTCACCCTCTCTGCTCTCATGCGCACTAGTGTCTTCATCCCTTCCATATTCTCCTTCCAATCTGAAGACAGAAAGTATCAACCTTACATTCTTTTTTAATTTAATTTTTAAGGCCAGGTTCAATGGCATACTCTGGCTGCCCTACTCCACACTCAGAGCACATGGTCCAGTCAAACTGGGTTAGCAAATGCTTTGCATCACCAGATTCACACAGAACTGTGCCAAAAGTTCCCTGCCTCTTTCACCTCCCTACATCCCCTGCATGCATACTCCAAATCCTCTTCCTTTCTGTCCTCCATAGTCCCTTGCACAAACTTGCTCCAGTTTCACCCTTCCTCCTGCACCCCGCATTTCCTCTCTCTTTCTCACACACACACTCTCTCACTCTTATTTCCCCCTCTTGTATCCTTCCACACACAGCTCTGTTTTCCCCTTACTCTCTCCTCTGTTGAGTAAATCTAGTGCAATAAGTAATATTTGAAAATAAATATTCTGGACTATTTTTTTCCTTTTTTCCTAACTGAAAGTTTCTGCCAGCAGAGGCTGGTGCAGAACATTCTTCTCTACGGCTTTGTCTACACTTGAGGCATGAAAGTGCTGTCGTGGCAGTGCTGCCAAAAAACCCACTTTCCAATGAGAGGGAGACCAACACCCATATTTGTTAAACGCAGCCTGAGACTTCAGTCCCTCTGAGAACAATGGTAAATAGATGCCCTTCTCAAAATAGCCACCTGACTGTGGGCTTGGACTTCAGTCCTGATGGAGATGGCAGCCATTTTGAAAGAGAGCAGTTCTTAGTGGACTTCTCAGTAGTAGAATATTAATAGTCGAGATTGCGAAGGCCTTACACTCAATTCAAAGGCATTTCTCTCTTTGTCCTTCTGTGTGTATGTAATGTGATAATTTTTGAATATGGCAGTGTGACAAAGTTCCTCCTCTACCCTGGTGGGTCTTGCACTTATTGGCGGATTTGCTCGCCTTGGAGCTTCACGGCAGCCCTCAGTTTGGCCGTTTTTGTGAACCAACAGTACAAGTCAACACCTCCTGTGTCTGACCAGGAGTTGGGAGGTTTGGGGGGAATCCGGGCCCGCCCTCTACTCTGGGTTCCAGCCCAGGGCCCTGTGGAATGCAGCTGTCTAGAGTGCCTCCTGGAACAGCTGTGCGACAGCTACAACTCCCTGGGCTACTTCCCCATGGCCTCCTCCCAACCCCTTCTTTATCCTCACCATAGGACCTTCCTCCTGGTGTCTAATAATGCTTGTACTCCTCAGCCCTCCAACAGTATGCGTTCTCACTCTCAGCTCCTAGTACCTCTTGCTCCCAGCTCCTCACACACGCACCTCAAACTGAAGTGAGCTCCTTTTTAAACACAAGTGCCCTGATTAGCCTGCCTTAATTGATTCTAGCAGCTTCTTGATTGGCTACAGGTGTTCTAATCAGCCTGTCAGTCTTAATTGTCTCCAGAAGGATCCTGATTGTTCTGGAACCTTCCTTGTTACCTTACCCAGGGAAAAGGGACCTACTTAACCTGGGGCTAATATATCTGCCTTCTGTTACTCTCCTGGAGCCATCCCTCCCGACCCTGTTACAGCAGCCAATCCCAAAATTTCAGAGAATGCTCATTACATCAATGGCAGGAACCCTATTGATTTCTGGGGAAATTGGAAACCCAAGAAAGGGAAACACATGAAGTCCCTGCCATCTAGTTAGCATAGCAACAGCTTGAAGAATCTCTGAAGTTGTCTCTATAGCAATCGGTCAGTTGATGGCACCCATTAATGCCTTCCAGCATAGCAACACCCTATTTCTTCTCTGCTCATGCTCCTCTCTCTAAGACTCCAAGAGCTTGCAGCAGAGGCATCTAGCTCCCACAAGCAAGAACAGGCACAGGCCACTTGCAGGAAAATTTATATTCTAGAGTTTGTTCTCACCACAATGATGAATGTTTCTGAATAGTCCAGTAAAATTCCTTTCAGTCTGTTTTGAGATGTATGGAATGATTTATAGAGGCAGTCTCCTGGGCCAGTAATGAGCCAGGACTACTCAGTCCCCCCTCAGTGGGAGGGGACAGCCTGACTCAGAGACAAAGGGACTGGTTTTAGCTTCAAGTTTGGGCTGTCTGAATTAGGAGCTGGGGGAGACACTGAACAGCTCAGGGAGTCTCTCATTAACTCCCACTCCACACAAAGGGGGTCTTTGAACTGCTGTGGGATACAGCGCACGGTCAGACAGTTCCAGCCCTGTGGAGACCCGTGTGCAGGGAGGCACAGAACCAAACCAGTGCCAGCCAACTGAAGCCTCCACAGGACTCCAATCCAAGGTGCCAAGAGAGGGCCCTGCCCCACCTAGGAGTGAAAATATCATAAAAGGTCCCCTTTTGTTTTCTTTAAACTGGTCAATGTTTGTGGTACTGCTACACTAATCTCTGGGCAAAGAGCTGGGGAGGGAGCTGGGGGTTGTGGTGCAGTAGTGAATGGCAGGAGGTGGGGAATGTATTGTATTATTCATGTTGTAGCATTTATTAGTTATTAACCCTTTCCTTCCCTAGAGCCCTTTTTTCCTGTCACCACCAGGACAGGACACCATTTGTTACGTTGTTATTTTGGATGTGGTGTTTCAGTTGTTGGGGTCTGTATTGTTGTATTTTGTTCCCTGTGTAGTGGGTTACACTTCTTGTCTTGGGGGAGGGCTCCATGCAGTTGTGTGAGATTGGGTAAATACAGCAAGAAATAAAACAACAAAAGGGAATATACTGAAGTTGTCCTGTCAGTGGAGTAAGATTTAACCAGTATTGGATGTGTTGTTCTGTGGTTTTTAATACCCATATTTGAGTTTTTATTTATTTACTTTGGAGCTAATCTGTGGATATATCAGTAAGAATTACTGCAAGAAAAGAGGCCATCCAATCACACAGACACTATGAAACACCATACATTGATCTAAATGGATGCATTCCAGCACTCAGATTTTTGAATCTGTTCACAGATCTATTAATCTGTCCTTAATAGACATGGCTGAAAATTTTCCAATGGAACATTTTTCTGTAGGAAAATGTCAGTTTGTCAAAATTTAAACATTCTGTGGGAACATGTCCATTCTGGTGAATTTTTTTGTTGAAAGAGCATTTTGATGAAACATGCTGTTTCAACATTTTTTATTGGGAAATGACTTGTCTTTTCAAAATGTATTGCATTTCAGAGCATGCCTACTCTTACAATGCTGTGCAACTGTAGCACTTTAATGAAGTGCTCTCCCGTCAGCTTAGTTAATCCGCCTTCCAGAGAGGCAGTAGCTGTGTTGGCTACCACTGCCATAGTGCTGTGTACATGGGGGTTAGGTCGGCATGACCACATTGCCCGGAGCGACGTAGTGACGTACCGATTTATGGCTATAGTGTAGACCAGACCTTATATTTATATTTGATAAAAAAATAGAAATGTCAAAATGAAGACATTTCACATTTTTTAAAATGAAGCATTTTTTGGAACATTTCAATTCTTGAAAAACTTCAAAAGTTTAAGTTTCTGTCTCAATTTGGGATGAAACAAAATTTCAAAATCTAAACATTTTTTATGAGATAGATCTGTTTTCCAACCAGTTTTAATAATTAGATTGTAGCTGTTCCTCCTGCACCCATTTCAGGGAATATTCAAAAGGGGGAAAGATTCAGAAGTTGCAGGAACATTAGGTTTTCTTACCTTTCTTTCTTGCCTCCTTGAGTTTATCAGCAGAATCTCTGAGACTGATCTTTTCAAGGACCGATATAGCTACATTCACTGCACCTTGTTCCTTGTAGTATTCACACAAGAGGTCTACAAGTTTCATCCGAGTGTCAGCTTCCTGTAGCTGACCTTTGGGGATTGGTGCTTTTTTTTCATAGTCAGCATTTGCTAAGATGAATTTAAATCTTCCAAGATCTCCTTCCTTTTCCCCTGAGAGATTGTCCAGTATATCTAGAAGGATTTCTTTCATATTTTTGTCTGTAGTCATCACAGGATATTACCAATAATCTGAAAAATAAGTGGAGAATTAAAAGTCAATTATTTATGAATCTCATAGTGTTGTTGAGGTGGTGATTCAGTACACATACATGTAACCCTGCTGCCCATCTGAGTTGGCAGCAACAAGGGCCGGATTCAGTATCTAGGGGTTCCGTTTCAATAACACAATGCAAAACCGGCTCGAGCCCCCTACCACCTCCTGGGTGCCTCCACGAGGCAGTACTTCCCCTCTCACAAGCACAGAGTCTGAGATTAGCAAAATCGTTTTAATAAAGGAGGGAAACAATGCGGCATTATGTTGGGGAAACACCACAAACAGGATTCATAACACAAACCACAAGCAAAAGACCCACCCCCAAGTAAGTTTGGCAGTGTCCTTTTCCCCTTAGGGTCTTAAGTCCACCAATGCAAAAAATCACCCAAAGTCCCAAAAGTCCAACACCCCTGTTAAGGTTTCTTCCCCACTCTGAACTCTAGGGTACAGATGTGGGGACCCACATGAAAGACCCCCGAAGCTTATTTCTACCAGCTTAGGTTAAAGCTTCTCCAAGGAGACTAGTCTGTAAAAGGAAGCTTACTGGGTGAGATTTTTATCTGTATTCAGTTTTCTTAGACATAGACTTGCATATTCTATTTTATTTTGCTTGGTAATTCACTTTGTTTTGTCTGTTACTACTTGGAACCATTTAAATACTACTTTCTGTATTTAATAAAATCACTTTTTACTTACTAATTAACCCAGAGTACGTATTAATACCTGGGGGGGGGGGCAAACAGCTGTGCATATCTCTCTATCAGTGTTACAGAGGGCAAACAATTTATGAGTTTACCCTGTATAAGCTTTATACAGGGTAAAACGGATTTATTTGGGGTTTGAAACGCATTGGGAGTTGGACATCTGAGTGTTAAAGACAGGAACACTTCTGTAAGCTGCTTTCAGGTAAGTCTACAGCTTTGGGGCATGTGGTTCAGACCGTGGGTCTGTGTTAGGAGCAGACTGGCATGTGTGGCTCATCAAGACAGGGTGCTGGAGTCCCAAGCTGGCAGGGAAAGCAGGGGCACTAGGAGTCTTGGCACATCATTTGGTGGTTCCCAAGGGGGTTTCTGCAGTCCAACCCATCACAACCCCTTTAAGTAGTTTATGAGCTGTCTAGCGGTGATCACTCTTCTGTTTTAGAAGCCATCAGAAACTAGTCAGAGGAGCAGTGTGTGTTAAACTAGGCCTTCTATGTCTGTATATAGTTAATAAACATGCTTATTTGGGAGCTATTGAAATGGATCTTTACAGGCCCATGGTTTGGCAGGCCTTTTCACCAGTACCACTGAAAAGTCAAAATCCCTTATCTGCAATACAGAGCAGTTTATTTGAGAGAATTATACAAGCAGTATAGAGTTATACAAAACACATTCCCCCTAGTGAGCCTCTCTCCCACAAACATTCACCCTCAGTAACTATGCTGGCCTAACGCAGTATCCTGATCGGCAAACATGGCAGATAGCCACCAGCTTTACAGATGGCATCTCTTCTCTTAGTCACCTGGTTTCTCTCAGATTCCCTCATAGCAAGTCTTTAGCTGCCTTGAGACCTTCTGGTTTCAGGTCCTACTCGAGCCCACGAAGCAGAGTCTCGGCTACTCTGTCTAACAGCGTTATGGGCCTCTTCAGGTATTAATTAATAGTTCCCCTTCTTCCTTTGTGTAACAAGGTCGTACTCACTGCCATGGTGCCTCCTGCTGGTCAGGCTGTAAATTAGCTCATTTCCAGCACTGGAGCACCCTCCTCTGGCAGTGTCATGCCTGCTATTACCTAACCTTTCCATCTCCACCACACCAGGACCTGCATCCCTCCCAGACCATGGCGCCCTTCCCCTGGGTATTGCCCCACAGCACTGCCAATGTTCTGGGCTCCTCCCCTCAGGGGAACCCACTACTCCTGATGCCACCACTCACATCAGTGACCCACTGCAGTCCTTAGTCTGGCCCCTCGCCCCAGGGGCAAACTGCAGTCAGAATTGGCCACTCTCATTATTTGGAATGGGGGGGTGGACCTGCTGCCTATTTCTTTCCCCTGGTTGCCCTCTGCAGACCTAGTACCCCCTTGGGTCCCTTAGTCAGGGTCTGAACCTGGGAGTTAATCAGGCTGGAGCCCTGCTGGCTCTCTGGATTCTCCCAGCACTGCTCTGTCTGTGGTACCAGACTCTACCAACCAGCATTGTCCATCTCCCTCCAGAGCTGGAGAGAGACTGAGCTCCCTCTGCCCAGCAGCCCTTCTTACAGGACCTACCCTGGCCCTAATTGGCTGCCTTCAGCCTTCTTCTGATTGGCTCTTGGAGCAGCGCTCTCCCAGGGTTCTTTTAACCCCTTTTATTCCAGTGCAGGGCAACCGCTCCATCACACTTTGCTTTGCTTAACATTTATACATTTTGCTCTCAAAGGAGTCACATGTTCCAGAAACATGACCTGTGGGCATTTATTATTATTTTTTACCTAATTAGTGTTTCAGGAGGAGACTACGGGGTGGTGTCAAGGGTCATTCCAAGTTTACCCACTCATTAATCATTCACTTTGGTTCCTCATGTGATGTTTCTCCAACAGGGGGCTACAATGCCCCAGGTCAGGTCATGCCAAACTTGATGTTCTACACGTTATTTGCTCTTCAAGTTGGCATATTTGCTAACCCAAAGATCAATATCGATCATCAACACAGAGTAGCCAGTACTTTTCCAAAATTAACTGCTGCTAAGAGAAATCCTGCCCCATTTGCTTTGGCAGTTCAGTCATGTCAAGCCAAGACAAGCCATGTTCACAACACTTATTCAGTACAGCCACACCAATTTTGCCCCATTGCAACAGAAGCCAGCTGTGCCCGTGGAGTTTCTTCATATTTTCTTTGTTGTGTAATGAGCAAAAGACAACACTAATCATAATAAATATTTTTATATTTGTAACAAGCAAGTTTTGATAAATTTAGCCATTTTTCTTGTGTTTAATTTGTCTAAGAACAAACCAGGGTTCCTATAGACATAATTTGCAACTGTCCATATAACTTCCATGAAAACATTACAGCTGGATTTGCAACAAATTCACAAAATAATGATTTTGTTTGATTTTTCATTAATATTGTATCTATACTAACAAAGAAAACCCAAAAGAGAAATGGGAGTACAATATCTAGCAGAGCTGAGCCCTAAAATGAAACTTCAGTTCTGGGAGTGGCATAGCTTCATGCCTTCATAATGGCATAGCAGATGTAGGGATGTGTCAGTTGCAGTGATCCGAGAAGTGTTTAGTCACTTAGGGACAGTCAAAACCCAGCTCCTTATTCAAGCACCATTTACAGAATGGAAGATTGGGAGTGTGTGTGACATATGGAGGGCTTATGGTTTTAGGTTTTAACTGATAAACACAGACAAAGACACCCCCAGTACAAAAAAATGAAATTGGTGTTTATCCAATGAACATCAGACAAAACACCAGATATGGTTGCTTGTATTTAGGGGTTTGTGTACACAGAGCAGTAATGCGGACTACAGGTGTGCAATTTCTAAAGCGCACCAAGATGTTGTGCATTAATTGATCTGTGTAGACCCAGCTGGTGGACACTAAAAGTTTGAAGCAGTACTATGTTAAAATGCACGAGGGAACATTACAAAGAGATTACTCATTACAGTAAATCTGACTGTATAATACTGTATAATATATATTACTTATTACTGTATATACTAAAAAATACCTGTAACCCACTAATTTTTGAACATCCATGTAAGACTCAAAAATTGCTACCCCCCCCCACACACACACACACTGAAATTAATAAACCCTGAAAAAAGCAGCTCTAGACATAGGTGAGCATATTGGTCAGGAATAAAGCTTTGGACGAGGAAATTACATACCCCAGCTACTTCAGAACTGTCTAATGGTTGTAGAGACATGTCACTTGGGATGACCTGAGAAATATTTTGTCATAACCAGTCAAAACCCAGTTTTTTATTTAAATTATTAATTTATTAATCACCAATATCAATTATTATAAGATTCATTCACATCTATTATGGTGAAATCTCTGAAAAATTAATTTTTCATTGAATATTTAGGAAATTTTGGTCTTTTAATAAGGGAACCACAAATAAGGAGCAGGGAATAAGGAACCAATTTCAGCCTTGTCAAAGACAGCGATAGCGTGATGAGATTGAAAGACAGAGACTGGGATCAAGAGTGGGAGAAAAGGGAAAAGAAATCCAGCAGGGATAAATTAGGGGATGGATGATTTTGTGACTAATGCACAGGCCTGTGAACCTGGACTTTGGGGTACTATTCTTGGCTCTGTCATTGGTTCACTGTAAAATGGAGACAGTAATACTGATCTGCCTCACAGCAAGGGGAAATCATGAAAAAACCCATAAAACAGTAACGTTAGTTAGTCGTAGATGGTTTAGGAGCTACCTATCTATGAGATACCCCCACCCCTCTCTCTCCCCATGCCATAGCACGCCAGCTGAGATCAGCAGAGATGGTAAAGCCCTGCTGGTATAAACAAGAAGGGGCTGCTAGCAGGGCATTCTCTGTGAGGGCCTCACAACTTTGTAATTTGCACCTCCCTTGGTTCAAAATAACCCAAATTTGATGTCCTTCAGGGTACATAGCAAAGCTTAGCTTTTCCCTGGGGCAGCTGAAAAGGGAAACTGCAAGAGTAGAGAATTACTGGGTCGGGTTTGCGTTTATAATTTGCCTGGCTTGCTAGTGGTGGCTTACATTGAATTGTACTCCTGCACGATATAAGTTGTCTTATATCATTATGTCAAGGCCTGAAAGAGCAAGGGAACCACTGAGGAGGTTTTGTTTGGAAGGTACATGGCTGTGGATGGGAAGAGAAGACCCTGTGGAGTCAGGCAATGGGAGGACCTAGAGTGGATTATGTCTGGTCTGTGGGTGAAACCAAGGGAGCCTATTGGTAGATGAGAGAAGAGATATCCTTAATAGAGGCCATAGGCCCGCTATCTTCTAAGGGCACCACAAGACAGTGGGTAGCAAGCAACTTCTCCTGCCCCTGAAATCCCACCACACAATGGGGATAAGCAGGACTTCATGGAGATGGTCACGAGGCCAGGTGGGAGCCTCTGTAGGTTGGGTTAAGTGTCCAGATTCTTAGACTCTAAACCTTGTAAGGCTTCCCAGTTACGCATTTTATATGTAGTTTTGGAAAGTGGAGACTGATTTATGGCCTGCTATTATATGAATTTACTATAAGCTATAGGGTATTGTAGGCTGCGTGCTTTTATATAAGTTGCTGCAATACTGATTATGGTATTTTGTGCATTTTATTCCCCTTTTAGCATTAGAAGCAGGGAAACAATTTTTTTAAAGGAGGAAAAGAAAATATTATATTTAGAATTACAGGGAGCAGGGGATATCTGAAAAGTATAAAGCCCTCCATCCATATTCCTACTGGCCATAAATCCTAAATTCTTTTGCAAATTTTATAAATTAGAGTTGTGCGTAAGTACCACATGGTACCGTCTCTTTAAGCAGAAAACAATGATGGTGCTGTTTAATTGGTTCTACTTTCCCAACTTCTAGGCTAAATTAGAGCCAAGAAAAATGGTGAAGGAGTAGATGTTACAGAATATTTTATTCTTCACTAACTGTTCTGGCCCCTACCCTGCTGAAAGTGGCTGGCAGCTGAGCTCACTAACTCATGGCTTCTAGATCACTCAGGTGCTCTTCATTAGCCTGAGCAGTACCTGCCATCCAGGCTCCCATTGGTGCAGCTGGGACGGGGTTGGGAAAGCAAATCCAATTCCTGCAGGCAGAAGGTAGCTGTGAGAGGGGGGCTGGGCTCCCTCAGATGCCATTCTGTGAGCTAGAAATTGAGCTGTCTCTGCCTACTGAGTACCCCTTGCACAATCCTAGAATCTCAGGGCTGGAAGGGACCTCAGGAGGTGTCTAGTCCAACCCCCTGCTCGAAGCAGGACCCATCCCCAACTAACTCATCCCAGCCAGGGCTTTGCCAAGCCTGACCTTAAAAACTTCTAAGGAAGGAGATTCCACCACCTCCCTACGTAACGCATTCCAGTGTTTCACCACCCTCCTAGTGAAAATGTTTTTCCTAATATCCAACCTAAACCTCCCCCACTGCAACTTGAGACCATTACTCCTCGTTCTGTCATCTGCTACCTCTGAGAACAGTCTAGATCCATCCTCTTTGGAGCCCCCTTTCAGCTAGTTGAAAGCAGCTATCAAATTCCCCCTCCTTCTTCTCTTCCGCAGACTAAACAATCCCAGTTCCCTCAGCATCTCCTCACAAGTCATGAGTTCCAGTCCCCCTCTTCCCTGTGCCTGCGGTGTGGGCAGGGCCATCCTTAGGCAAATGCAGCATGCGCAGCTGCATAGGGCAACACCAAATTTGGCACACCAGTTAGTGGCGGTACCCTATGCTGCGTATGCTTAAGGCCACCACCAGCTGCGGGCAGCTCTGGCAGCCCCATTCCCTGGCCCCCCACCCCCTTCTCCACCTCCTGGCCCCGGCATCCCCAATTCCCCAGCCCCCAACCCCCTGCTCCGCCTCCCGGCCTGCAGTTCTGATGGGCTGCGCCGCTCCCCCTTCCACCTGCTCCTCCTCCTGGCCCACAGCTCCAGCCAGCTGCGCCATTCTCCCTTCTGCCTGCTACCGCACCCCCCAGCCTCCCTGCCCTCCACAGCTCCTGCCCCTGCACCCGAGGGCAGCCCAGGGCTGTGGGTGCGGGTGGTCGGACTGTGTAGGGCACCGAAAATCATGAGGACAGCCCTGGGTATGGGGCTTACCTTGGGTCTAAGTGTTTGTACTTTCATTTGTATTTGGAGATGCTGGGCAGGAGGGAAAATAATTAAATGTCCCAGTGTCTGTCTCCCTCTGAGCTGTGATGAGGGGCAGTTCTGGGCACCAAGGTGCTGACAGAGGAGAGGGCGCTTGTAGAAGAGTGACAGAAGCCATCCAGGGGCTGTATTATGAGGGAAAAGCTAAATCCATATCACTTAGCTGAATGATGCCTAGGGAAAGCGTATGACAGTCCAAGTCACACCACTGAGTGGGATGGCTGTATATAGCAAAGCACTGGGGGAGAGTAACTGGATGAACATAGAAAGGGAGTGGAGCATTTAGGCAGAGCAGGAAAAGGTTTATGAGCATGCAAAAGAGCAAGTGAAAGATTATTCCACATTGACTGATCTCCTGGTGGGTGGTGGCCTGGGAAAGAGGAGAGTTCAACTCTGTCTCTCCCAGCCCTAGCTGGGCTGTGGGGGTTGGGAGAGACTCTGCTGGAGAAAAAAAACACAGTTACTGCTTACTGGAGTTAGTTTTTTAAAAAGAATCCAAATAAATCATCTCTTCTCCTCCCCAAATCTGTCATTAAAAATCACATTTAATAACTTTTTATAACCACAAAAATGGCAGTGTATTATTTATGCCTAGCTTTTGAATTGGGTAGCATTTCAGAATTGCTTAATTGGTACATAGATTAATTAGTTTAGTTCCTAAAATGAAGACTACCTCCAACAGCTGCTTAAAATGTTTGGATTTAGCTTTGTCTGGGAACATGTATTATAGCTTTAAAGTTTGATTTTGAAGGGCCAAAATCCATTAACGTGTACGTAAAAACGTAGCCATAGTCTCTGTCTAAGAATTTTTCACACAGGCCCAAATTCCACAGCTTGTTCTGAGGTCTGGGGCTTAGCTAACAATGAACAATATATGGCTAAGAAAAACAGGAGACAACCTCGCTTTGTTTCAACTAGATAAGCAAAGTCAGCAAAACTCCAGATGGGGAGTAGTAATTGGGTGTTATTATCATGAGTTACAGACACACAAAGCACTAAGAAGAGCCTCAAAGTCTACTCCCGGTGCAGGAAGGAGATAGTGAACACCATCCCCAAATGCCTACCAGGGTTCAGGGAGAGGCCCAACATGTCCGTATGAGATATGACATCCTCTCCCTTCACAGCTGTATCCTCCTTCGCAGATGCCAACTCTAGTTCTCAGAAACACAATGGTGAACCCTAAAACAATTACTATTCGTTGTGTACTTTTCACTGTCTTTTTCCTTTAAACCCCCAGGAATGTACCTGTTGGACAACCGGAAGAGCTACCTCATTCCTCTGGACACCAAAATCCAGGATTTAACCTACACATTGCAACAGGAATAGTTTGAGGGAAAACACCTGTGTATTAGCAATATGTTAACCTGAACCATGGGCGGGGCCATTATGTAATCTTTTAGACTATTGGTTTATTGTGCTAATCGTGTCTTGCTGCTAGAACCTATCCAGGGGCTCGAGACCTCCCACCCCATCACTTCTGTCCGCCCATGAGCACCCTATATAATCTATTGTTACTAATTGTTTAGCAGTGTCTCTGAGCCTAATAAGCGAAGTGACACTCCGCCAGTGCTGTGCGCAATAAACCCCCATGCTTGACTCTACACGGTGTCCATTTCTGTTCTTTCAGATTTGCAGTATCACTCTTCTATTTTCTAAACTGCTGTGTGTCCCAGTTCCAGCTCCAGGGTTGCAGTAGCCAGGAGAGATGCTTTCCTTAATAGAAATCACTTGGATTCCAGACATGTGATTTCCATTAAGGTTTCAAATTTGTTTGGGGAGAGGTATTTAAAACCATTAAGGCCAGATCTTTGTTACCTGCTATAGTTCTGGCTCTTCAGAATACTCCCATTGACTCATAAATAGTAAGCACTAGGGGTTTGATGTTAGGTGCTTTGTAGGATGATTTTTTGCAAGCTCTTTGGGGTCTGCCTGCAAAGCAGGAGTCTGTCTGCGAACTCCGATGCCATGTGTTAATGTGCTCTGTTTACTTAAGGGGCTTGTAAAAACTTAATGAGCCTGTCATAAATATAAAGGGAAGGGTAAACACCTTTAAAATCCCTCCTGGCCAGAGGAAAATCCCTCTCACCTGTAAAGGGTTAAGAAGCTAGGATAACCTCGCTGGCACCTGACCACAATGGCCAATGAGGAGACAAGATACTTTCAAAGGGGGGGGGAGAAACAAAGGTTCTCTCTATCTGTGTGATGCTTTTGCCGGGAACAGAACAGGAATGGAATCTTAGAATTTAGTAAGTAATCTAGCTAGATATGCGTTAGATTCTGTTTTGTTTAAATGGCTGAGAAAATAAGCTGTGCTGAATAGAATGGATATTCCTGTCTGTGTGTCTTTTTGTAACTGAAGGTTTTGCCTAGAGGGATTCTCTATGTTTTGAATCTGATTACCCTGTAAGGTATTTACCATCCTGATTTTACAGAGGTGATTCTTTTACTTTTTCTTCAATTAAAATTCTTTTAAGAACCTGATTGCTTTTTCATTGCCCTTAAGATCCAAGGGTTTGGGTCTGTATTCACCTATGCAAATTGGCGAGGATTTTTATCAAGCCTTCCCCAGGAAAGGGGGTGTAGGGTTTGGGGAGGATTTTTGGGGGAAAGACGTTTTCAAGCGGGCTCTTTCCTGGTTATATATCTGTTAGACGCTTGGTGGTGGCAGCAATAAAGTCCAAGGGAAAAAGGAAAATAGTTTGTACCTTGGGGAAGTTTTAACCTAAGCTGGTAAAAATAAGCTTTGGGGGTTTTCATGCAGGTCCCCACATCTGTACCCTAGAGTTCAGAGTGGGGAAGGAACCTTGACAGAGCCTATTTGAGTTTTTGAGTTGGTGGCACACAAAGTGTGAAGCCACAAGAACTTTGCCTGTTTCTATGCCACTTGTTTGTTTGTGGTTTTCTTTGCTTCTGTGTTGCTTTATTATTTATTTTTACTGTTCTCTGTGTGTGAAGTATTAAATTAAGAGTTGACATCCCAGAGAAATTGTATAAGCCTGAGTGAATGCCTTTTTCTCCTTTCCAGTATCAGAAAATATTGTATTAATATTTGAGATGAGACCATGATTCTTTCTAGTTGACTCAGAGATTTGTTTAGCATTTTAAAGCTGAGCTCTGTGTGCAGATAATATGCATGCAAGAGGGATAGTTTTGTGAACTGCAAAAGTCAGTAGCATGCTAGTGTTTTGGCAGATGCTTCATTTTTAGAGAGCAGCTTTCCCTGAAGATTTAGTGGTCTATGGTAAGAGTAGGTTATTAAACTGGGGCTCTGGTGCTTTTTTTTATGCTTTCACTTAATGGCCATGACTTTTTCATTTATCTAGCTGTTTTCAGTATGCCACACTTTGGTGTGTTTACTAGCTTGAGTTGTTAGAAAGGAGGATAAAATACATGTACTCCAAGGACAGTGTTAATTTTCTTCTTCTTTGATTTCATATTAAACAAACATCTTAAGCAGTGCACCTTGTTAATTATCCCTTGTTTTAATATTCATTCTTCTATATCTATGAACTTTTTAAAAATAGACATCTAGGATTTTTGTTTAGAGTGGTGGTGAATCTCCGCACATTACCTTGATATTGGTGCACATAGCAAAATTCAATCTGCACATAGATGGGAAAATTAGAGGGAACACTGGGCTGAACCCCAGGAACACCTTCCTGAATGTCAGAATGACCATATTATATTGTGGACAACTCTTCCGAGAGAAATGATTTTAGGATTTAATGAAAACAGACAAATGTTGGAAATGGAATAGGGCTCATTCATCCACAGTAAACTGATGCCCCACTTATGGGGCAATATGAATTTCCACAAATTTTAGTTTCTTCCAAAGTCTTAGTAGTAGTAAGTTGTGCATGTGCATGGTTTGTTTTAATTTTTATTTTACAAATGCCTTAAAAATATTCCCCGGGAGAATGTGCAGTTTAACTGTACAAAATAAGGAAAGGGGTAAGGACAGAATGATCTGACATTATAAACACTCCTCAGTATTTGGTACAGTACCTGCTGCACTAGCAACGAAAATGCAGGACCGACCTGTTATGGGAACTTTCAGAATTTTCTGCTTCTAGTAAAAAGAAAATAGACACATTCCACGTCTTTTCCTTTTGGTAACATTTCTTGATGAGGAAGCTTCCACTGGAGGAAGAATGTTTCCTTTTTTTCCCTCTCACTGTACTGAAGCAAACCGCGGCCACTGGGAGCTGCAGGCAGGTGGCCGTGCCTACGGACGGTCCATGTAAACAAACTCTGGTGGCCAGCCAGCAGATTACCCTGGCAGGCTGCAAACCAAAGGTTGCTGACTCCTGTACTGACCCTACCAATTCTCAAATGCACAATGTTTAACAGAGCGGAATGTGGAGCCGACTGCTCTATCACAGATGCTATGAGAAAGCTGAAGAGAGAATCTTGCAGATCAGGCCACACTAAATATAAACTACTTCATCTACAAAACACAAAGGTAGAAGAACAAACTAGGGACCCAATCCTGCAGTCCTTACCAAGGCAAACTGTATGTGTCCATTCCATTGCCACCCTCAGTTCCCATGAACATTCTTTCAAAAGGGAGGAGTCACAAGTTGCTTGGTATGTTTGGAGAATATCAGAGAGATGGGCTATTTCTCTCTGCACTCATGACTGCTCCCACTCCAGCTCATTGGAGCCAGACCTGCATGGAAGAGCTTTCAGGAGGGCGGAGGGAAGGAAGAGAAAGATGGAATATGCAAGCGCTCCTCCCTTCTTCACTCCTAGGGCTGGGGTGTCTGATTCAGTTGTCCCTTCACTTGGGGAAGCAGAGAGGAACATTGCACCCTTCATACTGTTACAGCTCCTACCCCCACTGCTCCACCCCAGTTACTTTCTTTTACTTCTAACACAGCTCCAGAGATCTTTCAAGAGATTTTGGAACCAGAGCATATGGAATCCGTTATTCTCTCTTCCAGCTTTAATACAAATATATAAACAAACTATACAAACATATAAACCTGCAAACGTATGCCTTCCATTTCCAGGAGGGAGCAGAGAGCTTGCCACACCCATGTATTCCTTTGTCTATCTGCACTGAAGATTCTGGCTTTCTCCATAGAATTTGATTGACTGTAATATGATATTAGCTCACTAAAAATATCATACATTGTGGACTTGCCTTGAGGCACTGGAAGAGCTGGTTTAGACTGAGTTTCAGACTTTTTTTTTTTTTTTTTTTGCTGCCCAGAAATGTAGGACAACTGTTCTGTGCAATCTGCTATGATCAGAGAGCAGCTTCACTTTTGCATGCGGCCCTTGCATTTCCTGTCTCTTCAAAAGCAGTGTTAGAGCTAGCCCTGTCCCTGTCCCAGAAGGGGGGGAAAAAACTCTTAGCTTCAATTTAAGGTTTAATTATGCACAGCTGATGTCCAAAATAACTGGTGGGCCTATAGGTAGCCAGGTACAAACCCTGGTGTGCACACAGCCCTCTAGTCTCATTGGCCCTATTTTTAAAAGTGAAAACCTGAGGGGCCCTTTGTCAGGTGTCACTGGGAAGACTTTTGTTGGAGAAGTGGTAAGAAAAATGGGCCCCCTATCCTCACCCTTGCCTCTTTCAGAATAAAAACTATCACTTTACAGGAAAGGGCTGGAAGCGAGAAAACTACTCGAGTTGCTAACTCAGGTAGTGTGATTTGTCCCCAGCTTTGGTCCCTATTGTGATGATGTGAAAAGCTGCAGCCTTCTCACGATTTTGGGAAGCAAAATGAGAGGCACTTTTGCCATCCAATGTTCTGTAGCCTCCTGGAAAGTACACTCAACCGCCAGACAAAAACCATGAGTTCCAATCCCAGCTCTTTCACTTACTGCTAATATTTCTGCACCCCCTTATACAGAGGTCACTTAGAACACTCTGCCGCCCTAGCCAAAACTTTACTATGGGGACGTTCAGACGCAGGTTCCAATCACGTGGGTTAACCGTGCAGTGCAGACATAGACTTTGATAAGGGAGAGCTTACACAAGGCCGCTTCAGGGAGACTTGAGAATAGCATCCAGGTCACTGAGGGTACGTCTACGCTGCAATTAAAAACCCGTGGCTGGCCTACTCCAGATGACCCGGGCTCACAGGGCCCTTTTAATTGCAGTTAATAGAGGTTCAGGCTCAGGCTGCGGCCAAAGTTCAGGGCCCCTCTCACCTTGCAGGGCCCTAGACCCAGGCTCCAGCCCGAACATCTAATACAGCAGTTTCTCAGCCCTGGAGTCTAAGTTCTGCGAGCCAGAGTCGGGGGCCAGTCGTGAGGTTTTTTTTGTTTTTGTTTTGCTGAATAGAAGTACTTTAACTCACTTCCAGGTAGTGTTGCCAAGTTTCCCGAACCGGACGCCATTGACGGAAATGGGGATGCCGTCGCTGCAATATGGCATCCCGTCTGGGAGAGTTGGCAACCCTGCTTCCAGCTGCCACATCACAGAGCAGCCGTGCTCTGAGCAGGGCTAATCCAGGCAGAAGGGGAACAGCAGTACCCATGGAGCAGAGCCTACTGCTCCCCCCGCCTAGGTGCTGGATCTGCTGCTGGCAGCTGGCCGCTTCTGACAGGGTGTGCGCGACAGGCAGGGAGCCTGCCTGCATGTCACTGACCAGGAGGCACCCCACGTAAGCCCCCACCCCAGCCTCCAGCCCCCTCCTGCATCCCAAACCCCTCATCCCCAGCCCTACCCCAGAGCTCGTACCCCCAGCTGGAACCCTCACCCCCTCCCGCACATCAACTCCCTGCCCCAGCCCAGAGCACCCTCCCACACCCTGAACCCCTCATTTCTGGCCCCACCCTGGAGCCCACACCCCGATTTAGAGCCCCCATCCCCTCCCAACCCCTGGTCTGGTTCTGTGTCTGGTTTTGTGCCAATGGAAAGTTCGCAACCCTCTGACCCATACAAAGCTGTACCGAGCTGAGTCACAGGAACACAGAGCGTGGTGCACTTACTGGGAGACAGGGAGAGAGTCCAGACAGAACTTGGGAGCCAGCTTCCTTTCTCTGTCTCTGTTTTCTCACTATTTAGACCCACAAATGGAGACAAGAGCCCAGGACCAGAATGAGCAGCGCTGGCTCCCTCTCACCCCAGCCTGCAGCATCTGCACTGAATGAGGAAAACTTCCCTGTGAAAGGGAAACTCAGAGCAACCCACACATAGCGTTAACCCTTCACTCACCTCAGTGCTGCTCTGTCCTCCTGGGGCTCAGTTGAGCCTGGCAGTTACACAGGAGCACAGAGGGGGAGGGACACGAAGCACTTCCCCTAAAACTTGCACAACCTGGTGTGTATTTTGGGGGGTGGCTTCTGCTTTTTTGTGTTTTGGGTTTTTGGCTTTTTTCACAAACACACCCCCAGCAAGTTGCACAATCCTCTTCTCTGCACAAGAGCACACAGCTAAAAAACAAGCTTGAAAGGCTGCTTCCTTTCCACGTTGATTTTCCCTTTCACCTTTCGGGTGGCTCGATTCAGCTGCATGTGTGCTTGGTGCTTGCTGGCTCCCTGCCTTGCTTTCAATTCAGCCAGCCCCCGCCTAGCACTAGGTGCGGGGGGGTTGCGTTATGGAGGAGGCGGACTGGAGGGCACTGCCGCTCTTAGCAGCAGCCTGCAATTTGCCTGCCTTCAGCTGTGTAAGGCCAGGCACAATTGCAGTCCCTGCAGAGATTGTTCCCTCCAGGTCACCCCATGGAGGGGAGAAGGCAGGAGAGGTGGGGCCGTGACACCAGCCTGCAGAGAGAGACTGGCACACTCGGGGTGGTGTAAAACACCCCTAGAGGGGGCAGCAGGTGCTTTGCTCCTCCTGTGAACCCAGGATTCCTCCCTGACCTTGACCTCCCCCAGCACGGGGCTGTACAGACACATGGGGAGGAAAGGCAGCAGCAGAGGTACATGAAGCATCATAGGCGCAGTAGAGCGGTGGGTCAGAGCCACACGGGGATAGCAGAGGGGAGGACTGAAGGGTCAGAGGCACACACTGCACAGAGGGGGTCAGGGGTTGGGAGTCCCTGGCAGGATTCTGGGGGCCTCACTGACAAAGTCCAGCCCACACCAGTGGGGGTGGAGCTGGGAGCTAAGAGCTCAGGGAAAGTGGGGATGTGGGTGGTGGGGCTTGGGGAAACCAGGCTGAGCGACCCCTTGGTTGGGGGTTATAGTGGGGCACTGGAGTGGGGAATTTTCTGGTCAGAGACAGGGGAATTAGGCATTAAACTTGGGAGACCAGATACTGGGGGGGAGCCCGTGGGCTGCATGGGGGACTGGGCCTGTGGCAGTTTCTTGCCCAGGGAATTGGGAGACAGGGGTAGAGGCGGGAGCCATGGGCTGGGGGGCTCAGAGGGAAGGATAAGATTTGTACTGAACACATGGAAGCCCCTCCTTCTCCAGGGATCTGCCTATAAAGGGCCAGGTCTCTGGCTGTGCTCTCCTGCTCCTGTGTAGCTTGAGAGTTGGTTTGGTGGAGCCGTGGAGGCAACTACTGAGCTGCACCTGGAGGTGATGGGACATGTACACAGGATGAATGGGGGTGATGTGTATCGGGTGATGTCATAAATATAAAGGGAAGGGTAAACACCTTTAAAATCCCTCCTGGCCAGAGGAAAAACCCTTTCACCTGTAAAGGGTTAAGAAGCTACGATAACCTCGCTGGCACCTGACCAAAATGACCAATGAGGAGACAAGATACTTTCAAAAGCTGGGGGGAGGGAGAAACAAACCCTCTCTCTTTGTCTGTGTGATGCTTTTGCCGGGGACAGAACAGGAATGGAGTCTTAGAACTTAGTAAGTAATCTAGCTAGATATGCGTTAGATTCTGATTTCTTTAAATGGCTGAGAAAATAAGCTGTGCTGAATGGAATGGATATTTCTGTTTTTGTGCCTTTTTGTAACTTAAGGTTTTGCCTAGAGGGATTCTTTATGTTTTGAATCTAATTACCCTGTAAGGTATTTACCATCCTGATTTTACTGAGGTGATTCTTTTTACTTCTATTAAAATTCTTCTTGTAAGAAACTGAATGCTTTTTCATTGTTCTTAAGATCTAAGGGTTTGGTTCTGTGGTCACCTATGCAAATTGGTGAGGATTTTTATCAAACCTTCCCCAGGAAAGGGGGTGTAATGTTTGGGAGGAATTTGGGGGGAAAGATGTTTCCAAACGGACTCTTTCCAAATTATGTCCCTGTTAGACGTTTGGTGGTGGCAGCGATAAGTCCAAGGGCAAAAGGTAAAATAGTTTGTACCTTGGGGAAGTTTTAATCTAAGCTGGTAAAAGTAAACTTAGGAGGTTTTCATGCAGGTCCCTACATCTGTACCCTAGAGTTCAGAGTGGGGAAGGAACCTTGACAGGTGACGTGTGCATGAAACGAGTGGGGCGATGTGTTAGCTGAATGGAGCGTGAATGGGTGTGTGCAGGGGGCACAGATGGCTATAGAACGGGTGGGGTGGGTATGCACAGTGAGTGACTCTGTCTATGTCCAGGGTGTGTGTACTCAGTATGGAATGAACGGGGGTGGGTGGTGCAGTAAGTGGTGCCTGGAGAGTTTGTGTGTAATGAGCGTGTGGGTGGAAGAACAGGACGGAATGAAAGTGGGTGTGCAACGAATGCTCAGTGAGATGGATGGAAGCAATGAACCAAGTGGGTATGAGTAGGGCAAACAGGCAATATGTCAATCTATGCAGATTTATGAAAATATTTTTGTTTGCTAATGTTGGCAGGTCAACATACTATCTGAGCAACTCAGTATTTTTAATGTATTTCTCCTCTCCACCCCTCTTGGAGGTAGGGCAGTGCTGTTATCCTGTTTTACAGATGGGGATACTGAGATACAGAGCAACTAAGTGACTTGCCCAAGGTCATACAGGGAGTCTCTCGCAGAGAAGAGAATTGAAACCAGGCGCCCAATGTCCAGGCCAGTGCCCTGACCTGCACCATCCTTCCTTTGTTAAAGCTCATTTAAGTTAAACTTGTGCAACTTCCCCATAGAGATGACCACTGAAATTGCATCATCCTAATTCTCCAGCAGGTTTCAGATAAGAAATGCAGAAGTGCAAACAGAAGCTCCTTTGGGGAGCTGGAGAAGCCAAAGATCTGGGCCCTGCAGCCACCCCCCCGTTCATTCCCAGTCTCTGCAGTAGCAGGGGGGACTTGTAATCCCTGAACCGATGGACCTGTTACAGCTACCTGGGGAATGGGAAGAGGAGCAAAGGGGGTAAGAGGGATCTGTTGGCTGCATGTGAAATTGTCCCAAACATTTCCCGACACAAATGCTGAATAAATCTGAATAAATCAACATGTCTCTAAGCAAAAGCTTTCATTCCCTGGCCACAGCCACAGGGAAATCCTCTGGATCTGCACTACTGCAGCCCTCACAGTGTAGCCTGCAAAGACCTTGCCTGCTTTTTGCAAGCACTGCCTGGGATTTGACGGGCTTCACTTTACCATCTGAGAACCTGTTCACCTGCTTTGTGACTCTCCTGTCTCCCCACCTACTGTCTGCACAAGGCCTCAGTGACTGTCACATGCTGCCTCCAATCAGACATGGTGACCCTCCACATTGCACGAAGGCAAAGAGATCCCCATGGCCATGGATTAGTTCCAAAAAAGGCCGTCGGGGACAAGAGTATGAAAAAGGAAACCAAGCTCACTGGGGGGCATCTGGAGAAGGACAGCCATGGAGCTGGGCACACACTCTATCCTTTACAAAATGCAGCTTGGGTCTCCCATATTCTGGGAGTGCCTGATGCTCTTTGGCTGCAGTTTGGAAGAGAAGCCCCCACCTCACCCCTCCTGATTCCATAGGACACGGGGCACCCTGGGGATGGGGATGTTCTAACACAGCCATATAATGAACCATCACACCCCAACTCACCCTGGCTTCTGTTCAGAGTATGAAGAAAAAGCCATCTCCAAACTAAGCACCAAGCCAGCCCAGTGTCATCCCCAAATGAAAATGATGCTGGTAGGATGTGGAGGTTTCTCTGCAGGTTTCCCATGAGTTTTGGATCAGGCCCATAAAACCCATTTCTGCCCCACCAAAGTCAATGGGAGTTGTGCAGTTGACTCCAATGGCAGCAGCATTGGGCCTACAGAGTGGGGGAAATTCCCTAATGAGGTTTAATTCGCTCTTCACACCAACTTTGCTCAGACGCAGCTGTCTGAACATGGGGCCACGCAGAAGAGACTCACCCAGAGTGTGTTAGGGGCAAATTCCACCTTGAGTTACCCCCTGTGCAGCCCCTTTGGCTTCTGCAGGAACAATCCTGCTCTCGCAGGAAGATCCTGGATCCTGTCCATGTGTCACTTCCATGGTTCAGTGGAGCAGCACGGACGTAACTGAGGGCAGAATTTGGCCCTTGTGGCCCAGCAACCTCTTGGCTCCATCCTAGTTTTGGAAGAGAGGAATTATCATATAAACCAACCCAGGTTTAGCAGGACAAACTACTGCATGGCCTGCTTCAATCACTATATACACAAACAGTGAAAAATCCAATGCATAACTCCTGAGTAGTTGCCCTCAGTATGGAAAGGAGCAAATGTATGTTCCTTCAGAGAGCAGAAACATGTTTAACTCAGAAGGAAGATGCACTTCTCATCCCCCTGAGAGCAAGGAGAGATGAGGAGCGTTTGGAAAAAGGCAGGTGACTCCTTCTCCACACTCTCCTTACTAGTCTTTCCTCAGCCAGCCATTACTAATCACTCCAAGCACCTGGCAGCAGACAGGGCCTGCCAGAATCTACCTCCATAGGCCTGGGAAGCTCAGATTTTTTACCCAATAACTTCTCCAGTATTCCTGGGACTCTCCCTGAAATATCTCACTCTTCTATGACCTGAAGAAGAAGGGCTCTGTGTAAGCTCAAAAGCTTGTCTCTCACCGCCAGAAATCGGTCCAATAAAAGATGTTACCTCACCCACCCTGTATCACCCCCCCATAGCTGTGACACACTGTACCTCAATATAACACTCTGTAACCCCCATATTCACCACTTGCGTATGGCTATGATATTTTGTACTGAGCTTGCCTTGAGAAGCATCATTTAAAAAGTCACGATTTGCTGAAACGCATTCTCCTGTTTAAATGTGTGGATCATCATGTATATGTTTCAGAGTAACAGCCGTGTTAGTCTGTATTCGCAAAAAGAAAAGGAGTACTTGTGGCACCTTAGAGACTAACCAATTTATCTGAGCATAAGCTTTCGTGAGCTACAGCTCACTTCATCGGATGCAAGCATCCGATGAAGTGAGCTGTAGCTCATGAAAGCTTATGCTCAAATAAATTGGTTAGTCTCAAGGTGCCACAAGAAGTTCTGAGATTTTGCTACATGTGTGTTAATGGTGCTTGTTGTGAGCCATGGTCTAGCCCCTTAGAAATAACAGAGACTATGAACAAAAGACCTGCATGTCATCTCCAGAGATACAGCAGGCTACAAGCATACAGAAGGTGCAAGCAAGAATTTGCAATTCATATGAAGGACACTTGGCAGCCCACGCAGGCAGTGGGGGCTGCCTAGCCCCATGACATAGCATGGGTTTTCCCAGCACGTGGAGAAGAGCATAAATAAGAGACAGTGACAGCATCACTTCACCTGCCTCTCCTCCCCCATCTCTACACAAGAAAGCAAGATGGTCTGGAAGAAAAAGAAATCTTCATTGAGACTATGGGAAGGGCTGGTCCTACTTAGAAGGCATTCCAGTGAGCATGAACTGCTGTGGAGTTTTGGGTGAGAGACATCTTTTTGTTTTTAGAATTGTTAGCTTGGTAAAGTTTAGGATTTAGGTTGTGACTTTATCTTTTATTTCCTTTTTGTAACCAATTCTGATCTTCTATGCCCCTACCACTTAATCACTTAAAATCTATCTATAGTAACAAATCTGTTTTATATTTCATCTAAACTAGTATGGTTTTGGTTGAAGTGTTTGGGGAATCTACTTTGATTACACAGGCTGGTACCTCCTTTTCCCTTTGATGGAATGGTGGATTTTATGAGCTGGTGCTGCTCAGTAAGTAACTGAACAGTGCAAGATGGTACATTTCTGGGGTGCAAGGCTGGGACTAGGGATATGCAGGTGTCACCCTATATGTAATTCAGGAGTGGCTGGGCAAAGCACCCTGGTATATGTCTGGAGGTGACTTGTATGCTGGAGGCTGGGGTGAGTGGCAGCTCGCACAGCAAAGCGAGGCACAGTGCACACCAGACTGGAGAATTAAGGGGGCACAGCTGTCCAACAATCCAGATTGTGCCCTGGGGGATATCACAACAGTCACCCTTGTAAACTAGTTTAGGACTCCTCCAAAGACCCCTTTTCAATTATGGGGTGACAAGAGCTGCACCATAGGCAAGGCTCTGTTGCTGTTTAGAGCTGATTTTTCCAAGTGCTTTAAAATCCATGTGCACAGACAGATTGGCCTGAAAATTGCTAGCCCTGTTGAGGACCCAGGGTGGAGTTTGTGGTTGAAGCGTGGACTCATTTGGTCAAGGGGGTTTTCAGGCTACAATCCCCCACTCTGCCCACCCACCCCCAACAGGTGACCTGCTTTTAAAATCTATCTTTTCTTCTACTGCTTTTTAGCACAGAGCTAGGGAAAGCCCAGTAATGTCTCCTGTCTCCTTGCTCAGGCTACACCCACAAATACAAGCCCTCTGTGTCTCACTCAAACCCACAGCCTGTGGGTTTGAGTGAATTTCAAGCTGTGTGTAATGGAGCCTAGAGATGTGTTGTATCTGTGTACAGTGGCTGTGAGGGGGTGGGTGTGTTCACTTGTAACTGCCAAATTAGCTGTGGATCAGGCCTAACCGCAGCAGCGGCATCTGTCCTGTCAGCTCTTTACCATCCCCCCTGACCTGTGCCTTTGTTCTCCATTCCCACCTGAGCCTTCAGGGGCCTTGATTGCCCCCCACACCACCTTTCTGAAAAAGGTAGGAGCGCACAGAGAACAGAAAACAAACAAACCTTCTCCCAGCTGCCCAAACTGTCCTTTCTCCCCGCACAAGCATCCAAAAGCATTTGTAGTAGCTCTTGCCAACTTGCTCTTGTAACATAAGAAAAGATGCTGGACTTCTTAAGTAACAAATACTTCCCTTGTTGTAGGGTTGCCAGCTTGTCTCCAAGTGCCCTAGCACTTGGTGGAATCTCGATCTTTAGAGGTTTTTAAGGCCTGGCTTGACAAAGCTCTGGCTGGGATGATTTAGTTGGGGTTGGTCCCGCTTTGAGCAGGGGATTGGACTAGATGACCTCCTGAGGTCTCTTCCAACCCTAATCTTCTATGATTCTATGTGTGCTTCTGATGATAAGCTTCACTACGTAAAGATTCCCTTGCCTCCACCCCTGTACAACGCTGTGGTTAATTTCGGTTCCTACCATCATTACAGTGTTCACCATAATGAATAGGAAATGGGAACCATCCTTGAGGATTCCCCTAGCCCCGAGAAATGGAGAAATTCTTGTGCATTAGTACAAACTGTGGCAAGAAATAGGAACTCTAAAGGGCAATATTAGTTCTTGGTTCATGATCTTTGCCTCCAGCAAAACTGACACCCAAATGATACATCTGGGATAAATAAAATGTTGAAGATGAATGCAGAAAATGCCACTTTAATAGCTATGGAACTGTATAAAATTTAAAAAAAAACTCTTGTAAATATACAAATAATAGTGAATGAATCATTCTAACAGAATGGAAATTCCCCAGCAGCTCCAAGGGATTAAAACGTTCTAATGAAGAAAAAGCAGAAGCCCTAGCAGAAATATTCCACAATCTAAGTAAGGGTGAAAATCAGAGTGTAGAAATCTGCATGAGGAAAAAAAATTCATTGAAGAGAATCATGAGAAATGGAAGAGATCAGAGGAGAAGGAGGATACAATATTAAATGAAAACTTCTGCAGGAGGGAACATCAAAAAGTTATAGATAAAAGCAAAAACTCTGCACCAGGCAAGGATGGCGTATGTAAGGGAATGCTAAAACACCTGGATGAAGGGAGTCGGAAAATACTGCTAAAATTGTACAACGGTAAATGGGGAAAATGGTGAGCTACCAATGGAGTGGAAACATGTGGTTGTAATTCTAGTGTGGAAACCAGGCAAGCTGCAAACAAAACCTGATGCATCCAGGCCAGTTGCCCTTACATCACGCATGGGTAAAGCCATGGAAAGACTGGGGACTGAAAGATTACCAATATATCTGGAGAGAAATGGACTTACAGACAATAAGGAAAGAGGGTTCAGGAGGGGAGGGAGTAGAGCTGATCATCTAGTAAGAGTAGAGATGGAAGCACAAAACAAATGAGAAAAAGAATACATGACAGCTTTCTTAGATATTGAAAAGGCATATGATATCTCCTGGAGAGAGTGCTTATTGCATAAAATAGCATCCATGGGCACAAAAGGAAGAATATATAGATGGATAAAAATTTCTTAAGTACAAGAATGATATAAGTCAGAGTAGGGAAAGCTTAGTCTTGAGTATATATATAAAATTATAAATAGGACTCTACAGAGGAGTGTTATCAGCCCTACCTTACTCAACATAATGATAAACTCTTCTGAAAAGGATGAGTGCAGGAATAGGCATTTCTTTGTTTGCAGATGACTTTGCCAGATGGGCTAAAAACAGAAACAAGAAAATAGCTGAGAAGCGAATTAATGAAGCATTTAGGAAAAGTGCAGAATAGAGAGATATTTGGTGCTTTTAAATGTTCAATTCTCAAAACTAAAAGAATAGTCATTAAAATGAAAATTTTAAAAGATTGTAAACTGTATCCATATGGATAGCAAGCTGATCTATTTAAAAGCTGCAAATAGCTGGTTGTGACATTTGATAGCAAACTAACACGGAAGGATCACATTGTAGATGAATGCAAAGATCAAATCAGGCTACCTAAAAGTATTTCTGAAACCACTTGGGGGCATGGGTAAGAAAGCAATGGTAATACTGTACAGAGCATTAATAAGACCAATAATTAATGGCTCTCAAGCATTTAGTTTAGCATCATAAATGAACCTAAGAAAATTAGACTTGATCCAAGCCCAGGCATGTCACACTGCATGTGGTGCCTTCATCATGACCCCTTTGCATGGAATACAGATAGCTGCTGGCAAACGGCCTGTAGCATTAAGAATGAATGATTAGACTTAACCTTCTGGGCAAAAGTCATAGGAAACAGGGAAAATGGAAACACTAAACAAATATAAGAAGAAAGCTGGGAACTCAGGGAGGGAAAATTCCAAAATGCCTCATATTAATAGGATTGAAATATGGACAAAGAAACTAAGAGAAAAAGACCTAAAAGAAATGAGCATATATAGCCATGGGAAAATACATTTGTCAAGGTTCATTCCCCACTCTGAACTCTAGGGTACAGATGTGGGGACCTGCATGAAAACCTCCTAAGCTTACTTTTACCAGCTTAGGTTAAAACTTCCCCAAGGTACAAACTATTTTACCCTTTGCCCCTGGACTTCCACTGCCACCACCAAACTTTATCTGGGTTCCTGAAAAAACATAGGTTGGACATGTCATTCCCCCCAAAATCCTCCCAACCCTTGCACCCCACTTCCTGGGGAAGGTTTGGTAAAAATCCTCACCAATTTGCATAGGTGACCACAGACCCAAACCCTTGGATCGTAGAACAATGAAAAAGCATTCAGTTTTCTTACAAGAAGACTTTTAATAGAAGTAAAAAGGAATCACCTCTGTAAAATCAGGATGGTAGATACCTTACAGGGTAATTAGATTCAAAACATAGAGAATCCCTCTAGGCAAAACCTTAAGTTACAAAAAAGACTCACAGACAGGAAAATTCATTCTATTCAGCACAGCTATTTTCTCAACCATTTAAAGAAATCATAATCTAACACATAACTAGCTAGATTACTTACTAAGTTCTAAGACTCCATTCCTATTCTGTCTCCGGCAAAAGCATCACACAGACAGACACAGACCCTTTGTTTTTCTCCCTCCTCCCAGCTTTTGAAAGTATGTTGTCTCCTCATTGGTCATTTTGGTCAGGTGCCAGCGAGGTTACCTTTAGCGTCTTAACCCTTTACAGGTGAGAGGATTTTTCCTCTGGCCAGGAGGGATTTTAAAGGGGTTTACCCTTCCCTTTGTATTTATGACAGCATTATAGGTAGAAAGTCACTCCCCACTTCCTGATATAAATGTGGAACTACACCATGAAATTAAAATTGGAAAAGGAGAGCTAAATGTATTACATCTGGCAAATCAATATGTATGTGATAAACAGTGTAAATATTTAGGGATGGCTCTAAAGATGAGAGTGGGATGCAGAAGCTGTCCCCAGCATGTGAATAGAGAGATATGTTAGACTCCCAAATGTTGTAGCTGTTATGATGACTGAACTAGCAGGGATAACGTTGGATATGGGATGTGCAACCTACCGCTGTCATGTTGTCAGATTTACTATCAGGACTACTGACAATCAAAAATGGGAAATCAGATAGCAGAAATGATATAATTAATGAAATATTGTTAACAACAGAATTGGCATCAGATGGGAGTAAACATAGAAATGGCATGGATCCCGACACATGTTGGGATACCAGGAAATGAGAGACAAAGTAGCAAAAAATGCTGTAAAAAAATTGACAGAAATTCCTGTAAGTAAAGAGGAGTTTAAAAATCTAATTTAAAATTAACTAAGAGAGAAGTGGCAGGAAATATGGAGAAGAGAAACAGGGGGGGAAAGATTTAATGAAGTAAAATCTAAGTGAACTAGAACTGAAAATGCTGACATACCGCAAGAAAGCGAGAGAAAGACTGAGGTAGCAAAGCCCTTTGCCAACTCTGTCCACATATCTATTCAGGGGACACCATCATAGGAGCTAATCACATCAGCCACACAATCAGAGGCTCGTTCACCTGCACATCTACCAATGTGATATATGCCAGCAATGCCCTTCTGCCATGTACATTGGCCAAACCGGACAGTCTCTACATAAAAGAATAAATGGACACAAATCAGACATCAAGAATTATAACATTCAAAAACCAGTTGGAGAACACTTCAATCTCCCTGTTCACTCGATTACAGACCTAAAAGTCGCAATATTACAACAACAAAAAAACTTCAAAAACAGACTCCAATGAGAGATTGCTGAATTGGAATTAATTTGCAAACTGGACACCATTAAATTAGGCTTGAATAAAGACTGGGAGTGGATGTGTCATTACACAAAGTAAAAACTATTTCCCCCCCCCCCGTACTGCTCCTCACACCTCCTTGTCAGCTGCTGGAAATTGCCCATCTTGATTATCACTACAAAAGAGTTTTTTTCTCTCCTGCTGGTAATAGCTCACCTTAACTGATCACTCTCATTATAGTGTGTATAACCCCATTGTTTCATATTCTCTGTGTGTGTATATCTTCCTACTGTATTTTCCACTGCATGCATCTGATGAAGTAGGTTTTAGCCCACGAAAGCTTATGCTCAAATAAATTCATTAGTCTCTAAGGTGCCACAAGTACTCCTGTTCTTTTTACCAGACACTGTCGCTTCAGCAGTAACTTGACTCTAATTAATCAACACAAAGATGGCTGTGAGAGACATGTGAAGTCAAAGAAATGGTTGACCACATTCTTTTGGAGTGTAAAGAGGATAACATTGATGGGAGGATTTTGTATGACAAACTCAGGCACTTACGTGACAATATTACCATTTAAAAAATACTGGAAAAAGAAATTGGAATCAAGCACCTGGCAGTTATAGACTCAGAATGTGAGTCTGCTACACACAAAATGCAAGAAGATGAAGAGTGGGAGACTAGACTGAGACCACATCTACACTGGCAAGCTACAGTGTAGTAACTTGCTCACTGAGGGGTGTGAAAAATCACACACCCCGAGCACAGCAAGTTTGAGCGCTATACAGGTACGCTTCCAGCACTCAGAGCTATTCCCCTCGTCAAGGTGGATTACATAGAGCGCTGGGAGAACTCTCTCCCAAGCGCTCAGGAGTGACCACACTCAGATCAAAGCGCGGCCACAGCGCTTTGGGGTTTTTAGTGTAGACTTAGCCTGAGTCAGTCAGGAGACAGCAGGAGATGAGAGGTGCTAGAGAGAGAAGGTGGTTCCTGGAGAAGGCTGAAGGAAGGAAGGCGGCAAGAGGGGTTTGCTGCTTGCTTCCCCCAAGCCAGACAGCCAGGGCCAAGGTAGGAGGAGCAGCAGAGGGAGATGCCTTCTGGCTCTAAGCCAGAGCCAAGGGCCAGAAAAGGCTGAAGGAAGGAGGAGCAGCAGAGGAGTTTACCTGCTAGCATCTCCTTGCCGGAGAGCTGGGGCCCAGAGGAACAGTGAGCGGTCCAGGGGGAGTGGGGGCTGCCCCCCGCAGAGAGGCTGTGGCAGTTCTCACTGAGAAGAGTGGGGTTGTGCTCCAGAAGCAGTCCCGGGCTTACAATGGCACCAGTGGCTCTATGGAGCCGGGCGCATGCTCAGAAGGGACCCTGGCCTGCTCCACTTGCACTGTGCCCTGAGACCCTGCCAGCCCGCTGGCTCCCCCCCACCCCACCTGGTCCACAACTTGCTCCTCTTGGCCTGCCCACCGGCTGGCTCCTCTCCATCCCCTTGCCCCACCTGCCAGCTGTTCAGCCTCCTGGCCGGACCCAGTGCACCTCTGGCTCTAGGCAGTCTCTGCTTCCCACCACCTGTGGGGCCCCACCTGTCTCCCCGGAGCTGAGCCACCTGGGACTGGTGCAGAAGCCTGGACAGTCTAGGCCAGTTGGGGGTACAGTTTGGGGGGCTTGACTGGGTCCTCCAGGCAAGTGGGTCCTGAGGGAGCCTGGCCAGGGCAGGCCCTGACCTGGCTGATCACGCCGATCCTGGGGGACTGGAGTGATTCCCTGCCCCGGGACCAGCCCTGGCTGCACTGGTGGCTCAGCCTGGCAGACACAGCCACTTCCCAGCAGGGCTGGTGAATGCGGCCGGGAGGCAGGGCTTGGGGGAGTGGGTCTCTGGAGGGCCTAAGGGGGGAAGGGGTGCTGGGCTGTGAGAGGGCGGGGAAGATCTGTGTGTGCTGGGGCACTAGGGAGTGGGGGTTTTGTGTGTAGTTGTGGTGGGGCTGTGGGCAGGGTGCGCTGGGCAGGGGTGGTGGTGTGCAGGGCGCTGTGCATTTGTGGGAGGTCCTGGGCATAGCAAGTCTGGGGGGCACTCTGGCCATAGGGAGTCGGGGCAGGTGTTGGGCGGGGGGGCTATGTGGCATGGCATGGCATGGGCCCACTCCTGAGGGGAAGGGGCATACTGCAGCACAGGGCTGGGCAGGCCATTGTGAGTCTGGGAACTGCCAGTTTGTAAACAGTGCCCTCACACTGGGCTGGGTGGAGTGGGGCTGCCCCTGCCATGCCATGCTCCTGTCTGGCCCCTCGCTCAGAGGACCGACACCCCCACCACCCCCACGCCATGCTCCATTGCCCCCATGGGGGCCCACAAATATGTTTGGCACCAGGTCCACAAAACGTTAATCTGGCCCTGTCCAGAAGGAATGGCGGGGGTGGCTGTCCCTGGCAGAGGGACAGAGCAGGATGGATGAAGAGTCCAAGGTGGCAGAAGATACTGGAATGGTGAGAAAGAAGCTGGCTTTGAAAGACTGTTTGCAGGGGAGTGATGTGGACTATGTTGCGGGACTTCTGGGTATGGACTCTTGGCACTATGTTTTGGTTACTAAACTATATTGATTGACTTGAAGATAAGCTCGTATGGAGTTACTGGGGATCCAGAGGGAAACTGAGGTGAGGGGCCACTTGCAGGACTGCCCAAAAGCCATCAGGGGACGCCCAGGAGGCAGCCACTCATTCGCAGGAGCTGCTTCCCAGTCCTTGAGAAGTTGTGGGTGTTTTTCAAGGATTAGTGGATTCATAGTAGTGCTGTAATCCTAGTAGAAAGAGCTGAAGTCATCATAGTACAATATTAGCAGGCACAGACTGAAGGAAACAAGCTGTTTCTTACCCTAATTTCTACAGTTTGCAGGTGGGATATTTCAATCCTTCACATAGCAGCTGCACTCCAGAATCTCCCAGTTCGTTATACCCCAGGTCCAGCTCTGTCAGGGTCTGGTTGATAAAGAGAACAGAAGAGAGATCCCAACAACCAGTAGCCGAGAGACCACAATCCCGCATCCTACAGGAGACAGAAACACAGAGAGGGAAATGATCACTCGTTTCCTCCCTGTTTGCTCTGGCTCTCTCACTGATGTCAGTGTCTGCCTGGAAGGGGATGGTTCATTCAGAAGAGACCAGTCAGAGGGCTCAAGCAGGAGGCTGTGGGACTATCGGCACCAGAGGCCCCTGTGTGGATTCCTGTCCATGTTCCCCTGCTTTGTCAGTCATCCCGTGTTCCACAAGGGAAGGGAATGTTCAGATGAGCTGAAGGAAGGGCAGCAGATGGGGGGCATTTTTAATGGGCTGGAGAATGCTAACAGGCACTGAGGAATAGTTCAAACCCTATATTCTGGTTCCTTTCTGCTTATGCAAATGAAATCTAAAGCTTCTGTAGACTCTCCCCTGCCTTCCCCAAACCATTCCCCAGTGCCTAGAACTATCAGCCATGCCTGTGGGAGCCAAAACCCTTAAACTGAAAGACGAGTTACATTATATTTCTCACAGTCTGCAAATGACAGAATAAACACACCCACAGCCCATCTGTTTAGCACAACTGGGTTCCTTATCCCCACAGAGACTTTCTAGATGTGTGAGAAATGATCTTCCCCCCCCCCCCACCATATTAGACCCATTAACAAAGGCTAAAGTGGGGATTACAATGCTTGTAAATGAAGGGATTCACAGTGAATCTCACCTAGTTCTCCTTTGTATAGCAACATGTTTTGTACTTGGGACATGTGATCTCAGGGTCATTTACAAAGTGCCACCTAAGGGCAAAGCATTGTGAAGGGTACTGGTAGTTGCCCCAATCACACAAAACAAATGGTTCCTACAGGCACTATATAAAGATGTAGACTTGGGATGCACAGCAAAATAATTAATCATTGCCCGCTATCAAATGTGATTCTGCCACCAGTATTCAGAATTTCACCGTCTATTATCTTGCTTTAAGAGCGTGTGCGAGCTTTTATGACATGGAACCCTACCACTTACCACTCCAGGGGAAGTTCAATTCTGTTCTGTCAGCAGGGGTCACGGAAGACCTTGCCCCAGTTCACTACGGACTGGACACCCCATTCTATCCTAGTTACCTTTACAGTGTTGGCCTGGGACTCCACACTCCTGACACAGGCAAGGGATCAGTGTTTCCTATCCTGAACATACAGGCCACAACCCCCTTTGTAAGATGGACCAAAAAGACACCATCATATCAGATGTGGAGAACACATCCCTGTTCATCACAAACGACCACAATATAGTAAATTGTGTAAGCTAGAGAACAGACAAATCTATTTGTTTAGCAATGGGTGAGGTTCACCGCATGATAAGAGAGCCAGGGAGAAAAGCTAAGGTTGATGCTGGAACTTTTAAAGCAAGTATTTACAAAGATTCTGATGACTTGAACTAGAGTGAAACATTCTAGTGTTCTGACCTTCAAACACTTCCCTGACCCTAATTATGTTTTTTTTTATTTTCAAGCTTTCAAGCTTTTTATTGTTTTGGACAAGTAG
The DNA here is from genome assembly GCF_965152235.1 of Eretmochelys imbricata. Taxonomy (NCBI): domain Eukaryota; kingdom Metazoa; phylum Chordata; order Testudines; family Cheloniidae; genus Eretmochelys; species Eretmochelys imbricata. The sequence continues at coordinate 18,918,349 of NC_135577.1, forward strand.
CAGTATTGCCAACTTAAGCAATCAAAAATGAGTCAGACGAATAATAATACTTTCAGGTCCTTTCTATTTGCCTTCTGATTTCTGAGCACGGGGGCGCACTTGCTTCACATGATCAGGCTTTTCTCTGCAATCATGAGGACGAGAAACATTGTTTAAAAGCTGAGGTACAGCTATAAGAAAACCCCAGTCTTTGAGACGTTTGATAAAATCATGAACGTTGGCAGCCCTGCGGTAGTCACACCGTAGTTAAGATTGCAACAGAGTTTTCATTTTAACGTTTAAGCGAATTGAAATGTCTTCAAAAGGTGGCAATAAACAAAACAGATTAAAACTTGTACAGTATTTGAATGTTCATGTTGGCTGAATGAAGACTGGGTTCATGCACACAGAATTAGAAATTAGAAATTTAGTTGGGGATTGGTCCTGCTTTGAGCAGGGGGTTGGACTAGATGACCTCCTGAGGTCCCTTCCAACCCTGAGATTCTATGATTCTATAAACCCCTGAACATTACTGCTTTTTAAAATTTTGACTCACTTATGTGTGTCAGTTGCTACCAGAAGTTACAAATAAATACACCTGGTTTTGTTTTTTGATAAAATGTTAAGGTCAAGTCAAAGATAAGAGTATCCCGACATTTTTAGTATTGACAACGTAACGTTTTCAGTGCCCTGTTGCAAGTTGACGCTCCCTGCTCCTTGACCTCTTCCCTTCCCTGGCTCCTGTAAAGTTCTGTTCCCGGACACCCCCATGCCTCCTGGTAATTTCTATAGTGACACCCATGTATGCATTCATAAGATTAAAAAATCATCTAGGATGTAAAGAAATAATTTTTAAATGCATTTGTCTTCCAAGATTTTTAATAACAGATTTTATCGAGATTTAATTATTCTTATTGTATTAATTTAGCAGTTTTTCAATTTTTAATAGGAATTATTTGTATCACTTATTTTGTCATGACTGTATATTTCATTTATGTAAATATTGTATTAATGTTATGGCTAGAGTGCAGTCAATATAAAAATGACAAGGACTAAGTCAGACTGTCAGAGTGAAGGCTGCATGTTGTGACTTGTGTACTGTTCAGTAACTTACATTAAAACATGAATACACATCTTTAAGAGCATTGCTTGCTTTGATGGGACGAGGTGACCTGTCCCCACTGCTCCCGGACGTGGCTCAGCTACAGGATGCCCCTGTCTGGGAGGCTGTGCCAGATCCCAGGGCCTGGAAGACAGCTGGGAAGGAGGCTCCTATTCATTTCACACCCACAGACCCCAGAGACGGGCCAAGGGGAGAATGAAGGGCAGGAGGTGAAGCTAGCCCTGAGCTTCTGTCCCCAAACCCAGCTCCTCAAAAGTGGAACTTTCTGAGCTTCAGTGGGGCTGGGGCTGGGGCCCTGACACAACGGCCTTTCTGCACCCTATGGGGCAAGGAGAGCTCTGCCTGGGCACAGGGGGAATGGGATGGGGGTAGACCAAGGAAAGGGGGCAGGGGAAAGAGCTCCTGCCCCAGATGAAGGAATTCGGGGGGGCAGAGGGAAGAACCCTGCTCCTCAGAGAGGGGAGTGAGTTTCTGTGTGTGCCAGGGGGCTCCATTTCCCCTTCCACTCGCTCCCCATTTACAGGGAGCCAGAGCAGTACCTGCAGCAGGGAGCGGGAGTTGCTGGTGGCCTCAGAGGCAGAGCTCCTGCAGTGCCTCAGGCACCTGGCGCAAGTGCCGGATGACGCGGAGCTGGCGCATCACATTGGCCGTGACGCCCTCCTGCTGCAAGGGAACGAGGACCTGTCGGAGACTCAGACGCCCCAGCGGAATCAGGGGGAATTAAGGGCACCTGGAACCAGCAGCATTTCCACCCAGCACCCACCCACCTCTGAGGGATCAATTCCCCCTCCTGACCCCCAGAATGGAATCTTGTTGTCCTTTCTAGTGACCTCCAGTGCCAACCCCTCTCCTTGCAGGGTGAGCTCCTGCCACCTCCCCCTCAGTGCCCCTGCCTCATAGGATGGCAGCTGTTCCACCTCCAATCCACAGATCATAGAATCATAGAATATCAGGGTTGGAAGGGACCTCAGGAGGTCATCTAGTCCAACCCCCTGCTCAAAGCAGGACCAATCCCCAATTTTTGCCCCATATCCCTAAATGGCCCCCTCAAGTATTGAACTCACAACCCTGGGTTTAGCAGGCCAATGCTCAAACCACTGAGCTATCCCTCCCCGCAAAGTTCAAGTTCTCAGAACCCTCTCCTCCACCTTCACCCAGGTTGGGCAGGGAGGGGGCTCTAGCGGGGGGGCAGGAGGGATTCTGGCAGCCGTGAAGTGGGCTGTGAGGAGGTTGAGACCTTTCCCCAAGTCATCCCAGCCACTAATGCTGAAGCCGCAGGATGGCAGCCCTGGTGAATGGGGCAGATCAGCAGCCCCTGCTGACTGAATCCCCCCGTTCTCTCTAGAGCGGGTCCAACCCTGCCAGCAGCACGACAAGCTTTCCCCGCCCATGTGCCTCAGAACTGCATGGTCAGTCGCCATCACCCATCAGTCCTTGGCCTCCCAGGCTGCCAGTGATGGGAGCAACTCTGGGTGGTGGCTCGGGTGACAGGAGAGGCTCGCAGAGGGCACTTAGAGGACTCTGCTGCCCTTCCCAACAACATAAGTCCGTGATGAGGCAATGCTTGTCATTAACTAGCCTTGCTAAAGAGCTCAGTTGGAGCTGCTCTGGGGACAAGTTGTCTCCCTCCTGCTCATGGAGGTGAATTCATCTCCCTTCCCAGTAGCACCTGGTCTCACTCTCATTCCCCACCAGTCTCTTTGCTGCCAGGCCAGCAAATGGCCATAGGATGGGAATGAGGCCTGGGCCCTGCCCCAATCTTCTGAATCTAATGCAGCTGCTTACCTTGTCCCCCATCAGCTGCTGGGCTTCCCCCAGGAGGGAGTAGGTGAGGAGCAGCCCAGCCTGGCTGACACGCAGCAGGGGATTGTGGATGGCCAGCACTGCTGTCCAGAGGAAGAATCTTCTCTGCCCCTCCGAGAAAAACTTTCTGAAGACCTAAAACCAACCGGATGTGAGGCTTCAGCAGATTGCCCAGAACCAGGCTCCAAATCCTGGACTAGAACGGCATCTCCGTCTAGTGGCTCCAGGAGGCAGCCACCCGCAGTGCCAGAGCTGTGTCATGCCCTGGCAGAATGTCCTTACCTCCCCCACCCTGGCTGTGTTCTTGTAGCCCAGGAGCCTGCTGTCCTGGTGCCAGTCCAAGACGCACAAGTCTTCGGCCTCATGGACAGTCAGGCCTGGGAAAGACAGACAGACACACACACATTTGTCGTTCTGGTTGCAGTGTTTGTGTCCTTCCAATCCCATTGGTGGCTGCACAGTGGGCAGAGTCCTCGCTATGTGCCTGGCCCAACAGAGTTGCAGGGGGTGGTGTAGAAAACAGAAAGAGAGAGAGAGAGAGACTCATCCTCCAGCCGGGGTCAGTCTGAGAGAAATTGGCTGGGGTTCCAGTCTCACTCTTCTCTCAGGTGCCATTTCTCAGCTGGGTTCCTTACCCCTCTGGTGCAGCAGCAGCTGCTAGATCCGGTAAACCCCCTCCCTGGCCTGCCGGCTGATGTCCTTGGCTGGGTCACCGACAAACAGAGCCAGCTGTGCCACATGGTGACCCATCCTGGGGAATTCGGCTGAGTTCTAATGGAAGAGAGAGGGAGACAGGACACCATCAGCATTTTCCTGTCAGCTCCCAGTCCCCGCCTGGTCCAGGACTCTCCTTCTCCTTAGCCCCTCTACAGGAGATGCTAGAGGATAGGAGCTAAAGCTAGATCCTTAATTTTCTCTTCCTGCAAGGGAGCCTGGAGCATAGGGATGCGGGCAGGGCCCTCCATGAGGATTTGCTTCCCCAGCTGCTCCAGGATGACAGGAAGGCATGAATCTGGAGCATGGTCCCCTTAAAAGCGAAAGTCGCCACTTAACCAGGACAAGAAGAACTTGACTCAAGCCAGGCTCATTCTCTGCTTTGACTCTGTCTCCCCAAGAGGAACACTCCTAACCCACAGCCCCTGCAGCAGCCGATCCTACAGCCCATTGGAGCCAGCCCACCTACACCTGGAGTCAGGAAGCTGGGGTCAGAGGCCACTTACGTCGAACTCAGGGAGGGTGATGGTGGATCTGACCAGGACCGTGCTGCTCCTAATGGCCCTGGCTCTCTCTTGCAACACCTTGGACATGATCCAGTAGTTAATGTGCTGTGGGGAAAGGAGGCAGCTAAGGATCAATGGGCAGGTGCATGTGTTGTGCTAATGAGCTCCTCCCCATCCCCAGGGGGTCGAGACATTGTGTGCGGGGAGGAATATCTGATTCATTGATCACAGAGCTTGAGAAGTGGATTGTTGCCCCCAGGATGATGCTTGTAGGTCACAACTTGTCATTGTCTCTCTAGATTGGAACAATGCTTGGTGTCGGGGCTCGTCCCATCCTCCCTGAACTCCTGATTCCTGAACAGCTCACCAGGAAGGAGACAGACCCCTCACCCCTCCCTGACTCTCAACTCCTTGGTTGGGTGAAGGGACTGAGTGTGAGCACAATCCCCGCAGGAATCTCGGGGCCTGTCAGAGACAAGGGCTGATTCTCTGGGGTCCTCCTGTTTCTCTAGGAATGAGCCTGTGACTCTTCTCTGAGGACCATCTTCCGGATCTCACAGGAGGGGTTCAGACTCTCAGTCCCCAAGCCAGCCAGGGGCCCCATGGTTAGTGCTCAACAGAACCAGGCAGAGCTCTGGCTTGAAGTCCCAGCTCCTTCCTCTGTCCTTCAAGGAGGAAGGGCCTGATGCTGCATTGCACTGACTGCCCTGACCAAGGATGGCCCACTGGGGGCCCAGCTAGGAGGACAGACTGGAAAATGGATCTAAGAGTTAAGGTAAAATTGCCCCCACCCCTCTCATCGGGCTCACCTCCAAGATATAGTGGAGCCTGTTGGTGTCTGGGGACTCTGCCAGCAGGTTCCCCAGCATGGCATCCAGGAGGTCTGGCAAGACCCTATGCAGATCCTGCAAAGCAAGGGCGAGTCATGGGCCAGAGTTAGGGAAACTGAGGCTACAGGATGGGAAGAGGGGGTCTTCCCTCAGGATGGGAAGAGGGGGTCTCTGGGAAGCACTGGTGAGACCCCCAAACACATATTCTGGCCTCTCTCATTCACATCCCACTGCAGACAATTAGCAAGAATTCATGGCAGAATGACAGCTGGCTCTTCAATCCATGATTTAGCATGATCTACCTGGACTTGGGTGGTGTCCTTCTCCATGCCCAGGGTGAAGACTGCGTGCAGGGCAGCTCGAAGGAGGTGGGTCTCCAGCTCCGGCTCAAGAGCAGGTGTCATGGTGCTGGCAAGAGAGAGGAGCCGGTATTAGACTGTGCAGTGCAGGGGTGGGACTGGTACCAACACGGATGTGAACCTACAGGGAAATAGGCAGAGGCTGGCGAGAATGGAAACTGAGGCACTGAGCCAGGGAATGATAAGGCCAAGGTTTCCCAGACAGACAGTGGCAGGGCAGGAATGGTGCCTGTTCCCTGGACCCTGCTGCCTCTCCTGTATCTGATCCTGGGAGTCAGCCTCTCCCCAAAGCCATTGCAATGTTACTGGAGTGAAAAGAACAGAGCAGCCAGGAGAGAGTGAACCTTCCTGCCACCTCTGCCATGGAGGTGACCTAGGAGTGGGAGGGGCAGTGACTCCCAGCCATGGGCCTGAGCAGCACCGGGGTTAGGGGAACCGGGCAAGAGGGTCTCGGTACTTGAGGTTGCCCACAGCTATCAGGGAGTTAGTGAGGACGGTGCCGGGTGGAGAGTCATCAGGAAGCTCCTCAATGAGTTCTTGTGAGACCCAAAGGAGACAAAGGAGTGTGAGAGATTTGGGCCTCACTGATACTTCCCAATGAGGAGATTACACAGCCAGCACCCCACACAGCCAGCAGGATCCCCCCACCTGCCTCCCGCTCCTCCGTTTCCTGCCCACTATTTCTCCTGTCTCTTCTCCCCAATCTTCAGCCAGCAATCCCTGCCCTCAGCTGCCCCTCCAGCACCAGCCATCCCCCAACCATCGGCCCAGGGAGACCTCTGCCCCTCCCATGTCTCTGTCCACCCTCCAGCTGCTGGGTGCCGTGTTTCGCTCACCAAAATCCTCTCCACCACAGCCTCCTTGCAGCAGTGTGGCTCCAGTGTGTCCTGCCCTCTCTGCTGTGCAGCGAGACATGCGGGGTGGATGGCGTGCAGGAACATGAGCTTCTGGGCCTCATCCTGCGCCCACCAAGAGTGGAGTTAGGGGAGAGAAAGCCAGTTAGCCAGGGACCTCCCTGCCCCACCCATACCAGCTGCAGGACTTAGGCCTGAATGGGGGATAGTGGGGACCCGCCCATTGTCCAAATCCCCCACGACTCCTACACCAGCAGGGTCAGGAACTGGGACAGTGCCTGTGGGGGAAGGAGACCCCGGCTGGTGTGTGACAAACACCCCCATCTTGGGGGTCCTAGATAATGGAGGAGAAAGGTCCCCATTAGGGGTGGTGGCTCATGAGGGCCAAGACCCTCTGTAGGAGGTTCGGATGCAGGGAAGGAACAGGGCAATCTCAGTTCCAGCACAGCTGGGGAATGTTTGTACCTTTTCTCGGCCCTGGAGCTGCTCTCAGATGTTTTTGAGAGCAGCCTCCTCTGTGACCACGTCCACCCATTCCTCCTCCTCCTTGTCCTCTGGGTCCCTGGCGGTCCCTGCACCAGGGAGAGAAGGGACAGGGTGACTCCTGCTGCCACTCAGGGGAAGGACAGGGGCATGGTGGGGCAATGTGCCCCCTTCCCACCTCTGGGACCTAGGGCAGATTGGGCCCCACACTCCCCCCTCTCAGTGATGCCTTCAGCCCCCAACTTTTTCAGGAGCCCATAGCAAAGAGACCCCCCCCCACGGTCCTGGACTCCCTGGGCGGTGCCTTCCCCCCTCTCCCCCCTCCCCCCCCGCCCAATGGAGCACCAAGGACCAAAGTGGCAGCATCTATTATCAGTGGGTTTCACGTGGCTCAGGCCAGACACCTGGGCTGGGGACCTGTACCCCATAGCACTGGTCAAGGGCTTGGTCCCAGGGTGTTCACAGCCCCCTCCTCACCCTTCCCTGAGCCCAGCCTGGCTCCTCACCGGGAACAAAGCAGAAGCGTCCATCGGCCTCGCTGCTGCTCCAGTCCCAGGCACTGCTGCTGTCCCATGGGGAGCGGGCCGAGCTGCTGGTGCTGGGACAGGGATCCTCCACCTCCTGCTCTGGGGAGGCTGGAAGGTCCTCAGTGACTGGGCAGGGCGATGCCTCCTGCTGGGAATCAGGGCTGGGCTCCTGGGGCCGCTGCTGCCCACACAACAAGCCCCAGAGCCACCCTGGTTCCGCTCCTGGGCTGGGTCCTGCCTGCCCAGCTGCATCCTGGCCCAGCTCCATTTTGGCCTGGCCGGTGCCTCTCCCACCTTGGCGCCTGTGCCGGGAGTGAGCTTCCTCTGCCAGAAGGCTGGGCACTTCCACCTCCTGGCCCGGCCAGGAGCTCCTTCCCCGCCAGCAGGGACGGAGTTGCCGCTCTGCTCCTGGGGAAGATGGCAGCTGCTTCCCTCAGGCTCTGGGGCCACCTGCAGAGCCTTCTTCCTGAACATCCTCGGGAGCCTGGCCATCCTGGAACCGAGCGGGGAGCAGGAGTGAGTCTGGGGTCAAGGCAGCCTCTCACTAACCAGCCTTTTTGGTCCCTCCCCGTCCCTGCCCCAGCCAGAGCAGCTCCTCCTCCCCCCACAGGGGTGCAGGGAGTACAAGCTACACACAGTGGCAGGAGTTCATTGCATGATCTGCTCCCAACATTCCCCCTCATCATCCTGGTGCGGCAATAACCGGGGAGTCTCCTCCTTTTCGAGCACTGGGGTCAGTCTCAAAGACCATCGGTCACTTTGGACAAGCTGCTCCCTCCTGCCATCCCAGGCCACACTGCCCCCCTTTATTCCCCCCAGGCTAGATAAGGAACAGAACCCAGGAGTCCGGACTTCTCCTGGGAAACCATTCCCCACTTCAAAGTCCCTAGGCATAGCAAGGCCAGGGCCCCCTCGTTTCCCATTGATTTCCATGCTCAGCAGCTCACAGGGTCTGGCCCAGCTCAGAGACTCTCAGCCTGCGGAACAGTCTCCTACAAGGGAAGGGCTGGGAGCCCCATTGCTGGGACCTTTCCAAACACGCTGGAGACGGCTCTGGAGAAGCCCTCCCTGGTCTGAGAGCAAGGGGATCCTGGGGGCTGTTTGCAAATCCAATCTCCTTTGGGAGACATTCTCTCCCCCTCTTTCTGCCTCTCCCCAGACAGACAGGGAATGCCACAGAGGAACCCTAATGCCACTCCCTTGCTCTAGGTGATGGAGCGATGGATGGAGGATGTTCAGTCTTGTCCCTCGCCCTTGCTCCTCACTCTCCAAGCCCAAGGCAGGCTGGAGAGCGTGGTGGTGACCTGAGGAGTTACCCTGCCCAGCCAGGGTGATGACACTGGGCGATTGACTGGCTGTGAAAACAAGAGTCTGTCTTATTGCCAATGGACGGAGAAACTCGGCCAGCAGCATGGGGTGCAGAACACTGCTGTAGTGCGGAGGTGACAGCGCCTCCAGGATCCTGACATCCCAGCACTTTACACACCTTCCTGGAGCCTCCCAACCCCCCTGGGCTGTTGGGACTGCAACCCCAACCCTACTGATGAGAAACAGGCCTGGGGAGGGGAAGCTACAGGCTCAGGGTCACACCAAGTGTCAGAGCTATGGATGGGACCCAGCAGTCCTTATTTCCAGGCCACTTCTCTAACTACTGCTTCACACTCTCTCCCTCAGCTGGCAATTACGACCAGGCCCTCATGTCCGCTCCCCCTGCCTTTGAGAGGGAGTGTGCTCCGCTGGAGTGACTGGACCAGGGGATTGGGAGTCAGGACTCCTGAGTTCCATTGCTGGGTTTCCTATTAGTTCCATTGCTGGTTGTTTTCCTTTTCCTGTGAGACTTTGGGCAAGTTGCTCCCCCCTCTATGTCTCTGTCCCCAGCAGTCAAATGGAGATTTAATACTTTCCAACAATTGGGAAGTACTGGGAGAATCCCCCAGCAAAAGCTGCTCTGACAGTGCTAAGCAGCATCTGACCATTAAAGGTCGGCGCGCACTGCCCAGGGGGAGGGGTGTTTGGCTCTGGGGTTTCACTTCAGCCCAGTCTATAGAGAGGGGCCCAGCCATGGAGTCTGGCTCAGGAAGACCAAGTCTCCAATTTGTTAAGGGCGTTTTGAATTCTAATTCTGTGCTCCAAAGTGCTTGGTGTCATTTGCAAATTTTAGAAGCATACTCTCCACTCCATTTTCCAAATCATTAATGAAAATATTGAATAGTACCGGACCCCGTACTGATCCCCTGCCGGACCCACTAGGTACACCCTTTCCATTGGACAGCCAAACATGGAGAAGGGCTCTTGGAGTATGGGCTTTCAACCAGCTCTGCACCCACATTACACTAATTGCATCTAGACCACATTTCCCTAGTTTGCTTGTGCTATGTCAAAAGCCTTAGTAACACCAAGATATATCACATCTACTGTTTACCCACATCCACTAGGCCCATAACCCTGCCAAAGAAGGAAATAGGTTTGGTTTGGAATGATTTGTTCTTGACAAACCCATGCTCACTAGTCCTAAGAACCAAATTATCCTGTAGGTGCTGACAAACTGATTGTTTAATAATATATTCCAGTATCTTTCCAGCTATGGAAGTGAGGCTAGCTAGTCTGCAAGTCACTGGGTTCTCTTTATTCCCCTTTTTAAGATAGGTCCTGTCTTGTTAATGGATGGGAAGATGTTCTCTTTCAGGGATCTCAGATGAGAACTGGGGCACAGCATCTGGACTGTAAAGGCCACAAAAATGGAGGCAGGAACCTCTTCTCTCCTGCTGGCAAAGAACCCCAGGTACCTAAAAGACAGGGACTCACATCCCTGAATGGGCTTTAAAAAAGGCAATGGTTAAAAAATGTGGCCCCGACCATTTCTTGTTTCCGCAGACTAGACATTTTAGCAAACTTTAGAATTCCTTGGTGCTAAACACCATGAAACTATCCTTTCTCCTCACAGAGGGCTTTACCGCCCCTTATCTCACTCAGGCTCACAACTGCCCAGAGTTCAAGAATTGTCCCTATTGGACAGATGGGGAGAAGCCTGAGATACAAGAAGGGAAGTGACCTACCCAAGGGCCTACACAGCAAGGCGGTAGCAGAGCCAGAAAGAGAAGCCACCAGTCCTGACTCCTGTTCTAATGGACAACAAACCCCCCAGAGGCAGGGATAGAGCCCATGAATCGAGATGGTGAGGAAATTTCATTGAAACTGTTTCTGTCAGAAAATCCCATTCAGACTAAACCAGTTTGTTTCTTGAAATCATAACAAGTGGGATGAAAGTTCTTTGCAAAAATATTTTGTTTCGAAACAAAAGCATCTCCTGTTTGTCACAGTGTGTTCAATTGTCTTGTCGCACACAAAGAGGAGACATTTAGATCTCGAAAATTAGATAAGATGCTTCAGTCTGAGCTAAGTAGTTGCTGCTCTTAACAATTTCAAAATAAAAAAAAATAGAAATAAACGAGAATATTGGAGGTATTCTGTTATGTCATAATCTGATCTGAGTCAATGGGATAGGACTCCTCATATTATGCACTGCTCCCAGTGACACTCTCCAATGGATCCCCATCCTCCACCCACTGTGAGGTAGGTAGGAGCGGATCATTATTATCCCTACTTGAAAGAGGGAGAAGCTAAGGCTGAGAAAGGAGAATTGACTTGTCTTAGGTCACACAGCCAGTCAGTGGCAGAGTTGGGAATAGGATCCAAGAGCCCTGATTTTCAAACTAACCATCGGATCTTGAATTTCACATTGAACATTGAATGACCTGAATAAAGTGCTCACAAATGAACTCCAGACCAACAACAGTGCACAGTAATTATTCAGCAAGTATTTTAGGAGAACTGGAATGTTAGAGAGAATCATGAACTGCTCAGAGACAATTAATGCAGAGAAGCAGCAAAATTCGTCAAACTTATGACTGGTTATGACTTATTTACTTGGTCTTAAAAGAGAACAGCAAGGACCTGAGTTTCCTTCCCTGTCAATAACCCTCTGCTCAGCCAATCAGGGTAGAGACTGAGGATGGGATCTGAGGGTTCTCACCAAAGAGCCCAAAGGATGGCCCAGGTCACTGGTGGGGATCACTGCCTGAGCACTATTTCAGCCCCACAGTTTTGGGTGGACCTCCCACAGTGGGAGCTGCAGAGCACTCCCCCACGACACATATACACACATACACCTCCTGATGTTGAGAGGGAAACAGGAAAAAGGACAAAAGAAGCAAGAGAAGAAGAGAAAGGAGGGAAGGATGGAGGAAAAGATGAAACAAAAAGGACAAACCCAAACGTCTCCAGTGATTCTAAGGGACAAAATTCTAGAGCGGAATAAAATTTTGCCTCTTTAAGCTCGTGTTTTCCAAGCCTAGAATTCAACTGTCACCAGATGGATCAGACTGAACAGGTTTCAGACCTCGAGGAGGCTCTTACCTTCTAAACAGGGACGTCTGTTTTCTAGTCAAATCAGTAAAAGGAAAGGAGAAAAGTTGAAAGAGGTTCCTCCTCGCGCTCACGTACGTGAACCCTAATACTCTCTCAGTCCTCAGAGAGAGACCTGGAGAGGGAGACTTGCTGAAGCAAAGACACAGGGGTCTCTGAGATTTCCCAGGCCCCTCACCCCTGTCCTGCCTGGCTGATGTCAGCATCTCTCTGTGAGGTCACCACCTTTGACCAATAGTCTGAGGTCCTGCAAAAGGCCTTTGTGATGTCACTGCCACACCCCTCCCTCGTTGTGCTAATATCCTGCCGCTGGCCAGGCTTGAGCTACTCCCTGTGGATCACTCCACTCAATGAGTGTTGATTCTAGGAAGCAAGCCGGCAAGACAGTAAAACATCAGATGCTGCTCCCAATGCTACACTCAGTTTTTCAGAAATTAGTAGACTTCATGGCCAGAAGAGACCATTAGAGCAGCTAATCTGACCCCCTGCATATCACAGGCCTCCTGTATGACACAATAGCTACTTTTGGAGCAAACACATTCCAGAAAGGCATCTAGTCTTCATTAAATGACACCAAGAGATGGAGGATCCACCACTTTCCTTGGTAGCTTGTTCCGGTGGTGAATCATCCTCGCTGTTGAATATTTGTGCCTTATTTGTAATATGAATTTGTCTCTTTTCACCTTCCAGCCATTGGGTCTTGTTATGCCTTTCTCTGCTAGATTAAAGAGCCCGTTAATACCCAATATTGTCTCTTCATTAAGGCACTTCAACACTTCAATGAAGTCACCTTTCAATCTTCTTTTGATAAGATAAACAGGTTGAGCTCTTTCAATGGCTCCCTAGAAGGCATTTTTCTCCAGCCCTCAGAACATTTGGTGGCTCTTTGCTGCCCCAGCTCCAATTTCACAACATCTTTTTCAAATGAGGACACAAAACTGGATGCAGTATTCCAGTATCAGTCTCACTGATGCCGTGTCACCTCCTGTGATGTTATTGACATAATCTGTAACTGTATAGATCACTGTTGCGATCACTGTTATATATCTGCAGCCAATATTGTATCAAGGTTGTTGGGTAAGGGGTCTACGGAGAGGTTATGATTGGCTGTTTATAATTATGCTATCTGTACATGTGTATCATTTTTGTAGCTGAAGTTATGAATATTGGCTCTATACTGTCTGTATTTCAAACTTGTGCTATGCTTCCGGGGAACACCCCAGACTAGTTGGTGTCAACTCTGCCTAGCCTGCTTGATGGTCCATTAAGGACCATCAGCGATACAATCCACCCATTGAGAGAAGGCAGATATACCTTGTGACTCAGCAAGGTATGGAGGGACCTGACTATGGATAGAACTCTAAGGTTTTTCTATGCAATGTGCTGGACAGAGTGTCCTTGGGACAAAGAAAGCAAAGACCACATGGCAAGAGACTATAAAAGGCTGATTCTTCACCTCCATCTTGTCTTCAATCCTGCTTCATACCTCTGGAGGAACTTTGCTACAAACTGAAGCTCTATACAAAGGACTGAATGATCCATCCCAGCTGTGGATGTCCTCCAGAGACTTGATTTGAACCTGCAGTTTATTCTATCACTGCTGCAAGCCTGAACCAAGAACTTTGCCATTACTGTATGTAATTGATTTCACTTAACCAGTTCTAGCTCTCATCTATATCTTTTCCCCTTTATGAATAAACCTTTAGATTTTAGATTCTAAAGGATTGGCAACACTATGCTTTGTGGGAAAGATCTGATTTGTATTTTGATGTGGGTCTGGGGCTTGGTCCTTTGGGATCCTTTGAGAGAATCTTTTTCCTTTTACTGGGGTATTGGTTTTCATAACCATTCATCCCCATAACAAGTGTCACTGGCGGTGATACTGGCAAACTGCAGTGTCCAAGGGAATTGCTTTTGTGACTTGTGGTTGGCCAGAGAGATTGAAGTGTTCTCCGACTGGTTTATGAATGATGGCATGTCAAGAATTATAACATGTGCCAGCAATGCCCCTGTGCCATGTACATTGCTCAAACTGGCCAGTCTCTACGTAAAAGAATAACTGGGCACAAATCAGATGTCAAGAATTATAACATTCATAAACCAGTCAGAGAACACTTCAATCTCTCTGGTCACTGGCCACAAGTACTCCTTTTCTTTTTTCAATCTCTCTGGTCACTCGATTACAGACCTGGGAGTGGATGTGTCATTACACAAAGTAAAACTATTTCCCCATGTTTATTTCCCTCCCCACTGTTCCTCAGACGTTCCTGTTAACTCCTGGAAATGGTCCACCTTGATTATCATTACAAAAGGTTTTCTCCCTCCCCTCCACTTCCGCTCTCCTGCTGGTAATAGCTCATCTTAAGTGATCACTCTCCTTATGGTGTGTATGGTAACACCCATTTTTTCATGTTCTGTGTGTATATAAATCTCCCCACTGTATTTTCCACAGAATGCATCTGATGAAGTGAGCTGTAGCTCACGAAAGCTCATGCTCAAATAAATTGGTTAGTCTCTAAGGTGCCACAAGTACTCCTTTTCTTTTTGCGAATACAGACTAACACGGCTGCTACGCTGAAAATTGTCACTACCTGTCACTCTTCATCCCATCACCGAATGAACAGACAACACACAAACAAATGCAAGAGGAAACACAGAAATTGCTATAGCAGTCCAGTGACCTCTCGCTGAGAGAGGCCAGTGCCAGGTGCTCCAGAGGAAGATGCAAGAAACTACACAGGGGACAGTTTTTGAGTACCTTGCCCACAGGAGAAGTTTCTTTCTAAACCTCAAACCTGTAACCCAAGATGGACGAACAGGGCTCTAAGCTCTGCTCAGAGCGAAACTGGAAAGCTGATAGTAGTGGGACAGCACAAGAACCCAGGAAATGAAACCTGTCTGTCAAGGGCCCAGCCCCTCCACTGCGTCCCCTTTGGGGTGCAACGGGGTCATGTACTCATCTAGCCCCTCGTTGCCTGGCCCAGGGCAGTCAACAGTACAAGCCCATGGATGGAAACTCACCCCTCCAGCTGGATCCACTGGAGCTAACCCCTTCCAGGGCTCAGAGGAGGAAAAAATCCAACAAAAAGACAAACAGCTATTCGCAAATGTGCCGCAGGCCTTCCCATCCCTAATCCTGGCCCCGTGTGGGGGAGGGACTAGACAACCGCTTGAGGTCCCTTCCTGCCCTCCATGTGCATGATTCCTTCAGGCGGCTTCACAAGGGCTCTGTGTGGGATGGGGTTGGGGGGAGTTGAAATTAAGACTGAGCTGTCCCTAATATCGCTGAGGGCTTTTCCCTGAGCTGTTGAAATCTTCTCACCAAAGCCTCTCAATGGAAAAAACGGATCATTGAACAACACAAAACGTTTCTCATTTTTGTATCATTCAAAATAGTCCAGTTTTTCTCTTAAATCAAAAATCTATTTCAATTCAAATCAGGGTGAATATTTGGGGGCTTCCCCCCATCTCTTACCTCCCCTCCCCCCCCCCCCCACCTTCTTCAGGTAAACAAAAACTGAACATTTTCATTAAAATTTTCAAATAAATAATTTTTTTCCCCCTTCAAATATTTTCTCTGGAAGTAATTGCCAGTTTTGAGAGCCCAGTAACACGTACGAGTGGTTCCAATTATTCCCTCCTATGTGCATTACTTTGGGCTTGTCAATACTGAATTCCATCTGCCCAGCACAGTAGGGTCTCTCTGACATTCCTCACAGACGGCCCTACTGTAGACTAACTCAGATGCTTTCACACAGGTGCACAGATGGGGAGGGGCACAAGGAGCTTCCCCTCCAACTTGCACAGCCTGTGTAAGGGCCAGGCACAATTGCAGTCCCTGTGCTCAGGGCAGTGCAGGGGTTGCTCCCTCCATGTCACCGCACAGGGGCAGGAAGCAGGAGTGGTGGGGCTGAGGCACCAGCCCACAGAGAGGAACTGGCGCACATGGGGGGTGTAACGCACCTTGAAGGGGGGTAGCAGGTGCTGTGCTCCCTGCCCTCGCCCTGGGGCAGCTCTGCTCCACACCTCCCCCAGCACGGGCTTTGCAGACACGTGGGGCGGGGAGCAGAGGGGGCAGCAGAGGCACATGAGAGCCGTGAGTCAGAGCCACATGGGGATGGCAGAGGAGTGGACTGAAGGGTCAGAGGCACACAGAGGTTTTGGGGGTTGGGAGTCCCCTGGCAGTCACCTCGGCTAGGGGGTTGAGGATTCTGGGGGTCTCACTGGCAAAGTCCAGCTCCCACCCCAGTGGGGGTGGAGCAGGGAGCTAGGAGCTCTGGGATAGTGGGGATGTGGGTACTGGGGTTTTGGGGGGAACCAGGCAGGGCAACCCCTTGGTTGGGGGATATAGTGGATATGGTGTGAAGGTTTCTCTAGAGGTAGCTGTTTCATGGAGACTTTGGATCAGGCCCATAAAGCCCATTTCGGCTCCACAGAACTCAATGGGACTTGTGCAGTTGATTCCAATGGCAGCAGTATTGGGCCTACAGAGTGGGGGAAATTCCCCAGTAAGGTTTAATTCGCTCTTCACACCAGCTTTGCTCAGATGCGGCTGTCTGTACACGGGGCCGTGCAGGGGAGAATCACCCAGAGTGTTAGGGTCAAATTCCACCTTGAGTTACTCCCTGTGCAGCCCCTTTGGCTTCTCCAGGAACAATCCTGCGCTGGCAGGAAGATCCTGGGTCTTGTCCACGTGTAACTTCCATGAGTCAGTGGAGTTGCACGGATGTAACTAAGGGCAGAATTTGGCCCTTGTGTCACAGCAACCTCTTGGCTCCATCCTAGTCCTGTAAGAGAGGAATCATTACCATGCAAACCGACCCAGGGTTAGCAGGATAAACTGCTGCAGGGCCTGCTCCAATTGCTATAAATTCACATACTGAAAAATCCAATGTATGGCTCCTGAGCTAAATTGCCCTCGGTATGGAAGGGAACAAAAGCGTGTTTCCTCAGAGAGCTGAAACTTTTTAAAAATCATATCTAATGCACTTCACGTGCGCAAGAGTAATGAGAAGCATTCGGAAATGGTGTGTGTGTCTGTGTGTGTGATACCTTCTCTGTATTCTTATTACTAGTCACTCCAAGTACCTGGCGGCAGACATGGCCTATCAAAATCCACCTCCACATGCCTGGGGGGGGTGGGGGGGGAGAACTCATGCTTTATGACCAAAAACTTCTCCAATAGTCCTGGGTCTGTCCCTAAAGCATCTCACCCCTCTGCATCATTTTCAAGAATTTCCAAAAAATTGTGTAAGACTGTATTGTAGGAGAACACTGTACAAGTGCCCACTCAGAGGGTAATGGATCTTCATCTACATAGTCACAGTGTGTGAACTAGTTTAGAACTTTCTGAAAAAGCCAGGAGCACCCAAAGAAGTTTAAAAAAACACTGTCATTTTTGCCCACATGGCTGTCACGGATAAGAAACAGAAACCATGAAAAAATGTCTGGCTAACACCTCTGAGAACTTCCCTAGTTCTAGAGAACGGGAGAATTCTTGTGCATTAGCACACACAATGGCAAGAAACACAAACTTTAAAGTGGAACAATATTTCTTGATTCATGATCTTTATTGGACTCCTGCAAAGATGACACAGAAATGTACATCCAGGATAAACAAGTGTTGCAGATAGATACAGATAATACTGACTTAATAGCTGTGGAATCGTGTAAAACTACAAACCATTTGTAGAGACCCAAACAGTGTCCGAGCTATCGGAACAGAATGACAATTCCCCTCTGGGTCCAAAGATGGTTCCTGAGTTTCCCTGCTGAACTCACAAAGACTGAAAAGGGAGGTTCCCAGACTCCTCCATCTCATGATCCCTCATCTCCCCTCCCCTAGGTCCTGGTCCCCTACCTCCTACCTTTCCCCCAAAGGTCAGACCAAGCGTGGAACAAATCCAGCTCCTACTCCTGAGTCTCACCCTCAGGCAGGAGGGCTGGCTTTGACAATCTCTACCTAGTCCCCTACCCCAGATGCTGAAATAAGCTGCTGGAGTCACTGGGGGTGGGGCATGGGATCCCTCTCCCTGGCTGCTGTCCTAGCGAGTGGCAGGGCAGTCAAGCCAGAGCCACCTTGGTGCAATGGCTCCCACTCATCAACCTACCACAGTGATACTCAGACTGCGGCTCGCAAGCTGCAAGTGGCTCTTTGATGTGTCTCCTGTGGCTCTTTGCAGCACATGATATTAAAACACTGGGTGATTTAATTATTAACCAATTTAAGTCATTAACCAATCAGGATGCTTTTACTATATCATTAATCAACAAAGTTATCAACTTGCACTAAGTTATTAACTTATTTGGTGTGAGTATATATATATGTAAACTAAATATTTCCCATCATACTGCTTAAATATGAATAGTATTACAGTAAATGAAACAATGAAATTCAAACTCCTGTGGTTCTTTTGGGTAGCGTTCATCCCTAATTTGGCTCCTGATCCACTGAGGTCTGAGTATCACTGACCTACCATATGTACAGCTCAGGTTTTATCTTTTTGACAGCATACAGCTCTGGATGTTTCTCTTCGCTTAGATCGAAACAGTTCACTCTGTGGGGAAAAGCAAGAAAGAAAAGAAGTGTTAATTCTCAATGCAGACACGATCAATTTTTCTCCATGTTCACTGAAGGTAGGATAAGAAGTAATGGGCTTAATCTGCAGCCGGGGACATTTAGGTTAGCGATTAGGAAAAACTTTCCAACTTTAAAAAGCCTGCTCCTAAGTGACCAGAGGCGTTTTGCAAGGGAGTTCTCCAGGTGAAGGAGGAGCGATTATGTGATCCTTGGCGTAAGTTTGTTGTCTGTAGTGTGTGTGTTTGTGGTGTGCTTGCTGCTTGACTGAAATATAACGTGTGGTCTGTTTATTTGGGGGACCGTGGGCTGACCGTTTTTGTGCTGAGCCTAGCAGCCTGCTAGGCAAGGCTGAGAGCTTCTTAACAAGGCTTTGATCCTTAAGCCCTTTAGCACCCATCAACCCTTAACCAGGGGGCAGGGCAACTCAGGAAGACCAGGGCTTTAAAAAGCCCACTCACTCGTAAGTGACCAGAGGTGCTAGTGAACAGGAGTGGCTAACAGGGGAGTTTTGCAAGAGAGTTCTCCAGGGCGAGTGGGGGGAAAGCTAGATAAACTTAACATTCTTTAAACTTTAAGCTAAAAACACCCCCTGATAAAAACAAAACACCAACAAAGGAATGAGCTTCAGGAGTAAAAAGAGAATGCAGGCAGAAGTCCAGCAACAGAGTGGGGGCTGTCCAGTTTATTGCACCCAATGCAGCATGTATGATTACTTGCCCTATGGACAGGTGGTATATGTGTGCATTCGGTGCAAGAAGCTCCTGGCCCTCAGAGACTGTGTACGGACTTTGGAGACCCGGGTGGCTGAGCTGGAGGAGCTAAGGGAGACAGAGAGGTACACAGATGAGACTTTCCGAGACACAGTAGAACGGTCCCACCCCCAGTCTGACAGCCTCTGTGCTGTTGAGGAGGATGAAAGTCTCAGGGAAGGAGAACACCCAACTGGAGCAAAGGGAAATGATCCCACAGTTGGGACCCTCCTTCCAGATGATGACGTGGTATCCTCTCACATGGACGATACCTCTCCAGGGAAGGGAACTCCAGTTATTAGGAAGAGACAGGCATTAGTAATGGGCGATTTGATCATTAGAAACATAGATAGCTGGGTTTGTGATAACCAGGAGAACTGCATGGTGACTTGTCTGCCTGGTGCGAAGGTTGTGGATCTCTCGAGGCATCTAGATAGGCTTATGTGTCGTGCTGGGGAGGAGCCGGTGGTCATGGTACATGTAGGTACCAATGATATAGGGAGGAATAGGAGAGACGTCCTGGAGGCCAAATTTAGGCTGCTAGGTAAGAGATTGAAGTCCACAACCTCCATGGTAACATTCTCTGAGATGCTTCCAGTTCCATACGCAGGGCCAGTTAGACAGGCAGAACTGCAGGATCTCAATGCATAGATGAGATGATAGTGTAGGGAAGAGGGGTTTAGATTGGTTAGGAACTGGGGAAACTTTTGGGAAAGGGGGAGACTATACAGGAAGGATGGGCTCCACCTAAACCAAAATGGAACCAGATTGCTGGCACTTAACATTAAAACGGTCATAGAGCAGTTTTTAAACTAAGGGCTGGGAGAAAGCCGACAGGTACGGAGGAGCACGTGGTGTGGACAGAGACATCCCTTAGGGGAGGATCTATTAATGGAGATTGTCTATGTCCTAGTAAGGAGGAGAGGATGGAAGATGATAAAAATACAGGTAGGATCTGATGAGAAACAGCCAAATGAAAAAAAGTCCCATTCAATTACATCACGTAATGGCAGACAGCTAAAAAGTGACAAGTTTTTAAAAGTGCTTATATACCAATCTAGAAGTCCAAATAATAAGATGGGTGAACGAGAGTGCTTTGTATTAAATGAGGACATTGAAGTAATAGTCCTCACAGAAACTTGGTGGAATGAGGATAATCAACGGGACACAGTAATACCAGGGACAAAATATATCGGAAGGACAGAACAGGTTGTGCTGGTGAGGGAGTGGCACTATATGTGAAAGAAGGCATAGAATCAAATGAAGTAAAAAGCTTAAATGAACCAAATTGTAGCATAGAAATTTCTATAGATAGTAATTGCATGCTCTAATAATAATATAGCAGTAGGGATATACTACCGACACCTGACCAGGATGGTGATAGTGACTGTGAAATGCTCAGGGAAATTAGAGAGGCTATTCAAATAAAAAACTCAATAATAATGGGGGATTTCAACTATCCCCATATTGACTGCGTACATGTCACCTCAGGAAGGGATGCAGAGATAAAGTTTCTTGACACCTTAAATGACTGCTTCTTGGAGCAGTTAGTCCTGGAACCCACAAGAGGAGAGGCAATTCTTGATTTAGTCCTAAGCGGAGCACAGGATCTCATCCAAGAGGTGAATATAGCTGGACTGCTTGGTAATAGTGACCATAATATAATTAAATTTAACATCCCTGTGGTGGGGGAAACACCACAGTAGCCCAACACTGTAGCATTTAATTTCAGAAAGGGGGACTAGACAAAAATGAGGAAGTTAGTGAAACAGAAATTAAAAGGTACAGCACCAAAAGTAAAATCCCTGCAAGCTGCATGGAAACTTTTTAAAGACACCATAATAAAGGCTCACCTTAAATGTGTAGCCCAAATTAAAAAACATAATAAGAGAACCAAAAAAGAGCCACTGTGGCTAAACAACAAAGTAAAAGAAGCAGTGAGGGGCAGAAAGGCATCCTTTAAAAAGTGGAAGTTAAATCCTAGTGAGGAAAATAGAAAGGAGCATAAACTCTGGCAAATGAAGTGTAAAAATATGATTAGGAAGGCCAAAAAAGAATTTGAAGAACAGTTAGCCAAAGGTTCAAAAAGCAATAGCAAAAATGTTAAGTACATCAGAAGCAGGAAGCCCGCTAAACAATCAGTGGGGCCACTGGACAATCGAGATGCTAAAGGAGCACTCAAGGACTATAAGGCCATTGCAGAGACACTAAATGAATTCTTTGCATCGGTCTTCACTGCTGAGGATGTGAGGGAGATTCCCAAACCTGAGCCATTCTTTTTAGGTGACAAATCTGAGGCACTGTCCCAGATTGAGATGTCATTAGAGGAGGTTTTGGAACAAATTGACAAATTAAATAGTAATAAGTCACCAGGACCAGATGGTATTCACGCAAGAGTTCTGAAGGAACTCAAATGCGAAATTGCAGAACTACTAACTGTAGTCTGTAACCTGTCATTTAAATCAGCTTCTGTACCAGATGACTGGAGGATAGCTGATGTGACTCCAATTTTTTAAAAGGGCTCCAGAGATGATATTGGCAATTACAGGCCGGTAAGCCTGACTTCAGTACTGGGCAAGCTGGTTGAAACTATAGTAAAGAACAATATTGTCAGACACACAGATGAACATAATTTGTTAGGGAAGAGTCAACATGGTTTTTGTAAAGGGAAATCATGCCTCACCAATCTACTAGAATTCTTTGAGGGGGTCAACAAGCATGTGGACGGGGGGATCCATTGGATATAGTGTACTTAGATTTTCAGAAAGCCTTTGACAAGGTCCCTCACCAAAGGCTCTTAAGCAAAGTAAACTGTCATAGGTTAAGAGGGAAGGTCCTCTCATGGATTGGTAACTGGTTAAAAGATAGGAAACAAAGGGTAGAAATAAATTATCAGTTTTCAGAATGGAGAGAGGTATACAGTGGTGTCCCCCAGGGGTCTGTACTGAGACCAGTCCTATTCAACATATTCATAAATGATCTGGAAAAAGAGGTAAACAGCGAGGTGGCAAAATCTGCAGATGATACAAAACTACTCAAGATAGTTAAGTCCCAGGCAGACTGCGAAGAGCTACAAAAGGATCTCTCAAAACTGGGTGACTGGGCAACAAAATAGCAGATGAAATTCAGTGTTGATAAATGCAAAGTAATGCACATTGGAAAACATAATCCCAACTATACATATAAAATGATGGGGTATAAATTAGCTGTTACCACTCAAGAAAGATATCTTGCAGTCACTGTCGATAGTTCTCTGAAAATATCCATTCAATGTGCAGCGGCAGTCAAAAAATTTTGGGCATCATTAAGAAAGGGATAGAATCTGGGGGGAGCAAGGGCTGTTATAGCAGAAATAAGGGAGAGACAAGACAGAACTGGGCGTGGAAATCAAATCAGTATCTTAGATGTCTGTATCTAATGCGAGAAGTATGGGGAATAAGTAGGAAAAACTCGAAATGCTAGTAAATAAATACAACTATTACATAGCTGGCATCACGGAGACTTGGTGGGATAATATGCATGACTGGAATATTGGTATAGAAGGATACAGCTTGCTCAGGAAGGACAGGCAGGGAAAAAAGGCAGGAGGTGTTGCCTTACAAATTAAAAATGTATACACTTGAACTGAGGTTGAGATAGAAATAAAAGACAGACTTGTTGAAAGTCTCTGGGTAAATATAAAAGGGGTAAAAACCAAGGGTGATGTCATGGTAGGGGTCTACTACAGACCACCAGACCAGGAAGAAGAGGTGGATGAGGCTTTTTTTAAACAACTAACCAAATCATCCAAAGCTCAGGACTTGGTGGCGATGGGGGACTTTAACTACCCAGACATCTGTTGGGAAAATAACATCACAGGGCACAGATTATCCAAAGTTCTTGGAAAGTATTGGAGACCATTTTTTATTTCAGAAGGTGAAGAAAGCTAGTAGGAGAAGGCTGTTCTAGATTTGATTTTGACAAATAGGGAGGAACTGGTTGAGAATTTGAAAGTGGAAGGCAACTTGGGTGCAAGTGATCATGAAATGGTAGAATTCATGATTCTAAGGAATGGTAGGAGGGAGAACAGCACAATAAAGAAAGTGGATTTTGAGAAGGCAGACTTTAGCAAACTCAGGGAGTTGGTAGGTAAAATCCCATGGGAAGCAAGTCTAAGGGGAAAAACAATTGAAGACAGTTGACAGTTTTTCAAAGAGACATTATTAAGGGCACAAGAGCAAACTATCCCATTGTGTGGGAAAGATAGGAAGTATGGCAAGAGAACACATATTCAATGATCTAAAACCCAGAAAAGAGTCCTACAAAAAGTGGAAACAAATTACGAAGGATGAATATAAACAAATAACACAAGTATGTAGGGACAAAATTAGAAAAGCCAAAGCACAAAACGAGCTCAACTAGCTAGGGACATAAAAGGAAACAAGAAAACATTCTACAAATACATTAGAAGCAAAAGAAAGACCAAGGACAGAGTAGGCCCGTTAGTCAATGAGGGGGGAAAGACAATAACAGAAAATGTGGAAATGGCAGAGGTGCTTAATGACTTCTTTGTTTCAGTTTTCACCAAGAAGGCTGGTGGCGATTGGATGTCTAACATAGTGAATGCCCGTGAAAATGAGGTAGGATCAGAAGCTAAAATAGGGAAAGAACAAGTCAAAAATTATTTAGACAAGTTACATGTCTTCACATCACCAGGGCCTGATGAAATGCATCCTAGAATACTCAAGGAGCTGACAGAGTCGATATCTGAGTCATTAGCAATTATCTTTGAAAAGTCATGAAAGACGGGAGACATTCCAGAAGAATGGAAAAGAGCAAATATAGTGCCCATCTATAAAGAGGGAAATAAGGACAACCTGGGGAATTACAGACCAGTCAACTTAACTTCTGTACCTGGAAAGCTAATGGAGCAAATAATTAAGCAATCAATTTGCAAACACCTAGACGACAATAAGGTGATAAATAACAGTCAGCATGGATTTATCAAGAACAAATTGTGTCAAACCAACATGACAGCTTTCTTTGACAGTGTAACAAGCCTTGTAGATGGGGGGAAGTGGTAGATGTGGTATATCTGGACTTTAGTAAGGGTTTTGATACTGTCTCGCATGACCTTCTCATAAACAAACTAGGGAAATACAACCTAGATGGAACTACTATAAACTGGGTGCATAACTGGTTGAAAAATCATTCCCAGAGGGTAGTTAACAGTGGTTCACAGTCATGCTGGAAGGGCATATCAAGAGGGGTCCCGTAGGAATCGGTTCTGGGTCCGGTTCTGTTCAATATCTTCATCAATGATTTAGATAATGGCATAGAGAGTAAGTACACTTATAAAGTTTGAAGATGATACCAAGCTGGGAGGGGTTGCAAGTGCTTTGGAGGATAGGATTAAAATTCAAAATGATCTGGAGAAATGGTCTGAAGTAAACAGGATGAAATTCAATAAGGACAAATGCAAAGTACTCCACTTAGGAAGGAACAATCAGTTGTACACATACAAAATGGGAAATGACTGCCTAGGAAGGAGTACTGCGGAAAGAGATCTGGGGGTCACAGTGGATCACAAGCTAAATATGAATCAACTGTGTAATGCTGTTGCAAAAAAAGAAAGCATAATTTTGGGATGTATTAGCAGGAGTATTGTAAACAAGACACGAGAAGTAGTTCTTCCGCTCTACTCTGTGCTAATTAGGCTTCAACTGGAGTATTGTGTCCAGTTCTGGGTGCCACATTTCAGGAAACATGTGGACAAATTGGAGAAAGTCCAGAGAAGAGCAACAAAAATTATTAAAGGTCTAGAACACATGACCTATGAGGGAAAATTGAAAAAATTGGGTCTCTTTAGTCTGGAGAAGAGAAGACTGGGAGGGGACATGATAACTGTTTTCAAGGATGTAAAAAGTTGTTACAAGGAGGAGGGAGAAAAATTGTTCTTCTTAACCTCCGAGGATAGGACAAGAAGCAATGGATTTAAATTGCAGCAAGGGCAGTTTAGGTTGGACATTAGGAAAAACTTCCTAACTATCACAGTGGTTAAGCACTGGAATAAATTGCCTAGAGAAGCTGTGGAATCTCCATCATTGGGGATTTTTAAGATCAGGTTGGACACACACCTGTCAGGGATGGTCTAGATCAAGGGTCTCAAACACATGGCCCATGGAGTTATTTCCTACAGCCCGCCATAGCTCCCCTTGCCCCCCATCTCCATCCCCCCCCCCGAGCGCGCTGTGTCTCCTCTCCTCTGCCTACCTCCCAGTGCGTCCCACCGCCAAACAGTTGTTTGGCAGCGCTTAGGATTTTCCAGGAGGGAGGGAGGAGTGGGGCGCTCAGGGGAGGAGGCTGAGAAGAGGTGGGGCCGGGGTGGGGATTTGGGGAAGGGGTTGGAATGGGGGCAGGGAAGGGGTGGGAAGAGGCAGGGCCTCATGGAAGGGATGGAGTGGGGTGGGGCCAGGGACGGGGGGGAGCTTTTGTATCTTTGTATGACAAGGTGTCAGTGATGTGGCCCTCAGGCCAATGTACTAGTCCTCATGTGGCCCTCATGGTGATTTGAGTTTGAGATCCCTGGTCTAGATAATAAGTGGTCCTGCCTTGAGTGCAGGGGACTGGAGTAGATGGCCTCTCGAGGTCCCTTCCAGTTCTATGATTCTAAGACAGAAAATATCATGTTGCCTCTATATAAATCCATGTAACACCCACATCTTGAATAATGCATGCAGATGTGTCACCCCATCTCAAAAGAGATATATTGGAATTGGAAAAGGTTCATAAAAGGGCAACAAAAATTATTAGGGGTATGGAACGGCTTACATATGAGGACAGATGAATAAGACTGGGACTTTTCAGCTTGGAAAAGAGATGACTAAGTGGGGATATGATTGAGGTCTATAAAACCACGACTGGTGTGGAGAAAGTGAATATGGAACTGTTATTTACTCCTTCCCATAACACAAGAACTAGGGGTCACCAAATTAAATTAATAGGCAGCAGGCAGTTAATAGGCAGCTAAAACAAACAAAAGGAAGTATTTCTTCACACAACGCACAGTGAAACTGTGGAACTCCTTGCCAGAGCATGTTGTGAAGGCCAAGACTATAACAGAGTTAAAAAAAGAACTAGATAAATTCATGGAGGACAGGTGCATCAATGGCTATTAGCCAGGATGGGTAGGGATGCTGTCCTTAGCCTCTCTTTGCCAGAAGCTGGGAATGGGCGACAGGGGGTGGATCACTTGATGATTACCTGTTCTGTTCATTCCCTCTGGGGCACCTGGCATTGACCACTGTCAGAAGGCAGGATACTGGGCTGGATGGATCTTTGGTCTGATCCAGTATGGCCATTCTCATGTTCTTAACTAGCAGGATACGTAACTCTAGAATAAGCTTCCAAGAGAGGTTGTGGAATCCCCATCATTAGAGGTTTTTAAGAACAGGTTGGAAAAACACCTGTCAGGGACGGTCTAGGTTTACTTGGTCCTGGGGCTGAACTTACTATCCTCTCACGGTCCCTGCCAGCCCTACATTTCTATGCTGGCTGACAGTCCGTCTGAGGCGGAGGGCACTGCACACCTTTGGGTTCTTTATGATTACTACTTATTGCGGTAACGCCTAGCATACTGAGCAACATTTTCAAATTTATTTTAGGGGCAGCCTGGCCAAACGAGTGCAGCATGGCGACCCCACACACAAAGTCGCAAAACCACTCACTCAAATTTGGCATGGTCAAGCCTGAGAGGCGCTGTGACAAACTGGTCGTCCAGGAACCAATGACAGGTTAATCTGGTGCTGACCAGAGGTCAGCTACATTACCCGGAATCTTGTGCATCAGCCGTATACGAGCATCAGTGTCTCTCACTCTGTCTCAGAGAGAGAGAAAGGCTAATGCACATGTGTGGCTGATGCATATGTAGCTGCAGGAGATAACATTATTAAATTGGGAGTCGGGAGTCTGTTCTTTGTAAGTGGGAGTCTCCCTGACACGCTGGGAAACTTGGTCAGTATGGCGCCTAGGAGCCATTGTCATAGACTAGGAGCTTATTGCGCTGGGCACTGCACAAACACAGAACACAAAGACAGTCCTTCCCCAAAGAGCTCACAGTCCCAGCTGCCTGCCAGAGCCACCGCCCTGCCTGCTGCCTTACCCTTGGGGAAGGGGAGGAGAAGCGCTGGTGCAGTCTGTGCCCAGTCTGCTTCCCCCACACCCCACTCACGCTGTACCACTGTAATGTGAATACTCGCTACGGAGGTGGAAGGGGTTTTTCCATCACTGTAGTAAATCCACCTCCTGGTAGCTAGGTCAATGGAAGAATTCTATCCTGGGACTTAGGTTTGCTTAACTATGTCTCTCAGGGATGTGATTTTTTCTCACCCCTGAGCAATTTAGATAGATCAGCCTAAGTTTCAGGTGGAAGCCAGGCCTCACTGCTATCTGTATCTTTAAAACATTTGGGCTGGGTGTTTGTGCGGATTATAAATGGTACTTTCGTACTTTTCTTTGGGTCTTTCACTCTTCTTTTCTCTCTCTCTTTTGTCTGTCTGTTAGTCTTTGTCCCGGGATCAATTGTGATAATGGTTGTAAATTATCTGAGTACAGGCGGGTTCCATTAATTAAATTGTGAAAGAATCCCAGACTTCTGTTTTCAGTCTTTCCCACTGAATAAAATAACGTGCCATTCTAATATGACAAACTGCTGCCTTTTGTATGCCCTGAACACCACTGTGTTATTCAGCTTTTCAAACAGTAAACTGCAGCCTTTCTCCAAAGCAGTGGGAAAAGAATAACAGCCAGTTCTTGGGTTAGGGGGCATGGAAAGAAACACTGTGATTCAAGTAAAAAAAAGTCCTTACTCATGACCCGGAGTTAACACGAACAAATTAAAGGGACCCAGCAGTAACTTACAAGAAGTTCCGAAGATCACAGCTTACAAACCTCAGGCCACCACACAGCACCATCGCTCTTGGATCTCCCGCATTCAGATCGGCTATGATGTCATAACTCCACAATCTGCAGGAACCAAATATAGACCATGAGGAAACAATGCTTATTTTTACACCATTCACTGCTGTCAGTGGTGTCTAAAAGGAGATTCTTTACCCGGACATGCACAGATAAATCATAATGCTCCCATTGGCATGACAGGCCCCTGAGGGAATTCCTTTCCATGTGCACCTGTTGTGTCAGTTACGGTATATTCTGCATGCAAACGTCCAGCTGAATTTAAGGGAAAGGTAAACCTTGGGAGTCCACTTCTAATGGGTTTGAGAATTCTAGCAACTTGCTGTAATGAGCTGCTGGTTCATTACTGGATACTCCCATCTTCTAGAACAAGCTGGAGCGAAAGGCGTGGTTCATGGATGATGTACATGGGCACTAAATATGCCTTGAATATATTAGGATTATTAACCACTATGATCACATCTCATTTCCAAACCAAAAGTCGATGAATGCTTTCCCCATCCTAACACAGAAAAACTTGGTGACAGCTACCTCAGTTTACCCCAAAAGAGTGCCTATTCCAATTCTAACTTAATCATAGAATATCATAGAATATCAGGGTTGGAAGGGACCCCAGAAGGTCATCTAGTCCAACCCCCAAACTTCTAGAACTTCTAGAAACCAGGACAATAGAAGGCCAATATTCCATTTTCAAGGTGTCAGATTGGCTTTCTATAGAAAGCCAGATACATTGAAACTAAACTCTGAACTCTCCCAGGGATAAAACGGGAATGTTTACAAAAATTTCCTTCACTTTGCCTAAGTTTATAGATACCTTTGTCAATTTCTTTAAGCGAATGTAAGTCAACTGGGGAACACAGAAAACATTTTATAAATTTACAGATGAATGAAATTGCTTTTTCAGTGTAGCTAAAGAGGTCCACCCAAAGATTAAACACGTTTATAGGAAAGAGCATGTAAAGCATGACATATTAACTATGGGACACAATCAAATCATAGTGAGGTAGATCAGAGATAAGACTGGACACTGTAAATTTAAACTGGTTAGATCCACTGCTTGATCTGCTTGAAATGAAGGTTCCATAAGTCAAACTTCCTGAAATACTAAGACTCCAAAATGAATTTTCACCCCAATTACAAACTGCACTTTTGTCTGCCTTCTGAACCAGATACAGTCTCCCTCTACATGTGGATAATCTGTTTTATTCCTTTTTTTTGTCTTTTATTCCACTGTAAGTCCCAAAAGCTATTAAATAAAATGTGCCAGACATAATAGAAAAAAACAACAAGGAGTCCTTGTGGCACCTTAGAGACTAACAAATTTATTTGGGCATAAGCTTTCATGGGCTACAACCCACTTCATCAGATGTATGAAGTAAAAAATACAGGAGCAGGTATAAATACATGAAAGGATGGGGGGTTTCTTTACCAAGTGTGAGGTCAGTCTAACAAGATAAATCAATTAACAGCAGGATAGCAAGGGAGGAAAATTAACTTTTGAAGTGGTAAGAGAGTGGCCCATTACAGACAGTTGACACGAAGGTGTGAGTAACAATAGGGGGAAATTAGTATTGGGGAAATTACGTTTAGGTTTGTAATGACCCAACCACTCCCAGTCTCTATTCAGGCCTAATCTGATGGTATCCAGTTTGCAAATTAATTCCAGTTCTGCAGCTTCACAGAAGCTTTGTTAGTCTCTAAGGTGCCACAAGGACTCCTTGTTGTTTTTGGTGATACAGACTAACACGGCTACCACTGAGACCAGACATAATAGAGAATATACAAAACACGTCTACTCAGTTCAGAGGAATTGTAAAAGATGTTTGTTTTTCTTTTGACTGGTTGTTGCACTCTGAAATACTGTGATGAAACCACTCTGAAATACTGATGTGAATATTACAGCCTGAGAAAAAGTTATTGACAGGGCTAAGCATCTGACGTGTGTGTAGCTTGGGAATATTAACAGAACTGCTTAGCAAAGGCAATTTTCATTAACAATGTGGGTCAATATAGAAAACGATCTTTGAAATTAATGAAACTTAAATATCCTCTGATGAGAAAGGAATCACGAACTTTATTAGACACCGTCACCAGCTACTGGACACAAGTACCAAAGAAACTGGAGCAGCAGAAACCTGATGCCTATTGGCAAGTGTCAAATAGGAAGAGAAGAGGGCAGACCCCTCCAACAACCCCTGGAAAGGGTCTAAAACCTAAGGACCAGGTCAGAGGCTGCTTGATCCATTAAATGTGATCAGACCTTCATGACTCTTCAAGTGAGCTAAAGCTTATGCTCAAATAAATTTGTTAGTCTCTAAGGTGCCACAAGTCCTCCTTTTCTTTTCACCATGAACAGCACTCCTCTCCTGCAAGGGTTACCGGGGTTACGAAGAGATTGCAGTTCTCTTTGTTTTATGCAAATTAAGGACACCTCTATACTTTCAACTTGATGCTGGTTTTGCGTATCCACTTCAGCTGATGGGCAATACCTGTTGCGCTATCAGATCGTACTGATAATGCCTTTGTTATCCTGCAATCAAGTTAATGTTGCCTTGTTGATTTCCAGCCACACAAGGACAGCACTGTTTTGAAACAAGTGCTCTGCATTCAGGTCAGACATCCAATGAGTCACTGCTCCCGCCCCACTGTTCTTTATGCATTCTGGAAATTTTCAATGCTCTGCACCGTGGGATTCCTACTGGAAGACAATGGCATCTTGGGGCTTGGAGACAAACTGAATAATTCCCATGATTCCTCCTGTTTCGTCCCATCATCCTCCTTGTTTCTGTGAGCCTGAGCCATTTTCAAAGCAAGCGCTGTCAGGCAGCAAGGAGGAAACATTGGCATGCTCTGTGGTCCTCGGGGTGAGAAGTATAAACAGGCTGCTGAAAACATATCTACAGTCGTGCAATGACTTCAGAACCTGGCCCTGTCCTCAGCTGCACTTGGTGCTGCTGAGGAGACTTGGAGGAGAAGTTTGCTGTAACCGACCTTTCTGCTCCCTGATCCTGGGGCAAAGTTGGGGCCTAAACAGCTTCCAATCTAACTTCCAGGAACCTCAGGACTGCCCTAAGTTACCTCAGCTGCTGTGCTGGCCTAGGGTCTGCTGAGGCACCTTGAACTCTGCCCCCGCCCTCCTCCCCTAATATATGACTCCATAACGCACATGCCCTACGCTAAGGGCGGGAGACAGAGTTGGCTATACCAGCTTTGCACCACCGGAGAATTACCCCGAGTCAGGGGGATCCTTGGCTGCCCCTTTAGGGCAGCTGCCCAGTTGCTTTCCCTGCTCAACAAAGGTCGAGGCCAGAGCCCACTAGGTTGTTCAATTGTTTATCTAGTAAAATACAAGCAGTGAACGCATCAGTGGGTCTCTGTTCTTTGCCTGGGGAGCAGAGTGGGGCTGGTCCATGGCTGGGTTCCATGCCCTGTAGGACATTGTGCTCCTGGTATAAAGAGTAACTCACAGCATTGAAATGTTAACAGGCACTGACTTTACTTACCCTAGTTTCTGCAGTTTACAGTTTGGATGTTTCAGCCCCTCACACAGCTGCTGCACTCCTGAAGCCCCCAATGAGTGGCCCCCTATATTTAGCTCTGCCAGGGTCTGGTTGGTGCTGAGAGCAGAGGCGAGATCCCCACAACAAGCTGCTGTGAGCTCACAGAGAGACAAACTGCAGGAGACAGACATTTATAGAAAGCAGAACGACTTGTTTATGCCCCATTCTTTGCATTTCATAGAATCATAGAATATCAGGGTTGGAAGGGACCTAAGGAGGTCATCTTGTCCAACCCCCTGCTCAAAGCAGGACCAATCCCCAATTTTTGCCCCAGATCCCTAAATGGCCCCCTCAAGGATTGAACTCACAAGCTTGGGTTTAGCAGGCCAACACTCAAACCACTGAGCTATCCCTCCCCTCCTTGATACCGGTGTTTATCGCTAAGTGATTTTAGTTCAGAGAGAAATATTAATTTTAAATAATAAAGACAGCTATAGAAAGCTTTAAAATAAATAATTACTTCAAGAACAACAACAGAAACTATGTTCTAAGAACTTTAAGGCTGCAAAGTCAACCATCCAAAACCATAGGGAATGCTAGACTTAGGGTTCTCCTGCAACCTAAATTCAGCCCCCTTGTTTGTTTGCATTATGACACAATCTATAGTTACACGACCCCCCTGCTGTTTTTTCTATAGCTCCTTGCCTGATCCAGCAGACAGGGCAGATGGCGCACTCTAAAGGAGCAGCCATGCAAAATTTCTTTTTACCTGCAACATTCACTCTGTGGTCCCAGACCTTAATTCTGTACCAAATACAGAAATATGAATTTCCTCCTGGGCCTCTCTCTGGTGCTCTCACCATAGTATCTGAGCACTTTACAAACACTAATGGATTATTTATCTTCACAACACTCCAGGACAACAGGTGGTATCAGCATCCTCACTTTCTAGGCGGGGAGCTGAGGTACAGAGAGATTAAGCTAAAAAAATGTTCATTAGTTCTGGGTACTCGAGACCCCCTAGACCCTGGTCTTCCAGAGTCCTTAACATTTTAATAGCACATTGCATGTTCGAAGCACAGCTCCAGTCAGCCTCCATTGCAGTCATGAGCGCTCAACATTTCTGCAAATAAGGCCCCAGGCATCTCAGTTTGGCACCCAGAAAGCGGCTAACTGTGAACATTTTGGTTTAGGTGATTTGCCCAGCACCGCACAGACACTCCATGGCAGAGGCAGGGAGCAGACTCCAGGGCAGCATTCAGCTGCCTTAATCCTTCTTTCTCTTCCTGTAATACCCAGCCTCATTCACTGCCCGCCTTCTGACTTCTGCAACAGGGGAGGCAATGGTCCTACAGACAACGGCTTCATTCACTGCACAACCCTAATTCATCCGCACAGTTCAGTCCACTGCTGTTCACTGACTTCCTTCCACAGGACCTCTGCCTCACAGCATGAAAGCATAGCATTAAAGACTGCATCATAATGTACACGCACGGGGTGGGGGAGGGTGTCAAATTAGTTTTTCATGGGCAACCTAAAGTCTGAGGATTTCCTCATTTAAATGTTTGACTTAGCAACGGTAACATTCTTTTAACAGGTTTAATGTAATTTCCTAATTAAAAAAAAAAAAAAAACCAACAACAATCCTGAACACTGTAAATCCATTACATGGAATCATAATTGACCCCCAAGCTGGGCCTTCAGCAGTGTTCTCGCCTTTAGAACACAGCTCAGAACGCTATCACTTGAGCCTACAAACTAACTGGTAACAGTAGTAGGCTGCTATCCTCTATGTGGATCGGGCACTAGAGGGATTAAACCCACTGGCAAAGCATGTGTCTCACAGCTATTGCAGGGTATGTCTACATAGCAAAAAACAAAACAAACAAAACAAAACAAAAAAGTGTGTTTTAACTCAGGTTAGCTGCCCCAGGTTAAAACAGAAGAGAAAACACGGCAACTCCGCTTTTAATTTAGGTTAGCACCTTAATTAAAATGTATAGGGGAGCCTGGGCTTTAACGGGAGCTACTAACAGGAGTTAGAAGCCATGTCTTCACTGCTATTTTAACCTGAGTTAGCTAATGCCGGGTAGCTAACCCAAGAAAAGGACACAGGTTTTTGTGTGCACACGCAGTGTAGACATACCCTGAGACTCAAGCCGGTGGGAGCAGTTGCAGAAGCACTGGGCGGGAAGGGGGTTAACCGGCGCCCGGCGAGGGCCACCCCTCTCCCACAGCACCCTGGACTCAGAACTATGCATGGAGAATGCATCCCTTGGGAGGCACTAGTACCCATGCAGCATCCTCCCTTGCCTCACCATGTGGTCTTGGGGGAAAACTGCAGGGAGGTGTCAGCTGCAGACATAGCTGGGCCACACTTTTGGATACTGATGAGGTCAGAGCGTTTTCTAAAGTTCTGAATAGGAATTTGCTCATCTGTGCTGTAAATTCCCCCTTCCTCCATTCCCCTCAGCATGCCTGTCCCACCAGCTCAGACTCCCTTTACACTCCCTCACACGCAGTGGTGAGCTGGAGCCCGTTCACACCGGTTCGCTAGAACTGGTTGTTAAATTTAGAAGCCCTTTTAGAACCGGTTGTTCCACGAGGGACAACCGGTTCTAAAAGGGCTTCTAAGTTTAACCGGCCAAAAGTGGCACCTTAGGCGCCGACTCCAAGGGTGTTCCAGCCCTGGAGCACCCAAGGGGAAAATTTGGTAGGTGCAGAGCACCCACTGGCAGCTCCCCCACCCCATCCCCGGACCCAGCTCATCTCCGCTCCGCCTCCTCCCCTGAACGTGCCGCCCCTTCTCCCGGTTCTCCGCCCCGCCCCCCGGCTTCCCGCGAATCAGCTGTTCGTGCGGGAAGCCTGGGAGGGCTGAGAAGCAGGCGGTGGCTTCGCACTCAGGCCCAGGGAGGCGGAGGTGAGCTTGGGCGGGGGGGGGGGTGCGAGGAGGGCCACCTGCGCCGCAGCAGGTAACCCGGGGGTGAGGGGGGTGCGCAGAGGAACCGCTCCCCACCCCAGCTCACCTCTGCCACCCTCGGCCTGAGCAGGAAGCTGCCGCCTGCTTCTCAGTCCTCCCCGGCTTCCCGCTGAACAGCTGATTCGTGGGAAGCCGGGGGGGGCCGGAGAAGCAGGGCAGGGCGGGGCGTTCAGGGGAGGAGGTGGAGCGTAAGTGAGGTAATCTGGGGCTGGGCATGGGGCGAGGAGCTGCCAGTGGGTGCTCTGCACCCACCAAATTTTCCCCATGGGTGCTCCAGCCCCGGAGTACCCAGGGAGCGGGTGCCTAAGGCGCCACTTTTGATGTGATCAGTGGGGAAGTGGCCGCTCCCCCTGCTCCCCCCCAGCTACATTCCCCCACCCCTAGAAGCCAGAGGGACCTGCCGGATGCTTCCTGGGAACTGCCCCATGTAAGCACCTCCGGGACTCCCCACCTCGCTCCCTGGCAGGTGCCTCTGGCTGTTAGGGGTGGACACCCAGTACGGCGGCCCATGAGACCCTCCTGCCCGGTTCTGGGGGCAGTCAGAGGACCGGGGAGGGGGGTGGATGGGGCAGGGGTCCTGGGGGGGGCATCAAGGAACGCGGGGGGGTTGGATGGGGCAGGAGTCCCGGGGGGCGGGGGTGGGCAATGACCCCCTCGTGGGGTGAGGATGGAACCTGCTGTTAAGATTTTGGCAGGTCATCACTGCTCACACGCACTTACCAACATGTAACCCTCCCCTCTCCAATTCAATTCTGAATGTGGCTCAGTGAATCCAACTGAGCATAAGCGAGTCAAACTGAATCAGGCCTGCTGTAACCAAGGGACCAGATCAGGGACGTGAGGAGGGAAAGCAAGTAAGGGGCTGGAGGGGTGTAAAAAGGTGTAAGTCAAACTATCCCTCCCCCTTACCTGGCCTTACACTGTCTTCTGGCTACTTGGTTTTGAGAGCTCAGCTCAGACTCCCTTACACAATTGGGGAGCAGGTGAAAATAGGTCTAGAGGCATCTAAACTAGCCAAAGAAATTCACAGTGTGAGGGACTGACTGAGGGCAGCAGAGCCACACAGAGCCTGCGGCTTTCCTAATTGGACTATTGTCATATCCTCTGTTTCAGCCAGGATCCACGTTATGTTATTTGCACTCCTCTGTGAATCACACTTGGAGAAAATGCTTTTCATCTGTGTGCAATGAATGGTGGGGGATGGGAGTAGTAGTACAGGCCCTTTCCTTTCTGCCCCTCCCCCCACCATTACCGGCCCAAATGAACCAGTTTGAACCTAGGTCATTGATTAGTAATTTCCTTCATGTGAGGAATGTCTCCATGGTAGCAGCAGGACTGTCTCTCTCAGGGTTAGGACCAAAGTTCTGCCCCACATGCTTCCCCTACTGCCTCCCCACCAGGCTCTCAAGAACAGATTCTTTGAAGGGCCTGAGATCTCAGCCACGCTGGTGCTGCAGGTTTGCCCTGAAGCTTCCTCTGAGAGCACATGAGGAGGTCAAGTCCTTCCTGGGGGAAGCACAGTGATATTTATTTTATTTGTTCATTTATTTTTACAGTTCGGTCTGGAGAACTGAGGGGGCGGGTTCTGTCCAGCCTACCCAGGAGAAGAGGATTCCAGTGCTCCAGTTCTGGGGATGCTGCAGTTCTAAGGGGAGGGACATGGCAGCCATGTTATCTTTATGTCAAGACCGAAAGAAGAGACTTGGGGAAATAACTCGCTCCTGAAATCTACACAACCAAAATTTAAATAAATTGCAAAAGCTTCTCTTGTTCTTTCCTTCTTCCTTCCCCCCACCCCGCCCACCTCCTTTTTTCTCCCACGGTTCTTTGTCTAGTTGCTAGGCTTTGTCCCAGGGTTGGTTCTTGTGATGGTGGGAAAGGATTTGAATGGAGGAGCATTCATAGCGGGGCAGTAACCCTAGTAGAAAACGTTGAAATCACAGTAATGCAATGTTCAGAGACACAGAGTACAGGGAGCCAGCTGTTACTTACTTTAATATCTGCAGTCTGCAGTTGGGATGTTTCAGTCCCTCACACAGCAGCTGCACTCCTGGATCTCCCACTTTGTTACGCCCCAAGACTAGCTCTGTCAGGGTCTGACTGGTGCTGAGAACCGAAGAGAGAGCCCCACAAGAAGCGTCGGTGAGATTGCACCAGTTCAAACTGTAGGAGATGGAAAACAGCAAGGAAGATAATCACTCGTTTCCTCCCTGTTTGTGGCAATTCTCTTGCTGATGTCAGCGTCTGTGTGGAAGGAGATGGTTCATTCAGAAGAGACCAGTCACAGGGCTCTAGCAGGAGGCTACAGGATGTCAGCACCAAAGGCCCCTGTGTGGCTTCCGGTCCATTTGCCCCGGCTCTGTCAGTCACCCCAAGTACCACAAGGAAATGTTCAGAGGAGCTGAAGGGAGGGAGGCAGAGTGTATGTGTGCGGGGGTGTGGGGTGGGATGTTTGTAATGAACTGGAGAATCCTAACACCAGGCACTGAAGAACAGTGCAAATCCTTTCCCAGTGCTGGTACTCTGGTTCCTTTCTGCTTATGCAAATGAAATCTAAAGCGTCTGTAAAAGGTCCTTTGCCTTCCCCAAACCATTCCCCAGTGTCTAGAACAGGGGTGGGCAAACTTTTTGGCCTGAGGGCCACATTGGGGAATAGAAATTGTGTGGAGGGCCACGAATGCTCACAAAATTGGGGTTGTGGCACGGGAGGGGGTGCGGTCTCTGGGGTGGGACTGGGAATGAGGGGTTTGGGGTGTAGGAGGGTGCTCTGGGCTGGGACCGAGGGATTCAGAGGGCGGGAGGGGGATCAGGGCTGGGGCAGGGGTTCAGGAAGGGGTGCAGGTTCTGGCTGGGGGTGCGGGCTCTGGGGTGGGGCTGGGGATGAGAGGTTTGGGGTGCAGGAGGGTGCTCCAGGCTGGGATTGAGGGGTTTGGAGAGCGGGAGGTGGATCCGGGCTGGGGCAGGGGGTGGGGGCATGGGGAGAGGCTCAGGGAGTGCAGGCTCCAAGCGGCACTTCCTCAGGTGGCTCCCGGAAGCAGTGAAATGTCCCTTCTCCAGCTCCTACAAGCAGGCGCGGCCAGGCAGCTCTGCACACTGCCCCATCCGCAAGTACCGCCCCGGCAGCTCCCACTGGAGCACGTAGGAGCCAGAGTGGGGCCATGCTGCAGCTTCCGGGAGCCACGTGGTGTGGCTCCCGACCCATTGCCCCAGCCAGAGCGGGGCCAAGCCACATGCTCCAGCCCCCGACCCAGCGCCCTGGCCAGAGTGGGACTGAGCCACATGGTGAAGCCCCGACCCAGAGCCCCGGCCGGAGTGGGGCCAAGTCGCTGGTGCAGCCCCCAACCCAGCACCCTGGCCAGAGCAGGGCTGAGCCGCATGGTGCAGCCCTGACCCAGCACCCCAGCTGGAGCGCCGGAGCAGGGCCGAGCCGCGTGGTGCAGCCCCCAACCCAGCGCCCCGGCCAGAGCGCCGCAGAGCCACTGATGAGGCCCCCAACCCAGCACCCCGGCCGGAGTGGGGCCAAGCCGCTTGGTGCGGCTCGCGGGCCAGCTTAAAACGGTGGTTTGCCCACCCCTGGTCTAGAACTATGAGCCATGCCTGTGGGACCAAAACCCTTCCAAACTGGAAGACGAATTACATTAGTTCTCTCCCAGTCAGACTCCCAGCTCCGCATATGGCTGATGATAGAACCCTTGACTCCCACCATACTCCCAGCCCATCTGTTTATCACAGCTGGGTTCCCTGCGCCCAGAGGGACCTTCTGGGTGCGTGAGAAAAGACCTTCCTCCCCTCCCTGTACCAGACCCACTAACAAAGGCTGGGGGGGGCGGGGTACAGAGGTTGTAAAATGAAGGGACTCGCAGTTAATATGTTACATAGCTGGGACACGTGATCTTAGGGACCAAGTAAGAGATCGCCCAGATAAACTGCATGCTGGTGCGCTGACTCCACAATCAAAGCACATCTGAATGGAGCATCTTTCTTGGCCTATTGAATTACCATGGGGGTCTGTAGTTAATAAAGGGCTCAGCTGTGGAGGTTAAGTTGCTACGTATGAAAGAACCCTGGGCCTGGATCCCAGAATGCATCATTGGGATATCTTGGGACACTCAATTAAGATCTCTGAGCCTCAACTTACCTCATCAGTGAAAGGCAGGTAATAACTGG
The DNA here is from genome assembly GCF_965152235.1 of Eretmochelys imbricata. Classification (NCBI taxonomy): domain Eukaryota; kingdom Metazoa; phylum Chordata; order Testudines; family Cheloniidae; genus Eretmochelys; species Eretmochelys imbricata. Next base: position 18,956,883 of record NC_135577.1, read on the forward strand.
AGCTGGCTGAAGTTTGGGGGGCGAATAGTCTATTCACCAAAAGATGCAATTTTGGGGCAAACCAAAACTATTCATGAATTTGGCACAGATTTGCAGAACAGTTTTGGCCAACGTTTTTCCTCAGGGCTAGATTCACCATGCAGAAGGAGGAACTAGTGGCTTCCTTACAGCCTTTAGCCCAGTGGGTAAGAGCACTCACCTGGGTCTGTGGGGAGACCCTGGTTTGAATCCCCACTGTGGAGCAGAGACTAGAATCCAGGTTTCCCTGCCCTAGCCTATGAGTTATGTTGGCAATCTCTCCCAAAGGTAGGGAATTGAGGGAAAAGACTACTGCCTCCAATTCGGGGGGTGTTTTAATGATCTGCATAGTTTTGAGTCATTGTTGCTGTGTGTTCCCCCCTCCTTTAGTAAAAGTTTGCTTTGGTTTATACATAGATTCAGGACTTGCAAGTGGGGAAGTATTCCCATATAACCTCTCTGATGGACTGCAACCTTGTTGTGGTGGAGAGGCTCCAGTGGGCTAAAGACCTGCGGAGCTATATCATCCGGAGCTTTTATACTCCTGGTAGGGTTCCCCTTGGCGAGCAGTTCTGAGGCAAGGCTCCTGACCGTGGTCCAAACTTCAAAAGACCCCAACGGCGTCAGGGTTTTCCTCATGTCAAGCTTTGTGTGGTTACCACTGGCACACGGGTTTCCCCACGTTAAAATATTTCACATGCAGACCTCTGCCAAAAGGTTCACACCTGCACAAAGTCCTGAGACAATGGACGAGTGGCGGGGAAGACAGGAGCAGTGATCTCTGAGAGTCTTTAGTCACAAACCTGCATGCAGGCAGCAGCCCTGTGATGGTCATTTTGTGCTTGGTTGAGACAGAAGTGCATTTCGGCAGCAGCGGCTGTGACTGAGCAGGGCCTTTTCAGGATCCCCCCCGCTCACCCCAATTGGGAAGGGGGCTAGAAAAGGTGTCCCAAACATAAGTTGTCTCACACTCTTCCGACTGGACGACCGTATCCAGTGGGATCACTCAACTCTGCAGCTGAAACAAGAGATATGACAATGAATTTTGCCACCTGGAATGACCGCACCCTTATGGACTCTCAGCACAGTGAATGCCCAGAAAGAAGAACTGCCACAGTTGCCAGAGAACTGGCAAGACTCAACATTGACATTGCAGCTCTTAGCGAGACCCGCCAGGCCAATGAGAGCCAATTAAAATAGTATGGAGGTGGCTACACCTTCTTTTGGAAAGGAAAGCCACCTGAAGAGAGTGCATTCACGGGATTGGCTTTGCTATCAAAAATAAGATCGCCAGTCACCTTTTGGAGCTTCCTGTGGGGATCAACAAGTGTCTCTTGTCTCTTCGGCTCAAGCTTAGCACAAGCAATATGCCACGGTCATCAGCATATACACCCCAACACTCGGTGATGAGGAAGACAATAAGGAGCAGTTTTATAGCGCTCTCAATGCAGTCCTCACAGCCACACCTAAGGCAGACAAACTCATCCTCCTGGGAGATTTCAATGCCAGAGTTGGATGGGATTCCCAACTCTGGAGCGGCACAATAGGCAAAGAAGGGGTGGGAAACGTAAACCCTCCTCAGCAAATGCATGGCACATGACCTGCTCACCACAAATACCATCTTTAGGCAGAGTAACAAATTTAAGTCCACTTGGAAACATCATAGGTCCAAACACTGGTACCTCCTTGACTATGTTATAGTCAGAACCCGAGACTATACCAACATCCATATAACACAAGCTATGAGGGGTACCAATCACTGTTGGACAGACCATCGATTCGTAAGATCAGTCATGTACCTGCAGCTCGCTCCACCACACATGAAAGCAGTACGAAGTCAAAGCACTTCAAGACCAAGCCAGCTGCAAGACATTCCAGAAACATCTGTTTGAAAAACTCTCTAACATGCCAGACAACATCATTGACATTCAAGAGCATTGAGATCAACTTAAAAACACCATTCACAATGCATGTGCTGAAATCATAGGATATTCCACTCATTGGCACCAAGACTGGTTTGACAAAAACAACGAGGAAATCCTAGCATTAATTCAACAGAAAAGAACTGTATTTTGTAACTGGCAAAATGATTCTTCTAACAAAGGAAAACATGAGGCCTATCACCTGCTTAAAGCCAAAGTCCAAAGGAGGCTACGTGACATCAAAAACAAGTGGTGGCAAGAGAAGACCTCTGAGATCCAGGGTTTCGTAGACCAGGATGACATGAGAAGCTTCTGTCAAGGTTCCTTCCCCACTCTGAACTCTAGGATACAGATGTGGGGACCTGCATGAAAACCTCCTAAGCTTACTTTTACCAGCTTAGGTTAAAACTTCCCCAAGGTACAAACTATTTTACCCTTTGCCCTTGGACTTCCACTGCCACCACCAAACGTTTATCTGGGTTACTGGGAAAGCGTTGTTTGGAAACTTCTTTCCCCCCAAAATCCTCCCAACCCTTGCACCCCACTTCCTGGGAAAGGTTTGGTAAAAATCCTCACCAATTTGCATAGGTGACCACAGACCCAAGCCCTTGGATCTTAGAACAATGAAAAAAGCATTCAGTTCTTGAAAAGAAACATTTTAATAGAAGAAACAGTAAAAAGAACAGGATCACCTCTGTAAGATCAGGATGGTAAATACCTTACAGGGTAATTAGATTCAAAACATAGAGAATCCCTCTAGGCAAAACCTTAGGTTACGAAAAGGCACACAGACAGGAATATTCATTCTATTCAGCACAAACTTATTTTCTCAGCCATTTAAAGAAATCAGAATCTAACGCATATCTAGCTAGATTACTTACTAAGTTCTAAGACTCTATTCCTGTTCTGTCCCCGGCAAAAGCCTCACCCAGACAGACACAGACCCTTTGAAGTTCTCCCTCTTCCCAGCTTTTGAAAGTATCTTGTCTCCTCATTGGTCATTTTGGTCAGGTGCCAGTGAGGTTATCCTAGCTTCATAGAATCATAGAATCATAGAATATCAGGGTTGGAAGGGACCTCAGGAGGTCATCTAGTCCAACCCCCTGCTCAAAAGCAGGACCCATCCCCAATTAAATCATCCCAGCCAGGGCTTTGTCAAGCCTGACCTTAAAAACTTCTAAGGAAGGAGATTCCACCACCTCCCTAGGCAACGCATTCCAGTGTTTCACCACCCTCCTAGTGAAAAAGTTTTTCCTAATATCCAACCTGAACCTCCCACACTGCAACTTGAGACCATTACTCCTTGTCCTGTCCTCTTCCACCACTGAGAATAGTCTAGAACCATCCTTCTTAACCCTTTACAGGTGAAAGAATTTTTCCTCTGGCCAGGAGGGATTTTAAAGGTGTGTACCCTTCCCTTTATATTTATGACAGCTTCTTTCACACAACAAAAGCTATATATGGGCCAAGCTCCAAAGGCCTGACCCCCTTACGTTCTCAGGATGGCTCCGCTCTCCTCAAGTAGAATGCAGCCATTAAACAAAGCTGGAAGGAGCACTTTGAGAGCCTACTAAACTTCGAATTCACGGTCTCTGAAGACACCATCGACTTTATTCCACAATGCTCAGCAATGGAACACCTTGCTGATCCCCCATCTTTTGAGGAAGTCCAGCATGCCATCACCCAGACAAAAAAAAATCACAAGGCACCAGACCCAGACGGCATCCCAGCTGAGATTTTTAAAGTTGGTGGAACAATGCTCCAGCACAAACTTTACCAACTCCTTGACAAAAATCTGGACCCGCGAAGAAATTCCACCTGACTTTAAGAATGCTAACATTGTTACAATATTTAAGAAAGGGGACAAATCACTGTGCGGGAACTACAGAGGTATTGCTCTCCTCTCCATCGCAGAGAAGATTCTTGCCTCGATCCTACTAAACTGCCTCCTCCCCCTTTCCGAGGAACTCCTCCACAAATCACAGTGTGGCTTCAGGCCATCCCAAGGCACAATCAACATGATCTTCATGGCAGGACAGATTCAGGAGAAGTGCAGAGAGCAACACCAGGAACTGTTCATGGCATTCATCGACCTAACCAAGGCCTTTGACTCTATCAATTGTGATGCCCTATGGAAGGTGCTGTGTAGGTTTGGCTGTCCGCAGAAATTCATTTCCATTATCAGACTACTTCGTGATGGGATGACTGCCACCATTTTGTGCAATGGCTCAGAGACCGAACCGTTCACCATTTGCACTGGTGTCAAGCAGGGCTGTGTCATTGCTCCAATACTCTTCTCCATTTACCTTGCCATGATCCTGATTCTCATTCGCGACCACCTTCCTGATGGAATCAGGACTGAGTACCGTATGGATGGCCAACTCCTCAGTCTTCGACGTCTCCAAACAAAATCTAAGATCATGAGAATTGGCATCACTAACCTTCAGTATGCAGATGACTGTGTCATTCTTGCACACACAGAGGCTGACCTGCAAAGCACCCTAAATCTTTTTGCAAATGCCTATTACAGCCTGGGTCTCTCTCTCTCAACATCAGGAAAACCAAGGTACTCTACCAGCCCTCACCTGCACAAACTACTCTTCATATTCCACAAATCACCATCAGCGAAGAACCCCTGGAAAATGTGGACCATTTTCCATACCTTGGCAGCCACCTCTCCCAAACAGCCAGCATTGACACAGAAATTGAATACAGGATCCACTGTGCCAGCACGTCTTTTGGAAGACTACTCAAAAGAGTCTTCAATGAGAGGGATCTACAAACAGGTACCAAGATCTTGGTCTACAAGGCAGTTGTCATTCCCACTCTTCTCTGTCGGTGTGAGACCTGAGTAACCTACAGATGACATCTCAAGCGGTTGGAGTGGTTTTGGCAGTGCTTCCTCAGGAGGATTCTCCAAATCAGCTGGGAAGACCGACACACCAACATCAGCGTTCTCTCTGCAGTCAACATCAGCAGTATAGAAGCGCAGGTCATGAAATACCAACTCCGCTGGGCTGGCCACTGTGTACATATGCTTGTCACTCACCTCCCAAAGCAAGTTCTCTTTTCTCAGTTAAGTCAGGGAAGAAGGGCTCATGGAGGGAAATGGAAACATTTCAAAGACGTACTGAAAGTACATCTTACAAAGGGAGGCATCAACCCAACAAACTGGGAGGACTTGGCGCGGAACAGAACACAGTGGCATCACACCATACACCAAGCCACAGCTCACTTGGAGGAGAACAGACACTCTCATGAGATAGAGAAGCAACAAAGGAGGAAAGAAAGGGCACAACGCTCCAGCCAACAAACTATATCTCCTCCAAGATTACACCTGTCACTTCAGTGGGAAAATCTGCAGGGCAAGAATTAGGCTCCTCAGCCACTTAAAAACTCAGCAATGAACCCCTTTGGCAGACATCATCCTTGCACTGAGGGATAGCCGAAGAAGATTCCCCTTGCCCAGGGGAGGTACATAGTTGTCCCAAGTTTCTGGGTGTGAGCTTGAGCCCTTCTGTTTTGTAATTTTAAGAGGAACCCCTAGATAATGAGCCTGGCCCTCGTTGCTGCCGGACAACACCTGGCAGAAGGGTGATGTCTCTGCTCCAGCAACACGAAGGGGCCATAAAGCTCTTCTAGCCAGCCACCTGAGGATTCCCTCTGTGGAGGAATCCCTGCATGTCACAGAGCTGGCATTAGACCACTTCCCACAACCTCCCTGGTGTGTGTGGGCTGGGGGGCATGGCAGAGTTTCAGCAATCCCCAGCTCGTGTATTGGCACATTAGAGCCAGACCCAGGTGGGGGGGAATGACACTGTACCAGGCTCATTAGCCCCTCCCATTAGTTGACCTAATACCTCCCCCCCACCAGTGCAGGATTGGTCCCTAAAGTACACTTCCCTGTGAGTTGCCTAGTCTAGTATGACAATGTCCCGAGTGATGGAGCTTCCACCACTTCCAGGTGGAGACTATTCCATGAGCTAGTCGATCTCCCAGCAGATCTGACAGAGCAGCACAGCAGTGAAGCAGACACCCTTCAGCTGTGTATCTTCCCTTCCCATCCCCACCCCCTACATCACCATCAGTGAGTTACTCATTCCCCACCCTTCTCCGGGCTGTGAGGGAGAGCAGAGGCTGTTGGCACCAGGGAGAGAAGACACCATCACTATAGGACTCTCTGCAAGTCCAATTACTGCTGACGGGGAAGGAAACTACTAATTTCATCTCCTACAGGGAGGCACCAGTGATCTGCAGGTCTTGCTTTTCAGGAGTGGACAAGAAGCTGTAGCTGCACTGACCAAGGGGAGCTGCAACCCCGTGGTGGCTCCTAGAGGAAGCAGGAGGGAAGGAAAGGGCGTGGGGTGGTACTTGCTGAAAGGGGAATTCATTGACAGATGGCTCCTTTCCCCACATACAGGGATCACTGATAGTTGCTGATTGGCTCTCTCTGCTGCAGGGTGCATAATGGAGAGTGGCAGCTTGTCAGCCTTGAGAAGGAAGACGCGAAACATCACCAATTATGGGAATAAAAGGAGAAAACAAAAAGCCATGAGATGAGTCCTATCCATCTACACACTGATAGGCAGAGCTAAGAAGCCTTGCTTGAGGACTGGTGGAAATAGATGGGGAAAGAAGCTACTCAGCCCTCCAGGCAAAGGATTGGACATTCTTGGAAGACAAGGGGGGTCCTGCATTAACCCCAAACCTCCCATGATGGAGCGAAGCTACTGAAAAAGGAGGCTGATTTTGCCATTCACTCAGCTAGTGCTTCTGAGGGTTCAGCATCCAACATGCAGGTTGTTTGGAAATCTGAGCAGAAGCCTCACAATGGGTGTTGGAAAATCTGTTGAAAGTCTCCAGATTTTCCCAGGACATCACAGGCCAGCGGTGTGGGCATGGGGTGGTGGAGTGTCCGACATGAAGAAATAGAAACTTATTGATACAGAAGAGGGAAGAACAATAGCTTTGCCCAGCGGGTTTCCCTTTTTTTTTTTTTTTAATTGCAAGTCCAACATAGGCACTCATTCTGGCCTGCCCTACTTCTAACCATAAACACACACATCCCCATTCCCACTGGGCTGCACTTCAAAGGGTCTGTCTTCACACTGGTGGGGTCTCTCTGCTGAGAGCAGGTCGAACGTCAAAGGCAAGAGTCACTGGAGCTGAAACGGCGGGGGGGAGGTTCAGAAGAGCCAGAGGGCCAAGTCCTCTTTTTCTCTTAGTTGTTTTAAATTAAATTGTCAGGGTGTCAAAAGTCATTTAAATAGCTGTAGAATGGGGGTTGGCTAAAAGGTAAGAGCGCGCTCTTTTTAATAAATGCATTTTATTAAGGGTTGTTTAAAAGGAAAAAAACTATTTATCCCCCCAAAATTGGGGCTGTGGGGCCAGCTGTCTGGTGTGGGCCCAGCTTTACTTACAATCCCCAAACAAGACAGGCTGGTGCATGTTGTGAGTCACTGACACAAGTGCTGGAGAGACAGTAAAGGGATCGGAGACCAGCCAGCCCCAGGGGTGAGCGCTTTAAACAAAGGACACCTGTAAATACACAGAGGTGGCCAAACGTTACTTACGTCAATCTCTGTAATTTGCAGTTTGGATGTTTCAGTCCCTCACACAGCTGTTGCACCCCAGTATCTCTCAGATTATAATTATAACACATATCCAGCTCTGTCAGGCTCTGTTGGGTTCTGAGAACAGCAGCGAGATCCCTACCACACGTGTCTTTGAGATGACAGCTTTCTAACCTGCAAAAGAGAGGAAATCCAGACAAGAGTGATCAGCACGTGAATTGCGCTCGTCACAGCTGTTCTGACAAGTGGCCTTGCCCACCAGCCCCTCTCCTGACCAATCAGCATTGAAACTGGGCCAAGAGTCCAGTGCTAGCTGGGAGGATATTTTTAAGACAGCCATGCCTGGCAGCACATGCAGGTTCAGAAACAGAGAAAGAGAGAGAGAGAGAGTGCATCACACTTTGGAGATGACCCATGCTTTGCTTCTAATAAGTAACCATCTCTCTCAGCTTTGTCTAAGTCTCCTTCATAAGAATCCATGCATATTACACTAGGCCCTGCCCCAAGCCCCACCCCTTGTCCAATGAGAAGCCAGTGTTGGGTGGGACTTCCTGATTCAGCCCCACTGCTTTCTCGTCACCCTTATCAGCATTAAGAATAAATCAGACATTTCAAGCTCCAAACCTCAGCCATCAACCAATGAGGAATAAGGTTTGGGGTAAGACTTCCTCTCCGACACCACCCCCACCTCTTCCCCTGACCTTTGAGTGTATCTACGTCAAAGAGACCAATGACAAGATCAACACTAGCATTCAGACAGCACAGGTTTTCCAGAGAAGCTGACAGAGACACTGCCTGGTATGGTGATGGAGTTCTCAAGAATTACCATCCTTGGAGACTTCAGCATTTACATCAACAATATATCTGATCTAGTCTACCCTTTTCACCCAATGATTGTCACATGGAGTCTCTGGGCCTACACACACACACAAAGCTGGTCACACCCTGTATCTGATCTTCATAATGAACGTCGATGTAAGCAACAATCGTTGTCCTATCCCAATCAGACCATCCTTTCCATAAAATGGAGAGCAGAACTCTCATCGTCTCCAGGCAAAAGTTCTGGCCATGGTGGCTTGTCCCCAGAAGCTCAAAGACCCAGCTATGGTCACAAAATAATGGTGCCCTACCAATCAAGCAAGGACTTGAAGAACCAGTGAGACATCACAGTCACTGGCTGACCACTGCCATCAAGACATGGGTTATAGAGTACCACCTCCCCTGTTTGAGCCTCACAGAGCTCTACGGTTTCTCAGTTCCTAGAGACTTCAGCTTCCTTGGTTGAAGGATCCAGCTTTCCTTAGATTTCAAGAGCTCTGACCTCATGTCCTTCAGGTGATGGATGCAAAAATGGCTGTCTGTTTCTGCTTATGCATCCTATTTCCCAAAGTCCATTGTCTCTTTCTCAAGAGCCAGGAAGGCTTCCTGGGGGGTACAGCCTCCGTCCTCTGTTGGGATTGTTAAGTGGCCACGGCCGCCACCCCAGACTTGCTAGTTTGATGGTTTTGTTTACCTTCTATATAAATGTACTGACCTCATCTTGTTCAATTTACATTGGAGACAGAGTCAAGCAGGCGAAACAACATTCTTTTGTCTAGGACAGACTGGGCTTCCGCACTGCTTGCCAAACATATTTTAAGACCATACTTCCAGCTCACCTCTGTAATTCTTTATACACCAACTGCACATACATCACGCAATAATACTAATGACCAACGTGTCCTCAGTTTACATGTGATCCCTTACGTGGCACCTTCTAGATACAGATTCTGACAATAGCGAGCAGGGACAGTGAGCGTGTCAGGCCTGATGTGAGTTGGCACTGAAGGACACCCTGGGTCACAGGATCCCCCATGGTTGGGGCTGAAGCTGAAACCCAAATTGAGTATTTCAGCTCAGACAGGGAGGTTTAGAATCCTCGGGGGTCCTGGGGCCTCTTTTGATCTTTCCATGTAAAACTAGTAAAAACAAAGTATCAAAAGTTAGTAAAGTGATCTATAAAATAGGCTGGTAGCTGAAGGTTAAGAGTGAGCGCTTTTAAATAATTATTAATAATTGGGGGTTTTAGGGAGTCTAGGGAGTACTGTTTGGCATGGTGGAGGAAATCTCTTGCGTGCCAAAGCCATCCTCTACATCCACTTCCATCCAGCATTGGGAACCCGCACCTGATCCCCCTCCCCCACCCCTGACAAAGGAACAGGTATCATGTCACACGTCCCTATGGGCAACCCAGACTTGCAAATTAGATGCAAACCTGTAAGTTGGAAGAACTGGCCGAGCAGGGGCATTGTACAGGCTTCCCAATTAGTGATGAGGGCTTTGCTCCTTTTCTACTGCTAAAGCAGTGCTATGACCTGCCGCCCTCCGCAGAGTGGCACAACTTACAGCTAAGACATTTGCTAACGTATCTCTTCTGGATATGTTTGGACAAAGGCTAAGACAGCATGAAGAGTGCCAGACCTTCATTGTACCTAACCACCCCTGCCTTTTCCCTCTCCCTCATTCCCGCCTCTATTTATCTACGTCTATTTTATTAATATAACCTCCACCCTAATGTGTTATATCCAGGTAGCATTATCATGTATTTGTGCAGCTTCAGTGAGTTGTAAAACTGCTTTCGTATTTGGGAACAAATACAAGCTGTATGTGGATCTTCTCTTTTGTATTTTTTACGGACTCTTTCTTTACAAAAAAAAAAAATCAACAGGAAAAAAAATCACAAAAAGTTGTTTAATATATTTACACCCCTGCCCTCCCTCCCATACCCTAAACATATATATTCAGCTATGACCAGGGGCTGGAGAGCCAGCTGTCTGGTGTGGGCCCAGATTTATTTACAATATCCATTTTCCGAACAGGGCAGCTGGGCGCACGTTATGAGTCATTGATGCGGGTGCTGTAAAAACACTTAACTTTCATCTTCTCCATGTAGCTGCAGGGAGCAGACATCAAACACCAGCAACACACCCTGTCAAGCACTTTACATGGAGGACACCTATAAATCCAGAGGAAGCCAAATGTTACTTACCCTAGTCTTCGCAATTTGCAGCTGGGATGTTTCAGCCCCTCACACAGCCGCTGCACTCCGGAATCTCCCAGAGGATTGCCATTCAGGTCCAGCTCTGTCAGGCTCTGGCTGGTTCTGAGAACAGCAGCGAGATCCCCACAGCCAGCACCTGTAATGCAGCAATATTCCAATCTGCGGGAGAGAGCAATGCAGAGCATAGTGATCATGGCATGAATGGGACCGTTCTGATAGGTGGCCCTGCCCAGCAGCCCCTCTGCCTGACCATTCAGCATCCAGAATGGCCCAGATATTTCAAGCGCCAAACCTCTGCCATTGACCAATGGGAAATACAGTTTGGGGTAAACTTCCTTCCTGAAGCCCTGTCCCTAGCCACCAAAACTGACTCCTGCATAGCCCCCTCCATCACTACAAGAGATTTCTGATAAAATTGAGAGAGATGGCAACACGGTCATACATCAGACAATACAGGGCTGAGGCGCCTAGTTGGGAATGATAGGTGGGCACGAGAGTCCATCATTCCTCAGAACGGAGGAGGGAAATAACCTAATCTGTGTTGACATCAAAATGCTCAGGGTAAAAAGAATGGTTACTTACCTTACAGTGACTGATTCGTCAAGATGTTCTATGCCTGTGGATCCCACTCATTGTATGCGTGCACCCTCTGTGCAGGAGTTCAGAAAGTTCTCTCTAGCAGCGTCCATTGGGGTCATGCATGCACCCTGCATAACCTCACGTTCCCCCTCTTGCAGGCATAAAGGGTGGAGCTATCCTACCCCTCGGTTCCTTTGAGGCTCAGATTCCACAGGGGACAACTCTGAGCTACTGGGAGGGAGGGCAGGTTGTGGGATCCCCAGGCATTGAACATCTTGAAAAATCACAGTTCCTGTAAGGTATGTCACTGTTCTTTCTTCTTCAAATCTTTGTGCATGTGGAGCCCACTCATGGTGATTCCCCAGCAGCTTGGTTGGCCTGGAGGTCTGAGTCAGGAGTTCATGTGAAGAAGGACCGGAGAAGTGCCTTGCCAATCTGCAAATCTGCTGTTCATGCTGCCACCAATGAGTAACGTTTGGTTGGACTGAAGACCACATCACTGCTCTATAGATTTTACTAACAGTATTTCGTTGAAACATGCTGCTGAAGAAGACAGAGCTCTCATTAAATGTGCAGGATGATCTAGTTTATTAAATTTGATAAGCTGTACTGATATAGTCAAAAATCAATTTACACAGTCTCTGTGCAGAAATCAATTTATCTTTGACTTTACTACCATAGGCCACAAAAATCACCTGGGTGATTTTCTAAAATACCTTCTTCTATTCAGTAGAATAGACCTAGCTCCTTTCTTCCTGGGAACAAAATAGTGGGAACTTGTCTTTGATGGCAAAAAGATCTATCTGAAGAAATCCCCATTCATGGGAGACTAACTGAAGGACTGTACCTTTTAATGTCCACTCGTGAGAGGACGTGCTCTTCCTGCTTGGCTGATCCATCAGGATATTACACCTACCAGGAGAAGCCATACTACGATACTGAGTTGATGCAGAATGCATCATTCCCATAGCAGTATGGATTCTTGACAAAGAGTCCAATCTTGCTGCCTCTGTCTCTTGATATACATGGCTGTGTAATAGTCCACTAAGATCTGTATTGACAGGCCCTTTGCAACTGGTAGAAAGGACCTGCATGCTAAATGGATAGCCCTCCACGCCAAGACATTTAAGTGGCCCGCTGAATCCATTGCTGCCCCAAGACCATGAGTCTGCAACTGAACTAAGTGAGCTCCCCTGTCTAGATGCATTGGTGATCGGAGTCTTAGCAAGGACTGGAGTTTGAAATGGAATTCCTTGACATATATTGTTAGGGATTAGAAGAGACAAATGAAGAGACAAATGACCCCTTGGGGGATTTCAACCCTTCTTCATGTTGTGAATGCTTGGGTAAAATACTGATTCGATCTGTGACTGTAACAGCCTTAGCTCGAGTCTTGCAAAGGGTGTCATGTAAGTACTTGAGGCCATGTGGCCTAACAGTCAAAGATAGACCCTTATGAGTTTTGAGGGCAAGTCTCAATCTAAGATATTAGCTGACAGATGTTCTGAAATCTCTCTTGAAGGAAAAAGACATTTGCAATTCTGGAGACCAAGATCATCCCGATGAATTCTATTGACTCTGTCAGCATTAGGTTTGATTTCTTTAGGTTGACTGTGAGACCCAAATCAATTAAAAAGGCATGACATCAATGCACATAAATTAAAGCATATCAAACCTCCATTTGACTGCTCATATTCATGAAGAAAGTGGCCTTAATACTCTGTTACTTAATCTGAATTAAGTTACAGCAAATTAAACACTGATCCCCTACCAAGTAGGCAGGGCCTGGAAGTAGCAGCGAGGCATCACAATCATTGACTGACCACTGCCATCAACACCTGGTTTCCGATACACTCCTCCCCTTTATGGTTCTCACAAAGCTCTGTTGTTTGTCTCACCTGGGACAGATGAAGCAGGAAGGAACAAACCTCAAGTGTCAGTGTTGGGAAAAATCTAAAAAGAAACAAATATCTGCACAAAGAATTCTTCACATCTGCTCATTGGCCATGGAAGAGGCCAACAGATCCTCCTCCTCCTCTGCCACAGCAACCACTAAGTCACACCCCACTGAATTATTCAGGACTGTCAATCACTCTGTCAACCTAAAATGTCTCTTCATTTCCATAACCCAGCACCACGCTCTGGGAGGGACTGCTACCCACTGACATCCCTTATCCCCTTGGCACACGGACCCCTGGGACAATGGAGGATGTTCCTGACTCCTCTTGGCTTATACTTTACTCTCCTTTTGCCACCTCTGGAGATGCTTGAGACAGATGTGTAAAAGCCTCCTGTGGAGGAGAAGATGGCAGGAGGTGATGCCCACTCAGCTGCAGAAGGAGCAACTGTGGGGGTACAAAGAAGGCCATCCTGTCTCCCCTGAGAGCCCCCTCAGAGCAGGAGAAGATGGTGACTCCTGCCGAGGGTATAGAGGAGCAGCACAGCTCTGGCCTGGCCTTTGGAGATCTCAAAACTGCAGCTGGACAGCATGACAGATGGAGAAGCGGATGGGAACACCAGCCAGGAGCATTAACTGAAGAGGAGTGAGGCCATGCACTGCACCATGTTTGAGACAGGCATCGGACTGCGAGTCGGCCTACACACTGACTATGCAGAGCTCCCTGCAGCACCACCATGCAGCGAGAGCAGCCTCCTGTAGGAGACCAAGAGCCACTGCTTCACCTCCAACCCCACCTTCAACTGCACGGACACCCAGTGCTACACTGAGGATAAAACAGAATAGTGAACAGCTGCTGATTCAGTGAGCGCTCTCCATCCTGTGCACTGCATGAGGCAGGGCTCCTCTGGAACAAATAATATGTGGTCCTGTAATTAAAGAATGTATTATAATGCATATGCACAGGGCAGCTGAATTAAGGTTACCCAGGCAACTTTAATTCTGGCATTCCCTAACTTCTGTGCTTGACTTTGCAACCTTAATGCTCTTTTAACATAGGGTGGGTTTTTTTGTTTTATATCTAACACTTATTCCTCAAGTGGGGGCGGGGACTGTTATTAGTGCTCCAGTTTGGACCTCTATTTCCATTTTCCAAATGAGACAAGCCCTCAGGCTGTTATGAGTCACAGACATGTCAGGGGCTGGAGGGACACTCACCTTTCACTCACCTATGTACCTGAAAGGGAGCGGACATCTTACCCCATCCTCACACCCTGCTGAGTTCTTCGCTTCAAAGAAACCTGTAAACACTCACCTCAGTTTCTGCACTTTGCGGTTTGGATGTTTCAGTCCCTCACACAACAGCTTAATTCCTGAGTTTCCCAGGACTTTATCTGACAGGTCCAATTCTGTCAGGGTTGGTTTGGTATTGAGAACAGAGGAGAGATCCCTGCAGCAAGCGGCTGTGAGGGAGCAATTCACAAGCCTGCAGGAGACAGATAAACAGAAAGGGAAATTAGTACTCCTATCTGTCCAGTTCCCTCAGTGGGTACCAGTGACTATCTACAAAGATTCCTTTAGTCTGGGAATAAAATCACAATAAAATCGCTGTAGTAGTGGATGCTAAGGACACGATACTATGGGTGGATTTCAATCCACATGCATCTGTAGCTCTCATTGATCGCATACATATGTTATTCTAAGCCAAAGTTCCCAAACTCCATCCCCTGAGCAGAAACACTTGGGCTTGTCCTACTAAAAAGAACATGATTATAAAGAAGGGGTCAAAGGAGTGGAAAGAAATGGAGGGAAGGAATCTCAATGGTAAATAATGAAATGCTGCTGCACTGGAAGATATATTACAGTTTTGTGGATGGGGGGAACCCGTTCTTCTTTCTTGCTCCATCATTTCTACTTAGCACTCAGAAAACAAACCACCACCCATGGAATATGTAGCATTGAACATTCAGGCTTCATAGAGGGGCTCAGTTTTGCCCAAGTCTCAAGGCCCACCTTCCTCTCCTAGTACCCCGGGACACTAGAAAAGGCTGGAATTTCTCTAGCAAGGCCAATCTGATAGATTGTAACAACAGTTTCACTGGAGGCCTAGCCTTCCACCAGTGCAGCTCCCCTGGTGGCAGACTATCTGCTAGCATTAGTAACCATTGCGTCCTCTGACCCTGCTCTTAGAAAAAATGTCAAAAGCCATTACTGCAACTCAGAGAGCTGCCCCAGTGGTAGTGCAATGTGGGAAATTTGCAGTGTTCAGAGCAGACAAGGCTACAGTGTAAATAACAGTGACCAAAGAACAGCAAACAGGGAAATCTGTCTGGGAGCTTGGTAGGGGGATCTTCCTCCTTTTTTCTTTTAGGCTAAGGACTAGGAAGAGAAGGCAATGATGGCTACTGAGGCAGCAAGAGAGGTGACCTAAACAGGAGAGGAGACAAAGATGTCTGGGTGCAGAAGCTAGGGAGTGTACAGCATTCTTGAGTCGGTGCCTGACAGGAGAGAATTATGTATGAACTGTTGCCTGGTAGCGCTCGTGACGGAGAAGATCGGAGGAGCAAAGGTGCAGATGGAGACGATGGAGTTCAGATGGGGATTTGAAGACGTGATGGAAGAGAGGAAGCTGCACACACAACTCAAGATTTACAGACATCTGCTGAACGAGAGGACCTGAAAAGTGTCTGCTACACAAGGGAGTGACTCTTGGAAAAATGTGACCACGAGAACAAGGCAGAGGAAGAGACCAGCTGATGAAGGCAAGGAGGAGAAGCAATGAGAAGGTGAGGTGATAAGGAAGAAGAAGGAGTCCAGGCAAAAGAGAGGAAGAGATGATGGAGATACCCTTGGATCAGAGCTCTAGGAAGGATGGGGGACTATAAGAGAACATAGGTCAGAATGATATGCTGATAGAAAGAACAACAAATGGGAGGGATCCTGGGATTCACAACAATACCAGGAAGAGGCAGGTCTATGTGATTAAGGGCTTCTTACTAAAAAGGACTGACAGACCTGTCACCAGAGCAGATCCAGAGAACAGAAGGGTGTGCTATCTGCCAGGAGCAAGGATGTGAGATATGGACCTGAGGCTGAAATGGAGCCTGATAGGTGTGGCAAAAAAAGTCCATGGATTGTCCTACATGTCGGGACAAATAACAGTGCCAGTCTCCTCTAGAAGACACCAAGGACAGCTAAGTTTGGCTGGGGAAGATACTTAAAGAAGTGGAGGCTTGGGTGATCATCAGTGGAATAGGTCCAGTCCTTAGAGGAGAAGGGCGAAGCCGTGATACAATAACGCAGTTCCACACTTGGCTCAAGGATCGGTCCTGTGAGGAAGGTTGGGGGATGTTTGACCATGGGGATGCATTCATAGAGAGGGGATCCTTTGATGCGCGGGCTAAACCCGAGCACCTGGGGTACTAGCCTTTGGGGATCCAGGCTGGCACGACTGATAAGAGCGGTATGTGGTACCAGTGCTAGTTTTCCTTCTTCTCCCCTGTGGCTCCTGCCCAGAAACCTCCCCCCCCCCTTTACCTCTCTGCATTCTACAGCATCAAGGCAACACACAGGGGAAAGGAAATGCGGGGAGCAAGGGAGCCTTAGTTCCAGCCTAGTTACGTTCTGGAATGGAGGACAAGGCCCATGCTGAAGTTCCCCAGAACCCAGGAACAGGAAGTGTCCATCATCCCTCTAGTGCTGCCTCTGACCAGGGTGCTTTCTGATACCCTTACATGCCCCATCCACATCTCTTCCCTGGGGATCTGTTCCTTCATGTGGAGCTCTAGGACCATTACAGCCTTAAGGTTCCAAGTTTCTGTGGATCTATTAGCCCATATGGGCTTCCCCATCCATGAAGCTGTGGAGCTGACCTCACGGTTGCTATCTGAGGAAGCCTCCTCTTCAAAGATCATCAACTCCAGGGAAGATTCACTCCCAGAGACCATCCATCTCCCAGGTCATGACCCCCACCCCCTCATCTCTATTGCCTCACAGAATTCTGAGTAGCGTGTGAGGAAGATTTAAGAGGATGTTAATACAGATCTCTTTCCATCATTATTCTACATTTAGAAGATGGTAGTGCCCCAAAGCTCCAAGCAGAATTGCAGCTCCATTGTTTTGGGTGCTCTACAAACAAAGATAATGACACAGTCCCTACCCCAGAGGGTTATAGTCTCAGAGAAACAACCAGATAAAGGGTTAAGGGTGGGGAGAGAACATACAAGCAAATTAATCTAGTGATAGGGAACTAAGAATTGTGCCACTTTTCTTACTGCTGGGTGTTTTGTTTTTTTAAATGTGAAATTGGGATAGAGATGAGGAATAGCAGGAACATGTGAATTAGTAAAAGTAAGGAAGTAGGAAAGGCAGGAAGAGAGACGCCATCTTCAGCCCCTGGAGGATCTGCGAGATCTACTTTCACAGTCGCTCTACCAGATTTTAAAAAATTACAAGAACTTTTGGGAAGACTTGCAGGCAATCTTGATCTAAAGCTGTCAATGGTGCAAGAAAAGGCCCAGCACCTCCTTTCTGATACCCATTAGCCTAAATAGGAATGGACTGTTTCTAATAATGAAGGCATCCTGGAGCCAGCTAAAGTGTCTGGCTTATACCAGCAATCATCTCCCAAATCTATGTGGGCATGTTGCCTCTCTCAGGGCCATCCACCTGCGTGTGAATATTTCTATTCCTACCTTCTCCCTTGCTCACTCTAATAGCTGTAAACAGAAGTGATGACAAGCCAGTGCTGCCAGATCTATCCCCGAGGATGAGGAGGCCAAAGGCTGGATCTTCTAGCAAGGCAAATGTCCGCACTCTAGATGAAGATGACTAACTATCAGACACCGTTGGCTGAATATGATTTCCTCACTTGGGAGAAGCTTCTCTCTTCTCAAGCAGTTCACAGATGATGGCAAGAAGCAGGTGAATGGGGTTGTTTCTGAAGGTCAGCAAGAAGCCACACATGCCTTTCATGCCAACAAAAGTGTCTTGGATGCTGTGCCCACATCAGCTACAGCAAAGACAGTCTCATGGCTGAAGAGTTCAGGTCCAGCTGACCAGACCATAACTGAAGACCTTTCCTGTAAAGATTTGGGATTGTTCCATATCAAACAGAGGAGACCTTTCAAAACCTTAAGGGCTCCATGGTCACCCGAGGCCATCTGGCCTGTATGTCCCCTCAGTGTGCAAAAAGCCAATGCTCTTCCATTTCACAGAATCACAGAATATCAGGGTTGAAAGGGACCTCAGGAGGTCATCTAGTCCAACCCCCTGCTCAAAGCAGGACCAATCCTAGAGGCCAGGCTCATCCCACCCTCTAATGGGCCAGAAAAGCTGAGAGATATTCATTCCTCTGCCAGGCACAAAACCAGGAATCCACAGCAATGACCTGCAAGTACTCTGGGAGTTCCTCTATTGCACCATGTGCTAAATAGGGGATATGATGTTCCAGCTGAGATTCCCAAACTAATTTCTGCCATGAATTCACATTCTCCCCGCTTTGGGGACCAGCTTTTCTTTATCCAGGGTTCTTTCATACCGTAATTATCCAGCTCGGTGTTCCCTTTTGCAGAACTCATGAGCATGGAAGCTGCTATTGAGGCAGTGAATGCACAGCCAGGGAAACCGTCAGTAAAAATCAGTGCCTTGCAGTGTGCACACATGCACCACGGCAGCGCTCACGAACCACAGATTTTGCCTTTCATGTTTTTCAGAAGAAGCCCCAAGGGACCAAGCAAACAGAGGGGGTTTTGTGGGGTTTTTTTTTTAAGTTGACACGGTTTTGAAATTCAAACGTTCGAATGAGAAATGCAATGCTATATCTTTGTTAATCCGAAGGATGGGGGATGGCACTGGGGCCAGGCCGAGCAGAGACCTTGCAGTCTCCCCTCAGCTGCTGCGGGGATGGCATGCAGCAGAGGTACGAGTGGCAGAGTTGGCTGGAAAAGGAAACAGTTTGTCCATTTTTATCAAAATGATGGGGTTTTCTGATGAGCCGCTTGACAGCTGACGGGGCCAGTTTCATAGAGTGTAAGGCCAGAAGGGACCGTTAGATCATCTGGTCTGACCTGCTGCATGCACAGGCTATTGAATTTCACCCAAACACTCCTATGTTGAGCCCAATAACTCCAAGCTGTCAAAGCTGTCACAAACGGATGGGCAGGGACAATGTGGAACTGCACTGGGAGAAGACTCATTGCGATTGCAGCTGCTCTGCCAGTGTGTTGAAACAGTGCAGAGGGGCATGGTAGTGGCCATGATGCGATTGCACTGGCTCTGAGCAAGGTTAAACATAGAAGGTGATGTCATCCATTGTGCACTGTTGTAAGCAGGCATGTGTGCGGACGTGCAGTGTTACAGGTGTGTTAGGAAGATGCACTGATGCTATTCTTTAGCATAGACAGTCGCAGAGACTGCTTATCCACTCATCACTCTGTAAAACTGCTGGAGGAACCCAGGTTCAGACTCTTGGGTGTAGGAGCAGAGTGTTTTCCACAGCTAGAACCCCTTGTCAGAGGGGATCAGACCGAAACCTGGCCTGGCCATGTCCCGAGCAAAATGCAAGATCGTCTCTTTGCTAGTAACAACACCAGAGTCAGTGTGAGATGGTGAGAGATGAGAGAGTAAAATGAAGAAAAAGAAAGAAATAGAAAAAAAAAAGATGGGCTTGATGGCACAGAAATAGAAAAGGAGAAGAAAACCCCACCCCCCAAAACACCCCACGTTTGAATCAGGGAGAAGTTAGGCCAGATGGGGATACATGAATGTTAAATAAACAGACATGGACAGTGATTAGATACCCTGATAACAGGCACCTTAGAAATACCTATGATTAAAATAGCTCAAATAATCTTTCTCGCCTTTTGAGTCTTCTCTGACCTTAAGTCATTTCCCCTGGACACACGGCTTACCTCAGTCTCTCCTGCTCATCTGTTGTTTGGTAGCTGGGTTAAATATAATTAAACTGCTAGGCTGAAACTAAAGCAATCCCATGCAAACTGACGGGAAATTTAAACAGATTTCTTAGTAGCTAGACAGTTATATACGGTCATTACACCTGCCCCGGCAAAGAGGGCTGCACTGGTGTAGAATTTCCATGATAACATCAATAATAATGGGATATTTAAAAGGAGAAAAATACAGCTACTTACTTTAGTTTCTTTAATTTACAGTTTGGATCCTTCAAAACTTGACAGAGCAGATAAATAGGCGAATGCTTCGGCTCATCCCAATGCTGTATCCTAAAAAGAGAGAATAGAAATGTTCTATGCTGTCATCTCAGGACAGATTTTAATTCAATTTCCTGAACATTAAAACACCCCTTTGTATGGCGCAATCATACACTGTGTATGAGTTGATCTACAGTTTCAGTTCATTGTAAATACCCCCAAACAATGTATGTATAATACATTACGATGTACTTTACCTACACAAATAGAATAGGTTCTACTAAGTGTAATCCATTTATTTTTTGGACTTCTACAATGCTGGTCCTTTGCGCAGTTAAATAAAATTCTATAGACTCCCACAAATGGGAATGTCTCCAGTGTTTACATGTTTTCATGTTGGGCAGTAATCGTTGCATCATTTCTGGAGATAAACACGTTCATTCCTATTTAATTTAACCAGGAGTGTTAATTTACCCATAAAGATAAAAACCAATAATCTGAGTATTTGTTTATAATTTTACATATGCTGGCTATCACTCAGTATTGTGTAACTGGTGTTACACTTTGTGAATTTACATCCCTATAAGTAACTAGAAATGGTGGTTTATTAGTTCCTGACCCCAAAGAGTACAAGAGGGCAAGTTAATTTTAAGGCAGCATCGCCCTAAAAAATAGTTCAGGGGGAATAGTACAAAAATTAAAGAATATTCTGATGAACTTTAAAGTAAATTTATTTCCATTGTGTTCACACAGTTTTACTGTTCATGCTCTACAAATATTCTAGCAAACAAGTTTACAGACAGGAATGTTGCTGAAACCATGAATATTACAAAATGTTTGCATGGAAGAAAAAATCAGAATTTGTAATCCTGAGCTTTCATATTGGAATTCTGGTTCTAATGTTTATGCTCATTCATTCACAGAACAGAAGCCTGTGAGATGAACCAGGTGTCCAATCAAAATTAATAATTTTGAACTAATACATTTTAACACATATATTGTTCAAACAATCTGTGGGGCGGAAAAGAGACAATTATTAATTGTTAGCCCAGCTCTAATAAGCAGATAATGATACAGATTTGATATTTTGGGTGAAAGTCATTGGCTCTGCTCTCCTCCTTCTATCCCTCTATTTGTTCCGGCATCCCAGCTCCTGAGCTATCTTTGTGCCATTGTCACTCCTTCCCTCATCTGTCTCCTCCAGCTCTCCCTTCTCCTCAGGTCCATTTCCCTTTCAATAAAATAGTACCTAGCGCTCATACAGCACTTTGCATCCATAGATCTCAAAGCTTGTTTTCTGGAAGAAATGTTTATTAAATCAAGTTACCACCTTTCTGGAGCTGGCACGACAGAGACTCCCACTTTCTGCATACACCAGCAACATCCTCTGCATGCTGCTATCCGTGTCCTTCAGATAAACCCTACAAAATGCCCCACCCTGTTCTCTAAGGACAACACCTGTTAACTAAAATACACTTAAGATACAGCAAATAATTATAAGCAACATCCCAAATTCACCTCCAAATATCATATTTTGCAACAAAAAAAATCATTTAAACAATTAATCCAGAATCCTAACACTAACTTATGGTTTTCTCCCATGTGGGGTATCACCCAATCACAACCTTAAGATGCAAAGTCCAGACCTCTACCACCTCAGTGCTAGGAAAAAAAACTCTTGGGGAAGAAATACCATTAATTCCTGTGGGTACGCCTATAGAGGGATTTGATTTTTAACAGTAAATGTCGGCAAACATCAATTTCACCCTGGTTATATCGGTCATTACAACAATGTGTAACACACCCTATCCCTATTAATCCTCCTCCGTCCTACGACGTCAGGGCTGTTAATTGCCCATTTCATTTGAAGTGGTCTCTTATAACATATGTGAACCCCTTATGCTTAACCATCTGTCCCAGCTTGTATTTCAGCTACAATACTCTGGCTACCTTCCCCAGACGTGACATGCTTTGTTCAGGTCAAAGCTTGTCCCTTCCATCAACAGAAGTTGGTCTAATAAAACATGTGACCTCACCCACCTTGTCTCGCTCATATCCTGAAACCAACACAGCTGCAACAACACTGATTTCACCATACACACGCAAACCGATGAAAAATATTTCCATCAATAATAACAGAAATTTACAGATAGGCCAAGTAAGAAAAATGCTGCAGAGTTCGATTTAAAGATATTTACTCTGTATATTTTGATATGTGATTTTAACAATTTGTGCTTCAACGGTTATACAGGTTTAACTTTTTGAATCTCACCATCTATTGTCATTAAATAATTATTGTCTAACTCCCTTCTCATAATATCCACAACTCTGAACATTTAAATTGATCAAAATCTAAAAAAAAATAATAATAATAATAATAATAATAATGCTTGAAACACATAATTTGCGCAACTCTGAAAACTTAAACTGATGAACATTTTAAAAGCTTACAAATAAACATTGATATTATCCATCAAAACTATACAAAGATAAAAATCAAATTCTGCCAAGCCTATCTATGAGGAATGGGTCAGAGAGAGCTCGGCAGCCAAGTGTGAATTAGCACTAGAACACGGGGGGGCAGAATTGTTAGACTGGGTTCTGTTCCTGGGTCTGGGTCTACCATAGTCTACTTAGATATAGCAAATCTAAGTACAACAATACCCGTTTTTTGGGTGTCTGCTGGGAACAAACCTGGAATTTCTCTCTGAAAACATGAGCTTGTACCACTTGACCTAAAGCAGTGGTAGTCAATAGGCAGACTGCCGGCCAAACCCGGATGGCCAGATGCTTTTGAACAAAAGAACATAAGAATGGCCCTACTGGGTCAGACCAAAGGTCCATCTAGCCCAATATCCTGTCTTCCGACAGTAGCTAATGCCAGGTGCCCCAGAGGGAATGAACAGAACAGGTAATCAAATGATCCATTCCCTGTTGCTCATTCCCAGCTTCTAGCAAACAAAGGCTAGGGACACCAACCCTGCCCATCCTGGCTAATAGCCATTGATGGGCCTATCCTCCATGAATTTATCTAGTTCTTTTTTGAACCCTGTTATAGTCTTGGCCTTCACAACATCCTCGAGCAAAGAGTTCCACAGGTTGACTGTGCATTGTGTGAAAAAATACTTCCTTTTGTTTGTTTTAAACCTACTGCCTATTAATTTCATTTGGTGACCCCTAGTTCTTGTGTTATGAGAAGGAGTAAATAGCACTTCCTTATTTACTTTCTCAAAACCAGTCATGATTTTATAGGCCTCAATCATATCCCCCCTTAGTCGTCTCTTTTCCAAGCTGAAAAGTCCCAGTCTTATTAATCTCTCCTCATTCGGAAGCCGTTCCATATCCCTAATAATTTTTGTTGCCCTTTTCTGAACCTTTTCCAATTCCAATATATCTTTTTTGAGACGGGGCAACCACGTCTGCATACAGTATTCAAGATGTGGGCATACCAGGGATTTATATAGAGGCAATATGATATCTTCTGTCTTATTATCTATCCCTTTCTTAATGATTCCCAACATTCTGTTCGCTTTTCTGACTGCCGCTGCACATTGAGTGGATGTTTTCAGAGAACTATCTACAATCACTCCAAGATCTCTTTCTTGAGTGGTAACAGCTAATTTATACCCCATCGTTTTATATGTATAGTTGGGATTATGTTTTCCAGTGTGCATTACTTTGCATTTATCAATATTGAATTTCATCTGCCATTTTGTTGTCCAGTCACCTAGTTTTGAAAGATCCTTTTGTAGCTCTTCGCAGTCTGCCTGGGACATATCTTGAGTAGTTTTGTATCATTTGCAAATTTTGCCACCTTATTCTTTACCCTTTTTTCCACATCATTTGTGGATATGTTGACCAAGACTGTCCACAGTACAGATCCCTGGGGGACACCACTATTTACCTCTCTCCATTCTGAAAACTGACCATTTATTCCTACCCTTTGTTTCCTATCTTTTAACCAGTTATCAATCCATGAGAGGACCTTCCCTCTTATCCCATGACAGCTTACTTTGCTTAAGAGTCTTTGGTGAGGGATCTTGTCAAAGACTTTCTGAAAATCTTTTTATTTACATTTTATCATTATACTTTTTATTATTTTCTCTGGAGTCTGGACCTAGACCAGGAAATTTGGACCTTGACAAAAAATAATTAACTACCCTTGACCTAAAATATCACTACTGTTAGCACAGATGCAGTGACAGACTCAAACTTCTATGTGCCGTAGTCTCTGGGAGAGGAGCAAACATCTACGCTGTGTGGATGTGCATCACGTAAGGAGAGATTTTGGCCCATTTCACCTGCAAGGCAGACGAGTGTCTGTCATCTTACATGCGGGTTCCACTCCCAGCTCTGCCCGCTTTGGCCTTGTCCAACCTCAGTTATCTTAGCTGTGAAATGGATGCGTGATAGTTCACCTCCCCTAAGGGCCATTGTTAAAAGGGTTGTGATGCACACAGCAATATTAGAGCAGCCAATAGAAGGTGGGGATTAGGACTCCTGTGCTCTTAGCTGCTATCTCTGTGCACCTTCTCCTATGCTACAGGGTATTTGGTGGCACTTTCAGTTTAAAAAAAAAGAGAAAAAAAGCATGAGGTTGCACTGATGGTGCAGAAACGTGTGACAGATCTTTGAAGTTTCCAAGGAGAGGTTGGCCAAACACCTGTCAGGGATGGTCTAGGTTTATTTGGTCCTGCCTCAGCACAGGGGACTAGATGACCCCTAAAGGTCCCTTCCAGCTCTCTGTATCTATGATTCTACACTGCCAGTGTTGTAGTGATCAACTATACCAATTTTGCTCCAGGGGCATAGCATAGACAAGCTCTTAGTAGCACAGGACGTTTTCTTCACAGTCTTGGGCGTCCATTCTCAGATTGTTGCGTGCTGAGGTGCTGCACAGACTGACTATGGGCCGTTCTGCACTTTGGCCATTTCATAGCAATATTTAAAGCTTATAGTTTTGCTTGAAGTGGTTTAACTAGATTTAAAGCCGAGATGAAAGCCTGCAGCACACAATGTCAATGAGGGTACTGCTCAAATCAACTGTAGTAGTCTGAGAACAATGCCCTAAAATGACAAACAAGTACAGAGCAACCCACTGTCATTTGGTCCCAACAGTTCCTGGCCACTGAGCACTCTGAGGACAGCACCCAAACTACGAAAGAGCAATTTGCACCATCAACCTGGAAGTCAGCAATGAGTTTTACCCAGCTACTGTGTGTAACGGCAGGGGTTTGTGGGTGTTCTGTTTTGCAAGGGGAATGTTCTTTTTCAGACATTCACTGAGTATAGGCAGAAACGCCTGTCCTTGAAATTCAGTGTTTAGTGAAATTTAGAACAGGAAGGACAGCTGAGTTTGGATAAAGAGAATCTGAAGAAGATAATGACTTATTTTTTCTGCCTTTATTGAGGAGAAGAACATAGTTTTACACTGAGGGCATAGATATTCCCTGTTCTTTGTAGTGTCTTTGCGCCACAATGATGGACTTTGCAAAGTAGTCAAAACGCAAGAAAAATAATGTTTTATCTGTTAATTAAACTACAGATTTCTGAACTCAGGTGATACTTACTGATATAGCCACTTCTGTCGTCTTGGAAGCATGTCTTCCCCATGGTCTTCAAAAGCAAATGTACAGCAAGATATGCAAAGTGACTCCAGTCGATGACAATTTTTTATACAGAATGAAAAAGCCACCTGATCCATTTGGGTAAGTTTATTTGAATTTAATGTTAGTGCAGTCAATTGATCCAATGCACTTTTCACAAAGTTTTCTTCATACATCTCAAACATGCAGTGAAACTCCTCAAGGTTATAAATATGACGTGTCTCCTGATGCACGTTGGACAAAGGTAAATATTTTTGTTGGTTTGTTTGAACCCACTTCAGCAAATCTGGCTTAATTTTAGGTGAAATTTTACAGGAAAATTTTTCCTCCATGATTTGCATTCTTTCTTCATTTAAGAGACCAAACAGGAATCGCACTGTTAACATTAAGTAATTTCCAGAGTTTCCATAGTTTTCTAATAAAGTTTTCACATCTTTCTTGGGAGTCCCTGAATCTTCCATTGTCTCTTCATCTTCCTCCAGCACATAAAACAAAGCTGCAAAAAACTCCTGAAAGCTTAAGTGAATGAAGCTGTAGGCATTCACACAGTCAATGTCTTTTTGAAAAACGTCCTTGTTCAAAGACAGGGGAAAAGAGTCAGTTTGATTTAAGCCAAACTTCTTGAGTTCTGCTTCCTCAAACAGTATCTTCCGTTTCCAGATGCCATAAGCAGCTAAAGAACAAAGTCGCCGCAGGTTAGCTTGCATGTGTTGCTTCAAATTGCTGCTGACAGGCTTCGCTAAACTGGAAAGACAGAGCATGTACATTCCAGTGACTGACTTTGAAGTTTGTGCAAGATCCTCACCTTTTTCAAACTGTTGTTTCACAACAGTGCAGATGATCCAACACATGATGGGAATAAAGCACATAGTGAAGAGAATGTCATTTGCTTTCACAAATTGTAAAGCTTGTCTTGCTTGTTCCTTGTTTCCAAAGAACTTGTGGAAATATTCTTTCCTGTCGGCTTCAGAAAACCCCAGGATCTCTGCATAACGTGAACACTCCAAACACTGCAAGAGTTTCTCCAGAGCAGTTGGTCTTGAGGTGATTAGCAAATAGGATTGGGGAAGAATCTTTTTCCTGAATAAACTGCTCAGTATGATTTCCACTGGCTTCTTCTCCCAGGGATCAGAGCACAGATTTTCTGTCTGATCAAAAGAGAATCTCAGTTCATCAAAACCATCAATTATGAACAAGAGTTTTTCTGGCTTCATCAAAATCTCATTAACTGGTGCATTTGTATTCGGCCAATTTTTAAAAAGCATGTCAACCACACTTCCCTGCTCAATAAGGTTTGTTTCTCTGCAGTTTATGTAGAAAACATAATCAAATTTTTTCTTATAGAGTTCCCCAGCTGCCCAATCGTACATAATCTTTCTTGATGTCATTGTTTTCCCAATCCCTGCAGCTCCCAGCAGCACAACAATTTGTGGTGTTTGTCCTTGTTTATCACGTGTAAATAGGGTGTCTATCGTAACTACAGAACAAGCTTGTTTAGTCTTGATTTCTTTGTCTCTCCGACTCATGGCCATTATTTCATGTTCTCTCTCCTTTGCATGATGAGGGTCGTCTAGAATAATCAGCTTCGGATATCTTCTGTTTAGAATCACATTGTCTGTAGTAAGACTTGTCATGTTTTGTATGACTTCATACTTGTTTTTAACATCTTCTTTATACTTCTTCCTGTAACCTAAATCAGTACATGAGGCATTAGAAGTATTGAACCAGAAGCTCTGAGAAAAGACTTGATCTGTTACAATAAAACAAATAATAATGGTACCTGAAACTGATATTGCACCTGTCCTCAGAGAATCCAGAAATCATTTTACTATGGGCCTGATTCTGCAGCCCTAATTCATAAAATTGTCCTAGTGAAATGATTTATGTGAGTAAGGACTGTGGTTATCACTTTACCCCCCACTGTAAAGCAGCCACTTCTTGGGAGAAACCTGGCAACTGTTTATCAGTGCATAGCAACACTATACAACAAGTTAATGTACAAAGTGCAATTGAAACAGTGCTGGGAATTTAGGTGGAGAAAATGTAACTTCATAAACTAGAATTTGCCCAAGGCACTTGGGTTTGAATGAAGGTATCATAGTGTCTTTATTGACCACAACTGGATGCCTCCAGTTATCGTCCTTGCTTAGGAGATGGTGCCCCTAGCAGCAGAACATCCTCTGGCACCAGGCTGGTGCATTGGCTCAGTACTGACCCGTGTTGTGCCCATGTCTGTATTAGAAGTTGCCCACGGTAACAAGAGTCCCACTCAGCCCATTATATAGAATTGTTTGTAAAAGTCGGCCAGAGTTTAAAATAGAATGGCTGGTACAACTGGAGTGTTTACAGTCGAGAAGACTGGTGCTCAGGGGCCTGCAATGCTCCTGGTAAAGGACAGGTTGGCATGGAAACAGAGGTGAGAGACTCTAGACATGGGAGGAAGTGTTTATAATTGAAATGGCCAACTGGCGTTGTGGTCAGTTGATTTTGCTGGCATGAGGTTGCTCCCCGTTTTGAGCACTCTTTATCTTGGGGCAGAGGGGTGTCACTAAACAGGGCAGTGGGACGTATGCATCTTTACCATCATGGCTGCCATCCTTGTAATTTCCCGTGATCCACCCTGACACTGTTGGACCTTCGTCATCCTGAGCCTGAAAGCCATCCTGACCAGCCCAAGCCAGAGGGAGGGACTCAAATGACATCATTGTCTCCACTGGCTAAATCCTGACCACCACCCTGGCATGTCAGCTTGGGGTTCCTGCTGTCACCCCCTCCCTGGTGTGTCATTTTCCTTCCCAGTCTTTCCCTTTATACCTACTGTCCAGTAAGTTCATGGCTTAGCCAGCCAAGACAACTCCATCTTTTAGAACACTTCTGTGAGTCCAAACCAAAAAGGAAGACAAAGGCAATGCCTTAAACAGCCTGACTCTGGTAGACATTTGCCGGGTCTTAGAGTGTCTGATCAGACCATGTGCTGGGCCTGTGAGTCCCCAGCAGTGATGCTGGAAGCGAAAGTCAGCACCAGAGAGAGGGCCTGCATTTTCCCTTTGCTATGCTTTTCTCCCCCCTTTGTGTGCATTTGTCTTGTTTTGTCTTAAAGTATTTCAGCAGCAACACAAAGGCATTTCCTGGGGACTGATGCTGGCTGCTGCCCATTAAACCATAGGGAATGCTCTTCACCTCCGGTGCTATTACCACAGTCACCACTGAAATCTGTTGCCTTTGGCAGTAGGTAGCCTTACTGCTGAATTCATGATATTCCCGAGACTAGAAAATAATAAGGAAACCCTGTGCTGAAAGTATGATCTGGAAAGGTGTTTGTTCCAGCAAAGGATCCAAATGAAAAAGCAGGAACCCAATGTTCTTAGGTAATTTACCATGTAGTTATCAGTCACTTTATGAAGTTCTGTTTGTGGAATACAGCAAGAGGCGTTGTGTTTGTGTGACCTCTCTCTGTCTGTTTCTGTTCTGGATTGGTCTGCACTTTACATAATGAGCAGGCTACATCATCAGGAAAACAGAACAACTTAAATTGGGGCAGAGTTATTCAGGCGCATTTGTAAAGAGAGGGAGTCTTCTTCCAAGCAGCCATGTTTCTAAGCAGATTAGGCTGAACAATTAAAGGGCCCACGTCAATTCTGCCCTAGTGCAGGAGGTGGACTAGATGGCTCATGAGAGCCTTTCCAAACCTAGGGAACTAAGACAGACACAAAGGGAAGCAGAGAGATTTTTATTTGGGACAATTATAATCAAGATGGAACTACTGGTTTGGAGGGTAGTATAGTTTTTACTATATTCAATTATTCATATAATGCTCATTGCCCAATCAGATGTTATTTTACAAAAATAAGTTTGAAAACAATTTACTTTATCTTTTGTGGGGTGGAAAGAGGATATTTTATTCCCCTAACTTAGTTATTAACAGATGCTCGTCAAAAGTAAACTAAAACCTATAGAATATTACTATGTGCTGGTAGGATCTAGAGCCCCAGTTGGTGATCAGGGCCCCATTGTACTAGGTTCTGTGCACACACATAAGAAAAAGACAAATCCTGCCTGAAAGAGCTCACAGACTAAACCAACAAAATGCTCCCTGCATTGTGCTCTGGAGGCAGCTAAACTCTCCCCCTGGGGGACTGTCCAGGTCAGAGAGTTCCAAAGGCCTCTAGGGAGAGCCCCGCTGCCAGCCCTGGAGCGTTCCATCCCAGGGACCCCGCCAGATCCAACCCAGCTGAGCTGCTCTGTCACCGTGGGGAACAGGGGAGAGGAACAGGAATGACTGTAACAGGGTTGAGTTTAGCTCCATCACAGAGCACATGGATTCTAACATTGCTGCACTAAAGAGTGGCTCCCCACTGGAACTTACAGTCCTGTGAGACACTGAAAAGCGGCCTGGAGTCTTTGGAACCGCAGCTCTCTAGGTTTGCTGGCTACCTGGCTGTTTGTATTGCACTGAATTTGTTTCCTTAATGAAAAACAGCTTTGGAAATAAAGTTTGAGCATCTGGCCCACCACTGGCATCCCTGCTTATTGTCCCCTGGCTTCCTGCTGAGATTTAGAATTTGGCATTTGTGCCATCAGCCTGTTGTTTCTCCTTCTGCTTCTATTGCTGCTGGCCTGGGGCATATTCCAGGAGGAGACTCCCAGGTTTTAAAGTGGCTATATGTTTCTTACCTTTCTCTTTTCCTTCTTTGAGTTTAGCAGCAGAATCTCGGAGATTGATCTGAGTGAAAACGTCTATGGTTACATCTACTGCAGCCTCTCCACCATAGAATTTCATCAGGAGGTTCTTTGTATCTGTCCTGTCGGCATTGTCCAGACAACCTTGAGGGATGTTACCTTTCCCCTTAAGGGCAGAGTGTGATAGTTTGTCTTTAAATCTTTTGAAGTCTCCCTGAGAAAGGTTGTCAAGGGCATGTACGAGCAGATCACTGATTCTGCTGCTTTGGTTTCCCATCACTGGATATCAGGAAATGAGCTAAAATACAATGAAAAGTCCCATTATTAATAAGTGATATGGTAGAGAAAGCAAGTGCGATCTAGTGGCGAGAGTAGATCACCGGGGCACATAACTCCTGGGTGCTTTTCCTCATAAATGGCTCACTGGACTTGGTCTCTCTGTGCCTCAGTCTCTCCATCTGTAGAATAGAGATAATCATACTCCTCAAACTCACAGGGCTGCTGTGCAGCTTAGCCAGCATTGGTAAAGCCTGTTGAGGATGAAAGGTGCTATAATAAAATAAAATAATAATAATAGTAATTATCACCCAAATGAATTTCAAAATGCAAGGTTGGGATCCCCTAAATTAATTACATTTCAGAAAACAACCACTCAGTCTGGAATCTGCACATCACAGCCCTGGGGAATCAGGCCCCGTGTACTGAGATCCAGTGCTAGCTTGTGATGACCTCAGGAGGTTTTTTGCATAGCAGAGCACACCAGGTAAAAGGTACCTGTGCTAATTTCTAACAGTGATCAGGCCCCACAACCTGAACCTATAAACTAACTAGTTCCGATCAAAATTAGCCCATCCCAAAAGAGTGACGTACTTACCATTCGCCAGAAAGCTACTGCAAACAATAACGGTTGTCCCTAATTAGAGTTGTTTCTCTTAGTCTTCTTGATGCTCAACCACAGATGCACAGGGCATCTAGAAAGAAGAACAGGGAATTTGCTCAAAGTTTATTTCCACAACAAAGAGAAACAGAAACATCTCCAGTTAAAGCTAATCTTCAAAGCTTTTTGAATTTCTAGAACAGTTCCTCATAGGACAGCAAGTAAGGTTTTAAACCTTCCTGGTGATTTTTTATAGATATAAAACCTCTTCTTGGTTTTTATTCCTTCTGGAAGTTTGTCTTTTGGCTCCACTCCTTTGGCATCAACAACTGGCAAAACTTTTCCAGTGATCTATTTACACCACAGACTCCATGAACTTGTTCATCTTTTTTCACCTGCCCTCATATTCTGCGTTGGGAGAAAATAATGTAGTAGCTTTAACCAAGCAAGTAGCAAGTCTAATCAAAACAAACAACCTATAAAAAGGGCCATGTCTGAGTATTTGCTCAATGATCTCAGCAGACGGTGGGGCTGAAGTCCTTCTCACTCGTGCTTTCCTGAGGTGGAACATTACCACTATTTTTAGTTTTAAAACAGCATGAGAAAGAGGGGTTTGGAAAAAAATAAAGGAAGCAGAAGTGGACCTTCATGGGCCAGGAATAGAATAAGCTGAAAAAGTGAACCTGGAACAGCTTTACAAGTCACTTTCCCAGTCACTCAGGAAGAAGTTGCTGCTTGATAAATGGAGAGAGGGAGGAGGAATTGCTGATACACCCCTGTGAGATTCTTTATCACCGCTGTCTTTCTGGGGCAATCCCCTTTATTCCCTCGAAGATCAAATAAGCAATTCCACTTGGGGTGCAAAACCCCCACCTTACTAGCTCACACCCCAGTGGCACCATTTGAGGCTTTGTGTTCTTATTTTGAGAATTTCTCAAGTTTGTTATATTCATTTGCAGCTCCCCAAAGCCCATGTCCCAATGGAAAAGTGGAAGCAGGACATCAGCCGTTCATTTCAGCAGAGAAATGAGAAAAATGGTGACAAGGGATCTGCTAGCCTCAACCCTTTTAAGATGGAAGCACAGAGGGTGGTTTCTGCCTGGTTTTACGACAAGGTACCAGATCCTCTGTAGGCATAGGTCAGCACAGCTCTGTGGATGTCAATGAGCCATCCTTGATGACACCAGCTGCGGATCTGGCCAAAGGACAATTCACATCTTGGAAACGACACAGGGTCTGGGAAGAATGCAACGAGGTGGCCCATATCATAGAATCATACAAATCATAGAATATCAGGGTTGGAAGGGACCTCAGGAGGTCATCTAGTCCAACCCCCTGCTCAAAGCAGGACCAATCCCCAACTAAATCATCCCAGCCAGGGCTTTGTCAAGCCTGACCTTAAAAACCTCAAATGTAGGGCTGCAAAGGGATCTTGAGAGGTCATCTAGTCCAGCCCCCTGCACTGAGGCAGGACCAATAAACCTAGACCATCCCTGCAAGCATTTGTCTGATCTGTTCTTCAAAGCCTCCAATGACAAGGATTCCACAACCTCTCCTGGAGGCCTATTCCAGAGTTTAACAACCCTTATAGAGAGTTTTTCCTAATATCTAACCTAAATTTCCCTTGCTGCAGATTAAGCCCCTTATTACCTGTCCTTCTGTGGACAGGGAGTACAATTGATTTCTGTTCCCTTTATAACAGCCCTTAATAATTTGAAGATTGTTATCAGGTCCCCCTCCCCTCCCAGACTTCTTTTCTCAAGACCAAGACTATGTCTACACTTAAAATGCTACAGTGGCACAGCTGCAGCGCTTCGGTTTAAACACTATCTACAATGACTAGAGGAGGCTCCCGTCGCTGTAGTAAATCCACCTCCTTGAGAGAGGATAGCTAGGTCGATGGAAGAATTCTTTCGTTGACCTCGTGCTGGTCTACATCTGGGATTAGGTCGGCTTAACTACATAGCTCAGGGGTGTGGCTTTGTCACACCCCTATGCAATGTAGCTGGGTCAACCTCATTTCTCAGCGTAGACCAGCCTGAAACTTCCAGAGTTTTTTTTAGCCTTTCCTCATAGCTCAGGTTTTGTAAACCTTTTATCATTTTTGTTGCTCTCCTCTGGAACCTCTCCAGTTTAGCCACATCTTTCCTAAAATGTGGCATCCACAACTGTTCACGGCACTCCATCTGAAGCCTCATCAGTGCCGAGTACAGCAGAACAGTTACCTCCCCCATGGTTTGCATATGACACGCCTGTTAATACACCCCAGAAACATATTAGCCTTTTTCGCAACTGCATCACATTGCTGACTGATATTCAATTTGTTATCCACTGTAACCCCCATTACCACGTAGCCAGTCATTTCCCATTTTGTAGCTGTGCATTTGATTTTTCCTTCCTCAGCGTACTACTTTGTGCTTGTCTTTACTGAATTTCATCTTGTTGATTTCAGATGAATTCTCCAAATTGGCAAGGTGATTTTGAATTCTAAATCCTGTCCTCCAAAGTGTTCGCCACCCCTCTAGCCATGGTGTCATCCACAGATTTCATAAGGCACTTCATTATCCAAGTCATTAATGAAAATATTATCTGGTACTGGACCCAGGACTGACTCCTATGATACGCCCACCCTGTTTGATAGCAAGCCATCGATAACTATTCTTTGCATATGGTCTTTCACCCACTATATATATATATATGGGTCCCTAAAGAGTGGGGTCACAGGGGGCCTAGATTTGCTTGCATCAGCGTGCACACAGAGTGACTATCATAAGTGTTGCCCTAGAGACATCCATCTGTTGAGGAAAGTGACATGGATGCTATGGTCCCTATCTCGGGTTAGTCTCCTACTGCAGCCTTTAGCTCAGACAAACTCCCCAGGACATCTCTTTTACAAATGGCTCTTACACCTCAAAAAAACCTACGTTAAAGAACATTACGGTTGCAAAGTCAAGCAACCAAAAGTTAGGAAATGCCAGAACTAAGGCTGGCTGTGCCACCTGAATCCTGCTCCCTTGAGCAAGTGCACCACGATACAGTCTTTAGTCTTTCCACGGGACCTGTGCCTCATTCAGTGAGTGGGCAGTTAGTATTTATTTTTATCCTCCTGAATCAATGTGTGGCCTCAGGCCTTATGCTACACACCCCATTCAGAATTAATTTCTTTCTGGGTGTTTCTATGGTGCTCT
Organism: Eretmochelys imbricata; assembly: GCF_965152235.1. Lineage (NCBI taxonomy): Eukaryota > Metazoa > Chordata > Testudines > Cheloniidae > Eretmochelys > Eretmochelys imbricata. Next base: position 18,991,432 of record NC_135577.1, read on the forward strand.
CACCTTTGTATCTGAGGAATTAAAAACATGAATTAATTTATCTTTGCAACTTTCCTGTGAGGTGAAGGGTTATTATTATCCCCATTTTACAACTGGGGAACTGAAGCACAGAGAGATTAGACTGTCAGGAGTATCCATGAATTTTAGTTGTTCAGCTTGGGACACCTAGGGCCTGATTTTTCCAAAGTACAGAGCATTGTACAGCACTTCATACATTCAAAGTACAGCTCCAGTCGACTTCAGATGTAATTGTGAGGGCTGAGCACTTCTGTAAAACTGGTCCAGGTGCCTCATGCCGGACACCTAGAAAATGAGGAACACACAATTTATGGCCAGCTGTGAGCACTTTGATTTAAAATGACTTGCTGGCCTCACATGGGAATTCTGGCAGAGGCAGGGATATAATCTAGCTTTCCAGGACAGCATTCAGCTGCCTTAACCATGACATCATCTTTTCTCTTCCTATAATAAAATGCTTCGTTCACAATACAAATTCCAGCTTCTGCAACAAATGAGGCCAGGGTCCTATAGACAACAGCAGACACTGCTCTGTTGCCATGCTTAGCCGGAGAAAGTCAATACTGTAATATCCTGTTTTTTTAGGCTCTGAGGACAAGATTTTCAAAGTAACCAGTGATTTTTGAAAGCATAATTGGGACACATTGAAGGGTCCTGATTTTCAGAGGGTAGTACTTTCTGAAAATTAGGATCTTGTCATATATCTCAAGTTGGGCACCCAAAATCACTATTGACTATTTAAGTATGTATCAACAGTAGAACAGTCATTAGGCCAGAGAGAGCAACTGTGAATGGCTCTGTGGTTAGGTCACCCACCTAGGAGATTGGAGACCCCCAAGTCCCAATCACTCATTATTTATCCACTGTGGAACAGCTTCAAGAGGAGAGACAGAGAGAAAGCCCCCTCAGAATATCCCATAGCTCAGTAGTTAGAGTGTTCTCCTGAAAGATGGAAGACACTGTTCAAATCTTTACTCCCCCTCTCACAAAGAGGGTGGAAAGTAACCTGGGTCTCACACATCCCAGATAAGTGCTCTAACCACTACCCTAAAAGTTATAAGAGAGACAGCACCACTTCCTCCTCTGGTTGTTCTATGTAGAGCAAGGCAGACACCTAGCTAGCTCCCTCAAGAAACTTCTCAGGTGCCTGAACTGCCTGACTCCCATTCGTGGATCTCTAAGCAGAGATAGGCATCTCCCAGCAGAGATAGGCATCTCCCTGAAGCCCAACTTAGGAGCTTGTCTCTGAGGGAAGGAAGGGGCTCACCCCAAACCCATGTCGTTGGCATCTCTAACTGGATAGATAAGCATTTCGCCACCTAGTATGCTGGACTAACCCTAGCCGGGGGAGCTGTACCCTTTGTAAGCCTAACCATATCATGGGATGCTCTACCAGCCTGAGGTCTAACACTAGCTCGTAGAGCCCTCTCCCCATAACCCTAACACTAGCCCAGGAAACCGTACAGCCCCTAGATGTAACCCCAGCTGGGAGGCCCTATCCTTTCCAACCTTAAACCTAACTCAGGGAGCCATACTGTCTCCAGGCCTAACCCTAGACTGGGGAGCCTACACTCTGTATCCCTAACCCTAGCTCAGGGAGCCCGACCAGTCTGAGAACTAATCCTAGCCCAAAGAACCCTATACTTGGTAACCCTAAACCAGGGAGCCCTACCAGCTCCAGGCCCAAGTCTGACCCTGGGAGCCTTTCTAACCCAAACCCCAGCCCTCTGCTATCCACCGAGGCCTATCCCTAGCCTGAGGAGCTCTACCAGCCACAGGAATAACCCTGGCCCAGTGAACCCTATCCTTTATAACCGTCTGAGACCTACCCCTTGTTACCCAACTCTAGCCTGGGAACCCTATCTGCCCTGGCCCAGAGAGACCTACTCTTTCTAAGCCTAACACTAGCCCAGGAGCCCAACCCTTAGTAATGCTAAATACCTATTAGCCACAGGCCAAACCCTAGGACAGAGAGCCCTACCCTTAGTAGCCCTAATCGGGGGAGCACTATCGATCCCAGGCCTAACACTACCCTTAGAGGCCTATGTGACCTTAAGTTCTCTTGCCATGTGGTCTTTCTTTCTTTGTTCCAAAAACAAGCTATCCATCACATTGCATGGAAAAACCTCAGCGTTCTGTCCATAGGCATGTCCTTGCATACCTTGCTGAGTTCCAAGGCGTGTCTGCCTTCTCTCAATGCGTCAGTTGTATCGCTGATGGTCCTTAACGAGCCATCAAACAGGCTAGGCAGAGCTGAAACCAACTTGTCTGGGGTGTCAGCCAGAAGCATAGCATAAGTTTGAAATACAGACAGTATAGAGCCAATATTCAAAACTTCAACTATAAAAATGATACACATACACAGAGAGCATAATCATAACCAGCAAATCATAACCTTGTCTTAGACACCTCATTTGACCCCCTTTATATGAGATTTGGTGCAACTACAGGACCTTGGTTGCAACAATGTTTTATACGGTCCCAGTTCAAGTCAATAACATCACAGCCTACTGTTTGTAACCATAACCCTAGACTGACGATCCCTACTGGCCAAAGACCTAAACCTAGCCCAAGGATCTTTAGATTTACTAACCTAATCCTACGCCGGGGAACCATTTAGTAACCCCAACTCTAATCTAGGGAGCCAGGGGCTTTTTAACCTTACTTTATCCAGAGGATCCCTATGGGACCCTATCAAGGTTCCTCCCCCACTCTGAACTCTAGGGTACAGATGTGGGGACCTGCATGAAAAACCTCCTAAGCTTATCTTTACCAGCTTAGGTCAAAACTTCCCCAAGGTACAAAATATTCCACCCGTTGTCCTTGGACTGGCCGCTACCACCACCAAACTAATACTGGTTACTGGGGAAGAGCTGTTTGGACGCGTCTTTCCCCCCAAAATACTTCCCAAAACCCTGCACCCCACTTCCTGGACAAGGTTTGGTAAAAAGCCTCACCAATTTGCATAGGTGACCACAAACCCAAACCCTTGGATCTGAGAACAATGAAAAAGCTTCCAGTTTTTACAAGAAGACTTTTAATAAAAAATAGAAGTAAATAGAAATAAAGAAATCCCCCCTGTAAAATCAGGATGGTAGATATCTTACAGGGTAATTAGATTCAAAAACATAGAGAAAAACCTAGGCAAAACCTTAAGTTACAAAAAAGATACACAGACAGAAATAGTTATTCTATTCAGCACAATTCTTTTCTCAGCCATTTAAAGAAATCATAATCTAACACATACCTAGCTAGATTACTTACTAAAAGTTCTAAGACTCCATTCCTGGTCTATCCCCGGCCAAGACGACTACAGACAGACACAGACCCTTTGTTTCTCTCCCTCCTCCCAGCTTTTGAAAGTATCTTGTCTCCTCATTGGTCATTTTGGTCAGGTGCCAGCGAGGTTACCTTTAGCTTCTTAACCCTTTACAGGTGAGAGGAGCTTTCCCCTGGCCAGGAGGGATTTCAAAGGGGTTTACCCTTCCCTTTATATTTATGACAGACCCAATCCCTAATCCATATAACCCTAACACAGACAACCCTACTGACCACAGACCTAAACCCACCGTGGAGATGCCTACTGTTAGTAGCCCTAACCCTAGCCCAGGAAGCCCTACAGGCCCCAGGCCTAATCCTAGCCCGGGGATCCCTACCCTTAGTAGCCCGGGAAGCCCCACTGGGCCCTAAACTTAGCCCGGAGAGGCCTACCATTATTAGGGTTACCATATGTCTGGATTTTCCCGGGCATGTCCGGCTTTTTGGTTTTTAAATAGCCATCTAGGAGGAATTTGTAAAAAATCTAAAAAGGTCTGGGATTTCCCTCCCAATGCAGAGCGTGACGTGGCTGACAGGGCGGCCGGGCAGGATTGAGCCGCTCACATCGGGGCCTCCAGCAGCCAGAGCCCCACCCCTGCAGCCTCAGCGCGCCGCACCGGCAGCATTCGGGGTGGGGGAGCGCAGCAGCGTATCTGGCAGCGGCTCTGCACGGAGCCAGACGCGCTGCTCTAAGCGGCGCGGTAAGGGGGCCGGGGAGATGGAGAAGGGGCATGGGATCCTGGGGGGCAGTCAGGGGACAGGGAGCAGGGGGGGTTGGATGGGTCGGGGGTTCTGGGGGGGGCAGTCAGGGGATAGGGAGCAAGGGGGGTTGGATGGGTTGGGGGTTCTGGGGGAGGGGGCGCCTGTCAGGGAGCGGGGGTATGGAGAGGGGTAGGGGCAGACAGGGGCGGGGGGGGTTGGATGGGTCTGGGGTTCTGGGGGGGCAGTCAGGGGACAGGGAGCAGGGGGGTTGGATGGGTTGGGGGTTCTGGGGGGGGGCTGTCAGGGGGCGGGGGTATGGAGAGGGGTAGGGGCAGACAGGGGCGGGGGGGGTTGGATGGGTCGGGGGTTCTGGGGGGGGCAGTCAGGGGACAGGGAGCAGGGGGGTTGGATAGGTTGGGGGTTCTGGGGGGGGGCCTGTCAGGGAGCGGGGGTGTGGAGAGGGGTAGGGGCAGTCAGGGGCAGGGGGGGTTGGATGGGTCGGGGGTTCTAGGGGAGGGGCAGTCAGGGGACAGGGAGCAGGGGGGGTTGGATGGGTCGGGAGTTCTGGGGGAGGGGGCGCCTGTCAGGGAGCTGGGGTGTGGAGAGGGGTAGGGGCAGTCAGTGGCAGGGAGGGTTGGATGGGTCAGGGGTTCTGGGGGGGGCAGTCAGGGGACAGGGAGCAGTTGGATAGGTGTGGGAGTCCCGGGGATCTGTCAGGTGGCAGGGGTGTGGATAGGAGTCGGGGCAGTCAGGGGACAGGTAGGGGGTGGGATTCTAGGGGGGCAGTTAGGGTTGGGGGGTCTCAGGAGCGGGCAGTCGGGGACAAGGAGAAGGGAGGCTTAGATAGGGGGTGGGGTCCAGGGGGTCGGTTAGGGGCAGGGGTCCTGGGAGGGGGTGATCAGGGGACAAGGATCAGGGGGGTTGGATGGGTTGGGGGTTCTGTGGGGGGCAGTCAGGGGGTGGGAAGTGGGAGGGAGTGGCTGGGGGGCAGGGCGGGGCTAGGCCCCCCATGAAGTGTCCTCTTTTTTGAAAGTTCAAATATGGTAACCCTACCATAATTTACCCTAATGCCGTCCCAGGGAGCCCTACCCTTAGTAACTCTAACCCAGGCCAAGGAGCCCTAACAGTCTAAAGTGTTGGCAGACTCCAGGCACCCCAAGACTTGTTCAATCCTAACCCTGAGCCCAGGATTCCTACCAACACCAGGCCTAAACTGACCCCAGGGAGCCTTACTTTTGGTCACCCTAAGCCTCGCCTGGGAAGCCCTACTCACCGCAGGCCTAAACGTAGCCTGGAGAGGCCTACACATCGAAGCCTTAACCCTACTCCAGGCAGCCCTAGCTGTAGTAAATTTAGCCCTAGTCTGGGGATCCCTATTGGCTGCACTTCTCACTGTAGCCCAGGGACCTCCTCCCCTGGCAACCATAACCCTAGCTTGGGGAGTCCTACCAACCTCAGGCCTAACCTGATCCATGGAATCCCTACTCTTGGTAACCCTAACCCTAGCCTGGGGAGTTCTACTGGAGCCAGGCCCCAAACTAGCCCATAGAGGCCTACTGTTAAGGAGCAGTATCACCTTGTTCTAATGGTTACTGCCCTCCCTGTTAGAAATTTGTGCCTTATTTCTCATTTAGATTTGTCTGGCTTTAACTTCCAGCCACTGGTTTTTGTTATGCCTTCCGGAGTTAGTTTAGAGTCCTTTAATGCCTGATATTTTCTCTCCATGAAGGTACTTTAAACACCATAATCAAGTCACCTCGTGGCCTGTTCAACTAAGCGAAGTACACTGAGGCCTCAGATCATTTTTTGTGGCTCTTCTCTGCATCCTCTCCAAATTTTCAACATCCTCTTAAAAGTATGGACAGCAGAACTGTACACAATTTTCTAGTATCAGTCCCACCAGTACCATAAACAGAGGTAAAATCACCTCCCTGTTCAGACATCCAGGACTCACATTAGCCCTTTTTGCTACAGCACTGCCTGGGAGCTCAAGTGGAGTTGTCTGTTCTCTATGATCCCTAAACCCTTCTCAGAGTCACTGCTTTTGGGATACAGACCCCCACCCCCATTTTGTAGGCATGGCTGCACTCTTTGATCCACGATGTGTGAACTGGCATTTGGCTGTATTAAAATGCACTTTGCTTGAATGGACGCAGCTTACCAAGTAACCCAGATTGCTCTGTGTGAGTGCCTTATCTTCATCATTAGTCACCACTCCAATCTTTGGCCCATCTGCAAATTTTTAATCAGCTGTGATTTTATATTCACTTCCAGGTCATTGATGAAAATATTGAACGTAAGGCCTAGAACGGATCCCCACAGAACCCCATTAGAAACACACCCATTTAATGGTGATTCCCCACTGACAAGAATTCAGCCCAAATACAGAGCAGCTCGAAACGGTACCATTCCAAGACAGCATTTTTTGTCTCTTTATTTCTAATACTTCAATCATCAACGTATCTTGGGACCAAGAGCTTTCCTAGGAGGAGAGTCATCTTTTGCACCAGCTAAGCATGCACGGGGGTCTGACGCTAGCCAAATTCCCACAGCCACACATACGCACACCATGAAGAAGACTCTGTGGTGGGAGGCAGTGGCAGGGACAGTAAGTCCATGCTGATGGGTTACACTCCCAGACCAGGTGCTATTTCAAACTGGAGCATTTTATCCAACTTTTTGCAGGCTCCAGCAAACAAATGAAGAACTTTCACAGGCCCCTCTGCCGGAGCATCTCCTAGGAGCACCAAACGACACTGCAACCACACCCTGCTCATCCCAGCCGTGTCCTCCTGACCTCTCAGCATCATTCCAAACCTTAAAGACAGGGCGCTAGAAAATATAGCCCTGGCCTTCCAACACTTTCCACCTAAAAGCAGGCTATGTGTACACTAGCATGTAGTTATTACAGCTGCTCAGCGCTGGGGTACTCCAACCCACTGAGGACCGGTTGCATGCCAGGTGTACCACAACTTGGAGGCAAGCACTGTAGGCACTTCAGCAGCTGGACCTTGTAGGCGCTCGCCCCAGTGGGTCCCAATATCCACTCAGACACATGGCTAAGTGAAGGGGTATTTTACGGAACTGGCAAGAAAGGGAAAGGCTACAAATACCCTAGCTACAGAGGCTTGAAGAGTTCAAAGTGAGCAATGGTAGTTCTTGTTTGGGTACCTGGGACAGTCCACTTTAGATTTAGGGTTCTTCAAGCCTAGTGCCTGGGAGCCCTCCCCACAGCAGCCCAGTCTCCAGGTTTTCAGACCAGGATCTCTCACTAGGACTCATCTGCCCTAGTTCCCTGCTCAGCCTCTCTGCTCTTCCCCGTAAGTCCCACACAGACCTCATCCCGGCTACACATGTGACAGTCACACCCTGCTTCACTGCAGTGGCCTGCGTTCTGCTGCAACACTTTGTACGCAGTTCCCTCTGGGGGTCTCCCTGCAGGCCAGGAGGAAGGGGATGTGCAGGGGAAGATGGGAATTAGTCTCTTGTTTAGCAGATCCATCCCAGGCAGGCACATAGATTCCAACTTCTGAGAGATGCCAATGTACAGAAGCTAAAGTATATTGAAACAGGAGGAGAATCAGCTCACCAGCCATGGAGGGGGAGCTCGCCCTCTGTTTTTAGCTCCCTCCCACTCCCCCTTACTTTCAACCCTGTACATGCTGATCGAGTAGCCCTTGTGAAACGGTTATGAGTGGACTGTGGACTAGCCCAGTCCATAGATTCAGGGAGCTGCACAGCAGCCTTGCACCTTTATTTTGGGGCTAGATTTCTCCTCCCAAACCTTGTCACTGAACGGATTAAATCAGTAACGGTCCATAATGATTTCTCTTCATGTGCAGGTTTGAAATATAATCCAGCCTTATGTTGCTATTGTTGTCCCAACTTCTGACACCAGTGTCATCTCTCTGCTAAACAGTAGCAGATGTCCAGGGTCTTGCAGGTCAGTTTCCGATAGAGAAGAAGTCAGTGATGCAAAGTCTGGGTACACTTTAAGTGTAACTTGTTTTATTTTCACATGCACACCAGTCCTGGCATGAGACGGTCACACAGCAGGTGGGGCAAACCCTTCTTCTGGGAATCTCAGCCCAGCACCAATGCCCAGTTCCCAGAGAACAGACTTCAATCAGAGCCCATGGCAGAGAGCAAACTCTCAGGCTGACCACAGAGCTCCCTCTCTCCCAAAGTTGTCTCCACACAGAAAATACTTGCATAACAGAGCAGATAAAATCATGGCAAGAACCAATGATTGGAAACTGAAGCCAGATACATTCAAGTTAGAAATAAGGCACAAGTTTCTAACAGCGAGGGTGATTAACCATTGGAACAAGCTACCAAAGGAAATGGTGGATTCTCCATCTCCTGCAGTCTTCAGATCAAGGCTGGAGGCCTCTCTGGAAGATCTGCTTTAATCAAACAAATGGTGCCAGACCAGATGATCTAATGATCCCTTCTGGCCTTAAAAGTCTATGAATTTATGAAACCAAAAAACACCCCCATTTGATCCATCCCCCCCAAGAGCAGCAGCCCATTGGCACACCAAGAAACACAGCCCAAGTAAGAGTGACACATGGTCCCAGTCATAACATTATGTAGCTCCTTCAGTGCAGCCTCAGAGATGTAGACATAAACCAAAGTGTCTGCCCCAAAATGAGTGAAATATACATGGATTGTTTTTTAAATCCTGTCTTACATAGTTCATACACTGACTGTAATGTATGTAAACAAACCAGTATAAATGGGAGTTAAGGCTGGGTCTGTACGTCATTCAGCAGTTGCTAATATTTAAGTGTCCATAAATGTCATGGCATGTGATCTATGCTGTGTAATTCACAGAGTGATTTTCCTGTGGGGGTTTTGGATCTATGTCTCAAAGCTGCCTGAATTTCCAGCAAAGGAAGTTTTTAGTCCAGAATTGGGATTGGGGAAAGAAGGGCACCTCGGTTAGCTCCTTCTTTGGTTTCTATTTCCTCTCTAAACAACCTCCTTAACAACAATCCCCAAATCTGCCTTCTCTTCCCAGAGATAACCCCCGACCCTTAAAGCCTGTGAGCAGCCAGGGAGTGAAACAGCCACAGGATGCCCGCAGCAGTTCCAGTCTCCGAAGTTTCAAAACAGCTTAAGTAGGGCTGGGGATGTGTCTCCACCTGGCAAAGGGAGAGATCCCCCAGGCTCCCTCATGGCCCCCTGTGCCCTACAGCAGGCCAGTGGCTCCTGTGGTTTTCTCAGCTGTTCTTGATGATGGGCAGGAGGGTGGTACCTCCCCTGGGACAGTTCTGATCTATAGCCCATACCTTACACTCAGACTCATTCTGTCACACACATACTTCTGTCTCATGCCCCACCCAAGCGCCTCCTCAGTCTCGATCCCTCCCTCACACACGCAGCTGCTAAAAGCAGAGGGAATGGCAGACCAGTCCTCTCCTTTCTAGTTTAGACACCTACGAAAGACTACAATCCTGAGACCTCCTCTGCTCCCCTGCAGGAGGGACTCTAGAGACCTCCGCAGAGATGCACCTCCCCCACCCGTCTCTCAAGAGGAGATGTTGCTGATCTTTACAGAACAAAAACCCTGCTCTAACATGATTTCAGCCAAGTGAAATATTTTGCATGCTGAGCTCACCCTGCAGCACTGAAGAGCACTGGTTCCGTTGGAACGAAAATCAGCTTTTCTTCCTCTCAAAATGAGTGGGCAAATCCCCACAAACTGATGAAATTCAAGAAGTTTCACTCTCTAGATGTAGTCCCTGGCAGGACTTCCTTGCCTATTTCCTGTCTCTCTCTCTCAGCTCAGCTCCTTTCTCCTCCCCTTCCCTGTTTAAAGAAACAGAACTGTTTTGTCCCTACAGTGCTCGAACAACCAGTGCAGCAAAAAGCCTTACACTCAAAGCAGATGCCTAGTAAACATCCAGCAAAAGAGAACATTAACAATAGAGATGTGGATGGGCAAATTTTTGGCCTGAGGGCCGCATCAGGTTTCGGAAATCGTATGGAGGGCTGGTTAGGGGAGGCCGTGTCTTCCCAAACAGCCAGGCATGGCCTGGACCCTGCCCCCTATCTGGCCCCCCCAACACACTTCTAGCCCCCTGACGCCCCCCCCCCCCAGGACTCCTGCCCCATCCAACCCCCCTGCTCTCTGTCCCCTGACTGTCCCCAGAACCCCCGCCCCTGACTGCCCCCTGCTGCCCCATCCAACCCCCCCTCCTTCCTGACTGCCCCCAGGGACCCCTGCCCCATCCAACCACCCCTTCTCCCTGTTCCCGGAACTCCTCTCCCTGACTGCCCTCCACCGCCCCATCTAGCTCCGCCACTCCTTCCTGACTGGCCCCCCGGGACCCCACCCCCATTCAACCCCCCTGTTCCCCGCCCTCTGACCACCCTGACCCCTATCCACCACCCCACCCCACCCCCCCGAACTGCCCTGCTGTCGTTACACCTGGCTCTGCAGCCCCGCCGCCCAGAGCACTGTGCTGGGGTAGTGAAGGATACTGCTCCGCGTAGGAATGTGCTACTGGTAGCACTTATCGCTACGTACAGATTGTAAGAAACTGCTCTTGTATTAAACTGCTACCTGATGTAGCAAGTGCCTACAGGTAGCAGTTTCTTGCACTATGGTGCCTGTGAAATTGCTACATGTAGAAATGTGCTACCGGTAGCAGTTAGTGATACGTACAGATTGTAAGAAACAGCTTTTGTAAAAAGATGCTACTTTATTTGTACATGCTTGAAACCTGTTATCGCATTTCAATCTTCCCTCATAGGTCATGTTTTCTAGACCTTAAATTTTCACAAACTTTATAAGCGTACTCTCTATGCCATTATCTCAATCATTAAGATTTTGAATAGAAACCTATCCAGAACTGATCCCTGGAGAACCCCACTCCTTATGCCTATTTTATTTATCGTTATGTCCATCTAGGTTTCATTTCCGTAGTTTGTTTATGAGAAGGTCATGGGAGATAGCATCAAAAGCCTTACTAAAGGCAAGATATACCATATCTACTGCATGTAGGCTTTTTACACTGTTAAAGACAGCGATCAGGTTGGTGAGACTGCTTGTGTAAGCAGTGTCAGGATGAGCTCCATCCTGACATCTGGTGGTGAGGTGTGGCAAGTTGTGGAAAAGAACTTCAGGGGCCAATCTCATTTGCATAGGCACACCCACCACGCCTAGAATGAGACCATAGCTGCCCAAATGGTCACTTTGGCTGCTGTGGGATCCCCTGTGTCTCTGTTATTGGGGCAGGAAGAATAAATTGTTATTACCCTGATTATGGGAACTGTGCTTGGAACTGTACGTGGCCTTTTGTTATGATGGAGGGATTCACCATCAACTAAGTAGCACTCGCTAGGCAAGGGTCATGGGTTCCAAAACTCTGTGGATGGAGAGAGGCTGGGGACAAGTATTAATGTTTGGTGGCATGGGCCCCTTGGTGAGGGCCTTACATGCTAATTGCACTTCCTCCTCTCTCCACTGTGGAATATCAGAGCTAATTTTGATTTCATTAGAAGTCTAGTTACAGGCTGCTGAGCTCACTTTGGGCTGACAGTGCACCAGCACTGGGGCTCCCCTACTACAAGCTGAATTCACCTAAGAGCTGAAATCACTGAGTGTTGTGTTAAGTAGTGGGAGAGCCTGAAGATATATTGTGGAGCAGTTTGTGGGACGGCTGGAGTGCCTTGCAGACGGGCTGGTGAAGCAGTTCGACGCGGAGCGGTTTGTGGATGGCAGGAGCTGCTTGTGGGCCGTGGAGCTGAGCGAAGGAGTTCGTGGGGTGGCTGGCGGAGCGGAGAGCAGCTGAGCGAAGGAGTTCGTGGGGCGGCTGGCAAAGCGGAGCGCCGCTATGGAGCTATGGGGCGGTCAGCTTCAGATCCTGTAAGGTGCCTCTTACCCCCGTCCCATTTCCACCCAGGTTGGGAGGTAAAGCTCCGCAGATAAACTTTCAAACTCTGGGGCTGCCCTGACCAGGGACAGAGACTTTTGGGGCATTGGACTTTTGGGACTTTGGGTGATTTGGGGTTGCTGGACTCAAGAACCAAAGGGAAAAGGGCATGCCCCAATTTGCTTGGGGTGGGTTTTTTTTTTGCTCATGGGTTGTGTTATGAATCCTGTTGGTGGTGTTTCCCCAACATAATGCCACATTGTTTCTCTCTGTTATTAAAAGGATTTTGCTACACTCAGACTCTGTGCTTGCGAGAGGGGAAGTATTGCATCTTAGAGGCGCCCAGCGGGGGTGGTATATATTTGTCCCAGGTCACTGGGTGGGAGCTCGAGCCGGTTTGCATTGTGTTATTGGAATGGATCCCCTAGATATTGAACCCAGCCCTTGTTGCTGCCAACTCTGACGGGCAGAAGGGTTACACTTGAAATACTGTTTTTTAACAAAGTGGGACCTGTCGCTGCGGCAAACTATAGAGATGTGCTACCTGTGACACTGCAATGTGATGAAGCTAATTCCGACAGGCAGCGCTTTCTCACACCCTCAGTATGGGAGGCTGCTATCTGTAGGAGTCAGCTACATCAGCTGGCCTTAGAGAATTCTTACCATTAGCAGTTCCTGAAAGCTGCGAAGGGCCGTACCTGTTAGCCTTGTGGTGTTCTGAACAACGTTAGCTATTATGCTAACAGAAAGTGTGATGGATTGGGTACGAGCTAAAGATATGACAGTCTTAACTCCTCTGCTGACAAAACATGAAAATAACCTTTTCCTTACATATGTTTCTGGATGGTACACAGCTGTGGCCAGCTCAATTAGGGCCCAGCTGGCCCTGATAAGAGGGCTGTGGGCCAGAAGCTGGAGAAGTTTTACTCTAGCCCTGGAGTGAGTGGAAAGGGGAGTAAGGTACCTGAAGTGGAGCAGTGCTGGGGAAGGACAAGGGGAGCTCGGGAGCTCCAGCCTGTTCAACCCCCAGGCTGCAGGCCTTGATGAAGGCCTTTGAAAAGGTACTGGGGCTGCAGAGGGGCAGCCCAGGGATAGGCAAAGGCAGCAGGTCCTAACCCCTTGCCAATGATGAGTGGCCATTACACTGCAGTCTGCTCCAGTGAGTGGGGGCTAGATGATGACTGGCAGTAGCCACTGAGGCAAAGTGGGTTTAGAGGGTTGGGGGTTGCCCTGGGAGGGGAAACCCAGAATAAGGGGTTACTGCGGGAGCAGCACCCCAAGGTAAAGGGCACTGGGGTCCAGCAGGGACATGGGTGCCAGTGTCAGGCAAGACACTGGCCAGTAGGAGGCGCTCTGTACACTGGAGAGCTAATTTTCTAGATGACCAGCAGGAGGTGCTGCGCTGGTGAGTCTCGACCTCACTACAGTGCCATTGGATTAGAGGAGCTTTTTTGGCAAGAACCACCAGTAGAGCAATGTATGTGTAATATAACTATGTTAAAAACTCCCACCTTAACCTATTACTTCCCAACTCATGAGGATAAAAGAACTAACACACTGGATACCAGTAATATTATAAACTTCAACTTTTCTTTGTGGGTCAGTTGAACAAGTCTGTACAAACTAATGAAGAAAAATAATCAAATCACACAGGCCCAGGTTCAGACATGCAGTTTGGCTATTTTAATCAGGGATCTGAAATATAAAGAGTATCTGCACAAGCAGAACAAATTATAACATACCATTGGTATGATATTCTTAAAGGATGGGCCCCTCTTGGTCTTCAACTTTAAAAATTGTTACACCCAATTATTCTTTTCTTTATTCTGATACGTTTAATTGTAATCTGTGGTATGTTCTGTTGGATGCTGAAACCACCAGCTCAGATTGTTTCAAAAAAATTATACAGCCTTGAGAAAATTACATAAAGTGTGACCCATTCAGTACCTCTGGATTGAAGGGTCATTTGTGGGTCAATGTAGAGCTGAAGTTATGAAATTGTTTCTTTTCTTTAATTACTATTATTAATGACTTTATTTTGTATCAAATGAACAAACCAACTTAACTGTTCTAACATTGTAACTCGTTTGCCTCCCAACATTCTAAATTGTTCATTACACTTGTTTTAATAAGATTCCATATTGTAACTAAAACCCCATTTTAAAATGCTCACTCCATTTTGCAAAACCCTGCTGTAACCTCATTAACTTAGTTCAGGTGTGTGAATGAGGTATGCATGGATAATGGAATCAACCTCCAGCCGCAGCCTGTCCTGATAAAGTTAAGTGCAAACACCAATGGCTGAAGATGCAGACGACAGCCCTGACAAAGTAAGAAGAGTCCACCTCAAAAGAAAAGAAGAAAGGTACAATTGAAGCAAGATCAAAGACAGGTCCAACTGACAAGTGATCGATCACACCGAACCCAGAGGCAGCGTGACACAGCAAGACCTATAGACTCTTGATTCAAACTAAAAGCCTATAATAAAGGATGGGTGGTATGGAAGACTGTGGGTAACATTCTGCTGCCAACATTGAGTGGCATCTGTGCGTGCCCGACAGAGACCCAGCCCTTCCTCATGCCCAGCTTTCCTGGCCAGTTAGCTGCCACGAGCTACGAACCAAAGCTGCGAAATCAGGCCACGTACTCAAGCTACGTTCAGGACTGGTAACTATCCAGCAGCTGCAGAACATTTGAATTGTGTGTGTGTGTAAGTATTTGGTATTAGCTATTGGTTATAGATCAAATTGTGTTATCCTAATAAATGTGGCATCCTGCCTTGTCCCCTGAAACGATCCTGTGTAGCTTTATCTGTATAACATTTTATCTGTCCCTTCCCTGTTAACTCAAGAGTAAATAGTCCAGCTACAATTCTGATTTCAGCAGCAGATATTTTCACCCATCTGGATCTATCACCTGGTGTTAGATAGAAGTTGCTGTGCCTCCCACCTCTCTTGTGTGGTGTAGTGGACAAAAGAGATAGAGAAATGACTTTTGCAAACAAACCACAGATTTATTTAAGGGAAGTAACATCGGGAAAAGGAAAAAAGCATGAACTATAAAAAATGTAGGCCCTAAATAACTGGAACCTTGACTGTCTCTATAACGAACAGCCCCCGAGCAATGGGTGCTCCCACCGTTTTTTTTCAAGATGCATGTGCCAAAGTTCTGAGGTAAGTAGCTCTCTAGGAGACCATTGTAACTGGTTCCAAATGTCTGTTGGCCTCTTTATGGAACTTTGGACGGAAAGAAACTTCACTCATTTTTGGAGACAATCTACCATTGTGCTTTATACAGACTTCCACTTCTGTCACTGTTACACACACTTCAGGAGCAAAGAGGTATCACCAACAAAATGACACTCAGAACTGTGGTACTCACATGTCACCTCATTGCTCTCTCATTTAATTTTTGAGACATTTTTCTTCCGCCTTTTGTCTTCACTGTTAAAACTTCACTTGTCTTGTGTTGTTTTCATTAGTTTTATTAGCAGTGAGACAAAGGGCTATGTCTGCATAATGGGGACACCAGATATATTAGACACACCTGGCCTTGTCTGTTCTTCAGTGGGTGATAATGTCAGATCTTCTCGTTCTCAGTATGCTAAGCTTCATCTTCCCATCATCTGGATTGCTGGGACAATCACTTCTCACTGTTCAGTCTTTGTACCTCAGGTGTTTCCAGTTGTTCTTGTAGGCTGTCATTGTTCCCCTTTTCTTTCTTCCTCCCACTTTCTGGAAGGCTCTTTTGCTGTGACCTGGGCTCAAACAGCACCCACTGTGTAGAGGTATCTGATCTTGGTCAAACAGTCCCCATTGTATAGCACTATCATTCAGAGGTTTCTATTGCACACAGTTCCTGGGGTAATCTTTGTGTGTTTGTGCGTTCCTTCAATAAGCCACTAACATTGTCTGGCCTCATCCAGCAGAGCACATTTGAAATACAGAGACATGGTCAATATTTCTAGCCTCAGATACAAACATTACATGCGTACAGGTTGGATAAACACAGTAAATAGGTCTTAAGTATTGCAATGATACCCCACATCAGCCATCTTGCATAAAGTATATATTAGCTGTCATATCCATATCATAAGCATATTTTCATAAAGAATGTAGAGTATAATGTCACATCCCACATGTATGTTTGCTGATCTGCAAATACTAAAGGAGTATGCACCTTTGGGTGAAAACGCTCATGACAATAGTGCAGAGCCATGCAAGCTTCATGATTCTGTGTGAGATGGCAGGCAGTGAGGAGGGCCAGGCAGGTTTGTGGGTTTAGGGAAAAAAAGGTGTAAACATTATGTATACATTTATATATGGGACACATATAAAATTAGTGGATGGTTAGCAACGCATTCTAAGAAGTTTGATCCCATGACCACAACCACTCCTGTCTAACCTGTTTGGTACCCAGCAATCACTGCAAAACCAAAGCTTCCCAAAATACGGTGGGTGGACAGTGGGATATCTATTCATAGTGCACCTCACCCTGAATCTATACAAGTGCTTCTGGTGAGTACCCTCACTGCTGAGGCAAGGAGTCCAGGAGGCATGCACACAAGTGACACAGTAACCGTAGTGACTCTATGCTGACATAACTTGAGTTAACCCACACTTAAAGTGTAGATATGGCCTTTGGTATATGAAATGTTTGGGAGAGGTAACAGGAACAGTATGAAGGTAGACTAAGATTCATTCAGGTGTTTAGGCTCAAGGGATTAGAACTCACCTTACTGCACCCTACGGGCTCAGGAACAAGGAGGCACCAAAAAAAGAGAGTATGGCGGGGCGGTAGCCATCTTAGTCTGTATCCACAAAAACAACAAGGAGTCCAGTGGCACCTTAAAGACTAACAGATTTATTTGAGCATAAATGGACTTTCACTCCATGCGTCCGAAGAAGTGAGGTTTTTACCCACAAAAGCTTATGCTCAAATCTGTTATATAAAAATTTCTTGACTGGAAGGTGTATAACTCATGAATTTAGAATTCTTGTGATTGTAAAGGTATCTTGGGGTTGTAGATGTGTGTTCATTATATTTTGAAAGGAAAAGCTATGAATGGGTTGAACAAAGAATTAGATCAGTCCCTCAGGATAAGTAGATTGGCTATTAGCCAAGATAATTGTCACGGAGTCCCCAGGCGATGCTCTGGAACTGCTCCCTATGAAGCCAGTCAGGACTCTGGTGAAGACTCCTCTCTGTGAGCAGACTGTCTTCAGGGCAAGAAGCCGA
Source organism: Eretmochelys imbricata (assembly GCF_965152235.1). Classification (NCBI taxonomy): domain Eukaryota; kingdom Metazoa; phylum Chordata; order Testudines; family Cheloniidae; genus Eretmochelys; species Eretmochelys imbricata. The sequence goes on from NC_135577.1 coordinate 19,008,591, forward strand.
CACGGCTTCCACCTTCCTGGGTCTGACCTTGGAGCATTCAGCATCCTCTGCCCCTCTGTGTGCTTCCCACAGCAAGTCTGCCCAGGCAGTGTGCTGGGGAAGCCAGAGGGTCCTGCACCCCAACTTCGCAGTCAGACATGACTCTCAGCCAGCCAGTAAAACAGAGGTTTATTAGATGACAGGAACACGGTCTAAAACAGAGCTTGTAGGTACAGAAAACAGGACCCTTCAGCCGGGTCCATTTTGGGGGGCAGTGAGCCGGACAACCACATCTGCACTTCACTCCACGTCACCAGCCGGTCCCAATCTGACTCACTCTCCAGCCCCTCCTTCTCTGGGCTTTGTCCCTTTCCTGGGCCAGGAGGTCACTTGATTCCTTTGTTCTCCAACACCTTTAGCTATCACCTTGCAGGGGGGAAGGGCCCAGGCCATCAGTTGCCAGGAGACAAGAGTGTCAGCCATTTACGTACACTGGCCCTTTGCTCTGGAACAATTACAACCCCTTATCCCACTACCTAGAGACTTAAATGCATAGGGAGTTGTGGAAAACGAGTCACACTCTGTTTGGTTCAAACAGTCTGAGGCCTTTTATTGAGTACAAGCATGCAGGGAGAGAAAGTCAGAGACAGTCACGCGCAGGTGCCAGCCTGATTTCTCTGTGCCCTGCCCCTATAACACCAGCCTTATATAGGTCCATGTTCAAGCTGAACCAATTAGTAATTTTCCACCACTCAAGCATTATTAATAAAGCCTTATAAGGAAAATAGAAAAACTGCTTCATAATTAGCACAGTGCTGACGCACCTTGTCATTATCAAGATCTGCGGTTTGCTGTGGCAGCATTTTGACTAGGGACTTTTTGCAGGGTGGAGGGTACATACAAGGGACAAGCTAGGGATTTTTTGGAGTCCTTTTGGTTCTTATTTAGCTAGAAATTGGCCTAGTCCATTATTTGTGTCAAGTGCCATAGCCTAGCATACATCAGTGCTTTAGCTCAAGCCAAGTCTTACAGGATACAAGCCTGTAGGCCTCTTGCATTACAGCCCTTGTATATAATGCATAGATGGAGCCGCAGAAAGGGGAGGGGGTTAGGTCTACAGCAATTACCCCCACAGCAATTGCTCCCACACGGGGAAACTGAGGCACCCCTACAGTATTCAGAGGAAACATTAAGAACATTCCCACTTAGTCACAATAATCAGGGATGCAGGCCCATGCTCTGCATGTCCCTAAACCGTCCTTTGACTGCCAAATGCTGGGAGCGGACAATAGGATGGTTCAATGAGTCATTGCCTGGTCTGATCATTCCCTTAGAAGCACCTGGCATTGGCCACTGTCACAAGCCAGGATACTAGATTAGGCGGACTATTGGTCTGACCACCAATATTTACACCATTGGTGGATTGACTCAAAACAATGTTTTGACCCTAGGCCAGAAATTCAATCAGAGTGGAAGTCAGATGATCCCACAGAATAAACATCTGCTCTAAAAATGAGAAGAAAAAATTAGAATTAAAAATTCAGGGAATTCATGGAATCCCAACAGCAGATAAGACAACTTGGGAAACTGCTTGGAGACTATGCATTCATATACAGTGATAAGGGATTCTTTGTTTCTGAGGGGATATATGTAAAATGTTTCACTGAATTAAGTCTCAGGGATTATCTACACTGGCAAGTTAAAGCGCTCTAACTTACTGGCTAAGGGGTGTGAAAAATCACCCCCGCCCCTGAGCGCAAGTTTGAACGCTTTAAAGCGCTAGTGTGGACAGGCTTCACTCCCAGTGCTCGGAGCTAATCCCCTCTTTGAGGTGGATTACCAGGAGCACTGGCATCCACAACGGCGCTTTGAAATGTGTAGTGTAGACATAGCCTCAGTAGGTTAGATCAGACAAAGAGGAGATGCACTGACTAGGCATTGGGATGCCTGTGACTTTAAGAACCCAGCCCTGGGAAGCCGAGGCTGAGAGGTGCTGTCTGTGAGAGGGAAAATAAAAAAGCCCCTTTTAACCCCCACCATTTTGGCAAACACTGGTGTCTCAGTCCCACTGGGTAACGGTTACCCCCTGTGCCCCTGCCTGTGCCGGGTTTTGCCCTGTCAGCGCCTCACCACAAGCTTAACTCCTGCTCCTCCCCCACCCCAGCCCTCATTTTGCCCTTTAGCCCCTCTCCTAATCCTGCCTCCAGCTGCTTGACCCCCCTGACCAGTCAATTTCCACCCCCTGCTCAGATCCTGGCCACCCCCCTCCTCCGATTCACCCCCTTTGCCACTTTTTAACCCCTGTCAAAAGCAGTCAGCAGAATCCTATGGGTATAAGGGCAGGGTGAAGGGCAGTGGCTTCAGCAGGTGTACTGAGCATGCTCAGTACACCGTGAGTAGCACATTCCTATGCAGAGCAGTATCCTACATTACACTGGCAGTGCAGTGAGCTGAGGCTGCGGGGGAGGGGGAACAGCGGGGGAGGGGTCAGGGACTAGCCTCCCGGGCCAGGAGCTCAGGGGTCAGGCAGGAGGGTCCTGCGGGCTGTAGTTTGCCCACCTCTGATATAGATGATTGAGTTCCTCAGAGATCAGCAAGTTCTGTCATGAGCTGTAAGCTGTTCTCATCTAACTTACTCACATTTACCACTTTCAGATATTTAGGCCAAAATGTTCAGTGGTGGCAAGAATTAGGTTCCAAAATAAAAGTGCCCAGGTTGCAGAGTTGCTGAGCCCTTACAAGTCACTCTGAAGTGAGTGGGAACCAGTATTGCCAACGCCAGAGATTTTAATTGGGGAGTCTCATGGTATTTGGCGTTTTTCTTATACCCTCAGCTCCTGGAGTCCTGAAGTTACCATTTATAACAAATGTTTTTAACCCTCATGGTTGTGGAGAACGGTCTGAAAACATGACCACAGCGAAGCCTACAGACTCAGAAAACAGAAGGCAAATAAAAAGAAAGAATCACAAATGTATTTCTTCTTTAAAATCTCACGCTTTTGGGGGCCTGGCTCCTGACTTTTTGAACATGTGTAGTTGACAGTACTGGGGACCTGCTTTTGAAAAGTCAGGCCACTTTTAATTAGGTGCCTAAATGTGGCTTTAGGTACCTAACTTCTATTAGCCAAGTTTGAACATTTGGGGCTAACCTCTACAGACACCATGGGGCATCTGAGGAGTGGGAGACACTGGAATAGTGCTTTGCCCAAACACTTTAAAGAAAAGTGTTCTTTTTAATACATACAGGCTCCCAAAGACTCTGCTATTGAGTTCCCTCACTATTGCAGGTAAAACCTACGTCTTTATCTTGGATTTTGTACAACAATTAAGATGTTTGGTGATTAATATTAACAAAATAACAGTACCAAAAATCCACTATCAAGTCTCCCTCAGAAGAGGTAATTACCTCCCTGCAGTCTGGTCAATGGGTCATATTTTGACCACAGTTAATCCCAATTTTCACTATTTTAACCCCACTGATTTCAGTCACTCCAGATTTACATGGGTGGAATGGACAGCAGAGTTTAGCCCCACAAAACTGTGTTCTTACCTCCTGAACAAAAGTCGCAGGAAACATGCAATCATGGTACAACACAGAGCAAATGAACTTGCTTCCCATGCTGCAGCTGCCTTGATCAAACCCTTTGTAACCATCACAGTGCAGGGTGGGATCCACATCTGGGCAGGGACTACACAGAGGGCTGTTCATGATGGCGATTGGCTTAAATTAGCGGTGAAGGAGACTGGCCACCGTGCAAACATCACCCACCAATTGGTGCGCAGTAGCCAATTCTGCACTCTGACATTCTGGGGTGCAATCCAGAGCAGTGAGGGGTTGTGTCACCACCCGCCCTCTAACTTTGGGCGCCTTAAATGCTCTACTGCTGTGGCTCCCAGCCCAAATACCATCAGCCAGACAAGCATGCAGTCCCCTGATCCCAGCAGCCTGCCCATTCTCGTCTCTATCACCTTATGCAGGGGTGACCCCAAGCACACTGCCAGCCGCGATTTCCCCCCAGACCATCTGCTCTGCAACGTCCAGCTCTTTCCAGGACCGTTTGGAGGAACGATAAGGTTCATTTGCTCCTCTAAAGAGACAAAATGCACAGCTCAGCATTTTAATTGGAGTTAGCAACCACTTCAGTTCAAACACAGCACTGGGTTGGTTTACATTCAAAGTAAAGCAAGTTTATTAAACAAAAGTCACAGGTTAAGCAACACCCAATAGAAGGAATAAAGCTAGAAAGGGTTACAAACAAACAAAAGTGAAATACACTTTCTAGTGGCTAAGGCTTAACTCAGCAAGCTAAAGCCTTGGTTCAAGGTCGATTTCTTACCAGTCTTCTTCTTTCCAGCCAACTCTCTCTCTGTCAGAGACTTCCTCAAGAAATATAAGGTGCAGGTTTCCCTTGTCTTCCTAGGTGAAAGATCATTGCCTAAGCAAGTTTCTCACCGATGTTCTGTTCCCAGAGAGACTTCAACCCCCTTGGCTGAAGGGCCCAACTTTCTCAGCTTGCAAGAGCTCTACTCCTTTGTGTCTGTCCAGTGATGGATAACTTAGGGGGTTCTCTACCCCAGCCTTTAGAGTCCAGTAAAGCTTTGACAAGCCTCTCTCCCAAAGTTCATTGACCTTGCTTCAAGAGGCAGCCAGTCTTCAGCCATTTATCAGCTGAAGGGGGGAGTTCAAGCTTTTTGGGGGGGTGGAGGGGGAAGAAGAGAGGGATGATTACATTGTCGGTGAAAGAGGAGCCAGAATTGGGAGAGAGCTAGCTGAATGAGGACTATGGCTGTAGAAGGTTGTTGCATCAGGTATCACTAGAGCAGTAGCTTCTGTTTGGGCACATAGGACTTACTATAGGGCTTTTGAAAATGCCAAGGATATGCCATAAACTTAACCATCTCCCTGTCCTGCACCTTTGATCTCTGCTCCCAGGTGGCCATTCAGGGTTCTTAGGGGACACCTACACCAGCTTTCTGACAAAAGCCCAGAGAAATTAAAAGTCACTCTGATTTTGCCTGCACGAGCTTCTGAAGGTGTTGACCATAATGATAAGAAACAGGAACCATGAAAAATACATATCTCTGAGGAACCATCCCTGAGGGCTCTCCTAGGCCTGGAGAATACTTGTGCATTCGCAGAAACTATGGCAAGAGATACAAACTCTAAAGGACAGCATTATTTCTTGGTTCATGATCTTTACTGGACTCAACAAAACTGACACAGAAACGTACAGCGGGGACAAACAAATGCTGGAGATGTAATATGGAAAATGCCGGCTTAGTTGCTGTGGAATTGCATAAAACTACAAGACTTTTATAAATACACAAACAGTGACTGAGCTGTTGTAACAGAGTGACAATTCCCCTCTGGATCTAAGGATGGTTCTTGAGTCTCCCTCCTGCATGTAGGGAGACTGAAAAGGGAGGTTACCAGATCTTTCATGATCCCACATCCCACACTTGGGCCCTGATCTGCATCCTTCCTCCCACTCCCTCCCCCCACAAACCAGCTACCCCCTCTGAGGTCAGACCAAGCATGGAGCAAATCCAGCTCCTACTCCTGAGCCTCTCACACTCAGGCAGGAGGGCTGGGCCTGACAATCTCTACTCAGCCTCGTACCACAGATGCTGAAATATGTTGCTTGGGTCCCCCTTAAAAGCCTGCTTCCTCAGCTAGTGGGAGGGCAGCCAGTTCAGAGCCTTGCTCGTTCCGTGGCTCCCACTCACCAGCCCTACCATATCTCTATGACCAGATCAGGTTTTGTGTCTTTCACAGCATCCAGCTCCGCCTGGGTTTCCTCAGTTACACTCTGATAGCCCAAGCTGTGGGGAAAACAGGGAAGGAAAAGGATGTGTTAATTCTCTCTGCAGACACAACACTTGAGCCCACAGCCCCTATAAAGCACCATGAGCTGCACCCACAGGATCTGTGTCACTGCCTCTGCCTTACCTGCTGATCTCACTGCCAGCAGGTGCCTTTCCTAGACTATCAGTGTGGGAAGGGACCTCAGCAGGTCATCTAGTCCAACCCCCTGCTCAAAGCAGGGCTGATCCCCAATTTTTACCCCAGATCCCTAAATGAGGCCCCCTCAAGGACTGAACTCACAACCCTGGGTTTAGTAGGCCAATGCTGAAACCACTGAGCTAACCCTGCCTCCTTTTCTGTTGGGAGAGGGGAGAAGTACTGGTGCAGTCTGTAGCCTGGCCAGCCTGCTCCCCCCCACTCCCACTCATGCTGTGAGCTCTGGGCAGGGACAGCAATGTCCTTTCTGCCTGTACGGGGCTGGATTGTGCAGCCCTTGCTCAGGGCGGGGAGCAGTTATGGACACGGACAGTCCCATTGATCATTGCGGGGCTACTCAGCGCACACAGGGAGCAGGGGCTGCAAAATCCAGCTCACAGAATCTCCCCATGGAAGCAGCGTGATCTCAGCTGTCATTGCTGCATGAGCTCCCCACAGGGCTTCAGTAACGCCGTTCTTGAAGGGGTTGAGTTTGCAGCAGCTGTTGTGGGGCTGCAGATGGCTTTAAGTGCTTTGTCACCTACATGATTACTTGGATTGTCTTGTACATTATTGTGTGTCATGGGGGGGGGGTGCAGGGAGGGGCTAGGGGTTCAAATCTGGGGTCATCTGAGAAAAAAGTTCTTGACATACAAGCCTCCCCCGCAAAAAGTCATGGGATAGAAGAATCAGACATTTTTTATGACTTTTTTGCCCACAGCGTTGGCTCAAACTATGGCTCTGACCCTCCCCAAATCTATAGCAATTTCTCTCCGATAGCACAGCCCACCCACTGCCCCTTTGGGAAGCAATATTTAAGAAGTTATTCAAGATACAGTTTGGAACCTCAACATGGGTCAGCCCAAAGTGACTCTCCGAAGAGAGTATAATACACCTGTGGCAAGTGTAGGGCTCGACTGCTAAGCAGATTTGGTGGAGCATATTCTGCCCATCTTGCCCTTTATATAGGCCCTCCATACCCCTGCACACCCCCTCAGTTGAGGCAGAGTTGGGGGGCACACAGTTGGCCATCTCTGCTTTGCCCCACCAAAGGATTACCCTGTCAGCGGAATCCGTGGCTGCTGTGTTAAGGCAGCTGCCCAGCCTAAAAGGGGTCAAGGGTTGAACTCGACTACATTATTCAATTGTTTAACTAGCAAAATGTGACCAGTGAATACATCAGTGGGTCTCTGTTCTTTGTCTCAGGAGCAAAGAGGGCTGGTCCATGGCTGGGTTCCATGCAGGGTATTGTGATCCTGGTAAATGGAGTATAACTCACAACACCACCGTGTTAACCAGCTGGTACTTACCTTATTTTGTGTAGTTTGCAGTTGGGATGTTTCAGTCCCTGACACAGCAGCTGCACGCCTGTATCTCCCAGTTTGTTTCTCCCTATATCTAGCTCGGTCAGGTGCTGGTTTATGCTTAGCGCAGAGGAGAGACCACCACAACAAGCAGCAGTTAGACTGCAATGCTCCAACCTGCAGCAGACAGATACAGAAAGGAAAAGACTACTTGTTTACAACACCTGTGTTTCTCCTCCTTGACATCAGTGTCTCTCTCTCAAGAGACTGAATTCAGAGACAGAGAAAAATCCGCTATTTCTATTTAAATCATCATCAAAATACTCCTATAAAAAGTTCAAAGTTCCTAAGGCAGAATCAACACTACAGCAAAACCCCAGCAACATTAAAATAAATATTCAAACGGGAACTCAGCCAGCCAGCCACACACACACACACACACACACACACACAAAAAAAATCTCTTTCCTATCCCTTCATTGCTCTAGGAGGCATCCCTCAGCAACCCTCAGCAAACCCAAAACCCTGATCCAACAAGTGTCTTTTACAACATGCCCAAGTGGTCCCCAGATTCAGGCTATTTTGTGCCAAGGAGGGAAGTAAGTTCCAGAGTGCCCTGACAGCTGGCCCCTCTCCTTTATAACCAGGAGGATCCAACTGAGATGCCCCTGCTGATTGCAGCTGTGGCAGTAGTGTGGGAAGAAGTAATCCAATAGGCCAGTTAGATCTTTATAGCTCATAGGCTCATAACCAACACCTTAAACTCCACCCAGAGACCAGCTGTCAGCCACTGCAGATTCCAGACCACTGGATCATGTGCTCACTGTGAGATGCCTCGCTCAGTAAGTAAGTCATTGTGTCTGCACCAGCTTTGCTCTCTGAATGGTTTGAAGTGTAGCCTGCTGCTACTCAGAATGCTTTGGTAATGAGTGGATTCCTTTCCACGTGCCCAGTTATACCAGTTACCCTGTATTCCACGAAGGGATGGTCAGCCAAGAATGGAGCAGGGTGGATAGGATGTAGATGCATTTCCAGTGGGGTGGGGAATACCTCACTACACAGAAGGAAATGCCTGGGAAATAGGTCACAAGCTCATTCATTGCCAGCACTCTGTTTCCCTGCAGGTTAAGCAAATGAAAACCACTACTGCTGTGTAAACTGGCCTGGCTTTCTCAGAAAGTAACCCAGTGCCTCAGACTGTGAAGCCCAGCTTAGGAGACCAGGGACCCTCACACCACACAAAACTACCCCCTTGGGCTACTGTGAGGGACCTAGGTAACAATTTAGAACCAAAGCCAAATGGCTCTTTAATATCTCATGGACAATATTGCTGTGACTGTGTTGGTCCCAGGATATGAGACACACAAGGTGGGTGAGGTAATGTCTTTTAATCGGACCAACTTCTGTTGGTGAGTGAGACAAGCTTTCAAGTTTACTCAGAGCTGAAGAAAAGCTCTGTGTAGTTCAAAATCTTGCCTCTTCCTCTGCAACAGAAATTGGTCTGAAAGAAGATATTACCTCACCCACCTTGTGTTTTAAATATCTTGAGTAGATTGCCTTCACCTTCAGGGTCACTTGACCCATGTTGCAATTTGAAAGAATAAACCAGGTCTGGGTAATTTTTATGGATTTTATATAAAAGATTAAAAAAAAAAAACATACATATCACTGACTAACTTTCTACAATTCCACTAAACTAATTAAGAATGGAACACCACAATGATCAAAATCAAGGTCACAACGGAGGTTGATTCACTAGATGAATTAGTTAAAATTATCAAATCAAGGTAGCAAGTAAGCAGACCAAACTAGGCAGCTGACACAAGAAAATTTCTTTTGTTGATCCTGCATTAGGAGAATTAAGGAGGAGCCGTCTTCCCTGTAATCTAAAGCCTCAGCCAGCATTCCAGACAGCAAGACATGAGTGTCCATTCTGGTCTGAGGCCCTTGCCAAGTGAGATCACCCAAAGAGTGATTTCTTTGCAAGTCACCACTTTCATACTTCCCTCTTAAATCCCTGTGTTGTTACAAGCTATTTTCTATATTCCCATTTCCCTCCATCTTTCACATAGTAAATAGCACAGAATCTTTTGAAAAAGCCTAAACCCAGCAGTGATTCATAGAATCCCAGGGTTGGAAGCGACTTCAGGAGGTCATCTAGTCCAACCCCCTGCTCAAAGCAGGACCAATCCCCAATTTTTGCCCCAGATCCCAAATGGCCCTCTCAAGGATTGAACTCGCAACCCTGGGTTTAGCAGGCCAATGTTCAAACCACTGAACTATCCCTCCCCTGCATTGTTAAATCACACACAATAGCAGCTTTTGGAACACCACTCAGGAGAACATCAGTAATTATAGAGGACAGACATGGACATTTGGTGTTCCCTCCTAGGGAGCTATTAATTCTGCCACTCTGCCTCCAACACTCCCACACACAGTGGAGGAGCCAGGAGGCATCCCTCATAGAGGACAAAGATAAAAAGAAAAGGGTCAACCTCCTTCTGCTTTGTTTTTTAGGATCTTTACCTCAGGTGATGGTTGTTTACTGGAACCAAGTGATGGAATCACATGGTGAGAGCTCCTACCGCCAGTGGGGTCTTTCAGGCAGTAGCAGACTGCTCAGGCTGGCACAGCTAATGACCAGAATCTTTCACCTCTTCTTCCTCTGGACAGCCCAACCAGGGAAGAGAAGGGAACTTTGCTTCACATGTTGCTGGTGAACCAAGAGAGCTCCCTTCTCTTCCACATGGACTTGACTGCAACACCCTAGTCACTGAAGATGGTGCAGTACAACGAAGGCTGCCAGCTTAATAGGAGCCAATCAACCTATTTCCATTGGGGATTCCTGACACTTGGTGATAATTGCTGGGCTAATGAGACAATTGGCTCAGTAACTGGGAGGAACAGGAAGCTGGGTGGAGGAGAGAAGCTGTGGGGCAGGCTTCCCCTGGTGTATAACTGTGCTCTGCCCTGTCTGAAAATAGAGGATTAAAGGTACATGTGATGGAAAGGTAACAATCAATGTGTTTGTAATGGAGAGGCTGTGAAAACTGGCTAGGCAGTGCTGCACACTGGATAGTTGGAGAAGCGCCTTGTGACAGGCCTTTACCGTGATAGGTGTCATTTCATGCTTCCTCTATCTCAGGAACCATCTTTGTAGCTTTGGGCCAATTAGTTGGTCCATGCGTTCTGGATGCAGTTGATGTGGCCCAATTCTTCTGCAGCACATAATCTTTAGGCCTTTAGTTCTCTATCATCTACCCAGTGACAGGAGAAGAAGAGCATCCGTCTGTTCCATTAAAGCAGCATCAATTCCATATCCTAGCCTGAATCCAGACTGTGCTGGGTCTGGAATGTTGGCTTCAGTCAGGTGGAGCTTGTAGTTGGCCTTTTCTTAGCTTCTCTTTGAACTTGCTCAGGAATGGGAGGTTTGACACTGGTCAGTTGTTGGCTAGAGCAGAAGTTCCAGGGTGAGCTAACGGGACCTACAGTGCTGTCAACCTTGGTGAGAGCTGCTGCCTAGAGAGAGGGGCAGGCTGAGGAAGAGACGGGTGAAGGACAAAGCACCCTGGCTGCTCCCATAGACAGTCCCCAGCTAATTATTATTTCTACTGAATTTCTTCATCCTTTCCTGCTTCCCTTTTTCCTCTTTCTGAGGTAGTTAGGTTTGTCCCAGGATTCATTTATTACAATGAAGGCAAAGGATTTGAATGACAGAGGGTTATTCTAGTCAAATTGTGAAATCTCCTACACTGTGTTTTCATTCACACACAGTGAGTAAATTAGTCGAAGGGTCTTCAGTAAAATACACTGCATTTATGGTGCATGTAGAGTGGCTGTGTGATCTAATTTCTCATCTAATACAAGGTGATAAATCTACATAGCAGTGGGTCTCTTTCTGACTCCTTGGGAAGACAGTAGGTGTTTAAGGGTTGTTGATGCATTCATTAGTGCTGGGATTCATAGAATATCAGGGTTGGAAGGGACCTTAGGAGGTCATCTTCTAGTCCAACCCGCTGCTCAAAGTAGGGCCAATCCCCAATTTTTGCCCCAATTCCTAAATGGCCCCCTCAAGGGGGAACTCACAACCCTGGGTTTAGCAGGCCAAGGCTCAAACCACTGAGCTATCTCTCCCCCCTCTAGTAGAAAGAGCTGAAATCACAATAGTACAATATCAATAGGCACAGAGGAACCAGCTGCTACTTACCCTAGTTTCTGCAGTTTGCAGTTTGGATGTTTCACTCCCTCACACAGCAGCTGCACTCCGGAATCTCCAGGTTCGTTATATCCCAGTTCCAGTTCTGTCAAGTACTGGCTAGTGCTGAGAGCGGAGGAGAGATCCCCACAACAATCAGCTGTGAGATCACAACCCCACAACCTGCAGGAGACAGAAACACACAGAGAAGGAAACTAGTAATTCTTTCACTGATGTCAGCGTCTGTCTGGAAAGGGATAGTTCATTCAGAAGAGACCAGTCACGGGGCTCTAGCAGGAGGCTGTGGGACTGATGACACCAACGACCTCTGTGTGGATTCCTGTCCACAAAGGAACGTTCAGATGAGCTGAAGGGAGGGCAGCAGCCTGCAGGGGTGTTTGTAATGGGCTGGAGGATCCTAACAGGCACTGAGTAATAGTTCAAACCCTTTCCCAGTGCTTGTACTCAAGCTCCTTTCTGCTTATGCAAATTCAATCTAAAGCTGCTGTGTGAGCTCCTCTGCCTCCCCCAAAACATTCCCCCAGTGCCTAAAACTACACCTATATCATCACTGCAGTTACCCCAGCTCTGGATGTCCAGTTCTGGGAACTCAGGTTAGCCAACCACGGGCATTGAGTGTCCACACTGCTAAGCCACACTCGAGTCATACCTCTGCAGCTTTGTCCACGCTGGTGCTGCACTAACCCAGGTCAGGTGCCAGGACTTCTTGGGGGCATATCTCATGGTTCTTAGCACTGTACTAAACTGTGCCACTCTATGGTGTAAGCCTCTGGACAGCAAGTAGTATGCTGGGGTGAGGCTCTCCCAGACAGCAGTACAATTCAAGTGCTATGTAAGACATAGCAGGCTGCATGGAATGTGGGGTTTAAACACCAAACTGGTGTATCCAGGCTGGTTAGTCTAAGGTGCCACTAGCACTCCTTTTCTTTTTGCAAATACAGATTAACACGGCTGCTACTCTGAAACCTATGCTGGGAGGTATCTTCTGGTGTAGAAGACGGGCATAGGTAGACAGGCAGGAAAATATGGCCCTGAGGGAACTGTGGCAAGGCAATGGAGGACTGCCAGCGCCTGAGTTAAGTAACCTAGGTTCCAACCTGCATCCACGTGCAAAGTGGGTTGGTTTCAGCCTGAGTTAATGTGGAACCTGAGCTCTAATCTATACTCTAGACCAGTGGTCTCCAAATTGTGGGGCATGGAAGAATGTCCTGGGGGCACGGTGAGGCCCATGCCAGCCCACATGGAGTGATGAGGAAAGAGTGCCACCCAGCCCCACCATACCCCAGCTCCACTCTGGCCTGGCCCCGAGCCCAAGCTGAGACCCCGGCTCCACTCCCGGCAGCAGCCTGGCCCCCTGCTTCTGGCCCCCATTCTCGGCCATGATTCCATTCTCTGGGAGAGAGCAGAGACATTCCATTACTGGTAAAGGGGGTGGAGGGTGCAAGAGGAAATGTTTGGGCACCACTGCCCTAGTCAAATAAGCTAGCCATGGCTTACAGCACTTCCAAACCTGGGTCAAAGGCTTTTGTCTGTGGACAGCAGAGGACTTAGGGCTAAAGCCTTGGTAACAGCCCAGGTTAACTCTGCAGTAACCACGTATCCTATCAGCCAGGGCATGTGGGAGCCAAACCCCTTCCAAACTGGAAGACAGGTGACATTTTTTCCTCACAGCCAAACTCCAAGCTACGTATATTACTGATAATAGAACGCACCCTGCTCCCAGCCCACCTGTTTAACACAACTGTGTTCCCTGTTCCCCAAGAGACTTTCTGGGTCTGTAATAAATGACTTCCTTCCCTTGCCTGTATCAGAACCACTTACAAAGGGTGGAGGTGGGGTTCACAATGCTTATAAAATGAAGGAATTCACAATGAATCTGACTTGTGCTCCTTGTAAGGTTCCAGACCTGGGACACATGATCTCACTGCATGATGGTATGCACACTCCACAATAAAAAAAAATCCCTCTAACGGGAGCATGTTTCTTGGCCAATTGAATTGCTATGGGAAGTCTGTAGTTAACCTCCATGGCTGAACCCTTTAACTTGCTACATATAAAAGAAGCCTGGTATTGACCACAGAATATATTACTGGGTCATTCTGGGACACTCAAGATGACATGAAGGAAATTCCTTAGTTTTCTATGTACCACTGCTAGGAGTCTGGGTAATAAATAGGAGGAATTGGAAATGCTCGCGTGAGAAACTCTGTCGTAGTTGGTATTACTAGAACCTATGGGAGGAGTCACATGATTAGAATGTTTAAATTAATGACTACAACCTATTTAGTAAGGATAGGAGAGGATAAAAGACAGGTTAATGGCAATTAATATAAATCAGAAATTAAGAAGTGCAGGCAATTGATAAGTGAAGCTAAAAGTCTCAACAGCAAAAGCATCTATGGACAATATGGTTAAGAATAATGAAAAGGATATTTTTTAAAATATATCTGTAACAAAAGTAATCCTAACAATAGTGTAGGTTCATTACTAGATGGAGATAGTAAAATTGTCAACAATGATGCAGAAAAGGCAAAAGTATTAAATATCTACTTTTGTTTTGTAGCTGACAGGAATTAGAGTCATAGGACTGGAAGGGACCTCAAGAGGTCATCTAGTCCAGTCTCCTGCACTCTTGGGAGGACCAAATATTATCTGGACCATCCCTGACTGGTGTTTGTCTAACCCAGGGGTGGCCACCCTGTGGCTCCGGAGCCACACGCGGCTCTTCAGAAGTTAATATGTGGCTCCTTGTATAGGCACCGACTCCAGGGCTGGAGCTACAGATGCCAACTTTCCAATGTGCCGGGGGGTGCTAATGCTCAACCCCTGGCTCTGCCACAGGCTTGGGCCCCACTCCACCCCTTCCTGCCCCCTCCCCTGAACCTGTAGTGCCCTCGCTCCTCCCCCCAGAGCCTCCTGCATGCCATGAAACAGCTGATCGGGGAGGTGCAGGGAAGGAGGGGGAGGCACTGATCAGCAGGGCTGCCAGTGAGTGGGAGGCACTGGGAGCGGGGGGAGGAGCGGGGCAGGAGAGAGATGACTGGGGGCTGCTGATGTATTACTATGGCTCTTTGGCAACGTACATTGGTAAATTCTGGCTCCTTCTCAGGCTCAGGTTGGCCACCCCAGTCTAACCTGCTCTTAAAAGTCTCCAATGACTGGGCTGTTGATAAGTAAATCTTGGGAAACTGAGGACGTTCCAGAGGACTGAAAGAAAGCCAATGCTGTGCTGATATTTTAAAATGACAAATGGAACGAATGGAGTCATTTGGCCTCCCATCAACCCAGGAAAAAATAATGGAACAGCAGAGATGGATCTAGTAATAAAGAGGTAAAGGACTGAATATCAATAATGGCAGTCAATGTAGTTCGTGGAAAACAGGTTTGTCGGAGAGTCTGGTTGATAAAGGTAACTACTGAGATGATGTACTTAGACTTCTGCAAGAAACCTGATTTATTAGCACATTGCATTTGGATTAAAAAATAGCACTGTACAAAAATCAATACAACACCTATGAAGTGGATTGAAAACTGGCAGACTGATAGTTCTCACCCCATCCATGTATTGTAGGTGTTCCCTTTTTTCCTGCTGGTTAGAGACGGCCAAAATTTGACAGCCAGCCAGAGACTAGAACCACCCCTCTGTGAGGCTCCCAGAATTCTCTGCCTCCACTCCTGGGTAATGGGCACACCAGAGGTCTCCTCTTTGTGGCAGAGTCTCAAGATCTTTTTAAATTGGATTCCACTGGAGGCTCATACAAATGACTCTAAACTGAAGTACGCTATATTAAATTATAAAAATAGCAATGAGCAGGCTCCCTTTTGGTTAAGGGGTTTTCTGAGCCAGTCTTGCATCTGCTCTGGCCACAGCTCTCTTCCACAAGAGGGATCGTTTTGGGGGCAGTCCGTCTTTTCTCCTTTAACTCTCTGGTCATGGATGAGAGAGGAAAGAAGAGGGGCCATCAGTGCTCTGATGGTGGAGGTCTCTCAGAGCCAGGACCTCAAGGGCCCATTTGCCCCAGTTGTAGGTAAGAGCCTGCAGCCAAACCAGAGAGTGGTATAAAACAGGTCCCCCTGTTGTCCTCTACACATAGGGCACAGCCCCCTCAGAAGGCAGGGCTACAATGAAACAGTGGCTCAGCTTGTAGAGTACCTGCCAGGCCATCTGGTGCCGGAGCTGCCGGTGGGCAAAGCAGATTTGGAGGCTCCCAGTACTGCAGCGAGCAGAGCTGGCTGAAAATTCTGCATTTAATTTTTTTTTAAAATGGAAAATGGCTTTGTTCAACTACATAGAAATGTCCATTTCTTGTGAATTTATGTGTGTGTGTGTGTGTGTGTGTGTGTGTGTGTGTGTGTGTGTGTGTAACGGGGGGGGGGGAATTCACAACCAGCTGTTACAGTCAGCTCCTTCCTGCCTCTGAGGACCACAGGCCAGCACCTCCTGCCCTCCCAACCTTACAAAGGACAGGCCAGAGGGTAAGTACCCAGCCAACCCTCAGTCCTCACACCATTCAAAGGGATCCTCATTCCTCTACAGTCCTGGGAGTTCCCCTGAGAGATAAACCAAAGTACTAGCTTTGTCTCAGCTATTGCAAATGATGCCGTCCTCTGAAATATGAAGGCACGGGTGTCCAGCAGACACACACGCACCCAAGGTCAGAGTGAAGGTTCGCATTATAGTGTGGTTGTGAGGAATGCAATGCGTGCGTTGCGTTACTGCACATGGCAGAGCATAGGACTTATGGAGGAGCAGAGTCTGGCAGTGGAAGTGGTGAATGTGTTTTGTGAGGGGTGACGATATTTAAATGGGATGTTTTCTTGTTTTCAAGGGTTTGTTTGCACATTTCTCTTGTGCAACACTTGTGGTTGGGTTTGAATTGGACCTTTTCTCAAAAAAGACGCCCTAGTTCAAATGGGAATTAATTCAGGAAAGTTCTCTGGCCTGTATTGTACAGGTCAGACCACCTGTCACAAGGTCCCTTCTGGCCTTCTAATCTATATGCATGAGGACAGATGCACGGATTTAACTCCAGTACTTTTGGGTAAGACAATGCCAGTGTGGAGGGCAAAGCCTGAGTCCATTCAGCCGTGGCGAGTTGGACACATTGAATTGCCTGAGGTTCGCTCATTCAAAAAACTAGTTGAAACTCCAACAATACAAGTCTAGTGCATGAGGCCTATGAATCCCCACCAGACCAAGTTGTGGTTTTGAGGGTCAGGGAGCTGTACTGTCCAAAGGTTAATTTTACACTGAACATGAAAGACAAGGGGATGGGGGGACGCACTTTCAGAAAGGTCAGTGTCCTATAGCAAGCCATTGGGGGGCAGGGAGGAAAGAAACTGAGAGGAAAGAAAGAGACAGGGAAATGGGGGCATAGTGTGAAAGGGAAGAGAGAACTTGCATGAAGATCAGAGACCAGGTTGGGGCATTGACAGATGGGCAGCTTTGTCCAGCCAGGGGCTCAGAGGCAGGGCTTCTGACAGTTGTAATGGAGGTATATTTGATTGGTTGAAACCCAAAGATGTTTCCCCCAGTGAGCTGGAAATTTCATAGTTCCAGGCTCAGCCAAGCAATGAAAATGGAGCTGAATTTGGGGCAGATGAGGTACCATCACATTCCTGAGCTGTCTGACCATTTGGCATCACTGCCTCTCATGCCACCATCTGTGAATGACTCACTCCCAACCCTCCAACCTATGAGGGATAAAAGGGGCAGGACTCTGCAGGGCCACACAGATGGGAGGCACCAGTGAGCTGTAGGTTTTGATCCTCAGGAGGAGACAGGAGGCAGCAGGTGTCCTGAGCAGAAGGCTCCCAGAGCAAGGGGGAGGGAAGGAAAGTCAGTGGGGTGATGGGAAGAGAAACCACTGACAGATGGCTACTTTCCCTACAGAGAAGAGGGGTTTTGATAGTAGCTGGTGGATTCTCTTTTCTGCAGGCTGTGTAATGGAGATGAAATGCACCTTATCCTCAAGAGGGAAGATAAGGAAGAGGCACTGATGGTGAGAATAAAAGAAGAAATAAACTAGCCCGGAGTTGAATCCCATCCATCTACACACAGATAGGCAGAGTTCTGAGGCTTCCCTTGATGGCTGAAAGGGAGAGATGGTGACAGAAGCAGCTCAGCCCTCCAGGTGGTGGATCTGATGTTCTTGGGGGGGGGGGGGCGGGAATTGGGATCCCTGCATTAGGGGTTAGTGGCACTAATCCCAAACCTCCAATGATGGACCTTAGCTGGGAGGCTGATTTTGCCATTCACTCTGCTTGTGCTTTTGTAGCTTTTCAAGAGATCTCAGCATCCACCGTGCAGGTCTCTGGAAAACTTGGGCAGAAGAGTGACAATGGGAGCTGCTGGGTTCTGAGCAATTCTGAAAATCTGGCCCAAATTCCTAGGAGCACCCCACACCAGGTAGAAGTTCAGTCACGAAAGAAGAACCACTGAGCAGACATGTACTAGAATAGAAAAGGGAGGAACCACAGCTTGCCCCAAAGGGTTTTGTGTTTTATAATGAGTCCAACATTGGCCTCTGTTCTAACCTGCCCGGTTTGTTACTGTGACCACACCTCCCCACTCCCAAAGGGCTGCACTTTAAAGGGTATTTCTCCAAACTGGTGGTGCCTCTCAGCTGAGAGAAGCTTCCGCCCCATCTCTGTGAATTTCAAGGCAGGAGCTACCATGGCTAGGGCTGAAGCTGAAACCACACTGGATAGTT
This sequence comes from Eretmochelys imbricata, assembly GCF_965152235.1. Lineage (NCBI taxonomy): Eukaryota > Metazoa > Chordata > Testudines > Cheloniidae > Eretmochelys > Eretmochelys imbricata. The sequence goes on from NC_135577.1 coordinate 19,026,804, forward strand.
CAGCTCAGATCGGGAGGTTAAGAATCCTCCAGCTCCTGGAACCTCTTTTGCCTTAATAAATTTTAAATCAATATGTCAAGGTGTCAAAAGTCAAAGTTCTCTACAAAACAGGCCGCTAGCTGAAGGGGAAAGACTGCACTATTTTAAAGCAAATGCATTTTAGTAAAGAGTTGTTTTAAAAAAAAAAAATCTATTTATTTGCTAAATATCAGGGGGCTGTGGAGCCAGCTTCTGGTGTGGGCCCTGCTTTACTTAAAAATTTCCATTTTCCAAGCAGGGCATTCCAGTGCATGTTGTGAGCCAATGACGCAGGTGCTGGAGAGACACTAATCTCTCAGCATCTCCATGTAGCTGCAGGGAGCAGACATCAGACACCAGCCACACATCCTGCCAAGCGCTTTACACAAAAGGACACCTGTAAATGCACAGAGGAGGCCAAATGTTACTTACCCCAGTTTCTGCAGTTTGCAGTTTGGGTGTTTCAGTCCCTCACACAGCAACTGCACTCCAGAATCTCTTAGATAGTCAATACCCAGCTCCAGCTCTGTCAGGCTGTCACTGATGCTGAGAACAGCCGCGAGATCCTCACAGCAAGCATCTGTGAGAAGGAAATTTTTCAACCTGCAGGAGAGAGAAATGCAGAGACAAGCAATCACTGTGTGAATGGGGCTTGTCCCAGCTGTTATGACAGGTGGCCCCACACACCCACCCACCCACTTCTCTCCCGGACCAATCAGCATTGAGAATGAGCCAGAAGCCCTGCCTCACACCCTGTCCCAAGCCTCACCCCTAGTCTAATAAGAAACCAGTGTTGGGTGGGACTTCCTGCATAAGCCCGGCTCCATGCATTTCACCCTGACTGGACCGCCCTGGGAATGAGCCAGAAGCTTCAAGCCCCAACCCTCTGCCATCGACCAATGAGGAATAAGGGGTGGGGAAAGACTTCCACCCTAAGCACCACCCCTAGTCCTTTCCACTGACCAACCAGAATTCAGGATGGCCCCTGCACTCCCATCTGTCAGAGTTTTAGAGTAACCGCACCTTTGATCCCCTCTGTGGTCTGCTCAAGGAAAACTCCCTCAGGCTTCTAGCATTCACCTCTCTCTCGGCAGGGACCCATGCCCTATTCCCTTCTGACTGGGAGTTTAGGCTGGGGCAGCCACACTCTGATTATCCCCAGAAGGTCTGACTAAGTGCAGTCCCTGGACTTTGCTCTCTTTCCAAAGCCTGTAACTGTGGTTTACTAGTGACCTACCCAGCACTCTCAAAGCAGAGTGCAATTATTTAAGGACAAAAACATACAGAGAAAACATAAAACAATAACAGGATTTAAATGCTCCCCCCACGCCACATCACCTCTATGGAGACCCAGGCAGGTTCCAGTCCCAACAACCCTTCAGCAGAGTGGGGTCTTCCCTTGGAGAAAAGGTCACAGCCATTTGTCAAATCAAAAAAGAGGACCCCTCTGTCAAGATCAACTTAGCCTTTTATACCAAACCTCTTGCTTTGCCCCCGTTCCCAGAGTCTGATTAGCCATAGGGCAAATGGCCCTGCATAATTATTAGGTCCCGCTGGAAGGCAGGCATGGGATGCCTACAGAAGGCTGTGACACATAAGAGCCTGCTGTCTAATTGGACAGCCCTTGAGCCTCTGTGGAGGATGCAATTAACTTGAGCTGGTCTGTAGGCTTGGGACAGAACACAGGAAGGCCCAGAGATGCCCGTTTGGGAAGATTTTCACGGGAAAAGCAAAAGGCACATCTAACAAAAAGGCTGCGCCCTGCTAAATGTTGAGTCCTTTCTCCAACGTAAGGGTGGTGGGGGCGAGATCTCCTCAGCAAAATAGCTGGTAAAAATGTATGTTCACCCTAATCTTGTTCTTGGAAGCATTTGCGCTGTTGAGCTTAAATTTACTAAAAAAGTTCAGCCTGAAGCAGACACCCAGTATGGAAAATTTCCATCCAAGCAGTTAGAGTTCAGCCAATTTATAAGCAACTGAAGACAGACTTATAATAGGAAGTATCAGGCAAACTTAATAATAGGTGATACTACCAGCACATTAATTCAATTACAGGCAAAACACTTATTCCTCAAATTCAGAGAGGAAGAGGAGGAGTTTGGAGGTAAAGCTCCAGTCTGGCCCCATCTTTCTTTATAGCTTCAAGTTTACAAACATGACAGGCCATCGGGATGTTGTCAACAACTGACACATGAGGTGCTGCAGGCTTAGTCAGCTGTCAGCCTCACCATTTGCTCGCTGGGAGCTGACAGTCTCACACCATCGGCACAGCCTGCTGAGTTCTTTACAGAAAAGGAACCTGTAAACACTCACCCCAGTTTCTGCAGCTTGCAGTTTGCATGCTTCAGTCCCTCACACAGCAGCTGCACTCCTGAATCTCTAAGGAGGTTCCCCCTCAGCTCCAACTCGGTCAGCGTCTGGTTGATACTGAGAACAGAGGAGAGATCCTCACAACAAGCAGCTGTGAGCTGGCAACCCATCAACCTGCAGGAGACACATAAACAGAGGGAAATGAGCACCTCTGTCTGTCCTGTTCCCTCCTTGGGTTTTTATAGCAAGATTCCTTTATTCCGGGAATAAAATCACAGAGCTGCAGCAGTGGTTGCTGAGGCCCATGTGAGGATTTCAATCCATGTGCAGCTGCAGCTCTCATTGATCCTGTATTCCACATATGAATGTTATTCTAAGGCAAAGTTCCCAAACTCCATCCCCTGAGCATAAGCACTGTAGCTTCTGCTAACGAAGAAACATTAAAGGAGGAGCCAGGAGAGAGGGAATAAAGGGAGGGACAAGATTCTCATTGGAAAATAATGAAACTGCTCCTGCAGTTAAAGCTATACTTTAGTTTTGCAGACGTGGGAAGCCTGTTGTTCTCTCTTGCTGTCTCATTTCTACTTAGGATTCAGCCACGAAGCCAGCCTCTGGAGTACTTAGTTCTGAACATTCAGAATTCAGGGATGGGCTCAGTTTTGCTGAGGGTCAGGTCCCCCCATCCCTGTCCCATTTTCCCTAGGTTTGACCATACACTAGAAATGGCTGGAATTTCCATAGGGAGCCCAGTCTCGCAGGCTGGGCCTCCAATTAAATTGTTACAGTCTTTCACCATTGCAGACCCACTGTTGTGACAGCAGCATCATGGGAGTGACTGTAGAGGCATCAGAAATTTGTGAAGAGCTAAAAAGTGGGATAAAATGAGCCCAGAGCTAGTGTCTGTGTTACATATGGGCTCATAATGCTAGAGACAGACTGATAGGTGCCTCACAACTTCCCTCAAGAAAGCTCAAACGAACTTCCAGTGATGGTCAAGGCCAGATCCATGGCTGGTGTAAATCAGTGAAGCTACTTTGAAGTCAGTGGAGCGATACTGATTTGTACCAACAGAAGATCTGGTCCCTAGTGTGGAAATTCACTGGCCATAAACTCCCTGACATGTAGTGTGAGTCACAATTTATCAATGGATGAAAATATACATGGATTGGTGTAGGAAGTGAAGACTGGGGAGGGAATTACAAAGGAAGCCAGTGGCTGCTCATGCTAATCTTTGTATTTTACAGTTGGGATGTTTCAGCCTCTACAAAGTGGTGTCACTCCTGAATCCCCTTGGCTGAGACTGGAATTCCTTCTCTGGGACTGAAGGTAAATGTCACACGCAAAGTACAGCTCGACAGTGTGCAGCAGCCAAATTATCTGAGCATATCACACCATGACTCTCAAACTGTACCAAACCCCCATGAGTTTCAGGATATCATTCCAAACCCTAGCAGTAGCCCTGATTTACAAGACTCGTAATAGCTCAAGGTGAGGCTGTCTCAGAGACTGTTCACCCACCCGCGATCCACCAACCTGACTACGTTTTCCAGGGGCACTACAGCTAACAAAGTCCAGGTCAGACTCCCAGGGGCACAGGCAGAGCATTCTCAGCAGCAGGCCCCAGCTGGGGAGCGCTTTCCCAGGGAAGATCAGACTGAGCCTGGCCCTGTCCATGTTCAGATCTAAACGCCAGACCAGCCTCTCTGATCCCTTACAGAGACCGGCGTTCAGGTAGCTCCAATTGCTGCCCAGCACACAGCCTTCCAAAATGTGGAGTGGCACAGGTTCATACTCCAAGTTCAGAAAACCAGTTAAGTTTCCTCTGCCCCATCAGGAACAGGAGGGGCAAACCCTAAAGGTCAGAAAACCAGGACATTTCCCCAAGAAAAAGCAAAACATCTTATACAAGGACAAATATGACGTTTACATTTCATAACCTGGCACAGCAGCCCTGTGTGCATCATCAACTTGATAACGTTACCTGTTACAGAACATTTCGCAAGTACTTCCCCCTGGCCCCTTCCAAAATATGAAGCAGCAGTGACCTCTAGTGACTGGCCAGAGGAACTACACTCCCTGCCTTCACTGGATTCCATCTGCAGTAGGGACAGGAGTCACAGGGTTGCCAAACCAGGGTCAGATGAGATACCTGACACTTGGCTGCCCTGTGGTCTGTACTTAGTGGTCAGTGATGTCGCCTTGCTGCTGGGGAAGTGCCTTTCCCAAGAGATACTGCTGCCTGGATCGCTGTATTTTTTTAAAAAGTTGCGTCTGACCATTCACAGCAGCTTGCAGTCTGAAATCCAGCAGCCAATGCTCATGCAGCTGCCCCAGTCTGAGACGGATTGGTCCCCAACTCACCCAAAGATCTCCTGAGAAAGGGTAAAGCCTTCCAGAGCACCAATACAAACTGCCCATCAGTAGGCTCCCCCCGCCATCAAGCCCCCCCCCTTCTTGGTCACAGCAGCAGATCAGCCCCCAGTGCCCAGGCTGGACCTGGCAATTCCTTGAGGCAACATGTTAGGGGCCCCCCTAAACCTGTTCGTCAGTGTTGGAAAGTCAATGTGATGTTGCAACTCACCCTACCCCAGTTGGAGGTCGCTGAGCAACAGGATTCTCGGGGGGATCATTCATCTGCTCCCACTGCCATTCCCACTTGTAGCAGAAAGGAGAAGGTCGCTCTCACCGGTTTCTCTGCAACTCCATTTGCTCCCAGGAAAACCTGGAAGCGCAGCTATCTCCTCCTACAGTTCTCTGCCAAACTCCCTTTCCAAGTGAGAGACTGAAGAGGCTTCATTCAGTGAAAGGTTTCAGTTCACTTCTGCCCCCAGATGACAAGGGTCTGACACAGAGGAGTTCTGGAGAGAAACTGTTTGCTATTTCCTGGCCCTGCCTAGTCCCATGACTTGGATCAATGTGATAATGGCCTGTCACATGACCAGAGGACACCCACATACTGCTACCTTAGTAACTAGAAACATTTTTCTATTCCCGGAGGGGCCTCTTGTCAAGGGTATTTCTACAAACTGGTTGTTTCTCTTGGCTGAGCCTTGCTTCACTTCCCAGTGCGGGGACTTCACAGGCTAGAGCCACCTCAGCCAGGAGGAAGCTGACACTGGTGAATGGTGCAGTTCACACTCTGCTGGCTGCTCAGAAGATGAACAAAGGGAGGTGTAGCTCGTAGAGCGAGCTTGCTTGTATTATATTCACTGCTTCACATTATATTCAGCAGTAATGCAAGGAACCTACAGGCCTGTGTCCTGTAAGACAGCAGTGTGCCCTTGTTGCCAAGAAAGCCAATGGCATTTTGGGTTGTATAAGTAGGGGCATAGCCAACAGATCAAGGGATGTGTCGTTCCCCTCTATTCGACATTGGTGAGGCCTCTCTGGAGTACTGTGTCCAGTTTTGGGCCCCACACTACAAGAAGGATGTGGATAAATTGGAGTGAGTGCAGCGAAGGGCAACAAAAATGATTAGGGGTCTGGAACACATGACTTATGAGGAGAGGCTGAGGGAACTGGGATTGTTTAGTCTGCAGAAGAGAAGAATGGGGGGGGATTTGATAGCTGATTTCAACTACCTGAGAGGTGGTTCCAAAGAGGATGGTTCTAGACTATTCTCAGTGGTAGAAGAGGACAGGACAAGGAGTAATGGTCTCAAGTTGCAGTGGGGGAGGTTTAGGTTGGATATTAGGAAAAACTTTTTCACTAGGAGGGTGGTGAAAGACTGGAATGCGTTACCTAGGGAGGTGGTAGAATCTCCTTCCTTAGAAGTTTTTAAGGTCAGGCTTGACAAAGCCCTGGCTGGGATGATTTAATTGGGGATTGGTCCTGCTTTGAGCAGGGGGTTGGACTAGATGACCTCCTGAGGTCCCTTCCAACCCTGATATTCTATGATTCTATGATTCTAAGACATTAGCTTCAGCAAGTTAGCATAAGGCTTGAGGCCTAGGAACTCTGAACAGATAAACGGCCCAACAGAAACAGGGCGCTGTAAATAGAGTATTTAAGGGGGATTTCTGACCACAGGAACACGGCCCAACCACAAGAGTGTTATGGCAATGAACTGACATACATAACAGGTACATGAGCTACATCCACAGACACCTAACCAAAAGAGGGCCATGGTAACAAATTGACCTATGTGATAAGCTGAGATCACTGATATACTGACTTACAGGAGAAGGATACTCCAACATTAGCAAGGTGAGGAAATACAAATGAGGAAAAGGGGGAAAAGCCTTGCATCAAACATAGAGGCATCAGCGTAACATCATATAAAAGTTGCATCCCAGCCTAGGGGCAGTAGGAGAAGGAGATGTAGCTCTTGGGAGGTGCCAGAATGATGGCCACTGATGGGGGCTCATCCGGGATTCCAACTGGGAAGTCTCTGAAGCTCGGGACATGCTTCCTCAGCTAGGGGAAGTATGTAACCCACACACCTCCTGGGTGTGGTGTTCTGTCCCCTCTAGAAGCACCGAGACCACTTAAAGAGAGAGCAATTAATAAGTCTGCTCTACAGCCTTAGCTAACAGGCAGTTGGCTTTTAGCTCATGTGGTAGAGGCTCACGCACGAATCTCCAGAGGTCCCCAGTTCAAACCTGCCCACTGACCACCGGTGTCTGTCAGCATTACATGTGCAGGAAAAATTCTTCCTCTCTGAAACAGTGTCCCTCCCAGGTTTCAGAGTAGCAGCTGTGTTAGTCTGTATCCGCAAAAAGGAAAGGAGTACTTGTGGCACCTTGGAGACTAACAAATTTATTTGAGCATAAGCTTTCGTGAGCTACAACTCACTTCATCGGATGCATGCAGTGGAAAATACAGTGGGGAGATTTTATATACAGAGAGAACATGAAACAATGGGTGTTACCATACACACTGTAACGAGAGCGATCAGGTAAGGTGAGTTATTACCAGCAGTATGGGGGGGGACACCAAAACCTTTTATAGTCACAAAGTTCAGCCACCAGGTTTGCCGTGACATTATCGGGGATACTGTTCCTGACGGCTTGTAGTCCATCTTTGTGTGTACCACTGTGTATGTACATTGGCCAAACACTTTGTGTGTATCTCTGCCATGTACATTGGCCAAACCGGACAGTCTCTCCGTAAAAGAATAAATGGACACAAATCAGACATCAAGAATTATGACATTCAAAAACCAGTCGGAGAACACTTCAATCTCTCTGGTCACTCGATTACAGACCTAAAAGTAGCAATTCTTTAACAAAAAAATTTCAAAAACAGACTCCAATGAGAGACTGCTGAATTGGAATTAATTTGCAAACTGGACACCATTACATTAGGCTTGAATAAAGACTGGGAGTGGATGTGTCATTACACAAAGTAAAACTATTTCCCCATGTTTATTTCCCCCCCTACTATTCCTCACATGTTCTTGTCAACTGCTGGAAATGGCCCACCTTGATTATCACTACAAAAGGTTTTGGGGATTTTTTGTTTTGTTTTTTTCCCCTCTCCTGCTGGTAATAGCTCACCTTACCTGATCACGCTCGTTACAGTCTGTATGGTAACACCCATTGTTTCAGGTTCTCTGTGTATATAAAATCTCCCCACTGTATTTTCCACTGCATGCATCCGATGAAGTGAGCTGTAGCTCACGAAAGCTTATGCTCAAATAAATTTGTTAGTCTCTAAGGTGCCACAAGTACTCCTTTTTATCCCTCCCACAGTTCCCCCTGAGGCAGACAGATGAGAGATTTAGGCTCCTGATCTCCTTGGACCTCTTATGTTTCTATTAGTTTGAAATCAAAATAAATGTAGTCTTGTTTAAAGGTGATTAAACAGGTGTTTAAAAGAGCCTGCTTCAATTTTTATTGAAAAAAATACATGCTAGTGGAAATCACTCATTCCTCATGTTCAGGGGAGTTTGAACTACTGCTCCAGTTTGGTCCCATCTTTATTAATAAATTCTGTTCTCCAATCGCAATAGACCGTAGGGATATTGGGAGCCACTGAGACAACAGGTGCTGGAGGGACACTCAGCTTTCAGCCTCTCTGTGTTCCTTCAAGGACCTGACATCTTCCACCATCCATTCCCCCTGCTGAGTTCTTTCCAGCAGGAAGATGTGTGAATACTCACCTCAGTTTCTGCAGTTTGCAGTCGGGATGTTTCAGTCCTTCACACAGCAGCTTCATTCCTCCCGCCTCTCCCAGGTTGTTCAGCACAAGATCCAACTCAGTCAGGGTCGGTTTGGCCCTGAGAACAGAGGAGAGATTCCCACAGGAACTGGCTGTCAGACCACAATTCATCAACCTGCAGGAGACATAATCAGAGAGGGAAATGAGCACTTCTGTCTGGCCAGTTCCCTCCATGGGTTTCTAGAAAGAGTCCTTTATTCTGGGAATAAAATCACCCTGCTGTAGTAGTGGATGCTGGGGATCACATAAGGATTTCAGTCACATGCAGATTTAGCTCTCAGTGGGCCTAAGAGTGGGAGAATTGTATGATTCCACCAGAGAGAGATGGAGGCCCGGGACCTGAGGTGGGTGCACCCAGAGAGACCCGAAAGGGGACAGGGGTGTAGCTAGCCCTGTAACTGTGACACAGGATTGAACATGTCCACTGCAGCCTAGATGTTGCTCACCAAAGTCTGAATTTAGCCTTTCACAAGGTAGCATTCTAGATACAGGGTTTCCTCTTTCCCGATGGCAGGCTGTAAGCCACTGGGCAGACTCAGAGCTGGAGTGGAAAAATGAAGTTATTTCAAGGTGCTCAAGGGGAAGGAAAAGCACAGAAAGCCTCCCTCTCCTTGCAACCCGCACTACGGCTGTGCCCTTGCATCCCCTGAGCCAAAGGTCTGATCCCTTCTCTCTCCACTGTGATGCAAAAGTAGAACCAAAGCAGGCAAGAGCAGAACAGAAGGGGGCATGATAAAGTCCTGCGACTCACTGGCCAGCACAGCTAGCTGGACAAACAGAAGAACATGGTGCAGCTTGCAGAAGGATTTAGCTGCAGGCAAATTCCCCTGCCGGTGAAGGATGTGCAGGAAGAATTCTACCTTCCTCACACAGAATCTCTCTCACACCCTCCCTTAGGCAGGGCTGTAAGAGATTTAGGATTCTGAGGCTTTGTAAGGCCTCTTGTCCTTTCATTTGTCTTAAATCGCAGAAAATGTAACATTGTTTTAAAGATCGTTGTACGAATTGGTTGTTGTCAAAGGGAGTGAGATCATGCTTTATTGGACTTACATTTTTAGTGAATATTACTACAACTTCGTCCTCAATTTCAGGGGAGGCGGAGTTGAACGAGGGCTCCTGTTTGGGCTCATCTTTCTTTATACGTTCAATTTTCCAAACATGAGGGGCCATCGGGATGTTGGGAGCCACTGACACGTCAGGGGCTGGAGGGACACTCAGCTTTCAGCCTCGCCATGAGCCTGCAGGGAGCTGACATTACACACCGTCCCCAGACCCTGCTGAGCTCTTTCCAGAAGAGAAACTTAGAAATACTCACCGCAGCTTCTGCAGTTTGCTGTGTGGATGTTTCAGTCCCTCACACAGCAGCTGCACTCCTGAATCCCCCAGGTTGTTCTCCCCTATGTCCAGCTCTGTCAGGGTGGGTTTGGTGCTGAGAAGAGAGGAGAGATCCCCACCACACACGGCCGTGAGATGGCAGTTAGAAAGCCTAGAGGGGACAGATAACCAGAGAGGGAAATGAGCACTTCGGTCTCAAAGGATTTCTAGGAAGATTCCTTTAATTTGGGATTAAAAATTACAGAGCTGTAGTAGTGGATGCTGAGGACCACATGACCAGGTGTCGGTTTCAATCCTGGGCATCTGTAGCTTTCATTGATCCTGTGTTCCATACATGAACATTATTCTAAGGCAAAGTTCCCAACCTCCATCTCCTGAGCAAAAACATTTGGGTTTCCCCTACTAAAGAAACTTTATTACACCTGATAGGACAGGAAGGGGAAGAAAGGGAGGGAAAGGAACCTCACTGGAAAGTCTATTGCAGTTTTGTGGATGGGGGAGCCCATTCTTCTCTCTCTTGCGGCATCATTTCTACTTAGGACTCCGCAAACAAGCTGCCCTCTATGGGATACTCAGTATTGAACATTCAGGGATGGGTGAGTTTTGCCTTATCTCAAGTCCCCCATCACTCTCCATGTTGCCTGGGCTTGACCACACACTAAAGGAGGCCTCAGTTTGCAAGGGAGGGCAGTCTCACGGGCTGGGCCTACAATGAAAATTGTTACCATCGTTCACCATTGCATTTCTACCAGTGGCAGACTGCCTGCCACATTCTTAACCACTGGAGCGCCTAGCCCTGCTCTTAGGGAAAATGCCACTGTCCGTTGTTAATACCTTTGCAGCTGCACTGGGAGTAGTGCCATTTTGTTAGTGAAATCTGAACAGAGCTCTGAGCAGACAATGTAATAAACAGTAACCTAAAGGTGCTTGTGGAAAATTCGTGTGTGTTGGACTATGACAAAATGATGTGGAAGGGATGCGGCTGGAGAGAGATCAGAAGCTTAGGAGTTAAATTGCAGTGCATTCGGGAAGAACTGAAAGGCTAGATAGAATGACTGAGCCCTGATGTGTTGTACATGTTACGTACAAGTGCACAATGCTAAGAAGAAACTGATAGATGCCAAATGACTTCCCTTAAGAAACCTCGACTGAATTTCCAGTGATGCGCAAGGCAGGATGCTGAGATGGTGTAAATCAGACAAACTACTTTGAAGTTAGTGGAGCTTTGCTGATTGACAGCAGCTGAGGATCTGGCCCTTAGTGTGGAAACTAAGAAGCACTGGCCATGTGCTCCCTGATCAATCTGCCTCTTACACTCTGTGTGGAGGATCATCCACTCCCTTTCCAGCCAGTTGTCACTTATTTAGGAGTCAAACTGGACTGCAGGCTAACATCCATTTAAAGAAAAAGTTCACCTCCTGGGGAGAAGAGGCAAATGTTCTGCAAACTTCAGTCCTGGCTCTAGTGTTTGATCCAGCAGAATATTGTGCAGCAGTGTGGGGCAGGAATCAGCCCACGCATCTTGTTGATTCGGAGCTGAATACAGCCTTTAGTGGCCGCCTTAGCCATACATTCACATCTAATTTATATGGGTTGGCTCATATAGATCCCGCAAACTTTGACGATGCCATCACTCTTAAAACTGCCCCGAGGGCCATAACAGATGAAAATGACCTGCAGCATGCAAGGCTGACTATGCTTCAAAAGAGTGCAAATAAGCAATGCACACTTCCCGCAAGTAGATCTGCCCACCTCCAGAAGAAAATACCTACACCTCTAGCTCCTGCTGACTTGCCATGACCAACTTCATACTGCCAGCTTAATAGCAGGGCTGTCAGGAAGGGGGAGATTGCTTGAGATAAACACCTAACACCACACCCTCAAAGGACAATGCCAGAACTATTAGCCTGGGTGATACTGGCTCCCCCTCCTGCTGGGACACAATATTCCACTTTTACATGAGGGGACCATAGAAGGGTTTAAGGAGACATACCTAGGGAGCTAAGGCAAAGGGAAACAGAGGGTCACACCCTAGAATCTACTAGAGTGTCTGAGGAAGCTAGACCAGCCTAGATCTCCAGCGGAGACGGGGGTGGGAGTGATAGGATTCCGGGTAAGATAACTATGCATATAGACTCTGATGTTTTGAAACCTTTTTTTTCCCTAAAAGGCTTTCTTCTTATTAAATAAACAATACTTGTGTTCTCAGAAGGCTGTTCTGGCCACTGGGTTTGACTAGTCAGAGACTCCCGAAGGGAAGAATCACAGGTGTTGAACCCACTTAGACCCGCAGGATAATCACAGTGGATACACAGGTACTGGCTGAACCGGTCAGACTTGCAGGGCCATCACAGTGAACACAAAGGGGACTGCTACCCTGGGCCTGGTCTAAGAGTGGGGAAGTTGCATGATTCCACCCAGAGAGAAGCAAGGACTAGGGGCCCAGGGCCTGAGGTGGGTGCACTCAAAAAGACCTGAAAGGGGACAGGGTGTAGCTAGCCTTGTAACCATGACATAGGCTTAGGTTTGTCCACTGAGGCCTAGATGTTGCTCACCAAAGGCTGAGTTTGGCCTTTCCCAAAGGAGTATTCCAAATACAGGGTTTCCTCTTTCCCTATGGCACAGTGTAAGCCAATGGGCAGACTCAGCAGCTGGTGAGGGAAAATTAAGTCCCAGCTACAACTCACTTCAAGTCCCTTTCATCGAGTCTTGCTTTATTGTGAAAAACAAGTTTTAAAAGCAAGAGGAAATCAACTCATTATACTGGGTAATAACTTCCCAAGACATTGTCAGCTTGAAGGGTAAAGGACAGTGCCTCCCCATTAGATAGCTTCCTCCACACCTGCTTCCCCTTTACTTCCTTAACCCTGCCCAGATCAGCCATGGAACCTGGGAAACTCTTACACTGCAGACACCAAGCATGCAGCCTGCAGGAGGATCTGATGTGCATGATATATTTATGCAGCCCATATGACATTCTCAGATTCTCCAAAATCTAAGCTGCCATTTAAACAAAGTAAGTTTCTAGCCCTCATGGCAGCAGAGATCACCTTCTCAATGTGAATCCAGTGTAACACATACAATGACGTTTACCTGAGTTGGCAGACAGCCTGAAACAACAACTCGGGGGTCTGAACTATCCTGTTGCCTGGTATTCTGACTGGAGTATCAACTTAGTTAATATTGACTCTGAACCATCATCAATGGGCTTTAAATCACTGATCATTTTGGTGGCTGGAAGAGGTAGGAAGGGGTGGGCATGAAACCCAGTAGCTTGCGGATTGGAAGTTGCTACAGAGAAGAAAATGCAGAGACATGGAACAGAGCAAACTCCCAAACACCAGCAAGAGGAAGAGAAACAGAAAGAAGGATGGAGAAGGAAGAGAAACCAAGGGCAGAAATGCAGTGACCTTAAAGGGGAGCAGATTTTCTCACTGATGAGGAATGTGGCAAGAAAGCGCAGCACAAATAATAAACAAAACAATTAGTTACTACATAAACCCAAATTGTCCCCTTGATTGTTGCTATCAGGGGAAGAGTCTATTGTGCATCACAGGGAGTACATTGTATTTATACACTGGACTACGATTAACCGTACAAATCAGGCCTCTTCCCTGAGTGAGTTTCACACCTCTGCCTTCGATGCTTAGATGCACAATATATGTAAAATAGTTTTAAAGATCATAAAGTGGTGTTTAAAATGGGCTTTTCCCTCAGAAGATGAGATTATGCTTCAATTTTTATTCAAAAATCCATTTCAGTGAAGATCACTTTTAGGGGAGTTTGGAATTAGTGCTCCAGTTTGGGACCATCCTTATTTATCACTTCCATTCTCCAAAAATGACCAGCCATCAGGCTGTTGGGAGCCACTGACACACCTGATGCTGGAGGGACACACAGATTTCAGCCTCTCCATGCTCCTACAAGAGCTGACATCACACACCACCCTCATGGCCTGCTGAGTTCTTTACAGAAAGAAACCTGCTAGTACTCACCCCAGTCTCTGCAGTTTGCAGGTTGGATGGTTCAGTCCCTCACATAGTAATCTCACACCCGAGTCTCCCAGGTTGTTCATTGACAGGTCCAGCTCAGTCAGGGTCTGTTTGGTACTGAGAGCAGAAGAGAGATCCCTATAACAAGCGTTGGTAAGATGGCCGTTAGTAAGCCTGCAGGAGACAGATAAACAGAGAGGAAAATGAGCACCTCTGTCTGTCCGGTTCCTCAGTGGGTACCAGTGTGTTCTTAGAAAGAGTCCTTTATTCTGGGAATAAAATCCACAGCATTGTGCTAGTGGATGCTGAGGATCATATGACCATTTGTAGGTTTCAATCCACATGCACCTGTAGCTCTCACTGATCCTTTGTTCCACACACGAATGTTATTCAAAGGCAAAGTTCCCAAACTCCATCCCCTGAGCAGAAACACTTGGGTTTCCCCTAATAAAGAAATTATTATCAATGAGGGGTCAGGGGATGGGAAAGAAAGGGAGCGAAAGGAATCTTACTGGGAAATAATGAACACACTGCTGGAAGGTATGTTACAGTTCTGTGAATGGGGGGGAGCCCATTCTTCTCTCTGTTGCATCATTTCTACTTAGGGCTCAGCAAACAAGCCTCCATCTATGGGATACTTAGTGTTGAACATTCAGGACTCAGGGATGGGTTCCATTTTGCCAGCTTTTCAGTCCTCTCTCCCTCTCCCATTTTTTCTGGGCTGGACCATAGACTAGAAAAGGCTGGAATTTCCCTAGGAAGCCGAGTCTCATAGGCTGGGCCTACAGGGCATGTCCACAGTGCAATAAACAACCCATGGCACGGCTGCAGCTGGCCTTGGCCACCTGACTCAGGCTGGCAGGGCTTGGGCTGCAGGGCTATAAAACTGCACTGTAGACATTCAGGCTCAGGCTGGAGCCTGGGCTCTGAGACCCTCCTGCCTTGTGGGGTCTCAGAGCCCGGACTCGTACCCTGCAATTTTATAACCCTGCAGCCTGAGCCCCACCAGCTCGAGTCAGCTGACCTGGGCTCTGAGTCTCGGTCCCACCGGGTTTTTTGTTGTTGTTGTTGCATTGTGGATATACCCACAATGAAATTGTTCTTATAGTCTCTCACCATTTCAGCTCCCTTGGTGCAGACTGCCTGCCAGTGTTATTAACCACGGTGTCACCTAACCATGGTCTAAGTAAACATGGGGGTGTCTGTTGCTACCTGCAGGGGCACTGCACCCGCAGTAGTGCAATGATAGGAAATTATAACAAAGAGACCACATCTTCCTCCATTGGGGGACACCAGACGTCTTTGCCACCCATCTGAACAAGAAGCTACTAGCCTTCTGCTCATACAGATTTTTTCTTTCTGAAACTTTTTAGTAAGGCAAAGTTACAATAAAATACCACATTGTACATTACTTATTACTTATTCAGGATCCGGTTAATATTCATAGAATCTGGTTAAAGATTCTGGCTTGCTGGTTGGGGAGCTCTCCTCCTCTGAGTATGCTAAAAAGGGTAACCAAATTTCTAAATGCCTATCCTCTTTTTGGCCTCTCGCTTGTGTACGTATTTGATCTGAAAGCATTTCCAGTGCAAGGACAGCACATATTTTACTATACCACAATTCCATAGGAGAAGTCCCACAATTTTCCAATAATGTGCAATACAAAGTCTTACTGCTAACAATAAAAAAGAAATTAATTTGTTTTTCAGTTTAAAACATAGATCCTGTACTGGAGCATTAATTACACAGGTCAGGGCATCTCCCAGGAAGCTGGCATTTTGTCATAAGATGAAAATCTTTAACAATTTCCTCCCAAAACTATCAAATTCCTAGACACAACAACCACATATGCAAGTATGTTCCCCTTTTCCTGCAACCCCTCCAAGAGAGCACCTCCTTAGTAGCAAAAATATAATGGATCTTAACTGAAGCAACATGCCATGAATACAGTATTTTATAAAAAAAATTATTTATGAGCTACACAAATTGAAGATGTATATCCCCTTTGTCATATAGGGACCCGCTCATCCAGATCAATTTCTTTGTCCAAATCCTTCTCCCATATTTTCATCTGGGTTGTTTTCTCATCAACATCTTTTTCAATCAAAATTGTATATGTCTTAGCAATTAAACCTTTTGTTCCAGCTTGCTCCTGGGGCAACTCCTGAAATTCGGTTAAAGGTCTAGATAGCGCAGTCTTGTAACTAGATTTTACAATAAAGTGTTCGACTTGTAAATATTGAAAATACAGGATTTTTACCTTATTACATATCTCTTGGTGTGATTTTAAATCAGGACCCCGGAACAGCTGTCCAAATTGAGTCATCTCAGCTCCTACCCACAATGAATAGTCACTTTGATATTTTCTAGGGATAATTTCCTGATTATTAATGACTATACCTAAGGAAGAGGGCCTTTCGCAACACAAATTTAAAAAAAAATTGTCCAAAGTGGCTAAGGTAGACTGGATGAATGGGTGACTTTTATTTTTGGTGACCTACATTTTTTCTTAAACCAATAATTACTATAAATAGCTGCGTCTGAGCTCCAGTCTTGTTCAAGTTTTACCCAATGTTCAGATGGTCTATTCAGATGGTCTATTCTGAACCTAATTTATCATATATTTTCCATTGTGATGCATAATAAGAAGAAGACGACAAATTAGGGGGACACTAGTCCAATTCACTTTATAGACTTAAACAGAACTTTAGAACTCACCTTTTGTCTTTTATGTTTCCATATTAATTTTAATAGCACATCCTGCCATGTTTTTAATCTCATGTCAGGGATACCAACAGAGATCCACAGAAACAAAAATAATAACTTTGGGACGAAATTCATCTTTACCGAGGCTGCTCTACCTACCCAAGAAATTTCATATTAGTTCCATTCTTCCAAGTACTTTATTATTTTATTTCACAGTGGAGGATAATTTGCCTTTAAAAAGAATTTTTATGTTTCTCCACAATATTTATTCCTAAATATTTTAAAGATTCCTTAGTCCTTTTAAATGTATGTACCTGTCAACAGTTTGTTTTGACCCCTTCAGGAATATCAATTCCTAAAAATTTCAGATTTGTCATCCTTTATTTTGAAAACTGATACCTGCCCAAATTCCAAAATCAATTATCCTATCATTTTTAATGAGGCTTCTGGATCCTGCAAATACAACAAGACATCAGCATACAAGCTATTTTGTGTTTTAATCTAGGAGATGTTTTGATGCCTTTTCTAGGGGCTGTTTTTCACATTTATTGCAAATGGCTCCATTGCCAAAGCAAACAATAGGGAGGATAAGGAACAACCCTGTCTCATACCCCTAAACAAATTAAAGGGAGGGGAGTGATGACCATTAACCAAAGCAGACACTTGAGGATGAGAATGAAAGGCCAAAATGCCTGTAGAAAACTGATTTCCAAAACCAAACCATACCAAAATCTGCCTGAAGTACTCCCACTCCAGCCAGTCAAAGGCTTTCTCAGCATCCAAAGAAAGCAGCACACAGGAAGAATTGCTAGAATTAACATTATAGATCAAACTGAGAGTTCTTCTGATATTATCAGAGAGATGCCAGGAACCCTACTGGGACCTGGAGCTTTGTTGTATATTAAAGTCATAATTACAACTTCAAATTCCTCTGCAGGAATTCGCCTATCATGAGCTGCCCCATAATCCATTGAGAGTTGAGGTAGCATCACACTTCTCAAATATCTATTTATAAGTTCAGGGTTTGGCTGTTATGAAGTGTACTAACTATGGACAAGTTAGCAAACAATTCAGAGATCTCTTTGATGTCGGTTACCAAATCTCCCTTTTTATTTCTAATCAAGGGGAAGGCTGATTTCTGTTTTAACTTTCTGGGGAAAAGCCGATCAGCCTTATTGTCCTTTTCATAATATTTTTGTTGAATATATATAAGTGTTTACTCGGCTGTACCTGTTTGTAACAAGTTAATCTTCCCTCTTATCTCAATTATTTTCTTATACACTCTTGTATGTTCTGTCGATTTATGTCTACCTTCCAAAATAGAAAGTTTATTAACCAAACTCTCTTCTTCATGCTCTCTCGTCTTTTTGAGGTATGGTGCTTTATTTATAAGGCGCTCCCTCATTATCACCTTTTTGGAATCCCAGAACTCACTTTTATTGATCTCTTTCTTATTACTATATATACACACTTCTGAAAATTGTATTCCAGCTCTTTAATTCTAAGGGGGTCATATAACAAAGCTCTTTTTTTAATAAATTAGCCAAGGTCCTAGAATAAAAATCATATAAATACTGAAATAAGATCCATAAGTAGCAGAATATGTACCGTTCCCAACATCCAGATTCATCTCCTGCCAGACATTTTCTAAGTGATGCAACAAATTTGCACTTGCTTTTCCCAAAAGCCCTCTGGGTACATTTGATCGATCCAAAGTGGGATTAAGCACCTTGTTAAAATCCCCCCTAGAATAATATCCCCGTCCCTAAAACTTCATAAACCCCTAAAAAACTATTAACAAAGGAAGCTTGCCCTTGACTGGGAGCAGGTACATTGGCTAATGTGAGAAGTTTATCTTTCAAGGGCCCCTGAATTAAAATATATCTGCCTTCTGTATCTATGAGTTGTGCTGAAAAAATAAAATGGAAGCATTTAGCAAAGAATATTGCCATCCTTCTTCTATTAGATTGCCCTGGGGAGACAAGGTAGTTTATTATTTATCATCATTTTTCTTCAAGTGTGTTTCCTGTAACTAGATTACACTAGGAAAATCTTTTTTTCAGTGAGCAGAATACGCTTCTCCTTTTTGTTGGACTGTTCATCCCCCTTAACATTAACAATCATTGCACAATAAACTCACCTATAACTCCCAAGCCTGTTCTCACCCAGTATATTACCCCAGCCAGATGCCATGTCCCCATTACATTTGTGCCTGTTCTTTAAGTAAGATATTTTAGATAGAGTTCACATCCTACACGTAGTCATTTTAAGATTCACATACATCACTTTTCCTTTTTTTAACACCTGTATTAGTGTACCTTGACTCTGCATCTGATTTACTATAATTTTCAATTCTGCTCCCCAAGTTTTTAGTATAATTTTTCTGTTGAAACATATAACAGTATTTAACATGTTTCTGTTCTCTTATCCTCTGTTTCCCTCTCGTTCCCCTCCCTATGCATTCTCCCACTGTCATCTGGTCCCCTTTATCAGTGAAAGCAGCAAAGAGTCCTGTGGCACCTTATAGACTAACAGACGTATTGGAGCATAAGCTTTTGTGGGTGAATACCCACTTTGTCGGATGCATGTATCCGACGAAGTGGGTATTCACCCACAAAAGCTTATGCTCCAATATGTCTGTTAGTCTATAAGGTGCCACAGGACTCTTTGCTGCTTTTATAGATCCAGACTAACATGGCTACCCCTGATACTTTATCAGCGAGAATCCAAACTTTCCTTATGTCCTCGGGGGCATGTTAGCTCCCTGCTGAAGGAAGGTTTTCTTTTCTTTCTTTTTTTAATGTTTCAAGAACCAAGCCTTATATAATCTTATCAAACACCTTTGTAATATTGAGCATTCCGAGATTATAATGCTATCTTTGAGTTAATTTATTCTTAAAATATTCCACCATAGATGATCCATTTCCAATTAATGTAAATTTTGGAATGTTTGTGATTACTTTAAAGTCAAACTGACTTCAATAAGGCAGATCTAGGTCTCCTGCTATTTTGTTATTAATTTTTGTTTATACAATATAAATATAAATCACAACATTAAAAAAACTATAATCTTATAACCATTAAGGATACTGTATCCACACAGAGTAAACTATCCTGCATGCAGCTTCCGTTTAACTCTAACCCTTTGTCACTATAACCACATGGATATAATATCCATTATTTATTGCAATGTCTTGAAATACTGATTGTGTTCTTTGGGATGTGGACTTTTTACTTTGCTCTCATGTCTGTCCAGTTGTCTTAATGATGCATCTTTTTGAGCTATTTTGATCTCTTTGATCTCACTGATTCTTGGCAACCTGGAGGACCGATGCCCTTCATCCCCTTCAGATTGTTCTTGAGTTGATTTGCCTGTACCCATATCCATAAGTACTGGTTTCCTCTCTTTTGGACCTGAGACAGATATCTGCTTTTCCATCTAAAGGCAAATCTAAATGGGAAACCCCTCTTGTATCTTATATTGTTCTCTCTAAGAATTGTGGTCACCTAGTAAATTCTCTTCACTTTCTAAGGGTTGCTGTTGCTAGATCTGAGAACATTTGTATGGGCTGATTAAGAATCATCAGTGATTCAGCTCTCTCCCTCATCACCCTCAGTATTTTATCCTTGTCTTGATAGCAGTGTAGATGGACAACCCTATCTCTGGTCTGGAGCCTGCTTGGGGTCTGGGGAAAAGAGATCTGTGAGCCCTCTCAGTATGAATGCATCTTTATTACCCAGTATTAATGGTATGAAAAATATCAACCAATGTGTCCAGCAGATTTCTCCCTTGAGTCTCCTCTGGAAAACCTTTAATCCTTATGCTATTCCTGCATTCTCTAATTTTCATGTCCTGCAGCTTCAATTCTATTTCTTGTTCTTTTTTTTTTTTTCAATTATTTGGATTCTTCAATCTAGATTAGTAATTCCGTTGGATTGTTCATTTAATCCTATTTCCACATCTGTTAGTTTATCATTAATTTTATTTTTATCTCTTTAATGTAAGCCTGCATTACTCTTCCCTCATTCCCTTATTCATTCCTTTGATTTCTAACAGCAGGTCCTTCAGATCAGCCTTAGTGACTGGTGCTTCTCCACAGTTTGTTTGCTGAAGGGCCGTTACTACTTTTTATGGCCATATCTTTGTTTTGGGGGAGTCAGATGTTTGTACACAGGAGATCTTTCCTTTCCCAGACATCTACATCTTCTTGTCTTTCCTTCCTGCTTGATACACCTCTCTCAAGATGGCTGCCACCACACTTCCCCTTTGTTTGTCTGACCTTTCCAAAATGGCCACTGATGACACACTTCCTCCCCCGGACACAATAGTACAATTTTAATTATTATTTTTTTAAATCTCATTGCACTCATCCTCTGTCTCTTTACAGGATAATGAGGGTCCAGTTCAACATCTCCATATTTGCATAGTAATTATTAATATATTCTGCAGGCTGAGGGCTCTGGATTCTGTTGTTGGATATTCTCCCTCAGAGTCAGCTCTCTGAGATTGGGAGCTTTCCAGCTTCCTTCAGCCTTCTGTTTAAAACTGGCTCCAAGAGGGGTTATTCATATTTAGGGCACAGATCTGTGGATTCAGTTTGTCTTAGTTCTTTTTATCTTCTTAAATTGTTTTAATTTCTCCCCAGTTTATTGCGGAGAGATAGATTAAACCACTATCTTGTTTATTGTTTGAGCCATGCCCCCATGCTCACCGAGATTTTAAACAGCTGACTGAGGAGCTCACTGGGCCATTAAAGTTGGTTTTCAGTAAGTCTTGGAACAGTGGGGAAGTTCCAGAAGGCTGGAAGAAAGCTAGTATTGTGCCAATATTTAAAAGGGTAAATGGAATGAACCAGGTAATTATAGGTTTGTCAGCCTGACATTGATCCCAGGCAAGTTAATGGAGTGGCTGATCTGGGACTTGATTAATAAAGAATTATAGAAGAGAAATACAGTTTAGTGCTAATCAGTATGGTTCTATGAAAAATATGTCCTGTCAAACTAATTTGATATCTCTTTATGATGAGATTACAGATTTGATTGATAAAGGAACAGTACTGATGTAATATACGTAGACTTCTGCAAGGCATTTCACTTGCTACTGCAAGACATTTTGATTAGAATGATACAAAATTAACACGGCACACATTAAAATGGATTAAAAACTAGCTAACTGGTAGGTCTTAAAACGTAACTGTAAATGGGGAGTCATCACTGAGGTGTATTTCTAGTGGGGTCTCATAGGAAGCAGTTCTTGACCTTATGCTATTTAACATTTTTATCAATGACCTGGAATAAAACAAAAAATCATTTCTGATAAAGTTTGCAGATGGCACAAAAATTGGGGGAGTGGTAAATAATGAAGAGGACCGGTCATTGATACACAGTGGGTCGCCTGGTAAGCTGGATGCAAGCAAACAAATATACGTTTTAATAAGGCCAAATGTAAATGTATACATCTAGGAACAAAGAATGTAGGTCATACTTATAGAATGGGAGACTTTGTTCTTGGAAGCAACGACTCTGAAAAAGATTCGGGGATAGTGGTTGATAATCAGCTGAATATGATCTCCCAGTGCAACGCTGTGGTCAAAAGAGCTAATGTGATCCTTGGATGCATAACAAAAGGAATCTCAAGCAGGAGTATAGAGGTTATTTTACCTCTGTATGAGGCTCTTGTGTGATATTGTGTCCAGTTCAGGTGTCCACAATTGAAGAAAGATGTTGATAAATTGGAGTGGGTTCAGAGAAGATCCATGAGAATGATTAACGGATTAGAAAACCTGTCTTATAGTGATGGATTCAAGGAGCTCAATCATTTTAGTTTAACAAAGAGAAGTTTAAAGGGTGACTTGATCACAGTCTATAAGTACCTACATGGCGTACAAATATTTTATAATGGGCTCTTCAATCTAGCAGAGGAAGGTATAATAGGATCCAATTGCTGGACACTGAAGCTAGACAAATTCAGACTGGATATGAGGCATACATGTTAAGTGAGAGTAATTAACCATTGGAACAATTTAGGAAGGGTCATGGTGGATTCTCCATTCACTGGCAATTTTAAAATCAAGACTGGATGTTTTTCTAAAAGATATGCTCTAGGGGAAGTTTCTAAAAGATATGCTCTAGGGGAAGTTCTATGGCCTGTGTTCTAGACGAGGTCAGTCTGGATGACAGTGGTCCATTATGGAATCATAGAATCTATGAATCTATAGTCCCGAGAAGAGTGCTAGCAAGGGATGTCTTCTCTATCCCTGGAGGAGGATGCTCCTGCATACCTTGATTCCAGCCCATTATAACAAAGGCACTGGCACATCTCAGAAGAGACAAGGGTTCTACAATCCTCAGAGCCTCACACTGGCCAGGACAGGTACGGCTCTCAGCTGTGCTGCAGATGATCCCATCAGGCTGAGAGTCTAGTCTTGGATCATCATGTAAAATGAAGACACCTTGCTCCATCCTACGCTGGAGCCCTCTCCCTGACAGCTTGGCTCCTGACAGAGTACAGGGCCATAGACAAGAGCACATGGCTTATGTCTTTCTGGAATCGTATCAGCCAACTATGAGAAGTACCGATAATGTCCAGTGAAAAGGGTTTCTGGTGGGATGCAGACATGTCCATGGGACCCCTGTATTTGCGCCACAGAAAAACAGCTTGACTGACTCCTTCATCTGAGTCTACACTAAAGACTAACTCCATCCAGGGGCATTTGTCAGCCATTCCAGCCTATCAGGAAGCAGACAAAGTGTCTCTGCAGCCGTTATCCTCTGGTTCATATGGGGATTGACACTTCTGAACACCCATTAAACAGCTCCTGTGTCATAAGCTCCTTTTGAAGCATTCATTTCAACTTGAGATTAATTTTCTTACGTGGAAGATCATTTTCCTACTGAGCATGACTGTAACTCAGATAGCAAATGAGTCTCAGACTCTACTCACTGATCCACCTTACCAGACATTACAAAGCTAAGGTCATAGTATAGACTCCTCTGAGATTCATTCCCAGGAGCATCTTGAACTTTCACCTAAATGTGCCCATCATCCTGGCTACGTGTTTCTCACAGCTCTTGTCTCCCATACCTCATGCTGGAGGACACATACCCTCTGCAGCACGCATCTCATGTTAGGGGACAAGGTAGGGATTCGGATAATATGGACTAGAGCAGAGACCTTGGGCCTGCAGGGATCGGCTGTCACCAGCCCTGCAGCATCGCAGAGAGCCCTCTGCAGCACTGCTGTCATGGGAGTGAGCGAGTGGGGCCATGCCAACGGAGCTGCAGAGAGCTCCCTGCACTGCCACTGGGCTGATGACACCTGCGCGTGCAAGGTGTGGAGGGAAGGCTGCAGTCCCAGCAGGGCAGAGCAGATGTCATGAACAAAACCGCCTCCAGGCTTGGTTGCCTAGCAACCCAATGAGCTCAGCTGGGACCAATAAACCCTCACTAAGTGACAGTGCGACTGATCAAAAGAGCCAACAGATCATCACTGAAGCTTGTAGCAAGAACAGTACAGTGGCTGCTTAATGCGTTCCACACCTACATTGGCACCAGACCTCCCTCCTGTCCAGCCTTTGCCTGCTCCACTCCAGCCAAGCTCCTGCCTGTCTCTGAACTCCTGAGTCCTAACTCTGACACCGGCTGGTCTCCTGACCACAACCCGAGCTCTGCCCTTTGGTTCTGTTCTGACCCCTGACTCTGACCACCGGCTTGTCTCCTGACCACAACTCTGGTTCTGCCCTCTGATTCTGCTCCAACCACTAGACCAGACTCCTGCTCCGCCCACTAGGTTGCACCACCTACACCTTGGTGTGTGACAGCAGAGAACCCAGACCAGGACTCTGCTCTGCCCCACTAGAACCATAGCCTTCCCTGCAGGTGATTTCTGCAGGTGCAAGTGTAACCCACACACCTCCTGGGTGTGGTGTTCTGTCCCATCTAGTGGCACCGAGTCCACTTAGAGCGAGAGAGAGATAAAATGAGTCTGCTCTACAGCCGTAGCTAACAGGCAGTTGGCTTTTAGCTCATGCTGTAGAGGCTCATGCACTAAGCTCCTGAGGTCCCCGGTTCGATCCTGCCCACTGGCAACCAGGGTCTGTCGGCGTTACACAAGTGCAAGAAGGCTGTGGTGCTAGCAGGGCAGAGCAGTCTTGGCTGGGGCTGTCTGTTCTACCCCCTGAAGACCACTCCAGCCACCGCACCTTGCTCCTGCAGGGATCAGTGTAGGAGGCAGCGCAGGGAGCTCTCTACGGCCCCACTGTCATGGAAGTGAATGAGAGGGGACATGCCCCTGCCTTCTGACTATCCAAACTCCCAATTATCCATATAAAATCTGTGTCCCCCAAGCTATTTGGGCAATAGGGAGTATACGGTAAATGGAAATTTATATTCCTGAGCACCTAAACAATTCTATGTAGTCACTACAGCAGACAGGGTCAGGAGAGCTACGGTGCTGTAGAACTTCTGGGATAACAGCAATAATAGGAGGGTTTTGAAAAGGAAAAAAAAGCGTCTTACTTTAGTTTCTTTAATTTACAGTTTGGATCCTTCAGTGCTTGACAGAGCAGGTAAATAGGTGAACGTGTCGGCTCATCCCAATGCTGTTCCCTAAAAAGAGAGAATAGAAATTTTCTATGTTGATCTCTGGAAACAGATTTTACTTCTCTTTCCTGAACATGATAATATCCTCTCAGATGGCGTAATCATACACTGCATATGAGTTACTCCATGAGTCTGTGAGTGGGATTCACAAGGGAGCCATCCCATGGTCACACACACACAGACAAGCAAAATATGACACTGCACATCACAGGTGAAAGTGGGATGGTACGGGCCAGTACGGCGCACCGGTAAGAAGTGGCCGCCGGTACCAGCCCATACACAGCCGACGTTAAAACACTGCCATGGCAGCACTTTAACATCACTGCCCCTTTTGCCACCTCTCCCTCCCCAGGGCCACGGACATGGGGGAGCAAACGGGGCAGCTGCTGCTGCTTTAAATCACCGCCGGAGCCCCAGGTGGTGCAGGTTGGGCAGCGTGGAAGGGCTGGCTGGGAGAGGCTGACTCCCCCAGTCCAACCCCTTCTGCCTGAGGCCCCACCCCTTCCAGGGTCCCAGAGTCAGGTCCCCATACCAGTAAGTCTTTTACGTTACTTTCACCCCTGCTGCACACACTTCTCCCTCTGAGGAGAGGATGAGAGAACAAACACCACCTGACAGTGTCTCATGTCTTAATGCTGGCAATCCCTCAGATGATAGTGATGAGCATGCTACTGGCAATCCCTCAGATGATAGTGATGAGCATGCTATAAGAACCGGTATAAAACAGAAGGGCTTGAAATGGACTCGAGCATTGCACTATTTTTTTCGGGGCTGATAAAAGTCTACCAGCTTGAAGACATGAATCCAGAAAAATAGATGAAGTGAACTAAAGCTTATGCTCTAATAAATTTGTTAGCCTCTAAGGTGCCACAAGTACTCCTTTTCTTTTTACGGATACAGACTAACACGGCTGCTACTCTAGAACCTCTCTGCATTCCCTGTTCCCAGCCACCCATAATCACCTCACTCTTGCCCTCACATATTTTGCGCAAAGTGCAGCATGCACTGAAAATATGGGGCAGATTTTTTTTCTGTCATCAGTTAACACATGTTCAGTGAATTGGCCCTCTTCTGATTCCGGCACCCTTTTCCAGTGTCCCATCTCTGTGGCAGGGGACAAGATTATGCAGATGTGAATCCCCTTACTGAGACAGAGGTTGACATGGGAGGGAGTGGGACCTTCCTGGAGTGTTTGGCCTGGGTCAGAAGGAGCACCCCTGCGGGGGTGAGAGGCCTACAGGGGTGGAGGAGGAGGAGATTATTGACCCTCCACATGAGGTGAAGAAAAGGATAGGTGTGTGGGGATGTTTTTGCTTTTCCCCCTCCCTCTTCCACTTAACAGTAACTTGTGTAACTCAGACTTTAAAGATCCTTTTTGTGCCTTGCCCTGAATGTCACTATTTGGGCACCCAGCTTAAGCAGTTGTGTTTCTTCAGTGAACACCTTAATGTGGTTGAGAGGGTGACTCTCTGCAGCCCCAGATCAGCGCCATCTTCCTGGCCTCCTTGGAAACAGGAGGCAGCAGGGCTCACAAGTGTCCTTCCAGCTGAGGGAACAGAAAGTCACACACACACACCTCCACAAGGTCCTTTCAGTTTTACGGTTGAAATCACCGTACTTTGGTGCTTTGGTACTTAATGCCTCATTGACATGTCACCTGACTGCCCAGATTCTCCCATTGATCTGAAGTTCAGCCGTAAGACCTTTGTCACTCGTACTGCTGCCATCTTTCCTTTTTAAATGACCTTCTCCCTCCACAATGTATGTTTCTCTACTTAAGAAATTATGTAGGCGTGTTTCCATCTCAGACACTACTTACAAACATGGCTGCTTGGGTGGCCGTAGGGAATCTTCATTCGGGTCTTCAAATCCAAACATGCACAGATTTAGATAGAGCGTCTCCAGCTTACGACAGTTTTTTAGACAGAATGAAAGAGCCACTTGGTCCATTTTGGTAAAATTATATTCAGCTAAATACAGCTCAGTGAAGCGATTGAGTGCACTTTGCACAAAACTCTCTTCTTGAATTTCATACAAACAGTGAAACTCCTCAAGCTGATAAATCATCTCAGCATTATGTTTAAAGGATGACAACTCCTCATCAGGCTCCAAGAACAGCTCCTCAGACTCCAGGGACAAAGACGATATTTTTGGTTTTGTTTTAACCCACTGTAGTAAATCTGGTTTAATTTTGGGAGAAATTTTGAAGCTAAGTTTTTTCTCCATGTCCTCCATTCTCTCTTCATTTAAGAGACCAAACAAGAATCGCACTGTTAACATTAAGTAATTTCTAGATTTTCCATAGTTTTCTAACAATTTTTTCACATTGTTCATAGCACTTTCTGAATCTTCCACGGTTGTTGTTTCTTCTTTCTCCAACACGTAAAACAAAGCTGCAAAAAACTCTT
Source organism: Eretmochelys imbricata (assembly GCF_965152235.1). Classification (NCBI taxonomy): domain Eukaryota; kingdom Metazoa; phylum Chordata; order Testudines; family Cheloniidae; genus Eretmochelys; species Eretmochelys imbricata. The sequence continues at coordinate 19,054,336 of NC_135577.1, forward strand.
GAAAACTCAAGTGAATGAAGCTGTAGACACACTCACAGTCAATATCTTTTTGAAACATGTTCTCATTCAGAAAGAGAGAGTCAGATACATCTAAGCCGTGCTTCTTGATTTCTTCTTCCCCAAAGAGTATTTTCTGCCTCCAGATTCCATCTGCAGCCAAGGAGCAAAGTCCCTTCAAGTTAGCTGGTGTGTGCTTCTTTGAATTGCTGCTGTGACCCTTTAATAAACTGAAAAGATAGAGCATATATACACCAGTGATTGTTTTGGATGTTTGTGCAAGATCTTCACCTGCTTCCATCTGTTGTTTCAGAACCGTGCAAATTATCCAACATACAATGGGGACAAAGCACATGGTGAAGAGCATTTCATTTTCTTTGACAAAGTTAAAGGCCTTTCTTGCTTTTTCTTCATTCCCAAAAAACTTGTGGAAATATTCCTCCCGCTCAGCTGCAGAAAACCCCAAGATCTCTGCATAACGTGCACATTCCAAACACTGTCTGAGTTTCTCCAGAGCAGTTGGTCTCGTAGTGATTATTACATAGGATTCAAAAAGAACAGTTTTCCGAACTAAACTGCTCAATGTAATTTCCATTGGCTGCTTCTCACAGGGATCAGAGCATAGACTGTCTTCTGGCTGATCCAAGGAAAATCTCAATTCATCAAAACCATCAATTATAAACAGGAGTTTCTCTGGATTTATCAAAATCTCTTCAACTGGTGCATTTTTATTAGGACAATTCTTTAAAATCAAATCAGCAATTCTTCCTTGCTCACTGCCAAAGTTCACTTCCCTACAATTTATGTAGAAAGCATAATCAAACTTTTCTTTATAAAGCTCTCCAGCTGCCCAGTCAAACATAATCTTTCTTGCTGTCATTGTTTTTCCAATCCCTGCAGCTCCTAGCAGCACAACAATTTGTGGTGTTTGTCCATCTTCATCACATTTAAATAAATTACCCAGGGTGATAGAACTAGCTCGCTTAGTCATTATTTCTTCATGTCTCCATCCCAAGGTCATTATTTCATGTTCTCTTTCCTTTTTGTGACAATGTTTCTTTACAATAATCAGCTTTGTGTATCTGCTGTTTAGAGTCACGTTCTCACCAAGACGAGAGTTCAAGTCTTTTATTATTCTGTACTTGTTTTGTATGTGTTCTCTATATTTTACCCTGTAATCTAAGGTAGTGACATGAAGCATTAGAAATATGGAATCAGAAATTCAGAAGAAAGGCTTACCGCTAATGTTACAGTACAGCTATTTAAACAATAATAATGCTACTTTAAGTACTTTAATAATACTGCAACTTCCAGCACTAAGTATCCCAAAATCAATTAACTATGGCCCTGATTATAAATTGTCCCATTGAAATTAGTCATGTGAGTAAAAGCTGTAGGATCTTCCATGCACGTACAATAGAATTCTCTTTATCCAAATGGCCTGCAGGACATCTGAAATGTTCGGATAACTGGGCGGTTGGATAACTGGGTGTTCAGATAACCGGAAGTGTGGGGTACCTGACTGCCTCCCCCGAGTACACAGTCTGATGTAATAAGACTACACAGGCTGAGGTGTTATTTCTTATTTCTAGTGGTAAACAAAACATCTAATGCCTGTAATCAACACAATTTTCTATTAGAATGTCACATACCTGGTCTTCCAGGTGTTTGTTTAGGACATAAAGCTGCAAGAGAAATTTGCAGATGAATGTTAGTGTAACAGAATCACAGTGTGGCATGCAGTTAAGGAAGATGGGGCAATTCATCCAGTCAGTGGTCTCTGCAGGAATAAGAATTTGTCAAATTTAAGGTATCGGTATATAGGAGTACGAGTGTATCTGCTTTTATTGTGCTTTCAATAATGGAGAGTAATGTTATGAAAACGGTTAAACATGGATTTAATACATGAAAATAGCCTTGAAATATTAGGGGAAGCTACAGTTTAGTAATTATGGGGCAGGAAATGCAAACCAAAGGTTCTCCTTAAGTTTCAACATATCTTAAATAGTTTTGTAGAAAATATTTACCATTATTACTTTACTTGGTTTATTTTGCAAACTACAAAGAAAATACAAAAATTACGTTAAATGCACACTGAAAATACATAATGGCTGATAGAGAAAAAAACATTTCAAAAGAAGCCTGCAAATACCAGGAGGCCACCTTGCTCACAAGCTGTCCCTTCAGAAGGAGACAGTTGATTTTCTTTCTAACAGCATCAGTCTTGTCAGGAGGTGCTAAGAATGATGCTCACTCTTAGCTCTTGGCAGGGGGTTAGACTAGATGACCCTGGCAGTCCCTTTTAGCCCTATGATTCTAGGAGGTATCTAGCCTTTGCAATACTTTTTGTCTACAGGCAATGAGTCAGAGATAAAGACTGGACCCACAGGCTGTGGGCAAGGGGGACAGCTTTTGCAGCATTGTCAACCATTGTATAAAAGAGGATGTGCCAATTGACGTGGACCATGGGATAAAGATGGGGGCACCTTGAATTGGATCTTGCCACCACCCATAGCCAAGGAGCTCGTAAAGAGATGTTATATGAGCGAGACAGTGAGAACTGAAGAAACACATCTGCCTTTTGCACAACCGGTGTTTGATACACTACAACCAAGCCATGAGAGCTGCACAGCCATGGTAACAGATGATGAATGTCATCACAAGGACAGTGCAGAGACAAAGCATGAGCCCAGCCCTTGGGCACAACTGAGGTTTGACACTCTGGAGCTGACCAGGAGACCCCAAACAATTCAAACAGAGCAATGTCTCAGGTAAATTATATGTAAGACAGTTTAAGGGGTTGAAATAAGGATGGGATACTGGCCATAGCTGCTCAGCTGGCTAGAGTGTTTGGCTCCCATCCAAAAGACTGGTCAATCAAGACCAACCTGAGGCAAAGGTTTTTAAACTATGAGCTGAAGAGGCCTCTACATACAAAAATGAAAGGTTTTAAAGCATGGTGTAAAAACTAAAATGGCACCTTACATGTTTTTCTTATTTCAAATCTCTCAGCAGCTTAGAATTGGTTCTTTCAAGGCCTGGAAAAATCTGGACATCAAAAGCCCTGAACACTCAAATGGACTGGATCTGGTCCACTTTTCCCCACACCTAGAAACTGAGTAAAGGAGGTGCTAATTCTACAAGACCTAACTTTGAGGATGGGATTTGAGGATGGGACTCAGCTAACCACACCTGTGCCAGTCTATACTCTTAAAACTGTACGTGTGAGACTATACAAGCAGCCATGTACTTCATTAACCACTGTCTGAAGGGTTGTCTACATCTGGAGTTATTCTGGAATAACAACTCCACATGTAGATACTCTTACTCCCAGTTAGCTTAATATATGTTGAAAGTGGATTAAGCTAAACTGGAAAAAAGGCACTCTTATTCTGGAATAAGAGTGTCCACACATGGAGTTATTCGGGAACAGCTACTCCAATTTAAATTCAGACCTTCCTTAAACTGATATACTTTAAGTGTAGACAAGTCTCGAGGACTGTGAAGGTGGTGTCATAGATGCCCTAGGCCAGCACCACCCTGACTGCATGAACTGGACTTCGCTCTCGTATGGGACACTTAAAAGCAGCTGGAGGCCTTTGAACTGTAGCTCCCTAGGTTTGCTGCCCACTCAACAGTTTGTTTTCCACTAAATTTGTTTCTTTAATTAAATAGAGCCTGGAAGATAAAGTCCCTGCCTGGAATCCTAGAAAGGTCCCATTCAGCTGTTTACTGAGAATATGCTGGGTCAGATTCTCTTTTGTGATCAGTTTCCAATTACAGATCATTGATTCTCTGTCCCAGCCCCAGCACAGGTTAGAGCTGCCTGGGGGCTGTTCTAACTTGCATCAGCTGCCACTGGACCCCAAGAAATGGTCCCCCAGACGGGGATGCACTCCAGTCATTCCTCCTCCCCACCTCTCTCTGTCCAGGACAGTCCCTCTGCACCGCTCTGTTGGCTCTACACTCATGGGGATTTCCTCAGAGGGAGAGTTACAGGCTGACTCTGCTCCCCTTGTGCCCGCTGAGTAGAAAAAAGGCAGTGGAGCAGGTCAGAGAATCTGGCCCACTGTGAGCATCTCTGCTCTGAGTTCCCCTGGCTTCCTGCTGGGATTTAGAATTTGTCATTCCTCCCATCAGTCTGTTTCTCCTTCTGTTCTTGTTGCAGATTCCTTGGGGAGACTCCCAGGTTTTATAGGAACTTTAGGTTTCTTACCGTTCTTTCTTTCTTCTCTGAGGTTAGCAGAAGCTTCTCTGAGATTGAGGTGATTGAAAACTTCTATGGTCACATCTATTGCAGCGTCTCCACCATAGAATGCCATCAGGAGGTTCTTCGTATCTATTGCATCAGCATTCTCCATCCGACCTCGGGGGATGTTACCTTTCCCCTCAAAGTCACAGTGTGATAATTTGTCTTTAAATCTTTTGAACTCTTCCTGAGAGAGGTTGTTGAGGGCATGTATGAGCAGGTCACTGATCCTGCTACTTCTGTTTTCCATCACTGGGTATCAGGAAAGGAAACTAACACACAAAATAAAATCCTGTTATTCATAATTAATGGGGTATAACAGCAATTTTCCCTATGTAGAAGACAGAAGTGTAGTATAGTAATGAGAGTAAATCATGGGGGCTCATAACTCCTCTGTTGTTTTCCTCACAAATGAAACACTGGACAGCTCACTTTGTCTCTCTGTGCCTCTATTTTCCCATCTGTAAATGGGGATAATCATACTCATCTAACTCACAGGCCATAACTGTGTCATAAGCGGTTTGGACACCATGCTGCACCCGCATTCAGTCAGACTTGTGTGACTACAGCCCAGTTGTTCTGAGTGTTCTGGGACATATTCTGCCATCTTTACTCATGTTGATTTCAGTGGGACTGCATGTGGGTAAGGTATACTCGGGGTGAATAATGGGGGCAGAATATAGCTCTAAAAATTTAACCAAGTTTTGGGGGTGAATTGTTGTTCACCAAATCTCTAGAAACATCTTACTGAATTTATGAACAAAGGAAAGTCTGACAGATCCCTGAAAAGCCATTGATTGAAAATATGACAAATGCTTAACTAAATAAGAATTATCCCCATGCACCTAATTACATCAGTTCTACTAGCTAGAGGCTTAGGGCCACAGGTTTAAAAACAGCGTCCATTTTTCTACCTGCGATCAGTAGCAGGTGCAGTTTTGTGGGTGCAAATCATTGTAGGCACAACAGGTGACAGGCCCCGAGCCTAAGATGGGGTCACTATTACACACATACAGGTTCCTTTGCACTATTGTGCCCTCTGCTGACTGACTTGCTGATGGTGCCCCCAAATCAGAGAGACTTCTAAATGCCAACACTGAACCCCATGAATATTTGCACTCCCAAAAACTGAGCCCCTAATTGATTAGGGGGCAAAACTGGAGGCCAATTTTTGAAATAGAATTTACAATAGAGTTTTCAGCAGAGTTGCAAAAGAATCATTAATTTGGCTATCAGCAAACAGGAGCCATAAAAAATGAACAGAAGGAAAAAAAGGAAAATGGTTTAACAACCGAAAATTAAGACAAATGGTGAAGAAATCTAAGCAGAACCTCAGAGTCTAAGCAAACGTAAGAAATCTAAGCAAAACCTCAGTGCTCTTCCTGAGTTACTCCCACCTCCTTCCACAGACACTGTTGTGCTGAAACGCTTAATCACAGAAAGTCAGATTATACTGGAGGAGACATTTGTTCTAGGGAGGATCAAGCTTTGAAAGAAAAGAAGCTTAAAAAAAACCATTCGCGCAAATGTGACCATTCTCTCGGCAGAACAGTCATGTATTTAAGAATGGAAATATTTTAGATCCTGATTGTGCCCTGTCTACAGTTGAATCTATGCACATAATAGTCAGGATGTAAAGGGTTTCTAGAGACCTTTTACCAACGTGGAAATTGTAATATCCTGTATTTTTGGCTCTGAGAACAAGATTTTCATTAGTGACCAGTGACTTGGGGTGCCTAAATTGAGACACCTTAAAGGGGTCTGATTTTCAGGGGGTGAGTGTTCGGCACTTGAAAAATCCCCAGTTTTCAGCGTTTCATGCTGTGCACCCAGAATTATGAGTCACTCTTGAAAACCTTATCCTAAACTGTGTAATTTCCAGTTTCTCGATAGTAAGCACAAACACTGGTATGGAAAGAAAAAGTGGCAATACGTTAAAATGGGAAAAGAACTTCAGCAAAATTCTGGATGAGTGATCCCAGATGTGTACAAGAGCCATCACTTCCTCTGTATGCATTCCTCTGAAAGTAACTCACTATAAGCTGCTGTTCCAGTGATGCCTCACTAGCTCTTAAAATAATTAAAGCAGCTCAGTGGAGAGGGGTGGGGTGGGGGAAGGGGGAGTTCCATTCAGAAAAGTGTCTGAAGGTGGCAAATGTTTACATAACTACCCTTGACTTAATCTTTGAAATCATTGGATCCAGATTGCAGCTGGACTTCTTTGTGATATTACTGTGCCACCCTGTGACGGGGAGTATGAACCACAGATGAACTCTGATCCATTGAAGTCAAAGGCAAGATTCCCATTGACTTGAATGGGGCCAGAATTTCACCCTAGACCACTCTAAGCTTGTGCCTAATCTCCTGAGAGCAACAAAATTCTCCTTAGCTGCATGTTAGTAAGAGAACAAGTCTCCAGACACAATTATTTGATTAAACAATGCTGCAGGCTCATTTAGTTTTATGAAGAATCTTACCAATAAAAAGGCAATTTGAGTCCTAGTTATTTCTCAACAATTTGGCTCCACTTTTCAGCATTTGAACAAAACTATCCCCCACGTCCCATAAGCCACCAGATTAATTTAACCACTTTGCTTTACTATATGATATGGATTTGAAAGTCTTCTCCTGATGTAATTTGGGCTTCCTTATTGTTTCTGGTACCTAATTCTTATTCTGTTTCATAATTTTTACTGTATGTTTTTCCTTTCTGATTATGGTGTCCTATCTCTCCCATATTTCTTTTATTATTTTGTGTTATTTCTGAAACCATTTTGCAAGAAAAAAGTCACAAAGATAGTTTTATTATCATACATTTTCTTGACCCACTAAAAATATTAACAGAAAATATTCAAACCCCATGTTGCTATTCAATGAGCATTTGCAAAACGCGGCTAAGAGAGGGTGTGACATGGAGCAGCATTTTGTGGGCCAAGTTCAGAAGCTAAGGGTCTCAGAGTAACTTTAATGTGCACATCCTGTCAGCAGCCTGTGAAGTAGCTGTGATCTTGAAACGCCACATGCAAGTTTGGCTTTCGCAGATTTAATGTAATATTAATGTAGGTAAAGAACAGGGAGTTCAATGGGACAGGAGGGTTCAAAAAAGGAGGCTTTTTAATCGAGATACAAGAATGTCACAAAGAGGGTCTATTTCTGCTGCCCACCCCAGGACTGTTTTCCCTCACCATATAAGAGAGCTTGAACTCTGTGGAAGGGCATCAGTGGGACTGGGGGCAAAAATAGAAAGATGCTGCAGAGCAAGCTTTGCTTTCTCCTTCCCCTGTGGAGCTGGGATTCTCAGATCCCCTCTCCCCTCCACTACAGCTGTGCAAATAACTGATTTTTCAGTGTAGTGACAGTTCTGTAAAATCAAAACAAAATTGTTTTGGATGCAACAAAACCCTTCTTTTTTTTATTTCATTTTTAACCTTTTAAATAAAAATCAAAGGAAATTCCAAAACCAAGACATTTCAAAATGCAAAGTTGAAATACTGTGTTTCCAAAATGCCTAAACAAACCACTTCAAGTTTTTCAAAATAAATAAAATAAAATAAATAAATAATGTTTGCTACCCCCTACCCCCGACCAAAAAAAATGTGTCAAAATCAATTTGCAAAATGATTTGGCCAACACTGATCTGCATTTTTAGGTGAAAAAAGGTTTCAGCTGAAATACTTCACCCAGCTCTACCCTCTACTTGCAGACACAGAAGGGGCCATTACTTCTTCCCCAAAAGTGTCTCTTTCTGCCACTTTCCCACACACAAATACAAGAGACCTGACAAGAGATTCAGAAACTAGAGCAAATGATACACATTCTCCCTTCAGGTTTTCACACAAGAGAAATCACAGTCAAATATTATCTTGAACATATACCCCTCTGTCTCTACACGGGACCAGAGAGCTCTCTACATGTGTGTCCATTTTCTATCTGCACAGAAAACTCTGGCTTTCTTCAGAGAACCTGGCTGACAGCCATATGACAGATCAATAAAAATATTATGCATTGTGGACTCACCTTGAGGCGCTGAAGAGAGCTTGTTTAGCTTGAATTTTTTTTTTTAGAACTTTTTCATGCTAAAGTGGAGGAATACTGTTCTCTGCAATCTGGTGAAATCTGGGAGTGCTCTCATAGTCTATATATGGTCTCTGCATTTCCAGTGTCTTTAAAATCAGTCACTATTAGACTCAGCCCTGCCCCTTTCCTAGTCAAAAAAAAAAAAAAAAAAGTTCAGCAACTGGAATTAAGGTTGCAAATTTCTATCAGTACTTTAAAGATAAAATGTATTAGTAGAATACTGAATGTCTTTCTGATTTTTTTTCCCTTTTAAACCTACAAAGGAAAGTTTCATTTAAAAAACATATTGTGGAGTATGAAACTGCAGAGTGAAGCCACCCTAAAGGGTCACTGAACTTCATCATTCCAGAGCAAATCTCTTAAGATTGACAGAACCCCCCCTGCACCATTCCATACTGAGTACATGAATATCTACACACCATCCATCATTATATGCCACCTACTCAGTCCCCGCTAATTCGCCTTCCCTTGACAACACGGCAATATCGACACCCTACATCTTACACCGAAGATAACCACACTGATCGAATATTATTTAATTAATTTCATTTTTGCCTGGACTTGGGTTCAGACAGAAATGTTAAACTATCTGATTCTTCTTTTAATTTTTTATACTAATCTTTGAACTTTATGGGCCAAACCTACCAGCCTCCATAGACAGACTGAGGAGTATCCCCACATATGGGCTGCGGAGGTGGGGTTCAGCAGTTGCATTCCAGAGTGAGTGAGAGGAATTCTGTGTCTCACTGGGTATCCATGTGTGTGTGAGGTGAAGTGAGTCCCTTAGGGAGGGACAGGGTCTGACTCTGCGAGACATTGATGGGATGTATGGATTTTATGGTACAATGAAGCCTCCCTTCACTGATCAGTTCTCTGTTTTGTAGGGGTTTGTATGTGCAGATTTTGTCATGAGCGCCGAACCCAAGTCCGCAAGGTTCAGACGAGCATCCATGTTCCAACCCTCCACCTAGTAGCCTCTGGGCAATAGCTTACCTGAGACCTGTGAAGCCCAGTCTCAGTGTCCTGGCCCTGCCATCTCATCTCCTGTCTCGTGACTGCAGACTTTGGCTCTGACTACTAGGGCTGGCCACCCATGACTCACACATGACAGGTTTAGCTGGCTGCTAATTTTTTTAAAGGGTAATTTTATATATATTATGTATATACACACAACAAATCATTTATTAGTTAAGGAAGCTCTATTCAACTGTAATACTTTCTTCAAGCATTGAGAAGCTAAGAACAACAGGCCAACAATCACACATCTATATGCTCGCTACCTGCACCAATATTAAACGTATCAGCTCTTACCTACTTCTGCCCTCTTTCCGCAACACATTGCTAATACCCAAGACTTCATAAACAGCTTTACAACCTTAATTCTTACAGTCATACCAAATGGCTGCTTAGGTTAGAAAACAGTAAGACAATGTGAGAAAGCGGAGGGAAACTTACTTCATCACACTTTCTTACTGTGTTAAACAGCAAAAAGGTTTGAAAAAGTAGCCCTGGGTCTTCCCCCCATCCCCTGCCACTTTATTTTGTTTTCCTACTGGAAAAATTTGTGAAACAGAAAGTGGAGAAAATCCAAAACATTTCAGAAAAAAGTAACTTGAAACATTTAGTTTAGATTTGTATTTAGAAAAAAATTCAGGAAAAGCATTAAAAAGGCAACCTTAACAGAGGCTAGATGTTGGGAGCAGAGGGGATGAACATGGAAAAGTACAATAGGGTCATAGACGTGGTAGGATAAGTCTCATGATGGGAATACTGCTATAGAGGGGTCTGTTCAGGAAGGACAAACAAGAAAAAAGGGAGGAGGTGTTGCATTATGCAGCAAGAACATATACAGTTGTTCTGAGGTCCAGAAGGAGGTGAGGGGCAGACCAGTTGAAAGTTTCTGGGTGAAGGTAAAAGGGGAAAAAATAGAGGTGATAACATGATAGGGGTTTACTATAAACCACCAAATCAGGAAGAGAAGGTGGATGAAGCATTTCTAGAACAAACAATAGAAACATCCAAAACACAAGATCTGGCAATAATGGGGGACCTTAACTACCCAAACATCTGGTAGAAAAATAATATGGCAAAACATGAGTATGGGGAACAACTTTTTATTTCAGGAAGTTGAGGAAGTAACCACGGAGACAGCCATTTTTTAAACATGATTCTGACCACAAGGGAGCAACTGGTTGTGAATCTGAAGGTTGAAGGCAATTTGGGTGAAAGTGATCATGAAATGACAAATTTCATGATTTTGAGGAAAGGAAGGAGTGACAGCAGCAGAATAAGGACGACAAGTTTGTTTGTTTGTTTTTAAAAAAGCACACTGACAAACGCAGAGAACTGGTAGGAATGGTCCCATGGAAAGAAAAATCTAACGGATAAAGACATTCAGGAGAGCTGTCAGTTTCTCAAGGAGACAATATTAAAACACACAACTGCAAACTATCCTGATGCAAAGGAAATATAGGAAGAACAGTAAGAGGCCAATATGGCTCCATCAGGAACTCTATAATGACCTGAAAATCAAAAAGGAATCCTGCAAAAAATGGAAACCTGGACGAATTCCTAAGGAGGAGTTCAAAAGAATAACACAAGCATGTAGGGACAAAAGCAGAAAGTGTAAGGCATAAAATAAGTCCTGTTAGCAAGGGACAAAAAAGGCAACAAAAAGAGGTCTTTATTTACATTAGCCGCTCATCTCCCCATTCACCTCCTCACCCCACTTGCTCGCCTCCGCCTCACCTCCCCGCATGTCTCCTCATGATTAGCGTGGGGGCCCCCAAAGCACAGGGCCCTAGGCAACGGCCCCGATTCACCATATCCTAGGGACCACTCTGAGTGTAGGTCCTCTGCTTAGTGGGGAAGGAGAGTTAATAACTGAGGACATCAAGAAGGCTGAGGTGTTTAATAACTATTTTGCTTGAGTCTTCATTAAAGAGGTTAATAGTAATCAGATACTCAACACAATTAATATTGACAAGGGGCAAGAAACAAGCCAAAATAAGGAAAGAACAGGTTAAAGAATATTTAGATAAGTTAGATGTATTCAAATCAGCACGGCCTGATGTAATCCATCATAGTGTACTTAAGGACCTAGCTGAAGAACTGTCTAAAAAATATCTTTCTAAAATTCCTGTAGAATAGGTGAGGTCCCAGAGGACTGAAGAAAGAAACATAGTACCTATCTTTGAAAGGGGAAACAAACAAATTATTAAGCAATCAATCTGTAAGCATCTAGAGGATAATAGGTTTATAAAACACAGCCAGGATAGATTTGTCATCATGCCAAACCATGCTAAATCATGCCAAACCAATTTCCTTCAGGTTACTCCCCTAGTGGATAGGTGAAAGCAGTAGATGTGATATATCTTGTTTTTAGTAAGGTTTTTGACACATGACATTCTCATAAGCAAATTAGGGAAATGCAGTCTAGATAAAATTACTATAGGGTGTGTGCTCAATGGGTTGAAAGACCACACTTAAAGATATCAATGATTATTTGTCGAACTGGGAGGGCGTATTTAGTGAGGTCCTACAGGAGTCTGTCCTGGGTCCGGTATTATTCAGTATTTTCACTAATGACTTGGATAATGGAGTGGAGAGTATACTGATACAATTTGTGGATGACACCAGCCGGGAGGGGTTGCAAGCACTTTGGCGAACAGGTTTAAATTCAGAAGGACTTTGACAAATTGGAAAATTGGTCTGAATCCCGCAAGGTGAAATGCAATAAAGACACATGCAAAATCCTTCACTCAGGAAGGAAAAGTCAAATGTACAGCTGCAAAATGGGACGTAACTGGCACAGTGATAATACAGCTGGAAAAGACTTGGGGTTATAGCGGGTCACAAACTGAATATGACTCAACAATGAGCAAAAAAGGCTCGTGTCATTCTGGGTTGCATTAATAGGAGTGTCATGTGTAAGACATGGGATGTAACTGTCCCACTCTGCACAACACTGGTGGGGCCTCAGCTGGAGTACTGTGACCAGTTCTGGGCGCCACACTTTAAGAAAGATGAGGAAAAAATTGAGAGAGGCCAGAGGGGAGCTACAAAAATGATAAAAGATTTACAAAACCTGACCTAAAAAAACTGGGCATATTTGAGAAACGAAGATTAAGAGGGGACCTGATGACAGCTTTCAAATATGTTAAGGGCTGTTATAAAGATTACAGTGATCAGTTGGTCTCCCTGTCCATTAAAGGTAAAACAAGAAATTATAGGCTTAATCTGCAGCAAGGGAGATTTAGGTTAGATATGAGGGGAAACATTTTAACGACAAGGATAGTTAAGCTCTGGCATAGGGTTTGAAAGGAGGTGGTGGAATCCCCAACATTGGAGGTTTTAAGAACCGGTTGTCCAAACACCTGTCAGGGATGGTCTAGGTTTATTTTAGCACAGAGGGCTGGATTTGATAATTTTGAGGTCCCTTCTAGCCCCACATTTCTATGATTCTATAGAACCCTATTTTCTAATGATTTACCAACTCTAAGAAAATGACAGAAAAGAACAGGAACTTCTACGATACTTGCTTCTCCAGAGTGCTGCAGGCAGGACACACGGACAACTTGGTCATAAACCGGTCACTCAACCTTTGGGTTTCACTTCACTCCTCCAGTTTCAGCTGACATTTGCACTAGTTTCTTCCCACCAGTTCTCTCTCACGCCAGTGCAGGGATTCTCAGGCTGCTTTAGCCTTCCAAACTGATTACAGCAATCATATAATGGAACTGAGCCAATTCCAAAATTGACCAAGTCTGAAACTGCTGATAGAGAAGACAAAAAGGATGGAAAAGAACAGAGAGAAAATGGAAGGGGGAGAAATGATACACTAGGGAAGGGTTAGCGGAAATCTTAAATCTCATGTCCTAAAAGTTAAAAAGGACCTGGCAGTTGAGGTATGAAGACTCTGGTCCCTGGTCTAGTCTCTGAGGTCAGCAGCTGAGGTCAATGGGAGCTCAGCATTTTTGAAACTCAGATCTCTTATTGGAGGGACCTCACTTCAGGCTCCTGTTTTTGAACATCTTGGCCCTAGTTAACAGGATTTGATGACTCCATGTTTGCTTACCAATACCTCCATGCTTTGGATCACAGCTATCTTGTGTTACCTTGTTGCAGGTCCCAGTCAAGAGCCCGTCTCGGCCACTGCTGAGGGAACCCAGCTGCTGGGTCCCCACATGTTTTTAGCCCCCAGAGCCTGACGTGGGACTCACACGGTCCCGGTGTTTGGGGTCCCTAGGCACAGTCTTGGGGCACAAACCCTTTGCCTAGTACACTATCCTTAAGTGTTGCAACCCCCTGTCTAGCTGATCCGAGGCTCAGTGCTGACCGTTCACACTTCCCCATAGCTTCAACACACCCTCTGTGAGCCTTCTGGAGTACAGTTTAACTCAGGAAGCACGAGGGAAGTGTAAAGCCTATAACACACACAGACACAGAACAGATTCTAACACCACTGCTCTTTTACGTAACAAATAAAGCACAAGAGAGTAAGACCATATAGAACACACCAAACATCCTAAATGCAGCTCACCCTTTCCTAGGGAGTTCTTGGGGGACCATCTGTGTTCAGGAAGATAGGCAGTATCCCCTGCCTCACCCGGCTCCGACATGCTGGGTTACTTCTCCCTTCTCTTGAGCTGGAGAAAAATGACCCAAGAAAAGAAATAAAAAAGAACAGCTTCTGACATTTTTATAATGTCCCAGTCCTCTCTGTCAGGTGACTCTCTGTTCAGCCTCAAAAGGTGACTGCTGTCCCTTGCTGAATGACTCTGTTGCCAAGGAAACCTGTCCCCAATAAACCAGTTCTCCTGGTTGGGAGCCAGTCCTTTATTTAGAGCTATTTCATTTCAACCGGAAATCACTTAACATCAACGACCCTCTTTTGTTATTCTTTTGACACCAGCCAAGAAGTTCACAGTATAAGTGTAAGGCAAAAGACACAGGGAGCAAAAGGAAACCAACTGGTCAGTGTGGAAGGGGTGGTCATATCACACCATCTGCCTGACCACTGATATTTTGTGGGCATGATGGATGAGGAGAGTTCAAGGAGGGATTTGAACAACAGCAAGGTGGCTTTAGGCAGGCCTTTGAGGAGGAGCAAAGGGGGTTTGGGGCCCTGAGAGGGGCAGGTTCTGGAGGAGACTTGAGCAGCAGAAGTTGCCTGTTTTTGCCCCGGAGATGGCTTTCATAGAATCATAGACTATCAGGGTTGGAAGGGACCTCAGGAGGTCATCTAGTCCAACCCCCTGCTCAAAGCAGGACCAATCCCCAACTAAATCATCCCAGCCAGGGCTTTGTCAAGCCTGACCTTAAAAACTTCTAAGGAAGGAGATTCCACCACCTCCCTAGGCAACGCATTCCAGTGTTTCACCACCCTCCTAGTGAAAAAGTTTTTCCTAATATCCAACCTAGACCTCCCCCACTGAAACGTGAGACCATTACTCCTTGTTCTGTCATCTGCTACCACTGAGAACAGTCTAGATCCATCCTCTTTGGAACCCCCTTTCAGGTAGTTGAAAGCAGCTATCAAATCCCCCCTTTGAAGACCCGAGAGCTCCTCCAGTGCTATCACGCAAAGGCTTTTTTTAAATGGATGCTTGAGGCAACACTCATGCTCCAGAGGCAGGCAGCAGGAAGCAGAATCTATCTGTCCCTCCTGCCCTAGACAGGGCAGCCCCACTAGCCCCTTGTGCTAAGGAAGAGGATTAGAAGAAACAGTAAAAAGGAGGGGAGTGAACAAGAGGTTCATAGCCCTGGCCAACAGGTTTGGTTCAGATCGCCCAAGTCGTGTATATGTAATTGTAGTGTACAGGAGTAGGGTAGTATCTCTTTAAATAGTTTGTGAGCCCTCTAATGGTCCTCACTGTAGTCTATATTTTAGAAGCTGCCAGAACTCAACCACAGCAGTAGGATGCACATAGCTCGGCCTTGCATGGTATGTATATTCAATCAATGTCGGTATTTGCCCCCCTCCCGCCTCCGTGCTCATGTGGTTCCTTCTTAGTATGTATGTTGTGTGAAGAGCAAAAGACAACTGGTGATCAGGATGGGGTCCTCATCCAGGACTGCAGTGACAGAGTGTGACTGCAGAGGCCTCAAGGAAGGGAAACTAAAAAGAAAGCTGCAGCCACTGAGAGTAAACTACTTATTTAGGGGGAAACAAAGGCTAAAAGTGACAGGTCGTTGGTAGGAAAGGGACTTGTTTGATGGATCCATAGAGGACTAGAGAGACTGGAGCACTGTATAATAGCCAATGATATAAACTGAGGAGAAAAAGGTGGCGTTTTACTGAGTGTAACAGGGGCTCAAACATGCAACCCACTGCACAGCAGGACAACTGCTATTAAACCCACAGGCACAATATTTGCTGATTGCGAAAATTCTATAAAATCCCCCATCCCCAAAGCCACTGGGGATTGCAGAACGTTTCTGCACTTACAGTCAGAATTGAAGGGGAAATGAAACCATTTCTCAATAGTGGCTGAATTAAGGAAATTAATAGAGCAGTGCCAGTGTGGAGAGAATTTAAACTCCTTGTACTAGTACCACTGAGCCTCACATTTGTTTCTACGACAGATGACCCTAAGATGACAGAACGGGAAGGTGTTGCTGACACAGCTGCACCAGATAGAGCAGAAACTGTCCCAGAAACCGTTGTGATGCCTGTGTTATCCAGAGAGAAGTCGTAAACTACCTCTCAGACTGAATTTTTAGCACGGTGTCCATTTACTGATAGTAGTTTTGACAGAAATATATTTGTAACTGTAACATCCTTTACATCAAAGGGGCAGAAGTATGTAGTACATAATAGTGTAATATCCCTTTAAAAATATGTGAACCCTCTAGCGACACTCACTGTGTGCTATGCATTAGAAGCTGCCAGAACCCAACCAGACAGCCTTGTGTGGTCTGTATATTCAATGAACATAGTTATCTGGACCACACTGTGCCCATGCCGTCCTTCATATTATGTCTGTTGTGTGAATAGCAACAAAAAAAAACAACAACAAAACAACCCACACACATTTTTCCCTAAGCCCAGGGGCCCGAGTGTTAATGTTTTACTAGTTAGTCTGTATCTCTAATATTTTTTTTAGGACACAGAACCATACATTCATACATGCTGACCTGTTACTGGTAGCAGTTCTCTTTCTTTTTCCCATCTGAACTGCTCTATAAGAGACTGCTCCTGTAAGATTGTTCTTTTACTAATATGCAGCTAAGGGGAATTTTGTTGCAATCAGGATGTTAGGCTGAAGCTTAGAGTTTTCAAGGATGAAATCCTGGCCCCACTCAAGTCAATGGGAATTTTGCCTTGACTTCAATGAGGGCAGGAGTTTATCCCTCGTGCACACTTTGCTTTCACAAGGTGACATAGCAATATCACCCTGAGGCCCGATGGCACTCAGGATCCATTGGTTTCAACGATCAAACTGAGGATGGATGTCTCATCAGGAGTTGTGAATGGAATCTTCCCTCTACACTGTCTCAGAACCTCAGAACTGCTTTAAATTTTTTAAGAGGTAGTGATATGTCATTGGAACAGCACATTGCAGTGAGTTACTTTAACAGAAACACACAGAGGAGGTGATGGCAGCTCTCTTCGAAATCTAGGACCACCACTCATAAGAGATTTCTCCACAGTTTTCCCCTATTTTAACTAATGGACACATTTTTTCCTCCATATCAATGTCTGTGATTTCTATATAGAAACTGGAAATCGAACATTTAGGCTAAGATTTTCAGAACTGACTGGTAATTTTGGGTGCCCAACAGGAGATACTTGAAAAGAGCCTAATTTTTAAGTTGTTTAAATTTAGGCACCCAGAATCTAAGGTACCTGGAATAACTGGTTACATTATAAAATTTAGGCTCAGAGCCTAAAAACCAGGATATTACAATTCCCACTTTTGTAAAAGGTCTCTGGAAACCCTTCACATCCTGAGTATTAAATGCATAGATTTGGCTGTAGACAGGAAAGAATGGAGTATCTGAAACACTTTCATTCTTAAATAATTGTTCCTTTGAAAGAATGGTTATACTTGCCCTAATATGTTTTAAATCTCTTTTCCTTCAAAGTTTAGTCCTCAAGATAAACTTCTCCTCATTATAGAATCTGACTGTGTTAAGCATTGCAGCTCAGCAGTGTCTGGTGGGTAATTCAGGAAGAGCACTGGGTTATTTTGCCTAGATTTCTTCACCATTTGTGTTTATTTTTGGTTGTGAAGCCATTTTCTTTTTCTTTTCTTTTTGATTATGGCTCCTATCTGCTGGTGGCCAAATTAATTATTATTCTTTACAACTCTGGTATAACCCCACTGAAATCAGCATGAGTAAAGATGGCAGAATATCACCCTGAGTGTCTAGAGCCTTTTGATGGAAGTCACACAGTTTTGCCTGAGATTTTACTACTGGTGCATCCTGATGTTCAAATCTCTTATGACATGCTCAGTGTCACTGCCTAAATAGTTGCTTATCAGTCAGGAAATAGAAAGCCCCTCTGTTCTTGAGGTTTAATTACTTCTTGTTTGTGATAACATCACGTGCAGAAACAGATAAGTGAAACCAAAGTGCACTGTCTGCCCATGTTTGTTTCCATCCAGTGTGCACAGTTTACTTTCTGTCCCATGTACTTACATTGCTGCATGTTAAGATTTTCCTCTGAGTCTGAACAGCTGTTGTCTGAGAATGAATGACTGAGAAATAACCCTTATCATGATAATGGAGCTTTAGATGGGGCAGGTACAAGCCACCATCCTGACTGGGGAGCATTTTACTCCCACTGTGCACTTATTTTGCTTTGGTGTAATGAGTACAGTAGTTGCAGGGCCCTGTGGATATAAAACAGATCTAAAGTAATCCCCTCAGCATGATCAGATGGCTCTCCTAAAAGTAATTAGCACAGCACGAGCTAGAAATGCCTCGTGAATGGTGAGCGGGGTGACATTAAACAGCTGTCAAGTGCAGCTAATTCTCATCCCAGATAGTTTTTAGGGGTTTCTAAAATGCACTGGTTATTGTTTTCACTCCCTCAGAATCCTGTACATTTGGAGTCTGGTACAGTCCTAAACAGCCTGACCTTACAGTGGAGGGATAAATATAATTGCATCCAAAAAATATGTTAAAAGACCATTAACGTTGAAAATCAAGTACTTGAAAGTTAGGAAAAGCCAGAATTTAGGCTGTGCAACCTTAATTCACCCCTCTTATGTGTATGCATTATGATATTGTCTTTAATTATATAAGCACACACTTTTTTTTCCCCTGAGACAACCCCTACCTCACTCAGTGCACAGGATGGACCTTCTCTGGGAACAAATCGGGGTTGTGTACAAGAAAGCTGTTGTCTGTGGGATCCCTGACTCACTAATTACAGACATCGGAAGGTATGTAGTGAAGAAGGCAGGGGATTGCAGGAAGTGGACGGAGGATCTCTTGTGGCTAAGGCAAATTGAATGCTGCCTTAGGGGATTCGATTCTCCCTGTCTCAGTGATAGAATTCTTATATGATGTAAAGCTCTAAACTTTCCATAGGCAGCCACTGTGTGTTCCTTGTCCTCTGTATACTTAGCTTCAGACAGCTGGGGTCTGATTGCAGAAGTGCCGAGCATTCACAACTGCATCAGATGTGAAAGCTCTGCTCTGAACATATAAAGTGCTTCAAAATGTTAACTAGTCCAAGAAACCAGGCCCTAGGCTTCCCAAATTGGGTACCCAAAATTAGTTGGCACTTTTGAAAATTTTGGCTTTAATACATGTTCCTCATATGTTTAATGGGGTAATAATCCTATTTTACCTCACCTCACAGGAGTGCTGTAAAGATTAATTCATTAATGCTAATGAAGAATAAGGATACTATGCTCAGCGCATGATATAAAAACCCAAGAGGGGATTAATAATTCTGTCTTCAGAGCAGGGTTGAGATGGTGTGAGGTAAATAAGCGATGGGGCCACCCAGTGAAAGATGAAGATAAAAAGAATTAAATGGCTACCTATTCACTGTGCTCCATTCATCCTTTGCACTGAATGAGGCAGGGGTCCTGTGACAAAAATAGTATGTGATCATATAATCAATTCTAATGCCTAAGCACAAGGGGGCTTGATTGAGGTTGCATGGGCAACCTTAACTCTGGCATTTTTTAACTTCTGACTGCTTGACTTTGTAACCTGAATGTGCCTTTTAATGTAGTTTCCTATGTTGTTGTTGTTGTTTTTTAAGTGAACAATCAGAAGTTTTACCATGTGGAACCATATTGACCCCACACGTGGGTCATCAGCAGGGCTGGGATATTTAGATTCACAGCACAGCACCTCTGGAGCTAATGAAGTAACGGGCAGCCACAGAAGGTTGTTATTGTCTATGTGGCCTTCTCACTAGGGAGGGATGGAGACGCACACTTTGCCAGTGGCTTTCACAGCTATTTGCCAGACAGCAAAGGAACATTGAGACTCAGGGCTTGTCGGTTCCATTCCAGCTCTGGAGAGCTGGTGCTTTAGTGGTTACAGACCGTGTGCCCCCAGCCTCTCCTTGTTCCCCTCAGCTCCTATCTCTCCACTCTCTCATCTCCTGCCTGTCCCACCACCCCCATCTCGTTTCCTCCTCCTCTTTAGCTCCTGCCTTTCCCTCCTTACTCAGCCTCTATTCTCCTCCACCCTGGACTCCCGCCCCTTCCCCAAGATTAGGAAGACCCAGCACACCATGGCTGGAATGAATGCAAGACTGGCTTTCTTTCCTGTTTACAAAGATGCCCCCTAATGGTCACTCTGAATGTTGACATCTTTCTGGAGAGGGGTGATCAAACTTTTTTCCAAACTTATCGTTAAGCACCACGCCAGTGTGTGCAACCGGGATGAAATACCAACACCAAACAGCCCCGAGAAGGACAGGGCAGGCTTCAGGCACCTTCAGCCTTGTGTCAGGGTGACCCTATTGAACTGTCAAGCCCTAATGTCATCGTTCAGGAATGCAGGAAGAACATCTGTCTGTTGCTGGACAGCTCCGCACCTGCAGGCAGTTGGCAAGAGAGCTCCATCCCCTTCCCTTCTCCACCCCCTGCCCCCAAACTCTGCACACCCCTAGCTGGCTGGCACCGCCCCCCTCTTGAGCCCCAGCCAAGACCGGAGATGTCTCTGAGCTGTGGGAGGGTTTGAGAGAATGAGCAGGTGGGGATGGGCTGAGGCCAGCGGGAAGCTGAGAACAGAAACAGAAACGAAGCAGGAGCCCTGCGCTTGGAGGGAGCCCCGGCTGCTGGAGCCAGGGCACTCCTGCACACGCCCCGCCTGGAGCTGGCAGGGACCGAGCCTGGTAACTGACCTGCAGTCTGAGCTCCCCCCGCACCTGAGCAGGGCGCACCCCGACAGGTTGGGCTGACTCAAGGTGGGCAGAGGGCTTGCAAGCATGGGCAAGAGGAGGAGCCTGGGTGTGTCTAGCCACGCATGGGGAGGGGAGGGGCTGTTTTGCACTGTGCTGGGGGGGAGATCCTGACCTGGGTCTGCTCCTGGCTTTGCCTGGGCCAGCTACAAGCGTGGGGCTATTGTTAGGTGTGGGGGGGTCTGTTCTGGGGGTAACACTGAGCCTCTAGCAGGCAGGGTTGGTGTTTGTGCAGAGGTGTGTGGCTAGGACCTGGGATCCCTTCCCCCACCCTGACACGGGGGAAAGGATCTGGAGAACAGGCTGGCGGCTCTGCGGGGGACAGGTGGGGTGTTGTTCACAGGTGCAGTCGCGGGGTAGCTAGCCGGGTGTACTGGAGATCTGCCTGGTAACGCAACCAGGGGCCCGCGGCTCCAAGGGCTGATTCCTGCTGGCCCCCTCACAAAGCAGAGCCGAGGTGTGCTAGCCCATTGCTGCGCGGCCCCCTTTTCCTGAGAATCTGTCAGCCCAGCCGGGAGCTCCTGGCTTCCTACACTACACACCACGTAGGCCGCATGTACCGTAGAAGCTCAGAGTTACCAACACCTCAGGAATGGAGGCTGTTGTAATGCTGAAATGTTCATAACTCTGAACAAAACATGATGGTTGTTCTCCCAAACCTTTACACTGAGCATGGACTTAATACATCTTTGAAACTTTACTATGCAGAAGAAAAATGCTATTTCCCCTTTATTCTTTTAGTAGTTTATGTTTAAACAATAGTGTATTTGCTTCTCTTTTGGGCGGGGGGGGAAATGGTTTTTGCTGCTGCCTGATTGCCTACTGGCCAGTTCGTAACTCTGAGGTTCTACTATACGTGTAGCTACATACCACAGTGAAAAGCACACCATGTCCACCGTGCAGTGTGTAGCTACACACGAGTGAAAGGCTCTGGGAGAGGGGCTTCAGCTGCTCCCCACTGCCAGAGCCTTGCACTGTGGTGGGGAAGGGTTAAAGCAGCGGGGAGCTGGCAGCCTTTCCCTGCTGCCAGTGGCTTTCCCACCAGTGGGGAAGGGCTCCAGCAATGGGAGGCAGAGGGACACTACACTGCTAAAAAGCTTGGGCCAGTAAAGAACAGGTGGGTACATACCCACCCTCTTCAGCTGTGTCTTTATTCGCCTGGTTTAGTCTGTGCCTCACTCTCTACGCTGCTATTGATACCTATGTTGGGTAGCTAGTCATGTATGTACCTAAATGTCGCCAAAGAATTTTGCACTGTAGATGCACTCTCAAGGATCTGACTCTGTCAAAATCCCCCTTCTAATCATTTTGTATTGATCTTCCTTGTTCACTAGTCTTGAAGATCCCTGAAAATGGCCAAGTATCGTTCATAGACGTTTCTGACTTTGTCAGTTTTATCCAGCTCTTTGCAGTGACTTGGCTCAGTAATTCATCTGCCTCTTCAGTTCTTGCAGGTGTCTGTCTCTGACTGGTAAACAGGGCCAGCTCCAGGCACCAGCAAACCAAGTAAATGTAAAGGGGCAGCAATCTGCCCTCGGCGGTGGCGGGAATTTGGCGGCCGCACCATCACTCCGCCTCCGTGTTCAGCGGGCAGGATTCTGCCTCCCCGTTTGGCAACAAGGTTTTTGGGGTTTTTTTGGCTGCTTGGGGTGGCAAAAATGCTGGAGCCAGCCCTGCTGGTAAAGTAGTAGGCACAGTACTTACAATACCTGTGAGTGGCAGCTCCTGTTTACAAACTCACTGTGGTGGGTCTGGGATTAAAGAATGAAGAATTTAGTTTTAATCTCCGACATTTTTCAGATTATGTATGATATCCAATGATGGCGAGAGAGAGGAATCTAAGAGAGAGCCTTCTAAACACACTGGAAAGCCTCTTGGCAGATGAGTCTGACAGGTTTAAACACAGATTATCATATATTGATTATGATGGAAGAGACTATCCCCAGATGTCAGCTGGAGGAGGCCAATACTCGGTTTAAACTTGTGGATCTGCTGTGTACCTTCTATTGTGAAGATGGTGCAGTGAATGTAGCTATTTGTGTTCTCACCCAGATCAATATGAGAGATGCTGCTGCTAAACTCACAGAGAAAGGGAAGAAAACCTACAGTGACTGCAACATCTTGGCCTCTCTCCTTCAGGTGTAGAAGAAACAGCAGCAAACTAAGAAAGAACAGGTTCCAAATCCTAAGGAAACCTGAAAATGTCAAGTAGCCCATGATACAGTTATTTTCTAGTGTGGGAGATTGGGTAGATTCTCTATTAATAGAATAGCTCTTACTGCCGTATCTATGGATTTCCCCATTTTAAGGATTGCTGTCATGAGTCCCTTTATCTCTTGCTGTATTTACTAACTTATTGTCCATGGGGTTCATAATGTATGGACATGGGACATGTTCATAATACTTTCATTATACAAATGCAGAAGGCCAGATCTTGGCCATGCCTCTGGCTGCTCTGTTCAGGCACTGCAAAGCTGCCTCAGGCGGGTAGCTGGGAATCTCTCTGATCTAGTCAGTTCTGACACCCTCATCCCTGCCCTGGCACAGGGCTATGTGATGTGGGTTAAAGGGTATTGTGACGGGGCACACTCACCTCTCACAAGCACCCCCTTGGCCAAGTGCACATGCCTGCACTCTCTCAATTTGTCCCTGTTCCAGGATAGGGCAGTGCCTCAGGGCTCCCTCCCTGGAGACAAGGTCTTTGGCCTTTCTGGTCACAGCTCTCCAGCAGGGCCATTATGGTTCAGTTCCCTCTTTGTGGTGCCTCAATGTCCAGGCCACTCCCCCCAAGTGGCGAATGGAGGGACCAAGGCCTGCTCACCACTCCTAGTCCCAGCCCAGGGAACCTGTAGATAGCAGCCATCCACTGGGTCCCTTTATGTTGCACCGCTGCTTTAATTCCCTGGGCCACTTCCCCATGGCCCCACATCACCCCCTTATCTCAGGGCCTTCCTAATGGAGTCCCAGCAACCAGCTCCGGGTTCCTCCTCAGGGGCAGCGAGTTATATGGGCCCATGGTACAAATTAATTCCAATTCAGCAGTCTCTCGTTGGAGTCTGTTTTTGAAGTCTCTTTGTTGTAATATTGCGACTTTTAGAGGCTCATTCACCTGCACATCTACCAATGTAATATATGCCATCATGTGCCAGCAATGCCCCTCTGCCATGTACATTGGTCAAACTGGACAGTCTCTGCATAAAAGAATAAATGGACACAAATCAGATGTCAAGAATTATAACATTCATAAACCAGTCGGAGAACACTTCAATCTCTCTGGTCACTCGATCTCTGACCTAAAAGTCGCAATATTACAACAAAAAGACTTCAAAAACAGACTCCAATGAGAGACTGCTGAATTGGAATTAATTTGCAAACTGGATATAATTAACTTAGGCTTGAATAGAGACTGGGAGTGGATGAGTCATTACATAAAGTAAAACTATTTCTTCATGTTTATTTCCGCCCCCCCCCTCCCTTTCCTCAGATGTTCTTGTTAACTGCTGGAAATCGCCCAGCTTGATTACCACTACAAAAGGTTTTCCTCCTCTCTCCCCACCCCTCCCACCCCTGCTGGTAATAGCTCATCTGAAGTGATCACTCTCCTTACAGTGTGTATGATAACACCCATTTTTTCATGTTCTGTGTGTATATAAATCTCCTCACTGTATTTTCCACTGAATGCATCCGATGAAGTGAGCTGTAGCTCACGAAAGCTTATGCACAAATAAATTGGTTAGTCTCTAAGGTGCCATAAGTCCTCCTTTTCTTTTTGTGAATACAGACTAACACGGCTGCTACTCTGAAACATTTGTGTACTAGATACATTTTTTAATTGGGGGATTTGCAGTGAACTGAAACTGCAGAATAGCTCATGTGTAGTATATGATCACAGCATCCAAGGTGCTATTTTAATGTTCGGGAAATAAAAATCTGTCTCCAGAGAACAACACAGAAAATTTCTGTTCTCTCATTTTAGGGGACAACCAAAGTGATCGAGTATTTACCTGCTCTGTCAAGCACTGGAGGATCCAAACTGTAAATTAAAGAAACTACAGTAAGAAACTAATGCCTTCTTTTTAAAATCCCCATGTTACTGCTGCTATCCTGGAAATTCTACAGCCGTGCCGCTCTCTGTACCATGGCTGCTGTTTGCAACTACCTCTAACTACTTAGGAATGTGTTTAAATTTCCATTTAATATGTGTGGAATTGGCATAAGGGCTTATCGTCACCTTAGCAGTTCAATGACATTTAACCCAATTACCAAAGAGATGAGGGAGAGAGACAGAGGTAAGCAATGCAGCCAGGAGAAATTGTTGGAGCTCAGGAAAGACTCCAGAGGCTAGAGAAAAGATCTGTCCCCTGTATGGAATTTTAAGATGTCTGTCACCATGGTATCTATGCCCTGTAAGTATCCTCGAGTAACAATCCATGTAATAACCACCTATCCTCATTTGATCTTGAGGCTTCTCCCTGATTCATAGGTGGGTTTGGTGTTGTGGGATTGTTTTGGGCGAAGAAGAGGTGAGAAGGGGAATAGCAGTTTGTCTCTCTTTAGCTCCAGCCCCCTCTCTCTCCTCTTCTTACACTCTCATCCCTCGCTGTCTGCATCTCCTGCTGACCCTGGTGGTCTTACTGGAAAAGGCTTTGGCAAAGACATGATCTTGCATTTTGCTTTGAACGTGGCCAATCCAAGGCTCACTCTGATCCCCTCTGACAAGGGAATTCTATGGCCAGGGTCTAGCGGCTGAGTTGTTCCGCAGGGCGTTGGATGGATAAGCAGTCTCCGAGGCTAGGTCTATGCTAGAGACTGTTGGCCTTGCCAGCAGCAGCATAGCTCCCTGCCACCCCGTCACCCGGCACATCCACACGCACAAGTGCTCACATCAGCCTTGCTCAGAGCCAATCTCTTGCAATCACTTCCTGTCCACCACCGTGTCCCACAAACACCCCCAACCCTGGACTAACAAAGACAGATGGAATAAGAAATATAACGTGATAGCATCTGAATTTCAAAAACATATCAACTTGGAAAAATATTGCTTTGATCCCTTGGAAATTCTTTTGAAAAATGTAAAGGCAAAATCAGGGGCTAGCTAGCACTGCCCCGGCATGCCCATGCTCATCTACCTCCCATAATGCACTGCTCTCACTGAAGGGTTGCCATGGCTGTCTGTTCATTGTCTCATCAGCAACTTCCACTCCTGAGATCTGCAAAGTAGAACACAGAGCAGGGTAATTAATTAATGATTTAACAGCTGGATGACCTCTCTACTCCCACACCCCAACTAAATCCACTTTTCCATCGTCCACTCATTGCTGCCATCCTCCCCCAAGAGGCTGCACGTCACCCAGAGACCTAGTCCAGTAGGTGGGGGAGAACTTGGGTAAGAATTCTGAGCCACAGGGAGGACCCCTGAGGGATATTTTTCCTCTGGGCCCAGAGAACTCTCCTCTCTCTCTCCAAAAGGGAAACACAGGATAGAAAGGACCTGTTAGTTCAGCTACAAAACCAAACCATGAAACAACAAAACAAGGACTGGAAAAAACAAACATAAAACTAACAAAACTACTAAAGAAATTAATAAAATCCAACCCCTCACCTGGCCTCTAAAAATGGTCGAGCGTTGATTTCTTGCAGACTGGGAGGGCGGTGTGGGTGGGCACAGGCTGAATGGCCTAAGAGCAGCTGTAGAGTTTTTACGGTTTTGAAAGACATCATCCGTTTGACACTGAACAATCCCAAACCTTTAAAAGAGGTGTCCTCAGTCATGATCTGGATGGGTGGACAAAGACTTGAACTCTTCAGCCATGAGACTCTACTCATAAGTACTGTGGGCACGGCACAGTAGCCAAGGCATCATCCTTGGAATAAAAGGCATGTGTAGCTGCTTGCTGACCTTCAAAAACAACCCACTTCCATGTACTTCTCAAACAGCTCCCAGATGATGGCAAGGAAAGGATGGGAAGGGTGATTTCCATGTGAGGAAATCATAATTGGCCAGCACTTCCTGGTGGTTGGCCATCTGCACCTAGGGTGCGGCAAGAGAAGACATATTTCTGGCTAGAAGATCCAGGCATCTGTTAGCAGCTGTTACAACCAGTGACGAGGTGGGAATAGAAAGATTCAAACTTGTTTGGAGGGCCCTGATGGAGGCACCTTGCCCACATAGAGATGGGAGGTGATTGCTGGTGTGAGTCTGAAGATATTTAGCTGGCTCCAGGATACCTTCATTATAGAAACAATAAATGATCCCAGTTGTTTAGACTAATCAGTATCCGAAAGGTGGTGCTTTTCTGTTTCTTGTACCATAGACGGCTATATCAAGATCATCTGCATGGCTTCCAAAAAAACTCTTGTAAATTTTTAAATGTATCTGCTGGAGCTCCTGGGAAAGACGATCTCACAGATCCTTCAGGGAATGAAGATGTTGTCCCTTTTCCTTCTTACTTACTATTATTAACTCATGCTCCACCCCAATTAAACAACAAAACACGGGACTAACAAAACTGCACCAGTCACCATACATGCAAAGAAGTGAATGTTCCGTCCCATTTCTCAACCCTGTGTTTCATGCCTTTTAGATGTAAAACTTCTAGGGAGGGATTGTCTCACTCACTCAGTGCACAGCACCCAGCATACTGGAGCCGCAATCTTGATTGGTGCTTTGGGGCACTGCCACAATATAAATGTGTAAGGATGATGGAAGGAGATCTTTATTAACATCCTCTTCAAACCTTCCTCACATGCTGCTGAGAATTCTGTGAGACTGTGGACACGAGAGAGGAGGCCACGACATGGGAGATGGATGGTCTCTGGGTGTGAATCTTCGCTGGAGTCGAACCTTGAAGAGAAGGCTTCCTTGGAGACTGACAGTATGATCTGCCCCATGGATAGGGGAAGCCCACACAGGCTAATAGGTCCATGAAGGCATGGAAACATGAGGCTGAGGTGGCCCTGGAGTGCCCCATGAAGGAATAGATCCCCAAGATGGGGCCTCTAAAGGTCTCAAAGCACCCTGGTCAGAGGCAGCACTAAGGGACAAGGGATAAGGGACACTTCCTGACTCTGGATACCTTCAGTATGGGCCTCAACCTCCATGGGTACTAGGCTGGCACAAAGGCCCATTTCCCCTGAGAGTTGCTTCAGAGCTGTAGAATTCAGAGATGTAACAGGCGAATTCACTGACAGTAACCATGGAGGAGGGAAAGGAAAACTAGCATGAGCACCATAGACACCGTTGATGTCACAGGCTAGGCTCTGCCTGGCACAGAAAGAGGCAGCAGGTGACATTGTGTTGCTAAATCTGCAGCCCTACTGATGCCAGGGCTTCACCACAGCAGGGCCACCCAATGCTAAGAAACCACTAGCTATCCACTGACCTTTGGTACCATGTTTACTAGCCTTCCTCACAGATCGGTGGGAGTGAGATGACCTGCTGGGTCTGCGCCACTTCTCCTTTTACTGCCTCTTCTCCCTGCCTAGAAAGGGGGAATCCTGACACCAGGTAGCTGATGTTCAGTCAGATCTCAGGGCCTTCATCACAGGACAGAGTCACAGAGACTCAGCACTGACCTTCAGTTCAGAGCCTTTCCATGGACTGTTGGCCAGCTTCATCAGATATGCCTGGCACTCAGCTTGGCTAACTGGGATTGGGGTTCCCCCAACTCCTCACCTCATGTCAATGGTACAGGGGTCTCAACTGGACCCTGAGAGCTCCTCCATGAGAAGAGGTTTGAGGCTGCCTCTCTGAGTGCTAGCTGTGAATGAAAGAGAGACTGACCTCCTCTCAGGACTGTATGTTTTGCCTGGGCACTTCAGATCCTGAACGTGGTGATACATAATGTAGTGGCATGACTCAAATCTCATCTCCTTACTACGTTCAGCCAGCCTCCTTGGCCATTGTCCCCCCCCCTGAAAAAAAAATCTTCGGGGAAAACAAAAAGTCCAGTGAGTTAAGCCAGTCTCCAAGGAGGCGGAGGAAGGGAAGAGTCAGGGTAACTCAGCAGAGCTATATCCACCCACGTGTCCTGCAGTGTCACTGAAAAGGAGGCAGGCGGTTAGTTTTGACTCAGTAGACATTTTTTAACTAAAGAAAATATTGAGTATTAAATTCCCATCAGGAAAGGGAATGTCCTAAGGAGGACAAAATAAGTATAGACTCATTTCTCAAGTGATTGTCCACACAGCATGCTCCCCATGTGCATCAGGTTCTTTGAACAGCAGTGTCTGTTGGGGCCACACCTGGGCCCTGGGTGTGCTTTGACACCTCCCCAGCTGAAGGCATAAAGGACAGAGCAGGCCCCACTGCCCCTCAATTCCTTTTTACCACCCATGGCTCTGAAGTGCAACACTTGCAGTGTTTGTGTCCCTTGCTCACTGCGTGACTTAGTGATAGGTGTGTTATAGATAAACTAGAGTACACAAGCTCTCTTCAGTTTCCTTTGCCTGTTGGCTTAACAAAAAATCTAAATAGCTTTTATCCCTCCCCTTTTGCCACCCTGTACAAGGGTCCTACCCCCGGTACAACTTTCTACATCGTAGCAGACTCATGTCCGTGCCTTATCTATCTCAGGGAGGGACGTGTACCAGAATATCACTCGGTGCATCATTCCTTCCCAACGTGCACTCAGAAGGCTCAGGAGAAAGGGTCAAGCTCTTTTTGCTTGAGAAATCTTTATGCAAGGTACCTTAACTGCGTATTTCCTGGTTTTCTGATAGCTCCTCCTCTCTCTCCGCCACCTGTCAGAGCAGCTGTGATGAGCCCCACACATGCCATGATCGTTCTTCTCTGCATTGCTCTCTCCTTCAGGTTGAACGGATGCTTCCTCAGCATCACTAGCTGTTGGCGTCTTGCTGCTGTTCTCAGAACCAACCAGAGCCTGACAGAGCTGGACCTGGGTTATAATCAGTATATAGGAGGTTCCGGAGAGCAACTGCTGTGTGAGGGACTGAAACACCCAAACTGCAAATCACAGAGACTGGGGTAAGTAGCATTTCGCCTCCTCAGTGTATTTACAGGTGTCCTCTATGTAAAGTGCTTGACAGGGTGGGTGTGGCTCTAGTGTCTGAGCCCGACACTAGTGTCTCACCACTATAGGATTGGAGACTTCTCTCCCCCCATACTGTCCTCAGGGGCCCTTCTTTCTCTCCCAGACTTTGTGGGCTCCCCTCCCCTTTTGGTAGAGTGACATAGGTTCAAAGCAACTACAGGTATGGAGGAAGCTGTGCAAGGGCCAGTTCTGGTGGGTGGTGGGTCTGGGACACGTGTGCAGGATTTTCCAGTTGTTGTGAGTGGAGAGGGATCAGTCGGGGGAGCCAAGGAATCTCCCTGTGAGACTTTGAGGAAGGGCGAAGTAGCATTATGTGACAGACATGCTTGCGGGTGGTCCTTGAGCTGCATATGGAGATAAGCAGCCAACTGCTACCGTAGTTCCCAGCTTAGCTGGCTGGCAGCTCCATCAGGAGCCCAGACTGCAGGGGATTTACAGAACACAGCCAAACTTCTGTTTATAACCCCACAAGGGACCCTGGAACAGGCCCTGTGAACAAGCTCATATGGTTGCTCTCCTCAAATCTCAGAGATCCCCTTTCTCATGGGACTCATCTCCTCCCTTTGATCCCTGGTCTCAATGGAAGGTGGGTGTGATGCTGCCAGTGCTAGGCCTGGCAGTGCCTCTCCTCCCCAGGCCGATGGTCAGAGCTGGGAGCTGGTGGAAGAGACAGATAGACAGACAGCTGCATCCAGCAGGCGAGCAACCGAACTAGTGCCAGGGACAACGAGGAGCAGAATCTCCCAGCTCCTGCTCTGAGCCTGGCCCAGCTGCCCAGGGAGGTGGTTCCCCCTACAGCCTCCCTGTAGTGATGGGCCTGCTGTGACTGGGTTGCCCCATTATGGGGCTGATCTGTCCCAAGTCCAGTTGGATTGGTTGAGAGCTGAGTGGGTGGATCTTAAGGGCCAGCCTTCTCCCCA
The DNA here is from genome assembly GCF_965152235.1 of Eretmochelys imbricata. Classification (NCBI taxonomy): domain Eukaryota; kingdom Metazoa; phylum Chordata; order Testudines; family Cheloniidae; genus Eretmochelys; species Eretmochelys imbricata. The sequence continues at coordinate 19,085,014 of NC_135577.1, forward strand.
GGCTGAATTCTGGTTGGTGGGTGGAAAGGGCTGGGCAGTGCTTAGGGAGGAAGAATTACCAGAACCGTTATTTCTTATTGGCCAATGGCAGAGGTTTTGGGGGGTTGAAATTGCTGGTCCATTCTCAGTGCTGATTGGTCAGGGTGGAGTGCAAGCAATGAGGCTTAAGCAGGATGTCACACCCAACATTGGTTTTTCATTGGCCAAGGGATGGGTCTTAGGACAGGGTCTAGGGCAGGACTTCTGGCCTATTTTTTATGCTGATTGGGCAGAGGGGCTGGTGGGTGTGGCCACCTGCTATAACAGCTGTGATGAGTCCCGTTCATGCTGTGATTGCTTTTCTTGGTGTTTTCTCTCTCCTGCAGGTTGTGGAATTGTGGTCTCAAGGGTGCCAGCTGTGGGTATCTCACCACTCTTCTCAGAATCAGCCAGAGCTTGACGGAGCTGGAGCTGCGTGATAATGTTTCTCTGGGATATTCTGGAGTGCAGCTGCTGTGTGAGGGACTGAAACATCCAAATTGCAAACTGCAGAGACTGCAGTAAGTAACATTTGGCTTCCTCTATATATTTACAGGTGTCCTCTACGTAACGTGCTCGCCAGCATGTGTGGCTGGTGTCTGCTTCCTGTAATGACATCAAGTAACATTCAATTACTGCCCACGCTGAATGATCACAAGTCTGAAATCTCAGTCACAAGGCTCTCATGGATGTACCAAATACTCTAATGTGCTGAATACCTTATCCCTAAGCCCAGGATCTGCAATTACTCCTCAAACTCCTCCATCATCACTTGGTTCAGCTGGGCACCCAGAAAATTCTCTCTCAGGAAAATAGTGTCCTCTGGTAGCAATAAACCCATTCCTGGGGTCCAGCTGGAAGATCACACAGCATTGTTTTAACACTCAGTTAGCCCACTGGAGCAAGACTCTTCAGTCTACAGCTCCAGGACCCAAGAGCTACTGCTGCATAGACGCACGAACTTTGAGATGGACTTTCCTGCTTAGAGAGTCACAACCAATCAAAAATGGCTACTGTGAGAAGACCATTTTTCACTACCAGAGATGCAGTCCCTGGTCAGAAGTGCTCCTTGAAGCTCCACCATCAGGCAGAGGCTAATGTAAGGGCCCCCTGGTGTCAGCACTGCTCTGCTGCTCTCTTTCAGGTGCTCCGATATCACAGGGTGTGACTCAGGATTGCCTTCTTGGCCCTTCTCCCCAGGGCCTGGCAGGAGATGAGGCACATCTAGCCATTGGATCTGTCGATCACAGTGGCGTCAGACCTGTGGTCTGCAGGCCACTTTTGGTCCTGGAGGCTCTAAACAGTCCTGCTTCGTTATTGTAAGGTGATTCATTTGAAAACTGGCAATGTATTGTGACAGAAACAATGGACTTTAGAACTGCATAAAAACTACCCAAATTTACATAAAGTGGTGCCTAATGGTACAAGGGCTTCCAGTTCCTCCCCTGCAAAAAATCAACTGTCAATCAACTAAGTCACGGTAAAACCTAATGTAGACCTAGTCAAAGGGGGCCCCTGGACTCCCTCAGCTACAGGCTCCAGCCCTGGGATCCTACCCCACAAGCAGAAGTGTGTTTTCTCTAATGCCTCCTTTGTGTGGCATCAGGTTTGCTGCAAGAGGGAAAATTTTCAGCTTATATATTGGTCTTTGAAAAGGTCACCATTGTTTCTGTGGAGAAAACATAGCCTTGCCCAGTAAGGGCTCCCTATCTGGGAAAGGCTATGAAGGGTACAAGAGTGATCAAAGACAACAAAGTCTGAGAAGCTGAGAATAATGGGGGACTTCAACAACCCTTGTCTAAAATGGTCAAGTATTCAGTGCAAGGTTTAGAGATGCAATTTCTTGACACCTTCAACGACTGCTTCTTGGAACGGTTAGTAGCAGGGGACACATGCAGAGAGGGTACTCATGACTTCATCCAAAGTAAGACTCTGGTGTCTGTGTGAGAAGTAACGATACTTGAGCCACTAAGTAACCGTGACCACAGTATAATTAAATTCAACATCCATGGGGGGAAGGGTGATATTAAGCTTTAGAAAGGCAGATTTAATAAAACGAGGAAGTCAAAAGTCAAGACATTAAAATTAGATTTTGCATAGAGGCTGCAACAACAGAGTCTGTAAAGGCCCACACTCCTCAAATCAGAGAGGGATGCAAAATGACAAGAGCAAATCCCCAATGCTATAAAAACAAACAGCAAGAAGTTCTTTAAATACGTCAGAAGCAGGAAGCTTGCATGGAAATCAGTGGGTCCACTGGACCCCCAGGGGATACAGGGAGAAATTATGTAGGATAAGGACACTGAAGAGAGGCTAAATTATTTCTTTGCCTCAATCTTCAGTGATTGTTGGGGAGACATCAACGCCAGCCATGGTCAGTAATAGAGATGAAGAACTATGAGAGGAGGTGGTATTGGAACAAACTGATAAACTAGAGTAACAAGTCCACAGATGCTGTACTGCTAAGGGTTCTGAAGGAGTTGAAGAATGACGTGGCTGACGTAGTTATTGCCCCAGAGGATCGGAAGGTAATAAATGTTGAACCTATATTTGCAGACAGCACGGAGCAGAGGAACAAACTACAGGGCTAGCAGCCATAAATCCCTGCCATCTATTCCCGCTTCTGCCAGTGACGGACTTGAACAACATTTTGCGCTTAGGTCGAACTTTACAACATAATTTATTCAGTCCCCAGGCCACTCTTTTGAGACAGGTCAATGTTGTTATCCCCATTTTACTGGTAAGGGAGATTTTACCGGAGTGTCCCAAGATGTGCCAGTGATACATTCTGTGATCCAGGCCCAGGCTTCCCTCATATGTAGCCACTTAACCTCGATGGCTGAACCCTTTATAACTACAAACTTCCCATAGCAATTCCGTAGGCCAAGAAACACCCTCTCCCCACCACCATCTCCTTCAGAGGCATTTATTGATTGTGGAGCCAGCACAAGAGCATGTAGTTTACTGGGATCACTTGGTCCCTGAGATCACGTGTCCCAGTTGTGGAACACGTTACAAGGAGCACTAGGTGGGATTCACTGCAAACCCTTCATTTTACAAGCACTGTAAACCCCATCTCTGGCCTTCGCAAGTGGGTCTGATACAGGGAGGGGAGGAAGATCATTTCTCAAGCACCCAGAAAATCCCTCTGGAAGCGCGGAACCCAATGGTGCTAAAGAGACAGGCTGTGGAAGTGGGTTGCGCATCATATCTGTGGTGTTAAGTGATCACTAGTGCTTAGGTTCTTATTCGGTGTCCAGCTCCAAACAGGTTGTGCAGAACAACAAGAGCCTCCCACAGCCCCATTCAGACACTCTGTCTAGGAAGCTGAGCCCTTCCCAGTCCCCAGTGCCCCGAAATCATGAGCAATATAAATAGCTGAGAGTTTGACTGAGCAAAATAGGGTAACTTGTCTTCTTGTTTGAGGAGGTTTCAGCTCCCACATCAGGGCTGATAGCTTTATGCACTGGGGAATGTTTTGGGGAAAGGCAGGGGCGCTTATATAGAACCTTAGATTTCATTTGCTTGAGCAGAAAGGAACCAGAATACCAGCACTGGGAGAGGGTTTGAACTGTTCCTTGGTGTCTTTTAAGATTCTCCAGCCCATTGCAAATGCTCCCACATGCTGGTCCCCTTCCTGCAGCTCATCTGAACATTCCCTTGTGGAGCCCGGAGTGACTGACAGAGCCGGGGCACATGGATAGCAATTCACACAGGGGCCTTTGGTGCCAACATCCCGCAGTCCTGCTAGAGCCCTGTGACTGGTCTCTTCTAAATGAACCATCCCCTTCCACACAGACGCTGACATCAGAGAGGGAACCGCAGCAAACAGGGAGTGATTGTACGTTTCTGTCTTGGGCAGGTTGGGGCATTGCAGTCTCACAGCCGCTTGTTGTGGGGATCTCTCCTCTGCTTCCTGCACCAGCCAGCGCCTGACAGAGCTGGAACTGGAGAATAAAAAACTGGGAGATTCCCGTGTGCAGCTGCTGTGGGAGGGACCTCCAGACTGCAAAAAGCTGAAGATACAGTAACAGCTGGTTTTCTAAATAGCCTGGGCTCAGCCCACCTGAGAAATCACCTCTCTTCCTGTGCCAGGCTGCCACAGCTGGGATGTTTGAACTGGGTCCCGTCTGTTATAAAAGAGAAGGGCCAGCTTGTAGGGCACTTACCGGGAGGACTCCGGGACTCTGGAATTTGCATCCCATGTGGTACAAAATAGCTTGCAAATATTCCAGACATGCAGCAAAAGACACCTGTTTAATTTGGAGAGGGCTGCTTCCCAGAAGGATGTAGGGGTAGAAAGGAATTTTTTTGTAGAGCTCTTGTTTGACTGTTTATTTTAAGGCTGCTGAGGGGGTTGACTATCGTATTAATTATGTGTTAGGGGCCTAGAGCTTTGCACAGGTGTATCTATTTAAATTGAAATAAAATTATTTCTCTCTATTGTCTCTAAATTGGTAATCTCTTTGGAGATACATGTTGATAAGTGACAGGAAATACAGAGAATGGGGCCCAAGCAAGTAGTTATTTTGCTCTCTGTCTATATCTGTCTCCTACAGGTTGCAGACTTACAACTACCAGTTGTGGGGATCTCTCCTCTGTTTTCAGCACCAGCCAGACCCTGACAGAGTTAGACCTGAAGAACAACGCCATCAGAGATTCAGGCGTGCAGCTGCTGTGTGAGGGACTGAAACATCCCAACTGCAAACTGCAGAAACTAGGGTAAGGAACAGCTGATTTCCTCTAGTCTGCGCTAGTAAACATTGCGCTATGATGGTTTCAGCTCTTTCTCCTGGGATCACAGCATACTATGAATGCACCAACAACTCTTGAAAAACACCCTACTCTTCCCAAGGAGTGGGAAAGAGGCCCACTGCTGTGTAGATCTGTTATCTGCTAATAAATGAGTTGGATCACACAATGATACTTCATACATGTAACCCTTCTGCCCATCAGAGTTGGCAGCAATAAGGGCCGGGTTCAATATCTAGGGGATTCATTCCAATAACACAATGCAAACCGGCTCGAGCCCCCACCCAGTGACCTGGGACAAATATATACCACCCCCGCTGGGCGCCTCCAAGAGGCAATACTTCCCCTCTCGCAAGCACATATTAAAAGGCTTTTTGCTACACTCAGACTAACAGAGAGAAACAATGTGGCATTATGTTGGGGAAACACCACCAACAGGATTCATAACAGAACCCCTGAGCAAAAAAAAACCCCACCCCAAGCAAATTGGGGCATGCCCTTTCCCTTTGGTTCTTGAGTCCAGCAACCCCAAATCACCCAAAGTCCCAAAAGTCCAATGACCCAAAAGTCTCTGTCCCTGGTCAGGACAGCCCCAGAGTTCAAAAGTTTATCTACAGAGCTTTACCTCCCAACCTGGGTGGAGATGGGGGCAGAGGTAAGAGGCACCTTACATGATCTGAAGCTGACCGCCCCACTGCTCCATAAGCCTTCGCTCCGCTCCGCCAGCCGCCCCACAAACTGCTTTGCTCAGCTCTGCGGCCCACACGCAGCTCCCACCGTCCCACAAACTGTTCCGCGTCGCGTCCTACAAGCAGCTCCCACTGTCCAATGAACTGCTCCACCAGCCTGTCCACAAGGTACTCCAGCCGTCCCGCAAACTGGTCCACAATATATCTTCAGGCTTCCACACTACTTAACACAACGCTCAGTGATTTCAGCTCAGCTCTTTAGTGAATTCAGCTTGTAGTAGGGGAGCCTCAGTGCTGGTGCACTATTAGCCCAAAGTGAGCTCAGCAGCCTGTAACTAGATTTCTAATGAAATCAAAATTAGCTCTGATATTCTACAGTGGAGAGAGGAGGAAGTACAATTAGCATGTAAGGCCATCACCAAGGGACCCATGCTACCAAGTATTAAAACTTGTCCCCAGCCTCTCTCCCTTCACAGAGTTTTGGAACCCATGACCCTTGCCTAGCGAGTGCTACTTATGTGATGGTGAGTCCCTCCACCAAAACAAAAGGCCAAGTACAGTTCCAAGCACAGTTCCCATAATCAGGGTAATAACAATTTATTCTTCCTGCCCCAATAACAGAGACACTGGGGATCCCACAGCAGTCAAAGTGACCATTTGGGCAGCTATGGCCTCATTCTAGGCGGAGTGGGTGTGCCTATGCAAATGAGATCGGCCCCTGAAGTTCTTTTCCACAACTTGCCACACTCACCACCAGATGTCAGGGTGGAGCTCATCCTGACACTGCTTACATACACTATAAACGCAGTGCATTTTAAAGTAGGTACTTGGGTTATTTTACTCACTAAGTGTGAAGGCGAACACAGTTATAGGAGACTTTCACAGTTTGATTAGAATAACCCTTTACCATCACCACAAGAACTAATTCTGGGACAAAGCCTGATAATTAGACAAAGAGGGAAAAGGAAGTGGGAAGGACTAAAAAGACTAAGAAATGAACCAGGAACCATCATTAGCTGGGGACTGTCTATAGGGGCAGTCCCCGTACTTTGTCCTTCACCCCTCTCTTCCTCGGCCTGCCCATCTCTCTAGGCACTGGCAGGTCCAGTTAGCTCTGCAGGTCCAATTGCCTGGTCAGGCAACAATTCCAGGCAGCTATAAATGATTGTGAATGATGAAAATCCCAGAGTAGGAGCTTAAGTGCCATTTCAGTCCAGCCCAGACATCTGGCTGAGTGGTTACAACATTCTCTTGGAGCTGTGGATTTAAAGTCTCTGTGCTGCAAGCCTGGCTTCTTCATTGCCAGAGACTGGGAAGGAAATGAACCAGAGAGGAGAAAATGAGGAGGGATGGATGTGAGTGAATGGAAGTCTGCTCTGTGGCATTTGGGGCTAGTAATACCATTCTAGAACCTCCAATCCCTTACACTGTCCCCGATACCTCACCTGCATTTTAGTTCTGTGAGACAACAACAGGTTCCTTTCACAGACACATCAACGGCAGCTTTCACAATTCAGGTTGCATGGGCAACCTTTGTCTGGCATTTCCTACATTCTCAGTGTTTGACTTTGCAGCCTTAATGTTCTTTTAACGTGAGTTTGGTTTGTTTTTTGATGTACATCAAGGGCCTAGTGCTTCCTATAGGTGTCTTTCTGATCATTTAAATCACAATAAATCAACAAAATGATTCCTCTCAGCTGTCTCCAAATTAAGAATCTTTGTAGAGATACACAAGGCTACCAAGGCAGGGAAGCACAGAGAATGGGGCACACTAGACTGTCATTTCACTCTCTGTATATCTGTCTCCCACAGGTTGTGTGCCTGCATTTTCACAGCTGCTTTTTGTGGGGACCTCTCCTGTGCTCTCAGCACCCGCCAGGCCCTGACAGAGCTGAACACAGGGGGGAACAAACTTGGAGAGTCAGGCGTGCAGCTGCTGTGTGAGGGGCTGAAACATCCCAACTGCAAACTGCAGAAACTAATGTAAGTAACAGCTGGCTCCCTTTAGCCTGTTAACATGGTGGTGTTGTGAGTTACACTCTCTTTACCAGAGTGGCAATATCCTGTAGTGCATGGAGCTCAGCCATGGACCAGCCCCACTCTGCTCCAATGTGTTCACTGGTCACATTTTACTAGTTAAATAATTGAGCCCACTATGTTATTCAGTCCCCAGCCCCTGCTGAGCAGTGCAGAGCAGCTGGGCAACTGCCCTAAAGGGGCATCCAAGGATTCCTCTGGCAGGGGGTCAACCTTGGGAGGTGCAAGGCAGGTATTGCCAGCTCAGCGCCACCCATCTCCCCTGCTCAGCTTAGGGGTTGCGTAGGCTGCATGGATAGATATAAGGGGGCAGAGCAGAGATCCTAAGCTGGCACAGCAGCTGGGGTAACTTAGAGCAGCCCCGAGGTTTCTCTGAACTACACGAGAGGCCACTGGAGCCCCCATCTGGCCCAGGATCAGGGGAGCAGAAGGTGGCCCAGTGCCAAGTCTCCTCATGGGTGCCACGTGTGAACGTGGTGCCCAGTGCCAAGTCTCCTCATGGGTGCCACGTGTGAACGTGGTGCCTAGTGCCAAGTCTCCTCATGGGTGCCACGTGTGAACTTGGTGCCCAGTGCCAAGTCACCTCCAAGTCTCCTCATGGGTGCCACGTGTGAACGTGGTGCCCAGTGCCAAGTCTCCTCATGGGTGCCACGTGTGAACTTGGTGCCCAGTGCCAAGTCACCTCCAAGTCTCCTCATGGGTGCCACATGTGAACTTGGTGCCCAGTGCCAAGTCCCCTCATGGGTGCCACGTGTGAACTTGGTGCCCAGTGCCAAGTCACCTCCAAGTCTCCTCATGGGTGCCACGTGTGAACTTGGTGCCCAGTGCCAAGTCACCTCCAAGTCTCCTCATGGGTGCCACGTGTGAACTTGGTGCCCAGTGCCAAGTCACCTCCAAGTCTCCTCATGGGTGCCACGTGTGAACTTGGTGCCTAGTGCCAAGTCACCTCCAAGTCTCCTCATGGGTGCCACGTGTGAACTTGGTGCCTAGTGCCAAGTCACCTCCAAGTCTCCTCATGGGTGCCACGTGTGAACTTGGTGCCCAGTGCCAAGTCACCTCCAAGTCTCCTCATGGGTGCCACGTGTGAACTTGGTGCAGCTGACGACAGAGTCCAGTGGCTTCTAGCAAACCCTAACCACAGCATAGTTTGATACTAGAAACACAAGTACTTTACTCACTAAGACAGTAGCCACACACGTACACCTTGCCCAGAACTGGAGCCATCACTCCTGCTCTCCCAAAAGTCTGGAAAGAAAAGAAAACAAAGCACTACTCTGTTCTCCCAAACTGGCTGTAAACAATAAATCTGAATAAATAACGTCAGGATGAATGTGTTTCCCACAAAGGGGCTGGGACTCCCCCTGCTCATCACAGTCATTTCAGGCCAAAATCTGCAGCATCACCCCAGCTACTGATAACACAGCCCGGCCAGCAAGTATGTCACTGAGCGCCGGCTGTGGGCTGGCCCCCGGTGCCCTTTCTAGCCTGTCCTTCTCGTGGCAGATAATTAGGAGCTGGTCTGCGGCCCCACCGGCCAGAGCTCAATCCTGTCATCTCTGATCTTGTCAGGGTCCTTCTGCAATGCCCTCCTGTGTCACCCAGCCTTAGCAATTGCCTCTCCCCTCCTGCTTGCAGGCTCCTCCTCCCTTCCCCCCGCCCCCCTTTGCATTGGGGCTGCTGCTCCCAGCCCCTGCCAGCCACAGCCTTCTTCCCTGATCAGCTCTCCCCTTCCCAGACAGCCTCCTTGCCCCAGCTCTCAGGATGCTGCTACTTGGCCTTCCCTACCTGCTGCTCACCCTCACACACACACGGGCCATCTCTCTCTCTCTGCCTGATTCCCCCCTGTCCCAAGGATGTCACTTCTCTTTCCTTGTCATTCTGGGTCCCTGCCTCTCACAGAATAACCTGGGGGCCCAGTCCTTTCCCTTCGCCCCATTCTAGATGGTAGGGTACCCAGTACTGGACCAGCAGTTCACTACAGCATATTGTTATGACTCCCCAACTCATTAGAAATGGCCCCTCAATGTCAACTGGACATTTCTACACAGTAACTGACCCAACAAGTGCACGTGGGAGGAAATCCCTCCAGGGCCTGTCGGGCCAATGGGAGCATTGTGATGTATCTGTGCATGTCCAGAGTAGAGAATCTCCTTTAAGCCACCACTGATACCAAGGAATGGGGCAAAAATAACCATTGTTTCCTCCTGGTGTAGCTCTGGCTTTTGCAGACTGGAGAAATGCGATTTCACAGCTGCGTGTTGCAGGGAGCTCTCCTCCGCTCTCAGGACCCTGACCGAGCTGGACCTGCGGGAGAACAAACTGGAAGATACAGGAGTGTGGCTGCTGTGTGAGGGGCTGACACAGCCAGCCTGCAACCTGCAGAAACCAGTGTACATTAGAGCTGGGCCCCTTTCATTTGTGCTTGTCACTCAGGGTCACGATGAGCCCTTTTTACGAGAATCAGTGTTACTGGCCAGGCCCCTAACCCTGGAACTAGATCACATGTGGCGCTGGTGGGGATCATTTTACCAGTTAAAGTTGGATAATATAGTGGTTTTCCTGAAGAGGAAAAGGAAAACTGCTTAAACAAGTCAGAGAGAAGGACAGGAGAGACAACAAGAGTAGAGAGGATTGAAGCCAGAAGGGAGGAAGGGAAGCACGTTCTGTGGCGCTTCGGGGCAGCAAATACCTTTAAAAAGACGTGTGCACACAGTCCTGGAGATCCCCATTTATTTCTGGGATATATAAGTGAGCCTGTGCAGAGACACCTCAAGGCAGCGTTCAGAACAATTTAGATTTGGAAACTTTATATTTTTAAATCGAGCATTTGGGAATAAGTGGCTGGATGCAAATGTAACCGGGCCAGTGTAATGTGACTCCCCTGGGAGGGTAGCTGGCTGGAGGAATAGAATGTGTGATCTCTGGGTCGAAACACACAAGCTTCTACTGCCTGAACTACACCCCCCAGATCTGTTACCTGAACTTTGTAGCCATCTCAAACTTTTATGTAAACCAGCCACTAGAGGGGGACAGAGCCACATTGGGTAAGGGTGGTTTACACCAGCAGGTCCCTGTAGAACAGCACCATGCTCTTAGCTGGAGCATGGGAGCCTGCCCTCCGACACTTACTGTAAACAAACAGACAAACCTCATTCCCCTGAACTCGCTGTAAAAGAAATTCAAGAATAAGTGAAACTTTAATATCTTCCTGCAGCCGAGATGGTTGTTGAGCTCCCATCTGCATTGCAGTAGTTTCCGGCCAAGTCTGCAGCCCCACAACAGCTACTGTAAACTCACCCCCTTCAAGAGCTGTGTTACTGAAGCCCTGTGGGGAGGGGGCGTGAGGAGCCCCTGCAGCACTGAGAGCTGAGATCAGGTTGCTTCCATGGAGAGATTCTCTGAGCTGGATTTTGCAGCCCCTGCTCCCTGTGAGCGCTGAGTAGCCCCACAGCGATCCATGGGACTGTCCGTGTCAGTCAGTGCTCCCCGCCCTGAGCAAAGGCTGCTCAGTCCAGCCCTTTATGTGCAGAAAGGACATTGCTGTCCCTGCCCAGAGCTCCCAGGGTGAGTAGGGTGTGGTGGTGAAGACCAGGCTACAGACTGAACCAGCACTTCTCCTCCCCTCCCCCACGGGACAGGCACCTGCTGGCAGTGAGCTCAGCAGGCAGGGCCGTGACAGTGACACAGATCCAGTGGGCTCTGGCAGGCAGATGAGAAAGACCCCAGTGGTGGGCAGCCCACCGTGCTTCAAAGAAACTGTGGAGACAGGTGTTATGTCTGCAGAGAACACAACATAAAGCTGCCACACTAGGTCTATGGTCCATCTCGCCCAGTAGCCTGTCTCTGACAATGGCCCGTATCAGAGTTTCAGGGGGAGTATACAGAACAGGATGATTCTGGAGTGATCCACTCCATCTTCCACTCTCAGCTTCTGGTATTCAAAGATTTAGGATTGTCCTACTGCATGGGGTCACATCCCTGAGCATCTTGGTTTAAGAGCAATTGATGGGCCTATCCTCCATGAACTTTTCTAATTCTTTTTTTAACTCATTTATACTTCTGGCCATCACAGCATCCCATAGCAATGATTTCCACAGATTAGTTGTGCATTGTGTGAAAATGGTTTGCATTAAACCTGATGCCTATTAATTTCATTGGATGACCCCTGGTTTTTTGCATTGTTTGAAGGATTAAATAACACTTTTTCTTCACACCATTCATGATTTTATGGACCTCTATAATATCCCCTTTAGTCATCCCCTTTCCAAGCTGAATAACTCTAATAATTTTAGTCCTCATATGGAAGCTGTTCCATACCCACAATCACCTTGTCGCCTTTCTCTTTACCTTTTCCAATTCCATTATATCCTTTTTGAGATGGGTACGACCAGAACTGGATACAGTATCCAAAATGTGGGTATACCATGGATTTATAAGTGTCATTAATGATACTTTCTGTCTTATTATCTATGCCCTGTCCTGGTTAGCCTTTGTGACGGCTGGTGTGCATTGAGCAGAAGTTTTCAGAGGATTAGCCACAGTAACTCCAAGATGTTTCTTGGGTAGTAACAGCTAATTTAGAACCCATCACTGTGGGTGTATAGCTTGTATTTTTTTTCCAATGGGCATTACTTTGCAGTTATCAACACTGAATTTCATATTGCCCAGTCACCCAGTTTAGTGAGATCCTTCTGTAATTCCTCACAGTATGCTGCTTTGGACTTAATGATCTTGAATAATTTTGTATTGTCTGGAAAGTTTGCCACTTCACGGTTCATCCCCTTTTCCCGATCATTAATGAATATGGTGAACAGCACATGCCCCAGTACCGATCCTTGGGGGACCCTGCTGTTCACCTCTCCATTGTGAAAACTGACCATTTATTCCTACCCTTTGTTTCCTCTCTTTCAACCAGTTACTGAGAGAGAATTAACACTGCCTTTTCTTTCCTTGTTTTCCCCACAGCTTATCCAAGTGGCATGTAACCAAAGAAACACAGGCAGAGCTGGATGCTGTGAAAAAGATAAAACCTGATCTGGTCATAGAGAGATAGCAGAGCTTGTGAGCAGGAGACACTGCACCATTGTGGGACTGGTATGGCTGGCCTGCCCCCAGCTGGGGCAACAGCTTGGTGCAGGGGACAGACGGACACCTGCCTCTTTTGAGAGATTCCCTGCCATCCCCAGGTACTCCAACAGCATATTTCAGCATCTGTGGTAGGTGGCTAGGTAGAGGTTGTCAGGGCCAACCCTCCTGCATGAGGGTGAGAGAGACAGGAGTAGGAGCTGGATTGGCTCTGCTTTTGGACAGACCTTGGTGGGGGAAGCTGGATTGTGGGTGGAGTGAGCAAGAGGGAGGAAGGGGGTCAGGGTCCAGGAGAGGGAGAGATGTGGGAACTTGATGGAGAGATCTGGTAACTGCCCCTGTTCAGTCTGTCAGTGCAGGGGGGAGACTCAAGAACCAATCAGGAATTTCCATTCTGTTCCAATAGCTGTCACTATTTGTATATTTACAAGGGGTTTTGTAGTTTTTCACAATCCCACAGCTATTAAGTCAGGATTTCCTGTGTCCGTCTCCGACATTTTATTTATCCCGGGTGTAGGTTTCTGTGTCAGTTTTGCTGGAATCCAATAAAGATCATGAATCAAGAAATAATGGCTGGTTGCTAGGCCTGACCCTGGGGAGGGCTGCAGGAAGACAGTGTCTCCAGGGAGGAAGCCCTGGGGATACCACCCCATACCAGGGTGGGACTACTTAAAGACCAAAGCCCAGGGAGGGCTAGAGAGAGATACCACCAGAGGGGTACTGAGAGAGGCTCCAGTGGACAGTATAACCCAGAAGGGGTTTTTGCTGGTTAACAGGCAGACAGTGTGACTCGGCCCGAGTGCTGTGTCACTGACAAACCCACCCGAGAACCACCAAAAGGGGTCACCAGAACTAAAGAACGCAGACATGGCCAACCAGAAGAGGGCACTCATGAGAGGTGGGTGCCAACCCTGTTATACCATGTCTGCCCCCAGTTGCTTGGAATAACCAGTATAAGCTCTGTGGCCTGAAGCCCTAGAGATCTGGGAGCTCACTGTCGACACTAGTTGGTGAACAGGGAGAAGAGCAGGGCTGGAAGAACATAAACTGTATGGTAACACCCATTGTTTCATGTTCTCTGTGTATATAAAACCTCCCCACTCTATTTTCCACTACATGCATCCGATGAAGTGAGCTGGAGCTCACGAAAGCTTATGCTCAAATAAATTGGTTAGTCTCTAAGGTGCCCAAGTACTCCTTTTCTTTTTGCAGATACAGACTAACACGGCTGCTACTCTGAAACCTGACAAAATGAACAGAAGCTCCATAAGGGAGGGAGCTTTCTGCTGCCATCTATTGGTGAGCAAGGGGAAATGACTGAACCATCGCATTTGCATCTCAGCTCTGTGACAGTTTAAGGCATTTTGGTGAGAATGCATTTGAGTTTTGAGTTTGGGGGAATTAAACCACCCTTCTGCCTGTCAGGACATAAGAGAACAGCACCAAATATGCCTGAGGTGAGGCAGGTCAATGACCAAAGTCTGTCTTCCACCACTGGGCTCTGGAGCACAAGTCACAGAGAACAGAAAGTTGTTTGTTTTCTGGTCGGAGTGTGTTCGTCTTTCATAGATTCATAGATTCATAGATATTTAGGTCAGAAGGGACCATTATGATCATCTAGTCTGACCTCCTGCACAACGCAGGCCACAGAATTTCACCCACCACTCCTACAAAAAAAACCTCACACCTATATCTGTGCTATTGAAGTCCTCAAATTGTAGTTTAAAGACCTCAAGGAGCAGAGAATCCTCCAGCAAGTGACCCGTGCCCCATGCTACAGAGGAAGGCGAAAAACCTCCAGGGCCTCTTCCAATCTGCCCTGGAGGAAAATTCCTTCCCGACCCCAAATATGGCGATCAGCTAAACCCTGAGCATATGGGCAAGATTCATCAGCCAGATACTACAGAAAATTCTTTCCCAGGTAACTTGGATCTTACCCCATCTAAAACCCATCACAGGCCATTGGGCCTATTTACCATGAATATTTAATTACCAAAACCATGTTATCCCATCATACCATCTCCTCCATAAACTTATCGAGTTTAATCTTAAAGCAAGATAGATCTTTTGCCCCCACTACTTCCCTCGGAAGGCTATTCCAAAACTTCACTCCTCTGATGGTTAGAAACCTTCGTCTAATTTCTAATCTAAATTTCCTAGTGGCCAGTTTATATCCATTTGTTCTTGTGTCCACATTGGTACTGAGTTTAAATAATTCCTCTCCCTCTCTGGTATTTATCCCTCTGATATATTTATAGAGAGCAATCATATCTCCCCTCAGCCTTCTTTTAGTTAGGCTAAACAAGCCAAGCTCCCTGAGTCTCCTTTCATAAGACAAGTTTTCCATTCCTCGGATCATCCTAGTAGCCCTTCTCTGTACCTGTTCCAGTTTGAATTCATCCTTCTTAAACATGGGAGACCAGAACTGCACACAGTACTCCAGGTGAGGTCTCACCAGTGCCTTATATAACGGTACTAAAACCTCCTTATCCCTACTGGAAATACCTCTCCTGATGCATCCCAAGACGACATTAGCTTTTTTCACAGCCATATCACATTGGCAGCTCATAGTCATCCTATGATCAACCAATACTCCAAGGTCCTTTTCCTCCTCCGTTACTTCTAGTTGATGCGTCCCTAGCTTATAACTAAAATTCTTGTTATTAATCCCTAAATGCATGACCTTACACTTCTCACTATTAAATTTCATCCTATTCCTATTACTCCAGTTTACAAGGTCATCCAGATCCTCCTGTAGGGTATCCCTGTCCTTCTCTAAATTAGCAATACCTCCCAGCTTTGTATCATCTGCAAACTTTATTAGCACACTCCCACTTTTTGTGCCCAGGTCAGTAATAAAAAGATTAAATAAGATTGGTCCCAAAACCGATCCCTGAGGAACTCCACTGGTAACCTCCCTCCAACTTGACAGTTCACCTTTCAGTAGGACCCGTTGTAGTCTCCCCTTTAACCAATTCCCTATCCACCTTTCAATATTCCTATTGATGCCCATCTTATCCAATTTAACTAATAATTCCCCATGTGGCACCATATCAAACGCCTTACTAAAATCTAAGTAAATTAGATCCACTGCGTTTCCTTTATCTAAAAAATCTGTTACTTTCTCAAAGAAGGAGATCAGGTTGGTTTGGCACGATCTACCTTTTGTAAAACCATGTTGTATTTTGTCCCATTTACCATTGACTTCAATGTCCTTAACTACCTTCTCCTTCAAAATTTTTTCCAAGACCTTGCATACTACAGATGTCAAACTAACAGGCCTATAATTACTTGGATCACTTTTTTTCCCTTTCTTAAAAATAGGAACTATGTTAGCAATCCTCCAATCATACGGTACAACCCCTGAGTTTACAGATTCATTAAAAATTCTTGCTAATGGGCTTGCAATTTCTTGTGCCAATTCTTTTAATATTCTTGGATGAAGATTATCTGGGTCCCCCGATTTAGTCCCATTAAGCTGTTTGAGTTTCGCTTCTACCTCAGATATGGTGATGTCTACCTCCATATCCTCATTCCCATTTATCATGCTACCATTATCCCTAAGATCCTCTTTAGTCTTATTAAAGACTGAGGCAAAGTATTTGTTTAGATATTGGGCCATGCCTAGATTATCCTTGACCTCCACTCCATCCTCAGTTTTTAGCGGTCCCACTTCTTCTTTCTTTGTTTTCTTCCTATTTATATGACTATAGAACCTTTTACTATTGGTTTTAATTCCCTTTGCAAGGTCCAACTCTACTTGACTTTTAGCCTGTCTCACTTTATCCCTACATATTCTGACCTCAATAAGGTAGCTTGCCTTACTGATCCCTCCCTTCTTCCACTCCCTATATGCTTTCTGCTTTTTCTTAATTACCTCTCTAAGATGCTTGCTCATCCAGCTTGGTCTACAACTCCTGCCTATGAATTTTTTCCCCTTTCTTGGGATGCAGGCTTCCGATAGCTTCTGCAGCTTTAATTTAAAATAATCCCAGGCCTCCTCTACCTTTAAACCCATAAATTCTTCAGTCCAATCCACTTCCCTAACTAATTTCCTTAATTTTTGAAAGTCAGCCCTTTTGAAATCAAAAACCTTAGTTGCAGATTTATTTTTGTTAATCCTTCCATTCAGTTTGAACTGAATTAGCTCATGATCACTTGAGCCAAGATTATCCCCTACAACCATTTCCTCTATGAGGTCCTCATTACTCACCAAGACCAAATCTAAAATAGCATCCCCTCTAGTCGGTTCAGCAACTACTTGCTGAAGGAATCCATCAGCTATCGCATCTAGGAAAATCTGAGCCCTATTATTATTACTAGCACTCGTCCTCCAGTCTATATCTGGGAAGTTAAAGTCTCCCATGATCACACAGTTTCCATTAGTATTTACTTTATTAAAAACATTAAAAAGGGCTCTATCCATATCCAAATTAGATCCCGGCGGTCTATAGCACACCCCAAGCACTATCCCAGGGGAGGCTCTAATAGTTTTCTTCCCCAATTTAATTTTTGCCCAGACAGACTCAGTCATATCCATTTCATCGCTTCTTATTTCTTTACATTCTATCTCATCATTGATATACAGTGCTACTCCACCACCTTTACCTTTATTTCGGTCTTTCCTAAACAGCACATACCCTTCAATACCTGTAGCCCAGTCATGACTACTATTCCACCAGGTCTCTGTTATACCTATAATATCTGGTTTCACTTCCTGCACCAGTAACTCTAGTTCCTCCATTTTGTTACCTAGGCTCCTTGCATTAGTGTACAAACATCTTAATTTTTGCTGTTTAGCCTCACTCACATTCTGTACCCTATTAGGCACGGTTATTTTACTACCAGTATAACCTATTAGACTTGTATCTACACTGCCCTTCCTCCTACCTACAGCTGTATCCACTCTTACTTCATTTTCTTTCCACTCTATGCTTAATTCTGGCGTGGAGATTACCTGGACATCTCCCAACCATCTCCCCCAAATTCCTAGTTTAAAGCTCTCTTAATCAGTTGTGCCAGCCTCCATCCTAGAAGTCTATTTCCTTCCCTACTCAGATGAAGTCCATCCCGAGAGAACTGTCCTCTATCCATGAATGCCTCCCAATGGCCATACATCCCAAAGCCCTCCTTATAGCACCACTGCCTAAGCCATCTATTGATAGTCATAATCTTGTCACACCTTTGTTGCCCTTCTCTAGGAACAGGCAGAATCCCACTAAAGATCACCTGAGCCTCAATTTCCTTAAGCGTCCTCCCCAGCCTAGCATAGTCTCCCTTAATACTTTCCAGCGAGAATCTAGCCGTATCATTTGTTCCCACATGAAGGATAATTAGGGGATTCTTTCCCGCTCCCTTTAGAATCCTTTTCAACCTCAGGTCTACATCCCGTATCTTAGCACCCGGAAGACAGCACACCCTCCTATTTTCTGGATCAGCTCTGGTTACAGGCCTATCTATTCTTCTCAGTAAAGAGTCCCCAATCACATAGACCTGCCTTTTCCTAGTGACTGTGCTATTCTCCAGTCTATCCCCTGTTCCCTCTGGCTGCAAGTTCTTTCCATTCCCATTCTCCCTTGTAATCCTTTTTAACCCATCCTGTATCCTCCTGGGGCTCATATTTGGTGTAATCTCCATTAACTCTTCCCCTTTTCCTATAGGACTAACCTCTCTTCTCTTCTTCCTTGCCCTGTCACCTTCAGTGACTACCTGCTGAGCCCCTTCCTCATTTTCCAACTCTGCAAACCTATTCTTAAGCTCTATTTCTCCTTCACTAGCCCGTCTTTTCCTCTGCCTAGTTCTTTTAGTCACATGCTTCCACCGACCACTTTCCTCACCCAGTCTCCCCTCAGAATTCCCTAGTCCTGCTTCCATCTGCAAGTCTGAGCTTTTCCCTTCAGATACCTCATGTCTTTGCTCCATAATCTGCTCAAACCCCTTCCTAAACTCTACCAGACTTTCCACCTGCATCTCCAAACCTCGGATCTTTTCCTCCATCAGCTCTATCAGACGGCACTTCATGCAGACAAAACTCTTACCAGGTGCCCCCTCCAGGATCATGTACATACCACAGCTTCCACATCCAGTCATCTTCATTGTGTCTTCTGCTACATGGGTCACTCCCACTGCCACCTCTGTATCTGTCATATCCTTCCCACCTAAATCCTGTTAATCTGGGAAACACAAACCACACCAAAACACCACCACCCACAGCAAAACCAAACCCAACACAAGCACCGCTTGTCTTAACGCGCTCTCCTCCCATCCCCATTACAAGTTAGTTTTTCTGTTTACTGTTTTACATTAGAAAGGCATGTCACGTCTACACTGGCATATTGTACAGCTGGGATTACCCTAAGCCTTTTCCTTAAAATTCCCCATTGGCACACTAACCACGGCAGGAATGCTAGGTTAGTAATGGTGCTGGCAGCCTGAGGATGTGCAGCACCTTTATGTTAGTTAGGCCCAATGATTGCACTGTAAAAATGATGCATGAAATAGAACTTCTACACTGATTTCTTGGGGAACTTTTGTGTTTGGAGATGTACCAAGCAGGGCCCATTTCTCAGCTCAGGCCCTAGCTGGCCCCAAAACCTTTGTTTTCCGAAGAACACTTGGACAGACTGAGGAACTGCTCTAGACAGTCACCCAGGAAAGTCTTTTATGGGTAACACCAAGAAATATTGAAAAACAAACACATCCTCTTGTGTGTGTGTCTCTCTCTCTCATCCCATGAAGAGAAAAGCCCACTGGAAAAGACTAGTCATCATGCGATTTTAAACTCAAG
This sequence comes from Eretmochelys imbricata, assembly GCF_965152235.1. Classification (NCBI taxonomy): domain Eukaryota; kingdom Metazoa; phylum Chordata; order Testudines; family Cheloniidae; genus Eretmochelys; species Eretmochelys imbricata. Next base: position 19,104,382 of record NC_135577.1, read on the forward strand.
TTTCTGGCTTGCTTTTTTTTTTTTTTTTTTTGGGAGATACCAGCTCAGCATAAACAATTAACAGCATAGGGCAATTCAAACAGCTGAAAAAAATCACATATAGTATCTGTTCTGTTTTAAGACTTACGCACTTGCAAGTGTGATTTTTCAACCCCCCCAAGTGACTTAGGAACACAAGTCCCATTGACTGTCAGGGATGGTGGGCGTGTTTGTGCTCCCAAGTCACACATACAATTTTGGAAATCCCACCCATGTGTTATCGTAGAGATGACAGCATGGTAGTTCTAAGCTAGTCACTTCTCAAGAATGGGGGACAGGTTAGTAATTACCTCTGCACCTCTTCAAGCCACCCTTACTTTGGATGACATCACGCTGATACAAGTGACTAGGAAGCAGAGAAGGGGCTTATTCAAGAAGGCTAAGGACAGACCAGCAAGATATGTGTGATGTTATTCACAAAGATTGCTGTAGGACTGGAAGGCTGTTGCAACCTACGCCGGCACGAATGATAGGGCGGCTCTACCAAAATTAAGAACTTTCTTTGCCTTAAATGCTGCTTTCTGTCCTCTTCAGACATGCACAAAGTGCATGGAAAAGTCAAGGGGAATTTCACAGTGACTGTCGAGAATTTTAATGGTTAATAATTGCTAGGTTTTTGCCTCTGCAGTTCGTATACCTGAGAAATGTTATGATGTTACATTTAACTCCTCGATTGCAATGATGAAGTGGCTATTAAATACACCTCTTCCTGGTGTCATACAATTAGTATGGTTGTGCAATCTCTATAAGCAATAATTGTTATAAGATGACATACGCCACCTAGAATGCTGCAATAAAATGATGTTAAAGATACCTTATAAAATGCTATGATAACCTTACCCTCATGCAGGGCACACAAACTATTAAGTTTTATGGCTTGTTTTTCTGTATCACATTTCAATAAACTTTTTCACCAGCTCAAAGTTTGATCATTTGAATCAGCTGTACGAGAGCAGGGGTGGGGGAAGAGATAGCATATGGTTGCCATTTTGAGCACATGGATGGCGGAGTGGGTGGCGCGTTGGTTGGCCGGTAGAGATGCGGGCAGGGAGAGGGAAGAGAAAGAGGGGGTTTATGGTGAATTACAGCGTGGCAGGGGCCAGTGACCATTCCATTTTATGGCCAACAATCTGCTTTAGAAGTGATGTCCCCTGGTGCAGTCGCCATTTTGATTGGGGCTTAAAGCTTGGAAAAGCTCCTCCTACCTTACATCCGCCAAAAATGTCTGCAGCAGCCGGGCACCCAAAAGCTGGATTTTATAGATTGTAAGACAATGGATCAGAATAAAGAGGCTGTGGCATCCCCATCATTGGAGGTTTTTAAGAACCGATTAAATCAGTGGTTCTCAACCCGCAGGCAGCTTGCAGCCCAATCAGCACACAGCTGTGTCCCATGTGACATCCTCAGGGCCATCCAGGTAGTATATTTATTGTGTGGATGCGGCCCACATAACACAGAGAGCTGCATATGCAGCCCACAATGGTAAAGAGGTTGAGAACCACCGGGTTAGACAAACACCCGGCTGGGATGGTCTAGGTTCATTTGGTCCTGCCTCAGTGCAGGGGGCTAGCCTAGATGTCCTCCCACCATCCCTTCCCACCCTTATATTCCTATGATTCTGGGTACATAGTGACTGACTGCCAGGACTGTAATTTTACCTGGCCTTTGCACGGGCCATGCAAGGTAGGAGAACGCTTATTCGCACTTCCCCCCCACCTGTTCTCACGCATGCATTAAAAGCCAGGCAAACATTGGTCCTGAGAGGCTCCAGCTGTGTTAAGGTGGGTGAAGGGTTAAACTTTGTAAACTGGTTGCTCTGAATTTCACTTTCACAGGTGGTATTTTCCTCACTCTCTAAAGCAGACTTCAGGCTGAGGAGAGAGCACAAGAGTGTTCCTTGTTGCCCGTCCTGGGTTCTTTTTGTATCTATTTGTGGATCTAAACAGTCAGCAAACCAGGGCAAAGAAAGGAAGCTGGCTCCCAAGTTCTCTGTGGACTTTCACAGTAAGTGCATCACCCTCTGTTTTACCTTCACTTAAATTAATCTTGCTTAATCAACAGCTTTATGAAGTTAGAGAAAGGGATTTATCTCGTGCTGCCTGATGTCTGTCAATTGTAAAAGTAAAGCTGTGTTAAGGAGGAATCTTTCCCCTTGCTTCCTTGGCAGCTTTGCATCTGACGGAGGTTAGGATTCCATAGCCACTACTAAGCCTGCCCCTGAACGGCCTGCATTCGCCCTGTTTTGAACACAGTTGGTCTTTAGAAAGTTATAAAGAGTTTTCTTGCATACTCATGAACTAGACACCTGTGACTCTAGTGGTCAAATATTTAATCATCAATAATTGCCTGTATAAGGCTTTCAGTATGAAAACATAGCAGAGACCTTTAAAACAGAAGTCAAGCTTGTAGCCTTTTTGGTGGTAAAGTTAGTCTTCAAAGAGTAACCTAGTCACCAGAAAGAAAAGGAGTACTTGTGGCACCTTAGAGACTAACATATTTATTTGAGCATAAGCTTTCGTGAGCTCCAGCTCACTTCATCGGATGCATGTAGTGGAAAATAGAGTGGGGAGATTTTATATACACAGAGACATGAAACAATGAGTGTTACCATACAGACTGTAACAAGAGTGATCAGATAAGGTGAACTATTACCAGCAGGAGAGCGGGGAGGTGAGGGGGGGACCTTTTGTAGTGATAATCAAGGCTATCATCTTGTCATGGACGTTTTTTTCCCTAAAATCATAGGGTGAGATTTTTGAAGCAGCCTAGGGGATTTCGACATATCCGGCATTAACTTTTAAAGAAGTATTTAAATCCCCTAGACTGCTTTGAAAAATTTAGCCATGCGTGGTTGTTCATGATCTCTCGCTGTCTCAAAAGCCATCACACACCTGTGTATTATGAAGGAGGGAAGAGAAGACCTGGAGGAGGGAAAGGGGAGACATGGAAATAGGAGAAAGGCGTGGGGAACAGATGGAATGTGGCAGGAGGGGAAAGGAGAGGGAAGACATGGGAAGGAAAAGGGCATGTGGAATGGGAAGAGAAGAGACATGGAATTGGAACAGGGGAGGGGGGGAGAGAGAGGAAGAATTATAGGGCCTGTCTTCACTACCGTGCTAAATCGGCATTGCTGCAGCACGTCTGGTGAAGACGCATTACGTCAACATAGATTCATAGATATTAAGGTCAGAAGGGACCATTAGGATCATCTAGTCTGACCTCCTGCACAACGCAGGCCACAGAATCTCACCCACCCACTCCTGCGAAAAACCTCTCACCTATGTCTGAGCTATTGAAGTCCTCAAATCATGGTTTAAAGACTTCAAGGAGCAGAGAATCCTCCAGCAAGTGACCCGTGCCCCATGCTACAGAGGAAGGAGAAAAACCTCCAGGGCCTCTTCCAATCTGCCCTGGAGGAAAATTCCTTCCCGACCCCAAATATGGCGATCAGCTAAACCCTGAGCATATGGGCAAGATTCACCAGCCAAATACTACAGAAAATTCTTTCCTGGGTAACTCAGATCCCACCCCATCTAACATCCCATCACAGGCCATTGGGCCTATTTACCATGAATATTTAAAGATCAATTAATTGCCAAAATCATGTTATCCCATCATACCATTTGCTTCATAAACTTATCGAGTCTAATCATGACTACTCCACCTCAGCCAGAGGACATAGCATGGTGTTGACACCACTTTTAAGTCGATGTAAGTTACGTCACTCGGGGGGGAGGGGTGTTTTTTTCAGACCCTTGAGCGACATAACTTACATTGACATAAGCATTAGTATAGACAAGCCCATAGGAAACTAAGGAGAGAAAGAAGACCCTCAGGGCGAAGGAACAGAGAAAGCTGGGGGGTGGGACCCACACAAGGAGGGAAGGGGAGTTTTGGGGAGTTGAAGGAGAAATCCGCCGAGAGTCTCTCTCAGATAATATTGTGAGGTTACAAGTGAGCTCCTGGAAGAAACTGGTCAATCAAAGAGCAGTAGGCACGCAGGCCTGCTCAGGTCACACCCATGAGTTCAGAGAGGACTGAAGAATGAAATGGCTCAGCTGCTGACAACAATATGCAAACTCATTAAAAATAGCTGCTATATCAGAGGACCTACTTTTAAGAAACGTGCTGGGTGCTCCTGAGAATTACATACCAGTGAGCCTTACTTGTGCACCTGGTCAACTGAATGAAACAAAAATGAAAGAAACAATTATAAAAGCCTTAAACCAAACACAATGCAATAGGAACACTCCCTTCTGTAAAGGAAACCCAGGCCTCTCTCATCTTCCAGAATGATTTGAGCATGATGATAAAATAGTGGGCAAATTGGAAGTGGATGGTTGACAGAGTTTATCTAGATGTTCAGAAAGCTTTTCACAAAGTCTTTCTCAAGGGTATTAAAGAAATTTACCGTGAGGTGAGAAGTAAATTACCGTCATGGATGAAAAGCTGGTTTTGGGACAGAAGACAAAGAAAAAGAAGAAATGGTCAGCTTTCAACATGGCAAAAGGCTAAAAGTGAAGTACTGTACCATCACGTTGTGCATTGCAGCGCTGCTTATTGGGTTCACTAATGACATGGAGAAGGGCCAGAATAGTGAAGTGGTCAAATCTGCAGATGACAAAACTATTTGGGTATCTCAGGACTAGAGAAGACAGCGAGGACCTTCAGATGGACTTGAAGCAAAGCTAGGCAAGTGGGCCACATTGACCGATGAAATTAAATGTTGACTAGTGCAAGGTGATACATATTGGAGGGAATAATTTGAACTATTCATACACATTACTAGATTCCACATCTAGTGTAACCAATGAGGGAAAAGTTATCATTGTGGGCAGCTCAGTGTAAACCTCTGCTGAATGTGTAATATAGGTCAACATGCCCACCCCTCCCCAAAAAAAAGTACTTACGATGTGTAAAGAATGAAATAGAAAATACGGCAAATATTATCAAAGGTGACAAGATAGAACGGCATATAAAGTAATGAATGGTTTAGAGAAGGCAGGTCTTATTTATCTTCTCATAAAATAAGAGCAAGAGGATATTCAATAAAATTGAAAGACAACAAGTTTAAAACTAATAAATACTCTTTTACACAGTGTATACCTTGTGGCAATGAGTTCCAAGAGTTAATTATACATTCACAAGCTCATCTTTGAGAAGATGGATTCATATATTTTCAGGCCAGTAAGGAGCATTACATCATCTAGTCTGATCTCCTGGATAACACAGACCATTAAAATTCACCCAATTACTCCTGTATTGAGCCCAATCACTTGCATTTGACTAACGAATGTCTTCCAGAAAGGCCTCCGGTCTTGATCTGAAGACATCAAGAGAGGGAGGAGCCACCACTTCCCTTGGTAGTGTGTTCCAAAGGTTAGGGGCTCTCACTGGTAAACATTTGTGCCTTTCTTCTACTTTGAATTTGTCTGACTTTCACTTCCACCCATTGGTTCTTGTTATGCTTTTCCCAGCTAAATCAAAGAGTCTTTTAGTACCCAGTATCTTCTCCCCATGAAGATATTTATACACTATAATCGCATCACCTCTCAGTCATCTTTTTGATAAGCTAAACAGATGGAGCTCTAAGACTCTCTCTGAAGGGTATTTTCTCCAGCCCTTGAATCATTTCTGAGACTCTTTTTTGCACCCTCTGTAATTTTTCAACCTCCTTTTACAGATGTGGTCATCGGAAGTGTACACAGTACTCTAGTATTGGTCTCACCAATGCCATACACAGAGGTAAAAATCACTTCACTACTCACTGTTCCCTCATTTACAAAGCCAAGGTTTGCATTAGCCCTTTTCAGCATGGCAACGTACTAGAACCTCATGTTGAGTTACTTATCTGCTATGACCCTCTAAATCTTTTTCAGAGTCAATGCTTTCCAGGATACAGTCCTCCCTTCTGTAGACAGGGCTTGCATTCTTTGTTCCTAGAAGTATGACCTTTCATTTGGCTGGATTTTGTTTGAAGGGCCCAGTTTACCAAGCAATCCATATGGCTGTGTGGTGGGTATATCTACACTGTAACCAGAGGTGTGATTGCAGCATGTGTAGACATAGCTGAGCTAGCTTTGAGAGAGCTAGCTAGCTAAAAACAGCAGTGAAGTCACCAAGGCATGGACAGAGGATGGGCTAGCCGCCCAATGACAATTCTGTCTAAGACCCTGGGTATGTCCTGGGGCAGCTAGCCATGGCTACACTGCTATTTTTAGCAAGCTAGTTTGTTCAAAGCTAGCTCAGGTATGCCTACCCATGCTGCAATCGCAACTCAGACTGCAGTGTAGACATATCCCACGTGACTGCCCTGTCCATCCTCCGTATTATTTACCACTCCACCAACCTTTGTCATATTCACAAATTTTACCAGCAGTAATTTTTGTTTGCTTCCAGATCATTGATAAAAATATTGACGAGCATTGGGCCTAGACCCAAACCCTTCTGAACTCCACTAGAACCACCCCCAGTTAATGCCGATTCCTACTGACTTCTGTCAATCAGTCCTTAATCCATTGAACTTGTGCTTCGATATTGTATCGTACTAATCTTGTAATCGGAATGTTGTGCAGTGCTAAACAAAATACCTTACAAAAGTCTATTACATCTCAACAGTTGCTATTGTCAACCACATTTGTAATCACACCAAAAAATGAAATCAGATTTGTTTGACAAGACCTATTTTCCAAAAAGCCATGTTGATTGGCATTAACTGTATTCCCACCCTTGAATTCTTTATTGATTGAATCCCATATCAGCTTTTCCATTGTTTTGCCCAGGATTGATGTCCAGCTAACCGGCCTATAGTTACATGTGCTTTCCACATGTCCATTTTGAATATTGGCATGACATTAGTACTCCTCCAGTCTTTGGGAATTTCCCCAGGATTCTAAGATTTATTAAAACTTAACATCAGCAGGTCAGAGATATCCTTAGTCAGCTCTTCTAGGATGCTTGGGTGCAAGTTATCTGGGGCTTGTTATCCCTAATAGATGTTTAACATCCTCTGTTATTATTAAAGGACTGGAAACTACTTCGTCATCTTCATGTTATATGAATACATCATCCTGCTTCTTTCCAAATACAGATGGGAAACAAATATTGAACACTTCTGCCTTTCCTACATCTGTATTAACCATTTCACCACCTCCCTCTAATAGCAGATCTACAGCATTTTTAGGTTTTATTTTGTTCCTGATCAACTTTTAAAACTCCTTCTTACCATCTTACCAGCGTGGATTTTTCCTAATATGTTTAGCTTCCCTTGAGAATTTTTTTCTGCACCTCATAACTTCTAATTTATATTGGTTGTTATCTATTTCTCTTCTTTCTATTTGTTCTATATTGGGCTTTTATTTCTAATTGCTGACTTCGCTTCTCCACTGAACCGGGATGAGCTCCTAGCCAATGTTGTTCTCTTTCTTGATTATGGAAGTGTGGCTTTTTGGCCATCTAATAATCACTTCTTAAAGAACTGACTCTCTCTTTTTTCCCAGAATAAAGGTAATCAGGCTATGATCTCTGGTCCCTAGGCAACTGTCAACTTCCAGTCCAGTGATCAAGTCATCTTTATCCATCCTAACGAAGTCCAAAATAGAGTTGCCTCCCGTTGGGTGCAAAACCTTTTGTGTTAGAAAATTATCTATAAGTTCCAGAAACTCTAATGATGCTTTGCTGCTGGCTGCATGAGATCTCCAGCATGTGTCTGAGTGGGTGAACAGCCTCTTCTGAAGCCAAAACTAATACTGATCTATGAATCATCTAGCCAGAGGTGCTCTCACGGATCATATGGTGTTACTCCTGTGCCTAGAACTCTTGAACAACATGCCAGAGTTCCACCCAGGGCCTGAGAGTTTCACTACTCTCCTGTTTCCGAGCATGCAACACTGCCATGACTCTGTGTGTGAGGCAAAACTGCCTCTAATTCACCAGGCACATTTTAAAATTTGGGGTCAAATCCATCCCTTGTATAATGGCCACCGAATGCAGTGGGTTTACAGCAGTAATTCATAATACTACCCTTGACTGTTAACTCCTGGATGTCGGTTTTATAATAGAAATTTAAGTATCACTTTCTGAATGTGACAGCAAAATATACCGGGAAACCCTGCAGGTACCAGGCTCTCAGATCACAGACGTCCTTTGTTGTTCTTTATGATCAGTCATTAAGCTGTTAGGACTGACCTTGTGAGCTGTGCTATCATTCAAGTTAAGCACAGAACTGCTCTTATCTAAAGCTTTAGCTGCTGCTGAGCACCTACATTCCTTATAGCAGGTAATTGGGTCTACAGGAACTATTCACCTGGCTTATCTCACGTCTCCTCTTCAAACAGTGCAAACTCAGTAGATAAATTCAGAACTAAAGTAGCCATAGGACATTTACGAGGTGTCATATTTATGCCCTATTCTGGCATTGCCAAAAGCTAGCCTGGCCTTCAGTGCAGGCCACGCCAGCCGGGAAGGCTACCCTAGTTTGTGCCCCATTGGAAGGCACTTAGAGATCATTGCAGTGGTTCAGAATCACTCCTCCTCCCATACCTGACATGCCCCCTCCCTTCTCTGGCCTGTCCCCATCCCACACCTGCTCCTGACCCAGGTATATCCCTTGTACCTGTGGCTACTGCAGAGGCAGTTGTGAGTTGACTGCACGAGCTCTGCGCTGGGAGAGAGGCCTGTGTCTGGTGTAGAGCCCTCATGGCTGCCCGCTGGCACCGTGTGCCATTTCTCCACATTCCCCTACACCTTCTCAGTCCCCTCCTGCCCCACATATTCCCTTGTACCCTGCCAGTGCCCTCCTGTTCCCATAACGTTCCTCTGTAGCCCCTCAGACTCCTCCTGCATCCCACACTCCCCTTCCACATCCCAGTGTCCTGGCCTGTTCTATAGCCACAGAAAGCCATATTGGTGGTGGGAGGCCTGGCTTCAGTTCCAGTGGAAACACCATCAAGCTTTACCAAGGGCAGCCTCACTTTTACATCCCAACCTATAAGGGAATTATATATCTCTTGACTGAGGGCAGAGGCAGCCTGTGATTTCAGTCCCCTTGGAAATAACGGGTGGCCATTGTGCACCTCCTTAGGCCTTCCTGTCAGGCCTCAGCCTGGGAGGTCACCAGGCAGGAGGTCCCCAGTTTAGCCTGCTCCTTCCCCAGCACTGATCTGTTGAAGGTACCCTGTGCTCCCAGGCAGCCAGGTCCTTCCCACCCCAAGGCTGGCATGAGACTACCTGCCTCCTCGCTCACAGCCCTTTTTATACCAGCCCTCCTGGGCCTGGATTGGCTGCTACCTGCCCTCCCCTGATTGGCTCCTCAGGGCAGCCCTTTCCCAGAGCTGGTTTTAACCCCTTTCTGACTGGAGCAGGGTGAGAGGCTGCTGAGTGTAGTCTCAGAGCAAAACAAGCTTAAATGGGAGTTTTTCAGAGACTCAAATTGCACTTGGTGGCTACACCATTGATAAGATGATTTGCATAAATCAAAAGAAAGTTGAGGCAAGTCCAGAGGCGCTCTTAGTGCACAATAGGAGTGTCTATATGGAGAGTTAGTGCTAAACAGCCAGTCCGCAATAGCTATTCTGGGCTGTTTCCCTGTGCAGATACGCCCTTACTCTAGTTATAGACCATCCAGCTCTAGTTTCCATTTTTAACCCACCGAAAGGAGTCCTGACAACGGGTGCAGCAGGATTACAGAGCCGGGCGATATTCTTGGGGGCTCTCGGAGTTCAAAAGTACCACCCAATGATGGGAGTACGGATTGCTTGTCAAACTTGCCATGGAAAGACACAGGGGAGAATACTGAAGTGGAACCAAAGACAGTTACTATGTCCTGACCCCTTGCCAGTGACAAATGCCATGGTACAACAGAATAATAAACCTGATCCCCTGCTGGCCTGGGAACATGACATTGTGATGAGTGGATGGACTAATGCATGCAAACAACTGCCTCCAGCAATTCTTGTTTGAAAAAAACAGCAGAGTGTAGGTCAGCATTGCCTAATGCGTGGTACCAGAGTGCTTATTCCAGCAAAGCTCAGGCCACAGGTACTCTAAGGACGACCTGAAAGCCATCTGAGAACTGTAGAAATGAAACCCCTTGCCAGGAGTTGTGTGTGGAGATTCTCTGTCTAGCACCTCCTTGGAGAGCGGAGACCCTGTAGTCCAATTGCCTAGCACCTAGGATGAATGCTGACCCCACAGACTCTTCTGTAGCTTAAGCACACCCGCCCCGAGAACTCCAGCGTGTGGGCACTCTGGGTTTACAGTTTATCTCTTCAGGGGCATGTGACAGTGAAGCAAACCTGCACACAAACAGACTTTGCACAGGATTCTAAAACACCCTGGCTCTCTAATGCAATAGCATGGGAGATTTTTCCTGCTTCCATTTCCTCGCCACTCTGCAGAGTTCTTTGAGCTTGGGCAGAGCCCTCTGAGAAGTCCAGGTTCCCCTGTTCCTGCACATGCCTTCTCCTCTGAACCATGGAGTCTCTCTGACACTGCCTCTGCAGTCAGTACCCTCCTGCTCTCCTGTCCAAACGTCCTCTGCTTCTGGTCCCTTCTCAAAATGGATGGTGACCCAGATGCTCTCTTTTATAAGCTCCCATCTCCTTAGTCAAGTGACCTGCAGTTCAGCCTCATCAAATGATCAGAGTCCCTCATCACATGACCTGTTGGTTAATTACCAGCCCATCTGGACAGATCGGTTCTCCTGGATAGTAGCCAACCTTTTGTCTCAGGCTGTTTCTATTTGAATAGAAGACCATCAAAGTTTAATGACTCTCTATGATTAGCCCTGGGCCACCATCCCTAGGCATTTCAATCCAACATGGCATTAAAGGAAACAGAGAAGGCAGCAAGCCTCACTTTCAAAATGGAGTCTGCAGGCTGACACAAATATTCACAGACAGAATTTGTAAGCTGTCCACAGATAGCTTCCCCAAATTATCCCGGGGGGGGCGGGGGTGTTAGCCGATGGCCAAGGATGTTTGGTGAGGTGCCAGCTATGCCCGTTTATACCATCCGTGACTTTAACCGCTAGGACGCGCTGTCCCTTCGCGGCGGGCAGCCCGGGCTAGGCTGACGGATGCCCCAAGGTCCTAAACACCCGTGACTTTAACTGCTAGAGCTCAGAGCTCCTTTGCAGCGGGCAGTCAATACTGACTGACAGGTGCCCCAATGGCAGCACTAAGAGCCTCTCCACACCCATGACTTTAACTGCTAGAGCTCAGAGCTCCTTCGCAGCGGGCAGCCAGGATTGACTGACAGGTGCCCCAAGAGTTTGCCCCGTGGAGGCGGCACAACTCAACGCTAGGCTCTTAGTACTCTCACCTAATGGCCAGGCTTTAGAGCCAAAACGGCTGAGGTTCTTTAATTGTGTTGGCTGCTTTACAGTAAACCAGAGAAAACAAGTCAGGCTTATGCATAAATGGTTACCAAAATTTATTAAGCTAGATTCTAATCATGTGGTTACAAAATTGCTAGTGCCTACTTATTTAAATGTAGAGATGTTACACACACAAACAAGTTACAAAACTGAAGCCACAATCCCAAAGAAAGAAAACAAAGTATAGAGCTCTATTTCAAAATATGTGTACACTAAAGATAGGAGATCAGGTGTGGGTGCTTCTTACCCTCCTTGCATCTCTCGATTCCAGCGGTGCCAAGCCAGGATCGGTCACTCAATTCCGCGGAAAGACGAACAAGGGACAAGGCTTAGGGACCCTCTTAGCTGCAGAAGCCTTGGGAGGCTGTCACTTATCTGACCAGCAGATAGATAGTGAAAAGCACTCAAAAATCATGGTGCTGTAGGTCCCCTACTTATACCTCTGTACTCCTTTATTCTCTTTCTCTTTTCTTATGCCAAATTGAGGCTGGTCTGTCTGGGTGACGCCAGCTTTCGCAAGAGTAGTTTACACTTGCAAGGGAGAGAAACAATAAGTGTCGACTACTGGACATTTCTTTTATCAGGGTAAATATTTTCCCACCTAGGATGTTGGTGTGTGTGCATCACGCTATTTAGTAGGGGCTAAGAGCCATGTCTGTCACAGGGCCTCTGTCTGCTGTGAGCTTAATCGTTGTATCTGCTCCCAGAGGCACATTGTAGCAGCACACCTGTGCTTTCACAGTTTCAAAGGCTGTGCTGGAATATATGTTAAGTGCCCTGTTCTGGCTTCCTCCTGTGTTTCCAGCAATGCTGGTCTGAGAGGGGGGGGGCTAGCTGTCTGGCTACAGGGGGGGGTTGTTTTATTGCAGCAGTTGCCCATTCTGAATGGCCTGGTGTATTCTGTATGAATTCAGATAGTTCAGCACTGGTGATGACACCGTACATGTCATGAAGAGACCACTTAAACCAGCTTTTAAGCATAAGTTTAGCAGCATCTTTTGCACCAGTGACACCATTGAAAATACTAAGTCTACAATCCAGCCATAGGCAGTGATTTATGATAATACCAATGAGCTTCATGTCCCTGTTGCTACAAGCGACCCTAACATGGTTGGCAAAGCAGGAAGGTGTCACTGATACAACTACACCAGAATGTACAGATACTGTTCCATATAGTGTTGTGAAGCCTGGAAGATGTTATCAAGAAACATCTAGAAAGAAGTCACAATTGGCCTCTCACATTTAGTAGCATGGTGTACATTTAATGCCAGTGACACACTTGAAACTTTTTTTAAATGTCCTTTACATTAAAGGGGAAGGAGTGTGTAGTGTATAGAATTGAGTAATATCACTTTAAATGGTTTGTAAGGCCTCTAATGACGCTCACTGTGTTCTGTGTGTTATGTACCAGCCAGAGCAGCAGTGTGCATATGTATTTAGTCATCATGGGGATTTGGAGCTCACTCTGCCCATGTGATTTTTTTATACCGCAATTCTTGTGTAAAGAGCAAAAGACACAACAAAGTGGGGAAGAGCATACAGAATAGAACATGCCAAGAAGGCAGAAGAGGAGTGAGTATAGCAGGAGAAGCAATTAACAGGAGGCTCCCTGCTTTTATCTTATATATCCAGGGCTGGCGTTAGGGGATAGCAAGCAGGGCAATTGCGCAGGGCCCCATGTGACAGGGGCCCCACAAAGCTAAGTTACATCATCTCGACAGAGTCACTGTGGGTAAATTTAATGCAAGTGTTACAGTAATTTAATCTCTAAAAGTGGAAATAAATCACACTAAAGCAGAGATTTTTAAACTGTGTGGTGTGCCCCCAGGGAGGGCGAAGGGCCATTTGGGGGAGTGAACGGCGACGCTAGGTAGATCGGGCTTCAGCCCCAGCCCTGGCCACCTGGGCTCAGGCTTTGGTTTCAGCCCCGTGTGGCAGGGCTCAACCACTCCTTAGTTTCTGCCCTGGGCCCCAGTGAGTCTAATGCTGGCCCTGCTTATATCCTCCTGGTAGTAGCTTTGCCTGCTGAACCCCTTCTCTGTTGTCCCCTTGGCACATAAGGGCTTGTCTCCACTACTGGTGGGATCAATGCTGCGGTGATCAATCCACCGGGGGTCAATTTAGCGGGACTAGTGAAGACCCGCTAAATCGACCGCTGATGGCTCTCCCATCGACTCCAGTACTCCACTGGAAAAAGAAGAGTAAGGGGAGTCGACAGGAGAGTTTCTCCCGTTGACCCAGCGCGGTGTGGACCCCGCAGTAAGTAGATCTAAGCTACGTCGACTTGAGTTACACTACTAACGTAACTCAAATTGCATAGCTTAGATCGACTTTTCCCCATAGTGTAGACCTGCCCTCATACACACTCTGTATGCATGCTTTCTGTGACTTTGCTATGATACCCTGAAGACTATGTCCATACTACCGTGGTAAGTCGACCTACGCTACGCAACTCCAGCTACGTAAATAACATAGCTGGAATCAATGCACCTTAGGTCGAGTTACCGCGGGGTCTTCACCATTGGGGGAGAGGGGTCAATGGGAGAAAATCTCCCATCTACTTACCTTACTCTTCTTGTCAGGGGTAGAGTACAGGGGTTGACTGGAGAGCAATCTTTACTAGACCCGCTAAATCGACCGCCGGTAGATCAATCTCAGAGCTTCAATCCCGGCTGTAGTGTAGACCTGCCCTCAGTTCGGTACAACTTATATCGCTCAGGAGGGTGAATAATCCACACCCCTGAGCAACATAAGTTACACTGACCTAAGCACTGGAGTGGACAGCCCTATGTCGGTGGGAGCGCTTCTTCTGCCAACAGAGCTACTGCCTCTCATGAAGGCAGGAATTATTAAGCTGACATAAGACCGCTTAGAGCATCTTCACCAGAAGCGCTACAATGGAACAGCTGCATCGGTGCAGCTACGCCTCTGTAAGTGCTGTAGTGTAGAAATAGCTGAAGTAGCCTTTGTACTAAGTCTAAAAATTTTAATGTCCCCATTTTTACTTTAGGGTCTTTTTGACTAGCTTCTTTATTTTTATAAAAAGAAAAGGAGTACTTGTGGCACCTTAGAGACTAACCAATTTATTTGAGCACGAGCTTTCGTGAGCTACAGCTCACTTCATCGGATGCATACCGTGGAAACTGCAGAAGACATTAAATACACACAGAGACCATGAAACAATACCTCCTCACACCCCACTGTCCTGATGGTAATAGCTTATCTAAAGTGATCATCAAGTTGGGCCATTTCCAGCACAAATCCAGGTTCTCTCACCCTCCGCCCCTGCACACACAAACTCGCTCTCCTGCTGGTAACAGCCCATCCAAAGTGATAACTCTCTTCACAGTGTGTATGATAATCAAGGTGGGCCATTTCCTGCACAAATCCCTCTGCCCCTCCACCCCCACGAACATGATACAGTTCTGTGGTGGCCTAGAATCCTATTTTCGACGTCTCCGACTCAAGGAATATTTCCAACATACCTCTGAACAACATACTAATCCACAGAGGCCTCCCTACCAACACTACAAAAAGAAGGATTCTAGGTGGACTTCTCCTGAAGGTCGAAACAGCAGACTGGACTTCTACATAGAGCGCTTCCGCCGACGTGCACGGGCTGAAATTGTGGAAAAGCAGCATCACTTGCCCCATAACCTCAGCCATGCGGAACGCAATGCCATCCACAGCCTCAGAAACAACTCTGACATCATAATCAAAAAGGCTGACAAAGGAGGTGCTGTTGTCATCATGAATAGGTCGGAATATGAACAAGAGGCTGCTCGGCAGCTCTCCAACACCACTTTCTACAAGCCATTACCCTATGATCCCACTGAGAGTTACCAAAAGCAACTACAGCATTTGCTCAAGAAACTTCCTGAAAAAGCACAAGATCAAATCCGCACAGACACACCCCTGGAACCCCGACCTGGGATATTCTATCTACTACCCAAGATCCATAAACCTGGAAATCCTGAGCGCCCCATCATCTCAGGCATTGGCACCTTGACAGCAGGATTGTCTGGCTACGTAGACTCCCTCCTCAGGCCCTACGCTACCAGCACTCCCAGCTACCTTCGAGACACCACTAACTTCCTGAGGAAACTTCAATCCATCGGTGATCTTCCTGATAACACCATCCTGGCCACTATGGATGTAGAAGCCCTCTACACCAACATTCCACACAAAGATGGACTACAAGCCGTCAAGAACGCTATCCCCGATAATGTCACGGCTAACCTGGTGGCTGAACTTTGTGACTTTGTCCTTACCCATAACTATTTTACATTTGGGGACAATGTATACCTTCAGATCAGCAGTACTGCTATGGGTACCCGCATGGCCCCACACTATGCCAACATTTTTATGGCTGATTTAGAACAACGCTTCCTCAGCTCTCGTCCCCTAAAGCCCCTACTCTACTTGCGCTATACTGATGACATCTTCATCATCTGAACCCATGGAAAAGAAGCCCTTGAGGAATTCCACCATGATTTCAACAATTTCCATCCCACCATCAACCTCAGCCTGGTCCAGTCCACACAAGAGATCCACTTCCTGGACACTACAGTGCTAATAAGCGATGGTCACATAAACACCACCGGAAACCTACTGACCGCTATTCCTACCTACATGCCTCCAGCTTTCACCCTGACCACACCACACGATCCATCGTCTACAGCCAAGCTCTATGATACAACCGCATTTGCTCCAACCCCTCAGACAGAGACAAACACCTACCAGATCTCTGTCAAGCTTTCTTACAACTACAGTACCCACCTGCGGAAGTAAAGAAACAGATGGATAGAGCCAGAAGAGTTCCCAGAAGTCACCTACTACAGGACAGGCCTAACAAAGAAAATAACAGAACGCCACTAGCCGTCACCTTCAGCCCCCAACTAAAACCCATTATTAAGGATCTGCAACCTATCCTGAAGGATGACCCAACACTCTCACAAATCTTGGGAGACAGGCCAGTCCTTGCCTACAGACAGCCCCGCAACCTGAAGCAAATACTCACCAACAACCACATACCACACAACAGAACCACTAACCCAGGAACTTATCCTTGCAACAAAGCCCGTTGCCAACTGTGCCCACATATCTATTCAGGGGACACCATCACAGGGCCTAATAACATCAGCCACACTATCAGAGGCTCGTTTACCTGCACATCCACCAATGTGATATATGCCATCATGTGCCAGCAATGCCCCTCTGCCATTTACATTGGTCAAACTGGACAGTCTCTACGTAAAAGAATAAATGGACACAAATCAGATGTCAAGAATTATAACATTCATAAACCAGTCGGAGAACACTTCAATCTCTCTGGTCACGCAATCACAGACATGAAGGTCGCTATCCTGAAACAAAAAAAACTTCAAATCCAGACTCCAGCAAGAAACTGCTGAATTGGAATTCATTTGCAAATTGGATACTATTAATTTAGGCTTAAATAGAGACTGGGAGTGGCTAAGTCATTATGCAAGGTAGCCTATTTCCCCTTGTTTTTTCCTACCCCCCCCCCACCAGACGTTCTGGTTAAACTTGGATTTAAACTTGGAGAGTGGTCAGTTTGGATGAGCTATTGCCAGCAGGAGAGTGAGTTTGTGTGTGTGTGTGTGTTTCCGGGGGGGAGGGGTGAGAAAGCCTGGATTTGTGATGGAAATGGCCCACCTTGATTACCATGCACATTGTAGGGAGAGAGGTCACTTTGGATGAGCTATTACCAGCAGGAGAGTGAGTTTGTGGGGGGGGTGAAAAAACCTGGATTTGTGCTGGAAATGGCCCACCTTGATTATCATGCACATTGTAGGGAGAGTGGTAACTTTGGATAAGCTATTACCAGCAGGAGAGTGAGTTTGTGTGTGTGGTTTTTGGATGGGGGTGAGAGAACCTGGATTTGTGCAGGAAATGGCCCACCTTGATTATCATACACATTGTGAAGAGAGTGGTCACTTTGGATGGGCTATCACCAGCAGGAGAGTGAGTTTGTGGGGGGGGGGGGTGCGGAGGGTGAGAAAACCTGGATTTGTGCTGGAAATGGCCCAACTTGATGATCACTTTAGATAAGCTATTACCAGCAGGACAGTGGGGTGGGAGGAGGTATTGTTTCATGGTCTCTGTGTGTATATAATGTCTTCTGCAGTTTCCACGGTATGCATCCGACGAAGTGAGCTGTAGCTCACGAAAGCTCATGCTCAAATAAATTGGTTAGTCTCTAAGGTGCCACAAGTACTCCTTTTCTTTTTGCGAATACAGACTAACACGGCTGTTACTCTGAAACCTTTATTTTTATAAAATCCTCCTTTCTAAAGTGTGACAGATCTGATTTTTGCTATAGACCATCCTATAGGGATGTTAGAGACAACAATATATTTAAATGTATTTGTCAGTGACACAAACGTAGCTACTTCTTGTACCAAGTCTGCGTGTTACTTAGAATGATGTTGAAACAAGGACTACCCTTGTTTACTCTAGAAATAGCTGCATTTAGGAACAATTGTTTGTCAAGGAATTTTTGTCTGTTGCCCAAAATTTCATGATATTTTAATCTAATTTTAATCATATTTTATAACAACTTTACCACAATGGTTATAGAAATTTTTCAGTTACCAAAAAACCTGTTTTCAATAAAGCTTTCAAAAAAATTCATAAAAACATTATACAAAGAGGTTTGAAAAAAATCCCAACAGGTCCATTTTGAGCCCTCCTAACTCAGAACAGCTTCAACAAGTTTTGCAAACTCTCTGCACAAGCCCTTCAAAAGATGAGCGTGGGAACTTAAATTCATCACTCTGCTGGTCACTAAAAACAATAGGGTCACACGCCCTATTGTCTGCTAACCTTGATTGCCCACTTCATTTTAAGTGTCTCCTGCAACATGTGTGAAACCCTTATGCTTAACAATCGGTCCCATCTTGTATTTAGCTCAGACCTTCTGGTCACTTTCTCCAGACAAAGAGCTCTGTGGAGTCTGAAAGCTTGTCCCTGCCGCCAACAGAAGGTGGTCCAATAAAAGACATTGTCTCCTCTACCTCATCTCTCTCTGTTTTGGGGGAAAACGCTTTCACATTCTCCAACCAGCTTCAGTTAATCTGACACTCAGAAGAGCAGTTCTGATTCCATCCAGTAGGGGGTTAAACTTTCCTGCTTTATGACAGTCGTCAAGCTCTAACTGATGGAGGATAGGAAGAAAGTCCTATGGAGAGGTCATTCAATAATTGTCCATTACAAGAGGTTTAGATGTTTTTCTGAAGCCTCAGGGGCTGCCCGTGCTGGAGGCAGGATCCCAGACTATATGGATCACTGATCTGATCTGCCATGACAATACTTATACTGTAAAGAGTAAAGTAGGAAAATAAGTGTTACAAGAAATCTCTAGTAACCCACAGTGCAGATGATAATGTCTGCTAAGCCACTTCCTTTGGTTCCATGGGAAGGTGTTTGTTTTGTGCAGTGACTGCAACTTTCTGATGTCTCTTGGTTTTAAAAGTCTGAGGGAGTTCAGCTTTAATCTTCTAATGTTCTTGATTCAGTTTCAGACCATTCCTAATAGCACACGATGAGTGGAGACAAGACCCTGACTGACATCCTCGTGCAGGAACTGGAGGATCTCGAAAAGAAAGATTTTAAAAAATTTAGGCACAAATTATCTGATTTTCGCTATGAGGGAGCGAAACGTAAAATCCCCCGGGGCAAGCTGGAGAATGCTGATGAAATGGACGTGGCCAGTCTCCTGATAGAGTTCTATGGCGAAGACAGTGCAGCGAACGTAGCGATCGAAATCTTCACCAAGATAGGTCTGAAAAACTCTGCCGTGAAACTCCAAGAGGAAAAAGAGACAGGTACAAAAAAAATCTAACGCGGCTGCTGCCCCTGTGAGTCCTTCTTCATTAATATTCCCCACTGCAGCTCCAGGAGCAGCAGCAGCAAGCTAAAGCCACCTAATGGATTCCAAAACCCTGAGGAAACCGGTGGGAGTCACCAGTCAAGGCAGAGACACATATGAGGTGAACTTGCAAAACTCCAGCCTCCTTTTTTGCACCTGCAAAAAGGGCGGCCCCATAACTGCAGGTCTAAATCAGAGCATTTGCACCTCTAACAACTTCCTTTGTACGCACTGGGAGTCCCCAGATTTGCACCTATACGTCAATTTGCACCAGTAAAAGGGATGCTGCTCTTTGAAAATTTGGTCCATAATATTTTCCTAGAATGACTGTGAAACAATTGTGCCTCTTTTTTATTAGTAGCTCTTATTGCATGTTCTCTAGATGAGCACTGCATTTCTTAGGCCATGAATCAGCTGTAGTTAGTGTATCATACATTTCTACATAAGTAGTTATGTAAAATATAGACAGACACCATACGGGTAACTGAGAAAGACAGAGACCTGCGAGAAGCAGAATGCTATTGTAAGAGCCTGATTCTGCTCCTATTGCGCTTCCAGGTTGCATGGTCACATCCCACATTTTATTTTTATGTGGGAGAAAGCACAGCCCATCACACAGGCACTAAACAGATCTGCACATGACACAGAGTTTGATCCTGCTCCCACTGAGTCCACAGGGTAGATTCTGTGCTCTCAGGAAACACAGCATGGAACACACAGCTCAGGAGTGGAGAACAAGGGTAGCTTTAAGCCACACGTGCACCACCTGGATTTGGGGCCTCTCTAGGATCCAGGCCCTTGGCGTGAATTTTAACAGCCCCAGGGACGGCTCCAATTTCCAGCAGCCTGACACCACTGCCTGCGGGTGGCTCGGTGGCTCAGAGTTGCTGGACCTCACTATATAGACCAAAACTGCTGAGTGCTACGGTTACCGATGTTTTCCCCCTTCCATTCTTATCCCCCCTTTTCTAGGCCCTTTGCCTCGCCCACCCACATGCTTTGTAACCTTCTCAGCCAAGGGGGGAGGGATTGCTCAGTGGTTTGAGCTTTGGCCTGCTAAACTCAGGGTTGTGAGTTTAATCCTTGAGGGGGCCATTTAGGGATATAGGGCAAAAAATGGGGATTGGTCCTGCTTTGAGCAGGGGGTTGGACTAGATGACTTCCTGAGGTCCCTTCCAACCCTGATATTCTATGATTCTAAGGTGTCCAAGATGATCTCAGCCCATTGAGAAAATAAGGGCAATTTGCATAAAATTGATTTTGCCATTTTTATGAGTTACACTAGTTTGAAAACGATGCACTTTCCCCTTCCACACCACCTGAAGTATTATTCTGTTGCTTTGGACTCATATTTTAAGGATTTGTCACAGGGTCTCTCACCACACTGGCGCCTCCCGCTGGCCGTTTCAGGAATTAGCGCTGGTCAGCAGGCGTGGCCTCCGGTGGTGGTGGCTCTCCCTTCCTCGTCTCCGCCTGCAGACCCAGTGCAGGTCCAGTCTCACTGCCTCTGCTTCGTGGCACAGTCCTCCAGCCATGTCACCGTCCGGGTTCCCCCCTTCCGTGGGGACTCCTTCTGCAACAGTCTAGCTGCTCCTCGCAGCAGCTTGGCAGTCCATAGCTGGGCTGCTTCTTCAGCAGCGAGTGGGAAGGGGAGACCCAGCCACGCCCACTACTCTGGGTCCCAGCCCAGGGACCCTCTAAACAACAGCTTCCCGCTGCCCCTCCTTTCTTTCTATACTAGTCTGTCTCAATTCCCTGGGCCACTTCCCCGCAGCCCCAGCACCTTCAGCTCCTGCCTCTGGCTCCTTCACCCTCTTCTCAGGGCCTTGGACCTGCAAGCCCTAGCAGCCCTGTTCACAGTGCTAGTCTCTGCAGCCCTCTAGGAAACCAGTCCCCTCCTTTGGGCTTCCTACAGCAGACTCCTTGTTCTGGACTGCAGTTTCCTTTTTGGCTGGTCCAGCCACCACCCTAATTGGCTGCAGCCAGTGCCCTAATTGGCTGTTCCTTTGCAGCCCTGTAGGCTGAGTTTTAACCCTATCAGGGCCAGTGTGGGAAAGATGCCCCATCACAGGATTCATCACTCCCTGGCCCACACTGCAACTGGCCAAAGTGTAATGAAGTTTCTTTAGAATGTACTTCCCCTATTCCTGTGAGCACCCTTGATATTTAATGAGAACAAGAGGATTGAATCTTGGCTCTATAAGTATCTTTCCTACAAAAGAAGTGGAGATCCATTGATATGTGGCTCATGCCCAACTTATTTCTCTGAGACTCATACTAACCCCATGTTATTTCTCTTTCAGTTTTGGTTCAGCCTCAATCTACTCGATCTCTATCTGTTGCAACTCTGAGTTTGAAAATGACACAAGGTAACGTATGGGACATACATGTTGAAAATTGTACCCAGTTATTAGCAGCGTTGCAGACATTACAGTGCATCTATCAAGTGTTCAGTGTATCACTAGACAAAATAATAGTCATTTGGGGACAGAATCTGATCTCAGGTACACCAGTGTAAATCTAGACTAGTTGTAATTAAGTCATTGCTCTGATTTAGTCTGGTGTTACAGAGACCAGAATTTGGCCCAGTGTGTTTTCCAAATTCTCAAATTCATGAGTAACTGAGTTGGGGGATGATCCAAAACCCATTGAAATAGAAGGAGTCATTCTACTTTTAAACATCATCTATTAAATTGCATGTAGATATTTTCCCTTCTACTCCCCGCATCTCTCCATATTGAAGAACCTCTATCTCTGGAAACATTTCACTAGTATAGTCAATGTTCAGCTGAATTTAATTTTTAAATTTTAATTTCAAAATATCTATTTTCCCATCATCTGAAATTCCCCGCCACCCCCTAGCAATATGATCTGTTATTCCCCTTATTAACTAGAATCTGGGATTCATATGCATCTAAATAGCACTACCATGAAACTCATTAATAATCTGTCTTTTTTTTTCCTGAATTTCTGCATTCACGGATTCTGATGGTCCATATCATTGAATTAGATTACAGACCAAAGTATAAGGAACATATACGAGAAAAATACCAATTAATAGAAGAGAGGAACAATCAAGTTGGAGAGTGTGTGGAACTAAACACAAGATACACAAAGCTGCTGATTGTAAAGGAACATCGTGACCAGAAGGAGAGAAAGCATGAAATAAGAGCCAAAGGGAAAGAGCATGCAGAAATCATGGCAAAGCGAGCTAGTTCTACTAAACTGGAGACTTTATTTGGTGCTAGTGGAAACAGGCAAACACCACTGAGAACCATTGTGCTTCAGGGAGCTGCTGGGATTGGAAAAACAATGTTAGCCAAGAAGCTCATGGTAGACTGGGCATTTGGAAAACTCTATCCTGGCAAGTTTGATTACATCTTCTACATCAATAGCAGGGAAATGAACTGTATTTCTGAGCATCGAAGTGTCGCAGATCTGATTTTAAACAATTGTCCTGACAGAAATGCACCCATCAAAGATATTTTGATGAATCCAGAGAAGCTTTTGTTCATAATTGATGGTTTTGATGTACTTAAATTTTCCTTTGATCAGCAAGAAAGTAGTCTGTGCACTGATCCCTTTCAGACAAAGCCAGTTGAAATCATACTGAGCAGTTTATTAAGGAAAACGATTCTTCCAAAATCCTACTTAATAATCACTACGAGACCAACCGCTCTGGATAAACTCCGGCAGTGTCTGAAGTTTCCCCATATTGCAACAATCCTGGGATTCTCTGAAGATGACAGGAAGGAGTATTTCCGCAAGTTCTTTGCAAATGCCATACAAGCAAAACAAGCTCTAGATTTTGTAAAAGAGAATGAAATGCTCTTCACCATGTGCTTTGCTCCCATCGTGTGCTGGATCCTGTGCACAGTGATGAAACAACAGATGGAGAGCGGAGAAGATCTAGCCAAAAGCTCAAAAACAACCACCTCGGTATACATGCTCTTTCTGTCCAGTTTATTAGAGAACCATTCCAATTCAAAGGAATCCGTACACACTGACTTGAAGAAGCTATGCTCTCTAGCAGCAGATGGGATCTTGAACAATAAAATACTCTTTGAAGAAGATGATGCGAGGAAGCATGGTTTGCATGGATCTGACATTCAGTCACTCTTTCTCACTAAGAATATTTTCCAAAAAGATATCGGCTTTGAAAGTGTCTACAGCTTCATTCACTTAAGTTTCCAAGAGTTCTTTGCAGCTTTGTTCTATGTCCTGGTGGAAGATAAAGAAAAAGGGTGTGATTCAGTGACTCTGAAAAAAGATGTGAATGAAATTTTGAAAAATTATGGAAAATCTAGAGACAATTCTTTTACCTTAATGGTACGTTTCCTGTTTGGTCTCTTAAACAAAGAGAGAATGAATCACACAGAGAAAATCTTTGGCTGTAAAATTTCACCTGAAATTAAACAGAATTTATTGAAGTGGTTTGGATCTGTAGCAAAAAGAAGCTGCGGTCTGACCTTCAGATCCCTCGAGGAAAAGCAATTCCAGCTTGAGTTGCTTCACTGTTTATGCGAGATTCAGGAAGAAGAGTTTGTCAAAAGTGCAATGGATTGTTTCCAAGAAATTGGTCTGAGCAATATTCACTTTACAAAAATCGACCACATGGTTCTTTCATTTTGCATAAAGAATTGTCGTAATGAGCAGTCGCTCTCTCTGAACGGTTGTACGTTTGGACTGGAAGAGCAGGAGGAAAGAAAAGAGTCAGTGCTACAAAAGTTTGTTCCTTGGTGAGTGTGTCAGTTTATTGAGATGAATGTCCAGTGTGTGTAGTTACAATAGCACCTGCTCTTGTCAGAGTGCAGGTGGACCTGTCAACCATTCCAGTATAATGCCATATTTTCATAGGCCTAAATCCAGAGGTCCTTACTCAATACATTGTACTGATGAGACATTGCCACTGCTTACATTGCCACAATCTTGACCCAGTGCTATTCAAGTCAACATGAGAGTCTTTCCATAAACATTAACGGGCTTTTGTTCAGGATCTTTGTCCTGGCCAAAAACAGACACCTTCAATTCCCTAGCCTGTCAAGTAAGCCCGCCTCACTTACACTTTTCAAAATACACATTTCTGATGCCAGAAATCCCCCATTTACTAATCTGGCATCAGAATAAAGGGGTAGTCGCATCCGATAATGTTTAAAAGGGTTATTTTTTACAAAAATTATTGAACTGTCTGCTCCAGAATAAAAACTACTGAGCCAACCTCTTGAAATGAGAGGGAATTTTTTTTCCAGCACCCAAAATGGAACGTTTCTGTTCTCTCTTTCCAGGGAGTTGGAGGAGAAGGAGCCAAAATATTCCCCACCTCACCTTTTGTGTCAAGCACTGAAGGATCCAGGCTGTAAGCTAAAGAAAATATCGTAAGTGCTTGCTCTTCAAGGAGCCTATCATTGCTGCTGTTCTCTCAGGGGTTTAGCAGCAATGTGCAGCTATGTATCACTGCGGTTTAGTGTCTGAGCAGCAGAGTGACTGCTAATTCACATGGAACCAGCCCACTTCATAATGTGTTACTGATAAAGACCCAGGAATTCGGAGGTTACTTGAGCTAGACATATTTATCTATCATTATTATTTATTATTGCCATTTTGTGCACTGTATCTGGATAAGAACATTATTTTGAAATGTATTTCTGTTATTAAGTATATCCTATATGTTTTACCGGTGCAACAGACCTGATTTCTTCTTTCACTTCCCCTCACCCATATTCAATAAGAGCAGTTTATTTATGTTCTACGGAAAAAGAGCTGGTTGACGGGAATAATGGTTTTTATAGATGTCCAGGTCTATGACACACTGGATGTGCTCCTGAAAATGCCCACTTAGCATGGGGCTCCACAGCTGAATGGGAAGCTTTGCTTCCAGAGGAAAAAATTCATGGGTCAATGTGGAAGCAACTCCCACTGAAGTCAGCGCAAGCCTATGCAAGAATCTCAGAGGAGAATTTTGACCAAGAATGCTACTAACAAACCAAGAAGACCCAACAGTGATTGGTTTTTAAACACCTCAAACATTTGACATGAGGAAGAATTTTCAAATGTAGAGTACCTAAGGGATTTCAGTGAGTGTCAATGGCCCCAAGACAATCACTACACTCTCAAATGAACTCCCACAGGAAAATTCCCACATTCCCACATTTTTCCCACAGGAAAATGATCAAAGACAAAAACACTCTTTCACCTGTGGGTGACACTTTTCACAAAGTGATCACTCCACATCTGACCCCTATCAGTCCTCACCTGCAAAGGAAACCTGCCCAAGGCCTTCAAAAGATGAGCCTGGGAGTTTGAATTCATAACTTTGCTAGACACTAAAAATCATGGTCTTAATAAAGACACTGGAGTTATGGCTTATTACAATCTGCAACCCACTAACCCCCCTGTTTGTCCTTTGACTGCAGGGGCCACTTCCCCTTGAATGATCCCTCAGATTAGAATATATGCTAACTACTTATGCTAAACTATCTGTTTGATCTTGTATTTAGCTGTGACACTCTTAGTACATCTCCCAGCCCTGAAGAAGAGCTCTGAAAGTTTGGCTCCTTCACCCACAGAAGTTGGTCCAATAAAAGAAATTACCTCATCTAACTTGTCTCTCTAATGTCACATAGATTCTTTTGAAAAATCTACCCTAAAGTCTTCCCTTTCACCTGTTTACTTACCCAGATCCTGCTTAGCTTTTCACAGCTGAGTCTTTATTAAACACAAGCCAGTTACAGTTCAGCTCTGGGGATTGCTAATTAAACACAGAATATTATGAAGCATCTTCCCTATAATGAAAGACCCCGTTATAGTGAATGCATGCCAAGGGGGAGAGCAGAAAGCATGCACCAGGGGACAAGTTAACCATAACTCTGAATGTCCTGACTTCTGTTACAATCTCAGTCTCACTATTACATTGGCATAGTGATTGTTTGTTTTTAAAATGGCTTTAATTATTTTAAATCAATTATAGAAAAATGTGCTTGCAGAACACCCCAAATTATCACGGGAAAGCAAGGAAACATGTTACAAACATAAAATTCTAGCCTGCTAAATCATTCCACCTTCCCATGAGCCTTCCATTTGCACACTGTCTCTTCCTTTTGTAGAAGAGAGAAATTCCTTCCACGTCACATGAAGTTCTTCAATTTTCCTATTATTGTTTTAAATGTGAATTTAATGGGAGTACTCATGTACTTAAAATTAAGCATGTACCTAGGTGTTTCCAGGAGATTGTTCTCTTGTTCAGTACTGGTAAACTTGAACATGCCCTCACCCCTGTCTGTAAATTGCCTAGGAACACTTCTGCCATGTCAATGTCACATCAGCAGGGTGTTTGACACATGCCATAGGATGGCTAGCGATCACTTTTGTTTAAGAACAATACAGCTGGCTAAGGTCCTGACCCAAAGCCAGGGAAGATGGTAGGAGTTTTTAGGCGTTGGATCAAGCTCTACATCTCTTTACAGGAATACACAGACATGAATAAAGTGGAGGCGGCCACCTGGGTGAAAACAAGCAGTAACCACGTCTGTCTCTTGCAGTTTAGGGTGCTGCCGCCTCACCTCTGCTTGTTGTGAGGATCTCGCCTCTGCTCTCAAGACAAACCAGTCTCTGAAAGAGCTGGACCTGAGCGGTAACAAACTGGGGGAAACAGGGATTAAATTGCTCTGTAAGGGACTGAAACATCAAAACTGCAATGTTCAGAAACTGGGGTAAGTAACCATGGATTTTCTTTATAACTGTGTTATATTCATGGCATTCTAACTGAAACCTAAATCCACAAGGAACTCTTCACTTCAGTTCAGAATCAGCGTTAGCCCTCTGCTCAGCCCTGAAACCCGGTTCAGAAGATTTCAGCCCCAGGATTATGGAGCTGCGGCTAGTTACACTATGGTGAAGGTTGCATGCAGCCTTCCACAGAAGGCCAGGTTTCCATTCCCAAGTAAGGTTCATGAAAACCTCCTTGTGGTCTGAAAATGGCCATGCGGCACTCTCAGGCCAGAGGAGACGTTCTCAGGAAAGTTTAAACACAAGTCTGTGATCTCTGAGCTGGAAGGAGGCAGCAAATGGACTCTTGCCAGTCCCAAACACTTTGGTCACCTTTTGAAAGTGGAAGTTTAACATTACCAAGCCCTGATGTAGGGAGATAAAGCCCCGGTGGGACTTTGACTCGGTCACAATCAATTGCAATGATTAATAATTGCTAGCATGTTATGGGCCAGACTGTGGCTGCTGGCTAGGGGTACAAAGTGGAAGTGGGGAAAAGGGCATCAACCAAGGATTCTTCCATTGATACGCCCTTGCCCAAGGGGCACACAGCCCCAGTTCCAACATGCCCAGAACACAATGGAAGAGAGAAGGAAAAGAGCCATGATGTCACTTTTGCTACTGGAGTCCTCTAATGGGCATGGTGGGTTGGGGCTGGGGCCATAGCCCTATTCGTCTTCTGCACCAGTTATAGGACCAAGGCTAATTCAAGAGGCTACTCGCATGGCACCTTTCAGAGAATGTAGCAGTGTCCAGCCCAGCACTCCTAGAGCTATTGTGGTTTCCTTAACGTTGGAACAGCCAGGATGCCCCTCAGACCTGTTGGATTTCAACTCACACCTTTGCTGCAGGTGTCGCGCTGCCTAGCTTGGCTTCCTAGGAGCCCAGATGTGAGAGGGACACAAGTGGCTGTGTTCAAATGAAGAGCCATCGTGTGTTCCGAATCCCTTTGTCTCCTGCAGGCTGAGGGGTCGCAGTCTCACCGCTACTTCCTTGGGCGACCTCGCCTCTGTGCTCACTAAAAACCAGAGCCTGACAGAGCTGGACCTGGGCTATAGTAAATGGGGAGATTTAGGCGTGAAGTTGCTGTACAAAGCACTGAAGCATCCAAACTGTAAACTACAGAAAATAAAGTGAGTAACCACTGGTCTAGATGAGCATTTTCTTCATACTGTATTTCCTTGTCTCTTTTCACCAATGATCTGTGGCAATGATCTAGGCATGGGCCAACAGCCTCATGTTCAGATGTAGAGCTCCTGCTAGTCAGGCAGTATTTGGAAATCTATAGCCAAATATTATACTCTTAATCCTTTCAACCCTCTCTAAGATCACCCGTCCTCTCAGCCATACGCGCTGACTTTTATTTTTCCCCAGGGATGCTCCATCCCCTCTCCAGCCTGAGGCCCTGCCCCCACTCCACCCCTTCCGCAAGGCCCCGCCCTCAATCTTCCTTTTCCCGCCCCCTCCCTGAGGCCCCGCCCTCACTCTGCCTCTTCCCGCCCCCCCCAACCTCTCCCCCAAGGCCCCTGCTGCTCACTGCTCTCCGCCCTCCCCCAAATGCCTTCCCCAGCCTCCAAACAGCTGATCGGCACCACAACCTATCAGTTGTGGCTGGTGGGCGCTGAGTCGGAGCCTATGCTGTCAGCTATACGGGTACACTTGAAATGAAGGGGAGTGACACTTGTGTAAAGGGGAGCAGAACTGAGCCCAGAAGGCCTGCTCCAATGCCCACTGAAACCAATGGAAAGAGTCACTTTCACTTTACTGGGCACTGAATCTGACCTAGGGAATCTAATTTTCACCACCTTGCACATCGCCTCTGAAACCGGCCCCCTCAGTGCAGTGAGTGGTGCAGAAACAGGTTGTTACTTTTCTGTCTCTCTCCCGCAGGCTGGAGTGTTGCCTTCTCACAGCTGCTTGTTGCGATGACCTTGCCTCTGTTCTCGGGACCAACCAGACCCTGACGGAGCTGGACCTGAGAAATAATGAGCTGAGGGATTCTGGAGTGAAACATCTGTGCGCTGGACTGAAACGAGAGAACTGTAAAATACAGAAACTCGTGTGAGTGGTCCCGGGCTTCCTCAAAAGCTTCTGATTAGTCTTTGCTCATTTCAGAGGCATGTGTGTAAGTTTCCCCCGCTGGGCGGTGGAGGTGCAGTGCCAATGAGACTGGGGGCAAAAGCAATATGAAGTACCAGGAGAGAGAATATTTGGTGCGGAAGGATTTATCTACAGCATCTCAAATAAAGAGAGTAAGGGCTGGATCCTTCAGCACAGATTCCCATGTGAAAGCGTTGCAGGGTTGAGCCCATTGAGACCAGAGGGCTTTCCTTTATGCAGACCTCTGTGTCTGTAGGCTGGACGGGGCTGCCACGGTAGGAAATGCCTCTCGGGTTGGACTCCTCCAGGACTCTACCCACAGAGATGCTGCTCAGAGCAGAGAACTGAAGCAGCTGCTTAGGAGGCCAGCAGAGGGTGCCAGGAAATGGGAATCCCCAGGGCAAGCTGGGAGACTCACGAGGCCTGATCGCTGTCCTCTCTGCCCGTCTCCCTTGCAGGCTGTCCAACTGCTATTTCACAGGAGCTTGTTGTGGGGCTCTCTCTGCCGTTCTCAGTAAAAGCCAGTCCCTGAGAGAGCTGGACATGTGCTATAATAAACTGGGAGATGCAGGAATGAAGCTTCTGTGTGATGGGCTGAGACAGCCAGACTGCAAACTACAGAAACTAAGGTAAGATACCAGAGGCTTCCTTTGTGATTGGCTGGTCTTGGCTCCGCTCTTTCTGGCTAATCTGGGCACGTTTTTCTCTGGCAACACAGTGTGGCTGCTTAAACATCTCCAGCAATTGCTGCTATTCCTTGATCTCTGGCAGAAGTGGGATCTTTCTACGTTTAGCAATGTGAGTCGCCAGACAGTCCCATCCATTCCCCATCCATACCAGGATCAGCTTGTCACAGATTGCCCCACTGAAGGCTGGTAGACAGTCTCTGTTTTCTTTTTAAGGGGGAGGGGTGCATTTAGTGGTCATCAAATGTGCCAAACTGGCCGCTCTGGAGAGTGAAATGCTCTGTTTGACCACAGAACAGGTACAGCTCCGTGCCAGCCCTTGGTCAGAATTTTAGGCAGGGTCCAGTCAGTTAAATTAACATCTGGGTATGGTGCAGAGAATAGGGATGAGTCCACACCGGGTTTTATTGTCTCTCCTTCTGACAAGGAAGTGCCACAGGTGCCCCGATAGCAGAACTGCCTCTGCCCTGGGATGAGAATGATGTTCAGCCGAGGGTGACCAGATAGCAAATGTAAAAAATTGGGATGGGGTGGAGGGTAATAGGTGCCAATATATGATAAGACCCCAAATATTGGGACTGTCCCTATAAAATTGGGACATCCGGTCAACGTAGTTCAGCCTCTAAACCCATCCAGGTCCGTTCAAAAACTTGGTGCCCATGAGGAGCCTGCCAGCTAAATCATTAAATATTACCCACTGGGATGGCAGGTTGTATGGACAACTTTCCAGCAAAAACAGGAGTGACAGCCCAAAAGCCACCAGGTGGCATTATAATGAAACCTCAGCTGATGTGCAAAACCGGATGCCAGTATGCATCTATTAGAGTCACACTGGCATTGTGAGATTGTAACAATCACTCTTGTTGTTCCTTGCATCTCCCTCTCTCCAGCGGCTGCTGGGTTTTTTCTGCTGACCCTGTCTCTGTCTTGTGCTTTTGGTTCCATCTCTTTCTTATGCAGTGATTACGAGGTGACCCTTTCAGTGTGAGCCTATTGGGCCAGCAGCTTGCCAAGATATAGATTTGTGCAGAACCATCAAGAGCTTCAAATGGACTACATTGCACTAGCAATGTTCCCAAAAAAATTGCCAGCCTTAAATTGGGGAGCATCCTGCTGAACCCCAGCAGGGTAGAAAGACAAGTGTCAGGTTTTCATACCTACTCTCAGCTGGCAGCAGCTTTACCTAATATAGTCAGAATCCTGGGGGCAAATGAATCCCTGATTTAACTCCAGTTTACTTCAGTGGAATAAGGCCAGGAATGAATTTGGCCAACACTTTTCCCCTTCAGATAACACCGAAATAAATTAGTAGAACAGTCAGCAAGTGCTCGCAGAGCGAAATCCACACGGTGGGACGTACGTGCACCACACACTGTCAAATCACTGCCTTGCGTGGTGACAGGTTTCAGAGGGGTGGCCGTGTTCGTCTGTATCAGCAAAAACAACAAGGAGGTCCCCTCATTGTTTTTGTGAAATCACTGATGTTTCTCACTGAATTATGACATAAAATAATCTCCTGAGGAACACAACTTTTTAACTATGCGGGTAATTAACCACTGGAACAGACTGCTCAGGGATGTGCTGGATTCTCCAACTCTTGGAGCCTTTAAATCAAGATAACATGTCATCCTAAATGATATGTTCTGGCTCATCCTCATGTTATTGGCCTAAATGCAGGGATCACAACCGAGATGCGAGTGAAATTCTGTGGCCGGCCTTATGCAGGAGGTCAGACTAGAAGGGAAATTTTCAAAGGCACAAATGGTAATTATGTGCCTAAGCCTCATTGAAAACCAGTGGGAGTTTGGCACCTACCGACCATTTGTACCTTTGCAAGTCTGCCTCTGGATGATCATAATGGCTCTTTCTGGCCTGAAAATCTATGAAGCTATGAATGCATTGGACAATTGATCCCTGGTAGAACTCTGAGCTACTTCAGGGATGAATTTGGCTTCAAATGTGGGGGTATACCAGGCATGGTATGCCTGTGTTGGCATGTCCCTGTCTCTTGCAGGCTGACCGGGTGTGGTCTGACCCCTGCTTGTTGCGAAGATCTCTCTGTTGTCATAACAACAAACCAGTCACTGACAGAGCTGAATATCAATCAAGATGTGCTGGGAGATTCAGGAATGAAACGGCTGCATGATGCAGTGAGAAGCGCAAGCTGTAAGCTGCATCCACTGCTGTAAGTGACCCCTGGCTTCCCTGACATAGTCAGAAAGAAAGAAGTCATAAGAAATGACTAACAGGTGTTTCTGGTTTTTGGTTTCACCCTCCTTCCCAACTCTCCCTGCCCCCAGTACACCCCCTATGCTGGGTTCTACAGGGGCATGGTATAGGATCCAGCTACACTGGATCTATTATGGACTCTCATATGCTTGGGAAATCTCCAACAGGGAAGATGGGCCCAGCTTCAGTTTCTGTCCCCTTTGCACCATTAGAGTAGCAGAGAGGGAACGAATCAGGCCAGGGAATCTGGCCCTTTTTCTCCAGATCAATCCCGCCGCTAACTCCCACTAGAGTAGGCCCTTCCATTTATTTGTGCTTTGAATTATCCCACGTCCCCAGTGCGGGTGTCTGAGAATGGGGCCAGGCCAGTAGTCTTGTGATCATGTTCTCTGTTTCCATTCAAGGGGTTCCGTTTTCTTAATCCCAGTCTGCCATTCTCCCAGCAGGCAGGGTCTGAGGATGCCGAGGAGACAGTGCACTCATGGTGAGAGTGTGGCTGGTATCAGTCAATAAGAACTCCTGCCGCTGACTAAGGAATTACACAGATGGACTCTAAAGAATATCCCAGCTAGTCTTTTCTGCTTGACAGAAACTGGCCAGAAGGGGGGGGGGGGGTTAAAAGAGAAGATAAATGGGGAGATATACATGGTTCCATCACACGCATGGCAGACCTTGCTCCTGGGGGAGCACAGAGATTAAAATCACTTTCGGGCCAAAAGCACACTTCCAGTAGCACCACAGACCACATGTATGTGACCACAGTGGTGTGCGTGGCCGTGGGAGCAGGGGCTGTGATCTCGGGTACTCAGGACATATTCACAACATCCTCGTGCTTCTTCCTCACTAGCTTGAATGGAGAATCTATTAAGAGAGATGGAGATGACAAGGGTGATGAAGAGGGCTATAATGGCGATGAAGACTACAACGGCGATGAAGACTATAGTGGTGATGAAGACTACAATCCTGAAGATCATCTCTGACCA
The DNA here is from genome assembly GCF_965152235.1 of Eretmochelys imbricata. Lineage (NCBI taxonomy): Eukaryota > Metazoa > Chordata > Testudines > Cheloniidae > Eretmochelys > Eretmochelys imbricata. The sequence goes on from NC_135577.1 coordinate 19,137,454, forward strand.
CGTCAGCAGAATTTTCACCCTTTCCCACTTGCTTAAAATCAGTCATCATCTCCTTCTAGAAATGGCAAATGATGAAACAAACCACGTACACCCTTTCTTTTAGGGGAAAACAGATTTTACATGAATAAACTGATTAAAATCCCACAAAGTAGGTTCCAGGCCTAGCATAACATCACTGGAGATCAGCTTTGCCAAAGAAAGAAGTTTTTCTGCTTAGAAAAATGCCTGTTTTTCAACAACAACAAATTAGTTCAAGAAATTTCAGTCATCTTTATTCACAGGACACTGCCTGCAGTTCAGACTTTCACAAATCCTGCTCAGTCCCACAAATCCTTTGAGAACCAGGATCAGAGTGGAATGTGATTTGCAGCAGTGGCATGAAACCACCAGGGTGACGGGCACTTTAGAAATAGGTGGTCGGTTGAAAAATGCTATTTGACCCATGAAACATTTAAGACTAAGAACATAAAATAACAAAATCAATTTATATTGACTGACACAAACAGCAGTGTTCTAATTCCATAAAGCACAATAGGATACGCTGAAAAGCTATAAAGGAAATAGAGTTCGGTACAACTGCCATACTGACCTTACAACGGTAAAAGAGAGCCATCTGGTAGAGAAAGTGAAAAACAGCAGTGTCAAAGCATGTGGAGGAATTAGAGTTTCTTGTATGATAACAAGTAACCTTGGCATCATTTTAGATAGTTCAATAAAGCCCTCTGCTCAATGTGCCGCTGCAGTCAGACACAGCACACAAAATGTTAGGATGCATAAGAAATGGTGTGGAGAGTAATGCTGATAATATTTTAATGTCATTGTATAAATCAATAGTGTGGCCTGCTCTGTAATTCTGTGTGGAGAATCCTCAGAAAGGATATTGCAGAACGAGGGGGGGGTTCAGAGAAAGGTGATGAGAAAAACCAAGGGCCTGGAAAAACTCTCCTATGAAGAGAGATTGAAAAGACTGAAATTGTTTATGTTAGAAAGGAAACAACTCAGAGGGAACATAATAAAAGTATGTTAAATCATGAATGATACAGAGACGGTGGATCAAGCGCTTCTGTTCTCCTTGTCTCATACCACAGGACTAAGGGGCCCTTTGATGAAATTAAAGGGTGATATCATGGTTCAGCTGAAGTCAATTGCAAAACTCCCACTGACTTCCAGGATTTCACCCAAAAGGTGGCAAATTCAGCAATGATAAAAGGAAATACTTTTTCACACGCTGTGTGATTAGACTGTGGAACTTGGCCCCACATGGTACTGCTGAGGCCAAGAATGTAGCAAGATTCAAAAAAGGGTTGGACAATTGTGTGGCCATGAAGAATATCCGGAGCTGTAACAGTTAATGCTAACTCTTTTGGGCAGCGATATTAAACCCCTTGTTTAAGCGATCTCTAACGATGAGAGAGTAGGATGGGATTTAAATGAGGGTCAGCCAGTAGATTGTCCCACATCAGCCTAATGCAGGGTTCTTACACCTTCTTCTGCAGCATCTGGTGCTGGCCACGGTCAGAGTCAGGATACTGGATTTGATGGACATTGGATCTGATCCAGTCTGGCAATTCCTATGTTGCTACGACAAATAATTTTAACTTAATACCCTTGAATGTTAGAGAAGATAATGGGATCAAAGAAACAAAACATCCCTAACCAGTAACAATGTTCTCTTATCTTGTTAACAGAGAGTGATTTCTCTCCTTGGACCTTGAGAAATAGAAACAAATTTGGTTGGCACAACTATTTTACTCTCCCTATATAGTATTAGGAAACACTATTTCACTAGGAGGGTGGTGAAGCACTGAAATGGGTTACCTAGGGAGGTGGTGGAATCTCCTTCCTTAGAGGTTTTTAAGGCCCAGCTTGACAAAGCCCTGGCTAGGATGATTTAGTTGGGGTTGTTCCTGCTCTGAGCAGGGGCTTTGACTAGATGACCTCCTGAGATCTCTTCCAACCCTAATCTTCTATGAGTCTATGAGCCCTGGGAGGGAAAAAAAGAGAATTAAGGGGCTAATTCTGTCATCCTTACTCATGCTGAGTAGAACCTTACTCCTGGAGTAGTTCTATTGACTTACGGGAGGTTACTCATTGGATAAATTAATATCCATCATGACAAAGGTGGCAGAATAGGCTTTCAAAAACAGCCCTTTTCAATGCACTCTACTAGAGCGGGTTGGAAATTTTTCAACAAAACAGGTTTGTCATCAGAAAATGCCTATTCATCAAAAAAAGACACTTTTCACAATAATGTAGCATTTTCAACTAAACTTTCGTCAGGAAGCCTTCTGACGTCCAGCGTGGAATTTCTGGTCAAAACCAGAGAGAGAGAGAACCCAACCCCACCCCCAATAGCCAATGGCCCAGTGGTCGGGACACATATCTGAGAGACTGAATCTGCCTGAATTATTGAGAGTAGGGACTTGAATCTTGGTGGCCCATAGCCCAGCTGAGTGTCCCAACCACTGAGCTAGTGGCTACTTGGGGGTGGGTTGTCTGTCTCTTCTTGTTTGTGAACATTTTCAGAGGTCTCCGTTTCATTTTTGAAATTTCAAAAATGTTCACAGGATGGGAAAACCATTTCCTGCCCTGATCAAGCCAGCATACAAATCCCAAAAAAATACATTTAGAACCCACAAATCATGCTATTTTAATGAGAGCGCTAAATGGCTCATCCAGCACTGGTTCAGGCTGGCATCTTTAACATGGGCTCAGCAAAGGGCTTTAAAATTGCCTTTGCGTGGTGACTCTCAGACATAGCAACTTGTTGACAAATAGCACCAATTCCTAAGCTAAAACTGGTTAGAATTTCTCTTGAAGGGAGTTCTGAAGGGAGTGCGGAGGAGCTGAGTCCTAAAGGGAAGCTGTAGCTCATGAGTTACTCACTGGGCTGTGCTGGGCATGAGTTACAGCTTCCCTTAAGGACTCAGCTCCTCCGTGATCCTTTCAGAGTGTCTTCTTGCTCTTGCATCCCACAAGTACAAGGAAAGAGTGTCTGTGTTCCTGTGAGCACAAGGACTGCAGCTGTGTCCAGCTTTTGTGCCGGAGTGCAAAGGGGAAGACTTCACAAACACACAATTTGCACATTCACTTATCTATTATAGAGTGAAAGATTCCCGGTGAAGGTAGGTTTACACACATCCCAGCACTCCAAATCGCTTGAAATGATCCACTTTCTCCTGATGTTCCTGAAGATCTTTGTGCTGTAATGCCTGAAAATCTAACTGATTCTTAAAGGTTGTTAGAATCTCAATCAGCTGCCTGATTGTAAATTGTAAATCAGGTCACATTTACTTATACCTGGTACAATTGCCCATATAGCTTTATAACTGTCTGAAATGTTGATTCAGTGCCCTGCTTAGAATGACAGCTATGTCCGCCCTGCAAGCTCTAATAATGTAATTTTTTCTGTAATTAACTGTATTTTAAAATTTCTATTTGACATTTGGTTGCTTTCTTTAATTCTTTAATAAAATGCCAGTTGGTTTACTAGACTTCAGGGCTTCCATGACACCTCTTTCTTCAGGGAGGGTAGAATGGGATCCGAATGAACCCTTTGTTTCTATCCTCATTACTCATCCTGGTCATTGCTCTTCCCTTCATTTATTTTACCTGCTTTCAGTTCCGTTTCTTCTGTCACACTGCCCCGGTGCCTGGATCGGCCACTCCTGCATTCAAATGTTCTTTAAATCACATCTCCTCAGGAATGCCCTTGTTTCCTCCCCTCACCGGTCATCCTGGGTTTTCCTTTGTGTTTGTCTAATCTGATTTAGGCCCAGAGCCTGCTAACACTTATGCATGTGTGTAAAGTTACTCACATGAGTACAGTAACTCTCATGCATAAGTGTTTGCAGAATCCAGCATTCGACTTTAAGCTCCTATGGCAAGGGACCATGGTTCTTTCTATATTTGAAGTGTAAGGTAAGTTTATGGTGCTATACAAATGTCTTCCCCACATCTCAAGTATTTCCGGCTTTTACAGATGCAGATGCTTATGGGGGAAAGAGGAAACACTCAGGTTAACCACCCTGTCCAAAGCTATCCGGTATCACCTTTCCAGCTGCTTTGCTAGCCTGTCTTAGACATGGACTTCAAGGAAATTACACCAAAGCTGAATTTTGCTGAAGTTCTTTTCCAAGAATTTGAGTACAATAAAAACAAACAGTAAATAGCACGCTGGTGCTAATACGAAACAGATCATGAGAGTTGCTTACAGTATTTCCTGTAATAACAGCTTAATACCTGAGAATTACAAGAAGCTGTTGACACACCTGAGCTCACTTGGTGCAATACACGAAGTGATAACACCTGTTCAAAGCAAAGACCTGCTGTGGGAGGATGGGGCTAGCATGGCTTAAAGAAATATAAACGCTTTTCTGCCCCCCTGCCCCCGACCCTGTGCCCCATCTCCCCTGTATTGACCTGGACCAGCTTCCCTCACCCCCTCAACCCATCCTTAGCCCCATGAACCCTCACCCCAGATCCCCTCAATTGTCCTGGACCAGCTCCCCTTCAGCCCCCTGAGCCCCTGTGCCCCAGGTCCCCCAAACTGCCCTACACCAGCTCCCCTCAGCTCCAGCCCCCTGAACACTTGTGCCCCAGCTCCCCTGAATTGCCCTGGGCCAGCTTCCCTCATCCCCCCACCCATCCTTCCTCAGCTCCATGTACCCTCACCCCAGCTCCCCTGCATTGCCCTAGCCAACTTCTCTCATGCCCCCCAGCCCCTCCTCAGCTCCATGAACCCTCACCCCAGCTCCCCTGCATTGCCATAGCCAACTTCCCTCACACCCCCCAGCCTCCCCTCAGCTCAATGAACCCACACCCCAGATCGTCTTCATTGCCCTGGCCTAACTTCCCTCATGCCCCCCAGCCCCTCCTCAGCCCCATGAACCCTCACCCCAGATCCCCTCAATTGTCCTGGACAAGCTCCCCTTCAGCCCCCTGAACTCCTGCCCCAACTCCCCTGAACTGCCCCAGCCCAGCTCCCCTCAGCTTCAGCCCCTTTGAACTTCCACCCCAGCTCTCCTCAACCCCATGTCCCAGTTCCTCTGAACTCCCCCACACCAGCTCCCCTCAGCTTCAGCCCCTCTGAACCCCCGCCCCAGCTCCCCTCAACCCCACGTCCCAGTTCCGCTCAGCCACATGTCCCAGCTCCTCTGCACCCTGTTGCCTTGAGGCTCTATCCTTGGTGGGCTCCTGCTTTGGAGCAGCCAGCCTGGCTCTCTGCCTCTTGGATTCTGTGCTCACACTGGGGAGGAGGCAGCCATCACCGGCAGGGCAGGGGGAGGCAGCCTGCCAGGCGCTGCTGGCGGGAGGTCAGGAGAGCTGGGATTTGCTCTCCAAACCCTTCTCAGGGCTGGGAACTCACCTAGGGAGGGTGTGAGAGGGTAGGCAGCACCCCTAGCACCTCCCCGTGGCAACAGGGCTATATGGGGGGCACTGCCCAGAAGAGGACTCTGTGTGTGGCAGCAGGAGAAGAGTACAGTGGGCCTACTCCCCCCACCCAAGCACACCCCTGCGTCCCCAGGAAAGGGGGAGGACCCTGCTGCTCCTGGAGAGAGACGGGGGGCCCATGCCACCACCTGTTCCTCTGTAGGAGAGGAAATGGGCCTCCCTGCCACTGCGACTCCAAATGAGGAGCGGGGCCACAGCTCAGGAGTGGACCCAGGAGGCCTGTGTTGTGGTGGGCCTGTGGCTCCGGATTGCCTTAATCTGGCTCTTTACCAAGTAAAATCATCCAAATATGCTGCCAGCCTGTATTCTCAGCCGTCTGGGCCTCAGACGGCTCACAGGGCCTTGGATATTTTGCAGCAGATCAGCCCACCCCCACTTCCTACGCTTTGGAGCTTGAACCGCAGCTTCAAAGCTGTGTCTATACAGCTACCGTATTTCTAGAGCACGAGTGGGAGCCCTGCTAGCCTGTCTGTTGATCTGGACTAGGAGACTTGCTCCCAAATGCTGTGTAAACATACCCTCAGGCTGGGCTACACCTCAAACTTTGGCTGACCTAGCTACGGCACTAAAGACTGTGAAAAAAACTGCACCCTGAGCACTGTAGTTAGGTTGACCCAACTCCCCGCTACCCCCTTTCCCGGTCTAGATGCAGCTAGCGCAACTGAGCGATTCTTCCATTGACCTGCCAACTACCCCTTGAGAGGTACCCCTTGAACGGGAAAACCCATTCGGTCGGCCTCAGAAGCATTTACGCTATGGCAGCATGGTTGCAGTACTGTAGTGTGTCGCTGTAGTGGCCGCAGTGTAGCCATGCTCTCCCCTCCTTTATATGGCAAACTGGGACAGCATTTTGAACCCACTCCCTGTCATTCACCATTAAAAGTGATATATTTCCACCTTCCCGCCTTTCCACCCCTCACCTCCCACCCACACTGCCTGGGATTGTAGGGGGAGAGCGGGGAGGGACAAATAGCCAGTCCCTAGACAAAGATCATGCTCGGTAATAATCCCAATCCTCACAGAATCTCTTGTGCAATCTGCAGCTGAAAGCTACTCAGCTCGGGGCTTCCCTCCCTCTGCTTCTCCTGCTCGGAGCTTGAGTCTGGGACAGCCACTACAGCAGTTTGATCTCTAGACAGCCAGTCCTTATGGATAAGGCCTCAGCACTTCACGCCCCTCGTATACATTAAGCAGTGAGCTCAGTTACCCGGAGAGGAGTGTCTCAGGAGATCCCCCTAGAGCAGTACCTGTCTCAATGTTTTTCTTTCAAAAAAAGTTATTTCCTTCCTCTCTCCTCCGCTCAGTGACTTCCTTCTACCCTCCCTGGCCCCTCCTACAGGAGATCCTGCAGCTGCAGCAGCAGCCTCAAGCTGTCAGACTCCAGCCGAGCCCTGAAAGAGAAGGCAAGATACAACTTTTCAACTTCTGAAACCTTGTGGGTCGTGTTTTCTGCCTGGCTGATTCCTGGGGGCCGCCACACAGAGAGAGGCATTTAGAGGTGGGAAACTGCCAGGAGAGTTTGACAGGAGAGCTGCCAGCCATGAGCAGACGGAGGGATTTCCAGTACTGCCAGCCTGGCACTGGGAGAGAGAGATTAAGAGCAGGGGAGCTGCCGCCCGGCTGCGTTCTCATTACTCAAGGTCCCAAACAGCCAGCAACTTATGAATCCTGGCCTGGCCTCCTGAGTTCTTGCATGCTTAGCCCTTACAGAGAGAAAAGCTACCCAGGCTTGCCTTGATCTGACTCCTCTGTGAACTTCAAAGGGAGTTGGACCAGATCCCTAAGTTCAAAGTCTCCCATGGGATTGTGTCTCTCTCCCAAAACAAACAGCGCAGTGACTATCTCGAAGAGAAGGGAGACATCCCTTACACTAAGATACAGGCGGGGAGGGAGAAGGAATCAGCCACTTGAATTTTCCTACGACATTCTGACAGAAGCATTTTCATTTGACATAGAATGTTGTGCCTGATTCTCGACTGGCGCCTTGTAATCATTTACTTAGTTCAAAGTGGGTCTAAAACTCTTCTGTTCATCGATTCATAGATTCCAAGGCCAGAAGGGACCATTGTGATCGTCTAGTCTGACCTCCTGTATGACACAGGAATTCCCCAAATTAATTCCTGTTTGAGCTAGAGCGTGACTTGGTAGCATTTTGCATCCACTTTCCACAGCTAAGAATGACTGCCTGGGGTGCATTACAGAACCGGGCACTGGCATGATTTCCATCGCCAGGTGAGAGGATTGTCACGTGAGCTGCGGCAAGTACTTTTCCATGACAGGTGGGGTTTTTGCATTGTTTTTAAGATGCAATGAGTGCAGACTCCCTCCTGGTTCCTCCGCATCCTTGTGCCAGTCTTTACTTTCCAGGGAGAGAATGTACATTGCCCCTGCAGCCCTGTGTTTCCAGTTCTGGGCTCCCATACAGGCCCACCAGTTCACCTGAGTCCTAACCTGCAACAGCGACTGCGATTCCACCACAATTCTACCAATGCACCTTAACCTTGACTTGCAATATGGCTATTCCAGTCCTCAGGGCTAGAAGCCATGGAGGCCTGAGAAATTGTTCCACGCACCACTCTCATTGTCAGAAATGCCCTGCCACCAGCTGCAATTCATGGCAACTTCCTAATACCCCTTCATTGATCCGCTGCACTCTGCGATCTCAGCCAGGCACCGCAATAATGTTGCAGTAAGACTGTGGGGGCGCAGGGTTGTCTTTGACAAAAAATCACTGTATGGTGTTGTTTTATTTAATCCTCGTCTCCGATTCTGTTTGTTCCCTGTTTACAGAAGGCAGCAATGGCAGACGGTGGGACAGATCCTGCTGTGTTCACCTCCAGCACTCTGCCCTCAGATCCCCGCCTCCTTGCGACAGTGACCAATGCCTATCTGGGGACCCGAGTTTATAGGGACATCCTCCATGTAAACGGGGTATATAATGGGGCAGTGGGGGACACTCACCGTGCTGATGTCCCCAGCCCTGTCAATGTCAGAATCAACGTGCCTGGTGAGGATGGACTGACAGAGACCTTCACTTTGAACACTAGGACAGGTAAACAGACAGAGCCTCAGCTCCCAAGTAGCAACTGCTTTCTTGTGCTTTAATGTTTTGTTTGCCTGATTTTCTTTTCTCCTCATTGTCAGTGGCTCCCGCTTAGAAGCCTAGAAGTTAAATTGCTAAAGCCTCCTACCAGTGTTTTCATTATCTATGTGATCGGATCGACACATTCTCTCTCCCCCATTCCTGGCCCCATGTTTCTAACATACCAAGAAATGAGCAAGGCTTTGTGTTTCCTTCTTGCTGTGTGCATGGCATCATGGACAGTGGTCAGTCAAAAGCATGCACAAGTCTGTGCTATGTTCATGGCATACACACAGTGAAGACAGATAAAAAGGATAAAATACTCTTATTGGAAGGGTTGCAGTGTAACTACTTTATTTCTTAGAATTCAAAACAATCATACGCAAAAACCCAAAAGAGAGAGAGACAAAGCAGGCTGCTCCCTAAAAAAGAGAGGCACAACTCATCCCACCTTACTCTAGGCTGGCTGTCTGCAGAACTGAGTCTGACGATGGCATGTTTCCCTACAGAGCCCACTGGCCTGCAAGCAGGACCAGGAAACCCTTCAGAAATTTAAAGTGATAGCTTACACTTTAAACACAGTTTTCAATACCCCACAGTCTGGGAACAGTGAATGGCTTCTGCAGAGCCAGCAAGGAGTGCTCACATGCACATGTTAGGGATGAATTTCACAGAATAGTGGCTAAATGTCTTTAAAAATAAACACAACACATAGAAAGCTGTAAGGCCTGATTATACCAGACTCTGAATACAGAGGACTTTTTCCACCTTAGCATTACACTTTTGAGGTTGGTCAATTTCCCTTTAGCTGAGAATAAGACACTAGTGTTTATGCCATGTCTGTGCACCTGCTGGAACCATGTTAGTAAATGATGTTTAACCATGACGTTCGGTAAAACAGTTTATAACTGGGCTTGGAAGGATTCGATTTTTATTGGTAAATGTTAGTAAATGTTGATTTCACAGACAAACCAATGAAAAATATTTCCATCGATAATAACTGAAATTTACAGATAGACAAAGTAGGAAAAATGCTTCTTGAGAATTTATCAGAGTTTGATTTAAGGCCATTTACTTTGTATATTTTGACATGTGATGCTATAAAGCTTTAATTTTTTAAATCTCAATGTCTCCTGTCATTAAATAATTGTCTAACCCGCCCATTTAAATAGATTTTAAAAATGCTTAAAAATAAACATTGATATTTACAGTTGAAATTATTTCTAAAAAAAAAATTGAATTCTGACAAGCCTATTTATAACACAATTCCTTCCATGGCTGCTCTGTCCTGGTAAACTATATTAGCAGTTACTTACAGGCAAGAACCATGTTTAAACATTTTTGGATAAAATGGTTCCGGTACTAGTGTAGACAGTGGATCAGCCAGAAATAAGATTCTGGATCACAACATCAGAACTGGATCCAGTTTAGGCTCCCTCTTCACAGTTTGGACCTAATCTCACTTACTCTATCTCAGTCTAAAAAACTGGCACTTGAGAAAGTTTTTGAATTTGGTCCAGATCTTGAACTCCGAAGTTTGGGAGAGTTCGGATCCAGCCTTTTGAGTTCTTAAGTAGGTCTGTTTTAGAGACACTGGGCTGATTCTGCTGTCAGTTACAACAACATAAAGCTGGTGGGAGCAAGTGGAATTATAGAATATCAGGGTTGGAAGGGACCTTAGGAGGTCATCTGGTCCAACTCCCTGCTCAAAGCAGGACCAATCCCCAATTTTTGCCCCAGATCCCTAAATGGCCCCCTCAAGGATTGAACTCACAACCCTGGGTTTAGCAGGCCAATGCTCAAACCACTGAGCTAAAAGGAAGCACTGTTTTACTGCCTCTTTGTTATCTTTCACTGCAACCCTGTCCTCAAACCAGGTCTAAGATTTAGCCCCTCAACCAGTTCATCAGTAATTTCAGCACTAACAACCACTGAACAGAAACAAGGACCCTTAATGGAGTCCAGTCACCGGTGTTCTTTATCACCAGAGAGAGGAGGGTCAAATGGTGTTTCAGACTCTTTAAGCAAAGTCCATATACAAGAATCAGGCTTGTGAGATTTGACTCCAGAGTTCAGTTTTGAGGGTTGGTCCTGGCTTATTTCTTGCTTTGATAATAAATCCCTGCTGGGTTTCAACTTACTGGGGAGGTTCATACTTCCTGCAGGCTCTATTGCCCAGATTCTCAATGGTATTTAGCTGTCTAACTCCCATTGAAAGCAATGGAAGTTAGGTGCCTAAATACCTTTAATACTCTGGGCCCATGTGCATTTTATGTACCTGTCACAATGGTACCTCTGACTGTCCTTTCTCCCTGTTCCAAACAGGGCTCCATACAGGCACAGGTGTGCGCCCACCCAGATCCGATAGCAGGATCAGGCCCTAGATTTAGAGAACAGGCAGGAACATCTGAGAGCGGAAGCTCCAAATGATAACTCTGTTTGTGTCTGCAGGGACTTTCAGCCACTTGCTTCAGTCGCCAGGTTACACCGCCACCCACAGGATCTACGCCCACCACTCCCTCGTACACCTGCTGGCCTTCAGCATCACCATCAAGCGATCGGCTGCCAGAGGCCCACCAGTGACCGTGCAGCTCCAGATGCAATTCACGCCACAGAGCCGAGACCTGGACTTGCACCAGGGGCAGGACTTCCAGGGAGCTCAGTGAGTGTGGTCATGGTAGGGTGTACCCAGCAGGGCTGTGGCCTGAGGAACAAAAGGACTCGCCCTCTTTCCACCTTTCAAATGGGTGACAACAACAAAGCTAGGACAATGGCTGGGGTTCTGAGAGGCATCTAGGCTGGAATAACTCTGAGCATCTTTACCCGTGCTCCAGAGGGGCTGGGCCTGAGAGTCAGGCTCTGGGAGCTGCCTCAGGCCCTCGGTACTTTTGGTGGTGCCACGGCAACGGATGCCACGTGTCACAGCTACAGACGTATCAACCACAAGAGCCACTGACTAGAATGGAGGGAGAAGAGAGAGTGTGGAAAGCTGAGAGTTCTAGAGTCCAGCTCGACCTAAGTTGGGATTTCTTCAATTTCCTGTTTGACGTTTTACTTGATGTTCGAGGGGGAGGATGTTAATTCAATTGATGGAGACAGCTCCACCCCCACCCCAGCGGGTGGTGCCAGCCAGGAGGTAAACTTCAGGCTGTTCAGTGTCCCATTGCAGGCGGGTGCTGCCCAGAGGAGGGGCATCTTGCCATGGGCATTTTGCTATATTTTCCCACCAGGGGTGTAGAGAGGAAGACAATTGAAGGAGGAAGAAAGCCCAAGGTATTTAGGCTTGAAATGAATGAAAGTTGGGAGCCTAAATACTTTAGAGGATCTGGGCCAACGAGACAATCCAGGGGAGGAAAGAGGGGGTGTAAATGGGAACCCTGAACTCTCCCCTACTCTGGGTCATCTGTCTATTTCCCCTCCATGTCTATTGGTCTCTCTTCTCACCACCCCTACGCTGTGCTCCACAGCTCTTGCTAATAACAGTGGAATGAGAGTCATGATACCTTTCAGACTCAGAAGCTCTCTCTGGTGGTGAGAGTCCCTCTCTGTCAAATGGGAAGGGGAGGAGGGAAGGCCTGTTCCACACAACGGAATGGGCCTGACCCTTAGCTATTATGAATTGACGTAACTATTTGGGAGTAAACGGAGCTACCCTGATTTACGCCAGCAGAGGATCTGGCCCCTTGAGTCATTCACTTTGTGACCCTTCTCTGGCTGCTGAGGCGAAGCTGCTATTTGCTGTATCTTGCAGATATATCTATGGGAAAACTTTGATCCCCGAGGTGGAGGGGGCTCCCCAGCCCACGGTGCACATGATCTGGACTCCGGTGCCACAGGCTGTGATCCTGCCAGGGGAGGAGCAGGAGAGAACCTGGGACTTCCTGACCGCCGTGGCAGAGAGTGAAGAGGAAGTGAAGAGGTGCTTTAGCGAAGGAACGTCCCTGATTGCTGCTGGCTCCTTATACTCCTCTCACACCCAGGCCTGGGCAGCACTCTGGAAAGGATGCCGGGTCGATGTAGATGGGCCTCTCCCTTTGAGGCAGGCCCTGTATGGATGTCTCTATTACCTGCTGAGCGCAATTCCTCCCCTGGATTCTCCTGACTTCCTGTTCCATGGAATCAGTCCCGGCGGGTTATCCAATGGCACGCAGGGAGAAGACTATTGGGGGCATGTCTTCTGGGACCAGGTGGGCAACAGAGGATTGCAGCCCATAATTCCGTTCTGGGGATCAGACATGCTACAGCACTCCAGCCTGGGAGAGGGAAACGCGGCACTGGCTGGGAGGCGTGGCAACAGTCTACGTCTTGGGAGGCTGATAGGGCAAATCTTGGTCGCCGTGCCCTGGGGTGTGTATCCCACAGCACTCAGAGGTTGGGAAGACAACTAATGGCAGTAGTGTGGTGGGATGTAAAACCTGCTGAACCCAGACCCTGTCCCTATAGCCAGATTTGTAACCCATTCTTGGCAGGGTGGCCTCTGGCTCTACGTATGTTTAATGTGGTTAAAATTGGCACATGACCATGGTCAGCTCCGAGTGTTCCCCCCGCCAGAGGCTTATGTCAGCACATGGTTTTCTCCCTATAACTGGCTCACGGCACGGACTAGTTTGTAGTGTGCGCAGCAGTTACACCAGGTCTCTGGAACGGGTCTGGATGGCCCTTCTGCCTAGCAATCTGTGGGGTAGACAACCCCAAGTGCCTTACCCCATGTCCTGCTGCTGCGTAGGAACATCCTCCAGGCTCTCGGCCCCCCAGCTGGGGCTCTATGGGAGAACTGCTTGGATTCCCCAAGAATACTCTGTTACAAACAGGGCTCGGGAGCGTGGTGGGTATGGAGACACCAGTATGGGTGTGAGGGCAGAAATCCGTCTGTGTGGGCACAACTCAACCATGTTCCTTTTAATGAGATAAAGTCACGGTGCCGCTAGCCAGTTACATGCACAGTTAACAGTGGTTAACACAGTGGTTGTGTTGGCAGGGCCTCGGCGGCTCCGGGTGTACGGATCCCACAGTATTCAGAGGCTGGGAGGGCAAGCCCTGGCCCTGGTGTTCTCTCTGGGTCCTGGCACACTCATTGTCCTAACCTCCCCTAATTTCACTAAGGGTCTGACCTGATATAGACTCATTTTCTGTTTCCAGGACACATGGGTATACCCAAACATCCTGTTATTTTACCCAGAAGCAGCCCGAGCCATCCTGCAGTACCGTATTCGAGCACTAGGTGGAGCCCTGAAGAACGCTCAGGAGCAGGGATACCAGGTAGGAACAGACTTGTCAGAAACAAACAGAGGCGACAGCCACCAAAGGGAATAAACCTCTTGATACTTAGCTTGCCCTGGTCCATTCGGTTCAGAGGGTCATGCTCAGCCTCTCCTGGGGGTATTTTTTCCGGCAGGGTGCCAAGTTCCCTTGGGAGAGCGCAGCCACGGGCCAGGAAGTCTGCCCTGAAGAGATTTATGGAGCGCAAGAAGTTCACATCAATGGGGATGTTTTGCTGGCATTTGAGCAGTATTATCACGCCACACAGGTAACCGAGACACGCGCGCTGTGGTGCAGGTGTGAGGATGGTGCCAGAAACAGGACAGGCCCAGTGGCCACAGCTACCGGTCTTCTGGGCAATTCCTTGGATAGGATCCTTGGTGACTTTACTCCTCCCCTCCCAGAGCAGATCATCTCTGCTATCCTTTCCCCCATTCACAATGGCCAGTAATACTCCCTGACGAGGCTCTCCACGATCTACAGTGGCCCTTCTTCAATGCCTGCTCCTCAGATGTTGTTCCTTATTTCACTCTTCAGCATCTTGCTATCCAACCCTGGACTAGTCTCTCTTTACCCCTTCCCCTAACTACTGCTGGTACAACCAGTTACCAGAGTCCCCTGGACCCCCTAACAGCCCTGCTGCTCTCCTTGAGCCCTGAGTATTACATTTATCTTTCTTGTGTCTCCCTTGCCCTGAGTCTAAACCCTCTCTAAGTAGGAGCTAAAGAACCCCAACTAAAGAGAAGCATGAAATAACCCACATTGATTTTTGTAGCTGTCATTCTTCTCTGTCATCCAGTTAGAAACCTGTCTTCTCAAAAGTGGGTGGGGCTGACATGAAGCCTTCTAAGGGTATGTCAACACTGCATTGTAAGCCCAGGGTTAGAATTTAGGCTCAAGCCTAACCCCCACTTCCATCTACACACAAATCACACTAATCCAGGGCTCAGAGCCAGCGTCCCAGGATCCCACCGGTGTGGAGGGTCCAAGCCTGAGCCAAGCTAGGACCCAGGGTTCAAGCCCTATTACTTTGCAGTGTAGATACAGACCTGTTAGACTTATGCTCTGCAAAACCACCAAAAGTATACCACAATCCCATGGGATGACTTTCTTTTTCTTCCGGATAATCAGGTGGATAGTCAAGTTTTCCCACACGGCACCACAAATAAAGGGCTAGAGCAACCACAGTATGGAGGGCACTAGGACGTTTGGGATATGGGTGATTGGACTTGGGGCCACATAAAGCAGTGTAGACACTGGAGCCCCAGGTTGGGACCCAGGGTTCAACAATTTCTACCCTGGTGTTACAAATGAGTGTATATGCTCAAACCCCTAGGTTAACAAACCTGCTAACTTGAGTTGTACTAACCCTGGTCTTACACTGCACTGTAGACATACTTGAAATGTCTCTTAGTAATGAAAATTACTGGCAGGGACAAAGTCCAATCCACAGAGCTGTTTGCTTGCCTGCTCAGGGAACTGAATTTCCCCCCAATCCCTCCGGGAACAGCCTGTTACACTATGTGTGCAGAACAGGACAGAGGTTCATTTTCTCCTAGAGGAGGAAGTCTCCTCTACCCATCAAGCAGAGGGAGAGGGTGGTGCTCCCCTCCCGTTGTGTGGAACTGCTTAGAGGCAGTGGTACGAGATTTCCACACAAAGGAGATTACACACTCTTCAAATGAGTCAATGGGCCAGAGTCAGCCTGGTACAACTCCTGCTGAAATCCACAGAATTACATCCACTTATGCTAGTGCTGAATTTGGCCTTATTTCTTCACTGTGAAGGTAGTGTCTGGGCTGGAGGGTATATTGCACTCTACAGCTGAAAGTTCAGGGATATCCAAGCCTGTAAACAAACTCCACCGGGAATAGCGCCCCCAAAGAGCAGTGCAGTAGCAGTCATGCGATGAATTGGACAAAGGGATTGTGTTTGTGCTGATGCTGGAAAAAGGCAAGGCAAGGGAAGCAGCTGCTGTGATTTCAGCCAACGGGCTCTTGGTTCAATGTCCACCTTCTTCCCAGCTCCCCATCTCTCTGGGTCTGGGTACTGCTGTCTCTGTTCCTCGTGGCTCCCTCTGGTTTGGGTACCACTGTCTCTCTTCCTCATGGCTCCCCATCTCTCTCTCTCTCTCTGGGTTTGGCTCCCTCCAGGACCAGAAGCTGTTCAGGGAGGAAGGAGCCTGGGACGTGGTCGGTACGGTGGCTCAGTACTGGTGCAGCAGGGTGGTGTGGAGTCAGGAGGAGCAGTGCTACCACATCAAAGGTAATTCCCCCTCCTGGGAGCCGGTTTCTGGGAGAGGACTTGGCAGGTGAAAGCCCACAGCTTCTCCAGCTTGGCCTGCCTCACTCTGGCGTATAGTAACAGCTGTTCTCTGCATGGGATGCACTGGCTCCCAGGTCCTCTGCATTCCTGAGCAGCCTACCATGGGCTTAACCCACAGCGCCCACTCAGACCTAGCATAGCTTTACCGTGTGCTCAGAGAGTGGCTGGAGCAGCTCTCTTGTGCCTTCCAAGCTCACCCAGTCTCCCACTCCCTTGGGCCCTGCCAGGGGTTTAAAACAAAAGGAGGACAGGGACTGCCCTGGTGTGACGTCTCCTCCCTCTTCCTCCAGGTGTCATGCCCCCAGATGAGTATCACTACAGTGTCGATAACTCTGTTTACACCAACGCCGTGGCCCAGAGGAGGTAACACGCATGATTTCTAGAAACACTGAACCATTCTGATCAGTCTTCCCTGCTGCTTAGCAAGCTGTCGGGTTTCAGAAGAAAGCCCAGGCTCCAGGAGGCATCAGCAGCTCTCCGAAGCTCATGCTTTGGGCCATAGTCTTTCAGTCTTGCTATTTCCCTTGTGGGCGACTGGCTGGCTTAGCGCCTTTGCTTCCAGTTCTTCTTATATTTTGCTCTTTAAAGCGCTGCAGACACCATATAAACAGTCTCTCCTCACTCCCTCCCACCCCCAGCTTGAACTTTGCAGCCGAGGTGGCCCGTGATTTCCAGATCCCTGTCCCTGAGGAGTGGCAGGAGGTTGCCAAGAAAGTCAAAGTGCCGTTTGATGCAGCCAGGAACTACCATCCAGAGTTCGATGGATACAGCCCAGGTGAGTCGGAGAAACAGGAAGGGGAGGGGCTGCATCTCAGCCTCGATTTGTCCTTTGTGGGTGCTCTACAGCACAATAGTAACCTCGGATCCTGACTACGTAGGGCTTAGGGCAAGCGCTGCATTGCTGGCTTCTTGAAGAAGGGTCGATGCTGATGCGGTGTGCATGCTGGTGGACTTGGAAGAATTTGATTTTTATTGGTAAATGTCAATTTCACTGTCCATACACAAAGTGATGAAAAAATATTTCCAGTGATAATAATTGAATTTGACTAACTGCAAAATGAGAAACATGCTGCTTGGGAACATCTTAGAATTTGATCTACGGAGATTTACTTTGTATATTTTGACACGTGATGTTGACAGTTTTGGTTTTAATAGTTATAACGCTTTAATTCTTTGAATCTCAACATCTACTGTCATTAAATAATTATTGTCTGACGCTCCTCATAATTAAATTTAAATTAAATGAATAAAAATCCAATAACATGTTTAAAAATAAACATCAATCAAAACTATAAAAAATAAAAATCAACTTTTGCCACACCTACTTATTATTAAAGAAGTTGGCCTGTGTCAAGATTTTCTTTGCCAGGGATAGGTTTATAGCGCCTCGGGAATTTGCCCTTTCCCTAGTTGCAAGTGGCACGGTTACTGTTTGAATGCTTGTTTGGACCTTGAAGCTACATTTGCAAGGCTGAGCTCCACGGTAACGCCTGCAGCTCTCTGGTTCTGTGCATGCAAAGAGCCTTGCCTGGTTAACACCATGTTAAAACGGGGCATTTTGGGTGATATCCTGGCCCTGCTCCAGCTTCCAAAGAAGGACCTGCTAGGACGACGTCCATGCAAAAATTTCTAAAAAACTGGAAGTCGCTGTGTCTTGATCTAAATTCCAGCCAGCCAGACCTGAGCCATCCCCAACTAATCTCCTGTGTCCATGACCCACCTTCTCTAGGCTTGCTTTGCACTTCAGTTATAGTGTTGCTCTGTTGAAATGGCATCACATGGTTCTCAGTGTATTGCATTAAATGACTCCCTATCAAATTAGCTTCATGTACTAGGAAAACAATGATCTTTCTAGCTGCCAGCCCTGCATGCTCCCCCTGGGATCTGAGATTCAAGTTGGGCCCATCACCTCTCACTCCTAGTTCCCATGTATGCCCTGCCCCTCTGTCTGTCCCTTCCCCAGGTAAGCACGTGAAACAAGCTGATGTCGTCTTGCTCGGATACCCAATGATGTATCCCATGAACTCTGAAGTCCGAAGGAACGACCTGGAGATGTATGAACCTGTCACTGAGCTGGATGGGCCAGCCATGACCTGGGTAAGCAGCCAAGCAGAGTGGAAGCCAAATGGTTTCAGTGTGAAAGGGGGGAGCCTCCTGCAGGGCTCGGCTCCTCGCAGTGCACCCAGGAGGCACCTGTTTGGTTCTCTTTCCTGCAGAGCATGTTTGCGGTTGGCTGGATGGAGCTGAAGGAGATCCAGAGGGCACAGAGGCAACTGAGCAAGTGTTTCAACAACATCACCGAGCCATTCAAGGTCAGGCAGGTGCAGTGGGGTTTGCCCCCTGCCACTGTGGATAGATGGAAGGGGAGTCTATCTGGGCAGGTCTGTAATGACTGATCACAAGCAGCCCGAGCTGCTGACAGATGTCACTCAGACCGGCACCTACCTTAACTGTATTATCAGTCACTGCGGCCTCTTCTGTGTTATTGATCTCTGTCTTGCCTACTGCAGGGCAGTTCACCAGTGCCTGCGCACTGATGGGCCATGGGGGAATGGCACCACCACCCTTCTCCCTCTCCTCTCACCAGGGGAAGCAGGGCTAATGTGCAGGCATCATGCCCACCCCAGATTCCTTCTCCTCGTTATGGGTGGCAGCAGTGGGCCAAGCAGCACCCTGCTCTGCTCTCCCTCCCAGCTCCTCGTATCAAGGGTGGGCTGCAGGGCTGGGGGCATTGCAACACCCCCCCCGCCCCCCCAGTGCTAGGAGAGGGCCCACTATCAGCTCCCAGTTCCCCTCTTTCCAACGGTGACAAGATCTCACCCACCATGGCTCCCTTTCTCCTCCTGCTGGGTGAAGGGCTGAGGAGCAAGGAAGACCTAAATAGGGTTCCTCTTTTCCCTACAGTGGGGCAGCAGGACCATGTGGGAAGAATGCATCATACCCACCCTCTCCCTCTGTGGCAGGAGTGGGGGCAGTTCTCTGGGCTCCCAGGGGACCAGACAAGTGATGATCATAATTAACACTTTCCAATGGCATGTAATGTTATGAAGCGTAACTACTAAATCCTGACAGGACCTAAGTCATTTCTCTCTCACTCATTGGTGTAGATCTGGGTGGAGAACTCCGACGGGTCAGGAGCTGTGAATTTCCTGACGGGTATGGGAGGATTCCTGCAGGCCATCCTTTTTGGATACACGGGGTTCAGGTGAGAGCGCTATTGCTACCCATTTAATTTCTTGACCACCATGACAAAAGATCTCTAAGAGCCTTCACGTTTAAATGTAGCAAGATGACTGGTCCTATGGTGAAAGCATTCAGGATGCTGGGGCTTAAGGTCTCTTCACTAACTAAGTTGGGAGGACCAAGGCCACCAAGGGTATGTCGACACTAGAAGCGCTACAGCGGAACAGTTGTAGGGCTATAGTGTAGACACTTCCGACAACAATGGAAGGGATTCTTCTGTAGTAAATCCATCTCTCCGAGCGGCGGTAGCTAGGTCAGTGGACTAATTCTTCCATTGACCTAGCAGTGTCTACATTGGAGCTTAGACCAGCTTAGCTACATCTCTCAGGGGTGTGAATTTTTCACACCTCTGAGCAACACAGCTAGGTCAACCTAACTTTGTAGTGTAGACGAGCCCAAAGACGTGAATTCATTAATTCTGAAATGATTTGGTTAAATTTATCTTGATTCAAAAATTAGTGCAAATACCCATGACAAAATTTTAAAAAATTTTAATAATCCGCTTTTCATTACTAGGCCAGTTTCCATAAATGGAAGTCCACCATCAAGATTAAAACACACTTTTAAAAGCATACAAAGTAAATATCTTTGAATGTGCCCTGTATAGTAGGTACAACATTGCAGAACTGAACATTTTAAGTAAGCTTTTACATCAGCCTATTGATGCTTTATACTTTAGATAGCAAGAGATTGCCGCTCTTAAGTAATGTCGTAAATAGATTGACTCTTGTTGTGTATTTGAAATATATGCCGGATAGATTTTCTCAAATTAATGGAAATCACTGGAGACACATCACAGAAATCACTTCTTGAGGTGACAAAAGGCTAAGTCAAACTTTGACGTTTTAAATATTAAAGTTGGCCTGAATCTCAGGGCGACTGGTCTCCCCTCTTGATAATAAAACTAGCATCCTTCCCATTTTAAAAATGAGGAAACTGAGGCTCAGAAGAGCAAGTGACTTCCTCAAAGTCAGATGATAAATCAGTTGCAGAGCTGAGAAGCTACACCTCCGGAGCCTCAGTCCTGTGTTTCAGCTACAAGACCATCTTTTCTTGTCTCGGGTACTGCTTGAGATTAGAGCTGGTTGAATGTTTTCCAACAGAAGAGTTGTCCATCAGAAAATGCTGATTCGACTAAATTGATACATTCCGATATGTTTGATGGAAAATTATCAAAATGTTTCATTGCGGTCAAATTATTTCATTTCAACCTTATTGGACTGCTTTGGTTTGATGTTCCTGAAACAAAATTTAGGGATTTCGGTTCTGCAGTGATATTTCTAAGTTTTGACTTTTTGTTCCAATTCAAAAATTATTTTTGTTAATTAAATTTCCCATGGAATAGGAATTCTAGTTTCCAACTAGCTCCACTGAGCCCTCCCCTCCCCTCCCACTGTGGGCAGGGGGTGTCAAAATAACCCCTTAGCAAACTGCCATTTTACAAAGCCATTTTCTACCTCCCCTTTCTCTTCTCTGCTGGGTAGGAAGATGGTGAAGAACTGACAGAACCTCTCTCCGCTCTAGCCAGATGTGTCTCCTAAGGTTGGTTTCACCCAGTGATGTACGAATCACTGGCCTGGGATATCACCATCAAGTGATTTATTGTGACATCAGGGGCAGGAGAGGGGAGGTTGAAAAGGAGACTGTTTCCTACTGGCACCCAAATATCCTGGTGAACAGCATTCAGTGAGAGAGACTACAGGAAAGGAATATGGCTCTGCAGTGGGACACTGCTCAATCTATTTAAGATTTGCCAGAGGCTGGTAATAATGTCTGAGCCCTTTTACTAACACAGTTATTTCTGGTTCATTCATAATTAACGGTGGGAAAACTGGTCGCAGCCACAAAATGTATATCCAGATACAAGAGACCCAGAGCAGAGCAAAGCCAGCTGAATCAATATTGAATTAGAGCAAAGTAGAGATCTGGATATCACCCTAATGACCAGGCACACCAGCCTCCAGTCTGAAAAACAACATCTTCCCCACAGTGACAGAGAAACTGTAAATAACTAAAGGGCCCAAAATAGACCACGTGGAGGGAACTCACCACCAACATCAGCTCCTGAGGAGCTGAAATCTCCGGCTGAGACTGAGAACTTGGGCTGGCGCAGTGAGAATGGACCCAGCTCAGAGCAAGAGTAGAGAGCTCCCCGAACACACATGTGGAACCATTTCCAAGTGTTCCTGCCCTATGGGTCAAAACCAGCAGCACCTGCAGTAAATAAGTAAGGGGAGCCAGTCAGCTGCGTGGGAAGTTGTGGTTCTGAAAAAAAATTGAACCTCTGAGTTAGAAAAAACTGAACTAAAGTATCCTCAGTGGCCCTAAAAGCAGCACCCAGAGAGCACTTTAGGGTGGTCAGATCTGGTGGATTTTCAAAGCTATGCCCAAAACAGATGTGATTCTGGTCCTGGAACATATTCTTAAAGAGCTTAGTTGAGGACAGATCGAGTTTAGAGGTGGTAAGATTGATATGTAGCAAAATACTTAGTGCTAACGAGTCGCATTCATTGTTGGTGTGTGTGGTCAGTATTAGGTGTGAGAAACTCCCAAGTCCCTGGTAGACATAGATGTGAGTTGCAGGTTTCCCATCCAAACTCCTACCTTAATCGCCACCTTTCCACCCGTCAAAGGTATTTGGACTCCATGTTCCACTTAGACATGGACTCAAGCCATAGAGTTTGAATCTGGATCCAAATCTCCCCTAGCAGGCAGACTGAGATGACTTCCACCCCTCCTCCAACTCCTTTCACATGGGCCTCCAAACAGAAATCATAGAATCTCAGGGTTGGAAGGGACTTCAAGAGGTCATCTAGTCCAACCCCCTGCTCAAAGCAGGACCAATTCCCAACTAAATCATCCCAGCCAGGGCTTTGTCACATCGGCTGCTAACAACCATTTGTCACTAGGACACTGGCCCAGTGACCTAGGTTAAGGCTCCACGTGCCATTAGCATGCTCCGGAGCCGCCCAGTCTTTTGTGATGTAGTTCTGAGCTAAGCTGTAACCAATAGCTCAGGTGACAGTGCTGGAAGAGTCAGTCAAGAACTGTGGCACATCGCATGCCTCTTCACCTTTCCTGGGGAGGCTTGAGGACAATACCGTAACCAATTGGTTACAAAGTGATCACAGACCCCAATCCCTGGATCTTTGGACACTGGGAAAAAATCGATCCGTTCTTAAAAGAAGAATTTTATTTAAAAAAAAAAGAAAAGGTAAAAATCCCCTCTGTAAAATCAGGTTGGAAGATAACTTTACAGGGTAACAAAAGATGCACAAAACACAGCGGAACCCCCTCTAGCCTTAGTTTCAAAGTTACAGCAAAACAGGGATAAACCTCCCTCCAGCAAAGGGAAAATTCACAAGTTGAGAAAACAAAGATAAACTAACACACCTTGCCTGGCTGTACTTACAATTTCTGTAATATGTGAGACTGGTTCAGAATAGTTTGGAGGACATGGATTGATGTCCGGTCCCTCTTAGTCCCAAGAGCAAACAAACACAGAAACAAAGAACTCAAAACAAAGCCTTCTCCTCCCTTCCCCCCACATTTGAAAGTATCTTTTGTCCCCATTGGTTCCTTTGGTCAGGTGTCAACCAGGTTATTTGAGCTTCTTAACCCCTTATAGGTAAGGAGGAATTTTAGGCTACCCTTATGGTTATTACACTCCCAGCTCAAGAGGGGGTGCTGGAAGACTCACTGATATTCTAAGAAAATGACAGCCCAGGAAGGAGAATAGCCAGTGTCTCTTCCTCCGTGGATGGAATTCACTAGCCCCTGACTCCTCTCTGCCTTTCCTAGAATCACCAAGAGCAGCCTGAACTTCGACCCTACATGCCCGGACAACATCAGCAAACTCAAGGTCACTGGAGTCTCTTACCTTGGAAGCAAGTTGAACTTCACGCTCACCAAAGAGAACGTTAGGATAAAGGTGACAAAGTCCTCACGTGACTCGCAGCTGTCCCCCCTGGAGGCTGTGCTGGTAGCATCGGGCCAACGCATTCCCTTACCCGAAGGTACAGTGTCTCCCCACTATGACACTGTGCTGTGCGTTTCTGATCTTCACTGCTGGGAAAGGTTAGGGGGCAGCAAAGTTCTGGGTCTCCCAGTCCTACACTCTTCCCTGGACTCACTTCTGCTGGCAGGGCCGGCCTCACAGGAGGGCAACGTAGATGACCGCTCAGGGTGCCATGGTCAGGGGGGCACTGTGGTCAAGAGGCAAGAAGTGGGGCGGGCCTGGTGTGCGAGGCCACAAAAGGGAGCTCCAGGCAATGAGGGGGACAGCAGGACCCAGAGGTGATGGGGGGCTGGCAAGCCCAGGGCGGCAATAGGAGTCTGGGGGAATGGGTGTGGAATCTGGGGAGGAAGTGGGGACCAAGGGTGATGGGGGCATGGATGGGCAGACAACAGGGGCCAGGGATGCCAAAATACAAGTTTGCCCAAGGAGCTATTTTCCCTAAGGCCGGTCCTGCCTCCTGGGAAAAGCTGGGGCTGCTATAGTGCAAGCCGGCCCATGACCCGCACTCCTAGACCATTGCGTACAGCACCACCTGCTGGCAGAGGCAGGGACTGGACTAGCTGTCGGCTCCCCACAGCCAAGGCTATCTCCTGCCCTCCGCAGCCTGTCCTGCTGGGGTAGGCTGGGGGCGTAACTACCTGACTGCATTTCCTGCTTTGAAGCTGACTTAGTAGAACACCCTGGCCCTGGATGGTACCTTAACATAGGAGACTAAAGGGAATAACCAGAGAGAGGGTGGTTAGAGCCAGGGTCCTTCTCCCAGCTTATGTGTTTGTTTGTTTCCATCGCAGGGCAGAGCATCTCCTTCGCCACAGCTGCTGGCCGGATCCAGAGAGCATCCGCCGAGCCATTTTAAGTTGTATTTGTCAGGGCAGGTATTAAAACCACCAAAGCTACGCAAACATGGCAGGGAGCAGGCGTCCTAAAGCAGGAGTCCTGGGAGCCCCTGCTGCGTTGTGGTGCAGACTGAGGTTTGGCTGCACAGGACCTGCGCATAAGTGACATGCTCCAGGTGGAGGCTGTTTGATTTCCCTGCTTCCTTTGTGGCCAGTGAGGGGATGTTTGGAAAATGCTAGACGGGGGTGGGGAGGAGGGGAATGCACCATCCTCCTGCTCGTATTGCCCTTGGGAATGGTTTTATTGACAGCTGAATTTGATTCACCTCCCAATTACCTGCCCTTATTACTTCCCTGCATATTTGCTGACCAATATTTACCCCTTCTCTGCTGGGCTCAGCTTCTGCAACACCCCTTTGAGCACCCATTTATGGCACTTCCTTAAGCTTGCACCTAGTACATTTGGCTGCATGGGAGCTGGCTTTTGCCTTCCGTGCCTGGTACAATGTGTCACACACACGTGATGGAATGACAGCAGCTCCTCCATAGTTAACATGGCATGTCATTTTCTATCACATGGTGAGAGTTTCAAAGGCACAAGGGCTAGGCCACCCCCAACTCCCATTTGTGCCTTTGAAAATCTCTCCCTAAAGTCTGATTTTGGCCACCCACCTAAAACCCACCAGAAGAGGGACTATTGACTCAGACTTAGGTTAGCTCTGGAGCTGAGGAGGAATGTTTCTACCCAACCCGAACAGAATTGCACAAGTGAGTCCTGCATTGCAACCCCCTAAAAATAGGTGTCTGCTGAAATCCAAGAATTCGTCTGGCTTTATGTATTGCTTTGTAGCAGAAAACCAAACAGAAAGAGAGAGAGAACGCACCATCTGCTGGCTTCCCCTGGCTGAAACCTCACGCCCAACTCCACCCTTTCGCTGCTTAGTGTCCAACTCTAAATATTACTGTCATTCTGACTAGGCTCCCTAGAATGGCACATTGGCTCTGGCGACCTCATTTGGGCTCAACAGGGGCTCCAGACCCACTGGGCCTGACTCTATTCTCCATTCCACCAGCATAAAGTGGGATTATCTCCACTGAAATCCAGCGGGTTGCATGGGCGAAATGGACTGGGGAATCAAACCCATTACTTGGTAATCACCGGCCAGGTGCTTGGAGGGTACAGTACACAAAATGGAGACAGTCCCTGCCCCAGGGTGGTTATGTTTTAAAGGAGACGCACGCTGGGGAACCCAGAGGAGGTATTTTATTGGCTAATGTTGTTGTTGCTCCCTTGGGGACACTGCGGAAGACTGTGTGTGTAGGAGGGTGGGACTTTTGGAGAGGTGCGGCAAGCGACCCGCAGGACGGCTGGTGGAGAGGCGCGGCCAGGGCAGAGCCCCGCAGAAAGGTGCGGCAATCAGCCGTTGCGGCGATGAGCAAGTGCCCGAGCAGTGGAGCATGTAAAGTGCCTCCTTACCCACGCCCCCGTCTCCCCTCCACACAGGGTGGAAGGTGAACTTTGCAGACGAGATCAGCTCCTGAAGTCTTTTTCCACAGCTCACCACTAGATGTCAGGGGAGAGCTCATTCAGACTCTGCTTACATATACACTTAAAATGCTACCGCATAGACACTCACTACAGTGATGAGAGGGTCTCCCGTTGCTGTAGTTAATCCACCTCCCCGAGAGGTGGTATCTAGGTCAATGGAAGAATTCCTCAATCAACCTAGCGCTGTCTACACCAGCGGTTAGGTCAGCATGGCTACGTCCCTCGGGGAGGGTGTGGATTTTTCACCCCCCTGAGAGATGTAGCTATGCCGATGTAAGTTTTCAGTGTAGGCCAGCCCTGAGAGAAATCATACAGGACCAGAGGGGCTCTTTCCTATTTACTCTCCATAGGGCTAGTGGGAGGGCTGCTGTGACTCACCCAACCCTGATCCAGCCACTCTTTCCTGGGCTGCAGAAACCTTCCCTTTTCTGCACAGGTGGGGTGAAATCCATATGTAGATGTTCCCCTCCATGCATGGAACAAGGGGGAACAATCTGGCCCAGAGGATAGTAATAAAACTGCCCCTATTTGAATTTGCCCTGAGTGACAATAGCACCTATCAGCAGGCGTTCCAGGCGTTCCTTTTCTCCATGTGATATAAATACAAGGAGAGCTTCTGTCTGTTTCTTCAGAATCTCCAGACAACGCCAGATATGTTCCTGAGGGAAAGGAAGGGAAATGGTTCAATCTGGTTTTTCTTTTCTGGGTTGGTCTCTCCTGCCCCCTCAAAACAAAACATTACACTGGTGCCTGGATTCCATTTAAACTGTGCTTTAGCTCTATCCCATTTATTAACCCAAGAGGAAAACTACAGCTGAACCCAGAAACCTCCAGCTGCTGGAAGAGATCAGGTTCAATCAACGTTGCCAATTCATGGTTGTATTCTGAGTCTCGCAGTAGCTGATGGTTTTCTTAAAGCCCCAGCTCCTGGAGTCAGGTGACTATGTGAGACTTACAGCTTTCATTAAAAACCTAAATATATGTTCCTCGCCCACATGTCCACGGACCAAAGCTTGGAAACACGAACCCTAAAGCCTCAAAAGCCAGAAGGCAAATAAAGAGATCCAATATTTACTGCTTTTAAATGTCATGATTTCTGAGCCAATCTTATGATTTTGGGAGACCTGACTCACGAGTTTTGAATGCTTAGGATTGGTAATACTAGTGGCTTCTTATACCAGTCAAATAATACATCCAAATGCTAAGGTGCATTAGGCGAGGGACTCTAAATGCAACTAGAAACAATATAAAATTAATATTAAAAAGTCAGAATGTAAAGATAACATACCTAGATCAGGACAATACAGAGCAGTTTCCTACCTTGTATTCCTGGGCAGCCTCCTCTCACGTTGTGAGACCTGTGATCCTGGGATCTATCACAAACCACACAGATCGGGATTTGGTCCTCTATGCAGAACAGTTTCAAAGCCTCCTTGTGATTCTCACAGTTTCCTCCCCATCCTGGCTCTCTCTCTGTTCCTAACCCGAAACGCTTACTTAGTTCTGTGATGTTTGCCAGCTGCCTGTCTGGCCTGAAGTTCCTCTGGGGAAAAACACCTCTGCACTGAGGACAGGAGAAGCTTAGCCCTGATCCTGTCCCGTCCCCCTCCCCCGCCCCGAACTGGGTGATGCAGGCTCGGCAGAAATTGCGCCCACAGTCTATGGACAGAACTGTAAAATACACCAGGCAGATGGGACAGGTAGCTTCCTCGTGCAACCTCTCAGCGGGGCTCAAAGCAGCCATGGCCCCTTCCTGGTGCCCAAAGAAGGTTAGTTTCACTTTCCTGCGCTTAGCCTGTAGCAATAACACAGGGCTTTTCCCTCCCTGAAACAATCCTTTGTGCACAAAGTTACAGGCTGTGGCGGTATCTGAGCCCCTCTCTAGATGCTAAATCCTGCAAGTCGCTGAGCGCTGTAGCTCTGCTCCAGCAAAGCACTTAAGCACCTGGTTAACGTGAAGCATGTGAGCCATCCTAGTCCAAAGGGCCTACTCCTGCTTTGTTGGACGAGGGTGCTCAGCACTGTGCAGAACTGAACCCTAGCTAAGGAGAAAGGTGCTAAATGCTGTTCTTCAGCAATTTCTGCAGCTTATCTTCTCCTGACCAGCCGTGAGTCCTCCCCTAGACACTAGGGCCCAGATCCCCAAAGATATTTAGGCTAAGAACTTTCCTTTAAGGATCTGGGCCTAGGGCCCTCCTGAACCTGGAGCTGAGGTTCACTGAGCAAAGCCTAGGATGCCCCCTAGAGGGTGAGGGGGTCTTGCTCCCTCCAACATGGCAGGCTCTTCTCCAGAGACAGCAAGTGTTTTGAAGGGCCCCAGAGAGGCCTTCTCTCTTCCCCTTTTAGCCATAGAAAGCTAACAGAACGGCCACCAGAACCACAGATGGGGAACAGAATCCACTTGAGAGCTATCAAGGGCCAAAAAAAGCATCTGAGAAAGGAATTGAAATTACAGCATGTGCGTGTGTGGGTGAGTGTGAGAGAGGGGTCCGCAGCCATGTTGGTTCCTGTGAAATCAAAAAGCAATTCCCGGCTGTCCCCGTGGTTGGAGGAAGCAACACCCAGGGAATTCCTTGGTCCCAGGCAGACAGAGGGCTGCGGAGGCCACAGCTCACGCCCACCAGGAGGAGAGGACTTCATGTCACGCTGGGTGATGCACACAGGGTTACAGACTCCAGGGAATGCTTTGAGAACAGGCAGAGCAAAGAGGGGGAACTGAGGGGCCCCCAGAGAGCACACTCTGCCCCTGAAACGTTGTTGAGTTACATCCCCCTGAAAAGAAAGGGTTAACAAAGCCCTGGGAGCATTGTCACAGCTGGAAACTCAGCAACACTGCTGAGCCCTGCTGCTATCCTGTAGTATCTAGGTATGATGCCCACAGGATTTTGGCCTGTACTGACCCTCCTGCTTCCTTCTATCCTGGCCGGCACCAACTAATGCCTGATTAAATGGACCTGATCAGCTGAGTCCCAGGCTTCAAAGGGACCCCCAGAATTTTCCCCCAGCATGCTCTCTGATTTTGTTTTCCAGCACCAAAGCAACACCCCCTCTCCTTGCCCTGCAGAGCAATTTTTGGGGGACCTGAGCTAGAATCACCAGTGCCCTGTGCCTTGGAGAAGATCCACCCTCACCCAGAGCCTTTTGTGGCCACTTATCAGGGCAAACCAGACCGGTTTACACCCACTGTGTATGGGTGTAAATGACTACGTAAGGTGCAGGGCAATGAGGAATCAGACCCCCTGTACTGTGGATTAATCTGAGCCATGTTAAACGTTCACCCTTCCCTCATCCTCCCCTGAACCTTCATGTTGCCAGCCCTGCTCCAGAGACTAAGACAAATTTTGCTCTGAATCCAGAGCAACCCCATTAAAAACCCTGTGTGCTGCAGATACTGTGTGCGGCTAAGCTGAGAATGCCCCATTGTCTTCAGCAGTGCAACGGGCTAGGAGGGGAAGCAGACAGAACCTGCAGCTTGAGAAAGATCCTATATCTCCTGGATCCCTGCCCAGTGCACATTCACCCTAAAGCACCAGGTCCCCTTCCAGCTGTGTCACTGCATGCAATTGCCATCCGCATTCGTTGTTACTTCTTCCTCTTTTGAGTGCAGGCTCGAGGCCAGTGGTCCCCCACCGTTCTTGTGGGAATATTCCCCGCACACCCCACCGCCGAAACACTGCCGCCGAAATGCTGCCGAGAACCGGCAACGCTTCTCGGCGGCATTTTGGCGGGCAGTTCTCTGGCGGCCGCGCTCGGCGGGGGCATTTCAGCACTGCGTTGGGGACCCCTGCTCTGGGGCCATCTCTTTCTCTCTCTCCCCTTCCTCCCCATCTCCCACTCTTAATGTTTCCAACCAGAGCATTTTAAAGCCACTCCCGGGTCTGGCAAGATGCCGTCCTGTGTAAACAAAGCCCAGAAGCCTCAAACTAACCTCGATGGAGTTTATAAAAAGCCCCAGGGCCTCTCTGTGCCACCGGCAGCATGTGGCAATGCTTAAGGAGGGAGAAAAGAAGAGCGCCTGACTTGTAATTAGGCTGACTGTAAAACAGGCCCTGTCAGAGCTGCACAGCCACTAATCAGCACTGGGCCGCTAGGCCAGGGCGGGGTGGGAGGAGGCAGCCCCCCTGATAACAGCCCTGAGGGCCTCGGGGTTTCAGTCCATGCTTAGATCCTGGAGGAAAGTATTTGAGAAGGAATTAAAATAACCTGCTCTCGATGGATTCCCAGCTCCCTGCCCCGTTGCAGGAGGGCAGCCGAGACAGGATGGAGCTCCATCTTCTCAGGGAGCCTGAGTGTAGATCCCCTCTGCCAGCTGACCCCACCAGGGTCCTGGGAACACTCCCCTGCCAGAGCCCAGGGCCACTTCCCGTCCGGACAGCCTCGGCACGGCTCCGGCCTGGGATGGCGAGTGGCAGGCTCCCCTGGGAGAGCGCTGCTGGCAAGGGTCCCTTTGGAATCTCAGCGGCTTTCGGGCCAGCTCCTGCCGCCCTTCGTCGCGCTGAGCAGGACTCAATAGGGCCCCTCGCAGAGTAAGGCAGTGCTCGATGTGCATCACAGCTGCATAATGGCTGCTGGTGTGCAGAGACCACGGCCTACCCTACTGACCAGTAGTGTCTCATTGTTTTGTTGGACTCCCACATCTGTCTGTATCCATCTGTGGTCTCTTGTATAGTTAGATTGTAAACTCCTTGGGGCCGGGACCATCCTTTGGTCTGGGGCTGTACAGAGGGGGCCTGGGCCATGACTGGGATACTCCAATATTATAAATAATAGCACTCCCCAGATGAGCCCAGTCCTTACCCCAAATCAGACCAGGATTCACCCCGGCTGCAGCTCCACTGGCGGCAGCAGCAACAGAAGCTGGAGTGTAAACAGGGCTCAGACAGCTTGTCCTGATCTGGGGAGATCGTGCAGCTCCACCCCTTTCCAGCAGCAGGAGCGACACTGGCCATGGGGCCCAAAGCCTAAACCCCACCCATCCTCTGAATGAATCACCCAACAGACTAGGGCTGCACCGCATACGTGGTGCCCCACAGAGTCACCTGGTATGGCTCTGGGGCGCAGCTAATGGGCGAGACTAGTAGGTGTAGAAGGGAGATCCAGTGGAGAGCAACCCGCGCTGCTGGACCCTACAACCAATAGTGCAAGGGAATTTACCTTTCCTTTCTGCTCAGGGGGGTTGTGACGCTTGAGGCTTATTCTTACCTTGCCTTGTTTGTCCCTTGGACACCTCCAAGCTGTACCCCACCACCCAGAATCTGGTGATTCCCAAGAATGCCAAAAACCAGACGAGCGCCAGGTCAGAGAGAAGAGAGATGGATTCGGGGGAGTCACTGTTAGGATGTCCCTTCAGCAACAGTGGGCATCAAAACTCCCACCATGGCTTGAGCTGACCATGGACATCAGAGTTCTCTGCCAATCCTCGGGATGGCCTGAGCTCACTGGGGCATCTGAACACATACAGTGCAAGCCCTGGCTGGGATGATTTAGCTGGGGTTGGTCCTGCTTTGAGCAGGAGGTTGGACTAGATGACCTCCTGAGGTCTCTTCCAACCCTAATCGTCTATGATTCTATGTCCTTTCAGTGATATCCCTGCCAGCTTTGGAATGCTGCAGGGACCGCCCGAGGAGTAAAATAGAACAGCCCAAGTTATCTACAGAAATATCACAGTGTCTCCACCCTAGGAGACCACAGGAGGCAGGGGTAGCAGGAGCCCAGCTAGGCTAGAGCCAGATTAATTGGCTGCCTGACCAGAACAACTAAACTCTGGACAAAGATCAATGGTGAACAAACCAATGAGAAGCCAGTTAATGAGCCAATCAAGGCTGCAGTGAAAGGCAAGGGACTGGCTGACTGGACATTTTCAGCATTGGCCATAACCAGAGTTCCTTGCATGTTTTGGGTGTTGGATCTGTGTACCAACCAATCAGAACTCTGCTTCTCTGAGTCTGGCAGCCAGTGAGATTGCTTGTTTGTCAGGAGAGGCACACCCATTGGCTTCCAAAGTCAAAAGCCACAATATTTGGCTGATAATAATATGCTACAATTCTCCTGAGTCTCTGCAGCATTGAGAGAGTCATGCTGCCCTGGGCTGAAAAGCCAAATACACCAAGAGGAGCATTAAAAGCAGCCTGCAAACTAGTTACCCACATCTGTGGGGCAAATCCATTGTTGTTCTGTTAAGCTAAAATAGGCCCATTCTGTGAGAAATCTGGGGTACCCCGTGTGCAAGGCAGAGGAGTGGAGCTGAGCGAGTGTGACTAAAGATCAAAGTTCCTTCAGGATCCCAAGGGAATATTTAATGACATTTGACAGGCCAGGAGATGGAGAAATAGTAAATTGCTCCCTGAGATCCCCACCCTGGCTCTCTCGAGGATGGGCAAAGTTCAAAAGGGGCAGAGGTGCTGTGCAGATGAGCATCATGCCCTCTGGACACTTAATCTTGCCTCGGCTTGGGGAGAGGGACTAGATTCCCTCTTCGGCCTTCCATTTCTATGATTCTCTGAACCTCGCCCCAATTCTCCAAAAGTGCACTGTCAGATTTCCATTACTTTATGCTTCCACTCATGCCAGAAACCCAGCCAAACAGCCTTCCTTGTGATCATTTGGATTTCCCATCTTTGCTCCTGAATGGAATCAAGGCACGGCAAAAATGGAAAAAAAAAAATCATGAAGGAAGGGGTTGAGATATTTTCAAACCTGAAAAATGTTTTGGGTGACGGTTCAGGTTGGTTCTTCGTTGATCAGAACCAGAGCATCCATCCCTATATGGAAATCTTCAGTATAATGAATTTTAAGTCAGAACTAAGGCTTAAGATTTTGCCATGCATATTTTTAGTAAACGTCACGGACAGGTCATGGGCAATAAAGAAAAATTCATGGAAGCCATGACCTGTCCGTGATGTTTACTAAAAATGTGCATGACAAAATGGGGAGCCGCAGGTTCCCCACACCACCCAGGGGTACCTGGGTCGGAGCTGCAGGGTCTCCACATCACCAGTGTTGCCAAGCTCAGGGCACCCCCGCCACCTGCTGTGCCTCTGGCATGGAGCTCTAGGGCTCCCCTGCCGGCCGCCGCCACTGCCCTCCATGCTTCAGGGCACCCCCGCTGGCTGCGGGGCTGGGAGCTGCACGGCACCCCAGCTGCCTGTGGGGCCAGGCTGCAGAGCACCCCCGCTGCCCGGGGCAACTGGGAACTCGGGCCCCACGGTTCCCAGTCACCAGGAGTGGCAGGGACCCTACAGCTCCCAGGCACTGGGGCTCAAGTCACAGAAGTCTCTGGAAGTCATGGATTCCGTGACTTCCGTGACAAAGTCGTAGCCCTAGTCATAACTCAATTCATATTAGGTAATATCTCACAAACCCATCTAGTGGGCTTGGTCCCTTAACAGGAGATTGGGATTCGGATTCAAACACCCAGCCCTTTCCCCCCTTGGGCATGCCCCTGTATTCACTAGCCTCCCAGATCTAGTCCCGACATGTACATTGCAACTTGGGCCTCCCAGGGTGCAAAGGAGGGGGCAGGCCTGGATTAAGGCCTAGGTTCTACAGGCCCATGTTTAGCCCCTCGAGCCCTTGGAATCACATGATCACAACAGAATCTGAGATTTCATTAAGAAGAACAGTCAGTTTCTAGCCCTTCTGATTGGGAAGTTTGAAACCAGGACCTGAGAGTAACCGAGTAACTATACCACATTTCCATTAGCCATTAGAAACTGCCACACATAGAGAGACTTATGATTTGTGAAGTTATTTAATCACTTAAATAGTAACAACCAAGGTTAGCGTTAGACACAGTAACAAAAGAACAGGGTTCCAAGGGAAGTCGATAGCTCATGTCTCTAACACCCCATGACCAAGATCCCAGGACAAGCAAAGACCAAAGGAGAAGGAAAGGAGGAGAGGAACCACAGTGCACAGACTCAGCTAGCTTGAGCATGAGTCCATGCAATCTACCAGGATGTAAAAGGAACTATTTTCACACCTCAGGCCACATCAAAGGGCAAGCTGTGGAATGAGTTCCGGGGCACATGACTACCTCAGTGGTGCTCTGGTTGGTGGGAGGCATTGGTTGCTCTGGGTTACAACAACAGAGGTTGCAATGTGCAGTGGTTTGGTTGGCTGGGTTATACTGGATTAGCAGTGTCTTTAGGAGGCTGCTGGAGTGGCCCACGTGTGTTTCCAGGAGCCCGCGAGGCCCCTGAGTCACTTTCCGTCATCGTCATTAGCGAAGAACTTGTAGTTGAAGAAGTCCATGGACTCCTGAGCAAGCTTGGAGAGGTGGATCACGCCTGTGATCGCCAAGGCGATGAGCAGCAGCGGCAGCAGCAGGCTCCACACCATCGCCAGGATGTTGTAGCATCTGGCTTTGGAGCTGAAGTGGCGAGCGGCCTCGATGTCACCAGCCACCTTCTGATCCCGCGCCTGCAACAGCCAAGCCAGGAAGGGTACAGTGAGTTAGTGACACGGCAGAGGAGGCAAAGGACGAGGCAATGCCCTCAGAGCAACACAATCGAACTACAGGCATCAGAACAGGCTGCAACCACCCACTGCAGCTCTCAGCGGCTGTCTGTCACTCACCTTACTTCCATCTGCCCCTTGCTCTGGAGCTGAGTGTTCTCTCCCTGCTCCATTCTCTCTCAACTGCTCTGTCAGCCTAATCCAGTGAGTCTAAGCAAATAACTGACACCCACTTACCAACTGGTAGCTTACCCCTCCGTTACCATACACGGCATCTCTGAATTTGGCCCACTAAGTCTCAGCTGGTGTAACTCAACATGGCGAGGAGCCAGGAGAGAGGTCTGTAGCTAGAAACATCACAGGGGACTGCAAGAATGTGTGAATTAAAGCCATTCCCATCCCACTTTAATTTATACCATCCTCCAGCTCCTTACTACTTTCAGCTCCCTTATGCATCAGTAAGCGATTTACAGCACCTCTGACCTCAGCCCACTGTCTGCCTCTTTGTGTCTCAGCTTTATCTCCATCACACATTCACTCACGCGTTCCTTTGCTATTGGCATCTGTTAGCAAATCAAATCCAAGAAGGAGCAGTGGCTCTGACTCTCTATCGATCCTCAGCAGAGAGATCTGGGAACAGAACGGTTACTCTAAACCTCTCTTTCCCCCAGTTCTCTCGGAAGTGCCTCTTGCTGAACTTCATTAAATCCATTCCCAGCAGTTTAGGATATACCCCTCCCCCATTCCTGAACAGAGCAGATTCCCAGCGGCAAGGTGTGGGATATGGAGGAGTCCCTCCACATGGATCATGGTCCCCGGGCATCCTTTGGAGCAGAGAAGTCAGTCCCCAGAACCTCATCCAATACTGGTGGCACTAATTATGGGATAACAGGAAAGTGTGATTGCCAGCACAGCTCGCAGCCTCATTGATGTGTAGGAATCTAGCTGGGGATAGTAGCTTGGATGATACACATCAGCCTCAGACAGCATGAAGATGTGCTTAAGGATGCTGCACCAGCACAGGATGCTCACATCATTCCTGATGCTCTTTACACAGACACTGCAGTCAGCTATCCTGCCCCATCACTGCCCTTTCAGACCCAGCCACTGAATCAGGAGGCTCAGGCAGTCTGCTTGGAAATGCCAGAGCAGCTGTCACGGATAGTTGTATTTTTCACAGTGTTTTTCCTTTTTAAAAGTAGAATTCCAGCTAGTGGGCAGCACTGGGCTAATGTCCTCTGATAGGACATTGCTAACAAGGTGAGATTTAGGGCGGAGGCAAACTGAAGCCAGCTGCTAATAAGAACTTTCTACTGGGTCACAGTAGTGCCAGTAGGGCGGTACCCTCCGTACACAGTGCCGGCAAGAGATTTTTAGCAGGTACTGAGTACCGGAAAGACTTGGGGCCAACCCCTCCCTTCCAGAGGGAGGGTGGTCATAACATTCTTCCAGCATCTCCTAGATTTTTCACATCACTTCCCGATTTTAGGGTGTATTACAACTCAGAGCACAGAGAGAGATCCCAGAATCTCTAGGTAACCTGGGTGAAGTCTATAATTCCTACCAGAGTCCCTGGGAAATCCCAGCATCTCTAGGTCAACCCAAGAGAACTGGAGTGTATCATTCTTACTAGACACGCCTGGGAAGGAGGCTCCATGTAAAACTAGATGCACTGAGATGTACGCTTCCTAGCCAAGTCCCCTAGGAAATCCTGGAATCGCCAAGTGACTGGGAGACATGGACATGAAAGGGTCCATTTCTGCACTAAGGAGCCAGCCTCTATGGGCCTGTGTAGAAGAGGCAGAGTAGGGCCGGGCTGTCTTACCTTGACGGAGTAGGCAAGAGCCACTAAGCCACAGCAACAGAGGTTCATGTAGATGGTGTTGAAGATGGACCAGATCAGGTGGTCCCGGGGCACTACGGAGGGTCCGATGGTGATGACAGTGGGAGAAGGGTCCTGCTTGCGAGACGTCATGGGCAGGTAGTCCTCACGAGGGTAAGACGTGTCCATGGTCCTGGAAGGTGAAATCCTCAGCTCTCCTGTGGTAGCAGCCTGTAAGGGGAGCTGGTGCAGGGCAGGTCCTTTTTATAGTCTCTGCCTCAGGCACAGCTCCATCTCCCTCTATATATAAAATAGGGAAATTATAGCCCTCGCCTGGCTGTGGTTATCAGAAATGTTTGGCCAAAGCTGAGAGCAACATACTTGGGTTTGTAAGCCTGCCCTCCCCTGATTGTCTATGGAGCGCTTTTTATAGCCTCATGGGCTGAGGCCTCCCTGTCAGCCTTTTCCAGAGAACTGGGCAGCTTGAGGGACCGAGTCAGGAACCCGGCTTTGAAAGGACGTGCTGCAGATCACGAATGCTGCAAAGGGCCATGGACCATACAGGACTATGCATGGCAGTTCTGTGCTATAACCCATCAGGGACAGAGAAGGAAGCTGAACGCACTGCGATGTACGTGTACAGGGCAATACAAGTGCATTGAAAGAGCTCTTTCTTCTCAAGCGCTAAAAGATCAATAACTTCCCAGAGGGGATTGCATTTCCCTGCCACCTCTGTATGTTTTTCTGGGCTTTGCAGTACCCTTTGCTAAATATTCTAAAATGTATGATTCACACCCATCTACAGCTCTGAGAACCAAGGTGATGCCCCCACTCCAGGAACTTCACAAATGAATCATCCACAAAAGGTAAAGCACTTTGAAATGTAGAGCTGCTGCCAAGGCTAGGGAGGGGCTGAAACAGGGCCCTAATGGAGCTAGCTTTGAAAACCCTGTCCTAGATCCTCAAAAGTATTTAGGCACCAAAGTCAATGGGAGTTAAGTGCCTAAATACCTTTGAGGATTTGGGCCCTGTGCCTACCCTGGAATGAATGCCCTGTAAAAGTGTTCTCCAAGACAGCTCCAAGGACTGTTTGAGCAAGGGGCTATTGTTCATGGCATGGGACTGAAGTACTTATATTCAAGGAGGAGATGTGAAGCCAGCATCTTCCCTCAGTTACATTGATGTAAAAGAGTAAAATCTGCCCCACAGGGTCCATTCCAGGCTGGCAGCTATCCAGGTCAACTTTTCTTCTTCCAGAGTCCAGGGCAGGTTTTTTTCCCCCTCCTGAAACCCCAGGGCTCAACCCCAGTGGTGGATAGAGC
The DNA here is from genome assembly GCF_965152235.1 of Eretmochelys imbricata. NCBI lineage: Eukaryota > Metazoa > Chordata > Testudines > Cheloniidae > Eretmochelys > Eretmochelys imbricata. Next base: position 19,174,821 of record NC_135577.1, read on the forward strand.
AGCTCTGATCATAAGACCAACCAGACTTCAGGAAGAGTAAAGACAAACCAGCGGCAAGTCTAATATGTCTAACATCTCTGCGCTCAGAAGTTCTGGCTATTTCAGTGTGACCTTCCAGCAAGTCACAGGAATATGTTGGTGTTGTCTTTTCAGATTTGACACAGGCCATCAGACAGCTGTCACACTAAGGGATTCTGGTCATTACCAAACCAGGTTGGCTACAGGTACCTACAACTCTCACAGCCGAGAGATTGCTGCCTTTCAAAGTCGTTTGCCCAGAATAAAGACTAACTGGATATTGCAGTTCAGTGAATGGGTTGCTTAGGACTCAGACACCCTCCACATATCAGTGGAAGAGTGAATGCAGGTGAGAGACAGGACGTTGGAGCATAGATACCCGAGACAAGCACCGTAGCAATTCTACAGATTAGATGGATGGCAGTGATTCTAGTACCAGCCCTGACACAGCACAAAAGAGAGAGCTTGTAGGTTTAGAGGGCACCCTCCATATGACCAAGGCTCCTACAGTCACACACCTGGAAAAGGACAGAGCAGCTCACGTTAAATCCAGCCATGCTGGTAATATTGCAGGATACTTCCGATAGCTTTCTGCCAGGGTCCTGGCTATAGTCCCCTCAAGATCTGTAACAGTAACCACTGCAGTTCAGAGGGTAGCAGTTCAGAGGGTCCAGGAGGTGCCTAGCACGCATTGGGGTGCAGTAAAATAAATAATAATAATTGTAATGGCTATAATGGCCGAGCTTCCCCTCCTGTGTAAAGTGAATTGACTATGGCCTTTCAGAATCCAAACAGTCCTAAGAAAGCTCATATGCAGGTCTGGGCATTGTTTTATTCCCACACCAGCTTCAGATTGCTTCCTTTCCTCCACTCCCTATATACACACATACACACAGAAAATCAACCTCTTAACTCCTACAATGAGTTGCACCATGCAAGAGACACAAAAGGCAATATGAAAAGTTTCTATAAATACATTAGGAGCAAGGGAAAGATGAAGGAAAGTGTAGGTCCTCTACTTAGCCAGGAAGGAGAACTAATAAAGGACGACATCAAGGAGTCTGAAGAGTTTAATGATTATTTTGCTTCAGTCTGCACTGAAAAGATTAATTGTGACCTGATACTTCACACAATTCATATTAACAACAAGGAGAAAGGAACACAACCCAAAATAGGAAAGAACAATTAAAGAATATTTAGACAAGTTAGACATACTGAAGTCAGCAGGGCCTCATGAAATTCATCACTGGGTACTTAAGGAACTAGCAGAAGTAATCTCAGAACCACTATTAATGATCTTTGATGAGAAATCATGGAGAATGGGTGAGGTCCCAGATGATTGGAGAAGGACAAACATAGTATCGCTCTTTAAAAATGGGAACAAACAGGACCTGGGGAATTATAGACCAGATACTGAAACAAATTATTAAAAACCGCTTTGTAAGCACCTAGGGGATAATAGGGTATAAGAAATAGGCAACATGTATTTGTCAAAAACAAATAATGCCAAACCAACCTAATTTCCTTCTTTGATAGGGTTACTGGCCTAGTGAAAAGGGGGAAGCAGTACACACAATCTATCTTGATTTTAGTAAGGGTTTTTTACACAGTTTCACATGACATTCTCATAAGTGAACTAGGGAAATGTGGTCTAGATTAAATTACTGTAAGGTTGGTGCAATACTGGTTGAAAGAATATACTCGAAGAGGAGCTATCAATGGTTTGCTGTCAAACTTGGGGGAGATATCAAGTGGGGTCCCACAGGGGACTGTCCTGGATTTGGTACTATTCAGTTCTTGCATTAATGACTTGACTCATGGAGTGAAGAGTGTGCTTATAAAATTTGTGGATGACACCAAGCTGGGAAGGGTTGCAAGCACTTTGGAGGACAGGATTCGAATTCAAAAGGACCTTGACAAATTGGAGAATTGGATTGAAATCACTATGATGAAATTCAATAAAGACAAGTGCAAAGTACTGTACCTAGGTAGGAAAAATCAAATGCACAAATACAAAGTGGGGAGTAACTAGCTAGGCAGCAGTACTGCAGAAGAGAATCTGGAGGTTTTAGTGGATCACAAATTGAATATAAGCCAACAATGTGATGCAGTTGTGAAAAAGGCAAATATTAACTGGGGTGTATTAACTGGAGTGTCATATGTAAGACATGGGAGGCAATTGTCCTGCTCTGCTCAGGACTGGTGCGCCTCTGCTGGAATTCTGTGTCTAGTTCTGGATGCTACACTCTAAGAAAGATGTGGACTAATTGGAGACAGGCCAGGAAAGCAAGAAAAATGATGAAAAGTTTAGAAAACCTGGTCCTGGCCTATGAGGAAAGGGTATAAAAAAACCTGTGTCTGTTTAGTGTTGTGAAAAGAAGATTGAGTGGGGGACCTGAAAAGTCTTAAAATATGTTAAGGGCTGTTATAAAGAGGGTGGGGATCAATTGTTCTCGATGTCCACTGAAGGTAGGACAAGAAGTAATGGGCTCAATCTGCAGGAAGGGAGATTTAGATTAGATATTAGGAAAAGCTTTCTAACTATCAGGGTAGTTAGGCTCTGCAATAGGCTTCCAGAGGAGGTTACAGAAGCCCCATCGTTGGAGGTTTTTAAGAAGAGGCTGGACAAACACCTGTCAGGGGTGGTCTAGGTTTAATTGGTCCTGCCTCTATGCAGGGGACTGGACTTGATGATCCCTTGAGCTCCCTTCCAGTCCTACATTTCTGTCTCACAAGCCAAACAATGGGAACAAGTTGCAGCTAGCCAGGCTGGCAACACACTGTACCATAAATCAGAGACTGTCCCGGGAAAATGGGACACAGGGAAAGATTGGATGAGAGATGCACAATGCAAAGGCCAGGTTTCTCAAAGTAGCCTGTTTCCTTTCCTTAGGTCATGTCTCTCCCATTTGGCCATTTAACCCTACAGAAAGATCCATTCCTCATTTAGGGCAATTCCCTTCCTACAGATAACAGGAAGATGTTGGTTTTGAAGTGGACTTGCTGGAGCGGGGGCACCATCTCTATTGCCAATGATGAGAAGGGAAGAGAATTTCCCCTCTGACATTGTCAGGTCTTTAGGGAAAGACGCCCATCCCCAGGTATACTTGGGGCAGTGGGATCTGCTCTTGGAAAGGCTGAAGATTGGATGAATCATTTGTAAGTCTTCGTGGTACCAAACAGGATGTAGGTGAAAAGCCAACAAGCTACATACAGAGCCTGCAGGTTTTACTTAGCAAAGTTACTGCAGGCAGAGGTGTTCTCACCACAGAGTCTAACAAACTGCCGAACAACTCTGCACCGGGCTCTGACTCTTATCCTCCAGTGCGAATGGAAGCAAGTGAGCCCACCACCATTCTCTGACCTGCTGTTGTTACTCAGAATGGAGGACGATCGACGTGTAGCTCTAACTCTGTTCATGCAGCCCCTGGTGTGGTTCAAACATCGGGACTGAGGCTCCAAAAAGCCATAATATTGGCTTAAAAATCATGGGTTTTTTAAAAAAATAATTCATTGGGGGTTCTTTGTTTTTGTTTTTGAGCCTTTAGCATGTTCTCAAGTCCTAGTTTTGTGATCTACTCTGCAACTGAGACGGTTAGACACTCACCTTTTTTTTAAATGAAAGTTGAGATTTCCGTGCAGTCATGTGGGCTTTAAGAAAAATACTAAATGTAAAAACGCCCTCCTCCCCCTCCCCCCCCGCCCCACATCCTCCTTACCATAAGTGAGGCTGTGATGAAACTTACCTGGGCCTGGGGTCCCACAAGCCGTTGCTGCCTGGTTGCCAGGCAACCCTTCCTTAAGCAGAAAGGAGGCCGGAGAGATGGAACTAAAGCGGCTGCCCAGATGTCCCAAAGAAGGGGAGCTCTGGTTGGTTTTTGATCCCAGCTGCCAGAGCGAGAGGAGGCAGTCACTCCTTCTGGGGTGTCAGTTGAAAGGGAAGAGAAGCAGGGAGCATCCAGCTCCCTTCACTGAGTGACTGGTTTGAGAAGTTTCCCACTCCTCAGTTGGGAAACTCCGCTGAGTTGGGTCCCCGGTGGGCCTACCACACCGCTGCAAAGGCAGCGACTGCCTGACAGACAGTTCAGCTGCCTCAGCCTACAGCCTGATCGCTGACAGTTACTTAAACCAGGAGGAAAAGCAGAAAGCTTATAGCTAAGCTTGTTGCCCCAGCGTGAGGCCTGGTCTACACTGCAGAGTTAGGCCAACCTAAACCACCTTGCATCGATCTAACTACGGAAGTGTCTACACTTAACTTTCACTCCCACCGACGTAACTGGCCAGCTACGCTGACTTAACTCCACCTCCACAAGCGGCATAGAGTCAAGGTCGATGTAGTTAGATGGACGCAGTGTCAGCGTAGACACCGCGTTGCTTATGGCGCCTGTTACTGGCTTTCAGGAGCCTTCCCACTGTGCCCCACACTGACAGTATAATCGATACAAGTGCTCCTGGTGATGCTGCACAGCGCTGATACCAGGGGCTAAGTGTAGGCACACACAACCAATGTAAATCACTGTAGCTAGGGTTACCATATTTCAGGTTCCCAAATGGAGGACACTGCTAGGGGGAGGGGGAGCTGGAGGGACGGGGGTACCATGGCACCCTTACTTCTGTGCTGCTGCTGGTGGCGGTGCCGTGTGTTACTATTGTTCAAGTAGGTATTAGACCTACAAGGATGTGTTTCGTGGTCAGACTTTATTAAATGCTTGTAAGCTGCTGCATGCGCTAATCTCTGTATGCCATATTGTAAGGTAATATTTGAGCAGTTGTATTGTAAGTCTCTGTGACAATGTAAATCACCAGACAGGAGAGAAACGTTAACTAGTGTAAAGTGCTAATCTGCAACAGAAGATGTTACGTCCTGCCCAACGGCAAAGGTCCATCAACACCACACGGACTGTTGTGGGACATTAAAGAGGACAAATAGATGTTTAGACAAAGCCTACATTATTTTGTCTCTCAATTTAATATCAATTTTCAATAAATTCCATTTTGGGAAAAAAATGGGGAAAAAATCCCCAATTTGACATTTTTGGAACAAAAAGTTTTGATTTTTTCATTTTGAAATGACTTTGTTTTGAAGTTTACTTTATTTTAAAAAATAAGAATACATTTTAAAAAGGGCTGAAATTGAAACAAAATGTATCGATTGACCCAAAACTTTTTTTTTTTAATTTTGTTTTGCAAGAAATTTTGGAATTTCGTTCCTTTTTGGGACAAAGAAAAAACTCAAAATCTTTAATTTTGGGGGAAGACAGAAAATCCATTTTCCATCCAGCTCTCGTCTTGACCCACATGCTTCAGAACACCAGTTGGGGTCAAATAATAATTTCACCCATGACATAATCTTGCAGTGTCAGGCACAATCTGGAGAGTTTATGCTTCTTGCGTGTTCAAATTTAATAATGATCATATTAATAACACAAGATGCCAGATAGCTGGTTCATTTGCAATTCAATCAAAGATCATTAGTCAAAGATTAATACAGCCTGATACAGAATACAGAAAGGAATACATATGTTACCAATCCACTTCTGACTTAACTCCCCAAAACTCTTTCCTTATACATAGCTTGGGACAAAGAAATTCCGTTCCCATGACTGATTTAACTGCGAGTTCTATCTTAGATGCCTCAATTTACCTCATTAATAAGCTAAAGGCATCTGTGACCCATCCATTATTACCAAAACCACTTGTGACAATAAGTGGTTCTTATTGACCTAAACATCAACCAGTGGTTCATTATTTTATCAATTACAGAACATGTGTGTGATAACAGACATCCCTTGTCAATCACCAGTGGTCCCTCTCTGGACATGGGATTGCAATTCTTTACAGGTCAACAGGGTCAGAGTAAAGGATTATACACATTCCATTATTGATTACATACATTCATTCCTTTGGTCCCCCACTAAAGTTCAACCTAAGTACAAAGAACTTTTCAGTTTGATAAGTACAGAGCATTAGATTTGTAGATACAAAACACTTTGGTTTATACCCCAAAAAGGATTTTGGTTAACATATATAAAAGAATATGTATAAAAATATATAAAAGAATTGTAGCAGTTTTAGTATCTATTAACATGCTTCACTCTGAAGTCTCCAGCACTGAGACCCCAGGCTAGATGAGATTACAATATCCTTTCTCATCTGTGGCTCTTCTGCCATTTCTTGTGGGTCACTTTCTCCCCAGAGAAACCTCCCCAGTTCCCTGTCAGGCACACAGGTGTTGGACACCAAATTGGTGGTCTCCTGAGTTTTGTAGATTGGTGGGCAGGACCTCACGCTCACATTCCTCCCGCCCCTCCGCTCCATTGGAGCACTGGCTCGTACCTCCGGCCCAGATCCTGTACTCCTAAGAGAAGGGGCAGGTCAGGGAGCAAACTCAAAGTCCACTTGAGAATTTTTTCTCCCAAATTCTTCTGTTGGAAGCACAATTCAGCCCTAGAGATGCACTGATTGTAGGAATGGGCCCAGGGGTGAAGAGCAGGAATGGAGCCAGGGGGTGACGGAAGCACATACCTAGCTATGGGATACTGAATAAAGGCACCCGAGTGCCCAATGCTTCTGCTTGGAAGGGGTGCGTCAGAATCTGATGCATTCAGTTATTTAGGACTCAGCTCAATTCTTCCCAGCCCTGACCCAAGGGGAGAGGGAGAAGGGAAACTCCCCACACTTTCAACACAACTGCTGCTTCTGTATTGGAGCCCTGGAACCGGTCGCATGGGGCCTGGGTGTGCAGGGAACTAGGTGTGTGGGGACAGAATGTGCTGCTGCCAACCACTATAAGGCCTTTTATTTTTAATCAGATTAACACCCGAGTGCCTTTCCCAGGCACCCCCTAGGCTCTAGGCAGCCCCTCCACTCACGCAGGCCCCTGCTCTGCAATGCCCAGGTAGTTTTCCCACTCTACTTCCAGTCCTAAAAGGCTCAGCCGTCCAGCTGGGCCCTGGCTAGAACACCTGGCTTTGGGTGTCAGTGACCAGAACAAAAGGGGTATTAACACAAATGAAGCATCCCCAAGCTGGGTTAAGGCTCTTGCTCTTTAGAAGATGCTCACCGGGCTGGGGCCCTAAACTGATGAGTTCACAAGTAAATAGAGAGGAATAGTTCCCTCTCAAGGTGAACCACATCGAGCAGGGCCAGCCCACCCTTCCTTCCAGGAGCACAAAGAGCTCCTGCCTTCAGCCAGTCCTCCCTGCAGGAGCTGCGGACTGCTCCCCTCCCCACTCTGCAACCAACTCAGCTGGGTTTCTCCCATTTAAGCACCCCCCCCCCCATTCCAACATCTCTCAGAGGTGGGGCGGGGCCAACTGGTCCCACATGTGCTCGTTAGCTCTGTGTTGCCCAGTGCATTACCGCATTACACAGATCAAGTTAAACATTTTGTCCCCTTTACACTTCTCTCTTCCCGACAGGGCATGTCGCTGCAGTGAAAAGAGCAGGCCAGAGTCTCTGCAGATGGCTTTACTGCTGTAAATACTGCCCCGGGCAAACATTATTGCTGACTTGATATAAACAGATAAAACTGGGCCAAGGCACAAAGTTTGAATCCAGATCTAAATTCATGGGGAGTGGGGGGATGGGAGGGGAATTTGGAACCCATGTTTTGATTTGGCCCATTGTAGAATGGGGGCCAATGGTAAAGCCTGGATCCAAACTACCCCAAAGAGTGGGTGGTTCTGGTCCCTCTCTAGGAACAAAGTGAGGTAGACTGGAACCTCCTCTGACCTCATCATCTAATACTCTCTGTGTCGGGTGCTGCAGAGAGGGAGGGTCACAGCAGCAGTGAATGTGGATGATTTTCAGTGCAAGAAATCCAAAAAAGGTGAACAGCTGGATCAGGCTGGAAAAGGAACAAGTAGGTAGTGGCCAATTCCATGGCCACAGTGCACGGAGCAGAGGACTGGGGGCCCGCGCAGATTTGAAATGAGGGTGATCACATAACTAGCATCAAAGCTACAACGGTGCTATTAATGAGTCAATTTTTGAACTCATGACCAGTTGTGAATTTCCATCACAGCACGAATAGCCAGCAGCATGTCGTTTCCTCGCCATTTGGGTTATCTTCCAATCCCTTCTCGGAATGCCTGGCTGTTGTCAGTCCCAGGAACTTCATTAAACAGATGCTGCTAAGGTCTCAAAAAGAAAACTAAAAGAACCACAGCAATAGCAACTACCACCAGCAGCGACCCGATGATGTTTAACACCTTGGCAGTGGTGCCATAGCTCCGAGCACCTTCCAGGTCCCCCAGTACTTTCCGATCTCGGGCCTGGAAAAGAAAACAGGAGCATGGGGAAAATGAGAGCATGTCAAGAGGGTGGGAGAGTTTTTATATACTGCTTAACCCCTTCTGTGCCAAGATAAAGCACCCACAGCCCATGCACCATCTTACTGAGCTATAGGGAACTCCCTGACTTCTGCAGCAGAAAGAGAAGAAGCCAGAGTTCAAAGGGAGCTAGTTCAGGTGTTTGTTCATTGAGGTTTCACTAGGAGTGTAGAAAGTACAAGAGACAGCTTTGCGAAATAGCCAGGATTTCAGAGACCACTGCTTGTGCAGAGCATTCCATATCACGCAGTTCATGGCCTTTTGTAAATATGCAGCTCCTTTGCATAATGACCATTAGTATAATGTTGCTTGTTTGCATGCTGGTCCCACCCATCTGCGCTAAAGCCTCGATTCACTATGGTTCTGTTTTACAGTGCCATCTTTATCTAATAAAGAAACAAAGGGAGGGGTGGAAGTTTAAATAAGCAACAAAAGCATGACCACAAGATGGTGCTATAGCCTAACAGCATGAATGGTTAATATGAAACTAAGCAGGCAATTTTCATTTGAGCAACCACATCTGTTGACTATATACTTATGCGGTCATGGGGGGATTAATAAACTGTTGATTAGTTAAAAGCCCCAGGTGCCCTGATTTGAGAGAGGATGTCCAAGGTAAAAGCTGCCCTCAAAAGTACCTGCTCCTAAAATTGAGTTCTGTGTAGCTAGAAAGCTTGTCTCTTTCACCAACAGAAGTTGGTCCAATAAAAGATATTATCTCACCCACCTTGTCTCTTTAGTCCTAAAATTAGTAAGCTAATGCTTTCTGGACTCGATAAAAAGGGGTTATCCTAACTGAATTGCATTCCCACATTCACTATAACACATCAAATAGACAAATCTGGTTTGTTGGATTTCAGCATTAAAATCTAACTGGCTCTTGGGCAAATGCATAAAATTGACCCCCATTCCCACTGATATAAATATATAACCCTCTGCAAAGACGTGAAGCCCCAGCAGTGAGAGCAACCACTCTGTGCCCACGGTGCAGTGGGGTTAGGGTGAGCAGATGTCCCAATTTTATAGGGACAGTCCCGATTTTGGGGTCTTTTACTTATATAGACTCCTATTACCTCCCACCCCCGTCCCGATTTTTCACACTTGCTGTCTGGTCACCCTAGGTGGGGTACAACTAGAAATAACAGGGTGCCACTGAGCAAAGGAAGATGCAGTAGATCAGAAAAATGACTCCCTAATGGGAGGTGTGCCCATATCACCTGGAATATGTAAAGCTACCCTGTGAGATATGTATGAGGTGGAAAACATGGCATTGTCAGAGGAGAGGGACAAAATGACCTAACAGGGGTGCTTTCCCACCTCTGATGTCTGTGAATGGTTTGCTATCCTGACAAAGGCTGACTGAAAACCTAGCGTGGGGAATCCTTAAGCCTGCTAAAAAGTCCCACTTGTGACAGGAAATCCTGTTACTAATTGTCATTATAAACTAGCCTTTAGAGCCAGCACCATGGACCAATTGTGCTAGGCCCTGTACAAATACGCTGGATGCCCTAAACACAGTGTAAATGTTATATTGTGTGTAAGTCACGACAGTATAGAAAGAAAACTGGAGAGACAGACAGGGGAGCATGATAATGCTGTTTCCTCAATGATAAATATTGAATTTCTTTTTTTCCTTGGTGCACCTCAGGTGTTCGTGGTTCTTGCAGAGGACCAGACCTCAGAGAGCCTGAACAGACACTATTAAGGAAAAACAAATGCACAGTTTCTAAAACTTTGGGAGTACGTAGTTTGCAATTTCCTAAAGCTGGCCCAGCTGTACACACAGCAGCCCACATTCTACGGCATGCTCGGTTTGCATGCGCTCTCCCTGGCACAGCACACCCATGTGTTCCTCTGTGGGTCATTCTATACTCCAGCTGCAAGGAGCCCTTTACTCCCCACTCGTGCGGGGGTTGAGTCTCTCATTGTGGAAAATGGAGCCAGTTAATTCCTAGGGCAGACTGGCCACATCCCAAGCTGAGCCCTCACTTACTAGAGTGTTGAGCATCCAAACCAGCCTGCAGAGAAGCTGAAGTGCATCTCTTGCACAGTGGTTTGGTGTTCCTATTGCCCTGTCCCAGGGGTCATTCCCAGCCAGGTCTCAGTCTGCACACTAGAATAGCACATCTCTTTGGAGCACTGATGTGGGGCACCATTCCCCCTGCTACCCCCCACACCAGAGGCAATGCAAGGAGCACTGAGCAAGTGCCCCAGACATGCCAGGACATTCCCTGACCCTCTAAGGATGCTCACAGCCAACCGGCTCTGCTGCAAACTCCTAACCCTAAACGCCCCCACACAGCCCGGCCCAAGGACAGCTGATAGCAGGAGCAGCACAGGACAGCCCCGGCTGTGGGGCAGCCCAGCTGGCCCCGCAGGGTGGATTCCTGCCTTGGGATGGGGGCGGGGGCTGAGCGGAGAAAGAAAAGCCAGAGTCAGGGCTGTGGGGAGGGGAAAATAAACTGCCAGGAGTCGGGAGAGACCCGGGGGCTCCGGGAAGGGATGCGGGAGGGTCGGAGAGCTGGGATGCGTGAGCCCTGGATACCGGCTTCCCGGCGGGGCGGGCTGGAGGGATCGGGCCGCTGGGGGCACCAGGTGATCCGAGGGGGATCCGGGCGCTAGGGGCACCGGGGGGAAACCGGGCGCTGGGGACACCGGGGGGAAACCGGGCGCTGGGGGCATCGGGGGACCTGAGGGGATCTGGGGGCACCGGGGGGTCCGGGCGGGCTGGAGAGATGGGGGCACTGGGGGCGATCCGGGCGCTGGGGGGCACTGGGGGACCTGGGAGGGGGGATCCGGGCGCTGGGGGGGGGGGGTCCGGGTGCTGAGGGATCTGGGAGGAGGGATCCGGGTGCTGAGGGATCTGGGAGGGGGGATCCGGGTGCTGAGGGATCTGGGAGGAGGGATCCGGGTGCTGAGGGATCTGGGAGGAGGGATCCGGGTGCTGAGGGATCTGGGAGGGGGGATCTGGGCACTGGGGGGGGGGGGGTCCGGGTGCTGAGGGATCTGGGAGGGGGGATCCGGGTGCTGAGGGATCTGGGAGGAGGGATCCGGGTGCTGAGGGATCTGGGAGGGGGGATCTGGGCACTGGGGGGGGGGGGTCCGGGTGCTGAGGGATCTGGGAGGGGGGATCCGGGCGCTGGGGGCACGGGGGGGGGGGCGGATCCGGGCGCCGGGGGATCCGGAGCGGGAGGCGCCGAGGGTCCGGCCCGGCTCTCACCTTGATGGAGAAGATGAGCGCGGGGAAGCCCAGGCAGCCCAGGCAGGCCAGCTTCTGGCACAGCAGGACGTTGAAGAGGGACCAGAGCACGAAGTCGCGGGGCTGCTCGGCGGGGAAGCCCTGCGGGGCGCCGGGGTAGGGGGGAGGCAGGCCCCGGGGCTGCAGGTCGATGCTCACGCTCTGCTCCTTGCACGCCATGGCCGGGCGCTGCGAGTGCGGCTCCGAGCGCGGCTGGAACCGGGCGACTCCGGAGCGGGGCGGGCGGAGACAGGAAACGTGACTCCGAAAATGAAACCGCCCCCCGCCCCAGCACAAACTCCCTGAACACCCCCCCGCCCCGCACAGAGCCACCCCCTCCTGCCCCCCAACACCTCCCCCCGCACAGAGCCGCTCCCAGCCCCCCCGAACAGAGCCGCCCCCTGCCCCTCAGAACCTCCCCGCACAGAGCCGCCCCCCAGAACCCCCAAACACAGAGCCCCCCCCGCACAGAGCCGCCCCCCAGAACCCCCAAACACAGAGCCCCCCCCGCCTCCCAGCCCCCCCACCCTAACAGAGCCACCACCCTGCCCCCAGAACCCCTACACACAGAGCCACCCCCGCCTCCCAGCCCCCCCGAACAGAACCGCCCCCCAGAACCCCCAAACACAGAGCCCCCCTGCCTCCCAGCCCCCCCACCCTAACAGAGCCACCACCCTGCCCCCCAGAACCCCCAAACAGAACCGCCCCCCCAGAACCCCCAAACACAGAGCCCCCCCCGCCTCCCAGCCCCCCCGCACAGAGCCGCCCCCCAGAACCCCCAAACACAGAGCCCCCCCCGCCTCCCAGCCCCCCCACCCTAACAGAGCCACCACCCTGCCCCCAGAACCCCTACACACAGAGCCCCCCCCGCCTCCCAGCCCCCCCGAACAGAGCCGCCCCCTGCCCCTCAGAACCTCCCCGCACAGAGCCGCCCCCCAGAACCCCCAAACACAGAGCCCCCCCCGCCTCCCAGCCCCCCCGCAGAGCCGCCCCCCAGAACCCCCAAACACAGAGCCCCCCCCCCGCCTCCCAGCCCCCCCACCCTAACAGAGCCACCACCCTGCCCCCAGAACCCCTACACACAGAGCCACCCCCCTGCCTCCCAGCCCCCCCGAACAGAGCCGCCCCCCAGAACCCCCAAACACAGAGCCGCCCCCCAGAACCCCCAAACACAGAGCCCCCCCCCGCCTCCCAGCCCCCCCACCCTAACAGAGCCACCACCCTGCTCCCAGAACTCCTACACACAGAGCCACCCCCCTGCCTCCCAGCCCCCCCGAACAGAGCCGCCCCCAGAACCCCCAAACACAGAGCCACCCCGCCTCCCAGCCCCCCCACCCTAACAGAGCCACCACCTTGCCCCCAGAACCCCTACACACAGAGCCACCCCCCGCCTCCCAGCCCCCCCACCCTAACAGAGCCACCACCCTGCCCCCAGAACCCCTACACACAGAGCCACCCCCTGCCTCCCAGCCCCCCCGAACAGAGCTGCCCCCCAGAACCCCCAAACACAGAGCCACCCCCCGCCTCCCAGCCCCCCCCACCCTAACAGAGCCACCACCCTGCCCCCAGAACCCCTACACACGGGGCCACCCCCCTGCCTCCCAGCCCCCCCACCCTAACAGAGCCACCACCCTGCCCCCAGAACCCCTACAGACAGAGCCACCCCCCTGCCTCCCAGCCCCCCCGGACAGAGCCGCCCCCCAGAACCCCCAAACACAGAGCCCCCCCACCTCCCAGCCCCCCCACCCTAACAGAGCCACCACCCTGCCCCCAGAACCCCTACACACAGAGCCATCCCCTGCCTCCCAGACCCCCCGAGCAGAGCCGCCCCCCAGAACCCCCAAACACAGAACCCCCCCGCCTCCCAGCCCCCCCACCCTAACAGAGCCACCACCCTGCCCCCAGAACCCCTACACACAGAGCCACCCCCCTGCCTCCCAGCCCCCCCGCACAGAGCCGCTCCCCAGAACCCCCAAACACAGAGCCCCCCCCGCCTCCCAGCCCCCCCACCCTAACAGAGCCACCACCCTGCCCCCAGAACCCCTACACACGGGGCCACCCCCCTGCCTCCCAGCCCCCCCGAACAGAACCGCCCCCCAGAACCCCCAAACACAGAGCCCCCCCGCCTCCCAGCCCCCCCACCCTAACAGAGCCACCACCCTGCCCCCAGAACCCCTACACACAGAGCCACCCCCCGCCTCCCAGCCCCCCCACCCTAACAGAGCCACCACCCTGCCCCCAGAACCCCTACACACAGAGCCACCCCCTGCCTCCCAGCCCCCCCGAACAGAGCTGCCCCCCAGAACCTCCAAACACAGAGCCACCCCCCGCCTCCCAGCCCCCCCACCCTAACAGAGCCACCACCCTGCCCCCAGAACCCCTACAGACAGAGCCACCCCCCTGCCTCCCAGCCCCCCCGGACAGAGCCGCCCCCCAGAACCCCCAAACACAGAGCCCCCCCACCTCCCAGCCCCCCCACCCTAACAGAGCCATCACCCTGCCCCCAGAACCCCTACACACAGAGCCATCCCCTGCCTCCCAGACCCCCCGAGCAGAGCCGCCCCCCAGAACCCCCAAACACAGAGCCCCCCCGCCTCCCAGCCCCCCCACCCTAACAGAGCCACCACCCTGCCCCCAGAACCCCTACACACAGAGCCACCCCCCTGCCTCCCAGCCCCCCCGCACAGAGCCGCTCCCCAGAACCCCCAAACACAGAGCCATCCCCTGCCTCCCAGACCCCCCGAGCAGAGCCGCCCCCCAGAACCCTCAAACACAGAGCCCCCCCGCCTCCCAGCCCCCCCACCCTAACAGAGCCACCACCCTGCCCCCAGAACCCCTACACACAGAGCCACCCCCCTGCCTCCCAGCCCCCCCGCACAGAGCCGCCCCCCCAGAACCCCCAAACACAGAGCCCCCCCCGCCTCCCAGCCCCCCCCCCACCATAACAGAGCCACCACCCTGAACCTCTATGTTGAGGACCCCAGGGCATGGCCACTAGTTAAGTCGAGGGGATGGAAGGCCATAAGGGTCGAGGAAGTGTCCCTGCTCTAGGCCTAAGGGCTTCTTGTCAACCCCCCTTAAGGGAGCTCAGGCCTGGCTGGTTTGAGTAAGCTCTTCTGCTCTTAATACAATGTTGCAGTCGCAGATAATGCCTTATAGTGCAAGGTTTGCTGATGCCAAGTTAAAGATAACAGGAGGAAATTGTTACAAGGCCAGGCAGGATGTGCTGGTTGTTTAAGTTGCTAGAAATGCTTATTAAAGGTTGCAGGAAATAAACATTGTTGTAACCCATATAAGGAAGGCAGAGCATTTGTGCAAAGCTTTAATTGGCTGATGTGTAGTGCAATAGCATTAAAAAATATAAAAGTATGTATAATGACCTGCTCTGATGTGCAGGATTTAAGATTTCTCTCCCTGTACCTTTCTTTAAAATTCCAAATAAACTTTCCTGCTTCTCCACCCCGTTGTAACTATTGGGTAACGCACACCGGGCAATGCACCCCTGCTGTTGCTTGCCTCAGGCACGCTGTGCCGGCAACACCTACACACAGAGCCACCCCCCTGCCTCCCAGCCGCCCCGAACAGAGCCACCACCCTGCCCCTCAGAACCTCCCCACACAGAGCCGCCCCCCAGAACCCCCAAACACAGAGCCACCCCCTGCTTCCCAGCCCCCCACCCGCACAGAGCCACCCCCTCCTGCCCTCCAGAATCCCCACACACAGAGCCACCCCCCTGCCTCCCAGCCCGACCACCCTACCCCCCAACACCTCCCCCGCACAGAGCCACCACCCTGTCCCCCAGGATCCCCCTGCACCCCCTTCTATCCCTGCCCCAGAACCTCCCCCCGCAGAGAGCCACCCTCTCCTGCCCCAGCACCCCTCCCCCACACAGAGCCACCCACTCCTGCCTCTGCCCCAGCACCTCCCTCAGGACTGAGCTAGCCTCCCCCAGCACCTGCTACCCCAGGGCAGAGCTCCCCATCTTTCCTCAATACCCCACCATCTGACAGGCCCCTGAGTGATTTAATTCTCACCCCCTGCTATTGAATTAAGTGCACCCCCTTCTTTCCCCCACACACTCCCTAAGCCCAAATCCCCCCTTGGGGCTTATCCCAGCCTGGCAGAGCCCGAGCTGGACTCCTGCCCCCATCCCCCAACTCCTCACCCCAAACCCCACACAGCTGCCAGCAGGGGGCAGTGAAGGACAGCCCCGGGTATGGGGCAGCTCAGCCAGCCTCTGGCAGGGAGATGGAGTCCTGCCTTGGGATAGACAGACAGAGGCCAGGCGAAGGCTCTAGGGGGTGGGGAAACTCAAGGTGGAGCCTTGGCAGGTAGAGCAGAGGAAACAAAAGACTGCAGAGGGCTGGGGAATGTAGGGTGGGGGATGGGGCACGAGAGATGTCCAGGGGTGGAGGAAACCGGGTGGGATGGGAGTGATGCGGTGGAAAGCAAGGGGCAGGGATCGGGATGCGGCAATGGGCCCTGGCACATGGGGGATCTGGTGCAAGCTGGACTGGAGGGATCAGAGCATTTGGGTGGGGGGGTGTCTCATCATGCTGGAGAAGATCAGTGCAGGGCAGCTCACACAGCCCAGGAGAGCGATCTCCTGGCACAGCAGGATGTTGCAGAGATGGACCAAAGCACAAAGTCCGGGGGCTGGAAGCCCCACCTGGGGCCAGGGTAGGGGGCAGCCACGCCTGCTCACGGCCTGCAGCTTAGAATCCATTGCTGGGTGGTGCGGGGCCTGAGTGTGGCGGGACCTGGGAGGTTCTGGAGGGAGGGGCTGGGGGAGCCCAAGTGGCGGAGTCAGGAAACTAAATTCTGGGAGCCACCCCCAGGACAGAGCCAGGCCCTATACACCCCTTCTGCCCCCAGGAGGGATCTTCCTCTTTACTTCACCATCTAGATCTGCCCCTGCTCCCCCCACCAGATAGGCTGGTAGGAGGGGGCAGCTCTTTGGCAGCCCATCCTCACCACCACTTGCCACCCCAACCTCCTTTAGAGACCCCACACTCCCTGTCTCTCCTTTCTTCCCAGCCTCTCCCCTCCATGCATCCCTTCTGCTCTACTCCCTCCTCTATCAGCCTCCCCCACCCCTAGGAAATGTCAGCCCTATGGAGAGGATACACAGAAGAGACAAAAAGAAAAGGAGTACTTGTGGCACCTTAGAGACTAACCAATTTATTTGAGCATAAGCTTTTGTGAGCTACAGCTCACTTCATCGGATGCAACCGATAAGTGAGATACACCCAGATAATCTGGCGTATGACCTGCACCCACCCACAGTAGAGGAAGCTCAAAAAACCCCAAGGTCTCTGCCAATCTGACCTGGGGGAAGATTCCTTCCCAACCCTACATATGGCAATCATTTTGACCCTGAGCAGGTGAGCAAGACACACCCAGCCAAACACCTGAGGGAGAGCATGCTCGTTGCCACCTGAAAGCCCTGGCCCACCGGCTCAGTTTCCCATCTCCAGTTGTGGCCATCCCTTCAGAGGGAGAAGATACCAAAAAAAACTCTCTCAGAATACACTGTGGGGGATCCCTTCCTCATCACTGCCAGTGGCCAGCTGAAACCCTGAAGTATGACCTCTAGGAACATAGGACGTAAATCAGAAGTGAGCCCCAGGGCTCTTGTGGCAGTATGTTCCACAGGTAAACGGTGTGCAGCAAAAACATTTCCAGATCAATGGAAAATATAGAGAAAGCAGATACCTTTAAAAAAGTTATCAGAATGTGCCTCAAACATGTGCTACCAGTTCTGCGGAAAACAAACCCCGAAATTCTTCCCAAGCAACTGGATGAAAATACATGGGGGTGGGAGGAATCCAGAACTGTTAGGCCAGTGTATTGAGCCGCCAGATAAGGCATGGCTGTGAAGTGGAAATGGAACGCACCTCTGATCATTACAATAGTGTGTGGGCAGGACTTGGGATGGAAAAACCTACCCAAGCCAAGATCTCCACAGCTGAATGTCATAGTTTAGTTAATGTTCATCTGGTTGGAGAGAACAAGGCCAGCCACAAACAACTTTTAGAAGAAAATCTGTGGCTACGTAATGGTCCCTCCCTCTTGGGTCCCGAGGGAGGGTAGTACTGGAGTGCCAATGAGAAGCACACTCAGGAAAGTAACTCAAATACTTTCCTGATGGACTGTTTTTTTCTCTAAATGGACAACCTATCCTAAATTCTCAATTACTGAGGGACAATCTTCACTCATTGATATATTTTGCTTTCCGCCACCAACTCTCTGTATAACTTTTTTAATCAGTAATGTACCCAAATGCATGGATACTAGATATCTAAACTGTATTCTTAAATTCATTCACCTAAATTTTGGTTATTGCTGATTATGCACTATATGTATCTTATGACTTTAAAAACAAACTTTGTATTTGTGGATAATCTAAGCACTAAGAAAAGAGTGTCTCAACCTATGTATTATATAATTTTTTTAACTTTAGCTTTAATAAAAATTTTCATCTAGCTGGAGCCAGGCATGAGCTTGTTACAAGAATCAGCTCTTATTTCAGAACCCCCAAGAACTGAAGGATGATGGATCTAGGGATTTGGTTTGACCCATTATAGAGGAGGGCCAGACAAAAAATTCCAGTCAGCATGCAAGCTCCCCTCCCCACTCTTTGGCTGGGGGGTGGGAATTCCAATTTAGCTTTCTGGGAACAGCTGCTGCACAAATCATCTATTCAAATATTGGGCGATCTTTTTCAGTTTAACCTTAACTCGGAATGTCCTGGCTCTCCACATTGAGAACTGAACTGTTCTTCCAGGATGTTGACATGCTTCCAAGTGTAACATGCTCTGACCCTTAACTCCATCTTAAGGAAATTTTGGTCAAGGAATTTGTTTAGTTTTTCATGAACTGACAGGAAGTGTGTCGTCACAGCTGGGTCACTGCTTCCCGCCCTCTGCAGAGCTTTGTCGCTCCAAATGTTCTTCCTCCCCTCCCCCTTATATTTCCTAATGAAATCCATGAGGAAGGGAGGGCCACAGTTCTGAGCCATGCTCATGGCTTCTACACTCACTCATCCCAAGTTCACCCTCCAGCACACCAACCCACTGATCTGACAGCTCTGCCGGCTGCCGTCAGCCACAGCTGCTCCTGCGGTGCTCCCACACTCCAGAGAGTTTCCTTTTTGTCATCACCAGTGTAATAACTGGGCAAACTGACCCCACTTGTGAGCGCCACCGTGAAAAGTGAGTTAAAGGTCATTAAATGTCACAGTGAGCCTAGACTAATAAACGTTGGTGGGAAAAGGTGCCAGAGGGAGACAGCCAGACCGAACTAGTTCAAAGGAAAAGGCAAAGGGATGTAATTCAAGGAGAGTGCGAAGATCACGCCTGGTAAACAAGAGGAGTGTGGAACTGGAAATCAATGCCCCAATATTGGCAGGTCAGACACCTGGTGGGCAGAAAAACGAGGGGATGGGCGATCCCACCAATCACACCCCGTTGGGGTCCTCCCAGTGGGGCTAGGGAGGGGGGCATTGAGTAGAGGTGAGGCAAGCACACTCACTGATTGAACAAAAGGGAAGGTGCAGGGTTCATCCAGATGGCTGCCACCCCCACCATTTCCTGGGACCCAGCCTGACACCCTTGTTCCATTCTCATCCTCATTCTGAGACGTTCTGACCAGAGCAGGCCACAGAGAAGGGACCCAGCTGACACCATCACCTGCACGGGCTTTGGCTAAATCCCGTCCCTCACCTGGGTGTGAGACTTTGTCTTTCCTCCTTCCTCCCATGTGTCCTTTTCCTTCCCTACCTTTTGTCTTCTCTTGCCAATCCCTCTCCGTTTTCCTTCTGTCTAATGGAAGCCTGACTTCGTTTGCGAGGCCTGCCTGTTCACAACACTGCTGGGACCAGACAGAGGCTACTAAATGCAGTGCCCTGAACAGCCGGATAAGGTACAAGTTTGCCAAGTCTCAGAGTGGCTGCTGAGACCACGTGCTGTGTTTTTCCAGCAGTGAGGTTGCAAGTGAAAAAAACAACAGCAGCTGCATTTTCTCTCTCTGCTATTCTTCTCTTTCCCCTTGCATGGCTCTTGTTTTGTCTTGAGGCAAACAGGATCCGACTCCAGCCCATCTCAGCTAACTCTCGCTTTTCCCCCACACAGGACAGCTATTCCCACTGTTCTAAGCAAATGTCAGACGAGGGCTGAGCAGAGGGTCGGGGTCCTAAAGACTCTCTCCTGCTAAAGGGAACAAGGGATGTTAAGATGAAAGCCTTACATTTTAACTGTTTGTCCTCCTTCTGCTGCATCGTCAATAAAGCGTTAAAAGAATGTTTAATTGTGCTGCCATGGTGCCAAGCCAACTGTGGTCTCTATATGCCAAAGCACAAACCTTGTGTTGAGTTAAGACACAAGTGGGGCCGTGTTCACACCTTTGGGACCCTATGTTCCATCTAAATTATTAGAGTGAAGGGGCTGAGTCCTGTGGATCTACAAGAAGGAGAGAGAAGTCAGAGGGTAAAGGAGAGGGATTGGGACTGTGATGCCCCCCCAGGGATACCCAGGGTTGTGAGTGGGGTGACCATATGTCCCATTTTGGCCAGGACAAGTCCCTTTTCTAAGCCCTACTCCAGCAATCCTGAGGTTTTTAGCAAAAGTGGGTATTTGTCCTGTTTGCTCTTGCCAACTGATCAAATGCCCATTTTTGTCAAGAAAGTCAAGTGCAGATGAACGTGCTCGGGCGGAGGGAGGGCACAAGTGCCGATGCAGGGCTTGGACAAGCAGCGACCCCCAGCCCCACATTGGGAGGGGGGACAGGGCTCAGCTGAGCCCTGCATGGGGAGGGGGCCGAAGGCTAGCTCCATGTGGTGTCCCGTTTTTCTGTTGAGAAATATGGTCACCCTAGTTGTGAGGCACCTCACCACCACCTGTCCTTAGCATGAGGAAGTCTTGTCTGTGCATCAGCTCCTAGACACTATCAGCCTTTGTCAACACAAGTATGAACGGCCAGGCTCCCGCAGACCTCGCTCTCTGTGTGCGGGCTACTGATAGGCACACACCAACCCCTGAATCTGCACAGTGCTCCTTGCAGTGCCCAGGCCCTTCACTGCACGCACACAGAATTACGAGGGTTGCCATCCCCCAGGGGTCAGTACACACCAGCCTGAATTATTTCAACTCAGGATCTCCTCCGCTTAATACCACAGCGCTGAAATACGTGGGGAGTGAAAATAAGACCAGATTTATTAAAGATCAGAGGTTCAAGTGGGTAGTGAGTAAGGGCAATGGAGACAGAATGGTTATATGTAAAACAGAAGTAGAACATGCCTCCTAGAGTCTAAACTTAGGCTGAATTCTTGTCTCAAGTAGTTATTCTCACCTAGAGCAAACTCCCAGCATCTCCAACTAGCATGGTGAGGATCCCTCTTTCACAAGGCAAAAGTGCTGTCCTTCGGCTCCCCTGGGAAAGGACAAAGAGCCTCCCACAATCCCCAATGTAAAACTTCTGTTGGGGACCTCAGGATTTTCTACAGGCGCACGCAGACTTCTAAGGTCTGTATGTTCCTGTGTATCAGTGGGGTTCTACCTCTGGTATTTGGCTCTGTGTCTCGTGGGATTTCACCACAGACCAGGGGCCCCTGGGATTTCACAACAGACCAGATTGCTCCTCTGGAGTTTAAGGTCTCCAGGAGGAAAGCTGTGGGGCTGGTACCAAGCAGGGCTTATGCACTAAGTCCCCTGCAGGACTCTGTTGGTCTCCTCTTCCACGTTCCCCACTGTTAGGATACAGATATTCAGCTCTGTCTGTAAAGGCCTATACTCTGAGAATTTAGGTGTATTCTTCTCACTAAAAAGAAAAGGAGTACTTGTGGCACCTTAGAGACTAACCAATTTATTTGAGCATGAGCTTTCGTGAGCTACAGCTCACTTCATCAGATGCATACCGTGGAAACTGCAGCAGACTTAATATATACACAGAGAATATGAAACAATACCTCCTCCCACCCCACTGTCCTGCTGGTAATAGCTTATCTAAAGTAATCTTCAGGTTAGGCGATTTCCAGCACAAATCCAGGTTTTCTCACCCTCCACCCCCCCACACAAATTCACTCTCCTGCTGGTGATAGCCCATCCAAAGTGACAACTCTTTACACAATGTGCATGATAATCAAGTTAGGCCATTTCCTGCACAAATCCAGGTTCTCTCACTCCCTCACCCCCCTCCAAAAATCCACCCCCATACACACACAAACTCACTCTCCTGCTGGTAATAGCTCATCCAAACTGACCACTCTCCAAGTTTAAATCCAAGTTAAACCAGAACATCTGGGGGGGGGGTAGGAAAAAACAAGAGGAAATAGGCTACCTTGCATAATGACTTAGCCACTCCCAGTCTCTATTTAAGCCTAAATTAATAGTATCCAATTTGCAAATGAATTCCAATTCAGCAGTTTCTCGCTGGAGTCTGGATTTGAAGTTTTTTTGTTTTAAGATAGCGACCTTCATGTCTGTGATTGCGTGACCAGAGAGATTGAAGTGTTCTCCGACTGGTTTATGAATGTTATAATTCTTGACATCTGATTTGTGTCCATTTATTCTTTTACGTAAGCTAGTTATAGAGGTATAAAAGAAAGAATCAAATCACTGTCTGCCAGTGCAAGGGCCTTCTCTTACTGTGACAATCTGAGGCCCTGTTCTTAGGCTAAGGCCTTGGCTAAGCAACAGAGGCAGCCATAAGCTGGGAAGTGACCGGTCACCTCCTCACATTCCAAACTAGTCACATTGAAATAAGGTGCTACTGGGCTGTCAGGAATACAGTCCTGTCCTGATAGTGCCTATCACCTCCAGAGAAAGGAAATGCCTAGAAAACGTAAAAGGAAACTTAGTTTGATAGCATCCTGTCTGGCAAGAACTCACTTATCAATAGCTGGGATGTGAAATCCTCACTTCTGTATTGTTTTGTCATTATAGTTCCCACTTTGCTATTGTTTGTCGGTACAATCTCTGTCTGGTTCTGTGATTGTTTCTGTCTGCTGTATAATACATTTTGCTGGGTGTAAACTAATTAAGGTGGTGGGATATAATTGGTTACATAATCATGTTACAATATGACAGGTTTCAGAGTAACAGCCGTGTTAGTCTGTATTCGCAAAAAGAAAAGGAGTACTTGTGGCACCTTAGAGACTAACCAATTTATTTGAGCATAAGCTTTCGTGAGCTACAGCTCACTTCATCAGATACAATATGTTAGGATTGGTTAGTTAAATTTCAGGAAAATGATTGGTTAAGGTATAGCTAAGCAGAACTCAAGTTTTACTATATAGTCTGCAGTCAATCAGGAAGTGGGAGTGGGGGGGGGGAAATGGGAACAGGGAATGGGAGTGGGGAACTTGGAATCATGTTTGGCTAAGGGCAGGAATGGGAACAGGGACACAGGTGTAAGGCTTTGTGGTGTCAGAGCTGGGAAGGAGGATACTAAGGAAGGAAACTGGAATCATGCTTGCTGGAAGTTCACCCCAATAAACATCGAATTGTTTGCACCTTTGGACTTCGGGTATTGTTGCTCTCTGTTCATGCGAGAAGGACCAGGGAAGTGAGTGGATGAAGGAATAAGCTCCCTAACACCCACATCCATGCTGCTCCCAAGATCAGCATTAATAGGAGCACTGGTGTTCCCAAGAGCCAGGTGCTACCAGATTAAAAATGGATTGTTGACCCTGGGATGGAGAGTTTGGGGACCAGAACCTTTCAGTTCTGGGAGGAACTCAACTGCTTCTTTTGAAAAGAATAAAAAATAAACCAATTACAAGAGGGAAAAAAACATTTATTTGAAAATAGTCCCCGCACATTTCTGCCAAGAAGAGCTCTACAAAAATAATTCTCTAAAGACAAAATTCTGAATAATCACAAGACGAACAACATTGACCCTCCTCAAAAACTGCAGGATCTCGGAGGGCTTTGAAAGCCACGCAGTCTGCTTTTGGGATGGGGAAAACAGAGCAATGTGAGAAACCTCCCCCCCCACCCCACCCCGTCACTATAGTGACCCCTCCAGAACAACTGGAGCATCAGGAGAGCGCTGCCCCTTCATCCACTCAGTAACTGAGCACTCCAGCCCTTGACAATTTAAACAGCAGGACAAAGGCAAGCAGAGCAGAGTAAGGGAACTTGCGGAGAAGTCATCCAGCTGGGGAGAATCCTGAGGGGTGGTTTAGTTGCCGTAGTTAAAGCCATAGTTGTTCTTGTTTTGGTTCCCCTGTTGAATTGTTTGCGAGACGGCCACAGCTCCTGTTGCCACGAGGACAATGATCAGAATCACTGTCAAGATGCTCAGTACCAGGACCGCGATGTTCAGGCACTTGGCAGTCTTGCCATAGCTTCCTGCTCCACTGGCGTCACCCAGAACTTTGCGATCTCTGGCCTGGGGGGAGGAAGGGGAAGTAATAAGGGTAAAGAGTGAAATGCTTGAGGCACCAAGGCCTGCTTCTCAGGGCGGCTGTGAACTTGCGGCTCTCAAGACTTTGGTGGAAGTTCTGGGTGCTCATCAACTCTCAATATCCGGCTCCAACTAGCCAGTGCTGCTGGCAAGCAGAGGTGTGGGGGGAAATGAACAGAGTGACTCCTGACACTCTGCACATCTGAGACCTCCCCACTCTGTGACTTTAGCTTCCCCTTGGGCCCTGAACTCTCCTCTCTTCATATTTCCTATGGAACTGCCTCTCGCTCTCTCTGCGACCTCGCCCATGTGATCCACTGCCTTTACAGCCCCTCAGCTGAAATCCTCCTCCCCAGAGGTTCTCATCTCCCCTAACCTTGATTTCCAGCAACTCCTCTGTGGCCTCCCTTAGCCCCATCCCTCAAGGTGCCAACACGTGTTTAACCACCCTACCTGCCTGCTCACATGCCCCAAGAAGCACACATGGATCTTCTGCACCCTCAGAACTGCCCCTCTCTTTCCAGATTAAGTTCCAAGTTGCCTTCCTTGTTTTTAAGTCTCTCCGTAGATTTGCTGTAGCCAATTTCACCAGCTCTCTCGCTCCCTCTCATCCTGCCCACTCCTTTCAGTCTTCTAGCAGCTTGTCTTTCGCCTTGCAGAGAGACAAGGCGGGTAAGGTAATACCTTTTATTGGGCCAAATTCTGATGCCAAAAGAGACAAAGTTGTACATTCCACCAACTTCTGTTGGGCCATTAAAAAAATATGACCTCACCCACCTTGTCTCTTATATCCTGGGACCAACAGAGCTACACCACATTTACACACAGTCTGGACATTTTCAGTAGGGAGAATCCTTATGGCTGAATTACCCATTTATTCACTACTGTATATTATGTCTTTATCTCATTGTTTAATTTATTCCATGGAGCGCCTGGACATGCACAGTTGTCAAGGCGTGCAGAATTCGGACAGAGAAGTCCAGTGACATGTTAATTGCACTGCCCAAGAGAACCAGCAGAGCTCCAGCACTGCCAGGCAAAAACAGGCAACCAGTAAATTCAATCACAGAAGGGGCCTTTATGAAGTCCAGCTTCCTGCAGCACAGAGAATTTCACCCAACAATCCCTGCATTTAACCAACAACTTGTGGTTGAAATAGACCCTACTTCCCAGTTCTCTCAGAACTGCATTCTTTCCATTATTAGGGATTTATCTATTTGGGATAGGATTCCAGAATCAGGTAGCGTGTGACTTTAAAGCAATACAGTTCTAGTGGAATAGCTCCGTGTACATGCTCTTATTTCAGAATATTTGCCATCGTGGATTCATGGTGTAAGAAACGTGTAAGGGACAGTGTCGTGTTTGTAAAAGTAAATATTCCTAGGAGTGCATACTTAGTAGAAGGTAAGGGGTATATTATGTGTGGGTAGTGAGCAGGTAGAGGCGGAGATTAAAGAGGAATCTTTATAGTTTAAAGCACCAAAAATGTAACTCAATCAGTCAGTTCTAATGGGACATCAATGTCACCACTTTATATACATTACTTATAGAGAGCATCACTGTGTAGCTAGGCCAACACCTTCTGCATGCACAGGCCCTACCAGTTAAGATGAGTACTCCACTGCTTCCCTCCTCCTCTCTGGACTTAAAATAAAATAAATGTAATTTACATCTGGACTATACAAGACTTTAAAACATTCAAGACCGGTGAAAGACATGATGACTAATTGTCTTGGGGCGGGGGGAGGGAGAATTCCTGCAATCTTCTGAGGTTGACCTGGACCTGGCTACTGTTGTCAAAATTAAGGCCCACTGTGCTTCTGAATGAGAGCATCCATACATGGGTTTATGGCAGTGTAACTTGTGTGCATTAACATCACACCTTTAGCATCACACCGTGTAGACAAGCCCTTATTAGTAAAGGGAAGCAACTAAGGGAAATTACGGGGGGAGGCCTCTTAATGCCTTTAGTTTAAAATGCTTTAACTGGTTTTCCCATGACACCCACACATATAGGGGGTTGCAGACATTTAGATACAAATACCGCCCCAAAGTGCAGCAGAACGAAATATGCAACGTGCCTAAAAGGTGGATTGAAATTAAAATATGCAATTAGAAGTATAAACAATTCAGTTGAAAAGTCAACATTTAAGTATGCAACAAACAAAGTACCAGATGTGTAAAGGGTGCGCTTTAGTGTTTGCAGGATGGGGGGTTACTTACAGAAATAAGGATTTTTTAATAAATTTGCAATTTACAAAGGGTGGGAGGTCAGGGAAATCCCATGTTACTGGAAGTCCAAAATGGTACTGAACGCTATAGCAAAGTACAACCATTTTAAGTATATGGATTCCTTGAGAAAGGTAACAGCAAAAATATGAAGCCAGGGCAACCTAAAGGCTCTGAAACAGAAAGCAGGGCTGTCCTTAGGCATAGGCAGCTGCAGAGGGCATGAAAATTTGGGGCACCCCTGGGTCTTAGAGTCCACCCTCCCACCCTTCCTATCCCTGTTCTGACCCTTCCTGCAGGCTCCCACAGCTAGCTGCTGCAGCCTGGTGAGTCTTCCTCTGGAGGGGATCTAGTAACTTAAAAGTGAAAAAGCCTTCCAGCCTGCCAGACCTATTAGCACAACATTGAAACTGTTAAAGAGTCATTCAAGTGGTAATGAAGCCAATTTACAGGCATTTGCCAACCCCAAGGTACATACTGTCAGTTTCCGACTTTACTGACAAAACCAGTTATGCATTACGGTAATATTTACTCAGACTGCGTTAGGGCTAGTCTACACTGGCAATGTTAAAGCGTTGTGACTCCGTCACCGTGAGGCGGGCCGGGCGGCTCAGTATCCTTTCCTGCCTCATCCCTACCCCTCCCCACCGGGCTGTGAGCCTGGGCTGCTGGTCCGGCATAGTGGCACCAGTTTAATAATACAGCGTAGGGCCCCATAAATCCTAAGGACGGTCCTAACTGAAAAGCACATTAAATTAAAAAAGAACAATTTTGGGGTCTTTTAATCAAGTTTAGGTGCATAACTCATGATTTTTGCATTCTTGGCTGTCAACTTATCGTGGGGTTCTAGGTTTAAACAAGTTACAGTAGAAGTTTGCCTTTGAGAAGGATTTCCTGCAAGGTACCACAGTGCCCTTAGAGCCTGAATTTTAAAAATATTGCAGCGACTCGTGGGATTTTCAGACGCATGTGGGTGCTTTCAATCTTAAGAAAAATCTGGCCAGTAGTGGGGACCCTTTTCCAAGAACTAGGGTGCTTGATAGAGGTAAAACAACAGTTGACAAAGGCAATCCCCATTGGAGGATCAAAGGCCACTGAAGAAGTTTTTACACCAACCCCAGGAACCAGTCAGCCTTGCAGGCATATGATCCCAGAATAAACTTGTGTTATAAAAACAAAATGGCATTAAAAACTGTAAATTAACTGTAAAATTGCAATACACACAGGAAATGTTACACTAGACCAGAGGTGGGCAAACTATGGCCCGCGGGTTGGACCGTCCTGCCCTGCCCTTGAGCTCCGAGCCGGGGAGGCCCCGGCCTCTCCCCTGCTGTCCCCCCTCCCCTGCAGTCACGTGCAGCTGGCTCCATCTGGGCAGCAGGACTGTGAGCTCCTGCCAATCTGAGTGGCATGTGCGGGGGGGGGGGGGGAAGCGGCAGTGCATGCGGGACGGCAAGAGGGGTTGGGGTTTGGATAGGGGTCACGGCAATCCGGGAACAGGGGGAATGGATAGGGGGTGGGTTCCCGGGGGGCCTGTCAGGGGTGTGGATAGGAGTCGTGGGGGGGGTTGGATAGGTGTGGGAGACCCGGGGGGCCTGTCAGGGGTGTGGATAGGGGTCAGGGCAGTCAGGGGACAGGAGCAGGGGGGCTTGGATGGGGGTAGGGTCTCAGGGGGGCAGTTAGGGGCAGGGCGTGCCGGGAGGGGGCAATCAGGGACAGGAAATGGTAGGGGGCGGATAGGGGGTGGGGCCCAGGCTCTTTGGGGAGGCACAGCCTTCCCTACCCAGCCCTCCATACAGTTTCGCACCCCGATGTGGCCCTCGGGCCAAAAAGTTTGCCCACCCCGGGCTAGACGCTCTGTACAATGTGATTGCTGAAGCTCCGAGCAACCGTTCCTATTTTCAAAGCTTATTTGCCATTAAAAATACAAATTAAACAGCGCAATGACATCCCTCCGCACAACGTTACCAGAGGGAAAATGACAGACGGTGCTGACCGTAATAAAAAGGGCATTTTTTAAAAAAAACAAATAAACGTACAGGAGTGAAACTGTATTCCCAGTGGATTACAAGAAAAGGAGCCCAGGTCAGGGACTCACACCCTTGGGGCGGACAATTTTGCAAACCGCTAGGAGGCTTTCTGCAGCCACGCCGCCGAGAAGGGATCACTTGAGACGCTGCTAACAGGCCCGGCAAAAATGGTAAGGTTTCGGGTGGGGTCGCAGGGGGACGCCTGTGAAATCCGTCTCTGATCCAGGTCTCCTTTGGCCGCTCCATCCACGGCTTCCGAGCGGGAGGAGCAGCCTTCAAGATCACAGCCCTGGGAAGCGGGTGCCCAGCCCTGCCTGGCTGCCCCCGCACCTGGGGACTCGCCTCCCCCGGCCCGGGCCGGGCACCTGTCACTCGCGGGCAGCGCCCCCGGCCCCGGAGCCGCCCGGGCTCACCTTGAAGGAGAAGACCAGAGCCATGAAGCCGAGGCAGCAGACGTTGCAGAAGACGGTGTTGAAGAGCGACCAGAGCACGAAGTCGCGGGGCGGCTCCTGCCCGGGGCCGCTCTGCCCGGGGCCGCTCTGCCCGAGGCCGGTGTAGGGGTAGGAGTACGGGGGAGCCGAGGCGCCCTGCCCCATCTTGCCGCCGTCGCGGGGCTGCAGGTCGAGGCTCACACCGGGATCCATGGCGAGGGCTCTGCCCGCTCCGGAGCGGGGGCTCCAGATATGCCGCGCGGGGTGGGGCCGGCGGGGGCGGAGCCGGGCCGGCGCGGGGGCCGGGGGCAGAAAAGAGGGGAAACGAAACTCACTCTGGAGCCCGGGGCAGGTTGCGGAAGGGCGCCCCAAGGCGGGCGCTGCAGGGGCACGAGCTGGGGGAAGGCTGTTGTAGGGCAGGGTGGAGAACAAGCCGCGATTCGTTTAAAAGCATCCAAACAGCTGGGGTTGTTTTTTTTATTATTATTATTATTTAACTCGGATTTTGGTTTTTTGATAAAATCCTTTTTGAGGGAAAAACCCTATCTCGAGACAGTTTTAATTAAGGTACATTCCAGCTCAAAGAGATCTCATCATGGAATCGGGATTCTAAATTCTGAGTCTCTCAGAGGAGACAATATATTCGTGTAATGTTTAAGAAAAGTTTTTATAAATGAGTTCCAATAGTTCATGGATTAGGGAACCAATCTTATGAGGTGCCAGGGGCTTCTGTATAGATTATTTAGGTTACTCTTTCTACCTACCCAATGGGACTCAGTGCTCAGTGTAGAAGATACCATCAGAGATGCTTAGTTTTGCGGTTCTCAAACTGTGGATTTGTGTCTCCAGAGGTAGCATGCTTCTTACCAGCAAAAATGTTTTAAAATAAGTAAACAATATAGAGAGGTGAGGAATAACAGACCTCAACCCTATTGTCCCTTTGCAAATCTGTGTACACAGAGTCAATCCCTGACCTCTCTCTGAAAGTGCAAAGTTTCAAAAAATTCAACGAATAGAAGATTGTTGGGGGCAGAATAGATCTGGACAAGGAGAAGAAGTCTGGAGATAAATGTGAGAAGGGAGGGACAGGCAGTAGAAACAAAAGTGAAACTGTTTGAGCTGCATATTCCAGAAGTCTTGAGGTCTTTCTGAGGGTAGCCTTCGTTGATTTGAGATCTACCAGACCATTCTCTCGCTAGAGGGGAAAACCGATAATGGTAC
Source organism: Eretmochelys imbricata (assembly GCF_965152235.1). Lineage (NCBI taxonomy): Eukaryota > Metazoa > Chordata > Testudines > Cheloniidae > Eretmochelys > Eretmochelys imbricata. The sequence goes on from NC_135577.1 coordinate 19,204,726, forward strand.
GGGCAGCAGTTTGGGAATAAGAACCGTTCAAGAAATATGTGCTTGCTGATGGTGTTTTAAAGAAAGTCACACCAGTGAACTCTTAGAATCATAGAAGATGAGGCTTGGAAGAGACCTCATGAGGTCATCTAGTCCAACCCCCTGCTTAAAGCAGGACCAATCCCCAACTAAATCATCCCAGCCAGAGCTTTGTCAAGCCGGGCCTTAAAAGCCTCTAGGGATTGCGATTCCACCACCTCCCGAGGTAATCCATTCCAGTGCTTCACCACCCTCCTAGTGAAATGGTGTTTCCTAATATCCAACCTAGACCTCCCCCACTGCAACTTGAGACCATTACTCCTTGTCCTGTCATCTTCTACCACTGAGAGCAGCGTAGCTCCGTCCTCTTTGGAACCGCTCTTCAGATAGTTGAAGGGTGCTATCAAATCCCCCCTCATTCCTCTCTTCTGCAGACTGACACAGTTGGCAACGGGCTTTGTTGCAAGGATAGGTTCCTGGGTTAGTGGTTCTGTTGTGTGGTATGTGGTTGTTGGTGAGTATTTGCTTCAGGTTGTGGGGCTGTCTGTAGGCAAGGACTGGCCTGTCTCCCAAAATTTGTGAGAGTGTTGGGTCATCCTTCAGGATAGGTTGTAGATCCTTAATAATGCGTTGGAGGGGTTTTAGTTGGGGGCTGAAGGTGACGGCTAGTGGCGTTCTGTTATTTTCTTTGTTAGGCCTGTCCTGTAGTAGGTGACTTCTGGGAACTCTTCTGGCTCTATCAATCTGTTTCTTCACTTCCGCAGGTGGGTATTGTAGTTGTAAGAAAGCTTGACAGAGATCTTGTAGGTGTTTGTCTCTGTCTGAGGGGTTGGAGCAAATGCGGTTGTATCGCAGAGCTTGGCTGTAGACGATGGATCGTGTGGTGTGGTCAGGGTGAAAGCTGGAGGCATGCAGGTAGGAATAGCGGTCAGTAGGTTTCCGGTATAGGGTGGTGTTTATGTGACCATTGTTTATTAGCACTGTAGTGTCCAGGAAGTGGATCTCTTGTGTGGACTGGACCAGGCTGAGGTTGATGGTGGGATGGAAATTGTTGAAATCATGGTGGAATTCCTCAAGGGCTTCTTTTCCATGGGTCCAGATGATGAAGATGTCATCAATATAGCACAAGTAGAGTAGGGGCTTTAGGGGACGAGAGCTGAGGAAGCGTTGTTCTAAATCAGCCATAAAAACGTTGCCAACTGTGCCCACATATCTATTCCGGGGACACCATCACAGGGCCTAATAACATCAGCCACACTATCAGAGGCTCGTTCACCTGCACATCCACCAATGTGATATATGCCATCATGTGCCAGCAATGCCCCTCTGCCATTTACATTGGTCAAACTGGACAGTCTCTACGTAAAAGAATAAATGGACACAAATCAGATGTCAAGAATTATAACATTCATAAACCAGTCAGAGAACACTTCAATCTCTCTGATCACGCAATCACAGACATGAAGGTCGCTATCTTACAACAAAAAAACTTCAAATCCAGACTCCAGTGAGAAACTGCTGAATTGGAATTCATTTGCAAATTGGATACTATTAATTTAGGCTTAAATAGAGACTGGGAGTGGCTAAGTCATTATGCAAGGTAGCCTATTTCCCCCTGTTTTTTCCTACCCCCCCCCCCAGACGTTCTGGTTAAACTTGGATTTAAACTTGGGGAGTGGTCAGTTTGGATGAGCTATTGCCAGCAGGAGAGTGAGTTTGTGTGTGTGTGTGTGTCCCCGGAAAGGGGGGGCGGTGAGAAAGCCTGGATTTGTGCTGGAAATGGCCCACCTTGATTACCATGCACATTGTAGGGAGAGTGGTCACTTTGGATGAGCTATTACCAGCAGGAGAGTGAGTTTGTGTGTGTATGGGGGGGGGGGGTGAGAAAACCTGGATTTGTGCTGGAAATGGCCCAACTTGATGATCACTTTAGATAAGCTATTACCAGCAGGACAGTGGGGTGGGAGGAAGTATTGTTTCATGGTCTCTGTGTGTATATAATGTCTTCTGCAGTTTCCATGGTATGCATCCGATGAAGTGAGCTGTAGCTCACGAAAGCTCATGCTCAAATAAATTGGTTAGTCTCTAAGGTGCCACAAGTATTCCTTTCCAGTTCCCTCAGTCTCTCCTCGTTAAGTCACGTGCCCCAGCCCCCTAATCATTTTTGTTGCCCTCTGCTGGACTCTTTCCAATTTTGTCCACATCCCTTCTGTAGTGGGGGGACCAAAACTGGACACAGTACTCCAGATGTGACCTCACCAGTGCCGAATAGAGGGGAATAATCACTTCCCTCGATCTGCTGGCAATGCTCCTACTAATACAGCCCAATGTGCCGTTGGCCTTCTTGGCAACAAGGGCACACTGTTGACTCATATCCAGCTTCTCGTCCACTGTAATCCCCAGGTCCTTTTCTGCAAAACTGCTGCCGAGCCATTCGGTCCCTAGTCTGTAGCGGTGCATGGGATTCTTCCTTCCTAAGTGCAGAACTCTGCACTTGTCCTTGTTGAACCTCATCAGATTTCTTTTGGCCCAATCCTCCAATTTGTCTAGGTCACTCTGGACCTTATCCCTACCCTCCAGTGTATCTACCTCTCCCCCCAGCTTAGTGTTATCTGTGAACTTGTTGAGGGTGCAGTTCATCCCATCATCCAGATCATTAATAAAGATGTTGAACAAAACCAGCCCCAGGACTGACCCCGGGGCACTCTGCTTGATACTGGCTGCCAACTAGACACCGAGCGTTGATGACTACCCATTGAACCCAACAATCTAGCCAGCTTTCTATACACCTTATAGTCCATTCATCCAATCCATACTTTTTTAACTTACTGGCCAGAAAACTGTGGGAGACCGTATCAAAAGCTTTGCTAAAGTCAAGATATATCACATCCACTAATTTTCCCATATCCACAGAGGCAGTTATCTCATCATAGAAGGCAATCAGGTTGGTCAGGCATGACTTGCCCTTGGTGAATCCATGTTGACTGTTCCTGATCACCTTCCTCTTCTCCAAGTGCTTCAAAATGGATTCCTTGAGGACCTGTTCCATGATTTTGCTGGGGACTGAAGTGAGGCTGACCGGTCTGTAGTTCCCTGGGTTCTCTTTCTTCCCTTTTTTAAATATGGGCACTATATTTGCCTTTTTCCAATTGTCCGGGACCTTCCCCAATCGCCATGAATTTTCAAAGATAATGGCCAATGGCTCTGCAATCAGATCAGCCAACTCCCTCAGCACCCTTAGATGCATTAGATCTGGACCCATGGACTTGTGCATGTCCAGCTTTTCTAAATAGTCCTTAAAGTGTTCTGTTGTTGGATCATATTAAAGAAGTTCTGTATTAAAATCACAAATGAGTTTGATTCTCCAGAGTTTAAATTCCAGGGTATTACTAATTAAGAGGTCTCTTGGTTTTTGGTACTGTTTCTCTCCCTCTATGTGTGAAACTTGCAAGCTGCTAATTGTGTTAGTACATTCTAAGACAGAGTCTATTCTCAAAGCAATTCACAGAGAGAGAGACTCAAAGCAATACTCTAACAACAGAAACAGCACCCAGAGACTCCCCACCCTTTTGTTGTATTAACAATTGTGATTAAAATAGAGATAGAGGATGTATGTGGATGGATGCTTGGTGTGGATAATAACTGAATGATCAGGGAGGTGCCAGCCTAAGAATCCAGTGTCCATCGGCTGAAGAAGGCGTCAAGTGGAAATAACCAGAGGACCCCCCCGGAGGGCAGACTGGAATCCACCCAACAGCCTCAAGAATGGGAGAACCGAAGAACAAGATAACATCTTGGAGCCGTCAGGAATGTGCTATCTGCTGATTGATTCAGCAACAGCATGAAGCAGCAATTCCCATAGACTGGCAAAGGAAGAAATTCCTATAAAAATAGACTCTAAAAAATGAGAACTTTGGGGGTCTGATTCTGCAAACCAACTTCCAGGAGCATCAGATGAGCATCTGACAAGGCCCTGCTCCCTCCTCATGTCCAGGCCACATGGCCAGTGGCTTGGCATGAGCAACTCTAAGGCTGGTAACTATGATAACAACCTTGCAGAACCTGTGTGTGTGTGTGTGTGTGTTTGTATGAATGAATGTGTGAATAAATATGAGATTGAATGGAATGTTATAACTATAACTAACTGCTTACTATGATTCTTTCTGTATTCACAATAAATGTGGTATTTTGCCTTTTTCCCTTTAATAAGATCCTGCTGGTTTTTATTTTATTGGTACAACATTTTGGTGGAGAATTGCGAAAGGGGGAATATTGGTAAAAAACCTCAGTTATTGTAAATATTGGTGTGCACACCACCAGCTCTAGTGAGCTAGGCATTTCTATTAGGTTAAACCAGACCTGCTGGCCTCCGAGAAGGTAGCAGGAAAAACAGATTAAACCAGACCTGCTGGCCTCCGAGAAGGTAGCAGGGGACCTGCTGGCCTCCGAGAAGGTAGCAGAGGACCTGCTGGCCTCCGAGAAGGTAGCAGGAAAAACAGATTAAACCGGACCTGCTGGCCTCCGAGAAGGTAGCAGGGAAAACAGATTAAACTAGACCTGCTGGCCTCCGGGAAGGTAGCAGGGGACCTGCTGGCCTCCGAGAAGGTAGCAGGGAAGAACAGGTTAACCGGACCTGCTGGCCTCCGAGAAGGTAGCAGGGAGAAATAGGTTAACTGGACCTGCTGGCCTCTGGGAAGGTAGCAGGGGACCTGCTGGCCTCCGAGAAGGTAGCAGGAAAGAACAGGTTAACCGGACCTGCTGGCCTCCGAGAAGGTAGCAGGGAGAAATAGGTTAACCAGACCTGCTGGCCTCCGAGAAGGTAGCAGGGCGAAATAGGTTAACCGGACCTGCTGGCCTCCGAGAAGGTAGCAGGGAGAAATAGGTTAACCGGACCTGCTGGCCTCCGAGAAGGTAGCAGGGAGAAATAGGTTAACTGGACCTGCTGGCCTCCGAGAAGGTAGCAGGGAGAAATAGGTTAACCGGACCTGCTGGCCTCCGAGAAGGTAGCAGGGAGAAATAGGTTAACTGGACCTGCTGGCCTCCGAGAAGGTAGCAGGGGACCTGCTGGCCTCCGGGAAGGTAGCAGGGGAAAAACGCATACATTAAGCTATGATTTCAGAATCTAGGCTGTGTCACTTGCTAAGTAATACCAGCAGTGACAAAGAGATTGAAATATCCATGTTAAGATGTTTAAAAGAAAACAGGGTAAGCCAGTACCAGAGGGAAGAATGGAGTCAGAATGAACTCCAATCTCACCTTTTGTTAAAGAAATTACACCTTTTAAACAAATCCTTCAAAAATTTGGGCACAGTCCTTGGACTAAACAAGCCCTAGCTGATGTCTGCACTATTTCGGACCTAGAGGATAGATTGGCTCAGTATATCCTCATATACAAACCTTCTAGTGCTGCCAAAAGAGATGCAGCAACAATTTGGTTGTTGTGGGAGGCATGTAAGGATTCTTCCCTCCGCTTGTCCTCATGTAAAGAGGAAAAGGCACAAACGGAAAAGGGAGCAGACAATTGGAAGGTGCTGGTTACAAATACCCAAAGCCAGCTGAAAATAGTGAAAGAGGCACTCCAGGAAAACAAAAAGAGTGAAAAAGTTAACTCTGCAGAGGCTGGAGGGAATTAAGCAGTTAAACGTGTATGTATCTGTCTGTGTGTGTGTAAATATATAAAGTTCTAAGGACCAGTTAGTTTTGTTTTTGTTTTAAATAATGCCACTAAAAATCCATTTGACTCTTTAATTCAAAGTTGCAAAACTGACAGACCTTTTTGCTAGACACAGGTAATTAGTGTTGTTTGGCTTTGGGATTTGGCATTTAACCCTTAAAAGGTAACTCAATGCTTTACAAAATTTAAAATGTTTTTAAGTTGTGGCTGCAGCAGGGCAGGCAAAATCAGGAGAATATAAAAAAAAAATTTTTTTGGATTCTTTTTGTTTGTTTGTTTTTTGTTTGTTTGTTTTTGTAACAAAATAGCAGATGAGAGTTGTAGTAAAAAAAAAAAAATTAAAAAAATGACTGTGCCTCTCTGAAGCAACAGCAGGGGTGAGGTGCACAAAACAAAAAGAAGCAATGTTAGAAACACTGAGTCTTAAAATGGCTCTGAGTAATCAGACTGTCACTTTGATAAAGGTGCATGAAAACTCTGTAAGCAAAAAAAAAAGAAATAGTGACACCTTATGTAAAAATGGATCTGGATAATGTTATAGAAGTTAAACTATGGAAGGAATGTGCATTTGCCCCAGAACATGTGCAGGGTATATTGTAGAAGGGGCAAAAGAAATGCAAACATACCATGCTACTTAATTAAAATGCTATTAGGGCTCCAAAGGGAGCCACAATAGGTTGGGTTTTCTTTTTCAGATTGCTGTGTGTTTTGGAAGCAGAAGTTAAGAGTAATCAAAACTCTGGTGAAAGTTGATTGTGTCCCTTTTAAGATAGAGTCTCTGAGCTGCTGATGGCTTTAAATCCGAAAGCAGGAAGTTTCTGTGAAAATGCAAATTGCCTAAATGATAAAGGAAGGAAAGAACTAGCAGCACAAAGGAGCTGCAGATAAAGGACATACCTGGTCAGCAAACAAATTGTCTAAATAAAAGGCATGGGATAACAAGATAATTTTAATAAATTTAATGATAATAAGTATCCCTGTAACAACGTATAGTGTGTATGATTTTTGGAAAAATCCTTTAAGGTCGTATGGTAATGATGCTTCTCAGTTATTACCTGTAAATAAAACTTAAAACTTAACACAGCAAGAAAAACATTATAAACTTGGTCTGCTGTATAAGAAGGAAAACTCAGGGATTTAATGACTAAACAGTGGGATAATTTCCCCATAACCCTTAAAAGATAAAAGCCATTGAAACCGGGCCTGCCTATAGAACAAAAACAGGAAAATATGGGGGCAATTTCTCTGTTCTGCCTGCAATCAGCAAGGGTATTTGTAAAAGAAAGATTTTAAGCAATAATCTGCCACCCCAAAAGGGGTAGAAACATGTTCTTTTTGTCTTTCAGAAAATCAGGAAAAGCTGATGCCAGCTGAAAAGCAACCCAATACCATGAATCTACTGTCACAATAGAAATTGTGTTCTGTGTTCTATGTTTTGTCTTGTATTTTGTCTTGTTGCTAGCACTGTTGTGTGTTTAAAAAAAAAAAATGCTGAAGACCTGCAGGAACTTAAAAATAAATTAAGCTTTCTGTCCCAGCTACAGGACAGCCTGATACAAAAACAAGTACATGCCAATGTAGACTTGGTCCAAATTGGTCTGGGTAACCTAAAAGGCCGATGGAATCTTTAGTAATGGCTTAATACTACCACATGGCTTATCCATAAGAAAAAAAAAATATTAGAAATAGGAAACTACACAGCCATAGCTATGGGATGCACTGAAATGCAGATACTTGCACTAGCTACTTTGGAACACAAAATGTTCTGGGTCATATTGGGAAATATTAAGGGTTTGATGCATTTGTTAAAAAAGAAAGAGATCATTGTTTGACACTTATCAATATGAATGGATGCAATATGTTTCCAGTATTGTAAACCAGACTTGTTAATGGGAGAAATTGTTGTCAAAATTGCACACCAACAGTCCCTGGAGGCAAAGGTATTGAAGGTTAACCCACTCCCCATATTACACATGGGATCCTTTTGGCTACCCTGGACCTTGAGCCAGTGGGCTGGGGAGGGAGGGAAGCTATTGGACACTAGAGGTTGTACCGAATGGACTCCTCAAAAGTGGGTGTGCCTCACCTTGCCTGTTGCCCCAGAACCTTGTAGTAAAGATACATCACTAGGATCATGTATGTGGCATGAATTGGAATCACAAACTCAAATTGCCTCACAGTACTTTCTCTTGAATAGGCTACATAGAAAGTGACACTGACGATTATAAATCTTAGTGTCAAAAGGGGGATTATGTTGGATCATATTAAAGAAGTTCTGTATTAAAATCACAAATGAGTTTGATTCTCCAGAGTTTAAATTCCAGGGTATTACTAATTAAGAGGTCTCTTGGTTTTTGGTACTGTTTCTCTCCCTCTATGTGTGAAACTTGCAAGCTGCTAATTGTGTTAGTACATTCTAAGACAGAGTCTATTCTCAAAGCAATTCACAGAGAGAGAGACTCAAAGCAATACTCTAACAACAGAAACAGCACCCAGAGACTCCCCACCCTTTTGTTGTATTAACAATTGTGATTAAAATAGAGATAGAGGATGTATGTGGATGGATGCTTGGTGTGGATAATAACTGAATGATCAGGGAGGTGCCAGCCTAAGAATCCAGTGTCCATCGGCTGAAGAAGGCGTCAAGTGGAAATAACCAGAGGACCCCCCCGGAGGGCAGACTGGAATCCACCCAACAGCCTCAAGAATGGGAGAACCAAAGAACAAGATAACATCTTGGAGCCGTCAGGAATGTGCTATCTGCTGATTGATTCAGCAACAGCATGAAGCAGCAATTCCCATAGACTGGCATAGGAAGAAATTCCTATAAAAATAGACTCTAAAAAATGAGAACTTTGGGGGTCTGATTCTGCAAACCAACTTCCAGGAGCACCAGATGAGCATCTGACAAGGCCCTGCTCCCTCCTCATGTCCAGGCCACATGGCCAGTGGCTTGGCATGAGCAACTCTAAGGCTGGTAACTATGATAACAACCTTGCAGAACCTCTGTGTGTGTGTGTGTGTGTTTGTATGAATGAATGTGTGAATAAATATGAGATTGAATGGAATGTTATAACTATAACTAACTGCTTACTATGATTCTTTCTGTATTCACAATAAATGTGGTATTTTGCCTTTTTCCCTTTAATAAGATCCTGCTGGTTTTTATTTTATTGGTACAACACTGTCACCACTGAGGGCTGCTCACCTCCTCCCCATACTGTGTTGCCCAGTGAGGCAGGCTGGGAGCTGACCTTGTCTCTGAAGACTGAAGCAAAAAAAGCATTAAGTACTTCAGCTTTTTCCACATCACCTGTCACTAGGTTGCCTCTCCCATTCAGTAAGGGTCCCACACTTTCCCTGACCTTCTTCTTGTTGCTAACGTACCTGTAGAAACCCTTCTTGTTACCCTTCACATCCCTTGCTAGCTGCAACTCCAGCTTTGCCTTAGCCTTCCTGATTATACCTCTGCATGCTTCAGCAATATTTTTATACTCCTCCCTAGTCATCTGTCCAAATTGCCACTTCTTGTAAGCTTCCTTTTTGTGTTTAAGATCACCGAAGATTTCACTGTTAAGCCAAGCTGGTCGCCTGCCATATTTGCTATTCTTTCTGCACATTGGGATGGTTTGTTCCTGCACCCTCAATAAGGCTTCTTTAAAATACCGCCAGCTCTCGTGGACTCCTTTCCCCCTCATATTAGCCTCCCAGGGGATCCTGCCCATCAGTTCCCTAAGGGAGTCTAAGTCTGCTTTTCTGAAGTCCAGGGTCCATATTTTGCTACTCTCCTTTCTTCCTGTTGTCAGGATTCTGAACTCAACCATCTCATGGTCACTGCTGCCTAGGTTGCTACCCACTTCTGCTTCCCCTACCAATTCTTCCCTGTTTCTGAGCAGCAGGTCAAGAGGAACGTGGCCCCTAGTTGGTTCCTCCAGCACTTGTACCAGGAAGTTGTCCCCAACACTCTCCAAAAGTTTCCTGGATTGTCTGTGCATTGCTGTATTGCTCTCCTCATCTACCTCATCTTCTGATCCAGTGGTCTATAGCATATGTCCATCACAACATCACCCTTGTTGCTTTCACCTCTAAATTTAACCCAGAGACTCTCAATAGGCTTTTCTCCAGTTTCACACTGGAGCTCTGAACAATCATACCACGCTCTTACATACAATGCAACTCCTCCACCTTTCCTCCCATACCTGTCCTTCCTTAACAGTTTATACCCATCCATGACAGTGCTCCAATCATGTGAACTGCCCCACCAAGTTTCTGTTATTCCAATCACATCATAGTTCCTTGATTGTGCCAGGACTTCCAATTATTCCTGCTTATTTCCCAGGCTTCTTGCGTTCATGTACATACACCTAAGATAACTAGCAAATTGCCCTACTTTCTCAGTATGATTCAGGAGGCTTCCCATCTTGTACCCTCCTCCCTGTGTTTCCTCCTGGTATCCCACTTCCCCACTTACCTCTGGGCTTAGGTCACCATCCCCTGGCAAACCTAGTTTAAAGCCCTCCTCACTAGGTTAGCCAGCCTGCCGGCAAAGATGCTCTTCCCTCTCTTCGTTAGGTGGATCCCATCTGGTGGAACTGGTGGAAGTCACTTAAGCACATGGGTTCAGAAACTGTTGAAGTGATAATCTCACTTTTAACAGCAGTAGCTTCTTCTGCCGGTGTAGAAAGAATATATTCATTCCAAACTGAGAAATCGTTTGGGACCTGAAAAAGCAGTAAAGCTTGTTTTTCTTTTCCAGATTATGAACAAACAGGAAAATGAAGGTGAAGACGACTGAGTTAGCTGCAGAAGCCAATATTGTAAGTTTCTCATGTTGATCTGGCGGATATAGTTGATTTTTTTTTTTAATATTTCGTTTAACTATTTCGGTTAAAAACAATTTTAACAAAAACAAACCTGATTTTAAAAAACTTAAATGTTTAAATTCAAAAAATCATATGCTTGTTTTGTTAAAATATGATATGTTTGCTGTTGAAGAAAAAAATTCAGAATACATAATATTGTTGTTTTAGTTAAATAAAACAATTTAAATGTCTGTCTGGTGATGTTCTCCTCTTAATACAGCGTGGCAAGAAAATCCTCCAAATATTAATAATTAACCTGTTGAACTGGAGATAGTTCACCTCCCACTGACTTCATAAATATCTGCTTCAATTACCTTTGGTAAAAGAAATATCAAACAATCATTCATTTTCTGATATAGCTGTAAAACTAATCTGAAAAGTTTTCAAAATAAATTACATTAACAATGTATAGTGTGTACCTTCTAAAAATGAAACCTACATCTATCTCTGAGTTGTGAAGAATATGTATTAAGGTTATAACAACCAATAAGAATGCACTTTTATTTAGAAATCCATGATTAAATCGAGTCTTCCTGACTAGTGATTTAAATCAAATCCACCCTGTTGTAGGGACATGCTAGGGGAGGCAGAGCTGTAGTGGGCAGGCTGGGGGAAGTAGGGGGAGCTCGCTGTAGGGGTAGAGGCTAGAGGAAGAGGGTATGATAGGGACAGATCAGTGGAGGAGGAGCTGGCGGGGGCGGGTTGGGGAAGCTGAATCTATTGTTATGGGGTAGAGGCTGCGGGGGTTCAGGGACCTGGATGTGTTGCTATGGGGTACAGGCTGAGGGATCTGTAGGGAGCGGGGTGGGTTGAGGAAGCTGGATCTGTCACTATGGGGTACAGGCTGGGGGAGCTGTAGCGGGCGGGGTGGGTTGGGGGAGCTGGAACTGTCATTATGGGGTACAGGCTGAGGGAGCTGCAGGGAAAGGGGACAGGCTGAGGGGGGCAGACTCGGCAGGCAGACCGAGAGGGGATTAGCCAAGGGGGAGCAGCCAGTAGGTGCAATGGAGAACAGTAGCAGTGGGACTATCATGGGGGCAGGCTCTGGGTGAGAGCAACAGGCTATGGGTAGGGTGTGACTGGAGGTGTCCGCTCTCCAAGAGGCCAAAAGCCCAAAGCACAGAGGTAAGGGGAGGGAGAGACCAACCCTGCTTTTCCACCCCCTCAGCATGTAACTGGTTGCACCCACTCACCCTGGCCTGCTGAGGTGCAGCTCAGGGTAACGGTGGATGATCATTCTACCAGTATCTCAGCCGCTTTGCAACGGAGGCCTTCTGCATCTGGGGGCTCCGAGTTGGTTTCCATTCTCTGTTGTGACTCTCTCGCCCTCATTGGACTCCAAGCCAGAGGAACATTCAGACACACTGATTTTTGTGGGCTGAGCCTTATCATTTAGACCAGTCACTTGTTGGGGTGCTGCACAGCCTTTGAAGTACCCACTTGTTGGGGTGCTAAAGGTCAAATGCAGAAGTAAAAGATACTACAGTAAGTTGCAACTCACATGCAGAGCGGGCAGCAAGGATTCCAGGGGAAGCACCAGTGGTCAGCGTTAGGAGTAGGGGCTCTGCCAGGAGGAGCAGAGCAGATGTTAGAGGGAACTAGACCGGGGCAAGTGAGAACCCAGGGGAAGCTGCTAGTGGCTCTCGTGTGACCAGACACAAAAGCTAGGAGCTCGTGGCTCTCCGTTTGTGTGTGAAATTCAGTTTGAGTTCTAGGAAAGCCTGACTCCTTAGCATCCAGACTCTCTCCTTCTTGTGAATTCACAAGAGAACCCAGTCAGGGCTAAGGAGGAGCTCTGCCCTGGGTTATGTGACTGCCTCTCCCCCTCTGGATCTTCCTTCTGCAGCTGCCCCCTTTGCAGGCATCTCTCTGCCTGGAGAGCTCCTCTAGGGCAGTGATTTTCAAACTTTTTTCTGGCGACCCAGTTGAAGAAAATTGTTGATGCCTGTGACCCAACAGAGTTGGGGATAAGGGGTTTGGGGTGTGGGAGGGGCTCAGGGCTGGGGCAGGGGATTGGGGTGCGAAAGGGGGTCAGGACTCTGGGCTGGGGAGTGAAGGCTCTGGGGTAGGGCTGGGGACGAGGGGTTTGGGGTGCAGGAAGGGGCTCTGGGTTTGGGGGTGCTCAGGGGTGGGGCAGGGGATTAAGGTGTGGGCTTGGGGCATGGGCTTACCTTGGGCGGCTCCGGGTCAGCGGCGCAGAAGGGTACTAAGGCAGGCTTCCTGCCTGTCCTGGCACCGCGGACCGTGCTGTGTCCCGGAAGCGGTCAGCAGCAGGTCCGGCTCCTAGGTGGAGGCACGCAAGCAGCTCCGCGTGGCTCTCGGCCACAGGCACCGCCTCCCCCGAGCTCCCATTGGCCAGTTCCCAGCTAATGGGAGTGCGGAGCTGGTGCTGGCGGCAGGGGGAGCACGCGGAGCCCCGTGCCCCACCCCGCCTAGGAGCCGGACCTGCTGCTGGCCACTTCCGGGGCGCAGTGCGGTGTCAGAACAGATAGGGACTAGCCTGCCTTAGCCGGGCAGCACCGCCGACGGGACTTTTAACGGCGCAGTCGGCAGTGCTGACCAGAGCTGCCGCGACCCCGTGCCTTACATTCCGCGACCCGGTACTGGGTCGCGACCCGCAGTTTGAAAACCACTGCTCTAGGGTAAGGGTGACCATATGTTCTGTTTTGGCCGGGACAGTCCCTTTTTAGGCCCTGTCCCAGGCTTCCCAATGTTTTTAACAAAACTGAGCGTTTGTTTCCAATTGCTCTGCCAACTGATCATCAGTTGGCAAGAGCAAATGGGACAAATGCCCGGTGTTGCCAAAAAAGTGGGGTGGGAACCTTAGCAGGCCGCAGAGGAATGTGCGGGGTGTGGGAGGGGGCAAGTGGCAACACCAGCCCTGTGGTGGAAGGAAGGCTGGGGGGAATGGCTCGGGCTGACCTGCCCCACATGCAGGGGGCAGAGGGGGCCTTGAGCAGCCTAGTGTGCAGGCAGGTGCTGGGGGCCTTGGGCAGTGTGGGGGGCTTGGATCACCCGCTCCGCATGCACGAGCAGCGGGGGAGCTTGGAGGACCAGCCCCATATGCAGGGGGTAAGGGGGTTGCATGGAGGAGGGGGATTGCGGGTAGGTGGCGGGATGGGGGTGGGCTCAGGCTGGCCCCAGATGCTGGTGAGGAAGGGGATCTCAGGCCAGCACTGTGCTGGTGGGAGGCAGGGAGGGCTCAGGCCGCCCAAGTGGGGGGCATGAGGGGAGAGGCTCCGGCTGGCCCTCTGGGAAAAATATGGCCACCCTATCTATGTGACCACCCCCTCTTCAGCAGAGTCCCAGGGCTCCTTTGTGGCCACCCCCACCCCAAGCCAGCTCTGGCACATGTAAGAACAAAGCAAGGGAGGGTTGCTTTACGGTGTGTACTAATTCCAGCTAGGCGTTCGCCTTCCTGCTACTTCTGCATAAGTTACGGTTTCCATTGCAGTACGCTCATTTGCCATGTCTAACAGCCCCCAACACCTCTAACTGAGCCCTGAAATCTTTTGAATAAATTGAAACCCACATGGTTTCTACTTGAGTGTTATTCCCTGTGCACACTGGGAACTGACAATGCGGCAGCTGACCTAAACAGTAACCAATGCCAAGGCCAATGTCTCATGCACACTGATAGGCCCTGTTTGTTTTACAACATCTGAAAACAATTTGATCTGTTCCAGCCAGAGACCTGTGCCTCAGGCCGGCCGACAGAAGTGAGAGCCATGTGCAGCTCAGGGGGAGTCATTTGTCAGAAGAGAGACTCAGAAAAGGGGTAAAAAGTTAAAATAGAAAAAAATCTCCCCCCCCAGAAGTGAAGGGAATTGGAGAAGCACGTCAGGAATGATTAGCGTGCTGGATGGACTGATTGATCAGGAGAGGTTGAAACACCGTCATCGGCCATGTCTTCAGCACAGTTCCATAGAAATTGTTGGAGCTTCACCAATTGGCACCGGCTGAAGATCTATCTTGGCTAACTGATAATGATTAAAGAAGGGCTAGAGCTGCCTAGATAGTTAAAAACACAGCCCTGCTGGGCTCCAAGGAGAATCCAGCTCATTCTCATTCCCCTGAAAGGATGTATGAGAACTGGAGGAGGGTAAGGGACCCTGGGGGCTCTAAATGCATATGAAGGAGCCCTCATTCCACCCCAAGAATAACTGAATGGGCAGGTCAGTGGGTTCCATCAGAGCCTCTTGAAATATCAGTGGATAAACTGTGTCTGAGAGCCAAGCCTCTGAGGCCAGATCCTCAGCTGGTGTAAATTGCTAAGGCTCCACTGCTTTTAATGGAGTGTTACTGATTTACTAGCGCTGAGGATCTGACCCCTTCTGTCTCAGCCCTCCAAATGGCTCAGAGTTTGTAGCTAGAGAAGTCCAAGCCCTGGAAATAGAGAAGGCAGGGGGTTTGGCGCAGCGTCGCAGGGATATGTGTGGGCTGCATTTTCAGTAAGTTCTTGTTTAGTCTGAGCTGCTAAATCTATTGTTCTTCGTTACAGATGGCAGAGTTTGGGCCCTTTCTCCAGGGAAACGTGAACAATGCATCCTTTTTCCAGGTGCTGTGCTCAGTTCTCAGTTTTGCATAAGCATGTGCTCACTGAATTAAGTGAACCCCCTTTGCTTCCCCTCTCCCCCCACAAGTCCCACCTCGGGGTTTACCCCCAGAGCTAATGGGCTCGGCTGGACTCTTGCTCCTTCCCCCGCCCCGGCCACATCCTTAGCTCCAAACCCACATACAGCATGGCCCCCCCACATGGCTGCCTGCAGAGGGCAGCACAGGGCAGCCCTAGGTATGGGGCAGCACAGCTGGCCCCCCCTGGGGAGATGCAGTTCTGCCTTGGTACGGACAGAGACAGAGGCCAGCCGGTGGCTCCGGTAGAGTAACATGACATCTCAATATTATCAGGACCATCCCCATATTAGGGGTTTTGTCTTATATATGCAACTATACCCCACCCCCAAAAAAGTGTCTAGAAATAGCAAGTGTGAAAAAATCAGGTCACCCTAGGCTCCGGGGGATGGCAGCAGATCAGGAAAATGCAAGGCAGAGCCACGGTAGGTGGAGCAGAGGAAACAAAACTCTGCTGAAGGCTCAGGATGTGTGTGGGGTGGGGAATGAGGGGGGAAGGGGGAGGAAGAGATGCCCAGAGTTGGGGAGACGCAGGTGGGGTGTGGCAATGGGCCCTGGGGATCCAGAGTGGGCTGGATTGGCAGGATCGGGGCATTTGGGGTAAGGGGGGGTCTCACCTTGATGGAGCAGGTCAGTGCAGGGCAGCCCAGGCAGGTGGTCTCATGGCACAGCAGGACATTGCAGAGGGACCAGAGCACAAAGTTCATGGTCTGCTAAGTTGGAAGCCCTGCGCGGGGTTGGGGTAGGGCGCAATCGGGCCCTGGAGCTGCTCACGGCCTGTACCTTGGACTCCATGCAGGGGTGGTGTGGGGGCAGAGTGCAGGCAGCTCTGGAGGAGGGGCTGTGGAGCCCAGGTTAGGTCAGGAAACTAAACAGAACCAGGCCCTATATACCCCTACTGCCCCCAGGAGGGATCTTCCTCCTCCCTTCCCCAGCTAGACCTGCCCCTGCTCCACCCATCCACCCCTAATAGGCTGGCCACAGGCAGAGAACAGAAGACCCGAGGTGCACCAATGCCAGAGGCCCTCACAATGGCAGGGAATTGATGAGGTGAAATATACCCAGATAATCTGGCACGTGACCTGCACCCACACACTGCAGAGGAAGGTCAAAACCCCGCAAGGTCTCTGCCAATCTGACCTGAGGGAAAATTCCTTCCCAATTCCAGATATGGCAGTCTGTTAGACCCTGGATATAAATGACCCAGCCAAGGATCTGAGAGAGAGAATGCTTGATTTCACCTCCAACCTACCTAGTGTCCCATCTCCAACTGGGGCCATCCCTTCAGAGGAAGGAGATCCAAAATTAATAATAATAATAATAATAATAATAAAAATTAATAACGCCTCCCAGAATACACTGTGGGGGAGAATTGCTTCCTCAGTGGCTGGCTGAAATCCTGAGGTATGAGCTATAGGAACATAGGCCATAAACCAGAAGTGAGTGTAATGTTCCCCTCTGGTGTTATCCGGACCAGTGATCTGCTAGGTCACTCCAGTCCTTGACTCTGAGAGCCAGCCTTACCCTGCTCTGCTGTGAGAACCCCCACTCTTGGGGTTGTTCACGCACAGCATCTGGCATGTAAGTTGCTCCTTGGATTGTGCAACCAAATGACACGAGCCAATATCTCCGGCCCCAGACACAACCCTAGGAACCTCCATCTTGCAGTGTCCAGTTATACCCGCTGTACACTACAAGCTTATATGAGTTCATCAATTTAACAAATAAATTGATATTTATGAGGCTTGTTATCCCAAGGGGAGTCTCTGACATGCTTCAAACCAAACGCACTGCTTCAGGTCGAATAAACAAACAGATTTATTAACTACAAAAGATAGATTATAAGTGATTATAAGTCAAAACATAACAAGTCGGATTTAGTCAAATGAAATAAAAGCAAAACGCATTCTAAGCTGATCTTAACACTTTCAATGTCCTTACAAACTTAGATGCTTCTCACGACAGGCTGGCTGGTTGCTCTTCAGCCAGGCTCTCCCCTTTGATCAGCACTTCAGTCACTTGGTGGTAACGTCTGTAGATGTAGGTGAAAGAGAGAGGAAGAGCATGGCAAACGTCTCTCCCTTTTATCATGTCCTTTCTTCCCTCTTGCCTTTGCCCCCCCCTTCAGGGTCAGGTGAGCATTACCTCATTGTAGTCCCTTCTGACCAAGGTAAGGGCGGTGACTAACTTGAGAGCCCAACAGATCTTTTGTTGCTGCCTAGGCCAGTGTCCTTTGTTCCTGTGAGGCTAGGCTGGGTTTGTCCCATACATGCCCTGATGAGGTGTGAACTGCCCCTCTGCTCTTGGAGAATTTTGCCTGCATCTTTTTAAGCCATGAGGACACATTTTCAGCCTCATAACTATATACATGAAATTACAACCTATAACATTACTATAATAACAATGCTCAGTGCATCATGAGCCTTTCGAAGACACCTGACATGACAAACTTTGCATTAGACATCACACAAACATATTATAAGGATGAACATGGGGGTGTAGGGTGTTCCCACGAGGTGCAGAATGTCACACCACCCTACTCCACTGGGTCCCAGCCCAGGGCCCTAGCAAATCCTCGCTGCCCTCAGCCTCCTCAGTTGGCAATGCACTACGCAGCTCAATGGCTGGTCTGGGATCCAACAGAGAGCACAGCAAGTCTGCCTCCTCCCCTGTCTCAGCCACAGATGAGTTACAGGGCCCACCTTTTATACTTTCTGTCCTGCCCTCTGTGCTTCCAGTGTGGAGGGAGGGGGTTGGCTCTGCTCACCAGGGGGGTAGGTCAAAGGCAGCGTGTGAACCGCCTGTTTGAGGAGGCTCAGTCTCCCCTGGCCTGCAATACCCAGGGCCCATGGGGCGGGTAATGGTCCCTCCCTCTCAGGACCGGAGGGAGGCCACTTGGACTCATTACAGGGTAGTATTTAATCAAGCTGGAGCCAGGCAAGAACAAGAATAAGCTCTTATTTCAGAACCCCAAGAGCTGAAGGATGATGGATCTAGGGATTTGGTTTAACCCATTATAGAGGAGGGCCAGACAAAAAATTCCAGTCAGCATGCAAGCTCCCCTCCCCACTCTTTGGCTGGGGGGTGGGAATTCCAATTTAGCTTTCTGGGAACAGCTGCTGCACAAATCATCTATTCAAACATTGGGCGATCTTTTTCAGTTTAACCTTAACTCGGAATGTCCTGGCTCTCCACATTGAGAACTGAACTGTTCTTCCAGGATGTTGACATGCTCCCAAGTGTAACATGCTCTGACCCTTAACTCCATCTTAAGGAAATTTTGGTCAAGGAATTTGTTTAGTTTTTCATGAACTGACAGGAAGTGTGTCGTCACAGCTGGGTCACTGCTTCCCGCCCTCTGCAGAGCTTTGTCGCTCCAAATGTTCTTCGTCCCCTCCCCCTTATATTTCCTAATGAAATCCATGAGGAAGGGAGGGCCATAGTTCTGAGCCATGCTCATGGCTTCTACACTCACTCATCCCAAGTTCACCCTCCAGCACACCAACCCACTGATCTGACAGCTCTGCCGGCTGCCGTCAGCCACAGCTGCTCCTGCGGTGCTCCCACACTCCAGAGAGTTTCCTTTTTGTCACCACCAGTGTAATAACTGGGCAGACAAACTGACCCCACTTGTGAGCGCCACCGTGAAAAGTGAGTTAAAGGTCATTAAATGTCACAGTGAGCCTAGAATAATAAATGTTGGTGGGAAAAGGTGCCAGAGGGAGACAGCCAGACCAAACTAGTTCAAAGGAAAAGGAAAAGGGATGTAATTCAAGGAGAGTGCGAAGATCATGCCTGGTAAACAAGAGGAGTGTGGAACTGGAAATCAATGCCCCAATATTGGCAGGTCAGACATCCAACCGAACTGTTGGGCAGAATAACGAGGGGATGGGCGATCCCACCAATCACACCCCGTTGGCGTCCTCCCAATGGGGCTAGGGAGGGGGGCATTGAGTAGAGGTGAGGCAAGCACACTCACTGATTGAACAAAAGGGAAGGTGCAGGGTTCATCCAGATGGCTGCCACCCCCACCATTTCCTGGGACCCAGCCTGACACCCTTGTTCCATTCTCATCCTCATTCTGAGACGTTCTGACCAGAGCAGGCCACAGAGAAGGGACCCAGCTGACACCATCACCTTCATGGGCTTTGGCTAAATCCCGTCCCTCACCTGGGTGTGAGACTTTGTCTTTCCCCCTTCCTCCCATGTGTCCTTTTCCTTCCCTACCTTATGTCTTCTCTTGCCAATCCCTCTCCGTTTTCCTTCTGTCTAATGGAAGCCTGACTTCGTTTGCGAGGCCTGCCTGTTCACAACACCGCTGGGACCAGACAGAGGCTACTAAATGCAGTGCCCTGAACAGCCGGATAAGGTACAAGTTTGCCAAGTCTCAGAATGGCTGCTGAGACCAGGTGCTGTGTTTTTCCAGCAGTGAGGTTGAAAGTGAAAAATCAACAGCAGCAACCAAAGCTGCATTTTCTCTCTCTGCTGTTCTTCTCTTTCCCCTTGCATGGGACTTGTTTTGTCGTGAAGCAAACAGGATCTGACATTAACAAGAGCTCCAGCTCATGTCAGCTAACTTTCTCTCTTTTCCACAGAGCTCAGTTATTATTTTCCAGACCAGGGGTTCTCAAAATAAAAATGTTGGTGGCCTCAGAGTGCAGCCATCCATTCTTGCTGGTGGCTGCTCTGACAATTTTTCCTAAAGTACTTAATGAACTTTAGGAGAAACAAATAAATATGCACATATACACATCCAAATCATTGTAATTAATGTAGGGTTTGGGACTGGTTTGTTTGTTTTAGAAGACTCAAAGATAATGTACAGTTGTCTCTATTCTTTACTGGACGTATCGAGAATAGAAATACAAAGAAGGTGCGTCTTTTTTGTTGTTGGTTCTTTTGCATTTTTTTATTTTACTGGCTAGCTAGTAAGTCTGCTGCTGTGAAAAGTGATCCTTGTCTGTTAATATCTCTTTTCACAGCCTCCCAGCTAGCTACTAGGTCTGCTGTGAAAAGTGACATTAACAAATATACAAATATCAATTTTCACAGCAGACTTCTCAGCCCCAACTCCTGGCGACAATTTAAGCCCAAGATGTGGAGGTGGGGAGGGAGGCAGCAGGGGTCGGGGCAATGGGGGAGGGGGTGAGCCCGGGGTTGGCACCCCCACCACATGGCTGGGGGATGGAGCTTACCGCCGCTTGGATGGAGCCTGAAGCCCGCCACCCCACGATGGAAACCTGACCACACCACACCTGGAAGGTGGGGAACTCACTGGCTGCCTGCTCCTCCAGTGTTTGTGTCTCCAAAGGGGGGCAGGGTCCAACCCCTGCTGGTAGCCTCCGGGGAGGGGCCGCTACCCCCCCCCCCGTAAAGCCTCAGCGGCTGCATTTGAGAAATGCTGATCTGAGTAACTGTCAGACAAGGGCTAGGAAAAGGGAGGTGGTCCTTCTAAAGACTCTCCTGCTAAAGGGAACAAGGGATGTTGTTAGGACGAAAGCCTTACTTAATGCTTTACATTTTAATTGTTTGTCCTTCTTTTGCTGCATCTCCAATAAAGTGTTAAAAGCATGTGTTGCCATCAGGGCCGTACCTAGCCATTTTGGTGCCCTACGCAGCCCCCCCATGGGGGTGGGCTGTGTGGGGCCACAGGCCTCCGCAGGGGGCGGTAAAGGGGCGCTGGCCCCAGCCTGCTCTGCTCCCCTGGCTCCCAGGCTTAAGGTGGGGGTCGGGGGAAACGGCCCCCCAGCACTCGCCAGCAGCGTGGCTGGTAGCCAGGGGAGCAGAGCAGACTGGGGCCGGGTCTCTCTGCTTACCGCCGCTGGTAAGTGCAGGGAGCCCGACCCCTGCTGCAATCCTCAGGGGAAGGGCTGGCTGGAGTGGGGGCAGGGCGGGGGCGGAGCAGGGGCGAGAAGAGGCGGGGCTGAGGCGTAACAGGGGCGGGGGCCATGGGGAAGAGCGGAGCAGGGGCTGGAGCAGCACACAGCTGCGTAGGGCACCAGGAAATTCCTATGCAGCTGTGTACTTTGCATATGGGTAGGGACGGCCTTGGTTGCCATGGTGCCAAGCTGGCCGTGGTCTCTGTATGCCAAACCATAAACCTTGTGTTGAGTTAGACACAAGTGGGGCCATGTTAACACCTTTGGGACCCTATATGCCATCTAAATGAATACACCACCACCAAGTTGCAGTGAAGGGGCTGAGTCTGTTACCCCCAAAATTAGACTTTTGACACCCCGCCATAGCCTGCTTAACTCAATTTATTAATTCGTCTGTTTTGGTAGGTAAAAGGGGGTGGCCCGCTCTCGAGGATTTGCCAGGCTTTTACCGCGGGTTTCTGTCCGCCCTTTGGAGGACTCCCTGGAACAGACTACCTCTGTTGACCCTTGGAAGGACATGGATACAGCATTCCACTCAAAGGATTGACATCCAGCCAGTATTCTTCGAAAACAAAATTATTCTTTATTTAGCACAATATTCCTTAATACAACAAATTTATTAAACGAACAAAGAATCCATACATTTTCTTAACAAGGCATAACTTCTGCTAGCACAGGTACATACCAAAGTATTCCAAATTGTAATATCAGACCATTGAAACAAGAGCTTCGAGTGGTTACATTCCATATGGAATGGCCAGTCACACACAGAATGCTGACAGCAAATCCTTAAACACTGACATTATAACAAACCTCCAGCTTTCTTATCCCATGCATACGTTATACTTTATATTAGAATCGCCATGCTTACCTGACCGCTGTCTTCCTTTCCCTTTGAATAGTCCTGCTCTGTCAATGGTATCATTGCCACGGCTGCTTCGTTGCCACTGCTTGCCTTTCCTTCAGCGATTTTAGCCCTTTTTTGTTTTCTACCTCTTTGGTCTTTTCTTTTGATGATGCTTCTATTACTCCCACTCACACTGACAGGCAAACACAGACTAAATGAAGCCTGTCAGCTACCTTCCTTCTACACAGATTTTGACCTATTGGGATTGCTTACTTTTACAGTCCCACCACCAATCAGGTTTAAGCCCTCTATCTGTCAATCAAAGCTGGACCTGATTAAAGACCTGTGTTATGCTTTAACTGACCCCTCTCTTCAGGGTTTGGGAGTGACTGGGATGATTTAGTTGGGGTTGGTCCTGATTTGAGCAGGGGGTTGGACTAGATGACCTCCTGAGGTCCCTTCCCACCCTGAGATTCTAGGATTCTAGGATTCTGTGACCTTTGTTTCACTTCAGCCTGCCTGCTTGCTATTGGCCGAATCGCTCCCAGACCTCCATTTTGGATTTCTCTGTGACTGCTGGTGACTGCCATTTGGTTATCGCCAGCCACAACCACCTAAACTGTAAAATATTAAACCTCTATGATTATAAACAACTACCCATATCTAAGTGTAGCCAAACACTAGGCTTCACTGGCACCACTCTCCTTGGTATTAAATTACCCAAGTTGAATGTCGTTTTCTCCCGGCTTCAGCTAGTGGTGGCAGCCCAGCGCTCTTAGTGCTGGATTCCTTACGCAGCACAGAGCAGCTGAAAAAGCTCCTGTATCAAGTCCTGTGGAGCTCCACAGAGCTGAAGGAGAGAGAGAGACATCAGGGGGTAAAGGACAGGGTTTGGGACTCTGTGATGCCCATTTGTGAGGCACCTCACCACCACCTGTCCTTAGCATGAGGAAGTCTTTTTGTGCATCAGCTCCCAGATACCACCAGCCTCTGTCAGCACAAGCATGAACGGCCAGGCCGCCGCAGACCTCGCTCTCTGTGTGCGGGCTACTGATAGGCACACACCAACCCCTGAATCTGCACAGTGCTCCCTGCAGTGCCTAGGCCCTTCACTGCACACACACAGAATTACGAGGGTTGCCATCCCCCAGGGGTCAGTACACACCAGCCTGAATTATTTCAACTCAGGATCTCCTCTGCTTAATACCACAGCACTGAAATATGTGGGGAGTGAAAATAAGACCAGATTTATTAAAGATCAGAGGTTCAAGTGGGTAGTGAGTAAGGGCAATGGAGACAGAATGGTTATATGTAAAACAGAAGTAGAACATGCCTCCTAGAGTCTAAACTTAACAGGCTGAACCCTTGTCTCAAGTAGTTATTCTCACCTAGAGCAAACTCCCAGCATCTCCAACTAGCATGGTGAGGATCCCTCTTTCACAAGGCAAAAGTGCTGTTCTTTGGCTCCCCTGGGAAAGGACAAAGAGCCTCCCACAATCCTCTATGTAAAATTTCTCTTGGGGGCCTCAGGATTTTCTGCAGGCACACGTAGACTTCTAAGGTCTGTATGTTCCTGTGTATCAGTGGGGTTCTACCTCTGGTATTTGGCTCTCTGTCTCGTGGGATTTCACCACAGACCAGGGGCCCATGAGAAGACTAGAAAGTTTGCTTGCTCCTCTGGAGTTTAAGGTCTCCAGGAGGAAAGCTGTGGGGCTGGCACCAAGCAGGGCTTATGCACCAAGTCCCCTGCAGGACTCTGTTGGTCTCCTCTTCCACGTTCCCCACATCCATGCTGCTCCCAAGATCAGCATTAATAGGAGTACTGGTGTTCCCAAGAGCCAGGTGCTACCAGATTAAAAATGGATTGTTGACCCTGGGATGGAGAGCTTGGGGACCAGGATCTGTCAGGTCCTGAAGGAACTCAACTGCCTCTTTTGAAAAGAATAAAGTATAAACCATTTACAAGAGGAAAAAAACTTTTATTTGAAAATAGTCCCTCTACAATTCACATTTATGCCAAGAAGAGCTCCACAAAAATAATTCTCTAAAGAGAAAAATCTGAATAATCACAAGCAGAACAACGTTGACCCTCCCCAACAGTTGCTGGATCTCAGAGGGCTTTGAAAGCCACAGTCTGCTTTTGGGGTGAGGGAAACAGAGTGATCTGAGATCACCCCTATCTCTATAGTGACCCCTCCATCCTGTTAAGGTAGGACTTGGCTGGTGGCGCTTTAAAAGGAGGATCAGCCAGTCAGTCTCAGTAGAAGGGTGGTGGCTGTAAGGGGGTGGTGGTGGAGTGTAGATCTCCACATCGCAAAGAGAATTTCTGGATTCCAATTATAGAACAACTGGAACATCAGGAGAGCACTGCCCCTTCATCCACTCAGCAACTGAGCACTCCAGCCGTTGACAATTTAAACAGCAGTACAAAGGCAAGCGGAGCGGAGTAATGGAAGCTTGGTGAAGTCCTCCAACTGGAGAGAATCCTGAGGGGTGGTTTAGCTGCAGTAGTCCCTGATCTTCTCCACAGACACTGCTTCTGTGAAGATCTGACATTTTATTGATAACAGGATGATGAATACAAGCACTACTGAGAGGCCCAGTACAAGGATGTCTGGTTTTGTGCGAGTAGAAAGTCAGCAACTCTACCTCTGGGTCTTCCTCCTGCAGCTTCCCCTTTGGCAGCCTGGAGAACTCCTCTAGGGTCCCCATTGTGACCACCTCCTCTTCGGCAAAGTCCCAGGGCTCCTTTGTGCGCCCCCCACCCCCTTCCAGGCCAGCCCTGGCACATGTAAGAACAAAGCAAGAGGAGAGTTGCTTTAT
Source organism: Eretmochelys imbricata (assembly GCF_965152235.1). Classification (NCBI taxonomy): domain Eukaryota; kingdom Metazoa; phylum Chordata; order Testudines; family Cheloniidae; genus Eretmochelys; species Eretmochelys imbricata. Next base: position 19,229,461 of record NC_135577.1, read on the forward strand.
AAGGTGTGTGCTACTTCCTGTTAGGCCTTTGCCTTCCTGCTATTTCTGCGTAAGTTACAGTTTCCGTTGCAATACACTCACTCACCACATCTAACGGCCCCCAACACCTCTAAATGAGCCCTGAAATCTTTTGAATAAATTGAAAACGATGTGGTTTCTACTTGAGTAGTTTCCCCATGCATGCTGGGAACTGACAGTGCTGCAGCTGACATAAAGAGTAATCAATGCCAAGGCCAATGTCTCATGCACACTGATAGGCCCTGTTTGTTTTACAACATCTGAAAACAATTTGATCTGTTCCAGCCGGAGACCTGTGCCTCAGCCCCTGCCTACAGAAGAGAGATCTGTGTGCAGCTCATGAGTAGGGCCATGCTGATGTTAGGGGTTTTGTCTTATATATGCAACTATACCCCTCCTCCCACCTCTGCCCCCCAAAAAAAGTTTCCTGATTTTTTACACTTGCTATCCGGTCACCCTACTAATGAGTCATTTGTGAGAAGAGAGATTCAGATCTGGTCTATACTACAAACTTAGGTTGATGGAAGCCCCCTTACATCAACCTAATAACGTATGTATCTACACTACCAGGTCTCTTCCACTGACCTACCTCACCTGTTACATAGATTACCTGTTACCTGTTAATTACTCCACCTCCACGAGAGGCTGAGCTCTTAATTTGATGTTGATGGATCAACAGAGAGGCAATGTAGACACAGCATTGTTTAAGTCAACTGAAATGGCCCCCAGGAGGTGTCCCGCAATGCTCCGCTGTGACCGCTCTGGTGATCGTTTTCAACTCCACTGCACAGCAGCCAGGTACGCAGGAAATAGCCCCTCCCCATTAAAGCCCCCGGAACTTTTGAATTCCCATTTCCTGTTTGATCAGCGTGGAGAGCTCGGCAGCCCAGCTGTTCATGGCGACTCAACACCCCAAACACGCTCCAGCCTGGACTACACAGGAGGTGGTGGATCTTATTGGTCTGTGAGGAGAAGAGTGTGTTTGCAGGCATAGCTCCGATCCAGCCATAGAAACGTTGACATCTATGGAATGGTCGCGCGGGGCATGGGGGAGAAGGGCTACACCTGGGACACGCAGCAGTGCCATGTGAAAATCAAAGAAATGCGGCAGGAGTACCAGAAGACAAGGGAGGCGAACAGTTCTGGTTCTGCACCGCAGATGTGCCACTTCTACAATGGGCTGCATGCGATTCTCGGTGGTAACCCCACCACTACCCCCAACCACAGCGTGGACACCTCGCAGAAGTCAAAGTCCCGGGCCACTGCAGGCAACAATGAGGAGGAGGCGAATGGGAGACAGGCTAGCGGGGGGATCCATTCTCCTCAAGAGCCAGGAGCTATTTTTAGCCCCGGAGCAGTCTAACCAGTCGCAGGGCAGCATCATGGCCGAGCGTGATGCCGGGGAAGGTACCACTGGTGAGTATGCAATTCCAATCAAACTGTAGTGATCACATGCTCTTATATTTTATGTTTAATATGAAGAAAAACTGAGGTGCAGTAGGTATCTGATTCCCAGTGGCCACTCCAGCTATTGCAGAGGGTGCCCCCTGGAAAAGACTGTTTAGGTGCCCAGGGATGGCCTGGGAATCCTCCACGGAGATCTCCAGGAAACTTTCATGGAGGTACTCTGCAATCTTTTACAGAAGGTTTCTGACGAGGGCTGCCTTATTTCTTCCACCATGGTAGGACACTTTCCCATGCCACTCCAGTATTAACTCTGCTGGCATCATTGTGGTACAGAGCATAGCAGCATAAGACCCAGGTCTGTACCCAGATGCTTGCAGCATCTGCTCTCTTGCCACCTCTGTTACCAGTGCACTCCTACCAGATGGTTGGACATGGGACCACACTTGGGACATTGATATAGACTCCTCCTCTGGAATAAGGACATCTCTCAGGAGGGCAGAGCTGGAAAGGAGTGCAGACTGTGGAAAAGGGAGGAACATATCCTCCGGCGTTATGTACATCTCCATATGCCCTGCTGTCCAAGGGGTTCTGGCAGTCTAGTCTGAAGGACCTGGTCTATCTGTGGCAGCTGGACAGTCTTTAGATGAACGAGGTGGTACCGATGGTGGGGCCAGGCCAGCGCCCATAGACAGAACCAGCGAATGACTGTCCTTATGCTGTGGTACTGAGGTAACAAAAAGAACCAGCAGGTCTTTCTTTTTACATGCCTTGCACTCCAATCTGGGGGTCTTCAGCAGAGCTGGTTCCTTAGGCTCCATATGTGTCTTCTAATCTGACCTGGACAGGCTCAGGGAGGAAGCATGTTTCTTACGGACAGCCCTTGACTGGGATCTGTCCTTGTGCCCATGAGATTGCCCTCTACTCTCATGGGGAGCCCTACAAGAAGAGTCCTTGGGCTCAGATGTTGAAACTCCACTCCAAGGCACATGCTTGGAGGGGGACCTGCTGCTCAGTTGAGGCTGATGACCGGGGGGGATCTCTGTGACCTGGATTGGAGAGGGCCCTCATACCCTTCTCCATAGGTGAAGCTCCTGGGCATAGGCACCGACTTCCCCTCTTTCGTGTGGGTGCTCGACCCCCTCTCTGCCCCTAGCCTCGGCCCCACTCCACCCCTTCCATGAGGCCCTGCCCCTGCCCCACCTCTTCCCAACCCCTTCCCCAAAGTCCGTGCCCCAACTCTGCCCCCTCCCTGCCAATATTCCAACTCCTTCCCCAAATCCCCGCCCCGGCCCCGCCTCTTCCCCGCCTCCTCCCCTGAGCACACCACATTCCCACTCATCCCCTGCCTCCTGGAGCATGCTAATGCTGCCAAACAGCTGTTTGGTGGCAGCCAGGTGGGAAATGCTGGGAGGTAGACAGAGGAGCAGGAATGCTGCACGCTCAGGGGAGGAAGAGGTGGAGCGGGGGGGTGTGGTAGCTTGGCTGCCAGTGGGTACAGAGCACCCACTAATTTTTTCCCGTGGGTGCTCCAGCCCTGGAGCACCCACAGAGTCAGCACTTATGCTCCTGGGCTTCCCAAGTTCTGGGTGGGAAGGAGTGACAGATACTGCACAGTGCAGAGATATGCACCTCACCCAGATAGTACAGGCACTGGGGATGTTCATCACTGATGGAGAAAGAGCTATGGGTAGGAGATGCAATTCTTGAATGTTGGGACTCTGGACAGAGTCCCTGAGCTGGGGAGGGGATTCCCCAGCTGGGGAAAAGAAATACTCTGCTAGCTATAACTTTAACTACTAAGCTAAAAATATATCACTGTTTACAAATATTTTCTTTCTTTGCGGATTATACAACTGAGTGAAGGAGGACACAATTCCGACTCAGATCATGTGGTGGTAAGAAGGAACTGCCTGTTATACCCTTGGTCAGCAGCATGAGGAGAACTATTGTGGATGTGCAGGCCAATGGATGCTGCTTTGAAGAGTTTCCAGACTCAGGCACGTGGTGCGCATGCGTACCCACATATGGAGTGCACCTAGGGACCAGCACTTAAAGAATAGCCCGCCCCCTCATTATTTTGTCCATCAATTAGGCCTAATATCCAACACACCAATTTGGGGTCATTAATTTCCAATTCCCCGTGTCTTTTGGCTACCAAGCATGATTTCAACATAGTTCTTAAATTATATCAGTAGGCCTTTTTATTTAGGCTAATTCCATTTTTCTTTTTCCTTTTCGTACCTTTTCCCATCACCTTTTGTTATTATAGGCCTGTAGTGGGACAGCTGCCCCTCTCCGACAGGCAGGGGTTAAAAGCAGCCAAGCGAGGCTGATCAGGGAAGCAGCCACAGCTGTGGCCAGCTCAGTCAGGACCCAGCTGGCCCTTATAAAAGGGCTGGGGGCCAGAAGCTGAAGGAGTCTCTCTCCAGCCCTGGAGAGAGAAGGGCTAGTTTTCTGAGAAGAAGGTACTTGAACTGGCGTAGTGCCGGGGAATAGGGCAAGGGAGCTGGGGAGCTCCAGCCTGGCAACTCCTCAGGCTGCAGGCCTTGTTGAAGGCCTACAGAGGTACTGGGGCTGCAGAGATAAAGCCTGGGAATAGGCAAAGGCAGCAGGTCCTAACCCCTTGCCAATGATGAGTGGCCATTGCAGACTGCAGTCTGCCCCTGTGAAAGGGGGCTAGCTGATCACTGGCAGTAACCACTGAGGCAAGGTGGGGTTGGGGGTTCCCCTGGGAGGGGAGTCCAGAGAGTGGGGGTATTGCTGGGGCAGAACCCCGACATAAAGGGCACCGGGGTCCGGGAGGAACACGGGGTCAGCAGCAGGTGAGACACCAGCCTGCAGAGGATGCTCCATGTACTGGAAAAGAGCTAATTCCCAGATGACCAGCGGGAGGCGCTGCACCGGTGATGCTTTGCTACAAGGCCATTGTGCTATCTGAGGAACTTTCATGTGCCCTTTACAATGGAGCTCACAGTAATATTTGGGTAAATTTGATGGCCCAATAATTACACCAAGTGGCAGGGTGGGGGGGAATTTAGGAGGGCTGTAGAGAGGGGCAATTGCTTTGGCTATTGTTGAGTAGGAGCTCACTGGTGATACAGTCCTGCAAGAACAACGGCCATGCATGCAGAAAGTTAAAAGTGTTATTCCTGTATCGAGCTAGTCTCAAGCCCCAGCTCCGATGAAGGCAAGAGGGGAGATAAGAACAGCTGCATCCTCTGGACACACTCTATAATAATTATAACAAGCCAACGAGTTTCTCTTTATGTAGAAACAGTTGCATCTATAATTAGCCAGTAGCTGGGGCAGCATTTCAAGGATTTCCAAATAAGGCTAAACACACAAGGGCAGCATGAACACGTATGTGAGTAGCCCAGTGGAGAGCAGTGATGAAGTATCCCTCCCACACAGGAGGGAAATGGCTGGTGGGCTTGAGGGCCCAGATCCTCAAAGGTATTTAGGCTCCTAACGTCCATGGAAATTAGGAGCCTAAATACCTTTGTGGTTCTGAGCCTGAGGGCTTAGAAAGCACTTTCACAAGACAGAGGGGTTTGTTTTGCTCACTCTTTCCTGGGAATCTGGTTTCTTCTCTCATGGGAGACTCTAGAAGGAAGCCTAGACCCCATCAGGCCAGCCTGACCAGCCCCAAAGAAAGCAAGCCCCCTGAGCAAAGGTCAAATTCTGATTCCATTGAAGTCATCGGGCAAAACTCCCATTGGCTTTGGTGGGACTAGGTGTGGCTGCACCCGAGCAAACCAAGCCTTGCCAGACTCTTGAAAGAAGTGGAGCCACAAGCCCTCTTTGGAGCACATCTTCAGTGGCACAAATTGTTATTGCTCCATTGACTTCAACAGAGCTATGGCAATTTATGGGTTAGGGTTAGGATCTACCTCTTTATCATCTACCTGTCATGGTACCCTGATCACTCACAATAATGGGGACTCACTAACTGGTGCTTAACAGAGACCTATTGCAATCATATATATCTCTGATGGCTAAATCTCTGTTCACTTATTAAGAAGCATCTTAATGTCCCTCTTTAGAAGAAAACACTTCTACAACACTGGAAAGACCAAGACCCTCCTTCTTTAATCAAATGAAAGCAGGAAATAGCTCAATACTTACCAGGGAGAAAATTACTCTCTCAAGAAGCAATCACCTGGATGAATTCTTCTTCTGGGAGCTTCTACAATATAGGATATCCTAGTCCATCAGTGTCACCTACTAAGGTGACCTACCACCTACAATCCCCTCACTCCCCAAACATCCATACTTCTCCTTATCCATTTTCCTCATTTCTATCCTCTTCCTGTCTCTCAGTTCTCTCCTTTCCCGCTTCTCTCTTTCTACACCTCTTTCTTAACCATCAGATACACACACGTTGCTCACCAGCAGAATTTAGGTCCGGCTTGCCACAAAATATATAGGACATTCCCTGGGCTTATGAATGGCCACTTAATAGCTGGCCATTGTGCATGTAGAGGAGCCAGGCATGAGCTGACTTTTGATGAGTATGGGCAAGGCTGAGCATGGCACTGAAAGCTGGACCTCAATTCCACAGGAAAATTCTTGGAAGACAAGAAGATCTGAAGATATCATAGTGCACATGCTGAGTACATTATTATATCAGTTACTTAAGCCTGCACCAAGAGTGGCCACCTTGATGCACATAGCCACATACCCACAGAGAGACTCTCCTACACTCCAGCTAGGTGTCCCTTCCCTGAATCCTCTTGAGGTCAGGATTTTGAGAACATGTCATCATTAGGTCACACATCCAATTCAACTTCCACACCTTCTAGGGCTTGGCATCCTAGAGGGCCAGAACTTGTAACACAGCTGGAGTAAGGTTCCAAGAGAAAGGCCACTGGACCCATTGGGCCCCTTCCAGTGTGTTTTGGGGGGCAGGGAGTGTGTGAGCATGCTGTCTTGGAAGTTCAGACAGCAGCAGACATACACACCACAGTCTCTCTCTCTCACACACACTCACAGCAGCAGCATTCCACAGTAATCGGTTGCTTTGTCCTGGAGCAGATAAGCAGCCGGCTGTCAAAAACAGAGCTCTGAAAGGGGATATCCGCATGCCTGCAGCCAAGTTCAAAACAATGACCAGAGTGGCCACTTGACCTTCAGGGGATTATGGGACGTTTTCAGCAGCCGATCACAGTGCAGTAATGCAACACCTTGTTTACACGGACAGCCGGGCGTTTCAGCCGGGGAGCAGCAAGCTTTATGCTTCTTGTGGAGGTGGATTACCAGGAGCTCTCCAGCTGCAGAGTCCAGGCACTCTAATTGCCTTGCCAGTGTGGACACCTCAGGAGTTAGGGCACCCGGGGCTGATTTAATGCGCTCTAACTTGCAATGCAGCCAAGCCCTAAGAGAGTTCCCTCTTGTGCTCAGACCATACCTCACTCCTACATGCCACAGTTATTATTAGGCTAGAAAGACCACTGCCACTTCCTTGCAGCACTAGCTCCAATTCATGCAGGGTGTGACTGCCCACCTTGTGAGCAGGGATCATCAGCAGGAGCAGATCACATGCTTACAGTGTCTGGTCTTCAACGGTGCTGGTTTATGATCTACACATCCCTAAGTAGCCTAGGACCTAGTAGCCTTACAGACCACCTTTCTCTGACTCTCCAAACCATCTGCATTAAGCTAGCTACTTCCAGGGTGAAGCTTGAGGGGAGCAGGGGCATCTCAATAGCAAAGACCAATTCACTCCCCCGGAAACGTGTATGAGCCTCAGTCCATCCACTTTCAGAATTTGCTGCAAGGAACCTCCGTTTGTCCAGCCTTTCCAGTAACTCTGAACTCTTGGTTTGATACCCTGGCATTCAGATGCCTCTTTGTGGGGTAGTGTAGATACTTCTCACGGTAAATGTGTAATTGCTCCTTATTCAATCCATTCAAAGAACAACCAAATACAATAGGGATAACAATACCTAATAATAATAGATTTGTATTACAGTGAAGTTCTAGATTGAAAAGTGATTATAAGACTGCATTGAAGGGTCCATTGTTCTTGCCACTCACATATTTCCAGATCGTGTTTGTTCCAGATCATGTATAAGTTAAAAAGAAATCGCCAGCCTCACAAACTCACCTTGGGATCTGAGAGTCAAGCTAGACGCTTTCCCTCTCAAGCACCATCCCCAGGAACAAAGATTCTGCAGGACCCGTTCTGCCTTTACTTACCCCTGTGCTATCCCATTGCCTTCAAAAGGTTTGCAGAAGTGTGGGTGGAACTTAGCAAACTGTTCTGCAGAAGAAGGGAGAGGATGCGTCCCAGTCTCCCTTCGCTGTGCTGATGCCGCAGCAGATGTAATGGGAGTAAAAAGCAGTAAAAATGTACCTTTGGCACTAACATCAGGACTCTGAATATGCAGATATGCTGAGTGAGAAGATGCCATTCATACACAGCATGATATTTGGTGCAGTGCTTAATTTGTGCCAGGGCTTGCTACAGCTCACTTCATCACTCAGTGGTGTGACTAAGCCATCACCAAGCATCATAAGTGACACCGACCTAAGTACCGGCATGGACAGCCCTATGTCAGCCGGAGAGCTTCTTCCGCTGACATAGCAATCGCCGCCCATGGGGGCTGAAGTAGTTAAACCGACGGGAGCGAAAGGAAGCCAAGGACACTCTAAGGCCTTGTCTACACTTACTGGGGGATCGACACATGGCAATCAACGCATTGGCGGTCGATTTAGCGGGTCTAGTAAAGACCCGCTAAATCGACTGCGGATCACTCTCCCGTCAACTCCTGTACTCCACCTGATCAAGAAGAGTAAGCGGAGTCAACGGGAGAGTGTCTCCTATCGACATGGCGTAGTGTGGACCCCACAGTAAGTAGATCTAAGCTACGTCGATTTGAGTTACGCTATTCACGTAACTCAAATTGCATAGCTTAGATCCACTTTCCCCTGTAGTGTAGACAGGGCCTCAGAGATTGTGGAACTTGCCACAGAACTTGAATCTTTCCTTGTAGCAGCTCACCAGAGGAGAAAGCAGCTGGGAGTGAGGAAGACAGAAGCGGCCTAGTAGGTCTGATGTCTAATCTGGTCCATGACACTTTTGAAGGATTAGAAAGGGCGATACATTGGGTTCGTAAAACAAGAGGAATTGGCAATAACACAAATTAAGGGAAGCAGTTCAGTTAAATGCTGGTACTGTGGGAAAAAAATCGGTCACAAGAAGGTTTGTTATGAATTTAAGGCACTCCTGGACAGAGCATCCTAAGGTGCCTAGTGAATGTCCCTCTCACAGTGGAGGAAATGGGATGACACCAAGCTGAAGGGGCAAGGTTTGGGGGTAAAGGATCAGCCCCAAAATTTGCGTTTAGATGAGAGCAGTTGAATAACACCAATGGGAATTTGGCTATTGAATGTGGCCCTGAGAAAAAGTAAGAGAGAATTTTGGGGATAAGTGCTGGCTAGAAAGGGGCTCCGCATTGTGAGCAAAGACACTGTTTCTTGTTGTGTGATTTGTGCTGTATTCATGAAAACAGGACTTTGTAAATTCTTCTAAATACACAGAAATTGCATCAAAGAAACACCTGACTCCTACGTCAGTTTCTCCCAGCAGAAACAACCCTCAACTCCCTGGCTTTGGCTAAATGACTGGGTCAAAAAGGGGTAACAATACTATAAAGTGACTCCACTTTATGGGCTAAATACAGTAAAGTCAATGGAGATATACCAGGATAAATTTGGCCTTATAAATTTTTGTTACAAAATAAGATGGGATGTGTGATTGAAGAATCTCCTAGTCAAGAAACAGACCACATCTTCTCATGTTTTCACTGCTCTGATCTTTCCACTCAGCGGTGCAGATGGCAGCTTTTCAGAACCACAGTGTGACCTCTCTGAACGCCCTCACAGACACCTCTGCGATGAGCTGATAAACATAGAGTGCATGGTTTGAACACCCTGACAAAACCTCAAAGTGAGAAGATGGGCAAATAATTCCACCAGCCAGGGTATTTTTCTTTAATGCTAAGCTGCTCTTTTTAAAAAGAGACAGTGAGCCGGGGAAAAATAGAATTACAAATAATACCTCTGACCCCCCACTGTGGAAATTCCCCCCCTCTCAGCACTGAGAGAGTGATGCACCATCCTCCCCACCGCTGAGGGCCTTCCCTCTAGTCACTAGCTGCCTGTCTCAGAGCTCCGCCATTCTGTTCTTCAGTAGGCAGCATCTAACAAACCTAATTACAAACCACCCAGCAACAACAGCCTCTGGGCAAAACCTCTCTCTTAACCCATAGATTCTCTCTGACAGGTGCCACAGTCCAGGGCCGCCTTGTGACTGAGGCTCCAGACTGGGACTCAGCAGAACCAGGGGAGTTTCTGGGTAACCCTGTGCAAGTCACTGGGGCCAGGATTGGTGCTTCAGGTTCCACAACTGCAGACCCGGATTAAGATTTATTGGGGCTCTGGCCACAAAGAAGATTTGTGCCCCCACATCCTGGAGGCACTGGAACTGAGGGACCAGGGAGGCCATGCCCTCCCCCCCCCCCCCCAACCCGCCGCACTTTTTACCATGGGCATAGTAGTCTCATTCAGGCACAGTGGGTCAGTGGCAGGGGCTGTACTTCGCAGCAGGGAAGCTGATAAGCTAGCAGTGCCAGCCTCTTCCCAGTGGCCCTGGGGGGTGGGGACATGGGCCGGGCACCCCAGCCCCCATCCAAAGCAGGTGGAGAGTCTGGGGCTCCCCACAGCAGCTTGGGCTCCCTGGTTGGTTCTTACTACTGCCCAGCTCTGGCTTCCTGCCTGGCCAGGGGGCAGGGCCCAGGGGGAAAAGGAGGAGCAGGGGTGGGGCCCCAGGGGAGTGGGAGGAGCAGGGAGCAGGATCGCAGGGGGAGGAGGAGGAGCAGGGCGCGGGGCCCTGGGGGAGGAGGAGGAACGGCAGGAGGAGGAGTCACAGTTCCACATCAGTGGTCTCCCCACTTCTATACAGGTTCTGCCGCTCCTACAGGGGCCCCCAAATTGGCTGGGGCCCCTGAGCACAAGCCCCATGGGCCTGTGCGTTAATCCACCACTGCCCAGCTGAGCTGCCCTGGTGTCAGATTTTCAGAAGTGTTGAACACACACAAATCCAACCAAAGCCAATGAGGTGGGGGTGCTCAGTGCCTCTGAAAAATCAGCCCCAACGTCAGGGGCCAGTTTGGCAAATAAAGACCTTAATGTCTCCACGCCTCCCTTGCCCGACTGTAAATTGGGGGTTCTAATAATGGCAGTACCACTTCTCCACCTCGCAGGGGTGCTGGGAGGATAGATTCATTCATGTCTGTGGGGTGTGCAGAAATGACACGGATAAAGGCCACATACAGCCTTGGATAGACTCTCTGGTGATGGGGCCAAACCCCTAAATAGAAATCTCAGTCGTTCTCTTCAAGGCACTCAGAGCCCTGGGCCCAGGGTATCTAAACGTCTGCCCACAGTTCAAAGGAAAGGGCTGTGGTCGGAAACTCCTCACCCCAGGCTCAGTGGAACTTTCTACCACAAGGGTAAAGCTCGTCTGTGCAGGAAACATTACCACTTCAAAAGTTATTTTTCCTCCCTTGGTATCCTGCTGTCAATTGAATTGTCTAGTTAGTCTGATCTCACACTTGGTAAGGCAATTCACATCTTTGCATGTATTTATACCTGCTCCTGTATTTTCTGCTCCATGCATCTGATGAAGTGGGTTCTAACCCACGAAAGCTTATGCCCAAATAAATTTGTTAGTCTCTAAGGTGTCACAAGGACTCCTCGTTGTTTCAGCTTTCTCTGGAGCTGGCCCTAGACTGGGGGACAAACTCCCTCAGGAGCTAAGTACCATACAAACCTCACCACCTTCCTCTCCAAGGGCAAAGCACATACCTGCCTCTCTGATATAAACCCAGAGCAGCATGTATACGGAAAACAAAATCAAACCCAGCACTGCACATGCCCTGTGGAGAGGATGAGCGAATCAACCACGTGTCAGATGCTAGGCACATCGCTTAATGCTTGACTGGAAGGTGCTCAGATGATGGGGTGGAGATGGCATAGGAGCCTGTATTGAATAGAAACCCCTGCTGCATACAGGACTAAATTCTAACACGGGGTCTGCTGGTTTCTGTGGTGTTCTGGTGATTAAGGTGGTGGCGGACTGGAAATTCAGCAATCCCTTTGAGTAAATTTGAAAGCAGAGAGTTTATTGTATTTAACTGGCAAATAACTAAGACATTTGTGACAGGGGCCTGTTTTTTATATATATCAAATTAAGCTACTTTTATGCTACCCGTCGCCAGAGTTGCTCTTGGACATGTGGCAGCACCAACAAGAGCCTTTGGCACTCAGGAGTCAAGTTCAGTCCCTGCTGCAGATGTCTGGACTGACAGGTCACTGTATTGCAGGAGTTAACTGAAAGGAAGCTTTTCACAGCTCGATGGGCTTTGGGGGCCTAGGAAAGCACAAGGGGCAGCTGAGGCTTTTGGCACTGGAGAGGGAATTCATTTCCTTCCGCCCCCCCCAAGTCCCATGAGACTTCAGGCTCCCAAGTGCCTGTGGCAGGGTGGTCTTCTCCTTTAAGGGCCATGGGCCCAGGGGTCAGCCAGTGGGGTTCAGTTATCAGAGCCAGCTGGGAAGGGGTCTGGTGATTGCTCTGAAGAGCTGAGAGAGCGCAGCTGAAGAAGGAGCTGTAGGAAGGATGAGGTAAGTCTTGGAGCAGGTGGGGAAGGGCTGCAGAGGGCCCCTGTAGCCTGCTTTGCTCAGGAGAATAGCTTTGCTTGTGTTTAAAGCAGTGATACTCAGACCAAGGCTCGGGAGCCACAAGTGGCTCTTTAATGTGTCCCCTGTGGCTCTTTGCAGCACATGATATTAAAACACGGTGTGGTTTTGATTATTAACCAATCAGGACACTTTTACTATGTTATCAACCAATTAGCCAGTCTGCAACACACAAAAGAGTGCTTTCGAATGACTGTCTCCACAATAGAGCCCAATGTCCCAGCACTTGCTTCAGAGGAGTGTTACATCTCTCCCTGATGGCCATGCAGGTAAGGATCATCATTTGAGGTTTGAATAGCACATAATTCTGAATAATCATGGTTTAAATAACATTAAGATTTCTGTCACAACACCGGCTGAAGTTGATATAATAATACTGGGTCAATCATTTTGCTCTGTGTGTGTGTGTGTGTATATATATATATATATATATAGTGACAGGGTCAGGCCAGAGGCTACAGGAGAATGATAGAAGGCAGATATATTAGCCCCAGGTTAAGTAGGTCCCTTTTCCCTGGGTAAGGTAACAGGGAAGTTCCAGAACAATCAGGAACTTTCTGGAAACAGTTACGGCAGACAGGCTGATTAGAACACCTGCAGCCAATCAAGAAGCTGCTAGAATCAATTAAGACAGGCAGGCTAATCAGGGCACCTGGGTTTAAAAAGGAGCTCACTTCAGTTTGTGGTGTGCATGCGAGGAGCTGGGAGCAAGAGGCGCAAGAATTATGACGTGATTGGAATAACAGAGACTTGGTGGGATAACTCACATGGCTGGAGTACTGTCATGGATGGTTATAAACTGTTCAGGAAGGACAGGCAGGGCAGAAAAGGTGGGGCAGTAGCACTGTATGTAAGGGAGCAGTATGACTGCTCAGAGCTCCGGTACGAAACTGCAGAAAAACCTGAGTGTCTCTGGATTAAGTTTAGAAGTGTGAGCAACAAGAGTGATGTAGTGGTGGGAGTCTGCTATAGACCACCGGACCAGGGGGATGAGGTGGATGAGGCTTTCTTCCGGCAGCTCGCAGAAGCTACTAGATCGCACGCCCTGGTTCTCATGGGTGACTTTAATTTTCCTGATATCTGCTGGGAGAGCAATACAGCGGTGCATAGACAATCCAGGAAGTTTTTGGAAAACATAGGGGACAATTTCCTGGTGCAAGTGCTAGAGGAGCCAACTATGGGGGGAGCTTTTCTTGACCTGCTGCTCACAAATCGGGAAGAATTAGTGGGGGAAGCAAAAGTGGATGGGAATTTGGGAGGCAGTGACCATGAGTTGGTTGAGTTCAGGATCCTGACACAGGGAAGAAAGGTAAGCAGCAGGGTACGGACCCTGGACTTCAGGAAAGCAGACTTCGACTCCCTCAGGGAATGGATGGGTAGGATCCCCTGGGGGACTAACATGAAGGGGAAAGGAGTCCAGGAAAGCTGGCTGTATTTCAAGGAATCCCTGTTGAGGTTACAGGGACAAACCATCCCGATGTGTCGAAAGAATAGTAAATATGGCAGGCGACCAGCTTGGCTTAATAGTGAAATCCTAGCGGATCTTAAACATAAAAAAGAAGTTTACGAGAAGTGGAAGGTTGGACATATGACCAGGAAAGAGTATAAAAATATTGCTCGGGCATGTAGGAATGAAATCAGGAGGGCCAAATCGCACCTGGAGCTGCAGCTAGCAAGAGATGTCAAGAGTAACAAGAAGGGTTTCTTCAGGTATGTTGGCAACAAGAAGAAAGCCAAGGAAAGTGTGGGCCCCTTACTGAATGAGGAAGGCAACCTAGTGACAGAGGATGTGGAAAAAGCTAATGTACTCAATGCTTTTTTTGCCTCTGTCTTCACGAACAAGGTCAGCTCCCAGGCTGCTGCGCTGGGCATCACAGCATGGGGAGTAGATGGCCAGCCCTCTGTGGAGAAAGAGGTGGTTAGGGACTGTCAAGGTTCCTCCCCCACTCTGAACTCTAGGGTACAGATGTGGGGACCTGCATGAAAAACCTCCAAAGCTTATCTTTACCAGCTTAGGTCAAAACTTCCCCCAAGGTACAAAATATTCCACCCGTTGTCCTTGGACTGGCCGCTACCACCACCAAACTAATACTGGTTACTGGGGAAGAGCTGTTTGGACGCGTCCTTCCCCCCAAAATACTTTCCTAAACCTTGCACCTCACTTCCTGGACAAGGTTTGGTAAAAAGCCTCACCAATTTGCCTAGGTGACTACAGACCCAGACCCTTGGATCTTAAGAACAATGAACAATCCTCCCAACACTTGCACCCCCCGTTTCCTGGGAAATGTTGGATAAAAAGCCTCACCAATTTGCATAGGTGACCACAGACCCAAACCCTTGGATCTGAGAACAATGAAAAAGCATTCAGTTTTCTTACAAGAAGACTTTTAATAAAAATAGGAGTAAATAGAAATAAAGAAATCCCCCCTGTAAAATCAGGATGGTAGATATCTTACAGGGTAATTAGATTCAAAAACATAGAGAACCCCTCTAGGTAAAACCTTAAGTTACAAAAAAGATACACAGACAGAAATAGTTATTCTATTCAGCACAATTCTTTTCTCAGCCATTTAAAGAAATCATAATCTAACACATACCTAGCTAGATTACTTACTAAAAGTTCTAAGACTCCATTCCTGGTCTATCCCCGACAAAGACAGACTATAGACAGACACACAGACCCTTTGTTTCTCTCCGTCCTCCCAGCTTTCGAAAGTATCTTGTCTCCTCATTGGTCATTTTGGTCAGGTGCCAGCGAGGTTACCTTTAGCTTCTTAACCCTTTACAGGTGAGAGGAGCTTTCCCCTGGCCAGGAGGGATTTCAAAGGGGTTTACCCTTCCCTTTATATTTATGACAGGGACTATTTAGAAAAGCTGGACCTGCACAAGTCCATGGGGCCGGACGAGTTGCATCTGAGAGTGCTAAAGGAATTGGCGGCTGTGATTGCAGAGCCATTGGCCATTATCTTTGAAAACTCGTGGCGAACGGGGGAAGTCCCAGATGACTGGAAAAAGGCTAATGTAGTGCCAATCTTTAAAAAAGGGAAGAAGGAGGATCCTGGGAACTACAGGCCAGTCAGCCTCACCTCAGTCCCCAGAAAAATCATGGAGCAGGTCCTCAAAGAATTAATCCTGAAGCACTTACATGAGAGGAAAGTGATCAGGAACAGTCAGCATGGATTCACCAAGGGAAGGTCATGCCTGACTAATCTAATCTCCTTCTATGATGAGATTACTGGTTCTGTGGATGAAGGGAAAGTAGTGGATGTATTGTTTCTTGACTTTAGCAAAGCTTTTGACACGGTCTCCTACAGTATTCTTGTCAGCAAGTTAAAGAAGTATGGGCTGGACGAATGCACTATAAGGTGGGTAGAAAGTTGGCTAGATTGTCGGGCTCAACGGGTAGTGATCAATGGCTCCATGTCTAGTTGGCAGCCGGTGTCAAGTGGAGTGCCCCAGGGGTCGCTCCTGGGGCCGGTTTTGTTCAATATCTTCATAAATGATCTGGAGGATGGTGTGGATTGCACTCTCAGCAAATTTGCAGATGATACTAAACTAGGAGGAGTGGTAGATACACTGGAGGGCAGGGATAGGATACGGAGGGACCTAGACAAATTGGAGGATTGGGCCAAAAGAAATCTGATGAGGTTCAATAAGGATAAGTGCAGGGTCCTGCACTTAGGACGGATGAACCCAATGCACAGCTACAGACTAAGGACCGAATGGCTAGGCAGCAGTTCTGCGGAAAAGGACCTAGGGGTGACAGTGGACGAGAAGCTGGATATGAGTCAGCAGTGTGCCCTTGTTGCCAAGAAGGCCAATGGCATTTTGGGATGTATAAGTAGGGGCATAGCGAGCAGATCGAGGGACGTGATCATTCCCCTCTATTCGACATTGGTGAGGCCTCATCTGGAGTACTGTGTCCAGTTTTGGGCCCCACACTACAAGAAGGATGAGGATAAATTGGAGAGAGTCCAGTGAAGGGCAACAAATATGATTAGGGGTCTGGAACACATGACTTATGAGGAGAGGCTGAGGGAACTGGGATTGTTTAGTCTGCAGAAGAGAAGAATGAGGGGGGATTTGATAGCTGCTTTCAACTACCTGAGAGGTGGTTCCAGAGAGGATGGTTCTAGACTATTCTCAGTGGTAGAAGAGGACAGGACAAGGAGTAATGGTCTCAAGTTGCAGTGGGGGAGGTTTAGGTTGGATATTAGGAAAAACTTTTTCACTAGGAGGGTGGTGAAAGACTGGAATGCGTTACGTAGGGAGGTGGTAGAATCTCCTTCCTTAGAAGTTTTTAAGGTCAAGCTTGACAAAGCCCTGGCTGGGATGATTTAATTGGGGATTGGTCTTGCTTTGAGCAGGGGGTTGGACTAGATGACCTCCTGAGGTCCCTTCCAACCCTGATATTCTATGATTCTATGAAGAAGCTGAGAGTGAGAAAGCGTACTGCTGGAAGACTGAGAAGTACAAGCATTATCAGACATCAGGAGAAAGATCCTGTGGTGAGAATAAAGAAGGTGTTGGGAGGAGGCCATGGGGAAGTAGCCCAGGAAGTTATAGCTCTCACTCAGTTGTTACAGGAGCCACTGTAGACAGCTGCAATCCACAGGGCCCTGGGCTGGAACCCGGTGTAGAGGGCAGGCCCGGGTTCCCTCCATCCCCCCAACTCCCTACTTGATACCGGAGGAGTTAACCTGGACTGTGGGTCCCACCAGAGGGGAAGGTCTCTGGCCTGTTCCCCGATCCACAAGGTGGATCAGCAGAGTCTGCGGGGATTGTTCTTCTTCCTTTTCCCCATGCTGGCCAGTGATGAGGCTAAGTGAGTAAACGGCAGATTTGAGCCACGAAAGTGGCCAAACTGAGGGCTGCCATGAACCTCTGAGGCGAGCAAATCCGCCAATAAGTGCAGGACCCACCAAGGCAGAGGAGGAACTTTGTCACAATATATATACACTAAATGTTTCTGTAAGAGACTTCAGAAGACTCTGTGATGGCCTAGCTAGGGAAGAATGCTTTCTCGTGCAGATGGTTACTATCGGTCAGTGTCGGACATGAGGAACCGGTCGAAACCGGTCCTCAACCGGCCTTGAGTGCCTCGTGTGGCCCCTTGCCAATAAAGGAGCATGACCCCTTAGTAATTATACATGAGCTGATAATGTTAAGTGTATATTAATGCCTGCTATCTGCCCCTTCGTTGGACTCCGTCCCAGGCATTGTTCCGGTGCGCTGGGCTCTCCGCCTTCGTGACAGCAACGCTTGGAGTCCCCATTGCGGGTGTGTCACTTACCTTCAATAAAGCTAATAATTCGCTGCTTTGCCGCGTTTAAGCCTCGCTTTTTCGGAGCACCCCTGCCAGGCCCCCCAGCTTCCCTGTCATACCGTTTAAATATGAATATATAGTAAGTGGAACAATTAATTCTCATGGCTGTGGCCCTTTTGGGTAATGTTGTTTTGACTCCTGAACCACTGAGGTCAGAGTATTACTGGTTTAAATAATAAAACTGTGCCAAGAAGGAAGGGCCTGAACTGACTCTGGGTGTGATATTAATCCTTCCTGGGCTTGGGAGAGAATGCCAGCACCCTATATAATTATTAGGGCTGTCAATTAATCGCAGTTAACTAATGCAATTAACTCAAAAAAATTAATCCCGATTAATCACACTGTTAAACAATAGAATACCAATTGAAATTAATTAAATATTTTGGATGGTTTTTCTCCATTTTCATATATATTGTATTCTGTGTTATGTTGTAATGGAAATCAAAGTGTATATTTTTGATTATAAATATTTGCACTGTAAAAATGACAAACAAAAGAAATAGTATTTTTTGATTCACCTCATACAAGTACCGTAATGAACTCCCTTTGTTGTGATACTGCAACTTACAAATGTAGATTTTTTTTAAAATTTTTTTGTTACATAACTGCACTCAAAAACAAAACAATGTGAAACTTCAGCGCCTACAAAGTCCACTCAGTCCTACTTCTTGTTCAGTCAGTCGCTAAGACAAATAAGTTTGTTTATGTTTACAGGAGATAATGCTGCCCTCCTCTTCTTTACAGTGTCACCAGAAAGTGAGAGCAGGCGTTTGCATGGCACTTTTGTAGTCGGCATTGCAAGGTATTTACACGCCAGACATGCTGAACATTCTTATGCCTCTTCATGCTTCAGCCACCATTCCAGAGGACATGCTTCCATGCTGATGACACTCATTAAAAAAATGTGTTAATTAAATTTGTGACTGAACTCCTTAGGGGAGAACTGTATGTCCTGTGCTCTGTTTTACTCACATCCTGCCATATATTTCGTGCTATAAACGCAATTTCGGATGATGACTCAGCACATGCTGTTCATCTTAAGAACATTTTCACTGCAGATTTGACAAAACACAAAGAAGGTACCAATGTGAGATTTCTAAAGACAGCTACAGCACTCAAACCAAGGTTTAAGAATCTGAAGTGCCCTTCCAAAATCTGAGAGGGAAGAGGTATGGAGAATGCTTTCAGAAGTCTTAAAAGAGCAACACTCCGATGTGGAAACTACAGAATCTGAACCACCAAAAAAGAAAATCAACCTCCTGCTGGTGGCAATGAAAATGAACATGCATCGGTCCGCACTGCTTTGTATTGTTATCAAGCAAAACCTGTCATCAGCCTGGATGCATGTCGTCTGGAATGGTGGCTGAAGCACGAAGGGACATATGAATCTTCAGTGTCTCTGGTACGTAAATATCTTGCGACACCAGCTACAACTGTGCCATGCAAACGTCTATTCTCACTTTCAGGTGGCATTTTAAACAAGTGGGCAGCGTGATCCCCTGCAAATGTAAACAAACTTGTTTGTCTGAGCAATTGGCTGAAATACACCTGGGTTGACTTGCAGGCTCTAAAATTTTACATTGTTTTATTTTTGAATGCAGTTTTGTTTGTACATTTGTAAGTTCAACTTTCATGATAAAGAGATTGCACTACAGTACTTAGGTTAATTGAAAAATACTTTTTTTTTTACAGTGCAAATACTTGTAATCCAAAATAAATATAAAGTGAGCACTGTACACTTTTATTCTGTGTTGTAATTGAAATCAATATATTTGAAAATGTAGAAAACATCCAAAAATATTTAAATAAATGGTATTCTATTATTGTTTGAGTGCAATTAACTGTGCGATTAAACACAATTAATTTTAATCACTTGACAGCCCTAATAATTATGCCAATATAACTATGAAATGCAGACCAAGTCTCAGCCTTACAGGCCTTGTCTACACTTGGATTTGGAAGCTGTTAGCTTCTGTGTTAGCAGCCTGCTATAGACAAGGCAGTGAGCCTAGGCTTTAACTTGACCACTTTAACAGGTGTGAAAGGCACACTGATTTGAGGCACAGTGCTGTGCAAGGTGTGAACTGCACTATCCCTGGCGTTTGTCTATATTAGGATTTTTATTTGTTTATTTTTAAAGGAGCCCAGACTAGGGGAGAAATTCTGGCCCCACTCCTGGTAAAACTCCCATTGACTTCAGTGGGGCCAGGATTTCACCCTAGGTCAGAACTAGATCACCCCATTTTAACCACAACCTTTTATCTAGCATAGATGCAGGTTGACACCCTTTCAGTTGATCTAACTGCTTGGAGCTGACCTTGGGAGTTGGGAGAGGACCCTGACCTTGACCAGCTACATTGAGACAAAGGCAATGTTGCCAGTTCTTGTAAGTCTCATGAAATTTGGTGGGTTTAAAACACAACAAAAAAACCTTCCAACTCTGTGAATCTTGTAGTTAGCTGTGACTCTCAGTAACTGGGTGTCATAACTGGGGAGACAAGATTGAAAATGTGGCCTGAGTGGAATAGACAAGCTTGCAATTCAGTGGGCAAAGAAAAAGAGCCTCAAAGGTATTGTATTTTTTTAAAGATCTCATAATTTTTGAGCACTTGGGGTTGGTTACACTGAAAATGCATGTCACGATCCCTGAGGGTATAAGGGTGGTTCCCCTCCCCTTTGAGAGAAGCCTGGGAAATGGGAAATGAAACCAAGTGTGCAGATGGTTGGGTATGGTGTGATGAAATCTGGAGGGGAGCCAGATGCTGCTGTGTGTGAGGGCTCTGCCTTCAAAATCGTTTTTTGTTTGTTTTTGGTTTTGGTTTTTTTAAAGACAAACGTGATTTCCCCTCCTCCATTCAGACACCCTGATATGGCAATATCTAATACAGCCTCAATATAAAACTCTCTGCACAGAAAGAGTTCAGCACACTAGGCATGCCCCTAAATGACCCTGAACAGTAACCCCAACCCAGACAGCACCCTAAAAGGGTTCTGTGCTGTAAGCTCTCTCCTTTGTCTGGAGGGGCACTGGCAGAGGAGCTGGCTCTAGCCCAACCTGTCTCAGGCCTGGTCTATGTGGAAAAAGTTAGGTTGACCAGTTATATCCCAGACACACCCCTGATGAACATAAGTGTCACCGACAGACGCGCCAGTGTGGACCGTGCTATGTTGGCAGGAGATGGTCTCCTCCTGACATGGCTCATTGGGGGTGGTTTAATTATGCCAATGGGAGAGCTCTCTTCCACCGGCGTAGAGCAGCTACACGGGAGACCTTGCAGCAATGCTGCTGTAAGGTCTGTAGTGTAGACATGGCCTTAGTTCAGACGTCCTAACCCTGGTGTAGACAGTGCGAGGTCAGCAGAAGAATTCTTCCATCAACCTAGCTACTGCCTCTTGGGGAGATGGAGTCTCCCCTTGGCATCAGTTGTGTTTTCCCGGAACCGTTACAGCACAGCAGCTGCACCATGGTAGTATTTCAAGCCCGGAGGCTCCTTTGTGCTAGCAGAGCAGCTGAACAAAAGGAGTCAACGCCCAGGCTCTCTTGCTAGTTCAGGCAGGCTGGCATGAATGGCTTTGAGTCTTCAGGTTTCCCAGCTAAATCGCCTCAGGCAGGAGGGAAGAATAGAATGTGGCTAAGAGAAACCATGGCAAAGGTGAGGCTTAAGCGGGTTCCTTACTACCCGTTCTTTAATCAAAAGCGGATGGGTTGTTTGTTTTTTTTTTAAATTTCAGCAGTGCGAGGTTAAAATATAGGCAGTCAAAACCCAGTTCTGTATTTGAATAATTATTAGTGAATGTTAAATAGGTTAAAAAATCAACCTGGCCTATCTTGGTGACGTTTCTAAGAATTGAACTGATGACTTTTTAGGAAATTTTGGCCTTTGAATAAAGAACAAGGGACCAACTTTTAGTCTCATGTTGTCTAACGAATGGGAGCTGAAATAACAAAGGGAGGGACTCTCAATCTGTCTGTGGGGATGGGGAAGTGGCCCTTTATGGGGAACTGGGCTCACCCCCCAGCTATTGCTGGTCATCTGCCTCCCAGGTGATGGGTTGCATTTGGGCCAGAGACCAGGCATCACCTATTGGTAAGGTAGCCCAGGGATGGGGTTTTTTATAAGAGGGAAGTGGGGTGTTGAGTCAAACTCTTAATAAACCAGGCTGCAGAAAAGGAGAGTGGTGTTTCCCTTGACTGAGGCAGAAACAGGTTCTGACACCGGATGAGGTAAGACCCTGTTAAACAACTGTGTTGGTTACTTTGGTGCAAGTCCATGTGGACATTCTCTTATATTGGATTCAGAGTTTCCTGTTCTGATAACATTTAAACTTTAAAATAGAATATTCCACACACTCTGTGTGTTTGTTTAAGTGTAATTTTCAAGAGCACTCAGAGCTAGACTAGAATCATAGAATATCAGGGTTGGAAGGGACCTCAGGAGGTCATCTAGTCCAACCCCCTGCTCAAAGCAGGACCAATCCCCAATTTTTGCCTCAGATCCCTAAATGGCCTCCTCAAGGATTGAACTCACAACCCTGGGTTTAGCAGGCCAACATGCAAACCACTGAGCTATCCCTTCCCCCGCTGACTAACTCTGTTGCCATTTAAATAAATGGCTTAACAAACAGACAAAACAAAAAATATACAGCAGGCAATGCTGAGCACTTCTGAAAACTGCATCCTTTCCTTTTAGCCCTCTGATGGCGATGAGAACCTGAAGTCAACAGTGTGATCTGCCTGAGTCTGCAGACAGCCTGAATCAAAAGGTTCTACGGGCTGTGAACTCTCACCCATGGGGAATTAACACCCAAACATCATGGCCAAGATTTTACACAAATAGGAGTTTCATGTTAAGCTCCTAAATCCATATTTAGATTAAACAAGATGTCTGACTTGCCCAAGTGCCAAGTAGCCTTCAGCTCCCGCCTCCCACTGACGTCAGTCATTTCACTTAGCTGAAATGGGGAGGAGATGCTGCTTTGCAAAGTCCAAACATTGTTACTAGTCACAGCTGATCATGTTCAAAGAAACCTCCAGTTTCTGTGCTTATCTGTTGTGGTGGGATATCGTAGAGGGTAAAGACAGAACACTCATTGCGTCATTCTCTACAAGGAGACCCCTTCTTTTTAAAACATGTTTCCTGGTTTGTCCAATCTAAAATTTCCTTTTCTAAATGCTATCCCCTTATTCCTTATTATAACCAGGATGAGAGGGGGACAGCAGTCACCAAAGAAGGGGCAAGAGAGGAGGCAGGGAGGGTGTGATGAAGTGGGAATTTCTGTAGTATTTGTTATGAATGAGATGTATGCCTCAGTTTCCCTTATATGCTGCAGGGTTACCTAGGCGGTGGTTAAAGGTTGGCTGCTGAGGCCTTCTTGGGGCACACCTGAACTGGGACAAAGAAAGGTCAGTGGGACAGGACTTGGGGCTCTGTGCTGACCAGGGTGGACTATGCTGTAACTTTCTTTTCTCTATGCTAACCAAGGACTTCCTATGCTGTGTTCCAACCTCTTCTGATTTACAGTGCAGGCTGAGTGTTACTGCAGATGCTGTGGGGTGGGGGGTGCATTGCTCCCTAAGATTGTGCAAGTCTCCCTTAGGGATTGGCCTCAGTTGCACTCACTGAACGGAGCTCACAGTGTGAAACAGGGGTGCTGAAGGGCCAGAGGACCAACCTAAGGAGGTGGTGAAGTCACATGGCTGGCCCTGAAGGAAGAGTGAGACCCCCAGGGGGTCTGGGTCCCTGAAGAGGTCCTCCCAGAGACTGTTCCAAAGCTGGGGTCACTGCACCATCTTGTGGATCCGTGACAGAGGGTAATAAGGGAGGCTAGGTCAGGGTTACAAAAGTTGATAGCCCTGTTGCATGGCAGGGGTCCATTCCCAGGGATCCCAATAGCTGCTGCTACATCTTGCCTTTATTTTGAAAATCAAATGTTAATAAATATAATCTTGACCCAACCCAGCCACCTCAGACTAATCCAGTCAATTATCAAAACACACACATCACTAGCGGGTACAGTCAGGTGAGCTCAGCCCCCTGATACAGGCAAGGATTCTTCTGCCTTTTATTGGACACTTGTCTGTAACCTCTCCCACTGACGCTCCTTGGCTGTAGTTGCTGCTCTTGGTGTCTCTTCCATACGGTGACTGGATGGGATGGCAGGAAATACTATCCACGGTATGCTGGATGTCCTTGAGAAACTGAAAGCTGGCATCCATGTGGGTTTTCTTTAGCTGTCGTCTGACTGTCAAAGGTGGTTATGACATATGACCTTAGTGCAGATGGTGTGACACTGGCAAGCCAAGTGCCAGCTCTGGCCAAGGCTGCAGGCATCAGCCAAGAACTAACAAAATGTCAGTACCCTGTTATAATGCAATAGCAAACATTTGCATTGTATATACCTCTGTAACTAAATAACCCATCAAATGAGAGAGAAGCTGTATGTAATGCAAATGAAGACCTTTAACAGGAAAGTGCTAACTCCTGCTCATGGAAAGCAAATGATCAGTGTGTGAGAGATCAGAGTCTCTAGGTGCATCTCTCTTCCCCATCGTGAAAGAGAAGACCCACATGGGGGGGCCGTGCTATCAGCTTGGTTTCTGTGAGCAGAAGCTGTAAATATGGACACAAGGAAAAATTCTTCATCTCTGAACTGTTTGGATTCTAACAGGTAGAATAACCGAGAAAGAAGACAGAGATCCTCAGAGTTTTCTGGGTAGCCCTGAAAGACTTCTGGGAAACTGGCTCATTACTACATCTCTGCTACTTTTGAAATTATAGAAGCTCACCTGTATGTATTTTATATGTAGCTCACCTGTACGTATTTTATATGACCCTGCTTTAACTCTCATTCCTTTCTCTTAGCTATGAAACCTTTAGTTAGTTTACTATAGAATTGGCTACCAGCATCTTTGGTGTGAGATCTAGGATGCAAATCAACCTGGGTGAATGACTAGTCTCTTGGGATTGAGTGTAACCTGAAAATTTTGTGACTTTTGGTGTAAGTGACCACTTACTACATAGTACAGCTTGTCTGGACAGCAAGATAGACTGGAGTGTCTCGGGGAAGTGTCTGTGATTCCATTATAAGAATAATGTAGTACTTGTTACTGGGTTGGTGAAATCTAATGCTAGAACATACCACCAAGAAGGGTGTCTGCCCTGCTTTTTGACAGTCTGATCTGAGGTTGACACACTTGGTCGTGAGTCATTCCAGAAAGCCTGACAGACGGTATCACTGTTAACTTGGCAGGTTGCCAGCCACTTCTCCGTTTGACACTCTTCCCCCCCTTCCCCCCCCATTTTCAATGGAGACAACTTTTTGGCATTTTTACCATGGTGTTCCTCCTTTTCTCATTTCCTGGCCTATTGCTCTTTTGTGACTAGTTTGGGTCTTTGGCTCAAGAAGTTTGTTAGATGTTGGCACTATGGTTTTTGTGCTTCTGTCCATAAGTATTTGAACTGGAGATCCTCCTAGATCACTGTGAGATGTGTCATAATATTCCAACAATACTAAATCAGGGTTAGTTGAATCTACCAGGACTTTCTTAATCAAAGGTTGTTGTTTTTTAGTTTGTGCTGACTCCTCTAACTCCTTTGGTTCTGCCTACTGAGTGCTTGACAATACATGATTAAGTTGATATATCAAAGAGAAATGTTGCAATGACTTACTCATTAACTCTGGGCCTCTCATTAAGAAAGAGCGGACCAGAGTTAAACTCATCTGGAATCCCCTGATGAGGAAACTGATTGATTTTTACAGTGTCTGTTACATTTGCTACTTGATGTGTTGTGCAACTGTTTACTGCAAAACCATCTGTACAGTAATCTGCCCTGTTTAATTCCTAGTTCGGCTAGCCATGTACCAACACCTATCAGGAGTCTTGTATGGTTTCAGTAGCCCTTTTGCACTCTGCTACCAGGACTGATCACAGATTTCACACCTGGACACCACATTCATGCCTAGAAAGAACAAAACTCTCTGGTCTCTGGTCTTACACATTTCAGTGCATAGAACATTGATGTACGCTTAGTATTTCTGAGCATGCTCTGTCGTGGTATGACACAACATCCTGTGTACAAAAATCTCATATGTAGCAACTTCTCTTGATAGACCCGACAGATTTATGCCTGGAGGCGCCTGGGCTCCTTTTATTTCCTGTCCAGCTAGAACTATTCCCTCAGGCAGCTGTGAGATGGGCTTGGTTTGTGTTTCTTGTTAGCTTGTCCACCCTCATTCCAGAAATGGGTCTGTGTCCTTCTGGGTCCTCTCCCAGCTTTCTCTAGTGCTTGTGAGAGCATGGCTGTTCCCAGAAGCTCCTCGCAGGGCCAGTCTCTACTTCCAGGTACAGTCACACTGAAGGATAATCCCAGCCTAGTGCTGTCACACACAGGGGAGCCTGCCTGGCCCAGTCCCCCTAGAAGGGTCTGTTGGGAGCCGAACACACCAATGGCAGTTCCTAGCTTTGCTTTCGGACCTGGTTGGGCTCCCAAGTTCTTTCTCTGGCTGTGCGGCCATCCGCTCCTCCAGCGTGAATCACAGCAGCCTTCCTTGGGTTTCAAACAGCCCCAAGGAGCTAATGCAGCGGGGATCACTGGGACACAGAGCTTTCCTGGCCACAGTCCCCTCTTCCACAGCTGCACCCCCACACCGTCTATGGGGGATAAGGGAGCATAGGAGCTAGTGTGATAGCCCTGTCTAGCAGAGGGGAGCCTGGACGCTGCAGGGAGCCTTCTGTGGCAGGCTGCAGCAGCGCTGGGGCGCCCTGCGCTAGTGCCATGGCATAAAGCAGATGCAGCCTGGAGTCTGCATTTACCAGGGGAAAGAGGAAAGGGAGCAGGCTGGCCAGATGGGGAGGCCTGACTCATCCATTTCCCAGTGTGTGGGTTGACTGAGGACAGATCAGTGTTCTGGCAGCCTGCAGAGGTGGCTTCCCAGAACTGCTCTTGCAAACCCAGATCTGTCTGTTCTCTGATATGGAACAGCCAGCGCTGAACAAAGAAACACATGTTTCAAAGGCCACACAGAGACTCAGCTTTGGCATGGAGGCTGGTGGGAGAGGGAAGAAACCTCTTTCCCCCTTGCACACGGGCCAGTCGCAGGTGCTGTGCAGGGACTGGTCCCTCCATGCACCCCTGTGAGTGCACGGAGCCCCTAAAGGGCCCCCCACATGCTTTCCCCAAGCAGGGCTGCTCCTGCTGCTGCCCCATGTGCCTCCAAGTGGCTTTCAGTGGCCCTAGCCTTGCGCCCACACAGCCTGGTGCTGCTGTCAATGATGTTGGTGGCAAATGGCTTATTGATCTCAAAGGAGAGGGGAGCATGCTTAGCTGGGAGGGGCCTACGTCAGAGACACCAGAGGACTATCCAAGCCTGCCCCAGCAGGAGTGTTAGAGCTATGTGGTACCTAAGAGCAGAGTCCACACCTCACCAAATCCTGTGGGGTCCAGCCCAGCTGGCAGCGTGGACGGGTCTGGGATTGATTCCAGGCCATGCAGGGCTGCTCCGCTGGCCAATATTCAGGGGCTGTTTCTTTTAGGTGGAAAATTTGCTGTTAGGAGTCAGGAATATTCTTCGGTTCAATCCTGTTTATTTATAAAATGCATGATCTTTTGTCCCTGAATGCAGCAGGACCAAACAGCAGGCAATTTCCTTGCTCAGAAATCCCCAAGTCCATCCTTCCAGCCAGTCCTGTGCCCCAAGGAGCTCTGTCTCTGCTCTGCCTCAGGGCCATGATTATGACTGCTTCCCTTGCTGTCCATAGGCTTTTTTTTGTCTTCCTCCTGGCTTCTTATCCCTAACACATACAGCTTGTCTAACAATTCCCTACCCCCTGTATTTGTAACTTGTCTCAGGGAAACCCCACAGCCCACACAGATTCACTTCTCAGGCCTTTCCATGTGACCCAGGACCTTGGGCGGTGGGTTCTATTGTTTCCAGCTATCAGTACAGTAAATGGGCTTAATTTCTCCTTCCATTTAGCCTGAAAGGTGCTTAGCACAACCACCAGCTCTAACCAGGCCTGGGGTTGTCTACAGACCAAAGACCCACTAGATAGTAGCTGCTACCAACGCCTTCCAGCGTAACAGCGGGCTCAACAGTTTTCAGGCATATTTGACCTTTCTGAATCGAGACCTTAACCAATTGGAAACCAATATAAAAAATGCTTGATGGAAAAAGGCGGTTTCCTTAGTGTCTCAGATGTCACAGGAGCACAGACAAAACGGGAAGGGGGGTGAGCTGGTTATATGTCACCACTCACAGCAAAGGGGAAACACAGGCTGGCTTGGAAAAGCAATGGACAGACGGTCTGACCTGGCCTCCCCTTGCAACCTCCGTGTTAGCCACTCCAAAAGGGGCAAGGAGCAGGCAGGGCCATTGCACCCTCACCCCCACACACTCCAATCTCCCCGCCAGCCACCGCCGCTGGCCAGCTATAGAAGGAATGGTCTCTGCAGTGCCCAATGATGCTCAGAGCATAATGCAATGGGGGCAGCCATCTTCATAGCACAGAATCCGAGAAGATTAGGGTTGGAAGAGACCTGACGAGGTCATCTAGTCCAACCCCCTGCTCACCCCCTCTGCTCTTGCTAAATTTGGCAGTGTCACTCCTGGCACTGGCCATGTGCAAGGTGCCCAGGGACCATCTGACAAGGATGAAGAATTGCAGGAAGAGAAATGTTTTTTTCTGACACTGAACAAGGAGCTTTGTCAGCATAAGAAAAGCAATCCTGTTCCCGCAGCTAATCTCTGCTTCTCCCTCACCCCCAGGGGCTTCCTGCTACAGTGCTAAAGGGCTTCCTGCTACAGCCCCAGCCTTGGGAGGGGTGTCACCCATTGGTGTGGACAGGCTAAACCCTGAGGGGCAGGAAGAAGTGTTGCTGCTCTTCTCTCTCCTCCCACCCCTTTTCGTTTTCAGTATGAAGAAAGAGGATCTATAACAGGAAAGGGAAGCAGGGCATGAGTGAGGAGGAGCAGTCCTACCTCTGCAGTTCTCCCCAGCCCTGTTACTCGATGTAAGCAGTGTCAGGATGAGCTCCACCCTGACATCTGGTGGTGAGGTGTGGCAAGTTATGGAAAAGAACTTCAGGGGCCGATCTCATTTGCATAGGCACACCCACCCCGCCTAGAATGAGGCCATAGCTGCCCAAATGGTCACTTTGGCTGCTGTGGGATCCCCAGTGTCTCTGTTATTGGGGCAGGAAGAATAAATTGTTATTACCCTGATTATGGGAACTGTGCTTGGAACTGTACTTGGCCTTTTGTTATGATGGAGGGACTCACCATCAACTAAGTAGCACTCACTAGGCAAGGGTCATGGGTTCCAAAACTCTGTGAAGGGAGAGAGGCTGGGGATAAGTATTAATGTTTGGTGGTATGGGCCCCTTAGTGAGGGTCTTACATGCTAATTGCACTTCTTCTGTCCACTGTAAAATATCAGAGCTAATTTTGATTCTATTAGGAGTCTAGTTACAGGCTGCTGAGCTCACTTTGGGCTAATAGTGTACTAGTACTGAGGCTCCCCTACTACAAGCTGAATTCACTGAGTGTTGTGTTAAGTAGTGGGGGAGCCTGAAGATATATTGTAGAGCAGTCTGTGGGACGGCTGGAGTGCCTTGTGGACAGGCTGGTGGAGCAGATCATAGGACGGCGGGAGCTGCTTGTGGGACGCGGAGCAGTTCGTGGACCGGCTGCTGGAGCAGTTTGTGGGACGGCGGGAGCTGCTTGTGCAGAGCAGAGCAGAGCGGAGCGAAGCAGTTTGTGGGGCAGCTGGCGGAGTGGAGCGAAGGCCTATGGAGCTGTGGGGAGGTCAGTTTCAGATCATGTAAGGTGCCCCTTACCTCTCTTCCACCCCCATCTCTACCCAGGTTGGGAGGTAAAGCTCTGCAGATAAACTTTCGAACTCTGGGGCTGCCCTGACCAGGGACAGAGACTTTTGGGCCATTGGACTTTTGGGACTTTGGGTGATTTTGGGTTGCTGGACTCAAGAACCAAAGGGAAAGGGCATGCCCCAATTTGCTTGGGGTGGGTTTTTTGCTCATGGGTTGTGTTACGAATCTTGATGGTGGTGTTTCCCAAACATAATGCCACATTGTTTCTCTCTGTTATTAAAAGGCTTTTTGCGACACTCAGACTATGTGCTTGCGAGAGGGGAAGTATTGCCTCTTGGAGGCGCCCAGGGGGGTGGTATATATTTGTCTCAGGTCACTGGGTGGGGGCTCGAGCCGGTTTGCATTGTGTTATTGGAATGAATCCCCTAGATATTAAATCCGGCCCTTGTTGCTGCCAACTCTTACGGGCAGAAGGGTTACATCTATGCCCACCCCTTTCTTGCAATCCCTGGCATTATTACCATAATCTCCTCCACTCAAAGGCCCTGTACATACGCCCACTTATGTATAACTCATGTCACTCAGGGGTGTGAATAAGCCCTTCCCTGAGTGACTTAAGTTACACTGACCTAAGCAATGGTGTGGACAGTACTATGTTGGGAGGAGAGCTTCTCCTGTCAATTTAGCCACCGTCTCTCACAGAGGTGGAGTTGTTATGCCGACGGGAGAGCTGCCCGCAGGGTTCAGGAAAGCAACAACCACCTAGCTAGGCTGGAGCAGTGTTTCTGGGTGTACTTGCTTTCTTCTCCTGTGGCGGGGGGAATAACAACTGGAACCGATGGTTCAATGGGCTGATCCAATCTCAGAATGTCAGTGTTCTGTAACAAACTGGGGAAGTTACTAACTCTTCTTCAATGCACACGTATCCAGGGGGCTCTAGGCGCCTTATCAACAAATGAGTCGAAACCATGATTTATCCTAGATCAGACAAGATGCCAAAACAGGTCACGAAGTGGCAGAGAACAGTGCTACTCCTCTTACAGCTGCCATCCTGCCTTTTCTACAACGGGAATATTTTCCTGGTTGGGATCAAGACTCTCTAAATTTTAATCCCACGAGGAAAACAATTTCTTTCTTTAAAGCTGATTGTTTTCTCAACATCCCCCCTCCCCACCACCACTACCACCCCCCTCCAGTCTCAAGCAGCCAGCAGCTATTGTCCTGCTTGCACTCAAAGGGCCAGATCCTGGCCTCCCCTTTATGCCAGCACAAGGGAGCAGGGGAGGTGTAATGCACCCCTTGACGCTCACTGCTGTTTTGTGAGCACTGGGGGAATCTAGGCTCTGCAGCTCCACTTGGTTCCCCGCTCGTCTCATGCAGGTGAATGGAAGAGGGGGCAGGAAGTGGGCAAAGTCTGGCTCCGCCTCCACACTGTGCCCCGCGGAGTAGCTAGGCCGGCATGTGCTGTGACAGGTAAAGACTCAGCCCCGCTTGCTCCCTCCTTGGGGCAGCAGGGAGTCTGGGAGGGGGATTGTGAATCCCCAAGGGCTGTGGTGCTCCAGGGGCAGAGCAGTGATGTGCCCCTTAGTGCGGGTTAGACTACAGATGGAATCTAGCTCAAAGGGGGTGTGGGGGGGTTAACCAGCTGTTCACAGTTTCTGTGCTCACTGAGCAGGTGTTGGTGTGCCTGAAAATAAGGCCGCCAGGATTGTATGCCCCGCGTGAGGTGCCTGGCAACGCCAAGTGGAGTCAGTGGGAGCTCTAGGTGCTCAGTATTTCTGAGCTTCCTAAACCAGCCGCTCTGGGAAATGCAGGCGGACTCGCGTGAGACAGCGAGCTGCTCTGAGCCTTTGTCTCTGGCTAGCACAGAGCTAGCTTCCTCCCTGCAGGAATGCGGGGGCCCAGCCAGCCACCTCCTCTCACAGTTCCCTCAGCTTTGAAGCCAAGCAGTCAACTGTTACCATCTGGACAAGGGATCAGTTACCTCCTCCCCCTGCTAGCAGCCTGGCTTTGGCTTTCAGCTGGGCCAGAACCTGAGCCGTGGTGCAAACGCTCCCTGAACTTTAAGGAAGTTTGGATCTGGGCCAAACTTCATGGCTGGTTCTGATATCTCCAAGGGTCTGGACTGAAGCCTGGGATCCCAAAGTTTGGTTGGGCTCCCCCATTGCAGCCCTGACCCCTATTTCTCTCTACTGGGCTAAATCAAAATCCTGGCTCCTAATCCTGTCTGGTAGCATTTTATCCCCACTTGGCCTGGGTGGACATGACTGCCTAAGGGACAGGGCAATGGAGCATTAGACCTGGGGACGATCATATTAAAAATAGATGAGATCCCTGCCTCATTCACTGAGCCTCAGCTGCGGAACTGCTTGGGGAGAGTCAACCCACCCAGCAGCTGTAAACAGGACAAAGATAATTGAATCCAATACGAGCCCTTCTGGGAAACGCCAGTGGCCAGATCTGCCAGTAAGTGCAGGCTTGGAATTAGCATGAATTAAAACAATCAGATGCAGCAGGATGTGTGATGCCCTGATAAGACATGCGGTGGTGAGAGGTTTGCCAAGTTTGTTTGGACATATGCCTGGAGGTTTCATCACATGACATAATCTTTAATTAAAAATTAATTTCTGGGGACTAGGACAATGCTGGAAAGTTGGCAGGCACGTGTACTTGGTGAGGGTTAGGCAAGAAGCGGCGTTCCAGTAACTCCAAGGCACATCAGTATGAGGCCAAAATGTACACCTGGTGGGGCCTTGTTCCCATGAGTAATATGAACTCTTAAGGAAAACGCTGCTGTCCAGGGAAGTATTTTGAAGATGAAGGGACTCATTGAACTTGGGATTAGGGCCTGTGTGAGGGAAATAACTCCACAATAGTTCTGTTTGAAGGACAAAATATTTTAATCAGCTTTTTTTAAAAGAGATCTGCTCCATTTTTAGGGCTTGCCCTTTTTGGTTTTTATTTTATTTAATTTTTCCCAGGACTGTACTGTTGTTTATTACCCCAATGACAAAAACAGGTGAAAATTGGTGCAAAAAGCTATTAATAATTTTTCTGGGTAAATATTTGGGTTTATTTTGGTGGATGGAAGGAGGAGGGAAGTATTCAGTAGATTAATGCTTTGATGAATGGAATTAATTGTAATTTGCTGCAGAACTAAAACAGAACTCAAAACCCAATACCCCCTCTGAGTTTAAGAAAACAATAGATCTCTAATCCTCAAATAAAGCTTTTCATTTGTCTAAGCAGTTTACTGTTGTAGACTTACGTATTAGCCTATAAATATTTATATTTAATAATTGGGCCACACCATTTGCAGTGCATACACTCAGCTGCATCCTTTTCTCGAGTTTTGGTTTTTACCTTTTGAATACTTCCTTGTGGCCTGAAACGTATTCTGATACTGACATTCAGTTTCTTCCCATTTTAGTGTGTCAGATCTTTAAACGGTTATCTGCTAACAGCGTGAAATGGTGGGCCTGAGATTCATCAGTACATTCAGATGCACGTGTATAACCCATGTGCCTAATAGGGAGATATCTCTTTAAGGGGCCAGCTGCCAATGATGCACTCCCGGGGCGTGGTTGCTCCAGTTGCAGTAAAAGAATAAACATGGCTCTAGAGAAGCACTTTGGAATGGAAGGGCCTCAAGCAAGAGACTTCAGCTGTGGATTTAAACTTTCCCAGAATGACCATGGGTTACTCTCACCTGCAGGGATGTGGGCAATGCATCACTCCCATCTCTTATGGGACTTGTCACAGGGAAGAAGACAGAAAGAGAGCCTTAATCTTACACACACA
This sequence comes from Eretmochelys imbricata, assembly GCF_965152235.1. Lineage (NCBI taxonomy): Eukaryota > Metazoa > Chordata > Testudines > Cheloniidae > Eretmochelys > Eretmochelys imbricata. The sequence goes on from NC_135577.1 coordinate 19,262,602, forward strand.
CACACACGGCTGCAAAAAGCTTGAATGTAAGGTACTGACTCTGTAAGACTGGCTGTAGTTAAGCAGGGCTAGCTGGTAACAGGGCAGAGGCTGGATGGGCTAAGCTGTTTCCATCGGAAAGCGAAGAGACAACTAGCAAAACTTTTTAAAAAAAAAAAACACAAACACCCCCCACCAGCCTTAGTCAGTTGCCCAGTGGGCAAGAGCAGGGTTTCAGCCGGGATCTGGACTAGTGAGCCAAGCAATGAGCAGGAGGAGGTGCTCTAGAGCCTGCTCCCATTTCAGTCCATGGGAGCTGCATCAGACCCCTTCACCTAACACAAGAACCAGGGGTCACCCCTCACCCAATGAAATTAATAGGCAGCAGGTTTAAAACAAACATAAGGAAAAAAAATTTTCACACAACGCACCATCAACCTGTGGAACTCATTGCCAGGGGATGTTGTGAAGGCCAAAAGTATAACTGTGTTCAAAAAAGAACTAGATGAGTTTATGGAGGATAGGTCCATCAAGAGCTATTAGTCAAGATGGTCAGGGATGCAACCCCATGCTCTGGGTGTCATTAAACTTCTGAATGCCAGAAGCAGGGACTGGACAATAGGGGGATCACTCCATAATTGCCCTGTTCTGTTTATTCCCACTGAAGCATCTGGCACTGGCCACTGTCATCTGGCCCACTAGTCTGACCCAGTAAGGCCATTCTTCTGCGTGGGACATCATACAGGGGCTAGTGCAGAGGTGGGCAAACTATGGCCCTGTCCTGCTCTGGCCCGCTGCTCCTGTTGGGCAGCATGGCTGGCTCCAGCCAGGTGGCGGGGCTGCAAGCTCCTGCTGCTCTGAGCAGCATGGTAACGGGGTGGGGAGCGAGGGGGTGGGATGAGGGGCAGGCTGTCCCCGGAGCGGTCAGGGCACAGGGAGCAGGGGGCAGTTGGATAGGCGTGGGAGTCCTGGGGAGGGCTGTCAGGGTGCGGGGGTGTGGATGGGTTTGGGGCAGTCAGGGGACAGCGAACAGGGGTTGGATAGGGGGTGCGGTCCCAGGGGGCAGTTGGGGTGGGGGTGTGGATAGGGGTCGGGGCAGTCAGGGGACAGAGAGCAAGGGGAGGTTGGATGGGGTGGAGGTTCTGGGGGCAGTGTCAGGGGACGGGGAACAGCAGAGGGTTGGATAGGCATAGGAGTCCCAGGGGACCTGTCTTGGGGGTGTGTGGATAGGGGTCAGGGCAGTCATGGGACAGGGAGCAGGAGGGGTTGGATAGAGGGTGGGGTGTTGGGGGGGGTCCCGGGAGGGGACAGTCAGGGAACAAGGAGCAGGGGGGGTCGGATGGGTCAGGGATTCTGAGGCGGGCGGGAAGTGGGAGGGGGCAGATAGGGGGCAGGAGCCAGGCTGTTTGGGGAGGCACAGCCTTCCCTACCCGGCCCTCCATACAGTTTTGCAGCCCCGTTGTGGCCCTCAGGGCCAAAACATTTGCCCGCCCCTAGGCTGGTGCTTCGCTGGCGCAGCAGAGCCTGGGATCAGCCTGCTGGTCAGTGAATGAGGCTGATATGGATATTGCCTGTCACTAACAGGCTGGATGTTCTGGCTGCTTTCAGCGTCTTTCCTCGCTGTAGCTAAGTGAGTTATCTCCTCACTTCCCCGGGTCCCTTCTCCCACCTCTCCCCCAGCAGCCTGCCCGGGCCATGGGGCCAATGCCAGCTGGGAGGGGAGGCTGCCTTTCTAGGGACCCTGATTGGCCTCCAAGAACCAGTTTCCTTCCCCCATTTTCTCTCCCTCCCAGCCTAGTTTACAGCAATGGCTGGGTGCCATGCTCTTGCCAACTCCTGCTGCAGGCCTACAGAGGATATGGCTTTCTGCTGCTGGGCCCCCCCCACTGTGAGTCCTCTCCCCCTGCTCCCTGGGGTGAGCCCTCCCCATCACTGCCCTCCCTCCCAGCACACTTCGGTGGCAGCACGCGCTCGCTTGGTCTCGTAGGCATAGCCCCACTCTTACGGTGTGCGCCTCTCATCGGTCTGTAGCAGCCTCTGGGGTGCTGGATTCGCCAATGGCTGCTGGCTCGAGTGTCTCCATTGTACCTGCCCTGCTCACTGCACCTCCGCTGGGACTGGCGGGGCAGCCTCCGGCTAGCTGCTGTGTGGCCTTCCAGTCCCTCCTGGTGAGCACCCCGTGTCTATCTCACGCCCCGCCTGGCCTGCTCACACGCCTGGGTCCCCCCAGGCAGGCTGAGCCCACTGGCCCCACTAGCAGAGCCCTGGTAGAAATGCTGGGGGTAGCCAGAGGCCCCACACTCCTCCCCAACCCACCGTTCGGAGCCATGCAGGCGTTTGAGAATTTTGGCCGAAAAAAATAAGCCGGTTTACAAGAGAGAAAGGAAAGTTTATTAGAGCCGTTCCCCCAGCTTGCGGTTCTACTCCAAATCACTCTATGAGCGCCCGTCTCCGCGGAGACACCAGGTGGTACGTCACCCGCAGGAGAGCTGCCACCCTTCCCCTGGAGCTCGCCCGGTCGCCTTGTGCCAAGAAGGGCTGGCTCACATCACGCCACTGCACGGTGCCCTGCCGGGCAGCCAGTGAGCAGCCCAGCTGCTGGGCTGTGGATGGAGAGTAGGCCAGTCACCCTCAGAGGAAGGGTGGTGGTGGGTGAAGCAGAGTGGTATGGGGAGAGTCCCTTGGAGGTGGCACAGCAGGGCCCTGGCATGAACCCCTGTGCCTCAGCGTGTTGGTGGAAAGGAGGACAGGGGAGAGAGCATCTCTGAGGATGAGAGTGCTGCCCGCTGTGTGTAGGACAAGAGCTGGAGTGCCACCCTGCAGCCAGGAGGAGAGCACTGCTCCTTCCCCAGCTCCCCAAACAGCAGGAGGCGGCCAGGCACTGGTAGTGAGGGAGCAAGCGGAGCTGGAGAGGGAGGTCGGAAGTGTAAGAAGTGTGGCGGGGGAGCCCTGCCTGCGGGGCGATATAACAGCCAGGACACCCCCTCTCCGGCCGGCTGCGGCGAGTCTAGTCTCCAGGATGCATTGCGTGTGTGACAGCGATGACCCCTGTTGCCACGAGGATGATGACGAGGACGAGCAAGAGGAGGGACAGGCCCAGGGCCATGATGTTCAGGCACTTGGCAGTGGAGCCGTAGCTGCTTGCGCCACTGTGGTCGCCGACGACTTTACGATCCCTGGCCTGGAGGGAGGGAGGGAGGCAAATACAGCGTGTGATCCTCATGCTTGGGGACAGGGCGTGTGAACCTCTGGGCTCGCAGTCCCAGGGCCTCAAATTTCCCTGCACTCAGGCTGGGGTGTGCCAGTCTCAGAGGGCCCCCCCTTGGGGGCGTGGGCGGCGGTGTATGAATTTCGGGAAATGGGCCTGTGGGAATCTTGGGGGGCTCACGTGGGAGAATCTCAAGGTCCTGGGGCAGTGGCTCTCAAACTTTTGTACTGGTGACCCCTTTCACATAGCAAGCTTCTGAATGCAACCCCCCCCCCCTTATAAATACATTTAAAAGTGTTTTTAATTGAACACAATTATAAATGCTGGAGGCAAAGCAGAGTTTGTGGTGGAGGTTGACAGCTTGTGACCCCTCATGTAATAACCTTGCGACCCCCTGAGGGTTCCTGACCCCCAGTTTGAGAACCCCTGCCCTAGGGCGATGGTGGATGTGATGTCAGGGGCGCTCAGAGCTTGGCTGTGGGTGAGCAGCTGAGCCCACAGGGGGATGGGTGTGTCTGAACGCAGGGGCCCTGGGGACTGGATTTAGGACCAAGCTGTGTGTTTATCAACTGCCTGCAGGAAACAGGTGTTCTTCATGGGTAGAGAGAAACAACCAGGAAACTCCCCAGAAGGCCAGGGCTGGGAGGGGCAGCAAGTTCCTGCAGCATTGCTATGCCCTCTGTTACAGACGGGCTAAGTGCGAGCGGCTGGAGACCTGTCGGATCCCCAGGGCCTGAGTTAGAGCCTTACAAAGTTGCACGGGGGCTTATCTGTGACCCCCGAGTCTGTAACAGGAGAGGCGCAGTCCCATCAGCCCTGAGGTCCCTGAGCATTTAGACTCAGCGCCCTTCTCTCTCCCAGCAGTGGGGTTTCCTACGTCTGGGGCTCAGCCCCTTGATTCTGGTTCTCTTCCCTTTTAGCGCAGCTCTGTGAGCGATAGCATCCCCTTGCCCCAGCCACACAGCTGTAGGACGTCCGCTCTCCCCTTCCCACCCCCGAGCCCCTCACCATTAGTGCTCAGCCCCCAGCAACGGCCCCCACACTCAGGGCCTCCTTTGCGGTTCCAGTTGTCTCTTATACTTGGCCAGCAACTGTTTATTATCCCCTTACTCTGGCCCCAGAGCCGGGCTGTGGCAGGAAGAGGCCCAGCGTGGGAGCGCCGCACGCTTTATCAAGGCTGGGGAGGGGGGTGGGGCGGGGGGTTGTGAAGCTGACAGAGCTGGAAAGTTGCTACTAAATTTTGTCCGCTCCCAGGGCCAGAGGGTGACTTAACGGGGCAGCACAGACTCCTGGCACCAGTGGGGGGACCCCTCAGCCCAGCCTGTGTAGCCTCAGACACTCATGCCCAGGTGCTCTCGGGTCACCCCCTTTGGGGAAAGTAAGCGGCAGGGTGGGGAATGAGAAGACACCCGTTCCAGGGGCAGAGGGACAGGCTACAGCGGCCACGTCTAGGTCAGCCTGAGACCAAGGGCTAATCCCGTCAAGGGAAGAGCTTCACCTCAGCCGCAGCCAAGTGTACGCGAACACATTCATGCCACCGCAGCCCACGGCCGCAGGCGATTGCCCCGCCACAGGCTCACCCGTGGACGCACGGCACGCAAGCGCAGGGCAGGCCCCGTGGACGCACGGCATGCAAGCGCAGGGCAGGCCCCGTGGACGCACGGCATGCATGCGCAGGGCAGAGCGGGGCACTGGCCCCTCTCACCTTGACGGAGAAAACCAGAGCCATGAAGCCGAGGCAGCAGAAATTCACATAGAGGGTGCTGAAGATGGACCAGATGATGTGGTCGCTGGGAGGGGGCAGGTACGGGTGCATGCTGATAACCGTGGAGCTGACGGTGGCCCCTGGAGGGACCACTCCGATCTCACTCTCTTCCTTCAGGTGCTCATAGTTGTGGTTTGGGAAGGGCTGGTTGCTGCGGGCCGGGAAGGTGTACGGGGTGTTGTCCATCTTCCCTCCGGGTGACCGACAGCTGCTGGCAGAGCCTAGGCAAAGAGGAATCTGCTGTAATCTCCCAGGCAGATCTCAGGACTGGGGCAGCCTGGAGCTCAGAGCAAGGAGGGAGGAGGTGGAGCTGCAGGAGAGGGCTGGCCCTTGGTTTCTGCTCTGTGTGCAGCCCTCTTTGTATTTCCCCACCTTCCCACTGTAAGTTTCAATTTCTCAGCCATTTGAGAGCAATCTGGAGAACAGAAAGGTTTCCTCTGCCAGCTGGCGTCCCAAGCCCTGCAACCACAAAAGGTCTGTGGGTAAGGTCACTCAAATCCCGATATTAGGGGCTTTGTCTTGTGTAGGACCTTATTACCCTGGTATTATCCTGATTTTTCACACTTGCTCTCTGGTCACCGTACCTATGGGCCTCAGCCCTCTTCCCTGGTATTTGCTTTCCCAGCGGCTCAGCCAACACCCTGGAGTGTCCACCCCGACGAAGTGGGCAACAGCTGAGAGTACAGCTCTTGCTGCACTGTTTACCATCACTTTTATCCCCACCCCCACCCCCGTTTGCTATCGCTGGGTGGGATGGGACCACAGAAAGACAGGCCCAGTGGGTTGAGGGCACTGCACCCCAATAGCTGGGGTAGATGTGCAAGACCCCGCTCAAGGTGTTTTACCCAGGCTCCTGCTCCTAGCACATGGAGGTCTAGAAATACAGGCTGGGATTTTTGAGAGCCCAAGGGACTTAGGCACCCAGCTTCCCACCAAGCAGTCCAAAAATGGGAGCAGGCATCTCAGACTCCACGACACATGTATGGAACAGATTAGCGCAGATGTGATGCAGCCATGAACAGCAGGAAGTAAATAGACCAGTGCGTAACAATAGTTTGACCCTATATACCGTAGATTTCCCTTTGCACCATACAGTAGAAGCCCCTACAAAGCATAGATCTCAAAGTTCTTTACAAAAAAGGGATCCGTTATCATTGCCTTCCTTTTACAGATGGGGAAACTGAGGCATGGGCCAGTGAAGTGACTTGCCAAGGGTCACCGAATGAGTCCGTAGCAGAGCTCGGAATAGAACTCAGGGTTTCTGATTCCCAGCCCATGCTGCTGAATCAAACTTGCCTCTAACTGCAGGCAGGAGTGCAACTATAACACTGACACACAGCGCACAAACACCAGTGATGGCAAATGCCGCTGGGCTAATGGGAATCCCGGTAGCGGGCAGACTTGGAGGAGCATTGCCACCATCTTGGTCTTCCAAGGCTTGTCCTTGTTTCCATGGATCTGCCCCCTTCCCGGGCCTGTGCTGAGTTCCCATCCCACGACAGATAGGTCTGTCAGGACTGGAAGTGGCGGTGTCCTATCACAAGGTAGCAGAGCCATGTTGCGATGCACTCTCATGCATTACACTTATTGGTCCTGCGCAAAATAGAGCAAAGGTGGCAACCCACTTAAATGGGGCGGGGAGGGGGGGAGATGGTCTGTCCAAGTGACTCCTGTGGCCAGGAGGTGGGTTGGGGAGCAGCAGTCTGGCAGACGGAGAAGGCCTCTCTAGGAGCCAGGCCAGGGCTGTGAGGCTCAGCCAGGGAAGCTGCTCCTCCTTCAGCTCACTGGAGGCCGGGCATCAGTGATGCGTGAGCAGGCCTGGGGAAAGTCTGGAGCTGTCTGTTTGCTGGGGGATTAGCCGGTTTGCACGTTTTCCCTGCTGGGTGGGGATTAGGGGTAGCTCTGCTGAGGGGAGCTGTCTGTGCAAGCCCTGCTGTTGCTCAGGCCCTAGGCCAGTGCCGTCTTCTCTAGCAAACAGGGGCGCTGTAGTTCTCCCCCAGTTTGGCCCCACCAGGGTCGGCAATGGCGGGAGCGCTAGGGTAGACAGGCCATGGGGCGGTTCTCACCAGCCCCAGCAGGGTTAGAGAATGGGACGGTAAAGGTCTACGCTACTGCTCCCGCCATGATTACCCTGGGTGGAGCTGCCCGGGGGGGTGAACTAAAGCTAGAGTTAGCTCGTGGAGATACCCCCGCAGGGGACCCTGCACGTACACGCCTGGCTCTCCTGTCCCAGGGCCACAGGCTCAGTTAGGAGCTCTGAGGGGCTCCCCATCTCCTTGAGCCCACCCGACAGCGGAGGCGACCTGGGACTGGGTCAACGTTTGCCCAGTGATCCGGCACAGGTGCGGGGGCGGTGACAGTCACCGATCCCCACTGTCCTGCTGGCCGCAGCCCCCCTTCTTTGTCATGAGACGCGGTGGAGACAAAGCAGTGGCAGCTGTTTCCCCCTCCTGAGTGACTGGTCAAAAGGCAGCAGAAGTGGTGCAGTTATGTGGTTTCCCATGAAGATGTGATTCTGCACCTTTCGCTCCCCTCATCCCAGCTGCTCCGCTGGCCCTGGGGCCGGGGAGCCCTCCCTGCTCAGGAATCTCTCATCTGTGCCTCTGCTCAAACAACCTCTCCCTGGGCAGCAGCACAGAGCTTCCCTGCAACAGTCAAAGGGGCCGGGATGCAAATGGCTGCAGCTGGAGCCGAACAGGGCTCAGCCGGGTGCTGGAAACAGGCCAGCGAGCATGTTCGTGCCAGGGGAAGGGGCAGCACCGTGTTTGGCTTCAGCAGGCCCCTGAAGCCGTGGTTTCTGAGAAATCACGTGGCCCATTAGCTCTCGCTTTCCTGACTTGGACAGCAGGACCCTCCTTTCCTGCCGGTTAGGTTTCTGGTGTCAAGGAAAGAGCAAGCGACAGAGCTAATGCAGGGGCGGGCCGGAGGGGAAGAACCTGGAGACATGCAGTGACTATAGACCTAGCTGTGCACTGGGCCTCTTCCGAGCTACGGCTGCCCCAGCTGCGTCACCTCTGTTCCTTCCCTGGGACGGCCCCCGCATCCTCCTTCTTACTCTTTCCAGTAAAGCCCCTGCACACCCTCTCCCTGGCACAGACCACAGGCCTCTTCTCTCACACCCTCTCCCTGGCACAGAGCCTGTGTGTGTGTGTTCATGAGGGAGAGGATCTAGGAGCAAGGCTGGATCTGGGCTTTTAACAGCCCAGCATTTAGCATCCATCGGTTTTGGTTTAGCCCGTTATAAAACTGGGGGCTCCTTGCTAAACTCAGAGCCAGCTTTCAGAACCCACCCCAGTCATAGGGTGTGTGGAGCTGCAGCATTGTCAGCCCCAGGCATTCAAAAATCATGAGTCAGACCCCAGAAGAATCAGGATCAAATGTCAGTTTATTTAAAAAAATGTTTGGGGCTCTTCTTTTGCCTACTGGTTTCTGAGCCATCAGGGTTCCCTTGGGTCACATTGTCAAGGTTTTCCTCCACAACCAAGAGTGCTAGGAGCTTAGCTTTGGGGAACACAGGGCACGCACACACACATATTTTTCCGTGACTCACAATAAACATCACAGAATTTTGCAACTCTGGATCTGAGATGTTAGTTTGGCGATGTCTCTTGCTCTCTGTTTAGGAGCCACAAGCTGTGTGTGTGTGTGTACACATGTGCGTTACCGTCCCCCTCTCCCATGCCACTTCTGCTCTCTCTGGCCCATAACCAAAGCCCAGCGAAGTCAGTGGAAAGAGTTCCAGTGACTTTGAAGTGCTTTGGATCAAGGTGTCTGTGTGTGTCCCTCCCACCAGCTGCTCTCGCTGGGTTTTGCTCTGGGTGTGCTGCAGGCTGCTCTGTCCTCTAGGGGGAGGAAAGTGTTGCAACAGATCTTCTATTGTCCTTCCTACAGCCCAGTTTACACTGATCATCAGGAGCGCAGCAGCTGGGGGCTCCTTGCTCAGAGACTACTGCTGAGCAGGCATGGGGAGTTTTAACACTGCAGAGAGTCTTCCGGATTAACAAGGAGACGGCAGACTGCTTCAAATCCAACCCCATTGGGTAGTAATTTTTAAATGATTGTTACTTAACATTTCTATTGTGGTAGCACCCAAAGGCCACAGTCAGACAGGGCCACATGGCGCGAGGCGCTGTACAAACATATTGTGACGTTCCCTCCCCCAAAGGGATTTGATGTAGCCTTGCTACTGGGACTTTCGTGGGGCTTCCCTTCCAGTCAAAGAGCACAGCTGCTGAGCTCACATTTAAAAAAAAGGAAGGTCCAGATATGCAGCTGATGTATATCAGGTAGCTTCAGCGTTGTACCGATTCACATCACATGAGGTTCTGGCCCAGCGTTCTAGCTCTTTCGTTTGCAGAGAGGGAGGAAAGAAACACGCGGCTGGCCAGGTTAGGCCTTCTCTACAGCGGAAACCTGTTTTGGTATCATCTAAGGAGTGAATTGAAACCGCTGTAGTTATAACTCCCTTTGTGGGCACTGCCATGAGTGGCTTATTTTGGCACCAGTTTAGCTTGTGTCCCTTGGAAGGGGTTAAAGCTAAACTGACAAACGGCACCCTGATCCCTGAAGAGGAATGTCCACACTTGGAGTTATACAGTATAACCAGAGTGATTTAACTGGCCACTTTCCTCCATAGACAGGCCCTTAGCCCAGCCATGCAAAAAACCATTCTGCGGCTTAACCACAGCAGCTGTACAGATGTGAAATCTCTGGTTCCCAATCACACTTGTGTAAGCAGAGTCAGGATGGGCTCCACCCTGACATCTGGTGGTGAAGTGTGGCAAGTTGTGGAAAAGAACTTCAGGGGCTGATCTCATTTGCATAGGCACACCCACCCCGCCTAGAATGAGGCCATAGCTGCCCAAATGGTCACTTTGGCTGCTGTGGGATCCCCAGTGTCTCTGTTATTGGGGCAGGAAGAATAAATTGTTATTACCCTGATTATGGGAATCAAGGACAGTGGAACTGTACTTGGCCTTTTGTTATGATGGAGGGACTCGCCATCAACTAAGTAGCACTCGCTAGGCAAGGGACATGGGTTCCAAAACTCTGTGAATTGGGGGGGGGAGAGAATGGGTATTAGCAGGTATGAAGTATTATTAATACCTGGTGAGGGCTTTGCATGCTAATTGCACTTCCTTCTCTGTCCACTGTGGAATATCAGAGCTAATTTTGATTCCATGAGGAGTCTAGTTATAGGCTGCTGAGCTGAATTGATTTTGGGCTAATGGTGCACTAGCACTGAGGCTCCCCTACTACAAGCTGAAATCACAAAAGAGCTAAACTTACTAAGAGCTGAAATCACTGAGTGTTGTGTTAAGTAGTGGGGGAGCCTGAAGCTATATGGTGGAGCAGTTTGCGGGCTGGCGAGCAGAGCGGCTGGCAGAGTATTGCAGTTTGTGGGACGGCAAGCAGAGCGGCTGGTGAAGCAGAGCAGTTTGTCGGATGCCTAGAACTGCTCATGGGGTGGCTGGCAGAGCGGAGCCCCATGGAGAGGTGGGGCCATCAGCTTTGGACCATGTAAGGTGCCCCTTAACCCCCCTACCCCCCCCCCAAATCTCTACCCAGGTTGGGAGGTAAAGCTCTGCAGATAAACTTTTGAACTCTGGGGCTGCCCTGACTAAGGACAGAGACTTTTGGGTTGTTGGACTTTTGGGACTTTGGGTGATTTTGGGTTGCTGGACTCAAGAACCAAAGGGAAAGGACACGCCCCAATTTGCTTGGGGTGGGTTTTTTGCTCATGGGTTGTGTTATGAATCCTGTTGGTGGTGTTTCCCCAACATAATGCCACATTATTTCTCTCTGTTATTAAAACAGTGTTTCTCTCTGTTATTATCATACACATTGTAAGGAGAGTGATCACTTTAGATAAGCTATTACCAGCAGGAGAGTGGGGTGGGGGGAGGTATTTTTTCATGCTTTGTGTGTATAAAAAGATCTTCTACACTTTCCACAGTATGCATCCGATGAAGTCAGCTGTAGCTCACGAAAGCTTATGCTCAGATAAATTTGTTAGTCTCTAAGGTGCCACAAGTACTCCTTTTCTTTTTGCGAATACAGACTAACATGGCTGTTACTCTGAAATCTGTTATTAAAAGGCTTTTTGCTACACTCAGACTCTGTGCTTGCGAGAGGGGAAGTATTGCCTCTTGGAGGCGCCCAGCGGGGGTGGTATATATTTGTCCCAGCTCACTGGCTGGGGGCTCGAGCCGGTTTTGCATTGTGTTATTGGAATGGAACCCCTAGATACTGAACCCGGCCCTTGTTGCTCCCAACTCTGACAGGCAGAAGGGTTACACTTGTCTCAAAGATGTGTGAATGCTGTCCTCCTCCCCGCAGAGAGATGAGCCTTATAGATTAAAGCCCTGTAGGAGGAGGTGTGCGCATACAGAGGGAGACAGGGGGAGTATTAAAACCCTCCATCCCTGGGGAGCGGTGACATGTTTTAAGTCCTGGGCCTCAGCCTGTTCTGGTGCCATAAAGCAACAATAGCCCCACCAGCTTCATTCCAGTCTGAGGTGATTTTCATAAGCTGGGACATGAGCGCGGCAGAGGAAAAGCTGGGGAGAGCAGGAGGGGGAAGTTTTGCAGCATAAGGACAGACCTGGGACAAGGGCAACACAGCTGATTTTCTGACCCTATGGTACATCTTGCCCCATCCTTTTTAAAGTCACTTTATCTAGGGCCTCATTTTGCAGCTCCTCTGTTGAGTAAAAGTTTTTGGGGGGGGTTAAGAACCACTGGCTCTCTCCTGCATGTCTCCCGCTTTCATGTAAGTCTATAAGATTATCTTCCTCTCTGTCTATTTCAATGTGTCTCCCTCTGTGCCAGAGTAAACTGCCACAAGGGAAAAAGAAAGGGAAAACCCACATTTCATCCGAAGCTGGACTCAGCCAGGAAGCCGGTGATGGAACGTTTGTGTCTGCTTCAGGATTAGAACTAGGATGTGGTCCAGCTGACTTCAGCTGCTGAGAATGGGGCGATTCATATGTTATGAAAGCATGCTTGGAGTGGGAGGAATCTGGGGCCCACTGAAAAACAGACTCTAACTGAATGCTATGGGAAATAGCATTAGGTGGGAGTTAACTGAGTGCATTGTAAGAGGTGGACTTATCTCCACTTGATCTAAGTTGGAGTTAATGGCAGTTCCCTTTGCCTTGAGAATCAAAGGAGTACATTGCATTTAAAACCTCTGGTAGGCTGTATCAAGTCAGGTTTCAGAGTAACAGCCGTGTTAGTCTGTATTCGCAAAAAGAAAAGGAGTACTTGTGGCACCTTAGAGACTAACCAATTTATTTGAGCATGAGCTTTCGTGAGCTACAGCTCACTTCATCGGATGCATACCGTGGAAACTGCAGCAGACTTTATATATACACAGAGAATATGAAACAATACCTCCTCCCACCCCACTGTCCTGCTGGTAATAGCTTATCTAAAGTGATCATCAGGTTAGGCCATTTCCAGCACAAATCCAGGTTTTCTCACCCTCCACCCCCCCACACAAATTCACTCTCCTGCTGGTGATAGCCCATCCAAAGTGACAACTCTTTACACAATGTGCATAATAATCAAGTTGGGCCATTTCCTGCACAAATCCAGGTTCTCTCACTCCCTCACCCCCCTCCAAAAACCCACCCCCATACACACACAAACTCACTCTCCTGCTGGTAATAGCTCATCCAAACTGACCACTCTCCAAGTTTAAATCCAAGTTAAACCAGAACATCTGGGGGCGGGGGGTAGGAAAAAACAAGAGGAAATAGGCTACCTTGCATAATGACTTAGCCACTCCCAGTCTCTATTTAAGCCTAAATTAATAGTATCCAATTTGCAAATGAATTCCAATTCAGCAGTTTCTCGCTGGAGTCTGGATTTGAAGTTTTTTTGTTTTAAGATAGCGACCTTCATGTCTGTGATTGCGTGACCAGAGAGATTGAAGTGTTCTCTGAAAACCAGTCGGAGAACACTTCAATCTCTCTGGTCACGCAATCACAGACATGAAGGTCGCTATCTTAAAACAAAAAAACTTCAAATCCAGACTCCAGCGAGAAACTGCTGAATTGGAATTCATTTGCAAATTGGATACTATTAATTTAGGCTTAAATAGAGACTGGGAGTGGCTAAGTCATTATGCAAGGTAGCCTATTTCCTCTTGTTTTTTCCTCCCCCCCCCCCCCCGATGTTCTGGTTTAACTTGGATTTAAACTTGGAGAGTGGTCAGTTTGGATGAGCTATTACCAGCAGGAGAGTGAGTTTGTGTGTGTATGGGGGTGGGTTTTTGGAGGGGGGTGAGGGAGTGAGAGAACCTGGATTTGTGCAGGAAATGGCCCAACTTGATTATTATGCACATTGTGTAAAGAGTTGTCACTTTGGATGGGCTATCACCAGCAGGAGAGTGAATTTGTGTGGGGGGGTGGAGGGTGAGAAAACCTGGATTTGTGCTGGAAATGGCCTAACCTGATGATCACTTTAGATAAGCTATTACCAGCAGGACAGTGGGGTGGGAGGAGGTATTGTTTCATATTCTCTGTGTATATATAAAGTCTGCTGCAGTTTCCACGGTATGCATCCGATGAAGTGAGCTGTAGCTCACGAAAGCTCATGCTCAAATAAATTGGTTAGTCTCTAAGGTGCCACAAGTACTCCTTTTCTTTTTGTATCAAGTCAGAGTCCTTCCATTCAGACTTCCAGCTATTGGCTTGTGTTACACCTTTCTCTGCTAGATTGAAGAGCCCATTATTGAGTATTTGTTTCCCTTGTAGGTACTTATAGATTGCAATCAAATCACCCCTTAACCTTTCCTTTGTTAAGCTAAATAGTTTGAGCTCCTTGAGTCTGTCACTGTTAGGCATGTTTTTCCAATCTGAAGCCTGTCCAATTTATCAACATCCTTCTTGAATTGTGGGCATCAGAACTGGACATGCTATCCTAGCAGCAGTTGCACCAGTTGCCAAATACAGAGGTAAAATAACCTCTCTACTGCTACTCGAGATTCCTCTATTTATGCAGTCCAAGATTGCATTACCTTTTTATCCACCACGACCGCCAAATCTTTTTCAGAGTCATTGCTTCCCAGCATAGAGTCTCAGGGCTCTACCCAGGGCTCCAGCCACTTATCAGAGGTTAATCGATGCTCTTAATCCAAAGGCACGTGAGGGCTCAGTGTTCTGGGATGCTGCAGCTATCTACAGTGCCCCCTGCAGGGAGCATCTGGAAGTGGCTCAAGAAACAGGATTAACAGCAAAGCCAGGAGAATATGTCTGGGCCGAAAAAGAGAAGCCAGATTGCTGAGCCCAGTACTGGGGGAGGGCTTGTGAAAACTCAGCTAGAAAAGGTGCAAATTATTCTAGAGAGTCCAGCTCCAAGGAGCAAGTGAAGTCCTTTTGGAGGATCAGGTGTCCCAGAAGGTTTATCTATCCGCTCACTTCTTCCCAGTGCCCTGGAAAAAGGAATGCAAACCAGCTTTGAAGAAAACCATCTGTGAACATCCAGGAGTTCAGAGCCCAGACTTGTCATATGAATGTGTGGTCTCCGGAGTTAGCCTGGCAGCACTCTGAATGCAAGACAAAGCAGTACGGAGCCCAGTAGCTTGTGTGCATCTGTGAACAAGAACCTGCCCCCTCTCTCCTGACACCCACTTCCTGACATAGACCCCTGGGGTTTGCCTGTGATGATGACCTTTCCCACAGCTTTCTTGAATCATTTGTCTCCTGCTCCCCGGTTCAACCTCTTCCTTCCCCACCCCACTCTCTAGCTTAATTCCCTTTGGTCCTTTCTGGTCCACTGCCCTGCTCAGCTCTCTTCCTTTTTCCTCCCATATCTCATCTCTTGTCCGCTTTCTGTCTCTGTCCTGTTGTCTGTGTTTCTACATTAATGGTCTGTCTTACTCCTGCTTCCTGTTCCTATGCTGTGTTCTCTTCCTCCAAGTTCTCATTCTCCTCTCCCTCTGTCACGCCTTTCTTCTTGCTTGTATTCCTCATTCCCACATTTTATATTAAGGTTCCATGTATAAAGATGTAGTGTACAGGAATAGGGGACTATCCCTTTAAATAGTTTGTGAACTCTCTAGTGGTGCTCACTGTGTTGTATGTTTTAGAAGCTGCCAGAGCAGCAGTAAGTATATAGCTAGGCTTGTGTGTTGTGTATATTTAGTAAACACCATTATCTGGGACCCAACTTTGCCAGTTTTTAGAGTAGTAGCCATGTTAGTCTGTATCAGCAAAAACAACGAGGAGTCCTTGTGGCACCTTAGAGACTAACAAATTTATTTGGGCATAAGCTTTCATGGGCTAGAACCCACTTCATCTGATGCATGGAGTGAAAATACAGGAGCAGGTATAAATACATGAAAGGATCGGGGGTTGCTTTACCAAGTGTGAGGTCAGGCTAATGAGATAAATCAATTAACATCAGGATAGCAAGGGAGGAAAAATAACTTTTGAAGTGGTAAGAGAGTGGCTCATTACAGACAGTTGACAAGAAGGTGTGAGTAACAGTAGGGAGAAATTAGTATTGGGGAAATTAAGTTTAGGTTTTGTAATGACCCAACCACTCCCAGTCTCTATTCAGGCCCAATCTGATGGTATCCAGTTTGCAAATTAATTCCAGTTCCACAGCTTCACATTGGAGTCTGTTTTTGAAGTTTTTTTGTTGAAGAATTGCCACTTTTAGCTCTGTTATTGAGTGACCAGAGAGATTGAAGTATTTTCCTACTCATTTTTGAATGTTATGATTCCTGATGTCAGGAAGAAAGGTGAAGTTGATAGTAATGAACATAAATCAGAAGTTAGGAATTGTAGAAAATTGATAAAGGAAGCAAAGGGACACAAAGAGAACTCTATGACTAGCAGAGTTAAAGACAATAAGATGGAGTTTTTAAAATATATTAGAAACAAAAAAAATCCTGACAATGATATTGGTCCATTACTAAATGGAAATGGTAAAATTATCAATAATAATGCAGAAAAGGCAGAGGTGTTCAATAAATATTTCTGTTAGGTGTTTGGGAAAAAAACAAATGATATATTCACATCATATGGTGATGATAATATTCTTTCCATTCCACTAGTATTTCTGGATGATGCTAAACAGAAGCTACTAAATTTAGACATTTTTAAACCAGCACGTCCAGATAACTTGCATTTAAGAGTTCTAAAAGAGCTGTCTGAGAAGCTTGCTGGACCATTAATGTTGATTTTCAATAATTCTTGGACCACTGAGGAACTTGCAGAAGACTGGAAGAAAGCTAATTTTTAAAAAGGGCAAACAGAATGACCCAGGTAATTATAGACCTGTCAGCCTGACTTTGATTCTGGCCAAGATAATAGAACAGCTGATATGAGACTCAATTAATGAAGAAATAAAGGAGGATAATGTAATTAATGCAAATCAACATGGGTTTTATGGAAAATAGATCCTCTTAAACTAAGTTGATATCTTTTTTAGATGAGGTTACAAGTTTGGTTGATAAAGGTAATAATGTTAATGTAATATACTTGGCATTTGACATGGTACCACACAACATTTAGATTCAAAAGACTAGAACAATACAAAATTAACATGGCACACATTAAATGGATTAAAAACTGGCTAACTGATGGGTCTCAAAATTTAACTGTAAATGAGGAATCTTCATTGAGTGGGTGTATTTTCTGGGGGGTCCCAAGGGATTGGTACTTGCCTCTACGTTACTTAACATTTTTATCAGTGACCTGGAAGAAAACATAAGATCATTATTTACAGATGACACAAAAATCAGGGGAGTGGTAAATAGTGAAGAGGACAGGTCACTGATTCAGAGTGATTTCGATCACTTAGTAAACAGGACACAAACAAACAATATGAGTCAACAGTGTGCCCTTGTTGCCAAGAAGGCTAACGGCATTTTGGGCTGCATAAGTAGGAGCATTGCCAGCAGACTGAGGGATGTGATCGTTCCCCTCTATTCGACACTGGTGAGGCCTCATCTGGAGTACTGTGTCCAGTTTTGGGCCCCACACTACAAGAAGGATGTGAAAAAATTGGAAAGAGTCCAGCAGAGGGCAACAAAAATGATTAGGGGGCTGGAGCACATGACTTATGAGGAGAGGCTGAGGGAACTGGGATTGTTTAGTCTGCAGAAGAGAAGAATGAGGGGGGATTTGATAGTTGCTTTCAACTATCTGAAAGGGGATTCCAAAGAGGACGATTCTAGACTGTTCTCAGTAGTGGCAGATGACGGAACGAGGAGTAATGGTCTCAAGTTGCAGTGGGGGAGGTCAAGGTTGGATATTAGGAAACACTATTTCACTAGGAGGGTGGTGAAGCACTGGAATGGGTTACCTAGGGAGTTGGTGGAATCTCCTTCCTTAGATTGTGACAGGTTTCAGAGTGGTAGCCATGTTAGTCTGTATCAGCAAAAACAACGAGGAGTCCTTGTGGCACCAGAGACTAACAAATTTATTTGGGCTCAATTGAATTGTCTCATTAGACTAACCTCACACTTGGTAAGGCAACTCACATCTTTTCATGTATTTATACCTGCTTCTGTATTTTCCACTCCTGATGAAGTGGGTTCTAGGCCACGAAAGCTTGTGCCTGAATAAATTTGTTCGTCTCTAAGGTGCCACAAGGGCTTCTCCTTGTTTTTCCTTCCTTAGAGGTTTTTAAGGTCAGGCTTGACAAAGCCCTGACTGGGATGAGTTAGTTGGGGATTGGTCTTGCTCTGAGCAGGGGGTAGGGCTAGATGACCTCCTGACGTCCCTTCCAACCCTGATAGTCTATGATTCTATGAATATGCATTTTAATATGGCTAAAGCTAAATGGAAATGTCTACATCTGGGAACAAAGAATGTGGGCCATACTTAAGGGATGGGAGACTCTATGCTGGGAAGCAATGACTCTGAAAATGATTTGGCGGTCGTGGTGGATAAAAAGGTAATGCAATCTTGGACTGCATAGAGAAATCTCGAGTAGCAGTAGAGAGGTTATTTTACCTCTGTATTTGGCAACTGGTGCAACTGCTGCTAGGATAGCATGTCCAGTTCTGATGCCCACAATTCAAGAAGGATGTTGATAAGTTGGACAGGCTTCAGGTTGGAAAAACATGCCTAACAGTGACAGACTCAAGGGGCTCAAACTATTTAGCTTAACAAAGGAAAGGTTAAGGGGTGATTTGATTGCAATCTATAAGTACCTACAAGGGAAACAAATACTCAGTAATGGGCTCTTCAATCTAGCAGAGAAAGGAGTGACACAAGCCAATAGCTGGAAGTTAGACGCATATTCAGACTGGAAAGAAGGTACACATTTTTACAGTGAGGCTAATTAACCATCGGCACAATTTACCACAGGTCATGGTGGATTCTGCATCTCTGATGGTTTTTTAAATCATGATTGGATGTTTTTCTAAAAGTTCTGCTCTCGGAACTAGCCTGGGGACGTTCTGTGGCCTGGCTTCTAAGGAAGGACAGATTAGTTGATCAGAATGATCTCTTCAGGCCTTGGAATCTCTGAATAAACAGAACCTTGATACAGATGGTGACCGCAATCTCTCCCCCGCCCCTTGTCTCACACAGGCTTTCCTCTCTCCACCACCAAACACTATCTGGTGCTTTTCCTCCCGCTCACAAAGTCACACCCACGCTGCTCTGTCTCACAGCCCAACGGCTCTGTCACACATGCCACAGCCTTCCCTTCACACACACAGGCAGGTCCCCCAGAATCCTCTCCCACATGCAGGCTGCCCCCAACCGTAATCCACACGGGACATGACCTTCCCTCCCTCCTCCCCTCCCCCCAAATCCATTCACACACACTCTCGCCCTCCCTTCCCCAACACAGGCAAAAACCCACTTCTCTTTCTGTGTGCACCCTCTGGCCTGTTTGTTCCTGGTAAACACTCAGCAAATTCTGCTCGGTACAGTTCAACTCCAACCCCCACTGCCCAGACTCTTTAACTGGTGAAATGAAAAACCAGGATCTGGCAGGTGTCCTGGAAGAAATTTCTGGGAAACAGAGCCATCTTATGTGAAAGTGGGCCTGCCCTGGTAAAAGCAGGCTATGGGATCATTTGATTCCAGACAACTCCCTTGATCTACACAAGGCTAACTAGGATAGTGGGGCTGAGATCAAGTGGAGACTCTACCTGTCTCCATGTTCTCCTCCCCCATTCCTGGAATTCATCCCTCCTCAAAGGGCAGAAGCACTGGAAGGATGCGTGAAGGGAGCTGGGCCCTCTTGCAAGAGTCTGACACACAACATGTGGCCTCCTTAAGCTGCTGTTTCTTCGGTAATTGCACCACAGCAGGGCCCGGTGCAAACAGACCTGACTCATCAGGCCTAGTGCCAATCACAGCAATGTCAGAGGGACTGTCTATTTACTCTACCCCCTGGCTCTTCCTTCCTGCCATCTACAAGCAGCCGCAGAGGGGAAATTCCTCCAAGCTCTGCAGTTTGCACTACTGGCAGCCGGCTGGCTTATGAAGTTATGTTAATAAAGTGGACAATTAAAAACAATGTCATTGATCCATTCAACATTCCCCCTTTTGACCCTTCAATCCAGGGGTATTGAATGGGTCGCACTTTATGTAGTTCTTTTAAGGCTATAAATACAATGTAGAACTGATCAATGAAATTGTTTTTAATTGTTCACTTTATTAACATAACTTCATAAGCAAAGTTTTATGAATGAAACAATATTCATTCATAAAACCGGTTACCCCAATAACTAGCTAACTGAGTTTCACTTTCAATCTAATTGCTGCTTAAATCACGGAAACTTGCACTGTTTCAACACTGTAAGTTCTGCTCACTGTTTGCCATTCCTTACACTTGTCCATATTGTAACTCAAACTCCATTTTAAAATGCTCACTCCATTTTGCAAAACCCTGCTGTAATCTTATTAGTTTAGTTTAGATGTGTGAATGAGGTATGGATGGATGATGGACTCATCCTCCAGCCCCAGCCCGTCCTGATGAAATAAAGTGTAAACACCAAGGGCTGAAGATGCAGACAACAGCCCTGACAAAGCAAGAAGAGTCCACCCTCAAAAGAAAAGAACAAAAGTACAGTTGAAGAAACATCAAAGCCAGGTCCTAGGCTGAAAGTCATGTCTGCAATTGACGGGTGATCAATCACACCGAACCCAGAGGCAGCCTGACACAGCAAGACCTATAGACTCTGGATTCAAACTGAAGCCTACAAAAAGGATGGGTGAGATGGAAGACTTTGGAGGGTAACATTCTGCTGCCAACATGGAAGGGCATCAGTGCATGCCCATCGGAGACCCAGCTCTTCCTTGTGCCCGGCTTTCCTGGCCAGTGAGCCGCTACGAGCCCAGGCCACGAACTCAAGCTACATTCAGGACTGGTAACTACACAGCAGCTGCAGAATATTTCAGGGGGCGGGGGGGATGTATACATAGGTATTAGATATTTGTTATTGGTCAGAAATCAAATTGTGTTATAATAAATGTGACCTCTTGTCTTGTGCCCTGAAACGATCCTGTGTGGTTTTGTCTGCATAACGCTTTCCCACAACTGCTTCCCCCTCTGCCATCCCCACTAGTGCTGCACCATTGGACTGGCAGCCGTGGGCCAGGTGCTGCCTGCCCTCAGTGCAGATACAGGCCGAGGCAGACGCGCCAAGGGGCGGGTTAGACAAAGCGACAGCTTGGTCCTGAGAACCATTCACTCCCCCCTACAACCATGCAGGGAGCCAGCAGATTCCTCCTCTGGCTCACCTCCCTCTTCCCATTGCTTTAGTCCATTCTTTCTCCCTTGCTTGGTTTCCTTCCCTCTTTCCCTTTCCCTCTTCTCTCCCCTCTGCCTCCCTCTCGTGATGTCTTGTTTCCATTCAGCCCTCCGCTTCACTGCTACGTTCAGGCCAGGGGCCCAAGGGGGCTCTTACGGAGGCAACTAGACAGGGACGTATGTTGGGCGAGTGTTAATGTTAATGAACACTGGGCTATTTCACCCACAACCCGGCCAGACTGTTCATGGAGATATGCAGGCACTCCCAAGCCAGGGTCAGAACCTCTGTCTTCCCTGTTTCCCTCAGATACCCCACCCTCTCCTCCAGTTGGCTGAAGCACTTGGCTGCTGGAATCAGATGGCTTTCTTCTGGTTTTATTTGTTTGCATTGCAGCAGCTCTCAGAGGCCCCACTCAGCAGCAGGGCCCCATTGCTGGGCACTGCACAGACAGGAAGAGACAGGCCCTGTCCTGGAGAGCTACCAGGCAAGGTGGGAGAAAGGGACTCAGAATGCAAGCGGACAACTGAGAACTGAAGCACGGCAAGATCAAGTGACTTGCCCAGGGTCACATGGGGAGTTTATGGCAGAGCTGGGAAATGGGTCTCCTGAGTCCCAGACAAGGCCAGGCTCCCCAAGAGATGCGAGATCCAAACCCACAGTCAACTCACCAAACCATGGGCACCGTCTGGCAGGTTCCCAGACAGGAGCTGTCACAACAAACAGGCTACACAGGTGTAACTGGGAACAGGGTTTGGCTCAACCATAGTTCAAGATGCATAAAAGTAGCAACAGTTTAATTCCAATATGGGCGGGCAGGGAGGCTGTAGCACATTCCATCCCCAGTATCATCATCAGACGTTAGTTTCCATCCTGTGCTCGGCCTTTGTGGAGGGGTTGGTAACGGAAATTACATTTCCATTTTTGCCAGCAAATCAAATTAGCCCCCGTGGGCTGTGGAAGTCCTAGAACAAGCATCTGATGTGTTCAGTATTTTCCTGTTCAGATCACTCACAAGGAGTTTTTAATGACTATTTAACTTCCAGGATTTGCTGCTGTGTATTTTGTGTGTATCTGTATCAATCAGGCTTACTTTTTAGCTAATTAGCTGTCTGACGTTTAGATCCAGAAGGGAATTTTAGAGAGAGAGTATGAGAAAATAAACACAAAGCAGATCTCTGGTGCCTCTTAGTGTTCTAAATCATTAACGTTTTTTGACCCTCTGTCCTATTTCTCTGGTCTGTTTCAATGGTGGATCTAACACAGTAGCCGGGAACCCACCTGCCCACCTCCCAGAGAACGTATTTAATCATAGGAGCAGCTGCTGCAGCTTTAAAAGGCTTCCTTCCACCCCTTCACTGCTGCGGTGGTGAAGAAAGAAATAGCTTGAGATGAAATGAGTTGTGGTTATTCTCAGACCTGACCATTACAAAGCCCTGCACGCCAATCTGCTTTCTTATGCTATAACGCCACCCTCTGCCCATTTAAGGTCATAGCACTTTTATGAGCTTGTTTTCCCCCCACAGTCCCCTTCTTACTCTTAGAATATCAGGGGTGGAAGGGACCTCAGGAGCTCATCTAGTCCAACTCCCTGCTCAAAGCAGGACCAATCCCCAATTTTTGCCCCAGATCCCAAATGGCCCCCTCAAGGATTGAACTCACAACCCTGGGTTTAGCAGGCCAATCCTCAAACCACTGAGCTATCCCTCCCGCCCTCTTGTATATGTTATTGTTGTAGGTAGGGTGACCGGATGTCCTGTTTTTATAGGGACAGTCCCATTTTTGGGGACTTTTTCTTATATAAGCGCCTATTACCCTCCAGCCCCTGACCCGATTTTTCACAGTTGCTATCTGGTCACCCTAGTTGTAGGGCCTGCTCTAAAGCCCACTGATGACCACAGCGGTCTTTCGACGGAGCCGCAATCAGGTTCTGAAACAACCTGGGTTGTCTCCATGCAGGCGCCAGGTCTCTCCACCCACTGAGCTGTCGTCCATTTTCCTTTGCCTCTAAAACAACAGCTGAGCACCTTCAGAGTGGACCTGAGGGAGCCGAGCATGAGCTGCAAGCGGACGAGGCTCATTCCTGACCGCCTGTCAGCTGGCCGGATGGGAGGCATTACTCCCACTGAAAAGCATGGGAGTTTGTGACCCAGGGATCCCTTGATACCAACTGGGAGGGGGCACAGTGTGCAGGTGCATGCATGCGGTGGGGGTGGGGGGGGGGGAGAATTGGTTACAGTATCCCCTAGTGTCAGGGATTTGCATAGTATTTCACCCAAAGGTGGCATGTGAGGTCTCTACTGAAAGCCAGTAGCCATCACAATCATTGCAAAACGTATGTAAGGATAATAGTTAAATGGTTGTAGAGCTATATGGAAACTAAGGACAGGTTTCAGAGTAACAGCCGTGTTAGTCTGTATTCGCAAAAAGAGAAGGAGTATTTGTGGCACCTTAGAGACTAACCAATTTATTTGAGCCTAAGCTTTCGTGAGCTCCAGCTCACTTCATCGGATGCATGCCCAGCCCGGCTTCGCCCCCCAGCCCGAGCGACCCAGCCCTTCGAGCCAATCCTTATCCCGAAGTTACGGATCCGGCTTGCCGACTTCCCTTAGCTACATTGTTCTAACACGCCAGAGGCTGTTCACCTTGGAGACCTGCTGCAGATATGGGTACACCATCTCCCCCAGATTTTCAAGGGCCAGCAAGAGCTCACCAGATACCACCGGAACCGTGACGCTTTCCAATGGATTTTTGGAACAGGGAGATGGAAAAGGAGCTTGCTCCGTCCACTCCGTGCATCCACCTGGTATTGCAGTACCTCCAGGAACAGTGCACCTCCCCTTGGGGAGACTATTGTGGTTGAAAAACAGAATCAGTTGAACTCTTTCTTTTAAACCAGCCTTTATAACAGTTTTATTCTCAGATATTCAATCTTTTGGTTTATTTATCATGAATGGTTGGTTGCATTAAGTTTCTGTTGTAATTTTGTGATTAAATAAATTTGTTAGTCTCTAAGATGCCACAAGTACGCCTTTTCTTTCTGTGTTCTTAAGGTTTGTAAGTGAAGACAGGTCACCAGAAGGTGATCCCCGGGTTCTGACCAGGCAGGGGGTAGGAGAGAGTTAGCTCCCTGGCTGGTCATTGCGTAGCGTGTGTCTTACAATGTAAGTCTGTTTGCATACAGAGCCCATCGAGACTGCGAAGTCGACAAAGATCACAAAATCTCCAGGAAGGAGGCCACAGCAGGAGAGTCTCCTGTTTGTGACTAAGAGCAAAGAAGTAGTCGGTATATCAGGAGACTGCACGGAGTCACACACCTAGAAGACACGCTGCCAGCTGGCTTGTCTTATGAATGGAAGGTCACAGCCAGCAAGGTTGTGAAGTGCTGGGAGAAAGATATAGGTGAGCTCAACTTTATGAGACAGGAGAGTGCCTTGTTAGGCAAGTCTAGGCTCTAGAAAACGTATTATGGTTTTACAATGTAGCCAATTGTTGCCCGTACTTCTACCGACTTCAAGGCCAGATTAACATTTTGTGGGCCCGGCGCCAAACATATTTGTGGGCCCCCTAGGGGCAGTGGAGCATGGCGGGGGAGGTCAGTCCCCAGAGCGAGGGGCCAGCCAGGGGCAATGGGGAATGGCATGGCAGGAGTGTCCCCGCTCTGCCCAGACCAGTGCGAGGGCACTATTGACAAACCGGCAGTTGGCAGACGCACAGTGGCCTGCCCAGACCTGTGCTGCCAGCATGCCCCTTCCCCTCAGGAGTCGGCCCGCGCCACTCCACACATCCCCCCGCACCCCGCCCAACACCCCACAGGTGCCGACTCTGTGGGTGCTCCGGGGCTGGAGCACCCCCAGAAAAAAAAAAAAAGTATGTGCTCAGCACCCACCGGCAGCCCCGCGGATCAGATGCCCCGCCTCGTCCCCAGCGCCTCCCGCCTGCCGCTGATCAGCTGTTCGGCAGCGGGCAGGAGGCTCTGGGGGGGAGGGGAGGAGCAGGGGCAGGAAGAGGGGGTGGCAGGGCCTTGGGGGAAAGGGTGGAGGGGGCAGGGCTTGGGACAGAGCTGGGGTCAAGCACCCATGGGGAGATCAGAAATTCAGCACCTCTGCAACACCCTCCCCCAACTCCCTATAGTCAGAGTCTCCCCAAGACCTCCCCACAAATGCAGAGCGCCCGGCACGACCCTGCAGGCCGAGAGGAGCAAGTGGTGGGTGGGGGGAGCCAGCAAGCAGAGCAGGTCGGGGCCCCTTCTGAGCATGGGCCTGGTGCCACTGGCCCCACTGTAAACCCAGCACTGACCGACTTGCTCTGGCTCGAATCTTTGTGTTTGTTAAGGAAACGTGTATGTGTTTTCACTCTCAGCATACCCAAGCGCTGTGCGTGCTCAGGTGTCGCTGGGAAGCGCTGGTCCTTTGGGAACAGCGGATCTGTGACTCCTGAGAATGTCCAGTGGACCAGGGGCTGGACCCTCCAGGGGATGCTCGGAGGGCTGGAAGGTTGGGGTGTGCGTAACTCTAACCTGCAGAGGGACAGTGGAGCCGGTAGGCTGGAAGGGGAGGGCTTGTGCTGCTCAGGGCTGCTGGAGTCAGGGAGCTGATCCCTGGCAGGCACAGACAAGGTGGTAGCGAGATGCCCCACAACACCGGGACCCTTGCGGAGCATCACAGAGTTATTTCTGTGCAGCAGGAGAAGTCTACCACCCTCCTGTGCTCCCCAGAGAGCAGACACGCCAGTGGGCCCTCATTCAAAGTGAGCATCCCCACCTTTCAGCAAAATACAGATCATTTCCCCCTCAGTCTCTCCATACAGCTCTGCCATCCAATGTGTTTTAATAACAGTAGAAATTTGATCCCTTGCTTCCCCCCCTAAAAGCGGCCCTGCTCGGAGCTTTGGAGGGCTATTGCACAAATAGCACATTCCAGGGCCTTGTTTTAAGGCCAGCATTTAGATTTTACAGAGAAGGATTTTCCACACTGGAAATTGGTGAAACTCTCCCCTGTGCAGAAAGGGCTCAGCTGGGACTTGAGTGGTGCATGAGCCATGTGCTGAGTCTCTGCACAGGGGAGAATTTCACCCAGTGTGAACAAAAGTGCTTTCAGTTTGTCACTTACCAGATGCAGCCTGGGAGATCAGGCCCCAAATGTACGATTGGTTTAAAACCTTGTATCCCTTCACCATTGCCTCCCTCAAAGCTCCAGAACCAAGGAGAATGGGACAGCTTGCTCAAGGTAACAGCCATGACTAAACTGAGCACCGGGCAGGGGACTAACTAATACTGTGCTCAGATTAAGAACCTAAATACACCTGCCGTGAGATGGAAAGTCAGCTGCTCCCTAATGCTGCTTTCATTGGCTTTAATTTCTGTACAGAACTGAGACACGGTGGCTGGACAGATTGCACGGGTCTACCAGCAACAGCAGTGTGTTCTCAATGCACAGCACTTCATTTCTTTCATTTAGATTTTTAAACGTTTGCCTTGGGTGTTTGCAGCCCCAACAGGGTAGCTTTGTGCCAGAACCCCAGCATGAAACAGACTGGAAACTGACTAAGCAAAAGTGAAACTGACTCGTCTGTGTTCCCGGCTCAGGCTGAGGGACGCACAAAAAAGGAATCAAGAGAAACGACAACAAAAAGAACATTTGATTTTAGACTTTCTTTTACTTTGCAGCCTGCAGAAGATGCAGCCACTGACCTGAAAAACTAACCCATGTGCCCCGTCTTTAAGGATCAGACGGGCACAATCTACTTGATCAAGTTTTTGCTACTCCTGGGTACTGGTAATGATGGACATCAGTCCTTCCTCTCTTCAGCTTCTGAATCTCTGCAGGCTCATCCATACGTGAGAGGGCTCCCCACTTGTAGATGGGATAGATAACCTGCATCGGTCTCGCAGCAGCAAAGAGAGCCACAGTGACCCCCTACCCAGCTCCTCAGATATGGTACCAGCAATGTTAGGGTTTATCCTGGCCTGTGTCATGAAACAGATGAAGGGGGACATTTGCAAACATGGATTACTACCCAAACTCCCCAGCAGGTGGTGCCAACACTCGGCAGCTGAGCCAAGGATCCTGTCATCCAGCTGGGAAGAGGCTAGAAGTGAGGGGCGGTTCCCTGTGCCCTTTTGAAAGCAGCTCCCCAGAGAATCCCCCTTGACTACAGAGGGGGCGGAACGGAAGAGCCAGTTCCTCTCCCTGGAGCCAGCCTTAGACCATGGCCAGGAGCCGACTCCAACCCACTGCAGCAGCCACAGACTCAAGAGATCAAAGACAAGCTGCTCCCAGAAGCCTCCTGTTGACTTCTCCCCGCTGGGTGGAGCGCGGCCCAGAGAACACAGTTCCAGGGCCCAGTCTCCTGTCTGCCAGCAGTGCCGGCTCTCCGCTGCTTCAGCGGGAGTGAACAGAACAGGGCGATGGCGGAGCGATCCGTCCCGTCGACCGGGCCCAGCGTCCGGCAGTCAGAGGTTTAGGGACATCTGCAGCATGGGGTTGCGTCCATAGGCGCCAGCTTCCTCTCTACCCTGGGCGGGGGGGGGAAGGGGAGCTCGATCCTCCCTCCGCCCCACGCCCCGCCCCCACTCCACCCCTTCCCTTAAGCCCCCACCCCGCCTCTTCCCGCCCTCGAGCCACTCCTTCTCCCAAGGCCACCCTCCGCCCTGCCTCTTCCTGCCCTCTCCCCAAAGCGTGCCCTGTCCCCGCTCCTCCTGCATGCCGCTGAACAACTGATCTGAGGTGAACATAGGTGCTGACTCTGTGGGTGCTCCGCTGCTGGAGCACCCATGGGGAAAAATTAGGGCGTGCTCTGCACCCACCAGCAGCCAAGCTCCCCTCCCCTCCCCTCCCCACTCTACCCCACCCCCTCCGCCTCCTCCCCTGAGCGCGCCACGTCCCCTCTTCTCCATCTGCCTCCCAGCGCTTGCCACCGCCAAACAACTGGAGCAAGCTCCGGTGGGGAGAAGTGGGAACGTGGCGCGCTCAGGGGAGGAGGCGGGGCTGGGGCGGGGATGTGGGGAAGGGGTTGGAGAAAGGATGGGGGCGGGGCCGGGGTCAGAGGGGGGTCGAGCACCCGCCAGCACCCGCAGAATTCGGCGCCTATGGGTGGGAGTAGCTGGGAGGGAGGGGGGGAGATGGTTGCCGGAGGGTGCTAAGCACCCGCTAATTTTTTTTCCCATGGGTGCTCCAGGGCGCCTGTGGTTGCGTCCCTGACCATCTTGGAGAATAGCCACTGACAGACCTATCCTCCATGAATGTATCTAACTCTCTTTTGAACCCAGTTGTAGTTTTGGCCTTCACAACATCCCCTGGCAAGGAGTTCCATGGGTTGACTGTGTGTTGTGTGAAGAAATACTTCCTTTTGTTTGTTTTAAACCTGCTGCCTATTCACTTCATTGGGGGACCCCTGGTTCTTGTGTTATGGGAAGGAGTAAATAACACTTCCTTATTGTTGTATCAACCAGGCAAGGTACTAACAAGTGTTAGGGAGCTTATTCCTTCACCCACTTACTTCCCTGGTCCTTCTCACATGAACAGAGAGCAACAATACCCGCAGTCCAAAGGTGCAAACAATTTGATGTTTATTGGGGTGAACTTCCAGAAGCATGATTCCAGTTTCCTTCCTTAGTGTCCCTCTTCCCAGCTCTGACACCACAGAGCCTTACACCTGTGTCCCTGTTCCCATTCCTGCCCTTAGCAAAACAGGATTCCAATTTCCCCACCCCCATTCCCTGTTCCCATTTCCCCCACCCACACACCCACACACTTCCTGATTGACTGCAGACTATATAGTAAAACTTGAGTTCTGCTTAGCTATACCTTAACCAGTCGTTTTCCTGAAATTTAATTAACCGATCCTAACATATTGTAACATGATTATGTAACCAATTATATCCCACCACCTTAATTAGTTTACACCCAGCAAAATTAATTATACAGCAGACAAAAACAATCACAGAACCGGACAGAGATTATACAGACAAACAATAGCAAAGTGGGAACTCCAATGACAAAACAATACAGAAGTGAGGATTTCACATCCCAGCTATTGATAAGTGAGTTCTTGCCAGACAGGATGCTATCAAAGTAAGTTTCCTTTTACATCTTCTAGGCACTTTCCTTTCTCTGGAGGTGATAGGCACTATCAGGACAGGATTGTATTCCTAACAGCCCAATAGCACCTTATTTCAATGTGACTAGTTTGGAATGTGAGGAGGTGACCGGTCGCTTCCCAGATTATGGCTGCCTCTGCTGCTTAGCCAAAGGCCTTAGCCTAAGAACAGGGCCTCAGACTGCCACAGTAAGAGAAGGCCCTTACACTGGCAGACAGTGATTTTTATTGTTTCTTTTATACCTCTATAACTAGCCAAGTGAAAAGAATACACCTAAATTCTTAGAGTACAGGCCTTTACAGACAGGCCTGAATATCTATATCCTATATACAGACATGAAAGTTGCGATATTACAACCGAAAAACTTCAAATCCAGACTCCAGCGAGAGACTGTTGAATTGGAATTCATTTGCAAATTGGATACAATTAACTTAGGCTTGAATAGAGACTGGGAGTGGCTAAGTCATTATGCAAGGTAACCTATTTCCCCTTGTTTTTTCCTAAACCCGCCCCCGTTCCTCAGACGTTCTTGTTAAACCCTGGATTTGTGCTGGAAATGGCCCACCTTGATTATCATACACATTGTAAGGAGAGTGATCACTTTAGATAAGCTATTACCAGCAGGAGAGTGGGGTGGGGGGAGAGAAAACCTTTTGTAGTGGTACACACCCATTTTTTCATGGTTTGTATGTATAAGAACATCTTCTGTATTTTCCACAGTATGCATCCGATGAAGTGAGCTGTAGCTCACGAAAGCTTATGCTCAAATAAATTGGTTAGTCTCTAAGGTGCCACAAGTACTCCTTTTCTTATATCCTAACACTCCACCCCCTTTTTTTTCCCCTCTTTTTCTTTTGGGATCCTCCTGCCCAGGTATCCCTGGAAAAGCATAGGACATATGGCGACACATTTCCTGATAGGGCCAGGCATCAAGGTGGAAGGTGTTGATATTCCATTTGTCCCACTGCCCCTTGTGTAGAATAGTGCCCTGCACCTTCTCTCGTACGGGCATACCACACCTATTCCAGTTAGTGTTCCAGACTTCTCATTACAGTGGGCCCGAGAAGGTTGGGTCTGGGTTGTCTAGTACACTGTAGGGTTTGGAGGGCTTACTACATTACTTATAGGTTATCTCCCTATGCAATGTAACACAAGTACAGTTAACAATACAAAATCCACAGCAACACCGAGCCCTGACCACTGCAGTATGGTCCAACATCCGAGACACCCCCAAAGCACTGCCTCTCCTCCTTCGACGGGGTCACGATCTTATGTGTCCAGTTGCTGGTAGTTGCAACAAGCTGCTCCTGCAAGTTTTGCTTGCTTTTGTCCATATCGTAAGTCCATTGAATTGTCCAAACCAGCTTGACCACTTGGTATGGAATCAGGCCATATGTCCTGGTTTGATTATTCACAGTCTGTATTCGCAAAAAGAAAAGGAGTACTTGTGGCACCTTAGAGACTAACCAATTTATTTGAGCATGAGCTTTCGTGAGCTACAGCTCACTTCATCGGATGCATACCGTGGAAACTGCAGCAGACTTTATATATACACAGAGAATATGAAACAATACCTCCTCCCACCCCACTGTCCTGCTGGTAATAGCTTATCTAAAGTGATCATCAGGCTAGGCCATTTCCAGCACAAATCCAGGTTTTCTCACCCTCCACCCCCCCACACAAATTCACTTTCCTGCTGGTGATAGCCCAGCCAAAGTGACAACTCTTTACACAATGTGCATGATAATCAAATTGGGCCATTTCCTGCACAAATCCAGGTTCTCTCACTCCCTCACCCCCCTCCAAAAACCCACCCCCATACACACACAAACTCACTCTCCTGCTGGTAATAGCTCATCCAAACTGACCACTTATGGATATGGATATGGATGAGCTATTACCATCCCCCACCCATGTCATGAGGTTTTCTGTTCATTAAAACACAACAATGCTAGCAACAAGACAAACACCACAGGCAAACAACACAAAACATAGATCCATGGTATTCTGAGTTATTCTTCCGCTTGCGCCAGCTTGCTTGCAGAGTGTCTG
The DNA here is from genome assembly GCF_965152235.1 of Eretmochelys imbricata. Classification (NCBI taxonomy): domain Eukaryota; kingdom Metazoa; phylum Chordata; order Testudines; family Cheloniidae; genus Eretmochelys; species Eretmochelys imbricata. Next base: position 19,293,437 of record NC_135577.1, read on the forward strand.
AAAAACAAAAGAAACAATTTCCACCCCCCTGGTGAGGACAGATTATTGCTTAATAACAATACCACTTTCTTTTACAAATTTCCTTGCTAATTGCAGGAAAAACAGAAGAATTACCTCCAGGCTGTCCTTATTTTGTTCTATAGTCAGGCCAGTGAATTACCCCACACACTGGTCATTTATGAAATTCATGAGGTGGTGTACCTCAGTTTCCCCTCTTGTACAACAGACCATGTTTGCAATAGTTTCTCTGCTGTACCAAGCTTTAAGTTTATTCTCAGGTAACAGCTGAGACAGCTTCAAATTTTAGCACTGTATACACACACCCCTTAGGGTTAACCCGTTCCCCTTATTTTCAGGCTTGACTTGTTTTTTTTTTCACCTCCCTTTCCTGGAGGGCCATAATCTGAGTCTTTTAGTAGCTTGTTTGCTGACCAGATGTATTCATTATTTGCAGCTCCTTTGTGCCCACCAGCTAGGTAATTTGCATTTACACAGAGGCTTACTAGCTTGCTTCTGGATCCAAAGCTATTAGCAGCTCAAAGACTGTCTTAAAAGGGAAACATTCCACTTCCACTAGAGTTCTGATTACTTTCGACTTTCATCTCCTGCTCCGAACCACACAGAGATCTGAAAAAGAAAGCACAACCTATTGTGGTTCCTCTTGGAGTCTTAATAGGATTTTAATGAAGTATCATGTTTTATTTGCATTTTTTTTAACCCTTCTCCAATATACACTGCACACGTCCTGGGAAAATGCACATTCCTTCCATATAGTTTAACCTCCATAACATTATATTAGCCATATTAATTTTACACAAGGTGTAACTGCCTCCCCCATGCCCACAGAGTTTTCATGCACACCCACCAAAGCAACAATCTGATCACCCAGAGCCACCCCAAGACTCAGTGTTCCCATCATTCCTCCCCTTTTCCTTTTCTTGTGCACACACGCAAAATTCTCTTTTGCCTAACATCCCTTGCACTGTGATTACTCTTTTAGACAACTGTACCCTGGTTACACTTCCATTTGTACAACTAGACACAATGAGGGGCAGCCAAGTTAAGTTCCAATAGAAACCCCTTCCATCCTTTAGTGATTTTGATTACATGACCCAAGTCAAATAATTTTGCTCAGATTCTCTCTCCGCCTGCTGCCTGCAGCAGTCCCTTATAGACCATTTCTGTGGGAAAAGGGCCCATTTTCCTCCAGGATAGCTGTAAAGGCTTCTGGGACAGAAGCGTAGTGGTGGGCATAGCCACTCTACCTGACTCCCTTGGATAATTTAAATTACCAAGCTTCCATCCAATGTGACTGCAGAGAGTTGCACATACAGTTAAACATTTATATAACTGGGTTTTATCATTAAACAAAACTTCCTTCTTGTAACACCACAACTGTTACCCTTTTACCAACTTCACAACAGTTACCTTTTACCATGTCCACAACTCCCAAATGGAAAAGGAGTACTTGTGGCACCTTAGAGACTAACCAATTTATTTGAGCATAAGCTGTCGTGAGCTACAGCTCACTTCATCAGATGCACTTTGAAACTTTTTTTTTCTTCCCCTTCTTTCTCACCACTCCCCCAGAATCAAGTCTCAGCTCCAGTCTCTAAAGGTAGTCTGTGAACTCTGCTTTTGACTTTAAATCCTGTTGTGCCAAACCATCTTTCACTACCCCTAACTAACTTACAACCCTTCAGCAGTCCTTGCTGATGCAGCACCAAACTTGAAAGATTCCTGGCAGCTTCCCATAATGCTGCCCTTACTTCAAACCTCTCACAAGCGGACTGAAGGGCCTCCTTTCCCTGGAAGGCATCCAGGCCCCAGGGGCAGGGACCTTCTTCCACTACCCATTTTCCAAGGAGGGTGGGCTCCTCAGCCACCCCCCATCCCTCTGGGTCCCCTAACACTTCCTCCAGTTCCTTTTTAATCTCATCCCAGGTTGACCCCTGCATCTGGTATGGGCCCTGGTTCTTCCTTATCCATTTATCCAAAAAATCCTTTACCCTGGCTTGCCAGAACCTGCAACTACCATCACGAGAGTTCGCGATACCCCCTCCAAGCAGCTGCGCAGACTGTTGGGGAGGGGGACTTACAGGCTGCCACTCACCTATCCAATGCGATGTATCCGAGTCACCGGCACCAAGATGTTAGGGGACTTATTCCTTCACCCACTTACTTCGCTGGTCCTTCTCGCATGAACAGAGAGCAACAATACCCGAAGTCCAAAGGTGCAAACAATTCGATTTTTATTGGGGTGAGCTTCCAGCAAGCATGATTCCAGTTTCCTTCCTTAGTATCCCCCTTCACCACAGAGCCTTACACCTGTGTCCCTGTTCCCATTCCTGCCCTTAGCCAAACATGATTCCAATTTCCCCACCCCCATTCCCTGTTCCCATTTCCCGCACCCACACACCCACCCACTTCCTGATTGACTGCAGACTATATAGTAAAACTTGAGTTCTGCTTAGTTATACCTTAACCAATCATTTTCCTGAAATTTAACTAACCGATCCTAACATATTGTAACATGATTATGTAACCAATTATATCCCACCACCTTAATTAGTTTACACCCAGCAAAATTAATTATACAGCAGACAGGAACAATCACAGAACCAGACAGAGATTATACAGACAAACAATAGCAAAGTGGGAACTCTAATGACAAAACAATACAGAAGTGAGGATTTCACATCCCAGCTATTGATAAGTGAGTTCTTGCCAGACAGGATGCTATCAAACTAAGTTTCCTTTTACATTTTCTAGGCACTTCCCTTTCTCTGGAGGTGACAGGCACGATTAGGACAGGATTGTATTCCTAACAGCCCAATAGCACCTTCTTTCAATGTGACTAGTTTGGAATGTGAGGAGGTGACCGGTCGCTTCCCAGCTTATGGCTGCCTCTGTTGCTTAGCCAAAGGCCTTAGCTGAAGAACAGGGCCTCAGACTGTCACAGTAAGAGAAAGGAAAGGAGTACTTGTGGCACCTTAGAGACTAACCAATTTATTTGAGCATGAGCTTTCGTGAGCTACAGCTGTAGCTCATGAAAGCTTATGCTCAAATAAATTGGTTAGTCTCTAAGGTGCCACAAGTACTCCTTTTCTTTTTGCGAATACAGACTAACACGGCTGTTACTCTGAAACCTGACAGTAAGAGAAGGACCTTACACCGGCAGAGAGTGATTTTGATTCTTTCTTTTATACCTCTATAACTAGCCAAGTGATAAGAATACACCTAAATTCTTAGACTATAGGCCTTTACCGACAGGCTTGAATATCTATATCCTAACAACAAACTTCAACAAGACTTTATTTTCAAAGTGGAAACCTCTTTACCAAGCTGCTGCAGTACCCTCTGTAGCTGTCTCCCAGCCTCTCAACTCCTCCCCCTCCTTCCTGTTTTCTGTCCTTTCAGACTCCCAACAGCCAGTGCTCCCAATTCTAATAATTATAAGCAACATCTAAACACCACATTCCCTCCCTTCTTAAGAAACTCTCCCAATTAAAATAAGCATTATTGTTCTAATCACAGGAACAAATATGAAACAAGACACTATACTGTTGGCAGAAATATTACACTGAAAACACTGTAGATACTACATAACATAGTCTCTAGTCCAGACAGGTGGTCGTCTGGGTCTGACAGGCCGTCTCTCAAGCCCCGGTTCCAGTGCAATGTTTTGTTGTGATGGTACTAAGGTGAAGTCATCCAATGCAGACTGGGTGTTGGCATAATCTCCTATTGGTGCACAGGCAGGGGCAAGATAAGAAGCATTCCATATCCGCCCATTAGAAAGTCGATAGAGAAGAAGGGACCTTACACCTATGATTTTAAGAGGAGCTGTGAATTAATTGTCCCTTTTGCGTAAAATTCCAGGTTTTCGTATTTAACAAAGGAAGCACTCTCAAACGTTGGTTCCTTAGCACCCCGCTGCTTGTCTGTGAAAGCCTTAGACTTTGCTTGGTTCTGTTCAATTGTTCTTATCACTTCATCCTCGTTTGGGGCATCAGGTTGTGCCTTTAACAACGCAGCAATGTTCAGTTTAGTATTCATCTGTTTCCCGTGCAGTAACTCTGCGGGTGATCTTTGCGTTGTGGCATGTCATGTAGCCTGGTATGCTTGCAAGAAATCGGCAGTGAAGGGTATCCACAATCGCCCTTCCAGTTTAGCCATTTGCAAACTCTTTCAAACTTCTGTTAAACCGTTCGATTTCCCCATTGGCTTGACGGTAATATAGGGATGACCTTCTGTGTAAAATGTTCCTCTGTGCTAGAAAAGTTTCAAACTCCAGGGAAGTAAATTGCCATTATCTGAAACCAGTTCTGTGGGGTTACCTTCCCTGCTAAAAACTGAAGAGAGGAACTTAATTACTGTAGCTGAAGAGATTTGCGATGTAAACGCTACCTCAGGCCATTTACTGAAATAGTCTATTCAGGTGATGGCATAACAACAGTCAATTGGAGCAGTATCAAAGGGTCCTACAATGTCAATTGCCACTTTTTCCCATGCAGATTCAGGAAGAGGAACAGGCTGTAATGGAGGGGTACATGTCACTGCTATCTTATCATGCATTTGGAAAGTGACACAGGATTTTATGAGTGCTTCAGTTTGAGAGTCCACCCCTGGCCACCAATACAGATCCCGTAGTCGTTGTTTGGTTCGGACAATTCCTTGATGAGTACCGTGTGCCAGGTGTATGAGTTTTGACTGTAATTCTTCTGGCACAAGGAGCCGGTGTGTACCTCGTAGCACACAGCCATCAAACAAAGGAAGTTCATCCCGAAATCTAAAATAAGACAGCAAAACTGGGTCAAGGTTTTTAGGATAACTGGGCCATCTCTTTGTCAGAAATTCCCATAGTTTTTGTTGAATTGGACACGCTGAACAAGCAGCTTGAAATTGTTCTCTTGTAACTGCAGTGAGAGTGCTTGTAATAAGCGCAACCCCTACATCCTCATCCTCCGGTGGACCATCTGGTGAAGGCAAAGGCAGGCGAGAAAGGCAATCAGCGACCACATTTTGGTTTCCAGGCGTATATTGCAGTTCATAATTGAAAGAGAGTAGTCTTGCAAGCCATTGAGCAATATGGTATCCTGCTCTTCCCAGTCCTTTCGTGGTGAGCCACGTTGTCAAAGGGCTGTGGTCTGTGTGCAACTTGAACGCGCGGCCGCACAGGTAAGTTCTCCATTTTTTCAGTAGCCCAGACACAAGCAAGTGCTTCTTTTTCGACTGTAGAATATTTCCTCTCAGCATTACTTAGTGTCCTTGAAGCAAATGCAACAGTCCTCTCTGTGTTGTCCTCATGCAGTTGTGTGAGAACAGCCTCCAAGTCCATAATCAGAAGCATCAGTAGTTAAAATTGTGAGCAGTGCAGGACTGGAATAGTGCAAGTACTGGACTATGTACAAGCAAGTCTTTCACCGTTTCGAAACTAGCTTGTGCATCCGTTGTCCACACTAAGGTTGAACTTCTCCGTAGTAATTCCCGTAACGGTTCAACGACAGAAGCATAATTGGGAATGAATTTTGCATACCAGGAGGTAAGACCCAAGAAGGAATGTAAGGTTTGCAAATCTGTTGGAGGAGGAGCATCTGAAATTGCCAGGATATGATCTGGATCAGGTTTTAGTCCAGCCTGTGAAATGGTATGCCCCAGAAAGGAGAGTTCAGTTTGTCTAAATTTGCATTTTTCTAGTTTAGTACAGACTGCAGGTTATTGTCATGCTCCTCAGGACTATTTCCAAACACGATAATATCATCCAGACAGCACTGAACTCCATATTGATTCTTCAGAATCAATTACATCATTTTTTGAAAGACACTTGGGGCAGATGTGAGACCGTATGGAACACGTTTAAAATTAAATAGTCCCTCATGTGTAATAAATGCTGTGAGGTCTCTGCCATCTCCATGCAACATAACCTGGTGGTAAGCGCTCTGCAAATCAAGAGTAGAAAACATTTTTGCTCCACGGAGTTCTGCAAATACTTCTTCTATGCAAGGAAGAGGATGGCTGTCAATCACAATCACTTTATTTGGCTCCCTTAAGTCCACACAAAGGCGAATGTCTCCACCCTTCTTCTGCGTCACTACTATAGGTGAAACCCATTTCGAGGAGTCGATCTCTTCAATATTGTCCTTTTGAACAAGTTTTCTAAGTTCCTCTGAAACAACTTCCCTGACTGAAAATGGTAAGCGCCCTAACTTCTGTCGTACAGGCATCACATTATTCCACATTTTAACTTTATGCAGAAACCCATAAGCACAGCCGAGTTTCTCCTCAACTTGGTGTTGGGTCCCAGATAAAACTGGTGTGTGTACCGCAAGAGTGCTTTGCTGAGGAAGATCAATTCGTCCATTAACTACCCTGAGATTTAAAGCAGCCAATAAATCTCTGCCAAGGATAGGAGTGCCTTTGTGGACAATGTAGAACTCTGCAGTTACACAGCGATCACCAAAAGTAACTATTACTGGCAGGCAGCCATGTACTGGCATATGGTTTTTCAAATAGCACACCAAGTGAAGTTTGGGTTCAGGAAGAGGCACATCTTTAAAGTAATGCATCTAGATGGAATCAGGTAGTATAGATACTGCTGAGTCAGTGTCCAACATTAGCTGAATAGAGTGTGGTTTGCCTGAGGGTATGGCGGAAATGTTTACAGTGCACTTTATCTGTTCTGGAATATGTGCAGTAGTGATTTTGTCCACGCTCAGCACAGTAACATCTAGTATTATAACTGCATGCACCTGTTGATTGAACTGGCTACTGCGACATACTTTAGCAAAATGCCCAATCTTTTTGCAATGATTGCACTGAGCTACTTTTGCTGGACATCCTGTGTAGCTTGCAAGGTGTTGTGGGGATCCACAGCGAAAGCATGCTTTTACTGTATTTAGAATTTGCTGATTTGGTGGTTTTTCATTAGTTTTCCTCTTGCAAATGTGTGTGGGCAGTGGTAGTGAACTTTTCTGCAAAGGAGTCACAGCCTGGACTGTGCCTCCTGTATCCATGCTCATTATTTTGGCTTCAGCTGTAGTTGACTCAATCTGAGTAGCAATGGTTATTGCTTTTTCTAGTGTAAGTTGTGGTTCTAGAAGTAAGCGTTCTCTTACACAAAACATGGTTGTTTTCTCAATGAGCTGGTCTCTAATCATCTCATCTGCCATATTCCCAAAGTCACAAATTACAATCAGATTCCTAAGGGAAGCAATATACTGCATTATAGTTTCCCCTGGTTTCTGCTCATGCTGGCGAAATCTGTAGCAATTAGCTACTACATTCACTTTTGGCACAAAAAAAGTCTTTAATGCAGTGAGTGCAGTCTCAGATTTATCATCTGCAAGGGGAAAAGTGTAAAATATACGCTGCCCTTCTGCTCCAAGGCAGTGGATTAGCAGAGCACACTTTCTTACTTCAGAAATCTCTGTAGCACTGACTGCAAGCAGATAAGTCTCAAACATATGGATCCAGGTAGTAAAAACAATTGGACGCTCACCTGGGCTTTGCAGAAAGGGTGCAGGTGGGTTCAGAGGCAGAAGATCCATCCTCGTCGCCAAAATGTTGTATCAACCAGGCAAGGTACTAACAAGCTTCAACAGGACTTTATTTTCAAAGTGGAAACCTCTTTACCAAGATGCTGCTGCACCCTCTGTAACTTTCTCCCAGCCTCTCAACTCCTCCCCCCTCCTTCCTGTTTCCTGTCCTTTCAGACTCCCAACAGCCAGTGCTTCCAATTCTAATAATTACAAGCAACATCTAAACACCACACTTACTCACTTTCTCCACACCAGTTGTCAAGGTTCCCTCCCCACTCTGAACTCTAGGGTACAGATGTGGGGACCCGCATGAAAGACCCCCTAAGCTTATTTCTACCAGCTTAGGTTAAAACTTCCCCAAGGTACAAATCCTTCCTTGTCCTTGGATGGGTACTGCTGCCACCACCAAGTGAGTTAGACAAAGATTCAGGAAAAGGACCACTTGGAATTCCTGTTTCCCTAAAATATCCCCCCAACCCTCTTCACCCCCTTTCCTGCGGAGGCTTGAGAACAATCTACCAACCAAATAGGTAAACCAAGTGAGCACAGACCAGACCCTTGGTTTTTAGGACACTAAAAACCGATCAGATTCTTAAAAAACAGAACTTTATTATAAAGGAAAAAAAAGTAGAAGAAATACCTCTAAAGTCAGGATGGAAGGTAATTTTACAGGGTAATAAGATTCAAAACACAGAGGATTCCCCTCTAGGCAAAACTTTAAAGTTACAAAAAACAGGAATAAACCTCCCTCTTAGCACAGGGAAAATTCACAAGCTAAAACAAAAGATACTCTAACGCATTTCCTTGCTATTACTTACTATTTCTGTAAGTTAGATGGATCATTCAGTGGGAGCTAGATTACTTGCTTGGTCTCTCTCCTTGTCTCCAAGAGAACACACACAAAGAGACAAAGCAAAAACCTTCACCCCCCCCCACAGATTTGAAAATATCTTCTCCCCTTATTGGTCCTTTTGGTCAGGTGCCAACCAGGTTATCTGAGCTTCTTAACCCTTTACAGGTAAAGAAGGGATTTTATGCTACCCTTAGCTATATGTTTATGACACCAGTCATGATTTTATAGACCTCTAGCATATCCCCCCTTCACTGTTTTTTTTTTTTTTTTCTCTCTAAACTGACCAATCTTGGGCCAGGCCTACGTTATAAACTTACATCGGTACAACTACGTTGTTCAGAGGCGTGAAAAATCCACCCCCCTGAGCGACACTGTTATACTGACCTAACCCCGCAGCGTAGATCCCGCTGTGTCTACGGGAGGGTGCTACCGCCTCCCGGGGAGGTGGATTAACTACGCCGAGGGGAGCAGCTCTCCCCTGGGCGCACTAGTGACGTCACTGACGCACTACAGTGGTGCAGCTGCGGCATTGCTGCCTTTGAAGCGTAGACCTGCCCACGGTCATTTTAATCTCTCCTCGAATGAAAGCGGGTTCATGTTCCTCGTCATTTTGGTTGCCCTTCTCCGTACCTTTTCCAATTCTAACAGATCTTTTTTGAGCTAGAGCAACCTGAGCTTCATGCAGTATTCAAGCTGTGGGCATAGCATGGATTTATATAGCAGCATTGTGATATTTTCTGTCTTCTTATCTATCCCTTTCCTAATGGTCCCTATCACTCTGTTAGCTTTTTTGACTGCCCCTGCCATTGAGCAGATGTTGGTCCTATTTCGTTTTGCTTGCCTGGATGTAGCTCTTCGCCTGTGCCCCTAAGAAGTGATTCAGTCAGAGAGAGACCACGGCAGAACTAACATACTGGCGACGTGATCGGTATCTAAAGAGAACTGCACCACAGCTGACAATAAGCATTCCCCTTTGAACTAACTTCTCACACTGAACATGTAACGCTATGTGCAATTGTGCCAGCTGGTGGCTCCCAGTAGTGATACACTATTATTCTCAGTGGGATTTTACTGGGTGTAGATCAGAGCTGGATTCGGCCTCTCAATTTCCCCCCTTTCTTCTGTTTCTCTCTGTGCTGCCTCTTTGGTTTTTGTTCCTTCCTCTGCATTGATGGTGGGATCGAGGATGAAGGAGTGGGGCTGGCTCCATGTGATGCTGGGTTTGTCTGCTGCTTGCCTCGCAGGTGCCTGTCTGGAGCGGGAGCTGGAACCAAGGAAGGAAAGCCGCCAACAGGCTGAGGCTCTGGCTATGAGCTCCAGGCAGATGCTGTTGATTACAGGATGCCAAGAGCCTGAGACTGCACAGAGCCACTTCATCCAAATTAGTAACAACAGTAATAACGACGACTGACACTTGTCCCACATCCTTCAGCCAAAGCCCGCAACACATGACAGCATAATGACAGACGAGGTCCTCTGGGATCAGTTCATCCGCCCGGAAATGAAGCCTTCCTGGGGGCGGCAGGCAGCAGCCATCCTTTGAGGCCGGGAGTGGAGGGGAATGCTGTAGTCAGGTGACACTTCACTGATTGGCATTTCTATGGTTGCTCATCACCACAGACTTCAATAGGAGTTGTGGGTGCTCAGGCATGGATCTCTCAGGGATTGAGGCATCTAAGTCCTTTGGATTGCAATGGCAGATAGGAACCTAAATACCTTTGCGGATCTGGGCCTCAGCACCTCTGAAAAGCCAGGGCCCACAAGGACTGAGCCTGACATGTTGGCTTAAGCCAGCATCAGCCTGGTAGGTTCTGGTCAAGCCAGGACTAGAACCCATACTTCTGCCTCCCAGCCTTTGCTCTCACTGCAGGGGTATCTTTCCTCCTTGCGAGCATAGCTTTCGCCAGGCCATTGGAGTCTCAGCCCCACTCTAGCTCCCAATGCAGATGGACAAGCAGTGCATCTGGGGCAAAGACTAGTAAACTAGGCCAGGCTTTTGTTACAGAAAAAGCTAAGAATCCACTCAGGCTCTTGACTTTGGCCAGTTCCTGATATTCCACCCCTGAAATCAATAGAGAGGCTGTTAGGAAAAGCTCTGAAACCACCTTGCAGGGTCCCAGAGCCCAGGCTCCAGCCCCAGCTTGAACATCTACACTGCAGTTAAACAGCCCCTGAGCCTGTACCAGCCCCTCGGAGCTGCTGGCGTAGGGGCAGGAGGGGGCATGTTGAGAGAGGGATTGCTTGGGGTTGCCGACTGGACATAAATTAGAACCACCTCGGGGGCTGCATCAGCTTCCACTCAGAGTCAAACCAGTCTCCAGCTGGCCCAGCATCCTGGAGGACCAAAGGGGACATCCAGTCAGGGATGGCCTCCACCTCAGGAGAGGCCGAGAAGTTGAAATGCTGTGGAGATGCTCTGGAAGGAGAGAAGTGTCTGCGTTTTCTAGCTCAAATCACCTAGCAATTCAGTGCAGAGAAGAAAGCATCCAGGGACCAGCACAACGCAGCTCTGCCTCCCTCCAATGGGACGCTCTCCAGACCCTGGTAAGTGCTCATTTAGATCCATTGCACCTGACCAGGGAGAGCAGTGCTCCACAGTTGTTAGTCATCCTGGACAGTGTCCAGCAGATGCTGCCATGGGCGTGACTAAGAACTCTGGGCAGGGAAGCCCGCAGTATCAGAGGGACGGATGGGGGCTGGGCAATGGTAAGATGCAGGGTCCCAGCCGGGTCCAAGGAGCTTTCTGAATGTGAAGCAGTGAAAAAGGGAAGCTGTAGCTGAATCAGAAAATCCAGCCCTGACATCAAGGACTCCTGAGCCTGCTTTGGGGGCTGATCCTGTGAGATGGGACAGTGCTGAGTGCCCTTGACTACCCCTGACATCAGCAGTCGCAAAGGCCCCTGGAGCAGATTCACAGACGCTTCCTCTGTAATCACCCGCACGTCATCTCAGGGCGCCTTTTGCTCTCCTGCCTGCTTCAAGTACCCTTGAGTACCCCTGCCCAGTCCTGGCCACACCCACCTGCCAATGAAATGTTCACACAAAGTAAGTAACTTGGGGTTAACACGTGGCAAACCACCGCTGTCTCCCAGCTCTCTCCCCACAAGCTCCGACACATAGATCTTTAAATGCACCAAGATCAATGGTATGCTTTACATCGTTTCCTTTTCTCAGTGATTTGATTTTTATAGGGCCCTTTTTATGCCGTTTTAATTGTTGCTGTTGATTGCCTGTTGTGGTGGTTTACCTGTGCGGTGCCTGGGCCATGAGTGTGGTGCTTTCCAAGTGCAGCTATTAATCATGATTCGTATTGTCATCTCAGCTCTGCGTGCCCGAGCGCCCATTCCCTGCCACGCTGCAGCTCTCGGAATCAATTCCCCACTAGGGAGCAGCGTACCACTGACAATCGGGAACGCAGAGTGTGAAACAACTGATGCAAACCATGCTATATGGAGGGCCCAGAAAATACCCTCCGATTGGTTTGCTACTTAAATGCCGAACTTCACAAGTCCTCACCTGTTTTTGAGGCGTGCTGTGATTTTACCCTGAAACTCTGCCCCCCTCGCCCTGCGTGATCTCGCAAGCGAAGAAGAGCTGGTCCAGGTCAGCTCTTGGATGTGTTGGTGAGTCAGTAGGTGGCGCTCTTCCCATTGCAGTGTTACAGGGGCTGTCATTCAGAGGCCACTGAAAATCCCATGAAACTTGTTACAAAAGCTGGGTCCCTGTGTCTTGGTCAAGTTCTGCCTCTGGGTCCTTCCACTCTGGTTCCATCTAATCCCCCTGTCATTTCAACCAGCTGAAGTAGTCTGCTTCACTCCCCGACCTAAACTGTTGTGTAGCCTTGCTATTCCCAGCCCAAGGGTGGCTTCCTTTCTATGGTGGGTGGGCAAAGAGATCTCTGCGGTCTGTGCAGACACCTGGGATCCAGCTTAGATGGGGGTGCAGTGTAGATGTGAACTCACGCCCTCTTAACTCTCTGTCCTGTGCAGCTTGCCTTTAGCAGGCACCTGGTTTGTTCACTTGTGATCAGTGTCTATTTTCTTCCTGCAGCAGAGATGCAAACGTATTTAGGTGCCCAAGTCCCAATTTTAGGCTCCACTGAGATCCACAAAACTCCCACCAAACCCTGTAGATTCCTAAACTCACTCGGCACCTAAGTTTCCAGGGAAAACATTCCCTAGGTACTTAAATTTCTGCCTCTGGGCATGTGTGCTGCTGTCTCCCTCTCGCTGTCTGGGTGCCTGTCTCCTGCCTAAGCCCCAGTGAGACCCATGAATGGGGAGAAGATAGATGCTCATCTCCCTAACTTGCATGCAGAGCCCAACTCAGAGGCCACCAACTGGCCTGAGCCCCATTAAATCTCTGCTGGAGGAGGTGGTGGCGACATTATAACTCATACCGCCCTGGTTAGAGCACTCCCCTGGGACGTGAGGGAGCCCGGTTCAATCCCCCGTTCCTGCCAGAGAAAGAATTTGAACAGGGTCCCCTGCCTCTCAGGAGCACGCTAACCACTGAGTTACGGGATATTCTGATGTGGGCCTCCCTTGGTCTCCCCGTGGAAGCTGTTCCCCTGTGTATCAGACAGTCAATGGGCCAGTGAGAATGCACAAATGAGTGCGTAGCCTGGTGGTTAGAGTACCCGAGAGTTGCAAACAGAAGGGAGACTCACTGGCTCCGAGGCCTGGAGTAGGAGAGAGAGCCCCACACCTCTAGCCAACTACCTTTGTATCCATTACTAAGAGCCTGTTGAAATAGCCCTGGTGTTCTCAGTCCAGCTTCTAGTGGACAGGTGTCCCCGTCACAAAGGCTACAGGCTTGCTGGCATCCTGAGGAGAGATGCCAGAGATGGAAAGCGTGGGAGGTTGGACACCCCTCTCCTTTCTGGGGTGCAGGGCTCCAGAGTGGGGTTGACGTGCAGTGGTAGGTGTAGGAAGGTACCACAGCTGAGTGTAATTAGAGAGGATGACCTTCTCCAAGGCCCTCAGGCTGGCACCTCTCGCGAGTGCTCAATTCATTTGAAAGGGGAAACAAAACCCTAGAATAGGAGAAAGAAGAGAAGTGGGCCTGGCCCCTGAAGTCACTGGCGCAGCAACAAAGGAGACCTTGAGCAGGTTCCAGTCCAGCCATGTGGCCCCCAGCATGGCCCAGTTTCTCTCTGTCAAAAATAACGAGGAGGCTTATTGAATTCCCATCACTCCTCAGAGAAAGTTTTAACTAAAGCTTGGGTTCATGCTGAAGATACCCAAGGCCTGTCAGGAATTCCCTGCTCCCCAACCCAGGACAATGCTTCCTGCCTCCGATGGTGGAAGCCAGCCCTGCTTTGCTGAGAAGCGCTAAACCCCTTCCAATCTGAGCCAGCACCCAGGTTTGCTGAAGAAGTGATGCCAGCCCAGTGATGCCTGCCATGGACCAGAGCACGCTCTACCCTGGTTGGAAACACGCACACAGGCCTGAGGTTGCCAGGTTTTCTTTAGCAGAAAGATGAAGTTGATTAGGGGAGGAGATAATGAGCCAGTTCCTCAGCTGGTGTACATAGGTGGAGATCCACTGACATCAGAGAGCTGTGCCTACCTGCTCCAGATAAGGATGTGGTCTAGGATCTCAATCAGGCAAAACCAAGCACAATGGTTCTCCAGGTCCCAGCGAGACTTGGAACTGCTGTTCCCCAATCCACCGGGGCCTCTATGCTGTGGGCTACCCAATCTCAGAGACACATTAAAACCAGCACTCTATAGGCAGATAGGTCCAGAGAGATGTGGGGGACTGTCCTCTCCACTGGCTCTCGGCTCCTAGAGAGACTCCTCTGCTGCGTGGGTTAACCACACCCGGAGATATAACAGGCTGTCCAGTGGGTTGTGGGAAACCATTACCCAGACTGGTGGAAATAATGTCATGATGCTCTGAAGGAAAACAGAGCTCCTATTTCAAAGTATTTGAACAATGTAACCTGAACAGGCTAAGTTGTACCTTGGCACAGGGCTTAAAATACACCCATCAGTCACTAGTCAGTCACCTGAAAAACCCAGGTGGAGCCTGCTCTGCTACACTTCCAAATCCAGACTTGTTATTAATAAAAGCGGTTTCCCCTTTCATCTTTGCATCAGTGTATGACAGCCTCATGGCACCAATGATTGGTTTGACCCAGTCAGCGCTCTCCTTCTAAACTCCACTGCCAGTTGCTTATAACATACCCATCTGTCTGTGACATCTTTTCAGCCTGCATTTATTGGAGTAATCCCAAGAGGATTCTAGGTGGGTGGCTTGTCACTAGGGCTGCCAGTTTGGCACAGATGAGATAGGGGATGGGGGTGGGGGAATTGGCAGCAGGGAGTTGGAGAAAGTCAGAGGCGACATGGCAGGGTTTTGGCAGCTTGGAAAGGGTTAAATGGAAGAGGTTTGTTCAGTGTGACTACTAAAGGGTTACGAAACTGCTTGCAGGCCAGGATGCTGATTATGGGGGTACCTGGCATATTTCAAGGCTGTTTCTAGTGCTAGATTTTTTTCTCCTAACATTTCACACTGTTGCTACTACTGGAGCAGAGTTGCTGGTAGAGACTAGGGTGGGAAATCTTAGGGGAAAAGCGTCTAGTGTGGAGACAAGAGCCTGGAGTGAGATCTGCTTTCTTGAGGCAGAATCCCTGCTCCTTCCACAAGGAGAAGGACTGTCACTGTGACCTTCTCCCATTGAAGGTAAGCTGCTCTCTGCCCACACCACGGAAGCATGTGGCTGGTTACCGCAAGCAGCCTGGCTTATTCTGGACCCATGCCGTGTTTCCATTCCCACTGGAACGTCTAGGGCTATAACACTGGATGTACCCTGTGCATGGCGCAGTTGTTAAATCCCCACAGTGCAGTGCCACGCTGCACTGTCTAACCCGAGGAAAACACTTGGCAGTCATTAATGAATTAAACCTCATCTCATTAAGCATTTCATTAAGCCTAGCAGGGAAGGCGTTCTATCCCCTTGGTATGGGTGGGGAAAGCGAGGCCCATAGCGGTTACATGACTTGCTCCAGGTCACCCAGCCAGAGTGGGTAGAATAGAAAACGCTTGTCCCACTTATTGAGGCTCACTCAGCTAAGCTCCTGCTGCCTTCCAGGAGAGGGCTGCCCGAACCCCAGGGCACAAGAGCTGGCGATGAATAAGATGCTGCCAGTTGCGATCCGTGGGCGGAAGGCTTGGATCTGGTGTTGTCCCTGGGAGGACGCAGCTAGCCCCAGGCAGCTTTGCTGTCACAGGCGAGCTGCAGGAGCCGAGCTGTGCAATTGTACCTGTGGCCCCAGTGGAACAGGGGCCCCCCCTTCCTCCACCCGCCTTCCTCCTCCTGGAGCATCCTTGCAGCCTTGGCAAAGCCCAGCGGAGCATCAGCTTACAGCTGTCGGGAAGGCACCATCCCTGCCGCGGGGGACGCTCTGCTGCCACTGGTGCCGGCTTTGCACCAGCGCAGCAGCGCCCGCCAACCCAGCGAGCTCCCCGGCCAGGGGAGCCCCTCGCGGCCCTTCCCCTGTTGCCTGGCCCCGGCCTGGGCGCCGCGCCGGGGCGGGCAGGGTACGCCCCGGCCGGGCCACCCCCTCCGCCGGGGCAGTGGCCGCACCCGCCTGTCCCACTCACCAGGTGGATGTTTGCACGTTGGCGTGGAGATGAAAAGCCGCGCGCAGCCTAACCTGGCTCGGGCCCCGCCTCCGGAGGCGGGCGATTGGCTGTCTGAGGGAGCGCCGGGCTCCGATTGGGCCAGGGGCGGCTGTCGATCCGCTCGCCCCAGTTCAGGCTCGGTAGCGGTGGCAGCGCGGCGGCGGCTGCTCGGCGAGCGGCGGGTTGGGGGGGACGGTGCCGCGGCGGCGGCCGAAGCGTCCAGCGCGGCGGGGGCTGGTCTGCGGGCCGGCGGCCCCGCGGGCGCTGCGGGGCGGGAGCTGCGGGCTGCCTCCCTTCATCGCGGAGCGGGGCGGCGGGCGGCGCGCAATGCACCGGGCGGGAGGAGGAGGGAGCCGCCGCCGCTGCTGCCGCTGCCGCCTGGGCGCCGTGTGAGCTCCCCGCTCCATGGCGCTGCCGTGCGGGCTGGGGCAGCGCGGCACGGGCTGAGCGGCCTCGTCCCCTCTGCCCGCCTCCCGCCGCCGAGTGGATCCGGGCGGGGAGGGAGCGCGGGGCTGCCTGGATGCCTTTGTCCCTCCGGCGGGGGGCTCGGCCGGGGAAGGGGGCGACGGGGCCGGCCGGCCGGGACCCCCGCTCCGGGGGCCGCTGCTGCTGCTGCCGCCGCCGCCTGGTCCCGGGGCCGCTGCCCGCCCTGCGCTCGCCGGCGCTGCCCGACACGTGCCCCAGCTCCGGGGCGCTGCTCCCGCCTGGCGTCTAGCCCCGCCCGGCGGGGACGGTCCCGTGCGGAGCCCGGCGGCGGTGCCGTGCTCCGGGCCGGTAATGCGGCCTCCAGGATGCTGTGGTTCCCGGTGAAGAAGATCCGCAAGCAGTTCAAGCTGCTGCTGCTGCTGGTGCTGCTCACCCTGGCCGCGTGGTTCACCTACCTGCACATCAGCCTGGTGCGCCAGGGCAAGGCGCTGCGCCTGCACTTCGCCTACGGCCGAGGTAAGGGGGGCCCCGCGCCCCTCCTGCCCCCTTCCACAGCCGGGCAGGGGCTGGCGAGCGCAGCCAAGTTCCTGCTGCAGGCCCTCCGGGGCTGCCGGTGTCGCCTGCGCCCCCCTCCGTACTTTGTGGAGGGGAGGCAACCCCCTTTGTAAGGCCAAAAGGAAGCGCCCCCCCTTCCGCCCTCGTGTGGGTTCTCTTAGGGTGGAGTTTGGTCTAGCCAGGACTCCTGGCCCTGCTGGGTCAGACCGATGGTCCATCTAGCCCAGTATCCTGCCTTCCAGCAGTGGCCAGTGCCAGGTGCCCCAGAGGGAGTGAACAGAGCAGGTCATCATCAAATGATCCATCCATCGCCTCTCGCCCATTCCCAGCTTCTGGCAGTCAGAGGCTTAGGGATGCTCAGAGCGTGGTGTTGCATCCCTGCGCATGCTGGCTAATAGCCGCTGCTGGGATGCTTCCTCCACAAACTTATCTAATTCTGTTTGAACCCTGTTTTTGTCGTTTTGGTCTTCACAACATCCCCTGGCAAAAAGTTCCACAGGTTGGCACTGCAGTTTGTGAAGAAATACTTCCTCTGGTTAATTTTAAACCTGCTGCCTATTCATTTCATTGGGTGACCCTTGGTTCTTGTGTTATGTGAAGGGGTAAATAATGCTTCCTTATGCGCTTTCTCCATACAGTTAATGGTTTTATAGACTATGTCCCCCTTAATCATCTCTTTTCTAAACTGAACTGTCTGTCTTTTTAATCTCTCCTCATATGAAGCTGTTCCAGACCCTGATCATTTTTGTTGCCCTTCTCCTTACTTTGTCAAATTCTAATATATCTTTTCTGAGATAGGGCGATCAGAACTGCACGCACTATTCAAGGTGTGGGTGTAGCATGGATTTATATCTTGGCATTGTGATATTTTCTGTTTTACTATCTATCCTGATTGAGATCTTCTGAAATAATGAGCCTTTATTACATCCAAGGAGTGCTCCAAGAAGGGCTGTGGGAGAGAGGCAGCCCTGAGCCTCTGAAGCTGATGAAAGTGTCCCTATCACTGGAATAGCTCCCTTTGGCAAGAGCCGGGAAGAATTGGGCACTGTCGGTTACATTAGAGATGCATGTACAGAACACTCTTCCCCCAGGCTGGCTGGGTTGCAAAGCTCAGGTCAGACACTTGGCTGCATTGCCAATAAGCTGTCCAAACTCTCCATGTCTTTAGTCTTGGCAGCGAAGTGTTTTTAGCAGCAATTCAATTCCTCTTTAGAGCAGAGCTAGATAATGGCTCCTGAGTCCAGGGCACAGAGCGCCAGTGTGTGGATCAGAGAGAGAATTCTGAGATGCTAGAGATCGCTTACAAACCAAACTAACCGGGCCGGTGGCTGAGCTGTCCAGAGCCCTGTTGGCAGTGTCTGGAGACTGTTAGTCCTTCATGCCAGCAGTCTGAGGGGTGCTGGAGGTGGCTTGGCTCCCGTGAAGGAGGGGTTTTTGGTAAGTCTATGGGCTGGTGCTCTTTGTTTAGCTTGTTTGGCACTTCCTATTGGCTAAGCTGTAAAGTCCTGTGATGCAGCACACCAGGCAGGAAGGGAGAAGGGCAGGAAAAACTGGGTGGAAAGGTAACCCTGATTTAATAGGCATATCCCAACACCTGGGGCTGCTTAGATAAAACCAGTTATTTGAGGAGTACACTTTCCAGGCCTCAGAACAGCGGGGCTCTCAAACTCTTCCATACCACAAACACTTCTTCCATACCGACAGGTTTCAGAGTAACAGCCGTGTTAGTCTGTATTTGCAAAAAGAAAAGGAGTACTTGTGGCACCTTAGAGACTAACCAATTTATTTGAGCATGAGCTTTCGTGAGCTACAGCTCACTTCATCGGATGCATACCGTGGAAACTGCAGCAGACTTTATATACTCTGTGTGTATATAAAGTCTGCTGCAGTTTCCACGGTATGCATCCAATGAAGTGAGCTGTAGCTCACGAAAGCTCATGCTCAAATAAATTGGTTAGTCTCTAGGGTGCCACAAGTACTCCTTTTCTTCTTCCATACCAGGACCCTCTTCCATCTAGCTGGGATCCCCTCCCTCTCAGGGGAGTGGGGTTATGCTCCCTGGACGTCTGTTTGTGACCCCCATGTGGAGAAGCCGTGCTGTAGAAGGATATGTTGTTGTTCTCATTCGCTGCGTTGTGATGGGTCTAGTACTGGAAAGTTATTCTCATGGCTTCTGGAAATCTTTGGGAGGGGGAACATCAGCAGGGATTTTCATGTTTCTATTTCCACTTAACTTTCATTTGTATCCCGTGCCCTTATTATGAGAATGCGGACCATTTAAAAATAATTGTTCTCTCCTTTAAAAAGAGAACTGCAAAGGGGTAAACCAGTTCTTGCTTGTGCCCTTTCTGCTCCATGCTTATGGTTTCAAAGACTCTTCCGAATGGCAAAATCAGGTTTGATTCTACTCTCACTTACACCAGTGTAAACTGAATATAACTTCATTGGTGTCAGGGAAGTTACTCCATATTAGTGCCAACGTGAGTGAGAAGCAAGTAAAGGCCACTGAGACTTGACTTATCTGTGGTTTCTGGCAGGGGCGCTGGAACAATTTGTATAGTGGGGGTGCTGAGAGCCATTTACCCAAACAGTAAACCCTGGATAGAATGGATACCACTTGAAGCCAGGGAGTGCTGCAGCACCCCTGTAGCCCTAGTTCCAGCACCTATGGTTTCTGGAGAGCTAGAGTGGGATAATGTAGGCCCCCAATCCAACAGAATACATATGTAATGCTACTCATTGGAATAGTCCTGTTGTCTTTGCTGGGACTACTTATGAGAGTAAAGCTACATATCAAGTGTTTGCAGGGTTGGAGATGCAGGCTGAAGTCTGAGTGGGAGATGACTCACTTTTTCACAAAGAGCTTTTATCCGCGCTGTTTGTTACATGTTTGAGTTAAATGGCTTTTAACCACTAAAACCAATAGCTTTAAAGAGTGCGTCTAAACATTTCCTTCCCTCTTGAATGAGGGAAGACAATATTTCAATCCACTGTGATATCCTATCCATGCTGCAAAAACAGGAAAGTCAAGATACAGCTAATGTGACAAAGCAGG
Source organism: Eretmochelys imbricata (assembly GCF_965152235.1). Classification (NCBI taxonomy): domain Eukaryota; kingdom Metazoa; phylum Chordata; order Testudines; family Cheloniidae; genus Eretmochelys; species Eretmochelys imbricata. The sequence goes on from NC_135577.1 coordinate 19,313,499, forward strand.
AAATGAAACTCCTTTGCTTGTGTATTAAACACCTGTTAGTTTTCTTTTAAGTGAGCTGCCTTCTCAGCTGCTGTCCCACTAAAAAACCAACCTGTCATGTAAGCCTAACCTCAAGAGTCTAGCCACTGCCTAAACTATTGACCCAGTTCAAAGAAGGTTTGACTAGTTGTCTGCTCAGACCTTGCAGCCTCAGCCTGTGCAGTGTGCGGGCTGTAAGACTGTGGCAGATTGTTCCTGCCGCCCTGGGTGAGCATGCTAACTAGCTGCAGGGGCGGGGTTTGGTGATCAGCAGTGGAAAATATTAATAGTGGGATAGCAACATTTGAAGCCTAAATTTAACCAAGTACCCACCCATCAGTGTGACCAGAGGAAGTTCGGAGATCGTGCTATAGCATCGATCTCCCCGCAGGCTCAGAATGCCCTGCCTGTCCAGCCGAGGTGGTGTGTTCTGGAAACAATTGGTCAGACTGATCGGGCTATTCCCGATATCTGCCGAAGAGGATGTGGGTCTGGTCTTTTCTATGACTGCCCCTCCCTTGCGCACGCAACCTTTGACATGCCATCTGGGACACACTCCCCAAAATCTCCCAACCCCAAATAGAATGTGGCTATTTATTTCAAGTGTTACCCAGAGCAGTGAGGAAATGCATTGCCACGCTCTGGCTCCCAGCAGAAAACCCTGCTGTCACAATGCAGCTGAACAAACTCTGAAAAATCAGAGCTCAAAGGTGATGGTACCAGGACCAGCCTGAGGAGCTGAGCCTTAACTAATGAGCTGCTTGTAACTGCATGAAGTAAAGACCAGGATCAGTGAGTTTAAGTTGCACCCGTGCTGATTCACACATACCCAGTACTTTGTGTTGTCATCGAGACTAGTGTGAAGGGAGTGTAAAATGCCACCAGATCAGAATAAGAGTATTATTTAACATTTATATTATGGTAGCACTGAGAGGCCTCAGCCAGGTTAGGAATTCTCTGTGTTAGCCACTGATCTGAGTCTAAAACTTTATACCTAGCCTGCCCTAGTGTAAGTGACAGCCAGTGGGGTGGGGCAGTGAATCTGGCCCCATCTCTATAATGGTGTCGGTCTGTCATCCACACTTATTAGCTATTTGTATTGCAGGAGCACCTAGGAGTGCTCCAGTCATGGGCCAGGACCCCAGTGTGTTAGATGCTGTACAAACACAGTCCCTGCCCCACAGAGCTTATAATTGAACTATAAGACGAGAGCAGATCTGCACAGACAGCACAAGACGATAATGAGATGCTGTCAATCAGCACACCAGCTGTCTAAGCACTGTCAAGTTTTTAGCAGGCATCATGGCAAAGGAGAGTTTGAAGGAGGCCGTAAGGTGGCTTGACAGAACACCTGCTGCTTACCTGGAGATCACAGCCCTGCCCCAGATATTACGTATTGATGCCCTGCACTGTACGGTGAACAGCTGTCAAGGCATCTGTGCCCTATGTAGCTTGAGATGTAGAAAACAGACTGTGGGGAGGGACCCAGAAGGAGTAATTTTAGGATTCTTCAGATATTCTTGACTTCTGTTTTTTTAATTGATGGAGGCCTTGTAGAAGAATGGAGTGATATGGGTTTGGAGGAGCAGAGGGCTGGGAGGCAGTGGGGGAAGGAAATGAAAGGGGGGTGAGGCTGATGGAGTCAACTGAGCAAACAGGAGGGTGTGGGGATATGCGGGAAGAGAGGGATCTGAATGTGTGTCGGGGAGGGGAAGGCATTCATGTTTGATGCAGCAGGTAAGGAAAGGCCCGTGGAGTGGCTGGGAAGGTGGATGTGAGAGCAGAATCTGGCATGGCGCTTGTCCTAGTCTCTCTTGTCTCTCCCATTCGTGCTATCACCTTGTTCTGTTCTATGGCTCCATCCTGTTGCAGTGCAGTGGTGACCAGAGGTCCCAGTCAAGTTCAGGCCCCCGGTGCGCCAGGTGCTGTACAAACACACAGTAAGAGACTGCCCCCAAGGCCTTGCTGTTTAAATACAGGAGTTCTGCTCTCTCCAGGGAGAGGGGGAGAGAGATTTGAAAATGATTTCAAAACATGGCTTTCTCTAAGCTGTTTTCTAACCAGCTCTGGCTACTGGGATAAACTGTATCCAAAACTGTTTCCTAAGCATACATTGGAAACTACATTCTTCCAAGCTTCAATGTATAGATGGAGATGGGGGTAGTGGGGAGTGTGTTTTTTGCTTTGAAAAGAGAAGGATTTTTTGTCTTGATTTGGGCCCAACCAACTCTTGTTCAAACTGGTTTGGGAAGGAGCAACACCTGACCCTTGTTTGGAGATGGCGCCTCTCCATGGGGGACAGGGTCTGTTGTAGGTAGTGCACGGAAGGGCTGGGGCAGGGGGAGGTTCCGGAGCATACACCCATGTGTCTAAGACGCTGTTGCGCTGTGGCTGTGTGCCAGGTGACTCTGTTACAGCATAGACACGGCCGTTAATAGCACAGACGTCACTGCAACCCAAGACCGGGCTGTGGTGGCAGCAATGGGTGGTACTCCTGTCTGGCAGTTTGTTCCGGCCACTGTCTAGGAGCCGGCGGCGTATCATGGCAGGGAAGGTGAGCTGGGACGTGGGAACTGTCAGAGATCTAGTTACCACCATGCGCATGTTCATCACTGTAACTCCCTCTGTGTGATTGACGAGCAAGGCTACACAGGAGCGCCGAACAGCGCAAACCATGGCAGCCCACCCGTTGAATGACAGACGGCGAGAGAACATCTTCCCCCATGCTCTGCACTGGCTGCCTGTTTGCTTTTGGGTCCCACATGCGACCATGGGCTGTGGCTGAGCTGTGAGAGACCACCCTCCCGACTGTGTGACCCACAGACAGCAGCTTCTAGCAGGGCGGCTGGAGCTGTGCAGACCCAGGGTGAGGTTTCTGGGAGCTGGCAGCATGGGCATTAGGGCTGGGAGGGTGGGAGTTGCCTACCTGTGGAACTCCCTGCTGTGTGACATCTGAATAACCCTACGCTGCAATGATTTCAGGCCTGTTGGGTGAGCTGCCATGCCAGAGCAGACGCCAAAGGAGGAAGAGAGAGAAAAGGGTCAGGTCAAACCAAACAGTCTGATTAAAAATCTACTCCAAGTGGCCGCATTTGAGGCAGCAAGCTCAGGGTTCTTTAGGGGTTGGACTTTGTGCTAGGACAAATGTCTGTGCTACAGTGTTAAGTGCCCTGTAAATACTCTGCATAGACAGGCAGCCATGTAGCCCTGTGGGTATTTCCAGTGATTGAGATTCTACTTCCCTTCTGCCTCCTAGGCTTTGTGGAGCAGCTGGAGGCTTAAATGCCGCAGCAAGCTGAGGCTGCTGAAAGACCGCTTTGGGTGCCTCACCACTAACTTATGGCTGCTTGCGTCCTGCTCTGGTGTGTGCTCGGTCATGAAGTTCAGCAGATGCCTCTGTCCTGCAGTGAGGAAGCAGGAGACGGTTGCGATCAGGTGGAATGCAGCCTGCTCCTCAGTGCACATCCTAGGCTGCTGGGCTCCCCTGTGCCTTCATCTGTCGCTGACCTTGTGTAGGGCCCAAGGAATCTGCACAGAGGAGGAAGAAGTAACCTTCCCCTGACCTCTAGCTCTGGGGAAAGATTCTGAAGACCATCTGGTGCACCAACCACATAGCTGAGTCCTATGCTCTGCCTAGCAGACAGATCGGTGGTCAGCTGACTAGAGCAGCGAAGGGGAAGATCTCCAGATCTGACATCCATTTAATTTAGTGTTAATAGGCTGGAAGCAGAGGGGGCGGGAGGGAGAGTTAGTTGGCTGCCACATGGGTCTCGTCTGGTCTTATACAGCTCTCTGTGTAGAGCAGGGGTAGTCAATTCTTTTGTGTCGAGGTCCAAATTTCTTGGCCCAGGCATTGTCAAGGTCCAGACTCCAGAGAAGAAAGTAATTAAAAAAACAATAATGATATTAGTAAATAAAAAGATTTCGGGATCCGTTCAAAAGCGTCTAGCTTTCTGGATTTGGCCAGTGGTTTACCTCTTGACTACCCCGGTGTAGAGGCGCCTCTGTCCCAGTGCCCAGCATTTCGGCCTCCAACTTCATGGGATTGATGACCCCAGAGGCTGCTTCTGGCTTGTTGAGGTGGGGAGAGCTCTGTAAGGTGAGACTCCGGTGAGTTGTTCTTGGTGCTCCCCCAGAATGTCTCATTGACTCCTGGTGTCTGCGGTTGGGTGTAGCACATCAGCTTCCACAATGTGAAAAGGCTGCTTCCCAGCACTTAGATCTTGCCGTGACAGGTGCTGCGGAAAGCCCTTGGAGAGAGAGCTGTGGGGGGCAGTAGGCAAGCTGAGGCTAATGCCAGCTAGACAGAGGCTGCTTAGCAGTAGGGGGAGGAATCTGCTGACTCCAGAGTTCTTCTGCTTTCATCCCAGATGAAAGGTGCTCTAAGGGCCAGTTTTCAAAAGCCCCTTGGGTGTGACCTCTTTTGAAAACCTGCCTGTGAGTGTCACAGTGGCAGCTGCTGAGGGCTGAAACCTGGGCTGTGGTTAGGTGCCTAAGTGAGAGCGGAGAGCTGCTGGAAACCTGGGTCTGGCTGGGGGTGCGGCGTGATGGACAATCTGGCTCTAACTGGGGGTGGGGTGCCCTCTCTGAGTGTGGGAGGGAGTGTTCTGCACTCAGAATAGGAAGGGGGGTGTTGTGGAACCTACAATGTTGGGGTGGCTCTTTGAGTCAGAGACTGTTCGCTGCCTCATTCGACCCTGCCTGCAATAGTTGTCTCCTTGAGCAGAGAGCTTTGCTGGCCTGCCCCAGGCCACTTGCCATAGGCATTTTCCCCCATTGGGATCTCTGGAAAACCTCCCTGTGTGGGGCTGTGACTGGCAGATCTGCAGGCAGGTGGGTGTGCCATCACAGGGGGGCTGGGGCTGGTTGCGGGGGTATGTCCATGCCATCCCGAGAGCTCTGGGTGGATGTGCTGTTGTGGGGGCTCGATGGTTAGGGCAGGAGCCTGGGCTGGGCATGCTATCCCGGGGGCCGGTTGCCGGGATGGGTGTGCCGTCACGGAGGACTGTGGGAAGGGTTGCCGGGAGGGGCGTGCCGTCGTGGGGGCTGGAGGTGGGCGTGCCATCATGTGGGGCTGTGGGTGAGTTGCCGGGTGGGCGTGCTATCGTGGGGGCAGGGGGCAGGTTGCTGGGGTGGGTGTGCTGTCACGAGGGGCTGCCGGGGTGGGCGTGCCATCGTGAGGGGGTGGGGCTGTGGGAAAGGTTGCCGGGGTGGGCGTGCTGTGGCAGGGGGTGGGGGAAGGGTCGCCGGGGTGGGCGTGCCGTCATGTGGGGCTGGAGGTTGGTTGCCGGCGTGGGCGTGCTGTCATGCGGGGGGCTGTGGGAAGGGTTGGCGAGTGCTGTTGTGAGGAAGAAACGAGGTACGGGGGCGTGAGGGCCTCCTGGGCGGCTGGAGGAAGGGCGCGGGGCTGCGGGTGGGCACCCTGCTGTGGGTAGTGCACAGAGGAGAAAGCTCATGTCATGGAAGCAGTGAGGGGAGACAGTCAGTTAATCTGCCCCTTCCCCTGCTTAGGCCGTGAGCGGTCTTGGGCAGGAACAGCAGGGAGCTCCTCTGCTGAAGCCTGCAAACCCCCCCCTCCCCCCCCCATAAATGCATAGGCAAAAGCAGGTCTCTGGGCATCGGGGAACGAATCTGCTGGGCTTCAGACTCTAGACTGCGCCTGCCGCTCTCCCCATCCCAGATCGGCTGGCAGCGGATGTTAAATTAACTGGCTGTAAGCAGATGCCCTTTCTGCAGGCTGAGGGTTTGGGCATGTGTATCTCCTGCTGGCTGCCTAATCCCTTGCCAGACGCTCCACGCGAAAGGCTGTGCTAACAGTGGCAAAAGGGTGGCCTTTGCCGTGCCGCAAATGGGCCCACGGCAGGTGGTTCCAGCTGGGGATCTGGCACCTCTGGGTAGCAACCCGGTGTCCCTGTGCTAGGCCAAAGTTGTCATGCCTGGTGGTTGGGGGGTACATGTGTACCTGTGCGCTCCGTCTGGCGCCCACCCCCTCCAGCAGCGATACGGTGCAGCCTGGACTGGCGTGTTCAGGGGCTGCTTGGGTTGGGGAGCTGGCTCCGAACCAGAAAGACATTATGTTCCTGATAAAATAAATCCCTTTCTTATCATCTACAAGTAGATAATTACCCTTCTCTGCCTAATTTAACACACAGATTCCTCAGCTGAAATAATGAGGCCATTACGGTGTTCTCCCGGCTGGAAACCGCTCCGAGTCAATGGGGCAGAAACGTTAGCGCGCCAGGTAAAAAATACAATTAAAAAAAAAATGAAATGATTCATAATGGGAGATGGGAGCTCTGGGCCCACCAGAGACTTCCCTGGCAGGCGTCGTGCTGAGGGAGGTGAGCTGGCTCTGTAGGAGCCGAGCACACGACAGGTTTATTTGTCAGGAGATTTAAAGAGCAGGTTGAATGAACTTGCTGTTGCAGTAGTGATATTCCATCCCTGGGCAGCAGAGTGGCGGCAAGGGGGCGGGCACGTGTGTTTGAGGACAGGCGGTGAAGTCTAAATGGGGTCCCTGGAGGGGGGGGAAAACTTTGAGGTCCCTTTGAACTTCACTGAAATCCATTGACCGTGGGACGCAGTACAGGCAGGTGGTGGGGAAGGAAAGAATTTGCTCGTGGGGATTGGCCCCCTCACATAAGGACGTTGGCGCATGGCGGGAGAGGTGGCTGGGAGCAAGACTTGGAAAACCACCTCGGCCCTTGCTGACCCGAGGATGCTGTGCAGCAGTGGAGGAGGAGGAGGAGGCGGCTCTGCTGGGATGGTAGTGGGGCAGTGTGCCAGTGAGAAGCCCACTTTCCTCACAGCTGCTGGGAAAGAGGAGGGTGCTGGGATTTGTTAAGCTGCTGTCTCTGGACCCTGCTTGGGAGCTGTGGGTTACAAGGTAATCACATGGCAGCTTCTCTTTCCCAAGCGGTGGCACGGGTTGCATGGGAGCTAGCGAGGCCGCTGTAAGGTATCCCTGACAGCGTAGCGTAGCGCCCATGCTGGGGAAGGCTGCCAGTCTCTGCTTCTGGCCGGTGAACCTGAGCAGTGGCCTTACCTCTGTGCGGCTTTAGTTGCACTCTTGTAAAGTGAACGGAGGGCTGGAGAAAGGGGCTGGATTGACGGCTCTGAGTGCTGGAGCCCTCTGCTTATCGCAGAAGCGGCCCAGGAGTGGGATATTCGGGGCCAGAGTAGTGTGGAAAGGGGTCCTTATTGAAGGCTGCCTTCTACCCACTTTCTCGCCTGGGCTCTCTGGCCGCAGTATGCTCTGAGCTGTGCTGATGCTGCTCCTGATCGCACAGGTGTGTTCAGGAGCCGTTGAATCTGTTTAAATCAAAACCGGTTTAAAGGCAGCAACAGTCCTGGTTTATAATCTACCAGCCTATGTGGCTGCACTGTTTCCCCCGCCCAAAGCCAGCTTCTCAGCAGCACTACCCAGGCCCCCAGCTCCGTGTCTCTGTTCTGTCAGTGGGATTAGTCCCCCCAGAATGCTCTCTCCACAGGTGGGCATGTAACGGCTGTGACTGACAGCATGTCACAGACACCCTCCTCCCCCAATCCCAACATCCTTCTCCCCTGCCCTGGGCAATGGACCCTATGACCCTGATGGACCATTTTTCAGGCAGCGTGCCGGAGCAAGGGGCGCTTGTTCCCATCCCGTCCCCCAAGTCCGATGTGCTTATCCACCTAGGTTATAGCAGGAAATGCCTCCCCAGCTCCGCAAAGGCTAATCCCAGGTAGGAGTGGGGATCCCTGGAGATGACCATTTTACCCTGCGCTAATGCGCCAGTAACTGTCCATTTCTTCCCTTGACTCCTGCGAAGGTGGATTTGGCCAGGAGTCAAAACCCCCGAACCGTACGTTGTCTACCCCTTCACTGTTCAGGGAGAATCTTCCTATCCTAGATTCAACCTTAGTGGGTTCGGTTTGGTTCCCAGCAGCACCTGTATGTTCTGTTGCTGCTTTAATTCCATGAGGTCCTTTCCCAGAAGCAATGCTGTGTGTGACACTGCAGGATAGCACCAGGCGTGGGGAGACAAAGGGGTCTTGGCCCTGGAGCAAGGGGGACTGCACTGCCTCTAGGGGTGCCATTTATACCCTTTAACCCTTATGACATTCTGGGTGTAATCCAGACCAGAGAGAGGCTGTATCACCCCTAGAGTGCCTCACAACACCTTAATGCCGTAGCTCCAAACCTAAGCTCCTCACAGTGAGCCTGCAGGTCCCACCCTGAGTGTCGGTGTGTAGTCACAGCCCTGGCCCAGCAGCCTGCCAGCAAACACCAGCCACACTCTGGCTCCCACCAGCCTGGGTTACTACTTCCAGGGTGACCCCAACACACTCCCAGTCCTGAATCACCCCCCTCAAACAATGTATGTTCTGTGTTGTGTCTTCCCCCCATCCCCTGGACAGTTCAGATATTTTAGGTTCATTGTCCCTGTCAGGGAACAATATACAACAGTTTGCTTCTTCTAAATGGAGTTACCACAAAGCCCAGTTTAACCACAAGGCTGGATTAAAATAAAGATAAATTTAGTACCAGGAAATGTTTTAACAGACTAGACTTGGTTCAAAGTGAAGTTCTTACCACAGATTCTTAGTACATTGCTGACCAAACTCTCAGGCCAGGTTCTGCTCCCAAGGTCCGGCGGCTGTTTCTTTTGTCGTCTTAGGTGAAAGACAGAGCGGTCGACAGGGAGAGAGAGCACTTGGCAGGTTGCCCCATATTTTTATAGCTCTGTCACCCTTTGAAAAGCATTTTCCTGAGAGTGATCCCTCGTTAAAGTTCTTTCCAGCCCAGAGCAAGGAGACATGGAGGAAGGAGGGTCATGCCGTTTTTCACCTGTGTATCCTGAAATGGAGATTTTTCTTTGTCTTCTCTCTCTTGCTGTCTGAGGGCTCTGTTTACAGCGTATAGGCAAATGGAGGTAAACACACATCCCTTTGTTTAAGACCTGCTTGACCAGTTCTGCCTAATTGGGACTCGGGTGAGTTTGAACATGGGCCAAGAGCATCATTCAGGGAGAATTCATCACTTTACATATAAGGTTGCTCCCTGTATTCCACCAGGATATTCTCAACCAGTGAGTTCTTAGTGTTCAGAGGATACCTTACCAGGCATATTTTGTACAAGGGTTATTTCAGGGGGCTATAGGGTGTGAATACCAGGGTGCATTCCGTCACATCCTTTCTGTATCCCTGGCAGTACTGGAGCCCACTGTCCTGTTAAATTCTAGCTACTTTGTTGGATCAGAGCCCTGGGGCTGGTGCTGGCTCAAATCCTGTATATTCTAGCACTTAGCTGGGGCTGCAAATGTCTCAAACCATGGTTTAAGCAGTGGCGTGTGCTTGGCTTAACAGCACGGGAACCCAGCCCCACCACTGACAGGAGTAAAGGTTTTAAGGCTCCCAATTCTGGGTGGCTGATCTCTTCTCTCAGGAAGAGGGGATGGGACTGGCAAAGGCCTCTGCAGATGCAATGGGATAAAGGGGAGAGCCCCACTCTGCTCTGCGGCAGGTCAGTTGCCCAGGAGTGGGTCTTGATGCAGCCAAGCCTGAAGCAGCGCCCCCTGCTGATCAAGCGGGGACCATAGTACCGGGTATACACACGCTGGCTGAGCGCTCGGGACAGAGCGCTCCCAGCAGTGGTGCCAAGGCGGGTGCACGCTGGGCATGGACTCTGGGAGCCTTTTTGTTTGGGAAGACACCATCCTGAACGATCCTGTGCTCTGGGCCAACGGGAGAAGCATGCTGCATTGGGCTCTGCTGCATCCCTGGTCAGTTCCTTGATGGGCTGATCCTGCCACGCCATGCTCCCTGGCTGTTGCCCTTGCTCCCTGGCATTATCCGCATCCCCATGCAAGGGAGCAGGAGCTTTGGGCTTTGTGTGACTGTCTGAGAGTCCCTGGGCAGGGCTAGTGCTGCCTCTAGCTCGCTGGAAGGCAGGCACATGGGGTGCTAGCGGCATGGGGATCTTGCCCCACTCCTGTCTATCTCCTAAATGCATTAAAGCACGTTGAAGCTGGCAGCAGGCAAGCAGCTGTGCTCCCAGCTAAAGCTCAGCCGGGCTCCATGGCAGCCCTTGGGGGGACCTGAGGAAAGCTTGGCATGGAAGCGTCAGTGACCTTCTCTGATAGCGAAGGGAGGGGCTGTCCTGTCTAACTCCCCAGAGCTAGCTCTCCCCCACCCCTCTCCCCTTGCACACACCCTGGACAGCTTCAGACCCCCTGCAGTGCCTGTGCCACACAGGAGCCCTGCCCTAATCCGCTCTGCGGCAGCCTGGGGAGCGATGGGATTGCTCGCTCCAGGCCCCATAGAAAGACCCTGATCTGATTAGAGAGGCCTGGGCCAGGGCAGATGCCAGGCTCCTCTGGGGTGCTCCAGCAACCAGCCATGCTTGGGGACAGCCCGGGTGGCATTCGGAGAGCAGACGCGCAGCCCTAACTCACCTGCAGAGCTCTACTGGAAGTGCTCCCCTGCATGTATGCACAGCCCCACTAACAGGCAGTCAGCTCTGGGGTGGCCCACAGTAACCGGCCACCATGCAATACAATACTGGAAGGGGAGTGAAGTTCTGACTCCAGGGCACACAGCTGCTGCTCTGGAAAGTGAAGGGGTTCTGCAGTGCCATGCCAAGGGGAGGCAGCCTAGGGCACTGGACGGGGAGCTAGGTAGGGTTCAGTTCTCAGATCTGCCACAGATCGCCTGTGGGGTCTCCGACCACTTCCTCCTTCCTGGGCGCCTCTCTCTCTCCCCGCACTGTCAAATGGGGATAATCGTGCTGCTCCGTCTCTGATTTGCTAACAGAGCCTCCTGAAAAGCATCACCCAAGAGCGCAGGACTATTTATTATTTGATGTTCATGCAGCGCAGGTGGGCCCTTGGCTTTTAATATCTCTGCAAGTCCCCACGGCATAAACTCCACGGATTCCCTTCCTCAGCCTTGCACAGGTGACGAAGAGCGATATCGAGCCTGCTGGGATTTGACCCTCTGGGTCCAGCTGTTTCTAACACTGAGCATGCTAGGCCAGCCGCTGCTAGTCCAGGGTGTCCGTGGCCATCCTTGCTACAGGGCTGCAGAAAGGGGGATGCCTGGGTGGGATCAGATTTCTGGGAGTCCTGTTGCTGAGCATAAGGGGGTGCTGCAGTATCCTCTGCCATGCAAGTGATCTTCCAATTTGTACTTGTACTTAATCCCCCACCCCAATCTGCCTCTCTAGTAAAAGCCCCGTGCCCACTCCATAGACACGTAATTCTGGCTTCTCCTGAGCTCTGGCTTCAAATCAGTGCCAGCAGTGGGGCTGGAAGAGTTGTGAGTTGGGGCTGAGGGCAGGACTAGGGTGCATTTGGCAGAGGTGGGAGGGCAGGTCCGGAATAGTGGGAGGGGGGTGCTGAGGGCAGGACTGGGGTGTATTGACAGAGCTGGGTGAGGGACATGGGGTGCAGTAAACCAAGATCCGTGCTAGAGAGCAGCAAATCCGCTCCTGAACCTTAACAAACATGAGAGATGTGCATGACAAACCAAGGTATCTGCCTGGATACAGCTGAAGCAGGCTCTGTGCTTGCTGACCAGCCCTAGAGAGTTCCACTAGGATGGGGTGGGCAAACTTTTTGGCCCAAGGGCTATATTGGACTGTGAAATTGTATGGAGGGCTGGGTAGGGAAGGCTGTGCCTCCCCAAAGAGCCTGGCCCCCGCCCCCTCTCCGCACCCTCCCCCTGACTGCCCCCCTCAGAACCCACAACCCATCCATCCCTTCCCTGGTCCCCTAACTGCCCCCCCAACCCCTATTCAGACCCCCACTCCCTGACAGGCCCCCCGGGATTCCAACGCCCTATCCAACACCCCTGATTGCCCTGCCCCAGAACTTCTGACCCATCCAACCTCTTCTGTCATAAATATAAAGGGAAGGGTAAACACCTTTAAATCCCTCCTGGCCAGAGGAAAAACCCTTTCACCTGTAAAGGGTTAAGAAGCTAAGATAACCTCGCTGTTATCTGACCAAAATGACCAGTGAGGAGACAAGATACTTTCAAAAGCTGGGGGGAGGGAGAAACAAAAGCTCTCTCTGTCTGTGTGATGCTTTGGCTGCTAACAGAACAGGAATGGAGTCTTAGAACTTAATAAGCAATCTAGCTAGATATGCGTTAGATTCTGTTTGTTTAAATGGTTGATAAAATAAGCTGTGCTGAATGGAATGGATATTCCTGTTTTTGTGTCTTTTTGTAACTTAAGGTTTTGCCTAGCGGGATTCTCTGTTTTGAATCTGATTACCCTGTAAGGTATCTACCATCCTGATCTTACAGAGGTGATTCTTTTACTTTTTTCTTCAATTAAAATTCTTCGTTTAAGAACCTGATTGCTTTTTCATTGTTCTTGAGATCCAAGGGTTTGGGTGTGTGGTCACCTATGCAAATTGGTGAGGATTTTTATCAAGCCTTCCCCAGGAAACGGGGTGTAGGGTTTGGGAGGATTTTGTGGGGGGGAAAGACGTTTCCAAGTGGGCTCTTTCCCTGTTATATGTATTTGTTAGACACTTGGTGGTGGCAGCAATAAAGTCCAAGAGCAAAAGGTAAAATAGTTTGTACCTTGGGAAGTTTTAAGCTAAGCTGGTAAAAATAAGCTTAGGGGGTTTTCATGCAGGTCCCCACATCTGTACCCTAGAGTTCAGAGTGGGGAAGAAACCTTGACAGCTCCCTGTCCTCTGACTGCCCCCCGGGACCCCCTACCCAACTCCCTCCACTGCCACTGCATGCTTGCGCCACTGCCCCCTTACCATGCTGCTCAGAGTGGCAGGAGCTCGCAGTCACGCTGCCATGGGAGGGGGGACAGCAGGGGCGGGGCTGGGGGCTCGCCTCCCCAGCCCGGAGCTCAAGGGCCAGGCAGGATGGTCCCGTGGGCTGGATGTGGCCTGTGGGCTGTAGTTTGCCTACCTCTGCACTAGGAGGATCCTGCCTTGTGTCCCTTGGGCCTGTGGATCTTGCAGAACATGGCTGCTCATCTCCTTGGACAAGTCGGGGATTTGAGGGCATGCTAGCCGGGGCTGAGGGGGGTCACTCCGGTATGGGGGTGTATTGCAGAGTAGGGCTGGGAATGCAGTGAACTGGTGGGGGGGAGTGTCAGATTCAGGGATTGTGTGGCATGAAAATGGGACACAGCTCTGTCATGCTGCAGGCTGTGTGTATGCACGCCCCATTCCAGCTCTGGTGCCGAGATACTGTGTTGATGTGTGCTCTAGAAACCCCTTAGATGAAGGATTGGCTGAGGAATCCTGAGCTGGTGGAAAGGGGGCCTGTCAGCCCCTGTTGTCTAGCCAGCACCCCCCTGGCACAGGGAACGCACTGGGCCGGTGCTGGTGTCTCCAGATGTGTGCTCTCTGTACGCTGCTAAGTGAGCATCAGTGTCATTCCTCTAAGGCCTGTCTGGGCAAGCAAGCTGGAGCTGGAAAGGATGGGCAGAGCTGGCTGGGACTCAGTACCTTTTTGGGGGTGTGGGGAATGGCTGGGTCTCACCATCTCTCCAAAAGAGACAATGCGACGGCTCAGTCAGTCCCAGGGACTCAGGAAATTACAGGAGAGGGCTCAGGACTAGGACTCCCAGGGGCAGGAAGGGCAGTGAATCTCTCCAGACCACCAACCCCCACTGCACAGAGGTCTGTGCATGCTGCCCAGGGGGCTGGAGAGCAGGTCATAGCTCCATGGCCCCATAGGCTCCTCAGAGTCCTGGCAGCTGTAAAATGTGGGTTTTGTGTCAGTTAATTTCCTGCCGCGCTTCCCTTCTCATCGGGTTTAATTTGGACTCTCTCTCCACTGGAGAGCCATAGATTGTCTGCTGCGGCCCATGTTCACCCCCGATACTCTGTCCTGGGCCGGGAGAAGGAAGCAGAGGGGCTTTCGGCCAGGGCTGGAAACCCTGACGAGCTGAGCTCTGGACCTGAGGCCGACAAGTTGCTCAGCGTTTTTCTAGCGATCTCCCACTGCTGCAGTTGCTCCAGCGTAGCTCTGCCAGTGGGCAGCGCTAGTGGGACTGACGGGGGATGGAGCCTGTCGCCCAGCAATCGCTCCACTTGTGTGTGGTGCTCCTTTCGCCCACCCTTTGCCTCTCTTGTCTGTCGCCTGTAAGCTCTCCGGGGCAGGGGCTGTCTCTTATTATGTGGTGATCTGCAGTATTCGCTATCACTGGGCTCCCATCTCTGTTGGGGCGAGACATTTCCATAACAACACTGTTCATATCAGCCCCCACGTGTAGACCTGCTCTGCGCATGGCGGCAGCGTTGTCTAATGGATAGGGTACTGCATTGAGAATCAGGAGACCCGGGGTCTGTTCCCGTCCCTTCCATTGACCTGTGGAGTTTCTTTGGACAAGTCGCTTACCCACTCTGGGCCTCAGTTTCCCCTCCGGCCCTGTCTCATCTACTTGCATTGTGAACTCTTTGGGGCAGGGGCTCATTGTGCATTTGTACAGCATCTAGCACGATGGAACCCTGATCGGGGTGTCTGGGTGCTATGGTGATAATTGGCTGAAAGGCTAGTGGACTCTCTCACCCCTGCCACTGCCGGTGGAGTTGTGACTGGGAAATCTGACAAGCAGAGCTAGCATCGACGGGGCTCCTCTCCCTGCCTTTCCCTCTCTTGGCCCTGCCCCCCTCCCCACCTCATGTCTCACTTTGTCTGCCCCGTGCGTGTGTGCGATGGTCCTGAGCTCCCCGCCCTGTGTCTGCTGGGGACTAAGGGCCCCGCATTAGTCCACCGAGAGCTCCCCAGCAATCTGGAAGGCATCTGCAGACCCTTATTTGCAGTGCTCCGGTTCCAGTAATTTATGGCCCTTGTCTACCCTTAAAGTTGTTTTCTCTGGTATGGTTTGTTTCTTCTCCCCCGTGCTCAGATCCGCAGCAGCGAGGAGCTGAAATCGCCCTCATTTGTTGCCGGCAGGTTCCCAGCGTGTTCTCAGCCAGATGGCAGAGAAGCTGTTCGTGTGGGCAAGGCGTTGCCGGGACAGGCTCGGCCGGAGCTGCAGACATGGCCAGAACAGTGAGCGCGCTGGGTGGAGGCTGCGGGAGAGGGGCAGTCTGGTGAAGGTTGGGGGCCGAGTCTGAAGCAGAGTTTTGCAGCCTACAGACGGGGATCACCATCCACCAGTGGGGGAGGGGAAGGGAGGGTGTTTGCCTGTGTTTTTTCCACTCGCCGGTGCAGGGAGTGGCGATGTCTGTACTGGGGTCGGGAGCGTTTTCAGAATGGCAATAAATCCCAGGGCTTTTGCGAATTGCTTTCTAATTGCTTGTGTGTTTGGGGGTGCAGCCGGGCGCCAGCCGGGCAGCATCCCCCCGTCATGTTCTTGTGGTGTCATCGCTCTGGGCTGATGGGGCTGTGCAGGGCTCAGGCCGTTTCACCTTGAGGTTATATGGCTGCTTGAGGCTTGAAAACATTTCCCTGCACCCCTGGCAAGAGCCAGGAGCATTTCAGATGATCTCCAGGGCAGGGGCGGTGTGCATCTCCTTCTGTGTCTTGCCCAGAGCAAAGCCTGGTGCTTAGTAATAACAGCAGAAGTGTGTTAAAGTCACTCTCAGTCCTGGCATTGTGGGGGTGAAGCATCGCCATAGGTTGTTGATAGCCCCAACGCTGCTCGGAGCCCCATCTGGGATTGATGGTAGGAAACCGATCCATTGGCTGGTTCCCACTGCGGCGTCAGCTTCTTGCCTGGGTTCCACTGGATGTTTCCCGCAGTGCTGCAGCAGGCAACTCTCCTTGCAGGGGGGAATCCCCAGGTGGCATTGAGCCTGAGGAGCAGCTGTAGATCCCTGCCACTTCTGCCAAGTGGCCTGGGGAAAGGGGAGTGGTTAGTGTCTATGCTCTGTCTGTTCCTGGTTGCAGGTATGGCCCCTTGGGCAGCCAGGTATTTAGAGCAACCTGGAAGATGCTCTACAGTGAAGCCAGCCCCAGAGCTGGGGTGAGAAAGTGATGAGTCGCCGCTTTGCCCGGTCATGGGTCCTGCTGGAGCCCAGAGCTGGACCTGGAGGTTTGACACAGGCACCCTTTAACCAAAGCCATAGTTCTGAACTTCTTGGCCCTGATTTTTCCATCGCTTCCAGAAGTCAAAAGCCGCTTGTAGGTGTCCCATTAATAAGGCTAGATTTTGATCTCCGTTCTATTCATGTAAATGTGGTGTAATTCCAGCGAGTTTACCTGGCCGCAGCTGAGATCAGAATCCAGCCCCGCGGCTTGGCTTTAGCCCCCGTTGCTGGGAAAGGCAGGCAGCCTCCTCTGGAATCTGATCCCCTATGTCTCCTCACTCAGTCATTTCCCAAAGCCTCTTCCGCCCAGATGTTACTCCTGAGCTCTGCAAGGCTGCAACAGAGATGCTGGAACCGGAGCAACTGTCCAGTCACCTGGATTCATGTTACAAACGGCTCCTACGAGCCTCCTTAAAACCTGCTCTTATTGAATCAGTAATGAACAGCAAGAGAAGAAACAAGCAGAGCCAGGACCCATTTCCATACAAGTGAACAACAGAGGCGAGGCCTGCGTGTCCCTGACACATGCTGAGCTGCTAGAGAAGTCAAGGTGGTGATGGGCACCAGCTGGAGTCCTTGTTTGGCGGAAGGACGGTTCCCGGGATGCAGCCTTGGCAAGCTCCAGTGTGGAGGGAAGATTAACCAGAGACACGCCCTTGTTAGTTGTTCGGATTCCTCCTGCTTGTGTAAGACTAACATGACCTCACCCTTGTCAGACAACCTTCTGCCTCCAGGGGCCACCTAAAGGGGCCTGGGCCAAAGTGGCTGCACTTCTGTTAGATCTGCTGAGCAGTCCATTTATTGTCAGCCCCTTACTTGCTGTGGCCGTCACAGCTGGCAGGAGAGGGGAAAGCAGCAGAGATCAGCACCAGTGATAGGACAGCCCGGGACTCAGGCCTTTGGGGATTGGCAGCCCTTAGTGGCCAGCCTCGCTGCCCCAGTGCAAACCCCTATTGTAGGCCGGCAAAGCTGCCGTCTGCATTGACGGAACATGCCCTGGGTTCAAGCAGGGGGCGGTGGCACTATTGCAGATGGTAGGTTTGCTTGTCTGTGTTGGGGCTTCTCCGATGGCTAGAACCGGGGGAAATCCCCAGTCTAGACAAGGCGTCAGAAGAGGCGGACGGCTCGCCTGGGCCTAGACTCTCTCCCCACCATTCCCCGCTCACATCCTCCTCAAATTTCCCACCTGAACAGCCCCACCAGGTGTAGTAACACAAGGGAAACGGATGAGGAAACCAGTTGAGCATGGATAAGGCCCTTGGTCTGGAGTGAGCTTTACAGCCGCACCCCATACGCATGAAAGGGCCAGGATGAAGAAGTCACCCTTCGCTTTGTAAATCCGACAGTTTCTGCCAGCGGCTCTGTTTCTTCACAACTTTCATCATAGTTAGGGCCCTTCATTTCATTTTATTTTATTTTATTTTATTTTATTTTATTTTTCCCAGGAATGTATCTGTGTTTATTACCACCGCAACAAAAACAGGTGAAAATTGGTGCAAAAACTGTTCATAATTTGTCTGGGTAAATATCGGGGGTTATTTTGGTGGATGGAAGGACGGGGGAAAAAGTATTCAGTAGATTAATGCTTTGATGAACAGAATTCAGTGTGGCTTGCTACAGAACTCAAAACACAATGTGACCTCTGAGTTTAAGAAAACAATAGATCTCCAATCCCCAAATAAAGCTTTTCATTTGAATAAACAGTTTACTGATGTAGACTTAGAACTATTAGCCTAGAACTTTGATGCCACGCCATTTGCAGCGCATACATTCAACTTCATACTTTTCTCCTGTTTTTTTAAACTTTCAAATACTTCCTTATGTTCTGATACATATTCTGATAAGATTTTTGTTTTCTTCCCATTTTAGTGTGTCAAATCTTTAAACCGTTATCTGCTAACAGCTTGAAATGTGTATGTGGTGGGCATGAGATTTATCAGTACGTTCAGATGCACACGTACTTCAGAGCTTGTGTGCGTGCCTGTTTGTTTGTAGCATGTATCTTCTAGACTAATGCATGGCCTTACTTCAACAGGCAGCTTTGCATATACACACAGACTAATGTATTATCGTAATACAATGCACGGCATGAGATGTATGTATTTTCCTAATAAAACAAGTTATTTTTATGTATTTGAATGATACAAAAGTAGGGTGAAAATCAGGAGGAAAAAAGATTAATGCTTTTTGTAAAACCTAGGATTTTTTTCAGTAAAAATCAGTTTAAACTGAAAACGAAGGGGCTTAATCATAGTTTAAAATCAGAGCAGCTGCCACTTGTCAGCAAACTTCAGAAACAGATGTGATCCTGCTTCCCCAGTGTACATTCTGTTTCTTTCACACAGACCCCTATCTCTTCCCTGTGTGTGTCCACAGAGAGGATTGTGTGTACTCTCTCTCTCTCTCTCTCAGCGTGAAAGCGAAGTCTGTGTAGTCACAGTCCTCTCTGTGCCATGCAGACCATTTCCACGGCAGCTAGCTTTGATGTCACAAACATCTGATTCAGATGTCAGGTGGACTCTATTATTATGGAGGCTCCTTGCTTCTAAAAGAGTGAGGAATCCAGGGAATGTGACTTAGAAGCAGGAACATTTCTGAGGTTTTCTGGGAGGGGATGGTGGCTTTGGGGCAAACGCTGGGTGTGATGTTTGAAGGGGTGGGTGTCTGTAACATCAGGATAAGCTGCAGTTATCACAATTAAACATATCTGCGTACTCTATCTATATATCTATATAAATAAATATACAGTATACATTCACGTCTGTGTATATATGTCATGCATATGTATGTATATGTTTAATTGTGATAATTGCAGATGGGTATGTATTGTGTGTGTGCGCACAAATATGTTTAATTGTGATAATTGCTGCTTATCCTCTGCAGTCCTATTAATGCTTGGCATTCAGCAGCACCTGTCCTGTCAGAGCTCTTTACACTCCCCGACCCTCCTCTCCGCATGCCTGCGAGGTTGAGAAGTGCTTATCTCCATTTTAGAGCTAGGGAAACTCAAGCACAGAAAGCTGACACGAGGCTGTGTCCGAGCTGGGGTGAGAACCAGGGAACCTGTGTGCAGCCCGTGTCTTTTGCTGGCGTGATGCAGTCGTTCGGGTAGGTGATGGCAGATGTGAGGAGAGAGGAAGGAATGTTGTTTTTCATTAGTGAAGAATCTACTTATAAGGCATAGTCTCCATACATCTGGAAGTGCTTGGGGGGCGGGCGGACATTTTTCCAGAGCATACCGTACAGTACATTCCAGCGTACTGACAGCCTTTGCATTGAAGTTGAGCATGGTGGTGGAAGGGAGGGGAAAGGCATCTGTGGCAACCATACATTCGAGAGAGACAATGCACCCAAACCTTCCAGCCTTAAACTAACATAATTCTGTGCAAACAGCTCCGCTTCCCCCATGTCTGTCCAGACAAGGCTCTCTGACTGCTCCTTGCAAGGGTTGCATGGGAATTAGCCGCTGCCTGTGAGATTTCAGTGGATTGCCTCTGCGGTGCGCCATCCCTGTTTGTGTGCTGGTTATCTATGCGACAGCAATGCAGAAGGAAATTTGACTGGATGTGTGATGAGATTGACCATGATGGGGTCCGGGTGTTGACGGATGGACGTGTGCGTGTGATGCACAAGAAAAGTCAGTGCTGGGGAATGTTAAGGGTTATACAGTGAGAGGAATGGAAGCGGATGTTCTGTGTCTGACATTCTTCTTAAAGGGAAAACGTCAACTTGAATTTACCCCAAAATTCAGATTTTTTTTTTTAAAGAAGCTTTTACAAAACCCAAGGCCAACAGAAGTGGTTCTAGGAACTTAAAAATAAAAGCAAGTAGAAACAGTTGTGTTTTTTCAACCGGTTTCCTACAGCATTTGAAACCTGAACATCGCAGCACTGAAAACTGGGACGTGAAATTGTGAACTCTGACACAAGATGCTTCAGAGGGCAGTGGAGGTTGTAGGTGCCAATCAGGGGCTTGAGCACACGTTCTGTTTCAAGAACCTTTGAGGCTTTAAAAAAAAAGATCAAAAATCCATGAAAGGCAGAGTTAAGGCTTCTCAAACAAAGCACTTAATCACCTTAACTCTGCCCCTGCTGCTAAGCCCTGAGAAAATAGGAGACTCACCTCATCAGTGACCGCAAATCAGAATGCCGCTGCCATAATCTGTTAGGAACTGAGGCAATGGAAAGAAAGATCTCTGACCTCAGTAGGTCAGTAAAAACTGGGCTGCTTTATACACAGAAAATATCTCACAAATTCCTGACTTGCCAAACCACTCCTCATTTTGCAAGGCACTGAAGGCTCACTGTCCCTTACAGGTGGCACGTGGTCCTTTACAAGCTGCCGCGTGGAAATCATAAAACCCAGAACTAAGTCTCTAATGTGAAGGGCCAAATCCTCAGCTGGGGTAAATCAGCATAGCTCTGGTCCAATCAAGGATGCTACGATGCTGCTACCAGCAGCAGTTAGGATGGGGTCCCCATGCAAGTTTCTTACGCCCTGATTATGAACCCAGAGCACAGACCTGACCAGAGAAAGGGCTACTGAGGCAACAGATGCATACGTATGGAGTGAGTTTGCGTGGGGTGCATTTTTCAGTGCCTAGGAGGGAGAATGGCAGGCAGGCATCTTCGCAGAGCAGAATGAAGAGGGCTTTGGGTGCCTTGTTTGAGAAATGCAACCTTAGCTCAGTTCTAAACTCTAAGGTTTTCACATGGCAGCTCCAGAGCCAATACTGACACGGACTTGGTTGATTGGCATCATTCCACCTGAGAGAAACGACAGAAGTGAGTTAACAGCAGAAATCGTGAAAAGGGAATTGGATTTTACCACCTCCTCCGGTTCTGGTGTCAGCAGTGGTTTTGGTAATGCCCTATGAGGACCTTGCCATAACAGTGCCAGGAGTGAGCACCTTTTGGCTGGTGAACTAGGCACAGAGCAATAAGGGCCTGGTCTTGGAAGGTGCTGAGCGTGCAGCACTCCCATTGGCTGCGGACGCCGTGTGGGATCTCTGAAAAGCAGGCCCAAGTAACTTGCCCAAGCCCACTCAGCGTGGCTGTACCAGGGCTGCGTCGGCACTGGCAAAAATTCCCTGGGGCCCACTGCTGCAGCTCCGCCCATGGGAGCCGTGGTGGAAGCTGCAATGCAGACAGGGCTCGGGCATCTTTGCCACGCTGGTGTCCAACCCCACTCTGGGGTCTGAGGTCCGGTGAGGTAGAGAGCCTGATCTGAGCAGGTCTAGACGACGCACTAGTGAAAAGGCCCATCAACGTTGCACCATTGCTAGTGTAGGTGAAGCTGGCCAAAGGGTACGGAAAGGCCAAGGCTTTCAGAGGAGTTGAGGGCTGTAGCTCCCACTGCCTTCAGCTGGGATTATGGTGGCTTAGCCCTCCTGAGCATCCGGCTCCGCGGGCAGATGAGACCAGAGGGAGTTGGTGTCAGCACTGGGATCAGAACGGGGCAGTGTTCCTGGTTCCCAGAGCTGCGATCAGCCCAGGAGCATGGCTGGCTGACCTTTCTTTCTTGAAACGAGAACGCATTCTCTGTACTTGCCTTAATATACAGGAGTTAGCAGGTAAAGAGAGATCGGTGGGGAGAGGCAGGGAGGAGTGGTGACTTAACTCTGGCTGCTGGGTTATCAAGCGCACCGGGACTCTGCCTCTCCCCTGGGATGGGTACAAGTCCATGATGGAAATAGGCTGGAACTGGCAGTGTGCTCACTGGGCTCACGTCAGATGAGTAGGCCTCACTGCTTGTACCTGTTGTGCTAGCGGCATGGGAGGATGTGAGTCAGACAGCATGCATGTTCCAAGGTGCTGCTTCCGGCCTTGGTGACTTCTCTTATGCTGTTGGCTAGGGGCTGACCTCCCCTGCACTAGCTGTCTGTGCTTGGAGCAGAGGCTTGCAGGGAATAGGCAGTAACAGCCGCATAGACACTGCCTTGCCTGGGGGGAGCATCTGAACTGAACCTGTTCTCTCCATTCCTCTTCTGGAGAGTCCCAGTTTGGACTTTCAGTCATGCCGCCTCCTCCCTCTGGAGAGGGGGTTCCCTCCCAGCTGGGGGGCTGCTTGGGAGCTAAATGTCCTGTGCCGGTTGATGTGCCATCCATGCAGACAGCAGTGACTGACCTGCAGACCCTACCTAGCCCTGCCGGGGACTCCGCCCAGCTCCCTGGGTCTGCGCGGATATTTTCCGCTTGGGGTGCCCGCTGCAAGATCAGCCTGGCAAATGACGATGTGTCCCCCTCCCTCCAGTACGTGCGGAGAGCCCCATTCACGTCAGCCCCGTCCCCTGTTTAACCGGCTTGGTCCCTGGAGGCACTAATGGGGCGCCGGTCTGGGCTGCACGGGCTGTCCTGCTGAGGCAGTGGGAATGAGGCAGACTGGAACCGTTTCCCTGCCAGACCCAGACAAGCCTCTCCTCAGACCTCAGCCGCGCTCTTTGAATGTCTCCCAGGCTGGGGAGCAAGAGAGAGGTGGCAGGGCTGAGCGTGCTGTTGCCTTCTTGGCATCGTAGAGCTCTCTGGCTGTCGGCCCGCAGAGAGAATCCCAAACCCCCACCCGCCCACAGGAATCACTGGGGAGTCGTCCGTCTGTTCTGATGGGCCCCGCTCTCGTTTTAATACCAGAGGCGGTGTGGTCTAGTGGACACTGACTCCTAATCGACTGGGACTCAGGAGTTTCTGGGCTCTGCCGCTGATCTTCCCGGCTGCTCTGGGCAAGCCCCTGTGCTTCTTCTCTCCCCCCCCCCCCGCCCTCTTGTCTTGTCTGTGACCATTGTAAGCTCTCTGGGGCAGGGACCGTCCATTGCTGTTCATGTGTATACACCGCATTTTGCACAATGGGGCCCTGCTCTCAGACAGAGCCTCTTGGTGCCCCTGTAATGCAATTATTAAATGAGGAGGATGAAGATTCCTGAGGCGTGATGGAGATTTCCCAGCTATACTCGAATTCAGCGGGTTGTTTCTAGCGCAACCGTCAGCAGTGAAAAGCTTTTATAATATTGACACTTAATCTTAAAGCCTAATTATAATCACTTAACAGCCCATTAAGATGAATGGAGGACGTTCGCACTTCTCTGAGTGCTGTTGTCTCGGTCTTGTCTGGCTGCTGACTCAAGCTCTGTGTTGGCGCTGCAGAGCTGAGCTGTTTTGGTAATTAAACCAGTGGGATAGCAGGGATGTAAATACCAGCTCGTTAGCTGTCGTGTCTGGGTACAGATTTCATCCCTCATCCAGCTTCTGCTGGGCTATGCCATGGGCCTGAGACCGCTCCCTGAAGCAAAGGCTTCTGGGAGATTTTGAAAGGCCTTGGGGAGGCCACAGGAACTGTAGAAGTCGTCACGCTCCCAGAGTCCCCCGGGAACCTCCCCAAGTCCAGGGGCCCACTCCTTGGCCTTTTCTCTAAATGGAGGCTGTGGTCCACCATGACTCCTTGCTTGGCACGAGAGGTTTACAGTGGGGCTTTTGAGCAGCAGGGCATTGGAGCAGGCCTTGCCGGGAGCCAGAGTCGGAGCCCAGCAGTGGCTGGAATGCCCCCCATACCCCTGGGCTAGCCGGCTCCCATGCGCAAATTGAGCTGGAAGTTCCCTGGTGGAAGGGCTGGTTCTGGTGTCTGCTCCGTGACCCCAGGCCTATGGAGCTGGGTCTTCCTTCAGCCCTAGGGTGAGCAGCAGTGGCTACAGAACTTCAGTACCAGGAAGGAGCCATGGTGGCACCCTGTGGTGGGGGAGTGCAGGCTGAGAGCAGTGATCACCCTGTGGAAGCTGACTACCCAGGATGGCTCAGGCACCAGTTTGGGATTGGGAAGGCCATGGTGGGTTTTGCTGTTGCAGAGGTGGGCCAGGTGTGTCTGGGCGTGTGACCAAAGTGGCTGATGTGTCCATAGGCGCCAACTTCTCATGGAGCCAGCAGGGGCTCGTGCCTGCCCCTATTGGACCCCTCCCCAAATCTCCACCCCGTCCCTACCTCCTCCCAGGGCTGGAGCATCCACAGGGAAACATTGGTGGGTGCTCTGCACCCACTGGCAGCTCCCTGCCCCGCTCACCCCCTTCCCCCGGCTCACCTCCGCCTCCTCCCCTGAGCATGCCGTGTTCCCCCTCCTCCTCCCTACCCCCCAGCCTTGCCGTGTGAAACAGCTGTTTTGCGGTGGCAAGTGTTGGGAGCTAGGGGAAAAAGCGAGCACGTGGCACGCTCAGGAGAGGAGGCGGAGGTGAGCTGGGGCGGGGCAGGGAGCTGCCGGTGGGTGCAGAGCACCCGCCAATGTTTCCCTGTGGATGCTCCAGCCCTGGAGCACCCACAGAGTCGGCACCTATGGGTGCGTCTGAGCTCCACACAGGAGATCAGCAGTTGTGGATGGAAGCTGTGTGTCCATGTTGCGCTCCCCAGCAAGCCCCGGAGGGCGTTATTAACCAAGAGGGGACCAGCTTAATGTTGCTGCAGGTCTGAGTTGGGGAAGCTGGCAGGTTCAAGGCCAGGCAAAGTGTATGACACAAGAACATTCAAAAACTCGGGACTTTTCATGACTGGTCAGAGGGGGACTCTTCCCACAGGGAAAAGCTGCCATGAAATGGTGCCTCCGTCCCCGCTGTCACTTTGGAGGGACCCTCCCTAACGAAACCATCCTCCAGATGAGACAAACGCAAAGAGGCTGAGGCCTTGTCGACACGGCCACTTTCAGCGCTAACACTTTAGTCGTTCAGGAGTGTGATAAAACTAGTCATGCAGAGGTGTGATAAAACAGCCCCCTGAGCGACAAAAGTTTTAGCGCTGAAAATTGCCAATCTAGACAGCGCTGTGTCGCCGGGAGCAAGCTACTGCTCCTCGTCCGGAGTGGTTATTTTTTATTGCTGGGAAAGCTCTCCCCCGGCGATAAAGCGTGACCACCCTGCCCACGTCACAGCGCTGCTGCGGCCTCCCTGTAACGTGGGCAGGGTAGACCTACCCTGACTCCGCTTGTCCCCATGCAGGGAGAAGGAGCGCTGAAGCATGCTTAAGGGCGACTGAACACAAGACGCAGCTGTCCGTTGACCTGCAGTAACAGTTCAGTAACAGATAGATCATAGTGTCTGCCCTGCTGGTGCTTGATTGTTTTTTTTTTTTTTTTTTTAAATGCAAAGATGAGATTCTTAATGAACAACCCAGGGGTAGGTGCCAGGACTTGGAGCAGCTGGTGCATAGCCAGAGGGACACTGTTGTTGTTGTGTTTTGGTAGCACCCAGGAGCCCCAGTCGTGTACCAGTGCCCCAATGTGCTAGGAGCTGTACAGATACATAGCAAAGAGCTCTGTTGCAACTGGGGCTGCTGCCTATTAGTTCAGCATGCTGCCTAAATTAAAGTGCTCTGTGCACCCGTGCCCACAGATGGGGGGAGCTGGGGATGGATATGTGAACTCAGTATGACCCTGCATTCTTTATGAGGAGGCATTCTCCTACCGTATTGCTTTGTAACCACTATTAATTACCCAGATCTCCTGCTTCACTTGATGAGGGCGGGTTTGATTTGTGTTGTATCAAGGGGGAAGGAGTTATGGGCGGTCACTGCTGAGAGGTGCTTGTCTGAGTTTTGAGGTGGGGTGAGAGGAGACATTTCATGGTTTTGTCCATTTGTCATTCCCAAGCTCCGTTAATGATTTGGGCTGTGATGCTGGGTGTGGGAGTGCAATTGATCCGTAGCTGTTAAAGAACAGAGTGCTTGAAGTGCAGAGTTACACAAAGAGCTACTGTATTATTTGCAAACTAGCTGGCAGGCCTGCAAAATTACCCAAACAAGGTAACCCAGAGGCAGTAGAAAGAAGAGGTCAGATCCTCAGCTGGTCTAAATCGGTGTGGCTCCATTGACCTCAGTGAAACTTGCATAGGTCAAGGATCTGGCTTATTTTCATGAAGCGCATCTCCCTGGGGCCCTGGTTGCCTTTTTCCTGCTCTTATGTGCAGCAGGGGCTGCGGCGAGCCATTTAAAGTGGGGCGGGGGGGACACCTAAGTATGCTCCATACTGTACAGTCTTGGGGGGCAGGGAGAGAAAAGGGGGCAGGAGCAGGGTCCAAGGAGGAAGGAAAGGGGGGAGCAGGCGTAGAATCTAGGGGAGGGAGTAAAAGTGGGGGCCCCACACACAGATGATTGTAGGTGGGGAGGGGACACATGCAGGGTGGATGGGGTCCCTTGGGGACACTCACTCTGCCCACTGCCTGAACTCTGCCCCCTCTGTGGGTGCTCCTCCTGCTGGCAGCAGCTGCTGGCTATGGGCTGTGCAGTCTGAGCCCCGGGCTGTGCTGCCATGTCCTCCTACCCTGCAACTCCCTGGCAGCTTATGGGCTGGACTTGGTGTGGGCAGGGGCAGCTGGGCTAGGACACCGGCACTGGCCAGGGATGCATAGCTCAGCCCAAACCCAGACACCCCAATGGATGCCCTCCAGTGCATGGGTGGTGGGACTAAGGGGGCTGCCGCACCCCCTGGCTTGAAGTGCTTCCCCTCATATATGGGGTTTACAGTTTGATTCAATGTCTCTCAGCGCCCCTGGTCATAGGCGCCGACTCTGTGGGTGCTCCAGGGCTGGAACACCCATGGGGAAAAATTAGTGGGTGCTCTGCACCCATCGGCAGCCAAGCTCCCCTCCCCACCTCATCTCACCTCCGCCTCCTCCCCCGAGTGCGCTGCGTCCCAGCTCCTCCGCCTCCCTCCCAGCGCTTGCTGGCACGAAACAGCTGTTTTGCAGCGCAACAAGCTCCAGGAGGGAGGGGGGAGGAGCGGGAACACAGTGCACTCAGGGGAGGAGGTGGGAAAGAGGCGGGCCTGGGGCGGGGATTTGGGGAAGGAGTCCAATAGGGGCAGGGAGGGGGTGGGGTTGGGGTGAGGATTTGGGGGAAGGGATTGGAATGTGGGCGGGGCAAGGGTGGAGTCAGGGCAGAGCACCCACTGGCACCAGCAGAAGTTGGGGCCTATGCCTCTGCCCCAGTGTAAACAGTTTCCCATGTACCTGTTCAAAGTGGTTGGGCAATGGCCCGGGTGGCCCTCCTGGACGCCGTGGCCTATGGCCTGCAGAATGGGTGTGAGGGAGCTGGTGCATGGAGGGCACAGGGAAAACGCTGCATGAGATGGGTTTTTAGGTATGATTAATTCTGCGCCTCCCCCCCATATTTTTGGTTGGTTGGTGGAAGGGGTGTCAATGTTGTCCATGTCATTTGCCTGTGGGAAGGGTTTTTCCACAGCGTGTTTTTGCAGCATTTCCCATAAATAACCAGACTCCGAATTTGCCTGGTCGCCTCTGGAGGATTTTTCCATAGCCAGGTCCTGTCAGCTCCAGCTCCCACACGCTTTGTGATCTGCCTTGTGCCAGAGGAACGCAGCCGTCACGGTGGTTCAGAGATCGAAAGTTGGTCTTTGATGTAGGTGGGGCTTGAGCCATTAATTGCTTAGAAAATTAGGACCAAGACCTTGAGCTGGAATCCGAGGCAGTGGAGGGACCCAAGCACAAGTCCGTTTGTTTACCTGGGCCTCAGGTTTGCCTGGGTCCCTCTGCTCTGGATCGCCCCTGGCCCCCTGCTCACGGGCTCTGGAATGCCTGTTGTGGTGCAGCGAAATGGAGGAGGAGGAATTTGAGCGAGAGCCGTAGCAATAAACTAGCCACCCCTCTCAATCCCCAGCAATGCAATAAAAGTACCCAGCCCCGTTTCCAAACCTAGTGCCTTCCTGACCGGCCCCCTCTCTCGGAGCAGAGATGAAGAGGGCCTATGGTGCAACTCGAATGGACACCTTCCCTTACAGGAATCGGGGCGGGCAGGGGCACCGGGTCGTGGCCAGAAGAGGGACGGTGAAGTGCAGCGGGAGGAAGCGTGATGAAGGGCCAGCAGGGGACTCCAGCAGCGATTGAATTTGGCAACTCCCACTTCCAGCTTGAGACTCAACTCTTCTCCCCTAGTAGGCAGCTGTGACAGCCCCTGTACCTCACACCGGGACCAGGACTGGAGGGGGGCAGACCCACTGTGCTGGTGGTCAGGGTGACTGGACTAACAGAGGGTGCTTATGGCAGACAGACCGGCGCTCTGACAGTGTCTGTGAGTGGTGGGTCCCTGCTGGGCGAGGAGAGGCAGAACTTGCGTTGGGTACTTGCACCCAGCTCTGGGAGTGACGGGCTTGCTGCATTGCCAGGCTGCGGCACTGGCTCTGACACGGCTATCAAGCATTGGAGGCCAATAAAGGCTGGGATTAATTGGTGCCTGCGCATTGTAGTAGTGTATGTCATCGGCCGGCAGGCGAGATTGATGGTGTAATTCCTTCCCCGGCCCTGATGGCCTGTGCTAATCGGACGTCACTGGCTGACATGTACCACACCAAGGGTTGGTTTGCACACAGTAGAGAGCAAGGCAAGGCAAAGGCTTCTATTTCTGCAAGCAGAAAATTCACAGAAAGTCCCCGGGTCCCCTGAATGTGCCAATCTCTGACCTCTTTGGACCTTGGGCCTCTGGCTGGCGGCAGCCTTCAGATCTAGAACCGGGTCTGAGGCAGGTGCTGCGTGTGTGGGGCTGGCTGCCCCACGTGTTGCTGTGTTGTAACACAGTGGCACCTAGCCAGCATTCCTCGGCGGAACGGGCCTTGCTGTACAAAGCGGGGCCATTACGCGGTTCTATAATGGGATAACAAGGTTTGGTCCTGGCTCTGATCTGATCCCCTGGCATGCAGGGGGGTGTAGATGGGCTATTAGCTGCCAGCCGTGAGGCGTAGCTTATTTTTCTTTGGCCTCACCAATTCATTAGGGGCTTCGCCGGAGGGATTAGAATGTGCCCTGCTGCACATGGCTCAGGTCGGAGGCTGTATTGAGGAGCAGATGGCGAAGCCCTTCGGGTTCTTTGTGGCAGGAGGATGGATCTAAATCTGTCCAGAGCCTCCTTGTTTGCATCGCTGTGGCTTCGGCTTGTTTGCTTGGGTATCGGGTGTTGCAATAAAAGCTCCTGTGTGTAGCAGGGAGGAACGGTGACCCTCCTTGCCCTCTGCTCGCTGTGGTGACACACCTGGAAGCGTTATGGGTAGGGTGACAGGCAAACCTCAACCAGACAGTGGAGCAAGTGTGGAGATTGTAAACGGTCCCACGCCACCCTAGCTGAGGGTGACTGGTGACCTGCAGCACTGCGCTGTGACAAATGGTGCAGTCTGGAGGAACAGCAAACCTAGCGCTGCTGCGGTCACGCGTGAGAAGCAGCTTTTTCTCGGCAATTCAATGCCCGGGCTGAGGTGGGCGTGGTAAAACAGGGACGTGCGGGGGGGCATGCCTTCTGATACCCAGCCGTGAGAAAGCAGGCACCCTGGAACCACTCTCTTTGCCTGGGTCTATGCGAGATAGTTCTGTAAATGTTCCTCACTCTTGCTAGCCCTGGTGCTCGCAGTGGTGCAGGCCACTCACCGGCCTCTTTGCCCCCATGTCATCGGTTCTGCTTAGAAGAGGCCTGGGTGACCCTCTTACTGCCTGTTCACAGTGATGCACTCACTAGTGGGAGAGTACTGGGAAAAGCCTGTACCCAGGTTCTGCATTGGCCTTGCTTCTGTGGGTAGCTCAGCCCTACCTTCGTGGTGTGAAGCTGCAGCACTTGTGTTTGAATCTTGCACTTCGGAATGATGCCTGGCCGCTGGGATTGTGCTCCCTGACCCCTTGGGAACCCTGTCTCTGCTCTTTGCAATGCCCAGGTGTAGCAGCTGGGAGATCCTGGATGCTACTCCCTGCTCCGCCACTGACTCTGCCAGTGACCTTGGGCAAGTCACTTACCCTCCCTTTGCCGTCACTCTCCCATCTGTGAGAGGTGGAGTTCTCTGAGCAAGCACAAAGCCAGAGCATTACTGGGGTGGTGGTGTTTGTCTCGGGGTAGTGGGTCATGCCCTGGCTCCATTGAAGCCAGTGGGAGTTTTGCCATCTCCGCCGAACAATCCTGTCTCCTGGAAGGAGCAAAGGTGCCGGCTTTGTTTTGGGGAGGGAGGGCTGGTGGGGAGGCCTCAGCGAAAAGCAGCGGGACCATGAGATGTTGCACTCCCGCGCCTGGCCCAGGCTGAGTCCGTGGGAAGTGCTTTGTCAGCAGATCCAATGAATATTCAGCAGTTCTGTACGTGTTTAAGAGCGTTTGAGAGCCTGACAGTGGGGAAACATGAAACACCAGCCTCGAATCTCGCCTTTTCTCTGCCTCCCCCACCTCCTCCTGACAGAGACATTTTGCTGAAAGCCCTGGAGAGCTGGTGTCAGTGGCGTGAGGAGGTGAGCGTGCAGCAAATAAAATGGATGTGGCGTGCAAATGCTGTATTAAAGCCGCTCCCCCTGCATGGTATCAAGTAAGTTTGCCAAGGGTATTAACCTTCGTTTGGTCGCACTTCCCTCAGCGCATTGGAGGCCCTGTGCACCAGCCAGAAGTAATTGGCCTGATGTATGCATGGAGGAGGAGTTGCAAGGAGGTGCGTTTTCCTTCTCCCGGCTCTCGATTGATTCCGAAGCCTGAGCTGTTTGCCTGCCTGAAAGTACTGGGTTCATGGCAGCGGACTCACAGGACTCGATAGCAGTTAACCTCTTGTTAGGGATGAGTTGGTTGGGTCCCCCACTCCCCAGGTAGATAGGACCAGACTGACTGGGATTAGTGGAGGTGGCAAGTGATGGCCAGCTTCCACTGCCTTTGCTGCAGAGAGTGGCCCTCCCGTGTCGGCCAAGGCCCAGATCCAAGCTTGGGAGGGCTCAGGATCCGTAATTACAGCATCTTCAGAGCATCTTCCGAGGAGGCCTCTCCTAGCACAAGAAAGAGCAGTGATCCCTGGGGCTGTCTCGTCGTTTTCCCCCGTCCCCCCTCCGGCCTTGCCCAGGGGGCTGGGCAGGCTGTGCTGGGCTCTCTTGTCCTGGCAGAGAAGTTCGGGATGGGCTGATACTGCCTCCCATTTGTGTGATGGTGCTGCATTCACAAAGAACCAAAGCGCCCCTCGGTCGGGAAATAATCACTCTCTGTGCACGCTGGCCGCCATATGCCCAGCTCTGCTGTTATTTACTGCAGGGAAAGGTCACTGCTCGCTTCACTACAGCTGCCTCCTTGTTCAGGAGCCGCCCACGTGATGGCGCCCGGGCATGGGCTCCCTCCTAGCTGTCCCAACCCACATGTCCAGGGGTCAGCTCCCCTGCCAGCGCACCGGAGTCTGCCTCCCGGGGGGCCTCACCCTTCTGACCCCAAACCAGGGCTCAGGCGTGACTTGCAGGGCTTCAGGCCTAGTGCTGCTGTTTCCTTGAGGACTCTCTCACTTCTTTGGGGTTCCTTGTTTCCTTGTCAGAAATGCGTTCCCTGCTTCAAGGGGGCTTGGCTTCAATGAACACACAGAGCTGCTCTCTCTCCTCCCCTCCCCTCTCTCACATATTGCAAGCTACATAACAGGTGTCAGCCCTCTGGTCACTGCTGGCCTGTGCTGGATTGGAACTGGAAATCTAGCTGTGGAGACCTCTGCAGTGCCCAGTGCCAATCTCTTGAGCCCGCTGACCTCTCCTCTTCACCAGGCTGGCGCACGCAGAATGAAATCCTGGTCTGTGCAAATGGCCGTACCTGGAACTCCTACCCCACCTGCTGCTGCTGGTTTTAGAGTGTGGGTTACAAAGTTGCAGTTGTTCATGGGAAGAAATGGCCTGTCCAGAGCAGGGTCAGTCCAAAGTGTTCTGAGGCACTGCATAGAGTCTGTTTCCTATGGAAAATGTTTCCCATTTATTCATTTAAAAAAACTCAAAACACCTGAAAACCAAAAAGTTTTCAATCAAACCCTGAAAAATTTCTGCCAATAATCCAAAATTCCAACTTGGAAATGCTAACATGGTTCCTCCTGGGAGTTGTAGTTTGCGTGCGTCATGCTCCCCGCTTTCGCCTATGGACTGAGCTTTCTGGCCAGACGACCTCTCCCATGATGCAATAATGTCTCACCTCTTGGTGAGCAACTACAGTGCATCATGGGAGATGTAGTCTAGCCACGGAGTCCAGCCCATAGGGAAAAATGGGGGCCCAAGGCATCCAAACTACAACTACCAGGAGGTACTGTGGTGATATTCCTAATTGACACTTCCATTTTCAGCCAGAAAGCTTCAGGTTTTTTGTTGAAAACTCAAAATTTTCCATGGAAAATAAAAACCATTTTCTGGTCCGCTCTAGTCCAGAGTCAGCCATGTGTGTCCTGGGCCATACCCTTGGCTCATGTAAATCAGCACAGCTCAGGATGGCCATACATATAGATGCATGGATACGTGTCTACAAATCACCACCAGCGGAGGGCTTACCCGCAATCTCCCCGCCCTTTAGAGAACAGGTGGCCTTCCTGATGGGGAAGGGATTCCTGCTTTGTACAAGGTACAGAACAGCAAAGCCGAGCTGCTGTGGTATCTGAACAATGGGCTTGTAAATGCACTGGAGAGTGGCCTGACTTTGTTGTGTTTTGAAACGCTGCTTGTATCTGCTCCTTGATACACACCCCCAGTTTCTCCAGGAACTGCTGAGCTTTAGATGCAGAAATTGGTTAACAAGGGGCTGGGATGAAACCATTCTGCCTGTCTGGGTTAGGAGTTACAGGCTGGTTTGGTTTTTCACTGAGAGCAGTCTCTCTCTTATGGTTTTTGTTATTTTAGCCTCAGCTACGAGTTTCTTCCAGGAGTTGTAAGTTGTGCAGTCACTTGCTTAACCCTCTGGATGCCATTTAACTCTGCTTTGCTGTTTGCTGGTGGTAAGTAGATTCATTAGCATTTGCGCCGTGGTGTGGGGGAGAGGAGCAGGTGGCTGGCTCCTCTTCCCCACCAGAGCATGTGGGGAGGTGGGTAATGCTGCTGGTTGGGGAAGGTGCAGTGAAGCTGTAACGCACCAGCAGGTCTGATCGGATTGGAGAGTTGATTCTGGCCTTGAGAAGGACATGGCGGCCTGATGAGAGGGGGATCCAGCCTCACCTCCATGCGCCCAGAGCTGAGAGAACTTTATACATATCAGGACGTTGTGCTGGGCTGCGGGAGATGTCGGCTCTGGGAGAAAGAGGAGTTATTCCCCTTCTCCCCTCCGGTCCCAAATCCAGAGGCCTGGCATTCTGAGATGTTAGGGGGACCAGACCTTTATGAGTCATTTATTTTGTCCTGCTCTTTATCTGACTGCTCCCTTGGGCCTTGCTGAGTTCTCCGCATCCCCCTTTCATCTCTCTCTGCACTATACTGCATTATCTGCTTTGTCTCTCTCTCTCCGTTGAAGTCCTTTGGACCTGGCCTTTCAACAGCCCTGCCTGCTCCGGCATTGTGGAGCTGGGGCTCCAGGCCTGGACTGAACAATACCCCCATAAGCTGCTTTTGTCTCCCCATTCAGGCTCAAGCCTGTTTCAGGCGGGATTCTGCTTTTAACAGCCTACGATTCTGAGGTGAGGCCCGCCGGCCGTTCTGTAAATAGGCTTCGCATCTTGGCCTTCGGTTGGGCGAGAATGGGGGTGGTGGGGATTAGGCACTGGACCGTTCCGAGGGAGCTTGGAGTAGCAATCCAACCCTGGTTCTAAACACGGGCCCTGCGCTGACACGGGGGGCTCTGAAATGGCGGCTCCAGTCACAGGGCGCTTTTAGGGACCATGGCCTGGCGGCCAGATTGTTCCTCCCAGTGATGGGAGGTGAAAGCCGAAGCCCACACCTGAGCTCTCCACTTCAGAGCACTTCATGGGGTTGAGATGGTTCAGTGGCTGCATTTCTTGGTCGCAGGCTGTCCGGGTTCCTTCCCCACTCTGAACTCTGGGGTACAGATGCAAGACCCCCTAAGCTTATTTTTACCAGCTTAGGTTAAAAACTTTCCCAAAGCACAAACTCCACCTTGTCCTTGAACAGCATGCTGCCACCAGCAAGTGATTTAGACAAAGAATTAGGAAAAGGACCACTTGGAGTTCCTGTTCCCCCAAAATATCCCCCCAGCCCTTACACCCCCTTTCCTGGGGAGGCTTGAGAATAATATCCTAACCAGTTGGTTACAAAGTGAACACAGACCCAAATCCCTGGATCTTTGGACACTGGAAAAAAAATCGATCAGTTCTTAAAAGAAGAATTTTTTTAAAAAAAAAAAAAAAAAGAAAAGGTAAAAATCAGGTTGGAAAATAACTATACAGGGTAACAAAAGATGCACAAAACACAGAGGAACCCCCTCTAGCCTTAGTTTCAAAGTTACAGCAAGACAGGGATAAACCTCTCTCCAGCAAAGGGAAAATTCACAAGTTGAGAAAACAAAGATAAACTAACACGCCTTGCTTGGCTGTACTTACAATTTCTATAATATGAGAGACTGGTTCAGAATGGTTTGGAGGACATGGATTGATGTCCGGTCCCTCTTAGTCCTAAGAGCGAACGAACACAAACAAAGAACCCAAAACAAAACCTCTCTCTCCTCTTCTGCCCCCCCCCCCATTTGTCCTCATTGGTTCCTTTGGTCAGGTGCCAACCAGGTTATTTGAGCTTCCTAACCTCTTACAGGTAAGGAGGAATTTTAGGCTACCCTTATGGTTATGACACAGGCGTTCTGGGTGTGTGGATTTTCCCCTGCCCTGTAGGCTGGGTTATTATGCCCCTGTGACGCGGCACGAGCTATGGGAACAATATGGTACCTGGCTGGGTTACTAAATCCTGGCTTATTGGCATGAGTGGCTGCCCTCGGGTCGCCTGGCTGATCTCGCTGGTACAAGGGGGCAGGGTGGATATCACGGCCACACACAACGTGGAGCGCTACATACGCTCAAGGGGTTTGTAAAAGGAAACCGAGGCAGAGGAGGGCTCGGCTCACGTGCCACATCCTCCGTTCCCTCTTGCCCTCCAGTGCTGTGCAACGTCTCTGCCCACACCAGCCTGGGTGCTGCGTGGTCCAGCGCTGAGGGGTCTGTGCCCTATGTGGGGCAGGGAGGGGAGCAGCTGTGAGGATGTAACTGCACCGGACAGATCATAAGCAGGGTTGGATTAGCTGGACTGGGCCCCAGCCCCTCCGCAGAAGGGGCAAGTTAAAGTAGGGCCCCTCTGAGAGCCTCTCAAGCCAGGATCTCCTGGGGTGGGGTGTGCAACTGCAGCTTTAGTGGGAAGCTCTAGGACCGCTCTGGTTTTGATTTAAACCATGAGATTGCATCCAGCCCTGTGGAATAGACTGTAAATCCAGCTGCCCGTGGCTCATCTCCATCCCACTTGTCAGGCCTGCTGTGTCTGCTCCTTGCTGCTGGGCTCTTTGCTGGTGCCCGCCTTGCTGGCTGGGACGCAGAGGGTCTCCCTCTGGGCAGGGACTCCCTGCCCCACGCAGGTCTGCACCGCTGAGGTCCGGCTTTCTGTGGAATGGAGCTACCCACAGCTCACTAATGAGTTTAATTTTATGGCCCTTCATCGGCCCATTGCTTGCTGTTTGATTGCACCGTTTTATTACTCAAACTCCATTAACAATATAATTAATTACTTGTTTCTTTCGCATTTTGTAAATGTAGATTGATGTCCTGCCCGGGACCTGGAGTAGGTAGCTTGCTTCCCCACTGCTCTGTCCCCAAACAAAGCCAGCCGCTCCCCTGCCCTGTGAGGCCCATCTAGGCCGGAGGTGTGAGACGCACTCTGTGCAGATGGCTGGCCCTCATTCCTCACAGTGATCTGGGGGATGCATCATGGGCTCTGTGCTCCCCTCGATCCATAGCAGGGCTTACCCCCGCCAGCAATGGGGGAGGAGAGTCTGCGCAAAGATTGAGGCTAAAACATGGGCTTTGTGGATAAACACTGTTCCTAGGGTGGGTTCATCAAAGGAGCCCAAGGGAGTTAGGCACCAGACCCCATTGGAATTTGCCTGGCTCCCTCCAGCACTTAAGAAAGTTCCAGCCTTGGTTATAATCATTGTTATAGTCACATTCAGCATCACTCAGTGGGGAAATATACTTCACCGTTAGACCACGGCTATTTCTGACCCTTCTTACTCTTTCTTCCCCATCCGCCTTCGCCTGTTTCTCTCCCTGTTCCCTGTCTCCTCCCTTCCCTGCAGCAGCATCCAGTCCACCTGGGCTGGCTTGACTCCCTGCCTCTTCTCCAGCCCATCCACTTCCCAAGCAATGAGCACCGGAAGAGGGTTATGGTGGCCATTGGTGCAGTCGTCATTTTTGAGTGTCAGCACCTCAGCTAGATGAACGGGGGTGACGGGGGGATGCAGAGGAGTTGTCTGAGGTGCTGTTGCAGACTCAGTCAGTGAATACGGCATCGGCTACGCTGGATTCCCGTTGGGAAGGATCTTTTCCCCCGGCCAGGAGGGCGAGAAATTTTTGTTTGTTTTTTTTTTTCCTTTTAATGAAAACTGAGATTGTACAGGACACACACATGCTCTGCCATGCCTCTCCCCAAGAAGTATTGGCTAGAAAAAGAAGCATCAACAGGTGTGCAGTTTGCTGGCAGCTTGGTACCCTGTCGAGGATAGGGCCCGCCAGGCTGTCGATCTCGGCGTCTGTTAGCAGGGCCCGAGGTACGTGTTCCCTCTGCTCTCTGGGTCAAAGCTAGGTGAGGGGGCAGGGAGGGCTGGGTTCCCTGGTGGGCCTGCAGTGCTTCACTTCATCTCCTTGCAGCCACAGAAGTGCTGTGCTGGATTCTAACCATTTGCCAGGCCAGTACTCAAGATGGAGGCCCCCTGCTCTGTGGGCCAGGCTGCTGTGGGGAATCCCCGACCGGCCTTTCCTGCTGACCTTTGCCTTGTTCTGTGACGCGCAAGAGGCGGGCGGGGAATGCCCATCCTCCGAGGTAGGGAGCTAAGGCAGGTATACGACACCTGCAGCAGCGGGTCATGCCCTGATGTTATGCAGCAGGCTACGTGATAGCTGCTGCCTTCCACCTCAGAGGTGGCTGCGTTCCAGTGGATTGGTGCGTTTGTAATCGATGACCCCCTCTGGGGTCCGAGCCATGTGCCAGCACCCCGAACCTGCGCTGCCCTCCTCTTCTGAGCCCAGAGAGAAATGACCTGCAGGTCTGGTGTATATCCACAGGGTTTTATCCCGTGTCCCCACGTGGATTGCTGTGGGCTGAGTGTGCTTCAGAGGAGCAGGACTCCCCCTCCCTGTCCAGAGCTGTGCCCTGGTGTGGCCCAGGGCAGCCGAACATTTCCCTCCAGAGGGGGAGAGCAGCCCACGTGCATGACAAGGTCACTGCAGACCCTGGATTCCGGCGCCTCGCTCGTGCCTCTATGCAGCACGCCAGCTGGCTCCTGGCAGCAGGTTTGCTTCCCAAACAATTCGCTGCTTAAAATAACACCCTGCTTGCAAAGCCCTGCTCCTCTGGGGTGAGCGCTGGCCGGGGCGCTGCTTTCAGGGCTGTGTGCAAAGCTCTCTGGATGGGTTCATCCTGCCCTGTTGAGAAGGCACATGGCAGGCTGGCTGGGGAGGGAAGAGAGCATGGGATGGCAGCCCTCAGAGCTGCCCCTCCTGGACAAATGAAAACAAGCCCTCCCTGACATGTTGGAGAACCTCCTATGCCTACCATGCAGCGCTGCTTGGTTCCAGAGCCAGGTGTTGCAAACCTCTGGACGGAGACCCTGCAGAACTGGTTTAGAAGGGTTGGTGCTGGTGGTAGTAGCTGCCCAGAGTCTACTCGCTGGGATTTAACTCTTTGGTGGCTGGTTACATCTCCTATGCAGTTGTCCAGCTGGCAGAGGCCAGTGTCCTCAGGAAGGAATCGGGGGCAGTGTGCTCTAGCAGTGACCAGGTGTCTGAAGTCCTGAGTGTGATGGGATTCCCCAGGTTGCAGCCTGGAACTGTGGGGCTGCTGTGCCCCCTTAACTCTCCAGCCTGGGCTCTCTCTCACAGCACTTTGTTGGTGACCAGCAGCAAACCCCTCCAGGCGCTGTGATCACTCAGCACAACAGTATGTGGAGCCCCACGCCCAGCTAGATTGCATGAATGCTCCCAGAGCCACTCATGAATCACAAAGCGAATGGCACCAGCCAAATCCCCCCAGTTCCCAGTCTTGATCTTCAGGAATATACCGTCTTGCACTGCTCAAGACGAGCAGTGAAAATTTATTAATTAGTTCAGCACTTCATCAATGGAAAGTGGATATACACCAGCCTTTGCAAAACCTGAGCAGATTTCGCACTTCAGGCAAACTCATGGGTAATTTATTGACTACAAAAGATAGATTAAGTGATAGTGGACCACAAGCTAAATATGAGTCAACAGTGTAAGTAAGGCTGTTGCAAAAAAGGTGAAGATCGTTCTGGGATGTATTAACAGGAGTGTTGTAAGCAAGACATGAGAAGTAATTCTTCCGCTCTACTCTGCTCTGGTTAGGCCTCAACTGGAGTATTGTGTCCAGTTCTGGGCACCACATTTCAGGAAAGATGTGGACAAATTGGAGAAAGTCCAGAGAAGAGCAACAAAAATGATTAAAGGTCTAGAAAACATGCCCTATGAGGGAAGACTGAAAAAAAATGGGTTTGTTTAGTCTGGAGAAGAGAAGACTGAGTGGGGACATAACAATTTTCAAGTATGTAAAAGGTTGTTACAAGGAGGAGAAAGAAAAATGTTTTTTCTTAACCTCTGAGGATCGGACAAGAAGCAATGGGCTTAAATCACAGCAAGGGAGGTTTAGGTTGGACGTTAGGAAAAACTTCCTAACTGTCAGGGTGGTTAAGCACTGGAATAAATTGCCTAGGGAGGTTGTGGAATCTCCATCATTAGAGATTTTTAAGAGCAGGTTAGACAAACACCTGTCAGGGATGGCCTAGATAGATAGTCCTGCCACGAGTGCAGGGGACTGGACTAGATGACCTCTCAAGGCCCCTTCCAGTTGTATGATTCTATGATAGTCAAAAAGTCAGAGTTACCAAAATAAAATCACGCAGTCTAAATTCTCAACCCTATTAGACTGGGCAACATCTAGATTAAGCAGTTTTTCTCACCCCATTGGATATTGCAGTTCATAGTACACAGGTTTCACCATTGAAACCTGAGCCAGTCCCCTCTGCTGGAGTCTTCAGTCTTCTGAGTGTCCTTGTTGCTTGCAGCATAGGTGGAGGGAGGAGAAAATGCCAAGCCGGGGGCCCCCTGTGTTCTGCTTTATACTCGTAGTCCACGTGCTTGGAGAACACAAGTCCAGGCATGTCTGGTGGGCATGGCTGAGTCCCAAGGTGAAGGGATAACCTGTTGTGTCTAACTCCTCTGCTGGACGATGGCTGCTGATGTCTGTTCAGCACCCACCCGGATGTTGGTTACCTTCCTTATCATTGTCTCTGGAGAGCAAGTATCTGGGCACCTCCCAAACCCACAGCATATTTTAGTGACAACCATACAACACATTCTCATAACTTCATATGCATTAATGATATACATTTTTAGATAGAAAAATGACTTTCAGCAGATCATAGCCTTTCCCCTGATACCTTGCATGGCCTGCTTTATATGCAATATCACGGTTATATAAAAACCAGGAATATGGGGGTCTGGGGCACTCCCCTGGGTTATAGAGTGTCACACTGAGTTCTTTCATCCCTTCTGCCCCTCCCTATAACCAACACCAGTCACCCTCGTTCCACCCCATTCACCTGGGTCAGCTCCCTGCTTCCTCCCTTTATAACTACCTCTACTCTGGCTGTCCTCATGCCAGCTGGCTCGTGGGCAGAGGCCTGGACTCTGCCACCCAGTGCATTGTACTTGGAGAGGTGGTTCTGGGAGCCTGCTGGCCTGGTGATTCTGTGTCGAGAGCAGCCGTGAGCCGAACGCAGCCCTGGGCCCGAGGGGACGAAACACCAGCGGCTGCTGGTGAGCTAGGGGCAGGAGGATGCTGTGGGTGAGTGTCAGGCGGGCTGCAGGGGGGCACTGGCTTTGCACTGCAAGGGATTCCCTGTCGGGAGGAGGAGAGGGAAGATGCAGGCTCGATGAGCATGCCGCAGGGAGCCTGTCACTTGCTGGCAGAGACCCAGATGAGCTGGAGGGGAGCGTGGGGTTTGGAGACCCCCAGTGGGCCTTGCCTGAATGTATCCAGCCTGTGGCCTTGGCCCTCTCCCCACTAGCAGAAGGGAGCCTGCATGTCCTTTACCTGCCTTGCGTTTGTTTTCTAGCCCCCTGGCACCAGGGCTGCCAAGGTCTGTCCTGCCTGAAGCAGCAGGAGAGATTAGAGTGACCCAGCTGTGACCTCGGAGAGGGAGGAAGGCTGAGCGCTCCTACCTGACTGTCTGACAGCTTCCTGCCCCAGCGGGCTGTGCTGGGGGGAGCAGGGTTAGCCCAGCATGAGGGAGGCTCTTGGCCACAGCCCGTCCTCCAGCAGCAGCCATACAGAGCCATGGGCGGGCCCCCTCCCCAGAGATCCTGAGTACCTGCGGGAGGGGGGCCATCCGAGCTCCAGGAGTGTGGGGCGTGGACCCACTGCCACCTAGTGTGGAAGGGCTTGGAGCTTCGAGCAGGAGCAGCCGCTGCAGCTGTGGTGGAGCTGGAGAGCTCAGGGCACTCATGGGGGGGCGCGGGCGGGGATGCTGCATGTGCTCACTGTGCTTAGATGTGGGACCGAATCCCAGTGAGATCCTGCCCCAGACCCCCTGCTCCCAGCTGGGGTGGGAGTGCAGTGACCTCCCTGGCTTCTGGCCCATTCCAGCAGGGGTAGATCCATGGGTCACTCCATCAGTGGGACATGTGGGGGGAGCCGAAGGAGGGGTCTGGTCATGGTGGCCTGAGTTCCTGACAGCCATGGGAGAGGTGGGACTCAATCCCCCCCGCGAGGCTTGGCCAGGAGTGGCCATAGGTGGGCTTAGCCTCCTTCATTGAATCAGAGGCTGGCAGCAGGGGACTGGCTAACACCACCCGTGGGGGTGGCTTCTCGTGATGGGGATGTTCGCTGACTGGGAGCTGGGTTGGGAAATCCCACTCACTCCACGCTTGTAGGCCACTGAACAGCCATCTGCTGGTGATGACTCTGGAGCACCCTTAGCCTGTGCCAGATCTGAGCTGGAGGTCGAAGGCTCTGTGACCTGCTGCTCATCACCTGAGCCATCCGCTTCCTCAATGGCAGGAGTGTCAAAAGGCACCAGAGGCAGGTAAGCACCCTGCTCCCTTTGAATTCAGCTGGGAGTTGGGTGCTTCTCCTAGGCCCTTTGAAAATCCCAGCGTTTGGCTATTGGGCATCTGAACCATCTCAACAGAGGCTGAGCACCAGTGCCCATGCATCCTTAATAACCTGGAGGAACAGTCTGATTTAGGGGCTGAGCCACTGCTTACTGAAGTCAGTGTGAGTCTGGACATTGGATCCAGCCCTCAGTAATGGGTTTCGGCATTAGGTGTGCACGGGGAGTCTAGTTGCCCACTGGGCTGTGTTAGCTGATTAGCTGATATGCCAGTCAAGGCCTAGATCCTGCTGTAGAGGCTTTACCACATGCTTAACTTTGTGTGTGTGGCTTCGGTGGAATTACTCACATGGGTTCAATTAAGCATGTGTCCGTGTTGGCAGGATCGGGGCCTTGGTTTTTTTTTTAATGTAATAGGATTTGCACTTTTCTATCTCTATCCCTAGGAGGTGTGATACATGCAATTTATATCTTGGGGGGGGGGGGGGAGAAGATGTAACAAGCTACCACTTAATTGCATTAAGAACAATTAGAAAACAAAGAAGAAAATGTAATCAGGTAGTGTCAATAAACAAACTGACAAGTCTGGAAAGAATCCAGCAACTGCAGAGGAAATTTCACCCTCAAAAATCCGGTCAAAGAGAGACTGTATTAAAGACAAATGTATGCAGCCTTATCTAGCAAAGCAGAAAGAAAAGATAAAGGAGGGATTGTAGATATGATTTCACTTCTTGAAGGAAACTCTGATCGCTGTTCAGTGTGTGCATGCATATGTGTGATTTCTGACTTCAGGTCTGCATCGTAGTAGTAATACAAAATTATCTAATGTATTGCACTCCTGCTAGTTCCTCATTTGGCTGGAGATGCCCCAGCCTTGGTGCCAGCTCAGAGAACATCCAGTTTCAATATCTCCTGTTCTCCCTCACATTTGCCCTGAGAGAGCCTGGATCATGTAGTTCCTTTCATCAAAAGGAA
The DNA here is from genome assembly GCF_965152235.1 of Eretmochelys imbricata. Classification (NCBI taxonomy): domain Eukaryota; kingdom Metazoa; phylum Chordata; order Testudines; family Cheloniidae; genus Eretmochelys; species Eretmochelys imbricata. The sequence continues at coordinate 19,355,527 of NC_135577.1, forward strand.
CACATTTGGAGGATTTTTAAATTATCACTTGGTTCAGATCTTGATCTCTTCCCCCTCCACCCCAAGATAGCAAAGGGAACTGGATTTCTGCTGGACTTTTTTTCCAGCAGGAGATCCGCATTAGGCAGAGAATATGACCATTTTTATGAGAGGTATGATAAGCCTTTTCAACCCTTCAGGTTCACATTTTGTGTCTAAGAACAGATCCAAACGAAGACCCTAAAATACTGTGTCTTACTAATGATGCTTCTATAGTGACTTCCATTCCAGGATCTCAAAATATTTTACATACCTCAATAAATTACAGCACTTCTATGGGATAAGGGGTGCATTGTCCCCAGTGGACAGATGGGGAAACTGAGACAGAAGGCAATTAAGTGACCTGCCCATGACTGCCCCTGGCAGGCCCCCGCCCAAGGAGAACCTCGGTCAGGGCCCCAGCAGTGGGTGGCAGAGCTGGTACAGAATCTAGATCTCCTTTCTCTTAGCTCTGTGCTTTAACCATCCAGGGACCATCCACTGGCCATTTCCAACCCCATTGTACTCATGCCCCCCTGAAACTTTTCCAGCCTGTTTGATGTTCTCTGAGTTCTGTTTCTTGTTGAGAACTGGGTTCTCTATTTCTCAGCCAGGTTATGTGTTTAAGGCTGGCCGGGCCCATTCCCCTTGGGCCATAGTGCATGCCACACTTTGCAGAGCTTGTGCATAGACAAGGAGCAAACCCCAGTCACTGCTCCGTGGATGAGTTAGCTTCACTGTTACCCTCTCTGCATAGAGCAGCTCTGCTGGAATCCCCAGCTAGTAAACTCCCAAGGGAGGCTGAACAGCTGGGGTAGGTGAGTCCCCTCCCCCAGTGCCTCCCACTTCCCCTGCTGTGCTTTGGCCTGACCACAAGTGATTCTCTGTTTGTGTGTCTGTTCTCGTCCTTTCAGGAAGCAGAAGCAAAAGCCACAAAGGTGGTGTACGCATCGCACGAACCACTAAGAGCCTGCGTAGCCCAGCTATGAGCTAGCAGCCGGCTAGACAATGAAACCAGCAGAGAGCCGGCCAGCATGGCGTGGGAAAGGAAGCTCGCCACAAAAGCTGCTTTGCTCAGCACTGGGCTTTGGACTGGGTGCCCCGCGCTTGCTGTGCCTGGCGAGATGTTGCAGGAAGCCCATGGGCTAGAGCAGGTGCCGTGGGCCTTTCAGATATCCACTCCCCCTCCAGCAGGGTTAAAGGGCATCCAGTGCCTTGGCTCCCAAGCAGCATTGCTTCGCCCTGGAGTCATGACCTGCAGTAAACAGGCAGGAGCCTCTGACTTCCCACCACGGCCTGCTGGTGGCAAAGGCATACGAGTCAGAGCGGACGCTCCCGGATGCTCCCACTGGTCTGGCTGGATGTCCTCCAGCCAGGAGTTCCTAGGGATTGTGGTGTTGCATTGTAATACTCCTGAGCTCTTCGGTAGGGTTTAGTGCTGCCCCAGCGCTTTGCAGATGTGCTGTAACGGAGTTGCAGGGCAGGTTTTTTATGCCTGTTCTACGGGGGGAAAAGGGGGCAGTGCTCAGAGAGGTGATGTGACTTGCCCAAGCTCACCGAGTTATAGGCATAGCTGGGATTACAACCCAGAGGCTCCTTGTTCACAGCTCTATGCTAAGAGCCGACAGGACTCTCTGGTGGCCAATCTGGGAGTGGGAGGTAGGCGTGAGCAGCGAAATACAGTGGGTGGGCGGAGCTGGGAAATACAGTAGTCAAGCCATCCGTGGCTCGAGAGCGGGAGTACCAGTGTCAGGGCAGGCTATCAGGAAGCAGGGCACAAACCCCAAATGGGGTGTGAGGTAGATTTCACCAACCAATTGTCAAGTGTAAACGCCTCGGGCACTGTAACAGCCTTAACATGGAGTGATAGACAGTCCAGTTGGGTACTCCAGTCTGCCTCAGGTGAGCCTGTCTTTGTGATAGATGGTCTCTTACACCAAGGATCACAGCAATATTCAGGTTACTCACAGTGCCAAAAAAACAGTCACTTACCCCAGGTCAATTGCACCTTACATCTCGCCCCAGAGACAGTGCTATCTGAAGATGTATTAAATAGGAAAAGGAAACGAGAGTTATTTACAAGGTTAAAGCAGGTAAACATGCATAAATGAGTTCCAATCTTAAGTTTCAAAAGTAATAAAAGTTGCTATAATAAGCAAGCTCTATGTGTCCTTTAGGGCTCACCCAGGCTAAGCAATGGGGCTCGCTTTCTTATGCCTAGAAAACCTTGCCCCCAGTGTCCAAACATTATAGCGATCCAGTTCCTTCTTGTTACATGTTTTTATTCCCTTCCTCCCATGTGCTCTGAGCTGTGAGCTCAGCTGATGAGAGGAATCCACAATTCCTCTGAGGTGGGTAGGAAGTGCTGACCGCGCTCAGTGAAGCTGATGGCACCTCTGTGGGAGGATTACGGGCTGGGTTAGGCGTTTGCCTAGTGCTGGAGCATAAAGGGTGGCAGACAGGAGCTGCAGCGGGCCTGTCCCACTCTGCAGCAGGGTATTAGCCGTTGGCCTGGGTGCATTTCACAGTGAAAGATTTAAAGCCAGGAGTGCTCACTGCATTCAAAATCTCCTTCCATCTCCAGCAAAGGGGCAGGTGATTAACAAAATTGGTTAGGAATTATGACCCTGCTGGCCTGCCATCATGGCAGTCCCTGACCTTCCCTTTGCTGCTGGATCTGTGAGCTGAGACACTGATTTCCTGGGGCACTGCCATGGTTGGGTTTGGATAATTGCCAGCTCTCGAGGGCAGTCTGTGCTGGGTAGGGATCTTCCAGAGCCACGTGCTAATGTCTGATGGGACGCTAGGGGTGGAGAGTGGCAGGGAATCAGTGCAAGGGCAGGACTGCACAACACCTCCTGCTCATGTCCCCCTGAACTGCTTCTCGGCCCCCTGCTTAGCCTGTTCCTGATGGCTGTGAATTGGGGCTGCTGGGACAGCGGAGATTAGTTTCAGAGTTGACCCTCAGGCATGTGGACGGGGTAGTCATTCACGGCGCCCTTGCTGGGGCAGAGCATCCTAGTGACGGGACCCTTGCTGCTTGTCAGATAGAAACCTGGGGAAGGGGAGCAGGGGGATGGATGAAACTGGCCCTCCCTGCCCTCTTTGAGCTCTTCCCAACCATCTGCTCCAACCTGGAGTCTCTATTCTGCACTCATCCCTGTGGTATCTTGGCACCTCTGCCCTGCGCTGTCGGCTTTCAGGGGCATTCGCACTGGGGGCCTTTCCACTAGATCTTCCCCCCTGCGCACGAGGGCTGGCCAGAGGGGAAGGGCTGCAGCTAACATGCCCGGGGGGTGGGGGGGATGGACCTTGAATCGGGGAGGCCTGGGAGGGGAAGCCAGGCAGAGCTGCGGCGTGCGATGGCGTGTGAGATGCCACAGGGGCTCTGTTGGGGTGCTGCATGCAGGGGCGTGTGTGTGTCAGCAGCTGTGGAGTTAAGGAGCTGGGAACCATCTCCCTGCTGTCTCCTTGGCTTCGCAGATAATTACCCGGCAAGTTAACTTTGTCATCATGAGTTCTCCCTTCTCTCCATTAACCCCTGGCCCCGTCCTCCAGCTTGCTTGCAGCTCGCGGGGGGAGTGGCGCAGCTCCATCCAAGTGCTGGAGGGAGGCCCTGTGTTAAATGGAGCTGGGTTGGAGTGGTGGTGGGGATTTATTATCTTCCTAGGCAGCGTGAACCACTCACCCGCTGACTCCCCTCCAGCTCAGTGGCTTCTCCTTCAACATCCTGCTGGCTTCAAGGACATCCCAGCCCCTGCTGCCCGAGATTGGCAGGGCAGATTAGGGAATCGGGAGCAGGCTGTCTCACACATGTGTGCGCACGCCCATACTTCTGATTCTCCAGCCAGCTTTGCCAATGCACCGTGATCCTCCCTCCAGCTCCCCTCTGCTATCCCAGGGCCCAGCTCCCACCCAGCTCTGCCAAGGCACCATGATCCCGCCTGCAGCCCCTGTTATCCCAGCCCTGGGACTCCCCATGCTGCTGTGTGTTGTGGATCCTGTCCTTTTATAAATTGCGTAGAGAGGAACTGTCCAGGATGAGCCATGCGGGTGTGATTAGGAGCCGTGGGGCGGAAACAAGCAAAAGAAACGTAGGCTTAACACCAGTTTGTCTTAACAGTGAGATCTGTGAGAGTGTGGGACCGTCCCACTGTGGAAATGGAGGGTGTTTCCGAAAGCACAAAGTCCTTCAGCAAGCTGTAGTGTTGCCCACTCTCATGATATTATCATGAGTCTTGTGATATTTGGTGTTTAAAGATCCAGCTCCTGGAGTCAGGGGATTATGTGAGACTCAGACCTTTTTACTTTTCATATTTCTTTAAATGAAGTTTCTAGCCCTCCTGATTGTGGAGAAAAGCTTCACAAGGTGAATGCTCAAGATTACAACCCTAGAAAGCAGATCTACCCCACCCTGTGATTTATTATATTTAAAAAATCTGATTTTTATTATGCCAGTCTCCCGATCTTTGTGGGGGTCTGTCTCCTGCGCTGTGACAGGGCTGCAGACAGACAGAATGGTGTGACTGTTCTGTCCCTGCTGCAGTATGCAGGATGTCGGTTCTCTGCTCCTCCTGGAGCGGGTGGGCTGAGTGGAGGCTTCTCTCTGGAGCATGTGAGGCTCAGACTTGGGGCGAGTTGGGGAGGGTGTCAGGATTTCGCTGATACCTTCTGGTGCTGGTTGTTTCTCCCCCAGACCGCTGCATGTTTTCCGTGGCTATTCAATGGTGTCTGTCCTGTGCTCAGAAGGGGGTGTTAATTTTCAGTTCTAACACGTCGCAGCTGTGTCTATTAGTGTTTGATTTTTTGGCTAATATTGTCCTTGGCTTCCTGTCCAATGTTTGAACTGATTAAGAACAAATATCATGGTAGTGGCACAGAGTAAGCGGCTTTTCCTTCCGGTGGTGGCACTCTGCCCTCTCCCGGAACGGCGTCACCTCTGAGCACCCCTCTCTGGGGGCTCCCTGATTCTGGAGGGACGGGCCTTTAATTTGATCAGTGTCATGGCCTCAGTGTGACTGAAATGCCACAGCAGGTGTGAATTGAGATGCCGAGCTGCACCATTAACCCTGCCCGACTGGCTTTGTAACAGCCGCGCTCTGAGCTGCGGAGGATGCGGGGCAAGGCGGCACGGAGCCAACGCCAGCCCTTTCAGTGAAGCTCTTTGGCCAGTGGATGAGCATCCCCAGACTGTCCATCATTCACCCCACAACCTGGGACCCCGTTCCCATGGGCATGGCTTAAGGGTGCACTCCCCACCCTTGGCCTCCAGCTGAGTGCTTCGCAGGGTGGGGATGCAGGCATCCAAAGGGGTCTGAAGGCACCTTCTGTTCCAGTGAGTGAGGAGCCAGCTCTCTTTTCTACTGATGGACAGGGGCAGCGTGGGTGGGAGGGGCGCATTGCCCTGCAAGAAGCGGGTTCCAGGGGAGGGGACCACACTCCCGGTGGGAGAGGGAATGAGCCAGGAAGGGCTCATTCTGTGTGGGGGAGCCCAGGGATTAGGGTATCAAACTCCATCTCCCCAAGGCCCTTTGCTCTATGCTGCCCACGTCCTCCCTGCATGGGCCAGACCCAGAGACCCTGGCTCAAGCTGGAGAGGGAAGTTTGTGGGGCTTCAGCAAGACACGGGGGTCAGTCTGGTGGTGTCTCCCCACTTCCCTAAGCCTGACCCTGGACAGATGGTGTCCTCTCCTGTGCGGGGTGGAGAAGTGATCCTTCCACATAAGCCCCGTTTCTCCCTGCTTTGAAATTCAGGGCACTCCAGCTCAGATGCTCCCATTGAAGTCAGTGGGAGTTAGGCACCTAAATACCTTTGAGGTTCTCGACTCCCAAGTCCCCACACTTTACAGGCGTGAGAAGGCAGCTGGAATAACCCTGCAGACCAAGACCCACGTTCAAAAGGATTTTACACTCCCACCAAAGGTGGGTTTTTTTCCTCTATCTCTGAATTTTTTTTCTGTGTGCCTCCAACTGGTGAAATGAGATTTTTCCCAGGTAACTTACGAGTTCTGTGTCCCTCACAATCCTGGGAAGTCTGGGCAAATTCTCTGGCCTGAGCTGGACAGGAGGTCAGACTAAATGATCACAACGGTCCCTTCCGGCCTTGGGATCTGTGAATCAGTGGAGCGTGCTGCAGCCCCAGGCGTGGCATGGAAGGGGACGTGGCTGTGTAACCATGGCCAGTGTCCAGCGCCAGGTGCTGATGAGGATGAAGTCCCACCAGGCGCCTGGGGAGCGCTTTGTCTTGGTGCTTATGCAGTTGGCTGGAGGGAAAGCAGCAGGCGTGATTTTGGTTTCTGTTTTGGCCCCCTTCCCCCACCTCCTTTTGTTTTCAAGTAGCAAAATGGGAAAGGGGGGGATGAGGGGAGGGGAGGGAAAGGAACAGTTCCATTAATGAAAGAATTCTGTGGCTCCTTTCTGAAAGCTCCAGGGCACAGAAGTTTTGAATCGGTCCCCAAGAGATCGTTACTGCTCTGGGGCCTGCTCTGGCTGGGCAGGGGTGTGACGCGTGGGGAGGTGGAAGCTCCTGTCGGGGAGAGGGAGAGGGGCTGCTGCTCATAAGAAGGTCCTGCCTCTGCGGAAGGGTTCTAGGGGAGAGGGAGGCGGGAAGATGCTGCTCTTTCAGAGGGATGTCGGGGGAGAGAAAGGGATGGGCGAGGAAACAGAACTGGGAGTTCCAGAACTCGGTCCCTCCCCCCTTGGCTGCCTGAAAAGCACTCGTGCAATGTAGCGAGAGCCCCCAAGGAGAGTGAGCCGTGGGTGGGCGGGGGGGACCAGTCATCCAACCGCGTGACACGGCCAGTGGGGTCCACGAGGGTGGCCGAGGGGAAGGCCAGGGGGTCTGCAACTATGGCGGCGGTGCTTAGCCATTGGTGAGGCCCAGCCAAGACAGACAGGGCAGGTTGCATGGCCATGAGTGGGCAGTGGGCTCCCACATGAAGGAGGCCAGTGTGCCCGGCTCTTGGCTGGGAACCAGGCCCCCAGTGGGGTTGGCAGAGGTGAAAAGCAGAGGGGGCAGCTGGTCAGCAGCAGCCATGGGGGTGTCCTGTTCTGTTTGGGGTTTGATCTCACGCCCCGCTGCATGGCTCCCGGGCACTTCTGCAGGGGTGCATCGTTTCCTTACGTGAGTTATCCCCCACTGTATGCCCATGTTTCAGAAGCCTTTGAGGAGCACGGGGTGCTGCCATGCACTCTGCTGTGGGGAGATCAGGGGCTATCGGTCGGGGTGAGGTCTGGTTCACCCCCACCACTGCCCTGCCTGGGAGGCAGGCAGGTAGGCTGCACAGCTCTATGAGCCATAGTTAACGTTTCTAATGGTGGCTGAGCTGGAAAATCCAGCTGGGGCCCTGGGTCAGAGACAGGTTTGTTTCTCCCTCAGGCGCTCCCTGCCTGCTTCATTACATTAGTGGCGGTGCCTAACCTGGGGAAAGGAGCCGCTGGAGCCGCCAGTCGCTCGGACACGGCGGCAGGGCTGCCGCGTGCCCGGGAGTCCCGGGGAGCTGCACAGGCAAGACAGTGACTGCCATGGAGCAGCAGGCCCGCCCGGCCTCAGGGGAACTGGCTCTGTCCTTGAGACTCAAGCAGCCCTGCTGAGAGAGAGCGAATGCTCTCTCCTCTGCTGGGCTAAACGCAGGGGAGAAAGTAAGGTGTTACGGGCCGGTACGGCATACCGGTAACAAGCGGCTGCCAGTACCGGCCCCTTCCGCCTTACTTTAAAGTCGCTGCCGCTTTTGCACACACACCCCCGTCGGCGGCTCTGCCGGGTCCCTGGTGGCAGGGCTGCCACCGGGGGAGCACACAAAGGGCAATGACGTTAAAGCGCTGCCGTGGCAAAGGACCCTGCTTAAAGCACTTCCCTGGCAGCGCTTTATTGTCGCTGCCCTGAGGGGTGGGGGCAAAAGGAGCAGCTGCCCCGGGGCCGGCGATTTAAAAGGGCCCGGGGCTCCAGCCGCTGCTGACCCCTTCCCCACCCGCCCCCAGCCCTGCTCCTTCCACCCGAGGCCCCGCCCCTTCTGGCAGGGTGGAGTAGGAGGGGGGCACGTGTAGCCAGCCCCTGTACCAGTAAGTTTTCAATTTTACTTTCACCCCTGGCTAAATGGTAGCCTGGCACAGAAAAAGCCCACCCAGGAAAGCACAGCTCCAATGCCCTCTCCGTGTCGGAGGCAGGGTGGTGTCACCAGGACCCGGGAGGCAAGAACTCCTGAGTTCTAATTCCCCCTCTGGCACTGATTCTCCTCCGGACCTTGGGCAAGTCACTCAGCCTCTGTGTCTCATTTCCCCTGCCTGAAACCAGGGATGATGGATGTTAACAGGACAGGAAAACAGCTCTGTGTGTGTGAGATCCAGGAGAGAGCTCAGGAGCTAGCCTAACTTGGCCTCTTTGCCCCACCCTGGGTTTGCTTGGAGGAGAGCAGCTAGCTGCCTTGGAAGTAACTGCAGGCTAGAGCTGCATGTGCCAAGAGGCGCTGGCATGCCGTTGCATGAGTGGGACCCTGGTCCTGTGCGTGCAGAGAGCACTTGATCTCTCTCCAGCGAGGTATCTGCATTCACAGACTGTCCCAGGTGTGTCCTGGGCAGATGAGCCCTTGTCCCTTGCTGTGTTCAGCTAAGGGAATTACACTTAGGAATCAGAGTAACAGCCGTGTTAGTCTGTATTCGCAAAAAGAAAAGGAGTACTTGTGACACCTTAGAGACTAACCAGTTTATTTGAGCATAAGCTTTCATGAGCTACAGCTCACTTCATCGGATGCATACTGTGGAAAGTGTAGAAGATCTTTTTATACACACAAAGCATGAAAAAATACCTCCCCCACCCCACTCTCCTGCTGGTAATAGCTTATCTAAAGTGATCACTCTCCTTACAATGTGTATGATAATCAAGTTGGGCCATTTCCAGCACAAATCCAGGTTTTCTCTCCCCCCCCCCCTCGCCCCCCACACAAACCCACTCTCATGTTGGTAATAGCTTATCTAAAGTAACCTATTTCCCCTTGTTTTTTCCTACCCCGCCCCCGCCCCCCACATTCTTGTTAAACCCTGGATTTGTGCTGGAAATGGCCCACCTTGATTATCATACACATTGTAAAGAGAGTGGTCACTTTAGATAAGCTATTATCAACAGGAGAGTGGGTTTGTGTGTGTGGGGTGGGGGGTGGGGCGGGGGGGAGCGAAAACCTGGATTTGTGCTGGAAATGGCCCAACTTGATTATCATACACATTGTAAGGAGAGGTTTCAGAGTAACAGCCGTGTTAGTCTGTATTCGCAAAAAGAAAAGGAGTAGTTGTGGCACCTTAGAGACTAACCAATTTATTTGAGCATAAGCTTTCGTGAGCTACAGCTCACTTCATCGGATGTATCCAATGAAGTGAGCTGTAGCTCACGAAAGCTTATGCTCAAATAAATTGGTTAGTCTCTAAGGTGCCACAAGTACTCCTACCCTTAGGAATGTCACATGCCCTGTTAAACTTCCTGAACAGGACTCACGGGCTTTAGGCGCCATTATTAATTAATAAAACTGACACTGAGAGAAACCAGACTGCCCCAGGGCTGGGAGCTGAGCAGTGACCTAATGGCTCGCAGGCCGTCTGGGCAGCGGAGAGCCCGTGGCTTTGGCACTGACCCACCGTGATTGTTCCCACTGCCTCTGGAACTGGGCTTAGTGCAAACTGGCCTTCCGCGGGCTATCCCCATCCCCAGGGACTGCAAGAGCATCCTCCGCTCCGGGGACCCTTTAGCTGAGCACTGAGCCAGCAGCACCCCTGACCCGTGGCTAATTACTCTCTGGACGGAAGTCAGGGGTGCAGAGGAACGTCAGTGCCGCGTGGGGAGCGGAGCGTGGGCATTACGGCGCCGATGAAAGGAAGGAGGGGACTCTGGGACTGCCTGGCTAACGGCTCCAGTTGAGAAGGCTCATTGTGCTCTCTGGGCTTTCCTCTGAAGGGCAGCTAGTGCCAGACAGCTCTGAATGGCTGCCTGTGCGCTGTGCCCCTCGCACCTCCCCCCTGGCTCTGTGGGTCCATTGATCGTCCCTCGCCCGCCCCGCCGAGTGAAAGGACGCGCGGCCTCGATGTAAAAGGAAGGGGGAGCGGCTGGGTGGCGAGCTGGAGGGGAGTGGGGAGAGGTGCCAAGCAAGAGAAAAGGAATGGGATTGTCAGGGCTGGCTAATGACAGCGAGCAGGATAAGGGGACTTTAGAAGTTAATTTCCTGTTCCTGAGATGTGGTGTGGATGATATTTCTGCTTCCATCTCCTAGGAGACACAAGGGGCTGCGCTGCCTCTGGAATACTAATGGGAGCAGGGCCGTGCACTGGGGAGCTGGGCGGGGGAGGCAGGGGCTGCTGAGAACAGCAGGGAAGCTTTGGAATGAGCCGGGGGGGGGGGGCTTGGTGCCTCTGAGGGGCCAGCAAACACCAGCATGGGGCAGCATCTGTCCCTTCACCCCCAACCAGCCCCTCCGAGCACCTGCCTCCTGACTTTGGCTGTGCCAGCAACAAAGCCCAACGATCTCAGTATGGCTGCCAAGCATGGTCTGTCCTCTCTTGATTTCCTTATTGGTAGCCGGTGGCAGCTGGGAGCTGCCGGGATCTGATGTTTGGGGAGGGGTCACATTTCAAGTGCGTTGACGTGCCATGAAAACACCGTATCCTAGATTGCTATGGCTGCATGTGGTACCTGGGTGCTCACCGAGGCTCTGGTTGAGCCATTCATGATCTCAGGGGGAGAGGCCATGTGCCTCCTCCCCTGCCATTGGGAAGGGCCTGGGGTTTTCAGTTATGTTCACATGAAGCCGCCTCCCTTGAGGCTGGGGGGTCGGGTTGCGGCATGGAGTTCTGTTTGGGGAGATGGTCCAATGGGGCTAGTACACTCTGAGGCAGAGATCCAGAGCAGGCCCGGGCTCCCTCAGCATCTCCTCGGGGTGGTATCTTGGTGGGAAGAGATGGGAAGAGAAGCTGACATGGGGGATCTCTCTCCCACCCTCCTTCCCTGCCAAGGAACGATCGCCAAGGACACCAGCACATCTCCCCCGCCGCAACAGAATCACAGCACTGGCTGCAGCTGTGTTTGCTAGGGGAGAAGAAAGAGAATCTCTTTTCAAACAGACTTGGGAGGCTCCTACTGGGGCAGGCAGTGGCAGGGGGAGAGGTGGGGGGAGCTTTCTACGAGGGGGAATGTGTGTTGCATCAGGCTTGCAAAAGACAAGCACACAGCAACCGTATGGGAAGAGGGAAGCGAATTGCGCCAAGGGGTTGGCATCACCACTGGGAGGCTGTGTGGGCCCTGGCGGTCTGAATTCAAGCTGGGAGCCAGCAAGTGGCGAAGTCTAATCCCAACATTGAGCCTGCCTTGCTGTGTGGCTGGGACCCATCACTTCACCCTTCCTGGGAGGTGGGGGAGGCTGCCTTCCTCCCAAGGATCCACTGGCGTTTGTACAATGCTTTGAAGCTGGCAAGTGCCAACAGGCTGGTGCTCAGTATTACTGTCTGGGACTCTTCTGATCCCACTGTGTGAGTGGTGCAGTGCACACATTAGACAGCAGGGGGCCTCGCCCAGGACAGGCTGCCTTCTAGCTCCTTCTTGTGACTGCCGAGCAGGCTAGGAAACGAGGACTGGCCAGGGTGTGGTGTTGGTCATACAGGGTACGTCTACACTGCAACAAAGCACAAAACAACAACAGAGCACCAAGCAACATGGATGCATCCCTGCTCTGGTCATTGGCATTTAACTGACTGTCTTTGCACATCAACGCCCCCGTCAGGACCACCCATGCAATGCCGGGAGCGTCCGTGTGGTCTGATCGTCAACTTGTGAGATGTAAAATGACACTGAGCTTCCAATTAAAACAGTGCTGGTATCCTCAATCTCCAGTAGCCAAGCTTGAGCGTGCAGGGCTTGTTAAAAAAGTTGATGAAGTTCTTGACGCACTTTTTCAGTCAGATACAATAAACACTGACTCTGCCTGGTCGTCTTTTAAGGAAATAGTGTTCAGTGTGTCTAAAGACGTCCTCGGCTTTGTGAAGAGGATCTAATCAGAACTGATCGGATGAGATAAAGCAACTGCTGACCTCCACGCCTCCTCTTCGCACATTGTTAGATAAACAATAAAAACTCATCTCTTAAAAAGATGGCTTATTACCATACGGAGTGCAGTGTGTGAGCTAAGCTTCGCCATGGGAAGGGGAGCTGGTGGAAAATGCTTCCATAAGCAGCAGACCAAAAAGTCTCCAATCAGGTTTTTGCTGAGCTGAAGACTGCGTATGGCCCACTATCTAGCGGTACCAGCCCTGTCTAGAGTGCAGATGCATCGCTGCAACTGACCAGTCGTGGGCAAATTCTGAAAAGATGGGCTGAGCACTTCAACAAGGTTTAAAAGTGGTCACTGGCCACCACCTCAGCATCAGCGCCCGGTGATCTGGAGCAACTTCTAATTCCAGGCCAACTCTCAATCCTGCCGAACATCTCTGAAATATGGACAGCTGTCAAGCAAATGCCAAACGGCAAAGCAACAAGTCCAGAGGGTGTTCCTGGGGAGATCTTCAAATGTGGGGGCCACAAGCTAATCAGGGACTTCACTGGCCTCTACTTAAGGTTTGGGGCCTGGAGGCTATGCCCCAGGAACAAACACTGTTCACTTGGACAAAAGGAAAGGCAATCATGCTTCTTGCAGTAGCCATCATGGCCTCTCACTCCTTGCCAAAGCAGGAAAGATACTCGCCGTAGTCATGTTAATTGATCAACTCATGGAGAAGATGCTGCCTAAAAGCCAGTGTGGCTTCTGTGCTGGGTGCGGTACTTCAGGCATGATCTTCACACTCCTCCAAATTCAGGGGAAATGTCATGAGCAGAATCAAGAGCTGTATGTTGTTTTTGTCGCTCTTACTAAGGCCTTTGATTGTGTAACTCGAGATAGCCTGTGGACTGTCCTCCAAGTTCGGTTGCCCCGGTGAGTTTGTCAACATTATTAAATCTGTCCATGCAGGTTCTTGTCCTTCACCCAGTCTGCTTCTCAGCTCCCTTTGTTGTCACCAATGGAGGAAAACAAGGCTGTGTTCTTGCATGGACATTATTTAGTATTGTGTTTGCAGCTGTTCTGATACATGCATTCAGAGACATTGATTGTGGCATTTATATGCAGTACCGTATGAGTGGAGGTGACTTGAATCTGCATTGCCTGCGTGTGAAGACAAAGGTTATGAAGATAATTATTCAGGAATTACTGCTTGCTGCTGATTGTGCTGTACTGGCCAATGACCTCAGGGACATTTTTGCTTCTTGACTGCTTTGTGCATGCAGCAAACTGTTCAGCCTGCAGAAGACAGAAGCCATGGTCCGGCCTTGACCTGGAAGTACTGCAACTCCTCCAGTTGTGTCCATCGACGAGCTGCCACTCGAGGTAATTGACCAGTTGTGCTGCCGAGGCAGTGTCGTTTCATAAAATGCAGGGATTGCTGGCAACATTATGAAGCTCACTGGGGCAGCCATCGGTGCCTTTGGAATACATCTGGGTTGTCTCTGGAAGGAACATTGTGTCAGACTGCAAAAAAATAGATGTTTACCACACCGTGGTTGTCACCGCACTCCTCTCCGGCTGCGATGCTATCAACGTCACGCGGAATGCTTGGCCCAGTTCCACCTATGATGTCTGCGGCGGATAATGGGAATTGAATGGCAAGTTTTGGTTCCAAACACCGAGGTTCTTGAGTGCTGTCACATCGCCGGCATAGAAGCTTTTATGGCGAGCGCCCAGCTGAGACGTGCGCTCCTGTGGGTTGTATGTGTGATGGCAGAATGCCGAAGGCCATCTTTTATGGAGCATCGCAGAATAGAACAAGAAACCGTTACAAAGACACTTTCAAGGCCAACCTCCAGCCTTACAGCATTGGCTTCAACACCTGGGAGCCCTCAGCCACGCCGAGACCCGATGGCAGCCACTCTGAAACTTGGACTGAAAGGCTTCAAGAACTGGTGCGCTGCTGCAGTCAAGGAAAGATGTGCGAGGTGCCTATTCGCTGACCATTGTTTTTGTCTGTGGCACTTGCAGACTGGGGCTGCAGGTCCGAAATTGGTCTTCGGTCTCATCTCAGGACCTGCAATAAGTGACTGTCGCTCATCCGTCGAACTCGACAGGAGACTCCACCGTCACGCGGCAGCAAGTCTCAGAGCCCGGGTCAGCTGACTCGGGCTTGCGGGGCTGGTGCTACGGAGCTAAAAATAGCAATGTGGGCGTCCCTGCTTGGGCTCGGAGACCCTTCCCCCGGTGGGATTTCAGAGCCCAGGCTCCAGCCCGAGCCCCATATCTACACTGCTGTTTTTAGCCCTGTAGCACGAGTCAGTTGACCCAGGCTCTGAGACTCGGCACCACAAGTCTTTGCAGGGTAGGTATGCCCGCGGGGGGCCCGGCATAGATGTGGGGAAGCCAGGCTTGTTCTGCTCCATGCTGTACAATGCAGAAGGAGATCCTGCCACCCAGACTCTCTCTCACCCACAAAACTGATGCTCGGGTAACCCTGGAGGTGGAATGCTGGAGCAGCGCCCACACCCTGCTCTGGGCACCTCAGCTCGTGTCGCAGCAAGGCTGCGCTTGTGTGTGTGTGTGTGTGTGTGTGTCTCTCTCTCAGGAGTGCAGGGGTGGGGGCTAGGAACCTACAGCAGCCAAGGAGTCCCTGCCCATCCATCCCCCCTGTCACTCCTCTCCCGGAGCAGAGCAGGCCTGCCAGGATACGGGCCTGCCTGAACCTCTGCCCGGCCCTTGAACTGGACCCCCAGCGAGGGTCAGCCCCATTCAGCTGCGCTCCTCCAACCTTTGCCAGGCACGATCCTCGAGGGCATCCTCCCCAGTGCTAAAGGCTCTGCAAGGCCTAGCTACGCCGAATGTGACACCGGTTGGGCTTGATCCCTCGTTCCCGGGTGCCCAGTGTCACCCTTTGCTCCAGGGCAAGTGGCGGCATTCTGCTCGCTGGGGCAGCTGAGGGGCTGAGAGAGGTGCAGGAGAGCGGGGAACGGGGCCCTGATGGGCGCTGGGTTGGCACTTGTATTAATAACTTAAAAGAAGGGCTAGAGGGTCCAGCGCCCTCCGCAGGGGCAAGGGGTGTGGAAAGCAGTGAGGTCTAGCTGCAGCCGGTAGAGCCTGCCAGTGTGACTCTGAGGGTGGCCGGGGAGCTGAACCTCTGAGCGAGAAAGTGACGTGTGGGAGCATGGTGCCTCCTGCTTGTTTCCCATGACCTGCCTCTCTCTCTCTCTCTCTCTCTAGTTTATGGCCATTTAGTTCTCTCCCCGTCAGGTGCATTCATGGAGCAGAGCATCGAACTCAGCTTTATGCTGGCGATCACGGGTTCTAAGCACCCGCCTCATATGGTTCCTCTACACAAAAACACCCAGGCAGCTCCACAATTGGCTCTGCCCACTCTGCTATGTGAAAACAAACTCCTCACTCCCCTGCCTTCTGCCCGGTGTGATCCCTCACTTCCCCCTCCTAGCAACCCTGGTTGGGTTCCAGATCTTCCCGTTCATTGGAAAGGCTCGGAGGTGTCAGTTACACAGGTCTGAGGGGTAGAGGGTGCATTAGTGAACAGCTAATCCATTTTCAAAATCCCTGCCATGTTATTCTTGGGAAGCCGATTATTTTAATGCTGTAAGTAGAGACTTGTATAAACCTCCCTTTGCTCAGCAGAGCAGAAGGATCAGTATAAAAAAAAACTCTGGAGGGAAATTTTTACCTTGGAAATCATTATTGTGCCACGCTGCCAGGGAGCAGGTTGAGAGCTCTGCTGTCAGGGATGCCTTGGGAACTGGACACCTGGCTCTGGGCTCCTTTGAGAGCCTGCTTCGAAGCTCTCCACTCCAACCAGCGTCCAAGGTTGTTTTGCCACTCAAGCGGAACCAGTGGCAGAGTTGGGCCTGGAACCCCAGAGTCCTGCCCGTGGTCTGACCGCTAGACACACATCCGGACAGGGGACCTCCCCATCTAGTGGGATGGAGCTCCAGGCCCACCTGGGCTGGTGAGAGGAGACACGGGGGGCAGCTTGTGCTTTCCTGTGTGAAGCCTGAGCCTTGACGCTTCAGAGAGAGTTTGGGGGCTTGTCTGGTTTTTGGGTGTGAATGGGGCCTGGGTAGCAGCCCCCCATGGATCCCCAGCTCAGAGAGAGTCTCTGCTGTTCTCCCAGCACCTCCGAGGCTGGGGTTGGGACCAGGATTGATGCCCGGAGCGGGCAGCCCTTTCCAGGCCACTTAGCCTGAGTGAGAGCTGTGTTTGCAGAGTCCTCCTCCCAGGAGCAATTGATTGAGTCCTTCCCTCCTTCAAGTGTGGTAAATGTGAGCTTGAATGATGGGGGCTCTCCGGCAAAAAGACTCGGCTCCTGCAGGACAGCTCTCTCCTGCCAATATGCAATTACAGAGCCGGGCCGGCTGCTGTGGCCAAGCCTCCCCCAGCAGGCTGAGAAACGCTCTCCAGACCCTGGCTGGGGTGACTGCCCCCCCTCCTCAGTGCTACTCATGTTGCCTAGCGAGTGCTGCCCAGAGAGCCCCACAGACCAGGGAGGGGCCTGAGCCCCGTCTGCATCAGATCCAAACGTCCCCATAGGATCCAGGGTTCTGGTTCAGTCCCATCGCTATTGCAGATCTGGGACCCATGGAGACCACAGGCCCTGCCCAGCCATGCTCAGCCTCCTGCAGCAGATCGCTTGGTGTCCCAGTGGAGCATGGCATACTGGGAAAGCAAGCGTTGCCTCCACGGGCTGCTCCTGTTGGGGTTAAGGGTCAGGGCGGGTGCCCAAGGTGTGGCCCTGGATGGAGTTTGGGGCCCTGTCTTGACGCTGGGCATGGGAGCCATTTTAGGAGGCCCCCTCTGGATGGGAAGGAAGCGGATCAGAAAGGACCGGAGCCCCGTGGGATCCCACAGGCCCAGTCCCCTCTAGTCCCCAGCTGGTTTCCTCTTTGTTTGGCTCGTTACTGAAGGGGGAGGGGGCGTTTCGAGCCCCGGGCTGCACCTGCCGCTCCGTAGATTCCGATGTGCTTAGCGCGGGGGCTGCCATGGCGGCTTTGATGTACCGCCCCTGCTGCTCCCCTCTCCCTGGAAGCCTGCCGCAGGCGGGGTCGTCCGAAACCCGAAATGGATGCTCTTGCTGCAGCTGAGTTGGCCGCCTGCCTCCCCAAGGGCCAGAGAAGCCTGCCCTGGGAAGGGGCCCCTGGGCCGCACCCCTCTCGGGTTCAGGATGCGACGCAAGGGACAGAGAGAGCAACCTGCTGGGGCCTTCCCCTCTCACCATCCCCGGGGTGGGGTGAACTTCCTAGCACGGGGCACTGAGAAGGGGGTTAGGGGCAGGGCTGGGATTGTCCCACTCGACCTCAGCGACGAGAGCCCGTGTGCGGGGGCAGCCGCGGCAGTCGCCCATGCAGGGTGTTTCCTGCCCCCAGGGGACAGGAGTGTTGGTCGAGGGCTCTGAGAGCTCCCAAGCCCTGCACTCCTGCCACCCCCAGGGCTGTCGGGGATCTGGCTGTGGGCGTGGGGGGTGATGGATGCTGCGAACCCAGGGGCCGTCGGGGCTGGGGAATCCACTGTGTGCCTTGCTGGGGACAGCTGGGGGAGAAACAGGAGTGTTAGAAGAAGTGCTCCCCCCTCTGTGCTGCAGTGCTGTGGGGCAGGCAGCGGCTGGCCAGCCGGGTGCACGGGGGCCCCGCTGCCCCATCTCTGGGGCTGGATGCTCAGCCATGGAGCCAGGAGCCTGCAGCTCATCCCTGCTCTTACGTCAGGGCTGCAGGCTGGGCTACCTTAGGTGTAATTAAAGCTGACACTGATGAGCCGCTGCAAGCCGCTCGGCACAGATGTGGTGAAGGAGCCCTGGCCAAAGAGCAGTGCCCTCTGCTCCCCTGCCTCCTCCCCTCAGCGCCAGGGCCAGCCCCTCTGTCTGCACGGCACGTGCCTCCCGGGACCAGGGCAACCCCTTCCCCTGCAGCCCCTCTCCAGGCGAGTGCTCAGCCCCCAGAGACACATGCTCTCTGCCCCACACTGCCTGGGCTCTGGGGAGGCCCCCTCTCTCCATCAGCTGCCCTAGCCCTGCCCTGGCTGCATGCTCCGTGCCATCACCTGGCCCTGATACTCCCCCAGCAGTGTCTGCTGTGAGGCAGGATGTCCCAGGTGCCGGGGGCTCCCCCTCCAAGGCTGTGGCAGGGCCAGCAGGTGACAGCAGCTGCTCTGGGCGGGGCATTGAAAGCTATTCAGTGGGGCCTGGGTATTGCCACTTGTCCCAGATTCTGCTTCTCTTGGTGCCCCCCATGTACCCAGCCCAAAGGCTGAGAGAGCCCAAGGCAGCTGGGTTAAGCTGGTGGCCCAAGCACGGCTGGTGGTCTGAGGAGGCATTTGTGGTGGCCACTGAGCTCAGACCTCATCTGCAGAGAGCAGCCGGGACGCAGCAGCTGCGCACCAAAAATAATCTCAGAACTTGGCAAAAGTTCCCAGGGCCCCAAGACCACGTCCTGGCCTGGCCCAGCCTGACGTGTGTCCTGGTCCCATTTAACTTAATTGGCAGCTTGCGTTCAGGAGAGGCCACCACTGAAATAGCAGGGGAGCCTGGGGGCACTTTGGGGGCCACTGGCAAAGCTGTGTGGTGGGGAGGGAGCAGGCTACAGCTGGGGTGCATGGGCAGAGCTGGGTGGGGCCCAGGGCTGGGATAGCTGATGGTGGGGGCACTGCAGGTCAGCACTGGGGTTCATGGGCAGAGCTGGGTGGGGCCCGGGGCTGGGATAGCTGATGGTGGGGGCACTGCAGGTCAGCACTGGGGTTCATGGGCAGAGCTGGGTGAGGCCCGGGGCTGGGATACCAGGGGGCTGCAGGTCAGCACTGGGGTTCATGGGCAGAGCTGGGTGGGGCCCGGGGCTGGGATACCAGGGGGCTGCATGTCAGCACTGGGGTTCATGGGCAGAGCTGAGTTGAGCACCCAGGTGAAGCTGCAGGTCATGGATGAAGCAGCCCTGAGCGTGTCCTAGCACTTCCCTCAGCTGCCTCTGGTTCTAGCTAGTGCCCCCTCATGGGCTCCCTCTGGGCACCCAGGTACATGTCATTTGATTTTATCAGCCAGTCACACAGGGGAGCTGGGGTGGATGGGTGCTGGGGGGCATCTCTGGTGCCGGTGCATCTTGCCGAGCGGGCGGGGGAGAGTGTCTCGGGAGGCTGCTGGTGGATGGTGAAGGGGCACCACGGGCTGTGGCAATAGATCCTGGTGCAGGGTCCCACTGTGCAGCGTTCTTACTGATGCCCCTGGGTGCTCAGAGAGGGCGTGAGCTGCGTAACTCTCCTGCGTGCGGTTCTGGTCTCCTCAGCTCCAAAGAGCTATACTGGAATTGTTCAAGGTACAGAGAAGGGCAACAGAAATGTTGAGGGGTCTGGAACAGCTTCCCCGTGAGGAGAGATCCACAGCTAAGGTAGATCCGATCAGTTGGTGTAGAGTTGGGAGTATGTTTTCCATTACTTCACATTGCTCAACACTGAATTTCATCTGCCATGTTGTTGCCCAGTCACCCAGTTTAGTGAGATTCCTTTGTAACTCTCTGCAGTCTGCTTTGGACTTCACTATCTTGAGTAATTTGTATCATCTGCACATTTTGCCACCTCGTTGCTTACCCCCTTTTCCAGATCATTCGGTGTCCTGGTCCCAGGACAGACCCCTGGGGGACACCACTATTTACCTCTCTCCATTCTGAAAACTGACCATCGATTCCTACCCTTTGTTTCCTATCTTTTAACCGGTTACTGATCCATGAAAGGACCTTCCCTCTTATCCTAAGGACTCTCCAGTTCCTTCAGACCCCCACTCCTAACTGGCAGCCTTGGATTCTCTTAGCCGTTTGACAATCACCTATGCCAGGCCCTACCCCCTGGGGGTACAAGGAGCAGAGCACCACGGGGGGTGAAATGGGATTTAGCTGTTTCTATTGCGGGAGCCCCTAGGAGTGCCCCAGGCCTAGGCCAGAACCCTGTTGTGCAAGGCGCTGTACAGACCCACAATAGAAGGATGGTCCCTGCCCTATTAGACTCTGGTTTGGGAGAGTGTCCCATCCGGCATCCTGGTGCCTGCCAGATACACACCGCCGCATGTCTTCCTCTCCCCACGGGTCCCCGTCAGTGACTGGGTTTCCTGGTCAGGGCTGAGCCAGGGTGTAGCTCTGTTGCCACTAGAGGTTTAGGCTCTGCTTTTCAAACTTGGGTGCCTAAAGTTAACCCTCCCATGGGCCCCTGCGGCCAGCGGGACCCCCGGGTACTAGTGCCTCTGAGAATCAGGTCGTTGATTTGGGCGTCCTCCGTGCAGCACCCAAGTCTGAAAATGTCAGCCAGGGCTTTTCTGTGGTGCTGGGAGGAAGGTGGCCGCTGCAGAAGGAACAGACTGGCCCTGGCTATGGACGGGGCTGTGGACTGAGCCCACGACAGACACAGGTGGTGGTGCTGGTAGCTCGGACCTGGGTGCTCCTTGGCACTGCGCCGGGGGGCAGAGTCCCCTTCCCATCTCCCCAGGGCCGCGGTGGGTGGGTGCTGGCTTGCCGGCCAGGGCGCTGTAGTCTCATGCGCCCCGCTGCGTCTGTTTGTTGTTTGCAGATGGTGAGAGGCTGGGTGAGGTGACAGATGCTGGCAGGCGTGTGGCCGGGGCCCGGGCAGCGGTTCAGCAGAGAAAGGCCGAGGACTCCAGCGAGAGCCGGGAGGATGAGCAGATGGTAATCACAGGCTGGCCTGTCTTCTCTCTCTCTCTCTCTCTCTGTTAAACGGGAAATGAGCTCCTAGCGGCTCCAGTTCTGGGCTGGAGGCGCCTAGGGGCTGTAGCCGTGTGCGTGCTGGGGGAGGGGGCCGATGCACCTTGGGATCGCCCTGCATGGGTTCCTGGAGCTGGGCTGGCAAAGGGGTCTCCCCATTGACGCTGCCCGGACACAGAGGGTGCCCTGAGGGAGGCAGGGGTCCTGTGAAGGGAGGGGGGATAGCCCTGGTGGGAAACCCATAGTGCGGGGCATAGGATGGCCTCGGTGGGAAGTAAAAACAGGAGTCCTTAGGGGACTGTGCTGTTGGAAGCCACGTAGGCGCGTGTGTGTTGGTTCGTATGGGTCCATCCCCCTGGCGATGTGTGTGGGGATCTCTGACGGGATCCCTGGGTCGGAATGCTCACCGCGCTGTCCGGGGGTCCCGATGAGGAGCCCTCTTGGCAAGCACGTGGCAGGAGGTGTGGGGCAGCCCCTGCTTGGCATCGCCCTGTTGGGAAGCACAGAGTAGGGGTAGGGCACCGCTCAGCCTGCCCTGGGAGATAACACGAGGTGGGGAGCAGGGAGGGGGCTGTGGCAGTGGGGTTGGGTCTCCAGGTGGCCTTGCCCTGTTGGAAGGCCGTGGGGGCCGGCCCATCGGATGGAGCCCGGGGCTGGGGGTGGTTGAACTGGACGTGGCCCTGCTCCCGCTGGAATCTCCGGGGCCAAGAGCCCGGCTGTCGTCTGAGCACAGTGAGCTGCTCCTGACGTTACTGAAGGGGGAGGGGGCGTTTCGAGCCCCGGGCTGCACCTGCCGCTCCGTAGATTCCGATGTGCTTAGCGCGGGGGCTGCCATGGCGGCTTTGATGTACCGCCCCTGCTGCTCCCCTCTCCCTGGAAGCCTGCCGCGGGCGGGGTCGTCCGAAACCCGAAATGGATGCTCTTGCTGCAGCTGAGTTGGCCGCCTGCCTCCCCAAGGGCCAGAGAAGCCTGCCCTGGGAAGGGGCCCCTGGGCCGCACCCCTCTCGGGTTCAGGATGCGACGCAAGGGACAGAGAGAGAAACCTTCTGGGGCCTTCCCCTCTCACCGTCCCCAGGGTGGGGCGAACTTCCCAGCACGGGGCACTGAGAAGGGGGTTAGGGGCAGAGCTGGGATTGTCCCACTCGACCTCAGCGACGAGAGCCCGTGTGCGGGGGCAGCCGCGGCAGTCGCCCATGCAGGGTGTTTCCTGCCCCCAGGGGACAGGAGTGTCGGTCGAGGGCTGTGAGAGCACCCCAGCCCGAGCCCTGCACTCCTGCCGCCCCCAGGGCTGTCAGGGCCGGGGGATCTGGCTGTGGGCCTCTGGGGCTGGAGGGTACCTGGGCGCTGCTGCTGTACCAGCCTTTCCCGGGGCCTGCCCTGCGCCATGCAGCACCCCTCGCCAAGGGCAGCGCAAGGAGCACGTTGGGGCTGGCTTGCTCCTCCAGGACCGTGCCATTGGGGCTCGGGCAGGCTCCGAGCCAGGCTTGGCAGCGTGGGAGCCCGGCGGAAGGAAAGCTCATATTTCACTGCCTGACAGTGATGCTTCATTTCCCCTCACTGCGATAACGGTGACGTTAACTGATTGCTGCCCCTTTCCTGAGGCGTTGGCAGCCACGGCACTGGCATGGCAATCGTGCCTGCAATTAGCACACCGTGTGGAAAGACTGACATGCCACACGCAGAGACCTGGGTTAATGGAGCCCTGTGCTGGCCCCAGCTAACTGCAGACTCTGTACAGGGCAGAGCAATGGACCGTCTACAGCCAAGGCCACTTCCAGGGGGTTTAGATATCAGAGCCAACTCCATCTCCCTCCAGAATGCAGCTAATCTGGACAAATCAGGCCGGGGCCGTTTCTTCCTGGCCAAGCTGCTGCCCTGAAGCATGAGGATTGAGAGCTCTTGAAATGCTGATACTGGTGCAAAAGTCCAGCCTGCTCTTCTGCCCTTTGCACACCCTTGACGTGAGGCTGCCAAAGCATCTGATTAAAGTGGGTCTGTAGCATCCTCTCTGACACACCCAGAGAAGTGGAGACAGTGAGAGATCGGCACGACTTGCGGGTCAACCAGGGAACAGGAGTAGAACCCAGGTGTCCAGACACCCAGTTCCCTGCTGTATCCACTAGACAAAGTAAACCTCTGTCAGATGTTCCTACATGGTTTCCAAGCCATCAGCCTTGCCCTGCTGCAGGGAGTCCCACAGGTTTCTTATCATGGCACAACAGAGATATTTCCTTTTAGCCACATTTCATGTGTTGCCTCCGCTGGATCGCACCCCCCTTTGTGTTCTAGGGTTGGGGCAGCAGGAAAGCCTGCTTGGCGTGGTCTATCCCAGCTATTTCCCCTCATCCTTTGCACCCTGACCAGCCCTGCTGTCTCCCTCACCTCCTGCGTGACCCCTCCCCTTCCCTCTGAGGCTCTGCCTGCATCTGTTCCCCTTCTGTGCTGTTCAGAGAGGAAGGACCAGCCCTGACGGCACTGGGCAAGGTGCGGGCATCGCGTGGTCTCAGGCCATGGAAGCAGCTTCAGTGCCCTTCTCTGTCCCATGCTTGCTGGCGGGGGGAGCGCCCCTGGGGCACTAATGGCTCTTCTTCCCTGTGGGGATGGAGAGAGGCCAGAGCTGAACACTTAGCTTCTCTGTGGCTTTGGCCCCCATCTCATCTCGGGGACGTCACTGGAGCACAGGTGGCTGTTAAGCGGGACCCAGCCAGCGGCCCTGGGCAGCTGCTTCTCACCCCTGTCTGCTTGCCTCCCCCAGTGCAGCCAGGTTCTCTACACGCCACGCTGCAGCCCCTGGCATGGGGATCTGTGTGGTGCTGCCCTTCCCCAGCCCCACGCATTGAACTACAGAGCATAGATTGGGTGCTGTGCATGAGCCCCTTCCTGCCCCAGCTCTCTCTGCTGAGCCGAGGCAGCCAGAGAGTGATCTCTTGGTGCACGTCCTCCCTGGCTGTGTGAGAACAAGGAGGGTTGGCTGAAAATCAGGTGGCTGGCTCCTGCAGGGGTTACTGAGGGAACTGAAATCGCTCCCGAGCTGGGTGCAGAGACAGGACCCCGGTTTTGGCTGCAAAGGTTGCCAGTGCTGCCGCCCATCAGACAGCGCTACCCGGTCTCCAGCGCGGAATCGGCACAGTCGTAGGGTGCCCCCGCAGGGTGTTCCCGAGCAGAAACCCTGAGCGTCTCCTGCCCTGTCACCTGACCGTCTCAAACCGCTTTGCAGGCCCTACTGACCTGTGGGAGGCAGGTGGGGATGTGGGGGGTGCAGCTCTCCCTGCCAGCCAGGGTGGGGCGGGGCTGCCTCAAAGCAAAGCCCCATTGCCTGTTCTCCATCATCCCATCAATTCAGTGGTGGTGGCCCCCTGAGCAAGGCCGGGAGGGGCATCTCACAGATTACCGGAGCCCTGGCCCATCTGAATTTAACATGCCCCGTCTTCCCGCCAGCACTGTAAGCAAACAGGAGAGTTGTCCCGCCAGCAGCTGCCAGCTCAGGGGAGCCAGGCTATGAATTGCTGCCTCTGTCAGTGCAGGGAGGGGGAAATTTCACTGGTTGGAAAGACAAACAGCCATGGCTGAAATAGCTCCCTGGACCCAAAGCAAACTAATCGGGCTAAAAACACCCAGAGATGGAAAACTGGAGCCCAGAGCGGTTGAAACTCGGCGGTGTGTTAATTACAGAGGCTGCTGTCCACAGGCAGCTCCTTTATAGCTAGGGCAAGGCAGTGCCCAGCCCCTCCTCCAGCAGAGCCCCTCGCTCTCCCTAGCCGTGGCACGGCGCCATCGCAGCCCCGCTGTGGCAGGGGACAGAGAAGCTTTTATCTGCTACAGCTCAGCCGCCCCGGAGTGGAGAGAGCCATTTATTTGGGTTTCCCGAGCGTGTGCTGCTAATGAGAGCCAGCTGCACGCTAGGCAGCCATGAGATGGCGAGAAATAGGCTCGTTCGACGTGGGCCGCAGTCGATGCGGCTTCCCCCCTTTGGTGTGTATCAATCCAGCGCCACGTGGCCGGATCCCACCCATCATCTCCCTCCCTCCCGCAGGGCCTGCGCCGCGGGGCGGGGGGCACCGAGCTTGTAGCACCGCGGAGCTCTCACCGTCCCCGGGGACCCCAGCGAATCCTCCAGAAGTCGGCACGGAAGTGCCACCGAGTTTTGGAACCAGCGCGTGGGAGGGACTTGGACGGCGCTCGTACCAGCTGCCCCCTCCGCCGCCCTGCGCTGACACCTTCAGACCCCCCCCCCCGTCCCCCACCCGCAGCAGCACATCTTCCAAAGGCTGCTCCGGAATTCGGGCTAAACTTTCCAAGGGAGCGGAAGGAATTCTTCCTTTCAAACAATCAAAGCCTAATTATGCCGCCTGTCTAATCACGTTTTCAGAGGGCATTGTTCCCCTCCTCTGGGGCTTTAATTAGTTCGTTTAGACAAAGTTTGCTAATTACTTCCGTAGTGCCACGCATCCTAATAGGCTCCTCTTTGTTTACAGCATTTATCTGTCTCCGCTCCGGCGTGTGATGCACTTGTTACCTTCCCAGCTGGCCACAGCAGTGGCCCTCCCTGAAGTCTCCAGGGGCTGCCCTCTTGCTTGGTCCCTTCAGCCTCTGCGGCCCGATGCGCTCAGGGAACCTTTGCTCACTGTCCCCCAGCAGCAGGGGTCTCTGGAGAAGCCGGGGCTGGAGAGGAAGGCTGGCCTTGGGAGATCTGGGTTCGACTCCCACCTCTGCCACAGACTCCCTGAGTGTCCCTGTGCCTCGGTTCCCCATCTGTAAAACGGGGATGGTTTGTAGTGTCTGTCTGGCCCTTACTGTGCTGTGTATGGGGCCTGGTGTGATGGGGCTCCCAGGGCAGCCTGGGCTCTTGGCTTGCCTACAAATAATGAATAGCTCAGCATTGTCAATTCCAGTAGCACATGGAGGCCCCGATCAAGATCAGGGTCCGGCTGTGCCAGGCACTGCACAGACACAGATTAAAAGACTAGGACCCCCACACACACTACTTCCTTTTCCTCCCCTCTCTCCATCTTTTCTCCTCCTCCCTACTTCCCTCATGTCCCTGCTCTCGCTAACTTCCTGCGTCTGAGTCCCCGTGCCAGGGCACCACCGCCACACCTCACATCCCCAGCTGTGAAATGCCCAGCACCTGCGTGGGTGTATCTCTGTAAACAGGGCAGGACACCCAGCATGGGCTAGGACCTGGCACACAGGACTGGGAGCTGGGAGATGCAGGCTTTCAGATGGATGCAGCCAGGGACTCGCTCAGTGACCTTGGGCAAGTCACTTCTCCCCCTCCGTGCCCATGTTTGTGCTGCCCGTGGATGGCCCGAGTGTTCCTAGTCTCCCCCAAGGTGGGTTGTGTCAGGAGCAGGGCGAGCTCTGGAGAGGGGGTCATTGGAGCTTTCCTCTTCCCTGTCGCACTCAAGAGTGGGATGCTATTTTTTCTGTCCCGTCCATTTTTCTTTGCCATCTTAGAACCGCAGGTGCCCAGGTAATTAAATCAAACCCACAGCATGGAGCCTGCCAGGGGCCAGCATCAGCAACTGAAGGGCCACTGGGGGGGGTAAGTCTAGACAGACTTCCCCCCAGGCCATCATTACGAGGGGCTGTGGCTCGGCTGGGAGCCAAAGCTAGACAATTCAGACTGGCAATAAGGCACCCGTTTTTACCAGCGAGGGTAATTAGCCCCTGGAACAATTTACAGAGGCTTGTGGTGGATTCTCCAGCACTGGCCATTTTAAAGTCCAGGTTGGAGGTTATCCTGAAAGCTCTGCTCTAGGAATTATTCCGGGGCAGTGCATTGGTCTGTGACCCACAGGAGCTCAGCCCAGATGATCGCAGTGGGCCTTTCTGGCCTTGGAATCTATTAATCTGTGTTCCAAAGGCTCGGGGGACAATGACCAGCTGCCAGGGTCTCCCAAAAGCCCCCGAAAATGCCAAGTGGGAGGCGATTAATAGGCCCTAGAGAGGATGAAAGAAGAAACCACCGGTATCCAAGGGGAAGGGTTCAGAGCATTTTAGACCTCCCCTTCTCCCATCATTAGTTCCCTCCAAGGCCCAGTGTCTCTGATCCCCTGAGCCACACTGCCTTTGGATCCCCTGCTCCACTGCTTGCTTCTAAATCACTGCAGAGCCAGACGGGAGTGGGTAATATGAACGAAACCGGCTTCAAAAACCTGCCCCGCTCTCCGCCTTCACTTCAGCAATCTCCTGCGTGGGAAGCAGTCTGGCTGCTGGATTCACCCACCCCTGAGGTCCATCCATGCAGAAGAGAGTCCCCAGTCCATAGCAAACCTTCTGGTCTCTTTTCGCAGTGCAGCTCACTGAACGTGCACCGGGCAGAAGGTTTGGTGCCAGAGAGGTTTCTGTGGGCGATGTCCCTTCAGTGGCTCTGTCTCTCCTGCGGTTACCATGGATGGGGCTTTAATTTTTGCAAGGTGCCTTTGGAGATGCTGTAGGATCTGCCTGTCGGAGATGGTGCACGGGGAATGGCCAGGCATGCAGGTGCCATATGTATGCACCTGCCACCTCTGTCTCCAGCTGGGGAGGGTGGGAGCACAACTGATCCACAAGGGGTCTCGTCTGCAGATGTCCCAGTTGCAAGCTGGACTCCAGCCCAAGCCCCAGGCCCACGAGTTGAACTCTGGTCCCCCGCTCAGAGAGACCCGATGAATCTCCCTCCGCTGGCAGCAGGTGGAAAACTTCAAGGAGCAAATGGAAACAAAGAAATGTGTGGGACGTTTTGTCCACTCTCCTGCACACTCGCGGCAGTGGCACTCCCGTCAGCCATGAGAGAGCAAGAGAATTGCCCCCACAGGAGCGGGTCTGCTTCTGTGCACTGGAGGGCAGTGCTGTGTACCAACAGGGCATGGTTAATGACAAGCACCCGTTCAGCAAGCTCTACCAGATGCTGCTCCGCTTGGCCAGCAGGGCTCTGTGGGCCCTGCTTGGCTGGGTGTACCTTGACGAGGTCCTACCGCTGGAGGCTCGGGGCTGGAAGAAGCTGTGGTGAAAGGGCGAGGCTGGGAGCTAGCGCTGCTGAGGGGGGAGCTCCCAGCTCTGCTGAAATGAATACCTCTTGAGAGATCAGCTTGCAGTAAAAGCCGTGCATGGCCCAGTGCTGAAAGGGCTGAGCGAGATGCTGCAGGGGGCCCCTCTTGGAAGAGAAGTGGGGTTACACCCCCAGGACAAGCTGTCCTGGTTAATAACAGACTGCTGGCGCAGTGTGGCGGGCCCAGAGAGAGGCATAGGAATTACTGCACTGTCCATGCCGATCACAATTGAATCAATCCCGAGTTCTGGCGTGAAGGCGAGCGCCAGCCTAGTCCCTCTAAATTGTGAGACACACACCTGCAATTGAATTAGCCCGATCCCTTTAAAAGGAAGAGGAGAACCAGAAAGGAATCCCGCCTCCGGGTGGCCTGTTCCATAGCCCAGCGACTCACCGCGGGGGTGACTGGGCGGGGGGCGTGCCCTGTTTCAGCCAGTGGGCAAATGTCACCCCCGCGCCTCCCTTCTGCTCCAGCCGCTGGGTGCCCTGGCTCTGCTCTGCCAAGTTCTCCGTGGCAATGGAGGGTGGGCTGGGCTTCTCTTGTTCCCAGCACTGGGGACCAGTCCCTTGGGGATAACAGAGCCCCCCCAGAAGCACTGTTGCGTCACCCCCGGTATGGGGGCAGCGTGAGCCGTATCAGGCGAGATCTCCAGTCCCAGTGGACTCCTCCACCAGCTGTGTTCACTGCAGGGCTAACAGCATCACAGGCAGGGCCCAGGGACCTTACGTGCCAAGGAAAGGGGAGTCTCCTTGAGAGAACCCATGGCTTGTCAAGCAGGAGCAACCGTTCAGACTTCCTGCCCCTTCTCTCTGCAAGCAGCTCCTCATACAGCATCAGGAGCTGGCAACTTCCTCCCGCCCCGAGTTCTGCTGGGCAGACTGTATCTCTGCCTTTGCTGAGCCCAGTGGGGCATTCACTGGCAATACCAGCCGGGGGGAAGAAGGGTGGGCTTGTTATTAAGGCACTGGAGTGGGAGTCAGGAGATCAGGGTTCAGTTTCTGGCTCTGCCACGTGCTTCCTGTGTGACCTTGGGCAAGTCACTTGGCCTCTTTGGGCCCTAGTTGCCTCATATGGAGAATGAGGCTAATGAGAGCCCAGCCTCCGAGGGAGCGTAGGGAGGCCAAGAAACAAATACAAGCCAAGCCGTGATGCTGGGAATGGCTGGTGCGGGGAGCAGCCCTGGGGCCTGGGACAGCAATGACGCACCAAGGTGAACGTTGGTTGTGATGGGATTGCAGCTGAGCAGCCAGCGAGTGGAAATGGTGAATGGATGGATTACCGATACCACTTACTGCCCACTATCAATTAGCCAGAGCCCGATCGATAAGTCCCACCTCAGAGCCAGACGCTCATCGAGCAAATCAGTGCTTAGACAGAGCGGAAAGGGAGACCCGGGGTGGGAATGCGGAATGTCCCCAAAACCAGCTCCCCGCCGGCTTCATAAGGCTGGGCCCCCAGCCAGGGAAAGTCGGTGATGCGCCCTGGGCTGGTGCAGCGCGAACCCTCCGCTGCGGTAATGATGACTCAAACCTTCTCATTGCCACTGAGGCTCTTTAATGGGGGTAGCTGTGGCAGAGGGGGCTGAGCTCCCCATTGCAGGGCACTGGGTACAGGGCCCTATGGGTAACGCTGGCCAGCAAATCCACGTCAGCTGCCCTAGGGGAATAAAACAGATCGGTGCCTCTGCCCAGCTCCAGCAAGCACCTCACACTCCGGGTGCCAGAGAAACTATCAATAATAATCACATCCCCTTCTCCAGCTGCCTTAACGTTTACACAGGTAATAGTTTCCCCGTTTGCTTCTCCTGGCTGCACAAACTAGCTACTTATTAACCCTTCGCCCACAGGCAGCTGCTCTCACCAGCCAGCAAAGACCCCCACCTCACTTGGTGATTGGCAAAGAGACATTCCCATCTGGGATTCCCAGCCCCCGAGTTAGCCCAGGATGTTACATCAGAGCCCCTGTCTATCTCTTTGGCTGGAATTGGTGTCAGCCAGAGTATGCTGATCATAGAATCCTAGAATCTCAGGGTTGGAAGGGACCTCAGGAGCTCATCTAGTCCAACCCCCTGCTCAAAGCAGGACCAACCCCAACTAAATCATCCTAGCCAGGGCTTGTCAAGCTGGGCCTTAAAGACCTCTAAGGATGGAGATTCCACCACCTCCCTAGGTAACCCATTCCAGTGCTTCACCCTCCCCCTAGTGAAATAATGTTTCCTAATATCCAACCTAGACCTCCCCCACTGCAACTTGAGACCATTGCTCCTCGTTCTTGTTCTTGTTCTGATCACCTGCCCCCTCTCAGTTTCCAATAGACCAGCCTGTTTGTCAGCTTTTCAAAGCATTCGCCTTGACGGTGGAAGAGCCGGTTCTCTGCCTGACAGGGAATTGTTGAGTGGAATCCCTTCTAGTGAGGAGAAAGGGGGATTGGGGGGGGGGGTGCGTCTGCATGTTTGTTTAAAGTAAAACAAAAATCTAACCAGCCATTGTTTTGAACAAGGCAGCAGGGAAAACAGCTGAGGTTGGAAGCAGCTGAGCCCGGCCCTGGAGGTCAGCCTCTCGGAGGAGCGGTGCCTTTATAGTAACGTGATGCCAGCCTTGGCTATGGCGCAGGTGTGGGGATGGTGTCACAAATAGCTGTTAGACCCGCCCTAGCGAAACAGACTGGAGGTGTCTGCGATATACGAACCAACTCCCGATTCTCCAGGTCTGCGGCTGTATATGAGGGATTGTTGTCACTCTCTGTGAACAGGGAGTGACTGTAGCCAACCGCCCGAGCTGGAGATCAATAGCTCTGTGCACAAAAAGCCTCAGGTGGCTTGTGTATTTTTGTCCAGGTGGCTCCTTGTGCTCCTTTGGCCTTGGGAAAGATGTTCAGTGGAGTCCAGTGACAGCCCCGGGGTTTGAGCTCCCTGTCAGCCAAGCTGCTCAAGGACAAGTTCGTGAATAGCAGCTTGTGTGCTCCATCAACGACTGCATCTATGTCTCTGTGACCCAGGTGTACGTTACCTGTTACAGCCCCGAACGCCAGCGGCCCCGGGGGTGGGGGGTGGGGGGGCGTCCATTTCCGAAGGCCGCAGCGCTCTGTCCCCTGCTGCCCTGGGATCCCGCGCTCTGTCGGCCCTTGTCCGTTTCTTGCCGTGCTGTGAAACTGACGTGACGTATCCGGAGAAAAGGGAGACATGGAGCAGATGGAAACGCTTTCTCCTCCCTGGCGCCTGGTGCTGCGGGGCAGGACCCACGCCACTCGCCAAAGCCAACTAGAGTTTGTACGTGGAGCCCTGATGGCCCCATGCTCATGCCCTTGCACGAGCGTTACACCAGTGAACTACAGAACGTGGGTAGTGACCAGGCTGGTGTCTCCCGGGCTCCGCTTCCAGGGAATGCACTACAGCAGTCACTCACAGCCTGCTTGCCCCCTTCACATTTAATGTCTTGAGAGTAGCTCTCATAAACCAGTAACCTGTCCCCCCACTTTTCTGAGCTTTTCCCCCTCACACCCACTGAGCCTATTCATCTTATCCCATATCCTGCGCGGGTT
Organism: Eretmochelys imbricata; assembly: GCF_965152235.1. Classification (NCBI taxonomy): domain Eukaryota; kingdom Metazoa; phylum Chordata; order Testudines; family Cheloniidae; genus Eretmochelys; species Eretmochelys imbricata. The sequence continues at coordinate 19,386,853 of NC_135577.1, forward strand.
TCCTGTGGCCTCCAAGACACAAGACCACCCCTTATTTCACTCGCTGCCGGGAGACGCTGGGATTGGATGGGGATCAGCTCAGAGTAACTGCGGTTAGCTGGGGTTGACCTGTGCTTTTATTCTTCCTCCACACCCAGCGTCTGGATCAAGCTCACCGGTGCTGCTGCTGGCGGACGGATCACCTCGGGAGAGGGGGATGGAATCCAGAGCAGTGTCTGGGGAAAGGTCGCGGACAGCAAAGACTGTGAGCCCATCCTGAGACCTATCAAATAGCAGCTATCCGCCAGCATCAGGCTGCGGCAGGGGATATAGCGACACAAAGAGAGCACCTCTCATCAGAGGGCCTCTCACCCGGTGCTGGATAGCAGGGGTCGGGATTGTGCTTTGCCCCTTTTACAGATGGGGAAACCGAGGCACCGAGCGGTTAAGTGAGTTTTCCGAGTTTGCGCAGTGGGTTACTGTGAATCAGGGCTGGGACCCCCTGTCATGACGCCCTGTACTAGTCTCACCACTGCTGCACACCGCAAATGGAGCCTCTTCTTTCCAGAGCCTGTGAAGATCTTCCTGGGCCATAGGGGCCCGTCTCCCCGCCCTCCTGCCTGCACGTTGCATTTGCACGTTGGTGCAGCGCTCGCTGTGTCCCCTGGAGCCGCCCGAGCTTGGGCCACGCAGGCCACCAGCCAGATTCCTTCCCCAGCTGCCGTGGACCCAAACAGCGCTGCTCCGGGGCTGGCTGGGCAGCCACGCTGCAGTGTCTGCAGCTCCAGGCTCCGTCCCTGCTTCCCTCCCCGCGCTGGGCGCAGCTGGCTGGGAATTAATTCCACCAGACAGGGAGCTTGACAAGGAGTCGTTTATCATGGGCTGAGGCGCTTTGTTTCCTTCTCGAGTACCCCAGTCGCCACGGTAATTTGTCTCCATGTAATGAGGAGCGCATGGCACAAGCGGATTGGGGCAGGCTTGGTTTATCGCCTGCCTCCCTCTGCCTCATCCCTGCGCATGCCAGGAAAGTGGGCAGCAGGGGGCACCCCCGTCTGCATTCATCTTCCCCATGCAGCCCTCTTCTCCGTCCGCCTGCTTTGACCTGCCCCTGCTTTGAAATCCACCTCTGCCAGCACAGCCTTCGGATGGTCATTGGCACCGGACTTTGAATTAGCAGGCCTCACGGCGCCTGGTCCCATTGGCCCATCCCCTGTTTCGCTGAGCACATACCATTTGCTCTTAGCCAGTCTCCTCCCTCTCTAGGGGTAGCTACCCTTGCTCCCTCAACTTCCCTGCCGCTGGGAACGAACCCACATGCCAGGAGATGGCTCCGGCTAGTACAGAGCATGGACAACTCCCTCCTCTGGCTTCCTTTCCTTTAATGGATACATGTAACCATAACATGCTCAATCTGTCTGCTTCCCTCCTCTTGGCTGAGCCGGAAGTGACAGCGATCACCATTGCTGTTATCACCCTGTCGAGTTACATGCTTGTCTCCGGTCTCATGCTTGGGCTGTAAGCTCTGTGGGGTGGGGGCTGTCTCTGTTGGGGATACATTGCACCTTGCTCAGTGGGGCCCGGATCCCTTAGTTGGGCCTCTCCATGCTGCTGCAATACAAATGATCCCCAAGAACAGTCCTGTGCCGTTGTTCGTGTTTCGGGGTGCTGGGGAGGTGCCCGAGGCCATCTCTAGGTTAGACAGGAAAGTTCTCTGCTCTCCCACACACACAGGGCCCCCGGCCCCGTCACCTGGGTGTTGGCCGCTCACAAGAGATGTTTAGATCCCCTGGCCCTTCTTGCAGATGAGTCAGCCCTGCCAGCCGCCCCGTTGGGGTCGTTCCAATTAACCAGCCTGAAATTCCCCCCCGGAGGTGGGATTCGTCTTCACCGTCTGCCCTGAGCCGTCCTGCGGCATGGCGTTGGGGCACTGAGCTGCGCGGCCTTCGGCCTCAGGAGGAGGCCGCGTTTCCGGGCGGGGAAATGCTCCATTGGGCCAAAAGCTCTGCTGGGGGAAAGCGGTCCCACTCCACCGATGGCAGCGCCGCTGGTCCTGGACACCCGTGGAGAATTGGGCCGGGTGATCGCAAAGCCTGTTGGCACGTTAGGTGTCGGTGTCACCCATTTTCCCTCCTCCTCTTGCCCTGGCCCCTCCCCGGGATGCTGCTCTCTCACCTTGTCCTCGGTTTCCCCAGCAGGGCGAAGGGCAGGGCTTTGATGGCTGGCTCTCCAGAGGCCCAGGGGCGGATGGAGCCGGGAGGCCCCCCAGGCTGAACGTGACCAAGCGTGTTCTGCCGTGGAACGAGCAGGTGAGCTGGGCAGGGCACGTCTTTGGGGCAAGTCGCGAGGGGCGGGGGGAAGCCGTCCTCGCTGACTGCGCGGGAGCTGCGGAGACGGTGCTGGGGCAGGGGGACGGGCGTAGGAGAACTTGCGGGATCATCAAACAGCTTTTCCCCTCTGACTGATTCTGCCGGCGCAGTGCTGGGTTAATGGAAAGGCGCGCGCAGCTGGCGGCCGCTCTCGTTTTCCATGGGGGTCAAGGCCTCCCTCCGTGTGAGCTCCCGGCCTGGCAGTTGTGACCGCGTCAGCCACCCAGCTCGGGGAGAGCAGAAGCCGTGGAGTTCTTCATCCATCATGGCTCGGGGTAGGAAACGCCGCCAGCAGGCAGCTTGGCCCAGCTCCCTTTGCGCTGCCCTCCAGCAGAGCTGGAGTAAGAGCAGGGCTCGGGCCAGAGCTCCGCAGCGGGGCCTGAAACCTGTGCCAGGCATCTCTCTGCCTAACGAGCTCATGCCGTATGCCCGCGGCGTCTCCGCTGCCTCTGCCCCCCTGGGGCAGGGGAATCGCTGAGAGACCCGGGGCTGTAGCTGGGAGGGGCTTGTTAGCCCAGTGTGGTCAGGAAGTGGGGATGCTGAGAGCTCCGGGACCAGATCCAGTGGCCTATTAGACGCCTCGGGAGGTTAGTCCCGCGTCCTGCAATGTGTTTGGTGGATGTAGCGACACCCTGGGGGGGGCGGGGGGGCGAGGCCTCTGCTGGGAGCTCCTACAACTTGGAGAGAGCAACCGGGGCTGCAGATCAGCACGCTGTGACCTGGTGGGGTGCTGTGGCTGGCATCCGCCACTGAGAGGGGAGTGGCTCTCACCTTGCCGGTCTCTGCTGCTCCCCGATATCGTGGGTCAGATCCCCATCCAGCCGGGCTACCCCGATCGAGGATTGGCCCTGGATCACAAGCGTGGCAATAACCCCAAAGGCGTACGGGCCAAAGTGGACTAGGCTCTAGTTCCACCCGATCCCGAGGGCTGTGAGGGGCAGTAAACCCTCTGGGACGGCAGCCCTGCAAGCGAAGGCAGCCATTGCCTGGGGTGTGGAAGCGTCCCCACACCTGATGCTGCACACCTCCCCTGATGGTTCCCAGACGGCGAGAGCTCCCCGTTTTGGGGGTTATTGTTCGTTGGCACATGGCGAAAAGCCCCTTTCTGTGCCGCAGCTGCGGTTCAGCGGGTATCGAAGGCCCAGCGTGGTCGGCACCGCTGTAGTGGGGTGGCTGTTGGGGCATCATGGTTGTTGGCAGAGCTGGTGCGATGTGGCGGTGGGCAGAGTGGACCTGGCGTGGCTCTTGGCAGGGCATAGTTGGTGAAGCTGTAGGGGCGTGGCACGTGGTGTGGTTGTTACATCTGGTGGGGGTGGCTGCTGGCAGGGTGTGGGAGTTGGCACAGCAGGTGGGACGTGGCCATGGCAGAGTAGGCATGGCATGGCTGTTGGCAGGGCGTGGTTGGTGGAGTTCTAGGGACAAGGCACAAGATGTGGTTGTTAGAGCTGGCGGGGTGTGGCTATTGGCAGGTCAGGGCAGTTGGCACAGCTGCTGGGAGGCTGTGGTGGTGGGCACAGCTGGTGGCAGGGCATGGCGGGGTTGGCATGGCTGGTGGCAGAGCATGGCAGTTGGCAGAGGAGGCAGGGCGTGGCAGGGTTGGCACGGCTGGTGGCAGGGCATGGTGGGGTTGGCACAGCTGGTGGCAGGGCATGGTGGGGTTGGCACGGCTGGTGGCAGGGCATGGTAGGGTGGGCACGGCTGATGGCAAGGCATGGCGGTTGGCAGAGGAGGCAGGGCACGGTGGGGTTGGCACGGCTGGTGGCAGGGCATGGCTGTTGGCAGAGGAGGCAGGGCACGGCGGGGTTGGCACGGCTGGTGGGAGGGCGTGATGGGGTTGGCAGAGCGGACATGGCTCTTGGCAGGGAATTTTTCCCTGCTGGTGCTCTTCTGAGGCCACTGAGCAGACAGGCGCGGGAGCTGGTGGTGGCAGTGAGCCATGGCAGTGATCGACGCGGCAGATGATGGTGGAGCAGATAGTGGTCACGCTTCCCCGGCAAGGGGGGGCTGTGCAGTGAGCGAGCCCCCTGGCTATGCCTGAGCGGGAGGGGAGGCATTAATAACACCGCTTGTGTTAATGGGAGCCGGGACCTTGGAGTCCATTGTCCCGCTGCGTCCCCGCCGCACAGACAGCCTGGAGATTCGGCTTCTCTAGTGATTGCAAGTGGGGGCAGCTCTAGGAGACGGGGACCCGGCACTCAATTCTTAGCTGCTTTGACCCCGACCGCAGCCCTGACGTGAAAGCCAGCAGCAGGGAGGAGAGCTGCGAGCCCTTGGGGAGGGGGACATTGCACAGCCGACCGGACCGGAGAGGGGGGAGGGAGCCCTTGGCTGTGCCGGCTCTCGTGGTTAGCTGGCTCCCTTTGATCTCCAGGGCAGGGCTCAGGGGTCCCTGTCTCCCCACCCACCATTCCCAGTCTCAGTGTGCTGCCAGGTGCCGAGACCTCCCGAGGCGCCCAGGGCTGGGGCTGTGCATGGCCAGGGCAGTGTGTGCCCGTGCGGAGTGACTGGAGACTGCTGGGACTGCTCCCCAGAGACGCTGCCCCCTTCCCCTCCCCTGTGCCCCCGCCACCCCGGGAAGTGTCTTAGTCCACAGGCCTGCTCCAAGCCTATCACTGCGTCCCTGCCTTCCTGCCTCTTCAGCTGCCCTTGGCCCCACCCCCTCTCCTTCCTCCCCAGCTGCAGGGCCTGGCCAGTGTCCGCGGGCACGTGTGGAGCGGCGGTCACTGCAGGCAGCTGGCACCTGGGGGCCGGGGCACCAGCTGGGAGGGTGCCCCATAGCAGCATGTTGGGGATGAAGGGATGCTGGGGGATTTGACCGACCATCTCAGTAAACCCACAGCAGACACTGGGATCCCTCTTCTGCCTCAGAGTCACCCCGGTGACATGAGCCGTCCCGCCATCGGCCTTGTCCATCAGTCACAGCTCTGGAGCTCTGCCACCCACAGGCCTTTCCAGGCCACGGCATGGGGGAGATGGGCAGGGTGGTGGGCAGCACCAGCCCCAGATCTCTCCTCTGCTCCCTGCCAGCATCCACCCTAGGGAACGACTGGGTTCTCCTCAGAGCCTTTGGAAAGGGAATAACGGCACCCAGCTTCCCAGCCACTTTCCTGTGTGTCCTGCCCTCCTGAGCATGGCCACTGCCCAGGGATCCTGGCCTTTCGAACCCCTGCCTGGGATCCCCCTGCACGGGCCTGATTTCAGCCCCCCTGGCACATGCTAGTGGTGGCCTCTGACGGGAGGCCCACCGGGAGCTGGGAACTCTGCTTCGCTCGCTCCTCTGCTGTTCTCGGCCTGGGCCTGGGGGTGTAAACAGGAACTCTCTGGTGTCTGCTTTGCAGGGCCTATTCATTAGGTGATGAGTCTGGTACAGCCCCAGGGGGGAGCTGCCGCTCAGATTCCTACTTTTAGCTCTGGGGGTCCCCAGTTGAGTCCTTGATGGGTTGGCCAAGATGGCGGCCATCCCACTTCACAGGAAGGGGGTGGCCAAAAATACAAAGCCAGAGGGGAAAGAAATGGGGGTCAAGGGTGGAACAATCCCTGGGTCCCTACCCGTGGGGCCCAGCCGGCCCAGGAAGGAGCAGAAGGAGTGGGACGGCTGGTCAGGGTCTGATCTCTGGAACTTGAGCTGTGTCTAGGGCATTTAGGACATGGTGCTAGGCCCGTTGCTGGCAGCTGGCTTTCCCATCAGCCAGGGATTGGCGGTATCCGCGGGGGGCAGACTTCTAAGACCTGCTGTAGACTGGGGATTTGCCCCGGTTTGAGCCACCAGTGCATTTGTGCCCTGCTGTGGCTGCGTAGCACCCTGGGGAGAGCTCGGGAGTGGCTGAAGACAGCGCCAGGGCTGGGGAGCTGGCGTGGCTTAAACTGAAACTGATCTTCCTTTGAGCTGGCAGTAACATGGGCTGGCTGAGGAACCTGGGGCTGCTCTGACCCCTGGTGCAGCCTGGCCGGGTGGGCAGGTAACGGGTGTTTAAAAACATGCAATGCCCCAGAAAAACAGCAACCTGCACCCACGTTTCCCCTGGAGCGCAGGTGGGGGCATGTGCTGCTGGGCTGCGTGCCCCCTTCCCTTCCACGGCCCCCTGAGCTGCTCCCCTCCCGGTGTGCTGGCCCCAGCCTTGGTCTGGTGTTGTGCAGCTCTGAGCCCTGGTGTAGCGGGGTCTGATCTGGCGCCCATGGGGATCTCTCCACGGCCTCGGGTGGGATTTGGGTGTGGCCTTTGGCCGGCGATGGGGAGGTGCACGTGAGCCGGTAGGAGCCCGGCCCAGGACGTGCTCTCATGCCCCCGTGGGGGCTGTCCATTCTGCAGTACAAGGGGAAGGCGAACCTTCACGTCTTCGAGGACTGGTGCGGAGGGGCCGTGAGGCACCTGAGGAAGAACCTGCACTTCCCACTCTTTCCCCACGTGAGTACAGGCCCCTCACTGGGTCGCAGCCACACTGTCCCTCCCCTCGGCTCGGCTTGGCTGGGGGTTGCTGGCTGATCTGCTCTGGCCGGTACCTTTGTTTGCCAGAGTGTTTGGCTTCCTGAGGGCCTGACCCAAAGCCCATTGCAGTGCGGGGGAGCCTGTGAGTCGGGGATCCCCTAGGGACTGATCCTGGACAGATAACTCCTGTGGGATCCATGGGACCTCTCTCTGGGCGGAATTTCCCTCCATCAGGAGGCCCACTCAAGCCCCATGTGGGGTGTCAAAGGTGTGGGACTGAAGTGGGCCCGAGGCTGCTGCCCTGATGGTGGAATTTCACCCTCTCTAGGGACCCGGCGGGGCTGTGGGGCGGAGGCGGGGCTGTGGGGCACACTCCTCTGCCTCCCCCAGGAGTGTGGGTGCTTGTGTGACCCGGCCCAGAGCGAGGCCTGGGTGTGATGTGTCCCTCTCTCTCTCTCCCTCATCCCGGCATGTGCAGGCCCGCACCACGGTGAAGAAGCTGGCTGTGTCGCCCAAGTGGAAGAACTACGGGCTGCGGATCTTTGGGTACATCCACCCCTTCAAGGATGGTGAGCATCTCCCCTGCCCCCCACCTATCAGGACTGGGCTGGGCTTGGGGGCTGCACCGAACCACTGCCTCTTACCTTTTGCCCTTGCCTACCTCTTGGGCAGGGGTGTTCAGAGACTCCTAAACTCGAAGGCCAGAAGAGAGCCTGAGATGATTCATGCAGCTTTGGGAGCTCCATAAAGCTACGCCCCCTTCTCACTCGCAGGCACAAGGCAGGAGCAGCCATGTAGCTTCAGGGATCCCATACCACTCCCCGCACCAGCCCAGACGGCTCTGAGGTACAGAGAGCAACCTCCGATCCTTCCTGGGACAGCAGCGTAGCTGCAGAGTGCCCTGGCAGGGACCCCTAATTTAGCAAGTTACACAGGTGTTGCTGACCCAGCCACCATCACCACCCCACCTCCCCGTTGTCCCGCAGTGCGGGGAACGTCCGTCACCCCTGCTCACCTGCCGCCATTCCACACTGTAACCTGTGGGTCTTGGGGATTTTCGTCAGGGGCAGCTGCTGCTACTTTGCTCCATCGCTGTTCTGGTCGCCCCATCTCAAAAAAGATATATTAGGATTGGAAAAAATACCGAGAAGGGCAACAAAAGTGATTAGCTTTTGGAACAGCTTCTGTAGGAGGAGAGATTAAAAAGGCAGGAACTGTTCATCTTGGAAAAAAGCGGTCTATAAAATCGTGACTGGTGTGGGGAAAGTGAATAAGGAATTGTTATTTACTCCTTCCCATAACACAAGATTGAGGTGTCACCCAATGAAATTAATAGCCTGAAAACAAACATAGGGAAGTAGTTCTTCACACAACACACAGTCTAACTGGGCAACGCATTGCCAGGAGATTTTGTGAAGGCCTTGTGAAAGCATAACTGCTTTCAGAAAAAATGACTGAAGTTCCTGAAGGAGAGGTCCATCAATGACTATTAGCCAAGATGGTCAGGGACGCAACCCCACATTCGGGTGTCCCTAAGCCTCTGACTGCCAGAAGCTGGGCCTGGACAACAAGGGACAACAATAATTGCCCTGTTCTGTTAATTCCCAGTGAAGCACCCGGCATTGGCCATAGCCGGTAGACAGGGTACTGGGCTAGAGGAACCATTGGCCTGACCCAGTATGGCCATTCTTTGGGCTTATATTAACGACTACGTTCTTCCTTGCTCCACAGGGGACTTCCAATTTTCTGTAGCGTCGGACGACAACTCGGAGTTCTGGCTCAGCTCTGATGAGATCCCAGCCAATGCCCGGCTGGTGGCATTTGTGGGCAAGGTACCGATCTCCTCTCAACTACTCCTCTATACCCTGGCAGCACTCAGCCTATGCAGTGAACGCTCCTGGGCTCGTCCCTCTGGGTAGCAATGCTCTTTATTATTTCCCCGCAACTAATGCCATCTGCTGGGAGAGGAGGAGCCTGTGCTGGGATGCTAAAGTGCAAATGGAGCCGGGATAATTGCCATAGAAAACCTGAGCAAATCCAGCTGTGACCATCACATCTGGAGGCCACATTGTCACGACCAGAGCCTGGGATACCAAACGCCATCGTGCATGGGTGTTCAGGCTCTGCGTCACGGCCGCAGCGCTGCAGTAGGGCTGGAGCAGCACTCTCACACCAGCTGCTTGTGCTCTTCACCTTAGAAATGTCCCGCAAACTCTGGGACTGAAATGGTTCTGCCTTGCTCTGATCCTGGAGAGTGAATCTGTTCTTGGGCACCAAGCCTGGCGAGAGAGTCTGGCCAGCTGTTTAGGCGAATAAGGAAACTCTGGGAACAGGGGGCTTTTCTTCCCCTTCCTGGAAAGCTTTGGGGGTTTGCCCTTTAATAACTGTCTGATGAGCGTGGATTGGAAACCGTGCTCTCGCTCGGCTCAGGCTTTGCGTTGCTGCCCTGGGAAGATGCACAGGGTAAGGAGCGCTGTTCGGCGCTCGTGGAAATGGCAGTCAGATGCACGGGCAACTTTGTTTTTCAAATCTCTTAAAACGCACCTCAGCCGTAATGGCTCCAACAACGGGTGTGCAAGGACCCCTGCTGATTATACCAGCTGTGAGGGCTTCGCCGGTGTCTTAGGAACACAGGAACAGTCAGGTTGTTTTAGACCAGGGGTTCTCAAACTGGGGGTCAGGACTCCTCAGGGGGTCGCGAGGTTATTACGGACGGGGTCGCGAGCTGTCAGCCTCCACCCCAAACCCCACTTTGCCTCCAGCATTTATAATTGTGTTAAATAGATAAAAAAGTGCTTTTAATTTATAAGGGGGGGTCGCACTCAGAGGCTTCCTATGTGAAAGGGGTCACCAGTACAAAAGTTTGAGAACCCCTGTTTTAGATCAAGGGTCTATCCAGTCCCATGTCTGCTCTCCAGAAGTGGCCAGCGCCAGCTGCTTCCATGGAAGGTGCAAGAACCCCACAGTAGGCAGATGTGGGACCATCTCCCTCCCTACCCCCCAGCCATAGCTCTTGTCCTGATTTCTCCCAGTGGGTGATTAGTGTATGGCCTGAAGCCCTTGTGCATATGCATAGCCAATGCTCAGCCATGCGCCTCGGCAAGGCAGGGGCGTTCTGCTGTCCTTCTCAGCAGGACAGGTGTGGTGATGTTCGCTGGGGCGTTGGGGGCCTGGAATGGTCTCTGCTGGCTCTTGAGGGAGCAAAAGCTGCCTGAGCCTGCGTGGAGCCCTTGTCCGTGGCGCTCGTTCCGCACGGAGCCGTGGCAAGGGAGAGCTGGTGGGTAACGTCCTGTCTGACGCAGCACTGAGCGTGGAGGGGCCTTGATCCCTGGCCGGGTTCCCAGGCCCTGCCCGAACACAGCTAGATGGTGGTGATGATAAAGCAGCTGGGGAAGGGGCACGCAGAACACCAAGTCCCCTGGGTGCTGCCTTTGGGGCTAGAGGGGTCCCTCAGCCCCCTGGCTCCGCCTTGGCGCTCGCCCATCACTAGCTCTCATGCACTCTCTCTCCCTCACCAGCTGGGCTCCGAGTGGACGGCGCCAGGGGAATTCACCAAGTTCAGCTCTCAAGTCTCCAAACCTATCCGGTAGGTGGGACCCTCCCTGCGCCTGCTCAGTCCTTTCCTTGCCCAGCTTCAGCCCCAGCAGGGTCATGGGGGGATGGAGGGAATGGGGAAACGGGGCAGTGTACTGCAAGCAAACCCCGCCTCCAGCCCCACTCCTTTGTTTTCCCCATCAGCTTTTCTCCTTCGCTCCCTTCCTCCCCCTCCCATCTGGCCCTGCTTCCCCTCCCCTTGTGTCTGTCTCCCCCACACCCGCCCACCAACCCACGTCCTGCTGTGTCATCCTGCTCTGTCAGCGAGGGGTTCCTCTCCCGCCACCCACCTGCGCTGCTTGTCAACATGGCTTTAGCTGGAGCTGACAGCTCTATTCTGGCTTGTCTCTGCCTGCTCCATCAGCTTGCTGTCAGGCAGCACGTTAGCGCCTGGGCTGAGGGGGTCCTTTCCTCCAGCTCCATGTCACAGCCACGCTCGCTCTGTTCTGCACCAGGGCTCCCGGAGCTGACAGCTTTCCTGGGTCAGCCCCAACCCCTCTCCGGCAGCATCAGGGGGCGCTGGGGCTGCCCAGGTAGAATTCAGCGACTGGGGAGCTGTGCTAGATAGGAGGGTCTGTCCTGGGTTAGGGGCCTGTCCCTGCCCCAGCACTGTCCCTAACCCTCGCCCCTGTCCTGGCTCTCTGGGGGGTGCTGGAAGAGACAGGTACAGACAGCAGCTCTGAGCACACGCAGTTCTCCTGCAGGGCTCAGGACTCTGAGCTTGCTCTGCCAATAGCACTAATGGCCAGTGCAGGATGCTCAGAGGTGCACTCGGCTTGCTTATAGCATCCCCCTCTGGCAAGGAGGCAGGAGAAGAGAGCCAAGCAAAAGCAAGAGGGAATCCGTCCAAATGCAGGAAGGACTCTGAATTGCAGGGACCCTGCGTGCAGGGCAGAGCCGCTCAAACCAGGGCTGGCCATGAGCCATGCAGGCAGCTGGCCAGCACTGCTCCTCTGCTTGCGGGGGGTGCAGCCTAAGCAGCCTCCCCCATTAGCTGTTGGTGGGGCCAGTAGGGAAGGTTGCCAGGATCCAACGTAGCAGCACGTGCTAGGTCACAGGTAGCCCTGTTTGTGGAGGTGCTGGGGCCCCGCAGGCCCCCCTGAGTTCAGCAAGTGCTCAGCAGGGCCAGTGGCCTCTCTTTTAATTTCAGCATGTCTCCATGTTCAGGAGATTGTGTGTAGGTAAATGGGCTTCACAGTCTGGTACCCCTGCGCTAGAGGCCACAGATCCAACCACATCCCTTGCTCTGACTGTCCCTTTCCTGGCATGACAAGCCTCTCTGCTGACACGTTGGTAGCAGCTGGCTGTGAGTTCCTTCCATCCCTTCTGTTTCTCATGGCCCCTGTGTGTGCAATAACTGTACTGCATCAGTCTGGGGAATCTGCCAGCACAGGGGGGATGCTAAGGAACTGAGCCTCTCAGTGCCCCGGGAGGTATTATCTCTGGAAATGGGAGACCTGAGCCACAGGGAAGGGAAGTTGAGCCAGGAATAGAACCCAGGAGTCCTGGCTCCCAGTCTGTTCTCTAACCACAAGACCGTCCTTCCTAGCCTGGGAATGCTTGATTTGTAGCATCAGGTGTTTGGCTCTTCTCCTCTCTTTTAATTTCACCTGAATAGATCTCCCTGCTGTTAACTCTGCTCTCTGACAGTACTGACAGCAATGCAGGGATTGCCAGACTGGGGCAGACCCAGGCCATTCTAGTTCACCATCCTGTGACCAGCACTAGATGCTGCAGAAGAAGGTGCAGGAAACCCCACAGTAGGCAGATGTGGGCTAATCTGGCCCCTATGAATGTCTCATCCTAACCCCTAATAGCTAGAGGTTGGCGTAAGCCCTGAAGCATGATGCTTCACCTCCTTTCCCAAGCCCTCTCTTAGTATTAGAGCTCTGGATATCCTGTGATCCACATGAAGGTCCAGTCTCTGTCTTGCTAAGTGTTTAGCCTCAGTGACACCTGGTGGCAATGAGTTCCACAGTCCAAAGACACATTGTCAGTCTCATTTTTCCTGAAGGAGGGGAGAAAGGGAAGAGCTCCTCTGGTTTAACTGAGTGGTGACAGCCCCTCCCCTTTGTAGTAGTTCATAGAGCATGGTCTGTGGCCACAGAAACTGTACCACTGCTGAGGTAATAAACCTAAGGGCTTAGGAGTGTGTACCCCGCTTCCCGCAGACAGGTGATCTGCCAGGTTCCTTTACACCAGATCTTATTGCCCTCACTCCCGTGGGGGGCCCTTCCCAACCCTGGGCTTTCCCAGTGACTGTGCAGTGGGAGGGGACTAACGTGTGCCCCTCCCCAGGAACAGTTGCACCCTGCCACTCACCACCCCCATCCACCCTGGGGCTAGCCCAAAGTCCCAGCCCGCGTCCCTTCACCCTGAAGGCTTCGGGTGTCATATGCTGCAGCTGCCCTTGCAGATGATTAGCCGGGGACAATATGATCCTCTTAATCTAATTCGGATGGCAGTGAAAGAAGGGGGGAGGGGAGCGTTGGTGGCAGGGGCATTCGGGCGCACAGGCCACACGTGATTACACCCAGCCGGTGGGCGGCCGGCCAGCCTGGAGCCATGAGAGCGAGATCTCCCGGAGCTCTCAGGGGAAATCAGAGCACCATGTTGCACTCAACCAAAGCCTGGGGAGGTCAGATAATCCTGTGATGCATGGTAAATGTGCTGTTCTCACAGGGACCGCACCAGGCCCAGTGCTGACTCTTCCTGGGTGTCACAGTCACCTAGGCGGCAGAGTTGGGTAACGCCGGCTTCTGCTAGCTACCCCTATGCAGGGCACCTCAGCCCCCCTGCTATCCCCACTCCGGGGCCCACGCAGCTCTGCCAGTGTACTCCATCTCCTAGCTGCAGCATCCCCTGCTACTCCAGTCCAGGAACCCCCCTTAGCAGAGGTTGCTAGCTTGGCAGCCTCTCTTTCTGAAATGTCTGGGCCCCAGTGCGTGCTTGGCATCATCCAGAGGAACTGTGTATCCCTAGAACTGAGAGAACTGGCCGACAGCCACTGCACCTCCATGTGCCTCGCCCTGTCCTGCATCCTTGTCTGCCACCGCAGTCTCTCCCAGGCAGCGTGTAGGGTCCCTGCCCTGGCACAAGCAGCTGCAGGAAACTGCCCCTGTATCGTCCTAGCCAGAAAACACCGGCATTGGGGTCCCTTAGTTCCTCTGAGGGCCCTTCTGAGGGCCACGGCCCTGCCCAGTGCCCTCTAATCCCCCTCCCCAGCCTGGCCTTGGAGCTACTGAAGCTCAGGCCCTCAGAGGCGTTACACGACGGGGTCACCGAACACCCGTCGGAGGCAGCTGCAGCGGGGCTGTCTGTCCATCTGTTTCCCTCTCAGTCGGAGGCTGCTGAGGGTGGAGGCAGGTCTCCGGGTGGTCTCTTCCCACCCTTGCATTTGAACACCAGTAGCTGGGGTCAGTGATCCCAGTGTCATCACACTGAATGCTGAGGGGTTGGGGACAACAGCCCCCTCTCCTGTCCATGGGGTGTCTCCGGGGCCCAGGGCAGTGGGCGGGCTAGGAGATGCCAGCCGAAGAGGTTAACAACCTGGCTTCCCTCCCAGCACATCCCAAAGCCGAGTGTCCCAGAAGCACCGTGTTTCTCCTGAGGCAGGACGTTTGCAATGCGAGCCAGGCCCTGGCCCTGACTCATGCCATCTGGGCAGACAGCGCTCCCCTCGCTGGGCGCTGGGCAGGGTTCCCATGGCAGTGTGTCACGCAGCCCCCCAGGAAGTGGGGAGGGAGGGTTCAGCTCGCTACCGGGGACTGACAGGCAGCACAGAGAGAGCAGCAGGCTCGGCGCAGGGTCTGCTGTCTCCTGAGTGGAGCTGTCAGCAGCGCTCTCTTCCCCATCCCCCTCCTGCGTCCTCGTACCCTCCCTTCCCCCATCGCCCACAACGCCCGCCCCCCCGCACACCGCTCCCCCCAGAAAGGTTGTTTGCAGAATGCCTGCAGCTTGACAGCATCACTTCGTGTTTCCCTTCACCGTATCCCTGAGCCAAAACACCGTGTCAATCTCCGCTCCCATGCCAGGAGCAGCCGGGAGGCAGAAACCAGGCACAGGCCCTGGGCATATGCGAGAGAGGCAGCAGAATCAATCACTGTAACCTGTAGCAGCAGCTGGATCCCCGCCACACAGACTAGTGAGGGTCTCCCTGCTGGGGTGAGCGGGGGGTACCGTGTGTCGGGGAAGCCTTCTCCACACTGCCCCATGGTAAGCCAGGAGGTGTCGGGGAGAGCCGAAAGGCAATAGCAGAGGGGTTTTGTGAGCACTGTCAGAGCGCGCGTCCCGCTCCATGCCCAGCGGCAGCGGGAGGAACCTAGGCATCTCACACAGCCGTGGAGCTCTGGCAGCTGCTCCGCACGGCCCAGCCCCAGGTGGAGAGAGAGCTGGGAAGATCCCTAGGTGACCCTCAGCCAACGGCTTGCTTGGGAGGGACAGTGCATGTCTGGGACAGGGGGCTCTGCGGGGGCCATCCTGGGAGGTGGGGAGGAGAGCTGGGAAGGGGGCACAGCTCCTTCACGCCCTCTGTGAAATCCCCTCAGGACCTGTCGCCATGTCCCATGCAGGAGAGGTCTCCTCTGCGTGGGTGATGGGAGAGCTGCTCCCACGCCAGTGCGTCAGGCTCTTGCAGTGGGGGTGAGGGAACTGCCCCACACGCTGATCTCCCAGCCGGCGATAAAACCCCTCGGCACACGGCTGCTGCCGCCGTCTCCAAGTGCTCCCCCGCTCCCAGAGCCGAACTTCTGGGGCCGGAGGGCTGCGGGCTCCCCCCGGAAGGAGGGCTAGAAGACCCTTGTCAGGGTCACTGGTTCCTAACCAGCCTCTCTCCCTCTCGTGCAGCCTCATGTCCTCCAGACGCTATTACTTTGAGCTCCTCCACAAGCAGGATGACCGCGGGTCGGACCACGTGGAAGTAGGCGTGAGTAACCTCTGGTTGGGCCCTGCCAGGCTTGCTCTGTGGTGCTGGCTTAGCCAGGCCCCGGCTCTCACGGCTGCTTACCTTCGGGGAAACGCTCTGAGAATCAAGAGCACGTCCCTGAGTGGCCTCCATCCCCTCGCTGGGCTCTGCTACTTCCCTTGCCAAAGCCTCAACTTGGATCTGTTCCAAGGGTGAAGGTTTGCCAGAGGACAATGGGAAACCTGCAGTTGAATCCCCCATTCCCCCACCACACCCCCACAACTTCAGCTCAGAGAAAACCTGTGGGAGGCCTGAGCCCCAGCTCCTACCATCTCTTCCCTGCAACCCTGGAGTACATCCCCCGCCCACTTACTTGTGTCTGAACCCTGTAGATTCCCCCAGGCAGATCCCTGACCTCCCGCCTCATCTACACTCCCGGGCGCCCTGTGGCTCCCATCTCTCCCTGGAGCTTTCCCTAGAGATAATCCTCCCCCGTTGTTTGCGCACGTAGTGTGTTCCGGGTAGGGCATCCTCCTTGGACATGGTGCGTGACTGGCGTCTCTTCGTAGCATTGCACTGTAATGCCCCAGCCTTCTCCGGGACTGAGACGCTACAGGGCATCAGGGTCAAATCTTCTAGCGGTGGCCCCCGATTCAGGGGGCTCGGTGTGAGAGGCCCAGAGCCTGGTTCTCAGCAGCACTGAGCACCCACGTCTCCAGCTGACGCCGGTGGGATCGGCAGCTGCTCAGCACTGCTGACGATCAGGTTCTCTGCATCTCGAGCTAGCCCGAAATCTCTGCAGGCTCGGGGTGGAGCAGGGAGGGGACTGCTGGAGCCCAGTGTGTCTTCAGGGACCCCCTGTCCCTGCCCCTGTCTCTCCTCCAAATTCCCAACTCCCACCTCATCCAGTTCAAACCCCGATGGCTGCAGAGGGCCTTTGCTGGAGCACATGGGAGGCTGGCCTGGCCCTGCCCAAGGGGGGGTCACTGCGTCCACAGAGCCCATTCTCCTCTTTCGATAAAGAAGCCGCCTAGCCAGCCTTGCTGCCTCAACGGGAGGGTGCCACCGTGAGCTGTGTGTACTGCCCTCGGAAGCGCTGCCTGCTGCCCGGGTCAGTCAGAGGGGGGCATCTCAGGCCTTCGGCAGGGATGTGAGTAAAGCTGTCGCTTGCCAGCCCCTCCCCAAAAGGCAAAAGGGCCCAAGGGATGGCTAGTGCAGACGCCCTGTTTGGCTGTGGCGTGGTCCCTGTGGGACAGGGTGGGACTCCTCCACTTGAGACCGTCCAGCCAAGCGTGAGCGAAGCACTGGTGGAGGGGGATAATCCTGCCTTGGCTGGAGGGGATGGGAGGGCGCGCTCTAATAGGTCTCACCCATCTCTAGGCTCCGAGAGCCAGACCTCAGCGGGTGTCATTCAGAGACACCCCAGTGGAGTGACACCAGCTGAGCCTGTGATTCTAGCCTCCCTGGGTGCGTTGAAGGGCCAGCCCCAAAGGGGTATCTGCTCCCTCTGCCCATGCTATGAGCAGGCAGAGCGCGGGTCAGCGGGGTGCGTCTTCCCAGCCTGGCGCTGGCCGGTTTCTTCCCTTCACACGCTGGGCATCCGATGGACTGTCAGTGCTAACGGCCTTGCTCTGGCCTCAATGCTTCTCTCATAACGAACGCTAATTGAGCGTCCCCGGGAGAGGAGTCCTGGCTCCAGGACTCGGCAGTGAATCTGCCAGCCATTCCTGGCCGGACTGCCTCTCTCCTCTCCTGGAGACCATCTGTCATCCCTAGAGCAGGCATTCCCTGCCAGCTGGGCACCTCCCTGCGGCCGGTGGAGGAGGGGCGAACCCACCTCTAGGCACAGCCATCTTTTGCGCTGGCTCTGCGGGGCCACGTGCTCTCCTGAGGCCCTCGGAGCTGTTGGGGAAGGCCGGGCCTTAGCTAGGCAGTGACATGCGCTGGGGCTGGGAGCAAGGCAGGCAGGCGCTTCCCTAGCTGTGAGGGCTGCTCTGTGCTCAGCCTGTGCCCCTCAGGTCGCCAGGCTCTGGTGCACACACACCTGCTGCCCTTGGTGCGTCCAGCCCTGGGTGCTGCTCTGGGCTTCCTGTCCTTGCCTTGCCCCTGAGCCTCCGCAGGGGGCGCGTCCCCACATTCCGCTGGGCGTTCTCCAGGGCATCGGGGTGCTTGGGCTGCTTGTGGGAGACGGGGGTGTGCAGGAGCCGGAGCCATGCCGGGGGCTCGGGGCCGTACCTGTCAGTGGGAGACTGTGGAAAGCAGCTGATACAGTTGAGATCTTGGTCTGCTGTGAGTTGTCGAGAAAGGTGGGGACGGACGGACAGACAAGCACCCAGCCAGCCAGCATCCCTTCCCCCCTGTCCTGCCATGGGAAGCCAGTGCTGAGCGAAGCAGCGCTGTCTGCAGAACCACCGAGCGGTGTCTGTGCCTTCGAGTGACCTGCAGAGCGTTACCCGCAGTGGAGTCTCCCGAACGCCTCTCCTGCCCCATCGCTTCGCAAGGTCTGGCCTGGGCAGGGTCCCAGCAAGCGGGGGCAGATGGAAGCTTTGGCTGCGTACAAAGAGTACGCAGAGCGTACGGGAGCCTATTGACCCTCCTGTGGAGCCTGGATTCCCCTTTCCCCGCCTCATTCAGCTCCGGGGCTGTGCCTCAAACCTGCCTCCCTCAGCCTCAGGGCTCCCTTCTGCCACCCTCAACACCTGGCATTTGTGAGGAGATACAGGGCCCGATGGCAGCACTGACAGCTACTGACAGTCTCCCCTAGCACCTGCCACCTGGACATTTGGGCCCATCCGTTTCCCCTGGAGCATGGCCTTTGCTCAGCTCACACAGGGCTGCTCTGCAGGGGCAGGAGAGAACAGGTGGCTGCCTAGCAGAGGAGGAGCATTAAAGGCGACCTGCCAAGGGATTTTTAAAACGGAGCGGGTGCCCTTTTCCACATCTCTGCGGCATGTGAAGATGGCTGGAAAGGGCACTTTTCCCTGCTTGCTGTGCACCTGGGGAATGTCCGGAGTGTCAAATCCAATCTCCTGTCTTTGCTGGATGACCTCTTGGGCAACTCGGAGTGTGTGCATTGGGAACACAGGCGCCTCAATGGGCGCGGCTGGATGTTGGGTCTTCAGCAAAGGTTTCCTTTCTCCACAGTGTGTAATCATAGAATCCTAGAATCTCAGGGTTGGAAGGGACCTCAGGAGGTCATCTAGCCCAACCCCCTGCTCAAAGCAGGACCAATCCCCAATTTTTGCCCCAGATCCCAAATGGCCCCCTCAAGGATTGAACTCACGACCCTGGGTTTAGCAGGCCAATGCTCAAACCACCGAGCTATCCCTCCCCCACTATTATTAGCACTGGAGTTAAATGTGTGCAGACAAAACACCACAAAGTTCTAGACAGTCTGATAATCCCCCCTCCCTTCCCCCTCCTAGCGGCTCAGCTTTGGCACTTTTGAGGGCACCGTCTCCCTAAGTCTCCCAATGCCTTCAGCACAAGCAAGACTTTGAATTTCAAAGGGGAAAAACAAGCGGGGTGGGCGGGAGAAAGCCTTTTGGGGAGGGAGATCCCTTTGAAGGGATCGTAAAGAAGGGAGGAACCCTGGGGTATCTTCCCCTTGGCAGTTCCCCACTGTACCGCTATGATTTAGGGGCTGGTCCATACACAAAACTGCACCCATTTAGCTACAGGTGTGATCATTTAAAGTGGCTTTAGTTAAACCAATGCCCAAGGCTGCCTGGCTGCAAAGTGATATAAAACTTAGCTTAAGTTGATTAGAAAGGGGTTTAAATTCAACTGAAACAAGCCACTCACAGATAGCAATAGAAATATCGACCCAGGGCTCTGGGTCAACATAACAGCCTTGGTATAATCACCCATGTAAGTTGATGCAGTGCTTCTTCTGTGCATAGACAGGCTTGAAGAGAGGCTGGGGAAGAGAGCACTGTTTTAGGGCCTGAGCCAAAGCTTGCTGACTTCCGTTGGCTTTGGATCAGGTCCCGAGTTGGCAACGTCAGTAAGAGCTGTCTTCAGGAAAGGAAACGTGCCCAGCTGCTCAGTGGGGCTTCTGGCTCGTTTTGATTTCAATAGTTTAAGCACAAAATACTGTGCGGCTGACTTCCAAACTGATGTTTAATGTTGTGAGGGGTGCCCCTAGCAATGACTCGGTGCTGTTGGTCTCAGATCCACCGCGCTCCTTAAAAAGCTGAGCAATGAAACAAGAAACTACCTCCATTCAGGTAGCACCTTCATGCAAATTACGGCCGGCGGGCCACATCCGGCCCACCAGCCAATTTCATCCGGCCCTCGAGCTCCCGCTGGGGTGTAGGGTCGGGGGCCACTCAGTGTGCACATGCCACAGCTCCCGGAAGCAGCGACATGTCCCCCTCCAGCTCCTATGTTTAGGGGCAGCCAGGGGGCTCCGTGCATTGCTCCGTCCGCAGGCGCAGAGCTACCTGGCCACGCCTCCGTATAGGAGCCGGAGAACGGACATGCTGCTGCTTCCGGGAGCTGCTTGAGGTAAGCACCACCAAGAGGCTGTATACCTGAGCCCCTCCCATGCCCCAACCAACTGTTCCAGCCCCGATCTCCCTTCTGCCCTCCGAACCCCTCGATCCCAGCCCGAAGCACCCTTCTGCACCCCAAACTGCTCATCCCCAGCCCCACCCCAGAGCCTGCATCCCCGCCAGAGCCCTTAGCTCCTCCTGCACCCCAACCCCAATTATGTGAGCATTCATGGCCCACCATACAATTTCCATACCCAGATTGGCCCTCGGGCCAAAAAGTTTGCCCACCCTTACACTAATGTCTTGTGCTCCCCCTGCTGGTGCTGCGGCACAGTTCACCATCGTCGCACAATTACACTGACATCTGTAGCTCAAGGTCTGTTAATTAAAAGGTCCTGGTATCAACCCAGTTTGGGGGATCCATGCTTGGCAAACAGTAGAGGTGGGCAGGGGGCCCTGAGAAAAGTTGTTTTCTACTTTCTTGGCTAGTATTGCAAAAATATACCAAGAGGGAAAAGGCAATAATGAAGAGCTAGCTCTCTGTGCTTGAGAAAGCCATCCGCTCAAACAGGGTTGGGTGCTTATTTCAGGAGGGCATCTAAAACTCTTTCTCCTCGAGATAAAATGTTCCTCGTCTCCTAGAGACTCTGAACAATCTCATTTTGATCCCTCTCTGCAGAGCCTTGCTCCTTTCATGGAGGCCGTTCCAGCTCTGTGGGCCGCTGGAGGTGAAATATTATTAGCCTTTTTAAAGAGGTTCAGTTCATCCCTTTCTGAAGTGGAAGGGAGGTGAGCCATTCATGGCAAACGCTCCCCCGCCCCCTCCCCTCCTTGCTCAGCTAGCTGGAGCTGCTGTGAAGTCCCTGGCAAAAGCTGCAGGCTTGCACTCCTGAAGACGCTTGCACGAAATGTGAAAATAAGCTCACTTCTCACGGGGCGCTGCCGCCTCTTTGGGTGTGAGATGGACCAGCCCAGCTCCCCTGAGGGGCAGAGAGACCCACGCAAGGTGGGTCTCTCTGCTCAGCTGCCACTTAGCCTGGCTTGATTAGCAGCACGGGGGAGAGTGTGTGTGTTCTAGAGATGCACACGCACGCAGTACAGGGTATGGATTAAAACTGCCCTTGTCACGCAACACAATAAGCGACTGAGTGGCAAGCCTGTTCCGTCGGAACTGTGATCACAAAGGTCTCTCTGCACATCTGAAATCCTGGTTCTGAGTCACAATCCCACAATGGGAGACTGCAATTTCCTAGTCACTAAAAACTGCCCTCGTTTACACCAGAGTAAATCCGGAGATGTTCCTGTTGGCTTCAGGCGGAGGCTCCTGCCATTGTGGTGTATAAGGGCTTCTCTAGACTTCAGAGGCTAGCACTAATGCAACCCCATTGGTTTGGCTGCCTTGGTGCGAAGCAGGCTGTGTGCACAGATGCCCTGGTGAATTACCAGTGAGTCCTACCTGTACAAGCCCAATCTTGGGGCAATGCATGTATGGCGACAGCAGTGCAAACACCCCAGCCGCCCCTGTACAGACAAGGCCGGCGCGCCAGTCTGGAGTCACTCTGGATTTACACTGGTGTGTCCCAGGCCACAGTCTGAGTTGGAGGGCATCAGTGCTGCACAATCTGGCGCAGCCACCTTGGAACGGCACCTCCCTGCTCCCCACACGGACAGGGCTGGGGCCTAAGGGCGTGCTACCTGGCAGCTGGCTACTGGGAGTGGCTACTTCCTGCTACCCAGAGATGGGAAGGCTCAGATAGGCGCGGGCAGCAAGCTGCGGACTCGGCTTCCCTTGGGCAGCCTCTTCTCCCTGACAATCCCTGGCAGCCAGGAGAGGAGACACAGAGGGAAGAAGCGTTGAGCGGGCACCGGGGCAGCCTCTGGCTTCCTGCTTGTACACCTGACCCCTCTTGGGCAGGGGGGCCAGCGTGACACCCCCAGCCCCAGCTGTGATTCTCATTCTCTCTCTTCCAGTGGCGAGTGTTCCTTCCTAGCCTGAAGTTCGAGGTCATCGACTCCCCCTTCATCTCTCTCTACACAGGTGAAGCCATTCCCCAGCATGCTGCCCTCCCCCAGATCCGCTTACCCTTCCTCCGCCGGGCATTTGGGGGTAGCGTGTGCCCAGAAGTGCATGTGCCGTGGGAACGGCAGGCTGCGCGTGTAACAGACGCGATCCCGCATCGGACCATGTACTCATGCACGTGTGCTTGTGGGGGAGAGCGCGTAGCAGAGGGAGCAATGGGATAGGGATGGCCGCGGGAGCACGTGAGATTGGGCGTGTGCATGTGGGTGTGCCACGTGGACAGGCGTTGGCATGTCTGCGCCCGCATGGCTGGGTACAGCTGCAAGCAGGCCAGAGCCTGGGAGCCGGTGGGAATTTTCTACACAAAATGGTTTTCTTGTCGACAAACGGCCTTTTTTCCGAAACCCAAAACTTCCCTCAAAAAATTGCCCCCCAAAATGTTCTGTTTTCCATTATGCTTTCTGCAACTCTGGCATTTTGTCTAAATCATTGCGGGTGTAGAGGTGTGGAGTGGTTCGAGGCTGGCACAGTGCTATGGGGTGGATCAGGGCTGGGGCAGTGGGGTGTGGCAGGGAAGGCGTGGCGCTATGGGGTGGATCAGGGCTGAGGCAGTGGGGTGTGGCAGGGCAGGCGTGGTGCTGTGGGGCGGATCAGGGCGGGCACAGAGCTATGGGACAGATCAGGGCCGGGGGAGTGGGGTGTGGCAGGGCAGGCATGGTGCTGTGGGGCGGATCAGGGCAGGCGTGGCGCTATGGGGTGGATCAGGGCTGAGGCAGTGGGGTGTGGCAGGGAAGGCGTGGTGCTGTGGGGCGGATCAGGGCAGGCGTGGCGCTATGGGGTGGATCAGGGCTGAGGCAGTGGGGTGTGGCAGGGCAGGCGTGGCGCTATGGGGCGGATCAGGGCTGAGGCAGTGGGGTGTGGCAGGGCAGGCGTGGGACTATGGGGCGGATCAGGGCGGGCGCAGAGCTATGGGGTGGATCAGGGCTGAGGCAGTGGGGTGTGGCAGGGCAGGCGTGGCGCTATGGGGTGGATCAGGGCTGGGGCAGTGGGGTGTGGCAGGGCAGGCGTGGTGCTGTGGGGCGGATCAGGGCGGGCACAGTGCTATGGGGTGGATCAGGGCCGCGGGAGTGGGGTGTGGCACGGCAGGCGTGGCGCTATGGGGTGGATCAGGGCTGGGGCAGTGGGGTGTGGCAGGGCAGGCGTGGTGCTGTGGGGCGGATCAGGGCGGGCACAGAGCTATGGGACAGATCAGGGCCGGGGGAGTGGGGTGTGGCAGGGAAGGCGTGGCGCTATGGGACAGATCAGGGCCGGGGGGAGTGGGGTGTGGCAGGGAAGGCGTGGCACTATGGGGTGGATCAGGGCTGGGGGAGTGGGGTGTGGCAGGGCAGGCGTGGCGCTATGGGGTGGATCAGGGTAGCACAGTGCTATGGGGTGGATCAGGGCTGGGGGAGTGGGGTGTGGCAGGGCAGGCGTGGCGCTGTGGGGCGGATCAGGGCAGGCATGGCGCTATGGGGTGGATCAGGGCTGGGGGAGTGGGGTGTGGCAGGGCAGGCGTGGCGCTATGGGGTGGATCAGGGCAGGCACAGTGCTATGGGGTGGATCAGGGCTGGGGGAGTGGGGTGTGGCAGGGCAGACGTGGCGCTGTGGGGCGGATCAGGGCAGGCGAGGCGCTATGGGGTGGATCAGGGCAGGCACAGTGCTATGGGGTGGATCAGGGCTGAGGCAGTGGGGTGTGGCAGGGCAGGCGTGGCGCTATGGGGTGGATCAGGGCTGGGGGAGTGGGGTGTGGCAGGGCAGGCACAGAGCTATGGGGTGGATCAGGGCCAGGGGAGTGGGGTGTGGCAGGGCAGGCGTGGTGCTGTGGGGCGGATCAGGGCGGGCACAGTGCTATGGGGTGGATCAGGGCCGCGGGAGTGGGGTGTGGCACGGCAGGCGTGGCGCTATGGGGTGGATCAGGGCTGGGGCAGTGGGGTGTGGCAGGGCAGGCGTGGTGCTGTGGGGCGGATCAGGGCGGGCACAGAGCTATGGGACAGATCAGGGCCGGGGGAGTGGGGTGTGGCAGGGAAGGCGTGGCGCTATGGGACAGATCAGGGCCGGGGGGAGTGGGGTGTGGCAGGGAAGGCGTGGCGCTATGGGGTGGATCAGGGCTGGGGGAGTGGGGTGTGGCAGGGCAGGCGTGGCGCTATGGGGTGGATCAGGGTAGCACAGTGCTATGGGGTGGATCAGGGCTGGGGGAGTGGGGTGTGGCAGGGCAGGCGTGGCGCTGTGGGGCGGATCAGGGCAGGCATGGCGCTATGGGGTGGATCAGGGCTGGGGGAGTGGGGTGTGGCAGGGCAGGCGTGGCGCTATGGGGTGGATCAGGGCAGGCACAGTGCTATGGGGTGGATCAGGGCTGGGGGAGTGGGGTGTGGCAGGGCAGGCGTGGCGCTGTGGGGCAGATCAGGGCAGGCGAGGCGCTATGGGGTGGATCAGGGCAGGCACAGTGCTATGGGGTGGATCAGGGCTGAGGCAGTGGGGTGTGGCAGGGCAGGCGTGGCGCTATGGGGTGGATCAGGGCTGAGGCAGTGGGGTGTGGCAGGGCAGGCGTGGCGCTATGGGGTGGATCAGGGCTGGGGGAGTGGGGTGTGGCAGGGCAGGCACAGAGCTATGGGGTGGATCAGGGCCAGGGGAGTGGGGTGTGGCAGGGCAGGCGTGGCGCTGTGGGGCGGATCAGGGCAGGCGTGGTGCTATGGGGTGGATCAGGGCTGGGGGAGTGGGGTGTGGCAGGGCAGGCACAGAGCTATGGGGTGGATCAGGGCTGAGGCAGTGGGGTGTGGCAGGGCAGGCGTGGGACTATGGGGCGGATCAGGGCGGGCACAGTGCTATGGGATGGATCAGGGCTGGGGGAGTGGGGTGTGGCAGGGCAGGCGTGGCGCTGTGGGGTGGATCAGGGCGGACACAGAACTATGGGGTGGATCAGGGCCGGGGGAGTGGGGTGTGGCAGGGCAGGCGTGGCGCTGTGGGGCGGATCAGGGCAGGCGTGGCGCTATGGGGTGGATCAGGGCTGAGGCAGTGGGGTGTGGCAGGGCAGGCGTGGCGCTGTGGGGTGGATCAGGGCGGACACAGAACTATGGGGTGGATCAGGGCTGGGGGAGTGGGGTGTGGCAGGGCAGGCGTGGCGCTGTGGGGCGGATCAGGGCAGGCGTGGCGCTATGGGGTGGATCAGGGCCAGGGGAGTGGGGTGTGGCAGGGCAGGCGTGGCGCTATGGGGTGGATCAGGGCAGGCACAGTGCTATGGGGTGGATCAGGGCTGGGGGAGTGGGGTGTGGCAGGGAAGGCGTGGCGCTGTGGGGCGGATCAGGGCAGGCGTGGCGCTATGGGGTGGATCAGGGCTGGGGGAGTGGGGTGTGGCAGGGCAGGCGTGGCGCTGTGGGGCGGATCAGGGCAGGCGTGGTGCTATGGGGTGGATCAGGGCTGAGGCAGTGGGGTGTGGCAGGGCAGGCGTGGCGCTATGGGGTGGATCAGGGCTGAGGCAGTGGGGTGTGGCAGGGCAGGCGTGGCGCTGTGGGGCGGATCAGGGCAGGCGTGGCGCTATGGGGTGGATCAGGGCTGAGGCAGTGGGGTGTGGCAGGGCAGGCGTGGCGCTATGGGGTGGATCAGGGCTGGGGCAGTGGGGTGTGGCAGGGCAGGCGTGGTGCTATGGGGTGGATCAGGGCTGAGGCAGTGGGGTGTGGCAGGGCAGGCGTGGCGCTATGGGGTGGATCAGGGCTGAGGCAGTGGGGTGGATCAGGGCAGGCACAGTGCTATGGGGTGGATCAGGGCTGAGGCAGTGGGGTGTGGCAGGGCAGGCGTGGGACTATGGGGCGGATCAGGGCGGGCGCAGAGCTATGGGGTGGATCAGGGCTGAGGCAGTGGGGTGTGGCAGGGCAGGCGTGGGACTATGGGGCGGATCAGGGCGGGCGCAGAGCTATGGGGTGGATCAGGGCTGAGGCAGTGGGGTGTGGCAGGGCAGGCGTGGCGCTATGGGGTGGATCAGGGCTGAGGCAGTGGGGTGTGGCAGGGCAGGCGTGGGACTATGGGGCGGATCAGGGCGGGCGCAGAGCTATGGGGTGGATCAGGGCTGAGGCAGTGGGGTGTGGCAGGGCAGGCGTGGCGCTATGGGGTGGATCAGGGCTGAGGCAGTGGGGTGTGGCAGGGCAGGCGTGGCGCTATGGGGCGGATCAGGGCGGGCGCAGAGCTATGGAGTGGATCAGGGCTGGGGCAGTGGGGTGTGGCAGGGCAGGCGTGGCGCTGTGGGGCGGATCAGGGCAGGCGTGGCGCTATGGGGTGGATCAGGGCTGGGGCAGTGGGCTGTGGCAGGGCAGGCGTGGCGCTGTGGGGCGGATCAGGGCAGGCGTGGCGCTATGGGGTGGATCAGGGCTGGGGCAGTGGGGTGTGGCAGGGCAGGCGTGGCGCTATGGGGTGTGGCAGGGCAGGCGTGGCGCTATGGGGTGTGGCAGGGCAGGCGTGGCGCTATGGGGCGGATCAGGGCAGGCGTGGCGCTATGGGGTGGATCAGGGCTGGGGGAGTGGGGTGTGGCAGGGCAGGCGTGGCGCTATGGGGTGGATCAGGGCTGGGGGAGTGGGGTGTGGCAGGGCAGGCGTGGCGCTATGGGGCGGATCAGGGCAGGCGTGGCGCTATGGGGTGGATCAGGGCTGAGGCAGTGGGGTGTGGCAGGGCAGGCGTGGCGCTATGGGGTGGATCAGGGCTGGGGCAGTGGGGTGTGGCAGGGCAGGCGTGGCGCTATGGGGCGGATCAGGGCGGGCGTGGCGCTATGGGGTGGATCAGGGCTGAGGCAGTGGGGTGTGGCAGGGCAGGCGTGGCGCTATGGGGTGTGGCAGGGCAGGCGTGGCGCTATGGGGTGGATCAGTGCTGAGGCAGTGGGGTGTGGCAGGGCAGGCGTGGGACTATGGGGCGGATCAGGGCTGAGGCAGTGGGTGTGGCAGGGCAGGCGTGGCGCTATGGGGCGGATCAGGGCTGAGGCAGTGGGTGTGGCAGGGCAGGCGTGGCGCTATGGGGCGGATCAGGGCTGGGGCAGTGGGGTGTGGCAGGGCAGGCGTGGTGCTATGGGGTGGATCAGGGCTGAGGCAGTGGGTGTGGCAGGGCAGGCGTGGCGCTATGGGGTGGATCAGGGCTGAGGCAGTGGGGTGTGGCAGGGCAGGCGTGGCGCTATGGGGTGTGGCAGGGCAGGCGTGGCGCTATGGGGCGGATCAGGGCTGAGGCAGTGGGGTGTGGCAGGGCAGGCGTGGCGCTATGGGGTGGATCAGGGCTGAGGCAGTGGGTGTGGCAGGGCAGGCGTGGCGCTATGGGGCGGATCAGGGCTGGGGCAGTGGGGTGTGGCAGGGCAGGCGTGGCGCTATGGGGTGGATCAGGGCTGGGGCAGTGGGGTGTGGCAGGGCAGGCGTGGTGCTGTGGGGCGGATCAGGGCGGGCGCAGTGCTATGGGATGGATCAGGCTGGTGCGGCAGATTGTCCTAGGGCAGAGCAGGGCTGGTGGCACGTGTCTGGGGAGCGGCGTGTGGCCGTGGTAAGATGGGAGCGTGTGTCCGTATGTGCTTCCCACAGAGGGCTGAGTCGGAAGGAATTCCAGCTGTCGGCGCTTTTCCCCTCATCTTCCCCCAGTGCTGCAGCAAACCCTGCAGGCAGCCCGGAGTTAGCGGCGCCCGGCCGGCTGGTGCCGTCACAGGACAGATGCCAGCACAGCGACGGTGTCCTGCAGTGCTGGTTCCAGCGCACCCCACCCTCCGCTACAGAGAGCCCAGCCAGGAGCCGCCTCCGTGGGCCAGCCGAAGAGCTGAGCTCAGGAAGGGAGGAGATGCCAGTGCCTGCCCCACCCTCTGACGCCCGCGGCCAGGCGGATTCCATTGACAGCCATGGTGGGACCCCTGCTGGGAGCGGCTTGGTCTCCCCTCCAGACTCACCCCCACCCTGGGCTTGAGGAGAAGGAGCTATTGCCAGGCAGCCATTGCTTCTCAGCCAGTCAGGATCTGCCCTGTCTTTCCCACGGCTGGCTCTCAGCAAGAGGGCCCTGTCCCTGGACAGGACAGCCGATCCCAGAGCTCCTTGCCTGGGGAAAGGTGCCTTCCCTAGAGCTCCTGTCCTCACTCCTCCTGGCTTCCTAGGGAGACAGGGGAGCCGAGCAGCTCCTGGCCCAGGCCCTGGCCAGACGTAAAGAAGAGCTCGGTGTAGCTCGGAAGCGTGTCTCTCTCACCCACAGATGTTGGTCCAGTAAAAGCTATTCCCTCCCCCGCCTTGTCTCTAACATCCTGGGACTGACATGGCTACATGTATTTTCCACAGGATGCATCCGATGAAGTGAGCTGTAGCTCACAAAAGCTCATGCTCAAATAAATTGGTTAGTCTCTAAGGTGCCACAAGTCCTCCTTTTCTTTTTGCGAACACAGACTAACACGGCTGTGACTCTGAAACCTACAACAACACCGATGACCTGTCTTGTAAGCAAGGATGGACGGTGTGGAGTTTACTTAAATCTATAGATCTTCTGCTCCCCCCACAACCCAGCCCGGCAGCAGGAGCCTCTTGATGGATAGATCCTGGCCCAGCTCTCCTTACATAAGGGGCTGGTAATTAAGTGTCCCCTGGAAGGGGTTGATAAGGCAGGAGGTGCAGATACACCTAGGATCGACGTGGAGAAGAGGGATGGTGGAGCAATTGGGATATCGACACAGGTGCCGGCAAGACAGATGGTGCACGCATGTATTTCCTCCTGCACGCTATCAGTCAGCATGTGGGTGTCTCCTGCCCCCGTGCTCCCTCCCTCCCCCACGGTTTGGGACTGCAGCCAGCCTGCGCTCAGAATGCAAGGTGGGAGAAGGGGGCAGGGTTGCGAAAGCGGGAGAGTTATTGAAGGGAAATGACTGATCGTGGAGTAACAAACCAGCCCTTCCTCCCTGGGTATGAAGGCTAGGACAGTCTCCTAGTGCAACAAACAGGCTGCCGCGGATCCACAGGTCTGGTGCTGTCGTACAGTCCTGGAACAGTCCCTGGTAAGACCCCCTTCTTAGGGTCACACTCGTTCACTGGGGCAAGCCACTTGGCTTCACCACCACCTGGGACCGACCTGCAGCAAGTCCACCTGGATGGGACACCTGCCGGAGACTTGCACGCCCAAAGGGAGCAATGCACCCCCAGCTTCCTTGCTCTGGAGTGACTCTCAGCCAGCGCTGTAAAAGCAGCAGGGTTTCTTAGATATCTGGAACACAGCATAGAAAGTCCTTTGTTAACATGGAGAACAGAAAGCTACAGCCTAGCCCATCTGGGTCAGACTAGAGCCCTCTGACCCCTCATTAGTTCCAGTCCAGAAGTGTCCCCTGCCACACTTAACAACCTACACTTAACAACCTCACCTGGCCCCTCCTCAGTCCTTTGTTCTGCAGCTGGTCACACTCAGCTGGGTTCCTAAGGAGGGTGGGCCATTCATGGTCTTTTGTAGCTAGGTGCCAAATGTCTGGGTGATTGGAGTGGCCATTGTCTTCTGAGACTCTCCATGGGCATGGTGACCTAAGCAGCTAGGCGTCGGTCACACCTGTATCTCTGGGTCTCTGCAAGAAGTAAACAATCCTTTCCCACCGCCTAGTTAGCCACGCCCTACATAGGGGAAACTGGGGCCCACACACCAGTCATCCAAAATATTCTGAAAAATCCCCGCTCCAGCACACAGGGCTCAGCTTGTCAGCAGCGTTTTCACTGCAGCTCTGACCTCGCATTACCTAGGGCGCCCCGGCTCTCTCTGGCTCCTGTAGTTAAACGCGTGACAGGCAGGTGTGCTCGCCCCTGGCCATACGGCACAGCAGAAGTTTACACCTCTGTCACGTGGCTGGGATCCAGATCCACCGATCGCAGGGGCTGCAGGGCCATTTGTGTCGATAAAATATGGTCGCCTCAGGCCAATCCAGTCAGTAACAGACACACTCCGCTGGAGAAGGCAGGATCACCTATCGCAGCCACCCCTGGGGGGGCTGAGATGCCTATCAGTCTCTTGGAACTAAGAGCAGCCAGTCAGGCCTGTACCAGATTCCTCCCACTGACCAGGAGGGGCAAGATCCCTGCTAGCATGCATCGAGGCATCATCCTATGGTACAGTTTCTGTGACGTACCCTGGTGGTGCCCAGCACTCACTGGCAGACAGCCTCAGCGGGTATTTCAACACCGGTCGCGAGTGGGAGTGACAATTCAGGGCTGAATGGCATCTGCACTCAGTGGGGGACGTCATTGTGGGACCTGTTTGCCTCTCAGATGAACAAGAAGTTCAACATGTGTTGTTTCAGAGCCACACAAGGCCAGGACTCCTGGGGCAGTGCCCTCCTACTGACTTGGATGAGCCTTCCCCTCCATCCCACTACTCCCCCAGGGTCTCGGGAAGATTTGTCATGACAAAGCATGAGTTATCCTCTTTGCAACCAATTGGCCCAGACAGTTTTGCTTTCCGGACTTCCTGCAAAAGTCAGCCCATCAGTATTCAGCCCTTCCTGGCTGCTAACTCAGGAGAACGGCAGGATCAGACATGCCAGCACGGACTCTCTTCTCCTTGCCATTTGGCATTTGGATGGTCATCAGACCTACAGCATTCATGTTCGCAGGCCATTCAAACTATTCTTAATCACAGCAGGGAAGAGTCTACCAGAAAATGTTATTTAGCCAAATGGAGATGTTTCTGTACCTGGGTGCAATGGAACCAGCTATCAGAGCCAGCAGGTAGTCCTGCTATTTTAGCCCACCTCCTCTCAAGACATCAAGTTTTTCTGTTACCTCTCTGCAGGTCCACCTAGCGGCAATCAGTGCATTCCATCCGCCAGTAGATGGCTACTCTGTTCTTACTCACCCAGTAACAACCAGGTCCCTAAAGGGTCGGCCTGGGACCTTCCCACCGGTAGGGGAGCCAACGCTTCAGTGGGACCTCAGTCTCTTACTTTCAATGCTTACGAGGCCACCTTTGGAACCACTGGCCACCTGCTCAATGACCCACCTGTCTCTGAAGGTCGCCATGACATTGGCCAGGAAAGTGGGTGAGCTGGGGCCCCTCATGGCTGACCCGCCATATGCTAATATTTGTCAAGAGAAGGTATCCCTGCACCTCCGTCTGAAATTCATCCTGGAGGTAATTTCCAAGTTCCACATAAGCCAACTGATTCACTTACCGATATGCTTCCTGAACCTCCAAGAAGAAGAGGAGACTTCGCCCCCTCCATGTCAGGCGAGCACGGGCATACTACCCGCAAAGAATGACACCGGTTAGAAAATCAGCTAGACTATCTGTCGCTCTAGCGGAACAAGCCTGGGGACAAACGATGCCTGCTGAGAGACTCTCTACGTGGATTTCTGGCTGTATCCTCCTTTGCTATCAGGTGGCACATCTCCCTCCCCCCCGGACAAGGCGAGGGCCCGGTTCACTAGAGCTCAGTAGCATCTCCTCGAGAAGCGCCTATGCAGGACATTTGTAAGGTGGCCAGCGGGTATGTTATGCCTGGGGCCTACCCTGTGGAACTGCATTGCTCCAGACATCTCAACCGCCGGCAGGAAGGAGTGTGAGGCGGCAGGGGCCCGGGTGACGGCACCAGTGGAAGCCTCTGGACCAAGGGGCGGGGTTGGGGCAGGGGGATCAGAATGGGGTAGGGGGATGGGGATAGGGTGGGATTTGAGGGGCAGTGCTAAAACTGCAGGTCAGGAGGGATTAGCCTGGGGCATAGTTTGGGGCCGGTGGGATCAGGATTGGGATGGGATGGGGTTGAAGAGGCAGCGCTAAAGCTGCAGATTGGGGGAGGGTCGGGATGGGGTGGGGGGGGGATTGGGATGGTTTCGAGGTGAAGGGATGGGGATGGAGTGGGGTTTGAGGATCAGTGCTAAAGCTGCAGGTCGGAGGGGATCGGGATGGGGTGGCATTTAGGGCAGGGGGTCGGGATGGGGTGGGTTCGAGGTGAAGGGATGGGGTGGGGTTTGAGGATCAGTGCTAAAGCTGCAGGTCGGAGGGGATCGGGATGGGGTGGCATTTAGGGCGGGGGGATGGGGTGGGGTTCAGGGCGGGGGGTCGGGATGGGGTGGGTTCGAGGTGAAGGGATGGGGATGGGGTGGGGTTTGAGGATCAGTGCTAAAGCTGCAGGTCGGAGGGGATCGGGATGGGGTGGCATTTAGGGCGGGGGGATGGGGTGGGGTTCGGGGCGGGGGGTCGGGATGGGGTGGGTTCGAGGTGAAGGGATGGGGATGGGGTGGGGTTTGAGGATCAGTGCTAAAGCTGCAGGTCGGAGGGGATGGGGATGGGGTGGGGTTCCGGGCGGGGATATCGGGATGCGGTGGGGTTCGGGGCGGGGATATCAGGATGGGGTGGGTTTGAGGTGAAGGGATTGGGATGGGGTGGGGTTTGAGGGTCAGTGCTAAAGCTGCGAGTCAGAGGGGATCAGGATGGGGCGGGGGGATTGGGGTGGGGTCAGGGCAGGGGGATGGGGCAGGGTTTGGGGTGCAGGGGATGGGGTTTGAGGGCAGCGATAAAGCTGCAGGTCATGGGGGATTGGCATGAGGCCTAGTTTGGGGTCGAGGGATTGGGGTGGGGTGAAGAGGTTTGGGGTTGGTGCTAAAGCTGTGGTTAGGGAGGGTCCGTATGGAACATCTCTGTCTGGCCCCGTCACCCAGGAGTAGACATGGGATCATTAGGTGCTCCCACCCGCAGAGCATGACCAGCTGGCCCTGGGCCTGGCTCGATGGGAGCTGAGTCAAGGCCTGGGGTCACTGTGGCCTTTCTCCTCGTTCTCCCCTTCAGACGAGTCCCCTCTGAAGATGAACCACGTGGCTCACATCCCTCAGTCCCTCGCCAGTCACGCCGGGAGCTACCTGTGGGAGGCACAGAGGGATGAGCACGGGGCCGACATGCTCAAACCTGACCCCAGAGACACCTTCTTCCTCAGTAAGTGGGGCAGGGGAGCGTGAGGAGATTGGGGCTGGGATTTAAGCTGGGAGAGGAACTGTTAGTCTGTTCAGAGAAGGCGAGGAAATGAGGCTGGATAGGATCAGGTACCCAGGGACCCCCTGTGCCCCTTCAGCTCCATGCCCTGGTGGCCACTCACAGACCCAGGCTGGGCTATACGGGATGGGATGGGATGGGCTATAGGGGCTGGTGTGGGCTATAGGGGTTAGTCTGGACTGGCCGGTAGGGGCTTGACTGGGTGGTCTCCCAGGTTGTGTTGGGCTATAGGGGATAGGATGGGCAGTTGCCCAGACTGTGATGGGCTATAGGGGATAGGATGGGCTGGGCTGGCCTATAGGGTTTGAGCTGGGCTGTAAAGGTTAGGCCGGGCTGGGTTGGGCTGGACGGTTGCCCAGGTTGGGTTGGACTATAGGGGATGGGATGGGTGGTTGCCCAGGCTGCAGTAAGCTATAGGGGATAGTCTGGGCTGGGCTCGCCTATAGGAGCTGGTCTGGTCTATAGGGAACAGTGTGGGCGAGGTCAGTCGTCCAGGTTGGGCTGGACTCTAGAGGGCCATGTGGGTTTTCTCTGCATATGGGTGTGGCTGAGGGCCCCCCACGCAACACAGACGAAGCCCTGACTTCCTCTTGCCCAGCTCCCCAGATCGAGGCATCCCGCGTGGAGAACGTGCTGGTGCCCTGCGCCTACAGCCCCACCTACGTGGTGAAGGACTTCCCTATCGCCCGCTACCAGGGCCTGCAATTCGTAAGTGTCCAGCTCAGCCATGTCTCCGCTCCCCTTCCCGCCCCTCGCCCTGTGGGGGTCACCGGGAGACCCATGTGTCTGTGCCCCCAGGACGGGCTGCAGGGCCTGCCCGAGGCAGTGGAAAACCTCCCATTGGTTCTGGGGCTCTGGACCAGGCCCATGGGCACAGCTCCTCCGGCCTCCACCACTCAGCCCTGACTAAGGCAGCCGTGGCCAAGCACAGGTTGGCAGAGCTGCAGCACGGGGGGGTCGGGTGTGCGTGGAGCAGCCATGCCACGAGGGCCCCTGTTCTGTATCCTGCCGGCTCTGCAGTCACTACGGGCTCCCAGTAACTCTGCTGCGGTGTGGGAGGCTCCCTGCGCCAGCAGAGCGCTCCGTGGGGAGCACCCCTCCCTCGGCTCGCCCACCGACCGGCTGTGACGCGACCCCTGGCGCCCCTTGCAGCCTGGCCGCCTTCTCCTCACCCACGCAGCAGCTGATGGGCTCGCTCTGCTGCCAAGGAGGCTGGTAGAAAAGGGGTCTTTGCTCTCTCTCTGTCGAATCTGTCGGCGCTTCTGGGGACTGAAATGAGATAGGCTGGCAGAGGGGTGGGGCTCTCTGACACACAGGGGAGGCACCGTCCAATAGGGTCCCTTTGTAAAGATCCCTTTACGGCCCTCCAGCCCTGCCCATGAAGTCCCCCATCTCTCACCTGTTCCAGAGGTGCCAGGCCCCTGCCAGTCCTCCCAATGCACGCACCAGCTGGCTCCACATGCCTGCTGCTCCTCTGAGGCAGTGCCCATCCAGGCCCTGTTCCTGTCTGGCACAGGCGGCTGCAGTGCCGGCGAGTCGTGACACCAACCCTGAAATGGGCCCTCTCCTTCCAGTCCCCTCCCCTGCCCCAAGCTGGCTCTAGGACCCCTCAATGGAGCCGGCTGAGCGCTGGCCTGGCAGATGCCATAGAGGCAGCTCGGGCCGTGGGCTGATGAGCATCAGGCTTCTCTGCCAGGAGACACCACAGTCCAAGAAGCTTGCGCCAACAACCTCGCATCCTCAGAGCCCTCACCAGGCGTGCCCACGCCTGGACCCCCTCTCTCCTGCCACCCCCGGGGGACGCTGGTCGTGCGCGTACCTCGCCAGGCCCTTGGAGTGCAAACACTCTTGGTGACTCCTCTGCTTGGCTCCCCAGGTCTACCTCTCGTTCGTGTACCCCAACGACTTCACCCGCCTCACCCACATGGAGACGGAGAACAAGTGCTTCTACAGAGAGTCCCCTCTCTACCTGGAGAAGTGAGTGGGGGGGGTGGGCAGGGAGGTTCAGTGGGGGCCCTCTGCTGGCACTGCTGCTAAGGACAGAGAGAGCCCCTGGGCATAGGGCTTCTTAGTGCCAGGGCAGGGACAGCCCCAGAGAATCTCTGTCCCCAGCCCAGGTGCTGGCAGGGAGGAACCAGACACTGAGCCTTGGCCCTGCTCTGCCAGGGGCTCAGCCAGGGTGCTGAGGCGGCCTGGGCCTTCCCACAGGGTGGTTGAGACATGGACCCTGATTCCTAGGGAACCAGACTGTACCCACCAAGCCCATTCCTCAGGCTCTGCATCCCGTGCCAGGCTCCTTTCCAGCCAGAAGCCTTCCCGCCCCATGAGCCAGCTCAGGAAATGCCAGACCAGGGGCAGATGCCCACTTTTCATCAGCTCTGCCCCTCCCTCCCCTGCATCCCCGCAGGGTGCCTCGCCAGGAGCAGGGAAGCATGTTTCCTCTACCAACCTATTCACAGCGAGAGATTGAGAGGAAAAATGTGGGGGCCACCCAGTGTCTGAGCAGCCCATCGCTCTGGGCTCGCAGCGGTGGGTGGGCAGATCAGGCCTCGCCCCCGAGCCCCAAAGTAAAACGAGTCTGGGGATCTCATCTCTGGTCCTGCCGGGTGAGACGATATGGAGCTAAAGAGGTGCCCTGGTTTGGTTTGGTTTGCCAGAGGCTGGGCCGGTATCAGTGCAGCTGTGTGCACACGTCTCAGCAACGTTGTCCTTTGCTTCTTTCCCCGCCCCCCAGGTTTGGCTTCTACAAGTATATGAAGATGGATGAGGAAGAGGAGGATCCTCGCCGGAGAGCCTTTCTCTTCCTGAACTCGGACAGTAAGCAGCCCTCGCACGCCCAGCCAACGCCGCTTGCTCCGGTGCGCCGTGCTAGTCTGTCCTGCCGCCCGCTAGCAGGGATGGTGCTTCACGGCCTGGCGCGCCCAGGCTCTGTGCTTCGGCGCTGGAGCCCTGGTTGCTGAATTGGGCACCAGACGGGTGGTGGGGAGGAAGTTGCTAAGTCAGGCAGGACTTGGGAGGATCACAACACTGAAAGGAAGGCGTGAGCCCACTTAGACAGTCAGTGTCCCTGGGGCAAGGCCGTGTGGGAATGGAGGCTTCCTGCCTCTTTCCCAGCAATTCTGGACACTGGTGACTGAATCTGTGTTCCCATTTATTGATTGCCGCGCCACTGAATCCTCTCGGATTCACGGCTTCGCCTTGCCAGCCTCCAAGTGCTGCTCACCCTGTACACTAGGGCCAGGATTCCTGCTCCCTGCCACCTCGGGGTGCTTGGACCTGTGCCCCCAACACGACCCTGGCAGGATTCCCTCACCCTGCTCTCTTCAGGCGCTTGGACCTTCACCCCCAACACACCCCGGCACAATTCCCTCACCATGCCCCCTCAGGGCGCTCGGACCTGCGTCCCCAACTCACCCGTGGCAGGATTCCCCTTCCCTGCTGCCTCGGGGTGCTCGGACCTGCGCCCCCAACACACGCCTGGCAGGATTCCTGCACTCAGACCTGCACCCTCAACACACCCCTGGGAGCATTCCGCCTCCTTGCCCCCTCGGGGCGCTCGGACGTGTGCCCCCAACATGTCCCTGGTAAGATTCCCTCACCCTGCTCTCTCCAGGCGCTTGGACCTGTGCCCCCAACACACCCCGGCACAATTCCCTCACCATGCCCCCTCAGGGCGCTCGGACCTGCGTCCCCAGGGCGCTCGGACCTGCGTCCCCAACTCACCCGTGGCAGGATTCCCCCTCCCTGCTGCCTCGGGGCGCTCGGACCTGTGCCCCCAACACGCCCCTGGCAGGATTCCCTCACCCTGCTCTCTCCAGGCGCTTGGACCTGTGTCCCCAACACACCCCGGCACAATTCCCTCACCATGCCCCCTCAGGGCGCTCGGACCTGCGTCCCCAGGGCGCTCGGACCTGCGCCCCCAACACACACCTGGCAGGATTCCTGCCCCCTCGGGGCGCTCAGACCTGCACCTTCAACACACCCCTGGGAGCATTCCCCCTCCCTGCCCCCTCGGGGCGCTCGGACCTGCACCTCTGAGCATGATCACGTTGTGGCTGACTTTCCCAGCATGCTCCTTGAGCTGGTGGTGAACCCCTGTGTAGAACTGTTTCCATCAGCCCACTGGAATCAATCAGTGCAGCTGGAAAAGAGGGTTTCCTGCACATGCCTCTGGGTCTCCTCCCCTTGGCTGCACCAAGGGCCTTTCACTCGGTCTCGGCAGCCTGGCTGGGCCGGTATTGGGTCCCCATCTCATTGTGGGGGAGGTTGCACTGGCAGCGCCACGCTGATCTCCACCCACGAACGCGCACGACCCCTCCTGAGCTGTGCTGTGTGTTCCCAAGAGCTCTCCCTCGTCTCACCCACACATGCGTCCTCGGCATCCGGAAGGGAAAATCAGCACCAGGCCAAAGCTGATTTCTGCTGAGACTTAATTGCCTTAAAACAGCGTCGGTCATTTCCTTCCCCTCCAAGTCCCTTTGTGAGTGCAGGGTGTTAATCAGAGTAACTCAGAGCTTCGCTGCCCCTTTGATCTGCAGCTTCTCCAAGTGAGTTCACCGAAGAATTCTGTGGCTGGGAGCAGCATGAATCCTCCTGCCCAACTTTCTGTGGGCTGTGCCGGGGGTAGGATTTATATACCCAGGGGTGCCAGGGCCCTCCCACTCATCTACCTCCTGAGCAGCAATCGACCAGGAGCTCTCCCCAAGGAGGAACTGCTCCTGTTCTGAACGAAGGCAGGACAGTCTGAGAAATGGGCACAGGGTTGGATGGGAGGGAGGATGTCATCCGACTTCTGCCGCGCGTTTGCTGTCTGCTCTTGGGCCAGTCATTGCATCTTTCAGGCTCAGTTTGCCCACCGTAAAATGGAGATAATAATCCGTATCCCCAGGGGGGGTTGTAAGGGCTAATTTGTACATGTCTGTAGAGCGTTTTCGGGATATACCAAGTGGTATAAAATGTAAACTCTTTGGGTGTGTTCACATGGCAACGAGTCTCCAAGCCCGACTCTACAGACTTTACTGCTGCAACGCTAAAAATAGCAGTGTAGATGTTCAGGGTTGGACTGGAGCCCAGGCTCTGACGCCCGGAGAGAGGGATGGGTTTCAGAGCCCGAGCCGGGATATCTACACAGCTGTTCGTAGCACCACACGGGGGCCCTGCAAGCCCAAGGCTGTAGACCCAGGCTCTGAGAGTCGCTGCTGGGGTTTTTTGCTGTGTAGACAGTCCTTGCCTCAAATGTCTCTATTGTAGAGCTGAACAGTGCCCAGCACAGTGAGTCCCTGATCTCAACTGCAGTGTCTAGCTGCTACCATCATACAAATCGTAAATGAGCATCATAAAAACCTTGGGGGGTGGTAGTAGCATTGTGTTATCAAAGCTGGGAATGGCAAGGCAAATCAAGCTGTCATGTAAGCACATGCTGTGTAGCCTGTAGTGGGTCTTCCGCCAGGGCTGAATTCGGTCCAGCGTGCTTGTCTTAACCATGCAATTGCTGGTGTAAATCAACACCTATGAATTGCATCATTTTATCCTTTGCTTTGTTCTGCTTTGGCTCTGTTGCTGTTTGATGCCTTTGTTTGTCTGTCCAGCTTGGCACAAATGGACCCCTGAGGCAACTGTACACCTCGCACTCCCCATTTATAGCACGTCGCTAACAGACTCGTCAACTTTAA
The DNA here is from genome assembly GCF_965152235.1 of Eretmochelys imbricata. Lineage (NCBI taxonomy): Eukaryota > Metazoa > Chordata > Testudines > Cheloniidae > Eretmochelys > Eretmochelys imbricata. The sequence goes on from NC_135577.1 coordinate 19,425,298, forward strand.
GGCCAGAAGGGACCTGATCATCGAGTCTGATCTCCTGCAGATCGCAGGCCACAGAACCTCACCCACCCACTCCTGCAATAGCCCCTAGCCTCTGGCTGAGATCCAGAAGTCCTCAAATCTTGATTTAAAGCTTTCAATTACTGACAATCCACCATTTACTCTAGTTCAAACCAGCAAGTGACCCATGCCCCAGGCTGCAGAGGAAGGTTAAACCCTGCTCCCCATGCCAATCTGACCTGAGGGAAAATTCCTTCCTGACCCCAAATATGGTGATCAGTTAGACCCAGAGCATGTGAGTGAGACCCACCAGCCAGACACCTGGGAAAGAATTCCCTGTAGTAACTCAGAGCCCTCCCCATCTAACCTTTCACATGTGCCCATGGGGGGGTGCGAGGGCTAGTTCATTAGCTTGTGGAAACATCTTTCAGATCCTCTGCTGGAAAGACTGAAACACCATTGCAGTTATTTAGTCCAGTAGCGAAATCAAGACTCTCTCCCTTGGTGATGGGGTTGAAACAAGGGAACGGAGCCGACACATCAGAGTTGCTGCCAGTCAATCCAAGAACCAGAGATTGATACCGCTGACAAATGGACACAGTATTAGTTGTTGTTATGATTTATTACTTGTCTTAGGGGAGGCCCCACCTATGTTCAGGGTGTGCTGGGTGCTGTCCGTACACCTAGTGAGACAGTCGCTGCCCCAGTGAACTTACTGTAAGCAGACCAATCAAGGGTCCAATCCCATATTCCTGGCTGATTTGGACATCTCAGGGTCACTTCTCTGGCCAATAAAACATACCTGAGTAATGCTAACAAATGAATAACACCTTGCTCTTCTCTAGCCCTATTCAGCGGGAGATCTCAAAGTGCTTCCCATTCTGTAATGTTTTCATCTCTGTGCAGCGGGGCAGTGCTCTTGTCGGGGAACGGAGGCTAAGTAACGTGCCCACGGTCACGCAGGGAGTCTGTGCTGGAGCAGGGAATTGCACGCGGGCCTCCCAAGTTCAAGGATAGCGCCGCAGCCACTGGACTGTCCTTCCTTGCCGTCCCAAGAAGGGGCTGGATCCTGAGCTCCTTTGTCAGCCAACTGAAGCCCAGGGACTGCAGGGTTTGGTGGAACGTGAGAACACAGTCCCACCTGTGCGGGTAGCTAGGCAGCCACCCCCTCCCCCCCCGATCATGTTCTCGCAGAGCCCCCACAGCAACCTGGCTGTTGGACACTGGCTGCCAGGATCAGTGCCTCCCTGCACGGGCTCCACGTTTTAGGATGCAGTAATAATTTGTCTGCTTTGCTAGCTGGGTGGGGTTTGATGGCCTGCAATGCGCATTGGCTCAGACTAGAGGGCCTGTTGGTCCCTTTTGGCCTGAAATGCTCTGGCTGTGAACCACTGCTGGGGGTTATTACACTGCAGGGATCTCATGTGTTTTTCTGGCCTACCCAAGGTGTGTTTGCTTTGCAGATTTCCTGGAAGAGGAGGAGGAAGGAGCAGACAGTCCTGAGCCCACAGACCCGCCTCCCGACGCCAAGGAGAAGAGCCCCAGGGGGCCGAGCCCACCCCAGGGCACTGGGACCAAAGGCAAAGAGATCCCTCTCGCTGCAAGGGATTACGGGGGCGACGTAGACTACTATGCTTTCCGCCACCACCAACAGCCAGTTCATGATGAGGGTGCTGCACCAGGGGAGCCGCAAACCCAGGATGTACGCAACCGGGCCAGCCGCAGCTCCGCGGCCACAGCCAGGGATTCCCAGGACTATGAGAACACTCCCCCTTTACGAGAGCAGGCCCTGGTACAGGGGCGCTCCCTCAGCTGGGTGCTCAAGGAGCCGGAACAGGCGAACGCCGGGGAGGAAGACGAGCTGGGGCTGCTGGCACCGTCAAGGAGGGGCAGTGTCCTAAAGCGCCAACCCCACCTCTCCGTGCCCATCTTTGGGGGCAAAGCGAAGCCACAGGGCCCAAGCAGGCTCCTGGTGCCCGTGGGGGAGAAGAAGGCTAAGAAGGAGGCCAAGAAGCCCCATGAGAAGGTGTATGTGACCCGGCTGCAGCCTGGCAAGCGCAAGACCACAGTGCAGGAGGCCACCTTCCCCAGTGTCTTCCTCTACCCTAAGCCACTCAGGAGGGTGCACCTGAACTCGAGGGCCCCCCAGAGGCGCTCCGCCCCCTCCACCAAGCTCCGCACCGTCCCTGGCCACAGGGTGCCCTGGCTCCCGGGCAACAGCTCCAGGGAGACGTATCCCTCCAAGAGGAAGAGCCCCAGGGCCAGCAGCAGGAAGTGGGAGCAGCTGTACAGGCAAGAGGACCCCAAGGCTGTGAGCGAGCGGAGGACACGGCCCAGCGTACAGCCGCCACCAGCTGAGGGGCTGTTCGGCAAGGAGGCCCTGGAGGTCCCCACCACCACCCCAGTCAGGACTGCGGCAGCGGCTGCCCTGGATTACAACTCCTCGGAGGCGGCCCTGTCAGCCGGGGTGCGGGTGACGTCCTTCCTGAGGATGTCGGAGGTGACTGCGTTGCAGCAGGAGGTCCCGGGCAAGGCCCAGGAGGAGGAGGAGGAGGAGCTGTCGGACTATAGCTACGAGAACTCGGAGCTGCAGCCGAGCTGGCTGGAGGACTCCATCAACTGGCAGAGGACGTTCAGCGTCAGCTCGGTGGACTTTGAGCTCCTGCGCTCCGACTGGAATGACCTGCGCTGTAACGTCTCGGGCAACCTGCAGCTGAGCGAGAGCGAGGTGGTGGACGTGGTGGCCCAGTACATGGAGAAACTCAACGAGAAGAATGGGGGGTAGGGAGAGAAATCGGGGTCGGGGGGGGGGGGGGTACTGCGCTTCTGCAGGGCATGCCACATGGAGCTAGGCCCAGGGCTGCCACCAGGGCCAGGGGGACCAGTGGGGCTAAGCTCTGCCCAGTCTTGCCCCACCCTGGGCAGGCAAGAGAGCAGGGTGGTCTCCCTGGTCATCCAGCCTTGACTACACGCACGCCACTCCCCCAACAGGTCCTCAGCCCTGCACCTCCTGGGATGAGGGGGCACGCAGCCAGGAGCTTCCCCACCCTGCTCTCCCACACCACAGGGCCTCCCCTCTGGGAGGAGGGGGTGCTCTCCTGGCCTGGATGACACCTGGAAGGGTGGGAGCGGGGCTGCCCATTGTCCTTCAGCTAGCCAGGCGGTGGAGGGGTCCCTGGTGTGGGGTGGGGGCCTGGGCCTCGCCTGGGAAGGTGAGAGCATCGGCGCTGCCCTCCCTCCAGGATCTACACCCTGCTGCGCATAGTCAACGTGGAGAAGCGGCGAGACACAGCGCGGGGGAACCGGTACCTGCTGGAGCTGGAGCTGCTGGAGCGGGGCCAGAGGACCGTGCGGCTCTCGGAGTACGTCTACGTCCTGCTGCACCAGGGCAGGCCGGACGACAGCACCAAGGCCAACCCCGAGGGGCCCGCGCCCCTGGCCACAGAGCCCCAGCCCAGCCCCTGGAGCCTGCTCTACGGGAAGCCCATCCTGTGCCAACCCCTGCGGCTCAGCTGGAGGCAGGACGTCATGGTGCACTTCGTGGTGCCAGGTGAGGGAAAGGGGTGTTATCCGCACCCTCCTCCCAGGGACCAAAGGTCCTCCCAAGCTCCCACCTGCACCAGGACCTCTGGGGTCATTCAGAGCATTAGATGGGCCCAAAGCCCAGGCCCCAGTGGGTGGCGGTTGGCTGCGTGGGGCGCACGGGCTGTGGCAGCTCATGGGATCATCCGGGAGGCCTGGTCCCCTTGTGCACACAGGCCACATCTGCTCCTCCAGGGCTCCCCAGCAGCAGAGACTCAGGCCTGGTCTCTGCTAGGAAATTAGGTCAATATAACGACACCACTCGGGGGGACAAAAACCCAGCCCCCAAGCAACCCAGTTAAATCCACCTGGTACTTGGTGTGGAATGGTGTGTGTGTGGGGGGGGGTGGCACTTGGCCCTGGGAATGGGGAGTGGATCCCTGAGGTGCGGCTGGGGAGTCTGGCTCTTGGCCCTGGGGGCAGGGAGTCAATCCCTGGAGGGTGGCTGGGGGTCTAGCTCTTCACCATGGGGACGGGGAGTGGATCCCTGGGGAGTGGCTGGGGGTCTGGCTCTCACCCCAGGGGATGGGGAGTAGATCCCTGCGGGGGGGGTCTGGCTCTCAGCCCCGGGGCGGGGCGTGGATCCCTGAGGAAGGGCTGACCCAGGGGGTGTCTGCTTGTGTGGCAGTGAAGAACCAGGCACGCTGGGTTCAGCAGTTCATCGCGGACATGGCCGGCCTCTACTGGGACACCAAGGACACCAACTTCAATGTCATCCTGGTGGACTTTGAGAGTGAGGATATGGATGTGGAGAAGGCGCTGCGGGAAGCCCGGCTGCCTCGGTAACGGAGCGGGGAGCCCCAGAGCCCTTCCTTGCCGCTGTCCCTCCCCACCAGTGCCAAGCCCAGCACCTTCTCCTTGCCGCATCCCCAGCCCCACAGGAACGGGAGCCTGGGCCCAAGTGCCCCCCACCACTCCTGGCCTCATCTGTGGCAGACACGCACAGCAAAGCCCTCCAGCAGCTGGGCAAGGGAGTCCCAGGCAGCACGGAGGTGACGTCTCTCCTCCCTCCCGGAGTCCTTGCACGGCCCGAGGAGCTGAGCACAGAGCAGCAGCTTTGTTCCTGGTTTCCCTGGCGCTTGTGGAAGCCCGAGGCCCAGACGCTGTGTGGAACCGCACCCCGTGGTGCAGCAAAGCTGTTCCAGCAGCACGCCTGCTCCGGGGGGGGCTATCGCTGAGTGCCCTCCTCGCAATGAGCCTCCTCGTTCCACCCAGCCAACTGGGTCTGGTCTCTAGCATCCCTGGCCATGGCAGTGAGACTGCTGCTCACACACACACACACACACACTCTCGCTGCTGCTGTTGTTTGTGTCACAGGGGTGACCAGAGGCCCCCCTGAAGATCAGGGTCACATTGTGTCGGGGGGGGGCAGGGATAGCTCAGTGGTTTGAGCATTGGCCTGCTAAACCCAGGGTTGTGAATTCAATCCTTGAGGGGGCTGTAGCGGGATCTGGGGCAAAAATTGGGGATTGGCCCTGCTTTGAGCAGGGGGTTGGGCTAGATGACCTCCTGAGGTCCCTTCCAACCCTGAGATTCTAGGATTCGAGGTGCCATCCAAACAGGCGGATAGACACCATCCCTGCCCCAGTGAGTCTGCAGGCTGGCTGCTTGCGGCTGTACTCATCTATAGTGTCGTGCATGTCTCCAACCCCACTGCCCTCCCTTCTCCTGTGCCTTTAGCCCCCAGCATCTTGCACCCACAGGACGCATTGCCATCCACAGACCTGGCACAGCAATCGGGTTTTTTTTCTGGAGACAGCATCCCATAGGTGGAGTGTGCCCCCTGCTGACTGGCACTGAGATGAGCCATGACCGTGATTACCCAACGGATGTGGGAGGGGACACCCCTGAACCTTTCTGGGTATTGAGGGTCTGGTTGATTAAGGGGGGATCTGCCCTGCAGACTGATACTGCATCAGTGCGCAGCGGATGCTGCAGGTGATCTCGGAGCCAGGCAGGCTGCAAAGGGGCTAGCTGCTGTCCCCAAAGCCAGCTGGCTCAGCGGGCAAGCGGGGCCTTCGCGCTGGGTGGAGGAAGAAAGCCGTGTAGCTGCTAATAGTCTGTGCACAGAACCCCGTGGATGCCCTGCCTGGCTCCCCACACCCCCAGCCCATCTCTGGGCAGCCAGCGCTCCCTGTGCTCTCCCTCTTTGGAAAGCCGCTGCTACGCGAGTGTCCCCAGCAGTGGTCGGGGGGCGTGAGCCCACCTGACCATGAGTGTAACACAGCACCCCCAGGTGGGGGATGACATGGGGGGGGGTTAACCCGAGACCTTTCAATCTAGAAGCAAGAGCCTTTGCTGCCTGAGCTAAAGAACCGCAAGGCTGTAATGGACGCTCAACCGGGGGCTACCGGCTAGAGGGGGACAGAGAGTCACACTGTGTCAGCCTGCGAAAGGCTTCCTGGAGCTCAGCTGGGTTCCCTCGGCTCAGTGGCCCCTGGTACCCTCCAGACGATTCCCCGCCTGGAGACTCCCTGCGGTCGCTCAGCCCAGCAGTGCCCACTGAGCTCTGTCCCAACAAAGCCCACAGCTTGGCTCCCCTCTCCCTGCTGCCGCTGACTGTCCACGTTGTTCTCAGGTACCAGTACTTGAAGCGCACGGGGAACTTCGAGCGCTCGGCAGGGCTGCAGGCTGGGGTGGACTCCATCGAGGTGAGAGACGGCGGGAGGGCTCTGGCTCTCCAGAGCCGCTGGCCTTGTCCCGTCCTGCCCCCAGGGGCTTGCCGTGGGCTGTGCCCCCTGGTCACGGCCTCTCTCTGCTCTTGGTTCCCTCAGGACGGGCGCAGCATCGTGTTCCTGTGCGACCTGCACATCCACTTCCCCCTCAACATCCTGGACAGCATCCGCAAGCACTGCGTGGAGGGCAAGCTGGCCTACGCGCCCATCGTCATGAGGCTGGGCTGCGGGAGCTCTCCGCGGGACCCCAACGGTAACGCCCCCGCACACAGGTGCTCTCGCAGCGGGAAACGCACTGGGCTTTCGAATGCAGGGAGCCAGAGCCCCAGGAAGGGAGCTGCTAATGGACTGAGGCAGCTAGCGGTGCAGGGAGCGTGGCAAGGCTCCTGACGCAGCCACTCAGCCCGGTGCTGCTGAAACCTGTTATCTGAGCAGCCTGCTGCTACCTAAAGTCTGTTCCAGTCCTGGCCGGGTGCTTTAAGGAGCTGGGCTACGCTGGTGTTAGAAACTCAGCATCTTCCCTGCTCCTCCTTAAACCTGCACGTCCTTCCCCTCTGCGATTACTGCTATGCCCCAAGGCTGGGGGCCGGGGGGTGAGCTGGAATAATAATGCTGGGTGCTTCTTAAGGGAGGGTGGCGGACTACTCCTGGAGCCTTAACTAAGACTCACGCAGCCCCTGCAGGGAAAGTGTAGTGTCCCCCTTTCCAGTTACGGGGAGTGATCTGCTCAAGGCCTTACAGCGAGGCAGGAATTGAACCCAGAGTCCTGACTCCTGCTGTAAATCCGCCCAGCCCTGCCTCTTTAACTGACTCCGACCTCCCCAGCACTGGATTGTGCAGTCGCCCAATGAATGTGGAGGGGGGAGGCTGCTGGTTTGTTCAGATACAGTTTTCACCAGTAGGATTTGCTGTTGCTTTTCCCCTTGTCCAGTGTGTAGCTTAATCCAGCACATTGTGTTAAGAGAGGCACACAGAAGCTGAGCAGCACTGTGACGGGGCACCCTCCACCCCCATCATCTTTGCTCTCACACAGTCGGCTCAGAGACCTTCCTTTCGGAGAGACCATCATGTCGTTTATTTACAGAGCCTCCCCTCACCACCTTCTACATCTTCACGCAGCCGTACTGTGTACAGAGCCAGTTTTCCCAGGGCTGGGGGTGGGAAGAGGTCTACCCACACAGAGAGCTCCCTTTATCAGACCCAGCTTGCCTTGCCCTGCTCTGCCGTCCTGGGCTCTTTTATCCACTCTCCTTGTTAATGGGCTAATTAGATGGTTAGCTGCCCGGTCCCAATCTGATCTGGTAATCAGCAACTCCTCTTCTCGCTCAGGCTGTCCCCAGGAGCCTAACTGATTAAACAGTGACCAGAGTGCTCTGCCAGAACTCTGCCACAAGGACTAATAATCTTTGTCTCTTATCTAGCACTGGATCCCCTTAGATCTCACCGTGCTCTCCAGAGGAAGGGATCAGCTATCGTTTGACAGATGGGGAAACTGAGGCCCACCGGGGTGTGGTGATTTGCTTTGGGGATCATAACCATGCCTCTTGCTGGCTTTCAGGGCATAGTTCTAGCGTGCTAGCACGTTCCGATGCTGGTATTATTTATTTAGGCTCCGCTTCAGCAAGCCCCCAGTGCAGGAGCTTTAAGCACCCAAGTGCTTACTGACATCAGTGGCACTATTCATGTGTTTAGTTAGGCCCGCGCGTCAGCCCCGTGCTGACTGGGGGCCGCAGCGCTGTGGTTTTATACGGAGGTTGAAGCCTCTCTCGGAACAGAAAAATGAATCTCGGTCCCAAAGAGCTCGGAGTCATGAGCCTCTGTTTGACTTCAGACTGTCTGCAAATCGAGCCTCTTTAAAGTGTCTCCCATCGGGCATCCCAAGTTACTAGCCCCTTCTGAAATTCCTGGCCTAAATGCACAACCCAGCCCAGCCCTGGCACCGGGCGTGGTCATTGGTGCACAGAGACTCTCCGATCGGAGGTGTTCTTAGCGGCGATCCTGGGGGAGACAGAGGGGCTGGGCGTTTGTTGTTGGAGGGGGGCTGTTCTGAGCAAAGGGGGCACCTTGGTGGGAGACGTGGAGTGAGCAAAGGAGGCAACGGGGACAGTCCAGAGAGGGGTTGGGGCTGAGTTCGGGGAGCACAGGGGGGGACGAGCGGGGAGAGGGATGGAAGCAGCGCTGTGGCAGATGAGAAGCTGCCTTGACCGGACTGCAGGGTGGGTGGGTGGGGGACTGAGAAGCCTGCAGGATGGCAGGCAGCCTGTGTGTGCAGGGAGCCTGGCACTGGACCCCAACGTAGGGAGCAGCGGGTCAGCTGGTCAGCAGGCTGGAGCCACACAGCGGCCCTGCCCGCACGCAGGCTTCCTCAGCCTGTTTTGCCGCTACGCTCCCAGGGAGTTGCTTGGGGGGCAGGGCTCATCACCAGTAAAAATCCCAGCTGCTTGAGGTCTACCTGCCTCCTTCCCACATGGTTAGCTGCCCGGTCAGCTGCTCAGGGTCTGATTGGCAGTGGTTTCCTCCGGAGCCTCCCCTGGGGAGCTAGCTGGAGCAGTGCTCTCCCTCCTCTGTCCCCGCAGCACGCCTGCCCCTGCATGCTGGCTGGGAGCTGGGGGGCTGGTTTGGTCCCATGCCGTACGTTTGGCTGAGTGTGAGACAGCTCCTTTAAACTGGATCCCTCTGGATCTCGGCGGCTGCACTCTCAGGCGAGTGCCCGCTCTGGAAGAGAGCCGGCTGGGTGTTTAGTGCATGGCCAGCTTAGCCTTTCTCCTTCCACGGGGGTTGCATGCATGTAGCAGTGCCAGGCTGGATCCGACCCGCGGCCCACCCACATCAGCATCCTGCCTCTGACAGGGCCCAGCACCTGCTGCTTCAGAGGAAGGTGCAGCAGCCCCGCAGTGAGCAGTTAGCCGAGTGCCAGGACCCGCGAACTCAGGAGCTCGTGTGCAAGGATGGGACTGCAGCCCCACCTTCAGGGAGACCGGTTCCCTCTATGGGACCGGGATCAGAGGCCTCTCCGTGCTTGCGTGCCGCTGTTGGTTTCCAGCAGAGGGCAGCGTGGCTTCAAAGGATGGCAGAGCCCGGAGGAATCTCGGTGCTACCGCCTGGCTGGGCTTTGGAGCAGCCCCGCTCCTTGGCCTCCCCTCCCCTCTTGCAGGGAGCCCCCTTCCCGCCTGAGACCTAGCGAGTCACCTCTCTTCCCTCCTTCCTCAGGCTACTGGGAGGTGAATGGGTTCGGCCTCTTTGGGATCTACAAGTCGGACTTTGACCGCGTCGGGGGCATGAACACGGAGGAGTTCCGAGACCGCTGGGGCGGGGAGGACTGGGAGCTGCTGGACAGGTACGGCTGGTGGGGCCTCCCGCCCAGCGCCTCTTCCCTGCCAGGGGGAGCTGCGTGCTGGCTGGGCATGGAGACTGGCCTAATGCCCTCCAGACACACGTGGCTGATTCAGGGACCTGGGAGAGAAGATGCTGAGGGGGCGGGGGGATTAACCCCTCTGAGGCCCTATGAGTCTGAGGGGCTTTTTCGTGGTACCCCACAATGGAGGGGGGCTGCAGGGTGTTTCTCGGTATAGAGCTTGGCGTGGGCAGCCAGGAGCAGCCGGCGCACTAGCAGGAGAGACGGGACTTGTGTGGAACAAATCTGCTTGAAACATTTCCAGTACATTTTTCCTTTAAAAGGGGGGGAAATAGATTTGTGCTCTCCCCTTTTTTCCCTCCGCGCTGACATATAAATTACCCCGACGGCGGTGGGGAGGGCACAGCATCTGGAGACTTCGGAAAGGCCAAGTTGGGGCGTCCCTGGCTTTGTCAGAGGACTCCTTGGAGTCTCGGAGATGGACATTGTACTGAGTGGGGAGCGCTGACTGTACCAAAGAGAGCTTTCCTCCGACATGTTCCTGAGGTGTTTGAGCTCAATGGGTGTTAGCAAGCACAGCCCCAAGGCCGTGCGCTTGTGACGCTGAATGAAAGCCTCTTCCTCTCTCAGGGAATCAGGTTTCACGCGCCTTTGAGGAACGGGGGGAAAAACCCCCAGAGGCTTTGCTGTGGCTGTGCCCTCTTCACCTCTGTCCTGAGCTTTGTCTCCCTCTCCCTGCGCAGGGTGCTGCAGAGCGGGCTGGAGGTGGACCGCTTGCGTCTCAGGAACTTTTACCATTACTACCACTCCAAACGCGGCATGTGGAACGCCCGCAGCAAGAAGGCGCCCAAGGACTAGGGCCTGGGCCCTGCTGCCAGCCACGCCCAGGGCTCCTCTGCACCCCGGGGCGGGAGGAGGCTGTTCAGCGAAGCCAGCTGCCTCGGCTCTGCCCCCTGGAGCCCACGCAGTCGTGGGAGTCGTCTCCAGGCCGCTGGCAGGGCCTCTAGACGCCACGCTGGAGCGAGAGGCCCTCGGAGCTGGGGATTTCTCCAGAGCTCTCTAAACAAACCGCAGTTACTTTGGGAGGGGGGGGTGGGGGGGAGATTGTGATTTTTCTTAAGGCTTCTAATTTCTTAGTGAGAAACCAGTTTATTAACTCATTAGCACTGAGGGTCAGGGATCCTGTCAGAGGGAGGGAGCCAACCAACCCCTCACGCTGCCCCCAGCCCCTCAGGGAGCGGGGCAGTAAAACAAGGCCTGGAGCAAACCCTACCGCTCAGCTGCAGTGTTGGGGCGGGAGGGGAGGAGGCAACGGCCCCAGTCCAGCTGCCCTGGGAACCGACACAGGATCCATCCCCTGGAGAGGAGGTGGAGAAGGTGCTTATCAGCCTGGCAGCCAGGTTTCCCTCCTGGGCCAGGCTCCCCGGGGCCAGCCCTGGTAAGCAACGCTGGGGAGGTGCCCAGGTTCACAGGGTGGCACACTTGCTTGCCTGTACCACTGCGGCACCCCTTGGGGGCAGCATGAGTCGCAGCGAGCTTCCATGCACCCCTCTTTGGTGTGGCCAGGAGAGGCAGAGCTCCCTGTTCCGTAGCGGGGCCGGGAGGCAAACGCACAGGGCATGTACTGTCCGTGCAGGGCTCCCTAGGGAGACGGGAACCTCGCTGGGTACTGGAGGACGTGCCTCCGCGGTGGCTCGTTGGACGAACATACTGCTTTGGGGAGGTCTGGGGGCAGGCGAGGGGCGGATCTGTGAGCAGGGCCTTGCAGCTCGCCGGCCCCGTGCCCTGTCGCACTCAGAAGGGGAGGAGTGAGTGAGGGGGTTAGTATGGTGCCGGTGCCTCGTGGCTCGCTGCCCCGTAACCTTCAGAGGCGGGTGCTGTGCCCTATGGGCCCCAAGCTCTCCAGTCAGGAAATCCCCCGGCCCCAGATCTGCAGTCAGCACACAGGTGGGATGCGACAACCCGGGCAGCTCCTGAAGCCGTTGGTGAGGTGGGCCCGAGGCAGAGCCGGGCGGAGCGGCTGATCCAGGCTCACTGTGCCTAGCTGCCCAGCAGCTGGGAGCTGTCCTACCCCTGGCTGGAGCCCAGATCCTCTCAACGGGCATCTCCTCATGAATCCGGCTGGGAGGGGCGTCCTCAGCGCGCCCCCGGGGGCAGTGTGGGAGATGAGCTACAAACCCACCTCTGTCCCCTTCTCTTCCATCCACGTCCAAAGGGCTCGTGTCCCACAGCTCAGCCCTTCTCGAGCACAGTGAGACGCTGCGGTTCCTGGGGGTGAGCCAGACAGCAGCTCAGGCTCAGGGCGCTGCTTCCTGGGCCTGGTCACGCTTGAGGGGGGAGGGAATGGGCTGGTAAATGCAGCACCCCGGAGAGATTCCTTGCCAAGCCATCCACTGCCTTCAGCCTCCCTCCCTCCCGCGCCAGGTCCCTGCTGGCCTGGTGCAGCGTGAAACCCGCTGCTGGCCCCTCCGCCAGGGAAGGGAGGGGATGGGTGGCGGGGAGCTCTGCTATGGGCGAAGGAGGTGGGGGGCAGGGGAAGGACACAGGGATGAAGCGCAGCCCCGGAGAGGCCGAACACTCTGCTACTTGGTGAACCTGAGCAAAGGCTAATGTCCCAATCCCAGCCCCGGTGTGGGGCTGGGGGGAGCAGCCAGTTGCCCAGCACAGGCTCACGGTCGTGGCAGGGTGAGGCTGGCCGCGTGACGCCTGCAAGAGGCTCAAGTGTTGTTGACATTCCCAGTGCAGCCCCTGAGGAGGGCTGGTCAGAGCCCGCTCCCCCGGGGGCTGAGACGTCCCCCCTGGGGAGGGCCCGAGGCAGGAATCGGAGCAGGGAGGGCGAGCAATGTTTCCAAGCTAATTTCTGTGAAATTATGAGGTAGGAAGCTGTTTTCAGGAGGTTATGTCTGTTTTGTTTTTTATTATTAAAAAATAAAAGGAATGTCTTGGTTGGGATTTCCCTTCCGTCTCTGCTTCCTTCCTTTGCAAACAGACCAGGGGGGCGGCAGGCACTCGGAGCAGCGTAAAGCCGGCCGCTGCTGCCACACAGCGAAAACACCAACTTCCAGCCGCTCTCCCCAGCTTGTCGCAGCCAGGCATAGTAACCTGCGGCGTGGGCAGTTAGCAGGGCTTGAAGCCTGGACCTTAAACACCAGCGCACAGCCTCCTGCTCCTGGATCTAACAGGAGAAGCCCTGGCACCGGCAGCAGTAGCAGGCAGTTATCCTCGGCCACGTCATGAGGCGGTACACAATTGACAGCCACGTTGACTGCAAGCCAGAAACCAGAGGCAGCCATGGCCTGCAGGCCCAGGGATCTCTGTGTGATTTCCCATGGGCAGCCATTGAGAACGTGGTGCTGAGCTATGGTGCGGCAGACGGTTCGCACTCCGACACCAGGGGGCTGGGCGCTTTGCAACCGCTGCTCGATTGGACTGGCTGGCTCGAAGGTATTGTTGCTATTTGCAGGGCTAGACAGAATGTGGTGTTCTCATTTGTATTAGAGTAGCCCAGTGGTTTTCAATCTTTTTTCATGCGTGGACCCCTCGAAACTTTTGAGTGGAGGTGCAGGCCCCTTTGGAAACCTTACAGAGAATCTGCAGCCCCGCCCCGGGATCCGCAGACCACAGGTTGAAAACCCCTGGAGTAGCGTGAGAAGCCCTAGCAAGACCTGGGGCCCCCGTGGGCCGGGCGCAGCGTGCACACAGGACAAAGGCAGCGCTCGCCCGGAAGCGTTTGCAGGCCTAGCCAGACCCGACAGGTGGCTGAAACAAACAAGCGGTGGCGGGGTGGGAGGGGGGGGGGGAATGCCAAGGTTACTAACATGGACCTGCCTCCCCATGGACTAGCCCAGAATGTGGCTCTGCTGGTCTCCCCAGGGAGCCTCAAGGAGGGGTTTGGAGGAGGCAGAAGGTGGGGGATTCACAGCTTTTCCTGGCGGGGCGGGGGGGGGGTGTGTGCATGACACAGGTGGGGTGGGAGGAAACAAGGAGGAGGATGGGCTTGTGGCTCTGGTGCTGGGCTGGAACTCAGGAGATCTGGCTTCAATTCCCAGCCCCACCCCAGGCTATCCAGATAAGTCTCTGAGGCCTTGTCTACATAGAAAAGCTTCGCTGGTGGAAACGAAGGGGTTAAACAGGTGAAGCTCCTGTGTGGCCACCCTGAGTGGTTTTATTTCCGTCAGCTTAAGTCAAATGGGAACAGGGATAAACTAACAACATCTGCAACAAGCCCCCCTTAAATTGCAATCAGTGTCCCCCCACAGGGGTTTAACTGAACCTGGGTGAGTGTGGGTAAAAATAGGGCCTACATCTCTCTGGGCCTCTGTCAAGGTTCCTTCCTCACTCTGAACTCTAGGGTACAGATGTGGGGACCTGCATGAAAGACCTCCTAAGCTTACTTTTAGCAGCTTAGGTTAAAACTTCCCCAAGGCACAAATTATTTTACCCTTGGATTTCCACTGCCACCACCAAACTTTATGTGGGTTCCTGAAAAAACGTAGTTTGGACACGTCTTTCCCCCCAGAATCCTCCCAACCCTTGCACCCCACTTCCTGGGGAAGGTTTGGTAAAAAGCCTCACCAATTTACATAGGTGACCACAGACCCAAACCCTTGGATTGTAGAACAATGAAAAAGCATTCAGTTTCTTAGAAGAAGACTTTTAATAGAAGTAAAAAGAAAAGAATCACCTCTGTAAAATCAGGATGGTGAATACCTTACAGGGTAATTAGATTCAAAACATAGAATCTAGGCAAAACTAGGCTGTCTAGGCAAAACCTTAAGTTACAGAAAAGACATACAGACAGGAATATTCATTCTATTCAGCACAGCTATTTTCTCAGCCATTTAAAGAAATCATAATCTAACACTTACCTAGCTAGATTACTTACTAAGTTCTAAGACTCCATTCCTGTTCTGTCCCCAGCAAAAGCATCACACAGACAGACACAGACCCTTTGTTTTTCTCCCTCCTCCCAGCTTTTGAAAGTATCTTGTCTCCTCATTGGTCATTGTGGTCAGGTGCCAGCGGGGTTACCTTTATCTTCTTAACCCTTTACAGGTGAGAGGATTTTTCCTCTGGCCAGGAGGGATTTTAAAGGGGTTTACCCTTCCCTTTATATTTATGACAGCCTCCGTCCCCCTTTGGAAATGGGGGTAACACTTCTCCCCTCCTTCTACCCGTTGTCTGTCTCCACCAGCTGGTCTGTGGAGCAGGAAGTGCCTTATGCTGTGTTTGTACAGCACCTCGCGCAGTTCGGCCTGTAGCCATCGCTCTGGAGCGGAGGTGAAGAGCGTGCTGAGGCAACTGCTCTGACAGGCTGGGAGTGGGGTTGGGATCTAGGTTCTCAGGTTCTGAGAAGGCAGCAAAGCAGAGTCGTGGACAAAAGGTACGTGTGCTAACAAATCCCTCAGTGTGGCCCTGGCAGGGTTTAACGGGTCCCTTCCTGGTGCCAAGGGGATGCAGCAGGTGCCCTGGGTGTGGCAGTGTTGGGCACAATCCTACTCCGAGGGAATTCAAATCAGCTGCCACCTGACCGTGTGCACATGGCGGGGAAATCACTGACTGGAGGCTAAGAGAAGGGCTTTGAGTCGGGGGGGTGGGGGAGGAGAGAGGGCTGCTTCTGATCCCATTTAGCACCAGTAAATTCACACCAGTTGGTTTCCCTGATGCACTGTTTGTAGATTAGTTATAACCCCACCGCATCAGTGAGTTTCACTCAGGGCTCTTCAGCTTCACAGGGCTTGAGGAAGCTTTAGCAACTCCCGGGAGGTATGGAAGTTACTCTGATCATCTCCATGTAACTGATGGATGCAGTGTTGTCCCCCTCCGCAATGGCCGCTGCTCATTCTGTTGCGTTTATTGGCAACCAAGGACAGGAGCCAGGAACAGAGCCCGGAGCAGAACCCCGCAGTTCCTAGTTCCTGCCCTGCCTCTCCCGCACTGCTCAGGTCTGCCTAGCTAGAGAGAGGAGCCTAGATGTCAATGTGCATTTCGGGGGAGAGGAGCTGGGACAGACTCAAACCGCCAAGCAACAGCGTCTCCCCATCCCCTTTTCCCCCTGCCCGTGGGGGCCTGAGCAGCTTGGGAGGTGGCAGTTAAAATCCTGCCGTGCTTCAGAGTGGCCCCAATGGCCTTTTAAACATGAATCCCGCAGCAGGGGGGGCAACGGGTTCCCCGTGCTGAGTCAGCCCGTGTGGGCTGGCAGGGGAGCCGCCCCTTGCACAGCCTCGCCCGCTGCGTGCTCCACCTCACCCCGGGGGCAGCGGGGAATGGGAGCGCTGACTAAACCTGTCCCAGGCCGCAACGTCTGCAACACCCCGCAACCCCGGGCAGGCCCCTAAGGCCGAGCGGAGACGGGCTGGGCTCCAGGGCTGGCAGAGCAGCCGTGCTGGGGTTAGCCTGGTGTGAGTGGGGGGGTCAGGTCCAACGTGAGCATGTGGCTCAGAGCACACATCCCTGCTGGGGCGAGATGACCGTGTGCTGTACCAGGGCTGCCTTTGCTCACAGGGAGTGTGAGTCCGGCTTCATCTCCTCTGACCCCCGCTGTGCAGAGAGGTGGGTGAGCATCTTCCATGCCCACGCATTGCCCTGAGACTTCTCCGAATGCGGGGGGCCCACGGGCATGAGGCAAAGCCGTGCTCCAGTGGATGAGTCCCAGGCACCCCCAAAGGGCAGCCAGTACCATGTGCCTCCAGCTTGTGATTTCGGTAGGGTCCGACATGCCCCTGGAACATGGCTGCCCGCCGGGGCAGATCCTGGCTTACACTGGGTCATATATTGTTTCAGCCCTGGAAACTGCTCACACATAGCAACTCTGAGCCACGGCCCTGCAGTGCTTTGTAAGCAGCGGCCTGAGCCTCCCCGGAAGCCATCTCAGGGTTACTGTCCCCATAACCAGACACACAGAGAAGGCAAGTGCCACTGTCAAGGCCCCCCAGCAAGTCACTGATAGCTCTGAGAACAGCACCACGGGTCCTGACTCCCAGCCCCCTGCGCCAGGTCCAGGGTGGGTGGCACCCTGATTCCCAGGGGTGTGACGAGAGTGACTCGGGTGCTTCAGGAAGACAGGCTTGTTCTACTAACCACGCTGACTGCCCTTAGCGTCCCGACAGCTCTGCACAGGCTGCTGGGCGGAGCAGGAGGCACGGTGCACAGGCTCCAGACTCCATTCGGCAGCAGGTTCAAAGGCAACCATGTCCGTGTGGGTTTCCTTGTCCATTCGCTCCAGCTGCTGCTGGTGAGAAGTTCCATCCTGTGGCCCGGGGCTGGGCTGAGAGCTCCCTCACTTACTGAGGGCGAGGGCAGAACCTGCAGGCTGCAGGGCTTGGCCTCAGACTGGCGAGGGCGAGGAAGAAAGTTCGCCTACAGGCAGGTGAATCCAGAACCATCTGTTGCAGTTTCTTGCATGTTGCTCGGTCAGTGTCAGAGACAGGATATTGGGCCGATGGTCTGATTCAGCCTGGCAGTGCCCGTGATCCTAACGTGTCCTGCTGCTATCGCTTTCTGTCACCGAGGGCCGCCAGCTGTGCTCCCGGCAGTACCGATGGGCTCCTCCTCCTTCCCTCCAGCTGCTGAGTTTCCTGCAGGGGCCAGTGGTACCACCTAACACTGAGCGCCAGGGCAGGTTGGACAATGGGGAAGCCGCTTCGGGACAAACTTCAAAATGTCCACGTTTTTTTCTTCTAAAATTGAGCCAATTTTTTTTTTTTGACATCTTTTACTAAACAGTTGCTGTCTGAAGTGTTGTTGTAGCCATGTTGGTCACAGGAGATGAGACAGACAAGACTGGTGGGCTCATATCGGTTATCCGACCATCCTCTGTTGGTGAGAGAGACAAGCTTTTGAGAGCTCTTCTTCGGGTCCGGAAAAAGCTGACGCACTCCGAGTTCCTTTCCCAGACCCGAAGAAGAGCCCCGGGAAGCTCGAAAGCTTGGCTCCACCACCAACAGAAATGTCGTTTGGCTGTTTCGAATGGAATTTTTCTGAAATTTCTATATTGATTTTATACTCCCGCACCCGTTTTGCCACTGACTGCAGTAGAAGGAACCAGGCCCGTTGCATTTTGCTTTGCTTTTTCATTTTCCCCTTTTGCCCCTCTGTTGCTTTGGCAAACTCTCTCCTCTTTGGAAAAGTTTTAGAGGATGGGAAAAGGGAAAATTGGGGGAGAGAGGCAGTACTTCCCTATCCCCCCCTCCGCAATGGCCGTTATTCATTCTGTTGCATTTACTGGCAACAAGGGACAGGGGGAGAAAACAGATGTTTCAAAATTTGATTATAATCAAAAATGAAATATTTCTAACAAGTAGAAGCTTTTCTAGTTTAGGGGGGGAAAGGCCATTAACGGATGGAAAAAAGTGTTGGAACCAAAGATGTCAAGCAGCTCTGGTTGGTGCTTGCACAGTTTCACGTGTTCAAAGCACTGCACAAATGTTGTGTGTTTGTATTGTGGTAGTGCCTAGGGGCCTTAGTCATGGATCAAGGCTCCGTGGTGCTTGGTGCTGCACAGAAAGACAGTCCCTGCCTCAGAGAGCTCAGCTACTTCACCCGCACCCCACCCAGTGCAGCAGAACAGGGGGTGCTCAGAGCTTTTCCAGAGTGGGCTGGGGTCACTACTTAATCTGTAATGAAAGAGGTGCTGGGGCTTAAGCAATTTTTTTACTTTTATAAGTGATGTGGCAAGCCCAGAGGTGCCAGGGCTTTGAACTGCCAAGCCTAGAGATGCCGGGGCTCAGCCCTGGCAAGTCCTGGCACACATTAAGCACTAGCTGTGGTTTTTACCTGAGAAGTTGTCTCAGGGACACCTCCTCTCTCCCTCTCGGTTGCACGTAGGCCACCTCCCATTCGCTGTCCTGCAGGCAATCGCACAAAGTGCTTTTGTGGAACAGTGCTATTAGACAAGCGTTTAATGTGGTGTTACATCCATGGCGTTTCCCCAGATCCTGGTGCTCCTCCCAGGCCGTAAATTAGGGGCTAACCCAAACCAGTGCCAGTGACAAGATAATGTGTAGCTGCTGCTGAGAGTGGGCGAGAGACCCTGACGTTGGGGAGCCACGTAGGAGGGACTCCCACTGACCCACATCCTCTCTCCTCCTTATTCATTGCAGAACCAGTCTGGGAAGCCTCTGTGCTCTTCTCCCAGCCCCTCTGAGCTGCCAGGGCGAGCCTAGGGGTGGGAGACCTTGCTGCAGCTCAGCCCAATGTGCTGGGGAACCGAGCTCTAATCCTGTAGCCGGAACCCTAAGTGTTAACTACCAAGATCGCCACTTAACAAGGCATGTCTGTGTCCGCTGGTAAAAGTGACCTGCAAAGAGAAACAAAAAACTGGGCTCATGCCCCTCTTTGGCTGCTTTGTTATATGGAGAAGGCCTAAAAAGCAGGGGGGGGGAATACATGGGAAAAGTCAAGCCCTGTCTCTCTGGTGACATTTCAAGAGCTGGGAGGGGGCAAGCTGAGCAACCGAGAGGGATTATCGAACTGTTTAAAACTTTTCTGTGTTTACCTTGTTTGTGTTACCACCCACGTCGTTCCAACACCCTGTCAGCCTCTCGGGGCAAAGCCTCTGTGGTAAAGTTTCAATGCCCTCTTCTCGACAGCCCTGAGACCTCCCAGACCTTCCCCAAAACCAGGAGATACAGCCCTAGATACTTCTAACATACGAACCCCACCAGGCAGAAATGATTCACTCTTCAGCCTTTTTTATTCATCAGCAAGCAGGCCAAAAGGGCACAAACACAGCTTGAGGGGGGTCCTTGGTGGCTGCTTTGAGCTGCTGTGTTTAGCAAAGCAAAGGAGAAGCAGCCCCAGCAAATTCCTCTTCCTGGCGCAGGGAAAGATGCTTCGCCAATGGGTTTCCTTCCGCGGGAGAAGAAGCGGTGCTGGGGGGGCCTCAGGGAAAAGGGGCCATGTGAGGATGGGGCCTCGGGGGGAATGGGTGGCATGAGGGCAGTGGCTTGGGGAGAAGGGGCAGAGCGGGGGCGGGGCCACAGTTCAGGCACCCACGCCCCCACCCCCCTTTTAAAGAGTGTCCATTGCTCCTGGCGTTGCTCAGGGGGATGGATCCCCCCGCCCCCAGTGGCGTAGCTAAGCCCATTTCAGTTTGTCGTGTGAAGCAAAGGGCTCCGCGTTGCCACGTCTGACTCCCTGTGTGGATCCCACCATTGCCTGTGGTGTGGGGGAAACTAACCCACAGAGAGAGGATCCAGCGCTCCGTAGGGTGCCAGGTCCTGGGGTCTCTTACTGCACCTTTGTACGGGGCCTAGGGCCGAGGGGGTCCTGCTGCATTATAAATATCGAATGACCTTTCAAGGGCATGGATCCCATCCCCGCCGTCCTTGGGGGACCGCCACACTGTAGTTCCCCAGCTGGAAATGAAGAGACCGGCCCGGAAAGCCCAGACCCAGGGCAGAGCTGAGCCAGCTGATGAGGATGTGACAAGCCCCTACCTGGGGTTTGGGTGGGGATGGAGAATGCAGACGGGGGTGGAGGGAGTAGTGGATTGATGGGCGGGGGTAGAGAGGAGACGAATGAATTAGTAAGAGTTGGGGGAACGGGACAGACTGGTGTCTGAGCAGAGAGAATATGGAATTGAATTGAAGGGTGTCGGGAATGCAGCATTGCTGGGTGTAGGGGGTGAAGTGGTTTGCAGGGCCCATCCACACCCATTCCTCCTCTGTTTCTGCCTGATGTGGGAGAAGGGAAGTGAGGATACCTCTCTGCCTGTGACACCCAGACACAGGTCCAGACTTGATGAGAGGAGTTGGAGCCTCCCCCTGAGGCCAGGGACTCCACCCAGCCACACCCACCACATCTGCCTCTCACTTGCCAGCAGAGCTGGAACAGCTTGGGGGTTAATCACAGAAATGCAGGGTTGGAAGGGCCTGCAAGAGGATATCAGATCCAGCTCCCCACACTGAGGCAGGACCAAATAAACCTAGCCCATCCTGGACAGGTGTTTGTCCAACTTCTTCTTTAAAACCCCAATGATGGGGAGTCCACAGCCTCCCTTGGAAGCCTATTCCAGAGCTCAACTGCCCTGATCGTTACAAAGCTTTTCCTAATATCTAACCTAAGTCTCCCTTGCTGAAGATTAAGCCTATTACTTGTCATCCTACCTTCAGTGGACAGGGAGATCAATTGATCCCCATACTCTTTATAACAGCCTTTAACACATCTGAAGGCTGTTAGCCGGTCCCTGCTCAGTCTTCTTTCTCAAGACAAAATACTTCCAGGTTTTTTAACTTGCCTCATAGCTCAGGTTTTCTAAACCTTTTATCAATTTTGTTGCTCTCCTCTGGACTCTCTCCAGTTTATCCAAATCTTTCCTTAAGTGTGGTGCACAGCACTGGACACAGCACTCCAGCTGAGGCCCCACCAGTGCCAAGTCGAGCAGGACAATTACCTCCCACATCTTCCATATGACACCCCTGTAAACACACCACACCCCAGATTCACAACTGCATTGTGTTGTTGATTCATTTTTAACTTGTCATCCATTGTAACCCCCAGATCTGTTTCTGCAGTACTGGCCACCTAGCCAGTTACTCCCTACCTTGTAGTCATGCACTTGATTTTGCTGTCCTACATCCAGTACTTTGCATTTGTCATTGGTGAATCTCATCTTGCTGATTTCACAAAATTTCTCCAATTTGTTAAGGTCCTTTTGAATTCGAAGCCCGTCCTCCAAAGTGGTAGCAATCCCTGCCAGCTTGGTGTTATCTGCAAATTTTATGAGCATCCTCTCCACTCCAGTATCCAAGTCACTAATGAAAAGATTGACTAGTACCACACTCAGGACCGACTGCTGGGAGACCTTGGTAGATACCTGTCCATGGTGAAGCATCTCATTTGCCATGGCTAGAAACCTGAATGCACCATGTTCCGGGTGAGGGTGGGGGTAGAAGTGGGAGGATGTACTGGTTCAGAGAGAGATGCTTTGTCCCCGCCCTCAATAATGGGGTCAGTCCTCCACGGGCTGCATGGGGAGGGCAGACGTGGCCTCATCAAAGAGGGAGTCACATCACAGAGTAATGTGGGCTCACCACGTGACACAACACACACTGTACCACATGGCCTCACAAAGCAGGTATTTGTTCCTGTGGCTCCCTGGCCCAGCATGACTGGAGTCCCCCAATGTACTGCCCACTGTAGGAGACAGGGACACTCCCCACTGAACCTCCCAGGCTGTTAGACCCTACACCCCCCATTCGCAGCCCCAATGCAGCCAAATGGGAATTCCTGCTTCCCCCCCCCCACCCACTCCAGCAGGGAGGGAATATCTCCAGTGGTGGGAGGGTGTGTGTGTGTTCTGGCCTTTTTCTGGAAGGATGGCAAAGGCCATCTGTGATGCTTTACCTCACAGTGTAGCAGCCACAAAGGGGTTAATGGATGGACCAGTTACTTCCTCAGTGGCGGTCTGGCAACAGCTGGGATAAAAGGCCAGGGCTCAGGCAGGGAGTAAGTGGCTGCTAGCAGCTATGGACAGGAGTCAGCAGGTGCTTGGCCAAGGACCAGAGGCTTGTCCTGGGCACAAACAAAGGGGACATTTCTTTCCCTCCTACCCTATGCGGTGTGGGGGACAAGGCCAGCCTTCCGGATGCTCGCACTGTCAGGTCTTGGAGAGACTCTTCTACAGGGTCAAGGAGCAGGTGCCTGGGCTCTTAACGGGCTGGGATATCATCATAAAGGTAGGCAAAGAATACATGGGATGGGGGAACCGAGTCACTCGCCCAAGATCTCAGTGTCAGAGCCAGGATTAGAAGTCCTGGCTCCTAGACTCTAACCACCGGACCAGGCTGCCTCTGCACTTGTATTGCAAGGGGTCTGCTAGTCACCTCATTCCAGCACATTCCTCACTTTCTCCTACTAGCTACAGTTCATAGCCAGGCTTAGCTCCTCTTGGCAAACTGCCATCCACCAGGTGTGATGAGCCCCCTCCGCCCTGCTCAGCAAACTCCCTTTCCAAGCGTTCCCCCTTTGCATCTTACCCCCAGCCCCTCCCCCAGCTCTGCCCTGGCATGGCTGTCCACTGCACCTGGGGACGGTTCTGTTCCCACAGCAGCCACACGCCGGGCTCCCTGCAGTGCAGAGCTCGTGTTCGGGGGCCTGCAGCGCTGCATGGGCGAGGAGGGATGGGGCAATTTGTCCCAGCCCTTATGTCCTGAGCATGTCCGGAGATCATGTAACAAGGACAAGGAGACACCAGCCCATTTCCTTTATGTCTGTCACAGCCTCTAAGAGCTGCCCCATGGGTGTTCTGCTAGCTGGGGCTGGGTGACGGGTCACTAGCTTTGTCCCAGGGAAAGAGGCAAGGAGGATTTCCCCCTTCCTCCTACTATCCTCTGGGGGTGCTTTAAACAAACTGGCCCTTGGCCAGCACCCCTTTCAAAGGGACACCCAGGGGACACGGAGGCTCCCTGGGCCTATGGCATCCTTTAGTCTCCCTTCTGCCACAGCCCTCCCCTCACCCCATGGCTGCCCACTGCAAGTGCTCAGAAGGTCAGCTCTGCCCTGATGTTGGTGCTGACATTACACAGCATCTCCCTAGCCCGCCTGGGTGATGGTCACCTGGTCAGTAGGTGAATGGCAGAGCTCTGGGGAAACCTTAGAGCATGGCTGGAAGCGGTTTGGTGAGCCGCTGTCTTCTGTACAAGTTACTCCTGACTCTATGCCCTAGAGTGGTGCCAGGGAGCACTGGGCTGGTGAAAGTGCCATCTTTTGATGAGCCACAAAGCTTTCGTCTCATTCGAGATATTTAAGCCTTGTCTAAATGTGAGCCCGTGACTCACTGACTTCAGAGGCGCTACCCGTGTGCTTGAAGTTCCATAAATGTGTAAGTGCCCCACTGACCTGCCGGCCTTTGCTTTTTTAGACACACTGCATCCAGAGACTCCACAAAGGCAGGCAAGTGTTGTGAGCCGCATTTTACAGAGCTGTGACCAGAACCCATGTTTCCGAGGCCAAAGCTTTCAAACATGGGTGAGCCGAAACCCATCCATAGCCACCAACATAAGTGACCTGATTTTCAAAGCTTCCGAGCAGACAACAGCTCCCATTGTCTAGGTTTACTCTGTCCTGCTCAGCACAGGGCGCTGGTCTTGATGACCTCTCCCAAGGTCCCTTCCAGTCATATGTTTCTGAGATTGTCTACACTGGAAGCCATGAGGGTTTGGCACAATTGGCAACCCTGTCACTTATTTAGGTGCCGAAGGATTTAGGAGCTGGATGTTAGTCCCCATTTTTGAAAATCTTGGCTGAGATCTTTTGGATTTAAACTCAGGAAGAGCTTTCTTCTTCTCAGAGGAAAGTAATAACTAGACAAGCTGCAAAGGGACAGACCTGGGCAAAATAAAAATTGTTTGTGAAAGTTGGGGAAAATGTTGAAGATGGTTTTGTTCCTGTGGTTTTTGAAATTGGCTTTTTCTAAATTTCCTCAGACTTTTCTCATTGACATTTTTTCACATTTAAAATTAGAATGTTCTAAAACACATTTTCAACTCTTCATAATCAAAATGGCCTCGTCCAAAAAATAACAATTTTTTTAAAAAGCACCATGTGACTAAGGTGACCAGTCAAAACTGCAAATGATTAAATGAAACTAAATTCTTGAAAAATGGAAAATTCCAAGAAAATTGAAACATTTTTGTAAAAACTTATTTTTAAATGCCATTTTATATATTATCTTTAAAATGCTATTAGAAAAATGACGACAGCTGTATTATAAGGGAGGTTGCAGTATTGCCATCAAAAAGCTAATTAAGCATAGGCTAGACGCTCACCTATTAGGGACCAGATGGTTTCATCACAGCCTGCTCTTCCACAGAGCAGCATATCACAGGACCAAGTGATCACCAGGGACCTGGGAGGGACGGAAGCTCCCTTGTATAACAAAGGCTAATGATGGGGTGTCATTTGGGACCCAGCCCACTCCTAGCACTGAGGAATAAATGGTGCCATGAAGGCCGGTAATGATCCCATGAGGAAGTAGTCGGTGTGACAAAGATGTAATTGGCCAGGGAGGGGAAGCTGTAGTTGGCCAGGGAGGGAAAACCCATTTTGCCTAATTTCAAGGCCACTCAGAAGTCACTGGGTTGGGAAGTTGAGATGGAATGTGAGCATTATTGCTTCCACCTAGGAGGCCCTGCAGGGAAAAGGGGGAGAGAGAAAGGTCTGGGGTATAGACCATGTAAAAATGAGAGTGTAGATGTGAGGGTCTTCAAGCATCTCAGCCAGGTGGGTGAGTATCACTATCCCCAGGACAAGCCCCTGGAGTGCAAACTGGGCACTCCATGGGCTTAAATGACCAGCCCGGACATCAATGAGGCTGCACCGCTTTGCCCCAGCTGAGGATCTGGCCCCAGCCAGGAGTTTGTTTCGCAAGCAAGTCTCCCGTGGAGTTTAAGTTGCAGGAAGAAAAGGTTCCAGGGCTCAGCCTAGTGTTTGGGATCCCAAACAGAACATAGTAATTCAAAGGGGCCGCAAAGCCTGCAGCTCAGTAGGGTTGTTTGTTCCCGTCTCGGTAGCGGTGAAAAGTCTGCCTTGGATTTGCAAGAGACGATGGGGTTCTGCATGGGAGACCACTCCAGAGTCGTTTTACCTGCAGCTTATGAAACCCTCTTACTATTGACTCACTGCTGGTGCTTTGCCAGGCTGTTCCAGCCCCAGCGACAGGATATTCGTATAGATCACCTTACCGGAATGGATGTAGAATCGGAGGTGCCGTCTTTCCTCTCCTTAGACTTTCACATGAGCGACGGGTGCCAGACTGACAGCTTTGAGACTGAGCCTCCCTATTTCTCTGTAGGCCAGCTCCAGCCAGGGAGGGGCAGTGTTGGCTCCCCCCTCTCCCCGCTCCCCCCCCCCCCGCTGCCTGGCCTCCACCCGGACCTGCAGGGGCAGCGTGGGAAGGAGCTCAGGCTTGCTCTGACAAGATGAGGTGTTCTGTGATGAGGCCACCAGGACACCAGGCACTGGACTGTGGTCCCATCACACAGGCCAGCAAAGAACCAGCCGATGGATGGTAAAATCATTCCTCATGCCCAGGCTGAGCTGAACTTGGACCACGGACCGAGCAGCGAAAGGCCCCATAGCCCAGCACTCCCCTGTGCAATGTGAATCTGGAGCCCTTGCCCTAAGCATGGCCTTCCTCAGCACAGCGCCCTGCCCTTTGGTCCCTCTGCTTAGCAGGGCTCCCCCCGGAGGGGCAGAGGGACAGGGAGTGAAAAGGGGAGAGGGCAGTGCAAGGGGAGAGGGCAGGGAAGGGGTGTCTTAGTGTCCGTCACAGTCTGACAGTTCCAATCGCCACTTTGTACTCAGAACCTACTCGCCAGGCCCCCGGGCAGCAGTCAGTGAGGCCGTGTGGCCCTTGGGTAGGAGCACAGCTACTGTCAATAGTAATCACTGATACTCTGGTAGCCCCCAGCCCATTGCGCTGGGTGCTGCACAAACCCAGACAGACAATCCCCTGCCCCAGGGGGGTTAGGATCTGAAAAGGGCAGGCAGGTGGAGGACTGGGGATGGGCTAAAACCAAACCTGGCGGGAGGTCATTTCGGTGAATTCTTGCAGCTGCCAAACACACCAGAGTCCCAATGGGTACACGTCGCCCCGTGAAGTTGGCTAACCTGGCTGCCTGCTGGGGTGGCCTGGCTTGGCCTCAGTGTCAGGTTTGGCAGGTGTGGGTTGTAGTCTAAACTCTTAGGCTAAGTCGATGAGCACGGTGCGGCCAGGCCCAGTCTGCACGTGCGCTGCACCATTCCTGACCCCTGCTCTCAGCACGAGGTAATGTTTCTAGTGTAAGCCAAGCCCCAGTAATGGGCACATGGGAATACTCCTCCCTTGGGATCTCTCCAGTCCCTCCTCTGCAGGAATACTGGGACAATCTCACAAGCTGCATGTATAATGCTGACAGACCCTAGTCAGCAGCAGGCGGGATCGAACCTGGGAACTTAGTGCGTGAGCCTCTACTGCATGAGCTAAAAGCCAACTGGCTGTTAGCTACGGCTGTAGAGCAGATTCATTTTATCTCTTTTTTAGGTGGTCTTGGTGCCACTAGATGGGACAAAACACCACACCCAGGAGGTGTGTGGGTTACACTTGCATCTAAGCTACCTCCTTCCGAACCCCAGCCAAGAGGAGCCCTGCTGCCTGGCAGAGGGCACTGATATGAGAAGGCTGGCTCCTCCTTCGTGTCTCTGCCGACAGGTCTCTTTCAAGCAGGCCCTTTCGGGGGCATGCCACAAGTTGGACTCGTTTCAAAGGTGGCTTCTCTTGCGTTGTGCCACGTACACCGGCTCCGTCCCGGCTACACGGCGCCCCTCCGCTCCGGGGGCTCCATCCCTGGTGCTCCTTTGCAGCTGGGCATCGTCTTCTCTTGTCCAGAATGTAGGAGTCCCAGCGTTTGTGTGACCCTATCGCACACACCCACCCTGCCTGGCTTACCTTGGGCAGCCTATATGCCAGCAGGCTTCTTGGAAAGCCCGCAGCATCACAGGCCCTGGCAATACCTGATGCCTCCTCCATAAACTGAGTTCCAGCATCACCCCGCCCACTGGCAGGAGCTTCTCTGTTGTTGGGCTGGGCCATCACTGCAGCCTCCAAGCGCTTCCCAGGGAAACAGCTGTCCTCTTGGTCACCAGCAGGGACTGAACTGAGCCGAGGACATGGGTGGCTACAGCTTGAGCTAAGGGACTAACCCTTCTAGCTGGGAGCAACGAGACTGCAGTCTGCTGTGGCTGGGGGCACAGAAAGGGATTCACAACGCAGCGAACAGTGGGTTACACCCAGTAAACTGGCTCTGGTTCCTGGGGGATCAGCAGGCCCGTCTAGCTGGCTCCGTTGCCTGGTGGTTCCCTCCAGTACATTGTGCAGTGTGTATTTACCTTTCCCCTCCACTCCCATGGCCCGGCGTCAGCCCCCTTCATTTGTTTGACCATTAGGAGGGTGGAAATGCTCATGGGGTTATTGCTCTGTAGCTTTGTGCACCCCAAGCACCTGGGTGGGGGCAAGGGCTGCTATCCAAAGACATTGGTAGCAATAACCATGCTCATTCGTCTTGGGGAGGGTTTGGTTCCTCCAGAAGCCAATTCAGAGGGCTGGCTAGGTGAATGCCCCAAACTGGTCTGGCATGTTTAAACACGCTTAGATGTCTTCAAACAGCTCCCAATTAATCCCATACATGCAAATATGCTCCTATGAATAATTAGTCTATGTATCAAGGGGACCATTGCATAGGAGATTCTTCCTCCCACCTTCTTCCGCCCCGCCAAAGCAAGACACTTCCAATTGCAGCTCCCTTCCCGGGTTCGGGACAGGTGTGATTCTGCTGGCTGCAAGAGAGTTTGAGCCACTAAACTCTCAAGGGTCGGTGCAGAATAGCACCCTGAAATGTCCCAGGGGGCTTGATCTCTCAGCTGCTAAAGGGGCACCTGGGGCCTCATCCTGCATTGCTTGCCAGAGTTATGGAGTGTTGCGGGTGTGCCAGGATCAGGCCCTTGCTTCCAGCTTTGCCCCGGTCTCTGTCTCTGTCTCTCTAAGCTGATGTGGCTTTTCACTCAAGGCTGCGGCTTACAAGATTCTCCAGACCCAGGATACCTTGGGCAGCCTATTCTCCCCATGACCAGTACAGCCTGGCTTCGGGGCATCAAAGCTACCCCGAAGGATCCAGCAGGGGCTGACGTTCTCCTGTCTACACTCCTCCCTCCGCAAAGCCCAGCCGTCCCAGTGGCTTCATTCCCAGCCAACCCGTCTGGAGAAGGGTGGTGCCTCCCCAGGGCGTTGCCCAAAACTCTGATCCAAGCTCCTGTGAGGTTCACGCACGCTCAGTCCCCTTCCCCTCCCTCTCGCATCCTCTGTCTCCACACCTCTCGATGCGCTCCCAGGGGCCGGCTGAGCCCAGGGGCTGCCCCATGACAGGCAGTCCGTTCTGGGGGGATTTCCACTGGCAAGCTGCTCTCGGAGAGATTCCCAGCCTAAGAGGTTCCGACCCGAGAGCTCCTGAGCTTTTTGGTGCTCCCATGGCTCTGCTACCGAGATCATCGCGCTGTCTCCTCACTTCCTGGATCCCTTCCTGGGCTGCCTCCACCCTGCCCGTGTCTGGGCCCTCCTCTCCTGTGCCCTCTACACTCCCTGGGCTCCCCGCAAGCTTCCCTCCTGGCACCCGTCTCCTTTACCCACTCCCGACAGGTGACCACCTCCACCACCCCTTCCAGCCAGAATGGCCACTCAAGCAATCCAGGCTGAGCCCCCGGCCTCTCTTCCTTGGGACTCTGACCCACTCTGGGTCCCATGCAAAGCCTGCCCTGTGTGCGTCTGCTTATCGTATCGTGCCAGCCTGTGGCTGCTGGCTGTTGGCCCTCCAAGGCAGGGACATGGTCTTGTTTGGCCCAGTTCCCCGTTATACAGAACTGCGCTCCCTGCCAGCCTCCTGTATGAATAGTGGGCCAAAGCCAGCCCAACCGCCGAAGATGGAAGGAGGGGAGAGAAAGGGAAAAGGAGGAAGAGACAGGGAAGGCCTGCGGGCTGACACGGAGATGCATAGGCCAGAAGGGAGCCCAGCGGGAGCGGAGTCAGTTCTGATGGCGCAGTATTGCCTCTTTTAAAGCCCCCATGGCCATCGCCTGACGCAATGGCCCAGCCTGCTCACAGGTTCCTCTGCGGCTGGCCCAGCCCACAGGCCCAGCACACGTGTGGGTGTAGCCGCGGAGGGTTGGGATGGCAGGTCGGGGCAGTTCAGAGCAAGCGAAGCTCTGAGAGAGGCCTAGCACCTCCCCAGGGCCTGGCTTGCCAGCTTGGTCTCCAGCCCTTGCCAAGGTGCTCGCTGAGCAGCGCCCCTCGGAGCTGTATAAGCCGGGCTCCACCACAATCCCAGAAAGTACAAACTTGTCTCTGAGGCGATTACATTTTAAACCACACACACACGCAACAAAGGCACAGCAACCGGTTGGATCAGCTCAGTGGGTGTCACCCGCACCCAGACCGCAGACACAGTTACTGCACAGTTAGGTTCGTTGGCCCATCTGGCTGTGGAAGGGGAGATCTCCCTGGGACCTCGGAGGCGCTGGGCCACGGCGTGTGGGAGTTTGCCTCCATCCGTCGTCGGGAGAATGCTGCAGGGCACCATGCGCTCCAGGGCGGCGGGCACCGTACGTCTCCACGTCTATTTTTTCTCTCTCGGCTCCCTCGGTTAATAAGGCTGCAGGATTTTCCGACTCAGTCAGCGGGCTGCTGGGCTGCTCTGAGCCCGTGTGGGTCGGGGGTGCTGTCAGGGGCACCTGCAGCCAGTGTAGTAATGTCCACGGGAGTGGGCAGGGTCTGAGGGCATATCCTGGGGTGGAACCTGCAAGGTATGTTGGCCTCCCCACCCCCTTGCAGTGGCCGTGGGCTGGCACTGATGAGCCCCAGCCCAGGCAGAAGCAGAACAGGGCACGGGCTTTGGCACGGGCACCAGAGTGGTCCTGCAGGTGACGGGTGACTGGAGCAGAGGTGATGGGGGTGAGGGAGGGTGTCAAAGCAGCTGACTCCCTAAGGCAAGGGCTATTGCCACCTTCCGTGCCTGTGTCCTGGGATGTTTGTGTGCAGCCCCATGGCTTTTGACGGAGCTGGTCCAGGCAAGTCAAAAGAGACCCAGCCCAAGGCCCGGGCCACCCACTAATTTTCCAGCTCTTTCAAGACATTGCAGCTGATTATAAAGGGCCCAGTTGCTCCTCTCTGCGAGCAGCTACTGAGGTGAATCACCCCTGTGACTCCAAAGACGCTACTCGGGTGGGTGGCTGCTCATCAGTGGTGTGGCCCAAAGAGATTAGCCCAGCTTGTGTAGCTGAGGGGACAGATCTCTCAGCTGGGAGTCACGAGAGCTGGTTTCTGGTCCTGGCTCTGCCGCCAGACAGCTGAGGGTGTCCCTGGGCCAGTCACGTCACTGCTCCTTGCCTCAGTTTCCTGATGTGTGCAATAGCTATACTGGTACTAAGCACAACAGGTGTTGAGCTCTAGCTGCGTTGTCACCACTGGGTGAACAGAAAGGGGAGTCGGGAGAGAGTGAAGGTGCAGTGTGGGGGATTCCATGGTGGGAGTTGCGTGAACCTTTTTGGAGCCCTGGCTGCTAGAAGCCAGTGAAGGGTGCAGGCAATGCCTCCCTCCTGCTCTTAAAAAACATTAGGGAAAGGGCATAGCAGGAGTGTTCCCTGGCCAGGGTTCAGAGCCGTGTGGCTGCCGTGACAAAGATGGGCAGGGGATGGGGAGCACCAAGGGTATGGCAAAGGCGATGCTGCAGGATGCCTTTGCTGGCTGGGTGAGAAGGGATAGAGTGTGGACAAGTGAGTGGAGCAGAGGGGGGGATAAATGGGGAAGGGTCTGGGCAGAGGTGTGGCCAGACAGCTCTCCTGGCTGGGGAAGAGGGCGTGGGGTGTCCCAGAGCCGTGGTTTGTAAGGAAGATGTGTGTGCCTCCCGGTGGTGGGTGATGGTGTGAGTTTATCTCAGCCGTTCACTAAACAGAGCTCATCCCGCTCCCCAGCAGCTGCAGGCTCCTCAGCCCGCCTGGTAGCTCTCATGTATTGTCCCCACAGCACAAATGGGGTCAGCTCCTTGGCCTCACTGGAGTTATAAGAATGGCTATTCTAGGTCCATCTAGTCACTATCCTGTCTTCCAGCAGTGGGCAATGCCAGGTGCCCCAGAGGGAATGAACAGAGCAGGTAATTTATCAAGTGATCCATCCCCTGTCGCCCACTCCTACTATCTGGCAGTCAGACTTAGGGACACCCAGAGCAAGGTGTTGCATCCCTGACCATCATGGCTAATAGTCACTGACAGACCTGTCCTCTGTGAACATATCTAGTTCTTTTTCAAACCTATAGTCATACTTTTGACCTTCACAACATCCCCTGGCAATGAGTTCCACAGGTTCACTCTGCAGTGTGTGAAGAAATACTTCCTTATCTTTGTTTTAAACCTGCTGCCTATTAATTTCATTGGGTGACCCCGGTTCTTGTGTTATATGAAGGGGTAAATAACACTTCCCTATTCACTTTCTCCCCACCATTCATGATTTTATAGACCTCTAGCATATGCCCCCTTGGGCATCTCTTTTCTAAGATAAACAGTCCCAGTCTTCTTAATCTCTCCTCATATGGAAGCTAGTCCATGCTCCTAATCATTATTGTTGGCCTTCTCTGTACTTTGTCCAATACTAATATATCTTTTTTGAGATAGGATGACCGGAACTGCACGCAGTGTACAAGGTGTTGAACCATTTATATAGTGGCATTATGATATTTCTGTTTTATCAATCCCTTCCCTAATGGTTCCTAACACTGTTAGTTTTTTTGACTGCCACTGCACATTGAGTGGATGTTTTCAGAGAACTATCCACAATGACTCCAAGATCTTTCTTGAGTGGTAACAGCTAATTTATACCTCATCATATTGTATGGGTAGTTGGGATTGTTTTTCAATGTGCATTGCTCCTCACTTATCAAGATTGAATTTTATCTGCCATTTTCTTGCCCAGTCACCCAGTTTTGTGCAATCCCTTGTAACTCTTCACAGTCAGCTTTGGACTTAACTATCTTGAGTAATATTGTTTTGGCAAATTTTGCCATCTCACCGTACACCCCTTTTTCCAGACCATTTGTTGAACAGCATTGGTCTCAGTACAGATCCTTGGTGGACCCCACTATTTACCTCCTTCCGCTGTGAAAACTATTTATTCCTACCCTTTGTTTCCTATCTTTTAACCAGTCACTGATGTGAGAGAACCTTCCCTCCTATCCTATGACTACTTAGTTTGCTTAAGAGCCTTTGGTGAGGGACCTTGTCAAAGGCTTTCTGAAAATCCAAATACACTGTATCCACTGGAACCCCTTGTCCATGTGCTTGTTGACCCCCTCAGAGAATTCTAATAGATTGGTGAGGGATGGTTTCTCGTTCCAAAAGCCCTGTTGACTCTTCCCCAACTTATCGTGTTCCTCTATGTGTCTGATAATTCTGTTCTTTACTATAGTTTCAACCAATTTGCCTGGTACTGAAGTTAGGCTTACTGAGTTGTAATTGGCAGGATCAGGGCCGTCCCTCGCTATTCCGGGGCCCTACGCAGCCCCCCTGTGTGGAGACTGTGTGGGTCCCCAGGCCTCCGTGGTGGTGGGGAATGCGGGGCTGGCTTGGGGGACAGGGGGGAACCGCCTCCCCAGCAGTCACCGGCGGTGCGTCTGGGGCTGGGTTGCTGCACTTCCCGCAGCCGGTTAACGCAGGCCCAGCCCTGCTGCAGTCCTCAGGGGAGTGGGGGCGGGCCTGGGGCAGAGCAGGGGGTGGGAAGAGGTGGGGCTGGAGCAGGGGCGGAGCAGGGCAGGGGCTTTGGAGAAGGGGTGGAAGGGGGTGGGGTGGGAGCGAAGCGGAGTAGGGGTGGGAAGAGGCGGGGCGGGGGCGGAGCAGGGGCGAGGGCCATGGGGAAGAGGCGGGGCAGGGGTTGGAGCAGCACACAGCTGCGCAGGGCACCAGGAAATTTGGTGACTCACGGTTCCTGGTGCCCTACGCAGATGCATACTTTGCGTATGGGTAGGGATGGCCCTGGCCAGGATCGTCTCTCGAGCTTTTAAAAAAAAATTGGTGTTACATTAGCAACCCTCCCATCATCTGGTGCAGACGCTGATTGAAGCCTTACGTTACATACCACAGTTAGTAGCTGTTCCAATTTCGCATCTGAGTTCCTTGAGAACCCAGGGGTGAATACCGTCAGGTCCTGGTGACTTGTTACTGTTAAAATTATCAACCTGTTCCAAAACCTGCTCGCCTGATACCTCAGTCTGGGACAGTTCCTCAGATGTGTCACCGAAAAAGAATGGCTGAGTTGTGGGGATCTCCCTCACAGCCTCTGCCATGAACACTGGTGCAAAGAATTCATTTTGCTCCTCCCCAACCGCCTGGAGTCCTCCCTGACTGTCCAGTGCCCCCACGGATTGTCTGGCAGGCTTCCTGCTTCTCATGCACTTAAACTTCTTTTTATATTTGTGTCTTTAGCTAGTTGCTCTTCAAATTCTTTCTTGATCTGCCTTATTAGACTTTTACACCTGCATTTACCCTCCTTCCATTTTCCTCACTAGGATTTGACTTCCTGTTTTCAAAGGATGCCTTTTCCCTTCTAGCCACCTCTTTTACTCGGCTGTTTAGCTCTGGTGACATTTGGGGGGTGGGGGGTTGTCAGATAATACATGTAGTTTGAGCCTTTGCTATGGAGAGTTTTCACAATTTTCTAAGCAGCTGGTTGGCATTTCACCTTTGTGATCTTTCCTTTTAATTTCCATGTAACTAGCCTCCTCGTTTGTATGTGGTTCCCCTTTTTGAATTTAAATGCTACTGTGGGGGTGTTACCCCAGCTTGGGATCTGGCCCATAGTCGGGTAGCTGGGAGCTGATCTCCACCAGGCCTGTGGCCTCCTAGGGTACTCTCACCTCAGCACCCAGATCCCTGCGTTGTCCAAGGAGAAATTTAGCTCCCAGCGTCAAGGATTTAACGCATCGTACAAGGAGAAGTCAGGCTAGGGCAGTAGTCTTTGATTTCTGGAGACTGGGGTCGAGTGAACACGGGCTGGATGGAATCGGACACGTCCCGCCCCTGGCCTCAGGGCTAGGGGAGCTGAGCGTGCACCAGAGCAGGAGGGAAGTGCCTTGGGAGTGAGGTGAGGATGCTGTGCGCCAGGACATCAAGAGAAGGGGGCTGCAGGCAGGTGCGCTGGCAGAGCTGCAGGGGGCTTCAGGCAGGGTTTGGATGTGCCGGCAGAGCTGGCTCGAGGAAGCTTGTATGGCGCCTGTCCCCATGATGCTCTCTGCATTCTCCCAGCCCTGCTTTCCCTCTCGCCAACTGTCCAGCACTTTCATGAGCTCTATCAATTCACCACTAATTTCAATTTGAAATAAAAAGGAAGGGGTGTCCCAAGCTGGCCTTTCTTCAGCATGTAGTGACAGGTCTAGTGCCATCCCCTGGGCACGCCCCATGGCACGGTACGTTTCCTCCCAAGCTCGGCAGTGTGCTGTGTTCCCCCGGGTCGCAGGCTGGCTGGCCGGGTGAGCTCCCTGGCTGAGACTGAATCTGCCCATTGGGCTGCCCACAAGGGACCCACTGCCCACGACTGACCCTGGGAACACGGGCGCTGTGGCAGAGCACAGCTCCCGTCACAGGGTACGTGCCCAGGACGCACCTGGCCCGTTCACTCAGTCATGGGGAGCTGTGCTCTAGGAAGGCACCAGCAGCAGAGAGGCCTGTTTCTGGGCCACGCTGTGCCTGGCGCACCCTGCTGCCGAGTACCTGCTGAGTGGGGAGGAGCGTCTTGTGGGAACTCGTTTCCCCTGGGGAGGAACCTGCTGCTTGCTGAGGAGCTGGGGCACTAGGCGTCTCTCTGCAGCGAAGGGCCAGTGCAGGCTTGTGCTGGGAGAGCTTCTCCGCTCTGTGTCCCTGCCCTCTCCCCAGGGGGAGGCCGGGATCCACACGCAAGCCCAGGCTTTGCGGGGCCTAAAAGGATCTTCCAGGAGGGGGGAGCAGAGAGCCCTGTATGCCCCCCGCAGAGCCAGCCAGACTGATCGCACTGGGGC
Source organism: Eretmochelys imbricata (assembly GCF_965152235.1). NCBI lineage: Eukaryota > Metazoa > Chordata > Testudines > Cheloniidae > Eretmochelys > Eretmochelys imbricata. The sequence continues at coordinate 19,460,475 of NC_135577.1, forward strand.
AGGGAGTGTTTCCTTAACAGCAGGGCACTCCAAGCTGGGGAGACTCGTGAGCCAGCCCCGTGCACTGCTGGGGCAGGAGACTCTGTCCTGGGAGAGGCCATGGCAGGTCTCACCCTGACACCGGAGCTTGGCCAATAAGCCAAGGGGAAGCTGGGAGTCAACACCTTGGGATCTGGCTCCTCTTCCTCCCCATGCAGCTGTTGGAGCTGGATGCAGGCAGGGAAGCTGGTGGCTGATCAGATCCAGGTCTCCATTACCACCCATGTCTCCAGACCTGCCCCCACCAAGGCCTTGGCAGATGCTTGCAACAGGCCTTTGTGAATCCCTGGTGCCTGGCTCACAGGACTCCTGCTGCTGCTCTGGCTGAGTCCTTTGTCCCGTCTGGTCCCAGCTCAGGGATGTGTGCCCACCCGCAGGGCCGGGACGCCCCTCTCCTGAAAGCAGCCCCGGTTGCTCTGGGAGCCAGATTGCCTGTGGCACAAGGAAACGCTCCACGGGGTCAGTGACTAACAGTGGCTGACAGCCACTAGCTCATGCTAACAATGTCATTGGGGAAGACCAATGATGGTGACAGCTCAAAGCCCAAGGTCCCCTTCCCCCGCTGCCCCGCTCCCTTGCAGTCAGGGTTGGCTGCCCTGGGGCATGCTGTACAGCCAAGCTAAATTCTAGGGATGAGCAAAGGGAGTGGGGCTTGGGCGAGGCATCTTGGCCCTAGCATGGATTAACCTTTCAAGTGCCAAGATGGCACGCTCCTCCCTGGGATCTGGATGGTGGAGGGGGCTGATGCAGGCACTATCCATCTCCTTCCCCCTCCGGGCTGCCTTCTGGACTCCCTTTCAGTTCTCTGGCTGTGATCTGCCCCAGGGAAGCAGGTACAGCAGGCCAGGAGTAGAGGGACTTTCCTGAGGGGTGGCAGGGAGTTGGGCCAATCAGGAGTCACGCCAAGCATGAGTCTGCCCTCCCAGCAGCCTCTGCTCCCCACCACAGCACCCCACTGTCTCCCCCAGTGCCTTGGAAATGGGCCAGCGAACTTGGGGATTCCTAACCCTGGTGCAGTTAGTTTGCGTTATTAGTGTTTTTTTGAAAGGAAACGTGTGTGCACAGTTAAGCTCTGTGCTTCCCTTGCACCTGCTTGGCCAGGAGTGGGGCTCTCAGGGCTTCCAAGCTCCCTGCCATGAAGCTGAGACCCTGGAAGTCCCAGGATTGGATGTGGGGCCAGGAACCTCAGGGCTACCAGCCTCCTGGTCCAGCTGCCTTACGCCTGCCGTGTGGTGCACCAGCTGGCCCTGCAGCGTAGAAGCCCTGGGCCCCTGTCCTTGGGGCAGTCCGCATGCCAGGGTTGCCCAGCTACTGATTCAAATGTATGTGCTTTTTGTCAATTTCAGCCAGGGTCTATGGGAACAAACAAACATAGTTCTGGAAACACCATGTGCCTGTGACTCCAAAACTAAAAAACTTCAGAATTTCTGCTTCAAAATCTTGAAAGTTCCCGCAGACTGGAAATCCTGCGTGTCGGCCAGCACTAGCAAGAATCTCCCTTTTTGAGCTGATGGAGGAGAAGGGCTGAGGGGCCTTTCTAGCGGGGCTGCTTCCTGAAACAAGTGGGTTCTCGGGAAGGTTTTGATGCCAGGGCATTTGGGGAGCATTAATTAGAGGTGTGCAGGGAAGCATGAAAGGAGACGTGAAGAGGGGAGTGGCTGAGACGCTTGGGTGGAGCGCAGGTGGTCGGACTGAGTGCAGAGGATCACATCTTTCATCTGAGGATCTCAAAGCAATTCCCCCGGCATGGGTCGGTATCATTAACCGAGCAGCACAGACAGGTTATTATGTTTGTAGTGCTGGAGGTGCACGCAGGTTAAAACAACTTGCCCAAAGGTTGTAACAGTGAGTCAGTGGCTGCATAAGGAATAAAAGCCCGGTGTCCTGGCTTTCAGTGGCTTATGCTAACCACTAGACTTCATTGCAACAGAGGTGGGGAGGGGAGCCAGGGTTCTAGCAGCAGGCTGGAAGTTATGGTTTCAAGCCAAAAGATGATAGTTTTCCCTATAAACACCCGTCGCTAGACACCAGCTTCATTTCCTGATTACAGAGGTCTTGAGTTGGAAGCTTTCCTCGTGCTCTGCTGTGGCTCATACCATCATGGAGCTGTCTTCTCCGGTGGTTTGAGTGCTCCTGCTCTCTCCTGTCCTTTTCTGTCTCTGTTCCCTATTGTCCTCCTTTGTGCCCTGTGTATTCTTGTCTTCTTCCCAGGAGGAGGTGAAAGCTGCAGCTGCCTCCTGCCCCATTGAGCAAATAGGGTGGGTCAAAAGGGCTCCCATCGACCCCTTCCCTCCTGTCCTCATGCTGTGGTCAGGCACTATCTGGCCAGAAGAGGCTTGTCCGTCCAACTCAAACTTGTTCTGCATGCAGAGCTCTGAGAGCCAGTCGCATCAAACCTCCCACCAAATGAAAGGACCAGGATGGGTCAGGGGATTGTTACAAACCCCAGATTTAGGGGCACTAAGGCTCACCCAGCTTTTGGAGGTTGGCCTGGGCCAACAGCTCAGATCCAGACTCCCCTGAACTTTGTTGTGGTGGGGAATTCAAAATCTGGCTCTGGAGTTTGTACAGGGTGCCTGTTATAAGGAGCTGAGCCTCCCTGGAGCCGAGCTCTGAGCAGTTCAGAATCTGGATCTGACTTTTTATATGCTGGGAGCATCTCTCATGTCTGGTGAGTCTGGGCCCAGCTGTAGTTTCATGTCATAAGAACAGCCATACTGGGTCAGACCAAAGGTCCATCTAGCCCAGTGTCCTGTCTTCTGACAGCAGCCAAAGCCAGGTCCCGTAGAGGGAATGAACAGAACAGGTAATCATCAAGTGATCCACCCCTGTCGCCCATTCCCAGCTTCTGGCAAACAGAGGCTAGGGACACCATCCCGGCCTATCTGGCTAATTGCCATTGATGGACCTATCCTCCATGAATGTGTCTAGTTCTTTTTTTAACCCTGTCTTGACCTTCACAACATCCTCTGGCAAGGAGTTCCATAGGTTGACTATGCATTGTGTGAAGAAATACTTCCTTTTCTTTGTTTTAAGCCTGCTGTCTATTAATTTCATTGGATGACCCTTTGTTTTTGTGTTATGAGAAGGAGTAAATAACACTTCCTTATTTACTTTCTCCACACCAGTCAAGTTTTTATAAACCTCTATCATATCCCCCCTTTGTCGTCTCTTTTCCAAGCTGAAAAGTCCCAGTCTTATTAATCTCTCCTCATATGGAAGCTGTTCCAGACCCCGAATCATTTTTGTTGCCCTTTTCAAACCCCAGGACACACAGACTAATTGGATTTCAATTCCTTAGTACCTGTAACACCATCTCACTAGTTCTCCAGTCAGCTAGGGAACCTGCCAGGAGAGGTGTATTGAAGGACACAAATTTGTAATGTTAATAACCAACCAAACCTTTCTGGCTTTCTTCAAATCCCATAGGAAAAATAAAAGGACACAATCCCACTCAGCACCAACATGCTTTAAAAGTGAACTGCAAAAATGACTGGTGGAGCAAACACAGATAATGTTCTAGCAGCTGTGTGATCAGTAAGGTCAACGGAAATCGTGACATCGGCTTAAAAATCACAGGATTTTTAAAAATAACAACTGTGTGGTTCCTTTTCTTTGCTTTCTAGTTTCTGAACCTTTAGGGGTCACGTTTTCAAGCTATTCTCTGCAACCAAGAAGGCTAGAAACTCTGTTTTTTGTTTTTTAAGGGAAAGCTAAGAGACTAACATAATCGTATGGAGTTTAGGAGTTGGGGCTTTAAGAAAACACTATCACATGGAAAAATCACAAGGGTTGGCAATGCAGTGTGTGGAGCAGGCAGGAATGTAGTAGTGAAGGGGCATGGCCTAGTAGATGGAGCCTAGGGCTTGAGAACTTCCAGCTCTGACTCACTGGCTGAACTGGTCACCACTCTAGAGGCTCCACTTTCCCACTTCTAAAGCTGGGGCTGGTCTATCCTGAGGGTGTTGAGTGTTTGGAGTTAGTCAGACAGGGCTTAATAGCCGGGTGCTCAGAACAGTGGGGCAGTGCTGGCCTGCATATCCCTTCTCTCATCAGATTGGGGGAAGCTAAACAACTGGGCCTGGCAATTAATTGTTATGACTCTGCCAGGCCAGCACCTTTGATCAGGGCATCACACTGTGCTTCACAACCCTTCGTTAATTACACTCTGCCAGGAAGACAGGATTGTCTGCAGCATGCACCTGAGTGTCACTTGCTGGCTCTGTGCAGGAGTATTACAGGCAGGACAAGCTGCTTCCCCCTCGGATTAATAGGCCACTGTGATGCTCAGGGGTGTGGAGGGAGTGGCTCTGCTTCCTGGCCGCAAGGGATGCCCTTCATTTGATATTAACAGTAGGACCTAGGGAGCTGGGTGCCGCACAGAGACGGGGGAGAGACAGCCCCTGCCCTAAAGAGCTCACTGTCTAAATAGAACAAACGCAGGGTGGGACAAAGGAAGGATGATCATCCCCAGCTGAGAGACGGGGGAACCAAGGCATAAAGAAATCAAGGGCCAGGCTTACAAAAGTGCTTTGCACGCAGGGAACTGAGCCCTGCGTACGCACCCAGAGTCAGTATTTGAGGCAGGGATTGAACCCAGATCTGCTGAGTTCTGGCCCAGTGCCATCTGCTCTCCTTGCTGGGCTGCCCTGTGCATCCAGGCTCAGGAGTTTGACTGTATTCTCCCTAGCATCTTGGCCCCACCACGCACCGGGTGTCTGTGTTAGAGCACCGCGGCTTCGGCACAGGTGCAATCAGCGCTCAGCTGGGGATACAGACAGTCAGCGGGCTGGCGTGTGCAGGGATTGCAGGCCCAGGCAGTGGATGTGGGTGTTGTGCTCTTCTTCTCTCAGGGAGGATGAGGGGGGCTGCCCCCTCACTCAGCTTCATCCTGGCCCAGTGCGGGCACCTTGATAATGTGCCCAAGTGATGGCGCTTCCTGTTAACTTTTATTGTCTCCCCCCCTCACCCTTGTTCACGCCACATCTGCAGAATGCCTGCAGCTCAAACACTGGCCATACCCCACACGGCCATCCGACACTTGCTAAACTCCACTTTAAGTCACTGGCCAGCTACTGCTGCCTGGCCACCCTGTGCACCACCCACCACAGCCCCCAGCCACAGCCCCCCTGCCCTGCCCACCACACATCCCAGCTGGCCCCCAGGCACTGCCCACGTACACCGCCCCAATGGCCGTCAGACATGGTCCCCACGCACAGCCTCCTTTGCTGACTCCATTATCAGACTGTGCCATTACGCTTGCGGCTACCGTTCCATGAGAACATTCTCTGTGGGTCCTTGCCCCAGTTAATGCAACATGGCCTCCTGGCTGCTCCCAGTCGCAGTTCCCCACCCTTGGTCCCCCAGTCCCACCTGCCTCAAACTAACTCTGGGGAAAGACCTTGGCTAGGATCAAGAGAGTCCTGCCCCGAATCCTGCCCTGCTGCTAGGGTGACCAGACAGCAAATGTGAAAAATCGGGACGGGGGTGGGGGAGTAATAGGAGCCTATATAAGAAAAAGACCCCAAAATCAGGACTGTCCCTATAAAATTGGGACATCTGGTCACCCTGCCTGCTGCGGCCCCTCTGAATGCCCTAAGCTCAGCCCATCTGGGGGCTGTGTACCCCTCTAGGGAGCCTAGGATGTAATGGGAAAGAACCCACTTTCCCCCATGAGACCCCCCAGCACATGCAGGACCAGATCCTGCTCCCAGGTACCCCCTGGCCATGAGGGAGGAGAAGTTGGCCCAGAGCACACAGCCTGTATTACTGCTGTTGCCCACAATCAAACCCAATTTTCCCCTGCCCTGCCCACGTGCCCCACGCTGCTGTTTCCAACAGGGCCAGACCCCGATGCATGGGAACAGAATGCCCCCCTGACTACCCCAGCTCCTGAGCAGCAACAGCACCCGCCCTTGGCCCCCAATGCTGGCTGCATATCGGAGTCTCTAGCTTGCAGTGCTAATCCTTCCCGAGCCAGGAGGCTGCTGCCGTGACCAAGCCTGGGTTGGCCAGGGCAGCACGGTCGCTCTGGGTTTTATGGCGCAGCATCTCTGCGTTCAGCCTTTCCTGGTGCTGTCACATCAGGCCACGGGCAGCAGGGCCACTCAGCTACCCATGCAGCCTGGGTGGGAGGAGGGTGCCAGCACCCCCACAAACCTCCTGGCTGCCCTGGCCCCTGAGGCATGGGGTGGCGACTCCAGTAATTGCCTGTGCTGGTTTACGCAGCTGACAAGGCGTGGCAGGGCAGGAGCTGGTTGTGCATCCCTGCAATTCCACCTTAAAGCTGAGGAAGCCAGGCCCCGCCAAAGGCCTCACCTGCTTAAGGTGGAACTGGCTGACCTGCTCTGCCTGAAAGCCGGCCTCCTCGGTGATGTCAGTGGCTAGGCAGAGGGGTGTAACCGTGTCTCAGAGTGGCAGAGTCCCATCCCAGGAAGCCAGCACTTGTGCGAGGATAGGAGTGGTGTGGGCCGGGGGCACCCAGTGCCGTCTCCTCAGAGCAGCTCAGACTGACTCCCCAGCCAGGACCTGCAGACCCTCAGCTCCCTGGTGTCTCAGCTTGGCCCTGGGCTCAGACGGACAGAGGAAGTGGAACTGGTGTTAGCAACAGTGGGACCCTTCCCTGGCAGAGCCAGGGCCCTGGGACAGACCGAGCCACGCTCCCCGCCTGGCCGGGACAGAAGCCATGCAGGAGAATAACTTCTTCCTGTCGGCTTTGCAGCCGGAGGCCGGTGTGTGCTCCCTGGCACTGCCCTCGGACCAGCAGCTGGACAGGAAGAGCAAGGAGGCGCCCGACGCGGAGCTGCTGAAGAGCGCCCGGGTGCAGGAGCAAGTCCGCATGAGGATGCTGCAGAAGAGCGGCTCTGTTCCCAGGACCAATGGACCTAGGCTTGACTACGTCGAGGTCAAAGGTAAGGGGTGGGGGGCGTGATGGGCTTCACAGGCGAGGATGTGCTGCCCTCCAAAGCTAGCTATGCCAAGGGGCCTCTCGAGGGACTGCTGGCTTTGGGGGCAGGGCTCCAGCCCCTCTCATCTGTCACCTCTGCTGGGGATGGGATTATACAGGGGGTGGGGACTGGGAGGCAGGCCTAGCTCTGCTCTGTGACAGCAGGTGAGTCACTTTGCTACCCTGTGCCTCTGTTTCCCCATCTATACCATAGGGATAATGATTGTTCCCTGCCCTCGGGGGTGGGGGGCTGCGGGAGGTTCAGCTGGCCAACGTCTGTGACTCGCACTGAGCTCCTGAGTGGGAAGGTGCTGCTCTCCTTGCTGTGTTAATGGGAGCTCTGCCTCCGAGACAGGTGATCTGGCCTTCCCGCGCTGGCCTGGCGGCTGTTTTTTGTGCCATACATTTGCTCTCTCGCTACGGGTTTGTGCAGCAGGTTTAATGGGGGAGCCCACACTAGGTGCAGGGAGCTCGAACTTGGGGGCATCTCCCTGGGGAAATGGGGGGGGGCAGAACCTGTCAGGGCTCCCACCAGGGCCCTAGAGGCCAAGGAATGGGTCCATGTGGGGCAGACTGGGCAGGACGGGGGTGAACCGTCCCCCACTGTCTGAGGGGACCAGCTCACCCTGTGGATATCACCAGCACAAGAGAAAGTCACCAAGCCGGGGGCTCCCACCTGTTGTTGGCTCCTTCCCTGAGGAGTCCAGCCCGGGCTTTCCAGCACGCCCTGTTTGTGGCATGGCTGGGAGCGCCAGCGTCTCTTGTTTTGCAACAGCCGCTCCCCTGGTTGCGTGCTAGGGCTGGCCCCCCCCCCACCCCGCCTGCTGGGGGGCGGGGGGGGGGGCTCAGGCTGCCCGCCCCCGATCCCAGCCCCGCCCCCTTTCCTTGTCTCTTTCCGCGGCGGCACGAGGAGGGGGCAAGGGCCCGGCGTGTGTTTATCTTTCCCATGCTCTGCCAGGGAGCGGGGCTGGGGGGGACACTTCTCAGCCAGGCCTGGGAGCCCTCCCGGCGTTCGTTCTCCAGGGCTGGGGATTGGTTGGGTTTGGGGGTTGTTTTTTTTTTTTTTGCAAACGTTTAACATGTAATGGTTTTCCCCACGGAGGACATCCCCCCCCCCCGGCCCCCCGGCCCCCCGGCCGGTCCATGGAAGACACAGCCCTGGCTCTGGCAGCGGATCTCCGCTCCAGAGTCCCCCGAGCTTCCTATGAGCCTCTCCACCCATCTGGAGACAAGCCCACGTGCCTGCCCGGAGCGACCCCCCGTCCACCCCCGAGGCTCTGTAGCCCGCAAGCCAGGTGCTCCCTGGGCACGTTTGTACCGCTTGCTAGGATGTCTGGATTTGGGGCCCGGACTGTAAGCTGGGGGTGGGGAGAGGATGCTCCCCCCCCCGACCAGCTGCAAAGGAGCTATGCCAGTAGGCATGATCCAGCAGATGTCAGCAGGGATCAGGACTGTGGCAGGTTTCAAATACTGGCTTGGGGGAGACCTGTGTTTACTTGCCCTGGCATTGCACGGGTGCCCCTGAGCTAGCGGAGTCCCCGCTCACTCCGTGCGTCTAGCTCATCAGCTCCCCATGGACTGTTCCCGGGGTGCTGCTCCCATGCCCCCAGCGAAGGGTCTCACGTACTAGCCGATCTCTGACCCTGGTGCACGATCCCTAACTCCCCCCAGTCATGGTCCCTACGGCACCCGGCAGACTAGACGTGGGATGACAGATCCAAGAGGTTTCTGTCTATTATGGATGTGTGACACTGAAGCGTTTAGTAGCTATTTCATTTAATAACACCATGTTTAGAGAGTGTGTGTTCAAGGGGCTGGAGGAAACTGGCCTCCCGTCCTTCCAGACCCTTGTGCCTTTCTCCTCTGGGGAGGATGGCTTGTTACAGCCCAGGACTGTAAGTGGGGAGGCCTGGGACAGACCCCAGCAGTCATTCACACTAGTGCAAGGTGGGTGTAAAAAGCTACCCCCTCAGAATCAGAGAGTGTCATGCTCACTGCCCACTGGTGCAGGCCAGTGGTGGCTCAGGTCCATTGGGTCTCATCCAGGCTCTGCCACAGATTTCCTGTGTGACCTAGGGAAGTTCCTTAGCCTCGCTGTGCATTGATTCCCCACCTGTCTAATGCGGATTGCCTCCCAGGGGCGGTGGTGTTTATTATGTGTGTTGTGGTAGCCCCCAGGAGACCACCTCGTGGACCAGGGCCCCATTGTAGGTGTTGCACAACCCTCTATCAGGCTGACTTGATTAATGCCTGTGACGTGCTCTGAGGCTGCTGGGTGGGGAAGGCAGTAGAGAAAGGCAAAGGGTGTATCTCCCCGAACTGCCAGGATCTGAGCGCCAGCAGCTGAGCAGTTCCCACAGGCACCTGGAGCTCCCTTTGTGGCTTCTCCTTCCTTTGATCTCTTTTTGTCCCACACCCTGCTCTGGAATTTTGTCCTAGCCCATGAGCTGCTTTCCTGCATTCTCTGAAACTGCCTGCCTCTGCTCACAGAAAGAGACTATTGCCCCTAATCTCGCTACTGTGACTAGCGCCATGCAGCAGGTATCCCCTAGGGGCTTGAGCTCCCTGACTCCAGGCTGAGACACAAAGGCCTTATTCTTAAACTTTCCCCCTGTTATCATGACCAAGGAGAGCAGGCCAGGAGATGTGTGATTCCTGCTGGCCAGTGGCACAGATTAGGTGAAAGGCACGTTTTCAGTGCCGTGCCACCGCCTTCCTGCAGCCAGAATGCTTCCCCCAGCTCCTTCCTGGCACCGGGGCAAGCACCACAGCCTGCCTGCCCGCCCCTCCAGGTGGCTGCCCAACAGAACCATTAGGCTGCCTCCTCTCTGATTTGTTGACACCGAGTCTGCAGCTGGGGGTGAAACAGACCGAGGGGTGGGGTGGGCCTAGGGTCACCAGACAGCAAATGTGAAAAATCAGGACAGGGGGTGGGGGGTAATAGGAGCCTATATAAGAAAAAGACCCAAAAACCAGGACTGTCCCTATAAAATCAGGACATCTGGTCACCCTAGGTGAGGCTGATGGACCAAAGCAGTTACTGAGCAGGTATAGGGGGAAGACTGGGAACAGGTACAGAGAAGGCCCCAGGTTGTTATGTTCTGTTTGTTTAATGTGGGGACAGGGAGCTAGAACAAAGGAAAGAACGAGCTGAAGAGAGGCCCAGAAAAGGCAGGCCGAGCAAAGAAAGAGATGCGGAGCTCCCCCGCGCCCGGGAGCACGCAGGAGAGCTGGGTGCCCAGCGAGGGCTGGCAGCTGGTGATCAGAAGAAATCAGAGCTTGTGGCCGGGCTGCATTCAGTTCAGCGAGGAAGTGTTGAGCGCGAGGAGGAAATCGCTGGCTTGGGTGGGATCCAGGGCAGCGTTTAATCTGTAATGAAAGAGGGGCCGGAGTCAAGGACTCTTTTTACATTCATAACTGATGCAACAAGCAGAAGTGCCAGGGCTGTGAACTGCCAGGCCCGGAGGTGCCGGGGCTGAGGCACAAATTAAGCACAGAGCTGGGGACATTGCTGGCGTCTGTGCGGGATTGAGGGGAGGCATGGAAATGCAGCTCTCCCTCCTCTGCCTCTCCTCTGAGGTGACAGCTCTTGCTACCTGCCTGCCCCTGCCGTAGGGGGAGCTCCCAGCCACAGAAACCCCCCAGAGTGGCTGTTTTGCATACCCAAAGCAGCACATAGATAGCCCTCCTGATTCTCCCTAGCCTGAAAGCCAAGTGTCATGTGTCCCAGCAAGGCAGGCAGTACAGCGACCTGCAGCCAGTGAAGTTACTGGGCATCACCCCCGGGATACCGACCTGTCCGATCAACGTTATCCACCTGTCTGGGCCCCAGCCCCGGCCTCCATCCTGCCATGGAATCCAGTCCCCGAGGCTGGGCTCTGGCATGGTGCTGGACATGCTACAGGCTCTGGGAGCCAGGCATCCCTGCCACGCCCCACCCTTCCCATTGCCACCCAAGACTGACAGAGCGGAGGTGGAGGGGAGCCAGTAGCCTGAGTGCATTCCAGCCCAGCCTGCCTCTCTGGCAGCAGGTCCCGGCTGTGTGTGTGTGTGGGGGGGACAGTGTGTGTGGAGGGGGTAGGGGATACAGGGACCCATTCTCCTCGCAGCAGCAGCATTATGCTGCCCCAAACTCCCTCACAACCTGGGGCGGTTCTCTTGGATTCCCTGCAGCCCTAACCTGGTCACCGCTTCCCTGGCAGCCTAACCCACTCGTGGGAGGGCTGAACTGGGTCCATGACATTGAAGGGCCTGATCCAAAGCACGTTGAGGGCAATTGGAAGACTCCCCTCAGGATTTCCCATGGTGGGCCAGGCCCTGATACAGAAGTGCTGCTTGGAGGGGGTGCTGGAGCTGGGACCGAGTGTGGGGAGCAGAAGGCAGGCCCCTGTGCACCCACCTCTTCTCCCTGGGTGTATTGTGTTCACTGAACTTTGTTGTACACTCAGGAGTTAACCTGCACTGCTGGCCGGGGGTGGGGGTGTGGCTGGGACAGTCAGATGAATGACAGGAGGCTGGGTCTGCCCAGAGAAGCAGCCACCTAGACAGGGAGGGAGCTGGGGAAGCTAGGAGGGGCAGGCAGGATTCCAGACAGTGAAGAGCAGTGAGTGTGAATCACGTGTAGCACTGTCTGTCCACCCCACACGGCAGGATTTGGAGTGAGAGGGAAGCACTAGACTGCAACTCCATGCCACCTGGTAGCAATGCCTCCTGTTCCAGTCCTGGGACCCACCCGACTCTGCATGTACCCCAGTCCTGACCTGCAGCCCCTCTGCCATCCCGGCCCTGGGACCCACCCAACTCTGCATGTACCCCAGTCCTGACCTGCAGCCCCTCTGCCATCCCGGCCCTGGGACCCACCCAACTCTGCATGTACCCCAGTCCTGACCTGCAGCCCCTCTGCCATCCCGGCCCTGGGACCCACCCAACTCTGCATGTTCCCTAGTCCTGATCTACAGCCCCCCTCCTATTTCAATGCTGCTCGCAACACCCCAAGCACTGCCCACGCATATCAACGCTAACCCTCTCCTGTTACTGTTCTGGGCTCTCTCCACTCTTCTCTGTTCCAAGGGGTGGCCCTTGAGCTGTGTTCAGAGGGTGGCATGTTCTCCCTATAGTGCAGGAATCTCCTTGCGTGGTGCGGATGCAGAGCCTGAGCCACACGCAGGCTTGCCAGGTGGGAGGTGTGAAGGCACCAGTCATGTTTAATCTCTAACAGTGGAGAAAAATGACACTGGGAAACAACGCAGGGCAAAAGTGGCCGGGGATGCCTGTTACCCCGGCTGGTGGGTGGCTGCCCTGAGAACTCTGGGCTCCCTGACATGTGGTGCCTGTCAGTCATGCATGTGCTCTGACTGGGGGTACGCGCTGTGGGCGTGTTCTCATTCCCCACAGGAAGTGGTGGAAGTCTGCTAGGTTAGTAGGATGATTTCTGTATTCCGAGTGTGTCCCAGCATCACGCACAGGGCTAAGGCAGGAGAAGGGCCCCGGGTGCTGGACACACGTGCCGATGTGGTCGCCCCATTTCAAAAAAGATATATTGGGATTGGAAAAAGTACAGAAAAGAGCAACAAAAATGATTAGGGTATGGAAGAGCTTCCATATGAGGAGAGATTAAGAAAACGGGGACTTTTCAGCTGGAAAAAGAGAGGTTTAAGGTGGGATATGATAGAGGTCTATACAATCATGACTGGTGTGGAGAAAGTAAATAAGGAAGTGTTATTTATTCCTCATAACAAGGACTAGGGGTCACCCAATGAAAAGAATAGGCAGCAGGTTTCGAACAAACAAAAGGAAGTATTTCTTCACACAGTGCACAGTCCCTGTGGAACTCCTTGCCAGAGGATGTTGTGAAGGCCAAGGCTATAACAGGGTTAAAAAAAGAACTGGATAAGTTAATGGAGAATAGGTCTACCAATGGCTATTAGCCAGGATGGGCAGGAATGGTGTCCCTAGCCTCTGTTTGCCAGAAGCTGGGAATGAGTGACCGGGGATGGATCACTTGGTGGTTACCTGTTCTGTTCATTCCCTCTGGAGCACCTGGCACTGGCCACTGTCAGAAGGCAGGATACTGGGCTAGATGGACTTTTGTTCTAATCCAGTATGGCCTCTCTTATGTTTCCAGTGCCAGGATTTCCACTCCCAGTTTCTAGGGGCAGCTGGGGCTCTATCTCCTGGCCTCAGGGTGCCTGTTTACCCACACAGAGCTGGGTCCCTGGCATTATCAGTTATTCTGTGTACTCACTGGTAAAGGAGAATGCCATCCATGCTGTCTCCATGGCAGTCCCGATGGTGCCCCACCTTCTCAGGCGCTAACTCATTCAGGCCTTTTCCCTCCTGCCCCAAACTCCAGCCACTAGCAAGTCAGCCGAGCAGGGCTAGTGCATGTCTCTCGGAGAGCCTGCCCTTAGAGTTATTTATGCCTCAGCAGAGCCTGGCTAGGGCCCAGCGCGGGGCTGTGATCGTCCTCACCAGCTGCCACTCATCAGGGTCTTCTTAGCACTGGCATGGCCCTCTGGCAGAGGCTCTTAGCTTATGGGTCAGGAACTCCTGAGGGGTCACCTGGCCAGCAGAGTTGCGGGGGAGACGGTCGTGAGCCTGCTCCCATCCCTTGTCTCTGCTCTGCTCTGAGATGGAGATTGGGCTGTAGGTGCTGGAAGTCCCCTCAGACATTTGTGCCAATTTACCGCAGGACCTGGTGCAAGGACCCTTGCTGTAGCCAGTCCCAGCCCAAAGTTAGGCCTCCTCTAACGAGCCAGGTCAGCCCCCTCCCGGCACTGCAGGATCACGCTGGGCAGATGTCTCTGGCATTGTCTCTCCTGGGGTTGTGTCTGTCAGTGCAGTGTGGCTGCTTCGGCTTTGTCTCCCTGTAGGCACAGGGATCTCTCCCATCCCACCTACAGTGGCTGGCCAGCAGGCCTGGGGATGGGGTTTGAGAGAGGCCAGCTACTGGGCTTCCTCCCTGATCACGCACTGGGGAGCTGGGGCAAGGGACAGGAATGTTGGTAAGTGGAACATCTCCTCACAGTCCTGCCCGCACGAGAGGAAGAGGCTGTGGAAAGCTCTGAGCTCCAATGGAGCCGTCCTACCCCACAGACAATAAGCCCCACACACAAGGGTTCCCAGGAGAGGCTCATCTGAGGTGGAGTGAGCTGTTCTACTGCCCCAGAGATCACTGCATGTGGCAGGGGTTCTGTGGCTTGTTTGATCCTGCCAGGGATTGGAGCGTGTGTGTTTCCATCTCCTCCTGCCAGATTCCACCAGGTTTTACTTTATCCTGACAGACACCTTGTCAAGGTTCCTTCCCCACTCTGAACTCTAGGGTACAGATGTGGGGACCTGCATGAAAAAACCCCTAAGCTTATTTTTACCAGCTTAGGTTAAACTTTCCCCAAGGTATAAACTATTTTACCTTTTGTCCCTGGACCTTATTGCTGCCACCACCAAACATCTAACAAAAGTAACAGGGAAAAAGCTCACTTGGAAATGTCTTTCCCCCCAAAATCCACCCAAGCCCTACACCCCCCTTCCTGGGGAAGGCTTGATAAAAATCCTCACCAATTTCCATAGGTGAACACAGACCCAAACCCTTGGATCTTAAGAACAATGAAAAAGCAATCAGGTTCTTAAAAGAAGAATTTTAATTGAAGAAAAGAAGTAAAAGAATCACCTCTGTAAGATCAGGATGGTAGATACCTTACAGGGTAATCAGATTCAAAACATAGAGAATCCTTCTAGGCAAAACCTTAAGTTACAAAAAGACACAAAAACAGGAATATCCATTCCATTCAGCACAACTTATTTTATCAGCCATTTAAACAAAACAGAATCTAACGCATATCTAACTAGATTGCTTATTAACTCTTTACAGGAGTTCTGACCTGCATTCCTGCTCTGGTCCTGGCAAAAGCAACACACAGACAGAGCGAACCCTTTGTTTTCCCCCCCCCTCCAGCTTTGAAAGTATCTTGTCTCCTCATTGGTTATTTTGGTTAGGTGCCAGTGAGGTTGTCTTAGCTTCTTAACCCTTTACAGGTGAAAGGGTTTTTCCTCTGGCCAGGAGGGATTTAAAGGTGTTTACCCTTCCCTTTATATTTATGACACACCTCCCAAATCACAGATCGGGTGAAACGCTGGCTGGGATTTCTTCCTGGAGCTCTAGGAGAAAACAGTGTTAATAAGACACATGCACCTCTAAATATACTACCAAGTATATAAAGACTAACAATAACATCTCAAGGACGATTTTAACCAGTATTCTTTCACAGGAGAGTGCATCAGCCACTTTGTTAGAAGCTCCTGAGATGTGTTGTATGTCGAAATCAAAATCTTGGAGAGCTAAACTCCACTGAATAAGTTTTTTGTTATTTCACTTGGCAGTATGAAGCCACTGTAGCGCAGCATGGTCGGTTTGCAGGTGGAAACACCGTTCCCAAATGTATGGGCGTAGCTTTTCCAGAGCGTAGACAATGGCGTAACATTCTTTTTCACTGACTGATCAGTTGCTTTCCCTCTCAGACAGTTTTTTGCTGAGAAACACTACAGGATGGAATTCTTGATCCGGTCCTTCCTGCATTAAAACTGCTCCCACGCCACGCTCGGACGCATCTGTGGTTACTAGGAACGGTTTGTCAAAGTCTGGAGCCCTTAGCATAGGGTCAGACATGAGTGTCGCTTTAAGCTGGTTAAAGGCCTGCTGACACTCTTCGGTCCACTGAACGGCATTGGGCTGTTTCTTTTTGGTTAGGTCTGTCAGTGGGGCAGCGATTTGGCTGTATTGCGGTACAAATCGCCTGTAATATCCGGCCAAGCCTAAGAAGGATTGGACCTGTTTCTTTGACTTTGGGACAGGCCACTTTTGGATAGCATCCACTTTGGCCTGTAGGGGGCTGATAGTTCCTTGACCCATCTGGTGTCCAAGGTAAGTCACTCTGTTTAGGCCTATTTGACACTTCTTCGCCTTAACAGTTAGTCCTGCCTCCTTTATGCGCTCAAAGACTTTTTGTAGGTGTTCCAGGTATTCTGTCCAGGAATCCAAAAATATGGCCACACCGTCAAGATAAGCGACTGCATATTCTCCTAATCCCGCTAGGAGACCATCTACAGGTCTTTGGAAGGTGGCGGGTGCATTCCACAGCCTGAAAGGGAGTACATTAAATTCATACAGCCCGACATGTGTGGTGAAGGCTGACCTTTCCTTGGCAGATTCATCTAGCGGTACCTGCCAGTACCCCTTGGTTAAGTCCAAGGTAGAGATGAACTGGGCCCGTCCCAGTTTCTCTAATAGTTCATCTGTGCGTGGCATTGGATAGTTGTCTGGGCGAGTTACAGCATTTAGCTAACGGTAGTCCACGCAAAAACGTATCTCCCCATCTGGTTTGGGAACTAGAACCACTGGAGATGCCCATGCACTGCCAGAGGGGCGGATTACACCCATCTGTAACATATCCTGGATCTCCCGTTCTATAGCAGTTTTAGCTTGAGGAGACACCTGGTAAGGTTGGGCTCTAATTGGGTGAGCATTACCTGTGTCAATGGAGTGGTATGCCCGTTCAGTCAGTCCTGGGGTGGCTGAGAACGTCAGCGCGTAGCTAGTGCACAGCTCCTGGATCTGCTGTCGCAGCATACGCCCAAGGGTCATGGAGAGGTTCGCCTCTTCCACGCCACCAGCACTTTTCCCTTTGTAGTAGACACCTTCAGGCCACGCAGCGTCATCTCCTCCCTGGGTGTAAACTGACAAACCTTTAATTCTTTGGAATGAAAGGGCTTTAGAGAATTAATATGGTACACCTTAGGCTTTCAGTTGGAGGTGGGGAATGCTATGAGATAATTAACAGCTCCCAGGCGCTCCTGGACCATGAATGGCCCTTCCCACGATGCTTCCATTTTATGGGCCTGGAGCACCTTTAAGACCATGACCTGGTCCCCTACTCTGAAGGAACACTCTCTGGCATGTTTATCATACCAGGCTTTTTGCTTTTTTTGAGCATCCTGTAGGTTTTCTTTAGCAAGGGCTAAAGAGGTTCGGAGGGTGTTTTGTAGGTTGGTTACAAAGTCCAGAATGTTAGTTCCTGGAGAAGGTGTAAACCCTTCTCATTGCTGCTTCACCAACTGTAATGGCCCCTTAACCTCACGGCCATATACAAGTTCAAATGGTGAAAACTCTAAACTGGGATGTGGTACAGCTCTGTAGGCAAAGAGCAACTGCTGCAACACTAGGTCCCAATCATTGGAGTGCTCATTTACGAATTTATGTATCATGGCCCCCAAAGTCCCATTAAATTTCTCCACCAGGCCATTTGTTTGATGATGGTAAGGGGTGGCAACCAAGTGATTCACCCCATGAGCTTCCCAAAGGCTTTCCATAGTTCCTGCCAGGAAGTTAGTTCCTGCATCTGTGAGGATGTCGGAGGGCCAACCTACCCTGGCAAAAATGTCTGCTAGTGCGTGGCACACACTTTTAGCCCTGGTGT
Organism: Eretmochelys imbricata; assembly: GCF_965152235.1. Lineage (NCBI taxonomy): Eukaryota > Metazoa > Chordata > Testudines > Cheloniidae > Eretmochelys > Eretmochelys imbricata. The sequence goes on from NC_135577.1 coordinate 19,477,932, forward strand.
TGCTTAGAGCTACTGCTTCTGGCCATCATGTGGCAAAATCCATGAAAGTCAGTATGTACTGCTTTCCTCTGGGTGTCTTTTTCGGAAAAGGACCCAGAATATCCCCATCATTGAGGTTCCATTTCAGCAAGTAGCTGTGGAGTGGCTGGAGAGGGGCTTAGACCTGGTCTTGGGGTTTTCCCACTCTTTGGCATACCTCACAAAACCGGACATAGGTAGAAATATCCTTGCCCATTCCCTCCCAATGGAATGACCTCCCCAAATGGTCTTTGGTCCTGTTCATCCCAGCATGGCCACTAGGATGATCGTGGGCTAAGCTCAAGATACTTAGTTGGAACTACCAACTGTCTCTGAGGATGCCAGTCTTCCTGGTGTCCACCAGAAAGATTTTCCTTGTATAAAAGTCCTCTTTCTACAATAAACCTGGATAGATTAGAAGAGCTGAGAGGCAGTGGGTTGCTCCGTGCCACCATCCACGCTCTCTGGAGGCTTTCATCTGCTTCCTGTTCGATCTGGAACTGTTCTCTTGATGCTGGAGACATCAGTTCTCATTGGATTGTGGACTGAGGCTTGGTCCCTCTGAAAGCGATGTAGGGGATGGGGCTGTTTCCATTGACTGTGAACCGTTCTCCGCTGGTGCACTATGTTGGGTTTCAGGCTCCGGTTGAGCCTCTTGTGTAGGGTTATGGGCTGCTGCTGGTTCAGGTTCGGTGGGGCCCTCTGGTGTTGGGGTTGCAAGTACTGGATTCAGTGCTGGCAATGGGTCTGGTGCTGGTTGTTCCGCCGGTTCCAGTTCTGGGACTGGCTCTGTCTGGGTCTCTGGGACTGGATCTACTACTGCTGTTGCAGACATTGGCCTGGGGTCCGGGTCCATCACCTCTGACCGGGTCCTGGTAGAAGTTTCCAGAACAGAGCTAGGCGTGACAGCAGGTTTAGCCTGGCTGTGGGTGACCATTCCCACCCTCTTGGCTAGCTTCACATGATTGTCCAAGTCTTCCCCCAACAGCATGGGGATGGGATAATCATCATAGACTGCAAAAGTCCACATTCCTTACCAGCCCTTGTACTGGACAGGCAACTTGGCTGTAGGCAAATTGAAAGAGTTGGACTTGAAGGGTTGAATTGTCACTTGGATCTCTGGGTCGATTAAATTTGGGTCCACAAAGGAAGCATGGATAGCCGGAACTTGTGCTCCGGTGTCCCTCCACGTGGTGACCTTTTTCCCGCCCACACTCACAGTTTCCCTCCGCTCCGAGGGTGTCTGGGAGGTATCTGGCCCTGAGGACCTCTAGTGTGATTCCGGTGCAATGAATTGTAATCTGTTGGGGTTCTTGGGGCAGTTGGCCTTTACATGCCCCGGCTCGTTACATTTAAAACATCGTCCAGCTGACGGGTCACTGGGGCGAGGTGGGTTGCTGGAGAACGGTGTGGCAGGACGATAAGGTGTCTGGAGTATTCCTTGGTATGTAGTTGGGGCCTTGGCCTTTTACTTTTTCTTTAATTAAAATTCTTCTGTTAAGAACCTGATCGCTTTTTCATTAGCTGTAATGAAACCCTTTGTTTCCCCCCACTCCAGCTTTGAAAGTATCTTGTCTCCTCATTGGTCATTTTGGTCAGGTGCCAGCAAGGTTATCCTAGCCTCTTAACCCTTTACAGGTGAAAGGGTTTTTTCCTCTGGCCAGGAGGGATTTAAAGGTGTTTACCCTTCCCTTTATATTTATGACACACTCAAAATGTGTGGGCTGATTCCCAGGGAACTGAGCATGCGGGAGAATTGTGTTTATACAAGGCAGCCTCTCGGGGCCTTACTGCTCCCAGGCTCCCTGCTGCTGAAGGGGCAAACACAGCCATGAGAATACTGGCAGGGCCCAGGCAGGGTCTTGACGGGCGGGTGGAGGAGCCCGCTGAGAAGGGCCTGGGCTCCAGCCCTTTGGTGACATGGACACGGTTGGGATAGTCACTGAAGTTGGCCAGGTTGTAACTGCTCCCATCAGCCCCTGGCTTTCCCAAGCAGTAGAACATCCACCTGGGGGAATGGAGCCAGGTGCTGTGCAGGCCCCCCCAGTGCTCTGCCAACGTACCCCAGTCCTGACCTGCAGCCTCCCCACTATCCCAGCCCTCTCCTGAGAGCTGCCGATTGTGCCAACGGCTGGGATGGTTTGTCCAGTCACAAAGCGAGGATTTTGCAGTGGGGAGAGGCAGGACTGACATGAAAATCAGTGTGGAAATGGCGGTAATCTTACAGAATGGCAGTAAATTGCATGATGCCTTTGGGAACCCAGTCCCACCTTCATTGCATCCATCCGCTTGTGTTTCAGCTGTCAATGAGTAAGCACCAAAGCTTGTCCCTTAAATGATCTCCAGTCACTTTCTTGCATGGATAGTGTCTTGGGTAAGTAAGTAAGTTGAGGACTAGCAATTATCCCGCTCAACCTGGAGTATGGTGAAAGAACGCTGGGCCCACCTCTCAGCGCTGGCACTGGGCATGGTTTCACTTCCTGGCCTGCATCTCCTCGGTTGCTAGAAAACACCTGAGAGCATTAAGTCAATAGAGAGACAAAGTGTGGGAGGTAATAGCTCTTATTGGACGAACCTCCGTTCGGGAGAGAGGCAAGCTTGTGAGCTACACCAAGCTCTGAGCGTCCACTAAAAGATATTACCCCACCCACCTGGTCTCTCTAATATCCTGGAACGGCTACCACTACATGGCAAACATTGTCAATAGGGCAAGTAGCACCATGTTCACCGGAGGGGGGGAGGGGAGAGAGTGTGGCTGCCAAACCAGACAGCAATCAAAGGAGAGGGAGCTTAGCTGTACGCTCCACATCGTCATCATTTCTCTCCATGGAGTGAATGAGACAGTTTGTCAACACAACACAACTCCCACTTAGCTAACCAAAGTGGCCGCATTTTGAAAGATGCTAGGCATGCAGAAATTCAGCTCTTGGCCACCCTGGACAACTTTCTGGCCCGCTGGCGAGCTAGTGGGGTGATGACATCAGAAAGGAAAGCTGATGGAGCTCTGGCTGTTCGGTGTTTGGAGAGCTGGCTTTCCTTAGGCAGTGCAGTTGTAGCCGTGTGGGGCCCAGGATATGAGCGAGACAAGGTGGGGGAGGTGATATCTTTGATTGGACCAACCACAGTTGGTGAGAGAGACCAGCTTTCAAGCCACACAGAGCTCTTTGTTTAGGCTGACTCTTCAGAGCTGGGCTGGGAGAGTGCCCACGGCACATCTCCGAGACCCCCGCCATGCCCTCCGTTCAAACTGGGACGACCACACTTGACATTCCTAATATTTCACACGGTTTTGTTTTGTTTTTTTAAAAGGAGGAAAAGTATCAGTTAAGAAAAGATCCTGTCAGGCCTTTATCCCTCAGAGAGGGACACACAGCACAGACGCAGGTGCTCTTTCCTTGCAGGTCACTCTTAAATGTCCTCCTTTTGGGGTCTCCACAAATCCCACATCTCGCTTCCTCAGCTCAAGCCTCCTGGTAGCGAGAGCGAGGCTCCCCCCACCTGCGGCATCAGCCTGAGCTAACCCAGCGTTGGCTAAACTGGGAAGGCTTTCTTGGCAACCACCAGGGCTAGAATTGTGCGAGGGCCTGGTTCTCCCCGCACTGACCCCAGAGCAAACCAGGGAGATCTCCTGCGGCATCAGGGAGAAGAGAAACTGCCGCCTTCAGTTACCTTTAAATGGCAGCTTAGATGCTACAGACACCCCCAGCTGCTCTTATCTCTGCTGTTGATTTTGTAACAGGGACAAATATTGGCCATGCGTCAAACTGAAGCTGGCTGAACCCAGCTGGGTCTCAGTGCAGGTCTTCCATGGCGAACTAATCGCTCACCAGCCTCTCCGCCGCACTGCTCTCCACTCACCCACCAGACTCCTCCCTTCAGATCTCCAGGACTCATGCCAGCGGTTGCCTTCTAAAGGCCCTTTGGACCTAAGGCCGCTTCTAAATGGGCTCGGTCTTAACAAGAGCAAGTGTGGCTGGGAAAGGAGGTGGGGAGACCAGATGGGAAGGGGAGTGTTTGGTTTCCCGGTAAGCCGTTCAGCATAAACAAGGTGTCAAGGTTCCTTCCCCACTCTGAACTCTAGGGTACAGATGTGGGGACCTGCATGAAAACCTCCTAAACTTACTTTTACCAGCTTAGGTTAAAACTTCCCCAAGGTACAAACTATTTTACCCTTTTGCCCCTGGACTTCCACTGCCACCACCAAACTTTATCTGGGTTCCTGAAAAAACATAGTTTGGACACGTCTTTCCCCCCAAAATCCTCCCAACCCTTGCACCCCACTTCCTGGGGAAGGTTTGGTAAAAATCCTCTCCAATTTGCATAGGTGACCACAGACCCAAACCCTTGGATCTTAGAACAATGAAAAAGCATTCAGCTTCCTTACAAGAAGACTTTTAATAGAAGTAAAAAAGAATCACCTCTGTAAAATCAGGATGGTGAATACCTTACAGGGTAATTAGATTCAAAACATAGAGAATCCCTCTAGGCAAAACCTTAAGTTACAAAAAAGACACACAGACAGGAATATTCATTCTATTCAGCACAGCTATTTTCTCAGCCATTTAAAGAAATCATAATCTAACACTTACCTAGCTAGATTACTTACTAAGTTCTAAGACTCCATTCCTGTTCTTCCCCCAGCAAAAGCATCACACAGACAGACACAGACCCTTTGTTTTTCTCCCTCCTCCCAGCTTTTGAAAGAATCTTGTCTCCTCACTGGTCATTTTGGTCAGGTGCCAGCGAGGTTGTCTTAGCTTCTTAACCCTTTACAGGTGAAAGGCTTTTTCCTCTGGCCAGGAGGGATTTTAAAGCGGTTTGCCCTTCCCTTTATATTTATGACACAAGGCTCGCTTGGCGAGCCTTTTCCTCCCTGCACAGTCTGAGCCAGAGACCCTCAGCTGGAAAGTCCCACTGACCTCAATGGAGCCCAGCCAACCACAGCTCCTCCAGGGTGGACATTGGTCTGGCACCATTGACCCCAGTGGGGCTACCTTGACCTACCCCAGCTTGGGACCTGGCTGGAAACTAGAAAAAACAAGAAACCAAAACCCACCATTCCCCCCCTCCCCACCCCCCCCGCAGTTGTTCCAAAAGTTTTGGTTCTCACAATGTTTTGGGGAATGTGAGCGACCGTTTCCCAGCTACGTTCGTTGTTTCTCTTGTATTCTTTTAGCGTTTTGTTCACCATGGTTAAAAGAAGAGCTGGTTAAACAATGAATGGGGAGGGGGCAGTTTAGGCACATGACAGGGTTTTTCTTTTGAAAAATTCTTTCCAATTTTTTTTTTAAATTCATTTTCAAAAATAGAAACTGAGAAATGAAAATGGTCAGCAACATTTCCAATAAGAATATCGGGTGTAAAATGCGATAAAGGGCTAGTGAAATTTTTCACAAACACCATGGATGTACAGAGAAAAAAGGGCCATTTTTAGATTGACAAACTGTGCCCCTTGCGAAACTCCAGCCCCCCCTCTCCCTCCCCCGACCTGGAGTCACAGGTGAGAGCATTCGGCAGCATTATCCTGGGCCCAGCAGAGATCAGTCTGCATCACAAAGACAGCCTGGAACTCAGCACTGCCACCTCTCTGCTCTAGAGAGCCTGGGTTTGGAAGAGGTGGGAGTAGAACGGGGCAAGATCCAGATGCACTGCCAGAACCATGTGCAGGTCGAGGACTGGGATAGCGGGGGGGACTGTAGGTCAGGACTGGGGTGTGTTGGCAGAACCGTGTGCAGGTCGAGGACTGGGATAGCGGGGGGGTGGGGGGGCTGTGTTGGCAGAACCGTGTGCAGGTCGAGGACTGGGATGGGGGGGTGTGGGGGGACTGTAGGTCAGGACTGGGGTGTGTTGGCAGAACCGTGTGCAGGTCGAGGACTGGGATAGCGGGGGTGTGGGGGGGCTGTAGGTCAGGACTGGGGTGTGTTGGCAGAACCGTGTGCAGGTCGAGGACTGGGATAGCGGGGGCCGGGGGGGCTGTAGGTCAGGACTGGGGTGTGTTGGCAGAACCGTGTGCAGGTCGAGGACTGGGATAGCGGGGGGGTGGGGGGGCTGTAGGTCAGGACTGGGGTGTGTTGGCAGAACCGTGTGCAGGTCGAGGACTGGGATAGCGGGGGCGGGGGGGGCTGTAGGTCAGGACTGGGGTGTGTTGGCAGAGATGCGTGGGACCAGGGCTGGACTAGCGGGGGACTGTAGGTCAGGATGGGGTGTGTTGGCACAGCTGCATGGGGCCAGGGCTGGAAAAGCAGAGGAGTGCAGGTCGAGACTGGGGAGCATTATCAAAGCTGGGTGGGTCCAAAGACTGGGGTACAAGGGGGGGCTGAAGGTCAGGACAGGGGTGCATGGGCAGAGCTGGGTGGGACCCAGGACTGGACTACCGGGGGTGCTACAGGGCAGGACTGAGCTGGGTGGGGGCTGGGGGAGCCCAGGGCTGGCCTAGAAAAAGTTGCTGTGGGTCACGACAGAGAATTCTCCCACAGGCAGCTAATCTGCTGTCACTTGCAGAGCATCCCTCGTTCACTCAGCCACATCCCCGTGTGGCTCCTGGGTGCGCTCCTGGGCTTTCCTGGGCCGGCCGTGTGCCGTGAGGGGCTCGGTGCTGCAGCTGTGTCGAACCCGTGCTTGGGAGGTTTAAGTGCAGCAGATGACCAGCTCCCACCTTTCCCTCCACTAACACAGGCCTTTCATTCACCGGGCACTAGAGGCAGCCCACGCTGAGCCCTCGGCACAGAGATGGGACCCTGGCGGGTATTTTACGTACACCTCATACACCCTATAGCGCCCCACCCCATGACGTGGGAACCTCCCTGTGGCTACCAAGCAGGGATGGGTCCCAGCCGGCTGCAGCATTCCGAAGCTCCTGAGCCAAAGCCAGACTCCACAACAGTGTGTGGGTGTTTGGCTCCAGGGGTGCGGTTCAGCCAATTGCAGACAGTCACCAAATCCAGATTACAACATCCCCCCCATCAGAGCATTGGGTATTCAGATCTAGGTGTAGGATCTCCTCTTGACGCCCCCGCCCAGGGCTGCCCCAGTCCCCATTCCTCTAGTGCTGTGCTTTGAACGCACACAGCTCATTTCTAGCTTTGCTGAACGCTGTCTGTCTGTCTGTGTGTCCTGCAGGTGGCAGCTCCTCCCAGGGCCAGTACAGCAACACCCTGCAGAAGTCCTTCAGCTCCAGATCCCAGACCAATGGTTTAGACCCCAAGGGCACTGTAAGTACCAGCTCACCTGCAGTGTGTGGCTAGACAGGTCGGTTTGGCTGATGTGTCGTTAGATGGCTCCCATCACTATTACATCTGGAACCCAGCCATCGGCACGCGAGATCAGGCCACCCGCTAGTTGCCTCTCTTCCTGTAGCCCTTAGGAAGCCTAGTCACTGGCAGTGGATGGCTGGGTTCCAAGCCAGGTGTGGGGAAGCTCTTGGTCCTGATAATGGTAGTGGGGGGCTCATTTCCCCCAGGCGCCAGTCAGGGAGGAGGGAGGGGAGCGAGGTTCTCTAGTGGTGGACAAACCGCCCATGGGGCAGTAAGACCACTTGGCAGTCAGAGAGCTCTGCAGGCCTCAGAGTCCAGCTCTGTGCTGCAGCGTGGTCAAACGTGCCACCTTGGTTGTGGGTGAAATCCTGGCTCCACCAAAGTCAATGGCAAAACTTCCATTCGCTAGGGCCAGGGTTTCTCCCTTGGTCTCTCAAGGCCTCCCCGTCAAATGGTGTTTTCAAAACCAACAAACTCAGCTGGGATCTGAGAGTCACACCAGGTTGGTTCCCTTTCACTCGTCCCCTCCAGTGCTAACAGGTCTGCAGGCCCAGTGGTGACTCCCAGTACACCTGTCCAACCCACTATCTCCAGCCGAGAGCGTCAGATATCTGCAACCTTGTGAGCTTTCAGTGGCCGTCGTGGAGGCTGTACAGGCATTACTGAGGGTGGAACTGAGCCTGCAGAATTTCTCCTCTTGGTGTTGAAGGGTGAGAGGAAAAGACCCCAGCCTGATTCTCAGATCCCAGGCTCACTTTGTTGAGCCAGAAGTTAGCAAGACATGCCGTGTGTTTCCTATTGAAATGAGACATTGCTGACCCATTTCTCCCCGTCTCCCCCAGCTATATCAGCCACCAGCCAAGAATGAGTACAGCACCACCAAGTCCATTGGCTGGTCCTCCCGGTCAGCTGTGGACCTCACACCTCACAAGAGGATGGCTACCATCAGCAACGGGGGCGTGCCCCAGGGCCCAGCCTACGGTCTGAGCTGCACTCTCTTGCAGGCCGCCAGCACCTCCGCGCGGCCCAACTCCTTCCACGAGCGGAACTACCAAGCCCGGCCGAACTTCGACACCATGTCGTTGCGGTCGCTGCGCCTGGCAGATGGGCTGGGCAGCCCTGCAGGCATGGATGACCGCTACAGCATGATCTCGGAGCAGCTGAGCCCGGGCGCCCTCTATAAACGCAGAAACAATGGCAACTTCACCAGAGCCTACACCTTTGAGAGGCAGATGAGTGCTGGCTCCAACACTGGGATGAAGGGGCCAGGCGACTGGATGGACAGCGTGGAGGTGCCTCAGAACCGGACCATCCGTGCGCCCGCCATGCGCACCCTTCAGCGCTTCCAGAGCAACAACCGCTCCCGCCTGAGCACTGGCTCCTTCAGCAGCCTCCCGGCCTCCCAGCCGGGCGTGGGGAGCTCCTACGCGGGCATGATGGAGCGCAGCGCCCGGGCCCCCTCTGTGCATAGCCTGGCTGAGTCCAACCACCACCTGCAGGACCTGCGCGCCATCGACATGTACAACGGGCACCACACGCTGACGACCCAGCTCTCCTACTCCGGCGGGTGAGTGTGCAGGGGGTAGCTCGGGGGCAGGGGTGGCCTGTGAAGCTCCCAGCCAACCTGGACTAGGATCAAGGAACGTGCCGAGTTTCCTGAGACGGACCAGGGGAACTGGGCTTCTGGGCCTGGCGTAGCCTCCCTTCTGTTCGTTCCCGGGTCTGCCTCCCTGGTGCATTTCCATAGTCTCCGGCATTGTGGATGGTCTGGGGCACGACCATCCCTCCGTCTAAGGGCTCGACCTGTTGCCTGATGCGGCCCCGTACGACTGGTAAATTCTGCAGCTCACCAGATCATCCATAGCGTGCGGTGGCAAAGCAGAGGGGAGCTGGAGCAGCAGCGAAGTGGCCCAGCAGTACTGATGCTGTTGCAAAGGACTGCCCTGGGCCCTGTTGCTTCCTGGGCTAGCATTGCTCCGGATAGCAGTTCTACAGCCGGGACCCACTTGGCTCTGGGCGAGGGAGGGGTAGCTCATGTTGCTCAGGAGTGACCCCTACAGGCTGAGTTAGGAGCAGCATGGTGGGATCTGAAAAAGCCCTGCCCTGGCCAGTCATCTTTGACCAGAGGTGGGCGACCCCGTGTCCTGGGCCTGGTGAAGGAGTGACATGGGTCGAATTGGTGGGCGCCTCGGCAAAGCATGCAGGACGTGGTGGAGCCCTGCTGTGAGGTGGGCAGGAGGGAGCCCTGAGGGGGCGTGGTGGCCACTCCTGACCCTCCCTTGGTTTGCAGGTTTGACGACATTGACCTGCCGTCAGCAGTGAAGTACCTGATGGCCAGTGACCCCAACCTGCAGGTGCTGGGAGCCGCCTACATCCAGCACAGGTGCTACAGCGACAGCGACGCCAAGAAGCAGGTGAGGGGCAAGGCGAGGATGGGGGCATGGGGGCAGACGCCAAAGGCATGCTGGGAAAGGGCCGCCCCAGCCTCTCAGCCCCGGCTGTCGACTCAGGTGCTGACAGAACATGCTGAGGGCAGGGATACAGCCCCAGCACTCTGCAGCGGCAGCTCCTAGCCAGGCCGTGACACTTCCACAGGGGCCCTGCTCCTTCCCCGCCCAGTGGAGGCCAGGGCAGACTCCTGGGCCTACAGGCCCCACCACCTCTCACCTGCCGCCCTGTCTCTCTTCCAGGCTCGCAGCCTCCAAGCCGTGCCCAAGCTAGTGAAGCTTTTCAACCACCCCAACCAGGAGCTGCAGCGCCATGCCACCGGCGCCATGCGCAACCTCATCTATGACAATGCCGAGAACAAGCTGGCGCTGGTGGAGGAGAATGGCATCTACGAACTGATGAGGACGCTGCGTGCGCAGGACGACGAGCTGCGCAAGAACGTCACGGGTCAGTGCGTGGGAGGGAGCGCTGGGCTGAGCAGGGAAAGGGAAGCGGGTCTGTTGGGGTTACTGCTAAATTGCTTGTATTGCAGGAGCACCTATAGACCCCAGCTGAGATCCGGGCCCCATTGTGCCAGGTGCTGTACACACACATAGTCCCAATGAGACTACAGTCTAAATGGACAAAGGGTGGAAGGGGAAACTGAGGCACAAGACGATGCAGTCACCTGCTCAAGATCACCCAACCGGCCAGTGGCAGAGTTGGGAATAGGACCCAGGTCTCCTGAGTCTAAATCCAGCTCCAGATCTTCTAGACTGCATCGCCTGCCCCTGTTATCCCTCCAGTGCAAAATCACAGCCCCCTTCTTCCCCAGATCCCACTGCTCGCTCCCCAGAATCCTGTTCAACCCCACCTCCTTGCGTTCCCACCTTCTATGCACATGCTGCTTTTGCAGCCAGCACAGGGCCCTAGTCCTCAGTGAGGAGCAGCCGGCTGGCGAACTTACGTGCAAGCACAAAAACCATCAGAAAGCTTTGCTCAGACTAATGACAGGGAACCTCCACGTCTTAGCAAAGGCTAACAAGATCTCACTCCAGCTTTAAAAAAAAATCCCTCTTTGGATGGAGCCAAGCCTGGAAACTTTCAGCTCATCAAGAAGTTACCAGAAAGTTGGGAGCATCTAAAACAGGGGGTTGTCCTGAGAGTCCTGACAGCCCCTTCGCCACAGTGGGTGTTCCCAGGCAGTTGTACAGGTGGCAGCGCATTCTTTTGGGATCAGCCAAAAATGGCCAAAATAGCTCTTTCTTCGTCTTCCACCTCATTCTTCACCCCTTTGACTCCTGTTGTAGTTACACCAGGTCTCCATCAGGTGGCACTAGACTGGATAGATACTGGGAGAGGAAGGCGTTTGAGTCGGGCTCGTTGATGTTTTTCAAATGTTGACATTTCAATGAAAAAAAATGTTTTTGGCCAAAATTTCTGACTTTGATGAAAGACGGGAAACAGATACATTGGAACTGTTTGCCTAGTTCTACTTTAGGGTTCAGATAAGATGCCGTTAAACCCTATTGCCCAGCAGCAATGGCAGGAGAGGGAATGGCTCCTCAGCCTCTGAGGGTGCATGAACATGGCTCCTCTCCTGGCCCGACAAGCGCAATCCTGAATAGTGAGCATTAAGAGTGTCTGTTGGAGGGCAAGGGATGGCCTAGTGGTTAGAGCCCTGGCTTAGCACTCAGGAGAGCTGGGTTCAATTCCCCGCTGTGCCTTAGACTTCCTGGGTGACCCTGGGCAATTCAGATCCTTAAAGGTATTTAGATATTTCAGTGGGAGCTAGGCCCCCTAAGGACCTTTGTGACTCTAGCCCATAGTCTCTTTGCCTCAGGTCCCCACCCCCAAACTGGGGTTAATAGCACAGCCCTATATTGCAGAAGTGTTGTGAGGATAAATACATTAAATGGGTGATGGAGCCGTACAAGCCCCCTTGTTAGAAAGTACCAGGCCAAGCTATGGTTGTGCCCCGCCCGCTGGTGGCCTCAGCATGTCTTTACATGCTGACGGGGCAAAGGTTCCTTGACCAGAGTGTGCTGAGGCCCAGGGGTTACGTGGCCCAGTTCTGCCACAGGCCAGGGAGCGATGGTAGGGGGGCCACAGCTGGAGAGATGCCTCTGGCAGCGCAGGAGCCCAGTCCCCCCAGCCAGCCTTGTGCTGAACTTCACTCCTCCGGGGTTAGTATCACCGCACGGTTGGTTCTACACCATACAGTCAGGGCCCATGGGCGTGCCAGGGAGAGCAGGCACGTGAATCCTGCTGGCAGCCTGGGTTACTGTACAGCCAGTCAGCTCTGGATCTTATCACTGTGGGGCCAGGCGGGGCTCAGGCAAGGGAACCTGCAGTGGATTGGTAGCTCAGACTGTCCTGCCCTGCCGGTGGGAGGAGAGACCAGCCAGCGATCAGGCCACCCTGGAATGGGAAGGGATGCTGTCCCTTTTATGTAACCAGGCTGGGCTACACCCCAGCAGGGAGCGTGCTGATAAGAGAGGGGAGTTGAAGCAGATATAGAGATGGGGGAGGGATACAGGCTTCTCTTGCCCAGGCTGGCTGCTGCTGCTGGAGAGAGCAGAGAGGGAGTGAGATGAATGGTGGAGGGGGAGATTGGGCCCTGGCCAGGGGCCAGATTCCACCTGCCTTTGTGTCTTGCAGGCAGCGCTGTGCAGGGAGGGGCCAAGAGCAGAGATTACATTTGCCTCTGTTACAAAGGCCCTTTCTAATCCTGCCCGCCAGGCTCTGATTGTCTCAGCCTATACCAGAGCTAATGGGAAAGCCGGGCCCAGGAGTGATGATGCGAAGGGTTTAATGCCTATTACAAGCGTAATGGAGTCTGTGAAAGTGGTTTTAGCTAAATGCAGCTGGAGCATGGAGAGAGCCATGGCCAGATAGCTCAGCCCCAGGCTGGCTTGCCCTGCACACAGGGAGTGCCTCGCAGGTAAGCGCCTCCTTGTTAGGTCCCATTGCCTCCCGGGGAGATCAGAGCTGTCCCCCCACGGCGCTGGGTCCTCAGCTGGCATAAATCATCAAAGCCCCACTACAGTGAATTCACACCAGCGAGGGAATCTCGGCCATTGTTGCTAAAACACCAGATGCAGCGTGGGCAGAAGCTCGGCAGCAGGGAGTCTCTCTGTGGCTGAGTAGCTGAGTGCCTCACAGTCAGAGTTAGTCTCACAACAACCCTCGGAGGCGTTGTCCCCATTTTCCAGATGGGGCTCAGACACACCGAGTGACTCACCCTGGGGCACAGACAGAGTCTGTGGTAGAGGCAGGACTTGAACCCCGGTCCCCTGAGGCCCAGGCTGGGCGGCTACCCCTAGGGGCACAGCAAGATGCTTTGCTCTATCCTGAGAGCTGCTGTGGCGCGGGAGGGAGAGGGAGGAGTTGGTGAGCTCTGGCATGTACCAGGTGGCACCTGGCCAAGCCTGCGGGGCTGCCCTGCTCCGACAAGTTCCTGGGAATTTCAGGAACCCTCCCCGCAAACTGTGTGTTTCTTGCAGCAACGGCCTAGTGCAGAGGCTTTGTTGGGCATCGGAGCTGCTGGAACAGGGCCCTGCACAGCTTGGACTCAAACAGTGTCTGTCTCCTCCCAACTCCCCCTGCTAGTTATGTCTGTCAGTGCCGCTCCTTGGGCTCATCAGAACTGGGGGGCAGCGGGTCCCCTTCCCTGGCTGCCTGTGTGCAGCTGGTTGATGACTAACAGCCCCAGGTAATTAGACCCCACCCCGAGAGGCTGCCCATCCACATAGAGCAGGGCCATGAATGAAGCCAGCAAAACTCGGTGGATTGTGCAGCGTGCCTGCCATTCTGGGAGTCAAGTCACTGCATCGGGGTTTCTGAGCTTCCCGTGGGATGGGAAGAGTCCTCTGAGCCTGTCTCCTCCCCTGGCTGCAGATCAGAGGCCGCCTGCTGGATTCAGGCATAGAGGTGAGGGGGAGGCAAAGGTCACTTGCTGCGGGAGCCCCCTTGCAAGCCAAGGGTAGCAGCCCCCGCGCTATGGGACGCTCAAGTGGCAGCTGGGAAGGGGCAGCTAGCTAGCCCAGCAGGCTTGTCAGAGGAAGGGGAACGTGAACCCCGGTACAAATGGCCCAGGAGTTTAACCCGTTTGGATGCTCTCTGGGGCTAAGTGCTGCTCTCTGCGGCCTGCAGGGATCCTGTGGAATCTCTCCTCCAGCGACACCCTAAAGGACCGGCTGGCTCGGGACACCCTGGAGCATCTCACCGACCTGATCCTGACCCCGCTCTCCGGCACGGGCAGCGCTGCCATCATCCAGCAGAACGCCTCAGAAGCGGAGATCTTCTACAACTCCACCGGCCTCCTCAGGTACCAGCTCTACCAGCCCCTGGGTATAGAGAGCATGCCCTGCGCCCTGGCTGCTGAGCCACGGGGGCCGGGGGAGCTCTGGGCCGAGAGTAGTGGAGACTTTCTAGGTTCTGGTATTGGTTCTGGCCCCCAGTGTTATGAACAAGGCCTGCATGCCCCCTGGGCGGGACACTGTATCCCCAGTCCTCACGCTGCAGGGCCCGAACTGGACAGGCAGCAATGCCCAGCCCAGAGTTAGTATTCCACACGGAGGGACGTTACAGGGGGGTTCACACTGCCCTCAGCAGCATCCAGCGTTGGCCACTGTTGGAGAGGGAATCCCCCCCTTAGATGGGCACTGGCTCTGGCCTGGCCGAGCAGGGGGTCCCAGCAGAGGCTGGGGGCATGGGTTGGCAGGGGAGAGTCCGTCTCTCAGTGCTGGGCCCTGGGTTCCCCCTGCAGGAACCTCAGCTCCGCCAGCCAGCAGACCCGGCAGAAGATGCGCGAATGCCACGGGCTGGTGGACTCCATGATCAATTACATCAACAGTGCTCTGGAGGTGGGGAAGTCAGAGGACAAGGTGAGCCCCCCGACCCCAGAGGGAGTCTGCAGCTGCCTGTCTGCGCTGGGGGCCCAGCCCCTCGTCTTCACCACCTAGAGCGAACAGCCTAGGCTGGGGTGTGGCTCTCCCACTGTCTCTGCTTCCTCCTGGCTTGGAGCAGCTCTTCACCGCGGTACCAACTTCCTTAGCCCCTCCCCACACGCCTGAGGTCTGCCAGGCCCTGCCCCAAAGTGCTTATCTCCCCTGCCCCCGGCAGCACAGCCCAGGCACCAGTCCTGACCTCGGCCAGTCCCCAGCCTCCCCCATACGGCCTGGCCAGCCCCGCTTGAGAACAATGGGGTGTTTCCACCCCCAGCCAGCCTGCAGCCTGCCATGGCTCTGCCATAGTGGAGAGTAGGCTGGGCCGGCTGAGTGCCCTGGGGCTGCTCCATGCCGAGTGGCTGGGGGGACCAGGCGTAGTCCCCACAGGCAGCCTAACCCCTAGAGCTGCAGCTGTCAGAGCCCTTTAGTGAGCAGTCGCCAGCCTCCCGGAGCCTTTTGCCAGCCGATTGGCCGTGGGCCATCCCGCTAAACTCCTGCCCCAATGGAGGGGCCGTACAGCCTATGTGCAGTGCCCCCAGCTCCCTCCCAGGCCACAGGCCCCTCCCTTGCACACCTCTTCAGGAGGAGGAGGGCAGAGGGCTGGCTCCGGCAGCGTGTAGCCTGTGTCTGAGCCACCCTCCCCTCAGAGACAGGGCCTCCTGACCCAGACGGGAGGAGCCCCAGTGGCAGGGGGCCTGGAGGGACGTGGGGGTTGGGATGCTGGGAGCGAGGCCAGGGCTGCTGGGGGGCACTCAGGACCCCTTCGTCCCCGAATGCGGAGTGTTTTCATTCGTAAAGTCCGTGCCTCTGTCCGCCTCTCAGGCACAGACTGAGCCGTGCTCCAGCTCTCCACAACGGGGCACCGCGGGGACCACAGTTCCTGGTACGGCTCGGCCCCACCGCCAAGGGTGTGAGGTTTGGGGACAGTTTCCCAAGCCCGGCAAGGTGGAGAAGGGAATGGGAAACTGATCGCCTCATGCATCTGATCATTGATCACCTTCATGAACCGTTTCCAGGGCAGGGCTGTGTCCTTGTTCACTGGGAGCCCCTCAAACCAGGGCACTGAGCCGGGAGAGTGAACTGGCACCCCGATACCAGGGTGATGGGCACATTAGACATGGGCTGGCTGGCTGTGGGCTTTGTTGGTCACGTTGGCACTGTGGGAGCACTAGCCCAGCCCTGATGGGAGGTCCTGTTCCCAGCCTCCCCTTTGGCTGGGCCCAGGCTCTAGTAAGCAGTGCTGGGTGGGACGGTCCAGCCAGAGCCTCTCCCACGTGGGCTCTGAAAGGCGAGCCAGCTGGAGTGAGTGGCCCAGGCTGATCCCGCTTCCCCCGTCCCCAGAGCGTGGAGAACGCCGTGTGCGTGCTGCGGAACCTCTCCTACCGCCTGTACGATGAGATGCCCCCGTCCTCGCTGCAGCGGCTGGAGGGGCACCGGCGGGACGGCACCGCTGGGACGGGGGAGCTGGTGGGCTGCTTCAGCCCCCAGGGCAGGCGAGTGCGAGAGGTGAGAATGGGGCGGGGAACAGGAGGGGACTCGAATAGGACACGGCCAGTGAGCGATGAGCTGGGTCGCTGAAACGAGGGGCGAGCGGATCATTGGTTCAGCGACCCGGCGCCAGGCCGGAAGCCTCCAGTGGGCAGTGGATCAGGGGGTGGGTGACTGATCACCTGGTGCTCTTCCGAGTCTGTGATTGGCGGAGAGTGTGCGCACCGTCCCACCCGCGGGGACATTTAAAAATGGGTTTCCATGAATACTTGTGTGCCTGGCTTTGGAACGCTCCCCTGGTGAGCCCGCGCGGCCAGCTGAGAGACGGGGGTCACAAATCAAGGGATAGAGCCGGGTGCTCATGGGGGCAGGGGTGATAGGGAAGAGAATGGGGGTCAAAGGGATGGGGGGAGACCAAGAGGCCATGGCCCCGTCGCTTTTAAAAGTGCGGCTGGAAGGGTGGTGCCCTCCCACTGGTGGCTGTGAGGGTGAGTGAAGGGAGGGAAGGGCGGAGAGGAGTGATTGGGGGTGGGGTTTTGAGGGGAAGATGGGGGGCAGGGCTTTGGGGGAATGAGCAGTGCGAGGTGGGGGCTGGGGTGGGGCAGGGCCTCGGGGGAAGGGGTGGCATGGAGGCAGGGCCATTGTTTGGGTGCTGGTGGCCCCTC
Source organism: Eretmochelys imbricata (assembly GCF_965152235.1). Taxonomy (NCBI): domain Eukaryota; kingdom Metazoa; phylum Chordata; order Testudines; family Cheloniidae; genus Eretmochelys; species Eretmochelys imbricata. The sequence goes on from NC_135577.1 coordinate 19,494,735, forward strand.
CACTTTTAGGGCAGCTGCGTTGCTCCTGGGTGGTAGGGATGGGGGGCCATGGGGCTGGGGACGGAGGTGAGAGAGAAGCGGGACTGCCCCATGTGCGCAGGGCCCCCGTCGGGCTGTGTTTCTCTGTTGACGGGCTGGTCTCTCTCCTCGGCCCCCCAGCACCACATGAACACAGACATGGTGACCTTCACGGAGGTCTCCAAGGACCCCAAAGGGATGGAGTGGCTCTGGAACCCGCAGATCGTGGGCATCTACAACCGGCTGCTGCAGCGGTGCGAGCTGAACAAACACACCACGGAGGCGGCCTCGGGGGCGCTGCAAAACATCACCGCCGGAGACCGGAGGGTGAGATTGGGCCCGGGGACAGCCCAGTCCCATCCCGCCCAGGCTGCGTCCTACCCCTTGGCCATGGTGGGCCACACCTCCCCCAGCCTGGCGCAGACTGGAGCCACCACTGCCGAGAGGCCCGGCCTGAATCCGCCTCGGAGGCTGGACTCCGCGGTGGGGTAATGCAGGGAGGCTGGCCGTGCTGTAGGTCTCCAGGGCTTCTGGTCACCTCTGCCCAGCTGCTGAGGGTGAGATGACTGGACCAGAGGGATCAGGCTGAGTTGAGCCTCTGTACCCGCCCTCCAGGAAGTGATGCCACCTGCTCTGGTCTCATCCCCCCTGTGCCCACCATTACCTTGCAGCTGGCAGCATTCAAGGGCAGGCTGGGAGCAGTTTGCCTCCAGCCCTCCCTACTGCAGCAGAGTTGTCTCCAGGGCAGCGGGGGAGGGTGAAATATGGGTGTGAGGGGGCTAGGGAAGGCAGCGCCAGAGGGATGGAGTGGGCCCCCCACACTGAGAATGGGGTGGGGAGATGGGGTGGTAGATATGGGAGGGGGAGATATGTGGGCGGGGCGTGGGAGTGGCAGGGATCAGGTGGATGCATGGGGTGGTGGGGATGGGGGGATACATGGGCTAGAGGTGGAAGGGATGGGGGTAGTGAGGGTGGGATGGGTCGGTATTGAAAGGCCCAGGGTGCAACACCCCTGTAACTCTCCCTTTCTCTATCCCCATCCCCAGTGGGCTGGCGTGCTGAGCAGGGTGGCTTTGGAGCAGGAGCGGATCCTGAACCCCGTGCTGGACCGAGTCCGCACGGCTGACCACCACCAGCTGCGCTCCCTGACGGGGCTGATCCGCAATCTGTCCCGCAATGCACGCAACAAGGACGAGATGTGTGAGTGCTGGGGGCGGGGGCTGCAGGGAGAGCCCAGGGCTGACAGCGGCCATCGATGGCAGCAGGGGTTAGATGGGGCAGGAGCCGCCGCTAGCAACAGGCCGCTCCTCTGAGAGACCTTCCCTGCTCCTCTTACTGCCTGTGCCCGTCGTCCCTGGGGCCAGCCAGGCCTAGTTAGTGCTTTCTCACTCCCCTGGGCACCTCAATGCCTTCCGGGCCTAGAGGGGCCCAAACACCCCTAGCAGAGCTCTGCACAGACAGGCCGTCCCTACCTTGGCTGATGGCACGACCCCGCTGCTCACACAGCTGGGCACTGGCAGCCATTTGCCAGGTGCCCAGAGATTGCCGTAATCTACACTGCAAACGAATAAACAGCGCACGGCACACTCCCCTCTAATCCACTCGTCTACTCCGCAGACGCTCACAGCATTTCCAAGGCCCCAGGTGTTTTAACAGCCTTTCCCAAGCTGAATCCCTACCTGTTTTCTGCCCGCACGTCTAAGCACCTTTTGTGCTATTAAAATACCAAAGGTGGCTCTGTAGGGCTCTCTTGGTCCTCACTCGCTTTTGCACCTCCCCTCAGTTTAGTGCCGCCTGGGAGTTGCGTGGCTGATTCCCTGCTTTAGGCCATTCAGTGAGACCCAGGCAGTCCTGGCCTTTGCTGCACCCCACTAGGCCTCTCTCCCCATTGCGCGTGTTGCTATCCCGTCAGCCAGGTCTGCTGCTGCATGGCCTGGGTGACGCTGTGGTGGCCCCGTCCCCAGTGCTTTGCTCCAGACCGTAGAGCCAGCCCTTGACGCCGGTCCGTTTGCCTCGGCAGCGACCAAGGTGGTGAGCCACCTGATTGAGAAGCTCCCCGGGGGCCTCGGCGACAAGGAGCCCCCGACCGACGTCATCGTGAACATCATCGCTGTGCTGAACAACCTGGTGGTGGAGAGCCCCATCGCCGCCCGCGACATCGTCTACTTCGACGGCCTCCGGAAGCTCTTCTTCATCAAGAAGAAAAGGGACAGGTAGGAGCTGGCGGGAGCCTGCGTGTCTTCCCTGCCAGCCCAGTTAGCCAGCCGTCAGCCCTGCCCCTCCGCTCCTTGGGCACAGGAGCTCAGCTCACGACAACGTCTGAGAGCCTCTTCTGGCCTGAATTTCCAGATCAGTGTGGTGGGAGACAGGGGACTTCCTGGCCAGTCTGCAGCCCCCACCCCCCTCAGGGCTTGGGCTGGTCCGAGCCCCCGGTACACACTCCGAGAGTGGTCCCAGGACCACTGAGAGGGTCTTCTCACCAGGAATTCCTCCTGTGAATCATCCCAGGTCCTTACCCTAAGGGAGCGCACCTTGGGGAATAATTCTCTCGCCCCAATATGTTTATGGGACACTCGTAGCCACCCAGCTTCATCTTCCCAGGATGGCCGATGTGTCAGTAACTTCTCCAGCCACACCCAGCATGGCGGTCTTGATGAGAGGTCCTCAGGCCTGAGTGCAGCAGTGACCATCTGGTCCTGGTGTACTCCATGGCTTCTCTCTTGCTCTCCCCACACCGCCAAATCCTCACCCTTTGTTCAGAGTGCCTCTCGCATAGCGCCCTCCGTCCCCACGTGTTTCCTAGGCCTGTGCCAGACAGACACTAACGGGAGAGGAACAAGTAGCGTCATTGTGTCCTCTGTGTGTTTGCCCTAGCTCGGACAGCGAGAAGTCCTCCAGAGCTGCTTCCAGCCTGCTGGCCAACATGTGGCAATACACCAAGCTGCACCGGGACTACAAGATGGTACGTTCCTCCCTGAGCCAGCGTGCTCAGCACTAGCTCGGCTGAGCCTCTGGTTGGGTGGCTCCGCTCTGGGGTGGAGCCAATGCTGTCTTTCGGGTTGGCTTGCACATGGTGGGACTCTCCCTGAAGGCATTGTCTAGACTAGGACAAAAGATGTGTGTCGTTAGCATGCATTAGCAGCCGTAGGATAACCAAGAGAGCTGGTCAAAAACTTTTCATCACAACCGTTTTCCATGGGGAAATGCAGTTTTGTCAAAATCCGCACATTCCATGGGCATGTGCTGAGCTCGGTGGGAAAGCGTCAAAGGGCTTTGTTTCGATAAAGTCAAAGTATTTCACTTCGACTTTATCGTTTCCATTTCATTTTGATGTATATTCGAATTTCAGTATTATCTGTATGCACTTTAGAGTACATATCATGTTTTCTATGGTTTCAGCACTGTCAAAAATGTCACCGTTTTTGAATCCAAACTTTTCAGAAGTTGTGCTCCATGGACAATGTGGACTTTTCACTCCAGTTTCAAAATTTGTTTTTGTTCCAAATGTCGGGCTTTCCTGCCGAAGGGAAATTCTGTTTTCCTACCTGCCCTAGTAACTCACTGTGCTAAGGCTCTGTGGTGGCAGGCAGGGAGCGTGCATGCTTCGTTCATGGTGGCTCAGTCAAGGTAGCTTAACCCAACTGCAAAGCCCCGTCAAGATGTAGGCTCACCAGCTCTGAAGCTGGCTGTGTTGGAGCTCAAACTTGACCAGCTCTGTGTGCATTAAAGGCACTGAGCTCTGTCTAGACGTGTTAGCTAACATGACCCCATTGAATCCTAGTCGAGGCAAGGCCTTGTGTGGACTGGGGACCCTCCTTTCAGTCTTGTTTGAGCAGTGAGGAAGAGGCAGCCAGAGCCCAGGCACATTACAGGGAATAAGTCACACCCAGAAAGACACACGTACGAATGGCCTGGGGTCCAGCAGATGGTGGAGGTGGGCGGGAAGAGCTGGTGTTCAAGGGCCATCACTTTAAGAACTGGGAGTTCAGTCAGCCTGGAGGGGGGTGTAACAGGGTCTCCCCAAACCTGGCCGTGGTTTCCTCACTCCAGTGTAAGCTGGGAGACCAACTCACTAGCCAGTGCATCAATGAACCTCCCACCACAGTCACTACTTCATTGGCTTTTCCCGGGGCTGCATTGTGCAGACACAGTTCAGCTTCAATCACAACCGGAAAACCCAGGCCCTGCTGCCTGCCCTGGGCCCTGCAGGGCTGCTTCTGCTGCTGCCCACCCAGCAAGGCTCCCCAGCCAACCCTTGCCCCTAGCAGAATGGCAAGGTCTCCTCCAGAAGCGTTCCCATGGCTCTCCCCCTTGAGTGAGCTGCTGGTTGGCCTGTTATCTCACCAGCTGGGAGGGGCAGCTGGTTAGTGACAGGTGGGGGCTAAGCCCCATTCTCCCCCACACCCCTTAAAGGACCACCCCACCCTGGGACAGGAGTACGTTGGAAAGGCAGTGGGGAGCTGTGGCCACCATTGGTCTTCAGTTCTCTGCCTCCTTCTGAGTCAGGGTGTGGCCAGAGGGAGACTGACATACACACCCAGCATCCACAAGGATTTCTTTAACCCTCGGCTTGCCGAGAGCTTTGGGGCTGGCTCAGGGAGTGACATCCCAGGTGACTGGGGGCTTCTTCTTCCATCCAAGCAGTGAGCACAGTCAGCAGATAGGACTTCAGCACAGCACTCCCTAAACTTCCTGGGCTCAGCATGAAACCTGGGGTGAATTCCCCAGGGGGTAGCCTCTTCCTTGCTTGCCCCAATTCCTGATTGAGACTCTGGAGGGGATGTTCCCCAGGACATGGCACAGGGACAGCGGAGGGAGCTCCAGGTCACCTAAGTGAGGTTCAACTGTGAGCCACAACTCCCACTGCAGCCCATGGAAACTATGGGTCCCCTCATCGCCTGCTCCATCTTGATCTGAGGTGCTAAGATGAAGCTTGGTGGGCTGGGGCATGTCACCTCTTGCAGGAGACTCCTTGGTACTCAAGGTGAGGCCATCTGCTCCGTTTTATGCAAACTAGAGGTGCCCTTGGGATCCTGGGGAGATGCTGATGCAGCCCTGGGTTGGGCAGAGTTTGGGTGCCCCAGGGATTGACGCACCAGTTGGCTGAGGGGGATGCCTAGGAAATTCGGAAGCAGCCTGTTAATGGGAAATACGCAGGGTCCTCATTCTTCTCAGACTGTCCCTCACTGCCTCACCACTCCTGGTCCTGGCTTCACTACAGCGATGTCCTCTCTCCTCTTTGATTTCCTTGGCTTTTTTAGCTCTGCTCAGAAATGAAAGGACAGTCTAACGAGCTGTTGGCGATGGCCATTCAACCCCCACCAGGGAAAAATGGCCTTGGGGGGACCAAGGAAGGGGACAACATGTCCTATCGGTCCTCAGTCTGGTTACATCCCTACCTTGGTGTGATCCGCCTACGGCTGCACGACCCCAGGGGGCCCAGGAAGGAGAGAGGTTTTCTGTGGCCCATATTTTTAAGTGATGAGTGATTTGGGAGGCCCAACCTGAGACCCCTTCACAGGGGCCTGACTTTCAGAGGGTGGGTCTCACTCACTTTAGAGAACACAGGCCTGCATGTGTGACTTGCCCCCTTGGGCTGCAGTGCTGGGGCTCCTCAGCAGAAATCTCTCTCCTTAGGACTGGTCTGTTTGTGTCTTGCAGAAGGGCTACCGGAAGGAGGATTTCCTAGCTCTGTAGGACGAACATCCCCGAGCGGCAGAGACGGGACTGACCAGCCCTAGCTCTCCCGATGAAAATTGTCCTCACAGCAGTACAGACTGTGGCTCTGCCCCAGGAATCCCCCCTTGCTGCAGCTCCCGTTCTCCTCCATCTAGACCAGTAGCAGCTTGGCTGGCCGGCCTCATTTTTGCATTCATTACAGCTTCTTCTTCAAGCATATTGGGAGCCTCTCCTCCCCTGGTGACATCGGCGCAGCCTTCGCTCCAGCAGCACTGCTCTGGGCACGCCCCAAGGAGCAGTCAAAGGACTCCGCTTGGCAGGCCATTGGTCCTGCTTTGAGCAGGGGGTTGGACTAGATGACCTCCTGAGGTCCCTTCCAACCCCGAGATTCTAGGATTCTATGGCACAGGAGTCCTGCCAGCACCTGTAAGGACACGAAGGGAGCTTTGCAAGGTCTTCTTGGACCTCTGGATTACTCCTAACGCAGTATGTCTCTATGGTTATTATTCCCCGCGCACACCCACCTCCCCATGGACTTGTATTTTTTAAATTAAGGAGGATCTCAGCTCTGTCCTGGGGTCTGTGGGATTTAAAGGGGAAGGTGTTTACACAGTGGGACATTGGTGTCAGGAGCCCCTGGCTTCCTGGGGCTAGTGGGGCCATACTTGTCTAGTTGTGGTGGGTGTCTGGGGCTTGTATCATGCTCACAATGTATTAGGAAGCGGGGGGGGGGGGGCATGGTTATGTTGTGGGCTTGTGGACCTGGGTTGAACGGAATATGGCAAAACAAACACAGGTCCGAACTTTCAGAGCTACCCGGGAGCATTATTCACCTGACTTCTTTAGCGCTAGTTTCCCTTCACACTAGGGGCCCAACTGCAGCCAGACCCTCATCCCAGCGACGCTTCCCCTCTGGTGCCTGTCAGAGGGTGAGCTGGCCGGCCCTATGCCAATCAGAGGGCAGCCCCCTCCCTAAAGCTGCTTCTGGGGGCGGGAGCGGTCGTTCTCAGCGCAGCGACACTTCTTCCACTCCCTGTGCAGGTAAGCGTGTGCTCTGCTAGCAAGCGGGAATGCCTGGTATGTGCTGACCCTGACCCTGGCCTTGTCACTCCCCAGCACGTGTGCCTTTTGCAGGGCCACAGCTCTCAGAGAGACCTGGTCTCATTCACTGAGTTGCTAAAGGTCGTTTGCGTGTGGTGTAATAAAATCCGACTGAAGAGACAGTGTGTTGTGAGTTGGCGGGCCAAGGCCCTCCACGCAGGCTGGGTTTTGTGCTCTGTGTTCCCTTTGCTGGATGCATCAGAGACAGGCTGTGTTGTCGGGTGGGGTAGAGCTGCCTATTGCGGGTGTTTAGTGCTGCACTAACAAAAGCCTAAATACAACCAGCTGGGGAAAGTGGTGGCTGCAGGACCAAACCAAACACTCTGGGGAAACTTCAGTGTCTGAGCGCTTGTGCCCTTTCTCCCTAATGTCATAGGGAAAGGCCCTGCCAGTGGCTAAAGGGAATCAGTCTGAGCTGCCTGGGACCGATTATCCTTGCAGCTGCATTGCGTTGCCCTAAAATGCTTGCGCTTGCATGGAAAACTGGCCACACCTGTATGGTGAAGGGCTGAACTTTCTTGCTCATTGAAGACCCTGCTGCAGGAGTGCCCCCAGCGGGTGTCCTTCCCGTATTCCAAATCGGATAATGAAATTCTGCCCAGCTTCAGCTTCGTTTGGCTTTCTAAAAGCTGGGGCATTGCTGGCATAGACCAGCGGCTGTGTCCCCGCAGAGGGGGCGTGTCACTGGCTGGGGAGGTGGTTTCGGTATTAGCTGTACAGTCTGAAGCACTTTGGGATGAAAACTGAGTTACAAGATCATGATTAAACTCCTGGCTTGACCTGTGCACTACGTTTGGTACCTTACTGGAGCTTCAAACAGCCCTCCTGGCTCCCACACCTGCCCTGTGGGATGGGAATGATGCTGGTTCAGGGCCTGACTGGGAGCTGCTCACGGCTTTGGAAGCCAGTACTGATCAGCGGCACAGCGCCAAAAGGCCCTTGGGGTAGCTGTAACATGAGCAGCACTCACACCTTGAGCTGCTATGTCCTACACAGGGTTAGCCAGCAGGCCTGCCCTTGAACTGCAGGGGCTGGCTCTTTGGAGGAGTCCCTCCCGCTTCCTGTGCCTTGTCTCCCACAGTAGCCCAGGGGCTCATGGCTGCCGCAGAAGGGGTGCCTGGCATCAGACCCAGCGCTCTGGGTAGCCCCCGTGAGATGATTCAGCTGCTCCCCTCTGGCCTGGCCTCTGACACAAATCGGGAGGCACTGACTGGTCTTGTCGCTGTGTTCAGTCCTGCGGTAGCTACGGGGCCGAGCGCTGCCTTGCTCCAGCCGCGTGCCCATTGTACCTGTATATGCTGTAGATAGGAAGCTCCCTGGCACCGCTGTAACGTAGAGCTGGGTGGGTTTTTTCCCTCTGCCATTTTAAAATCCTTGGGGCTCAGTCCTGCCCTTGGTCACACAGGGTGCAGCTATAGCTGTGTGACAGCAGGCAGAGCTGAGCCCTTTGGGTCACTCTGGAAGCTTTATTTGCCTGAATTAAACATGTGTCCACATCCTGGTGGGTGGGCAGCTGCCCCTTGCTCCCCTGGCCTGCGGGGTGGGGAAGGATTCCCAGGGAGCATTCAGAGCTCTTCTTCAGATCCCCACTGCTACTCACGCGTCCATGTGGCTACCCAACCCTGGGCTGAGTGAGGGGGCTTGCAGTGGGGCAGGTGAAGTGTATTTCCTGACAAACACTAGGGAGAGGCATTGGCTAGAGGGAGCTGCTGGCGTGGAAGACCGGCTGAACATCCGGGCAGTATCTCCTAGCGAGGGGTCTCTCCAGGGAAGAAGGGACGGGCTGGCCACCCCGCTGCCTGAGCCATTTAAAATACAACTGGAGAAAACACTGGAGATTATAGAAGGGACCAGTCCTGCTCTGACCCTCTACTCTCTCTCCCCACCTCGACCTCGCCTTTGTTAGAGGGGGCCCAGGCTGGGATCCGCTCACTGTTGTAGCAGTTTGGTTCTCCCTTCGGAGGGCATGAGGCTCTGACCGGTGGCCATGAGACGCTGGATAAGTGCTGTATCGTGCTGCCTCTCTGGGGTTTCCCTATAGAAACAAGTCAATAGATAAGCAGAGTCCAGGGGCGGGGGGAGCAGCAGAATGGATTGGGGGAGTCTGGGTAATTCTGATAAGAGAGGTAGCTTCAGCAACAGGAGCAAACTGCATCAGAGGAGACAGTTCAGTGCCTGGGACAGAAACTTGAGGCCAGCTGCTACTCCCGGTGACACCAGGGCACTGCCGCTGGGGAGTGACTCTGGTTTGACCCCAGCGTAGCAGGTAGCAGAGTCTGGCCTCCAAGCCCGTGGCTGAGGCCAAGCGGGGTTCCCGGGTGAGGCTGGCATCTCTCTCGGTGCATTTGTCTTCCCCAGCCAGGAGTGGAGTTCGTTGTGTTCCCTAAATAAAGGCCTTGACCAGGGAGTGGCTCGGAGGTCTTTCTGGCGTGTTTCCGAGAAGGAAGAGGGGGAAGGGCTGTCAGGTTAACGCTCCCTCTGCTTTCTAACCCAGCCTGCTACCCATGGGCAGGAGCCAGCAGCAAAAGACCAGCTGTAGCCTGAGTGCAGCACCTCCTAGCCACAGCCTCTGCTGTTCTCCTGACAGTCCCTTTCCTGCTAGGCATGGCTCAGATCAAATAACCCCCAGGGGAGCCCTGGCAGCCAAACCCTCCTTACTGCCCAGTTGACTAAAAAGTTTCCTGATACTAAAGTTAATTGCTTTTAAGATGGGCTTTGTAATGAGGGCAAGTACCCTGCAGCAGTGCTGGAGTCAGACCACTGGGGCTGCGAGCTGCTTGGCTTGCACAGGCTGAGCAGGGCTGGGCTGGTCACGACTTAGGGAAAGCTGGGGAGCACTGGGGCGGCAGTTGCTGACGCTCCTCCCGAGTGAATGCAGAGCCAATGCCCTAGCCTGGCACTGAGGATGCTGCTGCTGACTTTTGCTTAACACTTGGATCCTGTGATAATGAAAGGTGCCCTGGTGTTTTGCAAGAGCAGGGGTGTTCGCCCCAAGCCCAGACTGGCTTTGCAATGGCTCATCACATTCTGTCTGCACAAAATCTCCACGGGCAATGGTGTCCCCAGCTGCTGGGCTGCTGCCTGGCGCTGCTGGGCTCCAGCCTCTCAGCTGCATTTCGGGGGCTGAGGAAGCCCTGCTGGCCCAGGCACCGCATGGACTGTGAGTCACGACCTCTGCATAGCCACAGCTCACTCTCGCAGGCAGCCCCAGGGCCTAGCCATGCTGGTGGCTGCTACTTGCAAATTCAACTGCGAGCCCTTGTGGAGCAGTGAATCAGCAGGAGGACGAATCTCATGCAAAGACTCCCTGAACGAGCCCCATTCACCATCCAGCCAGGCCGACGATTAACGAGCCCATGGATAGTGCTCTGCGCGCTCCCCAGGCAGAGCACAGAAGTGGTCAGCTTTTTGCTTTGTCTTAAGTCTATGCTGTAACTTTCCCTTTGGAGGATGGAGCTGGAGTGAGCAGTTCTGAGGATCTAGAGTCCTCTGGAAGCTGGGGCCAGGCCTGCCCTCCCCCCACATCTCTTGGCTGGCTTGACCCATCTCTAACCCGATTTGACAGTGGCAGCAGCCATTGTCAGAACACAGGGGGCAGTGTGGGACCATAGGACCGTAGCTAGGGTCCACGCTCGTGAATGCTAACGTCCTAACTGAAAATGAATGGGGGGAGGGGGGGGGTCTCCTGCTAGTCCCCACTGTCTGTGCTGTCTCTGTGCCCCACACTGGCCCCTTGCTCACTTCCGTGTCTCAGAACAGGTACCCAGGGAGAAGTACTGTCTGGGGCCAGGGCTGTGGTAAATACTAGTGTTCCCCCGTGGGAGGGAGCGGGGCTGTGCAGTTTGCAATCAAGGTCAGAGGCCTTTGTCAACACACCTCAGTCCTGACCTGCAGCTCCCCTGCTATTGCAGTCCTGAGTCTCCACTAGGCTCTGCCCCGTTTCCTGCTACTACAAGCCCTTGGCCTAGGAGTAGCTCTCCCTGGGGCTGCATGTCACTGCCCAAAGAGGGAAGAACGTGAGATCCCAGCCCTCCTTACACAAAGAGCTCACAACTTCCATCCTCTCCTAAAACTGCTGGTGGAGGGAAAAGGCCAAGAGCAGCTTAAAACAACAGTTATTTTAATTGTATTTCAAAAAGAAGAAAGAGCAAAGCGGCTCTGTGAATCAAGGAAACCCTTTCCAAAGCCGTCCTGTCGGTCCCTAAGGAGCAGCGCTGTAAAGCCTGCCGGTGAGCGATGCCGTTACAGGGCACTTCCTGGAGAGAGCGACAGGTCCCTGCTCTTGCTCCTTCACAGGAAATGGCCCCTGCTGAAGTGCTGGTGGTACAAGAATCCCTGAGTAACCAACCATGCAGCAGGAGAGGATCAGCCTCTGCTTTCAGTCCCCTCGGTTTTTCTGGTGTCTGCCCTCAAGCTGCTTTAACGCCCCTGGCTGTCTCTGTCCTTCAGTCCTGAGGCTAAGTTAGGTCCCCCCAACTCCCATCAGACCTTTGCGCTGTCTGGCCTCTTATCCACACACTAGCTCCAGCTGCTGGCTGAGGCCTCCATGTGCATTTGCTGCAACAGTGCTACGCTGTCCTATGGGCTCTACATTTCTCACTACAAATCCCAGTCCCCTTTCAAGGTGACCCCATCCTTAGCCCTGCTGGTGGTGTCCCCCCCAACCCAGTCACCACTAGACCCCGTGCCGTGGGACAGCCAGGAACTCCGTGCTTGCCAGGTACCACATGACGCAGTATCTCGGTACCAAATGGCCACAACAAAATCCAGCCCCTCCTTGGCATCTGTTACTGCAATGCCCCCCTCATGGTTCTAGCGATCACAGAGACAGCCCTCACCATCTGCAATGCCATGGCCCACCTCAGCGCACCAGTTTTCCCTGGGCTTTTCCCTCGCCACCCCCCCCAGTCTCTTTCAGCCCGTTCCAGGCTGAATTCTTCGTTCCTAACAATTTCCCTTGGTCCTGAACAGGTGCAAAAACTAAGATCCGCAGCATTTAGATGGGACTGTAAGGCTTCAGTGAGTGGGTAGAAAGTCAGCCCTTTCCCCTGCCTTGACTGCCCCATAGAGAACACCCCGGAATGGGAGTGCTGAAGACCTGCCCAGGCCTCTGGGTTAAAGAAACTAGCTGAGCAGCATTTCCTGCTAAAGGGACACCAAGATGGCCAGTCCCGTGGGAGCAATAATCCCACCGTCTCTGCTCTCCCTCTCAGAGGTCGTCTTCTGTCACGAGGCAGTAGAAGTCTGTCCTTGCTCCGTAGTTGCGTGAGCCGAGGTCAGAGATGTCTATTTCGCTCCTCTGGCCCTCTTCCAGCTGCACTTCTTCCATGATGCCAGCTGCTAATGCTGGTGGTCCATCAGGGCCAGTCATTCGAGGGGGCGGAGGGCCCCTTAAAATGGACCCACGGACACCTGCTGGGATGGAGAGAGAGTACAGATCGGTGGGGGATGGGGAACAGGACCCCCAGCCGCTCCTACTCTGTGGGAATCCCAGGAGTTCTGGCTTGCTTTGAGGGTGGAACGGGGATTTTGGATAGAGACTACAGGGCTTTCCTACCACAGAACAGCAATTCTAGGGTCAATCCATACCAGCCAACAGCGGAAGAACAGGAAGTTAAAAAACCCAGGAACTAACTGTTCCTCCTAGTGAAGAGCTGTTGCCACATCTTCCCGTCACAGTCTTCCCAATCTCCTTGCCAGTGCCCTGCAAAGCTAGAGAACAAGGCTGCCCCAGAATCCTAGCACACTGCTGCACTAGCCGAAGAAGGGGAGCTTTGCCATGCCTTGTGTGGGGATGCAGCACACAACCAGTAACTCCTGTTCCTGATACTTGGGTGCCTGAGGCCTGACAACTTGCTGTCAGGCGGCAAAGAGCACCTGGCAGAATAACCGCAGTGCTCCTGTCTGAACTCCAGCCAGCTGTGCCAAGCCCATCATTTCTCCACTCTCCTCCTAACAAGACAATCACTGGGCGCAAACAAGCTGAGCTCTGCGATGCCAGCTGCTTGTAAATCTTTTCTAAGCACAGGACTTACTTGAATCCTGTGACTAAAATTAAAATATATTTCCCGGCAACTCAGCATGTGTTAACAAACCCTGGACTGCCTCTCCAAGACCTTTGGGGCAGATACCGGTAAGCATACCTCCCTCCCACTACTCCAGCCAGCAGCAGCTCTTCCAGAGGCTTGGGAAGAGACAAGGCCCAGCAAGCATCACTCTCTTTTCGGCCTGGGAAGGAAGCGAATAGCCACTGGTACAACCTTTCCCTTCTCTTTAGCCCGTGCTCTCTTTGACGTGGTGACTTGGAGGGTATTAGACTGCTTCAGCCTGCACAGGGAAAGGGATGGGGCCTCCAATTCCTCTGCGCTTCTCAGAGCCCTAGTAAACTGCGGGGCTCTCCCCAAGAGGCCGAAAGGGAAGAGTAGGTGGCCCGTGTGCATGTTGGGGGTAAAGGGGAGGAGCTGGGGTTGGTGGCCGTCCAGGGTGATTTAATTCAGTCCCAGGCATGATTCAGTCCCAGGCATGAATATCTTGTGTTAGAAACGGGTAGCCGATCAGGATTTAAGCACATCAAACCCAATCCAAAGTCAATGGCAAGGACAGCCCTGGGGGACTGGGAAGGAAACTCACAGCCACCTCTATGGGGGGCAGGTCAGAGTGCAAGGCTCCAGCAGGCAGATGCAGAGAGATGGGGAAGGAGGAACTGTTGAGATGGCTATCAATGGCCCTTTGTCATTGCTCAGTCCACTAATCCTGGCTGTAACCTCAGACGTGAGGTTGGAAATGGTGCTCTGAGGGGTGAACTTTGCTCCTACTTGAGCCCAGCTCCATGTGCGGAATACCAGTGGGAGGGGCACATACCCCAGGGAAGTCTGGCCCTATGGGTGCAGGTTCCTAGACACTAGGTGTTCATGGAATAAGTGGCTGCAGCCCAGCCAGTGTGTTGTGACACCCCCTTTATAGAATGGGGCTCAGAAACTATGGCAATGGGAGCCATATAAGAACACAGACAGATGGTTACAGTACCCAGGTCTCCCTCAGGATGTGGGTCTCCTCGGTACTCCAGGTAGCTGCTGTGGAGAATCAGCATAGGGTCCTTGTCCTCCTCGAGCTGGATCTGAGGGTCCGCCATGATCCCCTGGTAGGACACCTTCCGTGGCAGAGCCAGGCACAACTCCTTCCAGAAATCTGACGATGGGGTCTGTAAGGAAGAGGGAGAACCCTGGTTGCATTCCCCTCCAAGCTCTGTTCAAGCCATATCCTTTGCCGAGTGCAAAGCCCCGCAACCCCTGACACGTCTCTGGACAAGTTTCAGCACCTACTTGCTGAGCACATTCTTGGGGCATATGAGCTGTGACACATGCAGCAGGTCTGGCTCCTGAAAAATTTATGGAGACAGAACTCCTTTTTCAGCAGAGGGAGCTGGAAACTCAGCCAAAAAAATCAGAGGAAAATGGAACTTTTTTAAAATTTGTATTCTGTCAAGCCTAGAGGCCCCCTGCCGCGCCCAAGACCCCATTGTGTTAGCCCTGTCTGTGGCTGCAGGAAGGGACAGTCCTTACCCCACCAAGCATAGTCTAGACACACAAGGCAGCCAAAGGGTGGAAGGGGAAATGAGGCACAGAGGGGAAGTCCCTTCCCCAGAGAAGGTACCCAGCAGGTCAGCGGTGCAACTGAGAGCAGGAAATAGAACCCAGGTCCCCTGACTAGATGTCCTCTGTTCTATCCACCAGAGCATCTTCCTCCCACAAACTTCTGCCCTTTCTGGGCATTCCCCACACTCCTGGGTCCCACAGAGAGCAGGGGAACAGTGTAATCCTGTCTCTTCACTGGGAATTGCACATTATCGGAACCAAGAAGGATTCGGTGCTACCTTATCTGCAGTGCCAGGATCAATTCTGGAGGAGTAAATGCTGTACAGAAGTGCCTGAGATCTGACCAATCCAGCTCCAAGAAGCTTCCAAACCCCTTCAGTCAGGGGCAAGTGTGGATGGGGCCTGCCGTCTCGGACACTGGCCGTCTGGCGTGTGCAATGCTTTCTTCTTGAAGCTGGAGGGGGCCTTGCATTTGTTCAGTGCTGCTTCACTCTGGCAGGGCTGCTCCAGCAGTACAGCTCCCTAGTGCCAGCAAGGGCGTGTCCCTGCACATGTCTGAAGCCCCAGCAACAGAGCTCTGGCAAAGGCTGTATTCAGAAGATGGCCTCTCGCCAAGCTGGGATCAGGAAAAACTAGCAGAACCTGGGTGGAGATCCTGGCAGAACTGCTGAGACTGTATGGAGGCTAGAAGCTGCAGGTCTAGGCTTGGGTTTCAAAAAGAAACAGCCGTGGGAAGCAGCAGGACTTCATTTTAGGCCCAAGAGAAAGCTTCTGTCCAGTTTTCCAAGCTAGCTTTCTAGTCCCAAACACGCTGCTCTGGAGAGAGTTAAAGTGCAGGTCTCCCTTGGACAGAACGGGGCTCCAGATCCTGTGTGTGTCGCTGAGTTCAAAGCCAAGGTCCTGGCTCTTGTAACTGCCAGATCCTGGGCTCTGGGATTTGACAGGGGAGTCTTTCCTTCTTCTGCATCGTCACCAGGAATAATGATTCTGCATGATGCCTTCCCTGCTTACATCTGTGCAAACCCATTAGCCTTCCGTGGCTTGCACTGGCATAGCCGAGGAGAGGAAGACGGGGGTTACACCAGCTGCACTGAGGGCAGAGTTAGGCCTGCAGGGCCCCTATTGCTGGTGATGGTGCAGGGAGGGAAAGAGCCCAGTATGAGTTTGGGGTTGGCTGTTAGAATTCACATTTGACTTGTGAACTGAGCACTTCTGGTCTGAAATTAGAGACAAAATCCACCCAGAGCTCCAGGGAGCATGCATAGTGGGGAAGTAGGAGAGGTAGGTGAGGACATGGTGCTACCGCTCTTTGCCCCCACACCTTCAAGCTGTGCCCCCCGTAGTGCAGAGAAAGTAGTTCCAGCATTTTCCCCAAATGTGGGGATTAGCTGTTCCTGTCCCATAAGTGGGGCGCGCAAGGGCCAGGGACAAGCCAGCCCTAAAATGCTCTTGGTAGTGAAAGCCAAAGATTAAACTTGGCTTTGGATGCACACGTCAAAGCCATGTGAGAAAGGCAGTGTGTTCCCATGAACACAATGAGCCAAAGGGTTGAAATGGTTGGCTCCATCCTGAGTCATCCTGTGTCAGGTACACAGGGGAACATGGCTAGTCTAATGAGAGAGCCCAAACGCTAACAGTGTACACCCAACCTCTCTCCGAGAACTGGAGAGGAGTCTACAGCCAAGTGAGTGGCACCAGGGGAGTCCATGCTGATCTCTGAAGAGTAGCACCGCTGGGAATGTAGCTTTCGATAACATGACTGAAGAGGGAACGTTATTAATTGTAGGGAGTGGTTTAAAAATGCTCTACTGTCACTGTGGGCCTCACTCTTTACACTGTTAGACATCCAATCTCCTGCACAATTGTGTATCTAACTTCTCCATCCCATTACCACATCCGCAAAGGCAGCCTGGGTAAGTGTGGTCATTCCTGCACGCAGACAGGAGACTGGGGCTCTGTTCCAGCTCTGCCACTGATTTGATGTGTGTCTCTGGGCAAGTCATTTACAGCCCGAGTTTCAAAAGTCCTCAGCACCCAGCAGCTCTCGTTGTTCTCACTGGGAGCTAAGCGCTTCTGAAAATCTGTCCCGTAGCCTCCGTGTCTGTTTGGAGATGATGATCCTTCCCCAGCATTGTAGCATGTGGAGACATCTCTTAACCTACTGCCCATTGCCATCTCTCAGGTTATGGTGCCACCATGTGGCCATCTGGGTCACTACCTGGAGCTACAGCACTTCTACGAAACTCCATGCGTCTTTGCCTCTGAGCTTCCGGGCAAGGGAGGATTACGTGGCTTACAGGATTTACTGTTCTTTGTGAGAAACCCCAGCCAGCAATTAATGTGGGTAATGTGTCAGTGGCCAGAGGGCTTCTCAAGGAGAGCTGCAGTGCAGGGAGCCCAGGGCAGCAGCCAAGAGGTTCAAAGGCCATGGCGCTCTAATTCTGGTATTGCAGGACACGTCCAGCAAGGCTGCCTAAGGGCTTGTACACACTCCCACTTGAGCTGGTATAACTTAGATCGCCCAGGGTATGAATAGCCACCCTGTTGAAGGACGTAAGTTACACTGGCGTGGACAATGCTATGTCGTCGGGAGAGCTTCTTCTGTCGACAGAGCTACCGCCTCTCATGGAGGTGGTTTTAGTATACCGACAGGAGAGCTCTCGCCCATCGACGGAGAGCATCGTCTCCAGATGTGCTGCATCGGCGCAGCTGCGACGCTGTAGCGCTTCTAACGTAGACTAGCCCTGAGTAGCAATAGGCTTGGCCTGACAGTTCAGCACCTCTCCTTGCAGCAGGATACAGTCTGTGTGGGTTTGGGAGAATCTCTGGTTTCTCTGTTAGCTCAGCAGGGTTGAAGTGGCGCTACCTGCCTTCAGAAAGGGAGGCTGCAGCATCTCTTAGTGGCCAGGAACTGACAACTAATTGGAGTTGGCTTGCCTTCCCAGTCATAGGGCTCGAGTAACCATAGCAGATGCCAAGAGGAGGGATGTATGGGGCGGGACAGTGAAGTGTCCCAGCAGAGTTCAGCGGGGAAATCCTGAAGACCCCACTCAGCCCATCTCGCTCTATTTTTCAAGCTCTGGAGTAGCAGAGTGGCCTTGGCACACACCATTGTGAGGTCAGTGAGCAGAGGGAATGTCTCAGGCCCTCCACCACAGAGAACCACGTTTGCATGTCAGTGCTTCTTGTAAAGTTTGAAATGCTGCTTTGTCAAGGAGAGTGGTACCCAGAGCCTTTCATCAGTACTGTGAGAAACCTCACTGACCAGAGCCGTCCGCTCCCGCCCCACTCACAGCTTACCATTGAGCCGGCCCGCCAGAGCAGTAAGGTCAGAGCATTCTTGTGCTGCTTCAGCACGTTAATGGCCACATGCTCTATCTCCCGATACTGGCTTTCAAAGGCGACAAAGATGGGTCTTTGGGACAGTTCCAACAGCCTCAACAGGCCGTCCCTGCAATACAAGGCAACCATTTCAGGGAGTTAGGAGTGCAATGAATCACGCCTGTTCAGCTTACCCATCTCTTCATTGCCCTGACCAACTGCAAAGCAATGGAAAGACTCCCATTGACTTCAGTGAGCGTTGGCTTGGAAGCTAACTGTTTTGGAAGCTGGAGTAAGGACAACAGAGGCAAGGTTTTTAGGGCTTGTAACCACATTATAGGTGGAGCTGGAAGAGATGCCTTTTGTTAAGATTGCCCAATACTGTCTATGATAAGATTGCATTAATTTGCTTATAACTTTGGCAAACTTTCACAGTTTGGACTGGAATTTTTCATGTCACGTGTCTAGCAAATGTTTTAGAAAGTTTGAGCTAAAAAGTTTAACCATTTCAGAGAACGAGATTAGGGAAGAATTTTTTTTTCACCTTTCTTTAAAAAAGAATATCTTACAATAGTTTCATTCAGAAGCTCTTGCTTTCGAACAAGAGACTTGAAATTTGGTGGGATTGGGAGGAGGTCACCATGGTGCCCAGGATGTGCCTTTTGCTGCTCCTAGGAAAATACACCTGAACCTGGCCTGGGAAAAATTGCAGTTTGCACATGCTCAGTAGAGACTTGTTAGAGTTTGGTTGCTAAACACTCTGAAGATTCTGTCTGCACTGAGCATGCTCTAGGTCACCGAGAAGGACTTACTTGCAGTTGCTCTCACAGCCACCACAGGCTGCTGTGGCACCAGACATAGGAACTGAGAGCAGGGAGACTCTCTCCTGTGCTCTTAGTGACTCCACTGCTGGGCACCCCAGCAGTGTGGAGGAGGAAGAGGAGGAATAACATGACTGGATTGCAGAGGGGGGAGAAGAACAAGGGTGCAGTCTGCCATGCAGTCATTCTGACAATCTAGTGAGAACTACCTCTGTGCTACTAGGAGAGCAAAGCAGCAGCCTAGAACCCTGCTCAGTGACCAGCCAGTTACCTGAAGTTGTTGATGCACCAGTCTTGCTCCAGGTATGCATACGAGAGAACCACAATGAGGCGCCGGCACCGGCTCACGTTCATAATCAGGTCTGCTGAAGGCTCTACGGGAGTAGGATAGGAATGAGATTCACAGTCACAGCCATGGCAAAGACTAAGCAGAGCCAGAATGGGCCACCAGCACTTCACTATTCCTCCTCCTCCTCCTCCAGGAATGGCCTGCCTTAGCATCCGAACCCAAACTGAGGGCAACAGGGTGTCCTCACAAAGAGGCCCACAGTCTCTCAAACAGTTGAATTCATAACCCAGCCTGTCTTAGAAAGTAAAGTGCTCCTCTCCCAGACTCGGGTTACACTGCCGGATCTGAAGAAAGTGTTTCCCAGTGATTATAGCAGGGGACCAGGTATCAGGACTCCTGGGTTCCATCCCCAACTCTCTCACGGAATTGTTATATGACGTTGGAGGGAACACTTGACCTTTCAGTGCCTCTCTTTTCCCATCTCTAAAACACTCGGCTATTGACATCACAGCATTCTGAATCAGTTTGTGTTTGTAATCTTTGACAGCAAGGTGTGTGGGAGAGCAAAGGGAAGTGGCATTCCAGAGAGCAGATCTGCTATGCAGGGTGATGCTTCCTGGGTCCTAAAGGGCAGGTTCATTAACCTAAGGTCCAGGCTGACTTCCCAGCAGTGGGAGTATGTCCATTTGCCTCCCATCTAACCTGTGGCCTGGCAGCGTCTGGGATGGTCCATACCTGAGTTGGGTAGGATGGTCTTATCATCCAGGAAGAGCTTGTAGCCGTGACGGTTCTCCAGCTGCGGCTTCATAATGAAGTTCACAAACTTCTTGTCATCCGGGGAGTTTGCATAAGACACATACGCATCATACAGCTTCCCATCTGTGAAAAGTGCCCAGCAGGGCAAGGGAGAATGGGGGTGGCAAAAGACACACTTAACATTACAGCGTGGCAGATACAGAGCTCAGTTTGTCAGCACAGACAGCCAGTTTCCTATAAGCTTCCCAACTGGGGAAGGCATTGCTAAGACACCTCAGGCTGGAATCTCTTTGGGGCAGGGCACCTGTGTTAACTTGCATACGAATTGCTGTGTCACTAGACGGTGCTACTTCCAGGATTTTTAACGACACTGAAAAACTCACCATATAGGAAACCCAATATCCCAGCCACATGGACCAGAAAGCTGCAGGGGTGGACTTTAAAATGTCCCTGTCCCCCTGAGAGGAGCAAGGCAGGAACTGGAGCGGGACCTATCTTACACCCCAGTGTCCTGGTGACATCATCCAAATTCTTTCCCCAAAGAGGACTATACTTGTTATTACCACTGGTTTGTGCTAGCAGACCGCATGGTTTTTTTGGGACAAGAACTATCTCTTCGTAGATGCTCTGAAGAGCATCAAGCAGATGGTGGGTGCACTGTAATACAAGTAATACAAATCCCACAGCAACCCTGGCAATGGTCCCAAGTATCTGTCTTCATCCGTTCTCACCATCTCTATACTGATGTACTCTTTAATACACAGAAATAGGAGATAAAATACACATGCACATACTCCTAGTATTCCCAGATTCTAAAATGAGAGAGACAAGGTAAGTGAGGTAATATCTTTTATGGACCAACTTCTGTTGGTGGAAGGTACAAGCTTGTACCTTTCACCATCAGAAGACGGTCCAATAAAAGACATCATCTCACCTACCTCTCATATCCTGGGACCAAATATGGCTATGACAACCTTGCAAACAACCATAATTTGAGTTAATGTTGAAAGAATCCATGATATATTTTGAGCAAAAAATCCTTAAGAGTATTGCAATTTTAAAGAAATGACAACAAAAAGTCCCAAATAAAAATTTAGCCAAGACAGTGGATAATACAGAATTAAGGTCACCCAAACAATCTTAACTCTGCCCCACCACACCAACAACCAGAAACCTGGAGAACACTTTATCCGTCCATTACTCAGGGACATCTCATTAATGACTGCAAAAAAAATCATACTGAACTTTTGTGACGGACTGCAAAGATTATCTGTGTGCTGATGGCACAATGGGGAAGAGTTAAGGATGTCTACGTGACTTATGTATTTGCCAACTTTCCAATGTTTAGGTGTTTCTGTAGAGTGGAATTCCTAGGATTTCTAACCTGTGTAATACCTTCTGCTACAGAATCACTTACCAGCTTCACTTTGACAATAATCCTAAAGGTCTTGTCTTCAAGATGGGTTGCACTGATTTAACTTAAGGTGTTACTTAAACCAATTTAGTTCAACTGGAGCAAAAGTTGAATGGGAACAGATTCAATCTAAACCACAACTGGACCTATAATGGGGTATGCAAGACAGGAAGGGGGTAAATTGGCTATCAAAGGCCAAATCAGCCCAACTGGAGACACCTGGAGCAGGAAGCAGGCTTCCAGGGAGGGGTTTAACAGGAAGAGGCCTGGGCCCTTGGGGGAGCAGACAGAGAGCCCAGATGCTAGGCTCTCACTGTGGGAGAGAAGGCTGGCTAAGGCCAGAGACTGGGGAAGACTGATGTCTAGCACATCTCCTGGAACGGAGAAGAGGTTAATTTTATATTGCTTTAGGCTTATTTTGGATTTTGAGTGCCCTGGAAGGGGTAGAACTGCAAGTCACCTAGCCAGGGGGCTAAGTCTCTGCCACCCAGAAAGTGTTGGAGGCTGGGCGGAGCAGAGGAAGAACCGCTGGGAAACTTAGGCTGCACTGCACAATGCTCGAAGGGGGCACTCAAGTAAGGATGTACTAGAACAGCCATTTTTAAACTGAAGTAAGTATCTACAGAAGTGTTTGAACTGGTTTACATAAACTGGTGCAGACGTGTGTAGACAAGGCCTAACAGTGAAAAGTGTCTTTCATAAGAGTTAAAGAAACAGTACCGGTTTTCATAAGAATACAGAAACTCTGTAAAGTGAATGCCATTGTATCTTTTTAGGAACACAGAATCACTTACACAGCATCTTAAGTTCACACGTGTATCTTTTTAAAGAAATCACAGGGGAAAAAAGACAGTTACTCACCTTCTTGTAACTGTTGTTCTTTCAGATGTGGTGTTCACGTCCATTCCAATCAGGTGCGCGTGCGCTGCATGCAAGGTCGTCGGAAAGTTTTTCCCTCAGCAGCTCCCCTCGGGTCAGCTAGGGAGCCTCCTGGAGTGGTGCCCTCATGGCATTCAATATAGGGCCCTGCCAAGCCGACCCCCCTTCAGTCCCTTCTTGCCGGCTATTCCGACAGGGGGAAGGAGGGTGGTTATTAGAATGGAAGTGAACAACACATCTCGAAGAACAACAGTTACAAGAAGGTGAGTAACCGTCTTTTCTTCTTCGAGTGTTTGTTCACGTCGATTCCAATCAGGTGACTCCCAAGCTCTCCCCGCGGGGGACGACTCAGAGTTAAGGAATCACTGATTGGAGAACCACCCTGCATCCTCTCTAGCATGCTGGGTGATGGCATAGTGGGTGGTAAACGTGTGCACCGAGGACCAGGTTGCCGCTCTGCAGATCTCCTGGATGGGCACCTGGGCCAGGAACGTGGCGGACGACGCTTGAGCTCGTGTTGAGTGGGCTGTAATAGCGCGGGCTGGGATCTTGGCGAGGTCGTAGCAGGTACGGATGCAGTCCCTGATCCAGGAAGAAATGCATTGTGAGGAGACCGGAGGCCCCTTCATCCAGTCTCCCACTGCTACAAACAGCTGGTTTGACTTCCTGAAAGACTTTGTGCACCCAATCTAGAATGTTAGCGCTCTCCGCATAGCTAGCGAGTAAAGCCTCTGCTCCTGTGCAGTAGCATGTGGCTTGAGATAGAAGACTGGTAGAAAAATGTCTTGGCCAATGTGGAATTGGGATACCACCTTGGGCAGGAAGGCCGGATGCAGCCTGAGTTGTACTTTGTCCTTATGGAAGACTGTGTAGCCGGGGTTGGAGGCCAACACTTTTAACTCTGACACCCTCCTGGCTGATGTGATAACAACTAGGAATACCACCTTCCACGAGAGATACAGAAGGGAGCATGTAGCCAGTGGTTTGAATGGGGCCCCATTAGCCTAGTGAGGACCAGAATGAAATCCCAAGCAGGTACCAGTGGTCGGGACTGTGGACATAGCCTTTCCATGCCTTTCAGGAAATGGCCCACCATAAGGTTGGCAAATACCAAGCGCCCCAACTCTCCCGGCTGGAACGCCAAGATGGCCGCAAGATGTACTCTGATGGATGATCCGGCCAAACCTTGCTGCTTCAGATGCAGTAGATACTCCAGGATGAACGGTATACATGCCCGAAGTGGAGGCAGGCGACTGCGCTCACACCAGCATGAGAACCTTTTCCACTTAGATAGGTAAGTGGCCCTCGTGGAAAGTTTCCTGCTACCAAGAAGCACCTCCCTCACCAATTCCGTGCATTGGAGCTCCATTGGGTTTAGCTATGAAGCTTCTGAGCCACAAGATGGAAGGACTGGAGGTCCGGGTGAAGGAGGCAACCGTGGTCTGGTGTGATCAGATTGGGGGTGGCAGTGCGATTGGGATGTTCACTGACTGGTCCAGGAGTGTGGTGTACCAGTGTTGGCATGGCCACACTGGAGTCAGCAGAATTACCTCCGCCTTGTCTCTGCAGATCTTAAGCAGTACCTTGTGGACGAGTGGTATCGGCAGGAAAGCATACATTAGACGGTCCCCCAAGGTAATGTGAACACGTCCAAGATAAAGCCTGGACTGTGCTTTTGGAAAGAGCAAAATGTTGGACACTTCCTGTTGCTCCTGGTGGCGAACAGGTCTACCTGGGGAAACCTACACCTTTGGAAGATGGAATGTATGACATCTGGCCGGATGGACCACTCATGGTTGCGAAACAACCTGCTGAGGTGGTCTGCAAGCTCATTCCGTACTCCAGGGAGATAGGACACCTCCAGCAGCACCTCCCTCACCGATTCCATGCATTCCGTGAATGGAGTGGGCTATACCAAAATCCCACAGCTGGACAGCCTCCCGCCCTGCTTGTTTATGTAAAACATGGTGGTGGTGTCAGTCAGCACTGCCATGCATTGACCCTGTATTCTGGTATGGAAGGTCTGGCAGGCTAGTCTCACTGCTCTGAGCTCCTTTATAATGATGTGAGTGGGAACTTGAACTGCGACCACCTGCCCTTAGTCTGTAGGTCTCCTAGCTGGGTCTCCCAACCCGTTACTAAGGTCATGGACAGTTGAGGGGTGCTGAATGGTCTGCGAAGGAGTCCCATGCGAGGGTCCAGCCACCAGCATAGGACATCTAAGACTCACTCTGGCACCGTTACTACTGAATCCAAATTGTCTCGACCTGGGTGATAAGCTGAGGCGAGCCACACCTGGAGTGGTCTGAGCCTCAGCCTGGCATGCCTGACCACATAGGTGCATGTCGCCATGTGTCCCAGGAGACTGAGGCATGTCCTCGCGGTTGTGGTGGGGTATCACCTGAGAGTCTGAATGACGCCTGTCAGCGCCTGAAATCTGGACTCTGGTAGTATGGCTCTTGCCTGAACCGAGTCCAGCACCGCCCCAAATGAATTCTATTCACTGGGTCGGTGACAGCGTTGACTTGTCCATGTTGAGGAGGAGACCTAGTCTCTGGAAGGTCTCTCTGACTAACCAGACCTAGGACTCCACCTGCTCCCTGGAGCGCCCCCGCAGAAGCCAGTCGTTGAAGTAGGGATACATCTGTATCTATCTCTTGCAGAGAAAAACTGCGACCACCAACATGCACTTGGTGAACACCTGAAAGGCCGTCAATAAACCGAATAGGAGCACCGTGAACTGATAGTGTATGCGGTCAACAACAAACCTCAGGAAACATCTGTGGGCCAGCCAAATGGCTATATGAAAGTACGTGTCTTTCATGTCGAGGGTGGCATACCATTCCCCCGGATCCAGGGAAGTGATAATCGTGCTCAGGGAGACCATTCGGAACTTCAACTGTACCATGAACTGGTTGAGTCCTCGTGGGTCTAAGATGGGTCTGAGACCCCCCCTTTGCCTTGGGGATTAGGAAATAGTGAGAGTAGAATCCCTTGTCCTTTAGCTCTTGAGGAACCTCCTCCACTGTCCCTATGGTGAGGAGCGATTATACCTCCTAGCTAAGGAGTTGTTCGTGAGAAGGGTCCCTGAAGAGGGACGGGAAAGGGGGTTGGAGGGATGGGGAGGAGCAGAATTAGAGAGCATATCCCACTTCTATCATGCAAAGAACCCAGCGGTCCAATGCTATATGGGATCACGCATGGTAGAAGTGGGATAGACAGTTCAGAAAGTGGGGGAAGGATCCGGGATAGTGGCGGGTGCGCTGTCCTCAGGTGTCCCTTCAAAACCCTTGTTTGGATCCCGACGATGGCTTGGTCAAGCCCTGCCCCTGGCCTGAGGGAGGGTTAGAAGGTGTACGCCTATTGTTCCTGCCCCTACGGTGGTATGTATCCTGCCTCGGGCGGGGCTGGTATTGCCTCTGTTGCCGCTGAGGTTGAGGCTTGAAAGGCTTTCTCTGGGTAGCAGGCATGTGCATCCCCAGAGATTTCATCGTTGCCCTCGAGTCTTTTAGGCTGTGAAGCCTTGAGTCTGTCTGGTCCGAAAACAGCCCTACACCCTCAAAGGGAAGGTCCTGCAGGGTCTGTTGAACTTCTGGGGAAAGCCCACAAGCTTGGAGCCATGTGGTTTTCCTCATGACCACCCCAGAGGAAATGGTACATGCCATCAAGTCTGCCGAGTCAAGGGAGGCCTGTAGGGATGTCCTGTCTGCTCCCTTCCCCGCTTCAACCAGAGCTGAGAACTCCGCTTTTGACTCTGCGGGGAGCAACTCTTTGTACCTGGACATAGAGTCCCAAGAGTTAAAGTTATACCTGCTGAGGATAGCCTGCTGGTTGGCTATCCTCAGCTGTAGTTCCCCCGCAGCATATACTTTCCTGCCAAAGAGGTCCATACATTTGGCCTCCTTAGCCTTGGGTGCTGGCGCTTGTTGCCCCTGGCGCACCTTCTCATTCACCACTGAGACCACCAGGGGGGAAGGGTGGGAGAAAAAAAAACTCCTATCCCTTGGAGGGAACGAAGTACTTTCTCTCCACGCCCCTCACAGCAGGCGGAATGGAGGCTGGAGTCTGCCACAGGGTATTATAATTGTTATGGATAGTTTTAATGACAGGCAATGCCACTCTGGAAGGACCCTCTGGGGCAAAAATGTCCACCATTGGGTCCTCCACCTGTAGGCCCATGTTACGGGCAATGTAGCGGAGCAGGTCCTGGTGCACCCTGTGGTCAATGGGCAGAGGACCTGAAGCTGACACTCCTGCCACTGCCTCATCAGGCGAGGATGATGAGGAAGCAAGTGTGGGGACAGGGTCCTCATGGCCCTGTATCTGCCTGGGTTGTTCCTGGGTTGCACTGGACTTCTCCATTGGTCCGACCCGGTCGGATGTGTCCTGGGCTATGGGTGGTTCAGGAGCCGGTTCTGCCGTCTCCTCTGTAGTATGAGGGGGTGGTCTGGAGAGGGTCGCTTCTGTAACCCGAGGGGCAGGTCTATCCATCGGTGACTGGGAAGGGTGATTTCCCGGGGCCACCAACCTAGAAGCCTGGGCTTGATGGTAAGCCCATTGGGTCCAGAAGGGCCATTGTGCGGCAGGCGCTTACCGGATCTAGGTCTACTGCGCCTTGAGTAATGTGGGTTGGCATCCGAATCCGAAGATCCAGAGGGTGACTACCACAGCTGTGCCGACAACCCCTGTGCCAATGGTCAGTGCCGTGAAGAGGAGGTTGGGGATTGGTGCTGCAACGATCGCACTGAGGATTAGTGCCGGCAGTCCCATGACCGAGACCGGTGCCATGCGTCCGGTGCCGGGGAACAGCTGCTGTGCTTCTGTGCCACGTGTCGGTGCTGGCCCTGCAAGGGTGTTTGAGATTGGTGCCGACCCCTCGGTGCTGATGACATAGATCGTTGCACTCCCGGTGCCATGCAATCTTGTACTGAGGCCAGTGTTGTGGCGATGGAGACCTGGAACAGTGCCAGTCCAGAGACGAGGAGAGCCTCATCAACACGGGCTTGTCTTTAGACAGCACCCATCTAGGTGGTACTGGAGGCTTCTGTCTAATGGCCAGGGGCTGAGGCACAGTTATTTTGATGAGCTCCTTAGCAGCCTCGAAAGTGTCCGAGGTGGAGGGGGGCTCCAACACCTCCACCAGGCACTGAGGTGCCGGAGAGTCACTGGGCACCAGAGTCGATAGAACGAGCTCTTGCTGCTTGGGAGCTGAGTCCTTCCTCTGGAGCAGCAAAGCCTCCCCTGATGGTCTCACTCTCTGAGGATCGCGCCCTCTGTCCGCTTTCTTATGGCGCTTGTGGGGCACTGGAGATGTGGATCGGTGCCAGGGCACCGCTCTTTGCTGCGGTGCCAGGGATCTTCAGTGCCGATGGTCTCTCGCACTGTAGTCGTTCCTTGGCACCAATTCACAGACAGACACCGGGGCGCTCCGCACCGAGCTCAGGCCTGGGCCTTGGCAGGCAGGTGCCACTGGACGGAGTGCAGCTTCCATCAGTAACTGTTTTAAACGAAGTTACGCTCCTTTCTAGTTCTAGGCTTGAAAGCTTTACAAATCTTGCAGCACTCAGACCGATGCGCCTCCCCTAGACATTTCAGGCACGAGTCGTGGGGATCGCTCTTAGGCTTGAAGCATGCCCTGAAGCCCAAGGTGAGGGTGAGGGGATAGGAATGATCCCACTCTCCAATTTCTATACTAACTACTAAAACAAGAAACTGGGTAGGACTAAGTAATAGGCTAAGGGAACACCCGCAAGAAAGCGAACGCACTTCCAATGCTACCACAGACAGTAAGAAGGAACTGAAGTGGGGTCAGGTCAGCAGGGTTATATATTGAGCACCATGAGAGCACCATTCCATGGGGCTCCCTAGCCGACCCAACGGGAGCTGCTAAGGGGAAAAAGTTTACAATGACTGTGCATGCAGCATGCGAACACCTGACTGGAATCGACGTGAACAAGCACTCGAAGACGAATGTCATTCCTGAAACTCCCTGAGTGATTTGCTGCAAACTTTTTTTTGAAGAACTGAGCCTCCAGATGAGATGTGGTATAGGAATTTTCAAGTTGATTGGTTTGGCTTTGGTGGAGTGGATTGACAAATCATGCTTTTAAGAGGAAGCTAGCTTCAACCTTAACTCGACATACGGAGTAGCCTCCGTTCACAACGTACTGAACCAAGAGGAGAGAGACTCTATTAGAGGAAGAAGGAGTCACAATCCAGACACATTAGGGATTATCTTAAAAAAAAAAAAAAAAAAAGTCTCTGCTATATGGAGCACTCTGGGCAAGCTAGGAGGAGGCAGGCTGGCCCTTGGGTGGGAGTCACCCTGTGGGCAAGTGGAGGCTGGAAGATCCCCTGGGTCCGGGGCAATTCTAGTTCACGTCTGCTTTCCAATCCCTTTCTCATGAAGCCTTTAGAGAAGCAGCAGAAGCCTGGAATGTCTGGATCATTGAGTCTTTCCCCGTCTCCCTCATACCCAAAGTGCAAATGGCACTGAAAGCCAGATTCACAGAAGTCCTAAGGGTTACCATTGATCTCCAGCTCCCCGTAACGGTTCCTGTACCAGAGCAGCATATTCAAGCGGCACTTCACATAGATCACAGCCATGAGCAGCAGCAGCCCCAGGATGAGGAGGGCTGCCAGCACTGCACTCACATGTCCAGCAGCTTCTGCAATTACAGGGAAAGGCATTTTCAGTACATTTAGCATTTGAACTAAAGGAATTTATACCTTGGTGAATGAGGAATTTGGGGTAGGTTATGGTCTGCAGAGGGAAGAACTGAACAGAGGTTACTGGCCTCAAAGCTCTTAGCTAAAACCACGTGTTGGCAGATTACAATCTAGTAAAACAATTGAAGCATCTGCCTGTGGATGCTGCCCTGCACGTACATGGGATGGACTCTCATCTAATGGGTTTTTTACAGCTCTAGCCACCAACGTGAAGAGTGGCTCAGCTGCCTCAGCTTAAAGAAGGATCACAGTGATCAGTGATACAGGCTCCGTGATCTAAAGGGGCCCCCAAATACTGTGACAGCAGCCTAGAAACAGATGAGAGGGTTTGGGGTCCAGGATATTTGGTGCTTCCTGGCTACAGTCAGTCACAGTGTCAGAGCTGAAGTCTCCTTCTTCAGAATGGGACTAATGAATCCCTTGACTATGGCATCCATGCCTGCACGCACACACACACCACAAATCTGGAGAGACTATGTTCAGTTGGGCTGAATCCAGAGATTCCCCATCATCAACTCCTTCTCACAGTTCTTTAAAACAAAGAAGTCTTGACCTAAGTGACTAGCCTCCTGGAGGCAGCCCCATCTCCAGGGCTTCAGGTTACGGTGCCATCATATGGCACCATATTCTGTCAGTATATTGAAAGAGAGCATCTTTACATAATAAAGCCCCCTTTGCTCCCCCTCTCCCCCATGCCAATAGTGTCTCATTGCTGGAGGGTTTACTTTCAAAAGAGCAACAGCTGAGAAAATTTGGCAGTAAGTTCAGGACTTGCCGCAGCAAGTCCCTGAAAGGGTTAACGCACACTGCATGTTCCTTTAAACCCAAGAGCTAATCAAAGTAGGTCCTGCCACTCAGTGTCCTGGCTGGGCAATTCCACACACACAGTGGCTGCGTTATTACTCAGTGTATGCAGCATGGCAAGCAGGACTGCTCCAGAAGGGGGGTTCCAAAGTATCCTCTTGCTCACAGCGCAGAGATCCAAGGGAGTCTTGACAAGCCCACCGTGAAAGTCTCACTGCTAAACTGACTTCATGCTCTGGTTATTTCATTACTGCCAAGACAACAGCCTCTTCACTCTACAGCCGGGCTGCCCGAGGACTAGTCAGCCTCAGCCCTGCAGCAATCCTAGGGCCGTCCTTCCCTGTTTAACAGGTATGGTGTGAGTGCGACACAACAGTGGGTTTATGGACTCTGATTAGGGCTGCAGACTTGTCGTAACAGATTTTAAATCAAAAATCATGGAGCAGGCATGGTAAATTTAGTAATCATGGGGCTTGTGACTTGGGTAAAAAATACTGCAACAAATGAGGGGGGAGCTGGAGCATGAGCCAGCCCCACACTAACCCTACAACAGTGGCTCATGTCCTTCAGAGCTGGGCCTGGCTCTGGGCTCTGTGACCCTCTCGCTCCTGTCAAGTTACAATGCCACTCAATCAGATGTGATCTGGATGCCCCCCGGCATGATGGAGGGGCAGCCGGGCCAAACCTGGGCAGTACTGTGACCCTATGTGCCAGGTTGCAATGTCCAGGATGTGGAGCAGGGCCCAGCTGCAGCAGCTACCGCTGCAGAGTGAGTTTATTAAAATCACGGACAGAAAGAGAAATCCAAGACAAACAGGAAAATCACAGTATCCAAGAGGTTCTTCCCACTGTGACAAATCTGGAGCCCTAACTATGTGTGTCTGAGGTCCACTGAGGTCCCACTGTGTGTCTGAGGTCAAGATCTCCCTAGATTCCATTGGAATTTATTTTTAGGGGGGGCATTTTTTTACTCTGGACAGCCTGTGAGGCACTCAGCATCTCTCACTCAGTCTGCAATATTAGAGCTAGTTACTGTGAAAGTGTTAGTCAGGATATTCAAGTTACTCCCAACTCATCTCAGAAATACCTGTAGCATTCTCTTTCCACCAGGAGAGCTGCCATAGACTGGCCAAACCTTGTTGAAAGGCCTTATCCAGTAGACACCTCCACAAATGGTATAGTAACCCCTTCCTTGCACCATTATCAGCGTGCTGTAAATGCCCAAAGAGCTACCTGATCTCTGTAGTGTGAAAGTGGCTGTGGTATTCCTAACCCAGCAGGCAAACACACCGTAGTCCTCGTGGCTTGTCAGGTTCACCCCCAGAAGGCTGGACATGAACTTCTCTGTTCCGTTATCACCGATCCTGAGGGACAAAAGAGGCTAGCATCAGGGCAGTGCTACGGGGTACACTTTCATGGAAATGGTTTCCTATTTTAACTAGGAGACTGAAGAGAACAAGAAGGAGCTTCCAGTTAGAGTTCTACACATAGCCTGCAGGAACTCGGTTTTGTCATTCTGCTATACTGTAGGGAACAATTCAGCCTGCAAAGGGAGAAGGACTGGATAGAAGGATAGTGCTGTCCACCTCTAAGCTCTGATAGGATTCTGTGATCTTCTTGAATGCCTTTACTTTAGAGTTAGCCTTTTGTTCCTTTACACACTAAATCATTAGCCAGGGTCCAGTTCAGCAGGAATCCACCTTGCACTTAGAGACCAAAGCCAAGATTTTAAAAAATAGCATCCTAAAGTCAGCATCCTAATAGTCATCCTAAATCTATAATTAGAATCTAACTTTCAGTGGCAGGAAAGCCTTCAAAAAGGTAGGAATTGCTTTGCTGGACTTCCCATTGCCTGGCCAACAAAGGAGATGGATAAGTGTGTCTGTGTGTGTGTGCACACACCCCCTCCCAGCTAACAATGACCTCCACCAAGGAAGAACTTCAGATGACTTGCCTAAGATGGGTTAAGCTGCTGGCCCTACTTTCCATTCATGCGTGGCCATCATCACACCCCTTATAGCTGCAACTCCTGCTGGCAACAGGGATAATGTACTTGGCTGCAGTGTAGAAGTGGCCCATGGTTCAACGTGCTGCTAGCCTTGTGTCTTTAGCTCTCTCAAACCAGTATGCCCCTCTGGGAGCAGGGAACATGCTCCGGTAGAAAAGCGTTTTCGCAAGTGAAACACCACAAAGCTCAGGCTAACTACTGTTAAGCAAGGAGACCTGTTGGGAGCTGTTGAAAGCTCTATGGCTTTCACAGTGGAGCAGCAAAAGGTTAGCTAGTAGATATGCCTCTGTAACTGAGGGAAAAATACACAGGGCCAGATTCTGCTCCCACTGACTCTAGTGTCCTACTCAATGGAGCTTCGCCGATCACAGTGGCTTTATTCTGGTGGCACTGACATCAGAATCTGAGCCAGAGCATGTAGCAGCCCTCGGACCCCACACTTTGTGCTGCAGAGAGTCTTGTGTTTAATTCACTGAGCCATAATATAAAACGGGCAGAAACATCAGCTGGCCTACATGCTTTGTGGGGCTTGGTTTGGTTTTTTTCCACATCGTGCTTCACTGTTTATCTGTGTCTATGGAATTACAATTTTTAGAACATACCTTAGAGAAAGAGGATAAATAGAACAGTGTGCTTGTACTCCAGAGACATGAGTTCAAATCTTGTGTCAGTCACAAATTAATAGATGTTGGGTGATCTTGGCCACTTCTCAGTTGTACCCAACCTCCACCTAAAAAGCTGACATCACTGGCATATTTCCTCAAGAGGCCCAGGATGGGAAGTGTGAGTCAGGACTGAAGTGCTCTCAGATGTAGAGGGAAGGCCAGGACTGGAATAGCAAGGGTGCTGCAGATCAAGACTGATCAACTCAGGGGTGTGAAATAGCTCTGCCCCCCCTCCCACCCCAAGCAATGCAAGTTTTTGCACTGTCCACACCAGCACTTCCGCTTCTCGCCAAGGAAGAGTAATTATGCAGACAGAAGAGTGCTCTCCCGTCGGCATATTGCGTCTTCGCCAGATGTGCTGCAGCTGCGCCGATGTAGCGCTTTGGTGTAGACTTGCCCTCAGGTGCATTGTCTGAGCTGTGGACAAGACTAACGGGGTGTTCTAGGTCAGGACTCAAGTGCCCTGGCAGAGCTGTGGGTGGGCCTAGAAGAACAGAGGTGCTGCAGATGAGGTCTGAGGCGCACTAGCAGAGCTGTGCGGGGAAGCCAGGGCTAGAAAGGGACGTGGCTTGGATCGGCACTTTGGCTAAGAGGATGTCTTGCTGGAGGTTTGAGCAATGGTACCCTGGGGTCCAGGACTCATCTGAAGTTGACCTTATCAATAGGAAACTGCTCAGTGGAGACTGTGTTATTGATTGTGGGTCCAGAACTTCCAGTGAACGGTGGCTCACTGGATGCATGAATGCTATTTAAGCAATGATTGAAGCAATTTGCCCTGCCTGTCAGTAGCCACCTCAGTGCCTCTTTCTATTTATAGACAGGTCAGATTCCTTACCAGTCTTTTTCCTCGCTGGTGTATTGGCTGCTCTCTTTGCCTAGCCAGTGGCCATCTTTCATCCATTGCAGGACGGGGTTGCAGTGCTGCTGAAAGGGCAGCTGCACAGTACAGTTCAGTGTTATCTGGCTTCCCAAGGCAGGCTCCAAAGTCTGGTTGCTGGATGGGAAGAGGACTTCTGGAGGCACACTGCACAGATCTACACGGGAGGGGAAGGAAATGCTGAGAGAGAGAGTCTTTAAAGGGACAGCATCCATTTAAAAATAAGTCTCACATCTCTTCAGTTTACACCTAATATTAAATCCTTTCCTTTATAATAGAACAACATCTGTTTTCTCCTGTCTTCCTTTGTGCCTCTGACAGCACTCTCTAAAGTCAGTCAGTTCTGCACCCGAAATGAAGAAATTGGTCACATGGTTAGTAAAATGAGTAGCAGATCCACATTGCTGATAATACAGACATGCAAAATGCCCCAACTGCCCAGCCATACAGTCTGTTTGTAACACACTGGTATAGGGTGTGTGGCCATGTTTTTCCCCCTCAGCACCTGGTTCCCAATGACTAGAACAGCCTCCTACTTGCTAACAAAATGCCTCCTATAGCACAAGGCGTAGGGAATTGTGTTGAAGGTTTCCCCACAGACAACTAAGGTGTCTAGGCTGTGTTGTGCACATGTGCAGTGTGTTACACCTTTTGTTAGTGAAAGTTGGTTAAAATGTGTCACTTCTGAAATGACAATGATACATACAGAGCAAGTGACTTTCACTCACATTTGCACCCATATTTGCCATTTCCTCTCCAGCTCTAAGGATTAGTGCAGACCATGGCAAAGAGCTACTTGCTCTCTAAAAGAAGCAATGTCTTGGGAGCTGAGCAGTGGGCGGGCAGCATCATGCCCTATCTCCTCATGGCTGCTGCTTTTCCTCTTCAAAGCAGCAGCCTCCTCTCTGTGCCCGACTCAACTCCCACTGCAGTCAAGAGTAATATTTCAAAGGGAATTGAGGCATTTGATCCTTTACAGCTGGTGCAAGAGCCTTTTCCTCTGCATTTTGCACCATCTGTAATGGCTTCCCTGTACCGCTCCACCTCGTCGAATCTATGTCGCAACCCACTTTACTCCCCTGTCCCACTCTCCTGTGTTGCTCATTCGCTATTTCATTCTGTCAAAGCACAGCTCGTGAGGCTTGCAGCCTTTGCTTCCTCCTCAGTTATGTTTCCATACTAGTGAGTAGTCAGGGGACTGTGTATACTTGCTCTTTATCACCTCCATTTAGGATTTATTTTGGTCCCTGCTGCTGCCCTAGTTTCTTTTTAAATTCAGTGAACAGATGCTCGGAAATGGGTGAGTATTTAGTGGGGGAGGTGGATTACATTACACTATAAGTATTGTTTTAATACTTCCTGTCAAAGCAAAGCTACCTATGCAAGGGCACTTATTCCTGCAATTCCCCCCTCCTACACTCATGGAGGTTTGCTTGCTGAGCGTCAGAGGCGCAGAATAGGACGCTCTGTGTGTGTGTCTAATAAGCCAGAAGTAACATAAGCAGTCAAACGGCCTCTTCTGAAGCACAGCAATATTACTCCCTGCAACAGCCAGCAGGAGGCATCAGTGTTTCAAGCCAGGTATTTAATCTTGGCTCTGCAGCTATATTTGTGGGTGACTTCCCCCAGCCCTACCTTCCATGGTCAGCCTGATGGTGCAGGAGGCGTTTCTGTGGCCGTTCAGGTAGAGTGTGCAGGTATAGTTCCCGGCACCGCCAGCCTGCAGACACTGGAAGGTGGCGTGCAGCGTGCTGCGCAGGTGGATCTGTGCGGAGGGGTGCAGCAGGTTGCAGTCTTTGCTCCACAGGAGGTTAAAGTCTGAGCTGGACCGGAGGAGCTAGAGGCTCAGCTCGTCCAGCGGACAGAACAAATGATTACCAGGCTCCTGCTGCCTCTACACATTGCGATCGTAGAAGCGGTCGAGGTCCTGGCAGGACAGATCCAAGGCTGGTGGGAATGACACAGGAATAAGTTAGAAATGAAATACACTGGGTTAAAATGTAACAGCTTGCACAGTTAGTAGCATGCTCCACACACACTGTGGAGGCGGGGTAGGCAATCAGTGTTCCCCACTACCAGGCATACTGCAGAGATGACAAATGTCTGCTGGGCCGGCTGAAAGAAACTAGTTATTTGTATTATAACTAGTCTGTATTATTTGTGTTTGTATTATAGTAGTACCTAGAGGTCCCAAGCAAGACTGTGTTAGGTGCTATACATACAGGAAGAGACAGACCCGCCGCAGAGAGCATAGATTCCTAACAGATAAGCCAGACAAAGGAAGGGTTATTATCCCCATTTTACAGATGGGAAAACTGAGCCTCAGGCACTAAGTGACTTGCCCAAGTTCATGCAGGAAGCCTGTAGCAGAACAGGGAACAGAGCCTACCTCTCCTGAGTTCCCATCCAGGGACTTAATTCCTCCCTGGAATAAGTGTGGACTGGCTGACATCAGCACTGCAGAGAGTGGAGAACAAATCTTCACCTGGCAGGTGGTCAGGCAGGTGCCATGAGAAGGAATCAAGGGCATGGCTGGCAGATAAAGGCTCTGCAAGTAAAATTGCTAATGGGATGCTTCTAATCCTAGACCTACTGACTTCTCCAAGACACAGGAGGTTACACAATAGCTCTTAATGCCATTACTAACCCAGTCTCTAGCACGGCCAGGTTTATTCTATGGAAGTTTTGTCAGACCCATATCTTCTAGCTGACCTTCAAGCCCTCTGCCTTGTCTCCCTCTGTAGTAAAACCCCCACCACACTTCCAAAGCAGCACTAGCTGGGGCAGGTTTCCGAGGCAGGGCTGGGTACCTGCTGATATGTAAACATCAAAACCTGCTAGCTTTGCTTGCTGTGCAAACACTGTGGAGCCAGAATCTACCTAGAGCCTGCAGGAGAAAGTGTTGCTACTCCCCCAAAGGGGCTGAGCACACACCCAGCCTGCCTGGAGGTGGAGGGAGAGCAAATTAAAGCAGACCAGGTTTTGCGTGGTCCTGCTGCTGCTGCAGGGCAGGGCTGACGACCCCCTCTCCTCCTTTTACCATACAGCCACGTGGATTTCAGCCACACAGACATTGAATTCAATGCAGGAGTGTCCCCAAAAGGAGTTTCTTTTCCCCATGGGTTTCCTGCCCAGACCTCTCATTCCTCATTTAACCTAGGCCAAGCTCAGCTGTAGTGCTTCAGCTGTCCAAGATTCTGGGGACTGATCAATCCTAGAAATCAGATGAGGGTGAGGAACAAATCCCACTGCCCTGGAGGCAAACATGGAGTCATCCCCTGAGATTTCTTCTCCAGGGCTCTGGCCAAGCCACTTTTAATAACTCAAACAATGAGGCTTTCACCACGCCCCCTCCTAGCAGGCTGCACTGGGCTCAAATGGATCTCAGTGGAAGGACATCCTGGCTGCCCTTCAGCTGAAACTTTCCTTTGTTCAGTTCCAGCTCATCACTATTACTTCTACACCCCCTCCCTCCCAAACCACCGAAAACCGTTTCACTTCCCCCTGGGCCTTTGTACCCTTCAGATCCTAATAGACTGCCCCCTATCTAGCCAGCATGAGTTCTCACTGTAATCCAACCAAATCTCCCTAGTTTGCCCTCTTCTTGTATAAATCGTTTTTTTCAGCCCTTTAAGTATTTTAGTCACTACTACCCACCACTTAATGAAACTGAGGGGAATCCCTGTGTGTGCTCGGATTACAACAGATGGGAGAACTATCAGCTCACTGTATTTGTGGGTAACAGCTGCACATTCAGGTTCTCTCTCTCCCTCTCTCTCTCATCGCTGTCCAAAATGTGTGAGATGAGTGGGCTGTGCAGCTAAACATCGGCTATGGCCCTCCACATCCCATCAGTGGTGCAGGAGAAGGAGATGAGGCGGAAGCCTTCCCTTTCAGCTGATCTAAGCAAGCTCTAACTCCTCCTCATAGCTTGGGACAAGCCCCCTGCTGCCCTGAAATTTCACCAGCCAGTCCTATGTTGCTGACTTCTACGTACAGTATAATCACTGCTTTCAGGAGAGAAGAGTGTGTGGTATTAAACCCAGATGCTGCAAACCCTCCTCCCCTGCAGGTGATGCTATACACACCCAGACAGTTCATCACAGGTCTTTCCTCCTGCATCTCTTCTGCAACCACCAGCTCAAAGGATTGGCCACCAGGTGCGAAGACAAGAAGAGGGCAGGGGTGCTGGGAGCCACTGAACCGCACTGTAAACCCTGTATAGCAGGGGTCCTCAAACTGGAGGCTGGGACCCCTCAGGGGGTGGTGAGGTTACTACATGGGGGGTCGCGAGCTGTCAGCCTCCACCCCAAATGCTGCTTTGCCTCCTGCATTTATAATGGTATTAAATATATTTAAAAGTGTTTTTAATTTATAAGGGAGGGTCGCACTCAGAGGCTTGCCATGCGAAAGGGGTCACCAGTACAAAAGTTTGAGAACACTGCTGTATATGATGGAAACCACTTCAAGCCAGCACAGAGGGAGAACTGCTAGGGATGCACACCCCTCCTTTAGCACACGAAATCTTACCCTCCTTTCCTTTTCAATAAGTTAGCAGGTGGATGACGATATCCAACTGGAATGGTCATGGTTTAAAATGTGGTTACAGCACAAAGCACTGTCACTTCACCAGCTAAAAATGGTGCCCAGCAGAGAATCATAATTATCCATATTATTGTCCCAACCTCATAATCTCGGATCACTAATCTTGGCACAAAATGCTTCACTAGTAAACCATACGCAGGCTGTGTCTACACTTAAAATGCTATAGCTGCTGGAGCACTTCAGTGGAGACACTCAGTACAGTGATGGGAGAGTCTCCTGTAGTTAATCCACCTCCCCAAGAGGTTGTAGTTAGATCAATGGAAGAATTAGCACTGCCCTCATCAGGGGTTAGGTCGGGTTAACTACGTTGCTCAAGGGGGTGGATTTTCCACACCCCTGGACAACATAGCTGGGTTGACTTAACATTTTAGTGTCGAGCTGACCAGAGTTCCTTCTGATGGCTAGATCAGCCTTAAAGTAAAGTGGTTGACAGCTGCCCTGTTGGCACTTCCAGCGTCACAAAGGACAGCACTTTCCGGCCAGACAACTGCCTCCAGCACGGAGCTTTGACTTGCCATTTGTAATTGAAGTCGTTAATTAAACGGTGTGCAGTTTATTTATAGTAACAAGCGCTGCATACCTGGTGACCTTTCATACAGTTGAGCAAAGTAAAGTGAGTGCAGCTTTCCTTTCAAGCAAAGAGACTGGGTGGGTGGGTGTGCGCATCCGCATGCTAACTTACAGCCAGGCTGTAGAGGAAAGAGGTGTGAGAGTGGACATGCAAAGGAGCAAACAACAAAGAG
Source organism: Eretmochelys imbricata (assembly GCF_965152235.1). Classification (NCBI taxonomy): domain Eukaryota; kingdom Metazoa; phylum Chordata; order Testudines; family Cheloniidae; genus Eretmochelys; species Eretmochelys imbricata. The sequence continues at coordinate 19,533,039 of NC_135577.1, forward strand.
GGATGTGTTCCAAAAACCACTGGGACAGATCTTTAGATGGTGAAAATCAACCCAGCTCCATTAAGTCAGTGAGCTGATCCTCATGTGTGAATGAAGGGGGAAGTCACACTACACTAAAGAAAAGGAGGACTTGTGGCACCTTAGAGACTGACAAATTTATTTGAGCATAAGCCTTCGTGAGCTACAGCTCACTTCATCGGATGCATTCAGTGGAGAATACAGTGGGGAGATTGATATACACAGAGAACATGAAACAATGGGTGTTACCATACACATCGTAAGGAGAGTGGTCAGGTAAGGTGAGCTATTACCAGCAGGAGAAATCCCCCCCGCTCTCCTGCTGGTAATAGCTCACCTTACCTGATCACTCTCCTTACGATGTGTATGGTAACACCCATTGTTTCATGTTCTCTGTGTATATCAATCTCCCCACTGTATTTTCCACTGAATGCATCCGATGAAGTGAGCTGTAGCTCACGAAGGCTTATGCTCAAATAAATTTGTCAGTCTCTAAGGTGCCACAAGTCCTCCTTTTCTTTAGTGTAGTGTGACTTCCCCCTTCATTCACACATGAGGATCAGCTCACTGACTTAATGGAGCTGGGTTGATTTTCACCATCTAAAGATCTGTCCCAGTGGTTTTTGGAACACATCCCTCTTTGTTGTTTGCTCCTTTGCATGTCCACTCTCACACCTCTTTCCTCTACAGCCTGGCTGTAAGTTAGCATGCGGATGCGCACACCCACCCACCCAGTCTCTTTGAATGAAGTGAGCTGTAGCTCACGAAAGCTCATGCTCAGATAAATTGGTTAGTCTCTAAGGTGCCACAAATACTCCTTCTCTTTTTGCGGATACAGACTAACAGGGCTGCTACTCTGAAACCTGTCACTACACTAAAGGTGAGCAAGAGAGGCATTGACGCTTCTTATTGGATCAACAAATTAGTCAACATATACACAGTTTCAGGCCCAAATGGTCTGCAAAGTGTGAATAGTTTCTACGAAACCAGTCTAGGCAAGGTGGGATAGTTGATCTGCACTGATATACCTGAAGAACCTTCTTAATGCAAAAGCTTGTAGATTACAGTGTAATACTGGACCAACAAATAAACGGTGTTAACATTATCAGTGATTTTCCCAGGGCTAATACCACCATAAACACATCCTGCATAGCAGGGAGGGGCAGAGAGATAACCCTTATCTTAGTTTCTCTCGAATGGGCCCCACTCCTTGACACTCTTGATGAAAACTGCTTCTGAAGTTACAGCTTGGGACTGTGATGGCTCCTAGATAGTGTAGGTTTCCCAGGACTGAACTGTATCTGGGCTCACAAACTTCTCAACAAAGCTGCTTGAAGTTGAACCTTTCCCTGAAGAAACATTTTCCCTTTCTTATGAGATGGGAAGTGAAAGGATCTGTTGTTTACGGAGGTGAAGGTCTGGGGGCCTCAGGCTTTCATCTGGCTGGAACAGCAGCTACAGCTCCCTCTGCAGGGCTCTCCAAAGGAGACCAGATTATGGGTCAAGATACACCCAAAACACACTTATAATAGATGCAGCTTTATCAACCAAAAAGTAAATTCCGAAGAAATAAGTTAACCACACTCCTCTTTCACCTGTTCACAGCAGACAGGACAGAGCCACGTGCCTCTGTAACAAATCTCTTCACAAATCCATTGTGATTGGGTGAGGGGCCTTTGGGATAGCAAGACAGCAGGAAGGAAAGTGCTGAAACAGGAACTTAATTGGCTGTAACTAGGAGGGGGCATGGAAGGGGCATGTGTTGGGAGCGTGCACTGCTGATGCAGGGTAAATCCAAGGTTCGGAACCCTTTTTCTAAACAGCTGCGGATGTTCAGACTCAGTCCAGTCATGTCTGGTAGAGGAGTTGATGGCTAACACTGTTTTGTTCCAGTGGGCCAGAATGAGGAAGTCTATGAAAGTTACAGCCTCTTCTGAGAGCTCAGACTCTTCCTAAAAGCCGGTCTTCGATCACTCAGACTTGGTGGAGGAGGGTCCTTCTATCCCCCCAGGCCCCATCCCTCAGAGTCACTACCAGGGCCCTCTTGCTCCTATCTCACAATGAGCATGAAATATTGCTGGCACAAAGTCCAAGCTGAAGGATGTTTAAGAGGAGGAGACCAATCCCTGCCTTGTGAATATCTCTCCTTATAACTCCTACCAACCACCACCCTGCCATGTGTGGGAACCCAGAGCTGACAGGTTAAAGAGCTGCTAGACTTGGGCAACGTACTCCAACCTTCAGCAGATGCTGCCCCCTCGTAAGCCAGTCAGAACCCTTCCCTCTGCCCCCTCCATCCCAATCAGAAATGCTCGCAGCTCAGTTTTGCTGGAGACGAATAATGTCAAGCTAGTAGCAGCCTTGGCTTTCTAGAGATGCCACTCTTGTCATACAAGAAATGGGACAGATACAACATGTGATCCTGAGCTAACAAAGGCACAAAGTGCCTCCCACAATGTTCAATGGGGAACAAGCAGGGCACTAGGCAAGAGTTTAGGACAGTCAGATCAGCTCATGTAGTAGGAACCTACAAAGAGGCAAAGTCCAAGGTGCAGATGGCGACAGCTGGATTTTTCTGGAGCGAGAACACACATGTTGGTGTTATATATTTTTATAACATAGCAATCTGCTGCTAGGCAGGCAGCAAGGCCCCTACCTCCTCAATCTGGGGAGAGAAGGTAGCCCCAAGAGAATCACTTTGCTGCTGCTGACTGGCCCACTCCCAGGGTCTCCAAAAGCTGCATAAGCCAGACGAGGGGGTATCTCAGTGAGTTCCCCAGAATTATAGCTCAGCCTCTGCTTTCCTCTCCATAGTTTCAAGGGCCAGAGTTCTTGGGAAGTCAGTGGTGGAACAGCAATTTTATTGAGCTATGCTATAGTTTTATACTCTGTTGAGATAAGTTAAATCCAGTATTGCACGTTACAATTAAGGTGGCACTGCTGAAGTTTGGAAAGATAGTGCCATTTACTACAATGAGAAAAGGAGTACTTGTGGCACCTTAGAGACTACGGATTAACATGGCTGCTACTCTGAAACCTGTCATTTACTACAATGGTGAGCTGCCACTTCCGAGAGGCAGGAAGCAGGGAGAAAGGCAGTTGACAGGGACAGCGCAAGGAGGAGGGGTTCAGGAAGTCACACAGGAGGGGAGCCAGGGTGTCAAGAAGCAGGGAATTGATGGGAAGCCTGTAAATCAGGGGAATAACAGAGGCCTGCACTATCATCCAGTGGGGATCACAGACTGAGAGCCCACAAGATCAAGCAGTGGGAAACACAGAGAGAAAGGATAGAAAGGATCAAATGGCAGGGAGTGGGTAAGGACTCCAAGGTCAAACAATCGAGATTGGTGCTAGAACAGAGCTCACGGGTATAACAGCAGTAACAGAAGAACCTGTGGGTTTTCACAGCAGGGATGGAAGAGAAACCACAGGGCCAAGCAGGTTAAAGGAGAGCAGCAGGGACCAGTGGGGCTGGGGAACCAAGGGGAAGGGGGAGAGTCTGTGGATCCAGCAGTCCCTGTTTCCTTTTCTAAGGGAGCAGAGTCTGCCTTTATCACCAAACACCATACACAGCGACCCCCAGCCCCAAGCTCCCACTTTGCTCCATGTCACCTCTATTTGATCCTCACCTGGTGGGGCTGTGGTCCTTTCCTGCTCACTCCCTGCGGCAGCCTTGGGAAGGCAGAGGGCTGACAACACAGCTGTTACAGACAGAACAGAGGCCAGTCTCCCCTCCACCTTGGCTCCCTCTCAATGCAGTACTCTACAAAGAAGATAAGCACAGGGGGAAGGATTACCTTTCGGAGCAACCCTCTTCCAGCTTAAGGCAGAGGTCTCCAGACCGAACCAGGGGCACTGCACATGCTGCACACTCCCTGATCCCAGCCACCTTGCTCATGTGACCATCCAATAGGCTGGCCCTGCCAGTTAAGTAATTTTTTTCATCGTTCAACCCATGCCCTGCATTTTGTGCTTGAAGGGCTCGTTCCACTCTCCCCCCCAATCACAAGCCTCCAGGCTTGCACTAGGGACAGCCAGTTCCCTCCCACCTGCCACTATTGCTCCTCCTACCTTTCCACCTGAACGGTATGGGGAAAAGGAAACCTACACACACTGAATAAAACAAAACCCACCCAACCTGTTGGCAGAAAAACAGATGACTAGGAATTTGCTGCGTGCAAAGCTAGGAGGCAGGTTGCACAAGAACTTTCTCCAACGGCTCTGGCACTGCGGGAATACAGATGCTTTGTGGAGCTCAGCCAGTTATCCCAGACTCGCACGATACTCCAGCACTTGCTAACGTCAAGCTGCCACCACTGGGGAAGAAGAAAAAATACCCCAAGGAGCCTGCTGCTTTCCAATGCAGAAGCAGTAAATGGAGATAGTGAGACAAGACTAAACCTGTATACAGCACGTGATGTGATCGGTAACATTATCTCCTAAGCCCAGTGCTGCAGGTAGAGAGATGGTCATTCATATAAGCTTTCTTTTTCCTGTTCATATTCCACACACTAAACTATATATTCAGTGAGTCACTGCATCATTTGCACATACACACCGTGCCAAAACTTGTGATTAGTCTGATTCTGAGAGTGGCGCTGAGTATCTACAGCTCCACTGAAGTCATCGGGACTTACTGGTGCTTTTAGCTCTGGGTCCCAACTGTTTATAGCTTGGCTTGTAGGGCACAACTGCACAGGTTCAAATGCAGTATACCCCCACCACATCATGTATCATTAAGGCCAATTACAGAAATATTCTGGGAAAGGACTGAACTGGAACAATGTAAGATCTTTATTAGTAGATATCTTTACAGAGTGCCTGATCCAACGTAGCTTTTATTACACGAATATCTTAAATTTATATCTTTTTCCCTCAATGATTTAAAAGCATTTTACAATTTTTAAACTGACAGTTTGTATATCTATATTGAGCACTCACCCAGCAGTGAAATGCAGCCACCTCTGAGGTGAACCATAATAGCTGATAAACAGCACACAGTAGACCATAGTTATTAAAAGTGTTATTAACAGTCCATAGGGCATGTGCTATGCTGTAAGGATGGCAACTCTTGATGCTGGAAGCATGCAATCTTTCAGTCAGGGATGAGTTTAAATGATACCAGTGGCAGCATTTGCCTAAACTCTTCTCATAATCTCAGTTCTGTCCATTTGTCACATCAAAGTTAGACTTCACTCAGAGCTGATTGAGAGATCTTCAATAAAGGCCCAAATCTGTTCCCATTGAAGCCAATGGTAAAATTCACAATGACCTTAACTGGTGCAGGATTGTGCATTAAATGATCATCTGTCTTTCTTGCAAGATTTGACAAACAGTGAAATAGTTAACAATGCTGGCATATTACATAGCATCTTTAGACTTCAGAATCAACTAAGATCACACTTCTCAGAGTTATCGCTTCAGACTCTCTGCAGACTCAGGCAGACACTACTGTGCCGGTTACAAGTAGATCATATTTTAAAGGTTATCTTTGCAACCCTAAAAGCTGATAGAAATTAACGATACAAGGTGGGTGAGATAATATCTTTTATTGGACCAATTTCTGTTGGTGAAAGAGACAAGCTTTTCTGAGTTTACACTGAGCAATTCTGCAAGTCTGTGTGAGCCTGAAAGCTTGTCTCTCTTTCACCAACAGAAGCTGGTCCAATAAAAGATATTACCTCAGCCACCTTGTCTCTCTAATATCCTGGGACCAACACGGCTACAACAACACTGCAAACGGAGATTAAGGATGGAATTTTCAAAAATGCCCATCATTGGTCTAAATGCAGTCTTTGGTAAAACTTCAGTGGGAATAGTTGGGCCAATACTGAAAAAAAATCTCGAAAATCTCACCCTTTTAATTTAAAAAAAACCAAAACCTATTGGTTGGATTTTCAAGCACAAGACAGAAGCCACCAGTGAAATACGTTATCTTTCCCACCTGCAGCAAACAGGTTCAGCTGACCCCTGCTTTCAAGGTATCTGATAACAAATGGTAGCCTACATAGTGTCTTTGCATTCCAGTGGCCTACCAGGCTTTAGTCACAGATGTGTGTGTCTTGTATGTATGGTATTTTAGCTTCTATAACAGAAGCTTCTGCTTCATTGTACTGTGCTCCTTGGCTTGCAAAATGTGTTACTCTCTCTCCCACATCTGTATTTGCTGTTCTCAGTTATTCAACACTGTGAATTTAATAATGAGAAAATAATCTATTCCCTGGGCTCCAACTCCCTACCGATGCAGAGACAAAGCACTTATGGCTAAGCAATAAAACTGGTTATTAAGGGGATATTTTTTCCATCCCACTTGACTACAAAGTGTGTCACAGATATTACAGCTCTATTGGGAAGCAAGAAATACAGATTGGGGTTAGCTAAATCCATGAATCTTTTAATATGCAGGGTTATGGAATGACACTAATGGTGCAAAATCATTTTTCTTTTTAAAAAAAGTTGGATGACTTTGGCATTCAGAAAATGTCAGTACAGCCAGATAAGCACAGTCCTCTAGAAGCATGTCTTGGCCTCCCACTGAAGGGAATGCTAACAGACACCAGCCACTAGTGGTGTTAACTTGGTGTCATCTAGAGCTGATCTGAAGTTAACGGGATCTGTGGCATCTCTGGAAACTGGGCCCTAGGTTGGGTACTTTAAAACAGAGGCACACTGAATGAGCACAGATCTGGGCGTAAGCAAGGAGTGAAGAAGGAGGTAGGTCCTGTCATAGTGGGGAGAGGCGGTCTCTCAGTTTGACCCTTTGTTATGCTCTGGAAGGCAACATGACAGGGAAGTAAGGGAAGTGGAGAGCAGCTGGTAGGGGATGAACTCCACTCCTGGTTAAAAGATTTTGTCCTTGTGAATTTAGTGTTGGTGAATGCTGCCAGACTGACAGCTCAGGAGACTGTCTTGTTTGGCCAGGGCAGCAGCAGTGCAAGCTTCCTGCACACTGGGCCTCAACCCTCATATGTAGGGTCCACTTCTAGAGTGGGAGTTGAGTGTCCATGGCTCAGTAGTCACTGCACTCTGCTGAAGGGGCCAATTAAGGCTAATCATGCTGGTGGCTTTAATGCTGTGTACCCTTCCCCACTGCCTGGGGTCTAACCTGAGTGAAATTTCTTCTGTCCTATCTCTTATTCTGGAACACTGATATGTATGTAGACAGCCCGTGATCTCCACAAGCAGCCCTGGGCATGCGCATGTGGCTATATCCTGCATCACTGTACAAAACGTGATGGGATTTGTTAAACAATAAGCGGGTGAGTTACACACCTGTCAAAAATAATCCAATAGAAAAGGATTAAAGATGACAGTGCAGTTCTCATGCCTTTACCAGCCTTTTCAAAGGCAACTTTGTGATTAGCTTTTTGCAGAGCTCTGAGCCTCAGGGTCAGACATGTCACACCTACTGTTCTTTTCTGTTTGCAGCCTACATTGTGTCTTCTCTCAGAACTATGGGATGGCACAGCATGGCTTCAGCTGATTGCTTCAGCAATGCTACATGCCAGCTTTTCTCTCCAAACACAAAACAGGATGTCCCTTCCCTAAGTCTCTGATCCTCGGGGGAGGGAACTTCTGAAGAAACTGTAAGTGGTTCAAATAAATTTTAAAATGAGGGGCCAGATTCTCTGGTGTAACTCTGTTGACTTCAATGGAGTTATACCAACAGAACATGTAGCCCTAGATCTAAATTTGTACACAGTGTCTTTCATCCCAATGCACTTTACAAACTGTTGGGCCCAATCCTGCAAAGAGCTGAATACTCGTCTCTCAGTGAAGACAATGGGAACTGAGTGCACTCAGCATCTCATTGGAGGTGCTCAGCATCTTGCAGGATCATGCCCTACTTACATGTCCTTCCATTCACTATTGAAATGCAGCCATCACTGGGGTTAAAAACAGCAGGTTTTTAACAGCACACAGCAACCCTACCCAATAGTTAAGGGCAGGAAGTAAGGAAGATACCGTGTCCAAGTGAAACTAAGGGGGGATTCATGAAGGCAGATTGTAACTATTCCAATTTGAACTTTGTCAATACACCAGGGTAACACCCCTACTCTTGCAAAAAAGTGCCCTTGGATATTTGTTAATGACCAACGATGAGGCATTTAGCTTTACATCTCATTCAAAGTCAGGACTCTCCCTCTAACCCCACACGCCATTGGCAGCGGGAGGGAGCAGTGTGTATTGCCTCACTCCCACATGAAAGCATGATCAATGAATGTATTTACTGTCAGTGTCCACTTAGTAATGCAGGTAAAGGAATGTGGTGGATTGTAAATTATTAAAACTGGAATAATGTTAAAAATCTTCCCACTATTCCTGTGACTTATTTATTTCTATGTTTGTTCTCTGCACTTCTATTAGCTAGGACAATGACACTCGAGTTTGACTTTGCTTTTGTTCATATTATTTAGTTAGATAGCACCAAGAGTGTGCTAAGTACTTTGCAGAGAGCTCTGAAGACAATGGGCCCAATTTTCAGTTACTTTGTTTCTGTCGTTGGGGCAGGAACAGAGAGCAAAGGTTTTAAATCACACTTGTGCTGCTCATACTCTAGAGCAGGGGTCGGCAACAGATGGCACGTGAGCCAATTTTTAATGGCACGCTGCTGTCTGCCGGGGATGTGCCATTAAAAATCCTGTCCAGCCCGGCCCACTGCTCTCTCCTTACAGGGCAGGCAAGCTTCCCCCTCCCCCCACCTCTTCCCCCAGCGTGCTGGGTTCCTGCCCCTCCTTCTCTCCCTCCCTGCAGCTGATCAGCTGGCGGCTCTTGCTACAGAGGGGAAAAGCGGAGCTGCAGCATGCTCCTGCTCTCTGCTCCGGGGACCTTGGAGAAGGGGGGTGGAATCAGGGCATATCCCCTCCAGCCCCCTGCCGTGAGACGCTCAGGGCAGGGGGCTGGGAGCACTCCCACAACCCCAGCCCACACCCTCAGCCCTCTGCCCTGACTCCTGCACCCCCCCACAACCCCCAGCCCTCCGCCCTCACCCCTGTACCCCCCACACACCCTAGCCCCGTGCCCTGACCCCTGCACCCCCCCCCACAACCCCAGCCCTGACTCCGGAACCCCCCCACATACCCAGCCCCCCGCCCTGACTCCTGCACCCTCCTCACACACCCCCAGCCCCCTGACTCCTGCACCCCCCACACATACCCCCACACCCCATGCACTGACTCTTGCACCCACCACATCCCCACCCCCACCCTGAGCACCAAACGGGAGCTCCTGCACACACACACACCCACATTCCCACCTGCACCCCTTGCACCAAATGGGAGCTGCCCAGGTAAGCGCTCCATACCCAAACCTCCTGCCCCAACCCTGAGCCTCCTCCCTCATTCTAGCTCCTGGTCAGGCCCTGCACCCCAATCCCCAGCCTGCTCCTTCACCCCCAGCCCTGTGCTCAGTGCACTCCCACCCTCATCTCAGTGCAGAGAGAGGATGAGAATGTCTAGAACCAGGGAGAAGGTAGGTACCTACTCTATGTGGACAGGGCTGGGACCCCAGACCGGCAGCCAGGGCCCTGGCTGGCAGGAGCCGGCGGATGGACCCGAAGAACAGCAGCGGGCTGAGACGCTCAGAGCACTGCCGGTCTAGGGTCCTGGTCGCCAGCCCCACTCAGCCCACTGCCGGTCTGGGGTTCTGGCTGCCAGCCCCTTGCCAGCCGGGGTCCCGGCCGCAGGCCCTGCTCAGCCTGCTGCCGGCCCAGATGAATGGAACCCCAAGCTGGCAGCGGACTGAGCGGGCTAGTGGTATAAGATTAGCATTTTAATTTAATTTTAAATGAAGCTTCTTAAACATTTTGAAAACCTTGTTTACATACAATAGTTTAGTTATATGATATATAGACTTACAGAGAGAGACCTTCTAAAAAATGTTAAAATGTATTATTGGCACACGAAACCTTAAAGTGAATAAATGAAGACTTGGCACACCACTTTTAAAAGGTTGCCGACCCCTGCTCTAGAGCATCTGGGGATCTAAGTATGATGAAAACTAGAGAGTTCAGCTTCCCATATCCCCTATATCTGTTGCATGCTGCACTCAAGCCATGTCCCCTACCTGGCCATACCCCTCCCTCCTTGACATGACCACTAGGCACGAGGCTACAAATGGCTAGCATAGAGTCCTTATGTCAGCTCTCATAGTTGTCAAGTGTTGTTCAGCTCCACTGCTTGGGGCAGGATGTATTGACCATAAGTTAGATTCATATGCAAACTGTTTGTAAATATGCTAATTAGCTCATTACATTTCGTAAAATGTCACCTGTGGAACTGCATAAAACCTGGCAGCTACATATAGGGCTTGCCAATCGCCACAGTGTCCAAGCAGTGCATTTTTGTTGGTTTTGAGTTAGCAAAAAATTGTAAAACAAGTTTTTACAAAAATCTGAGTTCACTGTGTCTCTGTAACCAGTATTTCTGTTTTTTAAAAACACAAATGAATCTCTGAAGAACGAAACACGGAGAAACTCAAGAGAGTAAATCTTAGGGAATTTCAGAGGCTAAAATATCTGGTGTGGCAGGAATGGGTGGTGAGTACACACTTAGCTTTTCAAAGGCTGGATTTTTAAAGAACTGCTCTTTGCTCCTCTAAAGCTCCCTGACAAACGTTGCTTTTAGCAACACACAGCATTTAAAAACGGTGGGTGGCATCCTCATGCCTGATTGTGCACTTCGTCTGTATGCGTGGTGGATTCACTCGCAAAGCTCACCACGTTGGCTAGCCACCAGGCAAACCCATTTTCTAAGAAACCTGACCACACTAGCCTGCCCTCCTGCAATTTAGCTGCATTTCGATTCTGCAGTTTCCTCACTGACCAATCCTCCTCAAAGCATTTTCATTTCCGATCTTTCATTTTATAGAAACTTACACTGAAATTCAATTTAAAAGAAACCAGTTTCCACATAAAATGTCAGCATGAAGCATTTAATACCAAGTGCATAATAATACACTGACACTCTAGTTTCAATGGGTGATTCTTTTTCCAGAGAATTTTTTAGTACTCTGTCAGTAACTTTTCCCCTTTAATGAAGAAAAATAATGAAACTTTTTAAATCTTTCAATTTTTTTCAAAGCAAAATATGAAAGGTGAACCTCAGTCCTTCCCATCTCGCTGTATAGCCTGTTCATTCTCCACTATAGAGCCACTTGCTCATCAGCTTTCTATTTAAAACACTAATGACAGGATATGAGCTCTCAGCTTCCACGATTAGAAATAAAACTAAGTTGAAAGAGTGGATGTCACTTTAGTCCTAGCTATTTCCAAGTTTGAGGGTATTCTGATCCAGGGTTTTGGCTCCACCCATTACAGAAACATATTGGATCCAGATGTGATGTTTGGATCCAGGTCCAAATTTTCCCAACACCTGGACCATTTGAAGGGTGAGTTTTGGATCAGGCTCATCTCTAATTACTATTTATACTTTTAATCACCAAACACTGCCAGGAACACCAGAGCTGCTCCAAACCATAGAACATAGATTGTGCCACCATCACCTTCTAGCATGCTATGCTCCACCTTGATCAGCTGCTAGTGGAGCATAGCATGTTGGGCCCAGCATCGCAGGGTTGCCAAGCTGTAGCTCACGAAACCTTATGCTCAAATAAATTTGTTAGTCTCTAAGGTGCCACAAGGACGCCTTTTCTTTTTGCGGATACAGATTAACACAGCTGCTACTCTGAAAACTGGTCTCCGTATATCTGGATCTATCCCAATATTAATAAGGCATCCCTGCAGAGTGATTCCTTCCCAGGTTGAGGTGCCTACAAAATGCCATCAAAGGGGTGATGATCTAGTGCAAAGCGAGGACTTCCTAGTACAAGGATCAAACGGGCAGGGCAGCATGCTGTGGTAGGGAACACTGGGGGCTGGGGAAGGAACAGCAGCAGGGAACTCCATGGGTGGGTGTGGTGCTGGAAAATGGAAGGAGCGGTGGAGAACTCCTTGGGTGGGCAGGGATCCCCATGGAACGGGCAGGGTATGAATGGCAGAAGGCAGTGAATCTGGGGGATGGGATCAGGCAAGGAAACCAGTGGGGAGAAGCAAGCAGGGAATCCTAGCCATTATGGGGCCCAGCAGAGCCCTCAGGCTAGCTGTGGGGTGGCACTGGCGGTGAGGGACCTGGGGTGGCTGCAGGTGGTGGGGGTAGGGAAGGGGGGGCTGTGGGGAGCTGGGCTGGCTGTGGGGGGTGTTAGGGGCCTGCACAGGAGGCCGGGCTGGCTGGGGCTGGCCTTTAGGAGCTCGGCTGGCTACAGATGACACTGGGGCATCTGCAGGTGGCACGGAGGGGGGCTGTGGGGAGGTGGTCTGGCTGTGGCGGGGTGTTGGGGGTGGGGGCTGATCTGCCTATGGAGAGCATTGGGGGGCTGGTCTGGCTGTGGGTGATATTGGGGTGGCTTGGCGGTGGGGGGGCTGGGCTGGCTGTGGGTGGCCTTGGGGAGCTGGGGGGCTGCAGATGACGCTGAGGTGGCTGCAGGTGGCAGGGGGGACTGTGGGGAGCTGGGTTGGCTGTGGTGGGGTGTTGGGGGCTGATCTGGCTGGGGGTGATATTAGGGGGTTGAGCTGGTTGTGGGCGATATTGGGGTGGCTTGGGGGTGGCCTTGGGGAGCTGGGGGGCTGCAGATGACACTGGGGTGGCTGCAGGTGGCACGGGGGGGCTGTGGGGAGCTGGATTGGCTGTGGTGGGGTGTTGGGGGCTGATCTGGCTGGGGGTGATATTGGGGGGCTGGGCTGGCTGTGGTGGGGTGTTGGGGGCTGATCTGGCTGGGGGTGATATTGGGGGGCTGGGTTGGCTGTGGTGGGGTGTTGGGGGCTGATCTGGCTGGGGGTGATATTGGGGGGCTGGGCTGGCTGTGGGTGGCCTTGGGGAGCTGGGGGCTGCAGATGATGCTGGGGTGGCTGCAGGTGGCAGGGGGGGCTGTGGGGAGCTGGGTTGGCTGTGGTGGGGTGTTGGGGGCTGATCTGGCTGGGGGTGATATTGGGGGGCTGGGCTGGCTGTGGGTGGCCTTGGGGAGCTGGGGGGCTGCAGATGATGCTGGGGGGGGCTGCAGGTGGCTGTGGGGAGCTGGGTTGGCTGTGGTGGGGTGTTGGGGGCTGATCTGGCTGGGGGTGATATTAGGGGGCTGAGCTGGTTGTGGGCAATATTGGGGTGGCTTGGGGGTGACCTTAGGGAGCTGGGTTGGCTGTGGTGGGGTGTTGGAGGCTGATCTGGCTGGGGGTGATATTGGGGTGGCTTGGGGGTGGCATTGGGGAGCTGGGGGGCTGCAGATGACACTGGGGTGGCTGCAGGTGGCACGGGGGGGCTGTGGGGAGCTGGGTTGGCTGTGGTGGGGTGTTGGGGGCTGATCTGGGTGGGGGTGATATTGGGGGGCTGGGCTGGCTGTGGGTGGCCTTGGGGAGCTGGGGGCTGCAGATGATGCTGGGGGGGCTGCAGGTGGCAGGGGGGGCTGTGGGGAGCTGGGTTGGCTGTGGTGGGGTGTTCGGGGCTGATCTGGGTGGGGGTGATATTGGGGGGCTGGGCTGGCTGTGGGTGGCCTTGGGGAGCTGGGGGGCTGCAGATGATGCTGGGGGGGCTGCAGGTGGCACAGGGGGGCTGTGGGGAGCTGGATTGGCTGTGGTGGGGTGTTGGGGGCTGATCTGTCTGGGGGTGATATTAGGGGGCTGAGCTGGTTGTGGGCGATATTGGGGTGGCTTGGGGGTGGCCTTGGGGAGCTGGGAGGCTGCAGATGACACTGAGGTGGCTGCAGGTGGCAGGGGGGGCTGTGGGGAGCTGGGTTGGCTGTGGTGGGGTGTTGGGGGCTGATCTGGCTGGGGGTGATATTGGGGGGCTGGGCTGGCTGTGGGTGGCCTTGGGGAGCTGGGGGGCTGCAGATGATGCTGGGGGGGCTGCAGGTGGCACAGGGGGGCTGTGGGGAGCTGGATTGGCTGTGGTGGGGTGTTGGGGGCTGATCTGTCTGGGGGTGATATTAGGGGGCTGAGCTGGTTGTGGGCGATATTGGGGTGGCTTGGGGGTGGCCTTGGGGAGCTGGGAGGCTGCAGATGACACTGAGGTGGCTGCAGGTGGCAGGGGGGGCTGTGGGGAGCTGGGTTGGCTGTGGTGGGGTGTTGGGGGCTGATCTGGCTGGGGGTGATATTGGGGGGCTGGGCTGGCTGTGGGTGGCCTTGGGGAGCTGGGGGGCTGCAGATGATGCTGGGGGGGCTGCAGGTGGCACAGGGGGGCTGTGGGGAGCTGGATTGGCTGTGGTGGGGTGTTGGGGGCTGATCTGTCTGGGGGTGATATTAGGGGGCTGAGCTGGTTGTGGGCGATATTGGGGTGGCTTGGGGGTGGCCTTGGGGAGCTGGGAGGCTGCAGATGACACTGAGGTGGCTGCAGGTGGCAGGGGGGGCTGTGGGGAGCTGGGTTGGCTGTGGTGGGGTGTTGGGGGCTGATCTGGCTGGGGGTGATATTGGGGGGCTGGGCTGGCTGTGGGTGGCCTTGGGGAGCTGGGGGGCTGCAGATGATGCTGGGGGGGCTGCAGGTGGCACAGGGGGGCTGTGGGGAGCTGGATTGGCTGTGGTGGGGTGTTGGGGGCTGATCTGTCTGGGGGTGATATTAGGGGGCTGAGCTGGTTGTGGGCGATATTGGGGTGGCTTGGGGGTGGCCTTGGGGAGCTGGGAGGCTGCAGATGACACTGAGGTGGCTGCAGGTGGCAGGGGGGGCTGTGGGGAGCTGGGTTGGCTGTGGTGGGGTGTTGGGGGCTGATCTGGCTGGGGGTGATATTGGGGGGCTGGGCTGGCTGTGGGTGGCCTTGGGGAGCTGGGGGCTGCAGATGATGCTGGGGTGGCTGCAGGTGGCAGGGGGGGCTGTGGGGAGCTGGGTTGGCTGTGGTGGGGTGTTGGGGGCTGATCTGGGGGGGGTGATATTGGGGGGCTGGGCTGGCTGTGGGTGGCCTTGCGGGGCTGCAGGTGGCACTGGGGTCTGAGGGCAGCTGGGTTGACTAAGGGCTTGTTGGGGAGCTGCGCTGGCCGGGGACAGGGCCGTGTCCGGGGTGACTCCTACCTATCTCCGTCCAGGGGCCCCCACCCCGGGGGCAGCCTGTGCGGTGGGTGGGGGCGGGGAGGCTTCTTGGCACCTGCACCCAGGCACCGCCCAGTTGCCATGGGAACCCGCGCCCAGGGAGGCGGAGGGGCGGTTCCTCGCCTCCCAGCAGCCACCGCCCCGCGCGGGGCACTCTGGGGTGCTAGTCCCGCGGCAGCCCCGGGGCTGAGATTTCCAGGGGGAGAGGACTACAGCTCCCGGCATGCACCGGGCGGGGTTAAGCCGTGGCCCCGCCCAGACACAGCCCAGCCTATGGCGCAGGACGCGCTCACCTGGCGGGGCGGGGCGGCAGGTGCCTGGCTGGATTCAGCCTGCAGCGGGGGAGGAGGGCGAGGCCCTGGCCCTGGCCCTGGCGGAGGGGATTAGGGAGCCTGCAGGTGGGAGGAGCCTTATCCACTGCACCCCAGGGGCTGTGACCGTCGTCCCCACCTCCGCTCAGCCCTGGGACCCCCTGGCAGCAGGGCGGGTCAGGGGTCTCCGGCCTCGGTCCCAGAGGCCACGGGGATGGGCATGGTCTAAAAACCTAGCTACGTAGGACGGATGAGCCCCCGGGCTGCAGGAGCCAGGACTCGGGCCACTGAATTCAGGGGGTGCTGGAGCAGGACCCCCATTTTTTTGCTTAAAAAGGTGCCCTTAAATAATGGTCAGCATCAGCCTTGCATTGTGTGGTGAGGAAAAACCATCAGCATTGAACTGTTTAGCGGTACCTGCCTGATTTAAATTGAGCCTCCCCGCTCCGAAGAGGCACTGATCTGCGGTGGGTGGGTGGAAATGCACATGGGAACCCAGCTGGGCTGAATTAAGGCAGGAAAGGAAGGGCCAGATGACAGGAGACAGGGTTCTGAACCAGCATCCTGGGTCTGTGTAACTTTCCTTTCAGTGCTCCATGCTCCTGAGCATGATAGCAACCCATCCTGTGCGCAGAGACAATTCACTGCCAGAGTGAAAGCCTTGTCTTCCAGAATCAACCACTTTTATTGTGCGAAGTTGTCAGCGCCGCAGAGAACATTAGAGGACACAAAGCAGCATGTGTCTCTGAGTTGATCCCTGCTGAATTGGATCAACTAAAATTCTAGCTGTGTTAGATGGGTTCTTTAATAGCTGCTGTATTCTCCCTGTCGCCTAATTAGGAGAGTGGAATTCAGCCAGGAGGAGGTATTTCTATCCATAAGTGTGGAAAGGCAAAGAATGCTGGCAATTAATGTTAGATCCACCCCCTTCCCTCCCCACTCCAAATGATGGACTCCTCTAAAGAGCTTGGTGCCAGCATCTCACCCTGCATCACAATGTTCCTTAAAGGTGGGAATGAGATACTAAAGTCCTTTCCAGCAACTTAGACTAATGAAAAGAAAAAAGCTTTTAGGGACAAATTTTGCTCTCCTATGCAATTCCACTGAAAGCCCCAAGGTTGCATGATGATGATAGGGGTGATATTCACTCATGTAAATCAGTAACTCTGTTGACTTCAGTAAAGCTACATTGATTTACAGCAGCTGAGAATCTGGCCCTGAGTAGAGTATGAACCTCAGGATCAGATACAGCCCTTGATTTGTACATGCAACTCCCAGTAACTATAATAAAAGCACCACTGTGGACTCAGAGCAATGTATTTTGAAGCTGTGCAAGCTCAGATAAGCCAACTGTGCACTTGTGCAATTGTTAGACGTACTTAGGAGTTGTTTCTATTTATTACCCTGCCTTGCCATTCTCACTGCTGAGTTAACCCTCAGCACTTCATGGCTTTTAGATGGAGAAGCCAAACCAGAAGCTGTGATCCCTGAGACAGTGCAGTAAATAACTTTTTATTTTTATTGTTGGGTATGACCTGCAGCTGTACCAGGTTGGGCTGTGGGTTTGTCAGATTTTACAAGTTAAACAGGCTTAGGCTGATCTTTACATTAAAGGGATACCTCCAAGGAAAACCCAGCATGGCAAAAAGTGGTGGTGATAAAACTCTGCATATTACTCTCTCTCACTCAGTACTGATTTGTGGCCAGTGTTCTGTTAGAGGTGCCAACTCTAAAGAGACAGGAGTCTGACTAATTGCATCCTCCTGTTCAGATTCTCCCTGCCATCTCAATTTGCTACTGTATTCTTCCTTACTTTCTGTGCTAAGCTTGTAGAATTACTGTGTACAGCTCACAGTGTTGCAATTCAGAGGTGGCTGCATTTCAGTGATGCATGAAGGATTGACTGTGTGAAGGTGCTTTGGGATTAAAGTTGCTATATAAATGTGAGGTTAGTATTCATAGCCAACATAATGCATTTTATGGTATTAAGCCAATTCAGTAAAACTACTTACAATAGCTTTCACCAATGCCAGAAAGAGCATTTCAACGCTCTGGGCAAAATGTGTCAGGGATCCCTTTCAAATCCAAAAATATCACTACAGTAGGATCTAGTGTGCAAGTGTACATAAAAAAGCAGTTGCAACAGCCCTAATGTGGGCACAGTTATATTGATATAAAAGTGTTTCATACAGAGAAAACTTGTTCCCCTTCCCATATGGAAAAAGCCATACCGATATAAGCACCTTTTAGCACTGGATTGTACTGTTCTAACTATTTCAGATTTAAAAACAAACAACCCTCATTGAAATAATTATTGGTACAAAACCTGTGCGTAAATCAGGCTTACATCACAAGTGCTTTGAAAATGTTACCCTAATAAGTTTGTAAATGCCTAGCACAATGTATGTATTTTCCACCCCATACTGTATCATCTGAGCCCTTCCCAGACACTAACACACGTATTTTCACAACTCCCCTAAGTAGTATGGGAAGTATTATCCCCATTTTACAGATGGGTAAATTGACACCAGGATTAAAGGCTGAGCTTTCCAAAGTTGGCTCAGAGATTTGGACACCGCACCGCCAAATGCCTGGGGCAGCTTTGAAAATCTCTGCTGAAGTGACTCATCCCCAGTCATACAGGAAGTTTGTGTCAAAGCTGGAAACTGACCCAGATGGCCTGCATCCCATGCCAATACCTTAATGACTAACAACTCTAACAAGTTCATGGTCCTGCCCTCAAGCCAATATTTAAAATGGCCTTCACATTTCAATTCTTTACCATCCAAACCCAGCCCAACTCTTTGCTTAATAAGCTGAAGCAACATCTTTTAAAAACAAACAAAAAGTTTATTGTATAAAACTGCCTTTATTAAAAAAATTACAATATCAGTGCACAATATTTCAAGCCACCATTACTGAGCATTTTAAAATATGGACAACATACCTGGCATCCAAAATAAGGGAGGCCAGGAAAATATTTTAAATGCCATATCAGTCTGGCGATCGCTGCATTAATGACCTGATTCAGCATGGCACACAAGCACATGTGTAACTTTAAGCATGTGACTAGTCCACTGAAGTCGAATGGGGGGGCCCTGGAGTGGCCACATTGGACTTCTGTGGACTAGTCACATGCTTAAAGTTACACACGTGCCTGAATGCTAGGCTGAATCAGGGCTTGATTCCCCTGCCGTGTTTCACAATCTAGTCACTTATATGTGAAAAACGAATGTAGAACCTAGCATTAGCACAAGGCTGACAAATCAAAAATTCACAAATCAGGATCTTAGAAAAGCTAAGAGTTTTTTGCCTGCAAGATTCATTCAGTCACTGTGCTTAGGCCATATACTTTCTGGCATAGATTAAATACATACTTTTTTAGAGCTGATATTGAACAAGGAAAACAGGAATGACGACAGCAAGAATCAACGTCTGGAACGTCCTGTCTCCGAGTGCTTTGTTGCTCAGCCTTAATGTGGTAGGGCTGGTAGTGGATTTGCATTTAATTGGCTTGATTATTTAAGAAAACTAGAAAATCTTTAAACTACACATTGAAGACTTGTCTAAATACAGAATTTGCACCAATAATGGCATCCCAGCAGAAAAGTCTCATAGTAAAGACAGGTCACACATTGCTAGAGGTCTATCTTTTGTCCCTTGTTTTCTTGTAGTGGCTTTTCAGTGCTTTGCTCGTGCTGTGGCATTGAATAGGGTCCTAGTGTGACCCTTTGGGGCCATCTATTTAGAGATGTCTTCATAGACTGCGTTATTCTGGTGATTTTTTTCTTTTTTTTTTTTGAAAGTGCTGCCTGCACCCTTGCGTCTCCCCAGATGGCAAGGCAATCAAAGATCTCCGCAGGTTTCCATGCTGCTGCATAAGGCATTAGATGGCAGTAATAGCACCGCTGGAAGGCTTGAGGGCTGTACTCCAGGAACAAATGGACTGTTCCTGGCCTTCTGCCAGCATTTGAACAGGGAGGGGAGATCTGGGCAACATGACCCCAGAGCAGTGGAGGGCACACAGGTAAACAGGCTGGTCCTGGCAAAGTACAGTCGGATAGAAGCTGGCATACTGCCAACCTAGTGTGAAATGAGGCGTGCATGAATGTCAACGTTAGTCTGCACTACCTCAATATGCAAGGAACTTTCAAAGGGGATTGGAGAATAAGTATTTCTGGGCCAGTTAGTCCACTTGGAAGAACTGCAGTATGTGTGGGCAGGGAAGGTCATTTGAGTGCTCACTAGCTAACGTTAATGTGATTTTAAACCCCCGCATGTGGGCAAGCCCTATATATGAATTAAACCAATTTAGCTAAACCACTGAAACTTTGTTGCAGGAGTTTAAGTCTGTCTCACTTAGGTTTAGCTTGGCCCCGTTAAAAGGCCCCGATCCTATAATAGGCTCCAAGTCGGTGGACCCCAGCTTTCCCTGGCACTTAGTGTGAAGGGATCTTCCCACACAAGATTCACTGCAGTACTGGGATCTACCTGTGCATTTGCAGATTTAGGAGTTTTCCACTGGGCGTGTTCCAACTGAGCTTTAGCTCTGTGACTCTGACACTAACATTTTTCCAACCTAGCTGTCAGTCCTCATTGAAGGCTGACAAGGGCCCCGATCCACAAAGGTACCTAAGCATTGTAATGCCTAGCTCTCAGGCAGCCTGCCACCTCGTGGAATCATCACCCTGAGCTAGGTGCTCAGGCTCCCCATACAAGGGCATAGGGAGAGTTAGGTGCCTATGGAAGGGATCTTCTGAAGCCAGCCAGCTTAGCGGGGAGTGGCCTACACTAGCCAGGAGTGAAGTGCCAACAAGCGCAGGATTTAAGAGAGGGAACCACCCTACCCCATTACTGTCCAGTGGTTAGGGTACTTGCTTGGGATGTAGGAGATTTAGGGTAAGGCCCTGCTCTGCACCCTTACCCATAGGAGGAACTACTGTGATCCAGTGGCGTAGCTGGTGGGGGGGGGGGGTGAGTGGGGCAGTGGCCGCTCCCGGACTGAGCACAAGTGGCGCCTTGTCAATGTCTTGGCGCCTTTTAAATTTTGCCGCAACGCTTTTACTCACCCGGCGGCGCTCTGGGTCATCGGCGGTACTCTAGGGGCGGGACCTTCAGTGCCGCCAAAGACACCCGGAATGAGTGAGGGCCCGCTCCCGGAGCGCTGCTGGGTGAGTAAAAGCACCACAGCGGGTGGCCCCCCCCCATTTTTTTTTTTTTTTTTTTTTTTTTTTTTTTTTTTTTTTTAAGATCACTCCCCCTGTTCCCTCCACCTGGCTAGGCGGCGGCTGTGATCACTTCAGTAAAAGAGAGAAGAGCAGCTTTCTGGGTGATGGAGGTGTACTGGAGCACTGAGGGTCTCCACTGGAAGGAGGAGGACTGGTGAGACATATGAAATACAAAGGGGATAGAGAAAGTAAGCAATCTACTCCACAGCCCAGCCAGTGAGCCCAGTTTAATGACAAGTGAAGGATTAAAATGAACTACTGAAGATAAAGCCAGGTTGCCTGCCGTAGATTAGCCTGACTGAATGAAATGCTAACACAGGATCTCTGAAAGGATCCAAGGGCTGGTTTACATAGGCCAGCAATTGGTGTCGCTCGCTGCGCCAGAGCAAATCCCACATACAGCTAAGAAGAGCCTCACTCTGCTTCAGTGGAACTAACTGCTGTTTGAAACTGAGATGAGCTCCACCCTTGCCAAACACAGTATTTCCTTGTGTGTACTTGGAGTTTGCAGTGGCTGGTCACCGAGTAATGGAATGAGGGCAAATTCTCAATGTAGACAAGGCCTCAAAGTGCTTTAGATATTAATTATTTAAGCTGCACAGTATCCAGGTGAGGTAGATAGGTGTCTGCCCCATTACATCAACTGAGGCACCTAAGAGGTTAATTTGCACAAGGTCACACATCAATACAGTAAGAACCAGGGATCAGCAGTCAGGAATCTGGTCTCTCGAGATCAATTCCATCTAATCAAGAAATAGGTCTTAGACATAGGATAGGAAGGAGAGTCAGCTGGGACAGAGACTGTCCCTCCAAACTAGGGACAATGTTGGTACAGCAGACAGGGTAACCCCACCCATCCCCATAGACTTGGGCCTTGTATGGTATTTCCTCTTAGCAATGTGGGAGGTGGGTGCAGGGGTAAAATCGTGTCTGCCCCGATGGTGAAAAAGCATGACAAATTCAGCAAAAAAATCTAGCCCTTTTTAGGCTTCTTTGAAAAATCGGACAAAGTGTTATGTTTGGCCAACACTGCAAAGGTTTCCGCCCAGCTCTGAGACATCTTCGAAATGCAGCATTTCTTAAAGATACCCTCTTGTTCCCTGCCACAGTGAGATTCTAAAGGATCTGCTTATGCAAGTTTACCATTGCATTGTTTCCCCCACAGTTAAGAGGCAAAGTCCAAAACAACAGGAGAGAATGAACTGCAGTTGCAAGGTTTGTGGGAGGTGCCTGTATAGTGCCTCCAAAGCCCACAGCACTGTCCTGCTGGATGCTAGGTCTGCAGTCTCTGCTTCTGCCCCCTACCGTGTGCGCAGTGACTTGCTACACTTCTGTAGAGCGATCCATTATGCTGCAAGATACAGAAACAATCCAGGTTGTTCCAGTGACACCAGCAGAGTTATTGAACAGAACAATCAAAATTGAGATGAGTAAGAACCAGTGAGAAAGGCTGGTCGAAAATACTCTAGCAAAGCTATTTTACTGTGGCAAGCAGGGTTTCAATTAAAAGGCTTTTTGTGGAAAGAGTCTGCTAGTCTCAGCAAATTTAGATTATATTGGAAAAAAACCCAAACTGCGGAAAGCTAACATATTTTGATTTGGATACACCATCACAGTGTCTCCTGGAACTTGTAGTTTTGTTCCCCCATGTCCGCATTCTCCTCTGCGGGCTGGGTTTCCTAGCTGGGCTACATCTCCCATAATGCAACAGGATCTGGAACTCCCATGACTTACCACTTCCCTTTGTTAATAGAGGGAGACTGTGGTGCTCCATGTGAAATACAGTCCAGCCCGCAAAGGAGGATGGCAGCATGACGCATCTGAACTATAGCTCCCATTGGCATTACAGCAGCATTTCTTCAGTTTTCAGCAGATATATTTAAATTTTGACTTTTCACCAAAAAAGTCAAGATTTTTCCATGGAAAGTTGAGAAATTTTCATTTCTGTGGAAGTTTTCTGGAGGGGGAAGTCCTCTCCCCAAAATCCCAAATTTTCTGACCATCTTTAGTTTTGAGTCATCTAATCCAGGGGTTCTCAAGCTGTGGTCTATGGATTAGTAAAGGGCTGTGGAGCCCTCCCTCATGCTCTGCAGAATGAGGAATGTGGCTAGCCAAGCATGGGGGGATTGGGAGGACAGGCGGATCCCTCAGAGGTGCACTCTGTCTCTCGTATGACGCCGTTTCCAGAATGAAAAAACTGGAGAATCACTGGGCTAATCCAGCCTCCAGGGGCCAAGGATGGATTGCACCTTCTATTCCCCAGTCTAGTTTTAAGTGAAACCCAGATAGTGCTTCCACTGCTTCCTTTGGGAGGCTAACCAATGCTTGCAGGACTCTCTTCTAAGAGGTCAGATGCCACCAGCCTCCATCTTACACCTCCTCTACTGAACAGGCAGATTAGATGTCAGGAGGTTGACCTGTGGTAGAATTGGTAGTTAAGACCCTAGGATGCTTTGCCCGTGGAGTAAAGAGGACACTTGGCCAACACAGACCATTTATCATCCCTTATACTGACTCCAGCCTAGGCAGAACATAAGCTGTTGTCAAGCCCCACCAGAGACCATTCTGTTCCACCTTTCTGCTCTGCCCACTCCTATTCAGAGATGCCCTTTGAGTGGAGCGGTGGTTGAGGGAGAGCAGCTACTATTAATGGAATCTGTGCAGAGGAGGTGCAGTGACTAACCCCAAGGTCACATAGCCAATCAGGACAAGAAGCCAGGTCTCCTGCTTTAGATCACACTGCCTTCCAGGACCCTTCACAGCTATTCCTAGGACAATACACTAACCTGAGTTCTCTCTGTAGATTTTCATATTTTTTCTTCAGGTGCTTATTCTTAACTGATTGGGGGATGTCGGGTACATACCAGGCTGCAATCAACTTGATGCACAGAGCCACGTGCTGAAATGAGCAAGCAGAGCCCACCATGCAGTCAGAACCCGTTCTCAGGGGAGACAAGCTGTGATCAGTGACCCAGCAATGATTAGCAAGGACTAATAGCTCCATGGCCATGCTCAACTGCTACATTGGCATATACCAAGTACGCAAGCCAATCCAGTGCCCAATCCAATTCCCATTGACTTCAGTGGGAGTTCGATCA
Organism: Eretmochelys imbricata; assembly: GCF_965152235.1. Lineage (NCBI taxonomy): Eukaryota > Metazoa > Chordata > Testudines > Cheloniidae > Eretmochelys > Eretmochelys imbricata. Next base: position 19,556,756 of record NC_135577.1, read on the forward strand.
GAATCAAAATACACACACACACACACACACACACACACACAGAGTGCTGCATCCAGGGATGATTTATGGGGTAATGCCTCCCATTAGGGCCCCGAATACAGGCTACTACGGGACCCCCCCCAAAACATCAAACCCCCCCTCATTCCAGTCCTGGGAAACCTGGGCCAGAGAGGGTGGCAGATCAGGCCATGAGGACCCACAGTCCCTGGTTTCTCTTAGCTTTCTGTCTGACTCTGGCTGCACCCCACACTCCCCTTTTGAAATGCCAGCTTTGCAATGGTACCACTCCCAGCACAGCTGACTTGAAGCTGCCCTAATTTGCTCCAGCCAAGGGCAGTGGCTGTTTTTCCTGCTAGGCAATGCCATGTCCAGGTGACTAAAGGGCAACTGGCAAGTGAGCAAGGGACTAACAGCAGGAGTGAGTGATTGTCAGCAGGGGCACAGGGGTAGGGGAGAGGGAAAGCGATTGTTGGACTAGATTGATAACTGGTATATTTCTGATATAGGAAATTTAAGAAAAGTGACTCCACAGCAGACCCCAGAATTTGGCCTGACCATTAGAAAGAAACATGTTTCTCAGCCACCCTGCTGAGTCTGTTGATTGAAATTGCCTGTTAGTTTTACAAGATCAGTTTTAATTGTAGAAGCACATCCAGAGACAAAGAGATTGTTCTAAAAGTAACAAGATAACAGCTGTCCTTTATGACTGGTATAACTTTGTTTTTCTGAACTCTGGAATAAGATGTGTGAACCCCCCACTCTTGCATGCTTATCTTGTTAGTTTCCTTTTAGATATAACAAGTGGGATGAATAGACTTATTGAAGTCTTACAGACTGATTTTAGAATGGTTATGTTAAAGGATGAGTAGGTGATAGAATGCAGATGTGACAAGATATACGTTGGAGCGTGATTGTATGTATGATTTAACGAGGAACGAAAGATTAAAGGTTGAGGTGCCAGCCTTAAAATAGGACCATCTGGCTGAAAAATACAGTGGACAAGATAGCCTGATAACCCTAAGGGCATACTTGCCCCAAGAACAGGAGGGCCGAAGAACAAGAGAACCTACTGTCATTCCGTCATTGCTGTGTCATCTGCGTGAGACCAGTCATTGATTACCACTTCAAACATGAGAACAGCATGACGAGGCAAATACATAAGGATGGATTCCTGTAAGAACAGACCCTGAAGACTCAGGACTTTGGGTCCGATTCTGCAAACGAACTTCTAGGAGCATCAGATGCGCATCTGATAAGGCCCTGCTCCCTCTTTGTGTCCAGGCCACCTGGCCAGTGGCTTGGCACGAGCAACTCTAAGGCTGGTAACTATGATAACATCCTTGCAGAACCTGTGTGTGTATAAATGACCGTGTGAATGAATGTGAAATTGAATGGAATATTATAGGTATAACTGACGGCTTACTATGATTCTTTCTGTATTCACAATAAACATGGCATTTTGCCTTATCCCCTTAAAATAAAAACCATCAGGATCTTATTAATTGGTATAACATTATGACAGTGTGGGTGAGTGCAGGAGAACACGGGGGAGGGTCTGAGCAAAGGGGCAGTGCCAAAATAAAGGAGCTAATTGCCTCACTGAAGAGGTCAGGCGGGGGACAAGAGAAGGAAGCCAGTGCGGAAGCAGCACCCTCAGAGTGCCCAGCCAAGCATGCTCACACTCTCCACTGCTCAATCACTCCCCAGGGAAGAATGTGTGACTCTCTTTCCCCCACCGCCTCAGTCTCCTTCCCCATGCCGACCCCAGAACCACCATCCACAGCACCCACCTCAAATAAAATAAGGAAGGCGAGCCGGGCTGCGAAAACGTGCCAGAACTGAACAGAGTAGTCGTAGTCATCGGAGTTCCTGTAATCCCGGTACCTACAGGACAACACCCATCAGCTCTGTGTACACTGCCCATCAAATCCCATCCCCCACTGGTCACAGTCCATCTTTCCGCCCCCCCTAACTGTGAGTCACAGGAGAGGCTTACTGGTTCATTTACTCCCTTTCCCTCTTGGCCCCAGGGCAGCCTTGTTCAGTTCAGGTATAGACGGCTGAGGCAATACGGCTTCCTCCAGCTGACCATTCCGTTGTCCACTCACAGATCCCCAGCTGGCGTAAAGCAGCATAGATCCATTGATTTCAGGGGATCCAAACTGATTTACACCAGCTACAGATCTTGTCTTTCGCTTTTCCAGTAAGTGTGGGAGCTGAAGGGAGGCATGCCAATGTTACCTTAAAACATTCAAGATATTTTTTGTAGACGATATTTGCAATATTTGTTGGGGATGGGAGGGTATTACTGTGAGCATGTGTACAGGGGTGCTGGAACAATTTGTATAGTGGGGGTGCTGAGAGCCATTGACCCAAACTGTACACTATGTATATAATGGAAACCACTTCATGCCAGGGGGTGCAGCAGCACCTCCAGCACCCCTAGTTCCAGCACCTATGGACATGTGTGACTGGATGATGATCCATGCTATTGTCCCCTTTTACCTGCATTCTGTGATCTCACTCCTCATAAAATCTGGAAGCTTTTCGGGCAGCTTCATCTGCCACTCAAAGTCCTGGACACGGAACACCGAGAGGCTGTAGTTGATGTAACCTGTCAAACAGCTGCATAGGGAGAAAACATGGCACTAGACAGTGGCTTAATAGTGCTCCAATGGGGTCGTCCAGGCAAGGATACCCAGGTGAGGATTAGAAGAGATGGGCATCTTTAGCTTGCTTCCAGGCAGTTCTTTTCAGGGTGGGAATCTAAGTCCTGATCCTGCTCTTGTTGAAATTAAATGGCAAAAGCCCCATTGACTTTGATGGTGCAGGAACAAGGCCTCAGAGCTGCTTATTAAAAATCATAAAATTACACAGTGTTTCCTAAGCATAAGAACTGTCTCTGCAAAGTGCTGAGCACCTTCAACTCCCATGGGGGCCAAGGGCTCTTATTAACTCCCAGGACGTGCTCAGGCCCCGGCATGAATGGGCCTATAGCTCAAGAAACATTCCCCATCCCAGAGAGCAATGTAAAGGGCTGATTCTGGATGTTGCCCAGCACCCCGAGTTCCCAGTGAAGTCAAGGGAATGGAGGACACACTACCTTGTGCAGGATCCAACTCAGAGACAAGACAAGGCATGGAATGCACAGGGAGGAGAGATTGTTGGTGAAAAGGGAGAAGGGATGGATTTTTGGAGCAGTGCAATTTAAGGGGGTGGGATTTAGAATCATAGAATCTCAGGGTTGGAAGAGACCTCAGGAGGTCATCTAGTCCAACCCCCTGCTCAAAGCAGGACCAACCCCAACTAAAGCATCCCAGCCAGGGCTTTGTCAAGCCAGACCTTAAAGACCTCTAAGGATGGAGATTCCACCACCTCCCTAGGTAACCCATTCCAGTGCTTCACCACCCTCCTAGTGAAATAGTGTTTCCTAATATCCAACCTAGACCTCCCCCACTGCAACTTGAGACCATTACTCCTTGTTCTGTCATCTGCTACCACTGAGAACAGTCTAGCTCCATCCTCTTTGGAACCCCCCTTCAGGTAGTTGAAGGCTGCTATCAAATCCCTTCTCTACTGCTGACTAAATAAGCCCAGTTCCCTCAGCCTCTCCTCATAAGTCATGTGCCCCAGCCCCCTAATCATTTTCGTTGCCCTCCGCTGGACTCTCTCCAATTTGTCCACATCCTTTCTGTAGTGGGGGGAGGAGTGGAAGGAGAGAGAGAGAGAGGTGCTTCTTAGAGAGGGGCTGAGAGACTGTTCCAGGCTGGGACTAATCCACTCTTTTACTGCTTGACCAAACCACACAATTAAAACAATCAATTATTGACTCCGCATGTAGAGAATTAGATCACATTGTAGGAAGCAGGTAGCCCAGTGTGAAAAACACGACCAAGTGCACTCTTGCAGTGCTAACAGCCGCAGTTAACAGCTGTTTTTACACAAAATGTAAGAGCTTCCCTATGGATTTCTGTGTGGATTACTTTAGTGTCTATTTCAAAAGTAGGCATTAATTAGTCTGAATAGCCAGAACGGCCAGCAGCCAGTGAATGGGTATCTTTTTGGTAGTCATCTGAGCACAATTAGCAGGTGTTTGCATTATTTGTGTACAAAGCAGATACCAACTTGTCAACAGATCTGCTCTGTGGAAATGGGAGTGGAAAATAACTTTGGCTGCAGTTCTTGCTCCTCCCTCTAGAGGTCACTACCTCACCTGTGCCAAATCTGGCTGGTTCTTTATCCCTCTGCAGGCTTCCCAATAGCCTACTGTGCGTCTTAGAGCAAGGACTGCTGGGAAGACCATGCAGCCTCACATCCTACAGGGAACGCTCAACCCTGGGAGCAGCTGCAGCTCCCGGAACTCGTGGGGACCATCCTAAGAGCCACAAGGAGCGAGAGGGAACATAGGGTAGCAGCAGAGCTCCCAAGGTCCTGGCTGGGCTTTGCCGCCCAGTGGTGCTGGGAGAGATGGCTTTCCCCGTGCAGCAGGGACAGGCTCACTCAGACACAGAAAGCGAGCAAGGTGGCCGCGGTTCTGGAAAGGCTGTGGCAGTTGTGGGGTGACACTTACTTGATATCAGTGCGGTTCTGCAGCTTGCAGGGGCTGTACGTGTATTTGTAGACCTGCATGGGGATGAAGTCTGAGGTGATGGCGATCACCAGGCCGTTGCCAATGACGGCCAAAATACCAATGGCCTCCAGAACCTGCAGCCAGATGCCTGAAAGAGAACAGAAGTCAGAGACACGCCCAGCTAGGCATGCCCACAGCTGCGTTGGTGGCCAGGACACTGCTCTGCGAGCTTTGCCATTGCCACTAATGGGAGGAGGATTGGGCTTGACCAGGCTGATCTCTGGAGTTGTGCTCTGTGGGGCACAGCATGGTGGCCCAGCACAGCAGCCGTGCTTCAGTAAGAGCACTACAATGATGAGCCTTACCCAGTACCGTATCCACCCACTGAGGCGGGCGGACGGGCTGCGTATGAACGTGAGGAACTAGCAATGCGTTCTTGGCCAAAGCAAAGTGTATCTAGATTCTACCCATGCCTCTACCAATGCGCCTCAGTCCCGACTTACAGCCCCCCTGCTGTTCGAGTCCTGCCCCTTCCCCCCAGCTCTTCAAATGCACCCTCTATCTCTAACTGTCCCCTGGAACAGCAGAAACGGGAGCAGACAAATGTTCTGGCACCATGACTTAGGGAAAGAGTCGGCTGCAGTAGTTAGTGCCATTGTTAAGTCTTGGGGTAAGATTAGCCCTTCCCCCCCCTCCCCATAGTGCCTTCTTTATTGGGCCCATGCTCTTCATGGAGAGCCCCTCCCCTTGGCCCCTGCTCACCGATGTCTTTGGCTTTCCTAGGCACTATGCGCCTCTGCAGCTGCACCATCTTGATGGCATCCAGCCGGATCTCAAAGAGGTTATTGAAGAAGGCCAGTAGCGGGGCGAGGGGGAAGGCAGCCACAAAGATGGTGGTGAAGCTGTACTGGATCACTGAGAACAGGACGAAGCACAGGTACCGTGAGGGAGCTGTGGGGACATCCAGCTAGACCACAGGTCCAAGTACTTCCTGTATGCGCGATGCCTCAGAGCCGGATGTTGGCATGGCAATGTGAGAGGATGAGTCAGACTCCCCCTCTAGCCCTCCGTGTGATCTGCTCACTTCATGGCTGTAGCCATAGAAGGGCGGGGTGGGTGGGGGAGAGAATCAGGAGCTGCACGTCCAGTTCTACTTTCTCCAACGCCATCCATGCAGGAGTGATCCCAGAGGGGTGAGACCTGGACTCTGCCCCCATTCCCCAAAGTGCAGGCTCCTTAGCTGAACAGGGATGGGGGGAGGAGAGGGGAGAGTAGTAGCTAGTGGTCACAGCCAGTACCCAAATGCTACCAGAAGCAAGGGCGGGACAGGGCAGGAAAGGAATTGGCCGTCCCTGAGGCACAAATCCTTCCCAGGCCGCACAGTTACCTGCCAGATCTTGCTTGGGGCAAGATATGTGAGAGTGACCCCTAGCAGGTGTGTGAGTGAATCTGCCCAGTCTGTGCCCATTTCTCCCTGGGCTCTGCAGTCTTAGCACAGGGATGGGCTACAGACTGGGTGAGCTGCAGGGCTGGTTCCCTTGCACCTTTCCCTCAGTGGTGAATGCAGAGTCACCAAGCCTGACTGCGTTCCACAAGTGGAGACCTAGGACCTGCCCCCACTCCCAGGGATGTGAATGGGCATTTGGTATTACTGCTCTGTCACAAGGGTGGCCAGTTTCTCTCACAGGAGCCCCAGTCCAGCTAGCTGCAAGGGTATGACACCCCCTTAGCCCCAACATCAGGAACTGGACCCCGAAGCAGGAAGCATGGTCACGCCCAGCTCCAGGGCATTCAGAACACCCTTTGTGTACTGGGTGCAAGGAAACCTGGGTTGAACAAGCAGCTAACACCTGCTGCCCCTGGAGAAAAACTGACCCCAAGAGAAGAGGCAATGGGAATGGGCAGGCGTGTGCCCAGAACACAGCACCGGAGAACCAGGCATTCCCTGCTGCCCACTAGTTACACCTGAGACCCCAGAGCGCCACATACTCATTTCCAAGAACTCGTCGAACAAACTGAAGACATTGACCTCGCTGAGTTGGTAGTTCTTGAGCCACTGCTCCTTGCAGGAGTCCTGGGGTCCTTTCTCTGTGTGAACTTTGTCTTTGTTCATTGGGTTGGCAGGCGACTTTAGGAACCTTAATTTTAGCCAGCTGCAGGGACAGTAACACAAAGGCAGAGGGGTGAGGGATATATGCTAAAGAGCCAAGTGTGGGGGCTACCAGAGCAGCTCCCTGCACTGGGCCAACGGTAACACCTCTGGAACACCAACATGGAGACTTGAGCAGTGGGTTGGTTCTGTGGTAGGGTCTCACACACACACTCTCCCCTTTCCTCTCTCTCAAACACCTTCTGCTGGTGTGATTGGGGGAATTCTTACTGATAGCAGAAGGCAGTTTCCATCTATAAGATGGCCCAATAGCTGTAGTTTACCTACGGCCTGACTGTGAATCCCGTTCCAACATCGATGAGCACGTACTCATGAGACTAATCTCACTAAAAGCAACAGGGCTATTTTGGTGTAACTGCTCCCCAAGACAAGTAAAGTTGGGGCCTAAAAATTCAGGAAGTGGCAAACATACTAAATAGCTCGGAGGGCCATTCCAAATGTCAAATAAAATTAGTTTTAAAAGAAAAATGGAGTGAATATTTAGAGTCGGGTCAAGGTGCCAGTTAGAGCTAGGCCAAGCTTTTCATGGGGAATAATTTATTTAGTGAGTTCAGCCCTTTTTCTGTCTGACTTGTCCAGACATTTGATTTATTTGTTCTTTTCTCAAATCGTTTTTGTGACGAGGTCTGAGCTGAACTCTGCGTATGGACCTTCCAGTCCATGGGTCTGTATTCGGAATGCACTATTCTGGCTCTGTGATTAGGCACACTGTCACACGGTATTGTTCCTGTCCCCTGACCAGATCTACTTCAGAGACTACAACTTCCTTCTCCAGAGACAGATTTCATTCTCATGAAGAGAATTTGCTGACTGAACTTATCTCAGCAACTGGCCTCACACTCGCTTTCCCCAGACACTGCCTGGGGGAATCCCAGTTAAAGTTTGTAATCAGAGCAGAGTGCTTCTGCAAGCAGAAACGTACAGTTCAGACATGTGAGCGCATCCTACTGGCCTAAGTGCCTAGGGTGTGCTGACTTACGGGGTGAGGTACTCCACCAAGTTACTCAGGGTCTGCTTGAGGGTCATTATGATGGCCATCTGGATAAAGAGATCAGTGATGCAGCCACTGGGGTGGCACTGCAAAGAGAAGAGAGTTATACTGTGCGGATCAAATGGGCTGGCTTTGGGACAAAGGGCTGGGTGCTAGATACATGGGCCAAGAAGAACCTGGAGTGATTGGAAGGGTTGTACTGGGTAGAAGGAAGCAATGATTTTAACAGAGACAGTGCCAGGGATGTGGGTGGGGAAGGGGCAGAGAGGGCATTAGAGCACTATGGACAATTTACTCACCTCCTCCAGCCTCCACTTGCCAGCTACGCGCACATAGTTCCCAGGACGGCCGTTAATCCTGACCAGGAGAGTGCAGAGTTAAATAGGCCTGACGCTAGTGCTCCTAGCACCTCCCTCTGTAAGCAGGGAGCTGGGAGAGTAATGACTCCCCCTGGGACAGACACCGAGGCACCAAAGGGGAGAGAGAGAGAGGCAGGTACAGAGACTGAAAGAGAGAGGGGGTGGGAGATAAACACAGGCGGAGTCAAGCGCACCAGCCCAGCAATAGAGGGACAGACAGAAACCGAGAGAAAGACGAGCCGAGAGAGGTGGAGAACTACACCCCCAGCCCAAAAAACAAGGGTGAAATCCTGGCCCCATTGAAATCAATGGCAAAATTCCCAGTGACCTCCAGGGGGCCAAGATTTCACCCACAGAATCAACATCCAGGAAGTCAGGCTGCAGGAGCCCTCTCTCACTCACTCACTAGCAGCACCAGCCTTCTTTATCCCTGCCACCAGAGCAGCCAATCCCCTCCCCCTGCAACCAATGGTTAGAAGCACCAGGCAAACCTGACTGGGTTTATGGGCCTCCCTAGGGTGATTGGCCCTGGCTGTGTGTTACAGTACTAATGCAGACCTCCGCCCGGGGTGAATGGGTACAGCTCCTTCTGTGCCCAGTGACCCCAGCTGGGGACCTGGCCAGGGCTCACCTTCCCAGGAAGAAGGCGATGTAGATCAGCGAGGAGAAGTAGGTGAAGAACTGGAAGGTGAAGATTTTCACAGTGAAGATGTTCTCACGCTCCGAGAACGTCCGCGGAGTCTCTGGAAACGGGAGCGCAGGTGGGTGGGTTAGTCACAGCAGCAGGAGCCCGCCGCCCCCTGCCCCCAAACTTCTTGGACAGGCACCTTCAGCCCATCGTGCTTTCATTCCAAAGCACTTGGGCCTTTTAGTGACCCAGACTCCCCCGGACCTGAACCTGATCCCCTGGATTTGTAGCCCAAGTTCTAGTAAACCTCAGCAATCCCAGGACTTTGACACAGCGATCCATGTACTTGTGGCTTCTGTTACGGCAATCAGCTGTGCCGGGGCTACACTCAAACTAGAGCTGGGAAGGCACCGATTTCACCAGCTCTCCAGCAGCTGCCCTGGCTTCCTGTTAACGTCGGGGTGCAATCTGACATGCTGCCTTGGCTCTCTGAAGCCCTGCTTTTGGCTCTCTGCCAGACTCACTTCTCTTTACATGAGGCTTGGTAGCAGCAGAGATCAGAATGGGGGCTGGAGCAGAGAGTCCCTCTATTTAACTATCTGATGCTAGTGGCCTCCCAACAGAAAACCCTTGACCCTGGACTTGCTCCCGGCCTGCTGTGCTCATTAGAGTTCTGGCCAGGGCTCACTTCATTTGCCTAGGGGACAGAGGTGGTGGTGGTGGCAATTCCCTTCTCTTTGCTGGGCAGTACAGCAGCGGTTCTCAACCAGGGGTCCAGGACCCCCCAGAGGGCCTCCAACAGGTTTCAGGGGCCAAGCAGGGCCAGCATCCGACTCGCTGGGACCCAGGGCAGAAAGCCAAAGCCCCACCACTTGGGGCGGAAGCCCAGGCCCCTGAGCCCCGCCACCCGGGGCTAAAGGTGAAGCCTGAGCCATGTAGCTTCGCTGGGGGCCCTGTGGCGTTGGGCCCCAGGCAATTGCCCTGCTTGCAACCCCCTAACACCGGCCCTGGCTTTTATATGCAGAAAACCAGCTATTGCGGCCCAGGTGGGCCATGGAGTTTTTATAGCATGTTTGGGGGGGGGCCTCTGAAAGAAAAAGGGCGAGAACCTCAGCCGTCCAGGAGCTAGGTGGCGTTAGCATATTTCAAGATGTTCTTTACGAGCAGCTGCGAGGGCCAGAGCGAAAAAGCCCATTGACATCAATGGAGAGACTAGGCCCCTTTTAGGGCTCCACCAACAACGTTCAGGATGAATCCAGCCAGCTGCGCTGGAGGATGCTAGATGCAGGGTGAATACAGCACGCGCTTTGCCTTACCCAGGTCACAGAGAAAGAGCGCCACACGCCTGTTCACCTGCAACACAGGAGAGGGAGGGTGAAAGGGGAGAAGGGACGGGCAGGGTGTTTGATTGCGGGAGAACGAGGAGGGCTCCCACCACGCAGCGCTCCGTACCTTGGTCATGATGATGATGGTGATGTAATGCAGCACAGCCCCCGTCATCACCGCCACGGTGCTGGCCCGTTCTCGGATGAACTCGAAGTTGCTTTGGGTGAAGACGACAGTCGCCACCACCCGGTAGATGACGAGACCGTGGGCGATGCCAATGAGCACGGTGATCTGGGAGGGCAGCATGTCGTCAGAGCTCTTGCGGGGATTAGAGATGGGAGGAGCAGGGGAGGCAGGTAATGAAGGTGGATGGGGAAACTGAGCAAACTGGGTGCATGGGGGCGAAAGACTTAAATGCAGCTAGAGGATGGGTTCTGTGCGCTTAACAGCTGCAGGTCAAGATCCAGGCCCTTAGTGCCCACGCCCAGCCTGCAGGATGGAATGCCTGTGCCCGGCACAGTTTCTGGGAGGAGTGACGTGATTAATACAGAGGACATTGACGAGCAAAGGAGGTGGAGGAACAAGTGCGTGCATGTATGGTCCGATGTTGCTGGCACTCCCATTGTGGACTCTGGCCCCCCCCCCCCCCCATTGTGAGTAGCATAATAGTCACCCATCCTGTTTCTGTCCCCGCTGACCCCCTGCCCCAGGTGTACAGTTTGGATAGGTTTTCCCTACACCATTTCCCCTGTAGCACAGCGTGTAGGAAGGGATGGGTGCTGGGACTCTCTCTGCCGCAGCACGGCAGAATGGCAGGCAGCTGGCACGTGTCAGTGAGCTCACAGGAAACAAACTGGCCTTTTCCGTGCAAATGGCGGCCTCCCTGCCATCCCCGTGTGAGTTTAGCACCCAAGTGACAGCCCTGCAGACTGAATGCGCCCCCCGCCCATCCAAAAACCAGGCAGAGGACATGCAGCCGCAGTTCACGTTTTCCACAGAGTGACTGCCCCGCAGATGGGCTTCACTCCTCTCTAGTAGCGGGCTAGGAACGCACGATATGCAGGCCCACTCAATCCATGCCCGCTCCGAGACTGGGCCAGTTAATGCGGACTCATCTGGGGGGGCGGGTTTTAGGAACCAGACTGAGATCACTACACAGGCCGCCAAGCAGCCATACAACGGCGAGGACTTGAAATCTCCACCACCCTGGGCCAGAAGCCACCGGCATCTTAGAGCTGAAAGGCTCTGCAGCCCATCCCCAGCCCCCGAAGCTATTCAGGGTCCTGTCCCCCTCAAACGCCTTTCCGTGTCATTCACGCCTATAGCTCAATGCTGTCGAAATCCCCAAGCCCGTGGAGGTGTCTGAGCCAACAGCACGTACCATAAGCAGGACTAAGAGAAGCAGGATAGTGCTGCGGACATAAGAGTGCTGGTACTCCTTGAGGGTATGCTCGGGGTTATTGATCAGCTGCAAGGCCAGCTCCTCCTGGGGATGGGGGGAAAAGAATATGCATCAGAGCAATACACTAGGGAAAAGCAAGCCGGGGCAGTGTAGTGCCTCACATGTGTCAATGAGATGGAAGCATGCGATGAACAGGACATGTTCTGGCAGGGCAGAAGAGGGACAGGACTTGTAGCAGATCCTAAGGTAGCTTCTTCACATAGCCTGCATGTCAAAGCCTGAAATCTCCCAGCCTGGCTAGCACAGGGTCTCCATAACTTGGCCTGGATTGGACATTCCTAGAAATGGCTGTGGGTTATATCATGCATACAGGCATGTTTCAGACTGATCTGATTGACCCCAGTCTTTATAAACAGGAGTGACAGTAGTTCCTGTGCTGCGCCCTAATGCATAGCCTGCATCTAAAACCCTTTCAGGGAAAGGGCTTCAGGGGCCTGCGCTCCTTTCCTAATAAGGACAGGAAGATCTGGGAGCACCTCTCCTACAGCAGTGCCTCAATAATCCCAGTTCAGATTCCTGCTGCGTGAGGGTCCCCCTCTGCAGTACCAGCTAGGATCGCAGTGGTGAGCGTCCTCCCAGCATTGCCTTTACTAGCAGCAGTTGGAACAGAAATTTTCCATATGCCTGTACACAGCCCAGCATTCACCTGCCTACTGGCAAGAGAGACAATGGCACAGGGAGGGAGTGACGTTTACTGTGTGCAGGTCTGGTCTCCCATGTTTAAGAAAGATGAATTCAAACTGGAACAGTTGCAGAGAAGGGCTACTAGGATGATCCGAGGAATGGAAAACCCACCTTATGAGAGGACACTCAAAGAACTTGTTTCAGAGTAACAGCCGTGTTAGTCTGTATTCGCAAAAAGAAAAGGAGTACTTGTGGCACCTTAGAGACTAACCAATTTATTTGAGCATGAGCTTTCGTGAGCTACAGCTCACTTCATCAGATGTATACCGTGGAAACTGCAGCAGACTTTATATATACACAGAGAATATGAAACAATACCTCCTCCCACCCCACTGTCCTGCGTGTATATATAAAGTCTGCTGCAGTTTCCACGGTATACATCTGATGAAGTGAGCTGTAGCTCACGAAAGCTCATGCTCAAATAAATTGGTTAGTCTCTAAGGTGCCACAAGTACTCCTTTTCTTCTTTCAAAGAACTTGGCTTGTTTAGTCTAACCAAAAGAAGGCTGAGGGGAGATAGGATTGCTCTCTATAAACACATCAGAGGGGTAAGTACCAGGGAGGGAGAGGAGTTATTTAAGTTAAAGTGTCAACATGGATGTGACGTTATACCCCATATTCTTCACAGAAATATTGTTATGAAAGGAATATGGCATAACTAAGATGTTTTATGCAAGATGGGTCATGTGAGAGATCATTGGAAAGGTTCTGATTTACTGAATGTGATTCTCCAATTTGTGGGCATGTATCAGCTCTGTATCTAAAGTTAGGAATATGGACTATGTAACAATTACAGCTGGGCGTGCATTTGGGAGACACCCACCAGACAACAGGCCATCACACTTGATGGGCCATTAGGAAGAAACAACAAGACAATGAAGATACTAATCTCTCCTTCCTGTAGCTGTGACACTAGTAGGTCAGGTGGTCCTGTCACCTGACACTTAAACATCATCTTGGACTTCTAGTAATTTTCCACTAAAAGGAGAGGGGGGTGGGTCAAGTTTGGGAAACAAGAAGATTCCCGCCTTACGTAAATCTTATTTAAGGGTGGTGAGGAAGGCAAATGGGATTTTACTCCATTGTCTGCCTGTCCAAGAAGAAAGACTGTGAAAGACACCTGAAGGGAAGGCAAGGGGGGAGTCCAGACTGAGATAGGGGTCCAGTCTGGAACTCTAAGCTACAGAAACTTTGCAACCTGCCTAAAACAACATTTAGGATAAGAAATTACATTTTGTAACCTGAAAAGGAGTACTAGTGGCACCTTAGAGACTAACCAATTTATTTGAGTATAAGCTTTCGTGAGCTATAGCTCACTTCATCGGATGCATACTGTGGAAAGTATCTTCTACACTTTCCACAGTATGCATCCGATGAAGTGAGCTACAGCTCACGAAAGCTTATGCTCAAATAAATTGGTTAGTCTCTAAGGTGCCACAAGTCCTCCTTTTCTTTTTGCGAATACAGACTAACATGGTTGCTACTCTGAAACCTGTCATTTCGTAACCTGTTTCTTGAGTGTATTAAACTTAGCTTGCAGATTTTGTTTTCTTTGCTCAATAATCTGCTTTGTCCTATTTGTTATCTCTTATATTCACTTAAAACCTGCCTTTTATAGTTAATAATTTTGTTTTGTTTATTATTAAACCCAGTTTGTGCAATTCCTAACTGGGGGGAAAAGAAGTTATGCATCTCTCTCTTTACATTGAGGGAGAGAGGGAATTTTTACGAGTCTGCACTGTGAAGCTCTTCCTATACAGCGCAAGACAGTATTATTTTGGGTGTGCACATGAACACTGGGTGAATCCTCTCACACCGAGCTGACTTCAGTCTGGGTCTGCAGCGGGGTGTGGCCCTACCTCTGTGTGTGCTGCAAGAGGCCGGAGAGCCTAATTCAGCAAAACAGGGAGAGGGAATCCAGGCTGGTGGAGCAGGAAGAGGGCCTCAGCGAAACCCCAGTACATCAGGTGGCATCCCAAGGGGATCTAACCTGTCACAGTGGAGGTAAACTGGCCATCAACAAGTTTAGGCTTGAAATTAGACAAAGGTTTCTAACCATCAGAGGAGTGAAGCTCAGGAGCAGCCTCCCAAGGGAAGCAGTGGGGGCAAAATACCTAACTGGCTTCAAGACTGAGCTTGATAAATTTATGGAGGGGATGGTATGATGAGATTGATTACAATGGCATGTAGTCAATCTGCGACTGCTAGCAGCAAACATCTCCGATGGCTGTTGATGGGACACTAGATGGGGAGGGCTCCGAGTTACTATGGGGAATTCTTTCCCAGGTGTCTGACTGGTGGGTCTTGCCCACATACTCAGGGTCTAACTGATCACCATATATGGGACCAGGAAAGAATTTTCCCCAACGTCAGATTGCCAGAGACTGTAGGGGGGTTTTCACCTTCCTCTGCAGTATGGGGCATGGATTACTTGCAGGTTTAAACTAGTGTAAACGGTGGATTCTCTGTAACTTGAAGTCTTTAAACCATTATTTGAGGACGTCAGTAACCCAGCCAGAGGTTAGGGGTCTATGACAGGAGTGGGTGGGTGAGGTTCTGTGGCTGCGATGTGCAGGAGATCGGACTAGATGATCATGATGGTCCTTTCTGGCCTTTAAGTCTATAAAGATAGTGCAAAGGAGAGACTTATTCTCACCTCATCTTCATCCCACCAGTACAGTTCCCAGTCACTGACCACCTCAGCCCTTTTCCTCTTCCACAGCTCCAGGAACACGGTGGCTGTAGGTGAAACCACAGAACAGTGTGGTCAGAGCAGCAGAAACTCCTCTGCCCCATGGAGACATTGACTTAACGAAGCAGTCACAAGAGCACATGCCTTTCCTGCAGGCCAGGTAGGAGAGGCGCTGCTAAGCATCCAGGTTCTCCAACGTGGAGGGAAGCAGCCTGGAGCCCTCTGCAGAAAAGCCCTCCAAACAGGGGGTGTTTACTGCTGGGAGCCACGGGGTCAATTCAGGAGAAGGATCACAGCTGGGTCTGAATGCACTTCCAGGACATGGTGGCCAGTCTATAGTATATTTTCTAGCCAGAGTTGACAGACTCCCATTCATCTGGGTGGTTTACCCCTCACCTCTGTTCTGGGGCAAGTTTCTCATCTCTCTGCTACACAAGCTGCTTGCAAAACATTATGGGCCAGATCCTGTGCTGTTCTTTGCAGGAGAGAGGGAAGGAATGGAGATACAGGAGTGGTTTTATACTGGAATTCTGGGCTGCTCTGGAGGCCAAGAGGGCCCCTGCATAGCTTGGAGTAGCCCCAGGGACTGCTCTGACTTAGGGCAGCTTCCACCACTCCAGTGTCCACAACCAAGTCAGGTCTTGAGGATACAAGTTAGTGCTAGCTGTGGCAACGCTTTTGGAATGCATATGTTGGTAACCTCAGAGCTGAAATGGAACCAGATTAGATACACAGATGCTACTATGGTGGGTGTCGAAAACCCATAGACAGATGGGCCACCAAACTCATTTCACACAGGCCCCTAACCAGACTCCCGAGCGGAATATCCAGAACTGGATTTGAACCAGTGATCTAAAGTTAGAGTACAAAACCCATCCCCAAACGCACGTAACTTCACCAGTGCCTATCCCTTCCCCTTCACACACTGCCCAACCCCAGTCCTTCCCCTGGTAAAGTTACACCTCTCTGCCAGGCGGAGAGGATGTTGGCAGGTACTGAATAAACAGCGTGGGAACCCGGTTTGTCACCAGACCCACATCAAGCTAGAGCTGGCAGCCATTCCCACTTCAAAGCCTCGTGCTATGCACAGAGAGACAGAAACCTACCCCAGAGAGCCATGAGCACTGCAAAGAGAATCGTCCCCTCGTTGTCAAACAGGTGAGTGACCTGGAAAAGGAGAGACCGAGAAAGAAGGGATTACAAAGGGGCACAGGGGAGGAGTCTGGCTGGAGAGGACGCAGGAGGCACCAGGGAGCTGCGGGGACCATGGCAGTGGCATGGTGTCCAGTCCCACCTGGGAGAGCAGTGCTCCACGGCCCTCAGGACATCGTGGGAGGCAGAAGAGGAGAAACCAGGAGTTCTTAAGACTCAACCCAAAGCCTGGGACGCCTCCACCCCACGGGCAGGACAACGGAGCTGGACATAATTCTCTGCCGTCTTACATGCAGGATCTCCCTGCGGCCACCTTCAGCAGCTGACTCGTTTCCTGTGGGGGGGGGGAGGGGGAGACCATACTGGCCGCGTGCTGCTGGGTGTATCGTGAGGCAGCATAGGCACAGCAGCTATTGGAAACAAGGGCCCAGTGGAGAAACGGAAGGTTTCTCTGGAGAGCATTGATTTACCTTGGCATAGGTGCAAGTATC
Organism: Eretmochelys imbricata; assembly: GCF_965152235.1. Lineage (NCBI taxonomy): Eukaryota > Metazoa > Chordata > Testudines > Cheloniidae > Eretmochelys > Eretmochelys imbricata. Next base: position 19,573,281 of record NC_135577.1, read on the forward strand.
CGACAGCTGCCAGAACGGGCAGTTCTGGTCGCAGAGCGGGCACATGATGGTGGTGTTGGCTTCACAGATCTCTTTGCTGGAGCAGGAAAGAAAGTAAGGAGTACGAGGATTGCTTTGCTAGCCCATCAGCCGTGTGCTCGTTCCAGCCATCACACTCAGTCAACAGCCAAGGGAGAGGCAGAGCAGGTACTCACCGCTAATGGACGGAATAAAGCTCTACATTGCAGCTACCAGATATTAGTGCCCTGATAGTGCCAGGTGAGGTCTCCTCCTTGCCAAGCTTCCTCGCAGGTGCATATTCATACACACTCCGCTGGTCATACCCAGATGCAGGGGTGTAGCTAGCAGTCTGGACACACTTGACAATCTATTGCCCCCTGCCTGCAATACGTCCCCATTCTCCAAAGCAGACATGCCATTCCTTACAAGGGCCAGTGCACATCCCAATAAAGTCCACAGGAGTCATGTGACTGTAGAACGTGAGCCATGAAGTGGAGCTGTTGCTGGAAGTCAATGGCCCTGCAAGCCCATGCAGAGCTCCCATAGAAGTCAGAGGTAGTTCCATAGAAAGAGAACTCGTAGGATCAGGCCCCAGAATTGGATGCCATGTATAGGAGATGCGATCACCCGTATTCACACATTCATGCATACATTTGGACACGTGACATGACATGCACGCACAGTGTCCCCTCGATGCTCTTACCTGACCTGACTGGAATCAAAATGAAAGCTCCCGTACAGGAAGACAAGCAGGCCCAGCACAGCAGCTGGGAACAGGATGCGGGTGTACCAGCCTAGCCAGGCAAAATACAGGGCCACCTTCTCCCCAAAATAACTCCTGAAAGACAAGGCAGGTGCTGAAACCACTCACCAAAGATCCCATCTAGCCCCAAATTTGCAGTGACAATATCCAATGTCAGCCAAATGCCTTAGGCAGTGTTCTCCCCACTCGGAATCCCTTGTGAATTTCCCCCAGGACCTGAGGATGAGGGATGCTGTCCCCAAATATCTGTCAGCCCCGTCTTCTTGCTTCTCCTTAGGTCACTGCATGACCCGACCCTGCCTTGAGGATATAGGTGTTAATGATCTGGGAGAGAAGGGGTGAACAGTGAGGTGGCAAATGTCTCCTGTGAACACCACGCTGAACACTCAGGTTAGTCAGGGCCAGAGAAGAACGTGGGGAAAGTCAGAGGACGTAACCAAGCGAAGCGAATGAGCAAGCTGATGGCAGATGATTAAATACAGTATTGGCACGCTGAAGGGACTGATTTGAGCTGCTCATTTATGGGTTCTCAATAAGTCTGTAACACAGGAAAGAGATTCAGGCATCATCGTGGACAGCTCAATGAAGAGCTGTGTGAGGTGCAGTTGTAGCCAGAGTAAACAAACCTGAGACTAACACAGAAAGGAGAATGCCTATATATAAAGCTAATGGTGCAGCTCCATCTGGAGCACTGTGTTCGGTACTGGGCACCCCATCTCCAGAGAGAGAGAGCAGATTCAGAGGGGTTCAGAGATGGTTAGGGAGAATGATTTAGGGGCATGGGGGGAAAATAACCTCTGCTGGAGAAATTGAAAAGACTGGGATTCTTTATTTTAGAAAGGAGACGAATAAAATGGGACAATCATTATTTTGTACACTTGAATGGCCTAAAGAAGGTAGGTCAGGAATTGCTCTCACAATACAAGAATAAGGGGCTACTCAAAGTGCAATATGGTAACTTAAAACATGGTTAAAGGAAATGCTTTTTTAAACAATGCAGAGTTAGCATGAGACACACATTGCCACTGATACAACCGAGGCCAGGAGCTTAGCAGGATTCAGAAAAGGGCTGGACATTTCTATGGATGATGAGACTATCCAGAGTTACAAATTGTAAGGATTAAAAACTCCAGGGGTTTTGAAAGGGATATAGCCCCCCTTTGTTCATGGTATGAGCCAACCTCTGTCTAGAGGAAGGGTGTGGAGGATTAAAAGGCCCATTCCCTGGGGAAGGGTTATCCCATAATTGCCTACTGCAGAATTGCTGCGTCTTCCCCCGGTGGCTGTCAGAGACAGGATACTAGACTAGACGGACCACGAGTTTGATCTAGTATAACAATCCTACGCTCCTAAACCCACAGCAGTCAAGTGGGTTCACAGTTGGACAAACCGGAGCTAGGCAAACCAAGTTTGAACTTGGAGCTGGGTGCTCAGAGTCACGTGTAGCTCACGAAAGCTTATGCTCAAATAAATTGGTTAGCCTCTAAGGTGCCACAAGTCCTCCTTTCCTTTATGCGAATACAGACTAACACGGCTGCTACTCTGAAACGTGCAATGAAGTTATTCTGAATGGGTATTTTACATGGTGGCCGTGTGCTGTCCCATTGTGCATACCCTTGGCATGGGTTACCTGATAGCCTCAATTGGCTGTTCCTTCAGTATCTTTCTCCATTGGGCCCAATTCCTCTTCAGTAATATTCTCAGCTCTCCTTGCTGGAAAAAAACAGCATTCAGATCAGGCATAGACAGAGATATATGCAACCTGCCAACCCCACCCCCGACACATCCCATACACTCCTACTAAGATGTTAATTAAGGCTTTTTCCAGACACATACCACCACATCCTCACCCAAAGGAGGTGCAGGACCATGACCTATTCCTCTGTCTTCCCAGCCACTCCTCCCCTACTAACCCACTTCCTCTCCTGCATCTGCAGTCCACACACATTGTCTCCTGCGCACACGTACGCTCTCAGCACCCAGGCACCCTCCGATTCCTCACCTCATGCAGTGGGAATGCTGCCTCAAAGACCTTCGCCTTTATCAGCCTTCGGAGCGTCTCTAGCAGCAAAGCAGGAACAGGAGAGTTAGCACCGACAGGCAGGCACAATTCCCCCGTGGCACCCAGTGGAACCCAGGCTGACCCTACGACCCACACCCCCCATTAAGAGAAAAGGCTGTAGGGGCCGCCTGAACAGAACTGGAGTTCAGAGCTCTGCTTCGGTGCTGAAAAGGAATTGGCAACAGGCAGACTCTCCCCACTGCAGACAGACAGCACGGAGAAAATCCCCCAACAGTCAGCGCACAGAGCGACGCTGCTGGCAACCTCAGCAGAGGCGCTGGTCCTGCTGCACCCACGAGTCTCCCGCGGTTTCTGTACAGCGCCTGTCACGCGGAGGTACGCACGAGGCTGTGCGCGAGTGGGAGTGTGCCCATGCGCAAGGCTAGGAATGCAGGAGCTCGTGTGAGCGGCACTTGGGATCAGTGGCGGATTTAGCGTTAGTGGGGCCCTGTGCTCAGCTTCATTTTTGGGGGCCCCCCTCGGGACCCAGTCAAGAAAAAGAACATTCTCTCTAATCTCCCCCATCCCCGTTTTTTATTCTTTTTTTTCTTTATCCTCCTCCTATATAATAAGTAATAGGAAGTAAATGAAAATAAAGGGAGGTACCTTGAGTGTTTTTGTAGTCTAACTTCTTTTTCCCCCCCCACAGACCACTTGAAAATTGCTAAGGGTCTCAGCGGACCACTTAAAGAGCTTTCCAAATATTGTTTCTATTGTTAACTAACTATTGTAAAGTCCTTTAGATAAGAGCACTTTATTAAAAGAAAACAACATTAAAAAACATTGGGGTGTGGGGTCTGGCCAGGAGTTAGGATGTGGGAGGAGGCTCAGGGTTGGGGTGTGGGGTCTGGGTGAGAGTTAGGGGGCAGGAGCGAGCTGGGGGTTGGGGTGCAGGGTCTGGCCAGGAGTTAGGGTGTGGAAGGGGGCTCAGGGCTGGGGCAGGGGGTTGGGGTGTGGAGCGCTTAAGTGGGGCAGTTTCTGTTTGGTGCGAGGGGTGCAGGAGTCAGAGTAGGGGGTGTGGGTGGACCTGGTGTGTTGGGGGCGGGGGCAGTGCACGGGGAGGGTGGGGGGCGGGACTCAGGGCTGGGGCAGTCCCAGTCGCGGCCGCTGGGTTACTTTACCTGGGTTGCTGCCCCGCCGCTGCTCCTGTTTGCCGCCAAAGGGATCTGTGGAGGCAGCAGCACATGAGACCCCCTGGCCTGCCGCTCCCTTCCCCTGGCCTTTTCCCAGGGGCCGCCAGCAGCGGTGCACACCAGGGACTGCACCTGCACTGCCCGGAGCAGGGCAGGCGCGGGCGGCCTCCCCACCAGGGGAGCGCGCCCGCCTCCCCCACAGCACGCCCTCAGCCGGCCCCTCACCTGCCTGCCTGCTGTGGCACACGGGGGCCGCCAGCGCCAGCCTGCGCCAGCAGCCACGGGAGGCAGCAGGAGCCCAGCTCACCGGCTAGGAGAGTGCACCGCACACCGTGCCTCCAGCACGGCTCTTAAACGGCTCCCTCCCTGCTCTCCCCCACAGCTTCTGCCCCCACAGCGGTCCCCCCGCAGGGAGTGCTGGATGGTGTTTGGCTGCCCGGCCCTGGGACCCCCTGAAGTTGGGGGCCCCCCATTCCAGGGCACTGTGTGTTTCATTGTAAATCCGCCTCTGCTTGGGATGTGTATTTGTGACTGTGCACATGGGAACGGCAAGAGCGAGCTAGAAGGGAGGAAACGTTTCCTTACCCTCACAAGAAATCTCCGTGTTCTGCAGGATAAAGTTGACGATATGTATCCTGAAACCCCAAATAATCAGGGATTAGGAAGAATTAAACACTGAAGGGTGAGCATGGGCCAGAATAATGGCCCGGGATTGCCATGGCAATGGGAGATAAAGGCTACACCCAGGATCCAGAGATTAAGGAATGGGTTAAGAGATCTGGACAGGTAGGGGAGCAAGGAACAGGGCAGGAAGAGGGAATGGGGATAAGGTTCAGTTGTGGGGAATTGGTGGAGACCAGGCCAGAGGGGCAAGATGTGCGAGGGTAGGAGCTCAGCATCACTCTCTGATTTTACATGGTTTTCTAGTAAGGATACCAAGCACGGCAAAGCAATTCCCCATGGGGAACCAGGGAAGGGGGCCTGTGATCCAGCTAACAGGCATGTCTTACCCTAGGATGCATGATCCACCACAGGCATTAGCGTGAAGAACCCTGCACCCTGAGGTCTTTGAGATCAAGGATACGCTCACCTGGTGGTGATGGGCACATCCTCCTGCGTGTGGTGATTCTGCAACCCACCGTCTGGATTCCTCAGCAGAAACTGGTATTTTTGGAAGATTTCACTCGGGGCATGGACCCCATAGAATAGTTTCTTGTCCTTGATTTTCTGGGTGTAGGATCGGAGAGCAGGGAGATTAGAGAGACATGCCGACGAAGCAAGCCCTGGGAGGTATGAAATGGGACTGGAGCGTTGGCGAAGAGCTGCTCTGCAGACAGGGCGGCAGGAGCTCTGGAGAACACTCAGCCACGGGGCAAACCACTGCAAAGCGGAGAACCAAGAGGCAGCAGTGCAGCCACGTCCAGAGAACGGTGCGGAAAGTCTCCTCCTCTGCAGGGCCCTGTCATTCTGCTCCATTAACTCCTCTTTCCCTCCCGCTGGTGGCTGCTCTCCTCCTACCACACTTCCCTTCCCCGGGCCGAGAAGGTTCTCCCTTCCTCACCAGCCAGCTGTGCTTGCGCTTTGCACCATCCAGCCCCTCCTCAGCACCCTCTCTCCCCTTCCCGGAGTGCTTCCTGCCCCGCTCTCATCACCAGTAATTCCCTAGGCCTGGGCTACACGGAAAAGTTACATCAGCATTGCTACGTCTTTCAGAGGCGTGAGAAAACTCCCCTCCTGAGGGACGTGGCTATACCAACCTAACCCCGGTGTAGACAGCACCAGGTCAAGGGAAGACTTCTTCCATCGACCTAGCTACAGTCTCTCGGGGAGCTGGATTAACTAGTGTGACGGGAGACCCCTCCCACCGCTGTGGTGTGTCTGCACGGAAGCACTACAGTAACACAGCTGTAGCCTTTTAAGGGGCTCTCAAACTTCATTGCACAGCAACAAAAATTACTACATGACCCCAGGAGGGGGGACTGAAGTCTGAGCCTGAGGGCTTCAGCCCCAGGCAGCGGGCTTTGGCCCAGTCAGTGGGGCTTGGGCTTCAGCTTGGCCCCGGACTTTGGCTTCAGCCCTGGGCCCCAGAAACTCCACAGTTTGAGAGCCGCTGGCGTAGACAAAGGGACAAGGTATCTTGATAGGGCCAGACAAGGAAGTAATACAGCCAGGAAAGGGTTGATGTTGCCTCTGAGGAGAGGAAGAGATCTGTCGCTTGGACAAATAGATTTTAAGGCCAGTAGGGCTCACTAAATCTTCTAGTCTGACCTCGCATATAAACACACCTCATCAGTAACCCTTCTCACTCCAGGAGAGAGGGGTCCATCCAGAACAGGGTCAGAGGGTCCACTGGTGAAAAAGGTTTGGGGGCGGGGGAAAGCCCAGAACTGAAGGAGGCTGGATTGATCAAGGAGGCTGGATTGCCCTCATCCCTGGGGAAGGTGGTCCCTCCAGGGCAGCATTAGAATTCACTGGAGGAAAAGCTCAGTCTTGAAGGAGCAGGGAGGCTTCAAGTGGCTGAGAAAACCAAGTACAGAATTCTTTACAACTGTTTTTGACCTTCCTTCTGCCCTCAACCGTTGCTGTTCCTGGAATGAACTAGCCCTCCTGGTATGGAGGAAGTGGAGAATGGGCTCATGCACTAAAGAGCACAAAAGCAAGGTCTTTGTATAAAGAACTAAGCCCCACGTACGTTTGATGGGAATGAGCACCCAAACACCTTAGAGCAGTGGAGAAGAAACCCTGAATTGTCATTCCTAGGAGAAGACATCTAGTGGTGTGCCATGGTCTGGATGGTGAGGAACCTTGGAACTGCCTGACTACAGGCCAGATCCTCAGCTTGTGTAAGTCAATGCAACTCCATTGATTACAGCCGAACTGTGGAGACTTACATTAGCTGAAGCTCTGGCCTTCCGTCGATAAAGCCAGCGGTGAGCTGGAGCCGGTTCGCTGGAACCGGTTGTTAAATTTAGAAGCCCTTTTAGAACCGGTTGTCCCTCACAGGACAACTGGTTCTAAAAGGGCTTCTAAATTTAACAACCGGCCAAAAGTGGCACCTTAGGCACAGACTCCGTGGGTGCTCCAGGGCTGGAGCACCCACAGGGAAAATTTGGTGGGTGCAGAGCACCCACCAGCAGCTCCCCGCCCCGCCCCAGCTCACCTCCGCTCTGCCTCCTCCCCTGAACGCGCTGCCCTGCTCTGCTTCTCCACCCCCCGGTTTCCCGCAAATCAGCTGTTCACGCAGGAAGCCTGGGAGGGATGAGAAGCAAGCGGCGGCTTCGCGCTCAGGCCCAGGGAGGCGGAGGTGAGCTGAAGCCGGGGGGTGCGAGGAGGGCCGCCCACGCCGCAGCAGGTAACCCGGGGGCACAGGGAAACTGCTCCCTGCCCCAGCTCACCTCCGCCTCCCTGGGCCTGAGCGCGAAGCCGCCACCTGCTTCTCAGCCCTCCCAGGCTTCCCACGTAAACAGCTGATTTGCAGGAAACCGGGGGAGGGGAGCAGGACGGCGCATTCAGGGGAGGAGGTGGAGCGGAGGTGAGCTGGAGCCGCACGCGGGGCGGGGAGGGGAGCTGCTGAGCACCCACCAAATTTTTCCCATGGGTGCTCCAGCCCCAGAGCACCGACAGAGTCGGTGCCTAAAGGAGCCACTTTTGATGTGATCAGTGGGGGAGTGGCTACTCCCCCCCAGCTACACTCCCCTGCCCCTAGGAGCCAGAGGGACCTGCCGGATGCTTCCTGGGAGTTCCCCAGGTAAGCACCGCCAGGACTCCCCACCTCACCCCCTGGCAGGTCCCTTTGGCTCTTAGGGGCAGGGTGGGCACCCACTACGGTGGCCCACAAGACCCTCCTGCCTGGTTCTGGGGGCAGTCAGGGGACAGGGGAAGGGGGTGGATGGGGCAGGAGTCCCGGGGGGCGGGGGTGGGCCACGACCCCCTCGTGGGGTGAGGAGGGAACCGGTTGTTAAGATTTTGGCAGCTCATCACTGTATAAAGCTATAAATCCAGAAGGTGACTCAGCTTCCAGGGGAAGGTGGGTCTAGGCTTCTAGGGAGAGGTGATCACACTAAAGTTGCACAACATCTGTCTGGAAATCATTTTAGGTGGTGCCTAACATCTGCACCTGCTGCTCTGAACAGGCTGATTATGTTTCGTGACACAAACAGTCAGGACCTTGGACTGTGATATCAGGATGGGCTTTCCTCTGATTTCTTAAAAAGGGGGGTTGGGGAAGAACCATGAGCAGGCCGGCCCGAGGGCAAGAGGGGAGGGGAAGCCTTTGTGTCTCTTTCATGCCGGTATGTCCCCTGAGCTCACAGAGCCAAATCCCTCTGTGTGCGCTACCTCACAACTGCACTGTGAACGGGCATATACTCTGTGAAGGTTACATGGACAGCCCAGGACCAGCTAAGCCAAGAGCAATGGGATGAAAATAAGAAAAGGGGAAAAACGTACAGTGGGCTCAACATTCACAATGAGCTCCGTCTGCAGAAACATCTCCCCAAGGGAAGCAGTGGACGCCCCAGTGCTTGGGTCTCTGACACCTAGACTGGCCACAGTACAGGAGAATACGCTGTAAGGAACAATCCTGCACTGGATGATCTCATCGATCTTGTCCAGGTTCTGTGACACAAACGCTCAGAGCACTAAGGGCTGAGTCATCCGGCTCAGCCTGTGATCCTGTGTATCCCAGGACCTGCCCTCCCCTAGTTAATCTCACCTTGATGATAAATCCTTTCTTTTCCAGCTCTTCCAGGAATTTCTTCCTCTTAGCTTTCTTCTTGCTGTCAGGCTTGCGTTTATCACATACTAGGACGAAGTCCCACTTCATCTGGTTCTGACCAGAGAAAACAGCCCAATGAAATCAGCTAGCGGTGGTATTACAAGGGATATTCTTATAGCTTCCTCCCTGTATGCAGAGGCCGGACTCTATCTCAACAGGCCAGTCTGGAGGGCCCCTAGGATTCTTTCCCAGTAGGAAAAGGGTGATGGCTTGTGGGGAGGCTCCCATTGCTGCTGGGAGTACTGGTGATGCTCTGTCTGCAAAGTCAGAGTGGGGAGATCAGGATGGGGACTGTCTCCCAGTGGGCTGGAGAGAATGCCCTGAGGGTTTTCTTAGCACTAATTGAGCAGGGAGGGAGAAGCAATCAGACTGTGGTGTGGATCTGCAATCTGATGGCACGTGGGGCTGTGGTGAGCTCACACCATAGCTTGAATGGAAGAGCTGCTGCAACACTGGACGGGAGGATCTTCACTCACCGGGACCAAGGGCTCCAAGTGTTCTCTCCAATGAGTCAGCTGAATTTCATCCTGCGGTGAGAGGGAGATAATGAAAAATGAGGGGGCACAGAGCATTCCATGGGGTGGCATCATCACACACACATACCTAGCGTCCTAACCCACACTCTGGGAATGCAGGAAATGTGCCCATAACCAAGGTTCCTGGGTCAGGACCTGCATCCTCCTGCTTTAAGTAATGGGGGAAAGCTCTTAAATGAGCAGTTGAACCAGTTCCAGTTGGGAAGAGCAGGTGCCCAGGATTTCATGCCATATTGTATCTTAGAGAGGTCCTCCTTTTCTGTTAAGTACAGAAACAATAATAAATCTTACCAAGGTACAGAGTCTTTCATCCCCAAGGATTTTGCAGACTACACAAAGAGTTTACCCCTAACTGCTTCTGAAAAGCAGCCACTGCAGGAGGTGGAAGAGAGAAGCTGTTTCAGATCATCCAGCACCACTACACGCTAGCTTAAGACAGAAAATGAAAGACAAATAATGCATCCAGACTGCAGCTCCAGAGGAAATTCTAGCTAAGAAGCATTTCAGGGATATGGCAGGAAGTATAAGTGAGGTGACAGGAAGCCACATCCGAGAAACAGGCAGAGAAGTGTGATTGAACTGCAAGAAAAAAATATCAGGAGGAGAGATTGAGGAGCTGATTGCACAGAGGTGCAATCTGAACACATGGGATCCAATTAAACTACATAGGAAGAAAGCAGAGAGGGAGGGAAACGATCTATTTAAATGTTCCTGGCTTTGCTTCTGATTATTCATTGGCTGACCTGGAGAAGAGAAAGCAGGGACAAGGGATGCAGGCAGGAGTTACAGATTGTTTAAGCAGGCAGAAGTGTATTAAGGTTCACCTTTGTGCATGCATTTTCAAATGATTATTCACACTGCTTAAAGTTCACTTCTCCTCTGAAACTGTTTGTGTCAGAAAGGTCAACAGATCTGCTTTCTCCATGCATTTCATTCATACTGCTGGCTTTAGTTGTTACTGCATCTTCCTTCAGTTTGCCCTGCGCAGCTGACAAAGCTAAGAGAGAGGAGTGAGCTGGTTTCTCTTCCTGCTTGTGTATCCTCAAGACAATTGCTTGCCACTTTCCACATGTGCAAGAAAACCCCTTGGAGGCCCGGGGGCTGGACAGGTGTTGCTGGGGGCAGAATCTGAAGACAATCAGGTTGTACAGGTGTGATTGAGGAGATAATTGACCTTAAAGGCTTGGCTTTAATTGGCCTGCAGCATGTGTGGTAGTGGGGAGAGGAAGTAAGGGGGGGGGGGGGGGGAGAGTAGGGAGTACTAAGCACAGGTTGGGAGATAGAGACCCCTGAATTCTAGCTCTCTGCCACTGACTGTCATCTGGCCTTGAGAAAGTCACTGCACATTTTCATCTCAGCTGCTGTGACAGTAATATTTTCCCCCATCACAGGAGTGCTCTGAGGATGAGTTAGTGGTTGCACAGAGCTTTTGAAGTGCAAAGCACTGCACAGGGGCGAAGTAGTCTACTATAATGCCATGGGGGGGAGAGTTAGCTTCAGGGCAAGGTGACCAGTGCTAGGGACCGAGTCACTCACACTGTGCTCTGTCCCGTAGACTTTACATTTGTAACCTTCCTTAAGGACTGCAAGTGTACAGCATCTCTAGGGAAAATATAACTAGCTTCAGCGACACCTGGTCAATAGTGTGATGATGAGCACACGCTGTTCATAAGCTGCCAGTGGCTCTTGCTACTTGTGGCCTGAGACGTTTGTGAGCCTACCTAGCAGGGAAAGAGAAAACCCCGACAGATCATTATCAAACCCTTTAATAACCTTGAAAAGGCCAGCAGGGGTCCAGAGATGCAGCCCCTCCTGGGGCAACCTGGGAAAATCAGGAAAGGAACCTCCAGCTCCTTGGCGGGTGTAAATCAGCAAGTTCTGTTAACTTCAGCTGAACTATGCTAATTTATGCCAGCTGAGGATCAGGCCCCAGAAGTCTTCTAACAGCATGTGGGTCCCTGCACCAGTCAGTGTCTTGTAGTGCACCACGTGTGTTTTCCAGCACAGCCTCAGCATGGTCATTGTGACAGTGTTTCAAGGTGGGCAGACAGCTTAGATGTGAGGGTGAAAACAGAGAGGCCAACCTTGGTTTGCCTGTGGCAACGGGAAACTTGGCTGCAATGTGTGTTTGCGTGGTGCTGCTCTTAGTACCTGGAAGGAAGAAGGAGAGTGTGTGGCCAGAGACTGGCATTTGTTGTCAGTCATGTCGGGAAGGTCCTTGAAAACCTTTATGAAAGAACCGAGTGAAGCACAATCCAAGGCTCACGTGGCTCCTTTCTGATAAGGGGACAGGGCTAACCTTGGGGAATATCTGTGATCTCTTGTTCTGAAGGGGCGGGGCAAAATTCTTCTCTCAGATTTGCTGGGCTTCTGCAGGCTGAGCTCCTGACGTGCGCATCTACCGCTGGCTGCAGTATGGGGAGAGAGGAAATTCAAAGTGGGCCTCTTGGTGAAATGTGTAGCCTGGGTCAAGACCCATGAAAGTTAATGGAAAGAGTCTCATTACCTCTTTGGATCAGGCCCATACAGAGAGCAGCACGCCCAGGCTGAGTGCTGCCACACAGGTCTGAAAGGGGGATTTTGCCCTCTGTATCCCAGATTTATCTAACGTCTGGTTATTTAAGCAAAGCTTATGGATCCTTTTGACATATGGGAACTTGAAAATAGGAGTGGTGGTAAGAAGCAAGGCCAAATCCTCAGCTACTGTAAATAAGCAAAGCTTCATGGATCTGTGCAGTGTCACTTCTGGAAGTGTGCAGGAAATAGAAGAGGAGCGGATCAGCCTAGACTGGCTGCATGTTTAGTACATAATCCCTGGCCAGTTTCTCACAGAAGGAGATGACTGGGATTGGCCTGCATTCAAGATACAGGGCTAAAGAAGTGATTGGACGCATTGTCCGGGACGTGCAGAAGGAAATCTGCAAACAAAGTCCTGAGCACAGTGGCAGTTAATGCTTTCTTCTCACGGACGAGTCCACAGCCCTGAGCAGCAAGACAGTCTTTGGTGTTTATTTTAAATTGTGAAAGTGATAAGCAGGGGTAGCCGCACTATCCAGAGATCTAGCAGAACAGGCAGATCGCCTAGCGCGACTGCCATGCTTCAGTGTCCACATGAGCATCTCCACATTCCGAAAGACACTGTGAAGTACCGACAAGGGACAGCACTAACATTATGCTTGGCAGGAATCAGGCAGTTGCTCAGAGTCCTCTGCAGAATGATTCAGGCATACCTGGGTGTCACCATTCAAAGCCCTAATTAGGGATAGCAGGGATGAATCAGTTCAGAGGTAAACTAAATCCATCACCTTCGTGCCTTCAGAGACAAAGTGCATTCGATTTATACTCAATCTCCTCAAAAGCAGTGTCACTTCTGGAAGTGTGCAGGAAATAGAAGAGGAGCAGATCAGCCTCGACTGGCTGCATGTTCAGTCAATAATGCCTGGCCAGTTTCTCACAGCTCTGTGGCGCAGGTGTTCTTTACTGTACACATACCATCTCTGCAGCAAACCATAGCTTGTTTGATAGGGATATGGCCAAGGGGCTCTTAAAACTAGCAAGGGGCTCAAATGGCAAAATTGAAATCTGCGTTTCAAGGTTCAGCAGGGTTTAGATCTAGGGTTTTGGTTCCAATGTGTTTAAAGACAGGAGTCACTTGTGAAATTCAGATCTGGATTCAGAACCTCCCCCAGAAAGATCAGGACTTAGGTCTGAACCAAAATCCCATCTTGGAGGCCCTACACCAGGGGTCTCAAACACGCAGCCTGCGAAGCTATTTGCTGCAGCCCGCCAAGCTCCCGGTGCGCTCCCCCCCCCAGTTATTTCCTGCAGCTGCCAAGCTCCCCTCCCCTGCCGCCCCCCAAGCGCACTGCATCTCCACTCTTCTACCTACCTCTAGGCGCTTCCTGCCACCAAACAGCTGTTTGGTGGTGCCTTAGCAGTTTCCAGGAGGGAGGGGGAGGAGCGGAGAGCCACATGCTCAGGGAAGGAGGCGGAGAAGGGGTGGGGATTTGGGGAAGGGGCTGGAATAGGGGCAGGGAGGGGGTGGAGTTGGGATGGGGACTTTGGGGAAGGGGTTGGAATGGGGGAGGGAGGAGGCAGGGCAGGGGCGGGGCCTCATGGAAGGGGTGGAGTGGGGGCGGGGCTGGGGGCGGTGGTGTCAGTGATGCAGCCCGCAGGCTAATGTACTAGTCTTCATGTGGCCCTCCTGGTAATTTGAGTTTACCCTGCCCTACACTCTTTCCGATGGGCCTTACAGCTGCGTTTGACACTGCGGGTCTAATTCTGCTCTCACTTGCACCACTACAATCCCATTGGCCTCCATGTGATCACACCAGTGTAATACTATTGATACGTTCCGAAATTCTTCCACATCCAGGCGTGGTGTGAGCAAGTGCAACACCATTGATGTCAGTGGAGCAGCGCCTAGCCTCTGCTTCCCTCTCTTCTTTACGCTGAGTTGCTCGTTTGTGACAACATCAGGTTTGTTGAGGCGATGAAAGAGCAGCCAGAAACAAGGCTTGACGGGCTGAGGGAGCCATTCGGAATGGTCCAGTAGCAGTGACGGCCGGCTCAGCAGTGGAGAGCATCAGTCGTAGGCAGCTGCTGGCCATCACTGTCCGCAGTCGTTAAACTGGGATGGCTTGTGACACATCCAGCAAATTAACGAAGCTCAGATTCAGGGGCTTCTGCTGGACTAACTATCGATCTGTATACGTGCTCTCACGATGAATATTGGCCAGCAGATTTGCCTTCTGCATTTTGTGACTCTCAGTCGGGATCCGTGTGCAAGCAACTCAAGTTGCCAGTGAATGACCTGGGATGAGCGACCTGGGATTACAGAACTATTTAAAACTGAAACCACGCTGCTCAACTGAATGTAAGGGAGGTTTCAGCAATACAAGCTTTGGCGTTCCTCCTTTTATTCCACATGAGACTTTCAGTTCCTTCCTTGTTAATGTTCTCTAACTTCCTGGTCCTCCACGCCGTGACTGGAATCTTACTTCACAACTTGCATAAGCAGCACCCAGCCGGTGTGCTAGAACCAGAAGAACTCGTCTGCCCACCATGCCCACCTGAGGCTGTGCCCTGTAACACAGCTGACGCTCTGGTGTTTGGGGACTGGACAAGAGGGCACTACCTGACTTTGACTACACGTGCGCGTACCCCAGTGTTTACTGGCTTCAAAGCTCAGACCTCCCTGCCCCCACCTCCTCCTGCCTTCCCACAGTGCTGGCAGGGAGCTCTTGGAGCTCTGAAATTGCCACTACAGCCCTCCCTTAGGCCACACAGTGAATTAGTGGCACAGCTGGGAACAGAGGTCAGGAGTAGCTGGCATCCAAACCTCAGCTTTAACCCCTAGAAAATGCAGGCGAGGGGTGAGAGGGGCTTTAAGCCCTCTTTGGGCCTCCCTGATCCTCTGGTTGCTCTGCACCAGTCTGGTGCTCCTGGTGCAAGTTATAGCAGCCTGAAGGCTGCTCCAGCTTGCACTGGCTGCCAGTGGCCATTGGAATTGCCAGGGCATGGAGGAGCCCTAGCAACGTGCCTCTTTACTCAGCCATGACTCTTGCCCCAGACAAGGGAGAAGGGTGGCATAGGAGCACTACGGTGTCTTCACACCGTCTGAAGGTGCCCTGATGCATCTGGCCTGCTGCCTCTCTAAGGCTCACCCTCTCTGGTTCCCTCCCAGCCCTTTCCTCTCTGCCTTATCTCTGCGAGACATATTCTGCTAAGATACCCCACCATGGGGACCGGCGTTTCCGCTGCATCAGTGGGTGCAGAGACAAGGGGCTGGTCACTACAGGTGTGCTGGCCACCAGGTGTCTAGATATGCTCTGGGCGGGTTCGATGATAAAGTGGTGAAAACACCTGGGGCCTGTCTACAGTGGTGCTCTTCATTTCTGCCACTGCTGCAGCTCTAGCAGGGACAGGAATGGTGAGCAATGTTAAGTGGAAAAAGGCTAGTGTAGCCGCCCCTCTGTCTCACTTCCTTTGCTTGGGCTTCCCTTTCTGATTCCCTCTTGCCCCCACCCTCCTTCTGGCTGCCTTTCTTCCACTGGCCCTCTCCCGAGCTGCCTAAAGGCTATTTCAGTGGAACAGCCTAATCCATCCCCACACCCCTGGTTCCTGCTAGCACCACCCTAATCAGCTGCTGTACATCTGCTTTTCTGGAGTCAGACCTGAATCGCGGCATCCCGTGGCTCAGAGAACAGTTTTACATTAACAGAACTACACCAGAGAACTTCTCCAAGTCATCTGGGGGGAGGGATCGCGCAATGGTTTGAGCTTTGGCCTGCTAAACCCAGGGTTGTGAGTTCAATCCTGGAGGGGGCCATTTCTCTGGGGCAAAAATTGGGGATTGGTCCTGCTTTGAGCAGGGGGTTGGACTAGATTACCTCCTGAGGTCCCTTCCAACCCTGGTATTCTATGATTTACACTCCTGGTTAGGGAAGACCAATGTTTCCCAGGCCTCACAAGCAGCTTAGAGTGGGAAATGCCCTAGGCATCAGTCTCCTGCTAAAGTTAGTCAGTCTAGAAATAATCAATAAATAGCAGATAAAATACTATGTGCCCTATTGCCAACCGGAATAGATGGGCTGGGAATGACCAGATATGGAGGGCTGTGGGAGGAATGTCCTAGGGGGTGGAGCTATTCCACAGCTCCAACCCTAATGGTTGGTGCAGTGTACCTTGTCTCCAACACGTCCCCTCCAGGGTGGAGAGGACTCAACAATCCTCCCTTTGACAGATCTTGCCCTCCCCAAGTTTATCCAGGCCCTTCTCCATTTAACACACACTTTCTGCATGTTGCTGTATGGGGAGTGTTCATTATGGTTTCCAAAGCAACAATAATTTGCTCACATTGCACATATGCGTATTCAACTGGCATTACAGATAACTCCATATCAAGCAGAGCTGGTTGAAAAATGACAAAAATGTATTCACAAATCAATGAATCCCAGATTGCTGAAAACAATCCACTAATACTGTACCTGATCCTCTCTGGAACTGGCTGATTAGTAGGAAAAACTTCTTCCTAGCTCCTCCCGTCCCAGCCAAGTTGTGTTTAGGACAAGACCAGGGCAAATACAAAGATGGCTTTGGGGCTGTCCTGCACCAGCCTGGATCTCCAGCACAAGTCAGAGCAGCCTTCAAGTTGCTCTAGCTTGCCCTGGTTGGCTAAGGGGCCATTATAATTCTTTCCCTGGACACCACCTCCCACACCAGGGGACCAGAACCAGGACAAGCTACCACACCACCAAGTATACTCTTTGCACAGGGGAATCCTCAAGGAGACAGTTAAACTAACTCTAGGGTGCTTTGTGCAGCTGGAACAGGACAAGGCAACCAGAGAGGGACCAAGGATTTGGCCCTATGTGCAGTTGAGGAGGCTGGATTAGGGTGGCTGTGGCCATCATAAAAAGAAAAGGAGTACTTGTGGCACCTTAGAGACTAAGCAATTTATTTGAGCATAAGCTTTCGTGAGCTACAGCTCACTTCATCGGATGCATACTGTGGAAAGCGTAGAAGATCTTTTTATATACACACAAAGCATGAAAAAATACCTCCTCCCACCCCACTCTCCTGCTGGTAATAGCTTATCTAAAGTGATCACTCTCCTTACAATGTGTATGATAATCAAGTTGGGCCATTTCCAGCACAAATCCAGGTTTTCTCACCCCCCCCCCCGCCCCCACACGCACAAACTCACTCTCCTGCTGGTAATAGCTTATCTAAAGTGACCACTCTCCTTACAATGTGTATGATAATCAAGGTGGGCCATTTCCAGCACAAATCCAGGGTTTAACAAGAACGTCTGGGGGGAGGGGGGGGGAGGAAAAAACAAGGGGAAATAGGCTACCTTGCATAATGACTAAGCCACTCCCAGTCTCTATTCAAGCCTAAATTAATTGTATCCAATTTGCAAATGAATTCCAATTCAGCAGTTTCTCGCTGGAGTCTGGATTTGAAGTTTTTTTGTTGTAAAATAGCGACTTTCATGTCTGTAATCGCGTGACCAGAGAGATTGAAGTGTTCTCTGACTGGTTTATGAATGTTATAATTCTTGACATCTGATTTGTGTCCATTTACTCTTTTACGTAGAGACTGTCCAGTTTGACCAATGTACATGGCAGAGGGGCATTGCTGGCACATGATGGCATATATCACATTGGTGGATGTGCAGGTGAACGAGCCTCTGATAATGTGGCTGATGTTATTAGGCCCTGTGATGCTCAAATAAATTGGTTAGTCTCTAAGGTGCCACAAGTACTCCTTTTCTTTTTGCGAATACAGACTAACACGGCTGTTACTCTGAAATCTGTGGCCATCATAACTCTGAATTGGCTATGATCTGTGTAAAATGTCAGCTTTAATTCTTGCCTTTAACAGAAGTTGTTGTGTCTCTTCCCTGCCCCATATTTAGGGCCCTAAGAAACTCACAGCCATGAAAAACGCATCACGGACCGTGAAATCTGGTCTCCTCCCATGAAATCTGGCCTTTTGTGTGCTTTTACCATACACTATACGGATTTCACAGCGTTTCTCAAATTGGGGGTCCTGACCCAAAAGGGAGTTGCAGGGGAGTCACAAGGTTATTTTAGGGGGGTCGCAGTATTGCCACCCTTACTTCTGCGCTGCCTTCAGAGCTGGGTGGCTGGAGAGCAGCGGCTGTTGGCCGGGCGCCCAGCTCTGAAGGCAGCACCCCACCAGCAGCAGCACAGAAGTAAGGGTAGCAATACTGCAATCCCCCCACAATAATCTTGCGACACCCCCACACACACACAAACACCCCCACACACACACCCCACACACAAACATACACTCCTTTTTGGGTCAGGACCCCTACAATTACATAGGGTGACCAGATGTCCCGACTTTATAGGAACAGTCCCGATTTTGGGGGTATATCACCCCCCCACCCCCTGTCCTGCTTTTTTAGACTTGCTAGCTGGTCACCCTACAATTACAACACTGTGATATTTCAGATTTAAAAAGTTGAAATCATGAAATTTACAATTTTTAAAATCCTAGGACTGTGAAATTGACCAAAATAAACCCTGAATTTGGGAAGGCCCAACCCATATTGGAAGAGCAGCTAATCAGCTCCACCACATGGGAGAAGGTGAGGAAATATGTAATCCCCCTACCTCACTGTCAGCTTTCACCTGCCCAAGCCCCATCCACAGAATCTGAAATATCATTCTCCTCCAAGGCTGAACCCTCACACTTGGGCAAGCAGGTATCCTCCTTTCATACGTACCACGTCTACATTATCTCTAGCACATCTCCCACTGGCCTTCAGAGGACGCTCAGCAGGCTCCATCACCTTGCTGTGTAGGCCACCGAGCTCCTGAGCACAGGCCCCGGGGGCTGTTCACACTATACCAATAAGGGCTATTCACATGAGTGAAGTCTCTAGGATTATTAGGTCCCATTTATCTTTTTCTTTAAATTCAGGATGGTTTGCAGTTGTTTTGGTACCTGAATCCCACAATGAAAATTTGTGTCTCTGCTCTTTAAGAATCATTTGCAACAAACAGCTTATCACCACACCACCTCCATTCAACTTATTTTCCACCGCATGCATCCGATGAAGGAGGCTGTAGCCCGCGAAAGCTTATGCTCAGATAAATTTGTTAGTCTCTAAGGTGCCACAAGGACTCCTCATTCTTTCTACTTAACCTAAAGAAATCCCAGACTCTGAGGAAACTCCAACTGAATTGACACATAATCCATTTGTATACTTCCCATTCATTCCCGTCTTCTCGGGAGACTCCAAGAGTCTTTTTGGACTAAGGAAAATGCCTGATCTTTCTTTCTTTCTTTCTTTCTTTCTCTTTCTGTTTACAGAAACAAAACATCTATCTTCCCCGTTTAGCTAAGTGGGCCTTTCCCCTTCACCTTAGTGTGTTTCACCAGGTTCATAAAAGCTCAAGGGAGGGGACCCTCAGCTGATGTAAATGGGTGACTCTCTGCAGAAGTCAGCAGAGCCCCACGCTGAAGACCTGAGCCCAACTTTCAATAAAATGTATTTCTCTTGAAGCCAACGGTTGCTTCCCATCCCTCCTTTCCTTTTGATTCCCCCTCCCCCGCAGCAAACCGAAGGCCACATCATCTGAACATAAACGGAGCCTGGAAGCAAAACGGCTCGGCACCGGTGGGGAGCGAGATCTCCCAACGGCGGCGGGCAGAGGCCCTGGGAAACCGAGAAACGAGCATGACACGGAGTTTCGCAGGGCGAACGGCGCCAGGAAGGGGAACTAACTCCGTGTGCGGGGTGCGTTCCCGGCGCGGCTCGCGTTGCTCGGAGCGGGCCTGAAGCTGGACTGAGAATCGGATCGGACTTTACAAAGGTGCCTGGTTTCAAAGGTCCAGGGACTTTGCGCACCAGGCGCCGAGCGGTTTCTCCGTCTTACCGACATGGTGGGGAGCCCGGAGCAGAACCAATCTCGCTCTCTGCCGGGATCGGGATCGGGATCGGGATCGGGATCGGGACCGGGGCGGCGCGGATCCCGAGGCAGGTGGCGGAGCCCGGGCCGCGGCAGGGAGCAGCGGGCGCGGCTCGGTTCCCGGTCCTCGCTCTCAGCCGGTTCCCGGGGGCTCCGCTGCGGCGCCGGGCTCTGCCTGCTCCCGGGCGGGGAAGCAGCCTCCGGCGGCGCGGCGCGGCGAGCTCGGAGGCAGGAAGGTAGCTGTCCTCTCCCGCACCTGGCCGGGGCGTGCGGCTGGGGAGTGGCAAGGCCCCGGCCCCGCTTGCCAGCTGCCTGTGGCTGCCCGAGGGGGACGGGTGCTCACCGCCCCACCCACCACTCCCAGCGGGGGAGCCTCGTGTCTTGGGGCGGGGCTGATTCCCCTGGGTGCTGAGCTCCCCCCACCCCCCTGCCTTCAGTGGCAGCTGGCGGGGGGCCCAGCCCTTGGGAGACCCTGACTCCAGGCGTCAAGCCCTAGCCCCACTGAGGTCACCCAGCGTTTTGCCCTTGATTTCCATGGGGCCAGGATTTCACCCAGGCCTCTCAAGTTGGGCACCCACTAGGGTGACCAGGTAGCAAGTGTGAAAAACCGGGACAGGGGGTAATAGGTAAATTGTATATAAGAGAAAGCCCCAAATATCAGGACAGTCCCTATAAAATCGGGGACATCTGGTCACCCTAGCACCCACAGCCAGCAGCCAGGTTTGCTGAAGGTTGGCCCTGCTGTCATGAAGGGGAGCAGGCACTGGCCAGAGGGGCGCGGTCCTCCTCCCCTCCATTCCAGCCTGTCCCGTTTTGTTCCTCTCTGCCCTAAGCCTCCTAGCCCCCAGTCCTTCCTCCTTCCACCATGGGCTCTTCCCGTACTTTTTTCTGTCCCTCCCTGCCCCCCTAGGCCTTGCTGTAGCTCTTCCTCTAGATTTTCAGTGTCTGTTTCCCCTCATTCAGAGAATCAGAGAAGTGTAGGACTGGAAGGGACCTCAACAGATCATCTAGTCCAGTCCCCAGCACTCAAGGCAGGACTAGTATTACCTAGAAAGACCATCCCTGACAGGTGGTTGTCTAACTTGTTCTTAAAAACCTCCAGTGATGGAGATTGCACCACCTCCCTAGGCAATTTATTCCAGTGCTTAACCACCCTGACAGGAAGCTTTTCCTAAAGTCCAACCTAAACCTCCCTTGCTGCAAGTTAAGCCCATTGCTTCTTGTCCTGTCCTCAGAGGTTAAGAACAATTCTTCTCCCTCCTCCTTGTAACAACCTTTTCTGTACTTGAAAACTGTTAGCATGTCCCGCCGCAGTCTTCTCTTCTCTAGACTCACGTGTTTCTCTAACATGTAATAATGGTTTGGCCTTCCCTGTTCTTTCCCTCCATCTCACCCCTTACTCTGGCCTTTCTTTCTGTGCCTGCAGTAGATTCTGTATTCGTACTGGTATTTTGTTATGTATTTGTACTGCAGTGTCACCTCCGAGCCCCAGTCATGGAGCAGGACCTCATTGTGCCAGGCGCTGCACAAACACAGAACTAAAGGAAGGTCTCTGCCCCAAAGAGCTCACAATCTATGGGTCTTCCCCATTTTCACCCATGCTTTTTGAAGGCCTGATCCAGCTTCCAATGGGAGTCTTTCCATTATCCTTAGAGGGAATTGGGTTGGACCCTCTGTCTCTTCTCCTCTCCAGTCTCTCTTCCCTTCCCATCACGCACTCATCTGTCTCATTCCTCTCTCCCTTTCTCACCCCATCAATTCCTTATTCAGTCTCTCTTCTAACCTGTCCCCTCACTCACTTTCCATCCTCCCCAGCCATCAGTCACCTGCCACTTCTTCCCACCCACACACCCATCATTCCCTCTTCTGGCCCCACACTCTTATCATTCTTGCTACCCTCCTCCCGGCTCCACCAAACACTCTCGCTTACCCTCCCCCTCTCTGAGTTATCCTTGGAGGGACTCGGTCCTCCTGGCTTTTCCTTCCCCTCCCTTCCTTCGTTAGCAGACTTGGACAGCAGCAGGACCTATGGTCCCATGTTAAACTTGGGACTTCCCTGCAAATGGGATGCTTTGGGGACCTCCCATGAAGGTAGGTTGCAAAGACCACCTTTGGTCCTGATTCTCTCTGGGCCCCCCACTGTCCCTTTCTCCATTCCACTGCTCCAGCCAGCAGTGGAGTTACATGAGGAGGTCTGAGCTGCTCCAACAAAGCCTCAGAAAGCTTCCTCTCATTCTCCAGGAGCCACGGAGGGGAAGGAACGGTGGGCCAGGCCCTGGAGGAAAAAAGGGAAAGGGATAAGCAGTAATTGGAGGATTTGAACTGGCTTCAAATTTCCCCTGCTTAAAGGAAAACTGCAGTGATTTTTATTCCTGTCTGATGATTGCAGACAAGTTTACTGAGTCGGGAAAAGAAGGAAACAATAAAGCAACATGTCAAAAATGGTTCGGACACTCCATCAGTGGGACGGGGCAGCAGGGCAAATCCCAGGGCTGCAGTCTGTTGGCATGCATCAGGCCAGAAAAATCAGAGCTGCAGCTAGGGACACTGGGAACAGCAGCAGACTTCCACAGCTCTTGTTAAGTGCGTTGGGTGGGCCCAATCCTCAGCTGGTTTAAATCGGTGTGGTCCCCATTGAACGCAGTGGACTTTTGCTGATTGATGCCAATTGAGAATCTGGCTTTGTATTTTTTTTTAATGGACTTTTTGTGTAATGTGAAAAATTACAGAATTTAAAAGCTGTGGAAATCTCCTGCTGTCCCCCGTGTCTCTGACTGAAGCTCTGATCACCCTCACATGGCCAGGCTGACAATCTGGCTGCTTCTTGCCTTATTATTTCAGATTTTATTTGATATGCTATATGGGACCTTTTAAAGCAATAGTTATCAGTGACTTTAGTCACATCTGAACAGTGACACGCTGCCAATATTTTAACCAGGGGCTCCCACAAAACTTTCCCCCTCTAGCCTGTGAAAAGCAGGTATGGTTTAAGTTTAAATGGAACGCAGATCAAAACCAACCAGAAGGCTGCCGTCAAATCAAAGCTACCCCACACCTGCTGAGATGCTTCTGGCACTCCTGATTCCCTCTCCTGCCAATCCTGCCTCCTGCTCCCCTCTCTATACCAACAGCTGCCCCTACCCCCATTGATCCTTGTAACCCAACTTTATTGGTCCATTGGCCCCCTCCCAGCATAGGGCCCAGACCTGGCTTTATCCACTCCTGCTGACAAACCCCATACATTGTGGAAGGGCGGGGGTGTGAGATTTCTGAGAGGAAGGAAGGAACAAAGCACTTTCTCATCCCCATGGAAGGAGACATCACCACGAGCTGTACAGACTTAATATTAAGTGCATTTCCCTGGAAATGTTCTGCCTGCGTTCCCGAAAAAAAATATTTTGAGTGTTTAGAGTGTATGGCACCGTGTCCAAGGTGTGCCATCTGAAATACGGGGTGGTGACTGGGTGGCAGAGAGGGCCTGAGAGCCTTTTAGGGGTCCGGGGAGTCAGGGGATGTCTTGCCTGGGAAAATGTCTTACTTTTGAAATAGCTTGCTGCAGTCTAGTGCATTCCAAAGGCAACACATTTCCCCTTCAGAAGTATTTTTATGAACTGCAATCCAAGGGCACACCGGTCTCTAGTGGGGTTAGTTTACCAGTATCCAGAGAGAAGGTGACCCATCAGAGGCAGGGAATCATTCCAACTCCTCCCTGCAGTTTAATAGCAGAATTTTAATAAGGGACTCCAGCGAGTCCCCTCCAGCATGGTACTGGGTCAAATGACTGGAATGAGTGTATATTCCATTGCAAGGGAGCTGCCAGTCACTTCCTCGCTTTGCATGGACACAGCCCTCTCAATTTTGCCACCAGATACTTGGTCTACTGCACTGCATGTCCTGCCCTGGCCATTATTCAAGAATGCAAATGGTGGATGGTCATAAAACTCAACAGGTGTCAGGTTGTTTCAAGAAAAACAAAATAATAACAAACCCCATTCAAGTCCATCCATCTTACATTGGCGCCCCTCACTGTAGAATCGTTTGATGTTTTCCCCTTGTAGGTGAGCATTAATTACCAAAAGAGTGGGATGTTTACAAACCGGCTGAATGTGAGTACTAGTTAAAAGAGGGTGCACTAACAATAACTTTCCGCTCCTCAGCATGGATCGCCAAACTCTTGACTTCTAGTTCCACTGCATATTACTCCTTTATAAGGACGGCAATAGTCCAGTATCCAAATTCCAGCAAGAGCCAGCATTCGGACTGCACTCAACTGGTCACATTCAATATGGACCTGATCAAAAGCTCACTAAAAGAGGCTTTGGATGAGCTCCTGTGTGAATTGATATTGTATTGCCTAGGTAACGGGGAAGCCTCAGTGCAAAAGAAGCACCGTCTTTCCAAAGGGTGGAAAAATATACCAGAATCTGAGCATTTGTAGAATTACAGTGGGTCTTTTAAATAAAGTTTCTGATTAAATAAAACCAGCCTTTGCTTTTGCAGGGCTGCCAGCTCTCATGATTTTATCGTGAGTCTCGTGATATTTGGTGTATTTCTTAAAGTCCCACCTCCTGAAGTCATTTGATTACACGAAAATCGCAATTTTCAATTTTTTTAAAAAGTGAACATCTAGCCCCCATGGCTGCAGAATAAAGTTGAAAATGTGACTTGAGTGTATCTCCAGGGCTCAAAAACCCCAAAAGCAAAGAAAAAGAACCCACATTTCTTATTTTTAAAAATCTCTTGATTTTTTTAAAGCCAATCTCATGGTTTTGGGGGGCTGAGTCATGATTTTTCAATGCTTGGCATTAGCAATACTGAGTTTCTTTTACAGGGTGGTTTTTGGAAGACTTATCTCACTCTGACCACCTACTAGTTCACATAATTCTCATTCCCACCTGCACATCCACATATATAGGGGTGGAAATATTATACTGGATATCTGTTCAACCTGATCCTTGGGTTATAGCTCTTGTGGTTAGCACCATGTCAGAGATGCAAAACTATTCTACTGACTCAGCCTGGCTGCCAGAGCAGGTGAAGCCTATTACTGTAGTTCCAAGCCAAAAGAGTCTGTAGCCCATCTCTGTGATGCAGAGAACAAAAGGGTGAGGACTGCTAGGATAGCTGCAGGACCAGCCAAGCCCAAGAGGAAGTTTAGCCTGAGCTGGATGTTATTTTTTATTTAAGTTAGCAAGAAAAGCAAAGACCAGGAAGGGGCATGTTTGCATGCTGTGTTTGGAGCATGGTGGAATGGGTTAAGAAGAATGAGTAGCTTTGAAATGCACACACCAGGGATGAGACAACTCTGTTATACCTCTCACCATGTGTAAGTGTTTTCTGAGTTTTAATTTTATTTTTTACAGAGCAAGAACAAAGCTCTGCTCTATCCAGCTACAGCACAAGGTTTCAGCCTCCTCAGTATCCTCCTATCTGGATTCCCGTATGTTGTTCCAAAAGCTACACAAGGGGCAGGTCTACACTCGCATTGGTGCAGCTGCACCAGACACTGTCAGGAGAGATCTCTCCCGTTGGCTTAATAACTCCACCTGAGCTAGGGGTGGTAGCTATGTCAGTGGGAGAAGCCCTCCCGCTGACTTAGTGCTGTCTACATGGGGGGTTAAGGTTGGTAAAACTCGACACCCCTGAGCGACATAGTTATAGCGCAGTAAGTGTGTAGTGCGACTACATGCATCTGAAGAAGTGGATATTCAACCACAAAAGCTTATGCTTATGCTAATCTATAAGGTGCCACAGGACTCTTTGCTGCTTTTCCCGATCCAGACTAACACGGCTACCCCTCTGATACTTAAGTGTGTAGTGTAGACCTGGGCAAAGTGACGCTCTTAAGGTCTATGTACACTACAGGTGTGATACTGGCAAACAGGGGCGTGCACAGAAATGTAACATTGACCCCTTTTGCGAGGGCATGTTCTGTGCCCTTCCCCTGTCCTGGCCCCGGGAGGAGCTCACTCTTCCTCCTGCCATGGCCCAGCAGGAGCTCGCTCTTCCTTCCCAGCGGCCCCGGGGTCAGGAGGCACTCGCTCTCCCACGTCCCCAGCCACTGCAGCCCCAAGGCCGGAGGAGCTCTTTGCCACTGATGATTACTGGGGGGGCTTTGCCATTATTGATGGCACAGCTGCAGTGCTGTTATGTAGATGATTCCTACATTTACAGAAGGGGTTTTCTCTCAGTATAATTAATCCCGCTCTCTGAGAGGTGGTAGCAAGCTCGACAGAAGAATTCTTCCATTGAACTAGCTGTGTCTACACCAGGGGTTAGGTCAAGCTAACTATGGTGAACAGTGCACAAAAGTTTCACAACCCTGAGTGCTGTAGCTAGGTCAATCTAATTTTTTTTAGTGTAGACCAGGCCTAAGCAATGTTGGGGATTTCTAGATGAACTCTGGCTTGTGAGACAGCCAGGACTTACAGAGCCTGACTCTACACTCAGTAAAGTCAATTTAGTTCAATAACTTTGCCAAATGCCTTTAACAGGATCAGGCCCGCAAGTCTGAAAAGAGAAGAGTTCCAGATTTCCTGCTATGCGTATAGTCAGTTAGAGTGGGAGCTTATCTTCCAAGAAGCTATCTGTGGGGATTGACGGCAGTGAAAGCTTTACTTGTGTGTAGCCACAGAATAGCAGCAGGGTTATAGGATGAAGGCGTGTGTGTGTGTGTTTGCACAGTTTCGGACAGCTGATAAAGAAGGGTACAGAAGTTGCACTTGATAAGAAGGATCATGTTTCCCCTACATCAGAAGAACAAAGTCCAGGTGTGTCTGAAAAGCCTTTAAGCTGTCTTGGTGCACCATCGTTGTCAGATGGAGGTGAAGCGGGGTGATGCCGTCTCTTCCCAACTGGTCCATGTAGCTTCTGAGTTTTTGGAGCTGTTACTGGAAGCAATATCTCTCATAGCAGCGTGAGAAGATAAACATTTTTTCTTCAAGTCTGGGGGAATTTGGAGCTGAACAGGCAGGTTTCTTTCTTTTCCCCGCTACTCCTGCAGTCAATGTGACAAATTAAAATGAATGGTGCTCTTCTTTCAAGTCCAAAGTGCCAGGCCTAAACTGCCATCTGCATTATCCACAACACTCAGTCTGCTGGATTCCCTACTCATCACACCCACAGTCTAGTGCAGAAGATGGCGGTGGTCAGAAGACACAGTTCAGCCGGGAGATAGACCTGCGGGAGGAGAAGGATCTTTCAGTGTCTTGGTGAAGATCTGGGTTTGATCTGGCTGAGTGTTCTGGAGCCATAGTTCAGACAGGCATGGAAGTGTTGGATGAACAAGGCTCTCCACCGGTGATCTCCCAGGGTTCTAAATGAAAGAAGGCTGCACTGCACACGCCTGCATCGTGGACTGAGGATGGCACTGAAATATTTAATGAGCTGCACTCAATCCACAGGAAGTTCACAGGAAAGTAATTAAAGGAACACCCCTTCCTGCATAGATGGTCTGAGTGTCAAGAGAGGAAGATTAGCCGATGGAAAAGGGGGACTGAGAGCAACTATAGCCCAAATGGTTTCCTGGCAGAAGAGCAGGCCCTCGGGTTGCCGGGATCCCTAATTACACCTCCCTGAGTCTCACAGCGCACAGAGTTAATCCTGAGGGCATTCTGCACCAAACATTTACAAATGCTGCACTGACATTTTGAAAATTCTGCACACAGTCTTTTAAAACCCTGCAAATTTTATTTGTCAAAAAATTGTGGAGGCTCCAGCCTGGCACTGGGGGACAGAGGCCCCTGGCTGCCCAGAGGTGGGAGATCACTGGGCAGCTCCCCCTATCCAGGACACGGACTCAGCGGTGAGGCTGCACCCAACCCTGCCACAGCTCAAGGACCGGGCCTGCCCCAGAAACACCCCAGAGCCCTGCCCCTCTGCGCCAGATGTACCAGGTGTGGGCAGGCAGGCTCAGCAAGGCAGGATCCAAGTGTGGAGGGGCTTAGTGTGGGGGGAATCCAGTTGTGGGTTAAGAGGGTTCTTTGTGGGGCAATCTGGGTGCAGATGGCTCAGTGCGGGATCCGGGTGCAGGAGGGATCTGGATGCATAGGGGCTTCTGTGTGTGTGTGTGTGGTTTCTGGGTGCAACAGTAATGTGACTTTGCAGGGGGGTCCAGGTGAAAGTGGTTGGGGCTTGGCAGGGGTGTCTGTGTGTGGGAGGCTCAGTGGGGGGTCCAGATGCTGGGGGAATGGGGCTCAGTGGGGTTGGGATCCAGGTGCAGCTGGTTGGGGCTTGGTAGGGGGGGATCCGGGTGTGAGTGGCTCATCGGGGTGGTCCAGGGGGAGTGGGACTCATCGGGGATGGGGTCTGGGTGCGGGGGGAGGAGGGAATGAGGGTTGGCTGGAGGGTCTGGGTATGAGGGGGTCTGGATGCATAGGGGTTGGACGGATGTGGGAGCAGCTCACTGTACAGTGATTTCTTCCCACCCACTGCAGCTGACGAGTGATGGGTGAAGGAAGAGGGGGGGTGGAGGGGGGGAATTTGCAGAGCTTCCTACAGCTGGGGGAGAAATCTGGTGTGGGGGGTGTCTGACCCAGCCCCGGATGCCATGCAGGGGAAGAAGAAGTCCTGTCCTCCCCAGCCCAGCCAGGACTAGCAGCTGAGCCTGGCGCAGGGTAGAAGCCACCAGTCGTGTCTTCCCCAGTCTTCTCTGCTGGCTGCCCTGGGCACCCGAAACATACAGAGGGGAGAGCTGCATGACCGCTTTTGTGACTTCCCTTTGCTTCCCTGTCAGAAAATCATTTTTCTGCGGGGAAACAAAGAAATCTGCGGGGGACATAAATTCTGTGCATGCACAGTGGCACAGAATTCCCCCACGAGTAATAAGTTAGAGACATTGTAGGGGCTACTCTAGTTCACACCAACTGGCTAAGGTCTGTCTAGCAGCTTATACCCCATGGGAACAGGTGTAGTGCAGGCATGGCCTCCTCCACCCCCTTCTGCCCGTGCGCGTGTGTGTGTGCATTGGGGCAGTTGGTATAGAAGCCAGCTACACCACTTTATGCCAGCTGAGAGCTCTCCTACATGGGAAGAATTGTCAGCTAGCCAAACAGGGCCAGATTCTGCCACTTTCTCCTGTCTGAGTGGCACAAAGTGCGTGGAACAGGAGAAGCAACTTGATGTCAAACTATTGCTATGAGTCTAATAGTTCTTGGGCATGTTATTCTTAAAGATTGGTTGTCAAATGTGTTTCTTAGCAGTTAGCGAAAATCCTATTAGAGAAGTGTGAATGAGGAACTTAGCCACAAACTTAAACCCTGACAACAAAAAGTGTTAGCCCCAATATAAGGGACCGTCATACATCGCCATCTAGTGTGCTCCAGTGCAACAGGAGCTGTTCTGTTTCAGAGAAGCACGAATCTTTCTTTTCCTTTCTTTTGTTAATGTATTCATTAAGGGCATGATTCTGCTCACTGAAGCCAATGACTATTTTTGTTGATTTTAATGGAAGTGGGAATAGGCCCTGCCTCTTGACATAAACACAGAGGGCTTAATACTCACTTTGGGGTATACTGATTTAGCTCTACCAAAGTCAATGGAGCTATACTGATTATTTACACCAGCCGAGAATCTAGACTAGCCTGTGAAGGGTGTATATTATTACACTGTGCTGGGCAGTTGGAGAATTAAACAATTCCCAGAGGAAGAAGAAAGAATCCTTGCACTGCCCCGTCCTAGCCCAAACGCTATTTGCAATTACAACAATGTAAATTCAGAGTAAATCCATTTAAATCAATAGACTTACTCCAGATTTACACCACTACACGAAAGCTCTCCACACCCTTGACAAGCTGTGAAAAATACTTTGCATAAAATAAACAGACTCCAGTAATTACCCTCAGATAACAATGTAGTAACTAACCTTTAATTAATAAAGTTCCTGTTGCATTCAGCGGCACTCAGTGGGAAAAAATGATTCAGGGTGCTTTTAGGACCTCTGCTTCTTTTTTCAGAACTGTGGTGGTTCTCATACATTGTAATTTCTGTCAGTGGCACTTCTTGTGCCAAGTGAAAGCTACTTGAAACCTTATTACTCTAGGGATAACAAGGAAAAGGGCAGTATTTCATATTTTTTGGGGGGTTATGCAGTATTCAGAATTGCCATATTATGTGTAAGTGGGATTGATTTTTCTGTATCAACAATGAGCATTAATGTGTCATCCACTTACTGTGTGTGGAAGGTTATATTGTAACATTTTATTCAAAAGACACAATACATATAATTTCATGGACTTTGCTAATAAAGAAAGCAAGGAAACCTGTGGTTACACTGACCATGTTGGAGTTCATTAGGTGAATGATTTAAAACACTTCTTGGGGTCTGTGGTTTTAAAGCAGCGTCATTCAAACTGCAGCCCCAGAGCCAAATGCAGCTAGTTGTGTCACAAAGTTTCAGCACTTGTTAAAACTGCTGCAGTCCTTTCTCCTTGCTTATCATGTGCTGCCGTCGTGTGGCCATTTCATTCATTTAATGCCACAGATATATTTCCCTTCTTTTTGCATGACATTCATTTATTTATTTAATGCCACAGATATATTTTCCCTTCTCTTCCATATTATGATCCAACGACATGATACATGAAAAAAGTTTAAGGACCCCCTCCCATGTAACCATAAAGAAAGGAAGTTGTTTCAGGACTTCCCTCCCCGCAAGCATGAAGACAGAATGATGGCAACCCACCCGTCCATGCCCTGCATGAAGGTCACGACCCCTAAGGTTGAGAAACTGTACATTAGTCCCTTATTTGTACTTGCAGAGCTTTGAGGGCCTGATCCAAAGCTCACTGAATTTGATGAATCTTTCTATTGATTTCAGTTGACTTTGGATCAGATCCTGAGTGATAGCAACACACCAAACAATGACTAGGAAACTCCTGAGATGGTCACAATGTACAGCTACCCTGAAGGAAGTGGGGATGTATTAAAAACATTGTAGTATGCAGAACAATGACTTTGGGGCAGACAGGGCCACATTGCCCCATCTCTAGATACTTTAACTGGTGTATGCCCAAAATGGTGTCACTAAAGCAGCTGTGTTGTCCTAGTACTGATTAGGCTGTCTCATGTGCCAATTAAAACTGCTACGCTGGTAACTGAGCAAAATACCATCACAGCGGCTTTTTGTTGTTTTTATAAACCAGAATACACATTAGCCCTCATTAATGCTTCAGAGTACAGACTCTTCCGTCTGAAATACATGCATCATTTCATCCCTCACAACAGATATGCAACTTGGACCACAGTGTATCACCACTCTCCCACATTCCCGGAATTTATTAAAGGAACAGTCTCCCAATTCCTCTTTTCCCCAGTTTTCTTTTTCTCTCTTCCCCATCTCCATGGAGAGAATGAAAATGACAATTTTGTTTTCCTGCATTTCTCTTTCAACGTGTTATCTGGCAAACACTGGCCTGCAGCTTGAGATCTTCTCTGATTTTACAAGCTAAATTTGTATTCCCCAAAGAACTAATGGCCTGTTTGACAGCACAGGGATGTTAACTCCAGTGGCCTGGCCAAATTACAATCTTGAGTAATTGTATTCAAGTCCACTAAAAAGTCCTCCTGCATTTCAATTAAATACGCTTTTCTCCTCCTCCTATCCTTTTGAACGGCTGCCTCCACACCACTGATTTGGTGCCTCCTCCCTTTTGTCATTGCAAATAACTGGCATCAGAATCAATGAATCGGGAAGGGAGGAGGAACTCCCCCAGCTTTTCACATCTCCAGCCTGAATCAGCCTCGGGCCGTGGGCCCAGGTGGTCCGGGCGGTGCACGCATCGGGGCTGGGACAGGACGGGCCAGAGCCACCCCGCCCAGGGACTGATGGGGTTTACAGTGGAGAGGCCTGGGGGAAGCTAGACGGCAGCCAGCCATGGAGCGGAGCACCCCTGCCGGGCCCCGGTACAGAGCGCAGCCTCCCGCTGCCCCCGGGCCCCAGATCCCGCCGGCCCGCCCCCACCAGAGCCCCGCCCCGGGGCGCTGCGCCCCGCCCCCCACCAAACACCCAATCAGCAGAGGGCCCAGTCAGAGCCGCGTGCGCAGGCGGCCCCGCGGTGGCCTCCAACCAGGAGAGAAAACGGAGGCGCGCGGGCCCCAATTGGCGACCCAGGCCCCAGGCCCCCCGCCCCCGCCCGGAGTGCGCATGCGCCGTGAGAGCAGTCGCTGCGCGGGAGGCGGGGCTGGCGCACGGCGCACGTAGCGGCGGTGGTGACCTACGTGCGCAGGGTCGCGAGGGGCTGCCCCTTGTGAGGTGGTGCGGGGCCGATGGGGCCGGCCGAGCTCCCCCGGGGCGAGCGCGGAGCCGCCTGAGCCCCGCCAGCCGGGGCGACGCCATGCGGCGCGGCGAGAGGAGGAGCCACGCCGGGGCCCTGAGCAAGGCCGCCCTGGAGGAGCAGCCCGGCGGCGGGGTGATGGAGGCGCCCCCGGGCTCCCGCGGGGACTCGCCGCCCGCGGCCCCCGGCAGCGCCGCCCCCGGGCTCCGCCGCAGCACCGAGTCCGAGGTGTACGACGACGGCACCAACACCTTCTTCTGGTGAGAGCCCGAGCGAGCCCGGCCCGGCGCCTCGCCCCCCGAGCCCGAGCGAGCCCGGCCCCTTGGCTCTCCTTAGCCAGTCCCCGTGGACTCACTGACCTTGTGCTGCCTCCCCCCCGGCCAGCTCCGGCGGCTGATAGAGGCCCTGCCCCGGGACTCCCGGATCCCCGGTGCACTCCGACCCCAGCTGCCAGCAGAGCCCCGACTCCCCTTCCTCCCTCCCAGGGAGCCTTTCACCCCAGTGCTGGCCAGCAGCTTGGGCCCTGGGTCCCGGTGCCACCTCGAGCTCTTCCCCCGGGAGTGGCCAGGGCCCCTACCCCCCTCCTTTCTCTAGTTACTGGCTAACGCCGCCTGTACATGCCCCCGCTAACACCCCGTCTTCATTCAAGCTGTTCCGCACCTGGTTGGTCACTCTGATATAGCCATTAAACCACCTTTTCTGCCTCCATCAGCTGCTTCCAGAAGGCATGGGGGATATAGGGTTGGGGTATGTGGAGAAGGGGGGTATCTAACACAACCCCGAAGACGCTCCAGTGTTTTCCAGTGAGTGACGCCCATACCCTCTCCACCTACTGCTCTTATCCTCTCCTTTTTCTGGTGAATGTTACACCCAGCTCCCGAGCCTATAGATCTAATCAGCTCTTCTCCAACACACGCTGATGAATGTCTGTGATTACACTACCACTTAGGCAAAATTTATGTCACTCAGGGATGTGTATATTCCACCTCGAGTGACATAAATTATGCTGGTGTAAGCAGTCGTGTGCACAGTGCTATGTCGGTGGGAGAATGCTGCTAGTTTGGGGCAGATTAATTATGTTGACGGGAGAGTCTCTCCCTTGTGTAGACGTAGCCTTAGTCCTTTAACCTCCTAGTCACACCTACTTTTAAATATAACTTGTGTAGCTCCTGCACAGCTCTTTACTGTTGTCAAACAAACAGGCCATCAGATCTGTGATCCCTTACAGCAGTGATTTTCAACCTTTTTTCATTTGTGGATCCCTAAAAAAAATTTCAGATTGTGGCATGGACCCATTTGGAAATCTTAGATGTAGTTTGTGGACCACAGGTTGAAAACCACTGTTCTATGGTAACAACCTTTTGTGGACCCTTTAGACATAGTCTGTGGACCCCCAGGGGTCTGCAGACCACAGATTGAAAACCAGTGCCTTACAGTAAAGGTCAAGAATTATGACACAATAGAGTGGGGTGTGGTCTCTGTAACCAGAATCTTCTTGCTGTATTTTGTTTTGCTAGTCTCCCAGTTTGATATTACATAATACTAGGGAATGAGAGAATTGCACCAAAGGGGTATAACTAAGAGTAATTGCATAAAACTGAACAAAAGGAACTTTAGGCAGAGGATCAAGACACATTTTCTGGCATTGAGAAATATTTGGCTGTTAAAGTCTTCTAAGATTTGGATGCGTAAGCCATGTTGCTTGGATCACTTAAGGATGAGCTACATACAGACTTTATTTTAGTGTGAATTAACAGATTTAGTTATTGCAGTCCAAATGTGTAGACACTCTTATTTTGGAATAAAAATGGCTAATGTTGATCTAGCTAAATGAACTGTCACCATTTTTATTTCAAAATAAGAACGGTGCAAGTCTCTATGTGGACAATTCAACTAAATTGCTTTAATTCATTTATTTGAAGTGGTGCAGATGTGTTTAGACTGGTCCTTGGGGTGGAGCAGGAGTGAATGCATTCTGTCCAGTATTTGCAGGGGGAAGAGGAAAGACAAATAAGATGACTCTCTCTAGTTTAACATTTCTAATTTATATAATTTCTTTCTGTTCCCTTTAGTTTTCTTCTGGGGAGTGATAATCCCTCTTTCCATAGATAAATACCCACAGTATTCTAGTGTTGGTTCTTGGGCTTTTGCTGGGCTAATCAAGCACTCCTTGTTCCCTTGCAGTAGAACTTACCATGTAACAGTATTTGTCTAATGGTTCATCCAAAGCATCTAGTGAGTGGCAGCTTCACTCTTCACCAAGACCTCTCTCCCACTCCTTCACCAAGTTACTCTGTAAATAAATTGCCTCACACACTGCTTTCTGGGAAAGTGGAATTTCATACTCCATCTCCTTGTGTTATTTTTTTCTTCACCATGTACACAGTTATGAGAAGAGCTGTATGTGTGAGTGTAAAGGGATTCCCCCTCATACAGTTTGTCTTACGTAAGATAATGCCTCTTTATTGGTCCAGAAAGGTAAAACCAATTTTACTTAGTCCACTTGATTGGTGGAACTTGCTTCATTTGGATTTACTGCATGTCAGTTCCACAAGATGTGGTAAACATGATTTTTTCACCTGAAATGTGTCAATAGACCATCTTAGTGCTAATGATTAAATTGAGCTTCATTTCCATTTTTGTTGAATTTTGTCACCTGAGACAGATTCATGCATCCCTGGAAAACCTCAGAGGGAAATATTTCAACATCTTCTTCCATTCTAGAGTTTCTTGAGAAATCTGGCTCTCTGTGTGTATAAGTTCCCATTGAGCTGCATGCCATCGTTTTCTGGAAAAGGAAATCAAATTACTAGGTATCTTTAAAATTTTGTTTTAAAAAGAAATGCATTCATTGGCTTAATCTACAGACAGAACAGAGGACATGCTCAACTGATGCTAGAAAGGAGAGGCTAAGTAGAAGTGGGAAAACATGAACAGAGGATTTGGCTTGAGCTTTGCATTAGTGAGAAGCTCCTGGCTCTGGATCTGTTGCTTTTGGCAGTAATGAAAGGGGATGTGTTGATCTTGATGGCTCCTGTGATACATTTCTGCTAGTTTGAAGCTCAGTTAGCAAGAAATATCCAGATGCTGCTAGATCCCAGGATCGTCACTAGGAAATTATTTGGAGCCTGCTGTACCAAAAGTATATGTGACTAGGAAAGAACATTGTCTTCAGGGTGCAGGAACTGTCTGGGAGAGAACACTTCGGGAACTTGCCACGTCCAGGGTCTATTACTGGATCTTGCTGAGGTCTGCAGATAGTGCCACCTTGTAAATGGAAAATGGGTAAAACTGTCACTTGCTTATTGTGTTTTTAAATGTCATTTTCTGCCAATTGTTTAAAGTTAAAAAATTCTAATACTGTTCTGTATTTCCTGGTTATATTTTGTGGAAATAGCTGCATGTTCTGCCATTTTCTTAGGTCTTTCCTCTACATGAAGTCTTTAATAGAATTTGTCATTAAAAGTCTGTATTAGTTGTTGTGATTAGAGCTGGTATCTGAATATACCAGATTAAGCAAAAATGCCATAATAAATAATGGTGTTGTTTTCATAACTGCCACTCTAAGCAGAGTTAGGTTGACCAAATATGTCATTATCCCTATGGCTATCTTAGGAGAAAGTTTCTTTAATGTATTTCCCATGCATTGCTTGGTCGTCACTAGAAGAACAGGTTTCAGAGTAGCAGCCGTGTTAGTCTGTATCCGTAAAAAGAAAAGGAGTACTTGTGGCACCTTAGAGACTAACCAATTTATTTGAGCATAAGCTTTCGAAAGCTTATGCTCAAATAAATTGGTTAGTCTCTAAGGTGCCACAAGTACTGGAAGAACAGTGAGGGCAAACGCTACAACTGCAGTGTAACTTTTCAGTGTTGTAGAATTAGCATAATAAGCAATGGTATGTTTTTTTCTGTAGTGCCTATCATCATGGTATTTAAGCGTTGACGGCCAAAATTTCTAAAGAAAGCGTCCATAGGAGTTTCAATGAATATTGAGGGGTATGGCAATCTAGTTCTTGCCTAGCAGGATGTTGGGTTTGCCTCACTGACTGCTTAAATAAGATGATGGTCTTTAGTATTTGTGGCTGTGTGAATTACATAGGACCCAGAGCTACTGCCCTTGAAATCCACCAACGTCTGACCTAAGTTACTGGTGTGGCCTATCCAGTGTGAGAAATGGAAAGTATTTAACAGATTTGTAGACGCAATAAAAGGAACCCTTTCTAGAAGTAATACAACTTAATTTGCATAAGTAACTTCACTGTCATAAATGTGGTCCTTTTGAAACTTTAACATTTAGCTTTAACTATAACACCTTTTGTAGAGCTTTAAAACAGACCCAGATATGAATGTCCTTAAATTTTGCAAATTACCATTTTTTGGCATGAGAAAATGAAACTGGTGCTCTTTGTCCTAACTGAGTTACTAAGAGAAAATTGCAAAATGTGAAATCTGTATTATGGGATCATGCATATTTTTTTTCAGGAGCAGAAATATGTCAAATACATGGGGAAGAGGGATAGGGGGAGAAGAAACCTTATGGACAGCCTTACAGTTGAGCTAGGTTAACACAGTATAGCCTTCTCTTCAGCTTTTGCACTTGCCCTGAAAATACATTAAATGTTTACCTCTTGTGTTGATTGCAAACCATGTTGTTGGGTTTTAGAGCAGGGTTGGAAATATCTACCTAATTTCGTAGTGTAGACATACCCAAAGCTTCCTGCTCACCCTGGGCAAGAGCGTCCATCATCTTCCACAGATTCTAAACTTTCATTGAAAGTTTCTTGCTCTCATGGTTGTGAAGAAAGCATTCCAAATGCAAATAAAGGACTTCTTTGTTGCAGGGACTGGCTTTTGTTATGTTTGTATAATGCCTAGCACAATGGGGCTGAGTCTCATGGGGCTACCACTATACAAATAATAACTAATGCAGTGCTGTCTTTGTAAGTTTGCAGGCAGACAGCTCCAGTGCCACAGTGACAGCTCAGTTTCTACAAGTTGCAGAAGAGTGGTCCATTTTCATTTTTCTCAGTCTTCACTGGGTTGTTTCATTCTGCTGCAGCCGGGGATAACTATGAGTGCATTTGCTTGGAAGTACGTGAAAACAGGGTGAGCAGCAGCTGAAAACCTCCTTGAGCAGCAGGAAAGCTGAGAGGAATAGTGTAGCAGAGACACGTCTCATTACAGTAGGCTAAGGATGTGTGCTGTGAATCCCCATTCTCATGGTAGCTGGGGGACTCTTGGGAACAAAGAATAAATCTCCCTTCTTCCTTCCAGCAGCCAGAGAGGATTGGATGCAGGGATTTCAAGTGTCTCACATCGACCCACGATAGCTGATATTCTTAGACTTTAAGGCCAGAAGGGACCATTGGATCATCTAGTCTGACCTCTTGTCACCTGTGTTATACAGAATTTCAAACAGTTATCCCCGTATTGAGCCCAA
Source organism: Eretmochelys imbricata (assembly GCF_965152235.1). Taxonomy (NCBI): domain Eukaryota; kingdom Metazoa; phylum Chordata; order Testudines; family Cheloniidae; genus Eretmochelys; species Eretmochelys imbricata. The sequence goes on from NC_135577.1 coordinate 19,610,712, forward strand.
TAACTTCTTTGACTAAAGCACATCTTCCGGAAAGACGTTCTCTATTTGAAGACTCAAAATAATGGAGAATCAATTGCTTCCCTTGGTAGTTTGTTACAGTGGTTAATCACCCTCTTTTTTAAAAAAGAAAAAGTACTTTTATTTTTAATTTAAATTTGCCTGGTTATAACTTCCAGCCATTGGTTCTTGTTATGCCCTTCCCTCTCATGTTAAAAAGCCCTCAAGTATCTCATTTTCAGTTATGGTTTATATGAAACATGGAGTCTCCACACAAGATTCAGGAACAGAATTCTGGTGGATAATGAAGAGACTGACGGATGCGGGCTAGAACTGATATTTTGTTGTCCTAGTACAGTTTTTATAGGAATTTTTCAGGGCTGTTTTAGAGAAAGACAAGTTAGGGACTTGACAAAGAAATTAGAACTGCAGAAATTGTAGTCAGCAAATAGCTCAGGTCCTCTATTTTGATGTTTCTAATGTTGTGTCTTCTGGTTGGTGGAGCTTCTCCTGATGGTCAGCAGAATGAAATGCTTCAAGAACCAAACAGTGAGGGATTGCAGGAGAGGATTTTTTTTCCTGAGAATATATGCAGTGGCCCGCCAAATGAAATGTTGACAAGTCAGTGATTACTTGCACATATTCCTGGTCCCAGACAAACTAGGAACTACACGTTGATGACAAGAGGCTTTAACAAGAGGATTTTGGGAGAAAGAGGTTAATGGCTTAACCAACTGGTAAAGAGGAGGAATAAAATAGGAGATTTGAGAACAGCTTTGTATGGACGTTTCTTTTTCCATACTCTATTAGTAGACTCTATACCCGTTTCAAGAAGGGAGCAGTCTTTGTGTTTGAAACTCTTAATGTTGCTGTGCTGTATGAGTTGATAGCTCTTAAGGTGAGCCCAGTTGAGGTCTCATTCTCCACTCTCTTTACCTGAATCTTGTCTCTATTTCTTGTGATTGACGCTTTCTGTTCAGGGCAAATTAAATATTTTGTCAAATGTAAATTTAAAAAAAAGAAACTTTGCCTAGGGTTATTGGTGCTGCATTCAGTAAACGGACTGCTTCATGTATATGGAAGAATGCATTAGACAGTATCCAAGTGACCGGAGAGCTTCCGGTGAACCATAAAAAAATATGTGAGCAAGTCAAACTGATTGTGATCTCTTCCTCACTTGCCCCTCCCTTGCTGCTGCTGCTTCCCAAAATGTCTAAACATAAGATCCTAGACAGGGTAATACAGCTTCTTCAGACATGATTATGTGTTACACTATAGCTTCATTTTTAAAGGGCCTGTACCTGTCTGGAACAGTAGAAAAGTATACTGGGCACAATAATATGCACTTGAGCAGGAGTGGGCAAACAATGGCTCGCGGGCTGGATATGGCCTGTGAACCGTTGGAAGCTGGTCCATGAGCTCCCACAGGGGAGCAGGGTCTGGGGCTTACCCTGCTCTGGCACTCCAGCTGGGCTGCAGAATCAGGTGGCGCACTACGCAGCTCCCAGAAGCCGTGGGATGGCCCTGCTTCCAGCGCTCCAGCTGGGGCGCAGGGTCAGGGGCCGTACCACATGGCTCCCAGAAGCCGTAGGATGGCCCCACTCCAGCCGGGGCACAGGGTTGGGCCAGACCACACGGCTCCCGGAAGCTGCGGCATTGCCCTGCTCCGGTGCTCCAGCCAGGGCACAGAGTCAGTGGCTGCTCCACACGGCTCCCAGAAGCCACGGCATGACCCTGCTCTGGCTCCTACGTGCTCCAATGGGAGCTGCAAGAGCAATGCTTACAGACGGAGAAGCGTGCAGAACCTCCTGGCCCCACCTCCGCGTAGGAGCCGGAGACGGGGCATGCCGCTGCTTCCAGGAGCCGCTTGAGATAAGCGCCACTTGGAGCCTGCATTTCTGAGCCTCTCCCCACGCCCCTGCCCCAGCCCATATTTCCCCTTTCCGCCCTCTGAATCCCTCGATCCCAGCCCAGAGCACCCTCCTGCACCCCAAACCTCTCATCCCCCCCGAGCCTGCACCCCCCAGCTGGAGCCTGCACCCCTTCCTGCACCCCAGCCCAGAGCCTCCTCCAGCACCCTGATCTCCTCATTTCTGGCCTGCGCCTCCAACCAGAGCCCTCACCCCCTTCCGCACCCCAACCCCAGTTTTGTGAGCGTTCATGGTTCACCATACTACTTCTATTCCCAGATGTTTCCCTCGGGCCAAAAAGTTTGCCCACCCCTGCACTTGAGTATGTGTCCTGGGGATAGTATTAAATAGCATTAAAACTGATATCTGCAATTCTTTAGTGCAAATCCTCGGGCAGGAGGGTGGAGGTGATTGGGAGGCATTAGGGGTTTTGCAGGGCGCTTGGGCTGAAGAGGCTGCGGGATAGGGGAGCCATGTCTGTCCGATGGTCTGGTGTGGCAGGAACCCTGTGTCTGAAGTATTGGCACTTGAAGGGTTCTTTCAGCCCTCCTGCTTCAGATCCCTGACTTGTCGTCTGACTTGTTTGGTAAATTGCTTTAGAATCTGGAGGTCAGAAGGAAGCACTTTGGGGGTGGGGTGGAGGAAATTGGTTTCATACTGCTAGAAGACTAATCAAACTTTTGCCCACTGGCATGCTTTCTCCCTCTCCTTAGTTGAGGGTTTTGTTTTTTAAATAATTCAAGTGTTTCTTTCAGTTTATTTGTATCCCTTTTAATCTTATCTATACTACAGAATAACACTAGTTTAACTAAATTGATTTTAAATTATTTAAACTTTCGTGAACCTGTGATGCAAAAACCCTAAATAAGGTTAAACCTTGTTTAAAATGGGTCTGCATTAGGAGTTTGACTTTTAGGTAGATCAGTTTTAAAACGAATTATTGTAAATCACTGGAACTCCATAGTATAGGAAAGGTCTGAATCTGTGTTTACCTTTTCCCACCAGCAGAAAAATTAATTTAGTCTTCAAATTGCTGCTACTGGTGCTGCCATGAAAATACCACTGGACATCACTGAAGGGGGGTGGGGCGGGATGTTATGGCAAGAAAAATGGGTGTTTGTCCTTATCAAGCATCCCCAGTGTGAACAGAAATGTAATAAGAACATTATGTAACCTTACAAATGTACTCCACGTTTGTTACTTGCCCAAGAGCAGGTACTTCTTGATTGCGCTGTTTTTTTGTAGCTGTAAAGCTCTAAATTTTGAGCTCTAGATTTCTAAGCTCTTTGGGGCAGGTACTGTATCTCTTGCAGTCTAGAAAGCGCAGCCGGGTGCTGAACGTACTTAGGCCTCTCAGACGCTGCCGCAGTATTAAATTATTGCCCCAATGTGGTGGTTCCGAGTTATTCTTCTGGGGTTTAGGTAGACGAGAAAGAAAGCAATAAAAGAGCATCAAATATGGGAGAGAAGTGTGGGGTGGCATATAAATCAGGAAGTGACACAGTTCTGTGTTGCATGTTCCTAAAAAGAGTTCAGAGTAACAGCCGTGTTAGTCTGTGTTCGCAAAAAGAAAAGGAGTACTTATGGCACCTTAGAGACTAACCAATTTATTTGAGCATAAGCTTTCGTGAGCTACAGCTCACTTCATTGGACGCATACTGTGGAAAGTATCAGTTTCTACAGTATGCGTCCGATGAAGTGAGCTGTAGCTCACGAAAGCTTATGCTCAAATAAATTGGTTAGTCTCTAAGGTGCCACAAGTACTCCTTTTCTTTTTCCTAAAAAGAGTAGAAATAGAGCAGCAGGGAAAAAGCAGTAAAGGAATGAAGTGTATAAGTTTTACTGAAATCTGTTTTACAATGGAGCAGCCATAGCTTTCCCTTATTTGCCTGCAATCAGCCTTTGCTCTAAAACCCCTGTATTTCGTCCCTTGGGAACTATGGATTGGAAAACTGGGTTAGCTTAAACCACCAGTCCTACTTTGAAGACCATGTTTATGTAAAGCCTGATGCAAATCTGTCAACTCTTTGAGTTAGCCGTTGCTGGGGATTTAAAAGCTTGACTGTGTCTCCCTCTAGCTCAAAAGTTTGCTTCCACTTTAAACTTTACATATAGTAAAATCTCCTTGAAAGATTGTGTGCTGGCTGTACTTGAAGAAAATGGCTTGTAACTAAGCAAAGTTACTGATATTTGAATAATTTTAGGGGCGCAATCCCGCTCCCTTGGATTTCACTAGGAGTCTTGCCACTGGCTCCATTAAGAAGAGGATTAGGCCCTGTTTCTGTGAGCATGTTGCCCTCTATGGTTGGTTAAAGCAAAGAAAGTACATAAATGTCCTTGTGTCGTTGGAAGCTAACATTGTAAGATTGGAGCCTAACTCTTATGCACAAGCTTAACTTTAAGCTTCTGAGTAGTCTCTTTGACTTCAGTGGAACTACTCACATGCTTAAAGTTAAGCATATGTGATTGAAGAGTTGGTGCCTGAGAGTTTCCTTTACTTCCAAGAATCACAAGCTTTGTATTACTGGATCTGCAGAACAAGGGTTCAAGCCCTAATTCTTCAGGGAAAGAGACATAGTAGTGTCTCCTTCGTCAAGACTGTAACAACAGTTCCTTTATAAAGCAGGTTTTACTCTCCCTTGAAACTCTGAAAAATGACCAATAGTAAGACAACCCTAAAAACTTGAAGACCTGGGTTTTTTGGTTAATTAGAACTTGTTCTAACTTTGAATAAATGTAGCTACTATCTTTATAGAAATAAGATTTAGAAATGGCTTTTTGAAGCATTTCCTGTTTGATGCCCTCCTCCCCCAAATCAGCCCAATGAAATCTTATTACATCACAAACGTTATTATTTTTTGAGTGTTCCCAGGCAATCTCACTTTTTAAAAAAAAATTCACGAACAGCACTTATATACCACAGTAGTAAGTGATCTGTAAATACAGATAGGTTAGGTACATTTTTCATTGGCTCATCAGAAAGTTTTCAGGGGCAGAAATATTGAACATTTAAAGGAATTGCTGCCATTTGAAAGCAAGACATGATTCAGTCATTGAAACTGTCACAAGGAAAAGCTGGGAGAGAATATTTTAAAACCTCTGTCATCAACTAACTTTTTCATTAAGCAAAGGCAGAGAGACTGGGATGACTGCATTACTTCTATATAATGCAGCCTTATCAACAAGTTCTTTCCATGAAAAATACACTGGGGTGATGCAATGTGGACAGACAGTACTTTTTTTTTTGCCTTTTTTTGCCAGTCTCACAGCAAAGCTATTTGTGGAATTGTTAAAATTAAAGGAGCAAATGGTGCTGGCCAAGCTAATAATCTTATGCCCTCCATTTCATTTATTTGAAAACTACACAGAACATGTTTTTTATGCAACTTCCAAGTTTGTTTTAACAGATTTTTAAAAATGTATGTTTGCTATCGACAGTGCACCATCATATCATTTACAGAACTCGAGCACTTAAAAGCAAAAAAATGGGTAGTTAGCTACATAGTAAATCTTATATTGCACTTATAATCTAAAATACACTCTGTCTGTAATCATAAAATATAAACACACTAAATGGCCTGAGTGTCATATGCACACATTAGTGACACATTGATCAGGTCCAAATGCATATACAACACCATTATTCTAAATCAGTAAAATTAAACTAGTAAAATAAATAGATGCCATTGCTGTTAAATACAGTATTTTATCAAAAAGCTTACTATCAAAAAACAGGTAACATCTTATTTTGGAGTGTGTATATTTCCTACACTTTATATTTCTCTGGGAATTATCCACATAGCTCTCTTAATTTAGAGTGAGGAGAAATGATTAAATTGCTAATAAGCCATTCAACATCTAACTAGGCTAATGAGGCAAGTATTTTATACAACACAAGACAGTGTATGAGAGGGTGGGGAACATGAAATACAGAAAGGGTAGAAAGATGGAAAAACACTGTTAGAAAGATGTTAGTTTGTCTAAGATGTTATGGCTGCAGTATTACTTAAGGGTTTTGGTGAGCCCTGTCTTTTATGTTTTATGCTATGAATCCCTGCCTTCTGTATAGTCGTGTGTACATTCTTATAGTAACATTTTTTGGGACCTAACTTCTGTTCATATTCTATGGTTCTGGTATATAAATCAAACTCTTGTAACATGTATTTAGCTTCACTTTCAAATCATGTGTACGTCAATTAGATCATTTCAGTTTCCTAAGACTACAACAAGCTAGGAAAATATAGGCCTGTCTGCATACTCCCCTTTAGTACTTGTGTTGGAGTGGTTGCTCTTAGCTGTGCTGCTTCTGTCTTTGTAATCTAAAGCATACAGCACTGAGTACAAAATAAAAGATGTGACCTCTTTGGTCTGTATACAGCTCTAAAATAACTTATTTTGACTTTGCTAAATATTTCAAGGTGTATATCTGAGCGGAATCTTTTTCCGTGGTGTTCAGATATCCATCTGCTATAACTACCCAAGCGCTGTCTCGTTTGTCTTTTATCATATAACTATTACGGCTCTTTTCCACGTGTGGTGTCCCGGGACTTTTTACTCTTGAGGGATGGTGTTTTTATGCTCTGCTTTTTAGGCAAGAATCACAAAGGTGTTTGGGCACCATCCGCAATATACAAAAATCCCACTGAGTTCTTTAGAAATCTAAATTCACCCAGAGCCTAAATTTTCAAGGTAAAAGTTCCTTCAGTGCCTAAATTTTTTGCCTCTGGGTATGTGCACAGCTGCCTTGCTGTAGGCATCTAGACACCTATTTCTTGCCTAAGCCAAAGAGTGATTCACGAACCAGGGAAGGTGGGTGTTTGCCTGCCTCTTTTGCGTATGGAGTCTGATCCCATAGACACGCTTAGAGGCTGTCTACTGGATTGGGTCCCATTCAAAATTAGATTAGAGGTAATGGTGGTGTTGCATGCTGTGGCTTGCTATGTCAACCTTAAACTTAGCCCAGTGGTTAGAGCACTCACTTGAGATGATTGGTTTCCCCCCTCAGATAGAGATAGGAAAAAAGTCTTGACCAGGCATCTCGCATCTATCAGGAGCGTGCTCTAACCAGTGAGCTCTCTGGGATAATTTGATGTAGGGCTCCCCCCAGTCTTCCTGTGAAAGCTGTTCCACTGTGGATAATTAGTTATTGGAATAAGGGGGTTTCACGCCATCTTGAGTGGCTCACGCTTGTGAGTGCCACAGTCAGGGCAGACTGTCGAGCAGGGCAGGGACCCCAAACTGGTTTTATGCTCTAGAATTAGATTTCTCCAAACCAGTAGCAAGTGTGAATTCCTAAAGCACTGTAACTAGTCTTACCGTGGAGTCTCAGACAGTTCACTTGGGCATTCCGGTCTATCTTGCCACCCAGGCAAGATGGACTTAATGATAAATGGACACTTTTACACTAAAAATCGCAATAATATTCAGGTTACAGTTGCAGGTATCTATCAGCTCTGAATGTCTTTTAGGGCTAGCCAAGGTTGACACTGGGGATCTCTGCTTCTGTTTTGTAATGCAGGCCTTGTGAGAGTATAAAAAGCAAAAAGATGAAACCATATGCCAGCTACAGTATTCTTATTTCCATCTTCCAACTGATGGGATGAGCCCTTTTGTAGATAGTCTCATCTCGGCATAAAGGGGACAATTAGCAGTCTTAGTATTGTGATGTCCAGCAATGGCCCATTTAGTTTTGATAGACCTTCTTGCTGGGCAGAAGACGATCCCTCCTCACTGGGTTTACAGTTTCAGAGCAAACATTTTTTACAAGTTACAAAGCAAAAACTTAAATATTTACCTTAAAGCAGGTGATAAAGAAATTTTAAGTGAGATAATGCATGCAGCAACTTACAAACATTTCATAAAGACTAAACAAATTGTTATAAGTCCAGTACCCATCTTAACCATACTAACAGACAGGTGAAAGACTGGTTTTCAGCAATGAATTTGTCAGTGGTCAGCTGAGGCCTAAAGCCTTGGCAAGAACTGGCACCTGGTCTGTCAGCATCACAGAGGGACTGGACCCTGGGTCTCCTGCCTCCTAGATGGATGCCCTAACAACCAGGCTACAAAGTCATTCTCTCTGGCTACCTGCCTAATATGCTGGCTTTTGTGAATTGGCGTCTCAGGGATCTGTCTCTGCCCATTCATTGCATAGGCAGCCTAGGTGCCTAACTCAGAAACAACACTTTGATTCACAAAGCCTGTGATTTATTTTTTTCTAGCCACCTAAAAGTTAGGTATTGCTATGCTCAGTATTATATCTCCTAAGTGCTTGACCCACACACCTGCTGGCACTTTGTCACCACAAACGCCCACAATGGACAGATTTGTGAATTTCCCAGCCCCCTTTTTCTAGAAAAACCCAAACCATTGATTGTGTATTTCCAGTTTATGAACTTCTGTCACACTGATGTATTTATGTGAATCTAATTTTATTTGAAAGTTTAGTACCAAAGACATTAGGTTATAATTTCAATTTGAGAATGAAAAGTCATAAAAAGCTAAAAGGGAAGTGATGAGAATGTAAAGGTTCTTGTTGTGCATATTAAACAAGAAACCCTGGTATCTTAAATTTCAAGGTATTGCTGTGATACCTAGATAAACAGAGCTATGGGGACAGTTCCCAGAGCACATGAAACATTCAGGAACATTGAATTTTCACCTTGATGATCTTTCCATAAAGGGATGAGTGAAATTAGAGCATCAGTGTGTTCTTGTAGATTACTTACTACATCTATTCAAATGAGGGTATGCTTCTAGGCTGAATACATCTTATTTAGCAAGCTCTGAGGGACTAAAAATGTTTTTGAGAAGAAATTGTTTTTGTGAGGTACATGTCTTAAAGTAGATGGAGTTGATGAGGACAGCAGTCATGACTGCATTGTAACCTCCTCTTGGATTACTTTATAAAAGGAACATTTAAGAAATAAAACAAAGAATGAAATATTTATAAATGAAAACTAATATGCAGCATTAAAAACATCAGGGAAAGAATGGAGCTTCTTCCAGCGATGCAGCATTCTTGTTTCAGTGACTAGCTGTAATTAAGAGACCATGTTCAGGATAAGTAAATTAGATCAACTCACGCAGCATCCTGTTGCATAGTATCCTTTAGGAAGGGATTGTAACTAGTTTTTAAACTAGTACAGTGCTGTGTGAAATAGGTGTTGAGTCATATGACTGGCCAATGAATGTTAAGTATGTGATGTCTGAATCATCTGTGGTTCCCCCTCTTCCCCCTCCCCCCCCCCCCCCCCCCGCTTGCATTCTGAGAGAGGCTCTGGTCAAAATGTAGATACATCTGTTTAGCAGGAAGTTTGCTTTCCTAAAGCCTGTGAATAAGATTTGATATATTCAAAAATCATAAAGAATTTAGTTCTTAAACAACTGCTATGTGTTTGTGGAGTTCATCTGTGTGCTTTGTTTGGATTATGTGGAAGGACAGTTTTAAATCTTGAACATTTCTTAAGTGGCAGAAGAGGATTGCACCTGCCTATGAGGTATTATTACATGGTTTCTATGGGGATTAATAGACCTGTTTGAGTGCTGATTATGTTTTGAAACCTTGAGTTATTGTTGGGAAAAATGTTGTTCTGAGTAGAACTTACCTTATGCTTCAGAAGGCAATTTAATTTGTTGCTTTAGTTTTTCAAGCTGGTGAGGGAATTTTTATAGAATTGGTTGTAGCTCTCTGAGTTGCATTAGTTGCATGTTAGGGAAATGAATGCACAGTATGGAAATGTATGACCAGCACAACTTGAGCCACAACCAAACTTGTTAAAACTGCTAGCCTTCATTAAGGATAATTCTGTACTGTTTTTGAAGTTTTATACCCAAGTTACTTTTAAAGATCTAGTAGCAAACTAGTGCTATAGAGACTTCTGAAAAGTTAAACACTTTCATGGTATGGTTTGGTCTCAGATGATTGGACTTCCATTAAACTTTCCAAAAAATTCACTTTATGGCTGAGGCCAGAGTGAGAAGCTCAAAGTAATGACAGTAAATGAAAATATGGATTTCATAATGAAAAGTGGTCAACTTCAGACTATACTGTGGTGGTACTGAGGTTTCATTTCTGAGGTTTAAGATCAGTAGACATAAACATTTTCTCTCTGTAGACAATACTACTAAAAAACTAGGTGTGATGTAAATGATGACTTCCTTCTGGTCACTCCTACTGTGCCATATCAATTATACCTATAGCTAAAGTATTGAATATGGCATTTTAGTGGCAAATTTAATGCCAAAATATCCATATATGATCTTGTGGTTATCAGTAAGTACATGCATGACCTTGTGGTGTTGAGTTTGTGGTGGCAATGGATTTCATGTTAAGCAAATGGGCTCTGAGTACCAAGAAGTAAAGGGCTCTTTAAATGTGAAATATGAACTCACTGTTCAGATTTTACATTGCAGAAATGTAGAATTCACTCTGTTATTTCCAGATTGAAATTGTTTGTGGACACAGTTCTATATAGCTTGGTTTAGTGACAGGGAAAAACTCAAAATTGCTGCTCAGTAAAAATGAGGAAGCAACAGATGAGCCCTAATTAATCTATGAAACAATCTCCTAAAACAACCTCTAAATAGTATGTTCTGATGTTTCAAAGGAATTTCGATGGTTTTTAATCTTCTTTTTATAAGTCCCTTCAGTTAGTCAGTTTTTCTGTTGCTAACAAACTGTGTACTGGGAATTAGTGAAAATGACAATACACAAAGTGCTTTCAAATATACAAAGTAAACCTACTGAGAAATCAGGAAAGAATTTCAGTTTTTGTAATCTTAAGCGTTTTCTTAAGTGTAATCTTAAATCAAGGTGATTTTTCAGGTTGATGCCCTTCACTATGCAAGTGTTTCTACAAATCCTACAGTGGAGAAGAATTATAAGGGAAAACATAAAAGTACCAGGCTTGAGAACTTTTTAAATTATAAGCCTGTGACACATGGATGTAAGTTTAGTGCCGACAATGTTCTGTGCTGCGTAGTGCACAGAAATACAATCTCTAACATGCACTGAAAATGTAAAGCACCTTAAGCGTTACCAGCACCTGTCTAGCTTTCAACAAAATATCCCAATATGCTGGTCTTTTGTAATCATTCTTCCTCCCCCTCTTCCCCCCCCCCCCACCCTGCATTCTGATCTAGTGTTAATTGACTTTTTTCTGAACTGCAGGAGAGCTCACACCTTAACAGTCCTGTTTATCCTCACATGTGCGCTGGGATATGTAACCTTGCTTGAAGAAACTCCACAAGATACAGCCTACAATACAAAGAGGTAACTGTCCTTTGCAGAAGTGTTGCGATATGGCATTTGTCCTGTCAGTATGAAACCAGCAAAACTAAACTACAACCAATAAGCTCATCTGGTACAAAAGTCTTTGAATTTAGTCTCTAATCAGTGTAGTGTTTCTTACTATAATGAGCTCCTATGCATATGTGTAAATATAACTAACTATAAAATCTCTTAATGCATTCAGTTTCCCATGGCAACTCATTCTGCCTCTTTGCTGATGTGTTGTGGCCTGTCTTTTACAATATATAAACAAGCTAAGTTGGCTGTGTGAATTGTAAATTAATGTATTGTATGTTTATGCAAGGCTTTGGTTGAGGTTTTAATGGAAATGTACATTTGGGCTGTGATCAAACATGAGAACTTGTACCCAAAATGGTAACTTCCAGAAAATAAAGTTTAGAATTATTTCATACCTGAATGTGTTCCATCACTACAATTATGTTATATTCAAATTGATCAAGCTTAATCAAACATTTCCTCTATAGAAGAGGAGCAGGAAAAAAGTATGGTTTACCCAATCATGCAAAACTTCATCTATGATTTTTAATGCAGTCTTTAATTCACTTTACACTTCAAGTTTTTATTAGTTTATACAAAAAGAGTGCCTATCCAAAGGTCTAAGTGCCTCTGCCATAAATTATGAAAACAAAACTAGATTGCCCAAAGAACACCAAACTCTCCTTTCCCCATGTGTCTGATTTCGTGAATATGACACTGATGCAAAAATTTTTTCCTGTCATAAGAAAAAATAAATTAAAGGGGCACTTTACAGTCCTTCAAATTAATGTAAGTGTCTAGCATCCATTGTCATGGCAGATGTTTCCCCTGTGCCTGTAACCAAGTTTTCTGTTCATTGTTCCATCAGTTATATGGTAGATGTACTTGGTGAACTTCACACATACATATCTGTACAAAGCTGGTGATAGTGTTTTTCATGGGTGTGAACTAAATAGTGAGAAGAGAAATGTGGCAGATCACAGCAGCCCACCAAGTGGGGAGCTGGGAAATGGAAGTGCGATCTTTCAGAACCTGTGATCGAATGGCATTTCGGTGCTGGCTATAACCAATGTAGAGAATTTCAAGAATAGAACAATGTGCCACCTAAAATAGAGGAGAAAAAACACAAGGAAGGGGAAGTTGACACATCAAAGGTGTTGGGATTAGAGGCTGAGACACACTAACATAATAACGTGACTCAGTGGAATATGTTGTTACTGAGTTTAATGCCATTATCATGATAATACAGATATGGAAGAAAATTAATCAGACTATTTTTCTGTTAAATGTTTCCATATCAAATATTTCATTCTGTTTAACTTATTGAACTGTGTTCAGTGCAGACACACTAGAAAAGAGTCCCATCAAGTGACAGGGAATAAATGTTAGGAGTGCAGAGGCCCTCTGTGTGGGATATTGCACCACTGGCATTGAGCTATGGAAGTGTCTATTGGCAGTGCATGAGCAATCTCACACAAAGATGATTACATCTCTTTACTTTATATAAGGGAGTGACCCGTGTGTGTGTGTGTGTTCCTTCCCCATCATTAGGGAGTCCTTGTTTTCAAGACCTAAATCTTTTCCTAACTAAATTGATAAAGGGGCCTTCTTTATGAGTCTCCCTTGAACATCTATCAATCAAAACGGCCTTCATGATAACAATTATGTCTGCGGAGCGGTTGAGTGAGCTTAGTGCTTTCACTCTACCTTATACTGTGGCCCACAAGGAAAAAGTCACCACAGTTTCATCCCCGCGTCATGTCTAAGGTGTTCTCAATGTATTTCTCTCTCCATGTTCTTTGCAGACCCCACTCCCACTGAGGGAAACTTTTCTCCATATCATAGATTTAAAGACACTCTGTTTTTACCTGGAAAACACCAGGCATTTGATAAAATAAAATGTCTTGTTTGCATCATGTAGGGAGAGGTGCCAAGGTTGGATTTGGCAGTGATATGTGGTTAGAATGGACTAGATAGTAGTGTTGAGTAGCTAGAAATTAGGGCCCCAGCAATGTGGAACTGAGTTCTAATTGCAACTCTGCCATTAGCTTGACGTGTGACCTAGAACCCATCATTACAATTTCCAGGTAGGGAAGAGGTGAAAAGTATGTTAAGGATTCATTGCTTGTTTGTAAAGTGCTATGTAAATGTGTCACATAAGTAAACACAAAGTACTTTTTATAGTCGTACCTCCCTCAGAAGTTCCCTGGGGGGGGGGAATACCCAGGCAGCCAGGTAACTCAAGAATCTGAAGGTGGTTGTTTGCTGCAAGATCTTTATTCTTTTATTATTGTGTCGTCTTGACTTGGAAATTAGAGTTGCTTGTGTAGTGACCTGAGGGGGTCTCAAAGTTATGGTGCAGCCAAGTTTCAGCAGACTTTGCAGTCCCCGGTAACTTATTCAGGCACATGGGCTTGCAAAAGGCTACCAGAAACCAACTTTTCTTCAGACTCCTTTCCCCTGCTGCAACTTGGGTTTTGTTAGGTATTACTTCCGTAGCTTCATAAGTGGGTTTTCAGTCTTCTTGGTATGATATTGCTGTCTTTCCTCTGCATTCCTGTTGTTGCTAATGCTTCGTTATCTTTATCAAACACTAGCTACAGTTTAAAGAAGCAGCCTGGGAAAAAGAGTCTGTGTAATAACACCTAGAAGAATGAGATCTGCTGTTTCAAAGTACACACCCTTCGTAAAAAGATGAGCCTGTTTGGCTGTGCTGAAGGAAACCCTCAAGAACATTTGGTCTCTCTGCTAGATAGTTCTGATGTGCTGAAAGAAACTTTCAAAAAGAAGCTTTTCTTGTTTTGCTGTGTATGATTGGGCTTACTTTATCAGCCCCTCCACTTTGACTTTAGGGTTGTGTGGCAGTTATGTACCTCATTCTGTATTTAGTATACACAGAGTAATTTTAGCCAATACATTTCAAACATATTCTAGTGTTCCTTGTAGAAAATAAAATGTGTTTAGTCCCCATAACCCTCCAAAAAGTGGAGTGCATGGTTTTTATACCTTGGTGACTTACAATATTTTGTCTTGCCTTGGATTACAGTTCTGTCTTTATTTTAGGCTAGTTCTGCTCTTTCTGTGGCTTTACCATCTGTTCTTTAAACTCTAAAATCTGGGTCTGCTTGAGGCTGTCACTATGAGAAAATCCTACAGTAACACTTAATCTGCTTAATGAACATCAATAGTGTAATCATACAATGTGTAATGAACAGTGTCTGTAACTGCGATTATTCAGTACTTGGAAATGAAAATGTCTATTGCAGTAAAGCTCTGTTCTTTTCTGTATGTGGGGCCCACAAATGTAGAATTGCAACTGCTTTGAAATAATTTGTTTTCATACTCTTGTTGCATGTTGTTAACTTGTGGGGTGATAAACTAGTCTGGGACAAGGGGGCTGGGTAGGGCAGAATAGAAGAATGGTTGGGAGCAAGGAACAGAAACCAGAACTGCTTCACTCCCCATTGTAAACATGCTCCCAAGACTGAGTAAAGCAGATGAGTAGTTCCTTGAAAACCAGCTTTCCCTCCTTACTCCCCTAAAGGCCCCCTTTGCAGCTGACTGCAGCAGTAACTCGTATGTACAGGTGTGTGAGCACAGATAGCAGCAGAAATAATAGCTCAAAAAGGATAGTCATACAATTGAAAGCCAGAAGGGACCACCGGATTATTGTCTGGCTTCCTGTTATTTCAGCCACCAACAACTAAGAATAAAGCAGTAACTATTGCAGAGCATGATTCAAGGAGATGTGGGGTGCTGGTGGGAACCTCAGTACTGCTCCATCCATTTATATCTCAGATTACCTATTTAAACTTCCTAGCATTTGAGACTGTGTCATTCTCTCAGTATTGAATGCAGCGCTGACTGAATTTGTGTATTTTTCTTCACAATGAATATCTTAAGGCTTTTGTCCCATTGATCCTGGACTCAGTCTCTCAACTGCATGCTAAAATCAGCTACCATTAGAGAAGGTTGTATGTAAATATGAGGTAACTACTGTTTGTAACCATCTCCACCAGTCTGAAATACTTCAGATTCTTTTGCCCCACATCTCAAATATATAAATAATTATGAACCCTATCTCCCTGGTATAACTAGTCATTTTGATATCTAGTGTGTCTGTTAGGTGACACAAGTTTCAGTAGCTCTTCTGGATCTATCTTTCTGTGGTAGAAACATTATTTTCACTAGTAAAACTTTTCACAAAACCTATTTGTCATCTGAAAAGTCAGATGGCCAGGATGACCTTGCCTCTGGAGAAGCTTGTTGCCATCAATACTGGTACAGTAACTCCCCACGTAATGTTGTAGTTATGTTCCTGAAAAATGCTACTTTAAGTGAAATGATGTTAAGCGAATCCAATTTCCCCATAAGAAATAATGTAAAGGGGGGGTGTGTTAGGTTCCAGGGAAATTTTTTTCACCAGATAAGACGTGTGTGTATGTATGTAAGTTTTAAACAAACAATTTAATACTGTACATAGCAATGGCAACTGTGAAGCTTGGTTGAGGTGGTGGAGTCAGAGGGTTGGATATTTCTCAGGGAATGCCTTGGTGCTAAATGCTGAACTAACACTTGGCTGAGCCCTCAAGGGTTAACTTAACATGTTGTTAATATAGCCTCACACTCTACAAGGCAGCATGAATGGAAGGAGGAGACACAGTAGGCGCATGGCAGTGGCTGCAAACATTCCCTGCGGAAATTGAATGTGATGATCCCTCGGTATCCCACTGGAGCACACCATTCCCTCCACTTTTGAAAGTGCCAGGTTGGGGGGGACGGGACTGTGTGAGTGTGAGAGAGGCAGCATGCATTGCCCATTTTAAGTATGTTGACTCCACTCTAAGGACACTGCCTTTTTAAGTAGATCAGCAAGTTGAGACAACAGTTGCTGCCAGCAAGCTTCCTACCTCCTGAGTCCTGTCCTGTCCCCTGCCACGCAGGGAACTTAGGGGAGCTGATGGAGGGGGGCGGGGCTGCCGGTCCACCCTGGTTCCTAGCCCCCACCACTAGCTTCAACGGGCTGCTCTTTCTGCAAGCAGTGGGCAAAGCAGGCGGTTGCCAAATGTTATAAGGCAGCATTGCACAACTTTAAATGAGCATGTTCTCTAACTGATCAGTGAGGCAACAACAAAACAATGTTAACCAAGGTGACGTTAAGTGAGGAGTTACTGTATTTCCATACTGGGCTTACACTCCTTAAGGGTTGCCAGAAATGGATATTGGGGGAAATAAGTAATGGGAAATGGAATTGGTAATTGGAATACGAACGCTACAAGAGGGAGGGCTAGTGCAAGACATGTTTCCTCCCTATTCCCCTGCTGTAAGTTTGCGGGAAATGTGAGATTGTAAAAACAGGCAAAAAGTAAAATAAATGAGCAACCTTAATATTTCTCCTTCACTTGCATCATGAAAATATCTACCCTGGGCAAGAGCCATATCCAAATGCTCAATCTGGTGAAACAGCAGGAGTACAGCTAGAAAAGGAATTTAGGATGGTGAAGTAAGATTAAGTTGACACCCTATTTAAAAGCAACAAATGGCATTCTGTCTCCCCTTTAAGACCTCCACCAAGGCTTTCAGGTATGTAGTGTGGAATTTGCAAAAAGAAAAGGAGTACTTGTGGCACCTTAGAGACTAACCGATTTATTTGAGCATAAGCTTTCATGAGCTACAGCTCACTTCATCGGATGCATACTGTGGAAAGTGCAGAAGATCTTTTTATATACACACACACACACACACACACACACAGCATGAAAAAATACCTCCTCCCACCCCACTCTCCTGCTGGTAATAGCTTATCTAAAGTGACCACTCTCCTTACAATGTGTATGATAATCAAGGTGGGCCATTTCCAGCACAAATCCAGGGTTTAACAAGAACGTCTGAGGAGGGGAGCGGGGGGGGGTAGGAAAAAAACAAGGGGAAATAGGTTACCTTGCATCATGACTTAGCCACTCCCAGTCTCTATTCAAGCCTAAGTTAATTGTATCAAATTTTGCAAATGAATTCCAATTCCACAGTTTCTCGCTGGAGTCTGGATCTGAAGTTTTTTTGTTGTAATATCATAACTTTCATGTCTGTAATCACGTGACCAGAGAGATTGAAGTGTTCTCCAACTGGTTTATGAATGTTATAATTCTTGACATCTGATTTGTGTCCATTTATTTCTTGCACTTCCCAATCATTTAGCACTGAAAGGAAACTGAATGACTAGCCATTGATAAGTGGGTACAGGGCTATTTACCTTAACATCACTGGCTCAAACTTAGACCAAGACAGTAGTGGCCAAGATTAGTTATTTTCTGATGACTGTTTAGAGGGCCAACATCACAAACACCATCACAGCTGGCACTCCATTAGGTAGATTCTGAAAGGGGACTGAGCCTAAATGAATATTGATTCTGAACTACTTTTAGCCCTCCAAAACAGTCAGCTTTGAGCCAGTGTGATAAGCTGTTGCAGAGAACTTGCACTTGTCTTTTGACCCAAAAGCAGACATGAATCTTCAAGGCTCTCAACCTGGCACCTCCCAACAGAGGTCCCATCCTTTTTCTCAAGTTAAGAGAAGTAAGGAAATAATCTTTTATGTTCTCAAAAGTACATTTGAGGCCTGTTTTTGGACAAGTGCTGTTTAAACTTTACAAACGTACCTCTATCCTGACCTGCAAATCACTTCCTAGTTTGGTTCTAAGCCCATTCAGCACCATACTGTACTGTTGCATGTGCTAATAAGTTTCTTATCTTTTATTCACAAATGAAAACTAGGATCAGTACTCTAACTTGTGAGTTAAATTTGTCTTAGTCCTCATTTATTTTAAGTTTTCAGAAAATAAAGGCTGCTAAACTAACGCTGTCTACTACCTGTAGTAAATTAGACTTGTGCCTTTGATTTAAAGATGTATAAATATTAAGGAGAAAAGTTCTTAAACGTCTTGTTCATACACCTGGTTTTTCTATAGCTTAGTGGAGGAATGAATCTGCAGATATTTTAGTAAGTTCTGAGTTCAGACCTGAATAGTCTTTATGCTTCAGATATAATGGGAGCCGAAACTCTAGGAGAGATTGAGAGGCAGAGCCATGAAGCTTAGGCTCAACTTGCTTACAGCCAGATTTGTTGTCATCCTTAAGGGACTCAGTGTGAAACTATAACTCCAAGAACTGTATGCTTTATTGCCTTGCAAGATAGCATTGCTGTCCATACGGGGACAACTGTATCAGTAGATGCTAGGAACCTTCAGGCTATCGCATTCTGGGTAAGACTAGTCACTCAGGTCACACTCATTCATGTGGTGGCAGAAATAGCTGATGGAGTGAATAAGTTGCACTGTAAATGTGAACCCTAGAGGTGGATATATTTTTTTATGCTTGACTATGCAGAAGGTACTTATGTGCCCCAGGAGTACGGTTGCTATCAGTCCCTTATTACAAGGGTCGGACCTTATTTTTTCATCTCTGTACAAGATCGTGAGTTGCCGAGTGCTGCAAAAAGCAGCAAGAAATGCCACTGGTAAATGTAGGTGAGTCCTGCTGCTTATTTATTATTTTATTGATATTTAATAATATTGTGGGGTGGGGGTGCTAAGAAAACAGTCCCTTATCTTTTTAAATACAATGTTGGGCATCCTACCCAGGAGTTCTGCTGGGACATCTTGAACTCGATCTCTGCGCTGTCTGTTCCGTGACTTAGAAAACAAATAAGAAACTTTGCAGTACCTGCAGCAGTGACTTTCAGAATCTGGACACTATTAGTGGAGGTGAAGTTAGACGGCAACCTTCAGTTTATGTTGCAGTTTCCTTCTTTCAAACATGTGCAACCATCAGCATAATGGAACTCCGTCATCCGTACAGGGAAAATGCTTATGAAGGAATCTTTGTGGAGAAGATAATAATGAAGAGAGTGGCTGCTAGTAGTCATAAGCCCAACACAGCTAAAACCCTAATTTCTAGTGCTCTGTTCAGTCAGTGTGCTATTGTGATCGGTATAATAGTTCCGTGTTTGTTTTGTTTTTGTTCTTTTTAAAAAGGGAACAAAAACAAAACAAGCAGCCAAAAGAGCTCTTTGCTATGGCTGAAATTTTATCTAGTGCATTCTCTTCACATCACTTTGTGCTGGTTAGCAACCCTGCTCCTGTGGGAGGAGCTGAGACTGGAAATAGAGGTTGGGCTATAAATCACTTGCATTTTTGGTGATTGATATTGTGTTTGTTTAAATTGTGATCAGAATACAACCAGTAAATGAATGCGCGCAGCAGGTCAGCACAGGTTTCCACCAGCTGGTAAGACATTTTGCCATCCACAACTACTGAGGGCATATAGCAATAACACCACAATCGGAGCACATAGTCATCCTATATGTGTACTTTGTCTGCTGGCAATTGAACACCAGTTTCTGCTGTGGAACACTTAAGGATCAGTAAAGAAAAAAAGATCTTTTAGGCTATTAAACATTTCATGGGTAAACATAGCTTTATAAACAATCACTGTTCATTAGACTTCCTGCACAGAGCTATGGTGTTATAATCTGATGTAATATCTGATAGCATGTATGATATCTCAAATGTTGGAAATTTTCAAGTGTTATCTTGCTAACCAAAGGACTGTGCTGAAATTTCTTATCAGTGATGAGGGACACTTTATTCATGTAAGTCCTGCAGCAGATTAATCTCACTTGACAAGTGGTACATTTTGAGTGCCTAATGAGGGAGTTGAGACAGGACAAGTATCTCTTTAGAGAAGAATTATTTGAGTTTTGCAATGTGACACATCTTGGTACAGTTCCAAAGCTTGCAGATCTAGGACAGACTTTTGGCATAGTGGAAGTTGTGTGATTTTATTGATTAGAACCTCTGAGGACTATCCATGTCCATTTTTGCTTTTCTAGAAACACATTTATTCAGACTGGAAGCTGAAAAGGTGACTAACAAATTACCACATACGTTTCTCGCGATGAGGGGGGAGTTCCTGTTGGCCCTTTTTGACTCTGTTAGCCTCTTTCTCTGCTCCCCTCCCCAGTAAAAAATCCTGCTGTTATGGACGCTAGTGTGTTACCTGGGGTTCTTTCAACCCAAAACTCTTGGTAACTTTTACTCTATGTGAGGTGGTGTCAGGGAATAAATCAGGTGAGACATGGTCATCCAACCGATAGATGGCTGGCACAAACAGGATAACACAAGAGTGCTTTCACTTAAAACTAAACTTTACTTAATCTCAAGCACTTATACACACGTCCATAACAGCTTAGTAAAACACCCCCAACCCTTGATAATTACCAAAGCTGAGTGTGGCTCTTGAGTGGCAGGTTTCTGGTGGCCAAATCTTTCGTCTGCCGGTGGGGATGGCAAGCTGTATCCAGAGGGAGAGTCCAGAAGAGTCCAACTACCTCACTCTTTCCCCCCTTATTTATACATTTAATAATAGAATGACACATCCCTTAAAGAAAACGTGTTAAGCAAGCGGTTTCAATGGTCAAGCAAGAGGTTCCTTCTGATTATTGATTAACCAGGTGTGGGTTTTTCCAGAGTGTGCAGCCTTGAGGCCCTAATAGACATTCCTGAGGGGCACATACATGCCTTTTAGAAGAGCAGGATCAGCAACTTCAACGGAGTTCTTATCAGGAAGGACACTGGGTCATGCTGCCCTTTCTGTGGCACCCAAAACTCCCTCCCCTCCTGCCTTGGTCAAGCAGAGGCTGCTGCATGGCTAACTTACAGCCTGCTGACTTGGCTGCTTTTAGCAATACGAATAGTGGTTTCTGGCACTTTACTGGTTTGCTGCCGTCTCCCCGTACAAGTGCAGGTCCACCCATTGTAGCGACAGTGGGTGTGCTAGAACAAGCAAGGTTGCAGATAGATAGTCCCTAATTCTTCAAACTCTACTCACAGTGGGTGCTTAAAATGCCAGCGTCAACTAGTGCCTTGTCATGCCATCATTGCTATCACCAGAGGAGCTGCACTTATGTTGCCAGCAGGGGAGACTTTTCCTGAAAAGTGCATAATGCAGACAAGGTCGTACTGACATTAAGTCTGGGGGCATTCTGCACCACTGTGCTCATGCAGAATTCACGTCACCTGCAGATTTCTTTGCTTCCCAGCAGAAAAATGATTTTCTGACAGGTAAGCAAAGTGAACCTGCGAGAGCGGTCATATGCCTCTCCTCAGCAGTGCAGGTGCTTGGTTTTGGGTGCCCAGAGCAGCCGGTGGAGAGGTAAATCCCTGCAAGGGGTGGGCTGGGGATGCCCCGACCGATGCCGGGTCAGACCCTTGTCCGCCCAACCCCAGTGCATCTGGCCCCACCCCCATACCAAGACTCCACTGCTGGGCCTTGCATCCAGAACCTGATCTTCACCCTGCCAAGCATTACACCCCACTCCCCACACCCCAGGGCTGGGGACGTCCCTGCCAGTGGCTCCTAACCTGTGCCAGGCTCAGCAGCCAATTCCGGCTGGGGATGGGGAGGAGGCACAGAAGACTTCCCTTGCATGGAGTGGCCAGGGCCAGGTCAGACCCACCCCCAGAAACCTCCCCCAGCTCCGCATCCCTCTCCTCCCCCCGATTCCTGCCTCCATTGATCCTCAGCATGGGTGGGAAGGGTCACTATACTGGGAGCTGCTCCCTCTGTATGTCCAACCCCTGTGCATCTGAATGCTCCCTGCACTTGGCCCTCCCCCTGCATCTGGACCCCCCCACCAAGCCCCTGCACCCAGACTCCCCCCATTAAGCCCCCCACACTCAAACTTCCACCCTGATGAGCCCTAGCCCCTGTGCACCTGGATCACCCTGATGAGGCCCCCATGCCTGAACCCCAATCCCACTGAGCCCCAACCAACTGCATCCAGACCCCCACCCACCCCACCAAGCCCCACTCCCTCAGCACCCTGAACCTGCCTGCCAAGTCCCCCCGGACCCCCTTGCTGAGCCTCAACCACCTTCACCTGGACCTCTCTACAAAGACCCACTGCCTCTGCACCTGAAACCCCCCAACAAGCCCACGTGCATCCAGATTCTCTTCCCTCACCCCCACCTGGACCCCCTCTGAGCCTCCTGCACCCAGATTGTCCCACACACAACCCTCTCACCCAACACTGGATTCCCCTACACTAAACCCGTCCACACTTGGATCCTGCCTGGCTGAGCCTACCTGTCCAGGAAAATAGATACATTAGCCATGCCTCTCAAAGCCAACTGTGGGACTGAGTGTGCAACAGACCCATAAAGCCCTTTGTTTATTCCAGGACAAGCCAGAAGGACACTATGCAGACGGGTGAAAACTTGGGATATCCATGAAGGTTTCAGGCTGCCTCATTAGGCCGAAGCATGGTGGCAACTGAAAAATAAATCTCACCACTGGGAAGAATGATGGTGGTTTTGCCACATGATGTTTTTGGGAAAATGCTGGTGTTGCATAACTTCCTTTTAGCTAATTAAAAACAGAAGGGAATTATCAAAAATTCAACTTACTTCATTAATTTTCAGCTGATACTACTGTTAGGTTTTTTAGAATAATGTAAATGTGTATAACTGCAGGTTCCCTTGGAGATTGATTCAGGATAATATGACATGATGGAAACTTAAGATGGTGCCTTGGAGCTCTTAGCTCAGGGCTAAGAAAAATGATGATAAATTTAAGAAATTTGTATTGGTACATAATACAAAAAGTATAGGGCAAGCATTTTAGATGTAAATGTAGGCACTGTTAAGGATGTACATGCCAGCTTCATAATTTCAAATGCGGGGGGTGGGGGAAGGGAACAAATCAAATACACAACGAATGTAATTAGATTCTTTGAGAATAGCTACAAATTGTAGTTGCTTTCTTCATCTTTTGGAAAGCTTGGTGGAACCTACCTGCTGTGTCAACAGTTTCATTTATTAGCTAATTTTACTGTGTAACCCTAATATATACTTGTTGTGTCAATGCATTTATCAACACCTTGAAGACTATGTCAATTAATCCTGCTAAAACTTGGTTGTCATTATTCGTTTTGATGGTAAAATTTCCATCCTGAGCCATTTAAACACATTGCCTTTTTTAAAAAAAACAACCAACATTAAGACAAGACTTGCTAGTAGTCAATCCGAATTCTTGGGCCCCATCTGCTCTTCTGAAGGAGCCATGATTGAAAAATATTTTATTACTGAAAAACAGCCAAATATGGCTGCCTCATGCATACTAACTTTTTAAACTATATTAGTACATTATTTATGTAGTTTTCATACAGAGTTCCATCACGTCTGGACAGGATGCTGGCTGGTAACCAAATGCCTGAATATAGAAGTAGGACCAGCCTCAAATAATTCCCCATCTCCCACAAACAAAACCAGCCTGTTTGTAGGCTTTATATTGGGAAAAGCCAGAGCCACAACTTTGACTATCCTGTTGAAATGTTTTAAGGGACTTATTTTGTAGTGTGGAACTTTCAGTAATTCTTGAGCAAAATCACAAACTGGCAATTATATTAGTTGTTATAATGTATCAAAGCTGTGCTAAACCTCCAAATGCACAATTCTAAGTCTTTTTCTAAAATGTCTTCCTTTTCAACTTGTGCTAGAGCTTACAATTCTAGTCCTTTTACCACTGCTTCAGCCCAAATTGGAACTCTGCCTAAGCAAATATTCCCTCCTTAGTTCATGTGATAGCAATTGATTAATAAACCTCAGCCTACCCCAGCTACTTCTGTTTTCAAAAACTGCCTGAACTCAGTAACAGGTTGTGTGCACAGAGTATTTAAAGTGCTTTCACCAGGTCTTGATCATGCTTTCTGTGATGGCATTAAACTGTTTCCTCCCATTTACTTTAAAGTAGTTAAAAATCTTTCAATACCTGTTGTATCTGTTGCTGATGTCCTCAGCACCAGGACATATTCCTAGGTAGATAGACGTAAGGTGACAAGCCAATAGATAATTACATCTAATTTTTTCTCTCAAAAAACAAGTTCTCTAATACCTTCAGATAAATATACCATCCTGCACAGATGGTAACTCTTGAGGATATTGGCATTCTAGTACAAAACGGGCAGACCTCTAGCTCTTAAGGTGGTTTTTTGGTTTTGGGTTTTGTTTTAACCATTCGGGGCAACAGGTGAAGAGGGAGAAGGTGCCATTATTCCATAGTTTCAAGGAGAACAGCATTTTAAGTTAAGGCTGCTACATGAGGTGAAACTTACACAAGTTGCAGTCAAACAATATTAAATGTACAAGAGTTGAAAGTTTGGGAATAAGTTAAAGTTCCACAGATGCCAATATCTTGAAGTTGTAATAGATTTGCAGGTCTTCAAATAAATTTAGTGAAAATTTCACAAACAGCCTTGCCTCAGACCCCTTGTCCATGCCCATGAGTCACTTCATGTTCAGAGATCTGAGTACTGGATCAGCATGGTGTGCCATCTGTTACAAGGATGGTAGGTGAGACAGGGAGTCTGGTGTTATAGCAGTCATTCATTCTTTTTAATTAAAAAAGCAGGCTTGTATTTAATTTACGTTGTAGAAGAAATATATTAGGAAGCCTGGATAGGCAAGAATACAAGCATTACGAAAGGTTACACTGGAGTCTCAATTTGACCATTTAGTGAATCTTCACATCTTTTTTCAAAGCACAAGCAACCTTAAATCTGGTATTTCCTAACTTTCGAAGCACTTGCAATCTAAAGAACGTCCTTCTAATACGTCCTGCATGCAGTTCCCTAGTCTTTAAAAACCCATTCTGTTCTTTACAACTGTAGCCATCTCCCATCATAAATAATCAGCAGAGTTTGAAACTGAACCTTCACGTTGGAGCACAAATGTCTACCACCTGAACTACAAGACGAACACTAGCTGGTAGCAGGAGAAAGCTGGTGTCTGGGAGGTGGGATTGGGGCACTAAGACTAGATGCCAGGTCTATGGGGTAGTCAGGGGAAGCCTGGCCTGGTTCTCTTCCCCAACCCCCAGAGTGGCTGCTGCAGCAGTTTCCTGGTCTTCCAGTGCAGTGTCTGTTGCTGATTTGGCTGCTGCATGGGCATGGTCTTGGAATATTCATGTTCAGTGATTTTCGGCTAACATATTCCTAGATAACACAAGTGAGAAGGGAAATGGTTATTTTCAACCATTTATAGCTCAGCAAAACCTGAATGGAATTTAATGGGACAAAGAAAACAATTCTCTAGCCCAGGGACTTTCTCCCTGCTGAATTTCGAAGACCTTTAAACTATGGAGGTTTTAAGAGCTTTTCAGAAAAGGTCGTGAATCTTTTATAATGGAAGGTATTATGCACTGTTAGAAAACCTAAATATACGGGTTCGTACCAGTTTCTCCTATAACAAAAACTGCAAAAGATGAAACATGCATCTCACTGGAAATTATAACTCCTCTATGGAAATTACACTAGTATAAAGAGACAAGATGTTCTAGACATTTAAGAATTTAAACAGATTCTTTTTGTCATGATTTTCTTTTTTGGAGTGGGTTGGTGAAGCAAATATATATTGAGTAGTTTGTTCTTTATTTTCAGAGGTATTGTTGCCAGTATCTTAGTTTTCTTATGTTTTGGAGTCACTCAAGCTAAAGATGGACCATTTTCAAGACCTCATCCAGGTAATTTAAATCATTTGACTTTTTCCAAGTGTCTAATAAATTGCTAACTCTGTAGAAGTAATTTTACCATTTCATAAATAGCCTCTAAGTTTATATAATTGGATGTAAATGTTAGCATTCATAACTTTTGTTTTATAGCACACTTCCTTTATATGCAATGTAAGTTCATTAACATTGTGATACAACTACCCGGTAATCTTAAACCCACAGTTTCTGCCTTATACTGCAAGATCTCTCATTTATCCAACAGGTATTTCCAAGACTACTTCCCCTATTTATCATTTGGACACTTAAAAGGAATTTGAGATCCTTGTCAGATAGCAGCCCTAAACATTCCGTCTTTCTGTTGTCTGAAAACAACCCCCTAACCCAGGGGAATAACAATTACTCTAAACAGTACATATTATGCATGCAAACTGCTTTTTTTAAATCAGCTAATTGTATGGGATTTACCCAGCTGTCCCTGGTCTGCATTTCATATTGCTAGCAAAAAGGCTCACATGGTCCCCAGTTTGGAGAAGCTAATCAAATCATTCCTTAAACCTCAGCTCCACCTTACCTATACAATTCCATTTTGGTATGTAACTGGACTGGACTTCTGCTCCTTAATTGACACAGATGTAAACAACTCACTTGGTTATGGAACCGCTGTTACAAGTAATCTGACAAATTACAAGAGGGCCTTTATTCTACTTTGTGTGCAAGATTTCTGCCCCATTGATTAAGTTTGTGCTGTAAGACTTCAGGGAGTCTTTATAAAACAGCAACATAAAACTTCTATGTGTTGAGTCTGGTGAACTGTAGAAGTAATCAAACTTCTTGCTGCTGATTCTTTTTCCTGGCTGTCTTTATGTTTTGGTAATGATGGTTTATAAGAATGGGGACCGTTATATAGACTTGCATATTAAACTTGAGTATAGGCCCCAAGTTCTGCGAACACTTAGAGAAAACTGTAACCGAAGCATTTCTCATTATTTCATCGTAACCTTTCATGTTGGGAATCCTGTTTTTCCAAGAAATGGTAGGCAGATTAAAAAGAAACCTTGGAGACCTAAAGTTGAAGGTTGTCTTCTGCAAAGAGACAATTGAAGAAATACAGCAGTAAACTTGAACTGTTTTAAGTTTAAAACGCCACTTTCTAGGCAGCCTACTACATGGCAATTCTTTATTTTTTTATTCTGTTTATGAAAGACCTTGTTGCCTTTAAGAACTTCAGAGATGTTCTTGGACATATGCTCCATACAGTTTTCAGCTCTAAAGCATCTAGAAATGTCTTCTACCTTTTATAAACTATAGACTGTTGAAAGCGGGAGAATTTTATACTGAAGCTTGTAGTTTTGATTCTGGTGAAAGATCTATGAAACAGGGTGGTTAAGGAAGCTTCTATGTGAATTTCATCATTTGAACAATGGTCATACTAAAATCCAGACTAATTGTTCAACAGCCCAGGGAGCACACGCTCAAAGTCAAGATAAGGCCTGAGTAGCATAATTTACACAGATTATGCTCTGCATATCACAAAGAAGCTTTTATGCTCTCAGCTAGAGCTAGTTTTACTAGAGCTGTTGAGCGTTCTTTTCTCCATGCATGTTCCTTCTCCAAGTGGTCTGTCTAAAAACATGTTATAGTATTGTAACCTGAATGTGTTAACATCTTAGTTGCATTAAATGTTTACACTCATATCTGGATTTCAAAAATAGGCTGCCTCCTGATGCGCTTAGAGGAGATAAAAAGGACCATTTTATGAATGAGTGGTTATCTTGTTCTAGGCTAGTTCCCCAGCAGAGCGTGAACTCTAGGGCCTGCTGGAGGTAACTGAGTGTTCCTTTAGGAGGAGAGCGTGTTAACCTCCAGCCTTCTCGTGGATGGGGAGGCTCTTGCCAGCATGGAGGTGCATGGTGTTGCAGTCCTCCAGGGAGCTCTTTGTAACCAGAGCGTATACACTGGGGGATGTGGAAGGGTAAGTTTATTGGTGGGGTGTCAATGAGAAAATGAGTCTTTAGTGACCCCCACTTCATGGTTCTGTTATCCCTGGAGAAGTGTCTCATTATCCCAACAGAGCTACAGCATGTTGTGCTGGTACATACTGCTTCCTTTATAGGTTTTGTTTTAAATCTTGCTAATAGATAGTTTCCCCCAAATCTGGTTATCTTGTAACCCAATGTCTCATTGATGAAACTCTTCAGTATTCTGTTTGCAGTGGTGGTGTGGCCGTGTCTGTCCCAGGATATTAGAGAGACAAGGTGGGTGAGGTAATATATTTTATTGGAGCAAGTTCTGTTGGTGAGAGCGACAAGCTTTTGAGCTCCACAGCACTCTACTTCAGGTCTGGGAAAGGTAGATAGCTGTGACACTCTTTCCTTTGTTAACCTTTCCACATCGGTCTGGTTTTCTAAACCATTTATCATTTTTGTTGCTCTCCTCTGGACTCTCTCTCTCTACTTTATCCATCGGTTTCTTAAAGTTCCTAGAACGGGACACAGTACTTACTCTAGCTGAGACCTCACCAGCGCTGAGTGGAGCAGAACAGTTACCTTCCATGTCTTACATAGGACACTCCTGTTAATGCACCCCAGAATATTAGCCTCTCCTGCAACTACATCACATTGTTCACTCATGTTCAATTTATGATCTGCTATAACCCGCAAATCCTTTTCAACAGTACTACCACCTAGCCCGTTATTCCCCATTTAGTAGCTGTGCATTTGATTTTTCCTTCCTAAATGTAGTACTTTGCACTTGTCTTTACTAAATTTCATCTTGTTGCTTTTTTTGTCTTGACCTTCAATTTGTCCAGGTCATTTTTAATTCTAATCCTGTCTTCCAAAGTGGGTAGCACTTCCGGTGTCATCAGTAAATTTTATAAGCATGCTCTCCCCTCCTTTATCCAAGTCATTAATGAAAATATTGAATAGTACTGGACCCAGGACAGACCCCTGCAGGATCTCACTTGATAACTAATGAGTATGGGCTTTGAGTTAGTTGTATACCAATCTTACAAAGAGCTGTCTAGCTGTAATTGGTATGATGAGGACTTGAAGCAGACACTCCATAAGGAAAACCATACTTAGTAATCACAGTCCAGACATTTCTCACTTTCTGACTTGGGCATGAGAGGTTTATGCTGGTCTTCACAGGAGATGTATATTAACTGAAGGAAAAAAGAGGTAGGAGGCTTCCTTTAATACTTCACAAATCTGTCAAATAGCTTAAAAACAGTAACCTGACTGGTTCCACTAGCATCTCCCTCCCGTAGACTCCCCATTTAGCAAAATCCAAATCTAGCTTCTGACAAAACATTGACTCCATATTGGGTCGGGTGGTATTTATAGTCTAGGTGCTTGAGGCAAAAAGCTTTTGTGCTTTGAATAAAACTTGCAATTGGTATCTTTCAATCTGAGAGTCTTCTAACTTGAAAGCATTTGAAGTCATTAATTGAAGGGAGCCAACTGTTGATGTAGCCCTCACAAAAACTATCCTGGAATTGATCTTGCTTACTAATGCACAGAAACACAAATTTGATAGACCTCTGGTACTCTATTCCTTTCCCAAGGGCTATCACGTTTGGTAATGTCAGACTAGTGACGGGACACCGACAGCTGTTGAAGGAGAACTAGCAATAATAAGCAAGAACAAAGTAACTTGCACTGCACAAGTTACATTGCATGTTAGTGTTTTTCCTTGAGGGAAGATGCTCTAATAAGGTTGTTCTCATAGTGTTGCGTGACTGAGGAAAAAGAGCAACATGAATAATTTTGGACAAATCCTGTGATCATTATTAAAATGGTAGTTTGGTAATCTGTATGCACTACTTCTGTGGCGTGCTTTTTTCTTAGCTGGTTATTCCAAGAACATATTTTCTCTCTAAATTAATAAACTTGCAAATAAAACTACCAAAGTTAATCTTCAGTCTGAGTTTGGAATTTACAAAGTAGAAGCTCTGAACTCCGTTATCCAGATCAGAGTTGCTGTTTGTCCCTAACGTGCAAAGTAGGCCATCCTGATGAGATTTATTTGGCAGTTTTGCTGAAAATGATCACAACCTCTCACATCTGAAGCTATTTTTAAGATGGTGTTAGGAGCAGTCTGTTAGAAAAGAAACTTTTTTTAGCCCTGTGATAGATTTTCTTTGCTCAATTCAGTCTTAAAAAACAGGACTAATATTTGATATTTTTTCCTTATTGATTTGCAAAGTACATGTAATCCTGTTTAAAATAATAGCGTGTGTTCTTCTAAAAATCCAATCATTGTCCAGTGAAGCACTGATGAGCAACTCTTATACAAAATGTGTGTACTTGTGTCAAAGTTCCTCCTGGTTTCCTTTTTACGTAGGGTTTTTAATGTCTGATTTGTAATATTGTTTACCTGTCTTCACTAGAACTAAGGACTAACCATGCAAAAAACTAGTGGAAGTTGAGGAAATGATGTCTCAGACACGCAACAGCTAATTCTTTCCACTTGACCATTTGAATGCTGATTCTCTTGTAGAGAGTCCTGTTTGCCCAGAACCAGTCAGGCCAAATATCCAGGTGTAGCCCTGGACAGGTAGGCTTCTTGAGAGAGCTGGCACATTGTATAAACAGCTATCAAGAAAATCTCCCAGGAATGATTACTGATTGGAGGACATGGGTCTTATCTGATCCCAAATCAAAAGTTCTTTAAACTGCTTCCCATTATGTAAACCAGTGGACATGGTTAGATGAATTGGTCACATACTACTTGGAGTTTACCCTGAGGTGTTTATCTCCTCTAATGGATGCTTCACCATAGAGGTGGGCTGAGCCAAAACTCTGAATCATAGTTCACAGCATGGAACTTTCTAATGCTCCTAATCTAAACTCTTGACACATGGGAGAGTTCACATACAGATTGCAAGTTCCCAAGTGTTTAGGTTCAAGATGTCTGGCTCTGCTCATTGAAGGGAGTTGACATTCCAATCCAGGGTTTTGATTTTATTATTTGTATTGCAATGACACCTAGGAGCCCTAATCATGGACCAGGATCCCATTGTGCTAGGCACTATACAAACATGTAATAAAAACAGTTTGGGGCATCAATCTCTTTGTGCCCCATTTCTGTCTCCTAAATTTCACTTGTGTAGATGTTGAGAAAAGAGGGATGAATTAGGATAGGATCCAGGTCCTGAGAGGTGGCCCGGAGACCCACAAAGGTTGGATCCATGGGAGGCAGAAGGGCCTATTGTTGGAGTGTTAAGGATTTGAAGTCAGAGGTGGGATTGGCAGAGCAGGGAGCCAGAAGTGCCAAAGATACTCTTTTATTTGTAAAAAGAAAAGGAGTACTTGTGGCACCTTAGAGACTAACAAATTTATTTGAGGATAAGCTTTCGTGAGCTACAGCTCACTTCATCGGATGCATTCAGCGGAACATACAGTGGGGAGATTTATATACATGGAGAACATGAAACAATGGGTGTTCACTCTCCTTACAGTGTGTATGGTAACACCCATTGTTTCATGTTCTCCATGTATATAAATCTCCCCACTGTATGTTCCGCTGAATGCATCCGATGAAGTGAGCTGTAGCTCACGAAAGCTTATCCTCAAATAAATTTGTTAGTCTCTAAGGTGCCACAAGTACTCCTTTTCTTTTTGCGAATACAGACCAACATGGCTGCTACTCTGAAACCTGTCTTTTATTTGTGTACTTTTTTGCTTGGATGGGACTCAACCTCATACTGGTTGTGGGAAGGTGACTGTTGGTGGAAGGGACACCAGTGGGGTGGAACACAAAGGAACAGTTGTGACCAGGTGCCTAGAATGGACCACATTGAGAGTTCCACCCTAAGGGCAGACTTCAAGAAACAGGGCAGGCACATCCCAAAACCTGGTGGTTTATTCTATAATTATATTGATCAAACTAGTAACGAGCTTCTGTAACACCACATCGGTTAACAAGGAGCCAAATGCGGTCTCTTTAGGCATTCCAGTACTTTGTTCCCTTCCAGACAAACTGATATAATGTAGTGAGAGGTTACTGAAAACCCAATTCACTATGTCAGGTTCTACCAATCCCCAAGGATCAGACACTTACCCCTAGGTCAGTATATATTTCAGATCTTACCCAAATATCATGCTGTCAGCTAATTCTTAGTAAACTAAGAATTTATTAAGAAAAGAATGGACTATAAATGGCTAAATCATATACTTACAAATGATTGCAAAGTCCTTAAATCAGCTTTGTAGCAGTGATGGAATAATCTGCTAGCTTGTAAAAAGTCTCTGGTAATGTTCAAAGATTGGAAGATCCTCAGCCCATTGTTCAAAATACTCCTTTTAGTTGGCAGCCCAGAGAATTGGAGGAGAAATGAGGCAAAACGGAGATAACTCAGGTTTCTTTTATATCCCCTGCCATGTGCATGGAAAGTTACTGTCCCAAACAATGCTTATAGACCTTGTGTATGGAAAGATACTGACAAAGATGGAGTCGGGGCTCACATGTCCACATCACATACCCTTACATGTTTTGCTGAATCACAGTGGTGGCCATTGGCTCTTAGCTCTTCCTGAGGATGCCTCAGACAGCAATCTGGAGAGTTGATTCTTAATGGCCCATCAAGCTTGAATAGTCCATTCACAATGGGCTGGCAAGAGTAGTTGTAAAGTACCTTAAAGAACAAACCCATTTGAAATGCAAATACATAGCCAATATTCAGAATTTGAGATAGAGTGGTGATACATGGATTTAACTAGGATAATCATACTTGACAGATTGTAACCTTTCCATTGACACCTTACACGATATGCTTTGTATAACAGTGGTAGCAACAATGATACAAATGGACATCTTCCATCCTACAGCATCACAATATTTTATAAAAACATGTTGTCTGAGGTTAAGACCTCATTCTCAGACAGGTTAGCTAACTTCCAATAGTTTGCATGGTCTCTATAGATCTTGTCATGTAGTTACTGTAAAACCCTTTGCTTTTTTTTCTTTTTCTTAACCTCCTTGTAATACCGTTTTGATATAAACTTTGAAAAATGCCATCTGCTCACCTTTAAGATAACGCAGCATTCCACACAGAGGAAGATAGGCTTCTAAAAATGAAAACAGCAATATTGCTTAGTGGCCTTAAAGAATTGGGACTGCAATGGGATGCCAATTTTTGGTATCCAAAAAAAGTCTGCCAAGCTGAACTAGGCATAGGGTAAAAAGTAAAGCTGAAGAGTCAAGTAACATCAGGCAGTGGGGAAGGAGATGGGATTAGTTCAATAAGCAACAGATTTGCTTTAAGGAGTCATTATAAAGTATGGTGGGGAACTTGAGAAATCTTTCATGGGGAAAGTCATGCAAGAGATATGTAATTCAGCTTTTTTTTTTGCCTTATCTCTTCAACATGCGTGTTAAAAGCTTGCTGAATTCTGATGCATTCTTGTGGACCCCTATGAAAATATGTAGAAGAGAATTATCTTGCATATCAATGGCTCTGGGAGCTGAATAGGAATCGCACAAGTTTTGCAAGTGGATTGATTTAATGGGCTGTTTGAATGTTGCCTGAATAGACTTGCACCATTTGGGAAGCTTATTGGTGGAGCTCCTTATTTCACTGTTGTGCATTAGTATTTCTTAGAGGGGGAGCAGAAGGGATGCTGTCAAGGTTCCTTCCCCACTCTGAACTCTAGGGTACAGATGTGGGGACCTGCATGAAAGACCTCCTAAGCTTATTCTTACCAGCTTAGGTTAAAAACTTCCCCAAGGAACAAACTTTGCCTTGTCCTTGAACCGTATGCTGCCACCACCAAGTGTTTTAAACAAAGAACAGGGAAAGAGCCCACTTGGAGACATCTTCCCCCAAAATATCCCCCCAAGCCCTACACCCCCTTTCCTGGGGAAGGCTGGATAAGAATCCTCACCAACTGGTACAGGTGAACACAGACCCAAACCCTTGGATCTTAAGAACAATGAAAAAGCAATCAGGTTCTTAAAAGAAGAATTTTAATTAAGAAAAGGTAAAAGAATCACCTCTGTAAAATCAGGATGGTAAATACCTTACAGGGTAATCAGATTCAAAACATAGAGAATCCCTCTAAGCAAAACCTTAAGTTACAAAAAGACACAAAAACAGGAATATACATTCCATCCAGCACAGCTTATTTTACCAGCCATTAAACAAAAGGAAATCTAATGCATTTCTGGCTAGATTACTAACTAATTTAACAGGAGTTGTAAGGCTGCATTCCTGATCTGTTTCCGGCAAAAGCATCACACAGACAGACAAACCCTTTGTCATCCCCCCCCTCCAGATTTGAAAGTATCTTGTCCCCTCATTGGTCATTTTGGGTCAGGTGCCAGTGATGTTACCTTAGCTTCTTAACCTTTTACAGATAAAAGGGTTTTGCCTCTGGCCAGGAAGGATTTTATAGCACTGTATACAGAAAGGTGGTTACCCTTCCCTTTATATTTATGACAGGTGCTCTGTGTGAAAGTGTTTTCTAATCATGCTACTGATAAACGAATTGCCAACTGAGATTTTGCCAGAAGCCTTGCTAACCTCCTGTTTGTTTCTGTAGCTTACTGGAGGTTTTGGCTCTGTGTCAGCGTTGTGTATGAGCTCTTCCTCATCTTTATACTCTTCCAGGTAAGGAACTTAAGAATTGACTCTTAATAACAACTGGGGTCTTGCTCTGGATATGAAAGTTCTTTGCTGGTATGGAGGCAAGGTGGTAAAACTATTTAAATATACCCCTTTCCCATTTCTCCATAGCATGTACTACAAATCCTAGGCTAGTTGAAAGCCTCATCAAGATGCTGCTTCCTTTAGCCAGAGATGGTGGGGAGGGAGGCATTGTTCTCTGGTGGCTGCATTAGATGACTAGGAGACAGTACTCTTGGGGTATGTCTGTACTGCATGTTAAGTCAAGGTCTGTGGGGCCTGGGCCAGCAGACTCAGTGTTTCCAAGCCCTTGCTTGAGCATGCTGCATTGTAAACCTAGGTTTCAATTTGTGGACCCAGGTCTCTCAGCTGTGCTAACACAGCCATTCTGCACTGCACAGACGTCCCAACTCAGGTCTGCAGCTCGCACAGCTGCGTTCGCACAGCTCAAGACCTGATTCCCAGTTGGACTTGGGCTCTGACCCCACCTCCTAGCAGGTCTGAATTGGAGCCTGGGCTTAGTGTTCAGTGTAGACATACCCTTGCTTTTATTTTTTCCACTACCACAGACTTAAGTCATGTTTATTTCTCAGTTTACTCCTCTGTAAAATTGACAAGAAAATTAACTGCCTCACAAGGCTTAATATTTGTGAAGCACATTGTGTATCTTGGATGAAAGTTGCTAAGGAAATATTTCTTCCATTAAAAATACCTAATATGTACATCTGCTGTTGTAAGGAGCAACTGCAAATTAGGTGTGAGTGCTTTAAGTCTTAAGGAGACTAAAGGAAAGTCATTAGTAGAAAGAGGAATTCATGTATCATCAGACAATTCCCAACACATGTAATTAATTTGCTGATGACTCATAGAATCATAGGCCTGGAAGGGACCTTGAGAGGTCATCTAGTCCTGTCCCCAGCACTCATGGCAGGACTGAGTATTATCTAGACCATCCCTGACAGGTGTTTGTCTAACCTCTTAAAAATCTCCAGTGATGGAGATTCCATAACCTCCCTAGGCAATTTATTCTGGTGCTTAACCACCCTGATGGTTAGGAAACTTTTCCTAATGTCCAAACTTCCCTTGCTGCAATTTAAGCCCATTGCTTCTTGTCTTATCAGAGGATAAGGAGAACAATTTTTCTCCCGCCTCCTTATAACAGCCTTTTATGTACTTGAAAACTGTTATGTCCCCTGTTTTCTCTTCTCCAGACTAAACACACCCAGTTTTTTCAGTCTTCCCTCATAAGTCACATTTTCTAGACCTTTAATAATTTTTGTTGCTCTTTTCTGTACTTTCCCCAATTTGTCCACATCTTCCCTGAAATGTGGCACCCAGAACTGGACGCAGTACTCCATTTGAGCCTAATCAGTACAGAGTAGAGCAGAATTACTTCTTGGGTCTTGCTTACAACACTCCTGCTAATACATCCCAGAATTATGTTTGATTTTTTTTTTTTTTGCAACAGCATTACACTGTTGATTCATATTTAACTTGTGATCTACTATGACCCCCAGATCGTTTTTAGCAATACTGCTTCCTAGGCAGTCATTTCCCATTTTGTATGTGTGCAACTGATTGATTTGTTTCTTCCTAAGTGGAGTACTTTGCATTTGTCCTTATTGAATTTCATCCCCGTTTACTTCAGACCATTTCTCCAGTTTGTTCAGATCATTTTGAATTTTAATCTTATCCTCCAAAATACTTGCAACCCCTCCCAGCTTGATATCATGAATATCTATTTTTTCAGTCTTATTCAATTTGCATCTCCCCACCCCACCCTGTGATAGGTTGTTGCCCCTAGGATGCAGTCTGGGAGCCGTGGGAACCGCTGTGCCCCGCTGCACTAATTATAAGTGATAGCAAACAGATCAAAGCAGATTACATAGGAAATTTAAGCAAAAAAACGCAAACTAAACCTAAAATACTAGATAGGCTTTGAATCGGTAATGTCTCGCCCTGACTGTTGATACAGGCAGTCAAGTTTCCATACACAGGCTAGAAATTCCTTTAGCCTGGGACCAGCACTTCCCCCAGTTCAGTCTTTGTTCCTCAGGTGTTTCCAGGAGTTCTCCTGTGTGGGTAGGGAGGCCACCAGATGATGTCACTCCCTGCCTTATATAGTTTTTCCATATGGCAGGAACCCTTTGTTCCAAACTCAGTTCCCTGTCCAGTTTGTGGAAAAATACAGGTACCAAAATGGAGTTCAGTGTCATGTGGTCTGGTCACATGCCCTTGAATATCCTGCTGAGTCATAGCAGCCATTATTTACAGGCTGGCTGAAAGATTTACAGGAAGGCTGAGCTCTTCCATGGCCCATTGTCTTTGTTGGTGGGCCATTAGCACTGTCTAGCTTCATCACTGTTGTACCTGAAAGGCTAGCTGTGGGTGTTTTCCAGAGTAAGCAGATTTGAAATACAGATATGTAGTCTATATTCATAACTTCAGATACAAAAACGATATATGCATATGAATAGGGTAATCATATTCAGCAAATCATAACTTTTCCATAGACACCTGACCAGACATATCTTGTGCAAAATGCCTGATAATTATGTCATAATCCTATTATAACCATACCACTATGATGAATATGGGGTGTGGTGTCACACCTCCCTCCCTCCCCCCCGGAAATGCACGTGATGATAGTTCAGCCCAGAGGGGAATGTTAGACTGACAAGCCATTCTATTCTGATCACTTTCTGTAACTTGCGATCTTACTCTGTTAGTCTACGGTTCTTATTTTGCAGCCTATTAGGGTATTAAATGCTGAATTAATTGCACTTCACAACTAGAGACTTTTTCTCATCTTGAAATCTTAGTAATATTTATCTCAAGTACAACTCTTTTGAAAATATGAAAACATTAATTATCAACACTGCTATGATGTAGATAAACAGCTCTATTTCACAGGCTTCCACAGTGGAGGGGAAAATCAGGCAAAGTTAAAGGATTTGATCATGGTGACAAAGTGTATTATTGGCAAAACTGGGCATAGAATTCAGGAGTTTTTGGCTCCCATCTTCTCTTTCCATTAGACCATGATGCCTGCTTTGCAAACAAGATCTAAATGTTTAGTGAAACTTTTGAAGTTCATTTAAAGTTTCCTCTGGGTCCATACTGCTTCAAATAGCACTCCCTCTCATTCAGCCTGATTACCTCCCCAAAAGTCAGTGGCAGAAGCCTTAGGAGCAAGAGAGCAGTCAGTAATTCTTACCTCTACTGGCTTGTCCCAACAGATTTGTACTAGTACCCACTGAACCAGTCCACTGTGTCACGCTTAATGTTTCTGCCTCTGTTTACATGACACTTGATTACTAGATCTTAACTAAATTCATTCTTTCGTGTCTCTTACAAGGTGTCTGCCCCCTTGTGTTGGGGTCTTGAGCCTTTTACATGATGGACAAATTTACCTTTCTCCTTTTGTTCCTTTTTAAGTAGTTTGTATCCCTGAGTGGTCAGTCCCCATTCATTCTTATGTCCCCACCATGCTGGTTATCTTACATTTTCCAGACAGCATTGTTGCAACGTGCTGTCAATATTTGATTACTTCAATTTGATTTCATATGCTGAGCTATACTGCTGTAGTTCTTCTGTTTTGGATAGCAGTTTGTTTATAATTGCTTTTCCTTCCTCTGGTTGTGTCCTGCCATCTTCTAGGCCTGCTCAGCCACTAATGGCAAAAGACATGTTTACTAGCTATTGACCAATCCTTCAATTATAAACCAAATATTTATCTTGTAAATATTTGAACATACATTTTTCTTGGCCTTAGTCTGTTCTCTATAGATCAATATTACTGACTCTCCTAAAAGCCGATACAAGCTCGTTTGTGTAACACATCTTTGTGGTTAATGTGAAATTAGTGCAAGTTGACTACTTTGTTTTGACATGTTACTGACTTTGGTTACACAGATTTTGTTTTCTTTCCCCCCGTTACACTTTGCTGGTTTGATTCCTACTTGTCTGATCATTAGCCTGTCAGAACAAACACTACCCCATTTATCATGTTGCTGCTAGTGTAAACCATTGGCTATGACAACGTTTGTGATTCCATTAGGAAATATTTGTTCTTCAGCAAATTAGTTACATGTGATGGGGGTTGTTTGATACATGAACTAATCTTTCTGCTGAAGACTCTCCTTTAGTTTCTTAAGTCCTTTTGTTCATGATACTAGTCTGATCTTAATTTGAAAACAAAATTGTATTTATTTGATGAGCACTTCTAGTAAACTCTAACCACGGAATTTAGTTTGATCCTGCTCTTTCTGTAACTGAAGTAAACATTCGTGCATGACCACTCCTCTTTGTATGTTGTTTAATCTGTGTTTTAAATCTGCTGATTTTTAGCATGCATTTAGTTGGCAGATGTATGGGCTGTAGCTAGGTTGAAATGCCGCTGGATGTTTCCTGTCCTAGGAAAACAAAACCAAAATGAACAGTCTATATGAGGACAATAGACATTGTAGCCCCTGAAGAATGAACTGGTATGGTTTGGTGGTTGTTGATTGCTCCACTGAGGTGATTGGAAAAGGAAAGAGGGTGGGTTATGCCTCAACTCTTCAATTATGAGCCTTGTAGGCTTTGGTTTTGTTTTTTTTAAATTGCTGCATAGAAGCTCTTTGGTAAATTCAGTCAAATCTGTCTCTGGTTTTCCTAGCCTAGACTGTAGGATTGTACCTTAATACAGTCTTGACTAGTCATTTGAATCAGCTTCAGCACCTAGTTCTGGAGGTCATGAGAGTCAGGAATATAAATTAATAACCGTTCAACCTTCATTTAAGGAGGTTTGACTACATGTTTGAGGTATTCTGCAACATAAATGTAAAAATCATGAAAGATAGGGAATCACTAGTTAGCAACGCTTCAGATTTTCCTGCCTGTTAACTATCCACTGCTAACAGACGGATGTGTTAATTCTGCAGACTGTACACGATGGCAGACAGTTCATGAAATACATTGATCCAAATTTAGGAGTTGCCTTGCCAGAAAGAGACTATGGTGGGAACTGCCTTATTTACGATCCAGGCAATAAGACGGATCCATTTCATAACGTCTGGGTAAGAAATTGAAATGAAAAAGCTCTTGGCCAGTGAGCCTTAATGTTTGTGTGAAATGTTGCCTATTTGATCACTCTATGTGCTGTCTTCCATATATGTTTCATTGCTGAATCCGTAATCCATTTATGCCTTTTCTTTAGTTTTAGACTCTTACCCACCGTTTTCCTTTTTCCTTTTCTCTCTTGATGTTTAGTATTAATCAGGTCAAGATATGCATCTCTTTGTCACCAAATTAACTACTTTTGGAGCAGAGGTAAATTATTTAGCTGCTTGTTCAAAGTATTGATGTAAATCCATACCCATTCCTCTGGTCCTACTAGAGTTAGCTTCTGTTTACACTTAACAGTAGCATATTTAGCTCCTTTTTACAGAAGACTAAAAGTTTAAATGCTGTTTACGTGCTACTGAGTGATCCATAAATTGCATGCTTTTGTATCTTCACCTGAGATTCAAGAAGCCATATGAACTTTGTTCCCAGGTCCGCAAGCCAGAGGCATAAAATCTGAAACCATAGGAATTGGTGTTAGTTATGTACACTGATCTCCAAGGTGTTTTGGTGGCTGTGCAGTGGACAAGGTTGGAACCTTTAGATCCGCTTCGTGCTCCTCTGCCACTTGAGCTAATGGAGTAACTGATGGTAATAGCAAGTTATACTGCAGGTGCACGAACACTAGAAGGGGATGAGAGACTCCTTTTACCCATGGATTTTATATCTGTTTGCTGACAGCAGAGAAATGGTGAGCTTGGGAAACATGGGTTTTGTTCCAGGCTCCTGAGGGGAGCATGCTCTGGTGAGCACAGACTCTTCTGCTGGTTTCCCCGCGTACTGACCCCTGGCTTTTGCCTGTACCTCTACAAGCTGTCTTAGTCCCTGTTCCCCCCTCCTGTCCCTGCTTGAAGTTTCTGATTTTGCTTTAGATCACATTACCTGAGTGTTTGCAATACTTCATGGGTACAGAGAGGCATATGGAATTTGCATATATTTTCAACTGCCTTAGCTGCTATTTGAAAGATTAAGTTCCACTTCTGTATTACCTAGATAGAAATGCAGGCCTTGAAAATTAAATATTGATCTTCTGTATAACAAATAACCTAACATCTCTGCTTGGTTTATAGGACAAACTGGATGGATTTGTTCCTGCTCACTTCCTTGGCTGGTACCTAAAAGTAAGAATCAGTCCCCTCTATGTTCAGATATTTTCATTAGTGCTCTTCTGCTTTCAAAGCTTGACTGCTTCTGTTTCAATGTTACCAGTGTTCAGAATCAATTATATTAGGCAGTCATCCATGAACTAGTTTAAATAAGTGTTTGCATAATAATAACTTATTTTTTTCTGACCGTAGTAGGCTGTTTAATTTCTTTTCTAAATAACATTCCACTAACAAGCTTCTGCTTCCACAGAGATGATTCATATTAAGGTCAGATGGATAAAACAAAGAATATGCAAAAGCAAAGTCCTTTGTTTTCCAAGCATCCTAAATGCTTGCATGATCTTAACATAGACTGTGGAAAAGATAATGTGCAGTACAGGCTGTGGTGAAGTTACAGGCTAAGCACTTCACACTTTCCGGATAGCTTCTAGTTCATAACTTTATAGTATTTTTAAGGGGCAATGTCTTAGTCATGCATGTACCAATCATGGAAGAAATGCCAGCTGAATTTGTCTATAGCAGAACATGCGCTGTATGTCAGTTACTAAACATTTAGGTCTAAATGTGACTATCCTCTGTTCAAGTGAATTTACTAACAAGTTTTACTTTACCTTGCATCCCTTGTTGATCTCTTATTCTATGTCCTCTCTTGAACAACGTAATTCAGGGAACGTTAAACTTGAATTGTAAGATAAATCACTGTTTTCATTTTACTTGCACTCCCCATTCAAAAATGCAAGGCTTGACATTGAATAGAAAAGAGCTTGCTAACCTATATAAGGCTTTGTTTTGAAGCATATGTGGGATATCAGAGGAGTACTTCTGTTAGTCTGATACTCCTGGATATAGAGAGACAATTCTCAGAATGAGAATTCTGTTGCATTCATGTAATATTTTCTCTATAAAAACAAATTTGACCAAAACTTAGGCAGAGTGTGATTTCCTAGAAGAATGAGGGACTGGGTGAAAAGACATAGCACAACTAGTAAAACAAGGTTTTTGTAGGAACTAAAGGAAGTTGGGGTAGGATACAGGACTTGGATCTCTCTTAAATCAAGCTATTAGATTTGCTCCAGGTGAAGAAGAGTATAGCCTGTATCAGGGTCATGTGGGAGAATGTCCTCTACAGAGAGGTTTATTTGATGATGTGCTTCCTGTCCAACTGTTTGTTTGTCCCATCTCTTAAAACAGATGAGCCAGATTCGATCACCTATGTGCGCAACAAAGCAGAGATTTGTGTACTGTATAGCAAAATAAATATGCCTCTTGTATTCCTCCGTAGTCATTAAAACATTTCCTATGCCACTTTGTTAACTTTTTATCTTTCATACTACTTGAATGCAAAAGTGAGCATATTCTGTTTTCAGTTTTGCTTGTGACTTGAACAATTAAAACAAACTCTGACCTGGTCTGCACCCTGACTCCCCATGAAAAACACGGAAAAATTAAGGGTCTTACTTGTCAGTACTTTACTTATGTGGATCTTTTATTTCATCATCGGTGTGATCCCAGGATAGATATTGGTTGCACATTATCAGCATAAACATATTTAAAAGATGTCAGCTTCTTATTGGCTTTGCCAGGTTTCAGTCAGTGTAGCTGATCACATTAAATATAGAATTAAAGCACAACTTAACTGCCTGAGATTAAATGTTAATATAGCTCTAAATGCTGTTATCTAACAAAAGGTATGTGTATATTTAGGTGATATAGTTCATAGTCTTCCATATGTAGCAGGTTTGAGGAAAGCATGTTTTAAATAGGGGGGCAGAAATGTGACTATGATTGCCCTTACTCTTCCACCTCAGGACTGTGCCTTTTTCTCTGTAGTAAAACTGTGTCCCAGGTCTAACACTAATCTATTGCTGGGCAGGTGCTGTACTAGTAGAAAGAAAGCTGTGGGAACCCCAGCCATGTGAGAAGTTCAATCTTTAGCTGCTGGCAGTAAAGGAGGGGCACTTCTTTCTCCTTTCCTGGCTGCTGCACGTAGGCAGCTCTCCCCCATTTTGGCTGGATGGGGGGAGGGGGACGGATTTATATCCTCACCTTCTGACTGCTGGGAGAGTGAGATCTATGCTACGCTCCTCCCGGTATCCAAATAATGATACGTTTACAACCACCCATCCGTATGAATATTCCTCTCCAGGAGCTACAGCAGTACAGTCCGTCTGTCCATGCTCATGCTCCTGATCTTGCTATTTCTAATGCTGTAAGAATGCTGCTTACAAACCTGCTGCATTTTTACCGCTACACCTTGCAAGACAGTGCCAGTCATCTTCAATCCTAAAAGGAACTGTTTGGGAAGAGATCACTCAAGTGTCTGCCCAATCCCAACTACACTCTGTATTGTTGGCTCCTTTTGAGTAAATCACTGATTGGGATGGTTTTGTTTTTTTACACATGAAAAATCTATACCTGCAGTTTCCTTTTCCAGCCCCTCCTGATAGGTGAGGAGTGGGAGTGCTGTTCAGATG
This sequence comes from Eretmochelys imbricata, assembly GCF_965152235.1. Lineage (NCBI taxonomy): Eukaryota > Metazoa > Chordata > Testudines > Cheloniidae > Eretmochelys > Eretmochelys imbricata. Next base: position 19,653,782 of record NC_135577.1, read on the forward strand.
TGTGAAGCAGGATCAGAACAGCGCCCACTGAGTTAAGTGTGTCACTGAGAGGCTTAGCCTAAAATATGTACCTGGATCTTATAGGAAATTTCCACTTAGTGCTTCCTATGCAGGCTTACTTGGAGATGTGATGTGAGTTTGAGTGAACACAGCTCTATTGCTGATTTGAGGGCAGTTGGCTGCTTTGAGAATTGCATTAAGCAAGCTGGAAGAGCCTTTCCTGAGCAGCCCCAAAACACTGCTGGCTACTGCCACCTTCACCTGGTAGCAGAGGCACATAGTAATAGACTCCTGCATTTGACTTGTATTTCCTTCTGTTACTGTATCCTGCTTGTTTGCTTTTATTCTTTGCAAGGTATTCTCCAAGATAAATTTCCCTCCCTTTCTTTCTTCAGACGCTAATGATTCGGGACTGGTGGATGTGTATGATCATCAGTGTAATGTTTGAATTTCTGGAGTATAGTCTGGAACATCAGCTTCCAAACTTCAGTGAATGTTGGTGGGATCATGTATGTACTGCATTCTGTATATCTTAAATGCTGAAATCAACTTGATTATCTGATCTATCTATGGCCCAAATAGACATCTAACTGTAGTGACACTGTGCTATGGTACAGGATTGATGTAGCTGATGAGCATTCATGTGCTATCTATCAGATGTAAATCTGTTCAGTTGTATATGCACATGGAGGTGATTGAGTTTTAGCTCAGTGCCTACTTCCCCCTTTTTTTAACAGATTAAAAATGTGTATTTGTTGCTTAGTACAAAACCCTTCCCTTGTTTTATGATTGCCCAACTATCAGTGGATGTATAAATACCTTTACTGACATACATCTGTTCTGTGGAATGGTAGCCCTATAGTACACAATTAGATGTCCGTCCATATTTCTCTCTGTTCCTGCATATGTTGTACCTTCCACACTAATCTATACTCAGTGTACAGATGTTTGGATATGTCTTTCTGAAGACAGTATAAATCACAATATTTGAAGATTGAGGAACACAGAGAAAATTACAGCCTTGAATGTAGTGTGTGGTTTTTTTATCAGTTTCAAATGTGCAACTTGTGTTCAATCTGTCTTCTTTTTTTTTGGGGGGTGTATTTTGAATCTTTTATGAAAACCCATTTTGACTCTGTTCATCTGACAACAAACATAGGTGCTTTTTTAAAGACATTGCTACTGTACAGTAAATTAAATCTGTCTTAACTAGGTCCCTTCTATTTGTTGGGAGTTCAAATTAGAAAGTCATCCACAATGCCATTTAAATAGTTTGGTCTTGTAGTGCAGATGGGAGCATGCAATGTCTCAAGTTAGACAAAACCAAAATCTTGGAGTTTAGTGTATCTATTGTAGCCTTAGATGTCTTAGGATACTTAACACTTAGATTTTTAAGGCCAGACGGCACTACTATAATCTAGTCTGGCTACCTTCACAACATGAGCCATACAGTTTGAAGTGTGACTTCATCTTCTGCATGATGCCATCAGACGCAAGTGTTCAAAGTTTGCAACAAGCTTCCCTAGATGTGATGCTATTTATCTATAATTTTTTTTTGTATAAATTAATTTTTTATGTAATGTCAACTCTAGGAAAAAGTACTTTCTTTTTGTTAAAGCTGTAACATTTTTTAATGTTCACTTTATCTTTTTAAACACATTCCTAAAGAAAACAAAGAAAATATCTACTTGATCAATAGATAGCAGTATTGGAAGCTGTCATTGTAGAACTAACGTAGTGAGCAACTTTGAGAGATGTTATCACGTTTTGAATTAAAAAAGCAGCCAATATTCCCAGCTCTGAGACTCTTCTCGGGAATTAATGCTGAACAGGAAATAGAGGGCATGGGAGAAATTCAGGTCTCCCATGAACTTTACATCCTGAACCTGGAGACAAATTATCCAGCTGGATATGTAGGGAATGACAGGCTCAAGATCAAGAAACACCTTAAATACCAGGCACAGCAAAATCCCAGTGCAACACAACCTGGTAATACTCTTTATTTGGTGTGCTTTAAGACGTTCCCACCAGAGACAGGGGGTGTGTGGAGCCACAACCATAATGAGCAGTGGGAGATCAGTTTACTATAATAGGACTGATATATCAAGAAGAAACTCGTCCCTCTGTTTAAAAATCTGGTGTCCATCAAATGCATATTGGGGCAGCTAGACTTTCAGGAAGTATGAGGCAGGTGTCCAGAGAATCTTAATATAGGATGAACTAGCTATAGTTCCTTTTGCATGAAAACATGTACTTGCACATAAAAGTATATAGTATTTACATTTTCTAGCCTTCACTAGACCATTAAGCTTCAGTTTTGTAGTTCTGCTGCTTAAATACCTTTCTTTTTTCCTTTTCAGTGGATAATGGATGTAATCCTATGCAATGGATTTGGGATTTATTGTGGAATGAAGACTTTGGGATGGCTTTCTTTGAAAACGTATAAATGGCAAGGACTTTGGAACATTCCTACGTACAAGTATGCCACTTTAGAAAAATTTTCCGTAACCAAAAGTAGCAGAACTCAAATGAGTTTGGGGATTTTACTTCAAATATACTAAAATACTGAATCATAGGTGAAGCTTTATTTGATTAAAGGCTTTAATTTGTATGCTCAAAACAAGAATCTGTAATTTAATTTTGTAAATAAACCTGATATTGGGAATTTTGTATGACTTTGTTAAGCTAACACACTCTGGGTTTTAAAGGGACATCTTAAGGAAACCTGCTCACTTCTGTGTGAAGGGGAGCTTTTGCTCTGTTTGCCTTATTAGCATTACTGAGGCTTATGTTGGAAATATGTAAGGGCCTGTGCGATGAAACAGACTTATGTCATGAAGGAGCCAACTTGTTCTTTTGGGTTTTGTAATGGAGCAGCAGTTGCTTAATCTGATTTTCCTGAGTAGGCAGCAGGTTAAAATACTATCGGACTCCGGCTCCTATTAAGAACCAGCTTTATCTCGAGACAACAATAAAAGCTATATGGCAACTTAGCATGTCTTCAGCCTCTGTCAGCCTCTAAAAGGGATGTCTTGTAACTTGAGCTCTGATGCCAGCATTCTTGAAACTTACTGGTGGGTGCTGCTCTGTGCTTACCTTCTTGTTTGCAGTTGCTTGAGTTAGGCTGGCATTTAGAACTCTTTAAGCAGCGTTGGGGACAAGTTGAATCGCAGCCCCACAGATGTGAGTCTCAGAGCTTCAGCCTATATTAACAGAGAAAGAGTTTTCATCATGTCCCTGGTGTCTTAAGTGAAATTATTCTGATTATCATATCTGTAAATGAACAGCTGGAGAGAGCTGTAGTTTCAAGTATGGGGTATGGAAAAGACACGAGGTAGGGACTAGATAATTTAGGAAGTCTGACTTATTAAATGCAACAAAATAATGGACGCTATATTAGCATCTTTTTTGTTTCCAGTTTTTCTGACCGTGTGTGAGGGTGCCATTTTCTCATCAGTGATCAGAGTTTGGTAGTAAAACTGGCCTTTTTGGCTATATAACCATCTGCTGTAGAAGCAAGTTTAAGTGCATGTAATACCAAGAGTTCCAGAATTGAAATGGTGGTGGAAGATCGTGCTGCTTGTTCTGAGACTCGTATTTCATTAAAATCTGTGCACGTATGATTGCGAAATTTGGGCAGTTAAAGGACATTGTGGTTCTGTAACCGAAAAGTGTATTCGGTGAAGATTGAAGCCTATGCAATAACTAGTGGGTTATTTTCTGACCACTGATGCTGAGTTAAATATTAATGTGAACTTTGTTTCATGTAGTGATTGCATTTCTGAAAATACATCCTCCTGCAATGGCATCTTCCACATTGACTGTGAAATCTAGAAATGGCAGAGTTGTGTGGAAACCAGACACGTTTATAGATTAACCTAAAATAAATACAGACAGGAGCTGTAGAATGCCTCCGCTCTGTATAGAAAATATTTTGCGAGCAAGGGTGTACTCTAACCTACTTATGAGTGATCAGGTCAAGAACATTCAAAGCTTCAGTAGAGTTATACCATTATTTCTTCAACTCCTAAGTTTTAAAAATGTCCTTTGATAATAGTTATGCTGTAATGCCATGCGCTGCTAGTTCTGAATTAGGTTTGTGGAGACTGCTCTTACTAGATGACGCCTAGGATAGGACCTATCTACTTAGTGCAATGTCTCTGTAAAGTTAGTTTTGTAAAAATTTAATTGATATGCTGTTTAACAGGTTTTTAAATTAGAGTACGTTGACTCACTGCAGTTTTCATATAAGGGTGGGTTTAATACAGGGGAAATAGAGGGCCCCTAGCTCAGTGCAGAAAAGTTTGGTGGCTTGAACTGATGCCTGATTTAAAAATTTTTAAAATGTGTTTGTAAAGATTGGATATTTTCTGTTCCTTAAAACTGGTGTAAGAGTGATGTGTGGTGACTTTTTTTCAGAGGTAAAATAAAGAGAATTGCTTTCCAGTTCACACCCTATAGCTGGGTCAAATTTGAGTGGAAGCCAGCATCCAGCCTGCGCAGATGGCTAGCAGTTTGTGGCATCATCTTTGTAGTAAGGAAACTTCTTTTTAAACTTAACTGATAAAATGACTTGTTTGCAGCACTCATAAATATATTAATGGTAATTTTGTTTTTTATTTCTGCCAATCCTAGCCATACTGTGTGTGACACCCTGGAATTGGGACTGTCTATATTCCTGTCTATAAATTGATTTTTCAAAAAATATTTTTAATCTTGATTACTGAGTGATATACTTCAATTCTAAGTAGTTTAACATGCATGCTAAGCATGATTAAATTAATAAAGTGTGCTGCCCAAAATGCAGACTTCATATGAAAATATCCCTTTTGTTCCCCACTTCCAGGGGAGTATTATCAAATTAAAACTGGAGATAGCTTCAAACCAGAACCTTAGAGCTCAGCACTTCAGGCTCTGGGCACTATGGATCTAGAGCACAGTGTTTTGGCTCAGGCCTATCTAACTAAAATATCAAAGAAAAGATAAGGTAACTAAACAATTTGATGTTCATACTGGACTCTGTTTTGTCTGGCTCTGTTCTCCAGCATGACTTAAATGTATTTATATAGCTATCCCAGAATAGTCACATATCCAGAGTAAGTGGAGAAATGCAAAAACGCAGCAGACTGAAATGCTTTTGATGCTTTCTCTAGATATTGGACTGTATTATTTACATGATACTATATATATAATCTGTACATTTGATAAGCAGATTGTTCTAACAGCTGCGTAATGACTTTGTAAATTAGCAGAGGATGAATGATTGCTGTGAAAATCTGATGGCATTTTTATTTTAAGGGTTGCCTAGCAAATTTTTCTAATCCAATTTGCTTTGTGGGGCATCTTAGATTGTTATGTATTCTAAATTCACTCTTTTATTGGAGAAGACAAATGGCAGGTTTGTGAAACTGTCCTTTTGGAGCAAGTAATGTATTACCTGTAATTAACAATTTGTGGGAGCACCTACAACATACATTAGGCACTTTGCAAACACATAGATGATAGTCAATTTGAATAAAAATTCAGACCACCAAACTTTCTGTTATATAAAATTCGTTTTGTATGTTAGATTCATTTGCCACAATGGATTTGCTCAGATTGATACAATTTTTTATGGGAGTTGAAGTAAACGCCACTATTAATAAAACATTCTGCATATCTATAAAGAGGTCTGGCACCCAATATGAAAGTAACTTTCATGCACAATAAAAAGAGCCAACCATTAGTTGGCTGTGCCTATTGCTAAACCTGAAGAAGCTGTCAAGTTCATGTTAGCCTGGGGCAAACTCAAGTCATAGTGATTCTCTTGACAAAAACGGTTTGCATCTGATTTGTGATGCTTCATCTAGCAGATATACCTCAGATTTAATCATTACTTGCTAATATTTTTCATTATATATAATCTTTGAAGCAAGAAACATCCTTCAACTCAGTCTACCATAATAACCATAACTGAAGTGGATCCCCCTGTAGGGGTTCTTTCTGTCACTTTAAACTTCAGGTTTCAGAGTAACAGCCGTGTTAGTCTGTATTCGCAAAAAGAAAAGGAGTACTTGTGGCACCTTAGAGACTAACCAATTTATTTGAGCATGAGCTTTCGTGAGCTACAGCTCACTTCATCAGATACATACGGTATGTATCTGATGAAGTGAGCTGTAGCTCACGAAAGCTCATGCTCAAATAAATTGGTTAGTCTCTAAGGTGCCACAAGTACTCCTTTTCTTTTTTTAAACTTCAGTTCATCTACAAACTCGTTCTTAAGTAAATATTTAACTGCTGCTGCTCAGTGAGACCTTGTCAGTGACACTTGTGTAATTAGTGCCCAAAACAGGATCTGTTGCTTTTGTTTCCTGGTATTTTATGTGCATCTGTAATCAGCTTCTTCAGTGGCCATTGGAAGAACAGCATTTATGCTTTTAGGATTCATTAGTGATAGTTCTAAAACTATATAAATCACCAGATAAACTTGGTTAAAAATAGAGTTACAGTTACTGCCACACTTCATTGGTGCCTCACCATGTGCTGTACAAGAACATTTGTTTTTTAAAAATACTGTAATCATTTCCATGCAGCCCCCCACAGAACCCTTTAATGTTCTTATGGCACGTGACAGGTCCTCATATCTTGATGGAGGGCATAGCATGAGCGGTGGCACGGAGTAGGATGTTCTGGAACAGTGGCAATAACTTTAGCTCAAGCTTTAACCAAGTCTTGTCCATGGAATGGGAGAGCAAAGGAAGCCGAGGAATCCTGTATCCCCACTTTCCTTTGGACTCCTTTACTTCTGGCAGCCCTTTAGAGAAGGCATGGGGACTGAGACTATAAAGACCTGCTGACTGAGTCAGTGCTGTTGAGATCGGAAGGGTCCAGGTGGGGCGTTATCTCGGGGGCACGCGCATGCGTGTGTGTGTGAGAGAGAGAGCGAGCGAGAGCGCGCAGGAGAAGGTGGTAAAGGAAGCACTATGCGTGATTATGATGAACTGCAGGAAGTTAGCTGAGTGAAGAGGGCAGGAAGTGCTAGTGCTTCTTGAACATCTCCTTGGTCCCTCTGCTTGAACATCTCCTTGGTCCCTCTGCTTCTGGCAAAACCTTCACCCCTATTCCCCTCATGAGCCATATGTAAGAACTCCCAGGAAGAGGAGGCTTGTTCCCCTGCTCCCTCAGACCCTTCTTGATATTAATCTCGGGATGCTCATCTGGGCCTACAACCCCCATTAGCTTTAATAGGCTCCCAAATTCTAGAGCGATGTCCTGGTCTTGTTGAAGTCAATGGGAGTTTTGCCATAGTCCTCCATAGTGGAGCCCAGATTTCACCCCTAATCTGGATATTAAGTATAACTGTAATTGCCTGGCATTTTCAACAGTACTTCAAGATGTGACTGGAAGGTAGCTCTGCATAATGCCAAGCAGATAGGCATGTTTTCTAGTTGCTCCTTGTGGGGCCCTCTCTGTACAAGTCTGAGTACAATTCTCTATTTTAGGAATAAATATGGGGGTGGGGGTGGTCCAGGCTTTACTCACTGAACCTTTTTAAATTAATTTATTAAAATGTCCCTTTTTTTCCCTCAGTTTTTACTGGCAGAGCTGAACACATTTTACTTGAAGTTTGTCCTGTGGATGCCACCCGAACACTGCTTGGTCCTGTTACGACTTGTCTTCTTTGTCAATGTTGGAGGTGTGGGCATGAGGGAGATCTACGACTTCATGGATGACCCGTAAGCCAGTCCTTTTTTTTTTTTTTGTGCAATGTCAAGCTTCAATTGCTTTCTTTTTAGCCTTGCTGCAGCTTCTTGGTGCAAGTACCATAGAAGTGGATCAGTCTTTTGGGGCAAAGAAGCCTTCAGCTCTGAGCACATGCTTTGTTTTCCACTGTTTATCTTGAGTGTTAAACATATCCCCTCTTGTAGGCTACGTGTGGTAGATAACAGGTGTCCATATAGACCATTTTACATACGCAGTATTAAATTTCAGTTTTTCTTGAACAAAAAGTTACCATATTCTTTGAAAATGTTCTATAAACATTTGAATTACCTGGAACACTTCTTTTGTTTGTGCGAGGCAGCACTGAACTCCACTTTTACATTTACAAGCCTGGTGCTACAGTCCTTAGACTTAGCTTCTAAGGACTGCATGGTCCAGCCCTAAACCCTTTTTCTTAAAGGTGCTTCTTTCTTGAGCTATTTTCCAACACTTTTCTGGTCCTCTGGAGCTTTTGCGGCACCATCTTGCAAATCAGAGGACCCTCTAGTGATGCATTTTAGGGCAAAGACCCCCCCTCCCCCACAACAGTGAATGTACTAGTTACCTGTCAGATTGCTCCTATTTCAGCATCGTATTTGTCCTTGCTGTTTTTATTGTTTCTGCAGATTGTAAGTTCTGAGACTGCTTAGTTCTCAAGTTCAGTTTTTCTGTTAATTTACAGTGGTAATGTCACAGATTGGCTGACCACGCTTCTTAAGGTTGACCCTACCTCTGGCTGCAAGGGATGCTCATTGTCTGTCACTGACCAACACAAAAAGTGTCTGTGTTCAGAAGTTAGGGTTTCAACACTCCGAAGATCAGTTTCACTTGCAAGGCTTTGACTCACGGTACTGGAAAGAAGGGTCAACCCCGATTATTTAGTTGGATTTAAGGACATTCAGCGGTAACAGGTGGTCCCCTGCCCTCTGGTGTTGGATTTACTGGTTTGGGACATGCCTCCCATTTTGAAGGTAAGAGAAGGTCTCTACCTCTTATTGGTGAGCTCCTCACCTTAGCAGCACACCCCTTCATCTGGTCCCTGTGTTTGGGTTGAAAAAGTAACTCCTTTGCCCTCTGTTCAACCACATGGCATAACATTGAGACTTGAAAATCATCAGTCACTAGTCTCTCATTGGCAACATGCTGAATCAGCATTATTTTAGCAAATTGAGTCACAAAAATGAGGAATTCATCTAGTGACCAGACAAACTCAACCCAAGTACCATGTCATCACCAGCATCATTAGCTACCTTTTTTGTTTCTCTTGGTAGGTAAGGTGACTACCATCAGCACATTTGAGATTCAGTTTTTCTGATTCATCAGCAGACCTAACTTCCATAGGTTCTTTATGGAAGGCTGTGAATCTAATGCTACTGGTATCTCATTGATATCCTCTGTCTGCTTGGTCTGATTGTAGTTCCTTTGTGCTTCCCATACCCTCACATAAGAGATGGATGACATTCTACTCCTTTTTTTCACCACCTGTCTTGGTGTTTGTACCACTCCAAATCACCTTGAGTCAAGAACCCTATTGATGAACTCTTCCAATTTTGAATTGTAAGAGGAAGCTATTGGTGAAGAGCAGGTTGTTCTGGATACTTACTCCCTAGCTACACTTGAAACACATCCAGTCTGTTCCATTTGAAAGCTGCTGTGGCCTCTCAACTCTTTTTAAAAAGGGATAAAACCTAGGATATTCCATTCACCACCTGTTGCCCGAATCAGAGTCAGGATGCCTTATTCCTGGGTGATAAAACTGTTGCAGAGACAGCCAAAGATTTAACCAGCTTCTGTAATCCTACAGTATTCAGTATAGGAAGCAATGAAGCTCTAAACTAAGACATTATCTTCTCTCCTGATTCAGGGTCATTTATGGTCTTTTCAACCATTTTAGATCCAGAGTGGTTAGAACTTTCTGGTCCTCCTCATAGAGCATCTAAAATTTACATTAATGGGCCGTGAGACTTACAGTTTTGGTGCTGTGAGGCTTTTGTCATTCTGAATTCCACTTGTCCCATCAAAATTGGTGTGTTCCCACAGTTAAGAGCAGAAAAGCTCTGAATCCAGGAGGATTCTTCCTGAAAGAATCCTCTGGTGCAGTGGACTTAACTACTAGGTGCATGGCATCTGGAGTTACGCTCTCTCTGTATCTTCCTGTTTCTGGTGTCAAGCCTTTTTCAGAAAGCCTGGAATAAGGCCATGGGCTTTATACTTGGGCCTCGAGCGGAAGAGTGACTTCTGTTAGGGGGCTATTCCTTCACCCACTCACTTCCCTGGTCCTTCTCGCATGAACAGAGAGCAACAATACCTGAAGTCCAAAGGTGCAAACAATTCAATGTTTATTGGGGTGAACTTCCAGCAAGCATGATTCCAGTTTCCTTCCTTAGTATCCTCCTTCCCAGCTCTGACACCACAGAGCCTTACACCTGTGTCCCTGTTACCATTCCTGCCCTTAGCCAAACATGATTCCAATTTCCCCAGCCCCATTCCCTGTTCCCATTTCCCCCACCCGCATGCCCACCCCCACCCCCCTACTTCCTGATTGATTGCAGACTATATAGTAAAACTTGAGTTCTGCTCATGTTCCTGAAATTTAACTAACCAATCCTAACATATTGTAACATGATTATGTACCCAATTACATCCCACCACCTTAATTAGTTTACATCCAGCAAAATTAATTATACAGCAGACAGGAACAATCACAGAACCAGACAGAGATTATACAGACAAACAATAGCAAAGTGGGAACTATAATGACAAAACAATACAGAAATGTGGATTTCACATCCCAGCTATTGATAAGTGAGTTCTTGCCAGACAGGATGCTATCAAACTAAGTTTCCTTTTACATTTTCTAGGCACTTCCCTTTCTCTGGAGGTGATAGGCACGATCAGGATAGGATTGTATTCCTAACAGCCCAATAGCACCTTATTTCAATGTGACTAGTTTGGAATGTGAAGATGTGACCGTTCGCTTCCCAGCTTATGGCTGCCTCTGTTGCTTAGCCAAAGGCCTTAGCCTAAGAACAGGGCCTCAGACTGTCACAGTAAGAGAAGGCCCTTACACTGGCAGACAGTGATTTTGATTCTTTCTTTTATACCTCTATAACTAGCCAAGTGATAAGAATACACCTAAATTCTTAGAGTATAGGCCTTTACAGACAGATCTGAATATCTATATCCTAACAACTTCCCTTTAAAATTCTTTCCCAAACGAAGAGTACGTAACTAGCTTGTGTTCCTTCAACATTCTCAGTCTGAGTATGGCCCTTTCATCAATGGTCACCTGGTACTCTTAATTCTCCTTCCTTAGTTCTCCCACAAGCAGCGTTCCTCAAGGAATGGCTTTTAATCAAGGCAGTTGAAAATAGCTAGCTTTCTGCTTTGCTGGCCTACTCTCCTCAATAGGTGTAGGTCAAAACAAGGTTTTTGAAATACTTTTGGTTTCTCTCTCTCCCCATTTGTCAATCTATGTTTCCATTTTAGCTTATTTAATCCTAGTCACATCGAATAATACTTTGTACTGTGGCTCCAAAGGTCCCTTGTTCTAGAGCCAGGAGGCTTTTTTAATTTGGAGTATGTCTCTCTGACTCCATCTGCATCAGACAGCAATTTGTGCTCCATGTACCCTATTTTGTTTTCCCCAGAATACCCAGACCATTCTGTCTAACTTGAGATAGAGCGATGGTGTCAAACACGTGGCTCTCAAGGACCACATGCTTAAGAAAAATGTGTATTTGATTGAGTGGATGTGTTCCTGGGCTGTGTCATGCAGTTCTGCAATGGGGGAGGCAGTAGAAGGCACCATCTCCCCTGCTGCGTTTCACGTAGCAGCTTGGGATGCACTCAGAATGGAAGACCAGGGGAGGGCTGGGCAAAGGGAGGGAGCATGTTGGCGAGTGAACACAGAATGAAGGAGAAATAAGTAAAAGTGTGAGAGGCTATCAGAGGAAACAGCTCTCCTCTTCATGGTGAATGAAGAAAAACGCTGGATTCTTTGTATGGTTTGCCTTGTCTTTTTACCAAAGAGACAGAGTGGGAAGGTGTCAACAGTAAAATTCAGTCATCTGTATTAATGCTTCGGTTAGTGAAATTTTTGTTTTGATTTTGTGTTGTAGAAAACCGACAAACTTTAATTTAGAGACAGGAGCTGCTGGTAGAAGGCTTGACGATTAGCTGTGAGAGGTGGGAGGGAAGAGGAGGGTGCCTAGAAAAATGTAGTGGCAGTGTCTGTAGCTGTCATATAAACCAGGGACTATCTTTTTGTTTCATTTGTACAGTGCCTAGCAGAGTGGGGGTCCTGGTCCTTGACTAGGGCTTCTAGGCTCTATGGTAATACAGATAGATAGTAATCCCACAGTTGTTTTTGAAAGAATGTATACAGTAGAAAGTGAATACAGAGAATTGTTGGCTGAGCTAGGTGAAGTGTGGGCATCTGCCTTCCAAAGCATGGTACTTGGCATAGTTTGATTTGAGTCAAATGGCCTTTTATTGTTAGAGGTCTAATTTTTTAACAGGTTTTCTGAAATTTGTTCCTCATGGGCATGTAAACTGTGAGGTGGGAGGTCCCAAAACTCAGGCTGCCCCCGGAGCCCAAAGTTAAAGCCGCAGTTAAACAGCCCCTTAGCCCAAGCTACTTCAGCCTGAGTCACAGGCCAGCTGCAGGATTTTAATTGCACTGTAGACATACCCTAGCAGACTTATTGCCTTGGCTTCTCCTTGTAAGTATTCAGAGGGTTTGCTTACAATCTTGAGTTTTAGTAGGGTTTAGTCTGAGTGTCCCTGATTACTTCAAACGTACACAGTGTTGCAATGCCCCTTTTGCTTTCCTGGTACTTTATAAGGACTAATTCAAGGGGAGATTAAATACTGAGAATGTTTATGCCTGTAGATAGTTATGCCACCAAAAGCATTGTAGCTCCCTTGCCTCTTCCAGTGTCTTATTTTCTGATATTAAGCATCTTGCTTTTAAGTCCCTTAAGAGATGGTCAGATAGGACTAATTGGGTAGCTTTTGTTTGGAAGATAATAGGGCTCAGAATATAGTTAAATCACATAGTTACTTAAAGGCATTAAGTACTGTATGTAACACAGTGTGGATTGTGGCTTAGTGTTCATAGAAGATCTGGAAGTCAGAGTTCCTCTCTTATAACCCCACTTTCACCATCGACTGTCTATAATCTTGACTTGGTCAGGTAATTGCTTTTTGCCTGTTCACAGATCTATTGAAATGGAGGTACTTGCCTACCTTACAAAGATATGGAGGATTAAGTCATGTAACGTGTTCTCAGAACCTCTGAAATGGGCTGTAGGGGAGGACAAAGTATTGAGCGTTAGAGGGAAAATACTTTGGCATGCCAATCTGTAGTATGTCCGTACATCCATAGTAATGGTTAAGCGTAGACATTCATGCAATTGGGTAAAGATGAAATATGTATTCCTATCCTCCCTCTTATTTTTATAAAGGTATTTTCCATTGTACATTTGCTACTAAAATACTAATCACTTAATGTCTGTGTTTCAGGAAATTCAATAAGAAGTTGGGTCAACAGGCCTGGCTAGTTGCTGCTATCACAGTCACAGAGTTTCTGATCGTTGTGAAGTACGACCCTTACACCCTAATGCTGTCCCTTCCTTTCTACATTACCCAGTGTTGGATCCTTGGAATCATACTTGTGCTCACCTGGACAATATGGCGCTTTTTCATTCGGTAAGCAAAGGTGATAGAGCTCAGATTCCAATGAGCACTGGTGCGCCAAGGCCAGGCTTAGCCAGCCCATGTGAACAGTAGCTTATTGTGGAACAAAAACTTTCAAAGTGTATCTTTTAAAAACACTATAGAATTTCGAGTTTCCAGGGGAAACGCATCTCACAAACAGCCTACTGCAGGTATACAATATAAAGTCTGTTTGGGAGACTGGATTAGGTAGTCTTCAACACACAATATCCACAATGCTTGACTCTGTTTAGTATAATTTAAATATAAATGTAACCAGAATCCTGACAACCAATTTATAACTACTTGTTTTAAAGAACTTAACCAGAAATCTGAAAGCTAGTTGGTGACCCTCACACAGTGGTGTATACTTTTGAAGGGAAGACCAACTGTATACATCAGATGCTCAGTATGCCATGGCCACAGCTGTCACAAGTCATTAGGGATTTTGGGTGCCCAGTTTGAGACCCCTTTTAAAGAAGACCAGTTTTCAGAAAGTACTGAGTAACCCTCCCTGAAAATCAGGCCTCATGAAGACTTTTCTCAAGTTGGGCACCAAATTCACTGGTGACTTTTGAAAATTCTGGCCTATATTTTTAGACCATCTAGCTCTGTTTCTAAAGTTACTTTCTGACACTGTCTTTTAAGGCTACATACATGCCAAACTGGAATTATTTTCAAAGCCTCATTTGTGTGATCAGAGTGCAAATATTGTCTGAAATCTAAGTGATAAGGCCCTCATTATCAAAATGCAAAAATGGCTCATGATTTTTATGCAGTTTCATAATAATAATTAATAATGCTGTATGGTGACCAACCACTGGAAATTTCAGCCCGAAAATAATTTGAGAAAATTTCTGAATAAACTACTGAAAGTAGGGGATTAGTTTAAAAGTACAATCTCAATCTGGATGAAGAACTCCAGTAGTTAATACGCAAGATATTTACCCTGACTGCGTGTACAAAAATGCAACAGTTGCAAAATATATTGTATGTAACATAGTGGGAATGTAGTTGTTGTAGAGATGGTGGGTGGGAGATGTAACATTTCCAAGATGACAAACATACATCTTTGACAACCACAGCAGGTGCATATACATGATCTATTGATTTTATATGCTCTTGGCCACTTGCCTAGATGGCAGGGCCCCTTTCAAAAGGTTACATCGCTCTCACTAGAGTGCAGAAGGTAACCCAAGCTGAACTGCTTGTGAGCGTGATGTGCACTTCCCTGAGCATCTACCACAGGAGCAGGAATTCTCTTCTCCCGCTAAAATATCTTAATACAGAAGAGAGACTAGTTCACAAGCACTTCTGGCAGCCAAATAGGAAGCGTTACTATGTGTGCCTAGCAAACAGTTTTCCTGCATGTTGTCTGGGGACAAATGCATGGCATGTATTTTCTCCATGGGACTAACCCTAGTATTGTCACTTGGGAAATAAACAGCTGAAGGTGCATAAGTCCAACTGCCCTCCTGGTATAGTGCTCTATAGTCAGGGGAAATGAAGATGGTAACAAAGGTCAAAGAGTTAAACAGACCATGAGTGAGAGGACCAAAGGTAAATGTGCGTTATAAGTAAGGCTACATTTTAGTCACTGGTATTTTTAGTAAAAGTCATGGACAGGTCACGGGCAGTAAACAAAAATTCACAGGCCCGTGACCTGTCCATCATGGGCCTGTGACCTGTCCATCGCTTTTACTAAAAATACCACTATGACTAAAACATGGGCCTGGGGCTGAAGGTGCTCTGGGGGCGCTGCAGATGCTGACCTGGGACCCTGCTGGTGCTGCGGGGGTAGGGTGGGGAGACTGATGTGGACCCCTGCTGGGGCTGGCAGGGGCTTCCTACCTGGCTCTGCATCCCTGCAGCTCCTAGGCAGCAGAGGTGCCAGGGCAGGGGCTCCGCTGCTCCTGCCACAAGTGCCGGCTGCCACAGCTCCCATTGGCCGGGAATTGCAGCCAATGGGAGCTGGGGGGCGGGGCCTGCGGACATGGGCGGCATGGAGGCTGCCACGCACGGCCCCTCTCCCTGGCACCTGCAGGGCCATGCCTGTGGGAGCCAGGAAGCCCTCCCACCCTAACTTAAGTGCCCCCCCAGCCCTGAGCCCCCTCCCACACACCCAAACTGCTGCTGCTGGCCCAGGGGCTGCCTGAGCTGGGCAGCCCCTGAACCAACACTGGTCAGTGCAGAAGTCACGGAGGTCACGGAAGGTCACGGAATCCATGACTTCTGTGACACTCGCACCCTTAGTTGTTAGAAGTGTGCTACTTTGCTGTTATCCAGGTTGAGAGTTTTCCCTAGTTTCCTGACACATAATCTAAATATGCATGCTCAGTTTGGACACTACTCAAGTGAGACAGCACCTCTGTGTGAAGAAATAGAAGATGTGCCTTCCTTGTCTATACTCAGTCAATGGGTGTGGTCAAAGGAATGAGACCAGCCTATGGATCAGGTCCTGCATGGCAGCTTCCCCGCTACACTTGTGCAGAATTCAGCCTGTGTTCATTATACTTCTGGGCATGGTGGTAACTATTTGTAAGTACGAGCACTAAATGTAAATAAACTTTTTTCATCAACTGAATCTATACCCTTCCTTACAGGATAAAGGAAGTCCTTACAAACTTAGTGCTGTAGCATTAATCAGAATGAGCCAAATTATCCCTGTCATAATGACACCAGGATATATTTGTCCAATTGTTTTTATTGTAAATCTAAACGGAATGCTTGTTTAAGTCAGTACTAACAATCTTGTTTTGTTTTTAGTGACATTACCTTGCGGTGTAAGGAGATAAGACGACAACAGCAAGAGCACAAATATGAAAAGGACAAATGCTTAAGCAATGGTGATGGACATTCTCCAGTACCAGATGAACAAAATGGGAACAAACTGAGGGAAAGAAAACTTTGAACTCAAGCAACAGACTAAGGGCTAAGAGAGCAACCTATGAAAGTCAGCTTGTTTGACTTGACTCTCAACCTTCTTCTACCTAGAAAACTTTCATTGTTTACCCACGTCTGAAAATCTCCTGGGAAAAGATGTCACTATGACCCCCTTCTAGTCAAAGCTGGAGAAAGACTACAATAGACAGAAGTCAGAATCTACACTACTGAAAGAAAGGATCTTTGCGTGTGTGTGTTTTTATAAATGTGTCTGTTCCTTGCAAAATCAATGATTATGGGGAGTTTTAAATTTCAATGCAAAGGGAATCCAGTGATCCTATTTCCAGTGACCCATGATATATCAGTTTTGACACTGTTTGGTAGGCCATTAGGAACACCCATTTTATGGACTAAATATACATGGCACTGAACAATTTTGTATTTCTGCTGAAACTACCTTGAGCTGTGAAGTAATATATGTCATGTTGGTTTCATCCACCTATTAGCAGAAGTTCAGGGACAGAACTGCAGCAAGATAAACTTAGTGATGTGACTGGAGCGTGTGAACAAATTGCGTAACTTGCACAGCATATAATACAGCACACAATTGTTACATCCCCTATAATGCTGGGGTTTGCTGCCTTTCTCAAAGCTGATTTACATTACCAGGATGCAACCTATGACTGTTTCATAGTACATCATAGCACTGATCATTCAGAAAACCTCTCCTTTTGGTTCATTTTTATCCAGGTCATCTCTCAACATAATCGAAGTTTAGATCAGAAAGTTAACCTCCATTGCCTAATGGAGTAAAGTGTATTACAAACAGAAAACTGGAAGTTAATTCCATCAAGGTCTTAAGTTATTTGCCTTATACTTACAGCATTATTTTTCTTTGCTTGCCAAGACCGCTGCATTCTTTGCTTCGGCTTTGAAGGCAGGTCAAGTTCTGCCACCCTTCAGAGTTGTCCTATTCCTCCCAGTGCTAGGTCTCAGCTTTTAGCAACCGTAAACCAACTGGAAAATGTACATTCTGCCGGCCACTTGCACAATAAACAGACACTAAACACTTTGCTGTCCTAGCTGATGAAAGAATAGGGTTGACTTGATCACTTGTAGCCCTATCCTGAGTAATGAGAGAGAACCTGCTGTCCAGGCTAGCTCGCATTCTTGCCAGTGACTGTGTCTCATAACAAAATTGGAGAACTGGTGTTCGTTTCTAATGTTACTGCTCCTAGAACGTAGTGGCCGCAGTAGAACATAAACTTGTCCCATATTGTCTTAGATGCAGGCCCTTGTACTGTAACAGACTGAGAACTTTAACCAACTTTAATTAACTTTTTCTAAAAATGCAGCGGTCTTATCTGGCTATTAATCATATACACTACTTTTGAGAGAAGCTTATTTATACAGAAGAAAATAATATAAATATGAAAACAGAGTAGAAGCTCAGAATTTCCAAATCGCTTTACCCCAAACTTTCAACGGTAGCTGGAGACTCACAAGCCAAAGCTGCTGGCTGCAGCAAAGCACAACTCTTTGACCTATTTTGGGCGTATACTTGAATGGTAAGCGAAATCCGTGTCTCTCCTGTGTTGACAGTGACACAGATACTTTTAAACAACGTGCAACAGAGTAGAATTTAATTAAAAATTTTACAGTATGAGTGCACCTAAAAAGCGCGACAAATGAAGCAGAATTTCAGGGCAAAGGAGGCAGGGTCGATGGAGTATGGTGGCTTCCCTTCATGATGATGATGATCAGTAAATTGAGGGGAGGTTGATCAGTCTGAGGGGTCATATGAGGCTTCTCCCTTGATTGTGCTACTGTGAGCCATTAAACAGCTGCTGTTAAGCTTTAGGATTTATCTGCTGTAACGTGGTGATGAATGCTATGGCTATGTAACTAGACGTTAACAAATCCTTAAATGGACAGAGGCGGAGTTGAGCAAATCATTTATTTTTAAACCTTTTTCCACCCCCAAGTATTAATTTTACACATTCACATTTATTCATACCAGTCTTATCAACTGTTGACTGACTGTTAGTAGGTAGTACTCATGTACATGTGCTAATATGGTCCCAGCTGAGCAAGACTCAGATGTGTATCTTTTCATTCACTGTTTGTGCTAGTTCACACCATTGTCCCTTTTCTGACTTGTCTTTGGGTGCGTAAACATTCCCATTTTGGTTTCATGATTCTCGCAGGTGGAATGGGGAGAACTTGGCATTTTACTCCACCCACCCACCCCACCCCCTGGGACTCTGATATGCAAATTTGAAGGAATTATGGAAAATGCCCGCTTCCTAATTCCAAAGCTGGTGTACTAGACAAAACACTAATTTGTGTCTATCTACGTTCACTTCAACATGGAGCTTTTAAAGTTACAGGCAGGATAACTGAACAAATAAAATATTTGCTGGTGTATTCTTGGGTACAACCTGTCTGTGGTTTACTTTCACACTACCTATGGTAGGTATGGAGTTGCATGGCTAATAGGCCATCTTGTGCATTCCTATGAGCAGAAAGCACCATTAGATTGCCACTACATGTAACGGGATTTTGGACAAGTGGCCATTAGTGTAACAAATTTGTCCAGATGTTCATGGCCATATTTCCATGTGGCAGTCCTCTCCCCTTCCCTAAAAGGTAACGAACTTTGAATGAAATGGCTCTGAATTAAAAGATCTTAATCATAAAGTGAAACAACTTGGGTTATTCTAAACTTACTAAAATTATGTCATGTTCTTATTGCTTCCCTTGTGGGGATGTTTTGCATTGCTGGTGAGCTCTGGCCATTGAAGTCTTACTTGTTTTTAGGAGTCCCTTATAATGCATGCTTCCATGCACCACTGTCTAAGGGCTATGCCGTAAAAGCATGCAAGATTTCAAAGGAGCTGGTATGTGGAGAGAAGGAGAGCTGCTAGGCCCTACTGAGAAGTCCACTAAAGGTAAGTGGGACATGAAATAAGGAAGGTTGTTTGCCTCTATGGAGATATGAAGGGAAAGTATCTACCTCCTCTGCCTTGTACATCCCTGTTTTATCCCATATCTTCTCACCTTAGTCTGATGGTCCCTTGTACAACTCTATTAGCTTTCTGAGAACCTGTGTTTTTCCTGGTCTAATAATGCACTGAGATTTGTCCTGGAAATTAGATATCTAGGTTGAGCTGCTGTCTCCAGAAGGGAAAGAATGCAGTGTAAATAACAGCAAGATTGGGTGGGTGCGAAAAACATGTTCAGCCCATGTTAGTGTTGTTGAGTCACGTGCTAGCTGGGAGATGGTGGCTACCTGGTAGTACTGCCAAGACTCCTATTCACAACTAGAAAAATAGAGGTATGGGGGCTGCTTCTTCTCCCCCCAGACCACATCTATGTGGACTAGCTACCTGTGGGACTCTGCAAGGTTTGATGTTTCACACATAGCCAGACAGCTTCCTCTAGAGGTACCATCTGCCAGCGTTCTCATTGCTGGCTTTTGGCTTCTCAACATGGGGCTGTTGGAACTCCACAGCTCTTAAAGATCTTTTGACACCTCCATTCTCACTGTGGTTTCCCCTCAGCGGTTCAGTGCCCAATATCTCCCTCTTTCCCAGGGTTCCAGCCACTGAATTCTGTCAGAAGGCTCATAGACACCTTCTCATAGCACCTGAAGCTTTTAACGGTGAGCATGATTAACGGTGGGACTGGTGGATTCTCCATTTCTCAAATCCTTCAAATCAAGACTTGGGTTCCTTTCTGGAAGGTATGCTTTAGTCAAATTATTCACGCAATACAGGCATAACTAGGTGAAATTCCATGGCCTGTTGTACAGGAGGCCAGATTAGACCTCAATGGTCCCTTCTGGCCTTACCATCTACTCCTTGAACTTGCTCCTTATTCTCAGCAAGTTGCAGCTCCCCATTTTGCTGGTGGCCAAAGGAGAATGAGCTCAGTCTGCGTCTGACACATCATGACCACGAAGAAACCACTTCTCTTGCGCTGTCTGTCCAGCCCTCTTGCCTTGGAAGTGTGCCAGCGGGGGGGGGCGGACCCTGGTTATAACCTTCCTGGCTGGGGCGCCTCTTTTCACTCTTAACTATTAAATTCTCACCTGGCTGAGACATTAATCTAGACGCCTTATGACTGAATGGGCTCTTGTAAATAGCTGCTTGTTGGGCACCAGCTGAGAGGTTCATTGGTGTGCGCTGCCTCCCCGGCAATGCAGAGTTGAGGCCTGATCACCAGAAACCTATAAATGGAATATTTTTTGTAACTTCTTTCTCCGGCTCCCTTCTCCAATTAAGATCTCTTATTAAACTTGAATAATAAATGTATCACTAAATACAGTGCCATTCCATCTCCTAGTGCCCCAGCCATTCTTCGGTTGGCATAGATACGCCACCAGTTTAATCTTTTCAAGCTTCTTAAACCTCCAAGGATACCGATGTAAACACAAGATAATGTGTGGTAACAACACATAGACTAGGGGTTCTCAAACTGGGGGTTGGGACCCCCTCAGGGGATCACAATGTTATTACATGGGGGGTCGAGCTGTCAATCTCCACCCCAAACCCTGCTTTGCCTCCAACATTTATAATGGTGTTAAATATATAAAAAAAAGTCTTTTTAATTTATAAAGGGGGGGCTCGCACTCAGCGATTTGCTATGTGAAAGGGGTCACCAGTAAAAAAAAAAAAAAAAAAAAAGTTTGAGAGCCACTGACATAGACGCTGTTTGCCCCTGAATTCCTGCTTGAGTGGTGCTCTCATTTAAAATATACTCTCTGAAAAATTAATTGTAGTTTACGCACTATGCTGAAAGCTTAATTTGTAGCTTAGTGCCCAGCCAGGGGTGTGCAGGAAAACAGGTTTGTGCCCTAGAGAGTTTGCAATCTAGATAGACATGTGGAGTTAATGGGGCATGGGGAATTTAAATAACTGACACCAACGTTCCTGGGTTATTAGTGAACTTAATTGGCAAGAGGTTTCGTAGCGTGCCTCATCTGTCTCATTTGTACATTACGAACCTAGGGCTACCAACCCGTGTATAAAATGAGCTAAGGCTTTCCCTTCTCTTTTTGAGGCATTGTTCTTCTAGTTTAAACCTACCTGCTGCTTTGGCACTTCTATTCTGGTTAATTTCAGCCCAGGAGGAGTGCTTGTGTCTGAAACTCTTGGTTTATTCCCTAAGCCTGTCTACAGTGCGTCAAGCTGGATCCAGAGGAGTGACCATCCTGGCCACGTAGTGAGGGGAGGAAAGAAATTGCCTTTCCCCACAGATCTAAAAAACATCAAACAATCCCACTCCTGTGCTGTGGGGAGGGAGTGGAGGAAAGATCTCATTGCTCCTTCCTCACAGAGCTCTTGGTAAGTAATCCACCTGCCTCCCACCCCCTAAAGGGTGAGGTGAAGTAAGGCATGGAGAGGCGAAGTCAGTTCCCACTGAGAACAGATGCCCTGTCTTAGCTCTAACCACTAATGGCAGGATTCCAAAGGGTTGTCAGTTAGACACTACTGTGTGTGGCTTATTTTTGCTCTTAGCCATTAGGATGGTCCTAGAACATTGTATCTTGTAAGATGCTGAGGACATCCAGGAAGAGGGAAGGCAACTCCTACATGAGGGAATTCTGCAAAGTGCACTATCTTCACCCTACCCCTTTCAGTTTGGCCTCCATGCACCTCCTCCAAGGTACAATCCATTCTGACTCCGCTCCAGTTTGAGCTTTCAAATCTGACCCCCTACTTAATAGGTCAAGGGGAAACGGGCTAGGAATGAGCTTCCCGAGGGGCAGAGTGGATTCAGGGTGAAGATCTTGAAAGTGATAAACCTGAACAATGCACCCTCCCCTCCAGGACTTTAGAGGAGGTGAGTAAACAAGTTTTAATTCTGGTAAGAAACTTCCTCCTCTCCTAAAAGACAGAGGGGTGTCTGGGCTCAATTTTCACTCAGTCTCTCTCTCCAACCTGCTTGACTGGTGGGAGTGGCGTGAAGGTGATAGGGCAGAAAGGGATGCATTCAGTCATTCAACGGTTTTCCCTCTGGTCTGTTTAAAGAGCAAATGTGACTATTCGGAGTGCAAGGAGGCTGCTGGCTGTCCTACGGCAGCTGGAACATGCAGGGGAGAGATCGTACAGGGCTCCAAGTCATCAGGCCCAGAGTGCAGATATATTTTACCTACATCCAGTCCAGCTGTGATTCTTCCTCTTCCCAGCCCCACACACCAAACTCCTTCCCTTGTATCCTTGGGCTGGGGTGTAGCTTTTTTTTTTTTTTTTTTTTTTTTTTAGAGTCCCATTCTGCCTTGTAGAAGGGCATGGCTACACTTGCGGATGTAGAGCCCTGGGAGTTAAACCAGCCCTCAGAGAGCACAGCAGGGGAAGCGCTGCAGGCTGTCCACACTGTCTGATTCAAGCGCACTGGCATGGCCACATTAGCAGCTCTTGCAATGGCCATAGAGGGGGAGTGGATTGTGGCAGCTATCCCGGCATGCAAGTGGCTGCAATGTGCTTTTCAAATGGGGGAGGGGGGAGAGTGTGACAAGGAGTGTTGTGTGCATGCGTGGGGGGAGAGTGGGTTTTGGGGGGCTGATAGCATGTTAGCATGTGGTCTTGTAAGTTCAGACAGCAGCAGACCCCCCTCCCCCCGCCTCTCAAGCAGCATTCCACAGTAATGGGTTGCTTTGTCCCGGAGCAGATAAGCAGCGGGCTGTCAGAAATGCAGCTTTGAAAGGGGATATCCACATGCCTGCAGCCAATTCCAAACAATGACCAGAGTGGCCACTTGACTTCAGGGGATTATGGGACGTTTCCAGAGGCCGATCAGAGTGCAGTAATGCAACACCTCGTCCATGCGGACACCTGGGATTTCAACCGGGGCGCAGCAAGCTTTATGCGTCTTGTGGAGGTGGATTACCAGGAGCCCTCCAGCTGCAGAGTCCAGGTGCTCTAAGTGCCTTGCCAGTGTGGATGGGTCATGAGTTAGGGCGCCCGGGGCTGCTTTAATGCGCTCTAACTCGCAAGTGTAGCCATGCCCTAAGAGTTGTCATTCCTGTGATCCGCTATTGAATAACTAGGCTTGCTTTTCCCTGTGCTAGCCAAAGCATTTCCTCTGAAGTAGCAGGGCCAAGGCAGATACTTTGCTGCACGTGCCTGCTGGCTAGATCCTACATCTGCCAATTTTTTAAGTGCTCAACACCTCCAACTGGGCCAGGTCTTCAACACTGCTCAGCATTCAGCGGTTCTCATTGTATGTTGAGAATGGGCTCTGGGCTCCTATAAGTTCTAGTCCACGCCCTTTAAACAAACGCTGCCCAGAATCATAGTCTGGTTTCCTTTCTTGGTTGTTTTCCCCTGTGATCTGCGTGTCTGGGAGAGGAACAGAATTGACACCCTAGGAGCCCGGAGTTGACTAAGTAGCCAAAGAACAGTTGCACCAAAGAAACCAACTGTGCAAAATCTGCCCCCCCCGTCCCCCCAAAAAAGTGGCCCCGTCTACGTCAAGCTACAGTGGCCACCTTGTAGGGGGGAGCTAATTCTCTGTAGTGTGAGATTAACCCGGATGCTAGTAGCAGTGGATGGGGTATTTGATGTATAGACATCTGTCCACTGGGAACTGGCCTGAGGCCCCCTAGGCCACTGAGCAGCTGTCAAACGATTAGTTTAATTAACTAGTGACATCCTCTGGACGCATTGCCAATCTGCCCGGAAAGCCTCTCCTTGTAACTGTTACAGGCTGAATAGCAGAGTTGACATTTCTTTCAGGCTGGGCCCTCTGCAAGACCATAAGTGACAACTCTGCTGTGCTGTGCTGCCCAAATGTAATTAAAACCACAGGAAATCAAACGTTCGCTGATGTCTGCATGGGCTGCTTGAGGTTGTCTCTCTGGGTTGAGGGGTTTTGAAGTGTGCATAATACTGAGGTTTCTTTCTAAAATGCTCTGGGCTGGCACCAAGTGTCCATTCAAATAAGGCATGCAGCCTAATCCCCATTGTCAAGTGCTTTGGGAGCTATGGGTGAAAAGCACTATGTCAGACCTTGGGGGTAGCATTAGTAATCAGGCCGCCTTTGTCAGCACCCAAACCTCTTTCCAGATGTTGTCAGGTCTCCTGTGCTCAGCTGTTAATTTTTCCACTAAATATTTTGCTTAGTTCTGGGAGATAACCATGATGATGAAGCTTCTGGTTGATACAAGGCCTTGCCTAAACCTAGTCTGTGTTCGCAAAAAGAAAAGGAGTACTTGTGGCACCTTAAAGACTAACCAATTTATTTGAGCATAAGCTTTCGTGAGCTACGAAAGCTTATGCTCAAATAAATTGGTTAGTCTCTAAGGTGCCACAAGTACTACTCTTTTTTTTTTTTTGTGAATACAGACTAACACGGCTGTTACTCTGAAACTAGTCTGTGTTATAATCCCTAGCTTTTATAGTCCTCTTCAGCAGTTGATCTTAGTGATTTTCAGCATCATTATCCCCATTTTACAGGTGGGGAAACTGAGATAAAGGGAGAGAAGTGCCTTGCCCAAGGTCACCCAACAGGGAAGAGGCTAAGCCAAGAATAGACTTCTGGTCGCCTGAATTCCAGTCCAGTGCTCTATCCACTAGGAAACACTGCCTCCCTAAGCTGCTTTAAACTAGGGCAAACCCCTTTGTATCAGTTTAAATCTATTCTATTGATTTAACTTGTATCTGTGAATGTACTAACACAAGGTAAACTGCTATAAGCTAGGTTCAAAACCCCAAAAGCAGTGTCTATACAGTGCTCAGATTTAACCAAATTCATTTAAAATAACACCTTTTGTTAAACCAGTGCAACTCTGGGTGTAGACAGGGCCTAACTAAGAAACACCTCTTCCCCATGCTTATGCAACTTTGGTCACTGTTTTTAAAGAGACAATCTTCAGTGATACCTTTTGTTCTGTCTGCACAGTACAGTTGGGTCCTGGTCTGTGAGGAGGGCTCCTAGGAATTACAATAATCCAAATAAACATCTGGGGCTCCTGGGTGTTACAAATACAGGATACTATCAGAATAGGAGCAACTGTTAGAAATGCTATTTTTAGGAGTAACTTTTCTAAGAGGCATGGAGGCTATAAAACCATCTTGAAGCAGTGAGGTTATAGATCAGGCCTCTGCTTAGCCACAAGAGGGTGCTAGCGTAACAGGAGCTAAGAGGCTCTGAGTAGCACAGTAAAGGACCTTTTCAGTAAGTAAGCTGTAGCTCACGAAAGCTTATGCTTAGTCTCTAACGTGCCACTAGTACTCCTTTTCTTTTTGTAAATTAAAAAGCACTCATGTAAGAGCTGTCCATTATACAAATCAGGTTTTGAATCAGTTGTACACAATGAGACCCGTTCCACAGGTTGCACAGTCTGGCCCATGAGCTAGCCTGTAGGTCCTAGGGAGCTTCATTTATTTAGAGCATAGCCTGGGATCTGCTGAAATCCAGAGCCTAAAATCGGCCCTGAAGCCAGGCTCCGTTAGGAGAACGGAGAGGATAAATTGCTTCAAATAAATTATTAGGTGAATTTAGCCTCCTGCCTGTGCAATGTCCCTGAGCATATTGTGATTCTCTTCCATTTATTAGATACGCTTCTCTGAACTGCCCCCCTGCTCGGGCCATGGATTGGTTGCAAATCGTTTGCTGTGACTATGTGAAGCTAAGTCTGATTGGGGTGAGGAATGGGTTGTGATTGGTCACATAGTATCATTTCTGTACCCTCTCCCCTAACTGGCTGCCCAAAACTCCTATAATGGGGAGGATGGATTGACAAAGTCTCCCTGGGGCTCTCAGGGAATGAGGCGAGTTAGGGGAAAGGAGCAGAGAAATAGTGGTAGGGAATGCAAGAAATCCTTACACTTCTCTTTCTGGTCACACAGGCCTTGCCCCGCAGGCATCCTGCCCAAAACTAGACTAAAGCACACTCAGAACCCCTGTACTAGGCCTTAAACTTAAAGGCAACGCGACCCCCTTCTGACAACAAAAATTACTACACAATCCCAGGAGGGACTGAAGCCTGAGTCCCACCTGTCTGGGTTGTGAGGGAGGGGAAGCTGAAGCCCCAGGTGGGAGGCTAGTCCCATGAGCCACGCCAACCAAGGCTGAAGCACTTGGGCTTCGGCCCGACCCTGGGCGGTGGGGCTCTGGCTTTGGCCCCAAGCCCCAGCAAGTTTAACACCAGCCCTGATGACCCCATTAAAACAGGGTCATGACCCACTTTGGGGTCCCAACCCACAGTTTGAGAACAGCTGGCCTAGAGGCACAAACAGGGCTCCTTGAAACCCTGGCCCTGCCCCTCTCCCCCAACTTGGAGTGGTAGTGATGGGGGGGGGGGGCTACTCCTGCCCAGAGGGGTGGAGAGGGCAGCAAAGGGTCTCTTCTCTCTTTCCTCCCCCATACATTCCAGGTGCTAAAGTACCTAGTGGGGTGGGCCCGCTGCACACTTCTTCGGCCGCACACAGAGGCCTCCTCTGGAATGGTGTTGACATCTGCCCCCCTCTCCCCAAAAGTATGGCTGCCAAGTGTCATGTACTCAGCAGCCCTGTCGCGCCGGCCTGCATCTCAGCAGCATCCTTCGCCATCCAGCCCAGGACGGGGTGCCACTGTGCTCTCTGACCTCTAGAGGCTGCTCTGGTGCCTGCTGAGTGCATGGGGGCGGGGAGGGGAGTCTTGGCCTTGGCGAGGAGGGGAAATTGGTGGTAGAATATCTTGCAATCCTGGCCAAAAATCCTAAAAGCAGCCCAGGGGCTGGCCTCGGTGCCGCACTGACAGCTGCAGTGTTTGCTGTAGGGATGTTATGCAATTGCAGCTGGGATGCGAGGTGGGGCTCAGTGATTGTGAATGGGGAGGCAAATGTCTACCAGAGACACCCAGATGGTGTATTCCAATGTGCTTTCTGCTGTAGGCTAGCCTGAGCCCCCCACCACGCCAGGCTGGGGAATGTGATGGTGTAGCCCACAACATTTGGAAATGCCCAGACCAAATATTGGGAGGGGCAGTTTCCCCAGTGCTGTATCGGCTGTGATTTTCCCTTCCCTGCCAGGACAATGCAGCAAGCTGGCTGCACGGGCAGAAGGGTTTGGGAAAATGAGACCAACAAACAGCCAATGCTGCTAAACCTGTGTCTGCAGGAGGCCCTCAGCTCCAACCATCATGGACTGTCAATCAGCAGGGTGATGTTTACTGCTCATGCTCCAGCGCCATGTAGCCTGTCAGATGGGGCAGCTCATATGGCCTGAGAGCTGTGTGGGAGTAATAACTTGGGCCCCCTGGGAAATCAGCGTGTCCCTGTTTGACTGGCTGCTACCCCTAGCCATCTCCCTTTATTGGTGACTGTAAGTGGGAAGCCTGGTTAGTGCATAGAGCAGAATTCTGCCACCCCCGTTGCCCCATTCTCCTAACTTCCTTTGCAGACAGACCCACCAGTTCTGGACTCTCTCTCCCCTGCTCTGGATAACTATACACAGGAACCTCAGAAACTCCCTGGCAGGAGAAGTTGGGAGAAGGCATGGAGTGAATCGTAGATCTCACTGCCAACGGGGTGGTTCTTCAGGAGGCCCAAATTTGATTGACCTGGCTATGCCATTAAGTGTCTTGCACTCCCTATAGCACAGTGTATGTGCCTGGCATGTGTGTGTCACCCAGTGAGCACATAGTGGGGCAGCATTAAAGCTTCTCCAGCACTCCTTTGAGGTGACTTGCGTTTTGGGGGGGACACGGTAAAAATGTTCATTTCCATTCCCTTTGATCTGAGGGAAATTAAATGGTTTCTGTTTGAATCTGCTCAAAATGATCTTTTGATTCTGTTGAAAAATAGGGAAACGCTGCAAGAAAAAATCAAATGAAATGCAGTGTTGTGTGTCACTTGGAAACTTCTGTGGGAAACAATTCCCACACTTCAACCAGCCCCCAGTGAAACTGACAGCAGAGCGAGAGTGGCTTGTTTCAGCTGAACTTAAACCTGTCTCTAACCATAAGAGAGTAAGAATAGCCATAGTGGGTCAGAGCTATGCTGCATCCAGTCCAGTGTCCTGTCTCTGACAACGGCCAGCGCCAGAGGCCTCGGAGGGAATGAACAGAACCAGGACACCACCCCCTGTCCTCCAGTCCCAGCTTCCCGCAGTTGAATCAGCTTAAACTAAGCTGACAGTAGCCGGGTTTGTAGCCGTTTAAGAGGATCCACCCAGCCTTTTGCACTGGTTTAACTAACGCCATTTTAGATCACACCTTGAGTGAAACGGGCGCAACTCGGAGTATGGACCAGCCCTGCATTAAATGATCAGAAAAGTAAAGCTACTCCTCTGTCAGTCACAGGTGAGAGAGGGGACGATGGGAACTGGTGGCTGGCTCAGGGTGTTACCCCTCCCCACCCAGTAAGAGTGGAGGATGAGCAGCATGGCTGGAGTAATAATAATAACTCATTCTTGTCTAGCACGGTTCATCAGAAGATCTCCTAGCACTTGACATTTTCCAGATGGGGAAAGAGGTACAGAGCGGTGACTTACTCAAGGTCATCCAGCACGGAATAGAACCCAGCTCTTCTGAGCTGCCGTCTAGGGCTCTGCCCACGAGGCTACACTGCCTCTCAGCTGATGAGGGAGCACTAAGGGAGAGATGGGGAGCCAAAGGGGAAAGCTGGGGGGTAGCAGTTGGTAGCAGAGCTGAGGGAATCGGAAGAAGCTACTGGGGACAAGAGGCAGGTGGGAGCTAGATGGGCCAGGGAGTCTAAGGGTGAGCAGTGAGAGCTGGTGCCAAGCTGGCTGGCTGTGGGAGGGGCTCGGAGAAGGCGCTCTCTGGCTGGAAGCAGCTGAACGCTGCACTGGCGAGAGTGTTTGCACACGTGTGAGGCACCCAAAGAGTCGTGCCCTTCAGCTTGCCAATTCCAGACCCCTTCTGCTCTGGAGAGGGTTTGCAAATGCTGCCGAAGTGAGAGCGTGCGGGCTATTTCCATGGAGCTCTTGTGCCCAGAGGAATGTTGCTCTGAAACGTCTTGATTTCTTCTGCCCTGGGAGAGGCTGCATCTTTTGCCGGCCCAAGATTAGAGCTGGTGCCAGAAGCACTGGGACGGAGGCGGCGCAGGGAGTGCTGCCTCTGGATTAGATGATTGTTTGGTTTGGTTTTCTTGGGCTGTTTTACGAGGAATCGGTAGGAGAGATGAAACTTCTCATCCTGGGCAGTTTGATTAGTCAGGAAAACAGAAGCCAAATTCCAAGAGCTGGAGGAAGCGGGGCATGGAAGGGGATTGGACACAGCTGTGATAGATTTGCTATCACAGTGTCACGGCAGGTCTGTAGTGTATGAATACTAGAAGCAGGGATACTCTGCACTACAGACAGTCATGGCATAAGCAGCAGAAGACACATACAGGCAGGAGACCTCTCTGTATTCTTTGATCTCTGCATTTACTTGCACTTTTCATGTCCCTGGGTCTCACGGGGCCAGTAGTGGCCAAAAGCCACTTTTATTATAGTGGGGCAAACCTGAACATTGTTATTTCCTGGTTTTTGGGTCCTTAACGTGGCAACCTTTAATCTTCCCGTCAAGTAGCTTCTGGATGGAATTTCCTAGTTTCCTAAAAAACAGGAAACATGAATTCCATAATCCTGAAATATTGGTCCAGAGCCCCCCTGAATGCTCTGTGCCACACAGGCTGGGCTGAGAGCCCTGGAAGAGCTGCTGAGGCTACAAGCTACATTGCGAGACTCCCATTGATTCCAGTGGGGTTTGGATTAAACCCTAGGTCCACCCTTTCACCAAGTTACTCACCATGCATGAGCTATGATTTTCAGACCCTTGTGGCCTGGGGGGAAATGGATCAACGTTGGCTGGAACACAGAGACTCTTCTCCTCGCTGAAGGCTATTTTCCTGACTTTCTCTGTGGCCTTGGGTGAGTTCCTTAAGTTTTATGTACCTTGGTTTTTCCTCCTGCTAATCAGGGCTAGTGATGATAAAGTTCTTTGAGGGCCCTGGAGGGAAGATGACATGTGCTGTAGCAGTGTGGTGGTGTTACAGAACTCTAAAATGTTACCAACACTTAGCACTTCTCAGCTGAAAATTTTGCCCCCTTTCAGTGGGACAATGAGAGACCAATGGTCCATCTAGTACTAGTCCTGTATCCTGTCTCCAACAGTGGCCAGTGCTAGATGTATAAAACAGCCAGAATTCATTGATGCAACATGCTAAGTCCAGAGAAAGCATCTTTTTGTTGTTGTTGTTCAACCGTATTGTTCTGGCTGAGCCTGGGGGTGGTTCACCATGGTCCAATGGTGTCGTAAGGGTCAGCTGTATTCCCCCACACAGGCCTGGGGCAAGGGGTGAGAGAAGTCCTGAGACAGAGCCAGACAAATGCAGAATCAAGCAAAAAGAGCTATTCACGAATGTTCTAGGGCTGTGGTCCTCAAACTTTTTTTTTCGCGGACCACTTGAAAATTGCTGAGGGTCTTGGCGAACCACTTAATGATCTTTCCAAATGTTGTTTGTACCGTTAGCTAACTATTGTAAAGCGCTTTGGATAAAAGCACTATATAAAAAAACCCTTTAATAATAATGTTTTTTTGTTCTAGAAATAAAAGCACACAACTCATCTTTTAATATCAGGAGACTTACCTTTTCTAATGCAATGGATGTGCCTTCTCTCCCACCGAGCTGGGGCTGGGAAGGAGGGGGGGGTCTCCCCCACTGCGGCAGCCCCCGAGCTGGGGCTGGGAAGGAGGGGGGGGTCTCCCCGGCAGCTGCAGCCCTGGAGCTGGGGAAAGTAGTCTCATTCTCTGGCTGCTGCAGCCCTGCATGTCCCAAATTCCCCCCACCCCCTCTTCTCATCCCACTGCCCCCTCCCACCTACTCCCTATTCCCCCCAAGGCCACCACCTGACATGTGCATCTTCTCCAGGGTCCAGGCACCTAATTAGTGGAGCCACGCCTGTGTGGTTCCACTAATTAGGTGGGTCGCCCTTCATTCTCTTGTGTGCCACCATCCAGGTGTGCACCTTAGAGGGAACTATCGGCGGACCACAGTTTGAGAAACTCTGTTCTAGCGAATAAAACCTGCAGCTTCTTTTTGCTGGGACTTGCAGCCCCACTTCTGTGTAAACAAAGAGGGCCTAACACAAAGCCCAGCCCCATCAATGGCAAGACTCCTCTTGGCTTCAGTGAGCTTTGGAGCAGACACCAAGGGAGTTTTTGTTCCCAAGAATACTCACACCAAGCAAAACCTTTGGGACTATGGATGTGGGTATATATTTATGAGAGGGAAGTGCCCCTGGGCCAGTCTTGAAATGCTCTTTATTTTCAGTGCAGTAGAGTCATCCAATGATGACAAGCCCACTGTGAATGGATTGCAGACAGAAAAGGGCGCACCTCCTATTCCATGAAGCTCATCCAAGCAGGCATCCCAAACAATCCCATGTGACTAGGCTCAGGGCACAAAGAGCCAGCACTCAGTTGGCAGATAAACCCCAGTTTTTTCCCAGCCTTTTTGAAAAATGAACAAATTAGTAAAAATAAAATACAACTTCAAAAAATCCAGCCGCTGTGAGTACCATGGGAACAGGGAAAAGGACTCAGTGCTTCAGATTCACTGCAAAGAATATGCCCAGCTCTAACCTAGAGGAGAGAGAGGGCTGGGTGTTCCCTGTGGGAGCAGTTTGCCACTGAACAGTGATGACAACACTGATAAGGCTGCCGCATTGTGCCTCTGAGTTAGCTCCATGCCAAGTCTGAATCTTGGATGTATAGAGCTTTAAGAGCCTTTATTCTAATCAGGGTGTTTGTTTCCCCACATACTTTATCCAGGTTAGAAATCATTTCAATGCAGGTTTAAGACCCTATGAGTAAACTTTACAGGCCTTCCTTATCAGCAAGGAAACATTTAATTGGGTGAAATAATGGGCTTTGTGTAAGCAAGGGGATGGAAGTCTTGGGAATGTACTTCTTTATATGTTTTCAGTAGCAGTGGGGCAGAGCAGCAGTTTGGACCCAGATCTCGGAGGAGGGACAGTCCAGCCACTAATTTAGGGTTTGGGAGTCCTGGATTCAAGTCCCTGGGTGACCTTTGGTGAGTCACTACACAAAATGTGGAAACTAGTTAAATAGAAATTAAAAGAAACAGTCACAAGGGTAAAATGCCTGCAAATGACATGGAAACTATATGCCTGCAAATGACATGGAAACCACCATAATAGAGGCTCAAACTATATACATATCTATCCCAAATAAAGGGGGGAAAGGACCAAAAATGCCACCATGGCTAAACAGCAGATTAAAAGAGGCACTTAGAGGCAAAAAGGCATCCTTTAAAAATTGGAAGTTTCAAATCCTGCTCAGGAAAATAGAAAGGAGCATGAACTCTGGCAAGTCAAATGCAAAAGTATAAAAAAGGCCAAAAAAGAATTCGAAGAGCAGCTAGCAAAAGACACACAAGCTAACAGCAATTTTTTAAAGTACATCAGAAGCAGGAAACCTTCCACAAAATCACTGGAGTCACTGGATGATCAGGATGCTAAAGGAGCGCTCAAGGAAGACCAGGCTGTTGCAGAGAAGCTACATGAATTCTTTGTATTGGTCTTCACTGCAGAAGATGTGAGGGAGATTCCCTACTTGAGTCATTCTTTTTATGTGATAAATCTGAGGAACTGTCCCAGACTGAAGTGTCAATAGAGGTGGTTTTGGAACAAATTGATAAATTAAACAGTAATAAGTCATCAGGACCAGACGGTATTCACCCCAGAGTTCTGAAGGAACTCAGATATGAAATTGCAGAACTACTAACTGTGGTATTCACCTGGTGGCTGAGCTTGGTGACTTTGTTCTGACCCACAACCATTTCAGATTTGGGGACAATTTATACCTTCAAGTCAGTGGGACTGCTACGGGTACCTGCATGGCCCCACAGTATGCCAACATTTTTATGGCTGACTTAGGACAACGCTTCCTCAGCTCTCATCCCCTAATGCCCCTACTCTACTTGCGCTACATTGATGACATCTTCATCATACAGACCCACGGGAAGGAAGCCCTTGAAGAATTCCACCTGGATTTCAACAATTTCCACCCCACCATCAACCTCAGCCTGGACCAGTCCACACAAGAGATCCACTTCCTGGACACTACAGTGCAAATAAGTGATGATCACATAAACATCACCCTATCCCGGAAACCTACTGACTGCTCTACTTACCTACATGCCTCTAGCTTCCATCCAGGACACATTACACTATCCATTGTCTACAGCCAAGCCCTAAGATACAACTGAATTTGCTCCAGTCCCTCAGACAGAGACAAACACCTTCAAGATCTTTATCAAGCATTCTTAAAACTACAATACCCATCTGGGGACATGAGGAAACAGATTGACAGAGCGAGACAGGTACCCAGAAATCACCTAGTACAGGACAGGCCCAACAAGGAAAATAACAGAACACCACTGGCCATCACGTACAGCCCCCAGCTAAAACCTCTCCAGCACATTATCAACAATCTACAACGTATCCTCACTCTCACAGACCTTGGGAGGCAGGCCAGTCCTCGCTTACAGACAGCCCCCCAACCTGAAGAAAATACCAGCAACTGCACACCACACCACAGAAACACTAGCCCAGGAACCAATCCCTGTAGCAAACCTCGTTGCCTACTCTGTCCCTATATCTACTCCAGCGACACCATCAGAGGACCCAACCACATCAGCCACACCATCAAGGGCTCATTCACCTGCATGTCTACTAATGTGATATGTGCCAGCAATGCCCCTCTGCCATGTACATTGGCCAAACTGTCCCTACATAAAAGAATAAATGGACACAAACTGGACATCAGGAATGGTAACGTACAAAAGCCAGTAGGAGAACACGTCAATCTCCCTGGACATTCTATAACAGATTTGAAAGTAGCTATACTTGAACAAAAAAACTTCAGAAACAGACTTCAAAGAGAAACAGCAGAACTAAAATTCATTTGCAAATTTAACACCATTAATTTGGGCTTGAGTAGGGACTGGGAATGGCTGGCTCATTACAGAAGCAGCTTTGCCTCTCCTGGAATTGACACCTCCGCATCTATTGTTGGGAGTGGACTACATCCACCCTGATCGAATTCGCCCTGTCAGCACTGGTTCTCCACTTGTGAGGTAACTCCGTCTCTTTGTGTGTCATTTATATAATGCCTGCATCTGTAATTTTCACTCCATGCATCTGAAGAAGTGGGTTTTTTACCCACGAAAGCTTATGCCCAAATAAATCTGTTAGTCTTTAAGGTGCCATCAGACTCCTTGTTGTTTTTGTGGATACAGACTAACACGGTCTGATATTTAACTGTGGTATGTAACCTAAGGCTTAAATCAGCCTCTGTACCAGATGACTGGAGAGTAGCTAATATAACACTGATTTTTATAAAAAGGGCTCTAGAGACGATCCTGGCAATTACAGGCCGGTAAACCTAACTTCAGTACCAGTGGGTGAATTGGTTGAAACTAGAGTAAAGAATGGATTTATCAGACACATAGGTGAACATGATATGTTGAGGAAGAGTCAACATGGCTTTTGTAAAGTGAAATCATCCCTCCCCAGTCTATTAGAATTCTTTGAGGGGATCAACTAGCATGTGGACACTTTTGTATGTATAGTTGGTACTATGTTTTCCACTCTTCATTACTTCACACTTACCATGATGAAATTGACAAGGTCCCATACCAAAGGCTCTTAACCAAAGTAAGCAGTCATGAGATAAGAGGGAAAGTCCTCTCATGCATCAATAACTGGTTAAAAGATAGGAAACAAAGGGTAGGAATAAACGGTCAGTTTTCACAGTGCAGAGAGTAAGTAGTGGGTTTCACTAAGGATCTGTACTGGGACCAGTTCTGTTCAACATTAATAAATGAGCTGAAAAAGGGGTAATCAGTGAGGTGGCAAAATTTGAAGACAATACAAAACTACAGGAGCCAGTTAAGTCCAAAGCTGACTGTGAAGAGTTACAGAAGGATCTCACTAAACTGGGTGACTTAGCAACAATATGGCAGATGAAATTTCATTTTGGTAAGTGTGAAATAATGAACACTGGAAAACATAATCCCAAGTTATACATACAAAAGGATGAGGTTTAAATTAGCTGTTGCCACTGAAGAAAGATCTCTGAGTCATTGTGGATAGTTCTCTGAAAACATCTGCTTAATGTGCAATGGCAGTCAGAAAAGCTAACAACGTTAGGAACCATTAGGAAGGGGACAGATAACACAGAAAATATCATAATGCCACTCTGTAAATCCATGCTATGCCCACACCTTGAATAGTGCGTGCAGTGCTGGTCACCCCATATCAAAAAATATATATTAGCATTGGAAAGAGTACACAGAAGGGCAACCAAAGTGATTAGGGGTATAGAACAGCTTCTGTATGAGGTGAGGCTAAAAACACTGGGACTGCTCAGCTTAGAAAAGAGACGACCAAGGGGGGATATGCTCGAGGTCTATAAACTAAGGACTGGTGATTTGAAATGAATAAGGAAATATTGTTACCCCTTCACCTAACTCAAGAATGAGGGGGTCACCCAATGAAATGAATATGGAGCAGGTTTAAAACAAAGATAAGGAAGTACTTCTTCACACAATGCACAGTCAACCTGTGGAACTCATTGCCAGGGGATGTTGTGAAGGCCAAAAGTATAACTGGATTCAACAAAGAATTAGATACATTCATAGAGGATAGGTCTGCAGTGGCTATTAGCCAAGATGGTCAGGGATGCAACACCTTGCTCTGGGTGTCCCTAAATCTCTGACTGACAAACGTGGCCATGGACAACAGGGAATGGATTCTGTTCTGTTCATTCCTTCAGAAGCAGCTGGCACTGACCTCAGGATATTGGGCTAGGTGGAGGATTGGTCTGACCCAGCTCGGCTGTTCTTAGGATTTTTATTTTGACTTTATATTCCACAGATGGTGGTAAGGGCTGGAGGGCTTTGCCTGAGTAACAATGTCCAGCCATTTGAGAGAGGCTGGAAAGTGACTGAGCCCGGACAATGGAGCTTCCCCTGGCTAGACCAGTGGGGCTAACTCGGCTCAGATCACTAGTGACTGAAAGACTTTCTGCTCGCCAGCCTGCACCACCCAGCTGCACCCTGGTGCTGGAGGGCTCCGCCCGGTTCCCAGTCAGTGTCTCCAGCTTGCAAAGACCCAGCAGCACCATTTGGTGGCTGAGCATCTCAGCTGAAAAAGGCCAAGCCTTGAGTAAGCCAAGCCATGGAGGCTGAAGGATCTTGTCAGCCTCAGGCCTGACCCCTCCAGGGTAAGGGGAGCTGCGCTGGGGTGCGCAGCCTGGGAGGGAAGCCTGCCTTGGGTCACACCTGTTCTGTGACTTAAGAGTCCTTCATCTTCCAGGGCTGCCCCTGCAGCTCTGGGTCCACAGGTGGATTTATAGGGGTGAGGGAGCCATGCCCACCTCAGCTCCAGCCCCACCCGGCTTGGCAAAAGAGGCAGCGCAGGGGCTCCAATGCCCAGCCCCGCATGGAGTTTGGGGCACACGCGCGGAGGCGGCCAGGGTGCCCCAGGCCGGGCTCGCAGCGGAGGGGGTGACTGCAGGGAAGGCGCGTGAGGCTCGCGCCGCCTCCCCTCCCCGGAGAGCCCCGGCGTGGGCGGGGGCGGTGCTGGGAGCCCGGCGGGCACGCGGGGGCGGGCCCCTGCAGGCCGGGCGCGGGCGGGCGGGCGCGCCGGGAGGAGCGCGGGGCTGGCAGCGCCACACACGGAGCGGCGGCGGGCGAGGCTCGGCGGCGCGGCGCGCGTGTGTGGACGGAGCAGGGGGCGCGACGCCTGCTCAGCCCGGAGCCGAGCTCCCGGAGGCTCGCAGCCCGCGCCTCTGGCAGGGGGCGGCGGCGGCGGGGGATGCCGCGGGGCTGGCGGCTGCCCAGGCCGCGGGGGGCGGCTCCGTGAGGCGCCCGAGCCCAGCCGCGGAGTTCGCAGGCGGTCCGCGCTGCACCGCAGTCCCGGGCGAGGTAAGCGGGCGGCCTCGGAGCAGCGCTGCAGGCGGGCTTCTCCCCGCGGCCAGGGGACCCCCCACCTCCCGCCGGGTTTGCCGGCCCAGCGGGTGCCCGCTTCCCGGCTCTGGCTGGCTCGGTGCGTGGGGCTCGGCTGGGGCGGGCTCCCCGGGACGCCTCATGCAGGGAGGCGAGCGGGGCGGGGTGGAGCCCCCGAGCGTCCAGGGGCGAGCAGCCGGGGACGGTGCAAGGAGCTGCGGCGGGAGAGCAGCTCCCGGGGACGGGGCGTGCAGCGAAGGGCTGGTGCAGCGCCCGGCCGCTCCCGCCCCCCGCGCGCTGCCTGCACCGCGCCGAGGCAGGTGCAGTCCCTTGCCCAGCAGCCACTGGCTTTCCCCGCAGACCCAGGGCCGGGCGTGACTAGCCAGAGCCCCCGCTTCTCGCGGCGGTTCAGGCTCCTGCGAAGTTTCAAGCTCCGGCCCGGGGCCCAAGGGCGGCATTTAGGCCGGGCTGCCACGCGGGGGCTCCCCTCCCAGCTGCCCACCCCAGCGCGGATCGGGGTGGGGGGTGCTGGGGGACGGGGCTGCGGGTGCTGTGTGTCGGTGCACCCCCGAGGTAGCGGGGTGCTGGGTCTCTGGCGAGGAGGAGGAGCAGTGCTCGCTCCAGCGTGGCGCTCCCTGGTTGAACGCGATCAGGGGCTTAGATACTTGCCCTCACACTTGGCACTGAGCTGCTTCTTCCCCGGGGGAGAGCCGGAGTGCTCCAGCTTCCTCTGGGAAGCCCCGGGGCCCGAGCTGGGACGTGTGAAATGCTGAATGGCCGGTGAATGACCACATCTGTGTGGGGGAATCCAGGGCCCCTGGTGGTGAGTGCTGTAGAGATGCTGCTAGGAGAGATTTCAGAGTAACAGCCGTGTTAGTCTGTATTCGCAAAAAGAAAAGGAGGACTTGTGGCACCATCGGATGAAGTGAGCTGTAGCTCACGAAAGCTTATGCTCAAATAAATTGGTTAGTCTCTAAGGTGCCACAACTCCTCCTTTTCTTTTTGCTAGGAGAGATGACTTTCTTCCCTATTCAGAAACATTTGAATATCTTAGGGGTTGTTCCTCAGTTGCGTGGAGTTGGGGACAAAGGTGGCTTCACACAACATTTATCCCCCTCCTCTGGGGCAGGTTCAGTCTGTCACAGTTTAGAGTAGCCTTGAGGCTGCAGGAAACTGCCTCTGGCTACAATGACCCTCAAGGGGCTGGTTCACCAGCTGGGGCAGCCACAAAGGAGGTGGAGATAAATCGGATCTACACTGCCAAGATTTCCCTGGTGCTGGGGCAATCTCCAGGAGGTCAGGTAAACCAACTTTATGCCCCTTGTAAGCTGCCAAAACCTCATGAAGGGGCTGGATCAGGGCTGAGAATTGACCCTCTGAATGTGCTGTGCTTCAGTGTGTTCTAGATTAAGGGGGGTTTAGGTCCGTAACTAACACATGCTGCTAGAACTAGGCTGGGTCTTACACACAGACACAAGGAGGTCACATTCTTTGCCTTTTACTGCCCCATCAACCTGCAGAAGCTGGGAAAAATGCAGGTCCATTTTTCAGAGACTTTCTAATGAAAGAGGCCAGCCTGCACCGTGATGGCTTGGAATCTCTTGGGAATGGCTGCAAGCTCAGCAATTCACGGAGAAGGGCTGGCTGCACCTTTGTAAGAATTTCAGCCCTCGTGCACCTGTGAGAATCCCTCCGGCCTCCTCTTGAACCTGATTGGCTCTTGTGTCTCAGGGTTCCATTTTTAAAGGAGGGAAAATCCTAAATCTTCCC
Source organism: Eretmochelys imbricata (assembly GCF_965152235.1). Classification (NCBI taxonomy): domain Eukaryota; kingdom Metazoa; phylum Chordata; order Testudines; family Cheloniidae; genus Eretmochelys; species Eretmochelys imbricata. Next base: position 19,692,864 of record NC_135577.1, read on the forward strand.
AGATAAATTCTTCCACAGCTTCTCCTGTTAACTCCTCCACATTGCCCTCCCAGACATTGCTGCATTTAACTTCCTTGGTGGGACGCAAACACACCCAGAGGGCAAGGCCTGCTTTGCATGCATGGAACCCTGGGCACTGTGCAAGAGGGAACACTTGAAACCGCCATCTTGTTTGCGTGCATGTTGGAATGCAGATTTTGGTGTGAACCACTAAGGAAAACATGGGGGTCAGTTCTAGTGGCAGGTGTTTGCCTTAGGGAATTTGGGCAAGGAAACGCCATTTTGGCAGTGGGAAGTATCCCCTCGTTGCTCACAGTAGGGCTAGTGAGCTGGTTAACAGCTGGACTATCCTCAGGGGGTGCTTGCCTGTGCACTTCCAGCCAGTACTTAATTTGTGCCAGGGCTTGCCAGGGCTCAGCCCCGGCACCTCTGGGGTTGCCACGTCACTTATGAAAGTAAAAAAAAAAATTGCTTGAGCCCTGGCACCTCTTTCATTATAAATTAAGCACTGCTTCCGGCCATCAGTTTGATGCTCAGTGTCAAGGAGGGACAGCTGTGACATGAATCCTCCTCCAGGTCACTCCCCCTTCACAAAGCCCTTCCAGACTCGGGCACTTGCCATTCATCTACTCTGCTTCCTCCTCTTCCCCCTTCCGAATGCACGTCCGCCACATTCACTAGTTTCAGCGGATGGAGGTGCTAGCTGCCCCAGGCACTGGGGAAGTTTCACCCCACGTGTGGGCAGGTGGTTTCTGCTGGGGGGCGGGCCACCTTCAATCAGCAGCTGGGGCTTTGCACTGTGAGAACCCAGGCCACAGAGGCAGTTGAATTGGTGTGTCCCCCACCATCCTGGCTACATCACTTCCCTGGCTTCAGTGGCCCCCACCCAATCCACACTGCGAGCACTTTGTGTAGCAAAGCTTCCCCACTCAGCAAACTCTCCGCAGCTGGTGCCTTGTGTGAGACTCAAGGCCTGTGTTATGCTACCATAAACCCATAAGAAAATCTAACGTGGACTTTTTGCTCAGCCCCCCCCCCCCCGCCCCGAGCCTGGCTTCTCTTTCCTAGTTGATCCTGCAGTGAAACCATAGTGCTGAGTTTCAGACAGAATTCGCTGTGTGGAAATGGGGCTGTGACTGCATTGCAGGGAAGGGAGCTGAGCTGGGAAGGAGAAACTTAAAGGGCTGAACTCGTATCAAAGAGGAGGATGGGAAGCAGTGACTTTGGCACCTGCCCAGAGGGAATTCCTGTTATGTAAGGGGGTGGTTGCCTAGTGATTATGGCAGGAGACTAGGATGTTAGGATACCTGGCTCTGACACTGATCCGCTGGGTGACTGGGGCAAGTCACTTGACTGGTGTATGCCTCAGTTTCCCCATAAGTGAAATGGGGATAGTGATGGGCCAGGCTGCAGGAAGACCTCCTCAAGGAATCATGTGGGAAGTATTTTCAGGACGGTGGTACACAAATATAGGGTACAGCCATGAAATACTTGCTAGCTTGCAGATACCCCATTATGGGGAGGTGCTCCTTTAGCCAATTCTGCTGCTTTCATTTGCTCTCTTGTCTTTAACAGCAATTGAGGTATGGGATGAAATGGAGAGGGGAGAGCTGGTGAAAGCAGGACTGTGCTACAGGGAAAGCACCTGTATATAGAACATCATGTGAAGATCTGGAGTGTGGATCCCAGTCAGTGGCACTGAATGGGGGGGGTGAGCTGGACAGCTGTTGGGACTATGAACGCAAGGTTGGGGTAGTGTCTGGGAGTTGAATGGCCTTCCCAGAATCGGAGGGTGGGGGCAGGTCATGGGGGGAGCATGCGGCGTTGATGGGGGGAGACGGATGGAAGGAGGAGGGAAGGGATGAGATTAAGTTATTGCTGATCTGTATCTGCAACCCATTGCAGGACCCTTTCAGGAGAGTGGATAGACAAGTGGTCCCCTCTCCTTCAGGCAGGAAGAACCCTCTTTACTGGGGTGAAGGGACGTACAGGTGAGAGTCTGGTTGCTTCCGGGTACCCCCTGCCTCTCACAGGGAGAGCAGGGGGGTTCTGTGCGGGAGCACTGCTCAGCCAGTCCAGGGAGCAGAATGAGGTGGGAGCTCCCCTCTGCTTTTAGCAGCTGTATATTCAAGCCCCGTGAGTCCTCAAATCCGGGCTGGAAATCTCCTGAGAAGAGGCTGTCTCATGAGATTCCCTCCAGTGCTTCCAGAGCAGCCAGCCTTGGCTGTGGCATCTCAGCCCTACAGTCTCTGCCTGGAGCCTGAGAGCTTGCTGGCACGTGGGACTGAACCAGCGTTTCTGAAAGCGGGATGCTCCTCAGGAAAGGTGCCATACCTCTTGTGGCTGAAGTTTCAGGTAGGACCTGAATGCCCCTGAATCAGCCAACCCCTGGCTGAGCGCCACCTGTCCTCTGGACTCCATAGGTGAGTTATTGCCTCTTGCATGCCAGGCAGTGAGGATGCCAGGTGTTTCCGGAGATTTAGTAACATCACTGTTATATTACTGTGAGCTCTTTGGCACAGGGCCTCTCTCTCACTCTGTGTTTGTACAGCACAATGGGGATATAATTTCAATACTAACAATCACTCTAAAGAAAATTGGTATCTCAGCTGCCGTTCTGGCTGTCCTGTGCTACTGAGGCAGTAACATAAGACTGTACAACACTTTCCAGAGCAACACTAAAAAGAGACCTCTCGCTGAGAGTTCTTACCACTCAGTGTCCTTATCCAGTAGGTGTTTGGCTATTCCTGTAGAGAGCACTGGAACAGTGCTGCCCTCGCGGGTGGATCTCCGTGACTCGCTCTGATAGCATGACTTGGTGTGATACACCCAGAATGGCCGTGGTTTGCTCAGTTGAAATCCATACCTGGGGCACAGTGTGGGCACTATTCTGTTGCTCTGAAAGGCAGAGATTTCAGGTATGTGCTGTTCTGGGCAAAGTCGCCTGCAAGTAGTCTTGTTTCTTTGAAAATTTGGGAGCGAATTTAGGGCATGTGAAAGGAATGGGTGAGTAGTGCTGGGCATGGGGTGCACCACCCAGCTCTGCCAATGCATTTCTGTCCTGACTTACAGTCCCCTTGCTAGTCCAGCCCATGGTCTCACACCCTGCCCTGTTGCTGCACCTCGCTTCTGGCCCATGACACTCCCTCCTGTTCCGTTCCAAGGCTTTGTAACAATGCCGTCCTCTCAGAGGTCATTGTCATCAGCTGGGCTAGAATCTAGACCCTCCGGCTCCAAAAGCCCAGGCCCCCACCACCTCAGCTAAAGGAGAATCCCAGTTAGGAACAGAAATATTAAGGCTTTTACAGTCTTCATTGGCTGCTGCCGTTAGAGGGTTGCAGAAGTACCAGAGCTGGCTGGAACTTGGGAGTTTTGGCTCACAAGGGGTTGTGGAAGCTGGATTGATTAGGTTAGATTTGCATGGGTTCCCACCCATGTGGGATGTTTCAGGTTCCAAACCAATAAGCCACTGAGTTTTGCCTGGTTTCGTTCAGAAGGTTCTGATCAAGCAGACTGGGTCAGGTCGGACGTTCTCTGCTGGGGGAGCGAAAGCTGTCACTGGTGCCAAAGCAGAGTCGCCCTGTGAGGCCTCTGACAATGGGCCTTCCCAGCAGCAAGTGCTCAGAGGGGAAGGATTCTGAAGTGGGCTGTTCTTTCATAGTTTCTTCTCCAACTCTAAATTTCCTTCAGTTCTGCTGTTACATTGCACCTCAGCCTGGCCTCATCTAATCACTTTCTCTCTCATGCTCTTTTCGTCCAGGGGCCGTCCCCACTACATCTGAAATCAATAGGAAGCTCCAATCAATTGAGAACTAACAGGCCAGCACATTTACTACCATTGAATTGTCCATTGCCTAGCCACTCATCCACATGCTGAAACTCCTGCCTCTTTCCCTCTCCATTATCTTGGAAATCATTGTAGGTATGTCCTGGCATAATGATCATTCCGGGGACAAATACACCACTGCCATGTAACAAACAAATACATTTCCCAGTAAGCTAGCAGTCAGTGCTGACCTGTCCTGCTGTGCTCTGAGGAACTCTGCGGATTTCTTTCCTTGGTCAATTGTTGTATATACACACACAGTTCAAATACACCCACAGCTCTTAGGGTGGACCAAAAATCATCATAGCTCCATTAACTTGATTTACAACAGCTGAGAATCTAACCCTCTCTTTCCAGACCTTCCCAGAGCCTTTATTAGGAGTTTGTACCACACTTGAATAATAACCATGGTTTCTGCAAGTCAAAAACAGGCCTGTCCATATTGAACAGTCAATAGGCATTGATTGTAGATTCCTTTCTGGGTGAGAATCTCATAGAGCCTATTATTTATTTACACCATGCACTGGGTATATGGAGTAGCAGGAAATCTCAATATACTCATGGACAAGATTCAGTTACTTCTTAAAAGTGTAAACACAGGTGGGAATCAGCTCACTTATGGCTGCCAGCTTCTTTCTGTCCTGAGCACTAATGAAGTGGGATTAGTCAGGGACTCGTTCTCCACCTGCCTGGCTGTCAGTCAGTGAGGTATACATCCACATTTGTGGCTTTAGCGAATGTGCTTGCTGGGAGTCAGTACCTGCTGGGGAAATCAGTGGAGTTACCCTACATTTACATCCCTACAAGCGAGGGCAGAATGGCCCCTTGTATTTAAAGAATCCTTCTGGCAAACTTGAACAAATAGCACACACGGCCCTGGTTTCCAATACCCTGCCACTGGCTTTCACCTCACTGTTTGTGTACTCAGCTCCCTCGGTGTCAGTAGAAGTTCCCTCTTCTCTAGAGGCTTTCCTGTTCTGCTGTGATTCACTCTGTGCCATGGATTTCCTTCCTACAGTTCTCTGCCACCAAAGCCCTCCCGAGGTCACAAACACTAGATGAATGCATGACTGAATGAATCAGGCAGCAGCAGAAAAGGAGAGAGCTTTGTGTGTAAATATTCCCATAAAGGCACAAATTAACCGGCCGCTGGGGCTCAGGCCAATATCTCCCCCATAGTCAGGCACAGGGAGGGGGTTTCTGCACACCTGGTGACTGTGACCACTGCTGGAGGCTGGATAATGGACTAGGGCGACCGTTATTTTAGTCCAATCTGGCAATTTCCTGCATTCTGTGTCTGTCTGTGATATTTATCGGCTGCCCATCACCATAGTATCTAAGCATGTCACAGTGTTTAATGTATTTATCCTCACAACATGCCTGTGCCATTATTCCCATTTTACAGGTGGGGAAACTGAGGATGAGCAATAAAGTGACTCACCTAAAACTGCAGAGAGAACCTATGGCAAAGCGGGGATTACAGTGCAGGAGGGCCAGGTTCTTATCCACATGCTCAGGCCACTGGAGCACAGTACTTGGTTGTCTGGGGGATAGCAACTGGAGAAAGGTTTAGTAATTGGGAGGTAGATGCAGAGGACTGTTTTGGGGGCCTGTGGGCAAGGTGGCAGTTAGGGTGGTAGGTGGGTTGGTGGGATTGATCTGTGGGATAGGGGTGGATTGAATGTTCAGTGAGAGCCCATTACACAGAATCTTTGCTTGTGGGGCAGGGGCTGTCTTTCTGTCCTGTGTTTGTACAGTGCCTAGCACAGTGGGGTCCTGGTCTGTGACTGGCTTCTTGGTGCTACCACAATACAAATAATAAGACAATATCCCTGCACAATGTATTAGAGTTTAAACCCCTTCTAATGGGCGGGACAGCGCTGAGGGTAAAACGGTTCTCAGGAAGCTGGTCTGGTCAAAGCGTGTTGGTGGGGTCTATGTTCTACATTCCCGAGGGGACATTTAACTGCCCCTTAGTGCCAGGATGTCTCCCAGGGGGCTGTTTTCTTGCTCCTGCAAAGCACAAGCTATTTATTTCTGTTGCAAGTAGAATGTGATTTCCCTGGCTCCGCTCCCCATGCCTGTCGCTGCTCCCCGGTCTGCAGCTGCTCATAAAGAAAACTAACAAGGATCTGGCTCCAACCGCCTTGTCTTCATTAGATTGTCACCAGCCTCCACTGGCTCTGCTGGCGCTTTATTGAAACTGCTGGTGACACATACTGTCAGGTTGAAATAATGGGGCTGGTTGAGAGGGATGGAAAGATTTAACAATAACTCCTTCCCCACCAGTAAAGCCACGAGGGAGGTCTCGCACCACAGCACCCAGCTCCAAAGGAAAGCAGGAATTCACACTCAGCTCTGAGAGCCCCAGAACGGGCATTTCATTGAAATGCCCAAGGGAGAGTCTGAGTTATTCAAATCCGGGGGGTTGGATCTGTCGCCACAGTGAATCAATGTAGCTGAAGTTGATGGAGCTATTTATGCTAGCTGGAGGGTTTGGCCCTTAAATCTCCAGGCTGTCTGTTCAGTAAGGACAATCCTGTATTCACTGCAGGGCATGGAAAAGTAGCTGGCCCTGTAGGCTCCTCTCCTCCATAATCCCTGGGCTCAAAGGATGAGATTTGAAGGGGACAGCTGGAAAGCCACAAAGTGACTCAGTGAAGTGCTCAAGGGAAAGGGGTGTAATTAATACAAAATGCTCAAGTTCCCCTCCCCCTTAGCATCTTTTGCCCATGCATTGAAGTCCAACATTTATGCAGCCAGGACCACACAAAAATAATCCAGTTCCTACATGAAACTCCAAAGTGAATCTGGAGATGTATTTGAAACCTGCTAAACTTCTAGCCTTAGGCTTACAGCTGGTTGGGTGAGAATTTCAGTGAAAAAGTTCAAAAGAGAGGAAAGACGTTGGGGGTTTTTCAAAAAATGTTGCAGGAATTTCCAAGTTTTTGGATGGAAATTTTCACTGAGAACTCTGATTTTTCCTTTAAAAACATGGAAAAATTTTGAGGGAACACAAAAATCTAGTTTAGGAAAAAAGGCTAAAAAAAAAAAAAAAGTGTAATGGAAAATGTTCCACCCCTGCGACGTGTGGCATTAAAATGTTCCCTCTGAATTGTAGCTAAGGGCTGTACTAAGCAGAACAGTATGCCAGCATCCTAGCTTTATGCTATGCTCCGTTCTCAGTAGACTGAGTTTCAAATCATGTCACAAGTGAAATGAGTTTAGCACAGTCTCACCTAAGTATCTAGCCCACGTCTGTCCGCTGCGCACAGATCAGCCTGCTTTGCCCAGGACAGCATAGGGCCAAGTTCTACAGGACGAGCTCCGGGGTGGGGTGTTGGAACACTGCTACCAGTCTTTCACCTTCAGGTGTATGCCCGCCAGACTTGCCTCACTCCCACTGCTATTTAGCACTTATGATTCTGTTGCAATGTAAACCCTTTAACAACCAGCCAAGGTTTTAGGGTAGGGGTGGAAAAGACTCTGCCTCATCTTGACTTTTACCAAAGGGAATCTGTCACCTTGACAGCTTGCCGTTGTAGGAGCCACTTGCTGAGTTGGAAGCTGATTGCCAAGCTGAAATCTTAATTGGAAAGAGGAGCTAGGTGTTTATCCTGCTAGCATGTGTTCTTTGTCAGAGACTCATTCCATGGGGTTTTGTTGAATTTCTGTCTTTCCGATTGGATGCCCAGGTGTAACCCACATACCTGGGTGTGGTGTACTGTCCCATCTAGAGGCACCGAGACCACTTAGAAGAGATAGAGATGAATGAGTTTGCTCTGTGGTCTTAGCTAACAGCCAGGTGGCTTTTAGCTTATGCAGTAGAGGCTCATGCATTAAGCTCCAGAGGTCCCCGGTTCAATCCTGCTCGCCGGCAACCAGGGTCTGTTGGCGTTACACAGGTATATCCAGCAGGCAGCCTAGGGAGAGGCTTCCAGGCAGCAGCTGCAATGGTTGTACTCACTCCAGCGTGACTGCTGTTACCATAACGTGAGGACAGTCCAGACCCAAAGCATTGATTTTGAGACAGACATGATCTCTCTTGGTCTGAGCACAGCACTGGAAGCCACAAACTCCTGAATTCTGCTCCCCCTTTGACCCTGACTCTCTCTGACTTGGGGCCAATCAGTTACCCCTCTCCCTGCTGCAGATTTACCATTCATAAAATGGGGATTACAATACTTAGCTAAATCCCCATTTTACAGATGAAAAAACGGAGGCAGAGTAGTTTGCCCAGGGCCCCAGAAGGAGTCTGTGTCAGTCTTAGTTACTGCACGGGCGCATTGTACTGTGAGTCGTGCTAAATTTGACTCCTGCTTATCCCATGGATCCAAGGTGCATAGCGTTATGACTTGGCACTGGTGGCAGGGAGATTTGTCAAGTGTTCAAATGACAGCAGTTTTTTTCCAGCTCTTCATGTATGTTTTCCCTTTGAGAGGCTGCTTATTCTTCAGAGTAGCTTTGAATTTACAGCCCACCTGTAGACACGGTCCTCTGGGGATGCCAGACAAGTTTTTACTTTAACCCTGGTGCAACTGGAGATTTAATTCCATCCACTTGATATTCTAGCAGTGCTTCCTAACACTGACATCTCTGTGCTTGGAAGAGTTTAATGTGCGTATGTGACTCTGTGAAAGCCTCCCGGCCCAGCTGTAGAAGGATGACTACGCAAAGCATCCTGGGATGTGGATAGTATCTGACAGGCTAATCATTCTGCGAATTTTCCTCATTGTCTAGTTTAATCTTTTCTGATGCAGTGAGACGAATAACACAACAGAACACCAGTGCTGGAAGCCGCAAGCCTTTCCCGAGCACTGTAGCTGAACACTGGCAATGGAAAGAATCTACCTGAGCAACCAAGCACCCATGTAAAATTAACAATTAATTAGCAACCCCAGTGCAAGAGGGACTTTACTCTGCCAAGTAGAATGGCATTGTGCAATGGCAGAGGGAACATACCAGGCCAAATCCACCCCTGCTAGCTATCTCAGGAGCCCACAGTCTGCCCTGAGGAGGGTCATGGAGTCGGCATTCTTATGCAGAGGTTTTAAGGGAATGTTCTCCCTGCGTATAAACTAAAACTTTGGGGTTTTGTCTATTGGCATCTTCTAATGATCTGCAATAGGCCTTGTACTGTGAGTGTATTGGCAAGGGTCTTTTTGCATAGCTGTGTTGGATAAAGCACCTTAAAAACATATGGCATTGCAAAGATTCTACCTAAATGTAGCAGAGGCAATGAATTTAGAGTGCGCCCAGCAAATTAGCCAGGCACCATGTTGGAAAATTCCTCCAGGCCACAGAGGTAATAAACAGACCCTGCTGCAAGAATAGATTGGCTGGGTATGGCAGAATCGATACATTGGAGTGATTTAGGAAAAACACTGATCCTCTATTGAATTGGCAAGCTGTCTATTCTCCAAAACAGAACCACCTAGACTTAGCAAGGAGCCAAACAATGGTGAAATATGAGATGCAGTGAGAGAGGAAGCTGAACAGTGCAACAGGCATGTATGCTTAAAAACAGAGTGGAAAAGGGGTGGGGGTGGGGTGAAAAGTCTGGGGAAAATAAGCCTCCTGTGGGCTCTGATGTGGAGGAGTCCGTTCAAAGAGAGATTTAAAAGGACTAGGGGGTAGGGCTCACTTCACCAGCTGGGTTCAACAAGTCCAAACAATTGCTCTTTCTTCACACGGTGAAAACAGCCCGATGGCTGGCTGTTAGTGGAATTACGGTGGTGCTTAGAGGCCCCACAGAGCAAAGCCTCACCGTGTTAGGTGCTGTACATGTAGTTAGGTAGAGACAGCCCCTGCTCCGAAGAGCTTACAGTCTGAACAGACACAGGCAAAGGAAGTATTATTATCCCCACATTACAGTTGAGGAACTGAGACCCAGAGATTGTCACTTGTCTGAGGTCACCCAGGGAGTCTGCAGGAGGGCTGGGCTCTTGGGTCCCAGACCAGTGACTTAAGCACAAGTCCCTCCTTCCTGACTGTCTGTGGAAGAGTGATCTAAATTTTAGGCCTCCCAACGGGAAGAGAACCGTGACAAGCACACCTAGCGCCAGCAGAGTGAATGTACCCGTCACCTTTCCATCAGCCAGAGAGGTGGGGAAAGCGGGGAAGATGATGGAGTGTGGAGATCCCCTGTGAAAGGCAGCAGAGCCATTGCCCTCTCAAAGACATTTGGAGGCCAAATCCTAGAGAAATGGGCCAAATTCTGCCAAAACATCCATCATCTGGAAGGGAGCTGTAATTCTTCTTCCACACAGAAAGGAGACCTCAGCAATGACTGATAAATCAGAGTCCGGTTGGCAGTTTATAGCGCAGTAGTTTAGCAAGGTTGAACTGAGCAATCAATGAACTCTATTGCTGGGCTTTGACCAAGACACGAGGCAGGTTTTGATCAAGACTTTCCCCAGGAGACCACCTGCACGTCGTGCAGCGCTGCAGGAGGGGAAGGTCTGGAATGCCCCCTGGGACGCTATTCTCATGGAATTTCCCACCAGGCTAAAACCCATGCTAAGGGTTGGATGCCCTGTGCTCATGTAGTTTCCAGTCCAATCCTAGCTGTCTTGGGTATTTAGATGGCTCCTGTTATGGTAGTACCCGAGAAATGTCGTACCTTTAAGGTATTTATCCTCGCAACACTAGCTCCAGGTTCTTGGAGCAATGCAGGGACTGAGTGCCACGTGGGTGGGGAGAGATTGGGCAGGGACTGTGCCCCCACTATGCATTAGCCAATGGAGTTGGGTGGGCATGGGGGGAGGTGTTATGCTGCACCCCATAAAGGAGTGACCCAAATGACACTCCCTAGTGAAACAGGGGAGCCTCAGGAGGAAGAGTCTCTCTCTATGGCCAGATGCCCCTGGGGTGGTGTCTACCCCTTGGCCCTTACAATGGGCTGTGGCAAATAGCACTATATAGCACTGTGTGCAGACCCCAGTCAGGGTCAGCAGGAGGAGGGGAATGTAGCCTCGTGGTCTGACTAAGGCGGCCTGTTATTCCCAAGATGTGTGGGGCCGTCTGGAGTTGTGTGCATGTGAATGGAGAAGTAATAGGGGTAATATATGAGTTGAGAGGGGCGCTGGATGGTACTAGCCCTATATAAATAATCAGAGGTGATTGAAAAAAGGTGAATATATTTCATAGGAAAATATTGAAAGAAACCATTTTTTAAATTTAATTTAAATTGTTTAATAATATTTTGGTGGGGGGGGACCCATCTTCTTCATTTATTCCTTTCTTTTCCTCTCCTCCCCATATTTTTTTCCCCCTCAGTGGTGAAAAAGGGGAAATTATTGTTGTGGAAAGGGAAGGAGAGGAGTCGAAGTGGGATTTTTTTTCTCCCCACCAAAACAGAAGCCACAACTATTTTAATTGAAAAGAAAAACATGTTGACCAAAATTACATTTTGTTATGGTTTGGAAAAAAAAATTTCATCGAAAAAACCTTTTTTTTGGCAGGGATGGGGAGGGGCGTGGAAGTGGGTGAGGCCTATAAATAGTCACAGGCATATTCCCACGTATCTATTGTGCATCACTTATAATGTCAAGTGAAAAGCAGCTCTCTCCAGTCCCTCTCTGGGCTGCGTGACCGAAAGTCAAACCCAGGCCTTGGAGTCCAGCAGCAGCCACTGCTGCAATTGAGCAGGCTCTGAGTAAAGAGCCACAGTGCCCAGACCCTCTCTCTGCTAATGCTAGTGCTCTCTCTCCCCCTTCCTGCATTAAAGAGAAATTGAGGTCTGGGGCTGGAGCTCTAGAACATGTAGGTTTCATATACAGAGTCTGGGTTTAGTCCAGTGTTCAGACTGAGGTCTGGGTTTGGATTCCTACCACCCAGAAAGTTGCAGGGAGAAGGGGATGTCTGACTCCAGGGTTTGGTTTGAGCCCATCCCTATGTTGGTCACATATAGAGTGCCATGCCCCTGAAATCAGGTAGTGTCCTTGTTGGCAGGGACAGTCCCTGATCCCATGCAGGGATCAGCCCTGGTTTTGGTAAAGCCCCTGGCGTGCTGGACATTTGAAGAAAGTGCCAGCCAGCTGAGCTGTGAAACTGACAGCAGTCTGGGGCAGATACCTCCACCACCAGGTCTGTCATGGGCTGACCCTCTGCCTTTCCTCTTAGGCAGGATTCCAGTGTCTCCCTCCTTCTCCTGTCCTCCACCCAGTCTCTGAACCAGCACCTCACATGCAGGGCAGCAGGCCAGGGAGAGTCTGTGTGGCTGAGGAGAGGGAGAAATGGCCAACCTTTTCTCGGTAACCCTTCCAAGCACATCTCTCTGATGCTCACCAAGGCCCTTCCCTATGCACGCCCTGTGGCAGAAGCCCTAGTTTTCCACTGTGGTCATCTGTCACAGGGCAGAATTTAAATCCAGTGACTGATTGGAAACGCTCTTGCGTGAGAGATCAAATACCTTTCTTCTCTGTGTGCTTCTCCTCTCCTGACTACTTTTGTTTGTACGTTTCAGGCAGTCTCTCTAGCTGAGAGTAATAGAGCTGGACATGGACAGTAATATAGCTGAATACCGCATCAGTGGTGAGTACCTCTAAACAAGCACTAGGGGATGTTGTTTGGGATTGATCTGAGCTGTAATTCTCCGATCTGGAGAACAGAGAACAGCTGCCTTTCTGGGTGTCAGATGGGACAGGTACAGTGACCAGTTCTGAGAGATCCGTGTGGAAGTACTCTTAACACAGTGTATACACCTGTAGAACTCACTTTTGCAGGGCATTCCTGGAGCTACTAAATTGGAAACCTTTGCAAAATGGGATTATTTCCCCCCCCAGAAAAACCTTAAAGTGAAGTTAAGACTGTAGGTGCGTACCAGTGGTTTGGAATGTGTTCCCTCCAATGTGAAGTAAGCCAGGAATTGGAGAATTAAGGGTTTACACCTGTCATGTCCTCACAACAGAGAATTAAGGGGTGTTGAGAATAATTCATTGATACTTTGAGATGCTCTAAGTATGGGGGCCATATACAGAATAGAATTTGCAATACTTAGATTGTAATTGGGGCATGGATTGTCTTTGTTCTGTGTTTGTACAGTACCTGTCACAATGGCATCTTGGCCCAGGATTAGGGTTCCCAAGTGCTACACAAGAAATAATAATACATAATACACCCACTAGGATAAAAATCAAAAGGGCACTCCATCTTCATCTAATCCATCTATCAATCCATCTATTTTTGTCCTGCAGTAGAATCTAGGCACCCCAAACCGAGATCAGGGTCTCATTGAGCTTGGCACTGTACAAGCAGAACAAAAAGATGGTCCCTGGGTGTCCCAAAGAGTTGACAGTCTAAGTACAAAGGGAAGTACAAGGTAATGATGAGACAGTACAGGTCAGTGTGAAGAGGAGTGACCACAGCATACCTCATGCTTCACAGCCCAGGTAGATCACCAGCCATGATCAGGAAAAACTCTCCTTCTCTCCCCACTCTATCACAATTAGATCAATTTTATAGGTATTATGGCTTCCTCTGACACATCCGTCACTGACCGTTGTCAGAGACAGGGCATGGATGTAGGTAGACTGTTGTTCTGCTCAAATATGATATTCACAGTCTAAGACGAAGTCTCAGTTGTATAGTTTTTAAGAAATGACGCCAGTGGGCCAGCATGTTGTCATAAGAACAGGGTCTGCTATTCGAGAGAAGGCCAGCCTTCTATTTTCACTGCTGGAGGCACAGATCTCATGGTGGCCTTGCGTGACAAGGATATCATGTCTTGTTGCATGCTGGATGATGGCTGTAGATTTAACTATTTTATGTGACGGATGCTGGCACAATGCAGCAACAATTGTGAAATGTGCCATGCTGGAGCGCCTACATTCTCTTAAGTTGACAGTGAAGAATGCAGATTTTTCTCTGTATAGCCAGATAGGCATAGGAAGCTTTCTCCCAAATTCATTTGGCGTCACCAACTCATTGGGAACTGGCCTTGTAGAAAGGACAATGTATTTCATACACCCAGAGAGTATGTTCTGTACACTTTATATATGTATAAAATCATCTACTGAGGTAAATTGTCATAGTTCCATTGACTTTGATGGAGCTCTGACACTTTATACTAGCTGAGGATCTGGCTTACTTTGTGTATATGTGTGGGGGCTGAAATATATGAAAGCAACCACGCACAAATTAGTTCATAGTGAGTGAAATGATGATTGCGATTTCCATCACAGCTCTTCGGTAGGAAACAATTACACAGGAGCTGCCATTTTACAGAAGCAGATGAATGATCCATCTTGTCTGGTGTCCTGTTTCTGACATAGGCCAATGCCACATGCTTCAGAAGAAGACTGAACTCAGTCCCCCTTTTTCCCCATAATTCGGGGATGGGCATTCCTTCCTGGCCCTGGCTGGTGATCAGTCTATGCTGTGAAGCATGAGGATTGAGAACTCTTGGTTAATGTAACTTCACTTTGTGATTCACTTAATGATGATACCTAATCCTCTTTATGAGTTTACTTAGCAGCGTTCCCCAGTAAAAGCCTGGCACTATTGCTCTGAAGTTAAATGCTATCACTAGATAGATTGTCCAGGAATTGCCAGACTGGATCAGACCCAAGATCCTTCTGGTCCAGTATCCTGGCTCTGACTGTAGCCAGCACCAGATGCTGCAGAGGAAGGTGTAAGAAACCCTGCGGCAGGCAGATGCGGGATAATCTGCCACACATTAGTTCTCATCCTCATCACTGAGAGATTGGTTTAAGCTCTGAAACATGAGGTTTAATATCTCTGCCCCTGGACCCCACTCCTGACAATAACTCTCCTCTCTTCTAGTTATAAGGAGTCCACACGGGTGGGAAATAGGCATCTATGTGACTGGCGCACTTGTTCTGCTGGGAATCGCTGGACTAAACCTGTGGAAACTATGGAAGTCTGGGAATTATCCAGCACCGTCTCCATTTCCCAATTACAACTACCGATACCTGGAACAAAAGTATGGGACTACGTATTCGGACATCAAACACAAGGTAAAAGCCCTTCCTGTTCAGTGTGACTAGGTTGCTAAAAGAACAGGAGTACTTGTGGCGCCTTAGAGACTAACAAATTTATTTGATCATAAGCTTTCGTGGGCTACAGCTCACTTCATCGGATGCATAGAATGGAACATATAGTAAGAAGATATATACACATACAGAGAACATGAAAAGGTGGAGTAAGAGGCTAGTTAATTAATTAGCACAGTAGTGTGCAGGAAATGGACCTCTTGTGTAGACCAATCCACACAAGCGGTCCATTTCCTGGACACTACTGTGCTAATAAGCGATGGTCACATAAACACCACCCTATATCGGAAACCTACTGACCGCTATATTTACCTACATGCCTCCAGCTTTCATCCAGGACACACCACATGATCCATTATCTACAGCCAAGTTCTAAGATGCAACTGCATTTGCTCCAATCCCTCAGACAGAGACACACCTACAAGATCTCTATCAAGTGTTCTTACAACTACAATACCCACCTGCTGAAGTGAAAAAACAGATTGACAGAGCCAGAAGAGTACCCAGAAGTCACCTACTACGGGACAGGCCCAACAAAGAAAATAACAGAACGCCACTAGCCGTCACCTTCAGCCCCCAACTAAAACCTCTCCAGCGCATCATCAAAGATCTACAACCTATCCTGAAAAATAATCCCTTACTCTCACAGATCTTCCTCGCTTACAGACAGCACCCCAACCTGCAGCAAATACTCTCCAGCAACCACACAACAAAAACCCTAACCCAGGAACCTATCCTTGCAACAAAGCCCGATGCCAACTCTGTCCACCTATTTATTCAAGTGACACCATCATAGGACCTAATCACATTAGCCACGCCATCAGCGGCTCATTCACCTGCACATCTACCAATGTGATATTTGCCATCATGTGCCAGCAATGCCCCTCTGCCATGTACGTTGGCCAAACCGGACAGTCTCTATGCAAAAGAATAAATGGACACAAATCTGACATCAGGAATCATAACATTCAAAAACCAGTAGGAGAACACTTCAACCACTCTGGTCACTCAGTAACAGACTTAAAGGTAAGGAGTACTTGTGGCACCTTAGACACTAACCAATTTATTTGAGCATAAGCTTTCGTGAGCTACAGCTCACTTCATTGGATGCATACTGTGCAAAGTGTAGAAGATCTTTTTATATACACACAAAGCATGGATTCAAAGGTGGCAATTTTGTAACAGAAAAGCTTCAAAAACAGACTCCAATGAGAAACTGCTGAGCTTGAATTAATATGCAAACTACATACCATTAACTTGGGTTTGAATAGAGACTGGGAGTGGCTGGGTCATTACACATTGAATCTATTTTCCCATGTTAAGTATCCTCACACCTTCTTGTCAACTGTCTGAAATGGGCCATCTTGATGATCACTACAAAAGTTTTTTTTCTCCTGCTGATAATAGCTCTTCTTAATTAATTAGCCTCTTACTCCACCTTTTCATGTTCTCTGTGTGTGTGTGTGTGTGTGTGTGTGTGTGTGTGTGTGTGTATATATATATATATATATAATCTTACTATATGTTCCATTCTATGCATCCGATGAAGTGGGCTGTAGCCCACGAAAGCTTATGCTCAAATAAATTTTAGTCTCTAAGGTGCCACAAGTACTCCTGTTCTTCTTGTGGATACAGACTAACACGGCTGCTACTCTGAAATAGGTCGCTAAACATTCCCACCAGCCATCAAGCTTTTATAAAGACAGATCAATATGGAGAACATAATCAGCTCAATCCTTTGATTTCCTCAGCAAGGTCTCAAACAGAGGAAGACTTCAGAAACTCCAACCCCAGTGAAGTCACTAGAAAGCAGCATAAACCACAGCAGAAAAATGCAAGAAGAAAATTAGGAAGGCGATGAAGAAATTTGAAGAGCTAATAGCCAAAGATAAAAAAACAAATCACACAATGTTGTTTACATCTATTAGAATCAGGAAACCTGCAAGAGAATTGGTGGGGTGGCTGGATCATGTGTGGGGTACAATGAACAGTTACGTGGCAGAGCCACAAAATGATTGCTTTGCATCACCTTTCATATAGACAAGGTTGGGAAGGTACTTGTCCTAGACCTGAGCTAAAGGAAAATATGACCCAATAGGTCCCTTCCAGTCCTCAAATCCAGTCCCCTGAGATTGCAGGCAATTCTGTCATCTAATCCTGTTAAGGAACTTACCAAGCTTCATCACAGAACCACTTAGGTTGTGTGCCCCTACTACTCCTAAGGGAAGGCTGCCCCAGAACCTCACTCCTTTGATGGTTAGAAACCTTCTACTTTCCAGTCTGCATTTATTCATGGCCAGTTTTATACCCATTTGTTCTTGTGCCAATATCAGCCTTTAGTTTAAATAGCTTGTCTCTCTCCCTGCTGTTTACCCCCCGGATGGATTCATAGAGAGCACTCATATCCCTTCTCAGTCCCACTCTTTTTAGTCTTCTCGGATCATCCTGGTCGCTTTTCTCTGCACCTGTTCCAGTGTGAATTCATCTTTCTTGAACTTGGGTGATCAGAACTGCACACACTATTTCAGATGAGACTCTCTCTTTGTTAGCTATAGCTCCTAATACTACTGACAACTTTTTCAGTAGTACCTAAGTGACTTAGGAGCCAAAGTCTAATGGAAAGTCAATGGGATTTAGGCTTCTAAGTGCCTAAATCACTTTGAAAATGGAACTTAGGCTCCGAAGCTGCTTAGGCACTTAAGAGATGGTGTAAAATTTCCTTATTTATGGACTAAATGCTATTGGGTAACATAATCAGACACTTGAGCAAATATAGTTCACCCAGTAGGGGGCAGTGGTACATGTTATGTATTCGAGGTGGCCAAAAAAACAGAAGGGGGACGGATTTGTGGAAAAAATTTCAAATTTTTGGTTGGTTTTTTAAATTAATTATTTTTCATTTTTTGTACCTTTTTCATCATCTTTTTTTTTTTTGTTCCAAAATGGAAAGCTTTCAAAAATGATTTGTTTTGAATATTTATATTTACAGATAACTAAGGTGTCACTTAGTTGACTAATGAAAAATTACCCTGCAGCAAAACGAGAAAGGGAGAAATAAGGGACGGGAAGGGCTTTCATATCACATACCGTATATGTTCTAGTGCGTTATCTAGTCTCTCTTAAATGACCTAAGCACTTGTCCTGGGAGACTGTACCACAGCCTAATGCTGTAGATATTGTTGTTAAGGAATTACCTTCATATCCCATGGCAATTGCATATTTAGACCTCTTAGCACTTAAGAGCCACATATGCTTTGTTTCACATGTAGTAAGAAGTAGTTCAGAGGAGAAGGGGTTAATGCAACCTGAGTGCCTCTTCTATCCTTTTCTATGTCTGCAGAGGGGGGGAGCCTCAAACTTCCGAAAGGCAGCGGAAAGGACGTCCCCTGTCCGCAAGCCCCGCCTGAAGATGGATGACACCTTTGAGAACATCAATGAGCTGGGTACCTTAGAGTTGATGAGCAAAGACCTAGATCTGGGTCCATTCGGGCAACTGAAGAGATCTGTATCCACTGACTCCCTCAGCTCCATCTCCTCCATTGGGAATAACTTTGGCCAAGACTTCACTGTGGGCCAGGTGGAAGTCAACATGGAGTACGATGTGTTCTCCAACACCCTGCACGTCACGCTGCTGCAAGGGAAGGACCTCCTGGAGAAGGAGGACGTCAACTTTGAGTCTTGCTTTGTGCGTATCAGCTTGCTCCCAGATGAACAAATCATTGGCATTTCCAGGGTAAGTGTCTGTCACCTTCTCTTGCAGCATTTTTGGAGGGGTGGGTGTGTGTGTTAAGGGAAATGTGTATGGGACTAGTCGTTGTTCATGCTATACCGACCTCTGAAAAGCTAGATCTCAACCTCCTTGCAGCAAATTGGCTGAGCAGTCAGGGGTCAAATCTGAGGGTGCATCTCCTGCTGCTCTTCTTTTCTGACAGGAGGATGATAGGGCAGCACGAGTCAGTAAGGTCCGGGTGGATGGATGGATGAGGAGTGGGCCACAGAAGCAGCGCGTCTTGGAGCCCTGGGAGGAGTATGATAGCTAGAAGCAGTTGGCGGAGTGATTACTGCAACTTAGGGCCTCCTAGTGCTTGGAATGGCTACAACATTACTGCCAAGCTCACGGTATATAATGCAATGTAATCTAATTTTTCGAAGAATTGGGGTAGGTTCTCAACGCATGGTCACTCCTGCCATAAAACCGATAGGCAAAGGAGTTCGCAAATGCAGAATCACACTCTTGTCCCAGTCCTAATTGCCCATGATGGAACCTGAATGAATCTAGTTTGAATGAAGAAATGTACATTTTGAGTTGGAGAAGGAGCAGCTTTATCCAGCTGGGAAGGAGGTTGCAGGTCTGCACTGGTGACCTTCACTGGTAGTACACTGTAGAAAGACTCTTTATTTCAAAATTTGCCAGTAGGGGCAAGTTTGCACCATGTGGGACATTCTGCATCTCCTCTGCTAGAGCAGAAATGGGTTAGTAGCAAGTTATACAATATAGGAGACCCCGAATACCGGCTGTTCAAGGGTCACCCCACATTTTGCAGCGTATCCTTGGGCACAACTAACTCATCGCATGTATGTTTCCATGTCCCTCCAAACATGAACAACCCTGGAGGTCATGTCTCCATGACATCAAAAACCATAGGTGCTGAAACTAGGGATGCGGCGGCGGGGGGCGCGTGCAATCTGTGGACTGGGTGTGCTTGACTCAAGGGAACAATCCCCAAGGCTCCTGTTCCTTTAATAAATTACACAGCCTCTGATGCTGTCCCAGCCATCTCTCCACCACGTACAGTTCCACCACCCAAACAAGCAGAGGCAGAAATATCACGGCGCTTGCAAATGCAGACTCTGATGCTGAAATTGACAGCCACAGCTTCCAGGACTCCTGCTTGCTTGCGACAAATCAACATTCATTTCTGCTGTAACTTGGCTGCTTCTAGGGCTGGGTGAGTGCCCCTGAACTGCAGCTGTCCAAAGCTAGATTGCCCTTCTCTGTGAACTTAGAGTATGATCGGTTTGTTCTGGGGATCGCTTTTATCTAGCAAATGCTGGGCGCACATTGCATGATTCCTCTAGCATGGGCTTCCTTCCTTCCTATTTAGATACAGGCAAGCACTAGGCATTGGTCAGTTCCTGGGGCACTTGTACTGGTGTTTTCCAGCCCCTTCCTCAGTTGTGGAGTCTGTCTGTCCGAGCGTGAGGTGCGTCTGCTTACTTCAGGGCTATCTTGGGCTGTTGTAGACGATGATTCGTGTCACACTTGTTTATGAGGCATGAGACTGTGTTCATAAGAAAAGTGTGTTATCACTTTTGGGAGATGAAGGATGGTCCTGTGGCTTGAGGCGCTGACCTGGAACAAAGAAAATCTGTGTTCGGTTCCTGATTCTTCCATAGACTTCTGGTGTGACGCTGGGTAAGTGGCTTAGTCCCTGTGCCTAATTCCCTATATGTAGCATGGGGTTAATAGTGCTTCCTTTGTCTGTCCTGTCTGTTTAGACTATACACTCATCAGGGTAGGGACTCTCTCTTACTATGTGTGTTTGCAGTGCCCAGCACAGTGGGGCTTTGATCTCAGGTGGGCCTCTAAATGTTACCATAATCTAAACAATAGCCGTCATCTTTAGGAAACAACCCTGCATTGTTGGCTGAGAGGGCCAAGATCCCCTAACAGGAATGAGGGATGGGCATTACCTGTGATTCCCTGTCAGCTCAATGTGGTAAAATGGCTGTTAACTGACAGCAGAGGGAGGAAATCTTTCGAGGGCCTTAATTCAAAAGCCTGCTGAAGGCAAGAACTCTTCCCATGCAGACAGGGTCATGTGCTGCGGATGCTCCTGGGCTGAGCTGACCAATCCAGCTCTTGCCATCTCCAGCGTGCGTTTGAAGGTGTGTCTATGCCTGCGGATTTCAGGTCCAGTTCTGGAATGCTGAGCAGCTGCAGGAAGATGAGCGGCTATTGCCGGGTGCCCCCCAATGAGCATTTTTCTGGGTGTGTGTTCTTGCCAGGCCACTCACACCTTGGGGCGCTCATGCAGTGTGAGTGCGGATTCAGGCTGTAGGGATGCAGCCCAGCTACATCCATGGGCCATATTCAGCCCTGGCATTAGCGGGCAAAACACCATTCGAGCCAGTGGCATCACACCGGCTTCTGCCAGCAAAGAATTTGGCCCCGTGGCTGCAAAGGCAGTGTCAGCAGAATTGTGTGAGGGGAGTGGATGGCCGGGCACTACTCCTCAGTCCAAGTGGCTTGTTGTGTTCCATTCCCTGCTTCGTAGCTGACTCAGCACCTGAGCCAGTGCCCACTGAAGTCAATGGAAAGACTCCCATTGATTTCGCTTGGATAAGGCCCCCAATATACCACAGTGAGCTGGGAGGTAGATGCAGCACCATGCAATGCACTGGGTATGTCTGCTGTGAGCTGCTGGCTGGGACCCAGTGGAATATTATCCTCCCCAATCCATAGCACTAGCCCTTCCATTTCTCCCCAGCTGCATCAGTGGTGAGTAATGGGTTAATCCCGAAAGAAACCTCCACTGGGGCATGGGAAGCTCCGGGCAGACCCAGTTATAATTCAGAAGCTTCTTCCTTGGAAGTTGTTTGTGATACCATCTGTCAATTTACTAACTGTAATGGGAGCAATTAAGTCTGTTCTATGAGATGGAAAGGACTGTAAAGAGAGTTTTGTTTCAATCGCTTCCCTAGTCAATGAGCTGCAGGCATGCTCTTCTACTCTTGGGAAGCGGATCTGTGAGCAGTATGCAGAGGAACTGGGAGGTGCTGTCTCCTGGCGAAGGCAATAGAGGGGGGAGTCTGGACTCCTGAGTGCCATTCCCAGCTCTGCTAATGACTTACTCTCTAGCCTTAGGCAAGGCACATATCCTCCCTGTATCTCACTACAGCAGGGATAGTGATACAGACCCAGCTCCCAGGGGTACTGTACTAACTCATGCCTGTAAAGCAGGAGAGAGCCTTGTCTGGACAACTCAAGCATCCTGGATTTTGCAGGACATTCCACTCCGGCTGAATCAGGCTGCCTGTTTCACTGCATCACAAAGGCAGGCAAGGGGAGGAGGGACAGACTTCCACCAAATGTGCTGTAGCCTGTGGGAAAATGCTTTGAGGAAGAGACCATGGTCTCAGATTTTGTCTGTTTCATGTACTTCATAGCCCTTATTACTGAACAAGACCTTGTATCTCACCCCTAGGAGCCTGCCGGTGCTCTCCAGCTGGCTTGGAGTACCCAGGGAAAACTGATTGCGACAGGAGCACTCCCACCTCCAAATATTGGGAGACTGACCTGCTCCTCAGCACATGCAGCTGCTCTGATTTGCTGCCCTTTCCAGGAGGCAGGCAAGGGAATAGGGCAGGGCAGTGAATTGGGTGCAGACCTCCTTTGGGGAAGTCTATAAGCGTATAGTCTGTGGGGCAAACCCATAGCGTTGGCTGGTCTGATTTTGGTCATCCCTCTGCTCACTGCTGGTTGTATTTCTATGCTCAGAATGGAGGGGGAGATGGCTAATGGTGGGGAGGAAGGCGAGTGAAAGGAAGAATATTAAAGGGAAATGGAGACAGTGGGAGACAGGTC
Organism: Eretmochelys imbricata; assembly: GCF_965152235.1. Taxonomy (NCBI): domain Eukaryota; kingdom Metazoa; phylum Chordata; order Testudines; family Cheloniidae; genus Eretmochelys; species Eretmochelys imbricata. Next base: position 19,715,293 of record NC_135577.1, read on the forward strand.
AGATCAGAAAAGAAAACTAAGAAGGGTGATTAGGTTGGGACCCAGCATGTGCTTAGCCTGAAGCATATGAGTCTTCCTGTTGAAAGTCAGTGGAATTGCTCACATGCTTAAAGTTAACCACCTACCTAAGTGTTTTGCTATGTCCAGGCATCTGAGAGGGGAAAAGCCAAACTGAAACACGAACAAATGATGCCAAAGGATAGAGAAACGTGGGTGGGGAAAATCCAGAATGTGGAAAAGACTTGAAAAAAAGAGGCATTGAAGATGGAGAATCGGGAGGAAGAGAGAGTCATTATTTGATCATATATGAAGTTTTAGTTTCTATAAGATTTTTGTATGTGCGATTTGTTGTTGCTATATTTGTGTGTGTTACCCCAGCGTTCCAGTCCTTAACCAGGACCTCATTATGCTGGGCGCTGTACAAACAGAACAAAAAAAAAAAAGGGTCCATGACCCAAGGAGCTTACAACAGAAGTGTAAGACAAGAGACGACAGGTGGGGAAGCACGAGGAGACAATGAGATAATACAGCTAAGCATGTTAGACAATTGTCTCAGCACACCAACTACCTAACTGTTGTCAAGGTATGGAGGGGTTGGTTTGTGTTTTATTACTAGTGGCTTATTTATTTCTAGCAAATCTAACACGTTTCCCAGTTTTGTACTCAGAAGGCCACCCTCCCGCCTAAATCCACTGGCCTGGGGCACTCTGTGGATCATCAGTGATAGGTGATGATGGGGCAGCTGCCTGGTAGCTCAGAGAGTAAAGGCTAAACATTGGTGCCAACCACCATCCATTCTATTCCTCCTCCTGTTGCATGTGGCTTGCTCTTGCCTGTCCTGTCCACCTCCGTCCTCTTGGAAATGGCTGTCCGCTTCCAGCAGCATTGTGTGGTGTTTGTGCTTGGTTTCTGGACAAGCTAATTTGAGTGTGGCCAGGGAGGGGGAAGCCCCTGGGAGGCTAGATATGGAAAACATGAAGACAATTAAAAGTTTGAGGAAACTGGGCTAGAAGTTGCGTTAGTTTCTGTAAATGGGACGTTCCTCCAGCCAGTGATCCCTACAGGCTGTGTGTGTGTCATGTAGGAGGCAAGTCTCTCTGAGCAGCTCAAAGGAACGTGCAGGCATGTTTCACATTTGCACTTGCTCCAGGGCAATCATGCCCTTCTGCTCAGCTCCCTCTGCCTTGACATGTATCAATTTATATATGTCGACATCCCAGTTTAACTCCATGCGCAGGAGCCAGGGCCAAAAGATTCAGACTGTTTCAACAAATGATGAAATAAAATGACATCCCACAGGGACAGCTTGGATCCTACTGTATGGTTTTTCAAATCTTCCCCTTCCTAAATCTCCTTGCTGCTGCACAGTTTCCTTTTAATTAGCCATGAGATAAGGAAAACACAATGCTAGATTTGCAAGTGCTCAGCACCCACAACTGGGACCAGACTCTCCCTGCTGAGCTCTTTGCAAAATCTGGCTCCAATTAATAGAGATACCTAGCTCTTATATACCACTTTTCATCAGTACATCTCAAAGCACTTCACAAACTTTTAAATCACCCCTGTGAGCTAACAAGGGGCTATTGTACAGATGGGAAATTGAGGCACAGAGAGACTAAGTGACTTGCCCAAGGTCACAGAAAAATCTGTGTCAGAGCAGGGAATTGAACCCGGGTCTTCCAAGTCTTAGGCCAGGGCCCAAACCACACTACTATCCTTTCACTATGGTGGTGGGTTCCTGATAATCTTGCCCATAAAGTCTTTTGTTCCTTTTAATTTTTTGAGGGGGCAATTTTTAAATAAATCCATTTCTGGTAAATGCCGCTAGGTGGCCAGCTTGAGACACTCCAGTCTTGTTCTGCCATGGAGCAGGGACAACTCTGCTTGCTTGCTTCTCCCCCAGTCCCATCCCAGCATGCCTTGGCTTTTACCTGGAGACACACCCTGCAGTCCCCAGGATCATTCAATTCCTGGCCTCTCTGCTGAGGCGGCCTACAAGGGTGCCATTTAATACCAGTTGAGATGGTGGCTTTTGTGCCATGGAGTCCTGCCCAGCAGAGACCAAACTGAAATCACTAATTCATACAGCAAAGGCTACATAGGACAATGGTCAGAAGTTAATGACTGATCACTGCCATTCTGGGCTGGATTTGAACCAGTCACCAAGGCCCTGATCCCCCAAAGGTTTCCATGCAAGTGAACCCCTGTGGCCCTGCCGATGAAGTCAGTGGGGCTCCATACGGGTGCAGATGGAGTCATTTGCAGGTTTCCAGCTATTGCAGGATTAGGGCCCTACAACTGAACAGCTTCCTACCCCATTGCTCTGAGAATTTCAGCCCCACATTGCAAAGCCACTTGTTAAGGTGGCAAAGAGCTTTCCATTATAAACCTGATTTTTGACCATATCCTCGAAGTTCCTCAATAAAAGAAGTCCGTAATACCCAACATGTCTCATGATTCTTCTGTAGCCAGCTCTGTGTCTTTGGTTGGGGGTTGTGTTTTGCTGCTTTCTGTTGCAAAGTTTGAGGTTAGTTGGGCCGGGGATCTTGGAGGCAGTGAAGTTGGAGAGAGTTTGTTCATTTTTGGAAAAGGCATGTGATACTTTTGTCTCTGGCCTAGATACCCCAGCTTTGCCTTATTCAGTTGTCCTCAGTGAGGAGAGTTTGAGCACTTAAGGCAAGTTGCATGGTTAATTCTGGAGTTATTAGCCATCCAAGCTGGACACCCTGAATGTCCTGTCCAGTCCTGCCATATGTTAATGACTGACCCTGTAGACGGTCATGCCCCGCTAAGCTTTGGCTTAAAAAAGAAGTCGTCTTATCATTGCAACTAGCTTAAAGATATGAACTGATTCCAAGAGGTGGAAGTTTGTCCAGCTCATGGCAAAACACCCCAACCTGTCTCCTTTAAGCCAGATATAAGCTCACTGGGAACCTGTCCGCTCCTGTCAATGAGCTTTGGATCAGGCCTATAAAACAAACCCCCTCACAGCCTGGGCTGGAGAGGCTCAGAACCAGTAGGGAGGGAAGGGAGGAATGCAAACATTGTCACAAATTATTGTTTTTGCTGACATTTTGTTTTCACCAACACTTACTCACCAGCTTCATTTACAATGTACCAGTATCCACATTGGGTGGGCAGGGGCAGGGTTACAGTAGGGTTGCCAATTTTGAGTGGGCATATTCCTGGAAGTTTCATCACATCACATAATCTTTAATTAAAGATTAGTTTTTAATTCCTGGAGACTCCAGAACAATCCTGAAGGGTTGGCAACCCTAAATTACAGAGTCAGAGTTAAGGTTGTCTTTGATTTCCAAGCTCTCAAACATTTGGTGGTTTGGGAGGTTTTTTTAACTACAGTGGCATAAATATAATGTTGTTTGGAACTAACTGCTGCATATTTACGACTCTAGCTCTGGCCTCACCAAATTGTTTATCTGGAAATTCAATGAACAAAAGAAGAAGGGAAAAATCATCTTAGTAGGTAGTAAATTCTGGCTTCCAAAGATATCTATGTAAAATATTCCAGCAAGTATAAAATATTGTCTTTAAAATATTTTGGCAGTGCCCTTTTAAGACCAGACTCTCTGAATTTATGCTCTGTAGTTTTTATTTATTGACTCTATTTACAATTCACTAACACTATTTATAGACGCATACTGGCCTGAGACAAGTAATGAAGACACACTAGTCTCTTTCCTGTAGTGTTCTGTAGTCACTTGAAAAAAATTAACTAATATTTATGTAGCATCTTTCAATTCATAGATCCCCCAAAACTGTAGCAACTGTAGATATTTATACAGGGATCACTCCACCACTGATGTAGTGGAGCCATTTTGAGAGCCCATCTTTCCCCCAGAGAATGCCCGGATTTCCCATTGACCTCAGTGGGAGTTGCTCATAACCCATGGGGAAGCATAGGGCCATTTGGTGGCAGGCAGCAGCTAAGACCCAAATGTTGCAATAGGCTTTGCAGAAGCAGACCCAGTGTTCTCAACTCAAGATAAGTCTCTCAATGTCTGGTGTTTTCCTTTGAGCTCCAGTTACCAGATTCATGTGGTTAGAGGAGAACCTGAGCTTTCGTTTAAAGGAAACAGGAAGTTTCTAGCCCTCACAGTTGCAGAGAAAAGCTGGAAAATGTGAGTCTAGAGCATCCTAAAGGCTCAGAATCTGGACAAAGAACAAGAACCTCAAATCAATTATTTGTAATGATCTCATGAGTTTTGAATGCTTGGGGCTGGCAATACTACAGAGCCCCATCGAAATCCATGTGTTCTCTGTCTGTGTGCAGGGGTGTGTCCGTGCCATTGACTCAGGCTCGCAGGGCTCCGGCTCAAGGGCTGTTTAATTGCAGCGTAGGCGTTTGAGCTCAGGCTGGAGGTGGGAGTTCCCAGAGCCCAGGCTGCAGCCTGAGCTGGAACATCTATACCGTGTAGCCCAAGTCAGCTGGCACAGGCCAGCCATGGGCTTGTAATTGCAGTGTAGATATACCCCCAGAGTCTACCCATGCTTAGGGGATCAGAGCCCAGCAGTGCCCTGTGATGCTACAGGACAATCAGTGGAGCATGCTGTACATCAGCTAAATGAAGCAACAGGGAGAATTTTACAAGAGGCAGATGTCTGGTAGTAGGTATCATGGTGTGCAGGATCTCAGCTTCCCGGACTGACTGTGGGAACTGGAAGGGTGCAGAGCGGGGAGACATGCAAACAAAGGCGATTTATTACCACCTGATCACAGAGCTCCAAATGGTAGAACTCAGACAGGAATGTTCAGGCCTTAAGGGTGCATCTACACTGCAAAACCAGCCCTGTGGCCGTGAGTCTCACTGGCCAGGTCAACTGACTCAGGCTTGCAGGGCTTGCACTATGGGGCTAAAGTAGCAGTGTAGACGTTCCTGCTTAGGCTGGAGCCGGGGCTCTGAGCATATGTCTACACTGAGATTAAAAACACACGGAGTCTCAGACGCTGGGCTGCAGGCTGAAGCTGAAAATTTACACTGCAGCTTTATAGCTCTCTGAGCCCGAGCCCCGTGAGCCTGAGTCAGCTGACCTGGGCTAGCTGCGGCCATGCCATGCTGCTTTTATCACAGTATAGACATACCCTGAGGACCCACCCCTCTTGCCAGGTCTCAGATCCTAGGCTCCAGCCCGAGCAGGAATGTCTACACTGCTACTTTTAGCCCCAGTGTACAAGCCCCGTGAGCCTGACTCAGTTGATCCAGGCACTGAGACTCACTGCTGTGGGATTTGTTTTTTTCACTGTGTAGGCGTATTCTAACACTCCTCTCATATAATACTGGAGGTCCTCTCATATGATACTCTGTGGTTCCGCCCTTCCCCTGATTACAGCAGGCAGTGTGGTGGTTTGTCACCCAGAGCCTGCATCTGGCCCCATTCATCTTCTGTTCCACACAATCAGTGTGCCATCAACATGTCATTGGTCACCTTTCTCTTTGCCCTTGTGGGAGGGGAAAGCAGGGTCATTAACGAGCCTTTGGCCACTTGTCCCTTTCTGTGACAATAATTGGCGTGGAAGCCTTATCCACTGGACTGCACTGTGTGTGAGGTGATCTCCCCTCACCCCAGTGGCAGGGTCTGCCATGGCACTTTTTTGGCATCCAGTGCCATGTCGCGTCAGCGTTGTCAGCTCACACAGCCCTGATGGATATCCCTGGTCACCAGCTGTGACCCCGCCTGTCTCTCTGGCAGCCCTGGGCATACTTAGTGCCTGAGAAATCTATCCAGAAGCTCAAGGGAGGTGAAAACAGTGCAGCCTGCAACGTGTTTGTTTATTTCCACGGTCTGGAAACAGCATCATTTATTTGCAGAGTGACAGTCACCCCATTGTGTTGAGTAATGATCAGTAAGAGGCCGATGCTCCTTTAGCGTTGTGTTATCTACGGCAAAAGCAGAGTATTATGGTTACTGTGGGAACCAGCGTTTTCACAGTGTTTGTGTGTGCAAAATTTCAGCCATGAGGACTGCATTCAGTTTAGCTATTTGTAGTGAGTAGATTACACTCCACAGTGGCACAAGATCAGTGTCTCTCCTCTTAAAGATCACTTGCCATTTCTCACTGGAAACTCCAGAGGGTCCGTAGTGACCAGCTGTGTAATCTGGAAGTCATTTGCACTGCACAATAACAACTTTATGGGTTTTACAAACTTATGAACAACTTCATGTATTCTTATGCGCCTGCAGATGGCACTCTTTATATTAACGGTCTCGCATATAGTCAGCTATATCTCGTTTATATGTAACGCCTGTAATGCTTAGGGCAGGAGCATCAAACGTGTGGCCCACAGAACAGTTTCATCTGGCCCACGGACTTCCCATGAATCTTTGGGATTGTTTCATGACCCCAGAGTCTGCACTACAGGGGGTGTGATTTGTAGGGTGCACCAATGTGTTGTGTTCTAACTCCACCATGTAGACCCTGCTAGTGTGCATTGATGTGGTCCTGGACTAAAAACAGGACTACATCAATGCGCACTAAGGACATTTAGTGCACGCCAGTAGATCCACATGGTTTGTCCTACAAATCACACCCCTGTCGTCCGGACTTTGGAGCAGCGAAAGCTTGCATACAAGTGTAGAACCACATGGTTACATTGAAGAGGCTTTGGAGAGGAATAAGTCGGGCAGAAGGTGGTACAAGGCTGAGTGAGGGGAAAATGGCAGGGAAAAGCGTTTACCTGCCAACTGGAGAATAGATACCCCAACCTGGCAAGTCGAAGAAAAGGACATTTAAAATCTGTCAGAGGGTGAATGTAAGTAATCACCACCATGGTTTATCTTTAGCTATTTCTATTTGAATAGCTTTTGCTGAATGTGGCCCATGCTAAGTGGTAGGTATCAGGTCAGGCCCGCCATATGAAATGAGTTTGACTTGGGGCTTATCTACATAGTAGGGTAATGTGCTTTAGAGGGGTGTGACTTCTGCACATGAGGGAACCTTTAGTGCAAATCAGCAGGGTCTCCATGGCCCAGTTAACGTGCAGCATGTTAATGTGGTTTAGAAATCGCACCCCCGCAGAGCACATTACCCGACAGCATAGACAAACCCTTAGTCTTTCTGGTCTATAAAGCACCACACACATCAAAACTCTTTCTACCCCTCTGGGGAAACCATGTTAGGAGGAGAGTCTTTAAATCTGAAGTCTTTACATCAAGACTGATTGGCTTTCTAAAAACTATCCTCTGCTCTAGTTCTACCCAAGTTAATGGGACTGATGCAGGACTCACTGGGTTAGATTCTATGGCCCAGGTTATACATGAAGTCAAACTCGATGATCGTAATGGTCCATTCTGAGTTTAAAAGTTATCAGTATGTCACCATGTTTCCCCATCTCAAGACCAATAATGTCAGTAGGGCAGAGGCTAGGCAGGTGATGAGCTGAGATTAGAGCTACTGAGAAGCTATGAATCAGTCTGTGCTAAAACAGCCTATTTTTGTTACCCTGGGTCGATCCCTCCCCTTACTGGTTTCCTCCACCTCCGATATCTTGGCTTTTACATTGTAAGCTCTTTGGAGCAGCGACTGTCATTTCCTATTTGCAGACCAAAAAAACTGCATTCAGATGGCGTTAAGGTTAAGAATACGGATCAGTAACCTCTGGGTTAAAAAAAAAATATCATAAGGTAGTTATAATTTTCCCAAAATCAAACATTACAGGCACAGTTCAGGCACTCGAACCACCTTAACTCTGCCCTGAAGTGATATCCTGCAATAACTGTACAATTAAGGCATTTTAGTGTTTGTGGTCTCAGACTAGATAAAACTGATTTTTAAGGACACATTACATTGTTTTTGTTTTTTTTTCTCCTGATGCAGCTGAGGTCTCTAGACACTATGGCAAGATAATGGTAAATAATAATAAAGCCTCTATCCATGCTGGCTGGCACTGTGTGACAGGAACAATTCCATTATGCAATAAAGCACAATGGTGTGAGTGTTGTAGTCTAATAATGATGATGCCTTACTGTTGGTAAAGCTTGAAGCTATAGACTAAGTCCTACCACCAAGAGATGTAATTATGGTTTTCACAATTATAAATCCAATTATGAAATTAAAAGATTTCACATGTAATAATCAGGCCCAGAATTTCAAAGGTATGTGTGCTTGACATAAGCCAGCAAGCCAGTGCTCCCAGAGATGGTGTCCCTAGCCTCGGTTTTGCGAGAAGCTGGGAAGGGGCAACAGGGGATGGATCACTCGATGACTACCTGTTCTGTTCATTCCCTCTGGGGCACCAGGCATTGGCCACTGTGGGAAGACAGGATACTGGGCTAGATGGACCTTTGGTCTGACCCAGTATGGCCGTTCTTACATTCGCTACATGAAATCCCCAGCCCTCCTGCACATGGGAGAAGTCTGTGTGCCCACAAAACGCTAGGCCTCTCTTTTTAAAAAGTCTGGTGGCTGAGTGGGTAAGACGCTCCGTTACAATCCTGATAGTCATGGCTTCGAGTCTCACTTGAAAGGACACCTCCAATTCACCCAGCTGCAAAATGCGTACCTGATCCATCAGGTTAGGGCAGTCAGATGTGATGCTGGCCATGTCCCTCCCTTTTGTACCATTGGCTATGAAACTGACGTACCTGATCTGCATCCATGAGATGAGCCACTGGCTTGGGGGAACTTTGACTTTAACTCTTTTTAAACCCAAACTGAAGATGGCAATGAAAAGTACAATCTGAAGAAAGAGCCGAGGCTGGTTTTGCCTTGTTGGATGGCTGGTGGGGTTGGATTCCAGTTGCTGCGTTTACTGCTTAAGTGTTCTTGACACAGAAGTAGTGTTACATTATTCAGGTAATTAACACCCTTGGACTGCGCACTGTGACAAATAGTGTTGTTATTAAGCAGGCCATGAGAGAGTTCCATGTGCATAAAAGGGGCAGGGCTAGATGCCAGCAGGTTTGGTAGATACTGTTCAGTTTGTTCTGTGCCCTCCATCACGGCTAAGTTAGAGGGGGTAGGACATTCAGTTGGCCCAGCTGGGCAATTTTAAAGCCCTCTCCATAGAGAATAGGCAGCTGCACGTTCCCTTAACATTAAAATCTTAACAAGCCCACAGGGAGGAGGAAAAGCCTGAAAATCAGCTTTTAAAAACCCCAAAGTTTTGTCTGTGGGTTCAAGTTTCTAAGACGGCTAAACCTGAACCAAAGCAGAGAAATCCCCCTGAACGTATTTCTCAGTCTCACTTGCAGGCCGTGTTCCTTTCAAGCACAGCTAGGAAGGTGGAAGGAAAGCAGATGTGAACAGGCCTGTTTTGTCATGTAGGTATGAATGGTAAGCCCAAAAAATGATAAGCTCTCTGCTTCCACTGAAGTCAACAAGAGCTATGGGTGCTTGTAGTAGAAGGGGGATGTGTTTGGTTATGGTCAATAGCCACGCTGCTGTGCTACATGGAATCACAGTCTTTGATGTGTTTAGTTAGAAAACAGCTGCAAATATAAGTGTTGCCCACTGTTGTGATTTTATCATGAATTTGATGATGTTTGATATTTTTCTTAAAGCCCCAGCTTCCAGAGTCTTGTAACTACCTTAGAATCTCTGCTTTTTTTTTTTAAGTAAATTTCTTCCACTCATAGTTGCAGAGAAAAAAACTGAAAACGTGGCTAGAGTTGCACCTTAAAGCTTAGAAACCAGAAGGCAAAGAAAAACTATTAGTTTTCAGCCAGTCTCATTATTTATTTTGGGTGGGCCTGACCATGATTTTTGAATGTTTGAGGTTGGCAGTACTGAGACTCAAACAGGCTTCCACACAACTCGAGTTACAGCTCTGTCTCTCTTGTTTACCAGGGGCCATTCCTTGTTTGGAACTCTATAAAGTGAACAGAGACTTCTAGTGGCTGCACTTGAAGTAAACATATCATTTCACACGTAGTCCATCAGTGTGTTAGAAAGTGTCTTTCCTGACAATGCCAGCCCCAGTACAGTTGGGACCCAACAGCTCCATTAAAAACAATTATAATGAGGGAGGGCGTCATTAACTCTGCATGTTAGACAGTGCTACTATAACTCAGCCTCTTTGTGCACTTCCAGCTGATGCTAGGAAACTGTTGGCTTTGTAGAATTGGGCTGAGTATCTTGGGGTTGAGAGGAAAGTTTCCTCCATTCACCTCTGACTTTTTACTCGACACAGCTATGGGTCTCATGCATTCTCCAGTTCTCCCCAATTTCCATACCCCTGTTCTCATCCTGCCTCTCTCTGGGTGAGCTTTCTTGGTATGAAAGCAGCTTTCTTGGTGTTCCTGTGCTCTTAATGTGTCCCGAATGAAGAAATACAGAACAGCAGGAGGGGAGGAGGAAGTTAATGTCAATACTTCCTGCCCTTCCAGACAGGTTCAAAATCAGCTTGAAGGTGAGGTGAAGATTTGCATCCATTATGCTCCTCACTGAACCCACTGTCCCTACTCCACCACCACGGTACTGCTGGGACCGGCACTACGCAATTCCTCTTGGTGTCCCTCCAAATGCAGCCTGCTGCTGAGATGAATTTTTAATGCCCACTTCAGTTCAGACTGTTGCCATGTTCTCAGCCTAATTCTGTCTTTTCGGCGTGCCCAGGGGGGTTGTGTCACACCATCAAAAGAACTGGAATAGGGAGAGATGTGATAGTATTTCAGTGACAGTGTGAACCCTAGAGCCCTCATTAGAGGCGCTCCTTGGAGGAGAGAGGGCAGGAAAGCAGGGGGAAGGAGGCGTCTCTGTCTCGAGAACATCAGAGCCAGGGTGCTGAGTGTGAGCCCTGCAGTGAGCAGGGGGATTGCGTGCAATCCCTGGGGAATAGCTGGTCTGCTGGAGCGTGGGGAGGAGACTGATTTCTTTCGAAGCACCAGTTCATTTAAAAGCTACTGGGCTTCGCTGTCCCATTGGCCAGTCCGCTGCATGCTCGCCCTGAATCCCTGCAAGGATAGCTTTGTGGTCAAGGCTTGGCAATGGGGCACAAAAGAGCTGGTTCAGTTCCTGCCACAGACTCCATGTGTGACCCTGGACAAGTCCCTTAGGGTACATCATTGCTGCAGTAAAAAAACCCATGGCCGCGAGTGTCAGACCCAGGTCATGGGCTCGTGGGGCTTGTGCTAGACAGCTAAAAATAGCAGTGCAGGTGTCCCACATGGGCGGGAGCCCAGGGTCTGAAACCCGGGGAGTGGGGAGCCCAAACATCTGTGCTGCCATTTTTCTCCCGAGTCAGTAGATTAACAGCAGTGGGGCATGTGAGTACTGAGAACTGGGTGAGCAGGCAAGGCCCGTTCACTGCAGTAGGACATGTCGAATGCTTATGGGATTCATCTCAATGCACTTATGCACTTTGGAATTTAGCCAGGACACCAGGGTTTATGCATTGGTTGTGAAAAAGGCAGGGTTTCTTTAACAACCATGAGTGATCTGGACATTACATTTCTATTTCATGCAGGCCCTCACACCATGACACAAGGGCAGCCCGATGGGCCTGGCTCCTACTGCTTTTCTAACTGGGGCTGAGCAAATGTAGGAGTCAGCTGGGGAAAGTTAATGTAACTATTGGTGATGACATTGCGAAGCCCAAAGACTTGCAGCGGCATTGAGAGCGGTGCATTATGGGCAGCTATCCCAGCATGCAAGTGGCTGCAATGTGCTTTTCAAATGGGGGGGAGGGGTGGAGTGTGACAGGGAGTGTGTTGTGTGTATGTGGGGAGAGAGAGAGTGGGTTTTCGGGGGGCTGAGAGCATGTCAGCATTCTGTCTTGTAAGTTTGGACAGCAGCAGACCCCCCCACACCTCTCTCTCTCTCAAACAGCATTCCACACTAATGGTTGGTTTGTCTCGGAGCAGATAAGCAGCGGGCTGTCAGAAATGGAGCTTTCAAGGGCATTTCTGCATTCCTACAGCCGATTCCAAACAATGACAAGAGTGGCCACTTGACTTAAGGGGATTATGGGACGTTTCCGGAGGCCGATCAGAGCGCAGTAAAGCAACACCTCATTCACACTGGCGCCGCAGCGCTCCAGCGAGGGCACAGCAAACGTTATTCCACTCGCCGAAGTGGAGACCAGCAGTGCTGTAGCCGCGGAGTCAGAGCGCTCTACTTGCCTTGCCAGTGTGGCCGGGTAGTGAGCTAGGGCACCCGGGGCTCCTTTATTGTGCTGTAACTCACAAGTGTAGCCAAGCCCTAACTCTTGCAGGCCCCTGCGCTCCAGATGTGATGGGAGAGTGAAGAGGGAGGAATAGCCTTTCAAATGTCCCGTGGCAAGACATGACGGCCCATTATGATAACTAGCTGGCAGATGCAGCACGTCTGGGTGTGCCACTGTGGAATTGCTGTGTTTAGGGTCTGCCAGAGAAGTCTCTAGAGAACAATACAGAGTGCTCCCTTCCCTAGGACCTTGCTTTGCTGCTGATTATAGAAAAGCACTCAGGGTCTCACACAGCGGTGCACTGAACTACCTGGAGGGTCACTGGTGTCAACCCTTTCCATTACGGATGGGGGACTGGATCAGACAGGAGCAGGAGCCCCTCGAGCTTTGGCTGAACCTTGAATTGAACCATCTTGAGGGTTCAAAAAATCTTGTTTCACTTTAAAAAAAAAATTAATTTATGGGTTTTGTGCCTGTTGGTGCTTCCAGGGCAGGAAGCGGGAGCAGCCGAGCCTCTGGCCCTGAGCAAATACAAAAAGCCTATGATTGGAAAAGTCCTTTCCCCCTGGATTTCCAGATCCATTTTTCAGATCCAAGGTGTTTGCCCAGCTCCGCTGGTGGGAGCTTAGCCAGATCTCACCTGAACCTTCAGGTTCACCCATCTGTTCAATGGAGTTTCTGCGCATTACTACACTGGACACCCCACGGGCTGCTGGAACATAACGCCCGCAGCTGCTGGTAGGAGCACCCCAACTTTCCTAGCTGTGTGTGTCTGTCTGTGCAGAGCCTATGAAACCAGCATTCTGGCCCCCGCCGCTGTCAGGGAAACATGCACATTGAATCAGCAACAAGGGTCAGATGGCTTGAAACTTGTCAGTGTTTGTTAAGAGAGCTGCTTTCATCCCTCTCTTCCCTCAGGACTTCCTCGCCCTCCTTTGGAATGGGGTCAGTGGGAGAATATGGGACAGGGAGGGAGATGGCTAAGAAGCTCCCCCGCCGCCCTGTGCTGTATCAACTCTCTGCAGAACTGGGACCCAGTCAGGCAATGAGTCCTCCTTTTATAAGCTGTGTTTCAACCAGCCATTTGGTTCTAATTCCTGTCTCAGAATGAATACAGCAAAGCATCTAAGCTGCCAGGTTTGGGAAAACCAGACCCTGTGACTGTTGACAAATCTAACTGACACCTCAGGAGGAAAGTGACCTCATTTCCAGAAATTGTTGTAACACAACTCCGTGGGATGGGGCTGGTACCTGGGATCTTTGGCGCTAAAAGCCTCAGCATCTGCTGTATTACAGACCTGGTTTCTATTCCAAGCTTTGTCTGGTGAGATCTTATGCAGCCTTATGTAACTGATTTGTAAAATGCAGGGATGCTATTTGGCTGCCTTCTGGAAAGTAACGAGGCCTTGCTCTGTACTGCGTGAAGTGTAAACAGCAGGTAGAGGTGAGACCAGAACTCACAGGCCTGGTCTACACTTTAAAATTAGACTGACCTAGCTACATCGCTCAGGTCTGTGAAAAATTTTGTGCCCCAAGCACCAGTTAGGTCAACCTAACCCCCAGCATAGATAGGGCTAGATTGATAGAAGAATTCTTCTGTCGACCTAGCTACTGCTTCTCGGAGAGGTGGATTCACTACATTGATGGGAAACCCCCTTCTGTCTATGTGGGAAGTGTCCACGCTACATCAGCACAGCCCCACGGCCATAGCCATGCCGCTGGAGGGGAGACATGGCCTCGGTTTCCAGGCTCCCGGCTTAGTACACTTTCCCCTAGCTGACAGGCTATTAACAGAGGAGTCTGTCTCACCTGTGAAGCATGGAACAGGCAGCCAGATTGAGCTGAAAGGCAGATCACCTGGCAAAATCCCATGCGTGCAAGAGCTCTGTTGCTAACAAACGATGCTGTTGCACCAACGACCTTGCTGCTGGGTCCAGAACTGCATCTTTTGCCTCTGTTAAGTAGAAGCCAATGAAACACAAATCCAGCTCAGCTGAGTTCCTCCCCACCGGTGGGGGAGGGGATTTCCTGGAGTGGACAACAGTTGCCTTTCAGGGACAGTGCACCCGTCCTTGACTTAGCACTGCAGGCTTTCTCCTCTATGCCGCAAACCTCCCACGCACCCTGGAACTGAGCGAAAGCAGGCAGGGATGGAGGAGGAAGGGCTTGCTTTATGGCTTCATGTTCTCACAGAAAGCTCTGACTGTCCTGATTCAAACGAGACGCTTTCTCGGTGCAGCTGCTGCAGCGATCAGTTAGAAACAGCCTGTCCTGTTAGGAATGAAGCGCTGTTTTCCTGCTGGGTAGCAGATCGGTCATTCATTGCTGTGATGCCTGCTTCCATGCCAGCGCAGAGCCCTCCAGACTCAACAGCAGGGAGCAGGGAAGAACTTTTCTGTTCGGTTGCTGGACGGCCTCCTTTCAGCTAAGTTTGGATGCCGCATCCGATCCGAGCCCAACCTTCCACAGTCTGGGGGCGGCCAGGGTTAAGATCTGCCTCTCTTCTTATTTACGCTAGTGTAAAATCAGAGATGGTTTCATTGGACTCAATGGAGTGTAAACCTGATGTGAGAGCAGAACCAGGCCTTTAGCACTGCAGATTGGCCCCCTTACAGAGAGCGAGAGATAAGTCACAAAGTTCTGAGCGGGCACTGATCTGGGTCCGAACATCCACAAAGCTGGGGGCAGGGAGGTTAGACCCCATGAACTTGGTCAGGGCCAGCTCTAGTTTATAAGAGCTGTAGTGACCTCTGAGTCAGGCGTCTGCTGGAGGTAATACCACTCTGCCTCCGGCCATCAACTCCTCCGGGCCATTAGCAATTTGGAGGCTGTTACTCCTTCAGTAGCTGGCTTGTAAGGGAGTCAGCACAGAGCTCTGGGGAGTAAATGTGCAGAGAGCACTCCAGGCAACACACTGAGCCCAGTGCTTTATTCTGAAGGGAGCAGCCAATTGTATGGATTTTACCCAGAGGGCAGGTGTAAGGTCCCTGTAAACCTGCCCTGTGGGGACGGGGAGGAATTCTCTCTGGAGCATGTGGCAGGGAATCAGAGTGCTCTCAGGGGCATGCAGGCTGCAGCTGGGGAGCCACCCCGTGGCACTGCAGATCTGAGGAGCAATATCCAGGCAGTCAGAAAATAAACAGTACAAGGAGAGACAGGAAACCCAGAGGCATCACCACAGAAAGTCATGGGAGAGGCTCACAGGGACACAGGCTTTCAGGGGCCAGATCCTCAGCTGGTGGAAATAACTCCCTTGTCTTCACCAGAGAGAGAGGCTGGCTTGCATCAGCTGAAGAGCTGGCTGTGAGCTTGCTTCCCCTTCTAATGACTTTTTCTTTTCAGTTTAACGTGTGATATTAAAATCCATTAGCCAAGCAGATACTGAAGCGAGAGAATACAGCACTGGGTACAACTCAACTTCTCGTGTAATAAATAATTTTATACATCATCATAGATCTTCTGTTCTACAGCAGATTTCTTCCAGAAGGATCCCAGACAGCCAACCCCAGGCATCCAGGATCGGGTGACCAGATGTCCAGTTTTTGACTGGAACACCCAGTCAAACAGGGACCCTGGCAGCTCCAGTCAGCACCGCTGACCCGGTCATTAGAAGTCTGGATCAGTGGTGCTACGGAGCTAAGGCAGGCTAGTCCCTACCTGTCCTGGCTCCGCGCTGTGCTCCGTAAGCAGCCAGCAGGTTGCTGGCAGGCGCAGCAGGCAACTCTGCGCCCTGCCCCCATCCCGAGCACTAGCTCTGCATCCCATTGGCTGGGAACCGTGGCCAATGGGAGCTGCGGGGGCGGCACCTGCAGGCGAGAGCAGCGCGCACCGCCACCTGCCGCACCTCCACCTAGGAGCTGGACCTGCTGGCCGCTTCCAGGGCGCAGCACGGAGTCTGGACTGGCAGGAAGCCTGCCTTAGGACCCCTGCTGCGCCACTGACAGGGAGCCGCCAGAGGTAAGCCTGTGCCCCAATCCCCTGTCCCAGCCCTGAGCCCCCCTCCTGCACCCCAAACCCCTCATCCCTGGCCCCACCCAGAGCTTGAAACCCCCAGCTGGAGCCCTCACCCCCTCCCAACCTCCTGCCCCAGTCTGGAGCCCCATCCCGTAACCTGAACCCCTCATTTCTGGCCCCACCCCAGAGCCTGCACCCCCAGTTAGAACCCTCACCCCCTTGTGCAATCCAACCCCCTGCCCCATCCCAGTGAAAATGAGTGAGCATGGGGGAAAGCGAGCCACAGAGGGAGAGGGAATGTAGTGAGCAGGAGGAGGGGCCTCAGGGAAGAGGTGGGGCTATGGTGTTTGGTTTTGTGCAATTAGAAAGTTGGCAACCCTAATCCAGGAATTTCTCTCTCTTCCACTGAAATGCAGCCACCTCTGGGCTGGAGGGTAGCTGGTGCTAAATAGTGCACAGCACTGCTACACAACAGGGGCCTGAACCCGCAAACTCACACGGGTGGTCTCTCAAGCCAACTCTCATGAGTGAAGGATTATGGGTGGGGATAAGGGTGTATTGGATCAGGCCTTGCTTTAGGACAGGAAGCAAAGAAAAGGGAAAAAATTAAAAGGTCAAATTTTTGACCACTGAATTCCCCCTGGAATGGCTTACCCGGGTACTTAGAGGAGTGGGGGGAACCCCATGAGACAGGATCACGTCTCCTGCAGCCAAGGAATGGAAGTGGACGCAGGAAACACAGACCAAGGTTTTGTTTTGTCAGGCAGGCTTCACTGGTGCTAGCCCAGTGCAGCAGCCTCGGGCGAACACCACATGCTCCCACATGCACAGCCATCGCTCAGTCCTGTGTCCCTGGGAGCACTGGGGAGGCAGAGGGAGCTCTCGCCACAGGACCCATTCTTCTGCTTCCCTAGTAGCAATGAGAGTCTCTAAGGAGCCACGTCCGACCCTCTGCAGCTGGTACGACAGGTTATCCTATTATGGCACTTTCGTGGGGAGGGGCCCATTTCTCCCCTCCCATTCCCCCTCCATTTATCCTCCCTCCTGCCCCTACAGCCCCACATTTCCTTGCACACACACGCATCCTGCCCGCTTCTGAGCACCCACAACCCACCCGGATTTCAGCGGAAGATGCTCAGCACCTCACAAGATGATGTCCTAGTAGGTCAGCAAACTCCCTTCCACTCTGTTCTCTGGCTGGTCGGGGGCAGCTAGCACGGTGCATGCCGTGGTGTCACATGGAGAGGGAACCAGCAACGAGGGGAGGGATCCAACAGACTCCTTCCCTCCCCCCACCCCAGAGGCCCCACTGCTTGGGGGGGGGTCACTTGTTAATACCACAGCTGGTGGTGTTCTCTGACTGCCCTTCCCAGGGTTCCTTTAAGCCTCAGTGTCTCTAGAGCTTCCACATAACACACACACGCAGGCAGGGAGGGAGAAGGCTGGTGCAGAGCCTGCCTGTGCTCCTCACACTGCATTCCCCCCTGCCTCATTTCAGGAGTTGTGTAACAGTGATAGCTCAGCAATCCCAAACCTTCCCTGTGTCAGCAGCTCTCCCCTGGAGTGCTTCCTTCAGCCCTATTTTGAGATTTCTGCACTGATGTGGGGACAGCTATTGCTATGGAACAGGCTGGTGATTTTGCTCTCTCCCTGTGGAATCATAGTATGCTTATACATGAGGAATTTAGGGACGACCTAGTGCTTATTAACGTAACAAACTCACTGCAGCCGCATGTCACAGAAGAAAAAAGCTATGTCCCAAGAGTCTCAGCCATGTCCTCTTTCCCCTAAGGCAGTGGTTCTCAACCAGGGGTACACATACCCTTGGGGGTACGCAGAGGTCTTCCAGGGGGTACATCAACTCATCTAGATATTTGTCTACTTTTACAACAGGCTACATAAAAGGCACTAGCGAAGTCTGTACAAACTAAGACTTCATATAATGACTTGGTTGTACTGCTCTATGTACTATACGCTGAAATGTAAGTACAGTGTTTATATTCCAGTTGACTTATTTTATAATTCCATGGTAAAAATGAGAAAGGAAGCAATTGTTCAGTACTAGTGTGCTGTGACACTTTTTAATTTTTATGTCTGATTTATAAGTAAGTTGTTTTTAAGTGAGGTGAGACTTGGGGGTTCGCAAGACAAATCTGAAAGGGGTAGAGTGGTCTGGAAAGGTTGAGAGCCACTGCCCTAATGTACCTTGATTTGCTTATTTAGCTGTGTCATAACCATAAGGGTAGCCTAAAATTCCTCCTTACCTGCAAGGGGTTAAGAAGCTCAAGTAACCTGGTTGGCACCTGACCAAAGGAACCAAAGGGAACAAAAGATACTTTCAAATGGGGTGAGGGGGCAGAAGAGGAGAGAGAGGTTTTGTTTTGGGTTCTTTGTTTCTGTGGCCATTCGCTCTTGGGACTAAGAGGGACCGGACATCAATCCATGTCCTCCAAACCATTCTGAATCAGTCTCTCATATTATAGAAATTGTAAGTAACAGTCAGGTAAGGTGTGTTAGTTTATCTTTGTTTTCTCAACTTGTGAATTTTCCCTTTGCTAGAGGGAAGTTTATCCCTGTTTTGTTGTAACTTTGAAACTAAGGCTAGAGTGGGTTCCTCTGTGCTCTTTGAATTTTCTGATACTCTGTAAGGTTAAGTACCAGCCTAAGTTTACAGAGGTGATTCTTTTACCTTTTTCTCTTTAAATAAAATCCTTCTTTTTAAGAACCTGACTGTTTTTTCCATTGTTCTAAGACCCAGGGATTTGGGTCTGTACTCCCTTTGTAACCAGTTGGTGAGGATATATGCTCAAGCCTTCCTCAGGAAAGGGGGTGTAGGCTTGGGGGAATATTTTGGGGGGAATAGGACTCCAAGTGGTCCTTTCCCTGATTGTATGTTAAATCACTTGGTGGCAGCAGCGATCTCAAGGCAAGAAAGAAATCTGTGCCTTGCGGAATTTTTAACCTAAGCTGGTAAGAATAAGCTTAGGTGGTCTTTCATGCGGGTCCCCACATCTGTACCCCAGAGTTCAGAGTGGGGAAGGAACCCTGACAAGCTGCCTTACAAGTCCAGCTCAATTTTTTCATAGAAATGTAGGGCTGGAAGGGATCTCAAGAGGTCATCTAGTCCAGCCCCCTGTGCTGAAGAGGGACCAAGTAAACCTAGACCATCCCTGACAGGTGTTTGTCTAACCTGTTCTTAAAAATTTCCAATGATAGGGATTCCACAAGCTCCTTCACTAACCTGTTCCAGTACATAACTATCCTTATAGTTAGAAAGCTTTTTCTAATATCTAACCTAAATCTCCCTTGCTGCACATTAAGCCCATTCCTTCTTGTCCTACCTTCAGCAGACATGGACAACAATTGATCACCAGTCTCTTTATAACAGGCCTTAATGTATTTGAAGACTGTTACCAGGTTCTCCCCTCAGCCTTCTCTTCTCAGGGCTACATGCTCAGGTTTTTTAACCTTTCCTCATAGATCACATTTTCTAAGTCTTTTATCATTTTTGTTGCTCTCCTCTGGATCCTTTCCAATTTGTTCACATCTCTCTCAAAGTGCAGTGCCCAAAACTGGACACAGTACTCCAGCTGAGGTCCTACCAGTGCCGAGTAGAGCAGGACAATTACATCCTGTGTCTTACCTACAACACTCCTGTTAATACACCCCAGAATGATATTAGTCTTTTTTGCAACTGCATCACGCTCTTGACTCATAATCAATTTGTGAGTCACCATAACTCCGACATCCTTTTCTGCAGGTCTGTCATCTGGCCAGTTATTCCCCATTTTGTAGCTGTGCGTTTGATTTTTCCTTCCTAAGTGTAGTACTTTGCACTTGTCTTTATTGACTTTCATCTTGTCGATTTCAGACCAATTCTCCAATTTATCAAGATTATTTTGAATTCTAATCCTGCCCTCTGAAGTGCTAGCAACCCCTCGTTCAGCGTGGTGTCATCTGCACATTTTATAAGCATGCTCTTCACTCCATTGTCCAAGTCATTAATGAAAACGTTGAATAGTACTGGCTCCAGAATAGACCCATGTGTGACCCCACGAGATACATCCTCCCAGTTTGACTGCAATGCATTGAGAACTACTCTTTGAATATGGTTTTCCAGCCAGTCGTGCAAATTTATAGTAATTTCATCTAGACCACATTTCTCCAGATAAATCGTGTCTGTGGCTTTCCCCCTATCCCCTAGGCCAGTAACCCATCAAAGAAGGAAGCTAGTTTGGCTTGGCATGATTTATTCTTGACAAATCCATGTTGGTTATTACTTATCACCCTATTGTCCTCTAAGTGTGTACAAATTGACTCTTCAATAATTAGTTCCAGAATCTTCCCAAGTAACAAAGTTCGACTGGTTGGTCTATAATTCCCTGAATCCTTTTTGTTCCCCTTTTTAAAGACAGGTACTATGTTTGCCCTTCATCCGTCCTCCATCTGGAGCAAGGAGCCATCCTTTAGGTGCAGTAACTTGCTTTGATTCTGCACCTCCCACAAGGACTTTCCTACATTTTGTAGCCCTTTTTATCAAAGCACTTTAAACACAGGAACTTCCTAAACCTCATGGCTCCCTGTGAAGTAGGGCACAGATATGTCTGGTGTCACCAATGGCATTGTAATCACATAACTAGCATGTTGTGGGAGGATAGCTGTGAGGCTGGCAGAACAAGCATCAGTGGACAGCCCTTTTGTAAATTTTGCCCTGACTTTCTGCCAACAGCAAGGAGAAACTTGGTTCTTAAGGTCTTGTGTGGGCAGATCCTCCCACTCAGTAAACTCTATCTGTCTCTATCCTGTAAGCTCTATCTGTCTCTACCCTGGAAGCAAAAAGGGTTGGGTCAATCCTGGTGGGATTTGAACCTGTGGTTCCGGCCACTTAGAGATCTACTAAACTGCTAACTTACTGCCTGTGAAGGGAATCTTTTTCAGAGCTTTCCAGGTGGTCTCAGCGGCGCTCTAAAGGAAAACATCCTCCCCTAAGTAACTCCCCATAGTAGCACGTTCGTCTCCTGCAGCCATAGCGTCGAACCTTCCTTTCTCTCGGCAGATTCAAAGGAGTGCCTTTTCTGTCTTCTTTGATGAGAAGTTTTCCATCCCCTTGGACCCATCTGTGCTGGAGGAAAACAGCTTAAGATTTTCTGTCTTTGGCATTGATGAGGACGAGAGGAACATCAGCACCGGGGTAGCAGAGCTGAAGCTGCTGGACTTGGATCTGGCCAGCCGCCCATTCAGTGCTTGGCTCTATCTGCAGGACATGAACAAGGTGAGCTCTTGTCATCTGCATGCTGGGGTGCCAGCTGGGCTCCCTGAAAATGAGTTAGTGGGGCATGAAAGATAAGCGCTGGGTCGGCCACAGGCAGTGCTGGGTCTGAATACCTCCCCAGTGGACCTCCCCAGCCGTCCAGTGCATGAAGTGTGAGGGAATTTCATCTTTACTGCTGGGTTTGGAACCAGAACTGATGCTGAAGCACAGTGGGGGAAACGGGATACGATGTCACCCCAGATCTGGTCGGCCTGTGCAGTGGCATGGCACTGGCCAACATTTCCTGCTGTGGAGTGAGGTGAACCCGGCCCCTTGCCCCCATTATGCACCTCACCAATTGTGTAATGATCCACCCGGGAGGAGCAATTCCCTCCTCCCTGCAGGCCATCAGCTGACACCCCGAAGCATGCGCATCCTTCTCTCAGCTTGCAGAGCTCAGATGGCTGTTCTGGCTATTTGGAGCCAGAGCACCAAAGCTGAGGTCCAGAACCAAATTTTCCAAGTGTTCAGGTGTTTGATTCTGCTGTTGGCTCAGGCCCAGCTCAATTCATTAAGAGTCCTTGACTTCTTAAAAGCAGTGAAAATATTTGTCTCATTGACCTCCACAGGCTGAAATAGTGTTTCCACTTCTGCGTCTAGATTCACTGGCAGACCCTCAGCTGGTGTGGCTCAGCATTTACACCAGTGAGAATCCAGCCCTCTGCCTTTTGGTTTAATCAATGAGACCCCTGTTTCTCCCAGTATGGGGCAAGGTAGCAAGGAGAATGGGGGGAAGTGATCAGGGTTTCCCTCTGCTTCTGCTACCATTGATGACAGTTGGATGTCACACATGGAGATGACACCTATCTTTCTGAGGTACTTATGTGGACCTCCGCACTGTATTATCTGAGCCCCTCATAACCTTCCATGTAGTTATGCATGCCACACCCCTCTGAGGTAGAGAAGTGATATTTTCCCCATCTGCAAGAATTGCGACACAGAGACTAAGACCTTGTCTACACTTACAGCTTAGGTCGACATACCTAAGGCTCTCAGGAAGGTGAAAAGTCCACCCCCTTGAGCACTGTAGCTCTGCCATCCTAAGTCCCCAGTGTAGGTCGATAGAAGACTGCTTCTGTCAACCTAGCTACTGTCACTTGGGAGGTAAAGTTACTACAGCTTTTCCCCATTGTCACGCACATCTACACTGGGGGCCACAGTGACCCAGCCACCCCATAGCATGGACAAACCCTCTGTGAGTTTCCCATGGTCACACAGGCAGTTTGGAGCAGAGCAGAGAATTGAACCCAGGTCTCCTGAGTCCCAGTGCTGGCCTCTAACCACTAGGCCAGCCTCTGTAGGCTATAACTACTCTGCCTAGTTTCTGCCCTCATTGAGGGAACAACTTTCCCTGCCAGAGAGTTACTTCTCCTTCCCCTCTTGTCTGTGAATGAGTCATTTCTGCCGATGTTTGCTGTTGGGTGATGGTGCCTTACGTGCCCTACAGGCAGTTGACTCGGTGGGAGAGATCCTGCTGTCTCTTAGTTACCTACCCACAGCGGAGCGGCTGACGGTCGTTGTGGTTAAAGCCAAAAACCTCGTGTGGACCAACAGCAAAATGACAGCAGGTGAGTGCGAGGCCGTGAAAGAGCAGCTCCCGCCAGAGGCCAGCTCCGTGCAGCTCCGCCCTGCCTGCTGCTTCCCCTGCTAGAACTGCTGCCCAGGGTGCATCTCCGCCGCATTAGTGCGGGAAGTGCTGCCGTGAGTCCAGGCACTTCACGCCTGTTAAATCAGGTGTAGCTCTGGGGAGCTCAGACGAGAAGCCGAGAACTTGAGCTCCAAAACCTCAGGCCTCTTGCCCTTGAGCCAAGGAGAGCATGTAGAGCTGCTAGCGATGGCAGTTGTTATTTACTGTTTGTAGTATGATAGTCCCGAATAGAGACAGGGCCCCATTGCACTAGGCACTGCACTTAATCTCTGTACTGCTCAGCCACTAGGAGGCAGCATTGCTCACAGGCCCTGTTTTTCTGTTGCCTCATTATAGTCACCGAGGGTCCCGTAGTTAAATAGGAAGGGCCTGTTCTGCCACTGGTGAATGGGGAGTTTATTCAAGTCACCCCTAGGCATATTAACAGGTTACATTGTGTATTATTGCGGTAGTGCCTGGTAGCCCCAGTCACAGACCAGGACCCCCCCTGTGCTAGGTGCTGTACAACCACAGAGCAAACAGATGGTCCCTGTCCCAAAGAGCTAATGCAGAGCTAACTTGTGGGGGGGTCCACGTTCTTCGCCCCCCCCCCAATATCTGTCTTTCATTTAGCAACAGCTTCTAATCAGAGATTTTCAAAATGTGGGGTGTCCCACCTAGGGATGAACATTCAGGGAGGTGAGCAGTGATGCCAGCCCTGCACGATAGGGCTCCACCCCCTGACTCACCTCAGCCAGAAGCCCCCCTTGTCAGCTTATCCCAAGTCCGGCAACCCCCACGCTTCGAGAGCTGGGCTCCATCCTTGTTGGTAGTGGCCAACGCTGTCACCTGCTCTGTGGCGCCCCGTGCCCCTCGCTCCAGCCCCTGCCCACCTCACCGGGAGAGGGGCGGCACCTCCAGGCAGGGGCCAGCAGCACCTGCACTGAAATGCCACCCACTGGCCCGGGGCAGGCTTTTGCAATGTCAACGCTTTCCTAAGCTCAGTCACGGTTTCTCCGCTTGAGGCAGCGTGTGGTCGGCGCTGGGGTGGGGTTCAGGATGCAGCGCGCTAGCTGCTGCAGGGCTGGCTGGGAGCAGGGGGCCATGGGGCACAAAGGTGGGGGGAGAGAGAGGGGCTCGCCAAGGGTGCCAGAGAGAGGGGGCAGGGCAAATGGGCAGGAACATGTCGTTCCTCCCTGTTCCCTCCCATGCCCCTCAGTCACTCCCTCCCCGCACCCTGCAGAGGCAAGGCATGGAGAAGTCATGTGTTCCCCCATAACCTTTAAATTGTGGGGCCCCCCCATCACCAGTTACACGTCATCTCTGAGCTACTGTGTGTATACCCCTTTTCCCTGAGGTCCAGTGCTCCCTGCACTCACTCAGCATTGTCTCTGTTTATGGGTGGAGGACAGTTGGCGAATGATGGTCCTTTGCTTCCCATTGTCCAAACAGATCCTTTCGTCAAAGTGTACTTGCTTCAGGACGGGAGGAAGATCAGCAAGAAGAAGACAGCTGTGAAGAGAGACGAGACAAATCCGGTGTTTAACGAGGCCATGATTTTCTCAGTGCCCGCAATTGTCCTACAGGTGAGAACTTCCCAATCAAGGGCAGACTGAAGAGTTACGACTTTTTTTTTTTTTAAGCCAGAAAACTTTATACCATTCATGAGATCCACCCCAACCTGCCTCTTGGGTCTACCCAACAGGGTGCATTCAAGACTGCACCTTCCCTCCTCCCCCACATCAAGGAAATGACAGTACACCAGGGCCTGGGTATGTAACTAGAACTGCAGACTGAGCTGTAAATCTTCACTCCTCCTTAGCCTGACAATTACAGCTTTTCTGAAATCTCCTGGAGTTTGACTGCTGCTTATATCAGGGAAGAGATTCGGGCAGTGAGTTCCCTGGTGCAAATCAGAGACATTAAAATTAAATCTTGCAGCTGAAACAGGAGGGCCGATGGCTGAGATCTAACCAGGATCACTGCACGGCATGGAAGCAGAGAGTAATTTTATTTAGCAAGTCAGAGGCTATGGAGTTAGTGGCTAATAAATGTGTCTGAAGGAGACACCTTCAAAGGGCAGATAATAAGGTGGATGGTTTCTTCAGTGGCATGGAAACAAGAAAGAGCCTATTAAGGGACGGTTGCCATAACAACATCTCCAGGGGTCTCCTCCTGTTCCTCCCCCGTGAGGGTGATAGCACTGAGATCAGGGAGAACTGGACAAAGAGAAGGGAAATGAATGTGTCAGTGATAACAGCTAGAGTGGCAGTGAGTGAAAGCTAGATCTGTAGAGTATCAATCTGCAGGTGCGGATGAAACACACTTGAGCCTTTTCAAAGCAGCCAGGAGAGGAAATCTCAGAAAATCACCTTCAATAAGTCCAAGGACTCAGGAGACAGGAAGGGTGGATTAGTGGTTAGGGGGCTAGGCTTCTGCTCAGGAAATCCAGGTGCAGTTCCTTGCTCCGCCACAGACTTTCTATGTGACCTTGGGCAAGTCGCTTAGTCTCGCTGTGCAATCTCAGTGCCCCATCTGTAAAATGGCAATAATAGCACTTCCCACCACCCAGTGGTGCTCTAAGGTTAAGTACATGAAAGATTGGGAGGTAGTGCAGTGATGGGGCTATACAAGTACCTAAGATGGATGGGTAGACATGCAGTCCCTGGGAAGAAGCAAACCTGGGACTGGAGCTCTGTGTAGGGAAGGGAATGCAGGGAAATTGCCCTCTGCTTAGTCTGACGTCCATCCATGTAAACGATTCCAGCCTGTAACAAGGGAATTTGTGGTTGAACATTTAGGAGAGATGGGCTTTTTGAATGAACGTAGGCCATGCCAAACACAGAATAGCTGGGTCTATAGCTTACTGACTGAGGGGGCAATTGTCTTCAGTGGGCCACAGCTCTAGAGCAAAGGCAGCAGGCAGAAGCCTTGGCAAGCAAAGGGAATGCCGCGTCTCTGAGTGTCATGCCCGTGAAACATCAGGGACCTGGCTAAATACCAAGGCATGAATCAGAAATGTGCTGATTAGAACTGGATGGAAATCTCCCACCAAAACGGTTTTTCATTGGAAAATGCTTTTTTCAACCGAAGTGGAAGTTCTCATGAAAAACTTACATTTTGATATAAAGGTTTTGTTTATTGACCTTCCCCCCCCCCCCCCAACATTTCCAGTGCAGGAGGAACCCACTTGCTCCCACTTTTTCCTCCCCTTTTTTTCCCCAAGGGGTAAAAGACTTTTAAAAAAGTGAAAGCAAGTTATATTTTTCCTACCAAAATGACGTGTTGTTTAAAACTTCACAACCAGGGGAAAATAAAGCCCAGTTAACAGAAAGTCTCAAGCAAAATGAAAGATGCTTCTTCTTTTGAAATGTTCATATAATACACACCATCGTTTTCTGACCCGCTCTGTCTAGTGCTGATGGACAGAGCCTAACTTTGCATGGTAAGTAGAGATAGGCCCAAGTCATACACCATAGTTCCAGATCTAAACTGCTCCAGAACTCAATATCCAGGCTGTTTCATTAACACACATATCTAACGACAAGGCTTTCAAAGAGAGGAACTGCTGGGGCCATTTCTAGGGCCCCCGTTAAAGTCACGAGCGCTGAGGATGCTCAGCACCTCCCAGCGGGATCGGGCTCCGGCTCCTTGTGGGTGAAAGTCTCTCGGCTGTATCCTGAAGGGTGCTGAGTGCCTGCTACCCTGTGTGACATCAGCCGGCGTGATGCACTATGAGCTGGTCCTTGGCTGCTCTCAGGGTTTGGCCGGGTTGAAAAGCAGTCGTAGCTCTAGAGGAGGATTTCTACAAAGGGGAATTTAATAGACAGCCAGCACTGACAGATATCATTCAGAGGGAACTCTCTTCCACCCAGCCCCCTACATGAACAGAACTGCACTGGCTTCGTGCTGGAGCTCCCTAAGTAGGAAGAAGAAGAGCTGGGCTTGCTGTTTCCATCTTGAGTTTAAGGGGAGGGTCGTTTCTCTCCAAGCCCCACTCAGCAAGGGACTCTGTGGGAAGAATCCTGTTGACTTCAGGTCCCCTGTATGTTCCCGGCAGCTGGCTGGGGTGTGAGAGAACGGGCCGTGCACTTGTCTCTGCAATTCATGTGTAATCAGTGACTGTTTTGGAAGTAGCATGGGACATAATGAAAAGCAGGGCTGGGTCGCTAAACTAACCAGAGTAATCTCCACTTTGCGTGCAGGCTCACACGGAGCCGGTTGCGTTGCTCAGCTCATGCGAGAAAGGGGCTGCTGTGTACTTGGTACACAAGGCAAATATTCCTTGGGCTGAGGTCTGAGTTACACTCTCCAGTGCTAATTATTCATAATGCTGACCCCTTAGCCATTAACCAAAGCTATCCTAGCCGCTAGTATTAAAGTGGGCTTTCACTCTGCAACGGCTCTGTTCCCAGTCCCACAGCAGATCAGCTTCCTCTGTGTGTCCAGACTCTGATCTGCTGACTTGAGTGGCAACAATAAGGCTTATGGCTTTTTACACAGAGCCAGCACCCCCATGGGAGACTATTCCACCTTCTGTGTTGTTGGCAGGATTATTTACTGTATTCCAGAGACAAGGTGGGGGAGGTAATATTCTTTATTGGACCAACTTCTATTGGTGAGAGAGACAAGCTTTCGAGCTTACACAGAGCCCTTCTTCAGGTCTGGGCTGAAGTGGGAAGTGAGCGTGAGTCTAATTGATGGCACAGACACCCCAGCTTGTACTCCCCTAGAATCCAATAGACTTTTCTACCAGTTTGGCCCCTTAAGTCTCATAAGAACCTACTCTCAGGAGATTTTGGAGACTCTGTGCTTTCAGGGATACCTCAAGGACCACTTCACTCATGATACTTGACCTTTGCCTTTCACTGCCATCGGGCACCAAATTGTGCTTAGATTGCAGTAGGTTTTTTGGGGCAGGGACTCTATTTTTGTTCTGTGTTTGTACAGTGCCTCGCACAATAAGTCCTGTGACGGGGGCTCCGAGGCGCTACCTCAGTACAAATACATAAATAAGTGCAATGGGACATTGGTAATGTTTCCTGTGCCCCTTCAGGATCTGTCTCTCCGGGTGACGGTGGCAGAGTGTTGTGAAGATGGGAGAGCTGAAAACATTGGCCATGTCATCATTGGCCCATCGGCCAGCGGCATGGGCATCACGCACTGGAACCAGATGTTGGCAACCTTAAGGAAGCCGGTGTCCATGTGGCACCCAGTTCTACGAAACTAAGGGCAAAGTTACACTCTGCGGGTATCTTGCATGGTGCCTAGACTTCCCATAAGCAAATATTCTTGGCAAACGGACAGTGGTACGTGAGACATAAACTGTTTTTTTCAAATGTTCTTCACAAGTTCCATTTAGTAAGAAGGAGCAGCAGGGGAGGTCACTGAATCAGATCCTTGAGGAAGCTTCAGTGGACTAAAACCTGAGAGAAGAAGCAACTCGTGTGATTATGCGCAGAAGTAGTTTCCGGGCAAACACTTCCTTCCTAGCACTTCCTTGCCAGTGACACCGGCTGGGGAGTCCCGTTGTCCCTAATTGTGATTTTATTTTCCAGTGAATGTTACACAGTAGAGCATGGTCTGTTCACTGGCTTAAGGGGGTTAGGGGTAAATTTGTGATCTCGTACCCACGGTGGGCTTAGCCCCACTGATTGTCAACACAGTGCCTGGGGGGAGTTTAGCCACATGGATTTTCATCTACATGATGGCCAGGCTGGCATTTAACCACTGGGTGTTTTCAGTGCAGGGTCCAAAGAGAAATTTATGGTTTTAATACAGTGCTGCCCTGACAATAGTGCCCTCTCCAAAAGGGGTCCTTTGGTTCCTCCTCTGGATGGCTCCCCATTAAAAACTTGAGTTCAGGCAGAGTGAGCAGCTTAATAAATAGTGGGTGCTTATCTTCCCCGTCTGATTACTGGACATTCTGAGCTAAACTGAGCAGAGGGAATACAAATGCTGACATTTTTAATAAAGGAGAAGCCTTTTTTAAAAAAGAGAGCTATTTCCCAGTGCATAATATGAACGTAAAGGAGAGTTCCTTTAGGAAGAACTCATACTGCACTTTACCATTTCAATGAAACCAGCCTTTTCCACAGCCCATTCTCTCAAAGGCTCGATTCTGCAGTCAGTAGAAGTTGAGGGCCCTCAGCACCTTGGACGCTTGGATTTTGGGGGCCTCCATGTTTGAGGTTGGCTGAAATTCTTCAAATTTCAATTAAAATGTCATCAAAATCTGACGGGGGAAAAATGGGGATGGTGGTGGAATTTGATAACATTGGTGACTCCTGTTTTTTTGACCAACTATGGAACAGGGTGAAATGTTTTGAATTTCAAATGCCAACCAGAAAAGTGGGGAAAGTGTCTACTCACAAAACAGCTGATTTCTTTTCTCCCCCTCCTGTTTTCCAGCCAATTCTAGAGCCCAACTTGAGACACATTGGTGCCAATTTCCAGAGCTCCTGAGGTTCTGCGGACCTTCAGCTGGGATTGTGGATGCTCAGCACCTCTGGAAGCCAGGCCCACAGGGTCTCGTACTGGGCACCCAACAGGATAGGCTTCAGTGTTTACTCAGTTGCCACTTAAAGATCAATTTGCGATCAAGTTTAGCACGTGCCAGCTAATCCCAGCCTCAACTCAGCCACACTTCCTAGTCAAAATAAACCCAGTGTTTCCCGCTATCACCGTTGTGTCGCAAATCTTGTGATTGTTGGTGTTTTCTGTAAAGCCCCAGCTCTTGGAATCATGTAGTTACTTGCTAACCTCACTTAAAACAAAAACAACAAACAGTGAAGTGTCTAGCCCTCGTGATATTGGAGAAAAGCTTGAAAACACGAGCACTCAGGGCTCAAACGCCACAAGCAAATGTAAAGAGCCCCAATTTTTTTTATTCGTATAAAATGTCATGGTATTTCAGCCAATCTCGTGACTTTTGGGGTGGGCGCTTGATTCTCAGTGTTGAATGTAGGGACTGGCGAAAGTTCGGTCTCTTTGGGGACAATGGGTGTTTGTTTCAGGGCAGTATGAAAACTGAGGGAGACTCTTCAGAAGAACCAGCTGCCACTGAAAGCTGTGAAGGAGGAATGCAAACCCATTGCAGGAGACGTTTCCTGCCATCTTTGAACTTGGAAAAGCCGTCAAGAACCAAACTGTGTTGCTCATTGAGGCCTAAGGGGGTCTGAAATCAGTGCTCTGTTGTGATGGGCTTTCCAGGAAACAAAGGAAGAGATTACTTAATAGAGGGGAAATAAAACCAGTCAGCTGTTTAATTCTACCTCTGTCCAACCAAATGGCATGGGGTGTGGGGGTGTTGGCTTCACCATCTGGGCAGAACCATCAAAAGCAGGCACAGCTGAATGCAGCCAGGGATGGTTTCTTTAAAGCAGTTGTGGTCAGGCTGCACCCTGTACTCTGCTGGGAAGGGACACCCAAACTAGTAGAAGGAGAGGTGAGCAAAGAAATGGCGTGTAGTTTCTTTGCTGCCTTGAAGACTTGTAGTCAGTGAGGATTCAGACAAGACCGGGTAGGGGGCTCTCAGACTGCAGCTCTGCTGGGTGCTGCCATGTCTTGGTAGGTATGAAGCTATTAGCAGGGCTCCCCCTGCTTCAGAATGCATGGTTAGCCTCTGGGGCTGGAACATGCTCATTGCTTATGGGAGGGGAGACCCAAATATCGGTGGGCTCTGGGGAACCCCCATTTCCCCTCATCTTACCTGTGTAGGAGCAAAGCAACTTATGGACCCCACTGAAATGCCCTGCAGGGTTCCCGGGTTCTATTGCAGCAGCATCTACTTGCTTGAGGGCAAGCCCAAGCTTCCTGGGCACACAGTGCCATTGGGCAGCAGGCACTGGGCGAGAGCATGCTGCATACCCAGTGCCACTTCCCCAGCAGGGGGGCTTCCCCTTTGCTAGAGAAACGTGCTTGTTTTCAGTGTGAATCACCCTTGTCAAATGCCTCAATCAAACGGTGAGGCAGTCTGTCAGTCCAACAATTGCAGCTTTGGGAACATGAGACTAACTAACTTTTCAGCTCCAGCAGCTTCCCACATCGCTAGTCAAAAGGCATGTGGGGAGGGGAGGCCTGTTCCTTAGCACTGGGTTCTGGGCTTGGCCAAGTGTCAAACTCCTCCCTCCTGCTCGCAAATGTTCTTCACAAATGGTTAGGATAAAATTGACGTTGGCTTTGAACTTTGTTGGCTATCTGGGCCTGATTGAAGGCCGACTTCAGTGGGCTTTGGCTCAGGTGTAATATTCCCCCTGTCTTGATTCAGACAAAGGTTAGAAGCCTTTTTATTTACACGACCTAGTGTCCCAGTTGTAGCTCCCTTTATGATGGAAGCAGAGCAAGGATGGTCTTATGATTAAGGTTCTGGCCCGAGACACAGGAGAAGGGGCTTTAGCCCTGGCTCTGATACAGGCGTATACATGGTACTGGGCTATCACTCAGACTGCACCATTACTGGATGTCTTTTTAAGAGCTATGCTGGAGTCCAACCACCAAGTTATTAATGCAGAACTCGCTGGGTGAGATTCCCTGGGCTGCGTGATACAGGAGGCCAGAAAAGATGATGACAATGCTCCCTTCTGACCTTAAAATGTGTCTGTTGCAAATGTCCTTCCCGTAGCATCAGATCCCTTTGGGAGCACAAGGCCAGGGCCGAAACGCTTTTGGCTGCAGGCTGTGATAATGCTCGGCCAAAAAAGAATGAAAACGTTAATGGTATTTATGGGACCGACCAAAAAATTAAAAAAGCAACAATGGCTGTAGTTAAAATTGGTACTTTGAATGCTTAATATTCCGCTCTCTCCCCGCCCTTGTTTTGTCAGCATTCCATCACAGCAGAGTAGAGCAATATGCCAGCGGTGAGGGGGGCGTTCTATGAAAAGTGTATCTAGCATCATGCCATAGCTGTGCTATGTATTTAAATGGTTATGTTATCACATTAAAGACCTGTCAGCCTCGGTGTATCGCACCTGCCCTTCATTCCAGCTGAAAGATAAATAAACAGCGAGGAGACTTGGCAAATGACTTCATGCAGAGTTGTTTTCTTTGGCGCTCTGGAGCTAAAAATTGACCATGATTGTTAAGTGTGCAGGGTTGTGTGAGAGGATGAACATAGGCAGGGGACCTCAGTTTATCCATCCTTAAAAGGGGGACAGTCCTTCCCATGAGGGGTTGTGAGGCCAACTTCATTAGTGTCTGTAACACACTGTGGATAAAAGGCATTGCAGATGAGCAGTCTTAATTGTTGTTTTCATCTTGGTTTGAATGTCCCCCTTTAAAACCATTCTGAATGTAGGATTCATCAGCATGGGAAGAACCTGTGAAATGACCACCTGACAGGAAGGACACAGAGACAACGCACTGAGCAGTGTTTCAATGACACACACTTGTTTGAGACCCCCCCCCCAAAAAAAAACAAACAAACAAAAAACCAACTCTTTACGTGGGCCACCAAAGAGCCACAAGTTGTTCAAGGATTTCACCTCCAAGGCAGTTACAGAGCAATGCCGAAGATGCGAAGGCTCCATATCTCTCCCCAGCCACTCCCTGAGCCACGGGTGCTATTTAATGGGAATTGGAAGGCAAGGTTCCAAACCCGTGGCTGGCAACATGTGGAATTCGGGTGTGCGGGTGGGGTGACTTCCAGGTGAGAATACAAAATTAACAATCCCTATTGATTAAAAACCAGCTAGACGTGAGTTAGGAGCAAATAGAAAGGCCGCTGCGTGTCTGTTACACTCACCTTAGTGCTGGGTGCGGAGGCAGGTGAGGCCGTGGGAGCTGTCTGGAGGCCCAAGGACCATGCCCTGCAGCCACAGAAGATGGGCCACAGTCTGATCTCTGCACGGCCTTTCTAAACCCAGAGCAATTCAGCTAGAGATGGTGGGGTGTCTCTGGATTTGCACCAGGGTTAGTGACAGCAGAATCTGTCCCAGTAAGTATAGCTGCTCTAGTCTTCCCTTGGCCTCTCAGGTCCTCCCTTGGCCTTTCCTCTGCCCATCTGGTGGGCCCTCTGTTTCCGAAGCCCTTCTTTATCTGCCTCTCTTCTCTCCTTCCCTACCCCATCCTTCTCTCTTTCCATCAGCCCCCTTTCTTCATTCTCTCTGTTCTCCATTTCCCCTTCCCTTCTTTTTATCTGTCACATATCCCCTCTCTTTCTTCTGATCCCCTCCTCCTTCCCTGCTCTCTCCCACTCAGCTACGCAGTCCGGTCTAATTAACTGGCCAGCAGCAGCACCTCTCACCGCTAATGCAAACACCCTAGGCCCTTCCCTCATTTGCTCTCTGTGGCCCTGAGGAGACACCGCATTGCCAGGTGGGCTGGGCCCTGTACCAATATCCTTGGGAGAGTTCAGCAGCCCTGGAGCCTCCAGACACTGCAGTCAGCTGAGCCATGGCAGCATTCTGAGGGAGGGCTATAAATCCCTTCCATGTAATCAGCAAATAATTTTTCCAGCTTTGCTGGTTCCTCTGCTGCTGGGAATTGCGTCCCATTGCCTCCCCCTCTCTGCCCTTAGGCTTTGGCTCGCGTGAGTCCAAAGGGTTACAATGACGTGCTGTGACAGGCAGCCATGGTACCAGCCTTCCCAAACTGGCATTGCCCTGACATACAAGCACAACAGCTGAGGAAGAGGCCACAGAAGGGACATGGGCAAATAGGGCACCAGTGAGATTTAATCTGCTTTCTGACTGGGTGCTGAGAACAGATGGCTCAATCCCGTGAGAGGCCAATGAAAGATTCAGCAGGAGCTCCGAACACATCCATGCAAATGCACACACACACACATCAGATTTAGACAACCCATTAAGCAGGCATGTCTTCTGCTGCTCTGTATTTCTGTCCCCATTACTCCTGAACTGGCCTGTCTCAGCACAGACACCATCTTGTGTAAAACCTGGTCTGTAGGGAAGTAGCGTGGTCTAGTGGTTAGAGCACCAAACAGGACCTTAGGAGACCTGGTTTCTAACCCTGGCTCTGCTGCTTAGGTACTTACATGCCTGGCCACCAATGGAATTTAGCTGTTGTTCCCCCAACCCCCCAAATCACCTCACACTCTTTAATGCAGCGCACAGCACCCCTGTGAGGTAGGGCCAGTATCCCCGTTGAACAGCTGGAGAGCGGCGGTACTGAAAGGTATTTAGGTTCCCAGCTGCCTCTTCAAGCACCAGGAATGGGCTCAAAACGACTGCTTAGCTGCCACCTAACCCCACAGGAGCCTAAGTCTCCATAGTGCCTATGTTTCGGGGTGGGCATGCACACTGCCACCAAAGCACGGACACCACCTGACAGGAAATAGCTGCTCAGAGCCCTGCCACAAGCCAAAGCCCCAGCAGATACAAAGCAGGGGGGTCTCGAACCATGTGTTCGCCTGCCTACCTCGCCAATGGGGCTGGCTTTTGCAGGTGTGCTTAGCGTGCATTCTGACTACTTGTCCTCAGGTTTTTCATGAAAAACAGTTGGCCTAGCTCAAGCAGCTAACTCCAGGTTCACAGCTGAGCATCCCAACTAGTGGTAGGCATCTCCCTCTGGCCTGGCAGGCACCTAAAGGCCAGATCAACAGGTGTTAGGCACCGTAGTAACGTTGTAGATACCCCACGCACATTTCCTCTGCACACCTGGCTAGCTTAGGCAGCTGGCTGGCGTCTGAGAATCCCTTCCTTAGGTACCTCCCACTAATACATTATATAGGGAGCCCGAGCACCTAATGCAGAGCGAGGCTGCTACCGGGCTGGAGGCGCTGGGCATTGCAATGCCTCAGGGCCTGTGTGAATCTAGCCCTAAGTGACTTACCCAAGGCCCCACACAAAGTCTGTGGCAGAGCAGTCGCTAACCACTGACCCACCTCTCCTCCCGTGTGCGCTGCCTGACCCTGGGCAGGTCACTGCCACACCATGCCAGCTGTTTCCTCTCAGCCATTGTCAGGCTCCTCTATTTAGACTGTGAGTAACAGGCCCTGCTCTCAAAGTTTGACAGTGTGTTTGTACAGCACCTAGCACAATGGGGCCCGAAGCTCAGTTGTTACACAAATACTAATAATTACTTCAGTTGGGCCAATGCCCCGCTCAGGAGTCCAGAGGGCTCTTTCAAAGACATTGCAGCAACTGCTCTGGAAAGTGGCTGTAAGAGGCCTTCCTGGACCACTGAAAACAGACACCATAAAGTCCATCTTAATTAAAAAGCATGGTTAATGCAAAGTTACGGTTTCCCAGCAGCAGCCTGTGTCTTTCCAGATTGTCAAGTTCAGCCAAACTAAAATGTCAGGGGGAAAAAAAAACAGGAATTACAGAATTTAATTTACACACCCATGTAACTTTAACTCCGTCCCCCCCTGCCCGCCCCCCCCCCCCAAGCTGGCAATAGCCACTGGGAATTATTCACAGGCACAGCAGCAGCATTCAGCGTGATTGTAACTGTATCGAACGGTTTTAGGGAGAAGGCAGTAGATGGGGCAGGCAGGGCACGAGGTGTTTGAGACCTGAGGTGGGGGTTAGTTTGAGGGGTGTCACAGAGCTGTGCCATCAGGCGATGAGGGCTTGTGCCTACCCTGCGGGTGAGGAAAGGAAAGGGGCACATGTGTACCTGAGAAGCTCATCCGCAGCATTTTAGTGCAAAATTGTGCGGGTTGGCTCAGCCGTCAGGCACCCGGGGGAGGTCTTGCTGCGCCATGTGGCAGTAATGAGGGGGCGACCGAAGCCGCCTGTGGGGTTACTGGTGGGTAAGGGCAAGTATAGTTTAGATGGTAGATTGTAAGTGTGTCGTGGCTGTTACATTTCACAACTGTGGTATTCTGTCAGGAGAGTAGGCTTAGGCCAGGTCCACACTACAAAGTTAGGTTGACATAAGCCACCTTGTGTCCGCTTATTTGGGCATGTGTCAATATTCCTATTTGTCGCCTGCTTGACGTAAGTGCTCCATTACGGTGCTGCAGTAACTCCCCTTTCCCAACTGGCACTGAGCCCCGGTCAACGTCATGCGTTCAACGCAATGCGAGTGTAGCCACCCCATGACCTGTGTCAAGCCTAATAGTCCTCCGGCATCTGTCCCACAATGCTGGACAGTGACCGCTCTGGTCACAATTGTGAACTCCACTGCCCAGGGTCACGGAGACCGGAAGCCGTACCCTTCCCCCCACCACTTTAAAAGCTCTGGGTAGTTTTGAAATGCCTTTTCCTGGTTGCCCAGCTTGGTCAGCACACCTAGCAGCTCTCCTTTGTTGTGTGCAACGCACTGCTGCCAGGCATGGCCAGGAGATCCAGGAGGCCAGGCACAGCTACGGAGATATCTTAGAAACCTCAGCACCTGCGACAAGATTGCACTGAGGATGCAGGCAAAGAGGTAGGACAGGGATCAGCAGCAGTGTGGCAGGCACACCACAATGCCAGGAAGGCCAACAGTTGCTCTGGTGCCAAGCAGCAGACCTGATGCTTTTGCAATAAGCTGCATGCCATGTTTGGTGGATACCTAACCGCCACGTAGCAGGGCAGGTGGATACCTCTGAGGAGCCCGCGACACAGAAACTGACCCCCGCCATGAACAGCGTGGAGGAGGAGGGTCACGTGTCCAGCTGAGCCATGAGCCAGGAATCTCTCTGAGACGCCACCACTGTCTAGCCCATCCCACCAGGATGAGCCTGAGCCAGGAGATGGAACGTCAGGTAAGTGTGCACATGCATTCTCCCTTGCCAGGTCTGAATGAGTAGATGATGCCTGCCCCAGCCATAGCTCAGTGGTTTGAGCATTGGCCTGCTAAACCCAGGGTTGTGAGTTCAATCCTTGAGGGGGCCATTTAGGGATCTGGGGCAAAAATTGGGGATTGGCCCTGCTTTGAGCAGGGGGTTGGACTAGATGACCTCCTGAGGTCCCTTCCCACCCTGAGATTCTAGGATTCTAAGTTGGCAGGCCACAAGGAGCGACTTTTCCTTGATTTACGAGGAGAGGTACAACACACACAGGTAAAGTTGTCATCTGCTTGTCATTTCCCTCTAGGGTGAGGTGGGATCCCAGAGCTCAAGCTCCAGCCCCAGTCTGAACAGCTACACAGCACTTTTACAGCCCCCCAGCCTGAGCCCCGGGAAGCTGACTGGGGCGAGCCCCGGGTGTTTAATTACTGTGTGGACATACCCGTAGGGCCTAGTGTCCCCGTAGGGAGTGCAGGCAACTCCCATTGTCACTCTGACTGCAAGAGTTGCCTGTCCTCTCTGTCAGGGAGTGGCGCCCTGCTCTGAGAATCGAGGGTCTCCCACTTCCTTGCTTGTATAATTGTCCAGGTCAGCGACAGCTACAACTTCAGCTGTAGGTCTGTAACCAGCGAGATGCCCATATCGTACTCTGGAGAAGGAGCTGCCCCCTTCAACATGTATGGAGGTTTTAACACTTGCACCCGCCCCCTTGGGGGCAGAGCAGGTTCACTCTGCTGCCAATGGGCTCACAGGGCCAGATCCTCAGCTGGAGTAAATGGGAACAACTCCACAGAAGTCAGTGGCGCTGTGTCCGTTGACACCAGCTGAGGCTCTGGCCCACTACAGCCGCGGAATGAAGCCAGGGTGCCGCCATGCTAGGCGTCCCGCCCCCCAGCCAGCATAGGCTGTGATGGTAGCAGAGAGGACGAAGGAAAGCAGCGGGGTTTGGCGGGAGGGAAAGCGTTCACTGCACGGAGATGGCCGAGCACCACTGAGGACTTCTCAGCCTGGCCACAGCCAGCAGAACCTGTCCTGTGCTGAGTCAATGCAGGTGTTATACCAATAAAATAAAAACCAGCAAGATCTTATTAAAGGGAATAAAGCAAAATGCCACATTTATTGTGAATACAGAAAGAATCATAGTAAGGAGTTAGTTATACCTATAACATTCCATTCAATCTCATATTTATTCACATGTTCATTCATACACACACACACAGGTTCTGCAAGGTTATTATCATAGTTACCAGCCTTAGAGTTGCTCGTGCCAAGCCACTGGCCAGGTGGCCTGGACACGAGGAGGGAGCAGGGCTTTGTCAGATGCTCATCTGATGCTCCTGGAAGTTGGTTTGCAGAATCAGACCCCAAAGTTCTCAGTTTCTAGAGTCCATTTTTATAGGAATTTATTCCTATGCCAGTCTATGGGAATTGCTTCATCATGCTGTTGCTGAATCAATCAGCAGATGGCACATTCCTGACAGCTCCGTGCTGCCAGATGTTATCTTGTTCTTTGGTTCTCCCGCCCTTGAGGTTGTGGGGTAGATTCCAGACTGCCCTCCAGGGGCCCTCTGGTTGTTTCCACTTGACTCTTTCTTCGGCCAATGGACACTGGATTCTTAGGCTGGCACCTCCCTGATCATTCAGTTATTATCCACACCAAGCATCCATCCACATACATCCTCTATCTCTATTTTAATCACCATTGTTAGCAAAGTGAGATGAATACAACAAAAGGGCGGGGAGTCTCTGGGTGCGGTTTCTGTTGTTACAAAGTATCGCTTTGAGACCTCTGTTTTAGGATGTACTAACACAATTAGCAGCTTGCAAGTTTCACAGAGAGAGAGAGAAACAGTAAAAATAAGAGACCAAAACCCAAGAGACCTCTTAATTAGTAATACCCTGGAATTTAAACTATGGGGAATCAAACTCATTTGTGATTTTAATACAGAACTTCTTTAATATGATCCAACATAACACAGGCTGAGCATTACCTGCTTCTGAGCTGAGTGTTTTACCAGCCACTTTTGCCCACCTATTTTGGTGTCACCAGCTTCCATTGCTGACTGTGCAGCAGCATCTAAGTCCCAGTGGTAGGTTGGTGATATTTTAGGGTCCATCCCACTCCCTCTATTAGTCTGAAGTGACATTTCCTCCCTTCCCATTGGCAGCCTCTGCCCAGATGGCCATGAATAATCAGGGACCTTGCTATTTTGAGCCATGTGTGGAGCCCCCATAAGCCCAGGCCTGTGTTCAGTGAAACGTTCTTACTCAGCGCAGGGAACGCCATCCAAGTCAGCCCCCTCACACACACACACCCCCCTCTTCCCTCTGGTTGTCAGAAGCTGCTGACTGTACCCTCCCCAGCACAGCAGCTGCCAGCCAAGCTTGTAAAATACCATCCGGGGCGGTCAGCCAGCACACAGCCGCTCTATCTCTGGCACCGGCTCCAAAATCGGATCTCGGGAGTTGAAAAAGTGACTGTAAAATGTCACTATGAGGATTTCATAGCAATTCTCCCTTAGTGACAAATTTGCTCACTGATGGGCCAGATCCTCCACAGGAGCATATCACCAGCCCTGCATTGACTTCAGTTCCACCAGCCCTGGGCATTTGGCCTGCTTTCCTAACTGGCATTGCTGCAAACAGCCTGGGTTCAGAGACTCAAAGTGGGTTCTTTCTGCCCCTCGTCTCTGTAGTATTGGGTCTACTGTGAAAAAGGAGGAACTCACACTGTGCCGGGCTCCCTGCCATCTCTCCATGTGACAGGTCTTGTCCTAGCAAACTTCCTGCATAGCGATTTGCATGCTCAGCTTTTACTGTTGCTCAGAGTCACGCCCTTGGAGTGTAAACTCTTCATGGCAGGCCCAGTGGGACCTGATTCTGTTCTTACTCATGCAAAGATCATTCTCCTAGCCTGCTGCTTTACTATGTTACCTCACTCTTTGACTTCCTCCACTGGCTCTCCATTCTCTATTGCATTAAACATAAGCTGCTTGTACATACTTTCAAGGCCCTTCATGGTCATATCCCACCCTACCTATCATCTCTCCTTCGCTGTTCCCTGCTGAGGCTCACCTCCAGTCAGCCATGGTGGCAGCCTCCATTTCCCACTTACTACATTTTCAAAGAAGCACCTTTGTTCTTCCTCCCATGCTGTATCAATGAGCGAGGAGAAAACATAAAATAATT
The DNA here is from genome assembly GCF_965152235.1 of Eretmochelys imbricata. Lineage (NCBI taxonomy): Eukaryota > Metazoa > Chordata > Testudines > Cheloniidae > Eretmochelys > Eretmochelys imbricata. The sequence goes on from NC_135577.1 coordinate 19,755,177, forward strand.
ACTTGTAGAGTTTGCAGATGACACAAAAATTAGTTGTGTGGTAAATGATATAAGGACAAATCAATTCTGCAAGGTGATTTGGCTCTCATGGTCAACTGGGCTCACTCGAACAACATTTTACTGCAGACATATGTAAGGTCATATGTTGAGGAATCAAGAATGTAGGTCATACTTATAGGTTGGGGGGCTATTTTGGAGCATGCTTGGGAAGTGCTCCCCATAAACATCTGCACAGCTAGCTCATCACCCTCCTCCCAAACCATCCTTTGCCAGGAGGCTCACAGATAGCTTGATAACGATTAACAGCTAGGCTCTTGGTAGGCAGAGACCACTGCCTATCATGTCTCACTGGTTCCTTGTATTCCCTCATCTGTCTGTATTCATTGCCTGGCTCTTGTTTTACACTTTGATTGTAAGTCCCTTGGAGCTGGGGGGGAAGTGTTCACCCCATACCAGTCTCTGAAGGAGTTAAGGTGGTTAGGTGGGCCCGTTAACCACCTACGCTGCACCTGGAGAAGGAGCCAGGAGCAATGGGGACCAATTAAAGGATGATGCTTACCTGGACAAGAACGGAGGGGAGGGTGGTTGTATAAAGCCAGGTAGCTGAGGGCAGAAAAGGGCTGCAAGGGAGGAAGTCTACAGTATCTCTCTCTGAGGCCTAGAGGACAGTGGAGAAGCCTGATAAAGGCAATGTAGGAAGCAATCCAGGGAAACAGCAGCAAGTGGGAGGGCAGTGCAGCCTTTAACTGGTGGTTGTAGGGTCCCTGGGCTGGAACCCAGTGTAGAAGGCAAGTCTGGGTTCCCCTACCAACCACTGGGGAAGTGGCACCGTGGAGGGGCAGTGAATTGGAAGACACAATCAGCAGAGAGAGACTTTGCTACACAAACCACTGGAAGGGCAAAACTACATCAACCTGGCTGGAGTGCCAAGCCACGAAGTGGGAGCCATTGAGTTTCAAGAGAGAGGGAGACTGAGCGAGCACCTACAGGAAAAGGCATCAGACTGGCAGAGCTAATCCCCAGCCAGGCCCACAAAGAGGTGCTCCCGAGCTGAGTAGAGCACCCTGTGACAGGCAGGGACTGTCTTTTTGTTCGGTGTTTGTCCAGTGCCTCACACAATGGGGCCTTGGGCTATGACTAGGGCTCCTAAGCGGTACAATAATACAAACAATTAATAATAAAAAAATCTGGAGCAACTCTGCTGAAGTTAATGGAATTACACCGGTGTAAAACTGGTGTGAGAGCAGAATCAGGTCCCTTGGGCTCAGTTCACCACACCCCTGCACGCCATGCATTCGTTCGCCCCAGTGTCAAGTGAATGCCATGGCCTTTAAACATGGAGGATGGTTGGGCTGCCCAGAGGGGAAGAAATCATTTCTGCTATATAAATGATCAGGGTCAGTTTTACATTTGTAGGAGATGGTCAGTGATGAAGTGTCTCTCTCTTAATGAAGCTCTTTTGAACATTTATCTCAGACAGCGAGCAGGCTGTGGGGTTTTTTTGATTTGTTTTTGTCTGCAAAATATTCTGGGAAGCCTGACAGGACAGCGTGGGGGTGGATTTGGTGTATTTACTAGAAAGCAAGTGACACTTGGGAAGCTAGATGATGAATTTAATGGCTGCGGTATTGAATCGTTTGAATGAATTGAGCAAAGAGTGTGAATGATCAATTTATCCTTGATTACAGATAATGCCAAAATAATTATGGACATGGATACTTAATGGATGGTGTTTTCCTTTCTGCTTGGGTCCGTTTGTTTTAAATATGAGTCTCATTTAAGGATTAAATCTTCATTTTTCATGGTTTCCTCTCTCATTTCTTCCACACACACCCTCTCTCTCTATCTCCCCCCCCCAAAAAAATCACACCCCCAAATCCTTCCTCCACTCCAGTCTTTCACACTCAGGAGGGCTGGTTGCCCTTCTGTTACCTGCCATGCAAGTGACTAAAAAGGCTGCATCAGCTTGCAGGAAAAGAGAGATGAACTACATCCAAAGAGTACCATTGCCAGGGCCTCCCTCGGTGGAATGAGCTGAGGGCAGCACTAAGACCAAAAGTGAGACCAAATGCAAAGCAGGAGCGGCCAGAGAGAGAAAACCCCACAGTATGCTCCCCCCCCAGCCACAACACACTACCACACACACACACGGCTCTAAAATACAGTGAATGGAAAGGCTGAGGCACGGGGGATCAGATTCTGCTGCGTGCCTCAGCGAGAGGAAGGATTGCCCAGTGGTTTAGGGCATTACCCTGGGATTCAGGAGACAGGCTTAATTTCCTTGCTGTGCCAGAGACTGTCTGGGTGGCCACGTAGTTGCTCTGTGCCTCAGTTTCCCCATCAGTAAAATGGGAATAAATGAACTCCCCTACTTCGCAGGGGTGTTGTGAAGATAAATACAGGACAGACTGTGAGGCACTCAGTTACTACAGGTATGGGGGCCATAGCTGTACCTTGATAGACACATCCACAAGGGCTAGAAACTTCTTTCACTTCAATGGAGTCAGTAGTTATTCTGAATTAACCCAATCGTCTGAAGAGTCAAGTCTGGCCTAGGGGTTCTCCCAGAGTGGGATGCTATTGGGGGCCAGTGTCCCCACTGAAAGCAATTAGGAGACTCGCACACCCTAGAGGCTGCCTCTAAATAAGAAAGCCAAAGAAAATGTTAATGTACCATGGATGGCTTGTCAGCAATGGGCACTGAACTCAGGACCCAAAAGTATGAGCCTCTGTTGTTAATAATTTGTGTGGAGGTAGCAGCTATGAGTCCCAGTGACGGACCAGAACCCTATTCTGCTCGGTACTGTACAAAGAACAAAAAGTCTCTGCCCCAAAGCGTGTACAATCTCCATAAACTAAAGGAGAAGATGTCTTAGCTGGCGCTGAACAATCAGTTGCTACACACATAGCCACTAGAGGGGGACAGAGAGCCATGCTGGGTTAGCTTGGGTTCTGTTGCCAGGGGATACCTCGCACGGATTGAAAATATGTAGTATCCACCTTACATGGGGGAGGGGGGATGGATAGCTCAGTGGTTTGAGCCTTGGCCTGCTAAACCCAGGGTTGTGAGTTCAATCCTTGAGGGGGCCACTTAGGGATCCAGGGCAAAAGTTGGGGATTGGCCCTACTTTGAGCAGGGGGTTGGACTAGAAGACCTCCTGAGGTCCCTTCCAACCCTGAGATTCTATGATCACCTTTCTTTTTACCTGCAAAATAAACTGTTCAATATGAACAGTGCCCCCAGTGCCTGTGAAAACACTTCTTGACCTGTCCCCCCAGTCCTTTGTCAAAGTGCTAGTTGAAACGCCACCCTTGATCATCTACGTGGTTGACGTTAGCTAGAACTGAGTGTGGCAGACCAAATTTCTGAAGCTATGGTAGGGAACAAGACTTACTCACCAGGGTACTTGTAAAAAGCTCTTTCGGATCTCAGCCACTGAACTATTCTGGAAAGCAAAGCTGAAGTGCCGTGACCTCCCGACCACCATGTAGATGTCAGTTTTACACTCAAACATGCCATTCCCAGTTGATGTTGATGGCGGTTGGTTCCATGAGTTGTCCACTCAGAGAAAAGAAACTTAGCTACATGCTTTATGTGACTAATTGACACAGAGTGAATGCTGAATGGCTCATCAATGACTGCAGGCCAAGAGTTACGCACTGCGGCTTTTGTAGTGTGCTGGTGGACAGTTCCCAAATAGAAAAAGAGGTGAAATAAACAGATTGAAATGATTTGTTCTGAGTTATTTACCTCGCTCTGATCTTAGTGTATTGGCTTCCAAGACACTTGATAATTAGTCTTACTTCTGGGCCACGTGGTCTTGGATTCAAGCCCCATGTTCGGTCTTGGGTTTCTCCCCCCTGCTGCGATTGCAGTATTGTGCTGGCCTTCGGATGAGCCATTAAACTAAGCTCAGGTCCCTGGTGCTTGTCCAGATGGACATTGAAGCTGCCTTGGCACATTCTGAAAAACAAAGGTCCAAGGTCTGATCCAATCTCTCTCTCAATAAGGGCCGGCTCCAAAGCCCACTGAAGTCAATGGGAGCCTTGCCAACTAACCTGGCTCTGGTGCTCAAGGGTGTGCATGAGCTGCTGTATCTGCGTCTTTTGCTTGCACAGTCCTTGCCCTGCCAGGACCTAACTTATTGCTTTGTGAAGCACTCTGAGTATTAAAACTGCTGCCAAAAACATTCTGTTCCATGCAATGCATAATTTGATTTGGGTCAGTTGAGCCCAATGCTTCCCCTCAGAGAGACTCTGACAATACACAGATTCCAATCTCTCTGACGGGGTGCAGGCCACATACTGAGGTCCTCAGTAATTCTGAACACAACCATAAGGACTGTATGGGATCCATGACCCACAGAGCAATCTTTGCCCTAAACTGTGGGTTGCAAACCCAAATGGGGTTGCGCCCTCAGCAGATGGGGCCATGGCGATCCCTAGTGTGCAGAGAATGCCGTTTTGCTCAGCCCAGTGCGACCACGCATGTACGGTGCATGTGAGGTCACAATGCATAGAGGACAGGGTTTTGCTCTACAAAATGGCATCCTCCACTCAGCGAGACCTGACACGCACCCAGTGTATGAGATCACCCTGTGGAGGATGGCATTTTGTGGAGCAAAATGGTGTCTTCCGTGTGGCATGACCTCGCACGCATGGTGCATGGGAGGTCATGCTGTGTGGAGGATGCCATTTTGCTCTACAAAATGGCATCCTCTATGGTGTCTGGGGTCCTGGCAGGAAATACCTTATTACAATGGGGACAGGCTGGCAAAGAGTTTGGGAACCCCTGCCCTACAATCTTAGGAAGATTCAGCTGATACTTTTATGGCAACACCATTTGTAACAACATACAGTAAAAAGGCTGTTTTATTTCATAACTTAATAACGGGAGTACCTGGTGCTAACTTCTGCACAGGAAGACTGAGCTCATCATAAAACATTTCTATGCCCATCTATCACCGACACCTAAATGCCAGATCAGTGCTCTGATAAGTGCAAGATCGGCCCTTAGTATGTATTCTAGTGCTTTGTCCACGCACATTTAAAATGGCTCAAGCAACAAAATTTCCACCTCTCCCCTTGGGAGCCTAATTTCATAGTTAGGCAGAGCTCTCCAGCAGGAAATGGTCCTTTGCTCAATTTTCCATCCCATCCCTTCCAGTTATTTCCCCTTGGACTAGTCTGTACAAATCTTTTCTCTCCTCAGGCCATGGCTGTACGAACAGCACTGCAGTGGTCTGGTGGAGAAGCTCTGTGCTGACGGGCTCTCCTGTCGACATAAAATACCACCTCCGTGAGCGGCACAAGCCATGTCGGTGGGAGCAGCTCTCCCACCAGCATAGCACTGCACACACCTGCACCTAGGTCAGTGTAACTTAGCTCACTCCGGGGGGTGGAATATTTAACCCCCTCAGCAACATAAATTTTGCCAATGTAAGCTGTAGTGTAGACATGCTGTTTACACCATTCAGACACTTTCGGACAGGTACAACCTTTTACCATAGTTTAGACAAACCGCGCCTGATTCTCCTCTACACTAAGGCCTTGTCATCTCGCCCAGATGGTGCAAAATGGCCATAGAGAATTTGTACCCACGTTAAGGCTCCTTCAGCCTGAAAGAGGAGTGTAAAGCAGCCTGAGCGTAAATGAGAATTGAGCCCATTAGACCGAATTCGTTCCTGGTGTAACTCCATTGCCCTCAGTGATTAACATGGGTCAGTTTTTTTCCCCCAAAATTAATCACTCCAATTCCTTAAGTTTTGCTGCTCTCCTTTGAGTTTCTTCCAGTCGTTAGCAGCTTTTGGATCCAGACACGCCCCGAAGCATTCATGGCATTTTACATATGGTCTCTCCAGTATTGTACCAATCCTCTCTGGACTGACTGGATCACATTGACACTCCTGCGCCCAACTGGTGGTATGAACGGAAGGACACCCGAGGCGGCTTAGAACTGAAGAGAAACTGAATCCCTGGCTGGAAGGCAGCATTTTTGGGGCAGGAGGAAAGGACCCCACTATGTTAATGCAGAGAAGGGATAAGAGCGATGTTTTCAGTGTCAGTGTGCAAGGAAAACAAGACATACAGTAGAAGCTCAGAGTTATGAACCCCTCAGGGATGGAGGTTGTTCGTAACATTGATATGTTTATAACTCTGAACAAAACATGATGACAGTTCTTCCAAAAGTTTTCATGTGAACATTGACTTAATATAAAACAGCTTTGAAATGTCACTATGCAGAAGAAAAATGCTGCTTTTAACCAGCTTAACATCAATGAAACAAGCACAGAAAGAGTTTCCTTCCCTTGTCAAATCTTTTTTTAAAAAACTCCCTTTATTTTTTTAGTGGTTTACGTTTACCACAGTACTGTGCTGTACTGTATTTGCTTTTTTTTGGTCTCTGCTGCCTGGTTGCATACTTTCAGTTCCAAATGAGGTGTGGGGTTGATGGGTCAGTTCGTAACACTGGTGTTCGTAACTCTGAGGTGCTACTTTATGACAATACTGGAGATAAATAAGTTAGAGATCTAGGAGCAGAGATCTTTATCAATGGAGCCAAAAGGCAAAGGAAGGGAAAATCGCCATGGGGTGATGTTGAAGGCTAGAGGCTATGTGCTGATTAAAATGATGGACATAATCCAGCAGGCATTCTCACAGGCTGGCGTATGGATGGACTCTACACTCCATGAATAAGCAGTGTGAAAAAGCTCAGGGCAGTGTGCCTTCATAGGCAACAGGAACAATTTCAATACCCTTTAAACCAGCACACATTGTGCAATCAAATGGTTACACTGATTCCACAGGTTTCAGAGTAACAGCCGTGTTAGTCTGTATTCGCAAAAAGAAAAGGAGTACTTGTGGCACCTTAGAGACTAACCAATTTATTTTAGCATGAACTTTCGTGAGCTACAGCTCACTTCATCAGATACATACCGTGGAAACTGCAGCAGACTTTATATATACACAGAGAATATGAAACAATACCTCCTCCCACCCCACTGTCCTGCTGGTAATAGCTTATCTAAAGTAATCGTCAGGTTAGGCCATTTCCAGCACAAATCCAGGTTTTCTCACCCTCCACCCCCCCACACAAATTCACTCTCCTGCTGGTGATAGCCCATCCAAAGTGACAACTCTTTACACAATGTGCATGATAATGAAGTTAGGCCATTTCCTGCACAAATCCAGGTTCTCTCACTCCCTCACCCCCCTCCAAAAACCCACCCCCATACACACACAGACTCACTCTCCTGCTGGTAATAGCTCGTCCAAACTGACCACTCTCCAAGTTTAAATCCAAGTTAAACCAGAACATCTGGGGGGGGGGGGGAGGAAAAAACAAGAGGAAATAGGCTACCTTGCATAATGACTTAGCCACTCCCAGTCTCTATTTAAGCCTAAATTAATAGTATCCAATTTGCAAATGAATTCCAATTCAGCAGTTTCTCGCTGGAGTCTGGATTTGAAGTTTTTTTGTTTTAAGATAGCGACCTTCATGTCTGTGATTGCGTGACCAGAGAGATTGAAGTGTTCTCCGACTGGTTTATGAATGTTATAATTCTTGACATCTGATTTGTGTCCATTTATTCTTTTACGTAGAGACTGTCCAGTTTGACCAATGTACATGGCAGAGGGGCATTGCTGGCACATGATGGCATAAATCACATTGGTGGATGTGCAGGTGAACGAGCCTCTGATAGTGTGGCTGATGTTATTAGGCCCTGTGATGGTGTCCCCTGAATAGATATGTGGGCACAATTGGCAACGGGCTTTGTTGCAAGGATAAGTTCCTGGGTTAGTGGTTCTGTTGTGTGGTATGTGGTTGTTGGTGAGTATTTGCTTCAGGTTGCGGGGCTGTCTGTAGGCAAGGACTGGCCTGTCTCCCAAGATTTGTGAGAGTGTTGGGTCATCCTTTAGGATAGGTTGTAGATCCTTAATAATGCGTTGGAGGGGTTTTAGTTGGGGGCTGAAGGTGACGGCTAGTGGCGTTCTGTTATTTTCTTTGTTAGGCCTGTCCTGCAGTAGGTAACTTCTGGGAACTCTTCTGGCTCTATCAATCTGTTTCTTTACTTCCGCAGGTGGGTATTGTAGTTGTAAGAAAGCTTGACAGAGATCTTGTAGGTGTTTGTCTCTGTCTGAGGGGTTGGAGCAAATGCGGTTGTATCGCAGAGCTTGGCTGTAGACGATGGATCGTGTGGTGTGGTCAGGGTGAAAGCTGGAGGCATGCAGGTAGGAATAGCGGTCAGTAGGTTTCCGGTATAGGGTGGTGTTTATGTGACCATTGTTTATTAGCACTGTAGTGTCCAGGAAGTGGATCTCTTGTGTGGACTGGACCAGGCTGAGGTTGATGGTGGGATGGAAATTGTTGAAATCATGGTGGAATTCCTCAAGGGCTTCTTTTCCATGGGTCCAGATGATGAAGATGTCATCAATATAGCGCAAGTAGAGTAGGGGCTTTAGGGGACGAGAGCTGAGGAAGCGTTGTTCTAAATCAGCCATAAAAATGTTGGCATACTGTGGGGCCATGCGGGTACCCATAGCAGTGCCGCTGATCTGAAGGTATACATTGTCCCCAAATGTGAAATAGTTATGGGTAAGGACAAAGTCACAAAGTTCAGCCACCAGGTTAGCCGTGACATTATCGGGGATAGTGTTCCTGACGGCTTGTAGTCCATCTTTGTGTGGAATGTTGGTGTAGAGGGCTTCTACATCCATAGTGGCCAGGATGGTGTTATCAGGAAGATCACCGATGGATTGAAGTTTCCTCAGGAAGTCAGTGGTGTCTCGAAGGTAGCTGGGAGTGCTGGTAGCGTAGGGCCTGAGGAGGGAGTCTACATAGCCAGACAATCCTGATTCCACAATAACTGATTCCACAATAACATCTGACATTTGCACAGCATCTTAGACCCCAAAGCATTTGACAACCACTTTTCAGACGATAGGCAGTAGTCTTTAAACAGCACATGGCAGCATTGCACATGTGTTCAGGACAGAAAGTGAATAAGAGTAAGTCCAAGTCAAACGCCCAGGGAACTTCATCAGATGCAATGTAATTACCTGAAGTGGAATTTGGTCAGGACACCTGGGAGTTCCTATGCTTACTCTTGCAAAAAGTGACATCAGATCTTCAATGAATTACAAAGGGGCAGTGCCTGGGTTTTATGTATCATGAGAATGTGCTACGGTAGCTCGCTCTGTTCACTGGTGTCACACTGGGGCTAATGAGGAATCAAAGAGAGGAGCACCAGCTACTGAGTCACCAGCCTCATATCTGTGGAGCTCTCACAGCGAGGTACTGACTACATCTGTAGGTTATGTGATTGGGCAAGATCAGTGCTTGAAGCAGGGTGGTTTCACAGCCACTGCAAATGCCATGGGCAGGAAATAGGGCAACAGAAATAGCTGCTGTTGTTTGGTTTTGGAGTTGGTGTTCATAATGTCTCCATCATCTGCTCTGCAGGATTTTGGACTCCGCATCTGAAGCTGCCTCATATGAACCTGTTTCTGAAGCCCATTATCTCAGAGTCTGATTACTTCCTGGATTTGAAAGGTAACATTGGCTTTGTATTTTATGCAAAGCCAGCTCTTCATTTCCTGGCAGAATTGGTGATTTCATTCCATTGGCTCCAAACGGTACTGGTTTAATGAAGGGTGCTGCCCTGGAGCAGTGGAGCGTAATCAATACGGGTTTCTCAGTGAGAGAGAAATGAAGGCAATCACAGCCAAGTTTGGTGTATCACTGGCAAGAGGAGGCAGCAATAAACTGCCTGTTACTGATGATTGGATCCAACTGATGTGTTTAGGAGATCATTCGTGTAGCTCCAACTTTGTCTCTGCTGCGATGATCCACCAGGCTGTCTCCCGACTAGGTGAAATGCCATCTGCTTGATGTGATGGATGCACCAGTTCCATAGTGCTGTAATATCCTTGCACAGTTGTGGGGAATGAGCTGTTTGTTCACACAGAACATCGCTGTCGAAATGTCAGTCAGTACTTTGCCTTGTGAGGTGGAAAGGATAGGAGAACAGGAGGAGAAATCTAAGGAATGACAGTGTGAGAAGTGGCTTTCATTTTCGCTTAGGCCCTGCTTTTTTGGCTAGAGTAAAATAGTTAATCAGCAACGAAACCCGCAGTACAGTGTAGTCGCCATGGTCTTTTGGCTCCACAGCACCATTAGATCCAGCCTTCTTCTGGAGGAGGATATGAGGGGGGCAGGAAAAGGAACCTCTTGAGAATGGCTGTGACTCCCATTGACTTCAGAGGGCGCGAGAGGCACCCAAGCATCTCTCACGATTGTCCATTTGATAGACCAGGTCCAACCATCAGTCATCTGGCTCAGTAGTGTGATATCCTGCCTCCAGCAGTGCGCAATCTCTGATGACCCAGAAGAAGTCAACCTCTTCCACAGAGCAAGCCAACTGCATATTTCTGTCCATGAGGCAGGTGGATTCCTTGCTGTCCCGTCAGTGGTCAGCTTCAGCCTTCCTGCATGTGGTTTGATTACCATTATCTCAGGCTTGTCTGCACTCCAGAGTTAGGTCGACATAAGTTGCCTAACATCAGCGTCTATGTCACTATGTCAGTGTGTACACTACAGCCTTGTAGTAAGTGCCCTACTACACCGACAGAATAACTCCACCTCCATGAGAGGTGTAGGGTTTATGTTGATGTAGTTAGGGTGTCGCAGAGTCTGTGTCAGTGGTTCTCAATCTATTTACCATTGTGGGCTGCATCCAATACTACCTGTATGGCCCTTAGGATGTCATATGGGCTGATTCTGCCGCAAGCAGACCACAGATCGCAGGTTGAGAACCACTGGTCTGTGTAGATGCGGTGTTCCTTACAGTGGAAGCATGTGACTAAGAGAACCAGGCAGAGGAAAAGACGGGCTAGTGAAGGAGAAATAGAGCTCAAAAACAGGTTTGCAGAGTTGGAAAATGAAGAAGGGGCTCAGCAGGTGGTCACTGAAGGTGGAAGGGCAAGGAAGAAGAGAAGAGCAGCTAGTCCTATAGAAAAAGGGGAAGCGTCAATGGAGACTATACCAAATATGAGCCCCTGTAGGAGGATACAGGATGGGTTGAAGAAGATTACAAGGGAGAAAAGGAATGGAAAGAACTTGCAGCCAGAGGGAACAGGGGATAGACTGGAGAATAGCACCATCACCAGGAAAAGGCAGGTCTATGTGATCGGGGACTCCTTACTGAGAAGAATAGACGGGCCTGTAACCAGAGCTAATCCAGAAAATAGAAGGGTGTGCTGTCTTCCAGGTGCTAAGATACGGGATGTAGACCTGAGGTTGAAAAGGATCCTAAAGGGATCCTAAAGAATCCACTTGTTATCCTTTATGTGGGAACAAATGATACCAGTAGATTCTTGCTGGAATGTATCAAGGGAGACTATGCCAGGCTGGGGAAGACGCTTAAGGAAATCGAGGCTCAGGTGATCTTCAGTGGGATTCTGCCTGTTCCTAGAGAAGGGCAACAAAGGTGTGACAAGATTATGACTATCAACAGATGACTCAGGCAGTGGTGCTATAAGGAGGGCCTTGGGATGTATGGCCACTGGGAGGCATTCATGGACAGAGGACTGTTCTCTCGGGATGGACTTCATCTGAGTAGGGAAGGAAATAGTTTTCTAGGATGGAGGCTGGCACAACTGATTAAGAGAGCTTTAAACTAGGAATGTGGGGGAGATGGTTGGGAGATGTCCAGGTAATCTCCACACCGGATTTTAGCATTGAGAGGGAAGAAAACAAAATAAGAAAGGATACAGCTGTGGGTAGGAGAATGGACATAAGGAGGAAGGGCAGTATGGATACCAGTCTAATAGGTCATACTGGCTGTAGAATGTCCATGCCTAATAGGGTACAGAATGTGAGTGAGGCCAAACAGCAAAAATTCAGATGTTCATACACCAATGCGAGAAGCCTAGGTAAAAAAATGGAGGAACTAGAGCTACTGGTGCAGGAAGTGAAACCAGATATTATCGGGATAACAGAAACATGGTGGAATAGTAGTCATGACTGGACTACAGCTATTGAAGGGTATGTGCTGTTTAGGAAAGACTGAAATAAAGGTAAAGGTGGTGGAGTAGCATTGTATATCAATGATGAGGTAGAATGTAAAGAAATAAGAAGCGATGGAATGGATAAGACAGAGTCCGTCTGGGCAAAAATCACAATGGGGAAGAAAACTACTAGAGCCTCCCCTGGGATAGTGCTTGGGGTGTGCTATAGACCGCCGGGATCTAGTTAGATAGATCTAGTTAGATAGATAGATGGATAGAGCCCTTTTTAATGTTTTTAATAAAGTAAATACTAATGGAAACTGCGTGATCATGGGAGACTTTAACTTCCCAGATATAGACTGGAGGACAAGTGCTAGTAAGAATAATAGGGCTCAGATTTTCCTAGATGCGATAGCTGATGGATTCCTTCATCAAGTAGTTGCTGAACCGACAAGAGGGGATGCCATTTTAGATTTGGTTTTGGTGAGTAGTGAGGACCTCATAGAAGAAATGGTTGTAGGGGACAATCTTGGTTCAAGTGATCATGAGCTAATTCAGTTCAAACTGAATGGAAGGATAAAGAAAAATAAATCTGCGACTACAGTATTTGATTTCAAAAGGGCTGACTTTCAAAAATTAAGGAAATTAGTTAGGGAAGTGGATTGGACTGAAGAACTTATGGATCTAAAGGCGGAGGAGGCCTGGGATTACTTCAAGTCAAAGCTGCAGAAGCTATCGGAAGCCTGCATCCCAAGAAAGGGGAAAAAATTCATCGGCAGGAGTTGTAGACCAAGCTGGATGAGCAAGCATCTCAGAGAGGTGATGAAGAAAAAGCAGAAAGCATACAGGGAGTGGAAGATGGGAGGGAGCAGCAAGGAAAGCTGCCTTATTGAGGTCAGAACATGTAGGGATAAAGTGAGACAGTCTAAAAGTCAAGTAGAGTTGGACCTTGCAAAGGGAATTAAAATCAATAGTAAAAGGTTCTATAGCCATATAAATAAGAAGAAAACAAAGAAAGAAGAAGTGGGACCGCTAAACACTGAGGATGGAGTGGAGGTTAAGGATAATCTAGGCAAGGCCCAATATCTAAACAAATACTTTGCCTCAGTTTTTAATAAGGCTAATGAGGATCTTAGGGATAATGGTAGCATGACAAATGGAAATGAGGATATGGAGGTAGATATTACCATATCTGAGGTAGAAGCAAAATTCGAACAGCTTAATGGGACTAAATCGGGGGGCCCAGATAATCTTCATCCAAGAATATTAAAGGAATTGGCACATGAAATTGCAAGCCCATTAGCAAGAATTTTTAATGAATCTGTAAACTCAGGGGTTGTACCGTATGACTGGAGAATTGCTAAAATAGTTCCTATTTTTAAGGAAGGAAAAAAAAGTGATCTGGGTAACTACAGGCCTGTTAGTTTGACATCTGTAGTATGCAAGGTCTTGGAAAAATTTTTGAAGGAGAAAGTAGTTAAGGACATTGAGGTCAATGTTAAATGGGACAAAATACAACATAGTTTTACAAAAGGTAGATCATGCCAAACCAACCTGATCTCCTTCTTTGAGAAAGTAACAGATTTTTTAGACAAAGGAAACGCAGTGGATCTAATTTACCTAGATTTCAGTAAGGCATTTGATACGGTGCCACACGGAGAATTATTAGTTAAATTGGAAAAGATGGGGATCAATATGAAAATTGAAAGATGGATAAGGAATTGGTTAAAGGGGAGACTACAGCGGGTCACACTGAAAGGTGAACTGTCATATATTGATCCACCAATGTGATTTATGCCATCATGTGCCAGCAATGCCCCTCTGCCATGTACATTGGTCAAACTGGACAGTCTCTACGTAAAAGAATAAATGGACACAAATCAGATGTCAAGAATTATAACATTCATAAACCAGTCGGAGAACACTTCAATCTCTCTGGTCACGCAATCACAGACATGAAGGTCGCTATCTTAAAACAAAAAAACTTCAAATCCAGACTCCAGCGAGAAACTGCTGAATTGGAATTCATTTGCAAATTGGATACTATTAATTTAGGCTTAAATAGAGACTGGGAGTGGCTAAGTCATTATGCAAGGCAGCCTATTTCCTCTTGTTTTTTCCTACCCGCCCCCCCCCCAGATGTTCTGGTTTAACTTGGATTTAAACTTGGAGAGTGGTCAGTTTGGATGAGCTATTACCAGCAGGAGAGTGAGTTTGTGTGTGTATGGGGGTGGGTTTTTGGAGGGGCGTGAGGGAGTGAGAGAACCTGGATTTGTGCAGGAAATGGCCTAACTTGATTATCATGCACATTGTGTAAAGAGTTGTCACTTTGGATGGGCTATCACCAGCAGGAGAGTGAATTTGTGTGGGGGGGTGGAGGGTGAGAAAACCTGGATTTGTGCTGGAAATGGCCTAACCTGATGATTACTTTAGATAAGCTATTACCAGCAGGACAGTGGGGTGGGAGGAGGTATTGTTTCATATTCTCTGTGTATATATAAAGTCTGCTGCAGTTTCCACAGTATGCACCTGATGAAGTGAGCTGTAGCTCACGAAAGCTCATGCTCAAATAAATTGGTTAGTCTCTAAGGTGCCACAAGTACTCCTTTTCTTTTTGCGAATACAGACTAACACGGCTGTTACTCTGAAACCCCTCCAAAAAGTACACAAATCTGAGATAGTCACCTGCCAGTCTCCTATTGCCATGATGAGCCATCCATTAGTTGTGTGCTATGATTGGTTGGTTGAAACATGGAGTGGCCAATCTCCTGCAATTGGGTGTGTACCTTCCATTATGAATCTCTGGTGTACGGAAGAAGTGGGTGTTTCTGCCAGAGAGTCAGAGAAATCCTGCTCAACTGAGTGGTGTAGGACTGGCCATCTCAAAGGAATGCTCGGTCTGGCTTACAGCTCCATTGAAAACAGGATCATAGAATCAAGGAATCTCAGGGTTGGAAGGGACCTCAGGAGGTCACCTAGTCCAACCCCCTGCTCAAAGCAGGACCAATCCCCAACTAAATCATCCCAGCCAGGGCTTTGTCAAGCCTGACCTTAAAAACTTCTATGGAAGGAGATTCCACCACCTCCCTAGGTAACGCATTCAAGTGCTTCACCACCCTCCTAGTGAAAAAGTTTTTCCTAATATCCAACCTAAACCTCCCACACTGCAACTTGAGACCATTACTCCTCGTTCTGTCATCTGCTAACACTGAGAACAGTCTAGATTCATCCTCTTTGGAACCCCCTTTCAGGTAGTTGAAAGCAGCTATCAAATCCCCTCCTCATTCTTCTCTTCTGCAGACTAAACAATCCCAGTTCCCTCAGCCTCTCCTCATAAGTCATGTGTTCCAGTCCCCTAATCATTTTTGTTGCCCTCCGCTGAGCAATTTTCCACATCCTTTCAATTTTTCCAATTTTTCCACATCCTTCTTGTAGTGTGGGGCCCAAAACTGGACACAGTACTCCAAATGAGGCCTCACCAATGTCGAATAGAGGGGAACGATCACGTCCCTCGATCTGCTGGCAATGCCCCTATTTATACATCCCAAAATGCCATTGGCCTTCTTGGCAACCACGGCACACTGGTTGCCTCATATCCAGCTTCTCATCCACTGTAACCCCTAGTTCCTTTTCTGCAGAACTGCTGCCGAGCCATTCAGTCCCTAGTCTGTAGCAGTGCATGGGATTCTTCCGTCCTAAGTGCAGGACTCTGCACTTGTCCTTGTTGAACCTCATTAGATTTCTTTTGGCCCAATCCTCTAATTTATCTAGGTCCCTCTGTATTCTATCCCTATCCTCCAGCGTAGCTACCTCTCCTCCCAGTTTAGTGTCATCTGCAAACTTGCTGAGGGTGCAATCCACGCCATCCTCCAGATCATTAATGCAGATATTGAACAAAACCGGCCCAAGGACCGACCCTTGGGGCACACCACTTGATACCAGCTGCCAACTAGACATGGAGCCATTGATCACTACCCGTTGAGCCCGACAATCTAGCCAGCTTTCTATCCACCTTATAGTCCATTCATCCAGCCCATGCTTCTTTAACTTGCTGGCAAGAATACTGTGGGAGACTGTGTCAAAAGCTTTGCTAAAGTCAAGGAACAACACGTTCACTGCTTTCCCCTCATCCACAGAGCCAGTTATCTCGTCATAGAAGGCAATTAGATTAGTCAGGATGAACTAGGAGAGGTCAGATCTGGCTGGGAAATGCAGAAAGTCTTGTCTTTTTTGGAGCTGTTATTAGTCCATACATGGATAGTCCTCCAGGACCTTAAGTTACGAGTTAGAATTCTTCAGCAGACTTCTCACATTTTAAAAAGGTGGTTCCGCTCTGAAAGGTGACTGGGCACCAATAGCCCTTTCTCATGCAGCCGATGTTCTCCCAGTTTGTGTTCAGAATCAGATCAACTGGCTTTCGTGACAAAAAAAGCCCTAATTACTTTTTACTCCCTCTAGCCCTGCAGAGCCAAAACTAAGAGGGAGGGAACTGGATTCTATGCCTTTTTGAGCAGTGCAGACCAAGGAGGAGACACCAGTGGTAAGGTTTTCAAAAGCACCTATGTGACTTGGGTGCCTCAGTCCCATTTCAAAAATGACTTCAGCATTTAGGAGCTGGGATTAAATTCCATGGGATTTAGGTTCCTAAGTGCCTGCCACTTCTGAAAAAGGGACTTAGGTGCTTTTGAAAATTGTACCCAACGCTTTTAGGAAAAGATGGGTAAACACCCCAGAGAAACTAAAAGGCAAGTATTTGCTTACTGCCAATACAGTGAAAACCAGGAACTGTTCCAGGCTGAGAAAACAGCTTCCACTGTTTGCTGTACTGGATCCTCCATCTCTATGGTGGCTTCAAGTTGTTGCTGACCCCACAATTCCTTTAATGGAGAGGACAGCATGGCACAATAGGTGCCACTTTGCATGAGAGATAAGAACTGGCTGCAGATTTGGAAGGAGAGAGGCCCTTGGCTCAGAAGTAGGAATCTGAAAGGACTCCCTCTGCCTAGGCAGCGACTGCAGAGAGTTGACATGTTTTAGTGGGGCAGCTGGTGACTTTTTCAGATCCGCCTTCTTTGTCTATTTGTTAGGGAAATGTAAATGACAGAATTAAGATCAACTAGCTGCTGGGCAGGAGGCCCAGAGGAAACCTTAGCCACTTCGCTGCAAGTCTGTCCATTTCCTGGTGCTGGCATATTTTATCTTTACAGAGTAACCGTGTGGAAGGAATTAATGTTCTCCTTGGATTTATTGTGTGGCATTATAGTCACACGGCTCGCTTCTGTTCTTTTGTACTCAGAGAACAGAGCAGGGCTGGTGATATCGCATCCTTCACTCTTGAAGCATTCCAGAGTGCTTTACAAACTAATAGACAGTTAGCAGTGCAGGAGGGAAAGAGAAGCCAGCATGTGCTCAGCATGACCTCAGACAGAGCCTGGGATATAAGGCCTGATATAAAGAGAGAAGGAATGTTGGCCTGAACATTGGGGCTATCCCCTAAAGTGTTATGGGATCTTTAACCCCCACCTGGACAACCAGCAGGGCATTGGAAAGGTCTCACCTGAGGATTCAGAGAGTGTAAGGCCAGAAGTGACTATCAGATCACCTAGTGTGACCTCCTCTATGTCACAAGCCCAGTTAGTCCTCCTCTCCTAGCACCATCTTCCTTAGCATGGCACTGCAATGTCAGCATTTGCTATCTAAGCCCCATGCCCGGGGGTTGGCTGAACCTTCGTGGGCCAGAACCTCCGCCGGCGTAAATTGCTGTAGCGTCATTGACTTCAGTGGCGCTGAGCCACTTCATACCCGCTGAGAACCTGGCCCATGATTTTCAGGCCTAGAGACAAGGAGCTTGATTAGCGGCTGCCTGTAGTGGTGCGTACCTGTGCAAGGTGGGTGGGAAACGTTACCAAACCAAAACAGTAGCATTTTACACTCACGTGGCCCGGGGTAAATGGCGACCCATGGTGCCCAAGAAACAGGTGCAAGAGTGAGCTCATCCAAGCCAAACTCTACCCATACATTGTTCACGTGCTGAAACATCTTCCTAATCCCAGGGCAGCAGACTCTAGCATCGAGGACAAGTTTACTTGGCATCCATGGTCCACTGGGTCATCTGTCAACATCTTACCGGTTGGGCCAAAACCCATGTGCTGCATCCTCACCTGTGTTAACTCTGCAGGTTATAAAGAGACCCTGGATGCCAGGGTAAAACCAGAACATAGTCAGGATGCTCTTCGGTCCCATCTCTCTTCACCCATCTCTCATAGCAGCATTAATTATGATGCAATTCAGCAGCACAGGGAGAGGCAACAGCCTCTTCCATCACTGATGAGAGGAACAGAGGTCAGAGGTCCCCCTGCTCCTTGGTAAAACAGACCGTTAGCCCGTTCTGATGCCCCAAAGCGTTGGCACAATCCAAGACACAGCCTCCAGCCGGTTTGCGGGAGAAGCCCGCTCAGACTGAAGTGCATCACTGAGACCAAGGAGGCCACATCTCTGCATGGGACTGTCACAGGTTAGTTCTGGCCGACAGTCGAGGAGGATGGTTGCAAAAGGATGACAGTAGAGAATATAAAGAGAGAAATGTCTCCTTCATGGATGGGAGAGTGTGTGTGTCTCTGAAGCACAGAACAGATCCAGGTTGCATGGACTATAGTTTGGGTCAAATGATCTCCTACAGAGCAGTGTGTTCTCTGTATTGCAGGTCAGAGGCAGTGAGGGGCGAGGAAGAATGGTGCAATTTACTTAGCAGCACATTGGCAACTCCCATTTCTCAGCCAGTCCTAGGAACAGCAACAAGCCCTGCTATCATCCTGTGAGTTTGGGTAGTAAACCAGAAGGCCCTGCAGAGAGAGACATGGATGGCTGGGGCTATCCCAAGGGAATGGGCAGCACAGGTACTGTATGCGAGTCTTTCAGCAGGCAGAGGTAAGAGATTCGTCATCTTCACTTGCCAGCTCCCAACCGGACTCTATATGAGCAGCCGCATCCCAGGTCGGCTCACAGATGAGGCCTCAAGATGAAGAAGCGACTGGCACAGATAACCAGAGTCATCCTTGTTCACCATATTAGCTAAAGATAAAGAGCCTGACATTATTTAGTACTCTTTCCATCTCATGATTTTGGGGGGCCTGTTGCATGGTTTTTAAACATTTGGGGCTGGCACTACTGGTCACTTCTCGTCTAGTCTGGCTCTGCAAGGCTGAATTAAAGCCATCTGGTGCCCTAGCCACAGCCAACATGGCCCTTCCCTGCCATGGCCGTGTCCCTCTTCGGTGTGGTAGCAGGTTTCATTGTTCAGATGAATGGGGTAGATCACATCTTTTGGAGCTAGTGTTCCAGGCTGGCTGTAGACTCCGGCAGGCAGCAGTTACACCTGGTTAATGGTTTCAAGCTGTTCTTTGCATCCAGGAGGACTAAGAATACATTTTCAAGGAAAGAAGAGATTCTGATCTCAGCATGTGACTCCAGAAGCTAGTGCCTTAACCCCACCTTCTGGCTCTGTAGCCCATTACTAATTCCCTGAGCTATACATGCGCCCACTTCTCCTTTTCTTCATTTGTGGGTACCACTCAATCGTGCCAAGGCCACACAGGGAATGTGCAAGGGCACAAAAATCTTTACATTTTTGTTGCTAATTGCGTGTGGTTGGAAAGACGTTTGCCTCTAAACCAGTAACGGGGTGAGGTATCTGGACTCTTCTATGTGACCCACCCTTCCCCACAGCCTAATCACTTAATACCACCAGGCATAACGTATAGACAGGACAAAAAGTGATCTCTTGAATGATAGGAAGTGAATGGCTTTGCTTGGACTGCGGATGGTCAAGAAATAGAACGCAGAGGTCGAACAAGCCAGAACACGCGGGCACTGGAGATGGGGGTGGGGAGCAAAGGGCCATTGACTCTCCCCCCAACTTTTTAAATAGGGGATTGTGCTCCTTCACTTCTTAAACAGAGGGGCCATGAACTCATCAGGGGCACAATGAAGGAAGCCCAGCCACCTCCCCCATTGGCTTAGGACTGGAGTTGGCTGGTGTAATAGCAGAGCCCCTACCTTGCTGGCTTGACAGAGGGGTGGCGAGCCCACGCTCCAGGTCGCAACCTCACTCACTCAAATTTGACCCAGTCGCCCCTCTGTCATGATTGGGCCAAGCTCGGAGTTCCCTGTTTTGCAGGCCACTGACAGAACGCACAGCTCATCTATTATCCACAATTCATGCAGCACTCCCAACTGGGAAACAAGGAATCAGACCATCAGTCCCCCAGGGCAGAACAAAGCCCTAACCGTGAGGCCACTGGGCCAAAACATGCACCCTCTCTAGCCCTAGGAGGGAGAGCTGTGGAGCAGAAAATGAATGTGGGTCGCTTGCATGGCAGTACAGGGAAACTGCTCACTTAAATGACGTTAATATCTGGGACATGCAGGGCCAAGCAACAGCCAGTGATGGTACTTGGTGGGCTTCCTTTTAGCCCCCAAAAAGCTTGTTTTTCTTTATTAAATATGACCACTTACACAACCTGCAACTGAGGTCTGGGGTCAGTGGCCTCCCCTTGCTTTAACAACCACACGTGTGTAATGCGGTGGTCCCTTTGCTTAACAATTTATCCACCACATCAAAACTTTTTGCCAGCCAAAGAAACAAAGCCCTCCAATCTAGGAAATGGGAATGCCCCATCTCTGTTCTAGCAGAGCGCCGATGAATTTACATTGAGCACATGGTCTGAAAGGCTATTCTCCATGTATACAGCATGGATTTGAGACTGTAAGCCCTTCAAGGCAGGATTTGTCTCCTGCTGTGTGTTTGTATGATGCCTAGCTCAATATGGCCCTGATCAGTTGGGCTTCTAGGTGCTGCCATAATACAAATAATAATAACAACGAATTATCATTGTATGAGTGACTCTCAGCAGTGCAATGAGGCTGAGCCGTTCTCTTTAGCGCGGCTATTGTGAGAAACCTATTGCACGCAATTGCGTTGTGCTCTGAAAGGATCATTCTAAGATGAGACGTCAACTCGCACGACCAGGACAAATCAAAGAACCCTGGAGAGAGCAAGAGCGGAGTAGCATTCTCATCCCGACATGCACCCGCAGCATATGCCTCTCCCCTCTCTGCAAGATGGAATGTGCCAACCCTGCGGCTGTGCACATCAGATCCCAACCGGTGGAGCCACTCATTGAATTAACTCACTGGGAGGAGGCCTCTGTTCCTGCAGCCAAAGGCTTTGAGTTCTCCCCCCCACTTCTGGACGCACTGGCTTAATAGGCAGCTGGGTGGCCGCGCACCACTGCACCCTTCCTGCAGCTCGCTCTGCAGTAATTTTCTGAGGTTAGCGCAAGCCACAAACTTGAGGCCGTGGACTGGAAGGCAGCCTCCGGCTCCAATGAGCACCCCTTGCATACGAACGACAGCGCCAACAAACACCTTGGATATTTTTTATGGGAGTCTGTATAAACGGGTCCCACAGGCAGTGCAGGTGACACGTAGCAAGCCTGGCTGCTCGCTCAGCCCTGCGTAATTGTGAGAAGACATTTCCCTCCCTGGGACACAGGAACAAGAACGATTTTATTGCTGTAGCACCTGCTTTCTGGATTATTACACAATAACACCAAATCCAGATTGAGGCCCAGCTCCACGGTTACTCCAGATTTACAGAGGCTGGCCCCAAATGATTTGAAACAGCCAAGACTAAAACAGGATCAATTCAAACCATTTGGAAAACCAATGCGCCAGCCCGAAGGCCGTCAGGAACAAACTGGTCTAGAGAGGACTAATTCGAGGGCTGTTAAGGCCCGTGCTGCTGCTCCAAATCCCAGCGCTCAGCTGCGCTGTTCCCCTCGCCTCCCGAAAGTGGGACGGCACTGAAGGGAGCAGGGTGCTGAGTGCAATCAGCACGGTCACATTTTAAACTCCGTCCTTGCCAACGAGGGCAGCAGCCTGTGACCTGAACGCAGTAGAGTGGGTTGAGGATCCCATCTGCTGTCCACTCCAGAGCTGCCACGCTCCAGGTAAAACATTTCACCAAATCTCACCCCAGGCAAATAGAATTTGCATCATCCGCTATTTTTCTGAGTCTCTATATATCTGCAAAAAGAAAAGGAGGACTTGTGGCACCTTAGAGACTAAAATAAATTGGTTAGTTTCTAAGGTGCCACAAGTCCTCCTTTTCTTTTTGCGGATACAGATTAACAGGGCGGCTACTCTGAAACCTGTCAGTACATATTTGCGGAGATTCATACATTTCAAGGCCCAAATAGACCATTAGCACCACGCAGTCTGGCCCACTGCCTCGCACCGGCCATAGATTTTCACCCAGCAGTTGCTGTCTTGAGCCTAGTAGTTTGTGACTGAGTTAGAGCTTATCTTTCAGGCAGATGTTTTTTGAAAGGGGAAATTCCTTTCCAAGGGTTCCTGTCCACCTGCCAGGGCTCCTTCCCTAGGCTCAGTGGAAGTGTCGGGAGCAATTCTGCTGTCCATCACATGCACCAAGTGCATGTGACACCATTGCCACATGGGAAATCATTTGTGTTTCAATGCCTTTCTCTCCGAATAATATCCAGTTCCGGATGCTTTATTTCCCCTCTGATTCCTTGTTGTCAGCTTTTAAGCTCTATTTTGGCATCTTTCAATACAAATGTTTCTCCCGGGCGGGACGAGGAAGGGGGGCTTCAGTGCAGAAGGATCACTAGTCAGGTTGCAGAAAACTCACCTGAAAGATCTGGTGGTGCAGCAAATTTTGCTCAAAGTTTGGCTCACTGGAAAGTGGGCTCACCTGCTGGTGGGCCTGGTGCACGTTCTGGTGAACTCTAGCACTTAATAGAGCAGTGCTTTATCAACACTACCTAATTAGCAATCACAATGGCCTCATGAGGCAGGTGGGTGTTATTGTCCCCATTTCACAGATGAGGACACTGAGGCAGAAAGATTGATTAAAGCCACAGAGAGCGTCAATGTCAGAGCCGAGATCAGAACGCAGGAGTCCCTTGTTCTCAGCTCCATGCCTCATCCGCTAGACCACACTGCCTCTTGCACTGTTGACTTATCTTGCCTTATAGCCAGAAGCCACACTAGCAGCTGTTGATGACTGGGAGTGGCCCTAATGCCCATTACAGTAGCCAAGCCAGCACACAGCAGCAAATTGGTCATGGCAGCTGGTCTCAGGGCTTCCAAAGGCCAGCCACAAGGACACTAACTAGAAACTTCAAAAGAAAAGTGAAATTAGCCTTGCTGTTTCCAGATGCCTGAAATGGAGCGGGCCTTCCCAGGCCCCAAAGGCGGCAATGGCTAGGCTTGTTTGGACACTTTATGGAATCTAGACACCCAGGTCATTTCTAGAGATACAGACTTGGCCCAGGTCTCCAATCCTTAGCCCACCTCCAAGTTCTCACTGAACTTCTAGCAGATTCATGAGTGCTCTCTGATGCGAGACTCTGTTCGTGCTGCCCTCCCCCGTGACTCAGAGAGAGCCACCCTTCGGCTGGGTTTGCTTCTGAATGTTGTTCCTGATAACGGGCTACGATTTCATGCTGCTTCACCCAGAGCTTATGCAGGCACATCACGGGGGCAGCAAGAAGTTCAATATTTCTGGGGGAGAAGGGATGACTCCGTATTAGTACAAAGAGGATATTAGTTTCTACTCTCTGGTTGCATCTGGGTAGTTGCTTACTATTATAATGTTTATATTATTGCACGGTTTACTAGTGTTTTGGAAAGGAATGGTCAACATGGATGGCCTCCTAATTCACCTTTGGGCCCCCTAGCCACCATTGTCAGCATTCATGAGCACTAGGAATGCTCTGAAGTGGCTGCATACAGGAGAAGTGCTGGGTCCCTCTGTACATAGATGGTATTTAAACCCCAGGCACTATGCAGAAATTGGTGCTTAAGGAAACGGTCTCCGTTAACCTGAAATATTCCTCCTCACGTTCAAAGTGACCTGTGCCCAAATTGGTTTTCTTCTTCCTCTGAAGTAGCATCATCCTGTCTGAATACATGAGGTGCACTTTCATAGAAAAATGGCTTCTCCACTGGAGTCCCATTCTCCCATGTCCCGAGTAACCTCAGCTTCTATTGCAGGGTTCTCAAATTTTTTTTTTCGCGGACCAATTGAAAATTGCCGAGGGTCTCGGTGGACCACTTAATGATCTTTCCAAAAGTTGTTTGTACCATTAGCTAAGTATTGTAAAGCGCTTTGGACAAAAGCACTATATAAAAAAAATCTTAATAATAATTAACATTTTTTGTTTACAAATAAAAGCACACAACTCATTTTAATATCAAGAGTCTTGCCTTTCTAACGTGAGGGATGTGCCCTCTCTTCCCCGCCATGGCAGCCCCTGAGCTGGGGCTGGGAAGGGGGGGTCTCTCCCTCTCTCCCCCGCTGCAGCAGCCCCTGAGCTGAGGCTGGAAAGGAGGGGGGTCTCTCTCTGGCAGCCACAGCCCTGGAGCTGGGGATAGTTGCCTCTTTCTCTGGCCGCTGCAGCCCTGCATGTCCCAAGTTCTCCACACCCCCTCTTCTCACCCCACTGCCCCCTCCCACCGACCCCCATTCCCTCCAAGGCCACCACCTCACCTTACATGTGCGTCTACTCCTGGGTCCACACCTGCGCAGCTCCACAAATTAGGTGGGTGACCCTTCATTCTCTCGTGTGCGGCTGCTCAGGTGCGCACCTTTGAGGGAACTATCCGCAGACCATCTGAATGAAGCTCCGCGGACCACAGTTTGAGAACCTCTGTTCTATTGACTCCACTGGGGATGGCAGGTGCTCACCACTTCGTTGAATAAAGCCCTGGGTGAAGATTCCCCTGCTGCCTCCCTGAAGCAAACAGGAGGCAGCTTAGGTAAGATGGTAACATTGCTTTACTTGATGGAGTATAAGCAAACCCAATAGCCTTCCTGTCCACTGGGAGAGAGCCTGGAAACCTAGGAATTGTTTTCAGGTGGGAAGACGATTTCTCATAGCCCTTAGGAACACGGAGATTTTATCAACCAAAAACCCTTCCAAAAAATTCTTCAGCCCCAAAAGACCACATTGTAGAGAGCCGGTTTGAAGGGAAGGAAGATAGGAGCCTGGTGATGGAACAGGACCAGAGTGAAGCTTGGTTGGATGACCTTAGCTAAGCATTTCCAGTGGTGGCTGCTGTTTGCATTTTAATGCTGAACCTTACATTTTGAAAATTAAGGTTTTTCCATCTTTTTTTCAAATTCACTGTTTTTGGGGTTAACTGCAACATTCTTTTAAGGCACTTTCTGAAGAGATATGGGGTATGTCTGATCAACCCTCGCTCTGGCAGCACACACACTTTGCCTGGGGGAGGTTTGAGAGTTTGGCACCGGCCTGGCTTCATATTACACCTCCTTCTTGGCATGGCCTATGGCTTCCTGCCTCCTCTCCTTCTGGACTGTGTGTCTCAGATTTGGTGCATTCAGAAGGTGAAGAAATGTTTGTTTCTGATTCTCCTTGCTCCAAGTTTTTTGGAGATTCTCCATTTCCTACAGCCTTTAAAACAAGGTGGCCACAGAATCCTATGTGTTCCCTGCTGAAGTTTAATTAAGAAACCCTGGCTTCTCAGATGTAACTGACCCCAATCTTTACTCTTTGGGGGCAAAATCCCCCCAACCCAGAAGGCCTGCACAAAGCTTTTTGCATCATTAAGCCATGTTGACAGGACTTGAGAAGTGTTCAGGCCTTGTGCTGATTTTCTGCCCAAAGGTGAATTTCACCCTTAGTGCCCAAAGCGGTCCCTCCCCACTTCTGAAGTACAAAGAGATATGGGGAAAGAAAGTGCAGATATTTAATGAGGTTTCCTTCAAGGCAGATATTTCTCTAACCGTCATTCTGTCCTCCAAATACACCAGATATAACCCAAATCTTAAACAGGGACAATATCTACTGCACACTAGTACAGAAGTGAGCCAAGGGGTAGGAGCTGCTGTGCTTCCTATATACAGCCCACACCAAGCATTTTGGGGGCACCGTGTCCGCTCAGTCATAGAAGTGGTCTGTCAAGTTGCCATTGGCTCACTCAACCTCCACCTTGTGGTCAAGGTTTTAGAATATGCCTGATCATATTCCAATTCATTTAAAATGTTTAGTAGACGGGCACATGTGGCAGCTAAAATGTTTACCATTCAGAGATGGAAGACTCTTGTCCTGTCTGCCTTTTCACACTGGTTAGCACAAAAGACCCGGTTGAGTGACCTGGAAAATTTCATTTCATTCTGACTCAAAAATCTTGTTTGTTCTTCAGTACACAAGTGAGATTTCTGGGCTGGAGAAACTGAATTGGTTATACGATTTTTATTCTGTTGTTTCCTTAATGCATAGTCACCTGAGGCTAAGTTGTTCCCACCCCACTGGTTATGAGGTTCTCATATCATAACCCATGGACATTTAACTTCTTATTAGAGTACCACAATGAAATGTCACATTGACAGCTTACTGCTTACGGGGTTTTATACCATTCTTTATTGTAATTCCGTGCATCCTCTCCGTATACATTACCATGAGCCAAACAAAGCAAATCACCTTCCCTCCTCCCCTACCCCACCCTTACCAGCAGTGCATTTTAGATTGGTCTTGACTGATATTTATTTTGCAGCACATCATACAGTCACAGAGCAGCTCTAAGCTTTACACACTTCCAAACGAAAAGGTCCTTTTTCTGTCTTCAGCACAGTAAGAACTCAAGTTACAAAGGCCATAGACTTAAGATCTCCATTGGCTTTTCACATCCCTGTGTGTTCAACTGGAATATCAGTCCCAAAAGGGAAACATGATGGAATTCAGACTCTACTGAAAGCAAATCCCTCATTTTTATTTGTCTTTCTTTTTGCTCTTTCTCTGGCTGGTCAATTCATTAAGTTTTTTATCCAGGCGCCTCTGGAGATGAGCTCTTTTTGCTGGGTCCAGTGACTTGTCTTTTGATCCACTCCCAGCATAGAGAATTCCTTCTCTGCTAATTCTCTGCCGAGCTTGTGCTTTGGCTTTCTCCCCACACCCATGAACCTGTAGGAGACAAAACAATAATTTTGGTGGCAGACCTGGAACTGCCCTAAGATGTTACCCAGAAGATGCCTTATGAATGAGTGGCATTGTTACAACCTGAAGTTCCTCATACAGACTTCTAAGCTTGAGCATACTTCACAGTCCATAAAAATGTCCACTGGTTATTTATAGCTCTTTTAATTCAGAAACAAAATACACAAGTCATTCGCCCGATAGAATACACACAGTAATTAAATCATCCCTTTAGACAGCTTAAGTATTTCCTTCACAAAGCCTAAACATTTTGGGAGATCATTGCTCCATCATCTGAGTCACCGGATTTTTTAAACTTCTCTTATACCATTTGGTGAAATATTAACTCTGTTTTCTAACCTGCGGTGTTAATGTCCGCTATTTCTTTTCGCTCTCATTGAGGGAACGCATCTAAAATAGGTCTTATCAAGCAGGTATTGCACTTAAAGTCAGAAAAGTGACTTTGGGGGGAAAAAAAGGCACCTTTTATTCAAATATCTGCCCCTTCTGTGTGCTTGGGCCTATTTACACTGGGGAAATTTTCTAACTGGTTTTAAAATCAGGTCAGCTAAACCAGTTTCAAAACTGGACAGAACTGTAGTGAAGACTCTGCTTAAGGTGGCCTGATTCACTCAACTCTTTTTAAGATCATTACTGGTTCTGTAAGACAGGGTCAGGCCACCTTAAATCACTTAAAACCAGGCTGAAACTAATCTAATCGGGTTAGTTCAACCTATTTTAAAACCAATTTGACATTTTCCCAGTGTAGACAGACCCTTAGAGTCATATTACCTGATTCTTTTACTGACATGACAAACATTTTTGCTATTTAGCACTACAGGGCCAGGTGGTAAACTCTTTAGGGCAAGGACTATCTTTTTATTCGGTGTTTGTAGACCGCCTGGCACAGTGGAGTCACGGTCCATGACTGAGGCACTCCTAGGAACTCCAATAATATAAATAATAAATGTTAAGGAATAAAGAACTGGATTCTGATCTGCCATATGCAACTGCCACTTAAATTACTGCCATCTAAATTCTTACTCTGGAGTCTTTGTAACCACGGCTTACATGGCCAGAGAGAGAGAGAACACAGCTGGGTTTTCAGATGCCAGCAACAGCTTGCAGTGCTGACAGTTACAAAAATCTTCACTTAGATGATGTATATCATCTAAAGATCACCGAGGGAGATTAAATATGGAATTGCACAAAGTCATTTTAATCGGCATTTTGGGACCTTTGGGGCCCTATCTGGTACCGTTTGAAATCAGTGGGAGTTTTGTCACTGACTTTGGCCCCAGTTCAGCCAGGTACTTAAGCATGTACCTAAACTATTGAATAATATCAAGCCTATTCAGCAAAATTCTTAAACAGCACATATTAAATCCCATTAAATGGGATTTAACAAGGGCTTTGCTGAATAGGAACGGACTTACACATGTGTTTAAGATAGGCATACTCTTAAGTGCTTTGTTGAATTGGGGTCTTTATTAGGAAAAAAATTGGACCCTTTATAAACACTGTTCAGTCCCCACATGCACATCAATCCCAACAGGAGCTAAGAGGTTTGGTTTGATGTTAATGGCAAGCCTGGCCCCTTATTAGATCAGACTAAAGTCTGACCTGCTGAACCCAAATAAACAAGCAACCAAAAGGTAGTGAAGCAGATTTTATCCTTACAATTAATTCCCATTTAATTCTTCATTACAATTCATCAAAGAAAGGATCTCAATTAGATTCTGCATGAAATGAAATTCTGTCCAAACTAGATTCTGAATTAACATAAATACAAATATTCTTTGCCATAGAAATATATCTTGTTTTTTCAGTGGAATAATCTACACTGACAGTTTACAGAACCAGCTAGGTTCTTAGAAGTACAGAGGATACTCTGCTGGGTGATGTAACGGCCTGTGTTATGCAGGTCAGACTAGATGATCATAACAGTCCCTTATCCATTCTGGCCTTAAAGTCTATGAATATCTGACAGGGTGGCACAGGCAGTTCATATGTACTCGCTTTTCATCTCTGCAGAGCTGAGTGCAGATTCTGGGCGTGGCATGTATGACAAATCAATTTGGTGGTATCCTCAAATTTCCTGGTGGAAACTGGATCAAACTGCCATGCAATCTGGCCCAGCAGGAAGCCTGCTCAGGAGAAGTCCAGTCTAGGAATACGGAGACTCGGGTGCATTGGAAGAGTAGCATGGAGGAAGTTTACAGAGAGACTGGCTTGGTAACTTGTTCAGCCAAACATGTGGACACAACTTTTTGAATCAGAAATCAAAATCTCCAAACAAGGAGAAGCTTCCTCAGATCTACTTACTGAAAGGGAGGAACTGATTAGGTGTATGAGAACAGGGAAGTTTAGAACCAGTGACCATGAGCTACTTGAGTTTACTCAATTCTGAACCCTAACTACCTGTGTGACTTACATGTATGGTCCTGGCCTCCAGTTCCAAAGGTTCTGGGTTCATATCCCAGCTATGCCCTGGCAGCAATGGGTAAATCTCTAGTTCCTTTAATTTCAAGACTATCCTGAGTCGTTATAATTAACAACAACAAAAATTCTGAAGGGATATTAAACCTCATGCTTCAGTGCTTAAGCATTGATATTAATATAGGTAGAGGGTTTTAAGGAGCATCTTCTACATCAAGATGCCATGGACAGCAAGAACACTGAGGGCTTGTCTACACTTACCGGGGTATCAATGCGCAGCAATCAATGCATCGGCAGTTGATTTAGCGGGTCTAGTGAAGACGCCTGTCAGCATCGTGTAGTGTGGACCCCGCGGTAAGTAGATCTAAGTATGTTGACTTCAGCTACGTTATTCACGTAGCTGAAGTTGTGTAACTTAGACTGATCTCCCCCCAGAGCGTAGACAAGGCCTGAGTGTTAATTGTGAGCTGAAGAGGAAAGAAAGGTTTTGAGGTGAGATCTGCAGAAAGGAAGTGACTCAGACTCAGTGGGAGGGAAAGGACTCCAAAGAGCTGCATTATTTCAGCGCTAATCCATTGTTACACTGCCTACCCTCAGATCTGGGTTTAAGTGCTCTCTAACGGCATAGTCTAGTAACTGAATCCAAGGAAATGCACAATTGTACACCCTGTTCACTTCTTACATATAAAAATAGTAAAACCAGAGATCGGGGAAAAAGTGTTTTCCCATGCTTGGAAACAAAACACATGCTGGACCTGAACCTTGACAGCAAGTAAAACCTTTCTCAAGTATCTGCTGGAGAAAAAGGTGAAAGGAGATTTTTTTTACCATCAACAGAAAACAATTCAAATCAGTCCAAACAGCTAAGGCACAAAACAAAGCCCTGGGTAAAAAACCAACAGGAGCAAATGCTCCATTTTCTCATCTCTCTGGGGGCTAACCATAACCTCGCTTCTCTTTCTCACTCACATTCCAGCAGGGTGAGCGTTGGTTGCATTAGGGTTATTACCAGTATTGCAGTAGTGGTTAGGTTCCCCAGCGGAGACCGGGGCTCCAGGGTGTTAGATACTGCCCTACCTACACCAGAGGTGGGCAAACTGTGGCCCGTGGGCCACATGCGGCCCATGGGACCGTCCTGCCTGGCCCCTGAGCTCCCCACTGGGGAGGCAAGCCCGCAGCCCCTCCCCCGCAGCCTCAGCTCGCCGCCCCGCCAGCACTCTGGGCGATGGGGCTGCGCGCTCATGCAGGGTAGCGCGTCTGGCTCTCGGCGCGGCTCCAGACATGCTACTCTGAGCGGCATGGTAAGGGGGCGGGGAGCGGGGGGGTTGGATATGGGGCAGGAGGTCCCAGGGGGGCAGTCAGGGGACAGGGAGCGCTTGGATAGGGCAGAGTTTTGGGCGGGACAGGGGAGGGGGAACAGAGGGGATTGGATAGGGGGTGGGGTCCTAGAGGGCCTGTCCAGGGGAGGGGTGTGGATAGGGGTTGGGGCAGTCAGGGGGCAGGGAGCTGGGAGGGTTGGATGGGGGGGGTCCCGGGGGGCGGTTAGGGGCGGGGTTCCCGGGAGGGGGCGGTCAGGGGACAAGGAGAAGGGGGGTTGGATGGGTTGGGGGTTCTGAGGGGGGCAGACATTGGGCGGGAAATGGGAGGGGTCGGATGGGGGTGGGGGCCAGGCTGTTTGGGGAGGAACAGCTTTCCCTACCTGGCCCTCCATACAATTTTGCACCCCGATGTGGCCCTTGGGCCAAAACGTATGCCCACCTACACAGTCCCAAGGATGGGAGACAGAAGTGCTATTATCTCCATTTTACAGATGGGGATCTGAAGCCAAGAGAATTTAAGGGTTGATCCTGCTGAGCACTCTGGTCTCAATCCAGCAAAGCCCGTAAGCACATGCCTAAATGCTTTGCTTTATTGGGGCCAGAGTGCTCAGCAGCTCTGCAGGATCAAGCCCGAATTGACTTGGGAATGAAATCCACCTTTTCAGATCCCCAATCCAGTGCCAAGATCATCCTTTCTTTTTTTTCTATTTCTATTTTCTAGAAATGTGAATGTCAGAGATCAGTAAGAGAGAAGCAGCTACCACCAGGAGGACTTTGTAGCCTGTGTACGGCTAACAAAACCTGTACGCTCTTTGCATTCACTTTTTACAAATGCTCCTGATGTAGAGGGTTTCCTCCGGAACGAAAAGGTGCTCAGATCCAGGAGCAGAGCCCTCATTTTAAACTTCTCTGAGAAGCCAAGAGCAAGGCTAAGGAAATCGGCCTCAGAATGTTCAGTTGAGAAAGTCACTTCCACAATCCCAGCTAGTAAAAATTCATCTTGGGTCAAGCTTGGCCAAGAGACCAAGCAGACGGCCAGCTCCTGGCACGGCTCAGCCCCCTGCATTCACCCAGCCCCTCGGGGCTGTCGGAGGCGGACACACACAGCTCATACCTCCGGGACGCGATGGCGGAGGCAGTAGTGCTGGTGGCAATGCAGGCAGAGCTGTCCCAAGGTGGTAACGCTGGCCTGACACCTGGGGAAACCACATATACTGTCAGCTTTCACTGCAGCAGAAATCAGGGCATCGATATCTTCCTCAGCTGGGCTGTCCGCTCCGGTTTTAACCACAGTCTTTCCTAGAAGTCCAGGGAAAAACCCAACTGGTTACCTGAACATAATCAAATGAACTCAACAGACAATGGGCTACGTTCCTTGCTGGTGTTATGCAGTTCTATAGATTCCAGAGAGGTTCGCCCATTTGCGCCAGCAGAGGATTTGGCCCCAAAACGCCGCCAACCAGACTTGATCAGCGAGAACAGTTGCGGAGAGCCAGATACGACAGTGAGATGTACCAAATGGCATAGGCCACTGACACACATGCATGGTAGTGGAGATGTAACAGTAGGTAGCAGACATCTCAGATTGTAACCCGTTCCGATTGTTCCCATACTGTTTTTCTTCACCACCCTGGTGTTTATCTGCCTTCCGCTGACTGGGCATTGTTAGGACACTCACTGGTAATACTGAAACAGATTGTTGCGGGCTCCTTGTGCTAGAGGAGCTTGGCCATTGGTTTAAAGACTCATGTGACCTTAAGCCTCAAACACTGCTAGCTCCTTCTCGTCATCCCCGACACGCCAGCGTTTGCCCCATGTGTCTCTCGTCATCCCCGACACGCCAATGTTTGCCCCATGTGTCAATAAGCCTATTTCTAAGCAGGTGAGTGCCGCTCCCAAACCATTCTACACAACAAACAGATCCAGGCCCCAGCCTGTGATCGTCTAGGAGCTATTTCTTTGGAGATGAGCATCAGTGACCTTTCTGAAAGTCAAGTCAGATACTCTGTGGATGCATACAAAGCTCACCCCCTGAGGGGAAACGCAGGGAATTAATGAGAGCCCTGCAAGCCCTCCATTTAAGGATGGTCAATAATTCTACTGAATCCCCCATCTCATGGCAACTGTCCAAGACTACGTCTCTCTGGGGATAGAATACCCCTGGCTAGCGGGTCAGCTGACTCGGGCTCGCTGGGTTCAGGCTCCGGGGCTGAAAAATTGCCATGTAGACGTTCGATGTCTACACAGCCCAACCCCCTGAGCCAGCTGACCCAGGCAAACCCTGGCCGTGCCACGGTGCTTTTCTCCCCGTGTAGGCCAAAGGCGGCGCTATTCAGAAAGGGCCTGTTCTATCCCTGAGCAGAGGCAGAGAAACAGGCTGTAGCTGGGAGTACTTTACTAAAGCAGTGCAATGTTCAGAGGTCTGACATAGCTACAGTCTTAGGCTGGGATTTTCAAAGAAGCCTAAGGGAGTTAGGCACCCACTGAATTTCAGCGAGAGCTGGGCACCTTAATTTTCTTCGGCTCTTCTGAGAAGAGCCCAGGGAGCAGTGACAATGGGAAGCCTCCAGTGTGATTGGCTTTTGCTATGGAAATAGTGAATCTTCCTAAAGGCGGGGAAAGCGTTAAAGCGGAAAAGCCCTGGAAATCCCCGGAAGGAGGGGCCTACCTTTGGCTTCATTTTTGTGTTTCCTTCCAGCTATTTCCTGCAAATTGGTGCTCAGCTCCAGATTCTTTCTGACCCTCTCTTCCTGTTTGGCTTTTTCCCGTTGCATTCTCTCCAGGTGTAGCGTTTTCAGATCCACTTTCCCAGAGCTTATGCTGTTTCCTCCCTTCTTGACAAGGGCTAGCGCCTGTTTTGCAGGGCTTTGAGAATCGGCAGGCAGGGTTTGCTCACTGCCACCCGCATTCACTGGAGAGGAGCTGATGGTGGTGGTTCTCTTGCTGATGCTGATGTACCTCTCTCTCCCCTCCCCAGTGCTTACATGCTGCAACCCATATTCTTCGGCCATTTGGTGCACCAGCATCCTGTCGTGAGAGTTTAAGGATGAAGGGAAATCCAACTGCATCTCGCTGCTCTCCAGAAACTCCACCATCATGGCTCTGAACTTGCCTGAATTGTCTTTCATCTCTGGTCTTTCCACCCTGGTCTCCTTCACACTCTGCAAGGGACCTGCTGCTGGCTTGCGTGTGGATGGTTTCACTGGATTTGATTTGGATTTCCGGCCTTCAGATGGAGGTTTCAGAGCAGAGGTTGTGCTGGTTTTAGGCCCTGCCCCTTGCTCGCCATGACCCTGAGAGTTCTCGTGAGAGTAATTTTCTGGCACGATGTCGTCGAGGTACTCAAAGGCTGTCCGCACTTCCCCATGCTCACTCAGATAATCCACCAGCCGTTTCAGAAAGGCCTGGCTGCTGACGGTTCGTGAGTCACAGATGACTGCCACATGGCGGCGTGCCCGAGTCACGGCCACGTTTATCCTCCGGTCTTCAGCGAGAAAACCCACCTCGCCTACAAAACACAAAACCCCTTGGGCCATCAGAAACAACAGCATGGGTGGTTGGCCACACAAACAGCAACGTTTCCATACTAAAGGCCAGATCCCTCAGCTGGTGTAAATCAGCACAGATCATTGGAACTCCAGGGGTTTACTCCAGCTGTGGATTTGGCCCAAGATATTGTACTGGCTGCAGAGTGAGATAGTAGGGAGCACAGGATCTAGTGGCCTGACCATGGGGCTGGGAGGCAACAACTCCGGAGTTCCAGTCCTGGCTCTATTGCTGAGTCCCTCTATGGCCTTGGACCCGTCATTCAACCTCTGCCTCAGTTTCACCATCTGCTAAATGGAACTAACAATCCTTATATAGCGAACAGGTGACAGAGAACAGATAAATGCATACAAGAGCTACTGTCTGAATGGATTATAATCAGGGCTCAGGAAAGCAACAGCAGGAAATGCCTGAAATAGAAGGGGAAGCTGCATATTAGGATTATGACACACGGGCAGAAATCAGCCTTCACGGCACCTACCCACCCACCGTCTGTCTCCAGCTATCGATACTAGTCTCACTTTCTCAAGCAGAGAAATATACCAATCCCAAGCTACACCCCCTCCCCCATACCCACACACACGAAGGGTTAAAAATAACAAACACGTAGGAGATTATCCCCAGTCTATTTCTGCTCTCTGGCTATTTTCTCAAGGAGCAGTAATAATAGATAACAAATGCCAGAATGACTCAGCTCAGCTAGTGAGAAGGCCAGTGTGGGCGGCTCCCAAGTCTCCTGCGTCGATGGATAAATCGGAGACAACTGGAAAAATAAACGTTACGCAGATCGAGGTGATAAGCTTCATTCTGAGCACCTGAGGATCACGATACAGAACGAATCAAGCCACATTGGATTTTAATAGCTAATTGCGTGTGACCACGTCTCTGTGCTCCATGACCTGGCGTTTTGGTTGCTGGTCTTCACTGGGCAGAGGCTGCCAGCAGTGTCAAAGTGTGGGGTTTCTGTGATGTACACACCTTGGGAAATAGGACTTGGGCTCCTGTCCTTAGTGAAGTGCTGTCACCCACTGTGATGCCTCTGCTCAGATGCCAACTAGATGACAACAGGGGCAGACTGTGATGGGGAGTTTGGGGATGTAGCCACCTATACTGAATTCATTCTGGGTAAGTCACCGAGAGCCGTCACATGGCAGTGAGTCCCTGATTACTAATGGTTTCAGTCATCAGCCTGTTCTAATCCACTGACGCCCCCTCTTCTCAAATCACACTTCTTCTATGAATCCTTCCCAACTCCTTCTCTCACTCTTCAAACCCTGCACCCCTCCCTTTCCCTAACCACTGTTCAATGTCTCCTCTGTAACTGTCTTAGACCGTAAGCCCTTTGGGTCTCGCTCTGTGTCTGAAAGGTGTGATGCACACAGGGGTGTAAGTAATTTAAGGGAGGGGCTGGGGTCCTGAGCTGTGGGGAGCCTCATGCGGAAGGGGCGGGGCGGGGCATCAGGCAGAAGGGGCGTGGCCTTTAAATCCCCAGGTCATTTAAATCAGCACTGCTACCCCAGGGCTCTGGCAGCGATTTAAAGGGCTAGGGGCTCTGGCGCTGCTGGGAGCCCAAGGCCCTTTTAAATTGCCGGCCTAGGGAAGCTGCCCCCTGCGGTACGGTCAGCTGTGTACCGGCTCCAGACGGTACACTGTACTGTACCGTACCGGCTTACTTTCACCTCTGGATGCACATTTATGGTGCTATAGAAATGATTCTGAATGATAATCCTTATGGTTCAGGTAGCGCAAGATGTGTTGCAATGGGCCCCAATTACATGGTTCAGCAGATTGAGTCTAAGAAGAACTACAGGGTTAGAAGGAACCGCAAGGGTCGTCTAGTCTAACCCCTGCCACGCTGCAGGATTTGTTGTGTCTAAACCATCCAAGACAGATGGCTACCCAGTCTCTTTGTGAAAACCTCCAGTGAAGAAGACTTCCAGCTTCAGGTGATTAGCCTCATTTCAGCTATTATCTTCCGTTGTATTCACTGATAGGAAAGACTCCAATTTTCTGCCCTAGATTTTCTCTGAAAACAAACAGTGTTACGCATTATTTACAATAGCAGATTCGGGTTGCTCTTTCTCTAAGGGAGGAAGCCTGCAAAAAACAGGCTTCCCCAGGAACTCAGTGTTCTGTGGGGAATGCCTGGGGCTTGCATCCAAGTAGGAAGCCAGTGATGTGAGTGCAGGACTGCCAACCCAAAGGATTCAAAAATGGTGAGTCAAGCCATTCTCCTCACTTTTTGAGGATGTATGGATCATGAGATTTTAAAAATAATACATGTTGAGTTCTTATTTACTTTCTGCTGTGTGAGCCCTTGGGGTTCATAGTTTCAAGCTTTTCTCTGCAATAATGAGGGCTACAAAGTTACTTGTTTTAAAAAAAGAGAGCTGTGATTCTCAGGTAATCACATGGCTCCAAAAGCCAGGACTTCAGAAAAAAAACACCAGCTCTCAAGAGGCTTGCAATAAAAAACTCACGAGAATTGGCAACACAGAATTTTGCATTGTTAAATGATTCCCATTTCCTTATGTGATCAAGCTTCCTCTTCCCCCAAAATATTGTCCAGCACGGAACACGTACCCTTCCGATTGGATCTCACAAAGGAGAGCACGACAGCCTCCTTCTCCCGTCCCTGGAAGCCATCTACAGATTTAATTTCCAGCTCTGGATATCGGTGACAAAGATGCTCTCTTAGCATGTCCACCTGAAAAACAAGGACATGCACATATTAAGGACAAGGAAAATGCAAGATAAGAAGGATGAAAACAATATCTCCCCCGCCTGGAAGGTGCCCGCCTTCCTCCATATTCATGCATGCCTGAACTTGCATATCCTAAGGGGGAGGACTATTACCCAAGGGACTGGTCATGGGACTGTTAGTGAAGAACCACCTTAGTTCCAGTCCCATCTCTGACACTGATTCCCTCTGTGGCCTTGGAATAGTCACTTAATCCTGCTGGGCCAGATCCCTAGTTGGTAAAAATTGGTTCAGCTCCCCTGAAGTGAGACCCATTTACACCAGCAGAGGGCTGGCCCTCTGTTTCAGCATCCTCATCTGCAACATGACGATACTAGGGAGAGTTAGGTAGGATTGGTTATTGAGCTCTGAACCTTTAACATACTAAGTACTATTCTAAAATACCAACGAATCTGGATTTGTTCTGGTGTATTCATTCTACACTCAGCTTGAAAAGCTGTGTAGGGGGTACTGTGCACTCACCTGGAGGTTGTAAGGAGCAATGACAGCAATGTCTCTTGCTTTAACACCAGCTTCCACCAAAGCCTGGACGTGCAAGCCGACAAGATGCACTTCCCCTAGAGAAAAAACAAACCCAGCAGTAAATCAAGAACAGGCGATTTCACTCCAGGGAACGTTGACAGGTAAAGCCAAAAGGTGATGGCCACTCAACTGCTCACTTCTGCTGCAGTGATTAAGAAAAGCTACATTTTCCAAACTAACTCAACTGCATCCTTAAAGGCACCCTCTGGACTTTGGACATTTTCCATAAAGTCAGATTTATATATCATGGCACCAGCGTGGACAGAAAGCTCCAGGGTTCAGTGAAAATGTCAGAGACAGGACAGGGCTTGTTATAGTAACCCCTGCACCAGTGCTTAAAAAAGCACTGTCAGACAGAGGATCAGTGACAGTCTTAATGGATTCCATCCCACGATCTCCTTGGATGGAGCTTATTGCTATATACTGCTGGAAAGCTAGGACTCCCCAGTTTCCTGTCCATTTATTTCTAGCTCTCCCAGATCATAAGATATCTAGCCATTTAAACATATGATCACAGCATTCTGATTATCAGGCTTCTTCCCATCCTCCCATTTCAATTCAGATATGATTTCAGTTGTCAGTACTTTATCTTGTCTAGAAGCAGGGCCCTGTGTATTACACAGCAATGGAATTTGCTGCAGAATCTACCCTCTCTCACACTGTGATCTAGAATCTAAACTTTTAATTAGAAAGTTTCTATCTCCCATGGTTGTGAAGACAACCTTGAAAATGCCATCCAAGTGTAAGAGATGCAATGTTATTTTCCTGAGGCTGCAGAGAGCCTGACTCAGTAGCTCTGAGAAGAAAAAATCACCTCATTCAGCTCAATGAGTGTTAACTCTGAATCCTGAAGAAGGTGATGTAGATGTGAACATTGTTAACTATTTCCCCATTAATCATTTTAGCAATAGCCAGCTAATGTGCCTATCCCACAATACCTCCCACCCCTTCCTCAGTGCTAAAACTTACAAACCTAACAAACCGAGGGTCATGCTCAACTGCCAAAACTTCCAGCTTTCCCCCAACACACACACACACCAAACCCTTGGCAACTTCTATAGTTCAATTACTCTTTGTCAATACCAACATCAGTTGCCTATTGAAAACTATAAATATGGGGACAGCAAAAAATAAATTGAATTTAACATGAAAAGAAATACCCTGGGGGCTGCTGGACTGGCGGTTACCTATGGTTGTATTTAATATTTTTTAAAAATCAAATTTTTTGTTTAAAGGTAATGGCCATTGAATTTCCAGTCTGCCACACCAGAATGTGGCAGAGTCCAGGGATCTTATTGCAGAATTTAGGTCCAGTTTGTCACAGAGTACACAGGGTTCTGTCTAGAAGCTTGGAATCTTGGCTTTCAATGGTCCAAAGCACTGGTCTAGCTCTAGAAGTTCATGGGAGACGGTATTAATACCTGATCCTTCAAACACTTATTATGCCAATGCTTAACTTTTTGCAAGTGAGTAGCCAAGCACGTAAGTTTGCAGAATCAGAGCTTTAATTGCTAAAACTAGGTTCTTTGAGGTGATGGGTGGCCCAGTGGTTAGGGCAACAAGCCTGGGACTTAGGAGGATGAGGTTCCATTCCTTCTTCTGCCACAGACTTCCTGCATGACTTTGAGCAAGCCACTCAGTCTCTTGGTTCCCCATCTATGAAGTAGGGAGAATAGCACTGCCTACCTCACAGGGGAGTTGTGAGGAGAAATAAAGATTGTGAGGCACTCAGATACTGTGGTAACGGGGGTCATAAAAGTACCTCATCGAGACAGATAGGTTTCAATTGAAAGAAGGTTAAAAAGCCCGAGCTGGAAAAGACTGCGATGTTCTCTTAAGGTCTGACTTGCCAGAGCAGCATTCAGACCCAGGAAACTAAAGCGTGACACTTGGAACTTTCAATGTCATGCACATTCCAAGCACGGGATTTGGGCTAGTGAGCAGAGAAAAAAAAATTAATCCCTGAAATGGGCAGCCTAGTTGTCAAGCAAGCGGCATTGCCATGTGGCAGATAGATACTTGGTGAACAAGGAAAAAAATCCAGGCTATTGTAGAGGTGATGGCGTGTGGGGCAGGGAGTCCACAGCATCGCTGGCCCAGAGAAGCCAAAAGTTTTGGGTACGCTTGGTTATTATTATTTGGGAACCTCAGTCAAGGATCAGGGATCTGTTGCGCCAGGCACGATATACCACTGCACAGACAACTAACAAAGAAGACAGTCCCTGCCCCAGAGAGCTTGAAATCTAGGCAAGGATGTGCTATCGTACTAGCAGCCATCATATAGGGGTTGGGGGAGAGGGCTTTTACTTCTGGTCTCAGACGATTACAGTGTTCAAGCATCACCATGATACACTGTGTAAATGGCTGGTATGAGGAAGTCAGAGCTGCTCGCTTTTCTGCTCTCCTTTCTAACATTTATGTACGATGTACACTAATCAAAATAAGCCAATCTTTCTAAAACACAGGACTAAGTGAGCCCCATCAGATACAGGAAAGACATGAAATTCACTGCTTTATGTAATGCCAAGGGATAACATTTCATCATTATTGCCCAACTGATTTGCCAACATAAAACGCTGTCCCCAGTGCTCTGGTCTTTCTCCCTGTTTGGAATCTCATTATATTAATATAGTGAAACCGCTACTGTCCCATTTAACTGTAGAGGTTTATGTACCTAATGTGTTACAATAAAGATCTGACAACGTGATACTCCAAGGCAATTAAAGCAACTACCCCGTAGACTACCGTACAGCACAAACCAAATGGGAGTTCAGCGTGGAGGGTGACACTCCGTGCTGAAAACTCACAGCTCTGCCCACCATTTCCTGGCTGGTGTGACAATCTGTGTGGTATTTAAACCCCCATTATCTGATCCAAGGCGATTCAGTCTGTTTTCTTCCAGCCTTCTCCACCTCTAACGAGCAGCAGCTGGTGTGGCCATGGTCCTAGTCCATTGTGTCGCCACCCAGAAACCCCAATGCATGCAGCACATGCCAAGTGTCATGCTCTAGGCCAGCAGAGCAGGGGGCTAGGCCCATTCTTCCTGTTTCCAGACT
Source organism: Eretmochelys imbricata (assembly GCF_965152235.1). Taxonomy (NCBI): domain Eukaryota; kingdom Metazoa; phylum Chordata; order Testudines; family Cheloniidae; genus Eretmochelys; species Eretmochelys imbricata. Next base: position 19,795,852 of record NC_135577.1, read on the forward strand.
CCTGGCCGACTGATCCATGGAGTTACAAGAGACATTGATTTGTCCCTTCTGAGGGGAGGGCAGAAGCTGCACTTACAGAAGCAGCTCCAGCAGGAGGGGAGAAGTGGTTCCAAATCATAATAAGCTCTCTGGGGCAGGGACGGGCTATTCATTGTGGGTATGTACAGTGCCTAGCAGGATGGGGCCCTCAGGACTCCTGAGTCCTGGCTGATCTGGACTAAAGCAGAGGAGAGAAGAAATGGATTCAGAAGACTCAGCTCTCACTCTGGGTGCGCGGTTGGGTCTGGAGTAAAGAGATGAAGAGGAAGGGGAGAGATGGTCACAGACGGGAAAGGAGGTATCAGAAAGCACTGGGAAGGAATTGATGCAGGCCTTAACTCCAGAGGACAAGGGCTGTACACAACCGATTCGCCTAGGAAACAGTCACTGCCATGCACTTAAGGAAATGAATCTCATAATGATTGGAAGAGCGGGTAATAAACGGTGTGACCCATTTGATTAGGCTCCACTCCCTGAATTGGTAACCAAGTAATAAAGAGGTTTGTCACTGTCTATGAAAGCCCATGCTGATATCACTGTTCCTGCTGCCCTCCCTCCATGGCAGGGTGCCACCCCCCTGGCATTTTACGTCCAAAAGGGAGAAGGAGCTGACAGGAGGCATTTATTCTTTTAAAGTAAGGCTGTTAATGGCATGAAGGTGGCTGCTGCTCTCAGTCCCAGCACACGGGGCAGCCCAAGAACGTCAAGTTCCACTGCGCTCTGCGGCCCAAAACCTGACCCCTGCACAGCAAAACTCTTGGGTGGGGAGGATGCAGGAGCTCATGGGGAGGGGCAATTATCCCTGTGCACCACTGAGCCCAGCTCTGTAGGGGTCCGTAGGTAGCTCTTTGGGATGTGGCAGGGCTGGTTGATCAGCCACTATAAATATCCTTCAGCAGCCCCTGGCATTCCTTCCATCTGACGTACTACATCTTATTGCTTTGCTCTTTCCAGCATTTTAAAGAAACAGGACTAACCCCATCCACAGGAGACACCACCACATAGTTCCTGGCAGTCCTTGCCAGCTGACTGGTCTCTGTATCCCTGTAAAAGCCAGTATCTTGTTTTTCAATATCATCCACTCAGTAACCCTCCAACTTCCGCTGATAGAAAGTTATCCGGTGTTATCTGAACTCTCCTCCGAACTGTGCTATGACTTAGCGGGTGAATGGACAGCATGGCTGCAAGCTAAAGGGCTGGGAATCTGGGACAATCTACTCCTGTCAGCAAATCTTTCATCCTGTGAAGCAACAGTACCTTGATTCCCTTTAGACTGTTCATCTTCCACTTCAAGCTCAAATAAGCCACAGCCAGCTGTATCTATAAGCAGCAATGGAATCCTAGTCTCTTCTGTAGAAGCAACTCCCGGCAGGTCCCTAACGGATTATGTGGAAAAGAGTGAATTAACAACACTGAAGTAACACTGCAGCATCAGACAGCCGATCAAACATTCTGCCTCCCGCCTCCGCCCCTGACATGGCGAATAAAGAGACTCTCGTCTCAAGGGTAAGACAGAGAAACCATTATATAGCACCTGCTACAGGCAAGGTTATAGACCAACAGAGGCATCCACTCTGGAGGGGAAGTTCAAACAGGTCTGTATGTCACACGGTGCACAAGAATGCTCACAGGACTGGAAGTCAGGAGCTCCTGCATTCTCATCTCAGCTCGGCTGTATGGCCTTGCACGAGTCCCTTCACCTCTCTACTTCATTTTCCCCACCTATGTTATATAATGCCTCCCTGATCCCCTTCTCCACTCCTCAACGTTCTGGGCATGCTGCACTTGTAATGACATGGCTCTAATTGCCGTGTATTGCATCACTTTAAGAGTGCGACGAATGCTGCAGCTCCGGGATCACCCTATGTAACCCATTGGGTGTGTTACATGTCCTGGACAGCGCCTGTTTCACAGAGGACATGGGTCTGCTCTAGCTTTCAGCTTGAGAGCCTGGCTCTTCAGCTAGTGCAAAGGCTCGTACCTTTAGCTCTTGTGTCCCCACGTTCAGCCCCTGGTATTGACCAAGATGATGGTCATTGCAATGCACTGCAAGACAGACTTGTGACCACGCCATATATCAATTTCCAAGATGGTGGCAGTTCAACAGTGGCAGAACTGTGTGTCTGAAAAACTGATCTGAACACTGGTCAGAGGGACTACGTCGTAACAGCCCCTTAAACGCCTCTCCCCAGCCACCCAATGGGAGGGGTGATGGGCACCACTGGGCAGTTGCTTCTTCCCAAAGCCCGGACTAGCCAGCCAGCCCTAAAAACTTTGTGATTATGTAAAAACCACACACTACTTTTTTATGAACTGCAATCATTTCTAATACAAGCCAAAGTAGAGAGCATGGGAGTTAGTATTTCACTCCACTAGCATCAGACAGTAAAGCTACAGAAATAGGTTTTTTCCGCAGCAGCTTTTAGCACCGTAAGGAGGAAGAGACTTTAAAAGTGTTCTAAGATGTAGCAATTTGACTGCTGTGATGTCAGTCGAGTCAGAACGCACCAGCCAGGTAACTAGCCAGGGATTCTGGTTTCATGTCATTTCTGCATCCGAAGAAGCTACATCGACAAGTTACATTTTATCCCCCAAGAGAGTTGTTCCTTGAATTCACAGTCTGCGAATGGACCAAGAGATGGAAGGGCTGGAGTAGAAAACCAGCAGAATGCTGGACAGCTCCAAGGCAAGTACACTTGCAAGTCCAAAGGCTCTGATCCTACAGTACAATCCTATCATCACTGAGACGTCACAGGAACAAAGCCAAGGTCGCTATTATTACAGCAGCACCGAGAGGCCCCAGCCCCGTTTGGCAGTTCAGCATGCTAAGAGGGGTACACGCACATAGCAGGAGACAGTCCCTGCCCCAAACAGCTTACAAGCCAAATAGACAAGAGACACAAAAGGTGGGAGAAAGGAAGGGTTATCTCCATTTTACAGATAGGGAACTAGGACAGAGGATGAAATCCTGGCCCCACTGCAGTCTGTGGGCCAGGATTTCACCTAGAGAAATGAAGTGGCTTTCTAAAGTAACCAGGGAAACCCATAGCAGAACCAGGAACTGATCCCAAGTTTCCTGAGTTGCAAGACAGGGCCTTAACCACAGTCCCAAACACTTGAACGATTTTCCAGCTCGGTAAGTTTGCCCGTCTGCATTTGCATTCCACTGGTTTGCTTTGCTTTCAATGGGCTCTCTTTGGATATTACTCACTTCATCAACAACAAAAGAACTCTCCTCTCTGGACTGACACTCATTCATCTTCTAGCTAGAGACGTCCCCAGGGTAGCACGTGCGCATACATAAATGAACACCGATACAACAGACTCCTGTACACCCCTATGAAAATTCTAGCCAACGTTTCCACTTGCCTTGCAAGAAGCAGCACAAAGACAAACAGCAGCCTCACGGACAATCATTTAAAGCTCAGGGCTGCCCCTCACAGGACTGGTCTAGTGCCCACTTGAAGGGATCACGTAGGGTGTTTAGGGGCCCTGGGAGAGTGCCGAGCTGGATTTACCAGTCACAGCATGCTGGGCCCTGCCAAGACACTCCATTGCTGCTTTTAGACCTAGAGGAAGATTTCTTCCCCCCCAGCCATGGAGGTTCCCTTCCCAATGCACAGCTGCTCGGGCTTCATGCTGCAGTCCAGCATTTGGATTTTAATAAAAATGTGACTCATCCCCCATATTTACAGTTAATTCCTGTAATTACCATCCATGTTTTCCACAGATCCAGTTCTGAGCAGCAGGAAACCAGTTTCTCACTGAAGTATTTCTTCCCCTTTGGTCTGCAGGACAGATTTATCCCCCTTTTCTTGATGCAAACCCTAAGCAGCTTCCCATCCCTTTAACATCTGTCCTGCTATTCTTCACGCTGGTAGCCTGCTTACCTACACACTGAAGGATTTGTCCAGAACCCAGACATGGTGAGTCTCCTCCATACAGACAATCCTGTTGACACGGATTCTTTGACAACTCCTAGAGGCCAAAGAATGTACTTGCAGCACGTCTCATTATAAGGAACAATCTTAATCTGGAAACTTCATTTCAGAGGAATAATTAGCTGCATACGTCTTTTGGGGGAGAGAAACAACGTGCTCCTTTGGGAGAGGAAAGCATTCAGCAGAACAGGGTGTTACCCTGGAAAAATTTCTGGTGCTTATTTAAACGCTAACCCCTTAGACACAAGGGGAAAGGTTAACCCACTGGCTATTGCAAAGCAACCTTAAATGCAGCCATGTGTTATTGTTTTAGGGAGAGAATCCTGCAGTCAGTATCACAGCTGGGATAGTCACTGCAGTCAAATGCTGGATGGAATCTCAGTTCTGGTGCAATACATATAATGCTTTACTGCCTCCTGCACTTCCTTTGAAAGAAACATTTCCCAACTTCTTGTTTGTTTACTGACTAGTTAGCTGGACACAATAACCACAGGTGTCAGGTGCCTCTCAGGCACAGCCAGTGTGGCCAACTCTTGTGATTTTGTCATGGGGGACTCACAATATTTGGTGTTTCACTTAAAATGCCCACCCTTGGATTCTTGTAATTAGGGGAGAATCGGACCTTTCATTTAAAAAAAAAAGTTTCTAAGCCCTTGTGGTTGCAGAGAAAATCTTGAAAACATGACCAAAGGGCACCCTAAAGACTCAGAAACCAGGCAGCTAATAAAAGGAACCCAAGATGTACGTCTTGTTTAAATCTCAGGATTTTAAGCCACTCTCAGGATTTCTTAGAGACTGGCTCATGATTATTGAATGCTGAGGGTTGGCGATACTGCACTATGGCCTCACAGATTTAACAGTGAGATAGAGGGGTTTCTTATAGCCCAGTGCTCCAGCTTCATAAGTGTGCTGTCACCTGCTGGTAGTGTCTGAAAGGAAGTTTGGAAAGAAGAGTTTGGTCCTTAAGAAATACTAGGACTATGAAGGGATGTTGAAGGCAAAGTGTATCCTTTTGATATAGCACAACCCCACTTTACTGAAAACCCCCATTAACTGAAATCTGGCTAGGTGTCTCATGGGGCTTTACTGTCATTATTCATGTTCATTATTTCTATTGCAGTAGCATCTAAGAACCCCAAGCAGGGTTCAGGCCCCCAACCCCATGATAGACACTATACAGAAAAGTAACACGAAGAGCTGCCCCAGACAGCTCACAAACCAGGATTCTGACAGTATGCAACAGGTGAATAAACAGACAAACATGGAAGGGGAGAACAAGGCGTGTTTGCGTAAGTTAGTATCCCTGCATAAGATGCCAATCAGCGTCAGAATCAAAGTCAACTTTAAAGGGGCTGCACTCCAACTGGCAGGGTCCCTTTAAATAATCTGGCATTGTTTTCACCGGAGCTTATGGTCCAGATCTCAGAGGCTGGACCTACCAAGCTCCCCCTTTGATAAGAGACCCTACATATCCAAAGGTTTTAGCTGCCTCCACTAAGACCTTCCCACAGAGAGGGCTGCATTGGGCACTGCTTCTCCCAGGACAGCATCCTTTCCACTTCTTCAATGACCCAAGTGGCTGAAGTGTCAATCTTGCCCAGAAGGCTACTTCCATTTACTATCCTCTGAGTAAGAACGGCTTCCCGCAGTCTGCTTGGAATGTTCTTTTCTGGAGCGTTCACACATGGCTGCTGGCCCTACCATTTATGCTGTGCTTGAAGAAGTAGGTGATAGTTAATTATTGCAGCATAAATGTTGCAGGATTCCTTCTGCTTTCCTGTTTTGCTGCAATGCCTGACTCATAGCAGCAGGCTCTTCTCAGATTCATGCACGCTGGCCAAGAAACAGTCACAGCTGGAGTCTGTTAGCCTTATCTGTTATCTGCTGCCTAATGTACATATTTGATATGCTCACAAATCGCTTTATCAATGCAAAATTGGACTCGGACAGATCAGTGCCAGCATGCAAAACAGAGGAGCTTGTGGGATCTGAGAATCACCTTTGCAAGCAGTCTCCAAAATGCATGTCAAATCCCCAGCCAGAAGAATCAGGTGAAGAGTGAGGGTTGTAAAGATATCAAGCATTTAAGGGGAGGAGGAAACATTTTTAATTTTCTTGGTTTCTGACTTTTGTAAATTACCATTTTAAAAAATTCAATCAAATTTACACTTTGAAAAAAGCATTAGATACGGAAATACAGAGTAAGGCTCCCTAACAACCTAAACTCTACCCTGAGGGCACAGCTAAGGTTATTAAGGAAATACAGACTTCTCTCTGGGCAAAGCTAAGTTTTTTATGGAACCGTAGCTCATTATCTCCATACTTTCAAATGCTTAGCGCTTCTATGGAAGGGCACCCCCTACAGCAGTGGTTTTCAAACTGCGGGTCATGACCCAGTACTGGATCGTGGAATGTAAGGCACTGGGTCGCGGCACCTCTGGTCAGCACTGCCGACTGCGCCGTTAAAAGTCCCGTCGGCGGTGCTGCCTGGCTAGGCAGGCTAGTCTCTACCTGTTCCAACACCGCACTGCGCCCTGGAAGCGTCCAGCAGCAGGTCCGGCTCCCAGGTGGCGGGGGGGAGGGAGGGGGGAGGGAACGGACGGACGGACAATGGGGCTCTGTGTGCTGCCCCCGACCGGAGCACCGGCTCCACACTCCCATTGGCCAGTTCCCGGCCAATGGGAGCTAGGGTGGTGGTGCCTGCAGGTGAGAGCCACACGGAGCTGCTTGCTCACCTCTGCCTAGGAGCCAGACTTGCTGCTGGCCACTTCCGGGACGAAGCACGGTCCGTGGTGCCAGGACAGGCAGGAAGCCTGCCTCTGCACCCTGCCTGTGCTGCTGACCAGGAGCCGCTGGAGGTAAGCCCATGCCCCAACCCTGTGCCTCAATCCCCTGCCCCAGCCCTGAGCACCCCCTCAGACCCAGAGCCCCTTCCTGCACCCCAAACCCCTCAGCCCTGGCCCCACCTCAGAGCCTGCACCCTCAGCCCTGAGTCCTGACCCCCTCCCCTACCCCAAACCCTTCACAATTTTCTTCAACTGGGTCACCAGAAAAAAAGTTTGAAAACCACTGCCCTACAGAACGTCAGTACAGGGCAGATTTTCAAAAGCATTCAGCCTTGGCCTAACTCCGCTCCCATTGAAGCCAAATCTCACCCTACACATCTATCACAAGTATCATTTTATCATAGGAGTTGGCATTTAAACACCAGATACCTTGGTGGTAGGGTCAGGAACCTTGACAGCCAGGAACATCTTCGATCCTGTACACTTTGGTGTTTCATATATGGCTGCAGACGTTTTAAACCCCTTTCAGCAGCTCCTTTTGAAGTCAGTGGGTGCTGCTATGGGTGTAACAGTTTTTAAAATCAGGATACTTATTTAGGTGCCTAAATACTGATTTCAGAGCCTAATTTTGGTTACCCATTTTTAAAATCTTGGCCAGTGTTTCTCGCTCAAAGGCGTTTTTGACAATATGTTGAGCAACCCCCTCCCTCCAAGTCAACTCAAGATGTTTCAAGAGGGGGACACACTTCCCCTTGAGCCTCCATATCTCACAAACCTCTTGTCTTATTTGGTTCCAAGAGCCCAGAAATTTCTACCCTCGCACAGAATCCAATATATGAAACAGCAGGTAGGGTGGTGCGAATTTGACAAAGCTCGGTGAGTGGATAATGAGGGCAAGATCAGAGTTTTGAGGGTTAGGTTCCCCTCCAGCCGCACATATATGGGTTCTAGCATCTCACCAGGATAAACCCAACCAGTCTGTAAAAAGGGTTCCAGTATCCCTCTCACCCCAAACCTGCCAGGACTTCATTAATCTGATCCTCATTTACTAGCACCTGGGCACAGTAAAATGAAAAGGCAGCAAACCAGAGTCAGAATACATGAGAATGCTGCAGACATGATTAAAGTGTCCTACAGTGTTACTTTCAAATATCAGTAGGCAGAAACTTCCAAAAGTCACTTCCCAGGGATGCTGTCATCAGTATCAGGACTAAAATATACCTACTTGTAGACAAATCATTTGGCATAGGCCACCAATAGCCATCAGATAATCACAGATTCATAAACAGAGCTGGATTTGAAAACCCACTTACAGAGTGCTACAGATGTTATAGCTAAGTCAATATTTAGCTCTCTGTTCTGGGGAGTTCTTCTTGGAGAGGCAGCAGATCAGGCCTTCCTGTATAACAAGTCATAGGAGGATTTTTTAAAAACCAAAACAGAGCATAGCCCTGTGGGTTTCTATTCTGTAAGCTGCACCAGGGAAAACAAAATCAATGTTTGCTAAATGAAATCAGAACAAAATGGGAAAGAAATAGCAAAAGGATATCGCAGACAGACGGACAACTGTTAACGGTTGATAAATATTAACTGACAACGTCCATTCCTCACTGAAACCTGGTTAAAAAAAAAAGAGCCAAGTCACTTACTTCAGTAAATGATGCGCCACGGAAGGGTGAGCCGAGAGTCGGCCACAGTACATTTCGGTGGACGCCCACTGCATTATGGCCTGATGCATTCGGTATTGCACAGTCAGCATCTTCACTATGCTCTCGCCAAATTTCTGAATCAGACGCTCCATTAAGGTGAGAGAAAGACCCTTTGCTGCAGCCCTGCACCAGGAGAACAATTAACAAGACAAACTCAACAGGCAAGGAGAATAAGTCCATTAAGGAGGTTGTTTAAAGATTGTTAAAGGGGTGCCATCAACTTAGTCATCACATTTCTGTCTGACTTTCAAAAATTATTACTAGATTAGGAGCCATGATCTCCATTAGAGCCTCTAGAACCCAGAGACCCAGTCCCGAACACCAACCATAGATCATACTATCTCTGTATATACTTGTTTTATAACCAGCCATGGCTTCCACTATGCGGATTGTTTTTTCTAACTGTTCATTTTAAATTCTCTTACACAAAGCGTAACTCTACAGGGTTCTACAACTAGTATCTATGTCTGCCTCTCTGCTGCAACGCATTCTGGCCTTGCAGCACGCTGTCAGAAAAGATCTAGAGCCACCATACTTAGACTGCAAACTCTTGGATGCAGGGACTAGCTTTTTGCCCTGTGCTTGTACAGCGCCTAGCACAATGGGGTTCTGGCCCATGACAGGGTCTTCCAGATGCTACAATAACACTACTAAATAAACAAACAAACAACAACGATAGTGGATAACTCAGTAAAGCCACTGCCCCGGCTGTTTAAACACACAAGGAGTGTGCAATTAACAAAGGGACAGAAGATCATTCAGAAAATATTTCATTAAATGAAACAATAATACATTTGTTTATTATTTTTGTATTCTTTTGTATTACTGTCTGGTCACCTCATGTTAGAAACATGGCAAGATTTACATAAAATGAGAGACTGCAGATTAATTACAACTGCAGAGGAGAAGACTCAGGAAGCACTTCCTTGATGAGGAAAGGGTCTACAGTGAAATATGACCAGACTCTCCTTCTTGCCCTGTCACATATTACAATATCAGGAGAAGCCCCTTGAAATTAGACGGGCCATATATCTAGAGCAAGATGAAGAAACTACTTCTTTACATCATCAATGGTTAACATGTGGAACTCCCTGCCACGGGAGGGCGAAGATAAATACAGTGGCTGGATTTTAAAAAGGACTCACTCATTTTATTACCATGATCAACATTTGCAGCCATAGATGGAAAGGGAAAGGTTGGCAGGGGAAGGAAGGAAGAAATGTTCTGTTATATGGATGTGACAGCAGGGAGGGGGGAGTGTTGACCTGGGAATGTGCCCTGGGGATGGGAGGCCTGAGAGCCTGTAACCTGAGCCAGGAGGGGGAGGGGCAGGTAACACCTCTGCGCAGGAATGTGAACAGAGGCTGCAGGAGAGAGCCTGCTGGGGGGGCTTAGTTTTCAGTTTGGGGCTGGGTGGAGGAATGCAGGGAACCCCAGGGCTGGGGTCTAAGCTCCCTGCTCCCCCAGAAGGACTTGACTGAGGGGTCCTGGTTGTACCCACAACCTCTGTTTTGGACTGTGTTCCTGTTGTCCAATAAACCTGTTTTGCTGGCTGAGTGTCTCAGTGAATCCCAGGAAGAGGGGTGCAGGGCCTGGACTCCCCCACACTCCGTGACAACTGGTGGGAGCGGTGGGATGTACTGCACCCCGTGAACGGCGCTTCCTGCAGTAAGTGACTGGGGAACAGTAAAAAGAAGGGGGATTGACGGGGACCAGGCGTGCTGAAGATTCAGAGAGAGACAGTTTCAGGGGGTGGTTAACCCCTGGGAGTGTGTGACCAGAGAGAAGGACTTTTGCAGTAACAGGGTCCCCCAGGGGATTGCAGCAAGTGGTCCCAGGGGTGGAGGAGTCTGCAGCTCGACCCTGGCAAAGAGGTGGTGACCTCAAGAAGGACTGGCACATGAGGGTTTTTTTCCTGGAAACCGTAGAAAGCTGCCCGGCCTGCAAGTGGCCAGCAGGGAGATGTACGCTAAATGCCTTAAGAGTGACCTGGTGGAGCTGTGCAGGCAGAGGGGGCTGCGCATTGGGAGTCCACCAAGGAACAGCTGATTACCCAGTTGGAGGAGAGGGATCGCTTGGATGACCCGATCCCTGTCCCTGAGGGAAGCCGCCCAGTGGACGCAGCTTGGGCCCTGGGGCCTGACCGGGCTGGGAGGGGTCAGACTGCTGCCGAGGACATCCCGAGACCCTTCCTACCTATGCCTGGGGGAGGGGTTGGGGGAAGCCCAGCGAATACCGAAGGCACCCTGACCCCGGCAGCCAGTAGGGGATCCTCCCGGCGGAGCTCCCCATCCCTGGAGCAGATGCGGCTGGAATGGGAGAGGGAGATGAAAATGAGGGAGCTGGAGGATCATGAAAAACAACGTCAACATGAACGTCAGGAGAAGGAGAAACAAAGACAGCATGAACTGGAGCTGGCCAGGCTAAGGAGCAGTGGGGCCCCGGCTGCGGTGAGTGAGGGGGGACCCAAGACTGCAAGGAGCTTTGATAAGTGCTTCCTGGCCCAGCGTAAGGAGGGGGAGGACATAGATAGCTTCCTGACGGCCTTTGAGAATGCCTCCGAGATGCACAGGGTAGACCCTGCAGACAGGCTCCAGTTCCTCACCCCCTTACTGGACCCCAAAGTCATGGAGGTGTATAGCCGAATGACAGGGGCAGAGGCAGGGGACTATGAACTGTTCAAACAGGCCCTGCTCCGTGAGTTTGGGCTGACCCCCGAGATGTACCGGAGAAGGTTCCGGAGTCAGCGTAAAAAGCCTGAGGTCACATACCTACAACTGGTCAACCGGATGCAGGGATATGCCCGCAAGTGGACAGCTGGTGCCCAAGCTAAAGAGGACCTGCTTGACCTAATCGTACTGGAGCAACTGTATGAACAGTGCCCTTCCAACCTGAGGCTGTGATTGGTGGACAAAAAGCTAAAGAACCCCCAGCACGCAGGACAGCTGGCCGACGAGTTTGTGAACAGTCGGTCAGGGGGCAGCAGGGAGGAGTCCCAAAAGAACAGGCCCCCCCGATGCAGAGAGAGAGTCACCATGGGACCTCCCAGCGGGGAAATACGGAGAACCCCCTCCAAAGGGGAACGCCTAGCGTCGGGCCCCTCCGACCCGCTCGAGGGGACCAACGTGACCTGAGCTGCTATCCCTGTGGCCAGAGAGGCCACGTACAGACCCAGTGCCCCAGGCTCAGGGACAGACTAAGCAGACCCAACCTACCTAGGCTTAACTGGGTAGGGACCGAGCAGGACGATGGGAAGACGGCCCAGGCAAGGGGGGCTGCCAGCTTACCAGGCTGCTTGGGAGGGAAGAGTACCCCAGGCCAACTCTGCCAGAGGGCTGGATGCTCTGGACTCAGGGTACTCGGTTTACAGGGTGGGTGCGGGGCTGTCCCTCCAGAGAGAGTGCCTTGTTCCCCTGGAGGTGGATGGGAGGAAGGCCAATGGATACTGGGATACGGGCATGGAGGTGACATTGGTACAGCCTGAGATGGTGGCCCCAGATCGGGTTGTGCCCAACACCTACCTGACCCTGACGGGGGTGGGCAGGACCCCATTTAAGGTGCCCGTGGCAAGGGTACACCTGAAATGGGGGGCCAAGGAGGGCCCCAAGGATGTGGGGGTGCAACACCATTTGCTCACTGAGGTTTTGATGGGGGGAGACCTAGAGGACTGGCCAAGCAAGCCCCAGACCGCCCTGGTTGTGACCCGTAGCCAGAGCCGGCAAGGGGCACTGCGCCCTGACCTTGGGGAGAGTACCACACCGGAGGTGCAGGACCCTACCCTGGTGGGGAGGGAGCGCCGAGGGGCACGGCTCAGAGAGGCTGTGGCCTCAGACCCGGCCAATGAGAGGGAACCGGGCCCCATCCCTTCCCCAGCCGCTGAGTTCCAGGCCAAGTTGAGGAAAGATCCCTCCTTGCGGAAGCTCAGGGACTTGGCCGACCTCAGTGTGGTACGGACCATGACGAGAGGTTGCCAGGAGAGGTTCCTGTGGGAGAAGGCGTTCCTGTACCAAGAATGGGCTTCCACAAGGGAAGCAGAGTCCTGTGGGATCAGGAGGCAGCTGGTGGTCCCCCAGAAGTATCGCCGCAAGCTACTGTACCTGGCCCATGACATCCCCCTCTCAGGGCACCAGGGAATCTGGCGCACCCGGCAGAGGTTGCTACAGAACTTTTACTGGCCCGGGGTCTTTACCACGGTCCGCAGTATTGCCGATCCTGTGACTCCTGTCAGAGGGTGGGGAAGGCCCGGGACAAGGGGAAAGCACCTTTGAGACCTTTGCCCATCATAGAGGAGCCTTTCCAGAAGGTGGCCATGGACATCGTGGGGCCTCTGAGCAAGACGACCCGGTCGGGGAAGAAATACATTCTGGTGGTGGTAGATTTCACCACCTGCTACCCCGAGGCAGTGCCCTTAGCTTCCACTGAAGCAGACATCGTAGCAGATGCGCTCCTGACCATTTTCAGCCGAGTGGGGTTCCCCAAGGAAGTCTTGACAGGCCAAGGGTCCAACTTCATGTCGGCCCTGCTCTGGTGCTTGTGGGAGAAATGTGGGGTCTGGCACAACTGGGCCTCAGCTTATCATCCCCAGTCCAATGGGCTGGTGGAGAGGTTCAATGGGACGCTAAAGATGATGCTGAAAACCTTTATGAACCAGCACCCGCAGGACTGGGACAAGTACTTACCTCACCTGCTGTTTGCGTACAGGGAGGTGCCCCAGGAGTCTACCGGATTTTCGCCTTTCGAACTGTTATATGGCAGGAGGGTAAGGGGCCCCCTGGACCTGATGAGAGACGAGTGGGAGGGGAAGGCCACTCCCGATGGAGAGTCAGTGGTGGAGTATGTCCTGATCTTCTGAGAGAGACTGGCTGAACTCATGGGCCTGGCCAGGGAGAATCTGGCCAAAGCCCAGAAAAAGCAGAAGGTCTGGTATGACTGCACGGCGCAGGCCCGTGCCTACGCCACCGGGGATCAGGTGATGGTTCTCATCCCCGTGAGAAATAAAAAACTACAGGCCGCCTGGAAGGGCCCTTTCAAGGTTGTCAAGCAGCTCAATGAGGTAAACTGTGTGGTGGAGCTGTCTAACCGGGCGCACCAGCGCTGGGTGTACCATATGAATATGGTGAAGCCATATTATGCCAGGAGGAATATGGTGTTGGCCGTGTGTGGACATTGGGAGGAGCAGGGAGATGACCCTTTAGTGGATCTATTCCTTGGGACCAGAGCTGGTTTCCCCCTGGAAACAATTCCCCTCTCGGATCAGCTAACCCCTGCCCAGCAAGCTGAGGTCAGGGGGGTGCTGCATCCGTACCGACAGCTGTTTTCCAACCAGCCTGGACGCACTAAACTGACTGTCCACCGGGTGCAGACAGGGTCGCACCCGCCGATAAGATGCTCCCCCTTCCGAGTCACAGGGAAAACTGCTCAGGACCTGGAAAGAGAGGTCCGGGACATACTGGCTTTGGGGGTGATCCAGCCATCTGTCAGCCCTTGGGCCTCGCCGGTGGCGCTGGTCCCCAAAAAGGACGGGTCGGTCTGGTTCTGTGTGGACTATCGGAAGCTCAATGCCATCACTGTATCTGATGCCTACCCCATGCCCAGGCCAGATGAGCTCCTAGACAAGCTGGGAGGAGCTCGGTACCTTACCACCATGGACCTTACAAAGGGCTACTGGCAAGTGCCGCTGGATGCAGATGCCCGGCTGAAATCAGCCTTTATCACCCCTCTGGGGCTCTATGAGTTCCTGACCCTGCCTTTCGGCCTCAAAGGAGCGCCGGCCACCTTCCAGGGCCTGGTGGACCAGCTACTGAGGAGGAGGGAGAGTTTTGCCGTGGCATATATTGATGACATCTGTGTCTTTAGCCAGACCTGGGAGGACCATGTGTCCCAGGTTAGACAAGTGCTGGACCGACTCCAGGGGGCTGGGCTGACTGTAAAAGCGGAGAAGTGCAAGGTGGGGATGGCTGAAGTATCTTACCTGGGCCATCGGGTGGGGAACGGCCGCCTAAAGCCGGAACCAGCCGATGTGGAGATGATCAGAGACTGGCCCGCTCCCTACACCAAAAAGCAGGTCCAAGCCTTTATTGGGATGGCAGGATACTACTGAAGATTTGTGCCCCACTTTAGCGCCATAGCCACCCCCATCACTGAGCTATGCAAGAAGGGGAAGCCAGACAAGGTGGTCTGGACCGAGCAGTGCCAGGAGGCTTTCCGGGCGCTGAAGGAGGCTCTGGTCAGTGGCCCAGTTCTAGCAAACCCAGACTTTGACAAGCCCTTTGTGGTGTTCACCGACACCTCAGACACGGGACTGGGGGTGGTGTTAATGCAGGAGGATGGAAAGGGGGAGAGACACCCCATCGTGTACCTGAGCAAGAAGTTGCTACCCCGGGAGCAACACTACGCGGCCATCGAGAAGGAGTGCCTGGTCATGGTGTGGGCCCTCAAGAAACTAGAGCCCTATCTCTTCGGGCGACACTTTACTGTGTACACCGACCACTGTCCCCTGACCTGGCTGCACCAGATGAAAGAAGCCAACGCCAAGCTCCTGAGGTGGAGCCTGCTCCTGCAGGATTATGACATGGACGTGGTCCACGTGAAGGGAAGTGCCAACATGATAGCGGATGCGCTGTCCCGGAGAGGGGGCCCTGAACTTCCCCAGGTCACTGGTCACAGTGACCCCACTCAGTTCAGTCTCGAAGGGGGGAGAGATGTGACAATGTGACACAGCAGGGAGGGGGGAGTGTTGACCTGGGAATCTGCCCTGGGGATGGGAGACCTGAGAGCCTGTAACCTGAGCCGGGAGGGGGAAGTAACACCTCTGCCCAGGAATGTGAACAGAGGCTGTAGGAGAGAGCCCACTGAGGGGGTTTAGTTTTCAGTTTGGGGCTGGGTGGAGGAATGCAGGGAACCCCAGGGCTGGGGTCTAAGCCCCCTGCTCCCCCAGAAGGACTTGACTGAGGGGTCCTGGTTGTACCCACAACTTCTGTTTTGGACTGTGTTCCTGTTGTCCAATAAACCTTCTGCTTTACTGGCTGGCTGAGAGTCTCAGTGAATCCCAGGAAGAGGGGTGCAGGGCCTGGACTCCCCCACACTCTGTGACAATGACACACTCTGACTGCTGGCAGGACCCAGGAGAATATTCCACCTCACACTACAGTATCATACAATTGACACTTCTTTGCTACAGCTGACAGAGAGCTCAGACAAAGGGATGATATGCATTGCCCTGCAATTCCACCACTGGGTCTTTCAGAGTTTGTAGGACCAAACCCACAACACAGCTCAGCTCCCTCCAACAGTAGAGACAACCCCCTCAGTCTCCTTCAATGGGATGGCTTCAGGGCTTGCCCACTCCTTCTGACACATGTATCACCTACAGAAGTTTTTTTCATTGCTCTGAATTCCATAAACCAGAACGCTGTGATGGAGAGTAAATGTGGGTATGGAAGTCACGCATTTCACCCATCTAAGGTAAATGGTGAGTGAACACACACCTAGACAGACCCTTCTGGCCAGGTAGTAATTTTATTACCACACCTGTGTAAATAACCAGCAAAGAAAAAGCAAAAGTTTTGGTACTCAGGATAAGTAAAGTCAAAACTGTGGCATGAACAATGCAATCAATGGACTGGGGCTCTGTGGTCAGGTGTTGATTTAGGAACAAACGGAACGACTAAACCAGAATGATCTTCCCTTCCAGGAGCAGAAATGAATGGGGAAGTAACTCACAGCTTGATCCCTCATCTTCCTCTCTGCCCTGCTGCGGTCCTGAAAATTGTTAGCTCAGCCCTGAGGCAAGCAGGAGGAGAATCAGTGATGACTGAACAATAAACAACAAAGAAAACCTAGGGCAAGTGAGGTATGGAAAGTAGAATCAAGTTGGATAGACTCTGATCTGAGTAGACTCCACTATTGATTGTTCTGGGCCTAGCAACAGTAGGGCCAATTAACTCTTAGTGAGAAGTAAAAGGCATAATTATCACCTGAGAGAACTGAGATAATCCCCTCCGGCCACATGCAGGGGTCATTTGAATCAAGTCGTTTGTTTATAGAGTGTTGGGTTTAATTTTGATCTATGTTCGAGCTTGGCTACACTGGGACATTTACTGAAATAGCTATTGCAGGATAATTATTTCAGCATAAGCCCCCATGTGGATACTCTTATTTTGGAATGAGAGCGTCCAGAATAACTGTTCTGTAATAATTATTCCAGAACAGCTAATCTGGTCAATTTCCTACTGGAGACAATCCCTTACACACAATCATTTTAGTGCTGATGAAAGGGGCTGGTTTTAGAGCCCAGGAGTCTGAAGGGCCTGATTCTGATTGATAAGAAGGCCTTTTTGCCTTGCTCTGGCAGGATTAAGGAGTTGTAGTGTCAATCAGAAAAAGGCCCTGGAGTCTGCTATTTATTCACATAACAAATCTGGCATTAGGAAACTAAGCTTTTCTACTATGCTGAGCCAATCTACCCCAATCTTACCATGGCAGGGCCACCTCCAGGGGTGAGAGGATGCTGTGTTCCATTCACATTCAGTCCTTGTGGTTTCTAATCACACTATCAACAAAGGCAGTCATCAGTGCTAACTGTGACGTGGATACCAGACCACTAGAAACTGGACTGAGACCAACTTGCTTCACATAGGCCGCCAGAGAGCAAACCCCTTTTGCTTACTGTACTTACTATCTTGATTCTCATTACCAACACCCTGGGCCTGCCAGCCCTCTGAATATCTGCCACTGTTAATGAAAAACAAGCCACTTATTGAGACGTGGACTCTAGTTCTATGTTAGGGAAGCAGCTGGCTGCATTAGCCACGTCAGGCAAATCAAGTCGCACTGGTTCAGGAGATTTGGCACTCGGCTCCAGATGAATAATGTAAAAATACCTCTTGGTACATCACTGACAGGTTCAACTGCATGTAACAAGTTAACAGATTAAAGTCTTTCCAAACAAAGAGGCTCTTTTACCCTCACTCAGTTGAAAAATTCTTTACAAATCTAATAAGTGAACCAAGGATCATGTTTAAAGATGACCCCATGGAGTATTTGCAATAAAACCTCTCTTTTTAATACCAGGCAAGAAATGTTCTAAGGGATTTCTTTTAATGGCATCTCATAAAACATAGGCGAAGTAACAGAACATGCCCTCTCCTCTGAAATACAACCCCTATACAGATATTCACAACACTGTTTCCAGGGTCCTGTGTATCCACTAGGGGGCCAGAACCGGGCTGCAGGGGCAGAACTGCAGGGTGGGCTGAAGAAATTCAAGCTTGTGAAAATGAGTCTGTAGCCCTGGGGTGTAGCTGTAGCCAATACAGCTGGTCTGTGTGCATCTGGGGTGTGTATGTTGTGTATGTCTGTGTCGGGAGAGGGGGGTGTATTAATGAGGAGGATAAATTTAGAAATCTTTCAGCTGTTAATAACGTTTGCTGTTATTTCACTATCCAATTAGTCTCTCCAGTTGTTGAGTCCCACTCCAAAAAAGTCATGAAACAAGGGGTGCCAAGACAGGTAGCCCCACAATGGCCATCAGAAGGTTACACAGAGCCCACAGCAAATGCCAGGGATGGAGTGGGGAGTCAAAAGGAGGCGACCTAGTCAAGCTCAGGGCTGACCAGGACGGAGAGCAGAGCTCTGCTTCGGATGTGAGAGAAGCCTAGTTGCCACTCAGAGACTGAGCTAGCTTACTGGCTGGACAAGCCTCCTGCTAGACGGGACAACCCGCCTCTGGGGAATCGGTGGAAACAAAGACCGTTTGAAGACAAGCCTTGAATAGAAGGGCAGGGTCCCACCAAAGGTTCATCAGACCACCCTGTTCTGAGCTGTGGTATTTTGTCCTTGGTTTTCTTTGAACCTTAATACGCTGAAAGGGGCTGGACTGAAGTGTGATTTGGCCACGGGGCTAAAGCATCGCTACCTTGGATGTCTGTGGCTGCATGAGTCATGTCCTGATGGGCCATGCAGGGATGCTGCTGAAGCAAACCCAGGCATACATGGAGTTAAAGTTATAAGTATCAGTTACTTAAGACAAAAAGTCTTTAGGGGAAAATTGTAGTTCTCTCAAAACACACATAGAAAGTCAAAGTTAAGGTCACACTTAAAAACTAGGAAGTCAGGAAACGCACAGCTAAAGTCACCCAACCCAATGGAACTCATCGTGTGCCCTGTCAAATTGCACTCATCATACTTTGCATATAAAGAGAGACATTATGATGCAAGACTTGCAGAATTTGCAGAATTCACTTGCAGAATTTCCCTGCCAAATCAAGGTTGGGATTAAAACACGCTGAGCACCTGTTCTATGAAAATTGGGCCCCATTAAGATGTCTCAAGCTCAGCATTGAAATACTGAGGGACACAAAACCACTTTATTATCTTGGTCTCGGTCTTTTGACTTCTCAGTGGATCATATTTAATGTGGAAGTCCCTGAGAACATGGATGTCCTATGAGGAATAGTGTCATACACTGTCCATAACAGAGTCACTTTACTGAAAGCAATCTCATTTTAAATTGCATCTTGAATCAGATCACCACTAATTCATCAATACCCGTCTATTAGCCACATATCATGTCCCTGTGAAGGGATTTAATCAAGGAACTAAACGCAACAGGGGACAGTTCAAAATGTTTTAGACGAGATGGGTTTTAGATTGATGTGTTAGGCTAACGCAGGCTGTGTTGGGCCTCCAATGCACTTTTCTGGGAGCCTTACTTCCGATGCCTTTCAAAAGATATTTGCTGCAACTCAGTTGGTCACTGATCCTTTTCTGGACGGCTGGTACTAGATTTAGAGGGCTACAGACTGGAGCCTTTCCAGAATGTGGCACTCTTCTTGATTGAAGATGAAATGATTTCTTACTAGGAACAGTCCCTTAGTAAAAAACTGGGATTTGCAACCATATGCTCCCCTGCCTGCAATTTTCAAAGCACACACAACGGAGGATCAGGAGGTGAATATAGCACTTGAGAAGTGCCAGAACACAAGCACTGGAAGTACTTAAAGAACCACAAGCCACCTGTTTGACTCCTAAAAAAAGTTCCAGAGTTCCAGCATGTCTCCAGCACTGCTGAGTGAGGAAGCTTCCTCCAACCCAGTTTCCCCACGGCGAAGCTGGTGTAAAACACAGCAAAACTACAGTCTGGATAGTGACACAAATAATCCAGTCACTATCCAGAACAGATTGGTTGGAAGGTTGTTTAGAAAAGTAATGCCGTCCTGCTGCTAGAACACTATTTGGGGAGGAAAGTGATACAACATGCAAGCCAAGTGGCCTAGAGGATGACAGGCACACACTCTGTTAGGTCCAGTTTTTGAGAGGTACATAAAAACTGTGTCCGCCCCGCCCACCCCCGGGCATTTTTACTTACTTTTATTTTCCTCATTCTGTTAAATGTCTCTTTTTATCATCCCTTCATTTTTAAATTGATTTTTCAGACTATCCATGCCTTGAATTGCACTTAGAAGCCAATCAGGAGCCAGGGAAGTCTTTGGAGCACACGTGCACTGCAAGCACTCTCAGGGCAGCTTTTGATTTGCCTCCAAAGGTGCCCCACGGAGAGGGCATCACAGCAACTGAATGGGGAGGGCACAAAAGCAGGGATAACTTTAACAAGATCAGAGAGTAATATTGGTGATATTGCTCCGTTGCAAGAAACACTGATGAGGGGGAAAAGGAGTTGCTGGAGGTGCCATCGTGAGGTTAAGACACAGAAGTAAGACCCCAACTGCTTATACTATTCCTGTAACTGAAGAGCCAATTATACTGTTTGGAGGAGGAAGACTATTGAGCCAGATTTCAGCTGTGAAGCCCTGATGCTTACAGTCTGGGCCTATTCAACTGTCCCCTGCCAGTTCAGTTGTTTAAATTATCCTTCATTTCCTGACCTGACTTGCCGGGTGATTTTTCAGGCACTGCCCAATGTGTACTCTAGCCCATCCCAGAAGAGGGTGATGGGATATAACCTGTACAATCCTCAGGTATCCTGTTCTGCTGGACGACGGCATTTTGTGAATGGCAGAGGCCAATGAGAATGGTCCATTCTCCACTCCAAAGAGGCCACCGCTGCCTGCTGCTGCTCTTTTGCAGGCAAGCCCTCGTCAGCTAGCACAAAGAAAGAAGTTCTTTAAATGAACGATTAGTATCTTTCATAGCCAAGGAGGGCTGCCGTGGCCTACCCAAGCGTGTGACTCCACCCCCAGCTGCCCAGCCACATTCTGGGCTGGCCATAAAAGGGATCGTTAGTACTTCCAGGATTAAATAAGGTTATTGAATTGAATTTATATTTTAAAAAATGACACTACTTTGGGACTCATGAAAGGATGGAGCTATGACTTCCTCTCTTCAATCTTGTACTATTATCTGTAAAACCAAGTACCATTAAAAGCTTCTAGCCAATACATTTTCATTCTCTGGCTATTTTTGTACAGATGGTCTTGTCACTAAGACACAGCACAGGGAGTCAAGAGATCTGGGTTTGATTCCTGGTTCAGTACTTGACTCTCACTGTGCAAGCCTGAGCTTGTCACTTAACCTCTCTGGGCCTTGGCTTCCCCATCTCGTAACAGCACTTGCATACACAAAGAGGGCTTAACTCACATATGTCTGTAAAATGCTTTGGCATTCTTTGCACATCTACAGCAATATCCATGCAACAGGATTAGATCTCTCACGGTATCATCGGTTTCATGCATTTGGCATTTTGTTTTATGTTGTGCGGTATCATTAAGAGATTTCTGAAACGGCTATGAAGATAGGCATGCTATTTACTGTACTGTAATGATTCCCTCCCCCACAGTCATTTTCCTTTTAAATCACTGCAGGAATAAGCTGTACAACTGCAATAAAACACGTGGTGCAGCTTATTGTTGGGATCTGTAGTGGCTAACCACAGAAAGTTAAGGCCCAATATTTGGTATTCAGTGATTAAATGGAAGTAAATTTGTTTGGATGCCACATGCAAATACATCATATACCTGAGCAGGAAGACTGCTGCTGCAACACTATGATGATTTCAAGGCAGCTCTGTGGCAGAAAGATGCAGATTGATTTATGACAAATGATTAGAAGAGCTAAATATGGCTAAGTTTATCTGAGCAACACCAGCAGGAAGGGATATGATAATTATCTGCAAATATTTGAAGAGCATAATGAGGAGTAATGGACTGGTATGAAACAAAAAAGCAAATGTTTAGGATGAATACCAGGAAGCGTCTTGACAATGAGATGCATTATGGCACGCATCCAAAGTCCAAAAAGGTCAATGGGATGCTTTTTACATTGACTTCAGTGGGCTTTGGAGCAGGCCCGAAATTGGGAAATAGTCTCATAGGAAGTTGTAGGAATCACAGTGTTTCGGACACATAGGACTAGATTGTTTCTCAAGGACATAACCCTTCAGGGACAGTGCACTGTTGCGTAAACCCAGAAGCAGCAGAGGGAGGGAACAGTGACTCTGAGAGTCATATTCCCCCTCCATACTCCCCCAGGATAGTAATTTGCTGGGCTATCCCTGCTGCAGCAAATTACTACCTATCTCTAAACCAACTAAGCTCTACTCTCTGGCATGTTGTGGGGGGTAGAGGAAACCCTCTACCCATTTCCCACCCACTTGCTCCTTTGCACCCAGAGCCAAGGTCCAGGTAGCCCATGCCACGGTATAAGAAAGGGGTCTCACCTCCCACACTTTTGTGCAGCCAGAGTCAAAAATCTAGCCCTTAAATTTCAACTGGAGAAAGCACTAGAATATGTACTGTATAGTCTGCCCGGGCAATTGCCCCTGTGTGCTATATAGTGTTCCAGGGAGGAAATGGTCCCTGATAAGCAATGGAGACACAGCTGGAACACAAGCTGTGTAGAAGCCCGTTTGTGTCTGCAGCTGTAGAGGGTTTCATTTAATAAAGGCTGCCTGCTTAAGTAGGGCTGATTCCATACATCATGACAACAGTCTTTGATATAATCTGATGTCCTTCTGTGGAGCTCTTAGGTGTGAACACCATACAATCAACACTCCCAGTACTGAGGTTTATTTGTACTGCTAAAGGGGGCAGTGTCGCAAGGCATACCCCGTGGGTCATGATGCTTACATATTTTATTAAGCCTACATTTCTGCTCACATATGACAATTAAAACCTGTACTTTGTAAATCTGATCCTACTGGTAACCCCACTGTGCAAGGTTCTGTACTGCTGTAATGTTCTTCCTGTGGCTACAACTAATGGGCCACTCCGGTCAAGGCAAAGTCCACCATTCCACCATCTTGAGAATCAGCATTCCGCTCAAAGCTTGGCATTGTTTGCAAAGCAGTTGAATCCACAGGCTGCTAGACACCATTTCAATTTGCTAAAATGAGATGTGGAAGTGATGCAAAGAAATCTTGTGGTAACAAAAATACTAAATTAGTGTTGTCTGTTTTTACTGGAGATATAATTGTGTAATGCTGAATATTTCTTTTAAATGCCTTCTAAATCTTTTCCATTACAGATTAAAAAAAACCCCCAAACCCTTTGTCAGCATTTGTTTGTAAAGGATAAAGACGTGAGTAGAGTCCAGTAGCTATATTGGATTAGCTGACAGAGACTGGATTGATAACCCTCCTAGTTAAATGCAACAGCTAATACATTTGGAGCACAATTATATCATTTTGAAGCCTGATGAAAAGAAGCTATTTAAAACATCTGATTTATTTTTCGAAGCACCCACTAGACAAAATAATTAGTTCTTTCCCTTTGTAAATCTGATCCTCCAAGTGGGCTGAAGTCAATGGGACTCCTTGCATCAGTAGCTGTACTCCTGGGTGCCAGCTCAAGCTCACAGTTGGTATCCTGTCTGAAAAGCTCGGGGGTTACTGATCTACAGAGTACTGAAGATGCCTTGAACAATGGTTTTAATACAGTAAACTCCTTGGAGCATAATTTACTGGTAACTTGAGAGATGTAAATCTGTTAACAATATTGATTTAGAGACACATTCTCTCTGTTCTGTTTTATTTTAAATCTATTAAACCTAAAGAGGGACACTGGGTACCACAGCATCCAAATAGTGCTAAAGCTTCTAATTCAGAAGACTTGGATATTGGTCCACAAGAAGCTGTTATAACAACAGATTTTACTGCAGAACTGTTTACGAGGATGCCATTAAGGTTGAAAACCAGATATTTGGCTTCCACCCATCCCTTCCCTTTCTTATTCTTGCAGAGTCCAATTATTTGTACTGTAAGAGCTTTAAAAAAATGCATGAAGATGCTACAAAACTCCCTTAAAATAAAAGTCAACAGCTTGGCACTTGGAGACTTTGCAACAACTAATTAGCAAAATAGCGCAACTGAGGGAGTGGGGGAAAATTAAACATCATAACATGTAAACACAGGGCCAGGAAGGGGAAAATGGTGAAAATTATGAGGGATTCATTGCAAAGTTAAACAAAAACTCAAAGCAGAGGGAGAGACACATTAAAGACATCCAGGCAAGGGAGCAAATTTCCAAGAGCATTTGCAAATAGCTGGAGTCTTGATGAAGTAGAAAGACGTCTCCTGTCAGATAACCAGAGCTAGAGAAGGCTCTTGGCACCGGCAGTCATGAGACAGAGGAAGTCAGTATTACTGGAGCTCAGGGATCAGAGAGGGGCAGCTGAGAGACTCAAGGTCTAAGGGACAGGTGGGAGCAGAGTGAACAGCACAGATACAAAATTTGGGGAATACGCCCAAACTAATGCACTCATCACACAAAAGGCAGTTCAGCTTTATCTTGTCACCGTCAAATAGCCTTATTACTTTTTCGTGTAACCCAGCCCTAGGGAAGGTGTGAGACAGGGAGTAGGAGGGTGGGTCTATGAGAGGATCCTCACCTTTGGTGAGCTGCAATATGAAAACTTTGGAGGACCACTCATCCATTGGGTGAGGCAGTGTTGCCGAGTGGCTAGGGCACTGGGCTGACCGCCCGGAGACTTGGGTTCTAATCTTGGTTCTGCCTGCTGTGTTGGAACTGAAATGAGTGCATGAGAAATACTGCAGTTATATACAGCAGGGTACACGCATGCCATGGGTGCAGGGTGAAATGTGAAGCTGAAGCACCTGTAAACACCCCAAGCTGGCTAAGTATCTTGTTACAGTTGCACGCCTTGAAAGATGTCAGTAGTTTTCAAGATTTTCAGCTGGTGTAAATCAGCATATTTCCACTGAAGTCAAAGGCGCTATAGCAACTTACACCAGCTGAGGATCTGACCAATTCATTCAGAGCGCAATGTGCTTGGTAATGTCTTCTCTGTATGTTGATAATTTGGCCCAAATTATTTAAACAAGTGACGGTGTTTGAAAATTTCCTAAAGATGCAGCTCTGTCCAGTAAAACAACCTCCACTATTTAGGATGCTTCGTAGTCTGATCTGAATTCTGATGTCCATAAAAAGTGCTTCATACAAATAAAACCAAGATATTTAAACGCGTTGAAGTTTTTTCAGACAGGTTTTAACACTAATGCATAGCACTTATGCAGCACTCAATATTTGACAGAAAACTGGAAGGCCCAGATTGCAAACCCGTCCTCTCACTCGTAAGCAGTTGCTCACACAAGCAGTACCACTGAAGTCAGTGGGACTATGCAGTCATGTAACTGCTCGTGGCTGGGAGTGAGGAGCTCATTATCTGGCCCTAAACAATTAATCCTTCTAATACTTCTCTAATGTACTTAAGCATCCTTATCCTCATTTTACATAGGGGGAAACTGAGGCACAGAGGCATGGAACCGCTTGGCCAACAAGCTCACAAAAGCAAGACAACAGCAAAAGCTGAGACTAGAATTCCAAGGTTCCAGCCAGGCTTCCCAGTTACTCACTAACTTCTTTTGCCAATAGCTGACTACAAGGCTAGTGCTGGGAGATCTGCTAGTTTGTCTGAGATTTGGATGTGCTGCGTAACAGCCTCTCAAGATTTATGTTCAAATCAGAACCTATTGCTCCAAGATGATGTGTTGCTTTAATCTTATTTATAATGATCTCTTAGCAGCCTGCTTTGAGTTGTTCTATCCTCTGGACGTCTATAATAGGAGGTTTTTGCTATTCTGAAATTTAAGTCAGGTTATAGATATGTATTTTGCTTCTTTTGGCTGCCATGTTATGGAATTAGCTCCCTTACTCAGGTTGTGATGCAACAAGTGCCTAGTCCTTTCATGTTTTTAAAAAGGTGCAATGACTCAAGACACTTTTTGAAATTACAGGGACAGATCCTCAGCAGGTGTAAACTGTCATAACTCGCTTGGAGCCATGGCGATTTACACCAGCTGCGGATCTCCTCTGCAATGTAATTGTTCTTAAAGCACATGCTGTATGTATTGTCATTTTATAATTGCAGCTGTGTACATGATAACTCGCATTGCTTCCTCTTAGTAGGCATACGATTGCATTAATATTTTAAATAAATAAGCGTGGAACCACAATGACAGAATTTAATAAGGAAAAAGAACGCATGAACTAATAAGAGAGTGCCTAAATCCATCACACAAAGCCAGATACTCTAATCAGCAGTATGGAGAGATAGGCCAAGCAAACCCTTTGACATAGTCAATAAAAATCATGATTTATAAAAAAAAAATTAAATCAAATCTTTTATTTACATTATGATTATTTTCAAAAATTAAATGAATTGTTCATTTAAATCAGACTTTTTATTTATATGTTGTTCGTTCTCTACATTTTCTTACCATTTTATAGGCTTAAATTTCTGAAGTGTTTTGGGGTTTTTTTGTACTTGTTTCTTTAATTTGTTTTCCAACTGTTAGCAGAATTTCAGATTTTACATAGGGATTTTTTTTTCCTGCTAAGACGTCTCACACTGAAAATGCTCATGTATATTAGACAAATCCAGGTCCTCATTAACGGTGAGAATACCACAACACAAAACCAAGAAGCAAAGAGCCTGTACTATATTTGTAACCAACTCCTCTTTCCAATACACTAAAAGTTCCACAAGTCACAATAGCTGAAATGCTTCAACCAAGCTATGCCCCTTCTTCAGGGTGTGAAATCTGTGGGACTTGTACTCTTAGCTGCTTTTGAAAATCCAACCTTCAGTGCCGAAATGTGAACTGAGAAACCCAACGCTAGGTTCCTATTTTTGAAAACGTTGGCGCCTGTTTGTATCAAGACATTCACAATAGCTTTGTTAAAATGTATCAAAAGTCTAAATAACTTTCTTTGTTAACACTGTTGTTTGGAAGTGACAAAGATTTATGCCACTAATAAGATTTTAATAAAAATACAATGGTAGGCAAACATTTATGCACTTGTTTAACTTAATTTAAGCACGATTCCCTAGAAGCCTTCATTTTCGATCTTTTGCTCTTTACCTACAGTAGTTTTGTAAAATTCAAACGTACCTACTAGTTAGCAGCATTGAAAGTAACCACCATGAACATTTAATTCATTATAAATTGAAACACAAATTTGCTATCGCATAAATTAATGGCAGAGGGAGTTAGGCGCCTAACCGACTTTGGTGCTTTTGTAAACCCCACTAAGCACCTGTCTCCATCCTTAGGTACCTAAATTCTTTTGAAAATCTGGTACTTAACCTCTCAGTTCCCATTTGTAAAATAGGGATACTAATTCCTCTCTCCCACCCTCTAGTCTTCTTTGTCTATTTAGAGTGTAAGCTCTATGAGTCAGACACTGTCTATTACTAGGTACATGTACAGAACCTAGTACCGGGGCCCTGATTTTAGATGGGTTCTCTAGGTGCTACTCTAATACAAATAATTCACATTAAAAGTGTACATATTTCTAGATACAAAATTAGCTCCCTCGCAAATGTTTCGGTATATGGTAGGCCATTCATCCATCTAGCTGGCAATATATAGTGAAAAGACTCATAGCTATCGCTTGCATAAAACCAAATTAAGGTTCACATGTTAAGATCAGCAAACATAACAGTGCACAATGTAGGAAGCAATATGCAGGAAATCAATATTGGGAAAGGATATTAAAAGGACAATTTATGCTAGTGATTTATGGCTCTCAGGGAAGAGCTCCACAAATTAGACCTAATTTTCAATAAACCAGCAGTAATTCATAACAAATATTCAACCCAACTAAAACACCCAAGCAATAAATTAAATCCTTCAGAACCTAAACTTTGATTGATGGAAAGATGCAGGCAAGTATCCATTACAGACAGTGGAAAGGAAAAGTTTGATCCTCTGATGGAGCCCGATGGGGGTCTGGACAGCATCAGCTCATTTCACAGTGTATTCCCATGATTTCTCTTTTTAGTACCTGTCCCTAATCCAACACCCACAGAAGTCAACTGAAAGACTCCAATTGACTATATAGGGCTTTAGATCAATTCCATTCAACTGCTGATTAAGGCCCCATTCCCTCAATCACTTAAGCAGATGCTTAATTTTAAGCACAATGGGACTATTCATATGCTAACAGTGAGGCATGTGCTTGAATGCTTTGCTGAATAGAAACAGACTTAAGTTAAAGGTGCATAACTTTAAACATGAGTGTTTTGCTTACCTGGGGACTTGATGCACATGAAATATGGGGCATGCCATCATTATAAACCCAAGAAAGCCACATCCACTTTCCGTTCCTTTCATTCTCCTAACCACACCTTCCACTAAAATGTATCTAGCTGCTGTCGATGGTTCTCTTTCCCCTAAAAGGCCTCTAGTTCTTCCTCTATTGCTCGCTATGCCAGCTCCACATTTCAGTTAGCTAATTTGTAACGACACTCTACAGAGATCCTCCTCTTTCGTCCATGATCTCTTTCTCGTTCCTATATCAGACTGATTTGCTCTTCATTCTTTCTTTTGCTTTCAAGATCTCAAACGCTTGTATGTATTATATTAAACCCCAGGTATATGCAATGAACGGACACATTATCGTCACATAAATGTCTGGAAATTCAACGTAAAAGCTGCCAAAGCAACCATCTTCCCCTTTGCATATACCACATGCATTAAAATGGGGTCCTCTGAACATATGTTCCACCCAGCTCCAAATGAAGTCTATACATATCACATGAAGTCAAATTTATCTGATTCCTAGGATTTGCATTTACTGGTAACTCAAACAATAATCCTCACATAAACTTTTCCTTACAAGCCTGGCTGTTTCTAGTTTCCTGCAGGATCTCCATGTCATGGCCCCTAGTTCTGACCAGAGAGCCAGGACTACATCTTGGTGGAATTACCAAACTGCACCTGCCACAATGAATCAACAGAATGTACTCAGCAGCTTAATGCACCGTTCAAACGCCTTCCAAGAGGTTAATTCAACAGAAGAGCACTGCATCCCTAAGCAAGGTCACAGATCCTGCCACCATCTTACAAGTCCTTTATTACTTGGCTCTATAGCATTCACACATCACCACAAGAAGCTCCATATACGTGCATCTAGGATAATACAAAAGGCGTAATTCCCTTGTATTACATTATTTGGTCACCAGCATGTAAAATTACATGGTGTTGTCTCATCATGTAACGAAAGAGCGTGCTGCAATGTATACACATTAATCTTTAACAAGGGACCATAGTTAAAGTTGCTGTAAGGGAACTATGAATGTGTATTAAATTCAGCCAGTGTAATATACACACCTAACAGCTCGTTCTAATGAAGTGCTGTTCACCATGAATCTTTGGGATGTTTATCAATGTCTGCCAGAATAATTAATGGGAGATCCTAAAGCTGTGAAATGCTGCTTACTTGTCAGATATGATTGTGGGAGGCAGCTGTTTGTGATCCCCAGCCAGGATACACTTTCTGGCCTTCAGCAGAGGTATCCAGCAGCTTGCTTCTAGTGCCTGAGCACATTCATCTATCACCACCAGATCAAAGTGATTTTCAGGAAGTAACTTCAGTGGACCATCAGAGGAAGCACCTAATCAACGGAGAAATCAAAAGAGAATTAACACATCTTGGAAGGAGAGAATAAGAGCACAAACAAACCTCTTAAAAAAAATCCCTTACAAATTAATTGCTGTTAAAGGCAGGTAACAAAGATGCTGGTTCTCTGCAGAAATTCACAATTTCAAATCTGCAGTCCATGTGGGGGGGGAAAAAAAAAGGGACTTGCTATTTGCCAGTTTCTGGCTGCAACTACAGTTTTTGCTTTGGCATTCACACCCATGCCCTCTTGAGCATCTTAAAAACAACAATAAAACCAGATAATTAAAACCACAGAACGATATGCTCCACTATCTCACCAAAGCAGAGCAAAAGCACTCACTTTTCTTCTGCCCTCTTCATCAAACAACCAAAGCTAGAAGGGAAATAGATTTGAGAGTTGCCTTTAATGATGTACTATGGGAAAGAATTTCTGACCTTAAACTGAACAGGCTTTGTCTAACCTACCTGTCTTCTCAAGAATATATTGTAGCATAGATAGGAAAACCAATTCTATCAACAATGCTGCACAAACACACCACGAATGTTCTAAGGTGTAACAGAGCAAATAAAATTATTTGGGGCAGGGACTGTCTTTTCATTAAGTGTTAAAGTGTCTAGCACAACAGGGCTCCAACCCTTAAAATCAGGGTCTCTAGACATAACCGCAATCGAAATATTAAATTAAATTTACATTTCTATTGCGCAGAGCTCTAGATTTGAGAGGCACTGAAAATGTTGGTGAAATAATTCATGAAAGTGGGTGAAAAGGGGGTGAGGAAGAGAGATAAAATGTAGGAACCTGTTGTATGTTTATTATTCAGAGCAAATTCATCAAGGGAAAGATTGGTTTCTAAAACATCTTGTACTAGGGCTGAGGAATGCAGCTCAGGTTAGAGATGATTTAGTTCTTCTTTTATAAACCACAGTCTGTGTATAGTTTTGGATTAGATTGGACACACCTGACACAAGCTACAGTTTGTCAGCCTAAGTGCAATCTCTTTTTATTAGGCAAAACTTTTTCAGAATATACTTACCCACTATAGTTACATGGGATGTATAATTTGCACCTGGCATGTGATATATTGCCACGCTCCAAGCCCCCTCCAAAAAAGATATATGTAACGAAAGATTACAATTGCGTGGGTAGAGAGGGGCTATACCATTCTAGCTATACAGCGTGACTCTAATGTACTGATCTCCACTTAACTAAAGGTCAGGTATGTCTCCCAGGGTTGCAGTAATTAAGCTCTCCTCCTGCTGAGCTTAGCAGCAGAGAGATGCAGAGAGGGGTCTGGCTTGTGTGAATAAATCCTGCTAACTGGATGGTTCTGAGTAAGCCAGCAGGCTTTCTATAACTGGGGAAACCAGAATTATCTGAACCTCCAGTTTTACGCATGCTGTGACTATCCCAGCTTTGTAAAATCAAGGCTGCATTGGGTCGTTGTTTTTTTGTTTTTTTGATGTAATTTATTGACTTGTTTTGTAAAGGACTTTTGACAAAGCCGAGTTATTTAGACTTCAAAATTAGCTAGCAAGCCAGCAGGGGTCCATGAGTTTGCAGGGAGAACCCTAGCTGAGATGGCAGAGTGAGAGTACCACTATCATTGAAAGACAGAGGTCAAGCCCCACTTCTTTCACACAGTTACAACTAGAACTGAGGGACCACTTCCCTACAAATAATTTATTTCAAGGATTTCATAGGGCATTTTCCTATTCGTGAATTGTCCATGGCCATCCTGTGAAACTCTTCAATATATTTGTTATTTGAAATTATTCATACTTTTCTTCAAATAGTTATCGACCAAATAATTGCAGGTTGCATTTCTTGATGCCTTGGGCCCTGATCCAGCAAAGCACTTAAGTATGTGCTTAACTTTTATGTGAGTAGTCCCGTTGATGTCAATGGAACTGCTTACGTGCTTAAAAATAAGCATATACATAAGTGGTTGGCAGGATCAGTACCTATGTTACTTCCCTGAGTCACATGGTATTGTTTCTGTTCCCTAATTGGGTGACTAAACAAACGCTGCATACATTGTGTCAAGTACAAATGAATATTCCATTCCGATTTCTCACTCTGTTGGTCAGTTACATAAAACATCCCATCAGGAATCAGAAACATGTGACCTATGGACCTGACTAGGACAGTGAAAAAATTTCAAACAACAAGTGTCACTCATTGAAAATAGAATTCATAGTTCATACTGTGTTGGCTGTTTAACCACCATGTGAAGTGCACATTTTACAAGCAAAAGCAGTCTGAAAGTCACTTTTGGTGACTATTCAAGTTGAAAATTCACTTTTCAGGAGTATTCATATTACTGAAGTTGGAATGTTTGTGGAAAGTGAACACAAAAGGGTCACACATAGAAGTGAAAACAGATTTGTGTTTAACAAAATAATTACGTGAGAATTTTCCCAGCCCTGCACCACTATTTGCTCACCTCAGCTTTCAATACCGTCTCTCTCTGTTTCTGCCTCTGACCTATCACTGTTACCGAGCTCATTCCAGTCCATGCTAAGCCTCGCATAGCAGGGCACCTTTGTCTTTTATAGCTCTGTCAAGTGCCTTGTGCGCTTATAATGCTATATAAACAGTACGTTTTACAAGCAGTTGGTCCGTAAAACGAGTTAGGCCAGTTCACAAGGTGTTGGTTGTTTATAAACATTTTTTTTTAAAACGATGGAGGTATTCATGTTTGCAACTAGGTCTTGAAACATCCGCAAATGTTGCTTTTCACAGAATAGTTTATTATCTTTACATGGCAGCGTTAACTGCTTTGTTATATAAAGCTGTGATCACAGTGGCCATACATTATTATTTATCCTATGTATTACTGTAGCACCGAGACCCCAAATGAGATCATGCCTCCACTGTGCTAGGCCCTGTACAAACAGGTAGTAAGGGACAGTCCCTGCCCCAAAGAGCTTATGTGCTAAATAATAAATATAGTCGAAGTGTGTGTGTGTAGGAAGGTTCAGTGCTAGTTTGTTTTATCAACATTAAATAGAACACAAAGGAAGATAACACAAAGAAATTACATCGGGATTCTCCACCTCTGGGTCACAATCCCAACAGATGCTAGGGAATCGCAACCACCCTGTCATTCTTATATTGCTCAGTGGTAAGCAGGTAATGGACAGAAGGGAGGAGGGTCTCCATAAGGGAAAAGGCTGAGAACCAATGAAATAGATTAAAATTGAAAAGGCAGAGAAAAGGAGTTCTAAGACTCCTATCCATCCCGGGTACACATGGACATTACAGACCATACAGTCCCACCACATGGAGTGATATTAAATTACATATAGTTTGGCTATTTAAGTCAGGGGTGGGCAAATTTTTTGGCCCGAGGGCCACATCAGGGAACAGAAATTGTATGGCGGGCCATGAATGCTCACAAAATTGGGATTGGGGTGTGGGAGGGGATGAGGGCTCTGGTTGGGGGTGTGGGCTCTGGGGTGGGGCTGGGGATGAGAGGTTTGGGGTGCAGGATGGTGCTCCAGGCTGGGATCAAGGAGTTTGGAGAGTGGGAGGGGGATCACGCCTAGGCAGGGGGTTGGGGCATGGAAAGAGGCTGGGGGGGTGCAGGCTCCGAGTGGCGCTTACCTCAAGCAGCTCCCGGAAGCAGTGGCATGTCCCTTCTCTGGCTCCTACATAGAGGTGCCGCCAAGCGGCTCTGTATGCTGCCCCATCTGCAGGCACCCCCCCTGCAGCTCCCATTGGAGTGCCAGAGGAGGCCACTGGAGTGCGTAGGAGCCGGAGCACGGTCACGCTGTGGCTTCCGGGAGCTGCATGGTGCGGCCCCTGACCCTGCTCCCCAGCGGGAGCTTGCAGGCTGGCTTAGGGCTGTAGTTTGCCCCCCCCGATCTAAGCGTATGGTGACTCTGCAATCAAAGGTATGGTTGCAATACATGTAGACATACAAGCGAGCTTTACTCTAGCTCAGTAATACTCAGAACTCAGTGGTTCCGGAGCCAAATTAGCAATCAACCTAACTTCCCTCTAAGCTGCGCAGCCATGCAGCAGGCTAGCAAAGGCCGTGCAGGCAGGGAGAGGTGCCCCTCTCCCAGCCTGGCCCAGCCTAGCCCAGCTGGAGCTGCCGTGGCTGGGGAGAGGCTCCTCTCACCCCGGCCCCAAGCTGCTGTAGCAAGAGAGGGCTGGGAGAAGTCCTCTCTTCCGGCCGCAGCCTGTACCCCAAACCCCTCATCCATCGCCCCACCCCAGAGCCCACACCCCCAGCCAGAGCCTTCAACCCCCACACTCCAACCCTTTGCCCCAGCCCTGAGCCCCCTCCCGCACCCTGAACCCCTCATCCCCAGCCCCACCCCAGAACCTTCATCCACAGCTGTAGTCCTCACCCCCTGCACCCCAACCCTCTGCCCCAGCCCTGAGCCCATTCCCACACCCCTCATCCGCAGCCCCATCCCAGAACCCGCATCCCCAGCCAGAGCCCTCACTGCCCCGCACCCCAATCCTCTGCCCCAGCCCTGAGCTCCCTCCCACACTCCCAACCCCTCGGCCCCACCCCTGCCACACATCACCTCCATATTGGTCCACAAAGGAAAATTCATTCTGCACATGGACGTAAAAAATTAGAGGGAACGCTGCAATCAACATTACCCACAAGAGCCAGAATAGTGTGAATTCATTGTTTCATGTACTATTTTTACATACATATATATATATATATATATTATTTCCACAACAAACGACTGATCAAATATTCTACAATTGGTAAATAACATAGTAAAAGCATACTGATTGGTTAATAATTAAATCACATAGTGTTTACTATCCTGCAGCTCTTTTTAGTGCCTGAGCCTTGTGGCTTCTGGAGCCTCAGTCTGAGTATCACTGCTCTAAAGCTAGTGCAAATAACAATAGCAGTGAAGTCAGAGAGGCATGGGCTTCAGCATGGGTTGGTACAAGCCCACACGAGACCTTGGATACTTCCTCGGGTGGCTAGCCCATGCTTTACTGCTATTGGTACTTGCACCAGTTGGATTAAAGCTAGTGTGGGCATGTCTACACACAATCATACCTTTGACTGCAGTATAGATATACCCTAAGTAATTTTAACAGCAAAGTAGATGACCAGACAGAAGTATTTTGCGTATTGCTTTTACTATTACAGAATGACTCTTAGCTACTTGAGCCTCTGATGAAGCTATGAAGCTCTGTTGAAACAACCTTATTTGTAATCATAACTAATTTGACCTAACATTTCTAAAGGCAAAAGAGGAAACAGTATGTCTAACCTGTATTTGTTGCAAGAACAACATTAGCCCGGGTAAGGATTTCAGTCATAGCAGTTTCTTCTCGCTCCTTCAGCTCCTTTCTCAGTGCCTTAATCTCATTTCGGAAATGGCTTCTCTCTCTCTTGTCCTGGGTCTTTTTGGTTTTTGTCTGCACAATGGAAATCAAAACCAGATGAAAAAGACAGCCTATAGTCCAATGGACTACTAGAGGAAATTTGTAGTAGCCCATTTAACAATGAAAGCAGCAGAATCTCTGGTATAAGCGCAATTTACTGAATTTCATTCAACTGCACTTCATTAAAAAAACAAACAAGATTGCTCTATAGGCTTATGACTCCAACCCTAAAACCCTTATTCCCATGGTTATCATGTGACTGAGGTTTGCAGGATACACTCTAGAATTTTAAAACATGATCCACAGCCTAATCTTGATCTGTCCTAAATAATCTCGATTACTCATTTCTGTAGCCATTACTCCTTTCCCAGCACAAGGAGGAGGCAGGGGAGGAACTGAGAGACCATCAGAGTAACACTCTGTTCTCTGCTTTGCTCATGGGAAGCTGTAACTAGGAGTTTGCCCCTTACTCAGGACAGACTGGAAAGTTCCAATGTATCCTCCACACAGTAAGGCTAAATGAGTTGTTTGCACTCATCTAGCCTAATCAGCAGCTTTACACTTTTTAACAACTGCCTTTACACTTTTACAAATGATTTAGAATATATATATTTTTAATAGAGAGGGGTTTTTTTAGTTGCACCTATTTAAAAATTAAACCAGAGGTTTCTAAAACATCCATGGTTGATCTCTGGTGGTTGTGGTGCATTGGCAAAGCCACCTCCCATTGCAATTCATCTTGGAAGGGCACCAACCTCTCACAGCAATGATGCGCTCCCAAACGGAAAACAACTTTGGAAGGTTTTATCTCCTTGCTGGTCAAAACTTATTAGAAAGCTGGAAAGGCTACAAAAACTCCGCTCACTCAAACTGCAGCAGTAAGCTGTTTGCTGTGGAAGGGAGTGGGTGAAAAGCAAACTTGGCTTTGATTATAGATACTATGCTGACTGGTGCCATAGATGGCTAAGACAGACAGATACCAATTACATCTCTTGCAAAACAGCAGGAAGCAGAGGGGAAATGGGAAAATATATGGCCTCAGTAGATCGATGTTTACATTTTGCTCTGCAGAAGGATCCTGTGTGACTAAAACGGTTAGTAAAAGGAATAAGTGGATTAACTGTATCCTGAAATCTGCTGCTGCCATTAGCACGTGTAGAGCAAATTGGATCTGAGCACAGAAAGCAGCCAGGGGAGCCAGCTGCAGTGTGACGGGGCCAAGGCAATGGAGTAAGTGTGGTAGAAGGGCCCGGAGGAACCCTTTGGAGTACACAGCATACAGTAATAGAGTTCTGTTTGCTGCTCTTTGCTATTATCTTTGTCTTCATCTCCTGCACATAAAATCAGTGCAGCTATGCGTTACCATCAAAGTTATTTATTGCCGAGTGACCAATCAAGATCAAGGCCCCATTGTGCCAGGCATGGTACAAATGGAGGTACAGACAGTCCCCATCCCGACGAGCTTGCAGTCTAAAGAGACAAGGCAGACAAAGGGACAGAACACACCAACGGAGTGATGATTTGCAAATGGCATGTTAATTCCATGATTTTTTTTGGAGGGAATGGGGGTTTTATTGGAAGGGGATTAGCTAAATGGAGAGACAAAGGTTGAAGGGGACAAGACAAGGGAGAGAAAAGTTAGGGGTGAAAGTAAAAGGATAAGAAGGGCAGGTGGAGTGAGGCTGAGGTGAAAAGACTGGGGGTGGGGGAGCAAGAAAGCATCTGGAATATCACCTACACAGCCTCAATACGGTATCCTGTATTTTCAACAAACATCCCTGTTGGGCCACTCTCAGTATTTTCCCTTCAGATTTCCTCCCAAGAGGCCAAGACTAGCCAGCTGTGACACATGGGGAGGGGCAAGGCATCTACCTCAGCTTCCATATCAGCTCCAAAGTAGAGCAATTTGAACACTGTCCAATATCATGCTGCTCTTAACATGATGACTCAGTCTGGGGTAGGGGGGAAAGGAGAACATAAATCTGGAGCATCGTTCTTCAGAGAGAGAAACTCTGGGGAAATTAAAGTACAGATGGTTTCATTGCCATGGGATCCAATCAGTGGGCCTTAAAATATCTTCTTGCTAATTCTGCATTTTGAGAATTAAGCATACACCCAGGGCTGAGCCCTGGCACCTCTAGCAGTTCATAGCCCCAGCACTCTGGGCTTGCCACATCAGTTATGAAAGTAAAAAAACTGCTTGAGCCCTGGAACCTCTTTCATTACAAATAAAGCATCACATAAACCCCTTTAAAGACCTCCCTTCAGCATTCATTTTGGAACACAGTTCATCAACCACATCCATGCCCACAAGAGGAAGCAGAAAGGGAAACCCTAGTAGCCATTTCCCCCCTAGTTTCCATTCTGCTACAGGGAAACAGGAGAGTCAAGGGGCTTGTCCATCAAAATTTCCCATTTCCTCAACGTACCCCCAAGGAAGCAAAGTTGAGGGGAAAAATTACCTGAAAATTGGAAAGGTGTGAAATGACTTAAAACATAATCAAAATCTACGGCTTACAGATGTGAAAACAACCTAAGACTCTGTTAAAGCAGATGCTAAGTAACTGCTGGAAACCCATTCATTTTACAGGGCAGACCCCTGGCTGTGCATACCTATCCATCTATCCATGGAACAAAATCCTTTCCTGCCCCAATGTCAACCTGCAGGAACCTGAATGAAAGAGCTGCCAGGAGACCTGTCTACCAAGTGAGGTTCCTTCCTAGCTCTCAGCTGCTTCTACTGCAAATACGCTCAAAAGCGGCAACAGAAATGCAAGATGATGAATAGCCTCAATTGAAAAACTTAAGTAAAGCTGCTGCCGTAGAAATAGCTGCAGATGAAGGATTATGGATCCAAAAGCCACAGTCAATCTGCACCATCTGTATAGTAGAAATGTGTTGCCTTGTCTCCAGCCTTGCAAAGAAAGTCTGAAGTCTTCTGCTTTAGAGCAAAACCTTCCAGCTTTGCTGGCAAAAGTCAGCATTTTATTGGGGATGGGGAGGAAGGAGAGCAGTGGTACAAAAAATGGCCTTGGAGGCTTTCACTGCACGGTTGTGCATTTTAGCTTCTACTGGAGATGTTAAAAGGAGTCATGATCTTAGGGAATGCAGAGAACATAGAGGAAGGGAAGGACTGATCAGTCATGTGGGAGCTAGATAACAGATTTTGGCAGATACGACACAATTTGTGTTGTGCTGGGATATGAGGATACCTCAAGTGTTTCACTGTGTGAGAAGGGAACATCTTCCAGCAGTGTGTGTTGAGATTGTAAAGCCATCCTGTGCCATGTCATCATTGGGGGGAAAACAGTAATCTGCACTGAAATGTTTTATGCCAATTAAAATAGTGCCACATTCTAAATTAAGCTAAAAATAATTACATTAAAATCATAATGGGAGGATGTATCAGGGCAACCCGAACTATCATTCTGAAGCTATTTACTGATGTGACTGTGTCTCTGCCTTTTCAGTGTAAAAGGCAGCACTGGAGAAAGGTGCCAGACTGACTGTCTGGGAGGCTGCAGTGGCTAGCCACAGAGCAGAGGCAATACAGCACATTCTTCTCTGCCGCGATGGCTCAATCACCACCCGGATGGACCAGCTCTAGCCATAAAGGCCCACTCCAGTCAATGGAGCAGCTCCCACTGACTCTGAATCAGGCTTTAAAGCGGGTATTCAGTCTTCTCCACCTGCACTCAATCCATGGCCTTTCTGCTGAGTCTGTCAACAAGGCTGATGACTGTGCCGATGTGGACACCTGTCCAATAGGAACTGTGCTGAAACCACCTAACCCTTCCACCGAGACCACACTAACCAGCACTAAAGGCACTGCTGGCACTTCACAAAGATAAACGGAACGGCAGCAACTGGCCACCAGTTCTAGTCTTGGATTGTATTTGAACCACCAACCTAGACGTGAACAACTAAGTATTCCACTACCAACCCTCTGGACTATTCATACCGCTAATTATGTCTTCTCTCTTTTCGGAAGTATCCAAATGATAAAATGACATGGAATAACTCAGTTCTGAGAGCGGGCTGTAGCTTTTAAAAGTGCATAACATGCAACTAAATAGACCACAGTTGTGACATGCCAGGAGACAACCACAACCACTGACAATTGGCAGAATGGAGGGTTTGCTAGCCATTTTATGAGGACCTTGCTTTGATGTGTTTCACTTATTAGCAGGACAAAGATCTCATCAACACAAGGACACTCAATACCCACATGGACTTACTTGGTCCATGATCCAATACCATTACAACATGCTGCCGCACGAGAATCCCATTCACTCACTCCTTGGACCAACAGGGCTTAGCAGTGGCATGCTGAGACTAGGAAAGTATGCTGCACAGGTCCTCTGTGGTCAGTATGGTGATTTGTGTCGATGAACCATAGCTGGAGCCTCAACCAGCCCTACACGGCCAGGAAGAAAGAGGACATTGTGCCACCGAGTGGGAATCGGGCAAAAGTGGGGAAATCCTGAAAGGCCCCCCTGCCCACCAAAAAGTAATAAGAATATTTCTCTCTTATACAGAGCTTAGATCTCACACCTCTTTGCCCGGGATGAGGAATGGGTGTCCTTAGCCCACTTTCCAAACGTGGAAACACACTCAGGAAAGGGGAAATGACATTCCCAATGTCGCACAGCACAGTCAACGATAGAACCCAGGGCTCTCAGACCACTGCCCTGTCCCCTGGACCCCACTGTCTCCTTATTCCCACAGGAGAGAAGAAATCAGGCTCTAATTATGAATATATTCTCGCATGAGAAATCTAAGGAACACTGTGAAAACAGCTCGTGTCAGGGTCTCAGTGTTTGAAAGACTGAAATGGATTCATTAATACTAAGTGTTCTTTTGGCATACAAAGCACAGCAGTCATGAAGAACAGCCTTATGGAAAGGGCAGCTAAAGATTTTTTCTTTTAGACCTGTAGTAAACAGATTACACATACAGTTTTCCACAGTGCGTTACTTTTAACCCTTCACTGCTTCAGAATTATCTACAACTGCTGAGCAAAGGGAAACCTCCAGCCTCTCTGAATCCTGTACACTCCTTCACTTGAATGACCCTCATCATAGATCCAAAGTCATCACCAGGTCTCACTTTTATGGATGTAGGATACTTACATCTGAAATGCAGGATTAGAAGCAAGACAAAAAACAAGGATAGGGTGAGCCCATTACTCAGTGGGGGGGTGGGGGGGGAACAATAATGGAAAATGTGGAAATGACAGAAGTGTTAAATGACTTTTTTTGTTTTGGTCTTCACCAAAAAGGTTAGTAGCGACTGGACATCAAACATAGTGAATGCCAGTGAAAATGAGGTAAGATCAGAGGCTAAAATAGGGAAAGAACAAGTTCAAAATTACTTAGACAAGTTAGATGTCTTCAAGTCACCAGGGCCTGATGAAATATATCCCAGAATACTCAAGGAGCTGACAGAGGAGATATCTGAGTCATTAGCAATTATCTTCAAAAAGTCATGGAAGATAGGAGAGATTCCAAAGGACTGGAAAAGGGCAAATATAGTGCCCATCTATAAAAAGGGAAATAAGGACAACCCAGGGAATTACAGACCAGTCAACCGGGAAAGATAATGGAGCAAACAATTAAGCAATCAATTTGCAAACACCTAGAAGATAATAAGGTGATAAGTAACAGTCAGAATGGATTTGTCAAGAACAAATCATGTCAAAACAACCTAACAGCTTTCTTTGACAGGGTAACAAGCCTTGTAGATGAGGGGACGCAGTAGATGTGGTATACCTTGACTTTAGTAAGGCTTTTGATACTGTCTCACATGACGTGAAACTATCTAGGGAAATACAATCTAGATGGAGCTACTAAAAAGTGAGTGCATAACTGGTTGCAAAAATGTTCCCAAAGAGTAGTTATCAGTGGTTCACAGTCAAGCTGGAAAGGCATATCGAGTGGGGTCAGTTCTGGGTCCAGTTCTCATCAATATCTTCATGAATGATTTAGAAAATGGCATAGAGACTACACTTACAAATTTGCAGACGATATCAATCTGGGAGAGGTTGCAAGTGCTTTGGAGGGTAGGATTAAAATTCACAATGATTTGGACAAACTGGAGAAATGGTCTGAAGTACAGAAGATGAAATTCAATAAGGACAAATGCAAAGTACTCCACTTCGGAAGCAACAATCAGCTGCACACATACAAAATGGGAAATGACTGTTAGGAAGGAGTACTACAGAAAGGGATCTGAGAATAATAGCTGATCATACGCTAAATATGAGTCAACAGAGTAACACTGTTGCAAAAAAAGCAAACAGCATTCTGGGATGTATTAGCAGAAGTATTGGAAGCAAGACACAAGAAGTAATTCTTCCGCTATACTCTGCGCTGATTAGACCCCAATTGGAGTATTGTGTCCAGTTCTGGGTGCCACATTTCAGGAAAGATGTGGACAAATTGGAGAAAGGCCAGAGAAGAGCAACAAAAATGATTAAAGGTCTAGAAACCATGACCTATGAGGGAAGATTGAAAAAAATGGGTTTGCTTAGTCTGGAGAAGAGAAGACTGAGAGGGGACATGATAACAGTTTCCAAGTACATAAAAGGTTGTTACAAGGGGGAGGGGGGAAAATCATTCTCCTTAACATCTAAGGATAACACAAGAAGCAATGGGCTTAAATTGCAGCAAGGGAGGTTTAGGCTGGACATTAGGAAAAACTTCTGAACTGTCAGGGTAGTTAAGTAGTGAAATAAATTGCCTAGGGAGGTTGTGGAGTCTCCATCTTTGAAGATTTTTAAGAGCAGGTTAGACAAACACCTGTCAGGGATGGTCTAGATAATATTTAGTCCTTCCAGGAGTGCAGGGACTGGACTAGATGACCTCTCAAGGTCCCTTCCAGTCCTACGCTTCTATGATTATTCAAAGTAACATTTTAAGATTCCTGCACTACAATGCATTTGTAATAAATTTTGGATTTGTTTCCTACTTTTAATCTCAACAAAATGAGGGGTCTGATGCTGTATTATAGGTAATAGCTGCCCGTAGTGAGTGCATTGAAAGTAGGAAGAAATCATAATCGAGCTGTCAGAGTGACATTTTGGTGCATATTAACATCAACGAAGAGCATTGTCTGCAATATAAATATTATCTAGAGAGTAAGTCTGTTGACAGTGGAATGAGACACATACGAATGCCTGGTCAATATCCTTCCTGATATCTGCCACTATCTGGGCATTATCGCCGCGTGCCAAGACCGCATCCAAGGAATGATGCTGGATGGTCTCCAGCAGACGAGCAGGGTGACCAAGACGCAGTATCTTCTCCTTATAGCCAGCCAGTCTTTCCACCAGATTATCCACTGCAATATTTGAGGGAGCGCAACACAGGACCTTGGAGACAAAAGAAAGTGCTAATTAACTACAAACGCTGAGCTGCTGAGGATTGCAAAGCCTCTGATTAAGAGCATTTAACATAACGATAGTCTCACCAGTGCAGACAAGAGGGAAGAGGAGATTGGTGAATGTAGCTAAGAGGAAAGGCAACAGTTTAAATCTCTGTAGCTTCAAAATACAGCTGGAAATACACATGTACACAACACAAAACAGTGCAAGATTTTAAATAATTACCTACAGTCTATGTCTCAAGACTTCACTTAGGCCTTGTGTACACCTGGGATTTGCCCCAGTTCCAGCCATCCACATAGCTGTATATTTGCAACCGATAGCATAGGCAGTTGAAGCTGCTACTTGCACCAGAAGAACTTATCCTGGTTTCAGCCAAGGGCTAGAATTGGGGGAAATCTCTGATGTTGACAAGGCCCTCGATTCCAAAGTAGAGACACCCTGTATGCTCAAACAATGCAAATGACAACATGTAAATGCACAATCTATAGCTACAGCACTAGCATTAGAATTATGGACTGGTTGGCTCAAGCAGATAGGGCCCTTTTCTCTCAGGTGTCAAAGCCTGGGCTCTCTGAAGACGATTAATGGTTGCTCAATACGCTTCCCCGCCTCCCCCCGCCCACAGGTGCCATGCAAGTGACTTTACATTCTCAAGAGAACCCCACAGTAGGATGAGAGCTGGCTTCCTGGCCCCTAACAGATATGTATTGTTGCAAAAAAAAAAATGAAATGACATTTCATAAGGATTCAGAACTAGCATGTTTTATAAAATTTACAGCAGTGTATATTTAGTGAGACAATATGGAAAGCCACCCCCATTTCACACAGCCCACAAATGTGACATTTCACCAGCTGGAGGGGAAGGGTGGTCCTGTGGTTGGACACTGAACTGGGAATCAAAAGATGTGGGATCAATTCCCACCTCTGCCACTGATTTCCTGTGTGGCGTTGGGAAAGCCTCAATCTCCCTGTGCCTCACGTCTCCATGTGCAGCATGAGGAAAACAACACTTCCCTACTTCCTATGGGTGGGTGAGAATAAACTATTCACGTTTGTGGGGTAGTCATACTACGCTGACTGCAGTCATTGGGGCAGAGACTTTCTTAGGCTATTTGCACGTTCAGCACCTAGCACAATGGGGCCCCAGTCTTAGTTGGGAACTCTGGGTACGACTGTAAGATAAAGGATACAAATCCAGGCAATCCTGGTGCATGGGGTAAAATATGTCAGGTGCTGCCCAATGGATCAGAGATGTCACTCAAAGGCACTGGCGCATAGGTGCTGGAACTAGGGGTGCTGCCATGCCTCCTGGCTTGACGTGGTTTCCATTAGATCCAAGGTTTACAGTTTGGTTCCATGGCTCTCAGCACCCCCACTATACAAATTATTCCGGCACTGGTGCATACGCACACATATTTTTCTTTTTACTATCAACTCCCCCGACTAATGGGGCTTGTACGTGAGTCAACACGGAAGCTGCAGTGAAATGTAGCAGGGATGGGCCGCAATAAAGAATTCCACAGCTCAACGTGCCTGATTAGTTAGCAAAATAAGCATATCCCTAGCGATTCTGGC
Organism: Eretmochelys imbricata; assembly: GCF_965152235.1. NCBI lineage: Eukaryota > Metazoa > Chordata > Testudines > Cheloniidae > Eretmochelys > Eretmochelys imbricata. The sequence continues at coordinate 19,839,545 of NC_135577.1, forward strand.
AGCTCTCACTCACTTTCAGGCCTTGCTGCACAGCTTGAAGTATTAGCTCGACCACGGTAGTGGTTTTGCCAGTTCCGGGTGGTCCATGGATGATGGCAAGTTCTTTCTGTGCCAGCGAGAAGGAAACAGCCTCCCTCTGGGAGACATCCAGCGATTCATTATAGAATTTTAAAGGCTCTGTGGAAACAGCAAGAGGATCATTCAGATGTCAGCTACACATTGGGCATTTGCAAAAGAGTGAATACACAAGTACAAATAAAGTATGCTCTTGGTAGCTGGCGTGAATCAGTCTGACAATGAGAATAACATTTCTAGCGAGCGAGGCAAGCTGTTTAACACCCTGGGGACTAACACTCGAAACTTGGATTTCTTTCAAAAATGATAGGTTACATGCATTTTCCTGATCTTCCTTGCTTTGTTATCTTGGGCATGCTTCAGAGGGAGTGTGTATTATTTTTCCAGATAGCGTCTTATCAAAACACTGCTGCACTGGATAGCATTTAAAGGAGCAGTCTCCTTAAGGGAAAACCAAAGGGTTTTTGTTGTTGTTGTTGTTGTTATTAAAGGGACCAGAAATGTTTTGGTAACATTAAAAATTCAGTTGGAGAAAATTCAGAGATGTTTTTTAATTTAATCATTCCTCTGCTGGTTATGAATCCACACACAAGAGCATTGTATTAGCAACCAGGAGAAGCAGAAAAATTACACTGGCTGTAAACAAAAGTAAAACAGACCAGCCTAGTTTCACTGCATAACCCCAAGCAAACAGCATAAATGGTGAAAAAGAAAATTAGATTTTCAAATCTCTTTCAGTTCTAATTATCTAAGATGTTGCTAGCAACACAGGAAAAGGAAAACTCATATGTGACTTTCATCTTGACTGTGCTCTTAATTTCAAAATATGGGATTCTTCTCTTATTTCTACAAGCAGTTTATTTCTCTTTATACCTCTCAGATTCCTCTGAGTTAGAGCCAAATTTATTCTCATCCCACATAATCCTGCTGTTAATCTCCCTTATTACTGCAAATTAATTACCACGGAAAAGCTAACTCATGAGACTGAAGTTTACACACACAAAAATGATGGGTGAAAACCCACATAAGGCAGGCTCCTGGCACCATCTTTTGCCTGGTGTCATTCATTAATTTCACTTAGGGCCTGATGCAAAGCCCAGTGAAATCAGTGGGAGACTTTCTATTGAAAGTGACTTTCCATCTTCAATGAACTTTCGATCAGGCCCTGGCACACTGGCAGGTTGAATGATGTTCTTCCCTTTGGTACACACTTTGCCACCTCAGGCGCCCACCTTTAAAACTCCTGGGCACAGGTTAACAACACCGGGGGCCCAAAAGGCTTCAAGGGTGAGGGGAAGAAAATGGTGTCTTGTCCTTGGGTCTTATTCTGCCTTTTTTTTTTTTTTGAGGGTAGAGCCTGTTACAGTAACTCGCAGAAGAACATCAGGTCTCTGTGGGATAGGGAAAAAGCAGCTCCCATATGAGAGGCATGTTCCCACAAAGAGGAACAGTTGGTAAGTAGGAGTCACTTTTTTTTTTTTTTTTTTTTTTAGTTTGGCAAGCAGGAACAGGTGTTTTCAATTGCATGTTGGCAAAAGGTGCTCTATGGAGCAGGCGCATCAGGAGGAGTGACAGTGTCAGATTCTTCCCCCCCACCAGTGTGCTTATTTAGAGGGGCCGTCGCTCACAAGGGCAAGGTGGTCCAGTCCCCAAGCCCATTCAGTCCTCAGCCTCACTCTACGACCAATAAAAAGAGGTAAACGTTGAGAATATTTTGTGTGCACCGAGACCACCAGTTGATTTCACTATGGCCACCAAGCAGCCCATCAGTCACTGGCATGGGGTGGAGGAACGGCGCATTAAGCCAGGACAGAAAGGGGTTTCATGGTCTCGCCTGCAGACAGGGCTTGAGGTCTGGGCCACTCCACAACACCTGCCGGAAGTGCCAAGCCTACAGGGGAGCATTCTCCAGCTGGACAGAAGATCCAGGAGGGCCAAGAAGAGAGACCGGAGGAGGCAGAGGGAGGAGCCCTTTTGTAGATCTGGAAGGAACTTGATCCCAAAGGCCAGAAAACTACAGGCTGCCCAGAAGACAAAAGGGAGGAACAGTGGTGGACCTACCCTGAGTGGCAGGGAGTTCAGGCTACAGATGCTCATCCATCTGGCAAGTGGAAGAAGAGCCTGTGGAGCAGGTTTCCCCTGAGAGTCAAATTTGAAAACCTCTCCAGGTCTCTCTGAGGTTATAACCAGTCTGCGAAATGGAATGGGCAGGTGGTGGGTTTTGTCTCTGTAGAACAGACCCCAGCTCATTCCCAGCTTAGCCTGGACTTTTTGTTGATTCTTCAGACTGTAAGTTTGATTAAAGAGTTTTTCATCTCTAGCCCCACTCAGAGGGAAAATCCTCCTTTCTAGCTCCTGCCATGGCCAGCTGGCCTTCTCCTAACACAACACTTGCCTCTGCTGACCAAGTTGCTGCTTTCCGGCTGCTGCTGTGGCCGATTTGTTGCTCTTATTCCTCTTCTCCATACAAAATTTAGGCTCAGAATATCTGTTGTGAAATGCACAGAGCTCAGCTGATCTGCTTCAATCTACGAGCAGACTGTTGTTCTTAAGAGCTACTCAGAATTATTTTTTTAATTAAGAATTTCCAGGTATAGCCTGAAATCAGGCCTGGTAGCATACTTAGGCCCTCACGTACATAGGAGAAATGAATACATGTATGTCAGGCCTCTCTTCCAATCAGTGCTCTGCTTGCAAATTTTAATCCTAACAAATAGAATGCGCAAGGGCCTGTTCACACACCCAGCACCCCTGGGCTTGGTGGCTGTGAGTCACACAGATGAGACGCTGGAATCATCGCTGTTGCAGCCCTGGTTTGGGACAAGCCAAAACCCTTTTCAGTGTCAGAGCGATGAGGAAGCCGTTTGTCGGGAGAGTTACACGAGGAGCCTGTGAAGTGGGATGGTATCCCTCTAGCACAGAGGTGGGCAAACTACGGCCCGCAGGCCACATCCGGCCCACGGGACTGCCCTGCCCGGCCCTTGAGCTCCCGGCTGGGGAGGCTAGCTGCCGGCCCCTCCTCCGCTGTCCCCCCTTCCCCGCAGCCTCAGCTCGCCGTGCCACCAGAGCTCTGGGCGGCAGGGCTGTGAGCTCCTGCCAGCCAGTGTGGCTACAAGAGCCGCTGGCCCGCCCCGGTGCTCTAGACTGCGTGGTGGCATGGCTGGCTCCAGCCGGGCGGCACGCCTGCCAGTCCTGGTGCTCTAAGCAGCATGGTAAAGGGGTGAGGAGCGGGGGGGGGGGGTTGGATAAGGGGCACAGGGTCCCGGCAGTCAGGGGACAGGGAGTGGTTGGATAGGCGTGGGAGTCCCGGAGGGCCTGTCAGGGAGCGGGGGTGTGGATAGAGGTCAGGGCAGTCAGGGGACAGGGAGCAGGGCGGGTTGGATAGGGGGTGGGGTCCCGGGGGGCGGTTAGGAGCGGGGGGCCCCGGGGGGGGGCAGTCAGGGGACAAGGGGCAGGCGGGTTGGATGGGTCGAGGGTTTTGAGGGGGGCAGTCATGGGGCGGGAAGTGGGAGGGGGTGGATAGGGACCGGTGGCACAGCCTTCCCTACCCGGCCCTCCATACAGTTTCAGAACCCCGATGTGGCCCTCAGGCCAAAAAGTTTGCCCACCCCTGCTCTAGCATGTGATTACCCAGATCTCTTCGAACTCTAAGGGCCAGGTTGCAAACTCTTTACAGTGATGAAGTCATCCCACTTTAGTCAGTGGAAGTACTCCTGTACCTGCTCACCAATGTAAGGAATTCAATTTTCAACGTCCAGAGGCTTCTCAAACTTGAGGGGTTCATTGACATATACTCATAGCTGTAGAGACATTAAAGAGACTCACACCCATGTACTAGTAGAAGAACAGATCCCATTCAGCTTCTCCATTATAACCTGACAACACCTAAATGACTTTAAAAAAAGGGGTCATGGGGGGCTTAACCCGGAACAAGATGCTCTCCTCTCTGTTCCTAATGTGTGCTTAGACAGGGCATGTCACAACTGGACACATACCAAAGATGGGATGGGTTCTTGCATGGGGCAACAGCTTCCTACTCCAAAGTGTGCTTTGCAGTCCTCCCTGACTCCTTCACAAACACTACAGATTAGCAGTGCGGTGACTATTAAATCCAGAGTGCATTAGAGAGGTATGGCATATTTGGGATTCGTCAGGTGAATGAGTGCAACAACAGTCCCGTGTAAATGGAGAATTACCCCACAAGAACATTAGAAAAAGTTCTGCAGTAAATCTTCAGCGGTTCTGTCATACTTCTGCCGATGGCTCAGCTTCTGCCCTTAATCACTACGGCCTTTTTAAACAAGTTCTTTAAACCATGTACTCTTAGAGCAATAAAACTGAACTGGGATTTCAGCAGCACCTTTTCTTGCTCGAGATATCCACAAGCTCTTCCCAAAGCAACGTGGGTAGCAAAACAACCGCACAGTCAAATGCAGCAGCCACTCTGTCCTCAGCATTGGCTCACAATCAGACCAGGTCAGCAAAACAGATTCTTTTGTGACACGCCTTTGATCAAGACAGCATCAGGATCCTGGGTGACCCACCTACTCTTCCCACTTTCTCCTGGACAGCAGAGAAAAGCAACAGATTCTGCTACCCTCTCTGCTGTGCAGCTGCATAGTTAGGCTTGTAACATGGAATGCTTCACAAAAGAAATTTACAAAAAGAAAAGGAGGCCTTGTGGCACCTTAGAGACTAACACATTTATTTGAGCATAAGCTTTCGTGAGCTACAGCTCACTTAATCGGATTTGTTAGTCTCTAAGGTGCCACAAGTACTCCTTTTCTTTTTGCGAATACAGACTAACACGGCTGCTATTCTGAAAGAAGTTTAGGGATTCACATCCTTGGATCGCTCATTCGAGGTGGCTGCCCTAGCTGCATACAGCTAATAGCACAATGCTGACCCCTGGTGGATAATAGTATAATTTATCGCCTTGCACATTGAAGAACTCCAAAACCCTACTAGTTTCCGCATATACACGCAGGAATCGCTCCAAACACACTGAAACGCAGCCACCTCTGGGGTGTAATTGAGCAGCTGTTTAACAGCTGGAATTAAGTGTGGGATTTATTTAGAATGCTCTAAATGGTTTGGGCCACAGCTGCACAAGGGATGGCACACAACAGTTGTGATCAAGCTGTTCTAAAAGGGAGAGAGATCCTGGCAGGGCATTCTCCATGAGACTCTGGAGCTTGCTGCCTATTTGGTTTGACAAGACAAGGACTTCTTAAAGTTCAGAGCCTGCCATTAGGAATATCTATTCTCACCGGCTTCCCTGGGAGCAGCAGAATTAGGGATTTGCAGTAACTGTTCTGAGGAAGGGTTTTATTCTTTGCAATAGACTTATTTCATCTGGGCATATTATGTCCAAAAGCTGCTTGTTATATTACCCTAGATTACTGCATGAGCCATTATATTTGTAGCCTCTCTGAAAGATCTTGTGTTTGTGTTAAAGATATTTATTCTTGGTTGCAGTTTCAATCATTTTACAATGCTGTAGGCTTGGACAGGCAGGATTATAAGTAAATAACTAAAAATTAAATCAATAAATAACGCTCAGTAGTTTAGGATGGGAAGTGGATACTGCTGTATCCAGCTGTAACTGCAGTCTGTTTTAGAGATGAATGTAATTAGTCACCCTGGAATTTGCCATAGACATAGGGTCTACCATGCTTAGGCCCCAACTAAATTCACGGTCTATTTTGGTTAATATCACGGTCATGGGATTTTAAAAATTGACAATGTCATGATTTCAGCTATTTAAATCTAAAATTTCATGGTGTTGTAATTGTAGGGGTCCTGACCCGAAAAGAAGTTGGGGGTGGGTCACAAGGTTATTGTCGGGGTGGGTCACAGTACTGCTACCCTTACTTCTTGCAGCTGCTGCCGGCTGCGCTGCCTTCAGAGCTGGGCAGCTGGAGAGCGGCGGCTGCTGGCTGGGAGCTGAGCTCTGAAGGCAGAGCTGCCGCCAGTGGCAGGCCATAAGAATGGCCTGGTATGGTATTGCCACCCTGACTTCTGCGCTGCTGCCTGCAGAGCTGGGCCCTCAGTCAGCAGCCGCTGCTCTCTGGCCGCCCAGCTCTGAAGGCAGCACAGAAGTCAGGGTGGCGATACAATACCATGCCATCCTTACTTCTGTGCTGCTGCTGGCGGGGAGCTGCCTTCAGAGCTGGGCGCCCGGCCAACAGCCGCCGCTCTCTGGCCACCCAGCTCTGAAGGCAGCGCAGAAATAAGGGTGGCAATACTGCGACCCCCCCTAAAATAACCTTGTGACTCCCTTTTGTGTCAGGCTCCCCAATTTGAGAAGCACTAGTCTCCCACACGAAATCTGTTTAGTATAGGATAAAAGCACACCAAAAAACAGATTTCACAGGGGGAGACCAGATTTCAAGGTCTGTGATGCATATTTCATGGCCGTGAATTTGGTAGAGCCCTGTGACAGGGTGCTGGGCAAGGAGTGCTTAATCAGACCCCTGCCACGCCCACTCCAGTTAAGGGGAGTAGATTGAAGCTGGCTGAATAGGCCTGTGCCTGCCTGGCAAATAGCAACAGCTGCCAGCCTAATTAGTCAGGGGCTATAAAAGGGCTGGGAAGAAGGAAGCTGGAGGGAGAGTGGGGAAGAAGGAAGCTGAGGGGAGAGGAAGGGAAGAGAGAAAGGGAGTGGCTCTGGTCTGCTGCTTGTAAAGCCTGGCTGAAGCAAATCTATATATAAATAGCAAGGCAGTGATGGGAAAGAGCTATAAATAAAGTGCACTGGTGATTGCTTCCACCTGATAGACCCTGACTGATTTGTGCGGGCAGAAGCAAGAGGGGCCCAGCTGCGCCTCACTAAGGCCCTAACCATGGCTATGCTTCAGAAAAGTGCCATGGGATCTTAAAACAACCTCAGATCATCAGAATTTCAGCTTTCCATCTCATGTGGGAGGCAGCACCTCCTACAGCCCAGTGTTCCTTAATACCATGCTGGTGCGTGCAAAGAAGCACCTTCTAAATCACCAGCATCACTTCTTTCAGCATAGAATTGCTCCTCAGAGCTCTCCCCTCCCAGTATTGACCAGATCTGGCCCTCCTCAGCTTGCGAGCTCTCAGTAGGTCACAGCCAGAGGTGGTAGAAATGCCAGCCCAGCATCAAACAACAACAGCAGTAAGACAGCAGAGGTAGAAATGCAAGTTATAAGACCACTGATGCAAGCCTCGTGTGTCCAAAGTTCAAGGGAGAGGCCCAAAGAAACTCAAAAATGAAAGAAAGTTATCACAAGGCCTCAGTAGCTGGAATTCTGGTGGGAGACATCCCTGCGCCTTGTTGCTACTGAACTGGAGCTCATTCAACTACTGGTGTCTGGGATTTTCTAGCGACACCGGGACTGAGAGAAGGGACGCACGCAGACTACTGTCAACAACTCTGTAAATCACTGAGAGTCCGGGTGGAATTGCTTAAAATTGTTGCTATGACCACTATGTGCCGAGTGATTGTTTCTTTATGCGGTGCAACATCACAAACTGTAGTTGGGTGCTGACTGTTTTTAATTACTTTAAGGCCATGTCTACACTAGCTTCTTCTTCTTCGGCTATCCCTTGATGCGAGGATGACATCTGCCAAGGGGGTTTATTGGTGAGTTTTTAAGTGGCTGAGCAGCCCAATTCTTGCCATGCTGATTTTCCTACAGATGTGACACGTATAATATTCGAGAAGGGGACAAATCGTTGTGCGGGAACTACAGAGGTACTGCCCTCCTCTCTATCGCAGGGAAGATTCTTGCCTGGATCCTACCAAACCGCCTCCTCCCCCTTACCGAGGAACTCCTCCACGAATCACAGTGTGGCTTCAGGCTATCCAGAGGCACAACCGACATGATCTTCGTGGCAGGACAGATTCAGGAGAAGTGCAGAGAGCAACACCAGGAACTGTTCATGGCATTCATCAACCTAACCAAGGCCTTTGACTCTATCAATTGTGATGCCCTATGGAAGGTGCTGTGGTTTGGTGGTCCACAGAAATTCATTTCCATCATCAGACTACTCCATGATGGGATGACTGCCACCATTTTGTGCAATGGCTCAGAGACCGAACCATTCACCATTTGCACCAGCGTCGAGCAGGGCTGTGTCATTGCTCCAACACTCTTCTCCATTTACCTTGCCATGATCCTGATTCTCATTCACGACCGCCTTCCTGACGGAATCGGGATTGAGTACCGTATGGATGGCCAACTCCTCAATCTTCGATGTCTCCAAACAAAATCTAAGATCACGAGAATTGGCATCACTGACCTTCAGTATGCAGATGACTGTGTCATTCTTGCACACACAGAGGCCGACCTGCAAAGCACCCTAAATCTTTTTGCAGATGTCTATCACTGCCTGGGTCTTTCTTTCAACATCAGGAAAAGCAAGGTACTCTACCAGCCCTCACCTGCACAAACTACTCTTCGTATTCCACAAATCACCATCAGTGGAGAACCCCTGGAAAATGTGGACCATTTTCCATACCACATTGACACAGAAATTGAATACAGGATCCAGCACATCTTTTGGAAGACTACTCAAACAAGTCTTCAATGAGAGGGATCTACAAACAGGTACGAAGATCTTGGTTTACAAGGCAGTTGTCATCCCCACCCTTCTCTATAGGTGTGAGACCTGGGTAACCTAGAGACGACAGCTTAAGCAGCTGGAGTGGTTCCGGCAGCGCTGCCTCAGGAGGATTCTCTGGATCAGCTGGGAAGACCGACGCACCAACATCAGCGTTCTCGCTGCAGCCAACATCAGCAGCGTAGAAGCGCAGGTCATGAAATACCAACTCCGCTGGGCTGGCCACTGTGTACGTATGCCTGACACTCGCCTCCCAAAGCAAGTACTCTTCTCTCAGTTAAGTCAGGTAAGAAGGGGTCACGGAGGGCAGCAGAAGTGTTTCAAAGACGTACTGAAAGTACATCTTAAAAAGGGAGGCATCAGCCCAACAAACTGGGAGGACTTGGTGCGGAACAGAACACTTTGACCCCACACTATACACCAAGCCACAGCTCACTTTGAGGAGAACAGACGTGCTCATGGGACGGAGAAGTGACAAAGGAGGAAAGAAAGGGCACAACACTCCAGCCAACCACTATGTCTCCTCCAACACTGTCTACACTAGCACTTATGTTAACAAAATTTTTGTTGCCCAGGGGTGTGAAAAACACACACCCGAGCGACATAACTTTTGCCAGCATAAGCGCTTGTGCAGCCACTTATATAGATCCTTCAGCCACAGTATTTGGCAGTTTACACATTGGTTCTCAAAATAACAAAAGCTGTTAAGACCACATTGTAAATCATAGTACATTTCATTAGAAAATAACTGAAACCCACTGACCAGTTTGAGCAGCACAAAAGAGTGTCTCAAGCTATTACAATTCTATTTCTTTGTGCTCTGGTAGAACTTCAAAAGAAAACCAGCCTCACTAATCCTTTGCAAAATGGAAGAGATTTCTTCTCCAGGCCAAGAGGCTATATGCCAGGAATCAGTCCCGTAAAGAAATCTACAAGGAAAGCACACAGTGGCTTGAGGACTCTGCCTAGCTGCTGACATACGTCCAGCAACAAGAAATTACTATCCCCCTTCTGACTCTGTCTCTTAATATTGCTTGTGAACATCATTTCACATTCACATTGAGATGCTGCAGCATGTGTATTTTTAGGGTATTATATAGCTTCTTAGGCTTTATACCTCCCATCCCCACTTACAGCTCTGTCATGAATGAAACCCTGCTCTATGCGTTTGTTATTTATCATCTTGGTCCTTAGGACCTCCTGTTCTCTGACCTCCTTGCAGCTCAATTCTTCCCCGTTCTGTCTATTCAAAGTTCTGTGGTCAAAAATCATGTTCCTCTCCTGCCATTCTGACCCCATCTCCTCTCTTCTTGAATCCCTTCCTTGGATTCCATTCTTCGTCCCCACCATTAAGGCAAGTTATTCTTCCTATTTGCACAACTCTCCTCTACCTACATTTTTTTCTACACCTCTCTCGCTCCCTACACACTTCTGTCATGCACTTGACATCTACTCCCGAGTTAGACCAAATTTTCAGCCTCAGCATTATTACATGAAGCATCTTTGATGCATCTATCCCTGTAGATAATTGCATCTTGTGATTCACAAAAGATGTACTCTTGGTCCTTGAAGGAGATGTTCTGCTATGTCAGTAAAGGGCCATGAAATGATTTAACATTTTTCCACTCGTGTCAGAAAGCACAATTGTGAGACACAGAATTCTCTCTATATACATTTCCTTGCTGTTTGTAGAATCTTATCCCTGTCTAAGCTAAAAAGCATCACTCGGAAACTGCGTGGGGCCTTGTTGATCTAGTGATCAGAGATGACAGGACAGGAGTTTCGTCAGTGTTTATATTTAAGTCTACAAAGTTCTGAACCTTCTTTCCCCATGAAAAAGAGAGAGAATTCTAAGGCTATAGGAGCAAGTCTTGTATACCTTCCAGCTTCATTTTCTCTTTGGGCCTGATTCAAAGCCTACTAAAACTGATGAGAGTCTTTCCGGTGATTGCAATGAGCTTTGGATCAGACCATTTATTTGTTCATTTCCGCGTCACTGCCTCCTGACATGCTCATTTCCTCCTCCACACGGATTTAAGTCTAGATGGCATGTTATCAAGCTCAGCCTCAATTGTGAGTGTCGTTTGCATAATCAGCCTTGCTCTGCGCTGCTCCTCCTCCTCTGTAAAGACGATGTCTAGTCTCCTTCCACAGACACTGACAAACAAGATTTGTGTTTTTCCTGCTTAGGCCAAAACAAATGTTTTAAGATGTATATTTGGCATCGATCGCAGAGCTCCACAGATCTAGCCAGTGAGGGTAACCCACAATATAAAGACAGTGACTGTGCAGCTACATTGGGAGTCACTGCACTGGCTGCGGGCTCTCAATATAAAGAAGTAGGATCCGGGATTCAGTAGGTGGCGCTCTTCACCAAGTTGCTCCTGAACCAATGCATGAAACCAGTGTTAGAAGACACTGCTGCTGAAGTCCCCTTCTTTCAGGTCATGATAGAGCAGGGGTAGGCAGACTTTTTGGCCCTAGGGCCACATCTGGGTGGGGAAATTATATGCAGGGCCATGAATGTAGGGCTGGGGCAGGAGGTTGGGGTGCAGGGTGTGGCAGGGGGCTCAGGGCAGGGGATTGGGGGCTCAGGGCAGGGGGTAGAGGTGCAGGAGGGGTGTGGCAGGGGGTTAAGGTGCTCAGGGCACGGGGTTGGGGTGCGGGGTACAGGCTCCAGCTTGGCAACGCTTACCTCGAGCGGCTCCAGGGTCGCAGCGGCCTGCAGCGGGGCTAAGGCAGGATAACTGCCTACCCTGGCCCTGTACTGCTCCTGGAAGTGGCCAACATGTCCGGCAGTGGCTCCTAGGGGTGGGGCAGGCAGCTCCGCCACGCGCTGCCCTCGCCTGTGGGTACCACCCCCAAAGCTGCCATTGGCCGCGGTTCCCCATTCCCGGTCAATGGGAGTTGCGGGGGTCAGTGCCTGCAGGCAAGGGCAGCGTATGGAGCTCTTTGTCCCCCTTCCCCCAGGGGCCACAGGGACATGGTGCCGTCCGCTTCCAGGAGCGGCGCAGGGCCAGGGCAGGCAGGCAGCCTGCCTTAGCCCCACTGCACCACAGGGCTGGCAATCCCGCAGGCCAGATTGAAATCCCTGACAGGCCAGATCCGGCCCGCAGGCCATAGTTTGCTTTCCCCTGTGCTAGACGGCCTAATGATTATGGGGCTGACCCAGCTAGGTACTGGGCACCTTCATTCTTCGAGTCAATGGGAGCAGAGAATGCACAGCACCTTCCAGGCATTATATAAAGTAAGACCATTATTATTCAAAGCCAGGTCAGTGCAGCATCTTCCTCTTTAAGCAGAAAGTGTGTATACCGGAGATATAAATGGAAGACATGCTTTGCGTGTGACTGTGGTATGGTGTTTTAGGGTGATATGCCACAGCTGTCATATTACAACTCTGCTGATTAATGCAGCTAAATTTGCATATTAATCAATATACTCAATGACTGGGAGTAAAAAAAAAATCTGCAGAGTCTTTACTACACATCTGGGCAATTCATATATATATATTTTTTTAATCAAATGAGGCCGTTCTGCCAACATGCAGGAAATGCAAAGTTAATGACTAGGGCCCTACCAAATTCACGGCCACGAAAAACACGACACGGACTGTGAAATCTGGTCTCCCCCCATGAAATCTGGTCTTTTGTGTGCTTTTACCCCATGCTATACAGATTTCACGGGGAAGACCAGTGTTTCTCAAATTGGGGGGGCCTGACCCAAAAGGGAGTTGCCGGGGTGGGGGGTCACAAGGTTATTTTAGGGGGGGTCGTGATATTGCCACCTTTACTTCTACGCTGCCTTCAGAGGTGGGCAGCCAGAGAGCGGCGGCTGTTGGCCAGGTGCCCAGCTCTGAAGGCAGTGCACCGTCAACAGCAGCGCAGAAGTAAGTTTGGCAATACCGTATCATGCCACCCTTACTTCTGCGCTGCTGTCTTCAGTGCTGGGCGACCGGAGAGTGATAGCTGCCGACTGAGGGCCCAGCTCTTCAGGCAGCAGCACAGAAGGAAGGGTGGCAATACTATACCAGGCCATCCTTACTTCTGTGCTGCTCCTGGCAGTGGCTCTGCCTTCAGAGCTGGGCTCCCAGCCAGCAGCCACCGCTCTCCAGCTGCCCAGCTCTGAAGGCAGCGCGGCCACCAACAGCAGTGCAGAAGTAAGGGTAGCAGTACCGTAACTCCCCCTAAAATAACCTTGAGACACCCCCTACCCGACAACTCCTTTTTTGGGTCAGGACCCCTACAATTACAACACTGTGAAATTTCAGATATAAATAGCTAAAATCATGAAATTTACAATTTTTAAAATCCTTTTACCATGAAATTGACCAAAATAGACGTGAATTTGGTAGGGCCCTATTAATGACACATCCAAACAAGGATGAAATGAATGCACTTATTTAATATAAAAATCTGACATACATCAGAGTCCCTGAATATCCAAAAGGCAAAGAGGAAGGCACAAGGGGATGGTTCAGTTTAAGCACAGTATTTGGAATACATAGCTGCATGACTCACATTAATGTTATTCTTCATTCCCAGTATATTATGCCAGAAATCTAGTCCAAGGCAAAGTTAAAAAGTACGAATGAGAGTCGGTGTGAAAGGGGGAAATGTGAGCTCCCACGTGATGCTCATGTACAAAGAAGCTAAGTAATCAAGATGAAAGAAAACATAGCTGCAGGCACAGAGCACAAGGAAGTTGTGGCATAAAGGACAACAAACAGGACCTCCGCCAGTGTGTAGAAGGAGGGGCAACAGGGACAGCATAATTCTCAATCAATGAGCTAGGGCAGGGATTCACTGGGCAGTGTATAACAGGTCATGAACGATGAGTTTTTGTGAACAGGATCCTGGACTGGGACTAAGGAGAAATTGATTCTCCTGGCTCAGCCCCAGACTTCCTGTGTGACCTTGGGCAAATTTCTTAATCTGATCTGCGGGGCAGAGGACTTCAATCTCCAGAACTATCACCTTCCACCAGCATTACATCCACTTTCAGAAAGAGAAATAAGAGTTCTTACTTGTTTCACCAGGAGCACTTGGATCAGAGGAAAAGAAGAGGACATCGATAAGATTGCATGCTGGACCCGAGTGATACTGTGTTAGTGTGTTTAAAGCTCTGTCAAAGAAGAGAATATAAAGGTTGAAAATTTGAAGGGGACTCCTTCAGAAGCTCCTGATCATCCAGAAACCCTGGTAAGCAACACTAACATTCCCTCCCTCACAGGGCACTCTTAGTGTCTAACCATCTAGACATGGACCCAAGCCACAAAGTTCAAATCTGAAGTGGGACTTTCCCAAGGCTGTTCAGGCCTGAGGGCTTAGTCTGGGCCCCTCTCCACTAACAATTGGCTCCTCAATTTGGTTTTCAAGCGAGAAGCTGTCCTTCTGGGCCTTCGCGCCTCCCACTAGCCACACAGAGACCCGGCATGTGAATAAACTTCCCATTCTAAAAAGGGCAACTGTCATGAATTGTAGTGCAGGCAGGTGTCAGAGCACCTAGGCCTGCATTAAGATTAACAGGGTACAGCTTCAGTGGCTGGAGTATTACACATACAAGTCCCATGAACAATGGGGACCGTGCAACTAATACCTCAGTGGTACTCGCTGAAGCAGTACCTCACGAGGTATAGCCCAGTATTATTTTGCACAGTGTCTCTCACAGAAGCTGCATCTGAAAATGCTTTATAGAGATAAATAAGCTAACCACAGAGTTACACAACGACAGACAGAGAAAAATTATAAGGTACAGTGAGACGGAAAGGATGGGTTTTCAGACGAGATCCTAAAACAAGATGGAGAGATAATGAGGTGGAAGGGGGAGGGGGGAGTTCCTGGCGGCAGAAGCTGTAGCAGAGAAGCTCTCCCTTGAGGAGAAGCGAGACTGTACATAAGGACAGAGAGGGAACGTGGTAGTGGGAGGAGAGAGAGGAATCAGATCAGTGAGGTAAACTAAGGCAAGTCCGGGGGCAGGAGGCGGGGGTTCCTAAAAAGGCAAAGCAGTTTTGAACTGGATCCTGAACTGAATGAGCCGCCAGGGGAGTTGTCTGAGGGTGTGAGTGATATGGAAGGTGGGTAGCAACTTACTTTTTCAGCCTCTTGTAGGTGACATCATTGGCTAGCTTCAGCAGGCGGTAGGAATTCTCTTGGCCCAAGCTCAATAGGCCATCTCCAGACTCCTCAAAGGCAACGGTAACCGATTTGGGGGTTATGCGGGTCACAATTCCTGTGGAAAGTGGATCACCCTGACCAGCAGATTCATAAAGACCCACAATGTCACCTGCAAAAACAAGCCATGGCAAAGAACAAAACTCAGTGCACAACAGGCCTAATGCTGTTCACAAGCCAACACAGATGAGGCCTCAAGAGGAGCCCCCGTGAGGAGACAGTGAGCCAGTCCTCCAGCTGGTGTAAATCAGCATAGCCCGTTGAAATCAGAGGACTCCTGCCAATCTACACCCACGAGGATCTAGCACTTTTGTTCACCACCAGGTTTAAACTTGTATCAAACTCCAAGGAAAGGACTTCTCCTTCTCTTAGATGACAGAGGGCCACTCCTTAAAGCAGGGGTGGGCAAACTTTTTGGCCCAAGGGCCACATCTGGATGGGGAAATTGTATGCAGGGCCATGAATGTAGGGCTGGGGCAGGGGGTTGTGGTGCGGGGGTGTGGGAGGGGGTGCGGTGTGCAGGAAGGGGCTCAGGGCAGGGGGTTGGGGTGCAGGAAGGGGAGCGGAGTGCAGGAGGGGGCTCAGGGCAGAGGATTGGGGTGCAGGAGGGGAGTGGCAGGGGGCTCAAGGCAGGGGGTTAGGGGGCGAGGTGCAGGAGGGGTTCAGGGTGCAGGCTCTGGCCCAGCACCGCTTACCTCGAGCGGCTCCAGGGTGGCAGTAGCATGCAGCGGACCTAAGGCATGTTCCCTGCCTGCCCTGGCCACGCGTTGCTCCCGGAAGTGCGGATGTGCTGCTCCCATGCGCTGCTCCTGGGGGTGGGCAGGCGGCTCTGCCGCACACCGCCCTCGCCTGCAGGTACCACTCCTGAAGCTGCCATTGGCCGCGGTTCCCCATTCCCGGCCAATGGGAGTTGCGCGGGGTGGTGCTTGCAGGTGAGGGCAGAGCATGGAGCGCTCTGCCCACATCCCCCAGGGGTTGCAGGGACGTGGTGCCAGCCGCTTCCAGGAGCGGTGTGGGGCCAGAGCAGGCAGGGAGCCTGCCTTAGCCCCGCTGCGCTATGGGGCTGGCAATCCCATGGGCCAGACTGAAAGCTCTGACAGGCCGCATCCAGCCTGCAAGCCATAGTTTGCCCACCCCGCCTTAAAGCAACAACCCAGCCACATACCCCTTCCCTTTCACCTCCTCTTTCATTTCCCCCTCCTAAAATATTGATTCATTATGGGATACATTCTGCCCTGCACAATGAGAAGTGTTCAGACACTAGTAATCCCCAAACCAACTGCGCTGGACTTCATCTTCTGTGCCATAGACCAGCAGCAAAGTGCTAGCCAGGACTCAGGGAAATGATGTGCATTTACAAGGCTCCGGGGGGTTGGGGGGAGGGCTTTTCTGAAAGCTCTTGTTTCTCTGAACTTCAGACAGTTTATTGCAGACAGCCTTTTTCTTTACAATGCCTGAGAGGACATGACATTGTGCTCCTTCCAAATTACTGCTCTGCTGTATGTCAGCTGTTAGGGCTAAAAAACGAATGAGCGAGACCTGACATTTAGATGGAATCGTAGTTCATTTTAGCTTAGAGATGGGCCTCTGCTGATCAAGCTACTTGGTTTAATTATGAAATGGTGGTTTAGCGAGATGGATGTCTGCCAAGAAAGCAACTTAGCTACAACTACTAGGTCGAGTCCATCTAAAATTATATTTTTGAATCATGAGCTACAAGAAGTTCTAGTTAATAAGACCTATTAAATCTTACTTTAAAATGATTCCATACTTATAATTTACCACTGCAACTGTGTCATTCCTCTTTGAATAGTATTGATATATGCCATTTTTTGCCCCTGTGGCAAGACACAGATTTATGCCAAGTCGTTTTAATTTCAAAGGTTCCTCTGTGGGTTGGAGTCAGGCTGAAATAAAAATTTTTAATTAAACTCTAAAGTCCGTCTTTGAAATAATACTAAAAAAGCAGGGTTGTAATCAGAAGAAGGTCTGTGCTCCCATGTTTAGTCAACAGATCTGCTTCCTCTGGAGTAGACCATGCCATGGAGGTACAGCCCTGCTCCTCTCATGTGCTGGTCCTGCACTGTGGGTCAGTACAGTGGAATTGAAAGGCCAGTACACACTGTCCCTCCATCCTCAGAGGAGAAGGAGGAATCAGTCCTTGTGCTCAGGGACAGCAATTCTGCAAGAGGAGGGGAGAAGGTGCCTTGAGCGCTACATCTTCCCCAGGTGCACATGGGGCACCCAGTCACAATCTGGTTATTCAGATTCATAGATTGCACAGCCAGAAGAGACAGCTGGGATTATCTAATCTGACCTCTTTTATAACACAGGCCATAGGACTTCCCCAAAATAATTCCTAGAAGATCTCTTTTAGAACATCATCCAATCTTGATTTAAAAATTACCAGTGATAGAGAATCCACCACAATCCTTGGTAAATTGTTCCAGTGGTTGATAACTCTCACTGTTAAAAATTTACACCGTATTTCTAGTCTGAATTTGTCTAGCTTCAACTTCCAGCCATCTGGGTGTTCAAGTCGCATCTAATTATTTCACAAACAAATCCAAGTTTTTACAGATGTTAGCACATAAAGCCGATTATGGGAGAACAAACTGGATTCTAGCCTTCCTCGTGCAGCACCAACAAAATCACCAGCTAAACTCTGACTGCCCTTGTAGCTTCTTTTGTACTGACAGTGATGTACAGTGAGAGATGGATAGAAAGAAAGAACAGAGTCTGATTTGCTGATCCCAGGCTGAGCTGGGAAGGTAAAATTCATCTTTTGAATTGCAAGATGAACAAATTTGATCTAGAAGGCAATGGGCTAAAGATCTCATACTTCTAAAGCACCTTTTATTCCGAAGGAGATCAAAGTGTTCCACAAACTTAAATTAACATCAAATGATACACTTCTCCCACCTCTGAAAAGCAGCCACCACAGGGGAGAAATGAAGCAACCTTATACAATAATTCAGGACAAGAAGAGAGCAATCCACGTTCCAGTTAGAACAAAGGGACAGTTTTAGTAAGCAGAATGTAATTACCTGAACTGGGCGTTTGGCCAGAACAACAGTGGCAACTGCTTTTTTGACGGAAGCTGTGAGATTTTTAACAAAAGAGATCAGGGACTCTTTTTCATATTTTATCTAATCCTCCCAACCCTATACGGGGGCACTGATTCAGGAGATGGGTCTCTTCCTTCTGATTCACCAGCACCACTTCCTGTTGCACCCTAAGTGTTCCTACAAGGTCTCCCATCTGAGCACTGAACTGGCTCAACCCCGCTTAGTGATCTGATGAGCAGAAGGTGGCATGGCTGCAGGCGGAGAATAATATCCACCTTTTGTAACTGGAGACATAACTCTGAGTTACAGATAGGGTTGCCAAACCTCCCGGATTGTCCTGGAGTCTCCAGGAATTAAAAGAGTAATCTTTAATCAAAGATTATGTCATGTGATGAAACCTCCAGGAATATGTCCAACCAAACTTGCCAACCCTAGTTACAGACAGCACTGGGCATTTATTTTACACCACTGAGTAATGCAGCACAGGCAAACCTTTACCAGATGGTGATTACATACCAAAGGTGGCCTTTTATAGACAGAATAATTCCATATTACAACTGAGGCCCATAATATTATACCCATCCATATGGCACTGCCCATATGAGCGACACTTAAAATCTCCCAGTGACCATATGACCTTCTTGGCTTAGACATAAAGGGACAGATTTGCAAAGGCATTTAGGCACTTAAGATATAGATAGATTCTTAGTGAGATTTTACATGAGTGCCTAAATGGGTTAGGTGTCTAACTCACTTAGGCACTTCTCACTGGGAACCTATCTGCATCTTTAGGTGCCTAAATACCTTTACAAATTTGACTCAAAGAGGATGAGTTCAAGAGAGTTTTTGCAATGGGACAAATTTTAAAATGAGAGCATCTCCCAGCCCAGCACTGTCTATGTTCCCTATGCTCTTATGGACAAGATGTACGTTTTTATAAATGTGGTTTCTCCTGCTGTTTTATCCTGCGATGATGTCATAACCCCGGGATTATGACAAGACAGAACCTTTGCACCAGAAAACACTCTGTGTCAACAATTCAGCAAAATGACACAAGAGATAGGGAAGCGTAATTACCATTGTACAAGACACTGGGGAGACCTCATCTGGAATACTGTGTGCAGTTCTGGTCTCCCATGTCACTTGCTGGTTTGAACTAGAGTAAGTGGTGAATTCTCTGTAACTTGAAGTCTCTAAATCAAGATTTGAAGGTTTCAGTAACTCTGCCAAAGGTTATGGGAATATTGCAGGAGTGAGTGGGAGAGGTTCTGTGTGGCCTGCAACATGCAAGAGGTCAGCCTAGATGATCATGATGGTCCTTTCTGGCCTTGAAGTCTAGGAGTCTATAATGGATTGGGAAGAAGCAAGGCCCTTTTTCTATAGATTCAACATATAGTGATTAGGTGTTTCTCCTCTTTTAGCCTCAATTGTTCAGCCTTTTCAAAAATATTAATAATACAAAGGATATTACAAAAATACATTATTAACCTTTCATCTTACATCCTTATCAGCAATAGAAATGTTGCATACCAGGCCCAAAGCTGTTACAGGGCAGCTCCGCCTCTGGATCATATTTTCTAGGCTGAAACGTTACAAGTAGCCGTCCGTACAGCCCAGTTCTTTGACTTGCTACCTGCAGTTTGAGCAAGCAGACCCCTCTGCGCTGGAGTTCTTTCAGGAAGATGCTTTCCCGCCATGCCCTGGAAAACACACACACAGGCACTGCGATGCTTTGCAAGGAGATAGTACCAATTCAAACTTTCAAATACTAAAAGAGTAGACCAGGAGAGAGATGGGGGGAGAAAGAGACCTCAGCAAAAAAAATACAGTAAAGGGCTGGTGTAGACACAGTTTTTGTACCAATTTAACTATATTGGTTTAATATAGCTTACTTCTGGAAATATGCCTACCAGCACATGCACCTTTATACCAGTATTACAGCCTCAACACTCGGGGGTTGCAACAATTTGACTATGTCAGTACAAATCAGTACAGAAACCTGCGTGTAGCACAACCTTTGGAATCAGCTGTGTGGGATTGAGGGGGAGGACTGGCAAGCAAGCTTTAGAAGACTCACAAAACTGAAGTTAAGGTTGTACAAAATAAAGGCTAAATTGTGTCTTTAAGCATAGGAGTGTCGTATAAACTGCACTGCCTCAGGAGTTACCCTAGAGGGCAATGAGCCTCAGGCCTTGTCAACGTTAGAAAGAATTAACTGGTATAGCTATACACATGAAGCGCATCTGTGCAGCTGTAGGGCTTACGTGTAGACACCCCCTCTGCTGACAGGAGGGGTTCTCCTGTCAGCACAGGAAATCCATGTCCCCTAGAGGCTATAGCTAGGCCAACAGAAGAATTTTTTCATCGACCTAGTGCTGGATTTCTCACACCCCTGTGAGACGTAGTTAAGCCTACCTGATTTTCTAGTTTAGACCAGGCTTAAGGGTATGTCTCCCATTAAAATGCTACAGTGGCACAGCTGTGGATTTTTCACACCTAATGTAGACCAGCCCCAGGACTTTTGCCAGCATAGCTATGTCAGTTAAGGGGTAATTTCCGCCCCCACACTCCTACAGACATAGTTATACCAGAAAAACCTTTAAGTGTAGACAGGCCTCAGTCATCCTCAGAGGCACATTCCCCTCCAGCTCCCCTCTTGTCCTGTGAGAGGAGTGCAGTGGGTTAGTATGTGTTTGTATATACACACAAACTGTACCACTTTAACTATACCACTACAGTTAAAGCGGTATAGTCCTCCTAGTCCAGATGGTTAGAGCAGTATAAAGATGCCTTGTACCAGCACAGTTTATTCCCATAAGAGAAGGAGAATCAGCTACACTGCTATAAGGCATCTTTATACTGGTCTAACTGCACCCATAATCACTGTTGTGATTTAACTATTTCAGGAGATAAAAATCCACACTTCTAACCAAAATAATTAAATTGGTACAAAAACTATGTGTAGACCAGGCCTAAGGGTATGTCTACACTACAGCCTACATCAGCATAACTTATATCGCTCAGGGATGTGACTAAACCACCCCCAACCGACATAAGTTACATCGACGTAAGCGCTTGTGTGCACCGTGCTATGTTGGCAGGAGAACTTCTCCCCCAACATAGCTCTTCTGCCATTCGCTGAGGTGGTTTTATTCGTCTTCACCAGACTGCTTGCCTATACACACAGCATATGATTATACCCCCTGTGCCAACTCAGGTGTGCAGCACCCATTTATTTCGTCACACCTGGTCTCAACATCTGGTAGCCCACAGACAAATGGAAGAGGGGTTCTTTACTCCTCCTTACTTCCCTATGTGAACCTATAATCCAAGTCACAATCTACCCTTTAGCAATTACAAAACCTCAGAGCATTTTATTTAAAAACAAAAAGCCTAGATATTTTAAATTAAAGGAAAAAAATAACTGGAAAGTATTTAAATACAAAGCTAAGTATGCTAAACCACCTTAAGTACACCCCTGTATACCACCAGCCTGTTCCTAATATAATGAGAGCTTCCAGATATTCTAAAAACCAAAAGATGCTTTCTTTTCTTTTTTTTTTGGTGGAAAACACATCCTGACTGGTTATTTTGTACAATTCAAATCATCTCGTGGTATTTGGGCATCTTAGTTTTATACCTGTGGACATCTTAAACTCCACGTAAGCACACAAATCAGATTAGCATTTATAGTACAGGGTATGTTACCAAACTATTTTGAGACTCTGTTGGTGTTCATGGACATATCAGCCCCAATCCTGCAAATGCACCCTAAATTTTACTTGCATGAGCAGCTGTATGGAAATGAATGGGACTACTCACAGTAGTAAACTTAACGAAGAGCCCTTGTGGCACCTTAGAGACTAACAAATTTATTTGGGCATAAGCTTTCGCGGGCTAAAACCCACTTCATCAGATGCAACATACAGACTAACACAGCTACCCCTCTGAAAGTAGTAAACTTGAGTACGTGCATAAACTTTTGCAGAACTGGGGGCATAATCCATGAGACACACAGTTCCAGTCTTTCTAACGTTTACTTACTTTTTTTAAAAGTTCAATGAAAGTTCTTTGGAGTTTTTTTCCCCTCTTAAAAACAGCTATGTCTTTACATCCTCAACTCCACTTTGGGGATGGGAACTAAGTTATTATGTACCCTTGTCTTATATTTAGATTGTAATGCCTTTGGGGCGGGGACTATCTTTTTGTCCTGTGTTTGTACCTCACCTAGCACAATGGGGCCCTGGTCCATGACTGGGGCTCCTAAGCAGTATTGCAATACAAATAAATAGTAATGACTACTACCAAATCAAGGCTAAGGCCTGCACCTGCAAATGCTTATACATGAGTCATCGCACTGAGGTCAGTGGGATGACACACACAGCTAGACAGTCGCAGGATCATAGCCCAAACCTACAGTTTCTACATTACATTTGTAACTCACACAAACAGGTCCTGTCGGCATGCACTGGCCCTTTCTGTGTAAAAAGTTTTTAAAAAGCAAAAAGTAAGGTATAAACATTGATTTCAACTAGATGACACACACCTACATGTTTACAGGATCACGGCCTAAAAAAATAATTTGTATATTTTGAAATTTGTATATATGCAGACTTGCATCCTTTTGTCCTGATTATTATTTGTATTACCATAGTGCCTAGGAGCCTTCCACATGGACCATTGTGCTAGGTTCTGTACAAACACAGAACAAAAAGATTGCCCCAAGGCAATAACAATCTAAGTATAAGATAAAAGATGGATACAAACAGAGACAGATGGGGAGAGGGGTAGCAGGAAACAGCGACACTGCACTAGTCAGCATGATAGGTGGTGGTCTCTGCAGACCACCAGCCTAACCATTGTCAAGTTTTTAGCAGGCCTCCTGGCAAAAGACAGTCCTGAGGAGGGATTTGAAAGTGGATAATGAAGTAGCTTTGAGGATGGGAAAAAGCATGAAGGTGCTTGTTTGAAAACTTAAGAAGTGGGCAAAGGAGGCTTGCATCATGGACCGACTAGAGGTGAAAGTCAACAGTGCAATAGCAAACAAGAGATGATAAGCAGGGTGGGGACTGACCATGAAGGGCCTTGAAATTTAAGGCAAGCAGTTTATGATTGAGGTGATAATGACTGTTACCTTAATGTAAAGGTCTTGCTCATTGCACTGTTTGTTTGTTTTCATTAAATCAATTAAAAGACATTGCTAAAATAAAGAAATTAAAGTTCATTCCTTCCTCTGAGTCTTTCAGCATGTTTTGTTTTTCCTCTGACTGCATGGGAGGTAATTTCTACATTAGAGAAATTTAAGGAGAAATTCGCATCAGGCTAAGTTTCCTTAAATTCCCAGATGTAGACAAGCCCCCAGATTGCTGTCCTTGGAGACCTTTATTGGTGTGTCTACAAAGCAACAAGCCCCTAGTATTTAACATAATTATTTAATTACATACCAACAACCCACAAGCAAACAAAACTCTGCTAAAAGAAAACTAATTAAGTTGCGAAGTCAAGCATTCAAAAGTTTACAACATTCTTTTAATTTTCTTTTCTTTTTTAAAAAAATTATTAAATCATATTTTATAATGGGAAGTGTTGGGCAACCTTAATATAGGGGCTGATACCAGCCACTCATGTCTACACCCTTCTGAGTGGCAAGCACAGAATTCCATTATAATAGGGTCAGTGCTGGGATCCACAAGAGTCTGTGGATGCTGCAGGCAGAGTTGCAGGACCAGGTGGTTATGAGACTGGGGGTTGGGGGGAGCATCTACTGTCCCAAGTAGCTAATAAGGTGGGTGGGGGAGGGTAATGTCGGATTGTGGGGCTATAAGGTTACAAGGGAGGGGTCCCCAGAGAGGATGGTGGAGTTTCCTGGATCTCACAGGGATTGGGAGGCCCCAAAAGGAGGAGGTGGGGTTCTTTATACGGGATGATGGGGGGGGTCTCCATAGGGGACAGTGGGGGCCCCTAGATTTCATTGGGGTGGGGGTCACTCACACTAGGGGTATCAGAGGTTCCTGGGGCTCCATAAGGGTCGGGTGGGGAGTCCTGGATCTCATCGGGGATGGTGAGGGTTGCTGGCTCCCCGCAAGGGTCGTTACAGGGGACGGTGGGGGTCTCCATAAGGGACGGGGGGGTTCCGGGGTCCCGTGAGGCTGGGGGACGCCGTGTCTCCGGCGGGGCGGGACCCCAGCCCCGGTACCTGGTCTCCTGGATCTCGGCCTCTCTCTCCTCCTGCAGCAGCTCCAGCTGCCGGGACACGAAGTCCGGCACCGCCGCCATGGGGGCGCGGGCCCGGGGCCTCCTGCAGCCGCCGCTTGGGCCGGGGCTGCGTTCCCGGCCGGCCCGGTGCGCCCTCACTCCGGCTCCCCCGGCTTCCGGCTCCGGCGGGCGGGATGATGGCGGCGGCGGCGGCCTGCGGGCGGCTCCTGGGCCCGGGGCGGCAGCGGGCGGGCCCCGCGGCAGGTGAGACCCGGCGGCGGCGGGGGGGGCCTCTGGGGTTTTGCTCCCCGCCCCGCGCTGCGGTTAACGCGGGGTCGGCTGCACCCCAGCGCCGGGCCCCTGCCCTGATGTCGGATTGTGCCGGGCCCCGGTGTGCTGGGCGCGCTGCAAGGCCGGGAGGGAAAGTCCGTCGCTGGCAGGGCTGTATCGGGGCAGTCCCGGAATTCGGGGCGTTTTCTTCTCTGGGCACCTGTGACAGCCCCCCGCTGTCCCGCTCGCTGTCCGGTCACCCCAGTCCCTGCCCCGGGGAGCTCGCAGCCTGAGTGCGGGTGTCCGCCGTGCAGGGACGGGCACTCGCCCGGGCCGGCTCAGGGGCTAGCGGGTTGCCCTGTGTGGGGTGGGGATGGACTTCCCCGCTCTCCTCCCCACACACACACGGGCGCGTATTTTGGGGAAGTTCTGGGGCCTGTGTCACCCAGGACCGAGATCAGACTAGATGGTCACAGGGGTCCCTTCTGGCTTTGGCGTCAGTGAAGGGTCAGATTGGCAGTGGCTGTTGCCGTTGGGTTGTGTTACCCGCACCTTCTCCCCCACGGTTTCTTTCCAGTGTGTGGGTGCGGTTAACTTGCCAGGATTATCTGGGTGTATCTCACTTAATCATTTCCCTGCCATTGTGGGGGCCTCAGGCACTGGTGCACCCCCCTCTCTCTTGTTCTCTGCCTGTGGCACATAATAGTTTAGCCTCCTGTAGGCTGTAATACTTTGGTCTAATTGAATCAGTTGGGTTTGGTGTGTGGGTATTGGGTGGTATTGGTGGCCTGTGATGTACAGACTGTCTGGTGGTCCCTTCTGGCCTTTAACTGTGTCACAGCTGGCCGGGCTTCAAAAAAGTTAGGACTTGTCTACATTGGAAAGTTGTAACATGTTAACCATTCCAGTATAGTTAAGACTCTCTTAGCATGAATGCAGTTGTATCCCTATGCTGGTGCTTTATAGCAGCATAGCTATTCCCATACAGGAAGGGGAATAAGCTGTATCAATGTAAGATCCCTTTATGCTAGTTTAATTGTGTCCACACTGGGGAGTGTACTTGTATAACTTTAATTTTAAAAAAATCCCTAACTGAAATAATTGCGCCAGTACAAAAACTTGATAGCTACAAGTTTGAAAAAGGAAATGGTGTTGATGTAATAGACTTCTATAAAGTATTTGACTTTGTACCACATGGCATTAAGAAACAAGAATGGTACAAAATCAACATAGTACATGTTAAATGGATTAAAAACTGGCTAATTTACAGGTAATTGTAAACAGGGAATCATCAGGCATGGGTGTGTTTCTTGTGGGGTCCTGGAGGGATGGGTTCTTATCCCTACACTATTTAACATTTTTACCAGTGACCTGGAAAAAAAAAATACCGTAAAATCATCACTGATATAATTTGCAGATGATACAGAGATTGGGGAAGTGGTTAATAATGAAGATGAGGGTCACTAATTCAGAGCAATCTGAATCACTTGGTAAGCTGGGCTCAAACAAACAGTGTGCATTTTGACAGGTTTCAGAGTAACAGCCGTGTTAGTCTGTATTCGCAAAAAGAAAAGGAATACTTGTGGCACCTTAGAGACTAACCAATTTATTTGAGCATGAGCTTTCGTGAGCTACAGCTCACTTCATCAGATGCATACCGTGGAAACTGCAGCAGACTTTATATGTACACAGAGAATATGAAACAATACCTCCTCCCACCCCACTGTCCTGCCGGTAATAGCTTATCTAAAGTAATCATCAGGTTAGGCCATTTCCAGCACAAATCCAGGTTTTCTCACCCTCCACCCCCCCACACAAATTCACTCTCCTGCTGGTGATAGCCCATCCAAAGTGACAACTCTTTACACAATGTGCATGATAATCAAGTTGGGCCATTTCCTGCACAAATCCAGGTTCTCTCACTCCCTCACCCCCCTCCAAAAACCCACCCCCATACACACACAAACTCACTCTCCTGCTGGTAATAGCTCATCCAAACTGACCACTCTCCAAGTTTAAATCCAAGTTAAACCAGAACATCTGGGGGGGGGGGGGGGTTAGGAAAAAACAAGAGGAAATAGGCTACCTTGCACAATGACTTAGCCACTCCCAGTCTCTATTTAAGCCTAAATTAATAGTATCCAATTTGCAAATGAATTCCAATTCAGCAGTTTCTCGCTGGAGTCTGGATTTGAAGTTTTTTTGTTTTAAGATAGCGACCTTCATGTCTGTGATTGCGTGACCAGAGAGATTGAAGTGTTCTCCGACTGGTTTATGAATGTTATAATTCTTGACATCTGATTTGTGTCCATTTATTCTTTTACGTAGAGACTGTCCAGTTTGACCAATGTACATGGCAGAGGGGCATTGCTGGCACATGATGGCATAAATCACATTGGTGGATGTGCAGGTGAACGAGCCTCTGATAGTGTGGCTGATGTTATTAGGCCCTGTGATGGTGTCCCCTGAATAGATATGTGGGCACAATTGGCAACGGGCTTTGTTGCAAGGATAAGTTCCTGGGTTAGTGGTTCTGTTGTGTGGTATGTGGTTGTTGGTGAGTATTTGCTTCAGGTTGCGGGGCTGTCTGTAGGCAAGGACTGGCCTGTCTCCCAAGATTTGTGAGAGTGTTGGGTCATCCTTTAGGATAGGTTGTAGATCCTTAATAATGCGTTGGAGGGGTTTTAGTTGGGGGCTGAAGGTGACGGCTAGTGGCGTTCTGTTATTTTCTTTGTTAGGCCTGTCCTGTAGTAGGTAACTTCTGGGAACGCTTCTGGCTCTATCAATCTGTTTCTTTACTTCCGCAGGTGGGTATTGTAGTTGTAAGAAAGCTTGACAGAGATTTTGTAGGTGTTTGTCTCTGTCTGAGGGGTTGGAGCAAATGCGGTTGTATCGCAGAGCTTGGCTGTAGACGATGGATCGTGTGGTGTGGTCAGGGTGGAGGCATGCAGGTAGGAATAGCGGTCAGTAGGTTTCCGGTATAGGGTGGTGTTTATGTGACCATTGTTTATTAGCACTGTAGTGTCCAGGAAGTGGATCTCTTGTGTGGACTGGACCAGGCTGAGGTTGGTGGTGGGATGGAAATTATTGAAATCATGGTGGAATTCCTCAAGGGGTTCTTTTCCATGGGTCCAGATGATGAAGATGTCATCAATATAGCGCAAGTAGAGTAGGGGCTTTTTAATACATTTTAATACAGCCATATGTAAAGTCATCCATCTAGGAACAAAGATTGAAAGCCATACTTATACGATGGGGAACTCTGTCCTGGGAAGCTGTGACTCTGAAAAGAATGGATAATCAGCTGAACAGATGCATATATTAGTTGTCACACCCTGGTGAAATCTCCAGACTAGCTCGATATTGGCACCATTTCCTGATTCTTAAACCTGCTGCCTAAGGCAGTCACATATTGCCCATACACGTTACTCGTAGGTGGACCACATAGCACTTGGGTCCTGCCATAGGCAATTGTGTATGACAGACACAGCACCTCTGCCAGAATCACTAGTACTCAGGGCTTGAAAAAGTGAGTGGCAAGCTTGGGTGGGTGAAAGAGGAGATCTATACCATCAATTTCTAAAAAACTTATGATTTCATCAAAAATAAAGGGTGTGCAGCCCTAATTACCTTCCAATTATAGACCAATGCCAGTTGTCTTCCTGAGTCTGCAGGCAAACAGCTTGAGTGCCCCTTGATGCTTAGCCTTGGCTAACAGCACCAGAGTAAAATTAACAAAGATTCTGGTTGGGTTTTTTATTTGCTATTCAGAACTCTGTAGGCCTGAGTGGTATATTCAAGAATTATGTCAGTTTCATGCTGCTGGTGCTCCGAAAAACTATGTAGTGCAGCAGAGGCAAGCACCAGAGATTTTTGCAGGGGAACAAGACATAAAGAGAGTCTGGTGAGGAGTAAAGTAGCAGTGACCATCCTCACAGCAGCCAACAGGAAATGGCACTTCACATTTCTGAGACATCTACTAGCTAGAGTTTGTCATAAAATATGGAGCCCTTAAGCAAAATTCAGGGACAGCAGTCTGGTAGCAGTCCCATCAAATGGGAGAGGTTGAGCTGAACGTGTAGATGTGGCCAGTAGCAGGATGCTTGTGAAAGCACTTTGAGATCTACTAATGCAAAACACTATACGAAGAGCTAAGTGTGATTATCTGAATAAGCTGCCTGCCTCATGAGCTTTAAATCCAGACCTACATTTGATTTGTGCTACCAGTTGGTTATAATAATAATCAAAAGCAGAGTGCATAGTCTAGAATCATTATGTTTATTTGGTTGTAACGGGCCCTTTCCAGACATATGTATTTATTGCACTGTGGAGGGTGAGGGAAGGAGGCAACGCAACTTCCAACATTCCTCAAAAGCAGCTGCTTAAAGGAGCTGTGCAAACACTTTCTTTTAACTAAGCAAACAACTTCAGAGACAGCTTCTTTTCCGTTCAGTTGCTGTCTTTCTTATTTACTAGCCCAGTTTTCCAGGGTTAGGCCCTCCCTGTTAATTAGAAATTGTGCAGGTCTAGTTCCTTTCCAAAGAAAATATCTCCAATGTTGTGACTGCAAAAAGGAAATTAAAATAATTGCCCATCAGAAAGCAACCCTTCTGTTAGGGGATTTTCATTAATCTCTCTGGATATTTGGTCACATTAATGATGATCCTCCATTCCACTCTTCCTTTGCCATTTCAGTTGCTCATTGTCAAGAGCAGGGGTGGGCAAACTTTTTGGCCTGAGGGCCACATCTGGGACTAGAAATTGTATGGCAGGCCATGAATACTCACAAAATTGGGGTTGCAATGCAGGAGGGGTTGAGGGCTCTGGTTGGGGGTGTGGGATCTGGGATAGGACCAGAAATGAGAAGTTCAGGGTGGAGGTGGTGAGGGCTCTGGCTGGGGGTGTAGGCTCTGGGGTGGGCCTGGGGATGAGGAGTTTGGGGTGTAGGAGGGCTCTCTGGAATGGGACCAAGGGGTTCAGAGGGCAGGCTGGGGCAGGGGTTGGGGTGCAGGCGTCAGCTGGGGGTGCGGGCTCTGGGGTAGGGCTGGGGATGAGGGGTTTGGGGTGCAGGAGGGTGCTCCAGGCTGGGATCAAGAGGCTCAGAGGGCAGGAGGGGGATCAGGGGTTTGGGGCATGGTGGGTGGTGAGGGGGTGCAGGCTCCGGGCAGCACTTACCTCAAGCGGCTCCCAGAAGCAGCGGCATGTTCCTTCTCTGGCTCCTACCTGGAGGCATGGCCAGGCGGTTCTGCACACTGCCCCGTCCACAGGCACCGCCCCCGCAGCTCCCATTGGTTATGGTTCCTGGCCAATGAGAGATGCGGGAGTAGTGTGTAGAGCGAAGCCCCCTGGTTGCTCCTACATGTAGGAGCCGGAATGGGGCCATGCTGCTGCTTCTGGGAGCCACGTGGAGCGGCACCTGACCCTGCTCCCCGGCTGGAGTGCTGGAGCGGGGCAAGCCCCAGACTCTGCTCTCCAGTGGAAGCTCAAGGGCTGGATTAAAATGGCTGGCGGGCCGGAACCAGCCCACAGGCTGTAGTTTACCCACCCCTGGTCTAGAGACTTAGATGTAAATAGAGAGCCCTGATTTAGCCATTTAAAACAATCTTTGTGTTCAAGTTTTCTGTGTTTTTTAATCTCTCCAACTGATGCTGTTTTACAGCCCGCTTGTCTGTGAGAAGAGAGGTGGTACTTGGAATCAGGGAAAGCCAAGGCATATGCATGTACAAACCAAGGTCCCCCACTCTAGAAAGGTTTCTTTAAGCCCTCTGCACTCACACTGGTTCCCTATGTTTCACTTGTCACTGAAGTGACTGTTTGGAGAATGAATGGCCAGGGAGTTACTGGAGTTATCTGCAGTTCTCTCTCTCCCCTCCTTTGCATGCATGGAAATGAGGGTGTGGGGAAGCTTGGTGAGGCTTAATGAAGGTTGCAAAGAGTCACCTTGTTTTGTCCTACACATTTTCTATAACTTGTCACAGCCTTCAAAGGGTGAGAGGCTTCTAGGCAGGGAAGGATATACTTAACCGTATCCATTAAAGAAATAGTTCAGCACTGGAAGGATGCAACACAGCTATGTATAGACTCCTGGAACATTCCCCTGTCTTGGTGACAAAAGAGATGTTATGCACAAATACAACAATATTACGTTGTTGCAATCCACATTTGGAATCTTCTAGCTGACACTCTCACTGACTGTACGTATTCCGTGTATGCTGTAGAACAGTGATCCTGTCTCTGTTCTGCTCCCTTGGGATATGGTGCATTAGGGAGGAGTTCTTGATTTATTACGTACTGTGTCTTGTTTCTGTCTCCTGCATTGTGGTGCTTTTCCCAGCAGTGCTGAAATTGGCATGGCTCATACTTACTCATTAAATTACCCGGGACTGATGAATGTTACTGCTTATTTTTAATTCTCTCTCTCCTCTCTTCTTATTAGCGTCTCTGTTGTGGTCTACAGTTCGAAGCGAGCGATGTCAAAGCACTTCACTACAGCAAGGGTAATGTCAACGTGTTGCTCTGCTTCCGTCTGAAATACTGACCCTGCCTTCCCCTGCTCCCCATTATTGTCTCCCTCTCCCTTTCAGTGACCCGGTATAGATAGAGGTACCTGCAACTGCCTGAGCAAGTCAGGGTACAGCTTCAGTCAGTGCCGCTCCTTGCTTTAGCCAGAAGGGGTCACTAAAGAAATAGAAAATTACTCTGTGCTGGGTCCTGAAATATATGACCTAGTAATTATTCTCTGTCTCTGATTTCTGCAGTCTAAAGAGCAAGATGAGGCACTCCCTTCCCTTTGTCTTGAGTGCTTGAGGGAGAGGGTTTTTACTCTGTCCCTGCATCACAGAATATGGCACAGCCATTAAGCCATGGAGCTAGCCCAAAAAGGCATGGTTCTTTAGAAGTTTTTGATAACATTTGGTTTGTGTTTCTGTTAAATGTAGGCACTTTAAAGAGCACTAATGGACATTGCCAAGTAGATTGAACATAACTCCCATGCTATTCATTTTAGCCTGATTTACTAGTGTCTAGCGTTTCCCTTGAATTTGAAAATGCTTGTTGTAATTTTCACATCACTTGATAACTATGGAAACTACTGCAGGGCAGTATTGACCAGAGCTCTCAGGAAATTCTTTGCTCCTTTTTTATGTCAGAGACCATTTTATGGTAGTCGGACAGTTCCTGGCTGTTTTAAGTTTCAGAAGCCAATGCCTTTCTGGCCAGCCCATCTGAGACACATTACCTGCTCAAAAGAGAAGATAATACTGAATCAAAGACAATTTTCCGCAAATGTCTTTGCAGTGTCATTGGTTCTTACTTATTAAAATATTTATTCCTTATTAGGTATGGGGCATTTTAACTGTTGGTCTCTTTGAATTAAAACATCCTGCAACTGTTAGGATCCCCTTAGACACTGGAATATGCAGAATTGTTCTTGATGGCAACTATTACTTAGAGTTAGAGTATTTGCAGGGGAAGGTATTTCTGCTCCATGGTGGGGCTTGCGTAGCAAAACACACAGTTGCTGTGTGGAGTGAGAGTGGAATTTAGGTTCTGTTCCCACTGACACAGTATGATTTTGTGTAGTTCACATAATCTCTCTATGCCAGTTTCCCCTTCTGCAAAGAGGGTACGCTTCAGTGCTTACCTTCTTTGGTAAAGTGCTTTGAGAGCTCTGGGTAAAAAGCATTGTATGTGTGCCAAGTATTGTCCTTTAGAATAATCGTGCTTTTCCCTCCATCGTTCTATGGAACAAATGAAAATCTTTCATAGAAAGTCATGAAGCAGAGGTGTTAGCTGTTGCCACAACCCTTCCAAAATGGCACAACTTGTATGAGAGATCATAAGAGGTTCCTAACTCCAGCAAAGGTTACTCAGATAATTTTTCCACCTAAAATCACACTTCTTAGATTTTAAAGCCAGAAGGGATCATTGTGATCATTTAGTCTGACTTCCATTTTATAGCATATAGGCATTTTCTATGTACCTTTTCATCTTCTAATTAAAACTGTTGAAATATTTGAGCAGGGTTTTAATTGATGCTCGTCTCTGAAGTTTATAGCAAATAGGTATTTTCACTAGTGGTGTCCTAGTTCCTTGTCTGTCATCCCTTCTTTGGACAAGCAAACCAGCCAATGTAGTTGACATACTATTAGTTGAACAGGGCTTTTCAGGTAACAAGGGATTCTTTTCAGTGTTGGGGCAAAGAATCCCACACAGTGACAGTCTTGACTGAAGCAGAGGGAATCCACTCAGATTGTTGACAGGAAAACACTGATGGATGTTGGCTTAAATATCCCTGCTAGCTTCCATTCATCAGTGTTGTGGCAGCAGCAGAGGATTTGCTGCCACTCATTGCATCCCCAGGACACTCTGAAACCTGTCACTTAATTAGAGCTGTCATTGTGTTAGCAATTTTGACATTTCCAGTAGGTAAGGTAGCAACACCTAAGAGTAGAAACTAAATCAGCCTCCTGGGAAGGCCTGTTCAGCACAGAAATTAGCAGCCACGTGCTTGGACAGTTTGAGCTCTGATGACAGTTCTTTTGAATTGTGGATGTTAGAGCTGAGTGCCCTTAGGGAAAGTCAATCTATGGTACCCAGTGTCATCCAAGTATAATACTCTGTTCTCCCTGTTAGCCGGATTCTCAAAGAGATTCCTCAGGAAAGAATGTCTAGCACAGGGGAGGGAAAACTACAGCCCATGGGCCGGATCTGACCCATCAGGGCTTTCATTCCAGCTCGTGGGATTACCAGCCCCGTGGCTCAGCAGGGCTAAGGCAGGCTCCCTGCCTGCCCTGGCCCCGCTCTGCTCTGAGAAGCGTCCAGCACCACTTCCCTGCAGCCTCTGGGGGAGGGGGGCAGGCAGAGGGCTCCATGCGCTGCCCTCACCTGCAGGCACCGCCCCCCTCAGCTTCCATTGACCAGGAATGGGGAACCGAGGCCAATGGGAGCTTTGGGGGTGGTACCCACAGGCGAGGGCAGCGCACGGCGGAGCCGCCTGCCCCACCGCACCCCCAGGAGCCACTGCCAGACATGCTGGCCACTTCCAGGAGCAGTGCAGGGACAGGGCAGGCAGGGAGCCTGCCTTAGCCCCGCGGTGCACCGCTGCCACCCCAGAGCTGCTCAAGGTAAGCGGCAGTGGGCTGAAGCGAGCACCCCAAACCTCTCCTGCACCCCAACCTCCTGCCCTGAGCCCCCTGCCACACTCAGAACCCCCCCACCCGCCCTGAGGCCCCAACCCCCTGCCACACCCCGCACTCATCCTGCACCCCAACTGCCTGCCCTGGGCCCCCTCCTGCACCCCAACCCCTTGTCCTGGGCCTCTTCCTGCACACCACACTCCCTCCTGCACCCCAACCCCCTGCCCCAGCCCTACATTCATGGCCCTGCATACAATTTCTCCACCCAGATGTGGCCCTCGGGCAAAAATGTTTGCCCACCCCTGGTCTAGCACGTAGAAACCCTTCTCTTGGGGCAGTCAGGAGGTACATCAGGAGGTAAAGGAATTTGGATCACAGCTATAAGAGGCACAGAAAAAATGTTGAGGATATACGTTGGAACGTTTAACAAAATTTGCTGGATCTCATTCCGTAGACCAAGTCTGTATAAAGTACAAAACTAATAACAAACCACAGCTTCTTGGCTGCGTATATGAAGCACTGCTGTGCCAGCTGTCACTAAGAACTCCTGACCCCTTTGTATTCCCCCCAAAATGGTAACCATGGTCTGTGAGATGGATCTGTTAGCCAGTTGGATCCGGTCATTCAGAGAACATGCATTATGTCTACACAGCAAAAAGAACCCCTCATTTGGCTGTGCCAACCGCCTCAGGCTTGCAGAGCTCAGGCTGCCGGGCTGTTTTATTGCTGTGTAGACTTC
Organism: Eretmochelys imbricata; assembly: GCF_965152235.1. NCBI lineage: Eukaryota > Metazoa > Chordata > Testudines > Cheloniidae > Eretmochelys > Eretmochelys imbricata. The sequence continues at coordinate 19,873,797 of NC_135577.1, forward strand.
CAGGCTCGGGCTGGAGTCTAAACTCTGGGACCTTCGCACCCCACAGAGTCCAAGGTCTACACAACAATGAAACTTCCCCACAGTCTGAGCCCTAGTCGAGTAGAATCATAGAATCATAGAATATCAGGGTTGGAAGGGACCTCAGGAGGTCATCTAGTCGAGCAGGACCGATCCCCGACTAAATCATCCCAGCCAGGGCTTTGTCAAGCCTGACCTTAAAAACTTCTAGGGAAGGAGATTCCACCACCTCCCTAGGTAACACATTCCAGTGTTTCACCACCCTCCTAGTGAAAAAGTTTTTCCTAATATCCAACCTAAATCTCCCCCACTGCAACTTGAGACCATTACTCCTTGTTCTGTCATCTGCTACCACTGAGAACAGTCTAGAGCCATACTCTTTGGAACCCCCTTTCAGGTAGTTGAAAGCAGCTATCAAATCCCCCCTTATTCTTCTCTTCTGAAGACTAAACATCTCCAGTTCCCTCAGCCTCTCCACATAAGTCATGTGTTCCAGTCCCCTAATCATTTTTGTTGCCCTCCGCTGGACTCTTTCCAATTTTTCCACATCCTTCTTGTAGTGTGGGGCCCAAAACTGGACACAGTACTCCAGATGAGACCTCACCAATGTCAAATAGAGGGGAACGATCACGTCCCTCGATCTGCTGGCAATGCCCCTACTTATACATCCCAAAATGCCATTGGCCTTCTTGGCAACAAGGGCACACTGTTGACTCATATCCAACTTCTCGTCCACTGTAACCCCTAGGTCCTTTTCTGCAGAACTGCTGCCGAGCCATTCAGTCCCTAGTCTGTAGCGGTGCATTGGATTCTTCCGTCCTAAGTGCAGAACTCTGCTCTTGTCCTTGTTGAACCTCATCAGATTTCTTTTGGCCCAATCCTCCAATTTGTCTAGGTCCCTCTGTATCCTATCCCTACCCTCCAGCGTATCTACCACTCCTCCCAGTTTAGTGTCATCTGCAAACTTGCTGAGGGTGCAATCCACACCATCCTCCAGATCATTTATGAAGATATTGAACAAAACCGGCCCCAGGACCGACCCCTGGGGCACTCCACTTGATACCGGCTGCCAACTAGACATGGAGCCATTGATCACTACCCTTTGAGCCTGACAGTCTAGCCAGCTTTCTATCCACCTTATAATCCATTCATCCAGCCCATACTTCTTTAACTTGCTGGCAAGAATACTGTGGGAGACCTGTCAAAAGCTTTGCTAAAGTCAAGGAACAACACGTCCTCTGCTTTCCCTTCATCCACAGTAAAGGATATAGTAAAGGAGTAGTAAAGGCGAGTCACGGGTGTCTAGTTGCTGTGTAGACAGACCCACAAGTCAGTTTACCCCAAAACCCAAAGCAAATTGGAAAGTAACAAACAAGCTCAGTGGTACTTACTCAAGATAGTTAGTCCAAAGCAGACTGCGAAGAGTTACAAAAGGATCTCACAAAACTGAGTGACTGGGCAACAACATGGCAGATGCACATTGGAAAACATAATCCCAAACATACATACAAACTGATGGGGTCTAAATTAGCTGTTACCACTGAAGAAAGATTTTGGAGTCGTGAATAGTTCTCTGAAAACATCCACTTAATGTGCAGCAGCAATCAAAAAAGCTAACAATGTTAGGAACCATTAGGAAAGGGATAGATAAGACAGAAAATATCAAAATGCCACTATATAAATCCATGGTACACCCACACCTTGCATACTGTGTGCAGTTCTGGTCACCCTATCTCAAAAAAGATACATTGTAATTGGAAAAGGTACAGAGAAAATCAACAAAAATGATTAAGGATATGGAACAGCTTCCACATGAGGAGAGATTAAACAGACTAGGACTTTTCAGCTTGGATATGCAAGGGGTCTATAAAATCATGAATGGTGTGGAGAAAGTAAATAAGGAAGTGTTATTTACTCCTTCATATAACACAAGAACCAGAGGTTACCCAATGAAATTATTAGGCAGCAGGTTTAAAACAAAGAAAAAGAAGTATTTCTTCACACAACGCATAGTCAGCCTGTGGAACTCGTTGTCAGGAGATGTTGTAAAGTCCAGAACTATAACGGGGTTCAAAAAAGAATTAGATCAGTTCATGGAGAATAGGTCCATCCTATTAGCCAAGATGGTCAGAGATGCAACCCAATACTCTGGGTGTCCCTAGCTTCTGATTGCCAGAAGCTGGAAATGGACAACAGGGGATGGATCACTCAGTGATGGCCTGCTCTGTTGGTTCTCTCTGAAGCACGTGTCATTGGCCTTTGTCGGAAGACAGAATACCGGGCTAGATGGACCACTGGTATGACCCAGTAAGGCTATTCTTATGTTCACAAAGGGGCTTTTGGTCTAAATAAAGTCTTTCAGCTCAAACGCTGTATTAAAGCAGAAATTTCCAAGAGGGATGTTAGCAGCTATCAGTGTCGTCATTCAAGATGTGCAACTGGAAGCTTAAAAAAAGCAACTTTGTAATCTTGTATAGAGAGCCCAGCTGTGGTTCTCAAGGCCCTCACTAAACTACCAATTTAGCAGAGAAGAGCTTTTAAAAATAGTCTGCCTAAAGAGGGACAAGTAACATGCACGAGTGATTAATCTCCAGTCCCCTGAGGCTGATTTAGGGACATTATCTTAGAGCTTCTTTTCCTTCTAAGGCTGCATCTGTGCTGGGTTGTTTTCTGAAATACTCCCCACCACTGTTAACACCAGTGCAGCAAACGGGGAGAGTAGACAACGTAGTGTAGACAATGTTTGAGGAGGCCACCAGCATTTAAAGCAGTCTAGGCCTGCTCCCACTGAAGTCAGTGGCAGTGGGGTGGGATCATGCCTCATGTCATCTACACAACATGGTGGTAAAAGCCACTGGTAGCCCCGGCGCTTTATGTGCACCAGCATTCCCAGCTGTAGCCGCAATGGTGTCAACAATGGTGCGAAGTTAAAGCCTGGTGTAGCAAAGGCCGAAGGAGATTTTAAGCGAATCTCCAGCTCAACTTCAAACTGCTTATTCTTAAAGGTCATTTTTGCATATTTTGGCTTGTTGCATTATAATATTGAAGAAAAAACTTGTCCTCAACTTGTACTGTTTATACGGGGGTGGGGTGGGGTGGGGTGGGGTGGGGGGAGGGGACGACAAATGAGCCATTCATCTCCTTTCTAGCAAAGCTCTCAGGGGTTCTCTGAACTTTGTTGTGTAGCTGAACGGCATTGAGTATGGGGGGTAGCAGCTGTTTCTGTTTGAGTACAGTGCCTTTTTGTAATTTGCAAGACTAGCTCTGAAGCAAGACAAAGCGTTTTCAGCATGTGGTTAAACAATCTCTTCAAATGGGTTGCAATTTCAACACCTTTGAAAAGTGCCTGCTGGTGCCCTAATTGTCAGAATGCATCAATGTATTTCATTACTGGGCCTGCTTTTAATATGGTCTTTCTTGAGGCAGCTGCTCAGTTGCTGTGATGGGAGTTTAACAAAGGGTTTGGGGAGATAGGAATGGGAATTTTACTCCATCAAAATCCCTCTTGCTGTAGCAAGTTTTATCCTGACTCTTATGGAAAGAGGATATTTTTCTTGCTTCATCTAGTTAGACATCCCCTGACCATCACACAGAACACTGGAGTGGGGAGAATCAGTAACCAAAACTTCTTTAACTCGCTCAGGGGCTGATCCAAAGCCCATTGACTGGAAAGTTCCCAACTGACTTCAGTGGGCTTTGGATCAGGCCCTGAGTGCTGATGAGTGAGCTGTGTCAGGAAGAGAACTGTAACTCCTGAGGTTTTGCCTCCCTCTGCAGATGGCAGAGCAGCCCTGCTTTTCACTTTCCCGCCATGTAGGAATTTTATGTGCATATGCTATTGATTCTCGTCTTTGTTAATGGTTTGGGTCTCATGGTAATAAATATTTATAATAGCTGATTCGCACCTTATTTTTGACAGAATTATTGCCAAAACATCATTGTCTTCACCCCCATGGCCCGAAGTCAAACTACCAGATACAACAGAAGAGGCAAAGTTCCATGCAGGTAAAGTTCTCCAGCTGCAGAGCCCGGCAGCACTGCTTCCGTACTGTTGTCGGCCGTCTGAAAGACTGTAAGGCAGCACATCCTTGGTCTTCTGAGTGGGTTTTGGTTCTTCTCAGTCGTCTTCATATTTTTCTCTCGTTCCACCCAGCATATTTTAGAGAGGGGAGCTGTTGCACTGTCTACTGGGGCCCTGGGATGCTGCATTTAATGTATGTAGCTCACTCAACAACGGAGGGATAAAATATCAATAAATAACTACATGGGTCATCAGCTACTTGAAAAAGAGCCTTCAGCTCCAGACCTCCTTTTCTGGATTGTTTTCATTCTGCTCTGTGCACAGCACACACTGCTCCACTCGCTATTGCTCAGGTGACAAATTAATGTAATGAAGAAAAGTGTTTGTCCTGCAAGTACTGTTTGTTGACACAGTGAACCATAAATTTTTAATATCAATACTAGGGGAAATAAGTATTGAACTGTTTGGTAAAATGTATCAAATCTGCCGTTGAGTCTGATTTGCACAGGGCTCTCTGCCTTTGAGCCATTGTAATTTCCAGGCTTCATAACTTCATAGATATTCATGGTTTTGTGTCATTCCGTACGATGTGTCCAGGAGGCCTCTTTCCAAAGCTACTGGCTTGCCCCTCCAGAGCAAGCTCCGAATATTAGAGCTCTGACCTCAACTCACATCTATAAGAGTATTTGAGTTCTACCTGCCAATCTTTCCCTCACTCACTCTGTTGTGCCTGGAAATGGCCAGAGATATTTTATGTAAGATCACTCCCTGTACTGCAAAAATGCAGATGACTCTTAATGATAAAATGGCAGCATTTCATTGATGTGAATTTCCTTTTTTAAGGATCTGATCATTAAACTGCAGTCGTTTCAGCTCGGATAAAATTATAGGCCAAAATTTTCAAATATAAAGGTCTGAAGTTAGGGTTCTGAATATAAGTAGTTTGAATTTCAAATTTACGGAGCACCTACAAATGTCATTGACTTCAATGGGAGATGCTAGTACTGTGTGTGACAGGGTGCCACCTGGAACTGGGGTATCACTGAGCCCTCTGACTAACTAGCTTGGGCTCCGTCTCACACCTTGCTGCTGTGACAAGCTTTAGACCGCTCTGAGTCCAACACTCCCACCAGCATTCTCACAGGCAGGGACATACCCAGCTACAGTTGCATGCAGGCTTTGGCTAGCCACTGCATGAACCAACGATAGGGAGGCTGCCCCAAATAACCCCCGCTTCCCCAGCCTAAGACCCCAGAGCAGTACCGTCCTGCCCTGGTCAAAACCCCAGCCAGTATGAACTTATTACTCAGTTCGTCTCTTCCTCAATGTGGAGAGGAATATGCATGCTTGTGGTAACCAAGCTGGGATTTTCCCCAGACACTTCAGTCAAAGGCACATTGGTTTAGATTAAAACATAGAACAAGTTTATTAACTACAAAAAGATAGATTTTAAGTGATTATAAGTGATAGCAAACAGAAAGATTGGATATGAATCAGCAATTTCTCACCCTGACTGATGATACAAGCAGGCTTGCAGCTTCTCAAGGCACAAGGTGCACTTGCTTTGTAGCTTGGGCTCCCCACCCCCGTTCCAAGTCCTTTTCTTTCAGAGCTTCTCTCGGGTGTTGAGTTGTGGGGGAGTGAAGAACAATAGATGGATGGATGAGGTTCCCCCTCAGGGAACGGATGGGTAGGATCCCCTGGGGGACTAACATGAAGGGGAAAGGAGTCCAGGAGAGCTGGCTGTATTTCAAGGAATCCCTGTTGAGGTTACAGGGACAAACCATCCCGATGTGTCGAAAGAATAGTAAGTATGGCAGGCGACCAGCTTGGCTTAACGGTGAAATCCTAGCAGATCTTAAGCATAAAAAAGAAGCTTACAAGAAGTGGAAGGTTGGACATATGACCAGGGAAGAGTATAAAAATATTGCTCGGGCATGTAGGAATGAAATTAGGAGGGCCAAATCGCACCTGGAGCTGCAGCTAGCAAGAGATGTTAAGAGTAACAAAAAGGGTTTCTTCAGGTACGTTGGCAACAAGAAGAAAGCTAAGGAAAGTGTGAGCCCCTTAATGAATGAGGGAGGCAACCTAGTGACGGAGGATGTGGAAAAAGCTAATGTACTCAATGCTTTTTTTGCCTCTGTCTTCACGAACAAGGTCAGCTCCCAGACTGCTGTGCTGGGCATCACAACATGGGGAATAGATGGCCAGCCCTCTGTGGAGAAAGAGGTGGTTAGGGACTATTTAGAAAAACTGGACGTGCACAAGTCCATGGGGCCGGATGAGTTGCATCCGAGAGTGCTAAAGGAACTGGTGGCTGTGATTGCAGAGCCATTGGCCATTATCTTTGAAAACTCGTGGCGAACGGGGGAAGTCCCGGATGACTGGAAAAAGGCTAATGTAGTGCCAATCTTTAAAAAAGGGAAGGAGGAGGATCCTGGGACCTACAGGCCAGTAAGCCTCACTTCAATCCCCGGAAAAATCATGGAGCAGGTCCTCAAAGAATCAATCCTGAAGCACTTACGTGAGAGGAAAGTGATCAGGAACAGTCAGCATGGATTCACCAAGGGAAGGTCATGCCTGACTAATCTAATCGCCTTCTATGATGAGATTACTGGTTCTGTGGATGAAGGGAAAGCAGTGGATGTATTGTATCTTGACTTTAGCAAAGCTGTTGACACGGTCTCCCACAGTATTCTTGTCAGCAAGTTAAGGAAGTATGGGCTGGATGAATGCACTATAAGGTGGGTAGAAAGTTGGCTAGATTGTCGGGCTCAACGGGTAGTGATCAATGGCTCCATGTCTAGTTGGCAGCCGGTGTCAAGTGGAGTGCCCCAGGGGTCGGTCCTGAGGCCGGTTTTGTTCAATATCTTCATAAATGATCTGGAGGATGGTGTGGATTGCACTCTCAGCAAATTTGCGGATGATACTAAACTGGGAGGAGTGGTAGATATGCTGGAGGGCAGGGATAGGATACAGAGGGGCCTAGACAAATTGGAGGATTGGGCCAAAAGAAATCTGATGAGGTTCAATAAGGATAAGTGCAGGGTCCTGCACTTAGGACGGAAGAACCCAATGCACAGCTACAGACTAGGGACCGAATGGCTAGGCAGCAGTTCTGCGGAAAAGGACCTGGGGTGACAGTGGACGAGAAGCTGGATATGAGCCAGCAGTGTGCCCTTGTTGCCAAGAAGGCCAATGGCATTTTGGGATGTATAAGTAGGGGTATAGCGAGCAGATCGAGGGACGTGATCGTTCCCCTCTATTCGACATTGGTGAGGCCTCATCTGGAGTACTGTGTCCAGTTTTGGGCCCCACACCACAAGAAGGATGTGGATAAATTGGAGAGAGTTCAGCGAAGGGCAACAAAAATGATTAGGGGTCTGGAACACATGAGTTATGAGGAGAGGCTGCGGGAACTGGGATTGTTTAGTCTGCAGAAGAGAAGAATGAGGGGGGATTTGATAGCTGCTTTCAGCTACCTGAGAGGTAGTTCCAGAGAGGATGGTTCTAGACTATTCTCAGTGGTGGAAGACGACAGGACAAGGAGTAATGGTCTCAAGTTGCAGTGGGGGAGGTTTAGGTTGGATATTAGGAAAAACTTTTTCACTAGGAGGGTGGTGAAACACTGGAATGCGTTGCCTAGGGAGGTGGTGGAATCTCCTTCCTTAGAAGTTTTTAAGGTCAGGCTTGACAGAGCCCTGGCTGGGATGATTTAATTGGGTATGGGTCCTGCTTTTGAGCAGGGGGTTGGACTAGATGACCTCCTGAGGTCCCTTCCAACCCTGATATTCTATGATTCTATGGTGTCACTCCCTGCCTTGTATAGCCTTCCATATGGCAGGAACCCTTTGTTTCAAACTTGGTTCCCAGACCAGTTTGTGGAAAAATACAGGTATCCAAAATGGAGTCTAGAGTCATGTGGTCTAGTCACATGCCCTTGCAGCCATTACTTACAGGCTGTCTGGAGCCTTCTCAGGAAAGCTCACCAGGTGGGGGATAAGCTTCTCCTAAGGCCTGTTGTTTTTCCTAACGGCCCATTACCCTGAATAAGCCCTTCACAACCAGCTATCTAGGCTGGAAGCATTTTGCCTAGTGGGTGTCACCCAGGTTTAACCACATTTGAAATACAGATACATAGTCAGTATTTATAACTTCAGATACAAAAATGATACATGCACACAAATAGAATAATCGTATTCAGCAAATCAAAACTTTTCCAATGACGCCTTACATGACCCATCTTGTACAAAATGCAGCATAATTATGCCTTAATCATATCATAATAATATTACTATGACAAAGATGGGGTATAGTGTCACACTTTGCATTACTGTAAATCAGCCGACTTTTATTTAGGAGCCTAAGTAAGGATTTAGGAGCCTAACTTAAAGCACATAGGTTTGAACATTTTGCCCACAAGGATATTGACCACAATGGAATAAGCTATTCACGATCTTGAGGCAGGAAAAACTTTTTCCCAACAATATCATGAAGTGCAGTTGAGGTCATAATGGAAAGGAGATGGGGATCACACTTCTGTCTCTGAAGCATCCAGTAGTAATAACTGTGAGTCAAAGGATACTAGACCACATGGACATTTAGTTTGTTCCTATGTGCAGTACTTTCTGACCATAACATAAGCTCTTTGCTTAATTGTAGTGGGAATGGCGCTGACTTCTGTCATTAAGGTTGCGTGATAGTTTCCATCTAGCTCCCTGTTTTCAGTTGCTCATAACTTTGGGTTTTTTGTGTGCCTTTTGGGATAAAATATTCCATGCTTCATCTCTTTCTGAAATGGGATTTTTGTTTAAATTCTGAGTAAAATTGGGTCAGTTATTTTTGAGCACAAGGAAGGGGGGAATATACTTTTCCTTATTATAAAAAATACTCATTTTCTGAGCATCTTGAGAGCTGAAAGGCTTGAGGGTAGAAAGTTGAAATTTGACAGGGAAATAGCCCTCATTAGGAAGTGCCTTTTGAGTGTTCCGATAAAGGCAGAGTTTGATTTGACTGAGTTATGACTTTTAAAAATGGTGGGCTTTGCTTGTGTGGAACATTTTGCATAGCTAAGGAATGCTGCAATGCACATGAGTGCATGGATAACTTCTCTGGGAAATGTACAGTAAGGGGCTGAGGAAGGGACCCTGCTTGCTTTGGGAAATACACAAGATCTCAAGCTTGGGCTTTTCAAATACAGTGGAGCCACAATTTGCAGAGCCTGTGTACCTTACAAAGTACGCCGGAGCCCTTCTTCAGCCCCTGTGAATTTTGTAAGGTTTTCAGGAGTTACGGGGTGACTCCTGTACACTGCAGGATGCATCGAAGGCAGAGTGGGGCACTCTCTTATGGAACACCTTGGATCTGCAGGATAGGGCATTCCAGTGGTGTCTAAACAAACGTTTCAGACTTCAGCAATTCAATATAAGCTGCAGCAGTGTAAACTGTGTCTACATTAGGGGGTTGTATGGGTTCAGCCAGTCCAGCAGCTAACATCCAAGTGTAGACGAGACCTCAGTCTTTCAAGAAGGGAGATAAAGTCCATGCTTATGAAACGTCATCACTGTTCAGCCAATCCCGGCCACTCTAAGTAGGACTGCTACTCAGGTAATGGTTTCTGTGGGAGGGTGGCAGGGACAAAATGTGTTGGTGTTGAACAGCTAGCCTTTTCTGCTGGTTTTTCTCACTGTGGCCTATCCCTGATGTACTCATTAACTCACCATTTGTTAACAGAGGTCGTGCAAAAAGTGAATGAGAAGATTGCCACTGGGCAGTATGGAAGGCTCTTTGCTGTGGTTCACTTTGCCAGTAAGCAGTGGAAGGTAACCAGTGAAGATTTGATTTTAATGGAAAACGTGCTGCCGGCTGAATGTGGAGACCGAATCCGACTGGAGAAGGTAAAACCCTCCCGATGTTCAGGATTATGTACGTTAACTCGAGAACTCCTAGCCCGCCTTATGTCAGCGATTTTTGTGACAGACATGAGACTAGTCCCCACCCATGCAGCCCACTGTGGCTTTGGTTCTTTCTCCAGGCTGCCTCAGCTAACGCAATTTGGGGGAAGGTATATCTATTTCATCCTTGGGAAAAGCTGTTGACCTCTATTCATTTATTGAAACAAGGGGTCACTGACCAAATGATCCAAGCCACCTACTTACTGTTCACGATGCCTGCTTCATTGTTTCATAAAACCCTAGGGGTCCCCCTACCTGACCAACAAGTCAAGAAAACTCCATTCACCCATATGGAAGGCAATAAAACTGACTCAGCAGGGTTAGTGGATGTTGTGGTATTTAAGATTGTGCTGAGGGCTGGAAGAAGGAGCTGGCTGTTTATAAAAATAAATAAACAACAGATTATGGGAAACTGGTGTCCCATGCTCTCCCCTGCCGCAGTAGCCCTCTGTAACGTTTAATATCATGGATGTGTTTCCACAGAAAATGTTTATACTGCTCAGCCCCACCAGTTCTGTGCTAACCACAAGGATGTGTTGTTATTCTTCGGGCTCATTAGCAGAAATGCCATGGATAGAGGCCAGCTTTCCCAACGTGGCATCATAAATGGGAAGAAGTTCCCTGAGAACTCAGAAATCAATTTCAGAGAAGTCCTGAATATTCCCCTTGGATCTGCAGAAGCTCCAGTTCTAACTGTAGCTACTTGCAAGGCCTTCACTGTTGCTGTGATTTTAATTACCCTCTTATTGACAATGTTAGCATGATTTACATCAGAGAGAGATGGACTGAATTGCTCTGCAGATTTCAGGCTCCTTCCCTCTGTGTGGGAAGACAGACAGTTTGCTTTATCCATTCGGTCCAAAGTTGTAAACATCTCTCTGTTAGATGTTTGCATTCCCAGACATGCTGCACAAGAAAAGTTTGTTGTTTTGGGATTGACAACACTAATCAGTTGACGCAGCAATCTGCCCAAAAGAGACTGTACATCCAAAAGTGACGGAAGAGTTGATTTCTCTCCTGAGCTTCCATGATGTTCATTGTATCTGTGGATGAGGAGGGCATGGAGGGGATAATTGTGGGCTCCTGATCAGATATTTCCAACATAATCCACTTCTAACACTTAAATGACCCCACAGAGACTCATTAATCCAAAGCTTGGTTGAAATACCATGAAGTGAGGCTACACTGGATTAATCTTTATTCATCATAGCCAAGCATTTATTTGCAGTGTAATAGGGTATGGAAGAGGCCACTTTTCTACAAGTTTGTTGCTTTAAAGCCCAGTATTGAGGCACTTTTTCTGGCAGCTGCCGGTTGAATCCTTGGGTGAGACAAGCGATTGCAAGAAGCAGCCTGCTGAGAGTGCACAGATCTGGGTCAGGGTGAAGAAAGTCAGGCATTTATGTTTACTCTTCCGGTAAATCCAGACCATAATCCTGTCAGGTTTTTGCTAACAAATGTCTATCTGAACCAAAAATCAAAGCCCTAGTTATATGTGCAACCCTTTTAACTGCTGCAGTACAGTTAGTGGGGAAAAGAAATAGGCTGTAGAAACTCTGTGTTTTAAATACTTCCTAGTCTGCCCAAGTCTTGACTGTTCTCTTACTTAAGCAGGCAATTTAAATTCCCTGAACCAAAGGACTAGTACATGGCATGACTCTACCCTGGATATCTATTTGTTTGTTACCCATCTGAGTGTGCAGAGAGAAGAAGAATGAAAATGTTGCTATTTCCCTAAGGAGCGCATAGCAACTGCTATAAAACTCCAGTGATCATAGCAGCTATGTTCACAGGCCTTGGCATGAAGATCTTAGAAATTCAGGGTCTTTATTTTTTCTCTGCCTTTTCTTCCACTGTCTTACAAATGCAGATAGAATCAAAGGATTTAGGGGCTCTGATTAGTGTGTAGAGTGTTCGTAAAACATGCTCTGGTAGAAAAAACCTAGCCCTTGCCTGGGAGAGTGTTTATTGAATGGGTCTGTTTCTTGGCTTGTTGCTCTCTTTCAGCAGCAGATTGAGGCTTGAAGCTCATAAAAATGCAAATTTTCCAACACCCAAGCCTCTAGGATACTTGTAAAGTTTTGATAATATTGTTTCTAATTACATTGCGACCACTGGCAAGTGACCCAAGTGCATAATTTAATCTCTCCAGGTTTTGCTGGTTGGTGCCGATGACTTCACATTAATTGGAAAGCCACTTCTGGGGTAAGAAAGACACACTTTGTAATAACGTATCTTCAAGTCAGCTGACTGCCGAGTGAAATGTTTTCAAGATTCAGACCTGCCAGGGCTGCGGGCATACAAGAAGTCTATGCAGCATATTGCAAGCAGTGCTGAGGGGGTTGTGCGTGTGTCACTTCTCTTAGCATTTGTGGGGAGTTAGGTGCACACATCAAAGGGATTAGGCCCCTAAGTCTGTGACTCTCATTTGATCCTAGAACTAAATCTGCTCTTCTAGTAACGTAGAGCAAAATAGTTAAGGGTTGAACACAGCTGTAACGTATTAATGGGATGAGGAAGTGAATCCAACTGCTGATGGGGACAGTGTGGAGGCATCTTACTCTTACATACACTTAAAGACTGTAAATCCTCTCATTGAGAGGAAGGGTGGTCTTGTGACGAGTACCCCCTATTCCTGGCTCTGTCTATCTCCCAGGTCAGTCACAAGACAAAATTCATCAACATTTCTAACATGCTTTGAGATCTTCAGATGGTAGAACTGTAAAGTATTATTATTGTTACTCATTGTACTAAAAATAGGAAACAGACTGATGATTACAGCAATTTTTTCACTTCAAATGTTTTAATGTAAAATCTGCTTGTGGGGCTTCTTAGGACAGAACGTGTTAAGCAGGGGAGGCAAATTCATTCTGTAGATCGGGCCAAATCACATTTTTAATTATGGTCCATGGGCTGGGAGATCAGACTATGTACATTCCTCAGCCCACAGCAGAACTCTCCCTGATGTCACAGGCTGATATGCACAAAGATCGAGGGTTGAAAGATGGAGAACTGTATATGGTAACCTCACTTTTTGTCATTATTTAAGTGCCTTATTGTCATATTCAGCATCACGTATTGGGTAAATGCACTTCCCTTTAGAGTTAAACTTCCTTCCTTCCTTCCTCATCCTCCTTCCTCTCCTGTCCTTGGCCAGATCTAGGCGAGAGTGTTTTGCTGGTATAGCTTTTCAGGAATATTATTACCAGCAAAGCACTCCTAGTGTGGATGCAGCTTATACCAGCAAAACTGCGCTTGTGCTGGGATAGCTTATTCCAGTCCCCCCGGTGAAATAAAATATACCGGCAAAAGCATGGTTTTGCCAGTATAAGCTGTATCCGTACTTGGGGTTTTTGCTGGCACAGCTATGTAGGGTCGCAAATCACACCACAGACCAACTCAACTGTGCTGGCAAAAGCATGTAGCATAGACCTGCTCTTTGTGTGTCTCCTCTTTTCTGCTCTGTCTGTTTCCCTCCCTGCAGCTTCTCTCAGTTCCCATGCCTCCCCGCCAGCTTCGTTCCCACACTCTGCCATGTCTCATCTGCTACGGTGTTCAGCAGCAAAATAGTTAATGTTGATGTGTTGCATGACAATGTTAGGCTTTAGCATTAACACCCCCAGTGAAATGAACTGAGAGGAGAGGGAGCTCACACCTCTCAGAGCCTTTATTTCAGGCTGTGTTTATGCATAATCAGGAAGACAACGTTGCATTGATTCACATTCTGTTCTTGGCCGGCCAGTTTTCTTTGCAACCATATCCTCGTCTACCTTAGGGATTACTTGTAAAACATTTGCACAGTCACAGCTGTGCAGTTCAGTTCAGCTGCAGAAGTGCTAGCAGCATTGGGAGCCCTACAGTAGACAGGGCTTCCGTGGCTGCCAGCATTTTAGACCTGAAACGCTGGGGCTCATGGGAGCCTTGTGTACTTTGTGCTCCCGACACTGCTACCAGCAGAGGAAGTGAACCAGCATTGACATTTGTGGGGAATTTTTGCAAAAATACCGATAGGGCTAGAAACTTAATATCTTGCAATGAAAGCTCAGATTTTGCAGACTCTGAGTAAGTTGTGAGTCACCTCAAAAAGGCCATGTTTTTGGCACCACTTAAAGGAACGTTCCTCCAACAATGCAGATCTTTCTGCGCAGTGCCCTAAACTCTGCTAATTAATTGCCAGCATGACAGTACCCTGGCAAAGCTATATTTGTGCACTAGCCTTTGGGCACACACTGAAACACAGGGCTTCCCTGGAGATTTTGGGGAAGAGAAAAAGCCCATCATTTGGTCTCTGTATGTGCCTCAAAAGTGGGGAGGCTTTGGCAGTGTGACTGACTGCAGACCAAACAGTTGCATTTCAGTGTTAGGTTACACTGAGTTAAAAGTAGTGGAGGAGAGGAAATGTGTGTGAAATAGAAATGTGGTGTGGTGTCCCATTAGGGTGACCAGATGTCCTGATTTTATAGGAACAGTCCTGATATTTGGGGCTTTGTCTGATATAGGCACCTATGACCCCCCAAGCCCTGTCTTGATTTTTCACACTTGCTATCTGGTCACCCTACATCCCATCCTCTCTTTTGGGGCTTTGGGGAAACTGACATATCTACAAGCTGCCCATTACTATGGTATGAGACAAAGGAAAACAGAACACCACCTATTAGAGATGGTAGTATTTGTACATAGTTCCTTACTCTCCCTAAGCCACAAGTGTTTTGGAGGATAGATAACAGCTTGGATTAATACAAAGACTTTTTGTTTTCCATTGGCTTAAAAATCAACACATAAGAGGACATCTGAGCCAGTGTTGGTGCAGTGCAGTCCTTTTCAGCTGCATTCCTTGATCAGACTTGGAGGCGGATAGGAACTTGTTCTGTTTTAAACAGATGGTCATTTTAATTTTCCTTAGAAATCAGATACCTCCCAACATGATACTCCTTTAACATCTTCAAACAAAACAAAAGGTGTCTCTCCTCCCACTCCCAGTAGCTCATACCAAGTGCCAAGTCTGTGGTCTGCCTTGTTCTTTGCAACCACTTATTGTCCAGTGTTTCTATGCAAAAGCAATATTAAGTTGTGTGCAATTGTCATTTCCTTAGCTTTATAACTTGTACAGTATTGTACACCCCAAAGCTACAACAGGAAACCATTGTGACCCAGAAATCATAGCAGCGTTTTCACTGCTTTCCACTGAGGTGTTTACGCTCTGAACCATTGCAAAACACCCTAAGGCAATTTAGCCCTAAGTAAAGGGGACATGGCGTCTTTGGTGGTTCATGTGTTAGGCAAAGAGCTCAGCTTACTCTAACCCTAGATGCTGTTGATCAGATTTCTTTCCATTAACGTAGCCAGCTATTTTACACAAGGCTTCCTCTTGTCTGCTTGCCCAGGTTGGCCAAGACTACAGACTCCTGGTTGCCAGATGGCATGGTGCCACACTGCCTCTTTCCCCCAAAAAAGCCATGTTGAGGTTCACCTGCCTCCTGTCAGGAGAGAGACTCCTGGGCGTGATATAAAGATTGTCATCAGTAAGCATCTTGATACTTACGGGATGTCCCCTGCATGGATTATATTCATTATTTAGTAACAATCACTTTCCCTCCAACTTGGATATAGGAAGTTATCGTATGAATTCCTCTTCCTTATTAGAAAAACCTCATCTGGAAATTCTGGCACCACTGAAGTCAGGGGGAGTTTACCATTCAATTCAGGGGGGCCAGGAGTTCACCTCTGTGATTGCATAAGGCTAACAGCTGAGAAGTTTTATAAACCGTTACTATTTATTAGTTATATTGCTCTAGCGCCAAGAGGCCTTGATTCAAGATTAGGACCTCATTTTGCACTGCGCTGGACAGATGCCTATTGAGAGCGAGAGTCCCTTCCCTGAAGAGTTCAGTCTTTCAGACATTCAGCCCTAATGACTGATTCAACAGAGGGCAAAATTCACACTGTAGTCAGACACACAGCTTGGGTCAGATAGCTTTGAAACTTGACTTGCAGACAGAAGTTGCTTCTTGGCACCTGGGCATGCTTAAGAATAGCATTTTGGAAGGTCTGCTTGTATGTGTGTTGCTGTTGCTCAGTACACATGCCTGTAGGACAGTGTGTATCCAGCACCTAGAGAGGGGAGTTCTCTACATGGGTTTGTATAGCTATTTCCCTAGTGTAACACCTCTGGCTGAACACAAGTAAGGCCCATGAGAGCTAGGACACCTGGCCCGCCAGTAACCAAAGGCTCATTTCTGGACCAGCTTTCCCTGCACCACCACTCTATTTTTCATACTTCTGGTGGCTTGTAGCCCATTACTGCACTACTTAAAATCTTGACTACTATTTGCTTAAAATAGCCCACCGATTTTAGTGTTTGAATCACTCTGTCCCCACTGATCTTGCCTTCTGAGTGTCGATTATGTCCATGTGATTCCACAGCACAGCTGCTAGTGTTAGTGACTGGACTTGCGGACATGCACGGAGTCTAATCCTGCAGTCGTGAGGCAAGCGGGAGTCTAGCTTTCCCATTGGCTTCAGGCACAGGGTCAGGCAGAATAGCTCCCTAACAGGAAGACCTTTTTCACAAAATACCCCTGTACCCTGCTTTTCTTTGCCTTTGCTGGTTTCTTTTCTAGCATTGCTGGTCCGTGCACCTAGAGACCCTAACTGTGATTGGGGTGTCATTGTGCTAGCTGTGGAGTACATCCTTTCTCTGGGTCACGCTCTGCTCTGTAGCTCATTTAGATGTGGCCAGTAGCCATGTATATTAAACTGTATTTGTTCCCTGTGTCTGGCTGCAGAATATGCAGATAGGCTGATTTTTTGTGTGTGTTCCGCTAAGAATTCAATCTCTTATAGATATTGTATTCCCAAAGGGTATATGTTCATACTGATGGTGAATGTTTCAAAGCCTTTGGCCCTTTCATGATCTTATTGGAGGGTTGTTGTTTTTCCTTACATGCAGACTGAGTCATTTGTCAGGAAAGTGTTCTGTACGTGTCCTCCAGCGGAGCTTTTAATGTTGTTTGGGGTGTTGTGAAAAGGTGCATCCTCCACCCCTACTGTTCATTACAACCAGAACTTCCCAAAGCACAGGACTGGATTTCCTGTCCTAAAATGAGGCTGATTTGTTATGAGCGAGGGGCACAGTTGCTCAGGCAGGTAGCTCATTCTTCGGCGTGGACCTTAAATTGCCCTCCTTTCTGTCCGCCTCTCTAGATGGCAGTTAAAGATTCCAGGGCGCTCTTCCCCAAGGGGATACCTCAGTGGTCTTGGCCAAGAGTTCTCCTCTCGCTAGCTTCCAGCATCCAAGGATGCGTGTGTGAGCTGTCGCTGAGTGCCGAATTCCATATGTGTTTGCACACTGAGTCACTGCCCTTTCGAGAGAGAATGCCTTGCATGCCAGCTCATGTGAGATGGGAGCTTTTGGAACCATGCTGCTCTGAGTATCTTTCACAGGGAAGGGAGGAT
The DNA here is from genome assembly GCF_965152235.1 of Eretmochelys imbricata. Lineage (NCBI taxonomy): Eukaryota > Metazoa > Chordata > Testudines > Cheloniidae > Eretmochelys > Eretmochelys imbricata. The sequence goes on from NC_135577.1 coordinate 19,891,245, forward strand.
GGGATAGATTTTATCACTGAGTGATGCTGACTGTGGCAATAGGTTACAGAATCAAGACATTTAAGGCCATATTCTTCCCTTAATGATCTCTTGGCAAGCCTCCCACAAGTGTCTGTGAGAGATCCATTCTGGATCTAGGAGAGCATGAAGTCCTGAATTTATATCTGGACTTCTCCTCCAAATAAGATTGAAATCTCAGGAGTAAATAGACAAGGTAGACAAAGGGTGGGAGGAGAAAGAGAGGTGAAAGGACTCATGCAAGGTCACACAACCAGACAGAGAGCAGTGGTCTGTTAGCCGCATTATTGGACACAGGATCAAGTCCTGCTCCTCTTATCAGGTGAACAGTCAATTGTCTTCTCTAGGAATAGAATCATATACGACTAGGGTTGGAAGAGACCTCAGGAGGTCATCTAGTCCAACCCCCTGCTCAAAGCAGGACCAACTCAATACTCAGGTGAGTCACACTAGAAGAATGTAACCTTCAGTCTATAAATCAAAATGCCAGTGCTTGCTGTCTCTGCTGCTTTGTAGAAAGGGGAACAGTTTTGGTCTTGACGAAGGAAGAGCTCTGTAGAAGAGCTGCCAACCAGTCTGAGCCCAGTATTGAGGGTTTGCTGTACTTTAAGCCAAGTGAGAAATACAGGATTTTTTTAAAAGCACGATGTGCATCAGGTTTCATTGCAGGCATTCACAGCACTGGGAATTTGGGATTGCCAGCTCTGAGTGTCGTTGCAGATTTCCACTGTTACTCTACCAGCTTCAGACATTTCTAACTCCCTCCCAGTGAAGCAGAGAAGTACTGCCCTGCAGACTAGTGTGGCAGTTACCTGATAAGACTTGCATAGTCAATCCGGTGTTTCTTCAGTCCAAAGCCTGCAAGTGGGCACTGCTGAGATGGATTTACCCACTCAGCAGCTGGGGACCTTGCCGTTCCCACAGGACAGGGTTTTGTCAGAAAGGTGCATTACTTTGTGATAGTCTTCCAGAGAGTCTGCCCATTGATTAGAGAAGGCCGTCATTAGTTACGCTGTGTTTCTTTTTTTTTTCTTTCTTCATTTTTTTCATTTTTAAGGAAAGATCTTGTCCGTGTGGAAGCCACAGTTATCGAAAAAACAGAATCTTGGCCGAGAATTAATATGAGATTTTGGAAAAGGCACAATTATCAAAGGAAGAAAAGTAAGATGAAAAGAATATAGCACCGTCACTTCCCACTGCCTTCATGTCCCAGGGCCACAGGATTGGTACAGAATGCCCTCGCAGCTCAGAGCCCAGTGACATAGGCATAGCACACAATGTCCTTGCAGTTCAGAGTATGGACAAGGGCATGGTATGCAATGCCCACAGGAGTGCCCAGATGGCACAGGGATGTGGGCTCAGTACCCAATACCCTCCCAGCTCAGTGCACAGGGACATGGTCCCACTACACAGTGCCCTTGGAGCTCAGAGCACGGACATGGGCATGGTACACAGTGCGCACAGGAATGCTCTGTTGACACACAGCACAGGGCTGTGGGCTCCATACACAATGCCCTCGTGTCTCACAGCACAGGGACACAGTTCCCAGAGGAGTGCCCTGATGGTTCACAACACAGCAACATGGGCAGGGGACACAAGTCCTGACCGTTCTGAGCAAAGTGACCTCATTTCCTTCCTCTGCTATCTGACACACATTGCCAAAAAGACCGTTTAAAATACTGCTTTCAACACATGGAAGTGTTGCTGTTCTCCTTCCCCAGCCTCTAATCTTGCATATTTATCCACAGATGTTAACAAGTCTAAACAGCATCTTGAACCAGGCCTTGATTACCATGTAAATGAGGCAACTGTAAAGTTTCTTCCTGAATTATCAACAGGAAAAAACAGAGAGGTAGAAATATTGGGCAGAAGTGAAGCCTGTCACACTCTCACAGGAGCTCACCATTCGTGCTCGTACCTTCGCTCAGGCTCTGCCTACGCGAGACGGCTTTGCCAGTATACTTATACCTACGTAACAATACCAGCAAAACTGCACTTTTGCTGGTGTAGTCCACTCCAGCTCTCTCAAGTGACACAAGCTGTGCTGGTAAAAGCACAATTGTTTCGGTATAACTGTGTCTACATGTGGGACTTTTGCCGGCACCACCGTGTGGGTCATGGATCGCACCTTATCCCACCCTGCATCAACATAACTGTGTCAGCAAAAGCCGGCTAGTGTAGACGTGGCCTTTGGTCCAGATTTTTAAAGGTATTTAGGCATTGCAGTGCTCAGCATCACAAAGCCTAACTGATTTAGGTGCCTAATTCTCATTTTTTTTATTGCTGATGGGATTTAGCTATCTAAATGCCTAAATCTCTTTTTGAAAATGATATTTAGGCTCCTAAATCAGTTCGGCATTGCGGCACTGTGAACAGCAGTATCTAAATACCTTTACAAAGCTGGGCCTTAGTGTATAAGATACTTTAATGCATGATCTTATTTTTCTTCTTTCATTCTTTTTCAGTTATCGTGCAGCCACAGACGGTCCTCCGGATAAACACCATAGAAATTGCTCCCTGCTTGTCATGACGGATTGTTGGTCTAGTAGGGCTAGGTTTATTTTTACTGCTTTAGGAAGTATGGAAATAAAGAACTCTTGTCACTGGAAAGTCTTGGGCTTTTTATTATTGGCTATAATGGAAACCTATTTTTACTTTTTTAACAAACATTGTTTGTTGAAATACTATTTCAACTTTAATGATGTTTGTTTGTAACCAGTTCCCTCTGAAATTCAGAATCCAAGGATCATTGACAAGATGTTTAATTCCACTCCAGTCTGTCTTTGCCTGAGCTCCAGCACTCTCACAAGCAGAAGACAGGCATCATGGAAAATATGAAAGCAAGTGGTCAGCTCAGCTTTTAAAATGGACGGAGATCTAGTGGTGTAAAAGAGAAAAGCCACGTAACTTCACAGCCTTGCAGCTTAGACCCTGATCCAGCAAAACATTTAAGTGTGTTAATAGCCCCATTAATTTCAATGGGACTGTTCCTGTGCATAGTTAGTCACATGCTTCAGTGCTTTGCTGGATGAGGTCTAGTGCACGAACATAAATGAACCTTACAATCAGGTCAATAGACATTGTGTGTAGCATGTGATTCCTCCCTCTCATGACACAATCACTACTGTTCCATTCTTTGGGAGCTCAAAACCAGAGCAGTATGATATGATCCTTGCAGTTCTACAGCTCCAGAGAATAATGTGATGTGGTATGGTACATAACAAACATGGGGGCGACGGGAGAGATGAACCTGGTGACTACAGGACTTGGAATGCGCTTCAGGATGGGGCCAATTGGTGCAAATCCGTGTTAATGATTAGCGAGAGGGGATGCAGCTGAGGAGTTAATCCTCTTAAAGGTGAACCTGATTATTTCTAAAAAGCTGTTCAGAGTCCTAACCCATTAGCAGAAGTCATATAAATAGCCTTAGAAATGACAGATCTCTGCCGTATTTGAAAATGTTCTTTTGGCTGAGTTCAGGGTCCTTTAACAGCTGGTGGCACTAACATTTAAAGCAGAGAAGAGGGGCCTATAAGCTCTTTGGGACAGGGCCTCTCCTTTTGCTCGGTATATGTACAGTACAGTGGGGCCCCAGTCCCTGGGTTCATGATTGGGGCTCCTAGGCACTACTTCAGTACAAACAGTAATGTAAGGAAGTGTTGGCAGATGGCCTTTTGGCTAAGGCACTGAACGGACTCCAGAGATCTGGATTCAATTCCCAATTCTGCCACAGACGTACTGTGTGACGTTGGGCAAGGTGTTTAATCTTTCTGTGCCTCAGTCCCCCTCAGTGTGGGGATTGTATTTCCTTTTCCCCACCTGTTGTCTGTGTAGATTGTAAGACCTTTGGAGCAGGGACTGACTTTGACTGTACTGTGTGTGTACAGCGCCCAGCACAGACGGAACCTAATCTCAGCTGGCATCTCTGGGTGGTTCTGGAATATAAACAGTAACAACAGGATAGAACTTTTTTTACCCCTCCTCATGTGAGATGTTTTTGGATTGTAAATTGAGGTTTTTTTCATGTCACTTTGTGGCTCTCGTGGTTCCCATCGCTCTTTGGGAATCCACAGATTGTGTTATTTACATAAACGCAAGCTGAAATAGCTTGCTTAGAAATCACAGGCTGTCCCCACTGTTTGTGCACTTCCTTTTAGCCTCTGTGCCACGTTTTCCTGCTGGTTGTAGGACTCCTCTCTGGATCAGACATGCACCCTCCAGCAATTGGAACTCAGCTGCAAACAGTTTGCTTGAACAATTCTAAGGCACTCAGACATAAGGAGCAGCATTCAGTGTGATGAGAGAGAGAGAGAACTGCTTTTCTTAGAAAGAAGAAAAGGAGTACTTGTGGCACCTTAGAGACTTACCAATTTATTTGAGCATAAGCTTTCGTGAGCTACAGCTCACTTCATCAGATGGATGAAGTGAGCTGTAGCTCACGAAAGCTTATGCTCAGATAAATTGGTTAGTCTCTAAGGTGCCACAAGTACTCCTTTTCTTTTTGCGAATACAGACTAACACAGCTGCTACTCTGAAACCTGCTTTTCTTAGATCTTTCAGCACATTGTCAGATTCCCTGCAGCTACTACATAAAGTAAAAAATGGCCCTTGCTCAGCACTTCCTGGGGTGGGGTAATAACCCTTTCAAAGTGGCAGAGACTAAGCCCAAAGAAAGGGTGTTGAAGAGGGCCCAACATCTCATTTACAAATCCATCCGATTCTCTACCACCCTGTGCCATAATAACATTCATTATAAATATGCTTGGGTACTTGTGCTGTGAGCCTGTGAGAGCTAAGCAGGGTTGGATCAAGGGAGAACTTGAATAGGAGCCTCCAAAGGATCACTAGGTGGTGCAGGAAACAGAATTAGGGTATCCACACTACAAAGACTGTACCAGTGTAGCTATGCCAGCATAGTCTCATCGTGTGGATGCAGCCAACACCAACAGAATAGGTTTTTCTGGTGGTGTTGGAACTCCACTTCCCTAAACAATGGTAGCTGCATTTGTCCATTGACATAGCTGTGTCTACACTGCAGGTTAGATTGGCATAGCTACATCAGTCCCAGCAATTTTTGGTGTCTTTCGTAAACCCCCAGCTGCCGGAACCAAGAGACTGGATGAGAATCTCTTTTAATTTTTTTTAAATTAAACTTCTAGCTCTCTTGGTTGTAGAAAAAAGCTTGATAATGTGACGTGAGTGCAACCTAAAGGCTGAGAAACCAGAAAGCAAATAAAAAGAACCCACCTTTTATCATTTTTTTTAAAAAAAAACCTCATACTTTTTAAGCCACTCTAGAGCTGGTCAGAAAACCACCGATGGAAAAGTTTTCTATTGGAAAACACATTTCTGTCAAAAGCAAAACACTTCGCAAAATTGTCAATTTTTCCAAAATTTCATTTTAGAGGGGAAAAAAGTTCCAACAATGTCAAAATGTCTCGCTTTGACATTTTCAGAATGAAACCTTTCAATTTTTCGTTTCAACATGACTTTTTATTTCTAATTTGTTTTATTTTGTATTATAAGATTTAAAAAAATCAAGGTGAAACATTTAGCTTTTATTTAGCCATTTGTTTATTCATTTAGCCAAAATGAATTTCTTTTTACAGCAACTTTCACAATTTTCAGGTTTGGGTCCAAATAGGAACAGAAAACAAGTTTCAAAAAATCTCAAAATCCTCCACGAAACGGGATTTCCATTCTCCACCCAGCTCTACCAATATTATGATTTGGAGTGGGGCAGGGGAGGCTCACTCATGATTTGTGAATGCTTGAAGTTGGCAATACTGCAGGCGGCTTGCCGAAAGCTTGTCTATTAAATGTACAGGGAGACAAATGCTCCTTCTCCATCTTTGCTAGTACGATGAGAGAGACCCATGCTGTCTCTGAACTTGTTAGCGATTGTATGCAAAGGGCTGGATTAATGGCTGTGCAGGCCTTCATTTCCTGACTCAAATTGAAGTGTTAAACAAATCTCCCACCCTACCTTTTCGGTCACCGTTCTGGAGAACTAAAGGGAAACCACTTAGCCAGGCAGTAATGAAGTGTTCGCTGTGCTGGGGAGCAGCTTGCAGCGTTGTGCAAGAGATCAATGAATTCTTGGCCCGATTAAACATCAGCGTTATGATGAATTCGTCAATCACCCTCAAGAGCATGAACTATGGCACTTTAATTTGTTTGTGTGGGTTTTTCAGCCAGATACGAATGTTTTGGGGATTTTTAATGTTTTATTAAGTAGAAGGGCTAATATTGTTCCCTTTGTTCTCCAAATGTCACCCACTGGTAATGTTTGCTTGTCTGTTAAGTGTGCCATTTGGTGATGCTTATCCCCAAAACAACAGATTCATCAAAATGAAGGATGGAAAAAGGCTTATCAAATTTGTCCCCCAACGTGCCCAGTGCAGAATTGCTCCCTGCAGCATAATCTACTGTGCTCTGTCCTGTTACATTTTTATCTGTTCCCTTGGCAAATTAATCCGCACTCTAGAATAAGCCTTACTGCTAAGAAATTGCTCTTGATGCTCAGCCTACATGTTGAGGATTCATTAGTGTGGTGTAGTGTAATGAAGCACTATATACTTGCTAAGTGTTATCATCATATCCTGCCCTACTTTTTTAGAGACTGGCGTAGGATTGTATGAAACCAAGGGCTTGGCTACACTTGCGAGATGGAGTGCATTAGAGGAGCCCCGGGAGCCCTAGTTCACTACCCGTCCACACTGGCAAGGCAGGTAGAGCGCTCTCACTCCGCGGCTACGGCACTGCTGGTACTCCGCCTCGGCGAGTGGAATAACGTTTGGTGCACCCCTGCTGGAGCGCCGCGGCACCAGTGTGGAGGCCCTGGTCTATTCGTGCGCTCCGATTGGCATCCGGAAGTGTCCCACGATGCCTGTTCTCGCTATTCTGCTCATCCCTTTGAACTCTACTGCCCTGCCCTCAGGTGACCAACCGTCAGACCTGCCCTTTAAATTCTCTGGGAATTTTGAAAATCCCCTTCCTGTTTGCTCAGCCAGCGTGGAGTGCTCTCAGCGAATCTTTCCAGGGGTCCGTGCCTCCACGCGCCAGGCGATCCCCAGAATGGAGCAATGGCGAGGTGCTGGACCCATCAGTGTTTGGGGGGAGGAAGCTGTCCAGTCCCAGCTGCGCTCCAGCCGTAGAAATTACAATACCTTTGGGCAGATATCAAGGGACATGATGGAAAGGGGCCATGACCGGGACGCACTGCAGTGCAGGGTTAAAGTGAAGGAGCTGCGGAATGCCTACCACAAAGCCCGCGAGGCAAACCGTCGCTCCGGTGCTGCCCCCGCGACCTGCAGTTTCTACAAAGAGCTGGACGCAATACTTGGGGGTGACCCCACCTCCACCCTGAGTACCACTATGGACACTTCAGAGCCCAGTTCAACAAGGCAGGAGGAGGAGCAAAGCAGGAGTGAGGGTGCTGAGGCGGAGGAAGACACCCCAGAATCCCTAGATGCATGTAGCCAGGAGCTGTTCTCAAGGAAGGTAGCCAGTCGCGGGGGCCGGTGCTTGAGGAAGGACAAACACCAGAGGAGGTTCCCAGTAAGCGGCTTTTATTTTGAGAAGGAAGTTATTTGGTGCGGGCTCTTGGGGTGAGGAGGGTTAGGGCTGAATGAATGCCTAGATGTGGAATAGGGCATTGATGTGCTCTCTCACATTGCGGTAATCAGCCTCAGTGATCTCTTCAAAGGTCTCATGCAGAACTTGGGCAATGCGCTTGCTCAGGTTTCTCAGGAGAGCCACTGTGCTCCTTGTCCCAGTAAGGCTAACATGTCCGCGCCACTGTGCTGTGAGGGGTGGGGGGACCATTGCTGCATACGGGCAAGCTGCATATGGGCTAGGGCGGAAGCCGCATTGCAGTAGAAGGCCCTCCCTTGCTTCCCAGGTCACCCTCGGCAGCAAAATATCTTCCAGGACGAACTCCTGTGGAAAATGTGGGGATAGTGTTCAGTACAGGGGCCCCCTGCCGCTGTTGGCTCTCCCCAAGACACAGGAACCCAGAGGACAGTACAGCCATGAAACAATCAGTTACACTTGACCCTTTGCTTACTCACCATTTTGGGGCTCCTGTGGGTTGTGTGTGCTCACTTTGGGACGGGCAAATTATGCTATTGTGTAGACTGTGCTTGCCCTTAAGTACGGGAGAATCATTGCTCTGTCTGGTGTGAACAATGCTGCCTCTGTTAAGTGTTGCATTTTGTCTTTACAGATGCAACCTTAGAGACTAACCAATTTATTTGAGCATAAGCTTTCGTGAGTTACAGCTCACTTCATCGGATGCATACCGCGGAAAATACAGAAGATGTTTTTATACACACAGACCATGAAAAAATGGGTGTTTATCACTACAAAAGGTTTTCTCTCCCCCCACCCCACTGTCCTGCTGGTAATAGCTTATCTAAAGTGATCACTCTCCTTACAATGTGTATGATAATCAAGGTGGGCCCTTTCCAGCACAAATCCAGGTTTTCTCCCCGCCCGCGCCCCCCCGCCAAAAAAAAACCCCACTCTCCTGTTGGTAATAGCTTAGATAAGATAAGTAGGTAAGATTAGATAGGTAAGCATAGATAAGCTATTACCAACAGGAGAGTGGGGTTTGGGGGGGGGGGGGAGAGAAAACCTGGATTTGTGCTGGAAATGGCCCACCTTGATTATCATACACATTGTAAGGAGAGTGATCACTTTAAATAAGCTATTACCAGCAGGAGAGTGGGGTGGGGGGAGAGAAAACCTTTTGTAGTGATAAACACCCATTTTTTCATGGTCTGTGTGTATAAAAACATCTTCTGTATTTTCCGCGGTATGCATCCGATGAAGTGAGCTGTAACTCACGAAAGCTTATGCTCAAATAAATTGGTTAGTCTCTAAGGTGCCACAAGTACTCCTTTTCTTTTTGAGAATACAAACTAACACGGCTGTTACTCTGAAAGATGCAACCTTGAGATCTCAGCCGTCCATGTTATCACCAGCCGAAAGACTCCAAAGAATCAGAAAGCGGTCACGTAGAAGCAAGGAAGACATGTTGCATGAAGTAATTCAGCATTCAAGTAATGAAAATCAACAAGTGCAGGAGTGGTGGGACAGTGAAAGGAGGATCGGCCACCAGAATGAGGAGTGGCGGCACAAAAGTGTGGTGCTCTGGCAGAAAAGCACAGATTGGCTGATAACCATAATGGAGTCCCAAGCGGACTCTATCCAGATGCTCATAGCCATGCAGGTGGACCACTACCGCGCCCGCCACCCCCCCGCAGCCCTTGTCCCGAAACTCTTTCCTTTGTGCCCCCACGTCACCTCCAACCAACGTTCCCCAACATCCAGGTTCTTACTGCCACCAGCTGCCTCCAACACTTGTAGCTTCACCATCCAGCCCTGAAAACGACGACCCTTACCCACTGCACTCAACCCCCATCACCATGCAGTATAGCCATCCTGAAACGTAGCACTCATTGCACAGCATTCCAGACAGGAAGGCTGAGTATGATAACAGGACATATGCAAATCTGTGATTGTACCATTCCGCACCCCCTTGCCCTTTCTGTTTCCCACGCAGTTGTGTTTCTTTTCAATAAATGGATTTTTTGGCTTTGAAAACATTCTTTATTATTGCGTAAAGTAAAAGACACCTTAGCCCAGGAAAGAAGCAGGCACTTCAAATCAGCGTAGCAAACACAGATTCCTACTAACATTGGAACCATTGCACTTCACTTCCATGCAGGGCACCAGACATTACTGGTGGCTTTCAGCCTCAAATTTGCTCCCTCAAGGCATCCCTAATCCTTGCAGCCCCGCACTGGGCCCCTCTAATAACTCTGCTCTCTGACTGTTCAAATTCAGCCTCCAGGTGTTGAACCTCCGTGGTCCATGCCTGAGTAAAGCTTTCACCCTTCCCTTCACAAATGTTATGCAGGGTACTGCACGCGGATATAACCGCGGGGATGCTGTCATCGGCCAGGTCCAGTTTCCCATACAGAGAGCACCAGCGGCCCTTTAAACGGCCAAAAGCACACTCCACAGTCATTCTGCACCGGCTCAGCCTGTTGTTGAACCGCTCCTTGCTGCTGTCAAGGCTCCCTGTGTAGGGTTTCATGAGCCACGGCATTAAAGGTTAAGCGGGGTCTCCAAGGATCACAATGGGCATTTTGACTTCCCCTATGGTGATCATCTGGTCTGGGAAAAATGTCCCGGCTTGCAACTTCCTGAACAGGCCAGTGTTCCAAAAGATGTGTGCGTCTTGCATCTTTCCGGGCCAGCCTGCATTAATGTCAATGAAATGCCCATGGTGATCCACAAGTGCCTGGAGAACCATAGAGAAATACCCCTTCCGATTAACGTACTCGGAGGTTAGGTGGGCTGGTGCCAGAATTGGAATGTGTGTGCTATTTATCTCCCCTCTGCAGTTAGGGAAACCCATTTGTGCAAGCCAGCAAGAATGTCATGCACATTACCCAGAGTCACAGTTCTTCTGAGCAGGATGTGATTAATGGCCCTGCAAACTTGCATCAACATGATTCCAACGATCAACTTTCCCACTCCAAACTGGTTAGCGACCAATCGGTAGCTGTCTGGAGTTACCTATTGTGTCATAATAGGTTGATAGTATTTGTAAGATCACTAATGAGACAGTAACATTTTCAAAAGCAATAGCCGCCCACTTCTCCACTGTCAGGGCAGCTCTCAATCTTGTGACCTTGCACCGCACGGTGAGGGCGAGCTCCTCACACAGTCCCATGAAAGTGGCTTTTCTCATCCGAAAGTTCTGCAGCCCCTGCTCATCATCCCAGACTAGCATGACGATGTGATCCCACCACTTAGTGCTTGTTTCCCGAGCCCAAAAGCGGCATTCCACGGTGGTGAGCATGTCCGTGAATGCCACAAGCAAACTCGTGTCATATGTGTTGCGAGAGTTGATGTCGGAGCCCTCACTGTCACTTTGGATCATAAGGAATAACTCGACTGCCAAACGTTATGTGCTGGCAAGAATCGTCAGCATACTCCTCAGCAGTTCGGGCTCCATTCCACCAGACCGAAAGGGAAGACAGAGCGTGCAGCACAGAAATGTTGAAAGATGCCGCCAAATGTGGACGGAAGCACAGGGATTGCTGGGATGCGAACTGATGCAACACTGGGCATTGGGACAGGACCCAGAATGCCCCGCCCCCTTCCCACAAGCCACAGCGCCAGAATGGGAAGAGGTGCTCTGTGGGATAGCTGCCCGTAATGCACCGCTCCCAATACCGCTGCAAGAGCCGCAAATGCGGCCACGCCAGCGTGCTTGCAGCTGTCAGTGTGGACAGACTGCAGCGCTTTCCCTACGGCGCTCTCCGAAGGTGGGTCTAACTCAAAGCGCTGTACATCGAGTGTAGCCATGCCCCAAGTTGTGTGAAACTATCTATTCAGACCCACTGGCAACAGCTAGGGGCAGCATCTAGTTAAATCATTGGAATTACTTAATACTTGAACTCCCTGACACGTCCCATACTGCAGCATGTTTCCAGCTAAATGAAAATGCAGTCTGAAAGGTTCGTAGAGCTTTGAGGCTGGAGGGGTGCTAAGGAAATGCTCTTGTTATTCCCCTTTAGTTTTGTTTTTCTTTCTTTCTTATTCTGTCAGCTTTGTAAGGCATCTTCGAACTCTTTCGAGACCCAGATTTATTTTCTCAGCGTGATACAGACACATCCTGGCTGCAAATACAAAATACGTTGTAGTGGTTAGAATTCAGAACCAGGAAGGCTGTTATATCAGGGAATTGTGTTGGCTAGATTTCTCTGTATAATGGAGCTTTTCTTTGTGACCAAGAAAATAAGCTTTTTAATAAATGGTGGGGGGGGGGTAATATTTTGTCAGTAGGTGTATGCAGTTATAACTGTTTTGCAGAAGTCTTGCAGCAATGAGCAATCTAGGACATGATCAGACATTGAGGCCAGTAATCTTTCACATATGTTAGCTCCTATTTATAGAATATGGAAAAGTGACTGTGACCTGTGTCCCTATCCTACCAGCAACTGCTCAAATTTTAAGTTCCTTAAGTTTTATTTTAAGTTAATTTCAGTAGGAGCAGAAGTGGGTCCACAGACCTGCTAAGAAAAACGGCAGGTCCAGTTCCTCCTGAAGTTAATGGGAGCGCTTGTTAATTTCTACAGCAACAAAATAAAAAAGAAAAACCCATGCTAGGCGTTTATTGGCAAGGTGGCATTGCTGTCTCTACAGAAGAATGTGGAGTCCCCCAGAGTGAATTTTCTGAATGTATTACTAGATTAACTATAGAGATGTATGGTGATAGCAATGTTTGTGACAGTGTGTCATAGTAGGATGATAGTATTTGTAAGATCACTAATGAGACGGTAACATTTTCAAAAGCACCCGAGTTAGGCTCCTAAATCCAATTTTCAAAAGTGACTTGAGCACTTAGGAGCCTGAGTTCCATTAAAAGCCAATGAGACTTAGGCTCCAAAACACCTAAACTGCTTTTGAAAATGGGATTTAGGCTCCAAAGTCACTTGGCCCTTTAGAAAATTTCCCCCAAGATTTTTGATTACATCCCCTCGCTTTCAGTTCATTGAATTGTGAGGGAAGGGCCTGACTCATAAAAGAAATAGCCAATTATTTTTTCTCTCAGTCCCAGCAAAGTTCAAATCCGTTTTGGTCTCGAAATAGCCAGTGACCCATGCTGAGATATAGCTCGGATCATGTGGTTATCCCATGCTCCAAGACAGTAGCCCAGGGTGATTTCTTGCTTCATCTGCTTTAAGACAACTTTCAGAGTAGCAGCCATGTTAGTCGGTATTCACAAAAAGACTGTATTCGCAAAATTTATTTGAGCATAAGCTTTCATGAGCATCCAATGAAGTGAGCTGTAGCTCACGAAAGCTTATGCTCAAAAGGTGCCACAAGTACTCCTTTTCTTTTTAAGACAACTATTACTTTTTATCTGCCTGCTGAGAGGGTTTTATTTGTAATGATGCAATTCACTTTGAATCTGGCCTGTTTCCAAATGCAAATTCTGCAGAGATCTTCACTCTGCTTCAAAGGTAGCAAGGCACAATATGGAATATCCTGCGCATAGATATTTCGCTATAACACAAAATGCATTCAGAAAGTGCAGACCTTCAACTGGCTCCATTGAGCATAGCTAGTGCTCTGGTTAACCTGGATGCTGGGTTACATAACTGCCAATCATTATGCCTAATTTCCTATCTATATTACAATGGAGCCTAAAGGTCCCAACCAAAATTGAGACCCCATAGTTCTATGTACGGTACCCACGTCCAGTAAGATGCAGTCCCTGCTCTAAAGTGCTGCCACCGTGCCTCCAGGGGTCACAGCTGAGGATGCCAGATTCAGGACAAGTGAGAAATAAGGCAGACTCACCCCAAACTGATGGTTATTCCATTATTAGCTATACCAAGCCAGAAACAAAAGTAAACTTATGTCTCACCGCACTAGTTAACAAGAAGTCCATAATGCACTCTCTTTAGGCATCCCAGCCCTGGTTTCACCACCAAGATACTAGACTTTATGACGAGAGGTTATTGAAAACCAATTCATCAATCAAAGGGTTCTTCTGATCTCAAAAGATCTGTCACGTACCCAGGTCAATATATAACCCGGATCTTATCCAATAATCATGCTGTTGCCAATCCTTTAGTATCTAATATCTAAATGTTTATTTATGAGAGAAAAGAAAGAGTTAAAATGGTTAAATCAGATATATACAATCATTGCAAAGTTATTGCATCAGGTTTGTAGCAGTGAGGGAATAAAGTGCTAGTTTGCAAAAAGTCTCTCTGGAAATTACCCAAACAGCTTCAGGGTCATCAGTCCTTGTTTAGAGCTTCCTTCTTAGAAATCCAGTCCAGAGAAATAAAGTAGGAAATGAAGACAAAATGGAGATTTTCCAGCCAGGGTCTTTTATATCCTCTCCCATGTGGATGGAATATTACTGTCCCAAACAAAGTTCTCAGTCTTTGTTTGTGGAAAATTACAGGCACAAGATGGAGTCCAGGGTCACATGAACAAGTCACATGCCCATACATGCTTTGATGAATCACAAGTACAGCCATTACCCATATTCTGGCTGGGGGGTCCACAGGAAGGCTTGCTGGGCTGGATGGATTTCTTCTATGGGCCAGTGTGAGAGTTAATTGCTTTTGATGGGCCATCAACACAAAGCTGTCTTGCTTCAGTGTAGATTTTACCTGGGGGTGTTGCTCAGGAATACAGCACATATGTAGGATGCCAGTACATAGTCTGTTCATTACTTCAGATCCAAAAATGATACATGCATGTAAACAGGATAATCATACTCAGCAAATCATAACTTTTCCACTGACACCTTACATGATATACTTTGTACATATTCTATTGCAGTTGTCCAACAGTGGCAATATTAATGATATACATGATCATATCTCAATCATACAGCATCACAAGAGCTTAAAATCTAAATACACAAGACAGACAAAGGGTAGGAGGGTTAACAGAAGCATAGAGAGGGAAAGCAACTTGCCCAAGGTCATACAGTAGGTCAGTGGCAGAGCCATGACTAGTAGAAACTCATGTCTCCTGAGACCAGTGCCCTTTCCACAGGCCCATATTGCCTTTAGGGTGAAATTCACCCTAGTGCAAAATGCATCAATTAAGCCTTATTTTAAGGGCATTAGTTGTGTTTATACTCTTGTATGGGTCCTCTACACCAGAGTGAATTTCACCCTCAGTTAGTATTAACTGACAACACTTATATCGTCTGTTACTCCCTTTACACTCTGTGTTACACACAGCAGGTGGCTACCTAGGCAGGTAGGTGTGTAGCATGCAACAGGTGTGCTGCCTCTGGATATAGCATATGCAGCCACCTCTGGGCACCACGTGCAGCAGGTGGCCTGGAGCAGGGCTGAGAAAGGAGAGCCATGCATGGTGGTTTGTCAGTGTTAGTTCTGAATGGGTTGTCAAGGATATAAACCCTTCTACTTCAGGGCATACGCCAACCTCTGCATGGGGGGCGCATGGTCAGAAGGAAACTTCTTCTGTGTGCATCTTATTCCATAGTTGGCCACATCTGGATTTCTTGCACCTTGCGCTGAAGCAGCGGTGCTGGCCACCCTCGCAGACAGGATACTGGACTGGGTGGCCCAGTGCGCTGCTCTGCCCTGGCAATTCCAGTGTGAATGGAACAGTGCAGCCTTCTCCTGTTGGGCGCATTCTAGGCTGTGTCTGAGCAGAAGGCTCTGGAGTAGCAAATATTAATCCCGTGACTCCCAGGGCCAGCACTTAATTGGGTTGAAGCTGAGTATAAGGGAACACGATAGGCTCTCCCAGGCCTATTGACTTTCCTCAAGGAGGAAGAAAACAAACCTGTACAAGTCTGAGTCAGGCTTTTATTGAAGAAGGTGAAATAAGGCAGGAATGTAAAGGGGCGCGGGGGGGGGGGGAGCCTGCAGGAGGGACAGCAACTGTCATAGAGCTCAGCTTCCCCTCTCTCCTCCTTTCTGACAAAGCTGACTCTCCCCACCTGGGTTAGACACACTACAGTTCTGTGCCTTGCAGTGAAAAGCAATTAGCACTCATAATTAGCTCTTCTGGGGGCTGATCCAAAGCCCACTGCAATGAATGGGAGCCTTAGAGTGGGTCCACATAACACTTTTATTACACAGCAGGTATATTACACAAATTCAGTACAACAGGATCTTCGTTCTCCCTCCCAGCAGAAAGGTAGCCTCTCATTTTTTCAATTGGAGCAGGGGCAAGAGAATTGGGGTTTCTAATTGTTTTATATGCTCTGAGAGCTTCACAAAGTGGTGGGTTAGATATGGACAACACAGCTACTGTGTGTGCATTGCCCATAGGTTCCGCCCTTAGCTTCTTCGCAGTAATTCTCCTGCATCCTTGACCTGTGTTTTAGTGAGAGGGGCAGGTTGACCAGGCTCTCTTGATTGGCCACAGACTGATTGTCCCATGAAATTCTGCCAATGTATAAATGCCAGAGGTGCAGAAAAGTTCCCACATCACACCAACATTGTTTTTCCTTCCGCCCAGTTCTTCACACAAATGCCTTGAGACATCACAAAGAAGCAAGGCCACCCTGTCCCCAGCCCCTTATGGAGATGGGGACAATATATGTGGATGAGCAGCTGAGGGGATGCTTAGCAGCTCTGAGGACATAATACATTTTCTGCTACAGCCTCTTGGACTGTCCCTCTGAGTTTCAGCCGAAGGTCGATGCACCATTTATGCCCTCAGCCTATGAGATTTAAGAGCACCTTGGTCTTCTGCAGCAGCCACCTCGCCCATAGAACAGGTGACATGCGATCTGGGAGAAAAGTTCCATTAAATCCCCTCACCACACAGAGGCCTCACTGGCAAATTTGCACTCACCCCAGCAGGCTGCTCTGATGGCTGACAAGAGCAACAGATGAGCACCTAGAATGGACCTCTCTTTATTTTCCTGATGTTTGCAAAACTCCTTCCCTAGCCTACTGTTATGTGCTCATGTTCTCCTTCCTCTAGCACATTGCCTAACCAAACCCAGACTCCTCATGGAGAAATGAGGAAGGAGCTGCTCTGTCTACGCACACTGTGATTATGCCCAGAAGGCCTGAAGCCAACATGCCCCTAGTCACTACAAGCAAAAACTGTGGAAAGTGCATGCAGAAGCAAAGGGGCACAGTAGAGAGTGGACAGTGCCAAGTTAAATTGGTTCAAAACCCCTCCATCCCTCTCAAACCAAAGTAACATACTTTTAAATTAGTTCCTCTTTAGATAACAGGTATGTTATAAAGTGGCCTGCAGCCATGACTACTCAAGTTAGGATCTTATCATCTCTTAGGCAAAGAAGGGCTAGACTGATTAGATTTTCCTGGGGGGGTGGGGGTGGAGGGAGGGTCTCTGTGACACACTGTACCCTTAAGTTCACCATTTTTACAAAACTAGGATACATTTTGTACAAAGTATGCCTTGTGAGATATCATATGAAAACTTATAATTCACTGGTCATTATTGTCCTGGTAAAATATGTGTGGCAACATTGCATGTAAAGTTATAAGATCCTACTGCATGATGTTACTAAGACATATTGCAAATCTGGGGAAGCAGCCCAAACCAGTTCCTCAGAGGCAAACTGATGCCTCAGCCAGGTATCAACAAGATCAGATGGACTATGGCCTCATTAAGTGGCCATTCTTTGACAGCAAGAAGGGTGTGAGTGAGAAATTTACATTTTAGTTGGATCCCATGTAAACAGACCGGCTGTCACTTGAACCCCAGCTGGAGATGATTTTCAAAGAGAAGGAAAAGATATAAAAATGAGGAACAGAGGACACAGATCAGCTCTCTTCCCTCATCTCTGTTCAGGGCATCAACAACATTTGAAAGACAAAAGAAGCATCATTGAACTGGGGGACTGGTCTTGACTGAAAAATCCAGCCAGACTTCTGTGAGCATGTGGTGAGAAAAACCTTTTTGCTTCAAGTTCACTTAGCTTATTAAGGTAGGTGTTAGTTTGCATTTTACCTTTTATTTCTTTGTAACCAATCCTGACTTGTATGCCTCATTACTATAATCACTTAAAATCTTTCTGTAGTTAATAAACTTGTTTTATTGTTTTATCTAAACCAGTGTGTGTTTGTTTGTAAACCTCCATTTGAGATAACAGGCTTTGTGCATATCATTTTCTATTAATAAAATGACAGATTTTCTATGAGCTGGTACTCAAAGAAGGGAAGAGGTGGGCTCTGCACTATCAAAGAGATGCCAAGACTTACCCAAGAGGTGGTTGTTTTTCAGCAGTGGGGAAAACTGATTTCAATATCTGTAAAGTTTGTTGCACCACTTTTAGGATGCAAATTGCTACTTTTCAATGTAAGGCACAGTTGTTTATTAAGAAAATGAATAATGATAGACTGTTAATCCACTGAAGAAATGCACACATCTGACATAATACATGGGACTTCTTAGCACATATATAACACCAGGTTTCAGAGTAACAGCAGTGTTAGTCTGTATTCGCAAAAACAAAAGGAGTACTTCTGGCACCTTAGAGACTAACCAATTTATTTGAGCATAAGCTTTCGTGAGCTACAGCTCACTTCATCCGATGCATACTGTGGAAAGTGTAGAAGATCTTTTTATATACACACAAAGCATGAAAAAATACCTCCTCCCACCCCACTCTCCTGCTGGTAATAGCTTATCTAAAGTGATCACTGTCCTTACAATGTGTATGATAATCAAGTTGGGCATTTCCAGCACAAATCCAGGGAACTCAAGGGACTTGGTAAGGTATGGAACTATTAATTAAGCCATTTAACAGATGGGGAAACTGAAGCGCTGTGTTTATGGGACTTGCCCAAAGTCACATTAATTCAGGAGTCCTGACTTCCAGTCATCCACTTTAACCTCTAGGCCACACTGCCTCCCACAAAGGATACAGACTTTTAATGTCACAAATGAAAACATCTCTCCAAATGCTAATCCAGCGCTGAACATTGTTTTGTCAATGTGTGTGTGCACAGCACATTCCCAGCTGTCCGGGTAGAAGATGTATTTCACTAAACATTGGCTTTCTGTTCCTTACTCCAGTCTGCACGGATAAGCAACATGTGTACAGTTATTAAATACTTTCTGGCATATTTGCAAAGGAGGAAGAAAGGGCAGAATTGAGAGAGAATTTACAGCCAATGTACCAAGTTTGATAAGGGAAAATAAAGCAGCCCATCCTCTGTAAACATAATCCATGAAGCTGTGCTTCATAACCTTACATGGCAAAACAAAGATCATATTAGAAAAAAATCATGATGTAAAATTATGAAATCTTGTCAGCTTCATTTGTAAACATCATGCTGTCATGGTCTCTCTGCCTGGTATGCTCATTCTCTCCCTGTTCCTCTGTCTACATTATTATTTGTATTGGAGTTGCACCTAGAGGTCCCAACTGAGATCAGGGTTGTTTTGTGCTAGGCATGGTACACACCAGAAGTGAGAGACAGGCCCTGCCTTGAAGATCTTACCGTCTAAATAGATGAGTCAAAGGAAGTAGAATTACCTCAGTTTTACAGAGGGAAAACTGAAGCAGAGAGAGATTAAGTGACTTGCCCAAAGTCACAAAAGAATTCTGTGGCACCGCCAGGAACAGAATACAGATTGCCTGACTCTCAACCCAGTGCCTTAACCATAATACCATTCTTCCTCTCAGATCAGTCTTCCTGTACACAGAGATCCATCCATCCACTTACTTCTGAAGAGTCAGTAGATTTACAGATATTGGGGGCTTCACTGTGTCCCAGGCTAGGAGGGGTGTCTTTTGTGGGAATGGGGGAGGGCGCTAGGTAGCTACCCCAGAGACAAGCAAAAGGCAGCGAGCCTGCAATGAGGAGAGGGGAGATCCCAGTCCCCTGGGGATTGGGGAGCGGCTGGGGAGCTAGGGAGATCCCGGCCCCCTGGGGATTGGGGAGCAGCTAGGGAGATCCCGGCCCCCTGGGGATTGGGGAGCAGCTAGGGAGACCCCGGCCCCTTGGGGATTCAGGAGGGGCTGGGGAGAGGGGAGATCACGGACCGTGGCGTTTGGGGAGCGGCTGGGGAGCGGGGAGATCCCGGCCCCCTGGGGATTGGGGAGCGGCTGGGGAGCTAGGGAGATCCCGGCCCCCTGGGGATTGGGGAGCAGCTAGGGAGATCCCGGCCCCTTGGGGATTCAGGAGGGGCTGGGGAGAGGGGAGATCACGGACCGTGGCGTTTGGGGAGCGGCTGGGGAGCGGGGAGATCCCGGCCCCCTGAGGACTGGGGAGCAGCACTAGCTCTGCCCCGGAGCTGACGGGCTGGGATCCCGGGAGGAGTCGGGGGCGCTGGCGGCCGGCCCGTCCCTCCTGGGCGGAGCTCTCTTCTCCCCCGCCGCAGACTGTGCGCGCCCGGGAGCCAGAGCGCAGCCAGCCGGAGCCCGAGCGCGGCGGCCGCGGAGCATGGTGCGGGTAGCGCCCTGAGCCCCTTCCCCGGCGGCAGCATGAGCTTCTCGCGGCCCCTGCGGCGCTCGGTCAGCCTGAGCCAGGCGCGGACGCTGCGGCTGGTGGTGCTGGGACAGGGCGCCGTGGGCAAAACAGGTAGGGACCCTGCCCGCCGTGCGCCCGGGGGGCCTCGGACCCCCCGCCCTGCAGGGCAGCGCCAGCCGCCTGGCCAGGCAACTTCCCCGCTTCCTCCCGGCTTTGCCGGACGGCGGAAGCGGGAAGCCAGGCGGGGGAAAAGGCTCAGGCCGCCCGTGGTCACCCCGGGCTGACTGTGCCCTGCCTGCGAGGCTGCCTGGACCGAGATCCCGGACACGGGCCTTAGATCAGCGCCCCCGGGGGCCCTGGGCAGTCAGGCTCCCCCCGGCGCCCCAGCAGGGATTTCCCCACCCCTGGTGCCGTCAGGTTTGGCAAGTGGGTGCGCTTTGTCACCCCACCCTTCGTGTTTGGCATAGCACCTTCCCGCCAAAGCCCTCAGCCCAGCCGGTGTGTTATGGGCTTCCCTTGCAGACACGTGCACTGGGGGCGTGAATAGATCACTTGCCCCACGCCTGAAATGTTGCCGATCAGATGCTTTCCACGGCCGCTCGAAACAGGGCAAAAACCGGGCTCTGTAAGGGGGTGGTCGGGCCGGCAGGCAGTCCTGGCTTCTAAAATCAGCCTTTGCAAAGGACAGTGGACTGGAGATTGCTGGACTGGAGGCAGTAAACACAAAAGTTCTCATTAGTGGGGGTGCTGAACTTCCCCTGACTCCATTTGGAGTTAGCAGGGACTCATTGATTCTGGGAATCATACCCAAAGGATTTTTGGCTCATGTCACCGCCTGCCTGCAGAAATGCTCCTTGTAGATCAGCTTGGCTTAGACTTGTAGGTCAGTGTCCTATATCTTCTAGCCATATGAAAGATATCTTTTGGGGGAAAACAATTTAAATGCCAGGTTTAAACTCCCATCAGTTACTCTGAAATTCCTGCCTGTATTTAGTAAATTAAAGCAAGCAAGCCATTAACATCCTTTAGTTATAAGTTTGGGGGTGGGGGAAGTGGGGTTAAAAGTTGAATGACTTTCACTGCACTTTCAAGTGACTTTTTTTTTTAAGCTGAAGTTTGGGTGGATTAGTGGACTGAAAGGCAGTGTGGTCTAGTAGATAGAGCACTGGACTGGGAGTCAGGGACCTGGGTTCTTCTAGTCCTTGTTTTATCCCTGAACTGCTGTGACTTTAAACAAGTCACTCGCTTTCACCCACCCCCATCTGTCTGTCTGTCTAGATTGTAAACTACTGGGGGGGAAGACCATCTTCTACTATGTGTTTGTACAGCATCTAGCACAATGGTCTGAAAGCCTGTAGGGCAGGGGTGGGCAAACTTTTTGGCCCGAGGGCCACGTTGGGGAATAGAAATTGTCTGGCGGGCCATGAATGCTCACAAAATTGGGGTTGGGGTACATGCTCTGGGGATGAGGAGTTTCAGATGTAGGAGGGTGCTCTGGGCTGGGACCAAGGGGTACAGAGGGCAGGAGGGGGATCGGGGCTGGGGTGTGGGAAGGGGTGCAGGTTCTGGTGGGGGGGGTGCAGGCTCTGGGGTGGGGCTGGGGATGAGAGGTTTGGGGTGAAGGAAGGTGCTCCGGGCTGGGATCAAGGGGTTTGGAGAGCAGGAGGGAGACCAGGTCTGGGGCACGGGGTTGGGGCATGGGGAGATGCTCAGGGATGCAGGCTCCAAGCGGCGCTTACCTCAAGCGGCTCCTGGAAGCAGTCACATGTCCCTTCTCTGGCTCCTATGTGGAGGTGCGGCCAGGTGGCTCTGCACACTGCCCCATCCACAGGCACTGCCCATGCAGCTCCCATTGGAGCGCCAGAGGGGGCCATTGGAGCGCATAGGAGCTGGAGTGGAGTAGGAGCCGCGTGGTCCGGCCCCTGGCCGGAGCGCCGGAGTAGGGCTGAGTTGTGTGCTGCGGCTCACAGGCCGGCTTAAAACAGCTCGCGGGCCGTAGTTTGCCCATCCCTGCTGTAGGAACTTCTGTAGGGGCTTCACACAGCAGACAGTCAACCTGTGGAACTCCTTGCCTGACGAGGTTGTGAAGGCTAGGACTATAACAGGGTTTAAAAGAGAGCTGGATAAATTCATGGAGGTTAAGTCCATTAATAGCTATTAGCCAGGATGGGTAAGGAATGGTGTCCCTAGCCTCTGTTTGTCAGAGGGTGGTGATGGATGGCAGGAGAGAGATCACTTGATCATTACCTGTTAGATTCATTCCCTCTGGGGTACCTGGAATTGGCCACTGGCAGTAGACAGGATACTGGACTGGATGGACCTTCGGTCTGACCCAGTATGGCCATTCTTATGTTCTTATTGGGAGATACAAGTTTACTCTTGTACAGTCATACTTTTTCTCTGTTACTAGGGGTCAGTGGTGTTGGCAGTTGAAATGCAAATTTCCACAGTAAATTCCAGGAAAGTATAGTGGTCATTTTTGCGGGGGGAGAGAGATGGCAAGTTTTAAAGAACACTTCCCCACCATTTATTTGCCCACTCCAGAAATACCCTACAGATATGGTATCCCTGTCTGGTTCACAACACAGACTTTGCTTTGGCTGCAGATGCTCTGTTAGTTGTGCATTTCCACCGAATTTATTTCTTTGTAAACTGGTGAATTTCTTCCTTTCAGTAAATGAAAAATCACAATTTTTCATTGTTTAAAAGGAAGTGAAATAAACTCTTGGAGTTAACATTTTAACTTAAGTTTATGATTTTTTTGAATTGGGCATATAAACATGAAAAGATCACTAAGCCCAGGCTCTAGGGGCTATGGAAAGAGAATTAAAAGTGCAATCCAACTAAGGCATGAAACAAAAACCTAACAGCAGTTGAAAAGCAACAGCCTTTCTTCACACAGAAAAGAAGGCGAATCACAACACCTCCATTTCAGCTCCTGTAAAATCCTAACCTCTCCCATCAAATAAATACTCACACCCATACACCTTCCTAGATAGACAGGTTTTCCAGCAGGTTTCAAAAGTCAACACCGTAGGCTATTTTCGACCAGGAAAAGGAGTGAATACCAATTTGGAGGGAACTCCTCCTAGGAAAGTATCCTGCCAGCAGCTCCTAGTATGGGGTACAGTTGCAACAAAGACAGCAACTGAATGTGGCTCTGACATGGGTGTGTTAAGTGTCAAAAGCCCTGAACTCACAAGTTTCATGTGGGCAGAGCCTGCTGGGATTCTGTGTAGGTGCAGGGATCCTCCCGCGCCCAGCTGCTTGTAGAATCGGGACCTACGTGTGGTATTCAGGCCAGGACTGAGTAATTGGAAGTGGGAAGAGCAGATGGAACAGTAAATGAAAAGTCACATGAACTGTGTTTCATGCAGAAGAATGCTGGTAAGAAAACCCTGCAAACCAACAACTAGTCAATTTCATAACCTTGAAGCTGAACATATATGGTTCCCTCATGCACTTTAATAACTCATCAGCCATAACATACAAGAAAAGAATTGCAGAGAGAACACGATTTGATTAACCAGATGCCGGGGAATTTCAGGCCACCCCTCATTATAATTAAGTGGTGGTTCCCGTTTTCCATTTAAATTTATCCTAGAAAGAATTATTTCCATCTCTAAAATGACTGGTGGGGGGGTGGTTATTTTTTGTTTGTTTATTTTAAAAGATCAAAGTGGACTAATGCACTTGAAAGGTTAATGGCTTTTGGCCATGCCTGCACTGAGGATTTGCCCTGATTGCAGCCATCACTGGCCAGCCACCTGCCTAGCAGCAGCAGTGAAAACCAAGATTATGTCTAGACTGCAGCTGGGAGTGAGCCTCTCAGCCTGGGTACACAGGCTTGAGGCTTGCACAGATGTGGTAAAAATAGCTGCGTGGAGGTTGTGGCCCTGGCGGAGGCTTGGGCTAGCTATCCAAGCTTGAACCCACCCTGACCCTGGGTCCAAGCCCAGGTGGCTAGCCCAGGCCTCTGCTGGTGTAATGGTCTCAAGTTGCAGTGGGGGAGATTTAGGTTGGGATATTAGGAAAAACTTTTTCACTAGGAGGGTGGTGAAACACTGGAATGCGTTACCTAGGGAGGTGGTGGAATCTCCTTCCTTAGAAGTTTTTAAGGTCAGGCTTGACAAAGCCCTGGCTGGGATGATTTAATTGGGGATTGGTCCTGCTTTGAGCAGGGGGTTGGACTAGATGACCTCCTGAGGTCCCTTCCAACCCTGATATTCTATGATTCTATGGTGCCACAGTGTCCACACTGCCTTTTCTAGCATGTTTGTGCAAGGCTCATTAATACAAGTCTGTCTGCCCAGGCTAGGAGACTTGCTCACCGTTGCAGTATAGACATTCCTTTCCAGTGCAGGCAGCCAAAGCTGCGCCTATAAACCACAATTTGAAGTGATGCAGTTTAGCTCAGTTTCAAGTAGGGAGTGAACTGCATCGGTGCAAATTATGGCTTCTAGTGGCTTTGTATGTCTGCATTAAGGCTGTGCGTCAGTTCAGCTACACCAGTGGTTGAAATCCCCTCTGAAGTTTAGACTTCACTCCTAATGCTGTTGTCCGTACAATGTGCTAATGTGATAGCCTGTTAAAATAAGTCAGTCTCCACAATGACATTAACATCTGGCTTACTTTTTAGTTTAAAAATACAGGTCAGAAGAGTGAGTAATTAGCTGGGTAGCCTCCCTAGAAACTGTAGGCATGGAGGTGAGGTGGGGGAAGTGATATCTCCCAATTGCTTGCCTTTGAATAGTTATTTTGCAACATTGCTTGGACAAAGCCAAATCTCAGAGTCTGACGGACTTTCATACTTACTGTAAGGTGAATTCTGGAGCTTGATGCATACTTCGGACTATGCCATTGTCCCACTCTCAGCTTTCACAATCCTAGTGTATTAGCAGAGCTCCACAGTTGTATTTCTGTCCCAGTGTTCACCGACAAGTAAGATCACCTACTGCCCTGTACGGGGGGTGGGGGGGTTAAGACATAGAAATGTTTGATGACAGTTCACGTAGACTATTTATTATTTTTGTATTACAGAAGCATTTTGAGGGCCCAGCTGAGATCTAGGCCTCTTTGTACTAGGCACTGGACTGAGAGACAGTCCGTTCCCTGAATATTTTATAATCTAAAAATGGGCAAGACAGACAAAAGAAATATGATCCCCATTTTGCAGATAAGGAACTGAGGCACAGACTCAGTAACTTGCCCTACGTCACAGGGGAAAGTATATAGCAGTGGTGGGATTTGAACCCAGGGCTCTTGCGTCCCATGCTTTCCTCTCTTGTTTCAGTTTCAGCGTTCCCCTGATTGTTTTTTAACTCACACATGGGCGCGTTGTTTTAGTGTATGAAAACCGGAGAGTGAGTAGTTTCCATTATCCAAGCGGAAAACGATGTAAAAGCTAAACAGGCAACGCGAATGACGAAAAATGAATTTGAGAGGCAAGGTGGGGGAGGCAATATCTTTTATTGCACTCTCTTCTGTTGGTGAATGAGATGACTTTTCAAGCTGCACAGAGATCTTCAACGGCCCTATATAGCTCAAAAGCTTGTCTTGTTCACCAACAGAAGCTGGTCCAGTAAAAGATATGACCTCACCCACCTTGTCTCTCTCATATCCTGGGACCAACACGGCTACAACACTGCAAATGAAAAATGAATTCGATTTTTTTTGAAATCCCCTTGGTTTCAATCTTCTGAAGTGTGGCTACAAACAGCCCCGCTCCACGTCTCCCCTCCCCCAGTCTGATTGTAACTTGACAGCAGTGTCCCCTAATGATCCTTTTGGAATCAGACAGTTCAGTTAGAGGTCAGGTTTAGTGAGCTATCAGGGACACTATCTGTGAACCCCTTCCACATGCAGGAGCAATTAAAATCTTGAGAGATGGCAAAAGATATGTTTACAGGAGGAAAGTAACCCACTCTTTGAAAATAATTTCCTGCCAATCCTTTGATGTGGTTGACTGGAAATCCTCAACAGGTGTCCGTGCTAGCAGCAAAACACTGTGACCAGGACAAAACCATGTTCAAAGCCATTGCAGGAAGGGTGGCTGGGACCAGCTGCATCTGGATTTGAATATCATCAAAGTTGAGCAGCTTTGTTTCAGGCTTATCTGTAGTTTAGAGGTTTGGATATTGAACTAGGTAAGTCACCTGTAAAAGCTTATAAATCCAGAATATCCCAATCCTTTAATGTGTGTTTGCTTCCCCCTCTCCCCTGGCCGCATATCTTCTGCTGTCTAATTTTGACACTAGCCAGTGTAATCACAGTCATATTTCACATGAAGGTTCTGTTTATAAAGGATTAATAAGTGATTAAGAGATGTCAGAAGCCTGTTGCAGCAGACATGAGTCGCGTGTGATATAGAGAGCTATATGCACATTGGTAGGTGGCATTATAGATGGTTGTAAAGCATCATTCCAAGCAACCTATTGGTCTCTCTAGCAATCAGTTAACGATTTATTAAAACATCTGTTAATTTATTAACCTTTTATAAATGGAATCTTCATATAAAATGTAACCATGTCCGCTTTTTAAATCCCCTTCTCTGAAAGGTATAAAAACATCTGAAGTGATGAACAAAAAAGGTCTTCACGTTGTCACGCCTCTCTGCCCTCATCCACTTCCTTGTATTGGCAACTTCTGTTGTTTTCTTGTACCCAAGCCAATTTTTAATCAATTTAATTGGTTCTCCATCTTAATAAAGTACCGTGTGATGCAGCTTTGGGAGATTGCCTAGAGCGTACTACAGTGTCAGGTGCTTCCTAGGAATCAGGTTTGATTTGTTCCGCTGTCTCCCCCTTTCTCTGACAACTCAATAGTGTCCTTAAAGATGAAAATAAATACCCGCAGCAGGATCCAACTCTTAACGAGCCCTGTTGGGCTGTTTTATTAAGCTACAGTGTATTTCTGCATATTGTCTCTTGTCAATAATTACAACACAGGGAAAATGAAACTAGAGACCTGTAAGACTTGTTGGATTTTTCCCTTTATTATTTAATAAATAATAGAGAGTCAATTTGGCAGATAACTTTTCTGGGGACTCCATCAACTTGTGTTATTAAAAATGTGTATCAAAACACTTACTGAATAGTAAAGATAAACCAGGGGCTAACAGGCTGGTTTACAGTTCACACTGGTGTAAGGTGACATTGCATCGTATCCACCATCTGGTTTGGAGTCACTATTGATTTTGTGATGTGATAGACTCTCAGTATGGAAACAGGCATTGCATGGATAGGCGGTGAGATCTGAGTTGTAGACATGGCAGATTGTATCTGTCTTCTAAATAAAATAATTGAAGATATGCAGCAAATAGGGTTGCCACCTGTCCAGGCTTTCCCAGAATCGTTCCTCTTTTGAGGTAGTTGTCCCGGGAAATCTCTAAGTAGTGTTGTCACCTGTCCCAGGTTTTCCAGGATTGTCCCTCATTTGAGGTAACTGTCCCAGATGAAATGGTTCAGGTGTCCCGTTTTTTGGGTGGAAGGTGGAAACCCAAGTAGCAAAAGACAGACGATCTTGCAAATTCTACCAAGAAAATGGGTCTTCTCAATACATCGAAGACCGAAGTTATGAAAATTAACTTGTCTACCAATTATTTTGACTGCTTGGAAACCTGTTAAGAAATTGACTTATCTGGGTATCCTCATACACAATACTGGTGATTGTGTTTGATATGAAGTTCAGAGCAGGTACTATATTTCAAAACCTCCCTGTAGTGTGGAAGTCCAGTGTGATTTGCAAAAATACTTAACTAAGATCTTTAGAAGCAACTTCCGAAGTGTCCCTGATATATTATGGGAAAATAATAGGTCCATCCAATGCAAACTGAATCGCTTTTAATGCAGGTGTCGGCATAGAATATTCAAAGTAAAACGAGACATAGAATAAAGGCTTGTCTAAATGCGCGCTCAATTCATGGCAACCTGGGGTGCAAATCTATGTTGCGCTAACCGGCTGCGCGCTGTGTCCATGTGGACTGTGCTGCTGCACACTAAAAGGTCCCTAGTGCAGTGGTCTCAAAAAAGGTTGCAAACCACGGCTCTAGTGTACTTTATTGTTTCAAAGCAGGAGTCCGTTTCCCATCCCTGGGCAAAGTGAAACCCTTTTTCCTACTAAGAGCTCCAGCACAGCTCCTTCCTTATCAGCTGGAATGTTGCTGGTGTTCTGAGCGTGTATCCAATTTTAGGGCTCGCTCCTGTTCCATTGAAACCAATGGGAGTGTTGCCATTGAACAGTGTGGGAGCAGGAGCAGATCCTTATTTCTCTCTGAGTCCAGACAAGGTAGAATCGGGGCCTTTTAAAAATCCTTTCTGTGTTTGCTCAGTCACTTCCCAGCCACATTGGTCTTTCTGGTTCAGTGACCCATAATTCCTGATTCCTGTGGCTCTTTCACCGTGGGAAATCTAACAGTATTCCCTAATGGCTGGAGCACACACAGTTTCTGCTCCATCCGTGCTTTAACCAGGGCCTTCTTTCACCAACAAGACCCCAGCCACCTCCTCTGCATGGCTGCCTGTGTCCACCACACCACCTACGTTCTTGACCTTAGTGCCCTGGTAATTATCCTTTCCCAGATGGAGAGAGTCTCTAGTATCCCACTTAACTTTCTATACCTTCTGCATCTGGCTGGCTGTGTTTCTGTGCTGGGTGTCTGTATTTGTACGGCGAGTTGTAAGTCAATACTTCTTGAACCTCCCCTTTGTGCTTCCTCCGTCATTACCCCTAAAGCATACAATCACGATCATTTCTTCCACACGGGTATGTGCTTTGCTAAGTTCTTGTGTGTAATGTGGCATGTAGATTCCTCCTCTCCTGCCCCCTCAATGGTTTCCAACTCCTGGCAGAAGGGAAGCCCTCCACCCTGCATCACATAGTCTCTCCACCCTGATGTTCAGGTTTCTATTCTATCTGCTCCTGTGTTCCCTGCTAAACAATGAACCAGTAAACATCACCTTTCTGTTCTTAGTCTCCCCTGTGGAGTATTCAACTGTTTTCTTTAACCTTACCCACCACCAGCAGCGTTCCCCCAATCGGCGTGAACCCTGACCTCATCTTGTTGCATCCTTAGTAAGGCATTTCTGGGACTCCACTAATTACCAACTGGCTGTGTCTCTGAAATCCCTCCTTCCAAGTACTTTGAACTTGTCCTCAACCTCTCCATTACCATGGATAAGCTGTCAAGAGCAGGATCTCTGTATTCCAGAACAGGACTCCAGAGCAGCTGAAATAGAGCCAGCCCAGAGCCCAGCCCCAGGGCATGCTAGGACAGGGCCATATGGGACTTTGTTGGCTTTGTGTAGACCTTCAGCCAAGCTGGAGATGTTCAGTAAAGCTGCTAGTTCTTTACCTTGATACTCAGCCTTGGTGTATTAACTTTTAACGTTTCTGGTAACCTGGCACACAGCCATTAGTTTAACTATAATCTGTGATTAGCTCACACCTTGTCTTTCCTCATCAGAGCTTCCCCCCCTGCGATGTGATGTCCTGCACCCGGAAAACTCTTGCATTTGAATTCATGACAACACACCCCTTCCCTCCCACCTGCACACCAGTCCCTAGGAACCTCCTCTCCTGTCCTCTGAGATTTCTGGGGAGCCGTTTGTGAATGTGGGCTGGTTCCTCTTTACTCGTCACTGCATTTATCAAGCACCCTGGAACTAGTAAAATAGAGATTCAGTGTAAAAGCTGTCTAGCTAGATCTCCGTTAGAGTCAATGGGAGCAATACTAGGCCAATGCTGAGTGCTTCTGAAAATCCTACCCTAAATGGGCATTTTTTCTACTGTACCCTTAATGACCCACTAGTCTAACTACCCCCTATACCCCCTTTTTACTCTAGGCATAGATGCTCGCCTTCCCGTCACATGGAAGAGTGTCTTCCTTCTGATGGCTGCTTCCACTCAGCCAAGTTCCTAGTAGACAGGAATCCACCATTGCAATAGAAACAGTGAGACGACAGACATCTCTTGAGTCTCCATGTCCAGTCAACCTTTGGACTCTATAGTAAGCTGTGCTCTCAC
This sequence comes from Eretmochelys imbricata, assembly GCF_965152235.1. Lineage (NCBI taxonomy): Eukaryota > Metazoa > Chordata > Testudines > Cheloniidae > Eretmochelys > Eretmochelys imbricata. The sequence goes on from NC_135577.1 coordinate 19,921,277, forward strand.
CCCTACAGCTTATTCTTCCATGTCAGGGAAGAGGAACATTGGTGGGGTGGGGTAGGGTGGAGAAGCTTGCTCAGCTGCAGCCCCTGCCCCTGTTCTATGGTGAAAGGCCGAGTTTGAATCTCCATGACATCAGCACTGCAATCGCTTGCTTTTTAGAAAGAGCCTTTCCTCCTTCCCGCATGCTCCTGGACTGTAGCCAGCTGAGTCTCCATGCTCCGTGTAAGCAGGTGAGCAAGGGCCTGGTTCTCCCCACCGCTGGAGAGGGCATTTCTCTGGGAATTGCCAGAGGACATCTGCCTCACCCGGAGACTAGCCTTGTCACCTAGTAACCCATTGCAGCCAGCTCTGAAGAGGCATTTATTTAGTTCCTAGCCCGCTGTACTTCACCTTTACCAGGCCTGTCATTTCACTTTGGTTGCCTCCCTCGAGGATTGTTCCTTTCCCGAGGCTGCTTTGGGGTTAGTTTGGCTTGCTTAGAGTGAATGTGGAAGACACAACACAAGCCAGTACTTTTCCATGGGAGGGGAAGAGAGAAAGGGGCATATGCAATGCTTAATTTGTGCCAGGGCTTGTCAGGACTGAGCCCTGGCACCTCTGGGCTTGGCAGTTCACAGCCTGGCACCTCTGGGCTTGGCAGTTCACAGCCAGGCACCTCTGGGCTTGCTGCATCAGTTATGAATATAAAAAAATTGCTTGAGCCCCGGTACCTCTTTCATTACCAATTAAGCACTAGACAGATGCAGTGTTGGGATGGAACTACTGGCCCAGCGCTCCAGCATTAGGCTTTGTCCTGGTTCAACTGAGTATTAAATTGGACACAAAGGATTTGGGCCTCCTGTCCCCCTGTTGCAGGGAGGTTGGACGCTTGGATAGAATGGTTTAATTATGTACATTCCTCTTCTGTGGCTGTTCCCACCCAACGCTCTTGACTGAACGATTTGATCTCTGTTGCAGCTTCCGGGCCTGCCTGATTGTGAAATACGAAAGGGGAAAAAAAGACATTTTCACTGCCACCATCCAGTTATTTGTGAAGGGCTAAAGCAAACTCCCCCTGGGGGCCCTGGCCCAGGTATGCCTACGTAGCATTTTGGGGCGAGCAGGAGCAAGCCTCCCAGCCTGGGTCCACAGATTGGGGCTAGTGCGCTAAAGGAAACTGCAGATAGTGCTTTGAAGTTGCAGCTCGCTCTGGAGCTTGGTCTCTGAAGCCTAGATAGGGAAGGGTCGAGCGAAAACAACATCCCTTCCCTGTGCTGGGGACAGACACTCCCAGGCATAAATGCAGTATACGTGTGGCATGTAAGGGGTAAGTGACAGCAAACAGGAGAGCGAGGAGAGAGGTTCTGGGCTATATTTCAAGCTGTTCCTTGTATAGGCTTTTCTGTCTTGCTCTTCCCCACCCTCCACTATGTTCTCAGATGTAAATATTCTTTAATAGTGGTTTTGTTGTATGTCTCATTTTAAAAGGATACTGCCGAGTATAGGTAGAACCTAGCTTTGAACTATCGTCCCCCCCCCTCTGTTTGCCAAGTGTCTCTAATTTCTTATATAACATACAAATGTGGTGGTGCTGTCTCGTTTTATAACTATTGGGGTGCTGAGCCTTTGACTGATTGAATGCAAATATACAAGATGGTACAACTTGCGTTTGATATGTTTAACTTGAGAATAAAACGTTCAATAAACAGTATTGGAAATTCATCAGACCGAGCAGATATCCCGCCCTTTCTGGAGCAGTCATGTCACCTAGGCTGATGTGATACATCAAGATCCCTCTGTCCTGCCAAAGCGTACGCACATGCTGAACTTCCTGCGCAGTAAATAGCCCCACTGAAGTAGGGTGACCAGATGTCCCGGTTTTATAGGGACAGTCCTGTTTTTGGGGACTTTTTCTTATATAGGTTCCTATTACCCTCCACCCCCGTCCTGTTTTTTCACAGTTGCTATCTGGTCACCCTACACCAAAGTCACTTGGGCTACTCACTGTGTGTAAAGTTAAGCCCATGCAGGCTCGGGGCCACAAAGCACTGTTTGCCAGTATCACACATACAGAAAAGCATGTTGAATTATGATGACCTGTATTTTAGAGTGCTCACCAGAATAATCTCTGACTGCTTCTACACTATATGCTTTTGTCCAGATGCAAAGTGTAAGATTCAGGGCAGGAGTTTGTGTGAAATTCTGTGTTATGCAAGAGATCAACTAGATTGCTCATAATGGTCTGTTCTGGTCTTGAAAATCTGTGGGTGAAATCAATGCGACTCCTGAGGGTTAGCTGTGAAATGTTGTTTTAAAATGTGATGTGCGCTATTGGACGGGGGGTAGAAATAGGAAGCAGGTGAAATTGCTGACGGAGCAAAAGCTCTATGTCTCCATGATCTCTCTGCTCTTAGGGAACTTGTCAAATGCCACTGTACTGCTATATATTGACTCAGGTTCGTTTTCTGTTGATATTGCATTTGGGTGCGAGGGAAATATTTGTGCACAAATGCAAGGGATAAGAGAAGCACTATGAAGCACCCCTAAAACACATTCCTGACTGAAATCAATAGGATTGCCCAGGGTGTAAATCGGGTCAGAATTTAGTTCATCTGTGTCACTGTGTGGTTAGATACTTTCACTAGATTTTAAGGCCAGAAAAGACCGTTGTGGTCATCCAATCTGACTTTCTGAATTGTACGAGCTGCGGAATTCTACCCAGGGACTCCTGCGTTCCGTCCAGCAGTTTGCGTTTGAACTCGAGCATATCCTTTAGAAAGACATCTGAGGATCTGTGTTTGTAAAGCAGCTGCTGTATAAAAACAACTTTGGGCAATGCCAAGGCAGTTCTCGTCCACCAATCGGGAGAACAGAGTGTTGGCTACATTGTGAACTTCTCTGTTGGAAGCAGCTAAGCTAACTCTTAGCTCTAGTCAGTTCCTCTGGTAACCAGGGTGCAGAGAGGCACAATCAGGCTTTCTCTGTTCTTTTGTTCACACACGGCAAGTCCTGACTTTGGATTTGGGCAGAGAACTGCTTGCTGGTCAATGTAAAGTTACCCTCAGATCCTTTCCAGTCTATCTACTGTAAGTCTTGCAGTTTTCAGCCTTCAAACTCCCAGGGTACTGGAAGTAGGTCTTGGCCAATCTGCCATTTTAATATGCTCTCCCCTGCCCCATAGCTTTTCAGGTGGCAGCGTTGCCCGGTGTGGGAGAGAGACTTTGTTTTCTGTTTGTTTGTTACCCAGCGTTTATTGATGCTCGTGGTTACACTTTGGAGTAGCTTCTTCAGAGATCCTGACTGGCTCCCAACCTAGTATACCTGGTTGGGATCAAAAACTCCCTCCCCCTGCCTGTGCGGAGCCCAGTAGGGCACACCGCCATCAGCCTGCACTCAGGGTTGGAGGACGTCCTCACTACAGAGAGGAGCAAACTCATCAGAGCCCTCCTGTCTCAGTTAATCAGTGTTTTACTGAGTTTGCTTTGGTGATCACAACTGACTTTCAGGGGCGGGGGGGTTGTTTTGTTTTTCTCCAATGCAGCTCTAACTGTGAGATTCATCACCAAGAGATTCATTGGGGATTATGACCCTACTCTAGGTAAGCAAGTATTTATTATTATTATTATTTTATTAACAACATTATTATTTGTGTTACAGTGGGGCTGAGGGACTCCATCGTGCTAGGTGCTGTACAAAGAGTAGTAACTGCTCTATTAAATGTAGGCTTAGTAATCTGAAAGCAGTTTGGCCTCGGGGTTGTTTTTTGGGGAGAGAGACTTTCAGCGCACAGAGCCAAAAGGGCCAAGTGATTTCCAATGCCCTCGTATTTTGGTGTGTCCAATCTGAGCAGCCCTCCTTCTGAAGATCCTGCCCATTGAATGGTGTGTCAGGTTGGGCACCCAAAAACCACTAGTCACTGTAAATGGAGGTCATTATGTTGAGTCCATGTTATTCACTGGACTGTGTTTTCATGTGCAAGCGCAGGGTTTTTTGGTGGGTGGCAGGTGTGCTGGAAATTCCTCAGCCTTGCGGCATTTCATTGAAGAAATGGGTGATCCCTAGTGGAAAACTCAGATAAAACAACCCTGCTAATTCCCTGTCCGTCCTGTACTTTCTTGAGTTTGCTTCCCACATTCATTAGGACTGGAGATGTTTAGTACAAAAGTAAATATGTTTTCCTTTGGGAGTTCCTCTCTGCCTTCTTCTTATTCCCTCACTTGGAGTTGCTCTCTGTAATGTTACCAAATATTTAAACAGTGCTGTAAATATACCTGGTGCTGCAGAGAGTGTGGCTGGTTCCCTATCCCAAAGAGCTTACAGTCCAAATGAGACAGGAGAAACGGGGCAGGAGAGGGTCAGTGTGCTAGAAAGTCTGAGACTTAGAGAAAGGAATAGGGGACAAAGGGAAATGAGGACGACTGGGAAGAACAGAGGGACCTAGGGGGATTGAGAGCAGAGGTGTAAATGGGGGTGAGATTTAACAAAGCTTAAAGGTGAGGATGAAGTCGAGTTTTGTGCAGAACCAGTGGAGGGATTCAAGGACGGGAGCAGGTGGGCTGGGAGGGAAGATGGCTTTAGCAGTTGTGTGAACAGATTTGGGCAGCCAGAGGAAAAGGTTACAGGCCCTGGGGCAGGGTCAAAGACCAACAGCTGCGATGTCACAAACCAGAAAATGACACCAACAAATGGGAAATAATGCTCAGCCTTGATAGCACTTTACAGACATTAATTAATGTCCACAACACCCTGTCACAAGGTACGTAGGCAAGTCTTATCCCAATGGTCAATGGCAGAAGCAGGAATAGCATTCAAAGCCAAGATTTTCAAAACTTGGTGCCTAAAGGTAGACCCCTAGATCTGTAGTCTCCTAAATAAGAGCCTGATTTTCAAAAGTCCCAAGTATCCAGCAGCACCCATGACACTTGTGTTCCTGAGTCCACCCTGTGATCCATCCACTGGACCATGCTGTCTCTTGGAATCAGAAGCAAGAAGATATAGACTCTGGAGGGGCAAAGATCCTGTTTTCATACACATTTCTATTAAAGAATGGGGAAGAGAAATCCTGGAGATCTTTCTCCCTCTCCCTCTCCTTCTCTGCAGAGTTGTTGCTAAGCAGGATGTTGTGGGATTTATTTCCTGGAGATATTAGTGAGGCTTTAAGCATTTCACTCCATATATTATGTCGAAAAAACAGTACAGATACAAGCATCAGTGCAACTTTTATCTCTTGTTTAGAAAAGCAAGATCTCCTCCTGTCCTATTTGTGTGTAATATGAGCCGGAATGTAGGCAAGCTAAAGGGTGTGGATTAGCAGCGTCAGTGGGGCTGACAAGCAGTATTAAAATACGTTATTTTTAAGAATAGCTTGAAAGGACTCTTATAGCTTTTAAGTCCCTCTTTGTTGGTTATGAAATCACCCTCACTCTCTACCAATCCCTTGTGTTCCTAGCATTCTGCAACCACTGATCGCTGCTGTCTCTCCCACCCTTGCACTGCCAATGGCACAAAGGCTGCTGTTGTGGCTTGGATTTTTTGTTTTTTTCTTTACTTCCTTGTCTGTGTCCCTGGCTCAATGGCCTTCATATGAGGCCAGGGCCACATATGGGGCTAGTTTGGGGCAGATGGGATTCACCTCCAGAGGACTTAAAATCACCACAGCAATCTCACGTGGATGGTTCAACTTTCCATTTGCTGAAAATGGAAAAAAATTCAGTGCAGATAGTTCTCCCACTGCCATCCCAAGCTGCACCAGTCCTTGCAGAAAAATTACCCAGAATGCAGCACACCAGGGAGCAGTGCTGGGAACCCTGGGACCCATACCCAGAAGGTGGCATATCACATCCAATACAAAACAGTGCCACTGTGGATGTAAGGCAAAACCTTCCAACAGTGCTGCGCTTACAGTGTAGACAAACGCAATAGGAGTTAGATTAGTTGGATTATAGACACAAATTGATATGACTCTCTGATGTAGTCAGGGCTTTGGGGGGGCGAGGGCATTGACAGGTGGGCATAAAGGAATGAGATTTGAATGAGATGCTTCTGTGCTCCCGTGGCTGTTACTGAAGATACCTGTGTTTGCTGAATAAGAGCTTTTCTCCCTTAAGCGCCAGGGCTGCTTGATCCTGTAGTGACATCACTGTCCTGTCTGTGTGGCATTATAATTGTTTGTCATGGAATTAGCTGTGACAACAGAAATCTAGCCTTTTGACTTCCCCGGAGCATGGGGTGAAGGGTTGGGGGCAAAGGTGGGTTGCATGGGAGAAAACAGTCTTTAAAACACAGATTTCTTTGACAAATAGGAAAAGGAGCTAGGAAAGTGTTGCCAGAACACATGCCACACACAGATTTAGTATAAAAAGCTTGTACAGGATATGCAAGTCCCTTCCTCTGATCCAACATGCTCTGTTATCATCTTCTAGATCTCAGACAACAGAGGGATGCCCTTGGGTGAAGATGAACTAATAAGACTTGTCAGAACCTACTTATGCCAAACTCAGGGGAGGTTTGGGCATTGGATATGAGAACAATGTGTGGAAGGAAAGATGGCAGCTTTTTGCACTGTTCACTGTGAACTTCTGTGTGTCATGCTTTCTGTAGATGAGAAGACTGCGCTCTGACAGTGTCTCCTTTAAGAGAGGTTCTGACCCTGTTCCCTTTTGAAGTCACTGGCAAAGTCCCCATTAGCTTTGGGGGCACCAAGAATGGCTCAGAGTCTGCCTGTTCGGTTTGGTGCATCAAGCAGTTACTGTGTCATGGGAAGGGTGGTGACTCTTTTCAGTGATCAGGGAGTTTCTGAGTCCCCCTTTTGTGTTATCTGTGCCTTCTCCTTTAGCATGCTCTTCACCTGGCTGTGCGGAGTGGAATCCACCCGTGCTCTGCGCAGAGATCAGGGAGTTCTCACGCATCTTTGTTTCCTACAGAAATGATTTACAGACACACGGCTGTCATCGATGGGGAGATGGTGCACTTTGAGATTCTCGACACAGCAGGACAGGTACGGTCACGGTCACTGCTTCATGGGCAACCGATGTCAGAAAATACTAACCAGAAAATGGTCCCAAGGGTGGAGCATTGTCTTTTCAGTCTGTGGTGGTGGTATTGGCCCCAGGCGTGCGTTAGGACAGGTGGATTGCAGCTGGGAAAGTGCTGCGGCTGCCCTGAGAGGTAATCGGTGGACATCCCTGTGTTCCGAGGCTTGACCAGTTAGTGTTGGCACTTGCTGGATGGTCACTTGAGTGGTCCCAGCAAAGGCCATCTGACAGGAGCAGGGTGGCAGGGAGGGGCACTTTGGCTGGAACAGCGTAGGAAGCCAGCAGCAGTGGAAGAAGGGTGATGAAAGCAGCACTTATGCTAGACAAAGATCCAGGACTCGCCCCCATGTGTGAAATATTGCATGGTGAGGCTGTGACTCCATCTTGGGGCATGGGAGAGGGATGCTCTGGGGGACTCCAGCTTTGCTTTTGTGCTTTCTGATCTCACCAGGACTCTTTGATGGGATTTCAGCCACATAATTCGTAGTTGCCCATTGATTCTCTCTCTCACTCTCACTCTCACTCTCTTTTCCTTTGCTGTGTACAACACAGCCCCATTTTATCAGCAGTGTTTGGGAATATGCAAGACCCACAGATGAAGAGAAGAGTGATCCCCTGTGCTGAGGGCTACCTAAGACCAACCTGTCTACATTTATCCAGATATACTTGCACAGGTTAAATTCAAGCCAAGGGAGCCACTTTAACCCAACCTCCTGACCCCGCTGGGCATTGCTGCTGTTTTTAACAGCACGCTGTAAATGTACATTGCGCTTTACAGGACATACGAGAAGCCCCCTATCTGTGCCAGGCAACAGCTCAGCTGCAGCAGAGGTGGAGTTGAAAGGACAGAGGGGGGGCCCTCTGGCTGGCCAGTGGTGGAAGGCTGCTCTGAATACAGAGCAAAGGAAGGGGGGAAGCCGGAGAGTGGGCAAAGGAGACCGAGGAGGCAGCAACACTAAGTGATTTTGAGGAGTGCAGAGGGGAAGAGGAAATAGCAGTGGAGTTGTGGGTGGGAGTGAGATTATGCAGGGCCCTGAAGGGGAGGACAAGGACCTTGAACTCGATGTGGTAAAGGGCAGGAAGCCAGTGCAGGGGCTGGGGAGGAGGAAGGCGACGTGGTCAGAGCAGTGGGTGAGGAAGGTGGCTTGGGGCCTGACCCAAAGTCCCCAGGCATGAAAGGGAGTCTTTCCGGTGACGTCAGTGGGCTTGGCTCAAGCCCTATAGCGGCAGTGTTGTGGCTAGACTAGGGAGGACGAAAACACAAGCCACACATAAAGCTTGAGGGACCGTGTGGCTGCGGAGCGAGAGTAAACGCAGGCACCGAGAACACACAAAGACTCTGATTTGCCAACAGCAGTGGAGGATTGTTTGCGATAGGCATGTTGCATTGTGATCATGTTTAGTTATTTCCTGTTAAGATGCCCAGCGGCTTTCTGGCGTGGCTGCCTGTCAATTAATGATTACTGCACAATGGCCTGCTGCCAATCAGATGTCACAAGCTAAGCTGGGTCACGGCTGGGTCAGTGCTTAGATGGTCAGCCTCCAGTGATGGCTCTGCAAGAGGTGGTATCGGTGGCCCCTGGGCCTTGAATCAGTGCTGGTAGCCCAGAAAGGTATTACAGGGCACTGTGCTGCAGAGGATCCCTGCCTGAGGAGAGGAATGTCTGTGGTCCTACTGCCTGTGGTTGTTAAAGATCTCCTTCCTACACTTCCTACATAATCGGAGATGCTGCCCTGAGTACCTGGCCCAACTTCCAATTCGGATAATCTGCATCCCTGCGTTACACCTGCAGTTCCAACTGGATTTGGCACCCAATTACTGCCCCGGATTGTTGTGTGGTGTTGCTGTGTTGGTCAACAGCTGCTGTGTTCCACTCCAGAGGCAGGCACCTTTCAGGGGTGTGTGAAACTACCCTCTGTCTCTCTCTGTTTCCCTTGATATTGATGGGCCAGATCCTCAGCAGATATAAACTGGTATAGCTCCATAGGTTTCAAAGGAGTGAGGCCGATCTGCTCCAGAGGGTTGATCCTGCGCCGTTGAGAGTTTTACCACTGACCCCAATGGGAGCAAAAGCAGGAGGTGGTCCAGTGTTGGTAAAACATTTTGAGCTCATTGCCTTGCGTGGTGATGCTGTGATTTCTGTTCTCCCCACCCTAGGAGGAAGACTCCTTGCAGATCGAGGAAAAGATCAAGTGGGGCGACGGCTTTGCCGTGGTGTACTCTGTGACTGACCGGTGCAGCTTCGACGAGGTCATGAGGCTGTGCTTCCTCATCAACCACATCCACTCCAGCCCCAAGCGGAGCGGCGGGAGTGACCAGCCGCCCGTGGTGATTGTTGGCAACAAGAAGGACCTGCAGTTTGACCGGATGGTGTCTTGTGAGGACGGTGAGAACCTCTCCAAAGCCCTGAAGCATCCTTTCTATGAGATCTCCACCAGGGACAGCTACGAAGAGACCGTGGTAGTGTTCAACACCCTGTATAACGAGCTGATGAGACAGGGGCACTTCTCCCCGGGCTCCTTCAAGAGGAGGGCCGTATCTAAGCTGATGGAAAAGATTCCAAAGATACATGCCAACTCCACCCTGAACGCAGGCGGCCGGAGCCTCAGCTTCAACTCCTTCAGGGACTACATACCAGAGTGAGCCCCTGCATGGGCAGGGTGTGGGAGAGAACAGTGCCCCAGAGCAGCCTGGATTGGCAATGGACAGGCTGCAGGCTGCTTACCTTCCTGGTCTAGAGAGTGCTGTATGTCACAAGGGTGGGTCCTTTCAGGCATCTGTATTCCAGGAAGGTCACAGTGCAGATCTGTGCTGGCTTCCAACAGAGAATTAGCAAGAGGTGCGTGGCTCAGTGGGGTTGGTGCATCAGCCATTCACCTGTAAAGCCCGGGGGTTTACTTCCTTGCTTAGGATCAGCAGTGAAAACTCATTTGGGAGGGTCTCTCTCCTCCTCCTCATCCCCATTCTGTGCACATCACAAACTGCCACCGAATTTAATACAGTTGGCAGGCTCCACTCAGGAGAGGCTTGGGGCCGCTGCAGGCTCGGACTGAGGTGCAGACCTTTTGTGGGTGCCAAGGCCATGGTTACCTGGGTCTGCTGCAGGGCAACATCGAGAGGCATTGGTGGAATTGGCAGGAAGCTTGCACAGCACATGCTGTCATTCTGCCTGGCTACTGATCACTCTGTTCCGTGAACACAACATCCACAATTTAGGCCAAATAGCGTACATTGGATTTGTCAAAGCAGGTCAGACCAAAGGTCCGGCCAGCCGTGTCTGCTGTCTTTACCGGTGGCCAACACTGGATGCTTTGCTTACATACAGTTGTTGGTGTATGGATGCCACTAACCAGGAAAGTAGCCAGATCCTGCTTCAGCAAACTTATTCAAAGTGTTTCCAGCATTCCCTGCCCTCAGCCCATTTCCCACACTCACTTAGGACCTAATTCTGCACCCATCAAAACCAATGGCAAAGTTCTCATTGACTGCAGTGGTGCAGAATGAAGCCCTTAGTGCCTTGGAGGTCACACCATTGTGACCCACCAGCTTAGTTTGACTCTCCAAGACTTGCACACAAACACTCAGCACTGAATGTTTCACTCCACCTGCACTCTGCTCCCTTCAGAGTGCCATGTAGATCCCAGTGACTACTTTGATGGGCATGGGGAGCCTAGTGACACAGAGATCATGTGGCCATATAGAGAAAAGAGCCTTATTTCTTACCATCATAAATGTCTTAGATGTATGTCTTTAGCTCGGATGATGGAGAAACTATCAAAGGACCTTGTTTTCCCTTTTACAGCTCTCCAGGCTTTTTATTCATTTTTTTACCCTGAGGAAAATAAATCAAGTGAGAAAAGAAGAACAAAGTCTGTGTGAAAAGTGCCAGCCCCCAAATGGATTCAAAAATTAAAGGGGTGCCATCAGTTTGAAATTGAGTTGATTTCAAAATAAAATTAAAAGCAGTTTGGTGCCCTACCCTGCCTACCTGCCAATCTGGTTTTTCAATCCTATTTCTCTGTTAGTGTTTACAATTTTTGTCTCTCTCATGGCTGTCTGAAAGATTCACAGAAACCGGGAAAACTGATTAGCAGCTATACAGGAAACCAGTGAAACGGACTATGCACAAAGTGAAATAAACTGAGAAGACCGACACTTTCCTGGAATCTCTTTCACATGGAGTGTTCTTAGGTGTCATTTGTCACAATAATAAGGGACAACTTTGAGACAGAAATGGGATTTTCAAGTTGGCAATATTGCTGTGAGAGTTGCATGATGGGAATCCAGCCGTCGCTCTCCATAGGGCTGGGAGCAAGGCATTCTGATAGTAAGGTGTGTGTGCTACAAAGACACAGACAAAAGGAGACTTAATGGCTATGGGGATTGGAGCCCTACACTTCTAGGACATTGGTGTGACCTTTTCCCACCTGACCGCCAGCTGTGATGGGTAGTAACCAAAAGGTTCCATTTGATTATGAGAGGAAGGATGGTCTAGTGGTTAGGGTGCTTGCCTAGGAGACCTAGGGTCAATGCCCTGCTCTGCTACAGACTGCGTGACTTTAAGCAAAAAGCTTAATCTCTCTGTGCCTCAGTGTCCCAACTGTGAAATGGAAATAATAGCACATTCCCTACCTCACATGGGCAATGTGAGGATGTTAAAGATGGTAAGATGCTCATATGCCCCAATAATGGGGGCCATATAAGTAGACAGATTTGATTTAAAAAAAAAAAAAAAGATTTGCTGGCTGTTCAGTAGTCTGTTTGAGCTGTTGCAATCCCAACGTTACCCACTCATTACTAGTGACACCTCGACTATAGAAAGCGAATGTTCTCTCTGCTTCGTTTTTCTGCATTTAAATGATAGCTGTCTCCCTTCCTGTCTGTCAGGCACTGACCGTGCGGCTTGCACTACAGGGAAATGTTTCATGTAAAAGAGAAAACCGTTTACAGTGGCATGGTTTTGAAAATATGCCTATTAATCCCAGGTTTTGTGAAACCTTTTTTGGCTTAAGCTGCTTGAGAGCGTGCCCTTTAAATAGCCCAGTAAGTCACATCTTAGGCCAGGAAAGGCAACGATTTCAGATTTTATGTCCCACTTCAGCCTAAAAGAACCAGGCACATTTAATGTGGTGGGGTGGGTTGTGTTTTTTGTTGTGGTGGTGGTTGCTGCACTCTTTGCTGAATCTGTGCATCTTGTGTTCTTTGTCTCACTTTGGGTCCTCCAGCTCCTAGGGGAGGGGCATACAGGCTTTTTGCACATTCTTAATGAATCTAGCATTTGATTTTAATTTCCATATCACTTCTGATGAACAGAATATTTTTATGGGATCTGCAGCTGATGTCTCCAGACCTAGGCCCGTTGAGGGACTCTGTCAATCCAAGAGGATTTTTCATTTTAAACAGCATCTGTTCCCTGCTGAATTTTCTTAGAAGCCAGAATGTGTGTACTCTCCTCTACTGCCAGTCACTGTAGAATGCATTTGAATTACTGCACATCACAAATCAAGGAGACTGCATTTCCCGTGAGACCCATACTGAAACCTGTGCTAACAATCGCCTGGTAACCCCACACATCGATCTTAGGAGCCAGTAAAATATTAATCTCTGTGGGGATTACTCCATCTTAATGGCATTGCTTTATAGCGTGGTTGAATAGTGAACAGAAGACTTAGACGTCTATTGGAAGAGGTTTCAGTGTATATGAGAAAGACCAAACATCTGGGCTGGTGATTCTAAATGTGGATTAAATGGAGCAGAGAGAGGAATCTGTTGATGCACAGAAGAACTGATTCTTTGTCTAGTTATTAATTGTCCCATCTTTGTAAAAGGTACCAGTTCAGACATGCTCACCGGGGAGCGAAATCTGCTATTGCAGTCTGTGTGGAGAGTTCTCTATGGTCACTGCCATGATGTATAGAATTTTTGTATTCTACTGACAAAACTGTTGTCTTCATGAACAAATGCCTCACTGGGGAGCAGACAACCATCGACACATGCTCGGCTTGCAGCTACCAATATCTCTTCTAGTGTCTTCACACATGGGGGCTTTCCAAAACATATTCCTGGCTTTCTAAACCATAGACATTAGAGACCAAAACTTCCTCTTGAGTCCCCTTCTCTCTATCCCCCCTGCGAGTATAGGACTGTTCCTTCCAGAATATAGCTTTGCTACGTGTGATGGATTTGCTAAAGGTCTGAGATGTAAATAACATGACTTGCGTTTCTCTCAAAGAAATAACCCTAGTCGACTGTTGAACTGTACACTAGCTGCATTCCGTTATAATAAAACTCAACTTGAACAACCTTGTCTGGTTTGCTGGGTAAAGCTTTGGCCATTGCCAGCCTGGGTTCTATCCTCTATAAGGGAAGAGCTTTACTTTGTCTCAGCAGCATGCATGCAATATTCTTTGCCGTCCCTATCCAGGGAGAGCGTGGCAGTGGTTGCTCTCTAAATGTATGTAATAATATAACACACAGCTCATTTATTATAGAGCCCAAGTTGATGTCTCTTTGTTCTCGCTCCTCTAACCCAGAAATGGGCAGGTGTGAAATTCACCAGTGCCAGCCCCACACACAGGAAATCAATTCTTTTGGGATAACGTCTACTGGTTTCAATGTGTGATGCTGTTTCAATGCTTCAGCAGAAGGTGAAAATTGCCCCAGTGTCCCTGGAGCAGACCATTCTGGAGTGCAGACAAAAGAAGCCTTAATTTCTGCTGCTTTTACTTGTATAGGGTTTTCAGCAGACCAGATGACCCAGTTTGATAATTCACCCAGGGCTCTGTTCTTCTCTCATGCTATGTTTATAATTCTTGCTGCCTTCAGTGTGAGTTTTTTCTGCAATAAGGAGAGGGAGGAAAGACCTTTGGGCCTCTGTCTTTCTAAAATTTTGTGAGCTGGATGCACATAGCAAAATGGTGAGAAATGGGTACATTCGCCTAGACACAGCACCCTGCAGAATTAGACACATCTGTCTATCTAATCAAGGGGTTCTCAAACTGGGGGTCATGACCCCTCAGAGGGTCACAAGATTATTACATGGGGGGTTGCGAGCTGTCCGCCTCCACCCCCAAACCCCACTTTGCCACCAGTATTTATAATGGTGTTAAATACAAAAAAAGTGTTTTTAATTTATAAGGGGAGGTCACACTTATAGGTTTGCTGTGTGAAAGGGGTCACCAATACAAAAGTTTGAGAAACACGGCTCTAATCCAAGGGCAATACCAAGTTAGATTAAGAACCTGATCTAGTACAGCAAATTCTCAGTTCCACCTGACAGGGAGCTACAACAATTCCCCCACACTTCTAACTGTGCAATTATTGCAAGGCAAATATGTACAGTAACTCCTCACTTAACGGTGTAGGTATGTTCCTAAAAGATGTGACTTTAAACGATGTTAAGCTAATCCAATTTCCCCAGAAGAATTAATGTAAGGGGGGGGGGTTAGGCTCCAGGGAAATGTTTTTCACCAGACAAAAGACTATATTACATATATACACCTACATACACACACACAGAGTATATGTTTTAAACAAACAATACTGGTACGCAGCAATGATAATTGTGAGGCTTGGTTGAGGTGGTGGAGTCAGAGGGTGGGATATTTCCCAGGAAATGCCTTACTGCTAAATGATGAACTAGCAATTGGCTGAGCCCTCGTTGTTAATGTAGCCTCACACTCTACAAGGCAGCACAAATGGAGGGAGACAGCATGGCAGACAGAGACAGAAACACACACCCTGTGTGTGGGAGAGAGAGATGCGTGTTTCCCCTTTAAGTATGCTGACCCCACTCTAAGTACACAGCCTTGTTAAGTAGATCAGCAAGCTTAGACCGCAGCTGCTGCCAGGAAGCTCCCTCCCTCCAGAGCCCTGTTGTGTGTCCCCCCTGCTTTATGGAAGATGGGGTAAGCAGAGAGCAGGGGGGACACCCTGACATTAGTCCTCCTGTCCTCTTCTCCCCCTCCTCCCGCCCGCCCAGCAAGCAGGAGGCTCGGGAGCAGCTCCAAGGCAGAGGGCAGGAGCAGCACATGGCAGTGGGGGGGGAGGGACAGCTGAACTGCTGGCAATTGATAGCCTGGTCTGCAGCTGCCGCACAGGGAATTTAGGGGAGCGGATAGGGGGGCTGCTGGCCCACCCTGGTTTCAAGCCCCCACCAGCCAGCTGCAATGGGCTGCTCTTCCTGGAAGCAGTAGACAAAGCAGGCAGCTGCCAAATGACGTTAGAAGGGAGCATTGCACAACTTTAAACAAGCATGTTCTCTAATTGATCAGCAATGAAACGACATTAACCGGGATGACTTTAAATGAGGAGTTACTGTATACAATGAAATTCTGGGCAACTTCTATTACACTTGAACACAGTCAGGGTGTGAAAGGATCCATGGAGTCATTTTTGATGTGTGTACATTTGAAGTGGGGACACCTCTCTCTGCTCATTTTCATTGCCGTTATGGCTCTAGGGCTTTGGATTAGAAGGCCCTTCCTGATGCTCCATCAGTAGGCGAGATCCTGCAGAAGACAGATACGAGAGAGTCATTCCTGCCTGCACCTTGCAAAGGAACAAGCCTCGAACTAAACACACAGTGAAGAGACCATATGACATTCCTGGGAAACCCCCACTGTTAAATCAGTGCACAGCAATGCAGGTGAAGGACACTCTCCTCTCACCATCCCACTCTTGGGGGTCTGTGCCTTCCACCACGCCAAGCTGTCAGCATGCGGGAGACACTAGCTTGGCAACGTTGATCCTGAGCACACTGAAGCAGAGCTCCAGAACTCTGAGGCCTGGACTGCCGGGCTCCTCCATTTCGCCCTCTCCTGCCATGAAAACGATGTCCCACAACAAAACCACCCCCACCCACAAAGCGCCTGAAGATGTCCCTCCGCCCATCACCCAAGCCTCAAGCCACCTTCCTACTGCTCTCACCCAACAGTCCTACCTCCTGATAGGTGCAGATGCTTATGTATACCCCCCTATATGTGCCTTCTTAAAAAATGTGACCCTTCTCCTCCCTGCAGGGAAATGCTAGCTGGTGAAGATGAGTCATCTTGTGGGTTTGGGCTAACAGAGACCGGGTTAGGGGCGTGATTCTGGAATTCTTCCCTCCCCCCAAGAGCCTTCTCTGGGCTCCACCTCCCAGCAGGCAGAAATCTTCCCAGGCACTGCCGGTCAGCCTCAAGCCCTGGACACCAGCCAGTTCTCAGCTGACAGCTGAAAAGCTGCTCAGTGCTTTACAGTGCATCGGTGGGGAGGGAGGGGAAATCCAGGACAGAAGTGGGCAAAAGTCAACTTTTCCTAAAGCCGCACAAGAGCATCATTCCAGGAAGGTGCCAGTGACACAGACTGCCTGCCTCCAGCCCCAGGGTCTGGTCACCTCACCCTGACTAGTCCGCTGGGGACCAGCCACTTTGTTCTGCATCTTCCTGTGTGAGATGATCCCGGCAACATGGAGGGGAGAGAGGGGCTTAGTTGATGTTTGATGACAAGCCTCAGTCTCAAGTTGTGTCAGTAGCTCTGGCTGCTGTTTCACCTCCCTCTGCAGCATGGCTGCTCCTGGGAACAACCCCTGCAAGCCGGCAGCTTGCTAGGCCAGCCTCGCAGCAGCTCTCATTAGTCTTTCAGCAGATAATCTTTCAGAAGTCACCTTCGGGGCAGAGTTGGATGGCAAGGAGATTTTTCCATTGCTCCCCCACACCCGGCAGCAGCTTGGGTGGGGTTTTATGGACAGGCGGCTCCAGAAACAATGACCCTGCTTTTCCAGCCATTGAGGGACAGGAATGTGCTACTGGGAATGTCAATGTCCCTCTAGCCCCTTCTCTCGCCTTGTGAAAGGGCCTCTTGCAAACTGTGGCAAATTGCTGGCATTACTATTATGGGTCTCATGCTTTCTCTTTTGGTGGGAGGGAGGGCGGGTCCAGGGCACCATTTCTTGCCCCTGAACTAGGGTATTAACTGCCCCACTAGTGTCCTAGAGTGGAGTGAGGGACCCAGGCTCACCCTCTACTCCAGGTCCCAGCCCAGGGGCCCTAGGGATAGTGGTAAACCACAAGAACTAACGGTTCCTTCCCCTAGGCTACTTCCCTCCCCTGCCCTTCAGCTTGTGGGGCTTCCTACCCTCCCTCTGTACAAACCAGGTGCCCCTTTACCTAGGGTCTTGGTCTTCTTAGCCCACAGCAGCAATTCTCCAAACTCTCCTCTGCTTCCCTCTAAACTGCTCTCTGCTTCAACTCCTTCCCTTGTCTGATTGACGCGGGAGGATGGGGGGTGGGGATCAGGTGACTGGCTTCAGGTGCTTTAATTGGCTTCAGGTGCTTTAATTAATTTATAGCAAACTTTCTTCCCTCTACAGGGAATAAGGTGCCCTTCTAACACTCTCCTCCTGCCCTCTGGCCAGACTGTATCACAAAACCTAGCCTCCCCCTGGGCACCTTCTGGGACCCAGCTCCCCCTGGATCTAGGAACAGCCCAGAGGCACTCTACCCGTCAGAGCACTGTCCAGGGGAACCTAGAGCGAGAGATTCTGAGCTTAGCTCACCCCTACATCACATGGGGCAGCAGCATCTTAAGGGGATTCCAGCTTGTCCTGCTCGCCTCTCTGGGCTTCCAGCAGGATGGGGCAGCTTGAGGTTGCATCTACAGTGTGCTGAGTCACACCCCCCCCCCCCCCAGCTGTACTTGTTACATCTACTTTCCTAGCCCACCTGAGGGTCCTCCAGCAGAGAAGAGGCTATGGCCCCCTTCCCCAGTTTTCTTCCAGCTGATGCCCTGGGTGCTAGTGAATGGTCTCCATGTTAGGCCTCGGTTTTAGTGCTGCTGCACCCTGTCAAGCCACGTCCATTGAGTGAAGGGGATTCAACAGCTGCTCTAGACATCATGCCCCTTTGGAAATTCTCTGCGTATGAAGAGGTTACCCCCGGCTGGCAGAGAAGGCATTAAAATGGGCCATTCTACTCCCCCATTCCCCCCCCACCACCCCACCTCTCTCTCTCTCTTTTTCTCCCATCTAGATAACAAAGCCAAGAACTAGAAGAGCCTGGCCATGGATATCAGCCCTAGAGGTGAGCCATCCAGTTCAGGGTTAAGGGTGATCACAGGGCAGCATGGGGGAAGCTTATACTGGTGCTGCCCTTGCTGTACCTATTTGGGGAGCAAACAGATGTGAGTCTCCAGCAGTCTGTTAATCTGGCCCCTCTCCCTAGCAGTCAATCCCCCAGAACCCTTGTAAAGCCAAGGAAAATGCAAACCCCTGGGAGAGGAGCAGCAGCTGCTGTCCTCCTGGCTTCACAGCTGGACCTGCCAAGGAACCCAGCCATGTGGGAGAAGAGTGGGTGTGATGGCTTAGCTGCACTCAATGACCTTACTGTGTAGATCCAACCCCAGATTATAAGTGGGAGAGGATGTGCGGAGGTGGCTTTGGACAGAGTTTGACAAGTGCAAAGCCCAGAGGGGCCTTTCCCTCAGCCCCAGGAAAGTGATTATTTTGTACCACTCCTAATGGTTTGAACTCTGTGAGGCAGGCGCTGTGTTTTGTGGTCTGGCAGCCAAACCAGATGATTATTGTCCTATTGTGTAGGGCTCCTGCGTCTTGCAGGCTGCCTAGAAAATAGCCACTTATACCTCTGATGTTGCCATACTGATCACTTCATTGTCCTGGCTTCTGTCCTCTTCTCGCACGAGTGCCCCCTGTCAGGCTGGTGCAAACTGGACTTCCGTCTGTGCTAAGGGATGGGAGCATCCTCAAAGCCCTGAGTACAAGCTGCCAGAAGAGAGTCATGCAGCTAACACACGCAGCAACTGGACAGCAAAAGCCGATCATTAAGCAGCTTTGTTCTGTACCGAAAGCCCCATTAAGAAGATACGTTGACCAGATAAAAAAAACTCCAGGGCCAGGAACAAAAGTTCAAGAGTCCAGGGCATTCCATTCCGCTCCTCTAAGTGTTTTTGTGGCTTTCTGCTGTACTTAGAATAATAATCATCTAAATGGGACTGACCACTGTCCAGACTCTCCAAGCTTACTCTTTCCCCTTCCCCCCCCCCCCCGCCCCATTAAATCTACTTTCTCCTCACACCCGCCAGTCCTGCTGGGTGGTAATTTCTCCCACTTGCCGCCCTCCTGGCTGCTACAGCGTTCCATACTCCCAGAAAACTTTGGCAAGCACTTCCCGGCTAATGTCGTTCAAACATTTCACGCCACTCTGCACGGTTTAAAATAACAATGTGGTATTTGGCGTCAGCCTTTGCACTGGAGGAAATGGAGGCCTCGGCCTTGTGATCTGACGCACAAGATGATTTCCCCGCATTGAGCCAGGATGTCGGGGCATGACCAAAGGAGAGTTCAGCATGTCTCTTATGCTTCCTTCTTTACAGGAGAGGGAACATGGTGGGAAAAGAGAGGACGTAGGTGCTGTCACTGAACTTCTACTGCACTTCAGCGCTGAGGTGAGTCCTTCAAAGCAATGCCACCCCCCCCCCCCCAAACACACCTTCCTCGCCAGCGTTCACACAGAGCAGCGAGGGGTAGTGCCCAGCACGGCCAGGAAGGGGGTGATGGTTCCATTCCTGGCCTGTGCTCTCTCTCACTGTAGGCCTGGGAAGAGCTGGGGGGTGTCCAAATGAGGCAGTTTGCCTAGCTCGGAAAGCGGGGCAGCACCTCACATTGCACAACGGCGGTGCCTTGTGGCCCATTCAAGCCGCAAGATTTAACCGCTTTGAAGATAGCCCTGCCCAGTCCCATTCACCCAAAAGGTCAGTAGCTATAACATGAGGCTTTAAAGGTAGCAAAGGACAGGTTTGTGATTAGGCCGCTAGCTTGGTACTCAAGATCTGGGTGCAATTCCCTGCACTGCTGGCGTGACCTTTGGCAAGTCACTTAATATCTGTGCCTCAGCTCTCCGTCTGTCAAATGGAGATAATATGTACTTTGGTCTATTGAGACTGAGCTCTTTCAGGGCAGGACTGTCTCTCCCTCTGTATGTCCAACACCTAGCACAATGGAGGCCCTAGCTGAGCCTGGAGCCCCAGCTGCTACGCTATGATGAATGAATAAAACTAATGACTAAGAGGCGGTCAGTCTGGAAGCAGAGAGCCAGGCAGAGGACAGGCTTCTGAGGCAACAAGTGCAAAAGTTCTCAATCCTCCTTTGCCGCCAGGCGTCTTGACTCCTGGAGGGTCTTTATCCTGAACTGACCCCTGCATTTTTTTTATCTCAAAAGGAATTCAGAAATGGCTTTTAGCCAGAAGCCTAGTGTACCCGCTGCCCTTATTTAAATCTCTAGCCACTTCCCAAAGGTCGGAGGGCTGGTTGTCTTGCTCATGTGCTATAATTAGAAAGAAACGGTGTTTCTGTCAATCTCAAATGATTGCAGCCCTTCAGAGGCACTTTTCTAGTGGGGGTTCATTTGGCCTGCTAACAACTAGTCTGCAGGGGCTTGATTGAAAGCGTGGGGTGGGGCTGAGTATCCGGTATAGCATCCCCTAAAAAAAAAAGAAAGCCAAGTAGTCTGCAGCCCTGCATTTTACAGTGATGTGACTGCAGTGATCTGGATCCTTACAGCTGATATTTTCATTAGTGACATGTCCTGAGTTTCTCTTTGACATTTTAAAACAGGGGTGGGAAAACTACAGCCTGGGGGCAGCATCCGGCCCTTCAGACATTTTAATCCGGCGCTCGAGCTCCTACCGGGGAGCAGAGGCTTGCTCTGCGCGACTCCTAGAAGCAGCAGCATGTCCCCTCTCCGGCTCCTATGCGTAGGGGCAGCCGGGGGGCTCCGCTCTGCACTCCACCTCTGCTTCTCCCATTGGCTGGGAACCACAGCCAATGGGAGCTGCAGAGGCGGTGACCACAGACGGGGCAGCGCGCAGAGCTGCCTGGCCGCGCCTCCATGTAGGAGCCGGAGAAGGGACATGCTGCTGCTTCTGGGAGCTGCTTGAGGTAAGCACTGCCTGGAGCCTGCACCCCGACCCCCCTCCAGCACCCTAACCTCTTGCCCCACCTCGATCTCCCTCCCGCCCTCCTAATGTCTCGGTTCCACCCTCCTGCACCCCAGAGCCCACACCCCAGCCAGAGCCCTCACCCCCCTACCTGCACCTCTGCCCCAGCCCGGAGCCCCCTCCCGCACCCTGAACTCATTTCTGGCCCCACCCCAGAGCCCGCATCCCTAGCCGGAGCCCTCACCCCAACCACCAACACCCCAACCCCCAATTTTATGAGCATTCATGGCCCACCATACAATTTCTCTGCCCAGATGTGGCCCACAGGCCAAAAAATTTGCCCACCCCTGTTTTAAAACATATTAGGCCCAGCATCTGCTACAACGCAGAGTTCTAACCCACAAGCAGAGGGGATGGCGCTCTTTGGTCACAAACTCCCGGCTTCCATCGGCTTTGCACTGCCTCTATGCATCCGTGTGCAAGGCTCTGCATGTGGGGGAAATTAAATAATCAGCCCACTCTGTTTTGGTATTTAAAATAGGAGAGCACACAGAGTGGCTGAGCCAAAGCCCCCTGAAGTCGAAGGGTGTCTTTCTAATGATGCCAGTGGATCATGCCGTAAGTGCTCATAAAAGGCCAGGCAACATGACCAGTACCATTGGCTTAAGGCAGGCAGCAGATATACCTACGCTTCTTCCACCGCCCCGCCAGGGCACTTCACTCCTGACCTGCAGTACCTCTGCTATTGTAGTGCTGCACCCCCTTCTCCAGCTCTGCCTGTGCACCTTAATCCTTGCCTGTGGTTCCCCTGCTATTCCAATCCCCACAGACACCACACCGTGCAGAAGAATTTGTGTAACATTGCTCATTTCCGGCTCTCCCACCCTCTCCCTCCACTGCTTTGCCTAGTGGTCATGCGGAGTCTGTAAAATGTGGGTATTTTTCAACTCCTGCCCTAAACTATTATGTTGTTTTGTTGTGTATTGTTCACTCTTTGCCTCCTGTCACCCCAGAGGTGGCTGCATTTCCCCATAAGTGAAGGAAGGGGTCCCTAAAGAGTTTGTCAGTTAGGATGCATTGTGTGCAAGCCAGGCAAGACCCTCCTGAAAGAAGGGTGCTGTCTAAAGGTAAGTCACCATCAGTCTCATTCTGAATGTCACATCAGCCAGCCGGCTGTTCATTCCACAAAAGCTGATTGAGCCCAGTCAGCTTTCCTTTATAATGAGGTTGTTTGGGGGTTTTTGCCTCCAGGTGTGGTAGACCAGCTGCAGCTTGACATCTAGAACTAGCTCAGAATCTCTTCTGCTGCTTGCTTGGAAACACACGACTCCTGGGGACAAGTGCTTCTTAGTTTTTATGCGAAGTTCATTTGAGCCAAGAGAACTCGGTGTTCCTTCTGGAGTAACCTGCTGAGTAGACAGAGCGTCCTGTCAGCAAACTCCATCTCTCCCTTGCAGGAACATGCCAATACTTGTTAGAAATCCTGTATGTCTTGGCATGTTTTTGAAAGTAAAACCCCAGGATGCTGCAGGTACTGATAACTCTATAGCTGGCAAATCCCTGGCACCCAGCTGTGGGTTTGCGGTTGATGTTGCTGGCTGAAGGTAATTGTATGCAGATTGCTGATGGAAGAGTAAATACTTTTTCTTTGTACTGCTACAGACTGTCAGATATTTAAAAAAAAAAAAAAATTCAAACAACCCTCAATCCAAAACTATAGTTTAATAATTTGGGTCGCGGGTTCAAAGTCCCCTTCCTGTCCAGGGATGAGGGCCAAAGTGCATAATCTGAGTTCCGTCTCCCTGTTCTTAGTGCTGGGGATGCCTCCCTGAGACTGACATCTGCGTTCCTTCAGGGTCCCTCTGCTACAGCTGCACCATCCCCATTTAGCATTACAAACTTCTTGATGTTGCAGCTGGCTGTTAAGGGATGACTGTAAGGTCAGAGCAGAACAAAGGCCTGGAGACTCACCGTGCCGAACACCTCCAGCTCCTGTTGGGCCTAGTTTTGGGTTGTCCTGTCTGTTGCTTAGGCTGCTCGGCCATAAACCAGGCAGAAATAGCCCTGGGGAATAACTCCAGAATAGGGGGTTCTGTGGCTGGTGTGGAGTTCCCCCAAAGGTGCTACATAGGCCTGCCTACTCTTTGCCCCTGGAATGGGACATGTCAGGAGAGGGAAGGATGGAGGGTGGTTCATAAGAACCTATTGCTGTCAGAAAATAATGAAGGGCAGTAATTCTCTGCTGTAATTTACACTGAGGGCAAGGAAGTTCCCAGGAAACCTGCGAATATGAGAGGTGCAGAAGTGGCTGAATCTGCCTGCAGGTGGAAAAAGTCAGCCGAAGCTGTGGGGGCTGCTAAGAGACAAATGGTCCTACAAACAAAACAACAGGATAAAACCTACCATGCTGTAGAAGCAGAATGGTTCAGTGAGAGCCAAATCTGGCTCAGGGAGAGGTTTTTGCAGGAGGGGAATTCATTTAGATTTGCTTGTCACAGTGTTTATAATTAAACCTTTCTGTAGCTCAAAGACTAACTGACAATTATGGTAATGTCTGCTCTGGAGATTATTCATCAAGATTTCAGAGATGAAAAAATACCAGCCAATTAAAATAAAAGCTCCTCTTCATTCAAACGGCTCCTTTGAGTCTCATGTATTAAAGAGCATGGTCAGGCACACTCAGGGTTGTGGTGTGATGGAGCACTTGAGCATTCATAGCTCGTTCCTCTCCATTTGATTGTCATCTATTTAGCTGAGTCTTTAGAGAGACAAGGTGGGTGAGAGAGACAAGCTTTTGAGTTTATACAGGGGCTCTTCAGGTCTGGTACCCAGAAATCACCTACTACAGGACAGGCCCAGCAAGGAAAATAACAGAACACCACTGGCCATCACGTACAGCCCCCAGCTAAAACCTCTCCAGCACATTATCAGCGACCTACATCCTATCCTGGAAAATGATCCCTCCCTCTCACAGATCTTGGGAGACAGGCCAGTCCTCGCTTACAGTCAGCCCCCCAATCTGAAGCAAATACACACCAGCAACTGCACACCACAGAAACACTAACCCAGGAACCAACCCCTGTAACAAACCCCATTGCCTACTCTGTCCCCTTATCTACTCTAGCGACACCATCAGAGGACCCATCCATATCAGCCGCACCATCAGGGGCTCATTCACCTGCACGTCTGCGAATGTGATATGTGCCAGCAATGCCCCTCTGCCATGTACATTGGCCAAACTGGACAGTCCCTACGTAAAAAAATAAATGGACACAAACTGGACATCAGGAATGGTAACGTACAAAAGCCAGTAGGAGAACACGTCAATCTCCCTGGACATTCTATAACAGATTTGAAAGTAGCTATACTTGAACAAAAAAACTTCAGAAACAGACTTCAAAGAGAAACAGCAGAACTAAAATTCATTTGCAAATTTAACACCATTAATTTGGGCTTGAATAGGGACTGGGAGTGGCTGGCTCATTACAAAAGCAGCTTTGCCTTTCCTGGAATTGACACCTTCTCATCTGTTATTGGGAGTGGACTACATCCACCCTGATCGAATTGGCCCTGTCAACACTGGTTCTCTACTTGTGAGGTAACTCCCTTAGTCCTCTTGGCCAGCAGTCATTCCAAGTTAATGGTCTGATCATGGGTCTCCATTGTCAATAGTTACCTTGGAGATACATGTTCATAGAATATTAGGGTTGGAAGGGACCTCAGGAGATCATCTAGTCCAACCCCCTGCTCAAAGCAGGGCCAATCCCCAATTTTTGCCCCAGATCCCTAAATGGCCCCCTCAAGGATTGAACTCACAACCCTGAGTTTAGCAGGCCAATGCTCAAACCACTGAGCTATCCCTCCTTCTCTTCATGTGCTAGTATATTTATGCCTACATCTGTAATTTTCACTCCATGCATCTGAAGAAGTGGGTTTTTTACCCACGAAAGCTTATGCCCAAATAAATCTGTTAGTCTTTAAGGTGCCACCAGACTCCTTGTTGTTTTTGTGGATACAGACTAACACGGCTACCCCCTGATACTTGACAGGTCTGGGAAAGGTACTCAGTGTCACAGCTAAATACATGGTGGAACAGATTGTTTAGTGTAAGTAATTTAACACCCCACTTGAGGTGAAGTGGCCCATTAACTCTCCTCCAGGCATAGAGAGGAAAAGAAAGGGAAGGGGGGAATCAGATCGGGGGAGGGGGGCTTCTTTGTGGGTTATAGATTATTGTAATAGACCATAAATCCAGTGTCTCTATTCAGTCCATGATTTTTAGTGTCTAACACAGTTATGAATTTAAGCTCCCAGGCTCGTCTTTTGAAAGTGTTGTGCAAGTTTTCTTTTCTTTTTCTTTTTCCCCACAAAGCAATCATTCTCGATCAGACCTATCAGTTCTCATCCTCCAAGAAAACCTGAACAACACTTTCAAAATACAAGCTCATGCGCTTAAATTCGTAACTTTGCTAGACACTAAAAATCATGGTCTTCTTAATAAAGGCACTGGGTGTCTGGCTTATTACAACAATCCGTAACCCACCGACCTCCCTTTTTTGTCCTATGACTTCAGAGGTGCTAATGGTGTGCAGTGTAGTCGTAGCCGTGTCAGTCCCAGGACATTAGAGGGACAAGGTGGGTGAGGTAATATCTTTATTGGACCAACTTCTGTTAACGCCTTAATGCTAAACAATTTGTTCTTCCTTGTATTTAGGTCTGAGCACCTTTCCCAGACCTGATGTAGCTTGAAAGTTTTGACTCTTTCACCATGTTCCAATAAAAGATACTACCTCATCCACCTTGTCTCTCTGCTTCAGTGAAATACATGACTGGGCTCAATTCAGGGGTAATGGGGTGAGATTCTATGGCTTGTGTTAGACAGAAGGTCAGACTAGGTGATCAGACTGGCCTTAAGGTCCATGACGCCCCAAGGCCCCCATCCTGCCTATTTATAGGGGGAATTAGAAGAGTGAGGAGGAACCTCTCCACCTTCTTCTTCTTCTTCTTTTTTTAAGGAGTAAATTCCTAGCACTTTTCCATGTAAAGAGCCTTAAAACTTCAGAGTTACAAACCAGCCTCAAAGGCAGAAAGTGCCTTGCAAGTGGGCTTCAATTCTGCAGCAACAGCGTGGTGTGGTTCTCTTGAACCCTGCATGCTCACCCAAGCCCTGTCTCTTCCTCCCCCTCGCCCCCCGCCACCTGAGCCCTGCCTCCCCTCTGTGTGGGGCTGGAATTGCTGCTTGTTTCCCCCACCCTGCCCCCCGGCACATTTTTCCACACTTTATCCCACTTTTTTGGCAGAAGTGGGCGTATTTTCTGTTTGCTTTTGCCAACTGATCAAGTCAGCAATAACAAATGGGACAAATACCCACTTCTGCCAAAAAAGTCGGGATGGCTGGGACAGGGGTTAAAAAAGGGATTGTCCCAGCCCAAATGGGACATATGGTCACCCTAGTGAGAAGTGGGTGATGAAAAATATAACACAGTCCCGCCCCAAATGTCAAAGGCCAGTCCTGGATTCCAGCATTCACAAATGCAAGTGCATATACAGCTTTGTACATTCCCTCAGCACAGCCATGGTCCCTGAGTACACCCATCCCCACTTACAGTCCCACAGCACAGCCATGGTCCCCACCTCCAAAAGGAAGGATTTAAAGGTTGCTTTTGGGCTCTGTCAAAGCCACACCAATGAAAACGAGCGAGGTATGAAAAAATTAGGCATGTAATTTTAAATGTCTCATTGAAACACTTTGCAAACCCCTTATTCAAAGAATCAGGGGCTTTTAAAGCTGCCTTCCAATTAATCCCTAATGAGTGAGACTTGGCAGAATTTCTTCCATTATTAGCTTTATGGTACTGGCTCTTCTGCTTAAATGTTTAAAGCAGTTTGGCTTAAGCTCATAGAACTGGTTTAAACTAACTTTAGGGCTGGAACCCAAATCTGGAAAATGCAGTATTATTGTGGATCGCTGTTCACAGAAATAACTGCTTGCGTACACACTGACAGGTGGCCTGTATGTAGCAGAGGATCAAAAACAGGATGTTAAAAACCTTGTTTTCTCTTTTTATTCTTTTATCCCACTGAGACTTAGTGATATTTTGCACATTCGTTTATTCTTTAATATCTTCCAGCTGGCAGCACGTGGCACATGGCACAATCTCCCCCTTGCTGGGTAACGAAGGCAGAAGTTTTCCAGTAAGGAGACTGTACTATTTTGTTCTCTGTGGAGATGAAAGACCCTAACCTCCAAGGGTTACACACAGCCACAAAACCTGGCACTCTCTGTTCTTCATGCTAAATGCTTACTCCTGCAGTGCTGGATTAGCTGTAGAGACACAATCAAAATGTCCTTGCTTTAAACAAGACCAAGAGAGGACGGATTATGCAGGGGCAGGGAGAAGGGATCCAGAGGCAGTAGGGAGTCATATGCAAGTGGAAATAATGTGCAAGGAATGAGCGAAACAGGCCCATATCTAGGCAAACCCAATGGCCATTGGCTAAAGCAGGACATAGGACTCCCTGCTGCACAAATGCATACCTGCATAACTTGAGCTAAACAAACATTTCCATAAGGTGCTAGGGCTTAGATCCTGTAGCCAGTGTCAGATAACTGCTGGAGAATTTGTCTGACATATTCTATCCAATAGAGGGCAGCTGAGCACATGCACACACTAGAAAATGTTAAGTATTGTGCATTATTAAAGTCGGGCTGGGGACACTGATTCTCCAGGATCACATTCTAACTGGCTGATGGGGTCTTTGATGATGCAGCTGTGCGCTAACTCCCAGCTGCCTGAATCTGGTACCTCCTCAGTGGAAACTCACAGAAAATGCTTAGACCTGTTACGCTGAATGGAGAGAGGTACTAACAGTGCAGTTAACGTTTAAGAGTGGGAAGAAAACAGATACCCACAAACACATTTTAAAAAGTTATTTTAAAAGAGTGTAATTTTAAAATGTGACTGAATCAGGAGGTGAGTAAAATCAGAGGAATGGGCAACTTTATGAAATAAGTGGAGAATAATCTTACTGTAAAGTTACATTGTGATACCTGTAGAGTCCATCCAGTTATTCATCACCTGGCCATCTTTTGCACCCTTTACCGTTTCTCAGAATCAGTGGGAGCTACCACACAGCTGCATCATGGAAAGCCCAACCAGCCAATCAGAATGTGGCTTTGGAAAAGGCACAGACCGCCCCGTTCCATAAATTGTGGGGCCGCACTAAACAAGGGACTACTTGCTTTGTCTTTTGGCTCTGGTGCTTTGCTGTGGATTGCTGAATGTTCTCTGATCACCTGACAACTCAGCACAGGCCTTGTGTATGCTAGGAGCTTTCCCTGCTGACAAAGTCAGCATCAGTACCTTATGCAGAACTACAGAAGGGTGAGGTGGGGAAAGCACGTTTTTCCTACTTGCCATGAAGCAGGCCAGGGTTACAGAAAGGGTCAGTTTACCATTGCTCAGGGCTCAGCAGGCACTCATCACTAATGGTGGTCTAACAGGATGGTCTACTCCTTTAAGGAGTTGGGCGGGAGGCGGGGTAGGAGGCTGGAGCCTGCTGGGATGGGTCAGGTCACTGATGCCTGTAAAGGTGTGCAAAAATTACAGCTGGAAAGGAGCTCGGGGAGTGAGGTGAGAGCTGTGTAGAGCAATGGGCTGCTGTAGCCTGTGGAGGTCAGGGGAATAGCTTTGTTTTGCAGAAGAGTTCTGAGTTAACATATTGTTGCCTGAGATAAGGGCCTGAAAGAGAACTGGGGGCAGCATTAGGCCTTCCTGGGCTGGGGAAGCAGGCCAACAGGCCTCCAAAGGGGTACTCCAGAAATGGTCAAAGGAAAAGCAAAGAACACTGCCAATGCACTGGGTGGGGGGGAGGTTCAAAATGTTGTCCCTATGATCCACTGACTGCTATGGTGTGTACCCATCACCAGTGGAGTGAGAGAGAAATCTACTAGTCACATCGGCCTGGATTAATCGAGAGTGTAACTCCATTAACTTCCTTGAAGCGACACCAGCAATGAATTTGGCGGGCAGAGTGGAAGCTCTTCGCTCTCCACCAGATAGAAGGTGTCTTAGAGAGATCCTCAGAATTGGGCATCAGGCAAAAATGGTGCGATAAGCCATGATCCAAGGCTTTAGAACTTTACAAAATATCTTGTCAGTTTCAAATTGAAAATCTCCTTTTAGTTTGTTAATCCCTTTATAAAAAAAACAAATCTACAAGATCAGGTTATGTTGTTCCAATGATGGGGAGGGGCGAAGGGGTATCCCTGTCCAGCTACTGTGTCTATGTGACTTTAATATTTCCTCATGGGAAGTCTCATTTAGAAAAGAGCTCGGAGAAGTGTCTAACTACTGTGATCCAGTAGGTGGTGGTGCTAACCCAGGAGGTTAGGAAACAGGCAGATTCTGGCTCAGCCTTGCATTGCAAATAACCTCCAGCTTTTCTGCCTGGGAGGGGAGCTGCTGCATACAAATAGATATAAAAGTGAGAGCTGATCGAGTCCTTTCAAAGCAGCATCTCATTCTCCCTCCCCTATTAATTTCCTGCATCTCTGATTTCCGCATTAGTCTGCTACCTGCACAGGGCAAGGGTTACTCTGGGGTCTTATGATAGGAACTTGCCTTATCATTAAAACAGGAGGAAGGAGTAATGATAACAATACTTAGCCCTTCTCTAGAACTTTCCATCTGGAGACCTCAAAGCGCTTTTACCAAAGAAGGTAAGTGTTGTTAACAAGGCTGTGACCTTTATTGTAGCCTCACAGCCTTTCCTGTCTGCTACCGGAGAATAAATGTGTGCAGAAAGCTCAGGAAGATAAGAAAGTGGAAACCTTTGGTTGTTTACTTCCCTTGTTCTGGGAAGAGGAGGAGAAACCCCAATGAGGTTCCCCAGCAGTGGATCAAGGGTTTTCCAATGGGGGAAACAAATAGGATGCAACTGAGTGCTGTGCAAACTAGCTGGATCTTTAAGAAAGACAGTGAAGCACACAATGCTTTGCACAAGCAGGTTTCAGAGTAACAGCCGTGTTAGTCTGTATTCGCAAAAAGAAAAGGAGTACTTGTGGCACCTTAGAGACTAACCAATTTATTTGAGCATAAGCTTTCATGAGCTACAGCTCACTTCATCGGATGCAAAGTGAGCTGTAGCTCACGAAAGCTTATGCTCAAATAAATTGGTTAGTCTCTAAGGTGCCACAAGTACTCCTTTTCTTTTTGCACAAGCAATCATCCTGGGACTTTTTGCCACATGCTCAGTTGTATTTTCTACCAGTTTATTAGCGTCTAGGGGCAACTCCCAGTGAAAATCATAGGAGTCAGTCCACTCAAATGGTCGTTTGTCATGGGCATGCGTGGATACATTTTTGGGGGGCTAGGAAAGAGTAGGATAAGAAAGTTCCCCCATGGCAGCAGCCACAGGCAAGGTGACAAACTCCCCTATCAATATACAGATTTTAATGTAAAAAAAATATCAGGCCACATGGAGCCAGAGTTTTGATAATGTCATTGGGTGTGACGTCCTTTCACTGCCATTTCCCCCATTGCTTAGTATTTAATAGAGACCTGGGGTGAAATCCTGCCCTTACTGAAGCCTGTGGCACCAGGATTTCACCCCTGAGGTTTATCAGCAAGTTAGTATGGTAGATAATCCCTAACTGAATGTTCACCATAAACATATTTGCTAAAACATCCGAGGAAAGAAAAAGCAATGAAATTGGGGGCAATTTTACTGAAAGTTCCAAAGCTGTCATTTAGTTGCACTAGGGAAGCATCCATAAATAGAAGGAATAGTGTACGTTTATGATGTTACCGTACAAGATCTAATGGTACAGTCTGCCTGTGTTATTGCTTCACAATACAGGGCATTGAAAATTCTAGTCTGGCATCACCGCCCATTCATCTTGCTTTTGCAAAGCATTTGTCAAATTAATCCTCATTTTAAAGTCAGCCCTGGAAGCTTTTTCACCATGTTGTTAAGGCTGTTGGCCACAAGCAACTTAGTTGCTGTGCACTGCAGTCCAGTGGGGGCTTTATTTTCCTTGTGCAAAGTGGTTACAGAATGCTGAGTGAGATGGGAAGGTCTGTAGTCCGTAAAGTGTGAAGAATATTTGCATCTCCTGGTGCGTTCCAACCTTCTGAATCCTGCAGAGTGTCCAAAATATATGGACCAAGTTGGTGGATACAAGTGTCAGCCAGTCACTGAATATCATCTGATGGATTACACTTCGGTGCTCATGCTTCACTAATTGCAGATTCCTTTGCCTAGCTGCAGGTGCCTTTGCAGCCCCATTGAAGAAGACCCATAGGAATTCTGCTGTTTTTCATTCCACCTCTGGCCAGGCTTTAGGATCACAGTCACTGGCTCAGATTCCCTGCTGGTATGAAAGGGGCTCAGCTCTGTTGCCCCCAGTGGAGAAGAGCTAATTTGGCTAAATGACAGTAGGTGACTATTGCGGCCCGGATGCTGATTGGATCGTTCTGGCAACGATGCACCCCCCTCAGCCCACCCAGCCTCCGTGTGCAATCCTGACCCTGACGCCCTCCCAGTGACGGGCGTGATACCATGAAGCTGAGGAAGGAGCTGATCCTTCATGAGCTCCAATCGGTAGGCCTCCGTTTTGGGAAGTTAGCATCTGCCAGTAATGAATTATGAATACTGTGGCGTTGTGAGAGGCAGGTACCTCTGAGGTCTGATGTGAGCGACATACCTTGTAATGAGGGGTAATTGAGAAGCACGTTTTGCTATGAGCTGCATGAATAACTTCCGAATGTGATGCGCCAGATGGTGCACGGGATCTGTGCATGCACTACTGCCCTCTATGGGACGGAACTCAGATCAGCCTTGTTCAATCACTTTTCTACGAACACATCTAACATGCTACCCTCTTCCCCTGCCAGCCGAAGCTGTGGGATCCATTCCTGATGCTGCATGTACAGCTAGTGTATGTCACCACCCGGGAACATTACCAAGATGCCTGCTCCCTTCCAGGAGAATTCAGAGATGGAACAGATCTCATGGACCATCCGATTCATCTATCTCCTGTATGGGATGCAATCTCACCTCTGAGGGACCCAGAAACTTTCAGAAGATGAAAGTTACAATTCAGAGCCCTGGATCCATAGTACTGCTGCCCCTGCAGCTGATCCCATAGAGCAGCTCCTATAAACAGCTGCCTGGATATTGCATTACACCAAAGGGCCTCTCCGGCTGCTGTCACCTGATGGCCCTGGATTAGTAGTTAGTATCTGCTACTCAGCTGTTCCTGCAGAGTTCCGGCCATTAAGGGGGTTCTCTGATTATTCCTACTCAAGTGATTCCCGCTTCAATTTTATAGCTCATTTGAATGTAAAAGATATAGATACAGGTGCATTTGAATGATAGACTTCAGTGATTTAATGTCTTCAGCTGCCCATTTGGAAATCTACAGATAATGTTGCTAATCAAAGATCCTTCATGTGCCTGAATTTTTTACCTAACCTTTGACACACGCAGACTGGAATATGGTAGAATGCCACACCATTGGGGGAGCAAAGGGAGGCTAGCTGGGTAGACTGATCAGCGTACAAAGCCCTTTGAGGGTAGCAGTGCAATGTGTATGGAGACAGAAGTGGGATACCCATAGCTTGGGAAGAAAAAAAGCCAACT
Source organism: Eretmochelys imbricata (assembly GCF_965152235.1). Classification (NCBI taxonomy): domain Eukaryota; kingdom Metazoa; phylum Chordata; order Testudines; family Cheloniidae; genus Eretmochelys; species Eretmochelys imbricata. The sequence continues at coordinate 19,953,866 of NC_135577.1, forward strand.
TTCAATATATTAAAAACAAAATTGTCCTTACAATGCTGCCATTATTGGGAGAAATATGGACTTACTAAAGTAGCTGAAGCCTACGTATGGTTCTTGTGGGGGGAAGCACATGCTACTTTAACAAGAAAAACTCAGAATAGAGAGTGCTGACAAAATTAAAGAGGCTAATTAAAGAGCACTAACTTATTGGTGCAGTCTTGGCTTTGCCAGGGCAGAAGGGCCTTCCATGAGCATCTCACAGTAACACACAGTCAAGATATAGATGTTGACTGGAAAGCTCTACAGATGATCACAGGACACAGAACAGAGCAGACCTGTTGTTCCACTGTAACCCCAGGTATTGAACAAATACTGTTTTAGTACAATAAGGGAACAGTTCCTCAGCTGGTGCAAACGGGCATAGCTCTGACTTCAGTGGATCTCCACTGATTTACACCCACTGAGGAACAAACCCCAGTTTCTGCCTCCAGTGAGATTCATAACCTACTAAACCTGCTTTGCTGTTGGGTAAATTGGGGCCACTTGGAGTCTGCTTGATTTGTCCACCTTATGTGGTCTGCCCCGTGCTTGGCTTCCACAAGCCGCACAGCTAATGATCAGTGTGGGGTTATGAGCCATGAGGGTCAACAAGAGGTAATGGTGGACCTGATTGACAAACACGAAATCCCCTTTTTGTGTGTGCAGCTAGTATTACATTGCAGCAGGCAGGGTGTTAAAACTGCTGATAACAATAAAACTTCTAGTGTCTTGTAACAGGATGTTATAAATAGCATAGGAAGGAAAGCCGGAAGGCTCCTACATTTGTGTCCTGGCTGGAATGGTGTCCATTGTGAAATGTAATAGGCAATCCATTTCAATACACAAAGTCAGGCACTCTCCTTTTAAAAATAAACTGGGTTCAGTTTCTAACAAGGGTGGGCAAACTTTTTGGCCTGAGGGCCACATCTTGGTATGGAAATTGTATGGTGGGCCATGAATGCTCATGAAATTAACAATGGAAAATTAACACTACTCAAACATCAGAGTCACCTAAGCCAACAAATAGCAGGCATGTGGGCTTGCATGTTCCAGGCTCTGATGGCGTGTGAGGTGGAGCTGGAGTAACATGGGGGTCCTCACGCCCATCATGCAGGTCCTGAACGTGCAGGAGTGCCGAGTGGGCGGAGCGGATCAGGGCAAGCACCTGACCTCGTTTCCCAGCTGGAGAGCCGGAATGGGGCAATGGAGCTTGCTGGCCGGATTAAAAGGTCTGATGGGCTGCGGGCCGTAGTTTGCCCACCCCTGTTCTGTCAGCATCTGACTGGTAACAAAACTCACGTTAAAAAGAGTCTAGACTAGTGTGTGTTATTGCAGAGTTGGTGAGCAGGCCTCGTGTACTCCTCTGGCCAGCTTTCCTGGGAATATGTTGGCATGAGACAAAGGTTTTCAACTGAGTATTTCTTACATGACGGGCTGTTAGCGAAGGGTCAGTGTGGTAAACATTGTGAAGGAAAGGGCTAGTCTAGGTCTGCTACTCAAAAGGGCCACTCTCTGGTTCTATATGCAGTGAACTTCCTGGCGATGTTCAGAGCGCTCTTCCTCCCATGCTACAGTGCAGTGGTTCTCAACCCACGGGCCACTTGCAGCCCAATCAGCACCCAGCTGTGGCCTATGTGACATCCTCAAGGCCACACAGATAGTGTATATATTGTTTGGATGTGCCTCATGTAATGCACAGAGTGCTACATATGTCTTCCAAAATGGTAAATAGGTTGAGAATCAGTGTTACCATGCATGTGTGTGTGTGAATGCGGTGCGAATGGGATTTGCCTGCATGACAAAACCACACCAATTGGTCCCCTTACCGGGAGCCTCAGCAAAGAGGCCAAAGCTTAAATTGGCTTATCAACTGAAATACCCCACTTCATCCACCTAGATGTACATTCGCTTCGGCCATATGTCAAAACATGTAGAAGCTTGCATTGCTTTTGGAGGACAGAGAGGCTGTTCCCTGCTCCAGTGATGGACCTCTGGAGCATGAGCCCTCTGTATTACAGCAAAATGTTTATCCCCCACCCTGTCCCACCAAGTGGCCACCCCTCTCCCAATGGGGTCAAACAGCCTGTCCCCATTGCTCTCCCCACATGGCCCAGCCTTCACGTCAGCTGGTATCTGCTCCAAGCTCTGCACCCAGCCCTGCCATATCTGATTCCCTGCTCACGCTGGCACGGGGATCGAGACTGGGGCAGGCACCAGGCCAGGGGCCTCCTCTCTGAACTGATACAGATGACAGAAACACTGAAGTGCTAACAGCCTAATCTGGGGGGAAGGAATGGGGTGAAAAGCTGAGGGAAGACTCTAGGCTGTGTCTGTGTGGATGGGATTACTCATGGGGGACTAATGGACTCCTGGAGGATTCTAACCAGAGGGATTTCTGTAATCCCCTCTCTACTCCCTGCCCCCACAACAGTCCCATGGCCATGGACTTAGAGCTATGGCGAGCACGACACTGGGCAGTGCTCTAGCCATCTTCCCCTGGACTCAGGTCTGGGAGCGGCAGTCCTAGCCAGGGAACAGCCAGAGACACGCTGCCCCACTGCCAGGGAACAAGGACAGAGTATGTCCTAGCTGAGGGCAGGGAACAGCCAGTTCCCCCTCCCAGCCCAGGGCAAGCAGCAAGGTCCAGAAATCCAACCACAGCCCTCCACCATCCAGCCCTGGACAAGGGGCAGCCAGAGGCTTCAGACTTAGCAGGTACATCTAAACTGCGATTAAAGCCCCGCGGCTGGCCCAGCTCAGCTGATTCTGGCTCACAGGGCTCGAGCTGCAGTGTAGACAGTTAGGCTGGGGCTGGAGCCCTGGCTCTGAGACGCCGCAAGAGGGGAGGGTCTCAGAGCCTAGGCTCCAGTCCAAGCCAGAACATCACAGCAATTTTTAGCCTCGCAACCCAAGTCCTGTGAGACAGAGTCAACTGACCTGGGCCAGCTGGGGGTGTTTTATTGCAGTGTAGACATAGCCAGAGACCCTGCTGATGTGACAAGCTAGACAAGGGATGCCAAAGTGTAGGGAAGAGGTACAGCCCAGACAGGACCGGGTTATAAGGCTGGCCTGGGGTTCGTTCCACTGTATCCGTTCGTCATTATGGTCCATCCCTGATCACTAGTGGGAACCTGCAGTGTAGTGTGATGCCCCTCTGCTGTCTCACCTTTCTCCCCAGGGCCAGGCACAGTGTCTCCTCATTGCTCTTTGAGGAGATGTCTTTGACTGATTCCTGGTAGTTTGCGGCAATCTCTCTGCCTTGCACTTCTTCATACTTGGGACACTGGAGTAGAAAGCATCTCTCTAGCAAGTACACAGGTGACTAGACCTTGATCCATGCACATGGTTGTACCAGAGCCCCGCTGCAATCCACGTCTAAACCCCAGAAGCGTGGGTTTCAAGGAGTGCCCAGGGCAACGATGCTAGTGCACCTCGGGGGCGTGGGTTTGAACATCCCTTGGGCTGTGGCACAGCTTCATAACTAAACCACTTTGTAGTGGGCATGGGGCTAAGGAGTGTGTACAGGTCCTGGGTTCAGTTGTCCTCCAGCCCCATTCCCACAATGCACTGACCCTTTCCTGCTTGACTGTTACCCAAATCTACAAAGGTCCCGTCCCCCCACAATTCTCACCAGTAGTAGGGAGCTGCGCTGACTTTCCGTTTTGCACTGCACTCTCTGCACCAGTTCATGGAACCTGCTCTGAGAGCTGCCTCCTGATCAGCCAAGTACATCCGGGTGCTTATCAATGTGTGGTCAGAGAACGCCGTCCTCTATGGCTTCTCTCACAGCACCGGGAACATCCAGCTGTACCGAGACGTTTTGGAGAGGCTGGCACAGGAAGGCATTCATTGGACTCCAGCCCTGGGCTATGAACAGGTAAAGTCCCTCAGACTCTTCTGTTACCAGAAGGTAAAAGACTCCAGTTGTTGCTCCAGGAGGGGTCCTGCAATGTGCCTCTTCTTCAAGGAGCTGGACCAGGTGCTCTCCAGGCTCCCAGTACCAAGCCTGAGGTGACTTACCCCCCACTGGCCTCATCACCCAACCATATGCTGAGGAGGCCGTGGAGACTGGAGGAGGCAGCCCTGGAAGACCCAGAGGAAGAGGAGCACGTTATCCTGCACCTCTACCTGGAGGAACCAGCTCCAGAAGCCCCTTCTGATGAGCCAGAGGAGGACCCTGAGGCTCAGTAGGAACCAAACCCCAAAGCTGGTAAATTAAAATCCCACCCTCCCTCTTTCTCCAGGGCGGCATGTAGGACAGGAAGGCCCCGCCCGCCCAAACGGTCCCTGACCAAGACACAACTGCCAATTGAAAATTTGATTGAATTACCACGAACCACTATAAGCTTCTGGCAGAAGCTATAGCACAGGTTATCTGCGAACTCTTGGATTGTCCCTGGGCCTGTGAGGTTTGTCAGCCAACTGGCTAACAGTGAAAGAGGGGACGGGAAAAGCCCAGTTAGGGGATGAGGGGAACTTTTTTGGTTCTCCAAAGTTACAGCTGTTTTTGACTCCTTTCAAGATCACAATCTTTCACTACAGTAACCTCCTTCCCCTGCCCTTTACAAACAGGAGCCATGCACAAGGAGTGGGTGGGTTTAGTATCAGGGCTGGGTATGTACAGGAAGGAGAAGGGGAGCCTTTGCTGCTCCAAGGAACGTGACAGCGGTCCTCTATCACAGTACAAATGTTTTCAAGCATTCCTGGTCCCGGGGGTCTCACAAGCTGGTAGAAAGACGGCGGGGCTGGGAGGGGGCCGCTCCAGTGTCTGCACAGACACCCTGCAGTATCCCTTTGCAGGAGGGAGGTGAGTGGCTTACGGTCTTTATCAGAAAGTTCAAGGACCACAGTACAGTAGCTGTGACTCCTTTCTCTGCTCTTCGCTGGATGAAGGAGCCAGATTCCCTGAAGCTGCAGGGGCTGCCCTGGGGATGATGGGGGCATTTGATGTGGTTTGCTTCTCCGCATTCATGCAGGCTCCCCTCTGCTAGCTTGGAACAGTGAGTGAATAATTACACTTTCGACTGAGGTACTCACTCTGTCCTTTCAGTGGGCAAAGTACTGGGATTGTGGGTGCCACCAATGGCCCCCGCGCAGTTCGGAAACCCTATTCTCTGGAACCCAGCTATTCTTTTTGGAACTCTGGTGAAGGCAACCAGTCATGGGCAGATGAGTGTTGATAACTTTGCAAACCTGCACCCATAAGAGCCCAACAGTAGACTTCCCCACCCTGAAGTGGTTTGTGACTGACTGTAGCGGTCTGGAGTTGCTAGGTTCCAGAGGGCAATAGTCCCAGACTGGCATAGAAGCACGTGGCTGTGGAATGGAGTGTTCTTCCATTGTAGGGTTGGGGTCAGCGCCTCACAGAGCTCCAGAAACCGTTGTTTCCTCGTTCTGAGGTTCTGCAGCCACAGGTCATCATCCCAAATTTCCAAGATGATGTGATCCCACCACCCTGTGCTGATTCTCCTGGTCCAGAAGCAACAGTCCATCCATAAACATACAGTTGCAAGACAGGCACTCTCCTGTGTCTCTGAATCATGAGGCAACAGCGGATCAATCACTGTTCTGATCGCCCATCTTCAGCTTGTGAGAAAGATTAGAGTCCCATTCGTGCAAGATTCTTGCCGGTCGCATGCTGCAACAAAAGCACATTTGTCCTGCATGAAGGATCGGAAACACATCATCTGTCACTTGCTCCATGTCTTCCACCAAGTTGGACAGTAGAGAGGGGTAAGTGGAAACTGCCATCCTCAAATACGTGAAGGCAGCAGACCGTACCAACAACATACTGCGAGGAGGTTCCTAGAGTGTCTCGTGCGATGCACAGAACTGTGGGATACCACCCCTGAAATGCTAATACCAAATGCACGTACCAACAGCAGCAGTGGGACACATGTATACAGGTTGTACTCATGTCCAGCACAGAATATGTGAACACTAAGCAGAGGGATGGGATACATGCACAAGCATAAACATGGGGAAGTGTGTGTCCCAGTGTAGACATAGCTTCTATTTCACAATGTCACGTTGTCTGCACAATTGCTTCTCCCTGGGTTAAGACTGTGCTTTGTCCTTCAAGGAGCTACCAGAGTTGCATGGATACCAACCCAAGGAGAGGCCAGTGTCAGCATAACAAATCCCATGTTCCTACAGCCATTCCACACTGCAGCCTTGTCAGGCTTAAGTTCTCATAACTGGGATATTTCCTGTCATTTATTTAAATAAGGTGATACATATTAATCAAATATGCAAATTATGCTTCACTTGCACAAAATCTCCAGATTGCTAGAGCCTCAGACTTAACAAACGTGTAGAGATGCCCATTGAGCTTTGTAGCAAGAATCCAGTCGTTTTTCAGTGGCAGGCGTAAGTGGGAGATAATTACTTTGCAACTGTCTCTCTTCTGCAGTTGACGAGAAATCAGCCAATGGGCTTCTAATATCCCTTTGGTAGTCAATGTACACCTACAGCAACATTTAAAAACTCCAAGTAAATAATTATTTCAGATGCTTATGTGGAAAATGTGGTAAAAAAAATCTTGGATCACAGAGGGGAATGGCCACTGCAGGAGTGCAGCAATTTTATTCTCTCGTTCGTGAGATCCTGCACTAAGTAGCAAAATGTGAAGATTTCAAATACAGTTTGTGACACTGGTAAACCAAGTGCCAGCTCTAGCCAAGGCCATAGGCGTTAGCTAAGAACTGACAAACTCATAGCTGGAAACAAAACCAGCTCACCTGTATGTTAGTTTTGTTCAAAACAGGTATTAGTCTTATAAGAATGTATTTAGTGTTTAGACTGTATGAAATGCATGTAAGTTGCTGCATGCATTAATCTCACTTGTAATGTCTGTATTCCATGCTATAAGGACAGATGTAAGTTTTCCTTTATAACTTTGAAAATGTTTGCTCTGAACTTGTGAACCCAGGCATGGGAATCATCCCCACCACCCATCCAGGAGGACTATCAAAATTTAAGTGGGCCATCAAAGGTAAAAGCTTTGTAAATTTCCCCATCCACCCATGGAGAAGGCCTTGTCCCATTGGTTTGACATCAATCCCAAGCAAGATAAAGGAGTAACTGGTACAGGACTTAATTAATAAAGAACTAAAGGGGGATAATGTAATTAATGCAAATCAACATGGCTTTACGGGAAATAGATCTTGTCAAACTAACTTGATATTAGGGCTGCCAATTGATCTCAGTTAACTCACGCGATTAACTCAAAAAAATTTACTGCAATTACAAAAATTAATCACAATTAATCGTATTGTTAAACAATAGAATGCCACCTGAAATGTATTAAATATTTTTGGATGTTTTTGTACATTTTCAAATATATTGATTTCAATTACGACACAGAATACAAAGTGTACACTGCTCACTTTATATTATTATTTTTATTACAAATATTTGCACTATAAAAATGATAAACAAAAGAAATAGTATTTTTCAATTCACCTCATACAAGTACTATACTGCAATCTCTTTATCGTGAAAGTGTAATTTACAAAGGTAGTTTTTTTCATAACTGCACTCAAAAACAAAACAATGTAAAACTTCAGCTCCTACAAGTCCACTGAGTCCTACTTCTTGTTCAGCCAATTGCTAAGACAAACAAGTTTGTTTATATTTACAGGAGATACTGCTGACTACTACTTATTTACAATGTCACCTGAAAGTGAGAACAGGCATTTGTATTGCACTTTTCTAGCTGAAGTTGCAAGGTATTTACATGCCAGATATACTAAACATGCATATGCCCCTTCATGCTTCGGCCACCATTCCAGAGGACATGCTTCCATGCTGATGATGCTCGTTAAAAAAATTATGCATTAATTAAATTTGTGACTGAACTCCTTGGGGGAGAATTGTATGTCTCCTGTTCTGTTTTACCTGCATTCTGCCATATATTTCATGTTATAGCAGTCTTGGATGATGACCCAGCAAATGTTTGTTTTAAGAACACTTTCACAGCAGATTTGACAAAACACAAAGAAGGTACCAAAGTGAGTTTTCTAAGGATAGATACAGCACTCAACCCAAGGTTTAAGACCCTGAAGTGCCTTCCAAAATCTGAGAGTGATGAGGTGTGGAGCATGCTTTCAGAAGTCTTAAAAGAGCAACACTCCGATGTGGAAACTACAGAACCCAAACCACCAAAAAAGAAAATCAGCGTTCTGCTGGTGGCATCTGACTCAGATGATGAAAATGAACATGCATAGGTCCGCTCTGCTTTGGATCGTTATCGAGGAGAACCCTTCATCAGCATGGATGCATGTCTTCTGGAATGGTGGTTGAAGCATGAAGGGGCATATGAATCTTTAGCACATCTGGCACATAAATATCTTGCGATGCCAGCTACCACAGTGCCATGTGAACGTCTGTTCTCACTTTCAGGTGACATTGTAAACAAGACATGGGCAGCATTTTCTCCTGCAAATTGTAACCAAACTTGTTTGTCTGAGTGATTGGCTGAAGTAGGACTGAGTGGACTTGTAGGTTCTAAAGTTTTACATTGTTTTATTTTTGAATGCAGTTACTTTTTGTACATAATTCTACATTTGTAAGTTCAACTTTCATTATAAAGAGATTGCACTACACTACTTGTATTAGGTGAAATATACAATTTCTTTTGTTTTTTACAGTGCAAATATTTGTAATAAAAATAAATATAAAGTGAGCACTGTACACTTTATATTCTGTGTTGTAATTGAAATCAATTTATTTTAAAATATAGAAAAGACCCAAAAATATTTAAATAAATGGTATTCTATTATTGTTTAATAGAGCAATTAATCACGATTAATTATTTTAGTCGCTTGACAGCCCTACTTGATATCTTTTTTTTTATGAGATTACAAGTTTAGTTCATAAAGATAATCGTGTTGATGTAATATACTTAGACTTCCATAAGGCATTAGAGTTGGTACTGGACAATATTTTGATGAAAAAGCTAGAACAATATAAAATTAACATGGCACACATTAAGTACATTAAAACTGGCTGATAGGATTCAAAATGTAATTGTAAATGGGGAATCGTCTCTGAGTGGGTCTGTTTCCAGTGGGGTCCCACAAGGATCAGTTCTTGGCCCTACTCTGTTTTTAGTATTTTTATCAGTGACCTGGAAGAAAACGTAAAATCGTCACTGATAAAGTTTGCAGATGACACAAAAATTGGAGGAGTTGTAAAGACAACAGGTCACTGATTCAGAGTAATCTGTATAACTTGGCAAACTGGACGCAAGCCAACAATATCCATTTTAATACATCTAAGTGTATATATCTACAATCAAAGAATGTAGTCCATACTTGTAGGATGGGGAATTCTATTCTGGGAAGCAGTGACTCTGACAAAGATTTGGGGGTTGTAATTGTTAATCATCTGAATATGAGCTCCTAGTGTAATGTGGCCAAAACAGCTAATGCGATTTGGGACACAGAAACGGGAATCTCAAGTAGGAGTAGAGAGGTTATTTCACCTCTATTTGGCACTGGTGTGACCCCTGCTGGAATACTGTGTCCTTTTCTCGTGTTTGCAATTCAAGAAGGATGTTGATAAATTGGAGGGGTTCAGAGAAGAGCCACAAGAATGATTAAAGGATTAGAAAACATAGTAGTAGACTCAAGGAGCTCAATCTATTTAGCTTAACAAAGAGAAAGGTAAAGATTGACTTGATTGCAGTATATAAGTATCTACATGGGGAACAAATATTTAATAACACGATCCAATGGCTGGAAGTTGAAGCTGGACAAGTTCAGACCGGAAATAAGGTGTAAATTATTAATGGTGAGAGTAATTAACCATTGGAACAATTTACCAAGACTCATGGTGGGTTTTCCATCAGTGGCAACTTTTAAATCAAGATTGTTTTTCTAAAATAGCTGTCCTAGGAATTATTCTGGACAAGTTCTATGGCTTGTGTTAGACAGGAGGTCAGACTAGAACTAGATGATCGTAATGGTCCCTTCTGGCCTTAGGATCTATGACTTCTTCCCCAGGAAAATGTTGTGACTCTCTGAACCAGTAGCATATGATAATAAAATGATATAGAATATTCCACAGCAGCCGGGCAGTGATTTTAAAATGCCACAACTATTTATATTATCATTAAATTTTACTGCAAATCCTGCTGTTTGTTTCATAGTTATTATAAATAATTGCTAAGCTACTCAGGTGTCTTCTGAAGTTCCCTAAAGTCAAGGGTCACTTCCCACCTATGAAATGGGGTGTCTGGTAGTAAATGTGATCCAGCACTGAGAGGTGCTACTCAGCAATGCTGCGGCCAGTTTTCATGCCGGGCTTCCTCGCACCTTTAATTGCACAGCTTTTTACGTCTCAGGATAGAAACTCTCAGAAGTTAGAGACAAAAAAGCTGTGTTCCATCATCGGGTTTCACCCTGCTCCCTACAATGTCTTCTGCAGAGATTTGCCCATAGAAGATTTTTGTCCCATTCCCCCTCACCCTTACTAAAAGATGTGGATGGGGCAGACTTTCCTAGCCCCTCTGCAGAGACCACAGAGTTTAGTCTTCAGAAGGGTCCCCTTCCCTGCATCCTAAAATACCCAGGGGATTTTTCAAGAGCAGGGTAACTTCATTTTGGTTGCTTCAGACAGAAGAGGAACCCTCTCCCAAATAGCTGGCAGCCAGTTGTACAGTACTGTACCATGGAGGAGGGGAGATGGCTTCCTGATCTCAACTCGTGAGCGGGTGGTGCCCTGCAGCAGGCGTGACAGCCCTTGTAACTTTATCCTGGCAAGTGCAACTGAAGGTTCTACTTTTATTCCTCTTGTACAGTACGCATCTAATCCTCGGATTGAATTTTACAATGAGAGCTACTCGGACCGTGGTGCTTGATTCCCATTTATTTATTTCTAGTAGAAAGTGATGAAGCGCAGGGACATGTTGTTCCTTTTTGCTTTATTCCAAGTGAGTCACCAGGCGGGAGACATTTAAAGCAGCTGAAACACAACATCTCAGCAAGCTCCCTCTCTCGGAAAGGGTAGGGACATTAGTATCAATTAAGTTATTCCTACCATCCTTCTGATTCATCTTTACTAGTCCTAGGCTTCCTTCCAGGGCACCTGTGAACTCCCACCTCCTTTCTCCTCCCATCTCAGCCTTGCTGCTACATCATGAGCTGGGGCACTGGTGCCGAGAACACTAACATGGCAAGTGTTTGGAGACCGCAAAAGGGAAGGCTGCCAACTTGGAAATGATCATCTAGTACCCACAAGCATTACTAAGGGAAAATTGCTCAGCCCAGCAGTTTGAGAGGTCACAGGCTTGGGGGCAAGGGGGAGGCTAATAAGCTGTGACTATATTGGGAAATAAAGGGTTTTTTTTATTACACTTGGGCTTTTCAGAGCTTCTGCTGATGCCAGCTTGCTAAGGAAGACATCACGTGTGACTCTGCTACCAGCGGCATGGGGGATTCATGACAGCAACTGTAAGCTTGCTTCAAACATGCCGGACTCCAGTACAGTTATCCAGAACTTCACCATCAAATTAAATATACTAACGTCAGTGGAGCACCACTGAGGTACACAAGCTGAGGAACTGGCCTTAAGGGGCTGGGGTTTTTTTGTTTTTAAATGAAAGCAGGATAGAGACTTTTCCTGGACAATCTCTGGCACTCGTTCCCATAATGTTAGCGTCACAAACTAGGTTCCTTGTTAGCAATGGCTATCCTCTCCGCAATGCTCAATTGTAACTAAATGTGAAATTTTAAATACACAGCATGGCTGATTCCTGAGGGGGTGATCTCTCCCTGTGAGTGTTTTGATGGCAGGGTGGCTGTTTCCCTGCACAAAGAACAACCCTATATGTTAAACAAGTTAGATTAAGGAAGGCAACAGCAGCAAGAAAAAACAAAAGTAATGTACCAATTGGAAAGCGTCAAGTGTATGTCTCCTCTGTAACGGGCTTCAGCAACTCCTCCTGTTAAGAACAAAATGGCTGCAGTCACCGGAGAGAGGAAGAGTTCTGAGACACTTAAAGTCAAGGACACTTAACACAAAAGGTATGATGGTGTCAAGATGCATACATCAAGTGGTATCTTCCAAAATGGTGGCATTTGGGGAAAGCCGGTCGAGTGGTAAGAATATCGGATTAGGTAGCAGTACCCCAACTTCTAAGCAGCTACTGTGCTTGCCTCTGGTTGTCTTTATGGGTAAGTATAAATTACCATGTGTTGGTTAGGAATAACATACGTATACTGTTGTTGTGGGGTCACAGCAGACTGCTTTGTATTTATTTTTAAAGCAGGTTTTGAGTCAGGTAGAGGTGCCGGACTCACTGACAGCACCTGTCACCAGAGAGGAGTGCAGCAGAAATGCACGCATCCATCAGATAGCTCCACCAAGGCCCACTCTGACCTGGAGGCAACACTTATAAGGGTAAAAGGGGAGTTCAGTCTCTATGGACCATTCAATCCCTGACTTGTCCCCTAAACCTGTCAGACGTGGGGGGTTCCCCCTTCATGAATGCTCATGCCATGGGGAAAATTTACTGTTGCAGTGATGTACACCCTATACATATATTGCTGCCTACCTTGTGGTACAAGGTAATTTTCCAGTGGTTTGATCATACAATTGTGTGACCCCAATAAATTGTATATGGGTGGTGGCTTTGTGCTGTGGACATCTGCTGTCTATTAAGACTGGGGCCACGGGCTAATTTAAGAAGAATAAGCCACTGAACAGCTGTCACTAAAATCTGGGAGTTGTTTTAAACTAACAACTTAGAATAAAAGGTTCCCTATGCCCCTACCGACCCCCTGAGCCACCCAGTATTAAAATGCTCACAGGAGTAATTGCCCTTTAATAATCTGAGGATCTGTATGGTGTCAGGGTCAGATCCTTTGCTGGTATCAGTGGACACAGCTCCACTGAAGTCAACGAAATGAGGCCAATTTACACCAGTTGAGAATGTGCTCTGTTGTGCCTGAAACTCGTCAATGAATTAAATAGCTAAAGAAGTCAAGGCTGCATTGACTGACCCTGAAACCTCAGAAAGCTGAAGGGAAACTAAGCCCAGCCTCAATCTGTTAACATTCAAAAGGAGATTTAGGAATCAGACACAAAAGAAAATGAAGACAAGCGGGAAAATAAAAGTACCAGCAACTGCTTGTCAGTTTCCCTGATGTTATTGTCGTGGTTTTCCCAGCACTCTCCACACGCTGGAAAATGAACGCTATTCAGGGCAGAACTAGAGTGAGTGTATCTGAGTGGCCGAAGGGAGAAGCAAATGCCAAAGCCCCATAATACACCAGCTAGAGAAACAGCCTGGGGTTAGGAGAAGAATGATAAGGACCAAGCAGCAGAAACCCCCTGGGAGGGGCTGAGGCGATCCACTATGTAACACAGACTGGGGTACGGGAGAGGCTGAGAGAATCTGCTGGCCAAACACAGGGAAAGCAAGGAGTGCAAGGAAGAGAATTCTTAGCACCCCTTGGGAAGGATTTGCTGCCAGTGTGCCAGCCTGTTCCCAGCAGTGAGAGACCAGGGAAGGCGACAGCTGTTGCTGAGATAGAAGATCAAAGTGAGCACTCACATACTGGCACCCACAAATGTGGCAATAGCCCAGCACTGGGTACTGGTGCCCAAGAAGGGAAAAATACTTTAGCAAAACTATGAGATAGGAGTAGATTATAAACCCACCCATCAGTTATTGGTCTTTCTATGGAGACAATTATTGATTTACCTAGTAGATTACACCTATCAATATAATAAAAGGGGGGTGGGGAATCACAATGATCAACAGGGCCACAGACTTAAGGTTGAAGGGGACTATTATGGTATATCTCTTGAGATGAGGATGGTGGGAATTGTATTACAGACAAAGAAGCAGAAGATACATCACCATATTTACAATATAGTGCAAAGAAAAGCAAGGTAAAAAGATGGTTCCACTACTAATGCCCAAAACCAGACCAAGTTCATTAACAAGGACTCCAAACTTTCTAAGAAGTCTTTATTGGATACGTGATTATTTTCCCCATTGACAATCATTAATGCCTTTAATTCATTCTGGTAGTGAAGGGATCAGATCCCTTCTCCAGTGTCATGTGAGATGCCTTGTATGGGCGTTTCAAACGTGCCAAGATGACTTAGGAACACAAATCCCATTGAAAGTCAATGGGACTTGTGCAAAGTCACTCAAGCACTGCTGAAAATCCTACCCTTCTGTCAAGGTTCCTTCCCCACTCTGAACTCTAGGGTACAGATGTGGGGACCTGCATGAAAGACCCCCTAAGCTTATTCTTACCAGCTTAGGTTAAAAGCTGCCATCACCAAAGTGTTACACAAAGAACAGGAGAAGTGCCCACTTGGAAACGTCTCCCCCCAAAAAATATCCCCCCAAGCACTACACTCCCTTTCCTGGGGAAGGCTTGATAAAAATCCTCACCAATTTGCATAGGTGAACAGAGACCCAAACCATTGGATCTTAAGCACAATGAAAAAGCAATCAGGTTCTTAAAGGAGAATTTTAATTGAAGAAAAAGTAAAAGAATCACCTCTGTAAAATCAGGATGGTAAATACCTTACAGGGTAACCAGATTCAAAACATAGAGAATCCCTCTAGGTAACACCTTAAGTTACAAAAAGACACAAAAACAGGAATATCCATTCCATTCAGCACAGCTTATTTTATCAGCCATTTAAACAAAACAGAATCTAACGCATATCTAACTAGATTGCTTATTAACTCTTTACAGGAGTTCTGACCTGCATTCCTGCTCTGGTCCCGGCAAAAGCATCACACAGACAGAGCAAACCCTTTGTTTCCCTCCCCCCACAGCTTTGAAAGTATCTTGTCTCCTCATTGGTCATTTTGGTCAGGTGCCAGCGAGCTTATCTTAGCTTCTTAACCCTTTACAAGTGAAAGGGTTTTTCCTCTGGCCAGGAGGGATTTAAAGGTGGTTAGCCTTCCCTTTATATTTATGACACCTTCATTGCTATTGGCAACACTACACTGCTGGACACAGCTCGGGGGGGTATGTTTTTATCTAGAGCACAGATTAAACCAGGGGCGGGCAAACTTTTGGCCTGAGGGCCACATCAGGTTTCTGAAATTGTATGGAGGCCCAGTTAGGGGAGGCTGTGCCTTCCCAAACAGCCAGGCATAACCCAGCCTCTGCCCCCTATCCGACCCCCCCTGCTTCTTGCCCCCTGATGGCTCCCCTGAGACTCCTGCCCCATCCAACACCCCTGTTTCCTGTCCCCTGATGGCCCACCCTGGGACCCCGCCCATCCACCCCCTCCCTGTCCCCTGACCGCCCCTGGACCCCCTGCCCTGACTACCCCCTGCCGTCCCATCCAACCCCCCTCTCCTTCCTGACTGCCACCCCTGCCCCCATTCAACCCCCCTGTTCGCTGCCCTCTGACCACCCTGACCCCTATCCACACCCCCGCCCCCAACCACCACCCTGAACTCCCCTGCCCTCTCTCCAACCCCCCCTGCTCCCTGCCCCCTTACCGTGCTGCCTGGAGCACCGGTGGCTGGCTGCGCTACAGCCATGCCACCCAGAGCACCAGGACTGGCAGCCGTGCCGCCCGGCTGGAACCAGCCACGCCACCGCGCAGCACAGAGCACCGGGTCAGGCCGCGGCTATGCAGCTATGCTGCCCGGCAAGAGCTGTGAGCTGAGGCCGTGGGGGAAGGGAAACAGCGGGGGAGGGGTTGGGGGCTAGCCTCCTGGGCCAGGAGCTCAGGGGCTAGGCAGGAGGGTCACATGAGGTGGATGTGGCCCGCGGGACACAGTTTGCCCACCTCTGGATAAGACAGATCACACAGGAGCTTTATCTGTAGCCCTTGGAAGCTTGAGATTGCTAAACTATCTCTGTGAAATGTTGAAACTGAGGACAAACCTTCTTGGACCACCATCCAGTTCTGTGATTTGTCCATTTCCACCTTGCTCTGCTCATACACGCATGCCCCTCTTTTATTTTTCTTAGTTCTGTGCATTTCTTCTGTTGTAAAACACATTGTTACTGGGGATTTTTTCTTTAAATAGTGCCTAGATCTTCAAGAACGTGAAGGCCATACCACCAATTGTTCTGTAGACCTATTTTATGTATTAGCTGATCACGTATTTCTAAATGTTACGCACAAGTTTGCACAGTGCTTTCATTAATGTCAATCGCAAAACTCCCATTGCCTCCAAAGGGAGCTGGATCAGGACCCGAGGTAGAACCACATAGCTTGTGATATTCTAGATCTCATTCTCCACTGCCCTACACCTTGCACAGTCATTGACACCAGTGCAACATGGGTGTAAAATGCTACCACATAACAATGGTAGTGTTTTACACCCACATTGCCCTGGTGTAAATAAATAACATAAAGTGCAGTGCAGTAGGGGATCAGGCCTATTGCATTTATGTAGCACCTTCCAGCAAAAAGTGCTTTGTAAACCAAAATACAAGTTATATCTGGGGATCACATAACTTAATCCACAGCTGAACTGCATCATGTGGTGAAACAAGGCTCCTATGGCACCTACAAAAGTATCAAAAAGTCTGACAGTTTGTGCTAGACACATTAGGCCAGTGAGTAATCCTTGAAAGAGAGGACAGACAATGGAAGAGTTGGGATTTTCAACATGCACTGTTGTGCATCTGAACCTACTTACTATGGGCTTAAACCAAAATCCACTGAAGTCAATGGGAGTCTTTCCATTGCTTTGACTAGGCAGGGGTGATGCCCTACATGACCTAGGCTGAGGATACGGTCATGTTGTGATACATCATGGCTTCCAAAAAGTGGGCATCGAAACTATGCATGTGTCATAAATATAAAGGGAAGGGTAAACCCCTTTGAAATCCCTCCTGGCCAGGGGAAAGCTCCTCTCACCTGTAAAGGGTTAAGAAGCTAAAGGTAACCTCGCTGGCACCTGACCAAAATGACCAATGAGGAGACAAGATACTTTCAAAAGCTGGGAGGAGGGAGAGAAACAAAGGGGTCTGTGTCTGTCTGTATGTTGGGTCTTTGCTGGGGATAGACCAGGAATGGAGTCTTAGAGCTTTTAGTAAGTAATCTAGCTAGGTATGTGTTAGATTATGATTTCTTTAAATGGCTGAGAAAAGAATTGTGCTGAATAGAATAACTATTTCTGTCTGTTTATCTTTTTTGTAACTTAAGGTTTTGCCTAGAGGGGTTCTCTATGTTTTTGAATCTAATTACCCTGTAAGGTATCTACCATCCTGATTTTACAGGGGGGATTTCTTTATTTCTATTTACTTCTATTTTTTATTAAAAGTCTTCTTGTAAAAAACTGAATGCTTTTTCATTGTTCTCAGATCCAAGGGTTTGGGTTTGTGGTCACCTATGCAAATTGGTGAGGCTTTTTATCCAACATTTCCCAGGAAAGGGGGGGGTGCAAGTGTTGGGAGGATTGTTCATTGTTCTTAAGATCCAAGGGTCTGGGTCTGTAGTCACCTAGGCAAATTGGTGAGGCTTTTTACCAAACCTTGTCCAGGAAGTGGGGTGCAAGGTTTTGGGAAGTATTTTGGGGGGAAGGACGCGTCCAAACAGCTCTTCCCCAGTAACCAGTATTAGTTTGGTGGTGGTAGCGGCCAGTCCAAGGACAACGGGTGGAATATTTTGTACCTTGGGGAAGTTTTGACCTAAGCTGGTAAAGATAAGCTTAGGAGGTTTTTCATGCAGGTCCCCACATCTGTACCCTAGAGTTCAGAGTGGGGGAGGAACCTTGACAGCATGTTTATCCATCTCTGAGCCTTAGGGCATGGATGCCTAGAAAACATCCAGACAGCTGGTCGAAAAGCATGTGTGCAGAAGGCTACAACCCACAAGCAGACTAATGGCCTGAAGTGAGGGAAAACGTTAAAGGCAATGGACAAAGTGGAATATAGTAGACTGTGAAAGAGATGTGTTAATCTTTTATAGAAACCTTGTTCTGGCTGGTTGGCTGTGGGCTAGAGGCAAAAGCTTTTCAAACACGAGCAAAGTAAGAAAAACATCCCATCGCAGAGAGGAGGAGGTTGATTTTTTCCAAGATAAACATGAGACGAAGAGATGGAAGAAAAGGTCGGCCTTGCTTTGAAAAATAGGAGAAGTGCATCAATATTTTCCCTTCACTCAGGTCAACGAAAAGCCATTTTTCTTGGCTGTGGAAGGTAAACACTCAAGATCATTTGAGGAAGACTAAACAAGGTGAACTGCAGTTTTGAGCTCTTAGTTCCAAGAAACTGGATCACACTGTGATTTATGACCAGCAAAAAAACCTGTTAAAACCCATGCTCAGAGAAAAGACAATTCACAAGAGGGCAGGGACAAGTTTCCACCCAGTTTAAATCAGACACAAGGTTCAAACTGCTTCCCCAAAGATTGTTAATTTGGGAGCACAGATTAAGTTTTTCAAAGCCTGCTAAAGTATTTAGATACACAATGCATTAAAATTAATAGGAGTTATGCAGCTAAATCCCCTAGCTGGCTTTGAAAAATCTCAGCTACTGTCTTGAAGAGGGGAATCCATTAAGACCACCTTGAGAATAACAGATCCACCAACCCCATTTTCTGCAGAGAATGGGAATCTTCCCGCTTGGATTCAGAGTCAAGCAATATTGGAACTAAACAAGAGAGACTAAAGAAACTTTCCATGCAGGCCAGGCCTTGATGTACAGAATAACCATTAAAAGCAGTAATATGAGAGCCTCCTAGGCTAGATAAATATTGAACTGCCCTCAAGATAGTACATCTCTTTCTGCCTGCTTTTTGAAGGATAGCTCAGATTGGGCCAGCACCCATTCTCGCATCCCACTTACTGGTGACCAAAGGCTATTGTACTTCTAAAGTCAATCTTTCATCCATGAGGAATTGCTTCCTGGAACCCCACCCCTCTTGCATATACAGGCCCACACCCCACAAACCATAGCAGTCCATCTCCTTGCCACTGCAGGATTTCTCCATATTGGACACTGAATAGGATTTTGTCCCCTTTAGTTTTAAATGTCCCATAGAGAAGGGGCTTCCACCACTCCCATTGAGAGCCTGTTCCACAGCCTTAGCTATTTCACAGTCTTCCCCTGATATTCACCCTAAATTTCACCTCATTACTTCTAGTTGTGCCCCATGTGTATCACACTAAATAGCTCCTCTCCCTCCTTGCTGTTTACACCCTTCACATACTTCACTCTTTAGCCAAGCCATACTAATTTAACTCTTTTAATCTTCTCTCTTAACTCAGTCCCTCCAGTATTCTCCTTGTTTCTGTTCTCTGAACCTCTACACATTTCTCATAAGGAATCTATGTAGTATTTGAGGTGTGGGAATGATAATCTATCAGATGTCTCCCACAAGATTCCCTCGTTTTAACCAGACTGGAAATAGCATAAAAACTGTGTGTGTCTGTGTGTGTCTTGAGCATTTTGGTGCTTTCAAATCTGGATCAAGCCCAAACTGAGAAGCACAGAGGTGTGTGGAAAAAATGGGGGAAAATTAACCAAACTTGTGAACCTGAAATATGGTTCAGTTTGAATTTGGGGTATGGAACCAAGTTGCTCCTTATTTTACCCCGACAATCTTTGGGCTTTGCCATTTCCTATTGATAAACAGAGCTGGGATTTAAAGATTCTCCATGGTACACAGACATATACAGGTAGCTGAGGTGTCCTACTTGTATGAACTTTGAACTCCTAGATCTTGCCATCTTGGGTCATTATTGCTCCTGGGAGCTCCAGCCTTGCTGACAGTCTGATCCAGTTCCCACTGATATCGATGGAAAACTTGCTACTGATGAGAGTGGGAGATGAGTAGGGCTCTGAATGTCTGATCCAAAGCCAATTGAAGTCAATAGAATGGCTCCCATTGGCTCCAATGATACTCTGTATGAGATTCTGAATGCAGTATTTCCTGGGGTATTGCATTGCAGCTTGTAATACTGCTTGGCCAGTAGCACTGCGACATCATTGGTACTTGAAATATTATAAAACTAAGACCCTGACATCCACCTGCTTGGTCCTCCCCAGATAGGTGGGTCACAATGCAGTATGCGAGAAAGACATTGGCATGTCATTTGCATCCTCCTCATTATAATTTAGAGCCTGTGTTAATCCTATGCTGATTAAGGACCATTAATTGAGATTTTAAAAAAATCTTTAACAAAGTATTACAAATATTTTTAGTAACATATTTGTATTTTTTAATTGAATGAAACTTCTGTTACTCTGAAAAGTGGTTTTGTAACAATGGCATAGTGGCCGTGTCACTGTGTCTCAATGTTTTTCAAATCAAATTTTCACAGTTTAAAAGTAAAAGGTTTGCCCTCCTCCCTCCCCCGAAACCAGACTTACAAGCTCAAAACAGGGGATCTGAAAGTCAAGCTGGGTTTTTATCTTCTCATAGATTTTAAACCATTATGATCACCTAGTCTGACCTCCTGCTTCACCCAGGCCATAGAATTTCACCCAGTCATTCCTACATCAAGCTCTCAACTGGTGGTTGAGCCAGAGGTTCTCAAACTGGGGGTCGGGACCCCTCAGGGTGTCGCAAGGTTATTACATGGGGGGTCGTGAGCTGTCAGCCTCCACCCTAAACCGTGCTTTGCCTCCAGCATTTATATATTTAACGTATATAAAAAAGTGTTTTTAATTTATAAGGGGGGTTGCACTCAGAGGCTTGCTATGTGAAAGGGGTCACCAGTACAAAAGTTTGAGAGCCACTGAGCTATAGCATATGTCTTAGAAAGTCCTCCAGTTTTGAAAAGCAGCAAGCAATGGAGAATCCACCACATCCCTAGGTAAGTGATTCTAGTGGTTAAAAAGCTGCATCTTCTTTCCAATTTGAAGTTGCTAGTAGTTGGAACTTCTAGTAGTTGGAGTTTTGTTATGCATGTGTTTGCTAGATGAAAAAGCTCTCTTCTATCAAATATTGTCTTCCTGTGTAGGTACATCCTCATCACTGAAATAAAGATCCTGCTGACCAAACTGGGCCTTCAGTGACAACCGTGCAGCTCCATTGTCTTCAGATGAGGCCCTCAATTACCTCTATTGCCTTGAGTGGAAATGCACAGATGTAAGTGATATGAAGACAATGGGGTTCCGCGGGTGGCCCTGCAAATAGAATTTGGTTGATGTGCAAGACAAAAAATCCTAGTTCACTCAGGATGGGTTCTTTCAGGATAACAGGAGAGAATGGTAATAAAATCTTACTTGTCACCAAAGTTAGCAGACAGGGCTCTCTGAACACCCCTGCACACAGAGCAGATCTGCTGAGTGGGAAGAGGATACCTGTACATATTTACTTTGTACAGTAAAACTACACTGTAAGAACATTATTTATACTGTTTGTTGAAAAGTGATAATGTACTGAATGATAGAATACAGATCTGATGAAGACTGAGGAACAATTTAATTACACACATCCAGACCAAACCCTTCTATACAAATACCCCAAACAAAATCACTTCCTTCATCCCTGACTATCATACAACCTGTGCACACTGCAATCCTCTACACACCATTCACCCACACACCCAGGCTCCACCTTCATATCCCCTGTGCAGCACACACACTCAACCTTCATGCGCTCATCTTTCCATGCACATCAGAAAACAATCCTCTGGCTCTCAAGAGGGCCAAATACATTGGGATGTCCTGATTAGAACGGGTCCAAAAAAAAAAGAAAAGGAATAACAGTTGTAAAGCAGAACCATTTCTTGGATTTTTGAAAATTTTCCATATTTTTTTTTAATTTTGAGACTTGGCCCTCCCACCCCCTCTGAATGCAATAGAATGAAGGATTTCCAGCAGGATTCTTTCTTTCTTTCTTTCTTTCTTTCTTTCTTGTTTCAAAACTCTCTCAACTGTTAAAAAGTTAGAGCAGCAGAAGAAAAGTGAAAACTAAGAGAGAAATTTTAAAAGGGGTTGTCACAGGGTGGCTGGCTCCTGTGAATGAAGTAGGTCCAATTCCCCTTATGCCAGGACAGGGGCTCCCAGTTTGGCCAATTAAGAGGGCGGGAGCAGCATGTGGAACTATAAAGGATGAGGGAACCTGGGTGCTGAAGAGGAGAGGAGGATGAAGAAGAGAGAGACTGTGACCGACCGACCAATCAACCTCGTGGGTGATGGCTGCCAGAGTCAGTCAGAAAAGGCAGATAAGAGCTGCTAGAGCCAGAACGTGTTTCTGGGGGTGAAGGCTGAAGGCAAGGAGAGCAGCAAGGGGGGCAGGGGAGGGTTGCGGCTGACCTCCCCAAGGTAGGGCTGGAGACAGCTGCAGGCAGCAGGAGGAGGAGGAGCAGGAGCAGCTGCTGCCTGCTGGCTCTAAGCTGGGGAGCTGAAGCCAAGGGACGGAGAGGGCTGAAGCCAGGGGAGCAATGCAGGGGCTGATGTCTCCACAATGGAGAGCTGGACCAAGGGGAACAGTGAGCGGGCCAGGAGAGTGAGGGGTGCTCTCCTGGTGAGGAGGCTCTCCCGGCAGAGATGCTGGGGTCGGGTGGGGGTTCCCGCTGGGAAGAGCAGGGCTGCACTCCAGCTAGAAGGATTGGGGTGGCAGTCCTGGCAGAGCAACAAAAGAGGACCAACGAGGAGCCTAGGTGTGGCAGACAACACCGGAGCATGGTATGGAAGGACTCCCAGCAGAGAAACTGGTAGGGGTGCCCGGTGGGATGAGCAGAGTCGTAAAACACTATATACCCTGGGTGTGGGAAATGACTGTGTTTGGGGCTCTTTGTTAAGGACTGACTTGCATTATGGTTTGTAATAAACAGGCCCCATGTTTCTGCTGTCTCTGCCCCATACTTCCTTTCGGGGCTGGCTCGCGCCATTTTCGAATTGCTGTCAGCCAGCATGGACCCAACAATGATCTGCGCTGCTATGTGGCACCCTCCTTTTCTCACGGACCCTCCTGCAGTAGATCTGTATCTGCATGACTTTTATGCTGGATGGCTGTAAGGTATTTCATTTTAGGACTGTCATTGAAAACCACTCACGGCTCTTGTAGAGCCCAGCAGCACGATTGTTCAAGGGCATCCACCCACAAGCATCGCTGACACATTGTCTCTGACAGCTGCAGTAGCTGCCTGTTGCTCAGCAAGTGCATTTCAGGATATCACTGGTAGTGTTTTGAGGCCTTGGATAACACCGGACTGCTCTGCCTGAAGCATTGTGTGCTGCCCTGTCTTGTGCTGTGGCTACTAAAGTCTGCAGGATGGAACTGCTGGCCACCTGACGGCATAACTTGGTAAGGCCTCTTCCATCAAAAGTCTGTGACTATGGAATCGTCTCTACCTTGATACATGCAATTCTGCAATATCCTTCAGAGCCAAGCTCAAAGCTGTGAGTTTTCTTTTTAATTCAGTGTTTGTGGGGTAGGAGTGGCTATCATTTCTGGAGAGAGAGGGAGTTTGTTTCGCTCTTCTCTGAGGTGTGGTTTATTTGGGATATGTTACTGCATAAAAAAATGTTGGTTTCAGTTATTTTTTGGTTAAGGTGGCCAGTTGAAAAGGTGGGCCTTGCAACTACCAAGTTCTCCCTGTGCCCACGCTGACTTATACCAGCTCTTGTTCCTCTCGTGAGCAGGCCCTCATGGTTCCTTTGCTTTTGATTGGATTCTGTCAGGGTTCCCTCCCCACTCTGAACTCTAGGGTACAGATGTGGGGACCCGCATGAAAGACCCCCTAAGCTTATATCTACCAGCTTAGGTTAAAATTTCCCCAAGGCTCAAATTCTTTGCCCTTGGAGGGTATGCTGCCACCACCAAGTGATTTAACAAAGAATCAGGGAAAGGACCACTTGGAGTTTCTATTCCCCCAAAATATCCCCCCAAGCCCTTACACCCCCTTTCCTGGGGAGGCTTGAGAATAAAATCCTAACCAATTGGTTACAAAGTGATCACAGACCCAAACCCCTGGATCTTAGGACAATAGAGAAATCATTCAGGTTCTTAAAAGAAGGATTTTACTTTAAAAAAAAGGTAAAAATCACCTCTGTAAAATCAGGATGGAAAATAACTTTATAGGGTAACAAAAGATTCAAAAACACAGTAGAACTTCCTCTAGGCTTAGTTTCAAAGTTACAAAAAACAGGAATAAACCTCCCTCCAGCAAAGGAAAAATTCACAAGCAGAACAAAAGATAATCTAACATGCCTTGCCTGGCTTTTACTTACAATTTTTGTAATATGAGAGACTTTTAGGATGGTTGATAGGAGAAGGAGTTTTCTGACCTGGTGCTTCTTGCTTCCCAAGAGAACAAACAAAACAAAGCCTTCCTGCCCCCCTCGCCCCCCCAAGATTTGAAAGTATCTTCTTTCCCCATTGGTCCTTTTGGTCAGGTGCCAACCAGGTTATTTGAGCTTCTTAACCCCTTACAAGTAAGGAAGAATTCTAGGCTACCCTTAGCTGTATGGTTATGACAGATGCTTATCTCTGTCTCTCCCCTCTGGTTCTGAGGTTACTTTTTCGTTGACTCAGCCTTCATTATGGTCTGAAGCCAGTTCCCTTTCCGTAGCTGTGTCCAGCAATCCCTGTCCCCAGAGAATTGTTCCAGGTACCATAAACAAAATAAGGTTTATTTGGTGTGGGATTGACAACAAAGAAAAAAAAATCACAAAATAAAAACAACACAAATAAAAAAAATTAAAAATAGCTTAGACTCCATGTCCTAGCCAGGTGACCTTCCATTGCTCCTTCCTCCTCCATGGATGGAGAGCCTCTGTTTTATCATCTCTCTGGGGCTGTGTACCCAGGAGTGAAGTCTTCATTAGCGCACTGAATTTGTTCCTCATCCCTTAGGGCAGGTGGGCAGACTGTTGCACAATCATCCATTGAAGACAGTGGGGCTTGATGCCAGCCCGGCATTCTGCCTAAGCATTGCAGATTGCAGGATCAGAGTCTGCGCTTAGATGTCAATACGCAATTACAACTGTTTCTCTGTGTCACCTCACATTTTAATTAGCTTTCCCCTTTCTCTTGATTAGAGCCGCGCGAGTGCGGCAAGAAACATTTCTGTGAATATTTGTTTGGATATCAAAATGACAGTGTTTGTGCCCCTTGTGTGCATACCTACAGGTTTGTTCATCCGAACAGTGAATTTTTAAACAAATGCTACAGGATGTTTGCAGCCAGCACATCTCAAATCCATAACTGTGAGTATTTGCTCTATGCAGTGTTGTGGTAGCCGTGTCGGTCCCAGGATATTAGCTATAAGGTGGGGGAGGTAAGATCTTTTATTGACCAACTTCTGTTGGTGAGAGAGAGAGACAATCTTTCGACCTACACAGAGCTCTTCTTCAGGTTAGCTCACTACCAGCTTATCTCTCTAGTATTTGCACTAAACACCTGATTCCAAGAATTGCACTTAGCTGATGAAGACACAGAAACATACCACATAACATGTACCCAATCCAAAGAGCGCACAACGTGAATATACACTATTCAGTTTCCATGCACTTTTTTTTTGTAATTCCCAGCTAACTTCCATGGGTATTTCAAAGGAGTTTTGCTCCTTTCAAAGGATTCTTCTGAACCTTTATAAAGGGCTGTTGAAATACAGACATGGGCACACTATCACATGCTATGAAAGCTGTGATTAGGGTGACCAGATAGCAAATGTGAAAAATCGGGATGGGGGTGGGGGGTAATAGGTGCCTATATAAGAAAAAAACCCAAATATCAGGACTGTCCCTATAAAATCGGGACATCTGGTCACCCTAGCTGTGATATGATCACTGGTGGCCATGTGGCTAACAAAATCAGCCACTTATTTGTAAAGCGTGTTGCGATCGACTGATGAAAAGCACTATGTCAGAGCTGGGTATTTATTATTTAAATCGAACCGATAGGAAATGGCTTGACCAACATAATAATATTTTAACCAACCAAATATATTCCAGGCACATGATAAAACATGTAACAACCACAGCCCTTGTCCTGAAGAGCTCAAAATCTAGATTAAAATGAGAGAGTGAATTATTGGGCCAGATCCTCAGCAGGTATACATTGGATTAGTTACATTGCAGCCAATGGAGCTATGAGAATTTGCACCTTCCAAGGATCTGGCCTACAGAGTACAGAATACAGATACAGAGTGTGAGGGTATGTATGAAAGCTTTGAGTATGAGGCTTTGGCTTCACGGCAGATAAAAGGTGTGTGTTTGCACTGAGATCACTAATTTGATGTCAAATCCTAGAGGAGACAAGGCACAGGGAGTCTAATGTAGCTAACCAAAGTCATCCATAGGTGGAAGGTACAAGGTTGACCTTGACTAGCTACAACGAGGTAAAAAATATAATCCCTTGTCTCTGCCAGGATTTTAGACTGTGTTGGAATATCTCAGTGTAAACACACTCTTTGCAGTGAAGATGGAGCCTGAGTTTGGAGAGATGCATTACGCATAAAGTAGCGAAGTCATCGAAGCCGTATTTGATTTTATTTAGTCATCTCTGGCACATTTCCAGCACTCCTCTATCCACCTCTCAAAGTGTAAAGCACTCCATTAGAAAACCTAAAAAGAAAATTTCACGACAATATGCTGATTCATCAGACTTCCAGAGGCCTTTTTTCAAATAGACTCCCACAGAACAGATTAAAGACATTCTCTCCAACTGCATCCTATAGTGAGAGACTCCATATAATTCACCCTTCCATCTCTGGCCTCTCCCCTTTGGAGCCCCCCAGCCCCACTATGGCCCTGATCCAGGAAAGCACTTAAAGTTAAGCACACCAGTAATCTAGCTGAAGTCAGTGGGACCAGTCACATGCTTAAAATTAAGTTCCCACTTAAATGCTTTGCTGGATCTGAGCCTAAATGCCTAGGAGAAAAGAGGCTTAGCAGCCTGCCTGGAAGTGAATGAATCCAGTCTTTGCTGGACCAAGCAGGGAAGTAAATTCAAGAGATCCTGTCAAAGAAAATGCCCTCCTATCCACTTGCATTTGTTTGTTATCAATTGCCCTCAGACATGCCGGTCTCCACAGTGGCAGCATGGTGTGGGAGACAGGTGGTCCCTTAGGTAACTGGGTCCCAAACCATGTGGGATTTATAGGATAAAGCCAGCACTTGGAACTCTTCCTGGAAATGTACTGGGAATCAAAACCAGCTCATTAGCGGTCACATGACATCTGGGCGTCGGTGACAGCTGCTTACGTGAAAAGGTAACGTTTGGGAAACAAGCCAATTAATTTTTACCTGCCTTAGGGAGACGAAATGAATCATGCTCTCTGTGGAAACTAGCGCGAGCAGAGAATCGGGCCTTTGAGTGCTGCAAGTGTAGCTGGGGGGGCCACAGGTACCTGACTAAACCCAGCCAGTCTGTGTTTGTGTTTATGCCTCTTTTTAAGTCAGGGAGACGGCATCTTGTCTTTTCATGGCAATGCCACCATGCAGAAATTGAAATGCCCTGCGAAGAACAAATACCCATAACACCACGCTCATATATAGCATCTTAGTTCAAAGGCTGTGCAAAATAAATATAAATAACATTGTAGGCCCAGGCATGCCCCTGGTGAATAGGAAGTGTGACAGAGTGAGTGCGGCGAAAAGATTCAGCTTTATTTCCCGGACCCAGTCATCTGAGCCGGGCCAGACTTCCGAAGATTAATAGCCCTGCGTGACATGGGTCAGCGTGCGTTAATGCCACTGTTACAGGGAAGTGACTTTCACAGAGACTTCACCTAAACCTGAGCAGATGTGCTCGTATTAGTGTTTCTCTTTGAGAGAAGGAAAAAAGCCAAGCAATGTTTTTCCTTTGAAACGAACGTTATTTCACATGCAGGAAACCCAACTGAGTGCCGAGCACTTGTAAAGAGAACGGAGCTGATCCTCCGCTGGTGTAAATCAGCATATCTCCATGGGCATCAAGGGTACTACACTGATCTACACCACATGAGGTTTTGAATGAAATTATGCTTTACAGACAGCTTCCAGTTTTTACTACGCAACAGGTAGATTAATCTAACGCTTCTATTTGGGGGAGGGAGGGCTAAAGAACTTGTTAAACTTTTACCTGAGTGACTTGCACTTTTGGGGAATCCCATTCACACCCTTCTCTTTATAATCAGCAAATATCCACTGTGATCTTCTCTGCACCACATGTCCCCTTAACGCTGCATTGCAAGCCTGAACCCAAAGCTGCGTGGAGACTTGAACGCTGCATTTTCCCTATACAGCTGCTGCTGCCCGCTCCCCCCTCCCTTACTCCCAATCTAATGGTTATACAGGATCCAAGCTTTTCAATGCATGTTTGTCTCTATAGGGCCACAGACAGTGTTCCTGATTAGGCACAGTCTGGCATGCCAGAGAAACGTCACAGCTCAAGCACCTGGGACAAATCTGGCAGGGGGGATGGATCTGACACCACACGTTTACAGCTATATTTTGCAGGCACTCTCCCTTTATGCAGCTAGTGCACTGCTGGCTAGAATAACTTCCCCTTTAGCAACATGTGCTGAGTGGTGAAGAAAGCTTTAAGAAGTGGGTTTACTTGTTTTATTTCTGGGAGGGGGAAGTTGTGAAGTTATTTTTGGAGAGGAGGGGGAAATAACCAAAGTTAAAGAGAGCTTCCCAGCAGGTTCCGAAAGAGAGAGCTCCGTGTCCTGAAGCAGAAGGTTTCCTTGCAAGATTGCTTTAATAATTTTGTGTAAAATGCCCCATGCTCGTCCCAGGAACCAGAGTCCGATCCCAGAGGTGACGTGGGACTCTGGGCTCAAGGAGATGAATGAGACCTGGAAGGGAGCTATTGCCTGCCTTGGGGTGGCTGTCTTCTTCGTGATGACCATCGGAATTATCTACTGGCAAGTGGTGGACCAGCCAAACAAGAACTGGATCTTGAGAGGGAGCACCAGTGGTCTCATCTGGGAGCGAAGGTCCCAATCCCTCGTCCTGCAGACCCTGAGCGAGGAGAAGACCCTGGTGGAAATCAATGTGGGCAACTTCCCAGACATGGAGCAGCCCTTTGTGAAGAACTTGTGCTGGCTGAACAAGACGGAGTTCTGCTATACCTGGGATGCGACGGCGGATCTGGAGATCTCCCTCGAACCTGGTCCCTCTGCTGGCACAGAGTGCTACAGGATAAACTGGACTCCTCTGCACTGCAAGGTTACACTAAAGGTAATGGGGATTTGGTTTAGTTATAAAAGAAATGTGTTGTTTTATTAATGCATCCTGGTGCTTTTTGGGCCAGATACTCAGCTGGTATAAATCAGCACAGTGACTCCAGTGAAGTCAATGGAGCCACACCAATTTACATCAGTGGAGGATCTGGCCTTATATATTTATTATAATTAAAAATAAATAAAATAAAATAAAAAAAATAACATTAAGCTTGTCCTGCTGGCAGGGCCGGAAGAGAGAGGGAGATCTTGTGTGTGTTTACTTTTTGTGGAAGGCATCTGGACCACATAATGATGGGATGATCATACAAAACCCTAGACAGATGGGTACTCCAAAGTACTCCGGGTGCTACTGTCACCATTAAAAATACATTAATAATACTCAACCAGTCAACTGTAGCTACCTCCTCGTAGTGCTGTGGTGTTAACTAGAGGGCAGGAAAGCCACATTTAGATAGAGACTGAATACATATATACACCAACACATACAAAATAACAATGGTGTTTAAAATCAAAAAGCTAGAAAAGGTTATTCCTAAACACAGTTGCAATAGATTTATTCCAATGGCCCCTGGTGGGAGAACGGCAGCACCCTCCTTCCTCTGTTTGTAACTAAAAAGAACTTCTGTAAAATAAATACCTACCACATATTTGCACTGGCACTGAAATCCTGTGACTGTACCAGGTTTCAGAAGTTGCTTCTCTGTCTATTCTAAAAGTTGGGGAACTTCCTCTTGTGTTCCCTCAGTTTGTGTGATGTTCTTGCGACTTACAGAGGGCTTAAGAGTATTTTGTTATACAATATTTAGGAAATGGAAGAATGAATCAACTCGTCTGGATCTGAGCACAGCACTTTCCTTTCTCCTGATACATCAGGTGTCAGCACTGAGAACATTAATAAAATCTGATTTCTTTGCTGATCTATACATTATCTAGATAGCGACATCTCTGCTAGCTGTACAGTAAATCCACATTTAAAACACACTTTGCTTTGGAGTAATTTTTGAACGTAATCGGGGAGTGTAGCATACGTGTGTGATTTGTTTTAGTTTGTTCAGATCTATACTGCCAAGGTGATGAGTAGGACAGAGTTGATCATTTTCCAAGTAAAAATCAAAAACTGTTGGAAAATATGATGTGGGGAAAGTCAGAAACGGTTAGTGGGCCAGAGTCTCAGCTGGTAGAAATCAGCTACTGAAGTCAATTGAGCTATGCTGATTTACATCAGTGGAGGATCTTTATTTTAATACTCTGGGCCAAATTCCTCCACCTCAGCGAAACATTCAATTTGAGGACAGGAGTGGATTTGCCCTGTTTTTCAGTAGAATTTGTCCCTCACTAGCACCCAGATAAAAAATATTTTACAATGTAGTTAAACCATTACAGAGTTCAGAGATTCAGAAATTTTTCTTGACATTTAGGATCAGTCTCAAAGGGACCCCATAGGAACCTGAGCCACGAATACACATTTCATATTATCAGGAGACAGAGAATAATTATTCTCTTGTAGATTTCAATCAATCAGAATAAGGCAGGACTCCGACACACATAGGTGTTTCAAAAAAGGTAGGAAACAGGAGTCTGATCCTTCACCATGCTGAGAGCCCGCAACTCCTGCTGACTTCAGGGGAAGGTGAAATTCCTCAGACATTTATAGGTTCAAATCCAGGCCAGTGGAGAGTAGGGGGTGAATGTGGTTGTAAAAGGTGAAAGGGATTAAGCTGGGAGAGATGAGCAGTGTCTCTAACTTGCAGCAACAGAGCTGGTCAGAGAGGAGACAATGAAATGGAAATAAAAGGTCTTTTCGGAAACAATCCAGCAAATTAGCTGGCCATATATGTCCCTTTATCAGAACATAGGATAAATTATAAATGTTGTTGCTGACTGGCTGGCTTTTACAGTTGTACTGAGAATCTGCTCCAGATTGTCTCCATGTCCTTAGAAGTTTACACCAGAAAACAAAAATAAACCCCCTAACAGTTAAAGCCATTTACTGATGCACCGTGTGACACCAATAAATCCTCTCTCTGTGCTGAGCCATAGAAACAATCCTGTGATACATGGTTCTGTGTCTTGTTTTGACTGCATTCCATAGTTACACATATAGGGCCAGATCTTCAGCTAGTGTCAGTTAGCATGACTCCATTGACTTATTCAGTTTGCACCAGCTAAGGATCAGGCTCAAATATGTTAAAGTAATCTATGGCTGGCTTTGAGTCACAGTTGTTTGGCTGGTAGCGCCTGTTTTTCATGGACTCAGCTGTTCATTTGCAATGCTGAATACAAACTGAAATAGCCCACTTGAAATAGCTGAATTTCCCTCCCCAGTACCCCAATTCTGCACGAATCACTGCACAGAGTTTGGAGCTGGTCATTCTTTTCAGTAGTTGAAGGTGTAAGTGGGACTAGCTGCTAATGCTTAAATAACCAGAAATCTCCTTTCCCCCTTGAAATACATCTGGGCTTTCACAGAGGCACTCAAGAGGCCTTGTTCTAATTGCCAGAGAATTTGAAGTCATGTGGGAGGTTAAGTCTCGCTGATCCTGCTGCTTGGCAAAAAGGGAAGGTTTAGAAAGAGCAGAGGCAACAAGAGCATTTGAACTGAAATAATATAATTGATTGTATTTAGGTGGTTTAGGAAACCAGGAGGCAAGGGGGGAAAAGCCACGTAACTCTTGATACTTTCCAGGTTTGTCTTTGTTTTGTATTATGGAGTGGCAGTAGCTTGTTGACTCTTCTGAAAAATATTCTTAGCGGTTTTTTGGTTCATCATGTCACCAAAACACCTTGACCTGGAATCTCCAAATTTGTTTTGCTTGCCTTGCTGAGGAGAGGCACCGTTGATAGCACTGGGGGACCTTGGTACAATGTTGGGGAGGAAAATATAGTGGGGGAAATACATATACATATATTATGGCAGCATCAATAGGGACTCGATAATTAAGGATGCATTGAGATTTGCACTTGGAGTAGGATGTAAAGTGTAGAAAGACTCACGTTTTACATTTTAGTGACTGAATTGGTTTTCAAGTTCAATACAGTGACTTCAGAAAACTGAATTTTCATAATATTTGTTAAAATATTTGGCAGCTGTTGCAAAGGAAACATTTTAAAACTATCCCTTCTTGGATTTCCTCCTAGCAGCCTGACCGGTCTCTTATATTGCCTTCCTGAAGCTAAAGAACCAGTCACCACAAACTCAAAACACACACACACTATGTTAAAAGAACATTATTTAGGTTGCAATGTTAAGTACCATTAGGAAAACCATGTGTGATGGCTCATGCAACCTTAATTACTGGCTCAGTGGGCATCCATTCTCTGCGCACAATAATGCAGGATCCTATAGATGTAATTAGGGTGAGCAGATGTCCTGATTTTATAGGGAGAGTCCAAATTTTTGGGTCTTTTTCTCATATAGGCTCCTATTACCGCCCATCCCCATCCCGATTTTTCACACTTGCTGTCTGGTCACCCTAGATATAATAGTATGATTGTGTAAAGACCGTACCATAATGCATACCTGAATTATGGTTAAAAGAAAAGGAGTACTTGTGGCACCTTAGAGTCTAACAAATTTATTTGAGCATAAGCTTTCGTGAGCTACAGCTCACTTCATCGGATTATGGTTGTAATCCTAAATCTGGCACTTCGTAACTTTCAGGTGCTTGACTCTTCAACATAAATAACATTATTTTGAAAGGTACAAGGTGGGTGTGGTAATGTCTTTTATTAGACCAACTTCTATTGGTGAAAGTCTCTCACCAATAGAAGTTGGTCCAATAAAAGACATTACCTCACCCACCTTGTCTCTCTCATATCCTCGGACCACCATGGCTACAACAACACTGCATACATTCTTTTAAAGCAGCATTTTGTGTGTAATTGAGCAATTTTGGGGCGGGGGGGAGGTTAAGATAAAAACAGATTCTGTTGCACGCAACTGTAACAACTCCCCAAATCATGGATCATCAACAGGATCTGTATCCCAAGACTTCAGCATTGTGGCACAGACTGCTGCTCCGTGAGCTACAGGACCAACATGAGTGAGTGGTAGGAGAAGGCTGTTTTCCAGGTGTGGGAAGGTGGGAGGGGACTGGATTGCTGAGTCCAGGTGCTGGGTCCAGGAAGAAGCCCATTCCAGCTTGGCTCTTGCTCTCTCCAACCCCCAGAGTGGGGGGAGCTCCTGCCTCACATCTTGCCGGAATGTGGGGTTGGTGTCTGGTGCCATTTGCAGGATTTGGGAATGGGGGTGTTGCCATGTCTGTCTGTCTGTCTGTCCGTCTGTCTCTCTCTCTCTCTCTGCCTAGTAGTTAAGGGAGCCAAGCTTCTGCTCCATGCGGTACCCTGGGGTATAAGTGTGTATGTGTAAACGGGCCACTGGGGCCCTGTGCTGGTTCCAGGGACTTGTAGGTGAGTACAGCCTGGATGGGCACTCTTCTCTCCACACTTTGCTCTGGCTATTTTGGAAGCTGCCTACCGTGTGATCAGCCATTTGGGCCGGCTGCCAAAAGTTCCCTGAGGGACGCAAGTGAGAAAAGGGAAATGGTGATTTAAAATCTACAATTACATATATCTCAGCCAACCCTGAATGGAATTTCTTAGGAGAAAGAAAAGGCATTTCTGTAGCCCATGGGGATTCCCCTGGCTGAATATCAAAGGCCTACTACAAAGAATGAAGTTCTGAGAGCTTCTCACAGAAAAGGTCACAACAATCTTTTATAATAGGAAGCAGTAGGCAACCTAGGCTCACCACCAGCTCCCCCCATAATATATATTCTTATAAGGTAGCAAGGATGGGCCTGAGATGTTACAAGAATATATATGTTGCTGGTATGATTTCAGCTGTTGTATGGACAGGGCTTAAATGTACCGTGTAGCACGTGAGATTCTGTACATAGTGTATAGACCCTACTTTACACTGCCATGGGCTGTAGAGGCTCCTACGCAGTTGCTACAGGAATTTTTTGGACGGCACGTATGTACCACATAGACTGGCTCAAAGCATTCCCTGCGCCCTGCAGAAACTCAGTGCAGTTGGGCTTTGTGAGTGTGAAGCATGAAAGGGTTAAGGATGCAAACACACCCTCTAGCTGGGGCCAGAGCATTGAGCCGCAGAGTAATAATCCCTTCAGCCCACTCCCTGTGGCTGCAACCTCTCGGTGCCACTTGCACAGGGCGTTAGGACAATTGAATTTATAGTAACTGAGGATCCGGTGGCCTTTTCTCTAACCTATCCCCACCCCATGCATGACTGCCTCACCAATTACCCCTCCCGCCACATGACACAGGAGGTGCAGAAGCTCCTTTGCATGATAATTCTGCTGAAGCAGCACATCTCCTAGCCAGGAGTCCTCTTCAGCGAGCACTGCCCACTTCTTTGATGATACTGCCCAGCTGCAGAAACCCCAGTGGCTGGGAGGATACAGCTGCAGCCTGCTTATGGGGGATGTTCTGACACCCATTCCCCTGGGATTTAGTTAGCAGAAGCCAGTGTAATCCAGGACTAGAACTAGCTCCTTTGTCTTCCAGTCGAGAGGCCAAGCAGCATGGGGAAGATGGTGCTTTGATCTGTTCTTGATTATGAAATAAAACAGTCAGCTGTGTATTTAATATGAAACATACAGAGTTGTGCTTACCCTCTGCTAATGTCATAAAGCAAGCCTGGCCTGCCATGTTGTAGCATTTTGGATGCTAGAGAAAACAGGAGAGACTTTCAAGTTCTGAGGAAGAAAGTCCTTTTCAAGTCAGGGATTACAATGAGAGCAGTAAGTAGCCAACGTTAGGATTATCCTCAGAGTTATTTATTGTATGATGTCTGCCTGGAAACCTTATGGCAAGATCAGTAAGCCTATGTTATCGTGCTGAGCATGCTTACATAATTACTGGATTGACGGAGAGCCAAATTCTCTGCTGTCATAAATTGATCTAGCTCCGCTGAATCTGGTCCAGCCCTTAGGGGAAAGAAACTTCTATGAGTAACCCAGTGTTTGGCAAATATGGGGTTCACTCCTGCTCCCATTGAAATCAATGAGTTGCTTCCATTGACTTCTACAGAAGCAGGAGTAAATCCACAGCTAGCTGAGTGGAGACTTGAGGAACATATTCCAGGTGAGGAGCGCTAAATTGGAAGGTTCAGCTCATGGTCACATAGACTGTTATAGCATTAACCCCTGGGATATCTTAAAATATGGAGATGGAAAATAGTGCTTGCTACTATAAACAGCTGTGGGTCAAATTCTGCCTACACTTGCACCAGTGTAAATCTAGACTAGCTCAGTAGATGTCACTGGAGTTCCTCTAGACTTAAGCTGATGTAACTGCGGGCAGAATTTGTCCTGTTGTCTTCACAGCCCCTTGGAATTTGGTTCTCCAGAATGAAAGGTGCCATATATTAAATGTACAGCAAAGCATCCTTGGTTACTTTCATAATTTTGAAAGGAGTTAAATATTTGAGCACAGGTCCTGCGTCCGCAAATATCACTAGCATCTAGGAATAAATGTCTGTCCAGATCTGTGAGGGGAAGACTCTGAAATGTGAGGCTATCTAGTCTCAAGGCCAACAATGAGTTTCTCATACGTCTGAAAGGGAAAAAAGGCAACTAGCAGGTTTGCAGGCATGCTATTGTACGATAGTGATGTTTAATAGAGGGAGGATTCTTCAGATTGTTTCTCTTGCCCAAAGGAAAGAGCTCAGCTGGGATATTAGCACTTCTCATCTCTCCACAAACCCATTTTCTTTATTGAAAGGTTTTATTTTAATGCTTCACTCCTCACATACTGAGTGTGTCTGCATTGCAGTCACAGAGTATGATAGCAACTGGTGTAGACATACCGGAGGTAGCTTCAATCTAGCTAGCTCCGGCACCAGAGCAGTGAAACGGCTGCAGCTTAGGTTTCAACGTAGACTAACCGACCGAGCAATTAACTAGTGTTTTGGGCAGGCTTGTGCGTTTAAGTACATTGCTGAACCAGGGCTACGTACAGTAACATACCAACACATCCTATTATAATGAGAGGGGATGGGGGAGAGACGGTGATGATATATGATGGTGTGTTGTGCTCTAAAGGAACGTAAGAACACTAGATCAGACCAGCAATCTGTCTAGTCCAGTAATCTCTTTCTGAGAGTGGTTAGCACCAGCTGCTTCAGAGGAAGGTGCAAGAAACTGCAGGAGGTAGTTATGGGATAACCTGCCCCTCCGGGAATGGACATTCTAACACCCCGCCCCACTGTACACCATTCCCAGAAGTTGGTTTATGCTCTGAAGCAAATGGGTCTGTATCTTATCTGAAACTATTGTTAGTTTTTGCGTTATTCACTATTGTAACCCTGGATAGTCTTGTTGTGAGCATACATGTATAATCTTGCTAAGCTCTTGGCCTCAGGGATAATTTTGTTGCAGTAAGTTCCACATGTTACGTGTTGTATAAATAATGTTTCCTTTTAACTGTTTGGAATTTGTCACTTTTCACTTTCCTTGCCTGTCCACTTGAAGGGTTCTATTTGCAGGAGTGTGGGATGGCTACGTTGTTTAGATATACTAGACATATTTGACACAAACTGTTTCAGAAATATTTTCTAGGTGCTTTGTTTTAAATGGAGGCACTATTTTCCATATCCTACCACCTAAGAGTATTCATTTTCTTGTGACTCTCTTGCAGTGGACTAGTGCCCTATTTCAAAACTCAAGAAACAGTGGTAGGTATTTGAGAAGTTATTCACAGGCAGATCACAAAGGTCAAGACAGCCCTCTGGATAAAGTACATCTGTGCCATTTTATACCTCAGTGTGTGTTTCATTTAATTATTGTTTTATAAAGAACATTACTGGAGGGGTAGAAAAAGCTAGAGAGGGGGAATAAAACCTAACCAACGCTGAATGGCGGGTTTCCGGCTTTAATGAACAGCTCACCGAGAGCCTCCCTCAGTGGTTTTACTGTTCTTCGTGTTCCCCTTCCTCCTTTGGCCAGGCCCAGGGGATGGTATAAAATGAGTAAAAGCTGGTAAAAGCTTTTCTTTTCCCCATTTGGTCCCTTCCTTGTCCATGTTCTTTGTGTCTATCCACATGGCCTGTGTTAAATGAATTGAAAACAGGTTACCTGATGGATATGAAAGCATTCTTAATTCCCCATTAACAGCTCTGAGGGGAGGGTTTCTAGTGGGGGGTCCCCTATGGATTGGTTCTCGGCCCTTTTGGGGTCAGTTATCTGGAAGAAAATATATAATTATCGCCGCAAAATTTTGTGGAGGACGCAGACTGGTGGAGAGGCAAACAGCAACCTGTCACTGATGCAGAATGATCTGGATTGCTTGATAAACTGGGCACAATCCAATATGCGTTAATACAGCTAAAGGCAAGGCCACGCACCTTGGAGCAAAATATGTAGGCCATGCTTACAGGACAAGGGACTGCATTCTGGAAAGCAATGACTTTTGAAAAGGAGATGGTGGGGTGGGGGAGAAGAAATTGTATATAACCAACTGAGCATGAACTCCCAGGGTG
Source organism: Eretmochelys imbricata (assembly GCF_965152235.1). Classification (NCBI taxonomy): domain Eukaryota; kingdom Metazoa; phylum Chordata; order Testudines; family Cheloniidae; genus Eretmochelys; species Eretmochelys imbricata. The sequence continues at coordinate 19,991,464 of NC_135577.1, forward strand.
ATGCTGGGATACACAATATGTATAAAGGGGTGAGTATTGAATAGGAGTAGGGAGGTGGTGTTATCACTGTATGGCATTGGTGAGACCACCCTTGGCATATGGTGTTCAGTTCCAACATCTACATTTTAAGGAGCATATTGAAAAGATGGAGAGAGTTTAGAGAAAAGCTATAAGAATGGTTTGTGGTCTATAAAACATTCCTTATGATGAGAGAGACTTAAGATAAATAGATTGAGTGTATCAAAGAGAAGGTTAACAGGTGACTTGATCTGCACAGGGAAAAGATATCTGGTACTACAGAGCTCTTTAATCTAGTAGACAAATGCAGAACAGCTGGAAATTGATTTCAGCAAAGTTCAGACTGGAAATAAGATGCACATTTTTAACAATTAACCATTCGAACAGATTACCAAGGAATGTGGTAAAATTCTCCATCATTTGGCCTCTTTAAATCAAGACCGGATGTCATTCTAAAAGATACATTCTAGTTCAACCACAAGTTTTTGGGCTCAGGGAAGGAACCACTGGGTGAAATTCTATGGCCTGCGTGATGCACGTTATTATCATAATAGTCCTGTGATGCAGGGTGGTCTCTCACGCTATTCCCCATTATGGTTTCAAGTCCATAGGTTGGCAGTAGCACCTAGTGGCTCAAGTCTGTGGATTTCTTGTAGGGGAACCCAGGCCCTCCCTCTCCACCAAGCTCCAACCCAGGGCCCTGGGCCTGGCAGTTCAGATGTGCAGCAAAGGCAAGGGTATCACCAAGACTGCTCCTTGGGTCACTTCCTACTACAGCCCCTGTCTCTTTAAAGGCCCAGTGGTTGCCTGGCTATTGACTTGCAATGTATACTCAACTGAAAGGGGTCTGGAGGTTCTTCCCTCTCACTCAGAGACAGGCGCTCTGCTGTCTCTCCACGGCAGCCTGCATCTCCCAGTTGAGGTCTGTTCCAGATGGCATTGGACTCCTTCTGTATCCCTGAAGGAGCTACCAGAGCAACTCTGCTCACTTGCACTGACCTCCCTGGCTGAGCTGTGCCGTGCCTTTTTAAACTCCACCTCTATTGTGAGCACTCCCAGCAAATATGTCGGGGCAGAGCCTCCCGGGCTCAGATCTGCTCTTTAACCCTCTGTCCCCAGTGTGGGGTTTTTACAATCCAGCACATGTCCCTTCTAGCCTTAAAAATCTAGTACTCTTATTTCCACCATCTCTATATCAGGTTTATGCTTTGATGCACTGCTATTGAGTGTTGTTCTTATATTTAAAAATTTTAAAAATCTAGACTTGTAGGTTACTGTTTTCCTGAAAGGACTGCTTTTTTCTTTATTTTTTAAATTAGGATTACTAGTTTGGGTCAGAACATTAGCAGCTAAAGTTAAAGTTGCAGTTCTGCTCTTCTCTGCATGCTCTCTCTCGTATATAGACCACAGCTGGTCAAAACCTTCTGTCAGCTTTTAGATGGAAAATGGTGTTTTGATTAAATGGAAATTCCAACACAAAACCCGCCTAATTTCATCAAAAAATTGAAATTTTGTAAAAATAAATTTAGAAACTCATTTTTCAGTTGCTAAAAACCTGATCAACATCCAGATTTTGGGTTTTTTTGTATTAAAACAATATTTTGTCAGTGGGGTTTTTTTTTGGGGGGGGATATTTCCTGGTCAGCTTTAATATAGATAATAAAATACACATTGAACAATATTTATAGTACTTTTGCTGTATTTACAGAAGTGCAAACCATCAAAAATCAATAGGGTAAGGGAGCTGGACCAAAATTTCCCTCTCAAGTTCACATGGTAGTAGATATCTGCTTTGATATTCCACCTTCCCTGCATGTGTGGAACTCCCCAGATGACAAGATCCATTGACAGGTTTCAGAGTAACAGCCGTGTTAGTCTGTATTCGCAAAAAGAAAAGGAGTACTTGTGGCACCTTAGAGACTAACCAATTTATTTGAGCATGAGCTTTCATGAGCTACAGCTCACTTCATCAGATGCATACCGTGGAAACTGCAGCAGACTTTATATATACACAGAGAATATGAAACAATACCTCCTCCCACCCCACTGTCCTGCTGGTAATAGCTTATCTAAAGTAATCGTCAGGTTAGGCCATTTCCAGCACAAATCCAGGTTTTCTCACCCTCCACCCCCCCACACAAATTCACTCTCCTGCTGGTGATAGCCCATCCAAAGTGACAACTCTTTACACAATGTGCATGATAATGAAGTTAGGCCATTTCCTGCACAAATCCAGGTTCTCTCACTCCCTCACCCCCCTCCAAAAACCCACCCCCATACACACACAGACTCACTCTCCTGCTGGTAATAGCTCGTCCAAACTGACCACTCTCCAAGTTTAAATCCAAGTTAAACCAGAACATCTGGGGGGGGGGGGGGGGGAGGAAAAAACAAGAGGAAATAGGCTACCTTGCATAATGATTTAGCCACTCCCAGTCTCTATTTAAGCCTAAATTAATAGTATCCAATTTGCAAATGAATTCCAATTCAGCAGTTTCTCGCTGGAGTCTGGATTTGAAGTTTTTTTGTTTTAAGATAGCGACCTTCATGTCTGTGATTGCGTGACCAGAGAGATTGAAGTGTTCTCCGACTGGTTTATGAATGTTATAATTCTTGACATCTGATTTGTGTCCATTTATTCTTTTACGTAGAGACTGTTCAGTTTGACCAATGTACATGGCAGAGGGGCATTGCTGGCACATGATGGCATAAATCACATTGGTGGATGTGCAGGTGAACGAGCCTCTGATAGTGTGACTGATGTTATTAGGCCCTGTGATGGTGTCCCCTGAATAGATATGTGGGCACAATTGGCAACGGGCTTTGTTGCAAGGATAAGTTCCTGGGTTAGTGGTTCTGTTGTGTGGTATGTGGTTGTTGGTGAGTATTTGCTTCAGGTTGCGGGGCTGTCTGTAGGCAAGGACTGGCCTGTCTCCCAAGATTTGTGAGAGTGTTGGGTCATCCTTTAGGATAGGTTGTAGATCCTTAATAATTGAGAGGATTTAAAAGGAAAGTATCGCCTTTAGTTTTTGATTGATAAGAAGTAGACACTTTTTAAGGCATGTAATGTACATAGTACCTGAGATGATAGAATAACAGTGTTGCCAACTCTTGTAATTTTACTGAGTCTTGCAATACTTGGCATTAATAAATCCTCAGCTCCTGGACTCAAGTGATTATGCAGAATTTCAGCTTTCATTTAAGAAAAAAATTCTAGCCTTATGGTTGTGAAGAAACATTTGAGTCACATTTTCAAGTTAAGTTAAAAGCTCAGATACCAAAAGACAAAGAAAAAGTACCTACAATTGATATATCTTTTTAAAATTTCATGGATTAAGGACTGTCTCATGATTATTGAATATTTGGGGCTGGCAACACTGGTAGTATTGTGCACTTGCAGAGCAGTCTGCCTCAAAGCACTAGGAAAACATTCACTTCTTAATCCTCACAGCATCCAGTGCAGGAAATGTCATTATCCTGGAGGTTACCAGTGGGGAAGCTTGAGACACGGAGGTTCTGACTTTCGAAAGGCCCCCCAGTGAGTCACTGGCACAATCCTTGCTCAATCCACTTAAACCTGTTCCCTTTCTAAGCACATACTGTAAAGAGCCCTCTCTCACTTCTTTATTACCCTATGTATGTATTATCCTATGTATCAGTCCCCGGCACAAAGTTTTCTATCTTCATTTCTAACAGAGCTCTGTGTTTGGTTGCAGGATTGTTTTTCAATGACTAATGTCTCCTGGTACGGAGGAGCAAGCATCAGAGCCCAGCGCTGGCCTTTGAACAATGTGAATACAAAGTCCCAGCCATTTGTTATCAGCAACCTCACCAAAAATCCCACTGGCTATGGATCTGTCTTAGAAAAATACTTTTTGGGATCAACAGGTAAGAAGAGTTTCCTTGCTGTGATTTCTCATTGCTGCTGACATTAACTAGCAAACCCACAGCTTTGGATGTTGGGAATCCTAATTTAGGATATACTTTTACTGATTGAAGGAGTGTTGTCTTGGACCATTGGCATTCTCCTAATGCGGAACTTGAACCAAAGATCTTGTGACCCAAAGGTGGAAGTGCCATCAACATGTGCCCCTCCATTGATCCACTGGTGTCTATGAGCATTAACAAATTAGCCAAATTGCATGCCTTATCTTTTCTCTTCACACTGTTAATTTGAAGCATTCACTGCTGCAAGAGGTCCCTGTGACTGGATTTTGAAAAGAACTGGATAATTTTATGACACTGATATCTCTATTAGTTATGTACATTCAGAGAATAAAGGATAATCAGATCTCATGCCTCAGGGTAAAAGATGATCTGCAAGATCCCAGTTCCAAAATACAACACTGCACACCTGGTTACGTGTTTACCCCTTCCTCTGAAGCATCAGGTACTGGCAATGCCAAAAGCCAGATATTGGACTACATGGGCCAGTGATCTGCCCTGGCAGAGAAATCTTCTATTTATTCTTTGCAATGCATGCTGACCTGACAATATCATTCACTGAGGGCAACCCAGAGATACAGTACTGGAAAAGCCCTTGGCAGCTAACACTATGTATCGCTGCCGGGCACATGGCATGTGTGTTTAGGTCTTTAGTGGCATCAGTTACTGAAAGTCTCAGATAACTATTTCAGCTGCTACTTTGGCTGCAGAATCCATTGTGGAAATTCTTCTCCTTCCATTCATGCCGAGTGCTAGCAGAACAGATTAAATGGTGCCTCAGGAGGATGTGCATGGAAACTCAGTCATGAGCACAATTCCTTAAACATGCCCCCTGCAGGGCTGAGTCTCCACTGCCCCACACCTTGGGTAGACAGTTACATCTGTGTAGAGCCGGTGTAGAGGTGCTGCCATTCTGATGACAGGGTACGTCTACACTGCAGCTGAAGGTGTAATTTCCAGCTCAAGTAGATATACATGCACTAGTTCTGATTAAGCCAGCACACTAAAAATAGCAGTGTGACTGGGGAGGGAAAAGTGGTGCAATGGGCGAGCTGCCTGAGTTGGTACCTTTGCACAGGTACCAACTCCTCCATGTCTGTCTCTGCCAGCTGACAAGCTACATGCAGTTGGAAGTGTCATTTGAGGACTAGACCTGGAATGCCTGGTGCAGCTGCAGTTACATGCAGCCCTTCTGGCTGGCTTGCAACCATTCTTGGTCCCCCAGCCAATCAGATCCTTCTGCTCTTACTCCTCTGCCTGCCTATTCCTTCCCTCATTATTCCAGCATCCAAGCACGGCCCATGACACTTCCTTTCTCTCCCTGAGGCTGTGATACTAGTCATCTAGCCCTCCTTTATTAACCTCCCCGTCTTCCTCAAACTCCTCCGACAGTCCCCAAGTCTCAAATCTATTGCATTTTTTAAAATTCAGGAATGAAGAGACTTATAAAGTCAAAGGGCTGTATTGTGTCTTTAGGCACAATCATGAGCAAGAGCCTCCTGTGTATGCTACATCTACCTTGTGACTTGGGTCACAATTCCCTTCCTGCTCCTAGAAGGTAGGTAGCCACACAGTGCTGGCTAACAGTATCAGCAAACTACCTCTGCCCAATTCTATATGCTGGCTCAGCTACACTGGCCATGAAGCTGGAGAGAAAGGAGAGCCAAGGCTCCACCCACTCCCCACCCAACTGCTTCAGGAAGGAAGGAAGTAGACAAATAGCAGTGTCTACTCCTATGCACCTGTGACCGGGGTCCTAAGTGAGGAGCCAGCTGCGGTACCTTAGAGACTAACCAATACTCCTTTTCTTTTTGCGAATACAGACTAACACGGCTGTTACTCTGAAACCTGTCAACGCAAAGAAGGGTATTAATAAAATATAAATACGTGTAACTATTCCTTACGCGGTCAGTAACACTGATGATGATCTACACTAACAGTCTATCAACATTGCTGTAATGGCAGGAGCTTTTTAAAGTAACTATTCATACAAAATACATTGCCACTTTTAACATTCTTCCCAACTACTCACAGCAAAGAATCATACGTGCTGAACTTCATACCTCAGACTGCTCATCTAGTCCATGAGGCCCCACCCCTGACCAGCCTCTTCCCACCCCTTCCCCGCCCCCATTCCAACCCCTTCCCCAAAGTCCCTGCCCCAACTCTTCCCCTTCTCTGCCCCTATTCCAACCCCTTCCCCAAATCCCCGCCCCGGCCCCACCTCCTCTCTACCTCCTCCCCTGAGTGCGCGGTGTCCCTGCTCCTCCCCCCTCCCGCATGGAAAGTCCTAAGCACTGCCAAACAGCTGTTTGGCAGCAGAAAGTGCTGGGAAGTAGGAGGAGGAGCGGGAACGTGGCATGCTCAGACGGGGAGAAGGAGGGGAGCTTGGCTGCCGGTGGAGTCAGTGCCTATGGTGGGCCGCAGGAAATAACTCCTCAGGCCGCATGTGGCCCGCAGGCCACGTGTTTGAGACCCCTGCCTTAAAGTGATCCAGCCTCAGGCCCCCATCCAGGTACCAACATCAAATATGATGAAAGTTTCTGTAAATCTTATTTTATTATATAAAAGAACAGGTTCTACCAATCCTAAAGGACTGGACACATTACCTCCCAGGTTAATGAATGTTTCAGATCTTACCCTAATACACGCTACAGCCAATTCTTATTAACTAAACTAAAATATATTAAAAAACAAAAATAGAGGGAGTATGGTTAAAAGATCAATATACATACAGACATGAGTTCAATTCGTTGAGGTTCAGATTCACAGAGATGGTGAGCTTTGTAGATGCAAAGAGTTCCTTCAGACTTCAGTTCATAGGTTATAGTCCAATGTCCAAATCTCATATTTAGGGCATTCCAGCATAACTGGGACCTCAGTCTTGTGACTCAAACTTCCCCTGATGAAGTCTAAGCAGATCTGAGATGACAGAATCAGGACCCAAGGATCTTTTATACAATTTCATGTCTTTTGACAAGTTGGAATTCCTCAGGGAACAAAAGGTAATTATGATGACTTTGAAGGGGGTCCATAGAATTTCAGGGTTGGAAGGGACCTCAGGAGGTCATTTAGTCCAACCCCCCTGCTCAAAGCAGGACCAATTTTTATCCCAGATCTCTAAATGGGCCCCTCAAGGATTGAACTCACAACCATGGGTTTAGGCAGGCCAATGCTCAAGCCACTGAGCTATCCCTCCCTCCATCACTGGTACTTAGCTATAGGAATTAACATAAGGCTATTTGCTTGTTCCTCTGCCATTCACAGCACATTTTAAAGAGAGATGAATACTGAGGTATCCCATGTTTACAATTCATTTACAAGATAGGATGTTCTTTTCACAAACGTTATCTCCCCACATCTTCCCTGGGTTAATTATTTTGCAGGATGTTTAACCCTTTCTAGCCATGCATCATAGCACCCAATCCCAAGGCCTAGGTAGCCAGCCTAGCAGTGTATGGGGTAGTTCCTGTTACCTCCTGGCTCCTGCTCATCTGTGCAGACACATAGTCAAAGTCAGAATCTAATATAATGTATGACTCTGCTGCCAGTTCTGTTTTATCTGAGTCTCATGGTATCTGGTACTTTTCTTGAAGCCCCAACTCCTGGAATCAGGTGATTATATGAGAATCTCAGCTTTCATTTAAAAAAAACGTGTCTAGCCCTCGTGTTTGCAGATAAAACTTGAAACATAACTAGAGGGCAACCTAAGTGCTCCGAAATGAAAAGACAGAACCCCACACACACACTTTGTTTGTAAGGTCATAATTTTTAAGCCAATCGCGTGATTTTAGGGAGCCTGGACTTCTGATTTTTTGGAACCTTCTGGGTTAGCAGTATTGCAAATAGAAGGGTGTGAAATGTATATCATGATTTGAGACCCGTGAGAGTTTGCGTGATGGTTTTTACACATGCACTGCCTTCTGCTTGTTTAACAGAAGTACCCTCAGAATGCTAAATGAGGCAACGAGGGGCTTTCCTTTTGGCAGCATTATGGCAGGATGTCCATACCAGTCAGACAGCATGTGTATTTGCACAAACATTTATGGAGCTGATTAGAAGTCAAAATCTCATGCAGAAACTAGAGGCCTGATCCGGGACCACTGAACTCAATGTTCCTTTTGCCATTGGCTTCAACAGAAGCAGGATCAAGACCTAGATGTAGAAAACCCAATCAGAGCTTGTGTATTGAGAGCTTTGAGTTACAGGCTTCAAAGACTGAGAGGGTCATGTTGGATTTGTAAACTAAACTTTCATGCATGAAATATAAAATCTGTCATGGGAAATGGATTTATGGGTCCCAGCAGCTGAGCAGTGGAATGTTTTAGTGAAATCTAATATGTAACAATGACTTTTTTGGTTTGTGTCTTTGTGGCTTAGGCTGAATAGAATGAGGACAAAAGAAATTGCTTGCCTAGGAATTTTATAGATAATTCACTGCTCAGACAAGAGTTCAAAAGCCTGATATACAACTTTATATAATATAAATGTATCTTCTCCTCCCCCAACAAGGAAAGCTCTGCTCCAATGCAGATTCTTTTTGGGGATGGTGGTTCAGTCAGATTCTGAGTTTTACTGTAGTTATTCTAGCTAGGTTGGAAAAGAAGTGTGGTCTGACAGTTAAGGTACCAAGACTCAGGAGATCTGGGGTCAGATCCTGGCCCTACCACAGGTTCCTTGTCTGATCTTAGGCATGTCACTTAATCTCCCTGTGCATCACTGCCCCAGCTGTAAAATGGGAGACAGTAGTGCTTCCTTTCCCCCCCCACATTTGGTCTCTTCCCTGGAAAGAAGAAACAGATAATGTGTTATTCTGGACATATACACCTAGCACAATGAGGCTCTGATCTCAGTTGGAGGCCTTTGAATTCTGCTGTTCTTCAAATTCTTTACATTTCTTTCACCTTTTACTAATGGCCCTGCTGTGTCATCCAGATTTTTGTTCACCCTCCAGCCCTGTCAAGAAATCAAATAATTTAGGGTGAAAATTTAGTGTGTTTTTTTCCTTGTGGGTTTTTTTGTTTTTTTTTGAAACAAGGAGCTTGCTAAAGCCAATATGAACAGAAATGTTTCTGTGAAATTTAAAAAATGGTTAATGAAAACTTTTAATGTTGAGTCCCCACCCCCATGAATACAAGGGCGGTATCAGAACGCTGAAGGTGGAAGTTTAGCTTCACTTGAGGAGAGGCAACATGGGCCAATGGAGAAGGCATCAAACTGGGTCTTAGGAGACATGGTTTCTATTCCCAGTTGTGAGAACCAAAGCATTAATTTAGGGAGGAATACCTGGGCTCCAAGGTAGATCAGCTCATGCCCTCCAAAGGCTCTCTATGTTTTGGGCCCAGATTACTTACTTAGGGGGGAAATGGCTCTATGTTATTAAAAATAATAAATAATCAAAAAGGTCATATCAATAAGGCTAAACTATGACAGTTTCTATCAAACTCAGCGTTAATCAACTCCATTATCAAATTAAGGTCAACTGAACTAATTAGCAGCAATACTGGCATGAAATCAGTTTAGTCAAATCAGATTAACACAGCAAATAATCAGTTCTTAATCCTAAAGCAGAAGTTCAAGGAGATAACTGTTTGCTTAATTACAAACCAGTCAGAACTTTTACTCTCTGGAATGACACCAATCTTTAGCTGGGTGGATATTTTAGTATAGAAACCAGATTTGTTTACATCTGTGCCGCTGTCTCAAAAGTCAATTAAAGCTTTCCTCCTTGCATACACTGTTAGGTACAGAGGATAACCCAGAGCCGGCGCTAGGCATAAACAGACTGAGCAATTGCTTAGGGCCCCGAGCAGCTCAAGGAGGCTCCTATTTGCTTTATATTATGTGTTGTGTGGCGAGCCCCCCAAAATATTTCTGTTTAGGGTCCTGTAGAAGGGTGGCTACCTTGCTCCTAAAATAGAAAGGGTTAAAAGCAGCCCTGGAGAGGGCTGTGGCTGGGGAAGGCTGATTGGGGAAGCAGCCGCAGCGGGGCCATGCCCCAATCAGGCGTCAGCTGGCCTGTGTAAAAAGGCTGTGAGCCAAGGGCCCAAGGAGTCTCTCTCTAGGCTGGGAGAGAGTAGGGCCAGCCTGGGTACTGAGAGTAGTGCCATGCTGGGGAAGATGCAGGCTGAGTGGGGGCACTCCAGGCTGGCAACTCCCCAGGCTTTGGGGCCTGGCCCAAGGCCCATAGAGGTACTGGGAGGCAGAGGAAGGCAACAGGTCCAAACCCCCTTGCCTATGATGAGTGGCCTTTATACTGCAGTCTGCCCCAGGGAGTGGGGGCTTGGTGATGACTGGTAGTAGCCCAGACTGAGGCAAGGTGGGGATAGTGGGTTGGGGGTTCCCTGGGAAGGGGAGAGGCAGAGTGTGCGGGTACTGCCAGGGGGCAGAACCCCAGAGAAAAGGGCACCGGGGTCTGTGAGGGACACAGGGGCCAGAGCTGGGTGGATCACCGGCCTGAAGAGGGTACTCCAGGCTGGAAAAGTGTTAATTCCCAACAGCCAGTAGGAGGCGCCGCAGGGGTGAGTCCGCTCCTTTACAGGTCTCCACTGGGCTAACACCACCTCTGAGCTAATCTGTTTCCTCTTCTCCCCTCAAATATAAACTTTACCAAGATACTTTAATAAAAGAAAGTTTTACCAACTTTTTCACTGAACAATGACAGTTTTGTTTCTATGAAGACTTTCTGAGAACAAGTAACAAACACATTGTATTATTTTAAGGCAAAGTTTAGGGAATATTCTCTAGTTCCTCCCTCTGTGTCCTTAACAGGATCTACTATACCTATAAGCATCCAACCACGCATGCACACCCTAAAATAGTAAAAAGTAGAGATGTCTCCCAAAAAGGAAAAATAAAATATTTAAAGTGAAAAACAGGTTTGAACTCATCAGCTCTCTGACTTGTGTGGTGTAGGGACCTGTAACTGCAGTTGTGGACCAGACAGTGATTGCTGGCACTCGGCACTTCACTAAGGGGCGTCTTCGGATACAGGAAAAACTAATCAAGGTTAGGAAGATGATGTTATGACTCCCGTTCTTCTGGAAGTGATTAATTTCAGGGTCTGGATGGGCAGGTCAGTCTTCTTGTTCTCATTCTATTCAGCCTAAGCCACAAAGTCTTCTTGAGATGGCTGGTGACCCAAAAGGCACGCAACCCTCTGCATGACCTTGGTCTCAGCTGACTATACTGCTTTATTCCACCACCCAGCTGCTTCGGAGTGGTGAGCAAATCTGGGGTGCAGTACACCCTGGCTATAGATGGCATGGTCCAGTCCCACCACAGTGACCACATTCCAGCCTGTGGATAGTTCAGAGAGTTCCCCTTTAGCCCGCGATTTCTTTCAGATGTCCTTTTGTACAACCACAGACAGAAAGAGGAGGAAATATGAGGCAAGTCTGGGGGATTCCTGAATATTTTTAGAAGCAAACTAAGGGTTCATGCAGGGAGAAGAGAGGCATTTGGGTGGCAGGAAGGAGGAGGAAAGGGGGGGCGTCTGAAATGGGGATGTTCCCTGACTTTAATGCTGCCTCTTGTTGTCTCTAAAGGGGTGACAGTGACAGTTGCACCAGATGTCCCCATCTCCCTCTCAGTGGACAGCAACAGGCACTTCTGTCTGGAGAGCCCTTCCAGCATATCCATGTTCCCCCTACAGTACATGGTGTGCATCAGTCAAAACATCACCTCTGCCCACCAGGAAGTGGGGAGTCAGCTCTCAGAGCAGGAGAGGAGGCTGCCAAACACTGACATATTAGGGTAAGAGAAAAATCTTCCCATTCCAGAAGGCACCAAACAACTATCCAGTGGCAGCAACCCTTGGTCCCTATTAAACTGGGATGGATTTCCACCAGCAATCCAGAGTGAAAAGCTCTGTACCCAGTGCCCTGAGCCATGCAGTCTCCCAGTGAATGTAAAATAAGAAATTTAATGAAAACATTTTCATTTCTTCTGGTGTTCAGTAGTAGCTCCATTAATTGATTGGTTCAAAAGCAAGGATCCAAAAGTCTAGTTCACTGGGGAGGAACATTCCCATTCCTTCTGCAATCAATATCTAAAGTAATGCTCCAAGTGGATCTAGATCATATACTGTTTGGTGGGAAGGGGGTTGTATTCTCCAACCATTTCCTCCTTTTACTCTCTCCTACACCCCCCCTAGACGCACTGTCTTCAGAGACCTTGTGTCATGTATCTTCTGCCCAGCTGTGGGAGGCTAGACATAATAAATATCTGGTAAGATCAAGCAAACCTTTTTTTTTTTTTTTTAATTATCCTGATGCAGGTTGCCAATCTGGAGGCATTACAAAGCAGCAGATTCTGCTGCCAAAATGGAGCGAGGATTAAGGTCTTTCTTCAACAGATTGAAAAGACATCATCTCGGGGAGGGGCTAATTGCTCTCAATGAACATTCCACAATGTTGCTTTCCAATGCGGTATGTGCATTTATGCTGGGTGAGGGCAAACTGACAGACTGCTTAGGAAAGCCCAGAAAAAGGGGTGATGGGGTTCTGCTACTCTAGAGCAGGGAATGGGCCATTTTTTGATGTAGAAACCTGATGCCCCCAGAGATCTACTTTAGGAGATATGGCAGAGAGGGCTTCCTCTTCCAAGAGGTCCCACCCCGAAAGGTAAGAAGTGGTGACCAGTGCATGGTTTGGTCGGTGGGAGAACGTAATGGAATATTTGAACCTTTGAAAAGGTTGTGTGCAGGGGAATGGGAGAGTATCGGAGATGGTTTGGATGTTATCTGAGGCTGTCCCCCTCCATCTCTATGGCAAACAGTAGGGCTGGATAAAAGTTTTCAAATAATTTTTCTCATTGGAAAATTGACTTTGTTCAAAAACAAAAAACCTCATGGTTTTTCTAAATTTTCTCTGGGAAAAAAAATGAAAACTAAAAACTTTCAGCTTTTGGCTTCTTTTTTTCTCCTCTCCCTGCCACCCCCTTTTTCAGTGGCCAAATGGAAAAATGAGAGAGAAGATGGGGGTGAATGGGATAAAATTTTTGCAAAGAAAAAATAATTTTTTTGAACAAACAAAAAAATTATCCTTTCTGAAACCTGAAAAATGAAATTTTTTGAAGTTTTCAAAAATTCTCAAAAATGACCATTTTTGGACTAGCTCTAGTAATTTGCATGTAACGTGATTATAAGCGCATCATTAAAGAGGGGGTATGTACTTTTCTAAATCTAAACTTAAGAATAATACAAGTTGTTTTGCACGTAGGGTACGTCTACACTGCAGTCAGAGGTGTGATCTGCATTCGTGAGAGTATCCCTGAGCTAGCTTTCATTTAGCTCACATGCCTAAAAATAGCAGTGACAATGCGGCAGTGCAGGCTAGGAACACACGTACTTACACGTACTTACCCGCTCTGCCACATCTTCACTTAGCTGTGCTAAGCTAGTATAAAGGCCGGTATATATGTGGGGATGTCTATCCAAACTATAATCACACCTTCGATTGCAGTGTAGGCTTACCTTTAGTGTGCTCCTGAATTGTTTGTGGGTTGTGGTTATTTTTTTTAAGGGATGATGAAGGCTATTTAATTTGAGAGGAAGGATGTTCTTGTGGTTCAGGTACTGAATTGGGACTCGGGAGAGTTGGGTTCAGTTCTCAGCTCTGACATAGACTCCCTGTGTGACTGTGGGCCAGATTTTCAAGAGTTCAGCTCCCATTTTAGGTACCTGAATCAAGTGGCTGGATTGTCAAAACCGCTCAGCTCCCAGGAGTTCTCAATGAGTTAAGTGGTTTAAATGAAAGCTGAGCTCTTTTGAAAATCTGCCCCTTAATCTGTCTTTACTTCAGTTCCAAAACTGTAAAATCAGTCCCTTAGTCTTTCTATCTTGTCTATATTGATTGTAAACTCTTCAGAGCAGAGCTTCTCTCTCATTCAGTGTATGTGCAGCCCTCAGCACAATGGGACCCCCAATCTCAGTTGGAGCATCTACATGATACTGTGATACTGCTACTCATAAAGACTGTACTGTTAACTAATCTGACTTGCCAAGCCTTGCATTCTCTGGCCATCAGTTTCAAGTTACCTTGATGACCTGTGTTCAAAGTATTGACTAATAGTGCACTCTGCTCTTCCTTCCCTCCAGGACCATATGCACTTGCCCATGGCTAGCAGGAAGATGCATGCTCTGAGACACACCAGGGACCCCTCATTAATTAAACCTCTGAAGTTTTCTATAACTCTGTCCCCGTACACAAGCATTAACTCCCAGCTGTTTCTGATGTCTCTGCAAGAGGGCAAAGAAAATTACTGGCTGAGCCTCCAATCAAAATTCGACAGCCACCCGGTACAAGCCTATATTGCTTTTCTGATCCAATCACTTAAATCTAGAGAGTCTGAACTCAGAAGAAGCCAACAGGTATAAGAAACACTTGGCTGGTTAAACACTCTTTCCGCAGTAATAAATAATCAGTGCGGCGCACTATACTAGACGGTGTTTAAATATTAGTGATCCAGTCTCAGACATGTAACATTTAATATAAATAAAGCCATATCTTGGATTTTTTAATAGAATGTGTCACTGAAAAAAATATTACCCACTTTAGTTGTCTGTTAACCAAAATAACTCCTGACTGACACAGATTTGTGTGCTATATTGAAAAGCTAAATTTCTTTTGCTAGAGGCTCAGTTTCATACCAGTACTCTTGTGGCACTGGGGTATGTTACTACAGAGAGTAAATTATGAAATGTTTTAAAATGTGCATTGTAACTGGATTTAAAATCAGGCACAGTTAGGTCAATGTGGGGCCAATTATTAGATAGTCTTATCTATATCTTTTCCTACATTTCCTGTGAAAAGCCCATAAAACTCTTTCCCCCTTTCAGTTCTAAATTAGAAGAGAGTCCATAAGCCCAGTCTTCATAAGCAATCTTACAATAAATGGGCAGTACTCATAACTCAGTACCCAGCTGCAAGCCTACCATGATAAAACCAGGGTATTTGTAGCCAAAGCCAACCTCTCTTGGGCCATCAGGGGTAAAAGCTTGAGTCTCTTCCACTTTAGCTAATGGACTAAGGCCTGAAGCTGGCAGCTGTAGCAATCACTGGCCTCTAACGAGGACCAGCCAGTAGAAGGGGGCAAAGACCCACACTCTCCTACAGTAGATTACAAATGCAATGCAGTATTCCTGGCAAATCTTACAATAATGAACCATTACATGGTGGAGCAATGCAGATCATTTTTTGGTAAGCAAGTAGATTTCAAGCTTCCAGAAGGATATCTTAAATCAAAATAAAATAAATAGTTAAGTATGAATGTGGCGGGTTTTGTACCTCATCCACCCCTTTGATCTAGGGGGAGGCGAGGAGTAACCCCGCCTTTCTGCAGCTACGTCTGTTCTACTACCCCTTCGGCAGTCTGTGTGGTGTGTCTCAATGGCCAGAGTCCCTCTAAACTCTCTCCCCCTAGTGGGATAGTGCAGCCTGGCAGCCAGAATCCATATAGTACACTCCTAGAGCAGTATGGCCCAATGGCCAGAGTCCCTCTAAATCCTCTGAGGCAAGCAAGTGGTCAGGGAATTAAGTCATCTCAAAAAGGGGGGGGCAGCGACCCCCGGTAGGGGAGCCCGGGCCCACCCACCTTCACCACTCCAACCCAGGACCCTGTCGGGGTGGAATGATCCGCCACAGGGTCAGCGGGGAATCCGACTGAAACACGCTGACCTCATAGTGGTGGGAGGTACCACTCCCTTACCTTCCCTGGGCCTCTTCCTACCAGTCCTCCAGTCACCGTAGTCCCTGTAGTGTCAGGGTCTCCAGGGCTCTCAGCACCAGACACTTCCTGGGGTTTTGATAGCTGCAAGCCTCTGGTCCAGGTTCCTGGCTCTTCAGCTCTCCCCGGTAAGGGCTATAATGGCTCCTGGGCTGGCACTTCCACTGAGCCTTCCTCCTCAGCCACCAGCCCTGACTGAACAGCTCTACAGGCTTTTATACCTGACTTCCAGTCGGAGCTTGCCCAGCAGAGCCTCAGGGGCATGGCTCCTCTGCTAGGAGGGAAGGGTTAACTCTCTCAGTCGCAGTGCGGGGCCGGTCCACCCATCACAATGAAAAATACCTCGCGATGCTCTTTTCAATATTTATTCACTGACACACATGTCATAATTTACAAAGGATTTTTTACTGGTAAGCTTGATTTTCAATTAAAGGAATTTTCAGGCTTGCTGCCAATAGCCTGGGGAGAAGTGTAGGCACTTAGGGTTTGATCCAAAGCCTGTTGGAAAGACTCCTCATGACTTCAGGTGGGCACTGGACCAGGCCTTTCACCAGCAATACAGTGCTGCCAGTTCTCGTGTGTCAGCAAGTCATGCTTTCCACAAGTCACTTCAAGGGTTGCCCAACCAGTATACATCCAGAATATTATCTCTAACAATGCCCTATGCCATTGGCTTCAGAAGAAAATAAAAGCTCAGTGCTATCTACTTTAATAATAATGCAAAATAATAACATGGCATATTATATCATGGGAGAGAACATCTTCCTGACCTCACCTAGTGACCAGCTTATGTCCTGGTGCATGGGGACTGAGAGCTTTTACAATTCTATCCTAGCTAGTGTAACGGTAGACGCTCTGGAATTAGTAAGTGTATAATGGTTCAAACCCAGCCTCATAATACCCTTGCTGTATCACAGACTCCTCTGCTTACCAAGTGGAAAGGGCAATTTTCTGTCCGGCTGAATGTGACCAATGATGCTGCAAGAAACTGGTACATGGACAGGGTGAGCCTCTTGTGGCAGAGACTGGGAGCGCAGTATGTGACTTTTGAAGGTGCTGAAGGAAACACATTTGCGGAACAGACAGTCCAGCCACCCAAAGAACTGGAAGGGGATAAATACATTGGCATTTTTGCTCTTATGGCAGCTACGCTGGGAAATTCGACAATAATTAGTGCCGTCACAAGGTGAGTCTCAGGAAAAGCGCTCGAAAGGTGAAATGAAAACAGACATCTAAAGCCTCCAATTGGTCCTGTTTCAGTGCAAGCAGGATAGCTGGGCTAGGGTCCAAACAGCCAAGGAAGAGGGTGAACTGTACGGGAGCCCTGTTTTAACCCTGCGTGGGAACTTGGGTGGGCATTGTGGAATGAGAGATTCTGCATGTGGCACAATTTAAAGCACACAGGGTAACTCATCTTCATGCCCCTTATTTGAAATTGGCTTCAGTGGAGGAGAGCAGTGGTTAGTTTATCTCCCACTGAACAAACAGACCAGCTAATGGCAGCTGCCAGTTCTGCTATGCAAGCAAGCAGAGAGTGCATCCACATTTGTACTGTAGGAGGTATGATTCCAGCTCACGTAGGCATACCCGTGCTGGCGCTACTCGAATCAGCACCTAGAAATAGCAGCAGCATGTGTGGCAGCTCGGGCTAGGTGCCCCATTATGTACCCGGAGGTCAGGTGGGATTGTACTCAGGGCAGATAGCCCAAGCAGCTGCCTGTGCCCCCAGGGACACACTGCTATTTTTAGACACTAGCTCAAGCAGAGCTAGTGCTGGTACGTCTATCCAAGCTGGGAGTCACACCTCCCAGCTCAGATGTAGCCATGCCCAGATCCTCAAAGGCATCTAGATGCTGAATTACCATTGATTTCAAATACCTTTGAGGATCTGGGCCATAATGGCAGTTTGCTCCTCCCAGCCTGCAGCCACACCATTATTGTGGGATGCATTAACCCTGCCAATCTGAAAGCACCACTCCTGAAACTTGTCACTGGAAAGAAAATGCACACACTGCAGGGATGGATTCAGCCCCAGTAGGGACAAGGAAGTGGTTGGATGATTGGGTCTACTGCCCCATGTGCCTTGTTACCCTGTCAATTAACCCATTACCCAAGCAAGCTATAATTTGCTGATCTTCTGGTTGGGGGGCTCATAGAACTAAACTGCAGAGTCTACTGGAAAGATTCTTGCCAAAGACCATTCGACTTTGGTTCGGCTCTTGCTGATTTCAGTTCCTTTGCTGAAAAGTGCAAAACAGAATTAAATGTATATGTTTATTTTATTCCAAAACTCAAAAAAAAAAAAAATTGAAAATGGCTTTTTTCCCCACAGAAAAAATCAGGAGTTTTTTTTATTAATTCCCTGCTTTTTATTTTATTTTATTTTGGTAGGAAAATGTTTCAGCTAGAAAATTGTGATCAAATCTACACATACCGTTTTGCAGGCACATAAATGAGGAACTATGCAAAATGGGGCTGGCCAATAAATTTCTGCTGCAGCTTCTAGAATCCAGGGACACATCATTGTTTCCCAAAGAGAAAATCCAGCCCAATTAGTATTATGAGAGCAAACAGGCTGAGGCTCCATCTCTCTCTCTTTCTTAGTGATAAATGGTGTTAATTTTAAATGGCCATAAAGAATGATAGACTGTTCTGATACAGTTGCAAGTCTGCTCTGATACTCTTGCAAGTCTCTTGAAATGACCCAACTGGAGGGCTTGTCCTGCAGCGTGAGTGTGTGAGGAGGCTTTTTCTTTCCCTTCCTATGACTGGGGGTTTTTTTTGTCGTTTTTCAGTGTGTGTTATGTTTATAGGATCACACACATATCCAAGGTCTTGGCCACTTATGGTAATCCAAGCTCCCACAGCACCTTTTGCAAAGCAGGGGCATTAACTCCAGTGTTTTAGCCAAAGTCCAGTCTGAGCAGTTATTTTGCCACCTAATTATCACCTGTAGTTTCAAATGGATACAGTCTTCTTCGCTTTCTCTCCTGTAATTTTGCTGTACACTACCACAGCTGCCATATTCCACACCAGAAGTGGGTGTATTTCAGTGGCAGGGACAGAGATCAGTGGTTAATTTGTGCCAGGGCTTGCCAGGCTGAGACCTGGCACCTCTAGGCTTGGCAGTTCATAGCCCCGGCACCTCTGGGCTTGCCACATAAATTATTAAAGTAAATCATTGATTGATCCCTGGCACCTCTTTCATTATGAATTAAGAAAAGGAGGACTAGTGGCACCTTAGAGACAAACCAATTTATTTGAGCATAAGCTTTCCTGAGCTACAGCTCACTTCATCGGATGCAACTGAATTAAGCCCTGCAGTGATCTTTACATATCACACAGCAGACCTAATTAGTCAGTTAATGTTTGCAACACACTTTGAGATTAAAGGCACTATGGCAGTGGAGAGCTTTGTTGTTTTTACGTTGGGATCTCTTGTATTTACCAGATGGCGAAGGGATACAAATTATTTGGGAAATAAATATTTTCAAGCTTCTTATGAGGCTTTTACAGGAAACTGGAAACAAAGATCATTTTAAACAGTTCATTTAAAAGAAGAAAAGGCTGTAACTCTCCTTGGGAATGCCTAGTTCAAAGACATTTCTAAATCGGCTGTGGGACTGACAGTGATTCAGAAAGACGGTGCCGTCTGTGACGATTCAGAAGAGTGTCAGGTATCACCTAGGAAATGAAAGCAGTAGGGTGGCAAGCTGTTCCTACAAGCTGGTCATCTGTTGATGCAGATTTGCTCAGCCACTTGTAATTAGTAGCTCTCAGATACCAGAACTGCTCCATAAACCATTGCATCAAATCCCATGTCACCTCTGAGAAAGCATCACCAGAAAGTATTTTTGGGAGCACCTGTGGACCAATCAGTCTGTTATTAGTAGTACTGTTGATCATTGTTTATGGTGCTATTTATATTCATGGCATATCTTTAGATACCTAAAAGACACTATCACTGCCTTGAAGATCTTGTAATCAAAATTACCCAGTTGGGCCTGGGTCACAGTGTGATAAAGGTTAAGAACC
The DNA here is from genome assembly GCF_965152235.1 of Eretmochelys imbricata. Lineage (NCBI taxonomy): Eukaryota > Metazoa > Chordata > Testudines > Cheloniidae > Eretmochelys > Eretmochelys imbricata. Next base: position 20,011,189 of record NC_135577.1, read on the forward strand.
CCCTAGTTAACGGTGTTCTACTAAAATCAAAGGTCACCACTTCAGAGCCCTAAGAGCATTTAGGCACAAATCCTGAAGTTTTTCCCTAATCCTTGCTTGCACATAATTCCTGTTGACTTCACAGAGAGTTTTGCTGGAGTAAAGTCTGCAGGATCTGGCCGTGACTGCACATCCAGAAAAGCAACACCCAAACTATCTTATGGACCTATACCAGAGGCAATATGCTATCAGAAGCCTTGTGACCCCTGAGTGTGCATTGAGGGCCCAACCTAATTCCCAATGAAGTCAATGGAAGGGCTCCCAGTGACTTCAATGGGCATTGGGTCAGACCTTGAGTAATGGCACATAGAGCAATAAGAAAACCGTGAGGAAGGGTTTGCTGAGTACTGTAAGGATAGGTGTTATGGCATTATTACAGTAGTGACACTGCTAATGACTGTTCTGGAAATGTCCAAATGTTTCTAGGAGCTGGAGCAGTCTGAATCTGATGCTCATGCAGTTTATAAAAGTGTTGTACCTTCTCTCTAGCCAGTCTAACTCCTGTGTGCTTGCTAAATACTATGTGGTGTCAGGAGATACATAAAAGCAAAATTGGAGGACTGACTTCCTCTGACCCCATTGGAATTGCAAGGAATCCTCACAAGAAAATGGTGTCAGCATATAAACACTTTGATGTTTTTCTCATACTGATGGAGATCTCAGAGAAAGCAACTAAAATGCCAGCCATGATGTTTCTCTGCATGTCAGGATCAGCAGTATTGCAAACGTCTGATGCTTTTACATGGAAGGAGGGACTAGAAGACATAAAGAGGATTTGGCATAGATGATGTATACAGATACTAGGAAAACCTTTCTAACTGTAAGGATAGCTAAGCACTGGAACAGGTTACCCACAACAGTTGTGGAATCTTTGCCACTGGATGTTTTAAAGAATGGGTTAGACAAACATTGTCAGGGATGGACTAGGTCTACTTAATGTTGCCTCAGCACAGAGGGAAGGACTAGATGACCTTGTGAAGTCCCTTCCAGCCCTACATGTCTATGATTTTAGAATTACTTAAACCTAGAAAAATATTACATCTGAGAGACATTCAGTTTTTAAAAATTCATAGTCAAGGGCAATATGAGTCAGTTAATTTATAAGTGACTAACTCGGTGATTAAAGCTCAAACTTGAATTTGGGGAATAATGTGACTCTTAATAATCAAGAGGCATGTATATGGCATACAAAATGACCAAGTGAGGCAAACTTGTGGAAAAGATGATTTAACCCACATTTTAGACATGTTGTTGGGCCAATGAGTGAAATGTAGATTTTGGCTTTTGATGATCTGGCACAGATAAGCAAGTAGTCCAGTCTCGTCATGTTAAAGAGACAAAACTAGAAATGAAGGAAATCAAAATCAAAATCTCTCTCCATTAGATGTGGTCAAGAACATTAGCCAAGGAATTACCCGGCATTTGGTCAAATATGGTATGAAAGCAATGAAAAAATAATTTTTCAAGGCTATGTCAAAAACTGTAGTTAAACTCAAGAGTGTCTCTGTTTTGGCAAACACTTCTACAATTCAGATCTCTTTGTTGGTAGTATCTGGAGAATTTACTGCTGCAGACTAACAAATACAGCTAAGCATTAATGATAGAACTGTAGCCTTTTAACCTAGACACTGGAGTACAATGTAGTGTTATTCCATTAAATATCTAATACTGTAGGTAAGGAAAGGATACAGAAAATTAAAGTAAAGCTTGTTTCATATTCAGGTCAGAAAATACTGGTATAAAGGCAAATAACTATTACAATTTGCTTTAGAAACCAGTAAAAAATAATATCTTTTCGAACAGTTAAATGCAGATGGTATCATCTGTTGAAGACTAAAAACCTATCTACCCACAAAATTAGTTTAAAATATGTTTGCTGAAAACACCATAAAATTGCATACAGAGAGTGTAGGCTGTATTTGGAGAGACTTCTCAAATGACCTCAAAGACTCAGGGTATCTGAAAGAAAAATTCCAGTTAAGAGAAACAAGTCAATTTACTCTAGTGGTCCAATTATGAAGGGAAAAAATTTGTGCTTATAGATACCGACAAGGGTAATTTTAACTGTATGGAAAAAACAGTAATTACTGAAAATTTAGATCAACTTACAGACAGATCTAACTCTAGACATGTAAACTGAAAGCCAAATGAATTAAGAATATGTATCAATCCATGTGGTTTAAATAAAGTCAGAAAATGTGAACTGTATATGACTAAAACTTGAAGAATTGGGGGCCTAACACTTTGTACCAAAAATATTCTCAGTGTTAGATGAAGAACCTGCATTGTGTCAAGTTCTAAATTAGTGACTTTTCAGACACTGTTTGGGTGTTTTAAGGTGTGCCTTTAATTGTTAATTGTGTTCCAGAGCATATCAAACAGTGTAAAGACTTGTGAGGAGTTCTAAGGGTGAAAGTCATAATGGATGAAATTCTGATTTGGGCTAGAGACCTCAAAGAACACAATGAAAGACTTCACTGATTTTGGCAGACAGCAAGGGAGAGGCACCTAACCATGAATTTAACTTCTATTAGACCAGTTGTTGATTTTTATCTGTATTGTGCACTCGAAGAGTAGCCTGTTGCATTTGACTTATGATACCTAAACATGGCAGAAAGAAATGACTTCTAGATTGAAAAGAAGGTGTTTGTGTTTGTCTTACATTATGTACGTACCCACGCCCGAAAAGAGCCATTAATAAACTGGTTGAAGACTGCTTGGAAATGTATTTAGATTTAATCTTCAGCACAACCTAGATCCCAATTTGTGATGCTGAAGTTGGAGAGAATTATTCCATACTTGAAATAAAAATTGAACAAAGACTTGCCCCAGCTGATACCAATAGCAGGGCAGTAAACACAGTAATACCACCAGACAATAATGTAGATAAATATGAAATTCATGAAGTGAAACCTATGTCTATTATAACCTCAAAAATAACAGAATTCCTAACTGGAACATGAAGTTACCCAGCTTTACATGAAATGAAACTAAGAGTTTTGCAAGGACAGCACAATGAAAGAGCAGAGTTAGAAATAAACCTAGCCATTTCAGGACAAAAGCAGGGAGGACAACGTTTTGCTAAAGCCAGACAGATTAATTGTTCCAACATCACCATACAAATAAACTCTTGCTAAAATACACTGAAGTCATCTAGGTACTGAAAAATGTAAGCAAATGGCAAAAGGTGTCTTGTTCTAGAAGGGATGAGCATTCCGAGTATGTCTACACTAGCACTGGAGGTGTAATTTCCAGTTTAGGTAGACACACAAACAGCAGTGTATCTGTGGCTGCAAAGGTGGCAGGACGGGCTAACTACCCCAAGCTCTACCTAGGGGTTCAGACTATCTGTTCTAGCTCCAGCATGCGCACACCCTCAGTTGACAGATGTCACAGCACAGGGCGAGGCAGGCAATGCTTTCTGAAAGAGTGGAGGCAACCTGGCTTACTAAACATTACATGTGTTTTTCTGGTTTGCTGTTCATCTGCCCTTGTTGCTCCTAGATCTAACCACCTGCCACTCTTCATTCAAATGACCCCGCTCCAGTCGGACTGGAGCTATGCTGGTTTGAAGGGAATTATACCTTCTGTGCTTCACTACAGTCTTCTTGGCTACAACTTCTTCATTCCGGATGCTGTAGGTAATATATTTTTGTGATCTGTTCGTATCCCCGACCATTCTGCATGAATTTTGTAAGGTTGAAGCATTGCCTCTTGCTACAGCAGGAAGAATGCATGTGGTCTGTTAGCTCCATCAGCAAGCTGCTAAAAACCATAGAAAGCTATATTAAGACACAGCCTTGGGGGAGGGGGGGTTTGGTATCCTATTCTATGCCACATCAAGTTTATTTGATTTATTAACCAGGGAATTTAAAGAAAGGTTTTTATCAAATTAAATATGATTCTAGGTTCCCTGGGATTAGATTTCAGAGAACTCCTTAATTTTGTACCAAGGGCAATTTAACTGGGTCCAGCTCATTGAAAATATGCCAGGAGCCTGAGGACTGCATGTAAATTTGTATAAACTGGCATAGATTGCATCCACTTTCGTCTCTTGGGTAGACTGTGAACTGGCCATGTGGCATAGTGGGAGCCCAAGGAACTGTGCACCAGCTCCTTGAGGTATTGAGCCAGAGCCTCACCTGGTGTAAGTTAGCATAACCCCACTGCATTCAATGAAGCCTGTCTTATGAAAAAAGAAAAGGAGTACTTGTGGCACCTTAGAGACTAACCAATTTATGTGCCACAAGTACTCCTTTTCTTTTTGCGAATACAGACTAACACGGCTGTTACTCTGAAACCTGTCTTATGAAAGGAGACTCAAAGAGCTTGGCTTGTTTAGCCTAACCAAAAGAAGGCTGAGGGGAGATATGATTGCTCTCTATAAATATATCACAGGGATAAATACCAGGCAGGGACAGGAATTATTTAAGCTCAGTACCAATGTGGACACAAGAACAAATGGATACAAACTGGCCATTGGGAAGTTTAGACTTGAAATTAGATGAAGGTTTCTAACCACCAGAGGAGTGAAGTTCTGGAAAAGACGTCCAAGGGAAGCAGTGGGGGCAAAAGACATATCTGGCTTCAAGACTAAACTTGATAAATTTATGGAGGGGATGGTATGATGGGATAGCCTAATTTTGGCAATTAATTGATCTTTGACTATTAACAGTAAAGATGCCCAATGGCCTGTGAAGGGACACTAGATAGGGTGGGATCTGAGTTACTACAGAGAATTCTTTCCTGGGTGTCTGGCTGGTGAGTCTTGCCCACATGCTCAGGGTTCAGCTGATCGCCATATTTGGGGTCGGGAAGGAATTTTCCTCCAGGGCAGATTGGCAGAGACCTTGGGGTTTTTCGCCTTCCTCTGCAGCGTGGGGCACGGGTCACTTGCTGGAGGATTCTCTGCACTTTGAAGTCTTTAAACCATGATTTGAGGACTTCAATAGCTCTGACATAGGTGAGAGGTTTATTGCAGGAGTGGGTGGGTGAGATTCTGTGGCCTGCGTTGTGCAGGAGGTCAGACTAGATGATCATAATGGTCCCTTCTGACCTTAAAGTCTATGAGTCTATGAAGCTATGCTGACTCACATCAGCTCAGAGTCTGGTCCCTTGTGTCTGAGGCAAGGGTGATACCTCTGGGAGCAATGGGGAAGCACGTACAGCAGCACCATCCACATCCTTTTCTCAGAGCGGGGCATATGCTCACCCCAGTCTGCCTCTCACAGGAGTTTCTCTGCAATGCTATTGGTGCTAGAGTCTCCTGGACCAGGGATGCAAGATTGTGCCTGCACAGAGGTTTCTTGCAAGTTTCTTGTGTATGTTGGCAGGGCCGTCCTATGATTTATGGGGCCCTAGGCAGTATTATTAAACTGGTGCCCCTATGCTCCCTTGAAGGCTGTCCTCAGCTGGTGCCACTGACCCCAGTGTGTCAAGAGGGCACAGACCCCCAGGACCTCCCACCACCATTGCTGACACACACTGAGCTTCGTACGCAGCAGACGCTGCAGCAGTGACTTATGGCAGGCTTCACGCTGTCACATGGAGGCTGCATCTTGCCAGAGCCCACGGCCCTCCTGCAGCCCCTTGCCACTCCTGGCTCACCACAGACATTTTGACCGAGCAGTACCAAGCAGTAATAACAACGACAATGATACAACTGTGTGTGTACGTGTGTGTGTGTGGGTGAGACAATCAGTATTGGAGGACTGTGACTCGTGAGAGGCAGAGTGTATGTGGGTGTGAGAGCCAGTCTGTGTGTGAGGGAGACAGTGTGTGTGTTAGGGAAGTGTGAGAGACAGTGAGTGCACTGTCACTTTAAGTCCCCTCCCTCGCTGCCTCCCCCCCACCCCATGTGGAAGTTTCGCTCCTCCTGTCCTGGCCCCGGCCTGTGAGGGGCGCAGGCAGGCTGGGTCCAGGGAAGGACTCCACTCCGGGCGGTGGTGGGCCAGGCCGCCACGCCACTCTGGGCTCCCCAGGGCTGGGGCGGCAGAGCCAGAGGCTGGAGCCCTCAGCCAGCCAGCTGAGGAGGGAGGGAGGGAAGGAGGAGCTGGGGTCGGGGAGAAGCCCCCTGGCCCAGCAAGGGGGAGGAGCCAGAGAGGAGAGGATGCCAGTGAGCGTGGTGCCCCGAATTTTCCGGTGCCCTCCGTATGCCTAGGGACGGCCCTGTGTGTTGGGACCTGCCAAGGGCTGTACCAAGAGGGCCTACAGAGTCTGTATCTTAGAGCTCTACGGGCTGCATAGCTACCTGGTAGTTACGCTTTTGCCATCACCTGCCCCAGGCCATCTCCCCACTCAGAGGGTAAGAACAATGGTGGTCTCTATGAATTTCTGCTGCCACTTTAAAATGGTTGAGCTGAAGTCTGCATTCGAGTCCAGCACACTCGAGTCAGGTCTGAGAAGGAGGATCCCTTATGAAAGGCCTAATGGAGAGTAGCTGTACAATCCATGGGTGCCATTTTCTATACTTAGGGCTCTGCTCCTCATTAGTAATTTGGTGCCAAGCTCCCACTGACCACAGCCTTACAAACGGCTGCTCCCAACGCCCTCGGATTATTTTTGACCTGCCGCTCCCCACCGCCCCTTGACCAGCCAGTATTTTCATGGTGACACTTATCAGCACTGGGAGTTCAACCATTGCTGCAAACTCTACTTACATGAAGGCAGCATCGTTTGCACTGGGTGCAGTTTACCCCAGTGTGAAGCCCTTATTCCAGCCCAGTTATGGAGTTGCTCAACATCTCCCCCTGCTGATTTGGGCTCAGTAGTCCAAGTACAAAGCCACAGCACAGTTTGCTAAAGTACCTAGGTCTCCTGAGGGAAAGGAACTTCCTCTTCCTCCATTGCAACCTACAAAATGATCCAACTGATGTAGCTCTGGATCATTCATAGAGGATCCTTGCATAGAGAAACCATTGCTAAGTTAAGACATAAGCCAGGGCTGATGGGCAGCTCAGCGGCCTTTTGACAGAACTGTGTTCATTCCAGAGGCACAACCATGGCTCAGTGTAGATGTCTCAGATCATTTGTAGAGAGCCATGTTCATCATCTCGGAGCCAGCCGGGTTGAGTGGTGCCTCGTGCCCTGTTGGGAGAACCCATCTTATCCCAGTGGACAAAATCGGAGTGACTGGTGCCTTGTGCCCTCAAGGAGGAAACCTGTTCACCCTAGATGGAGAACTGAGGGGGACTGTTCACTCACTCCCTATAGGGACACAATTATGGTAGAGGTTCAAACTGGTGAAGATCCTGATAGAAGGGGACAGACCTGGGCCAAAAGAAAAGGAGTACTTGTGGCACCTTAGAGACTAACCAATTTATTTGAGCATAAGCTTTCGTGAGCTACAGCTCACTTCATCGGATGCATACTGTGGAAAGTGTAGAAGATCTTTTTATATACACACAAAGCATGAAAAATACCTCCTCCCACCCCACTCTCCTGCTGCTAATAGCTTATCTAAAGTGATCACTCTCCTTACAATGTGTATGATAATCAAGTTGGTCCATTTCCAGCACAAATCCAGGGTTTAGCAAGAACGTCTGAGAAGGGGGGTGGGGTAGGAAAAAACAAGGGGAAATAGGTTACCTTGCGTAATGACTTAGCCACTCCCAGTCTCTATTCAAGTCTAAGTTAATTGTATCAAATTTGCAAATGAATTCCAATTCAACAGTTTCTCGCTGGAGTCTGGATTTGAAGTTTTTTTGTTGTAATATCACAACTTTCATGTCTGTAAGCGCGTGACCAGAGAGATTGAAGTGTTCTCCGACTGGTTTATGAATGTTATAATTCTTGACATCTGATTTGTGTCCATTTATTCTTTTACGTAGAGACTGTCCAGTTTGACCGATGTACATGGCAGAGGGGCATTGCTGGCACATGATGGCATATATCACATTGGTGGATGTGCAGGTGAACGAGCCTCTGATAGTGTGACTGATGTTATTAGGCCCTGTGATGGTGTCCCCTGAATAGATATGGGGGCACAGTTGGCAACGGGCTTTGTTGCAAGGATAGGTTCCTGGGTTAGTGGTTCTGTTGTGTGGTATGTGGTTGCTGGTGAGTATTTGCTTCAGGTTGGGGGGCTGTCTGTAGGCAAGGACAGGCCTGTCTCCGGGAGGTGGATGGATGGATGGATGGATGCCAGGTTGTAAGGCTGCATTTAACTGCACTGTTTTTTGTTTTCCTTTTGTGTAATTAAGAGCTAGTAATTTAATATGAAGTTGCTGCCTCTTGTGTCTGTGTACCTCAGAACCTCCTCCTTTTTGACCATCTCACTCTTGCAGTGGGGTTTGTTTGAACCATTCACATCTGGCAGAGGAGAGATGTGGGGAAAAACACCCCCAGAGCAGGCGGGGGTGGGGGCGGGAGAGAGTTGTCATTAGAGCCGCACAGGTTGTTTACACTTTCTTTGACATTTCTGGCTTCCTGCTTACAACGTGCTTGGCTAAAGTTCCCTCAGGCAGTGCAGGGCCAGAGCAGCACTTAGTTTCTCTCAGGTCTAATTTAATATTGTTTTATACAGCTCATTTTTCGCATTTAAAACTTGCTTTAGCAGAGCCAAACCCAGAAGTATATTACTGGCCTGTCTAAGCATACCCTTAAAAGGAGTTTATCTTAATAATGATGAGATTTCCCCCTTTTTTTTCTTTAAGTGTATATATAACATTACAGTGCATCCAAAAAAAAAAAAAAAAGCCTATGTCAAAACAACATTAAGCATTACAAACTTAGAAAAGATCAGAATTTAGGTTTCCTGCACAACTTTCATCTGGCCCCTTGTGCATATCCATTAAGATACAATCTTTAATGACATGAGCACATACTATTCTTTTCCACAGGACTCTTCCCTCATTCAGTGCAGGCTGGTCAGTGAATTTTGTTTTATTCCCATCACTCAGTGTATAGCCTTAGGCCTTATTTAATGTACACTATTCAAACCTTGCCCTAAGGACAGAATAATTAATTTCCTCATGGTTTTTTTCTATAGCTCTCATTAAACATTAATTAATTTATTTTCATAACATCCCCGTGACGTGTAGGATTGGTATTATCTCCATTTTATAGATGGTGGGACTGACACACAGCGAAATTAAAGTCAAAAGTGTCCACAAATTTTGGGTGCCTGATATGTGATGCTAAAGGCCTGATTCTTAAAGGTATTTAGGTGCCTAAGGCTGCAGATAGGTGCCTAGTGGGATTTTCAAGAGTGCCTATGAAAATCGTACTAGACACCTATCTGTGTCTTTAGGCTCCTATATAGCTTTAAAAATCTGGCCCTTAGGGTGTGAATTTTCAGAATACTTAGCATTATCTGCAACCCCTCTCTACCCAGGTCCTCCCTACCATATGTTCCTTACCCTACTGCATTCTGTGTCATGCGACTTCTTCTCTCTCCTCATGACCTAGATGCCAGCAGGGGGAGCATTGAGAGCACAGGGCAGACAGTGTCCCTGCTCTAAGTTCTAGTGCCCTGTCCCAGAGCAGCCTGAAACAGCAATTGCAGGGAAAGTCCTGCTCAGCCCCAACACCGCGGGGATGGTGCATGCACAGTCCAGCGGCATGTAGGAGCTGTGAGGGGCTGGAGCATGCTCAGTACAGACAGACTTGTTGGAGAATTTAGAAGCCAAACTCTAACACGTCTCTATTGGGTGTATATGAACGGTAATTTTTTCTTGGACAAATTTGGGTAGTTTTTTCATAGAAACAGCAAAAGACACTTTCCTGTCACAAAGGCCACCCCCTTGCCAAATTTCAAGTCTCTGCTCCAAAGCTTGGAGACATTAGCGCTTTTAAAAATAACATTCCTACAACCACTTCACTAACATGGGCAAGACAACATATTTTTTCCTTATCCTGTTCTCGGAAACAGCTGAATTATTTTTGCTGAAAGTTTCCCCCAAAGAGTTCAGCCACAGGCAGACACCCAGTGTGGAAAACTTCAGCCAAAGGGTTTCAGTTTGGCAAGGTTATAAACAACAGAAAATAGGGTCTTACAAATGAAAAGTTGTGGGCAACTTTAACTGTAGGGAGGGCTACCTGCACCATCTAAAATGGTTATTTTTTCAGTCACCTTTTTCAAGCACATTTTTAAAATAGGGTTTTTTTCTGTTTGAGTCCTTTCTCCCGCTTTAAAAATAGCTTTTAGTAGGAGACAGCCTTAGCCAATGTTAGGATCTTCAAGTGCCTGCCAATTTGAGCATTCTCTCCCTCCAGCTTGAAGTACAGAGCAGCACTGTTTTTTGCCCCGTCACCTCTAGATGTATTGTTCTTAAGCCTCCCTACTTGGAGCAACTTACTGGGGTGATAACGTTCATGGCCAATAGCATCCCCAGGCTTTTGATTTACAAATGGGTAAGTTGGATACTTTTAGAGAGAGATTTTTTTTACTCTCAGGGATTCTGAAATGTCTGGTAATGCAGACATAGCTGGACAAGATGTTCAAAAGTGGGTACCTAAAGCTAGGCTCCTAAAGCCATATTTAGAAACCTAAATAAGTGCCCCAATTTTCAAAAGTACTGAGCACCTAACAGTTCCCTCTGAGGTTAAAGTGCATGATGGGAAGTCAGCGCATCTGATAACCAAGCCACTGATCTAGGTACATAGAATCATCTGGTTAGAAGGCACCACAAAAGTAATCTAGTCTAACCCCCTGTCAAGATGCAGGATTTGTTGTGTCTAAACCAGGGGTGGGCAAACTACAGCCTGGGGGCCGCATCCGTCCCTTCAGATGTTTTAATCTGGCCCTTAAGCTCCTGACGGGGAGCGGGGTCCGGGGCTTGCCCTGCTCTGCATGTGCCATGGCGCTGTGAGGCTCCCGGAAGCAGCAGCATGTTCTGCCTCCTGTTCCTACGTGTCGTGGCAGCCAGGGGGCTCCGCACGCTGCCCCTGTCCCAAGCGCCGCCCCTGCAGCTCCCATTGGCTGGGAACCGTGAGCATTCATGGCCTGCCATACAATTTTCATACCCAGATGTGGCACTCGAGCCAAAAAGTTTGCCCACCCCTGGGCTAAACCATCCAAGACAGATGGCTATGGAGCCTCCTTTTGAAAACCTCCAGTGAAGGAGCTTCCACAACCTCCCTAGGCATCTGTTTCACTGTCCTACTGTTCTTACAGTTAGGAAGTTTTTCCTGAGATTTAATCTAAATCTGCCATGCGTAGTTTGAACCCATTGCCTCTTGTCCTGCCCTCTGTGGCAAGAGAGAACAATTTTTCTCCATTTTTTATGGTAGCCTTTCAAGTATTTGAAGACGGCTATCATGTCTGTCCTTAGTATCCTCTTTTCCATTAGCAGCTAACTTCTGTTTTTGAACATGTTGGCCAGTAATACAGCACAGAGTTTTTCTATCTTCATTGAACTCTCTACTAGCAACCCAACCTATTCCCATGGAGAATATAATAGAGAGAAAAACACCAGAGGAAGTCAGTGAGGGTGCTAACGGTTGTCCTGTACTGTGGCACATGTGAACATACACAGTACTGTTAAAGACAAGCTGACAAGTGTCTTCCCAGCTTGTATTCTTTCAGGGCAGGGACTTGTGTGCTCATGCAGCATCTAGCCCAGTGGGGCTCTGATCCTGGTTTAGGCCACTGGGTGCTCCCACACTACAAATAATGAAGAAGAAAAATGAGGGAGGCTGGTGGCAAGAGGTGTGTACGAGAAGCAAGTTCAATATTGAAGCTTTCCTGCCAGGCTTAGGTGGTAGAAGTGCATGGGCTCTGTATTCGTACAGTGAGCTGTTACTTGTAAAGCTATACCAAAACAAATGCTCTGTTTCTGAAAGCCTCTTACTATTAGAAGGGAATCTGGGTTTTTAATTCCTGCAGTAGGTTTTTAAATCAAAACCAGTTCCATTATCTTTTTCTTTTCCTTTCCTTTTTTTTTTTTTTAACCCTCAAGCGACTGTCTAGTGTTTCAGAGGGGAATCGGAATCTGCTTCCATTTATCCCATGTGTTTCTTCTAAATTAGTCATTGGTACCTGCCCCCTCCACCATTTTCCATGTGATGGAGCAGATCCAATTATTACCACCAAGCTATTTAAAGAAGGAGCAACAAAGCCAGGGAGAATAGGAATACATCTCAGGCCCTATCTGAACTTAGTTTCTTCTCTAGAATGAGTGTAGTAATCCCGGTGGTGCTACTCTTTGCATGAAACTTTCTAGTGCTGTGTCTGGGGGTCAGTGCCCTCTGTGTTTGGTCAATATCTAGTCTACTGATTTTGTTGGAAGAACTTTGGAAAAAACCAAGGATTTAAATCCTGTGGCATAGTGTCATGAATCTGGGCACAAACCATGGACCTCCAGGTTGCCACCGTCCTGTGATAGCAGGATCAGCTATCCAATCTGCTCCCAAGCCCTAAATCCCCTATTGCTTGAGACCAAGAAGCATTCAGTTGATGTCAGTGAAGCTAGGCCGATTTAAATTATCTGAGGATCTGGCCCAGGGTCTCCGATGCAGTGTTTAATTTGAGAAGGAAGAAGTGCCGGGGCTCAAGCATAACAAAATGGCGTCCACCATACAGGCAAGGTCATGCCGCATGGAGAATGCCATTTTGTAGAACAAAATGGTATCACCCGCACAGCATGACCTCGCACTCACAGTATATACAAGGTCATGACTTGCACGCAGGTGTAGAATTGCACGCCTTATTAAATGCCACTGGCGAAAGAGGCACGCGGGCTGTGCCCTAGCATGAAAAGAGGTGCCAGGGCTAAGCCCCAGTACAAATTAAGCTCTGCGCCTATGCCCATTTCCAGTAATAACTTGGGCTGGATTCAAGCTGGCGACTTAGAAATTAAAATCTTCCTATCCCAGAGCCATCTATTTCCCCAGTTTATGACTTTTGAAATCTCATGACACCCATATTCCATATTACTCACTCTGGGTAAAATTCACCCTCAGGGCAGAGGATCAGCACAAGGTCTGTATATTATTTAAATCCCATTTAAATCCTCAGCGTAGACCCTTACTAAAGGATGAATTTCATCTCCTGAGAACATTGGAAAATGGAATATATTGCATGTCCAAATGCCTTCTGGCTTTCTGCTGATATTCATCTCTCCATAATGCCTTTCTCAGTGGTAATTACCAAGATTCTGGCAAAACAAAACAAAGTTTCTTTGTTTTATAATAATCTCTTCCCTACTGCTGCTTGATTCATTCAGTTACTCCTCAGTCTAGGGTCTTGTGATGTCAAAATGACTTTCACAGTCACTGGATTGTGTTTGAATGAATCTGAGAGAAAGAGGAAGCTGATTAGAAAGGAAATAGCTTCTGTTTACATAAGTATACTGGTAATCAGCAGAAAATAGTTACAGAAAAGGACAGTTTTCACTGTGATTTTATAAAATTGTATATATTTAGCTTGCTGGAGTGGTGTGCTGTAGCTGCTTTTCTCTTTGACAAGACTTACAGAAACCTGGCATTACTGTTAAACCATTCAGTTCTGAAAAGAAAGAAGGCAAGAGAAAAAGTTAAAGATTTTCCTTCTTTCAGCAGGTGATTTATCTAGAACATTTGTCTGTAATTTAACCACTATAGCCTGTGCACTGTGATACTCCAGCTGGAGTTACCACTGCATCACTTAATTAATTTTAAATCTCCATAGCATGGACTGACCTAAATTATATTTTATTTTATTTATTTATTCATATTTTATTTCAGCAGTCAGATGGCCAGTAACATTAACCTTTTCTTCCTTACCTGCACTCTCTCTGTCCCATTCAGTCAGACCAATAGATCAGTTCATAGACCAACCAATTGTACTCATTTTGAAACTCTCTGGAAAACTTTTGTCTCCACATAACCACCTGTGGCGGAACATGTGGGGTTAGATCCATAGCTGGTGGTAAGTCAGCATTGCTGCATTGACTTCAACAAAGCTATCTTGGTTTACACCAGCTGAGGATCTGGTCTGTGGTGTCCTGAACCATGCTTGCTTCTGCAGCTGTCATGACTTTCTTCTTCTTAAATACTATACAGTGGAAAATCCTTATAAGACTAACATATTTTCAGACGTATTACGCTTTCAAGTAGAGAAGCCTGGAAAACTGGGATTTTTCTTGAAACATTTTTTGTAGGAAAAAAATCCCCTTTTGAAATTTTCCCAATGGGAAATTCCAAAAATATGTGAGAGTGGGGTGTTTTTGTTTTTCACTTTCCCACCCTTCCTTGCTGTTTCTCAACTTTTTCCAGTGAGAGGGAAACACTTTTTTTCTTGTTTAAAACCATATTTTCAAGTGTTAACGCTTCAACACGCTATTAGTTTTCCAACTGACAAAAGTCTAAAAACTGTCAGAAAGTGGGAGGGAGAAGTAGGTTTTACCTGGTCATTTCAAAACCAAATATTCTGAAGGAAAAAAAATCCCCCAACATGCTTTTGGGAAATGAAAAACTTAATCAAAACAATCCCCCCTCCACACACACACACACACACACACACACACACACACACACACATACACTTTTGACAAACACTATTTTCCGGTGGTTTTTTTTTTTTAAAATAATGCAGCCAGTTTTACTTACCAATGTTGCATTATCTGTTGTTCACAAAAATCTAGATTTTTGTAAAAACAAAAACAAAAGAAATCGTTTTTCTGCTGCAGATACACAGGGCCAGATCCTTATCCTTAGTTATATGTAGTTCCATATAACTTGGATAAAGATTTACATTGCCTGAGGATCTGGTCCTGGTCTATCTATACAGTGTTGTCCTAGGGACTGCTCCCTTTCTAACCCAGGCTGGCATAAAAATGTCACCAGCTAAACCATAGCACAGACGAGATGTGACCTCTCCCACCTCACTAGGTGAGGTCTACTGCACTCATTTTTCCTTAGTGAGGTGGGAAATGAGAGAGGCTTCAAAGTCTACCTGGGTAATTTAACTACTGCTAAATTTGGACAATCTCCCATCTCTACACTATAGACTTCTGCTGGAACAGCTAGGTTGGTCAGAGGTGCGAAGCTTTGTGATGCCTGACTGTCATAGTTGTGTTGCCAAAAGCCCTGAGTGGAGGTGCAGTTAGGCCAGCAAAGTAGTGCTTTTACTGTGTAGTTTATTTTGCTTGGGGTGCGGATGTGGAATTGGAACAAAATATACCGGAAAAAGCAGTATCCAGGGATAGCTTGCAGGTGAAGTGTCCTATGTAGTCCTGGCCCTTGAGGCAATGTTAACCTGATCTGATAATGCCCGCTGCTTTCTCACTCCACCCTTCCTGTTGATGCATCCGATGAAGTGAGCTGTAGCTCACGAAAGCTTATGCTCAAATAAATTGGTTAGTCTCTAAGGTGCCACAAGTACTCCTTTTCTTTTTGCGACTATGTTTATGTACAGCGCCTAGCACCATGGGTCACCATTCTCATTTGGGGACATTGGGTGTTACTGCAATACAAATAACAAAGAATTACATAGTACTTCCTGTAAAGAGGTAAGGATTATACTGTGGGGCTGATAGTGGGCAACATTTTCTAAAGAGAGTTAGGAACCTAAATCCCTTTGAAAATCAATGAACTGAGCTGCTTTTGAAAATTTTGCCCACTGTAAAATGCAATCTTTCACCTCTTCATCACTCATTTATTGCTTTCCCTGTTCAGTAGTGATGACGTGTTACGGGTGCCAGCTGTTCTGTGGCCTGTATGTAACGAGTCAGTGATTTCAGCCCTCTTCCCAGTGGGAAAGTGTCCACAGCCATGGCCTCTGACTTGCATGTTCATTTGCCGTCTGACAGAGAGGCTAAGGAGCGAATAGGCCTGAGGACTGAAGTACTTTCTTACCCCTCCAGAACAGGTTGAATTACATTGCAGGGCTGGGGGCAGGAGGGGAAGCTGCTACTGTCTGTACTGTGGATAAACTATGGACTTCTAGGGTTTTCTGTCTGGCACCTTGCAGCAACACAGATCCTGGGATTAGAGCATCTCATTATAAATGACTGCCAATGTCACATCAACAGACCCCAGTCTTCGGCAGGCGGGATCGAAGCTGGGATCTCTGGAGCTAAATGCATGAGCCTCTACTGCATGAGCTAAAAGCCACAAGGCTCTTAGCTAAGGCTGTAGCGGACTCGTTAATCTCTAAATGGTCTCAGTGCCACTAGAGGGGACAGAACACCATACCCAGGAGGTGTGTGGGTTCCACATACACTTTTGATTTGCCTTTTCACAAACTGAATATGTCCTGCGCAGGAGGGACCCTGGCAAATGAGTTCCTGACAGAAGAAGAGCTGTATATTCGTTGGTTGCAGATTGTGACGTTCCTTCCTGTGATGTCCTTCAGCACTCCGCCATGGGTCTGCTGTGACAAATGGGTACGTACTCTCCACGTACTACACCAACGCATGCTCCCTGATGCACACAGGACAGCTAAACTGCCCTGTAGCACCTTTCATCCAAAGATCACAACAGAGCTTTATAACGCCCCCGTGAGGCTGGTATTACTCTCTCTTTTTTACAGGTGAACAAGCTGAGGCACAGAGATGTTTAAGGCCAAAAGGTTCAGAATTCAGAGTTTAAAAAAAATAATAAAAATCATTAATACAAGCTCCCCCGACACAATCTGAAGAATGGATTTTCATTTCTGTTCAGTGTTTCTAAATTGGAAACATTAAGTAATCCCAAAGTAACAGGAACAAATAACCAATAAGAAGTCAGGCTCCTAAATCCATAGATTCCTAAACAAGTGTGGGTGGATTTTCAATAATGCTGAGAACCTTCATCTCCCACTGAAATCAACAAACCTGGGCTCAGTCAGATCAGTGAAGGAAGTGAATTCCAGGACAAGAGCAGTTCAGTGCGAACACCCTGCTTCTGGAACCCCAGATGTTTATATCTAGGGTCTGTTGGCTCAAGTGTTTCAGCTGTTCTAGAAAGCCATGGCACTTCCTGTAATATAGTGCCCATGGCTAAACTTGCTCAACAGGTTAGCAAACTACTTTCTGCCCCAGCTGTTGCTTCTGAGAGGTTCTCAAGAGCAGTTCAGAACAGGACACATTGCGGTTAACCAGTCTAGAAGTCAGAAAGATATGAACAACAATGCAAGGTCTGTGTTTGAGAGAAATACCTTACCTAAAGGAGATAGAGAATGCCTTTTGGGCTACCAGTGCCACCTGAGATTCCAGGAGCAATCAGGCAACCTAAATCACCATCAAATTGTTCACCACTAAAGGCTTGGCTACACTTGCAAGTTAGAGCGCATTAAATCAGCCCCGGGTGCCCTAACTCCTGAGGTGTCCACACTGGCAAGGCACTTAGAGCGCCTGGACTCTGCAGCTGGAGGGCTCCTGGTAATCTACCTCCACCAGAAGCATAAAGCTTGCTGTGCCCCGGCTGAAACGCCCAGGTGTCAGTGTGGTTGATGTGTTGCATTACTGCACTGTGATTGGCCTCTGGAAACATCTCATAATCTCCTGAAGTCAAGTGGCCACTCTGGTCATTGTTTTGAACTCAGCTGCAGGCATGTGGATATCCCCTTTCAAAGCTCCGTTTCTGACAGCCGGCTGCTTATCTGCTCCGGGACAAAGCAACCCATTACTGTGGAATGCTGCTGCTGTGAGTGTGTGTGAGAGAGAGAGGCGGGGCGAGGGGGAAGGCGGTCTGCTGCTGTCTGAACTTACAAGACAGCATGCTGACACACTGCCCCCCAAAACACACTGTCTCTCCCCCCACGTACACACAACACACTCCCTGTCACACTCCACCCCCACCCTCATTTGAAAAGAACGCTGCAGCCACTTGCACACTGGGATAGCTACCACAATGCACTGCTCTCTGTGGCATTGCAAGAGCTGCTAATGTGGTCACACCACTGCGCTTGCAGCTGACAGTGTAAACACACGGCAGCGTTTTCCCTGCTGCTGTCTCCGAAGGCTGGTTTAACTCCCAGCACTCTACATCTGCAAGTGTAGCCAAGCCCTTGGACAAACACTAGCGAATACCCCTGAACTGTAGGAAGCAAACCACACCTACTGGACTGGCAAGGTCCTTTCCCCAATCTATGGGCACTGCTATCTTGTCTGGGTTAAGCTGTAGCCAGGTCACTCTCATCCAACCCTCAATAACAACAAAGCAGTGATAAGTGACACTCCCCGCCGTTCAGGTCTGATGAAAGTGATACCTAGAGCTGTGTACTATCAACGTACTGATGACACTGTTGCCCGTGAAGTCATGCTATCTTTCCCAGCAGTTCCACATACACATAGAAGAAGAGTGGTGGTAGAACAGAACACCGCAGAACTGCGCTCCTGACTTTCCTTGAAGCAAATAAGTGCCTGGGAGATAATGCACTTCCAGTGCTCCCCAGTTTAGCATGGTGGTGGATCACCCCTGAAGAGCTGACTTTCCACCAAGATGATTGCACTTCAAGGGAACACTCTGCCGAACATTCAGAAGCAGAAATGACAGTCAGAGAAACAGGGTGTCCTTCTGTATGCACATCTCCCTGCTGCCTCTGAAACAGCAAGTATCTAGAATAGAATCAAGCAGGCTGATCTTGGACATGGAGCTGAGGGAGACTATAAGGGGGAAATGATTCGTGGAAATTCAGGGTGGGAGAGTGAGTGCTTAAATCACACCCTCTACTTGAGTAGCAGAGGGTTAATCATTTATGCGTTAGAAGAGATGAATCCAAAGGGGATATTACCAATACACACAGCTCCTAGTGGAGTTCATAGCTACAGCTATTATCAATCTATCACAGCTGTTTGCACATGATTGTCTGGTGTGTCTATTGATCATTCTGCTAGGATTTACTGTGTCTGCTTTTCTGGGCAACTACTCTTTTCCTCCAGAAATACACAAGTAGGCTTAAAAGTCTCATTTTTCTGCTCTTATATTGCCATCTATTAAGTGAGAGAATATGCTAAATTCTTCTCCTCAGGTACTGAATCTCACTAGGCAATACATACAGAGGCATCAAGATTTTGTTGTCCCGCTCATTGTAAAATTCAGCAAGGAATGGCTCTCCTGGGGGTATCCCATCTTCCGGCCGCTGTGGTGGCTCAGCCCTAATGACCCAGTCACCTTCACTATAGATGACGAATTCCTCATTGGAGACGAGGTAAGAAACATCGAGATTTGGGTACTAATTGCACGCAGCAATATTTAAGATTATCATTAAGACCAGGTACCCCCTGATGCCTGCACTTCACTCCCGACCCATCTTTACTGAATGCTCCAAATTAAATGCCATTCCTGTGTTAGAAACATAGGAACTGATCCAAAGCCCAATGAAGTCCATGGAAAGACTCCCATTGACTTGAGTGGGCTTTGGGTTAAGCCTACAGACATTAAAGAGGGAAAAGACCAATTAAGTCATTGGCACTTATTCAAACCTGGAGGCCAATGGAAGATTTCCCCCTATATTCTCTAGTGCTTTCCTCGGTCTAATTTTAAATGGCTCTGGTGAGTGAGCTTCCACCACATCCCTGGGGAGGCTCTTCCACAGCCTATCAGATTTTACTGCCAGTTGTTTCCTGGTAGTTGACCTAATTTTTTTCTCTTGAGTTTCATCCCGTTACTCCTAGTTATGGGCCCTTTGCCCACCCTAAACAACACTTTTTCCTTTTGACATTTATATCATCCAAATACTTGCACTCGTGATCAGATCCCAACCTTTGTTATCTCTCTGCCAAGCTAAGCATAGTTAGCTTTTAAAATCTTTCCTCATAAGTCAGAGGCTTCAGCCCCTTCGTCATTTTTGTTGCACTTCTCTGAATTCCCTCCAATTGCCCTACCTTTGGAGAGCTTGGCAAAGACTACACAAGAATAATTTTGATTTATGGGATGTTCTCTGAAGTCTCCTCTAACCCCTGCAGCATCAGTATTTCACTGCTGTGTTTACAACGCTGCCACTTATAGCACTGGTATAAAAGACAGGAATTTCCAACTATCTGAAACTTCATTCATCTCCTCTGCCCATTCATTTTCCTTAATGACCCTTACCAGTCCAGTTGCGGAAAATCATTGGTTTGTTACTGTAGGATCCTCTATACATGTGCACTGGTTTGTTTCTCATAGGGCTGGTTGTGAGCACTAGCAGAGGCCCTCTTGGTTGCGTGTGGGAGCAGGGCTGTGTGCTTGCCTATTGTTATAGGCTTTCTCTGGAGCACTGAGCTGTGTGCATCTAGTTTATTATTGTAAGGTTAATCAGGTGTTTATTGGCTCTTCTAATTTTGATGAGGAGCTGAGAATTTACAAAAAAGATTGAAACTTGGAAATCAAAATAAATATTAGGTGCAATGTTGGCTACTGGATGATGCCCCCATAGCTATGTGTGTTTCCATTACTGAAAAGAGAGCACACAGCATTGCAGTTTATAATGCATTTCTTGATTACACATAGACTATTCGGTTGTTTGTTTAACCAATTACTTTTTTTCTGCCAATTTTTCTGTTCTATTTCCATGCAAAAGGCAGATGAGAGGCAAAAAGCTGAGAGCCAGGAATTCCTAAAATCTGATCCCAGCTCTGTCACTGACTTTCTGTAGTCTTGGACAAGTCACATAACCTTTGTTTCAGTTTCCCCATTTGTAAAGTGGGGTAAGAATAATAATATTCAGACATTTCACTGGCATTCGTTAATGTTTTTGAAAATGAAAAGCACTGAGTCAATTTTCAGCTAATCAAAATGTCAAAAAATTTCAGTTTCAGTTGAATGAAACATTTTGTTGTGACAAAATCAAAATGGTTTTGATGTTTTTAGTAAAAATTAGAGAAAAATTTGAAGCAAAAATTGTTTAAAACTGAAAAAATGGAAACGTTTTGATTTTAAAAAAAAATTTTTTTCAGCCAAAACAATTCAGTCAAACTGACATGAATTCATTAAACATTGTAGCCCAAATATGCATTTTTCACTGAAAAAAAGGTATCAGCTGAAAAATTTTGCCCAGGTATGGTCATGATGTGAAGGAAAACTGAGATTGCCTGGTGTATCCGCACAGGCTGAGGTCTATGCCCTGCTGAAGGGATTAAAGCCTGTAGACCAGGGGTTCTCAAACTTTTATACTGGTGACCCTTTTCACACAGCAAGCCTCTGAGTGCGACACCCCCTTATAAATTAAAAACACTTTTTTATCTATTTAACACCATTATAAATGCTGGAGGCAAAGCGGGGTTTAGGGTGGAGGCTGACAGCTTGTGACCCCCCATGTAATAACCTTGTGACCCCCTGAGGGGTCCCGACCTGCAGCTTGACAACCCCTGCTGTAGATAAACAGGCTGGTGAACTTGCTTGAGGCTATTTTTGACCCCCTAGATGCTCATATATAAAGCCATTTCAGCATTAAAGAGCAGTTAACATTCTTACTCATTTTCTAGTAGAGTTTCAAACTCAGCTGATATCTAATTAAGTTGCCTGGGAGCTTTTTTTATTTGATCATATCAAGATTAATTTAAATGTCTAAATATTTTTGTGAATTTGGAATATTCACACATTGATCTTGGCTTTTATAGCTTTGAGTTTATTGACTATCTGCCTCTGCAGTTTATCTCTTTCATTGCATTAAAACTCACTAAGTGTTCACTTAGCATATAAATGGTGTGAAATTTAGCATCTAGTTATGGCCTTATTAAATCTAGAATGTATGCTCAAAGAGCAATTGATGATTCATTTAAAACTTTGAAAAACTTATTTCTAATATATATCAGCTTTGATATTGTATATTTTCGTTATCTCTTCTCTAACTCTTGATTATGAGAAAAATTGCATAAAAACCGAGGATCATGGTGGTTTAAGATTTCATTTGCAGTTTATTCCCTGAAGTCTGAATCTTCTGTTGGGACATCACATTCATCTCCACAGCAGTGCATTGTGATGTCACAAACAGAATGATGATTTCAGTTTCAAAACCAATCCAAAATACGCCATGTGTCAGTTCCTTAGTAGGGTTTTGCCAAAAGTAGCTTTGATTTGAAGGGTTTTAAAATGGGCAGTGGAAATTTTAATGCCTGATTTTTAAAAATGAATATCGTTCTGGAGACTAACAGTCATCTGGGCCAAAGTTTTCAAAAGTGACTAAAGATTTGGGGTGCTTTGGTTTTGGGTGCCCAACTTGTAGCCTGATCTATGGATTGTGTATTAATTATACTGATTACTTAGGAATTCCCAGGTATTACTCTGAGGTTTGACAGGTTCTTGTCCCAAGATTGGGCCCAGTATTATTAAAATTACTGTTCAGTTGGGAATCCTGATGTGCACTGTTGCAACACTCACACTTTAGGAACCTTCTGTCTTTGTAATAGTTTATTAATACATTTAGCAAAGTTGCAAGCACTCTAACCCAGCAAGGTAGATGGAGATAATAGAGAATGTACATCTGAACATCCATATACTCACACCATCCCTTGCAAAACAACCTGAAATGTTAACCAATATCTTCCTCACCATCCATCACCTTCCTCATCCTCACCGGTGGCCATCATCCTGGCACCTCCCAAGGGCTACGTCTCTCTCTCCCTCTGCACACAGGCTGGGCTACAACCTTTTTAATATGCTGTGCTGACACCACTTCCTTATTTGTATTTCCTTGCTCTACTAATGTTGGGGAGCCCTTCTCCTACAGGCGAGTATATTAATGATCTCAAATTATTATCATATATGTCAGTTCGTTGCCATGGCCCTCTTGTGGTCAGACATCTGCAGATGTTCCTATCTAAAATATCCCAAAGCTGGTGTTAGCTCATCTTCCTGTGGTTGCCGGTGTCATTATGTACAAACTTCCCCCTTAAACACTCTATTCCCCAAAACTTAGGAGTGACCATTGGGCCATTTATCTGTGCCAAAATTCATAGGCCTTAAGCCTTATGCTAACTGCTGGAGCCAGTGTCTTACAGGACACAGGCCTGCGCTGTAGGTTCCTTGCATTACTGCTAAACCTGAGACACCTTAAAGTGGCCTAAGGCTCAGAAAGTGTTAGGCATCCATCCAGAGATGTATTCAGGCAATTTGGGATTCTAGGCACACCAGGACATGCAACCCATTGTGGCCCTGCCTCTTAGGGTTGCCAGCTTTCTACTTACACAAAATCGAGCACCTTTGCCCTTCCCCTCCCCCGAAGCCCCACCCATGCTCAACCCCTTCTCGTAGGCCCCGCCCCCACTCCACACACACACACCATCGCTCGCTCTTCCCACCCTCGCTCACTCGCTCATTTTCACCAGGCTGGCTCAGGGGGCTGGGATGCGGGAGGAGGTGAGGGCTCTGGCTGGGGATGTGAGCTCCGGGGTGAGGCCGGAAATAAGGGGTTAAGGGTGTAGGAGGAGGCTCTAGGCTGAGGCAGTGGGTTGGCATGAGAGTCGGGGTGAGGGCTCCGGCTGGGGGTGCAGGCTGTGGGGTGGGGCCAGGGATGAGGGGTTTGGGTGCTGAAGGAGGCTCTGGGCTGGGGGGTGGAGCCAAGGGGTTTGGAGTATTGGAGGGGGCTCCAGGCTGAGGCAGGGGGTTGGGCTGTGGAAGGAGGTATGGGCTCTGGGCCGAGGGTGCGGGTTCCAGGGTGGGGCCAGAAATGAGGGGTTCAGGGTGTGGGAGGTGGCTCTGGGCTGGGGCAGGGAGCTGGTGGTGTAGATTCTGGGGTGGGGCTGGGGATGAGAGGGTTTGGGGTGCAGGAGGGTGCTCTGGGCTGGGGATGAGGGGTTTGGAGGGTGGATCAGGGCTGGGGCAGGGGGTTAGGGTGCGGGGGGAGGGCTCTGGGGTGGGGAACCTTTTTTCTGTCATGGGCCATTGACCCACAGAAAAAAATCAATCATGGGCCACTCACTCACCCATGGAGGGGCGGTGGGGGGCGGGAGCATGGAGGCTCGCGGCATCCCCCCGCAGCAGGACAATCCAGTGCAGCAGCTCCTGTCCTGTGGCGGGGTGCTGCGGGCCGGATGAAATTAACCATGGGGCTGGATCTGGCCCACGCCTAGGTTCCCCACCCCTGCTACGCATGGGAGCCGGAGGGGGAGACATGCTGGCTGCTTCCCAAAAGCCACGTGAAGTGCGGCGCTGCCAATCAGACAGTCAATGGCCCAGTCTGCAATGCTGACCAGAGCCCCCAGGATCCCTTTTCAACCAGTATTCCAGTCCAAAACTGGACACCTGGTCACCCTACAGCCCCTGCACCATAGTGGAGGCTGGTGGCAGGGACCCCTCACATCCCAGAGAGTCAGTGCAGCAGAATGGGACCCCCATACCCCCCTGCCACCAAGCAGCAGCAGGGATTACTTCTTCCCTCTGAAGTGGCAGCAGGGTGTCCCTCAGCCCATAACCTAACAGCTGAAGTGTATCTGCTTCGGTGGGTGGGCCAGGCCTACTACACTTTTCTCCTGTCACCTCACATAAACAGAGTCTTCTGCTGGGGTGGTCTTGGCAGGGACCATCAGGACATTGGACCTCAGAGTTCACACCCCTTTGAGATGCATGGGACAGTTCACATCTCTGAGTCATTATTTCAGGCTCTCTGCAGACTCGGGCAGACGTCACTAGGCCAATTTTCAATTTTTTCGTTACAGCCATAAGGGCTAGAGATTTTTTTTAAAATAAAAGCTTAGAATCTGAGGTCATCGCATGACTCCAGGTGCTGGGACCCTATGTGTGGCCCTATCATGCCTATGCTCTAATCCAGCCCTATGTTTGCCCTCTGAAAATCATATCCTTTCAAGAGGTCTCAAGCTGGGCACCCAAAATATCACTAGTCTCTTTTAAAAATCTTGGCCTCAGGTACTAGCATTTGGACCTGCAGTTAACTGTAAGCACAAGTAATTTGGGTTAGAGAAGTGCGTTTGCCAAAATTGAGACTTTTTAAAATCAGGCTCTGTGTGGGCACATGGGTCATGTTTTAGGGATGATACAGGATAATGTATGTCAGAGATGAGCAATTTTCGAGTGTGGGATGGAGCAAACTCTTTAAGGATAGCAAGTACATTTCTGTGTCTTTTGATAGTCTTATGGCAAGCATTCTTATCCCTCCTCTCCTGCACTCACACAGCTGCACCTTGGGATTTCTCTCATTTTGCCTGTCCCTAATGTAGCCCCTAAGTGGTTTTCCGCTTCTGATTTCCTGCTCGATACCATGTGCCATTTTCTATACCATGTATTTTGTCTGCTCGCCAAAGCCAGCAGTCCCAATATTTTCAGTCTGTCCTCATATGGAGAGCTCTCCATTCATCGAACCATTTTCATTGCCTTGTCCTTTTCATCCTTTGGAAATATCATTCGAGCAATACTGCCAACGTCACGGTGACTGTCAACCCAGTCACAGGTTGCTACACAAGTTGAAGTGCCTGAGAGCTGATTTTTCCTTAATCTCCACTCGATCTTTGGGAGTTTTAACTGTCTTTGGCAGAGCAGGACATACCGCAAGTTGCTCAGCATGGCCACGTTCCATCTTTGAGCTTTACTTTTTCTGCTTAAGACATAAAGACTCAACCCTGCAGCTGCAATCTTTGCTCCATGCACATATCCCTGTTCCCTCACAGTTTACCACCAGCTGTGAGGCACAAGATTTTGCCTCCTTGGCAGAGTCAGACACAAACCATAGTTCCAGATTCATACGTGCGTCAGTTTTCAGCTCAAGTTTTTCCTCTATAATGGTCCAAAAATGAACACTGAATCCAATTCCCTTTGACATCAGAGCTGGAGTTTGAACCTCCACTAGCTCGTGTGAGGAAGAGTGATCTTGTGGTTAAGCTTCTGCACCAGTATTCAGGAGACCTGGTTCAGTTCCAAGCTCTGCAACAGACTTCTTGTGTGACCTTGGGCAAGTCCCCATGTCTTTTTCATGCCTCAATAGGTAAAACAATGAGGCTTCCTTTTCCCCACCTTTTTCTGCTTTGTTTAGGACTTCCTAGCCTGTCCCTATCCTACCTATCATTTTCCATTCAGTATTAAGACATAGACTCCTGCCTTCAACTGGCCCCACTGCCCACTTGTTACATTTTCAAACAAGCTCCTTTGTGCTTTCTCCCACGTTGCCCCTCATGCTTGGGAGGCATTCCCCAGAGACATTCACCAGGCTACCTCATTAGCCACCTTCCAATTCTTCCGTAAAACTCTCCTTTTTCATGATGCCTACAAAAAAACATGACAGTGGTTGGGCTGCTGATGTGCTGAGACCATTGCCTTAATCTTGTCTCCTTGTACTCCCGTCTCTCTGTCTCCATCTGTCGTCTCATGTCTTATGCTTAGATTAATAGCTTCATGAGGCAGAGACTGTCTTTGTGTTCTATGCCTGTACAACACCTAGCACAAAGGTGCCCTGGTCCATGACTAGGTCTCCAAGGCACTGTGGTAATACAAATAGTAACTAATAATAATATTTAGATTATCTGTTTTTCAGGACAGGAACTCTCTCACTATATGTGTGTGCAGCACCTATCGGAATGGGGCCCTGATTTTGACTGGGACTTCCAGGCCCTACTGTAATAGACATACTTAACAATGAGTGGATCCAGGATTTTGGTTCAAAGAGCGCCACCTCTTCTCCCCCCACAAATCACCTCTCCCCCATTCAGGGTGGGGAAATTTCAGTATGCAAGATCAAAGCCCAGAAGACAGCTTTAAAAGATGGTATTCTTTGGAGAGCCACATGTTTCCACATGTGGCCTTTCACCCGCAGGCACCCTGTCCAGCCCATTCCTTAGGTCCCAGGTTCACTGGTGCCCTAGTGAGTTGTCCAGCAACAACCTTAAAGCCACGTCTGCTACAGATCCAGAAAGAATGAGGAGTACGTACTCCTCATTCTTTCTGCTGATACAGACTAACATGGCTACCACTCTGAAACCTGTCACCATACAGATTCAGAGTTAGTTTCAACAAATGGATTGCTACTGAACATAATGGTTGTATCTGTGAGCTGGTACTCACTGTGCCACAGGACAGAGAGATGGTGTCCAGGTCAGGGCTTCATCTGTCCTGCCAGGCGTGCTGGGCTGCACCTGAGCAACGGGACTCTCCGCTTTGTCAGACATGCCGAGCTACATCCGGCAATGCCACGCGCTGTGCACCGGCACCTACTCAGTACACCTGGAAAACACCTGCACTGGTCAGTGTGTTGAGATGCATTTGGGTGACAACATCCACAGTGCTGCCAAATATACAGGGCTAGATCTGGGTAAGTAGCCCGCTATGCCAACTGGACAGGCCAAGCTGTTTCTGAGCAATGCCACCCACTTTTCTGCCAGATCCATTGGGTTCGTTTGGCTGACGGCACCTCACGGGCATGGTCTGCCTCTGGATGATGCCACTTGCTTTGCTGCTGGACACCGCTACTGGGCCAAGCTGTTTCCAGGCAATGTCCCTCATTGTACTGCCAAACAGATGGCTTACTTGGGTAACGGTGCCTGCTGGACTGCGTCTGTGTGACGTATCCCACCACGCTGTCAGATGTGCATCCGCAAGACTCCATCGGCTGGGCCGCCAGACTTACCTGGTCCACATTCGTACTATGCTGCTGCCACGCGTGCCAGACTGAGTCTAGGCTTGGTGCCCGTTGTGCTGCTGAGCACATCTGGGGAACAGCACCCCGGTGGCGGCCAGATGTGCTAGACGGAGGATAGACAATGTCACTCACTGCACTGTCAAACTGTGTCTCTGTGATGGCACGCGCTGTGCTGTTAGGCATGCTGGGATGAGTCTGAGTGACAGTACCAGCTTGCATTGCCAGAGGCACTGGGCCATTTCCTGATATTCCCTTGACACCACGAGCAGCAAAGCAGTCACCAGTAGCTGAGGGGTTAAACAGCCAGCAGAGCAAAGCGAGTCGGAATGCAGCTTGCCCCAGCTCCAGTTGCTGTCTGGGTGCCTGGGTGAAAGGAGAACAACACATGTGTGTCAGGGAGAGAAGTATAAACATTTAAATTGAAAACATATTTTATTATCTGTGTTTATTATTTGATCTTGAAATCTGTGGGCTAGGTGGGCTTTTTTGGCTGCGTCGGGGCTGACTATCATATATCAGCAGTCTGGGAATTATGCCGGGGCTCAGCTCCAACAGTTCACAGAAGGACCGTGGGGATGGGAGGTCAAACTGGATGAAACAGGCACCCCGTACTCCACCCCCTATTTCTGACAGGTGAGTTCCAACACTGCAAGCCCAATCCTGCTCACTCACAAATCACTGATAAAACTCCCATTTTCAGTAGGGGGCCATGTGTTTTTATACTGGACCAGTGCCCCAGTAAGATGTTTTCATGCAGCTGGAGTAACAGTCTTTTTGATTAGAGGAAAGAGCAGGACCCTGACCACTTGTGGTCATTAAAGACTCCATGGCATCTCTCACAAAATGTGGTGAGTTAACCCTAGCATCCTGTGACCTGTACATTTAGTTATTCGTTTCAATTGTCTCAAATCCCTTGTTTTCCCAATAATTTGGGATGAAGAATGTCCCGATTGCAAATCCAAGCTGACCATGGAAAATGTTCTTGAATGATAAACTTCACAGAAAACATTTCTACAATAACAAAGGTCTGGAATTTTGGCTGTAATGTTGAAGATTAGTTACAATCACAAGCAATCGAAAACATATTTCCTTCCTGAAAACCCCTTGAATTGAAAAATCTCCTGTGCAATTGAATCAGACAGTTCCAGTACAGTAATGTGATCTGCATTGGCAGGAAAATATTCTCTTTTAAGATACCACAAGCTCAAGAACAAAGATCAGAACAACCTCAGACCTATCTCCTAAAAGGTGGAGAGCCAAAGTTTGGCTGAAAGTTCGGCTCCTAAAATAAGATACAATTTAGTGTGTTCTAGGCAAATACCGCAATCAATCTCTAGTGGTTCTGATGAAATCAGAACTGATGCAAGCATAAGCCTATTCCACCATTCAAAACAAACCTGAGCCAAACGTTTTATGAGCTCAGAAAGAGGTTGGATATTATTATTTCACATTTTCATGCAGCCTAGCTCGTTGGGGCTGGAAGTACTAAAATATAGCAAAAAAAGGCCATTCTTGTATAATGTCTGGCACCTTCAGCACCAGGGAGTATTGGGACATATGCAAAACTGTTCTGAAATGTCCAACCACTAATGTAGCGAGGGATCTAAATCATAGGACAGTTAACTGAACTGAATCTTTGACAGTCTTCCATTACTATAAGCAACTTCTCCGAGGCAAAATACAAACTGCCATTTTGGTAAGGCTGAAAAATTGTTGCTTGATTGATTTCATTGAGCTTTGCATCATCAGCGACATTGGATTAGGGAGAAGGTCCCTGCTTTTGGGCCCAATCCTCATCCCACTAAAATTCATAACCAAACATCCATTGATTTGAAATGGGAGAAGGATCTGGCCCATTGTAAATCCTTTCCTACATGCATATTTAAATTCACTGTGAAGACACAGGAAGAGAACACGGAGACTGTGGCTGTTGCATTGATACACTGGAAAATATTTGGTGTACTGGCACTTGATAGCACTGCAGCAAATTGTGGTACTGAATCTTTTTTATGCCCTTAAAGTGCGAAGTCAGAATGTCAATGGAGGGAAAAACAAAAGGAAGGAAAGTTAGGAGACGTTGCCATCCCTGTACATTAAAAGCGCTTCAGTATTAAAAGTAAACATAACAGTGTCAAAAGCATTCCACAGAGCCAGCCAACTAATAAATTCTTTCATTTGTGAATAACTATTTGATGGAAAAATGGCCCAAATTCACAATGAATATTATTTGCAGTGAATTATTTGACCAGCTGATAACCATATGGAATAGAAAACCAGAAAGGTGCTCAGATGTCGCAACAATGCTCATGGAGTACATAGAAAAGGAAGCCATCATATGATCCTGTGTATAATCTGTTATTTCTCTAGAAATTTACAGTTTCTCTACAGTGCCACACTATTTAGAAAAAAGAAAAGGAGTACTTGTGGCACCTTAGAGACTAACCAATTTATTTGAGCATGAGCTTTCGTGAGCTACAGCTCACTTCATCAGATGTATACCGTGGAAACTGCAGCAGACTTTATATATACACACAGAGAATATGAAACAATACCTCCTCCCACCCCACTGTCCTGCTGGTAATAGCTTATCTAAAGTAATCGTCAGGTTAGGCCATTTCCAGCACAAATCCAGGTTTTCTCACCCTCCACCCCCCCACACAAATTCACTCTCCTGCTGGTGATAGCCCATCCAAAGTGACAACTCTTTACACAATGTGCATGATAATGAAGTTAGGCCATTTCCTGCACAAATCCAGGTTCTCTCACTCCCTCACCCCCCTCCAAAAACCACCCCCATACACACACAGACTCACTCTCCTGCTGGTAATAGCTCGTCCAAACTGACCAAGTTTCCGAGCTATTACCAGCAGGAGAGTGAGTCTGTGTGTGTATGGGGGTGGTTTTTGGAGGGGGGTGAGGGAGTGAGAGAACCTGGATTTGTGCAGGAAATGGCCTAACTTCATTATCATGCACATTGTGTAAAGAGTTGTCACTTTGGATGGGCTATCACCAGCAGGAGAGTGAATTTGTGTGGGGGGGTGGAGGGTGAGAAAACCTGGATTTGTGCTGGAAATGGCCTAACCTGACGATTACTTTAGATAAGCTATTACCAGCAGGACAGTGGGGTGGGAGGAGGTATTGTTTCATATTCTCTGTGTATATATAAAGTCTGCTGCAGTTTCCACGGTATACATCTGATGAAGTGAGCTGTAGCTCACGAAAGCTCATGCTCAAATAAATTGGTTAGTCTCTAAGGTGCCACAAGTACTCCTTTTCTTTTTGCGAATACAGACTAACACGGCTGTTACTCTGAAACTATTTAGAAACTCCTTCCATAGTTTTTCAAAAATGAGAGGGAAACAATTATACTAATCTTTTGGGGGATAGGTAAACCTTGTACTCCTGTCTGTTTCCAGCTGTCGTCTCTTGTTTCATATTTTGATTGTCAACTCTTTGGGCCAGGGACTGTCTTAATTCTGTGTTTGTTCAGCATCTAGTACAATGGGATCCATGACTAGGGCTCCTAAGTGCTACCATAGTACCAATAATACTTAAGGATAATAATAATCTATGTGTGACGGGTTCAGTCACAGAGACCCCCTTGGGACTGCCACCGTATGTGCTGAGACTACCTCTGAGCCCATTTTCTCTGCCAGTTTAGGCCTCCAGAACCCTGCCTTGTTGAGCCACACATGCCAGTCTGCTCCAACACAGACCCAGGGTCTGAACCATGCCCCCCAAAGCTGCAGACTTAACTGAAAACAGCTTAAGAAGTGCTCCTGTCTCCAGCACCAAGACACCCCGCTCCCAATGGGGCCCAAACACCAAATAATTCCGTTTTACTCTGTATAAAGCTTATACAGGGTCAACTCATAAATTGTCCGCCCTCTATAACATCAGTACACAGCTTTTTGCTCCCCCAGGTATTAAGTACTTACTCTGGGTTAAATAATAAGCAAAAAGTGATTTTATTAAGTATAAAAAGTAGGATTTAAGCAGTTTCAAGTAATAACAGACAGAACAAAGTAAGTTACCAAGCAAAATAAAACAAAACATGCAAGTCTAAGCCTAATACAGTAGGAAACTGAACACAGGTAAATCTCACCCTCAGAGATGTTCCGATAAGATTATTTCACAGACTAGACTCCTTCCTAGTCTGGGCCCAATCCTTTTCAGAGCAACATTTTGGTTTATGGACTGGGTCCAGCAATCACTCACATGCCCGTAATTACAGTCCTTTGTTCCAGTTTCTTTCGGGCATCTCTTTGGGGTGGAGAGGCCATCTCTTAAGCCAGCTGAAGACAAAATGGAGAGGCTTCCAGGGCCTTTTACATTCTCTCTCTAGTGGGCAGAAACCCTTTTGTTCTCCTGTGGAAAATCACAGCAACAAGAATGAGTTTGTATCCACCTGAGCAAGTCACATATCCATGAATGATTCAGCTTTTTGCAGGCCAATGCCATTGTTTACATGTTAGTTTGAACGTTCCTAGGAAAGCTCAGATGTGGACTGGGGTCTCCCAAAGTCCATTGTCAGTTAAGTGTTTCTTGTTTGGACATTTACTCAGAATAGTCCTTTCTCAAGAAGCTGACCAAATGCTTCACTGATGCTATTTAGAATCAAAAACATTGAGATACAAGTATATAGCCAATATTCATAACTTCAAATACAAAAATGATACACGCATCATAATCATAACTAGCAAATTACAATCTTTCTATAGACACCTTACTTTACCTTCTTTGTACAAGATTTGGTGCGACTATAGGATCTTGGTTGCAACAATGATCTATACGGTCACAGTTCATGTCAATAACGTCACACTATGGTGAAAGTTAAATGTCGCCAGCCTATGACTGGAACAGGCAAACATTATTTTAACCCAGTCCCAGCCATCTAATCTTCCACATAATAATGGCTAGAAGAACCATAGCTGAAAGCTCAGCAGGCACCAATGAGTAAAGTGACCATATGACCTGGTTTCACCAAAACGGTCCTGGTTTACCATTGTTGTTTGCAGTGTTGTAGCTGTGCTGGTCCCAGGATATGAGACAGACAAGGTCGGTGAGGTAATATCTTTTATTGCACCAATTTCTGTTGTCTCTTTCACCAACATAAATTGGTCCAATAAAAGATATTAACTCACCCACCTTGTCTTTCTAGTTTACCATAATATTCTCATGTCCTGAGAACTTCTTTCTGGACTCCCTAAAATGCCCGTTTTGTTCATTTTATCAGTCAACCTTTTTTTTTTTTTAAATAACTACAAAATATTTATTCACGGTATATTATTATGTTGAGTAAAATTTGCATTGGGTTTACTGGGAATACACAGTCCCAGTGGAACAAGTGTTCAGTGTGATAAACAGTATTTGGCATAAAGAGAAAAGCCAAAGGAGCATAGGCACTATCAAAGCTGTTTCTTAGCTCAACATGAATGTTAATGGGACTTGTTCCATTTTTCATGATAAATTTACTGAGATACTGGAAGAAAAAAAATCTTTCCCTCTGCCCACGTGGCGGCTGAGCCAGCAGCTGTCAGGATCACACCAGCACAGTGTTTTTTGTTTTTTTAAAGTGCACTTTTGCATGCGTATTTCACAAGCTTAAAAATGTCACCACAAAAAATTCCCATTTTTTATTTAGTATGTGTGGTCACTTCATCTGTAAGTGGCCTTTTATAGAATGTTGATTGTTTTGAATAGTGGTTTTTTTCTCATTAGCATCTTTCTCTCATTTCCCCCTTGCTTTTTCAGTCTTTCTGAAGAGGCACATAGATCTAGTAACATTTCAATTTGAATAAAAAACACAGTGTTTTAGTGGGTTCAAAGTTAGGCAAAACCAGCTGGCTCTTCCCTCGAAAAGGCAATGCATTTTTTTTTTTTTTTTTTGCAAAACTTGTGTAGGTTCCTGAAAGCCTTTTCCAGTTTCTGAAGTGAAATAATTTCTCAGTGATAAATATTTTCAAGAGCTTGGAATTTGCCATTTATTTTTCAGAAGGGAAAAAAGACATTAGGATGCATCCATCAACTAAAGCTTTTAATCTTTTAAAAAGCTGTTCTTTTCCCATAAATTTTTTTTAAAAAAAAGAGCTTTAAAATTCCCTGGAAATTGTGGATTATCATGAAGGAGGCATACTGGAGAGGCTGGCTTCTGGGGTATTTTTAGAGGACACAAGGTTACTCCAGATCTCAGAATGAAAATCATTTAATCGGGGGTTAACTCTTTGGGGTTTTTTTATCCAAAGCAATTATCCACACAAGAAGGCATCAGGCTTGGATTTTTAAAGGAATATAGCAAGTTAGGTATCTAAATTCCAGAAAAACTGTCTTCACTGCAGAATTAACCTGGGCTTTTAGCTGGGTTTTAGCTCAAACACCCCTACTGTCCACACATAAAAACCTCTGACCTGGATTTGGGGGTGCTTTAAGCCTGGCCTAGTTTACACGCTGGGGTTATGGGTTAGAGCCCAAGCTCCACTTAAACTTGAACCCACCACTTTGCAGCGAGGATGCAGACAAATATCACTCAAGTGCTTGGTAGTCCTCCAATGCCCTTCCCACAATTCCCCTCAAAGGACAGACAAGTTCTCATGCAATTGACACAATGGACTGGGAAAGAATCCTAGAGCATTTCAGCCCAAAGAACCATTAGATATGCCCCCAGACACACACAGGTGAGTGCAGAACAGTGACCACACAAGTAACGCGGGTAGGGCTCTGCTGTGCAGACACTCACCTGGGCTAGGCTAACCTGGGTGCCAATCCCCTGGATTAGCTATGCAGTGAAGACAGAGACAGAATTTCAGTGGGAGCTGGGAGCTTTAACTCCCCGAGTCTCTTTTGCAAATCCCAGTTTCAGTGTCTCCTGAGCCATTACAGAAAAGATATGGAGACTCTCACACTGAGTCCAAGGAATAGTCAACCAGAGGATTAATGCACTGCTATATAGTAAATTACCAGCCAACAGATTCCAGGTAAATCATGCAGCCTGCACCACTGTGGACTAACTGTAGCAGTTTAAGATCAGCTCTTCTGGATAGAGAAAAGAAGAGAACAGAAAATGAGCTGGGGGAAAGTCATAAACTAAGCAACTGCGGCTAAAGGAAGCAGTGCAGAGTAGAGTCCATTATGGAAAAAATATTATACACATTTTTTTAATTGGCGCCTAGATACCATAGTGATTAGGTACGTTAGTGATGCCTAGTCTAGATTAGAATCAACAATCAGCTAGCAATGGAAGGGGCACACATTGGTGCGAGTGCAATTTAGTGTGGTCTTGGCCATTAATTTTGATGTAAATGTTCCTAATATAGCATGAGAGCAGCCTTCCTTGCAGGATTACAGGGCTTTCTGGGTTTGCTCCAAAGCCTGTTGAAGTAATTGGGAATTCTCCCATCCAAATCAATAATCTTATTCCTAATTAAAATAAAAGAGTCAGCCTTTATTATTAATTATTACTATTTATTGTTATTATGCCAGAAATATATGAGGTGATAATAAATAACAAAATCTAAGCTATTGAGCAAATATATGAGGTGATAATAAATGACAAAATCTAAGCTATTGAGCAAACTTTGAGCCAGATCCCTGGGTCTGGCCAAGCTGCACTCAGTGTGTGATCTAAACAAGTCATTTAATCTCATAGTCATAAAGTTTAAGGCCCCAGAAGGGACCCACTCAAAGATCATTTCATCTCTGTCACTTTTCCCCCATCAGTAAAATGGAATAACAACATCCCCTTTCTCTCTCCCTTTGTCTGTCTTGTCTATTAGGATGCAAGCTTTTCAGGTCAGGGGCTGATAAGAGCTCCATGTAAAGAACTGCATACCAGAAACCATTTGCAGTGCATGCCATCTTTTATTTTTCCTGAAAAGCCTATGAACAATGCTGCATATTTTTGAGTGTGGTCTACTGGCAGCTTTTCTATTAACTCTGTATTAGAGGTGGCTGGAAACAGGAATTTCCATTTAGTGGGCAATTTTACATTTCTGGGGGGGGAAAATCATTATGAATTGGAACAAAAAATACAAAGTTTCCTGTGAAACAGAAATTTTCAAAAAATTCCAGGGACCCGGGCCGTCTAGGGAGCCGGCCAGCCCAACCATACATCAAGTGGGAGCAAAGGAGCCTGGGAAGCCTGGCAGCCCACCCACACATCACCAGGCACCTCATGGAGCCAATCACCTGGGGAACCAGTGATTCTGGAATCCCAGGGAGCCTGTGAGCTTCCCCCACCAGCCATCTAGTGGGCCGACAGAAAACCAAGCAGGCTGGCTGGTTTCTGTTCAAAGTTTAGACAGAACTGATACCTTCCTGTAGAACGTTTGGACTCCATCAAATCAGCATTTTCCGGTGGAAAACTTCCACTGGAAAATTTTCAACCAGCTCTATTATCTACTTGTATACAGACATCTCTTTTGTAGAGCACTCATGCAACAGACTATCACTTGACACAATGGGGCTCTGCTGTTGGGCGGGGCCTCCAGGTGAGACAGTGAGGTTATGTCTACACTACATGCCATTGCAACGCGTGTGCAGGTATGCGTAGCTACATGTGGCAGTGAAAATCAGGCTGCATCCACACTGGTATGTGTAGCCACCTGTGGCAGGGAAAGGCTGTGGTGGAGGGGAGGCAGCAGGAAACGACACTGTTAAAAATAGCCGTGTAGACAGGGAGGCACTGCTTGGGTGTGTAGAGAGCCAAGTGGGGCACATAACCTAAGGTTCTGGCCGGTGCTAATCAATCTCTTGCTCTGCCAGGTCTGCATAAGAAATGTCTGTGGGCCAAATTTTGGCCTTGTGATAGTGGGTGCAACTCATTCAGAACTTATGGAAGACTGTATGGATTTCCATTCAATTGCACTTGTCTGAATCTGGCCCTCGGTTTGCTTAGATTTGCTGCAGTAAATTCTACCTATCCCTGCTGAATGCTGTGCTTCTTTTAAATGCAGGTACTGATTGCCCCAATTACAGAACAAGGGCGAGTTCAGAGAGACATCTACCTGCCTGGGGAAGGCCTCACATGGATGGACATCAACACCGCCCGGGTGTTTGATGGAGGAACCTTAATCAGGAACTACTCAGTCAGTCTTGTGGAGGTGCCAGTTTTTGTAAAAGCCTCCTAGATTCCAGGCAGTCGCAGCTCTCAAAAGAGTCACCTACTTCTCAGAAGAGCGATGCTGCAAGACAGGCTCTCTTCCTTTTCAGCCATTTGTGCTTTTCCAGGAACTCTTTTTTTATACAGGTGTTTAAATCTTTTACTGTGATTTGCTACCGTTCTAAAATAGTGAAATACTGCAGGAGCTTTGGTACAAAAAATACACACATGTAGCACATCTGCTGAGATCATCCAGGTTCATCTGACCCTATCCTGTGTGTTAACTACCAGGAACGTCTCTGATTAGCAGTGAAAGAGAGACACCCTCAAAGTCACAGGGTGATGAGAAAGCAGATGGATTCAATGTCTACTGGAAATATTCCCCTGTTTGGGGGAAAAAATAATTAAAGTAAAGAGGAAGCTCTAACAGAGCCAGGTATGGACAGACAGCAGGACTGGCTGCCTTGAAAAGAAACAGCCTTAGTTGACCAGGTCTAACTGCCGGCCAGAGTCTTAGTGAAACAGGATTGCATCATCACCTACCTTCTACAGACTGCAATGTTTGGTTTGGGAAACCTGCAGCATCCAGTTCTGGGTCTTGTGTCAATGTCTTTATTTTCATCTAGGAAAAAGTTAGAGTCTTATTATTAGACAAAACTTACAAAAAAAGGAGAGGGCAGAGAAAACTGTTCTGTAATGTGTGGCTGCAGGTCACAAATGTGAGACATCTTTCCCATTCCTTATGGATGATTATTTACCTTGTGTAGTTTTAGAGACTATCCTGTCTGCTGCCTTCTGCCACTGCTTTCTCACTTCAGAGTGCCCCCTCCCATGGCTTGGGAACACCCCAAAACTGA
The DNA here is from genome assembly GCF_965152235.1 of Eretmochelys imbricata. Classification (NCBI taxonomy): domain Eukaryota; kingdom Metazoa; phylum Chordata; order Testudines; family Cheloniidae; genus Eretmochelys; species Eretmochelys imbricata. Next base: position 20,048,591 of record NC_135577.1, read on the forward strand.
AATCAGCCTTTGCTTATTTTTGGAACTAAGTAGCCTATCTGAAGCACAGGGATGTGTGTCTTATGCAGCAGCTGGGACTCAGTACACTGAGGATGTTCTAGAATGGCAACACTTAAAACATTCAAAAGGTTCTAGGAGGCTACAAAGAGAAGATTATTTTCTGTAATGTTAGGAGCTCAGCAAACACATGAGTTCTTAGTAGCTGATAAGATGCTGCAGAGGCTGGACATACATAGTGTTAGCATAACTGGAGGGAAGGAACAGCTTCCGAGTGAATTCAAATGACCATACCGAGGGGTGCATATATATAGGAGGGCGGCTCAGATTTTCAATGCTAAAATTAATGTAAATGGTACAATTTCTTTGTGTATCCCATGACAAGTACCCAACTTCACTCATAGGAAATGTCTTACTGCTCTGTCAATCCCTTGGGATAAACGGGCCAGATGCTCAACAGGTAAAATGTTCTATTGATGTTAGTGGAGTAAGGCCGATTTACATCAGCTGATGATCTCTCGTGGTCTTCCTTTTAGATCAGGAACCACTCAGGATTTTCCTAATTTTATCAAGAGCATCTAGGACTTTCTGGAGTGTGAGGGGGCCCAAGGGCAGTGTCAAAATGCAGGGTGCCGCAAGGGGTCAAAGGCTGTGTATGGGAGGGGGAGCCCTGTGTGCCACACAGGGAAGGGACTCACTCTGACCATGCACAGGAGGTTGCTATGGCACGGTGTACAAGTTTAGCTTGAAAACAACTTGCATACTGTAGGAGACAGAAGAGACTGGCAAAGAAGAGATGCCTTTTGGTGCTGCCCTGACAGCACTGAGTGGCCTTTTAAATGGAGCCCAAACAGAACAGAATAGATTTTAGCTGCTGCCCTGAGCTTGTAACTCGACATGGTCCCCTCCAGGTGTTCAGTCTCATCAGCAATTTATATGAAACAAATTGATACTGCAGGCACCGTCCAAGTATCCACATCAGACCTTGGCTGTTTGTAAAAGAGGAATTTGCTTCAGCCTCCCGCTCCAAACCAGGACCTTTCAATATTCCCCTCCGACATTGTGCTTATCGAGCACTGACTTCTTCTAAGTCTCCCCGTACTCTCGGTGTGAGAGCCTTTTCCTCTCCTCTGCAGCTCCTGCCATCTGGAAGAACCTTGGGATGTCTCACTGCGTGATCAACCCTCTGTCTCTTTCAAACCCCAGCTCTAAATTGTTATTTTGTTTTCTGGCTTCTGCTTGGTTTCTCCCTCATGCAGCTATTGTATATTGTTTAACGCTGCAATTGTATGATTTACAATAACTTTGTAAAGCATTTTAGGGTAAAGTTTGTATGAAATAAAGTTGTATTGTTAATTAAAAAAATAAAATACACACCCAACATAATTGATTCCAATAGGCACCTTTAGCAAATGTACCACACTCATAGTAGTCCTCTGTGCCCCTCTAGTGGTGGCTGGGCCGTGTATAGAGGTTGGTGAAACTGCTACAGCCTTGAGCAATAGAGCTGGGTCTTTTAATTTAGGCAGTAGAGACATGGAACTGACCACTCACTCAGCCCTAGCAGTGGTCTCTCTGAATTGGGGTTTTCAGGCACATTGACAGGTCAGGAGCAAGCTTGTACTGCTTCCCATCCTGTCCTAGAGAAGGCCTCCCTGGCTCTTAATCCAACACTTTTCCCCATTTAATTCCCCCCCAATTGCTTCCTTTAGCATAAATGAAATTCTGCATGGTTGCCCATCCACAATCCAGTGAAAAGCAACCCAATCAACAAAACAGATTTTGTGCAAACAGAGTAAGTACTAATAAGTACTTAATCATACATTCACCTTGTATTATGGATCTAGAGGGTCTACTATAGTAAATGCTGGAAAAGAGCAGCTGACGCTGCATGGAAAAAAATGAAAAACCACCTACTTAGAAGAAGGTCTACTATTTTGGAGGTTCTTGTTTTGTTTTCTTTTAAAGTTCGGCACAGTATGAAAATGGAAACTTTGTTGCTGAAGTTCATCCACTCTTGCTGCTTCTCCCCCTCCCTTGTAGGCACAATGCCAGATTCCCAGCTGCTATCAATTGGTGAAGCCAATGAAAATGTGTTGATTTACACCAGCTGTGGATTGGGCTCCTCGCTCTCAGATTCAGATTCACAGTTCATTTCCTAGCAAACCACAGTGGGGGTGCCAGCAGGCGAGGATGGCTTCAGGTGAGTGGGAGGTAGCATGTTTTATTAAAAGCTATACCCCAAACTTTGGTGAAATATGAATGCGTTTGCTATCAGACCCCCCCTTTCCCCTGAGATTACTTAAATGTACTCTCTTTCGGTAATAACACAAACCCTTCAGAAATTAAATGAAGCCACAGAACTCCAGAGTCTCGTTGCCATAGGGTTTGCAATTCAAAACCCTTCAGGAACCAGGAATTCCAGTTAGCATCACTGGCTTGAGGCAGCAGTAAATTATATGACGGTAGCCACCCTCTCTGACAGTTGTCAAGGGGCCCTCAATGGAAACGATGAGACAGGTTGGCTGTTCACAGACACGTCTCATACAGTGTTAAAGTAAGGAGGAGCATAAGGAGCGGGAGAGCTCCCCCTAATCTCCCTGGCTGGGTAAGGGGCAGTCCCCACAGCTCCCTCTTCTCCTTGGCTGGTGCTGTGAGTGCTCCTCACCTTCTGTTCACTTTATTCACTGATCTAGTGTGAACTTGACCAGCCCTGGCAATTTGGGCCGGAGCAGCGGGTCTCATGTTTTCATTGGCATAGATCACATTTGAATACAGAGATTGTCTCATTCTTGCAGACACCACTGCCACCTCACGATCGCACAACACCCCAGTACCAACCACAGCTATTGTTTATATGGAAAGGTTAATCCATTAGGAGAGTGATTACTTAATTTAGATTCTTTTAATGTGAATTAGCAGCTAGAAACAAGGAGCAGAGTTGGCCCCAGGTGACCTGCCAGTTCCCACAGCCCACTAGCAAGTGCTCCATGGACCACAGCTTAGGAACCTATGAGCTGTTGCACACTGGCTTCCTTGGCACTTTGTCCCGGGTGGAGCAGAAGTCTGTGAATGCTGGATAATCTCACCTACTGTTCAAGGTGTGTGCTACAATACTTTCATTTCCTTTGCTTTTATGGCTTTACATCAGCCCATTAACAGCCCCTGAACATAAGGTTATGGCCCAACGTAGACAAAGGTGTCATTCTGAGTGTACTTTGTTCTGCAATCATGTGCATTTAGGAGGTGATTTTAAGGTTGGCAAGACTCTGAAAGGTAGACAGACAGGAGAGGGTACCATCCACAATAAGGAACCAGCTCATTAGTAATTCACCCTTTTGTGAAATGGGATGACATTTTTCTGCGGAGCTGCTGTTCTTAAAAGCTGTCGTGGTAATGATACAAGATTATTCATGTGGCCACTTTCTGCTGCAGTCTAAGCAGCTCTCATTTCATTAGAAGAGCTTGATACGGTCTTTATGTGACAATGCCATTCAGCAAAGCTTGTCATTGCAAAGCCCAGATTCAGCACGATTTCCCCTTCTACAGAAAAGTTGATCCTTAGGGCTGCAAGTCTTTGCTTTTTGCCTGCACCACTGAAACTTTTTTTATTGGATAAAATATGATCTTCCAGGACACAGAGACTGAGCATGAGGATCAGGTTTGATTCACCCATTTGAACTGAAATTTATTCTGACAAGCTGGATCTAGATTTGAATGAGACCCAAATACTTCTACATTTAGTCACAGAAGATGTGAGTCTGTGTCCTCTCCCAGAAGTCTGATTTGTGATTAAGTACCTTCAAATCCCAGACAAAGCAAATGCAACCCTCCAGCTTGTCCTAAAAATATCTTGGAAGAAAAGAGGTGGGCGATGGACAATGCTGCTTTTGATGTCCTTGACTTTTAGAAAAACTAGTAAAGTCATTTCTTTTCTATTCCCCTTCCCCCAGCAGGTTAAACAGGCAACTGAATGTTAAAAAAAGGGAGCCCTGGCCAAAGAAATGGTAGAGTGATTATCCCTTTAAGACTGGCAGATTGTGAATGCATTTCCTTGTCAGAAATGAAGCCCAGAGCCTTGCAGTGCACTTCAGCTTCCCCGTATGAAAGTTATGAGTCTAGCATTGCAGACAGCTTCAGCTGGACTTTTAGCCTGTAAGAGAAGCAATGGCTCCCCCTTGCACATCTGGGGCTTTCAAAATTGTTCGAGCACTTTCACTTTATATTCCCAGGGGACCAGCTGAATAATTTGCCTTTGCTTTGAGGAGGCTCTGCTGATCATGGTATTCACAACTGAAAGACAGGAAATGATGCTTCTAAGGACAAGAGAGCTGGACACTGGGAGCCTGATTCTCAGATCCTGGGCACCTTCTGCAGCCATGTACTTCAGTACAAAGTGGATGTCAAACACTACTCGGTCAGAATGGTAACAAGTTACACCCACTTCACACTGGCGTTAATGACACAGTGCAGGACAATGGACTATTGTTCACTCCCAGGTGCAGTGTAGACATACCCCATGTTTCAGTATTATAGGGCAGTATATGAGATGATGTTGTTTAACAAAGTTATTATATTTCTACCTCTTTTTCAGTTATGGATTCAAATATTTTAAGGCCGGATGCGATCATTAAGACCATCAAGTCTGGCTTCTTGCATAACCCAGGCCATAGAATGTCCTGCAGTAATTCCTGCTTTGATACCAATAAGTTGAGTTTGAGATAGTGTGTATCTTTTAAAAAGATATCCAGTCTTGATTTAAAGATTTCCAGTGGTGGAGAATTCACTATATCCTTCAGTAAGTTGTTCCAGGGGCTAATTACCCTTACTTTAAAAAAGTGCACCTAATTTCCATTATGAATGTGTTTAGTTTCAATTTCTAGCCACTGGATCTTTTTATGCCATTATCTGCATCAGATATTATTGGAGGCAGAATACTGGAGTAGATGAACCAATGGTCTGCTCCAGTAAGGGCAAATCCTGTGTACTAAACATGCCCCATCATAGTGGTTTCCGCATAATAGGCTGCTAGCAAAAGTGAGGGATGCATAAGGGATGCCAGGGCTACTCCAGCCAACAGAGACAGAAGCATCCTCTGTGGAATCGCTCTGCAGCCATTTTGAAGTCTGGGGAAGTCCCCCCTGTGCCCCTGTCGCATATTCCCAGTGCATATTCCCAGCACTCATCCAGCTACTCAGGCACTAGCTCAGTGATTTGGCCTTAAGAACAGCCCTTGCTGTCAGAGAGAAGGAGCAAAACGTGAGCTCTAGGTATTCTCAGAGACGGTTACCTGCTGCTTAAGAAGAAATTCGTGTAAGGCTATGTCTACACTGCAGACCTTACAGCGGCTCAGCTGTAGATAGAGGTCGCTGCTGGCATCATTAAACCTCCCCAACAAGCGGCGGTAGCTGTCAGCAGGAGAATGTCTTCCGGAGACATAGCACTGCCCATGCCAGCACTTTTATCAGTGAAATGTATGGCGCTCGCGGGGGGGAGGCGGGTGTTTTTCACACCCGTGACTGACAAAAGTTTTCCTGACAAAAGTGCTAGTGTAGACAAAGCCTTAGAGATTTGAGCACTAAAAGGCAGCTGAAGAACGTCTCGAAAGCTGAGAAACACTCTCCTCTTCCAGGTTGCATTTGGATAAGTCAGAAATGGCTGAATGGCTTTTTATTACACTTAAAAGAAATAATAATACTCCTGTGTTGAACCAAGCATGAGAAATGAGAGGCCCACAGGTAATTTGCTGAGAAAGTTATATTCAGCTGAAGACGAGGGTTAGAAAAGAAGTGTCCCCTGCAGCCTGCTTGAAGTCTGAGGCAATCTAGAAGCTCTGAGTGATTTATATGGCTAATGTTTTCTGCAATGAGGTCCCAAAGGTTACTTGGGGGCTACAGGAAAGGATTAAGAGATAGAAGGAAAAAATTAATTGCCTGCCTACCGAGCTATTTTCCCCAGTGTTTGAGGGGATTTATGCTGTGAGGATCCTGGAGGGATCTCTGAGATAATGGGAAACTAGAAGAGCCATCTGAGCTGGGTGTCAGGCTGCATTCTAACCTGAATGCCTGTGTTAATCTCCTGTGAACAAAGGCAAGGTTTACATCTGCACAGAATAATCATTTTTATTGTTTGGTGCCAAGTGTTTGGGAGCCTTCTGGGCATGTAAAATGTAATAAACTAGATTACCAAATTAAGGAATTATCAGATAGACTTTTTAGACTTGACCTTCTAATGTAATTTTTTTCTCAATTTAAACAAACTCACTACAATCTTTTCTCAATATATTGCTTATAGAAATTCATGCTTCTGGACATAAGCTGATTGGCTGTTGGAGGAAGCAAGAATTTTTGCCCCTCCAACCCCTATCACCACGTACAGCCTTGCCCAAAACTAACTATATTACAGGGCAGCGTTCATCTTTCTCTGAAGCAGGACGCAAGATTCACCATGTTGCATCCTACATGGATCAATAATCTAATGTAGCAGGGCAAATCCCTGCTGATTCCTTTTTTAGTTCCTACTCAAGTATATGGCCAGCTGATGTCTCCCACCACCACTCCCAGATGTTGGGGTGATGAGAGATCATCTCAAATTTATGAGTCATATGTAGCAATCAGCCATTTTAGAGCACGGCTGTTTAATATAAGCAGAAGATCTACAAAGCTGGTGAGAACAATCAGATGGTGCAATAAATCTTGAAAAGTCTGTAGTTATTATACCGACTATTTTCAGAGTAACAGCCGTGTTAATCTGTATTCGCAAAAAGAAAAGGAGTACTTGTGGCACCTTAGAGACTAACCAATTTATCTGAGCATAAGCTTTCGTGAGCTACAGCTCACTTCATCGGATGCATACTGTGGAAACTGACTATTCTGCAGTTTCCACAGTATGCATCCGATGAAGTGAGCTGTAGCTCACGAAAGCTTATGCTCAGATAAATTGGTTAGTCTCTAAGGTGCCACAAGTACTCCTTTTCTTTATACCGACTATATAAGTCAGATCCATGTGGCAGCCCTTTTCTTTCCTACACTACATAGTACGAGAAATGTCTTTTAGGCAGAAGGTGCGCATTGGATTTTTCTGTTACACAGACCATTTAAGCACTGCTGGGAGCCCATAGGTATTTCAGGAATCAGAAAAGCAGATACATCTATAGGAATCTGTAAGCACCTCTTTGTCTAATGGGCTACAGGAATTGGAGTGTCCTGCAGAAGACTGAGCTTTGTACAGGTGTTCCTGATTACATAAGGAGCTGCTCTTTAGCTCAAGTTCTTTCACTGTATTTTCCCATCTTCCTCATCCACACCCTTAACTGGACATCTCATTTCTATTTCATTCCTCCCCCCCCCCCCCCCCCATTGCACTAGTACACTGAGATACCAGCTTCTTGAATATTATCTGATGGTGACATCTAGTGGAGATTATCTAGCTATGCTCCAAAATTTCTGCTCAATTTTTAAGTTATTATAGCTTGCTTGTCACTCTTTTGAATGGACTGGAGATCTTTGAAGTATCAAAAAAAAGTTTCTATATAGGTACTGGAGTGCTTTCATTACCCAAATGGTGTTTAAAAATCAATACTGAATTTAGGTGCCTTTAGTGCTGCAGAATATGGTTTCATACTGGTAGATTTGGGAGAGGTCACTCAGACAGGAGGGCTGAAAACCCATGTGTAATATGAGATGCTTAAATACGGCATTTTACATTAATGTTGCCTAAATCATTATGGATTCAGTCATGCACAGTGCTGAGGACTCTGGTCCCATCCAGCAAAAAGTACATGCTTAACTTTAGGTGCAGGAGTATCATAGAATCATAGAATCTCAGGGTTGGAAGGGATCTCAGGAGGTCATCTAGTCCAACCCCCTGCTCAAAGCAGGACCAATCCCCAACTAAATCATCCCAGCCAGGGCTTTGTCAAGCCTGACCTTAAAAACCTCTAAGGAAGGAGATTCCACCACCTCCCCAGGTAAAGTCCCAGAGAAGTCAATGGATCTATTCCCATGCTTAAAGAAACACTTTGCCAGATTGGAGCCAGAGTGCACAATTAAACGTTCAATAGCTTGTAAGGGGAAGGAAATGGCAACTGAGCTTGCCCTTGCTCATAAGACAACTTCATCACTGTAGATGGAAAGGTAATTTTAAAAACCTGAGCTAGTGCTATATTGATCCAAATGCAACCAGAACTTGGGTGGAATAAATATGATTGGTAATGTCATACAAGTGCTGCAGCTTCCTAGGTCTTCCTGCAACTTATAGATTTCCTCCAAGGCACAAACTACACAAAAGGTCAATTACCTGCAGGATACCCCTCAAAATGGAGGCCTTTCACACTACGTGCTAAACAAACTCACTACAATCTTTTAATGTACACACTCAAAAAGGGCAATGGCTGTAAGCAACGCCCACAGAAGTATGCCCTGACACATGGTGAGCCTGCTGTTCTTAGTTACAGCCTGTTACTTCGTTTATATTGACTTGTGCTAAGTGCAACAGATTGTGTAAACTGAAGATGTCACAGAATAAATGGCGTGTTTGAGATTGTGTCGTTATAGAGACAGACAGTTAAGAATAGAACAGGGCTAAAGTATTACGATGGTATTGAACATCAGCCTTTGCTGGTGACTGACAGTCAGTCTAGCAAAATATTCTAGGAGATTCCTAGTGAGACCTGGACTAGCACAACTTCCTAGAAATATTAGCAGAGATTTGCAGCATTGTTACTGATACAGTGTAAAAACCAAGGACCAGATCCTTGATTGCATCTAAGGGGCACACTGTGCAAGCCAGGGGGTGGCAGGAATTAGGGTTTGCAGCTGAGCCTGGGTCCACCTAGCTGCACCTCCCTAGAGAGCAATAGAGGACTTACAGCTGAATCACAGTTAGCTTGCTGCAGAATCACCGGCTTGGCCAGGCTGCCTGACTGGCTGCAGGAACCAACTACCGTGCTCCTAAATCCAACGGCAGCAGTAGGCTGATAGCTGCTCAAAGCATTTGCTCAAGGCTGTAATAGTACCTGCACGTTCCCAACCTTGTTCCAGTCCTCCTCCTGCCTTTCTTCACCCTGGGTAATCCGACTCTTACCCTCGGCTCTGATTCCTGATGTCCACTCTGGCTTCTGACACCAGCTCTGATGCTGGGCTCCTATTCCTAGCTAGTGACTCATGCTCCATCCACTAGGCAGGACTACCTGTGCCCTGGTCTCTGATAGGTGGTGGCATAAAATTCACTTTTGCTGTCCTCTGATCATGGGGCTGGTTGTGTGCCTACCTGGGTCCCTTGGCATAAACTAGAGTAGCCCTCAGCCTGCTCTAATGTATGCCAATTTCAAACTGCAGCTGGAGATCATTGCAGGATAGAAGTGTCCCACACACATCACTTTCTTTTAGCTGCACCTATTGTGCAGGTGGTTAGAAGGGGAGTGGTGTAGAAGACTCTACATCGCAGGTAGAATCCCCTGACACTTGTATGATCCTACTAGGCTCCAGGGCCAGACTATGCCAGTAACACAAAGGATTACAGCAAGTGCCATCCTGGATCAGACCAATGGTCTGTCTAGTCCAGTATCTAGTCACCAGCCTCTGTACCAGAAACTTTAGGGGAAGGTGCAAGAAACACTGCAATAAGATTCTTCTTAACCCCATTAGAGGTTTGTTTATGCCCCGAAGCAGGAAGGTTTATATACCTTCAAAAACTTTTTAATTGCTGGTGTTTTCTAATATCTATGACAACCCTGGATATTCTCATTATCCATATAAATATATAATCCCTTTTTGGATCCTCATAAACTCTTGGCCTTCATAATATCTTGTGGCAATGGAAACCCTCAAGCTAATTGTGTATTGTATATATAGGTTTGAATTTGCTACAACAAACTTCACTGAATCATAGAATCACAGAATCTCAGGGTTAGAAGGGATCTCAGGAGGTCATCTAGTCCAACCCCCTGCTCAAAGCAGGACCAATCCCCAACTAAATCATCCCAGCCAGGGCTTTGTCAAGCCTGACCTTAAAAACCTCTAAGGAAGAAGATTCCACCACTCCCTAGGTAACCCATTCCGATGCTTGTCCCCTTGGTCTTGTATTATAAGACGGGACAAATAGAAGGTACTGATTAAGCTGAAGGAGTCACACCACAGTTAGGATCTGGGCCTGAAAATCACAAAACAAAACAAACAAAAAATAACCAAAATAGTGCTGCTCTTGGGTGGGCCAGAGAGGGCTGTTAGAATGACACAAGATGTTCCCTCTCCTTGGGAGAAGAGCGAGTTGCTTCTGCAGCCCTTCAAATTGCAAGTTATTTAGTGTTTTAATGTTTGTATATATTGTCCAGTGTGCCAAACACTTCCTCTTGCCATCAGAAGATTTTCACTTTCCTTAATACAGCTACTAGCTGGTTTCAATCTGTGCAGATCCATCTCTGCTTTTGACTTCTAACTAGTACATTTCCTTCTCCTTTCCGCAACCCCAATAGGCAGTGAAGGTGTGTCTGCTTTTCAGACAAGTATCATTCAGATGATTTGAGGGGTTGGGGGGCATCTCAGCTAAGAAGGGAATCCTTTTAAGCAAGTTTCGGATGTGGTGGCAGCAGCTGATTAATATGAGCCCAACCCGATTTCTTCATGTCCCAGCTACAGAAAGGCGTACAAGGCTGCCTGATGCACCACTGGAACAAAGTGATATTGCATCCAAAATCAGGGAAGACACTATTGTTTGGTGCTTGTTGGGACACTTTCCAGGGACAGGCCTGAGATCAGGTTTCAACCACTAGAACTGATCTCCACTGGCTTCAGGGATCAGATTCTCCTCCTTTCCCCCTTGGCTTTCTTTTCTTCTGCAATGAAACTCCCCACCTCAAAGGCTAGCCCATAAGAATGGAGTGTGAAGCAGGAACAGAGGGATGGAGTGTGAACTAGATAGATGAGATTGCCGTACTCGAGCATCAAGAAACTTGACATTAGGCACGGGACTTTCTCTGGTTCAGGAAAGAGAATCTGTGGTCCCTTCTGACAATTTGTCATCTCAGATCAGACACTTAGAGGATAATGTCCAATGCCCTGGAGGATCCAAAGCAATAAAAGGCTTTTATGAAAGATTAAACGCCAAGGTCTTTTGCTAAAGCAATTGATAACTGCAATAGCTGGCACCAGCAAGTACTAGTCCAATAAGGTGAACATTATATAAAAATTAGATGACAAACCACAATATATAAAGAAAAATCTTTCCTTCTTGACACATGAAGGATGGTAAATTCTGTTCTGCCACCATCTTAGATTTTGTTTCCTGGGACCTTGGGAATTAATCATGATTCAGTGACTGAGAGCAAGTAGTCAGTGTTGCTGCACCAGTACTGATCCCAAAATATAGTCAAGGATTAGTTGGGGTTTGCACCAACTGAGCTAATCAACGTTTACCTCTGTGCAAACACTGGCATGTCCTTGACTGCACTTGAATTGCTAGCCATCAAATGCTGAATGAACTGAGAATGGGCAAGCCCTTAGACCAGTGGTTCTTAACCCGCAGCCCACGGGCTGCTTGCAGCCCAATCAGCACACAGCTGCGACCCATGTGACATCTTCAGGGCCGTAAAGGCAGTATCTGTATTGTGTGGATGCGGCCCACATAACACCCAGAGAGCTGCATCTGCAGCGTGCAATGGTAAATAGGTTGAGAATTACTGCCGTTGAATCTCCACGGGCTCACAGTGAGGTTGTGGCTGGGAGGACGGAGTGTTCGAGGTTGGATTTAAAATAGGATCCATTCTTTGAAGGACCGATCTGCATGGAAAATGAGTGATCAATAATGCTGGACCAAATTTTAAAAAAATAAAACAGACTTTACATTTAAGTCATTAGCTGACTTCCCCCACTGGAGAGAGAATGCCTGTTGTATTTTTGCTGTAAGCAGTCAGCAAGGCTAAACTGGGTTCTTTAGCCAAATAAATTTGCACAAAAATGAGAGCTCAGTCATCTTATTTCCCCCTCTTGCACTCCTCTCTGTTTCCCTAAGCTCCTTCTACTGTTCTCAGGCATATATTTACTCACTCCTACTCTAATCAATAAGCATCATTATTATTAGTGATGATTGAAATTTTTTCAGTGGAACAGTTTTCTATGACAAAATGCAGTTTAATGTAAATTAAAACATTTAATGGGAAAGTCTTGATTTCAATGAAATTTCAAATGGGGAAGAAGCTGAAATGAATCATAAGGTAAAAACATTTCTTGTTTTCATAAGGTAAAAACATTTCATTTCAAATGTATTGTTTCAATTCCTCTGGTTTTACAATATGTTAAAATATTGACATTAATATACATATATTTTAATAAAAGAAAAGGAGTACTTGTGGCACCTTAGAGACTAACAAATTTATTTGAGCATAAGCTTTCGTGAGCTAAATTTGTTAGTCTCTAAGGTGCCACAAGTACTCCTTTTCTTTTTGCAAATACGGACTAACACGGCTGCTACTCTGAAACCTGTCATATATTTTAATATGTATAATATGAATTATAATTTATATTTTATAATATAATGGTTTGGCACTATTGAAATCATTCAGCATTATCTAAACAAAATGTTTTGATGGTCTCAAATAGAATTTATTTTTTCCATTTTTGATCTATTGAAAATTGCTACATTTTGGCTTTTTGTTCCAATTTGGAATGAAAACAAACTTCAGAATGTTAAATGTAAAATTTCCCATTGAATAGAAATTCCAGTTTCTGGACAGCTCCTATTATCTATATGTGTTTTGTAATGCAACTAATAACCATACATAGCACTTTACAAACCTATATATAAGATATATTGTCTGCCTGGAAAAGTTTACAATCTAAGGGCCAGAGTCACAACCACAACTCACACTGAACAAAAACATTATTTGCGTTGAACTACATGAGACTACTTGTGAACTAAAGTACTACTCAGTTTGAGGAAGGATATCAGCATCTGGCCACACATAAACATTGGATATAAGTGCCATCTTAATGCAAGATCAGCAGTTAGGGGGATCCTGAAGACACAAATTTCCATCCCCACGCCCAAAATTGGTCCAGTGCATTTTATATCGGATTTAGCCAGGACTGATACTTACAGGATGAAAGGATTAGATGGATTTTATGTAGTTAAATTAATTAGGTTAAACAGCAGCATTTCAATTCAATGTGCATTTAAATAGAGAGTAAATAAAGTTTACCTACTATCATCCTCTAAATAATCCATATGCTTACTCTCTGTAAACAAGAACCTGACCAGATAGGAGATTCCATACAAAATGGAATCTTCATCATACTGCTTTAAACCAGTATAAATTGAGATTTTCAATTGCAAAATGTCAGGGTTCCAGTTTTTCATTTCCATGGCCACTCTCTCCCCCATTTTCTACCCACGAATGCACTGGTATCATTTCAGGCAGAAGATCCAGCAGCAGCAGCAATGAATGGCCCAAGTGCAGAACTTCACTGATCTCAAAGAGTCAGTGACCTGGTAAATAAGCAGTGTTGTTCCTGTCTCCCTGTTTCCTGGAACATGACTTCTTGGCTGGTACATAAAGAGTTTGAACAGAAATCAAATCGGCTCCAACTATCAGCTGTTTCTATTTGTTAGGATCCTGCTAATAGATTAGATGTAATATCTGTATAGTATTTGCCCAGCTTGGTTTGCCAGCAAGATACCAGTAGATATAAACCAGGCTGATGATAATGTACTAGCATAAATATTTACTTAGGAACAGATAAATATGTGAATACATCTTGGACCATAATGCCCGTCATAACAGGCCAGATCAATAGTCCATCTAGTCCGGGGTTTCCCAACTTTTTGTAACTGAGACTCTCTTTCAAAGGAATTAACTATTCAGGAATGATCCCTTCCTCCCTCTCACCCAAATCCAGAATGTTTTTCTTTTTAGTAATTTAGCGTTACAGGTCTAGTATTGCTTTTTTGATAATAACAAACAAAATCTTCTGGGGAAAAACGTGCATCATGCTACTTTCTAAAAACAAAAAATTCTGTTCTCTCTTAGACGGAGGATGCCCTGTCATGTATCTCATCCCACTAAGGAGATCTGGCTATTAAACATTTTCCTTACATGTAACCACATTCCTTAACACTGCCCTGCATATGACAACTTTTACACCATTGATACTTGTTATTGGCCAGTGGTTCAACAATAGCCACACAAGACCCTTGCTGGATGTTCTAATATTGTTCTTGCCTCCACTGAAACTTCACGTTGAGTGCTGTCAGATTCCTTGGACCTCAGTTGGAAACACCAGCTGCTCTCGCCAATGTCTTTAGAGTTCACTTTCCCCTGTGCTAGTGCCCTCGGTTGTAAAGCAAAGAAAGGGGAAAGATAATTTAATACATTCTCCTGTGAGTACCAATCCATCCTTGCAACCCACTCATATAGTTACTTAAAGGCATGACATTCCCTCTCTTGGAAGAGACTGGTTATAACAACCAGAATATTGGAATAGATACTCTGGGTGACGCAGGTGCCAGAGGCATGAATGACCCTTTGGGCTGCTGAAAATCCAACAGGGAGCCTCCAGAATTGACAGTTGTTCAATGAAGTGATGGTACATGCCCTGATAGGATTAGGAAGGTATGACCCCTTTAAATATAAGGAAGCAAAAAGATCTCATATGCAGAACCACTGTCTGCATTCACTCCTGAAAATGACAATGGGGCAGCCATGCTAATGGCAGCCAGAAGAACCAGAGGCTCCAGCTGGGAGGCTGATGGCAGGAGGGAGGGAGTGACATCCACGAACCTGCCAACATCCCCTGACAAAAATCTAGCAAATGGCAAATTTGCATATATGTTCATTTCGTCGGCTTGGTTGGTCTTGCCCACATGCTCAGGGTGTAACTAATCGCCATATTATGGGGTCGGGAAGGAATTTCCCCCCAGGTCAGATTGGAAGAGATCCTGGGGGGGGATTCACCTTCCGCTGCAGCACTGGGCATGGGTGATTTGCAGGTTTAAACGATTGTGAATGGTGGATTCTCTGTAACCTGAAGTCTTTAAATCATGATTTGAGGACTTTAGTAACTCAGCCAGAGGCAGGGCCGGCTCCAGGCACCAGCTTTCCAAGCAGGTGCTTGGTGCGGCACTCAGAATGGGGCGGCCGGCCGTGTCCCGCGGCGGCAATTCGGCAGCAGCTCCAGCGCTGTTGCGGCGGCGGCAATTTGGTGGCGCCTGCTTGGGGCAGCAAAATTGGTAGAGCCGCCCCTGGCCAGATTTTAGGGGTCTATTCCAGGAGCGGGTGGGTGAGATTCTGTGGACTGCGTTGTGCAGGAGGTCAGACTAGATGATCATGATGGTCCCCTCTGAGCTTAACGTCTATGAGTTGCATGCATTTGGGCAAAACCCACGGGATCTGCATGCTTCCCCATGTCACACTGTCCGGAGTAGCTCACAGCTGGGAGTGCCGACCTCAGGGCAGACTGTGAGAAAACAAGCCAAACACCCCAAACTGGTGGTGTGTTCCGTAATTAGATTTCACCAAGCCAGTAACAAATGTGAACTCCTGGATCACTGTACTAGTCTTAGCATGGAGTCATAGACAGTCCCCTTGAACTCTCCCAGCTATCTTCCCACCTTGACAAACTGGACTTGGTGATAAAAGGTCACTTAAACCAAACGTCACACCACATCAGGTTGCTCCCGGTCCCAAGAGACCAGTCACTGAACCTAGACCAACTGGTACTCTAGATCTCACACCAGAGACAATGCTGGTAGCCGACTCTATAGTAAACTAACTAAAGGTTTATTAGCTGAGAAAAAAAGAATGAGTTATTGAGAGGCTAAAGCCGGTAAAATGTAGGTACAGGTGAGTCACAGTCTATAATTCCAAATGGTGGCAGTGACGTAATAAACTGCCAGTTTCCCAAAAGTGTCTCAGGGCTACCCACAATAACTCTAGGGATCTCCGTCTTCTCGTCCAGTTATTCCACCCTGTTAGAATCCAAACAGTTCAGAGATGAAGGATCTTTCCTTTAATCCATTCTTATAGCTTCTTATTACAGAAAACAAGCTGGCAGTGTCACTACCCATGTGGACTTTTCCTTTGATGAAAGAGAGTGAGGAATGCATTTAGAGTCTTTGACCTCTGATCATGACAAGCAATGACCACTTGCTTTGAAATTAGCATTTTTCTGTTAAAGTTAGTCATTTGAGTACCACAAGGTGGCTTCTGCATTTGATGGGTTATTTAGCTACAGGAATATTTACAATGTAAATGTTTGCTATACATTATAACAGGCTACAGATAAGTAAACACAATGCATGTAACACCCCGTTAGTTTTCATGAAGTTAAAACACCAAATACACCCTTATCCATTTAACAATTACTTCGATCTATACTAATACACAAGTGAATTGACCTGGGATTTCAGCATGAGCTCTCACCTGGTCTGTCAGCATCACACCCCATTTAAAAGTTACTCTGTGTTAACCCCACTCAGGGGAGATAATTGCAGGCATTTGTGAGGGGTTGAGAATGTTTGATATTTATTGTATACAAAGCCAAGATATTTTTAAAGGGGCCTATAAGAGGTGCCTAATTCCCACTGAAGGCAGATAAAAGTTGGGTGCCTCTCTCTCTTAGGACCCTTTGAAAATCCCAGGCTAAATAAATAAGTGTTGATTTTACTCTGTTTCAAAGTGGCAAGTCATAAGAAGATGGAGAGGGAGAAGAATGACTGCAACTCCTTGTTTGTTTACAGCCAGATTCTCACATCCTTACTCCATGCTGAATAGCACCTTTCTTCATGAACAGTTCCATCAACATCAAGGTACTAAAGGTGAGTAAGGGTGGCAGAATTTGGCTTCCAATTAGTACTTAACTAATTTCTAAAACAGGGGTGGGCAAACTTTTTGGCCAGAGGGCCACATTGGGCTTTGGAAATTGTATGGAGGGCCGGTTAAGGGAGGCCATGCCTCCCCAAACAGCCAGGCGTGGCCCAGGGCCTGCCCCCCATCCGTCCCCACCCCTGCTTCTTGCCCCCTGACGGCCCCCCGCAGGACTCCTGCCCCATCCAACCCCCCCATTACCTGATGGTGGGACCCCTGCCCCATCCAACCCCTCCTCTCATTCCTGACTGCCCCTCCGGGACCCCTGTCCCATCCAACCACCCCTTCTCCCTGTCCCCTGACTGCCCCCAGAACCCCCACCCCTGACTGCTCCCCATCACCCCATCCAACCCCCCCCTCCAACCTCACCTCCTTCCTGACTGCCCCTCCCCGGAACCCCTGCCCCCATTCAACCCCCCTTCCTCGGACCGCCCTGACCCCTATCCACACCCCTGGCCCCTGACCACCCCCTCGAACTCTCCAGCCTTCCATCCAACCCCCCCGCTCCCTGTCTCCTTACTGCGCTGCCTGGAGCACCAGTGGCTGGCAGCGCTACAGCCGTGCCGCCCGGCTGGAGCCAGCCAGGCCACCGTGCAGCACCGAGCACCGGGTCAGGCCGGGCTCTGCAGCTGCACTGCCCCAGGAGCTCCCACCCCCACCGCCCAGAGCATTGCGCCGGCGGCACAGTGAGCTGAGGCTGCGGGGGGAGGAGGAGCAGTGAGGGAGGGGCCAGGGGCTAGCCTCCTGGGCCAGGAGCTCAGGGGCCGGGCAGGAGGGTCCCGCGGGCTGGATGTGGCCCGCGGGCCGTAGTTTGCCCACCTCTGCTCTAAAATGTCAAAAGAAATGCAGAAAATGAAACTCTTTTAAACAATTCTGTTTTAGAGGGGTTTTAGAGGAAATAGTAATTACATTTAAAGGTCCTGATCTTCAGTGAGCTTCATTCAGAGGAACCCCTGTGCCCTGTGGAGTGCTGTTAGCCTTCAATAGGGCTCCATGTGGACACAAGGGGTCTGCCTTTGTGAAGTTCACAGCAGGATTGGGGCCTACAGTGTAACACTGGAAAGTCAGGGATCAAAAAAATACATTCCTGGTTTAGAGTGGGGGGTGACTTTTTGTTTTGTTTTGCAAAAGTATCTGCTTTCTGGCTACAGCCAACCACCAGGAAAATCCCATGACTGGTTCAAGAAGTTCTCATAGCATATTTTGTACTAGAGTGGGATGAAATGAGCAATCCAGGAAGTACTGGGGAAGAAACAAGAAATAAACTTAGAATTAGCTCTCAGTTTTGGGGGAATTTCAAATATTCCTCAAGAAAATTAAAACCACCCTATATCCACTGCTTATAATCTAGTATAAAATCAGATCGCAGAACAATTTGTGCAGGCACTTAAAGTGGAAATGTGGAAAAAAATAAGATGGTAGAACCTTGAAACATTCTGTTACAAATTTTATCTGTGTTGTCAACCTGAAGCATACAAAAACCATGATTTTTTTTTTTAACATAATAAATGTGGGGGTCTTATTTTCCTTCTGTCTTTTGAGCCTTTAGGGTTTGCATTTTCAGGCTTTTTCTCTGCAAATGTGAGGTCAAGAAGTTACTTTTATTTTAACATGAAAACTGAGCTTTGCCTGCACTGACATGACTGCAGGATCTGGGGCTTTAGGATAAATACTGTCAGATTCACAATAAAATCATATGAGTTGGCAGCGCTGTCCCTACCACTCTCAACCTCCAGTTATTAAATGCCCGTCATGAATTAGATGTGATTCATTTAGACCAGATTTAGCAAAAGAACTTTATGAAAAGGAACAGACAGAAGGGCTCCCTATATCTATATCAATAGAAATACACACACACACACACTCCAAGTCTTGATGCCTAGACTAAAGGGAGAAAGGAAATAAGTGTGTGTGTGTTTACAAGTGAATGGAGAGTCCTACTTTGGCTACATTTTATATTCATTTTGCACAGATGTAAAATGACCATACAAAGTGTGAGCTAGTAGAGAGTCAGGTTTCTAGATTGTAGGGCTAAATTCTCCTGTATGACAGCACTTTCTCATGTTATAGGAACATACAAATTGCCGTATAGGGTCAGATCCTAGACCATCTAGTCAAGTATCTTGTCTCTGACAGGGACCAGTAGCAAATGCTTCAGAGGTAGTGGCAAAAACCCGCACAGTAGGCAGATGTGGGTAATCTGACCCCTTGAAGGCCTAATCCCTAAATAGTTAGAGATTGATTGAAACATGAGATTTTCTCTCTCTTTCAATTCTCTTTTTGTTAGCATTAGCCACATGAGGGCAGCAGGGCCTATTTGATTTCAAACTTCTGCAGTAACAAAGGATTTTATCATATTGGAAATGACTCTTCAGCAAGGTACTGAACACACTGGCTAACATGTCTGTTCAATTTAACACCTATGGCCAATTTTTTTTCAAAAATAGCCTAATGTTAGGCTCCTACATTCACATTTAGGTTCCTATATAGGTGGTGTCATAAACATACAGCTAAGGGTAGCCTAGAATTCCTCCTTACCTGTAAGGGGTTAAGAAGCTCAAACAACCTGCTTGGCACCTGACCAAAAGGACCAATGGGGAAAGAAGATACTTTCAAATCTGGGGGGAAGGCTTTGTTTGTGCTCTTTGTTGTATATTCTCTGGGGAAGCAGAGAAGCATCGGGTCAGAAAACTCCTCCTAAAATGAGTCTCAATATTGCAAAAAGAGTAAGTAAATAAGGCAAGGCACGTTAGATTATCTTTTGTCTTTAGCTTGTAAATTTTCCCTATGTTTAGAGGGAGGTTTGTCCCTGTTTTTTTTTTTTTTTTGTAACTTTAAAGCTTTACCCAGAGGGAAATCTTCTGTGTTTTGAATCTGATTACCCTGTAAAGTTACCTTCCATCCTGATTTTACAGAGGTGCTTCTTTTACTTTTTTTCCTTTATAATAAAGTTCAGTTTTTTAAGAATCTGGTTTACCTATTTGGTTGGTAGATTATTCTCAAGCCTCTCCAGGAAAGGGGGTGAAGGGGCTTGGGGGGATATTTTAGGGAAATAGGAACTCCAAGTGGTCCTTTTCCTGAATCTTTGTTTAACTCACTTGGTGGTGGCAGCAGTACCCATCCAAGGACAAGGAAGGATTTGTGCCTTGGAGAAGTTTTTAACCTAAGCTGGTAGAAATAAGCTTCAGGGGTCTTTCATGTGGGTCCCCACATCTGTACTCTAGAGTTCAGAGTGGGGAGGGAACCTCGACAGGTGGCCTGGTGCTTTATGCCCTTCAATTCCCATTAAGGTCAGCAATTTTGAAAAGAAGATCACTTATTTAGGAGCCTAAATATGGATGTAGCAGCCTATTTTAGGTTACTTTTATAACATCATGGGTCAAGTTTCAGAGTAACAGCCGTGTTAGTCTGTATTCGCAAAAAGAAAAGGAGTACTTGTGGCACCTTAGAGACTAACCAGTTTATTTGAGCATGAGCTTTCGTGAGCTACAGCTCACTTCATCAGATACATACCGTGGAAACTGCAGCAGACTTTATATATACACAGAGAATATGAAACAATACCTCCTCCCACCCCACTGTCCTGCTGGTAATAGCTTATCTAAAGTAATCGTCAGGTTAGGCCATTTCCAGCACAAATCCAGGTTTTCTCACCCTCCACCCCCCCACACAAATTCACTCTCCTGCTGGTGATAGCCCATCCAAAGTGACAACTCTTTTCTTTTTAAGTTGAGTAACGTCTAATAGGTTGCATAGGTTTACTTTCTTCAGGGTCACTTTCAGATGCTTGTAACTGTCAAAATTTTACCTTTTCAGGCTATATAGGACTCATGATTTAAAGCAATTTAGTTTCAATTTCCTAAGAAGTCCACTTAAAATCGATCACTGTGAAGAGCCTAACATTTTCCCATAAATATCAGGCACTGATCACACAGAAGAATGACTTCCTCTTTTAAATCATACTAGGAGAAACATTGCTCCAGACATAAGAATATAAGATTGGCCATACTGGGTCAGACCAAAGGTCCATCCAGCCCAGTATCCTGTCTGCCAACAGTGGCCAATGCCAGGTGCCCCAGAGGGAGTGAACCTAACAGGTAATGATCAAGTGATCTCTACTGCCATCCATCTCAACCCGCTGACAAACAGAAGCTAGGGACACCATTCCTTACCAGACCTAGCTATGGAATTCATTCAGAGCCAAATATAATTAATTATAATCTTAGACAACTTTGTGAAATGGGAATATTGCATTTTCCTATGACTTATACATTTTAAATCTTTCTCAGAAGTATTATCTGTATATAGGTGCCATTTGAGCCCACTGACTGACTGATTCAATTTCTTAACGTTCCTAGAATAAGATGTTTTTCATTCAAGGCAATGTTCAGATTTGTTGGCACTACATGCTTTAATAATTCCATATGCTGATGACAGTCTAAAGTTAGCCAATTTTTCCCTTGGTGTTTCATTAAATTTAAAAAAACGCATGCATGATGTGTGATATTATCCTAATTGCTAAGCAGGGCATTTGTGCAGTCCCTAAAGCCATTATCTCCACTAACATAAGCCTTGAGAGCAATTTGTATCAGCAATAAAAGTAGAAGGAAACAAGAATGCAGATCACATGGCTTTGGAAGACTACCCCCTTGTCAGAAACTTTTTATTTAAAAAACAAAAATCACTTGTGAAAACTTTTTCTCTAAAGCTCATTTGTTTGCACTAAACATTCTACAAAATCATTATAAACTATCTTCTTTCAGTATCAGAAAATGCTTTTACAAATTTTGTTATCATTTGTGGTTGCATTCACCTTTCCTTATCTGTTTTTGGATCTTTATTAACCACATGCTTTTTAGACATTCTGGGCAAAATTTGTCCTTGGTGAAAAACCACAGAAGTCAGTGGAATAACACAGGGGGTGAATTTGACACTGTCTGTTCAGCCACAGTGTGCTTATGGACAAAGTCCACTGACAACATATAACATTTGTAAAAAGTCCACCAACTGCTTAATAATCATTTGTAAACTGGCTCAGTTTTCATTGCACATCTTGAAAGGGGCTGAAGTCTGTAGTTCAGTTTTTATTTTCTTTTGGTTGTAGCAAATATTTTGACTAGCCAAGGTCTTAATAAACACACAAACCAGAATAATAAACCTCTCAGCATCTGTAAATCCTCACTGAGCCAGTTAAACAGAATTAAATACTTCAATTTCTGCTAAAAATCTGAAAAATAATATTTTTTTTTAGGTGCTTGCCTTTAGACTCAAAATACTCTATATTGATACATTTTGGTCAAGATTACTGCAAACCACACCACTCTCTTCTCCAAGTGCAAACATACTTTCTCAGTCTTGTTTTTCTAATATAAATACATAAAATGGTGTACATATAAAGATGCTAAATTATACATATTAAAAAATATCCCCCTACAATTTCCTTCTGAGGAAGGAAGGAAGGAAAGAAAGAAAGAACTAGATGTGACAGGTGCTAGTCAAATTGCCTACTGCACTTCTGGCAGATACTCAGATACTATGGTGATGTGCATAAGACTCTGAATAGAACAAAATAGAATAGACTTAACTGGAACATGAAAAATAAATTATGAATCTTGTGATTTTTCAGCTTTTAAAATATTGCTGAACATTTTTTATGTTCAAGAACATGTATTTGTTAATGTTCAGAATTTGCTATTGATGTTGCAGTCAGTATCTGAAGCAAAAAGGGAAATGCAAAACAAAATTCATCAGTGAATTCAAAGGCAATTATTAAACCAAAACCTTTTTGTTTGTTTGGGGTTGTTTTTTTTCGGGGGGGGGGTTAAGGTTAAAAATTCATAAGGAATAAATGAGGCCCCAATCCTGCAGCTTGTTTCATGCAGGCAGATCCTGGTACCAATCTGAGGCTACAGAGTGTCATTGACGTCAGTGGAAATTTATGTGAGCACAGAGATCTGGCCACACACAGTAATTTGCAGGATTGGGGCTGTAAGCAAATAAGTACCTTAGCTGTAAAGCTCTAGTAATCAAGGAATCAGGACCAGGTTAGAAGAAAACTAATGGGGAAATCTTTCAATCCATTCCCACAGAGGAATCTAATTATATTCAGTACAAATCTCATGCTGCCTACTATAGCAAATTCAGTGTGAAATTGGGGAAAGATTTACCACCCCACCCACCCAAAAAAGTAGTAAAACTGCCACAGCATGCTTTTCCACAGGCTCTGCTTACCCTGGGCCTGAACTGAAGCCCATTAAAGTCAGTGGAAAGACTCCCACTGATTTCAATGGGTTTTGGCTCAGGCACCATTAATTAAATGGGTCAGACAGCATGGATACCCATTACGAACAATTATTATTAATTATTGTTGTTATTAGTTTTACAGTAGCAGCGACAGGCCCAAATAGCCAATGAAGTCCTCTTGTCTTTGATGGTGTAGAAACACATAGTAAGTCAGTTCCTGGCCCCAGTGAGCTTACCTTTTAAATAGACAAGGCAGACAAAGGGTGGGAGGAGAAACAGAGGCACAGTGGTGAGGTGATTTGCCTAAGGTCATACAGTTGATCAGTGGCAGATCCCAAAGTAGAATCCAGGTCTCCCAAGTCCCCGTGCTCTATCAATTAGACCATGCTGCTTCCATTTTTGCCTTTTATTATTGTGTGTGTGAAAAATAAGTTTGTTTAATTAAAGAAATGGCAATGAGTTCTGGTCTACAGTGAAAACCAACAATAATTAGCTCAGCAATATCCTTTTTATTGAGAACCACATCACAGGCACTTTAAGATTCTAATTTTCTACAGGAGCTACTGGCCTCTCCTCTCCTGTCTACTATAAAGCATGTTAGTTAAATTCTGAATCACCCTTGTCTTGCATGACTGGAAGTATGTTTATCACAGGACTTAAGTAAGTCAAATTCCAAGATTTTCCCATGAGCCCCTGAACTTTCTTTTAGAAACTCTAAAGACAGTGGGTTGAAAGAGACAGTCAAAAACAAGACAAAGGGGTTATAATGCCACTTGTCCCTTGAAATGAGGATTCTAGTGTTTCCTGCCATCCTGCAAGTGTGTGAAGATTCCACCCCTGGAAAAATAGCATAGCAGCATCTGTTCTATGGTAAGACAAGGCTGCACACTGAAATTTGCTGTCAGTGAAATTTCAAGCTTAAAACCTAGTTTTTGCAAGTGTTCATGTTAGTAAAGTTCAAACCATTGAATGCACATTGAAAGCAAGCAAAAAAGGGTTGTGAACACGGTTGAATTATTTAGATTGTAAATTCTTTGGGGGCAGGGACTAGCATATTTATACAGCACCGAGTACAGTGCAGGCTGGTTGCTGACTGGGGCCTCTGAGCACTATCATCTGAGAACTACTGTAAGGCAAATAATAAATAATACTAATAAACTTGTTTTAGAACTCAAAGAAATATTCACAAATAATTTGCACTATCCGCTCAGCTCTTGGTACATGGCACACAGTTCAACATTCTGAATCTATCCACTAGATGGCGATGACATAGAATCATAGACATGTAGGGCTGGAAGGGACCTCAAGAAGTCATCAATCCCTGCACTGAGGCAGGACCATGTAAACCTAGATCATCCCTGCCAGGTGTTTGTCCAATATGTTCTTTAAAAAACCTCCAAAAACGGGGATTCCACAACATCCCTTGGAAGCCTATTCCAGAGCTTAATTACCCTTATAAATTAGAAAGTTCCTAATATCTAAGGTAAATCTCCCTTGCTGCAGATTAAGCCCATTACTTCTTGTCCTAACTTCAGTGGACACAGAGAACAACTGATCACAGTCCTCTCTATAACAGCCCTTATCATATTTGAAGAGTATCATGTCCCTGCTCAGTCATCTTTTCTCAAGACTAACCATACCCAGCTTTTTTTTTTTTAAGCCATTCCTCATAGGTCAGGTTTTCTAAACCTTTTGTCATTTTGTTGCTTTTCTCTGGACTCTCTCTAATTTGTTCACATATTTCTTCAAGTGAGGCACTCAGAACTGGACATAGTACTCTAGCTGAGGTCTCATCAGTGCTAAGTAGAGCGGGACAATTACCTCCCATGTCTTACATATGACACTCTTGTCAATGTACCCCAGAATATTAGCCTTTTTCACAACTGCATCACATTGTTGACCCATATTCAATTTGAGATCCACTATAATCCCCGGATCCTTTTCAGCAGTCCTACCATCTAGCCAATTATTCCCTGTTTTGTAGCTGTGCATTTGATTTGTTTCCTTCCTAAGAATAATACTTTGCATTTGACCTTCTTGAAATTTCCTTTTGGTAATTTCAGACCAATTCTCCAATTTGTTGAGATCATTTTGAAAGTGCTTCCAACCCCTCCCAGCTTGATATCACTGCAAATTTTATAAGCATACTCTCCACTCCAAGTCATTAATGAAAATATTGACTAGTACTGGACCCAAGACTGACCCCTGTAGAACCCCACTAGATACAGCCTCCCAGTTTGACAACAAACCATTGATAACTACTCTTTGAGTATAGTCGTTCAATCTTTTGTGTACCCACCTCATCTAGACCACATTTGCCTAGTGTGCTTATGAGAATGTCATATAAGACTGTGCTAAAGCCTTACTAAAAATCAAATAATCACATCCACTGCTTCCCCCCATCCACTAGGCCAGTCACTCTGTCAAAGAAGGAAATTAGAGTTGGTTTGACATGATTTGTTCTTGGCAAATCCAGATTGGCTATTTCTTATAACCTGTTATCCTCTAGGTGCTTACGCTTGACGGTTTAATAATTTGTTCCAGTAATCAAAGTTAGCAAACTTCTATAATTTCCTGCATCCTCTTTGTTCCCTTTGTATTATATTTGCCCTTCTCCAGACCTTTGGGACCTCACTTGTTTGCCATGAGTTCTTGAAGATAATTGCTAATGGTTCCAAGATTGCTTCAACTGATTCCTTAAGTACCCTAGGATGAATTTCATTTGGTTCTGCTGACTAGAATACATTTAACTTATGTAAATATTTTTAATCTATTTTTTCTCCATTTTTGGCTTGCGTTCCTTCCCCTTGTTGTTGATAATTAGTTGTGTTGAGTAACTGGTTACCATTAACTTCCTTAGTGAAGACTGAAGCAAAACCTTATCCTTCTTGATGTAATCAGTTATTAGCTCTCCTTCCCAGCTAAGTAGAGGACCTGCACTTTCCTTTGTATTTCTCTTGCTCCTAATGTATTCATAGAACCTCTTCTTATTGCCTTTTACAGCCCTTGCTAAGTATAACTCTTGTTGTACGTTAGAATTTCTGATTTTTATCTCGACATGCTTGTGCTATTCTTTACTACTACTTAGCAATTCATCCATGTTTCCACTTTACGTGAGATTCCGTCTTGATTTTCAGGTCATTAAAGAGTTCCTACTGGAGCCATATTGGCCTCTTACTATTCTTCCTATCTTTCCTTCACAACAGGATAGTTTGAAGTTGTGCCTTTAATGTTGTCTCCTTGAGAAACCGCCTGTTCTCCTGAACTCCTTTTCTCATATGCTTTCTTCCCATGGGATCTTACCTACCAGTCTTCTGACCTTGTTAGTCTGCTTTTTTTGAAGTCCATTGTCCTTATTCTGCTGCTCTCACTCCTTTCTTTCCTTAAAATCATTAAATCATCATTTTGTGATCACTTTCACCCAGGCTGCCTTCCACCTTCAGATTCTCAACAAATTCTTCCCTGTTGGTCAGAATCAGATCTAAAATGGCTGCCCGCCCTGGTTACTTCCTCCACCTTCTGAAACAAAATGTTGTCCCCCATACATGCCAAAAATGTAATGGAAATTTTGAGTTTTGCCATTTTTTTTTTTACATATGTCTAGGTTGTTAAAGTTCCCCATTATTAACAGGTCTTGTGTTTTGGATATTTCTGTTACTTGTTCTAGAAATGCCTCATCCACCTCCTCTTCCTGATCTGGTGATCTTAGACAAGGACCTATAGACCTTACATGATGCCAACCTTTCTCCCCCCACTTTTATCTTTACCCATAGACTTTCAACTGGTCTGCTTCTCCCCTCCTTCTGGTCTTCATGTGTTTCCCCCCCTAACATCTAGACCTCTGTTAAGGTCACCTTTCTTTATACTTACCTGTGGGTTTTTATCACCTGCCCCCTTTGAATCTAGTTTAAAACCCTCCTCACTATGTTGGGAAGTTGATGTGTGAAGATAATCTTGTCCTTCTTAGTCAGGTGGACCCCATCCCTTCCCAGTGGACCACCTTCCTGGAACATCATACTGTGGTCAAGGAAGCTAAAGTGATCCATCTGCTCAGCCATGCAGTCATCTCCATGATGCATGTGTCACTGCCTGGGCCTGGGCCCTGAACTGGAAGGGTGAACGAGAACACAGACTATGCCCCCAGTACCTTCATTTCTACTTCCATGTACTCAGGTCATGCCGAGCAGTATCATTAGCGTCCACATGAATGAGCAGTATGGGATAGTGATCAGAGAGACAGATGAGCCTTTGCAACCTTTATGTAACATCTCTGATGCAGGCTCCAGGCTGGGAGCACACCTCCCAGGACATCTTGGCAGATGGATTCCTCTAGAAGGGAGTCCCCGAGCACCAGCATCCTACACCTTTTTCTTGAGTGCAGTAGCTGTGAACCTCCCAGCCTTGAAGGCACGGGTCATCTCCTCTTCCTTTGCCATTAGGGTCTGCTTCTCACCTCCTGTTGCCAGTACAGCATACTGGTTCTTCACCTTGGTGGACAGGGCCCTGGGTGGAGCACTGTCTACTGCCAGAGATGGCCAGCAGCCAGACTCCTTCCTATAGAGCAGGTTCTCCTTCCTCTATGATGCCACTGTAGTAGGTTAGCATCCTCTGTTCCAGATGTTTCTACATGTGTCCTATTGATTAAGTCCTCACACAGCCAGATGCTACGCAGATAAGCCACCTCCTCCTGCAGCTCTCTTACCTGCTTCCTGAGGGACTCCCACAACAGACACCTCTCACCCCAGGTGGTTCCACCTGCCTTTCTTTCATCAGCTGTGACATGCAGGCCATGTTCCCAGCAAGTAAAGACCCGGACCTGGGTGGAAGCCTATAGGGTCAGGATGCCTCTCTGGCAAGGGTCTATGGGTGCAGGCAGAGGAAGAGCTAGCAGTGGTGATGGAGACATGCTGTATTTACTCCCCATTGCAGGGTCTTCCTTATAGAGCACTTACAAGTTAAAGAAAGGAAAAAAACAACACACAACCCCGCCTTCCTTTGCTGGCAAACTCCCTTAGTCTCCCAGCTGCCTTTGTCTCATCAGCTACTTGGAGCCTGCATGCCTTTTAAAGCTGAGAAACAGCTGGGCCCCATAGACAGCTAGAAGAGTGACTCCTTTGCCTCTAATAATAATCACTGGCCTAAATGGATCAAAAACGGCACCACTTTCACTTCAAAGAGTCCTGCTAGAAACCTGGCACTACCTCACCTTATTGCAAGGCAACCTAGCCCAGAGTCAGCAAGCAAGCAAGCCGAGACATATACATCAGTATCTTATGCATCTATTGGCAAAGCAACTGCAGTATAATAAATTTTGACACTGATACTATGCATTAAGTATTAAAGAAAACTGTTATCAGTATTATGTGCATAAATATTAGGCTTTTGAGTGACAGCCCCAGAATGGTGGATTATTAGCAAAATGTTTCACATGTGGACATTATACATAGCTGTATTGCCCCAAAAGTTTCCAAGAATGCATTAAAATTCTACTCTTTCCTAACAATGGTCATGCACATTTTCAAGCTAAAAGGGTTTATTTCCCCCAAATCTTAGACGGGTACCAAGAATAAAGCTTGTAATAGATTGGTTGCAACATCAAGGCTTGGCAGAACTTGATTTTTATTTCATATCATTGTAATGGATTTTTATTTTTAAACATTTTTAAATTTTATTTTTATCAATTAAAATTTTTGCAGTGGTGGGAAATATGGTGGGGGGGTCAGACAATGGAAGGGGTTCAGAATAATTATATAATGCCAGATGCTGAGATTCAAAAAGTTAAAGCTTTGTATCCATTCAAATATAAATTGTCAACATCACATGTCAAAATATACAAAATAAATATCCTTAAATCAATGCTAAAATTCTCAAGTAGCATGTCTCTTTCTTTGCCTATCTGTACATGTGATGGGTTGGATCACAGAAACCCCCTTCGGCCTGTCATCTGATGTGCTTTGCTACCTCTGAGTCTGTTTTCCCTGCCAACTTACGACTTCAGTGCCCTGCCTGGGTTGAGGCAGACACGCTTACCTGCTGCAAACACAGCCCCAGGTCTGAACCACATCCCCCAGCAGTTGCAGGCTTAACTGAAAACAGCTTAAGAAGTGTTCCTGTCTCTAACACTCAGATGCCCAGCTCTCAGTGGGAACCAAACCCCAAATTAATCTGTTTTACCCTGTATAAAGCTTATGCAGGATAAACTCATATATTGTTCACCCTTTGTAACACTGAAAGAGAGATATGCACAGCTGTTTGCCCCCCCCCCAGGTATTAATACATACTCTAGGTTAATTAATAAGTAAAAAGTGATTTTATTAAATACAAAAAGTAGGATTTAAGTGGTTCCAAGTAGTAACAGACAGAACAAAGTGAATTACCAAACAAAATAAAATAAAACACGCAAGTCTATGCCTAATACAGGAAGAAAGTGATTACAGATGAAATCTCACCCTCAGAGATGTTCCAATAAGCTTCTATCACAGACTGGACTCCTTCCTAGTCTGGGCACAATCCTTTCCCCTGGTACAGTCCTTGTTCCAGTTCAGGTGGTAGCTAGGGTATTTCTCATGATTGCAGCCTCCTTTGTTCTGTTCCATTGCCTTATATATCTTTTGCACAAGGCGGGAATCCTTTGTCCCTTTCTGGGTTCCCACCCGCACCCCTTCTAAATGGAAAAGCACCAGGTTAAAGATGGATTTCAGTACCAGGTGACATGGTCACATGTCCTGTGAGACCTCAAGCCTTCATTCCTCCCAGCCTGACTCACAGGAAGGCCTGCCTGCAAACAGAGCAATCCACAGTCGATTGTCCTCGTTGATGGGAGCCATCAAGATTCCAAACCACCATTAATGGCCCACACTTTGCATAACTACAATAGGTCCTCAGAGTTATATTTCATTTCTAGTTTCAGACACAAGAATGATACATACATACAAATAGGATGACCGCACTCAGTAGATTATAAGCTTTGTAATGATACCTTACAAGAGACCTTTTGCATGAAACATATTCCAGTTATATTATATTCACACTCATTAGCATATTTTCATAAAATCATATAGAGTGCAACATCACAGTACATTTCTATTATAGATGGAAATATTTTTTTCACTGGGATATGTGTGTGCGGTGAAATAGACATTCACCAACATTAACTGATTTAAAAATGGTTTCAGAGTAACAGCCGTGTTAGTCTGTATTCGTAAAAAGAAAAGGAGTACTTGTGGCACCTTAGAGACTAACCAATTTATTTGAGCATAAGCTTTCGTGAGCTACAGCTCACTTCATCGGATGCATACTGTGGAAAGTGTAGAAGATCTTTTTATATACACACAAAGCATGAAAAAATACCTCCTCCCACCCCACTCTCCTGCTGGTAATAGCTTATCTAAAGTGACCACTCTCCTTACAATGTGTATGATAATCAAGGTGGGCCATTTCCAGCACAAATCCAGGGTTTACCAGCAGGAGAGTGGGTTTGTGTGTGTGTGGGGGCGGGGGGGTGAGAAAACCTGGATTTGTGCTGGAAATGGCCCAACTTGATTATCATACACATTGAAAGGAGAGTGATCACTTTAGATAAGCTATTACCAGAAGGAGAGTGGGGTGGGAGGAGGTATTTTTTCATGCTTTGTGTGTATATAAAAAGATCTTCTACACTTTCCACAGTATGCATCCAATGAAGTGAGCCGTAGCTCACGAAAGCTTATGCTCAAATAAATTGGTTAGTCTCTAAGGTGCCACAAGTACTCCTTTTCTTTTTGATTTAAAAATCTAATTCTTCCAAGCTTAGCTGTAGCTGTTGCTAATATGCAGGGGCAGGACTGTAGTTTTTATTTGTTCCCTTACCTTAGAAAGCCTTCAGCTGCAGACCTTCCTCTTCAAGTCTGGTCATCCTCCATTCTGCTAAATGACCTTAGGCACATGCTGTGCTGTGGAAGGTGCTGTCCTTCACACTCAGGACATGGCTCATATCCCAGCATCCAGTGTGACATTAGGGGCCCTGTGCTGCTAAAGGTGCTACCTGAGTGGATGACTATGAACAGCAGGGGCATTGGAGATGGCACTAGGAAAGAATAAACAGCTGAGAAACAAAGCAATTAAGGAGAGAAATACAAGCTATGAAAATTTGGACTCTTTAGATTTCCTTAACCACCTACAATCTAGCTTTAGGCCTTGGAATGGAACAGGAACTGCAATCACCTCAGTCCGTGATTTCTTGCTGACAAGGGAAAAGATCAAATGATCATGCTGATTGTCTTAGATCTATAGGGTGCTTTTGATGCCACTGCCAAAAGATGATGTTGATATGCCTGCAGGCTCTGGTAGAAATAGAGTGGCTTTGGGCTGGCTTTCCTCTTTTCTGTATGGAAAGATTCATGTAGTGCTGGATGTTCTTGTCTTGTACAAAAACTTTTTCATGTAGGGAAGTCACAATGTTCTATTGTCTCTGAACAGGAAGGGCAATGCGTATGGGAGGCAAGTAGGGGAGACAGGGAGTCAATGGGGGCAGTAGTGTCTCCATTATGCAGATAACATTTCATTTCAATGGGACTCAGGTGCCAAAATTGCTCAGGCACTTTTGAAAATCCCACTAAGCACTTATCTGCATCTTTAATCACTGCCCCCTACTGCCAGATGTGTCTGCCAACTTCCTTTGTGGACTTGTTTGCAGGGAACATATTGTACCTGTGCTCCAGAGCCTGCATGTGCTTACAATAGATGTCTTGGCAAGTCTGAGGTGTTAGAACACAAACAGTAATCAATACCATGTGACTGGCCGTTCTCTCCAGGTAATTATACAACAGATGAGATCAGGTGGGGTGCTCAAGCTAGCAACTCTCAAAGGTAAATACCCGGGTACTGGGAGTAGGATGTTCACAGTGAAGAATCCTTGGGTCAGATCCTCAGCTGTTGTAAACTGGCATAGTTCCATTGAAATCAATGGAGTTATGTGGCTTTATACCAGCAGAAGATCTGGCTCTTGATTCATGGAAGTCCTATGGCCTGTGTTATACAGGAGGTCAGACTAGATGATCACAATGGTCCATTCTGGCCTTATCTATGAACTCTAGAATTAACTCCCCTGCTGGTTCAGCAGAACTTAAATTTGTTAGGCTTTGTCACATGGTTTGAAAGCTTTCTTTCAGAGGATGGATAGAGTGATGAGGAGGTATTGGGATGAGGAGATTGGAAGGGTGGTTAATTGTAGCCATTTGATCAATCAGAGGTTTTTATGCATTCTAAACTTAATATGCCTAAGCACTTGGAACACTGGAGAGGTGTATTTATTTTATTTAGATTTATAAACTACAAATAATACCAGTCACATGCTCTGAGTGATCTTTGTAATTCATGTCCACGATAACCTAAATGGATTGCCCACTTCAGAAAAATAAGTCATTAAAAGAAAATCTAAACAAATAGATTTCTAAAACAAACTTTAAGAAGTGGAGAGAATTATGGCACACTAAGAGCTGGCTCCTGTTTCCCTCTCCCTACTGCACTCAGGGATGCACATCAAAAACTGACTAACAAGTTTCCCTGCTAGATCTGGCAGTCATCAGGAAAGGTTGACTGTATAACAGACCAGATTAGCAGTGGTGCTCCTTTTATCAGGTGAAAGAAGCAGGAGTTAAGAGACAAATTCTACCCTTCTAAGTTTTGGGCGAGTCAGCATAATCTCCTTATTCTACCATATATTTAAGGTTTTAGGGAGGTGTCAAGTCAAGTAGAACTCCTCCCCTCTGCCAAGTATTGGTAAGGTGGTAGATTTGGTTACACTCTTATAAATACGAATGACAGTGGCTAAAATGGCTGACTCATTACCATTCTGGGTTGAAGAGACCTGGGAGAGAAGGGGGCCTGGGATCTATAAATACAGGGCTTTCTGCTTTCTCCAGTATTGCAGACCAGAGTATGGCACAAGAGCCACTCCGAACAAGCCTCTGGCCTTTGTTGCTGGTATGCGTAGATCTTGGCTGCTATAAGTCACTTTTGAGTAGTTCTTGTAGTTAGTAGTATGCACAGTTTGCTGTTTTGTGAATAAATCAAATGCTCCTTTTGACCCAAAATCTTGTGTTTAGAACTTTCCTGATGTCACGGTTCTGCCCCTGTCACTGTACACAAAGACATGTGTGGCCATTTTGTATATGTATATGAAAAGGCATTAACACAAGTAGCCTAACAACCTATACAGAACGATTTAAACAGAACAATTTCAATGCCTCTGTCCCACATTCTTGAACAAGTGTTCCAGTTCAGTTCAGTTATTATCAATCCATTTCCCCAGCGTATTATTGGTGGGAAAGTTGCTATGGGACACAGAGTTGCCAATGGTAACATCCTAACTATGAACTGGAATCCTCTGTTGCAACATAGAAGAGAAAGAAATGTGAAGAAGAACAAAATGCTCTTAGTTCTGTTTATAAGGAAATCACACTGCTATTTTGGCCAGCTAGCAAACTGGAAAAACATCTGTTCATAAAACTGACATTGAACCTAACAATGTAATTCTCTAGATGCCATAAAGTCTCATGTAATTCAATCTCAGGTTACTCAAAGTGGAGTGTTTGTTCATGCTTGACTTCTGAAAAACTGAGCAATGAGGTTAACTTAAGGAAACACATCAATGGCTAATTTTATGTGGTTCCTACCTGGAATGTTCAGATTTCCAGATAAGATGCATGCTGACAGTTTTTACCAGTGTCTCAGGCCATGTCTACACTACCACTTTTGTTGGTATAACTTATGTCGCTAAGGGGTCTGAAAAAACACCCCACCAAGGGACATAAGTTACACAGACAGAAGTGCTGGTGTGGACCACCACTCGTGGAGGTGGTTTTATTATGTCGATGAGAGCTCTCTGCTGCCGGCATAGAGCAGCTACACGAGCAACCTTACAGCAGCACAGCTGCATCGGTACACCTGTGCCTCTGTAAGCTTACCAGTGTGGACATGGCCTAAATGCTATTTTGTCCAGAGTAAACACAAGTAAATATAATGGAGGTCTTCCAGATACAGAAACAGTGTAAGAAAATTTAGAACAGGGAAGCCATACTGCACATAGGGTTGCCAGGTGTCTGGTTTTCGATCGGAATGCCTGGTCAAAAAGGGACCCTGGTGGCTCCCGTCAGCTAAAAGTCCAGTTGGCCGCAGTGGCTGGCTCTGCGCGGCTCCTGGAAGTGCCGGCATGTCTCTCTAGCTCCTAGGCACAGGGGCAGCCAGAAGAGCTCCACATGCTGCCCCTGCCCATGGTGCAGGCACCGCCCCAAGCGCTGGCTCCACAGCTCCCATCAGCCAGGAACCGCGGCCAATGGGAGCTGCGGAGGCGGCACCTGCAGACTACGAGCCAGAGGTACATGCCGGCTGCTTCCCGGGAGCTGCCTGAGGTAAGCGCAGCCTGGATCCCACACCCCGAACCCCCCCCCGTGTCCCACCCCCTTGCCCCAGCTTGGAGACCCCTCCCGGACCCCAAACCTCTCATCCTTGGCCCCAGCCCAGAGCACACACCCCCTCCCATACCCCAGCTCCCTGCCCCAGCCTGGAGCCCACTCCCACACTCTGAACCCCTTATCCCCGGCCGCAGCCCAGAGCCAGGGCAGTCCTTAGGCATACTGATAGACTCATAGATATTAAGGTCAGAAGGGACCATTATGATTGTCTAGTCTGACCTCCGGCACAACGCAGGCCACAGAATCTCACCCACCCATTCCTGCAAAAAACCTCTCACCTATGTCAGAGCTATTGAAGTCCTCAAATCATGGTTTAAAGACTTCAAAGTGCAGAGAATCCTCCAGCAAGTGACCCGTGCCGCATGCTACAGAGGAAGGTGAAAAACCCCCAGGGCCTCTTCCAATCTGCCCTGGAGGAAAATTCCTTCCCAACCCCAAATATGGTGATCAGCTGAACCCTGAGCATGTGGGCAAGATTCACCAGCCAGATACCCAGGAAAGAATTCTCTGTAGTAACTCAGATCCCATCCCATCTAACATCCCATCACAGGCCATTGGGCCTATTTACCATGAATAGTCAAAGATCAATTAATTGCCAAAATTAGGCTATCCCATCATACCATCCCCTCCATAAACTTATCAAGCTTAGTCTTGAAGCCAGATATGTCTTTTGCCCCCACTGCTTCCCTTGGAAGTCTTTTCCAGAACTTCACTCCTCTGATGGTTAGAAACCTTCGTCTAATTTCAAGTCTAAACTTCCCAATGGCCAGTTTATATCCATTTGTTCTTGTGTCCACATTGGTACTGAGCTTAAATAATTCCTCTCCCTCCCTGGTATTTATCCGGCTGATATATTTATAGAGAGCAATCGTATCTCCCCTCAGCCTTCTTTTGGTTAGGCTAAACAAGCCAAGCTCCTTGAGTCTCCTTTCATAAGACAGGTTTTCCATTCCTTGGATCATCCTAGTAGCCTTCTCTGTACCTGTTCCAGTTTGAATTCATCCTTCTTAAACATGGGAGACCAGAACTGCACACAGTATTCCAGATGAGGTCTCACCAGTGCCTTGTATAATGGTACTAACACCTCCTTATCTCTACTGGAAATACGTCACCTGATACATCCCAAGACTGCATTAGCTTTTTTCACAGCCATATCACATTGGCGGCTCAGAGTCATCCTATGGTCAACCAATACTCCAAGGTCCTTCTCCTTCTCCATTCCTTCTAATTGATGTGTCCCCAACTTATAACTAAAATTCTTGTTATTAATTCCTAAATGCATGACCTTACACTTCTCACTATTAAATTTCATCCTATTACTATTACTCCAGTTTACAAGGTCATCCAGATCCTCCTGTATGATATCCCGGTCCTTCTCTAAATTGGCAATACCTCCCAGCTTTGTATCATCTGCAAACTTTATTAGCACACTCCCACTTTTTGTGCAGAGGTCAGTAATAAAAAGATTAAATAAGATTGGTCCCAAAACCAATCCCTGAGGAACTCCACTGGTAACCTCCCTCCAGCCTGACAGTTCACCTTTCAGTATGACCCGCTGTAGTCTCCCCTTTAACCAATTCCTTATCCACCTTTCAATTTTCATATTGATCCCCACCTTTTCCAATTTAACTAATAATTCCCCATGTGGCACTGTATCAAACGCCTTATTGAAATCTAGGTAAATTAGATCCACTGCGTTTCTTCTGTCTAAAAATTCTGTTACTTTCTCAAAGAAGGAGATCAGGTTGGTTTGGCACGATCTGCCTTTTGTAAAACCATGTTGTATTTTGTCCCACTTACCATTGACCTCAATGTCCTTAGCTACTCTCTCCTTCAAAATTTTTTCCAAGACCTTGCATACTACAGATGTCAAACTAACAGGCCTGTAGTTACCCGGATCGCTTTTTTTCCTTTCTTAAAAATAGGAACTATGTTAGCAATTCTCCAGTCATATGGTACAACCCCTGAGTTTACAGATTCATTAAAAATTCTTGCTAATGGGCTTGCAATTTCATGTGCCAATTCCTTTAATATTCTTGGATGAAGATTATCTGGGCCCCCCGATTTAGTCCCATTAAGCTGTTCGAGTTTTACTTCTACCTCAGGTGCCAAATTTCATAGTGCCCTAGGTAGCTGCATGCTGCGTATGCGGCGCTGGCTCCAGTGGCCATGCCTATCCCCCAGCCATTCCCCCTGCTCGGCCCCTGCCCTGCCCCCATTCGACCCCTTCCCCCAAGCTCCCGCCCTGCCTCACCTCTTCCCGCCCCTGCTCCGCCTGACCCCCGCCCTGATTCCACCCCTTCCTCCAAACCCTCTCCGCAAGCAATGGGCCCACGGGATTAGCGGGGGTACTGGAGACGGCAGAAAGGGTCAGGCCCGCCCCTGCACTCACCAGCGGCGGGAAGCAGAGAGACTCGGCTCCAGCCCACTCCGCTCTGCCAGCTCCCAGCGGCATTGTTCTGCTTCCCCCTACAGCCACTGCTGAGGGTAGGGGTGGGCATGACCCCTTCCTCCAAGCCTCCAGGCCCCCCATTAATCCCTTGTGCTGCCCTGGGCCTCCCTGCCCTGCTGCTGCCCCCCACAGCACATGCCCCTGTGGCCCTGCAGCCTTTGAGAGCGCCCCCCGCCCCTCCGCGGAGGGGCCGGCCCCCCTGCAGGGGGGGTGCAGGTGCTCGGGCTGCGTAGGGCACCACCATAGGTAGGGACATCCCTGCCCAGAGCCCACACCCCTAGCCAGAGCCCTCACCCTCTCCAGCACCCCAATCCCTGCCCCAGCCCAATGAAAATGAGTGAGTGAGCGAGGGTGGGGGTGAACGAGCAATGGAGGAAGGGGGGATGGAGTGAGTGGGGGTGGGGCTGGGGAGAAGGGGCAGGTCTTCAGGGTAGGTGGTGGGGCAAGGGTGTTCTGTTTTCTGCAATCAGAAAGTTAGCAACCCTAACTGCACATACAGCAGCCAAGGGAGTCTTGGAAAGGCCGGGGAAGCTTGTTTGGATGTGATTAATTTTAGGAGCGCCAAATGTGTTGAAATACACCAACAAGTTGTTTCAAACCACCTACTGCTAAGTGCAGTAATTTAGACCTTTTGCTGATCATTCAGATCTCATTAGCTTGCGAAGGTCAGATGGAAGAGTCCTATGGAGCCAGGCACATCATATTTCTGCTGATCATGTTCACCACATCTTTAGAAATGAGAAATATGGCAGCTATAGAAAAGAAATCTGAAATGTCTTCATTGGGAAATGAAAGGCACTTCTAGCAGCACAGGACTCCTTAAGGCCATACTGCATGCCAGGACATGGGCCATATCCCAGATATGAAAGGCAGCATCACAGCATACTCTTAACTGGAGATAACAACTCATGGCCAATCTTTGAGGGGGAACACCTCCAGCAACACCCACTGTCATGCTGGGAGATGGCCCAGACCAGGCTGTACTACAAAGGGTTTCACTTCAAGCAGTTTAGCATCTGTCTCATGTCTGATTGAGTTACTGGGAAATGCAACATGGCCAAGTTATGAGAGGCAGCAGCTCCAGTAATCCAGGGCAGGAGTGGCTGTAGTGTTAGTCAGGTGGGGAAAGTCAAGTTAGGTTTGCGTCTATGACTTTTCTGAGCCCATATAATGCAAAGCTTTTCAGGGAATACTTCATGTTTATCAGTTCTAGCTGAAGTAGGATCAGAGTTGTGACAAAGCAGACTCTCTTGCCTGGTGCTCTCTGATTTGGAACAGCTGGCATAGTTATTTGGCAGAGATGATAAATAACCGCAGCATTTTCTTCCAGATGACATGCTTTGAAAGTTTGTTCCCTTCCACTTATGGATGGTATAGGAAAACATGCTGATTATGACCTGAGACATCTAGGAAGTCCTCCAACAAAACGAGAAGACCAGACTTGATGTATTTGATATTTCAAAGGTTTAAAAAAAATCAGAAGAAAAGCCTTGATACATGAATTCAGATTGATAGAATTACTTCCCTTACCACGAAAAAAAATGGCCATCCAGCTGTTATAAAATTCTAATCAAACAATATCACCCTTATTCAAACTGAAAAAGTTAACAGAGTTCAAACTTAAACTTTCAGTACTTTTAAATGAGAAAATATCTTAAATGTATTTTGCTGTATCTTGTGATAAAATGTAGATCCACTTTTTTGTAGTACTTTTATTATTTGGAATTATGTAAAGAACATGAAGTCTTTTTCCAGGAAGTGTGATATCTGCATATTTTCTTAAAATCCAATGGTTCTTTTTTGCAGTTCTTTGGGTGAATGGTATTGGATTTCAGGGCGATGTTACCAGCAAGGTTCTACATATCTTTCACCTGTGTTTTCGAATGTCATGTTTTTCACTCTTTCCAAGGAGTCCACAATGACAAATGTTTGTTTCAAAGAAGCTATTGTCCTTCAGTGAGACTGACTGTACTTATCTTTTGCATTTTATCGTATGGGCCAGAGGCTATTTAATTTCTCTCCTTGTTATAATTCTGACAATGCTTTAACACTAAACAATGTAACCAAACAGGTTCAGCATTATGTAATGAGGGTCTAATTCAGCAATGGTCTGAGTAGATACAACCCACATTGACTTCAGTGGAAGTTACACCTAGTTATGTGAGGGGACAGTTAAATCCAGTGTTTCTGCTTCATTCCTTATCATCTTCTCCTATTCTCTAAAATGATCCGGCCTAGCTTTTCTCAGGACTATTACTTTTTCTCCTTCGCTATAAAGAAACCTCTATTCCTTATATCTTGGCTTTAGAGGCAGGAGCGATGGCCCCTGTATGAATTTCACACAGGATGATGGTTACCCTCCCACTTAGGTACTGTTCAGCAATAAGCAAATATCCATGGGAGGATTCCTGTATAAAAAGCAAGGTGACTTGGTGAGGGGCCTTAGCATGAAGAGGGAAGAGAGGGAAGAGCATCTTTGCCAGCAGGCTGGCTAACCTAGTGAGGAGGGCTTTAAACTAGGTTCACCGGGGGAAGGAGACCAAAGCCCTGAGGTAAGTGGGAAAGAGGGATACCGGGAGGAAGCACAGGCAGAAATGTCTGTGAGGGGAGGGCTCCTGCCTCATACTGGGAATGAGGGGCGATCAACTGGTTATCTCAAGTGCTTATATACAAATGCACAAAGCCTTGGAAACAAGCAGGGAGAACTGGAGGTCCTGGTAATGTCAAGGAACTATGATGTGATTGGAATCACAGAGACTTGGTGGGATAACTCACATGACTGGAGTACTGTCATGGATGGCTATAAACTGTTCAGGAAGGACAGGCAGGGCAGAAAAGGTGCGGGAGTAGCACTGTATGTAAGGGAGCAGTATGACTGCTCAGAGCTCCGGTACGAAACTGTAGAAAAACCTGAGTGTCTCTGGATTAAGTTTAGAAGTGTGTGCAACAAGAGTGATGTAGTGGTGGGAGTCTGCTATAGACCACCGGACCAGGGGGATGAGGTAGATGAGGCTTTCTTCTGGCAGCTCACGGAAGCTACTAGATCGCATGCCCTGATTCTCATGGGTGACTTTAATTTTCCTGATATCTGCTGGGAGAGCAATACTGCGGTGCATAGACAATCCAGGAAGTTTTTGGAAAGCGTAGGGGACAATTTCCTGGTGCAAGTGCTAGAGGAGCCAACTAGGGGGGGCGCTTTTCTTGACCTGCTGCTCACAAACCGGGTAGAATTAGTGGGGGAAGCAAAAGTGGATGGGAATCTGGGAGGCAGTGACCATGAGTTGGTTGAGTTCAGGATCCTGACGCAGGGAAGAAAGGTAAGCAGCAGGATACGGACCCTGGACTTCAGGAAAGCAGACTTCGACTCCCTCAGGGAACGGATGGCCAGGATCCCCTGGGGGACTAACTTGAAGGGGAAAGGAGTCCAGGAGAGCTGGCTGTATTTCAAGGAATCCCTGTTGAGGTTACAGGGACAAACCATCCCGATGAGTCGAAAGAATAGTAAATATGGCAGGCGACCGGCTTGGCTTAACGGTGAAATCCTAGCGGATCTTAAACATAAAAAAGAAGCTTACAAGAAGTGGAAGATTGGACATATGACCAGGGAAGAGTATAAAAATATTGCTCGGGCATGTAGGAATGAAATCAGGAGGGCCAAATCGCACCTGGAGCTGCAGCTAGCGAGAGATGTCAAGAGTAACAAGAAGGGTTTCTTCAGGTATGTTGGCAACAAGAAGAAAGCCAAGGAAAGTGTGGGACCCTTACTGAATAAGGGAGGCAACCTAGTGACAGAGGATGTGGAAAAAGCTAATGTACTCAATGCTTTTTTTGCCTCTGTTTTCACCAACAAGGTCAGCTCCCAGACTGCTACGCTGGGCATCACAAAATGGGGAAGAGATGGCCAGCCCTCTGTGGAGATAGAGGTGGTTAGGGACTATTTAGAAAAGCTGGACGTGCACAAGTCCATGGGGCCGGACGAGTTGCATCCGAGAGTGCTGAAGGAATTGGCGGCTGTGATTGCAGAGCCATTGGCCATTATCTTTGAAAACTCGTGGCGAACCGGGGAAGTCCCGGATGACTGGAAAAAGGCTAATGTAGTGCCAATCTTTAAAAAAGGGAAGAAGGAGGATCCTGGGAACTACAGGCCAGTCAGCCTCACCTCAGTCCCTGGAAAAATCATGGAGCAGGTCCTCAAAGAATCAATCTTGAAGTACTTGCATGAGAGGAAAGTGATCAGGAACAGCCAGCATGGATTCACCAAGGGAAGGTCATGCCTGACTAATCTAATCGCCTTTTATCATGAGATTACTGGTTCTGTGGATGAAGGGAAAGCAGTGGATGTATTGTTTCTTGACTTTAGCAAAGCTTTTGACACGGTCTCCCACAGTATTCTTGTCAGCAAGTTAAGGAAGTATGGGCTGGATGAATGCACTATAGGGTGGGTAGAAAGCTGGCTAGATTGTCGGGCTCAACGGGTAGTGATCAATGGCTCCATGTCTAGTTGGCAGCCGGTGTCAAGTGGAGTGCCCCAGGGGTCGGTCCTGGGGCCGGTTTTGTTCAATATCTTCATAAATGATCTGGAGGATGGTGTGGATTGCACTCTCAGCAAATTTGCGGACGATACTAAACTGGGAGGAGTGGTAGATACGCTGGAGGGGAGGGATAGGATACAGAAGGACCTAGACAAATTGGAGGATTGGGCCAAAAGAAATCTGATGAGGTTCAATAAGGATAAGTGCAGGGTCCTGCACTTAGGACGGAAGAATCCAATGCACCGCTACAGACTAGGGACCGAATGGCTAGGCAGCAGTTCTGCGGAAAAGGACCTAGGGGTGACAGTGGACGAGAAGCTGGATATGAGTCAGCAGTGTGCCCTTGTTGCCAAGAAGGCCAATGGCATTTTGGGATGTATATGTAGGGGCATAGCGAGCAGATCGAGGGACGTGATCGTCCCCCTCTATTCGACATTGGTGAGGCCTCATCTGGAGTACTGTGTCCAGTTTTGGGCCCCACACTACAAGAAGGATGTGGATAAATTGGAGAGAGTCCAGCGAAGGGCAACAAAAATGATTAGGGGTCTAGAACACATGACTTATGAGGAGAGGCTGAGGGAGCTGGGATTGTTTAGCCTGCAGAAGAGAAGAATGAGGGGGGATTTGATAGCTGCTTTCAACTACCTGAAAGGGGGTTCCAAAGAGGATGGCTCTAGACTGTTCTCAATGGTAGCAGATGACAGAACGAGGAGTAATGGCCTCAAGTTGCAGTGGGGGAGGTTTAGATTGGATATTAGGAAAAACTTTTTCACTAAGAGGGTGGTGAAACACTGGAATGCGTTGCCTAGGGAGGTGGTAGAATCTCCTTCCTTGGAAGTTTTTAAGGTCAGGCTTGACAAAGCCCTGGCTGGGATGATTTAACTGGGAATTGGTCCTGCTTCGAGCAGGGGGTTGGACTAGATGACCTTCAGGGGTCCCTTCCAACCCTGATATTCTATGATTCTATGAACCCAGCTGTTCCCTGACCACTACAGAGCCTGTCCCCGCCTCTGCCTCACATCAATCCCTTTTCACCAGAGACTTGCACACCCCCACCCTTCCAACAGCCCCCATTCTCCCTCCCCTGAGGGGACCCTTCCCCCCACGTTGGCCCCCCCCTCCACGCTTCCTCCTTTAGCCCCGCCCCACGTCACAACGTCGACCCCCTTCAGGGGCGAGCACTCAGCGCAGGGGAGGCGGGGGCTTCCTCCCTCCCCCCGCGCCTCTTCCCTGCCCCTCGAGGCCCCGCCCCTTTCCGGCGCCGCGAGCCTCTGGCCACTGCCACGCCCCCAGTCTGGCTGCTGGCGGGGGCTCAACCAATCGAGGCGCAGCCGGTAGCAGCGGCGCTCGCGCTGCTCCCTCAGTGCCTTGGCTGGGTGTGCGCGCGCGTGTGTGTGTGAGTGAGAGAGTGACCGGCCGGCCGGCGCGCGCGCCCGCGCCCTGTAGCTGTCTGTCTCCTCGTCGCCGCCGCGAGCCCCGGTAAGGGACACCCCTCTGCGCAGGGACACGGCAGCGGGCGGGTGGTAGAGCTGCGCCCCATAGCA
Source organism: Eretmochelys imbricata (assembly GCF_965152235.1). Taxonomy (NCBI): domain Eukaryota; kingdom Metazoa; phylum Chordata; order Testudines; family Cheloniidae; genus Eretmochelys; species Eretmochelys imbricata. Next base: position 20,091,670 of record NC_135577.1, read on the forward strand.
GGGGCCCCCTGGGAGAGGGAGGGGCTGAGGTCGCTCCCTAGCAGCGGGCTGCGGTGGGGTTGAATCCCGCCCTAGTAGTGGGGTCCCCATTAGCGAAGGGTTTAGGTTGGGCGTGGTGGCGCGGGGCGGTGGGCTGGGGGCTCCCCAAGCGGGGCTGGGGGTGGGTGAGCGAGCAGGGTCCCCGCATAGCAGAGGGGCAGGGTGGGGGGGTGTGTGTGTGTGTGTGAGGGGGGGGTGCCCTGTACGTTGCCCTCAGCTTGAGTGACTTCCAGAGCGGCATGTGCAGCTTTTCCTTGCGGTCAGCAACGCGGTTCCCTCCCCGCCCCCTTTTCCTGGCTGGGGGGAGTCCGGCCTCTTGGGATCCTGGAAGCGACCCCCCCTACCCGCGCAAGTCTCCCGGGCACTCCGCCGTGCTCGCTGCGCGGCGCTCCCGCAGGGGTGGTTCCGCCGGTTGGCTCCCGGCACGGGCTCCCGCACTGAGGAATGAATGAAACGTCAGTCGTTTTGCCTCACCCACCCAGAGCGCCTTCAAGGGAAAGGGTATCCAGCTGATTCTCTGTCAGTATTACTTTGCAGGCACCCCACGGCTCGGACCCACCGGGGCCAGCGTCCACCTCGTCTGAACCAGTGTTCATTCTCTGACTGAGCTCACTCTGGTTAAAAATGCCACAGTCTAAAATGAGGCCAAATGCAAAACAGTAACTGTGCTGCAGAGCCATTGTACAAAGAAATATCTATACATGAAAGTTAAAATAGTCAGGCCCTGAAAGTTGCGGAAACCTTTCATTTGTTGTGCTACAAAACACCCAGTTTCTGTGATCAAATACACAAAGTAAACGATATTCTGTAGCATCTTCTCTCTCCTTCTCTGTATGGTACAAGAAAGGAAGGGTGCATCACAAAAATGTGACTTTTTGCATCCGTTGACTGTATTTGTCTTGACTTCATTTTAGAACAGTGAAGCTGTAAATACAGGGAGAGGGGTGATGGTGGGATGGAGAAGGCTGTTTGAAGGTAAATAATATGTAATTCGTGGTTAGAATGTCCCCCAGTGTAACTTGTAGCTCTAGGAAAGTGGGATAGTGAGAGTGGATGTTGGCTAAAAAAAAACCTTCACAATCAGCTATCACGAGCTGCTTTCCAAATTTTCATTAACTTTTCATGGTCTGCCATGGCACTCTTTCCTGTGTTCAGGATGGTCAGCAAGTTGGGTTGCTGTCATCCAGTAAGCAAGCTAATTATGCTGGAACTATAACATATTAGAAGTGGTAGTTGAGTGACTAAGACTTAACATTATCTCATACCTGTCAGTATTCTTAGCTAACATCTGAATATAGAAAACACCTGGAAGTGAGGCATGACTCCTGATTTCATCAGGGAAGTTGACATAAAATACTACTCAAGATACTTAAAACCCTTCTCAATGCAGTCTGTACACGCTGTACAGCCTCTGGTGAATCTGCTGCACCAGAGGAAATTTTCCCCAAAAGGCAAGTGTAAGTATAGCCAAGTGCAAGAGATTTCAAGTCTTATAACTCAAATTCTTTTTCTACCTTGCAGCTGACTTGTACTTTACATGGTCAGTGAGTGTGTGTGTGTGTATGTATGTGAAATGTAATATATAATTTTGTTTTGCTTATTTGAAAGGCTAGATTTTGGAGTAAATTTTGACAGGAAAGATTACACTTTGCATCATGGTGTCTTTAAGAGTGCTAGGTCTAAGAATGGGGAATATCTTTAAACTCCTTTTATTACACTATTCTCTTCCCTAAGTGTCTGATTACTTGTCTTTCTAGATCTAAAAGTATATTTACTTTAATCAGCTTATTATACACCTTATTATTCAGCCTGTAAATAATAATGGAGAGCAACTGCTCTCACTGATGTCAGTACTGTACAGCACTGTACTGTACTGAGGTTTCATAGCTACCAGTCCTCAGACTGATGTTTCTGACTCTGTGGATACTGAAAATGATTGATTGAGATAATGCAACTTAAAACCACTACTACAAACATGTGACTAGTATAAATACAGAATGTCAACAGAGATCCAGAGAGTATATTTGTAAGCTGTTTATTAAAGTATTAAACTTCATAGTAGTGCCTTACATCTGTAGTTGGAGAGAGAATCAGATGCATTAGCTTGGGAATGGGACAGTCTGGGGAGGAAAGAGATACCCGGAACCGAGAGGCGCAGACTCCAGTCCTGTTACAAGTTCCAAGCTCTGCAACAGGCTTGGCGTAGCTTGAAAGCTAACTACTAGTGCCTGAGCTTTCTAACTCATAAAATGTTGGGGAGCTACAGCTTTCACTTATGGACCTTTTCCTTAAATGAACAATTATGTTTAGAAAAACCCTTGGAAATCAGACTGAACATTTTTTTACCTACTTTAAAGGCTATTACTACTGAAAACAATTAGAGAAAAAAGTCTTTCAATTTTACTTTGGGCAAAATACCTTTTTTTAGTATCAAATTCTTAGTTCTGTGTTGGGCTGTATCTTTTTTCTACTTTAAATTAAAGACTCAGCTTTATTCCCTCTCTCTCTCTCTTTTTTTTTTTTTTTTTAAAGAGGGAATGCATTTAAAGTCTGCACTTAAACTCTCCTTTCTTGTTAGCAGCCGCGCTTCCCATTTTGTTAGACCCCTGGCAGTGAAACAGGATCTGTAGTCCGGAGTGTAAAAGACAAATTGAGCTTTTGTTGTTCAGTAGCCCATTCTGCAGCAGCATAACCTTTCACCTACTTTTCTGCAGCAGTCATGTGACTTTCTAGTGCTGTGGAGGAGGAGTGCGGTTTCAAGAAAAGAAATACCGGTTGTGCAGTGGAAGTGCCCTTCAAATGACACATCAGAGCGTCGTAAAACTAAACTGCAGATCCAAATGTATTCTCAATTATTTGGTGGGAGGGTAGGGGTAAAAAAAGAGAGAATGTCTAATTCAAATGTTTTCTTGTCAGGAAAAATGGTTAACCTTTACAATATGCAGAGAAAATGGAACTAGTGGGTCTAGCTTCTTGCTGCTTTAAAAAATGTATGATTATAAGCCCAACCTTGGAGAGCTTTCCTGTATAAAAAGCAACTTAAATGGAAGCTTTTTTTTTTTTTTTTTTAATTGGCATGCAACTAAGTTGGGTATCGTAATTCAGTACAGTCCTCTAGGACTTGCAGTATACTGTGAAGTATTCCTAAACTCCAGATTTTTAGGAAAACATGCATATAAACAATTGTAAAGCAGTCCTCCCTGCATGTTCAAATCACCTTTTTTTTGTAGGGTCTATTTAAATGATGGCACCAGTGTTTGACTCTTTTTGGTTTGTTTTTTTGTTCTTTTTAGTCCCTAGGGCAAATGAAAAGTCTACCACTTGAACCCTCCCCCCGTGCCCGCCTTACCCACTTGCACTGTAAATCACATAATCTGCTGCCTGAGATGACCCCACTTTTTTTGCCTCGTTAGCCCTGCTTAGCAGTCATACTGATAGCCGTTTTGAGCCACTGGAGAATGTATGCTTAGCCAATAAAATGCTTGTCACTCCAGTTATCTAGGTTAATGTACGGAGGGTAAGCATTGCAATTCTGTGTTACCGCAGGAATATTACAGAAGGTAATTAGTGGAATGCCATTATTCCGGTAATGTAAATGCTTAGGTGTATCTTTCACAACAGCAAAACCAATTCCCCCTCCCTCCAAAAAGACCCCCAACAAAAAACAACCCACCAGTCTTCAGCCCTTTCCTTGCTGCATAGCAAAATAGCTATATGGTGTTTTGGTTTTACATATCTGGCTTTTATGTAGCAGGATGTACTTTAAACTTCCAGAATGTCATAAAAGGTGGCTTTTGCGTGGATGTACGGAATAACATGCATTGCAGTACAGGCCTGAAGTAATGCCTTTTTCTAGGCTTGGTACTGTATAGAAAAGAACATATATGGGCAGAGAATAAGGAAAATACCTTTCTACTAGTATTTTCCTGATAAGTGAATGTCAATTTTGCCTTTGAACTGAGTTGAGCTGTGTGAGCTGTCTGAGTTTTTAGCCTGTACATTAAAGGGCCTTTCCTCTACCTGTAGCTTGCTGCTGTGGAAGTGTGCTGGAGTGGCAGTTTTAGAGTGAAGTCCTCTAGTATTTATGCAGTAAGTACAGCTCAGGCTGCTGCAGTCAGGTTCCCCCATCCTTATTTGCCCATGTGCCTCTACTATTGACAAAATAGTTTATTCTTAGACTTGGTAGAATTCAATTATTTTTTTTTTTATAATTTTGATGAGTAACATTGTTTATTTTTAAGCTTTTTTTTTAATTTACCTGTTCAAAATTTCACAGTTGTGCAAAATTAGGAGTTTTAAACATTTTTTTCGGGATTTCTGTTGATTAAAATTTTCACAGTTGTGGGAAAATATTAGGGGGGGGGGCAATTATTTAAAGACAGTAGATGCTGAGATTCAAAAAGTTAAAGCTTTATTACAGTTAAAACGCAAATTGTCAATATCAGCTGTCAAACTATACAGTAGAACCTCAGTTATGAACACCTCTGGAACGGAGGTTGTTCTTAAATCTGAATAAAATGTTACGGTTCTTCTTTCAAAAGTTTGCAGCTGAACATTGACTTAATACAGCTTTGAAACTTTACTATGCAAAAGAATAATGCTGCTTTTAACCATCTTAATTTAAATGAAACAAGTACAGAAACAGTTTTCTTACCTTGTCAAATCTTTTTTTTAACTTTCCCTTTTTTAAGTAGTTTACGTTTAACACTGTACTGTATTTGTTTTTGTTTTTTTTTTTGTCGCTGCTGTGGCTACCTGATTGCATACTTCCAGTTCCAAGAGAGGTGTGTGGTTGACGGGTGTTTGTAACTCTGAGGTTCTAATAACAAAGCAAATATCCTTAAATTGAAATACAATAAGTGCTCAAGTAGCACTTTTCTTAGTTTGCCTATCTGAAATATATTTCATCAGTTTATGTACAGTGAAATCAACATTTATGGATAAAAATCTAATCCTTCTAAGCATACTTAGGTTTGGTTTATATTAGCAACTTATGATGATATAACTTCTTCGCTCAGGGTTGTGAAAGATCCACACGCCTGAGTGACACAGTTATACTGACCTAACTCCCAGTGTAGACAGCGCTATGTCGATGGGAGAGCATCTCCCATCGACCTAGCTACCGGCTTTCGGGGAGGTAGAGTACCTACGCCTCTGGGAGAAGCCCTCCTGTTGGTGTAGGTAGCCTCTTCGCTGAAGCTGTGCTGCTGCCTCATTTTTAAGCGTAGAGCAGCCCTGAGGTTACCACCAGCTCATTTTGCATAGGCCTCCAAACAGGTAAATGTTACATGACTTGGTTACTATTAGTCAGAACTGGTTTTGGATTGGTGACTTAGATGTGGGAAACACTGTAACCCATTGGTTCCCAAACTGGGGGGTGTACCCCCCTGGGGGAGGGCATGAAGAAATTCCCAGGGGGGCACGAGGTTGCCTGGCCCTTGAGCTCCCGGCCAGGGAGGCTAGCCCCTGGCTCCTCCCCTCCTGTCCACCCTCCCCCACAGCTGTGCCGCTGTGCGGGCAGTGCAGCTTGTGCCCGCCCACCTCCCAGGCTTTCCAGTAAGCCAGTCCTGCCGCTCTGAGTGGCCTGGTAAGGGGGTAGGGAGCAGGGGGTGGGGGGGGTTGGATAAGGGGCAGGAGGTCCCGGGGTGGGGAGGCAGTCAGGAGACAGGGAGCAGGGGGTTTGGATAGGGGGTGGGGTTCCGAGGGTCGCGGGAGGGGGCGGTCAGGACAAGGAGCAGGGGGGATGGAAAGGGGGTGGGGTCCCGGGAGATCAGGGGACAAGGAGGAGGGTGGGTTGGATAGGGAGTGGGGTCCTGGGGGGGGATGGTCAGGGGACAAGGATGGGGGGCGGGTTGGATGATGGTAAAGGAGAGGTAGGGAGGTGAGGGTTTCTTGGAAATTAAAAAGAGGACGTGATGCCGAAAAGTTTGGGAACCATTGCTGTAACCATTTACCAGTCAGTTCCTCTATAATAGGGAAGCATGAAACACAGCATTCAATTTAGATCAGTGCCTTAAAAAAATAAATAAATAAAATTGGACGATCACAGCAGCACACTACTTCTAGAAGAAAAGCAGAATTTTTATTGAACTCCATTGAGATACAGAGAGAGATAATAATCATTTGTCCCGCTCTGCCATGCCCCCCAGCAGATGGTTTTCTTTTCTCTCGAGCATTGCCTGAAGGGGAAGGGTTTTATAGTTGTTAACATGATCCTATTGGGATCCGGGCACCCGCCCACTGATAAAGGATCCCCCCCCCCCAGCCTAAGAGGGGGATCCACAGGACCTGGACACCAAATGAGTATGGGGGACAACTAATGAAATAACAGGGACAGGTGTGTGGTCAAAGGATCAAACGAAGGGAACCAGATGGGGACACCAAGCATAGTAGGCAGAACAGCCTGGAGAAACGATACGTGCAAAAGGAATATCTGTGCCTTCACTTGTCATTTGGCCCCCAGCATCATTTTACTCTATATGTTAGCTAAACTGGTTTGATTCCTTAGAATCCTTGCTGGGGGCACAGAGTTATTACTTTCAGCCCTCTCCACTCGTGATCAGCTCTGAACTGCTGACTAAAGACGGTTCAGCAGGAGAAACAGGACTGTTTAATATCTGCACCTGAGGGCATGGTGTGTATTTGTGTGAAAGGGTAGTAAATATGGCTTTGAAGCTTGTATTTGTGACTCCCTTGTTTGGCACTAAGTTTCCTGAAACCCTTCCCACTCCTCACCTCTGACCTAGTTCCAGTGTACTGGGAGTAGCAGTCAGTTTATGAAACCCAGGAGACTGGGGTGGTTCAAAGTCAAAGCTTTTTTTTATATGTGTATGTGTCTTCATGACTTCTCCAGTGTGGAGCTATAATGATTCTTTATAACTGTCTCAGTTAATAGAAGTCCTATTTAGTCCAATATTTTCTTCTCCCACCTCAGCTGAAAGTTCTGTGCCAATTCTACAAGGATATCAGCCCCAGCTGGTTTGGGAATAAGGTGTTCTCTATGCCGGGGTTCTTGACCTTTTTCTTTCTAACCCCCCACCCCCCTCTTATGCTATAAAACCTACACAGACCACCTGTGTCACAACAATTGTTTTTCTGCATATCCAGTAGATTAAAAGCCAGGGCCGGTGTTACGGGGTAGCAAGCAGGGCAATTGCATGGGGCCCCATGCATAGCTAAGTTGCTTCGGCTTCAGCCCCAGGCGGTGGGGCTCGGCTTCGACTTTCTGCCCTGGACCCCAGCAAGTCTAATGCTGGCCCTGTTCTATGGTTTATTTTGGTGGACCCCCTGAAACCAGTTCACGGCTCTCAAGGGGGCCCCGGAACTCTCAAAACAGAGCTATGTTGAGTGACTTGGTTACAGCACAATTCTATTTAATAGGGTAGGTGGGTCTTTAACGATATTCCCAAACCATAGTAAGAACTTGGACCATGCAAGTTATTAGCATGGTTTGGAAACTCTGAAGCCATTTTTATACTACAAAATGGAACTTTGTAACCAGATTCCCTCATTATGGTTCTGTTTGGGCCTCAGTGGGTTTTGTTGGTCAGGTCTACATGCAGGTCAGCGTCACTGGTTTTTGTTTCTTCTTCCCCTCCTCCCCCCAAGCATTGCCCAAATTTAGGAGGGGAAAGGAGGTAAAATTAAATTAATTTTAATTTTAATGGCAGAATTAAAGGATCTGCTGTAGAATGCAGGTCAAGAGCAGCTAATGTGAACAACAAACATTCTCAGAAAGCTGCCCCAGGCTGACCACGGGAATCAAGGGATTTGCTTACATTACAATAAAAAGACTTACAGCATGGCTTCAGCTGACATGAGCTTGCGGGTTATAAAATAGCAGTGGAGATGTTCAGGCTTGGGCTGGGGGCCAAGACTTGGAGACCCTCCCTTCCTTATGGGGTCTCAGAGTCTGGATTCCAGCTCAAACATGAACAGCGAACTGCTGAGAGCCCCATGTGGGAGGGGTAGGTCTCCAAGCCTAGGCTTCAGACCAGACCTGAACAGCTTTACTGCTATTTTTAGCCCTGCAGCCAAAGCCCCATGAGCCCAAGTCAGTTTACCTGGTCTCTGAAACTTGGTGCCACGGGATTTGTATTGCAGCGTAGATAATAGTCAAGCTGACAATACATAGGTGCAGCTTGGTCTTTGACATTGGCCCCAGCAAACCACCCAAAGACTCAGACATCAGGCTGCCTGTAAACATTCTGGCTTGCAACACATCCCCAGTGTTGCTGCACGTATGTGAAGGACTTTGGCTCCTCACTGTAGATGCAACTGTAACCCTGAATAACTTTTTAAATATTACTTTCCCAAACGGACAGTGGTTGTCAGACACTAGTTCAGATCAATCCTGCATAGGTGGTATAAGTTTCAAGAGGATGAGAGACATGGTTTGAGCCCCAAGTGTGTTAAAAAATTTAAAATTGTTAAATTTTGACGTTGTGACTTTTTGGGGTGCGTGGGTGGGGGCTGCATCTTAGGAACCCCTTGCTCAAACAACCTAACATTTGAACTACTAACTCTATACCCTGGACCCCCCAAGGCACAGAAGTTTTCACAACAAATTGGTCAGCATGCAGATTTTAGAGTACTTTTCAAAATTTGGCTGTTAAACAGTAAGCTAGTGCCCGTCTTAACTATAGTGGTGCTATGACCCCAGTTAAATGTTTGCTAGAGTCAGTCAGCTTAATTTTGTTTTCATCCAAGTTAAATAGTGGTTAAACTGAATATTTCTTTAATTCAGGTTTAAGAGGGCTATGTACATCTGAAATATTCTGTCTGTCTCTGATATTACTGTCTTTATTCCTTTTGCTCCATCCTTATGCTATAGCCATCAGATTCAGCTGTCAGGTAGAACATTTTGGCTCATGCAAGTCTCAAGCCATTTCTGTGCAGTGAATATTTGTTTTCACTTTTGCTTTGCAAATTTCTCTAAACAGTGTTGCATGTCTGATGTATTTTAAGACTATTCATACAACTTTGTCATAGTCACTGTAGTATCAGTTGCTTTGATAAGATTTAAGTGCAGTGAGTTTCTGTGTGTGTCTTGGGTTGTTTACCTGTTAAGGTGGAATAGCATGATTAGATATCAGTAAGGATGAGTAGAATTGGAGGAAAATAGGGCACTGCTTTGAAATGGAAATACTTAAGTGAATAACAGTCCTTGGAGGGCTTTCACGGGCAAATTTAGACATCAGCTTTTGCAGGGGTGTCACGTGGTAGGGAAGTGAGATAGCTACCCTGATTCTGAGCTTCTGCTGTCTTACCACGTTTTTTTAAACTTGGAAAGCTATTAATACTACTACTTTCCTGTCATGAATGACTAGCATAAATAGCCGATAGTCAGAATCCTCTTTCTATCTGGGTCGCCATTAAAGTGCTTCAGAACCAAGTGCTTCTTCACACAATTTTCTGAGGACATGAGTTCTAGCATTCTTTGAGTGGCATACCAAGAAGTGTTCAATTACGCATCCTAATAGCTATACATGAGTATGTAAAATTCTAGAAAAACCTGATCCCCAGTCTAAGGTATCTTTGGAATTCTACTAAATTGTGTGGTTTTGATGAGCTCCATGTTATGAGGTCGTTGTTCAAATACTGCCTTATGTGAGCACCAGATTCACACCAATGAAGAGTTTTTTGGCATCTTTAAGCATGAGTAGTCAGCTACCCTGAAGGCCAAATTCTGCCATGATGAAGGTGGATAAAGTACCCCAGAAGTTAATGGAGTTGTATTCATAACAAGCCTGAATGTGACCCTAAATTACCAAACTGATACTCTAATTAGCAGAATTCTCTAGTATGAGCTGTATAGAACAAACTATTACTTGAATAGGGAAAACTCTGAAATATAAGTTATAGAGATCACAACTAGTTTTTACTACTCATCTCTCATGTTGGCTTGGTTGGGCAGTAGTGGAGTCAGTTACCTTCCTTCTAGGTGTGCAGAGCATTAACCCCTGTAGAGCAGAGTCTTCAATTTTAGAGCTTAGTCTTCATTAGGACTGTTATCTTAAAATATCCTGCCACTATCATTGGTTGAGCATCAGCGGGAGCATTAGTGTAGATAGGATTCAATCAGACATCGCAATTTTAACTACTATTTCGTTGAGCCCTGGTCTCCACTGCAAACTTATGTCAGTATAACTGTTGCTCAGGGGTGTGGAAAATCCACAGCTGTGAGCAATGGAGTTATACCATCCAAACTCCTGTTGTAGACAGCATTGGGTAGATGGGAGGGCTTCTCCTGTCGACATACTGCTGTCTCTCTTACTGTTACTCACACCTTCTTGTCAACTGTTTGAAATGGGCCACTCTCATTACCACTATAAAAGTTATTTTTCCTCCCTTGGTATCCTACTGTTAATTGAATTGTCTCATTAGACTGGCCTCACACTTGGTAACGCAACTCCCATCTTTTCATGTATTTATACCTGCTCCTGTATTTTCCACTCCATGCATCTGATGAAGTTGGTTCTAGCCCATGAAAGCTTATGCCCAAATAAAATTGTTAGTCTCTAAGGTGCCGCAAGGACTCCTCGTTGTTTTTGCTGATACAGACTAACACGGCTACCATTCTGAAACCTGTCATCTGACTTTTGTTTTTTGAAGCATATTTTACCTATTTTCAAGTTGATGAGTTTACAAACATTTTAAACTATAGTAGACCACATTGTAAAAGGCCACCAACTTGAAAATCACATTTTTACCTGAAAATCTTGTTCTTGCTATTAAAAATAATACCCACAACTTTTAAAATGGAAAGACACAAGAAAAAATGTATTTCACTTTTTTCTGTTTACTTTGCACTTTTGACTGCAGTATCTATGCGGCTGGCAAGAGTGAAGAGCTGGCAGGGCAGTGTGGCAGAGATAAGTCTGTTTTTGCAGACACACATGCACACAAATAACTTGTGAACTGCACTAACAGTGAATTTAGTGATTATAATTATTATTTTTGCAAGTGTAGATGCAGCCCAATAGTGCATTTAACAGCAATGGTAGCAGACGGAGGGAGCGGTGGAGCCTGATTGTGCTTCACAGGTTGTGTTTCACAGAAACATCACACAAGAAGAGTTGATAGACTTCAGTTCTTCTGCAGTATCCAAACTGGGATAGATGTACAAGGGAGTTCAGCTTGATGTATGTGTAATCATAGTTATATGTTAAGAAAATTATTACAGAACTATAAAAATCCAGCATTTTACTTTTGTGTGAATCAAGTGCTGTATTTTTGACATAATGAGGTGGTCACTTTGCTATGAGAGCGCGTGAATAACCAGTGAGAGTGAGATGGCTGTTAGAACTGTGGACCTTATTCATAAGGAATAGGAGCTGGTTTCTGAGAATTAATTTGCATACGAAAAGACAGGAATGTTAGAGAATTAGATTAATTTTTTTACTAACTTTTTCTTTTGGCGGTTACTGCGACTTTGTTGGAGATCTGAAGAGGCAGCAAAACAGGCTGTTCCACAACCTCATCTCTGACCTGCCTGGTGAATGACTCTCATGTTTTCCCCTCGATGATGATTATGCTTTTGTTTCCACCCAGCTGTACTTAGCTGGAAGTAGAAACTATGGTAAATTCCTGAGATAAGGGAAAAATAAGGCAAACAGCAGTGTTTGCACCTTTCTGCTCTTCTTTGGCATATGACCTTTATCAAACCTACATCCAGATGAAGATATTTTGATTAAGGCTAATGATTACTGCTGTGCGGGATCTTGCAGTATTTTTTTGCAGTTCATTTGTTGGTTATAATGGAAAGGAGATTGCTGGCATGCAGGGTGGATAAAAATCAATGTTTGTTTTTTTTTAAAAAATCCAGTTTTTTTTATTTAAATCGGATTTTTTAAAGTTTTTTCCTCAAAAAGCATTTTATCTAAAGACAGTTTTAATTAAGATACATTATAGCTCAAAGATATATCATTATGGAATCAGGATTATAAATTCTAATTCTATAGTATGAGACAATATATTTGTGTAATGTTTAAGAAAAGTTTTATAAATGAGTTCCAGTAGTTCATGGATTAGGGACCCAACCTTATGGGGTGCCAGGGGCTTCTGTATAGATTATTTAGGTTAATCTTTCTATCTACCCAATGGGACTCAGTGCTCAGTCTAGAAAATACCATCAGAGATGCTTAGTTTTGCAGTTCTCAAACTGTGGATTTGTGTCTCCAGAGGTAGCATGCTTGTTAACAGCAAAACTGTTTTTAAATAAATAAATAATATATAGAGGTGAGAAATAACAGACCTCAACTCTATTGTCCCTCTGAAAGTCTGTGTACACAGAGTCAATCCCTTTCCTCTCTGTAAAAGTGCAAAGTTTCAAAAAGTTCAATGAATAGAAGATTGTTGGGGGCGGAATAGATCTGGACAAGGAGAAGAAGTCTGGAGATAAATGTGAGAAGTGAGTGACATATGCTTTTTTGTTAAAATATTATATGCTTGCTGTTGAAGAAAAAAATCCAGAATACTTAACGTTGTTGTTTTAATTAAATCAATTTAAATGTCTGTCTGGTGATGTTCTTCTCCTAATACAGCATGACAAGAAAATCCTCCAAATATTAATGATTAACCTGTTGATTTGGAGATAGTTCACCTCCCAATGACTTCATAAATATCTGCTTCAGTTACCTTTGGTAAATGAAATAACCAACCAATTATTCATTTCAGATTAGTTTTACAGCTATATCAGAAAAAGTTTACATTTTTAAACAGTGATTTAGTTTGAATAGTGTGTGCAGTAACTCCTCACTTAAAGTTGTCCTGGTTAACATTGTTTCGTCGTTACGTTGCTGATCAATTAGGGAACATGCTCGCTTAAAGTTGTGCAGTGTTCCCTTATAATGTTGTTTGGCAGCCGCCTGCTTTGTCCACTGCTTGCAGGTAGAGCAGCCCATTGGAGCTAGCCGGTGGGGCTTGGAACCAGGGTGGACCGGCAGCCACCCCATCAACTCCCCTAAGCTCACTGTGCAGCAGCCGGCCAGCAGGCTGTCAGTTGCCAGCAGTTCAGCTGTCCCTCCCCCCGCTGCCATGTGCTGCTCCTGCCCTCTGCCTTGGAGCTGATCCTGGGAGCCTCCTGCTTGTGGTGCGGGAAGAGGGGGGGCTAATGTCAGGGTGTCCCCTTCCCCCCTGCTCCTGCCCCCACTTACTCCTTCTCCATATAGAGCAGGGTGGCGACACAACAGGGCTCAGGACGGAGAGAGCTTGCTGGTGGCAGTTGCTGTCTCATCTTCCTGATAATTTAAAAAGGCAGTGTACTTAGAGTGGGGCAGCGTACTTAAAGGGGTAATGCACATCTCTCTCTCCTCCACCCACAGGGTGTGTGTCTCTGTCTGCCATGCTGTCTCCCCTCCCTCCATTCGTGCTGCCTTGTAGAGTATGAGGTTACATTAGCAACAATTGTATTAACCCTTGAGGGCTCCGCTGAATGCTAGTTCATCATTTAGCAGTAAGGCATTCCCTGGGAAATACCCCACCTCTGACTCCTCCACCTCAACCAAGTTTCACAATCATCATTGCTGTGTACAGTATTAAATTTTGTTTAAAACTTTTACTGTGTGTGTATGGTTTTTTGTTTGGTGAAAAAGATTTCCTTGGAACCTAACCCCTCACCCCATTTACATTAATTCTTATGGGGAAATTGGATTAACTTAATATCGTTTCGCTTAAAGTCGCATTTTTCAGGAACATAACTACAACGTTAAGCAAGGTGTTACTGTGTCTTCTAAAAATGAAATCTACATCTATCTCTGAGTTGTGAGGAATATATATTAAGGTTATAACAACCAACAAGAATGCACTTTTATGTTGAAAACCATGATTAAATCGAGTCTTCCTGATTAGTGATTTAAATCAAATCCACCCTGCTGGCATGGCCGTGCAGAATAGTTGCTTATCATTAAACTCTGAAACTGATGGCAAAGTGGAAGTAATCTTGCATAATAGTAAGTAATTTTGAAACGTTGGCAGTGACTGTGTTGTGCTTTACCTACTGCAGTTTGCTGCCAGTTGGAATGTCTATCTTCAGTCAGTTGTCACAGAATGACATGGTTTGTATACTTTAGATGGCACAGAAAGTCTTGACTAATACACTTATGAGCCACAACAACAGGTATCTGAAGAGAATTTTGGCATATTCTGAGGATTCTTCTATCTGCCTCCAATCTGTAAAATTTTTGTTGAGATTTTTATTTATAATCTACTTGGATTTATTCTTTACTTTTATATCATATGTCAATACACAAAAAGGTCACTGAAAAAATGTTTGGCTTTCTAACCTGCCTTTGCTGCAGATAGAACAAGTAGAAACCACAAAGTTTCACAAATCACACAGGCACAATATTTCTTAGTTTCTAGCAATATAACCGTCTTTTCTCACTAGTTTTTAAGATAGTTAAATATTCACATGGAAAAAAGTCATATTCAGAAGTAAAGTACAAAGGTTACGTTTTCCCATCTTTCAGATTAGCATCCGTGTTAGTCTGTATTTGCAAAAAGAAAAGGAGTACTTGTGGCACCTTAGAGACTAACCAATTTATTTGAGCATAAGCTTATGCTCAGATAAATTTGTTAGTCTCTAAGGTGCCACAAGTACTCCTTTTCTTTTTGCGTTTTCCCATGTGTTGAGAGTAGTGCCACCACCCCGAAAGGATGTTATCAATCTTAATTAGTAAGTGCTGTAGACCTTTTAAAGCACTCTACATACATGTTGTGTTAGAGGTATGATTAGCTGCACTAATTAAGCAAATTAGTTGGCTGTTTCTAGTGTAATCAACAGTGGAAAATATTCTCTTCTGTTTAATATCAAGTTAAGGTGATGGCAGGAAGTTCAAACTTCTTTCAGTACTATTGTTTCAGTAGCTACCTGCCTTAACTGCAGTACTATGGGCCTTGGTTATAACACTGAAGCGCCCAACATCATCTTTTGATCCTGTAACATAGATATAACTGAAGCACTTCTGAATCTTGCTACAGCCTTGGATTTCACTAGGTTTACTCTAAAAACCTTGGACTTTACCATGCCCTGTTCTAAATGCCAAACTGTGTCAACCCTAGAGTGTGCTGTTGAGTTTTAACTAGGTCCAGCCAAATGATATGCCAGTTGACCGTCAAAGCAGAGGCAA
Source organism: Eretmochelys imbricata (assembly GCF_965152235.1). Lineage (NCBI taxonomy): Eukaryota > Metazoa > Chordata > Testudines > Cheloniidae > Eretmochelys > Eretmochelys imbricata. Next base: position 20,106,840 of record NC_135577.1, read on the forward strand.
ACAAGAAATTATCTTACTTCTGGGTTTGTCTTTTCTCCTTCCAATATCTGGGTTTGTCTGACCCATAAGATAATTTAAATAACCTTTCTAACTACTTTGAAGAAAGGGATGAGGAAGAAAATGATTGGCTCATTGTTTCTGAAGAGCCTAAAGTTTAACAATTCCCATGGTTGGAATCTGCTCAGAAAACTGAGACGCCTCTTAAAACATATGTCCTACCATGTATAGCTTCTTCTGATAACATCTGCTTGTGAAGTAACTCTTATTTCTGTGCATGCTTATAGAGATGAAGGCTTTACTCTTATGGTTTTTCTTTTGAAATATAACTGCTTCAGAACAGGCAAAGACTCTGAGTCAATTGCACAACGTTTCCCAAGGCCTTAGATTCCAATTTTAAACTGAAAGTTTAATGTGGCTTAGTGAAACTGAGTGTGCAGTCGACTTCTAACTAGAATTGGATTTAATGTACTTTCCAGTGATGCCCCTCTCCCAAACTCTTTAAACAATGTAATTGTAACCTGTCAGTATCACTTTCTCTCCTCTCTATCTCCACTCTTGCTGTTTGCCACATAAGTGCTCACCTAATGGATCACAGTTGCAAGTGTATTTTTAGGTCTCTCTGATATTCTCTGGATTCGCTGCTTGAGATGAGACTGCATTCTCTACTTACTGTTTCTCCAAGGAATCATTAACCTTTGATCTTGAAAAGAGAATAGTAGAAGAGCCTTTTTTCATTTTGTGTACTTAGTTTGTCATCAGGCATTTAATTAGCATTTATAAGTACAGAGCACACATTTCACAATAATGTGTAAATATTATTAAAATACTATGAAGACCACTTCATAAATTGTTGAGTTGGTTTGAAGGTGATAGTGGTGGAAATACTCACCAGATATTGAGATATGGCTGAACCCTGTAGCCTTAGAAATCTGCACTTCTGTTTTATTCAGTTGCTTTGCATTTACTAATTTGCATCTTCTGTGATCTTATTACTGCTATTATTATTACTTAAAATGTCTGGCTTCTTCTATTTAAATGTTGTAAAATGTACTGTGACTCAGAAAGGTTTGGCCTCTTGACTACGGGGAAGTGGCAGGCCTTTGCTACAGCAAGGGAAAGCATAGAGTTTTCTGTTTCTGTAGCAGATGGGTCATAAAATGGGTGGGAAGCAAGTGGCTAAAATGAGTGCAGGGGTGGGGAGTGCCTGGATATCTCATTAAGGGCAAGGGAGCTGGGAGTGGGGGTGGGGGCGGGCGGGCAGGGGAGGTGATCTTCAGCTGCCTTTGTATTCCCCCACACTACACAGTCATTAGATCTATGAATGAAGAGGGGGCTCCTTCTGCCAATAACATTCCCCCCCAAAATCTCTGCTACAGAAGAGCCTGATGCTAAATGCACCCTTTTGTATGTAACAATTTTAGACTAAATCTTTTCACAATGAACCTGATGCTGTTTCATATTCATATATATATATATAGTGGTTATTCTGCTGCGTTCTAGGAGCTTGTTCACTAGCATGTGCAATAGCATTTTTCAGATGTCCACTTCCTAACTCCAAGTGCCTTTTTTATACACGTGATTAAATGAATGGGTCCTGTAACTGCCTTCTTTGTGGGTTTATGATAATTTGTTTTTCAGATCTGAGATCCTGATTTTTTTTTAAACACGACATTTTACTTTGTGTTCGCTGACAAAAGGTGATACAGAGAGACAAAGTGGGTGAGGTAGTATATTTTATTGGATCAGCTTCTGTTGGTGAGAGAGAGAGAGAAACTTTCAAGCCAAAAAGAGCTCTTTTTCAGGGCTTGGAAGCTTATCTCTCTCACCAACAGAAGATGGTCGAATAAAAGATATCTCACCCACCTTGTATCCTGGGACCTAGATGGCTACAACTACACTGCATACATCAAAGGTGAAAGGCTGTGTAACAGTTGTTCCCTGAAATCATAGGGGAATATGGGTCAGGGGCATGTCTGGTTAAAAGTTGACCTTTAGTCGAGGCAGTATAAATGTCCTAAAGAGTCACAAAGATAGCATAGTGGGCAGCATTAACAGGTAGATGTGGCTGGGGAGGTCAGCAATATTATTTGTTTGGGAAAATCAGCTGGGCTGGTGTTCACTGTTTTGTTAAACAGAGAAAAAGCATGCTGAACTGTGGTTGCGTGTGGTGTGGGTTTGTTTTTTTTTAAACTACCTTGTTTTGAACTGGTGGGCTAACTTGGTTGATGTTACAGCTGGTTTCAGTAACATAGAAAGCAGGAGAGTGTGTAGAACAGGCAAATCTTTCTCTCCTGGAAGGACACTGTAAGATTTCTTTACGCTTGTATGGATGTGAATATATTTTTAAAGAACACTTACGGAAATGAAGTTCTGTTTCAAAATGACATTTTTAGAAAATCACAGTCAACTTTTTAATATTCTAAGATTTTGCTGAGTCCTAAGAAAGTCACAAACACCCTAGCTTTGTGATTCACCGTTTGGGGTGAGGCTTATTAGCATGTACTGTACGGAAACATTTTGCTGACTACTAGTTTGCCTGCAGCTAAAATGAATGATTGTTTTCCTCTTGGTCTGAATGAGTGGTGTGGCGTCTGTGTTACTAAATGTTGGCAAATCGAGTTGATGAATAAAACGCATGCTCAGTTGAGCTGTGCCCTTCTACCTACTTTACTGACAAACATGTGACTGCCTCAGAAATGTGGAAGAGGGGAATGCATGGAGCAGATTATTAAATTGGCTTTGGAGAAGCAGAAGAGAATTTCCCTAAAGGAAAGGGCTTCAAGGAAACTTCTTTTTTTTTCTTCTTTTTGCTACACAGCCCGTATTCATTGTGAAAGTGCGTTTTAAAAAAATAGTAGTAGTTTTGTTTGGGAAGCTGCAGTTCCTCTCTTTGTGAAGAAGGACTGCTGAACGGGGATTTCCCTACACCCTCCCCCTCCCCCCCCCGCTCCCAGTACCTCCCCAGTGGTCAACTAGTTACATGCAGTGTTCCCAGTTTAGTCATTGGTTGGAAATTTGAATGGAAATCGAAACATTAATACACACTTTAAAAGCATTTACAGTGTATGATAAAATACTTAAACCTATTATGCTTTTTCAGGTACAAAAATTATGAACACAGACTAGCTTCCTCACCCAGCTGTTGTTTTTCCTGACCATGTCAGTGCATTCATTTCGGTGATATTGCCCAACCTAATAATTTCAACTTATGATTTGTAAGCAAGGTCTGAATGAGCTCTCCCCAACCGCTAATGATGAGCGGGGTCAGGGGCTTGCCCCACTCTGCATGGCTCCCGGAAGCAGCGGCATGTCCCTCCTCCGGCTCCCATGCGTAGGGGCAGCTTGGGGGCTCTGCCCCCTCAGCTCCCATTGGCTGGGAACCACAACCAATGGGAGCTGCAGGGGGTGGCGCCTGCAGACAGGGCAGCATGCAGAGGGGCCTGGCCATGCCTCCCTGCAGGAGCCGGGGGGGGCGGGGGACGGGAACGGACATGCTGCTGCTTCTGGAAGCTGCTTGAGGTAAGCACCACCTGGAGCCTGCACCTTTGACCCCCTCCCATGCCCCGACCCCCTGCCCCAGCCCTGTTCCCTCTCCCGCCCTCTGAACCTGTCTGTCCCAGCCCAGAGCACCCTCCCGCACCCCAACCCCTAATTTTGTGAGCAATTATCATGGGCCACCATGCAATTTCCATACCCAGATGTGGCCCTCAGGCCAAAAAGTTTGCCCATCCTTGGTCTAAGTGCTTAGACCTGCTGTAGGATAGCATTTCTGTGGAAGACCTTGCCCAGTCTGCACTAGCAGTGAGGTTCCCCCACTGAGAGCTGAAATCACTGAAAGCTGGGTGGAACCTCAAGAGACCGACTCATAGAGGTCACGGTGGCAGCAGGAGATGACGGCACAGGAGCGGTGGTATGAACAGTGGCACGATGGACAACAACAGCTGGAGTGAGTGGCAAGCAGCTGGAGGAATGAACAAGGTGCCTTCTCTCTCTCACCCGCCTGTAGGTGCTAGATGAACTGATGCAAAAGCATCTCTGAACTCTGGATCTGCAAGGACAACAACTATGAGTGAGGTGCAGCGGAGGGAGTAGGGAGGAGTACGTTAAAGGAACATTTGTTTGTTGGACTATGTTTTAGTGACTTTTGCTCCAGAATGCTAGATTTGTGACTAGGGAAACTTATATAAATATACATTTTCTAGTCGGCCAAGATTTTTAAAATGCATTATTTGTCAAGGTTATTATCTCACATTGTCGCTATCTCGAGAGGCCATTATCTTGGGAAGTTTCTGTACAAAACATTCTTATTATATTATAATTACTTTTTACATAAGAACGATCATACTGGGTCAGACCATTGGCCCAGTATCCTGTCTTTTGACATTGGCCAATGCTAAGTGCTTCAAAGGGAATGAAAAGAATAGAGCAATTATCAAGTGATCCATCCCCTGTGTTCCACTCTCAGCTTCTGGAGAACAGAGGCTAGGGACACTCAGAGCATGGTGTTGCATCCCTACCCATCCTGCTAATAGCCTTTGATGGACCTATCCTCCATGAACGTATCTAGTTCTTTTTTTGAACCCTGTTATAGTTTTGGCCTTCACAACATCCCCTGGCAAAAAGTTCCATGGGTTGACTGTGTGCTGTATGAAGAAATACTTCCTTTTGTTTGTTTTAAACCTGCTGCCTATTAATTTCATTGGGTGACCCCTAGTTCTTAAGTTATGTGAAGTAGCAAATAACATTTCCTTACTCACTTTCTCATCAGTCAAGATTTTATTGACCTCTATCATATCCCCTCTTGGTTGTCTCTTTTCCAAGCTGAAAAGTCCCAATCTTATTAATCTCTCCTCATGTGGAAGCTGTTCCATATCCCTAGTCATTTTAGTTGCCTTTATCTGTGACTTTTCCAACTCCAATACCTCTATTTTGAAATGGGGCGACCAGAACTGGACACAGTATTCAAGATGTTGGCATACCATGGATTTATATAGTAAAAGTGGAGGAGCTTGGTTTGCCAGACTGATCAGCAAACCAATGCTGACAACCTATGTGAAAAGACTGCAAAATACCAAGCCTCTGGACTTCATAGACATGTAGAAAACCTTATAAACCAGTCACTGTCAAAGCCAATTTAGAAGTACTTAATGAGGCTGTTAAGACTGCTGGAGAGACAGCACAGTTTATGCAAACAAACATGGCTGTCTCATCATACTTCCTATTTAAGCAAGAGATACCACACACTACAAACTGGGGACCAATGTTAAGTGCATCGTCACTTGTTAATTCTGAAGTTGGACATTGATTCTGACTAACACCAGCAAATGCTCGCTATCTTTCTTCAAGAAACTTAACTGGCTGATTAGAAGCATGTGGTGCAACAGTGAAAGACTCAGCAGTTGAAAAAGTGAAGAACTCTCTCACCACATTCAGAAAATGTGCATACACGGCCGATGATGGGCGTTAAGTATTAAGTCATTGCGTACGTTATCTTGATGTCAGTGGTAGGCCAGTAGATGCATTTCTAGATGTTCAGGTTATAGAAGGCATATCGGCTGTATCTGTGACAACCCACATCTTAGAAGAGTTAAATGCTTGTAAACTGAACCCCAAACAGATTGCTGCTTGTGCATTTGATGGAGCTGCAAACTTCTCTGGAAGACATAGTGGAGTACAAGCTTTGCTCAGAGAAAAGTGTAATCCTAATTTCTCCTGTACACACAGCAGAGGCCATCTATTCCAACTGACACTAGTCAAGATGCAGAATCTTCAAAAGCCATTAAAAAAAGCCATACATTTAATGTGTTTTATATGTTTTTTTTTTCCAGCAAGAGTCCAAAAGGACTGAACGTCTTGGAAAAAATAGAAGATACACTAGGACTGAAGTTCGAATGAGTCCAACCTGAGAGAACCTGCTGGCTTTCTAATGAGCAATCTTTGGCTGTTGTCTTAAAATTACTGCAACCATTATTATTGACTTTGGAAAGCATCTACCAAGATGGGACAGATCGAAGTAGTGAGGATGGTTAACTACTTTTGTTACTAAGTTCAGAGAAAGCTATTGCTATTCTCTCTCATAAGTCTACTGTTGAAAGCACTTGAGTTATTAAATAAGGCCATCCAGGCATCTGGTGCAACAGTAGTAGATCTTTGTCCAGCAATAGAAGCTACACTTATATAAATCGGAGAGAGAGTCATTGAAAACATACTGTAAGAAGCAAAGACTGCAGTTCAGAAGTTGACTGACTAAGGCATTTATATTGCCTACTTCAGTAAAGAGGACAAGAAGTGTTTGTTAAGCCAGCTGAAGAAGTACACAGACTTGATTCTTACAAATCTACAACAGCAACTTCTGGATTCTACTAAATCTCTATCTAGCTTTTACAGATGCCTGTCTTATAAAACACCAACAGTTGAGTGGAGTGAGGCAGTACCACCAATGGGGCTGCTATGTGATCAGGACAGAACAGAGAATTTGAACACAGAGCAGAATATCATACAACAAATGAATGAAGATTTGATTTCAACTTCTTCTTTATCATCACTAGTGGTTCGACCCAATCTTTTTGCTATGTTTCCTGTGATGAAAGAAGTAGGAATTCATCTCTTGCTACTCCCAGTCACAACAGCTATAGTTGAGCATTCTTTTTCCTCATTGAGTAGAATTTTGTGCTTTGAAAAGAGGCACCTTCTGCCTAATCATGAGCATATCATGAAGGACCGAAATACCAGACACATGAGAAGCCACCAAAGATGAACGCACTGCATTTGAGAAGTTCAAATTACAACAAGAAACCAAGAAGGATGTAGATGTAGTGCTTCATAGTAGGCTTGAGTAGCTAACTTTAATTTGTGTGATGATTTTGAAACATGAGTTAAATCTAATAAAAATGGTCGTGAAATATTTTTCAGTTTTTATTATCGTGCCATACAGCCCACTTTCGCCCTATGGTCGCACCCCATGTCAGCTATCACCCTCTCCCCCCCGCCCCGCATATTCAAATGCGCCCCCCCTCCCCTTTTTCAATTCCTGGGGAAAATGCTGTTGGTGAAGGAAAACTATTGCCATGAGATTTTCCAGGTCTCTAGGGGTGTAGTAATCTAAGCAACAGACACTCCTTGTTTTCAGGGCTCATACTGATGAAGTGATTCTCATTGCATCACTTTTTTTCTTAAATCTGAGCTTTTGGAGAGGCTAGGTTATTTTTTCCATGGGAGCTAATGTGTCTGTGTATTTGAGACATTCAGATTAAAAATGTTTATTACCTAATCCCTTTATATTAAAACTAAAATCTTTTAAAATGAATATATCTTTCACTGTTGATGCTGTTTGATTTACTGGTTGTAAATCTCTTAGCTTAGATAATGGAAAAAGCATAGTTGATTTCACTTTGAGATTCTCATGCACTAGCCTAGTGGTCCTCAACCTGTTCAACCATAAATCAGCCCATACTTTCTACTCTTTTAATCTAACGATTTCTACCTTCTATCTTGTAATGCTCAAGGAGTCTTCTTTAGAATAAGAAATAAGGGTTGCTCAGATAGCTTTAACCGCATTGCAATCATTAATGTGCTGATGAATTCACATGACTAACTCCTGCTGAAAATATGACACTGAATGTTAAAATATTCTAGTTTCTGGAGTTCTCAATAATGAGTTTTGTAGGATATAGGGAAAAAAATGGGGGAGAGGGTCTTTAGTTTATGATTTGGCTGCAAATTTGTTTTCTCTATAAAGTCAGATCTGTGTGGAGGGTTCTGCCGGTTGAGGTGAATGTTCTAAGTACCTTTCTGTTCTAAGCACCTGAAAGAGCTAACACTGTATCTCTGTATATAGTTAAACAGAGAAAAGTTTCTTACTGCTTGCTCTATACTATTTTCTGAATATAATTTGATTAACCCATTATGCTGTTCCACCTGTATTCTAAGGGTATATATACAATTAGACACCTGCAGTTGGCACGAGCCAGCTGACTTGGGGTCGTGGGAATCAGGCTAATGGACTGTTTAACTGCAGTGTAGATGTTCAGGCTTGGGCTGCAGCCCAAGCTCTGGGACTCTCCCATCTCTCAGGGTCCTAGCACCTGGCACCAAACATGTACACCTCAATTAAACAGCCCCTTAGCACAAGTCCTTTGACCCGAGTCAGCTGGCACGGGCCAGCCACCTGTTTTTAATTGCAGTGCAAACATACGCTACCTCCATTCTGCAGATATACACACCATTTGGTTCATTTTACCAGTGGAAAAACCTAATATAATTGGGAGAAGATAAGACTCCTATTTATAGGCTCATAAATTAAGGCCAGAAAGGGAACATTAGATCATCTACTGAGATTTCCTCTATTGCACAGGCCATCTGTCTGAAATAGGCCATATGGAATTGGGTCGTACTGCACATAATTGCAGCCCACTTCATGATATCTCCCAAAAACATTGTGAAATTGAGCAAGCCAGGGATGTTTCACTGGAAGTGGAGTAGCTTCTGGACCAATAGTTCCTCTGCGAAGTAAAATCAGATTTGTTTTAACTTTTTTCTTTTGGCAGAACACTTTCTGAAAATGGCAGAAGCCCATCAAGCAGTAGCATTTCAATTTACAGTAACTCCAGATGGGATCGACCTGCGAATGAGCCATGAGGCTCTCAGACAGATCTATCTTTCTGGTCTCCATTCCTGGAAAAAGAAGTTCATCAGATTCAAGGTAATGAGTTCCTGTAGATTTGAATGCATAATCAAAATCTATTTGGTATTTTTAAAACTTGCTTGGATTTTGCGTGAGTAGAACTAAATATTGATGTAGCTATGGAAAATGATAATCATTCATCCTGATTTAATCAGTCTTTTTATTCTAACAGGCTGATTTTGTTCTCAGTTGTAAGTGCAAACACTGAGTTATGCTGAAGAATTTAGCACTGAGTGATATTTTGTGGAAACAGTAAAATAGCTATATGAGGGCTAACATTGAGGCATTTTTATTGCCCTTTTATGTATGAGGCCCAGGTGCTGTTCTAAATTTTACTCCTAAGGGAATTCCGTGCCAAAAATGTAAAATTCTCTGTATTTTATTTGTCTATATAATACTACATAATCACACGAGTTTCAATTATTTTGGTAATTTATTTCAAATACTTGTCAGCAAGTATGTCTGTACCAATACAGACGACAAAAGAGATTCCCTCAGGGGTAGAGTTAATGAAACCCTACGACAACCCAGTTCCTGTTTCTCTGTTATGCTTTTGTTGGGCACCTCAGTCTGGGTGTGTCACGTGTGCCAACTGGGCACATCTTGGGGGTTAACTCTGCCCCTCTGGTCTCAGACACCCACACCCTCTACTTCCCAGAGCCCAGCTGCATGGCGTACCCCAGCCCAGACACCTGTACCCTCCAGAGCAGAGCTCCATGATTGCCCCCCCCCCCGCCCCCCTGCAGCCCAGACACCCACCCCCCTTTCCCGTCCAGGGATCCAGAGAGAGAAACAGCCTGATGTTGAGTCCCAGGCTTGTACAGAGTTTCCTGGACGATGCCTCCTTCCTTCAGGATGTGCTGGGAACCGCAGCTGCTGGGAACCCTCCAGCACCGCCTTTCCTTCCTCCTTCCCCCTGGCAGTGTCCTGTATTTGTGAGCTGGAGAGCTGGGCTCTGCTGGCTCCAGCAGTCCCTAATGGTGGCCAGCAGCTCTGCAGCACCATTCTGCGGTGGGAAATGAAATTCTGCACAGCACATTAATTCTGTGCAAATTCTGCATTGCACAGTGGTGCAGAATTCCCCCAGGAGTAAAATTAAATAAATCTGATGGTAGGGTTCTTCCTTCGCTCTTCAGTTAACAATAGTCCAAATCCCAAAACCCAGAAGTAGCATAACATGGGTTGTCACATTTGGTGATCATATTGTTAATGAGAAGACCAGGAGTGAACTAACATAGTGTTTAAATTAGAGTAGGTAATCATTTCAGATTGAGAAAAATTTGTCACTCTTGGTTAAACAAAATTTTGGCTCTTCTAGGCCCCAGTCTTCCAAACATGTATGCTTCTCATTACTTACAGAGAAGTCTCACTGAATTATTCCCCTGTCTAAATTATTCACATACATAAGAATTTACAGTAAAACCCTGATTGGGCATACTTTCTGTTAAAAGTAAGTTTCCAAGTCATCAAAACAAATATTCATGAAAACATGGTGACTTTTGAAGATTCTGATGTTACATAAATGTGTTCTAGTAAATTAAACTAAGAAATAGATAGTGGCTCTCCGATGCATGGAACACTTAAGTCAAATCTGGGTTTTACATTAAATTCTAAATATTGGGGTCTAGATTGCTGTGAATTCAGTGAGCTTTTTTCCGAATGTCTGTTTTTACATTATGCTTATTTATGCATTATTACTATTAGTGTTGACAGATTGTAGTCTGACATAACTGTATGTGAAATATTGAAATTACTTTTTAAAATAGTTTTATTATAAATATAAAAGTATACTTGGGATTCTTATACAACTGTGTGAAGAGAACGGTTTTTTAATTATATAGAAAACTTAGCTGTGTTTTTAGAATCCAAATTGATAAACTGTTGCTGCCACACTGAGCATTTGTTTTAGAGAGGCCAGTTTCAGATGTAGTGGATATTCCATTAAAGAGTTACTTCTGCTAAAGAGGTCCATTCATTTCAGCCTCTCTTTAGCAGTCTTCCCCAGTGCAAAGCGCGGCCCCTGCTGGCACTGCTTCACGCTTGCACAAGGCTTGCCGTTTGGGAGGGCAAATGTATGTATATTTGATATATAACTGAGAGTCTCTAAGCTCATTTCATGCATCATCTTGATAGCTTCTGAATCGCAATTTCTTCTTCCTCCCAATCTAGTCATCTCATCTGTGTCCATCTTCTTGTTCTGAGTTAGACGTGTATTTGAAAGAAAAATATTGGATACTAATGTTAGCGTCCTCTTAAAAGCTGTTTGTATAATTAAGAATTTTTTTTTGTATTGTGAAATAAATGACTTTCATATGGGAAGGCTAAGTAAGGGATTCTGTTTTTCCAGAATGGAATTATCACAGGCGTGTATCCTGCTAGCCCATCCAGTTGGTTTATTGTAGTAGTGGGGGTGATGTCAACAATGTATGCCAGAATTGATCCTTCTTTAGGAATAATAGCTAAAATCAACCGGACCCTGGATACAACGTAAGTAAACTAGTACCTGTTTCCTCTGAGTGAATCAGGTTTTTTTATGCAAACCAGCATTTCTCTTGTCAGACAGATGTCTAATCTAATAGACTTTCACATACCGAGTTTTAAATTGAAGAACTAAATTATCATAATGTGCAAGTCACCATTTGATATTACCACTCATTTTATTAGCATGAGTATTATCTGAGGAGTACAACTGACAGCATTTCATCCGACGAGAACAGACAGCACAGGTGTTGTGGACAGGACTGAAGTACGTTAACAGAACCTGTAAAGAGGAATCTTGTACAACCCTGCCCTACAGTGTGCCTGGCTTAGGCAACGTACCTCTGAGTGCTAGGTTCATTCACAATTTTAAGAAAATAAAAAAATAAGTGAAGATTTCTCAGTGGGATGTTTCACCTGCAGACTGACCTGTGTATCAGGACACTATATCCATGTCTCTGTTTAGGTATGAAGTACAGTTGACTACAAAATGTTGCCATGATTCTGTTTATACTGTAGAAATTGATTTAAACCTTCTTTGGCTTGTTCAGCTATGTAAGTATTAGGCTACTAGTAGCCAGAGCTATTTGGAAGCATCAGTAAATACTGTAAGCTCAGTCCTCCAACGTCATGCAGAAGCTTTTGAGCATGAGTTTAGGCCTCTTATCCTTTATTGCTTTAGAAAGCTATTGTGTGTATGTCACTAGCTGGATTGGAGATATAACTTCAGTTAGTATTTTCAGAAGACCACCAAGTGTTTCAAATGTGGTTGGGAGTATGTGTATGATAAACTGCACTTTTGACACTATATATTTAAAGAAAAGAATTCTTATCGTGCCAAGCTTGGATGGGCATATTGTTTTATGAATTCAACATATATTCAACACACACAAGATATAAACACTAAAGTCTTTTCTGTGGTATTTTTCACCCCCAACGTTCCTTGTCCGAGGAGGAATAGTACAGACCACAGCCAAGCAAAGCACTGGTAGACATGAGGCAAGCTTTCTACAGCGTCTTCTGCTAAGTTAGTCTTGTGCAGGATGGGACCCACACAATCCTGACTTGCAACATACTTCTCTTCTGGCTCTGGGCCTTTCTTAGTAGTGGCAGAGTATGTGGTAGTTTTCTGATGTGCACAAATGAGCAAGGATGAAACCACAAACTCTCTTTTGTTCTTGTGACTGAAGGAAGGAATTTGTTCTCTTATAGAGTTATAAGGCTAATAGGTCAAATCAGTTAGTGCTACCTTTCTGTCAGTTACTACCATTTTAACACACTTTTCTGCATATTTTGTGTATGCAATCACTGAGGAATCTGGGTGAATTATGTTAAATCATGTTGGACCTTTTCTAGTGATTTACAAGTGTAAATCCAGGGTGAATGAGAATAGAATTTATCCTCTTCTCTTCTCTATTCCTACAGCAGGATGAGAGGAAGTGTGTGGGAAAAGATGCTACTAATACTTTAATATTTAAGTTCCCTTTTTAATAGTCATTTTTAAGGATTTATGATTTTGTTTGGAGAATTGATGCCCCAGAGAAAATTTTGATCCATACTTTTTATCTCTCTCAATTGAAAAAAGTGGACTTAGCATGTGGAAAGAGACTAGCTTGGCAATGGCCTCAAAAGGTGAAGTCAGTTTATCCACACTCTAGGTACTGCATTGACAGCAGAAGTACAAGTTGCATCACAGCACCCTCCAGTGTGTCTCACCTCTGAGCAGGAAGCATCACTTGTATGGAGTGAGAAACTTCCCTTTGCCATTCAGCCACTCTCCTCTTTGAGTTTGCCTAGATTAGTAAAAGATTTAACCACAGTAGTTTCCTTTGTGTAAATGCAGGTTAACATCTTTTACCCCAATTTCTGTTGCTCAAGGTCAACCCTATGATGAAGCCTAGGACTTACACCAGTGAGGAATTAGGCATATTGGAGCTTCTGCGCACACACCTTATTCCTCCCCATCCTAATCATCCCCTGCCTCCAGAATACCCCCTACATGTGTGCACACAACTGCTCTTATGTGGGGTTGTTGGCAAAGGAGGTGGCAGAACTATCCCAATACAGTTTGCCTGTGCCAGAGGAATTCACCGCCACACAATGGAGAATGACTTTAATGGATCAAAGAACCCTCTAATTCTCCCAGAAATTTGTTGGTGAAAGGTTAGCTATAGGACCTCTATATAGAGCTTGATGTAGCTAGTCACTGGGAACAAGCAGGGCTCATGTTATCACTTTTGTTGTTCTTATACATTGTTTTACCTCTTCTGACATTAATTGACATACACTGACTTTTATTTTAAATAGTGGTTATATGTCCAACCAAACGCAGAACATTGTGAGTGGGATGCTTTTTGGCACTGGGCTGTGGGTAGCCCTTATTATGACAATGCGATACTCACTGAAGATGCTGCTTTCTTATCATGGATGGATTTTTGCTGAACATGGCAAACTTTCCACAGCAACCAGGATTTGGATGGTAAGGAAATTTTGTCTGTTTCTGTTTTAATTGTGGCACTGATAGGATATCTTAAATATCATTTGATTTTGTTTTGTGTCATTAAGCTCTTAGAAGCCAGCTCTTTAGTTATTTTTCAGTTTTCTTTGTCTCATTCATTCATAATGTTTGGTATGCATTGGAATGTCCTTGTACAGTGCTGTTTTCTCTCCCAGTGTCTTTGGTTGCTGTCATCTGCTTGGCACCCGGGTTGTTGGTGAAACTGTTCAGGTAGTCCTTGGAGAAGGAAGAGCACTTGTATAATTTGCTAATTCACCCAAAGCGGGGGATCAAATATATTGCCTACAGCCACTTCTTCTTTAGTAGGGAAGTACAACTCAGAGATTACAGGTCCCAGCATGCAATGCTGCATCTTCTACAGAATGATCTGAGCTAATTGCTTAGTGCAGGATGGAGCACCGAATTTTGGGGATTGTAGTCCCTGCAGTGTGACATCTATTATAGTTGAGAAGCACTGTAATCTACTCCATTTAAAGTAAAATAGTTACAGCTCTCTGGTTCCTGGCAACATGGTCTTTCAGCTGGGTAGGACTTGGATGCTCTTGACCCAAAACAACTGCAACGTTTGAAAGACCAGGGATGTGCCTGATGAATAGAGAAAGAGTTGCTAAGGAACAGCAACACAGAAGATAAAACCTGTTAAGCAGTCTAAAACAATAAAGCTCCCTTTTACTGTTCCCCTATGATCCACCTTTTTATTGATGTTTGGTTTCATTTCATTTACTTTTCTCTCAAATTGATTTCCAGATAGTTGAACGTATGGGCCGTTAGCCATTTTATGGTAAACGTACAGTTTTCTATAGCTATTTTGGTCTACAGTAAATATGTGTTTGTTTTGAACTTTATTTTGCATTGAAATAAAACATCATCTTTTCAAAGTATTTAGCACTTTTATGTTCAAAGCATGTTGAAAACACAAAAGCACAAAATGCTTTGTGAGGTTAGGTGTTTTTTTACCCATTTTACAGATATGGGGGGAACTGAGGCAGAGACACCTAATGATTCACCCAAGATAGCAAAAGAAGCCCAGTGTCAAACCCACGATAAGATCTGAGTTCTGCCTCCCAGTACTGATCATGACTCTGTGGAAAAGAATCTATTTAAGAAGCTATCATATGCCTCAAATGATGTGTTTAGAGAGATCTGGTTGCATGCAGGTGAATGCTTTTTGGGGAGGGGATTTGCTGTTAATCACACTCAGTTATGTCAACAAAAATACTTACCTTGTTTTGCGCTTGGTTGTATTAAAAAAAAAAAAAAAGTGTGAGAGTCCGATTAAAATACACGTGATGATACCCCTTATTTACCGCATTCTCCAAGTTTACTACAGTGTGGGATTAACATGTAGTGGCTGTGTTATGGAGGATGTTCAGTAGGCCTGTAGAATGATATGCTAAAATAGTTCTAAGGTGAATATGTATCTGTTTTAAATGAATTTTTTTATAGTTCCCCCAGATATGGTATTGAGAGCCTGCTGATATGAATTTGTACAGTGCAGGTGCTGAATGGTAAGGCACAGTGCACTCTGTCAGAATTGCTTGTCATTGTCACTGGCGGAGTTTTCAGCATGTCCTACTAAATGGATATTTTAAGCTGTTAATCTTCCCTTATAATGCTAAGCTTGAGCAGTGTGAACTGTAATGCTAATTATCACGTCTTGCTGCTTGCATTATATTTCTGGGTACTGTTGGAAAGCTGTTTCTCTTCATGGTTTTAAAAGTCTCTCTCTCTATATATAAAGGAGTGAACCCAGTGTTGCCTCTCAAGACTGACAAATCAGAACTAGTTAGTTGGTATTCTCTTTTGGAACTACAAAGTCCCTCAGAAGTTTTTTCTGATATCTAACATAGCTGGTTTACTAATTTCCAGTGGTAGTGATGGTATTACTTCCCTCATAAACATTTCTGACCTTCATAGCTTTTTACGTCTTTATTATCTCTCTTTGGTATTCCATGATTTTTTTTTTTTTTTTTTTGGACCTGTTTCCCATTTTATTTCTCAGCTGTTCCCTTGATTAAGAGCATTCAGAGATGTGGTTAGTAGGAATTTACTGATCTTTGTTCAGAAATAGTCACCTGATTGGAAAACTGGACTGTCTGTTCACCCATAGTCCAAACTGCTTTGCAAGGGACTGGAAACTTGTAACACTTTTGCTTAGAGGTTTTTTTTTTTAAGGAAATTTATTATTTTTAATTCGTGTAGCAGTACTAGGAAGTAAACTTGTAGTTGTAGTTTAATATTTATTCCATAGACAGAAAGGAGAAATGTTGTGTCTGTTGTGAAGGCAAAACCCATTAGAAAGAGATCATTGCTATATCTGGATGTGAAATAAGAGAAGTTAACTGTGTAGAATAAATCACTTACATTCTTTTTGACAAATCATTTGAGAAGTATCCAAATTGCCCTAGAATGTCTTAACTGTTAACAAGCTTACTGTAAGGAAAAAAAGAGCTACATAGAAGTGAATATTGTTATTGCCATCAGGTGAGCAAGTATCCTCCTTGTCATGGGAGAATTTGCACCTGGTATGGTTCAAATATTCTGAAGCCAAATTGTGTCGTCGCCCCCCTCTTCCCCCCCCCGGTGAAAGGAGCAGAAAGCAACCTCCTGGTGAAAATCTCCATGACCATCGCCATTCCCCCTGTGAAAACGGTGGGGCTTCCCCACAAATCTTACAGATCCCTGAGAGGACATGGCGAACCATGTAGAGATCCTGTGCTCCAGATGACCTTCTTGGATCTTTTCTAGCAGTCATGCCACCTGTGGAGGCCCGCAAGGGTACAGGGTGGGGTGACACTGAAAGGCCGAATCGGCAGGTAGTGATCGATCTATCGGGGATCGATAAATCAATCCCCGATCGCTCTGCCGTTGACTCCGGAACTCCACCAGGGTGAGAGGCGGAAGCGGAGTCGACGGGGGAGCGGCGGCCATTGATCTCGTGCCGCGAGGATGCGAAGTAAGTGATTCTAAGTCGATTTAAGATACGTCGACTTCAGCTACGCTATTCTCGTAGCTGAAGTTGCGTATCTTAGATCAATCCCACCCCGTAGTGTAGACCGGGCCAAAGGGTAGTATCTCTGATCACGGAAAAAACTGAGTTTTCTCTGTAAGTTCTGTAGGGTCAGAGAGGGAATTAATTGAATTGCCCTCCTGTGCCCACCGAGTAGTTGCCCCCACCATCGAGGATGGTGAACCGCACAGAGAAGGCTCCACTGGATTCTTGGGTATGGGTGCAGGGAGAACAGAACTCAGACTGAGTTTCCCTTTTATGTTGGAAGTGGCGTGATCCATATCAAGTGGGACTCCTCCATGTGTGAATATAAGAGGTGGCATGTTCTGTCCTTTTGTTTTATAGTAGTGTAGATCCCGTGTATGTGATCAGTGCTCAGGACTTGCAATAGGTGGAAGGGTTCCGAAGAAGAAGGTGGGAAAGAAATGCTCAGTCTTAATATAATAATGAGATGCAAAGTGTGTTGCCTTCTTACTGTAATTGGTGACTTTCTTGAGGCACTTGAAAGCCCTACATACACTAAGACTTGGCTATTAACACTGGCATCCTCATACTTATTTTCATTGCATGTTTAGAAACTGTGCTATGGATTTGCTGGGCCAGTGGTTTCTGTTAGGAATGTATTTTTTGGGGGGAAAAACACTGTCTAAGTTAGATTTTTATATCAGGCTAAAACTGTGTAGGAAAATGGTTCTCAAAGATAGTTACAATATTTAATTTTTTAAAACATGGTTGTAGCTAACTAGTGTTCTTATTCTACCATGGGCCTTAACCCAGTGATGGAATAGGTTCTGAGACACCATGTAGATACAAGTTCGATTTTCAGTCTTGCCAATCCTCTAGTCTTCAAAGATGTAAACATATTCAGAAAAACACTTTACAGAGAACTTTTATGGTCTACATCATAGACATTTTCCCTGTCAAAGGCCTTTAGGTTGGGAACAGAGGCATTTACCAGGCCTTTACCATTCAACAGAGGCAGTGTGTCCTAGTGGCTAGAACACTAGATTGGAAAACTGAGGCACAAAGGTCAAGTGACTTTCTCAAGGTCACTCATCAGGCTGGTGGCTAGGCTGGGGACCCAGGTCTCCTGAGTTCCAAAGTGCACTATGCGGATAATGTTTACCTCTTTATAAAGTGTTTTAAGATCTACTGATGAAAAGCCAGGGTATTATTAATTTTCATCTCACACATACTTTGCAGTCATTTTGAATGTAATAGATTGTTTGTTTGGTTTTTTTTATTTCAGAGGCTGGTAAAGCTTTTCTCTGGTTGTAAACCAATGTTGTACAGCTTTCAGACATCTCTGCCACGACTGCCGGTCCCAGCTGTAGAAAACACTGTCAACAGGGTGTGTTGTTGGAGGAGCTGAATTAACTTTTTCACAATTTGATTGTCGTAATGGTTTTCAGTGTCTTTTATATGATAAATGTACTGAAGTGGTTAATGCTATTAACATTCCAATCCCTCCAGTTTTAGTATCAGATTAACAGTTAATGTATCAATTAAAATAAAGACTATGACAGACCAAGGGTAATTCAGAGTTAAAGACTGACCCTTTTTCCTTTAATCTTTATCTTTGGGCCCAGGCTCTCAGTGGATAAATGCATGATATTACATGCCTTGTCAGTTGGTACAGCAGCATGCAATGGAGTGTGATTTACTGGGATAGAGCCCTTGATATCCCTTGCTTTCATTATCCATGTTATGTATTCTTGATGTTACTTAAGTATAGTGCTCCTGTTATAATAGGCTTTGTATTAGGAATTCCTTTAGGCAAGACTCCAACTAGTTTTAGGTTTATTTTGATTCTTGCAGGTAAAGAGTCTCTGCTGGCCTTAGGCAAACTAACTATATATGAAAATTAATAGGCAACAAAAATAGTTATAGCAGTTAAGTCTATCCCCTGTAACTAAAAAATATATCTAAAATGGCTCAAAATTAAGGAAACACTTAATTCATAATATAAAATATCTCACCTACTAAAAGGAAAATCACTTTTCCAAAAATTCTGTGCTAATAGATGTGCTTTCATTTATGATTTGGTAGCAAGTAGTTAGTAGACGGGGTAGGGGTGGGAAGAGAGTACCATATTTGAAGGGGGGGAAATGAGCTCATATCTTTCAAGATGTATGTTCTCAATTATTTTTTACTAACACCTGTTACAGCTGAAACCCTGTAAACCGACTTTAGAATACTTCCCGTTGTTTATTAAGCTCTTTGTGAATAAATGACAATAAGCTCTGGTGAAAGCTGTGGCACTGACATGAATTTTTTTTGTGTTTATTCTAGTATCTGGATTCAGTTCAGCCACTTATGAATGATGAACAGTTCAAAAGAATGGAGGGTCTTGCCAAAAATTTTGCATTTAATCTTGGACCAAAACTGCAGTGGTATTTGAAACTGAAATCCTGGTGGGCCACAAACTATGTAAGCAGATGACACAACGGCTCTTATGAAATCGCATAGTTTAACTCTCTGTCCCCTCTTGCATTTTTTCCTGATTTTAATACATGCTTTTTCAATTTTCAATCTTCTGTAATTTTAAAGGAAGTCCAAAACCAAAATTACTAAAAATGCCTTGCACTTACATCTTTAATGTCTTTCATATCCATTAATTCTTACAGTGCTTCTGTGTAGTAGGTGAGTATATGTACAGATGAACACCAGAGTTATGAACTGAGCAGTCCACCACACACCTCATTTGGAACTGGAAGTATGCAATCAGGCAGCAGCAGAGACACCCCCCCCCCCCCTGAAAAAAAAGTGCAAATGCAATACAGTACTGTGTTAAATGTAAAGTACTAAAAAAAATAAAGGGAAAGCAGCATTTGTCTTCTGCATAGTAAAGTTTCAAAGCTGTATTAAGTCAATGTTCAGTTGTAAACTTTGAAAGAACCATAACATTTTGTTCAGAGTTAAAAACATTTCAGTTAACGAACAACCTCCGTTCCCGAGGTGTTCGTAACTCTGAGGTTCTACTGTATTGACATCCCCATTTTCTAAGTGGAGAAATTGAGACAATGGTTAAATAACTTGCTCAGTGTGGCACAGTGAGTAAGTTATTTAACCAAGTGGCAGAGCGACAAGTAGAACTTAAGAATTCCTGTCTTATTACTCTAGACCAGGCTTCCTGTCTGTCATTGAACAGGACTCAAAACCTACTCACTGCTATATTTGCTTCTTAAATTAACTTGCAACTTCTCCACCTGGTCGGTCTGGGATCCAGGGAGTGGAAAGGCAGTGTGGTTTAGAGCCACCTTTTCCTCCCGCTGTCCTCAGCTGCACTGGGTATGAACTTAATGCAGATGTGAATCTGTCCAATTATGTGTACATGTTAGAGAGAAAAACAAAGCTGTAGCCACCAGGATGGGTGGGTGTGTGGGGGGGTGTGCAGGTGGGGTGCGGGGAGAAAGTGGGCACACACCTTACTGGCCTGTTATCTAAATCTTAGCTATACATGGTAGTTTGAACAAGCTTACACAGTCCCTAGAGCAACCCTACCATAGGATGAATAATATTTCAGAAGCTTTATTATGATGCATATTATAAGGACACTTTAGAAATACTGTCTGAAGAGGAGATGGGAGATTGCTTCAAAAATTGCTTACCTGAGAGTTAAGGCTGAATTTCTGACCTTAGTTTCATGGGTCCTTGTGGCTCTCTTTCCCCCAAACAGTGACACTTCAGCATTCAGAATTAATTAAAAATAAATAAATAAATAAAGCATTTCCTTCTGCCTGGTGTGTAATATTACCCAGTGTTATGGAGCCACTACAGTAGAGGACCAGAAGCCATTGAGAGCAGAGATACAGGCTAACGAGTTTATGCTAAATTTTGTTCTCTTCATTCTGTAGGTTAGCGACTGGTGGGAAGAATATATCTATCTAAGAGGACGTGGGCCAATTATGGTTAATAGTAATTACTATGCAATGGTAAGTAAATCTTCTAAACCTTTTTATAGAAACATTCCTCCTTAGGATTCCTGTTATCTTTTGTTTAATACTTCGTTTCTGAACTCCATTACTGTGCTGATATAATCTGTGCTTTCTTCCTGCTGGCATAGTCTTCACATAATATATTACAAAAGCACTGATGTCTTTTAATATGGAAATGTTCATAATAAATTCAGTTCCTCTGTCTTTAGCCCTGCTTTATTAGATAGGACTCTACTTCAGATTTAAAAGTTCAAAGAGTAGAGTCTACTAATTATTTACTGTGACAAGCATTGCCTCTTGGCTCATAAATGCCTATGACTGATTCTAATGAGCGTTCCCTGTTGCCACCCACTAGGATTTCTGTGAGGGGGAATCCAAGTCTCTGTGCTCTGGATCCCTGGGGGTGTGTTTAAGCTTCGACACTTCTGATAGCAAGGGAAGCCGTTCTTCTGTCAGTGTAGTAAATCCACCTCCCTAAGAGGAAGTAGCTAGGTCAGCTGAAGCATTCTTCCATTGAACTAGCAGTGTCTACACCAGGGGTGGGCAAACTTTTTGGCCTGAGGGCCACATCTGGGTGGGGAAATTGCATGCAGGGCCATGAATGTAGGGCTGGGGCAGGGGGTTGGGGTACGGGAGGGAGTGCAGAGTGTGGGAGGGGGTGCGGTGTGCAGGAAGAGGTTCAGGGCAAGGGGTTGGGGTGCAAGAGGGGTGTGGGGTTTACGAGGGGGCTCAGGGCAGGGGGTTGGGTTGCAGGAGGGGTTCAGGGTGAGGGCTCTGGACCGGCGCCACTTATTTGAGCGGCTCCGGGGTGGCAGCGGCGCGCAGTGGGGCTTAGGCAGGTCCCTGCATGCCCTGGCCCCGTGCTGCACCGCTCCCAGAAGCGGCTGGCAGCACGGCCCCTGGGGAAGGGCGGGCAGAGGGCTCCACAAACTGCCCTTGCCTGCAGGCACCACTCCCCCACAGCTCCCGTTGGCTGCTGTTCCCAGCCAGTGGGAGCTGCAGGGGGCGGTGCCTGCAAGTGAGGGCAGCACACGGAGCCCTCTGCCCCCCCGTTCACCCCCTCCCCCCAGGGCTGCAGGGACGTGGCGCTGGCCGCTTCCAGGAGTGGTGTGGGGTCCGCATCGCCACAGGGGTGGTAATCCCGTGGGCCGTAGTTTGCCCACCCCTAGTCTACACTGAGGCTTAGTTCAGCTTAACTGTGTCTCTTAATGGTGTCAGATTTTAGGTGTAGATCAAGCCACAGGCACTGATGACAGCAATTTTTCATAATACAACTTCACAATGTCAGTCGGAATTTGTAAGTTGTACAGACATAGCCCCAATTCATCACAGCTCCATATACTACTTAATCCACAAGCATGTTGTTATACTGGATGCTGCTTTAAATTCTTGAATACGTACATGCTGGAAATAAAAATATATGAACTTCTGTTATCAGAAAACAAGCACTAGCTGCCACCAAGCTTCCCTATCTCCCTGATTTGATATGAATTAAGGTTTTTAGTATTGCACTTCTGTTGCAAGTGTGATGCCTGGTCTACACCTAAAATGGAGGCTGGCCTAGCTATGTTGCTCAGGAAAGTGAAAAATTCACACCCCTGAGAGAGGCAGTTAAATTGACCTAAGCCCTAGTATAGACACTGCTAAGTCAATGGAAGAATTCTTCCATCAGCCTAACTTCCACCTCTAGAGGGGGGTGGATTTACTACAGCCATGGAAACCCCCCGTCCTGTTGCTGCAGCAAGTGTCTACACTACAGTGCTGACAGTGGCGTAGCTACAGCTGTGCTGCAGTAGTGCTTGTACTGTAGACCTAGCCTAAGTAAGCTGTTTGATACACTAGATTTCAGTCAACAAGCCTTCGATCTGATGCCATTTGAGGAGCAGGTACTGCTATTATTTTGTGACTTTTTAAGAAAACATTTTTAAAGTAGAAAAGGAGGACTTGTGGCACCTTAGAGACTAACAAATTTGAGCATATTTAAAGTAGGAAGTTGTTAAGTGCACTCTGGCTAGTGACTTGGCCAGTTTCCCTACATGAAAGCCTTTTCTGTAAGACACTGGAATTAATTATAGGGAAAATTGTGTTTTGACTAATGCATGATTAATGAACTCCGTTTGCTGAGTGGAGTTTGGCAATTATAGTATCTATATTAACTTACCTTTCTTCTATCTTCAGGACTTTCTGTATGTTGTTCCCACTTCCCTGCAGGCAGCTAGAGCAGGTAATGTTATCCATGCCACCCTGCTCTACAGGAAAAAACTGGACAGACAGGAAATCAAGCCAGTATGTAAATCCATTTCAGTAGTTTCTAATTTCTTCAAATTTACTTTTTAACAAATCAGCCTCCATTTTGAAAAGTAACAGAGGAGAGAAGTAGTGCCTTATGTTAAGGTACAGTGTATGTAACTCTAGCTAATGTGTGGCCGCAAACCCATTGTGGTTGCTAGTTAAACTCCACTCATGTTGGACCTTCTGTTTAAAAAGATGTAGAACTCTGCCATGGAAGTTAAAGGAAAACTTCCTTTTGCTACAGTAGTGTTTGAAACGAACTTTGCCGTGGGCTGCACTCCACTGGAGGGCAAAATAGTCACATGTCTAGTAGAAGGCAATGATACACATACATGTTAATTAGTATGATAATATATTCAAACGCAGAACCCTGTAGGAAGATGCAATTATGGTTTTTTTGAAGGCAAGTTTTAAGGTTTGTGCAATAGGATTTTAATGGACAAAAGGCAGATGATAGTGAAAATGACATCTTCCAGGAGCAGCAGAAATGTCATGCCAGAATAGTTTGTATTCTATGTTTACCTTCGTGCTGTATTTTAAGAATACAGAGAGCAGTGTGTATATGCATGCACGTGCACATGAAGGACAAACAGGGCCAACCTTAAGTCCTTACACCTACGCAAATAAACCTGGCAAAATGGAGGAACCTATTTAATGGGCATATTGATGTGGAAATTGAAATGTGGCAACTACCATAAATCTCAGTGGCAGAAATCCATCTAACTACATTTCCAGTCGATCCTCACTGTACTTCAGTTCTAAAATAAGTAAAATTGTGCTAAATTTTGAAAAGCTTCAAACTTTTAAAATCCTGAAAACTAAATGTAAAAATTCGGTAACCTTGTCAAAAAGTGAAGCCTTGAGGAGTGTAATAAAAAGCACCAGGAAATCAGCGTTTTTTAATACCTGGGTAAGATCAGATCATTTCACTGCTCTTTGAGGAGACATCATGTGCTAAACAAGTTAGGAGACTAGAGGCATTTTCAAACCAAAAAGTAGTTTAAAACTTGCGTAGAGCTAGAAAAGCCTTTCTGTGCATGGCATTGAAATGGATACTGCATACCAATAATGCATCACACAGGACTGTAGGAACCTACTGGACAAAATTGATTCCCAGACAATCTTCTTTTTAAAGCAGGCATCTCAGCGAAGTGACTTCTACTGTTACGTTGCAACTGGAGCAGTTGAAGGATGTGTCCAGGAAATCGTACTAGAGACAGATGCAAACCAAAACCCAGCATCTGAATAGTTACAAACTTTGGGGAAGTTCAGATCCTATTATGGGCCTTATGGCTTTAATCCATTTCTCTGCATCCTATAAAAATTAAAAAATAAGGCTAGAAAAATCTTAATCACTATTTAAATGGTGTTTGAAAACTTTAGAACAGGGGTGGCCAACCTGAGCCTGAGAAGGAGCCAAAATTTACCAATGAACATTACCAAAGAGCCACAGTAATATGTCAGCAGCCCCCCCATCCACTACCCCCCTCCAGCTCTGAGCGCCTCCTGCCCACTGGCAGCCCCACCAATCAGCACCTCCCCCTCGTTCCCCACGCCTCCCACCAGCCACAATCAGCTGTTTTGCAGTGCGCAGGAGGCTCTGGTGGCGAGGGGGGAGGAGGAGCGAGGACGTGGTAGGCTCGGGGGGAAGGGGCAGGAGCTTTGAGGGAAGAGGTGGAGTGGTGGCAGGACCTGGGGCAGAGCAGGGGGTTGAGCAGTGAGCACCCCACAGCACACTGGAAAGTTAGCATCTGTAGCTCCAGCCTCGGAGTCATCACTTATGCAAGGAGCCGCATATTAACCTCTGAAGAGCCGCATGCGGCTCCGGAGCCACAGGTTGGCCTCCCCTGCTTTAGAAGAAATTCATATTTAGAAATGTTATCTCCCCTGTCCATTTTGGTGGTATCACTGTTTGTTTTAAAAACAGTCATTGAATGAATCTCAGGAGGATAACTAGATTTTTTTTTTTATGGAGCAATGTACAGGTAATACCATGCCAATGGCTTTTCTGTTATTCATATGAAGGGCTTCCCCTTTCTTCTGTGCCTTCAGTTTGTAGTTAATTTCTACTCAGTTTCATGGCCATTTATTTTAATGAATAAATGCTGCTAATGGAGGGAATCAAGATCACATGACTGTTTTAGCTTGAGACCTAGGGTCACATGATTGTTTTAAGAAACTGCAGTCTAATAAGAATCTGTTCTCTTGCATATATACATATATAAAATACGTTCACTGATATGCCATTTAACTGTGAGGAATCAGAGGCTGTGAAGAGGCAACTCCCAATGGATGATATGAAGTTCTGCATCAGTGTTTGGCACTGAGAAAGCCTTGTTAAATCTACAGCTTTGATCATCTGCTTTTAAAGGGGAAGCTCATAGTAGCTGGGCAGTGTACATATGACTAGTGGAAAAACTATGGACCCTAACATGGTAGGTCAGGGGACAACTAGAAAGAAAGGAAAAAAAAAAGGTCTTTGACGTGTTAAAATCCTCATGTTGTCCTACAGTCTCTCTCTCTAACCAGCATGTGTGTGTTTTCTCTCAATTTGCTAATTGTATGTATAAAAACACAATTGTAACGTACATTTGCGGCATAGATTCTTCTGATGGGATCCACTGTTCCACTCTGCTCAGCTCAGTGGGAGCGAATGTTTAATACCTCCCGTATCCCAGGAGAGGAAACAGGTAAGTGGGGCCAGCCAAGGACAAGGAATGCCAGGGAATCCAAACAGTCTGTGGAATATTTCCGAAGGGTGTCCTCTTAATATAGCCATAAGCTGCTAGACCTGTACTTTCAAAGAGCAAAACCTGAAAAAGGAGTAAAAAATGCTCTTATGTTAAACTGAATGTGTGCTATGACCATTTCTCAGCGATTAGCAAATTAGCATAATAGTTTCATAGACATTTCTCCTTTTTGACTGACTTCAATTAGTACGGTAGTATTCTGACAGATTAATGGTTTTTGGCTGTTCCTTTCCTTTATTTATAAGCTGGCCCTTGGAAACTGTTTGCTGCCTTGTTATTTCATATTTACTTTTTCTGTATTCTGTTCCTTAAGGTCCTCTTGTTTTTTATCTACGTTTTTACCTCCATGAAAGTTCCATTCTCTGTGAGATTTCAAATCATTTGAAATCTTTTTATTTTGTTTTTGACTTTCCTTTTTTCCTTTCAGCTTATGATTCAAAATATCATCCCAATGTGCTCTTCTCAGTATGAACGTACGTTCAACACTAGTCGTATACCAGGCGTAGAGACAGGTACAGTTTTAGTCCTGTCAATGTTTTTAGCCCCTACTTGCCTCTTAACCTTCTTTGTGCGTAGTAAGAGATGTCACAGTTGAAGTCACCTGTAGTAATGACACTTTTTTTATCCAAACTGTGACTTCTCCATAACATGCTTTAAGATAATTATATTGCTTTTTATAATAATTAAGAGCTCAATTGTTCAAAGTTATGAACTACTTCCATAGTGTTGTGAAGGCTTATCAATATAATAAAGGGAGTGTCTACTGGTTAGAATGGTGGGGGGAGTCCACTCCTGCATTCCGTTCTGTGTCTGCCACTTACTGTGTGACACTAGGCAGTTCCCTTTACTTTCCTGTGCTTAGTTTACCTGTAGGAAAAAACTGTATTCACCTACCATACAGAAATAGTGAGGTTTAAATAATTGTGAAAGGTTTGGGCGGTCTTCAAACCTAAGTCACTCTAATGGTAGAGCAATAGAAATAGGACATAGTAGATAGGTATAGTTAAAATCTTTAGAACGAGAGAAAGGGGGGTGCCTAGAAAGTAAGGCACTATTTTATTTAAATTGTGTATATTGTATTCCAGATCTGCATTCATAAGAGATTTATACATACTGGTAGTTCTGGGGACTAGCAAAGGGATCTGAAACCTTTCATCACTAGTACAAACCACTGGGCTATATGAAATGGGTTGATGGTATGTGACCATATCACAAAAAACACTCTTGCAGTTGGTACCCTTGTTAATCTGGGAAACTGTAGATTAAGTAGGCTTGGAAACTAGAACTATGTTCTTATCCCTTAAAGTGTCTTCAGGTGAAAGTTGAACTGCTAAGGTTGTTAATCGGATCTTCCACCAGCAATTATAAATTGTTACAAAAGAGAGCATCCTAGAGAACATACAAGGGTACATACATTTTACACACTTTGGCATTTTTAAAAATAATGTTTCTTGCCATTTCTTAAAATTATATCCTGCAGTCCATCTTCTGTTACTTAATCCTGCAATGAAGTCCCAGTGGTGAGTGTGATATAAACTTCTGTGGTGATGGTTTGTGGTGTCATAAACATAAGGTCATGATTCACTGCAGAATAAAACAATGACTTCTGTTCAGGACAAAACCAAAGAAACTGGATTCAGAAGCAGATAGCTTTTTGTTTTAAAACAAAAGTCTTAACAAAAACAGGCCTATTCTCCTCTGTAGAGCAATTTGTTAGTGTTTAAGCCATCAAGTATCCTCAGTCAGAACAGTGAGGACTCCGTTGAATCTTCTCAGAACCAATGAAATTTCATTTCACACCAGTAGTTATTAGTTCTCACTTGGAGCCAGGATATCCCTGACTGAGGCATAGAAGGAAGGGAAAGGAAAAAGAAGCCTTCCAAGGGGAAGGACCTGCAAAAGGTCCAGGGACCACAGAGACTGCTCTTTTTTGTCTGCTTCTGGGGTACATGTTGCTCCAAAATGAGCAAGGAAGAAAGCAAGACTATGGTACTGCTCCCCCCTTTATATCCCTCTCACTGGCCTGAAGAGTGGTCTGGGCATAGAGAGGCTTGGAGGAATAGGCTCTGACCTGTAGGCAAGTTCAGTGTATGTACTATAATTACTTGGAATACTCTGAAAAGAAATAGCGTTCCTACACTTTCAGTATCAAGGCCTATGTGTAACTGGTTCATATACTTTCTGTGCATTGAGCTTTGCAGAAATATTATATAAAATTGCCATACTGTAACTGCAACAAATTATAGTTAAAGTAAATTCTGTACATTTGAAAACCACTACAGTTGCACCCTAATTTTTCCTCTGCTCCAGGCAGCAAACTTAAAGTATTTTATATGAAAATCTTCTGTCGTCTTCATAAAATAATTAATCACTTTCCCTTAATCATTGTTTCATGTCCTGTTTGCTCTTTTCAGTTTCAGCATGTTTTTCATTTTTCTATTAAAAATAAATTATTTCAATTTTCTATGAATAATGCATGTTATGTGTTGGCTTTGTTCTCATTTTGCACAATGTTTACTGAAATCAGTTTTTCTGCATCTTGAAGGGATTAATTTTTATTTTCAATAATGACTGGAATGGTATCTTAAATTATTTCTATAACAGCCTTAAACTATAGGAATTTTATGTTTTAAAAATATGTATTTCACTTCCACATTGCCAGTGATGAAACCTTAATTATCTTAATACAGTATCCATTAAACAGTTCTTATTTTAATTTTTTCTCTTACAACTAAACATAATATATTATGACAACAGTAAACTGTTTATGTTAGACCTCAGAGGTGGAATATCATCTGGCCAGTCCATCTCCCCACCATAGGAAACCCATGCAATTTTCTTCAGACATTTACAGATGTACAGAAATAACATTTTTCTTCTAGTAATAGAACAAATGTTTATGGAAAGTTATTTATGTAATATGCTAATTTTTTCATACTTTGTTAGGCACCTAAATCTATATTTAGGAACCTAAATAAGTGGTCTCATCACGAGAAGTGTGGAGCACCTGAAATTCTTATTGAAATAGTGGAAGCTGGGGGTAGTTGGAACCACTGGAAAACCGGGTTCCTCGTTCTCAGTCAAGAGGTGTGGTCCCTTTGTAAGGGCACAAAAGGGCCATAAAACTAGTGAATTGTGGCCAGATAAGAATCCCTGAATATAGGGTTGAATCCCCGAGTGTCAGTGTGTTCCTTACATAACTGCCCTTTTCATAGCCCCCATCTGAGGGGTGTGGCAATAGCATTGCTGCACTCAGCCTATTCCCAGCTGCCAGAACAGATGTGAATGTGGGCCACAGGCATAAATTAAGGCAGCCCTGAGGTTGCTTTAACTTGTGCTCAGTGCCAACTAGCTGAAGAGCCTGGGTGATGTAAAGCCACTTTTACACCCACGCTTCCTGCACTGACTTCCCGGCCGTATCACAGAACTGGAAAACAGGTCACTTTCTGAGTTGCTTAACATTGGCACCCAAGTTAGAAAGTGTTTGCTTTATGTATATGAGAAATTATTATAAAATTTAGGGTTTTTTTTGGCTATTTTGTATAGCAGTATTTTCTTGCTAGATTTCAGATAATATAGTGGGTCGCCAGTGTTTATAAATCAAATGAAATGTGGGATTTAATATTTTGTAAACAAGTATGCTTAGACACAATGGTATTTTATGGTAAACATATGCCCTTTAGAGTTAAACATTTGGTATCGGATTGTTTCCATCCTAACATCACATGACCTAAGGTTGCTTTAAAACCTTTGATTCCGATTTTAGATACTATCCAGCACATGAAGGACAGCAGACACATTGTGGTTTATCATAAGGGCCGTTATTTCAAAGTCTGGCTATATCATGATGGTAGACTGTTGAAGCCTCGGGAAATTGAACAGCAGATGCAAAGAATTCTAGAAGACTGTTCAGAACCTCAGGCTGGAGAAGAGAAGTTAGCAGCTCTTACTGCAGGAGATAGGTATGAATTTTTTTAAACAGTAACTTTTCTAATATTTTAAGACAGTTGTTTAAAGATGCCAGGCTCAGTGCCAGCTTCTGAACCTTACTGTCTGCGGTTAGTTGATTATTCCATAATCTGTGTTGTTGCATATCACTGGAATGTGAAACAATTGTTGAACCCTTTCTGGTTTGAGTTAGAAGTAACTTAGCAGTGACCAGTCACCTTCAGGCACACCTTCTGCCTATTTGTAGTTTGAGAAGCTTGCTTTGATTATGAAACACAAGTGAATTGTTTAATTGAACCATATTTGATGACTTACGAACATTTGTATAAATCTCTTTTCTGGGGCATTAGCATACCTACTAAAAATACCAAATTTTAAAATCAAGATACTTTGTCAGATTCTGCTGTTACACTAGTATAAATCCAGAATATCTCCCTTGACTTCAGTGGTGTTACTCCAACCTAATTTATGCATATCTAATTGAAAAAGTAGAATCTGACTGACCTGACTGAATTTATCCCTGTTACAACTTCACTGAATTCAGTAGCCTTACACCAGAGATCAGTTTGTCCCCTTGTTTCTGGAAGGTTTGGAAAACAAATGCATGAAAGCTCAATGGTTCCTTATTTTTACACAGTTCACTTCCTTTTTCAGGTTTTTGATTTCAAATGCACATCTTAATGGAAAAATGTAATGTATTTAAATGTACAATTCAGTAGCATAGTATATAAAAAACTTTATTTTGGAGAGTACAGTCTTACTTATATTATAACACTCATTTTGGGTATCTACATTATATAAATTACACACTCTCTCTCTCTCTCTCTCTCTCTCTCTCTCTCTCTCTCTCTCTCTCTCACACTAATATATATTAGCAAATGTACATGTTTGACTCCAAAAATCTA
The DNA here is from genome assembly GCF_965152235.1 of Eretmochelys imbricata. NCBI lineage: Eukaryota > Metazoa > Chordata > Testudines > Cheloniidae > Eretmochelys > Eretmochelys imbricata. Next base: position 20,137,362 of record NC_135577.1, read on the forward strand.
GCCATCTGCATACAAGAGAAGTGAGTTACAGTTCTTGGACTCACATTTCAGATATTCAGACCTTTATAAGTTAAAATTTCAGACATAACCATTTCATTAGCATAGTTGTTTTAAGCTGAATGTGTGGATCTATCCAGGTTCTTACATTGGTCTCCTTTGTCATAGTATTTGAGTACCTGTGGATTGGTTTTGTGATGTGTTATATCTAATTTCCAGTGTCTGTGTGACTTTCCACAGAGGTACATCAAGAAGTTGTGCTTTGTTAGGCTGTAAATGTACAAGATGTGTAGTATGCATTTTGTGTACCAGAGACATGTTTAATTCCTGAAAACCAAATTTCCTGCCTGTGTACTACTACTTGGGTTGGCCTCAGATGGTAGTAATTCCTTTCTCATCCCAGGACTCTGATTCAAGAATATCTGTAGCAATATCCTCACCTGTTACTGCTTGTATAAATTCATTAGGCACAGGGTGAAAGCTGAAGGACATTTAAATCTGTTAAAAGTAAGATTGCCCTATAGAATTATACCGTGCTCTTAAAGGTAGTAAAACACTGACCAATTTACATAATATCACCATAAATTGAAATTCTTGCTGCAGAGTACCCTGGGCTAAGGCTCGTCAGGCCTATTTTGGACGCGGAAAGAACAAGCAGTCCTTGGATGCTGTGGAAAAAGCAGCTTTCTTTGTGACTTTGGATGAAACTGAGCAGGGATACAGAGAAGAGGATCCAATGACTTCAATGGATACATATGCAAAATCTCTGCTGCATGGCAGTTGTTATGACAGGTACAGCAATGAGCAGGTGGGAACAGTGCCAGTTAGTCACAATGAGCAGGTGGCTATTAGCCAGGATGGGCAGGGATGGTGTCCCTATCCTTTGTTTGCCAGAAGCTGGGAATGGGCGACGGATCACTTGATGATCACCTGTTCTGTTCATTCCATCAAGGGTACCTGACATTGGCCACTGTTGGAAGATAGGATACTGGGCTAGATGGACCTTTGATCTGACCCAGTATGGCCGTTCTTATGTTCTTAGGTGGGAACAGTGCCACTTAATCACATTACTTTACTGAAGAGGATTCTGGTTCATGTGTAACGTAGTGTGGTGTTTACCTTTTGTGTCTATCCTGTAATTTGCACTGCATACGCTTGTGGATTTTGGTCTTCTGGCAATCAACTCATCGTTTATTATTTTACCAGAGTTGGTGTTTTTGTTCAATCTGCGACTTAAATCAGTCACTTTTTTCCATGTTTCTTAAGCATCATATGTACCTATGTCTTGCATTTCATAATTCATAACCAGTTATAGTGTCATATTCATGCTGAAGTTGGTGAGTAACCACTACAAGCAACATTCAAGTTTGTGATGATGTTTTGCCCCCAAGAAAACGTTAAAATTTCAGATTTTCTTTTGGTTAAAAATAAATGCACTTGTCTATTTGAAAACTTTAAAATGTTCAATATCTGGGTTTTTCAAACAAAAGTAAAATGGTTAAGTGCCTTTATTTATTATAAAAAGAAAAGGAGTACTTGTGGCACCTTAGAGACTGATATTTATTTGAGCATAAGCTTTCGTGAGCTACAGCTCACTTCATTGGATGCATTCAGTGGAAAATACAGTGGGGAGATTTATATACACAGAGAAAATGAATCAATGGGTGTTACCATACACACTGTAACGAGAGTGATCAGGTAAGGTGAGCTATTACCGGCAGGAGAGTGTGGGGGGGAAAAACCTTTTGTAGTGATAATCAAGGTGGGCCATTTCCAGCAGTTGACAAGAACGTCTGAGGAACAGCAGGGGCGGGGGGGAATAAACATGGGGAAATAGTTTTACTTTGTGTAATGACCCATCCACTCCCAGTCTTTATTCAAGCCTAAATTAATTGTATCCAGTTTGCAAATTAATTCCAATTCAGCAGTCTCTCGTTGGAGTCTGTTTTGGAAGTTTTTTTGTTGAAGAATTGCCACTTTTAGGTCTGTAATCGAGTGACCAAAGAGATTGAAGTGTTCTCCGACTGGTTTTTGAATGTTATAATTCTTGACGTCTGATTTGTGTCCATTTATTCTTTTACGTAGAGACTGTCCCGTTTGACCAATGTACTTGGCAGAGGGGCATTGCTGGCACATGATGGCATATATTACATTGGTAGATGTGCAGGTGAACAAGCCTCTGATAGTGTGGCTGATGTGATTAGGCCCTACGATGGTGTCCCCTGAATAGATATGTGGACACAGTTGTCAACGGGCTTTGTTGCAAGGATAGGTTCCTGGGTTAGTGGTTCTGTTGTGTGGTGTGTGGTTGCTGGTGAGTATTTGCTTCAGGCAGGGGGGCTGTCTGTAAGGAAGGACTGGCCTGTCTCCCAAGATCTGTGAGAGTGATGGGTCGTCCTTCAGGAAGGTTGTAGATCCTTGATGATGTGTTGGAGAGATTTTAGTTGGGGCTGAAGGTGATGGCTAGTGGCATTCTGTTATTTTCTTTGTTGGGCTTGTCCTGTAGTAGGTAACTTCTGGGTACTCTTCTGGCTCTGTCAATCTGTTTCTTCACTTCAGCAGGTGGGTATTGTAGTTGTAAGAACGCTTGATAGAGATCTTGTAGGTGTTTGTCTCTGTCTGAGGGGTTGGAGCAAATGTGGTTGTATTGTAGAGCTTGGCTATAGACAATGGATCGTGTGGTCTGGATGAAAGCTGGAGGCATGAAGGTAGGCATAGCGGTCAGTAGGTTTCCGGTATAGGGTGGTGTTTATGTGACCATCGCTTAGAAACCTTTATTTATTATGATATAGTTTTTAAATACAAATCGTAATACACAGTTGTAAATCATAACCTAGCATTGCCAGATTCACTTGATAGGCAAAATTCACAGAAGGCATCAGCTTTTTAACTCTGTTCACTTTGGTGGAGTTGCACATGTTTTTGCTTCCAGTGCATTTGGCCCAGTGAATTTATAGGTTGGTTATTTCTGTAGCATGTTTTTAAATCTTTTCTATTCTGTTGTCCCCTAGAATTGCATGTGCTGGTGTATCTAATTGAATGAGAGAGATTCAGCAAAGTGTCACTTCGAATGAAAACTTTTAAACATACCAAAAAAAAAAATCTCCAATTTTTTTTTTAGGTGGTTTGACAAAACATTCACTCTTGTAGTGTTCAAGAATGGCAAAATGGGCCTGAATACAGAGCATTCTTGGGCAGATGCTCCTATTGTTGGACACCTTTGGGAGGTGAGTGTTTATATAGCTGACAAAGTAAGGTAATGGAAGGGATTATCTCATCTTGGTTACTTCTGTTTTGTGAATCCTGAGGCTAAAGTTTGTTTCAAGCTATGTTTACTAAGAAAGTTGTGTCTGATATTGAGAGTTCATAGTATTTCATGTGATAAGCTTTGACGTCTTAGTGGAAAACTGAAAGGTCACTGCTTCTGCTTTGAGTGCTGGTCCATATGTGTATTCCACTGTGGGTATGCATGTGCTCCATGTGCCTGAGACCAGAAAATTCTTGCAAGCAGTGTCCATTGATTTGCACCTGCATCTCTGCTCTCCTCATGCTTTGCACCACGAGTATAAGGTGCAGGGTGGACTACTGCCTCTCCAGTTCCTTCTTAATGCCATATGGTCTGTGTCAGAATCTCCCAGGGTCTGGAGTGTCTCCTTTTTTCCAGACTCCAAACATATAAATATTTCAAAGTTTTGTCCTTAGTGATGGTGTTTAGTTTTATTAATTTAGTTAGTTAGATTTCCCCTCCATCCCTGGGAACATGTCGCCTCCTGGTACAGAAATTAGATTATGCCCAGAGCACTGGGCATAAAACTGTGTCTCCTGCCCTCATTCTTTCTTGGTCAGAAATGACCACCAGCACTGCCTATGCTGCCTTAGAGAAGCACATATCTCCACCAGGTACAATATCTGTCACTCCATCCCTAGCAGAACCTGACAGGTATTCTAATTCCACCTTAAAAAGTGGCTCATGGAAAAGGTAATTTGGACCCAATCAGAACTCCCCCTTTCTCCTGTACATCATCCAGAGTCAGCAAGGAGCATGACAGAGGATGCAAAAGTCACAATATCCTGGACCTTCCACATCAACCCAACCTCCCCCCACCCCGCCAATAGATATTTTTGATGGGATGATTGGGAGTTGTGAACCACTACTGATGCTATTTTCACCCAATCCTTGCATATACTTGGTCATCTAGCACTCTTTTCCCCACAGCTGGAGTGTAATAATAGACAAGAGGGTGCTGAATATCATCCATTCCAGCTATATCATCAAATTTCTCTCCAAAATCTCCTTCCGTATACCTCTTCCGGGACCATTCTCATGAGGCGATCCTCCTCCAGGGCATAGAATCCCTCCTGCAATGGGGAGTGGTAGAGTAGGTGCCTCTTCAACATCACGGAAAGGGTTTCTGTTTCTAGTAGTAGTAGCACAGTTCAGACGTAGTGGCTTTGCCATTTTCCCATATTTAGACAACTGGCTTTTTGCGGGAAGGGCGTGCTTAGAAGCCCTTGCATCAGCCTCATTGCTGCTTCATCTGTTATCTCTAGGAGTCTATGTAAACATGGAAAAGTCTATCCTGACACAAAAGCAGATTATAGAATTTATAGGAACAAGTCTAGACTCAATCAGAGCAAGGGCTTATCTCACACCCATAACAATTTGATAGCTCAGATCATGCACAACCCTTGAACGTTGGTTCATATTTCCCTTTTTCTCTTGGGATGTATAGCGTCGTGTTCTTCTGCCATGCCATTTGTCAGACTCCACCTACATTGGCTGCGGGCTTGGCTCCAAATGGAGTATATAAACCAAGCAAGCACAACGTGAACATCAGAGTGAGGGCCTCACTAACTTGATGCAAAAATCCTGGACAAGTCTGTGTGGGTGTTCCTTTTCTATCTCTTGCACCAAACAAGATGATAATTCTGGATGCCTCTCTGCTAGGCTGGGGAGCCTATGTGGACAGTAACGTGGTGCTGGACACTTGGATGCCCCGAGAAATCAGAATGCATATAAATCTCCTGGAACTCCAGGCAGTCTGCGAGGCTTGCAAAGCATTTCTACCATTCATCCAGTCTCTCATTTAATCATAGTGTCAGAAAATATAACAATCATATTCTACATAAACAACCAGGGAGGAGCGAGATCCATTCCCCTGGGTATAGAAGCAGTCACCTTATGGAACTGGTATATCAAAGTGAGAGCTACACAATTCACTAGTGAACAGCATCTTCACTCAGTGGGGAAACCCCACTTGGGACCTGTTCGCTTCTAAGGCAAATAGGAAATGCAACACATTACTCCAGGGGAGCTCGGGGAAAGCACTCCAGAGGTGATATTCTCTTACTGCTTTGGACAGATCACTTCAGCTATTCTCTTCCCTCCCATTCCACTACTAACTCAGGTTTTACAGATGATTCAACTGGACAGGGCATAAGTCATCCTCAATGAGCCCAAGTGGCCTGGAGAATTCTGTTTTCCACATCTACTGCAAAAGTGGTCCCATCTACCTGTCAGCATTCGGTCCTCTCAGATCCCTTGACCCAGGAGAATGGCAATCAAATATCCAAACCTGGATGCACTTCATCTCACAGCTTGTTATGTGGATGGCATCAAACCTAGAACATACCCTCTGTGCAGAGTAAGAGGAGATCAGGGCACTGGCTTGGACCAGCAGACACTGCTTGCAAGAATTTTCAGGTCTCAGTGTGCTTACCTTCAGTGGAATACAGATAGGGACCACACACCTTGAAGAACTCAAGTTACAAAGGTAGATAACTTCCCTTTATCTTTAATTTGCACATGTAGTTGTGCACAAAGATTTATTTGGTTTATAATCTGTCTGTGACATACATTTCATTTAACCTGTGTGCATATTTCTGAAGTTCTTACTTTTTGTGCTTTTTATGAAATTGTGATTGTGAAGAATTTGAGGAAGCATACTCTCAAGGCTGAACACTCTCTTTTTTTTTTAAACAATTATTTTACAGGGCTACAGATTTACATGTTCAAGTTGTTCATTCTGATGTATACTTTCAGTGAGTGGAGTGAAGAAGTGTCCGCCCCTTTTTTTTAAATGCTCATCTGTTTCTCTGTTTCCTGGCCCTCCTATTTTATTTCATTGTCAACACAGCTCATTGCCCCAAAATCTTGTTTTTTCACCTTTTGGAGTTTAAGCATATATCCACCCTTATTGACTCTCTCAGCTCTCAAAACCAGTACAAAAAGGGTAAATCTGTTGCTTTGGAGACCATTTCAGCTTTATTTTACATTTGTGTGTAATACGTTTGTCCAAAGTGTTTTGTCTTTTTTCATACGTTTTTGGTATTAGCTAGTAGTTTTTAATATTTCAGCAAGGAATATCCACATCTAAAAGCCTAGTAGTCTTTCTCTCATCCCTAATTAGAAATTGCAAAGGGATTCTGGGACTGAGATTGCCCCAAAGAGTCTAATTCTGACTAGCTTTTCTATTCAATCACTAGAGAGGAAAAAGTCTTCTAATTCTTTGTTTTAAGGAAGCACTGACTATTATTTGTTTATCTCCTTTCCTTAATATAGGTGCTTTTAGGGTGGGGAAACAACTTCTTGCTAGCATCTTAGAATCCTAAGAATAAATTGAATTTGGTTTAATTTTCTAAAAGATTAACTTCTGCTAGCTGATTATACCTAAAGATATAGTAAATTTTAATGATTAGATTCTAAGAACCAGTTGTATACCAGGTAGTTGGCATGTTGTGTCTGTCAAGTGAAGAAATTCAATAAGAAGCAAAAGGTTGAAAGTATGTATGGAATAACAGGTTTGCTACAAAAATGCCCTGTTCTGTACTCAGTTTGTGTGCTACCACTGTGTTGAGCAGATTCAAATATCAACTGGGACTCACACTGAGAAGGAGTATGTAGACATCAGTGAAACAGTCACTTGGTTCTCTAGTCTAGTTTACTGTAATGCTGCTGCTGAGACCTACACAAATTTATTGAAAAGGTCTTTATTGCATTTGTGGTAAAACATACTGTGGAACTCCCATTTTTACTGTAAAACTGTTTCTGTTCATTTAAGAAATCAAATATTTCTACCATGAATACTAGCAGTCTATAAAAAGTGCTTACAATAAAAAAGCAAAAGAGACAGCATTTGTGTTTATCTAGTTATTTTTACAAGCCTTTATTTTATAAATCAAGAGGCAGCTCTTATCTAGAATCAGGCTAATATCCAACTAGCTCAGTCTCTGCTTTTGTTAATACAAGGTTGTGGTTTAAAACAAACAAATCCATTGTGGTGGCACTTTAAGAAAACTCCTGCACCAGAGCTGCACGCTTGCTCTAAATACCAGAGAGAGAAACTGAATGTTCAGTGCATTAATGAACATGTGTGCAGATATTGTTTTGCGTTCTGAATCTAGTAATTAATATTTCGGTAGGTCAAAACTGGAATTGTTAGCCTAACTCCAAAATGAAATGCATTTGAACTCTGTAACCTGGAACTCTTTACTGTATAATACATGTAGTTACATATGTCTTGTTCTTTGCAGAATGTTATGTCTTCTGATTGCCTTCAACTGGGCTATACAGAAGATGGTCATTGCAAGGGAGACATCAATCAAAATATTCCTTTCCCCACTAGACTACAGTGGGAAATCCCTGAAGAAGTAAGTGCAAAACCACAGCCAAGTTCCTGAGTTCATTTTATTTATCTGTTTGTCAGTAGTTACCTTACAGAGAAGATAACTTGCCCCACTATGCTTCAGTTCATTTGAGCCTTTTCGAAGGTTCAATTATATGTGTTTCACATGAGGAGCCTTGGGATAAGAGACAACCACAGCAGTTGGGTTTCTCAAATTGAGAGGACTTTTAATAAAGGCTTTCCTTCAAAACTGTTCAATTTTCTGCCCAGATTATTAGTAGGACCTTAACTAGGTTGCACTTGGTAATTTGTGCATAGCAGCACTGAAAAATGGCCATCCATAATTTTTCAAAGATTTAACAGCAGCACTCTAGTGTCACTAAAATTTCAGTATTTCATTCAATTTATGCTGCAGAGCACTTGTTTGCTATGTAATATAAGCAATTGTTCATTTATAGCTTACCTAAAATACATGTTGTTATACACTAACCTTACATTCACAGTTTTATGTATTAGTGAGTAAATAAAAATGCAAGTCAGTTGAGTAGGGATGTCTGCAGAAAATGGAGCATTTTCCCTTCTTTCCTTTCCTGTATTTTATGTGGGGCCCGAGGAACCAGAATCCTTTATAAATGTCATCATATAATACTATTTAAGCTCTAGTGACTTAGAAAACATCTCAGAATAGAAAATCATAACAATTTTGCTGTATTCCTGGAAGCATATTGACTTCCCTGATTTTTTCCATTTTTTTAGCATATGAGAGTTTAAATAGCTTTCTGGTCAGATTTTTTTTAGCTATTTATATATGAATGAGCTTTTTATCATTTTCTTAAAGACACAGTGCCATTTTGTATTATGTATGTATTTTAAAACAATTGTTGCTGTTCTTAGTGCCAAGAAGTGATTGAGAGGTCCCTGTGCACTGCAAAATCTCTTGCCGATGATGTGGACTTCTGTTGTTTTCCCTTTGATGCTTTTGGGAAAGGGTTGATCAAGAAAGCCAAAATAAGCCCTGATGCCTTTGTGCAACTTTCCCTTCAGCTTGCTCACTATCGGGTAAGAACCTACAGAATGTCATAAAAATGGATATAATAAAGCTGTACCATGGCTAAAAATATACAGACATCTTATATGCATAGACTTCAATCCAACTTCTGTTTAAGTCAGTGGAGACACTCCCTTTGACTTTGGTGGGAGTTGGATCAGGCTCTAAATGGTCTGCTAGCTAGAAATTCAAGATTCCAAAGGTCATTTCTATGACACACACAGAGATTGTTTGCTGCTTAATTAGTAATCTATTTACAGAAGTCCTGCACTTAAAGGAAATGGATTTGATTATCTAGTAGGTATTTTTCATTTGTAGTATCTGTTATCCTAAACCATACAAATTTAATCATATATGTTTGGTTACTTCAGTAGTGTTCATAGATATTTAGACTGTGGTTTCTTTCCTCTTTGGTTAATCCTCTGTCTGTAGTATGATTTTAGACGCATCTTTGTGTCAGAACCAGTCTCCATTCCTGTTGTTGACTTTGCTTGGTAGCTTTTCTCAGTTTAAGGTATTTTCACTCCATTTTTCTGATGCTGTTGTAGATGGAATCTCTTTTTAACATGATCACAGAAATTTAGACTTTCTCACTACTGCAGCCAATTTTCTCATCCTGAATTCTGAAGTATCCATGAATGCGCCTTGTCAGGCTACCACCCTGAGCAATAGTTCATGTCATTGTTACTTGCAGTCTTCATTAGAAGGAGTAACTGGCTTGCACACCTGTCCTGGCTTGTATTTTAACCAGAAAGTTGCTGATGCATATTACTTGGTGATGTGTAACTTCCTTGGTAAATTTTAAAAGTAGTGCATGGGATGTAATATGCCCAAGTACAGTAATATGTAGGAACCTTTCCATTGACTGTTCAAATGGATTTTGGATCAGGCCCTGTCAAGCTATAGAGGATTGTGAAGGGAAAAATTGTGCGGGATAGTTTGTGTTAAGCTTTTGGTTGCTTTCATCAGAAATTTTGGGAAGTAGTTGTTGAGCCAGTGTTGTTTTCAAAGACTTTAGGATACAGACTGTGTTTCAGGTTTTAGGATGAAAGGATAAATACTTCAGTTTGGTCAGTTTAATTTATGGTGTGATTTTTTTTTTAATTGGTTTCTATGCGCTTTCCTTGATCTGCTGCTTTATAACACCAGATTTTAGTCTGAGTAGATTTTTCAATCTTTGTTTTTGTCTCCAAGGACATGGGAAAATTTTGTTTGACATATGAAGCCTCTATGACCCGCCTGTTCAGAGAAGGCAGGACAGAAACAGTGCGCTCATGTACTACTGAATCGTGCAATTACGTTCAAGCCATGGAAGACCCAACCCAAAGTGTAAGTTCATTGCAGCAATTCATGACAAATTCCCATCAATTTTGTATACATATATAGGTATCTGGTAATAAAACACAGACTTCCTGTGACAGTACACTAGATGTATTTACTACATTGTCTACCAACCCAGAAATAACATTAGCTGTACAAATAAACCCCATAATAGGTTTTAAATGCTTAGGAACTACTATATCTTTCTTCCTTAATGAGGAATAAATGTCTAAGTTTGGATCTACACTGCAAAGTTTTGTATGCATAGCTATGTCAGTCAGGGGGTTGAAAGAACAATACCCTCTATCTGACATAGCTATGGCAGTAAAACCCCCAGTGTAGACACAGCTATGCTGAAAGAGTGCTTCTGTCAACATAGTTAAGGTTTGGGGATGTAGTGGTGTTATATCAACAGAAAAACTCCTTCTGTTGGCATATACTGCATAAACACTAGAGGACTCTGCCTGTATAGCTACACCAGCAAAGCATTTGTCATATAGACAAGGCTTAAATGCAGATTAGTGGTGATAATCTGTACTTCTCTATCATTGCAGCAGGATTTCAGAATTGTTACATAAAAAGAGAACCGCAGTAACTAAAAAACAAAAAGTGACCCTTTTCTTTGTAACTCATAATTTTCACAAATATAAATCTCTTACCATTTTTAAGCAAAAAATGTGTTCTTAGAAGGAGAAACTGAGCAAATCAATGCTATTGCAAGGTAATCTTCTGTAATGCAAACTACTGTGCTAGCTGTTTGTGTTTTACTTTAAGAAATAAATATTTGATAGTGGTTGTAATAGTATGAATGCTGACAAGGGAACACAAACATTTCTGGATGGCATCCTCTGATAATACCAATAAAACACTCTAGCTAACATAGACATAGAAGAAAATATTGAACTGCAGTGTGGCTTTTCTCCTGGTTTTTATCATGAATTATGCAGCTGCTGTTCATCTCCACTCTGATTATATATTAAACATAGTGGTTACTAATATTGAATGCTGCTAGTTATTTAAAAAAAAAAAAGCTAGCAGAACTTTCTTTTCTTTAAATGTTTGAACATGTTAACATTTTATGGCTCAATTTTGTGTTGGTTCTTATTTACCCAGAATTTCTTGATTAGAAACAGAAGCCATGTTAATCCTTTTTGCTGTAGTAGCCATAATGTAGCCTTATGGCCTCACTGTGAGACTGAGCAAGAGAACTCCGGGCCTTGTTATGGGTAAAAACTTGGTGGGGGGGGAAAGGTTGTGTGGCTTTTTTACACAGATGTTTAATAAGTAAATGTCATGGGAAAACCTAAACAGTTAAGAGGTAAATGGAATACGTTCTAAGTAAAAGTTTTCTTGACTGTGAATGTCTCTTTAAGTGAAGCAGATAGTTCTGCTACTGTACAGTTGGTAGGGTAAAGTCCTGTTTTACAGCTGTGCAGTGCAAGTCAATGTCTTGTGAACATACTGTATTAAGATAACAGAAAACATGTTCATTTTACGCAAGTATTGCCCACATACTGCTCAGTCCAACAATGTGAAAGGTCAAAGTGAGGACACATGTACAGGCTGAATTACGTCCGTTGAAATTGTCACTTTTGAGTGTACAGCTACAAGTAGGCATATTGCTGAAGACACCTTTGTGACACCACCATTGAGTGTGTCCAATTAACGTCATGTTAAATACCATCTTTGCAACTTCCTGATACTATGTAGTTTTAAACCAAAATTCACAGTTGAAATGGTTATTTTACCCTATGATCTCTTAACTTGGTGCTCTCAGACTGATAGTGTAAAGTACTACGATATGTCACATTTCACAAGATCACTGTTGCCTTTGATGAGCTTGGAAATTACTTACCTGATTTTCAGATATGCTGAGCACCCACAGCTCCTGTGAACTTCAGTTGGAGTGCTAGCAATATTGAAAATCAGGCCGAGAATTCAAACTTAATTTTTAGAATTGTTTTTATTTATGCAGTATAAAAAGTGCTTTTCACCCTGTAAACTTACTGAATGCGATGGCAGAAAGTCACTGGAAACTGTGGGTGCGCAGCATCTATGAAGATCTTTCTTTAGGTGCCCAGATTTGAAAATCTGGGCCTGGGCTCATTTCAGAAAGTTCTGTGACAGTGTCCTATTATTTGGCCAAACATTTTAAAGGTAAAGATTATGGCCAAGGTTTTTTTTATTACAGTAGGTCAGATGATTCAACCATCTCAATCACTTATGACGTCTCCAAGTCCTTAATGGGCTTCTCTGAAGGCAGTACTTCAGCCTCTGATAGAATGCTGTTTCTACTAGAATACTTTTTTCCTTTCTTTATTTCTACATCTGATTTTTTCCTCCCCCATTTTTCCTGATCTCTGCTACGTCTCCTTTTTTCTGTTTTTTCCTCCTGCATTCCCCTGTGCGCCTTTCCAGCCACCCTTGTTCTTCTATCCCTCTCTTTGCCACTCTTCCCCAATGGCTGCTTTTATTGGATGCTATCATTATCTCAAATAACTAACAGGAGAAGTATTACCAACTTCTTATGCCAAACCAAGTAGGCTGTCTAAGACCCTGTACGGATAGTACACCATGCTGTGATGGGAGAGGGCTCAGGAAGAAGTGACAATTTATCATGCTGTGAGATAGCACACTGGGTGTACGAAATAATCTGACAGAATGTGCTTGACTATCTAGAAAATGACTGTTTTATTTAGGAACTAAAATCTTCTATTGCTATTGACTGCACTATCTATCAACCTCCTAAAATAGCTGTTAAGCTCCCAGTTCTTTCATCAGTTCGATCAGACCTGCTTTTTGTACCTGTTTAAGCAGAGTAATACAAAAACAGAGTAAGATTAGATTCTTTTTGAACTATAATCTCTCATGAAGCTTGATCTGAAAAGATGCACAATGAAGAGGCAAACTTCATAGGGCTAGTGTTGTAATCATATCTCATGCTGTACCTGATTCAGTGAGTTATATCTCTCAGTTCTAGAACTAAATGTACCTTCGCTACAGTTCTACCAGAAACTATTGACATATAACTCCAGAAATTGAAATATATGTTAAAACTAGAAAAGTGGGATTTTAAAAAAATCCATCCCACATCACTTCAAACTTCCTTTCTTGCTGTTGGTAGTTGTTCCTCATAGCTGGTTTTTGTTGCATACTTTGTGTTGTACTTGGCTTTTAGTGCTGCAGGTTTTATTTTGATTTCCCAATTTAAATACCTTCTGTCTGTTTCCTTGGTGTGTTTTTTTTTTTATTATTCTTTAGAATGAAAAGAGGTGTAAACTACTCAGGATTGCTGCTGATAAACACCAGCACTTGTATCGCCTTGCCATGACTGGTGCAGGCATTGACCGCCATCTGTTCTGCCTTTATGTGGTGTCCAAATACCTTGGTGTTGAGTCTCCTTTCCTTAAGGAAGTAAGTAACCTTTCTTGGTTGCTGTCCAGTCGTGCAGCTTCATCAAGTAAACAAAAGATTAGTTATCAGTAATTAGCTTTTTCTGATATGAGTTTACTATAATTTTATGTTAAAATGTGTAGTTCTAAGGAAAATGTGAGATTGAATTGGTTACGCTGACATTTTGAAATACATTAATGATGCTAATTTAGCCCTGGTCTACACAACAAAATTACTTCCCTATAATTATATTGCTCAGGGGTGTGAATAATCCATACCCCTGAGCGACGTAGTTATACTGATCTAAGTACTGGTGTAGACAGCGCTATGTCAGTGGAAGAGATTCTCCTGCTGATATAGCTACTGCCTCTTGCAGAGGTGGAGTTAAGTGTTATTAAGGCTTCACCAGAAGCACTACAGTGGCACAGCTGCAAATTTGTAGTGTAGATCTTCCCGTAGTAGTATTCAGCTTTATCGGAGACTAGATAAGATACAAAGACACAACTTGCAGAAAACTATTTTTGTAGAGTAGTAAGTATCAGCAGTGGTTCAAAGAGATGTGACAGGTATTGCAAAAAGAATGATTGATAGTGATCAAGGCAGTGGAGTTAGGCTTTTAATTTTCCTCTAGATTACATTACTTACATGTAAGGTGAAGTCACTGTAAAATATCACCCTTTGAAGTTAGTTTGCTTAGGAAACCGTATATATGTTACGGATTATCGCACGAACAGAATATTATCTTGGTCAGTGGTTCTCAACCCAGGGTCCAGCTAGCAAACAGCTGCGGCCCAGCTATGTGCTTTAATTAAAAAAATAAATAAATAAAATAACCACAGCTGCCTGGCCCCACATGTGGCGGTGTCCAGGTCCTGGCTCCAGCTGCCCCACCCTGCGCGTGGCGCTCTTGGCCCCACTCTGTGGAGGAGTCTCTGCGCAGGGAGCGCTGGACAGAGAGGTCTGCTGGGGGGGGATAGTGGGGTGGGCGCTGTGGTTCTCAACTGCGGCCCACGTAACACGGCCCACAATTATAAATATAGGTTGAGAACCACGGATCTTGATCAATAAAGTTCTTTAATTTCATTATATAGTTTGGGTTTGTAAGGTCTAGACATGCAAAAATGATGCAGTATTGCACTTTTTCTCATAGATGACAAAAATACTTTGCTGCTTCATTCCATAAAAGATTAATCACATATGGGATCATTGTCTGGGTCACAGAGATTAATGAATGTAATGATCAGGCTGAGGAGGAAAACAACTTTTTGCAGTTTTCCTTAGTCCTGTCTTGAAACTGGTGTGCTATAACTAGAGATTACACAGAACTCTTACTTTTTTGTAAGGGTTACAGTTTCTTAATACTTTACTGGGCGAATCAAGGGCCTGACCCAAAGCCCATTGAAGTTAGTGGGAATCGGATCAGATTCCTAGTGATCACGCTTCTTATTTCAGCAAGCCTTTTCCAAACATGCTACTAACAGGAACTTAATCTGTTTTCTGTATGGGATCAATGTCAAGACCTTATGTGCTGCTCTTTTTTTTAAAATAGCTTGTCCTGAAATATAGATCATTCATTTTAACCTGTTAATTCCATTGGGAATGTTTATTGGAGTTCATATTTAGTAGTAGTGCTTTATTAAGCAAAGTCTTGTATCTTAGCTTAATCACAAATACTTAATTGCAACACACAAACTGTCCATATGCACATTACTCTGGACTTCATATGCTCTAAAGGTTTTGTCAGAGCCTTGGAGGTTGTCAACAAGTCAGACACCACAGCAGCACATTGATCTGGAGAAGAACCCCGAGTTTGTATCCAGTGGCGGAGGCTTTGGACCTGTAAGTTTGGGGGGTTTTTAAACGTATTTTGTAATGCATACTTCTTAAACATGGACTTAGTTTGCATGCGCCTAACTTGAAACTTTCATCTCAGTAATATGAAGACTGAAGACGAGTTGGGGGATTCTGAAAGTATGTGTGTTAATGTTTTCCTTTTGTATGTATGTGCTGAGGAGAATCTGTTGTCTTGGCTTTGTTCTTTTCTTTCAGACTAGGGAAATTGGGTGGGTCTTGCAGAGGAATCCAGGTGTGCTAGGCAGACATAACTATACCATGAAAGCTGGTGGATGGGGGCTTACTTCACCTCTTACTTGTGGTATTTGTGTTCATTATGACACATTCCTATTTTCTGCTGAACAACCACTGAGGACACAGAGTAGCTGCCGATGAAGGCTCATGTGTACTGTACCTATTTTTGTTAGATTCCCTCCAGTCAAAGGTGGGGATTGCAGTATATATGCTTTGTGATACTGTACTCTCTGACCAGCTAATGAGCCTGAAAATACCTTTAAATCACGTCCTTGGTATGTTTCAGAGTAACAGCCATGTTAGTCTGTATTCGCAAAAAGAAAAGGAGTACTTGTGGCACCTTAGACTAACCAATTTATTTGAGCATAAGCTTTCGTGAGTTATCTTTTCTCCAGTACATTGAGATACATTTTTTTTAAATTGCAATGCCATAAAATAAGAGAGCTCCCCAAAGGGGTGTTCAAATTAGGAGGCTTCTGAATAGATATGCTTTTTTTTCCAAATAAGACTTTTACCTACCCAACAAGACTAAGTGAAACTTTCCCCAGCAGCATTTGAACCTCTGAAATGCTTTCTATGGGGTAGTTTGACTTGAGAAACGTTTCATGAACCACAACATCCAGATTATATATAGCCAGTAATTAGTATCCAAAAGAGGACACTTTTTTGCCAACAAAGAAATGTGTTTCAGCCATAGGGATTTCAGTCCATCATTTTTGCTCTTACTTATGTTCCATTGTCTCACTCATCAAATTCTCTCTTCCTGTTTCTTTTTATTATTTCGTTTGTCTTGTCCCTGAATGTTCTCTTCACTTCCAAATGGGCTCCGCTTGTGATATCTCTAGCATCCCTCCAAAAACTGATAGAGGAGCTCTTCCATTGCAACAATGGCAGCCCAAGGACTCATTACTTTATTACTCCCTAGTTTCTCTGTTCTTCTTTTAAAGCTCTACAGAACATGACCCTATAGTATAAAGAGAGAATTATAGGGTATCAGACTGCTCAGCAAGAATGGGAGATGCCCCCACGTGCAGGGAGGATGCATTACATTTAATAAGTAGGAGGTGCACAGCTGGACAGTCCTTCCTATGTGTATTATAGGTCTGTCCCATGGAGCTGCATTTTGACACTTGGATGGTCGTGTGCTGATAACATTGAAGGCAGACCATTTAAACTGT
Source organism: Eretmochelys imbricata (assembly GCF_965152235.1). NCBI lineage: Eukaryota > Metazoa > Chordata > Testudines > Cheloniidae > Eretmochelys > Eretmochelys imbricata. Next base: position 20,154,011 of record NC_135577.1, read on the forward strand.
TCTGTGTTCCCCTAAATAGCAGTAATTCTTTGAGCTGAAGCATCATTAAACATACATTAACATTTATTTTTCCATTACAGCAGAGGTGGTCAACCGGGGGTTATATCAAACTTTTTAGAGAGCCACGGCAAGCCTTCTAACAGTAATCATAGTAAAAGTGAGGGGCCAAATTTGGCCTGGCTGCAAGTTGTGACCTGACATGCGGGGGAGGGGGGCGAAGGGCTCCAAATTTTAAATAAATAAATAAAAAATGCCAAGGTGAGGCGTGGTTCAGAAAAGATCAAGAATCCCTGCTTTAGAGAAAACTTGAAGTTATTTTAATACCTGGTTATAGAACAGGAATTGTGCTGTTTATATATGAGTGTATTAAACCTATTGCTAAATACTATTTCCACAGGTTGCTGATGATGGTTATGGTGTGTCTTACATTCTTGTGGGAGAACACCTCATCCATTTCCATGTGTCCAGCAAATTCTCTTGTCCTGAGACAGTAAGTGTGAAGTAAAATTACAATTCTATTAACCTTTCCTACACAGCTCAGTAGTGATTACATTTGCGGATTCATTTGTGAAATGCCCCTTAAGTCATATTTTTATAAACATATCTGAATCTGTAGTATATGGCTTCTCTGTGGTTACTCCTGCTGACTTTTTTAGATCTGCTGTGAATCTGTTTTTCTGAACTTGTGTGTGTTGAATATCTTTATAAACAATGGAAGTTGCCCCCATTCAAGTTCATCCAGACTTTCATACACCATGAAAATATATGGCCTGATCTTTTTCTCACACATACAGTGCCATGTGACACATGTAAGATAGTCCATATCCAGCCAGTAAACACCACTGGTGGATTCTCACTTTTTAATACTTCACATCTTTCTTCAGGCCTTCCACTAGTTGGAGGCATTGGAGGTTTCAGACAGTGCAGAATGTATGCCACCTCTTTCTGAAAAAAGTCTATCCTCATCTAAACAATAGTTTGTGAAGTTTGTCCAGTTATTGTGTTGATCAGTATTTAATAAATGTGTAATATATTCTGAAGCTTTTAGTGAGGGTCATCCATTAGGATCAGGTGGGAATATCCTGTGATACAGGGCGAGCCTCAGTCATTCACTTTATTATTTTATTGTGTTTCTATAAACCTGCTGAATTTTAGCCACATAGGTGATCTCACCGTCTTGTTGGGACTGATCTCATAGGTAATTTAAGATATCTTAACGACGCTTCCAGTGCTACTACCACCTATTCATAAATGGATGAGGACATACATTTTTGTCCTTGCATCATGGAAATTGTTTTTTATTGGATTATAGATGCCCTTAATTATTCATCCTTTAGTTGCCTTGATTTTTTTGCCTTACTCATCAGTGAAGTCAGAGTTCCACGCCAAGAAGGAAGCCCTTTTTATTTGTGACCTTGACTTCAGTACTGTTTCTACACCCAGTGTGCACTGTCTTCAGTGTTGTAACTGTTTGGTCCTATTTTTAATCTTAATTCCTTCCTTTCATTATTGATCTTTAACTTACAAGAAGGAAAACTGGTCTAGTTCAGAGTTTATTATTAATAGACTAGAGTATTGTTGTATAATTATTTACTATAGTTTTTATAACCCTCTGGTGCCAGAAAGATAAGAGATCCCAACACAACCTCAAGTACAAAATGTATTTGTAACAGGTTCCCCCTCTTTCCTCTTCTCCTCTCCCCCCACCCCCCTGTGCCACCTGATGTACTGGGGTACCACTGAGCCTGCCTGTTCCAACAGCCGGGGCTCCCTTACACTGTCCTGCTGAGCCAGGCCCTCAAGCCTACTCCAGCACACACACAAGTAGGGACACACCCAGCTGCAGAAAGACACAGACAGTGAAATCAGCTCTGCATGGGAAGACTCAGCTAGGGAATTGTTCAGCAGTTGAGTGCACACCACTCTCTGGTGTGCAAATCCAAACTTGTATCATCTTGCGTTGCACAGAGAACTGTGCAGCATAAGCTCATGAAAATTGCTCCCTCCCTCAATATGGAGGAAGATATGCACAGCTATTTGCCTCCCAGTTATGAAAACTGGTTTTAGAGAAAACAAAAACAAGTTTATTAACTACAAAAGATAGATTTTAAGTGATAGCAAACAGATCAAAGCCGATTACTGAGCAAATAAAATAAACATGCAAACTAAGCTTAATACACTAAAAAAAACTGGTTACAAGTAGTAATTTTTCAACCTCAATGTTGTTTTAAGCAGATTGCAGAGGTTCTTGGAGGCAAGCTGCTCTTGCTTGCAGATTAAAACTCCAGGTATTTATTTCACAGGCCAGACACCTTCCCAGCCTGGGCTCAGTCCCTCTCCCCACCACTTTGTCTTTGTTTCTTAGGCCGTGTCTACACTGGCAAGATTCTGCACAATAAAGCAGCTTTCTGCTGTGTAACTCCCGCGGTGTACACACTGCCAAGCCACTTAGTGCGCAGAAACTCCTCAGTTGCAGCGTTGCAAAAAAACCTCCTCGAGAGTCTTAAGCCTTACAGCGCAGAGTGTCCAGCGCTGTATTGGCAGTGTAAACACATTACAGTGCAGAAAGCAATCAATTGGCTTCCGGAAGTGTCCCATAATCGCTCAAGTGGCTGCTCTGGAGATATGCGCCTCTCCCCTTTCAAAGCTCTGTTTCTGACAGCCATTGCATGATGTGCTGATCTGCTCTGGGACGCAAAGCAAACCATTAATATGGACTGCTCATGCTGTTGAACACAGAGGCAGGCGTGTGTGTGTAAGAGAGAGAGAGATTGCTGTGCAGAGAGCCCAGGGAGGGAGGCGGGGGCTTATGTCGGGGTTTCCCCCTCCCCCGGCTCAGGACTGGTTGCTTCCTGCCCCTGTCTGAATTTACAAGACAGCATGCTGACACACTCTGTCCCCCAAAACACACACACACACACACTTTGCCTGCCCCCCACTTCAGTTGAAAAGCAACTGGCAATGTAGTAGGATACCCATGGAACAATGGGATTGGGAAACCTGCATCATGTGACGCTGTGCCTGCCTCAAGAGCCATTGCAAACCCTTCCCAAAGCACCCTGTGGCCAGTTGCACAGTGGGATAGCTACCACAATGCACTGCTGTCTTTGCTGTTGCAAGAGCTGCTAAGGTGGATGCGCTCCCCTGGCACAAGGAGCACAGTGTGAACATGCAACAGCAGTTTAATTCCAGCTCTTTAATAAAAGTGGTATATAACTTGTTACGCAGAAACTTGCCAGTGTAGACATACATGTAGACGTTTCCAGCAGTCATCCTGGGTGGGGATTCAGTGAAGAATGAACTTAATTAAGTCACTCCTCGGCCTTAAATAGGTTTTACATATAGCGGGAATCCTTTGTTTTCCAGCGTGGTCTCTTCCCCTCACCCCCCTCTCTCCCCCAGTGGAAAAATACTGGTATTCTATTATGGAGTCAGTGCCATGTGACTTTGATCACATCACCCTGCAGTGTCAAAGCAGCCATGAGTCAGAGGCTGTTTGTAGCATCCCAGGAAGGTGGGAAATTAGCTGATTGCATTCTGTCTGGTGAGCAGTCCTCAGGTGCGAACACTTTTGTAGTACAGATGTATAGTCAATATTCCTAACTTTAGATACAAAAATCATACACGCATACAAATAGGATAATTATGTTCAGTTAATCATAACCTTTCCAATTATATCTCACAAAACCCATCTTGCATAAAATACATCTTAGATATGCTATAATTATAACAACATTTCAATGAAGAATATGGGGTGTAGTGTGTCAAAATTGTCACCAGAGACTTCATGTTAAAAGATTTCTCCCAGGTCATCTATATTTCCTAATATTTTGGTGTCATTTGAAAATCCGTTCCTGCTGAGTCTTGTTTACAAAATAAAAAGTCACTATTTGAAATAGTAATCTGCAAAAGTCAGTGCTGTTCCTGAGGGACAATTTTTTTTCAATTTAACCTACAATAGAGACCAATATAATTTCAAACTAAAATACAGCTAAATTCCATTTACAGGGAAGTAAATGGAAAATGGAGGAGGATCCATGCTGAGATAGCCCTCTTATACACTACATTAAATTTTATTCAGATTTTCACATTCTCCTGCTTCATTATGAATAGATGACTGCTTCATTCCATAAATTTCAATATTACAAAAAATGAAAGGAGGAAATAGATAAGTTTGGCTACAAGATAATGGTGGCATTACAACTGCATTACAACTCTTGCTATATCTTTTTATTCTCTTAGGATTCTCATCGTTTTGGAAAAAACATCAAGCAAGCAATGGTTGACACCATAACTTTATTTGGCGTTGGTATGAACTCTACCAAGTGATTCCTTAATATCAATGCCAGTGTCCTACCATTGGGGTGAGAACTCTTCTGATCAATGAATGAAAGCAAGGTGTACTCTGCAACGGTTAGAGGGGCATTTGGGTCATAATCATCCTGTGATCACCTGTGAATAAGGATTCAACACCTAGGCTGAGGTTCAAATGTCCCATCATTTCACAATAGCTCAGAAGAGTTCTCTTCCCATAAGAGATGACTTTTGACATCCTATGTGATTCTAGGGATACTGTAAAGCAATATCATGTGAAAGATGTGTACTGTAGGCCTGTCTCAATTTTGTGTACATATGGTAACTTTTTACTTAAACTCTGGGTCTACTTGTATTTCATAAATGAGTGGATAAAATGTATTCAGTCAACTTCAATCAGCAGAAAGTATTTGACTTCCTATGTACTAGTAGCAAAACATCAATTAGTATATCTGCTACTTCTGTCTGACAGTGACCAGACTTGTGGGTATTCATCTAAGTTGTCACTTTTTAAAGGTATTTCTTAACCTGACATAACCTAATATAGTGCACTAACTGGAAAATATACTGTGCTTCTTGGAAATAAGTATATGCTACAGTGGGTGATAAAATAGTTGCATTACATAAAAGAATGGCAGGTATCACCTATTTTCCTCTGTTTTATAAGCATATAGTTTGCCGCATCTTAATTTTATTACCATATGAACATACCTGCATGTTGTATGAGCCAGTGCCTTAAAAATGAAAGGCCTCAAATACAGGGAAACCTTACACTGTGGGGTTCTTGTTTTTTTAATTATTTCTATACATTTTCTATGCTGAACAAGGGGAATGGAATTGTAAATTTAATTCTCAAGTTGTAATTTATTTAGGTGCAACATCGGATAAGAGTTCATGTTTTGACACATTGCAATTTGGCAGAGGGCCCCTATGTGAAATGCCCCTTTGTCTGTCTAATGAAAGACCAGTCCCGGTGAGACAATGAATTCACTTTTTTTCAGAACCACATTTCTAAAACCCACCATTTTGCTGAATAAGTCACTTAAGATAACTGCTGCATCTCATGTACATTTTCTCTGGGACTCCAGGGAACGTAGCCATGAGCCACATACAAGCCCGTTGGGCAATCCACAGAAGAAGACTCTCGCAGCTAAGGAACTGCATCTTGTCTACCCTCATGCTTAGAGCAGCACCCACCACATTTCCAAACATCTTTAAGCGGAAAGGATTAAGACTGCCAAATGGTAATACCAGAATGGTGAAATCTAGCATTCCCTGGTCTATGCCTGGAGAGTGTCTGGGTAGGGCCAGGGAGAATTAACACAGTTAATGAGGAAAGCAAATGTCGGGGGAGGGAGAAAGGGGAAAAAAAACTGAGCAGTACCACTCAAAAAGATATATAATGGAAATTTTAAAAGCAGAGTAAAGAAACCTTCACAGTTCATGGTTGCTATGAAATTAAATGAAGTAGCTTTTTGTGATACCTCTCTTCCCTGGGATTCAAGGTTGTGTTCCTTTTAGTCAGTCTTTATATCACATAAAGCCTAAGCAGCATAAAATGTGGCAAATACTTTATATACAGAGCAACTTTATATAAAAGGATCTTGTAACATATACAGGGGTGGTCAGTACAAAAATGACTGCTGTTCCAGGGCTATTATAACATTAACAGCCCTGTAAAGGAAAATGTCTAATTTATCTTTAGAGTGAGAATATGAATATTTTCTGACCATAATCTTGTTTTGACTCTGCCACGTAAATTTTTCCCCCTCTGGGTTTCGCATGAATTTGATACACAAGTTTGGGAAGAGGCCCTGCTGAAGATCACAGATGCATAGTCATGTAAATATTGTAATGCAGGAACCCGACAGAAGTGGGCCAGATAATTTTTCTTGGGTCAGATACAGTGTGCAGGCAAGGAGATTATCAAATAAGCCTTACTGCAACTGGCAGGCACGGCATCTAATCAGACTACTGCAGCAACTTCACAGTGAATTGTCCTTTTGAAGCTGCAGAAATCATGCACTATTTATGATGACCACTGACCAACCTGTATTAAATTAACATTGACATATTCGCTTGTAGGAGAATTTTTTATTAAGAAAATGTTTAGGTTTGACTCTCAGGTTTTAAATGTTACATATGTAATTGTAGGTAGTGCAGTTATCAATGCAATTTTACATTCCTTAAGAGAGTGTAAATATAATTGGCACAGGAAGAGTTCGTTTTTATTGTACATGTTGAAAAGGGTAAGTCTTATGTATTTTTTATTTGGAGCAGATAATTTCTAAACATGGTTTGTATTTCATTTATCTTAGAATGTCAACTGCATGTAAATAAAAATGTGCTCTTTTGGATGTAAATATTAAATGCACAGTGAATGTAGGTTATCATTAATTAAAAAATTTTTAATCTTCCTATCCTCTACATTATGTATACGCAGTGAAACTGCTCACTTTTGTTTGCTTCAAAGTTGTATGAAAGTGACAGTTTAGCTCTAATTTTTAAGTGTGGTACACAATACTAAGAAGCACTGCCAAGTTAAAATATTATGTATATATTTAGAAAAATTCTTGATTGGTTCTCAACCAGTGATTTAAGGAGGACAAAGCTAAGGTTGAGAGGGTAATAGAATGTGGTAGGAATTATAGTAAATCAGTTATTACATGCGATTGAGGAATTGGCTGGACAACTCAACTGTGCATTTCCAAAATTTCTAATATTTAGCTTTTTGGTGTGATTTGGGAGACTTAATATTTAGGTGTTAACACTTACTCTGGTTGATGGCCCTAACTATTTTTAAAGTTTTGTTTTGTTTTTGGTGGGAATATGAATTAGGGTGCCTGACTTTAGCCCCACAAGTTTAAAAAAGTTCCTGATTTATTATGCTTTGCACTATATTGATTTCCTATATAGGATTTACTAATTTATATTGGTTTTATCATGCTCATTTACTTCACTTGTACTATTTTTTCATCATTTATTTACATCTAATACTACTAGTTTGTTCTTTAATTATATTTGTTCTGCCTTTCTGACTCTGAAAAATAAAAATTAAAGGTTTCACGATTATCACCCATTCTGTTGGAATCTTCTTCCTTATCCTTTGCTCCCATATCTCTGCTCGTGGACCTAGGGTTACTACCTTGCCAGTATTTGAGCGGCCTGTCTGGTTTTTGTTTAGTTTTAATAAATGAATTTGCCAGTTATCAGAAAAATAATTTAATCTACCAGAATTGCTTTTATGTGGGTCTAAAGATTTGCATAATTATCATAATAGAGTGGGATATCTAATGTTAAAGGTTTGTGTCCAGCTAAAGATGCTGCAGTGTTCCCACTTCCACAGTTTAAGGAATAAGAGATCAAAACTGTTGAAAATACAGCAGCTGTATGCTAGAGTTGTCAGGCATCTAGTTTTTGATCCCAGAATGCCCGGTCAAAAATGAACCCTGGCGGCCCCAGTTAGCACCACTGACCAGGCCACAAAAATCTGGTCAGCGGTGCAACAGGGCTATGGCAGGCTCCCCAGCTCCACACAACTCCCGGAAGTGGCCGGCATGTCCCACTCTTAAGCACTGGGGCAGTCATGGGGGTGCCGCACACTGTCCCTGCCCTGAGTACCGGCTCCACAGCTCCCATTGACCGGGAACCAGTTGGCTGCAGGGGTGGTGCCTGCGGGCGTGGGCAGCGCACTGAGAACCCTGGCCTCTCTACCTAGGACCCAGACATGGTGGCTGCTTCCAGGAGCCATCTGAGGTAAGTGCTGCCTGGCCAGAGCCCATACCCCCCCCCCACACACACACACCCCCCAACCCTCTGCCCTAGCCCAGAGCCCCCTCCTGCATCCTTAACCCCTCATGATCCTACCCCAGAGCCTGCTCTCCCAGCCAGAGCCCTCACCCCCCCCACACCCCCCTGCCCCAGCAGAGTTAAAGTGAGCGAGGGTGGGGGGATGGAGTGAGTGGGGTCAGGGCAAGGGTGTTAAGTTTTGTGCGTTTGGAAAGCGGGCAGCCCTGCTGTATGCCCAAGTGTGAGAGAAGGTGTGTGTCCCAGGAGCGTGAGGAGACCAGTGTTAATCTTATCGGTATGTCTTATCTTTACAGGGGCCGCAAGTGGCTGTTTAGGGAGGTAGGGGAGTTGCCTTGTGCCTGGGGGTTGGCGGTGCTGTGGGCTCGCCTTGGGGAGGGGAGGGCAGGCTTTTTGCGCTTCAGAGGTGAGAACCGTCCACGGACCTGTAAATCCACATGCTGTTAATGTCTATTAGACCGTAATCGCTTTAAGGAGTGAACGCAGGAGTTCAGTTAACTGCATTGAAAACGTTTTCAGGCGCGGCGCCTACAGCCGTGGCCCAGCGCTCGTTTTACCTTCGTATGTTTCAAACAGCAAAGCCTCGGGCACAACAAAGCTGGTTCACGCGGAGCGCTTGGAAGTCGGGTAATGGTCCGCTCGTAGGGATAAAAAGGTGGGCACCAGAGGGCAGCCGGGCACCGTGCAATGGATCAAACACCACGGCTAGGGCCCTGAGCAGCCACGTCCTCCTTGCATGAGAGCTCAGAGGGTATCAAAAGCGGATTAGAGCTCAGAGGGCACCTCGGCGGCTTCCCCCTTAGGCCTCCAGCTCTTGTTTCCTTACCCTAGCGCCCCCCCCCTTCTTCGGAAGCACGCGTACACGCTGCTCGCCCTGTCCCCAGGAGAGGCACGGGGGGACCCGCTCACCAGGGCCGTGCCCGGGCACGGCCGGAGGCGGCGTGGTGCAGCGCGCGCTCTCTGGGGCCTCGCCCGCCTCCCACGCGCTGCTGGGGCGGGCCGGGGCAGCCATGCGGGAGCCGGGCAGGGCGACGGACGCTGCCCGAGGACGCAGGCCGGCTTCTGCGCGCGGGGGCGGCGTCCCGCGGGGCTGATGCTCCCGCCTTTGTTGTCCCGCGCACGCAGCGCTCCGTGGCCAGCCCGCGCGAGGCCTGAAGTGGCCGGGGGCCCGTCCTTGGCCCTCGCCACGTGACTCCACCGGCCCAACAGAAGCTCCCTCCCCCGCGCGGCTCTCGCGCAGGCCCTCCCCCCTCCCCTCTCGCTCGGCCCCAACGGTCCCCGGGCGCGCGCGGGCGGGACTAGGCACGCTGACCCCTCCGAGGCCCAGCGCGGAGCCGGGCGGGGCATGGAGGGAGAAAGGCGGGAGCTTGCTGCAAGGCGAGGGGAAGGTGAAGGAGGCTGCAGCCTGATCGCCGGGGGGGAGTGAGCACACCGTGTTGCCCCACCCGCGGGGCGGGACAGGCTATCCAGCCCCGGCATAGGGGGTCCCAGCGCAGGTCCCCCTCAGGTGGGGGTTGATCCCGGGACCGGGGGCCCCAGTGCACATTATCCCTGCAGATGGAGGGAGTGTCGTGATGCACACGTGGGAGAGCTGTCCCTAATGCGGCCCACAGTGCTCTGGGCGAGTTGGGGGTCACAATCCAGCCTGAGCTTCACTTGTGCCCCACTGGGGATTAAAACCCATGTCCCTCTCATGTGGGGCAGGCTCAAAATCCAGTCATACACACAGAGGGTTGAGGGTCATGTTCCCACTGGGGTCCCAATCTCCCCTTTCTTCTGCAAATGATAACACAAGCAGTGTTTAGAAACCACAAGCTACCAGTTCCTCCACACACCCCATCCTGGAGTCTGGGCACTAGTTATTTCTTGCCCCAGATCCCTGCAGATTTTGGATGCAAATCTATCACTCAGGCTCCTGGGCACAGTAGGAATAATAAAACTTTTTCTCTTGTCCTTACCCTTTTTTTGCACTTGCTCTGTTTTCTCTCCTCTGTCCCCTGGGGTTAGAGGATTGTACCTGTGTCTCCCCACCACACTCCCTGTCTCCCTTGGGGTTGAATGTGACAATCCATCCCACCCCTGCTTGAGTTTTGAGAATGATAGTAAACTAGTTTTCAGGGTATATCTCTTTTTATATATTTGTCGAGTGGATAGCACAATATTGCCCTGGACTCTAGGAACTACTGTAATATAAATAATATTTATATGGAGCTAACGTGACTAACAGTTGCTGTAATAGAATATAAAGTGTTGGATTTGCATTTTTTAAAAATTTGCTAAAATTTTGGCTGCGTATTCAGTTCTGGTTATGAATTTTGCCAACATGTGGGTTTGTTTGGAATTAGACTTTGGTTTGGGCTCATCTTTAATTGTTTAAAAAGAAAAGGAGTACTTGTGGCACCTTAGAGACTAACACATTTATTTGAGCATAAGCTTTTGTGAGCTACAGCTCACTTCATCGGATGCATTCAGTGGAAAATACAGCAGGGAGATTTATATACATAGAGAACATGAAACAATGGGTGTTACCATACACACTGTAACGAGAGTGATCATTTAAGGTGAGCTATTAAGCAGGAGAGCCGGGGTGGGGGGGGGAGGAGAACCTTTTGTAGTGATAATCAAGGTGGGCCATTTGCAGCAGTTGACAAGAACGTCTGAGGAACAGTGGGGGGTGGGGGGAATAAACATGGGGAAATAGTTTTACTTTGTGTAATGACCCATCCACTCCTAGTCTTTATTCAAGCCTAAGTTAATTGTATCCAGTTTGCAAATTAATTCCAATTCAGCAGTCTCTCGTTGGGGTCTCGTTTTTGAAGTTTTTCTGTTGAAGAATTGCCACTTTTAGGTCTGTAATCGAGTGACCAAAGAGATTTGGTTTTTGAATGTTATAATTCTTGACGTCTGATTTGTGTCCATTTATTCTTTTACATAGAGACTGTCCAGTTTGACCAATGTACATGGCAGAGGGACATTGCTGGCACATATCACATTGGTACATGTGCAGGTGAACGAGCCTCTGATAGTGTGGCTGATGTGATTAGGCCCTATGATGGTGTTCCCTGAATAGATGTGGACACAGTTGGCAACGGGCTTTGTTTCAAGGATAGGTTCCTGGGTTAGTGGTTCTGTTGTGTGGTTGTAGATCCTTGATGATGCGTTGGAGAGGACGTTCTTGTTCCTCAGACATTCTTGTCAACTGCTGGAAATGGCCCACCTTGATTATCACTACAAAAGGTTTTCCCCCCTCCCCCCCCCCGCTCTCCTGCTTCATAGCTCACCTTAGGTAATCACTCTCGTTACAGTGTGTATGGTAACACCCATTGTTTCATGTTCTCTATGTATATAAATCTCCCTGCTGTATTTTCCACTGAATTGGAATTAATTTGCAAACTGGGTACAATTAACTTAGGCTTGAATAAAGACTAGGAGTGGATGGGTCATTACACAAAGTAAAACTATTTCCCCATGTTTATTCCCCCCACCCCCCACTGTTCCTCAGACGTTCTTGTCAACTGCTGCAAATGGCCCACCTTGATTATCACTACAAAAGGTTCTCCTCCCCCCCCCACCCCGGCTCTCCTGCTTAATAGCTCACCTTAAATGATCACTCTCGTTACAGTGTGTATGGTAACACCCATTGTTTCATGTTCTCTATGTATATAAATCTCCCTGCTGTATTTTCCACTGAATGCATCCGATGAAGTGAGCTGTAGCTCAAATAAATGTGTTAGTCTCTAAGGTGCCACAAGTACGCCTTTTCTTTTTGCGAATACAGACTAACACGGCTGCTACTCTGAAACCTTTAATTGTGTGTGTTTTGTTTTGTTAAAATTATGCTATTTATTTTATAGATGAAAGACTTACCAAGAAGAATTTTGATCTAGAAAAGTTAGATATCCCCAAAGAGAAAAACAGATGTGAACAAACTGAGATTCCAACTGTGGCTATGGAAAATCAGATACTGCTTGGTGGAATTTCAAGTACAGAAGATGGATTTATCACTGAAATATTTAGTCAAAATAGGCCATTTAGTTCTGAAAACCTTAACTTTGAAAATACAATAATTAATAAACCTGGTGAAGAAGGGTTTCACTCCAGTCAAGACAGTCATTTATCCACTATGGCTGTTGGAGAAACTTTGCTTGATCAATTCAAATACCCTTTTACTATTGAAAGTCAAAATACAATACTCAAGGTCAAAATACAGCCACTTGTAGAAGACAATCATGATAATGAAATCCTTGGAAAATGTCAGAAGCTACAACACCTAAATCCTTCAGAAGAAGCTAAACATACATATCCACCTTGTCCACTGTCGCACTCATACAATGTCCATTTTCTGTCTTCCTTAATGATGCAACATAGAAATTCTAATGATTTGTCACTAAGTACCTGCCCTCCAGAAGGAGCAATCAATCAAAATGTCAGAATGATACCAGTAAGATTCAACAAAACAGATTTCTATTTATATATTTTTTTCTTGATTTAAGTGTCTGAATAAGCACAGTTCCCATATTATGAGAAAGCATAAGATGCTTTAAAGTTATTACTATATAAGTTGTATTAGCTACCATTTCTCTCTCTTAAAGTTATGCTCAAATAAATTGGTTAGTCGCTAAGGTGCCACAAGTACTCCTTTTCTTTTTGCGAATACAGACTAACACGGCTGTTACTCTGAAATCTCTCTTTTATGCGGAACATAGGACCTTCACCACTGCGTTTCATTTTTGCCAGTCTCGGTCTGCAGTCTTAGGTTCACCATGCTATTCTGATAGCTTTCAATTTTGCTTGTATTGTGCATTTCCATGTTATCCTTGGTCTTGTTGCTGCTTACCTCAGAGGTTCCAGTCCAGTGCCCATCTTGTTATTCTCTTTGGGTCTTTCCTCCATGTATGTCCTAGCCATCTTCATTTTTTTCCCCCTGTAATTTCCTGTTCTATTGGTTTCTGTTTCATTCTATTCTAGAGTGCTTCCTTAGTGACTCTTTTCTGGCCAGCTGATATTGAGGATTTGTCTAAGGCTGTTAGCTGTTTATGCAAATTTGGAGTTTAGATAGTAAGGTCTTAATAAGTCTCCAAGTTTCAATACGATATAGTAAAATTGACTCTACAATTGTGTTAAATATTCAAAGTTACTTTGGAGGGCAAGATTTCTGTTTCTGCAGAGGGGCTTTAGAGTTACAAAGGCATGTCTGGCTTTCACTGTTCTCGCTTTAATGTCTTTGTTCCATCTGTTGTACTTACAGTGCAGCCAGGATATGTGAAATATCCAACCTTTTCTATGGTTGTTTGCAGTGTTGTAGCCGTGTTGGTCCCAGGATATTAGAAGGTGGGTGAGGTAATATCTTTTACTGGACCAATATCTGTTGGTGAAAGAGACAAGCTTTTAAGCTAAGCAGTGCTCTTCTTCAAGTCTGGGAAAGGTACTCAGCATGTTACAGCTAAATACAAGGTGGAACGGATTGTTTACAATAAGTAGTTATCACACTTTCTAAGGGACCTTTCAACGTGAGGTGGCTCATTAGCACCTCTGCAGTCATATGACAAAAAGGGAGGTTAGTGGGTTACAGATTGTTGTAATAAGCCATAAATCCTTGTCTTTATTAAGACCATGATTTGTAGTGTCTAACAAAGTGTGTAGTGTCTAACAAAGTTATGTGGAACAGATTATTTATCATAAGTAGTTAACACATATTCAAAGGGACCATTGGTTATCTTAAATTTATCACCTGATTGTGAAGTTTCAGATTAGGTGGTCTGTGTTTGTTGTAATTTCTGTTCATAACTTTTAAATTTGAAAATAAAAATCAGGTATTACAGATGATGCAATTACAAGTGCACTGTATTTAAAATACAAAAATATGTTCATGAACAAGAAAACAGTAGTATTGTGTTCAGCTTTCTTTCACAAGGTTTTATTTTAGTATCTACTAGTACTAGATAGATTAAAACAGTTTTATACACCTCTCTGACTATCTCTAGATCATATAAATATAATAGAATCATAGACTGTGAGGCCAGAAGAGACTGTAGTCATCTAGTCTGACCTGTATAACACAGACCACTGGACTTCCTTGAATTAATTCGTATTTGAACTAGAGCATATCTTTTAGAAAAAATCCTATCTTGATTTAAAATTGTCAGTGATGGAGAATTCACCATAATCCTTGGTAAGACGTTCCAATGATTAATTACATTCACTTAATTTTTTTACCTTATTTTCAGTTTTAAATTGTCTAGCTTCCATTTCCAGCCATTGGATCTTGTTCAGTCTGTTAGACTGAAGAGCCCTATATCAAAATGTTGTTCCCCATGTAGGTATTTATAGATTATGATCAAGTCACCCTTAGCCTTTTTCTTCTTTTGGTTAAACTTAACAGACTGAGCTCATTGTGTCTGTAACGCATGTTTTCCAATCCTTTAATCATTCTCCTGTCCCGTTGATCACTCTCCAATTTAATCAGTATCCTTTTGGAGTTTTGGACATCACAAGTGGACATAATATTCCAGTAGCGATTGCACCAGTGCATCATATCCCCCCTAAATTTCAAGGTCATTGTAAATCAAGTTTTTGAAAAACCAAATCTTCTTCGAGTGCTGTCTCTGTGGGTGCTCCACTTCAGGTGTCGTTGTGTCCCATCTGTGACATTATTGACATGAACTGTGACCAGCATAGATCATTGTTGCAAACAGGGTCCTATGGTGGCACCAGGTCTTGTACAGAGGTGTCTATGGAAAGGTTGTAGTTTGCTGGTTATGATTATGCTGTCTGTGTGTGTGTATTATTTTTGTATTGGAAGTTATGACTATTGGCTATGTACTTGTATCTCAATGTGTTTGATTCCAAGTAGCCTCAGTGAAGCACTTGGTCAGCTTCTTGAGAATGGGCATTTGCTGAAACTAGTCCTATCAAGAAACACTTAACTGACAATGGAGTTTGGGAGATGCCAATCTACATCTGAGCTTTCTTGGGAATGTTCAAACTAACATGTAAACTATGGCGTCGTCCTGCAAAAAGCTGTATCATTCATGGACATGTGACTTGCCTGGTGGCTACAAACTCCATCTTGTTGCTGTGACTTTGCACAGAAGAACAAAGGGGTTTCTGCCCACAAGAGAAAAAATATAAAAAGCCTTGGAAACCCTTCCATTTTGTCTTCAGCTGGCTTAAGAGATGGCCTCTCCACTCCCAAGAGATGCCTGAAAGAAACTGGAACAAAGGACAGTAACTACGGGGGTGTGAGTGATTACTGGACCAAGACTAGGAAGGATTCCAGTCTGTGAAAGAAGCTTATTGGAACATCTCTAAGGGTGAGATTTACCTGTATGCAGTTTCTTAATGTATTAGGCTTAGACTTGCATGTTTTGTTTCGTTTTACTTGGTAACTTACATTGTTCTGTCTGTTATTACTTGGAACCACTTAAATCCTACTTTTTATACTTAATAAAATCACTTTTTGCTTATTAATTAACCCAGAATGAGTAATTAATACCCGGGGGAGCAAACAGCTGTGCGTATCTCCCTATCAGTGTTTTATAGAGGGCGGACAATTCATGGGTTTACCCTGTATAAGCTTTATACAGAGTAAAACGGATTTTGGGGGGGTTTAGGCTCCCAGAAAGACTGAATATTGGGTGCTGGGAAAGTCCCTGTTAACTGAGAAGCCCCTGGGCTAAGTGAATCTTCGTTTCTGTGAACTGCAGGGGGTGTGGCCCAGCCTCTTGGTCTGTGCTGGAGCCAACTGGTGTGTCTAGCTCAGCAAGATGGGAGTGGAGGGAAGCCTTTTCTGGCAGGGGGGTTTGTTCTCAGTGGTATGCCAGCACATCTAGTGACAGTCTTGAGGGAGTTTCTGTGACCCAACCCATCACAGTGGCGTAGTTGAGCAGGATCTGTGCACAGCTGATTGCTTTGAGATACTGGTAGTGATTTTAAGTGAGTTTAAGTGTGCTTTCTGGAGAACAAACAAAGTGGTTACTGGTTTGTTATTTTCTGTTTGCTTATTTCGGGTAAGGGAAATAGAGGCAACCTTTTCTGGCAGGGGGGTTTGTTCTCAGTGGTATCCCAGTACATCTAGTAACAGTCTTGAAGGAGTTTCTGTGGCCCAACCCATCACGCAGTGAATCTGAGATTTTCAGTAGCAGTGTCTGGTCAGGATGCGCCTGTGCAGTAGCAGTCTCACGGCACCACTCGCGCACACCCCGACCCCTGCAGTTCATTCTCAGCCATCCTTGCCTTAAGACAGAGTCCGGTAGCAGTGTCACTAAAAGCCTTCAAAAACATTATTCTATCTAATTTAATCTAGTTATTACCCTTATTTATTAGTAATTTGTTACTTTAATTAATATAGTTCTAGTTAGCGTTAAACTTTGTTAGATAGCCATAAAAAAACTTTTCATTTTCCCATCTCCCTTTTTCATAAATATGCCTGGCTCCCCAGGATTTAAAAGATGTACTTCATGTAAGGACGCAATACCAATTTCTGATGGCCACTCCTTATATGTCTGATGCTTAGGTGAGTCACATGTACCGCAGAAGTGCGCTCACTGCAACAGTCTCAAAGCGAGAGCAATGAGAGATAGGGATCTTTATCTTAAACTTATTTTAATGGAGAAATCCCTCACTTCTACTTTGGGCCCTGGACAACCCGCAACAAGGGACTCCACGGGTGCATCCTCTGTGGATAGACTAGGTGCCGACTCCTCTACAAAATCGAGGGAAAAGGCCATGTCTCCACCAAGCCAAGAACTTTTAAAAAAGAATGGTCCCTGGCGAGATCCCTCCCCGCAATGCCGACCTCCTCCAGAATGAGCACCATTGATGCACTGGGCACCTCCAGCACCGTCCGCTCCATGACTTTTGCCGGCAGGAGAAAGGAGTCCAGTAGCAGGCACAAAGCAACCTCCTGCTCCACAGCACCAAGTACCCCTACAAAGGGCACAGTATCGCAACCTCAACCACCTGTGATGGCTCCCCATCTGGCACCAAGCTCATCAGCACTGAAGAAGGCTACACACAAAGGGTCGGCACCAGGCTCACTTCCACCTAGGGCGGCGGCGCAGAAGGATACAGCACCGCATACAATGGTACCAATCCCCCTTATGCACTCATCATATATGGAAGTGTTCTCTGTTCCCAGATCTCCACTGCTCGGCACTGGACCAACCAGTATCTCCCGATGCTCCACCTTTTTCGAGTGATGAGGAGGACAACATGGAGGAGGCAGTTTTCTCATCTGGACGTTCCTCCCCAGCAGGCACGGAATCTCGTTATAGATCCAGGGAACAGAGCACCAGGGACTTTCCCCAATGGCTCACTAATCCATGGATGTGTCGTCCCATTCCATTTCCCATTAAGTGACCACAATGGGACCCATGCGCAGCCTACAGGTCTCAATTTCACAGACCTCCCACTTCCCACAGGAAACCCATACACTCTGTGATGACATTGGTACCCGAGCCCTCTGAGGGAACAGAGGAGGTGGAGGAAGACAGGGATGAAACCACAGAATATGAAACATCCCTTGATCACAACTCCTCTTCTTCCCCTGACAAGGTAGTTATGCTCCCGCCTCCCACTACTACAGATGACTTCAAACACTTTCAGGAGTTATTGCCATGGGTGGCACAGAGCCAAAATATTCCTCTTGAGGAGGTTCCAGAAACGCAACAGCAAATCCTCAAGATCCTACACACTTCATCTACGTCAAAAATAGCTTTGCCCATAAATGCCACTCTGATGGAACCTTTAGAAACAGTGTGGCAAACACCTGCCATCATCCCCCCAACCAATAAGCATATGGACAGGAAATACTATGTACCAAATAAAGTCATGGACTTCCTTTTTTCACACACACAGCCTAACTCCTTAATGGTGGATGCGGTCAACCAGTGGGGCAAATATCCTCAATTCAAATCCACACCACAAGACAAGGATTGGAAGAGACTAGACTTCTTGGGGCAAAAAGTTTACTTTTCTGCGACTCTTCAATTCCACACAGCCAATTACACACTATTAGTCGCCAACTACGATTGTGATAATTATATAAAACTGAACGATTTCATCCAGGAAATTCCAGAGGAAAAAAGAGACCAATTCCATGCCATTGTCAATGAGGAACAACTTATTGCTAGAACAGCACTCCAGACATCCCTCGACATGGTGGACACAGCAGCATGCATGACGGCGACAGCTATTGTCATGCACAGAACATCCTGGTTGCACTCATAGATTCATAGATATTTGGGTCAAAAGGGACCATTATGATCATCTAGTCTGACCTCCTGCACAACGCAGGCCACAGAATTTCACCCACCACTCCTACAAAAAAAACCCTCACACCTATGTCTGTGCTATTGAAGTCCTCAAATCGTAGTTTAAAGACTTCAAGGAGCAGAGAATCCTCCAGCAAGTGACCCGTGCCCCATGCTACAGAGGAAGGCGAAAAACCTCCAGGGCCTCTTCCAGTCTGCCCTGGAGGAAAATTCCTTCCCGACCCCAAATATGGCGATCAGCTAAACCCTGAGCATATGGGCAAGATTCATCAGCCAGACACTACAGAAAATTCTTTCCTGGGTAACTCAGATCCCACCCCATCTAATAGCCCATCACAGGCCATTAGGCCTATTTCTGAATATTTAATTACCAAAACCATGTTATCCCACTCATCTGATATCCCAAGGGAACTCCAGACCAAGGTAGAGAACCTTTCCCTCGACAGGGACAAGCTCTTCTCCGCTAAAATGGATGAGGTCCTCCATTCCTTGAAGGCCACACTGAGGACCCTCAGGATCTACACACACCCTAACAGGAGATGCAGATACCAGCCTTACAATCATAACAGAGACAGCGCGTCTCAGCGCCAGCAGAGACCATACAACAATCAAAGACAAGGGCACAGACCACAGAGATGTTGCCTTACCCAATTAAAGGCTGCGACGTCTCAAGCACCACCAGACAAGACACAATTTTGAAACGTTGGTTGAGGGTCTAACCGACCTCCCCCGACCATCAGCGCCAACAGAACAAACAATCCAAAACTTTGGTCATTGGCTTTGACCATTTTACCATACGTGGGCCTCTATCACCACGGACCATTGGGTTTTAGAGATCATTCACACGGGTTATACCATCCCCTTTACTTCCATCCCACCTACCCACCCCCTCTTCCTCTTCAGGGACCCTCTCACAAGCATCTTGAGCTTCTTGAGACAAGAAGTAAGAACATAAGAAAGGGTGGAGATGGATGGCAGGAGAGAGATCACTTGACCATTACCTGTTAGGTTCACTCCCTCTGGGGCACCTGGCATTGGCCACTGTCGGTAGACAGGATACTGGGCTGGATAGACCTTTGGTCTGACCCAGTATGACCATTCTTATGTTCTTAAGTACATCACCTTCTACAACTAGAGGCTGTGGAACAAGTTCCAACACAACACAGAAGGAAGGGATTTTATTCTCATTATTTCCTGACTCTAAAAAAAAACGGAGGTTGGCAACTCATACTAGATCTCAGAAAACTCAACAAATTTGTCTGTACCCACAGATTCAGAATGGTCGTACTGAACTCTATCATCCCTGTGCTGGAAGAGGGTGACTGGCTCTAAACTTTGAACCTGCAAGATGCTTATTTTCACATTACCATCCATCACGCTCACAGAGAATTCCTATAATTCACAGTGGGACAAGATCACTTCCAATACAGAATACTGCCATTCAGAGTGTTGACAGCTCCAAGTGTGTTTACCAAAATCCTAGCGATGGTAGCTGCTCATTTGTGCAGACAGGGAATATTGATATTCCCATACTTAGATGATTGCCTGCTAAAAGGCCCTACCCTGACAGAAACATTATACATTACTTGACAAACCATCCCTCTTTTTCACTCCCTAGTGCTACAAATCAATGAAAAGAAATCTATCCTAACTCCAGTACAATGATTGGACTTCATAGGAGTGCACCTGGACTCAGTGGAGGCTAAAGCATCACTCCAATGCCCGGATTCACAGCAATGATCTCCCTCATATGATCTCCCATGGGTGTCTGCACACACCTGCCTACAACTCTTGGGACATATGGCTGCCACCACTTTCTTTGTAAAACACACCAGACTCTACACGCGCTGCCTTTGAGGATGGCGGAGCTCGGTATATATTCCACGAAAGCACAGCCTAAACAAAAGACTTGCACCGACTCCAGAGGTTCTACGTTCACTAGGATAGTGGACAAACCCAATAAACGTTTGCTCAGGCATCCCGTTTCAACAGGATCCATCATCCAGACAAATCACAACAGATGCTTCACTGATCGCATGGGGAGCTCACCTAAACCAACATACAATCCAAGGAAAGTGGTCCCCCACTGAAACACATTTACACATGAACCCTGCTTGAATTATGCATGTTCCACAACATATGCCCTCATTTGCTCCCTCTTATATGAGGCAAAACGATAAGGGTCCTGACGGACAACATTGTGTGTATGTTCTACATAAAGCGACAGGGTGGAATATATTCCCACTCCTTATGCACAGATGCCTTAAAACTATGGAACTGGTGCATAAAACACATCGCTATTACAGCAGCATACCTCCTGGGTCAACTGAACATGATGGCGGACACATTAAGCAGACAGTTTTCCCAAGAGCACGAATGGGAACTGAATGATGAAATAACACAACACATATTTCACGTATGGGGATCCCCACACATAGAGCTGTTCATGACATCAGTAAACAAGAAATGCCCAAAGCTTTGCTCACAAGCAGGACTAGGGGCATGATCCCTAGGGGACGTGTTTCTCATCAAATGGAACGCTCCGCTCCTATACACATTCCCACCAATACCTCTAAAATACAAACCGACAGGGCCAAAATAATACTCATAGTACCGACATGGTTCCCTTACCTGACACCCATGGTGATGTGCACATCGTTCACTCTCCCTCCCCTATGGAATCTTCTCTCTCAGGAAAATGGTCAAGTCCTCCATCCAGACCCAGAGAAACTTCAGCTGACGGTGTGGCTCCTTCATGGCTCCACTGCAATGAACTAACCTACTCAGAACATGTAAAACAAGTGTTAATAAACAGCAAGAATCACAACACGCGTACTACTTACCTCCAAAAATGTAAAAGATTCTTCCTATGGTGCCAGAACAAACAAATATCTGCAAGCCAGGCATCACTTCCACTAATACTGCAATATTTATTATCCCTAAAGAACTCAGGGCTTGCTATGAGTTCACATAGAGTTCATCTTGCCACCATCACAGCCTTCCATCAGCAGGTAGACGGGACTTCAATATTTGCTCACCCGATTACTAAGCAGTTTCTCGCGGGCATACAGAACATGTACCCAGACATCTGAGAACCCACACCAGTATGGGTCTTAAATCTACTCAGAGGTCTAACCATAGCCCCATTTGAACCCTTAGCCACATGGTCATCACTTCACTTATCTATGAAAGTGGCATTCCTGGTCACCATTAGATTGGTGTGAAGAGTCAGTGAAATAGGGGCTCTCATGGCTCACCTGCAATATACAATATTCTTCAAGGATAAAGTGACACTTAGAACGCATCCTTAGTTTATGCCCAAAATATTGTCCTTGTTCCATCTCAACCAACTGATTCACTTACCTACATTTCATCCAAAACCACTCACTAACACTCAAGAGGCTGTCCTGTACACATTGGATTAGCATTTTATCTGGCGAGAACGAAGCTCCTCCAGAAATCACCTCGACTTTTTGTGTCAACAACAGAACGATCAGAGGGCTCTGCCATATCTACGCAAAGATTATCTAAATTCATATCTAGTTGTGTCCATATGTGCTATACAACACTGAAGCCCCTCCGGGCATCAGAACCCACTCAACAGGAGCCTCATCTACCTCCATAGCATTCCTACACAATGTGCCCATTCTAGACATCTGATGTCTGCATTTGCCACACCGTTTCTAAAGGTTCCATCAGAGCGTCGGGCCTCTTAACACACATTCACGAACCACTATGCAATTACTCTTGGTTCAAGCTCAGACACAAGACTCAGCCTCACTGTACTAGCCTCAGCAACAAACTGAACTCCTAAGTCCTTTCCATCCTCATGAGGGCAGTGCTCTACATTCACCTGAAGTGGAGCGTCCGCAGGGACAGCACTTGAAGAAGAAGAGACAGTTACTCACCATGTGCAGTAACTGAGGTTCTTCGAGATGTGTGAATCCCTGTGAGTGCTCCACTACCGACCCTTCTCCCCTCTATTTCGGAGTACGAGCTAAACACTCCACGGTAGAGAAAGGAACTGAAAGGGTCGGGGCGTGAGCATGCTAGATGAGGCACCGGTGGCACCTCAAGACTGCTACTGCGCATGCGCACCCTGACTAGACACTGCTACTGAACATCTCCGATCGATGGCACTGGGATGCACCGACACCTGAAGTGGAGCACCCACAGGGACACACATCTCGAAGAACCTCAATTACTGCACAAGCTGAGCAACCTTCTCTTAAACTTTGAACTAAATGGCTATGATTTTTCACAATTGAAATCAAATAGCTACATTTTTCTATAAATGTGTTGAAGTTAAAGAAAGGAATGAAAGAAAACTATTCTCTTTCTCTAGGTATTCAGACCGCTACTAGATCCAGTTACTGGTGCGAATAATTGTATTTGTTATGACCAATTCAAAGGAATGCTTAATAGTTGTGTACAGTCACAAGCCTTGCCAGATAGCTCCGATGGTAAGTGTTTGAAGAAGTCACCTACTGTGAGTTTGATTTTTTTAATTTGGTCTTCCATCTACAACTGACAGTATAAATGACTGACTGTCCCTGTATATAGAAGATTCTCTTTGTGCCTGTGTGTGCATGACTGTTCAGATTTCTAGTTTGTTTTTTTCCTCTAAGTGAATTTTTTGTTAGCACTTATTAAAGTGTGATGGGATTGAGATGAAAGTCTTCTATTTATCCATGCATAAGGCTATGTTTATGTCACAGAGGTCATGGAAGTCATGGAATCCGTGACTTCCAGAGACCTCCATAACATTCTCTGCTTCAGCCCCAGGGGCCCCCTGCACGGTTCCAGTGACAGGCGACAGCCTCCTGTGGGGGCCCTCGTCAAGGTTCCAGCAGTGGGTGACAGCCTCGCGCAGGAGGGTGGGTAGGGGGTGCCTTTGGCAAGTGGCTGAGGGCATCCAGTTTTCTCTTTGGGAAATATGGTCACCCTGCAGCCCCCAGCCACCTTCGGTGGAGGGGGGCCCCTCTGTAGCTTCCAGCTGCCACATGCAGAGGAGGAACCCCACAGCACCCAGCCACCATGGTGGTAGGGGAAACCATGGAGCTGCAGCAGCAAAAGTCACAGACAGGTCACGGCTTCCGTGAATTTTTGTTTATTGCCCATGACCTGTCTTAGTTAGGGAGATTATCAGTCTTCAGGTTATTTTAGATCTTGACCTCTCTGCTGAGTCTGCCAGCAGTGAGTGCCACTTGTAATTGGAGATTTGTAATGTGGATGCTTACACATTAGAAATAAAACTGCAATCACAAGCTCATTTGATATAAGCCACTGAACAGCTATTAAATGGGAATGATTTTTTGTCATTTCTCACAAGGCCCAAATTTGAACCAGTTACTGAAAGGTAAGAAGTATGATATACCATCACCAATCCTCTGAATTGTTCCCCAGTGTTCTAATTTCTGATTGCAGGCTAGCTTTGTGACCTTTGATCTTGCTATGTGATAATGTGGGCTTTACATCATGGAGGTTGAAAGGAAATTGTTTTTAATTTCTGGGCAGTATTGTTTCTACCCATGTACCTCTTTTTACTTTGATGTCCATAAGGAAACTGAAGAAGTTTGATAGAGTATGTGTTTGAAAAAATTATCGTAGCTCACTGGTTATTTTGAAAAGATATAAAGTTCAATTAAAGGATAGCTTTCTCGTTGGTCCTTTGAAAAGATATTGCTCAGGTTCAAGTAGGTAGGCATGAGCTCTCGTCTCAGGAGCTCAGTAATGGCCACTTTGCACCCTGTCCATACACAGTTGTACAAGGGAAGGAGAGGGGGTGGGGATGGGCAAAAGGAGCCTGACACCATTGCATAGAGGCCATGCATAGTTGCACTCCCTGTGTGCAACAGTATTCCTTGCTTACTAGCCAAAGGGGTGAAGGAAGAGACGAGTAAAGCCGGATATACAGAGCTGGACAGATATGCAGAAGGGATCATGCTGCATCTTCCTAAGTAGTGATGCCGGGGGTGTGCTCCCTACAGAGGGATTGTGCATCCTTGAAGAATGTTGCCTTTGGAGCTCCTCCTGCGATTATACTGCTCTGCATCAGTCGTAGCATGAGCCAGTGCCAAAAAGTCAAAGCTGCCTTTATATGGGTGCCAGACCACAAAGCATGTTCTCCAGTTGGCTCTTCTAATGTATGAGGTATCGCATAGCCATTTGTCATGTGATCAGGTATTAGAATCCCTCCAGTGGCAAGTTGCACATTCATTAGCCTTTATTAACATAACATCGCTGAGAAATGTATAATTTTTCCCAGCTGTTTTGAGAAACATCAGGCTGGCTCAATATTGGGGTCTCTTTTCCCAACATTCCTGACAGGAAGTCTGTTATAGGAGAACATTCAATATTTTTACGCATGCCGGGCTGCACTTTCAGAGTGCTTGTTTTAATTTTTGTCAGTGTCCTACACAATCCTGTGATGTCCAAATCTTTTTTTCCTCAGACCTATAGTATAAAAGATCTCCTAATGTTTGCCATTGTCCTCATTGTTTGTTAAAAAAAAAACCCTCCATTTTGTGTGACAGAACCTTGCAGTGAGGTCAGCACTTTACCTCAGACTAGTGCTCCTGTCTGTGATGAACTTGTAAGTATGAATTTAGGATGTTATTATTATTTTTCTGAAAGTTTTTGTTCTTTGTTTTTGATCTTACAGGCAAAATATTGTAGAAATTGAAAATGGAAATCACATAAACTGCCAAAGGGTAAAATGTTTTTTCAAATGCAGTCCTACATATTCCACATACAACAGAAAAAAGAGAACGTTAGACATCCATTTTTGAAAATCTTGGCTGTAAAGTTAGGCTCCTAAATCCTCATTTAGGGGCTAATCTAAAACCCACTGAAGTCAATGGAAAGACTCTTGATTGACTTCAGTGGGTTTTGGATCAGGCTGCTAAGCACCTAAGTAAGTGGCTGATTTTCAGAAGTGCTGAGGACGAGCAGCTGTCATTGAAGAGAATGGGTATTTCTGGGTTGACAGACTCAGGTTAGTGGAGCTTGCACTACTGCGTTGAAAGTAGCTGTGTAAATATCATGGTTTGGGCTGGAGCTCGGGCTCTGAAGCCTAAGGAAGAGGGTAGGCTTCAGAGCCTGAGTTCCAACCCAAGCCTCAACTTCAAAGCACTGCCTACACAGTTCTTTTTAGATCACTAGCACAAGCTCCAGTCCCCAAGTGTCTCATCCTGGGCTGGGAGACTTGCTTCTGCGGGCAGTCTGCAGGCGACATGGATGTACCCAATGAGGCTTTGCTAAATCAGGGCCCGAAAGAAACACTAGTCTTGCAGATGCCTTTTATTTGATAATGTAATGCACTATAGCTGCCATGCCTGCCCTCAAAGGATTTCCCCAGCCCAGGGGGATCTTGGATAGTATATTAGCTTCTATGCTACCCCTTTGCCTCAGGCAGTCACATGGATTGTGGCCAGTCATCCCTGTACAGTCAGAGAATACAAATGTGGCTTGTGGCTACCTTTGCACATATCCCATCCTGAGCTATGCCAAAAACCCCTCAGCTGTCACTTAGCATCTGAGCCTGTATTATGTTGCGTGCATACAAAGGGGCAGAGTTAAGACTGGGGTACAACTATAATACTGGGAATTCCTAGTGTTGGAGTGCTTCACTTTGCAACCCTAATATTCTCTTACCGTGTTTGGGTTTTTTAAATGTAATTTCCTAGATTTATAAAAGACAAACCATAAAAACAAAGAAATTCCAGGTTGGAGAACTTTTTGCTAGACACCCCTAGAACACTGTCATGGACAAGGTGTGCCAGGGTTCCTGGTGAGTGCTTTAGTGTGTGCATTGAATGAATCAGGGGTTTATTCAGAGGTTTGATCATTTTGTAGTGGGTACTACAGTTCTCCCATGTACCAGCTTGACAAATGCTTTATGGTGGATAGTGTTGCCAATGAGTAAAGGTGTGGCAATTCCCATTTGAAGAAGAGTCCCACCAAAGTTTAGTCACTGACCATTGTGACAAATGTCATAGTATGGGAATGCTGCTTAAACTGTTAGGTCCCAGTCATAGAATATCAGGGTTGGAAGGGACCTCAGGAGGTCATCTAGTCCAACCTCCTGCTCAAAGCAGGACCAATCCCCAATTTTTGCTCCAGATCCCTAAATGGCCCCCTCAAGGATTGAGCTCACAACCCTGGGTTTAGCAGGCCAATGCTCAAACCACTGAGCTATCCCTCACCCCAGTCCTGAAGTCATTGCTCAGTTGTTAATTAAATTAAATCCCTTGGGTCCATAGGACTCAAGTTGTGTATTTTATGACTAATTTATGTGTTTCACATTAGTTGCTAAAGCAGTTTCTTAGCTTCTCCAGTGCAGTGTGGAACTGAGCTGATGATTGCCAGTATAGGAAGAGAGGGAACGTCTTTGTTACTGTAGAATATATCTTTGTGCATTACCCATTGTTATTCTTTAGAAGTATAACCCTTCTGCCCGTCAGAGTTGGCAGCAACAAGGGCCGGATTCAGTATCTAGGGATTCCGTTTTACTAACACAAGGCAAAACCGGCTTGAGCCCTCACCCAGTGACCTGGGACAATTACATACCACCCCCCTGAGCACCTCTAAGAGATAATACGTCCCCTCTCGCAAGCACGGAGTCTGAGTGTAGCAAAAGCCTTTTAATAAAGGAGGGAAACACCACAAACAGGATTCATAACACAAACCATGAGCAAATGACCCACCCCCAAGGAAGTTTGGCAGTGTCCTTTTCCCCTCAGGGTCTTAAGTCCAGCAACCCAACAGTCACCCCACCCATAGTTTCTGACCTTTGTCAGTGCAGCCCCAGAGTTCAGAGGTTCATCTGCAGAGTTTACCTACCAGCCTGGGTGAAGGTGGAGGGAGGTATGGGAGGGGGGACATCCTACATGCTCCGCTGCTCGGGTTGACGGCCAAGTGCCACACCTCTCCATGGGGTTCTGCTGCAATCTTCACCGCCAGCTGCACCTCTCCACCAGCTGCTCTGCTATCCGCTCCGCTCCCTGTCCTGCTGTCTGCTCCACTCCACCAGCCACCCTGCTATACACTCTGCTCGCTGTCCTGCTGTCTGCTCTGCGCCCCTCCACTAGCCGTCCTGCTAGCCACTCACCAACTTGTCTTCAGGCCCCTCCCCCACTTAACACAGCTCTCAGTGATCTCAGCTCTTAGTAACTTCAGCTCTTCAGTGACTTCAGCTCTCAATGAGTTTAGCTAGTAGTAGGGGAGCCTTAGTGCTGGTGCACCACTAGACCAAAATCGGTCCAATACTTAGACCTAGCTATCAGTGATTTCAGCTCTGCAGCATGTAACAAGACTTCTAATGGAGTCAAAATTAGGTCTGTGATACACGGTGGAGAAAGGAAGGATCAAAGTGGTGTTTAGGGCCCACACTGCCACGTACACATACCTGTCCCCAACCTCTCTCAATTCACTGGTTTTGGAACCCATGTCTCTTGCCTAGCGAGTGCTGCTTGGTTGACGAGTCCCTCCATCATAAAATGCCAAGTACAGTTTTACGGTCCTTGATTCACATAACCAGGATAACAATGCTTTATTACTCCTGCCCCAATAACAAAGAGACTTGGGATCCCACAGAAGCCAAAGTGACCATTTGGGCAGGCAGTCCATTGTCTTAGGCAGGGTGGGTGTGCTCATGCAAACAAGATCAGCCCCTGAAGTCCTTTTCCACAGCTTACCACCAGATGTCAGGGTAGAGCTCACTCTGACTCTGCTTACATCAGTATTTTCATTTGAATATTAAATGAAAATCATTCAGCCTAAGCTGTGACAGTTAGAACTAGCTATTCTCCAAATTAGGTTTGAATACAGTTTTTGCTTTAAAATGCATTGTTTATGCAGCTATAAATTTTCATCTCCTGTCCTATTGGCACTGCAATTTAAAGTAGCATTTAAAGTATTCTTTTTAAGATGTGAAACTATTTATTTTTTTCAGGCGGAAGTAAGAGAGGCAATTGTTAGTAATATGGCTAATAACCAAAAGGAAGCAGTTTTTCAGAATTCAAATGCAGGAGAAACCAGCTGCAAGTTACTGACTACACAAAACGTAATGGAGGACCCCAGCTGTTCACACAGAAAAGATTCCAATCCAGTGGTAATTTCTGCCTGAAACTGACAGGAACAGTACACATTGAAGGAAATTATGTTTGTTTGTTTGCTTATTTATTTGTATTAGAGTAGTCTAGAAGTCCCAATCAGGGCACCCCTATGGGGGTGCTACACAGACAAGTAATGAGAAGGCAGTCCCTGTTCCACAGAACTAATGATCCAGGAGCCTATATTTAATTATACTATATTTTGTCTGTATTTACTATATAACATTAGAAACAAAGCAAGCTGTGGCGTTGGCTACATCCAAAAAGAGATGCTTGCTCTATAGTTATAGTTGAGTGAACAAAATGAAACACCATTGCAGAGCCATATTTCTGTCTTGCGGGACAAATCCTAAACACAGCACTAGTAATTGGAATGTGTCTTGGGGAGTTCCATGGTTGGGGAGTCTAGAAAGCTATGAATCCTTCCCGCCTGAGATGAGGAGCAGCAGCATAGCCATTCAATGGCATTCTGCAATCAGACAGATAGGTATTCTTATGAAAACCTTTGTATCTATCTGCCTAGAACAGGGGTTGGCAACCTGCGGCACGCGTGCCAAAGGCGGCACATGAGCCAATTTTTACTGGCATGCTGCTGCTAGCTGGGGTCCCGGCCGCCGTCCCCACTCAGCCCGCTGCCAGCCTGGGTGAATGGAACCCCAGGCTGGCAGCGGGCTGAGCGGGGCCGGCGGACGGAACCCCAGACTGGCGGCGGGCTAAGCCGCTCAGGCCGCCGCTGGTCTGGGGTTCTGTCCGCTGGTGCAGTGTATTAAGTTTCTCCCCATAGGAATGTGCTACTTGTGAAGCACCAGGACTGGCAGCCATAAGTATTACACCATAAGTAGCACATTCCTACAGGGAGAAATTTAATACACTACACCAGGGTAGGGAAGGCTGTGCCTCTCCAAACAGTGCGCCCCCATCCGCCTCCTCCCACTTCCCGCCCCCTGACTGCCCCCCCCATAACCTCTGACCCATCCAACCCCCCGTATTCCTTGTCCCCTGACCACCCCCTCTCGGGACCCTCTGCCCCCCTCATAACCCTCCACGCATCCAACCCCCCCGCTTCTTGTCTCCTGACCGCCCCCTCCCGGGACCCCCCACCCCTATCTGTCCCCTCCGGGACCCCACCCCCCGATCCAAGCCCCCCTGCTCCCTGTGCCCTGACCCCTATCCACACCCATAACTGGCTCCCCGGGACTCCCATGCCTATCCAACCACCCCTGTTTCCTGTCCCCTTACCATGCCGCTCAGAGCATCAGGACTGGCAGCCATAAACCGTAAGTAGCACATTCCTATGGAAAGCAATTTAATACACTACATCTGGCCCTGCTCAGCCTGCTGATGGTCTGAAGTTCTCAAAATATGTTCTTTCACCCCTTATCAAAAATTACACTACAATTAGCTTAAAAACTTTAAAACTCTGTTTGTATATTACAGTAATCGTTAAAAAATGTATAATGTTAATAAATACATAGGTTTGATGAAACAAAGTAGTTGTACTTATGTGCCTGTGCTTAATTTGTGTTTTCGATGATTTACCTTCTAAAAAAATCTCGCATGTCTCGCACCCCCAGAAAGGGCATCTCGCACCCCCAGGGGGTGTGTGCACCCCAGGTTAAAAACCACTGCACTAAACTGATAAGATCTGCATTTTAATTTAATTTTAAATGAAGCTTCTTAGACATTTTAAAAACCTTGTTTACTTGACATACAACAATAGTTTAGTTACATAATATAGACTTAGAGAGAGAGACCTTCTAAAAACATTAAAATGTATTACTGGCACGCGAAACCTTAAATTAGAGTGAATAAATGAAGACTCGGCACACCACTTCTGAAAGGTTTTCAACCCCTGGCCTAGAATGACTATCTCTTAGATGAAAACTAATAATTTATGATGTATTTCAGGTGATCTGCCAGTTGAAAGGAGGTACTCAAATACTCTGTATAAACAATTCTGGCACAAGAGAACTAAAAACAGTTCATCTGGTTCCCCAGTATCAAAACCAACATAATTATCTTCAGTCAGGTACAAAGAAAATGAAAATTTTAAATAATGTGTCAGATATTATGCCACAAATAATTAACATGTAACTATGTGTTTGTGTTTCTAAGCAACAGTGGTGCTGAGATGAGCCAGGACTAATGTGGCTACCACCAATTATTATTAATTATTATTTTACAATGTCTGCTAGGTACTTCACAAAAAGACCACAAGATTGCTACAAGAGATGTGCTGAAATTAGTGAATTGGTATATGATGTTAATAAACAGATTACATTCAGTAGGAAGCAGTTTGCTCCAAGCCATATGCATTCTCAAGGATGACACCAACTTGCATTTACAGAAGCTTGCCACCAAATGTTACTCTTTCTCCAAAAATAAAAAGCAGATGAAGGGGCACTGATTTAGCATTAAGAGCTATCTTACCGTTGTCTCCTTCCATGTTGTTTTTATTATTATGTGTTGTTTGTATTGCAGTAGTGCCAATGGGCACCAGTCTGAGATCAGGGTCTCATTATGTTAGGCACTATAAAAACATGACTAACAGGCTCAATTTCACAAGATGCAGAGCATTTCCAATCCTGATTGACTTCAGCAGATTCTGCACATGCCCAACACATTTTATATAGTGTAAAAAAAACCAAGGCCTTACCAAGGATAAATTTGAAAGATCCAAAATGAGGAAAATATTTATATTAAAATTCCAAATTCTATTACAGTCACAGTATCTCCAGAGGAGAGGAGGGTGAAACCATATCAGAGAACAACCATATGTCTTTATCTCCCGTTTGACCAGACTTTCTTCCATTTTACTCACCTTCATAGTATGGAACAGACGGCAATGGGAGGCCCAGTATTAGAAGAACCAGAAATTAAGTCCATTAAAGTCCCAGGCTAATGGATCCCAGAAATTTCCAATTTGAGCTTTTTTCTGAGCTCGATTTTTTCTTACAACATCTGCAAGAAGGCATCTGTACATTAATTTCAGAAAGCAAGATTCATCTTGCCAATCTCATAGAGCCTAATATTCCTTTTTTTTTTTTCAAACTGGTGTGGAAGATTAATGTGAATTAAAGTGAGTGGGACTGTTCACGGACTTCAAGTTAAGCATGTGCTTGAGTGCATTGCTGAATTAGGACCTATGTAAAGAAACTCTCTCTAGGGCTATGGCCTCCTCCTTATTTTTCTAGCAGTAATTTTTGTTCATAGGCAAATACTTCTGCTCCAAGTGCATTCTTTTGACTTTGAAAGTTGTAAAATAAGAATCCAAAATAAATGCAATGGAAGTTTCTGTCAGTTACTTATTTGTAAAGGTATTTTAGGCTATAAAATTTGCATTTGGAGTATTTTTAAACATATTCTGATGCATTTAATGTCAAAGAGTAAAGACCTCCAATGGTCAACTTACTTGTTGACAAAATGGTGATGGCCTTTGGTGGCTGTGTGCAATTGTTTAGCATTAATTCCAAAATGCAACCCTTTTGCAAAGTTAAAAGAAATGTTTCTGGAGAGCTATCTTCTGGGCCCTCCATTAACAATATTTATTGTAGGGGAAGCATGGGTTTGGTTCCAAGCTAATCTGTGACAAAGAGGTGGAGGTGGAAGATAAACTCAGGAAATGTCTTTTTCTTTAATAAAAGAAAGGTTTAAAGATGCTAAATGGCACACCTGTTCCCACAAGTGTAGGCTTTGATCCTGAAAACACTTGCGCGTGTGCTTAACTTTATGACCTATGAGCAATCCAATTAACTTCATATAAACTTTTTCTTATCAGATGTGCCTAACCCTATGACAACTCTGCTGGGACAATTTTTACCAATTCCAGGTAAAGTGGATCTCAATGAACAACAGGTGAGGAAGCCTTTAAAAAAAAAAAGAAGAAGAAGAAAAAAGTAAATATACTGTCATTCCTTCGCTTAAAGCTTCTCATTTATTCATAAAATGGGATATTTATTTGACTTAGGGAAGTAACCAATACATTGTAAATTATGTAAAGACCCTTTAAATCAGAATTTCTAGCTGTTATGTACATGTTATTGTATAACGCTTGGCTAGGTCTGCATCCAGTGTACAATAATGTTAGATATATAGAGGCCTGTGATTTCAATATCATTTTTGGAAGACTGAAGGTGGACCCAGTATTAAGAACATACCTTTTAGAAAGAATGTAATTATTACAGTATCAAGATCTTAAATTTGGTGTTCATATATGAGCTGTTATGATTGGAAACTGTTTCAGGGTTTGTCTACACAGTGCCACAATCTGGACTATGGGTGTGTGATTTGTAGAGCTTTTTGAAGTGTTTCACTCTAACTGCCCTGTGACGACCCTTCTGGCTTGCATGATCTAAAAATTATCTACTCTGAGTTAACATAGTCCTGTCTGAAACAGGACTACATCAATGCGAACTAGGTACCTTTTAGTTCATGTCAGCAGAGTTTACACAGGGTAGTCAGAGATCAACAGTTTAGTGTGCTCTACAAATCACACACCTGTAGTCCAGACTGTGTCACCATACAGACAAGGAGTTAGAGACTTGTTTCTGTTTGTAAATGAAATCACAACTTCCTGATTTTTGCCTGGAAAGGAGGAAACACTTCATCCAGAAGCTTTGAAAAGAGAACATGAGCTAAGCATAGTAGTCTGAAAAGTCACACTTGTGAGGTGCCAATTATCCTTCAACTCCCATTCAAATCTGTCAGAGTTGAAGGTGGTCAGCACCTTGGGGGATTGAGCCAAGAACTGGAAGAAATTCCCACCATATATAAAATATGAAATGGTTTTGGAATTAAAATTCACTTTTGCCTTCTGTGTGCATGTGTGAGTGTTCGTTTAAAATGTCAAAATTTGAAGTGGAGCAATCACAACTCAATGCATAATACATATGCTGGGCATTAATTTTTTCTGCCATTATAAGCACTCTGGCAAGCATCCTCTGTTGTACTTCAGTAGGATTTCCCTCTTCTCTACCCACCCGGGTTTAAGACTTGAAATGTTCATTGTTATTAATCTTTATAAGTATTCAGGTTGTTATCCTTGTTATTTATTTATTATCACTGGGGTAGTTGTTAGAACCGTGTGTTAGTTTAAATAAAACAATGGTACAGAAGCCTGATAAGAAGATAGAAAGCCCTGGATTTCTGGCCTGTCAGAACAAATAGAGTTCAAATCAATAGTGACTGGGAGTTATTACCTGATGACATGCGATTTGAATTATATTAATTTGCATGAAATATGTCAGATGAATTTGTGGCTCAGTCGAATTCCTAGTGGATAAGTGTCTATATCAAAGAAGAGAGAAGAGAAACCCCAAGCGCTGAATGGAGTAAGGCGCCTGAAGTTTTCTCTTATCCCTAAAGATGGTGTCTGCAGGTCAGGGGTGAAACACACTGGAAATGTGGTGTAAAGAAATTTTCAGTTTTGTTTGCCATATCTTTCTGTATCCTCTACTTTTACATTCCTTCCCATCCTCTTCTTCCCAACGATCCCCTGTTTTCTCCTTCTCTCTGTATAACCTCCCAACAGAGCCCCAGCCTTTCTTTCTCTGATCCTCTCCAAAAAAGGTCCTAATGGTTGTTCTCTCTTTAAATTTCACATGCTCTGGGGCCAGTCAAAGGGTTTATTACATTTAAACTCAATGGAAAACATCAGTGGCAGTGGCCAGTGGCTACTGACTGCCGGAATTAAAAAGAGATTGGACCCAGACTAGACAGCAGCATGAAAATATTGTGCCAGTGCTGAACAGCAAAAATTAAACTTACTGCTAGTTCTCTGTAATAATGAGGACAAGGGTCCTGGCATATTGAACCTTTCTAAAGAATGTGACTACATATTTTCCCAAGATCTGTGCCTCCGTTAGTTTTATTAGTAACTTCTACCTGATTAAACCAGTCCACTGTTCTCTGTCTCATTCTCATAGTAACAGAAATGATTTGTCTTTATTAAAACTTAGCACAAACAGAATTTTTGCTTATTATTTTGAACAGCTTGAGAATGGATCCTTACAATCAGTAGCTAGCAGTGTCACATTCCAATCGGAAGGAAATCTTCAAGGGCCAACAAAAATGACTTTAGTTGGGTAAGAAACACAAAACCTTTAATTTGCTACTAATTTCAGTGTCAAGTTATTTTGTACAGTTGTAATATTTCTTCTCGTTTTGGAGAGTTCACTTCAAGCACTGATACTATTGTTCTTAATATGTCTTTTCCTCTCTCTCCCAATAAAGAAAGCATTTCTGTTACAATAATGCTGTTTGTCTGTAAATATGTAAATTGTTAGATTCAAGATGATGCTCAAAAATATGTAACATAGTTCCTGAGTTTTGTAGGACCAATAAAAGTTGTTGTTGCAGTGACAGTTGGACACAACAGAGAAGGAGATTGACACAGAGGGAACTAATAGAAACACAGCAGATTGCTGTGGTGGTAGCTTTATTGTTCTTCAGCAAAACTGAAACTAACAGGAAAGCAAAGCTTTGCACTGGGGAGGGAGGGGTGCTCCAACATTTAAAGGGACAGGACATCACATTTCCCCACCCTATTTTAAAAAACTTCCCTAATGTATGTACATTATCATTTATGTGGTTAACATGAAACACCTTAAAGACTTAACAGTGAGCTTCACTGACCTGTTGCTCATCTGTCCAACTTCCTTTTCAAAAATTTTGGAGTTTCTGCCCAGTGTTTCTTGATTTCAAGATGCTTTTCTTATCACCTTGATCTTAACCCAGTTCACCTTGAGCTTCTCAGTTCAAGATCTGGCAGAGAATGGTGGATACTTTCCTTCAATCACATACAAGGGTAAAACAACTGATTGTCCATGAAGGTGAACTTTCACCTGGAGTATCCCTTTGGGGACTAACTTTTCTCCAGTATAAGTCTTCAAAATCATGAAGGTGTCTTCCAGAGCAGGGGTTCTCAGCCTTTTTCTTTCTGAGGCCCCCCTACATGCTATAAAATCTCCATGGCGCACCTGTGCTACAACAGTTGTTTTTCTGCATATCCAGTAGATTAAAAGCTAGGTCTGGCATTAGGGTGTAGCAAGCAGGGCAATTTCCCGGGGCCCCACACCACAGGGGGCCCTGCAAAGGTAAATTACTTGGGCTTCGGCTTCAATCTGGGTAGTGGGGCTCAGGCTTATGCTTCAGCCGCAGACCCCAGTGAATCTAACACCAGCCCTGCTCTCTGGTTAATTTTGGCAGACCCCCTGAAACCTGCTCATGACCCCCCAGGGGGCCCCGGACCTCTTGTTGAGAACCACTGTTCCAGAGGAACTTGTGACAACATCTGGTGATAGGTAGATGCAGAACTCAGTGAGATGGCAGCTCCAGTATCAAGCTGCATTCTTGTAGGAACTCCCTCGATCAAGAATGTGACCAAGATAGCATCTTTTACTCCAGCTTCTGATAACAGATGTAGTGCTAGGTCTTGATCAGTGTCACAAGAACTCTTGTCTTTTTCTATATGATGAATTCCCGACTTCCATCCTTTCTTAGGTTCAGTCTCGATAGGTGTCTTCTTAGATGTATGGCTACTCTGTGTTGCTGGTCATTGAACTGTGTGACAGGTCACAGCAATGTGTCCTTTCTTTTTGCACTTCCTGAAGATAAGCTGGCATGCCCAGCATTCCTTCTCAGCACATGTGGTTTATGCATAACAGCCACACAGAAGTTCCTTAAGTTCCCGTGGTCCTTTGTCTCGCCAGTGCAGGAGGGGAACTTCTTGATTCACATTAAATTTCAGCAAATCCTTCGCTGCGGTCTCCATGACAATTGCTATCTCAACAGCCTTTTTGCATGTGAAAGGGCTGATAAAGTCAGTAACTTTTTCCAGATCTGGTCATTGCATAATCCAGAGACAGATTGGTCATGTGGGCGTCACTTAATATTTGTTGGAACTGACAGTGTTCTGACAACATCCTGAGAGCAGCAATAAATTGTACTTCTGACTCTCCACTTCTCTGATGTAACTGATGGAACCAATATTATTCTGCTTCATCAGTGGGGTAGGAAAAAATATTCCTGCATTGTTGCAGGAATTGTGGCAGACGTGGCAGTTCAGGGCATGGTTGGAGACAGTAGGTCACACAGCAGTCCATATGCCTTTGAACCCATCATTGTCAGCAAGATTGAAACTCTTTGTGTGTCTGAAATGGAGTTGCAAGCAAGAAATTGCTCAAAACGTTCAAGGTACGCTACCCATGATTTCTGGTTTTCATCAAACTCACCAATATTGCCCACAAAAAGTTGCCATTTCTCTGCTCTCCTGTTGGACTTCACATTTCCTGAAGGTCTTCTTTCCCACAGTGAAACTTTTTTTTCCTTTTTACTGTGCACTAGCTGCACTTAGTCTGCCTCTTCTGGCTCTGTCTACACTGCAGAATGCAGAATTCTTCCTGTGGTTGCACTTGGGCTCCCTCTCTGCTTGCTTCTGCCTCACTGCTTTGTTTTCACAACTCCAGCAGTAATTGCAGAACCCTTTATCTTTTGTTCAGTTTTATTTGCCTACTTCTCCCTCTCTAGCTAGTTGGCTCTCACAGTCCCAGCAGCAAAAAGCAGCAGATTGTCACCTTGTGCCTCTGAGTCTAGATGAACTTTTTTCCTTTTGATGATGATGTTGATGATAATGATTGTCTTCTTCAGGCAAAGGGAGCACTAGACACTCATGGGATAAAAATTCCTCATCACTAATATGTTCTATTAGAACCCAGCACAGAAGGAGATAGACACAATGGGAGCTGATAAAAGCATAGCTGACTGATGTGATGGTAGCTTTATTGTTCAGCAGGAAAACTGAAACTAACACAAAAGTGAGGCTTTGCACTGGGGGTGGGGGGGTATGCTCAAACATTTAAAGGGCCAGGACATCACAGTTGCACCCTGCAAATGGTGGCTTCCTCTGTCCAGCTCTACTTAGAGCACTTAATTTCAACAACTGTTAGTCATACTCTCCAATGCTGTATTGGTCCCATTGATTCCCAACATTCTGTTCACTTTTTTGACTGCTGCTACACATTGAGCGGATGTTTTGAGAGAACTATCCACGAAGACTCCAAGATCTCTTTTTTGAGTGGTAACAGCTAATTTAGAATTTATCATTTTACATGTATAGTTGGGCTTATGTTTTCTAATGTGGATTACTTTGCATTCATAACATTAAATTTCATCTGCCATTTTGATGTCCAGTCATCCAGTTTTATGATATCCCTTTGTAACTCTTCTCAGTCTGCTTTGGACTTAAGTATCTTGAGTAATTTTGTATCATCTGCAAATTTTGCCACCTCACTGTACACTACTTTTTCCAGATCATTTATGAATATGTTTGAACAGCACTGGATCCAGTACAGATCCCTTGATGACCACTATTTACCTTTCTCCATTCTTAAAACTGACCATTAATTCCTACCCTTTGTTTCCCGTCTTTTAACCAGTTACTGATCCATGAGAGGACCTTCCCTCTTATCCCATAATGGCTTACTTTACTTAAGAGCCTTTGGTGAGGGACCTTGTCAAAGGCTTTCTGAAAGTCCAAGTACGCTATATCCACTGGAGAACCCTTGTTCATATAGTTGTTGACCCCTTCAAAGAATTCTAATAGATTGGTGAGGCATGATTTTCCTTGACAAAAGCCATGAAACAAACCTTGTTTTAGTTTTGGATTTTTTGGATCAGTACATATATCTTCTCCCTTCTGCACTCCAAACTCTTTGCAAAACTCTCTGTAGTGCTGCAGATTTATCCCGTACTCTAACTCTTCAGTAAAACCCAGCTGAAAACTTCAAATAAAAAGCAGATTCTCCTCTCTCCCCATCACCTTTCCATAGGCCCAGTCACATCTGAGGTCCTTTCCTTTCTTTCAACTCTGAAATATTTCAAGAATTTGACATTCCCTTATTTCATGCTACATCAAAAAAAAATTGAGAAAACCTACATAATATGCTTTAAAAAAAATCTGTGTTTATCCAACATCTCCTAAACCGTCCGATTTGCCTGCTGTATGTTCCGACAGACTCCATAGTTGATGTGATGTTACAAGCATGCGCATGCTAGGCATCACTTGGAGTCAGTGATTTGGACTTCGGGGACCTGAAAAAATAAAATATATCAGTTTTAAACGTTAATTTATATGCTGACGACTCTAAATCTAACTATGGGGAATTCACCATATAATTCTATAGCTAATGAAACTTTCTTAATTATGCTGTATTTGCAAATCATCTTTAAATAATACTGATATCTGATGCTAAAAAGTCAGGATTTGTGGTTTGGGGGAAAAAGAATCATAATTTATTTTAATAAGTTTTTACATTCAAGTATCATTTAATTTCTTTTCTTTTTTAAACTTTATAGATTGCCTCTTAGTTCATGGGATACAAAGTCTAAAAAACCATGTAACTGTACCAAATCTCAGTGTTTGAAATTGTAAGTAACTAACCAACTAGCATTTATTATGAAATATGAGCTAAGTTTATTTTGGAAAAGGCAAAGCTTAGAAAACACGAAATAGAATGCATGCATGTCCCAAAATACACAATTAGTATGTTGGGTTAAAACCAGAGAGGGTCAGATCCTTAGTGGATGTAAATTAGTGTAACCCCATTGTGGTCATTATAGCTAGGCCTGTTTACACCACCCGAGGATCTGGCCCAGAGGTGTACATGACTACATATGGTCCAGAGTTTTGAAGAATAAAACCTGAAACTAAATAATATTGATTATAATATGTGGCAAAAACATTATGAAATTGTATCAACTTCTGTATACTTGAGGCTCACTTCTCTCCATGTATATATATACATCAGGAACAGTCAGCATGGATTCACCAAGGGAAGGTCATGCCTGACTAATCTAATCGCCTTCCATGATGAGATTACTGGTTCTGTGGATGAAGGGAAAGCAGTGGATGTATTGTTTCTTGACTTTAGCAAAGGTTTTGGCACGGTCTCCCACAGTATTCTTGTCAGCAAGTTAAAGAAGTATGGGCTGGATGAATGCACTATAAGGTGGGTAGAAAGTTGGCTAGATTGTCGGGCTCAACGGGTAGTGATCAATGGCTCCATGTCTAGTTGGCAGCCGGTGTCAAGTGGAGTGCCCCAGGGGTCGGTCCTGGGGCCGGTTTTGTTCAATATCTTCATAAATGATCTGGAGGGTGGTGTGGATTGCACTCTCAGCAAATTTGCGGATGATACTAAACTGGGAGGAGTGGTAGATACACTGGAGGGCAGGGATAGGATACAGAGGGACCCAGACAAATTGGAGGATTGGGCCAAAAGAAATCTGATGAGGTTCAACAAGGATAAGTGCAGGGTCCTGCACTTAGGATGGAAGAACCCAATGCACAGCTACAGACTAGGGACCGAATGGCTAGGCAGCAGTTCTGCGGAAAAGGACCTAGGGGTGACAGTGGACAAGAAGCTGGATATGAGTCAACAGTGTGCCCTTGTTGCCAAGAAGGCCAATGGCATTTTGGGATGTATAAGTAGGGGCATAGCCAGCAGATCGAGAGACGTGATCGTTCCCCTCTATTCGACATTGGTGAGGCCCCATCTGGAGTACTGTGTCCAGTTTTGGGCCCCACACTACAAGAAGGATGTGGAAAAATTGGAGAGAGTCCAGTGAAGGGCAACAAAAATGATTAGGGGTCTGGAACACATGACTTATGAGGAGAGGCTGAGGGAACTGGGATTGTTTAGTCTGAAGAAGAGAGGAATGAGGGGGGATTTGATAGCTGCTTTCAACTACCTGAGAGGTGGTTCCAAAGAGGATGGTTCTAGACTGTTCTCAGTGGTAGAAGATGACAGGACAAGGAGTAATGGTCTCAAGTTGCAGTGTGGGAGGTTTAGGTTGGATATTAGGAAAAATTTTCACTAAGAGGGTGGTGAAAGACTGGAATGCGTTACGTAGGGAGGTGGTAGAATCTCCTTCCTTAGAAGTTTTTAAGGTCAGGCTTGACAAAGCCCTGGCTGGGATGATTTAATTGGGGATTGGTCCTGCTTTGAGCAGGGGGTTGGACTAGATGACCTCCTGAGGTCCCTTCTAACCCTGATATTCTATGATTCTATGATATATATATAGAGAGAGAGATATACAGATGCTGATAGAATTTCATTATGTCATTATGGTTTTGGCATAGATTATAAAATGTGTGAGAGAGAAGTAAGCATCAGATATAGTGTGTGTGTGAGACATATATGTTTCTTGTTTGGTTACCAGAAATTCTTTCTTGAAAAAGGAGAATGATGAAAAATTCTAAATTTGTATATATATTTGCTTTGTTAAACACAGATATTGCGATTGCTTTGCCAATGGTGATTTTTGCAACAACTGCAACTGTAATAATTGTTACAACAATCCATTTCATGAAACTGAGCGGTTTAAAGCTATTAAGGTAATAAAAGTATAATATGTATCTAGTTCAGACAGGAAAAAATATACAAGTGTTTTTGTTGGTTTTGGTTCGGCTTCAAAAATTCTGTAATTTAAAATAATCCGATTTAAAACCTAGATAGAGTAAGTGGCGTATAGTCCGTATATTGTTTTTAAATAAAAAAAAGTCATTGCAGTTAAAAATTTTCATTCACTTCATAGGACTTTTGACCCTTTTGGATCATAATCAGCATTATTTTAGCTGAACTGTGAGGGATGTCCTTGAAAAAATTGGAGGGAAGTGGAGCATATCAGAATTTAATTTAAGAAAAGATTTTCACTTGGAAGAAAAAATGTGTAATGTCTCAAAATCAAACAGAAGAAACTGATATCCAAGTTGCTATCCGGTCTGACAGACCTCAACATGAGAGGAATGGGCATTTCACAGGGCCCTTTTGTTACTCTTTCTGTATGACTCATGCAGTAATATAAAGGCTCTTTAATGGCAGCTATATTGAACCTGCTGTCTTGGAAGGAAGATCACCTCCATATTTGGAGCCTTTGATTAACCTTTGAGGGGAATAAAAGAGTGAAAAAATAGAGGGCTAATTGCTATGCAAGAAGCAATATAGTATATCTGTCTCGGCTGTTACGACAGAATTATATTATCTAGCTAATTTTTGTAAAATTTGAACATAAAAGAAATCTATTTTCCAAAGGTAGGTGCGTTGTAATAACTCTGTATTACTTGGTCTGTGCTCCTAGACTGCAACTGTCAGGAATTCCCCAATATAGTTCTAAGCACTGTGAATAGTGGTAGTAGCTGATGCTGATCTCATCAGACTGAGAGTTTTGTCACATCTGATCACACAAAACCATGGCACTTCATTGCATCATACCCTTGGATTTCTTTCTGTGTCAGCATGGCTCTTTGGATGGTAAAGCTGGAGAGGTTTGGACTCTCCAAGCAGGTGCCTGAAGTTCTCCTTGCTACTTCAGATTGCATCCTGGAGAGTATATTTGGGAGAGTATATTTGGTTACTGCAGGAATGAAAGTAAGTGTAGGGACTTACCGGTAAGGGGCTGGGCTGGGGCCGGCTCTGGCTCCCGGAAGGGGCGGGGCTGAGGGGGGTCAGAGCCAGCCCCGGCGCATCCTGTACCGGCAAGTGCCTCCTTCCCCCTCCCTGCGGTAACAGCGGCAGCTGGGGGCTCTGGCAGCGGTTTAAAGGGCCTGGGGTGGTAGCAGCGGCCGGAGCCCTGGGCCCTTTAAATCATCCCCAGAGCCCCGCCGCCGCTTCCCCAGGGCTCCAGTAGCAGGGCTCCGGGGACGGGGCTCCAGCCGCCACTGCTGCCCCGGACCCTTTAAATTGTCCCCAGAGCCTGCCGGAGCCCTGGGGAAGCGGCGGTGGGGCTCCAGGGACGATTTAAAGGGCCCAGGACTCAGCCGCTGCTACCGCCCTGGGCCCTTTAAATCTCCACTGGGAGCCGCAGGCCCTTTAAATTGCACCCAGGGAAGCCAATCCACCCTGGTGCGGCGCACCAGCTCTTGCCGGTACGCCATACCAGGGCGTACCGGCTTACTTTCACCTCTGGGTCCTGTTTCAGTTGTGTGTATCACCACGCTGAAGGCAGACCAGTTTCTCTGCTGTCCCTTTTCCTCCGATTCATGAGGGGCTTGTTACATTTAAAGTCTGCCTTTTAGAAGTCCTTGGTGTCATGAAATCTTAAGGCCTGATTGAAAACCCATTGAAGTCAACTGAAAGACTCCCATTGTCTTCAACAAAAGGGCTTTAGATCAGACCCTTAGTATGATATTTATAAATCTGATGAAACCTCCTCAGATAAATACCAGTGACTTCAAGTTTCTTACATGGAATGTTATATTTCTGGTGACAGTGGCTTCAGTTTGCACAATGAGTGAGCTTTAGCATTTCATGATTGAGCCATATTATATTAAGATTATTTAAGAATGATGTGCCATGTACCAGACTAATCTTAAGTGAGCTGGAGAGTAGGAGTCACTAGAGTTTACCATAAGAGGGACAGCACATGGTACCCTTGGCTGAGCCCTGTCAGCTCAGAATTTTGAGTTACAGGAATTCCCACTTACTTTACACTAGATATCCAGACTCAGAGGTGTGGGTCTATTGCACATACCTCAGAGAATAAGAATTACATGTAAGTACTTTTTTTTTCATAAGCACAGTTGATCTTGTATTTTACATAAGGAAAATTTCTGTGAATGTCTCACATGCCAATGCTTTTTGTTCTAGGCTTGTCTTGATAGAAACCCAGAAGCTTTCCTACCAAAGATTGGGAAAGGGAAACTGGGGGATATTAAACCTCGCCACAACAA
This sequence comes from Eretmochelys imbricata, assembly GCF_965152235.1. Taxonomy (NCBI): domain Eukaryota; kingdom Metazoa; phylum Chordata; order Testudines; family Cheloniidae; genus Eretmochelys; species Eretmochelys imbricata. Next base: position 20,197,246 of record NC_135577.1, read on the forward strand.
AGGATGTAATTGCAAGCGCTCAGGGTGCCTTAAGAATTATTGTGAGTGCTTTGAGGTTAGTCAAGTGAACTTTCCTAGCATTAATCGTGTTCTTAATGAAAATGGATATGTTCTGATCCAGCTGTTTTTGCATAAATAATGTTAGACACTAAAAATAAATATTTGTCTTTCCCCCCCTCAGATTGTTCGTTCTAAATCTTATTCACCTTAGGGGAACAGATCCTTTTCCCTGATCTGGCTGTGGGTCACCAGCTAAGAATTTCCCTATGGGGGTGGAGGAGCTCTCAGCAGGCTCCTATGCCAACTGCACTCCTTGCTCCAGTGTAGGGGATGGGGAAAGGCTGTGTTGGGAGGAGCAAAGCACAACTACGCTCCACCAGTTCTCAGTTGTTGTGTGGTCCCTGAAGGGCCTTGCCCCACCCCTGATCCAAAAGCATTTGAAGGCAGAGGACAGTTTCCCATTGGCTTCATTGGACTTTTGGATCAGGCCCCAAGTGCAGATTTTTCCTGTCCGTGTGGAAGAGTGGCTCAGTTGCTTCTGTGTCATTGTCCTCCCATCTGATCCAGCAAAGTCCTCCACATGTCTGGAGTCCATGCTGTGGGAGCTGAAGGAGACTAGGCAGGCTAGAGGGAAGGAGTGGGTGGGCCATGTGCAGGGTTCGAGGCATACACATCCCAATCATTCCCCTCTGTGGCCCCACAGAGAATACTTGGAAAAGCTGATAATAGCCCCTTGCTCTGCTGACTTTTCTCTAGTCTCCCTCTGGGAGTCTCCAGGACTAGAACAGTCAGGGTGAGTCTGTGGTAGCATGGCTCCAATAGATACTCTTATGTATGTTTAGTAATTTATGATTTTAGTGTTTGTTTAAATCAAAGTATTTTGTTTTTTCCAGGCGAAAATTATGTGTTCCTCTATTTGCAAATGCATTGGTTGCAAAAATTATGAAGAAAGCCCAGATCGAAAAACACTAATGAACATGCCAAACTACACAGAGATTAGAAATAATGAAGGAAACATCCTTGTTTCAACATCTACATTTGATACGTTATCAAAATCTAGACGAGACAGGTGAATATTTGGCATTAACAAAATGAAGTCCATCTATCTGTCCATGTTATTCTAGATTTTTCTGAAGTGCCCATCACTGCGTTATCTAAAAAATAGTGACTAATATTGACTAATGGTTTGTATAACAGATATCTGTGGATCCACACATAATTTTGGATTTATAGGCTTAGAAAGATAATTTAAGACAAACCCGTTAGGAATACACTGTGCATCATTTAGGGTTTATAAATATTACACCTACTTACCGAACTGCAATTACTTTTTTACTGATTGAGGACCTGATCCTTCCCCCACTCTTCTCTCTTCCCCGTCCCACTCATTTTTAGCATCCCTTCTCCCTTATTTGTCTTTCGATTTAGCTAATCCCCTCTTAACAAAATCGTGGCCAAATAATTTTTTTAAAATGTCATTTACACAATGTTTGCAGGTGATCACATTGTTCACCCTGCTTGTATGTTATACCCCTTTCTCCTCTACTTGTTGTCTGTCTTGCCCATGTAGATTGTACGCTATATGGGACAGGGACTGTCTACTACTCTTAACAGTGCCCAGCCCAACAGGACCCCATTCTTTTGTGGACCCTAGGGACCATCCTAATAAACATAATAAAACTTAATAAGGATCCAAAGCCCATTGAAATCTATAGGAGTCTCTCCATTGACTTCAATGGACCTTGCATCAGGCCCAGAAGCTTCTATGCAAGATGAATTTTTCACTGCATCAACCACGGCTTTTTGTTTTTTAACCTTCATATATAATTTTTAAAAAATCATATTATTAATTCTGTTTTAAAAACTGACTGGTGACTTATTTTGATTAATTTAAATAGTTTTTGTAGGCTTGCTGTTTGTGCATGTACTTGTGAGGTTGGTTAATTAGTTAGTTAGTACTAAGTCCTGCCATTACTTGCTTGAGTCATGCTGCAGGGGGAGTGGAATGATGGCAACCATATGGGGGTTACAAGAGTCATCCTGTTGACTTGAAGCAAGATGGCTCTGAGTGCCAGGAGAGGACACTCACTGCCTTTTGCTTAAAAATGAGCAGAGTATGTTTCCAGCTAATGTGTGTTGCTTCCTGGAACAAATACCATGGTGCCTGACTAGGCCTCTTAAATGGTAGACCATGTTCCTTGACTGCAAAGGTGGGAATCTGACTGTTTCTTACAAAAGAGGAAAGAAATTCATTGCACCATCTTTCCCAACTTGTACTATGTATGCAGCACTTGGATGCACTTATCCCTTAGTGTGAACACTATCTTACATAAAAGGAAAAGGAGTACTTGTGGCACCTTAGAGACTAACCAATTTATTTGAGCATAAGCTTTCGTGAGCTACAGCTCACTTGCATCCGATGAAGTGAGCTGTAGCTCACAGAAGCGTATGCTCAGATAAATTTGTTAGTCTCTAAGGTGCCACAAGTACTCCTTTTCTTTTTGCGAATACAGACTAACACGGCTGCTACTCTGAAAACTATCTTACATGTGATTAATTAGGAGGATTCAGATGCAGCTTGTTGGCTTCTAGAGCTGTTACAAGTAGAGGACTAAGATGTCCCACAGGAATATGCTATCTAGTAACTATGCAACTACCATGACTCAGCACTATGTATTTTCAGTTTCAGTAAGTTTAGTAGAGTGTAATTTGCCTTTCATATATTGAGTGTTTACTATTCAAGTATTTTATATTGTGTTTTTTTTCCTGACAGGCAACCTACTACATGTATATCCTGGGAAGTGGTTGAAGCAACGTGTGCTTGTCTCCTGGCACAAGCTGAAGAGGCAGAAAAAGAAGCTTACTCTCTTTGTCTAGCAGAACAAATGATCTTGGAAGAGTTTGGGAGATGCTTATCACAAATTCTACATTCAGAATTTAAGTCCAAAGGGCTGACAGTTGAGTAATGTACAATGTATTCTAAAACTAATGAGTGTTCACTTTATTGCGCATCACTGTATTCTGAGTACTATTATTACTCAGTGGGCTGATTTTGATCTCACACTGACGTAACTCCATTGACTTTAACTCAGTTGATTCTGAATTACAGGGTTTAAGTGAGATCAGAATCAGGACCAAAACATTTCAGAGTCACCTAGAATATTTTACTTATGTTAAAGAATTTTCCATAAAACAACATCATTGCTTTGGGCCAGATTCTGAAGTCTTTACCCAAACAAAACTGCCATTGAAATCCAAATAATTTACATGGTTTTGAGGGGAGTTTACCTAAGTAAGGTATCGAAGTCAATGATTTTAGGATTAAGCCCCAAAAGAGGCCTATTTTAGGATTTAGGATTAGGCCCCTTTTAGTACTATGAAAGTACTTATTAAAATCAGAAGAGTAGAGAGCTACTTATTTACTTGTAATATACATCTTTTGGTGTTTTCTCTACTTTTCCAGTTTGGGGAAAAAATTAAATATTAAACCCAAGATTTTTAGATATGGCCTTCATTTTTGCAGTTGCAATTTTGCTCCCTCAAATCGGGTAGTTAGATGTGAATGATTGATATTTATATATGCAGTTCACTACGGGTGCCCAAAAACACCTGCAGAAATTGGAGATTCGATGGAGGTGCAGCTGAAAATCAAGGCCTCAAAGTTTTCTCTAGACCCTATCCCCACACCTGCTCTTCCAATTATAATAAGTAGAGCTGCACTACTTTGAAAGGGATTAAACATTCACTGCCCATTTTTGTGGGAGTTTTGTGAATATTTGGTTTGGGTCCATATATACTGTATCTGTCAATATTCAGTCTACCTGCAGATAACTGTATTTTGAAGGTGTTCACATTTTTGCATCCTCACTTAGGTCCATCTTTATTCACACAATAAATATTTAATCAATTTATTTCCAAGTTTTATATGTTATCACAAATACTAATGTTCTAAAAACACTTCTACACTGCTCTATACTGGAGTTTGATATGACAGAGCAGTGTTTTTATTTCATTTGTTTTTTCCTATTTCTTATAGTATTCTTCCACTATGTCCTTGGTCCAGCAAAGCATTTAAATACGGGCTTAAATTTAATCACCTGGGTAATCCCATCACCTTCAACAAGGACTATTCACATGAATAAAATTAAGCAAGTTAAGTGCTTTGCTAGATGGAAGCCTAAATCTTCTTTCCAGGTATTTCAAATGTCATTGTTTTTATTTAATATAACTTTGTTGTGAACCATATGTATAAAAAAGCAAATAAAACATAAGAGGTAGTGTATGCTTCAGAACTTATTTATGACAATCAATAGCTCCTACTGCATATAGGTAATTTACATGCTACAGCATTCTGTATTTTGAGCAATTTCTAGAATCAGTGTTTGAAATTAACATCTTAATAGCTTAATTTATCACAGGGTTTGTCTACACAGCTTGATAATGCATGCTAGAGGGTTGTGAATTCTAAAGCACACCACATGCTGCACACTAACTGGCCCACATAGACTCTGCTGGTGTACACTAAATGTTTCCTACTGCACGTTAACATAGTTACTGATTCCATAGCTCTACGGTAACATGCACTAGGGAGCATTTAGTGTGCGCTACCAGGGTCTACAGAGGTCAGTTAGTACACAGCATGTTAGTGCTCTTTAAAATTCGCACCCCATTAGTGGGCATTGCTGCGCCATGTAGACAAACCCTCAGAAGCAAAAATTCTTCAAAAAGACTTTCTTAGGATGCTTGTTTTTGCATCATATCCTGTTGCACTGCACTAATAGGATATTTCACTGCAGTATTGTACAGTAGAGTTCCAGTCCATCCTTTATCATTCTATATACAGATACTGGATATTGAGCCTAATTCTCCTCTCACGTGAATCAATGTAACTCCACTGACTTCAATGGATTTACACTGGTGAATCTGAGAACAGAATTTAATCTATTTTATTTAGACATAAAGCATTTATCAAATCATGCAAATATTTTAAATGTGCAAATATTTAGAGTTTTGAAATATCAGCAATTACACTAGCAACATGAAAACTACAGTAATTAATACTTAGATACTTAATTTCATAAACTGATCATCGGCTGAGGACATGAAGGCATTCCCTCCATGGTATAGTATTGCACCTTTATTATGATTAAGCTTCAACAACATGGGGATTTTACACTTTCTTCTGAAACTTATAGTGTTGGCAACTGTAGAGAAAAAGGTACCAGACTAGTTGAAACTTTGGCCTGGTCTGACAATTTCTATTACTATAATAAAAAGAAAAGAAGTACTTGTGGCACCTTAAAGACTAACCAATTTATTTGAGCATGAGCTTTTGTGAGCTACAGCTCACTTCATCGGATGCATTCAGTGGAAAATTCCACTGAATGCATCCAATGAAGTGAGCTGTAGCTCACAAAAGCTTATGCTCAAATAAATTGGTTAGTCTCTAAGGTGCCACAAGTCCTCCTTTTCTTTTTGCGAATACAGACTAATACGGCTGCTACTCTGAAACCTGTTACTATAATGTCTTTCTTCCTGTCTGCAGGCTTTCCTTATTCAGCAAGTTAAGCAGACTTCTCAATGCATTTAGGTATTTAACGTTGAATATCATGTATTTCAAATAAATGCTGAAATCTCATTTTCACAAAAACCACACAAATATCCAAACACAATGTATTCCTATGACAAACGCTGTGTTAAGTCCACTCCTCACAAAAATAACAGAGGTTCCCTCCCTCTGCTCTGAACTTTAAATTACTTTTAAAAGGACATTATAATATACTATTTAATTTAAGTGTATTTCCTGAATCATTTATTCATGATCCTGCATATAATTTATTTTTAAAACTTTGAATGTCTTTTATTTAATTCCTCTCTCTGTCTCCCTCATATAGATGTTGTCCTGATAGAGTTTCTTTTTATGCTATGCAATGTTCAGTTTAATTTCCTTACATTACAGCAGGCCTGTTTGCTGCCATTTTTCAGTAAAATAAATTCTGTTCTTCCGAATGATTAGTGGGATTAAGAATGGCACTAATTAGAATGCAGGCTATATCTGCATTACACAGTATTATACCCTGGAGAGGGATGGTCTTATGACTAAGGCACTGAACTGGAGGTACTGAACTCAGGAAACCTGGGTTCAATTCCCAGTTCTGCCACACCCTTCTTTTGTGGCTTTATTAATCTTTCTGGCCCTGCGTGGGCAGGGGGAGTAAGACGGGACCTTACACGCTCCACTGCTCAGGTACTCAGTCATCACCCCAACGGCCGATTACCACGCCTCTCTGCGGGGCTCTGCTCTGGCCCACACCACCAGCCACCTTGCTGGCTGCTTGCCACACCACACCACCAACCACCCTGCTGGCCACTTGCTGCGCCTCTCCACCAGCCACCCACTCACCAAGATGTCTTCAGGGCCCCCCACTTAACACAGCTCTCAGTGATTTCAGCTGTTAGTGGGGGAGCCCCACTGCTGGCACACACTGGGCAGTCTCTTGCAATAGAGACACTATCCCAAAGTAGCTCTGCAGCATATAATAATACTCTCAATTGAATCTCAATTAGCTCTTTTATACCATGGAGAAAGAAATAGTCAAATGGTGTCTAGAACCCTTAAACAGGGCCCACACCACAAGTACCTGTCCCCCACCCTCTCTCAACTCATTGGGCTTTGGAACCCATGTCCCCTGCCTATCGAGTGCCGTTCAGTTGAGGGTGAATCCCTCCAGCGGGGTATGCCAGGTGCAGTTCTGCTGCCCTCGGTTCACACAACAAGGATAACAATGCTTTATTACTCCTGCCCCTATAACAAGGAGACTGGGGATCCAACATCAGCCACAAGTGATCATTTGGGCAAGCAATCGCATCATGCTGAGCACCTAGGGAGGGTGGTTGTGTCCATGCAAACAAGATGAGCTCCTGAAGTCTTTTTCCACACAGCTCACCACTAGATGTCAGGGGAGAGCTCATTCAAACTCTGCTTACATCCTCCCCCCAGCCAAGAATTTGCCATCCTGACAAATCACACTCGATATTATACCAAATTCATTAGTTTCCCCCAAAGGGCCTCAGGAAACCCACTATGGCTTCCACAGTCCTGTGAACTAAGTGTATTGGTTCTTCACTAGCCACCCAAGGTGCATCATGAGTTAACCGGCTTACCGGCCTCATAACCCTGTCCCACCTATTGAGAGTGGGCATTGCAGGGACAGTGGGAGACATCTTCTTGGGCAAGGGATGGTGAGGGTTCTTTTGAGGATCCCTTAGCTACTGGCATAGGCCTCTGCATCTCTGATTCTAGTAGTGGAAGGTCCAAGGCATCCAGGACACCTTCCACCTGTATGTTTCCACTGTCCAATAACCTAGATGTGTCATCGCAGGGCAATCTAATTGGTGGCATGGGTGTGCCAGCAAAGGGCCTAAATACTTCCTCCATGGGGTTTAGGGCTGAAAAAGTGGTGCTCTCCCTTGATTCAGCTGATTGAGACTGAAATCTCATCTCCATTTTAGGATACACCACGGTCGTGTCTTCCTCCTCAGACTCACTCTCAGATGTGCTGAGTAGGGGTAGGTTATCCACAGGGGGCCCACTGTCCATGTAGGATGATGGCTTTGGTCTAGCACGTTTGTTCTGCCCAGTTGCCATGTTGTGGTCCACTTTGTAATGGGTGCCTACCAACTCCCCCACAGGGAGTAAAAGGTTTCTATGTACTGTCTTTATTTGCCATGGCCCCACTTCAGGTTTGATCTTGTAGACCGGCAGATCAACCAGTTTTTCCACCACCAAGTAAGGTATTGCTTTCCATCTGTTGGCTATCTTGTGTTTGCCAGCAATACCCAAATTTCGCAGCAGAACCCTATCCTCCAGCTGGAGCGCCTGTGAACACACCCTAGCATCATACCGATGCTTGTTAACGGTCTGAGTTTTTCTGAGCTGCAGACATAGCTAAGCAATAAGCATCCCGCAGCTTTTCTCTTAGTTGGGATACATATTGTTGATGAATCTCATAGCTGTCTCCATCCTGATGTGCCAAAGCACAAGTCTATGAGTAATCTTGGTTCTCGCCCAAACATCAAGAGATATGGGGTGACTCCATAGCATCGTTCTTTGTGGTGTTGTAGGCATGCACCAAAAACGCAACATGCTGGCTCCAGGTTGCCTTCTGCTCTGGCCGTAAAGTCCCCAACATATCTAACAGAGTTCAATTAAAACTCTCTGGCTGAGGATGACCTTGAGGTGATAAGGCGTTGTCCTAGACTTTTTAATTCCTGCTATCCTCAGCACCTTCTTCCGAAGGTGACTCTCAAAGTCCTGCCCTTGATTGGAGTGCATCCGAGCTGGGAACCCATACACTGAAAAATATTTCTCCCACAGCACTTGAGCGACGGTGGTGACCCTCTGGTCACGTGTGGGATATGCCTGTGCATACCGTGTAAAATGGTCAGTCACTACTAAAATATTCTGGAAATTCCTCTTGTCCACTTTTAAAGACAAGAAGTCAATGCATACCAGCTCCAAAGGTTTTCTGCTGGTAATATTCTTCAGATATGCAGCTCTTGTGGGCAGAATTTTCCATTGAACACATTGAGCGCACGTCTCACATTTCCTATGAAAATCTTCCGCCATCTGGGGCCAATAGAACCTACCACAAATAAGTTCCAGGGTCCTCTCCATTCCTAAATGTCCAAAGTCATCACGCAGGCCCCTCATGGCCAGGGCTCTGTACTCTTTTGGTAGCACTAATTGCGTTCATTGCTGTTGTAAAGGGTCAGTGGTAATTCGATGCAGCACTCCCTGAATCAGTTTTAGTTTGGTCCATTCTCTCAATAGTAGTTTACCCTTAGGGGTAAGTGGGATAATCACAGTGGGGCTTCACCCCTCCCTTTTGCCAAGTAGTGTATCACAAATTTCAATATTTTACAGCTGGGCTTCTTGCCAGTTAGCCACATTGAGCATGGGCAACGGAGATTGGTCCAACACAGTATAATTCACTGAGGCAGATGGCATGCTTTCAGAGGGCAGACCCAGAGCTTCTGTAACACACCCATGAAGACTCTTATGGGCCTCTGACTCTCACACGGATCTCCTTCAGCTGGCTGCTCTACTATCGCTAATGCCCCTTTCACACCTCTCATCCCACTGTGGTCCAAATGGTTCTAAGGGGCCATAATGTCTCTGCTTGGGAGCCTTTGGGGACCTCCCCTTATTCTTGGTCTTAGATTTGTTCTTGGTGGACTGGTACCCCTGAGTAAGATCATTCAGGGGTTTTACAATGGTAGCATAGTTCTTTACAAATCTGCAGTAGTAGCCACTAAATCTAAGGAAGGTCTTGAGTTCTCTGTAATTACTTGGACGTGGCCATGTAGTGAGGGCATCTATTTTGTCAGGATCAGTACTCACACTCTCTTGAGACACAATGTGACCCATGTACTTCATCGAGGTTCTGCAGAACTGGCATTTGTCAATTGAAAGCTTCAGACTATAAGCTTCCAACTGATCTAGAACTTTAAGAAATTTTTCTTCATGCTCCTCCAAGGTTCTTCCAAATACAATCAGGTCATCCAAATAAACTAACACTTGCAGTAAATTCATGTCTCCCACAACTTTCTCCATAAGACGCTAAAACATAGCAGGTGCTCCAGAAATCCCAATCGGTAGCAGTCTGGAGTAGTTAGTTTCCACAGTGCAATCGCCACACGCTTCTCCAATGACAGGGCAGCTCTCATTCTCATGTCCTTGTGCCAGAGTGCTGGGGTGAGCTCATCACACAGTCCCAGGAGTGTGGCTTTCCTCATCTGAAAGTTCTGCAGCCACTGCTCATCATCCCAGACACGCATGACGATGTGATCCCACCACTCAGTGCTTGTTTCCCGAGCTGTGGTCAGCACCTTTGTGAATGCCACAAGCAATCTTGTGTTGTAGCTACTACACGTAGCAAGATCAATGTTTAAGGAGTAACTCCACTGCCACTCATGATGTGTTAGTCAGAGCGAGCAGCATATTGGTCAACAGTGGAGGATCCATTCCTGCAGACCGAAGAGGCAGAGCGCACAGTACACAAACCATTGGAAGATTGCGCCAAATGCGGATGTAAGCACAGGGATTGCTGGGATGCGCAATGCATTATGGGGCATTGGGACAGGACCCAGGATGCCCATGACCCCCTCCACCTTCCCACAACTCTTAGCAGTAGAAGAGGAAGAGATCCTCTGTGGGATAGCTGCCCAGAATGCACTGCTCCAAATACCAATGCAAGTGCCACAAGTGTGAACATGGTATTGTGTAGGCAGCTGATAGTGTGAACACACAACAGCGGTTTCCCTTCAGCGCTCTCTGAGCAGCGATATAACTGCCAGTGATGTAACTGCCAGTGTAAACATACCCTTATATATGTATGTGCCTAGCACAACAGGGCCCCGATCTTGGTTTGGGCCTCCAAGCACTACTGTACTACAAATAATAGTAATACTGTTAGGATATTAGGCCCAGGAAGAGGAGTGTAGGGAACTTGCAAAACCAAAAAGCAGTCCTATGAGCATACCACAAAATAATGCTTTCATAAATCTTAATTATAATGTGGATATTTTGCATTCAGTATTATCCACTTCAGAGACAAATATGACTCAGTATTAAATTACTACAATCTGTGCTGATGTAGGAGTAACCCTGACACTGTCTCTTTGTGAGCCATTTTTGTTAGAGTAATTGCATTAGTAATAGCCGATTACGCAGCAATCTTATGTTCCTACAAAATTAAGGTAATTACTGTAGCTGGAAACACATCCCCCTGTATTCCATCCTAACAAGGAAACTGGTTAGAGGCAATGTAATGTTTCAGTGTCTATAAAAGAGATTCACTAAAGCGTAATTATATTATTGGAAGTGGGGAGGGGGAAGTCTTTACATTTGGAAAGAGCATGGAAACAAAATTACAGTTGGGGATGCAAATGTCTGTTCTGAATGTATGCAGAACAGGAGGCGTTTGTATTTAGGTGCTTGTCTCCAGCAATATAGAGGAAATGTCTTGGGAACATGTGAATGGAGTTCTGTATTTTGAAAAAGGTAGATGTATGTGTGTGAAATAGATTTAGTGTGACTTCCATAAATGTACATTCTTCTCTGAACTGAATTATCCAGAGCATCTTGGGTTCATTCATTTTAATACAGTAGTAAATGTGTCTGAACATTTAATTTAAGCAAACATTCAGAGTGTTACATTCAGCTCATAATTAGTCCATATTAATGTAATGTTGTATTTTAGCATTGACCTTTCTTTAGATTTCCTGATACCTGTACAGAGCTCTGGGCACCTCTCAGAACTTTAAACACAAGGTTAGCTATTTAAAAATTACCACGCAAAACCTTAGTTCATCATTTTTCCCAAGTACTATATTAACAGACTCTCGCAAGAGCTAAAGTCCAGTGATCTAAGACACCACCTAAATTGTCTTTCAGCTTTCAGCCCTCCAGTGCAATACCAGTGAGAAAATAGGAGCACTGCAGCATGCCTGTAAGATTAACAAATCCAGACTCTGTCAGACCAATGGGGAAGTGAATTCTATAGGGTCCCTCAGAGAAAACCTGTCACACTGCCTTCTGAGACTCCTGCTAGGTTAGTACAATTTACACAGCACCTCTCATTCAGGGCCAAGCACTAAGCCTAAAGTCACAATCTAGCCCTTATGTATTTTGATTTTTAAAAGACGGCAAATAATTTAACAGGCATGCACCTTGTCAGCAATTAAAATTAGAATTTCATTAATGTAATAAAGCAACAATTAATAAACTGCTCACCCACCACAAATACCCAGCTCCCCCAAAGCTACAGAAAACAAGTAACCAATAATGCTTCAAATAAAATATAAAACTTCCCTTTCCCCTTCACACAGCCTTCTCCCCAAAGGCCTGGGAGCAAAGGTGGGCCTTGCAGTATGTCCAGCAGATTAAAGGGTCGCTGTCAACTTGAAGTCTATTCAGTTTTAAAACATGAGTTAACAATAGTTTCAGATACTACCCTTGTCCCTGAAACTCACTACCAATCTATGTGGTTTTACAGTCATGCTTTCCTATTTGTTTTTCTCGTTGCTAAGTGAAAGTGCTGTTAAATGCAAAGTAAAGTGCAGAGAAGGAAAGATACACTACTGTTTTCCTCTGAACTCTTTCAGTTATAGTAATCTTAGATGTTACTTAACAATATAAACAACCCTCTCAGGAAGGGCACTCCACCATGTACTCTGAAACACAAGGTAGTCCTTCCCATCCTCAAGAAATCAACACTTGATGCTAGTGACCCTGGCTATTTTTCAGCAGGGACCATACAACATCAGTAGCCAGAGAATTGCACTGGTTTCCTACAGTTTACAGAAGGTCAAGTAGCTGTATGTTTTAAGTTGGAAAGTCCTAAGTGGCACAGACCCTGGCTACCTGAGGGGCCGCTTATTTTATATTGCCACAATGGATATCAGTAGAGGTGCTCAAGCTGGAGGTCCCTCAGTATAAATGAGAGGAAATCATGGCAGGACATTCTCCCTGAGGAGAGCTTGGCTATGAAATTCACTTCCCTCCTTGGTCCCTCGGAGTCTGAACAATCCAAGCTGTGCTGTAAAGTGCATCTTTTCTCACAGGCTTTCAGGGATGTTAGAGTTCATAGATGGAGGGGTTGGAGAACACAGGATGAGGTGGGTCAGGTCTTTGGATATTTCCATATCAACTGAGTTTCTTTGGTTTTTGTGTGAGACTATTAACTAGATATTTTGTGGATCATAACAGCATATTGAACATTTTTAGGATTTCAAATGCTGGGTCAGAGTCTCAAGTGATGTAAATCAGCAAGGCTCCATGGAAGTCAACAGATCTATGCTGATTTATACCAGCTGAGAATCTGGCCCACCAGAGTGTTTTAATATTTGGGAGATACCTGGAGTTCTGGATAAGCACCAGGAAAATCGAAAGAATAGAACTTTGAGATCTTTGGTGGAAGATGCTATAGAAATTCAAAGTCTGGTTATTATTTATTATTAATGCCTACAGCAAGGGAAATGGCACCACCGCAGTTATAAGAAACAAGAAGCTTCAGGAGCTTGGAGGATCACAATGTCCTTTATTTATAAAGAAATGACAGACCATAGTACCATATTTAAGTGCAAACCACCCTGGGGCAATTGAAAGTTGCCGGAAGCCTCCAGGAGAGTGTTTAAAGTTTTCACTGCAGAGGGCCATCTGGTGGCAAACACTTTGTTGCATTTGGCTCTGGACATGGCAAATGCTTCATCCAGAATTATGGTATCAGCTGTGACCATAAGGAGGGCCTTGTGGTTGCAAAACATAGAGGACTTACCTTCTGAGAGTCATTTTTGTTTTCAGAAAAGACGGATGAAACTCTAAATTTGTGGAAGGATCATGGGCTACTACTACTTGTTCCTTGGGAGTTTGTACCCCAACCACAAAGCGACGTCACTGAGTGGGTCCACAGGAGCAGCACCAATACCGCTCACAGAGGTTTTTCTGCCAGTCATCCTTTCCCGTGAGGCAGCAAGATTTTTCCAGGAAAGGTCAGAGATCTCAGAGCAGGAGGACTTCTGGGTCCAGTTTCAACCAGTTAGCGAATCCTTCTCCAGCAAGCACCCATTTTGCCTTGCCTGTCTAGGGCAGCATTCTAGTTGCATACCCGCCATCTCCGTCTCCTCAGTTTGGAGACTAGTTGTCTCACTTTTATGTACAGTTACTGCAGACAAATGAGTCCTAAGCGTCATGAGATCGGGTAATGCCATGCAATTCCTAGCCAACTCTTCTCACCACCTTCTAGCCCGTCTGTCTTCAAGGACCCTTCTTACAAGACATTGTTCCTGAAGCAGGTCCAGACTCTGCTTGTGCAGGAAGCTTTAGAGGAGGTTCCCCTACAGCAGTGGTTCTCAACCTATTTATAATTGTGGGCTGCATATGCAGCCCTCAGTGTGTTACATGGGCCACAGGTTGAGAACCGCAGCACCCACCTCACTAACACCCCCGCTGGGCAGCCAGGACCCGGACCCTGCCACACAGCACCAGGCAGCCGGAACCTGGAACCTGTGCGGGGCCAGGCAGCTGGGGCTGGGACCCTGCCACACACGAGGCCAGGCAGCTGGTGCCAGACCCAGACCCTGCCACACACTGGGCCAGGCAGCCAGGACCCGGGTTTTTTTTAGCACACAGATGGGCCACAGCTGTGTGCTAGTTGGGCTGTATGTTGAGAACCACTGCCCTACAGCATCGGGGAGAGAGGTTCTATTGCCTGTATTTCCTAGACCCCAAATCCAAAGGAGGAATGAGACCTATCCTCAATCTCTGTCACCTCAACAGATACATCAGATACATGAGGTTCCGTATGGTCACTGTAGACATTAGCCTTCCCACACTGAACCACAATAACTTGTGTGCTGCCCTTCCCAGGATGCTTCTTTTCATGTGGTGATTCTCCCAAGCCACAGGAGATTTCTGAGATTTGTCATGGTAAGCCACTGTGCTTCCCTTTGGCCTGTCCTTGGCATCTCACGCTTTTACAAAATGTGTGATGATAGTATCAGCATGCGTCAGAAAAAGAGGAATTCATGTTTCTTCTTCGAGGAGTGTCCCTGTGGGTGCTCCACTTTAGGTGAATCTGCATCCCTGCCCCTGTGATTGGAGAATTTCAGTATCAGTGCCTAGTTGAGTCGCACATGCACTTTCCCTATCTCACGCCGCTTCTGATGGTAACATAGCACTGTGTGACTAAACTGCCCTCAGTTCCTTCTTTACCACCCGTGGCTTAAGACAGAGCATCATCAATGCCTCCAAGTTTGCCTTAACTTAAGAATTAGATGTAGATTTAGTAGTTTTAGAACCTTTAGTAGTTTAGCTACCTTTCTCTTCCCCGTTTATCTTTCTTTATAGAAAAAAATTTTCTTCAATAAGTATCATTCCTTATTATACCCTTTAGCATAGTGTAGATACCCACCCTCAAGGGAGAACCTTTATTCTAAGGGGCATGCCTGGTTCCCCAGGTTTTAAACTCTGCCTTATTTGCCAGGAGTCAATCCTGATCTCCAATGACACTTGCACTATGTCTGCTGTCTTGATGAGACACATGTCCCACAAAAGTGCTCCCATTGCCACAATCTTAAGATCCGCTCCAAAAAAGTGAGGGATCTTAAATTAAAACTTCTTTTGATGGAGAAGTTTCTGCACCCAGCATCCAGTCCAGGATCATGGACTCTCCTGGGCACCGGTCTCCAGAGGCAGCATCTGAGAGACATTCCAGACCATCCTCTCCGAGGAAAGAGCACTCCACCAGAAAGGTGACAAAAAACAGCCTTCAACCTTTCCTCCCCAGGAATTAGCTAAAAAGAGATGATCCCCACCCATCAGACGCTATTGGTACTGATTACACTGAGGCAGATTACCTCTGAGGCAGCGGTGCCCTCTGGTACCATGGGTGCCATGTCAGCCAAAGACCCTAAGTGGGCAGGGTCAGAGAGAAACAGGAAAGAGAAGCATCCTGTGATGGGTTCGTTCACAGAGACCTACTTGGGACTGTCACCTGACGTCCTCAAATTACCTCTGAGCCCTGTTTTCCCTGCCATCTTGGGACTCCAGAACCCTGCCTTGTTGAGCCAGACATGCAAGCCTGCTGCAACACAGACTCAGGGTCTGAACCATGCCCACAAAGCTGCAGACTTAACTGAAAACAGCTTAAGAAGTACTCCTGTCTTCAGCCCCCAGACACCCAGTTCCCAATGGGAGCCAAACCCCAAAT
Organism: Eretmochelys imbricata; assembly: GCF_965152235.1. Lineage (NCBI taxonomy): Eukaryota > Metazoa > Chordata > Testudines > Cheloniidae > Eretmochelys > Eretmochelys imbricata. Next base: position 20,213,019 of record NC_135577.1, read on the forward strand.
AAATCCGTTTTACTCTGTATACAGCTTATACAGGGTAAACTCATAAATTGCCCACCCTCTCTAACACCAATAGAGAGATATGCACAGCTGTTTGGTCTCCCAGGTATTAATCATTTACTAATAAACAAAAGTGATTTTATTAAGAATAAAAGGTAGAATTTAAGTGGTTTCAAGTAATAACAGACAGAACAAAGTAAGTTACCAAGCAAAATAAAACAAAACACACAAGTCTAAGCCTAATACATTTAAGAAACTGAATACAGATAAATTTCACTCTCAGAGATGTACTGATAAGCTTCTTTCACAGACTAGACTCCTTCTTAGTCTGGGCCTAATCCTTTCCCCGGTACAGTTCTTGTTAGTTCCAGCTCAGGTGGTAACTAGGGGATTTCTCATGACTGGCAGCCTCCTTTGTTCTGTTCCACCCCCTTCTATAGTTTTGGCACAAGGCAGGAATCTTTTGTCTCTCTGGGTCCCTACCCTGCCTTTTAAATGGAAAGCACCAGGTTTAAGATGGATTCCAGTTCCAGGTGACATGGTCACATGTCCTGTGAGACCCCAAGCCTCCATTCTTTCCGGCCTGACTCACAGGAACACAGGAAGGCTTACAAATAAACAGAGCCATTTACAACCAATTGTTCTAGTTAATGGGAACCATCAAGATCCTAAGCCACCATTAATGGCCCACACTTTGCATAATTACAATAGGACCTTAGTAATACTTCATATTTTTAGTTTTAGATACAAGAATGATACATTCATACAAATAGGATGACCACACTCAGTAGATTATAAGCTTTGTAATGATACCTTAGAAGAGACCTTTTGCATAAAGCATATTCCAGTTACATTATATTCACATTCCAAGCGTATTTTCATAAAACACACAGAGTGCAACGTCACACGTCCCTTTCTCGGCACCACCAGAGCTGCTCAAACGTGCGGCACCACGCAGCTCAGCAGCACTGAAGTCTGTGGCACCACCTTCTGCCTCTATAGCACATAGGGTGCAATTGTCGCTACCGACAACTGCGGTAATTTCATCGGCGGCACCACCAATGCTCTTCTCAATATCGGTGCTCTCAGTACCGTAGGAATTTCTTTGCCACAAAGACCTCCTACTCTCCCCTCCTTGGTACTGAAGTTACTCCAGCAAGCTTGGTCCCAAACCAATTTACACCGCCATCCAGATCAGTGCCTCCTTTCTCCAGCGATGAGGAGGATGATGAGGAAGGGGAGATCTACTCATCACATCACTCCTTGCCCATCCAGACAGCCACCCGATGGGGCCCCCAGAACAACCTGAATACCAGCCAGGATGGAAACCAAGGGGTGGCATAGACATCCATGGATGCCACCATCAATGCCATTCCCGCCACAGTGGCCCTACTGGTCTCTGTGAGGCAACGTACCATCACCACTATTGTAAGCCTCCCAATACCCACAGGGAGAGATTGAGACATTCTCCATCATCCTCAATACTGGGATCCTCTGAACTCCCAGAAGAGGCACCCGATGGACTGGAGGCCTGATCAGGAAGTCACCCCAGCTACCAATTTTTCCTCCTCCTCTCTGGATGAAGCCATCTTGTCCCGACCGCCTGCAATGGGTGATGATTTTAAACAATTCCAAGAGCTGTGTAAGAGGATTGCGGACTTGCTATATATACGACTGGAAGAACTTGCAGAGTCTCAACACAAGTTGTTGGATATTGTACTAACAGCAACTTCATCCAAAATTGCTTTCCTGATGAGATTGACACTCACGGACCCAGCCAAGACCATCTGGCAGACCCCAGCAACAGTTCCATCCACTTGTAAAACAGGACAAAAAACACCACTTCCCTCCAAGGGAATGGAATTTTTGTTTTAAAATCTGACACCAGACTCTCTGATGGTAAAGGCAGTGAATGAATGGTGCAGACAACATCACTCCAGATCCACTCGGTATGCTCGGGACTGGAAGCGATTAGATTGGGCAACCCTACAATTCAGAATTGTCAATTATGAAGCACTGATGGCTAAATACAACCACTCCAATCATTCAAAGATATCAGAATTTATTGCAAAAAGAAAAGGAATACTTGTGGCACCTTAGAGACTAACCAATTTATTTGAGCATAAGCTTTCGTGAGCTACAGCTCACTTCATCAGATGCTCACGAAAGCTTATGCTCAAATAAATTGGTTAGTCTCTAAGGTGCCACAAGTACTCCTTTTCTTTTTGTGAATTCAGACTAACATGGCTGTTACTCTGAAACCAGAATTTATTGATTATTTCCCTGAGGACAAAAAAAGAGCAATTTAAAGCAGTCATCTTGGAGGACTACCTTCTAGCTTGAACAGCCTTACAAGCCTCACTGGATTCAGCAGACACAGTGGCACAGTCCATCACCACAGCCATAGTCATGCAGCAAGCTTCCTGGCTCCACCTCTCTGGTTTCCCCAAAGAGGTACAATCCACTGCAGAAGATCTCCCATTCAAGGGACCAAAGCTGTTCTCCGCTAAGACCGATGAGTCGCTTCACATCCTAAAAGACTGCAGGCTGACTCTTCAGTCCTTAGGCATCTATATGCCTATACAAAGAAGGAAGCAAGGGAAATACTACTCAGCCCAAAGAACAAGATCTGTGACATACATACAACCACAGAGGCTATATGATTCCCAAAGACGTAGACAGAGGCCCACAAGATGGAGACCATTACAGTCTCAGCCATCGACATCCCAGCAACCCTCCTCTAAACAGCAATTTTGAGGGTTTGGCTGAGGACCTGAGATACTTCCCCCATTTTCAAGTGCTTGAACCATCCATCCTTTTGGAGACCATCTGATTGCATTCCACCCAGCATGGCAGACCATCACATCAGACAAATGGGTATTAAAAATCATTGAGACTGGCTATTCAAACCAATTCACCTCCATCCCCTCCACCTACCTGTCCTTATTCAGGGACCCTTCTCACAAGCACCTGCTATGACAGGAAGTAAACCATCTCCTGCATAGGCGCCAGCTCAACCCCCCCCAGCTCAACACCCCCCCCCACTCCACCCCAGTTGATTGTGGTAAGCAGGAGGTGCTGGGAGGGAGGGGGAGGAGTTGAACAGCAGAGCCCCTGGTTACCAGGAGGCGCTGGGGGGAAGGGGAAGGTGGCTGCCAGTAAGTGCTAAGCACCTGCTAATTTTTTGTTGTGGGTGTACCAGCCCTGGACAAGGGGTCATAATATTCTCCTATCTGGATGACTGCTTATTCAAAGCCTGCATCCAAGAAGATGCCTTAGAAACTACCCAAAAGAGAAAAGCTCTCTTCACACAACTAGGTCTACAAATAAACAAGCAAAAATCAACGCTCACACCTGTACAGAGACTAGAATTCATCAGGGCTTACCTCGATTCACTGGAGGCCACAGCCTCTCTACCACCACACTCTAGTCAATCTGATCAGTACAGCACAAACCAGCTCGCAGACATCGGCCGCGACCTGCCTCCAAATATTAGGCGATATGTCAGCAATGACATTTGTCATGAAGCATGCCAGGCTACACATGCATTGGCTTTAAGGCTGGCTCAGAAGAGTGTATATTTTACACAGACACAGAATAAACAGGAGCCTTATGATGTGAATCAAAATAAAATACTCTCTTTACTGGTGGACTCGACCACACAATGTTTGTGCAGGAGTTCCCTTTGCATAGACCCCATCATCAGTTATACTTACAAGAGACACTTCTATGCTTGGTTGGAGAGCACACTTGCACAACCACACGATCCAGGGCAGGTGGTCCCCCTCAGAATCAACATTGTACATAAACCTACTGGTACTGCGAGCAGTCTGCAATGCAAGCTCACACTTTCTGCCCAGGATCCGGAACAAGACCATAAAAGTGTTGACAGACAACATTCCTTGTATGTTTTATATAAACCAGCAAGGGGGGAGGGGCATGGTCGCAATCCCTACGTACAGAAGCAATGAGATTATGGAACTGGAGCACCTACCACAACATCAACATCTCAACCTCCTATCTACCAGGATGCCACAAAACCACTGTGTATGCGCTGAGCAGAAAATTCTCTCAGGACCAGAAGTGGGAAATAAACACCAAGGTATTACACAGGCTATTCAAATGCTGGGATTCCCTAACTATAGACCTCTTTGCTACAGCGCAGAATGCCAAGTACCCACACTTCTGCTCGAGAGCAGGATTGGGACCCCGATCTCTGGGCAGTGCTTTTCTCCTCAAATGGGATGCGCCTCCAGGGTCATACACATGATAAAGACCAATGAATCCAGAGTCATCTTGAAAGCTCACACTTAGCCCAGACAAATGTGGTTCCCTTACCTGTTGAAGATGGCAATATGCCCACCACACACTCTTCCCCATCTCCTGTCTCAGGATGCAGGCCACATCTGCCACCTGAACCTGGAAATACTCCACATTAAGGCATGGTTACTCCGTGGTTCCAAGGCAATGAAATGACCTGCTCATAGGAGGTAAAGGCCATACTATTAAACAGCAGAAAGTCTGCTACATAATACACTTACTTTCACAAATGGAAGATATTCCACATATGGTACCAGAATAGACAAACAGTGGTGACTACCTCTCCTTTACCAATGGTATTAGATTATATATTGGAACTCAAAAAATCAGGCCTATCAATGAGCTCAATCAGAGTACACTTTGTGGCAATCATGGCTTTCCATCACAAAGTTGACGAGTTCTCAGTTTTCACCCACCCTACCACTAAATGATTCCTCAAAGATATTTGTAACCTTTATCCATGATAACGAACCAATTAAGGGCCCAATTCTACAGTTTTTGTAGCCAGAATTTAAATACTATAGTGATGGACATTATAGAAAACCTGGATTGCTGGGGGTTATTGCTGGGGAGACTTCCTGCAGGCAAAAGTCCTGTTGGCTTTAATGGGAGTGCAAATGTGCAAATCACATTTTTTTTCTGTTCGATTTTGAAGCAGTGTTTGCTTCCTTAGGAAAGGATTTTTTTAATGCTTCCAGTTGTTTGCAAGCAGCTTCTGTCTTCTACTGTAAAGTCTACTTGGCGTTATCACTTGCAGATCCCCTTTCCATGTTTTGTGTGGTTCAGAGCACATATAAAAGTCAGGCTACCTGAGTGCAACAAGAGATGTGTCAAACTGGTGACCATTTTTTCACAAAATTTCACTTGAAAATATTTGTTCCATTTGGAGAAGTTTCATGATCTTGGAATTTCATGCCCAAGCAGGATAGTGGCCATTTCTTAAAATTTTGTGCACTGTAGGTGAAGAGAGTGGCTGGGTCAATGGAAGGAAGGAAGAAAAATTGTTAATTTGTTGGTGTTAGGGCTTGATTCATATGCTAGTGAAATCAGTGGGAGGCAGGTGTTTGTTCTGGCACTCTTGCCCATGTCCAAGTTTCTTTCCCCCAGATCTAACCCAGTGGGTGCTCACACGTAGTCAGTGGTCTGGCTGCTCGTCGGCCTGCCTGTTGCGAGGCTAATTGTTTTAACCACACAGGACCCCAAGTTAGCCAAAAAGAACAGCAATAAATCAGGAGCCAGCATTTTGCTGAGGCATACGCCATAGAACTTGGGAGAGGCAGGCAGGACACAAAATCAGCATCACTTGAACAGCAAAGTTCAAGAACAGCAGAACTGACAGCCCAGGCAAAATTCAGTTGTGAAAATCAACGCACCCTTTCACCCACCAAACAGTATCTTCAGCAGCAGCAACAGCAGCTTGTTTTTATTCGCGATACACCTAATCATAGCGGTTTCTTATGTCCTATAAACGATGCACAGTCGCAGGTGTCGTACCGATAATAAAGGTCTTATTAAAAGTACACTTAATCTCAGGCAGGAGCAGCGCCAGCCAAACTAGATAGACCTTGTGTTGGTACAGTGCCCACAGAATGTACACAGTGAGGTCCTGGTTCAAGGCTAGGGTTTCTAGGCACTCACATGATACAAATAAGAATAAGAAGAATAATAGACCTTTCAGCTGGGTCTTCAACTCTGATCCCTTCTCACTGTTTTAGACGTGTATCGGTAGGTCTACACTTATGATGGCGTAAGACACTGCACGCCTCCCTACCACATGTATAAATACAGTAGAACCCCACTTATCTGATCTAAGTGGGACCGGAGCCAGATCGGATCATCGAAAATTTGGATAATCTGGAGAGTGGGCAAAGAGCTTCAGCCCTGGGTGGCAGGGCACCTACTGTCAGCCCCAGGCAGTGGGGCTCCAGCTCTCAGCCCCAGTTCAGCTAATACGGAGAGCTGGATAATGGAGGCTCAGCTATATGGGGTTCTATTGTACTATGTAGATAGCGAGCATTGCTTAGGCAAGTAGGGTAGAGACATGCCAGAACCTTAGAGTATATACCCTACATGGCTCTCTCCACACCCAAGCAGTGCCTTCCATGTCTACATTGCTATTTTTAGCAGAGTAGTGTCCCCCTGTGGGAGCCTTCCTACCTACCGGTGCAAGTGCCCACCAGGCCTACGCGTAACCAAAGCATCGCACAGATCTGACCATTACTCTCATGGGTGGTCATACACAGCACTGCACATACTTTTTGTGCCCATGACAGGAAGGAGGCCAGGCATCCAATATTCAAAAAAAAACAGTTGTGTTAGGGCAATCTTTCCCTGGTCAGTTGTGCCTCCCAAACTGAAATATTTTCCTTCTCCCCTTTTAAAACAATTCTTGTCCTGCTTCTAGTACTGAGACGGGAATAAAAGGAAAAACATGCAAACCCATTACCTCAGGCAAACAGCACGTAAAAGTGTGCCATAAACTAGCATCAGTACAGTGACACAAATGATGGGGAACCTCAAAACATTCAGAGTTCAGATAAGCACCCAGAAGTTTTAGACGACCATAAAAACCGACATTGCATAAGCTGCCCACAGACCACAGACTATGCTGTCACTTTTTGCCAGGTCATGTTGATCTTTATTGGCGAGCATATGCATTATCTGATCTCACATGAGTGATAAATTCTTCTGGAAGCAGTTTAATGTTAAAATAAGCTAATGCCACAGAATAACTCTTGCGGCAGTGTACAGTGTCACCAGGCATACAGCAAATATTATAAATGACTTAGTTGTTTAAATACAAAGGATACAATGCCATTTTCAGAACACATGTCCTCTGTCAGTGTAATGAGTGAGCATCTGATGTAAAATTTCAATGAGAAATTAGCAGACATGGCATTTGTACCAGAAAGATCAAAAGCAGCTCACTTGAAGGATGCCGTTTGGTTTCGTAGCTCTTACACGAATACCAAACATATCCTAGCGCAATATTTGTGAAGACTGCATGTACAAAATCCCACTTAAGTCATGTTCAGATTCCTGAACAAACTTTAGGAAGCCAGTGATGTGTGAAACCTGATAAAGAAAGAAAGCTAATAACTTTATTGCAATAAAATCAGAAAAGCCAACTACCCACAACCCAGACAGATACATCAATGAGGTACAAATGCATTGCCATCTTGTTTAACCTATGTCTTAAAGGTAGCATGGTCTTTTACATGTGTGATCAGAGGCAGTAACTGCTCTCTCTGTCAGACCAGAGAACTGCAATGGAGGCAGCTCCAGCTGGACATTTCATCCTATTTAAACACCTGGCTGATGGGGATGACTTTGTTGAGTGAGTCAAACACAGGAGGACGCGTAATGTCACTGCAGTGGAAGTGAGAAACAGAGTCACATTTGCCAGTTTTTGGGAGGTATGTCTTTAGTGAAAGCAGAGAGAGACACCTGTCTTGTGTTTTGAACACTGCTACTTTGCAGATACCTGGGAGTTGTAAACTTTGCTACTGCTTTTTTACATTGAATATCGCTCCTAAGAACATCAAGCGTTTAATATGTTGTTCACCCTTTAGCTTCCATGACTACCAAATTTAATTTTATTAACATAAAATGAAATTGTTACTAAAACAAACTGATTTCAAGTTTACCAGCCTTTAATGGGATTTTTCACAGTGACATTTACAGTTACTTTTTTAAGTTAACATATTTGTTTTTATTTTTACAGCATGATGAGAAATTAGCAGCAGGTAAAGTAAATCTATTTGTTCTATTCCAAGTAGTTAATGTCCATATTTTGAGCTGTTAATCTTCTTTTGATGTTCATAAATTTCACTGGTGTTGAACTTTTATAACCTAAATTCAAAAAATATATATTCATTACACATGTTCCTAATATGAAAACATATACAATGTTTAGTGTCCATGATTAGATATTATGACCTGTTCAAACTACCATTGAAGTCAAGGTCTTTCTATTGACTGCACTAGGAGTTGGACTGGGCCCTAAAATCAGTAATATAAACACCTGAGTAGGACTCCACCTACTTTAGGTATAAAGATCCATCCCACCAAGTCTGGGCTACTGTTTCTAGCCCTCTTCCTTGCCAATCTAGTCTTGAAAACTTACATGAATCTAAACCAATTTATAGGGTAGAAAGTTTGTCACTGATCTTTTCCTAAAAAGTATAGTGTATTCATAGTCTTCGTCCACCCCTTCTTTCCCCCCTCCACCTACAGCAGCCCAGACTTGGTGGGAGTCTGGTGGGAAACAAATTGCTCTTCCTGGAGATTTTGTTTATTTTACTCTTCAGCAACATACCCCAAAATACACTGAGCAGAGATAGCAAAAACAAAGAGAAAAATAAAAGTGTTCATTCATTTCCTAGGGTAACAGTGAGTTGCTGGTGACCTGAGCTAGGACTTCTCATTTTCCCATGGTAAGGCCTGCCACAAACCACCATCCTTCTCTCTACCACTAAAAGGCCACGTCCTCCTGGAGCTCACTCCTTCCTGTCCCCATTGTAATTTGCTGCTGATTTGTTCACCCAGTCCCCAATCCAGGAAAGCATTTCAGCACATACTCAAATCCAGGCCTGGCCAGGAAAGCACTGAAGTACATGCTGCCGCACTTCTTGGCACAGGCACGGACAATAATGGCCATGGCCCCCAGACCGGAGACGGGGCCGAGGTCGGGTTTCTTCGGCTGCTCCTGTAGAACAGTGAGAGAAGATGGTATTGTAACAGTAACACCTTTTTGTGGCTTCATGGCAGCAAGCAGAGACCCTGGGGTATGGTTCTGAAGACTCCCAGCTCACCCTGGTTGTGGGCTGCCACCTTTCAGTATTTGCCGGTGAGCCAGAATAATTAGGGCTGAAATCCTGGCCCCACTGAAGGTAATAGCAAAACTCCTATTGACTTTGATGGGGCAGGATTTCACCATTGTGTTGCCACATCAGAGAATGGAAATCTCCCCGGTGTGATAAGAACAGGAGGACTTATGGCACCTTAGAGACTAACCAATTTATCTGAGCATAAGCTTTCGTGGGCTAAAACCCACTTCATCGGATGCATCCCCAGTGTGATGTTGCATCAGTGCACCGTGGTGTATCTCTATGCTGTGACGCAGCATTGCAATGCCATTTCCTGTTATACTACCGCATATTTGATGGGAATGATTCTCATGTCACAAAGTAAGCATATGTTTTCCCCAGTAGCCTTCACTGTCTGCAAATTTGGCTTTATCATGGGCCCTGAATTTCACTGTTCTACCTGCATCACTTACGTTTGCAACGCTGCCTGTTGGCACCTCCATCATTGCCATTGTGTGTATAACACTGCCACCACTCCACTTCAGTTGAAATCCTCATCTGTTCCTTCATCTCCTCTTGTCTTCACTCCTGCAACTCCCTTCTCTCTGCCTTGCCCCACTCCCACCTCTGCAGACTCCAGGATGTGCGGGAAGATTGCTGCCTGCCTTTTTGCCAGTCCAAAAATAAAGACTTTTTTATTTAAATTTTTGCTTTATGGTATGAAATGGTTGAACCTCCAGTATATACATGAAAAAAGAAAAGGAGGACTTGTGGCATCTTAGAGACTAACAAACTTATTTGAGCATAAGCTTTCGTGAGCTACAGCTCACTTCATTGGATGCATGCATCTTTTTGCGGATACAGACTAACACGGCTGCTACCCTGAAACCTGTCAGTATATACATGAGATTTTCCACTGCACACCGTGCTGGCCTAACTCTGCTCCCATCAAAGTCAATGGTTCACCAGCAGCAAGGTTAAGGTAACATTAACCATTGTGGAAAATTATGCCTGTGTTCTGTTTTCTGTTTTTCCCTCCAGATGTGAAGTGAATTAGCAAAGCAAGGAACAGATCCTCAGCTAGTGTAAATTGTCCACTGGATCTATGACAATTTACAGCAGCTGAGGATCTGCCCCAAAGGTTTTGCCTGCATCCCAGACCAAGAAATTTGTTTGACTGGGTAACATTTTAAAAAGCGACGTATAAATGCTTATGGCAGATTTACTTCTATATTATATTTTTAAAATTACTTTTTAACACTGCATTCAAGTCCTCCAGGTCAAACTTGTAATATTGCTCTTCACTATCAGAAGCATATCTTCTACCATCTGTTAAAAAATGAAAAAAAGAGACAGACAAGTTACCAATGAAAATGGTTTATCAAGGCATCATTCAAAACAAACCATAGGTCTGCATGGTTTATTATAAATATTCAGTATGTGTGTGAGAGAGCCACACTGAATCCAGACAAAGCTGTGATTTGCTGAGCTGAGCGAGGGAGCTAGGAACTCCTGAATCTTGACACTGACTCCTCCTTTGGCGTTGGTCAGGTCACTTAACTTCTCTGACCTGATCTCAACTAGTCAAAAAGGCATTGCAACAAACCATTAATTGAGCTTGCAATGCCTGTACAATGCCTTGTGTCCACATAGACAGCAGCTATCCAGTGTGTTGCAAGAGCTGCTTGTACTGGCTGCTTGCAGTTCGGGGACAAAGTGGACAAAGAGTCCAGCTGAGGATCTCTTAGAATTTGTCAGGAGATGCAGGAGTGCAAAAGTGATTTTAATGACCTCTGAGTAGCTTGAAGATTGTTCTAACTTGCACCCACTGCCAACAGCCCTAAGGGGTCATTATGATAACTGGGAGATTGCTCTAACTTGCACCCACTGCCAACAGTCCCAAGGGGTCATTATGATAACTGGGGATCGCTGGGAACAGGGAAAATGTGCTAATCCCCTCTTTTCTCCAGCTATGCCCCATATACTGGCCACCAGGAGGAGGTTGGGTTGGAGTAAAAGCCATTATGGAGGCCTTATTGGTTCTATGCCATCCAAGAATCCCCCTACATTGGGGAATACTCCTGTGGCTGGTTAAACCAGCCTCATAGCCATTGCCCATCAGTGAAGCAAGGCCAAATTGTCCTAGTGATGGAAGGATTTAGGCCTACAGCTGTGATCCACCTCTGAAATATTTTGATTTTTAATATGATCCACTCCAAGATTATTTATCTACATTAACGTCTCAACCTACAGTCACAGAAAATAAAACTTCTTAAGTAAATCAGGTTTTAGAGGTTTATGAATCTGAGAGCTTACAGTAATTTGGAATGAACTCTTTGGTCATCACTCTCTAGAAGCATATTTTTCCCACAGTATCATTTATAAAATTCATCCAAGCCTGAAAGAGCATTTCAGACCTTGTCACAGTTATCTTCAGCAGCAGCAACAACAGCTTGTATTTATTCACAATGCACCTAATCATAACGGTTTCTTATGACCTATAAACTATGCACAGACAGTCGCACGTGTCATAGTGATAATAAACGTCTATTAAAAGTACAAATGTCATCGGGACATTATAGGAAGACATTGAGTAGATGTAGGTCTCAGTACTTCAGGTACCTTTTGTCACTCCTGACAAATTCAACTAGTTTGATTTCAAAGATATAACTAAGTAGTGCTGTCTGCTCTGTGACATTCTGTTGTCAAACAATGGCAAACTTTATCAGATTGCCCGCCACTGCTAGCTCTTGTCTTTCTCTGGTTACTTAAATAAATTAGATGATTGCGTACTTTATAGACTCCTCTGAGAATCAACAAAACAAAATTACTTGTTTACTTACTGTAATTAAAAAAATCTGAATTGAAAGTGAATTTAAAATCCTGCATTGGAATGCGTGGGTCATTCTACAGGTAGAGACATTTGAATGCTGGGAGATTATTTGTTTTCAAGACTGGACACTAGCAGTAAAATTGATTAAAAGTAGACAGCGCAATATACGTTTACCACTTTTCATCAAACTGTTTTTGGGTTGACTTTATAACAAGTACATGTAAATGTACAAACATCACAAAAATTAGAAACACAATCTTATTTTCTGCTAATAAGTATTGTACTATTTGTCTAAGGCACTAGTATTTGTAATTGTAAATAATATGTTATGTAAAAGAAATACATAACTGAGTAAGATATGACTATGGTATTAGTAGAAAAATAACATTTCTAACAGAATTGGTACTTAACACAAAAAAATTACCAATACTTTGGTATTAGGATATCCTTACACAGTAGATTTATCTGTATACTTCCCGGTGGCACAACTTTCATATGATAAAACAGATTTATTAACTTAGCCGTGTTTTTATTTAATATGGTATTTTTAAAAATACATATCAATTCAGTTTCATAACTATTTTTTCGTCCAACTAAGCATTTAATCTCACTGTGAAAATGATAGGCTACTGAATTTAACTTACATCGTCCTTTGAGGTATAGCATTGATTGTGGGCCCCAATTTCTTGCTACTAGTTTGTTCTGTAAGTTGCAAAAACAAAGTAGAAATTATTCGGCTAGAAATGAATCCTCTTATAAAGTCCTGCAGAGACATTTTTAACCCAAATTTTACCTTTGGAGCACACCAAGATTCAACTATAAGAAAAACCATGAGGATGGCACAAGCGCAAACCACTGCAGTTTTAGTTTTCTGTAAGAAAATAATAAAAAAAATATTTTTGTCTTTCATAATACATTTAGCAAAATGGAGCAATGAATATTATAAATCAAACTTCATGCATACTCTGTATTCTTCTTACCATTTTAGCACGTCTGCTGCTGTCCCTCTCTTCTATCATCCAAATGCTGTCAAAGATTTGGTTTGCCACTTTCTCACTAGAAAAGAGATTGAGCAGCTGATGATCATAAAACATGCAAACCTCAGTTCAGCTGCGAATGTTTCTTTCCAGCAGTCAGTTTTAAAGGCACCAATGTATACATGCAGTTTAGTATGCGAAAATTAGGTATACAGTGTCTACTTTCCTTTGTGATCAAAACAAAAAAATTATTGTGTCAGGCTCTTTTATACCAGGGTAGTTAATGACAGTTGTCCCCATGAGATCCAGAAACAACCTGTACCCAAAGGAAAAAAAAAAAAAAAACAAGACAAAAGTTGATTAAATGTCAAGCATTCTCAGCAGATGCTGTATATGTGTAATTTGCATCTTCTGCCCTGTTTTCTACCATAGTAAACACCTGACAATGGTTGAAAAGGAAACTTTTCCGGTTCATTGACTATTTTATACGCTCATTTTTCCATCACTCTCTTCTGTTCTCTTTAGTTTGTTGTACCATACTCATTACCGTAGCACCTATGTAGAGCTACACATTTTGTTTTACTTCTATGTACTGTTCCATCCCTTCATTGCAGTCGTTAATTTGTTTTTTATCCGATATGGCATTAATCTGTATGGCATATAACATATACATTCAGAGTATTTTATTTAATCTCTTTGGTGTGTTTGCTTAAGTCCTTTAGATCATTTTATTGTAAAGTCAATGACTTTATACATTTATAGGTTCATTTCAAGGGTTCAGATTCATTAGGAAACGGACTAGTTCCTGTTATATCTGTTCCCATTGATTACACAGAGCTGGACATGCCACTATTTCTTTTCTTTTTAAGCTTATTAATGGTAAGATGAAAAGCAACAACATGTTCATTAATTTCCTACATTTACAGGACTTTCCAGAATTAAAAATGTGTTTTGACCACAAAAGGAAAGAAGATTGAATTATTATAAACTAGTAAATTAAAACAAATGTTAAGGATTCTAGCAAAATATTCTGCCCAGAGTAAAGAAAGTGAAGGGGCTGAAATTCAAGCTGTAGAATCTGAAGGATTTTATTTCCTCTCCTCTTCCTATAAATATATGTAGAAATATTAGCTCTGGGCTGTGTGTGAACTTTACAAATCTTTAGGGTTTAAGTATTACATATGGGTCCAATTCTTATTGACACAAAGGCCACTTTATACAGCTCTAGCAGCGTACAGGGGCCATAAAGTGGGTGTATATATCTGCTCCCACTTTAAAGTCCTTCTACACTGCCAGTGTGCTGCAGAGTTGTCTCAATGTAAATGAGATTCAGGCCCATGTGTGTTTATTATAATATAAAAAGTTTAGTTGCTCACTCAAAGCTCCCATTGCAGTTAACTGGACTTTTGGATACAGAAGGGTCCTGAGAGAATTAAAAGGAATGGTGGACCAAACTTAGCACTGTTTAACACATCTTGTGCAATGCTGAAGTCACCAGCATTATGCTACCTGGAAATCAGCACTGAATTTAGCGGTGTTTGTTCAGAAGCAGCAATACCAACAAATGGACTATCAGTCAGTAAATTGACAGATTCATCAAGTACATTAAATTAAATAGAAGTAAGAAATGTTGGTGATGCAACAACTTGCATGAATTTTAACAGTACATATGACCAGACCTGACTTAACTGAATCTTCATTTCTGTGCAGTGATCTAATTATTTTGCATTTAGGAACAAATTCTGATGTCAGCAGCACCTTGAGAAACTGCACCAATGAGCTCTGTAGCTGGAGCAGTAATCAGTGGATCTCCATAGCTTCAGACCCACCAAGCTCCACTCCTACCCTATCCCACCTCTGCCCTCAAAAAGTGACCTGTGGGCGGAACCCCACGGGGGGAACCCCCATAGAGCCGTGCTCAGCAAAATAGGTATGGCTCCCCTGCATGGGCTCTCCAAATCCTGCCCCTTTCCCCTTTGGAGTGGAACTGTACCAGTTCCTCTGTCTTTTGGACCCTCCTCATCAGGACTCCAATTTGGCAAAGCACTTAAGTACATGCTTTAAGATAGGCACATGCTTTAGTCCATCTCTGTTCAGCAAAGCACATGTTTCAGTGTAACTTCTGTCAGTGAGGCTAGGAAGCAGATTTGCTACTTTGGGGTTTGGGTTTTTTTTTAATCTTCATCTGAACCATCCATAAACATGTACTGAATAACATTTTTTTCAGTTCCCTAATTATCTTACATCAAAGTTATACATCAATTCAAGACCGTAAAATGTGAATACACGTGCCCTTCAGTTCTAAAATTGCTACTATGATGACAGATTGCAGGTGATGCTATTTATGTAGTATTTTTCTCTAGCACTGATTTTATGTAATGTACCACTTGTTTTTTTGGTTTTGTTTTAACCAAATGACTTGCTTTATTCTGTGTTCAGTTACAGCTTCAGAGAGTTATTATCCGGTCCATGATAACTGAAAGGCTAATCGCTACATAATCTGAAGCAACTCATTGAAGCTGTTCCAAGAGAAATGGGGTGAATTTGACAACAATTTACAAAAAGAAAAGGAGTACTTGTGGCACCTTGGAGACTAACCAATTTATTTGAGCATAAACTTTCGTGAGCTACAGCTCACTTCATCGGATGCATACTGTGGAAAGTATAGAAGATCTTTTTATACATACAAAGCATGAAAAAATGGGTGTTTACCACTACAAAAGGTTTTCTTTCCCCCCACCCCACTCTCCTGCTGGTAATAGCTTATCTAAAGTGATCACTCTCCTTACAATGTGTATGATAATCAAGGTGGGCCATTTCCAGCACAAATCCAGGGTTTAACAATTTACCACTCTAATACAGAGTTTACATTTGAAAAGGTCAGCTTAATGGCTTTACCTCTTTGCCCATTATTAAAAAGTATATGTGTATTTAATGTGTTTTCTTTTATAATTTTCATGTGCTGCTTTTAGAATGTTTGATTTACAGAAGTTAAATCTAAACTAATCGTATTGTTAAAATAATCAACATGGGCCCAACCTTGCAATCCTTACACTATCCTCTAAAGCAAAACTCCCACTGACATTAGACGGAGTTCTGCCTGACTAAGGACTGCAGGATTTGAAACAAATGGACAATAAGTTTTTAATGTCTTTGACTGAAGAAAAGGACGAGGCTTAATTTTTAAAAGTGATGAGTGATTTCGGGTGCCTAGCTTGAGGTAGCTTAAAGGGGACTGATTATGAGAGGGAGACACTCAGCACTTTCTGCAAATTAGCTCCTTTTAAGGCTTTTCAAAATTACTTTTGAAAAGCTAGTCTTATAAGAAGTTTGCTTTATCCACATGGTCAATAAGTAGGATCCACTCTGGTTTTGAAAAGAACAGCCCTAGGGACTGTTTCATTCTACATTTGTTTTGAAGTTATAGGCAAAGAGTGAAAAACATTAAAATTCACAGAACTCTACTGCAAAAAGGTTAGGGCCTGATTTTTAAAATCTGGCATCCTTTTTTGGTGCTCACAATTTATGCCCACAAATAATGAAGGCCACTTAAAAAATCAAGCCCTTAAAATCTTCAAATGTTTCCCTTTCTCATCGGTTGATCTGCATACTCCACAAGATAAACTGACAGGTTTCAGAGTAGCAGCCATGTCAGTCTGTATTCGCAAAAAGAAAAAGAGGACTTGTGGCACCTTAGAGACTAACAAATTTAAAATTTTAAAAGTACTCCTTTTCTTTCCACAAGATAAACTGTCAAGTTTGCATACAACCTTATTATCCAGAATGTGTGTATTAAATTAGATTTCTTCAGTCATTAAAATACTTTGAGACATTTCTTTGAGGATCTGTCTGTCTCACTCTGTAGGTTTATATGACACAGTATGTTAGACAGAAACTTTCACCATGTAAGTTCGTATTGGTCCATTTGGTCCATGAAAGGCCTCCCATTTACTTCAGTGGGCTTTTGATCAAGCCCATTGTGTTTAACTTGTTAATAGAAAGTTGTTGGGTTTTTTGCTTTGTTTAGTTGCCTAAGTTCCACAGTTTTAATATATTTAAGAGGAGCAGTTCAGTAAGACTGGGTAAAGGAGCTATTGGGTCCCACAGCTTCAGAAGTGAATGGGGTTGTTAACTGTGGAGAGGCATCCATTTAGCTTCCTGGAGAGGGTGGATTGTCAATCCCTGATTGAGCTGATTAGTTGTCCCTTGAAGAGAAGACTGGCTCCAGATGCAGCTATCTTCCATACGTGCTAACCATGAAAAAGTAAATAAGAGAATGTGCTGGAAAGATGAATGCCATGTAATGACCCCCTCTAGCTCCCACAAAGATTTGGTCTAGGTGGAGTTCTAGGGTTGGGTAAAGGTTCTTAGTTTTTCCAAACCGGTTTGTCCATCCCTGCTCATAGTATAAATCCAGCAAATTTAAATAAACAAAAATAATATCACAAAGGAAAAAATTGGGCCTTTTTACCCAACTCTAATGATTTACAGAATTCAAGCTACTGAATATAGAAAATCAATACAAATAGCATAGAGGTGTGCCCTGTCGCTATCACTCAGAACATCATTATGTTTGTGGAATGGTCCTTTCTTTCCTGAATAAGCTTTTCCACAGCCAGGCTGATATTTCAGAAACTAATTGACAAGATAAAATCTGGCCTCTGACAAGTCTCCTACACTACAGATAATAAAAGGAAGATTTACAGATGGCTTTTCAGGCATTCAGCTGTTTCTTAAAGAGAAAAATAATAGAGGCAGTCTTGGAAGCAGCTGTTACATGTCTTGTAAAGTGATACATCACTCATGCTAGAGCCAGAAACACTGGAAAATCTCTCGCATAAATTTACTATGAATTAGGTGATTAAAAGCTATAGTAGGTGTAGAGCTGTGAAGCTGCTTAACTCTTTGTTAGCTCAAGGTGTTCTCTGAAACCAGTGAGATTGTTTCATACCAGTCATATAATACTATTGTCCATGTGGCCCAGTTACTCAAAATTTGGGGCTATTAGATTGAAAAATAGATTGTATAGGTCAGATATATTCTTGGTGTAATCTTGTTTATTGATAAATAGTGTACATGTAAAGCCGGCAGACCCTGGTCATCACTGAACCTGGGACCTCTGGAGCTAAATGCATGAGCCTCTACTGCATGAGCTAAAAGCTACCTCGCCCTTAACTAAGGCTGTAGAGCAGACTCATTAATCTCTAAATGGTCTCGGTGCCACTAGAAGGGACAGAACACCACACCCACGAGGTGTGTGGGTTACATACTTCCCCTAGCTGAGGAAGCGTGTCCCAAGCTTCAGAGACTTCCCAGTTGAAATCCCGTAGGAGCCGCCACTGATAACACTGACAGACCCTGGTCGTCAGGATTGAAGTGGGTTACATAGGAAGCGTGTGGGTTACATATAAAGTCCCGATTCCCTGAATATAATAGAACAAACAACAAATGGAAGTTTCCTTGTTCAAAAATCCCCAAATGTGCCCAAGAAGCTCTGACTCTCTGCTTCCTCTCAGGGTCACAGCTCCTTCTCACATCTGACTGCAACTCAACTTACGGCTAATATCCTAGCCTAACCCATGTGTTTGCAACCAGAGAAGTACCTGTTAATCTGCCTGGTTTATCACTTGCCCTCTAATACATTTGTAAGTATTTAACGACCCCACTACCACCACTAATACTAATCTAATTAAAGGAAAATGAAGGCCTTTCCCAACCCCACATCCTACAATGCCACCTACTCACAAACCACTTTCTGCTTTATTCATTTAAATTCTCCTCTTTTGATGCTATTGATGCTGAATTGAAGGGATTTTGATTATGTTTGTTATGAAAACAGAAGGAACAGCAGATGAATTGTGTTAAAGAAAGGTGTAACTTTCTCCCGTGGTTTCCTGTGAACTAGCTGTGTAGAGTATCTATACCATGACTACCATGTGGGATAATAAACAGAGTAAAGGTGCTAATAATGTTGCATGTTATAAAGGTTATTCATTGCACAAAAGAAAGCAACGCATGGCACAAAAAAAGTGTGGCAACTATTAGGCTTGTGCAAAATGCGCGGTCACAGTGGGAGTGGTGAAAACACTTGCATCCCCCTAATTTTTGCCAGAAATTGATTACTGGCTTCTTGTCTAAGAATATGTCTTCACTATAATTAATATGAGTTACTCTTTTCAAGTTAGCATAGCTCAAGTAAGACCAGCTACACTGCAAAATAACATGACCTGCTGTGTTCACACTCACACTGCATTTATTGGTGTGTGGCACTAAGACCAGTGGGGGCTCAGCCCCTGGATCTCCACTGAAGGTAGGATAAGAAGTAATGGGCTTATTCAGTAGCAAGGGAGATTTAGGTTATATATTAGGAAAAACTTCCAAACTAAAGGGCAGTTCAGCTCAGAAGTAGGCTTCCAAGCATGATTGTGGAATCTCCATCATTGAAGATTTTTAAGAACAGGTAAGAGAAACACCAACCAAGGATGGTCTAAGTATACTTAGTCCAGCTCAGCATTGGGGCTGGACTAGGTGACCTCTTGAGGTGCCTTCCAGCCTTTATTTCTATGATTCCATTACTGCAATTCTACCCTCTCCCCTTCCCTTCATACTGGTAATTCTCAGGTGTCCTTGGAAAAGTTCTGACTGACACTGCTCACAAGCATCCAGCCCACTCCTGTTGTTGCCTAACTTACTCCATGAGTTCTGCCGCCCCGAATGTGAACGTTTATTCTTACAGACCTGTGACGTAATTACCCAATACTGAGGCCTGACTAAATCCACCAGGCCCTACTAAAAGATGCTTTTCGGGGGTAAGGCGCACACATAGCTCCCATTGGCTTCAATGAGACCTGCAGGCACTTGGCCCCTCTGAAAATCAGCCATAGAGTTCGAGTTCCTCCAGATTTACTGCAGCAGAACTGAGATTAGAATCTGATGTCTGAGATATCCCGCTTCATAGTCTCCTCCCCATTCCTCTGCCTGAGGGTAGGCCACTTACCAGTTTTTGGCAATAGGTGACAATCAATTTTAAACCATAGGGAAATTAAAATTCTTATAGAACTGACTGGGGAAAAAAACAGTAAAGGTTATAGAATGGTCACTATAGCAGAAGAAAAATAAGTAATTTTGGAGGGGTAGGATAGAGGCAATATTTTGTTGGGGGGGGGGTGTTTGTTTTTGCTTTTTGGTTTTTTAAAGTCTTGTAGGAAAGGATAATAGGTGTTCTCCTGTCATCCGCTTAAATAAAAAGCTCCTCATACCACTACAAAAGCAATGTGCCATGGGACAGATGTTGTGATAACCACACTCTGCTTTTCACAGACTTGCCACCTTTTTGAGAGGTGAATCCAAAAGGATCATTACATTATTTTTTCTGCCTAAAGTGAAGTGAACTCCCCCATGAATAGTGAGTGATTTATGATGAGTATCCTTATGTTTAAGAGGACATGAAATGCACTCATTTGCCTCAAGAAAGATGACTGGAAAATGACTGAACTATTACTGTTGTTCCATTCTATGCATCCGATGAAGTGAGCTGTAGCTCCCGAAAGCTTATGCTCTAATAAATTTGTTAGTCTCTAAGGTGCCACAAGTACTCCTGTTCTTATTACTGTTGTTATAATTCAGTGACATAATTACCATAGATAATTGATGCTTCCTTTGGTCAAGAATAAAAGGCCTGAGCCTGAAAACCCTTCCTCACTCCAGTCCTCTCTGCTCATGCAAATAGTCCCACTGACTTCAGTGAGACTACTCGCATAGGATTAGACTTGTGTATATGGGTTTACAATGCTGGACCCAGAGGGTGCATTAACACTGGGAAAATTCAGACTTGTAATTCTCCATCTGGTCTGCTCAGAGCAAGAGTAGATGGCATAGCATTTGCGCTACAATGTCCAGCATTGCTAGCACTTGTAGAGAATTACAAATCCAGATTTTTCCCAAGTATTCCCAGAAAGAACAACTTGAATAAGTTTTAAATTTCATCAACATTGTTTTTATATATCAGTGCGTAATCAGTATGAGGAAAGGGTATAAAAAGTACCTCTCAATGCAGCTATCTCTGGGCTGCTTTATTTTCCACACGTGAGATGAACTATCACTTTGCGTGTTGGATATTCAGTGCTCTGTGTGGAACAAGGTGCGCTTTCATTTTTCTGAAATTCATTTCCCCCACAAAAATGCACTGGAGCTCTGTTTTTACTTCCAAAAAGTCTCTGGATGAGATGAACTAACACACTGCTCTAAAGACAAATTTCTCAGTATTCATAGTAAGATTCAGAATGGATGATTTCTCCGACTGATCTGAGCAATGAGTATTTCCCTGTACTCTTTCAGTATTAGCCAGGATGGGCAGGGATGGTTTCCCTAGCCTCTGTTTGCCAGAAACCGGGAATCAGCGACAGGGGATGGATCACTTGACAATTACCTGCTCTGTTCATTCCCTCTGGGCACCTGGCATTGGCCACTGTCGGAAGACAGGATACTGGGCTAGATGGACCTTTGGCCTGACCCAGTAGGGCCATTCTTATGTTCTTAATACCAGCTCCAAGCTTTCAAAAATCATCAGCCAAGCTCCCCAAAATACTGATATTGCCTTCAAAATCATGGGATGTAAACAAAACATATTGGGTTGGGGTTTTTTTAATTTATCTTCTGGGTTTTGAGCACATAGGGTACACTCAAGCCTTCCTCCACAGCCATGAGGTCTGGCAACATGCTTTGAATTAAAAAAAAAATAAAGGCTGAGTCTCACATAGTCACATAATTGAGAACCTGGGGCTTCCAGAAAAACACATCATCACAAGACTCAGAATAAAATCGAAAGCCTGGGCAACGCTGGTGGTTCCTGAAGGTGTTGTAGGTTTCATAAGCCACCATGTCATTGCATCTAATGCCAAGGAGTGACTAATCTTACATACTGAAAGGGCTGACATGACTTTATTGTGGAATTTCTTGACCTTAATTTACAGTTTTTGCTCCTGAATCCAGGACCTGGCAGCTGATATCACTAACAACCTTAAACCAAATTATTAGATTACGTCCGGAGCCACCACCCAGCCTTGACAGCTGAGCTCAGCAAACCTTTAAAAGTGAGTAGTGGGCATTCCTTGGCTCTCCCTAGGCTTCAGCGTACAAGGCTAAGGATTTCACTTTATGGTGTTAGCTTTCAACACTTTTCATTCTCTCTTTTTCTCTGTTAGGTGAGCTGCATGAGGAACTAAACTGAAATCTCCCTGTCAGGAACAGGTTTGAGCCTAATCAAGTAATTAACTTTTCTTATATATGTGAAAATCACTGTTGTATCTTAGCTGGAGCGGCCCCTTTTACGTTTCTGTTTCCAGTAGCCCCTGTCACATCCTGGCCTCGCTAATTCCTGATAATATGGCTGGACATCAGTCATTCTGCTACTCAGCGAGAATTTTCTAGCTCTGTTCCTTTGTGCAGATTGTGTTACTAAGTGAAGGGGGTTCAGAGACCAGAAAATTGAGTTTTCAAAAGTATCTCCTAATTTTAAAAAGAAAGGGAGGACTTCTGTCACCTTAGAGACTAACAAATTTAACTGAGCATAAGCTTTCGTGAACAACAGCTCACTTCATTGGTTGCATTCAGTGGAAAGTGAGCTGTAGCTCATGAAAGCTTATGCTCAAATAAATTTGTTAGTCTCTAAGGTGCCACAAGTCCTCCTGTTCTTTTTGAGGATACAGACTAACACGGCTGCTACTCTGAAACCTGTCCTAATTTTAAGTGCTTCCGTTTTTGGGTGCCCAACTTGAGATACTTCAGGCCTAATTTTCAGAGTACAGAACATCTAAAAATCAGAGTCTAATTGTCTTAAGTGGTGGTGATGGAGGCATCCAAAACTAAAGGACGCTGTCATAAAATTAGGCTTTAATGAATAAACGCACATGACTCAGAATCAACACATTTCAGCAAATTCTTTGTTACCTTATATAATGTATTGTTGCGACTTCTGATCATAGAATACATAGTGCTTGCTACTACTCATATGCATAACATGTTGTATCTCATGGCTGCATGGAGAGATGAATCCCAGCACTGTAAAATAACTGCATATTGTTACCTCTTTCTTTCTTGTTGCTGGGGCTGCAGCTATACCAAGAAAATTGAGACTTGTAATTCTGCGTCTGTGCAGATCTACCCTATATTTCAGTGTATAATTTCTGGCTCTTGTCCACGTCATGTGACGGGCCAGGAAATACAGATTGGTCTCTTATGTGCACTCCCATTTTATAACAAATAATACACGAAAAGCTAAAGGGAGAACAAGTTTCATTCAACAGAAGGTATTTCTGTACCCTTACCTGTGTAGGACAAATTGTTAGCACTGTATTTCTGCTTCTTCTGATACATTGAGAGGCTCCCTTTGTGGATTTTGGATTAGGCCCATAGGCCCCAGTCCAGTAAATTAACTATGTGTGGCTAGCAATAGCACAGATGTGTGTGCCTGTACAATGACTTGCAGGATCAGAGCCTGAGTGCTTAATATAGGTTCCCATTCTTTACACTTATACAATGAGTCCGATAATGTTTGTTAGCCGACAGTGTGTACTGTATATCGCTGTGAAAATCCTTGGTAGGTTTCTTTGTAATTCTTTCACAAGAGCCATCAGCTATTCGATTATAAGATTCATAAAAGTGCAGAGGTTTATTTTTTAATCAGTTATGATATGTAATGTGACTATTGTCCCACTGGTTCTTTAGTACCTTCTTTGAGTTTTCTAATTTAAATCGCCCTAAGAAGAATGTGCTAACACAATTCACCCTGTCCGATTACTATTGCATATTCAATATGCATGTTTAGTTAAGATAAAAAGACATTTTCTTGGAGTACGGTTCCAATGCAACCCTCAGGTTTTATGCACTCCTTTTTAGCTCTTGCCACATCCATTATGCTGAAACAGTGTAAAATCAGCCTTAAAATAACATGTGCTCAGATATGTGACAACTTCTGAAATTCACCCCAGATTTGCTTTCCTGATTGGCTTCTTTCCGGAATCCAAAGTTGTCATTATTAAAATGTATTTTTAAATGTTTGCACTTTCATCAGATCAGTGTCACATTGCAGTATATTTTATAAAAATCACCAAAAATGAGTCTTGAGTTAAATACAGTCACAGGAAAACACATTGGGGGCAATTGTTATTTGCAATCAGGCCACCACTCTGATAGTATAAAGGGAACTTAAAGAGGGCATAAACTGCAATTTCTGACACTTTAAGGCCTGTTTACATCGCCAGAATGGTATAAAGGGGCCTTAGTGTAAATGAGGATCAAACTGATGGTCTGTATTAGAGATACTGACAGACAGCATGATATCAACATGAAGAGCTTGCCACCATACCCTTTGCTCCTGTTTTAGGGTTTCTGTTTCAATCATTTCAAATTCCATTGGATTGCTTCAAATTTGTCAAAGGGTTTTTTATCTGTGTCTTGTCAATTTCCATGAGAGATGCAGGGGAAAAAGTCCCCATTCTGAAAACTCCAAATACAGCCATATGTTAGCAGTGAGATGATGTCAGTCAGCCAGTCAGAATTTGTTTGCTTAGCTGTATCCCAGAATAATTTGAACCTCACAACAGTGGTTCACCAGGAAGTAAGACACCACCCCAAACCTCTTTCTAGAGAGTAGTAAGTCACAGAATTCTAGAGAACCAGCTGTCAGTGGTATGGAAAGTATAAAGATGTTTTCTCCTTTTCAACCTTTTTCGTATTGTCAGCTTGGCTACTCCACAGACTGGACACTCAGTGCTTTAAGGAGGTAATGGATCTTGCAATGATTCCAAGGAATTTTTTAGGAACTGGCACATTATTTTATTGGAAGCTAGTGGTTTCTGAGTAGGACCTGGGTGTATGCAGCTGAGCAATTCTGTTTATGGGAAGACCAGAGGTAAGGAGCGACTGCAGGCTCACAACTTCTGTTCCCTCTAAAACAATGCCCGGTCACCTCATTTTGGGGTCATGACCCACACACTGATATACACTAATCTTTTATGAATGAAATACGAGGCATATTTTCAGTGTTGGGAGTTGTTGACCAAAGAAAGTCTTGTTCACGCTAATGGGAGTCATGCAGCCAAAGGCACTGAAAACTCTCCCCTTGCACTATGAGTACAATGAAACCACCAAAAGTATAACCCCTCAAAGTCCCTACATCTGATATTATTAATAAACCTATTAGCGATACCCACCTCTAAGCAGACAGGTGCTTCTAATGAGATTTTAGCACTTGTATGTCTACACTTCAGTTAGATATTCGCCACTGGCCCAAGCCAGCTGACTCGGGCTAAGGGGCTGCATAACTGCAGTGTAGACTTCTGGGCTCAGGCTGGAGCCTGGGCTCTAGGACCCTGTGAAGCGGGAAGGTCCCAGATCTTGAGCTGCAGTCTGAGTATGGAAATCTACACTGCAATGATATAGCCCCACAGCCTGAGCCCCACAAGTCTGAGTCAGCAGGCATGGGGCAGCCGCAGGTTTTTATTTGCAGTATAGGCATAGGACCAGGATCTTCGGGCAAGCTCAGTTGTAATATTATTTTATTCTTGTTAACCAAATACTTTTTAATGCAAGAATATGGACTATCTTTCCACCCCCTTTTTCTTTATTTAAACTGGAGGTTTTGCTAGGATGTTGGAAAGCTCATTCCAGTACAGCTCACTTTCAAATGCATTCAGTCTGGTCAAATAATTGGGGGGAAAATATTCATGTATCATTATTGATGAAAAATGCCCAAATTAACAATGATTTTTATTTGCAATGCATTCTTCTATTCATCTGCTCTAAACAGCATAAAGAGATTTCCATTCAGAGAACTGTATACTAGAGCTGGGCGAAATTTTTTCAGTGAATAGTAAATTAGCAAAATGTATTTTTTGGGGCACTGAAATGATCCATTCATTTGGGTCAAATTTGGCCGGTAGCTTTGGCCAAAAAACCCCATGAAAACAAACATTTTGAAAAAATCTAAATGATCCGTTTAGAAATGTTGTTTCAAAATAAAAAGTTGAATTGAAACAACATTTTCTAAACATTTTGTTTTGACCCAAACACATTGTTTTCATGTTTTTTGTTTGTTTTGTTTTGTTTTGTTTTGGTAACAAAAATGAAAATAATCAGTTTTGGTTCTAAGTTAACCAATTTTTTATTTCATTTTTCAGTTTAGCCACTCAGCTGAAAAATCAATAATTAACTCAGCTCTACTGTGTACTTAAAAGTTGTCATTGTTTTTCTGTCTTGCCTCTCTCCAAACTCATTTTCCAACAGTGGATTGTTTTTGTTCTCACAGTGTGGCTGTACAAATGTTGTATGAGAATCTTAAGTTTTTTATTTCCTGACTGTTCAGCAATTTAATTTTTAACTTTAATGTTGCATTAATGGATATTTTGTATTTTAAAAACATAATTTACATTAGATATTGCTCACTTAACCAAAATACATTTCTCTGCAGGTTATCCAACACACAATACTTTATTCTTTGCTTTCAATTGCTAGTTGGTAAATACTTGCTACTGGCCCTCATAATTACACATTTCTGGAAATCAAGAGGTTTTATGTGTGGATCTAAATTTATATTGTCTTTGCTAAAGGTGCTTTTACCTTTTTAGTTTAGAGTAACATTGCCACCTAGTGGTCCGTTGGGCTGCTCCTTATTAGATTCTTCCAGAAGAACAGTATTTCACAAACAAAGGAGACCTGACCTATATTGGCAACTCTCTGCCTTACTTCCATTTGAAACCGTACAAACGTTAAGATGATGAAAAATGCTATAAATATCACACCCTGTTAGAAAATATCATTTGTAAAACCCAAAACCCATTCTTTAAAAATGAGTTAAGACACTGATTCTCCAAATGCTTATGCACTTGAGTGGTCCCATTGAAGTCAGTAGGACTGCTCTTGGGCCCAGCAGTATGTTTCCATGGAGTTCCTGGCAGGACCAGGCCTTTGTGTTGTGCAGAATGGACAGTGCAAGATGTGGGCTTCCTTCCTGGGGGAAGGATGTGACAGGTAAGTACTTTGTTGTCACTTAAAAACCTTAACTGATTTCTGAAAGAAAGATTATGTTTTTGGAATTTTCCAAAGGCTTTCCCTACCCCCCCCCCCAACCCCAAAACATCTCTTGTTTTGTGTAGCTTAATGAAGATACAATTATTCTAAATGAGGTTAATGAGTCATCATATTAATTAAAAGAGTAAGCTAATAATGGCTGGAAACCAACAACTATTCCTAGTAGTTTTTACATTGTTGTGGAAAGAATGTGGAGACAAATTGTCTGCCAGCAATACATCATCTTAATGTATGTGTTAGAGCTGTGGAAATCACCAGTTGACAAGACCGCTTTTTGTAGAAGCAATACATCTCCCTAGGATCTCTGCTTTGGTAAGTGAAAAAGTTCATTGATGACAAGGGTCATCATCAACTCTAATCTCTGCTGGCATTCCTTATTTCCATCAGCTTCAATAGTGAGATTTGTGCCTAGTTTTAAAATAGTCATTTTCTCATATATTCTACTATCCCTGCCCTTAAAAATGGCTTTTCACATAAATCAAGGTGAAATATGAGCTACACTGGCATTCATAGAGTGGTAGGTACTGTGACACTATACCTGCACGCTCTCTGCAGATTGAGCAATAAGAGTGAGGCTGGCTGGGAGTAGACAGTAGAAGTGTAATGTGGTTACATTACACTGATACACACAGAGGAATTTTAGACACTTCATAAATATTTCAGAAAGACAATCTAAAGTCTTTTAATCTCAAAGAGTATCACAATTTTTAGCTAAAAAAGGAATCAAAATTAGCCTGAATCATGGAAATGTTAGCACTAGAAAGGGTCAAAAAACAGTACAGTAACCCATGAAAAATTGTGAACAAACATTTTTCATGGGAAATTTCTCAGCAGATTTTTTTTGTTTTGATTGAGTTTTCAAAAACTGGAAAAAAAATCAGGTCCTTATTTTTAATCTTTTTGGATGTGGGTCTTCCCCTCCGCCCTTTCTCTTCCATTTTTACTTTACCCTCTCTTTTTTCACACTGGAAAAAGATTTTTAAAAAAACAGAGAAAGTAGGGAAAACCCACGTCCTTTCCATTTTAATTTTTTTCCCTCCAATTGAAAAATTTGAAGAAATTTTTTTTCCTGAAAGTGGGATAAAGTGGGGAAAAAGCCACATTCACACTTTTTTACCTTTTTCATCCTGAAAATTCTGAAAAATAAGATTTAAAAAATGTTTAAAAACTGACATAAAATAACACTTCATCTCACTTTTCCACACTTTTCCAGTTGAAAAAAGTAAACAAAAAGTGTGAGATTATTGTCCCCCCACTTTATTGCACATTTAAAAAAATCTTCACCTTTTACCAGTGGGGAAAAAAGGTTTACAAAAAGAAAAAGTGTGTTTTCAACACTTTCTTCCAGTGTTTTCCCCTTTTCCCTTCTTTTTCTAGTGGAAAAAGGGGTAAGGTGAGAAAAGGTGGGGAAAAATCCAGAATAAATTTTTAAAAATGAAAACAGAAATTTTTTTGATAACTAAACTGAAATGGACAAAATGCAATTTAAAACAAAATATTTCTTTTGATGTGGAAATATCTCAATTAAAAAACAATTAAAATTCTCTCATGATTTTTTTTTTAACTAAACTCCATTTTTCACCAGGAAAATGTTTTAGTTGAAAAACTTTCATAAATTACCCCTCCCTGCTGCCACCTAGCAACACACAGCTCTGGAAACACTGACCTGTACTTTGTGAGCTAAATGACAGTCTTCATTAGCTACTGCTTATAGAGGATCCTTTTGGTCAATCTAAGCTGCAACCAGTATACTGAGAAAAACATAAAAATATATAGTGCCCAGTCCTGCCACCCTTGACATCAATGGGAAAAAAAACTTCACACTGACATCAGTGAAAGCAGAATTGAGGCCAAAACTTTACAACAACAAATCATTAAAAACTTTGCTTAATTGCCGCTCATTTTCTTTTAAAATACGCTACACGTATATTTTCAAGATTTAAAGGAATACGCTGTTTTGAGTTAGAAGAACACAGAGATACTAGACAAGTGATATTCTCTAATCAGCTAATTTTTTAATGATCTGAAACTCAAACAGAGTTTGACCAGTTTTCTCTATACTTTGCAGAAACATTCTCCTTTGCCTTACAAGCCAAACCAGTTTTCCAAATGAAAGTTTTTGTAGCTGGCAGAGGCTAATATACGATTTTATAATACTAATAATAAAGGAAACTGGCTGCAACCTTAACTACAGGGAACCTAATGCCTCTCCATAATATTACTGGAATGCTTATTGTTCCTTAGTTATTTTACTATAGTGGGATCATATGGATGCCTTTGTTATTATTATGAACATTAGATTCTTGAGTGGTCCTGACTGAGGATAACTAGGTCTGTTGTCTATAAATTATTGTTCCTGGACATTACGGTACTACAAGAGTACATTTTTTTCAATTAAAAAATAAATAAGATGAACCCCAGGATTCTCGCTGGTTGGATATTGACCCTTATCTCAGATCATAAACATAACCTGCAGAAGCAGAATCTTTCTGGGATTCTGATTCTAAAGGAGATATTGTTTAGGTACCTTGTTGTACATGTCCTCCCCAGCACCACCTTTGGATGAATGGAGGAGAAAAGGCTGCCAGCTAGAAGACCCAACATATAATCATTGCATTGCTGCCGTCAGTCACACCATCTGCAGCAGCCAGTGGTGGTGGCCACAAATGCAGCTCAACAGCAATGGCAGGTGGTAACGCTCACCGCTGCAGCAGAAGCCTGGAGCAATACGCAGTGACGACACAAAGCAGCATCAGCGGGCAGGGCTCAATGACACAGAGCAGCAGCAGCAGTCAGCGGTGCCCAAGGAGACAGAGTGACATAGCAGTACAGGGCGATGGTGCCTGATGATGTAGAATAGCAGCAGTCGGTGCCAAAGTCCATCAGTGAAGCACAGCAGCACCCAGTAACTGTGTGCAGAACATCAGCAGGAGGATACAGAAGAGGGGGAGCAACAGCAGCACCCATGAGAGGAAGAATGGAAGCAGCGATAGCAGTTGGCAGCACTCAACAGAATAAAGGAGGGGCAGTAGCACCAGGAAGATGCAGATTATGGTCTGGTATGTTGTGCCTCAGCTCATATATATTAGTCTAAAGTTGCTCTTAATACCTACATATGTTTTAATCCCTACATAGCCTTCTGATAGTATGTCTTCCAAAATCCAATCACCCCATTATGCCTTTTAATACAGATTACAGTGACTTTAATGAATCAGCAAAACAACAACAAAATAAGTAACAGCAGAATAATCCTGTTAGCCAAGTGAGAAGTCCTTGTTTATAAGCAACACTCAGTCCTCTCCATTCTTATGTTCACTCTTCAGGTTGGATACTCAACTAGTGCAAATCAGTAATGCTCCACTGAAGTCAACTGAGTTTTGCAATTTATGTTAGGTGAAGCTCTGGCCTTCAGCTGCAACAACTTCCAGCTTGTCTTTTAAACTCTGCCATGCAACTGTTCCTGTCCTTAAAGCGGCAGTAACAACACACAGGTGCCAGAGTTCTTAAATCTCAATACACTACTAATATCAGTGTGGATTAGGCAAATGAATTAAGCGTGACTTGTGACTCTAAATTTTTATATTGCCTCTATGGTGACACTTTTCAGAGTAGCAGACGTGTTAGTCTGTATTCGCAAGAAGAAAAGGAGTACTTGTGGCACCTTAGAGACTAGCCAATTTATTTGAGCATAAGCTTTCGTGAGCTACAGCTCACTTCATGGTGACACTGAACATCAAAAGTCCAACATTCATGGTGAAGGCTGACACCTGCCCTGAAGTGGGGCTATTTTGAGAAGAGATGTTAGGGTGAATAGGAAAGCCGTGCAGTGCTGTCAGTTAAGGATGGAACATCCACATCCACTGTGAGTTGCCTGGCTTTTGTCACAGTGTTAACATAAATTAAACGTGCATTTTTGTATTTCTGTTTTTAAAGGGAAATATTTCTCTAAAGGTTATTCTTAAGTGATTGCTATAAACTGCAGCTGTGTTTAGTTCTTTGTTTGGGATTTTTTTTGGCCTTAGTCTAAATAGAAACAGGCCCCAAAAGAAGTTTTCTTTCTAAAGTAGTTTGGCAAAGAGTACAATTTTCAAAAACACCTAAGTGAGTTGGAAGCATGTCTCATTTTCTAAAGTGACATAGGCTCCTAATTCGCATTAACTATTAATGAAACTTGGACTCTTAGGGTGCATCCACGAAGCAACTCTCCACCCTACCCTTAGAGTTCCTATGGGTACTGCTCCCCTGTCCAGGGTTAGAGTTCCTGTGGTTAGGGTACTTGGATCTAAGATTAGGGTTCCTATGCTTAGGGTACTTGGATTTAGGGTAAGGTTTCCTATGGGTAGGGCTCCCCAACATAGGGTTAACATTCCATTCTGGATAAATGCTTCATTGTTGGGCCAGAGAGTGGGCAAGTATGTGAGGATGACTCTTTTGCCCAGTGGTTAGGGCACCAAGGTGGGATACCCTGGGTCCTCCTGCTCCAAATCACTCTTTCATTATTTATATCCCATGGAACAGTTAGGTTCCCAGTGGGATTTACAAAGCAAGTAAGCAGACTAGGTGCCTAATTCTCATAGAAGTTCAATACCTTTGAAAATCTGGGCCTAAGTCATTTTTGAAACCTCTTATGTCACTTCAGTCTTCTGAAAATGGTACCCTAAATCTGTATTCCACAAGCAAGGTGAAATTGTATAGGAAGATTATCTTAGTTTTCCGATGTAAGCTGCCTTTCTGCTTGGCTGACAAAATGTGGAAAGCATAGGCCTAGTAGCTATTGTAGATCAGAGAAGGGGAAATGTATTTATATTTTTAACACTACTCCCTCCACCTAAAAAGTCTGAATTACCAACACTGGCATGAGTCACCAGTTGTTGGGAGCTAGTGATGTTATAGGCTAACAGAGTGCTAGACCCAGAACATAATAGTAATAAAATAATGGTCACATTGACAAAAGAGCTATGTCCTGTCAATGTGACTTTTGAGGACAGATGTTTGAGGCCTGTGGGGGGAGATAAAGAATTGTCTATAATGTGTGGTGTAAAAGAAATGCAAATGACTATAGAACAAAAGCAGTGAGAGGATCTGCTTATTTTGGTTGAAATAACTTCTTATGTATGGTTTGTACTGCATAACAATAATTAAGGTTGTATAGATTTGGGAGTAATAGTGTAATTATACAGAGAAATAGAATAATTTCTCTAATGGCTTTCTTGATACAGAAGAGGATACTTAAAGCACAAAATGACAGAAGGAGTTCATGAATAATGTACTTTGTAGCAGGGGAGAAGGAGGAAAACAATTTACGGAATGAGGGTGACTAATTTTTTTTTCTAAAATTATATTGAATGCAAAATCTGGGATTACAAAATTGAAGTGTTGTGATGGCAATGCTGTAAATAAAGTGGGAACTCAGATGTGAAATGTAAGAGAAGAAATGAAAATATAGGGCCAGATCTTCAGCTAGTATAAATATCCATAGCGCCAGTGACTTCAGTTTAACTATGCCAGTTTACACCAACTGAGGATCTGACCCATAACATTTAGCTGTAAAGAACTACATTTTCAAACACTGCTATGTACAAGTGTAAGCAAGTGCCAATACAAAATGTGCATGTGTAATTTCTGAGGCTTTGTTTGAAAATTAAATAAAAAATAACACAACTATAAACAATTATATTCTCTCTCTCTGATCCCACTGGTTTGTTAGACACTCAATTTGTACATACAAATACCAGTTTGCATACACAAATGAGTGTACACACAATTTTTCATATACAGTTTTGGAGACCAGTCAGAGGCTGTTTAAAAATTTAGCTGTGAATAGGATATAGGAGAATATACTATATAATAATTCCAAATGAGATCACCTCTCTAGGGTGAAACATGGCAGCTGCCACATTGCACCTCAAACACTACATAACAGGACAAATAGTGGAAAGGAATATCCTATCCAATTGAACCTACAGAAAGAATGTAGAGAGACAAGAAATTATTACCTTACACTGGAATTTGAATAGGTAACTAAGTGAACAACACATATTTGGGGGGGGGGGTATCGATCTAAGATACGCAACTTCAGCTACAAGAATAGCTTAGCTGAATCTGACATATCTTAGATCGACTTAGAATCACTTACTTTGCGTCCTCACGGCGCGGGATCGACAGCCATTGCTCCCCCATCGACTCCGCTTCTGCCTCTCGACGTGGTGGAGTTCCAGAGTCGACGGCAGAGCGATCGGGGATAGAGCCCTGATAGATCGATCACTACCCGCCTATCCAGTGGGTAGTGGAGACATGGCCTAAGTATCTAATACTCATGATTAAAATTCAGATACCCAATTAATGAGTACAAGTATCTATGAAATCTTTTGGGCACAATTCTTCCCTGGGTGGTGCAACTAGGGCCAGCTCCAGGCACCAGGGTTCCAAGCAGGTGCTTGGGGCGGCAGCGAGAAAGGGGCGGCAGTGTTTCCGCGGTGGCAGCAGTTCGGGGGGAGCTCCTCCATTCAGCCAAATTGGCGGCAGCTTCTCCCTTTTGCCGTCCGTGGCGGCAGGGTTTTTTCACTGCTTGGGGCGGCAAAAACTGTAGAGCTGGCCCTGGGTGCAGCTATGTACTGCCCCTTACCCAAAGCACTGAGCAAACACTCATTCTTAACCTAAGTAACAAATACTTTGTTTTGTGAATTTGCAAAGAAGTGGTCAAACACACACACACAAAAAAAAGTCAAACTGGCATTAATGTGTTAATGTATTAGTGAAAATGCAATGTCTGTACTTATAGCTAACCCTTTGAATCCTATCACCTCAATAGCCTCCTGACATAATATGTGTTCTGGCTTAATTCTAAACTAGTATTTCCTTGTGCCTAATTCTAATTTGTTGCTTTTTAATTTAATTTAGTTGCCACTTGTTCTTGTATTATGAAATTAGATAAAAAGATTGATTGGCCTTCACTTTACAGTATCAGTCATTCATTTTCTAAACCTTATTATATCATATCTTCTTTAGAAAGAATAGCAAATGAGCTGTCAGAATAGTTTCTGAGATAATTCATGCTGGGGTACTTTGTTATCTTGTGAAATTACACTGTGCTAGTCTGAGAAAAAGGGGTGCACTTTCTCTTTAACTATTGTAACATTAAACTTGAAAGCAGAATTATGTCTCTCCCAATTTGCCAACAATTTTTAAAATGAAATTTCAAGCCTTCAGCATGTTGCAAATCCTTGTTCTGTACTTTGGTACTAATGTTTGTAATATGACCTTTACATTAGTAGACAGGTAGGAAAATACATGTATTCTATCATCTGCCTAACAACTCCCTATCCGAGTAGGCTGTTTTTATGTCAGTTGTGCCACCTGAACATTGGAATAACTGTTTCCACATTGAACTGATCTGCATTTAAACCAGTCGCTGGATGGGAAAATTCTGGTTGCTAGAGCACTGTGTTAAAACAATCCCTTTTTGGTCAAATCTGTTCATTTCTGGACATTCATTAGCCCAAACATGGAAGATCTGTGGATCCCTTGAAAAATGATTGTGTGCTGACATGTGAAAGAATCCTAGAGATATCTCAATGGAGTTATAATTGCAATTATACCACTTACTTGAGATGTAATTTGCTGGTCAGGTGATAGGCCCTATTTGCTTGAATTTTGTAAGTGTGCATGACTGTGTAATATACTCTGCACAACAGTTCAGAAGCAATAGGGAATGCAGAATGTAGTGCCTCGTGTAGCTCAGTGATGTGAGTCTTGGGGAACATACTACATCCATTTTCTAACAACTGTATCTAGTGCCTATTTACTTTTTGGTGAAACTGAGCTTGAGTCTGATCTCTGAAGCCTTTATGATTTGGTTCTTTTCAACCAGAGAAATGATGTTCCTCTCCAGGTATCATCATGGCAACTGACATGCGGTCTACACTGGGGTGGGGTGGGGTGGGGGATCAATCTAAGTTATGCAACTTCAGCTACATGAATAACGTAGCTGAAGTTGACGTACTTAGATCGATTTACCGTGATGTCTTCACCATGGTGAGTCGACTGCTGCCGCTCCCCTGTCGACTCTGCCTGTGCCTCTTGCCGCGGTGGAGTACAGGAGTCGACGAGAGACCTCTTGGGGATCAATTTATCGCATCTAGACTAGACGCGATAAATTGACCCCTGCTGGATTGATCGCTGCCCGCTGATCCGGCAGTTAGTGAAGACATACCATGAGTGCAGGTAGGGCACTCAAGTAGTATTCTCTAGATTTTCATGTCTAAACCAGTGATGCAGCATTCTCGGTAGGGCCCTTGGCCCTGGAACTTGTTCTCTCCACTGTTCTACCAGATCCTGAGTCTGTTTGTGGAGTTAAGTTCAACTCAGAGTTCTTGGGCGTCCTCTTCTGAGAGGGGACCATGATGTGTTGTATGGGGGAGGGAATTAATAAACTGAGGGACTTTGGGGTAGAAGGAAATTCTCTAGTTCTCTGAAGAAGCACATTGGATGTGTGTCTGTTCTCTCTGTGTCTTCCATCAATAGGATTGGTCCTCAGGGCATGGTATAAGGACTATCTTGTTTATCTGTTTTTGCCTGTGGGATTGATTGTGGTGGTAGTATAGTTTTAAAACTGGACAAAATCTCTAATATTGACATTGTTCAACAAGCTAGATGGATAAATAATATTTTGCTAAATTTATCTCTAAGATGTAGAGATGGAAGAATTTTTGAATAATATAAAAACTAGGGCTGTCGATTAATCACAGTTAACTCATGCGATTAACTCAAAAAATTAATTGTGATTAAAAACATTTATCGCAATTAATCGCAGTTTTAATTGCATGGTTAAACAATAGAATACCAATTGAAATTTATTAAATATTTTGGATGTTTTTCTACATTTTCAAATATATCGATTTCAGTTACAACACAGAATACAAAATGTACAGTGCTCACTTTATATTATTTTTATTACAAATATTTGCACTGTAAAAATGATAATAAAAAGAAACAGTATTTTTCAGTTCACCTCATACAAGTACCATAGTGCAAGCTCTTTGTTGTGAAAGCGCAACTTTCAAATGTAGATTTTTTTTATTACATAACTGCACTCAAAACCAAAACAATGTAAAACTTTAGAGCCTACAAGTCCACTCAGTCCTACTTCTTGTTCAGCTAATCGCTCAGACAAACAACTTTGTTTATATTTGCAGGAGATAATGCTGCCCGCTTCTTATTTACAATGTCACCTGAAAGTGAGAACAGACATTCGCATGGCACTTTTGTAGCCGGTATTTACATGCCAGATCTGCTAAACATTCGTATGCTCCTTCACGCTTTGGCCACCATTCCAGAGGACATGCTTCCATGCCGATGATGCTCATTTTAAAAATAATGTGTTAATTAAATTTGTGACTGAACTCCTTGCGGGAGAATTGTATGTCTCCTTCTCTGTTTTATACCTGCATTCTGCCATATATTTCATATTGTAGCAGTCTCGGATGATGACCCAGCATGTTGTTATTTTAAGAACACTTTCACTGCAGATTTGACAAAATGCAAAGAAGGTACCAGTGCGCGATTTCTAAAGATAACTACAGCACTCGACCCAAGGTTTAAGAATTTGAATTGATCGCTTCCAAAATCTGAGAGGGACAAGGTGTGAAGCAGGCTTTCAGAAATCTTAAAAGAACAACACTCTGATGTGGAAACTACAGAACCCGAACCACCAAAAAAGAAAATCAACCTTCTGCTGGTGGCATTTGACTCAGATAATGAAAATGAACTTGTGTTGGTCCGCACTGCTTTGTATTGTTATCGAGCAGAACCCGTCATCAGCATGGATGCATGTCCCCTGGAATGGTGCTTGAAGCATGAAGGGACATATGAATGGTGCATCTGGCACATAAATATCTTGCGATGCTGGCTACAACAGTGCCATGCAAACGCATGTTCTCACTTTCAGGTGACATTATAAACAAGAAGTGGGCAGCATTATCTCCCAAATATAAGCAAATTTGTTTAACTGAGCGATTGCCTGAACAAGAAGTAGGACTGAGTGGACTTGTAGGCTTTAAAGCTTTACATTGTTTTAATTTTGAATGCAGTTATTTTTTGTACATAATTCTACATTTGTAAGTTCAACTTTCATGATAAAGAGATTATACTACAGTACTTGTTTTAATTAATTGAAAAATACTATTTCTTTTATTTTTACGGTGCAAATATTTATAATAAAAAATAAATATAAAGTGAGCACTGTGCACTTTGTATTCTGTGTTGTACTTGAAACCAATATATTTGAAAACATGGAAAACATCCAAAATATTTTATATAAATAGTATTCTATTATTGTTTAATCACGATTAATTTTTTGAATGGCTTGACAGCCCTAATAAAACCTACACACATTTTGGTCAAGATTTTTTTTAATGGTTTGCAAAGATTAAAGTTGGGGGGGCACTTAGTGGGGAGGGAGGGATACCTTGAAAAAATGTGCCTTTCTATATCTTTATTTTGGAATTGTAAATCCTGAAATATGTACTGATAGGAATTCTTATCGTGCTCATTACTGAGTAAAATTATATGGCCTGTGTTATGCAGCAGATCAGACTAGATGATCATAATGATCCTTTCTAGTCTTAGAATCTGTGAATCAACGTAGTATCTGAGGAATAATACCATAATCAGAGCTGGTCTTGTGAGACTATCAGCTCAGACAAAGTCAGGCAGCACGGGAAATCTTCCAAAAAAACTTGAGCTCATGAGACTTCCAGCATAAAGAATTTCAAACAAACATCCCAACAAAACCTTATGAAATTTATCCATCACTACTTAGGAATATTTTAACTGGAATCAGTTTAGCAGCGGTACTAATTTGATTACAGTAATTTAGCTCACTTTATTTTAAACTGAATTTCTCATTCTATTTGAAAAGAAAACAAAATCATACTGAATTAAAGTTCTTTGAACTTGATATTGGAATCAACTGTTTTTCCATAGAAAGAGTAGAATCCTTATGGTTGAGTACTACAGAGAGGTCCATTAATCCTAAACATACATAATGCACCAGATCCAAAACCCATGGAAGTAGGTGGAAAGACTTCTGTTGACTTCAATAAGTCCTGGATCAGGTCATTAGGTGGCAGTGTGGAAAATATTAGCGGAATAAGGGTTAAAATTTGTTATTTCTTCTTTTTTGCTAGTCTTGGAATCTCATGCATTTCTCAAATATTTCTAGCAGCTCAGATGGTGAAAACTTTTTGCACTACTTCCCAATACATCCTAGTGACACCTGCTCTTTATGGACCTGATCAAAAACCCATTGAAGTTGAGGGAAGGCTTCCGTTGATTTTGGTGGTCATCAGATCAGACTCTGAGCAACCATCCGAGAAACAACATATGTTGATCAACTTTAAAGTGGCCACAAGGACAGGGGTTTGGTTACTGGAGGTAGCTACTAGAATAGATTTAACTATAATAAAAGTGAATATCAGATTATGTAGTAATTCCTCTGGAATTTCCGACAATCTGCTTGCTCTGATCAGCAACATTTTAAAGTGCCAATGCTTCATAGCACTGTAAGCACATAGCATAAAATCTACCTAAGTGGAGGACCCATCCAAAGCTCTCTGGCTCGCCCAAGTACAGTAGAACCCTACAAGGAATTTTTTTTTAATTCTACTCTTGCCCCGCAATTTCCACTCCCATCTGCTCCTGCATTGTTTCTTGAATTTTTATCTCATTCCTGCTGTTATGGCAGTTGGTCCTATGGGAACCCAGTCCCACTGCAGGACTCTAAAATTGTCCCAGTAATGGCTGGATGAGCTGCTCTCAGCAGATGTCTCCCCATTCCCTGCACCCCTGTGCAATAGGATGGGAACTCCCTGACCCTGCCAACTCACCCATGCAGAAGGATCCGAATTCTTATACACCTCTATTAGGGGATGAGCAGCCCCGGTGTCTTCCCCTTCCCCATGCAAAGGAATTAGAAACTTCCAACTCTCCCTGCAAATAGCTGGAGAAACCCTGCATCATCATGCACAGGGTATGGGAAGCCTCCATGCCTTGCCATCCCCAGGCACGGGCAGGGAGACCCCCGCATTGCCATCCTTACTTCTGCACTGTTGCTGATGGTGCTGCTGCCTTCAGAGTTGGGTGGCTGGAGAGCGTTGGCTGCTGAATGGGACGTTCATGTTGTTTTCAGTGCAGGAGGACTGGTTTTTAAATCCTGCTTCTGCCACAATACCCATTCCCACTCTTGAATTTTTAATCCTGTTCCCGCTATTTTGGCAGCAGGTCCTGTGGGACTTACAGGATCCCAGTCCCACTGCAGGGTTCTACTCCCAAGGCTCATGGTGAGTCTATGCAGCAGGTTGGTTGGTGGATGTAGATGCAGTGGCCATGCAGGGGTTGTAGAAGGAGATTCTACCCTGGCCCTTATCAGTGCACTTGGAGAAGAGACCACATGATCTAGGAAACCAAGTCTACTCCAGAGGTATGTGTAGTGATTGAGTTGCAGTCCTATAGCCTGCATCCATCCTGGGGAGGATTACATCTTCTCTAACTTAGTTCCATAGTTCCTTCCGAAGGGCTTGATTCTGTAAGGGCTGGGCATTCTGACCTTGATCCAAAAAAGCTCTTTAAGCATATGAATAGTCTTATTGACAACAATGGGGCCATGTCTACCCTATGGGCACCACAGTTATGGAACTGTAGTGCTACACTCTAGAAGATTCCTTCAGCAACAGAAGGGGTTTTTTCCAATCACTGTAGAGCTCCATCCGATCGAGCGATGGTAACTAGACTGACAGAAGCATTCTTCCCTTGATCTAGCTGCATCTACACAGGGGGTTAAGCTGACACAGCGACAGTGCTCAGGCTTAGGATGGTTCTTATACTTAAAGTTAAGCATGCATTTAATATACTACATTTTGTGCATTATATGTATGTAATTTTAAAACACTAGTGTAAGGAAAACGAAACAAAATGCAGCTGTTCTTTTTTTATTTTACCACTTACCTAAAGAAATTTTTTTATCAAGGCAAAAATCTTACATTGTAACATCACAGGAAAAAAACAAAACAAAAAGGGCAGAAAGTAGTTTACCATGTGTAACTGTGTATAAGAGTAATGTAAACAATAATCACCATCTTCTGTTCATTTAAAGCTCTGTTTAGAGTTCAGTCTTAAATTTACAATACAACAAAGTATAAATACATTATTTTTCAGGACAGATTTGTTTCTTCTGATGAAAGTAGATTATCTAGTGCCCCAGCCTCTGCAAAGGGGAAAAAGAAAAAACACAGTCATTATTTTCAGCAACAAATAGTTAAGTGCAAAGTTTAGTATTAACAATTGATTCCTAAAAATCAGCCTTAGGATTGCTAAACTTTCTTACTTTGCTTCCCTTCAACCACAGATGAGGCAACAGGCTCATGCTTTTCATGGCTCATTTCTAGGCTATTAATAAGTAATAACTTCCTGTTATAATTTACACTATTTTTAAAAACCTTCCACATCAACCTTGATGTTTTGATTCGTATCATAAGATTTATTATTGTTTGATCCTGCAACTGGCTCAGGCTGGGCAGACCCCTGCACCGAGCCAGTTTCAGAATTGGGGCCTAAAAGGCCAACTGTGATAGTGACCTCCAAGAAATCACTTGTGAGGGTGTTGTTATAAATATGCCCCTTCTCTTTAAGATGGAAGTATATGAATTATCTGAATCATTATTGTTTAAAACATTTCTCTAAAATGGATTATTTTGAGAAAGAAAATGCATAAATCAATATATTTATTGTAATAAACTGACATTTGAGTAGATGTGTAAAAAGCATTACATTATTATTGGCCTGAAAATATATCTATATATTTTTAAATCAAATAATGATTGGCCTACATATTCATGTCAAGATTTCGCTGGTAGCCATTGTTAGCTAAAAACGTAGCATCACTTGCTAATATTCTGTGTTTTGTAGCTTTGAGTACCAGTTCTGCATCACAGAAAAGCCGTTGTGCACGATCTAGGGAATTTGGTTTTTGTGTAGTCTCAAGGTTGATTGTAACAGTAAGGAGGAGTATGTAACTGTGCAATCCAAAGAGCAGACTGGTTAATTTTTACTCAGAAAGTCACAGTTCAGCCCCTGGTTGACGCTTGACCCCTGGGGCAAGTAATTGGTGTCATCTCTTTACTAGGTGCATTTTACTTATCCCTCCATGCTGGCTCAGTTTGCAGAGGTCAGGGCTCAGCCTATTCCCCAGCCATTCCTGTTCACCTGCCCAGGAGGGTGCTCCAACCCCCACACTGGGACATAGCTTACACATGTGAGTACAGAAATGTCTATATTGCACTGGTATATAAACACCAGCTGGCCAATATTAAAATCAGGATCTCGTTGAGCTTCTATTTAGCACTTAGACACTGAGGCCCAAATAATCCTCCGGATGGGAACCCTAACTCATTTGCAATAAGCTTGCATTTTCCTTCACATGATTTGTTGGGAGAAGAGGATCAATACCACTGATCATGGATGTCTCAAGAGCTACCCTCCCTGAGCCATTTATGCTCTCAAGCTGTTCATGCAGTGACTACTGTTCCCAAGTTTTGGGTGGATTCACCGATACCGACTTTCCACTCACCCATACATAGGCTATTCAAGTGAGGAAGTAGGGTCCTCAAAAAGTTATTTCAAGTGTCTACCCTGTAAATATGGGTTTGGACAGATGCTCAACGTTCAGTTAACAGAGAGGAACAGCACTGAAAGATTGGAAGAATGGAGATTTTCAGAGCATTGTATGAATGTTTGGAAATGTTATTTTAGATCCATGTAATCTATCAGATGAGTAAAAATGTTGAATGGAAAAATACTTGTACTCCACCCAGTGACTAAGTAAACATGCTCTGCAGGAAGTGGGAAGAGAAATGGAGCCACCCTCTCCCAGCTGCATAATAAGCCTCCAGAGACCAGTAACTCACCTTGCAAGCAGATCCATTGATTTTAATAGGTTACCCTCTGAAAGCTACTTCTCAAAATTAGGATACAAGATTTGGGCCCCAGTTTTGCCTATTTGACATTTCTGTAAAAATGTCGATTGTTTTTACGAAAAAAGGAGGGGTTTTTGTGCAGTTAATCCACATTAATGTTATTATACAGCAAAACCAGGGTTATCTGGAAAACTCTTATCCCAAACATGGTCATGTCCTACTGTGACCTCTCAGATCTTGAAAATCCCTTCAGTTTTCCCAAAGTTTGATTGAGTTAACTTATTCAAACATGCTCCATGAGATTCAGGTAAATTGGGATGTGCTGTGTTTGAAAAACGTTCGAGAAAGTCCAAAAGCAAACCTAAGATTTTGTGCCAGAGGCACGACAGTTGAATTATTCTCAATCCCTGGAAAGGACAGTTCTGCTCAAAGATCCTTAACTATACCATTCAGACACACACAGTCTCTGTAGACTGTGCAATGTAATTTAGTCAACATTGTGGTTGTATTTTAGTATTTACAGTATTCTCAGGAGTGAATATTTTTCTCTGAACCAACATAGGTCATTTTAGAAAAGGATGCCAAAACTGTCCAGAGTTTAATTTATGAAATTCATATAATCTTGAAGTTAGACTGTGAATCTCTTTTCACAAGTGAAAATAAATGACAAATGTATCATTCCAGTGCATTAATTAACACAGCATCTGTAATTTTATCTAACAGTAAATTCATTGTTATGAAAGTGTCTATAATTCATTATAGTCAAAGGTAGGGATTTATAGAGAAGGTATGTGACAGAATTGGTGACTTTTGAATGAAAGATCCATAATGCTTGCAATTACAATACATGCCTTTAATGTTCCTGTTATTTTTTCCTCCTAATGCAAATCACTTTCTAAATATTTTGAATGTAGCAGAGTTCAAAGGAGCAATTCTATATTGGCTGAAAAGTTGAAAAAAAGGTATATTTACGTAAATCAATTTACTTTGCCTGAAATTTTCTGAAAAATGCACGAAGACCTTCAAAGTTAGAATAGCGGTCTAGTAACCACCCAGGTTTTCCCTTTGCTTGATGCTATAATAAAGGCATAATCCTTAGTTAGGCATCCTTAGAGTTCTCAGTCTTGCAGGTCCTATAGATAGTTCTCCAGTATTTCACAGGGAGTTTCGCCTCTGTTTGAACACACAGGTGAGTGATGTCACAATTTCAGGGAATATGACTTCACCACTGTGTCCAATGGAGGGAAAATTTGTTTTCTTTGTCACTGTCTTACACAAATGTAAAAACAAC
The DNA here is from genome assembly GCF_965152235.1 of Eretmochelys imbricata. Lineage (NCBI taxonomy): Eukaryota > Metazoa > Chordata > Testudines > Cheloniidae > Eretmochelys > Eretmochelys imbricata. Next base: position 20,256,302 of record NC_135577.1, read on the forward strand.
TTGATGATAAACTTTGAAACATCTCCTTTTATTCAGTCTTTTGAGTAAAAACATTGACCCTATTGAAAGATAGTTCAAACAGTTTTAGCACTTGTCATCATTTTGATGGTACCTACAGGTTCCAAGCAGGATCAGGACCCCTCTGTGCTAGGCACTGTACACATGCATAATGAAAAGATGGTTCCTGCACCAAGGAGCTTATAGTCAACATCTCAATCCTGCGGTCACTTAGTCATATACTTAATGTCTTGCACTTCTGTGACGCTACTTGTATGCTGAACTTTAAGCATCTCCATAAGTTTTTTGTGGGAGCAGGCTTTAAGTAGTTTCTTCCAGATATCAATTAATATGCATATTCAGTGATATTGTTTCAGCACATTTTGTCCTAGGAGTTATATCAATCATCATCAAGACCATTCTCCAGTGATGCTCAACAAAGTCACACAATTTAAACATGAATCTACAATTATACATTCAATCCCAGTCCTGCAGCTCTTATTCAAGAGTTTTGTCCAAGTAAGGATTACAGAATTAGATCTGCAGTGACTGAAATAAAACTGTACTTTTAAGTGATTGAGAGCTTTACTAACCTTTAAGATGCAAGTAAGTCAAAAATTCAATTACTGTGCGTACAACATTGTCGTCAACCGCTGGTTTCCCAAAATTACCTAGAAAACATTTATGGGATATTATTTAATGTACAGATAATAGTGAATGTATCAGCAAATATTCATACTGTGACTAAAGTTGTAAGAGTTCATAAAAATCTGTGAAACTACATTTCATTTTAAAAGTTCAGTGGAAAAACGGCCAGATTCTCTTCTGCACTGAAATACGTTTGGTGCAAGAATTGGGTGACATCAGGGAGCTTGTTCCAGCTCCCTGATTCTGGAGCTTCTGTACTGATGTAAATTAAAGCAGCCTTCAGGTTATTTGGTTTACAGTGCTTGTAAGGTCCTCCAGGGCTGTCTGTGGAACTTGTAAATTCTGCAACACCAGTCAAGATGTTTATATCTGAAGGGACCTCAGAGGCTCAGATTTCCAGAGAAAATGGGTGAATAAATTTGGACATAATTTTATTAAAAAAGATAGTCCACTGCATTAGTTCCCCTTGAACATGTAAACAATTACCATGTTAAGACAACTTTATAAGAAGCCACTACATTCCACAAGTGAAAGATATGTTTTTCAAAATACCCGATTCAATTCCAGTGAAACTTAAAAACAAAGTCTTCATTGACTAGGGTCTGCATGAGACATTTCAGGTGCAAAGGAGATTTTCAGAGATGATGGAAGGAGTGTGCTTAAATGAAGTTTATAACAAAGATTGTAACTTAGTTTAGGTCCCATTCTGCAAAGTGCTGAGCACTATCAACTTGGGGTAGCTTCACTGGGAATTGAGGGCACGCAGCAGCACCTAAGAAGCAACGTGTGCAGCTCCACGATGTATAGTTTCCAGATCACATATTTACAAAAGAACGGTCTACATGTCCACAGCTGGAAAACACAGTGTGTCAGTCAGAAGTATTACTAGATCAGAGTGCATTAACTGTCCCTTTCATCAATATTTCAGAGTAGCAAAATATTATACCTGCTTTGCTAGGCACCAACATTTCAGGAAACAATTCGAATTTTTTTTTCTGTACAACCATAACCATAAATGAACTAATAGTCTTCAACAGAATTTTACAACTTATGGGAGGCCTATCAATGTTCTCCTATTAATAAGTAATAAGCAAAGAACCTTATTTGAATTTTGGACCTTTGTTGACTATCAGATGTGTCTCTATTGTACTGTCAGGGTTTGAGTTAGATTGTAAGTTCCTTGGAGCAGGACTATCTTCCCCTGTTAGTACAATGCTGAGCACAGGAATAACTATCAGCCTTCTCTGGATTGGAGTGAGAAATGGATCTCATTTTGAGATTCCCTAACAGAGGACTAGATCATGTCTTTTGATCCATGTATAGGGCTCTTTCCATGTGTGGATCACTCCCTCACTATACAGAGGAGAGTCACAACAGCTCCCAAGGCTTCTTCTGGACCTCATAAATAGCTATCTGTGTGTTTGGAGATCTGTTTAGATTAGAAGGAAGCAAGTAGTGGGTGGAACAGGAAAAAAAAAATGGCTAGATCAAGAGAAGGTCCTGAGGAGACCTGTAGGTTATACTTAAAAATTCACACATCCCCACCCACCTACCCCTAACTCAGTCATGGGGAACCCCCTCCTTTAAGGGACGCCTCAGCTGTGCTACCAAGTAGCAAGGCTAGAGATTCTGTAGTAGCACAGAGCCTCCATATGTATGGCCAGGGAGGAGAGGCTGGTATATCCTGCTCTCCCAATGGAAGATGTCAGAGGAAATGCTGATGGAAATTTTACAACATTTGCTGCCTTAACATGGTGTTACCATGTAGGTGTGATCTAGATATGAAACTGCAATTCTATAAAGCAAAAGCTACCTGCTGCTAAGCTGTAATTCTGTTTAATGATGAATCAAGAGAGAAAGCTGGTTGTTATATCAATGTTTAGAAGTGGTGTGTTCCTGTTAATAATATCCAGCTGAGTACCTGCTTTAACTCATTGACTGTCACATCACTTTTTATATGTATTTTTTATGATTACAAATTGATATTCAAAATTCTATACAAAGTATTTAAAATAAAACCTCAATAAATGGCAACTAAAAAACAAAGGTTGCCTCTGTAGAAGCTCCTCAGCTGCCTCTAGCATCATTCATCCTTTGTCTAGGAATGCAAGCTGAGTATTTGTTAGTTCAATAAAAAAAAAGTTTCAGATATACCAAGAAAAGGAAATGGCTTTTGTATTGGTCTAAATATTTGCTTAAAGAAAAATAAGGTGTTTTGAACAAAGTAACATTTTTGCATACCAATACATAGGAATTAGAGGAATAAAATTAAATGATTTAGGATGTACAGTTTGAATTTTGAACCATTACCCTCAGCATAAAGTAGAAAAAAAAATGTACAATACAAACAAGGGTTATAAAAACAGGAAGGTTTCAGAGTAACAGCCGTGTTAGTCTGTATTCACAAAAAGAAAAGGAGTACTTGAGTATTTGAGCTTATGCTCAAGTAAATTGGTTAGTCTCTAAGGTGCCACAAGTACTCCTTTTCTTTTTGCGAAAAACAGGAAGATATACCATAGGGATCTGATCCTGAGAAGTACAGAGCACTTAACTCCCATTGAGCTCAGAGATGTGAATGTTCAGCACCTCTCAGGATTAAGGGCCTGTTCTAAAACCCATTGCATTAAATGGAAAGACTCCTACGGACTTCATTAAGCTTTGGATCAGAACCTACGTCTTCTAATTGAAAGAATCTGTATAATTTTTCCATAATTAAACAATTATACTTGAGATGGGGTTATGAAAAAATCCATTTCTCAAATCCAGCTCTATACAGCTTTCAGCTCTATGTTGGTATGATAAAAGGGGTCTCCTGTTTCTATACCTTTCCCTAATCTATGATCTCCCTAATATTGTCTTTACTGATCACACTCCTGGGCTAATCAGTTAGGACTAAGTGTCCAAAAGGACTTGAAAGCTTTGTTTTGAACATAAAGAAAAAAAAAGGTAGGTTTTAATAGTAAAACGTGTTAAATTTAGATAAAATTAAGGAAACTCAAAAGCTTTTGTCCTGCCAGTCAAATGTATGACTCTGCATTTTGAACTATTGGAGGCAGAATACACATAATTCAGGTCATGATCTCCAAACTCTGGAGACAAATTTTGCGTTCCTTTCTCATATGAATAGTCTCATTGACTTCAATGGGACTACTCATGTATGTTAAGTACATTGTCCCCTTAAATGGAAGCTTAAGCTTGCTTGCAGGCAGTACAAATAACTCAAACGTAGTAAATAAAATGCTGTATACAGAAGCACAAACTCTTGGGTTTCATAATTTCATTACCTATTTTTATGTCCTCTTCAGGCTGTATCTCACGTTTACCAGCTAGGCCATGTTTGTCATTAAAAGATCTGTGATTATCTACTGCATCTGTTAAATAAATTAGAGATGAAGAGTTAATTTCATTTACAGTCTCCAGCCTGGTTTTCATGGATTTTATTGAGATGGCTATAAAAAAAAGTCTCTTCTTGAGCTTTCTTTTCATTTGTGCACGAGAACATGATGGGATTGTTAATGGAATGATGTACAATTAGTGAATCAAAAGAATAATTCCTTAATAAGCTTTTTTTTAAAATTGTGCGTATGTAGTTTATATCCATTAAGGGCCCATTCCTATATTGCTTGCGCTCCCAAACTCTTCCTGAATTGAGTGGGAGTTTTGGGTGTACAAGGAATGCAGAGTTGGACCATTCATGGGTAATTTAGGAATGTAGTTTTGCTATTCTTGCCTCTTTAAAACAAGAAAAAGGCGCTAAGTAATTTGTTTAAAAGTAAACTGCTATTAGTTTACATGAATAACCTCCAAAAGCTCTCTTCTCTCCCCCTTGCAGTGGGCATTTCCTTTATCAGTAAAAGCTGATCAACACAACCTGCAACAGAGGATGATGCCTATTATCCAGTCTTAGAGAAATGGCACTCGGCAAATATATGCCCTCATTACAGAATGTCATGTATGTCTTTCAACACAGTCTATTCTGGCATTGCTGCTTTAACACAAATATACTTACAAAACATTTACAGAATCAATAAATACATCAAAGATGCATACATTTGTATCCCAAGGTCAGTTACAAAAGGTGAATAAAGGAAAAAAAAAATATATGATCCTTATATGGACAGCAGTATTAATTATCTGTAATGTTTATCATAGACTATAGAGGGTGAAACTAGGCAACCCCCAGTAATATTTAACATAAAAAGTAGTAAAGGTAGGTATAGATGTCTGTATGTTTTATGCCTCTCAGCATCTTGAAAACCTTGGGTAAAAATAAATGACATTTATTAAATCAGTTACAAATAGTTTTAAAGGAAGGCTTTTTAGCCTATTTGGGACACCTTCACTTTTCATCTCCATATTTTTTTGGAAACCTGAACTTTACATTTTCAGCCTCTCAGACATTGGTGTTTGTTTTTATTTACAAAGCGGAATTAATTATTTTCCTCTTGTAAGTTACTGATATTTACAATCTCAGAGAAAGAAAAGGAGTACTTGTGGCACCTTAGAGACTAACAAATTTATGTGAGCATAAGTTTTAGGAGAGTTTGTTTTGTCCAAGAATAGTATCAGAAGGCTATGCATCTGGGCATTTTTATGTAGATGTAGGGTGAAATCTTGGCCCCACTGAGTTCAGTGGCAAAGCTGCCACTGATTTCAATGGGGCCCAATTTCACCCATAGTATTTCCCCCTTGATTGACCTCCAAAATTCCATAAAATGTTATACTACTTAGCAAGGCAAATGCTCTTAGATTCTATACAGTTAGTGATCATTATTGTATAATTGGAGGTAAAGCTACTATTTTAGAGTAATAAGATGTTTGCCATCTAAGAATTACAACTCTCTATCACTAAGGAACTCCAAGAGTACCCAAACGTGTAATTCCATATAATTTAGTGCTTTTACATGGCATTGCTTTTAAAGAGGAAGCTTAAATTCTATTTGTTTCTATCCCAGGCTTCAGATGTGTAACTAATTGAAGGTTCTCTGAAATAACACTCTTTAGTTTTATGTAATAGCCAGATTAGTGGGTAGCACACTCTTAGCAGATAATAGGGTCAAGTGACCATTTTTAATAGAATTTTAAAAATATAGAAAAATTAAATATTTGACTTACGTGGCCCAAGCAGGTAACCAGCACTATTCAAAGTCCAGCCCCGTTTTTCTTTTGCCTTACAGAGGGAAAAGTGCAGGTAGGTTATTTATTGCATGATTTACATAATACTTTCTGAAAAAAAAAAAACCAAACAAACACAAACATGAATCTGGGAGGTTGGTTTGTGCAAACAGATTCATTAGGGTTTCTAATGAGCTGATATGTTTTATTCATCAAAAAAAGTGTTATTTCAGTTTGGGTGAAACCCTGGCCTCACTGGAGTCAATGGGAGTTTTGCCATTGACTTCAGCATGATCGGGATTTTGACCCTATATAGACGAAAGTGCAAATCACACATGTAAAGTTTGCATTAGAAATTTTAAAGTTAAAATAAATATGACCTGCTCCCAATCTGCTTTACTGAAAAGTATAACTATTTCCCTCTAGATTCTTGTTTGGATTTACACAATTTGTCATTGTATCTCAGCAGTTTATATTTTGTAAGCTTTATGTAAAAAAAAAAAAAAAAAAAAAAGCATTCCTTGTTTTTTTCTAAGTTAAGATGGCCATTCATTGAACTTTACTGTATAAAACTAATAGCCCTTGTTTTGTTTAACTACTCTGTAGTACATTTGTCATAATTAGATGAGTATTCAAATGTCCAATATTCCTAATTGTTCATCCACCATCCAAAATATTCTCGGGCACTTGCTTTGTTTTGCTCAGCCCTGTGTCTAACCAGAGTGCCCGTCAGCGTAGCGTGCACTGGTACTTGTCAGCGGAGACGCTGAGTGAGCGTGTCTAATGGATAGAGCCCCTGTAAATGAAGTTTATACTTACTGATAAAACGAGTCCAAATGTCTCCGAGAGGGTGGCGCAAAGGATTAAAGAGAGCAACAGGAGACTAGTCCACCTCCTCATCTGAAAGGAGACCACAAACGCTCGGGGTTATTTGCTTTGCCTTCCAGTTTGGGATCCTAGGTGTGGGGGTTAAAATGGACTTAGGTTCCCACAGGGACCTGATGCCTTAAGAAACATCGAGACAGGAGGAACTTATGAGAAGGAAGGGTGAGTCCCGTGCATCTGAAAGTTCAGGAAGGAACGGCAGAGAATGTCAAATCCTAAAAAAGCAGGAACACCCCCGAAGTTGGAGACGGAACCTGACCTCACAGGGGCATGGAGACAGGAGATCAGCCTTTACAATACCTGCCCCTTTCCCCACTTCTACACACAAGTCATTGCAGTCACTAATATGGGGGGGTCAGAAGGGAGGGCGTCCACGGTCTAAGATTTCATGTACCTGAAAGTTAAATACCTTTCAGAAGGCAAAGAGGCTAAAAATAAGGGGAAAGTACCTTGAGTTGGGGTGCGCTGGTCTGTTCTTCACTGCGCGGGTTCAGTCCTGGCTGGCAGTGGGGCAGGGAGCTGTCCGCAGGCTGCTCTGGGGAATGGATGTTCACAGCTGGGACTCCTCACTGCATGGCCCCGGTGCGCTCACGGAGTAGGGGATGCAATGGAGTGGGGGGGCTGCAGTGCCTGTGAGCCCAAGAGCGCTCCCCCTCCGCTATTTATGGGTTGCAGCGCAACTTTGCAGGCGCTGCTCTCTCCCGGGGGAGAATCGAGAGCCGCCCACATCCCCGGGTCATTTCCCCTCGCCAAGTCACTGCATTAGGAAGGGCAAAAATTACAGCAATTCAATTAGAGGCATTTGGAAGCAAGATGTGGGCTGCAGATAGATAACAGCCTGGCCAATTACCTTTCATTACGCTTGGGTTGGACACTGGCTAGCAGTTGAAAAGAGCTCTGTTCTACTAGACAGCCTGGCCTGACTTCTGTCTTTCTCCTGAAACTTCAGAAGTTCTTTGTTGTTGTTTGAGAATAAGGAAAGGTAAATTGAACACAGCTCCCTCTTTGGAGAATCGGGTACAGAAGCAGAGCTAAATGGAAAAGGCTCTGTATTATGCTGGCTAATAACACTCGTATCCTTGTCAATTACAGTATTTGTTATTACATTCAAGAACACAGAATCGTCGTCTGCCCTTCTCTGCGAGCCCCATGAGTCTCTCTTCAGTCCAGCCACTATCGGTTTCTTTTAAAATTCCTTTGAATCAGTCTGTTTACTCTAGCATCAGAGCAAAAGGAACTGGAGGAAAACTGGGTTATTTTACTTACTTACAACTTCAAAGTGTTAAAGGGGGAGCCCTTTTGAAATATATTCTGTTTGTTTCTTGTCTGGACTACAGCTTGGTGACATTTTGCATCTAAAATGTAAGCATTCTTTTTCTCAAGTTTTTGTGAAAAAGTAACACAAACTCACCCCACTATCTATAATACCCCACATGTTCACTTTTGGACATTTTAGTTCGATTGTTTTTTTCTTATCTTAAATACGGTTATAGTCAGTAAAGTGATGATAAAAGTAACACAACAGGGGATTCCAAATTTTGTTTCCCTCAATGATTGACAGATCATTTAATCATCATTGATTAAAAGGCATAAACTGAGTTTTCTAACTAGTGGTCCTGCAAACTCCTTTTGAGAACTGAAAACGACATGGGGAGCTTTCTACTTTACCACAATTTTGCTGGTAATTTAATTGTATTGTACAAGATAGACTAGACACTACCTCACTCTTCTACAGCTCCTTGGATATGCTGTGCCAAAGGAATAAATATGTGGAAGGAAGGGGTTTGAACAGTGTGAGACACAGTACCCCTCATAGGTTTAAAGGCAGGTAGTGTTTTTACTAGAGTGTAGCAAAACTCAGGATAGAGGAAGAGGTCATATCTTGGTCTAGGTCTCCCCCCTACCTGCCATTATGTTCTCCCTGTGGCAGGAAAAGCAGGGCTATATTAGTTTAAACATGTCACTAGAACCCTGATGTAAAAATGCAGCTCTACAGTCTTATGTGGATAATTTGGGTGTAGTTTATTTCTCGCAGTATTTAAATATGAATGCACATCAATGTGAAGAGTAAACTTTGCAAATCTTATTCAACACTTCATGTCATTTACTGGGGATATTCTGTCAGCCAGGACCTGCATGACCCTTAGAATTCAGACTAGATAGATGTGTAAAAGCATCTGGGAAATAGCAAGATAATTTTTGCAAAGTGCCTTTTATTTTAACTTCTCCAGTGAAGCATTTTTTACGAAATTGTCTAGCCTTCATCAGTTACTTTCATTTCTAACTTTGAGGCTATTGTATTACACGAAATGTTTTCTTTGTGTATTAAAATAAAAGGACAAAGGTGTGAAAAATTAGATTTAAGCAGCATTATAATAAAAATGCATTAATTTTGCTATCTTTGGCTGCATTTGTTCTACATGTCCCTCTCAAATGTATTTGGAACAATATATTTTTAACTTGTGACTCTTATTCTCTTTTATCAGCATAATTCTTGCATCAATTTGTCAAATCATGTCATAAAGTAATCTCATCTTTGTTGGAATCAGAAGTAGATGAAAGCCTCTTTATACTCTCAAAGGTTTAATCCATCATTTCGCCATTATACATTTTGTCTAAACCTATATCTTCAGGTTAGTGTCAATTACATAATTTTACCAGTCATTCCTGCAACTGCTGTTCTTATTTTCTCAATTTTCCCTGTCAAGAATGTTATTAGTCTTTATTATTATTTATTATTATTCTGTAGGAATTATAAACCTTACTCCTCTGGCAGAAGAACTGGAAATTAGACTTAAACCTGCTTTTCTATATAAGCTTAAAAAACAGCCATTTGTCTGGGTAAATGATCACTTTTATCACTGGGGTGATCTTCTTACATGTCCATTTATTTATTTACTTACTTAATTATTGGGTGGAAAGGGCTTCATGTAGTTTGCAGTGACTGTCAAAATTATGTCTGGTACTGAGCAGAATTTTGCCATCAGACAACACTCTAATGGGCCTGATCCAAATCCCACTTAAGTCAATGGGAGTCTCTCCATTGAGTTCTGTGGGTTTTGGATTAGGTCCAACAGCACAAATTTGGAAATAAAACTGCATCTAAAAATCTGTAATTCTATACATGAGGGATAATTTATTGTACAACTGTCTCTCACAAAAAAATACATAGCTACAGTATTCTATAATATATTGCATCTTAAGATATTACTTTTTAAATAAGTGGTATTTCATATGTCAGAAGAAAAATGAGCTGATATTTTTGGAACAGTGAAAAAAATTCAACCATTTTTCCTCAGCAAGTCTTAGAATTGTGAAACAAAAACATGACTTGGTCTAGTGAATTGTAGTGGCTGCACTTTGTACTGGAAGCAAGGGAGGTGCGTTCAGGCTTCTTGTTTCTCAAATTAGCAGGTTACCGGGCTTGTAGCAGAAAAACAGAATGCTCTGTCCCTAGGAAAAGTCAGCTCCTTGTATTGCTTGAGTCACCTGTTTTTCGCTAGCACTCTGTAATACTAACCTTGAGATATTCCACTCTTTATTTTTCACCAATCCGAGGAATAGCCATTTATTGTTACTCCATTTCCTATAACTAGTTTTCAATATATTGTAATGGTGGGAATCACCAGATGGCACTGTTACACATAATTTTATACATTCTTTTATCATGTTAGCAGTTTTTGAATACCAGCTGTGCAGTTGTTAGTTTTGTGATGTAATTTCTTGTGTGGGGAGCTGTTGCACACAGCAAGAGAGTCTGCTTTCTGCTTTAATGTAACTAGAATCAGTTCTTTGTACAAAGTTGGCTCTGGTGTTTGGGCTGAGATTTCTGAAAGGGAGGTTTACCAGCATGCTCTTTATGACCACCTGTATTCAAGGACTGCTGTACATAATGTAAAATAAACAACATGTACTAAGGAAACACCCAAACTCTGCATAACTGATTTGTCCTCCAACCAGAAACCAATTTGCTAGGCCCCAAAATCTATTACCATTAAGGAGAGGGGCTGCAATATGATACGACTTTGCCCCTTATCCTGCGGTGATGTGTTTCTCTTAATAGAGTCTTGTGCAGGTTAGGAGTTTTACAAAGCCATTAAAGGGAAAATTTGTAGGCCTAGTTCCTGTTTCACCACCGGTATTCCAGTTTTTGTCAGTATATTGCCTTTGATTTCAAGAGAGTTACACCATCAGAAAACTAGAATAACAGTGTTGAATCAAGCCCTTGATGTGAAAAGTTCTGGCAAGTTTAATGATAAAGTCACAGGGATGGCAGGAGGAGGCAAACTAGTCAGGGATAAAACAGAAGAGGGGCCCAGAAGTTGGGAAGAAGTAATAGAAGTGAACCTTGCAAATGTGATTGGGGCCCAGGAGCTGGGATGGCATGGCAAAAGGGAGTTAGGTCAGCAGGAAAGGTGAAGGGAAGGAGTTGGGCCAATGGGAGGTGGCATTTATACCTTTTGGGAACATTTTGTAGACATGGATGAAATGGAGCCAAATTCAGGACCAGATGCTGGCTCGATTATTCCAAAAGTAGTCCCATGAAAATCAGTGGGACTACTTGGGGAGTAAGATACTAGTTAATGTGAATAAGGGTATCAGAATGTGATTCTTAGACGTTATACCTGCAAGACAGCTGTGTAAAATATCCAGCCCTATAAGGGACACTTTTAACATCTTTATGAAACTCCAAGTTCATTACACCCAGTGAATCCTCTTTTATTCAGTATTTTACTAAGTTGTTCAAAGAATCCCTGCAAGTGAAAGAAACACAATTTAATCTTGGAGGAGATGGGCTGATTTGATTGCAGCAAAATATACTTATCTAAACGTTGAAAGAGTAATTAATTACATTGAATTTTATTTCTGGAACAAAGGGGAGGGTCAACCATTTAATTCACATGATCAGGCCTAGGTCCTGTGTTGAAGGTAGGTCAAATCTTCTTCCAAGCATCCAGTACAAGTAACTGAAATAGGTACTGAGGAACTCTGCAAGGAGAAATTTTCTTCCCCCAGGCTGCAGAGCTGCTCTGTAGCGGTTATTTGAACCTGAAGGATAACTGGGTGACTGGCAACTTGATAATACATGAAAGTCATGTCGAACAAGTGCAAGGCAGGGCACATTGAAAGGAGCCATTTGAACTACTCATAGATATTGCTGGGTTGTAAATTAACTGCAACCACTCAGGGAAAAAAGTTGCAGATGGGAGGGGCAGTCATTGTGTACAGCTCAATGAATGTATCTGCACAGTAGTAGTCAAAAAAGGACTCAAAATGTTAGAATGATTTAAGAATCTGTTTGAGGGTGCCTGAATTACTGAGTTTGATGTACATGATGATGCATTTCCTAGAAGGGATGTGAAGTATAAGGTAATTTGTGGGTTGAAAACAGGGATAAAGTTGTGGCGAAGGGGAGGGGGTAAAAGTTGTGATTATGAATGGAGTGGCTTGTTGAGGTGGGATGGCTGGGATGAGGATGGTTTATTGGGTATTATCAGTTGGATCCGGTTTGGTTGTGTGTATCTGATCTCCATTATAAGTACAATGGTGTTTGTTGTTTGTCCTTATTTTAAGGGTATTTGTATGTGGCAGAGGATTTTCTGGATTTTAAAGTTAATCTGCACTGAGTGGCAGGAGAACCAAAGGGGTTGAGCACTATCCCTGAGGCAGACCTTTCCACTTGCCTAGTCTTGGCAGCTGGATCACTTACATAAGGGGGTATAGTTCCTATGTATGTGGAAGTGGGATTGAAGTTTTTCTCTCATCTGATTGGGGGCCTTTTGATGTGGAGTGTTTACATGTTCTGTAAAGCCTTCTGGATCTTGTGCCTTGTCCTGGAGGTGCTTCCTTGAGAACCCAGCTGTGATATCTCTATCTTTTCAATTGTTGAGAAGACTAAGCAATGCAGTGGTGAGTTGGGGATGTGAAGGGAGGATGAGATAATTGTTTCTGGGCCTTTGGCTGTCTGATTCCTGTGATGTCTACTGAAATTTCACCAGCCAATCACTCTTCTTTTGTCAACTCCTGTTCTCTCCTCCTGGGTCTGTATGTTGTCAGTATGGATCATAAACTTTTTGGGGCAGGAAACTTACCTTTGTACATGCTTATAAACCTCCAGACACCTTGCTGGCATCATACAAATAATAAATAAGATAAAAATAATGATAATATGGAATAGACAAGGGGAAAGTCTTCAGACATAGGGCTTTAGTAAAACAATTATCAATTCAATCCGTCTCTCTGGAGGTTTCATCGTGAGAGCTCAAGGCATTAGCTTTCAGACTCTCTGCTTCATACTTCTTAATGCAAGGCTAGTGGCAAAAGTTTCTGCCATACATTATTTAATCATGGAAGAGATGCCCAACTTCATGTATGATCATTGACTGCTTCCTCTTGCGATATACAGGTAAGACCCTGAATAAGGCAGGATTCTGTAGTAAATGAGGTAGGTTTCTGGAGGTATAGTGCCTCCTTCACCATAGAATTTGACTGGTATGCAATGACTGAGCCAGGAAGGAGGAACCCTACCTCATTCTGTTTGGGACTTGCATAGTGTCCAATGTATTTGACATGAGGCCACAATTGAACAATGAAGATTAAAAACAGATATTAAAAGCTACCTCATTCATACAGCACTGTCCATCCTCACACAGAATGAGTTATAGGTACTGTAGATAAGTAGTATGTGATCATATAATGGAAGCCTGTCATAATGCCTGTACACAGGGGTAAAGATTGTGTAAGAAGCATTAACTTTGGCATTTCTAGACTTGAAAATCTCTACCTATGTACCTACTCATATGGACCCCCAACATCATATCTGAACACCTCCCAAAATTACAATGTATACATAAAGATATTTATTTTTCTCTTTCTCTCTTTTGTCAAGTCAATTAGAGAGAGACTAGTTATTTTTAATGTGGTACTGTTGTGGAAAAATTTGTTCAAAACAGCACATTTTTCATTTTGCCTTGAGGATACTCTGGTTTATGATTATCCTGTAATCTTCTGGGAGTGAATGCTAGATTTGTGGGCTAGTGGCCAAGAAAGTTCTGTCTACTGCACGTCTGAGGTTAAATTTGTAGTAGAACATAGTTATGGGAAGTCATGATCTCATAGTGTGAAGCAGCCCTTCAGGTAATTTGGGTCCATTCCATATAGGACCAAAACCTTGAATCCATCACAGTATTCATCAGGCAGCCAGTGCGGACAGCATTGAAGTACTGAGGTGATGTACTCTCTGCAGCCTGTGTTGCTAAGCAGCCTGGCAGCTAGGCTGCTGTGTTCTGAAACTGTAGTTACCTTTTTATTAGGTTGGTGGTTTAACAACTAGGCACAGAGAATTACAGTAATCAAGCCTGGAGATCAAAAATGAATGAGTTACTGTCAATAGGTCTAAATCTGCAAGGAGGAGGCACAGGCTTCTTGTCAGAAAGATGGAAAATGGTGTATTTAGTAGCCACAACTATTTGATTATCTGTGATGTTCTGTTCAGGACACCCAAAACTGTAACCCACTGTGACACTTCTGCCTCAGCAAGTGAGATCTTTTCTGGAGATTAGACTGTGTGTCAACTCCCTGCCTCTATCCCAGACTAATCTGTCTGTTTCACCAGCAAACTCTTGGAGACTCTGCCAATCTGAATCTTGCCTTGCAGGTAATTGACAGTGAACCTCAGCTCCCAAGTTCCTCCAGAGACGTCTGTATGCAGTGTCCTGTTCCTCTCACAGAAATTATGAAGTTTGCCACCTGCAAAGAGATAGGGCACATACCAGCCTGTTAGGTTAGCTGAAAACTCACACTTTGCTGTAATAACACAGCACTGAGATAGTTTTGTAATAAAACTAAGAGTAAGTTTATTAATAAAAACCAGAGATTTAAGTGTTACTAAGCAAGAGAAAAAGATACAGGTATGGTTACAAACAAAACATTTTTTTCTAGTGACAAACTTAATCCTAGCAAGGTATACCTTTGTCTAAAACAGTTTCTCACTGTTTCTCACAGCAAGTTATCAGCACTTTTTTCCCCTTCAGGCCAAGAGGACCCAACTTTCACAGGCTCAGAGGATGCTGTTCCATATGCCCCTTAAGTGATGGATAATTAGAATGTCTTTCTGCTCCCCTTTTTATTTTCCAAAGTCCATTGTCTTTGGCTCAAGAGCCAGGAAGACTTCCTGGGGTGCAAACTCTGTCCCCTGATGTGCTCATCAAGCTGCAGTTTGTTATCTTTGTTTACCTTATAAATAAATGTACTTTCATTGTCCTCTGGCTTACAAAGCTTGTCCCAGACAGGTACATCCACATTCCTTTGTATAATGCAGGCTGGTTTATCAACACTCCACAACATATTTTAGGAACATATTTCCAGCACACATACATAACTCTTTATACACCACTCATAGATGCATCACACAATGATATTTGTAACCAGTATGTCACCAGCTTTCAGAGAAGACCTTGCTTGATACACTTTTATAGTACAATAATATTGTATACAATCAGCTGATTTAACTGCTTAATATTTGGGAATAAGAGCCCCTGCTTTCCCTCTGTGGTGTCTGGACCCTAATTGTCACAGTACCCAGAAGCAGTAAGGAGGCCAATGTGGCCACAAGGCTGTGGACTGTCTTAATGATCTAAGGACTTACACTCAATGGAGGATAACATTATAGAGGTGGCAAATTCTTTACCTTCCCTACCAACATCATACCAGGCTTTTCAGTTTTCAGCTTCATCCAGCTGCCCTTCATGATTATCTTGACTATTTTAGTCAAGATGCTGGACATGTTGGAGTTGGCACTGTTCGCATCTGATATGAAGATGATATAGAACTTCAGTTTGCAACCTCATAATTTCTTTTTGTGTAGTTTATTGAATGGAATATTTATTCCATAGGTCTCCCACAAAACCTCTAGATTATTTTACATTTTTTCACCTCTGTAGAGGCTGTTTTTCTTTAACAAACCAAGAAAAGAGAAAATGGATGGAAAAACATGAAAATGGATAGTAATAAGAGAAAGGTAATTTTCTTTGTCCTTCCAAAGCCTTTGCCACTGTTTTCTTATTTCTACATTTTGTACTTCTGGTCTAATGCAGTGGAGCAGGGTGAATGTGCTCAATTTTGGCTCAGTGAATCATCTGTCCATTTAGCTTCTGCAGCTCAATGTCAAATAGAGCTAAATATTACAAATTTTTACTAAATAAAGGGCTATTTTCTCATTCAAGTTAAACTTATATCAACTAATAATTTCTAGCTGTTATCTGAATCAGATTTGTACTAGGTCTATTATGTATACTACATATACTATTACAATACATCTATTCACTACACCAGGCCATGTTACATAATTTAAAAAAAATGACATTTGGTACATGGGACACATTAATTTACACTAATTTTATATAAAAAAGGAGTAACAGAATAAAAGATCAAGAGGAATATGATTAAAATAAATTACAGTACACAGTAATGTATCCCGAGAAACGATCAAAACAGAGTCTTGAGTCACTATGTTATTCTTACATATTTCTCAAGAAAAAGTTGAGGGGTGCAGTCTGAAATTAAGCTGGAGGTCTGCATGGTCTAAAGTCTCCTATCATCACTCATTCTGGAGAAAAGAAACAACGAATAGTCTGTATTATGTTCTAGAAATAAAATTGTGTTGAAGCTCCTCAATTCAAACCATGATTTGACAGAAGCACGAAGAGTCTGAAGTATTTTGAGGAATTATGTTTACTGGGGTACCCATGTGAATAATTCTTTGTATACATTTGCATGATATTCTTAGATGCTTCATCATACTCTATTATATTCTTTCTGTACATCAGATAAAGTAATATTTACTTCCTATTTGATGAATTTTAATATTAAACAATCTGAAGATTGACTGCTTTTAATAATTCTTGTCTGTGTTACAAAGAATATTAGTTTATTTGAAAACAACAGCATACTAACTCAATTGAAATTTCTGTAGCTGCTTAGAAAACTCTTAAACTGTGCTCATGACTCATGATGCAATAGGTTCCTATGATTGAATTATAGCTTTGCATTTAGATGAGAACCAAACTATTATTCTACAGATGCTGTGATTTTTGCAGAGACTTTATTTCAGTTATTCTGAATTAATGACGTCTATTTAGCATACTTTTTCTTAGATGCTTTATTTTAAAGTTGAGAATAGAGTTGATAAATCTAAATATTATCCGTTTCAAAATAAGTTTTAAATTACAATCAACCATAGTAAAACTGTAGCATCATCAGTAACCATCTTGAATTCAAACATAAAACCCATTCAAAGTAATACAAAATGAGCTTTAAAATACAAGTTGATATTTAAATCAAGTACAATGCATTTTTGATATTGAGGTATATTAGAATTATACACAACATAAAAAGGAGATATATACAAGGAAGATATACAGTTATGAAATGTAAAGGGCAGATTCAGTACCTTGAAGAGTTAAAAAAAAATCAGCAATATGAAATGGAATTAGCATGATATTTTGACATATGAGCCTCAATTCAATCCTGGAGTAACTTAGTTGATTTCTTATCTAAGTGGGATGTCACTGAATCAAACAGTTCAGTTTTAGGGGATTACTTCACATCTTGAGTACTGATTTTGGGAAAAGTTGGTATTTTGTATTCCCTTCAGAAAAGTCATGGTTGGGCTCAGTCTGATTTCCTTTAAGCATGGAGTTTCACAGAATTTTTGATTATTGAAATGGTGGAGTCCATGAAATTTTGACAAGCATTACTCAACAGAAGTTGTACAAATCCAGAATTACTTTGAAGTTATAATTGTCCTATCACCATTGTAGTCAAGAGGAGATTTGCTTACTTAAGTACCACAGTTGGACACTATGAACTTGACCTTCGTGTGCTGAGTACCAACAACTTCTACAACTTCCAGTGGAAAATGAGGTGCTCAACAGCTTTCAGGATCATAACCTACATTGACACTTTTGATATATAATGTGGCATATTGCCCTTTTTTCTTTTTGAAAATCTGGCCGTAATACGTTAGAGTATTTTCAGTAGATTAAGGGGGAAGAAGGCCAGTATGCCGACTCTGCACCTGATCTTTTCCTGGAGCTTTGCAGAGTAAAAATGTCAACAATACCAAAGCTCTGTCCTATGCAGAGTAAAAAAGACACCACTACAGTAGTTTTGTATTGTCTTCTTGAATATTCATATAATATTAATTCAAAGAAAGACCACCATGAATTCAACAGAGAAAACAGTTCTGCTATCAAGTGGCCTGGAAACTTTTTTATTTTTTGGCAAAGTAAAAATAAAATCTTCACCGTGTATTTGGTCTTTTAAAATGTCTAAAGTGCTTAAGCAAATGAAGCATCCTTTCCCCTTGGAATAAAACAAGGTTTTACATTTCAGCTTGTTTGGAACAGTTCCAGATAGCAGCAGTGGAAAAAAGCCAATTTGGTCTTATTCAGTATCTGACTAAAATCAGTGTTGCAGAATATTTTTCCAGCTGAAGTGCTTTGCTGGCAATTTACAAAAAGCCTCAGGCACAGATCTATTCCCCCAAGAGCCCTGGGGCTGTTCTATCTTGCATCAGCAGCAATGATCCTCCAGAGTTTTCATGAGAGCCAGGGATTGCCAGACTGCAGCATGCTCTGACCATGCCCCCTGCTCTCCCAACAGGGCCAGGCAGAAGCATTTACATTGGCATTAAACCACCCAGGGATTTCCCTGCACCGAGGAAATCCTCAGCTACCCAGTTAAGGTGGCCTTTTTGCATTGCTGGATGGAGTAGGTTGCAGCCTCCCTCATCATTAGCAGGGAGGTGTGACTCATGGACACAACAGGACTCCATGGCCTGTTCATCTGCAACCAACTGGCCAACCCACCTACTTGATGGTGATTTTAGGACTGGGTGAAAATTTTTCCGTAAAAGTTTTAGCTGAAAACGTGGTTTTGAATAAAACTAAGATTTTGTGGAAACTTTGTTTTTCTGACAAAAACAAAACAAAACATGTCAATTATTTGGTTTCTCCCTTTATTGGAGTGGAAAAAGGGGAGGAGGGAGTGGAAGTGGGGGGGGGGAACAAAACACACTTTCTCACACGTTTTTACTCCATCCCACCCTCTTTTCCATTGGGAAAGTGGGATTTTTAAAAATTAGGTTTAAAAAGTGAAAGTGGAGTAGTCTTTTTACACCCCCTGCCCCCAATTTTTCCCAGTGGAGAACACATAAAATGTGAGTTGCAGGAGGGAGAAAAAACGTTTCTCAAAATGTTTGACACAATGGGGAAGAGTCTGGGTTGTTTTTCAGTTTGGAGGGAGGGGAAATCGACCAGCTCTACTTAATATTGCCCCCCCCCTCCTCTCACCAGCCCTGCTCTAAAGGGGGAGAGCGGCGGCCACAGGGGGTTCATAACCCTAGGGCTGGAGGGGACACGGGGTAGAAGCCCCTGCCCCCAGCCTGGGAGGGAGTCACGGCGAGTCCTGGAGCCACAAGGTTCTGCCTAAGCTGGTCCCCTTCGCCGCGCGCTGGTTGCGTCCTAC
This sequence comes from Eretmochelys imbricata, assembly GCF_965152235.1. Lineage (NCBI taxonomy): Eukaryota > Metazoa > Chordata > Testudines > Cheloniidae > Eretmochelys > Eretmochelys imbricata. The sequence goes on from NC_135577.1 coordinate 20,275,475, forward strand.
ACGATGACCCGCTCCGCTCGGGAAAAACTGGCAGCGCGTGCTGGAGGCGCTTCGAACCCAACGGCGGCTAGAGCCGGTGACCCCGGCGCCCACGCCGCTGAGGGGAGACACCCACCCGGCCGGCCAGGGGCAGCTTCGACAGCCGCCTTTTAATTCCCAGGGTTCGCGCGCGCGGACGGGCGAAAGAGAGGGAGGGCGGCGCGCGCGCGCGCGCGCGCCGGAGGACTTTCAAACCCTAACGGCTGCCGCGGCGGGCGGGGGCTTGCGTTGGCTCTGGCGCCACGCCCGCGACCCCGACCGGCGCAGCAGTTGGCGGTGGCGCAGCTGCAGAGGCTTCCTCGCGCGAACACGGCCACGCTGAGCACCTGAAAGGGCGGGCGAGGCCGGGCCTGAAACTAACCGAGAGAGGGCTCGGCTGGACCCTGTGGGAACGGGAAAAGTTGAGCCTGGGCGCTGCCTGGCAGAGGGATCCGGCTCCTGGGGCCGCCAGCTGTGAGCCAGCCCCTCACCACCCACCTTCTGAGGACTGGGTGGGAAAAGGGCTCCCAGGACCCTGCGCTGAGCCTTTGCAGTGGGCCAGGGGGAATCCCTCCGTGCAGTGAGGAGAAGGCCCCGCTAGGCGTTAGGCCAGTGCTGTGGTGACCTTTCTCTCCCCCTTGGGGGTGGTGATGGCTGTTGGGCCGGGTCCCTGTCTGTGAGCCCAGTGAGTTGCTCAGGCAGGATGAGCTCCGTAAACAGCAGCTATGTCTGGGTCACACCCTCTCTGCCTCAGGACCTCTTAAGCAGGAGGTACTCAGAGGACTCCCAGTTCTTTGGACAATACCATATCATATGGAAGAAGCGGCCATTTGTTGTGCTGCTGGTATTTGTGAGCTGTGCTGTGGGAGGTAAGACACTTATGGGCTCCTAATATTGAAATGATAGCAAGCAGGCACAGTCCCGTATTGGATGGATGTAGCACAGCTTGTTCCTCTCAACCCAAGAGAACCTTGCAGGCCTCTGGGAATAGAAAATCACCTGCTTGGCCTGTGTGATACCAGTCCATCTCAGCATGTGTGTCAGTGAAGTCTGTGGTTAATTATTGGAAATGGATCAGGCCTAAATGCATTATGACATCATCTAGGCTTTAACTTTTCACTTTGACTAGTTTCACCTTTTATCTCTAACCTTTTGCCCTCTCGCTGTGACCTTCACTGCCCAACTTCATGCACAAGCTATATCATTGGGCTTCTCGGCTCCTTTTGTTACCTCTCTCCTCCTACCTCAACTTCCTTCTGCACTCTTCTTCCTCATCATTGTTCATCTCCTTCCTTTTATGTGTCTCGCTTGACTTCCACAAGCACCACTTTTCTTTCTTCTGTTATTTCCCTGCTCACATCCCCTCAACAATCCTCCACTTCTAGCCCTCCTGGTAAAAAAAATGATCATACATTTTTATATAATGAAGAGGTTCCAAAAAAAGCAGGAATCAAGCCACTAATTGGAACCTGAATCTGGAACCAAATGCAGTTCTGCTTGAGCTATGTTAACCTTTTCAATTATTAAAAAAAAAACAAAAATGAGGAGTCCTTGTGGCACCTTAGAGACTAACAAATTTATTTGGGCATAGGCTTTTGTGGGCTATTCACCCTAATGTGTAATCATCATAAAGAGAGAAAATAACCAAAATTAGATGTAAAATGAGCTCTACATATTTGGTTGAAGAGAACTAAACCATACAGAAGAACTCGGTTCCAGTGTAATTCCAGATAAAGAAAGAAAAAAGTTAAAGAGAGAGGAGGCACCATCATATAATGGCTTAGGAACTACATCGCAAGATTTTTAAAGATCTCAGAAACAGAACGTACTCAGGACACTTTGGGTACGCTCTTCCTGATCTCCTGTACTTCGTGGTCTGTGCAGTCCTCTGTATGATCATCTTAAATCTGCAAGTTTACTTACCTTTACAAAGCACTAGAAGCTGAACGTTTCAAGCTTCTGCTGATGAGGTATTGAATAGAAAGGTACTCCATGCTGTGGTATATCCCTGCTCTTTAAACTTTTTCTCCTTGAATTCTGGCTTTCCTTATTTTTTACATAGTTTTTCTGTTAACTGTTTTCCACCTTTACAGGACCAACAGACTTAGTGATATCAGGAAGAGAGAAAATTAAGTTCTTAGCTGTCCATTTCTTTTGTCTGAGGTATATGGTTTGCTGATCTAACCCATCATTGCTTAAAGGTTACAGAGGTCTTACCATAGAAGAGAATAAAGGAATAGATCCAAACTGGCTGAGAAGAGTTTTGAATGCCAGTGAAGCAAGACTTGCTCCAACCCCCAGCTCTAGGATAGGCAAAGGCCAGGGTCTGTATTTTTTTTCATCAGCAATGGATGCAGATCTCAAAGACCACTGACTGCAGGGCTAGCCTTAGGGAAAATGGCACTCTGAGCAAATTTGGTGTGCCTGGTGCCCATGGGCTCCCCTCTGTTGCCCCTAGGTTCCCCTCCATCACCCCAGCCCCCATAAGCCTCTCGGGTTCCCCATTTCCCCCATTGCCAGCAGGAAGGACTGCAGAGGGAGGAGTTTCTGAGCCCCGAGGGCTCGCTTAGGCATACACTTCTGACCACCCTGCCTGTGGGAAGGGGGGACCCAGGGGCTGGTCCTGCTGCCTGCACCTCCCCGCCAGGTTGGCAGCCCCGAGTTCAGCTGTATGCACGCCCACTCCTGCAGCCGAAGCCTGTCAGCTTGCCACACTCAGCACCCTTGTGATCATCCTGGGCAGTCACCTATGTCACCCATCCCTGAGGCTGGCCCTGACTGATTTCTACCTGCACATACATGTTGTATCTAAAATACTTCCACTTAACCAGGGGTGGGCAAACTATGGCCCGTGGACTGGATCCGGCCCGCGGGATTGCCACCTGTGCTATAATTAGTAGCACCCCGGTGAACCTTGGACAGGCTTACTAAGATTACGGAACTAGGTAGTGCCTGGGATCATGGTCCCGAGACCCTTTCTCCAAAGAGCCAAGTCTGCTGACATGTTGACATTGACTGTGAAACGGCAAGTAAAAGAATAGACTGAATGCCAGGTTTTTGCATGGCAGATCACCTCCACAGAAGCTGAATTTTTCCACCAATGAAGTAGTGATGACTGTAAAGGAATGAGCCCTTATACCCAGAAAATAAAAAGCACCTTAGACCATGCAGTCTTCCTTAACTTAAATAACATTGGCATTTTTCTATGACCAAAAGGGAGCCCTTTCTTTCCCTCTTCTTTGCAACCTGAACAGCAAAAAGGGGAGCCTGATTAGCATAAATCCACCATGGCGGTGAACTTTATGAAGACTCTGAATGCTGGCATAAAGCTGAAAGTTAAAGTGATTACTGAAACTACGATTGTCCTATAGTTAAGTGCAGGGGTGGGCAAACTTTTTGACCTGAGGACCACATCTGGGTGGGGAAATTGCATGCAGGGCCATGAATGTAGGGCTGAGGCAGGGAGTTGGGTTGCAGGAGGGAGTGCAGGGTGTGGGAGGGGGTGCGGTGTGTAGGAAAGGGCTCAGGGCAAGGGGTTGGGGCAGAGGGGTGTGGGGTGTATGAGGGGGCTCAGGGCAGGAGGTTAGGTGCAGGAGGGGCATGTCAGGGGGCTCAGGGCAGAGAGCTGGGGTGCAGAAGGGGTTCAGGGTGTGGGCTCTGGCCTGGTGCTGCTTACCTGGAGTGGCTCTGGGGTGGCAGCAACGTGCACCGTGGCCAGGGCAGGGTCCCTGCATGCCTGCCCTGGCCCTGCACCGCTCTCGGCCAATGGGAGCTGGGGGGAGCGGTGCCTGCAGGTGAGGGCAGTGCACGGAGCCCTCTGCCCCTCCTCCTCCAGGGGCTGCAGGGAGGTGGTGCCAGCCGCTTCCAGGAATAGGGGTAGCAATCCCGCGGGCTAGATCCAAAGCCCTGATGGGCCGGATCTGGCCTGCAGGCCGTAGTTTGCCTACCCCTGCTCAAGAAGGTATTAGGTGCCCATGATACCTACAAAACTTTTGCCTGTATTACCATGCTCATTTTGAAGATGTCCAGGGGAACTTTTTTGTGTTGTTGCAGTACTATATAATGCTTAACTTGTATCTTGTGCTATTTGTTTTTAGTGCTCCACTGTTAGGAATGCAGTACATGAACTAAATAAGAATATACTCAGATGCTACAGTACAAGGCTATTGGGAATTTGGATACATGTAACTTTGGCAAATGTTTTTGGGGAGGTGATAATATGGCTCTTGTTGGCTAGATTTTTTACTGGTATATTTTCATTCGTGTATTTTCAACTAGACTTGATATTGAAAATAGGAAAAAGAAGCAAGTAATTGGCTTTATTGTACAATTAAATGCTGAATAACACTATCCTGGTTAACTGGAACACTTCTTCAGAACTTGCCTCTGTAGAGTCCCATTACAGAATTTGCATAATCAGCCTCCACTATATACCTCCCCTATGGTGAATTCACACTTTGGATTGTTTTGCTGTTTATTCAAAACCCCATTTGGTTAAACTCTTTCAGATGTCCATAAAACATTTTGGTGGTGGTGTATTGAGGTAATCAGTTCGAGATATAGAAAATATAAAATATCATTGGCAGATATAGTGAGTGCTATTTGTTATGTTTGTTTCACTTTGTACATTTGAGCTGAAGGGAAATACGGATGCTGATGAGTGCTTACCAGCCAGACCAAGACCTGGAACTAGGAACATTCATGCAGTTGTGCCCTGGATATGAAAATAAGTACCGGTTGAACATTGATTTTATGTATGTTAAATGTAAATTTCCACAGCCCTTATGTTAGCATGTTTGTAAACCTAAAATCAGGTAGCATGTACAGGAGAATGTCAGGTCAGATCTGTTGGGCTGCTTCTGATCAGAAATGCATGTTTATATACAATGATACTGTTTCTGTATATAATAATCTCTCTTTATTTCCAGCTCTGTTGAGAACCGTTCTGAAGGAATCAAACATTCCTATTATTGTAATTCTTTGTTTGTTTGGAATTCTCCTTGGATTATTGGGCTACTTTATAAAGGAGGTACTGTATATTTAGTAACTATAACCGTTATTAAAGTGGGCCATAAGGCAACACATGGGTTTTTGCTTGGTTTGTTGGTTTTTTTCACCCCACAGGGTTATAAATAAAGAGGGAGTTTAGTTTTGTGCAGGGGTTCCCAAATAATGGACCACAGAACACTATCCTATCATATGGCTATCCTTGTTTCCAGATACTAAACAACATTCAGAGGCAGCTAAAAATACATGAAATACATCCTTAATACTAACAAATTTATTTGAGCATAAGCTTTTGTGAGCTACAGCTCATTTCATAGCTCACGAAAGCTTATGCTCAAATAAATGTTAGTCTCTAAGGTGCCACAAGTACTCTTTTTCTTTTTGCGGATACAGACTAACACGGCTGTTACTCTGAAACCTATCCTTAATACTAGTTTTCCATATAAGATATTTCTGTAGCTGGCACAGGGATGCTATGAGATTGTCAATGAAAGGGGAGGTAGACCTTATAATTGTGAATTGGATGGGTTTGCAAGAACACTCTCTCTATTAAGAAGTAGTTCATGCTATCAAAATATTTGAGAACTGTTGGTCTGGAGGTTAAAATTCCAATCTAGGCTTAGAGATCTGGCTTTCGCCCACAATTGTCCCAATTTCCTCATTTGTGGAATAAGGATAATAATTACTTAATTCATAGGGTCTTCTATGGTTTACTTAATATTTATAAATCATTTTGATGGTAGGCACTGTAATTGCAAAGTATGGTTTTTGGACTGTCTGTGGAAAAAATCATTTTGGTAAAACCTCACTTTTTATTAATGCACATAAACAGTCGATTATGTGTTTAGTGTTACACATTTGGGGGCCTATTCATGAATAGTTTATTGAAGAAATGTCGGTGGAATAAAAGTGATGAGACACTAATTATTTCTTATCTCTCAACCTGAAAACTGAAGTAAAACAGGAATAAGTCAATAATATTTTTTTTAAAGTAAATAAAACTGGGGGTGATCCAGTTGAATTACTAGAAATTATTCTTGTCGTGTGTGGTAGAATGATGGTTGTTGACTTTACTATTATTAAAAACTTAATTCAGATTGTTTCAGACAAAACGTGTTCCTTACTTGTGCTAAAGAGAAATCAGCCTATTAATAAAAAAAAAATTGAAATCCCTATTTGGAAAGCTGTGTATAAAGCACTTGTGTAGTGGTTTACCTTTTTCATCATGTCATAAAGATAGTAATCCTCCCAACAGCTCTACAAGATACTGTAGATATGTAACTAAAGATAGAGGAACTGAAAAGCAGTGAGGCTATGACAAGTTTGAGGCTACACAGTGGGGTGGATAAAAATGATTTTATTAAAAAAAAAAAGAAACTTTTTTTATATAATTGGATTTTTTTTTAAATTAAATATGGTTAATAATATTGTTATATAATATAATATAAATATTGTTAATAATAAATATTGTTATAATTTCAAAGAGGCTTACTTAAAAAAATAAACCTCTGAAATTATAACAACATATGTTATGGCCTAAACTTACAATAAACAATTAAATCTTTTAAATTAAATTAAAATATTAAGCAGTACATGTTTGATGTTAAAGTTTCAATGAAAGTCAAACCACTGAATTGGTGGAAGTTACTAACTAAGCGCTTGTAACCAGAGTTTGTTGAAGTGCTGAACCAGTTTTTGAGCCTCTTCTGTAGGTGCAGAGAGAACATTTGGGTTTATTCATCTAGCTCAGTTCAATGACTAGTTCATTTAAAGTTAAGAAACCAGCTGAAGAAAAAAGTAGAAAAGCTTGTTTTCTTCTTCCAATCAGTGAATAAAAACTAGATGTAAAAGGATGAGACTTACTAGATCTAAAATCCTGAAGGAATTGGTGACCAGAAATATTCAGTTCATTTAACTTAACTACAGATAATACTTTGTGTAATAAATCAGTTAGTTTTAAATTTAAACCAGGATTTGATAGGGTAAGGTAGTTTTATTTAACTACTAAAAACATTGTAAAATGCCGTTTTTGTGCATTTTTAATTGAATTCAAATTTCCAAATAGAGCTTGACACAAATCACAAATAAAAAATGAATCATCATCTAGTAAGTAAGAAATGTGAATAAATGTAAGATAAGATATATAATTGCTTAAATGTGTATGGATATAGTGTGTCCTTGTGTTTAGCAAAAAGAAGCACCAAATGTAGTTTAAAGGCTATATTTACTTGCAAATCAACATGTTTTAATGGCTACCAACTAATGAGAATTATCGTTTCTTTAGGAAAATAATTAAAAAGTACATATGCAGAAGAAGATTACAATCAATGATTAAATCAAGGTTTCCTGCTTGCTGATTTAAATTGTGATTAAAAGTGATGATTTAAATCATTTCACTCTGCCACACAGAAAATTACTGGTAGAGATGGGATTTATTACGCAACAGTTGCTCAGTCTTAAATTTATGTTTAGTCCATAGTAACACACTCAACCATTGCTGCATCTCTGCATATGCATCAACAGAACAAAAATCTTGTATGATGCGGAATAAGTAATGCAATGATTTGTTAGTATTTTAAAAATTTTGTTGTGATAGAATGGTGGATTTTTTAAATTAGGTATTTAGAGTCAATAGGCCATTACCTACTGTGCTTTAACACTTTTAAGTGAAATTTTAGACCTAAAGGATTTGGTGCTTCTTTTATGATTATAATTCTAGTGTAATTACTTACATTTATAATTAGAAATCTTGAAAAGTTATATACAACATTCTGTTCTAATAGTTTTTTCACTACAGTTAAGCAGAGTGACCACTCACTAGCTTCCAAGGTATTTTCTTCCTGCCCAGCTTCAGTTTCTGCAGACTCTCTCCTTTGCTTTTCTCATTTTGTTTTCTACCTTGACTCCTGTGGCTCTTCGTTGAGCAATCAGCTAGTTGGTTAGGCAGAAAATGCGACAGGCATGGCTGAACACAAATTTCTTTAGCAGCAGGCTCACAGTGTCATCATTTTTAATCCCCTTCTTGCTCTCCCTTGCAAACAGTTTGAGCAGTCTTGGAAGTTCTTTCTCACAGGGCAGGCAGAAGAGTTTCTAACAGCAAGACCCATGGTAGCAGTCACAAACCAGGAGGTTCTCTCTCCCCTTCATTTCAGGCTTCCAGTGGTAAGACCACTACCTTTGTCAACATTAGGAATTCAGCCTCCCCCTTAACTTCTCAAGATAGGTGGCATATTTTGAAAAATCTTCCACACTGTGCACCAGTGGTCCCACTTTTGCCATTTGTGCTCCTCTAGAGCCGGCAGCACTTTAAAGAGGGCCTCTTACTTTTCTGGAAGTTTGCCTTACTGGACTGAATGCTCCAGCCCCTCCTTTCATCGCAAAGGCCAACCTGACTCTATGGAGTACCACAGCATTTCAACCCCTCTTCCCCTCGAAAGTCCCAGGAAATTTGGGGCACACATCAGAGAGTTTTGTTTGCTGAGGCTGGGGGCACCACAGTTCTCAGCACTGTAGTTTTCCCTCTTCCCACAGGAGTGCCAGGGGATGTTCCTATCAGACTCTTACCATAAAACATGGGCTTTAGGATGCCAAAGGGCTTATTAATCGTGTAAGAAATGTTTTATGGAGGTGATTTATCCAGAGATCCTCTCCTTAGTGGGTCAGGTTATTCATCAATCCAAAGTCACACTCAATGTTAAGGCTACTTCACTTTCCTATGCAGGTCTGCTTACCTCCTTTCTGTGTCCTCTCAATTCTCTATTTCTCCATCCACACACTGTAATGTAGGTTAAGATTGAGAGGAAAAGCTTTAAAAGGTCCAAGGTCTCTGAGAGGAAGATTAAACCACCTTCTCTTCCTTCTCTTATATCCTCTTTTTCCTCAGAGGAGGCATACTTCATCAGACATTTCAGTTTTGATAAAGGATTCGTTAATGAAGCAAATATCTAGAACCACTAGACTTTAGTAATCCCCTACTGAGCTCCCAAAACCCTGCAGGGGACTATTAGAACAAGGATTGACAGAAGGATGGGAAGGAGTACTTGTCTTTTCCTGAATCTGCCCAAACATTTCTGCTCCCAAAGTATTTGGCTCAGATAATCACAGAAACAGGGAGGGATCCAGATGTTGGCATAGATGCTTTGCTAAAACTGAGGGGTATGTAGCTTAGGGGTGGATGAAGGGATGCAAAGATGCCCTTTGTGCTTCGTTGAACCGGGGCCTATTGTGTACTAGTCTAGTTCTCCAACATAACTTAGAACAGCCTTTAGGCTTCTGTAAGGTTTACCAGCTGCCAAAGGCTGGGGATCATGCCAAAAGCAGGTGGTGAGGGGTGTGTGTTGGGCCACTAAATCAGTTCTCCACCATGAGAGGATCTCCCTACACTGGGGTAATTCTCTTGTGATTGACCAGTTTTTCACTTATTCTTCACTCAGTGGGATCAACCATTCCATCCTCTTTCACATCCCAGCCATCTATCCCTAGCAATTAAGGAGTTATTACAGTAGGAGGAGGACTCTGACAATGTATTCAGGAATGTGCATTCCCTTGACCAACCTGCAGTAGATAAATTGCCACAGATGCCAATCTGAAGGGATGGTGTGCCACCTCAGTGTGGACCAAGTGGGTCAAAATGGCACAACAGCAGATTGGAGCTGTGTACTGTTAGATACATTCTGTTATTTCATCAAAGGGTTGAAAACCCAGTTATTTTTTAATTTGAATTGACACTGTATCTGTGGTAGTCTATGTAAATAAACAAGCAAGCATAAGACAAGAGGTAAGGCTATTTGCCTCAAAGTCATGCTGAATCAAGCAGAGAGAAGATTTGAATTCATATCTCCTACTGCTGAGGTGAGTGCCTTAAATACCAGGCTACAGAATATTTCGTGTTCTTTCTCTTTGTCTCAGTGAATATTTAAGTATTTACACAAAGTGGAACAGCTTCAACAGGAGAGACTGAGAACAGAGTAGCCGTGTAGCCCAATGGTTATGATACCCACGTGGCAGGTGGGAGACCTGAGTTCAAGTCCCTGCTCCAGAGTGAGGATTCAAACCTGAATCTCCCACATCCTAAGCAAGTGACCTAACCATTAGGCAAAAGGTTATAGGGTAGACACGTACACACACGGTGGTCTGAAATCATAGAAATTTGGGGCTGGAAGGGGCCTTTAGAAGTTGTTGAGTCCAGCTCTCTGTGCTAGGGCAGGATCAAATAAACCTAGACCATCCCTGAGAGGTGTTTGTCCAACATCCAATGATGGGGATTCCACAACCTCCCTTGGAAGCCTATTCCAGAGCTCAACTACCTTATAGTTAGAAAGTTTTTCCTGATATCTCACAAATTTCCTTTGCTGCAGAATTAAGCCCATTACTTCTTGTTCTACCTTGGACATGGAGAAGAATTGATCAATTTTTATTACAGCCCTTAACATATTCAAAGACTGTTATCAGATCCCTCTCAGTCTTTCTTTTCTCAAGACTAAATGTGTCCAGTGTTTTTAACCTTTTCTCATAGGTCAGGTTTTCTAAACCTTTTATCATTTTTGTTCATAGAATATCAGGGTTGGAAGGGACCTCAGGAGGTCTTCTAGTCCAACCCCCTGCTCAAAGCAGGGCCAATCCCCAATTTTTTCCCCAGATCCCTAAATGGCCCTCTCAAGGATTGAACTCACAACCCTGGGTTTAGCAGGCCAATGCTCAAACCACTGAGCAAACCCTAGTTTGCTTATGAGATTAGCATGTGGGAATGTCTCAAAAGCCTTACTAAAATCAATATATTTCATGCTTACTGCTTCCCCCTATCCACTAGGCCTGTAACCCTGTCAAAGAAAGAAATTAGTTTGGTTGGACATGATTTGTTCATGACAAATCCGTGTTGTCTGTTCCTTATAATCCTATTATCCTTTAGGTACATACAGATTGAAATGGACTTTTCCAATCTGCTGAGAAGTTCTGCAAATGTTCACAACCAAATATTTTCCCCAATTTTTTTGTTTTGCTGCCCAAACCCAAAAGTCAATTATGCACTGAACTGTGTGTGGTCACTTCCAAAGTCTCTTAGTAGTTTGTGGGCAGCTTCTTCTCAGTTCTGCTCAGTTATAAAAATTTCACCTAAGACAATCTCAAATGTCTCAATTTTAAGAGTTTCTTCAAGCAGGATTGGATTTTGTATTGTCTGCCCGCAACTTTCAGGGACAAATTTCCCCTTTTAGGGTGATTAAAGTGGCACATACTTGGTCCCATTCCCTTGTCACATGTTTTTTTTTATGGTTGTAATCTCACCTGAAACTAACATTTTGCTCTGTAAACCCTTTGTGTAGCCTAAGGATATTTGTAGAGTTTTGCGCTATAAGTTTCACCGGTGATAGGGAACCGGTGAATGTAGAGCGCTGGTTTGTGTACCCACTCAATTCCTTAGGCGTCAGAAAGTGTTTATGCTAGCAGCACTTCCATCGCCGATGAGAGCAGCGCTGTAGGGCAGCTATCCCACAGTGCAGCTCTCTCGATAAGTCTTGTGGGAAGGGGGGGGGTGAGCGAAAGGCATTCTGGGTCCCTGCTCAGTGTCCTGTGCTGCCCTAGCATGTCCCAGCAGTCCTATTACTTCCTTGTTTCTTTTGTGGCATTTTTTAAAAAACCCCTGCCATATCTACAAGCAAAGGGAAAGAGAGTTTCAAACTTCCCGGGGCTTACAGGAGGAGGGGTGAATATCCGTTTACCTTGTGTCAGAGCAGCGGAGATGCTGGCCAGAGTGGCCACTTTTGGAACTGTGGGATATCCTTTGGAGGCCAAAAGGAGTTTACACTGGTAGAATGTGTCTTCACTTTCACAGCAGCTCAAAAACAACAGCGGTAAGAGCTATATGTCTCTCGTGAAAGTGGTTTTCTTTTTGCAGTGAAACTTCTGAGTTTCATCACAAAAAGTCATTAACAAATATAGACGCTCCCACGGTTTTAGCCCAAAAAAGGGACTTTTTGCGCTTTAAATGGTAAGTGTAGACATACCCTAAATCTTTTGGTCCTCCTCCCTTCTAGTCCATGGTATGGCCACTTGTCCCATAGGCTCTTTTTCAAAAAATCTTCTTTCATTGTGATTATTATTGCCAGGCAGAGGTAGAGAGAGCTCTTCTCTCCTGTAAAGAACTTTCTGATTTTTCTGCAAGAATAAAGAAATTTTGAAAATAGTTCTATAGTTTTACGCTCGACTCCAGGTCTTCCTTACATATCAATCAGAAAATTGTCTTCCTGGATTTTCCCCTTCTTTTAAATCCCCGATAAGAGATTTGGCACACTTTGGATGTGGTCAGCCTGAGCCCTCTTCTCTTTACATACATAAAATTAATCTATTCATACTCGTTATTTGTACTCTGGAAGGGCCTCAGAAGTTCTGAAAGTTTCTAGATTCATCATAGCTAGCTGGATAAAGTCTTGTATTCTATGAGTATCCTCTGCATTTTCATACTCTTGGGTTATGTTCATTGATGTAGCTTGGATGGTGGAACCACCTGGTAGCAGTACTTGAGTTCCTTTCCCTTAGCATTCAAAGCCCAGGGTATGAAAAGGGGTGCATGGCATCACCTGCCACTTCAGTTCAGACTGCTGCAGACAGTTCAGACTGCAGGAGATAGACAGACAGAGACCTCCCTTGATCTCTTCGATTGTAGCTTTCCGATACGTATCTTACTATTTCAGCATTCATTAAGGTTAATTAGTTAGCTAATAGTTCATCGTTTTAGTGTGAATTTAGATTTTAGAATTGTTTTAAGATATTAGTAGGATTTAGTACTGGTGTTGATCGCAGATCCAAAGACAAAGAATTATGCTTTAAAAGATGTGTGTCATGCCCTGCAGTCTTCCCAGCATCTGCCACCCATTCCAGATACTTCAAGAGCCTAGGGGAAGAACATTTTTCTTATTGTGCTATTTGTAGCACATTTACTCCTTAGGACTATAAAGGAGAGACAGAATAGATTCCAGACTCTCCTATTGTAGGAGGCTCTGACTGCTAGAACTTTTGGATCACAGGTATTTAACAGATTTGAAGAAAGAGAAAGGAGGCCTGAATCAGCACCTAGTTCTTCTGGATTCAAGATTGCCACTGTGATAAATCGTTCAGCCTTAGCACCAAGCTCCAGATCCAACTTTACTGAGCTCTCAGTAGCTAAATCCTCTGATCTGTCTCCGTCACACTAAAGCCTTTGTTGGAGTGGGTTCCAGATAAGACACCCAAACCACCAGATACCATTCTGGAACCAAATACTTTGGTTCTGAGAAAAAGAGACTCTAAACTGGACCAGGGAAGCCTTCTTATTCATTGGATCCTTTGGATTGAGAACATAGTATGGTTCTGAGCTCTAAGAACAAGAGAGCTCCAAATTGTAGTAATATTACAGATCTGAAAAAGTCCTCAGAACCAAGTACTTCAACTCATCTGGTTCCTACTATTACAGTTATGGCACAGGTCATGCAGATTCACAACAAATCTTGGACCCAATTACCTCCTTAATTAAAATAATAAAGTGGCCAACAGAGGAACGTCCATTTCAATTTTCTCCTCCTGACAAAAGACTGAAATGGGATATTATACCGGACATCCTGTGCCCAACACCTAAGACTCCAACTGGTTCTCCAAGAAATTCTGTTTTGCTGCTATCCCTTCTTCAAGTTTCAGCTTCTGTTATATCACGTGGTGTCTTGTTATCTGCTCCGGGGGTGGATCTGCATTCCGAAGAAGAGCCCGATCTGACAGTGATTTTGGCCTATTCTTTTGAAGCAGGGCTTTCCTCCTCGATTTGAGTCTCAAAGAGGCATCCTATTCTGTGGGTTGAGATCCCAAAGCGAGTTGCGACCCTGTTTTAATGGAGTCGCCAGGGCTGGTGTTATACTTGCTGGGGCCCAGGGCTGAAGCTGAAGCCAGAGCCACACTGCCCAGGGCCAAAGCTGAAGCCCGAAACCCAAGGGCTTCAGTCCTGGGCAGTGGGGCTCAGGTTACATGCCCCCTGTCCAGGACTGAAGCCTTTGGGCTTCAGATTTGGCCCTCTGCCTAGAGTGGATGGACTTGGGCTTTGGTCCCTCCTCCTGGGGTAGTGTAATAATTTTTGCTGTCAGAAGCGTGTCACGGTGCAAAGAAGTTTGTGAACCACTGCACTAGGCTTATTAGATGATGCTGGATTGGCATAATTGGCAGTATTGGTATATCCCACCTGTAATGAACAGGGTATGGGCATTCAGGCTTAGTGGTCATTGCAGGAAGTCAAAAACAAAGACAGCATCAGGTACTAAGCCGAAGGTCAGAGCCTGAGTCCGGTGCCAAGCCAGAGATCAGAGCTGGAGACAAAGTTGGATGCCCACTAGGTGTCAGACCTGAAGATAGCATCAGGGGTAAGGCAGAGGAGCAGGGACCTGGAATAGGGCAGGACAGCAGGAACTGGGAGTAGACAGAGGTCTGGGATGGAAAGAAAGGAACCAAGAGCAGGCAGGAATGCAGGGCTCAGGAGCCAAGTAAGGAGGAGGGATCTGTAGTCGCAGAGAGCCAAGGATTCCTCTGGTTCAGTGGTTTTCAACCTTTTTTAATGTGTGGAAATGTTGAATGGAGGTGCAGACCCCTTTGGAAATCTTAAGTCCACAGACCACAGTTTGAAAACCACTGGTCTAGTTGCTAGGGCAACTTCCTCTTGTTATTTCCTGGTTCATATAGTACTCCTTAGCCAATTGGAGAGTTGAATGTTTCCCACAATTGGGAGCTTTGGGAACAGGGTCCTCTGTGAACTAGCCCGTCCCATTGACCCTTCCCTAGTTACTTGGGTGAACTGCTGTGTGGCAGTCGTGTCCTGAGTGCAGCCTGTGGCCCTGGGTTTGAGGCCTGTGATCCCTCCCACCACCATGCATGCCTTCAGCATATTGACCATCTCCCAGCTACCCTTATCGCCCTTGGAAATCTGGCTCCCCTATTCCAGGCAGAGAAACCCTGTGTCTACAGATCTGAGACATTTGGATCCTAAATATTAAGAACGGACAGTCAAGGAACATTCACCTACTGTGGTACCTCATAAACGCTTTCACTGTCCAACATAAAAACAGTGATACAAAGAGGTTTTGGTTTTTTTGGATTTTTTTTGGAGACATTGGTTTACTTGATTTTTGGCAAACACCCAAAAGCACTCACCCTAAAATTGAAAATTTAATGATCAAACACAAGGGAAAAAAAAAAGTAAAACAAGCATTTATACTGAAAATGAAAGTGAATGATTCTGCATTGCAAACTTGATCAAAACCTTTAAAATCTTTACCTCCTTTTGGAGGTAAACTATGAGAGTCTCATTTTCAGAAAAACTTTTTTGATGAAAAGGAAAGGGTTAACTTTATTCTCATTCCTCATGTATAAAGGGTCTTTACTGGGGCTGTCAATCACAGTTAACGCCTGCAATTAGCTGAAAACAAAATTAACACATTAATTTTTTTAACGTGTGATGTTATTTGATTAATATATGACAATTGTTGCAACCACTGTTCTATATTTGCAACAAATCTTGTACAAAATGTGGCATGTAAGATGTCTATGAAAAGGTTATGATTTGCTGGTTATGATTGTGCTAACTGTATGCATGTATCGTTTTTGTATTTGAAGTTATGAATATTGGCTCTATAGCTGGATTTCAAATGTTTGCTTCTGGGGTAACGCCCACAAGATAGTTAGCCACCATATCTTGGAGGAACTATTCAAATTGAATGGCCCGTCAGAAGGACAATTGACTCATAATGGACTATGGGAGACGCCTATCTACAGATAATGGGCTTTCCTGCTGTGACAAAGCAAAATTATGCATGGACATGTGACTTGCCCATGTGATTCCAAACTCCCATCTTTTATCTGTAATTTTCCACTAGCTGTGCTGAGGGCTATTTTTTAAACAATGGGTTTCCCTCCACATGGCAGAGCTATAAAAGGCCCTGGAAACACCTCCATTTTGCCTCTATCTTGCTCCAGCCTCTTTCCTGCTCAAACCTGTGGACTTTGAACTTCTACTAATGGGAGCATTATAAGCAATGGACTGAGGACCTTCCACTGATTTGGAAGCAAGCAGAGACTTATCAAGCCAGCAGTTTATTCCATTACTTCTACAAGCCTGAACCAAGAACTTTGCAATTACAGTATGTATTTGATTCCTTTAATCAATTTTAACTCACCCTTTTCTTTCTTTTTATGAATAAACGTTTATCAGTGAGATTTTTGGGTAAGATCTAAGTTATATTTTGACCTGGGTGTGTGGCTGGTCCTTTGGGATCAGAAGAACCTTTTATTTTAAGAGATTGGTCTTAAAGAACCACTTATCTCTAAGACTAAGTCTAATGTTTTCGGTGGTAATACAAGGACTGGAATGCCTAAGGAAACTGCTTTCATGACTTCTTATTAGCCAGTGTGGTGAAACAGAAGTTTACTTTTGTTGCTGGTTTGGTATATCCTATGAGGGATTAGCCACCAGTCTTGGAGCAATGAAGCGATGAAGTGAGCTGTAGCTCACGGAAGCTTATGCTCAAATAAATTGGTTAGTCTCTAAGGTGCCACAAGTACTCCTTTTCTTTTTGCGAATACAGACTAACACGGTGACTACTCTGAAACCAGTCTTGGAGCGTATCTGCCCGATTTCTCAGCAGTTTTTCCTGAATTTGGCATTCTCAGTTGTGACCTACTGAGGCATGGTTACAACATGTTAATAACATACCTCTGGGCAGGGAGGGAGGCATCAGCTGCGGAGGGATCTGACAGCATCCAGTCAGGCGCAGTAACCCAAGCTGCCACCAGAGGGTGGGAAGAGAAGAGGAAGTGGCTCCCATCCCAGCTACAGAGGAGAAGTAGGGATCCTGACCCCGCTTTGCCCCATTGCCTCTGGCTGGCCTCTTCCTCTGGGGACCACCCTATCCCCTCACTGTGCCCCATTGCTCCTGGCTGATTCCTCGCTATGGCGACTGACCACCCACTTGCCCCCAGCCAGCCCCTCACTCCAGGAACCGCCCCAGCCCCATGCCCCATTGTCCCTGGCTGGCCCCTCGTTCCCGTGACCTTCCCCTTGCTCTGGGGACCAGTCCCCGCCCCACGCCATGTCCCAGTGCCCCCAGCTGGCTCCTTGCTCTGGAGGTATCATATAGAGAATAGGGATCTGGCAAGTTCAGTCTCCCTGCACTAGCCTCTCTTCCCCTCCTGCATGCGGAGTCCCTAAGATAAAATCCACCCTCCCTTGCAAACAAGGGCTCGCTCAGCTGAAGGTAACTCACCTAGTTTAGTAAAAGGAGTTTAACAGGAGTTTAATTGTGCTGTTTAACAGTGTGATTAAAACTGCGATTAATCATGATTAACTATTTTAGTCACTTGACAGCCCTAGTATTTACTTCTCCTGTTTCCAACAAATAGAAGCACATAAGAGAAGAGATAGGATAGAAAAGGTGGGGGAAATACAGCTTTTGTTGATGTTTTTTGGAATACTGGGTGGCTCATCAGTTATGAATGGATGCTTTGGCTGGCAGATCAACTGTGGCACCTGTTGCTTGGACTCTGGTTTACATTCTGTTCAGGGATGTCATCTGCTTGGGTCTTTTCTCCTTAGGGCAGGATTGTGGTCATCTCATTTCACTGTGCTGATGCAGTGCAGCTGATTTCAGGATTTGATGAAAGGCAGAGAGAATGAGATATAGGATAGGGGTAAGTAAGTGGCAAAAGAAGCAGATGGTAACACAAGGAAGAGAGGCAGAACAGGATCTTATGTGCTTCTGTGATGCTAGCAATTAGGTATCCTCACTGATGGGTTGAGGACTGGATGTCATGATATGATTTTCAGGACTCACAAGTGAGAAACAAAGTTCCTTAAGTAAGGCCTAATGGCCTTCCTCACAGGAAGAAAGTCTTTCAGTCTGGTCTGCTTCTTTTTCTTGGGGGTCAAGGAAGATGAGATGAGTCGTGCTTATGAGATGGTTTGTGCAGGGACACAGGATGATTTTTTTTTCAAGAACACCCAGAAGGGGAAAAGTGGGCTGAATAGTTCCTTCTCATTATTTTGTCCACCAGTTAAGCCTAATATCCAAAACACTAATTTTGATACATTAATTTCTGGTTCTACATCTTCTGTTTTTACCAAACATGATTTCTCTGTAGTCCTTGAAGTACATCAACATGACCTTTTTTTCATTTGGACTAATTTAGTGTCTGTCTGGTTCTCTTGCACCTGTTTATACTATTCATTATTAATTTGACCTATTTCCCATCAGCATTTGTTGTTATAGGTTATTGTGGCATCTTACGAACTTTCAGATATTTTTTATATTTGAGCTCACAATTGGGGTAAACTTGTAAACCCAGTTATCACAGCAGAGACTTCTCTGAGCAATCTATTCATTTGAGGTCTCTGGAATCACCAAGACTCTCATTTTCCCATATATGTGTTAGAACTGAGGGCCATACATTTAGCTCTCAAGTCATTTCTCCCACAAATACAGAACACAGTAGATCAAGTTGCCACAAATGATAGGTCAGCAATGTTTTATATGAGCAAAGGGGGAGGACTTGTTCATAACAACTGAGCAAATAGGGAGGACTTGTTCATAACAACTTTGCAAAAAGTCTATATAGCTACGAGTCGGGTGTATTTTACAGAGTCCATCCGATCGCCCTACATGGTAGCGAGAATTCACAATGAGATCATGGGTTAGCTGAGCAGGGATTCTACTCCGATGCCCAAGTGGTCACTAAAGGATTCATTGACTTAGGACGTTTTCAACCTTTGGGATTTTCTGAACATAGGTCCTTTCACAACAAGATTCAACACCATGTGCCCCCACTTCTGTTCAAGAGCAGGCTCAGACATTTAGTTGACAGATGTGTTCTTTGTCAGTTGGAGGATTGATCTAATGTATTCTTTTTCTTCTTTGCTATTAATATTAAATGTGTTGGCAAAGATCAGACTGGACTCAGTCAAAATGATACTAGTTGCCCTTGTAGGGCAGAAGCAGCAATGGTACACTATGATGGGATCCCTGGGCTACAGCCTGGAACTGTGGGACCACTGTGACTCCTTAACTCACAAAGCTATGACAAGCAACCAACCCCTTCCAGGTGCTGTGATCACTCAGCCTTCAGCACCTGGAGACTCACACCCTGCGAAATTGCATGGATGCTCTCTAAGCCATTCATGAATCATACAGAGAGAAGCACCAGCCAATTCCACCCAAGCCTTGCACCCCAGAAATATACCTTGGACAGTGCAAGCTCATTAATTAGTTTGCTGCTTCCTCAAAGGAAAGTGAATATGCACCAGTCTTTGTAATCAGATCTGAGATTCCCTGAACACCTCAACCAAAGACATAGTTTTAAATAAAATATAAAACAGATTTATTAACTAAAGAGAGAGAGATTTTAAGTGATTAGAAATAGCAGGCATAGAGATCAAAGTAGGTTACAAAGGAAATAAAAATAAATTCACAGTCTGAATTCCACAGACTAAGAAGTCTTTCCCCCTAAGAGATGTTACAGGCAGCTCACAGTTCTCAATACACAGGTTGGATTACCTTCCCAGCTTGGGACCAATTTCCCCAGTTCAAAGTCTTTGTCTTCCAAACAATCTTCCAGGTGTTGAGATGGGGGAGGAGAGAGGCCAAGTGATGATGTCACTGTCGCTCTTTTATACTTTCTTCCAGCTGCTAGAAGGATCTTTGCTGAGGAGTCTCTGGGATAGTGGATTCTTCTTGATTGGCCATCAGCGCCTGTCTGGCCAGTGATAGTTGCTCCTTTGCCGTTACTGAAAAGAGCAGCTGTGGGCATCTCCCAACCTCACAACATATTTCAGTAACACATATAGAAATACTTCATAACTTCACATACAATGATAGTACATACAATTCAACAGGATATTAAGGTTCAACAGATCAAGACTTTTAAAATGATACCTCACAAGACATGCATTGTACAAAACATATGATCATATGACAGTGTTGAATACGGGGGTTTCAGAGTTCCTATTTTGAGGTACAGAGTGTCACATACACAGACTTATTTCTCTTATACAAAGGAAATTACAACTTCTACCAGTAACACCAGACATGCTGTTCCAGCAGCAAGGGAGAGTCTTTCATCCAGATCCTTATCTGTTACATCTAGCAGATTGGGGAATAGGACTTTAACATATTTAAAGAAATCTTGCTCCTTAGCTGCGCAATGTGTTTTAATTCAAGAACAGTCGACTAGAAAATGTTATGATTTGATATAGAAAAGATTTGGTGTATAATTGTTTGATTAAAAAATTGAGTTTGTTTAGTCTGGAGAAGAGAAGACTGAGAGGGGACATGAGAGTTTTCAAGCACATAAAAGGTTGTTACTAGGAGAAGGGAGAAAAATTATTCTCCTTAACCTCAGGATAGGACAAGAAGCAGTGGGCTTAAATTGCAACAAGGGTGTTTTAGGTTGGACATTAGGAAAAACATCCTAACTGTCAGGGTGTTTAAACCCTGGAATTAATTGCCCAGGGAGGTTGTGTAATCTCCATCATTGGAGATTGTTAAGAGTAGGTTAGACAAACATCTGTCAGGGATGGTCTAGATCAGCAGTTGTCAACCAGGGGTTTGGGCCCCCCTGGGGGGCCATGGGCAGGTTTCAGGGGGTCCACCAAGCAGGGCCAGTGTTAGACTCATTGAAACCCAGGGCAGAAAGCCGAAGCCCCGCTGTGCAGATCTGAAGCCCAGAGCCCTGAGCTCTGCTACCCCCTAACGCTAGCCTTGCCTTTTATGTGCAGAAAACCAGTTGTGGCAGCACAGGTGGACCATGGAGTTTTTATAGCATACTGGGGGGGCACAGAAAGAAAAAGGTTGAGAACCCTATGTCTAGATAATACTTAGTCCTGCCATGAGTGCAGGAGACTGGACTAGATGACCTTTTGAGGTCCTCTCCATTCCTACGATTCTACAGTTCTATGATAAGGATATTGATCTTGCGTCAGTTCCTATTCAATGTATTTTAGAATATTTATTTAATTTTAAAAATGTGTGTGTTTGCCTCACGTAAAGTACATCTAGCAGCAATAGCAGCTTTCATACACCTATTAATAGTAAATCTATCTTTTCACATGACTCTTAAAAAGGTTTTGAAGGGTTTATTAAACTTGTATCTGCCAGTAAAAAATCCAGTTCCTCCATGGAATTTAAATTGGGTATTAACAAAACGTATGTTTCCACCATTTGAACTCTGTCAGAGTATTCTTTATTTCATCTTTACATTAAAACGGCTTTTATAATAGCTGTCACATCTGTTAGAAGAATTTGTGAACTGCATGCATTGATTGCTGACCCTCCTTACACTCTTACTCATAAAGTCAAAGTTGTACTTAGACATCAGCCCATATTTTGTCCTAAAGTAATTTTGGACTATCATGTTAATCTGTTAATTTATGGGTCTTCTTTCCTTGACCTCATGCTCATAAGGGGAGTCTAGATTACATTGTTTAGATGCCACAAGTTTTGTCATATTATGTGAATAGGACTGAGGAGTTTTGGGCTTCTCCCAAATCATTCATTTCATATGCTGGAAATTTTAAAGGTCAAGCTATCACTACACAGTCCTCGTCTAGATGAGTTAGGCAGTATATAGAGGAGAGTTATAAGATCTCTTCTGTTTCTCCTCCTGGGGGGTACTCACTGCACTCAAGCAATTGCTACCCCTGTTATATGTGCTAGACGTGTTCCCTTTACTGAAATTTCAAAGCTAGCACTTCAAGTTCTAGTCAGTCTTTAATTTAACATTATGCTTTAGATTTTGCAGCTAGACTTCAGGCTCAGTTTGGCAGAGTGGTGCTTCAGTCTTTAATTAGGGGGAACCTGTGTCCCTCCACCTTTTTATTTACTGCTTGCCAAATGATCCCAAGAATAGAAATATGCAGAGGACACTTGAAGGAGAAATGAAGATTACTTACATGTAGGTGGAGTTGTTTGAAGTAGACTCTGCATATTCATACTCCCAGTCTGCCTTCCCCTTTTCTGCTGAGTTCTAGTCAATTTTGTACTCTATATTAGCAGTGTCAGGATCTGAGGTAGCAGGTGGCACCATGGCCCCTTTTATTGCCTCCCCCTCAGAATGTGCTTGAATGATGAGGGAAGGAGTAGGAGGGGTGTATAAGTGCTCTAATGGACACTGTATCAGCAGGTTCTACCATCCAAACTGCACTGGTTGGTGCATCCCAAGAATGTAAATATGCAGAGTCCATCTCAAAGAACTCTAGTTACAGGTAAGTAACCTTCATTTATTTCTGTATATAAATCTGCAATGTTTTCTTCCCAAGTATCTTTCATACTAGGGTCCTGGGTTTAGAGGGAAAGGCCTTCTGTGAAAGAGTTGTGTAAGGCTGTCATCTGGCAGTCCACATATATTTGTTACAAGGCACTACTGACTTTTCCTGTCAGCCTCACAGATGCTTGGCCTGAGGTGGGTGCTGAGCATTGTCATTTTGTAATGGTCATTTCCTCCCTAGGTGGGGAGCCTGTGGGCACTGTTACTTGGAGCCCATTGGTCCAAATTGTTGAAAGAGGCAATGCAGTTTGGTGAAAGGAGAATGACAAATATTTAGAAGTCGGTGATTGATCACATTGTCTTGACAGTTTGAACAGCAAAGGGAAACCAATTGGTCTAGAATGATGATTACTTAATATCATTGCAGATTTACAGATAGGAAAAAAACTTTTATTTTTCCCCCATTCCATAACATATATTACTTTTTTCAAGAAATCACTTAATAAGTGTACTTATCTTTCTTTTGTATTGTCAGTTTAGCATTTTGACAGAATACATTGCAGAAATTGATCCGCTCCTGTTTCTTCATATGTTCACACCTGTTATAATATTTACTGCTGCTTTTGAAATGGATTTTTATATATTTCGGAAATCATTTTGGCAGGTAAGATGTGATTTCAGAAACTTCCTATTAGAGTTCATTATATGGAAAAGGTAAGAGGTAATTGTGTCCTTGTTTTTCTTTGTGACTGTAAAGTGGTTGCAATGGTTTGGTATACATTATAAACTTTAAAAAGAAAAGGAAAAGCTTCATTGGAGCAATAAGACTTTAGAAACCTTTTTACCTTTTAAAATGTAGTGACACCTCATCTGTGAGTTGGGAGTTTGCCTAGCTCAACCTGGAGTGAAGAAAAGAGAGGTTTTGGGGAGAGAGAACTGGGGTGGGTCACAGCCCTCAGTGTCTCTATCTTACCAGTGCTGATCTTAAGGCCTGTGAGGGAGGGTGTGATGGTTCGGTCACAGAGACCCCCTTGGGACTGTTACCTGATGTGCTGAGACTACCTCTGAGCCCATTTTCTCTGCCAGTTTGGGCCTCCAGAACTCTGCCTTCTTGAGCCAGATATGCCAGTCTGCTCCAACACAGACCCAGGGTCTGAACCACACGCCTCAAAGCTGCAGACTTAACTGAAAACAGCTTAAGAAGTGCTCCTGTCTCTAGCATCCAGACACCCAGCCTCCAATGGGATCGAAACCCCGAATAAATCCATTTTACTCTGTATAAAGCTTATACAGGGTAAACTCAAATTGTCTGCCCTCTATAACACTGATAGAGAGAGACGCACAGCTGTTTGCTCCCCCAGGTATTAATTATTTACTCTGGATTAATTAATTAACAAAAGTGATTTTATTAAGTATAAAAAGTAGGATATAAGTGGTTCCAAGTAATAACAGACAGAACAAAGTAAGTTACCAAGCAAAAAAAACAAAACATGCAAGTCTAAGCCTAATACATTTAAGAAACTGAATACAGGTAAATCTCACCCTCAGAGATGTTCTGATAAGCTTCTTTCACAGACTAGACTCCTTTCTAGTCTGGGCCCAATCCTTTCCCCTGGTACAGTCCTTGTTCCAGATCAGGTGGTAGCTAGGGGATTTTTCATGACTGCAGCCCCCTTTTTTCTGTTCCACCCCCTTCTATAGCTTTGGCACAAGGCGGGAATCTTTTGTCTCTCTGGCCTCCTTCTAAATGGAAAGCACCAGGTTTAAGATGCATTCCAGTACCAGATGACATGGTCACACATCCTGTGAGACCCCAAACCTTCATTCTTCCTCACCTGACTCACAGGAAGGCTTGCAAGTAAACAGAGCCATTTACAACCAATTGTCCTAGTTGATGGGAGCCATCAAGATCCCAAACCACCAATAATGACCCACACTTTGCATAATTACAATAGGACCTCAGAGTTATATTTCATATTTATAGTTTCAGATACAAGAGTGATACCTTTATACAAATAGGATGACCATACTCAGTAGATTATAAGCTTTGTAATGATACCTTACAAGAGACCTTTTGCATGAAGCATATTCCAGTTACATTATATTCACACTCATTAGCATATTTTCATAAAATCATATGGAGTGCAGCATCACAGATGGTATTAAAAAAGGACTGCTCAGCAGAGAGCTTTGAGGCAACTTCACTGTAAAAGACACAGTATACTCCTCAGGAGACTTCTGCCAAACCTTGTTTTCTCCTTCACCACTCTGTCAGATGTCCATCCCAATCTCTTCAGGGAGATTTGTCCCATGGTTACCCAGGCTGTCACAAATTTTTGTGGAGTGAGTGCTACTTTCAGCACCTCCAGCTAATTCTACTATCTTTGAGCATGAAGAGTTTCTTCTTTAGCATGCCCCCATCCCTCAACATCCAGAATTGCTCCACAATCTTGAGAGGGGGCACAGGTGCGCCTTTCTCCACTGCAGTTCCAGTACTTCTTCGACAGCTGCTCTTTTAAACCAGTTATTTAAAAGATGCTGATTTGGCTGGCACTGCCTGCTGCTGATAAACAAAGCTAACTGAACAGCGAGTAAGGCTTCTACCTATGAAAAAACATAAATGGATGAGGATTAATTAGTTGCTCCTAAATATATAAAAATAATAAACATAACATAGATGTCTCAGAAAGTGATACCAGTAGTTAAGGTTGCATGTGTTTTCCATTATAAGATTGTGTTTCAGTTGCTTATAACTTTGACAAAGTTAAACTGTTTGGGATGAAATATTCCATGCTAGAGGTCTGCATGAGTTGGAATGTTTCTGGCAAGTTTCAGCTAAAATGATAAAGCTGTTTCCAAGAACAAGGTTATGGAAAAACACATTGTTTTGTCCATGTAAAAGAATAATTGTTTTCATCGAAAAACTTAGCACCTCTCTGCTGTGGAACAAGATACTTGACATTTGTCATTGGGGCAGGGTTGCCCTGCTGTCAGAGTTGTGCCTTTTACTTTGTCTGTGAAAATTTGCCCAAATTTGGCACGTGCTCAGTGGAGTCTAGTTAGAATTTGACAGCTAAATTCTCCAAAGAGTCAGTCTGCACTGAGCATGCCCTGTCCCCTTGCAACTCCTATATGCTGACTTTGGATTGTGCATGCACTATCCCAGCGTTGGAAAGGATGAGCAGGACTTTCCCTGCAACTGCTCCTCTTGGCTGCTGGATGCTGTTTGGCATTGGGTATGTGGACAGAGAGCAGGCAGACTGTCTTTCCCGTGCTCTCAGTGCTCCTGGTGCTGGCATCTAGTCAGTGAGGAGGAGGAAACAGACAGACTTGAATGGAAAAGGATCAGGAGTGTGGGTGGAGGGAGTGAGATATGCAGGGCAGGGACACACAGGAGCTCAGGGGTGGATTTAGGAGCATGGGGGGAGGGGAATAGGAGCAGGACAGTGAGGGACAGATGATGTGGGAATTGATAAGGGAAAGAGATGCGGTGAAGGAGTAGAGGAGAGGGGCAGGAGCAAAGGATAAGAGCAATAGGCGCAATGAGTGGGGACAGAGGCAGCAGTTAAGCTGGGGGAAAATGGACAATGCCAGAGAGGGGCAGGAATTGAGGTGGTGGGGATGGAGTAGAAGGGGCCAGGGAAAGGCTTGTGGGGGACAGGAGCAGAAGAGTCTGTAACCACTAGTTACTACGTTCCCTGACAGAATTTAGATTTTAACATATTATTCTCGAGTCTGAACATTCTTTTGCTTTCTAGCAAATAGTTGTGAAACCCTTTGGGTCAAGTGTGTCTCCATCCCCCTCTAGTGGCAGGTTCACTTGGAAAAGTCTTATACTACTACCAGTGACTACAATAACTCAAGTGAAAGAGGACTGTGCTGTGGCTCTAGAGATCATCCCAATCCTGCTGAAGACTGCGTTGGGGATTATTATGGTTCCACAGAATGGAATTTTTGTTTTTTTCAGTTTTACGGGTTCTTAAAAAGGAAATTGCATCCAGAAATTTTAAAAGAATATTAAGATTGCAAAGCCCAGTATGCAAAGTTAGGAAATTACAGAATTAGGTGTGCTCATGCAACCTTAATTGGCCTTCTTGTTTATGCATTGATACAGTCTTTAGTTACATGATCTGACAGCATATTTTCTGCAGGACCCCTACCTCATTTCGTGCACCTGATGCACTGTGCTTTGGGAACTCATTCGGGTTGTTAGGTGAATGAGGATCTTGTATGTAGGATTCCTGCTTCATTTGTTGCAGAGGTTGGAAAGTGTGTGATGAATGAGGAAGGGAACTGCAGGAAGAGAAGGGATTGCCTCATGGTTAAGACAGTTGAATGCCACACTGGAGAACTGGATTCTGTCCCTGCGTATGCCCCAGAGCTTCTTTGTGATGCAGGGCAAGTCACTTAAACCAAAACTTTCATAGATGTCCATGGTGTGTTCATCGTTTTATGAGTACCCAGCATGAGACAAAGGAGTCTGATTTGCTGAAGTGCTGAGAACTCGCAAGTGAGGTCAATGGGACCTCTGCTCTGAACATATAAGTGCTATAAAATACTAAGTACACTGAAAAAAATAAAGCTCTAGGCATCTCATTGGGCACCCAAAATTAGCTGACATTTTTGACAATTTCATTTTTAATCTCTGTCCCTGAGTTCCCCATGTGTAAAATGGGGATAATATTCACCTCATATCATGGGTTTTGTGAAGATACGTTCATTAACATTTGTAAAATGCTAAGATACTATGATGACAGCACTGTAGAAAAGCCCATGAGAAAATTAATAATTATATTTAATGCAGGGTTTGGATGGTGTGCAGCAAACAATGTATGGCGTTACACATGGAATGATGAGGATAAAAAAGAAATATTGACTAGCTACCGATTCAGTGAACAACTGTCCATCCTGTGCACTGAATGAGGTAGTGTCTTATGGACAATATTGGCTGTAATCATATAGATTCATACATTTGAAGGCCGGAAGGGACCACTATGATCATCTAGTCTGTCCTCCTGTATAATACAGCCATAGAATGTCTCTGAAATAATTCCTGTTTGAACTAGAGCATATCTTTAAAAAAAAACATTCTTGAGTTAGGTTTCAGAGTAACAGCCGTGTTAGTCTGTATTCGCAAAAAGAAAAGGAGTACTTGTGGCACCTTAGAGACTAACGAATTTATTTGAGCATGAGCTTTCGTGAGCTACAGCTCACTTCATCAGATGCATATCGTGGAAACTGCAGCAGACTTTATATATACACAGAGAATATGAAACAATACCTCCTCCCACCCCACTGTCCTGCTGGTAATAGCTTATCTAAAAGCCATTTCCAGCACAAATCCAGGTTTTCTCACCCTCCACCCCCCCACACAAATTCACTCTCCTGCTGGTGATAGCCCATCCAAAGTGACAACTCTTTACACAATGTGCATGATAATGAAGTTAGGCCATTTCCTGCACAAATCCAGGTTCTCTCACTCCCTCACCCCCCTCCAAAAACCCACCCCCATACACACACAAACTCACTCTCCTGCTGGTAATAGCTCATCCAAACTGGCCACTCTCCAAGTTTAAATCAAAGTTAAACCAGAACATCGGGGGGGGGGGTAGGAAAAAACAAGAGGAAATAGGCTACCTTGCATAATGACTTAGCCACTCCCAGTCTCTATTTAAGCCTAAATTAATAGTATCCAATTTGCAAATGAATTCCAATTCAGCAGTTTCTCGCTGGAGTCTGGATTTGAAGTTTTTTTGTTTTAAGATAGCGACCTTCATGTCTGTGATTGCGTGACCAGAGAGATTGAAGTGTTCTCCGACTGGTTTATGAATGTTATAATTCTTGACATCTGATTTGTGTCCATTTATTCTTTTACGTAGAGACTGTCCAGTTTGACCAATGTACATGGCAGAGGGGCATTGCTGGCACATGATGGCATAAATCACATTGGTGGATGTGCAGGTGAACGAGCCTCTGATAGTGTGGCTGATGTTATTAGGCCCTGTGATGGTGTCCCCTGAATAGATATGTGGGCACAATTGGCAACGGGCTTTGTTGCAAGGATAAGTTCCTGGGTTAGTGGTTCTGTTGTGTGGTATGTGGTTGTTGGTGAGTATTTGCTTCAGGTTGCGGGGCTGTCTGTAGGCAAGGACTGGCCTGTCTCCCAAGATTTGTGAGAGTGTTGGGTCATCCTTTAGGATAGGTTGTAGATCCTTAATAATGCGTTGGAGGGGTTTTAGTTGGGGGCTGAAGGTGACGGCTAGTGGCGTTCTGTTATTTTCTTTGTTAGGCCTGTCCTGTAGTAGGTAACTTCTGGGAACTCTTCTGGCTCTATCAATCTGTTTCTTTACTTCCGCAGGTGGTTATTGTAGTTGTAAGAAAGCTTGACAGAGATCTTGTAGGTGTTTGTCTCTGTCTGAGGGGTTGGAGCAAATGCGGTTGTATCGCAGAGCTTGGCTGTAGACGATGGATCGTGTGGTGTGGTCAGGGTGAAAGCTGGAGGCATGCAGGTAGGAATAGCGGTCAGTAGGTTTCCGGTATAGGGTGGTGTTTATGTGACCATTGTTTATTAGCACTGTAGTGTCCAGGAAGTGTATCTCTTGTGTGGACTGGACCAGGCTGTCTTAAAACAAAAAAACTTCAAATCCAGACTCCAGCGAGAAACTGCTGAATTGGAATTCATTTGCAAATTGGATACTATTAATTTAGGCTTAAATAGAGACTGGGAGTGGCTAAGTCATTATGCAAGGTAGCCTATTTCCTCTTGTTTTCCCCTACCCCCCCCCCCCCCGATGTTCTGGTTTAACTTGGATTTAAACTTGGAGAGTGGCCAGTTTGGATGAGCTATTACCAGAAGGAGAGTGAGTTTGTGTGTGTATGGGGGTGGGTTTTTGGAGGGGGGTGAGGGAGTGAGAGAACCTGGATTTGTGCAGGAAATGGCCTAACTTCATTATCATGCACATTGTGTAAAGAGTTGTCACTTTGGATGGGCTATCACCAGCAGGAGAGTGAATTTGTGTGGGGGGGTGGAGGGTGAGAAAACCTGGATTTGTGCTGGAAATGGCTTTTAGATAAGCTATTACCAGCAGGACAGTGGGGTGGGAGGAGGTATTGTTTCATATCCTCTGTGTATATATAAAGTCTGCTGCAGTTTCCACGATATGCATCTGATGAAGTGAGCTGTAGCTCACGAAAGCTCATGCTCAAATAAATTCGTTAGTCTCTAAGGTGCCACAAGTACTCCTTTTCTTTATTCTTGAGTTAAAAATTTCCAGTGATAGAGAATCCACCACAACCTTTGGTAAATTGTTTCAATGATTAATTATCCTCACTGTTAACAGTTTACACCTTATTTCCAGTCTCAATTTGTCTAGACTCAAATTCCAGCCATAGTATCATGTTATGCCTTTGTTTGCTAGTTTGAAGAACCCATTATCAAATATTTGTTCCCCTGCAATCAAGTCATCCCGAGACCTTCTCTTTGCCAAGCTAAATAGATTGAGATCCTTGAGTCTATCATTAAAGGATTAGAAAACCGTATCTTACAATCATTTTTGTGGCATTTCTCAGAAACCTTTAGAATTTATCATCATGCTTCTTGAATTGCGGACACACTGTCATCATTGTGGCAGATCCCAAGGGGATTTAGCCTCCTTGCAGATAGCGCGCTACCCAAATGGATCTCTAGCTAGGTCCTTAAGGTGGTCATGCTTGATATTCAGTTTATGTCCATTGTTGGCAATCTTAGCATGCCACCGAACCTTTTGACTGCCCCTTGATTGCTGGTGGTATAGCTGCATTTCCTTGGTATAAACACTTTGGTCTTCGATCCTAATAATATGTCTACACCAAGAAAGCTGCCGAAACTGAATCAGTGCTGATGGGTATGGTTGCTGGGTTCAGCTTCGAATATCCTCATTTCTGATCTTGAACTGCCATTTGATATGAAATAGCTGATGAAGACAACAAGAATCAAAAATGTCAATTTAGTGCTCTATGGCGTTCCTCGGTGCTTACATTTCATCGCCATACAACAGAGTTGGTATAGCCATGATTCTGTAGATCTGCTGCTTGGTGTCCAGACTTCCCCACAGAGTCCACAGAAAGGACTGAAATATGACAACAGCTGCTGATTTGCAGGTATCCACATCTTTCAAGCATCCTCTAGCATTGTTAATGATGCTTCCTAAGTATATTACAGTTGCCACCTGCTTTATGTCTCACGTGGAATGGTAAATACTAAGCTGGTTGTAATCCATACCTGGAGGCTTCCTGATGGTGTTTTTTGAATTGTGGACACTAGAGCTGGTAAATAAAGACTGTATTGTAATATGTATGCACAAGGGAGCTGAATTAGGATTCCATGAGTAACTTTAATTTTGGCATTTCCTAACTCTTGAGTGTAATCTTAATGTTCTTATAACAGAAGGTATTTTTAATGTAATTATTATATAGATCAAAGATATCATAGATATGTTCCCCAACTCTCACTTAAAAAAAAGTGATCAGTATGTGTATCAGCACTTCAATATTTGCTTTTTCAGTTCAGATATGAACTGTTCTGTGCAAGCTGCCAGTTAGAAACTGGCTGAAAAAATTGTACAGAAATGTTTAAATTAGAGAAAACAAAATGAAAACTGAACAAAAACTTTTATCCAGCCCCTGATGGAAAAAAAACCAACTTTGGTTCCTGAAGTTTGGTGGTGTTTGGGAAAATATTTTAATGCCCTTTCAATTTTCAGTAGCTGAAAGCATGTGCAGACCAAATTGGCATTGTACATGACAGAACCCAATATGTCATCTCCTGAGAAGCACATGTATCTTCTCATGGACGTTTGCAAGTCCTAAAAGAGCACACAGTGATGAACACACGTGCTGTTCATGACTTTCAGTGTGGGGGTAGGGTTGGAAAAAGCACCTGTTCCTCTTAAAGCAAGAGCTTCAGTTTCTGGAAGATAAGTGAGAAAGTTAATCTGTCATTTAAGTATTGTATAAAAAGAAAAGCCCGTGTATATGACACAAAGTCAGCATAAAACAAAGAAGGGATAGCAAACATAGTCTTCCAGGCTGAATGTTGCTTTGCGTAATGTTGATGTCACCCAAGTAACTCAATATGAGT
Source organism: Eretmochelys imbricata (assembly GCF_965152235.1). NCBI lineage: Eukaryota > Metazoa > Chordata > Testudines > Cheloniidae > Eretmochelys > Eretmochelys imbricata. The sequence continues at coordinate 20,306,877 of NC_135577.1, forward strand.
ACTTGGACACATGAACCTCTAATTATTATTGTTTGTTTATAGCACTGTACCACTTAGTTGCTTTAGTCATGGACCTGGACCATGTTGTGCTAGATGCTGTACTAACACAGAACAAAAATATGGTTCCTGTTCTGAAGAGCTTACAATCTAAATAGACAAGACAGCTGAAGGGTGGGGAAAGGGTATAACACACAATCAGAGTGAACAATGTGATGGCAGCAAACATCATGTTAGTTCTATTATTTTTTTCTTTTGCTGGGTTTAGTTAGGAGGAAGGATAAGCTCAAGGGAAGGGAAGAGGATAAGGGGAACAGGGGAGAAGAGGGTAAGAGGAGTGATACTGAGGTGAAGAGCTTGTGGAGGAGGGCTGGAACAATAGCACAGGGCAAAAAAAAAAAATGTTCAGTCAAAACTGTAGAAAGTTCTCCAAAAAACTAAAGGGGTGGTTTAACTGATTCTGCCCTACTAGCTGGAGTCTCTGGCTGTCCCCTTTGCCCTTTTCTCTCAAACCTACATGGCAGGGTGAAGGAGAAGACACCACCTGGGTTCTAGTGCACAGTTCAGGGTCTGAGGGATGTTTTGGGGAAGGTACCAGACTGGGTATAGGAAGTGCCACTTAAATACATCAGATTGTAGGCTGAATGTTGGTAATTTGTTAGCGAGGCTAGTTGTTTTTGTAAACTCCTGCCATAGCACTAGGAAGTTGAGGGTTCTTCATATTGACATCCAGATTATTGCTTCAAATCCCAGTGCAGGTGTGCTTGCAAGTCTGGTAAAGAAATTAAAGCTTCCAGCTTTACAATATTTTTTTAAACTACTATAGGTGACTAAAGGATAGTTAAAACAGCCACCATTAACAATTTACTTGATGGGAAACCTCTTTGAACAGTTAAAAGAATAAGCAGGTGACAGGTGATACCATTTGAAGTGGCCAGAATAACACAAAAAGCAATTCACAATTCAGCCACCCATGCAGCCGCAACTCTGTCCTGTAGTGATGCCATGAGTTTAAAAAATTCTACTGTTTTAAAAAATCAGTTAAATTTAATCCAGCGCTATAAGCAGTGATATTATGCACTTGTGATTGTATGGTTATTGCAAGGTGTCGGCACAAAGAGGAAATAAGGTTGTTCACATGTCTTAACTGTTTGTTTTAATTTCTTAACATGTTTGGGTTTTTATTAATTTAACCTTAACTCTGAATTTCCTAGGGTTTGCGATGCTTATTTATGGGATAATTATAATATCTCAATAATATTTGTACCTTTAAATTACTTATATACATTCAACCTTAAATCCAATTTAACATAGTTTTTGTCTGGGAATATAAAATGAATAATCTTGTGATACAATAGGATCTATGAATATTTTAAAATCTAATAATACATTTATGAATTGTCTTCACAGATATTGCTACTTTCAGTTCCTGGCTTTTTGCTGAATTGTACTTTAATTGGATGGTTAACTTATAAAATCAATAAGTATAACTGGAACTGGCACGTTAGCATGTTGTTTGGAATCATTCTTAGCACAACAGATCCTATCCTTTCTGTGGCTTCTGTGAAAAACATTGGTATGTCAATTTTTCCAACAGTTTGGAAAGTATGAATATTTTTAGATTTAAATAATCCTGCACACAATACAGAAATTGGGGCATGCTGTATTTCATCACTCTTGCTATTTTTTGAGCTTATTGCATTCTTGAAAACAAAAATGGGGAGGAGGACTGCGAAAAATGAAGTGCTAATATTTGTGAATAAACGAGGAAAACTCCCAAAAATAATAAAACAGAAGTTATAAATTATGTTATGAATGTGGTGGACAGCAACAAAAAAATTATCAAAACACTCCATCATATATACATATATCCAAATATCACTGGTGCTATTAGTTATGGAGGTCTGCTTTGGATTCAGACAAGTTAATGTGAGCTAAAACAAAAGCCTCTGCCAGAATGTCATTGAAGCCAAAGTATATTTAGGGCAAGAGCAAACTTAAAAAAAAAAATACTATTCTTTACTGACCTTTTTCTTTAGAACCCATAGTGAGTGTTACAGTGACAATCTAACTAAAACAAATATTTCAATATATATAACATAGATGGAGACCAAATGTTTTATAAGGGAAGCTTTTGTCCTTTTCGTTCTGAGGGAATGAAAGGAACTAAAGAGTAGTTTGTGATTTTTTGCCAAAGCCCTTAAAATTCTTAACCTTGAAGTAAAAGTGACTGTCCCTTATCTCTCTGAGCATAGGGAACATGCTAAGATTCTGAAACTTTTTTTTTTCACAGCTGTAGCTAAAACAACTACAGTCCCCCAAAAACTTCTGACAAAAGAGGCCTGGATTTGAATGGTTCTAGAGATGACATTCTGATCTCAGGACTGGAACCACATGTTCCTTCTGGCCACTGTGTAAGAGAGAAGAAGGGCATGAGAAGTGAATCTTGTGATGTTACAAAAAGCATAATAAATAAGGAAGAGCCTTATACATGTTTTGAAGTTTCTCATACGTGATTCTGTTATTCTTAGATTTTAATTTGAGAGCATCTTAATAGTTTGCATCCAGGAGAGTCAAGCTGTAGAGATGACCAAGCCACAGCAGCACATAAAGCTAAAAAGGAGGTGTCATGGTCTATTTTGAGAGATATTTATATTATTATAGGATCCTTAGATAAAATTACCACTTCCACAAGGTTTGCCATCTTTTTGGTATGGGAAGACATTTCTGAGTCCACCTTAGAAATAAAATTTTGACCTTTTATTCCTTAAGAGATTTGTATAATGGGGAGGCAGAGCTTACAAATATTCTTCCAACTTGTAGGCAGTCATTCTGAATTAATATCTTTTAAACATTTAGGAATAGAAAAATATTGATCCTTACATTTTTCACTTGAAAGGGATTTCTTTTGAGGGTTTCTGGGGATTTAGAGTCTGCATCTTCAATCTTGAGGGTCTTGCTAATTTTAGGAGTTAATTTGATTAAATTGGTCTACTACTCACAAAGTCAAATTAATATGGTTGAGGAGCCCAAGATGGAGAAAAAACCCACACTCAGGAGGATTATGATGTTAACCCACTAGCAAATTAGGCTCTTAGAATACAGCCTTGAGGAGTCCTGTTAACTGGCATGATGATAAATGTGAATTTGAAAGTCAAAATGGACAGGAACAAGATGTGTTTAACATTATGTCAGCTGTTCAAGGGTAAACCTTGGTTCCAGTAGGGGTTTTTCCCTTTTTTGCTTTATGCTGTCTAAAAAAGGCCTGAGAAAATTGAAAAACCCCTCCCCACTTTTTGCTGTTTTTAAATATGAAGAAGTCTTGTCTTCCTTGTTTTGCTTGAGGTCTCCTAGAAGGTTTGGAGAACTGGAATTCTGTATTTTAGAATGTTTATTTTAAAAGTGGGCTATTAACTTTGAATTTCTAAGATTTCTAATGTGTATGTTTTGCATCTTTATTTGAAAATAGTGTTTTCTTAAGACAGTGCTTTGTCTATCAGTGCTTTGTCTGGAGAAAGAGACCCCATTCATAACTCCTCAGATTCTAGAAATGATTCAAACCCAATAGCTGTTCATAATCAAGATGACTATTTAGAGCCCAGCACAGAGAATCACTCCTCTAAGGGTCAAAATAGGCATGGCTTTGGCCATAATTTTATCGCTATGGTTAAGATTTGCAGTGAGGCAAAAATTTATTGCATGAATGGTGTCCCAGCAGCATTCATCAATTGCCAATTCTCTCTAGTGGCTAGAATTGCTTGTGCTATGCCTTGATATCCCCTGGGTAGAATTGCACACAGTGTATCTCAAGAAATTCTTTCTGAGTGCATGGAACCACTCACTGGATGCAAAGCGAAATAAGGCATAATTCTTGCATCTTATCCAAATGTCCCTTTGAGGTAAGATAAGACTAAAGAACATGCTGAAAGCCTGCTTAGTTTTCACTATAGAGGGTGGGGAACTGTCACAGATTCACAGAATCAGTGCTACGCCCCCAGATTTGGAGGAACCCCTTCAGTGTGCCAGACCCCAAGTAGTCTCACTCTTCCTTCAGGGTAGGCTACGCAGCCTCACTGCCTTCTTAGACTGAACCTCTGTGGCTCCAGCACTCCTGCTTCATACTGTGAGCTCTGTTCAGTGAGTCATACTGAGATAGACTCCTGGTAGACACTTATGCACTCTTCAGGGATTAATGCACCTCACCAAATATTTGCAGTGACACTTTAACAGCACTATCAAAAGAGTAGGGTTTATTAGGTGGACCACAGAATAGTAAATCTGTAGTTTGGCATAGAGAAATGGAGATTAAAGCAGAGTCCAAGTCCAGTCTGGTTAGCTGAAAGCCCAGCTAAGCTGTACTCAACCCCCATACTCAGGTCAGGCTCTGCCTTTCTGTCTGACCTTGTTCAGCTCCCATGTGAAAGCCCCTGACTCCTTCCAGCAACTAACTGTTATCCCTTACCAGTCCTTTGTTTTTGAGCTGGGGCATTGGGCTCAGCTTCCCTGCTGAGAGATGGCAAAATCCATCTCTCCCTTGATCATGGATTGCTAGGTGTCAATGTCCTGATGATTGGCTTTTCCATTGTCTTCTTGGATGTTCCACTGATATGGGGTTGACCTCAGACAGTCCTTTTATAATGAACCAGTCAGGCTCAGACAGTTAGGGCAACATTCATACCTGTTTCTCTTAGCCTGCGCTGAGAGCAAACAGTCCTTTTTCTCACTGGGTAACCATGCAAAATATAGGGGAAATGGAGGCACACATAGGTTTCATAAAAATATTACAGAAAATTGCCACTTCATCACCAGAGCATACCCAGAGAACAAGATAATTCAGGATTTACAGGCCCTTGCCCGGGAAAGTGAAAGCAACTCTTTTGAGGTCCCACTTCAGGCTATTTTCCACACATCCTCTTAATTCACTTTGATTGCACTACCAGTGTTGTGTCTTATCAAAAACATGAGAATTGCCATATGTGATCAGAGCAAAGGTCTATTGAGGCTACACCACTGTATTGTCTTTTATTAGACTTCTCACAGGAATGGAGATCTACGTAGGATAGGGTAAATTAAACAGAGTTTTTATCAACTAGCATTTTCCAGTATTAATACTCTGTTTTCAGCAGCATAGCTCAGCACATATATACAGGTTCTCTCTCTGTCTCTAAGTCACTTCCTGAGCCTCTCTTAAATTAACAGTGTACCAAATATATGTATCATATGTACAATACACGCCCCCCATAAATAAAAGAAGTTTGGAGATGCCATTACCAATGTTCCTGATTCATAACAGCATTAGGACATGCCATAGTCCTTCTGTTCTGGGTTTAAATCTTTATCTGGAGTGACACAGATGTGGTGTCATCTGGTGATTGTATTTGTGTTGATTGTTGTCAAGGTTCCTCCCCCACTCTGAACTCTAGGGTACAGATGTGGGGACCTGCATGAAAACCTCCTAAGCTTACTTTTACCAGCTTAGGTTAAAACTTCCCCTAGGTACAAATTAATTTTATCCTTTGTCCTTGGAATATCCACTGCCACCACCAAACTCTAACTGGGTTTACTGGGAAACGTAGTTTGGACACGTCTTTCCCCCCAAAATCCTCCCAACCCTTGCACCCCACTTCCTGGGAAAGGTTTGGTAAAAATCCTCACCAATTTGCATAGGTGACCACAGACCCAAACCCTTGGATCTGAGAACAATGAAAAAGCATTCAGTTTTTTTACAAGAAGACTTTTAATAGAAATAGAAGTAAACAGAAGTAAAGGAATCACCCCTGTAAAATCAGGATGGTAGATACCTTACAGGGTAATTAGATTCAAAACATAGAGAATCCCTCTAGGCAAAACCTTAAGTTACAAAAAAGACACACAGACAGAAATAGTCATTCTATTCAGCACAATTCTTTTCTCAGCCATTTAAAGAAATCATAATCTAACACATACCTAGCTAGATTACTTACTAAAAGTTCTAAGACTCCATTCCTCTTCTATCCCCGGCAAAAGCTGCACACCGACAGACACAGACCCTTTGTTTCTCTGCCTCCTCCCAGCTTTTGAAAGTATCTTGTCTCCTCATTGGTCATTTTGGTCAGGTGCCAGCGAGGTTACCTTTAGCTTCTTAACCCTTTACAGGTGAGAGGATTTTTTCCTCTGGCCAGGAGGGATTTTAAATGGGTTTACCCTTCCCTTTATATTTATGACACGCCCCCCAAATCTCAGCTAGGGTGAAACACTGGCTGGGATTTCTTCCTGGAGCTCTAGGAAAAACAGAGTTAATAAGACACATGCATCTCTAAATATACTACCAAGTACATAAAGACTAACAATATTTTCCACGTCTCAAGGACGATTTTAACCAGTTGATTCTGGGAAACTTTCATGGGAGAGTGCATCAGCCACTTTGTTAGAAGCTCCTGAGATGTGCTGGATGTCGAAATCAAAATCTTGGAGAGCTAAACTCCACCGAAGAAGTTTTTTGTTATTTTCTTTGACAGTGTGAAGCCACTTCAGTGCAGCATGGTCGGTTTGCAGGTGGAAACGCCGTCCCCAAACATATGGGCGTAGCTTTTCCAGAGCGTAGACAATGGCGTAACATTCTTTTTCACTGACTGACCAGTTGCTTTCCCTCTCAGACAGTTTTTTGCTGAGAAACACTACAGGGTGGAATTCTTGATCAGGTCCTTTCTGCATTAAAACTGCTCCCACCCCACGCTCGGAAGCATCTGTGGTTACTAGGAACGGTTTGTCAAAGTCTGGGGCCCTTAGTACAGGGTCAGACATGAGTGTCGTTTTAAGCTTGTTAAAGGCCTTCTGACACTTTTCGGTCCACTGAACGGCATTTGGCTGTTTCTTTTTGGTTAGGTCTGTCAGTGGGATGGCGATTTGGCTGTATTGTGGTACAAATCGTCTGTAATAACCGGCCAAGTCTAAGAAGGATTGAATGTGTTTCTTTGACTTTGGGACAGGCCACTTTTGGATAGCATCCACTTTGGCCTGTAGGGGGCTGATAGTTCCTTGACCCACCTGGTGTCCAAGGTAAGTCACTCTGTTTAAGCCTATTTGACACTTCTTAGCCTTAACAGTTAGTCCTGCCTCCCTTATGCGCTCAAGGACTTTTTGTAGATGTTCCAGGTGGTCTGCCCAGGAATCCGAAAATATGGCCACATCGTCAAGGTAGGCAACTGCATATTCTTCTAATCCCACTAGGAGACCATCTACAAGTCTTTGGAAGGTGGCGGGTGCATTTCACAGCCCGAAAGGGAGTACATTAAATTCATACAGCCTGAGATGTGTGGTGAAGGCTGACCTTTCCTTGGCAGATTCATCTAGCGGTACCTGCCAGTACCCCTTGGTTAAGTCCAAGGTAGAGATGAACTGGGCCCGTCCCAGTTTCTCTAATAGTTCATCTGTGCGTGACATTGGATAGTTGTCTGGGCGAGTTACAGCATTTAGCTTACGGTAGTCCACGCAAAAACGTATCTCCCCATCTCGTTCGGGAACTAGAACCACTGGAGATGCCCATGCACTTCCAGAGGGGCGGATTACACCCATCTGTAGCATGTCCTGGATCTCCCGTTCTATAGCAGTTTTAGCTTGAGGAGACACCTGGTAAGGTTGGACTTTAATTGGGTGAGCATTACCTGGGTCAATGGAGTGGTATGCCCGTTCAGTCAGTCCTGGGGTGGCTGAGAACGTTGGCGCGTAGCTAGTGCACAGCTCCTTGATCTGCTGTCGCTGCATACGCCCAAGGGTCATGGAGAGGTTCACCTCTTCCACACCACCAGCACTTTTCCCTTCGTAGTAGACACCTTCAGGCCACTCAGCGTCGTCTCCTCCCTGGGCTGTAAACTGACAAACCTTTAATTCTCTGGAATGAAAGGGCTTTAGAGAATTAATATGGTACACCTTAAGCTTTCTGTTGGAGGTGGGGAATGCTATGAGATCTCCCAGGTGCTCCTGGACTGTGAATGGCCCTTCCCACGATGCTTCCATTTTATGGGCCTGGAGCGCCTTTAAGACCATGACCTGGTCCCCTACTTTGAAGGAACGCTCTCTGGCATGTTTATCATACCAGGCTTTTTGCTCTTTTTGAGCATCCTGTAAGTTTTCTTTAGCAAGGGCTAAAGAAGTTCAGAGGGTGTTTTGTAGGTTGGTTACAAAGTCCAGAATGCTAGTTCCTGGAGAAGGTGTAAATCCCTCCCATTGCTGCTTCACCAACTGTAATGGCCCCTTAACCTCATGGCCATATACAAGTTCAAATGGGGAAAACCCTAAACTGGGATGTGGTACAGCTCTGTAGGCAAAGAGCAGCTGCTGCAACACTAGGTCCCAATCATTGGAGTGCTCATTTACGAATTTACGTATCATGGCCCCCAAAGTTCCATTAAACTTCTCCACCATGCCATTTGTTTGATGGTGGTAAGGAGTGGCAACCAAGTGATTTACCCCATGAGCTTCCCAAAGGTTTTCCATAGTTCCTGCCAGGAAATTAGTCCCTACATCTGTGAGGATGTCGGAGGGCCAACCTACCCTGGCAAAAATGTCTGCTAGTGCCTGGCACACACTTTTAGCCCTGGTGTTGCTTAGAGCTACTGCTTCCGGCCATCGGGAGGCAAAATCCATGAAAGTCAGTATGTACTGCTTTCCTCTGGGTGTCTTTTTCGGAAAAGGACCCAGAATATCCACAGCTACTTGCTGAAATGGAACTTCAATGAAGGGGAGTGGCTGGAGAGGGGCTTTGACCTGGTCTTGGGGTTTTCCCACTCTTTGGCATACTTCACAAGACCGGACATAGGTAGAAACATCCTTGCCCATTCCCTCCCAGTGGAATGACCCCCCCCAAACGGTCTTTGGTCCTGTTCACCCCAGCATGGCCACTAGGGTGATCGTGGGCCAAGCTCAAGAGCTTGGCCCGGTATTTAGTTGGAACTACCAACTGTCTCTGAGGATGCCAGTCTTCCTGGTGTCCACCAGAAAGAGTTTCCTTGTATAAAAGTCCTCTTTCTACAACAAACCTGGATCGATTAGAAGAGCTGAGAGGTGGTGGGTTGCTCCGTGCCGCCGTCCAAGCTCTCTGGAGGCTTTCATCTGCTTCCTGTTCGATCTGGAACTGTTCCCTTGATGCTGGAGACATCAGTTCCTCATTGGATTGTGGACCTATGCTTGGTCCCTCTGGAAGCAATGTAGGGGATGGAGCTGTTTCCATTGACTGTGAACCGCTCTCCGCTGGTGCACTATGTTGGGATTCAGGCTCCGGCTGAGCCTCTTGTGTAGGGTTATTGGCTGCTGCTGGTTCAGGTTCGGTGGGGCCCTCTGGTGTTGAGGTTGCAAGTATTGGATTCAGTGCTGGCAAATGGTCTGGTGCTGGTTGTTCTGCTGGTTCCGGTTCTGGGACTGGTTCCACTACTGCTGTTGCAGACATTGGCCTGGGGTCCGGGTCCATCACCTCTGACTGGGTCCTGATAGAAGTTTCCGGAACAGAGCTAGGCCTCACGGCTTGTTTAACCTGGCTATGGGTGACCATTCCCACCCTCTTGGCCCGCTTCACATGATTGGCCAAGTCTTCCCCCAACAGCATGGGGATGGGATAATCATCATAGACTGCAAAAGTCCACGTTCCTGACCAGCCCTGGTACTGGACAGGCAACTTGGCTGTAGGCAAATTGAAAGAGTTGGACTTGAAGGGTTGAATCGTCATTTGGATCTCTGGGTTGATTAAATTGGGGTCCACTAAGGAAGCATGGATAGCTGACACTTGTGCTCCGGTGTCCCTCCACACGGTGACCTTCTTCCCACCCACACTCACAGTTTCCCTCCGCTCCAAGGGTATCTGGGAGGTATCTGGGCCTGCAGACCTCTGGTGTGATTCCGGTGCAATGAACTGTAATCTGTTGGGGTTCTTGGGGCAGTTGGCCTTTACATGCCCCAGCTCGTTACATTTAAAACATCGTCCAGCTGACGGGTCACTGGGGCGAGGTGGGTTGCTGGAGAACGGGGTGGTGGGACAATAAGGTGTCTGGAGGGTTCTTTGGGAGGTAGGTGGGGCTTTGGGCGGCCCCCGGTAATAGGGTGTGGTCTGGGGTTGTTCCTTCTGGTCTCCGCTCCAACTGCGACCAGTTTTCTTCTTCTCTGCCACCTCCACCCATCTGGCTCCAATCTCTCCTGCCTCGATTACAGTTTTGGGCTTCCCATCTAGGATGTATCTTTCTATTTCCTCAGGAACACCCTCTAAGAATTGTTCCATTTGCATTAGGAAGGGCAAATTTACTGGAGATTCAACACTTGCTCCTGATATCCAGGCATGCCAATGTTTCACAACGTGGTAGGCATGTCAGGTAAATGACACGTCTGGTTTCCACCTTAGGGCTCTGAACCTCCGACGAGACTGCTCGGGTGTTATCCCCATTCTGACTCTCTCCTTGGATTTAAACAGTTCATACTTGTTCATGTGTTCTTTAGGGATTTCAGCTGCCACCTCAGCTAAGGGTCCACTGAGCTGCGGCCTCAGCTCTACCATGTATTGGTCAGTAGAGATGTTGTACCCAAGGCAGGCCCTTTCGAAGTTTTCTAAGAAGGCCTCAGTATCATCGCCTGCCTTGTAGGTGGGGAACTTTCTGGGATGGGGAGTGGTACCTGGAGAAGGATCGCTAGGGTTTGTTGGTATATTCTGCTGAGCCTTTACCTTCTCCATCTCCAGTGCATGCTTCCTCTCTTTTTCCCTCTCCTCCTTCTTCAGCCGCATGAGTTCTATCTGTCTTTCATGTTCCCTTTGTTTTTTCTCAGCCTGAAATCTGGCTAATTCCAGCTTTTGTCAAGCCGTTGATTTTGTCATCTTAACCTCTCTGTTTTTAACTAACTTTACACCTGAGGTTTAGAAATAAACAAACAAAACTTAGCTGTAAAATTTTGCTGTGCTGGAATAGAATACCTATTCTCTGATAGTGATTGTCAGCCTACAGAAAAAGACAATTCCCTTGTCTCTGCTCTGGTCCGAAATCAAAGGAAAAAACCTCCAACTACTTGGAAACCTGCTTACCAGCAGCCCAAAGGAAAAAAAATTCCTTTTCAAACTTGTGCTCCTTGTAAAAATATCAAAATCCTAAAAAAAAAAAAAAGGCCCCTGCCACTTTTGTCTGCAGGCAAAAAGTTACACTGTTATTGTGCAGCCATATAAGAACAGATTAAATTTTTGATTCCAGGGCGGTGGGGGGTCCCACAGCTGCTAGCAGGGCTGCCCACAGTTGCCCAGCTGCCGTGAGGGTTGTGGGGATCCAGCAGCTCCGCATGGATATTTTTAGTAAAAGTCAGAGACAGGTCATGGACTTCTGTGAATTTTTCTTTATTGCCCATGACCTGTCTATGACGTTTACTAAAAATATCTGTGACAAAATTTTAGCCTTAGACATGACCTCTTGAGGTCCCTTCCAGCCCTGCATATCTATGAATCCAGCCTGAGGATTCAATACCTTTGATATGGGGAGTCACTTTTTTAAAATTAAGTTTAATAAAATCCCACTTTTAAAACCATCACTGGTTGCCATCCATTTTTCCTTCATATAGACTTGTTCTGGGAGAACGAGAAGTTTGTTCACATCTGTTCACTCTTGACGTGGGATCAAAAGATGATGCTTATTTGGCAGTTCTGCTGTCCTTGTTTACTGGAACTTCTCAGCCCACCTTCATAGAGGTGGTACTGCTGACTGAACTCCCACCAGTGGGAATATGCAAAGACCCTTCAAAGAAGAAATTAAGGTTGTTTTTAAAATTACTACACATGTGGATACTACTTTTGGTGTCCATGTGCTGCTGTACAGGAGTTAATGTTTTAACTAGCAGTGTCCATTAGAGGGTATGCATGCTCCCAGCATGACCTCACTTCACTCCTCCTGCCCACCTGGGCACAGCGACCCCCTCCACCACTCAGTTTCTTGTGAGACAGAACAAGGTAGTGTTCCTGTGTAGTAATCTTGTTACTTAGTAATTAGACTGATGGTAGTTAATTTGTTTTGTTTATATTTGGTAGTTAGTGTGTTACTGTTTCAATTAGCTTGTTAGTAGGCTTAAAATAAAAAAATAACTTATGGCAGAACACAGAACACAGAAGTCTTCAGGCTTCAAGCCATGCCTCTCTTGTGGGGGGATTATTCCTGTGACTGTGACCCAGGACAGATGCCTTTACTGTCAGAGAGAGGAACATATCACTAAGTGTGCGATCTGCAAGTCCTTCAAGAAGCACACACAAAAGTGGAGGCAGTCTAGATTGAAGCTTTTTCTTATGGAAAGGTCCATTCGAGCTATGTTGGTCTGAGTATTGATTAAGTCAGTTTCCCGGCACTGAGCCCTGTCTGTGTTGCTGGCAATGCAGAGGAGTTCTTCAGTGGAGCTATTACTGCCGGTGCCAAGCATAGAGAGGAGCTCTTCAAAGGAGCAGTTACTGCTGATGCGGGAAAAAGTGGGACTGGGATGTTGCACCACATCAGAAAGCAGGTACAGAAATCTTCCTCACCTTCAGCACTGGCTTCAGCAGCACCATCTCTCTCTGCACCAGAGTGCTCAGGACACTCTTTTGCAGTATTTTCCTTTTCGGCGCCAGATGTTTTGATCAAAGCCCTCTCTGCACCGGCGGTTTCAGCTGTAGAGGAAACTTCAAAGCAGAGAGAGGCATCCACAGTATCCTCACTATAGGGAGACTTGGCAACTAAATTTTCAGCTCCAAAAGCTTACTTGGTTTCTTCACCAGACCTCAGGGTCTCTCCAGAACCCGAGTCACCAATCCGGGAGGGTTCCTTAGTCTCGATACTAGACCGATCCTCTCCTCAAAAAGAAGCATGGGCACCTGTAATGAAAACCTTAAACCAGCATGTCAATACAATTTTGATTCCCATGTAGATCTTTCAATCTCCTGTCATGTCTTCTCTGTTAGAGGCTTCTTTATCCAAAGACACTGATTTCTCTGCCGACTCTGACAAGAGTCCTCCACCAAAAGGGAAATCACACAGACGGAGAGAAAAGAAGTCTCGGGCAGCATATGAAAAAGAACCTCAGAACAAAACTTACGAGGCTAATTCTCACTATACTCCTTTGTTCCCTCCGAATTGGCCAAATGTCCCTTTCCCATATGGACAACAATCATCGCCATATTCGCCCTCATGGCTTCAATCTCTGCAATTTCAGGGACACGTTTTCCCACGATATATGGAGTCTGTTTGAGTCTCCTGCAGCAAACTCTTACAATTCTGATTGCTCTCCTCATCAAGAAGTTCAGGATGCAGAGGAACAACAAATTTAAGTGATGGTGAAATAACAGTCCAGCCAGAAAATCCTTCTGATTCTATACTTGGGTTCTACTTCTTTGCCTGATGAAACTGTTTCACAGTCTACACCATTTTCAGTTGATGATTTTAAAACCTTTCAGCAATGGCAAAAACACTAGAAGTTCCTTTGGAAAAAGCATATTAACTTTTTGATATTCTACAGCCAGCATCCCAAAATAGCATTGCACTACCTATTAATGAAGGAATATTGGATCCAGCAAAAGGTCTCTGGGCTACCCGGCCTCCATTCCAGCAACTGAAAAATGTGCTGGTTATAGATATTGGATGCCATATAAAGGATTTGAGGTATATATTATACTCATCCTGCTCCATTGTTACTGGTTGTTGCTGTACATAAAGATAAGCGATCAAAACAGTCTGGGAAATCTACCCCTAAGGGGAGAGAAGCCAAGAGGCTGGATCTTGTTGGAAAGCAAATGTACTTCTCAGCATCTTTACAGGTCAGGATAGCAAATTATCAAGCCCTGCTATCTAACTATGATTATCTGCAGTGGGATAGGCTATCAGAGTTTAAGGACAAGTTACCCTCAGAAAGTGGAGATGAGCTTAAACCTATTTGTGAAGGACAGTTTATTGCTAAAACCTCTCTTCAAGCTGCTTTAGATGCTGCTGATTCCAGTGCTACAGGTATCATGATGATTAGCATGGTTATCTCCCTCAGGTTTTACCAACAGAAGTGCAAGCGTCTGTTGAAGATGTGCCATTTGATAGTCAGAATCTATTCAGTGCCAAGACTGATGAATCTCTGCATTCATTAAAAGACTTGAGATACGTGCTCAGATCACTGGGTTTATACAATCCTTCTTTCAGTAAGAAACAGTTTCATCCTTAATCTTTATTCTCCAGATATAGGAACACACTTTATTCTTTTTCATATTCCCAACACCAGAGGCCTTCCGAACAATCTAGAAAGAGCTCTAGATATCAGAAGAATTAAGTTTCAGTACGATCTTCCTTAACTAATCAGTCGGGTCAGACACAAAGGCATCAAATTTGATGTGATGGTCAAGGATCTTGGACTAATCCACAAGGATCAATACCTTTTGACTCGACTCTTTGGTTCTTGTTTTTTTTTTTTTGTGGAGGCTTGGGTGGCAGTCACCACAGATCAATGGATCCTTCTAGTAATTAGGGATAGTTATGTCATTCAATTTCAATTCCTGCCTCCTATCACCCTTCTTCTCAGTCCCTTTTCAGAGATCATTCTTACAAAAGTGCCAGGTGTCAGGAGGTAAGCGAACTGATGAAGCTAGAAGCAATAGAGTTAATATCTCAGGAGTATACTGGAAAAGAGCTCCCTTCTCCCTATTTCCTCATAATTAACAGTCTCTATCCATATCCCTAATTGGATCCTGGGGGTCTGTAGATAGCCCCAAGAACTACCCCAGTGGAGCCTCTATTTTCTTTCTCCCCCAAAGTGATTTTGATCCAAACAGATTCCGTTCTATCCATTCCATCACTCCCAATTTCTTTACAGTTTACCTCTTCGTTAATACACAATGTTACTCCACAACCTGTACCTTTATTTCTGTCTTTCCTGAACAGCACATACTCTTCAATACCTGTACTCCAGTTATGACTGCTATTGTACCATGTTTCTGTTATCTCTATTGTATCTGGTTTCTCTTCCTGCACCAATGAATCTAGTTTCTCCATTTTATTACCCAGGATCCTTGTATTGATGTACAGACAATCTTAGTTGTTCCTGCGTGGCTTCATCCAGATTCCTCGCCAGATTAGGTGCAGTGATTTCACTGCAATATCACCTCCCTGGCTGTTACTGTCATTGCTGTTGGCACTATCTTGTTGTTGTCCAGTCTCCTCACTGTTATTCCTTTCTCCATTGCTGTGTTCTCTCTTACTTAATTTTCCTCTCACTCAGTATTAGAATCAGGTGTGGACATTACATCCACCTCACCCAACTGTCTCCACTGAATTCCTAGTTCTTCTTTGAGTGATGTCCCTGTGGTGCTCCACTTTGGGTGTCGGTGCGCCCCTACGCTCATAGTCAGAGACTTAAGGAAGTAGTGCTTGGTTGGGTTGCACATGCGCAGTCCCCATCTCGCGCTGCTTCAGGCAGTTAACTGGCGCTGTGCAACTTACGCGCCCCCCCCCCCAGTTCCTTCTCTACCACCTTTGGTTCAAGTCAGAGCATTTAGCATTGTCTTGCAGATTAGGAATAGTTTAGCTTTTCCCTTAGTTTTAGTTTTCAGTTAGAATAGTTAGCCTTCCTACTTTATCCCCATTATTTTATTTTCTCCTCATAGGGCTGTAGGTTTCCTTTTTTTTTACCACAGCAGCACGGTATTCATACCTCCCCTCCCCATTACGGGGAGAGTACATCCCTGAGGGGTGTGCCTGGTTCCCCAGAGTTCAAACGCTGCATTACCTGCAGGTTTTTTCTATACCTTTCTCAGACGGGTACTCTCACAGCTGAAGTACTTGCACTGTAACAAACTGAAAGCCCACACCAGAAAGGCAAGAGATCTCCAACTGAAACTTCTGTTCATGGAGAAGTCTCTCCACCCGATGTCTGAGCCTGAGGTATGCATTTCACACGGCCAGAAATCACTGACCTCAGCCTCTGACAAGGGCGTTTCCTCCACAGCACAGGCTCCTGATCAACCTGCCAAGAAGGCAGCAAAAAAAATGGGGTACCACGCCCCCAACTTTGGAGTTGGCCAAGAAAAGGCGCTGTGCTAACAGGCAAATGCTCCTGGACATGTCAGTGGCCGAAGCAGCGGGTCCCTCTGGCACCGTTGATACCAAGAAACTGAAAGCTCCCAGGCAGCCAAGATCGGTCACAGTCACCAAGGGGAAAATGAAACCCCATGCTGCGGTACCACTGGACACAAATACACAATTGGTACTGAGCATCTCAGTGTCCCTGCTACTAATGCTGCCACCATCTCACTGTCCAGTAACACAGCATTTTCGACAAACTGTCTTCAGCATACGGTACCATTTCCTATTATACCAACGGTACAGATACCGGGCATATCGCATCAATTCCTCTGCCACAAAGACCTCTCTGTTGTCAGTACTGGAGTCTCCCATCCTCGGCACCGATGGTACCTTGGTACCCTCAGTACTTAGTCAACCCAGCTCTCCATCTCTTTCCGCTGCACAATTCTCAAGTGAAGATGGAGCCGAGGATGCTGGGGGCACTCCACAACATTCCTCCCCTGTGGCTGCTCCCATCACACACTCCCCTCTGTACAAGGGCTACCCTACAAACCTTCCGAACCAACTGTGATACGGGCAACCCTGGATGCCCACTATGCCCTTCCAACCACAATGGCCATTTTGGAACCCATGGGCAACATACACCCTGTTGTTGTTGTGGGTATCTGTCAGTCTTCCCACAGCTGACACACATCAAGCACCTTTACCAACACCACAGGGACCGCCCGGCACCTCTGAACAGGGGGTTGAAGAGGAGGAGGAATTCTCTGACCAAGACGATCCACCTGAAGTCCACTTCTCCTCATTCTCACCGGACAACACAATTATGCCTCCATTTCCCACCACAGATGATAATTCCAAACAATTTCAAGTCCTCTGCAAGAGAGTTGCCACTTCACTGGACATTTCACTCTGGAAGAGGTCCAGCAATCTCGACACAAATTAGTAGTTATATTACACGCATTGACCTCATCTAAAATCGCCCTTCCCCTGAATTATGCAATTATGGACCCTGTGAAGTTGCTCTGGCAAACCCCTGCAACGATTCCACCTATCTGTAAGATGTCTGATTAAAAAGTACTACATGCAAAGGGCACTGAATTCCTCTTTTTGTATCCAACGCCAAATTCATTGGTGATTGATGCAGTCAATGAACGGGGTAGACAACATAACTACAGAAACACCCCATATGACACAGACTGGAAATGGCTCAACCTTTTCGGCCACAAAGCATATTCAGCTGTGACCTTACAATTAAGAATTGCTGACTATGAAGCCTTACTGGCAAAGTATGACCAAAATAGCTACGCAAGTCTCTCTGAATTTACTGACTTTATTCCAGATGACAAAAAAGAACAGTACAAATTGATCATCACAGAGGGTCAACTCATAACCAGAACAGCATTATAAGCTGCCAGTGACAGACCCAGACCAGTGGGGTACAGGAGTCTGATAGAAGGCAAATATACTGGCTCATTGGATGAATAGTTTTCTGCTCCCTGAGTGACCAGAGCAGGGGCTGCCCTAGAGCAATCAGGAACCTGCTTGAACCAATTAAGACAGGCAAGCTAATTAAGACACCTGGAACCAATTAAGAACTTATTAGAATTAATTATGGCAGGCAGGCTAATCAGGACACCTGGTTTAAAAAGGACCTCCCATCAGTTAGTGGTGGAGTGCGCAAGGAGCAGGGAGTGAGAAGGTGTGCTGCTGGAGGGCTGAAGAATACAAGCATGATCAGGCTTCAGGAGGAAGATCCTGCTGTGAGGATAAAGAAGGTGCTGGGGGAAGACCATGGGGAAGTAGCCCAGGGAGTTGTAGCTGTCACACAGCTGATACAGGGGACATTGTAGACACCTGCTATCCACAGGGCCCTGGGCTGGAACCCGGAGTAGAGGGTGGGCCCGGGTTCCCCTCATCCCCCTAACTCCTGATCGGACACAGGAGGAGTTGATCTGGTCTATGAGAAACACCAGAATGGAAGGTTTAATTTGGAAAAGTGATCTGGCCCGTCCCTGACCCACTAGGTGGGACACAGAGACTGCAGGGATTGTTCTCCGTTTCCCCCATGCTGGCCAGTGATGAGGTTAGCTGAGTGAATGGCAGGTTTGAGCCTCTAGCTGAAGTGGCCAAACTGAGGGTTGCCGTGAATCTCTGACGTGAGCAAATCCACCAAAAAGCTCAGGACCCACCAAGGCAGAGGAGGAACTTTGTCACACTGCCCTTCATTCAGCAGTGAGATTCCTGGCAACCACGATTGTTATGAGAAGAACCTCCTGGCTCCATCTATCTGGATTCCCAAAGCCAGTACGGTCAACCATAGAGGACTTATCATTTGAGGGATCCAAACTTTTTGTGGACAAAACAATGAGTTTTTACACACTCTTATGGGCTCGAGGGTGACATTGCGATCTCTGGGCATCCACACACCTAAGATCAAAATATGACAGGGCTGTTATCAAGCCCCTCAAAGATTCTGACCCCCTCCGTACGCACTACACAATAGATACTACGATCATCAGGGTCAGAAACAGAAAACCTCGAGGAGACAACAATCTGCTCCCTCGAATACTACCTCTTAGCCATTAACTTCCAGACAACAAATTTGAAACCCTGGTTGAGGGCCCCAGAATCCCTTCTCTTTCAATGAAGGAACCATCTACAACTTGCAAGACATTTGGAGATCGCCTGATTTCCATTTTACCTGATCTGGCAGAGTATTACAACAGACAGATGGGTATTAAAAATTATCAAAACTGGTTACTCCATCCCCCTTACCTCCAAACCCCCTACTCACCCCCCTTTCCCGTTCCTCTTCGGGGACCCCTCTCATAAACATTTACTGTGAGAAGAGGTAACCCACCTCATATTTCTGGGAGCAGAAGAACCCGTACCATCCAAGTATAGAGGGAAAGGGTTCTATTCCTACTAGTTTCTCATGCAGAATAAAACAGGAGGTTGGAGACGTACCTTGACCTACGGCAACTCAATAAATATGTGAAACAGTGATTCAAAATGGTCACACTAGGCACCATAAACCCAGCATTAGGAAGGGGTGTCTGGTTCTCAGCCATCAACCTCCAGGATGCATATTTTCATATACCCATTCATCCCTCACATCGAACTTTTCTGCGATTTGCTGTAGTACAGGGCCATTTCCAGTACAAAATTCTACGGTTTTGGCCTTTCCACTGCGTCTTGGGAATTCTCAAAGGTATTAGCCGTATTAGCTGCCTATCTACGCAGGGAGGGAATCATGATATTTCCTTATTGGATGACTGTCTGCTGAAAGGACCAACACTACAGGCAGCCGTGGAGTCCGCCGAACACGCAAGAGCTCTGTTTACCAGGTTAGGCCTTCAGATAAACATACAAAAATGTACTCTAACACCAGTTCAACACCTGAAATTTATTGGAGCAGACCTCAACTTCCTTGAGGCAACTGCCTCCCTATCAACAAAATGATTTCTGACTCTAACCAACTTGATCTCCACAGTGCGAAACAGCCCACAAGTGTCTGCCAGAACTTACCTATAAATTCTAGGCCACATGGCCGCAACGACGTTCGTTGTCCGAAACGCAAGACCACATATGCGGTGTCTACAAGCTTGTCTCCAGACAAATTATGTCCCACACAGGCACAGTATAAACAAGCGCCTCACCATTCCAGATACAATCAAAGACTACTTTTTATGGTGGACCAATCCAGACAACATCGGGGGTGGGAGGGGTGCCCTTCCTACAGAATCCACCGTTGCTCACTATCACCACGGATGCATACCTTTTAGGGTGGGGAGCACATCTGCAACCACACTCTATACAGGGCTGATGGTCCATAGTGGAGTCCCATTTTCATATAAACCTGCTAGAACTGTGAGTGGTTTGGAACACTTGCTCCCACTTCTTATAGCTAATCAGAGACCAGACGGTGCAGATTCTCATGGACAATATGGTTTGTAGACAAGAGGGAGCGCAATCACACTCCTTCTGCGTGGAAGCCATGCAACTTTGGCAGTGGTGTATCAAGCACAATGTCCATGTCACAGCATCATACCAACCTGGCAGTTAGAATACCCTGAGCAGGAAGTTTTATCATGATCACGAGTGGGAACTGAACACACAGGTAATCCTAGACATTTTTCCAACATGGGGGTTCCCAACAATAGATATTTTTGCAACTGCACAAAACACCAAATGCCCCCAGTCCTGCTCCAGAGCAGGACTCGATCCACACTTTCTGGGCGATGGCTTCCTTATCAAGTGGAATGCTCCCCTCTCACCCCCCTTTTGGCCTGCATGCTTTACAAGATCAAACAAGACAGATCCAGAGTGATCCTAATAGTCCCCACATGGTTGTGACAAACATGGTACCCTTATCTTCTGCACATGGCCATCTGTCCACCATGCATACTCTCGCTTCTACCTCGCTGCTATCGCAGGACGCAGGTCACGTTATCCATCCAGATCCCTGGAGACTTCATCTCAAACCTTGGCTACTGCATGGCTTAAACAGCCGTAGGGCAACTATCCAACTCACATACATACATAAGTGGAGGCGATTCGACTCATGGTGCCAATGCAAACAGACTGCACCTCTGTCAGCCCCCTTACCTCTCATTCTAGACTATTTGCTGGAACTCAAACAGACGGGCCTCTCCATAAGTTTGGTACGTGTACATCTGTCAGGCATCACAGCGTTCCGTCATAAAGTAGATGGATTCTGTACATTTACGCATCCACTCCCTGAACACTTTTTTTAAGGGCCTCTCCAATTCCTACCTGGAAGTTGGGAACCTCACGCCACCATGGGACCTCAACTTAGTCCTCCATGCCCTCACCAGCCCCCCTTTTGAGACCATGGCTATAAGCTCCCTGCTACACCTTTCCATGAAGGTTGCATTCCTAGTGGCCATTACATCCGCCAGGAGGGTTGGAGAACTGGCAGCTATCATGACCGATCCATCTTTCACAATCTTTTTCAAAGATAAAGTATCCCTTAGACCGCATCCCAAGTTCCTACCTAAAGTTGTCACATCCTTTCACCTCAACCAACCAATACACTGACTGACATTTTTTCCTAAACCACACGTGGACAAGTGACAGTCCAGATTACACTCCCTGGATATCCTCAGGGCTATAGCCTTCTTCACTGATAGAACAAAATCTTTTCATAAGTCTCCAAAACTGTTTGTTCAATCACTGAATGATCAAAAGGTAATGCCATTTCCAAACAATGTCTATCCAAATGGATATCAAACTGCATAAAAGTGTGTTACCTCCAGCATGAATGACAACCCCCTGTGGGGGATCCGCATGCATTCTACCAGAGGCCTCTCAGGCAGCCTTCATAGTGTTTCTTAATAATGTTCCCATAACAGAAATCTAGGGCCAGAACCTGGGCTTCGCCACACACATTTACCCAGCATTGCGCTTTGCAACAACATGCATCTTCTGATACTATGTTTGAGCACACTGTACTTTCATCTGCTACAACTTCAACTCCAAAGCACGCTCCTTCCACTGGAGGGCACTGCTCTGAAGTCATCTAAAGTGGAGCACGCACAGGAGCATCACTCAAAGAAGAGAACGTACTCACCTTATGCAGTAATGGAGGTTCTTCGAGATTTGTGTCCCTGTGAATATTCCACTACTCTCCCTCCTTCCCTCTGCTTCGGAGTTTTATTACTAGACTCTGCAATAGAGAAGGAACTGAGGGGGGGTTGGTTTCACAGTGCCAGAACCTCCCTTTATTGCACAAGGTGAGTAATGTTCTCTTTAAAACTCTTTTAATCAGTGGTGGCAACCTCAATCCTAGAAATCTATTTTCCTCCTTATTCAGGTGCAGTCCATCCCATGAGAACAGTTGACTATCCGTGAATGCCTCCCAGTGGTCGAACATCACAAAGCCCTTTTTATAGCACCATTGTCTGAGTCATCCATTGATCATTATAACTAGGTTCCTACCAAATTCATGGCCCATTTTGCACAATTTCATGGTCATATGATTTTAAAATTGTAAATTTCATGATTTCAGCTATTTAAATCTGAAATTTCATGGTGTTGTAATTGTAGGAGTCCTGGCCCAAAAAGGAGTTGTGTGGGAGTCGCAAGGTTATTTTAAGGGGGGAGGGGGTTGCGGTTCTGCTACCCTTACTTCTGTGCAGCTGCTGCTGGTGGTGCTGCCTTCAGAGCTGGACAGTTGGAGAGCGGCGGCTGCTGGCTGGGAGCCCAGCTCTGAAGGCAGAGCTGTCACTACCAGCAGCGCAGAAGTAAGGGTGGCATGATGTGGTATTTCCACCATTTCCATTACTTCTGCGCTGCTGCTGGCGAGGCGCTACCTTCAGAGCTGGGTATCTGGCCAACAGCCACTGCTTTCTCGCCGCCAAGCTCTGAAGGCAGCACAGAAGTAAGGGTGGCAATACCGTGACAGCCCCTAAAATAACCTTTTGATCCCCCTGCAATGCCGTTTTGAGTCAGGACTCCCAATTTGAGAAACACTGGTCTCCCCTGTGAAATCTGTATAGTATAGGGTAAAAGCATACAAAAGACCAGATTTCACAGCCCGTGACGCTTTTTTCATGGCTGTGAATTTTGTAGGGCCCTAATTATAATCGTGTCACGCTTTCACTGTCCTTTTCTAGGGATGGGTAGGATTCCACTGAAGATCACCTGAGCATCCATATCTTTAAGCATTTTCCCCACCCTGGTGAAGTCTTCCTTGATGCATTTCACTGAGAATCTATCAGTATAATTTGTTCCCACATGAGGGACAATCAGTGGATTCTTTCCTGCTCCCATTAGGAGCCTCTTCAGCCTCATGTCTGCATTCCATATGTGACAGGGTCAGGCCAGATGGCTACAGGAGAGTGATAGAAGGTAGATATATTAGCCCCAGAATAAGCAGATCCATTTTCCCTGAGTAAGGTAATGGGCTGTTCCAGAACAATCAAGGCAGGCTAATTAGGACACCTGGAGCCAATTAAGAAGCTGCCAGAATCAGTTAGGACAGGCAGGCAATTCAGGGCACCTGGTTTTTAAAAGGACGTCACTTCAGTTAGTGAGGTGTGTGCAAGGAGCTGGGAACAAGAGGTGCAGAAGAAGTTGAGAGTGAGTAGGCGTACTGCTGGAGGACTGAGAAGTACAAGCGTTATCAAGACATCAGGAGGAAGGTCTAGTGGTGAGGACAAAGAAGGTGTTGGGTGGAGGCCATGGGGAAGTAGCCCTGGGAGTTGTAGCTGTCACGCAGCTGTTGCAGGAGACACTATAGACAGCTGCAATCCACAGGGCCCTGGGCTGGAACCCGGAGCAGAGGACGGGCCCAGGTTCCCCCCCATACCCCAGCTCCCTAGTTGATATAAGAGGTGTTGATCTGGACTGTGGGTCCCACCAGAGGGGAAGGTCTCTGGCCTGCCCCCCGACCCATTAGGTGGGCCAGCAGAGACTGCAGGGATTGTTCTCCTTTTCCCCATGCTGGCCAGTGATGAGGTTAGCCAAGTGAACAGCAGGTTTGTGCCACTAACAAGAGGAGCCAAACTGAGGACTGCCGTAAAACTCTGAGGCGAGCAAATCCGCCACAAAGGGCAGAACCCACCAAGGTAGAGGAGGAACTTTGTCAGACATATTTTAGCTCCCAATAGACAGCATACCCTTCTGTTCTCCAGATCCACTCCGGTGGCAGGCCTGTCTGTTCTTAGAAGGGAGTTCCCAGTCATGTAAATTTGCCTCTTCCTGGTGTTGGTGCAATTCTTCGGCCTTCCTCCTGTTCTTTCTGGCTGTAAGTCTTCTTGTCTTCATTTCTTACTTGTAATCTTTTGCAAGTCGTCCTCTATTTTCCCGGGGCTCCACACTCTGGCTATCTACACTTATTCTACCCTTCTTGTAGGACTGGTCACATGCATGACATGTACTGAATGCTGCTAGTGAAAACTTTCTGAACTTCTGTGCTGGGGCACATGGACACCATCAGTGGAATTCACATGTGCAGAACATTTCAAAGAACCACAGTTACTATCCGGCAGTAATCGTTCTATACTTACCTGTAACAAGAGTTCTTGGAGATGAGCCTCTGCATATTCACACTTTGTGCTCTATGCCCCCTTCCTTGGAGTTTCAGGTTAGGAATTCCCAAATTATTGGAAGGAACTGAAGGGCAGTTGAGGCCATCCTCATTGTTCATACCTTCAGAACCCTCCAGGATGGGAGGGGGAAGAGGGGTGAATAGCCCCAACAGACACTGCTTTCCAGAAGGTGCTGGAAGCTTGTGATGCCGGCAACTTGATCCCACAAATGTGAATATGCAGAGGCTAACCTTGAAGAACTCTGGTTATAGGCAAGTAACCTCCATTTATGTAGCCACCTCCCTACTTATCTTCTAAGTTATTGATTCTATGCAGATACTCTGGAAATATATTTTCTGCATCAGCATATGTGCCTGTTGATTATAGAAACTCAGATTACCTCAAGTTTATTTCTAATTTTCATAGCTTGGTATTTGACTTTAAGAACGTGAATCTGTGGAAATCCAGAGAAATGCCACTTATGGGTAAGTAATTTAGGTCTTGTCCACATGCAGAAGTTGCACCAGTTTAACTTAAATTGGTTTTAAACTGATTTAGTTAAACTAGTGCAAATCCCTTTGCAGACACTCTCATTTCATTGTAAGAGTGACTTATTCTGATTTAACTTAAACCTGTTCCAAATCAACTTAAACTAAATTGAAATAAATTTTGTTTAAGTTGAAAAAAGTGTGTCCACACAGCCTTTTGTGCAGCAGGTTTACTTAAAGTGGATTAAAATTACACCTTAGGTTGAATTGGTGCAATTTTCATGTAGCTAACCCCCTAATTTTCTTTAGTGTAGTAGAAGAGTTTCATATAATAGTTTGTTCTATTTTCTGTTTTTAAGGTCTTTCAAAAATCGTCATTAATCTAATTAAAGGAGAGTCTTTATTCAATGATGCTACCACTGCAATTGTGTTTGAACTTTACAGGGATCTTATATCTGACCAACATGCTGAATTTGGTAAGGCAATATTTTCCATAATATTTATTCTCTTTTGATCCTCAGTTATTCTGAGACCTGTGAGATCCTAGTTATGCAACAGAACTCTGATTTCTCTGGTAAACACACACAAAATTCTCTGACAAATTGACACTTTTGAGACAGGATAAAATATATTTAAAACATTCAGAAGTAAAGAAGCATAACAGTACTGAATGATACTCATTTTTATAATGTTAAACAGTTCAGTAAAACTATCTGGGTTAAAATAAACCCCTTGTTTTTCATATTTCCTGTTGCCTCAGAAATTTCAAATTTGGACATTTTAGAATTGACGCTGTATAAATTGATTTATAGCAGTTGGGGAGCCAGAGGGTTTGGCCACTGGGCTGAGCATGTGTGTTGCAAGAATCAGATTTTTGTCAGTGGATTGTGAGTGGGGCTTATTTGGAAGACACATTTACATGTCCAACTTTAAGCTCATTGGGAGTTTCAAAGATCCAGTTGGGCGCTCTCTGTTGGCCACCCTCCAGACTGCTGTGAGGAGATCCAAGCCTCTGGATCCTTGGGTGTTTTAAGCCTCCAAAGTTTGCATTGAGTCCAGGCATTGCTCTAATCTTGGGTCCCCTAGGCACATCCTCAAGGTGCAAATTCTGTCTAATTCTCCCTTCTGAGAACTGTAATCCGCTGTCGAGCTGCCTCCCTCCCCCCCGGCACATAGGATTAACCCTTCAGACTCCCTCATACTTAAATATATCCTCTTCCAGAACTCTACCTCAAGCTGTAAGCTTTCTGATTTATAGTTTAACTCTTTCTGGAGGCTCATAGTAATTGCAAAACATATAACACACATGGATAAACTTTCCACAGAGTCTAACACATTTGCTTATTTCCTTAATCATATAAAGCACAAGAGAGAACAAATTATTTAGAAAAGAATAAACATTCCAACTGCAATACACCCTTTCTAGCTCAACCTTCCCATGGAAGTCCTTAGGGGTGACCATATGTGTCCAGCAAAGCAGACAGGGTTCGCTGCTTCACCCAGGCTTCTTCACTCTGGGGTGCTTCTCCTTCATGAAGTTCTCTTCCCCCAGCTCCTATGACTATGCTCTTTTCTGCCATGTGCTTCCTCTTCCTGTGTTGCTTTCCCTTGTTTGTATGACCCACTTCCAACATCTGCTTCCTTTCTTGTGTCTTTTGGTAACTTTCTACTGCTCCAAACTTCCCCCCGCCCAGCCCCCCCCATCCCTGCAGAGGGGTTGGATAAAATTGGTTTTCTTAAGCTTGAGGTCACGTGTTATTTGAGTGTTTGCGCCTGAATAGGGTTGTTCAAAGTACCTTCCTGTTATCCTCAGTCTGAGGAAGACATGCTTTTCAGGCTGGTAAGACATGGTAGAAACAGAGAGAGAGAGAGAGAGGCATTCATGTTACAGTGATTTTATTATAAAATTTCATTTTGTCAACCAGAATTCATAATTTGGACAGACAAAGCTCCCAAATCATCATAGGGGACCCACCAGTGCTTCTGAATCTTAGGAGGTTTATAAGAGCCTGGCCACCACAGGTCTTACCCTATTGTGGCTGTTTAGAGGAGGGGACCAAACGAATTGATTTTTCATCATTTTTGTTATGGAGAGTGTATTTATTTTTTAAAAACTCTGAAGGATCTTGTGTTTCCAATCACCTCCCTGTTGGAGGTCATCAGGAGGACCTCAAATGGACTGTTTGGTCCCATTGTCAGTTTTATGTAACTTTTTTTAATTGACAACATTGACTATGCTTCATAGCATGTTTTTGGAGCTCCAATTTTCCCCAAGATTAATGGCACTCTTGTTTCTGAGCTTTGATGTTTTATGTATAGTTCACTGTAGTCACCATAGTCCTATACCTCATGACAGATTGTTTGGAGGGGTTTTTAGAGATGAAGTAGAACTGTGGTCAGTGTTGAGCTTGGCGTTAAATTTTAAAACTTTCAACTGTGGGTAGGCTCTTACCTTTGCAGCCCATCCCCAGCAGTGACTCTTTCTGGAGGGCTGTTGTTCTGGATGACCCCGGAGTTAAACTCTGCAAGATTAAAATTATTATCTGATGTTGCGTGCAAAGATTTGATAGCCCAACCATGAAAGAGTAAACTCATTTTTTGATAGAGATGTCAGAACCCTCTTCTAGCTTGGCTAATCCACATATTTAAAAATACAATGGAAATTTGCTTACAAAAATTAATTAAGATTGCTGTTGTACTACAATACTTTCTTGTCCTCAAATATCTTTCCTGGTTTTCATAAGTCTGTGGGCTTTTTTTCTTGTCAAACTTACGTTCTTTTAGAAGATATGTGGAGAGAGCTTAGCTGAGCATTTCCTAGTTATCGAATGTTTGAATTTGGTGTGTTGAAGTCTTGCATTCCAGAAGATATAGGGACAAGAAGTCACTCTTGTGCAACAGAAATTTTAACTCCACTTTAATGCATTTTTAAAAAGTGAATTACTAATTTATAATTCAATCTTATTTTCTCCTTTTACAGCTAAAGAGATTGTTATTAAACTAGTATTAAAATTTTTTGGAAGTACCATATTTGGATTTTTGAGTTCAAGAATAGTTATATATTGGCTGTCTCATGTCTTCAATGATGGATTAACTGAAGTAATTCTAAGCTTCTCAATGACATACCTGATTTTCTTCATTGGTAAGATAAGGCATAACTGTGCCCCTACTAATTCAACTAAACAAAACTGAACCTGATTTTCTGAGGGTTTTTTTTGTTATGTGTATTCAAATATACATTTATTTACTAACAAAAATGTTACATTACAGTGATATTAACCTAGCCATGTGTGACACATTTAACAGCATAAACAGAAATACGGTAAATTACATATTTAACATGTAAACCTAGAAATAAATAATCAAAAACATAAATATTATGTGACCAGGTTAATGTTGTATTGAGAACCTTAAATTCTGCATTGTTACTTTGCATTTGACTGCTTTTAACTTTAATATTACACTAAAGAAGCATCTTAAAATTGTATATAATTTCTTATATCTGTCTGCCTGTAAATCCAGGTGCCTTAGTTACCATGAGTTCAATTTTGCAGGGTAGAGAGGAATTAAAACTAATAACTGGAAAAATGTAAACCGTTAAACAATTTTAAGCACTGCAGGTCAGTAAATGAAAGTTTTACTGTTCTCGTACTAACATTAACAAGGCTACGTTGTACATATTTTTTATTTTATTATATAAGTTTAACACGATTAGTTATATATTAAATTATATACTTTTCAAAAGAAAAAAGATTACAAAATATTACATATGGTGTTTGCAAAATGGCCACATAAAGTTTTCAGTGCAAATAGATGGCCTCACATGGACAGTCAGTATATTACATAGCACTTTTTTTTGCTTATGTCACTTTTGGAGAGCTATAAGAAGACAATGAAACTGCAGAATTTAGATATGAGGCTCAATCTTTCTGTAGTCTTGCTGTGCTTCAAATCAGGTGGACAAGGTAGTGCATCCAGGCCTGGGTAGGAGTCTTTGTCCCATGTCAAACCTCTCAACTATGATGCACAGTGCTTTCAGAGGTAATTCACAGCTCCAGCCTCTGTCAAAGGGGTGCCATCATATTCAAAACATTTAAAAGGCCATACAACTTTATATAAATAGAACATAGAGGCTTGGGGTTCATGAGAATTTGTCCATTTATTCTCAGAGGCTAAAAGCCCACAAAATATTTTTTTCAGGTGAATCATAATATGTATCAGTGATATGTATAATGCTCTGGGTCACTGACACTATAGACACTTGTGTTTGTGCTGATACAGCTTTTTTCAAGGCTGTTTTAACTTCTGATCTTGAGAAATTTTCTTGCCCTGTTGTTGTTGAGTGAATAGTGCATAGATCCCCTTAAGTTAGAGGTTGATTTTACCCATTCAGAGAAGAGAGAGGTTTTCTTATCTATTAAGAGTCAATAAGATCATTATTCTGTTATACTGTGGTGCACTGTTAGTGTGCCTATTTGTTGTTTTGTCCTATTTCTGAAATATTTTTCATTGAGGCCAATCACTTTTTCCTTATATGTAGTTTCAACTTCAAGTTTTTATTCTGTTGTATTATTGTTGGTTAAGTGCTTCACTTAAGCAAAACTTGGGTGTGATTTTCTTACTCTTCTTTAAACATTTCTCACTCCAGCCAAGTGCCTCTCCCCTCTCAACTTATAAATATACTTTATTGAGAGTTAAATAGCATTCATGGGTGAGGCTGCTAGATCACCTGCATTGGTGGTCAGAACTTCTGCTCTTTCACTAGTCATTTCTGCTTGTTCAAGAGTGACTTAAGCAAAACTGTCTTCTGGTTAGAGACTGACATTGTCCATTACAGAAATACCATTTTCAGGTAAGAGAGAAATCTATTTAAATTTGAAAACTATGCACAGTACGTTTTTTACGTAGAAAGATATTCTTCTTCTTTGAATGATGTCCCTGTGGGTGCTCCATTTCAGGTGTCTGTGCACCCCTGTGCCGTTGATTGGAGAATTTCAGCAGCAGTATCCATCTGGGTTGTGCATGTACCGTGGCTGTCTTGCAGTGCCGTTGGCACCTCATCTATTGTATGTGCGACTCGACACCATCAGTTCCTTCTCAATTGCCCTAGGCTGAGACGGAGTTCCATAGCGGTGTTCCAACATCTGTGACAAACCTAGAAAAAGTAGTTAGAAATAGTTTTAAGTTTCATAGTATAGTTAGTAGTAATTTAGTTAGTCTTCATTTGTCTTAGTTACTTAATTTTTTTCTTCTTCTTGCCTCGAGCAGGAAACATTCAACCCCATTCAACAATGCCTGGTTCTCCAGGTTTTAAAAGATGTGGCACCTGCTGAGATGCTATACTTGTCTGATGGTCATTCCCTCTGTGTCCACTGCATTGGTGAGTCATAGGTCCCCCAGAAGTGCACTCAGTGCAGTACTTTGAAGGCCAGAGCTAGACAGGATCAAGACCTCCATCTGAAGCTCATTCTGATGGAGAAATCTTTCCGACCGGCCTCTGACCCAGGTCAAAAGACTCCCAGGTACATTACCCTCAGTGACGCACAAGGCTTATTCCTCAAAAAGATCGAGGAAAAGAGCTATGACCTCAGCACAGAGACTAAAATGAAATGGTCTCCTGCTAGGTCGCTGTCCTCAGTGCCAACCACTTTGCAGGTAAGCACCTTTGAGGCACCAGGCACCTCTGGCATCATCCGCACTGGAACTCCATTGGAAAGAGAAGGAGTCGAGGCGCACATCTAAACCTTCCTCCTACTATATGGCACCAACAACACCGGTGAAATACACAGCTCTGAAACCCTCACCAATGGCTGTGCCACCACCACTAGTGCTGACGACTTCCTTGGCACCGACAGAGGGCAAAGACAGCATCGTCCGCACCGAGCAAGTCAGGTCGCAAACCGTCGGCAGCGTCCATGGTACTGTCTAAAATACTGACATCGATAACAAAATCAAAGGCACCACATCAGTTTCTACACCAGAAAGACATCATGGTATCCTCAGTACCTCTCTCGCTGCTCTTCGGCACCGATGGCCCCCCAGAGCATACAGCACTGGAGCAATCAGCCTCACCCACTGACCCGCCATTCTCTAGCAATGAGGATGACAAACAGGAAGAGGTTGCTTTCTCTTCGTGCCACTCTTCACCTATCGAAAACAGACCACCTTTGGAACCCATGAACTCAAAGGCCCAATGTGGGCAAGAGGACAGCCATGGATGTGCCCACCCGTGCCTTTTCTTATGCAATGGCCACCCTGAGACCCAGGGGCAGCATACAAGGCACATTATAACTGACATCCAACCCCACTTAGAGCTGAGATTAGATTGCCACCACCATGCTGCATACAGGAGACCTCTGATGTCCATGACGAAATGGGGGATGAGAAGGAGGAGGGCACAGAGCAGGACATGATATCACCTGTGCATAACTCCTCATCACCAGATGAAACCATAATACTCCCACCACTGCCGATGATTTTAACCAGTTCCAAAAACTGTTTAAAAGGGTGGCGCAGAGTCAGGAGATCCCACTCGAGGAAGTGTCTGACACACAGCACAAACTCCTCCAGATTCTCCAGACCTCTTTAAACCTCTAAAATTGTGCTACCAATAAATGACGTCCTGATGGAGCCAGGAAAGACTGTTTTGCAAACACCAGCTACTGTCCCACCAACACGTAAGAGGGCGGACAGGAAGTATTACATGCCCGCCAAGGGTATAGACTTCCTTTTTTCTCACCCCTCCCGCAATTTCCTGGTAATGGAGGCCCCAAACCAACATGGCAAACAGCCACAGTATAGATCCACTCCGCAGATAAGGAGTAGAAGAGGCTCGACCTGTTTGGACAAAAGGTCTACTCTTCTGAGACCTTACAGTTCTGCGTGGCAAACTACAGCACGCTCCTGGCCAAATATGACTATGACAACTATGGCAAACTGAATTATTTTATTAATGACCTTCCAGAGGAGAGGTGGGAACAGTTCAAAGGTTTACTCCCCTAGGGACAACATGTCACCAGAACTACATTACAAATGTTCCTTGATGTGGCAGACACTGCTGCAAGAACAGCCATAGCCATTGTAATGTGCAGGGCATCCTGCCTGCAATCATAAGTAAGGCTGCAAGTCTGTCACAGATTCTATGTCTTTCTGTGACCTCTGTGATTTCTGCAGCAGCCAGCAGCAGTTTGGGTGTGTGTGGGGGGCTCAGGGCTAGGGGCAGGGAGTTGGTAGGTGCCGGGGGGGGAGGCACTTACCTTGGGGTGGAGGCCTGCTTGGCTCCCACTGGCATGGCCTTGAAGCTCCTAGGTGGAGGAGGAGCCAGGGGGCTCTGCATGCTGCCCATGCCCATAGGCCCTGCCCCCGCAGCTCTCATTGGCTGTGGTTCCTGGCCAATGGGACGTGCACAACGGGGCTTGTGGCGGGAGCAGCTCGCAGAGCCCCCTGGCCCCTCCGCCACATAGGAGCTGCGGGGACATGTGGAGCTTGGTAGGGAACCCCTGCCAGCCCCGCCAATCCTAACCCCCCCCAGCACCACCAGGGGTCCCTGGCCGTGCACCGTGGCCCACGCCCCCCAGCACCAGAGAGGGCCCCAGGCCACCTACCCCAGCACCCATGGTTCCCCTGGACCCCCCCTCCCAGAGCACCTGTGGACCCCCCACCCAAGTTTTAGTTAGGGGTATATAGTAAAAGTCATAGAGAGGTCACAGGCCATAAATTTTTGTTTACTGCCCATGACCTGTCCATAACTTACTAAAAATACCTGTGACTAAGACGTAGCCTTAACCATCAGGCATTCTGAAGGGCCTCCAATTAAAGGTGGAAGATCTTCCCTTTGACAGGGAAAAACTTTTCTCTGCCAAAACCGACAAGATCCTCCACTCTATGAAAGACTCTTAGGTAACCCTCTGTACTCTTGGGATATACACACCTGCAATGAAACAGAGACGATATCAACCATACCAACATGGCAGGGACACCTCACTCCCATATCAACAACGACAATACATCTTCAGAGGCAAAGACAGAAGCCCCAGAGACGTAGAGCATCTCAGACCCAGCCCTCTACGTCACAATTTGCATTGGCTAAGCAACAAATTTGAAAATTTGGTCGAGGGTCTGAATGACCTCCCTCACCTGACCGCTCAAATATTGATGACCAGCCAGGTCTTGGGTCGCCAATTTACGCGATTTTTACCATGTCTGGGCATCAATTAGTATGATCTCTAGGGCCCATTTGTCCACAGTATCAGGCTACTCCATCCCTTTCACCTCAATACCAACCTCTCAACCCCCCTCCCCATCCCTCTTCAGGGAACCTTCTCACGAGCACCTTGTGCAACAAGAAGTAAACCATCTTCTACAATTAGGTGCTATGGAGCAAGTTCCTCCACAACACAGGGGGAAAGGTTTCTATGCCCATTAATTCTTAACACAGAAGAAAAGGGGATTCTAAATCTCAGAGAGATCAGCAAGTTTGTACAAGCCCAAAGATTCAAGATGGTTACACTGGCCACGATAGTACCTGTGCTAGCAAAGGGGGACTGGTTTTCAGCCATTGACCTATAGGATGCTTACTTCCACATCACAATACATCCTGCTCACAGAAGATTCCTTTGATTCACACTAGGAATGGATCACTGTCAATACAGAGTCCTACCATTTGGCCTTTCCACAGCACTGTGAGTGTAGTAGTGGGGCACACTTACACAAACAGGATAATAATATTTCCATACCTCAACAACTGACTACTAAGAGGCCCCACTCAATCAGAGCAATCAACATTACTCAAAAGACTATTGAGCTCTTTCAGAGCCTAGGATTACAGATAAAGTTAATAGAAATCAACCCTAGTCCCTATATAACAATTGGACTTCATCAGAGCACACCTTGATTCCACAGAGGCCAGAGTATCACTACTTATGAACAGATTCTTGACATTGACAAATCTTATTTCAGTAGCTATGGAGAGTCCATGCATATTGGCACATACTGTGATGGGGTTGGGCCAGATGGCTACAGGAGAGTGATAGAAGGCAGATATATTAACCCCAGGTTAAGTAGGTCCCATTTCCCCAGGTAAGGTAACAGGGAAGGTTCCAGAACAATCAGGAACTTTCTGGAAAAAATTAAGGCAGACAGGCTGATTAGAAGACCTGCAGCCAATCAAGAAGTTGCTAGAGTCAATTAAGGCAGGCTAATCAGGGCACCTAGGTTTTAAAAAGGAGCTCACTTCAGTTTGTGGTGCGTATGAAGAGCTGGGAGCAAGAGGCGCAAGAAACTGAGAGTGAGAAGGCGTACTGCTGGAAGACTGAGGAGTACAAGCATTATCAGACATCAGGAGGAAGGTCCTGTGGTGAGAATAAAGAAGGTGTTGGGAGGAGGCCCATGGGGAAGTAGCCCAGGGAGTTGTAGTTGTCACTCAGCTGTTACAGGAGCTACTGTAGACAGCTGCAATCCACAGGGCCCTGGGCTGGAACCCGGAGTAGAGGGTGGGCCCTGGTTCCCTCCATCCCCCCAACTCCCTACTTGATACCGGAGGAATTGAACTGGCTGTGGGTTCCACCAGAGGGGAAGGTCTCTGACCTATTCCCCGATCCACTAGGTGGATCAGCAGAGACTGCGGGGATTGTTCTTCCTTTCCCCATGCTGGCCAGTGATGAGGCTAACTGAGTGAATTGCAGATTTGAGCCACAAAAGTGGCCAAACTGAGGGCTGCCGTGAACCTCTGAGGCGAGAAAATCTGCCAATAAGCACAGGACCCACCACAGCAGAGGAAGAACTTTGTCACAATACCTACCTACAGATACCAGGACATATGGCAGCCACTACTTTTTTGGTAAAACATGCACAACTGCACATGCGCTGCCTACAAAGCTGGCTGCATTCTATTTATATACCGAAGAAACATATCTTGAACAGCAGCCTGACAGTGCACACAAAGATCAAAGAGTCTCTGTGGTGGTGGATACATGCAGAGCATGTATGCACGGGGATCCTCTTCCACCAAGACCCGCCATCCATATTGATTACAATGGATGCCTCATTAATTAGCTGGGGTGCTCACCTGGAACACCATGCCATTTAGGGGAGATGATCTTTGGCGGAGACACAGTTACACATCAACCTACTCAAACTATGTTTTGTTTGCAATGTGTGCCTCCACTTCCTCCCACTGATAAAGAACGAAACAGTAGGTGTGATGACTGATAACATCATCTGCATGTTCTATATAAATTGACAGGGAGGATCCCGATCCCAATTCCTATGCAGAGGCCATGAGGCTGTGGAACTGGTGCATATGCCACAACATAAACATCTCAGCCTCCTGCCTTCCCAGCTGTCAGAACATGACAGCGGATACACTGAGCAGACGGTTCTCCCACAATCATGAATGGGAACTAAACAACACAGTCCTACAGTCCATATTCCAACAATGGGGCTTCCCATCCATTGACCTGTTTCCTATAGCACAAAATTGAAAAAGCTCATACTTTTGCTCAAGAGCAGGCCTGGGACCCTGATCACTAGGGGATGCCTTCCTTCTCAAATGAGATGTAACACTCCTCTATGTGTTTTTACCGATACTCCTGCTGTCGAGGGCAATGTTCCCTCTAATTTTTGACAGGCCATGTGCACAAGAAATTTCTTCTGTGCAAATTTTTGAAACAGAGTTCAAATTTGTGTGCCATGAAGCAAATGCGCCCAAGCGAGTAAAATGCTTATACATTTAAAATGTTTTAATTTGCAATATGTGTCAATTTATATGGGTTTTTAGATAGAGACATCAAACGTAAAAAAAAGAAAAACAAAAGTTTTTTTTTTTAATTTAAAATTTTCCTAAAATATACCAATGAATGATTATCAGCCAAGAATAAGATATGTAATTACAAATGCATTTTAATTTCCTTATTGGTTGAAATGTCAAAGACTGCTAAACTAACCTTACAGTTTTTCCCTGTGATCTTTTTCATTTGCCCATTCAATATAAACTCTGTCCAGATCCATCAGTCCTCCATCCAGCTGGTAACTCTTAATACACATCAGTATGTCCAAATGATCTACTTGTAAACGATTCCGTAGTTTGTTTTTTAGAGTGTTCATTAAGCTAAAGCCATGCTCACAGTCTGCACTTGATGCTAGGAATGTTCCTCCAATATCCATCAACTTTGCAAGATCCTGAAACTGTTCGTTCTGGTGCGCAAATGTCACTATATCCTGGAAACTTAAAACCAATTGGATTTTGATTCTTTCGGCTACTGCAAACTTGAAGTCAACTTACTGGCTGACTATAACAATCTCTTCAGCAAGTCTTTGTATTTTGAACATAGGGATTTGACCTGATGAATTCCAAAATTGAAGTCACACTTAACTATTGCTGCACAATCAAGAGCGGACCACTCCTGGACTTCATCCTTTGGAAACCTGTTTACAAAATGTGCACACAAGATGTTTATGAAAGTTATTATGGAACTGGTATCAATTTCATTATTTCTTGAGAGCTCATATCTAAGAGAGCCTTAACTTTGTCACTCCATAAGACTGAATCTCCAAGGTACTGTCTTCTGATCTTGTTCAGTTTACCTAGGATAAGGTGAAATGCTTCAAGAGGTGTAAGGCCCCTTTTCTGGAGCAGCGAGGATAGTGAAGCCAGCTCCGACAAAACATGGTTCAAAACTTCTAATGTTATTTGATATTCCATGGTATTCAGCTTTTTGTGGCAGTATTTAGAAATTGGATCAGTATCTTTGTCTTGCTCAAAATATTCCAGAAGAGGATTATAGTAGCAAATAATTGCTCAAAGTGCAAAGTGCCTAGATAACCAGCGCACTTCATTAAGTGGCC
Organism: Eretmochelys imbricata; assembly: GCF_965152235.1. Lineage (NCBI taxonomy): Eukaryota > Metazoa > Chordata > Testudines > Cheloniidae > Eretmochelys > Eretmochelys imbricata. The sequence goes on from NC_135577.1 coordinate 20,343,285, forward strand.
TGAAAGCCACTGCCTCGCATTCAGAAGCATCCACTATTTCCTGAAGTTTGCATTTTCTCCTGGATGACCGACAGAACACCATGTAGACAGTTTTCATTAAGGTTTCGATGTCTCTTATCAGCTTGACCTCTTTCCATGGATCGGAAATCCCCTAGTCTTCCCGGTGTGCAATGCAATGTTGCTGGACTAAGTGTGGAATATCACGTTTCAGCTGAGCCGCCACACCATTGAGTTTGCCCAACATCATGGAGGCACCATCAGATGTGAACATCACCATTTTCATTAAATCAAGTTGGTGTTTTTTATAAAACTCTTTGATTGCAGACACGATTGAAACAGCATCATGTTCTTGCAGTCATAATAGTCCACCAAACGAAGTTTTATAGTCTGCAGAATTTATGGATCTATATTTAGAGTATCAAGTATCTGTTAATGGATATATCAGTGCTTTCATCAACAGCTAGAGTATGAAACATTGCCGATGCTATTTCATGCATGAGGTCATTTTGGACAATTCTGTTGATAATTTCAAGAAATTCAAAAGCATAATTTTTACTTCTCCAGCTCGCTGGTTTGTGCACATACTTTTCTATACGGTCATTAATATCCTGAACAGAAAGCATTGAGCTGTTCATTGTAATAGCCAACGACACATTGTCAGTTAAGTACCTTGATTTCTTCTGGGATTGAGCGCTTGCGTTCAAGATTAGTTTGCCTCCTCTGCTTTTCCGCTGGACTTTCAAGAATCATGCTAAGCAATCCGCTCCGTAAGGAAGGGTTTTTGTTTCTAAGTCGTGTGACACCATCTATATGAGACTTATTCGACAGATTTAAGAAATCTGACGCTTTAAGAAATCCAACTTCCATACATTGTTCCACATTCTTCATGTTGAAAATTCTCCCGGAGCTCTGGCATCTCGACAATATACACAAACCACTCGTTGTCCTCATTATATGTGAATATTTTACAAAGTTTAACAGGCATTACACTATGTAACTTCAGTGTAACCGTCTCTATAGTCTCATCCAGCCATCCAGATTTAAATGAAGTCGCTGTTCTTTTATGCTTTAGACCTCTAGACAGTGACATTTTGGGACTGATTTTTTACCTGATTGGTTTATTTAAAATTAATACTTTTATTATATGGCTACTATTTCAATGTGCTTAACAGCGTGACTCGACAAAAGGGCAAACGGGAGATCATTCAGTCAAGATACTGGAAGTATGTGCATAGCTCTGATCACGTCCGTGTATCTGCAGCAAAAAAACACGGGAAAATGGTAAAACATCACGAGTAAATGTATGAAGTCCAATGCCTTTGAAAGATTTCAGTCACGAAAACAACACTTACCTTTGTTCATTTCTGGGAAATCTTTGCAGTTCCTTAACAACTACAGGCAGGCATTTTGACTTATTCGCACGTACTTGGATTTGTACACAGCCAAATGAACAGACTACAAGGAGATGTGTGGGTCCCCTCCTCCCGACCATCCCGACGTGATAAACGTTCCACGTTTGAAATGCTGGCGGGGAGGGATACGATTCATTGCCCTCCTTTCTTTTTTCCCCCCCTTGCCAGCTAGTAGAATCTGGCTGTGTTGGTAGATGGCGGGCGAACAATGTCAAAAGTCGCCCGTAAATAGGGTGACCAGATTGCAAGAGTGAAATATCAGGACACATTGGGTGAGAGTGGGGGCGGAAAAGAGAGCCTCACATCTCCCCTGGCCTGCAGCCCCTGAACCCACTATGCACAGAGCCCCCCAGCAACCCCACACATTTGACACAAATGTACAGTGCTGTGCACACCACCACCCCGCCCAGTGCCCACCCGCCCACAGCCCCACCACAGCTGCCCAGCACCCCACACAGAACCCCCCACTTGCTAGTTTCCCAATACACACAGATGTCTCCTCCCTCCCAGTGCCCTTCCCCACAGCCCCACCACCACAACTAAACAATGCCCCACACAGACCCCCAGTGCCCTGACACACACAGATCTCCCCCACTGCCCAGCACCCCCTAACAGGCCCCCACTGCCTAGCACCCCAAGACACACAAACCTCACCCACTGCCCAGCGCCTTTCCCACCCTCACAGCCCAGCACCCTGGACACACCTCCCAGACACTCACTCCACCACACCCTGCCCCCTTCTCTGGCTGCACTCACCAGCCCTGCTGGGAGGTTTCTGGCTCCTAGGGTCAGAGTGGTGAGGTGGGGGGGGTCTCCACTCTCCATGTGATGTCCCTGCCACAAGCGTGAGCTCCGTGGCTCCCATTGGCCAGGAAAAGCGCTAATGGGAGCTGCCGGAGCTGCGGAGTGGGGCTTGCAAGCGCCAGCATAATGCAGAGACCCTAAGAGCCAGCAGATCCCTCTGGCTCTTAGGGTCGGATCTGGTCCGAGGGGGGCACCTGCAAGCCCCGCCCCCGCAGCTCTGATTGGGCAGGAGGGAGCCGCCCGTACTGCAGGATCCTGCCGGCGGGTGGGGGCACTTCCAGGAGCTGCCCCAGGAAGCGTAACCACGCCAGCCCTGGGACTTTGGTGGTGATGGTGAACGGGTGCGTGTGCGGATGGTGTTTCCCCATGTATGTGGGGTTTAGAATCTGTGTGCGTGCGCACAGCTTAGAGGGAACAGTGGTCGAGGGTAATACACAAGATATACCTCAACAAGTCCAGGGTCATACCGATAGTCCACACATGTCCCAGACAAACTTGATACTCTTACCTGATGCAGATGGCAATTGGTGCACCACGACATCTCCTACTCCAGAGGAACCTTCTATCACAGGACAAGGGTTGGATTCTCCACCCGACTCTAGAGAGACTTCATCTGAAGGTGTGGCTCCTATATGGTTCTATCATGATGAATTAGCCTGTTCGGAACAGGTTAAACACATGTTACTAAACAGCAGGAGGCCAATCGCACATAAGACCTACCTTCAAAAATGGAGGAGGTTCCACTTATTGTATCAAAACAAGTGCATTAATGCAGTTTCTGCACTCCTCTCGTTAGTGCTGGAGCTAAAAAACTCAGGACTATCCACAAGCTCCATTAAAGTACACCTTGCCGCCATTAACACATTCCACCATAACATCGAGGGGGCATCACTATTTGCACATCCCATTACCAACTGCCTCCTTATAGGCATACAGAGGTATGCGATCCTATGCCAACATGGGACTTGAATTTGGTATTAAGATACCTCATTGGCCCTCCATTCAAATCACTATTTATGTGTTCCCTAATACATCTATCAATGAAAGTAGCGTTCTTGGTCACTATTACTTCTGCATAGCGAGTAAGCGAGATGGGGCCCTCATGGCCCATCCTCTGTATACCATATATTTTAAGGATAAGGTCACCCTGAGACCTCACCCAAAATTTGTACCCAAAATAGCATAGTCTTTTCACCTAAACCAACTGATTCATCTCCGTACATTCTGCCCCAAGTCCTGTGGGAGCACGCAAGACACTATTGTACATACTCTAGACATCAGACAAGCACTAGCATTCTACTTGGACAGAGCTAAGCCTTTCTGGAAATCTCCAAAGTTCTTCATCTCCACAATGGAACGCTGAAAAGGTTCCCCTATATCCACACACACACTGTCCAAATGGATCTCTAGCTGCATCCACCTTAGTTACCAACAGAAGAAAATACAATCCCCATCAGGGATCAGAACTCATTCTACAAGATCACTAGCGACTTCAGTTGCCTTTCTGAATAATGTTCCACTCAGGGACATATGTAGACCTGCTACCTGGGCCTCTAAACACATTCACAAAACATTACGCAGTCACTGAGGCTCAGGATCGGATACACTGTTAGGTTTCACAGTGCTGTCCTTGATCATTCAAGCAACTCTGAAGCCCCTTCCATCCACAGTGGGGCACTGCTCTACAATTACCTGAAGTGGAGCACTCATATGGATATCACTAGAAGAAGAGAAGATTACTCACCTTGTGCAGTAACTGAGGTTTTTGAAGATGTGTCCCCCTGTGGGTACTCCACTACTCACCATCCTCCCCTGTACGTCGGAGTTTGCAATAGGGACTCTACGGTAGAGCAGGAACTGAGGGGGTTGGATCACATCCATGACAGATGGGGCACCAACGGTGCCGTGAGACAACCACTGCGCATGTGCAACCCAGATGGACATTGCTGCTGAAATTCTCTGATCAATGGCACAGGAGCGCACCGATACATGAAGTGGAGCACCCAGAGTGGGACACATCTCGAAGAACCTCAGTTACTGCACAACGTGAGTAATCCTCTCTTCACTCACATGTGTGTTGGAGTATTTATGCACTGCCATATTTTTCCACAGACTAGTACAGTCTGACTGATACTCTGCCAGGGTAGTGTTAGGGCCCTATAACTGCCTGTGCTTCCTCCCCCTGCCACAGGTATTGCTTCACCAGCCTGCCTATGAGCCCTTCCAGGGACAGGGTTAGAGCACCATAATTATTGTATTACGGGAGTTGTGAGAAGGCTATTTTTTTCTTTGAGTGATTGCTCATGTGTATTCCACAATAGGTGTGTGTGCTCACCACGTGCACCGGTGCCCGAAGTTTTTTCCCTAGCAGTACTAGTAGGGGAGATCCCCTAGTGACCCCTGGAGTGGCGCCTCCATGGCGCGGTATAAGGGGTGCTGCGCGCTCCCCCCACCCTCAGTTCCTTCTTGCCGCCGGTGAGGGTGCTTCGGAACTGATCTGCTCCAGCTTGTCTGCAGCTTTCCCCTAGAACTCTTGTTCGTTCATCATAGTAGTACCTGTAGTTGAAGTAGTTAGATTAGTTTACTTTAGTTTAGTGTGCCCAGATCGGGGCGTGCCCTGTACCCCGGGCTTTAAGTCATGCAACACTTGTAGGCAGCCGATGCCAGTGTGTGATCCGCACTCGGACTGTTTACGCTGTCTGGGGGAAGCCCATCTCAGTGATCGCTGCAAGATTTGCAGGTCTTTCAAGCCTCGGACCAAGAGAGAAAGGGACATTTGGCTCTGGGCTATCCTGATGGAGTCAGTGTTGACCCCAACTCCAGTGCGCCGCTCAGAGTTGGCACCAGGTACTGTGGTGTTGGTGCATGGCGACCCCTCGGTGCCATCTACCAGTCGGCACCACTCCCCGTTCTCAGAGCACACCAAGAAGGCTAAGAAGAGGCCTTCTCCGCCGCGGCACCGGAGCAAGGCTGGAGGAGAGGCTAGATCCATGTTGGGCAGTCCTCAGTCCCCATCAGCCTCCAGGCCTCTGACTCAGGTCGAGCTGAGTAGCCCGGCCCATTTGGAGCAGGCTTCCCCGGATGTCTGGATGCCCTCCATGCCAGAGACCAGGCAAACGGCCCAGGATGTTATGTCCCTGCAGGTGCCAGGGGCACTGCTAATGTTGGCTCTCCGGTCCAGAGGCAAGCCACAGTTGGGAACTGTGCAGTCGCCCCCTGCTTGGTACTGTTCGCAGTCAAGGGAATGTTCCTGAGGCTGTTCACCGCTCAGCGTCCGCCCAGTGCATAGTTGACGCTGGTCACCATCGACCCCTACCAGGTTGTCTGGCTGGGTTCTAACTAACAGGGGCTCTAGGCACCGCTCCGCCTTGAGGAGCAGGCCCCATCGAGACTGAGGCAGATGGCACCGAAGGTCCTCATCTCCGAGGGACTACCATAGCCAGTCACAACATGAACGTTGACGCCATTCCTGTTCGTTGTCTCGCTCCAAGACCCCACTGCAGCACCGCTCCTGCAGTCCCAGGTGTCGATTGCTGGCACCTCACTGTCATGGATCTGCCCGCTGGAGCCGATCGCGGAGCAGCTTCTACTAGTGGCACCATATCTCCACGTTAGGACAATGGTCTCATGGTTGGCACCATTCCTGATGCCACCGCTCTTCCTGGTCCAGGGACAGCGACAGGTCGAACGCTAGCCCAGCCTTCCTTCGTAGCCGTTGATTGATGGGACAGACCAGTCAGCCTGAACAGCCTGCTCTGCTAGTGCCACAGCAGGTGCAGTGGCACCAGGCTCCTTGGCCAGCACTGTGGTACCAATGGGCCCTGTGGCCCCTGATGCAGCTCCCGGTCGGGGCTCGCTTGGTGACCAGAGCCTCGGAACGGCCATCGGCCTCTCTTTCCCAGCTTCCTAGGAAGAAGTCGGTGGGGCGTGCATCCATGGTTCTGTGCCCGGAGGGCGACCAAGTGGTAGGACCCCCGGAACCAGTGGGTACGCAGAGTACTGCGCCGGCCTCCTCACCCTCCCCTGATGAGGTGATTACGGTCCCTCCTCCCTCTGTCTCTCAGGAGGACGCTAAAGGAACTATCAAAAAGGGTGGCATCAAGCCTCAACCTTTGGGTCGAGGAGGTGGAGGAACCCTTGGACTCCCTCTTCAATGTCCTATCGGCCTCAGCACCAGGCAGGGTGACTCTCCCACTCCACGAAGGGGTGGCAAAAATTTCAAACGCCTTGTGGCAAACCCTGGCTTCCTTGCCCCCCATCTCTAAGAGGGCTGAACGGAAGTACTTTGTGCCCACCAAGGGGCATGAATACGTGTACATTCACCCTGCCCCAACTCTCAGGTGGTTGAGTTGGTCAGCCACAGGGAGTGGCAGGGCCAACCAGCCGCTACCCCGAAAAATAAAGGCTCAGGAAGGCTGGACTTATTTGGGAGAAAAGTTTATTCGTCCTCGAGTTTCCAGTTATGGGTGGTGAAGCATCTGGCCCTCCTGGGTCAGTATGAGTTCAATTTATGGGGCTCTCTACCCAAATTCGAGGACTCCCTCCAGGAGCATGTCAGGAAGGAGTTCAAAGCTCTGGTGGAGGAGGGTACAGCAGCTGCCAGGGCAACCCTGCAGGCAGCGGCGGCTGCGGCGGATACAGCTGCACGGTCTATGGCCTCCGTGGTGTCCATGAGGAGGGTGTCATGGCTCCTGCTGTCTGGGCTGTCCAGTGAGGCGCAGAACTCCTGCAGGACCTCCCATTTGATGGCAAGTCCCTGTTTGCAGAACAGACGGACGTGAAGCTGCACGGTCTGAAAGATTCCCGCACTACGCTTAAGACACTTGGCCTCTATGTTCCGGCTCCGGCCACAGCAGGATCCCACCCAGGCCACCCACTCTACATATGAGCCCCCTTATAAAAAGTCGCGGGACTATAAGAAATGCCCGCAGAGGCAGTCCCGGTCTGCCCCCCAGCCTGGGCCCTACAAGAGTAAATAGGCGGGAAAACATGAGTTTTGATGTGACGCCCTGGTGCTACCTTCCAGTTCGCACTAGAGATCCACCTGCAATATAGCTTCCCTTCTCCAACCAGTTGTGTGCTTTTCTCCCATAGTGGTCGTGGCTGACCTCAGGGTCAGTGGGTCCTCAACACCATCTCCTGGGGCTACGCCCTCCAATTTACCTCTACCCCGCCCAACCACCCTCCGCCCCATTCGTCCTGGGGAACCCCTCTCATGAGGCCCTGCTCGAGCAGGAGGTGTGGCGGCTCCTTGGCTTAGGAGGGGTGGAAGTGGTGCCAGCGGAGTTCAAACGCAAGGGGTACTACTCCTGCTATTTCCTAATCCTGAGGGCCAAAGTGGGGCTCAGGCCCATCCAGTACATGGTAAAGCTCAAGTTCCATATAATCTCTCTGGCCTCTATCATCCCCTACCTGGATCCCGGGGACTGGTACACCGCCCTCAATCTGCAGGATGCGTACTTCCACATTCCCATATTCGAGGGGCACAGGTGCTTCCTCTGTTTCACAGTTGGGCAGGAGCACTACCAATTTACGGTCCTCCCGTTTAGCCTGTCCGCTGCTCCCAGGGTATTCACAAAGTGCACGTCTGTGGTGGCAGTCTACCTCAGACGTTATTGAGGTCCAGATCTTCCCCGATCTGGACGACTGGCTAGTCAAAGGCGGCTCCCGATCGCAGGTGTGGGATCATATGGCTCTCCTCCCTATGTGCGCTACCCTGGGCCTGTTGGTGAACGACACCAAGTCCACGGTAGTCCCAGTGCAGTGCATAGAGTTTATTGGGGCAGTCCTGGACGCGACGTCAATCAAGGCCTCCCTCCCACTGGAAAGATTCGAGACCCTGAAAGGACTCATTGATACAGTCATAACGTTTCCTTTGACGACAGCCAGAGTGTGCCTCCAGCTCCTGGGTCACATGTCAGCGTGCACATATGTAGTTCGCCATGGCAGACTCAGGATGAGGCCCCCGAGGTTGGCCTCGGTGTTCTCCCAGGCCAGAGACAGGATGGACAAGGTCCTCACTGTGCCTGAGCCAGTGATCACCTCCCTACAATGGTGGTCCTCCCTGGCGAACATGCTCCACGGGTCCCGTTCAGGGGCAGGCCCCTGTCGGTGGAACTGGTGTACGACGATTCGGACCTGGGATGGGGAGCCCATGTGGGGGACGTTCAGACCCAAGGACTGTGGTCTCTGCAGGACCTTGCCCTGCATATAAATGTCAAGGAACTCAGGGTGGTCCAGCTGGTGTGTGTGGCCTTCCGCTTGCACCTGGAGGGCAGAGTGGTCAGGGTTCTCACGGACAACACAGCCTCGATGTTTTACATCAACAGGCAAGGCGGGACCCGCTCCTCTGCCAGGAAGCTCTCAGGCTGTGGGACTTCTGTATAGCCCACGACATTTGCCTACAGGCCTACCACCTACCAGCCGCCTGGAATTCGCGGGCAGATCTCCTGAGCATAGACTTCTTCTCTCAGCATGAGTGGTCTCTACACCCAGAGGTGGTGCACAAACTTTTCCAAGAGTGGAGAACTCCCCAGGTGGACCTGTTCGCGGCTCGGCAGAATTGCCAGTGTCCCCGGTTCTGATCCGAGGGGTGGGGGCTGGGAATGGGCGCTATCTCCTACGCCTTCCTACTATCCTGGTCAGGTCAGCTTCTCTATGCCTTCCCCCTGATCCCGCTGATCAACAAGGTCCTGGAAAAGATAAAGACAGACAGGGCCCGGGTCCTCCTGATTGCCCCGGTGTGGCCCAGGCAACATTGGTATGGGAACCTCATGAGCCTGGCAGTCGCCCCACTGTGGCCGTTACCATCACGCCTGGACCTTCTCTCCCAGGACAAGGGCTGCCTCCTCCACCCCAACCTAGTGGCACACCACCTCACGGCATGGCTGCTCAGTGGTTAGGCTGGGAGGAGAGGACGTGCTCGGAAGGGGTTCAGAGCGTCCTCTTGGAAAGCAGGCAACCCTCCACGTGTCGAGCCTTCTTGGCAAAGTGGTCTCAGTTTTCCCGGTGGGCAGCTGAGTGGGGCATTTCACCCGTGGCTGCCCTAATCCAGCTCATTTTAGACTACTTCCTTCACCTCAGAGCCCAAGGCCTAGCGCCCTCGTCCATCAAGGTGCACTTGGCTCCATATTGGCCTTCCACCCACCGGTGCTGGGGCACACGGTATTTTCCCATGCTTTGACTGGCCGATTCCTTAAGGGTTTGGATCGTCTCTTCCCGTACGTTAGGCCCCCAATCCCGCAGTGGGACCTGAACTTGGTGCTGGCCCGGTTGACGGGTCCCCCTTTTGAGCCACTAGCTACATTCTCCTGGTCGCACCTCTCATGGAAGGTAGCTTTCCTGGTGGCAATCACGTCAGCTAGACGGGTCTCGGAACTCAGGGCCCTGACCTCCGAGCCCCCGTACACGGTGTTCCATAAGGGTATGGTCCAGATTCAACCACATCCTTCATTCCTCCCTAAGGTGGTCTCTGCCTACCACAGGGGTCAGGACATTTTCCTACCGGTCCTCTGCTCCAAGCCCCATGCGTCCAGTGGGGAGCACCACCTCCACATGCTGGATGTGAGACAGGCTCTGGCCTTTTACCTGGAGCAGACTAAACCATTCAGGAAGTCTTCGCAGCTCTTCATCACCTCGGCTGAATGCATGAGGGGTTAGCCGATTTCCACTCAGCGGCTCTCCAAATGGATCACCTCATGCATCCGTACCTGTTATGACCTGGCAGGTATCCCTCCACCGTCAATTGTGAGGGCACACTCAACTAGGGGACAAGCCTCATCGGCTGCCTTTTTAGCCCATGTCCCCATTCAGGACATTTGCAGGGCTGCCACATGGTCTTCAGTTCACACATTCACCTTGCATTATGCGATAGTCTCCCAGAGCAGGGAAGACGCCGGGTTCGGCAGGGCTGTGCTCCATCCTGAGAGTTTGTGAACTCCTACCCACCTCCAACTGATTTAGCTTGGAATCACCTATTGTGGAATACACATGAGCAATCACTTGAAGAAGAAAAGACAGTTACCTTTTCCATAACTGGTGTTCTTCAAGATGTGTTGCTCGTGTCTATTCCACATCCCACCCTCCTTCCCCTCTGTCGGAGTTGTCTGGCAAGAAGGAACTGAGGGTGGGGGAAGCGCGCAGCGCCCCTTATACCATGTCATAGAGGCGCCACTCCAGGGGTTGCTGGGGCGCTCCCCTACGGGCACTGCTAGGGGAAAAACTTCTGACACCGGTGCACGTGGCGAGCACACACACCTATTGTGGAATAGACATGAGCAACACATCTCAAAGAATACTCAGTTATGGAAAAGGTAACTGTCTTTTCTTCTTTGAGGAGTATCCTTGTGCATGCTCCACTTTAGGTGAATCTGCATCCCAGTGCCTGTGATCAGAATTTGAGTAGCAGTGCCTGGTTGGGTTGCACACGTGCAGTCCCTGTATTGGGCCACCTCTGGGGGTTACATAGCACTGTGTCTCCCCGCCCCCAGTTCTTTCTCTACTACCCTTGGCTTAAATGGAACAATTATCTGAGTTTACCTTTAATCGACGTCAGATTTGGAGTAGTAGTTTTAGAACATAGTTTAGTTAGTTAATATTTAACTACCCTTTCTCTTCCCTGTTGATTTTTTTCTACTAAAAAAAATCTTTTTTCTTCTCTTAGAAGTTCAAGTATCATTTATTATTATATCCATTAGTATAGAACAGTTAACCTCCCTCATGTGAGAGACCCTATTCTAAGGGGCATGCCCAACTCTCTGCGTTGCCTCACTTGCTGGTCGTCAATCCCAGTTTCTGATGGACATTCGCAATGTGTCCGCTGCTTTCGCAAGACACACATCCCATAAAAGTGATCCCACTGCCATAATCTAAAGACCAGCACCAGAAAAGCAAGGTATCTCCAGTTAAAACTCCTCATGAGGGAGTGCCCAGCATCTGATTCAGGATTACAGACCCTCCTGGGCACTGACTTCTAGCAGTGGCATCTGACAGAAATTCCGCAACACCCTCTCAGAGGAAGGAGCACTACTTCAAAAAGGTGACAAAAAACAGGTTCTGACCTCCCCTTCTCGGGAACCTACCAAAAAGAGACTCTTCCTGACCCATCAGACCCCATCGGTACTGACCACACTGAGACCTACCACCTCTGAGGCAACGGGACCATCCAGCATCACGGGTACCATGCAAGCCAAACAACCTAAGTGGGCAGGCTCAGACAAAGGCACAAAAGAGGAATTTACCATCCCTATCTCATTACTGCCAGAGCCACTCAAACATGCATCACTGAGCAGCTCAGCAGCACTACAGTCTTTGGCACTACCTTCTGCCTCCATACCACATAGCACATGATCCTTGGCACTAACAACTGTAATAATGGCATTGGGACTGCCAGCAACACCTTCCTTGGTACTGATACTCTCGGTACTGCAATTTCTCTGGCATAATGATCTTCTAGTCTCTTTGGCACCAGAATCTCCCCTCCTTGGTACTGATGTTACTTCAGCGTGCTTGGTACCATGCCAATTCACACCACTACCCAGATTAGCTTCTCCTTTCTCAAGCGATGAGGATGATGATGAAGGGGAAATCTACTCTTCACATCACTCCTTGCCTATCCAGACAGCTACCAGGTCAGGTCCACTAGAACAACCTGAACACCACCCCAGACCAGCAACTCACAGGTGGTACAGACACCTATGGTTACCACCACTAATGCCATTCCCACCAGCCCTACTGGGATCCATGGGCAGCATACCGTCACCACTCCCCTAAGCCTCCCAGTACACATAGGGAGAGGTCAAGGCAGTCTCCATTACTCTCTCAGTACTTGGATCCTCTGAGCCCTCAGAAGAGGCACTTGAAGGGCTGGAGGAAACTTCGGATCAGGAAGTCAACCCAGCTGCCAGTTTTCCATCCTGTTCTCTGGATGAAGCTATCATGTCCTCATCACCAGGGCCGGATTAATCCAGGGGCCTTAGGGGCTGCAGCCCAGGGCCCTGGACTAACGGGGGCCCGGAGCAGCAGGGCTCAGGAAGGCTGTCTGCATGTTGTGGCCTCATGCCACTCCCGGAAGCGGCCAACTGCTGGCATGTCTCTGCAGCCCCTGGCAGAGTGACGGGGAGGCAGCTCCGTGTGCTGCCCCAGCACTGTGCCCCTGTGGGGTCGGCACTTGCAGGCACAGGCAGCGCACTGAGACTCGCTGTCCCCCTGCCTCCGGGGACGTGCAGAGATGTGCCAGCAGCTCCTTCTGCACTCCAACCCCCTGCCCCTGTCAGAATCCCCTCCTGCACCAAACTCCCTCACAGAGCTCACACTCCTCAGTCTCTCCTGCACCTGAACATTCTGCCCCAGCTTGGAGCCCCCTCCTGCACCCAAACTCCCTCCCAGAAAGAAACTAATATAACAGCTGTTCTAAGGTAAGAAGTAGGCTATTTTGAATTAACTATATTCTACATGTTTTAAGACTGAAATGTAACCACAGAATGGCTTTACGTTAATTAAAAGGCAAGTTTAGTGTAGCTTTAATAGCCTTGATGCCATAATTGTGATAATTTTGTTTCAAATTAGGAAAAAGACTTGTATACAGGGGCCCCACAAAATCTAATAGCCCCAGGCCCACAGGACAGTTAATCCAGCCCTGCTCACCATCCACAATGGGGGATGATTTTAAACAGTTCAAAGAGCTGTTTAAGAGGATTGCAGAAGCATTGGAGATACGACTGGAAGAAGTTGCGGAGTCCAAACATAAGTTGTTGGACGTCCTCCAAAGTTCAACTTCTTCCAGGATTGCTCTCCCAATAAACAAGGTTCTCATGGACCCAGCTAAGGCCATCTGGCATACCCCAGCAACAATTCTGCCCACTTGCAAAAGAGCGTACAAAAAATATTATATCCCTTCCAAAGGAATGAAATTTTTATTTTGACACCCAATGCCAATCTCACTGGTGGTAGAGGCTATGAATGAGTGGGGCAGACAACACCATTCCAGATCCACCCCATATGACAGGGACAGGAAAAGATTAGATCTTTTTGGGTATAAGGCCTACTCAGCGAACCTACAGTTCAGGATCGCAAATTACAAGGCACTAATGACCAAATACAACCATTTCAACTATTCAAAGATTTCTGACTTTATTGATTATCTACCTGATGACAAAAAGGAATAATTTAAAGCAGTCATTTCTGAGGGTCAACTCCTAGTTTGCATAGCTTTACAAACCTTACTGGACTCGGCAGACACGGCGGTATGTTCCATTGCTATAGTCATGCGATGAGCTTCCTGGGTCCAGCTCTTGGAGTTTCCCCAAAAGGTACAATCCACTGTCAAGGATCTCCCATTCGAGGGCCTGAAGCTGTTGGCAGCTAAAACGGATGAGTCGCTTCACACAAAAGACTCCAGGGCCACTCTGAAATCCTTGGACATCTACATGCCTGACCGAGGAAAAAACAGGGAAAGTATTACTCAGTGCAAAGAACAAGATTCATGCCCTATACTCAACCACAGAGGCAATATAACCCACAAAAATAGACCCATGAGAGACCCATGAGACGGAGATGACTCCCGTGTCAGCCATCAACATCCCAAGAACTCCCCGCCCCAACTCCCTAAACAACAGTTTTTAGGGTTTGGTCGAGGGCTGGAGATACCTCCCCCATTTTCTATTCCTGGAACTATCTGACAACATCCATCCTTTCGGAGACCATCTGACTCCATTCCACCCAGCATGGCAAATCATTACATCAGACAAATGGGTACTAGAAATTATCGAGACTGGCTATTCAATCCAATTTACCTCCATCCTCCCCATGCTTCCTCTCTCCCCATTCCTCTTCAGGGACCCTTCTCACAAACACCTACTGCGATACGAGGTAAACCATTTCATACACCTGGGCACTGTAGAACCAGTACCAACACAACACAGAGGGAAGGGCTTCTACTCCCATTATTTTTAACCCAGAAGAAAACAGGAGGATGGAGGCCAATTCTCGACCTAAGAAGACGCAACAAATTCGTGAAGACCCAGCGATTCAGGATGGTCATGCTAGCTACGATAATTCCAGCACTAGAACTAGGGGAGTGGTTCTCAGCCCTTGACCTCCAGAATACACATTTCCACATAATGATACATCCCTCCCACAGGAAGTTTTTAGATTTGTTCTGGGCACAGATCATTATCAATACAAAGTACTCCCTTTGGGCTTATCTATGACTCCACAGGTATTCTCAAAAGTCCTTGCAGTATTGGTGGCTCACCTCCGCAGACAAGGAGTCATAATAGTCCCCTATCTGGACAATTGCTTAGTCAAACCTTGACTTGAGAAGAGGCCCTATAAGCTATCCAAAAAAACAGCTCTTTTCACACAACTGGCTCTACAAATAAATGAAGAAAAATCAACGTTCACACCTGTACAGAGACTGGAATTCATTGGGAACTACCTCGATTCGAAGCTATAGTCTCTCTGCCCCCTCACAGATTTACTACTCTAGTCAACCTGATCACTTCAACACAAACCAGCCCACAGATATCACCCAGGACCTGCCTCCCACTGTTAGGCCGTATGTCAGCAACGACATTTGTCGTGAAGCATGCAAGACTACACATGCATTGCTTGTAGGGCTGACTCAGGACAGTATACATCCCACACAGACACAGTATAAACAAGTACCTTACGATGCCAGGCAAAATACAAAAATTCTCTACAGTGTTGGACTCAACCATACAACATTTGCACAAGAGTTCTCTTTTCACAGATCCCTCCATCAATGATACAACAGATGCTTCTCTGCAAGGTTGGGGGTGAGGGCACATTTGCACAACCACATGATCCAAGGTCACTGGTCCCCATCAGAATCAACATTGCCCATAAACTTACTGGAGCTATGGGCAGTCCACAATACATGCTCACACTTCCTACTCATGATCAGGGACAAGACCATAAAGGTGTTGACGGACAACATTGCTTGTATGTTTTATATAAACTGACAAGAGGGAGCATGGTCAACACCCTGTGCACAGAAAGCGATGTGATTATGGAATTGGTGCATCTGCCACATCATCAACATCTCAGCCTCCAGTCTACCAGAATGCCAAAATACCACTGCAGCTGCACTGAGCAGGAAATTCCCCCAAGACCATGAATGGGAGATAAACACATGGGTACTACAGAGCATATTCAAACACTGGGGGGCGGGTCTCAACTGTAGATGTCTTTGTGACAATTCAGAACGCCAAGTGCCCATCCTTCTGCTCGACAGCGGGCCTGGGACCCCATTCTCTAGGCGATGCTTTTCTCCTCAAATGGGAGGCACCTTTACTGTACACCTTTCCCCCCACCCCTCTCCTATCCAGGGTCATACACAAGATAAGGACTGACAATTCCAGAGTCATCTTGATAACCCCTCCTGGCCCAGAGAAACGTGGTTTCATTATCTCTTGCAGATGGCTGTGTGCCCACCCCACACTCTTCCCTTCCACCACATCTCCTGTCTCAGGATGCAGGTCAGGTCCACCACCCAAACGTGGCAAAACACCACCTGAATGCATAGCTACTCCATGATTCCAAGGCAGTGAAATGACCTGTTCAGAGAAGGTAATGGACATTCTCTTAAATAGCAGAAGGTCTACTACACGAAATACCTACCTGCACAAATGGAAGAGATTCCACACATGATGCCAGAATGGACAAACTGTGATGACTACCTCTCCTTTACAAATGGTATTAGATTACATACGAACTTAAGAAATGTGGTCTCTCAATGAGCTCGATTAGAGTACACTTCGCAGCAATCATGGCTTTCCACCACAAAGATAACAAGTTCTTGATCTTCACCTAGCCTACCATTAAACTTTTTCTCAAGGATCTTTGTAACTTTTACCCTGAAATACAAACCCATGCTCCGTCATGAGACCTTAATCTGGTGCTGCAATGCATTACTGGGCCCCTGTTTGAACCCTTAGTGATGTGTTCACTTCTCCACCTCTCAATGAAAATGACATTTCTCATCACTCTTACTCCTGACGAGTAGGAGAACTTAAGGCCCTCATGACACACCCCCGTACACAATATTTTTCAAAAACAAAGTTACTCTAAGGCTTCATCCAAAATTCTTACCTAAAATAGTTTCCTTGTTCCATTTGAATCAACCCATCTATCTCCCATGGTTCTTCCCAAAACCTCATGGGAACAAACAAGAACTGATGTTTCATACCCTGGACATCTGAAGGGTGCTAGCATTTTACATTGACAGGACTGAGAAAGTCACCAAGTTATTTCTTTCCATCACAGAATAATGTAAGGGAGACGCCATATCCAAACACAGGCTGTTGAAGTGGGTCTCTGGCTGCATTGACTTTGCTATCGCCATCAGCAACTATAAGCCCCATCAGGATCCCACACACACTCCACCAGAGCACACTCTACATCATAGCTTCCTCAACAATGCGCCCTTTATGGACATCTGCAAAGCAGCAACCTTATGCGTCAGCCCATATGTTTACAGAGCATTACGTCAGGGAGCAGGACTCGTCATCAGAAGCTCTATTTGGACTTATGGTTTTATCATCCGTCATGACTGCAACTCCAAAGCCCCTTTCTTCCACTGGGGGGCACTGCTCTACAGTCACCTAAAGTGGAGCACCCACAGGGACACTTGTCGAAGAAGAAGAAGAAGAGAAGGTTACTCACCCTGTGTAGTAACTGAAGTTCTTTGAGATGGTTGTACCTTTGGGTGCTCCACTACCTTCCCACCTCCCATCTACTTTGGAGGTTTCACACTGAAGACTCTGCAGTAGAGAAGGAACCAAGCGGGGGGTGGGAGTGGGAAGAGTTGGTAGCACAGTGCTATGTAACTTTAAGAGGTGGCCCGGGACGCGGACAGCACATGTTTGACCCAGCAGGCACTGTGACAGAAATTCTTCGATAGCAGGTGCAGGGACGAAGATTCACCTGAAGTGGAGCACCCACAGGGAGAACCATCTCAAAGAACCTCAGTTACTGCACAGGGTGAGTAACCTTCTCTTTTAACTAAAAGGGAAGGGGTGTCTGTACCTAAACAGGAATCTAGCAGTGATGAGATTTTCAGAGTATCTGAATTTTTTGTGTTTTTGTGTTTTTGTGTTTACATTTTATTTTGTTGCTATATATGGGTACTGTGATGAAAATTAAATTATTTTTTGTGTACTTTTTAAATATAGAGCTGTCATAGGGAGATAATGACAGGTCCCTTTACTCTGATAGCTCTGTATATTGTTCTGTGTATGCCCGGGTTATGTGTTTTGGGGAAGGTTATACAGTAGTGAGAACTTCCCATGCTGGTTTTTTTTTTTTAATTAAAACTTTGTGATGAAACTTAAATGACAGAAGTTGTTTAGCTTAGGGTCCTTCATCACTTCTGCTTGGTCCTAATTCATTCTTGAGAAGCTCCATAGGAATGGTTACATATTTCTTGTGCCTGAGATTTTGGGAGGGTAATGCCTGATTCATTGTGAACAAAGCCAAAATTGTCCACGATGATATGAAATGTTCTCTGAATTTGGTATGTATTGCTAAAACCCGTTTGAACAAAGTTGCAGACCCATTTTTGTTATGGCAGATTCTGGCAGCTATATGATAATCTACGAGTCTCAGGTTTTATCTTTACTACAGTGTTAACTCGGGTTATCTATCCTTGAGCGAACGAGAGCTGGTCAGGACTTTTCAACTAAATGTTTTTTCATTGGAAAGTGCTGATTCATCAAAACCAAAACATGTTACACAGCAGTTTAGATTACATTTTCACCAGGAAGGTTTCTGAGGTCCAGACTGGAATTTCTGGTTGGGGGAGGAGGAAGATGGGGCTTGGCAGGGGGAGGAGAGAGAGCGAGAGAACACACACAGCCAATAGTCTTACCTGGAAGGTGGGAGTTGCAGGGTTCATGTCCCTGCTCTAAATCAGGCAGAAGAGGGACTTGAACCTGGGTTTCCCATTTTCCTACTCAGTGCCATAACTACTGGGCTATTGGCTATTCTGGTTGGGGGTTCTCTCTCTCTTTGTGAATTTTTTTTGTAAGGTCTCTGTTTTGTCTGAAGGCAGAACAAACCAAATGCTGAAATTTTTCATGAAACAGAATTCTTGTTTTCAAATTATCCTAGCTTAATGAGAGCAGTCATGCTCAAAAACAATGCTTGAACAGCACAGACTGGATTAGCAGCACAGAGAAGCTGAGTCCCTGCATTATAGCTGAAGCTTCATCAGCACTCAAGCTTCACCTCCCACTCCTTGACAGATCACCTAGCATGAGTTTAAAGCACCGCTTAAGCTAGAGATTTTTGTGTGTGTGCAAGCAAGTCAAGTCAGGGGCAATAATTGAGTTATATCTTGAGCTAACACTGCACTGAAGAGAAACCCTCAGACAGGAAGAATTGGTGAGATGTTTACGGTTTTTAGCCTGATTATAATACAAAAGGTGGCCAATCTCTGTTTGTTCAAGTTTGTAGCTGTCTCCTGTGAGTCTGCAGCAGACCAACATTTTTATTTCTTCTAGTGTATAGACCACAAGAGTTATTTGTGGGATTTTATCTCTGAGTTATCTGAACTGATGTCAGTACTTCTGCTGAAGTTCTTGGAAATTACAGTATTGTTCTCATGGATTTCAATAAGTATGTGGATAATAGTGCTGATGGGCTGCCATGTAACTTCCTATAAGAGAGGGAAAGTTCCCAGAGGGTCAGATATGCTCTGTCTTGATTTGAGCATAGTTTGACTGATTTGAGTGTTAGGGTTGCCTGAAAATTTAAACCAAAGAGATTACGTACATTTT
Source organism: Eretmochelys imbricata (assembly GCF_965152235.1). Lineage (NCBI taxonomy): Eukaryota > Metazoa > Chordata > Testudines > Cheloniidae > Eretmochelys > Eretmochelys imbricata. The sequence goes on from NC_135577.1 coordinate 20,362,300, forward strand.
TTGACAATAGTGATTATAGAGTTACAGTTTAATTTCTTCTTTTCAAATCAGTACTCTGCTGCTGAAAAATTAGAGTGTGGGGGAGAGAAAATTTTGTTAGACTAGTGGGAAATCAAAATGTAATATGTCCCTTAATAGCTCAGTTGTTTCAACTAAATAAATATTATTTATTTCCAGACCTATGATGATATCATTTTTAAGGCTGGTGCTGAAGCAAGAAACCAAACAAACTAGCCTGGGTAGTTTTAGCATAGTTAAAAAAACGCAAGAGAAATAATTGATTTAGGAACCTACCAGTGTAGGAACCAATAACAAAAAAAGGAAGAATTTAAAGAAATTATGTTTCTCTCCTTAATTATATTGTCAAAGCTTATTTTAATACTTTTCTCCAATGATAGTACAAATAACACATTTAAAAAGTTCCCCAAAAAAGCAAACTTAAAGTAATTATTTTAAGTAGGCATGTCTAATCATGAATTAAAATATAGTTTGTCACCTACTGTAAATTAAATGGGATTTAATGTACTTGTTTTTCTTCTCTTTAGCTGAATGGATTGGAATGTCTGGTGTTATTTCTCTCACTGTTTTGGGAATTCTTTTAGATTCTGTAAGCTTTAGTCCAGGGGTTGATGAATTTATCTTTAGGTGAGTATTTACTTCCATTTTAAATTAACTGTTTTATGTCCTTCAAGATATTCCTTGTTGCTACTTACCTGTCAAGAGAGGGAACTGTGTTTATAGGCAGACTAATCTGGTCAATAGTGGACCATACAAATGGTCCCTGGATTACATGCTCTTCCAGTGGGGTGGTTCATTCATAATTAAAAAACAAACAAACTAGTGTTCTGGTTAAAACACAGAGAAAAGTTGCCTTAATCCCTTCTGGCTTTGTGGAAGGAGTGTACCTCGAGGTTCTCCTTCCTAGGTGCTTCACTTTAGGTGTTCATGTGCCCCTTGCTTGTAATTGGAGATTTGTAGTAGCAGTGCCAGTTTGGATTGCACATGCGTGGTCCCTGTCTCTCGCCACCTCAGGTGGTTATCTGGCATTGTGCGACCAACCCCCTCTCAGTTCCCTTTCTACCGCCTTTGGCTTGAGTCGGAGCATCTAGCAGCACCTCTGTGCCTAGTCTTATTACCATAGTTTTCACTAGTTAGATTTAATTCTTGCTCTTTATAGTTAATTCTTTTCTCCTCTTCTTTCCCATTAAATTTTTCTCTCTCAAAACATTTTTTTTCTTCAGACCAGAAGTTTAGGTTTCTGTTGTTAACTGTTAGAGTAGACTATTAGTTTTTCCCCTTACGGGGGCAAATACTCCTCTGAGGGGCATCCCCGGTTCCCTGGGTTTTAAACGCTGCCTCACCTGCAGACTTTCAGTACCTGTATCTGACAGGCACTCATAGTGTGTTCACTGCCTCGGCGAGACACACATACCTCAGAAATGCTCACAGTATCGCAACCTAAAAGCCTGGATCAGGAAAGCAAGACACCTACAATTTAAACTCTGCCTGAGGGAGAAGTCTCTCCGGCCAGCATCTGAGCCTGAAGCACAGACCCCACCTGTCAGCAATCCTTCCTCTATGGCTCAGACTAAAGATCTCCCCTCTAAGAAGGTGGCAAAAAGTGGGCCACAACTTCCCTGGCTTGGGAATTTGCCAAAAAATGGTGTTCCCCAAACTAGCAAACCCCATGGGTACTGAGCGTGCTGGTCTTCTCCATGGCTGAAGTAGTGGGACCCTCCAGTACCAAAAGAGTACTTGTGGGTACCAAAAGAGCAAAAGACTCCAAGCAGGTTCGTTCTGACATGGGCAGCAAGGGAAAACCAAAACCCCATGCTTTGGCACCGGCAGAGCTGACTAGATACCTGGTGCCGAGCGGCTCGGCACCACTGCAGACCATGGCACAACCTTCTTTTGTTATAACGCAATCGGAGCACGCATCAACACCATCAGTCATGCCGCAACAGTTGGTACTAACTGCTACACCTTCAAAGACACTGATGCTACCGGCACCGCAGCAATTCCTGCAGCAGAAGGACCTAATGGTCACCTCAATGCCAGAATCTCCTATTCTCAGCACCAATGTCACTCAGTGCTACCAAGCCACTTCACCACTCTACCTCGATCTGCTCCCCCGTTCTCGAGTGATAAGGAGGATGAGGACGAAGGAGAAATATAATCTTCAAACCATTCTTCTCCCATGTATGCGCCTACCAGACCAGATCAACCACTGCAAAGGGGATATTATACTGAACCCAAAAATTGACACTGGTATGGGCACCCATGGATGCCACTGATGCCTTTTCCACTACAGTGGCCTTATTGGAGCCAATGGGCGGCATACCCCCCACAACACCACAAACCTCCCAGCCCACCCAGGTTGAGTGCACATCATTCACCCTCACCTTTGGTACTGGGACCATCTGAGCTTCCAGAAGAGGTGGCTGAAGAGGAGGATGAGATCTCTGAGCAGGAGATGGCACCAGCAGCCCACTTTTCATCATCTTCCCGCAACGACACCATCATGCCCCACCTTCCAATACGGGAGATGATTTCAAACAATTTCAAAACCTTGACAAGAGAGTTGCGAGCTCACTGGACATTTCACTGGAAGAAGTCCAGGAAGCACAACATAAACTCCTAGACATCTTACAGACGTCAACGTGTTCCAAAATCGCTCTACCCACAAATGACCTGATTATGGAATCAGTTAAGTCAATTTGGCAGACCTCAGCAACAATCCCATGCATGTGCAAGAGGTCTGACAAAAATATTATGTGCTGGCAAAGAGAATGGAATTCTTCTTCTCGCACCCCACACCGAATTCCTTGGTGGTGGATGCAATTAAAAATGGGGCAGACAATAACACCGCAAAAACACGCCTTATAACAAAGATTGGAAGAGGCTTGACCTCTTTGGCTGTAAGGCCTAATTCTTGCTGAGTCAACATGTTAGGATCACCAATTTCGAGGCATTAGTCGCCAAACATGGCCATACTAATTATTCAAAGCTATCAGACTTTATTGATTTTTATTCCTGAGGAGAAAAGAGAGCAGTTCAGGTCCATTATCTCCGAAGGACACCTTATAGCCAGGACAGCATTGCAGGATGCCCTGGACTCCACAGACACAGCAGCAAGGTCTGCAACCACTGAGGTAGTGATGAGAAGGGCATCTTGGTTACATTTCTCTGGGTTCCCCCGAGAGGTGCAATTGACAGTTGAAGATCTTTCATTTAAAGGGCCTAAACTCTTTGCAGCCAAAACAGCTGAGTCCCTCCACACACTCAAGGACTCAAGAGCAATGTTGAAGTCCCTGGCCATTTATACACCTAAGATCAAGAAAAGACAGGGCAAATGTTATGCCTCACAGAGATTCCAGTCCATTCACTACATGCAACCACACAGACAATATGAACAACAAGAGCGGAAACAGAGATCCACGAGGAGGAGATAGCCTCCACCTCAGCCCACTACGTCTCAACAACCAACCTCAAGGCAGCAATTTTGAGACTTTGGTTGAGTGCCCGAGACCCCCACATCTTTCAGAATCACAAGATCAGATTGGACAAGTCCAAAGTAATCCTGATAGCCCTTATGTGGCCTTGACAAATGTGGTTCCCTTACTTTCTCAGAATGGTGGTGTGCCAACCACGCACCCTTCCTCTTCTATCTTGTCTCCTTTCTCAGGATGCAGGCCATATCCTTCACCCAGACTTAGAAAGACTCCATCTTAAGGCATAAGAATATAAGAAACATAAGAAAGGCCATACTGGGTCAGACCAAAGGTCCATCCAGCCCAGTATCCTGTCTACCAACAGTGGCCAATGCCAGGTGCCCCAGAGGGAGTGAACCTAACAGGTAATGGTCTAGTGATCTCTCTCCTGCCGTCCATCTCCACCCTCTGACAAACAGAGCATGGTTACTCCACGGCTCTGAGGACCTGAAATGACATGCTCAGAGGAAGTACAGAACATTTTATTAAATAGTTGCAGAACAACCACCCATCACATATATCTATACAAATGGAGACGATACAATACCTGGTGCCAAAGAAACAGATCACAGCAATCTCTTCCTCGTTACCTTTTATACTGGACTACTTGCTGGAACTTAAGAAATCGGGTCTCTTCATAAGCTCAATCAGGGTGTACCTCTCAGCTGTCACAGCATTCCACCACAAGGTGGACATTTTTGTGCACCCAATCACTAAGCGTATTCTCAAAGGCCTCAGCAACATTTACACTGAAGTATGAACTACTACTCCATTATGGGATTTTAACTTAGTTTTCTGGGGCATCACTGGACCCCTGTTTGAACCACTAGTGACATGCTTCCTCCTCCACCTTTCAATGAAGGTGAAGTTTCTTGTCGCCATCACATCTGCTAGATGAGTGGGAGAACTAGAGGCCCTCACATCACACACACTATTCATGATATTCTTCAAAGATAAAGTTACCCTAAGACTGCATCCTAAGTTCTTACCTAAGGTCGCCTCATCATTCCATCTCAACCAACCCATCCATCTACCAACATTCTACCTGAAGCCCCATGGGAATAGATGGGAGTCAACACTAGATACCCTGGATGTCTGCCGGGTGCTAGCCTTTTACATAGACAGAACAAAGACATTCAGGAAGTCTCCAAAATTATTCGTCTCAGTCACTGAACGATCGAAAGGAGACGCTATATCTAAATAGAGACTGTCCAGGTGGACTTCAGAATGTTTCTAATTATGCTATCACCAATACGATCTTCAGCCTCCAACGTGGATTCACACACATACCACCAGAGCTCTATCGGCTTTGATAGCATTTCTTAACCACGGGCCCCTTATGGACATCTGTATAGCGGCAACTTGGGCCTCAGCCCATACATTTACATAACATTATGCATTAGAATATCACACATCTGATACACTATTCTGTCTTACCGCATTATCATCTGCCATGACTTCACCTCCGAAGCCCCTTCCTTCCACCGAAGGGCGCTGCTCTGAAGTCACCTAAAGTGGAGCACCCACAGGGACACTTGTCGAAGAAGAAGAGAAAGTTACTCACCCTGTGTAGTAACTGAAGTTCTTTGAGATGGTTGTCCCTGTGGGTGCTCCACTACCGCTGGTCCTCCTCTCTACTTTGGTGTTTCTCACTAGATGCTCTGCAGCAGAGAAGGAACAGAGAGGGGGTTGGTTGCACAGCACCGGATAACTGCCTCAGGTGGTGCAATCCAACCAAGCACTGCTACCGGAACTCTCCAATTACAAGTGCAGGGGCACGTGAACACCTAAAGTAGAGTACCCACAGTGACAATTATCTCGAAGAACCTCAGATACTGCACAGGGTGAGTAACCTTCTTATTTATATCTGTAGTGAAAAATTTTTGATCTCGTGTGAAAGGCGCCTGTGAATCTCTTTAAATTCTCTCCCACAAAAATTACTTGACTACCTCTTCATTTGTCCAAGTCTAGCTTGTTCTCTTATTTCAGCTTGCCACAGGGACATCACCACTCAGTGCCATGTTGATCAATATATTGAAAGTAATTAAATTAAACTTTGTTCAGACAAAACATTTGTAATGCAACTTCAATTTTACTACAACTTCTAAATGACATTTTTAAAAATTTTGTAACAGGAAACTGAGTAGGTACTGTCATCTATAATTTCTTATTATAGTTACCAATTTGTAAGAAGCATATAAACAATGTACATGAAAAGTAGCTGTAATTTTGTATCTTATTTTCATGTAACCCTTTTTGAGGAGAGTTAAATCAATTATCCTTTGAAATGAAACAGTATAACTTACCAAACCCAAAAAACAAACCCAAAGGGAGCACAACAGTTGCTTATCAAAACAATATGCAGGGTAGCTGTACCTGTAAATCCTGCATACACCACACCACCATGGTCACTTGAGGACACCTCCTTAAGGTTTCCAATTCCAAACCATCACCTCTCTTGGAAGGAGACCCACATTTCTCTCCCTACTGAGCAGGGTTTTAAGTTTGGGCAGCTTCCTGCCTTATACTCGAATATCCCCAGCAAGCCAGTCTGCCTAAAGACAAGGTCCAATGCTTTTCTTTTTATCTAAGGGCTATGAATAGTGTGCTGTCAGCAGTTACAAGTTACCCCACAACTCTTTCTGTTGAAGCACATTTATTCTTAAAGTAAAAGCATAGGCGATATAGTGTACTTAGATTTTCAGAAAGCCTCTGACAAAGTCCCTCAACAAATTTCAGAGTAACAGCCGTGTTAGTCTGTATTCGCAAAAAGAAAAGGAGTACTTGTGGCACCTTAGAGACTAACCAATTTATTTGAGCATGAGCTTTCGTGAGCTACAGCTCACTTCATCAGATACATACCGTGGAAACTGCAGCAGACTTTATATATACACAGAGAATATGAAACAATACCTCCTCCCACCCCACTGTCCTGCTGGTAATAGCTTATCTAAAGTAATCGTCAGGTTAGGCCATTTCCAGCACAAATCCAGGTTTTCTCACCCTCCACCCCCCCACACAAATTCACTCTCCTGCTGGTGATAGCCCATCCAAAGTGACAACTCTTTACACAATGTGCATGATAATGAAGTTAGGCCATTTCCTGCACAAATCCAGGTTCTCTCACTCCCTCAACAAAGGCTCTTAAGCAAAATAACCTGTCATGGGATAGGAGGGAAGGTCCTCTCATGGATTAGTAACTGGTTAAAAGATAGGAAACAAAGGGTAGGAATAAATGGTCACTTTTCAGAATGGGGAGCGGTAAATAGTGGTGCCCTCCAGGGTTCTACTGGGACCAGTTCTATTCAACATATTCATAAATGAACTGGAAAAAGGGGTAAACAGTGAGGAGGGAAAATTTGCAGATGATACAAAACTTCTCAAGATAGTTAATTCCCAGGCAGACTGCGAAGAGCTACAAAAGGATCTCTCAGAATTGGTGACTGGGCAGCAAAATGGCAGATGAAATTCAATGTTGATAAATGCAAAGTAATGCACATTGGAAAACATCCCAACTATATATATAAAATGATGGGGTCTAAATTAGTTGTTACCCCTCAAGAAAGAGATTTTGGAGTCATTGTGGATAGTTCTCTGAAAACATCCATTCAGTGTTCAACAACAGTCAAAAAAGTGAAAAGAATGTTGGGAATCATTAAGAAAGGGATAGATAATATGACAGAAAATATCATATTGCCCCAATATAAATCCATGGTCCAACCACATCTTGAATACTGCGTGCAGATGTGGTTGCCTCATCTCAAAAAAGATGTATTGGAATTGGATAAGGTTCAGAAAAGGGCAACAAAAATGATTAGGGGTATGGAACGGCTTCCGTATGAGGAGAGATTAATAAGACTGGGACTTTTCAGCTTGGAAAAGATACAACCGGGGATATGATTGAGATCTATAAAATCATGACTGGTGTGGAGAAAGTAAATAAGGAAGTGTTATTTACTCTTTCTCATAAGACAAGAACTAGGGGTCACCAAATGAAATTAATAGGCAGCAGGTTTAAAACAAACAAAAGGAAGTATTTCTTCACACAACACACAGTCAATCTGTGGAACTCTTTGCCAGAGGATTTTGTGAAGGCCAAGACTATAACAGGGTTCAACAAGGAACTAGATAAATTCATGGAGGATAGGTCCATCAATGTCTATTAGCCAGGATGGGCAGGGATGGTGCCAATGCTCAAACCACTGAGCTATCCCTCCACCCTCCCTAGGATGCTGGGCTAGACGGACCTTTGGTCTGACCCAGTATGGCCGCTCTTACGTTCATTACAGAGAAAAAATATAAAAACCACGAAAGAACCTACAGACATGCAGAAACTTACCAGAGGTCACCCAACAATCTTATGGGGCCATTGTAGGCCAAAGTCTTTCTAGCCTTTCTGTGTGTGGGACCTTGGACAGGAGGTCCTCTCTGTTTGCTGGATGAGAAAGAAGGCCCTGAGCAGGCTTAAACACAGCCTTTTTATGCCCAAAAGCCCTTTCTTTGTCTGTTGGTCTCTGGAAAAATCCCATATATGCAAGCCTCCCCAGGGGCTGGTACCTCTTTGCAGGGGGGGGGGGTTTACAACCTGAGTGATTAATCTGAATCACCCCACACTGTTCTTAGCTCCTGGTGGAACTGTGGCAGCCCTCCTCTCCCTCCTCCTCCCCCCACATTCATATACCATTCATGCACTTAATACAATATAGTCCCCAAAGAGATTGCAAGCATTTGAAATATCTATCATACTTTCATTATGTTTCCTCCTGTGATCCTTCTTTGTAATCAGCAGATTCCCACTCCCAGACTTTCCTCCAGATGTGTGCATCTTGTACTTCTCAGTACCCTCCTGAACAATACAAGCTCATAGAAAGTCCGTCATTTCATCTAAGGAAAATGATATGCACAAATCTTGTTATCCCAAGCGATGGTTCCCAAACACCAGGTTTAGATAAAACAATAAGATAAATTTATTATGCATAAAAGTCAGGATAGAAAAGAAAAGAAGAAAAAATAAAAATGCAAGCTAATACCCAACTTAACAGGTTAAGTGAACTTAAAAGCTTAAAATCAAAAGGTTTTTCTGACCATAAGCTGTTGTAAATTTCAGAGGCCGAGTCTCTTTGCAGCCTTGGACCCCTCCCCCTTAGTTCAATGTCCTCCAGGTATTCATTGATGTTTTCAGCAAAGAGATGGGAGGAGAAAAGGTGAAGTGGAGGGCATTGTCTCACATTTTTATACCACTCTCCCCTCTTTGAGAATTACCCCAAGCTGCGATGCAGGCGACATGCAGTCTGTTGCCGACATGAGGTATGAAGCATCCCTGTGATGAAATGTACATTTCTTGTTTACACCTTCTCGCCTGCTGCTGAATGGCTGCTTTAACACCTGGCTGGGGCCAGTATGTCTTTGTTTCTGAGAAACTGGTCTTATGGGTTGTCAGGGTTCCCTCCCCACTCTGAACTTTGGGGTACAGATGTGGGGACCTGCATGAAAGACCCCCTAAGCTTGTTTCTATCAGCTTACGTTAAAAATTTCTCCAAGGCACAAATCCTTCCTTGTCCAAGTGAGCTAGACAAAGATTCAGGAAAAAGACCACTTGGAGTTCCTGTTTCCCCAAAATATCCCCCCAAGTCTCTTCACCCCCTTTCCTGGGGAGGCTTGAGAATAATATACCAACAAAATAGGTAAACAAGGTGAGCACACGCCTGACCCTTGGGTTTTTAGGACACTAAAACCCAATCAGGTTCTTAAAAGCAGAACTTTATTGTGAAGAAAAAAAGTAAAAGAAGCACCTCTGTAAAATCGGGATGGAAGGTAATTTTGAAGGTAATAAGATTTAAAACGCTGAGGATTCCTCTCTAAGCAAAACTTCAAAGTTACAAAAAACAGAAATAAACCTCCCTCTTAGCATCGGGAAAATTCACAAGCTAAAACAAAAGATAATCTAATGCATTTCCTTGCTTTACTTACAATTTTTGTAATCTAGATAATTATTTCAGGTAGGGTTTTAGGGGAGGGTTTTTTTTCTGCCTGGTGTCCCTCTCTTTGTCCTGAGAGAACACAAAACAAAAGAGAGCACAACAAAACCTCTCCCCACAGATTTGAAAGGATCTTCTTCCCTTATTGGTCCTTTTGGTCAGGTTCCAACCAGGTTATTTGAGCTTCTTAACCCCTTACAGGTAAAGGAGGGATTTTATGCTTATCTGTATGGTTATGACATGGCTATTATCCAGAATTATAGCATATTACAGTAACAGTCATATAGTAGAATTTATAAATTAATATACAATGCTGATACATGTTTTACTCAGACAATAAGGTTCAGCAGATTATAAGTTTTCAAATGATACTTCACAAGACATACTTTGTACAAAATTTATCATAGTCCTATGAAAGGGGTGAACATAGGGGTGCTGCTGCCAGTCCCTCTTTGAATCTTGTTAAATTCTTGACCCTTGGTGATATACTGTAGCAATATGTTACAGATAATAGCAGGGAATAGCAGATAACAGCTTCCAACTACAGTAGTCTGGGAATAATCAACCAATATGAGGATTACATTAGTGTTGATTCTGAAATGAAGACTAGTGCTGCGTTTTTTATAATCTATCTCTGTGCTTTTCTTTAACATAGGTTCTGGTCAATGCTGACATTTTTGGCTCATGTTATGATATTCATTATAATTGGAATTGTGATAGCTGTAAAATCCTTTCCATATGTGACTATTCGTGATTTGTTTTATATCTTAACACTCTATCTTGCATTGAACCTTATAAGGTAAGGACTACTGTTTGCCCCTATGTAGGACAACCCTCTGCCCCATCCCCCTGCCTTTTTAAAATCATGATTGCACATATGGCTTTAAAAATATTGAGGTTATCTGTTTTATGATGTTTTAAACTGCATTGCATTTTCTTTGTTAATGCAGGCACTGGCATGTCGGGGTGCTTTCAGAAATACAATTCTACGTTTATTTTAGATTTTTTTTAACACTAACAGCAATGAGTTCAGCTTCTAACAGTAATTGCTGGAATTACATTAATGCTTAGCATTTTGTGGGCTTGTAGGGTAACCTTGTTAATAGGATTCCTTTGCTAAATCATGGGCTGAGTCTGATCAGTTGCCTCATAGAGAATATTTGAACTCTTATGGCCTTGCTGTATAAGAGGCAAAGAGGAAGTTCTACAAAATTTTGAATGGCAAAATTGTGTGGTAGACAGCTTAAGTAATTCAAGCTACCATCATTCTGTGGTTGAGTCTGTTGGGACAAAATATCAGATTTTGTAGATAAAATCATATGGATTGGGAATGAACTGTCTGCTTCTATGGCTGCAGAAAGAAATCTGAAGGGGACAAACGCTATATCTTCTCAGAGTTTAGTCTGTGACTTCTGAGGAACTAGTAATGTTGGGAGCACTTTGTTCCTAAATGATGTCTTTTGCTCTGAGTAGTTCTTGGCCGGTGAAGGCCAGTGGGGAAGTACTGGGTCCATTGCTAGCAGAGAAAAGCAGCATTTCCCTTAGAACTAGGAAAGCATTCCAGCTTCTCTGAAGATAGAATCCATAGAATCATAGAATATCAGGGTTGGAAGGGACCTCAGGAGGTCATCTAGTCCAACCCCCTGCTCAAAGCAGGACCAATCCCCAATTAAATCATCCCAGCCAGGGCTTTGTCAAGCCTGACCTTAAAAACTTCTAAGGAAGGAGATTCTACCACCTCCCTAGGTAATGCATTCCAGTGTTTCACCACCCTCCTAGTGAAGAAGTTTTTCCTAATATCCAACCTAAACCTCCCACACTGCAACTTGAGACCATTACTCCTTGTCCTGTCCTCTTCTACCACGGAGAATAGTCTAGAACCATCCTCTCTGGAACCACCTCTCAGGTAGTTGAAAGCAGCTATCAAATCCCCTCTCATTCTTCTCTTCTGCAGACTAAACAATCCCAGTTCCCTCAGCCTCTCCTCATAAGTCATGTGTTCCAGACCCCTAATCATTTTTGTTGCCCTTCGCTGGACTCTCTCCAATTTTTCCACATCCTTCTTGTAGTGTGGGGCCCAAAACTGGACACAGTACTCCAAATGAGGCCTCACCAATGTCAAATAGAGGGGAACGATCACGTCCCTTGATCTGCTCGCTATGCCCCTACTTATACATCCCAAAATGCCATTGGTCTTCTTGGCAACAAGGGCACACTGCTGACTCATATCCAGCTTCTCATCCACTGTCACCCCTAGGTCCTTTTCTGCAGAACTGCTGCCTAGCCATTCGGTCCCTAGTCTGTAGCTGTGCATTGGGTTCTTCCGTCCTAAATGCAGGACCCTGCACTTATCCTTATTGAACCTCATCAGATTTCTTTTGGCCCAATCCTCCAGTTTGTCTAGGTCCCTCTGTATCCTATCCCTGCCCTCCAGCGTATCAACCACGCATCCCAGGTAGATGCTGTGGGACTTTTTGGTCAAATAAAAAAACAAAAAACTCCACCAATAGTACAACAAAACCGCTGACAATCTGGCTGACTATCAGCCAGTATCCAAATTGGACTGTCACTCAAGTTTATAGAGAAGTTTGCAGTAAGACCACTCTCATAGTACTTAAATGCCTTGGATCTACTTGACCCTTGCCAGTGTAGGTACAGACCCGGATATGGGACAGAAAATGCACTATTGTCATTGGTTGATTTTGATCTCCTGGTGGTGAATGAAGATCAAGTATCTATGCTAATATTGTTAGATCTATCAGCAATCTTTAATACCATAGTTTGTGAGGTAATATTCATTCACTTGCACACTGCATCAAAAGTGGATGCTGCTGCTTTTGGGTGGCTCTCCTTTCCTGGCTTAATGTTCCCATTGTACGGTGTGGGATCGTAGCTCCTCCCACTAAGAGCACAATTTGAAGTTCTCTAGTGTTCCATTTTATCTTCCCTCCTGTTCAACATGTGCATGGGATTGTTGGAGGGTTTGTATAAAGGTTTGGACTATAATGCTTTCAATATGCTGATGACACCCTGTTCTATGTGTCTATCTCTGAGCATTGATATTTTTGCTCATTATCTTATTATTTTATTTACACAGAGGTCTAGTTGTTATGTTGTTGAGCCCTCTTCTGAGCCGTCTTGGTTATGGATTTAACTGGCGCTGGGGAGCTGTCATTGTCTGGAGTGGAATGAGGGGAACTTTTACTTTGAATATGGCTCTTGGGATTAGCCAATCAAAAGATCCGGGTACAGCAGCAATGAAGAACATGGTAAAAAAAATAATTAAAAGGGCTATCTACCTTTTTTTCCAAAACTTGTTCATAACTTGTACTTGTACATTTTGTTGGAATAAGTGATAAAAGAACTATAAGGACATTCAGGGCCAGATTTTTCAAAGTAAGTCAGCCAAATATATTTGCATATGAGTAACTCTTGCATAAAAAAAACAGCACAAGTACATACAGATTATTTAGGTACATAAAATTAGCACATTCAAATCTATTCATGCAATTATGAGTGGCTAACTTTGAAAATCTGGTCTGACTAATTTTAATTCATAATAGAAATATGCATGTAGATGCTATTTTTTGTATTTAAAAATGCATTGCAGTTTAGTTTGTTTAAATGTTTATATATAATCTGAATTTTCACATAGTATACAACGGGTCAATATTATTTCAACAATACTTTCACTATACCTATGTAATTAACACAGAAATATTTTTACTACAGTTAGCGGTCCCTCTTAGAACGTTATGTGGACCCAGGTGCATCATGTGAGCCTTTGTGAACTAGTCCATTTTCTGCTAGGGATACTGTTATGTGGAACTCTGTTTGTTACAAGTTCTTATGGCTAAGATTAAAAAAAGAGCATGCTTGAAGTTGGGTCCTAAATCCATATTTAGGCACTCTGAAAATCAGGCCAGTTATTTAGTTATCTCTGGAGTTAGTAGCCTGACTTTAGGTATTCACTTTGAAAATGTTGTCCTATATTCCCTCCTGTGAAACTTTTCATGATTCTGGAACAGGAGCCTCCATTGTTAGATATCTCTCAATTGTCTTGTGTTTAGAACTGTGGTGGTACCAGAATTTAAGATATCAAAAATGAAAATCTCTGCCTCCAGCATTGATGGTATCATTGCTTACTCTCATGTAAGATCTGAAACTCTCTCTGTTTCTGTACCTCAGGGATCTGCTCTTCCTTTAGAGGAATTTTATTCACCTGCATCCTCAGCTCTGCATGGTAGTACAAGTCCTGCTCCAAGGATGTTTTTGCCTTCATCTAGGCAACCTCGGTGGAAATCCTTCTCACTTCAGATTTCATGCTTTATACAGGTCTTGTTCCATGGATCCCACCCTTTTATGGCACCATATGCCTTATCTTATGGGGCACAAATGTGGCCATTTGATCCTCACCTTTTTCCCATCAGCTCCTTAGCTGAATCAAGTTGCAGGGGGAAATCGTTGCTTTCTAAGAATCAAGCAGGAGAGACTCAGTTATCCTTTCAGGAACTCTTAAGAACCTGCATCACTAGGAATCTCAGAATGAGCAGCAAGGCAATGTGGAGGAATATGAGGACCAACCTACCCCTTTATCCATATCCTCAGTATCACCTGATGAGGCTGTGACACCATCAAATATGTTAACTGTAGATTACTTCAGGACCTCCTTGAAAGGATGGTGGACATACTAGACATTCGCTTGGAATTGTCTAGTAGAGAGATCATTAATTGTTTGCTTTTTTTGCATCTGATTTCCCAGGATCAATTAGCCATGCCTATTAACAAAGACATCCTTGAACTTGCTAAAAACTTGTGGTGGACTCTTGCTGCCTTGTCTTGGCCGTATCTTAGAGGGCAGATCTCAGGTACCAAGTTCCTCCAAAGGCATTTGAGTACTTTTTTTATACATCTGGTAGCTGGATTGCTGTTTTTAAAAATAGCTCATAAAAATTGAAGTTGCGTGGGCTTTCTAGGTGTTCCCCAAGAGATAAAAGACCTGAGAAGAAGGAACTTTTGGAGAGGAAAGTTTATCTGCTGTCTTGAAGTTTTGTATGGCCAATTATCATGCCTTATTAGCTAAATATGATTTTAGGCAATGGGACAATGGTTTATATATGTCTGAGAGGCTTCCTTAAGAGACCAGAGATGAGGACATCTAGGAGCCAGCAGGGAAAATGGCTGTCTAGATCTGGCACTCCTGCTCCGCTCCACTACAATTCACTGACATCTGCTATTATTCTAAGGCCACAGTTTTTGTCTCAAAGTGGTTCATCCTGCTCTTTAACATCTTAGTAGCAGATGGATCTGTTTTTGGAACACCCTTTCCTCCCCTTACTCTCCCACCACCCTCTGCCCCAAACTACAAGGAAGCAGAGGCTCTCTGACAGCCCTATGCAGGGCAGCATGACGCCAATTACAGAGGAGATCCCTCTGCCTGGACCCTGGATCAAGTCTATAAAATTCTAAAGCAGATATCTGAAGAGCAGATTCTGCTTAGCAAAATGTCAGAGGATATCTCTGAAATTAAAGCCACGACTGAAGCACACCAGGTCAGTTTGCAGGGGCTATCCCTCTAGGACTGGGGGGGCTGAGAATCACCAGAGTTAAAGGGAGCCAAAGAAGTTCCCACCTCAGTGCCGTATCTCCCATATCTGCCATCTTGCCAAAATGTAAATCAAGGCAGAACCATCAAACTCTCGAAGACTGAAATGAGCACATCCCACTGATCAGGAAGTCAGACCAGTCTTGGTGCCATAGGGACAGTATCTATATTGTATCCTGTCACTGTGGCACCAGGGTTGATTGATTTGCCTAACAAACTGTGCAAACAGGGGTAGGACAGCTATCAATCCAATCTCCTGACTCCATTTCTAATAATGGTTAGGGAGTTTTGTTTTTGTTTTGTGATTGTGTGCTGCATCCACTTGTACGTGCAGCTTACATGAAATGTTGCTTCAGATCATTTTGAATTTCTTGCTAGAAGTTTTCCAGGAAAGTTAACACCCTACAAATCCATGCTTCAGATGTATCTGATATCTGTGGACCTATCACCAGGAAAGAAATATGTTCTCAGATGTATTTGAAATATTTGTTTTGCGCTTCAAATTTTAAATGGCACTTGCACTGACCAATGCACTTTCAGTGGGATTTGTCCTTTGTTTTACAAGTTTAATGGGCTCTCTTCTGATACACTGGGAAAATAAAAAATTTAATTGCTTTCTCTAAAGGTGGCATTTGTAGAGACATTAATTTCCATTCTGAGGGTTAAAGAACATAGCTTCTTAGTTATCTGTCCATCTCTTCAGTTCTTTCAAGATAGGGATGACCACCATGGAGACACGTGGACTTAGTGGGTCAGGATTTCACCCAGGATCTCAATGGGTCATAGTCACTTTTCGGACCCAGACATGTTTATGTCTGGAGTGAATCCTGAGTTCCACATGAATCAAACCATTGTTTGCTTTGCTTTGTACCTGGACTTTGACTTCTCCCAGCAAAAAAATATTCCTTGTGTGTGAAAAGGACTTTAAAGTTTTCTCTCTCCTGTATTCAAAGTTTTAATAAGGTAAAACAGTTTTTTTGTTGGTTCAAGGGTGACAATGAAAAAAAGCAGCCACCAAGATACTGGTTAGGACATGCTAAGTCCTTGAGCCTCAAGTTCATGTAGTGCCACTCTTCTATACCTTGGAGGGTTAAAGGCATCTGCATAGTTGCTATTTGGCTATCTACAGATTGCAATATGTCACTACCAGCTAGATTTCTCCTCCTCAGAAAACATTTCTGTTGGCCAGAATGTGCTTACATGTACTATGTAAAGTAAGCTACAAGTAACATTTTAAGGTAATCACTGATGGCCTGTTTACTACATCTATCATATGTTCATTCTCTCTATTAGTAAGATGGGAGAAGAGGGATGTGTAACAAAGGCAAATTACTTGTTTGTAATTCCTTTTGTTGTAGTTTTATCCCCTCCTACACCTCCTTGGTCCTCGGTGCTACTTGAGAGTGGGGGTGGGTTTTTTTTCCCTTTGGGGGGTGGGGATGAGGGAGTTAATTTGGTTTTGGGTTTTTTTGAACTACCTGATTGTTCCTTGTCTTTTGCTCTTGAATAGTCTTACTGGAAGGAAATGGATGCACTGGTGTTTTTATATACCAATCTTACAATCTTGTTTTCTGCTAGTGGGGTTATAATGTTATCTCTTCATACTTTCTTCCTCTTGGCAGAATGGGAAAAAAAGAACAGTACAAAAGAAAGGTAGTATGGTCAAGTGGTTAGTGCACTACCCTAGGGCTTGGGAGATCTGGATTTGAGTCCCTGCTCCACCACAGACTTCCTCTGTAACTTTGAACAAGTCCCTCAGGGCAACGGGGATGATAATAATTCCTTAATTCATGGGGTGTTGTAAGGATAAATACATTAAGGAGTGAAGTGCTTTGAGATATACTAATGAAAAGCATTATTAAATACTCAATATTTTTTAAATATTTTATTATAAAAAGGAATTACTTTTAACTTAATTTTCCTTATTTGGACATTCTGTTAGCTGTGAAGAGCATATGATTAAATTTAGCAAAATTATAAATAAAACCATCCACAATTTGAAGATATACAGTTGTGTTGCACTGTTGAAGATGATGTCAGCAAAGGCATCGTTTATGGAAAATATGTAGAGTACCTCACTGTTCGAAATAATTTGCATTTTACTTTGTACTGCTGATGATAACACTGATTTGAAGTGGTGACATGCTGTCTTTGTTTTTCTGTTTTAGATATTACTGCATGCAGGAACAGCATCAGTAATGACTTTGATGATTAATTCTACCACGGTGAAAAAGCTGGTTACAACATTGGGTAAAACACACCCATTCATATTGGGGAGGGAAGGAAAATATTAAAAATAACATCTTTGATATTCAGTTAATTTATAAAATCTGCTTTGTTCAGTTCTGGCCTATTTGGTGGATATTAGATTGAGTGCACTAGTGTAATTTTATTACTTTTTACAGTGCATTCTGCATGGATATATTAATTGGACAATTAACACAAAATAGTAAAATATATAAAAATCACAAAACAAGGCATGATATAAGAGTTATCAAAATTGAGTTCACTATAACTCCAGTACTGCTTTTGCAGCAATACCCCTTTGTACAGACATTTAAAATTAATTTATCTAAGAACTAATTGATTTATCAAGATCTTGTTTAAATAAGATAAAACAGAGCCTCAAATCAATGTTTTTAAGGTTTGATATATTTAATGAACTCTCTTTAACAAAATTTTGTACATATCTGCATTCCTAGTTCTGTCCAGGAGTGAAAATACTCAAAATTATTTAATGATAAATTGTTTGTCAAAGATTTCCCTGTCACATAACAGAATTCCTGGCAGATAATGTGTCCACTTACTAAAGAGGTAGAAGACTACAAACAAAATAAACAAGCAAAACAACCTATCAGACACATGTGATTATAAAATCACCAGTACAGCAGATTCTGGTTTAGCCCAGAAACTTCCACAGTTAAAAATCTGTAGTCCTCCAACCTAAATGGGCAGCAGGATTGGAAGTTGGATGTGGACATAAGGAAAACTACGGTACAGTACACACATTGTCCAGGAAGTAATTCTCTCTTGTATATCTCCTCTTCACCATTCTACAGTAGAATTTTGAAAAGAGAGCAGATATATTGAGTAATATACATTTGAGAAGGAAGACTTATTTTACAAAGGAGGCTATAGCCATTTGTATTTAAAGGCTGCTTTTGAAAATGCAGTCAAGT
Source organism: Eretmochelys imbricata (assembly GCF_965152235.1). Taxonomy (NCBI): domain Eukaryota; kingdom Metazoa; phylum Chordata; order Testudines; family Cheloniidae; genus Eretmochelys; species Eretmochelys imbricata. The sequence goes on from NC_135577.1 coordinate 20,380,553, forward strand.
CCCTGCTTTTAGTGGCTAGTGAAGATGATGGGCGGTCATGAAAAACAGTGTGACCAACTTAAGAGCCACAGCGCATATTGATCTATGAAGAGTAAAATTAGCCTTCTCTTTTTTGATAATCACTGAGGGAAGCTATTGCTTACATGGGAAGAGTTAATTAAAAACATATTTTTACAGTTTTCTATACAGCAAAAATTATGACAAAGCAACCACTGTGTATTGAGTACTGATAATGTGCTTAATCATAAAATCATAGGACTGGAAGGGACCTCGAGGGGTCATCTAGTGCAGTCCCCTGCATTCATGGCAGGACTAAGTATTAATGCTGTATAAACATCTGAGATATATGCGTGGTATATCCTGACTTTAGTAAGGCTTTTGATCCAGTCTCACATGACATTCTTATAAGTAAACTAGGGGAATATGGTACTGCTGAAATTACTGTAAGATGGGTGCACAATTGGTTGAAAAACTGTACTCGAGTAAAGTTATCAATGGTTTGCTGACAAATTAGGAGGACGTATCTGGTAAGTTCCCACAGGGTTCTGTCCTGGATCCAGTACTGTTCAATATTTTCATTAACAACTTGGTTGATGGAGGAGATCACACTTTTTAAATTTGTGTAGGACACCAAGCTGGGAGGGGTTGCAAGCTCTTTGGAAGACAGGATTTTGGAAGACAGGATTAGAATTCAAAATGATAATGATATACTGGAAAATTGATGTGAAATCAATAAAATGAAATTCAGTAAAGATAAGTACAGAGTACTATACCTAGCAAGGAAAAATTAAGTACACAAATACAAAATGGGAAATAACTGACAGGGCAGCAGTACCTACAAGAGGATAGAGATTAATTGTTCTCCATGTCCACCAAGGATAGGACAAGTAGTAATCAGATTAATCTGAAGCAAGGGAAATTCAGGTTGGATGTTAGGAAAAACATTCAAACTATAAGGATAGCTAAGCACTGGAACAGGTTACCTACGGAGGATGTAGACTTCCAATCATTGAAGGTTTTAAATAATAGGTTAGATAAACATTTGTCAGGCATTGTCACCATATACTTAATCTTGCCTCAGTGTGTCAGGGCAAGGAGATTGACTAAATGACCTCTTAAGATCACTTCCAATCCCTGATTTGAGTCTAGATCAGGTAGTCGCTAAACAGTTGATTCATAAATAATGTAGCAATTGGTGGTAGAAGCTTCATGTTGATAAATTTTGTAATGATTATTGTTGAAAGCCTTTGCAGAAGTATTTTAGGGAGTTAGTTTCATGCACAAGAAGAGGGAGAGAAGTCCAACAGTTGTATTGAAGAAAGCATCGAGGTGCAATAGGGAGAAGCCTGGATTTGAGCTTTTCTACACTTGAAATTTGTTGCAGGTTAACTTGAGTTATTTCACGTAATTAAACCTACTTTGGAAGCAGGTTTGCTGAGTTGTGGGATGAGTTTATCTGCAAAGAAGTGTGTGTGAATGCATCCCCATCCCAAGCAACTGTTATGATCTTATAAGTCCTCCTACTGGTATCCCACAGAGGTATTCCAGCTACCTGGATCAGCCTTTCTGTTTACTTGTGTGCCCTCTGTTGTTCCAGGGTCATCCTGACTGGATGTCACCTCTCTTTTTAAGTGCTGGTGCACATCCAGGTGCTGTCCTTTGCATTTCCAGCTCATGGAATTCACATACTTGTGTCATACTCCTGATTATTAAGCAGTCATGCCTCATGTGTCAGTATAGTCCTATGCTGAGGGGCCAGGACTTAATTGCCCTTTAGGGAGAGGAGCATGTACAGACCACTCTGAATTCTAGCCACTGCAATGCACAAATATACAAGCAGCTATCCAAACAAATGGAGCAGGTCACCACCAGGATCCAAGCACGTGCTGCATTAAGGGAAGGTACTCCAACTGGATTATAAGTAGGGCTCAAGTCATGCCAGAATGCCCCAGAACACCATTCCAGCATGCCAGAAATGTCTTCCGGTACTGTTACTTATGACTGATAGCACTGGAAGTGGATTCCAGCCCTTCTTTTTTTAGGACTCCAGCACTTGTTATAAGACTGTGAAGGACAATAATAGGACCTCTGGGAGAGCTTGTAGCTTCTACAATGAGTGAACCATATATTTGTGAGAGATCCCACCAAACAATCACTGCATTGTATAGACACCCCTGAGGACACCCCCACTGATGTCAAACAGGATGCAGACCAGGAGATTGTTAATGAAGTACTGGATATTGACTCAGTGGACCAAGAGACAGATGCTGCTCCAGAGACCAAGGAGCTGTCCAAGATACAGCTAGAGGTTGCACTTGGATCACCAGCAGAAACCCAACCTGTGGAGGGTACAACTTCCAGTAAGTATTGTATGATATATTATATTACAACTTTATGAGGGGATTTAAACAACTTAGTTCCAGGTGTCATCAGGGTGCTGCCAGATGTTGGTCTACCCTCTGTCTGCCTCCTGGGTTTTTAACCCCTCTTCTCTACAAATTACTCAAAATAGTGGCCATGCGGGAGGGTGTACAAACTCTTCACTGCCCCCGCCCTTTTAAAAAAGTAAACACACAACCATCACTTAAGCTTATTGTGTACTGCTCCACACACTCCTATCATGGCTTATTGTTCTCTCTCTCTTTCCCAGTCATTCCTCCCCAATCAAGCCTCTGCCTCCCCAGCCAAGATGGTGGCACTGCATGTGTTAACAAGGAGATAGTTTGAAGAAAAGGCACTTTTATAGTGTTGGCAGATACAGGAAAGGAAAAAGCAATAAAACTATTTCTCTGGTTCAGGGCTTTATTAATACCCTTAGCTTTAAGCCATTGTGCAGTATTGTAAAATAAATCAGCTGTCACACTACACAAACATTTCTAAGAATGAAGACTATGGGTTACTGCAGAATTCCATTTCTCTTGCAGAGCACTTTACGCTGATCTGATGATGTTAAAAATGAGAATTAAACCACAGATGATGCTCTAATTTGGTATGGAGATTGCATGACTATGCAGCTCTTAGCACTGTCAAACTGAATAACTGGCTAAATAGGTGATTTATAAGGGTCAAGGGTGTGTGTGTGGGGGGGAAGTTTTGTGGAACATTGCAGCAGATATTGTGGAGAGAGGGGGGTTGTATGATTCTGATGGCCTCCTTCTCAGCATTATGGTACCAATCTCCTGTGTGATAGGAGTAGTTAGGATTGTCAAGGAGGGCTTTATACTAACCATAGAAGGAGAGAGTGATAATGGGGCAATCATGACACAAACAACCAAATAAGAAAAACAACCTCAAGGCATCATGCATATTAACATATCCAAGCATGTAAGGAACAGATTTTTAATTGTTTATGTGCTAATGCTTGGTGTCTATACAATAAACAAGAAGAATTGAATACTCATGAGAAAAAATATGACATTTTTGTTATTACTGAAACTTGTTGGGATGGATCTTATAACGGGAACATTAAAATTCGTAATTACAACCTGTTCTGTAAGGAGAGAATGGGAAAAATGGAATGGCACTCAACATAAGACACTATTACCTGTTAGAGTCATAGATGATTCAGAATAATAGGACCTTGAGTGCTTATGTATTAAAGTTCTAACTAGTAAAACTAAAGTTGGGGTACTGGTGGGTATCCCTTACAGATCACTTAATCTTACTAGATAACAGGACAAACTCCTCCTTAAACATCTGTTTGTAATGTGTAGAAGGAAAAATTGTTCTTTGAGGGCTTGCACATGTTTATTCCAATGTAGGTGTGTGCACGCCCTGAGCAGAGTCACCAGAAATTTTTCCCTTAATGGTATCTGTTGGGTTGGCTCTAGTGCCCTCTGGTGCCATGTACTCATATTGCCAAGATAAAGGGCCCTGCCAACCCCACGCCCCCTCAGTGTCTTTTTACTGCCTGTGACAGGGCGTTGGAACTGTTCTCTTTGCTTCGGCAAGCTTTTCCCAGTGTTTTTTTCACTCTTTTTACAGTGTATATAGTTGATTTGGTTGTATGTTTTTTGGGTTTTTTTAAGTTTTAGTTAGTAAATGTTTGGAGTTTTCTCCATCAGTTAGTGAAGTAGGTTCGTTTCTCAATGCCACGGCATGCCTCTGTCACTGGGTTTCAAGGCCTGTGGCAAGCCAGTGTCCTTGAGTGACCCGAACTCAAGTTGTCTCAAGGCCTTGGGAGAGACTCACATAAGAGATCGCTGCCAGCTCTGCAAGAACTTCAAATCTCACACAAAAAAGGACCAAGAGGCAAGACTGAAGGTCATTCTTATGGAAGCAGCGCTAAGACCCACTTTGGAACTGAGTTGCTCTGACTCAGCACCGAGTACCTCGGCATTGGTGCAGAGTGCTCCTCCCGCCGTGTGAGTCTCTTTGCACCATTCCCCATTCCTGGTACCCAAGAAGAAGCACAAGATGCAGCTGTCTGAGAGGGGTCATTCCACAGTGCTGAAGATGACCAGGCATGGGGACTGGGACAGAGTGAGACCTAAGTCAGGCTACACCTCAAACTCAGGACTGCAACAGCTGGTACCAGTGATCCAGGAGGCCCTCCAGAGGTACTGTCTTTGGGCATACAGCACGGGACTCTTTCTCTTCAGAGATGGAAGGGGGGTTCTCCTCTCACCCTCGGAGCCACCTGCGCTACTCTCTGAGGCACTCCTACCCTGACATGACCCAAGCCCAGGGTTCCCTCTTGTGCTCCTACTCAGTGGTCTCTGAGAGCAGAGTGCCACCACTGGCTAGACGATCCGGAGTCTCTACTTCAGGTGGGAGCAGTGAAAGAGATTTCACAAATCTGGAGATGAGAGGGGTTCTACTCCCTTTACTTCCTAATTCTGAAAGCCCAAGGTGGTCTCAGGCCTATTCTAGACCTGCAGTGTCTCAAGAACTTAAAGTTCTGCATGGTCTCCCTGACTTCCATCATTCCCTCTCTGGATCCTGGGGACTAGTATACCACCCTCAATTTAAAGGACAACTATTTCCACATATCGATTTTCTGAGGACACAGAAGGTCTTGAACCATACACACTACCAGTTCGCGGTACTTCCGTTTGGCCTGTCGGCTGCTCCGCGGGTCTTCACCAAATGTATAGCGGTAGTGGTGGCCTTATGGTGGGTAGTACAGGTCTTCCCATGTTTTGACGACTGGGTAGTCCAAAGGCCAGTCCAGGGTTCAAGTGGGGTCCAACTTCCACCTCATTCAGTTGATTTTCCAGGCCTTAGGCCTACTAATAAACATCCAGAAGTCTACCCTCGTCCCAGTACAGAGGATAGAGTTCATCAGACCAGTACTTGTCTCCACTCAGGCCAGAGCCTTTCTCCTAGGAGGCCAGTTTGAGGCGATCATGGCCCTGGTAAGGTCCCTCAAGATCCACCCAGTTTCAACAGCACAGAGCTGTCTAAGACTCCTGGGCCTCCTAGAGTCTTGCACTTATGTGGTGAAACATGCGAGACTGCACCTAGACCCCTCCAGGCATAGCTGGTCATGCTCTTAGGGTCACACTCGCCTGTTGCCAGTACCACCTGATTCCACAGTACCCTTGTGTATGGTGAGGCAAACGATCATTCCTCCTCTATATGTTCCTCCATTAGACTATGTAGATTAGGGCTTTCAGACTCTCAGATTTCTGTTCAGGGCTTTTATGATTACCCTACCCTAGACTACGATCTCCTGAATGTGTTCCTTCAAGGGATACTTCAAGACTTGGGTGACCTTGACCTGCTCAACACCCTTCTTGGTATGATTAATTCTGGTTCCTTTCTCCCCACCCCTGGTCATATTGGGACCCTTGGGCTGTTCACCACCAACAGTTGTCTAAGGTACCCAGTGCTTACAGGGAACTCCAGAGTCAACATTCTCCATTCCCCCACAGCACTCTGCACCTCAGAACAAGATGTTGGAGAAGCAAGAAAGGAGAGCAGATGAAGAGGCAACCCCGCAGACAAATAGTTCCTCCTCTTCCCTAAATCAGAGGTTCTTGAACTGGGAGGTGGATGGGCTCCCTTGGAGGGGTGCAGAATGTATTGGGAGGGGGGGCATGAAGTTTTAGGGGGAAAAATTTACTGCACACATTTTACCCACATCAATGAATAACTAGCAAAGCTGATTCCTCCAGACATATCAGGTCCTCAGATGGCACTGTGCATTTTGATGGATTTCTGTTAAGCTTGCATAGTATTATACAAAGTTGTTTCCATCTGTACATTAATCCGTTTGCTTTGCTGCAGTGTGGTGGGGCGTAAACAACTACAGATACAAAGAAGGGGGGGCACAATCAAATAAGTTTGAGAACTGCTACCCTGAATGAAGCTGTTATGCCACCTCCAGTTGCGGTAAATGCCTTTAGACAGTTTCAGCATTAAATGAAAAAGGTGGCAGACACTCTTTATATCCCATTAGAAGAAGTCCAAGAGACTCAGCACAAGTTGCTGGATGTTTTTCAAAGACCATCTGCAGCACAGGGTACCCTTCCTGTAAGCAAAACATCGTTAGAACCTGCCAAGACAAATTCTCAGACCCCTGCCACTGCTTCCAGCAGCTAAAAGGGCAGACAAAAAAAAATACATTCTAGCTACAAGTTCAAAATTTTTATTTTCTCATCTTGTCCCTAACTCTTTAGGTGTTGATGTTGTAAATGAATACAACAAGTAGCACCATATAAGCATATCCCATATGATAAAGACCAAAAGCATATAGATCTCTTCAGGGCCTTCCTTAGGATTTATGAGGCCCTATGCAGTATTATTAAACTGGTGCCTCTATGCTCCACTGAAGGTGGTCCCCAGCCAACACCACTGACCACCAGTGTGTTGAGGGGGCACAGCCACCATCCCCGCCTGCGGACCCCCAGAACTCCCCCTGCCATTGCTGACGCACACCAAGCTTTGTACGCAGCAGACACTGCGGCAGTGGCTCAAGGCAGGCTTTGCACTGTCAGATGGGGGCTGCACCTTGCCAGAGCCCACAACCCTCTTGCAGCCCTTAGCCACTCCTGGCTCACCACGAGCATTTTGACAGGAAGTACAAAGCAGTAAAGCAGTAATACGTGTGTGTGTGTGTAAGAGAGAGAGAAAGAGAACCCATGCGTGTGAGAGAGACTGAGAAAAAGCCAGTGTGTGTGTGACTGTGTGTTGGGGGACTGTGTGACAGAGTGTGTGTTGGGGAGTGAAAGACTGTGTGTGTGGCAATCTGTATTGGGAGACTGTGACTCGTGAGAGGCAGAGTATATGTGCGTGTGAGAGCCTGTGTGTGTGTTAGGGAAGTGTGAGAGACATTGAGTGCACTGTCACTTTAAGCCTCCCCACCCCCCTGCTCGGCCTGCCTACTCCCACCCCCCTCAGCTGACTCACATGGAAGTTTCGCTCCTCCTGTCCTGGCCCGGCCCCTGCCTGAGACTGAGCGATGCAGCCCGGCAGGGTCCAGGGAGGGACTCTGCTCTGGGTGGCGGCAGGCCAGTCCGCCATGCCCCCAGTGACCAGCCGTGTCGCTCTGGGCTCCTTGGTGCTGGGGCGGCAGAGCGGGAAGCTGGAGCCCTCAGCCACCTAGCTGAGGAGCGAGGGAGGGAGTGGGTGGGGTTGGGGTTGGGATTGGGGAGAAGCCCACTGGTCCAGCGCCCGGGGGGGGGGGGGGGGGGGATGGCAGAGAAGAGAGGATTCAAGCCACAGCCAGTGGGGGGAATGGTGTCCCAAATTTTCGGGTGCCCTATACAACTGCATGTGCTGCGTATGCCTAAGGACGGCCCTGGATCTCTTTGATCATAAGTTACTCATCTGCCACCCTGCATTTGGAATTGCTAATTAACAGGCAATTCTGGCAAAATATAATCACATTAACTGTTCAAAATTTAATTCCTTTATTGCACACCTCTCACAAGGGCAGAAGAAACAATTTCATGCCTTTATCATAGAGGAACAGCTTGTTGCAAGGACAACTTTGCAAGCTTCTCTCAATGCCACTGACACAGCAGACCCTTCCATCTCCACAGCTGTAGTCATGCATAGAGCCTCATGGCTACAGTCCTCAGGATTTCCATGTGAAGTCTAGAACACTACAGAAGACCTATTCTTGATGGTCTTAAATTATACAATGAATCCACCAATGATTCCTTGCATTTGCTGAAGGACTCTAGGTTCAACCAGTACTCCTTGAGCATATATATACCTGCAAATAGGCAAATAGGAGATTTAGTCTCAGACAGCTCAGAGATCCCACCCATCCCAGTTTCCTGCCTACCATGCGGTATTGAGTCACCTAAAAAGAAACCCAGAATACAGAGGGGAAAGTTCTCAACCATTGCACCTTGATCAACACAGCAGCCATCATCTGCAAACCATTTGTTTTGATGCCTCAGTCCAGACCACACGCCTACAATCTGGATCTAATGTTGTACCACCCTGCCCTCCTCCATCCTCATACCTTTCTGGGTTCTTCTCTCATTTCCACAGCATATGGGAGCAGATTATCACCAACTGATGGGTCTTGGAGGATATGACCTTGGGCTACTCCGTCACCTTTTCACTCCATATCTCCCTCTCACCCTCCTTCCCCATGCTTTTTGAGGGCCCCATCTTTTGAGCCTCTCCTGAGGCAAGAGTTCTTCCCCTCCTCCACTTGAGAGCCATGGAACCACTTCCCACCAAGTACAGAGGAAGCAGATTTTACTATAAGTACTTTGTTTCCCAAAAAGAAGGGTGGGGGGAAGGCCAATTCTAGTTCTCATGGTACTGAATACCTTTGTCAAAGAACCAAAATTTAAGATGGTAGCTCTCACAAGTATTATTCAATCCCTGGATCTGGGAGACTATTTCATGACCCTCATCTTCAAGGTGCATACTTTCATGTCATGATACGTCCCTCTCACAAGAGGCTCCCTTGCTTTGTCATATTTTAGGACAGCAATCAGTATTGAGTTAGTGAGTTAGTGAGTTAACCATCAGTTAGTGGGGGCGCGCCAGGAGCAGTGAATGAGAAGGCGTGCTGCTGGAGGAGTGAAGAGTTCAAGCGTGATCAGGCTTCAGGAGGAAGATCCTGCAGTGAATATAAAGAAGGAGCTGGGGGAAGGCCATGGGGAAGTAGCCCAGGGAGTTGTAGCTGTCACAGGGATCATTGTAGACAGCTGCTATGTGCAGGGCCCTGGGCTGGAACCGGTGTAGAGGGTGGGCCCGGGTTCCCGCCCAACTCCTGATCAGACACAGGAGGAGTTGATCTGGTGTGTGAGAGAAACACAAGAAGGGAAGGTCTAAATTGGAAAGGGATCTGGCCTGTCCCCGACCCACTAGGTGGGACACAGAGACTGTGGGGATTGTTCTCTGTTTTCCCCCATGCTGGCCAGTGATGAGGTTAGCTGAATGGATGGCAGGTTTGAGCCACTAGCAAAAGTGGCCAAACTGAGGGCTGCCGTGAATCTCTGAGGCAAGCAAATCTGCCTATAAGTGCAGGACTGAGCAAGACAGAGGAGGAACTTTGTCACAGATGGATTAAAAACTAGTTTAGTGACAGATCTCAAAATGATATCAATGAGCAGGTTTGCTTCAAATGAGGTTGCCTAGAGATTGGTTCTTGGTTGAATGCTATTTAATATTTTTGTGAGCAATCTAGATGATATAAAATCTTTGCTGGTAAATTTATGTAGATGTAACAAAGATTGGTGAGATTGTAAATAATGAGAACAGGTTACTGTTAAAGAATTATCTGAATCACCTTGTTAAATGGTCACAACCGAACAAAATACATTTTAATACATCTGGGAACCAAGAATGCATATTGTACCTAGAGGATGGGACACTTTGTCTAGGAATGAGGTGACTAAGAGAAGGATTTAGAGATCATTGTAGATAATTACCTGAACATGAGCTCTCAGTGTAAAGTTGTGGTAAAAAGCTAATGCAATCCTTGATTATATAAAGGGAGTATCAGGTAGAAGAGGTGAAGTGATCTTTTCTCTGTACAGAACATTGGTAAGACCACTACTAGAAAACTATGTCCACTTCTGGTATCCACTTCAAGAAGGATATGGAAATAGGGAAGAATGTTCAAAGGAGGGCCACAAAAAAGATCAAGGCGATGGCAAACAAGCCTTACAATGTAAGGCTTAAAGGGCTCAACTCATTGACCTTATTAGAGAATTGGTTGAGAGGTGACTTTATCACTGGGTATAGATAGTTACACAGGAAAAGATATCTGATGGAGAAGGGCTTTTCAATCTGACAGAGGCTGACAAAGGCACAGCAAATTCTTCCAGTGATTGCATGTTCTACTTTGGCTATATGTTCACCCAGTGCACCACAGTTGGAAGTTTTTCCCTTAGCAGTACCATTGGGGCAGTGCATGTTCCCTCTGCTGCCTTGTGCTGCTTCATGATCGAATAGAGGACAGAGCCACCCCAGATCCTTCTCAGTTCCTTCTTACTGCCTCTAATTGGTAGTTGGAGTGCTTTGTCTTGCTTCTGCAAGTTTCTCCCCTTATTGGGAATATTTTTTCTTTTTCTGTAAACTAGTCAGTGGTTAGTTAGCAGTTTAATATAGGTTTTCTTTGTTATTTCTTTTTGCAGTTTTGATTTCCTCTTATCTATAGAGTGCTGATGCCCCGTACTGGGGTATGCCTCAGTCTCCTGGGTTTAAGCTTTGTGCCTGCTGAAAGAAAGCTATGCCATTGAGTAACCATGATTCCACCTGCCTAAATTGCCTCAGTGAAGATCACATTCGAGACCACTGCCAGACTTGCAAGGGTTTCAGGCCCTGGATAAAAGAGGACAAAGAGGTGAGACTGCACCATATCCTCATGGAAGCCACCGTGCAGCTGCCTGCTGAACCTTCCCACTCGGGGTGCGCACTGAATACTTTGGAATTGGTGAAGAGTGCTGTTGTGGACATTACTTCATAATGTTGGCTCTGATCCCCTTTCCCAATGCCAGAAAGAAGCACAAGCGGTCAGAATCATTCAAGGACATGAGACTAATCTCCCCTATATATTTGAGGTCTCCAGTACTGTTCATCAGTAAGCACTCAGGAGGACAGGGTAGGGCATTCTCGGGAAAGAGATCTTCCCCAGAACTGATATTTTTGAATCAAGGGTCATTAACTCTGGCATCAATGCCTGGGGTATTGAGATCAAACTCCATTACAGTACCAACTATTTCTGTGTAACATCATCAGCACCAGGAAAATACCTCTGTACCAACAATACCGGGAGCCTATGCAGCAGCATGAGACCAACTTTGCCTCTCAGTGCAGACTCCTGATGGTACAGGAGACAGTTTGGCTGGTACTGGTGGCTCCTCAGGCCCTGGTTACACACTTAGTTTAGGTTTATAATCAGCCTTCAGTATTGTAGGGAGCTAAAGTGTCAAGTGTTCAGTGTTTCCTTGACCAGTGCAGTCCAGTACTGGTATTTCCAGAGTGATGACCTCAGACCTCGGCACCACCTGACACAGCACCACTGTCATTGTGCAACTCCGAGTCTTCTTTGGAGTCTGAGGTAGGCTCTTGTCCTGAGATAGATGACTACTTTCTCCTTCATGAAGGGAGTTTTGTTACTGGTACCCAACAGATTTTCAGAGACAGCTACCCTTGGAGAAGTTGTGGCTGGGGTTCTATGCTTTACCCATGGCACTACTGGAACCCATGGGGCATGCCTCCCACTTTCAGATCCTCCTTGGTTCCTCAGCCTTTCAGATGTCCTAGCAGATGATTTACTAGCTCACATGAGGGGGTCCAAGAGGTTATCGTCAGTACCAAGCAAAACTCTAAAGGCCTGTAAAGCTTTGGAACCTCCATCTACTACACTGCAGGAGGCTCAACCTCAACTTCCTTTGCACTCATCATCCTCATTGCCTGATGAAATTGTAGCTGCTTGGGATTTCTCGCTTGTGCAAGATGACTGCTTGGCTTACCAAGGTCTTTTAAAGAACGTAACTACCTTTCTTGATATTCCTGTTGAAGAGGTCCAGGAGAGTTCTTACAGACTCATGGACATTCTGGGTTTGGCAGTGCCTTTTGGAGTGGCTATACCTATTAGTGATGCCACACTAGAGTATACAAACTACTTGTGGTAAACACTATCTTCTCTGGCTCCAAAAGCTAAAAGAACCAAGAGAAGGCATCATGTTCCTTCTCAAGGCTATGAACATTTTTATAACCATCCTTTGCCGGGTTCCTTCGTTGTCTTGGTGGTGAATTAAAGAGCACTTCAGGGTGCTGCTTCGAGTACCAATCTCCTGGATACTGGAGTTCCCTTTGCCCCTCCCTTTCCCACATTGACTCTGTTTATGAATGCTGCTTTTCTAGCTTGGGGAGCTCAGTTAACAAACCTACAAACTCAAGGTTTGTGGTCTTATCATTATATGACTCTCCATATATATGTGTGGGAGTTGCAGGCTATTCATCTGTTCATTGCCTATTGGGCTTTTCACCCTCACAGCAAGTTAGAGACACTGAGTCGCTATAGTGTGTCTGGTGAAGATGTGCTTTGCTGACAGGAGAGCACTCTCCCGTCAGCATAATTACGCTATCTCAACAAGAGGTAGAAGCTATGTTGGCGAGAGAGCATCTCCCACCAACTTAGTGCTGGACAGCCCTTAGGTTAATATAACTTGCATCACTCAGCAGGGTGTCTTTTTCACACCTCTGAGTGACGTAAGTTACATCGACATTAGCAGTAGTGTAGACAAGCCCTTTACAGGTCCTCGTGAGCAACACTGAGGCAATGTTCTATATGAACAGGCAAAGAGAGGACAGATCAGACAGAGTCTATCAAGAGGCGATATGTCTTTGGGAGGTTTGTATCACCAATACAATTCATTTTAAAGCCTCCTATCATCCTGGTGTTTAGAATAGCTTGGCGGACCTCCTGAACAGATTGTTTGTCAGAGATCATGAATGGTCTCTGAGTCTGGATAGTGTGAGATTAATTTTTCAACCCTGGATGCGGGGGTCCCTCACATAGACCTGTTTACTACTTGTCTCTACAAGAAGTGACATCTTTTTTTTGTTCTAGAGCAGGTCACAGTAAGGGATCTTTGGACTCTTTCCTACTGTCTTGGAAAAACAAACTGCTGTATATCTATCCTTCCATTACACTCCTTCGAATGGCATTTCTCAAGCTCAAGCAGGATAATGCAAGCATGATACTCATGGCACTTGCTTGGCCTCACCACCGTCTGCTGAGCCTTTCGGCCAGGTCTCCTTTGACACTACCTCCAGATCTTGACCTGATCTCCCACAGGACCGTGGCTGCCTGCTACGTCCCACCACATCTGCTTTCCATCTTATGGCCTTGATGTTCCCTGGTTAAAACCTCAGGAGGCCAAATGTTCAGGAACGGTGCAAAACATTCTCCTGAATAGCAGAAAGCTACTCAATACACTTACCTGTTGAAATGGTAATGATTCTCCTTATGGTCAAAGCAGAAAAGGGTTTTGCCAGTGCTTGCCCCGTCAGTCAGATTCCTAAGGGTCAGTAGCTTATATATCTATGTTGTGGATCCCATTCCTCCCTGGAACTTAAATCTGGTGCTGTCAAGGTTGATAGTCACCAGTTCAAAGGGTAGACCCATCTTTTCTTTCCTGCATTTCTCTATGAAAGTAGCATTTTGGTAGTTGTTACTCCCACAAGAAGGGTGGCAGAGTTACACAGTCTTTTACAAGGACAAGGTATACTTATGTCCACATCCGAAATTCCTGACTAAACTAGTAATGGACTTCCACCTCAGTCAAGCCCATTGTGATGTTGCATTATATATATTTATGGAAATATGCTTATGAGTGTAAATATGACATAACTGGAATATGCTTTGTGCTAGATATGCCATGTAACATATCTTTGCAAAGTTTATGATCTACTGAATATATTCATCCTATTTGTAGGCATGTATCATTTTTATATCTGAAGTTATGAGCGTTGGCTCTATGCCTGTATTTGAAGTGTTTGCTGTAGGGGAAACATAAGGGAGATGTGGCCAACATATTGTGAAGGGCCGATTCAGGTAATTGGGAGTACTTAACTAACAATGGACTTTGGGAGACGCCAATCAACATCTGAACTTTCCTGGAAATGTTCAAACTAACACGTAAACAATGGTGTCAGCCTGCAGAAAGCTGAATCCTTCATGGGTGACTTGCCCAGGTGGCTACAAACTCCATCTTGTTGCTGTGATTTTGCACAGAAGAACAAAGGGGTTTCCACCCACAAAAGAGAGAATATAAAAGGCCATAGAAGCCTCTCCATTTGGTCTTCAGGTGGCTCAAGAAATGGCCTCTCTACCCCAATGAGATGCCTGAAAGAAAGTGGAACAAAGGACTGTAACTACGGGGGTGTGAGTGATTGCTGGACACAGGCCATAAACTACAATGTTGGTCTGAAGAGGATTGTACCTGAGATAACATCTAGGGTGAGAAGTTAGTATTTGTAACTAGATCCTCAGTGTATTAAGTTAGTGTTGTGTGTTTTTGCTTTATTTTGCTCGGTAGCTTACTTTGTTCTGTCTATTATTACTTGAAACCACTTAAATCCTACTTTTTTTTTTTTTTAACTTAAAATCACTTTTGTTTATTAATTAACCCAGAGTAAGTAATTAGTACCTGGGGGAGCAAACAGCTATACATATCTCTCTATCAGTGTTATAGAGGGTGGACAGTTTATGAGTTTACCCTGTATAAGCTTTATACAGAGGAAAATGGATTTATTTGGGGTTTGGATCCCATTGGGAGCTGGGTGTCGGGGGGCTGAAGACAGGAGCACTTCTTAAGCTGTTTTCAGTTAAGTCTGCAGCTCTGTGAGCATGGTTCAGACCCTGAGTTTGTGTTGCAGCAGGCTTGCGTGTCTGGCTCAACAAGGCAGGGTTCTGAAGGCCCAAACTGGCAGAGAAAACGGTCTCAGAGGTAGTCTCAGCACATCAGGTGACCATCCCAAGAGGGTCTCTGTGACCAAACCCATCACACCCATATGTTTACTGACTTTCTTTCCTAAGCCCGTAAGCCTGTGGTACACAGTTCAGTTTCCTCAGGACTGAAATGCTTTGGTCTAACTGTAGTATTTGGGCTTAATGTAGGGGTATCTAGATGAAAGTTAATAGCCTGTGATCTTACAGGAGGTCAGACTAGATGATCTGATGGTCCCGTCTGGCGTTAAACTCTATGAAACCGTATAGCTTGTGGTTCTCTTGACCCTTCCATTCCTGCACCACCTTTCGAGGCACCATCCTGGCAAACAGAAGCATGGCATGTTTTCCTGATTTGCCCATTGCCTTTTTGAATGGAATCCTTTCTGTCTTTTAGGGACATGCCACAGGATAATACATCCAAAGCAGGGTGGATTTGATTTAAATCAAATTGATTTAAGTCATGATTTAAATCAATAGTCAGGAAGACTCGATTTAATCACGGATTTCTACATAAAAGTGCATTCTCGTTGGTTGTTATAACTTTAATACATATTCTTCACAACTCAGAGATAGATGTAGGTTTCATTTTTAGAAGGTACACACTATACATTTTTAAAGTGATTTATTTTGAAAACTTTTTAGATTATATTATAGCTATATTAGAAAATGAATGACAGTTTGGTTATTTCATTTACCAAAGGTAATTGAAGCAGATATTTATGAAGTCATTGGGAGGTGAACTATCTCCAGTTCAACAGGTTAATCATTAATATTTGGAAGATTTTCTTGCCATGCTGTATTAGGAGGAGAGCAACACCAGACATACATTCAAATTGTTTTATTTAACTAAAACAACAAGGTTATGTATTCTGGATTTTTTTCTTCAACAGCAAACATATAATATTTTAACAAAACAAGCATATGAATTTTTTAATTTAGTTAAACATTCAAGATTTTTAAAATCAGGTTTGTTTTTGTTAAAATTGTTTTAAACTAAAGGAAATATTTAAAAACAAAAATTAAATTGACTATGTCAGTCAGGTCAACATGAGAAACTTAAAATATTGGCTTCTGCAGCTAACTCAGTTGTCTTCACCTTCATTTTCCTGTTTGTTCATAATCTAGAAAAGAAAAACAAGCTTTCCTGCTTTTTTAAGTCCCAAATGATTTCTCAATTTGGAATGAATTAGTCCAAAGGAAGAAAATATTCTTTCTATACTGGCAGAAGAAGCTACTACTGTTAAAAGTGAGATTATCACTTCAGCAGACTCTGAGCCCTGGTCTACACTAGGACTTTAGGTCGAATTTAGCAGCATTAAATCGATGTAAACCTGCACCCGTCCACAAGATGAAGCCCTTTATTTCGACTTAAAGGGCTCTTAAAATTGATTTCCTTACTCCACTCCTGACAAGTGGATTAGCGCTTAAATCGGCCTTGCCGGCTCGAATTTGGGGTACCGTGGACACAATTCGACGGTATTGGCCTCCGGGAGCTATCCCAGAGTGCTCCATTATGACCGCTCTGGACAGCACTCTCAACTCCGATGCACTGGCCAGGTAGACAGGAAAAGAACCGTGAACTTTTGAATCTCATTTCCTGTTTGGCCAGCGTGGCAAGCTGCAGGTGACCATGCAGAGCTCATCAGCAGAGGTGACCATGATGGAGTCCCAGAATTGCAAAAGAGCTCCAGCATGGACCGAACGGGAGGTACGGGATCTGATCGCTGTATGGGGAGAGGAATCCGTGCTATCAGAACTCCTTTCCAGTTTTCGAAATGCCAAAACCTTTGTCAAAATCTCCCAGGGCATGAAGGACAGAGGCCATAACAGGGACCCGAAGCAGTGCCGCGTGAAACTGAAGGAGCTGAGGCAAGCCTACCAGAAAACCAGAGAGGCGAACGGCCGCTCCGGGTCAGAGCCCCAAACATGCCGCTTCTATGATGAGCTGCATGCCATTTTAGGGGGTTCAGCCACCACTACTCCAGCCGTGTTGTTTGACTCCTTCAATGGAGATGGAGGCAATACGGAAGCAGGTTTTGGGGACGAAGAAGATGATGATGATGATGAGGTTGTAGATAGCTCACAGCAAGCAAGCGGAGAAAACGGTTTTCCCTACGGCCAGGAACTGTTTCTCACCCTGGACCTGGAGCCAGTACCCCCCGAACCCACCCAAGGCTGCCTCCTGGACCCAGCAGGCGGAGAAGGGACCTCCGGTGAGTGTACCTTTTAAAATACTATACATGGTTTAAAAGCAAGCATGTGAAAGGATTACTTTGCCCTGGCATTTGCGGCTCTCCTGGTTGTACTCCCAAAGCCTTTGCAAAAAGTTTCTGGGGAGGGCAGCCTTATTGCATCCTTCATGGTAGGACACTTTACCACTCCAGGCCAGTAACACGTACTCGGGAATCATTGTACAACAAAGCATTGCAGTGTATGTTTGCTGGCATTCAAACAACATCCGTTCTTTATCTCTCTGTGTTATCCTCAGGAGAGTGAGATATAATTCATGGTCACCTGGTTGAAATAGAGTGCTTTTCTTCAGGGGACACTCAGAGGAGCCCATTCCTGCTGGGCTGTTTGCCTGTGGCTAAACAGAAATGTTCCCCGCTGTTAGCCACAGGGAGGAGGGAGGGTTGAGGGGGTAGCCACGCAGTGGGGGGAGGCAAAATGCGACCTTGTAATGAAAGCACATGTGCTATGTATGTAATGTTAACAGCAAGGTTTACCCTGAAAGAGTGTAGCCACTGTTTTATAAAATCTGTCATTTTAAATACCGCTGTCCCTTTTTTTTTCTCCACCAGCTGCATGTGTTTCAATGATCACAGGATCTTTTTCTTCCCAGAGGCTAGTGAAGCTTAGAAAGAAAAAAAAAACGCACTCGAGATGAAATGTTCTCCGAGCTTATGCTGTCCTCCCACACTGACAGAGCACAGACGAATGCGTGGAGGCAAATAATGTCAGAGTGCAGGAAAGCACAAAATGACCGGGAGGAGAGGTGGCGGGCTGAAGTGAGTAAGTGGCGGGCTGGAGAGAAGGCTGAAGCTAAATGTGGAGGCAGCGTGATGAGAGGAGGCAGGATTCAATGCTGAGGCTGCTGGAGGACCAAACCAGTATGCTCCAGTGTATGGCTGAGCTGCAGCAAAGGCAGCTGGAGCACAGACTGCCACTACAGCCCCTGTGTAACCAACCGCCCTCCTCCCCAAGTTCCATAGTCTCCACACCCAGACGCCCAAGAACACGGTGGGGGGCCACCGGCCAACCAGCCACTCCGCCACAGAGGATTGCCCAAAAAAAAGAAGGCTGGCATTCAATAAATTTTAAAGTTGTAAACTCTTAAAGTGCTGTGTGGCATTTTCCTTCCCTCCTCCACTACTCCTCCTGGGCTACCTTGGTAGTCATCCCCCTATTTGTGTGATGAATGAATAAAGAATGCATGAATGTGAAGCAACAATGACTTTATTGCCTCTGCAAGCAGTGATCGAAGGGAGGAGGGGAGGGTGGTTAGCATACAGGGAAGTAGAGTGAACCAAGGGGCGGGGGGTTTCATCAAGGAGAAACAAACAGAACTTCCACACCGTAGCCTGGCCAGTCATGAAACTGGTTTTCAAAGCTTCTCTGATGCGTACCGCGCCCTCCTGTGCTCTTCTAACTGCCCTGGTGTCTGGCTGCGCGTAACCAGCAGCCAGGCAATTTGCCTCAACCTCCCACCCCGCCATAAATGTCTCCCCCTTACTCTCACAGATATTGTGGAGCACACAGCAAGCAGTAATAACAGTGGGAATATTGGTTTTGCTGAGGTCTAAGTGAGTCAGTAAACTGCGCCAGCGCGCCTTTAGAATGTCTAAATGCACATTCTACCACCATTCTGCACTTGCTCAGCCTGTAGTTGAACAGCTCCTGACTACTGTCCAGGCTGCCTGTGTACGGCTTCATGAGCCATGGCATTAAGGGGTAGGCTGGGTCCCCAAGGATACATATAGGCATTTCAACATCCCCAACAGTTATTTTCTGGTCTGGGAATAAAGTCCCTTCCTGCAGCTTTTGAAACAGACCAGAGTTCCTGAAGATGCGAGCATCATGTACCTTTCCCGGCCATCCCACGTTGATGTTGGTGAAACGTCCCTTGTGATCCACCAGAGCTTGCAGCACTATCGAAAAGTACCCCTTGCGGTTTATGTACTCGGCGGCTTGGTGCTCCGGTGCCAAGATAGGGATATGGGTTCTGTCTATGGCCCCACCACAGTTAGGGAATCCCATTGCAGCAAAGCCATCCACTATGACCTGCACATTTCCCAGGGTCACTACCCTTGATATCAGCAGATCTTTGATTGCGTGGGCTACTTGCATCACAGCAGCCCCAACAGTAGATTTGCCCACTCCAAACTGATTCCCAACTGACCGGTAGCTGTCTGGCGTTGCAAGCTTCCACAGGGCTATCGCCACTCGCTTCTCAACTGTGAGGGCTGCTCTCATCTTGGTATTCATGCGCCTCAGGGCAGGGGAAAGCAAGTCACAAAGTTCCGTGAAAGTGCCCTTACGCATGCGAAAGTTTCGCAGCCACTGGGAATCGTCCCAGACCTGCAACACTATGCGGTCCCACCAGTCTGTGCTTGTTTCCCGAGCCCAGAATTGGCGTTCCACAGCATGAACCTGCCCCATTAGCACCATGATGCATGCATTGGCAGGGCCCATGCTTTCAGAGAAATCTGTGTCCATGTCCTGATCACTCATGTGACCGCGCTGACGTTGCCTCCTCGCCCGGTATCGCTTTGCCAGGTTCTGGTGCTGCATATACTGCTGGATAATGCGTGTGGTGTTTAATGTGCTCCTAATTGCCAAAGTGAGCTGAGCGGCCTACATGCTTGCCTTGGTATGGCGTCCGCACAGAAAAAAGGCGCGGAACGATTGTCTGCCGTTGCTCTGACAGAGGGAGGGGCGACTGATGACACGGCTTACAGGGTTGGCTTCAGCGAGCTAAAATCAACAAAGGGGATGGCTTTACATCAAGGAGTATTTCAGGCAGGACTTCACAGAGGGTTCCAATAAGAAATGGTGCACCTAAGTTATCGTTCTTATTGGAACAAGGAGGTTAGCCTGGCCTCTGATTGATACATGGCTAGATTTACCTCGCTGCACCTTCTCTGTGAGTGACTGCAGTGTGACCTAGAGGAATGAGTCCCCTAGACGGGGGAGGAGGCAAATGAGTACAAAACAGATCTGGTCTATTTCTTGTTTTGGTCCACTCCATCTATCTTTTACATCTTTGGCTGGCAGCAGACGGTGCAGAAGGACTGCATGCCATCCACATCTCATGGCTGCTCGGCAGAAGATGGTACAGTACGACTGCTAGCCATCCTCATCTCTTGCCTGCCCGGCAGAAGATGGTACAATACAACTGCTAGCCATTCTAATCTCTTGCCTGCCCTGCAGAAGATGGTACAGTACGACTGCTAGCAATCTGTATCGCCTGCCTGCTCACCATAAGACGGTTCAATAGGACTGACTGCAGGACTAAAGAGAATGACCTGGTCAAGTCACTCCAAATTTAGTCCCTGCGCCCATGTCTGCCCAGGCGCTGCCAGCTGACATGACCAGGAGCACCTTGGACACGACAAGGACGGCTACCAGTCGTACTGCACTGTCTGCTTCCAGAAGGCAATGGGTTGCTGCTACTGTGTAGCAATGCCGTACCGCGTCTGTCAGCACCCAGGAGACATACGGTGACGGTTACCTGAGCGGGCTCCATGCTTGCCGTGGTATGGTGTCTGCACAGGTAACTCAGGAAAAAAGGCGCGAAACGATTGTCTGCCCTTGCTTTCACGGAGGGAGGGAGGGAAGGGGGGCCTGACGATATGTACTCAGAACCACCCGCGACAATATTTTAGCCCCATCAGGCATTGGGATCTCAATTCCAATGGGCAGCAGAGACTGCGGGAACTGTGGGATAGCTATCCACAGTGCAACGCTCCGGAAGTCGACTCTAGCCTCGGTACTGTGGAAGCACTCCGCCGAGTTAATGCACTTAATGCACTTAGAGCATTTTCTGTGAGGACACACACACTCGAATATATAAAACCGATTTCTAAAAAACCGACTTCTATAAATTCGACCTTATTCCGTAGTGTAGACATACCCTGAATCCAAGTGCTTAAGTGACTTCCACCAGTTCACTGGTGTGACTTTCATTAAAACATCAGCAGCAAACATATATTTCTTGAATGATTCACCCTTAGCTCTGTAGTTTATTGTAGTTGTCATTTTGGAGGGATGTTGCTGGATGTCCATGTCATAGCCAACTCCTCTTCTTCAGCAGTTAAGGTTTGACCCTGGTACAGAGTGTTGAGAATATTTGCAAGAAAATGAGCTGGAGATAGTGCTTGTCTCTTTCATTTTTTTCATGCTTGTAATTTAACTCTGTCATTGCATATTTCTCTTTTTAATATCTCACTCAGTTCCTTCCAAATTTCAACGGTGTCAGCAATAAAACAGCTATTTCCCTGCATTTTGTTCAAGGCTTCAGAAATAGGCTTTCGGGTACTCAGCATGTATTCAACATTTCTCTTAAGCCCAATGTTAAGAACTTTGGCTGTGACAGTGCCATCTATTTTTTTCACGATTTTGTTCACAAACTGTCATCAGATTAGGCCAATTCTTGATATAGTGCTCAAAATAGTCCACTACTGAGTTCCATCGCACGACTTGTGGGAGAGTTAGCTTGATTCCTCCTTTTTCAGAGCAGCTGCTGCAAAGTGGTTGTTATGGAAGTATTTGGCAATTTGAACATTAGCCTTTATTTCTGGAACACTAAAGTCTTTGGCTAGGAGGTGCATCAAATGAGCACTGCAACCATATGTTATTAGCTTGGGACTCTCTTCACTCTCTTCTAAATAATTTCTTCTCATCTTGGATACATTCGCAGCATTGTCTGTGACCAAGCTGCATACTAGATGTTTGAATTTTTTTCACAGTTTGTTATAACGTTTATTGCTATTTCTTGTAAGTACTCTGCTGTGTGTGCATTTCCTGATGTATCAATTTTTTCTGTAAGGAAGACAATCCCTTCTTCTGCTGTCACAGAAGCACATACAACAGGATCATTGTGGACATTGCTCCACCCATCAAGACTCAGGTTAAGAATTTTACTCTCTAGACCTTTTGCACACTCCTCAATTTCTCTTACATACACTTTATCCAGCAATTTGTCTGTGACATCTGCTCTGTTGGGTGGACTGAATCCTGGTCTTAATGACTGAACCATGTTAATGTGA
Source organism: Eretmochelys imbricata (assembly GCF_965152235.1). Taxonomy (NCBI): domain Eukaryota; kingdom Metazoa; phylum Chordata; order Testudines; family Cheloniidae; genus Eretmochelys; species Eretmochelys imbricata. The sequence continues at coordinate 20,402,702 of NC_135577.1, forward strand.
AGTGTGGGTTCTCAATCATTCGGAAAGGAGAGTTTGTTGCATAAACAAACCGGGCAATTTTTTCATCAGTTACCTCTTTTTGTAATCTGCTGGTTTTTATCACAAATTTATCTATGTTTGTTTCTGGATAATGGAGATTTTTTTTTCTTTTTGCTGTAGGTGATATACTGTGGCTATGTGACATACCTGATGTGACTGAAACACTATCTTTGGCAGATAACTCTGAAACTATAAAAAATTATGGTGATCTTGAAGGTGGATAGTCTTCAGAATCCTGTATGTTGAGGATGGGTTCTCCTAAACAAAATAAGTCAATGCAGTTATTTAATTATTATTACCATACTGCTCATTTAGTATTACTCATTGCATTCACTGACACTCAGTCTGCTTTAAAGGTGAAATTGTAAAAGGAAGATCTGCCTATTTCAGCTATTTATTTTTTATCACAACGGCATCTAAAATGATAGTACCATAGAGTAACAACTATATTTTTTGCTCAAACATAAGCGTGCAAGAATAGTCCAGACGGAAGACAAGCAGTCCTTAAGAAAGAAGTATGAAATAAAAAAGTTTACCAACCTGAAGATCCTGCATGTTCAGACATGTTCTTTTCATCTTCATCATCTTCAATGCAGCTTCCTCCTGAGAAGGAACACTTCTCATGATGTTGTTTCATTTGGGAAACCAGGCCTTGCATTTCTTTGTTGCACTGTTTGCATTTTGCATGCATGCCTGTCTTACCCACAGGTAGAGGAACTTCATTAAAATATTCCCAAACTCTTTTACGGCCTGCTGCCATTATAGGTTTTCCCTTCTCGTGAGAGAATGGTATGGTAGATCTAAAATCAATGAAGGCTACACTCAGAAAGGCCTCAAGACTTCTGGAATATGCTGCTCATTCAGTTTCACTTTTGTTTCTACTGCCTGTCCCTTCCTTCTCACATTTATCTCCAGATTTCTTCTCCTTGTCCAGATCTATTCCACCCCCAACAATCTTCTATTCAACGAACTTTTTGAAACTTTGCACTTTTAGAGAGAGATAAGGGATTGACTCTGTGTACACAAATTTGCAGAGTGACAATGGGGTTGAGATCTGTTATTTCTCACCTCTCTATATTATTTATTTATTTAAAACATTTTTGCTGGTAAGAAGCATGTTATCTCTGGAGACACAAATCCACAGTTTGAGAACTGCAAAACTAAGCATCTCTGACGGTATCTTCTAGACTGAGCACTGAGTCCCATTGGGTAGATAGAAAGATTAACCTAAATAATCTATACAGAAGCCCCTGGAACCGCATAAGATTGGGTCCCTAATTCATGAACTATTGGAACTCATTTACAAAACTTTTCTTAAACATTACATGAATATATTGTCTCATACTATAGACTTGAATTTATAATCCCTATTCCATGATGAGATACCTTTGAGCTATAATGTATCTTAATTAAAACTATCTTTAGATAAGTTTTTTCCTCAAAAAGCATTTTGTCAAACAAATCCGATTTAAATTAAAAAATCAGATTTTTTTGATTTTTTTTTTAAAAAAATCATTGATTTTTATCTACCCTGATCCAAAGTAAGGACAGCCTGCAGAAGGGCACATGCAATTACTAGCCTTCCTCTGTTGGCTTCTCACCAACCAACTTCCATCCCACCAGCAACCTGTAGAAGTAAATATGCAATAACTAGCCTGTGTCTTCTGCACTGTGTTTAAATAAGCCACATTCCCCTAATGCGCATTGACCACCTGGTCTTTATTAACCTTCCCTAAGTTGCCAGAACAAGTATACACACCCTGGATGATAGGTCCATCAATAGCTATTAGCCTGGATGGGCAGGGATAGTGTCCCTAGCCTCTGTTTGTGAGAAGCTGGGAATGAGAGACATGGAATGGATCACTTGATGATTACCTGTTCTGTTCATTACCTCTGGGGAACCTGGCATTGACCACTGTCGGAAGACAAGATACTGGGCTAGATGGACTTTTGGTCTGACCCAATATGACCATTCTTATGTCACCCAGCCTTACAACACAGGTCCAGGGATCCTACCCAAAAGGCAAAGTCTGTGAAAATGTCTTACCATCTCGAAGATCACTGAAGACTGGAAAGAACCTATGGGAGTGGAATTCCCAAATCGAACAAAAAGCAACGTTTTATCAATGTTGACATGGTGACTACAATTTTGACAATAACTTGTTCTCTCTCACCCCCCATGTCCCCCAGCAGCTGACACATTTTGGCAATCACACACACAGGGGTGCTAACATTGATTTAAATGCCTCTCCAATTTACATAGGAGTAAAAGGAGCTCAAGAGATAACTTATTGAAAGAAATTATATGCGCATCCCAAGAGAAGGATAAAAAGGTGAAAGAGTAGAGGGAAGGGTTCCTGAAATATGATAAAGAGAAGAGAGAAAAGGACAGGGAAATGGTTACAGCCTCATAGGCAGAGTTGCTGGGAATGATGGAGTGGTAAACAACCCTCCTGGAGAACATGGTGGTTCATTGATCAAGGACTGTACCACAGCATATGATTCCCCTTTACCTCTGATACCTCCACATTCTGGGACACACCACTCACTGCAACAACACCCAGAAATAGGTTATTTTCTAGACAAAAACTTCAGCCTGTCTCCCGGTCTTTCTTCCTGCAAGGTTTAAAGTCTCTGTGGATCTGGCAGCGGTCCCCCTACATGTGCTTCTTGCAGGCACTTCAGGCAGCTTGACTGCGGATTGCTCAGAGGCACCAACGCATGCCTCAGCACGGGGTAATGGATAAAAACGCCAATAACTCAGTAAGTTACAAACTTTCACTAAAACTACTCGCAACTAACTAACATACAAATATGCAAAAGAGAAGACCACTGAGAGAGCTTGCCAAAGAAAGGATGATAGAAGTTCCAGGAACCGTCATAGGTGGTAAGAAGGAACTGAGGGGGTGCAGGGTCAGCTGGGTGCTTTGTACCAGTGCTATGAGTGCACAGCACCAGAGGATGCTCAAGCTACCCCAATGGGTACCACTGGGAAAAATTTCCGACGACTGTGCTCAGAGTGCAAATACACATAGAGTGGAATGGACTTGTGTAACACATCTTGAAGAACAATAGTTACAAAAGGTTAGTAACCATTTTTTCTAGACATTCCATGCTTCAGGACAACAAAGAAAACAGTGGACAATAGGAAACCTCCTTATTTCTCTCACCTGCAAGGAATAGACTCTTCTGCCCCATCCCACCCTCCAAGCTGCAGAGAATAGTTTTGAGCACCTTGCTTATACAAGATGACCTTGAAACCACAAAATGATCTGCCCACTGCACTTTTATATAACTTTTTTAGGTTTTGACTGGGTTTGAAATTTGCAAATTATTGACTGTGACTATGGAGTACATTTGAATTGGTATATTGTGTTATTAAAAGTAAATTGAAAATGTCTTTGCAGTTGTTTCTGCATCTCATACAATTCATTATAAAGTTCACCTTTAGTGAACAAATTCATTAAACAATTCATTAAAATGTCCCACAGGAAACTTAATAAGATCTTTGCATGACTGCACATACATAGCAATACTCGTGCCATAATCTTGATTAAAACCTTGTACAAAAGCATAGATATTGTTCACAAGTGGCCTGTAGCTTCAGAACTGGAGCACAAGGGATTCCTGACTCTGTGCCCCTGAGCAGTTGCATCATTTCATAGATGCCTTCCCTCTGGCTGTTCAAAACCTTCTGCAAGTCTGCCAATCTCCTCCTTGTTTCCATCAGTAAGTCTCTCTCTCTCTCTCTTCCTTTTACAAAAGTTGTGCAAAACACAGCAAGAACCTATAATCAAAGGCAAATACTTTTAATCTATATCCAGCCTTGACATTAGGCTCCTCCATTTACCTTTCAGTCTTCCAATGTACATTCTATTATCCTTCTGCAAATACTCAGGTTATAGTTATAGAATTCCATTCTGCCATCCAGGAATCCAGTAAAAGGCTTCATAATCCAGGAATTTAGGGATAACCTTGGTCTCTCAGAATGACCAGAATGAATTGTAACACTATTATTGTACATAGATACCATGAGAGCAGAAGTTCAATTTCTCATTACAGAAAACAGTACAGAGTTTCTAAAGCTCCTGGCATCATGGACCTTTCCAGACCACCCCACATTAATGTTTGTGAACATGGTGATTAACCAGGACCTGCAGCACCAGGGAGAAATACCTCATTCTTCTGATGACCTCAGGGACCTGGGGGGTCAGGGTAGGCAAGGAATAGGTATTTGGATCCCATCAGTGACCCCAACTGTACATAACCATTAATAACCTCCTGTGCATTGCCCTGCTTTATTACCCAGGGGACAGCATCTTCTTGGAAGCAGCATACATCTCCATGACAACAGTCTTGACAATTGATCTACCAACACCAGACTGGTTAGCTACTGACTGCTAGCAATCCAGTGTGGTAAGCTTCCAGATGGCAATGGTCACATGCTTCTTCACAGTGAAGAGAGCTTGCACGCAACTCTTCCACCACTGGAGCTCTAGGGCAAGCTTTACCCAGATTTCCAGGAATGTGGCTTTTGACATCCTGAAAGTGCTATCGCTGCTGCTGGCCATCATAGGCCTGCAGCACTATCCTGTCCCACTAGTAAGTACTATGTGTCTGAGGCTAAAAGTGTTGGTCTGATAAGTGAAGTTGCGCCTGTGAAAGATCTAAGAGACTTATCTTCTTGATTTCAGTCTCCTCCTCCTCAGGTGCCCTTAGCACTCTGATTCTGAAGCCATTGCACTATTTTACATATGCTTGCGGCATCCTGTTTATATCATCTCCTTAAGGATAGTAGTATGTACCAATGTTTCCTCCCTGCTGCTTGACAGTGCTTTGAAAATGTCGCTGGCTCACCAAGGCCATGTGGATGTTGGGATGAAAGGAGAGGAATCATGGGAAATTTTTAGTTTGACTCCAAATACCCTAATCCTATTTCCTTCTGGTAGGTATCCCACAATATGTGGTGAAAAAACTCCCAGAGTTCCCACAGCACAGTGGTGAAGCAATGCACCATTGGATGTCTGCCAGGAATACTAAACTTTTATTTCAAAACATTGTTGTGCTAAGTGGCCACAGTGATACGAGGCAAAAATTCCTTACTTGAGGGATCACAATGTGCTGTGTATGTACTGCTCACACAATAGTTGTTGTGAAGGCACTTAAACAAAACCCACAGCAAGTTTCAAGTGTAGACGTCCTCTTAGGAAGGTGGTTGTGGAATAAAAGACAGCGAGTGAAAAACATAACTGTAGAAAAGATGAAGTTCTTTATTTAATTGGGGATGGGTCCTGCTTTTGAGTAGGGGGTTGGACTAAATGACCTACTGAGGTCCCTTCCAACCCTGATATTCTATGATTCTATGATTCTATAAAAATCTCTAACACTCACAGTATTACAATACAGTACCAAACACTATCTGAAAGAGTCCTCAGTTAACTAATGAGAAAGAGACCTTAAAAAGAGGGAAATGAATTGCTCAGAATAGCACAATAAACATTCATGTAAAAGGCCCTATGGAAAAGAACAGCCTAATATTCCCATTCAGTTGCCACTGGAAACAAATGGGTCTGAAGAGTAGAGGAGGTGGTGAGAGCAACATGCAGCTGCTGTTACAAAGTGAAATCTCTGGCCTCTGGCAATGGTCTGAGCATACAGCTTCTTAGATTAAGACTTTTACCCTGCTCCCAGCAACTTTACAGAAATGGCCTTTCAGCCAGTCAGTCACCCCATAGCCTCAGTCAGGCATTCTCTTTCACATCTTACAAATATATAGACAACCTAAATGTATTCATTTTCTTCCTTTCCATAGGTCTATGTAATATTACTCTTCCAAAGCGTATGGCAATGTACAGTGCTGTTCAGCGTATAAAAGAAATGGAGGCCAACGCATTTTCCATGTTGAAACTTGATAGATTTTTAGCTGATGCAAATTGGACTATGACTGAAGAAGCAATTAAAATTGATTACCCTTATAAAGTGAGTAATTTATCTTTATTGTATTTCTTACAAAGAAAATTATGTAAGCAGCAAAAGTAATGCTTGAAACAAAAGAATGATTCACAGTTTTTGATTTACACTGGCATCCATTGCAAGAAGAGCAGACTCTCCAGTATTAAGTTTACAGGCTAGTAGGAGAGAATTGTAATGATAAATGAGTTCTCTGGTTTGATGGAAATATCTGATATACCATTAATATTATGGGGTTTTTATGAAGGGGGGAAATTAATATACCAAAAAATTAGGGGCTAGATATCCTGCACAGACATCCTGATCTCTTTGAGGTTAGTTTTAATGAAAAGAGGGCTTTGTGGAAATAGAGTTGAGCTATATAAGAGTAAGTGATGATTAATACAATACTTTGTCCTCAGTTACTTTTAAGAAATGTTCCTATAAAACTTGAACTTGAGTATCTTTCTGGAATACAATGATTGTTAGCTCTTCTGACAACATTAGTAATTTTATTGAAATGGGGAGGGAATATTTGTTGTACTCAGTGAAGTTACATGTGCAGCTGAAAGAAGCTAGTACCTTTGTTTCACATTGCTTGTTGGTATCTTGGCTACAGCTAGGATATTTAGAATTTAGGTGTAATAGGAAAGAATAAATAAGCTAATGTTCAGATTTGGGTTAGTGTTTGGGAAGATATTGGGATCTTCAGATCCTAATATTGCCCAATTTAATATTATCTGTTTTTCCACCCAACTCTCCCTTCTCAAAGGAGGCATACTAACCCCAGCTACTAGGAGTTGTCCCAATGACCCTATGTCATCCTCTTGCCTTGATGTCTTTGGGAGTGGCTGAATGTTTGCCCACCTCTCTATTGCCACTATTTAGGCAGTGACTATCTTGCATACTTCCCCTCCTGAATCTTTGGTGAAAATTACGGTAATAGGCCCCCTCTTGCTCCGAAATCCCATTGCCACCTCTTCATAGACCCTTCACTGGTCTGAGACACCCCACCTTCCTACACAACCTGGGCACTGTACTGTATAAATCTAGGGTCCCTGCTGCACAAGGACCTGAAAGGTATGAAAACGCAAAACATTATTTTTTGTTGGTCTCCTGGGTCAATAAAACTTCATATTCACCTGCACCAAGTCAATATCTGTATATTATATTCTGAAACACACATACCCTCATTACATAAATGCATACACACAATTAAGTAATATAGAGAAAAACTAACAGTATGTTCTACCTATTGTATTGTCACTTGACTGCAAATCGTAGCCCATTCTCTGCTGTAAATAGAAATAAAATACCTCAAACTTCATATTATTAAAAAGAGTTCTGTACGCAATTGCAGTAATAGTACAAGTGTTTGAATGATAATTATACATGCACCCATGTCTATCTTCCCATTCCCACAAGGGGTAGATTGTTCAGATCATTATTTGGGTTGTATTGGGGCTAGGATTCAGGTTGTGATTAGATTAATCCATGACACTGTTGTGACCTGTTAATTAATTCAGGTTTATTTTGTTAACTCTGTATCAGCATTTGACTTATCATCCAGTAGGTCACTAACCAGAAAATATATTTCCTTCTAGTGCTCAAAGAGCATCTACAGTAGCATCTACCAAACTTCTGAAAATTGAGCTTCCCCTTCAGAAAAACTAGAACAATTGCACCCTTTTATCCTTCACATGTGGCGTTCAAGGCCTACACAAATGAAGTCACTCAGAGTACATTGTATAGATCTTTATAATATGATACTTCATCATCATTCTTTCCGATGTTTCTCAGCATTTATATACTTTAAGAAAACCATAACAATATCATACTTTTTTCTAATAACTTTGGTTTTAAATAATTTATTTATTGTAATTTATTCCTAGGAGTATAAATAAGCTTCTTGTGAGTAGGGGACACAGCCATCCTCCTTGATTCACAGAAGGAAGAACAGAAATAGTTCAAGTATCAGAGGGGTAGCCGTGTTAGTCTGGATCTGTAAAAGCAGCAAAGAGTCCTGTGGCACCTTATAGACTAACAGACTTATTGGAGCATAAGGTGAGGCATGAGGGTGACAGCCTGGAGCTGCTGTTAGACCCAGCCTGCTGAGTCCAGGGGCCTATGAGGGTGACAGCTTGGAGGTGCTGCTCGACCCAGCCTACTGAGTCTAGGGACATATAAAGAGTCAGTTTGGGAGTGCTAATTAACCCGGTCCTCTCAGACATGCTCTGTTAGTGTGTGTGTTCATCTGATTCTGATTCTGGGGCTGGAAGAACCCAGCCCTCGGGACCCTAGATTCCAGGGCCAGCTCCAGCATTTTTGCCTCCCCAAGCGGCAAACAAAACAAAACAAAAAACCTTGCCGCCGAACACGGAGGCAGAGTGATGGTGCGGCTGCTGAATTGCCGCCGGCGACTGAAGAAGAGTCGTGTCCTCACTGTGGGTGAATACCCACTTCATCAGATGCATGTAAGTGTTCCTTCCCCACTCTGAACGCTGGGGTACAGCTGTGGGGATGCGCATTCAAGACCCCCTAAGCTTATTTTTACCAGCTTAGGTTAAAAACTTTCCCAAGGCACAAATTCCACCTTGTCCTTGAACAGTGTGCTGCCACCACCAAGTGATTTAGAGAAAGAATCAGAGAAAGGACCACTTGGAGTTCCTGTTCCCCCCAAAATATCCCCCCAAACCCTTACATCCCCTTTCCTGGGGAGGCTGGAGAATAATATCCTAACCAATTGGTTACAAAGTGACCACAGACCCAAATCCCTGGATCTTTGGACACTTAAAAAAAATCAATAAGTTCTTAAAAGAAGAATTTCATTTAAAAAAAAATGAAAAGGTAAAAATCCCCTCTGTAAAATCAGGTTGGAAGATTACAGGGTAACAAAAGATGCACAAAACAGGGAGGAACCCCCTCTAGCCTTAGTTACAACGAAACAGGGATAAACCTCCCTCCAGCAAAGGGATGCAAGTACTGCTGGATGAATCCACCGAGGAAAGGTCAGCCTTCATCACCCATGTAGGGCTGTTTGAATTTAATGTGCTCCCTTTCGGGCTGCGAAATGCACCCGCCACTTTCCAAAAACTTGTAGGCAGTCTCCTAGCAGGACTGGGAGAATCTGCAGTTGCCTACCTTGATGGTGTGGCAATCTTTTCTGATTCATGGGCAGAACACCTGGAGCATCTGCAAAAAGTCTTCGAGCGCACTCCAATACGTCTGTTAGTCTATAAGGTGCCACAGGACTCTTTGCCGCTTTTACTGATCCAGACTAACACGGCTACCCCTCTGATACTTAAAAGAAATAGTTCAGAATCTTTCTGAAAAAAGTTTTAATTTTTAATATAAACATACAATTTAGATTGTTAGATTTCTTTGCCATTATGAAATACTGCAAATTTAATTTCTGACTTTATTGTCTTGATGTAACAATTTCCGTTTGTGTCTAACTCCATATGGAGATTAAATTTGCATTTGAATTAGCATTTTAAATGTAATGTTAGCCTTTGTTTTTTAAACATAGTTCTCTTAGTTAGCTTTTTGGTTCTCATGTTTCCAATATGTTGCGGTCAGTTCACTTGTTTCTGTTTTTCTTATTTAGTTTGACATAGAGGAAGTTTCCCAAATTGTTAGAACACTTAAATGTCCGGATTGTAACACAGAAATTTCATATGAGACAACACCTCAACAAATAGCTGACATACTGGAAGAAGCCAGGTTACGTCTTTTAACATCACAAATAGTTAGTATTCATTCTATTTGGTTCTATTCTTATTTTTCTCGATTAACATGCACATTTTAATTTTAGTACTATTATTTAAGGAATGGGTATCCAAATGTGAGCTGTGGACCACTTTGGACCTCAAGCCTTTCAATTGTGGCCTTCAAGGATGACAGTGTTAAGAAGAAATGTTGTACTTGATTATAAACTGAAAATGTATACCCTCAGATATGTGATATGACTTTTAAACTGAAACATTTGAATCAGCCCTATTACTACAAGGAGGAAATCAATGGGACTGCTTTCCCATCTGTCTCCCACTGTTTCTCTTGGAGCCTCAGGAGCAGCTCTGGTGTGAGCCTAGAGTGCTCTGACCAGCATCTGCATCCCTTCCTTGTTGCAGCTACTAATCAGCTCCCACACTGGTCCTCTGCTGCATCCTAGGGAAGGGATGAGAGAATAATTCTGGCTTGTGCATTAATTTCTTTCTTGCTAGGCTTTGGGAACCCCAGAGGTAGCATGATAGAAGTTTGAGTGCATCTATGTTGGGCCTATGGGAGTATCTGACAAATGATGGCTCCTTTCCCCAATGCAGCCACTCAGGGCAGCCCAGGAGAGGATTAAAAAAGCTGAAGCTGAGAACCCACAACTGAATATGGCTCCCAGATTCTCTTCCCTACCTCAGGCTAAAGAATCTTTGCTCCAGCTTGATTCAGTCCTCAAGAGACCATACTCCAGCAAGGGATTGTCAAGAATGCAGCACACACCAGCCACTCTCCCCTCCACATGCCCCTTACATCAGGAGCTGCAGGCAGGGGTCATAGGATCTGAATTCAGTGGCTCTGTATCCGCTGAGGACTCTCGCATATATGGGGAACTTACTGACAATTTCTGCTCCCTTTGTGTTGTGTGAGTGGAGTAGGATAGAGAATCCACCTCAAAGTACTGATTGTGGTCCCTTGATCTTTTTGAAATATGTTTGGCTGTCCAGCTGAAAAAGTTGGACATCACTGAATTAAGGATAAACTTAGAATCATTTGACCTTCTAAGACATGCGCTGAAAGATCTGATTTTCTGCATAACACTTATTGGCATTACTAACACCTAAAATAAAGTAGTATTTTCAGCTTTCCTGCCTTAAGTGTTAGCGATGTGAATAACTGTTTCTAGAGATCAGAGAAACCTGAACTCTGATCTTGATAGATAAATAAAGGAAAAATTATTTTCAAGTCAGATGCAGTGTGGAAGGAGAGTTCTGCCTTTACTCATTCTCTTACCCAGGTGAAACACACTGAGTTTAAGACAATAAGGCATGGACCTTGCCAAATACCAAATTCAGGTGGCCTTTTATGCAGACTATCACAGTTTCAGTGTAATTGCACCTGTATTTCCTCCTCCATGGTCCACTGCAGGAGTTCCCAGTCAGGTTTCAGGCCTCCAGGCATCACCTATCCCAGGGTAGGGCCCCTTGTCCCACTCCCTTCTGACCAGGAGTTTTAAGGCTTCTCTGATCCTTACATTATACTATGATGTCCCCAGCAAACCAGTCTGCCTAAAGGCCAGCACCTGGGCTTTGCTTTCTCTCTAATGTTACCAGATTTGCCCCTTAGTTTGTGGTATGCTCATTTATTAGGGTTACTCTTCTGGGGGAGGAGGGGTTCTGTAATTCTATCAACGTACTGCATGTGTCACTTGTGTTCTCATACAGAGCCCTACTTCTCCCTTCTTCCCTCCCAATGGAGCTATCCTGCAGGACCTAGCAGGGCTGGCTCCAGGCACCAGTGAACCAAGCAGGTGCCTGGGGTGGCAAATGTAAAGGGGCAGCAGGACATTGGGCTCTGGGGCGGGAATCCACCCTTGGCAGTGGCGGAAATTCGGCGGCCGCTCCATCACAGAGCGTTTTGCGCTCGGTGGAAATTTGGCGGCGGGGACGCAACTCTTCTTCAATCGCCGGTGGCAATTTGGCAGCTGCACCATCACTCTGCCTCTGTGTTCAGCGGCAAGGTTTTTTGTTTTGTTTTGTTTGCCGCTTGGGGCGGCAAAAACGCTGGAGCCGGCCCTAGAATCTAGGGTCCCGAGGGCTGGGTTCTTCCAGCCCCAGAATCAGACGAACACACACACTAACAGAGCATGTCTGAGAGGACCGGGTTAATTAGCACTCCGAAACTGAACCCTTATATGTCCCTAGACTCAGTAGGCTGGGTCGAGCAGCACCTCCAAGCTGTCACCCTCATAGGCCCTTGGACTCAGCAGGCTGGGTCTAACAGCACTTCCAGGCTGTCACCCTCATATGACATTGGCACACCCTGAGCAGGCTGGGTCAAGCAGCACTTCCATGCTGCCACCCTCATATGCCCCAGGTTCAGCATGTCCCTATCCCCACTTTCACATTACAATTGTTCTGGTAGTAACCCACTTGATGAGCAAACCCCACAGGATTTTTAGACGCTGCAGGGATCTTCAGCTTATGTATGAGAAGCGTTGCTGCAGAGCGAATGGGGTAGCCAGAAAACACCCACAGGTGGAGGGGCAGGGGAAGAGAGAGAGAGAGAAGCAACCAGCTTAACCAGTTATTCAATGCCAGGTAATAACCATACAAGGGGAACCAAACAAACAGAACCCTTATAATATTAAATCTAACTTAAATTTAATTATAAAAGTCAGGTTCAGAAAACTATAACTGATCACACAAGTCAGGGTCAGAAGGCTATATTTAGAGAGAGAGAGAGCTGGGTTCTCACCACTCCATGAAGCTTGAATCGATCGGGGTTCCCAAGTGGTGGTGGTGGCTGAGGGTCTGGACTGCTGGAGATAGGCAGAGCACCCAGTACGATCTGTCAGGAGAAGATGAATTCCTTATGGAACTGATACAGATTTTGGATCCTGGCATCAGAGCCACTTACTTGAGTGTGGGTAGGGGTTTTTGTAGGGAAAGAACAATGATTCAAGGGAGAACACTAGATTTGTTTATGGGTAAACGGATCACTCAAGGGAATATACCAAAGTTTTTTTGTTCAGGCTAGTCAATAGGAACTGCTCATTCCTGGCCATGGGTGGTATTCCTTTGAGGGAGCTCACAATGCAATTAGGCAGCTTCAGTATTTTGAATACCAATAAAGGATTTATTACTAGAATTAGTCTGATAACTGCTGAGCTGGGTGTGTGCAGATGTGGATTCATTAACATCTGGAGCAGAGAGCACCCAGAGTTTGTTGCGGTTCTTGCCTTGGAATCTCTGTTCTCCATTCTGTATGCTAATGGGGATGCCTCCCTGTCCCATCCTTGATGCAAATGGGGCTGTGGGAGTTTCCTTAATCCTGTCATCCTTGTCCAGAGGGGTTTAGGTGTGTGTTCCACTGCCTTTTCATTGCTTTTTGTAAGTCTTTCTTCCTAACGGCTTTGGTTCAAGCAGAGGCTGGGGGGTGGGGAGAAGGTCTTTTGTGAGTCAGACAGGCTGGGAACTGTGCCTTGGTTCCCCAAGAACACAGAGCTGATAGGTAACACTGAGGGCTATGAACAGTATATTGACAGCAGTTACAAGTTACTATAGATGTCTTTCTAACCAAGCACATTTATTCTTAAGGTAAAAGCTTTAAACACACACTAAACATACCAGGAGTCACCCATCAGTCTTCTGAGTCCCTAGTAGGCCAAAATCTTTCCAACTCTTCCATAAGATTTGAGGCCATCCCCTTGAATAGAAGGCCCTGTCTATTTGATCAACCAGAAAGAAAGGCCTGAGTCAGTTTAAATGAGGCCTTTTTATGCAAAAGCCCTTTCTTTGTTTGTCTCTGAAAAATCCAGGTTGAACCAGTATATGCAAGCCCAGTTTACAACTGAAGTAATTGACTTTAAGCACTCCCCACTGTTTCTGGTTTCTGAAGAAGCTGTAATAACCCTGTCCCTGGAGCTGCATACAATCCCTAGCCTACAGTGATACATAAACTTAATACAGTATGGTCCCCAAGGATATTGCATAGGATTGCAATATCTATCACACAGGTGATATGGTAGCAAGCGATGTTCCCTCTGGCATGAATGGCCAACAAATGTGTAGATACACACATCAAGCTTTTATTTACAAAGGTACAGAAAGAGCCTGAGGACACTCTCTGTTCTGGGCAAACCTTTTGGGGGAAAAGCCTTAGTGAGTGTTGTTCTGAAACAATCATACCATTGACATGATGATGATGATGGGCGATCACTCGTTACTGCGTATGATCATCTTCCATGAGAATTATGGCTCCTCAGGTGGCTAATAAGGCCAATCCTTGAACCACAAGTTCTATTGCAATGAGGGCAGATGTTTTCAGACTCAGACCTAGACTCAGCATCATTACATCTGACAGCTTGGATGCTGGCTGGCTGATATCCACTGAAAGAAGCTGTTCAGCTGAAGTTCAGACCATCCTGTTCCAAAGTCTCAACTAGACTAAAACTTCTAAAACTAAGTGAAAGAGATTTTGTATTTGGGCATCTCAGCACCAGCTGCCTCCCTTGATAACACTCATTTCAGCAATATTGGACTACCTACTAGCTGTGCCAGGATGTGCAAACCGAGCAGCAGCCAAGCAAATGTTAATGAACTGCTATGGGCAAAGCAGCCCTACCTCACCACACCTGCAAAGCATATCAGCCCTAGAAGAAAGGTCTTTAAAACTTTTATAAATGAATTATCTGAGGCCACTGAACTGGACTACAACTGGCCAGGGCCTCCTTGAAGGAATGGTGGCCTGCCACTGCTTTCTGTTAGTTAGGTTCCTCCTCTCTTTTGGGACCATCAGTAGTCCAAGAAAGACTAGATTCTACAGGACATAGTTGGAGGGCAGTCTCTCCCACACCTGGATCTGTGCTAATGACTGCCCAGGTGATGTGGACTAGATGAGTGCAGGACCCTATCAAATCCCAAGGGTGTCCTATGGGAGACCAAGTCCATGACAATGTGGTAGAGAATCTGTGGTAGAGAATCTTTCAACCCCGTAGAAGAGTATGACATACACAAAAAATCCCAAGGTTCCTCACCCTCTGGTGAGATCTGGTGGACTCTAGAAAATGGATAAATCTGGAGCAGCTACTAAAATGGATGGTGGAGAAACAAAGCAGGTCACACTACAAGAACAACAAATGGTGGCCCACAATAGTAAAAGGCAACCCCTAGCAGCAACAACTGATCTGCAAGTTGGTTTCCCAGCAACAAGACCACAGCAAAGACTGGTGTAGCAGATGCTGGTGTTTCTACAACCTTCAGGAACAGTCAGGGCCCCAGCAACTGAACCCATGAACCCCATCACACCAGTTCCCCTGCTATTGTGTTTTTTATGTGTACACTCTGGTCACCTCTGCTAGCACTGCCCCTTTTTAGAGTAGGTAGTGTTGTTATAGCCATATTGGTCCGAGGATATTAGAGAGACAAAGTGGGTGAAGTGATATTTTTATTGGACCAATTTCTGTTGATGAGAGAGCCAAGTTTTCAAGATTACACAGACCTGAAGAAGAGCTTTGTAAGATCAAAAGCTTCTATCTCTCACCAACAGAAGTTGGTCCAATAAAATATTACCTCACCCACCTTGCCTTTCTAGAGTGCAATTTATGGTCAGATTTGGACCCCAGAATCTTCAGCATGTATGTTGGATCCAGCCAAGCTGATGGTCCATGTCAAGATCAATGGGACAGAAGACTAATAGATTTAGACTGTAGTCAGACCATAATCCAAGAGTAGTTTGTTGAGTTTGGGGAATATTTTTTTTTTACATTGTGTTTTATGATAATGTGAAAGCCTATGGCAGTAGACTTTACATATGGGAGACCTTGTAGTGGAGCAGGCCCCAACTCTTGCCTACCCAGTTATCTTGGGCTATGGCTAGGAACACTTCACAGAGGTACTGAAGGAGTGGGACAATTGTCTGATGAGATGCCCCCAGTGCTTTCACTGAAATCTGTCCTGGAGCCCATAAGTCTGGTAGGCCTAGAGGAAGAAGAGGATCCTGCTGAAGGGTGCTCCAGTCACACAGAGTCTCCCTCATGAGCCCAAACAGGCAAAGAGCCAGAAATATTCCCCCCTCATGAAGTTGATGTGCTGATGGAACACCAATTTCATAAAAGAGCAACAGAGTAGTCAGACACTGAGTCAGGCATCCAACCATCTTGTAGTGGTGAATAGTGAGGTTGTAGACCCGCAGAGAGCCAGGCAGTGGCCCTGCTTCAGAATCTGAGATGACTCAATTTATCATATTGAGAAGAATGGACTGACAGAAGTAAGGACACAGCTCCTGTACCTCCATTATTCCACTGGGACGTCCTATGTCTAGACCATGTCCTACCATGTTGCAGGCATTTGAGTAGAGAGAAAATACCCCTACATTAGGTATTTGCCTCCTTTTTCTGGCCTGGGGTGTATGGGGATGTCAGTGATTACTGTGCCTTGTGCTCATAATGTCAGCTGATTATAGCTAGGAGAGTTGCAAGAGCACCTCTGGTCTCACTTTAAATGAGAACCCCTTTGAACAAATCGGGATTAACCAGTTGGGGTCATTGGAGAAAAGTGCCTTAGGATACCAGTATTTTTTTGGTCATTCTCAATTATGAAAATACTCACCTTAGTGGGGAAATTTTGACTGACTAGCAGAGGTGAAAGTAAGCCAGTCCGGTCCGATTCAGCATATCGTCAAGAGCCAGTACACCGCCAACTATATAGGTTTCCTCAGGCTGGTGATTTAAAGGGCCTGGGGCTCCCGGAAGTGGCCAGAGCCCCGGACCCTTTAAATTGCCGTCTGAGCCCCTCTGCCAGAGCTCCGGGGGGAGCGGCAGCAGCTGGGAGTCCTTGGGCTCCATCGGGGATTTAAAGGGCCCTGGGCTCTGCTGCAGTAGCGGCAGCTGGGAGCCCTGGGCCCTTTAAATCACCGCCAGAGCCCTGGGCCGCCGCCGTTACCCCAGTTAAATCACCGCCGGAGCTACCAGCTGCAGAGGCGGCCGGGAACTCTGGGGCTTGGGCACTGATTTAAAGGGCCCAAGTGGTAGTGATTTAAAGGGCCCGGGGCTCCCAGCCACCGCTACTGCGAGCCGGAGCCCTGGGCCCTTTAAATCTCGATTTGCCTGGGGATTTAAAGGCCCTGCCCCTTCTTATTGAGGCCCCGCCCCCTGCTCAGGACTCTGGTGTACTGGTAAGTCCTTTAAATTACTTTCACCCCTGCTGACTAGGGAACTTATTTCCTGTCTAGACTTGTGGAAGAGCTATTTAGCCTCTTACAGATCAAGACCATTCAAACATTTGCATACCAGCTTCATATGAACAGCCTAGATCAATGGGTTTCAAACTTTTTAGGGTGCATACTACTTTCCAAATAATGTAGTCTACAGGATACCCCCATCTGAGATAGGGTCATAATATACCTATGAAAACACTCTAATACTTGTTAGTAAATATTTTAAATGTGGATGCGTGTCTGGTTTTTTTCCCTATGCATTTGCAAAGATCTGAATGAAAATTTGACCTTTTATATTTTCTGAAATACAGATTAGCTTATTAGAGCTTTTGATGCTTCAGAAAAAAAGAAAATGTTGACTAATGTTTGTAGATCCTATATTTACTTGGGATTTTCACTTTTGGTCTTTATTAAAAGGGCAATTTGCATGATTGAATAAACAGGATCTTTGTTGGCACCTCTGTGTTCCCAATCAGCAGCTGCCATGCTCTGGCTAGCACCCGCCACTCTGAAGGCAGAGTGGAGAGCAGTGTCTGCTGGTCAGGCACCCAGCTCTGAAGACAGTGCTGCCGCCAGCAGCAGCATAGAAGTAAGGGTAGCATAGTATGTGTATTGCCACCCTTACTTCTGTGCTGCTGCTTGAAGTAGTGCTGATTTAAGAGCTGTGCTTCTGGCAACTCTGGGCTCATGACCAGCAGCTGATGCTTTCTGTGCATCCCAGTGCACAAATCAAGCACTGCTTCCCCATCTCATTGCCCCAACTTCCCTTTCATGGCCTTGTGCCCCAGGCTCACCTCACTCCTTACCTCTTGACCACAGTGCCCCCCGACCACGGCGCCTTGGGCAATCGTTCACGTGCATAAGACCATCCCTGCATTCACTTGCCCTGCCTAACAGAGCCTGCACAGGGGAGTCTGCGCAGGCTTGCGTCTTTCCACTCCCCTCCCAATCTTGGCCTGTCTGCCATTAAAAGATTTTTCTCCTTCACCCCTTTGGTGAGAGCTCAGGTACCTTGAGGGGTATGTGTTTTGAAAACCATTTTGAAAACCACTGGCCTAAGGTTTAATAAGCCTTGTAACAAATGTTGAAAAATTTTGTGGTCTCAGAGCCCCAACACTGGGACCATTTCCTCACTCCGCCCCACCTTTTGCCCCTACCAGGGCAGACACATTTGGCCTATCACTACGTTGAAACACCCCTGTGACAATGAGTCTGAGAGATGCCTTGGCCACTTCCCAAGAAGATATGGGAGGTGGCTTGGTGGAAACTTCAAACCACATTGGACCTGGGTGTGGCAAAGGAGTCTCATAGTGAATGAAGGAGCCCCGTTGTACTGGAACCCAAGCCTGACAGCACGACTTGCTTTTCATTGATTTTCAGAAAGTCATTTAACCCATGGATGGGGTTTGAGATCCTTCTCCTAGCCGGGCTGCCATCCTGGGTTAACAGGCCACACCTGCCCTGTGCTACCTGGTTATTTTAAAGGTGACCAATGCCTACCTTTAGCTCACCTACTTTTAGTAAAAACACTGCTGTTTATGATAGCCTCTGACCATCAAATTCCTCATCATTTGCCTTCAGGTGGGAACTGGACAGCTCACACGACCTTGCCCATCTGAGCCCCTAAAAGGAAAGTGGGCCAGGCCCCAAACAGTTATTTTAAAGCACATACAGGTGACTCATCTGAGTGCATTGAACTGGACTACAGTTGGCCAGAGCCCCCTTGAAGGAAGGGAGGCCTGCCACCAGCTTCAATTAGGTGTTATTTTCCTTCTGGGACCTTCAGTAGCATCGGAAGGAGTAGACTTTCATGAGACTTATCTGGAGGGCTGAGTGTCCCACACCTGGACCTGTATTGACTGCCCAGGTAGTGGGGATTGAACACAAGGTAAGTGCAGAATCCATTACACCTCAGTGGAGTGCTGTGGGAGAGCAAGCTCAAAACACTAGTCCTGAAACAGTCTGGATGACCACATCAGGTAGTTTATCCCTATGAGTGTTCCACTTCAGATGTGCATGCATGCCTGTGCTCCTTCAATTGGAGATTTTCAGTAGCAGTGTCCACTGGTCTGCATCTGCACCCTACAGATCCTTGTGCTCCAATCTGAGGGCACATAGGGAAAGGGGGACGTGCCACTGCTCCAGTGCCTTCGCAACTGCCGGTAGCCTGAGATGGAATCTTAGCTTTGCCAGTCCAGCATTATTCTTACCCTATTTTAGTTTAGTTAGTTCAAATTTGTTATCCTTATCTTGTTTCTTGTACATGCTTTGTATTTTGGGGGGTGTCAAGGTTCCTTCCCCACTCAACTCCAGGGTAAAGATGTGGGGACCTGCATGAAAGACCCCCTAAGATTATTCTTACTAGCTTAGATTAAAAACTTCCACAAGGTACAAACTTTTCCTTGTCCTTGAACTGTATGCTGCCACCACCAAGCATCTTACACAAAGACCAGGGAAAGAGCCCACTGAGACGTCTTCCCCCAAAATATCCCCCCAAGACCTACACTCCCTTTCCTGTGGAACACTTGATAAGAATCCTCACCAATTTGTACAGGTGAACCCAGAGGCAAACCCTTGGATCTTAAGAACAATGAAAAATCAATCAGGTTCTTAAAAGAAGAATTTTAATTAAAGAAAAGGTAAAAGAATCACCTCTGTAAAATCAGGATGGTAAATACCTTACAAGGTAATCAGATTCAAAACATAGAGAATCCCTCTAGGCAAAACCTTAAATTACAAAAAGACACAAAAACAGGAATATACATTCCATCCAGCACAGCTTATGTTACCAGCCATTAAACAAAAGGAAGTCTAATGCATTTCTAGCTAGATTACTTACTAACTAACAGTTGTAAGACTGCATTCCTGATCTGTTCCCGGCAAGAGCATCTACATAGGCAGACGAACCCTTTCCCCCCCCTCCAGATTTGAAAGTATCTGGTCTCCTCTTTGGTCATTTTGGTCAGGTGCCAGCGAGGTTATCTTAGCTTCTTAACCCTTTACAGGTGAAAGGGTTTTTCCTCTGGCCAGGAGGGATTTTATAGCACTGTATACAGAAAGGTAGTTGCCCTTCCCTTTATAGGGACGTCTTTCCTTCCTCTTACAGGGGGACCTCTTTCCTTCCCCTTTTTTGTCACAGTCAGGGCTTCCCTGTCCACCTCAGTACCCTTTCTTGGAGTTCTAGTTAAACTGCAACCAGTCACTGAACACCTGCCTTGCTGGTACCAGACAGATTTCTGCTGAGGTTATGCCCAAACCCCCAGGGTTTAAACATTGCCAGACCTGCAACAGGTCTTTTCCCCTCAGTAATGGACATTCCATCTGCTTCCATTGCCTCAGGGAGGCCCATATTCTATCTAAGTGTAAATTCTGCACTGGCTTTAAGAGCAGATCTAGAAAGCAGAGAGAAGACAAAATCAAGTTATTTCTCTCATTTCTCAAGACCTGCTACTGATTCAGAGCCTGACACATGCACCCTCCCACACCGTACATCACCCTTTCAGTCCAAAAAAGAGAAGGCACAAATCCCTTGTTAAGGAGTTGAAGAGGAAAGGAAGATGTCCCAAAGACACAATATATATACTAACTATGGCCCTGAGGATATATGGGCCGCAGCTGTGTGCTGATTGGGCTGCAAGCAGTCTGCAGGCTGTGGGTTGAGAACCACTGCCTCAAACCATAGCGTGGGTCTGCCTGCACTGTTAGGCCGCATGGCAGCCTCTACGTTCATTATACCCCACACCAGACTGCATTCAAGGTGCCCCAACCCTGGCTCAGGATGGTCTGCACACCCAGCAAACACAGCTTGACAAAGAGGGTATCTATTCTGCAGAAGGTTCTTGACTCCACCAATTGCTGGAAGGAGCCTCACAAGGTCTGTGTGGGGACCCCATTCATGCACCCCCCTTAAGAGGAGCATTACCACAGATGCCGCATTGCTAAACTGGGGAGTTCAGTTCCAGGTCCTTACAGCTGAAGGCAGGTGCACTCCCTGATAGTCCACAGGAAGAATTATTTATACGGAATTATCCACATAATATAAATGTAAGTATGTAAAATGAATTTATTTTTGTACTTAATTATATTGATATGTAAAATATTTTTATTCTAGCAAGAATAGAGAAAAAGTTAGCAAGTCTTTTTTCATTTACTTGGTAGAAATTTTTATGTTAATTCATGTTTTTGAGGGTTTTTTGTTTTTATCTAGGCTAGTTATCAGAAGCAATACCACACTGGAATGCTTAACCAAGATGCTGCCCAAACATTAATAGGTGCAGCAGAAAGCTATGTTGATATTAGAGGGAAGTAAGTGCTTCATTTACTTTAATATTTAAAATTGAAATTAGTTGGATATCTGACAGTATGGGCAGATGTTCAAATATGGGTGTAACAGAGGAAATGTACATCCATTGCATTCACTAATCCCTAGACTTGTGTTTACAAATGAGCAGCCTGTAGATGCAGTTACCTGATGTGCAAGCAGTCATGTAACTTAATGGACTGGTATAGAATTTTATAGGCATATTCATTGCTTTGAAAATGTGCTCCTACTGTACATGTTCTACATATGAATAGTCTAAAAGGGGAAGTTTTGTTTTAAAAAACAGCGAATAATCTAATCAAAGTAGTTTAGTAATTTTTAAAACAATTTTTGGTGCAAATTAGTCATCGTGAAAATTGCCAGACATTATAGCCTTGTAACTGATATACTCTATTATTTACATAACAAATATAGCATGGGCAGCAGCACTGAAAGATGACTTAAACCATCCTTGACCCTCTTTTACAAGCACCACCTTTAGAAGTGAGACAGGAATTTCATCTCCATGTCACTTTTATCTGTCCATCATAGTATCATGTACCTGCATCTGTCACTAAAGTATCTGAATGCCTCTAATTAGAAAGGTTTCAGAGTAACAGCCGTGTTAGTCTGTATTCGCAAAAAGAAAAGGAGTACTTGTGGCACCTTAGAGACTAACCAATTTATTTGAGCATGAGCTTTCGTGAGCTACAGCTCACTTCATCAGATACATACCGTGGAAACTGCAGCAGACTTTATATATACACAGAGAATATGAAACAATACCTCCTCCCACCCCACTGTCCTGCTGGTAATAGCTTATCTAAAGTAATCGTCTGTGTGTGTATGGGGGTGGGTTTTTGGAGGGGGGTGAGGGAGTGAGAGAACCTGGATTTGTGCAGGAAATGGCCTAACTTCATTATCATGCACATTGTGTAAAGAGTTGTCACCTTGGATGGGCTATCACCAGCAGGAGAGTGAATTTGTGTGGGGGGGTGGAGGGTGAGAAAACCTGGATTTGTGCTGGAAATGGCCTAACCTGACGATTACTTTAGATAAGCTATTACCAGCAGGACAGTGGGGTGGGAGGAGGTATTGTTTCATATTCTCTGTGTATATATAAAGTCTGCTGCAGTTTCCACGGTATGTATCTGATGAAGTGAGCTGTAGCTCACGAAAGCTCATGCTCAAATAAATTGGTTAGTCTCTAAGGTGCCACAAGTACTCCTTTTCTAATTAGAAAGATTGCTGATCTGGATTAGTTCAGTCTCCTCTGGAAGTTCATTTAACAGTCAGATCCCTGCAGTTGAAAATGCTCAGCACATGCTGCTCTTCCCGCCCCCCAGCCTGATGGAGAGAACTGGCTGGCTCCTGGACCTAGGCTGCAAAGTGGGTACCAGCACCATCTGGCGGGGGGGGGGTCCTGTTTGCCCCCCCTTGCCCCACTATGTCCCCATTTCCCCAGCCCCTTGCCCCAGGGAAGGACTGCCCCACCCTTCTGTGCCCCAATTTCTCCACCTTGGCCTCACTCCACAGAGCGGCCTCCCTCCTGCCCCACTTTGCCCCAATTTCCCCACCTCAGCCCCTCGCTATGGGGACTGACCCCTGCCATGCTCTGCTGTGCTGTGATTGGGCAGGCTCCGCATCAGCTCCTCACAGTCTGGCTCTGCAGGTGGCGGGTGAGTCCTGGGGGATGGAAGAGCAAGTGATGGGATACAGGTGGAGAGTGAGCGACGGGTGGGGCGGACAGGTGGGGTAGGGGGTGGGGCCTCAGAGGAAGAGGCAGGGCAGGGGCGGGGCTCAAAAGGGGTGGGGCCTGGGTGTTCAGTTTTCAGGGATTAGAAAGTTGGCAACCCTATTCCTGTGTGATTTTGGGCAAGTCACTTAATCTTTCTCTGTCTCAATTCTTAATCTGTAAAATGGGGATAATGTTCCTTCCTTGCTTCACATGGTTATTGCAAGGATAAATATATTAGAAATTTTGAGGTCCACAGTTCCTATAATATTATAGGCCATATAAGTACCCAAGATAAATAACGTAACTGGGAACTGATTGATTAATGGGTCTGAAGATTGAGATCAAGACCAAAGCTGCACATTGGATGTAGAAGTAGTCTGTGAAGGGTCCAAATTATAAGGGGGGAATGTTCAAAGCAGTCCAACCTGTGGAGGAGGCAGCAGCTATGTTTTGCACAAGTGGCGGGAGACTTTGCATTTCTTTCATATGTAGATTCAGATACAGTGAATTACAATAATCTAGTCTGGAGTGGATGGTAGTGAATTACAAATGCTGTTGCATATAACTAAGGCTACATTGTAGTCATGGGTATTTTTAGTAAAAGTCAAAAATTCACTGCCTGGAACCTGTCCATGACTTGTACTATATATCCCTGACTAAATCTTGTGGTTCGCACAGGCCGGCCCCCACCACTAGTGCTGGGGGGCGGGGGTTGGGAAGGCTGGCAGGCTCCCTACCTGGTTCCTTGTGGCTCCCTGGAAGTGGGGACATGTCCCTCCCTCAGCTCCTAGGTCTGCGCACTGCCCCCACCCCAAGCACTGGGTCCACAGCTCCCATTGGCCGGGAACTGCGGCCAATGGCAGCTGTGAGGGCAGTACCCATGGACGGAGGCAACATGTGGAGCTAGGAGCTGAGGGAGGGAGGGACATGTCACTGCTTCTAGGGAGTCCCCCGTCAAGGTAAGCGCTGCCCTAAGGCCCCTCTCACACCCAAATTCCTTCTGCTGGGAGTGGGACGGTGTCCCAAGACTGCCCCAGCAGCGGCCGGAGCTGCATGAATGTCCTGGAAAGTCATGTAATCCATGACAAACTTGCAGCTTTACTTATGACTGATATTACAGTAGTGCTGATGCTGTGCAAACACATAGTAAAAAATAGTTCTTCTACTGAACAACTTACATTGTAAGTAAACAAAGAGCCTAAGTGCCACAGAAAATCAGTGGGGCATTCATATGAAGAAGTGGGGTTTTTACGCACAAAAGCTTATGGCCAAATAAATCTGTTAGTCTTTAAGGTCCCACCAGACGCCTCATTGTTTTTTGGGGGCATTCTTGAAAATTTTACTCTAACTGACTTTCCCAAGATAAGACAGAAAGTTTGTGAAAGGCCTGGAAACTGAACCTAGGTTTCCTGAGACCCTGTCCAGATGCCTTAGCCACAAGACCATTCTTCCACACAGTAATAGTCAGAGAAAAGTTCTTGGATACTGACGTCTGTGGATATCATACCAAGGTACTTATTAAAAACGGAATGTTTTATATTTTGCCCTTGAATGTACATACAACGTTTCCATTTACTTCAGTGGGAAACACATGCAAATATAAGTGCACAATTTGGTCTGTATATAATTCCATGGATTTAAATAGAAGTATAAAATTGATTACAATACTTTGGTCTTAATACTATATTTATGAAAACTCTATTCAGTTGACCTTGTGGACCAGATCATTAGCTGGGGTAAATTGGTGTAGCTTCACTGATTTTGATGGAGCTACATAGAATCATAGAATCACAGAATATGAGAGTTGGAAGGGACCTCAGGAGGTCATCTAGTCCAACCCCCCGCTCAAAGCAGGACCAATCCCCAACTAAATCATCCCAGCCAGGGATTTGTCAAGCCTGATCTTAAAAACTTCTAAGGAAGGAGATTCCACCACCTTCCTAGGTAACGCATTCCAGTGTTTCACCACCCTCCTAGTGAAAAAGTTTTTCCTAATATCCAACCTAAACCTCCCCCACCGCAACTTGAGACCATTACTCCTCATTCTGTCATCTGCTACCACTGAGAACAGTCTAGATCCATCCTTTTTGGAACCCCCTTTCAGGTAGTTGAAAGCAGCTATCAAATCCCCCATCATTCTTCTCTTCCGCAGACTAAACAATCCCAGTTCCCTCAGCCTCTCCTCATAAGTCATGTGTTCCAGTCCCCTAATCATTTTTGTTGCCTTCGGCTAGACGTTTTCCAATTTTTCCACATCCTTCTTGTAGTGTGGGGCCCAAAACTGGACACAGTACTCCAGATGAGGCCTCACCAACGTTGAATAGAGGGGAACGATCACGTCCCTCGATCTGCTGGCAATGCCCCTACTTATACATCCCAAAATGCCATTGGCCTTCTTGGCAACAACGGCATACTGTTGACTCATATCCAGCTTCTTGTCCACTGTAACCCCTAGCTCCTTTTCTGCAGAACTGCTGCCTAGCCATTCGGTCCCTAGTCTGTAGCGGTGCATGGGATTCTTCCGTCCTAAGTGCAGGACTCTGCACTTATCCTTGTTGAAGATCATCAGATTTCTTTTGGCCCAGTCCTCTAATTTGTCTAGCTCCCTCTGTATCCTATCCCTACCCTCCAGCATATCTACCTCTCCTCCCAGTTTAGTGTCATCTGCAAACTTGCTGAGGGTGCAATCCACGCCATCCTCCAGATCATTAATGAAGATATTGAACAAAACCGGCCCGAGGACCGACCCTTGGGGCACTCCACTTGATACCGGCTGCCAACTAGACATGGAGCCATTGATCACTACCCTTTGAGCCCAACAATCTAGCCAGCTTTCTATCTACCTTATAGTCCATTCATCCATCCCATACTTCTTTAACTTGCTGGCAAGAATACTGTGGGAGACAGTGACAAAAGCTTTGCTAAAGTCAAGGAATAACACTTCCACTGCTTTCCCCTCATCCACAGAGCCAGTTATCTCGTCATATCAGTTTACATCATTTGAGGATCTAGTCTGTGTATGTATTATAGCTTTATTTTCCAGTAGTATGCATTTGTGTGATGACATCTTTCTTTCTTAGATTTATGAACATTCATGAGGTAAAGACATATTGGGAAAGCAAAGGACTACTAGTTTCCTGTAAGAAATTGTTATCTGATTGGGTTTACAATGTGAAAGATGAAAAATCTAAACCATCAAGGTAAGTACAGTATAATATAACCTAAATAAAGATTTAGGTGTAGTACATCAACTTAATTGGGCTATCAGCATACAGCTATTACTTACACCTATTATTAAGGTTATTTTTCCATATTAATTGCTTTATCTTTTCTTCTCTAAGGGGCATTTTTACCAATCATAGATTCCAAAGCCAGAAGGGACCATTGTGGATATTGCAGTCTGACCTCCTATATTACACAGGCCATAGAACTTCTCCAAAATAACTCCTTTTGAACTAGAGCATATCTTTTTTTAAAAAATCCAATCTTGATTCTAAGATTTTTGGTGATGGAGAATCCACCATGACCCTTGGTGAATATTTCCAGTTGTTAGCTAGCCTCACTGTTAAAAATTTATATCTTATTTCCAATCTGAATTTGTCTACCACAGACTTCCTGCCATTGGATCTTGTTAAACCTTTGTCTGCCAGATTGAAAAGTCTATTATAAAATTTTTGTTCCTCGTGTATGTATTTATAGACTGTGATCAATCATGGGTCCTTCAGAACTCATTACTGTGGTTATTAAAGATGAAAGAATGTATTTCTGGCTACTGTTGGTATCTTGATTACACAAGAAATTCACAGTTGCCAACTTTCGTGCAGTAAATAAGCACCGTTACTTTCACAATAAGCCAAAAATCAAGCTAATCCCATTTCAAAACAAGGCCTAAACGAGCCAATCCCTAAGAACCCCAACACTCTATGTGACTAGAGTCCCCCTGGGACTGTGGTGGGCTCGCTGTGCACCCCTGACTCTGTCCCCTGCTTGCCCCTTGCCCCTGCTCCCCCACGCCCCCACCCTTGCTTGCCGGGAGCCAATCAAAAAGAAGAAGCAACAAGCTGCAACAAGCAACAAGCTACAAGTCAAACAAGCAACAAGCTCCAAGCCAAAAACTAGCCAACAAGCAACTCACAAGCCAGTTAAGCCAAAACCAAGCCCAGTTTCTGCGTTTTTTCCCCCACGGGTTTGGCATGGCTGAAGAAACTGTATTTTCTTCTTTGAGTGATTGCACATGTGCGTTCCACTCTTGGGGGGTATGTGTGTGTGTGCGCCTCATGTAGAGTTGTTAGAATTTTTTTCCCTCAGCAGGACCCACGTGGTGTGTGCTTCTTGGTATAAAAGGTAGGGCTGCCCTCAACTCCTTCAGTTCCTTCTTGCACCAACAACGGCTGCTGAAAACTGTCCTGTCTTGGCAAGTTCTCTCAGCATGTTTTTTAGTTGTAAATAGTTCCCCATTGGTATAGTTTTAATGTTAGTCAGGTAGCAGGATAAGTTTTAGTTGAGTTAAAAGTGATTTTTTTTCATACCTGGCTTGTGGTTCCATTTTTCAGTACCAAGGAATGCCTCAGTCACCAGGCTTCAAGCCCTTTTTTTCATGTTCCAAACTGATGCCCATGACTGACCCACACTCTGTTTAAAGTGTCTGGATGAGTCTCACATTAGGGATCTGTGTCAAATTTTTAAGTACTTTAAGCCAAGGATCAAGAAAGACAGATAGGCCAGGCTGAAGTTTCTGTTGATGGAGGCTGCTCTGAGACTACCTTCAAAGCCTTCCCATTTGGAGAATGTGCCGAGTACTTCAGCTTCTGTGAGAAACATTCCTCTGATATTGGCCAAATCCATGCACCGTTCACCCTTCCTGGTGCAGAGGAAGAAACATAGCTTCCAAGGATGTGACCAGGAGAGGAAGATTGCCGGTTTCTAAGTTTCCCAAGCAGGGGGACAAAGGCTCAAGTAGAGTGCAGTCAAAATTGAAGCACGCCTCATCTCAGTCATCAGCTAATGCTTTATTGTGGACTCTGGCACCAGGGCAGGCACCATTCAGTCCAGGGTGTGACAAGGTACCTTCAACTTCTTCTTACCTTCTTCTCTTACTCATTGCTCAGAGACACTTACGGTTCTGTCCACACTGAAGGCTTTTTCGGCATTGAAGGACTGGAGTTTGTCTTACCTGGCAGTGCAGAAAGTTGCTCCTCCAATATCACCAGACCACACTGCATCGCCCTCCTCAGTGCAGCACTGAGAATTGCATCAGTCTCCTGCATTTCAGAGCTCTCATCTAATGGTACTGTCAAAAGGAAAGCCAATGACAATGACCTATCTTCATATTAGCACCAGTCCCTGAGTCATTTTCGGAGTCAGAGGTTGGCTGGGCCCAGTACCAAGCACAAGGAAGTGGATCACGGAGATCCAGCTATCTGATTATCAGAGGAGGTTCAGCTCTTAACGTGCATTGGCCTCATCCTCCTCTTCCCCAGATGAAATAGTTCCCTTGGGAATCACCACACCCATACCTAATGACTGCAGAGCTAACCAGGAGCTTTAAAAAGAGTTGCCTTGGCCTTGGATATCCATGTGGAGAAGGTTATAGAACTGTCCGATCATCTTATTGGTATTCTGGTGACAACTGACTCATCTCATATGGTCCTACTAATCAATGAGGTGATTTTAGAGCCCATCAAAACCTCGTGACAAACTCCCTTGCCATTTCCACCCACATCTAAGAGGGCTGATCATATATACTATGTTCTCTCCAAAGACTTGGAACATTTGTGTTCCCACTCCCCTCTGGGGTTACTGGTTGTCTTGGCTGCCAACAACAGGGAATCCTAGGGGCAACAAGTGGCTACCCCTAAGTCAAAGGATTCCAAAAACTTGACCTGTTTGTAAGAAAAATTGATTAGGGTAGTATGATTATAACATCTGGGACTCCACATTGAAATTTCAGGACAAGCTGCCTGAGGATACTAAGCAAGAGTTTCTTTAACTGGTGGACGAAGGGAAATTGGTCCAGCACTTTGCTCCAGGCCAGTTTAGATGCGGCTGACTCAGCTACTAGGATCATAGCCTCTGCCATCACTATGTGCAGGTGCTCTTCGCTGCAATCTTTGGGGCTGCCCCAAGAAGTTCAGAGGACTATTCAAGGCTTGCCATTTGAAGGGTCTTCCCTCTTCTTGGTGCAGATGGCTTAAAGGACTTCTGGGTAACTCTAAAGTCATTATGCATATATACATTGGCCCCGACTAGGAAACACTTTCGTCCTCAGCAGTCTCACCAATACCCAACTCTTGTGCCTTGCCAGGACCTAACAAGGAAAAAGAGTAGGAGTTTTAGGTGCAGGCCAACCTCTTCTTCTAATACGGCAGCTCCTGGTTCATCTAGGCATCCTGGGGACACTAAACAAACATTTTGATGAGTCAGTCAAAGACTCCATAGCAGTCTCTATAATCCAAGTCTCTTCATACCTTCTGTTTGCAAACTGTGTATCCCACTTCCTAAGTGTTTGGTCCCTAATTACTTCAGACTAATGGGCCTTAAGCACTGTGGAAGTGGAATACACCCTTCAATTTGTTTCTACCCCTTCTTTCCACCCTCCCTCCCTGTCCTTCTTCAAGAACCATTCTCCTGATTAGGTCCTCATCTGGGTGGGAGCCATAGAAGAGTTTCCACAGTGTCACAGGGGGATGGGGTTTTAGTCCCACTATTTCCTAATTCTGAAAGCAAAGGGAGGTCTCAGACCAATTTTAGACCTGCATCAACTCAACAGATATCTGAAAAAGATGAAATTTGACATGGTCACGCTGGCTTCCAGTATTCCCTTCCTGGATCCTGGAGACTGGCATGCCACTCTCATTTTAAAGGACACATACTTCCATGTGGCAATTTATCAGTGCCACAGGAAGTATGTCAGGCTTTTGGTAAGCCAGTTTCATTACAAGTTCACTGTGCTGCCTTTTGGCATGTCTGCAACTCCTTGGACTTTTAAAAAATGTATAGCATTGGTGGCTGCATTTCTGAGGAAGTTAGATGTGCAAATCTATTCCTTCCTGGACAACTGGCTTGAGAGAGACCAGCCCAGGGTTCAGGTACTGCCCAGTGTAACTCTTATCCAGGCAATCTTCAATGCGCTGGTGCTGTTAATTAACAGAGAGAAGTGTATCCTCTCCCCAGTTCAGAGAATAGAGTTTATTGGGGCAGGCCTGGACTCTACTCAAGCCAGAGCTTTCCTTCCAAATCAAGATTTCAGACAAATCCAGTCCATCATTTTGGATCTCAAGGCTCATCCAGTCACAACAGCATGGAATTGTATGAGGCTTCTGGGGCATATGACCTCTTGTACATATGTAGTCCAGCATTCCAGATCATGCCTCAGGAAACTAAAAGGTTGGCTGGGCTCCATATTCTTACCAAACTGTCAGCCTCTGATTGGTGGTGTTGGAGCCCTTTGTGACAGAGTCAGGCCAGATGGCTACAGGAGAGTGATAGAAGGCAGATATATTAGCCCCAGGTTAAGTAGGTCCCATTTCCCTGGGTAAGGTAACAGGGAAGGTTCCAGAACAATCAGGAATCTTCTGGAGACAATTAAGACTGACAGGCTGATTAGAACACCTGCAGCCAATCAAGAAGCTGCTAGAATCAATTAAGGCAGGCTAATCAGGGCACCTGGGTTTAAAAAGGAGCTCACTTCAGTTTGTGGTGTGTGTGTGAGGAGCTGGGAGCAAGAGGCACTAGGAGCTGAGAGTGAGAATGCATACTATTGGAGGACCGAGGAGTACAAGCATCACCAGACACCAGGAGGAAGGTCCTATGGTGAGGATAAAGAAGGTGTTGGGAGGAGGCCATGGGGAAGTAGCCCAGGGAGTTGTAGCTGTTGCACAGCTGTTCCAGGAGGCACTCTAAACAGCTGCATACCACAGGGCCCTGGACTGGAACCCGGAGTGGAGGGCAGGCCCGGTTTCCCCCCAAACCTCCCAACTCCTGGTCAGACACAGGAGGAGTTGACCTGGACTGTGGGTTCATGAAAATGGCCAAACTGAGGGCTGCTGTGAAGCTCCAAGGAGAGCAAATCCGCCAATAAGTACAAGACCCACCAAGGTAGAGGAGGAACTTTGTCACACCTTTCATATTTTAGGCTCTCTAGATTGGTGAACAAACCCTGTCGACATATGCATAGGTATTCCCTTTGTCCATCCTCAGTCTTCACTGACATTAGTGATGGATGCATCTCCTCTGGGTTGGGTGGCTCATCTGCTTCTCTGCAGATGCAGGGTTTATGGTCTACAATGGGTTTGATTCTACACATAAAAGTGAGAGAGTTTAGAGCTAGCTGACTGGCATGTCAGGCTTTCCTCTCCCATTTCAAGGGGGAAAAACGCTGCTTGTTCTCACAGACAATACAGCGGCAATATTGTATCTCAGCATCAGGGAGGGACCCACTCTTCCCTGCACTGAGAAGAGGCAGTCCAACTCTTGGATTTTTGCATTGCCAATTTGATCAATTTCAAAGCCTCTTGTCTTCCAGGGAATGCAGAATGAGCTTGCAGATCATCTACACCAATCATCTGAGTCACCACAAGTGGTGTCTCCATCCAGGTATAACCAGGTTTATTTTCCAACTGTGGGAGACTCCCCATGTGAACCTGCTTGTAATGAGAACCAGCAGGAAGTACCAGCAGTTTTGTTCCCTTCAGGGTCACAGTCCAAGTTCCCTCACAAACACTTGCTGTTGCCCTGGGTGGACAAGCTTCTGTACACTTTCCCAGTGATCACACTCCTTCACAGGTTTTCTGCTGAAAATCAAACTACATCATACTGAAGTACTGCTTGTAGCCCCAACTTGGCCTCAGCAGCACTGGTTATTCACTTTTCTGTCCCTTTCGATGTAAGCTCACTTCCATTGCATCCAGAACATAAGAATGGCCATACTGGGTCAGACCAATGGTTCATCTAGCCCAGTATCTTGTCTTCCGACAGTGGCCAGAGCCAGATGTTTCGGAGGAAATTAACATTGCAGGGCAATTATTGAGTGATCCATCTCCTGTCGTCCATTCCCAGCTTCTGGCATTCAGAGGTTTAGGGACACCCAGAGTGTAGGGGTTTCATCCCTGACCATCTTGGCTAGTAGCCATTGATGGACCTCTCCTCCATTAATTTTCTTGGCCTAATTTCTCAAGACCATGGCTGCCTACTCCACCCCATTTTTCAGGCGCTCCATTTAAAAACATGGATGCTCCATTGCTAGACCCTTGAGAAGGGTCTTATTCAAAAGTGGTTCAGAATGTGCTGTTATATAGTAGGAGGCCATCGACTAACTACTTACCTGGCTGCGTGGAAGTGATTCTCTGTCTGGTCCCAAAAATCTGGAGTTTCGCCAATCCATTCTTCAATCTAGCATATCTAGGACTATCTGTTATACCCAAAACAACATGGGTTGATGGTTAGTTTTATCAAACTCCACCTAGCAGTTATCTCAGCTTTCCACCCTCAGGTTGATAATTGCTCTGTATTTTCTAAGAAGATGTCAATAAGATTTTTGAAAGTCGTGGAACAGTTGTATCCTCAGGTATGAGATTCATTTCCCCTGTGGAACTTGATCTTGGTATTGTCAAAGCTGATACAGTCTCCCTTTGAGCCTTTAGCTACCTGCTGCTTGTTACATCTTTCAGTGAAGGTAGCATGTTCAGTGGCCATTACTTCTTCCAGGAGGATAGGTGAGCTACATGTACTTATGTCTGGCCCTCCTTATACAATTTTCTTTAAAGATAAGGTTTACCTGTGCCCTCATCCAAAGTTTGTTTTGAAAGTGGTGACTAACTTCCATATCAACTAGGTGATTTACTTACCTTCATTCTTTCTGAAACCTCACTCAAATAAAGATGAGTGGCTTCATACTCTGTATGTCAGAAGTGAGTTGGCATTCTACCTCGACAGGTCCAAGCAGTTCTGCTTGTCTTCATAGCTGTCACAGATAGGCTGAAGGGGATCCCAGTCACTTCTCAAAAGATTTTGCTATGGATAACCTCCTGTATTTGCTTGTGCTATGATATTGCAAATGTTACCCTGCCAAGCAGAGTGACAACACATTTGACAAGATTGCAAGCATCCTCTGCAGCCTTTCTGGCTCAAATGCTTATCCTGGACATTTTTAGAAACTGTTCCTCTCTCTTAGGGCATTAAGTGACATTTCTGAACCTATGTTACTGGCACCCAGATGTGCCAGTCTTATACATACATTTCATAATTAGGGCTCTGTGTCTTACATGAGGCTATAGAATTTGCTGCGCAATCCACCTTATACCACACCTTTCTAGTGGATTGTGTTCTAGAATATAGGTTTTCATATATTGTTTCATATATAAATATAAAAAGATTGTTTCAAGCTCTTAAGGGTGTGGAGGTAATCCTGAAAATATGTGCCATGTGTAACAAATATACTGTTTTTTCCTGAACCTGCAGACATTCTGAAACAATAACTTGGAGAGGTGTAAACTGCCACATTCATACTAACTCTGAAACTAATGATTTCAGTGTTAATATTGTAAGCTATTTTTACAGTTATGTTGTCAACACCAATAAATCTGCGTCAGAAAATGTTTGTACTAGGGCTGTCAAGCGATTAAATATATTAATCGCAATTAATCATGCAATTAAAAATATTAATTGCACTGTTAAACGATAATAGAATACCATTTATATAAATATTTTTGGATGTTTTCTACATTTTCAAATATATTGATTTCAATTACAACACTGAATACAAAGTGTATAGTGCTCATTTTATATTTATTTTTGATGACAAATATTTGCACTTTAAAAAACGAGAAATAATATTTTTCAGTTCACCTAATAAAAGTACTATAGTGCAATTTCTTTACCATGAAAGTTGAACTTACAAATATAGAATTATGTACAAAAAATAACTGCATTCAAAAATAAAACAATGGAAAACTGTAGAGCCTACAAGTCCAATCAGTCCTACTTCTTGTTCAGCCAATCGCTCAGACAAACAAGTTTGTTTATATTTACAGGAGATAATGCTCCCTGCTTCTTATTTACAATGTCACCTGACAGTGAGAATAGGTTTTCGCATGGCACTGTTGTAGTCAGTGTCGCAAGATATTTGCATGCCAGATGCGCTAAAGATTCATATGTCCCTTCATGCTTCATCCACCATCCCAGGGGACATGCGTCCATGCTTATGATGGGTTCCGCTCAGTAACGATTCAAAGCAGTGCATGTTCATTCTCATCATCTGAGTCATCCTCTGTAGCCACCAGCACAAGGCTGATTTTGCTTTTTTGGTGGTTCAGGTTCTATAGTTTCTGCATCTGAGTATTGTTATTTTAAGATTTCTGAAAGCATGCTCCATATGTCATCCCTCTCAAATTTTGGAAGGCACTTCACATTCTTAAACCTTGGGGTCGAGTGCTGTAGCTATCTTTAGAAATCTCACATTGGTACCTTCTTTGCATTTTGTCAAATCTGCAGTGAAAGTATTCTTAAAAAGAACAACATGTGCTGGGTCATCACTGGAGACTGCTATAACATAAAATATATGGCAGAATGCAGGTAAAACAGAGCAGGAGACATACAATTCTCCTCCAAGGACTTGAGTCACAAATTTAGTTAACACATATTTTTAACGAGCGTCATCAGCATAGAAGCACGTCCTCTGGAATGGTGGCGAAAGCACGAAGGGGCTTATGAATGTTTAGCATATCTGGCACATATGCAGTGCAGGCTACAAAAGTGCCATACAAATCATAGAACTGGAAGGGACCTCAAGAGGTCATCTAGTCCAGTCTTCTGCACTCATGGCAGGACTAAGTATTATCTAGATCATTCCTGACTGGTGTTTGTCTAACCTGCTCTTAAAAATCTCTGATGATGGAGATTCCATAACCTCCCTAAACAATTTATTCCAGTGCTTAACCACCCTGATAGTTAGGAATTTTTTCCTAATGTCCAACCTAAACCTCCATTGCTGCAATTTAAGCCCATTGCTTCTTGTCCTATCCTCAGAGGTTAAGAAAAACAATTTCTCTTCCTCCTCCTTGTAACAACCTTTTACATACTTGAAAACTGTTATCATGTCCTCTCTGTCTTTTTTTTTCCAGACTAAACAAACCCAATTTTTTCAATCTTCCCTCATAGATCATGTTTTCTAGACCTTTAATCGTTTTTGTCGCTCCTCTCTGGACTCTCTCCAGTTTGTCCACATCCTTCCTATGGTGCCCGGAACTGGACACCATACTCCAGTTGAGGCCTAATCAGTGCGGAGTAGAGCAGAAGAATTACTTCTCTTGTCTTGCTTACAACACTCCTGATAATACATCCCAGAAGGATGTTCGGGCTTTTTTGCAACAGCTTTTTTGCAACTGTTGACTCATATTTAGCTTGTGGTCCACTATGTTGTGCAAAACGAGTCACACCATCTGTTTGGTTCAAACACTCTGAGGTCCTTTATTGAATACAAGCATGCAGGGAGAAGGAGACAGAGATGGTCACACGCAGGTGCCACCCTAATCTCTCTCTGCCCTGCCCCTATAATACCAAACTTATATAGGTCCAAATTCAAAGCAAATTATACATTTCCTTACCACTTGAGCATTATTAATAAAGCCTTATAAAGAATTAATAGAAGGGCGTTTCATAATTAGCACAGTGCTCACGCACTGTTATTATCAAGATCTTATCAAGATCTGCGGTTTGCTGTGGCAGTGTTTTGACTAGGGACTTTTGCAGGGTGGAGGGCGAATATAATGGACAGCTAGGGACTTTTCCGGAGGCCCTTTGGTTCTTTTCTAGTTAGAGATTGACCTAGTCCATTATCTGGGTCAAGTGCTACAAGCTAGCATATGTAAATGCTTTAGCTTAAGCCAAGTCTTACAGGATACAGGCCTGTAGGCCTCTTGCGTTACAGCTCTTACATATGTTGCATGTAGTGCATAGATTTTGCCATAGAATGGGATGGGGTCAGTTTCAACAGCAAGGTTAACAGCAATTTCCCCCACAACTATGACCCCCAGATCCCTTTCCTCAGTACTCCTTCCTGGGCAGACATTTCCCATTTTGTATGTCTGCAACTGATTGTGCCTTCCTTAATGGAGTACTTTGTATTTGTCCTTATTGAATTTCATCCTATTTACTTCAGACCATTTCTCCAGTTTGTCCAGATCATTTTGAATTATAATCCTATCCTCGAAATCACTTGCAACCCCTCCCAGCTTGGTATCATTTGCAAACCGTATAAGTGTGCTATCTATGCCATTATATAAATTATTGATGAAGGTATTGAACAGAACCAGACCCAGAACTGATCCCTGCGAGACTGCACTCGTTATGCCCTTCCAGCATGACTGTGAACCACTGATAACTACTCTCTGGGAATGGTTTTCCAACCAGTTTTGCACCCACCTTATAGTAGCTTCATCTAGGTTGCATTTCCCTAGTTTGTTGAAAAGACAGGCATGTGAGACAGTATCAAAAGCTTTACTAAAGTCAAGATATGCCTGTTCTCACTTCCAGGCCACATTGTAAATTAGTGGGCAGCGTTATCTCCCGTTAATTTTAAAAAACTTGTTTGTTCTTAGTGATTGGCCGAACAAGAAGTAGGACTGAGTGGAACTGTAGACTCTAGGGTAGGCTCCCTCACTTCAAACTTGTTTTAAGAGAGATTGTTTTATTGCATTTTGGGGACAGATCTTCTACTTTGTAATAGCCTGGCAAGCCATCTCCACTGAGAATTGGGTATTCAAGATTGTGGAAAAGGGCAATGTCAGTCAGTTTATATCTATGCACCACCTTTAGTCTCTTTCCCCCATATTTTTTCAGATGCCTTTTTAACAACATATTTTAGAGGAAATTGTGATTTTAAATGAGTTTTGAAGGTAGGGCTTCCTCTCACAATATTTTCTCATCCTCAAACAGGAATGGGGCCTGTGGCGTATCTGGGACCTCAAGAATTTAAACAAACACATGGAAAAAGAAAAGTTCTGTGTTGTGGCTTTAGCACACATTCCTTCCGTTACATCCCAGGATAGGAATGGTGCTCTCAATCTAAAGGATGCTGATCTTTACATTTCAATAAAAGTCACAGATGCAGCCTTACTGGAATCTCAAGTACTTGCTTTTTCCACTTACAAGGTTCTACCCTTTGGGCTGCCAAAAATCCCAAGAATATTCACCACCTGTCTGGCTGAGGTGGCTGACTATGTTTATCTAGAGCAATGCTCTTCACTTCTTTTGAAGTGGGGGCCATTTTGGCAAAAAACCTTCAATTTGAGAGCCACATCAACCC
This sequence comes from Eretmochelys imbricata, assembly GCF_965152235.1. Taxonomy (NCBI): domain Eukaryota; kingdom Metazoa; phylum Chordata; order Testudines; family Cheloniidae; genus Eretmochelys; species Eretmochelys imbricata. The sequence goes on from NC_135577.1 coordinate 20,439,959, forward strand.
GACACAGATGCTTGAATGCATACCTGACACAGATGGTTGAACACTCCAAGTTCTTTGTTGGTTGACATGGTAATATTACTATTATTGGTAATATTGCTTGGGGTGCAGGAAAGGGTTAGGGGTGCGAGCTCTGAGAGGGAGTTTGGGTGTAGGAGGGGACTCTAGGCTGGGGCAGCATGTTTGGGTGCAGGAAAGTGAGACACTAAAGAGATCAGGGCTATGGATGTACAAATTGAAAAGGATCAGAGAGAAAATGGGAAGATATAGTCTCAGTAAGACAGACCTCCAGGGTCACAGCACCACTCAGGTTTTAGTCCAAGCCACACCTCCATCATGATGACGGGGGGGCCACCTGGCCAACTTGAGTGAGTGGCACCATGATTCTGTGCATCAGGTTGCAATGCCACTCACACAAATTTGGACAAGCTGACACCCCTACCCCACCCCCGTTGGGGGTTGGGGCTAAACCAGAAAAGTGCTGCAACTCTGGAGGTCACAAAGCCTGGAGTAGGGAGACAAGCCCAGCCAGCCCTGCAGAACTGGAGCCATATAAGCCATTGCAGTGGAGTCAGTGCAGGGTTGGCTCTGCAACATCCTCCACCAAGGGGAGCAGGATCCAACACCCCACCCCCAGCCTACTTACTGGGTCATGACAGGCCATCAATATTTACAAAAGGGTCCGGAGCCCAAAAAGGTCGAGAAAATTGCTGTGGAGGCACCTGGTAGTGCCTATCAGTACACTTTGCTGTTGGTGACAAAGAGACTGGGGTATGCCATAAAGCTTTGGCAGGATCCAGGAGGGTCTCACTGACTGTAAGGTTGACCCTTCCTGAAGCCAGGGCCTGCAGTTTGTCCAGGAGTTTATGAGGGTTCTCTTGTACAACTTTGGACCGAATCTCCTATGTTTTAGCAATCCTTCTTATTAGTAGTCCTGGAATCTTAAAATCCTGGTGGAGGTGAGGATGCTTCAGGATTGATCACTTCATCAGGCAAAGATGATACATGAGAAGATTTTTCCATGGTATCCTTTTGTCTGTCATCTTGGTTGTGGCTTCCAAATGAGGCATTTGTGCTTGAGGTAGGTGAAATGGCTCTTTCCTAGGATGAACTGGAACCAGAGACAGACATTTTGGTCTCAAAAGAGATGCTCAGGGTGAGCTAGTGCCCTGAGAGCCAGTTTATGAAGCCCACTATGGCCAGGGTGGATAATCATAATGTTGCACTGTCAAAGGCACTGGGCACCAGATAGGAATGTCTCTAGAGGAATAACAATCCAATGTGAGTGAAGAATGACATGCATAAGTGGTAGCGTAAGGGTATTGGAAAGATCTGGCTGTTGAAGCCTGCCTGCTGTAATCCAACTCTGAAGGGGATATATAATCTTCTGGAAATGGAGGAGCAGTCCCAGTTGGAGTCAAAAGTAGTCTCGGTACCAGGGACATATGCCCCAGCTTCAGCACTCTGATGTCAACTCAAAGTATGCTGCTAAAGTAGCTGATATTGATGACTGCTGCCTAGGATGAAAAGACCTGGCCAGTACCTAGGCATCATTACCAATATCTTGTTTGTAACAGATACCATGTGATATAATGTATATGAATCCAGAACCAACAGACATAGTAAGTCTCTAGCCACCAAGAAAGTTTGCAGTGTTGAGGGCACTGAAACAGATGTAAACACACTAGTAGACAAGAGCGGTACAGACTCAATGGAACTAGTGTAGATATAGCCAACAGAGCTTGCTTGGATAAAGCTGCTGAAGTCGGTACGGGTGCTGGTAGCATCTTGAAAGCTTAAAGAAGAAGTTACTCACCTTGTGCAGTAATAATGGTTCTTCGAGATGTGTGTCCCTGAAGGTGTTCCACTCTAGGTGTCGGTGAGTCCATGCGCCGGAGATCGGAGATTTTTCGCAGCAGTACTTGGTCAGAGGAAGAGTGTGCACAGGAGCTGTCTCGGTCAGCTGTTGGTGCCTCCTATCGCACGTACACCCCTGATCGTCCCCTCCATTCCTTCTCTACTGCAGAGCTCGGCTGTGTGAACTCCGAAGTAGAGGGGAGGAGGGTGGGTAGTGGAGCACCCACAGGGACACACATCTCAAAGAACCATCGTTACTGCACACAGTGAGTAACTTCTTCTTCAAGTGGTGTCCCTATGGGTACTCCACTCTAGGTGCTTGTACAGCAGTGCCCCACCAGGGGTGGCAGGGGTTCAGAGTTATGTATAAAGTTATGATGAGAGCACTGTGAGGCCAACGATAGAATCTGAAATAAGGCCTTGCGTGATAGCGTAATGCTTTGCAAAAGTGTGCTCTGAAGTCCAGGTTGCAGCTCTACAAATGTCTATTAAGGGGACATTGTTCTAGAATGCGATCGGTGTCACCATGACTCATGTTGAGTGGGATCTGATGCCTGCAGGGGGTTCTTTGTTATGTAGGTGGTAGCTGTGACAGGTTGGATCACAGAAACCCCCTTGGGGCAGCCAACTGATGTGCCAAGACTACTTCTGCTCCTGCTTTCCCTGCCAGCTTGGGACTCCAGAACCCTGCCTGGATGTGCCAGACACACTTGCCGGCCACAAACACAGACCCAGGTCCGAACCACGTCCCACAAACTGCAAGCTTAACTGAAAGCAGTTTAAGAAATGTTCCTGTCTTTAACACTCAGATGCCCAACTCCCAATGGGGTCCAAACCCCAAATAAATCAGTTTTATCCTGTATAAAGCTTATACAGGGTAAACTCATAAATTATTCACCCTCTATAACACTGATAGAGAGATATGCACAGCTGTTTCTCCCCCCGCTCCAGTTATTAATACATACTCTGGGTTAAATAATAAGTAAGAAGTGATTTTATTAAATACAGAAAGTAGGATTTAAGTGGTTCCAAGTAGTAACAGACAGAACAAAGTGAATTACCAAGTGAAATAAAATAAAACATGCAAGTCTATGCCTAATACGGTAAGAAAGTGATTACAGATGAAACCTAACCCTCAGAGATGTTCTAGTAAGCTTCTTTTACAGACTAGTCTCCTTCTAGTCTGGGTCCAGCAATCACTCACACCCCCTGTAGTTACTGTCCTTTGTCCCAGTTTCTTTCAGGTAACCTTTGGGGTGGAGAGGCTTTCTCTTGAGCCAGCTGAAGATAAAATGGAGGGGTCTCCCTGGGGTATAAATAGACTTTTTCTTGTGGGTGGTCACCTCTCCCTCCCCCTGTGTAGAATGCTAGCTACAAGAAGGAGTTTTGGAGACACATGGGCAAGTCACATGTCCAAGCATGACTCAGGTAGCAGCCATGGTTCACATGCTACCTTGAACGTCCTCAAGTAGACTTCTTATGTAGATTGGAGCCTTCCAAGATCCATTGTTCATTACGTGTTTCTTGATTGGGCACTTAACTTGCACATTCCTTTCTCAAGAAGCTGATCAAATGCTTTTCTAAGGCTACTTAGAAATCAAGCAAGTACACAGCTGATATTCATAACTTCGAACACAGAAATGATACATACATACAAATAGGAGGAATAAATTCAGTATATCATAACCTTTACAGAGATATGTTACATGGCGTACGTAGTATAAAACATATTCCAGTTATGTCATATATACATTCATAAGCATATTTCCATAAAACCTTATGGGGTGCACTGTCACAGTAGCAAGTTTGAATACAGGAAGAGACCCATTTGGAGGGTATCTGGGTCGATATTGTAGAGCCTTTGGCTCACTCTGTTGTAGAGACTAATAGTTTTGGTGACTCGCAAAATGGTTTAGTTCTGTCCAAGTAAAAGGCTGCAGCCCATCTGACATCTAGCATGTGTAACGTTGCTTTTTGAGAATCCTTATGTGGCTTGGGATAGAAGGCACGTAAGTGTATGGTTTGGTTAATATAAAAATGTGTAGCCACTTTGTGCAAGAATTTTGCGTGAGGACGTAACATGATTTTGTCTTTGGTAAATACCATGTATGGTGATTCAGCCATTAATGCCCCTATTTCGCTGACACATCTTGCAGACGTGATTGCCACCAGAAATGCGACCTCCATTGACATATGTAAGAGAGAGCAGGTTGCTAGAGGTTCAAAGGGTGGTCTTGTGAGACATTTGAGCACATGATTGAGATCCCATGGTGGCGTAGGTTGGCATACTTCTGGGAACATGTTCTGTAATACCTGTTAGTAAATGCCATGTAATCGAGTGAACGAATATTGAAGCCCCTTCTATCTGCCCGTGCGGGGGCTGTGATGGCAGCCAGGTGTACTTTAATAGAACTTATGGTTAGCCCCGTTTCCTTCAGTTCTAGTAGGTAGTCTAGGATCACAGATAGAGGTGCCTTGGTCGCGTCCAGCTGTTTTTGCTGGCACCAAAGGGAGAATCTTCTTCACCTGTGGCGGTAAGTATTCCTAGTGTTAGGGGGCTTATTCCTTCACCCACTCACTTCCCTTGTCCTTCTCACATGAACAGAGAGCAACAATACCCGAAGTCCAAAGGTGCAAACAATTCAATGTTTATTGGGGTGAACTTCCAGCAAGCATGATTCCAGTTTCCTTCCTTAGTATCCTCCTTCCCAGCTCTGACACCACAGAGCCTTACACCTGTGTCCCTGTTCCCATTCCTGCCCTTAGCCAAACATGATTCCAATTTCCTTACCCCCATTCCCTGTTCCCATCTCCCTCCCACACCCACTCACTTCCTCATTGACTACAGATTATATAGTAAAACTTTGAGTTCTGCTTAGCTATACCTTAACCAATCATTTTCCTGAAATTTAACTAACCAATCCTAACATATTGTAACATGATTATGTAACCAATTATATCCCACCACCTTAATTAGTTTACACCCAGCAAAATTAATTATACAGCAGACAGAAACAATCACAGAACCAGACAGAGATTATACATACAAACAATAGCAAAGTGGGAACTATAATGACAAAACAATACAGAAGTGAGGATTTCACATCCCAGCTATTGATAAGTGAGTTCTTGCCAGACAGGATGCTATCAAACTAAGTTTCCTTTTACATTTTCTAGGCACTTCCCTTTCTCTGGAGGTGATAGGCACTATCAGGACAGGAGTGTATTCCTAACAGCCCAATAGCACCTTATTTCAATGTGACTAGTTTGGGATGTGAGGATGTGACTGTTCGCTTCCCAGCTTATGGCTGCCTCTGCTGCTTAGCCAAAGGCCTTAGCTAAGAACAGGGCCTCAGACTGTCACAGTAAGAGAAGACCCTTATACCAGCAGACAGTGATTTTGATTCTTTCTTTTATACCTCTGTAATTAGCCAAGTGATAAGAATACACCTAAATTCTTAGAGTATAGGCCTTTACAGACAGGCCTGAATATCTATATCCTAACACTCCACCCCTTTTTTTTTTTCTTTTCTTTTGGGATCCTCCTGCCCAGGTATCCCTGGAAAAGCATAGGACATATGGCGACACATTTCCTGATAGGGCCAGGCATCAAGGTTGAAGGTGTCGATATTCCATTTGTCCCACTGCCCCTTGTGTAGTATAGTGCCCTGCACCTTCTCTCGTATGAGCATACCACACCTATTCCAATTAGTGTCCCAGACTTCCCATTATAGCGGGCCCGAGAAGGTTGGGTCCGGGTTGTCTAGTACACTGTAGGGTTTGGAGGGCTTACTACATTACTTATAGGTTATCTCCCTATGCAACGTAACACAAGTACAGTTAACAATACAAAATCCACAGCAACACCGAGTCCTGACCACTGCAGTAAGGTCCAACATCCGAGACACCCCCAAAACACTGCCTCTCCTCCTTTGACAGGGTCACGATCTGATGTGTCCAGTTGCTGGCAGTTGCCCCTGCAGGTTTTGCTTGCTTTTGTCCATATCATAAATCCATTGAATGTTCACAGAGAAATGGGATATTGTCCAAACCAGCTTGACCACTTGGTATGGAATCAGACAGTATGCCCTGGTTTGATTATTCACAGCAATAAGATTCACAGATCCATTTGTGCACCAAAGTCCAGATAGTAGCATGTAAATGTGAGTAGTTTGGTTATGGGCTGGTGTAATTGTGCCCCCAGTAATATGTACATTCCCAGCAAAACACCTTATACACAGTACACCCAATTGTCCACCCCTTGCATAGGCCATTGATCCTGCTCCTCTATAGTCAGAGGAGAGGGGCACATCCAAACATCTTCTATTGATTTACGTTATTTTACACACCCCTCCATTGATTCCCAGTGAGCTCCTCCCCTTCTCATTAGTTCCATAGGGCTTGTGGGGGCCACCTTAGTTGCCATTCCATTTCCAGGTACCATGGTAGCTATTACACAAGTGCTGGCCTCCTAGTTGAGAATTTGCATTCCCATACACATCTTCCCACCAAGGTCAGCCTTTTGAAGCCATCCCCCACCCATGTCATGAGATTTTCTGTTCATTAAAACACAGCAATGCTAGCAACAAGACAAACACCACAGACAAACACAAAACACAGATCCATGGTATTCTGGGTTATTTTTCCCGCTGGCGCCAGCTTGCTTGTAGAGTGTCTGAAAAACAAAAGAAACAATTTCCTTCCCCATGGTGGGGACAGACTATTGCTTAATAATAATACCACTTTCTTTTAGAAATTTCCTTGCTAATTGCAGGAAAAACAGAAGAATTACCTCCAGGCTGTCCTTATTTTGTTCTATAGTCAGGCTAGTGAATTACCCCACTCACTGGTCATTTATGAAATTCATGAGGTGGTGTACCTCAGTTTCCCCTCTTGTACAACAGACCAAGTTTGCAATAGTTTCTCTGCTGTACCAAGCTTTAAGTTTATTCTCAGGTAATAGCTCACACACACAGACACACCCCCTTAAGGTTAACCTGTCCCCCTTATTTTCAGGCTTGACTTGTTTTTTCAGCTCCCTTTCCTGGAGGGCCATAATCTGAGTCTTCTAGTAGCTTGTTTGCTGACCGGATGTATTCATTATTTGCAGCTCCTTTGTGCCCGTCAGCTAGGTAATTTGCATTTACACAGAGGCTTACTAGCTTGCTTCTGGATCCAAAGCTGTTAGCAGCTGAGACACTGTCTTAAAAGGGAAGCATTTTACTTCCACCAGAGTTCTGATTACTTTCATCTCCTGCTCCAAATCACACAGAGATCTGAAAAAGAAAGCACAACCTACTGTGGCCTTTTTTGGAGCACTAATAGGATTTTAATTGAGTACCATGTTTTATTTGCATTTGTTTTACCCCTTCTCCAATAGACACTCCACACGTCCTGGGAAAATGCACATTCCTTCCATATAGTTTAACCTCCATAACATTATATTAGCCATATTAATTTTACACAAGGTGTAACTGCCTCGCCTATGCCCACAGAGTTTTCATGCACCCACCAAAGCAACAATCTGATCCCCCAGAGCCACCCCAAGGCTCAGTGTTCCCATCATTCCTCCCCTTTTCCTTTTACCACACAAAATTCTCTTTTGCCTAACATTTCTTGCACTGTGATTACTCTTTTACACAACTGTACCCCGATTACCCTGCCATCTTGTACAACTAGACACAACCGGGGCAGCCAAGTTAAGTTCCAATAGAAACCCCTTCCATCCTTTAGTGATTTTGATTACATTACCCAAAAGTCAAATAATTTTGATCAGATTCTTTCTCCGCCTGCTGCCTGCAGCAGTCCCTTATAGACCATTTCTGTGGGAAAAGGGCCCATTTTCCCTCAGAATAGCTGTAAACGCTTCTGGGGACAGAAGCATAGTGGTGGTAGTAGCCACTCGACCTGACCCCCTTGGATAATTTAATTACCAAGCTTCCATCCAATGTGACTGCACAGAGTTGCACATACAGTTACATTTATAGAACTGGGTTTTATCATTAAACAAAAACTTCTTTCTTGACATCTCACATAAGTATCCAAAGTACCCTCCATTAAAACTTCAGAAAAACAAGTATGGAAAGGCAGGTTGCACTTTGAAACTTTTTTTTTTTCTTTCTCTCCACTCCCCCAGGACCAAGTCCCAGCTCCAGTCTCTAAAGGTCGTCTGTTAACTCTGCTTTTGACTATAAACCCTTTTGTGCCAAATCATCTTTCACCACCCCTAACTAATTTACAACCCTTAGCAGCCCTTGCTGAAGCAGCACCAAACTTGAAGGATTCCTGGCAGCTTCCCGTAATGCTGTCCTTACTTCAAACCTCTCAAGCAGACTGAAGTGCCTCTTTACCCTGGGAGGCATTCAGTCCCCATGGGCAGGGACCTTCTTCCACTACCCATATACCAAGAAGGGTGGGCTCCTCAGCCACCCCCCATACCTCTGGGTCCCCTAACACTTCCTCCATTTCCTTTTTAATCTCATCCCAGGTTGACCCCTGTACCTGGTATGGGCCCTGGTTCTCCCTTATCCATTTATCCAAAAAATCCTTTACCCTGGCTTGCCAGAACCCGCAACTACCATCACGAGAGTTCGCGATACCCCCTCCAAGCAGCTGCGCAGACTGTTGGGGAGAGGGACTTACAGGCTGCCACTCACCTATCCGATGCGATGCATCCGAGTCACCGGAACCAAGATAGTGGTGAGGCAATGGCTATTTAGTAACACCTGTTTCACTTTCTCTGAGCAGTTCAGTTTCCCATGTTGGAACCACATAGGAGCCATGCTTTGAGTTGGAGCTTCGCTGGGTCTGGATGGAGTGTCAAGCCCTTGTTCTGGGACAGGAGGTCCGTCCATAAGGACAGCCGTTGTGGGGCACAGACTGCTAGGCGTGACCGGTACGGAAACCAAGTCTGTCTGGGCCATGTGGGGACAATGAGAATGATGTATGCTCTGTCAAGTCATACCTTGCGGATAACCCGTGGGATCAGTGGTATTGGCGGGAAGGCGTACATGAGCAATGCATTCCACTGGATGAGGAGGGCATTCCCTAACCATCCCGGCGCCAGGCCTGCCCTGGAGCAAAAGACTGGACATGTGTGATTTGTCGCTGAGGCGAACAGATTGATTACTGAATGACTCCATTTTCGGAATATCATGCTGAGAACACTGTCATGGATTTCACACTCGTGTTGCTGTGAGAAGTGCCTGCTGAGATTGTCAGCTGTAGTGTTTTGGCATCCCAGTAGGTCTGACGCTGTGATGTTTATATTGTTGCGGATGCACAAGTTCCATAAGTTCATGGCTTCTACACATAGCGAGTGAGACCTGGCTCCCCCTTGGTGATGGATGTAAAACATGCATGCCACATTGTCGGTAAGAATAGAGATGGAGGTCTGCCGTATGAGTGGGAGGAAGTGGCGGCAAGTACTGCACGGAGTTCCAGGAGATTGATTTGTAGTCGGGTTTCCATCACGGACCACTTGCCTTGTATATTGTGGTGACCCAAGTGGGCGCCTGGGCCTATCAGGGAGGTGTCTGTTATGATAGTCACTGATGGGGGGGTCTTGCTGAAAGGGAATCCCTGAGCATACATTCCCTGGTTGTGTCCACCATTTTAGGGAGAGGATGACCCTTGGTCGTAGTGTTACTCATCTGTTGAGAAAGTGTTTGCTGGGTGCATAGACCGTGCTCAACCAGTGCTGCAGATAGCGCATATGGAGTCTGGCGTACTTTACTACAAAAGTTGTAGCTGCCATATGTCCCATAATCTGAAGGCATGTCCTCACTGAAGTTTGTGGGCTGACAGTCACTGTGGAAATGAGATTGCAGTTTGGTAATATTGCCTTGGCTTGTATGGAGTTGAGGCTGGCGCCGACAAACTCCAAGCGCTGAGTTTGTTCTAGGGTGGATTTCTTTCTGTTTATCTGTAGACCTAGCTGGTAAAACAGGTCTATTGTGGTCTTCACCATGTATGCCATTTCTTGTCATTGTATGCCATTCCCTTGAGCAGGCAATCATCGAAATAGGGGAAGATTATGATTCCTTTGAGTCATAAATCTGCTGCTGTTCCTATTGCGAGTGTTCTTGAGAATACTTGGGGAGCAGCAGATAGGCCGAAAGAAAAAACCCTGTATTGGTAATAGTTGGGTCCTACTGTGAACCGCAGGAACCGTCTGTGGGCAGGATATATTGTAATATGGAAGTGTGCATCTTGGAGGTCGAGGGCCGCAAACCAGTCCCCCCGTCTAGCGCTAGGATTATTATGGCCAGGGTGACCATTTTGAACCTGTGGTTGTGTACGAACTTATTGAGTTTTTGGAGATCTCAGATTGGTCTCCATCCCACTCCTTTCTTCTCTGTCAGGATATATTTGGAGTAAAAACCCTTCCCTTGGTATTGGTGTGGTACTGGTTCTACAGCATCCAGCAGTAGGAGGTGGTCTACTTCCTGTTGCAGAAGGTGTTCGTGAGAGTGGTCCCTGAGTAGGGAAGGGTGGGGGGGGATGGTTATGAAAAGGAATGGTGTAGCCAGATGGTATGATCTCCAATACCCATTGGTCTGTAGTTATCGCAGCACAAGCATGGTAAAATGGGCGTAGGCGGTGACCAAAAGTGTGGGATGGGGTATGCATTGGTGCTATAGGTGTGGGAAGGTCATGCATACCCTCGACCAATACTTCAAAATTGTGGCTTAGATGTAGATGGGCGGTAGAACGAGGCCTGGATCTGCGGAGCACGTCGTCTCTGAGTCAGTTATTTGGTTCTGTTCTGAACGAAGTATCATTGGAAATTACCAAAATTTGTTCAAAAAACTTAGAACTCCATTGTAAAATGTTAATGTTATAGGAGTTAAAATCTACAAAACATGAACATGATGATAGGGCCTTGAAGATCTTCTCACTCATTGAATGCAAGACTATGGGAGCACTACAAGTTAAAGGTGGGAGGATACCAAAGGTCCTTACGCTCTCCCTGAGTTAATCAAAGCACCAAATCCTGTAAAACAAGGCTACAATGAGGGACTGGTGGAAAGTTTTGAAAATCCTTGACTTCCCCTACCTTATATTACAGCAGAAGACTTGCTTAGGGGAAGGAAGAAGAGCTAGGGAAGGAGAAAAGCAATAGTCGGAAAGAAGATGGGAGGGAAAAAGGTGACCCTGGAAAGGGAGGAGGAAAAGAGGAAGCGGTATTTGAAAAGAACTATGAAAAAGTGAGGGAAAGTGAGACACTAAAGAGATCAGGGCTATGGATGTACGAATGGAAAAGGATCAGAGAGAAAATGGGAAGATATAGTCTCTGTAAGACAGAAAATAAAAGGAGTTAAGAAAACTATAGAAAGGAAAATGAATTTGAGAAAAGAGTATTATAGGGGTCAACAGAATAAGACAAAGAAATAATAAATGGGAAATAAAATGTAAGAAATGTCTATATTAAGGTTTATACATTTTACTTTTATCATATTCATAATGTGGTGTGATTTTTTAAAAAAGCCTAAATTTTAGGTGTCTGAATGACTCAGTGAGGGAGAGTAACTCTTATCATCTGGCTCTTTGTTGGCCCTTCCTGTCTTCTTCCTTGCACATGCTTCCTCACTGCCTCATCTTCCTTTCCTTTCCTTTCCTTTCCTTTCCCCTACAATCTTGGGCTAGAAGTCTGATTCCCTTCTGTACTAGATATACTATCCAGCTGCCTGGTCCACCTTTTACTCTGTCCTGTTCCTGGGTAATTTCTCCCTTAGCTATATCTTTTCCTGAATATATGCACCATTTTTGCATCACTGTAATTTACTTGGTTAGAGTTAGAACCTAAAGCCTTTGTTAGTAGACAAGTTGCTTTCAAGACTTCTAAACTTTCTCTTAAGGCTGTAACCTTATTCACCATGGTTGTATGCAGTGTTGTTGTAGCCATGTCAGTCCCAGAATATTAGAGAGAAAAGGCGGGTGAGATAATATCTTTTATTGAACCAGTTTGTCGTTCTCACCAACAGAAGTTGGTCCAATAAAAGACCCTCTCACACACATTGTCTCCCTTATTCACCAGTCAGACAATTAAGGGTATAAATGTAGACCAGTGTTCTTCACTGCCAGGCCTGCGAGCCAGTGGTGGCTCCCATAGACCCTAAGTGAGGTTCCCTGTCAATCATTCTCTCCGGCGGCGCAGTGGGGCTGTAGCAAAGGCAGACTCCCTGCCCCGGCTCCACACCCCTCCTGGAAGCAGCCAGCATGCCCCTGTGGCCCTGGTGGGCAAGGGGGAGAACAGTGGTCTCAGCATGCTGCTTGTGCCTTCAAGCACCACCTCCGCAGCTCCCATTGGCTGGGAATGGGGAACTGTGGCCAATGGGAGTTGAGGGGGCGGTGTCTTCTGAGAGAGGCAGCATGCAGAGCACATTCCTCCCCCCCCCCCCAGGGGCGCATTGGCCCCTTCCAGGAGCATCACAACGCTTGGAATAGGGAGCTAAGCCCAGCCTACCCTGTGGGACCAGAGCAGCATGAGCCACCATGAGACCCTCTGAAACATTCTGGTGATTCAGTTTTGAGAAACCCTGCTCCACAAGACTTTGACTACTTTTTTACACACCTTACACAAGACTCATTCATAGTGACAGCTGCAAATGCACGCACAGAGCAGCCTCAGACAAAATCAACTCCAAAAGATAGAGAGCTGAAGAGACTTGACCTTTACAGCAGAATGACATGTATCATGGCTAGACTACAAATGAGGATTGGAAATTATCAGGCTTTACGAGCAAAATTATGTGTTTATTAATTGGACCTCCATCTCCAAATTTTCTAACAAACTGCCGGAGGAATATAAAGAACATCTTATCTCCATAGTAGCTGAAAGTCATCTAATGATGAGAACTTCTCTCCTGGCAGCCAGTAATTCCTCAGGCACAGTGAACTCCCTGAGGCATTCCTCCTGGTTTCAGGCCTTGGGGATCCCTAATGAATTGCAAAATACTATTGAGGATCTCCACTTTCAGGGTTCAAACTTATTTTCTGAAAAGTCTAACAATGCTATACATACCCCCAAAAGATACTAGGGCTATGTTGCACTCTTTGGAGGTTTACCCACCTGCCCCAAAGAGAAAACAGTTAAAACATCATGTTCAATATAGATTATCTTTCTTCCAGCCTAGACATCAGGATGCTGCTAAGAGGCAAACAAAACCTCCAAATGCCTTTGAAATCTTCGGCCATGGGATACTCTCACTAGACATCATCAGCTAAACAATTGTTTTGATGGTGACTTTGAGTACCAGCATGTCAGTTTCTCCAAGCCCAATACTTCCCTTTGGAAATTGTCCCTCTTTCGCAGTACTTGGGCCGCCATAACATCTGACAAATGGGTCCTCAGCACTTTGGAAGAGGGATACATCATGCAATTCTGATCCCTTCCTTACCCACTGTCAAGGTTCCTTCCCCACTCTGAACTCTAGGATACAGATGTGGGGACCTGCATGAAAGAACCCCTAAACTTATTTTTACCAGCTTAGGTTAAAACTTCCCCAAGGTACAAACTATTTTACCTTTTGTCCCTGGACTTTTTTGCTGCCACCACCAAGCGTCTAACAAATATAACAGGGAAAGAGCCCACTTGGAAACGTCTTTCCCCCCAAAATCCCCCCAAGCCCTACACCCCCTTTCCTGGGGAAGGCTTGATAAAAATCCTCACCAATTTGCACAGGTGAACACAGACCCAAACCCTTGGATCTTAAGAACAATGAAAAAGCAATCAGGTTCTTAAACGAAGAATTTTAATTAAAGAAAAAGTAAAAGAATCACCTCTGTAAAATCAGGATGGTAAATACCTTACAGGGTAATCAGATTCAAAACATAGAGAATCCCTCTAGGCTAAACCTTAAGTTACAAAAAGACACCAAAACAGGAACATACATTCCATTCAGCACAACTTATTTTATCAGCCATTTAAACAAAGCAGAATCTAACGCATATCTAACTAGATTGCTTACTGACTTTTTACAGGAGTTCTGACCTGGATTCCTGCTCTGCTCCCGGCAAAACAACACACAGACAGAGAGAACCCTTTGTTTCCCCCCCACTCCAGCTTTGAAAGTATCTTGTCTCCTCATTGGTCATTTTGGTCAGGTGCCAGCGAGGTTGTCTTAGCTTCTTAACCCTTTACAGGTGAAAGGGTTTTTCCTCTGGCCAGGAGGGATTTAAAGGTGTTTACCCTTCCCTTTATATTTATGACACCCACCCACCTTCTCTGTCTCCATTCAGGAACCCATCTCTTGAGGCTGCACTACTTCAGGAAGTGCAATCTCTTCAGGATATGGGACCTATAGAGGAAATACCTATACAACACAGAGGGAAATAATTTTATACCTGCTAATTCCTGATTTTGAATTCTGGACATGACGAAATTAAACAAGTTCATCAAGAAATTGAAGTTCAGGATGATTTTTCTTTCTTCCATTATTGCTTCCCTGGATCGAAAAGACTGATATGCTTCCCTTGTCTACACAACACTTATTTTTATGTGGTGATACATCCAGGTCACAAGAAATATTTGAGATCCATGGTCAGAGGCTCTCACTACCAATACAAAGTAGTACCCTTTGGCCTATCATCAGCCCTAAGGAGTTTTACCAGATGTATGGCAATAGTGACTGCCCACCTCCTCCTTTCTTGTATACAGATTTTTCCCTTTTCTGGGATTTATTCATCTGATGCCAGTCAAAAGAGACAAGAAAAGAACAGTATCAGGCAAATCCAATTGTTCGTTCATCACAGGCTGAGAATAAACACAAAGAAGCCAATTTTGCTTCTACTCCAGAAGACAGACACGAAAGCTTATGCTCAGATAAATTTGTTAGTCTCTAAGGTGCCACAAGTACTCCTTTTCTTTTTGCGAATACAGACTAACACGGCTGCTACTCTGAAAACAGTGCGTTATATATTTTATTACTATATAATAGTTTAATTTACATAAACTGTTACTTAGAAAATTTGTAATTATTAGTTACAATTAACTATTAATAGTTATTGTTGAATTACATACTTATTACTAGAATATCAACTAATTGGTGTACTATTGTTTCAATCAGTTTCTTGCTGAAATATATAGAAAATCCATATTCACTTGTTTTTAGACCAAACAAAAGTAATGTCATAATAAAAAATTCCTGAAATTATTTTCTTAACCTTTTTTTTCCAGGAACAAGATTCTGAAGCTGTGTCACCATATAGTATTTATGGATGAATTTGAGTACACAAGTTACATTATAACATTATTGAATTTCATTCCCATTATAATGGATTTTATGACATATCTAGATGAAACATATCTTAGAGAACTAAAAATCTGTAACTACTATTTCATCGGTTTGTATATACTGGAGGCATCATTAAAGGTACTTATGAATTATATTTTTTTCCCATGAATGGTAATGCTTCTTGCTGTTTTTTCTTAGAAATGCAAAATTCTATTTAATTATAGATGCTTACACGTATTTTACAAAAGGGATTCTCTCTGTTATAAAAGTCAATGGCTTCTTTGCCCTTGCAGATTGTCCCATATGCTAAATGTTCTTCTATTATATTAATGAAGTTTTCTTTAGATTAATTTGAATTTTTGCACACCGCAGCATAAAATTATTAACTTTTTTCTGAGATTGTTAATGGATGATTCTTGCTTTTTGCATAGAGCTGCACTATTATGTCTTGTGCTTTGTGTATGACGGTTTAGATATGCAGTATCTCTTAGTAGTGAAAGTATTGAGTTGCTTCCTATGAGGCAAGAGTCACATGTTTGTAAGAGACATAATGATAAAGAAAGGGGGGGTAATTTTATCCCAATTTATATATGCTAGTATCCGAACATTGAGCTTCAGTATCAGCCAAATCTTCAAGTGGCCTCTGCAAGTTCTCACTTTTGGGATGAGCTGGTGATGCAGTTCTGATAACAGAACGTTTCATATCAGTGCCCCTAGCTATGTTCTTCTTCGAGTGCTTGCTCAAGTCGATTCCATTTTAGGTGTGCATGTGCCCACGTGCGTGGCCGTCGGAGCTTTTTGCCTTAGCGGTAACCATAGGGCCACCTGTGACACCCTCTGGAGTTCCGCACTCATGCTATGGTATATCAGGCATTGCCAGCCTTACACCCTCTCAGTTCCTTCTTACTGCCCACGGTGGTCAGTCGGAGCACCTTTCTTGTTTAGCAAGAGCTAGCAGTTTCTCCTTTTTGAATTTCATGCCTTAGCGTCTTTGTACATAATTTGCATTTGGTAGTGTTAAGTAGTTAAGTGTTAGGGCTTGTCTACACTGGTAAGTTTCTGCACAGTAAAGCAGCTTTTTGCACTCAAACTGCAGTTGTGTACACACTGCCAAGCCACTTTGTGCGCAGAAACTCCTCAGCTGCAGCGCTGCAAAAAAACCACCTCAACGTGAGTTGTAAGGCTATTTCCGCAGAGGCTCCAGCACTCTATTGCCAGTGTAGACACTTGATTGCTTTCTGCGCTGTAATTGGCCTCCGGAGCTGTCCCATAATGTCCCAAGTGACCGCTCTGCTCATTGTTTTGAACTCGGCTGCCCTGGAGACATGTACCCCTCCCCTTTCAAAGCACTCTTTCTGACAGCTATTGCATGCTGTGTTGATCTGCTCTGGGACACAAAGCAAACCATTAATGTGGAATGCTTGTGCTGTTGAACACGGAGGCAGGTGTGTGTGTGTGTGTGTGTGAGAGAGAGAGAGAGACAGAGAGAGAGAGAGACCAGGAAGGGAGGTGGGGGCTGATGTCAGGGTTTTCCCTTCCCCCTGCCTCAGGACTGGTTGCTTCCTGCCACCGTCTGAACTTACGAGACAGCATGCTGACACACTCTGTCCCCCAAAACACAATGTCTCTCTCTCCCCGCCCCATACACAAACACACACACACACACACCCTAACACACATGCCCCCCCCCCCCACCCCCCACTTCAGTTGAATAGCAGCCGGCAATATACTAGGATGCCCATGGAAAAATGGGATTAGGAAACCTGCATCATGTGATGCTGTGCCTGCCCCAGGAAGCATTGCAAACCCTTCCCAAAGCACCCTGCGGCCAGTTGCACAGTGGGATAGCTACCACAATGCACTGCTGTCTTTGCCAATGCAAGAGCTGCTAATGTGGATGTGCTCCTTGGGACACTAGAGCACAGTGTGGACACACAACAGCGGTTTAATTCCAGTGTTTTAATAAAAGTGGTATAACTTGTTGCACAGAAACTTGCCAGTGTAGACATACCCTTAGTTAGTTAGTAGTTAGGGTCCCAACAGGGACTTGTCCCAAGCAGGGCATGATCTGGTCTCCTGGGTTTAAGCCTTGCTCGGACTGCAAGAGGCCTGTGCCTGTGAGTGACCACCATAGTAGCTGCCTTAAGTACTTGGGGAAATCACATGTTAAGGAGTAGTGCCAGATCTACAAAAACTTTCAGCCCTGCACCCAAAAAGAGCAGGATATCCGCTTCAGGGCTCTCCTCATGGAGTCCGAACTCCACCTGGCTTCCGAGCTGTCCAGGGTGGTTGCACTCAGTGCCTCGGCTTCCCTGCACAGTGCACCGCCAGCACCTTGTTCCTCCCAGCACCATTCGCCATTGCCAGTGCTGAAGAAGAAGGCTAAGAGCTCTCTGGAGCCACGCGATTATGCCTCTGCGGCTGGGGCTCCCAGCCACCTTAAAGGTCTGGCACTGACTCCTGGGAACAGTATGGGACCCACAGCCCTGCCTGCACCATCATCATCCCAGGCTTTCCAGGCACAGAGAGAGCTCAGGTCTCCACCTGCTCCAATGATGACCTCAGTGCTGCAGGACCTGGCTAAGGCTCCCCAAGAGGGCAAACCTGCTGTTAAGACCCCTCATGGGACAGGGGAACACTGCCGGTTGCAGAACAGAAGACGTCACTCTTCTTCGCCATGTCGGGAATCCCAGGGCAGGTCCCAGTCGCATCGTCATTCGCCCAGGCTGACATCCATATCTATTCGGCACTACTCACTGGCGCGAGGTCGACACTCCCACTACTATTCCCAGCACCTCTCACTCTCTTGCCAGTCGTCCTCTAGGAGTCGGTCCCAATTGCCGGTGCAGTTGGAAAGTTACCCAGCTCCGATCTCCCTCATGCCACTCTTCCTGGTACAGTCACTGGTCAATTACTCCTGGTCAATGGTCACCGGTAGCCACGACCAGTAAGCAAACGTACACATCGACAGCTCCTCCCTGGTCGCTAGAACGTGGTTCCTCCTGTATGGAGGGCCAGTTCATCCCATCACCCAGGTCCCATCGGCCTGCTCCCTCATCTATGGCACCGCAGTGGCAGCACGGCCAGTGCCCAACATAGTGGCCATATTGGAGCGCATAGGGCGTTCCAGTGGTGATGATGCCCCCTTCGCAGCACTCCTCTGCGGCCGCAGCGGAGCATCGATAGGTGGCCCCACTGGTGCCAGGCCCAGTACTGGAAGCCTATTCTGAGGTCGGCATGGAGGAACCTGTGCCCACCCCTAAGCCTCCTTCTCCACCAGTGGTCGAGACTCCAATACCTCCACCAGCGGTCGAGTCTTCCTTGTCATCCCTAGATGAGGCAGTCGCGGGATCTTCCAGAGCTAGCTTGATAGATGACTTTAGGGAGCATCAAGCCCTTTTCCAGTGTGTGGCTGACAACTTGGGGCTCGAGGTGCAGGAGATGGCAGAGCAGGGAGGGCACCCTCTTCAACATCCTCTTGGCCTCTACACCCACCTGAGTCGCCCTGCCATGCATGACAGGGTCCTCAAGATAGCCAAGACGCTGTGGCAGACCCCTTTCTCCATCCCTCTCTCCCACCTCAAAACGGGCTGAGAAAAGGTACTTTGTGACAGGCAAAGGTTTCAAATACCTTTATACCCATCCACCCCCGGGCTTGCTGGTTGTGTCTGCGGCCAACGAGAAGGACAAGCAGGTTCCCACCTCCTCAACTCCTAAAAATAAAGAGGCCGAAAAACTCAATTTATTTGGGAGAAAAATTTATTCAACCACCAACCTGCAATTCCAGGTGGCAAACCATCAGGCCCTGCTGGGCCGGTACAATTTTAATCTCTGGGACAGTCTTAAGAACTTCCAGGAATCCTTCCCTCAGGGTCTGGCCCAAGAGTTTGGCACCCTAGTGGAGGAGGATACTTCAGCAGCCAGATGTTCCCTGCAGATGGCATGGGACACGGCAGACTTGGTGGCAAGGGTGTCACATTGATCATGTGACGCAGCTCCTGGCTCCAAACGACATACCTCTCCCACGAGATGCAGGCCCTGATCCAGGACTTCCCTTTTGACAGAGTTGGTCTGTTCTCCAATCAGACAGACACCAGACTCCATGAGTTGAAGGACACTGGGACTACCCTTCGCTCGCTGGGCATGCACATGCCACAATCAGCCAGGAAGCCCTTCCAGCCACTGCAGCCACCAAGACCCTGGCAACCCCATCAGTGATCTACAAGGAGAAGGTACACTGGTTTTAGTCATCTTTGCCCTTCTTCCTCCCACTCACCAGCCCAGTCTGGGCCTGCCAAACACCCAGGGGGTGATCATTTTGAGGGTGCGCCCGAGAGCGATCAACTGGATCCTACCTGTGTTTTCCTCAACCACCTCTCTCTCTACCGCTCAGCCTGGTCACAGTACCAGTATGGGTACTGGACATAGTAGCTTGGGGCTGTACCCTGCAATACTAGCCCTCCCCTCCTTCCTGCCCCACCCCACTTTCCAGTCCCTCTTCAGGGACCCTTCTCATGAGCTACTCTTTGTTCAGGAGGTCGAGAACCTCCTGGGCTTGGGGGCTGTGGAGGAGGTTCCTCAGGATATGGAAGGAAGAGGATTCTACTCCCACTACTTCCTAATCCTGAAGGCAAAAGGGGGCCTCAGACCCATCCTGGACCTGTGTGGCCTCAACAAGTCTCTCAAGAAGTTGAAGTTCCACATGGTCTCCCTGGTCTCCATCATTCCTTCCCTGGATCTGGGGGACTGGTACGCCACTCTCGACTTAAAAGACACTTACTTTCATGTCTCCATATTCCTGGGGCACAGGCGTTTCCTGCATTTCCTAGTAGCTGGGTGCCACTTCCAGTTCACTGCGCTACTCTTTGGCCTGTCCTCTGCCCCCAAGGTGTTCATGAAACGCGTGGTGGCTTACCTGAGACATCATGGTGTCCAGCTCTTCCTGTATCTCAACGACTGGCTCATCAAGGGCAGGTCTCCAAAGCAGGTGCAATGGAGCCTTGATCTGGTGCGGTTCGCTAGCAATGATCTGGGCCTGTTAATAAACACAGAGAAGTCCATGTTAACTCCAGTTCAATGCATAGAGTTTATCAGAGCAGTTCTTGACTCTACGCGGGCCAGGGTCTTCCTTCCGGAAACGCGTTTTCAGGCCATGTTGAACTTGATCACCCATGTAAAGAGCCATCTGCTCACCACAGCCCACACATGTCTGTGACTAACGGGCCACATCGCCACTTGTACGTACGTGGTCAGCCGTGCCCGACTTCATCTACAACCTCTGCAGGCATGGCTGGCCTCAATCTATATCCCCAGCAGGCACACCCTAGACTGAGTGGTCACGGTACCAAGCCATGTTGTCTCGTCCTGGGACTGGTGGCTGGATCCTGAGTCAATGCTGCAGGGGGTTCCCTTCATGTCCCCGTCTCCGTTGCTTACCCTGGTCTCAGATGTGTCAGACCTGGACTGAGGAGCCCATGTGGGCAAGCTCAACACCCAAGGCCACTGGCTCCACAAGAATCTGGCCCTTCATATCAATGTCAGGGAGCTCAGAGCGGTTCACCTGGCCTGCCTGGCGTTCTTGCCCCACCTGAAGGGCAGCGTGGTGCGGGTCCTGATGGAAAATACAGACACAATGTATTACATCAACAAGCAGGGCAGCGCCAGGTCTTTGGCCCTTTGTTGGGAGATGCTCAGGCTCTGGGACGGTTGTGTGTGGCATACCATTCATCCGGTAGCCACCCACCTGCTCGGAACCAGCAGCGTCCTGGCAGATCACCTCAGCAGGAACTTCTTGTCTCGTCACAAATGTTTGCTTCATCTGGAGGTGGTCAGCCTAATCTTCTGCACATGGGAGACTCCCCAGGTGCACCTGTTTGTGTCCAGGCTGAACACAAAGTGTCATGTGTTCTGTTCTCTGCAGGGCAGGGACAAGGGCTCCCTGTCAGACACCTTCCTGATTCCATGGTCGGGAGTGCTCCATGTAAGGGTACGCCTTCCTGCCGATTCTGTTGATCCACAAGGTCCTGCTAAAGGTGAAGCAAGACAATGCATTGGGTACCCTCAGAGCCCCAGCATAAGTTCCCTGTAAGCCGTGTGGCTGCACAGCAGCCTATTTAGCACCGCGCAGGCGCACATGGAAGCTGCCCAGACGTCCTGCCGGGGGAGGGGGCCGCCATAGGCTCTGACTTCCTCTATAGCTGGTGGGGGGGGTGGTGCTCAACAGCTATTCGTGGCAGGTAGGAGGGGCTGGGAGGGCGGGGGAGGAGTTGGTTAGCAGGGCCACCAGCAGGTGAGGTGTTGGAGGGCAGGAGGAGCTTGGCTGCCAGTGGGTGCTACTGAGCAGCACCTGCTAATTTTTCTCTGTGAGTGCTCCAGCCCTGGACCACCCATGGAGTCAGCACCTATGGGGTGCCCCTCTCCCAGCCCCAGTTCAGCCCCGGACCTGCTGCAGCCAGGGGAGGGATGGCCCGAACCCAGCTCCGGCCTGGACCTGCCACAGCCACGGTGCCCCTCCCTTGGCCCGAACCCAACCCAGTCCGGACATGCCACAGCCAGGGGAGGAGTGCCTATCCCGGAGCCCCAGCCCCAGAGCTGCCATGGCAGGGAGAGACACCTCTCCCCCCAGCCCAGGTCCTGCTGCAGGGAGAGAGAGCTGGGGGGAGTCCTCCCTCTCGCGTGTATCCCCAGAGCACCCTTCTGCATCCCAACCCCCTCATCCCCAGCCCCACCCCAGAGCATGCACCCCCAGACAGAGCCCTCACACCCCTGCCCCCCAACCCTCTGCCCCAGCCCTGAGCCCCCCTCCCACACTCCGCACCCCTCGGCCCCCCCACCCTCACCACACGAATTTTGTTATGTGCACCAATATGAAGGTGATGTGTCACACATCACTCCATATTAGTGCATGTAACAAAATTCATTCCGCACACGTGTGGGAAAAATTAGAGGGAACACTGCCCAGCATGGCTTCGTCAACACTGGTTCGGCATGCTGCTGAGTCTTTTAGCAGTCACTCCATTGCAGCTACCTCTCTGGCCGGATCTACTGTCCCAGAACCATGGTAATCTGCTGCACCCAAACCTGGTGTCACTGCACTTGACAGCTTGGCTGCTGTGTGGCTAAGTATGGATGAATGGGAGTGCTCCGCTGGTGTCCAACAGGTCCTGCTGGGCAGCAAGAAACCTTCCACCAGGGCTATCTATGTGGCAAAGTGGAAGCAGTTCATGTGTTGGGCCTCAAACCAATACATTTGTGTGGAAGAGGCCTCACTGCAGGACATCCTGGACTATTTACTGCACCTTAAGCTCCAGGGCCTGTTGCTATCTTCAATCAAGGTACATCAGGTGGCCATTTCTGCATTCCACCCTCCATTTCAAGGCCAGTTGGTCTTCGCCCATCCCATGACAGCGCAGTTCCTGAAAAGTTTGGAGCATCTTTACCTGCATCTCTGGGACCCAGTCCCCCTTGGGTCCTGAATCTTGTGCTGTCGAGGCTCATGGGTCCCCTCTTCGAACCCTTGGCTTCCTGCCCCCTCCTGCTTCTCTCCTGGAAGGTCTCCTCCTTAGTCTCTATAACTTTGGCCCGTAGGGTGTCCGAGACCAGGATGCTCACGTCCGATCAGCCTTATACGGTCTTCTACATGGACAAGGTCCATCTGCGTCCACCCGGCTTCTCTGCCCAAGGTCGTCTCTGAGTTCCACACTGGTCAAGACATTTACTTACCAGTCCTTTGTCCAAAGCCTAATGCAATGGATGAAGAGCACAGGCTGCATACCCTGGATGTCAGATGGGCCCTGGCCTTCTACACTGATAGAACAAAGCCATTCCATAAGTCAACACAGTTGTTTGTTACTGTCTCTGACAGGATGAATGGTTGCCCAGTGTCAGCCCAGAGAATCTCATCTTGGATCACAGTCTTCAACCGCTACTGCTATGACTGGCAAAGATGCTCCTGATGGTGATCGTGACGGCTCATTTGACTAGCGCGTAGGCATCAGCAGCAGCCTTCCTGGCGCATGTGCTGATCCAAGAGACCAGTCAGGCTGCCACCTGGTCATCCATCCACACATTCGCGTCACACTACATGCTGACCCAGCAGGCTTGAGACGATGCTGGATGTGGCACAGCAGTGCTGCAAGCTTCAAGACTCTGAATTCCGAGTCTACCTCTGTTGATTGTGTTCGTGAGTCATCTAGAATGAAATTGACGTGAGCAAGTATTTAAAGAAGAAAAACGGTTATCTGCCTTTCATAACTTGTCCTTCAAGATGTGTTGCTCATGTCCATTCCATTACCCGCCCTCCTGCCACTCTGTCGGAGTTGTCTGCAAGAAGGAACTGAGAGGACATAGGGCTGGTGGCACCTGATATACTGCAGCATGAGCACAGCATTCCAGAGGGCACCACAGCCAACCCTACTGGTACTGCTAAGGCAAAAAAAAAGTGGGCACGTGCACACTTAAAATGGAATGGACACGAGCAGCACATCTCGAAGAACAACAGTTACGAAAGGTGGGTAACCAGTTTTTCTCCTTCGAATGCTGTCCCTGTGGGTGCTCCACTTTAGGTGTTCGTGCGCCCCTGCACTCGGAGTTGGAGACTTTTAGTAGCAGTGCCCAGTTGGGTCGCACATGTGTGGTCCCTGCCTCGCGCTGCTGCAGGCAGTTAGCCAATGTTGTGCGACCAACTCCCACTCAGTTCCTTCTCTACCACCCTTGGCTACAAGTTGGAGCAATGAGCAGCGCCTTGCTAGTTTACAGTTAATTAGTTACAGTCAGTTACTTAGTTTCCTGATTAGCAGCTACTAAGCTTGTTTCTCTTTCCTTTTCTCCTTGGTTTAAAAACAAAACAAAACAAAACCTCACGGCCAGGCACTTCAGAAAAACAGCCTTTTTGAGGGTGAAAGCTCTCCCCGCCCCCCGCTCCCCCAATGGGAATGCCCGATTCCCCGGGCTTTCAGCGCCTTGCCTCCGGGCTCAGAGTGCCTGTCCCCCCGACTCAGGCACTGACAATGTGTTGCATTCCCTCAGGCTCACAGAAAGGCAGGGAGTGGAGAGGTCTCTCTGACCTGTCATGAGGCTTGGGACACCCCGCTCACTTCGCCACTTCAGACAGGAGTGCTTTCTACATCCCCACATTGGAGTGCCCTGCTGGGTGTCACTCCAGGAAGCACCTGGGTCCCCACCGCAGAAATTTAAAAAAAAAACAAACAAAACCCCGCAGCCGTCCCGCGGATAATAATAGCACCGGCTGTGCTGTCAGCACCTGGAGCTCAGGTGGCCGAGAGCTCCGGCACCACTGCAGACGGAGACTTCGGGGAACAGCTCCGGCTCAAGCACTGAGGGGAGGTCGGAGCCCCGTGCCTCCACGCCACAAGCTATAGCCACTCCGCAGGCAGGCATCCAGTGCTGCACCGGAGCCGAGGTGGTGGAAAACCCTGGCACTGCTAGAGCCAGAGACTCTACAGGAGCAGCCTCCAATGCAGGCACTAAGGGGAAATCAAAACCCCGTGCCTCTGCACCGCCATGTATGTTAATTCCACAGGCAGGCATCCAGTACCGGCACCGGCTGTGCTATCAGCACCAGAAGCCGAAGTAGCGGAAAATCCCGGGACCGCTAGAGCCAGAGACTTTACAAGAGCCGGCTCTGACACAGGCACTAAGGGGAAACCAAAACCCTGTGCCTCCACACCGCAATCTACAAACGGTGGCGTGGCGCCGCTACAAAAGGCGGCTTCTCCAAAAGCGCACCCAGCATACAGAGAGGCGCAGCCAGCAACTCCGCCTTCTCCTCCTCGGCCCTGGCACTGAGAAGGAGGCAGCCCCAGGGGCCAATCAAACCAGCACAGTAGCAGTTCCTCAGACAGAGAGTTCTGGTACTCGGCTCTGCACCTGATCCCCCTATTCGCGATACAGAGACGAGAATGATACCCTCAGCACCAAGTCTCCCTGCGTCCCCAACATCACTCGCTGTCTCGCTCCTTATTTGAAGGAAGAAGATGAGGAAGAACAGGGAGCTATTCCCCCATCAGCTCCTATCCATCAGGAGTCAGTCAACCCAGGAGTCTCTCCTGGGGCATATTATGCTGTCCCTGGGTACTTACAGTGGTATCGGGACCCCCTGTGCCGCTCCCATCCCAATGGGCATACTGGACTCCATGGGTCATATGCCCCACACAAGTGGGGACTGCCCGCCCTGGCCAGACCCAGCGCACAGTTATTCCCCACAGCTTCTGTACCAGCACTCTCAGTGGTACCAGGGGAAGAGGACGAAGAACCTCCGCCCTTGCAGGGGACATCACCTACCCACTTGCCATCATTGTCCACAGAGGACACCTTTATGCCTCCTCCCCCTAATATAGGGGATGATTTCAAACTGTTCCATGGCTTATTTGAGAGGGTGACCCTCTCTGGACATCTCCCTTGAGGAGGTTCCCGTGATACAGCATGGGCTAGTGGACTTTTTGCATACATCCACTTCGTTTAAAAAAAAAATTGCCCTTCACGTGAATGAGGCACTGATGGACCCTGCAAGGGTCATTCTGTGGACAGCCTGCAGCTGCCCCTCCAGCTGGTGGGAGGTCTGACAGGTGGTGTGTACCAACAAATGGCGTGGACTTCGCATCCAGCGAAGAACTTCTTAGTGATCGACGCAGTCCAGCGACATGGCGTGCAACAACAGCCCTGAAACACAACTCATAAGGACTGGAAAAGACTTGATCAGTTTTGCCAATAAGGCTTACTCCTTGGCTACCCCTCACTTCCGCATAGCCAACTATGCAACATTACTAGCAAAATACAACTATACAAACTACACAAAAATGTCTGAACTGATTAATTTTATTGCCCAGGACAAAGGAGAACAATTCCCAGCACTTGATTCTGAGGACGGGGCTGCAACATCTGTGTCGATGGTGGTTGTAATGAGAAGGGCCTCATGGCTCTATCTTTCTGGCTTCCCCAAAGAGGTGCAATCTATGGTGGAAGACTTGCCAGCCCAAATTATTCGCCAAAAAGACAGACGACTCACTCCACTCACTCATGGACTCACGAGCGACTCTCTGATCATTGGGAACCTGTAACCCCAAACCGAAGAGGAAACAGGAATTTCTTTACAACCCAATGATACCACAGGCCAATGTATTCACAACAACAGCGGTGATTTGACTCACAGGGTCGCAGACGCAGAACCTGAAGGGACAACAATCTACGTCTCAAGTTGCTGCATCCCAACCGTCAACTTTCCCTAACAAGAACTCCAATGGATGGAGACCAATGCTCGACCTCCAATAATTCAACAAGTTCATCAAAAACACAACGATTCAAGATGGTCACACTATACACTGTAAGCGACTGCCTGCTAAAAGCGTCAACCCAGCAGACACCATTGCAAGCCACGAAAGAGGTGGTAACCCTCTTCACGAATCTGGGATTCCTAATAAATACTGAGCAGCCCACTCTAACAACAGTGCAAGAGCTGGACTTCATTGGGGCCCACCTCAACTCTATCGAGGCTATAGCCTCACTACTGAAACAACATTCTCTCACTCTCACCAGCCTCATACGCACTGCTAGAAATAGCCCACAGGTGTCTGCCAGGACTTTCCCCCAACTCCTTAACCACATGGCAGCCACAACATTTGCTATCAGACACACCAGATTAAACATCCATTACCTATAAGGAAGGCTACGTATCAAGTTTGTTCCACACAGGCACAGCGTAAACAAGCATGCCAAGATATCGGGCAAAATAAGGGACCACCTTCTCTGGTGGGCAAAACTGACCAAAGTATGCACAGGGGCACCCTTCATTCAGACCACAAATGCCTCACTCCTGGGAGGCAGAACAGACCTGCACCCACGTTCTATATAGGGCTGCTGGTCCCCTGTGGAATCCCTTCGACATATAAACCTATTGGAATTTCAAGCTGCTCACAATGCTTGCTCCCAGTTCCTGCCGCTCATCAAGAACAAGGCTATTTGAAGCCTTAGCTTGTACGTATTATGTATACAGACAAGGGGGAGCACACTTCAGTACCTCTGTGTGCAAGCAATAAAACCCTGACGATGGTGCATCAGACACAATGTCCGTACACCACAGCAAATACCTTCATCAGACAAATTTCTCAGCACCGCGATGGGAGCTCAACAACACAGTACTTCTGCATGTATTTCAACACTGGGCGTTCCCCACAGTAGACCTTTTATTAACTGCACAAAATACCAAACACTCTCATTTTTGTTGCAGTGCAGGTCTTGTGTGCAGCCGTTAGACAACGCATTCCTCCTTGAGTGGAATGCTCCCCTTCTCTATGCCTTCCTTCCTATTCCTCTTTTGAACCGAGTGATCCACAAGATCAGGCTGGATGGGCCACAGTAATTCTACTATCATGGCCTTGCCAAACCATGGTATCCTTTCCCCTTCAGCATGACCATGCATCCATGAATCACACTCCCACTTCTGTCTCACCCACTGTCCCAGGACTCAGGCCGTGTCCTGCATCCACAGAAACTCAGACCATGGCTCCTCCGTGGCTCACGGAACCTGAGCTGACCTGTTCAGATGAGGTACAAAATATAATTACACAGTTGAACAGAAATGAACCGTCACCCATACACCCTGAAGGGGAGACAAGTTAAGGCCTGGTGCCAACTTAAATGGATGACTTCCATCCCAGGGACATTATCCTTTATACTGCGTTACCTATTAAAACTCAGATGGTCAGACCTATCCATGAGCCCAATAAAAGTCCATCTACCTACCATCACAACATTCCACCCCAAGGTGAATTGCCATCCTGCCTTTACCCATCTACTGACCCAATGTTTCATCAGAGGACTCAATAATACCTACCCTGAACTACGTGAGCCTAATGCACCAGAGGACCTGAACCTGGTCCTTCAGATCATCAATTCTTCCCTGTTTGAATCTAGGACAACATAATCACTGCTACACCATTCTATGGAAGTAGTGTTCCTTGAGGCAATGACATCTGCCAAACGTGTGGGAGCACTGGGCTTTCATAGCAGAACTGCCATACATGGTCTTCCTTGAGGATAAAGTGTCCCTCAGACCACACTCCTAAACCCCACACAGATGGAACACACTACACACTTCATAATCTTGATGTTCAGAGGGCATTGGCTTCTGATGTAGACAGGACTAAACCATCCCATAAATTACCCAGACTGTTTTTATCCATCGCTGAATGCTCCAAAAGGAGCACCATCTTTAAACAAAGACTTTCCAAATAGATCCATAATCACACAAAACTCTGCTATCATCAGTGCTACTGCCAATCCCTCATGGGGATTCGCTCACATCCCACTAGAGCCTTATCAGCCTCCACGGCTTCCCTGCACAATGTACCTATCACAGATGTTTGTAAAGTTGCTGCCTGGGCCTCAGCCTGTACCTTTAGACAGCACTATGCCTTAGAGCAACAGGCAACATCTGATACCTCCTTCAGATGCTCTCTACTATCGGAGGTCACAACTTCAACTCTGAAGCCCCTCCTTCCATCGGAGGGCACTGCTCTGAAGTCACCTAAAGTGGAGCACCCACATGGCAGCACTCGAAGAAGAAGAGAAGGTTACTCACCTTGTGCAGTAGCTGAGGGTCTTCGAGAAGTGTGTCCCTGTGGGTGCTCCACTACCCTCCCTCCTCCCCTCTACTTCGGAGTTTCTTTATTAGTCTCTGCAGTAGAGGAGGAACTGAGTGGGGCTTGGTCGCACAGTGTCAGTTAACTGCCTGCAGCAGCGCTAGGCAGGGGCCACGCATGTGCGACCCAACTGGGCACTGCTACTAAAAGTCTCTGACTAGAGTGCAGGGGTGCACAAACACCTAAAGTGGAGCACCCACAGGGACACACATCTTGAAGAACCTCAGCTACTGCACAAGGTGAGTAACCTTCTCTTCTCATGCCCTGTGCTGTTCCTGAGCATTCTCAGAACCAGGTTATAGAAGGTGTGTGGCACTTGAGACATGTCAGTTCCTTCCTGCTGTGGGTGGTTTTCTTTATTTTTTTTTTTATTTTATAAGAGTTATTTTGTTTGTTTTCTATTAGTTTTGGGGTTCCTGAGCTACAGTATTGGCACTTGGAACCTATGGTGTAGATCCAAAGGGGAAAAGGCCAGGATTCAAGATGTATGCCTGTTGTCCTGCTGTATTCTCCATTTTAGATCTTAGATGAGGCTTGCCTGGGAGAAGGGCATTTTTCCTCACCTAATCCCTCACCTACCTAATATGCAGCACCTTCACCCCAAGATCTTATAATGAACGCCTAAGCAAACTCCAAGCCTCAGTGCTTCAGGAGGCCCTGGCAGTAAACTCTCTGGTTACAAATCTGTTAAACGATCTTTGAGTACAATCAGACTATATCAGCCCACAATGTCTTGGAGGGCAAAAAACAATCTAAAACTCTTCATAAGGCACTGACCTCCACTCCTGGAGTGGTATCAAATCCTTCAGTGCAGAAGGATCTGAAGCCCCTACCTGTGTGGAGGATGCCATTTTGCTCTGTGTACAGTGCATGAGAGGTCACGCTGTGTGGACGACGCCATATTGTAGAGCAAAATGGCACTCTCCACACAAGTAGGGGACCCAAAATTGAGTTTTGCAAGAGGCTCCCAATGGATGGATGCCGCCACTGGTGGCATCAAAGCCCTCTTTAATATCCTTGCCCTCAGAACATTTAGGAACACTGAGAGTGGGGGAGACCAGGAGCAGGTACAAGACCGCTCAAATGGGCACTGCTATGATTAAACGTTCCACTGTCAGAGCTGTACCATTGGCACATCCCAAGAGTGGGAATGTGTAGAGTCCATCTTGAAGAACTCCAGTTACAAGTGAATAAACTTCATATTTTCAATAAAATAATTATCCGTTTAAAAAATGGAGTGGAACATAGTAAATTGGAAAGTCTTAAGATTTTTTCCAACCTTCTAATCATGTCTTGAAAGTAGAGGTAAATGGGAAACAGCTTTCCTATTTCCATGAAAAATTTTGAAATTTTTCCCCTTCCACATCAGGATGACCCTGAGACCTTTTGATATTTTTCACAAAAAAAACAGAGACAGATACCCGAGAATAACCAATAGTCCATTGGCTATGGCACCCCTCTAGGGTGCAGGAGACATGGCAGAACCAAGTTCAAGTCCTTGTTCTGTCAGATTTGGAGGAGGGATGTGAACGCAGATCTCCCACATCCTGAATGAATACCTTATCCTGTGGGATACAGTCAGTCTGCCTCTCTTTCCTATTGGAGCTGTTCCACTTTAATTGTCTATATAAATATTCATTGGGTCAGAAAGAGAGAGACTGCCATAGACTGTCCTAGGTAGGGAAAAGGATTTGTTCCCCCAAATATTCACCTCTGAAGTGACTGACCTATGCATAATTCAGCTGCTCCTGCTGTGTTCTGGAGCCAGAATTTAAGTCTTAAACAGTTTACATATCTGTTTCAATCTGCCTCCCTGCAGTTGCAGAAAGGTAATACTTACTTTCAAAGGTTACCTTTGAGACCAGAAAGGCTAGAAATTTGATGTTTGTTTTTTAGTTAAAGATTTTAATTCTGCATAAATTGGTTGGTAAGACCTATAGGGAAGTTTTATGTGCTGTTAATAGATGGATTTGTCAAGCCTGGGTAGTGTTGAAAGATGCATTATAATTTTCAGATTTGAGTAAAAGCTTAATATATTGTAAACTATGTAATGAATCTAAATAAATACTGTATGTTTCTTTTAAATAACAGGCTTTAGCCATGAGGAGGTCTTACATCTTTCATCATTGGAATCAGTTTGAACTAGTAATCATAATAGTTGGACTCATAGATATCATGATTATTAATGTCTTTAAGCCACTTCACCCAACATACAATACGATTAAGACTATCAGGGTATTCCGAATCTTTCGCCTTATTAGAGTTCTGCGTCTTTTGAAGGTAAAGATAAAGATTTTTATAACTTTTAACAAGGAACTATAAAAGCATGCAGCTTTGTATTTTATTTTTAGGTTCAGTAAAATAAAATGTAAACCAAATTCTCAAATGTTATTGTTTTAAATCTGTGTGGCTCCTCCTTGATGTGACATCCCCTTATGTGCTTTGCTGGTGATATCTCATAGCGTGCTGCACTGAGAGCATGGGAGTATGTGGAATGCTTATAGAGCTAAGATAAAACCATGTTTCTTCCTCATAAAACTGCCTCCCCACATCTATTCTTACATTTTGTATGATATATCACATGATCTGTGGAACAATTGAATGCACGGTACTTTAGGAGAGGGTCATAACAGTCCATATGTCAGCATTGACGGTTAGGGGTGCACTACCTACCTTTTCCTTTCAAATCCTGTTTATTCTGCTATTGAAGAAAAATCAGACAATCTGAGGGTTGCTGACCAGACATTGTTCTTCTTGTGTTTTGTTTTGTTTTCATTCTAATTTATGAGGAAAGTTTTCTTCACCCTCTCCCCCCACTACTAAGTCCTTATATTAATGCATAGCATTAAAGTACTTTTCTAGTGTCTTGCTTTCAGCCACCATGGTTAAACGTGTCAGAAAGTGTAGCTTCAATACATACACTTCATATGGTTACAAGCTCAGGCTTTGTTCAGGACTCTTATTGTGACTGCTGGAACTGGGATGAAAAAGACGACTTTGTGGTGTACTTTCCCATCCAAAATCCTAAGAGGGGTTGTGATAAATAGAGGGGGGGCAGGAGGGAGCTCCCTTTTATGGATACCCAGCCAGCCAGTTAGCTATAAAATCACTGTTAGTAACTGTTCTCTACCTGCTTTACCTGTAAAGGGTTAAAAAGTCCATAGGTAAAAGGAAGGGAGTGGGCACCTGACCAAAACAGCCAATGGGAAGGCTAGAACTTTTTAAAATTGAGAAAAAACTTCCCCTTTGTCTTCTGTGTTGTTCTCCCGGAGAGCAGGAACAGGGCTGGAACTATGCTGTAAGAGCTTGTGTAAGGTATGAAAAATTATCAAATCATACCTAGAAACTACTCATTTGAAACCCTAGATATGTAAGTAGATCAGGAAATGTCTAGGAAAATGTGATTAGGTTTATCTCTTTTTTTTCTTTATGGCTTGTGGACTCCTCTGTGCTAACCCCAAATGCTTTTGTTTTGCTTGTAACCTTTAAGCTGGATCTCAAGAAGCTATCTTGATACTTAATCCTTGTAATTGTGTTTTTTAAAACCTAGCAAAAAACCTAAGTTCCAGATGTATTTTCTTTCTTTTTGTTTTTAATAAAATTTAGCTTTTTTAATAGCAGGATTGAATTTTTGTGTCTCTAAGAGGTTTGTGCATATGTTGTTTAATTAGCTGGTGGCAACAGGTGATTTCCTTTGTTTTCTTTCTCAGTTCCTCCCCGGAGGGGAGTGGGGAGGTGAAAGGGTTTGAGGGTACCCACAGGAAGGAAATCCCAAGTGCCCCTACCTGGGTTCTAAAAGGGTTTTGCACTTGGGCGGTGGCAGCATCTACCCATCCAAGGTCAGAGAAAAGCTGTAACCTTCGGAGTTTAATACAAGCCTGGAGTGGCCAGTATTAATTTTTAGAATCCTTGCCAGCCCCCACCTTCTGCACTCTATGTGCTAGAGTGGGGAATCAGCCTTGACAGGGGTTCAGTTTATTCAGCCCCTGTGCACCATCATTATGGGGAATTATTTTGCCTACATCATTTGAGGAAGTGAGCAGACCCTCAGTCTGTGAAATCCCCTTGAAGCTAGATAACGTGTAAATTTGTTATAAGTCCAACATACTTAGCTAGCCTTATCATCAGGAGTCATATAGTGCAAGTGCTCATAGATATGTCAGCTGCAGTGTATTACCTGAACTACTATCATACTCAAAGTTGTAGCTGCAAGAGATTTCTGGTTTTCTCATCTGAACAAATTTTCCTGATCCCATGATTCACTTGGGTAACTTTGTTCCACAAGTTGGATCTGAGCAGACTTATTTGCAACCAGGATGGGACCATGGTTTTTCAAGTCATCTAGATTGTTTTGTTGCATTTGGAGAAGGGGCTGAATGGGAATCTTTCAGAGCAGAGACTCTCTTAATGGATCATCCTTTGTATTCAGACCTATTATTTGGAGACAGGAGTTTGTGTATCTGATAGTCTCAACATTCTTTCTGCAAAGACAATATAAGTTTCTGCTTTTTCTTTCTATAAAGTGATCATGCAGGTGGCAGCAGTGCATATTGCCTTATACATGTCAGTCTTTCAAGCACGTTTTGCCTGCTCTTTGGAGACTTTGGAGATCTCCAGTGTGAGGCCATGCTGCCCTGACGCAGCAAATTGGAGCTCTTGGTGCTGTGGGAGTGCTATTTGCATCAATGAAGGTGTTATTACCTGGGAGACATGACCAATCAACGATTTATTTCTGGTTTCAACACAGATGTCCACAGAAATTCTTCTTCAAGTGCTTGCTCATGTCGATTCCATTCTAGTTCATTCTAGGTGTGTGTGTGTTCACATACGTGGACGTCGGAAACTTTGCCTTAGCAGTATCCGTAGATCTGGCTGTGTCACCCTCTGGTATATTACGCCATGGTGTATCAGGCACAGTGGGTCCTACGCCCTCTAAGTTCCTTCTTACCATCCGTGGTGGTCAGTTGGAGCGCCTTTACCCCTTGCTTCGCAAGTGGCCAGCGATTTTTTTTCTATCTCAGCCTTATGCTTCTGGCTGTAAATAGTTTAACCATTGTTTGTTAGTTGTTAAGTAGCTGTTAAGTGTTAGATAGTGTCCCAGCGGGGACACTGCCCCAGGCAGGGCGTGCCCCGGCTCCTGGGTTTTAAGCAGTGCTCCATGTGTAACAGGTCTATGCCTGCTAGTGACCAGCATGAATGTTGTCTAAGCTGTCTTGGGGAATCCCACGTAAAGGAGCGCTGTCACAGCTGTAAAAATGTTGGTCCTCTGACTCAGAGGGAGCACAACATACATCTCAGGGCCCTCCTGATGCAGGCTGCCCTGCGCACAGCTTCGGAGCCAGAGCAGCCTGATGCAGCACCTGGTGCTTCTACTTCGGTGCGGAGTGCACCCCCGGCACCGGGTTCCTCCCAGAACCAATTCCTGTCACTAGTGCCGAAGAAGAAACCTAAGAAGATGGCACCAAGCAAGCGCGACCAGGGGGCTCCCGGCAAAGGACCCTGTTCGGGCCTTACACCGACTCCAGACCCGCAAAAGGGCTCAGCCCCAGGGAGTTCCTTCCCCCAAAAGAACCCATCACCGATTCCAGGAAACAGTAAAGGGCCCAGGCCAATGGCGCAGTCGACAGCCTCCCAACTCCTGGCACCAGGAAAGTGGAGAGCGCCCCCACTGCAGATGGCACTGCTTGGGGCTATATATCTGGCTATGGCTCCTCAAGAGGGCAAGCCTGCCGGCAAGGCCTTGCACAAATCAAGCAAGTGCCACCAGTCTCCGGAGCCAAGACACAACCCTCGGTCACCACATTCTTGTTCTCCGCGTCGGCTCAGGGCTCTGGCTCACCACTACGAGTCATCAGCTCCGTGCTCCAGATCCCCATCCTCGCGCTGGGATTTGCACAGCCATAGACGATCTCCCTGGCACCGATCTTCATCTTGAGTCACTATAACTTTAACTTGTGGGACTCTCTCCTCAAGTTCAAGGACTCCATGACCCAGGAGATGACCCTGGAGTTCACATCTCTGGTGGAGGAGGGTACTGCGGCAGCTCGGTGCTCCCTCCAAATGGCCTGGGACATGGCCGATTCAGTTGCCCAAGTGATTGCCTCTGCGGTGGTCATGCAGCACAGTTCCTGGCTTCAGATTACAGACCAGTCCCAGGAGATGCAGGCCTCTATTCAAGATCTCCCATTTGACGGTGTTGGCCTTTTTTCCTACCAAATGGATTCTTATCTACAGAAATAGATAAAGACACACGGGTGACTCTCTGCTCTCTGGGGATGCATATTCCTCAAGCGTTGAGATAGCCATTCCGGCCTCCCCCGCCACCTCGACAGTGGCAGGCTCGGCAGGCACCTGCCAGGAAAAGGGATGTAGGGTTTAGTTATCGCCGCCCTTCGTTGTCCCGATCTGCTGCACAGCCTTGCCCAGCGAAGCACCCAGGGGGCCAGAAGTGCTCATTTTGAGGGTGTGCTCGGGAGCGATGTACCAGCCAACTGCCTGGATCCTTCCCGCTTTTTCCTCAACTGCCTTTTTCCCTACTTCTCGGCCTGGTCGTTGATTACATCAGACCATTGGGTCCTGGACATAGTAGCTTGGGGCTATACCCTGCAATTTTTGGCCGCCCCTCCCTCCGCCCTCCCCGCCCCCGACTTCCCCATCCCTCTTCAGGGACCCTTCCACGAGCAACTCCTCATTCAGGAGGTCGAAAATCTCCTGGGCTTGGGGGCTGCAGAGGAGGTTCCTCGAGATATGGAAAGAAGAGGATTCTAATCCCACTACTTCCTAATCCTGAAGGCAAAGGGGGTCTC
Organism: Eretmochelys imbricata; assembly: GCF_965152235.1. Taxonomy (NCBI): domain Eukaryota; kingdom Metazoa; phylum Chordata; order Testudines; family Cheloniidae; genus Eretmochelys; species Eretmochelys imbricata. The sequence goes on from NC_135577.1 coordinate 20,475,515, forward strand.
AGACCCATTCTGGACCTGGGTGACCCCAACATGTCTCTCAAGAAGTTGAAGTTCTGCATGGTCTCCCTGACCTCCATCATCCCATCCCTGGATCCTCTCGACTTAAAGGACACTTACTTTCATGTCTCCATATTCCCAGGGCACAGGCATTTCCTGCATTGCATAGCGGTTGGGCGCCACTTCCATTTCATGGTGCTACCCTTTGACCTGTCTTCGGCCCCCAGGGTGTTCACGAAATGCATGGCGCTGGTAGCGGTTTACCTGAGACATCAAGGGATCCAGATCTTCCCATATATCAACGAGTGGCTCATCAAGAGCAAGTCTCCTGGGAAGGTGCATAGGAGCCTCGATCTGGTGAGGTCCACCTGCAGCGACCCGGGCCTGTTAATAAACACGTAAAAGTCCATGTTAATGCCAGTCCAAAGGATAGAGTTTATCGGAGTGATCCTTGACTCCATGTGGGCCAGCGCCTTCCTTCTGGAAGTGCGTTTTCAGGCCGTGTCAAGCTTAATTTCCCACATAAAGAGCCACCCACTCACCACGGCCCACATGTTCCTGCGACTGATGGGCCACATGACCGCGTGCACATATGTGGTTAGCTATGCCTGTCTTTATCTGCAGCCTCTGCAAGTGTAGCTAGCCTCGGTCTACACCCCCAGCAGGCACACCCTGGACTGTGTGGTCACAGTGTCAAACCACGTCCTCCTGTCTCTTGATTGGTGGCAGGATCCCAGGTCAGTGCTGCAGGGAGTCCCCTTTGCAATCCCATCTCCATCGATCACCATCGATCATCACGGTCTTGGATGTGTCAGATCTGGGTTTGGGAGCCCATGTGGGTGAGCTCAGCACCCAGGGCCGCTGGCTCCACAACGATCTTGCCCTTCATATCAAAGTCAGGGAGCTCAAAGCAGTTCGCCTGGTCTGCCAGGCCTTCTTGCCCCACCTGAAAGGCAAGGTGGTGCACGTCCTTACAGAAAATACCACTGCGATGTATTAGATCAACAGGCAGGGTGGTGCCAGGTCTTCAGCCCTTTGTCAGGAAGTGCTCAGCCTCTGGGATTTTTGTGTGCGATATGCCATTCATCTGGTAACCATCTACCTGCCCGGAGCCAAGAACATCCTGGTAGATCACCTCAGCAGGACCTTCTCGTCTCGCCATGAATGGTCGCTCCATTTGGAGGTGGTCAGCCTAATCCTCCATAGGTGGGGGACTCCCCTGGTGGACCTGTTTGCATCCAGGCAAAAAAGAAAGTGCCACGTGTTCTATTCTCTGCAGGGCAGGGACAAGGGCTCCCTGTCGGACACCTTCCTGATTCAGTGTTCGGGAGCTCTGATGTATGCCTTCCTGCCGGTGCCATTAATCCACAGAGTCCTGCTCAAGGTGAAGAAGACAAAGCAACAGTCATCCTCATAGTCCCAGCATAGCCTCATCAACACTAGTTCGGCATGCTGCTGAGTCTTTCGGCAGCCACCACGCTGCAGCTACCTCTTCAGCAAGATCTGCTATCTCAGAGCCACGTCAATCTGCTGCATCTGAACCTGGCGGCACTGCACTTGACAGCCTGGCTACTGCATGGCTGAGTGGGGATGAATGGCAGTGTTCTGCTGCTGTCCAGCAGGTTCTGCTGGGTAGGAGGAAACCGTCCACCAGGGCCACCAACACGGCAAAGTGGAAGTGGTTCACATGTTGGACCTCGGATCATCATTTTCATGCAGAAGAGGCCCCACGGCAAAGCATCCTGGACTACTTGCTACATCTTAAACTCCAGGGCCTGTTGCTATCCTCGGTCAAGGTTCACCTGGCGGCCAGATCAATGTTCCACCCTCCATTCCAAGGCAGGTCCGTCTTCGCCCATCAGATGACGACTGGTTCCTGAAAGGTCTGATGTGCGTTTACCCGCATGTCCGGGACCCAGTCCCCACCCCAGTACCTGAATCTTATGCTGTCTAGGCTCATGGGCCCACACTTGAAGCCCTTGGCTCCCTGCTCCCTTCTGCTTCTCTCCTGGAAGGTTTCCTTCTTGGTTGCTATAACTTCAGCCCGTAGGGTGTCCAAAATCAGGGTGCTCACGTCGGAACTGCCTTATACGGTCTTCTATAAGGACAAGGTCCAGCTGTGCCCGCACCTGGTCTTTCTGCCCAAGGTCGTCTCTCAGTTCCATACTGGTTAAGACATATACCTACCGGTCCTGTGTCCAAATATGCAATGGATGAGGAATGCAGGCTGCATACCCTAGATGTCAGGCAGGCACTGGCCTTCTATATAGAATGAACGAAGCCATTTTGTAGGTCTACACAGTTGTTTGTTGCTGTCACAGACAGAATGAAGGGTTGCCCAGTGTCTTCCCAGAGAATCTCATCCTGGATCATGGCCTGAATCCGCTACTGTTAAGAGCTGGCAAAGGTGCCCCTGCAGGCGATTGTGACGGCTCATTCAACTAGGGCGGAGGTGTCATCAGCAGCCTTCCTCGCTCAGGTGTTGATCCAAGAAATTAGTCAGGCCGCAACCTGGTTGTCCATCCACACACTTGCTTTGCATTATGCCCTGACCCAGCAAGCTCATGATGACACTGGTTTCAGTAGAGCGGTGCTCCAATCTGCAAGACTGTGAACTCTGAGCCCACCTCCAAGGATTCTGCTTGAGAGTCACGTGGAATTGAATCAACATGAACAAACACTCGAAGAATAAAAAATGGTTACCCACCTCTCATAACTGTTGTTCTTCGAGATGTGTTGCTCATGTCCATTCCATTACCCGCCCTCCTACCCCTCTGTCGGAGCTGTCGGCAAGAAGGAATAGAGAGGGCGTAGTGCCAGCCGTGCCTGATATACTGCGGCATGAGCCAGTCACCCCAGAGGGCACCACAGCCGAACCCACTAAGGCAAAAGTCTCCAACCTCCGTGCACATGGGTGAAGACACACCAATAATGAAGTAGAATGAAATGGACATGAGCAACACATCTCGAAGAACAACAGTTACAAAAGATGGGTAACCGTTTTTTCCTCCACTTAGTGCAGTGAGCTATTGTCAAAACCAAAGGGTTTAATTTAAGGAGAGCTATCTAGGCTCATAAGTGGCTTGACTGATTCACCTAGGTTCTGGAGGGTTCTGACCCAAAGTGCCAATTAAAGGAAAAATAATTGTGTCATTTATGAATTTTATTAAAAGTAAACATTCAAGAGTAAAATAAAAAAACTGTTACAAATTCTAAGGTTGAAAATAATGACAGTTAAGTTAATTGATGATTTTACCCCAATATTGCTGCTAACACAGCAAATAATCACTTATTGATTCTAAAACAGGAAGCTCAAGGAGGAAGCTGTTAGTTTAGTTGGCAGGCGACAATCAAAGAACTTTTACTCACAGCAATGATAGTCTTTAATTGATTTAGTTGGTGTTTTTGTCCTTGGAATTCACTGTAACTATAGTGGCTAAACTATTTCCTTTCTCTACTCCTACTTCCACCCCAGCATAAAAAGTAAGTATCAGATTTACAAGACACTTTATAAAGAGGACGTTTAGGAGATTTTTCACTAAACAATGGCAACCTTGGTTTTCTGGGGAACTAACATAGGTTATATTAAATTGTACTGCTGAACTTCCAAGTTATGTTAAGAGCATATCAAGCATCTGGACAGACACTCTGTTGTAGTATTTACATAAATCAAAGTTAAATGAAATATAAACATACATGTGAAGTGTATTAATCTGTATAAGAATTCCTATTAGAAAAGTTGACATTTTTATTAGATCATGTATTTTGTTTGCAGATATGACTTATTTCATTATTATTTATTTCAGCTTGTGATACCAAAATTGATATACCTATTGGAAAAACAAATAAACAAACAGCTAACCTTTAGATATGATATTGCTAAGGGATATGTCCAAGGTGAAGAAGATACAAAATATTTAATTGAGCAGATTTCTGGTCATGAGACAATTTCTAAGGTGAGGGAAAATAATAGAAAGTATAGGAAATGGTTTAAAATGTGTGCTTTGAAAATTTTAATTTATATTCTTTAAAAAGTTATAGATTTAAATTGATAACAGGAAGTTAAAATAGATAAAATAAAGATGTCAGAATGATTAAAAACAAATTCTAGCACAGCTGATACATGATATGCATACTGCACCTTTTCAAAGGGTGATGGAGCTGCTACGCCATCTGGCAGACCTCAAGTATTCTTAGTCAACTGGACCTCCTCTAAGTATTCCAAAAGGAGCCTGGTCCTTCTACAACATGGGTTATGGCTTAATGTCATTCTAACCCTGACTCACTCACTGCTAACTCCCTATATTTAACGGACTTCCGCAATATTTGTACTAAAATGTATTTAAAATATGAACTCACAAAGGTGTATGTATCTTTCCTAATAGAAATTGCATTTTCCTTTATTTTACAGGAAATAAATAAAATTATGGAAAAGAATAAACAAGATGCTATGAAAGAGCTAGGTATGTAAAATGGAGATACCTTATAGTCAGTGTGCTGACTCCACATAGCAGGAAGTGACCAGACAGACCCTGAAAAAGTCGCTAGATATAGCTGTTTAAAGCACGCAAAAGGAGTAAAAAATGTCACTGAACAAAATTTCCAGGGAATTCAACAGAGAATTTTATATAGATACACACACACACACACACACACACACACACACACACACACACACACACACACACACACAGGCGAGTATAGTTTCAAAATCATTCACAAGCAGCTCAATAGTGTTAATAAAATCCATTCCACGCTCTTCTTACTACGTTCTGTTACACACCAGAAGCAACTACAACAGTACACTGTCATCATCCGGAGGGCGCACGCTGTTCATTGGGAAGGGCGTTCTGTTCACTGCAGCCCAGGTTGGCTGGGGTTGGTTAATTTCAGCTGAGCCTCCCTTTCTTGCCAGCCTGAGTTTGAGCCAACAAGCGAGTGAAAGGGAGAGCCCAGAATCGGGGGAAGAGGGCATTCCCCTGACCAGAGCTCGGCACTGCAGGGAACCAAGAAAGTAGATTTAAAAACAAAAATCCACTAGCCGGACCCCTTTTCCCCCTTTCCAGGGTTTCATTTCTGATAACAGCTGGGCAGCTAAGCCCAGGCCTAGCCAGGTGAAAGGGAGTAAAAGAGAACCAAAATCAAGCTAGCTCCACCTTTGATATTTGTAGTAAGGGCTTCATCCCTGGAGGCCCGTTGCCCCCTGCCATGGCCTGTCTCTTCTCACTCCACCTTCCATCCTTGCAGCTCTCCTTGCTAGCTAACCAGCCTCCCAAGGGCGTCAGTTAGGTAGGGCAGAGGGGCTGCAGCCCCCCCTGAGTTTCATACAGGAGGTGGGCTCCCAGGTGGAGCTCTTAACTGCTCAGCATTAGTGTGGAATATGAGTTCTGCAGAGAGGTGCTTCTCCCAGCTTGTGTCCCTGGGGCCGGGAATCAGTGTTTTGTTTACAAACAGAGGCAGGGTGTTTAAGATAAGAAGATGCTGGTAATTAAATTAAGGATCTGGAAGTCGTTAGATGAACCTATAAAACAGATTTCAGAGTGGTAGCCATGGTAGCCTATATCCGCAAAAACAAAAAGGAGTACTTTTGTGGCACCTTAGAGACTAACAAATTTATTTGGGCACAAGCTTTTGTGGGCTAAAACCCACTTCATCAGATGCATGGAGTGGAAAATACAATAGGAAGACATATATACAGAGTACATGAAAAGATGGGGGTTGCCTTACCAATTCTAATGAGACAATTCAATTAAAGTGGGCTATTGGGGAGGGAGGGATAGCTCAGTGGTTTGAGCATTGGCCTGCTAAACCCAGGGTTGTGAGTTCAATCCTTGAGGGGGACCTTTAGGGATCTGGGGCAAAAATTGGAGATTGGTCCTGCTTTGAGCAGGGGGTTGGACTAGATGACCTGAGGTCCCTTCCAACCCTGATATTCTATGATTATCAGCAGGAGGAAAAATCACTTTTGTAGTGGTAATCAGGATGGCCCATTTCAAACAGTTGACAAGAAGATGTGAGTAACAGTAGGGGGGAAAATTAGCATGGGGAAATAGTTTTTAGTTTGTGTAATGACCCATCCACTCCCAGTCTCTATTCAGGCCTAATTTGATGGTGTCCAGTTTACAAATTAATTCCAGTTCTGCAGTTTCTCATCGGAGTCTGTTTTTGAAGTATTTTTGTTGAAGAATTGCCACTTTTAAGTCTGTAATTGAGTGTCCAGGGAGGTTGAAGTGTTCTCCGACTGGTTTTTGAAAGTTATCATTCTTGACGTCTGATTCGTGTCCATTTATTCTTTAGCATAGAGACTGTCCAGTTTGGTCAATGTATGTGGCAGAGGGGCAATGCTGGCACATGATGGCATATATCACATTGGTAGATGTACAGGTGAACGAGCCCCTGATGGTGTGGCTGATGTGATTAGGTCAGGAATCCGGGGAGGGAGGACGGGGTGGGGGCTGTGAGGATTGAAGAGAGAATGCAGGGGACTCAGAAGAAATACAGCCAAGGCTTCTGAACCAACGGTTCATTCAGAAAAGAGGAAGATGTTGGGGGCATAAATGAAAAGAAGGGGCCAAAACACAGGGAAGGGATAGCAGTAGTATAGAGAAGTTCCCATTCTACCTGTGGTACTTATGTGGCACCCCATCACTGTAGTATCTGAGTGCCTCACATCACAGCCCCTTGGTGAGGTAGAGTAGTGCTGTTATTCCCATTGTACAGATGGGGCACTGAGGCACAGGGAGATAACCAGATTTTCAAAGAACAGGAGTACTTGTGGCACATTAGAGACTAACAAATTTATTTGAGCATAGGCTTTCGTGGGCTAAAACCCACTTCATCGGATGCGTGCAGTGGAAAATACAGTAGGAAGATCTATATACACACAGAGAACATGAAACAATGGGTGTTATCATACACACTATAACGAGAGTCATCAGTTAAGGTGAGCTATTACCAGCAGGAAAGGAAAAAAACCTTTTGTAGTGATGATCAAGATGGGCCATCAAGGTGGGCCATTTCCTACATACCTTGATTATCATACACATTGTGAAGAGAGTGGTCACTTTGGATGGGCTATTACCAGCAGGAGAGTGAGTTTGTGTGGGGGGGGGGCGGAGGGTGAGAAAACCTGGATTTGTGCTGGAAATGGCCCAACTTGATGATCACTTTAGATAAGCTATTACCAGCAGGACAGTGGGGTGGGAGGAGGTATTGTTTCATGGTCTCTGTGTGTATATAATGTCTTCTGCAGTTTCCACGGTATGCATCCGATGAAGTGAGCTGTAGCTCACGAAAGCTCATGCTCAAATAAATTGGTTAGTCTCTAAGGTGCCACAAGTACTCCTTTTCTTTTTGCGAATACATGTAACAGTAATTTCGCCGTTCCACCCCCAGGATGGCCCATCAGTTTTCTTGCACAGAATATCCATCAGTTTCCTCAAGGGCCTAGAAAGACTATATTCACAGATTTGGGAGCCCATTCCCCCAGGGGACCTAAACCTGGTCTTGTCAAAACCCATGAGCCCCCCCATTTGAGCCATTGGTGACCTGCCCTCGGTCATACCTTTCCTGGAAAGTGGCCTTTCTGGTTGCTGTTACTTCAGCCAGAAGGGTCTCAGAGGTTCAGGCCCTTACGTCAGAACTCCTGTACACTGTCTTCTTTAAGGACAAGGTACAGCTATGCCCTCACCCCATATTCTTCCTGAAGGTGGTTTCGCAATTTCACAGTCATCAGGCAATTTTCCTGAGAGTTTTCTTCCCAAAACTGCACGCAAATGGAGAGGAGCGACGCCTCCACACGCTGGATGTTAGACATGCCCTAGTGTTCTATATAGAGAGAACAAAACCGTTTCGTAGATCCACACAGCTCTTTGCAGCGGTAGCTGAGAGGATGAAAGACCTTCCTGTCTCCACTCAGAGGATCTTATCCTGGATTGTAGCATGCATTTGCACATGCTATGAGCAGGTGGAGGTCCCGTCACCAGTTATCTTGACTGCCTGTTTTAAAAAGGTGCAAGCTTCCTCAGCAGCATTCCTGGTCCAGGTCCCTATCTAGGACATTTGCATAGTGGCAACTCAGTCATAAGTGCACGCATTTTCTTCCCACTACACCATCACCTAGCAGGCCAGGGATGACGCTGGGGTTGGTTGAGCCGTACTACAATCAATATGTCCATGAACTCTGACCCCACCTCCTTCCTTTGCTTGGGGGGTCACCTAATGTGGAATGGACATGTGCAAGCACTCAAAGAAGAAAAAAACGGTTAGTAATCTTTCCATAACTGTTGTTCTTCAAGATGTGTTGCACATGTCCATGCCACAACTCAGCCTCCTACCCCTCTGTCAGAGTTGGCCAGCAAGAAGGAACTGAGTGGGGTGCTGTGTCTTTGGGTCTCTTTATACCGGTGCCATGAGCACACAGCACCAGAGGGCACTAGAGCTGACCTGACAGGTACCACTATAGAAAAAATTTCAAGCAATTGTGCTCGAGGCGCGCACACATCTCATGTGGAAAGGACATGTGCAACACGTCTCAAAGAATAACAGTTATGGAAAGGTTAGTAACCTTTTTTGGGGGGAGGTGGTTGGTTGTTTTTTTTTTTTTTTTTTGTAGTTCCACTGTTTTAACACTGATGGACTCACTGGCTGGCTAAGAGTTTCTTGCTTGTAGATGTCAAATCTTAGACGTTGCCTGTTGCTGAGTCAGTCCATAGATATCTCAACTATATGACAAAAATCCCAACGCAACAATAATAAAAAAATCACAAAGCTAGCAGAAAGTTGGAATTGAAATCATGGGCAAACACCAGTTGTGCATGCATACATACATACAGTCATGTAACATAGAGGAACAGTCCCTCGTTGTTCAACAGAGAAGAAAACAAAGAAAGAAGAAGTGGGACCGCTAAACGCTGAGGATGGAGTGGAGGTTAAGGATAATCTAGGCATGGCCCAATATCTAAACAAATACTTTGCCTCAGTCTTTAATGAGGCTAATGAGGATCTTAGGGATAATCGTAGCAATGACAAATGGGAATGAGGATATGGAGGTAGATATTACCATATCTGAGGTAGAAGCGAAACTTGAACAGCTTAATGGGACTAAATCGGGGAGCCGAGATAATCTTCATCCAAGAATATTAAAGGAATTGGCACATGAAATTGCAAGCCCATTAGTAAGAATTTTTAATGAATCTGTAAACTCAGGGGTTGTACCGTATGACTGGAGAATTGCTAACATAGTTCCTATTTTTAAGAAAGGGAAAAAAAGTGATCCGGGTAACTACAGGCCTGTTAGTTTGACATCTGTAGTATGCAAGGACTTCGAAAAAACTTTGAACGGGAAAGTAGTTAAGGACATTGAGGTCAGTGCTAAATGGGACAAAATACAATATGGTTTTACAAAAGGTAGATCGTGCGAAATCAAACTGATCTCCTTCTTTGAGAAAGTAACAGATTTTTTAGACAAAGGAAATGCAGTGGATCTAATTTACCTAGATTTCAGAAAGGCGTTTGATACGGTGTCACATGGAGAATTATTAGTTAAACTGGAAAAGATGGGGATCAATATGAACATTGAAAGGTGGATAAGGAATTGGTTAAAGGGGAGACTACAGCGGGTCATACTGAAAGGTGAACTGTCAGGCTGGGGGGAGGTTACCAGTGGAGTTCCTCAGGGATCGGTTTTGGGACCAGTCTTATTTAATCTTTTTATTACTGACCTTTGCACAAAAAGTGGAAGTGTGCTAATAAAGTTTGCAGATGATACAAAGCTGGGAGGTATTGCCAATTTAGAGAAGGACCGGGATATCATACAGGAGGATCTGGATGACCTTGTAAACTGGAGTCATAGTAATAGGATGAAATTTAATAGTGAGAAGTGTAAAGTCATGCATTTAGGGATTAATAACAAGAATTTTAATTATAAGCTGGGGACGCATCAATTAGAAGTAACAGAGGAGGAGAAGGACCTTGGAGTATTGGTTGCCCACAGGATGAACTATGAGCCGCCAATGTGATATGGCCATGAAAAAAGCTAATGCGGTCTTAGGATGCATCAGGCGAGGTATTTCCAGTAGAGATAAGGAAGTGTTAGTACCGTTATACAAAGCACTGGTGAGACCTCACCTGGAATACTGTGTGCAGTTCTGGTCTCCTATGTTTAAGAAGGATGAATTCAAACTGGAACAGGTACAGAGAAGGGCTACAAGGATGATCTGTGGAATGGAAAACCTGTCTTATGAAAGGAGACTCAAGGAGCTTGGCTTGTTTAGCCTAACCAAAAGAAGGCTGAGGGGAGATATGATTGCTCTATAAATATATCGGAGGGATAAATACCAGAGAGGGAGAGGAATTATTTAAGCTCAGTACCAATGTGGACACAAGAGCAAATAGATATAAACTGGCCATCAGGAAGTTTAGACTTGAAATTAGACAGAGGTTTCTAACCATCAGAGGACTGAAGTTCTGGAACAGCCTTCCAAGGGAAGCAGTGGGGGCAAAAGACCTATCTGACTTCAAGATTAAACTCAATAAGTTTATGGAGGAGAAGGTATGATGGGATAACATGATTTTAGCAATTAATTGATCTTTAACTATTCATGGTAAATAGGCCCAATGGCCTGTGATGGAATGTTAGATGGGGTGAGATCTGAGTTACTACAGAGAATTCTTTCCTGGATATCTGGCTGGTGAATCTTGCCCATATGCTCAGCGTTCAGCTGATCGCCATATTTGGGGTTGGGAAGGAATTTTCCTCCAAGGCACATTGGAAGAGGCCCTGGGGTTTTTTCGCCTTCCTCTGCATTACGGGGCACGGGTCACTTGCTGGAGGATTCTCTGCACCTTGAAGTCTTTAAACCATGATTTGAGGACTTCAGTAGCTCAGACATAGGTGAGAGGTTTATTGCAGGAGTGGGTGGGTGAGATTCTGTGGCCTGCATTGTGCAGGAGGTCAGACTAGATGATCATAATGGTCCCTTCTGACCTTAATATCTATAAATCTATGAAAGAGTTCCTGTTCTATAGGCAGATGCTTATATTTCCCTTTTATATTTTGTTACTTAGAGCAAAAAGTATTTTTCTCCCAAAATTATAATTTTGGAGTTTGATTTTCATATGTAAGCTCATCTGCCTCAAACATAGATGGGGAGGAAGGATGTCATAGTCTGTTTTTTGCATCCTTCTTCATGGTAAGAGCAGATTTATAACTTTAGGTGAAGGGTTTTTTCTATATAAGTGACTAGGAAATGACTATGACAAATGGAATTACACCAAGTAATTTTCCTTTTATTGATTTGTCAAGCAGATTTAGTATTTCCCCTCAATGTGTTACCATTGAAAGCCTATTTAAGTAGAAAACTTGGAACATTTTTATTTATTTTAGGTTTAATGCAGCGTGATTATCCAGATATTGTTACTGCTGTGAAAACCAAACAGGCAGTCCAAACTGTGCTAAACACAGCTACAGAAACTCTTAAAGTATTGATATCAAGTGGAATTGTGGATAAAAATGAAGGAGCAAAATTACAAAAGGTAATAAAAGCATTTCAGAGCGTTCATGTATATATTAGGTGCTGAATGTATGGCTTTCCGTCATGCCACCATTGTAAGTGCATTGTCAGTAAGTTGCCTGAGACCTTTTTCTTCAAGGCTTTCAGTGTGACACCTCTCAGAAGCACAAAATTGGTCTGTTTGGGTGTTGTTTTTTGCCCTAAATAACGTTTAAAAGAGCTTTTAAAGTGGAAATGACAAATATCTAAACATAATCATCCAGCAGGATTCTTGCACTTGGGTCTCTGCCTCCTGGTCTGAGTCTGGCAGAACTCCCACAGTTCAAAGAATATTTCATTCCTGACATCAGTATTGGTAGGGTAAATGTGAACCAGTACTCCCTACTGGCCATTGCATGTCATGCCACATATAGTAGAAATAATTCCAGTAATTTCCTCCTTGGCTGTGGTGAGGGAAGGAGCTCCTGAATTTCTGTGACTTTAGCATTGTGTCAGCTCTTCATATATCCTTGCTTTATTTTCCCCATTGTCTGGTTGGTTCTGTGGTTGTTTAAACAGTAAGCCCTCCATTTTCAGTGCTTCAATACAATTTTTATTTGATACTCCTGCATTTTATTTGTCCACCACCCTCTGTCCAGGAAATTCTGACCTGAGCACCAGCCTGTCTTGCAAAGGTTTTTTTTTGGCACTACTAGTATTGCTGTTCATTATGATCCAGACCTTCTTCCCTAAACTAGTAGGGAATTCCAGACACTTGCATGGTACTGCATGAGAATCTGAGCAAAGAGGGCTGCAACTAGAACTCAGAAAAATCAGAAGAAATGTCTACTGCTGAGGTACTCTAGGACGGGAACTCTGTAAGAGGCAACCCTATCTTCTTTGAGTGATGGTTCCTATGTTTATTTTACACGTGGGTGCGCATGCATGCCATGCACCTGAGTCCAGAACTTTTTCCAAGCAGTGTCTGTTGACCCACATATTCACAGTGTGGCTCCTCATGCTCCTGACCAAGTATATAAGGGGTGGTGTGGGTTGATACCACTCCAGTTTCGTCTTACCACTGCATGGCCTGAGTCGGAACCCCTATTCCTCCTTTTCCATCAGTGAAGCTCATCAATGGTGCCTCTACTGTCTGGTCGAGGCGCACATCTTGGTGAAGAGCAGCATCTGCAAGTCCTTCCCACCCAGAACTAGAGAGGCCCTTGAGCTCCAACTCTGCAAGTTCCTGATGGAAGAGGCAATGAGGCTCTGAAAGCACTCTGATCCTGGCCAGGGAGACACCCGCTGTACAGTGGCCTCTTCCGACTGGTAATGCCCTTCCCAGCACGAGCTATGGTGTGGAGACGCTGGTGTTACCCAGGGTTTTCAGAACCCAAAGCAGTGGTAACTTAACTGTTTCACTTCAGGTGGTGTCAGGAATAAATCAATGGGGGTACAGTGCTTCTGGCTGATGAAAGATTGATAGAAATAAGCATGCTCTCATCTAAAACTACTATTTATTAGATTTAAGCACACACAAACATAAACAATTGGTTTAAAACATCCAAAATAATTACCTAAAATCTGAGATGGTATCAAGTAATTAGCAGCAGGTCAGTGATTGCTGGTCACTTCCCTGCCAGGGAGTATGCTATCCGGAAAAAGTCACTCAGGATAACTTCAGAGAACTGCTCCAAAGTATACTCTATTATCTAGTCTTTTTATAATTAATTTTTACAAAACACATAGCTCATAGTGACCCCTACTGGGTCATCATGTCTCCTAACTTCAATAAGTTCAACAAAGCATCCCTAGCCATCTTAGCCATAATAAGCTTCTATATCAAATGTGCCCAAACTCTAGGTCTCCATCCACTTATTTTCTTTTGGTCTCAATTTGTTGACTCTTTTTTCCCTCCTCCCATTCTGATTAGCAGAAACTGCAAGCCTGCTGCTAGTATTTGACCTTGCCTCCAAAAGCCCTGCTTGTCCAAATTATCCATTAACTATGTGATGACTTATTTTATTAATTAATAGTGGTTCAGTGCACACAATATGGCTGTGATTAGCTTGATCAAATTTTGGGGTAACACTCCCCTCAATTCTGGGGTAACACCAGTACCAAAGCCCAAGGGCATGCCATACCATGAGAGTAAGAAACACTCTCATCAGCATAAGAGCAGATCTCCACAGCAGACTGCTTATAAGAGAGACTTTTCCTCTCCAAGCCATGCCATGTTGGATGAAATGTCTTGCATGGGCCTGGAGGGTAAGGCAAAGAAGAAGTAGGATCCGTTGATACTGCCAATGACCTTGATACCAGGACACTTGGAGTGCCTGGCTAAAAGTGTGGCTCCAGGTGCTCCATCAGTGCTGCCTCGCCGGTATGTAGACTGGCTGGCTCTGACTTCTGAACCGGGATCTTCCAGAGTCTCAATGGGCACCCCACAAGCCCCGGGATATACATAGAAGTTCATAACACTGGAGGAGGTGTTTCTGCCGTACCTACAGTCTCCACTTCTCTCGGGCCCGTCCATTCTTTGGGTTGTCCCCGTACCTAAGGATGAATCATTGCTCCTGCTGCAGCAGAGGCCCCTTCCCCACCCATCAGACCAGTGACTTCTGGTACCAATGGTCCCGCCATTTCCAATGAAACCATCATCTGACTCAGGGGAGTCCCAGGACATAGCCCTAGCAAACATTGCCTCTCAGGAGCCCAGACAGGCAGCGGAGGCACCCTTATCGGCCCAGCTGTGACCCCCCCGGTACCACTTCCCTTGGGGTCCATCCTCTACCTCCCACAGAAGCCTCAGGAACTATTCAAGGGATAGATGAATGGGAACGATGAGGTTCCCAGTACCATGGTTCCCTACAGTGTGGTCTCAAGCTCTATACACCTCTATGCCTGTGTGGCCTTATTGGGGACCTTGGTCATTGCAAGGGAGACAAGATTCCCCACACATGCCTAAAACTCCTTCAGCCATGGCTACAGCTACTCAGGTGGCAACTAAATGTCTACCAGCTCAGGTCTCCCGTAATCATGAGGAAGAGGAAACCGCACTTCTCCCAGTAGACCCTGCAGGACCAGCCATCTTATCACTTTCAGATGAGTAAGTGGTGCCTCCCATGGCCCCACAACTGGATGATTTAAAGGATTTTTAAGACAACCTGAAAAGAATAGCAGCAGCACTCCAACCCTTGGAAGAGGTCCAATAATCCACCCACAAACTTATGGATTTTTGCTGTCTACCTTTCTAGATAGGCTAAGCTTGCCTATAATTGATGGATCTGTTCCAGTTGCTATGAGAGACCCCAGTTACAAGTATATCCATGTCTAGAAAGGTGGACAGAAAATACCAAGTTCCACCCAGAAGTGAGACAGAAGAGAACACCACCAAAAGAAAAGAAGCTGAAGAGATGAGATTTATTCTGCAGAAAATACTATTTTTCTGCAAGCCTCCAATTTCTGCTAGCTAATTATCAACCTCTGATGGCAAGATGTAATTTCCATATCTTTGGATAACTCTTGGTCTTCAATGACAAGTTGTTGTCAGGCTCCAGCAATGAGTTCTCATCCTTGGTTGCTGCAGGCATTTGTTAGCTAAAACTGGACTGTAAGCTGCATTAGATTCAGCAGATACTGCCTCTTGTTCCCATGGCTTCGGTGATGCGCAGGTTATCATGGCTACAAGGATCCAGCTTCCCCCAGAGAAGTCCAGAGAAGTCCTCATGAGTTAAGGCACCCTATGTAGGCCCAGGAGGAGTTCCAGGAACTGTCCATACAACAAGATGAATATCTCTGCCAGTTGTAGTGACAAACCTGCCCCTCAGCTTGCTCTTGGACTTCTGACCCATGGCTGTGACTACTGTTTCCTGACTCTGGCTCTGATCTTCAGTGCTATTCCTGGCTTCTGACCATCACTCTCTGACCACTAGGCATGACAGTCACTGCTCCGACCAGTAGGTCTGACCACTCAAGCCCCGGTCGTGACACCCAACATCCTGAGGTTCCCAGCTTCCCAACCCAGGGCTCTACCTCCGGTAACAGACATATTATCATCTGTCAAGGGGAAGATCCTACACCCAGCCCTGAATTCCCTTCATCATACAACCTGGCTCTTGGATGGATGTTGAGTGTAAAATGACTGTTCCTCTCCTGTTCTAGACCACCTAGTTAACAGTGGAAAGGACTCTGAAATAACCTTACCAGGCAAAATGGACAAGGTTTTCTCACTGGTGTCATCAGAAATCCCTGAACCCCCAGGAAATCAATACTGACAATTCTAGACTACTTGTTAGAACTGAAACACTCTATCCTATCATTGAGCTAAGTAAACGTACACATGACAGCAATCTCAGCACGTCATCTATGCATAGAGGGTCAATCTATCTTTTTCTCAACCAACAGTCATAACATTTCTAAAGGGCCTAATAAGAGTGTTTCCATTTATCAAGGACCCTATCCCTCCATGCAATCTCAGCCTGGTTCTCTCAGTGCTCATGGGCCCTAGCTTTTAACTGATGGCTAAAAGTTCTTTTCCATACTTGTCACTGAAAACATCCTTCTCGGTAGCAATTATCTCAGCAAGGAGGGTAGGAGAGATGTAAGCACTGATGGCTGATCCTCCCTGTATATTTTTCTACCCAGACAAGTTTTTGTTAAGAACATACCTCAAGTTTTTATCAAAGGTCACGGAATTCCATCTGAATCAACAAATCCACTTACCTGTGTTCTTCCATAGATCTCTCTAATAAAACAGAGGAAGCTGTTCATACTTTGGATTTCAGAAGAACCCTGGCATTCTACCTCCAAAGAACAAACCTGCAGATCTTCACCAAAACTCTTTGAGTACATCTACACTGCATTGTAAACCCCGCATCTGCCAGACCTGAGCTTGTGGACTCAGTATTTCCAAGCCTCCATTTGAGCATCCACACTATATTGTAAACCTAGGTTTACAGTTGCTGGACCTGGGTCTCAGCTGTATGCATACTGCATTACACAACTACCTGACTTGAGTCTGCAGCTTGAGCTATATCCACACTGAAAAATGACAAGGCTTGCACCTGAGTCAGAGTGGGATTAGGCTCTGATGCAGTCCCCTAACAGGATCCAAAGACCCAGATCCTAAAGGTTTGCTGACCCAAATCTAATGGACTTGTGTGTGGATGGATGGAGGGCTTGGGCTCAAACTTGAATCAGAGCCCGGGCTTAGTGTACAGTGTAAACATATTGTTTGTGGCTATTGTAAGAGGATGAAAGGCAAAGCCATATCCTCCCAACATTTATTGAATTGGATCCGACTGTGTGAAGACTTGGTATGCGACTACAAAAAAGGACCCATCTACTGTCATTAAAGCTGATTCTACTGAGAGCTTAAGTAGCCTCCATAGCCGCACTAAAGAATATATCTATCCCAGTTATATGCAAGACAGTGACCTGGAGATCTATTCATACATTCACTAAGCATTGTGCACTTACCAAAGCCTCCAGGTCAGATGCCGCATTTGGCAAGGCTGTGCATTGGTCATTAATTTTTAACTCCAAGCTCCCACCTCCAATGTACAGGTCAACTGCTTGGGAGTCACCAATACTGGAATGTTCATATGGAGAATAATTCAAAGGAGAAAGAGAAATTACTAACCTTGCACAGTAACTGTAATTCTTTGAGATGTGTTGTCCAACTGCACACTCCACGACCTGCCCTCCATCCCTTCTGCCTCAAAGTTTCCTGGGGAGGAAAAACAAACAAACCTGGGATTCTGTGGTTGAGAGGAAATTGAAGACAGCTGGCCCACTCTGCTCTTCTATGCACTTGCTGAGGAGCACAAAGAGCTGCAGGGCCCATGCATACCATGCAGACATTTCTGGCCAAAAGACTCCAAACTCGAGTGCAGAGAGGCATATGCACACTAATAGTAGAATGTGCATGTGGGCGATATATCTTAAAGAACTCCCGTTACTGTACACAGTAAGTAACTTGTCATTATCTCCATTTTATAAATGGGGAAACAGAGGCATAGATCGGTGAAATGACTTGTCCAGGTCATTCAGCAGAACAGTGGCAGAGCTGTATTATGATATGCTTGGATGATTTAAGCCTTTGACCTTAACCAGTCCTTTCCCACTCCATCAGCCAGTCCACTTAAATGATGAACTGGTGGAAAATATCAGTTGTTAACCCCCCAGGCCAAAGTAGGGCCCCAGTCCTGAAAAGACTTAATTCAATGGGACTACTCATAGTGTGGAAAGTTAAGCACGTGTGGAAATCTTTGAAGTTCTGGGGTCTAAGTATTGGTACTATAATAAAAGCTATTTAAGAAAAGGCAGAATAACATGGAGGCTTATACGGGGGGAAAAATGTTTCGAAATGAAGAGGTTCAGTAAGGAATAATCCACACTTAAAGAGTTTATCTTCAGAACAAAGAGAAATTAATGCATGTAGATTACATATGGGTTCCTTTTTCCCTTGTTTAGATGATTCTGAAAAAAAAAAAAAACCTTGGAACTCTTCCAACTACTATTGCACCACCTACTGCAGAGGAGCTTTTACACAATATCAGTTGGTTAGAAAATGAAAAGAACCAAATTGAGTTCATCCAGGTAATGTTTAGCTTTCTCACATGGTTCCAGATCCTTTATAATGTTCTGTTTTCAAAAAGCAAATAATATGGAGGTGCTTATATTGACTGTATAGTTATGGCTGTCTTGGTTTCGGCACTTAAAGAAGGGATTCAACCTCTGTTATGTATGAAGGATGGAGCAAATCCTCCCCAAATTTACCACACTTATTCTTTGAATATTAAATTAATTTTCTGAGAATTTACAAGTAAATCTCTTAATTAGTTTGACTTAAAACATAATTTTAAAATGGGCCCTTTTAAGAAATTTAGCACTTGTCAGATCTTTCTTTTGGCCCAAATGATGTTAATAATGGAATAAAACAGAGTCTTTGAACTTTTCTTATATTTAATGCCATTGCAATTTCATGTATATCTGAAGAAATTAGGTTCTAATTCAACTAAATTATTAATAATCAGTGTATTGAATTGTTATGATTATAGACAGGGCCAGCTCAATAGTTCAGCTCATTCTTAAATTGAGACATTGTGACTTCAGAGGTAACCAATCATAACACTCCCTCTCTGGCCAATTTGCATGCTGCAGTTCTATTGGTTGAAATGAGTAAGTGGCATGAGAAGAACTGTGCACTTGTGTCAGGAGATCTCACTAGAAGATGACGTCGCACGTATATTGCCTCCTACTCTCACTGCTCTTAAAAGTTCCATAGTCACATATTAGTTCCTTTGTTTTATCCTCTGTTGGGAAAGTTGAACACCTTCTGTGGAACATGGGGACATCATATGGGGCATATGGATGGCTCCTACCATGCCTAGCACATCACCACTTTCCCCTCCAATTTGACACACATCCCTGCTGACTTTCCCAGCCCCTTCGCATCTCTTCTCACTGCCTCTCCAAAGACATAGCTGGTTCCCCTTTCCTTTGGCTCCACATGGTGCTCCTTTCTGGTACTGGTGGTGTCAAAGGCAGATATTAGGGAGACTTGTGCTATGTAATAATAATATAAGGTGAAGGTTTGGCATGGGGAGAGCCAATATCTCTACTCTGTAAGGAGTGACCCTGCACTCCTGCCTCAGTTTAAGTGTAAAAAAAATTACAAAAATGTTCTTTGAGTGTCCCCTGCATATTCCCACTCTTGGAACTTGCACTGACCAGTGCAGCAGCATCCTTTAGAACTATCAGTTCAAAGAGGCTTGACTAACAAGACCTCTTGTAATCGAAGGGCCTGAGGTCCATTTTGTCTCTCTTTGCGGACCCGAGGTGTGAATTCTACAGATAGCACAATGTGCAGGGTGTGACAGGTTCGGTCAAAGAAATCCCCTTGGGACTGCCACCTGATGTGCTGAGACTACCTCTGAGCCCTTTTCCCCTGGCAGCTTGGGACTTCAGTACCCTGTCTTGTTGAGCCAGACATGCTAGCCTGCTACAAACACAGACCCAGCTCTCAACCACGTCCCCCAAACACTGCAGACTTAGCTGAAGATGGCCTAGGAAGTGCTCCTGTCTCTAGCACCCAGATACCCAGTTCCCAACGGGATCCAAACCCCAAATAAATCTGTTTTACTCTGTATAAAGCTTATACAGGGTAAACTCATAAATTGTTCACCCTCTATAACACTGATAGATATGTTTGCTCCTCCAGGTATTAATTACTTTACTTTGGGGTAAATAATAAGCAAAAAGTGATTTTATTAAATATAAAAAGTAAAATTTAAGTGGTTCCAAGTAGTAACAGACAGAACAAAGTAAATTACCAAGCAAAATAAAACAAAAACACACAAATCTAAACCTAATACAGCAGAAACTAAATGCAGGTAAATCTCGCCCTCAGAGATGTTCCAATAAACTTCTTTCACAGACTAGACTCCTTCCTAGTCTGGGTCCAGCAATCACTCACACCCCTGTAGTTACTGTTCTTTGTTCCAGTTTCTTTCAGGCATCTCTTTAGGGTGGAGAGGCTATCTTTTGAGCCAGCTGAAGACAAAATGGAGGGGCTTCCAGCGCCTTTTATATCCTCTCTCTTGTGGGCGGAAACCCCTTTGTTCTCCTGTGCAAAATCAGAACAACAAGATGGAGTCTGTAGCCACCTGGGCAAGTCACATGTCTATGGATGATTCAGCTTTTTGCAGGCCAATGCCATTGTTTACATGTTAGTTTGAACGTTCCCAGGAAAGCTCAGATGTGGACTGACGTCTCCCAAAGTCCATTGTCAGTTAACTGTTTCTTGATTGGGCACTTACTGAGAATAGTCCTTTCTCAAGAAGCTGATCAAATGCTTCACTGAGGCTACTTAGAATCAAACAAATACGTAGCCAATATTCATAACTTCAAATACAAAAATGATATACATACAGACAGCATAATCTTAACCATCAAACTACAACCTTTCCATAGACATCCCACTTGGCCTACTCTGTACAAGAACTGGTGCAACCATAGGACCCTGGTTGCAACAATGATCTATACAGTCACAGTTTATGTCAATAACGTCACACCGGGGATTGATTCCTCCCCTAAGCACTTCAGACAATGAACATGTGCATCAGATGCCAGGAAGACTGCTAGGAGATCTGGAGAGGTTCGTTTGCTTTCACTGCTGTGGTTGGAAGGAACTGAGGTGGCAAAAGGCATCAAGCACCTTTTATATCCATACACTAACTCTCTTTTGTCTTGCTTTGCTTCACCTTTTCTTGGGAAAAATTTTCAAACATGAATGCATGGAACTTGCACCACCAGTCTATTGTATTTGCACATATGAATGAGAACTAACTTATAAAAATAGGTAGTTGTATGTTCAACTGCATGTTACTATGGCAATTATCCAGTCTATTGAAATTGCAGGAAATTGTGGTGTGCTTGCACCAGGCACACTTACTGCATGCATGTTTGAAAATGTGGTCTCTCAAATCAGTCTTGTAGGCAGTTATATTCAATATATTGTAATGAATACAAGAATGAAACTTTTCAAACTGATGCTATAGAAAAAGAAACTATTATATCCTGCCCTCAGCGGTGCATAGGAGAAATAATTATTGTTCTTAGAGTGATTGGCCATTTGGACTCCACTCTTGGTACTCGTACACCCAATCTGCAAAATCAGATTCTTTTGGCCAATGATGCAATGATGAATCCGATGAAGTGATCTGTAGCTCACGAAAGCTTATGCTCAAATAAATTGGTTAGTCTCTAAGGTGCCACAAGTACTCCTTTTCTTTTTACTTTTCCATATAAACAAATGCTTTAGTTGCCACAGGGGTTTTATATGATTGTGAATAAGTGGGAAATGTGTCCATGAGACAATCCCTCTATTAAGGTGTGTCCACACTGAAAATTTTCAGAACCCCTATCGTAGAGTGATTCTCCAAGGTCAACCCTCCTATTGTGCCCTGTTTCCCACTTCTGCCTATGCCTCGCCTCTTCCTCGTGTTGAGAACCAATACAGGGGAAAGACAGGATTTGGAGAAACTGATATGGTGTTCAGAGAGCATCCAGGAAGGTAACAAGGAGATGTGTCAGCAGCATGGGGTGGCTGGCTTACTGAAAAGGGGGCAGGATTGTCCAGTGCTCATTGGAGGGTCAGGAGAGGATGAGGAAGTTGGAAGAGACATAGTATAGAGAGGATAGGGAAGGAATGCTCTTGCTATTAAAGGAGGGGGATGGAATCTAGTTATATTTGAGTTCTCACAATTTAGAACCCTTTCAAGGATATGGCAGTTCCCAACTTAGAACTCTTGGGACAAAATACTTCTCATGGTTAAAATGGAAACTTTTATATGACAGTCAGTTTCTTTTGGTGCACATTTTTTTATTTTTACTTGTAAAGAGTGCAAATTACAGCGACTGCTTCCGAGCTGAGTATGCCAGAAAAGTTCCAAACAAAATGTTCCCCCATACTACCATCAACACCCATTCAGCATTCATAAGGATTGTCTAAAAATTATAAACTCTGATGAAAATGTAAAAGATAGGGTGATCATACAACCTGAGTTAACCAGGACAGTCATGAAGCCCCAGCGTCCCAAGAATTTCTATCAGGGCACCTGAAGTGTTCCAGTTTTTCATTTCATCAAGCAAACCATTTGTTTGTTTATTTATAACTTCAAAATGTTCAAATGTTATACCAAATACAATTTGATCTGTGTTTACCAAGAACTTAGTTTAGTGGAATAATGTCTGTTCAGTATAAAGAACAGGATTTGGAGTGAAAAGTTGAATGAATGTAGATGCTATTGAAGCTATTTTTTGTCAGTGACCTTTGTTCAATGTTTCAGAATAAATTCATTCAGAACTCTAATTTGCTTGGAAAAAATCCTCCACTCTGAAAAATATGCACAAGTTGCTATTGCACTGGAAACTGGCAATAGCAATACCATCATGCATTTTAAACAAAAATGTACTTTTTTCTTTGGTATGAGTATCCTGTGACCCTAAAAAATAACCGTATAAAAGTAACTTGATTTTTTGCTTTGAAAATAGGGCTCTTAATGAGAGATTT
The DNA here is from genome assembly GCF_965152235.1 of Eretmochelys imbricata. Classification (NCBI taxonomy): domain Eukaryota; kingdom Metazoa; phylum Chordata; order Testudines; family Cheloniidae; genus Eretmochelys; species Eretmochelys imbricata. The sequence goes on from NC_135577.1 coordinate 20,498,084, forward strand.
GTTACGCTTCAAGTGTTCCCCTTATGCCTTATATAACCCCCTAGCAACATAAAAACATAATAAAAAAGATGTGTTGATTTTTTGGTGCTTTCTATGATTAAGATAAAATTATTTTGGAATATAACTACCATCTTCCTTTAAATAATCACGACCAATATTTGTCATGTTTTGGCCTCTGTCATTACTTTCCTGAAGGGAAGTAGCAATGTAATGACAATAAATGTTACCACAGTGTTGGCCTGCATTATTTGTTTTGTGATTGTTTGGAAAAAAAAAACAACTGTACTCTGAAACATTCTAATAAAATCTAAAAATCCATCATTACTATTATGTTTATTGTTTAGTCATTGAATGCTCAGAAGTGTGGTAGATGCCATACATTCTGTACTGTTTTGTTTAAACTTACAATGAGTCTACTTCTTCTGATTTTTAGAAAAAAGCAAGGCTCCTTTGTTATGACTATGGAGACGTTATATGTGAGGAACATGAAATGCCACAAGGAATCCACCTAATTATTTCCGGAATGACAAAGGTAAGTTATGTTTACTGCTCAAAATGTATTGTGAAATTTACAGTTGGTAGTCTCAAGGGAAGTAAAATGCTGGAGTTATCCTTTTAAACTCTATTTGAAAATGTTCAAAGTTCACCTTAATTATATTGTCTTCCTAGATCTTGGAATTGTGTACCCGCCACGTGAACTGTGGAATAATTAATAGCTGTTTGTCTTATTGAGACTGTGCACTTCAATACATGCTCACTGATGTGGAAGTTATAAAGAGGCAAGAGGTTCTACATGCTAAATTCCTATTTTTTCCATCTGCCAACACATCTTACAACTGCTGGTCTTGATATTATTCCCTTTTAGAAGTCAGGGGTTTTCTGCTTACTTAGAAGTTAATACTAACTGTTCTTGGGTAAGGAGTACTCTTCTAAGGGGTATATAGCTTGTGCCACCTTTCCACCTGAGGGTTGAGGAGCTCCTCTACTGCTGAGGTCTTCAAATCTGACCAAATAAGCAATCTTAAAATGCTCTCTAGAATTTCCTTAGCCTCTAAACATTGTATGTAAAAATCATAACGTGTTTTTTTAATCAACTTATAACACTGTGTCCTTAAAATTATAGAGAAGGGCTACATCCTTTAGTATGTCATTATGATATCCTCTCATCGCCACTTCCTTTTTCAGGGAAATCTTCTCATGAGAATTTACTGAGGCAGAAGTTGCCTCCACAGGGTTTTGCAAATAAAAGAACATGTTCCATCCTCTCATAAGGTCAGGGAGTTTTGTCTTAGGTATTTTCTCATGCAAAGAAATGTTGGGAACTTTTGCAGATTCTTGATCTAAGAGTGGGTAGCCAAACTATGGCCCATGGGCCAGATCCGGGCTGCCAGCCATTTTAATCCAGCCCTTGAGCTCCTGCTGGGGAGCGGGGTCTGGGACTTTCCCTGCTCTGGTGCTCCAGCTGGAGACCAGGATCAGGGGCTGCTCTGCATGGCTCCTGGAAACAGCAGCATGTTCCCCCTCCAGCTCCTACACATAGGGGCAGCCAGGGGGCTCTGCCTGCATGCTGCCCCAACCCCAAGTGCAGTCCCCGCAGCTCCCATTGGCTGGGACTGGCAGCCAATGGTAGCTGCAGGGGCGGTGCCTGCAGATGGGGCAGCCCGCAGCAGAGGCGCCTAGCCATGCCTCCACGTAGGAGCCAGAGGGGGGACAGGCCGCTGCTTCCGGGAACTGCTTGAGGTAAGTGCTGCCCCAAGCCTGCACCCCTGAGCCACCCTCCCCACCCCCAAACCCCTGTCCCAACCCTGATCCCCCTCCAACACTCTGAACCCCTCGGTCCCAGCCCGGAGCACCCTCCTATACCCCAGAGTCCGAACCCCCAGCTGGAGCCTTCACCCCGCACGCTACCACCTAGCTCGGAGCCCCCTCCTGCACCCTGAACTCATTTCTGGCCCCATCCCGGAGCCCGCACCCCCCAACCAGAGCCCTCACCCCCTCCCACTCCCCAACCCCAGTTTTGTGAGCATTCACGGCCTGCCATACAATTTCTATACCTAGATGTGGCTCTTAGGCCAAAAAGTTTGCCCACCCCTGATCTAAGAAGTCTCAGCAGGTTCCTTAAAAAATAAATAAATACATAAAAATTATTCCTATATACAGTAGTAACCCTTAGTATCAAGCCTATAAGCTTCCTCGGGATTCACTTTCAGGATGCCTTTCCTCTGAACCTAATAAAGGAATCTCACAGGAAGTATTTTAGATTTTATTAGTGTAATGATCAGTGCAATTGCTCTTTAGTTTTAGAATCATAGAAATGTAGGACTGGAAGGGACCTTAATAGATCATGAAGTCCAGTCCCCTGCACTAAGGCAGGACTAAGTTTTATCTAGACCATCCCTGACAGGCTTTTGTATGACCTGTTCTTAAAAACCTCTAATGACAGCGAATCCACAACATCCTTAGATAATTTGTTCCAGTGCTTAGCTACCCTTACAGTGTCTAACCTAAAAAGAAAAGGAGTACTTGTGGCACCTTAGAGACTAACCAATTTATTTGAGCATGAGCTTTCGTGAGCTACAGCTCACTTCATCGGATGCATACTGTGGAAACTGCAGCAGACTTTATATACACACAGAGATCATAAAACAATACCTCCTCCCACCCCACTGTCCTGCTGGTAATAGCTTATCTAAAGTGATCATCAAGTTGGGCCATTTCCAGCACAAATCCAGGTTTTCTCACCCTCCACCCCCCCCCCACACAAATTCACTCTCCTGCTGGTAATAGCCCATCCAAAGTGACAACTCTCTACACAATGTGCATGATAATCGGTGATCTTCCTGATAACACCATCCTGGCCACTATGGATGTAGAAGCCCTCTACACCAACATTCCACACAAAGATGGACTACAAGCCATCAAGAACACTATCCCCGATAATGTCACGGCTAACCTGGTGGCTGAACTTTGTGACTTTGTCCTTACCCATAACTATTTCACATTTGGGGACAATGTATACCTTCAGATCAGCGGCACTGCTATGGGTACCCGCATGGCCCCACAGTATGCCAACATTTTTATGGCTGATTTAGAACAACGCTTCCTCAGCTCTTGTCCCCTAAAGCCCCTACTCTACTTGCGCTATATTGATGACATTTTCATCATCTGGACCCATGGAAAAGAAGCCCTTGAGGAATTCCACCATGATTTCAACAACTTCCATCCCACCATCAACCTCAGCCTGGTCCAGTCCACACAAGAGATCCACTTCCTGGACACTACAGTGCTAATAAACAATGGTCACATAAACACCACCCTATACCGGAAACCTACTGACCGCTATTCCTACCTACATGCCTCCAGCTTTCACCCTGACCACACCACACGATCCATCATCTACAGCCAAGCTCTGCGATACAACCGCATTTGCTCCAACCCCTCAGACAGAGACAAACACCTACAAGATCTCTGTCAAGCTTTCTTACAACTACAGTACCCACCTGCAGAAGTGAAGAAACAGATTGATAGAGCCAGAAGAGTTCCCAGAAGTTACCTACTACAGGACAGGCCTAACAAAGAAAATAACAGAATGCCACTAGCCGTCACCTTCAGCCCCCAACTAAAACCCCTCCAATGCATTATTAAGGATCTACAACCTATCCTAAAGGATGACCCAACACTCTCACAAATCTTGGGAGACAGGCCAGTCCTTGCCTACAGACAGCCCCGCAACCTGAAGGAAATACCCACCAACAACCACATACCACACAACAGAACCACTAACCCAGGAACTTATCCTTGCAACAAAGCCCGTTGCCAACTGTGCCCACATATCTATTCAGGGGACACCATCACAGGGCCTAATAACATCAGCCACACTATCAGAGGCTCGTTCACCTGCACATCCACCAATGTGATATATGCCATCATGTGCCAGCAATGCCCCTCTGCCATTTACATTGGTCAAACTGGACAGTCTCTACGTAAAAGAATAAATGGACACAAATCAGATGTCAAGAATTATAACATTCATAAACCAGTCGGAGAACACTTCAATCTCTCTGGTCACGCAATCACAGACATGAAGGTCGCTATCTTAAAACAAAAAAACTTCAAATCCAGACTCCAGCGAGAAACTGCTGAATTGGAATTCATTTGCAAATTGGATACTATTAATTTAGGCTTAAATAGAGACTGGGAGTGGCTAAGTCATTATGCAAGGTAGCCTATTTCCCCTTGTTTTTTCCTACCCCCCCCCCAGACGTTCTGGTTAAACTTGGATTTAAACTTGGAAAGTGGTCAGTTTGGATGAGCTATTGCCAGCAGGAGAGTGAGTTTGTGTGTGTGTGTGTGTGTCCGGGGAAAAAAAGGGGGGGGGTGAGAAAGCCTGGATTTGTGCTGGACATGGCCCACCTTGATTACCATGCACATTGTAGGGAGAGTGGTCACTTTGGATGAGCTATTACCAGCAGGAGAGTGAGTTTGTGTGTGTATGGGGGTGGGGGGATGAGAAAGCCTGGATTTGTGCTGGACATGGCCCACCTTGATTACCATGCACATTGTAGGGAGAGTGGTCACTTTGGATGAGCTATTACCAGCAGGAGAGTGAGTTTGTGTGTGTATGGGGGTGAGGGGATGAGAAAACCTGGATTTGTGCTGGACATGGCCCAACTTGATGATCACTTTAGATAAGCTATTACCAGCAGGAGAGTGGGGTGGGAGGAGGTATTGTTCTATGATCTCTGTGTGTATATAAAGTCTGCTGCAGTTTCCACGGTATGCATCCGATGAAGTGAGCTGTAGCTCACGAAAGCTCATGCTCAAATAAATTGGTTAGTCTCTAAGGTGCCACAAGTACTCCTTTTCTTTTTGCGAATACAGACTAACACGGCTGTTACTCTGAAACTTGTCTAACCTAAAACTCCCTTGCTGCAATTTAAGCCTATTACTTCTTGTCCTCTTCTCAGCAGTTAAGGAGAACAATTTATCATCGTCCTCTTTATAACAATTTTTTAAGTACTTGAAGACTCTTGCCATGTCCCCCTTCAGTCTTTGCTTCTTTGGGTGAAACAAATCCAATTTTTTCTCACAGGTCATATTTTCTAGACCTTTAATCATTTTTGTTACTCTCCTCTGGATTTTCTGCAGTTTGTCTACATCTTTCCCAAAATGTGGTGCCCAGCACTGCACAGTGCTCTAGCTGAGGCCTGATCAGTGATGAGTAGAGTGGAAGAATTACTTCTCTTGTCTTGCTTGCAGCACTTCTGCTAATATATTCCATAATGATGTTCACTTTTTTTTTTTACAGTAGTATTACATTGTTGACTCATATTTAGTTGGTGATCCACTATAACCCCTAGATCTTCTTCTGCAGTACTGCTTCCTAGGCAGTCATTTCCCATTTTGTATGTATGCAGTTGATTATTCCTTCCTAAGAGTGGTACTTTGTATTTGTCCTTATTGAATTTCATCATATTTATTTCAAATCATTTCTCTAGTTTGTCAAGATCATTTTGAATTCTAACCCTGTCCTCCGAAGTGCTTGTAATCCCTACCAGTTTGGTATCATCCTAAAACTTTATAAGTATACCCTCTATGCCATTATCCAAATCAATTATGAAGATAGTGAATAGAGCCAGACCCTGGAGAGATCCCCGTGGGACCCCACTCAAGATGCCCTTCCGGCTTGACCATGAACCATTGATAACTGCTCTCTGAGTATGCTTTTCCAACCAGTTGTGTTATAGTAGGTTCATCTAGATTGTGTTTCCCTAGTTGGCTTATGAGAAAGTCATGTGGTTATTACGGAGTCACCAGGGTGATGCTCTGGAACTACTCTGTATGAAGCCAGCCAGGACTCTGGGGGAGCATGCCTCCTCTCCCTGAGCATACTGTCGCCAGGGCAAGAAGCTTACACAGCTTCAACCTTCCTGGGTTTGACCTCGGAGCATTCAGCATCCCCTTCCACACCGTGCGCTTCTCGCAGCAAGTCTGCCTGGGCGGGGCTCGTGGGGAAGACAGAGGGCCCTGCACCCCAGCTCCACAGTCAGCAGTGACTCTCAGCCAGCATGTAGAACAGAAGGTTTCATTAGTAGACAGGAACACAGCGTAGAACAGATCTTGTTAGCACAGAAATCAGTGACTTTCAGCCAAGTCCACCTTGGGGAGTGCTGGGCCAGAAGTCCTGGACTCCCGCTCTTCCAGTCCCCCGAAGCAGACTGCCAGCTTCCAGTGACCCGACCTCTGACACCCCCGTTGCTCCTCCTCCTTGTCTTTGTTTCACTTCCCGGACAAAGAGTCACCTGGTTGCATCCCTCTCCTGGGTCTCAGGTTACGAAGGGCACCAGTCATAGCATAGGTGCAGGCAACTGGAGCAGCCTCACCTGCCCCAGAGGTCTCAGCCAAAGTCACACACCGCCATTCCCACCACTGAGGTATTGGTGCAGCGCACAGGGAAATGGAGGCACACACAGTATTCATGCAAAACAGTAAAACTCACATAGGTTCAACAGTAAGACTCACGTACAACATAACAAGGGAAAATCCCCATTTCGTCACAGAGAGAGAGTTTCAAAAACCTTACTAAATTTTAGATATATCACATCTACTGTTTCTCCCCTATCCACAAGGCTTGTTACCCTGTCGAAGAATATTAGGTTGGTTTGACATGATTTGTTCTTGACAAATCCATATTGACTGTTACTATTGGTTGTTGACTGTTACTGTAGGTCCTTACAATTTGATTAGTTACTCTATTATCTTTCCAGGTACTGAAGTTAAGCTGATGGGTCTATAATTCCCTGGGTTGTCCTTATTCTCCATTTTATAGATAGATAGGTATTATATTTGCCCTTTTCCAGTCCTCTGAGATAGAATCATAGAAGATTAGAGTTGGAAGAAACCTCAGGAGATCATCTAGTCCAACCCTCTGCTCAAAGCAGGACCAACTCCAGCTAAATCTCTCCCATTCTCCACGAGTTCTCAAAGATAATCGCGAATGGCTCAGAGATCTCTTCAGGCAGTTCCTTGAGTATTTTAGGATGTATTTTGTCAGGCCCTGCCAATTTGAAGACATCTAACTTGTCTAAAGGCGTGTCTTCAAGTACAACTATAGCTGCACCGCTGTAGTGCTTTAGTGAAGACACTAATACGCCGATGGGAGAGCTTCTCCGATTGGCATAATTAATCAACTTCCCTGAGAGGCAGTAGCTAAGTCAACAGGAGAAGCTCTCCCATCTACATAGAGCAGTCTGGGCGGGTTAGGCCTGTGTAACAATGTTGCTCAGAGATGTTGATTTTTCACCCCCCTGAGTGACATAGTTATACCAATATAGGTCTGTAGTGTAGACCTGGTCTAAGTAATTCTTAAATTGTTCTTTCCCTATTTTAGCCTCAGATCCTACCACAATTACACTGATGTTCACTATGTTAGTTGTCCAATCACTGCTAACCTTTTTGGTGAAAACTGAAACAAATAAGGCATTTACCACTTCAGCCATTGCTGCATTTTTTGTTATTGCGTTTCCCTTCTCACTGAGTAATGTGCCTACTCTGTCCTTGGCCTTTCTCATGCTCCTAATGTATTTGTAAAATGTTTTCTTGTTACCCTTTATGTCCCTAGCTAATTTAATCTCATGTTGTGTATTGGTTTAGTGGACATACTCCAGCCTTTCTCACTGGGAAACATTGCCTTACCAGTGAATGAAGTGTTTATGGATCCAGCAAAAGAATTGTGGTAAACACCAGCCACAATGACCCCCCACTTCCCATAAGGTGGACAAAAATACGAAATCCCACCTAAAAGGGCTGAATTCTTCTATACCCATCTGATGCCCTCCTCACTGGCGGTGATGGTGGTGTGAAGGAGTGTACTACCTCTTTAAGGAACAGTCTGGAGCCTACAGCTAGAACAGCATGGGGGTTAACCAAGAAGACCATGTCTCACCTTAGGGCTGGGCGATATAAACAGGAAGAGGAAGCTGAGCAAGAGAGAAGGAAGTAGAAGCTTTGCAAGCTGCTGTGAGTGGTTGTTTTTTTCCCCTCAGGTTAACAGAGAACAGCCTATCAGAGGCTTTGTTTGTGAACTTTAAGTATGGGAGCTGAACCAGGGTTCTGAGATGAGGACTTTATGAACTGCTAATTTAAATTACTCCTCCCCTGAAGTCTTACTAAAAGAGGACATACTGTTTTGTTAGCATGTGTGGGCTTCTTCCTCTTCTTCCTCAGGCTGTTTAAATTAACCTATATCCACTCCATTCAGGAAAATTAAGGTGGGGCACATCTGTAGCACCACATTGGGCCACATGGAAGCATGGAGGGATTTCCTGCACCTTAACAGGCAGCCAATAAGAAATCCTGCCAGAATACATAAACACCATGGTACAAAGATTTAAAGAGACTAGATTTATTGTGTTGAAAAGTTTATTCATCGGCAAGCTTACAATTCAGAGTCACCAATTACCAGGCCTTGACAGCCCGAAATGATTTTCAGGAACAACAAGAAAATCTAGTCTTTTATGGACAAGCTTCTGACAGACTTGAAAGAAGAGCTTGGGTCTTTGTTCTGAAGGTGAACTAGTGCCTAAAGCAAGTCTCCAGACAGTTGTGAATGCAGCAAACACCACCACCAGATTGAGGGCAACAGCAGTCACAATAAGTCATTGTTGTTTCGGGGAGGGGGGGGGCAGACTTTCCCCATGAGATATTGGTGCCAGTGGAAGACTTCCCTTTTGTAGGGGCAGAGCTAGTCTGCTTAAAGTCTGAAGAGACCCTTCTTACTTTGAAAGATTCATGAGCTACCCTGCATTCTCTTGGGATCTACACACTGGCCCCTAAAAGGAAGCACGTGAAACAGCCATATGTACCACAGCAATTAGCTCTTCTTCAACCAACAGCCTTTTGAGCCTCCCAAAAAGAGACAGTGGTTCCAGAGGTGGCAGGTAACTTTCAGCTCCATCTGACTTCACGTAGCTGTTTTCTTCTCAGAATCATCCCTTTTGACGGGACTTTTGAGAGGTTGAAACTGACCCAAGACTCTCATTCTCCCCTTTTGGGGAATTGCTTAGCCCTTTTCTGCTGCTCGTGGTCTTCAGTCACTACAGACAAATGGGTTTTGGATACTGTACATTGAGATGTTTTCCTTCAAGTGATTGTACACATATACATTCCACTGTAGGCGTATGTGTGCCCAATGCACTCGAGTCAGAGACTTTTGCCAGCAGTACCATTAGGCAGTTCATGCTCTCAGGTGTGGGCATAAAAGGAGTGCATCTGTTGCCTCCCGCTCAGTTCCTTCTCACTGTCTGTGCCCCGAGCTGGAGCGCCCTGTAGCATTTGCTTCGGTTAGTCAGCATCTTTAAAATTTTGTATATATTGTTATAGTTGTATTTAGTAGTAGTAAGTAAGCTAGTTAGTTATACTTTTAGTAGTTACCTGCAGAATCTTATAATGAAAAATAGCCAGGTTTTAAGCAGTGTACCATGTACAGGGCAGTTATCTCTGTTACAGATAAGAGTACTTGATTTGTCTTGGTGAGGGCCATGTGAGGGACAGATGCCATATTTGTAACTCCTTCCCTACCAGGACTAAAAAACAGAGTGATTTCTGTCTCAAAGTTCTCCTTATGAAAGAGGCAATGCATCCCTCATTGGAACCAAGCCCTGACCACAAGGCAGCGGACTTGGAGTCAATGAGGAGCACTCCTCCAGTTTCTTCTGATTCAAGGCACAAGTGTGGTAAGCAATGTCACTCTTCACTATCAGCCTCTTTGGAGTGCTCCAGGCATTCCAATGCTGACAAACACACAAAGTCTCGGATTTCTCCTAGAAAGTCTTCTAGAAAGTTCTCCGATGCTTGTTCAAGACATCACAAATTGAAATACTCACCATTTCCATCTGAGGCAGTACGGTTAACTCCGGCTCCTTGCGGTCTGTCTAAACTGATGTCTTCACCCTTACAAGGTCCTCCTTCTGCTTTCCAGCTGATCCAGGCTGACTTGGCTTCGTTGCCCCTTTGACACCAATACACTTATCTGTTCCAGTGTATCAACTCATTACAGACAGCTCCATCTCTCTGATCCATTATGTCAGCACCACCAGCACCAATCACATCATTGATGTTCTGACTACCCCAAGCCTCGGTTTGATTGGAGCCCAGTGTATCTTCCAGACCACCGGGAACTCCAATGGGGACTGCTCCTTCCTGTTCTGAAGAAACCTACATTTATTCTTCAGCCTCTGAAATAAAGGAACCTGTATCACCTTCAGGATCTTTTAGACCACCTTACAGTTTTGTACCAGGGTTACAAGACCTAAAAAACAGGACTGGTTTTCCTATAGGGAAGCTCCAGTGTGGTGTTCCCCACCATGGATGGTTTAGACTATGTAATATCCTCCATGGCCTTACTGGTCTTGGGTTGTTCTGAGAGAGTCTAGACCTCCATCATAGTCACACTCTAGGAGAAATTCTCCTCCTCCTCCAGTGTAGTAAGCCTCTTTCCAAGATCCTGCTGCCATCTCTGCACCTATTGTGTTGGATCCTCTGGAGGACAGAGAATTAATGGAGGAACCCATAATCCACTGTCTCATATTTCATCATCATTTCCAGATGAAGCTGTCACTCCAGAATCAGCATCTTCCCCCTCCCCCACTTTCAGAGGACTTCAAGCTCTTTCAGGACCCTGTGAGGAGGGTAGCTTCTTCCCTAGGAGTACAGGCAGAAATCATGCAAGAAAACCTGCACACCTTCTTTGATATTTTGCAGACTCCTGCCCTGGAAAGGGTTGCCCTTCTATCAACAAAGGTTTACTAGAACAAGTGAAAACCCTCACGGAGATCCTGGCCGTTACCTCCTACAGCCAAGTGAGGGGACAGACAATATCAAGTCCCTCATCAAGATCTCAGCTATCCTACCCAGTTCCGGATTCCTTGGTGGTCACACCTGCTAACAAGCAGTCTCATCAATTCTATCCTAAAGCCACCTCAAAGGATAAGGAATTTTAGAGACTAGACTTACATGACCAAAAGGCTTATTCCACTGCCACTGTTCAGATGAGAGTGGCTAGTTACCAGGCTCTTCTGTCTAAATATATTTTTATTAATCTTCTAGTAAGCAAAGATACTGCAGCAGAAGTGTTGAGGGTAATTAGCCATTATAGCCTCAGGAGCCACAATGATATCATGGGTAACAGGAGCTGTTTTGTGGAATTAGGAAATTAACTAATGGGTATTGGTGATGTGGAAGAGGGAGTTAAGTAATTGGGTAGACTCTTGACAGCATTTTCACAGCCCTCGACAGCAGTAGTATAAAAAGATATGCTCCATAACTGATCAGTGGAATTTTATCTGAGTCCCAGCCCTATCCTCTGGGCAGCACATGTGTGTGGGAGTTTGTGGGTTAGGGACATCATCTGAAAGATGTTAGGTAATGCTGTTAGGTAAAGAGGTGGTTTGAGGGTAGTCTGTATAAAAGGGGGAAGGAGAGACAACAAATAAATATAAAAATAATATAGAGCAAACCCAGGTAATTTTTTTCCAAGGGTAGGTTTAGGAAATGGAACAGACAATTCTAAGCAAGTAAAGGGGGAGGGAGGTAAGGTTTGATGGAGAATTCTTAAAATGATAAGTTTAAATGATTCAGAGCCTACAAGTTGTACTCATTGCAAGCCATTGTTGTTCATATAGAATTCTTTACATGGTTCTTTTATGGCATGGACCCTATTTGTTGCTACTAGTTTGGACTTTGACTGAAAATAACATTATTAGCCTTACCGAAGAGCAGGTCTCCCCAGTCTTTGTATAAGATCATGTTCTAAATGGGAACAACATTTGATCTGTTGCGAACAAGTGCCCCAAATAACTTTCTTTCTTCCAAATATCTCTTGTATATCAAAAAGAAAAGGAGTACTTGTGGCACCTTAGAGACTAACCAATTTATTTGAGCATAAGCTTTCGTGAGCTACAGCTCACTTCATCGGATGCATAAAGTGGAAAATACAGTGAGGATGTTTTTATACACACAGAGCATGAAAGCTTATGCTCAAATAAATTGGTTAGTCTCTAAGGTGCCACAAGTACTCCTTTTCTTTTTGCGAATACAGACTAACACAGCTGCTACTGTGAAACCTATCTTGTATAGCAGTGACCTCAAAAATGGGAATACTCAACAGTAAGGTAAAGTCAGACTGTATGTGCATTATAAGATCACTGTCATACTTAGGGATAACTGGGGGGAAAATAAATGTGTATTGTTTAAAATTCCCTTCAAATGCAAAACAAAAAAAAAAGCATCAACTTTAGAAAAAGAAAAATGCACTTGTCAAAGCTTTCTCCAGAAATTGTATCATGATTATATTTAAATTGCATAAGGCCAGTAAAAAATTGATTGCTACCAATCAATTTGGGGAACTAACTGTAATCTTACTTAGACATCTTCATCCTTCACTTTGCATTGATTATTATCCTTCATATTGTAGTCAATGGCTTTTATGATAAATCTCTAGTCTCAGTCAAAAATTCAGAAGGGCACTGTGACCTAAAGTAGGTTTTGTTGTATTGTACTGAATTTACTTTTTCCTACACACTGTTCTAGGTTATCAGATTAATAAATAAATGATGAATTATCATTGCATTATACTAGGGCTGTCAATCGATTAAAAATAATCACAATTAATTGCGCAATTAAAAAAATTAATCATGATTAATCACACGGTTAAACAATAATAGAATACCATTTATTTAAATATTTTGGTTGTTTTCTACATTTTCAAATATATTGGTTTCAATTACAACACAGAATACAAAGTGTACGGTGCTCACTTTATATTTATTTTTGATTACAAGTATTTGCATTGTAAAAAAACAAAAGAAATAGTATTTTTCAGTTCACCTAATACAAGGACTTAGTGCAATCTCTTTATCATGAAAGTTGAACTTACAAATGTAGAATTATGTACAAAACAAACTACATTCAAAAATGAAACAATGGAAAATTTTAGAGCCTGCAAGTCCACTCAGTCCTACTTCTTGGTCAGCCAATCGCTCAGACAAACCAGTTTGTTTACATTTTCAGGAGATAACGCTGCCCGCTTCTTGTTTATGTCACCTGAAAGTGAGAACAGGCATTTGCATGGCACTGTTGTAGCAGGCGTTGCAAGATATTTACATGCCAGATGGAGTGAAGATTCATGTCCCTTCATGCTTCAACCAACATTCCAGGGGACATGCTGGTGATGGGTTCTGCTCAATAACAATCCAAAGCAGTGCAGACTGATGAATGTTCATTTTCATTATTTGAGTCAGATGCCACCAGCAGAAGATTGATTTTCTTTTTTGGTGGTTCAGGTTCTGAAGTTTCCGAATCGGAGAGTTGCTCTTTCAACACTTCTGAAAGCATGCTTCATACCTCGTCCCTCTCAGATTTTGGAAGGCACTTCAGATTCTTAAATCTTGGGTCGAGTGCTCTAGCTATCTTTAGAAAGCTCACATTGGTACCTTCTTTGCGTTTTTTGAAATTTGCAGTAAAAGTGTTCTTAAAATGAACAACATGTGCTGGGTCATCATCTAAGTTCCCACTAAGCTGCATGGCCATGCGGCATGTTACCAGCTTTGCCCGTTACTTTGCAGTATGCTCGTTTATTAGGGTTACTCTTCGAGGGAGGTGTCTGTACTTCTATCAATGTACTGCTTGTGTCACTTGTGTTCTCATATGGAGCTGTACTTCTCCCTGCTGCAAGTTCCCTCCCAGTGGAGCTATTCTGCAGGACCTAGGTTCCCCGGGGCTGGGTTCTTCAAGCCCCAGAATCAGATGAACACACACACACACACACACACACACATTAACAGAGCGTGTCTGAGAGGACCGGGTTAATCAGCCCTCCCAAACTGACCCCTTATATGTCTCTGGACGCAGTAGGCTGGGTTGAACAGCATTTCCAAGCTGTCACCCTCATAGGCCCTTGGACACAGCAGGCTGGGTCGAACAGCACCTCCCGGCTGTCACCCTCAGATGTCCCAGATTCAGCACATCCCTATCCCCAGTTTCATATTGCAGTTGTTCTGGTAGTAACCCACTTGATGAGCAAACCCCACCGGATTTTTGGGCGCTGCAGGGATCTTTTAGCTTAGGTATGAGGAGCGTTGCTGCAGAGTGAATGAGGAAACCAAAAAAACACCCATGAGGAGGAGAGAGAGAGAGAGAGAAGCAACCAGCTTAATCATGAAAGTTATTCATTCTCAGGTAATAACCATAGGGGAGCCAAACAAACAAAACAGTTATAATATTAAATCTAACTTAAATTCGATTATAAAAGTCAGGTTTAGAAAACTATAACTGATCACACAAGTCAGGTTAAGGTTATATTTTGAGAGAGAGAGAGAGAGATGGATTCTCACCACTCCGTGAAGCTTGAATCAATCAGGGGTCCCACATGGTGATGACAGCTGAGGGTCCGGAGTGCTGGAGACAGACAGAGCCCCCAGCATGATCAGTCAGGAGAAGATGAATTCCTAATGGAACTGATGCAGATTTTGGATCCAGGCATCAGAACCCTTTCTTGAGTATGGGTAGGGGGTTTTGTATAGAAACAACAATGGTTCAAGGGAGAACACTAGATTTGTTTATGTGTAAACTGATGGCTCAAGGGAATATACCAAAGTTGTTTTGTTCAAGCTAGACAATGGGAGATGATCATTTCTGGCTATGGGTGGTGTTCTTTTGAGGGAACTCACAATGCAATTAGGGAGCTTCACTATTTTGGATACCAATAAAAGATTTATTACTAGAATTGGTCTGACAATTACTGAGCAGGGTGTGTGCAAGCATGGGTTCATTAACATCTGGAGCAGAGATCCCACATCATGCAGTGCTTCCCTGCTTTTCTGGTCCCAGAGTTCCGTGCAGTTCTTGCCTTGGAATCTCTGTTCTCCATTCTGTATGCTTGTCTCATCTTTGATGCAAATGGAGCTAGGGGGGTTCCTTAATCCTGTCACCCTTATCCCAGGGGTTTAGGTGTGTCTCCCACTGCCTTTTGTAAGTCTTTCTTCTGATCCGTTTTGGTTCAAGCAAAGGCTGGGGGGTGGAAGGTCTTTCATGAGTCAGGCAGGCTGGACACTGTGCCCTGGTTCCCCAAGAACACAGAGCTGCTAGGTAACAAGTGGTGCAGCAGCCTATTAAGCACTGCACAGGCTCGGAGAGCTGCAGCGAGAGAGATGCCTCTCCCCCAGCCCTGGACCTGCTGCCTCTCCCCGCTGACCCCAGCCCAGCCCCGCACCTGCTGTGGCTCGGGGGAGAGGTGTCTCTTCCCCGGTCCCAGCCTGGGGCTGGACCTGCCACGTCCAGGAGAGAGGCGCCCAACCCAGCCCCTACCTGGACCTGCAGCACCCAGGGGGAGAGGCGCCCCAACCCACCCCCTGCCCAGACCTGCCACGGCTGGGGGAAAGGTGTCCCTCCCCTGGCCCCAACCCAGTCCTGCTGCAGCCAAAGGAGAGGTGCCCCTCCCCTGGCCCTAACCCAGCCCCTGCCTGGACCTGCTGCAGCTGGGGGAGAGGCGCCTATCCCACAGCCCCGACCCAGCCCCGGTCCGGACCTGCTGTGGCCAGAGGAGAGGTGCCCCTCCCCTGGCCTCAACCCAGTCTCAGTCCGGACCTGCCATGGACAGGGCAGAGGCACCTATCCCGCAGTACCAGCCCCGGAGCTGCTGTAGCGGGGACAGGCACCTCATCCCCGCAGCCCAGGTGCTGCTGCAGGGAAAGAGAGTTGGGGGGAGTCCTCTCTCCCCGCTGTAGTCCCAGGGCAGCCTGCAGCCCAAACCCCTCATCCCCAGCCCCACCCCTGAGTCTGCAACCCCAGCCAGAGCCCTCACCCCCTGTGCATCCCAAACCTCTGCCCCAGCCCTGAACCACTCATCCTCAGCCCCACCCCAGAGCCCACATCCCCAGCCGGAGTCTGCACTCCAGCCCTCTGCCCCAGCCCTGAGCCCCCTTCCACACTCCAAACCCCTCGGTCCCACTCCCTCCACATAAATTCTGTTATGTTCACCAATATGGAGGTGATGTGTCACATATCACCTCCATATTGGTGCACATAACAAAATGAATTCCTCACTGGACAGCTGAGACTGCTGTAACATGAAATATATGGCAGAATGCATGTAAAACAGAGCAGGGGACATACAATTCTCCACCAAGGAGTTCAGTCACAAATTTAATTAACACATTTTTTTAATGAGTGTCATCAGCATGGAAGCATGTCCTCTGAAATGGTGGCCAAAGCATGAAGGGGCATACAAATGTTTAACATATCTGGCATGTAAGTACCCTGCAGTGCCGGCTGTAAAAGTGCCAAGCAAATGCCTGTTCTCACATTCAGGTAACATTGTAAATAAGAAGAGGGCAGCATTATCTCCTGTAAATGTAAACACATTTGTTTGTCTTAGCGATTGGCTAAACAAGAAATAGGACTGAGTGGACTTTTAGGCTCTGAAGTTTTACATTGTTTTGTTTCTGAGTGCAGTTATGTAACAAAAAAAATCTAGATTTGTAAATGGCACTTTTACGACAAAGAGATTGCACTACAGTACCTGTATGAGGTGAACTTAAAAATACTATTTCATTTATTTATCATTTTTACAGTGCAAATATTTGTAATAAAAAATAATATACACTTCGATTTCAGGAACAACACAGAATACAATATATATGAAAATGTAGAAAAACATCCAAAATATTTAATAAATTTCAATCGGTATTCTGTGGTTTTACAGTGCGATTAAAACTTTGATTAATCACAATTAATTTTTTTAAGTTAATTGCAGGAGTTAACTGCAATTAATTGACAGCCCTAAATCATACCTTGTTTTAAATGTTTCTCACCCACGTTTGGAAATGGAGAGCACAGACTCTTTGGCATTGTCAGTACTTGAGCTTCCACACAGGCTCTAATGCTGCCAGCTACGAGGACATGTCTACACTGCAAGCAGAGATAAGATTGCAGCTTATGAAGGGATACACAAGCTGCACCCCTGCACAGGCTAATTATGTGAATATGTACTCAAGGGTCTGGGCAGGTTTGTACACCTTGTGCCCGGATTCATGCCGCTACATCTTTGATAATATTTCTAGCTGCACTAGATTAAAGGTAATGTGGGTATGCCTACACAAGCTGCAATCACATCTCCAATTGTAGTGTAGCTGTACCTTAAATTAACAAACTGATCTCTCAAATTTTTATAATAATATGTGATTTTAACTATAGATTGGTCATGCATACAGTTTTAAGTACACTATAAACTGAAAAAAGATCATGTTTAGATAGTTTCAAAATATATAGAAACAAGAATGTATTTTACTTTTGAACGTTCAGAATATAAAAGCCTAGATTTCAGAAATATTTTTTTTCTCAGTTGAACTCATAGTACGCTTTTGAACCAAGTCATAAAATACCTATCTATCTATCTACAGTGTAAAATACAGTATTATATTTGGATTTTCTCTGATTTTTTTGCAGAAGGGTGGTTTTATGGAACCAAAGGGGATATACTTTGCTATTGCTTTTATGAAAAATGTTTGGTTATTTGAAATTATCTTTATGAGCCTCATCTCATAAGATGTTGAGTACCCTTAATTTCCATTGACTTCAGCGTGAGTTGAAGGCACGAAGCTGTTCACAGAATCCTGGCCATATGTGTGTATTATGTTCATGTCTTATTTAACCATTATAAATTTAATTTAGTGCAAAAAAAAAACCCCCATGAGAACATATATTTGCCTTAACATTTTAAGTAGTAGGTTCAAATTATATAGATTTTGAACATGTTTTTAATTAAGAAGTACTGAAACCCATTCATCCCCACAGCTTCTCTGCTAAGTGATAACAAATGGGTAGTATTGTCATGTGTGGAATTCAGAGGCAGTCAGTCTAGTGTTGTTGCTGGAGGCTTCAGGACTAAGCCTGCACCTCAGGTTACCAGAAATTGTGTTTCCAATGACAGAACAAGTTGGCATTTTATTGTCTCCCAATCACTTTTGTTTTATAAAGTGGCTCTGCCACCGACCAAGAGGGTCACCACTGGCAAGTCATTTCCGGTCTGTGTCTCAGTGTTCCCTTCTGTAAAATGGGGATAATGATACTTACCTCCTTTGTAAAGGATCTATGGATGAAGAGCACTGTGTAAGACCTAGGTGGTATTGTATTATGACTTTAATTTTTATTCATTTTTGTGCAGTAGTTACTCCATTTAAACTTCTAGCTCCACTCTCCCTCTCTTGCTGTGGAATTACCAGAATACTGAGGCATGTTCTATTAATTTAGAACATAAAATACAGCCAAAGGTGTCACTATAATCCAGTCATTGTCCAACATTAAACAGTGTTAAACAACATCCAGGACTTTGTATATGGAGACAGCATGCTTAGTACCATGGCAAATGCAACATTAAAAATCTTTTAAACTTTTTATTAAAGGTACAGAAAAGGAGGAAAGCAGTTAAAACATTTGAAATGTAAAGTATTAAATAAGGCTTTCATTTTAACAACATCCCTGGTTCCCCTTCCCTTTAGCTAGAGAGGGTTTTAGAAGGAAAAACCCCTTTATTTGACAGTCTCTTAGATGGTATTAAAGGTGGTAATAATTGTTGTTTTGGGAAAAGAATTAGTTGAGATGAGCTGGAGCTGCTGTTCTTGCTACAGTTGTTAAAGTCTTTTAATTCCAGGTGGTGTTTGGGATTCAGCTGTAGCTGATAGGAGTGGCAGAGTCATCTGTCTCCCTCTCTCTAGCCCAGTCTGCTCAGGATATTTCTCAGGATCAGAATAATGAAGGCTGGGGGTACCAGGAAATGTTGCAGATGGCAGCGATGATGTCGAAGCTTGCTTCGGTATCCTCCATCAGTTCTTCCCCTTTGTTCTTCTTTTTATTCTTTTGAAAACTTGTCCTAGAAAAGGACGCAAAAAGGGAGTAGCCTATCCTCTCATTATTTTGTTCACCAATTTGGCCTAATCTCTGACACACCAATTTTGGTTCATTAATTTCTGGTTCCATATCCTCTGTTTTTAAGAAGCATAATTTCAACAGTCCTTAGATTATATCAATGTGGCCTTTCGGTTTAGATTAATCCTGTTTATCTATCTGGTTTTCTTGCACCTGTTCCCATCCACATTTGTTATTATACATTATTGTGACAATCCCTTTTTGCAGTTAAACTCACATGTAGAGTAAATTTATAGGTCCAATTGTCACAATATTTGTTAATCCACTGGCTCCTCCCATGCAGCATTGCTCTAGCTGGCTCCTTCTGCCCCCAACAACAGCATCAGAGAAGTCGTGCAAGCATAAAGCCAAATGCAAGAGGTGTTATAGGTAGTTTTTTCAGAGTCTGAAAGGGCAAACTAAACCCTGCTGCCATAAGCCATCATCCCTCGCTCAATCAGGGCATGGGGCTTTGCATCAGACTGGCATAGCAGGGTCTTGCCCCCGCCCAATGCCATAATTCTGCCACGGGAAGGATCAATCCAGAACATAGATGTTTCCAAGGAGATGAGAACCTCTTGCAGCCCGCCCAGGGGAAGTCTTGAAGACTCCAGAAGCTCAGGATCCAAAAATAACAACAAAAAACAATCAAAAGTAAATTTCTCCTGCAGAAGAAAATAACTTATATAATTAATGAGCAAGCATTGTAAATCTCAGCATTTAAACCTTTTCCCTGTTGCATCCTCAGAGAGTATTTGTTGGGTCTTTTCTCCTATACAGGGATTATCTCACAGTGCTCTGTATCAGGCTCACTGCCCCTCCTCAACCTTGCAGCATGTCTGGACATGCAGAGGAGCCTATTACTCCTGTGAAGCCCCACTCCAGCAGCAGTGTAATGGGAATTCTGCCTGTCTGGTTTCTGTTCATGGACCCCCTCACTTTGCCAGGGAAATAGACTTAGCATCTGAAAGTTGGAAGATGATTCTTTCTGCTCCTCCCCCACTCCATATCCTGGCTCCACATTAGAAAATAAGGAACACTACAGGCAGTCTTTGTCCAGAACAGAGGCACATAAGGACTCCATTCACCACACAGCTGCACCAGCGTCAGATTACAGGGGTGAAAGAAAGAAATCACTTTCCATGTTCTAATTTTCTCCTGATTTAGTGAGCAAAGCCTTGAGTGGTGACAGGTCTCTCTTAAAGTACGCAGATATGGTTCTAGCCAGCCTGGACCAGAATGGCAGACAGGAGTTCTTTCAAGCTCTTGGGGCTATCAGGCTATTCTCACAATCTGGTTATTTGTCCCAGTATCCTACTTCAGCTGAATGGTCCCCAGACTAGGATGAATAGCATGTTACCTCCTTTAAGGGGCTATAGGTACACACCACCAAAAAACCCCCAGATCTGCACAACTCTCCTATGACAGGAAGCCATGACAGGAAGCCAGTGGATTGAATGGAACTCATTAACCATAATAATGATGTCATAAATATAAAGGGAAGGGTAACCACCTTTCTGTATACAGAACTATAAAATCCCTCCTGGCCAGAGGCAAAACCCTTTCACCTGTAAAGGGTTAAGAAGCTAAGATAACCTCGCTGGCACCTGACCATAATGACCAATGAGGAGACAAGTTACTTTCAAAGCTGGGGCGGGGAAAACAAAGACTCTGTCTGTCTGTGTGATGCTTTGGCTGGGACCAGATCAGGAATGCTCTTCAGAACTTCTGTTAAGTTAGTTAGTAATCTAGCTAGAAATGCATTAGATTTCCTTTTGTTTAAATGGCTGGTAAATAAGCTGTTCTGAATAGAATGTATATTCCTGTTTTGGTGTCTTTTTGTAACTTAAGGTTTTGCCTAGAGGGATTCTCTATGTTTTGAATCTGATTACCCTGTAAGGTAGTTACCATCCTGATTTTACAGAGGTGATTCTTTTACTTTTTCTTTAATTAAAATTCTTCTTTTAAGACCCTGATTGCTTTTTCATTGTTCTTAAGATCCAAGGGTTTGGGTCTGTATTCACCTGTGCAAATTGGTGAGGATTTTTATCAAGCCTTCCCCAGGAAAGGGGGTGTAGGGCTTGGGGGGATATTTTGGGGGGAAGATGTCTCCAAGTGGGCTCTTTCCCTGTTCTTTGTTTAATACGCTTGGTGGTGGCAGCATAGGGTTCAAGGACAAGGCAAAGTTTGTACCTTGAGGAAGTTTTTAACCTAAGCTGGTAAGAATAAGCTTAGGGGGTCTTTCATGCAGGTCCCCACATCTGTACCCTAGAGTTCAGAGTGGGGAAGGAACCTTGACAAATTATTAATTTATGTTCCCTTCCAGGAAAATGAAATATTAGATTTCCCATATTCTTCAGCTTTTGAAGCCTTCATGAGTTTGAATCAAAACTTCTGGTTAAATCTCATTGTTAAACTAAAATGTTATAACTAAAAGTATAAGGAAATGTCATAAGTTCTGGAAACGTAAAATGCGTGCAGTAGTAGCTAAATTAGTGAAAGATGTAGTCACACCTTTAAAAGGGGACTTTATAGCAAAAGATCCTAGAGAGCATAAGAATGAAGAAACTTTTCGGAAAAATTTCAAAGCCTCAACTGTGGCCACTCAGATCAAAAACATTCCCTAAATATAGAAAGGAAACCTACTTGGTGGCAAGCAAATGGTGCATCACCTAGGGGTATGATCCTCACTTAGATTTCACTCAGCTCTGATTTCAGGCATATGGTGTACATATGCCAGTCGCATCTGTTAGGGGGCTTATTCCTTCACCCGCTTACTTCCCTGGTCCTTCTCGCATGAACAGAGAGCAACAATACCCGAAGTCCAGAGGTGCAAACAATTCAATGTTTATTGGGGTGAACTTCCAGCAAGCAGGATTCCAGTTTCCTTCCTTAGTGACCCCTTCCTAGCTCTTGTGGCACTTTAGAGACTAACCAATTTATTTGATCATAAGCTTTCGTGAGCTACAGCTCGCTTCATCGGATGCATACTGTGGAAAGTTTAGAAGATCTTATTATATACACACAAAGCATGAAAAAATACCTCCTCCCACCCCACTCTCCTGCTAGTAATAGCTTATCTAAAGTGAACACTCTCCTTACAATGTGTATGATAATCAAGTTGCGCCATTTCCAGCACAAATCCAGGTTTTCTCACACCCCCCCCCCCCAAACTCACTCTCCTGCTGGTAATAGCTTATCTAAAGTGACCACTCTCCTTACAATGTGTATGATAATCAAGGTGGGCCATTTCCAGCACAAATCCAGGGTTTAACAAGAACATCGGGGGGGAGGGGTAGGAAAAAACAAGGGGAAATAGGCTACCTTGAATAATGACTAAGCCACTCCCAGTCTCTATTCAAGCCTAAGTTAATTGTATCCAATTTGCAAATGAATTCCAATTCAGCAGTTTCTCGCTGGAGTCTGGATTTGATTTGCAAATTGGATACAATTAACTTAGGCTTGAATAGAGACTGGGAGTGGCTTAGTCATTATTCAAGGTAGCCTATTTCCCCTTGTTTTTTCCTACCCCCGCCCCCAGACATTCTTGTTAAACCCTGGATTTGTGTTGGAAATGGCCCACCTTGATTATCATACACATTGTAAGGAGAGTGGTCACTTTAGGTAAGCTATTACCAGCAGGAGAGTGAGTTTGGGGGGGGGGGGTGAGAAAACCTGGATTTGTGCTGGAAATGGCACAACTTGATTATCATACACATTGTAAGGAGAGTGATCACTTTAGATAAGCTATTACCAGCAGGAGAGTGGGGTGGGAGGAGGTATTTTTTCATGCTTTGTGTGTATATAATAAGATCTTCTAAACTTTCCACAGTATGCATCCGATGAAGTGAGCTGTAGCTCACAAAAGCTTATGCTCAAATAAATTGGTTAGTCTCTAAGGTGCCACAAGTACTCCTTTTCTTTTTGCGAATACAGACTAACACGGCTGTTACGCTGAAACCTTCCCAGCTCTGACACCACAGAGCCTTACACCTGTGTCCCTGTTCCCATTCCTGCCCTTAGCCAAACATGATTCCAACTTCCCCACCCCCATTCCCTGTTCCCATTTCCCACCCACACACCCACTTCCTGATTGACTGCAGACTATATAGTAGAACTTGAGTTCTGCTTAGCTATACCTTAACCAATCATTTCCTGAAATTTAACTAACCAATCCTAACATATTGTAACATGATTATGTAACCAATTATATCCCACCACCTTAATTAGTTTACACCCAGCAAAATTAATTATACAGCAGACAGAAACAATCACAGAACCGGACAGAGATTATAGAGACAAACAATAGCAAAGTGGGAACTATAATGACAAAACAATACAGAAGCGAGGATTTCACATCCCAGCTATTGATAAGTGAGTTCTTGCCAGATAGGATGCTATCAAACTAAGTTTCCTTTTACATTTTCTAGGCACTTCCCTTTCTCTGGAGGTGATAGGCACTATCAGGACAGGAGTGTATTCCTAACAGCCCAATAGCACCTTATTTCAATGTGACTAGTTTGGAAAGTGAGGAGGTGACCGGTCGCTTCCCAGCTTATGGCTGCCTCTGTTGCTTAGCCAAAGACTTTAGCCTAAGAACAGGGCCTCAGACTGTCACAGTAAGAGAAGGACCTTACACTGGCAGAGAGTGATTTTGATTCTTTCTTTTATACCTCTAACTAGTCAAGTGATAAGAATACACCTAAATTCTTAGAGTATAGGCCTTTACAGACAGGCCTGAATATCTGTATCCTAAGAGCCTCCTGTTCATCTCATTCACTTCAAAATGCAAGAGCCTAAGGGCCTCAAAGTTGCTACAGGCAAGATGTTAAAATCCAGCACCAGTTGGCATGCTAGGCATCTGGGAAGCCATTCATCGATGGAAACAAGGGTCTCAGGTTCCTAGTTACGGGGGAAGAAAGTCTCAGAGCTTCGTCTGAAGAAGATTTGCAAAGTAGATTTCCATTCCTCTACAGAGGCATACTTTGATAAGAAGCTGTACTGGGTTGGTTCCCAAATTATTCCTTACATTACAAAGCTTTTGTTTGCTATGGGGAGGTGGACTAGTACTTCTGCCTATTCTAGTGTAAAAATAATAATTTAAAATTCTGCTTATCCCTTCCCCCTTATGTCTGTGATTCACTGCTCACTACTTCCCGTTTATTATGAATTAGGAGAGACCCTGTGCAGCAATGAATGAGAAATTTTGTACCTAATAATTTTCCTTCTGTTAGCAGCTTCTCTTCTCATTCAACCCACACTAGTAGTTTGGTAAATGACTGGAATACTATTTGTAACAAATAGAAATTTTTCTCTAAAGGGAGACTTGGACACATAAAAGACTCAAGATTAGTTAATATAATTTCAACTTGTTGTCTTAATGCTGATTATCGGATGCTGGAATGTTTCTGCAGCTTTGAAAGAATGCTTCTGGTATCCTGAGGTAAAGGGCACGGGCTTAGTTCTGGAACTATGCTGAACGGCCTCTGAATTCCAAAGCTGAGAGGTATTAGCCATTTGTTATGAATGAGAAGAGATGCTGCTAATGGAAGGGGAAATTATCAGTAAGAAATGTCTTAAATCTTATTCTATCAATCACAGCAAAAGTTATGCTAATGTTAATCTTAATAGCATAGCATATTAGTTATGCTAATGTTAATCTGTTTTCTTCCTCTGTGCAGCACTTGAGAATCTTCAGCCAAATGGTTTATTTGTGGGGAGTGTTTTTGTTTGTTTTGTTTGTACAGTTCAGGGACAGGATATGTAACTGGAGAGTTTAGAACTACCAGTCTAGTGGATACTTTTATCAGCCTTTGTTAATCTGTTTACTAGTACAGTAGAAATACCATCAGCAGGTTTGCAGAAGTCGTACGTTTCTGCTTGTCTTTATCTAGAACTATAGCTTTGAATTTCTCAATTGTCAAACAAAAAAAAGTACTATTTTGCTAATCACCGCCACAGAATTCCATGCTATGACCAACCTTTTGTTTTCTTGCATTTTTTTGACTGGCAATAAAATAGTTACCAATCTTGGCATTTAAAATTATAATCATGTGGTTTCAGAACTGACAGGACTAAGATTGGCTCATACCTCAGAGCTATTGTTTCAGGCTGCTTGCAGATTCAGGAGTCATTACTACACTGATTTACATGTGGCTCATATTTTGATGGCTACCTTAACAATAATTGGGATGGAGATTTAGTGAAAAAAAAATTAAGTGCCTAAGTGATTTAGGAGTCTAAATGCCATTGACTTTCACCCTTAAGCCAGTATTGTCTGACTTCTGAGCATCTAACTTCTTAATTTCCAACATTGTTTTAATTCTTGCCTTAGCCTGGAATTTACAAAGTACATTCATTTTTCAGCAAAAGTTATAAATGCTCTAAAATAGTTAAAAGGAGAAATAAAGCAAATGGTATGTTATATTTTTCAGTGTGACTGATCCTGTTGTTTGGATACTCATCCCTGGGTGTTTTGTTTATTTTCTTCTAATTTCATGAGAGTTTAACAGTTCAGTTATTACTGAAAATTTGCAGGATCCATTTACCCTAAATAATTTAATAAGGCAAATTAAATAAACTAGAAAAAAGCAGAAATATGCCTGGCAGACAGCTAGCTTACTAGTTTTCTTTTATAATTGAATAACAATTATCAAATGAACCTTGTTTGTACTGAAAAAGCAAGAAACATTATGGAGTATTAAAATACTTATATCTGTTGTGTATTAGATATCTTCTGTCTTGAAAAGGTAAATGGTGTATATTAGCACTTAAAAGCAAAAGATTCTGTTAGAACAGTGCATTTGTTGTAAAGTGCTCTTAGAAGAATTCAGATTTCTAATCAGTATTCTCTAATTTCAAATAACCACTTCTGTAAATGTCTCAGTAGTAATGACATGGTGTAAACACTTGTCTCAATTATATATTTGGATAACACTGGGAAAAATTAGGAATAATTATTATTATTTTATTCCCACTCCATTTTTGATCTATATCTCCTCAGATTTTTATTTTATTTTATTATTTTCATTGTCAATTGCTATAGCATCTGCCACCATACACTACTTAAAATTAAATAAATACATAAAGTACTTAGTGTGTGTGGCCAAAACGTCGGCCATTTCTTACAGAGCCTTGCATTCATGTCAGTAGTCAGCTATGCTAACACCATTCCCTGAAAATTATGAAATTTGGGTTCTGGTGGATAGTTAGAGGAAGAAAGTGCCATAATCAAGGATACAGAGAACACACTGCTGCTGATTCTAGAAATTTCTATTCTGAGAACTGATAGCAAAAATGCCCCAAATGATCTCTCATTTAGGGCTTTGAAGGTCATATCTGATGTCTTGAATTGTACTTAGAAGTAATTGTGTATCTGAGCACAGATAATTGCAGTAAAAAGTTTTTGCCTTCATAGTTATAGACACCTCTGCAGACTCAAGGAAAATATCTATGAAATTCACCCCCACCAAAATATGAAAAAAATTGTGGGTTGTATTTTTATTTATTTATTTATTGTATAAAGAAAATGACATCAAACCTCAGTATGCTAAAATGCCTCATATTCTGATTTCCTGCAGGAAAACTCTCAAAGTACAGGTTTCATACCCCATGCAAAGAAATACATAAAGCAACTACTTGATCAAACATTCACACTTTCACAAAATAATGCAAAGTTGACTTCATGATGTTCTGTGACATTGCCTTCACAAGTAGGATTTCCCCAGACATTAATAGCTCACCACTCACTCATTCAAATTTGTTCTGTAAAGTTATTCCTGAAGATTTTATGTTCCCGGTCTTAGAGAGAGAGTGTGTATGTATTTTTTACTCAATGCTTGCAAAAACCCAATTGTGAGGATTAGCAGACCAGACTGTCTGAGAATAGCAGATAAATTAAAACACAAATTTCTAATTACCATACTCACGAATGTCCCAATCTCTGGTCTAGGGAAAGCACTGAAACTTATTCCTGATCCTGATAATAGTGTTTAATCTTTGGGAAAATAGTCAAGTTTTGCAAAAATGGTTCATTCTTTTTATATTCAATTTAAGGTTTAGTTTAATATTTCTGCAGCTCTGGGAAAAATCATTCTGTTAGGACTCTAGACATAGGACTGATTTAGGCCCTACAGGGCTCAGTCAGAGGACTGCAGCTGTTTCCACTGTGTTACAGAAAGATGACCCTATACGTGCATAGGTGCCTACTTCTGCTGGCGCCGGTGGGTGCTTGACCCCCCCCTGCCGCCCCTGTCCCTGTCCCGACTCCACCCCTCTCCCGCTCCTGCCCCACCCCCATTCCAACCCCTTCCCCAAATCCCCACCCCGGCCCTGACTCTTCCCTGCCTCCTCCCCGGAGCGCGCCACGTTCCTGCTCCTCCCCGCTCCCTCCTGGAGCTCGTTACGCTGCAAAACAGCTGTTTTGTGGTGGCAAGCGCTGGGAGGTAGGTGGAGAAGTGGGGACGTGGTGTGCTCAGGACAGGAGGCGGAGGCAGAGGTGAGGTGGGGAGGGGATCTTGGCTGCTGGTGGGTGTGGAGCACCCACCAATTTTTCTCTGTGGGTGCTTCAGCCCCGGAGCACCCACAGAGTCAGTGCCTATGTGTGAGGACTATCAAATGAGACTTTTACTAGGAAGGAAACTTAGGAGGTAACCTGAAAGTAAATTTGTGGACCACAAGAGTTAGAGAAAAGTCTGGAAAATTTTAAATTGCTGTTGACCCCCTTCAACTCTCATCTGCCTATGACACTTTTTTCATCATTAAATGTAACATTCTTCTGCATTTTTTTAATGTTCTAC
The DNA here is from genome assembly GCF_965152235.1 of Eretmochelys imbricata. Taxonomy (NCBI): domain Eukaryota; kingdom Metazoa; phylum Chordata; order Testudines; family Cheloniidae; genus Eretmochelys; species Eretmochelys imbricata. Next base: position 20,525,842 of record NC_135577.1, read on the forward strand.
TTGATTGGGTTTTTTAATCCTATCTAAAGTGTGTATGTGTGTGTGAGAGAGAGAAACATGATTCGTGCTTAAAATATGGCTTAAAATAGAAGTACAAAGATTTGGATTCTCCCTATTGGATGCTCTGAAGAACTCCCTGGTGTGGGCGGGGCCCCACCAGCAATTACTCTGTATGATTTTGTCTGTGGGGAAGACAAATCAGCAGTAGCTCCTTTAAAAGATCCTTGTAGTTTTTACATGGAAAATGGCCTCTTTCAAAGGTTTTGTCTAAACTGGTGGTGGTGTGTAAGGTACATGTAGCTATATGCCACAGTGGGAAAAAAAGCAGGCTTGTTCACACAACGGTGTATAACTACCCATGACACTGAAAGGTTCTAGCAGGGGGGAGACAGTGGGGACTGCCAGAGCCTTTCCTTGCTGCCTTTCCCTGCTGGAGTCTTTCCCTGTGGCATAGAGGTGCTCCAGCAGCAGGGATTCAGTGGTACACTACTCCTGCTAAAAATAGTAGTGGGAACAACAGTAGTGGGAACATCAATAGTGTGAACACTAGTTGTGTAGAGAATTATGTAGGGTATATATCCTAAGGTTCTAATGTGTCTTTACTCGTCTAAGTAGTGCCTCATTGTTTATGCTGTTGTTTATACCCATGTTAGGTTGGCATGCAGTGTATGTACTCTACACACCACCATAAATGTAGACAGAGCCCGAAAGTTCCTCCTAGTAATGGAAGAATGAGTCTGCATCTGTTCATCTCGGAAATATTCTGTTGCTGTTGGGACGCATAGATAAGCAGAAATAACAGTAGAGGAGCAGATAGTAAAATTCATCAGGACGGCAAAACAAGAAGGAGCTTGGGGTTGTTCATCTGTGAGTGGGGCTATGATTGGCTAACCCATTATGGGACCAAACAGATGATGGGATGTCCTTGTCCTTGCACAGAAGTTCAGAACTGAGGTGAAGCTGGGATGCAGAGAGACCTGAGAAGCAGGGTGAATTGTGAGGAAAAAAAATGCAAGTCTCAAAAAATTGTTACAAATTAGTTTATATTGATTCAGGTTTAGTGTGCTGGAAGTGAAATACGTCAAGATATCTGTAGTGTTTGTAAACTGGCTAGTAATGGTTTGCTGATTATTACCAAGTGTATTTGAAGTTGTTTTTCAGTTCTCTAATCCCCTTAGGATCTTATCTTTTGCTTGACCAGGAGAGTGTGATACTTAACAGAAACTCTCCAGGACCTGTTCACAGATAGCTAAATCATTTCCCAGCATGGTAGGGGAAGGAGGTTCAGAAGTAACTTTAGTACTTTTGCTCCATTATTCAGCAGGAGCTGTGAACATCATGAAGATAACTCTTTTGGTCTCCAAGGCAAAGAAAGAGTATGTTCTTCTCTCAGGGCCTGATCCCAAGCCCAGTGAAGTCAATGGAAAGACTCCTATTAACTAATTTAGGGTTTGGATCAAGTCTTCAGAGCACTGCCTGACAATCACTGGAACCATGCTGTAGCTATACCTAGGGCAATGGAGTGAAAGAGAATATTAGGGCTTTTATAGAAGAAATGGCAACCCTGTAGAATGATGAGGGTTGAAAAACTGAGGACCCCATTTGGCTGATAATTTTCTGCACTGATGACTGTTTTGAGGAAGTTGTGCAGTTACATCTTATGATTAAAATGTATTTCATACGTGTAACAAATGAACCTCTTTAATGTTTGAGTTTTTTACTAGATCCAGGCATAATTTTGATTTAAAAATGTCAGGTGAATTTGTAGTGTTTTTAGGGGGGGCTATATTTGTATGACTACTAATATTAAGATTTTTTTAAAGAGATGTTAGGAATAAGTACATCAGAAATCTGTACTAATGGGAAGACTGACCAGATCAAAACACTTCTATTTTACCTAATAATGCATGTAAATTGTTTTTGATTAACTACTTCATAGTGCTTTATAGAACATCCATATTCACGTTAAAATTTTTAGTAATTTTAGCACATTGCAACCCATAACAGTAATTACTGTTGTATCTGAACACCGAATAAAAATTTGTTCTTTGAAGTGGCATTTTTGCTTTTTCTGATATTCAGCTTAAATGCTAGAAATAGCCAGATCATTTTCTTTTCCATGATTTGTGTCAGAAATCTTTCAGAAATTGTTAGCATATCTTACAAGAGCATTGTATTTTTCTGTCACTTATCTATTTAGCACACAGTTAGAAAATGACATTCATAGTTAGAAAAATGAAGTTTACTCATTTTATGTATATTTATGGTTAGCTTGCTTTTTTTATTTGCATTTTTATTTCCTTGTTAGTTCCTATTTGAATAATGTATGTGATATGTAGGGAAATTTTCATGGGCTCCAAACCATTTAAATATTTAGAGGTATTTAAAATATATTTTTATTATACTTCTGTAAATTGAAACCTTTAAGAAATGTGGTTTGTGCCAACTAAGAAGTTTTGTGGGCTGTTTGAGGGTATCAATAAACACATGGATCCTTTTTCAAAACAGTATTTGTTAAACTAAGTATTAATTCATAGAATATTTGAAACCACTAAATACTGAAATGTTTCATTTGTCTGCAAACTAGTTCTGCTATAGGCAATGTGAGGAGGGTTCATCTCTGTATTTTTCTGTTTTATCTTGAATATATTTTGAATACTGCCTGCAGATGTGGTTGCCCCATCTCAAAAAAGATGAAATTGGAAAAGGTTCAGAAAAGGGCAACAAAAATGGTATGGAACAGCTTCCGTATGAGGAGAGATTAATAAGACTGGGACTTTTCAGCTTGGACAAGAGACGACTAAGGGGGGATATGACAGAGATCTATAAATCATGACTGGTGTGGAGAAAGTAAATAAGGACGCGTTATTTACTCCTCATAACACAAGAACTAGGGGTCACCAAGTGAAATTAATAGACAGTAGGTTTAAAACTCTCGCAGTAGTCGCAGCTAACCTGCACAAACAAGGGGTCATATTTTTCCCATACCTAGACAATTTCCTTCTCAAAGGACGCACGTACACAGAGATAGAAACACTCACACAACTGACCATTGCCCTCTTCCAAAAACTGGGGCTGCAACTGAACATCCAGAAGTCAACATTGGTACCCACAAAACAATTAGACTTCATCGGAGCACACTTCGAATCAGTTCAAGCCAAAGCATTTCTACCTCAGGCCAGATTTCAGGCCATAAAACATCTCATAGACACTGTCTCTCCATTTGCCCACAAACTGCAGCAATGACCTGTCTGAACTACTGGGGCACATGGCCACAACCACAGTTGTGGTGAAGCATGCCAGATTACATATGCTGTGTCTACAGGGCTGGCTGAGTTCAGTATACAAGCCCAACCAAACACAGCCTCAGCATGATGGTAACACCCCCATTCAAAGGTTCTAGCATCCCTACAGTGATGGGCAAGCCCCAAAAAACCTCTGCAAAGGCATCCTACGCCCGAATTTAGAGAAATGCCATCTGAAAGCGTGGCTCCTCCCTGGTTCCATTTACATGAGTTAACCTGTTCAGAACTAGTCAAACATGTTATTGAACAGAAGATGTGAATCCATGTGCAATACTTACCTGCAAAAATGCAAATGGTTTTCCACAGCTCACTCCCTGCACTACACCCCTATCTACAGTGCTAGAGTACCTTTTAGAGCTGAAGAACTCAGGTCTGGCCTTAAGCTCTATCAAGGTACACCTTGTGGTGATCAACACTTTCCATGACAAGATCAATGGATTCTCTATATTTAGACATCCTACTACAAAACGCTTTCTAGCTGGCCTCCAGAATTTCCACCCTGATGTACACTTACCGACACCCAGGTGGGACCTAAACCTCATCCTCCACTGGCTACCTGCTCCTTACTACACATGTCCACGAAGATAGCATTCCTGGTGGCTATCACATCTGTAAGAAGGATTAGCAAGATAAATGCACTAATGGCCAATCCGCCATACATGATCTTCTTCAAAGACAAGGTCACACTGTGACCTCACCCAAAATTCGTGGCACTCACCTTCCACATTAACCAACCTATTCATCTCCCTGTGGTGTATCCTAACCCTCACAAAAATTCACAGGAAGCAGCATTAGACACCCTGGATGTTAGGCGAGCTATAGCCTTCTACCTAGACAGAACAAAACCTTTCCGTAAATCCCCGAAGCTCTTTGTCTCGATGACGGAACAGTCCAAAGGGGCTGTCATATCCAAACAGAGGCTCTCGCTGCATTCGCTTGTGTTACCAAACAAATAAGACAGAACCCCTGTTTGGGATCAGATACCACTCTACACGAGCCATGGCAACATCCATTGCATTCCTGCACAATGTACCTATTTTGGAAATTTGCAGGGCTGCCACATGGGTATCAGAACATACTTTTGCCAATCACTATGTGATCACACAGGATTCCAGGGCTGATGCCATACTAGGCCTTACGGTCCTCTTCTCTTCCACTATGCACATAACTCCAAAGTCGCCCCAACCGTAAAGGGTACTGCTCTAAATTCACCTGAAGTGAAGCACCCACAGGCACAGCACTCGAAGAAAAGAGGGTTACGCATCTTGTGTAGTAACTGAGGTTCTCTGAGATGTGTCCCCCTGTGGGTGCTCCATTACCCACCCTCCTCCCCTTTACTTTGGAGTTCAGTACTATGACTCTACAGTAAAGAAGGAACCGAGGGGGTTGGGCTGTGCGTGCGCTGAACGAGACTCCAATGGGGCCACAAGACTGCTATGGTGCATACGTGGGCTGACCAGGCACTGCTACTGAAAATCTCTGATCAACAGTGCTGGGATGCACCATCACCTGAAGTGGTGCACCCACAGGGGACACATCTCGAAGAATCTCAGTTACTGCACAAGATGAGTAACCCTCTCTTATTAGTCAACAAATATATGCAGCCATATGCTCAGTGTTACATCATATCTAACTGAAGAGCAAGTGAGGGCTGGGGACTCAAATTCACAATTTATACTGGCTACTGACCATCTCCAAAAAGGTCAGTAGCAAACAGTCATGGAGCATATTTTGATAGGAAATTCTTTCAATCCAAAAATTTAGACCAGTTCTAACCACTAAAGCACTATAAGCAATTATAAGGCCATACTGTCCTTTACACCACTCTGGTAATGTAAAGGAGCCTTAAACTTTTTACACCTGTTTTATACTCCTATGGGAATTCATTAAGAACATTTGGAACAATTCACTAAGCAGGCAGGCTACTACATTCTCCTCTGCCTCAAGCAATAGAACCTGTCCCATGCCTACCTCTTCAGAAATATCTCAAAGCCCTGCCCCTCCATGCCAAGCATGCTGCAATAGCGAGCGAGAGGGACAGAGTGTCTGTCTCTCTCTCTCACACATGACTATTCAGCCTCCCACACACACACACCTGTCTGCACTGCCAGGGAGTGGGTGCATGACCACTCTTGTGGCTTCCTTTTGTTTTCCCGTCAGAAGTGATTTTTCTGTGGTTAAGCAAAAAAATTTATGGGAGCCATGAATTCTGTGCACCCGCAGTGACGCAGAATTCCCCCAGGAGTAGTCTATACAGCCACTAAAAGGCCTTGGCTTGTGTGGCCTCAGAATAGATGAATATCCCTATCAAGGGTATGTCATAGTACACCTGGAATTTCCAGAGGAGGTTGCTGGGGTAAGAGAAGAGGTAGACACCACTGCCCTAATATGCCCCAACCCTAAAGGAATCTCTGCTGTGTCTGTGCTGATAAGGACCAACTCCTGTCTCTTCAAGGTACTTGCGGATTACTGCACACAATGAGCTGGGGACCAATATTTAAACGCCTTGATGATCCATACGCTTTGTGTTGAAGCCTATAGAAAAATTGAGAGCACTAAAAAGAAGATGTCTGAGCTACCAATGGGAGCACTGAGGTACTCAGGCACAACCCCCTTTGTAGTGCCTGCAAGGATTGAGCGAGAAGTGCTTGTCATGAGTACCTGGCTGAAAGGCAGTAAAGGGGAATTAGCAATGGTAGAGCAGCTGGCTCAAGAAGAACCTGAAGGAGTTCTTGTCCCCAGTAGAGTCATAACCATGCCTGCTGAAGGCCAGGAAAAGGTGATTATATCGATTGCAAATGAAACAAGCCATGATGTTGTTGTGAAACAAGGGCAGAAGATAGCAGACCTCTTTGAGCCTGAAACCATTGTAAGATCCCAGTGTGAAACTGAAGTTCCAGTGATAGATCCTGCAAAGTTTGACTTTGGAGATTCACCATTGTCAGAGGAGTGGAAGGATTGCCTGAGGAAGAAACTTTGTGAAAGATCCAAGGTATTCTTTCTGCATGAGTGGGACATGAAATGTGCAAAAGAAGTAGAGCATAACATCAGACCCTTCAAGGAGAGACCTAGGAAGATTGATCTCTCAGAGATGGAAGATGTGCATCATCATCTTCAGGAGCTGACTGCAAACGGCATTATTATAGAGTCCTGCAGCCCATATGCCTCACCCATTGTGGTGGTCCATAAAAGGAATGGGAAAATCCAGATGTGTATCGACTACCACACCCTAAACAGCTGTACTGTGGTTGACCAGTATGCCATGCCTCGAGTACAAGATGCCTTAAACTGTTTGCTGGGAAGCAAGTGGTTCTCAAGTATTGGATCTTCGAAGTGGATACTACCAGATCCCTCTGGGAGCGGAAGATAAGGAGAAGACCGCTTTCATCTGCCCATTAGGGTTTTATCAGTTTGAACACATGCCTCAAGGGATTTCTGGGGCATCTGCTACATTTCAACATCTTATGGATAAATTTGTGGGAGACATGAACTTACTGCAAGTCTTAGTTAATTTGGATGACCTGATAGTATTTGGAAGAACCTTGGAGAAGCATGAAGAAAGACTTCTTAAAGTGCTTGACAGGTTGGAGTCCTATGGACTGAAGCTTTCCATTGATAAATGCCAATTCTGCAGAACATCAGTGAAATATGTGGGTCACATCATGTCCCAAGAGGGTGTAAGTACTGATCCGGATAAAACAGAAGCACTCACTACCTGGCCATGCCGAAGTAATTACAGAGAGCTTAAGACCTTTCTCATATTTAGTGGTTACTATGGCTTGTGAAGTATTATGCTACCATCATAAAGCCTCTGAATGATCTTACCAGGGGATACCCATCCAACAAGAAGAAGTCTAAGACCAAGAGTAAGGGGAGGTCCCCAAGGCATCCTGAGCAGAAAAACTATGATCCCTTAGAGCCTTCTGGACCATGATGGGATGAGAGATGTGAAAAGACTTTATGAGAAATCATTAATTGTCTAACTCATGCTCCCATCCTAGTCTTTACTGGCCTAAGCAAGCCATTTATCCTACATACAGATGCCAGTTTAGAGGGTTTAGGAGTGGTCCTACACCAGGAAGTTGAAGGCAAACATAAACCTGTGGCCCTTGCCAGTCAAGGGCTGTCTGATCATGAAACTCGCAACCCCATCCACAAGCTGGAGTTCTTAGCCTTGAAATGGGCCATCACTGAGAAGTTTCGTAACTACTTGTATGGTGCTAGGTTTCAAGTGTGGACAGACAACAATCTGCTGACTTACATGTTAACAAGTGCTAAGCTGGATGCTACAGGGCAGAGATGGGTGGCCACCTTGGCTAGCTATGAGTTCAGCATTCAGTACCGATCAAAGAGAAGCTATGTAGATGCGGATGCATTGTCCCGGAGTCCTCAGCCATTGGAAATTGCTGTGATTCCTATGGAGGGAGGGAGCTGTTTGCAATGGGAGGTGTCAAGGTGTCAAGGTGTCAAGAGTCAGAGGCCCATGAGAGTCTTCATGGTTGTGTTGCAGAAACTCTGGGAGGTGTCAAGGTGTCAAGGTGTCAAGAGTCAGAGGCCCATGAGAGTCTTCATGGTTGTGTTGCAGAAACTCTGGGCCTGCCCCCTGCAAGACACTGACATTCATAACACTCTACTTGCAAAAAGAGAAGAACAAAACCTTGCTGCAATTATTCCATCTACCCCCGAGGGTAGACTACTATTGAGGGAATGGAGCAAACTAAAACTGATACAGGGAGTTCTGCACTGGATCACAGTAGATCCAAAATCAACTAACACAACTAGTGCTACCAAAAGAGTACAGAGACCTGGCCATGAGGGCTCTGCATGATGACTTTAGACATTTGGGAATGGAGAGAACCCTGGAACTTATTTATAGTAGGTTCTACTGGCCCCGGATGGCTGAGGATGTACACAAGAAATATGAGACATGCTCAGTGTGTTCATAGGAAAACTCTGCCCACTAGAGCTGCATATCTGAAGGATATCACCAGCAGCCAACCTTTGGAGCTGGTATGTATTGATTTCTTGTCTTTAGAAGTAGATAGAAGGAATGTTGGGAACATTTTAGTAGTGACTGACCATTTTACATGGTATGCACAGGCATATCCCACCTGTGACCAGAAGGCCACCACCGTTGCTTGAGTATTGTGGGAGAAATATTTTTCAGTGTATGAAAAAGGCCAAAGATGGGACTTTCAGAGTCACCTTCTGAAGAAGGTGCGAAGGATAGCAGGAATTAAGAAGTCCAGAACAACACCTTATAACGCACAAGGTGACCCTCAGCTAGAGCGATTTAATCAAACTCTGTTGGATATGCTGGGGACTTTACGTCCAGAGCAGAAAGGTACCTGGAGCCAGCATGTTGTGTTTTTGGTGCATGCCTACAATGCCATGAAGAACGATAATACAGGCATCACCCCATATTTCTTGATGTTTGGGCGAGAGCCAAGATTACCCATAGACCTGTGCTTCGGGATATCAGAGCATGAAGAAAGCTATGAGACACATCAGCAGTATGTTTCCCAACTAAAAGAAAAACCGCAGGATGCTTATTGCTTGGCTACAGCTGCTGCCCACCAGAACTCTGACAGTAACAAGCTAGGTTGGGTAACAAGTATGATGCTAGGGTGCATTTTCAGGAGCTCAGCCAAGGGACAGGGTTTTGCTGTGGAATTTGGGTGTTGTTGACAAGCACAAGATTGCTGACAGATGGAAGGCAATACCTTACCTGGTGGTGGAAAAGCTGGAAGATCTGCCGGTCTACAAGATTAAATCTGAGACAGAGCCAGGGCAAATAAAGACAGTACATAGAAACCTCCTACTGCCTATGGGGGAGTTGGTAGGCGCCCTTTATGGAATGGGCCATGACATGGGACGTGAATGAAAAAAGGGTACTGGACCAAATCCATCACCCAACACGTGCAGTGGGGCCTGTGGGGCTAATCCATCCTTGGCTAGCACATCTGAGAGTGAGTCTGAAGAGGAGGACACTATCATGGAGTGTCCTAGAATGGAGACCAGATTCCGACCTCCATCAGCTGAACCCGATGAGAGCCCCACTTCTTCAGCTCTAAAGCCCAGGGCAAAAGCATTGAGGCCTGTTGCTGGCAACCCCCGATCAACAATGAGACCAGCCTGGGACAATGAACTTGTCCCACCAACCTTTCCAGACCTCCTGGAAGAAAAACAGACCTATGACGACACACCTAGGTTGTTGGACATAGGGGACATGCAAGTGGAAGGTGTCCCTGGTGCCCTGGATATGCCAGTACCAGAGCAAGAGATGCAGGGGCTGTGCCAGTAGCGCGGGTACCCTCAAGGGAATCCTCTCTATCCCTAGCTCAAAAAGAAGTCCACCCTGCCCCTGCCATGCCTACTCTCAATAGGTGTGACAGAATTATAAGGCCAGTAAACATGCTAACTTGTGATGCACCTGGAGTAGTTAATGAAGAAGTGATACACTTAGCTAATAGGCTTGTGGCAGCCATAGTAGGTTTCCTCAGACTCTTTGAGGAGAACTCATGCAGTTGGTATAATCTGGAGCGTGATTTGCCGGGACAAGAAATTCTCGGCTGGGGGGAGAATGTAAGCAGAGTCTGAATGAATTCTCCCCTGACAGCTAGCTGGGAGGGGGAGAGACTTCAGGAGCAAACTGTATTTACATGAACACACCTACTCTGCTCAGATATCAGCAGATAGAGCAGAGTTGCTCAAAGTAATCAACTTTGGTTGGTGTTGGTTATAAATCACTTTAGTACTGAATGCAGAGGTAATGAAATACTGTTATCAATATTGTTGTCGTTATTGTATGTATAAAGGGGAGCAGAACAGTGCTTAACCTATCCCAAATGAGGGGGTCACCCTCAGCTGAAAGGACCTCTTTATGCCAGGGGCTCGAATGCCAGAGCCCTGTGAAGTAAGAGGGGTGGGGACAGATATCCCAGCCAGGAGGTGTGGACTCTCCCTAAGGGTCCCCAGTTTGGTTTAACCTGTGCCTCCCCACTGTTCAAAGAAAGAGCTAAATAGGCTTCATTAGGAGCCTCTTTGTTATTTTAAATGCTCAATCAGAGCTGAAATCACTTGTGGTGGGACCGTGTTTCTGCCCAGCCTGCTAAGAGCTAAAAATCACTAAGAGACTGATCTGCAGAGGGGCAGGTGGCAGCAGAAGGTGATCGATGGCTGGCTGGCAGGATCAGCTGGTGGGAGCGCTGAGCAGGCGGCTGGTGGGAGCTCAGATGTTGGGAGCAGTGAGCAGATGGCGGAGCAAGCAAGCAAGCAAGGTGCCTTCTTCCCTGGGCGGGCAGTGAACTCACACTGATGTACCTCTGAACCCTGGATCCTCACTGACCAAGGACAACCACTGTGAGTGGGGTATGGTGAGAGAGCAGAAGGGGGTACAGTAAAGGAACTTTTGATTGTAGAACTCAAGAACATGAGGCAGAAGGCACTGCCCCACACACTCTGGGGTGAGTGTCCTATTCACAGTTTTATGTTTATGAATCCTGCTTTTGGCATTTTCCCTAATTAATATCGGGTGACGTCTCTCCTTTCATTAGAAGTTTCTTTTCTACACTCAGACTCTGTGCTTGCAGGTGGGGAAGTATTGCCTCTCAGAGGCACCCAGGGATTGCGCGTAATTTTCCCAGGTTATTGGGTGGGGGCTTGAGCTGGTTTTGTGTTGTATTGTTGAAAAGGAACCCCTAGATATTGAACCCGGCCCTCATAGACACCGACTTCCCCTCTGCCCCATGGGTGCTCGACCGCCCACCCACCCCTGCACCACCCTTGTCCGCCCCAATTCCACCCCCTTCCCCAAGTCTCCGCCCCTGCCCCGCCTCTTTACTGTCTCCTCCCCTGAGCACGCTGCATCCCCACACCTCCCCCTCCCTCCAGGAAAGTCTTAAGTGCCACCAAACAGCTGTTAGGTGGCAGGTGGGAAGCGCTGGGATTGGGAGGAGCGGGAACGTGGCATGCTCAGGGAAGGAGGAGGGAAGGAGGGGGTGGGGGCGGGGAAAGCTTGGCTGCTGGTGGGGGCGGAGCACCCACTAATTTTTCCCCGTGGGTGCTGCAGCAGCGCCTATGCCGGCCCTGGTTTGCTGCTGGCTCCACCTGGCAGAAGGATTACAAAAGGAATTGTTAAAATGGGCTGCCTTGAGCAGGGCCAGCCTTAGGAAAAATGGTGCCCTGGGAGGAGTGACGCAGTCCCCCCTGCAGGAGAAGAGCTTGGAACAGCATTGCCCCTGGTTCCCTGGGCAGTGCGGGGTTCGGAGTCAGGCACAGGAGCACTGCATACAAACTGACCCACACAATAAAGCAACCTATAGCATCTGGGAGAGGGGGTCCCTGCTGAGCCCCAACCATCTCGCTAGAGACCCCACAAGGAAGCAATGGCAGATGGGAAAAGCCTGACCTCAGCCCAGGGTGCAGGAGGGAAGGTAGGGTACCCGTGGGAAGCAGGCTCCCAGGGACACTCATTCCATGTCTCGGCACTTGTCCACTGTGGCACCCACAGCCTGCAACCCCAATTCTTGCCTCTGTCCCTGACAGGTGCAGGGTGAGTCCTAACTTCACACATGCGGCTCCCCGCTGCTTGTGCTCTCAGCTCTTGCGCATCCCAGGCCGGCCCCTCTGGTGACTGCTGCAGCAAGTCTCCTGAGAGCTGGGTGGGTGGTGGCCGCAGCTTCTCCCTGTGTCTGCACAGCGGCAGCAACCATTTTGCTCCTTCTCCTTCACCCCTTACATAAATTCCTCTCCCAGTGGTGATGGCAGCGACCAGACTGCCACAGGCACTGCACTGGACAAGGAGGCGACAGAGCAAACTTGTATTTTGGTGCTCTTTCTCTGGGTAGGGCAGGTGGGCAAAGCGAGCCCAGGAGCCTGCTCTCTGCCTGGGGCTCCCTGAGCAGTGGGCGGCTGCTCAGCAGGAAGAGCAGCAACAGGTGGAGTGGCAGCGGTGCTGCAGATGTCATGCTGCCAGGAGAATAGAGAGGGGATGGTGCCTCTCCCAATAACCATTGGATTATTTATATTTGAAATGTTTTACATTGAAAAGGACAAGATTTTTTAAAAATGGGTGCCTAAATCTAGGCTCCTATCTCCATATTTAAGTACCCAAATCAGTGTCCTGATCGTGAAAAGTGTAGAACACCCATCAGCTCTGATTAAACTCCCCTTGTTCACTGACTTTTTATTCTATCCAATAAAAAACAATCAAGTATGGCTGGCAAGATTTTTTCTTTATACACTCATGCTGTGTATTATTTGTGGTTTTATAGCCAAGTAGGGACCCAATTGATGAAAACATGTAAACATATGCTTAAGTCCATCCCTATTCATGAAACTACTCAAATACTTTGACTTTAAATTAACATTGACTTCAATGGCACTTATATACATGCTCAAAGTTTTTTCCTGAAGAGGGGTACTGTCCTGAGGCCTAGATGATTAGTGGTGTTCTATTTTTCTCTTAAAATTTGTTATTTTATTGAAAGGGCAAGTTAGACTTACAGGACAATTGCCAGGCTCACTCTCCTCTCTGCTTTGGAAAATTGGTAAGTCTTCCAGTACTTCTCCTTTTGTTAATGATTTTTTAAAAATAGATATCGGTGGTTCAGTAAATTTGGTTAAAAAAAATTAGCTCTTGGCCTAAGAGGTAAGTCATCCTTACTGGCTAATTTATATATATTAAATGTCTTTATTATTTATACAGCACCCAAAAGTTAGGGTGGTGATTTATAGATATGTAGTAAGGCAGAGTTGTACCCTGAAGAGCACTCTATATAACATGACATAATGAGAAGGACAAAAACAAAGGAAATAGGTAGAGGCTAAGGGTGAGAACTTAAGAGCATCCATAATGGGTCAGACCAATGGTCCCTTTAGCCCAGTATCATGTCTTCTGACAGTAGCGAGTGCCAGATACTTCAAAGGGAATGAAAAGAACAGGTACTCCTCAAGTGATCCATCCCTGTCATCCAGTCCCAGCTGATGACTATTGGCTATCTGGGGCAGCTGCAGCATGGAGTTCCATTCCTAGCCATTATGGCTAAAACTAGTTCTTTCTTGAATCCAGTTATGCTTTTGGCCTTCACAACATTCCATGGCAATGAGTTTCATAGGTTGACTGTGCATTGTATGAAGAAGTACTTTCTTTTGTTTGTTTTAAACCTGCTGCCTATTTTTTTTTTTTTTCATTGGGTGACCCCTAGTTTGTCTGTTCAGAAGCCAGAATTATTTTCATTGTTATTTCCCTTTGGCCATTAGTCTCAGAATATTCATGAAGTATTTGCATTGATTGTAATAAATTCTTTTTTTTTTAGGTTGAATAGTTATGCAGATGTTCACATTTTTAAATGGTTGATTGATTGACGTGATAGTCTTTGTTTTCATCTGGATTCCTCATCAAATTCTTTTAAAAATCCTGATTTGTTCTCTTGCATGAATGTAAACAAAACTTTCTGCAGCTGAAGAGAAAACCATTGTAATGTTAAATAGAGCTATGGTCTTTCTACATCCTTTTAAATTCCTTTTAGTTACACCACGGTCTCTAAAAAGGATCATTCTTTTGGTTTTTGATTGTTGGAGTGGCTAACAGCATTGTCATCCCTCTGGTCCATGTTCATGTGAGAGTTGGATTAAAAGCTCCAGAAATGTTGCTACCCATTATTAGCTTCTTTCTGACAAAATAGATGTGTAAATGTATGTATGTTATCTATGGATGGGACATTTTTCATTAGATGGAGAACTTTCCATCTTTTATTCTAGCTACCTATCACTGGAGGAGGGAAGAAGAGCAATGGGGTAGGAATTTGGATTTGTGTAAATAAAAAATGTGGAATAAATTCCATAACTTCCTGCTTTTAAAAAAGTCAGTAAATACTATGTGGAAGAGTAATTTCATTACTATCTGCATGCAATGAAATGTGTGTTAATACTAAGATCTTACATTATATAGCTCCTTTAATCCAAATTACTTTATAAACACTCACATTACTTTTTCCACTACTGAAATTCAGCCATTGATGGTTTGAAACACAGCAACTGTCTAAAACCACATGATGGCATATACCATTTTTTATGAGAAAGCACAGAATACCATATACAATGGAAACTGAAAGGGGAGTTTAAGAAGGCAGAATGTAGTTATTCAAGTTGGAATTTGAATATGATGCAAAGATTCACAGCCCACTCTTGCAAAAAGGATCATGGTACCTTAATGACCACAAGTCATGAGGACATTTCATCCAAGAATAGAACCTATTAAAGTGAGCTAATATCAGCTCACTGTTTTTAGCCATACTGTGTTTTTAACTTGATTCTTTGGATTGGAAAAGAAATAGTAAATTACAAGCTTTATTAATTCCAAATTTGCTTAGACATATTGGCTGAAATCTTGGCTCCATTGAAGTAAGTGGAGTTTTGCCCCTAACTTCACTGGGGCCAGGATTTCCCCCAATATACACAATGAACCAATTTTCCATCACACTGCAACCCTTTTCACAGGACCACTGGTTCCAAGGATCTTTAAACCTGACAGATCCAATCAGCTGGGAATTCCCTGGTCCTGTGTTATTCACACACTCAGCTCCTGGTGTAGCGATGTGGCCAATGTGCTCTGCTAATCTGTTGGCTTCTAAAAAAGCACCTGAAGGCCACTAGTAGGCATGCTAAAGAAGTACAGAAGCCAGCACAGAAGCAGCCCCAGGATCAAGCTATGGCAAATGGCTCCTGACCCTTCTGAGCTATTCCCAGCATTTATTAGGTGCCAGTCAGAATTTGACTACTTCTTGTGTCTAGATATCAACTATTGTACTTGTTTTTGACAGCATATCTGCCTTCTCAATTGTATCTGTGACCGTGCCTGTGTTTTTTCTACCTCCCTATACTCATTTTTTAAAGAATTAGGGCCTTTTTAATGAACCACATGACGTTACTCCAAAAAATTATTCAGTACATCTTTACATCCTCGGTTGCATTAAGTTAATTTATGTGTAAAGGGACAACACAAAAAAGGGAGGATCAGTAGTTGAAGTATTTTATTCCTTCATCAGGGATGTTGAATTGCTTAAGGTACAGATTTTGAGGTAGAAAGGAACCAAGAAATCAAAATCTGATTATCACTGAACAACAAATACTCGCTTTACATGAGGCTTTTACCCTTATACAGCAAGTCATTGAACCTCCCTTCACTTTCTCATCCCTAGGAGCTATTCCTTATTCCAAACTACCCTTGCAAACAGACCTCACCTCACAAACTCTAACAACAATTCAGGATCTGAGACTGCACAAAGGAGTGGGGAGAGTCTTCCAAGAATAAGGGGAGGTGTATTGCAAATAGCTTCTTCTTCGAGTAGTGTCCTTATGAGTGCTCCACTATAGGTGTCTGCATCCCTGCGCTGCTGATCAAAGAACTTCGGTATCAGTGTCCTTTGGGCCCACATATGTGCTGTCTCTCCTCATGCTGCACCATGAGTCTAGCTAGAGTGTGCAGGCTAACCATCTTCAGTTCCTTCTCAACTGCCCGTGGCTAGAGATGGAGCTTTAGCTGTCCATGTGGAGATGGTTAATTCTTTTACAATTGCTAATTTTTAGCTTCTTTTGAAGTCTATTTTCTCTCTTTTTTTCCATTTGCTTTTCTTTGGCCATTGCCTAAAAAAAGAATAAGACTTTATTCTTTTGTCCCTTGACAAGGGTATGCCCGGCTCCTCAGGCTTCAAGAAATGTCACACTTGCAGCGAGGTGATCCCAATCGCAGACAAGCACTCTCAGAGCATCCTCTGCCTCAGTGAGGGCCACATCCAACAAAAGTGTACTCTTTGCCAGCAGCTCCAGCTGAGATCCTGCAAGGACAGAGAGCTTGGCAAAAAAAATTGTCTTCATGAAGGCAGCTTTTTGTCCTTAACCTGCCGATGGATGTGAGTCTTCCCCACAACCTTCAACTTCGAAGGACAGTGGGTTAAAGAAATGATCTGGGGACTCCTCTCATAAGTCAAAAAAGAGAGCAGGAAGTCCCTTCAGGGAGCATAGGGATATCTATAAGCAATCACCATCTTGCTCGGTATCCTCATCACCACTGGCACCAAGACCAGCACTCATGGCAACTGTCGATCTCTGGTACCACTGACAGGTCCACAGACCCCTGGGGCATGGGCACCGAATCATTGGTACTGAAAGATAAGGGCAGACACCATAGGAAGACACTCCCGGTATGCAAGTTGACCTTGGTACCGCCAGTGACAGTAGCCCACTTGGCACTAGAGAGACTGGTACAGACAAGGTCTCCATCTCCCCCGATACTGCCACTGCAATGATCAGTACCAGAATTCCACCAGACCAGGGACCTCTGCATAACAGAGGCACCCAAGTCTCCGCCCCTTGGTACCAACTTCATGGCATTGAGCCTTTGCCAGGCATGGAGGATATCCCCACAACCATGTTATGCCCCTGCACTGTCTAGCGAGGGGTCAGACAGTGAACAAGAGGCAGTCTCATAATACTCTGAAGCTCCATATGAGACCTGCTATCAACAAGGTCTGGGAATCTACCAACAGATGGCACCATCACCACCATCTTGGTACGGTCACCCATGGGCATCTCCATCAGGTCCCACATACCACCAAAATGGCCATACTTGGACCCTTGGGCAGTGTACTGACCGGCTGTCTTGTGAGCTTCAAGCCTCACCTGACAACCCTCCCAACACGCCCTTTCAGCCAAGGCATCTGGGGCCACAGAGCCTCAGGAAATGGAGGAACAAAAGGCTGACATGAAGGAGGATGTAACACCTAAAGCCATATCCTCCTCTTACCCAGACGAAGCGGTCGTGCCTTCACCCCCATCCATGGCTTATGATTTCATTGTGTTCCAGTAGCTGGTGAAAAGAGTTGCAGATACCCTCCACACACCACTGGAGGAGGTCAAGGACTCATACCACCAGCTCCTTGATATCTTCCACTCTTCATCCTCTTGAAGATTGCCCTCCCAATTAATGAAGCCATCTACTACTTGGCTAGAATGGTGTGACAAACCCTGTCATCGATGTCAAGATGCTTGTACATCAGGCTAAGAATTATGTCCCCACAAAGGAATCAGAGTGCCTTTTCTCCCACCCACCACCCAACTGGATCATGGTGGACGCTGTGAATTCCTGTGGCCAACACCACCATTCCAGGGCAATGCCCTATGACAGGGATTGGAAGTGCCCTGATCTCTTTGGCAGGAAGGCATATTCCTCAGGCACCTTACAATTCCACATTGCCAACTATCATATGCTCATGGCAAAATACGATTACATGGACTGATTACATAAGCTTATTAACTGCCAAAGAGTCAGTGGGAATCCTTCAAGGCCATAATTCAGGAGGGACAACTAGTTGCAAAAATATTGCTACAGTTAACCTTGATGCTACTGACATGACAGCTAGATCCATCTCCACGGCTGCGGTGATGAGGCAGGTGTCATGGCTCCATTTGTCGGGATTCCTGAAGGAGGTGCAGACCACAGTAGAAGACCTCTCCTTCAAAGGTGCAAATCTCTTTGCTAAGACGACCAATGCCTCCCTCCATACCTTGAAGGATTCCAGGGCCACCCTCAGGTCTCTGGGAATCTATACACCGGGGCAAAAGAGACACTTTAGCCCTCAATCCCAACACAGGCCATATACGACTCAATTCCCATCACAGCGCCATTATGAGTGGCAAAGAAAAAACATAGAAATTCCTGAAGTGTAAGCCAATGGGGTCACGATCTTTGACCCAGCCCCCTGCCTCTAAGCATTACTTTTGACAGGCAGGTTGAGGCACCACAAAACCACTCCCCACAACTGACTATGATTATGCACGCATTTGACCAGTTTGGAAGCTTTCCACAGTGCCTGGGAACGCACAACATCGGACAGATGGATCCGACAGATTGTCGGATCTGGATACTCCATTCACTTCACCGACCCACCCCCTCCACAACTCCCTGTCCCTCTTCGGGGACCCTTCTCACAAGAGTCAACTACAACAGAAGATAGCTCGATTCCTCCAATTAGGAGCCACAGAACCAATACCTCAACATCTTTGAGGCAAGGGGTTCTATTCTTGTTACTTCCTAGTACCCAAAAGAAAGGGAGATTGGAGATCCATACTGGACCTCAGAGCTCTCAACAAGTTTGTCAAAACTGAGAAGTTCAAGATGGTCACCTTATCGAAGATCATTCCTGTGACAGGCTTGGTTACAGAGACACCCTTGGGACTGTCATCTGATGTGCTGGGACTACCTCTGAACCCATTTTCTCTGCCAGTTTTGGCCTTCAGAACCCTGCCTTGTTGAGCCAGACACACAAGCCTGCTGCAACACAGACCCAGGGTCTGAACCACGCTCCCAAAGCTGTAGGCTTAACTGAAAACAGCTTAAGAAGTGCACCCAGACACCCAGCTCCCAATGGGATCCAAACCCCAAAAAGATGGAGTTTGTAGCCTCCTGGGCAAGTCACATATCCATGAATTATTCAGCTTTTTGCAGGCCGACACCATTGTTTACATGTTAGTTTGAACGGTCCCAGGAAAGCTCAGATGTGGACTGGCATCTTCTATTATTAGTTAAGTACTCCCAGTTACCTGAATCGACCTTTCACAATATGTTGGCCAAATCTCCCTTGTGTGTTTCCTACAGCAAACACTTCAAATACAAGCAGAGTGCAATGTCACATACTGCTCCTGAACTTACTGCCAGAGTCTTGGATGCTGTCCATGGTAGAGGCAGTACATGTAAAATCCCTGTTTGTCTCTGGTTACATACTCTTCCAGTACCTTTAAACCTTATGATGTAATTCATAGCTGTTCTACCAAAGTTCTGGGTTCCAGGTGCCTGAAAACATGGTGGGGTATAGTATCATTAACAGAATGCAGATAGCAATATCTGTTAAAGTGTAGTTGTCTTGGCATTTAGCCACCAATGCCATGAGGCAGTGTGCCTCAGTTTCCCCTTTCACACAGCAGCATAGGCAAGTTATGCTTTTGCTGCTGTGCCAAGCTGCCTGCCTGTTTACAGGTATAAGCTGAAAAGCAACAAGTTTATGGGACTGTTTTGTCACCATCCCTAGCATGTATAAAAGTTTTTGCCAAAAATCAGGTATGTCACACATCTTCAAAGGGTTTACCATTAGTATTAACTCCTTTGTTTTGACCCCTAGATGAAGTAGCAAAAGATACAAGATTAACAGCCAATTTATGACAGACAGACTCCATTCACACAGCCCGGCTGGCCCAGTGTCCACTTTATTTCCCAATACCTTAGTTTACCATGGTAGGTGTTCAGACACAGATTCTCCTGTCTCTTTGGAGAAGGCTCTTAATTCAGGTATCAGTTTGGGGTTCTGGCAAGGAAAGGGTGCACTGCAGCCACGCCTGCTCTCGGCCCCTCCCACTTGAATTTCTTTGGGTTGGACCCCACCCTCTTGTGAAGCTTCCCAAATGCAAAGTTTTTCTTCTCCCAGCCTTGAAGAAACTTATCTTTTACCAGGGTAGCAGGAACAACATTCTTTATTGGAGTGCTTTGGATTGGTAAGATCCCCTCGGTCCCCCCACTTTCTGTTCCCAACAGGTCAGCTGGGTGGACTCGCCCCTCCAGGAGATCTGACCCCCAGTCTTCCCTTAAAACCTGATCCATAGGTGAAGGGTCTGGCATTTTAGATGCAGATCCTTCACCCTCCTGCTGGGGAAAAGCCCTCCTACAAAAGGTGGCCAGACCCTGTCCCCCCTCACTTCCGTCTGGACTTTCCTCTCTGGGCTCCCCTCTGAAGCAGACACTCCTGTGTCCCCTAAAAGGGAAGGTTACCTTGATCCAGCTGTGGGCTCACAGCTGCCAGCTATAACAGACCCTTCACTGGCCAGCAAAATCCCCCCCCCCCCCCCCCACTTCACTCAGGTTGGGCTTGCTTTCAGCTACATAGCCCTTGGAGTCGGTTCCCACTGCAGCAGTCACCAGGATCCCAACTTCCATCTCCGGGATACAGGTCTTTGTGCACCCCAGGGCAGGACCTGTCCCCTGCTGACCTGCAATTTCCTGGCAATCAGCACCTGGGAAGGCCTCCCTGTTACAAGGTGGAACATCCCCCTCCCCCAGGGAGATTGTGAGGGGTTGGGTCATAGAAACCCCCTTGGGAACTGCCACCTGATGTGCCGAGACTACCTCCGAGTCGGTTTTCCCTGGCAGCTTGGAACTTGAATGCCCTGCCTGGTTTGAGCCAGACACGCTAGTCTGCTACAAACACACACACTCAGGTCTGAACAACGTCCCCCAAAAGCTGCAGGCTTAACCGAAAACAGCTTAAGAAGTGTTCCTGTCTCCAATGCTCAGATGCCCAGCTCCCAGTGGGGTCCAAACCCCAAATAAATCTGGTTTACCCTGTATAAAGCTTAATAAAGAGTAAACTCATAAATTGTTCACCCTTTATAATACCGATAGAGAGATATACACAGCTGTTTGTCCCCCTCCCCCGGTATTAATGCGTACTCTGGGTTAATTAATAAGTAAAAAGTGATTTTATTAAATACAAAAAATAGGATTTAAGTGGTTCCAAGTAATAACAGACAGAACAAAGTGAATTACCAAGCAAAACAAAAACAAAACATGCAAGGCTAAGCCTAGTACAATAAGAAAACTGAATACAGCTAAAAATCTCACCCTCAGAGGTGTTTCAGTAAGCTTCTATCACAGACTGGACACCTTCCTAGTCTGAGCACAATCCTTTCCCTGGTACAGTCCTTGTTCCAGCTCAGGTGGTAGCTAGGGGATTTCTCATGACTGCAGCTACCTTTGTTCTGTTCAACCCCCTTATATATCTTTTGCACAAGGCAGGAAACCTTTGTCCCTCTCTGGGTTCCCACCCCTCCTTTTCAATGGAAAAGCACGAGGTTAAAGATGGATTCCAGTTCCCCTTGACATGATCACATGTCACTGTAAGACTTCATTACCCACTTGCCAGCACACAGATGTACAGGAAGACTTACAAATAAACATAGCCATCTACAGTCAATTGTCCTAGTTGATGGGAGCCATCAAGATTACAAACCACCATTAATGGTCCACACTTTGCATAATTACAATAGGACCTCAGAGTTATAGTTCATATTTCTAGTTTCCGCTACAAGAATGATACATACAAATAGGATGACCACACTCAGTAGATTATAAGCTTTGTTATGATACTTTACAAGAGACCTTTTGCATGAAGATATTCTAGTTAAATTATATTTACACTCATTATATGATTTTATGAAAATATGCTAGAGTGCAACATCACAGAGATGATCACAGGACAGGAGCTGGCTCTATCCAGCCCTTCGCTCAGGGACCTGCCTTGAGCCCCAGGGCTGCAGGAACTGGCTTCGACCACCCCTGCCCCCAAAGCCACATTCTCCACTGCTACAGAGGAATTAAAGAGACACTCTCGTATTCCTCCAGCAGCACACGTGACTTCAACCTCACCCCCCCGGGCTTTTAGCACAAGATTCCTTCTTGCTCCTAACAAACCCTGGGACAGATTCTGCCACATCAAAAAAATCATTCCTCAGTAGAAACGGTGCAAAATTGTGTGTCACCGCTGCAACAGACAGTTCACCCTGCAAATCACCAGTTTCCATGTGTACCTTAGCTAAAGGTGCAAGGACTTTGTAACCTCCCACCAATTCTAATTCTGCCATTTTTCCTGGTAACAAATCCTTCTCTGGGATCAGGTCCTTCCTGACCACAGAAATTTCTGCACCGGTATCTCTCCATCCTCGGAGCACTTTGCCATTAAGCTTAACAGCATGCATATGCTCACAGCTGGGTTGTGTAGAAGAAACCTTTACAAATCCTGTGTGAAAAGAGGCAGCAGCCTGGGATACCCCTGTGCTCTGAGAGACAGCAGCTTCATGTGTTACCTGCTGCCTGTTTCCACTCAGTCAACGACACTTATTCCTCAGGTGCTCAGTGGACTTACAATGATAGCACCTTCTGGGCTCCTCTGCTTTACTCCTAAATTTAACCCTGTAGGTTTCAGGTGTAATCTGAAACGGTTTCCAAACCAGTTCCTTAAATTTACCAGAGTTTGAAGCATCATCAATAGGCATCTTATTGAATATGTCCAGAGCTCTCCCAGTCAGTTTTGCAACTAAAGTGGTCACTTTTTGGTCTTCAGGAATCTCATTGAGAGTGCACAGGAATCTCAAAGGTGATGAAATATTCGGCAATATCACTGGATTCATCATACTGCGGGCATAGTCGTTCCCATGTGTGGATTTTTGTGGAAGTAGAGCCAGCTGCTGAAGGATTGTGTCTCTTCCACTCCATTACAGCCAGTTCATGCTTCTGTGTCTCAATTTGAGCCTGTATTTCTCTGTCTTTTAATTCCAGACCAGCTTTTTGTGCCTCCATTTCATTGTCTTTTAACTCCATGGCTCTTTTGTGAGCAGCTTCCTCCCTGGCTGCTTCTGCCTCCATAGTCCTTCTCTGTGCAGCCTCTTGCCTGGCTGCCTCTGCTTCTTTGAGCCTCATTTGAAACTCGCGGTCCTTTGCCTTCTCTTCTGCTTCCATCTGGCCAGCTCTAGTTTTGTAGTTGCTTCACTGGTAGTCATTTCCCTGCTTTCTTCCCTCGCCCCAAACAAACAAACAGAAAACAAACAACCAGTAACCACTTTGTCTGTTCTCCAGCCACCACACTCAAAACTCACTTAAAATCATCTGGTACAGAAGCTGATTTAAATGATAGGTTACAGACTACAGTTAATAGTTCTGCAATTTCACATTTGAGTTCCTTCAGAACTCTTGATGAATACCATCTGGTCCTGGTGACTTACTGCTGTTTAATTTATCAGTTTGTTCCAAAACTTCCTCTAATGATACCTCAATCTGGGAAAGTTCCTAGGATCTGTCACCTAAAAAGAATGGCTCATGTTTGGGAATCTCTCTCACATCCTCAGCCATGAAGACCAATGCAAAGAATTCATTTAGTTTTTCTGCAATGGCCTTATCATCCTTGAGTGCTCCTTTAGCACCTCAATTGTCCAGTGGCCCCACTGATTGTTTAGCAGTTCCATCACTGGAACAGGGAAACTGGTTTTTGGCCCTCAACTTACAGGACGCCTACTTTCACATTTCAATCCTACTGGCTTACAAGTGATTTCTCAGATTCACTCTGGGACATGACCATGACCAGTACAGAGTCCTCCTCTTTGGACTCTCATTGGCTCCAACAGTATTTTCCAAAGTTCTCTGAATAGTAGCTGCTCATTTACGCTTGCAAGGGATAATGACCTACCCATACCTGGTTGATTGTCTCCTCAGAGCCCGATCGCTCCAGGGAGCTTGTTGAGCCATCAACACCATGATACACATGTTTACAGAACTGGGCTTACAGATCAACACCCAGAAGTCAACCCTCATGCCAGTGCAGTGCCTGGAAATCACAGGGACTGACCTGGACGCTCTAAGGCCAAAGCCTTCCTACTTCAACACAGGTTCCTCTCCCTGATTTCACTCATTGATGTGACTCAACATAGTCAACAAATACCAGCCGGACTCTGCCTCCAACTGTTGGGGCATATAGAGGCGGGCACAGCAGAGACACCACACGCCAGACTTCCAATGCAATACCTACTGTTATGGTTTAGTTTGGTTTACAGACCAAACAGGGACAGGCTGGACAAACCCCTGTCATAGAATATCAGGGTTGGAAGGGACCTCAGGAGGTCATCTAGTCCAACCCCCTGCTCAAAGCAGGGCCAATCCCCAATTAAATCATCCCAGCCAGGGCTTTGTCAAGCCTGACCTTAAAAACTTCTAAGGAAGGAGATTCCACCACCTCCCTAGGTAACGCATTCCAGTGTTTCACCACCCTCCTAGTGAAAAAGTTTTTCCTAATATCCAACCTAAACCTCCCCCACTGCAACTTGAGACCATTACTCCTTGTCCTGTCCTCTTCTACCAGTGAGAATAGTCTAGAACCATCCTCTTTGGAACCACCTCTCAGGTAGTTGAAAGCAGCTATCAAATCCCCCCTCATTCTTCTCTTCTGCAGTACTAAACAATCCCAGTTCCCTCAGCCTCTCCTCATAAGTCATGTGTTTCAGACCCCTAATCATTTTTGTTGCCCTTCACTGGACTCTCTCCAATTTATCCACATCCTTCTTGTTGTGCGGGGCCCAAAACTGGACACAGTACTCCAGATGAGGCCTCACCAATGTCGAATAGAGGGGAACGATCACGTCCCTCGATCTGCTGGCTATGCCCCTACTTATACATCCCAAAATGCCATTGGCCTTCTTGGCAACAAGGGCACACTGCTGACTCATATCCAGCTTCTCGTCCACTGTCACCCCTAGGTCCTTTTCTGCAGAACTGCTGCCTAGCCATTCGGTCCCTAGTCTGTAGCTGTGCATTGGGTTTTTCCGTCCTAAGTGCAGGACCCTGCACTTATCCTTGTTGAACCTCAGATTTCTTTTGGCCCAATCCTCTAATTTGTCTAGGTCCCTCTGTATCCTATCCCTGCCCTCCAGGTCCCTCTGTATCCTATCCCTGCCCTCCAGCGTATCTACCACTCCTCCTAGTTTAGTATCATCCGCAAATTTGCTGAGAGTGCAATCCACACCATCCTCCAGATCATTTATGAAGATATTGAACAAAACCGGCCCCAGGACCGACCCTTGGGGCACTCCACTTGATACCAGCTGCCAACTAGACATGGAGCCCGTTGAGCCCAACAATCTAGCCAACTTTCTACCCACCTTATAGTGCATTCATCCAGCCCATACTTTAACTTGCTGACAAGAATACTGTGGGAGACCATGTCGAAAGCTTTGCTAAAGTCAAGAAACAAATACATCCACTGCTTTCCCTTCATCCACAGAACCAGTAATCTCATCATAGAAGGCGATTAGATTAGTCAGGCATGACCTTCCCTTGGTGAATCCATGCTGACTGTTCCTAATCACTTTCCTCTCGTGTAAGTGCTTCAGGATTGATTCCTTGAGGACCTGCTCCATGATTTTTCCGGGGACTGTCACTCCTTACCAGGATCAAAAACTCCTTCGTCTGGTGGAAGGACCCAGCCAATGTGTGCAAAGGGATCCTCATTTTGCAGACGTCACCATTGTCACTCCTTACCACCGGCGCATCATTCATAGGGTGGGACACACATTTAAACAGCCTCACGACGCAAAGCAAATGGTCACTTTTGGAGATATGTCTACACTTCCTCTTCGAGTGCTGTCCCTGTGGGCACTCCACTTCAGGTGACGGTGAGTCCCAGTACCGTCGATCCGAGATTTTCTGTAGTAGCGTCTGGTTGGGGTGCGCGTGCACAGTAGCAGTTTTGACACTGCTGGTGCCTCATCTAGCACATGCACTCCCCACCCCTTCAGTTCCTTCTCAACTGTCCTTGGCTTGAGATGGAGTCCATTAGCAGTGTCACTAAAAATCTAAAAATTAGTGAGCCTAGTTATTACCTTTGTTCATTAGTAATTTGTTACTTTAATTAGTATAGTTATAGTTAGCATTAGTTAACCTTTGTTAGCTGTTTAAAATAAACCTTTTGTTTTCCCATCCCCTATTTTTCACAAAAAAGGAATGCCTTAAATATGCCTGGCTCCCCAGGCTTTAAAAGAAGTACTTTGTGTAAGGATGCAATACCAATTTTTGATGGCCACTCCTTATGCAGCCAATGCTTAGGTGAGTCGCACATACCGCAGAAGTGTGTTTACTGTAACAGTCTCATAGCTAGAGCAAGGAGAGAGAGGGATATTCTCCTTAAACTTATTCTAATGGAGAAATCCCTCACTCTTACATTAGACCCCAGACAGCCCGCAACAAGGGACTCCCCAGGTGCATCCTCCACGGACAGACTAAATACCAACTCCTCTACAAAATTGAGGAAAAGGGCTAGGTCTCCACCAAGCTGAGAAACATAAAAAAGAAATGGTCTCTGGGGAGCTCACTGCCCGCGGTGCCAGCATCCTCAAGAGTGAGCACCTCTGACACACCGGACACCTCTGACACCATCCACTCTGGGACCTCTGCCGGCAGGAGAAAGGAGTCAAGTAGCAGGCATAAAGTGGCCTCCTCCTCCACGGCACTGACTACCCCTATGAAGGGCACAGTACTGCAACCTCAACCTCCTGTGATGGCTCCCCCTCCAGCACCGAGCTTATCGGTGCCAACCATGGAACTGCTAAGACTGGTGCCCATGGCACCGAAGAAGGCAACACACAAAGGGTCAGCACCAGCCTCACTTCCACCCAAGGCGGCGGTGCAGAAGAATACAGCGCCGCATACGACAGCACTGATCCCCCTTATGCACTCGTCAGATATGGAAGCATCCTCTGCTCCCAGATCTCCACTGGTTGGCACCTCCTGCTTGCCTGTACCGATGGCACCAGACAAACCAGAATCTCCCAATGCACCACCATTTTTGAATGAGGCGGCGAGGACAATGTGGAGGAGGCAGTTTTCTCATCTGGACAGTCCTCTCCAGCAGGCATGGAACCTCATTATAGACCCAGGGACCTGCCCCCAGGGCTCACTAACCCATAGATGTGCCCTCCCATTCCATTTCCCAGTCAATGGCCACAGTGGGACCTATGGGCAGCCTACAGGTCTCAATTCCACAGACCTCCCAATTCTCACAGTAAACCTATATGCTCTGCAAAGACATCAGTACATGAGCCCTCTGAGGTGACAGAGAAGGTGGAGAAAGACAGGGATGAGACCACAGAACACGAGATATCCCCTGATCACAACCCCTCTTCTTCCCCTGACGAGGCAGTAATGCCCCTGCCTCCCACTACTACAGATGACTTTCAGGAGTTATTCTGGCATGTGGCACAGATCCAAAATATTCCTCTTGAGGAGGTACTAGAGACACAACACCAACTCCTCAAGTTCTTATACACTTCGTCTACGACAAAAATAGCTTTGCCCATAAATGACGCTCTGATGGAATCTGCGGAAATTGCATGGCAAACAACTGCCACCATCTCTCCAATCAATAAGTATACGGACAGGAAATACTATGTGCCAAATAAAGGCATGGACTTCCTTTTTGCACACCCACAATGTAACTCCTTAGTGGTGGATATGGTCAAACAGCAGCACAAATATCCTCAATTCAAATCCATGCCACAAGACAAAGATTGGAAGAGACTAGACCTCTTGGGGCGAAAAATTTACTCTTCCGCAACTCTTCAATTCCTCACAGCCAGTTACACAGTGTTACTCACTAACCGCAATCACGACAATTATACAAAACTGAATGATTTTGTCCAAGAAATTCTGGAGGAAAAAAAAGAGACCAATTCTGTGCTGTCATCAAAGAGGGACAACTTATTGCTAGAACAACGCTCCAGGCATCCCTTGATGTGGCAGACACAGCGGCATGCACAACGGTGACAACCATTGTCATGCACAGAGCATCCTGATTTCACTCATCTGGTATGCCAAGAGAACTCCAGACCAAGATGGAGGATCTTCCCTCAATAGGAACAAGTTCTTCTTCACTAAGACGGATGAGATCCTCCATTCTATGAAGGACTCTAGAGCCACACTGAGGACCCTCAGGATCTACACACCCCCTACCAGGAGACACAGATACCAGCCTTACAATTATAACAGAGACAGCACGTCTCAGTGCAAGCAGAGACAATACAACAATCAAAGACAAAGGCACAGACCACAGAAACATTGCCCTACCCAATCTCATGCTGCAACATCCCAAGCACCACTAAACAAAACACTATTTTGAAACATTGGTCGAGGGTCTGACCAACCTTCCCCAGCGCCAACTGAACAAACAATCCAAATCTTTTGTCATCGGCTTCAACCATTTTACCATATGTGGGCCTCTATCACCATGGACCACTGGATTTTAGAGATCCTTCGAATGGGTTATGCCATCCCTTTTAGCTCCATCCCACCTTCCCCCATCCCCCTTACGGATCCTTCTCACAAGGATCTATTAGGACAAGAACTACATCACCTTCTACAATTAGAGGCTGTGGAACAAGTTCCACAACACAGTTCCACAACACAGAGGGAAGGGATTTTATTCCCATTATTTCCTGACTCAAAAGAAAAACGGAGGTTGCTGACCCATACTAGATCTCAGAAAACTCAAAAAATTTGTCCGTATCCACAGATTCAAAATGGTTACACTGAACTCTGTTATCCCTTCGCTAGAAAAGGGTGACTGGTTCTCAGCCCTCAACCTACAAGATGCGTATTTTCACATTACCATCCATCTCGCTCATAGACGATTCCTACGATTCACAGTGGGACAAGATCACTTCCAGTACAGAGTACTGCCATTCAGACTGTTGACAGCTCCAAGTGTCTTTACCAAAACCCTAGTGGTGGGAGCTGCTCATTTGTGCAGACAGGGAATATTGATATTCCCATACTTTGACGATTGCCCTACCCTGACAGAAACATCTCTCCCTTTCACTTCCTAAGACTACAAATCAACACAAATCCATCCTAATTCCAGTACAACAATTGGACTTCATAGGTGTGCACCTGGACTCAGTGGAGGCCAAAGCATCACTGCCAAAGCTCATGGGTGGCGTGTATCATAGACTGGGGGAGGCTATGCCTCCCCAAACTGCCTGGCATGGCCCCACCCATGCTCTGCCCAGAAGGTCCCCTCCTGCTTTCCTTTCCCCCTTATCCCCAGCCCAGGCAAACTGCTTGCTCATTTTCATGGAAGTGGGCTAGGGATGGGGGGACTTGGGGTGGCTGGGGCTGCCCAGAACTGGAGGCTGTGCTGCCTGGTGCTCAGGAGGCTGCTGGTGCTGCAGTGTCCACCCTGTGCTTGGGGGCACTGAGAGCCGCGTGCTGCTCACCTATCCAGCACTCTGGGGCTGGGGGCTGTGCACCACCTGCCCTCCTGGCATGCGGGGGGCTGGTGGTTGCAGGGAGAAGGGGCTCTGGCAGGGCCTTGGGTAGGAAGGGTGGCACCTTGGGCCGGGGCTAGCCTCCTCAAGCTAGCAGGTCACCCGCTGCCCATGCGGATGCCCCGATTCACAGCAATGATCTCCCTCATATCAGTGGTCGCAGACAGCGCATGGGTGTCTTCATACACCTGCCTACAATTTTTGGGACATATGACAGACACCACTTTCATTGTAAAAACGTGCCAGAGTACATATATGCTGCCTTCAGGGATGGCTGAGCTTGGTGTATATTCCACGAAAGCACAGCCTAAACAAACCCCAAACACCAACCCCAGAGTTCTACATTCACTAAGATGGTGGACAAACCCAATAAATATTTGCTCAGGCATCCTGTTTCATCAGGATCCACCATCCATACAAATCACAACAGATGCCTCACTGATTGGACGGGGAACTCACCTAAACCAACATACAATCCAAGGCAAGTGGTCCCCCACAGAAACACATTTACACATCAACCTACTTGAATTACACTCGGTCCTACATGCCTACATTTCCTCCCTCTTATACGAGGCAAAACGATAAGGGTCCCGACAGACAACATTGTGAGCATGTTCTATATAAACAGATAGGGTGGAGCACGTTCCCACTCCTTATGCACAGAGGCCTTAAAACTATGAACTAGTGCATAAAACACAACATCACTATTGCAGCAGCATACCTCCCAGGTCGACTGAACATGATGGCGGACACGTTAAGCAGATAGTTTTCCCAAGAGCACGAATGGGAACTTGATGACAAAATAACACATTTTTCACATGTGGGGATCCCCACACAGATTGGTTTGCGACGTTAGTAAACAAGAAATGCCCAAAGTTTTATTCACGAGCAGGACTAGGGGCACAATCCCTAAGGGATGCTTTTCTTATCAAATGGAATGCTCTTCTCCTATATACATTCCCACCGATACCTCCAATCTCCAGAGTAATACACAAAATACAAACCGACAGGGCCAAAATAATACTCATAATACCGACATGGGCCAGACAGACATGGTTCTCTTATCTGCACACCATTCACTCTCCCGCACCTACAGAATCTTCTCTCTCAGGACAATGATCAAGTCCTCCATCTGGACCTGGAGAAACTTCACCCGACGGCATGGCTCCTTCATGGCTCCACCACGACAAACTAACCTGCTCAGAACAAGTAAAACAAGTGTTAATAAACAGCGGGAACCACACACAACACTTACCTCCAAAAATGGAAAAGATTCTTCCTATGGTGCCAGAACAAATAAATATCTGCAAGCCAGGCACCACTTCCACTAATCCTGAAATATTTATTATCTCTAAAGAACTCAGGGCTTGCTACAAGCTTGCTTAGAGTTCATCTCGCCACCATCATGGCCTTCCATCAGCAGGTAGATGGGACATCTATATTCACTCACCCTATTACTAAATGATTTCACAAAACATATACCCAGATGTCCAAGAACCCATGCCAGCATGGGACTTAAATCTGGTGCTCAGAAGTCTAACCAACCCCATGCTCATTATTTCACTTATCTATGAAAGTGGCATTCCTGGTCACCATTATATCGGCATGAAGAGTCAGCGAGATAGGGGCTCTCGTGACTTACCCCCATACATAATATTCTTCAAGGATAAAGTGACACTTAGAACACATCCTAAGTTTATTCCCAAAAATATCATCCTCGTTCCACCTCAACCAACCAATTCACTTACCTACATTTCATCCGAAACCATACATTAACGCTCAAGAAGCGGTCCTGCACACGTTGGACGTGCAGTGCACCTTTGCATTTTAACTGGACAGAGTGAAGGCCTTCTGAAAATCACCTTGACTTTTTGTGTCAACAACAGAATGATCAAAGGGCTCTGCCATATCTACACAAAGATTATCTAAATGGATATCCAGCTGTATCCATATGTGCTATTCACTGTACAACACTGAAGCCCCTGTGGGCATCAGAACGCACTCAACAAGAGCTTTATCTACCTCCATGGCATTCCTACACAATGTGCCCATTCTAGACATCTGCAGGGCGACCACCTGGGCCTCTTAGCACACATTCACAAACCACTATGCAATTACTCTCGGTTCAAGGTCAGACACAAGATTAGGCCTCACTCCACTAGCCTCAGCAACAAACTCAACTCCAAAGTCCCTTCCACCCTCATGAGGGCACTGCTCTACATTCACCTGAAGTGGAGCACCCCAGGGACAGCACTCGAAGAAGAAGAGACGGTTACTCACCTTGTGCAGTAACTGAGGGTCGTCTTTGAGAGCTTGTTCATGTTGATTCCATTTTAGGTGTGCATACCCCTTGCGTGCCCAAGTAGGTTAAGTGCAGTTAGAAGTTAGAGTCCCATCGGGAACTTCACCCCAGGTGGGGCATGCTCTGGTCTCCAGGGGTTAAACCCTGCTTGGACTGCAACAGGCCTATGCCTGTTAGTGAACCCCGCAGCAGTTGCCTCAAGTGCTTGGCAGAATCACATGTGAAGGACAAGTGTTGTCTCTGTAAAAACCTAGGACCCAGAAAGAGTGCAATATCCGTTTGAGGGGTCTCCTCATGGAGGCTGCCCTCCAACCGGCTTCTGAGCCATCCCAGCCGAACTCTACCCCTAGTATCTCAGCCTCGGTGTGTAGCACACCCCTGGCACTGTAGACTGGTGACATGGGTGTAGCGAGGTTGAGATTCACCAGCACAGCACCTCCTGCTGGTCATCTCAGGAATTAGCTCTTCAGCATACAGAGCACCTCCTACTGGCCAGTGTCTCACCTGCCACTGGCCCCATGTCCCTCCTGGACCCCGAAGCCCTTTACCTTGGGGTGCTGCCCCAGCAGTACCCCACAATCTGGGTCTCCCCTCCCAGGGGAACCCCCAACCCTCTATCCCCACCTTACCTCAGTGGCTACTGCCAGTCATCATCTAGCCCCTGCTCACTAGGGCAGGGTGCAGTCTGTAAACCACTCATCATTGGCAAGGAGGTAGGACCTGCTGCCTTTGCCTATTTCCAGGTTGTATCTCTGCAGCCCCAGTACCTTTGTAGGCCTTCACTAAGACCTGCAGCCTGGGGGTTTACCGGGCTGGAGCTCCCCAGCTCCTCTTGTCCTTTTTCCCAGCACTTCTCTGCTTCGGTACCTTGTTCCCAGGCAGCTAGCCCATCACCTCCAGGGCTGGAGGAAGACTTCTTCAGCTCCTGGCCCCCAAGCCCTCTTATCAGGGCCAGCTGGGCCCTGATTGAGCTGGCCACAGCTGTGGCTGCTTCCCCGATCAGCCTAGCTTTTCCCAGCTGCAGCCCTCTCCAGGGCTGCTTTTAACCCCTCTTCTCCAGGAATGAGGCAGCCGCCCCACTACAATGGGCATCAGTCCACACTTTCGCAGAGCACTATACGATCACTAGAGACTTTGCCTCTGATGTCATCTTTGGCTCCACAGTACTGTTATCTTAAGTGACCCAACTCCGAAGTCCCAGCCCTCCAAAAGGGGTACTGCTTGGGAGTCATCTACAGTGGAGCACCCATAGGGACACTACTCAAAAAAGAAGTAGTTCTCACCTTGAGTAGTAACGATGGTTCTTCGAGATGTGCCCCCCCCCATGGGTGCTCTACAACCCACCCTCCTCCCCTCTACTTTAGAGTTCTTGTTATGACTCTGTGGTAGAGAAGGAACTGAGGATGGTTAGTCCACATGCGCTGGCTAGCCTCCTGGCACAGAATGAGGAGAGACCATGCGTGTGTGGGCCCAATCTCCGATCAGCAGTGCAGGGACACAGACAACCTATAGTGGAGCACCCCTAAGGAGGCGCATCTTGAAGAACCACTGTTGCTGCACAAGATGAGTAACTTCTTTTCTTCCAGCCTTACCCAAATTTCAGCTCAAAAAGTGTACACTAACTGCCAGCAACAGTATGCATATCTTCAGCAATTATTAGACTAATAAAATACGTATATGAAGTTCTAGTAAGATATAATCTTCAAACTAAAATGGTTATTTAAACTGCAGCCTGCAAAAGCAACTAATTGCCTCAAAAGTACTATCTATACCTTTGTGAAGAACCAAATGACTCTAAAAATAATCAAGCTTCTCTTTCAAAACAACTCTTTTCCCAGCAGATGTGCACTATATGAAAAGCAGAGGAACAATAAAGCAGATAGCTATGGGACTTATTCCCCTTAGCAGGAGTACCAGCTGGAGTGCTATTAGTCTCTCATCTAACACATTTGACACTTACTGATAGAAAATTTCATATTTTAAAATGTCATCTTCAGTGCCACTAAGTCTGTGATTAATATACAAACATCTATGTACTGTGAATTTACGTCTTGCCCTTGGTAGCTTTCTGAGAATGTATCTTGGGCACATTTGTTCTCTCTTCCTGCTTCTGCAGGGGCTCTTTCTGGAAGTTTTGTCATGAGCACAAAACTTCTGATTTAAGAGTTGATATTTCAAAGTGCTCTCAAAACCATATACATACTCAAATTTTACTTTAGAAGTTGTCAAGGAAAATAGCATTAATTAAATAGAGGGAAGATTCAGAATTAAGATAATATGATCATGCTGCATGTTTCCTAAACAGTGGTAGTGAGTGTAGAAACCAAGTAGCTGTGATCATCCATGTCAGCATAATGGGTGATTGAGTGTAACGCCGACAGACCCTGGTTGTTGGTGGGCAGGATTGAACCTGGGGCCTCTGGAGCTTAGTACATGAGCCTCTACAGCAGGGTGGGCAAACTACGGCCCGCAGGACCCTCCTGCCCGGCCCCTGAGCCCCTGGCCCGGGAGGCTAGCCCGCAGCCCCTCTCGCACTGTCTCTCCTCCCCTGCAGCCTCAGCTCACTGCACAACTGGTGCAATGCTCTGGGCGGTGCAGTGGGGCTGGAAGCTCTTGGGGCAGCGCAGCTGCAGAGCCCAGCCTGACCCAGTGCTCTGTGCTGCGCAGTAAGGGGGCAGGGAGCAGGGCGGGTTGGACAGAGGGCAGGGGAGTTCAGGGGGGTGGTCTGGGGGTGGGGGGATGGATAGGGGTTGGGGCGGTCAGAGGGTGGGGAACAGAGGGGTTGAATGGGAGCAGGGGATCCCAGGGGAGCAGTCAGGAAGGAGGGGGGGTTGGATGGGGCAGGAGTCCCAGGGGGGCTGTCAGGGAACGGGGGGGTTGGATGGGGCATGAATCCCGGAATGGGGGGCTGTCAGGGAATGAGAAGGGGGGGGTGGGGGGGAGATAGGGGGCAGGGGCCAGATCACGCCCCCCCCTCCCCTAAGCGGCCCTCCATATAATTTTCGAAACCCGATTCGGCCCTCAGGCCAAAAAGTTTGCCTGCCCCTGTTCTATAGCATGAGCTAAAGCCACCTGGCTGTTAGCCAAGGCTGTAGAGCAGACTTATTTTATCTCTTTCGCTAAGTGGTCTCAGTGCCACTAGATGGGACAGAACACCACACCTAGGAGATGTGTGGGTTACATGAGCATCAGGAAAAACTGGCATTATAGAGAGACCTATTCAAAGGACTGGCATTAGGTTGACATTGACTAATGTAGTGCCCGGATACTGTTGTCAGTCAAAACAGTAACATATTCATCATGAAAATAAACATAGAAAACAAATTTCAGCCTACATAAACCAAGGGATCATGTTTGTCAACTTCACCTCTGTAGTTCCTTGAGAGCCACAATTTTAGCTGGTGGATGTTCCTGGCAACAGAAGGCTTACAAGAAAATTCTGCAGAGTTAGGATTGCGCGATGTGGGAATAACCTGACTAGGCCGTGATTCTATCACTGTGCTTAAATTACCACCAGGTTTAACCAGGGGTGGGGGAAAGCTAGGTTCAGGGTGTTTTCCTTCATTTTAGTATTTCTAAAATTCCTCATGTGAAATAAACAGTTGGTGGAAAACCCAGTCAAATTAAGGCCCACTCTTTTAAAAAAAAAAAAGAGTAAGAATTTCTGAAATTTAAAAATTAATTTTAACACTCATGTAGTAATTTGATTGAGTCAATGTGATGGTGATCATGAAACTGGCTCAAAGCACCAGCTCTTTTTCATGTGCTGTCATATTTTTGAGTAATGATAATTGAACAATGACTTTTTGCACTTTGGAAATTAATTTATGAAGTCTTTGAAAGTCATTCAGCTGTGTTCAGAAATGTCCACCCCCTCCTCGTGCAAATTTATGTTAAAAATAAATACCTATGACATAAACAAACAGATCTGTACTTAATGAGAGAGCAACAAATAAGTTCTAACTGCTTTTATATTTTTGCTCTAGAGACCTTTAGTCTCATTTTTGCTGTACATTGTCACAGGATTTTTTTGCATTGCTACCCCCTAATGGTCATGATGTCTTGGCTTTAACTCTAATGCTGGTAATTTTGTCTCCCACTCTACACAGATTTCAGATAAAAAGCACACAATAGCTTTTGTTCACTTTAGTAGAGAAAATAAAATAGTAGTAAAATAATGCTAAAATTGCTGTCAGACTTTCATCACCTAAATTTTCTTTTAGCTTGCTGGAGTCTTTTTTTCTCAGTTTTTCTGAATGCTAATAATAAAGAGGCTTATGATTAATTTGCGGATAGAGTAACCTTTTTCCAAATGCACCCTACTCAATAAATGAACAAGCTGCTTACAGTAATTAAAGTAATGTCATCCTGTGCTCAAATTGCTTGTGCTAATACGGCTAATTGACAACAGCAAGCATTAACTGTGATTAGTCATATGCATCTAATGTCATCACCAGTGCCTATAATTTTCTACATAGAGGGAATTTCACATCTGTTTAAAATCATTTGTCTGCTGTCTGCATTGGTGTTCTTTCTTATAATATTCTATAAAAGATTCTTCTAATCATCTGCTGTACATAAAAGTTGGTCTTTTTCAAACATGTGAAGTGCTAGATGTTGGGGAATAGCATACCACCTACGTTATTCTTAAATATCTGTGTTTATATTTAATTAATAAATTTGAGTTTCCACTATATTGCATTCATCAAAATCTCTTTATGCCAGTTCCCTATTCTACAGGATGTAGATTATTTACAACAGAACAGTCCACTGATGGAATTAATCAACAGGAGGTATTTCATGGAAAAACAGATGGGCCAAAAAGTTCGGTTTTGTAGGAATTTGATAGGTATTTCTTTTTGAAATCCAGAAAGAAATACTTCTCAGGGGGACATATGTTCTAAGGTTTTACATGATACCCATTGTTAGTAAACTTTTTTTTCTGTAAGTGGTACAATATTCATTTTAGAGTAGAAGCAAATGTCAGAAAAAAGCAGGCGGCTGCCAAACGACATTATAAGGGAGCATTGCACACTTTAAACGAGCATGTTCTCTAATTGATCAGCAATGTAACAACGAAGCAACATTAACCGGGACGACTTTAAGTGAGGAGTTACTGTACTCCAGTTGAGGCCTAATCAGCGTGGAGTAGAGGGGAGGAACTGCTTCTCACGTCTTGCTTACAACACTCCTGCTAATACATCGCAGAATGATGTGTGCTTTTTTTTTTTTTTTTTTTTTTGCAACGGTGCTACGCTGTTGACTCACATTTAGCTTGTGGTCCAGTATGACCCCCAGAACCCTTTCCACAGTACTCCTTCCTAGGCAGTCATTTCCCATTTTGTATGTGTGCAACTGATTGTTCCTTCCTAAGTGAAGTACTTTGCATTTACCTTATTGAATTTCATCCTATTTACTTCAGACCATTTCTTCAGTTTATTCAGATCATTTTGGATTTTAATCCTACCCTCAAAAGCACTTGCAACCCCTCCCAGCTTGGTATCGTCCACAAACTTTATAACTGTACTCTCTATGCCATTATCTAAATCACTGATGAAGATATTGAACAGAACTGGACCCAGAACTGATCCCTGCTTGATCCCACTCGATATGCCTTTCCAGCATGACTGAACCACTAACTACTCTCTGGGAACAGTTTTCCAACCAGTTATGCACCCACCTTATAGTAGCTCCATCTAGGTTGCATTTCCCTAGTTTGTTTATGATTTAAAACATCTAACTTGTCTAAATAATTTTTAACTTGTTCTTTCCCTATTTTAGCCTCTGATTCCTTCCTCATTTTAGCCTCTGATCCTGCCTCATTTTAACTGGCATTCACTATTTTAGACGTCCAATCACCACCAACATAAATAAGAGGCCATTCCAAAAGATAGAGGTTTGAATACCAGTGTGAATATTTTTAATTGAATTTGTAGCAAAGAAGGTAGTCAATGAAGACATTTATATAATGGGGGGGTCATATAGAGAAGTTAAAACTCTAAAATATCAAGGAAACCAGGTGTTTATTTGTAACTTTGATAGAGGAGGCCTTTACAATAAAGTAGCCTTGAAAGAATCAGGGCATGAATGAGTGTTTTGGATGTATTAGAACCTTCACTTTTATTAATCTTGGGTGTTACGTATAACAATAATAGGTAAAACATTTTCAGACACGTAAATTTTAAGTTGATATTTAAAAACCATAGGTTGGTTTTGGCAGGAAACACTGTGAGGAAGCAGGCACAATGCTTTTGACCCATGGTGGTTCTTTAAGTGGCTCTTCACTTTCCCATTCACAGGATCTACCAACAGTGCAGTTTGGAGCAGTGGAAACATCTAGAAAGCAGTGCTTTTTGGAGCACTCTTGTGTCTGCTCCTTGAGTCCCCAAACACTAAGGGTATGTATATATTGCAGTTAGGCACCCGTGGCTGGCCCATGCCAGCTGACTCAGGCTCACAGGGCTTGGGTTGTGGGACTAATTGCAGTGTAGATGTTCTGGCTAGGGTTGCCAGTTTTGGTTGGATGTATTCCTGTAGGTTTCATCAGGACATAATCTTTAATCCTGGAGACTCCAGAACGATCCTGGAGCGTTGGCACCCTAGTTGCAGCACAAGCTCTGGGACTCTCCCACCTTGGTCCTAGAGTCTGGGCTCCAGCTAGGATGGCCAGATGTCCCGATTTTATAGGGACAGTCCCAATTTTTGGGACTTTTTCTTATATAAGCTCCTATTACCTTCCACCCCTTGTCCCAGTTTTTCACATTTGCTGTCTGGTCACCCTCGCTCCAGCCCCAGCCTGGACATCTACACTGCAATTAAACAGCCCCGCAGCCCTAGCCCCATGAGCCCAAGTCAGCTAGCATGGGCCAGCTGTGGGTTTTTAATTACACTGTAGACAGACCCTCAGAGAGAAAGGTTATAAAAGGGGATGAAGCATGCCAAATGCCTCCATTCCTTCCAGCTACAGTTGTTTGTGTACAAAGAACCTTATTCAAGTTGCTTGACCCTGGTTTTTCTGAATGATTGTTCCCAGTGCCTTAGAGTTTCGTAATTTCTTTACTTTTTAATTAGTTTTAGTTCATTTTTAATTTAATTTGTCAGCTGGTTACAATTCTGGAGCCTTTTGGGCTCCCCTCATTCTGATGCCAGTTCATGGATCTGCTGCAGAATCCTAAGAAATCAGGATTCTAAAGCTGTTCCTCCTTCCCCACAGCATGTTTTGCTTTGGACGTCCATACTAAGCATCTGGCTTACCTTGCAGAAGAGCACTTGCCAAAAATCAAGTCCATATTCATAGGTTACAAGGTGAGAAGGGACCAGTGTGATCATCTAGTCTGACCTCCTGTATAACACAGGCCATACATCTTCTCCAAAATAATTCCTAAAGCATGTCTTTTAGAAAAACATCTAATCTTGATTTAAAAATTGTCAGTGATGGAGAATCCACCATGACCCTTAGTAAATTGTTCCATTGATTAATTACTTTCGCTGTCAGTAATTTACATCTTTTTTTCCATCTGAATTTGTCTCGCTTCAAATTCCATCCATTTAATTGTTTTATACCTTTATCTCCTATATCTAAGAGCCCATTATTAAATATTTGTTTCCTATCTATATATGTATAGAGACTGTAATCAAGTCATCCTTAAGCTTTCCTTTGTTAAATAGATTGAGCTCTTTGAATCACTATAAGGCATTTTTTCTAATCTTTTAATCATTCTCGTGGCTCATCTCTGAATCCTCTCCAGTTTTTCAATGTCATTCTTGAATTGTGGGCATCAGAGCACAGTTGTGGGCATCTGGGCACAATATTTCAGCAGTGGTGGCACTGGTGCCAAATACATAGGTAAAATAA
The DNA here is from genome assembly GCF_965152235.1 of Eretmochelys imbricata. Classification (NCBI taxonomy): domain Eukaryota; kingdom Metazoa; phylum Chordata; order Testudines; family Cheloniidae; genus Eretmochelys; species Eretmochelys imbricata. Next base: position 20,565,215 of record NC_135577.1, read on the forward strand.
CCTCTCTATTCCTACTCAAAATTCCCCTGTTTATGCAGCCCAGAATTGCATTAGCTCTTTTAGCCACAGCATCACATTGGATCTCATGTTCAGCTGATTATCCACCATGAGCCCCAAATCTTTTTCAGAGTCACTGCTTCCCAGGATAAAGTCCCCCACCCTGTAAGAATGGCCTACATTCTTTGTTCCTGGGTGTATATGTTACATTTAACTATATTAAAACTCACATTGTTTGCTTGTGCCCAGTTTCCCAAGTGGTCTAGATTGCTCATAATCAGTAACTAGTCCTCTTTATTATCTACCAGTCCCACAATTATTGTGTCATCTGCAAAATTTATCAGTGATGATTTTATGTTTTCTTCCAGGTCATTGATTAAAAATATTAAATAGCATAGGATCGAGAACCTATCCCTGTGGAACCCCATTGGAAACACACCCGCTTGATGATGATTCCCCATTTACAGTTACATTTCGAGACCTATTTTTAAGTCATTTTTTAAAGTCATTTAACGTGTGCCCTGTTACTTTTATGTCATTGTCATTTTTAATCAAAAAGTCATGTGCTACTAGAATCATAGAATCATCGAATCATAGAATATCAGGGTTGGAAGGGACCTCAGGAGGTCATCTAGTCCAACCCCCTGCTCAAAGCAGGACCAATCCCCAATTAAATCATCCCAGCCAGGGCTTTGTCAAGCCTGACCTTAAAAACTTCTAAGGAAGGAGATTCTACCACCTCCCTAGGTAACACATTCCAGTGTTTCACCACCCTCCTAGTGAAAAAGTTTTTCCTAATATCCAACCTAAACCTCCCCCACTGCAACTTGAGACCATTACTCCTTGTCCTGTTCTCTTCTACCACTGAGAATAGTCTAGAACCATCCTCTTTGGAACCACCTCTCAGGTAGTTGAAAGCAGCTATCAAATCCCCCCTCATTCTTCTCTTCTGCAGACTAAACAATCCCAGTTCCCTCAGCCTCTCCTCATAAGTCATGTGTTTCAGACCCCTAATCATTTTTGTTGCCCTTCGCTGGACTCTCTCCAATTTATCCACATCCTTCTTGTTGTGCGGGGCCCAAAACTGGACACAGTACTCCAGATGAGGCCTCACCAATGTCGAATAGAGGGGAACGATCACGTCCCTCGATCTGCTGGCTATGCCCCTACTTATACATCCCAAAATGCCATTGGCCTTCTTGGCAACAAGGGCACACTGCTGACTCATATCCAGCTTCTCGTCCACTGTCACCCCTAGGTCCTTTTCCGCAGAACTGCTGCCTAGCCATTCGGTCCCTAGTCTGTAGCTGTGCATTGGGTTCTTCCGTCCTAAGTGCAGGACCCTGCACTTATCCTTATTGAACCTCATCAGATATCTTTTGGCCCAATCCTCCAATTTGTCTAGGTCCCTCTGTATCCTATCCCTGCCCTCCAGCGTATCTACCACTCCTCCCAGTTTAGTATCATCCGCAAATTTGCTGAGAGTGCAAACCACACCATCCTCCAGATCATTTATGAAGATATTGAACAAAACCGGCCCCAGGACCGACCCCTGGGGCACTCCACTAAGTCAAATATCTTGCAAAAGTCTAAGTATATTATATCAACACTATTATCTTCATCAACGAAACCTGTAATCTCCTCAAAAAAGATAGTTAGTTTGACAGGATCTATTTTCCATAAACCCATGCTGATTTGTATTAATTACATTACCTTCCTTTAATTCTTTATTAATAAAGTCCCGTATCAGCCACTCCATTATCTTGCCCAAGAATTATGTCAGGCTGACAGACCAATGATAATGTGGTCATCCTGTTTACCCTTTTTAAAAATTAACACAACATTAGCTTTCTTCCAGCCTTCTAGAACTTCAGTGCTCCAAGACTTATTGAAAATCTACATTAAGGTCCAATGAGCTCATGAGCCAGCTCTTTTAAAACTCTTCGATGCAAGTTAGCTGGACCAGCTGATTTAAATATGTCCAACTTTTAGTAACTTCCTGATTAACATCCTCCTGAGATACTAGTGGAATGAAAAAAGTGTTATCATAACATGATGAGACTATATCATCTGTTTTTCCCCAAATTCTGAACATGCTTCAGGTTTGAGACAACAAATATTTATTGAACACTTCTGCCTTTTCTCCATTATTATTGATAATTCTACCATTTCCACTTAGTAATGGACCAATATCATTGTCAGGATTCTTTTTGTTCCTAATATATTTTTAAAAGGCCATATTGTCCTTGACTCTGCTGGCCATAGATTTCTCCTTTTGTCCCTTTTCTTCACGGATTAGTGTTCTACAATTCCTAACTTCTGATTTATGTTCATTATCAACTTAACCTTTCTTGCATTTGTTAGCTTATTTTTAACAGCTGTCTTCACTTCTCCACTAAACCTGGTCAATTTTTTAACCAGCACAGCCTTCTTCCACAATTGTGGAATTGTGGCTTTTTGGGAATCTAGTAAGGTGTTCTTAAATTATTCCTAAATATCATTCAAATTTTTCTGATTACATTCTTCCTCCCACATGATTTAACTCATAATTGTTTTCAGCTTTGTGAAATTTACTGTATTAAAGCACCAAGTATATATATTACTGGTCTGGACTTTATTCTGCCTGAATATGATAAATGTGACCAAGTCATGATCACTTGTACCTAACCTACCTTTAATTTTTAGTTCTATGATTATTCCTCTTTATCTGTTAGAAGAAGGACTAATAAAGAATTCCCCTATGTTGGCTACAGCACTTTTTGAGTTAGGAAATTGTCATCTACAATGTTTAGAAATTCCACAGATATTTTAGTACTGGCAGTTTACTTTAGCTATCTAAAAGCAACCAGATGAATCCTTCTGGCTCTCCTAGAAGGCAGATAGAACAACAAACCAAATGCCTCCTGACAATGTTCCCTCTAATTTTTTACACTGATGTGTGAAATAAATATTATGTGCATCAATATGGAGATGATTTGTGGTAGGGGTAGGGCTGAGGGGTTTGGAATGTGTGGGGGGGTCAGGGCTGGGGCAGAGGGTTTGGTTGGGGGGGGATGAAGGCTCTGGCTGGGGGTGTGGGCTTTGGGGTGGGGCCAGGGATGAGGGACTTGAGGTGCAGGCAGAGTATCAAAGACATTTGGCTAGAGAGCTCTCACACGAGGCAATGTAGTTACTCAGAGCATATTTGATGCTTCCAGCATCCAGAATAGTATCCTCAGCTCTCTCTCTCTCTCTCTCTGAGGCACCACTCCTGGCTAAGATCTTTTGACCTCCCCTCTGAAATCTGTTTAAGGAGAAATTCAAGGACACTAGCTCAACAGCCGGGTCTTTGTATATTTCACAGTTTCCCAGAAGGAGCTACAGTGTTTCAACCTTCAGGTTTGAGACAACAATACTCAACCCACTTACCCTTCACAGAATAGGCAATTTCAATAACAGTCACAAACCAACAGAAGAGAAAGGCTTTTAGGCCATAATCCACACACAGACCAGTTGAAGCCACAGATTTGTTGGAATGTTCAGGAGTCCACATCCAATTGTACCTACTGTGTACCCTTCCCTTAAGGTCGGAGACGACTTAGCAAATATTGGAGATACATGGATCAGCATAACATCTGATCTGTGGTTCTTAGAGATAATTTCTCTAGACTATGTGCCATTTAATTTTCTTCATGCTCTCTGCTCAATTCATCTGCCTCCTTCCCTTTTCAGGGACCTTTCTCATGAGGATTTGTTAAGAGTTGAAGTTCAATCACTCCTCCAGCTGGGGGGCAATAGAAAAAGCTTCTGTGGAATTTCAGGGAAAATGTTTCTAGATATTTCCTCATTTCTCACCCACCTCCAAAATAGAGGGCTTTGTCCAGTTCTGAATCTCAGAAAATTCAGCTCATTCATCAGAAAATTCAATTTCTGCATGATCACCACTCTACCATCTGTGGTGCCTTACCTTTCCTTTCATGGCTGGTTTGGGGCACTTGAGCTAAGGGATACTTATTTTCATATTGGTATCAGATATTGCTACAGAAAGTATTTGCAATTAATGATTGGACAAGATCACTACCAATACAAAGTTCTCTCATTAGGCTTTTCCATGGCACCTTGGATTCGCAAAATGCCACTCTGAAGAAGCAGCTCATCTAAGGAGGCAGGGCATCCATGTCTATCTGTACTTACACAATCACCTGAAAAGAGCATTGTTAATGGCAACTTTCTCAGAGGCCATGGAAGTAACATGTAGGCTGTTCTAAAGCTGGGGACTGAGCAGCTGAGAAAAGTTGCACTCCACCTCCACCCAAAATATAACTTATTTGGGTAGTTCTAGAATATATTTAAGGAAAGGTTTTTCCTAATAAAAGAGATAATACTTGTCTCAGCAAGTTCTATTCTTCCTCAGTCTAATGGGACTCACACCATCAACAACCTATGTAACCCCAATTTACAATGTTGAGAATTAGACCACTTCAACTTTGGTTGGCAAGCCATTACAAACTCAGTGTGGACAGCATACACATGAGATTCTACTGCCTAAAGAGATACTCATGCCTTTTACTGGTGGACAAAAAGAAGAAAATGTCATTCAAACCATCCCGCTCTATCTGCTACGTTAACCTCAGACACTTCCAGCCTTGGCTGGGGAGCATGATGCCAGGGATTAATAGCCATTGGAACTTCCGGGAACAGAAGCTTCATGTAAATTTTTTGGAACTGAGACTAGTGAGATGGGCCGTTGAGGTTTTTCTTCTCCTAAAATACTGAGTAGAGCAGGTGCTGACACCAATGTTTTATTTGAACAAACAGAGGATATCCACTCAAGCCAATTATATAAGAAAACCATGAAACTCTGGGAATGTTGCAAACTTCACAAAATCTATCCCATAGCTATTCACCTAGAGAAAAAAGACAACATATTACCAGACCCACTGAGCAGGAATCAGTAAGACCAACATGAGTAGTCTCTGAAATGCATTAGTAGACTGGATTTTCTTCCCATAAGGTCATCCAAAGCTAGACACGTTTGCCATGAAGCACATCACCAAATACCAAAGGTATTTCTCAAGGGCAGGGATGGACAGTACACCCATATCAAATACATTTCTTCTTGAATGGGTAAAAAAGACTTCTTTATGCTTTCCCCCCCAGTTCATCTAAATTCCAGAGTCCTAAAAAAGATTCAACAGGCCCAAATCATAAGTAATATTAATAGCCTGCATATGAACCTAGAAACAACGATTCGCAGATCTACTTCAAATGTCAAAGGGAACTTATGTGACTGTCCTGATCACTCAGAACTCCTCATGCAAAAAAAAAAAAAGGTCACATCCAGCACCCAGACTCACATTTGTTCCATCTCACAGCCTGGCCCTTCAGACCTTGTCTTCAGTAGAGTTGGACTGTTCAAAAGGTGTGCAGCAATACTCCTGAACTCCCGGAGACAATCCACCTATTCCTGTTATTCACGTAAAAAGAGAAGGTTCTCCTCTTGAGCAGATGACAATATTACGCCATCCACAACTGAGTATATATTATACCTAAAATCTCAAGGCTTCTCTGTCTCTTCAGTCAGAGTACAGCTGGCAGCAATTTCTGCCCAGCATACTCCAGTAGAGCAAAAGCCTATTTAGCCACTCTGTGGTCAAAAGGATTTTGAAAGATCACATCAATACTTGACCTTCCATCAGTGAACAGATTCCTATTTGAGATCATATTCTAGTACTCACCCAATTAATAGGGACTCCTTTCAAGCCCATGAGAAAATATTCCATATGTTCTCTGGAATCAATGTTTAATTATTCCTCATCTCACCTTTCTAGGAGAGGGTACTTCTTGCTAAACTTCTATGAGTGGGAATGTGCAGAGGCGACTTGAAGAAGTAATGGAAATTATTCACCAGTAACTGGAGTTCTTTGAGATGGGCTTTGCACATCCACACTCCTCCACCCACTTTCTCTTCTTCCTTAGAAGCCTAGTACATTAACTGATTTTGCGGAGGTAGTGGAAAGAACTTAGGAGGTTGGTGCACTGCACCCATAGTTATACCTTCACTTTCTGAGCACTTGGAGCCTTGTGGGAGGGGAGCTGAGTGCTCCAATGGGCATTGCCTCCTAGAGAATGCCTCTGCAAATTGCAGTGTTAAAAAGCTGATCTGCATTCTAATAACTCCAGAGAAACATAAAATTTAAGCAGACCTTGCAGGTCATATTTTTCTGGATTTATGGACCAATGTAGGTGTCGGTCATATTGACTTATGTTTGGATTTCACTATTGGTGAAAGGCTATAATTAATATTTAATTTCTGGCCCCTCTCACTTCCTTTTGTTTCGTTGTATTTCTTTTTTCATTTTGAGCTATGTTTTCTTTGTCTCTTTTTTTTTTTTTTTTTATTATGTAACAGCTTTATGGTTCCAGTCCCTATTATGGAGTTGATAAAGATGTATATGAACACAGATATCCTACACGGCTGCCATATACTGATTACCTGGTCAGTGGAGCAATAATAGGAGAGTTGAACTGCCTAACTAAGCAAGAAATGGAATATACCGTTACCTGTGAAACTGCTGTTCAGGTCAGTGAATATGGCTTTAAGCTTTATCTGTATCAGAATGTTCTTCTATCTAATAAATCAGACATTTTTACATTGCTATTTATAATAAAATGATTTAGACCAAAATAGCCCATAGCTCCCATTGACTTCCAACTTGGAAAATTTTGGCCCTAACTTTAAGAATTAAAGGCCAAAATGTTCAAACCTGGTTGCTTAAAATTAGTCTCTTAAACAAAAGTGGCCCAATTTTCAGAAGCGCTGAGCCAGTGGTGTTGAAAAGGGATCTCTTGCAGACTTGTTAATTTACACAGGAGAGGTGGTCTCTCCTCCTATGGACCTTGGGGGGGGGTGGGGGTCGGGGGTGGATGGGTGTAGAATTAGGCAATCTCATAGTGTCTAGCCAAGTAATTCCACATAATGGAATTTCTTTTTTTCTATCTCTTTTCTTACAAAACAACTTAGGAAATTAAATTTAATATATTAAGAGAAGGTCAAAATTAAACCATTAAGCATTCAGCATTTTGTACATACAACCTTAACTCTGCTTTATTTCTCAAATAATACAACTTTTTAAAACTTTAGATACATACATGTAGCATCTTGCAGTACTGTGAACCAAGCTGCATATGGCAGAGTAATTGATATGATCATTTAAGTTATGTGTATAATTATTAAACCATTCTTAAATCACTGTACAGATTAAGTATACAACATGAAGTGATAGTGAAAATTGCTGGCATGGATAGGTCAAAGTTAGGGGAAAGTTTCAGAAAGGGCCCTGTGAAATCTTGACCACAGAATGGTTTCTATGGAGGGTACTATAATTTCCATCATGGACATCTAAGGCTTTATCTGGGGTCTTTTGGCATTGTTGATTTTGTGTTCCTTCCTGTCTGAGGTAATCTGCAGTCGTTAACACAGTTTGTGAATACCCCCAAATGGACACCAGGTCAAAGAGTATTGACTTGTACTGGAAGTGGTATCCATTGTAGGCAAAATGAACCCATTTCCTACGTGCAGATACTAGTGGTATATTCAGAGTATGCCTTCTTGAGATGGATTAATGATATGAAGTCCACTTTTGAGATAACTGCTAGGGTAGACTACATTGTTATGTTTCAGAGTAGCAGCCATGTTAGTCTGTATCCGCAAAAAGAAAAGGAGGACTTGTGGCACCTTAGAGACTCTCACATTTATTTGAGTATAAGCTTTCGTGCGCTACTTCATCCAATGAAGTGAGCTGTAGCTCATGAAAGCTTATGCTCAAATAAATGTGTTAGTCTCTAAGGTGCCACAAGTCCTCCTTTTCTTTTTACATTGTTATGATTTCCCGATTCTTATATTGTCTACTGAATGAGTGAAATAAAACAGCACGGTGATATATACTTGCAGTGCCTCCAGACTGTACCATTTTTTGATTGGAAAGGTTATTTCAGATAAAGAGGCAATTTTGGTTGTGATTGCTCAAGTGAAAGATAAGAGCTGCTGAAGCCCATAAAGCTTCTGAGGTAGCCTCATTGTTCTTGATAAGAAAGGAGTGTGCCTTCCTGTATGTTGGTCATTTAGCAATAAGTCTTCCTCTATCAGGCTGACTATAGCCTTGGCAAATTATCAGCCATGGAAAGGGAGTCCAGGTCTCATCTGATGAATGTTGTAGAATTCCTTAGCCAGCCCTTCTAGCCACTAAAGTACAATTGTTCTAGGCACTATACAAACACAAACTGGTGGCTAGTACTTTAAATTTTGCAAAGACATTCAGTTTAAGCTTAACATTAAAAAGTCTTTGAAACCTAAGCGATTGAAAACATTTATGACCTCATCTAGAGCTAACAGCAATAAAAATGGTGTGGTGTCACTTTTTTGCTGAAATTTCTCATCATCATCCAAGTAAACCAGGAACTGTCTTAGAGTTCTTATTTGAAAAGGTTCCTCTCTTTGTTATTATTATGCATTTGTAAGGCATCCATTGCTGTAATGCCCTATATAATAATGAAAAGCATGATTTTCGTTCAAATGGATTGCATTAACATATTATTATACATGATTGTATTAACTTATAATTATGTAAATTTATTATTCATTAGTTTTATAGCACTACTAGTATTCTAGTGCTCTAAAGACAGGTACAGATCACCAGGAACCTGCCTTAAAAAGTGCATAGTTTGAATAATTAGTATGACTAATTAAAAATATAATTTCATTTAAAAAGTGGAGGGGAAGAGATGTGCTGTTGTAGAAATTAATTTTATTACGGTTTTCTTTCAGACGTGTTTTATTTCTATGAACGACTTGTTCGAAGCTTTTGATAAGTTTTTGGAATGCCCATCCTTGGAATATAAAATATGGTTAAAACTTGCTCTTGATATTACTATCAAAACTTTCAAGGAAAACCTTGCTTACCAGGTAAATAATCTACTGTCTGGCTTTGGACTCTGTGAATCTGAAAATCCCCTTGTTCATTCATGTTCTTTGTGGGCCACGGGGAGAATAGGTTTGCCTGCATTGCCCTCAGTATGCTCATAATGATTGCAGGTCTGCATTAAGGTCATTAATATATTAAAATCTCGTTCTTCAGGGCTTCAGCTATTGCCTACAGGGGTCAGGAAGAAATTATATTGCAGAGCAGGGAGTCAGGGTGGGCAGGCTATTTTCCACCTTCTTCTGAAACATCAGAGATTGGCTACAGCTGGAGATGGAAGACCAGATAAGGGTGGACCTGTACTATGAGGTGATACAGAGAATCCTTTTTCTAGATGCCTGGCTGGTGTGTCTCCTTCATATGCTCAGAGTCAAATTGATTGCTAGATTTGGGGCTGCGGCAGAATTTCCCTTAGTCAGATTGGCTGAGAGCTTGAGGCAGGGAGGTACCATTACTCTAGAGCATGTGATTTGGTTCACTGGGAGTAGCTGGGTTCATCCTGCCTAATCAGTTCCCTGCCATTGCACAAGCCTCTGGCATTGATGACAGATTGGTGTCTGTGTTGTTCTCTGCCTGCGGACACAATTTAATCTCCAGCGGACTGAAATATTCTAGTCTAACTAGAAGTCTTTGGGCATACTAGGGGGGCTCTGAGTGAAAATTACTAGCCTCTATTATGTTATTAAATCATCTCATCTGACCTTCTGTAATGGTTCCTTCTGGCATTAAACTCTTTAAAATTATGATTTCCTACTTTTCTGTACTGTTTGTAGAATGAATGGAATAAGCCTGCTCTGTAGTATACTATCCTCTCCTCTATCCGGCCAGAAGGTTGGGGGTTTTTTGGGTGAGTGCACATGCCTGCACAGAAGCCTCAGGGGGTTAAAAAGCCAGTAGATCTTTCCTCCAAAAAAGACACCACCAGATAGATTTGAAAGGGGAGTTACCAAGGCAGGCTATTTCCTGGCTTTTCTGTTTGAAGGGGATTGGACTAAGAGGAGGATTGGACTATGTAGGGATGGAGAACAATGAAGGTTGGGGGGAATCGCCCTAAATTTGGATAGTTCAGGTAGCAATGTGAACTTCTCGAAATTTATCCAGCCATGTTGGGACTATTTTTGCTATGTTGGGAACAGTACACTATCTGCTTGTATTAAAAAAAAAAAAAAAGTGCACGGAGAGGCTAGCTTCCTCTGCATGCTGCTGTGTGTTTTTTTTATAACCCTGGTCCCACTGCATCTGGTAAAGCTAGCACTGATGCCCAGATGGAAATTAGAAGACTAAATACCTTTGAGGTTCTGTGCCTGATCGCCTGCAGCAAGACTGACTAGAATCAAACTTTTTAGCTCTAGGTAAAAGTTATGTGCTCCTTCCAGATCAACTTTGCAAGTTTCAGATGTGGAGTAAAAGAAAAAGTAAAACTTTCAAACTGAAACACAGGAAAATTGTGTCACTGTTGCCAGCTCTTCCTTACGTGGTTTCACTGACACACAAACTGATCAGATAAGATTCTTTTCTCAAAATATATATCTACATAGGTAAAATACATTACATATTTTGATTTTTGTTTTATGGAATATAATTTATTTTGGACAAATCAAATGTTTCAAAAATGTACAGTACAAGGCTTTTTGTTATGTTCTTATTTATGGAAAAAATAATACATCTTACATGGCTTCTAATTGCAGGATTGGTCATACAAGATGTGTACAAAGTTGCCTAATGTTTATGTGATGGATGTACCAACCCACAGCAAATGGGATATTTATGATGGAACCATGGATGATGTTATCCTTGTACATGGAAGTGTACAAGATTGTCAACAACTGCAACCTTATTTTGCACCCTGTATTTTACCTAAAACTTGCCATCAGGTAAGAAGAATTATTGTTACAAAAAGTCTACAATATGGAAAAAAACCATTTGCTTATTGAAGGATGACAACACCCTCAGAAATCTCTCTCCTGTACAAAATAATCAGAGCATCAAAAATAACACGAGTGTTACAAGATGCTTTCAGATTCTTAGAAAATGATGGTAGATACTCCTTCTTTCAAGTAGAGACCATAATGTAAAGCATAGATATTTAATCAGGATCTTAGCTATGGCAATACAAGACATTCAGATTAGCTTTTGTTTGGGTTAGTGCAATCTCTGTTTGGAGACCAACTCTTTTTATATGAGTAATTTCCAAACTAAAATTATATCAAATTAATCTGGCAAATCAAAACACAAAATTGGGGAAACTAATGCCCACGCCACAATGAAAACACTAATGCAACTTTAACTCTAATGCTCCTGCTCCACCATACTTACTTAATAATTGTGATGTCGTATGTAAAATTCCAAACAAACACACTACATTTTGTAACTGTTAAGATAGCTGGCAGGTACAACCAACCCAAACATAAAAACCCCTATGAAATCCAGAGTGATATCAAACACACTATACAGCTAGTGCAGGTCTTCATCGGTCCCATTCAGTATGCATATATAAGGGATATACTAAGGGATATACTATACTATCGCTGAAGTTACCTTTAATTTTGTCTTTTAATTATGGCTTTCAGCATGCTATTTATTCATTAATTAAAGTTTGTCTTTTCACAAGGCTAGAATTTGAAGAATATCAGAACCACCAAGAGTAAAATATTCCAGTTTGTTTGATCACTGATAATTTCAAACTTGTTGCTGCAAATGAAGAAAATTGTTTGGCTTTTCATATATTACTCTTGCATGACTACAGGGGCCAGTAGTTAAAGTAGTTTTGGCTGGGTGCTTGTTTATAAGTGTAATTGATTATGTACGTGAAGATTGTGCTTTTTATAAATTGTTAATCAGCTATGATGTAGTCTGTGATATAATTGGTTGTATTTGAGCACAATGTAAGTGTTGCACTGGGATCCCACTGGATTTTTTTCTTTTTTGAAGTGCTACACTACACAATTATGAATATAAAGATGCATCCATCAAGTTACATTAAAGTTTAATTTAAAAATTCACTTAGAAAATATTTTAAGTTTATAAAACTGTATAATTAATATATTTTATATTTTTATAAAAATATTTTAAACTATACAACATATATATTTTTAAATACTTGCCTTTAAATGCTAATATTTAGATGTCACAAGTATCAATTTTGAAAAATAATTTCTGTTTCTAAAGTGACTACTATACAATGGTCTAGGATTGTTTGTTCGTTCTGATTAATTCTTTCGCTGTGTTTTTAACCATCATAACGTTTAACACCAGTGGTTTATGTTTTCTTCTCATTTGAATATTTAACATTTTTTGTTTTTTAAAATAGATTGTGATATAAAATCTGGTCATGACTACATATAAAATTGCCGCCTTCTTACTTTGAAGATTTTAAAATCTTGTTCTTGTTTTGGGCTTTTTGTCAATTTAATTGTGTGGATCATATTTCTTTGGGATGTGCTCTCAACCTTAACTTCAGTTTGAGGAAGTTTTTGTATGGGATTTTTTTAAAATTGCTGATTGCATACACAGTAGGACACACTGTAGAACCCAAAATCTTTAGAGCGGGGCATGTGAGCCAAAACACTTTGCAGGGCATTGAAATCCAAGGAACACTGTGGCACTGAAGAGCTCTGCATAACACTGGATGCTTGGCTCCCCAGCCAGGAAATCTTTCCAAGTTAGCTTCTCACTACTCCCCAGCCTCCCTTTCTTCCCCACACGCCATGCCTTGATTCCTGCTCCTTCTGGACTTTTAATGTCCACAGGACCTATAGGCAGACCTTAGTGAGTCAACAGGAACTACAACAGCTCCTACAGCCTTTAAAGTCTCCATGAACCTAGGAGGAAGAATTGAGGTATAAAACCTGGAAGAGCTATGAAGTAGGTGGCAGGTGACTCAGGCAAGAAAACTGTACGCCCAGGAGGGCTGCAGGATGCAGTGAAACCAAGAAAAATTTGCAGAATTTAGGAGCTCAGCAGGCATGCTGAGCTAAGGCCATGGAAGAAATCCTGAGGAACTTTAGATACCTGTTGGGTTACATGAAATGTACAAGCTTAACTGTTTAGCTCTGGGTTTGAAGCTGCTGGAGCAATCAGTGTTTAAGAGTTAACTATACTTTTGATGAGTCTGTGTGCATGAGATATTTAAAGGTTTAATGGTTATATTATAATTTATGGTTTAAAATGAGATCTGATACAAAGGGTTCTTTCTGGATAGAAGAAGGAGTGAATTTCAGATGGTTTCAAACATTGATTGGGTCACTAGCAAAAATGCATCAGGTAGTCTGAATCTAGCTCTTTATGCCTCACACATGTGAAGGCCAACATATAATTTGACAAAATGCAGTACAATAAGCGGTATGTACTACAGAAAGGATGAGGACAGCTTGCTGCAAGACAGAAGTGAGGTGCATTGAATTGGTTTTTTAAGGAGATTGTAGTGGTGTGGTTTCCTATGCTAAGTTTTGGTTCTGGCAATATTTTAGGTACAAGGCACTGCTGCAGTAACAAAACTGCTCATTGTACGAACTACTACCAGTATGAAGAGTAGTAGAAGATGCAGTAGTGCGTGTCACTACCATTCATCTGCTCGGAGACAGGGTGAGGAAGAGTGTGTCTCACATTCATGTAATTCTTAAAAAAAATGTGTAGAACTGCATGGTATTCAGCACTTAATTATCTATAATAGTTGTAGCAACATTAGGAATTGGAAGTAGAATATTACTGGTGATATACCAAAACTAACCATTTTCAAGAGGCATCTAGATGGAAAAACTATTAAAATTAAGTAACTAATTATAACTCCCTCTTTCCCCACCTGCTTCAGTCAAACACAAGTTATTGATCTGAACACAGAGGTAACTGAGGGCAGGTTGACGTTACGCTTAAGTCGATCTAACTTATGTCATTCAGGGGTGTGAAAAAGGCTCTTTCTCCCCCCCCAACCCCAAGTGACGCATCTCACCAAGGTGGAATAATTATGCCAACAGGAGAGTGCTCTCACATTGGCATAGCGTGTCTTCACCAAATGCACTACAGTGCAATGTACACTGAGGTACAATGTAGTGTAGACTTACTCTGAGTGAAATTCTATGGCCTGCTTTGAACAGGGGGACAGACTGATGACCTAATGGTCCCTTCTGGCATTAATCTATGCATCTGCCTCCTAGCCACCCTTCCATTTCTGCCATCTATGAAGAGGCATTCTGGCAATTCTTAACTTTTGAGAGAATGACTTTTCAATCTTAATTGTACTCTTTTTAAAATGGTAATGTTCTAGGTTTTTAAAAAGAACCACACAAATTCTACTATGTGCATCTGTAACAAACCCCTCCCTCCATAATGTGTCATCAGCAGGGTTCTGCTCTGGGAAGTAGCTAATAGAACAGGAAGTGTAATACACAAATAGTGGGTTACATGTGTAGGAGTAGCCCCATTTTAGAAAGTCTAACCAAGGACAAAAAAATTGTCAGACAGTGTGGTTAAGTGGTCTAGACTTGTCTGCCATATTAGAGATCTGTGTTCTACTCCCAGCTTGTATAACCTCTCAATGGGGGATGAGCCCTTTTTCATTCTCTTGCTTGTCTCTGTACTGAAGTGACACATCAGAGACCAGTGCACGTTCAGTGTACGATGTTGCGGGTTTTGGCAGGAAGTGAAAAACAAACTATACAAACCACACATGGAAAACATGAAGATGACAATCACAAGGGACTCATGCCCAGGTGTAGGCTAGCCCCTTAGTATAGACTCGTAACTATGTATCCTCCCCTCCCATCTGTTGCCAGCAAGGGACATATGGGGCACACTGCCCTCTATAACACCCCACCCCCCCATTTTACAACAATTGAATTTGGTTAGATTGTTTATATAATATAGCTAATACAATATTTTCTTTTTGCACGTACACCTACCATTGGAAATATTGTGAAAACAGATGGTAGCAGTCGGCATTCACTACACTCAGTTGCTGTAAGTTTAAAACGTACCAAATATAAATCTGTGTAAGTGAGCACCTTCAATTTAACCTTAAAAATACTGTACAAGACAAAAGACAAGAATGTTCATTGTAAGGAGTTTATACTCATTTTTACATTTCTAAAAGCGGTCATCACAAATATTTGAGTGAATGTAGAGGAATAAGACAACATAGTGACCAAGAAAACAAAAAGATTGTTGCCCTCTTTAACGATATGTGTAATAGTCACATTTCTCCATTCCTTCATCCAGGCAAAAGGCTAAGAAAATGGATGTGCTTTGCATCATGCCCTAAGAGTCAGTAAGCTCTAGCTCTGTCAGTAAATATCCAAACTGAGGGTCCTCTAGTAGGAATTCCCCAGCTCCAGACATTCCAGATGCAGAGATATTTTAACCAGTGTCCAAGTTGTCTTCATCTGCCATTGTATATATGGACAGATTAAGAGAAGTAACACTAATTCTGTAGTAAAAAATTTGAATTATACCTGCACCGAACCTTTTAATAGTCCTTTAGTTGAATCTTAAAAGTAATAGGATGGCACATACTTTCTCTGTTATGAACTCCAACATATGGTATTGTGCTTATTTAAACATACTATTTCTTCCCCCCCAAAATAACCTGAGGTTTTTATTTAAAAATAGGAATAAACTATATTTTAATATAAAGTTCAATTATAACCTCAGATAGCTGTCCAAATGCCAAGCCTGCACATTTTCCACTTCTGTCCCTCAGTTTATCATATTTTGATAAGAATAGCACTGCTGTCAACAGCCACAACAAATAAGAAGCTACATATTAAGGCTGTTGGTGAAATCAACCCTTCTCTTCCAATTGTTCCTGATGATCCTAATTGTTCCAAAGTGCCTTTATGATTCTGGTAGTGTCAGTCTCTTACCCATGCAGACCTTCAGGGGGTCCTTACTCTACCCCATTCTTGCAGTGCTTGGCTCATGACAGGAACCTCCTTAAAAAAGGAGGAAAAAGATATTTATGACAGTGAGCCTTACACTCTAACTCTAGTACTTAATAAAGCAGCAGCTGCCAGCAGCACCAACATAACTTATGACAGAAGATGTGCCAGCTTCTGAATGTGATGTAGGTCACAAGAGATACTGGCTAAGAATGTACCCCTACAGCCATCCTGGAGTGTCTTTCAAGATTCATGAGTCCAACATACGCCTATCACAACAGATGGTGTGCCTCACCCCGTTCCCTGGCACATGAATATCAGTGCCATAGCTCGTCATTTAAAGGGCATCAGAATCTCTCATGGTCCTGAAAAAACACTTATTTCTTCAATTTGCTGGGTTCTTCACCTCAGGCTATGACAACTGAATATCATTCCTCATAAGTAAAACTTTGAGACTGAAGAATTGCATGGTTTGATGACCTTCCAAACATGGTTCAAAACACACCTTTTCTCAATTTTTTGGGTGTGGGTGTGGCAGATGATACATGGTTTCATGGAGGCTTGGATGTAGAAATGTGAGGAATTGATCTGTGGTAAGTGTGGGATGGTATTGGTTTTGCAGTCTTTCAACTTGTCGGACTGCACTTTTTTTTGGGGGGTGGGGTGGGGGGGAAGCGGAGGAAGACATCCAAACCACCATATTTTTGTTTCAAAGTATGGAAATGTAATAATTCATATCAATTACATTTCACATGAGTTGAATTTATTTTTAAAAATGTTTCCTCTTCAAACAGGATACGTCTTTGGCAGCTCAAGGACAATCCATTGGTGTGTCAGTCTTATGAAGGGTTAAAGTGCTCCAGCACCATCAGCTACTACACAAGAAATCCAGGAGGAAGTCTTTGAAGGAGACGAGGTTAGAGTCTACTATACCCACATACCCTAATGGAATTTTTTTTTTGTATAATTGATTTCCACTTTTATTGTGAAATCTAGTTTGTTCAGGTTTATCTCCGTTAGTGTTGTTCTACACAAGTTTCATTACAGAACTGAATTTCCCTTAGAATAGAGTAGCAGCATTAGCAGTACAGAGTTTACAAAACAGTATTTGTACTTTTTAGTAAACCTTTCAAAGCTATCAATTAAAATGTTTGTTTCATGTTTGTCTTTACAATACATAAGTAAACTGACAGTGTTATTAAAATTCTTATGAAACAAGTTTGAGCACTGCACCTCATTTGCACAAAGCACTTATTTACAGTCACCCAAACCCATACCATGACTTAGTGGCAGTTAGTAATAAAAAACAATCCTTTTACCATCAAGAAGCCGTTTCTGTGGCAATGGAGGTTACACAGACCCACTGAAAGTCCTTCCCTAGTTGTTACAGGGCACTTTCACTCAATGGGAGAACAATGAAAGCAAAATTTCAAAAGCTACATACTTATGTGACAATAAGAAAAGTTAGTTAAACTTGTATTAACCATTAAACATGTAAATTTGCGTTATGACAAGGCAGAAATGGTAGTTGAATTTGTGTTTCCAGAGGAGACTACCCCTGAGATAAGATGTAGAGGGAACAGAGAAGGGGACCAAACAGAATACTGTGCAGTTGTCCTGGGAAGTTGGAGGGGTCATGAAGAGGAACCTCCCAAGGACAAAATGATGTGACTAGAGAGATAAAAAGAAAAGGAGGACTTGTGGCACCTTCGAGACTAACAAGAGATGAAGTGAACTGTAGCTCACGAAAGCTTATGCTCAAATGTTAGTCTCTAAGGTGCCACAAGTCCTCCTTTTCTTTTTGGAAAAACAGACTAACACAACTGTTACTCTGAAACTAGAGAGATAGTAGAAGGAGAACCAGGGGAGAATAGCATCACTGAGGACAAGATTTCAAAAAGAAGAATATGGTTGGCACTAGTGTGAGAAGCAAATGAAATTTTGGTTGTTTTTTTTAAAGACAGGAGAGACTAAAGAATGCTTGTATCTGAGGGGAGAGTCAGAAGAGAAAAGAGTAAGGGAGGGGGATGTGTGTGAGTGAGAGAGAGGGGATGCGATGAGGTAGGGTCTCTGGGGCAAATAGAGGGGGGGTTACAGGAGAGATGATGAGAAATGTGTCAGAGAAGAGGCCCCTGGTGTAGCCACACTGGGAGCAGCCCAAGGAAAGAAAGTGTAAGCCATTACGACTGGGGCTGTTCGGTCTCAATCAATCCGTTTGCAGAGGCCACAATTCTGTGAGGGCAGAAGAGAGCTGCATGGCTTTGCTTACCCTCCTCTTATACTGGCCCATCATCATACACACTGAAGGATGGGCTGCACTGGTTCTAACTGTGCTGAGACTGCTCTGAACACTTCTGAAGATCCACTAGGGAGGATCTAGAGATACCCCGGTTT
The DNA here is from genome assembly GCF_965152235.1 of Eretmochelys imbricata. Lineage (NCBI taxonomy): Eukaryota > Metazoa > Chordata > Testudines > Cheloniidae > Eretmochelys > Eretmochelys imbricata. The sequence goes on from NC_135577.1 coordinate 20,583,438, forward strand.
TAACCTCTATATTTGAAAGGGCTCCAAGAGATATTCTGACCAGGTAATAAAAGAGGCACTTCCTTCTTTCTATATGTATACCTCAGTGGAGAACAAGGAGAAAAATGGAAAGAAAATGACAGGAAATTTAATATTTGTAATAAAAAAAGCGCAGAATAAATTATGAAGGTAAAAAAAGGTACGCCCTTGCTGCTCTGCACTGACAAGAAGACAATGTTCTAGGGTAGGAATGCAATGGGGTACTTTTCCAGCAATTTCCACCTATAACTACCTCCTACCTTCAGAGAGAGAATCTGAATGATCTGATCTTTAAGACCCTAATTCAGCAAGGTACTTTAGCATGCAATTTAGTTCCACTGAAGCAAGGGCCTAAGGCTTGATCCTGCAACCAAGGCTAAGAACACTTAATTGGACCAGGAAGCTTTCAAATAGTAGTCCCCGACCAGTAATCAGAAATACAGTATGATCCCAGGTATCTATGTGAGCTTAAAACTCCTAGCCCTATAGTTGTTATACAAAATTAATTATACAGCTCATGTCTATACACTGAGTTTTGGAAGGCTGCAGCCTGCCAAGAGGATGGGCTTGTCCTCATTGCTAGAAAACTGAGTTGAAGCTCTGAACATGCATCTGGATTTCAGAAAGAGACAAGTAAGGAAATTTCCTGTTATAGAGTAAATACCTTATACCAGAGAAAGACCACAGTTTGGCTGAGTCATCCTTTAAACAAACTCAACATCACTACTGTCCTTCACAGTGGTGTACACTACCAAGTGTTGAACCTTTGGCACTCTCTCATAAAAGCAGCACTGTTGGACAATACTCCACTGAAACTGAGTGATAGATGAAAGAAAAGTTTGCCGCTAAGAACTAAACTCTCAATACAGGTGATGCAGAAAAAAAATGGAAAAGGGGCATATTTACAAATTTTTACCATAAAAAGTTAAAATCTCAATCAGTACATATAGGATGATTAAGATGGAGCAGATTCAAATATTACAAATGGGCACTGGGATTGTCCAACTATACCTTTAAACCTCACTATCTCCTAACACAAGAGGGAGGGAGGGAGGGAACAAGCAAAATACTTCTGGAAACTTAGCATAATCTGGGTATTATAAATTCAGTTATTTTCTATAACTTCCATTTCATTCCATTCCATGATTCAGCATTTCTGGTGTAGGTAATATACAACAGAAAATTAGAACCATCACCTTTTGAAATTTGAATGCAACATAGAAATGCTTCAAACCTCATCAGATCTTCGTAATCCCTGTAAACACCCCCACCTTACTGCAAAACTCTTCAGCAGGTATCTCCTTGCTTGTTAGGGAACAGGAGGTCACCAGAGGAAACAAGCAAGCAGTGTTACTTCCCCCAAGGACCATGCCTGGAACCCAGACATGTGGAGCCAAAGTTGGTGTTTTTGGTACTGAGAACTGGTTCAGTAACAATCACAAAAAAACAACATAGAACATCCTCCAGATAGCAGATAAAGTTAGCAGTAGTGCATTAAAAATACTCTGAAACCAACATTTGAAATATATTCAGGAGTGCTCACTTGGAAGTAAGACAAAAGTAGGAATATTCCATTTTATAGAAAGGGACACTTTTTTTTATTTATTTATTAAAGTGAGTGGGTTCCTGCATCATTTATGCACCACCAAGTAACACCAGTGGTTCTTTTTTACCCTGAAAATTATTATTTGCCTCCGTTTTCACCAGATGGATCAAGTAATTTCTTGGGGGTTTACCACTTGGAATCTCTCTGGAGATATTCTGGCGTTATATTGTATGAAATGCAAGACAGGAAGAATTAAAAGAAAAACCATTATACATTTGTTTTTTTTATTTCTGTATGCAATGTAATGTTTAGGCACGTTGCTTGGGACACTTTCTAAAATAAATCATTGGCCATTGTTTAGAGTATCCTTTTGGCTTTAAATACTGGTCAGGAAAACAAACAATGTAAAAATAAATGACTAACTTCCTATTACAGAAACAAAAATGGATTTGCATCTAAAAGTGCAAGAGGTGAAGTACTTTAATCCTTTCACCAGACAATGTGGCAATATACAGTATATTGCTTCTGTTTGTTTGAGAAGGCGGTTGGAATTTCATACTGACATAGAAAATTATAAATTACGCAGAATTAGTTTCCATAATCACTATATATATATACAAACCAGCTGTGAAAAAAATGGTTTAGAACTTACAAACGAAAGCCTCACACAGATCAATACAGTGAAAGTAACAATTAACATGCTCAGGTGCCAAATTTTGATTTGTACTTTAAAAATACTATATTTTTAAAATGCACGTACTGTAATTACATTAGCAGCACAGGCATTTCACTTAGTTGATTTGTCTAACAGGATTATGGTGTTTTAAATATGCAGATTGTTCTAAAATGTTCAATTGTATAATGCTTGGTATTAAAGTAAATCTCGGTGAATGGGTTCAAAGGTAGGTGAATCACTTTAAAAAACACAACAAGCCATGTGCACTTCAAATATTTCTAGTGTTTCACCTGTAAGGTATTGTTTCAAGCAAACAAGACTAACAGAACATATGGCTTTACAGTAACATCAATTTGTCACCTAAGTTGTAGTAATAAATACTTAAAATCTCTACCAATAGACTTACATTTTTGATCTGATTTAAACAATACAGAAAACAATTACCAATTAAAAACCTGTTGTAAAATGCTGAACACCAAAAATTCTTATTTAAATCACTTTTGTAAGCTAAAACAACCAAAATAACATTTATAGGGCATTTCAGTTCTACAATTCTTCGCCAACCTGGAAGAAACATGAATTTTATTTTATTTTTACAAGGTGAAAAAATGTATGAAAACTGCTAAATACTTTGGTCACACTAATTGTCAAATAGTTATGTCTCAAATACATTAGATTTGTGTATTCACTTTTTTATAAAACTATTCTTACAGCCATTTTAACTATAGTATCACTATCATCATTACCCGGGTGGCAAGATCTTATTTCACAGGCCACCCATTATTTAGAACAATACAATATAAACATACGCAAAAAGTATTGGTATTTCTCCATGTGCAATATTTTTTTACACTTATGAATTTCTGTACAATGTCTTAAAATCTAGAATATAAATGTTGCTGGTCCTGATCCCTTGCGAAATTAGTGCAGCAGTGACTGGCTTTGACAGGCTCTCGATGAAATCCTTGAGAAACACTAAAACCCCTGGATATCAGTTCGTGTTCTTCAGCCAACAGCAGCAGACATCACATATCATACAGGGCCATTAACAGCTGCCTCTCCTAAAAGGGTTTGTTGATCAGTCCTAAGAAGTCAAAAGGAGGATGGTAAGTGTATAAGAAACCAATGCACTCTTATAATAATCACTACAATCAAGTTTGGGGGTAAAGGCAAGAACATGAACTTCCAAAGACTTGTCAAAATATATTAATTTAGAATTGGGGTCATGGAAAAGAGACAATGCATCCATAACAAAATGTAACACACCCTGCTATGTCCTATTTTCATTTTCTTATTAATCACAGAAGTAGATTGACAGCTCTACTCTAGTTAAGGTTAAGACCAGCTTTCTGTTTAAAGGTTCCTTTTCTAACTGCTCTAAAATCTGCATGGTTACTGGGATTGCCTTGACATTTGGTAAGTCTAGTGGGGCTGTAGGGTTCTGTTAATGATCCAAATTTGGGGCCATCTGATCAAAGGGGTTCCCAAAATAGAACACTCTGAAGAAAACAGCTTTACTTGAAATTGACACATTCTGGCAACCTAGTTTTGCTCATAGATAGAGATCAAGCCAGGGCTTAGATCATTGCATGAGGGTGTTCAATGTTTGAGGGTTACCTCCAAAAGAGTGCATGACACCCACCAACCCTTTGGGGGAAATCAAATTAAAACATGACAAAAAACTTTGTTTCTCTGGTTACGTACATGAGAAGACTTGCACACCTATTCGTATGCCTTGTGTATTATACTGAGCATGTGCAGCGTGAGGCTAACTGTCTGGAAAACGGCCTCTATAACTAATACCTGCGTGGCTCTGGCGATGTGTTATGGTCATAAAATCTGAACATCGACCCAAAACAAAGCAGGTACATTGTTCCAATTTGCCTCTATCACAAGGGAAATTTTATTTTGGGGGGGGGATGTAATCTGAGCACAACAGATCATTCAGGAGGTTCTGAAGTTAGTTTCTGAAAAGAAATCACACAAGCTAATGCTCACCAGGAAGGGAAGTGATTAGGGGGTGGGGAATAGATGGGAACAGGGAGCAAGGAGAAGATAGGTGAGACACTGGGAAAGGAAACATGGGAGTGACAGGAAGACGGGGAGAGGAGAATGGGGCAGCAGCATGTTTGTTCACCTCACTCTCGGGACCCCTCCTTCCCTGGCCCCCTCAAGTGAGCCAGGTTTGGGGGGCTTGCTCTTCTGGAGGTTTGAGCCCTGCCCACCGTGAGCTGGGATTCAGGGTCTCTTCTGGTAATGTCTGAGCCCCTCTGCCTCCATGTGTGTGGCAGAATCTGGAGGCTCCTGCCCACCAATGGGGTTCTCACCCCCATTCCTCTTCCCCCACCCCAATCTGAGCCAGAATCTGAGGAAGTCCTGCCCCCATCTGGCTAGGAAGCTAAGAACAGGCATGCCCTGAGCATGCACCAAGAACATACTGTTGACACGGGGATGAGGAGCTAAGACCAACACATCAGAAATTCTCCAACGGGGGGGTGTAGGTTGGGAACACCCACTGACATGAATGGAGCAGTTCACACATCTCAGAGCTAGTGTTTCAGATTGTATTAATCTCCCATGAATATTCCCTTTCAGTTGAGAACATCTCATTGAGATGAATGGGTCACTTAACAACCCTCTGAGCCTGCAACTCTGAAGTCTGAAACCCACTAAGGACATGTCCACATGTACAGCACTGCGGCAGCACCGTTGTACCAGTGCAGCTGTGCCGCTGCAAGACATCTGGTGAAGAAGCAAAAATAAAATTACCTCCGCGAACGGCCGAAGCTATGTTGTTGGGAGAAGCTCTCCTGCCGACATATTGCACGAGTGCTTATGTCGATGTAATTTAGGTCGCTCAGGGGGGTGGTTTATTCACACCCAAGCAAAGTAAGTTATGCTGACAAACTCTGGAGTAGACAAAACCTAAGGCTAAAGTTCTGGAACACAGGCTACCACTGAGCAACCTTAAATCCCCATTAACAGAGTTTTTGCCATTTAATTACTCCCACTGACTATAATTATATTCAGCACTTTAATGAAGATGACTAATGAAGTACGTACAACTAATCGAAGTTCCATTTGGTCTTCAACAAAATGCAACTGGCTTCAGTCAGTGATGGAAGGCACATAATAATAGTGATATTGTAAGGTACAGGGTCTTCTCACTAAGTATGTTTCTATTTCCTTTAAAGAGTGCCTCTGCTTCCTATTTTGTACTAGGTGTACTAGTGCTTCAGCTTGCCAAATTATTACTTAAGTACATCTCATATCAATTTTTCATATAGAAATAATATTTGCAGAGTCAAAAATACAAAGTAAATAAATGTAATGTTTTTAAAAATTGTCTTGTGTGCTAATCTGACCTAGGAGCTGCTGTTTCAGGAGCATTCTGAATTTCATTCACTCCATTACTGTTAAAGGATAAAGAACAGTTCGGGGGCAAGGAGTGAAGAAAGTGAAAAGCAAAAAAAGCCCTATTATGGCAAGAACAGTTTTAGTGTAAACACTCTCCCTGCTAATTCAGGCAATACAAATGATATGAAACTCATGTGGTTCAAACCAACACCACTTGTTTCTAGGTTAAACAACATGTACTTTAAAAAAAAACAAAAATCCACTCCACTTTCATCCACTGCAATAAACTAATCCACTGAAACCATGTCACGATTTTTTTTTTTAAAGAAAAAAATATACCATTCTGTACTGCACACAAAGAAAAGTTACCTGTAACGCTTGTTCTCTGACTGTGTACAATCATAGAGAAGCCACACTCTTGGGTCTGTGCTCTATATGCACATGACCAGCAGGAGTCCCCTAGCTAAGTCTTTGGCTGTCAATCACTCACTAAAAACACTTTTTAAAAAAATATATACATTAGAAAAGAGACAGACCGCACTAGACAGAAAATTATTAACTTTTCAGGAAAAATCTGGGAGGTAAAATACAAAAACTAGATGGTCAAGAGTCTGTTCTACACAATCACCACAGCTGTAGCAGTGACCTTCACTAATTGTTTGAAATAAATCAACCACTGGGACATTCTGGGGCACTCTGGGACTCCTAGCACAGACCTCTCTATTTTTGATTGGAGGGACCATGACTTATCTAGGAGACTCCCACCAATCATACATGCATGGAGCCCCAAAAGTGGGGATAGGTCTATCTACATATTTATATTGCACTTGTGATGAATCTGATTAAATCTACTGTGACAGCCACCTTTAGAGAGAGAGAGTTTTAAAATACCTTGTCCATTCTAAAATTCGTCATTAGAGGCCAAAAAGGGATTTCAAAACAAACAAAAAACATTTACTCAAATCAGGAACAATGCAAGGAATTGCTAGCTTTGAGAGCCCTCTTCTGGTTTATGCTCGTAATTCTTTATTCACAGGCTAATGCTGTGTGTCTTGGCAAACATCTGACAAGCTTTGCAAAGCTATTTTTAAAATGGTGCCGTATTACAGCATTTCCAGCTTTTACATTTCTTTGATTTCCTGAAATGTGCAAAACTTTTAATCTACTATGAGTGCATGTAAAGGTCAAATAGTTGAGGTGTTTTTTTAAAAAAAACCCACAGTGGAGTGTAAAAGAGAACCCCTAACGTGTTATTTACTCTTCTTATACATAAAATATTTTTAAAAGTAAAGAATCTCAACTCAATAAAAAACATGGTTACCCACCTTTCGTAACTGCTGTTCTTTGAGATGTGTTGCTCATGTCCATTCCATTCATCAGAGATCTTTGCCTTAGCGGTATCGGTAGGGCCGGCTGTGTCGCCCCCTTGAGCGCTGTGCTCATGCACTGGTATATGAGGCGCTGCCAGCCCTATGCCCTCTCGGTTCTTTCTTGCCTACAATCCAACGAGGGGGTGGGGAGTGGTAATGGAATGGACAAGAGCAACACATCTCTAGGAACAGTTACGAAAGGTGGGTAACCATTTTTAGTTCAAGTGCTTGCTCATATCAATTCCATTGTAGGTGACTCACAAGCAGCATCTTTGGAGGTGGGCTCGGAGTTCACAGGCTTGCAGATTGCAGCATAGCTCTGCCAAAGCCAGCATTATCCTGTGCTTCCTGGGTCAAAGCATAATGCGACGCAAGCGTGTGGCCGGACGACCAGGTTGCAGCCCAACAGATTTCTTGGATCGGCACCTGCGCCATGACGGCTGCCGATGACACCTGTGCTCGAGTTGAGTGAGTCATTACATTTGCCGGTGGGGATATCTTTGCCAGCTCGTAGCAGTAACGGATGCAGGCCGTGATGCAGGACAAGATTTTCTGTGCAGACGAAGGGTGACCTATCATCCTATTTGCCACTGCAACGAACAGCTGCAATGACATACAGAACGGCTTTGTTCTGACCATGTAGAAAGCCAGCACCTGCCTGGCATTCAGGGTGTTGACGCCTCCCTTCCTCATCTGATGCATGGAGCTTCGGGCAGAAGACCAGTAAACATATATTCTGACCAGTATGTAACTGGACCACCACCTTGGGCAGGAACTTCGGGAGAGGCTGCAGCTGCACCTTATCCTTGAAGAAAGCCATATAGGGCAGCTCTGAAGTGAGCACCCTGATCTCCAACATCCTACTGGCCAATATTATAGTGATCAAAAAGGAGACCGTCCACAAGAGGAGAAGGAGGGAGCAGGAAGCCAAGGGTTCAAAAGGAGGACCCATGAGTCTGGACAACACTATGTTCAGGTCCCAAGGGGGGGGACCGGCTGCCGGACCTGTGGGTAGAGGCGCTCCAGCCCTTTCAAGGAACGCAGTATCATGGGATTGGTGAAGAGGGACCCACCGTAGACTGGGGGGTGCCGCACCGAGATGGCCGCCAGGTGGACCTTGACAGAGGGAAAGGACAACTCCTGAAATCTCAGACACAACAAGTAATCCAGTACGTCCTACAGTGAGGACCCAAAGACATCTCTCTGCAGCCCAGCACTCAAACCTTTTTCACTTTGCCAGGTAGGTCTCCCTGGTTGAGGGTTTTCTGCTGCCAAGCAACACATGCTGAACACGGGCTGAACATGCTCTTTCATCTGCATTCAGCCATGCCGTCAGATGCAGTGCCAGGTTCGAGTGCAGCAGGTTGCCATGGTTCTGCGACAGCAGATCTGGTCGAAGAGGCAGTGGGAAGGGAGTGGCTGCCGACAGGTCCAACAGCATGCCGAACGAGTGCTGACGGAGCCACAAGGATGACTTTCGCGCCGTCTTCCTTGACCTTCACCAGAACCCTGTGGATTAATGGCAGTGGTGGAAAGGCATACATGAGCGCCCCGTTCACGGAATGAGGAAGGCATCCGAGAGGGAACCCCTGTCCAGACCCTGGAAGAAGCAGAACTGGTGGCACTTCCTGTTTTGCCTGGACATGATAAGGTCCACCTGGGGAATTCCCCACCGTCGGAAAAGTACGCTGACCACCTTCGGATGGAGGGACCACTCGCGGCGAAATGAGAAGGTCCTGCAGAGGTGATCGGCAAAGACATTCCTGGAGCCAGGCAGATGGGTGGTGATCAGATGAATGGCGTGACGCACACAGAAGTCCTATAAGCTGAGGGCCTCCTGACAAAGGGCTGAGGACCTGGCCCCTCCCTGCCTGTTGATATAGTACATCTCTCCAGTATTGTCTGTCAGTACCTGCACAACCTTGCCTTTCAAGTGAGGTAAGAATGCCCTAGCAGGCCAGGCGAACTGCTCTGAGTTCCCTGACATTGATATGGAGGGCCAGGTTGTCCCGCATCCAGTGGCTCTGGATGCTGAGCTCGCTCAGGTGGGCTCCCCAGCCCAGATCTGAGGTGTCAGAGCCCAAAATCAGCCACAGGGATGGGGCCTCGAAGGGAACCTCCTGCAGCACCAACCTGGGGTCCAACTGGACCAACTTCTGTTGGTGAAAGAGGCAAGCTTTCAAGCTACACAGAATTGCTGTACAGGCCTCAGGCTTAAGAGCTCTGTGTAGTTCAAAAGCTTATCTTTCACCAAAGAAAGATGGTCCAGTAAAAGACTACCTTACCCACCTTTTCTTGCAAAAGAATGGAAACACCAACTCATTTTAGCTACAGTATATTGGGTAAAAGGGATTTGAATGAAATACTTCTGAAAAAATACTATTTCCTCTGAACTCCAGACATTAATGGAAAAATACAACTCAAAAGAATGCACATAGAACAGGTACAAACAATAGATTAATGTGTGCAGAAAAGACACTTAACACCAAGAGCTGATAAATGGATTCTGGAACCAGAAATTGTAGATATATAGATTAGTTCCATTAGAAAAACATGCTATAAACAGCTGGTAATAGGCTTGAAAGCAGCCTTTAATAAGGTTACCTCTGTTCTGCACTGCTGCTATCAGGCTGTGGAGTAGCAGGATTTTCTTCTACAGCTTCTGTATTCTCCTCCACCACATATTTACAAGAAACATCTTGCGAGGTAGACAATTTTCCTTCCTCACTAAATAAAAAGCAGGTTACAATTTAACTTCAGTTATGGATGTAGGGAATTTCATGCAATAGTGGGAGACGGAGGGAAGGGTCCAGACTACATGCAAATGGTTTCTGAATTATGATTGAAGCATGGAAATCAAGCACAGGAATCTGGACTCTGTAGACATCCATTAATACATTAGTGTTACGCCCACTTAAACTGGATTGAAAAAAAAAATGCATGAAATACAATGATTACATACAAGTGCAAGGAGGGAATAAAGAATGTACTTGGTGCCTGAAGTGAGAACAATCACAGCCTTTACCGTACATACCGATAGGATTTCAACACTCTGAAGCCAAAAGTATGCAAAAAATAGAAGGAGAAAAGTATAAAAGACTTGAGGTTCCTTTCAAAAATTAGCACTTTGACTAAACTTGTCCATGGGAAAGCACATCAGGAAACCCAGCCTTATATTTCTCTTTTTTTAAAGCCACTTATTTGTATTACACTCTACTCATTCAAAATTCCTAAAGGAAGTCACCTTCTCATTGGGGGCTAAAGTACACCTGGCATATGTTGCATAGCACTAGAACAGGCAGACAGCGGGCGGCAAACGTTTATGTAGTTGGTCAGGGTTTCTCTCCAGCCAGAACTACACATGATACACGTGAGAATTCCCTTACAGTTGTGAAGCCTATAGGGGCCGGGGGGGGGGGGGGGGGAGAGAAGAGGGGGGTTGGTAAATACATATCTGTGTTTAAAAAATTTATATTATATATTTAAAAAATTTCTCCCTTCTCATTTGCACTCCAATGCTACATGTTCTTTTTTTCTAGCTACTTTGTTATGGGTATGTTCATACCCAGAAGATGTCAAGCCTGACTAACCGAATTGCCTTCTACCATGAGATAACTGGCTCTGTGGATGAGGGGAAAGCAGTGGACGTGTTGTTCCTTGACTTTAGCAAAGCTTTTGATATGGTCTCCCACAATATTCTTGTTAAAGCAAGTTAAAGTAGTACAGATTGGATGAATGGACTATAAGGTGGATGGACAGCTGGCTAGATCATCAGGCTCAACGGGTAGTGACCAATGGCTCCATGTCTAGTTGGCAGCCAGTATCAAGCGGAGTGCCCCAAAGGTTGGTCCTGGGGCCAGTTTTGTTCAAGATCTTCATTAACGATCTGGAGGATGGTGTGGATTGCACCCTCAGCAAGTTTGCTGATGACACTAAACTGGGAGGAGTGGTAGATACGCTGGAGGGTAAGGATAGGATACAGAAGGACCTAGACAAATTAGAGGATTGGGCCAAAAAAAAATCTGATGAGGTTCAACAAGGACAAATGCAGAGTCCTGCACTTAGGACAGAAGAATCCCATGCACCGCTATAGACTAGGGACCAAATGGCTAGGCAGCAGTTCTGCAGAAAAGAACCTAGGGGTTACAGTGGACGAAAAGCTGGGTATGAGTCAACAATGTGCCCTTGTTGCCAAGAAGGCCAATGGCATTTGGGGCTGTATAAGTAGGGGCATTGCCAGCAGATGGAGGGACGTGATCGTTCCCCTCTATTCGACATTGGTGAGGCCTCATCTGGAGTACTGTGTCCAGTTTTGGGCCCCGCACAACAAGAAGGATGTGGATAAATTGGAGAGAGTCCAGTGAAGGGCAACAAAAATGATTAGGGGGCTGGAGCACATGACTCATGAGGAGAGGCTGAGGGAACTGGGATTATTTAGTCTGCAGAAGAGAAGAGTGAGGGGGGGGATTTGATAGCTGCTTTCAACTACCTGAAAGGGGATTCCAAAGAGGATGGATCTAGACCGTTCTCAGTGGTACCAGATGACAGAACAAGGAGTAATTGTCTCAAGTTGCAGTGGGGGAGGTTTAGACTGGATGTTAGGAAAAGCTTTTTCACTAGGGGAGTGGTGAAGCAGTTGAATGGTTTACTTAGGGAGGTGGTGGAATCTCCTTCCTTAGAGGTTTTCAAGGTTAGGCTTGACAAAGCCCTGGCTTGGATGATTTAGTTGGGGATTGGTCCTGCTTTGAGCAGCGGTTGGACTAGATGACTCGAGGTCCCTTCCAACCCTGATTTTCTAGGATTCTATGTCAGCCAACCACCCTTCATTGATTTCAAGTGCAAACCTTACACACCTCTCAAACTGTAAACCTGCCACCATATGATGTGAGTCCTTTTTCTCCCTTAAGATTTGTGAGAGACTCTCCTCTCCCAGTTGTCCTATTACTTTGGTTGTTCTTTCAGTGGATCCTCCTGGTCCCATATCTCACTTTACACAGGCATCTGTCCCACTAGGCTCTGTCCTTGGCCCACTTCCTTTCCTCCTGAAGTTCCCATCTACAGACAACCTCACTGACACTTTCAGATCCAGCTATCACCTCTGCGCCAATGATATGGACATCTCTCTACCACTGACCCATCTCCCTCCATTACTATTTGTTTGCATTACGGTAGCACTTAAGAGCTCATTCATCCAAACGGACATCTCTTTTTAGATGTTTTCCCATTAACTTAAATATACTTAATATATTTACTAAATATAATATATATATATTTATTTATATTCTTTATTAATTATTAATTAATTATACTTAATATATTTACTAAATATAATATATATATATTTATATATAATATATTATATTTATTATATATAAATATAAATAAACTTAATATAACCAAAACTAAACTCAGTCTGTTTCCTCCAAAGCCCTCCCCACTCCACCCATTCTCCGTCATACCCGACACCTCTGCTATCCTTCCTGCCATTCTGGTCCATAATATGGATGTCCGCTTTGACTGCACCTTTGTTCAAGGCCTTCACAACATCCAGGCCATGTCAAAATCTTCCTAATACTGACCCCCTAACATAGCTAACCCCTTTTCTATTCATACCACTAAAATCCTTGTCTGGATCTCCTGTCTTGACTACTAGAATCTCCTCCTCTCAGATAGGTTGTGACGTGGCCAGAATTTTCTTCCACTTCTGGGTCTCTCCACTTGCTCTCCTTTTTTCACTGCTTGAAATACAAGCTTCCGGTCTTTACAAACCTTCACAACTTAAGTACCTCTACTGTGTCAGCTTCCATTTACCAGTTACTTCCACAAAGAGCAACACTAAAGAACGCATGAAACATCCTTCCTAACTAGTACATAAAGCTATTACTCAGTTCTCCTTTAAATCCTTCCTCAAGAGCAACTTTTCCCCAAGATGCCTACCAAAAAAACCCAACTGATGACAGATGCCCAAGAGGGACTTCTGATATTTGTTGTGTCTTTGCAAACAAACATGCCTATAACTACTTTCCCCATCTTCTCTCCCAAATGTTTGAGATACCTCCTTTAAAATTCTTTGGGGGCAGGAACTATGTCCACCTCCATGTTTGTACATAATTTAGCACAAAAGGGCCCCAATTCTGAGTACAGCCTCCAGGTGCTACCTCAATTCAAACAGTAAGCAGTAATAATAAATTAGCTGACCTAAAGTAAGCCCTAAATACATTAACTGAAAACCCCTTGTGCAATCTCAAGTTCAGGGAAAAAGAGGGAGACTACTCTGAACACCCAAGTCTCTCTGGGACCCTGTCAGTTTCATTATACCAATTTTCTATCAGCAGCAGCCTAAAGAATTCAAATGAGAGAATATGGTAAGAATTTGTATACAGTGCTTAACTCAGGGAGGAGCAAGCCAGAAGGACTGATGCAAAAATTCTGTATCCTCACTACTTCTGGACATCCCCACATCCCAAAGCAGCAAATGGGGTTTTAGCCATACAAATACTGACTCTAATGGGAGTTCTACTGATCCCACAAAGTTCTGTGCACTACTTTGAAATATTTACAGATTAGGATTACAAGGAATGAAAAGGCACATGATTACAATTGTCACAGAGTGGATTTGATCAAAACTCACCATACAGCATTCTGGAACATTTTCCCTGTATGTGAGATTGCAAGTTACATGTTTTCCTATTCCAAGCTAGTCTCCCGTCTTTACCATTGACCTGATCTCTGTTTTACTAGGCATGCTATTAGTCTAGGGGGCTTTCCTTTCAAATTAAAGGTATTTTGGGACTTTCATCTGAAGCTCAGGTCTAACTATATAGTCCCCTTTAGAGGGTTAGAAGTCAAAGTATCTTTCTACAATTAGTTTGTTTTTTTTTCACTCTTCGAGGGATCTCAGAATTCACAATTCTATACCAAAGTATTGTGAATGGAAGCAGCATAGGCTGGAGGTAAAAGAACCACAACAGTAGAAACTGACTTCACGCAGCATGGATCAAAAAATGGACCATAAAATTCAAAGAGACAGGGATAGACTAGGAGAATAGTTAGATGTGTGATTTACTCAAACAATGGCCAGAAAGAGTCATTGCAATTTTGTTATATATAGAGAAGCATCACGATCATGTAGCAGTGAAGGGATATATGCTCTAAACAGTTCTGCTGCTATTGCACCAGCAATTTTGCATTCAGTTTTAGACACCTCATGATCAGAAATACACTATCAAATCAGAGGAAACTCAGAAGAGCAGCAACAATTATCATAGTACTGGAAGGGATACGGGAGGCTGAGGTGAAGAGGGAAGTCCCCTGAGGTAGGGAATCTAACTAGAAAACTCTACTAAAAGCTATAAAACTATTAAAAACTAATTATAAAGGCAGTGGCAAGGCCAAAAGAGAGCACTTCACATTTAAAGTGGTTGGGGCTTACAATGAAACTGAGAAAACACCTGTGATATAAAGAACTATAGGCAAAAGCAAATTTTGGAATATTTACAGATCAGAGAACACCAAGGAAAGCTCCAGACACTGGACATTCTGATCCAGGCCATATGGCAGTAAGAAGGAACTGGAAAGACAGTTAGTCCAGTCCTCTCCGCTCCACCCTTTAATTCCTTTGGTTGAAAGCACACAAAAGGCAAGGGTGCATGTATTGACAAAAGACACTGCTTGAAAGAATTCACCCACAGTGGAAGACACCTAGGGACCAATACTCGAAGAAGCATCTCACTCACCCAAAAGCCCTGGACACACAAAACCTTCCCTAATCAAAAAAACTCAGCTCTCAATCCAAAAATTGACATCGCAACACAATTCAGTTAATAGTTCAGAAGGTTTTGTTTCAGTTCCAGTGCAGAACAAAACCTAGCTCCATAACCTCTACTCAAATTTACATATGAATGAAAGCTCAGGTAACGGAAAACTGGAGTTAGACTGTTAAGTTTAAAATCTCTGCATGCAGGTGTCTAGAGTCTTGGAAATCATTAGTTCTGTGAAATACTTCCAAATGGACTGAATAAAATGCTCAGTCAACATTTATTAAAAACATTTTTAAAGGAGGAGAAAAAAAATTTGTACACCCTGAGTGAATCAGAGAAATGAACTAGATTTCCTCACCTTTTGAAGACAGCTGTTTCAGTTTTAGCATCTACAGTAAGGCTCAGGGTTTCCTTCATGCTGCCATTCATTACTGTCTCAGTTACCTTGTCTGCATTTTCCACATCATCTTCTCCATCTGAACTGGCCTCCATAGCAACACTTCCTTGGGCTGATACAGTGAAATAAATCAGGATATTGCTAATGATTTTTATAGGTAATGAACAAGTAAAAATCAGTTGAGATGTGTAGGAGGAGAACGTCTATTGTAATCACAATCTTCCTGCAGTTTTGTTTACTTTGCAAATCCCACACGGCAGGTAAAATATGCATGGGCACATATACTTTAAATATGGGCACAAATATGGGCAGAAATATTTTAACAGCTACTGAAGAAAACATACATTTTCCAAATCAGTTAGCAATGTAGATATTTGCAGAAGCTGCAACACTTAGTTAGGGCTTGTCCACACAGGGAAATTTACTGCTATAACTCCTTGTTTGGACACTTATTCTGGAACAAGAGTATTCACATAGGAAGTTATACTGGTATTATCATACTGGTACAGGTCTCCCGGTAAGTTTCCCTATGTAGACAAGCCCATAGTTAGGTCTGAAGATCCCGGGCTTCCAGCACTTGTTATGTTCATTAATTGGGAAGAGGGGTAACCTGCTCATTTTTAATCCACTTTGAGCATGCGCTGGAAAAGCTAGACGACAGGAGGGAGAGACGGACACACAGACTGTTCACTGCTGCTTCCAAAGACTAAAGAGGCTAAAGGCCATCTTAACTAAAGCTGTGCCCAAGTCCCACTGACTAATAAAAAAAGTAAAGTTAATATTAACACTAATAGCTTGCTTTTATACAGTGCTTTTCTTCTGTAGATCTCAAAACTCGTTTCAGAAGAGGTCAGTATCCTTACCCTCAGTTTACAGACGGGGAAACAGAGGTGCTGAGAGGGGAAATGACTTGCTCAAGATCTCCCAGGAAGCTAGTGGTAGAACCAGGAAGTCTAATGCTCTACTCATTTAAGCCACTCTGCTTCTAAGTTATTCTTTTGCACATAATTTGAATAATTTCAGTGCACTTACCCTCTGGCTGTGTTGCAAGTGCAGATATATTTGCACTCAGGGGATCCATTGGTTCTGTGTTTGTTTCCATTTCCACAGGAGAATTACTTCTTAAAGACTCTTTCGAACTTAAATACAAATGAAAGTGAATTACGTTTTGGAAAAAGATTTCTCAACATTAAAATGCAACTTACAACCAGAACTTCTAAAATAACGTTTCTATTTCTGTGAGTACTATCAACTCCAGAATCCCACTGAAATCAACTATGCTACAACTCATCCAAGAAATGTTAAAAGAATTTTAAGGATGCAAAGTCAAGCACTACAAAGTTAGGAAAAGCCAGAATTAAGATTTTCTGGTTTAATATCAAGAGAGAGAGGGAGACACAGAAACAGGATAAAAAGGACAAGTCTAATTTTTTTTTTGTCCCTTGCAGTTTCCTTTTAAATATATTCTCAGCTAGACTGTCCCTTTCATGGAAATGGTATCTGGGTTGCTCAATCTCTATATCCAAATCAAATCAATGCCATCTCTGCCCACGAAGTAGACCACCACCAACCACAGAGGTGGTCTTTATAACATAGATGTTTGTCCACTGGTATCTGGATTAAGGTCTCAAAATTTATACATCCCACAGGACCCCAAACAGACACCACATTTCTGCCACTTCCAATCTTAAATAATTGTAAATGACTTTTTGCCCCGATTCAGCAAAAATATCCCTATTCATGAAAGCATGCATTTAAGTCCCATAAAAGGCAATGGCTCCGTGCTGGATAGCAGTCCACCCACAAGCGGTTAACTGCAGAATTAGGGTCTCATTTTGAAGTGAATTTGAAACAGTTCCTTTACTATTCCAAGGGCACAAGATGCAATTTACACAGTAGGGACTAGGACCCCAAAACTGCAGCAGAAACCTTGAAATTATGCAGCACTGTTCACCTTTACTTCCAAGCAGTCCAGGTCAGACAATATACCTTGTCTTATTTAATTTGATATTAAATTCAATTTATCGTACACTGCCCCCAAATTTTCAATTTTGAAATGTGCTGTAGGTGTTTAATTGCACTGCAGAAGCTACAGGAAAAAATACAGCTATTGACATGTAGGTAAGGAACAGTTTTGGTTTTTGTTACCTATTAAATAGTTGGAAGCTTGTTACAGAGAGGGAATACATCTCTTTCCCATCATCTTTGAGCAGAGGTCATTTTAAGTTTGGGAGGGCAGTTTGAATTACTTGGTCGTCACACCAGTAAATCTTGACAACCACAAAGTAGCTGCCAACTGCACCCTGCCCCCATTTCAGGCATTGCATTGAAGAGCTGTAATGGTGACATTTGAAATGAAATCAGAGTTCATTATAACAACCCAATGGAGAGGAATGGTGCAGTTCACATCTCTTGGACCAGTTGCTTCGGAGCAGCTGCACACTCTGGCAGACATCAATCACTACATCTGTTTAATTGATTTATATTCTGAATATGATCTTCACCACCCATGCAGGCAAGAGACGAAGGCGTGGTCTACACTACGAAGTTAGGTCAACCCAGCTAACCCTGAGCAACACAGTTAAGCTGACCTAACCCCCAGTGTAGCTAACATTCTGTCAATGGAATAAGGCTTCAGTCGACCGAGCTGCGGCCTCTCAGGGAAGTGGATTACCTATGCAGACAGGAGAACCCCTCCAACTGCTGTCAGCAGCGTCTATGCTGAAGTGCTAAAGCAGGGCAGCTGTTGTGCTGCAGCTGTGCTGCTACAGTGTTTAAAGTGTAGACCAGCCCTAAATGAAAGTACATTCTGGAGCACAATAATTGGGCAATTTTTAAAAGATTCACATTTCTGGGGATATTTACGTGGCTACAATCTCATACCTAGGAATCTTACTATTTCTGATGCAAACCAATACACAGCAGAAAAGGGTCAAGCACTTCAAAGTACTATGGGACTGTCTAAGCAAGTCATCATGGGCTTCATGGAGTGGATGGATTTTCAGACATATACAAAACTATTTTCTTTACATCACAAAACAGAGCCATCATACTCTTTCAATTTATTCCATATTCAAAGATGCATTTGTCACTTAGGCCCAATTGGCACTACAGCTACAGTCCACTTATAAAAAAAAGAGTGTGGCTAGGACCTAAACATCCTACCAATCAACCAAATTGATTAGCAAGATATAATTAGATACACCATCTACACCAGAAATGGACTGGATCTGAGTCTCCTGAGTAGATGATAGTTGTAGAGTAGATGACGCCCTTACGTACAATATACCTTTTAACTCCACAAAAAATCCCCAACAACATCGTACAGCAAACGACAAGTAACACTAGTTCTGTTTCAGGCAGAACTCCATAATGGATTATGCAAACACTTCTGCAAAAGACATGCATATGCCCACTAAATGGACTAGTACCGACTGCCATTATCCTTGGCAGCTGGTAGCCTGGGGTAAAGCATAATAAAATTCTCCTACCTTAGAGAAGATGTAAACTCTGAAAAAGAAGCCCAGCCAGTTTCTTTTCCTGGCATAGGTTCTTCTGTGCTCCATACATCAGACCCAACAGAATCCAAATTGGCACCATGTGCAGTTTCCATGGGTACGTCAAAGTTAGCCGACCAGTTTGGTGCTAGAAACATTGACAATTTCAATTATAACGTATTTCGAAATTGATATAATTCACTTCTTAATACATTATGACTCTATACATGCACATATAGCTAACCTGAAACACTGCATACACTAGAGTTAGAAACTGAATGCAATTCACAAACACAAAATTAATTTGGTCTATGAAACTAGAGGAAAATACCACTATAACTCATGGCATTCTGCAATCAATCCAATCTAACAGATGACACATTAAAAATAATTTAACTGAGTTACACTAGGGATGAATATAGTCCAACATTTTATAGAAAAAAAAGTATTAATTTGTTACTGTCAACACCTGTTTCTAAAACTAAGTGTTCTTCTCAGTGTTTAGCTTCTGTTTACTATGTGTGTTTGTTAACTGCAACAAAGAAAATAAGTAATCAGTTCACTAGCAAAGTGCTGCAAAATTTTGTTGCAAAAAACAAATGAGGATTTAGCATTTTATTTTAAAATTCTTCCCACTAGAATTTTAAATTTTGTAGCAAGTTTATTTTGAAAATAGGCCTCTAACTCAGAGTACTCATTCAAGGTGCTTCATCGTCCCATAGGCAAATACTTGTTTTCATTAGCAGTTACGTACAAAAAAGTCAGGCTGAAAAGGAAGCCCTGTGACTAACTACAATTGTAACAGGAAATTCCAATCCAGACAGATAGGGGAGGGTATCCACAAGGATAAAAACTTGTTGGACACACAGATGCCAGGGACACCAATCTGACAAAAGGAAGAGGAAAAAAACAAATTCCTTTTGTTTTGTTTTTATAATTCCTTATAATCAATATAAAAAAATACTAAGCATTCTTCTATACATAGACGTTGCACTAGTTTAATTTAAATCAGTTCTATTAAACCAGTGCAACTCGTATGTGTGGACTGCCAATTTAAGAGAGGTTATATCAGTTTAGCTTGCACCTGTGAATTTACTGATGCGACCCTAACTGTCATAAGCCATGTTTAAACTGGTAAGATTGTCTACAAACAAAATTGCACCAGTTTAACTAAATCAGCATAAAAAAAGTTATGCCTTCAGTAAAACAGGTACAACTGTGTGTTCAGACCAGGCTTAAGAGCCCCTAGAAGTCTAATGCCTTAAAACATTAACAGTCTGTACCTACAGTCCAAGTAACTTCTTGGCTCCTGTGTAAAACTATTAAAAAAGAACCAGCATGGAATAAAAGTTTGTCTGAAACGGGTACAGATTTTCTGTCACTTCCAAAATTTTACTTTCACTAGTTTCAGTAAAGATATCAAATGGTTTAGACTGATGAGTCTCCAAAGCTTTCATCAGCTTTAAACAGATTCAAACAGGTGTGCTTGTTTAAACTACACATCCCTTTTGGGGAAAAAACCCAATTTCTTTTAAAAAAAACCCAAAATCTATTTTATAAACAGAATACTACATTATCATGTGTCTGACTCAGCCAGGCACCTGAAGTGCTCATACTTGACAACACTCGCATCCTGCTATGAGGATTTTACTCAGAAAACCTCTTGGTGCAAAGGTGAGATATTAAACTGCAGGGGCCTCAATAAAGTGGTAAGGAAGACAAAATTGCACTATGAGCTACCACTTAACTGAATGACCGTTACATTTTCCTACACTGATAACTTGCAATCTAATTCCTCCATCAGGTAATCTAAGCAGATCGAGGCAGTAGGATAAAAAACCACCTACGTTCACTTAAGTCCACTTCCATTTTGTCCTCTGCATTGGTATTTGATTCAAACAAGTCTTGTTTTGTTCCATCCTCTTCTTCAGAGTCTGTACTTTCTTCACTGTCCGTACTGCCCGAGCTTCACAAAATATAAAGGGATTGTTTATATTCAATATTTAGAAGGAATTCCCAGGGGTGCATTGGGCTAGTGGAGTTTTCCCGAGGCTAAAACAGAACTGCAAATCAAGTTAGCAGGTAGGAAGTCTGACCATAAACACTGAGGGATCATCAGCTGGAACTACACTGCAGCATTAGCTGTTAAACTTACTCTTCAGCGCTGCCAGAACGGATCAAGATTTTAGGGTGTTTTTTGACTTGACAAAGTTAATTGACCCATCTCTCCCACAGCAACAAGGGAAAGGAAAGATGGCTGCCACTGCCCTCATGCCAAGGGGAAATAGGAAAGGGGAGGGAATATAGCTAGGGGCCAGGTCAAACAGCACCAGGCAATAAAGCAGAGAGAGACTTCATTTGGTCCACATGGGCTGCTGCAAATGCCAGAGGATGGACAGAAGTAGTCCTAAGGAGAGCAGGGCAACAGCTTCCCCACTCTTCCTCCCTTCCAGACTGACATCCAGGTTTTTCCCTCGCTTCTGCACAGACATCAGTGCACTGGTAACCTGGACCTATACATATTCCTAAATGCAGCAGCAACATAATGGTCTAGCACAAATTCCTGGTCACAGGTATTTGCAAGTGGAGGGGGAACAGACAACAGTGTATATGGTGCTACTGTGCAAAGGTCAGAGGAGACATTCCAAAGGGATCCCTGACAGGAAACTCTGGAAATTTGAGTGGAGAGCTGAAGGGTCAGTGAAAGCACTGGGGACAACAGATTATCCTCAACCTGCTCTTTGAAAGAAAAAAGAAAAAAATCTCTATTATTGCAGCACAAGGAGGGGGACCCTGGCACTATACAGCCTGAGTACACTGGCCTCCTGCTGGTGTAGCATGCTAAAGGGAAGGCAGGCTGCTTGGGCTGGACAGCTCGGAGCCTCTGGAAATCATAACCAAGGAGGAGGTTTGGCCCAAGTGGCAGTGGAGGAAAGGAGCAAGAATGGAAGAAAAAAGGAAAGCTGAAGAAGTGCTGAGTAGCAGAGAGGCCTGCTGCCTAAACCTCTTACAGAGGCAAAAGACTGGAGGGGACAGGTACTGGGCTCATCCTCTAATAGGTTATCCCAGAACAGCAGCAACTACTCAATTTGTCTCTGATTTCTCTCTGTTCGACAGGCCTTCCAAGCAGTCAAGAATTTGTACCAACAGACGTACTCAATGAAAACAGTGAGGTTCTTCGGTGGTACAAATTGGATGGAAAACAAACACTGCTCACCTGGATCGTCTCTGAGATTCTGGTGTAAATGCAATGTGTTTTTCTTCCCATATATCTTCTTCATCAGAACCACCATCATCAAACTGCTGTATTCTCTCCTTACAGCATGCCTCAAACAATGCAATATTCCCCTACAGCAGAACACAAAGCAAAAGTATGAACAGGAGTAAAGACCATTCACAAACTGTACACTACTCCACCTTATTTCTATGGTTAAACAATTTTTAATATAGTCTCAGAAAAGAATAAAGGTGCATATAAGGAACCCACACTATATCCCATGAATGAGATATGCACCCAGATTTGGATTAATCAAGCTTTGACTAAGTTTTCTATGAGAGCAGTTCAGGAAACTCTGCCTTTACAGTGGTGCCTGTTTTACAATTTCCTGCTCACTCCCTGGGCATAGCTAAAGAACATTTCGAAGTTTTGGTGACATTTTTCCCCACTGTGAATTCTCTCTCCAGATTTTTTTTGGGGAGTGGTGGGAGGTAGAAGGGACAGGCACATACACTCAAGGAGGGAGGAGGTTAGCACACCAGAGAAACATTTTCTGGGGAAAAGATCTTTACATTTCTGTCCCCTTACTCCTTTTACATTGCTGGTTAAGACCATAATTTGCATTTTGGTGGAAGAGTGAGAAGCTATTACCCACACACTATAAACTACTTAAGCAAACAGCACAGGCCCAGAGAATGATACCCAAGTCTGTTCATGAATCTGAGGGCTTGTCTACTCAGTGCAGCAATCTGCACTAGAGCAGTGTGATTTCTAAGATATACCAACATGTTGCACAGTAACTGTCCCACACAGGGGTAGGTAAACTACGGCCCATGAGCCACATCTGGCCCAACAGACCATTTAATCCGGCCCTCAGCTCCCAGGAAGCAGCTGGTATGACCCCCACTCTGGCTCCTACGTAGTACGCGGAGGCGTGGCCAGGTGGCTCTGCGCGCCACCCCCACAGGTCCCATTGGCCGCAGTTCCTGACCAATGGGAGCTGCAAAGGTTGCACCTGCGGACAGAGGGGGGACATGCTTCCAGGAGCTGCTTGCGGTAAGTACCATCCGGAGCCTGCATCCCCTGAGCCCCCACCACACGCCCCAATCCCCTGCCACAGTCATGATCCCCCTCCGAACTTCTCGATCCCAGCCCAGAGCACCCTCCTGCACCCCCAGCTGGAGCCCTCATACCCCTCCCATACCCCAACCCGGATCCCCCTCCCGCACCCTGAACTCCTCATTTCTAGTCCCACACCAGAGGCTGTACCCCCAGCTGGAGCCCTCACCCTCTCCCGCACCCCCAATTTCGTGAGCATTCATGGCCAGTCATACAATCCCCATACCCCGATATGGCCCTCAGGCCAAAAAGTTTGCCCACCCCAGCTCTAGAAGTTCCCTAGTGTGTACTAACTTAGTACTGTGTCAGTAAATACAACATTACCGTGAGCTAGGGAACTCATAAAGCAGTGGTTCTCAAAGTGTGGGGCATGTCTCGGGGCGGCACAGAGAAATGTTTGGGGAGAAGAGGGGGCGGGAACGGCAGGACCATCCCTCACAGGGGACGAGAAGGGAGTGCCATGCTTCCAGCCCTGCTCCACCCCCAGATCAGCTCTGCCTCCAACCCCATTCAGACCACAGTCCTGCTCCACCTCCAGGCCCAGCTCTGCCCTCACCCACAGCTCCACTCCACACCCTGCTCCGGCCCCAACCCAGCTCTGCCCCCAGACCTGCTCCGCCTCTAGCCCCAGCTCCTCCCCCAGCTCTGCCTTCAGTCCAAGCTCTGCTGCTGAGGAAGCCTTGACTGTGCAATAATGGGGGTGGGGGGCGCAGACAGATTCCTTTGGGGAGGGGGGGCACATCTGAAAAAGTTTGAGCACCACTGTCCTAGAGCATACCAGCATGGGTCTACACAGGCCAGTTAGCAAGTAACGTCGATGTACCCTCCTCTAATATGCTATGCTGTACTGTGCAGACAAGCTCTGAGGTACCTCTACCACAGCAAACAGGCAGCTTTTGACTGCATTTCCTTCAGAGCCGGCTAACAGAAGCACTTGTATCTGGTCATACCTTAAAGTGAAAGTGGCTCTCCTCAGAAGCTGACATAGAAAGCAGTGATCAAGTTTCCCAATGACACAGAGGCTTTACATCATTACAAGAAAGTGGGTGAATGAGCTACTCCTCAAGTATAATACTGAAAAGAATCATTTGACCCACCCTACGTGTTGAAGACAAGTAGAAGTTTTATTATTTGTTTTGCAGTCCACACTCTCAAGCACAGAAGTCATGATAGCAGCAGGAACATATACTCACACTTTCATTCGTATTGAGGGTAAAGTTGATGTCTGACACGCGATCAAAAGACACACTGCAAAAAAAAGTAAAGATTTATGCACTAAAAGCAAAAAAGATGCTGCAATTTACACAACGAAGAAAGAGACATTTTATACTCTGAACTCTTTACTGCGCAAGAATACTAAGATGACCTGAAACTACAAAACTTAAGTAGCAATTTCCCACACAGCAAGAAAATAGTTTTAACTTTTGTGTTTAGGAGAAACATGCCTCCTACTATCATACAGTTAAACAATTTATCAAATCATGGGATGTTTTCCATGCACAAAATCTTACAAGACAGTTAAGCCAATAATATAAAAAATGGCTACCTTTGATCAGATACATGGACAAAATAAATCAAAATAAAATAACTAAACGCATATAATGTGGTCAACGACCACGCATCTCTATTTCTTTTTCTTTTTAAAATAGAAAAATAGTGAATACACAGTTCCAAGGAATGTCTACCAAACTGACAGAATACATTTTAAAAAATGAGTTGTCAACTAAGGCCCTAACTCCATCAAAGAGATCCATGCAGGCAGATTTTACACCTGCCCACTCTCGTCAGGGAGACTATGAAGACATAATGGTCCAACAAGGCAGATTCTTTTGCAAGACTGGACCCTAATAGTAAAGTGTCAAAATTAATTGTAAACTTATTTCCTAAACAAATAAACCTGATGACCCTTTTCTTACTGGACTAGTGAACAGAAAGGAAAACAATTTCACACGTGAAATACTAAGTTCAAAAACTAACATTTATTGTCCCTTTAGGCCTAAAAACTGACCTCTCCACAGTGAGCCCACCTGCAGAGTTTCATCTTAAGGACTGCAAACATTCAGTACTCCTCATGTCTAAAATACCCTTCCTGCAGGTGTGAAATAGGGGGAAAAGTCTGCCAGCCTTTCAGAACAATTCACAGGTATTCTCTCTTTAAGCACGTATATGAGTGAGTTTAAAGTTAGCTGTGCATTTGTTAATCTTCCCCTAAATCCTCACTGCATTAAAGATCTGTTGGAGGAGGGGGTAGAAGAGAAACAGCATTTACTTTCGTTGGATTATGACCTTCAGTGTCAAAGCAGATCAATTTTTAGGCCTAACAATTTTAACAATATTCCTTTTACATAAAGGACTAGAATCACATAATTGATCCACCATGCACATAACTAAAGAATAACCAGCGTTTACAGCTAGAAAGTAGATAAGATTCCAAGCAATACAGTTACTCTCATATATGATTATTTTTATGAGTCTCGTGTGGTTTCTGATGGGCAATATAGGGATCAAATTCATAGTGGTAGCTAGAGGCATAACATCTAGGCAGCGTGTACGCCTCAAGAGATCTGCATTATATTTATATAAGCATTTTGTTAATTATGTGTCATCTTCTTGACAGACTCACCCTAGCAGTATAGTGTGCTAGCTCCTATGACAGGTATATACCAAAAATACTGCTACCCAAGTGTATTTAACTAATTTAAATTGACCTCTTTTCTATAGACTCCCACCTCGTGAAAGTGAATCTTCATCTCTACACTCAGAGGCATCATATATAATTCTCTTCCCTGTTGAGAAGGCAGGAGTCAACCTCAATTAGTTTCCTATACTATTTTGCAAGACAAGCTACAGTAAGGTATCAATCAGTATGACAATACTAATCTGCCTTTAATATTTAACTGGCTGTCTTGGACTCTCTTCAAATTTGTTTTAAAAGGATACTTCGCTTTATTTTGTGCCATGCACACTTAATTCAATTTAATAAAATTTGGGGATTAGATAGAAACTACCACACTTATCACCAGCTCCAATTCACTCCATTTTCCAAGAGGGATTCTCAAAAGCATGGTCCATTTTACTTTATTCTAAGAAATAGGGATCATCCTAAAGATTCTTGGGTTGTGTTTTACCTGGACCAAAACTATTCCCATTTTTAGGTTCTTCACTTACCCTAACTGTAGAAATGTATGTCTGAACTGCTTTGCTCTCGAACAGATAGATTTATGAAGCCTTTCCTTACTGTCCCCTACAGAAAAGAACACTCATGGATGTGTTGCTCCTGCCAACTTTGCCAGGAAAAGTTAATGTATGCTATGCACCATGATGTAGAATATACCCCATGTCTATCTACTATGCCTAAAAATTATCCCACCTATGAATTCTGCCCACACCAGAGCCATGTGCCAATGGTCTTGTGATTTAAGAGAACAGATCCATAGGTTAAGTCTGCTATTAGGAAGTCTATTTATATAGTCACAAGCAATGCGTTCTCTTATATAGCTACCGTGGGATGGGGGAGGAAAGAAATAGTGTTGCTTTGAAAAATTGCTCAGGGGAGCTAATCTGCTCTTCCCGGAGCACTCAGTATAAGAACTGACCACACTGGTACTGATAAACAAGGCCAAATGCAGACAGCTCGGCATCAGTCAAGGCTGCAATTAATCACTGGGACATAGTCAAATGTGAAATGATGCAATAAAGAAGAAAATCCCAAGTTAAAACCAGCATAAAGTCATACTTACTTCCCAATGTCATCTTGATCAGCAAACTTCTCATCGTTGAAGCCAAACTGGTCAATAAAATTGGACGTCATTTGTTGCATCTGATAATCAGAAAAGGCCTGGCAATCCCAGGACCAACGACAGTGATATAAAGATTCTAATAATACTCTGAATACTATTTGCCCATTTTGCTCCAGAAATAAATTTT
This sequence comes from Eretmochelys imbricata, assembly GCF_965152235.1. NCBI lineage: Eukaryota > Metazoa > Chordata > Testudines > Cheloniidae > Eretmochelys > Eretmochelys imbricata. Next base: position 20,610,322 of record NC_135577.1, read on the forward strand.
GTTAATCTAAACACAGGGGATTATAAAAAGTTAATTTGTTTTAAATCTATAAATTATCTCAGACACTGAATACACACTGACCCACATTTGATGGCTTTGATGCCAGCTTGGTAGCAGCTCTAATAGGAAAGTTAATCTTCACTCTACATGTGGTTTTAAATACTACCTTTCCAAATTCATTTCCCAGGACTCTGTGTGACAGGACAGCTTATTAGGTAGAGGAGAAAAGCTGCCTTCAATCTTGTCAACATGAAACTTTTAAACCATATAACTCATGGAAGAGGGGAGAGCAGGGCATTGTTATAAATAGAAAAAAATGTGTGGGTAAGAAGTTATCAATCTCAACTATACGATCTAACAGTATTTCTCGATTACCCCAAAGAAAACACAAGTGGAAACCAAAAGAGTTAATACAGACACACCACACATCTAAATTTAATGTTGCCAACTCTCACAATTTTATCACAAATCTCATGAGATTGGGGGGGGGTTTAAGATTCTTTTTGTTTTTAAATAGTCTCAACAGACCTTAGATTACTGGCTTTAAAACTTGTGAAATTTCCCTTATTTGAAGTAACTATTATTTTCAGTGGGGATGAAGCCAAACTGCGCTCTGCCAAAACAGTCACCATTCTCTACAGACTTTGCATGTTGAAGGGAGACTGCCACTTCACTGTTTTAAATGAAACTGAAACCAGGTTACCCTCAGGGAAGATAGCCACTCTCTAGACTGTATGGTTAATCAGTTAGACAGGATGTGGGAATATGGGAAGCCAGAGATGGCCTGAAAAGGACCAGGTGAGCAAGGTGCTAAGGAGAGAGACTGAGAAGGTAAGGTGTAGAGGAATAGGTGATGGCAGAAGGAAAAACACAGGGTTGGATGGGGGACAGGAAATTATGGAGGAGCTTGGAGGAAGATGAAACAGGGCAGTGATGAGGAAGGAAAGACGGGAGAGGGATACTATGGCAGCTTTCCACACTCCTGGAGTTGGCACTGGATAAGGGGAACCTCCCTCCAAGCAGCCACTGGAGAAACCTGCCTTTTTACATGTTTCAGGTAGAATTTTGACCTGAAACATTCACAAGTGCCAATCAATCCCTCAAGTCTTTTAGAGTAGATAGCACTACACTGGGCACAACATATGGCTGGCCTAGTAATACTAGGCCTTTGTTCTTCCTGCGCTGACTGTCCATATAAAGCATTACTGTGTTTTAGAAAGGCACTAAACACTTCCTCTGTGAAGTACTTTGATAGCTATGGATGAAGAGAACTTATTACTGAATGCATGTGGATGAGAAGACATTCATAAAGGTGTTATGTTAATGATAAATGGAACGATGAAAGAACAACCAAATTAATGGTGAAAAGTTAATCAATTCTATCAGTTTTCACGTGAAATACGTGCAGGTAGCAACTTCTGTTTTATCAAATATATACTTATCCTAGTGGCAGTATCTTTTAAAGCCTAATAGTGGGAAAGAGCACCCCAGAGAAGCATTCTTAGAGATAGTCAGCCAAGAGTCTGCTGATATTTTGACAGGCCAAAAGCAGATACAAGCTTTGCAAAGTGGAAAATGAATAGAATTGCTGATATACTTCTGCTTGTTGCCCTTAAAATAAAGGAATCTGCAGTCAGATTTACAGCACGAGACGCTTCTTTGGGGTTTGTCATGAACTTCCCTAAACAAAGCTCACCAAGCAAGAGGGGGAGTCAATTTTACCTTTAAAAATGCTGCTTAAAAAAAAAGGTAGCAGAGCAAGCCTAACATCTTTATGGTATCATAAATTAAGTTAGAAGTCAGGTGTGAAAAGTTATGAAACATGTCTGAAGATTTACTTTACAAAAAGGAATGGATTTCTCCATCCAAAGAAAGAAAAACATTTTGCCTGCACAGGTTGTGTAAATACAGTTAAAAACAGTTGGCAAGTAATAAAAAAAATCACCTAAGGGATTATAAATATTAATTTCTTATCCAGGGCCCCTAAAGAAAATTTCCAAAAGATCCCTTCTGCCTGAGTCATCATGATCAAATCTACTTTAGGTGTTATCATCTAGGGCAGCCTGAGCTTTTACTTAGGTCTTGGAAGATAAATTTGGAGAGATTTCCATTAAAAGGAAAACACTTTTCATATTCAGTTATGCAGACTTGCATTTATTCCTTACCTGTGCCTATTATCAGCAACTTTCTGGAAATCTCATGATACTGCACAAGCATCAGCACAGCTCCTCTGGTGCTAGCAACTGTAGGAGCATTAGTGTACACTGGTTGGTTGTCAGAATTTTTACCACTATGTCATCTAACTTTGCTCACAGCAGATCCAAACAACACAGTAGTGAAAATGCCAGCAGCTGGTCTACACTATCACTCCCACTCTTACCAGCACTAGACTAGATGGAATCTTAAATTTTGCCCGCAGAGCTCAGTGTTTGGGATTACTTGTGTGTGCATTACAAAGTCTTTCCTGATGTGTGCTTTGCAAATTGGAGAACAAATTTCCAGTTATGAGGCAGCAGACTCTCCCCCTAATATTTAAAGTAAGGAAGGTCTTTCAAAAAAACTTCCCTGAGAGTGAATTAACAAAAGTTCCTTTCAAAATGACAGAGTTTTAAAATTATTTCTGATGATTGAACTGACTAAGGCATTCCACTGATCAGACAGCCAGCCAGAATGAAGACACTTCTAGATTGAAGAGTCTTCAGTAGAGAGAAATCGAACAATAGAATGGAATTTAGTCAGGAAGCTGAAGAATAAAAAAAAGAAAAGGTGGAGGCTGCCTGTTTTGGTCTGGGCCTCAGTCAATCTGGCAAACAAAGTAAACCCACCTAAGAAAGGTTAACAGGTTCCCAGAAGCTCAGAAGAGGAGGTTCCTCACCCTGTGCAGTAACTGACATTCTTCGAGATGCGTGTCTCTGTGGGTGCTCCACTCCAGGCGTTGGTGCGTCCCTGCGCCTTCGCTCGGAGATTTTTACAGTACTCGTACCAGTCGTGCACGTGCAGGATTTGCCCCCCAGCTCTGAGTGGACCTTAATAGTACGCGTGTGCGACCGGTCCCCTCAGTTCCTTCTCTACAACGGAGGCTACCCCAACTCCGAAGTAGAGGGGAGGAGGGTGGATAGTGGAGCACCCACAGGGACACTCATCTCGAAGAACGTCAGTTTCTGCACAGGGTGAATACGCTCCTCTTCTTCGAGAGCTGTCCCTGTGCCTGCTCCACTCTAGGTGACTTAAAAGCAGTGTATCTCAAGGAGGTAGGGACTTCGGATTGGGTAGAAATGCAGTGGATAAAACAGCTCTGCCTAATCGTGTATCCGAGAGGGGGCCCTGAGTAAGGGCACAGCGCTTAACAAAAGTGTGTTCAGAAGACCAAGTGGCTGCTTTACAGATGTCAGTCAGGGGAACTATGTGTAGAAAAGCCATGGAGGTAGCCATCCATCTAGTGGAGTGAGTTCTGATGTCTGCTGGAGGCGTAACTTTCCATATCTGATAACAGAATCGGATACAGTCAGAAATCCATTTTGAAAGTCTCTGGGTGGAAACAGGTGTTCCTCTGGATCACTCCGCGATGGAGACAGAGTCTAGAAGAATTTCTAAAGGGCTTGGGTTCTCTCCAAATAGAAGGACAAAGCCCTGCGTACATCTAGAGCATGCATTGTGGATTCAAACGAGTTCGCATGTGGTTTAGGAAAGAAGGTCGGCAGGTGTATCGGTTCATTCATGTGGAATGGCGAATGGACCTATGGAAGAAATTTGGGGTGTAACTGAAGGGTAACTTTGTCCTTAAAAAATAGGGTATACGGAGGGTCTGCCATGAGAGCTGCTATTTCTCCTGCCTGTCTGGCAGAAGTGATTGCCACTAAGAATGCTGTTTTCATAGAAAGGTGTAAGAAGGAGCAAGTGGCTAGGGGTTCGAATGGTTGAGTTAAGCAAGATAACACTAAGTGAAGGTCCCATGGAGGGGTAGAAGGTCTAACGTCTGGGTATAGGGATTGAAGTCCTTTGAGAAAATGTTTAGTGATCAGATGAACAAACAGAGGTACTGTCAATTTTATCGTGGAAGGTTGTAATAGCAGCTAGGTGGACTTTGATGGAGCTAAAAGAAAGGCCAGATTGTTTGAGGTCCAACAGGTAGTCGAGTATAAGAGGAAGAGGTGCAGACATAGGAGACAGTTGTTTAGTTGAGCACCATTGTGTAAATCGCTTCCATTTCTGGAGATAGGTGGTGCGAGTAGATTGTGTTCTGCTATGTAGGAGCACTCTTTGGACTTCATCAGAGCATGCTAGTTTGTTTTGGGAGAACCATGTAGGAACCAAGCTTTGAGGTGAAGCATGGACAGGTTGGGATGGAGAAATCAGCCATGTTGCTGCAATAGGAGGTTCAGAATGAGAGGCAACGAGATTGGTGGTCGAGCTGACATCCTTGTGAGGAATGGGAACCACGGTTGTCTGGGCCATGCTGGGGCAATCAGGATTACTTTGACATGATCTGTTCGTATTTCTGTCAGAACTCTGTGGAGAATTGGGATGGGGGAAAAAGCATAGAGTAAGTTCCGGTGCCATGGAATCATAAATGCATCTCCCAGGGAGTGTTTGCCCGGTCCTGCTCTGGAGCAAATCTGGGGCATTTCGTGTTTTTCGCAGTTGCAAAGAGGCCTATGGCTGGGTAGCCCCAAATGCGGAATACGTTGGTGGTGATCGTTTCATTTATCTCCCATTCGTAGTCCCAAGGAAAGCATCTGCTTAATTCGTCCGCTGTGGTATTCATAGCCCCAGGAAGGTAGGCGGCTAATATCCGGATATTGTTCGCAAGGCACTAGTTCCAGAGTTTCATAGCTTCTGTGCAAAGCGAATGAGAGCGAACTCGTCCCTGCCTGTTTACATAGAACATGCAGGCGATGTTGTCTGTCATTATCCGTACATGTTGGTTCCGGATTAAAAAGGGGAGGCAGTGACGGCAGGCATTGCTTATAGCTCGAAGTTCCAGGACGTTTATGTGCAGGGAGGTTTTCGATAGGGGCCAACATGTGACCACCCCACCCTGTGAGGGATGCATCGGTAGTCATGATGGATGGAGCTTCCTGGAGAAAGGGGACTCCAGAGCAGAGGTTGGAGGGAACAGTCCACCATAGGAGATAGTCTTTGACTGGGAAAGGTATGGATAGGAGTTTGTTTAGGGTTGGGTCCGTAAAGCGTGGCCAACCAAGCTTGGAAGCACCTCATGAAGAGTCATGCATTTTGGACCACGAAAGTGCATGAGGCCATGTGACCTAGTAGTCGTAGACAGTCTCGAGCGGTAACTTGAGGACTGTTGCAAAGTTTTGTTGCCAGCTGCTTTGTGGTGTTGAAGCGATCGGACGGGAGAGATGCTATTCCCATCCGGGAATTGAGGTGTGCTCTGATGAACTCCAGGTGCTGGGTAGGAATTAATGTGGATTGGTCGTTGTTTATTTGTAGGCCGAAGGATAGGAAACAATCAACTGTGAGTTGTGTGAATCAAAGCGCTTCGTCGAGCGTTGAGTCTTTGAGGAGGCAGTTGTCTAGGTAAGGAAATATTATGACTCCTTGCTTCCTGAGGTGAGCAGTGACTAGAGCCAGGAGCTTGGCAAAAACGGGGTGGGGGGGAGGAGGGGGCGGGCAGTGGATAGGCCGAAGGGTAGTACCCTGTACTGAAAATGTGTCGAGCCGAGGGCGAAACGAAGGAAGCATCTATGGGCTGGATGTACTGTCACATGAAAACAGGCGTCCTGTAAGTTGAGGGCTGAAAATCAATCACCCTGCTCCAGCGCTGGGATTATGGTGGCGAGGTTCACCATTTTGAACTTTTGTTTCTTGATAAAATTGTTGAGCCACCTGAGGTCAAGGATCGGTTGCCATCCCCCGGTTTTCTTTTCTGTTAAGAAATAATGGGAGTAAACCCCCTTCCCTCTGAGCCTTTCGGGCACAAACTCCACTGCTCCCAATAGAAGGAGATGATGTACTTCTTGCATGAGCAGTTGCTCGTGAGACGGGTCCCTGAGGAGGGACGGGAAGGGTGGGTGGAAGGAGGCATGGATAGGAAGGGGATGGAATAGCCAAGTGTGATGACCTCTAAAACCCACTTGTCAGCGGTAATGTTGTGCCATTGATGGAAGAACAGTCGTAGGCGATGTCCAAAAGTAGGGACAGGTGGTGTAAGTGCTGAAGTGGGAACATTGTTTTCTAAACCCTCAACCAAGGCTTCAAATCTGCTTGTTAGTCAGCGGGGGTTGAGACACTGATGCGGAATTGGAGCGGCGATGCTGGTATCTGGCGTTGCTGCTGCTGTTGGCTGTGTGATCTCTGGAAGTGCTGGGCATTTGTGGGGTAGTGTGGACAGTAGTAAGTTTCGTATCTATATTGTTGCCTTCTGGTCATAGGGGTTTGCATTCCTAAGGACCAGAGAGAGTTGCCCTTGAATCCTTCACTGAGCGAAGGACGTCGTTTGTTGTAGAGGCAAAGAGTTTGTCGCCATTGAATGGAAGGTCTTCAACAGTAGTCTGGACCTCTTGAGGAAACGAAGAAGAGAGCCACGAACCTCAGCGCATGACTACTGCCGTAGCGGTGGATCTTGCTGCAGTATTGGCCGCATCAAGGGCCGCTTGAAGAGCAGTATGTGATATGATTTGTCCCTCAGACTAAAGCAGTGAATTGTTGTTTCTTTGCTTCTGGAATGTCCTCAATCAAGTTCAAGAATTTGTTGCAATTTTTGTGATCATATTTTGCCAGAATGGCTGTGTAATTAGCAATTCGAAACTGTAGCGTGGAGGATGTGTATACTTTATGTCCAAGCAGATCTAAATGCTTATTGTCTTTATGGGCTGGGATGGAGCGGGGATACTGGTGCTTGTTCTTTTGGTTGATTGCGTCAACCACCAGTGAATTAGGTGTTGGATGAGTGAAAAGAAATTCAGAGCCCTTGGAAGGGATGAAGTACTTGCGGTCCACTTTTTTGCAGGTAGGTAAGCTTGCAGCAGGAATCTGCCAGATGGCTTTGGCAGGTTCCAGAAGGGCTGGATTGATCGGCAATGCAATCCTGGAAGAAGGTGGCGGCTGCAGGATGTCCGTTAACTCATGCTGCTATTTAAGGAACCTCCTCCAGATTAATTCTTAATTCACTTGCCACTCTTTTGAAAAGGTCTTGAAATTTTGAAAAAAAGTCATCTGAAGTTGACGGGGGAGGAGGAAGCAGGGCTTCGTCAGGCGTAACAACTGGGTCTACTGGGTTAGAGACAGGTCGTGCCTGATTCTGCACTTGTGATGGTGCTGTCTGGTGACTGGCATCAGTGGCAGGTTCATGAGCTTGTGGTGCTGGGCCGGTGTCGGGCCTGGTTGAGGTGGCATAGTGAGTGCGGTCTCGAGGATAGGATGCCCATGGGGCCCAATATTGCCACTGTGGTGGGAAGGGCATAGGCGGTACCATCCACGGGTTTACACACCACGGGGCAGGATCCAGAGAGTAGGACGAGGTGATGTGTCTATGACCTCTACTAATTGGGGTCTGAGGAGGAGAGATTTCATATGGTGAAAAATCCTCCTGGAGACCAGCTTCCTCCTCACTGGAGGAAGGCTGTTCGGACCCTGGCTGAGCATTTGGCGAAAAGTAGGCATTTAGTAAGGGTGACTGCAGAATAGGTGACACAAGCAGGTCACTTGACTGCGTAAATTGGGGTGCTGAAGCTCCTCTGTGTGATGAGGGCTCTGTGAGAGGAATCTGCTGCAACAAAAAGTTCCGCTGCAACGGTGTCTTTAAAGTCATTTGGCTGCCGGCCAGCTCAGCAGGTGTCGGTGCCATAGCCTGCGGGGGGGTCAGGCAGGTCCGCATGTGTTAGCACCACGGTGGAAGTGGTGCCGAAAGGTGCCATCTGAGAGGCAGGCAACTGGAAGCCCGAAGCCTCGGTACTGGAGCTTTGTGCTACCGCTGCAGCCACAGACAGGTTTCGAGCAGCACCAGAGGAGCCCAGCGCATCAAAACTGCTCAGCCAAGGGAGCGCTGGGAGGGAGGTGGTAGATCTGCCAGAAGAAGCCTTCTCCCGCAAAGTTCGCCTTCTGTCACCTGCAAAGTGATGTTTTTTTTTGAAGTTTTCTTCATCTTCTTAGAGGCGGAGGGGCTGTGGTGTGGAGCAGAGCCGGAATCAGCGCCTGGGTCTGAAGCTGACCCTAAGGATTTTTGCAGTAGGAGCAGCTTTAGCCTCAACTCCCTGTCCTTTCGTGCCCTAGACTTAAGTTTGCTGCAATGGGCACATTTTGGGGGGATGTGGGACCCCCCCAAACATTTTATGCATTTTGAATGGCCATCAGACAGAGGGATGGCATCCTTACAATTAGAGCAGCGCTTAAAGCCTGGGGAGCCAGACATGTCAGAAGCGGCTGGCCTGACAGGAACTAAGAGAATGTTTCTTTTTAAAAAAACCACACTACTGGTAACACTAATAACTAACACTATTGGTAAACTATCTAAAAGGGTAAGAGTAACAAGGGAGAAAAAGTTTTCTAACGAGTCTGCTGAGCTCCGTCTCAGGCTGGGGACGGTAGAGAAGGAAGGAACTGAAGGGACCGGTCGCGCACGTGTACTATTAAGGTACTCAGAGCTGAGCGGTAAGCTCTGCACATGTGCGACCAGTACGAATACTGCTGTAAAAATCTCTGAGCGAAGGCACAGGGACGCACCAACACCTAGAGTGGAGCACCTACAGGGACAGCTCTCGAAGAAGAGTGGAAGGAAAAGACTACCAGGGTGCTAGACATTACAGTGCCTCCACTTATTCTGGAAAACTGATCTACTCTACCTTACAATGGTGTGTCCAGTCTACTGTCTTTCACGTCATACTCAGTTTTCTACAGAAGAGACAGTATCAAGGTACACACTTCCCTATTCTAGGCTTAAAAAGGACAAGCCTCGTGACAAACTCTGCTAAGACACTGAAAAGATTGTGTCACATCCTATTTGGGGTAATGTGTAACAGCAGTGGTCCATCTGCATCTCTGTTGGATTAACTACCTAAACACATGCAGTTGCTGTGACAGTCTAGGCAGAGCTCACACTGGAGTACACAGTCAGAAGATGGTGCTTGAAGACTATAAAGGGTTTCCTAAAAGATTCCACATTCCTACAGAAGCTGCTACCTTGCTGAAGACACTGACCCCATCAAATCTAGATTGGTGCAATTAAAATTCAAATCACTGAAATATCAGACACGAAAAAGTTAACTATAGTTTCTATAATTAACAAAAGTCTAAACCAAGCTTTTGGAACAACTGTACTTTATATAAATGATAAAGGTATATAAACTTTAAGTACTACAGACTATAGTGCTTGGGTTGAGGCAGTTACAAACATCTAATGGTACAAGCAGCAATTTAAAAAATTTGTTTTGTAACTTGAATCTACAGAACCTTTAGGATTGGAGATTTAAATCAATGTACACTGTATTCAGATTTTGACAGCTTTTACTTTCCTCCAGGGCCAACAGAGGAATAAAGACGACTTACATTGCAAATGGAATAATGCTAGTACAGAATAGCTGTCACCCTTCACCCATCAAAAATGGCAAGTACCAGAAATGCTTCTAAAAACTATTTTCTAAATGAAAGTGCTGACCAAGCAGACCCCTGTACAGTTAGTTGGTGCTCTCAAAAACAACACTCATGTGGCATCACCATATTAAATCCTGTAACACTGTCAATTACACTATAAATACGTATACAAATTTAAACTGCACACTGCCTAGATTTTTTATACACTTTCCAGTTTCACCACTGAATTCTCCAAATTGTGTTTTGCATCAAATGCAACCACCCATCTCCAAAGACAAAAATCCTCTCAGGAAAGCTACTTTTACAAAGAAGGCATACCTGTGCACAACACTGTTAAATGAATTTTACTCACTTGCTGCAAAGAAGAATCCTGTGAAAAACCAGTTTCTTTAAAATCAATTTCGTCATCGCTGGACGAATGAATGTGGCAGGTAGTAACCTAGACAAAAAAAGTTTAGACACCTATTTAATTAAACAAAAGGCTTTGTGTAAATTAGAATTATTATGCAAGGTCATTAATTTCATCACAAAAAGATGAACTAGAAGATTTTTATCCCAGCAAACACACTATTTCAACTGTAAGTGCATATATTTCAGCCACTAAAATATCTCCCTATCACCAGCCATTACATTAGTGGTTGACACCTTTGGGGAATAATTCCATCTTCAACATCTAGCAAAACTAACCCTAGAGTTACTTCAGTGAATGCTACTTAACAGGTCCAAACTGGCCAAACAGGACAACACTGGAGCAAAACTATATCTTACCATTTAGATACAATATGAAATTATTCCGATTAATTAGGAAGTTCTGCCATGAAGGTGTGCTTATTAACAATTCTACCAATTGGGTGCAGTAATCATCCACTGTGAATCAAAACACCTTTTACCCAGTTACAGCACTAAACAGTTGAAGAAGAACACTGTTTTTGAGGGTGGAAGCTGAATTTGCTTTCCACTGAAGCATTGGCCATTGCTGGAGTCAACCAGTGACTTGACTTCCCAGTGTCCAATATAGCAATTGTTATGTGCCCGTAAATCTGGAGATGATTTAACAAGGGGAAAAACAGATTAAAAAACCCAAAATAAAAAACCCCACATTTTTACAGTTACACATCAGGGTCTTGAGTCTCAAAAGTGCTGAATGCCCACAACTCCTAATTAATTCTCAGCACCTAGTAACTTTACTAAGATCAGGCTTATAAATGCTTTCTATAAAAACTAAAACACTGTACAGAACAGTTGTTTTCAACCTGTGGTCTGCGGACCCTTGGCAGTCCACAGACTGTGTCTAAGGGGCAGAGCCAAAACTAGGCATTTTAGTGCCTGGGGTGAGCAAGCACATTTGCGCCCCCTGCAGTTTTTCATCATTTTTCCACCCCTGTGATTTTGCACAATGGGTGGCTACCCCGCTCTGGTTAAGGCCCTGCTAAGGGGTCAGAGAAAGGTGACTATGAAAATAAAGTTTCAGATCCAAGAAAAAGTATTCCATTTATCTGATCAAAGGTATGTGAATACCCCCACCTACAGGTCCAAACCCAGAAGTGTTGTCATTACTGTAGAAACCCACAGTTTAGCGCCCTGTGTCACACTGTCAAACGCTGTGCCGAGAACATGTAATGTTTATAGTTGAATTTTGTTCAATCAGTTTTCAGTCTGATTTTTACGGCAGGAGCCAACAGACCACAGGTTGAATTTCCAAAGGGGTCTGGCACCTTCATTCAAAATTTTTTAGGGGTCAGCAAATGAAAAAAGGTTGAAAACCACTGGCATAGAGGAAAGTGACCAATTCTTTTATTTGTTATTTTGAAACAAATTATCCACTTTCTAAAATAAATATGACAGCCTATACAACGAATACCTTTAACATTCAATTCATGCATAGCAAAAAATCAGTTTCACCCCCTAAAAACTATCCATAATCTGAGATCAAAGGAAGAATTCTAGAAGTGTAAAAGTAAAACAGCAAGATTTTTCTATTCAATGTTTTTGAATTCAGGGCACCGCAGGGGAATGAAATACTACTTATTTTAAACAACTTACTTAAGTAACCAAATGAATCCTTGGAACAATTCAACAGTAAACTGAAAATTACTTATAAATTATAGTGTGGATTGTGCATACAGTATATTTTTCACTTGAAAAATAGTTTTAAGCCTCAATTAGACATTATAATACGGAACGGAGTAAATCATGTCATCTGATCTTGCTTTCTAGTCTACCAAAACCGTATGTTCAGGATTAAAACACAATCCCAATCACTTTTGTTTCAACTTCAAGTTTCTTAAATTCGAACCAGTAAATCTGTAAACAGGTAACTAAAACATAGAAATAAAGTCAAACCAAAGTAAACACTTAAATCCTCAAGTCAAAATTCCAGCTAACCGAATGAGCTTGAAACCAATTTTAGGCATACCTGCAAGAAACAAACACTTCAGGATTCTTATCAAGCTCTTCATTTAACACAGACAATAGGCTCAAGTAAGTACTATATTAAAAGACCAGTATCTGAACTCTTTCTCTAGCAGTTATCAAAGACAATAGCAAAACAGTTTTTACAGTTTAAGAAGAAAAATTAAGAAGTTGTTAGTGTTGTTTACAAGTACCCACTGTGTATTCACTACCGGTTCTAATGTCTGTCTTCTTGAGATTTTTCATGTCTCATGAGTGGAGCAATTTACCATTAGGATACATGAGTTAATCTTTAAATGCATACCTTTTCTCCATAGAAATCTAGTATTAACAACCAATTTATTGAGCTAAAAAAGTCAGTATGTCCTACTAACAATCACTATCATCGTAAGACTAGGTTTGGAAGGATTAGATTTGTTTTTTTTAAATCAGTAAATGTCAGTAAACTGCAATTTCACAACACAAACAAACCGATGAACAAATATTTCTATCCATCAAAATTTATAGATAGGCAAATTGGAGCTGAATTAAAGGACATTTATTTTTAATATTTAGATGTGATGGTGATATTTGTGTTCTAATGGTCAAGTTTCACCATTTTGGAGCTCAGTAGGTGTCATTAAATTCTCTGATCCTGCCTTTGTCCAACCCTTCCATAATTTACCAAAACTGTGAAAATTTAAAGAGAAAATTGGAAAAGAATGCTTAAAACCCATCGTTTTGCACAACTGTGCAAACTGAAATTGATAAAAAAAATTAGAAAAGCTTAAAAATATAGACCTTATCCACTACCCTGGCGGGAAAGGTACACACACTGGAGGGTAGGGATAGGGTCCAGAGTGACCTAGACAAATTGGAGGATTGGGCCAAAAGAAATCTGATGAGGTTCAAACAAGGACAAGTGTAGAGTCCTGCACTTAGGAAGGAAGAATCCCGCACACTGCTATAGGCTGGCGACCGACTGGCTAAGCGGCAGTTCTGCAGAAAAGGACCTGGGGATTACAGCAGATGAGAAGCTGGATGTGAGTCAAAAGTGTGCCCTTGTTGCCAAGAAGGTTAACAGCATATTGGGCTGTATTAGTAGGAGCATTGCCAGCAGATCGAGGGAAGTGATTATTCCCAGCTATTCGGCACTGGTGAGGCCACACCTGGAGTACTGCGTCCAGTTTTGGGCCCCCCACTACAGAAAGGGTGTGGACAAATGGGAGAGAGTCCAGCAGAGGGCAACGAAAATGATTAGGGGACTGGGGCATATGATTTATGAGGAGAGGCTGAGAGAACTGGGCTTATTTAGTCTGCAGAAGAAAAGAGTGAGGGAAGATGTGATAGCCGCCTTCAGCTACCTGAAGGGGGGTTCCAAAGAGGATGGAGCTACGCTGCTCTCAGTGGTAGCAGATGACAGAACAAGGAGCAATGGTTTCAAGTTGCAGCGGGGGAGGTCTAGGTTGGATATTAGGAAAAACTATTTCACTAGGAGGGTGGTGAAGCACTGGAATGGGTTACCTAGGGAGGTGGTGGAATCTCCATCCTTAGAGGTTTTCAAGGCCTGGCTTGACAAAGCCCTGGCTGGGATGATTTAGTTGGGGATTGGTCCTGCTTTGAGCAGGGGGTTGGACTAGATGACCTCTTGAGGTCTCTTCCAACCCTAATCTTCTAGGATTCTACAATACTATGATTCGAAAATTATTTTTTAAAAAATCAAAACTGAACTCTGCCAAGCCTAAATAAGACATGAGTAAATCAGTACAACTACAGAAACTCTAAGTTACTCACTAGCCAATTTCCGACTTTTTTTTAAACCTACATAAAACACAAAAAAAGATCCCTTCATGCTGTATAAGACAGAGGCTGGGTTTGCTTTCCTTAACCATTTAAGATTTTCAAAATAAGAATTGTGTTAAAGGCCCCAAAGTAATAATGTAAGAAAGGCTTTTTATTTTTGATGGAAGGGATACCATAATCATGAAAAACTGGAGATCTTTATGATGATTAGTTATTTCAATGAACATCTAACAGCAAACCTGCTTAAAAGTGCTATTTTAATTACAGTTTATGTCAGATCAGTTAGTGTTCTTGGAGAGATCAGACCCCAATTTGTGAGACTTGCCATTGTCAGACTCAAGGGGATCTACTACAGAAGAGCTAGGAGTCCTGCAATTAATTCAAGTAATTTGAACTGAACATGAGACAGTTCAGCATTAAACTCTGTTGGCATGACTCTGGCTGGAATTTTGTTGGGTATACAGTTTTAAAAGGAATAGGGCATATCTATAGCAAAGAAAGTTAATAATCCAGTAGTCTACCTGGCCTAAAAATTTAGGATGACCTACAGAAAAAAACTTGTAAGAAAACATACTGGAGGCCCAGACAGCACAACACTAGTAATCTATATTTTGGATTATTATTTCTCAGATTAGGTTATTATTAATCGAGGCAGGTTGTTTTACCCCAGGATCAACAAAAAGCTTTTCTCAAACAAAGAAACTTAATTGTTCCACACATTTACCTAAACCATGCAACATTTCTAAATGTCAGGAGGCTATGAAGATTATAACTTGGATCAGAATCACACTGCAGACCCGTGGGTCATTTCCAATAAGGGTTTAGACCCCAAAAATTCATGTTTCTTCCCCAGTAGGATGCACTGTTTTCTTGAATAAATATCCAATGCAGTTCTGACCAGTACCCATTACAGATATCAGAAAACCCCATGAATTTGTTGTTTTGATGCCTTTGTTAGGCAACTCTAGGGTTCTGTATTATTTTTATTTCACACACTGCCTTCTGCTGTGAATCTTGCATTGTTGTACTCTCACCTGAAAATTTTAATAAATTAAGAACAATCTTTATTCATTTTTTGGTCCAAATTCGTGATGTATCATTGCCACTTAGTGAACCCACAAATAAACCAGTGATTCTTGGAGAAATTTTTAAAAACAATTATAATGAGGCCCAAGTAGGCAACCACCTCAGTTTAAAAAAAAAAAAAAAAAAGAAGTTTGTCCTATTTTGAATTGAGGGCCTTGACTGCTATTACACGGACACTCTGACTTTGTAATATTACAAACAGAAAATGCTGCCTCTGTGTAAGACTATTTCTGCACCTCACAATTAGAGGTGTTTAGCCTTTAGAAGGCCAATGTAATCTCTGAGTCACTCCGTGCAAAACAGAATAGTCATGACAGGACTCTAATCAAGACAAAATTGTATTTCTTCATTAAAAGTGAGGTAGGTATTTGTGTGCATCATTCAATGATGCAGGAAGCAGTTTCACTAACTGTACGTAGGTTTGCTTACATACTGTATATGAAAAACCCCAGCTTCAGCAATTTTATAGTCTCAATTTTTCAAGCAGTTTTGGACTTGCAAAGATCCCAAAGTGACATCTTCCTGTTGGGTGGTACTTTAAGAGTGAGGTGCAATACAATATGAGCCCAACTGCAAACACCCTTGCAAAACCAGATTAAATTGCCAATAAGGCAGCCATATTTGCAAAGGAAGCCAGGGAGGTGCCAATTCCACAGTGCAGCTACTTGAGAGGTTTGTTGACATTCTGTCTTAGAAGCATGATGGCCGAAAAGGCTGCAGTGCAACTGTATCCTTGACACATGGGAAAGGAACAGGATGCCCTTATAACAACAGTAACTTTTCAAACTTCATCTTACAAAACCTACTAGATCCACTGTGTTCCTTTTGTTAGTTTCTCCTAAGGAGTTTGTACAGAACGTCTCCCATCGCTCCCTGACATCATCTGGAAGCTCTAGAGTAAAATGGAGGAAAAAAGTTTTAGTACCAATGTCACTCAAGGCAGTTAGTTTTCACTCTCTTCACAGCTCCCAAAGTTAAACTTGCAAAAATCATTGCAGAAAATGTTATGCTACACATACAATTGCAAATTCTCAGGCACTGGTTATGCTAACAAGGTGTGGTTTTCAGGCAGACATTGCCAGTCTATTAGATGACAATCTCAATGGCTCACTGATGCAGTAAACCTGTAACTGTACATGAGTATAAGGAATGTGGGAGTAACCTTGAGCACGTGAGGACTTGGGGAAGATTAACACTGCAAGAAACAACACAAGGGACAGCTGAGACTGAGAAGGCCTATGCTGGAGAGATTATTCTAGAAGTACCTTTGTAAATAAGACATTCTCCAGAAAGAAGATGCTTGACTCTGCGTAGTTTTCATTAGGGCAGGCCACCAATGTTCCCTCTAATTTTTCCCACACATGCAGAATGAATTTTGTTATATGAACCAATATGGAGGTGATATGTAACACATCACCTCCATATTGGTGCACATAACAAAATTCACATGGTGGGGGTGGGGCTGAGGGGTTCGGAGTGTGGGAGGGGGTTCAGGGCTGGGGCAGTGGGTTGGGGTGAAAGGGTGTGAGGGCTCCAGCTGGGGGTGCAGGCTTTGGGATGGGGCTGGAAATGAGGGGCTCAGGGCTGGGGCAGGGTTGGGGTGGCGGGGTATGAGGGCTCTGGGGTGGGGCAGGGGATGAGGGGTTTGGGGTGCAGGCTGCCCTGGGGTTACGGCAGGGAGAGAGGATTCCCCCCAGCTCTCTCGGCAGCAGGTCGGGGGGGGGCCAGGCACCTGTCCCCCGGCCATAGCAGGTCGGGGGGGGCCAGGCTAGGTGGGGGCCAGGCACCTCTCCCCGGCTGTGGCCAGGTTTGGGGAGAGGCACCTGAACCCTGGCCGCAGCAGGTCCGGGCCAGGGCTGGGTTTCCTGAGCACCTGCACAGTGCTGAATAGGCTGCTGCGAGGCCACGTAGCTTACAGGGAATTTAGCAGGCAACCCCCACTCACATTTATTTGAAGCAGCCATGGCACTGCCTCACTAAGTTTGGGGAGAGCAAGTCATATTTAAGAGTATCCTAATTTAATAGGTTACCTGGACTTACACAAAAAGTAAGAAATTGCTTCTTCCCCTTGGACAAACAGCTTTTGGAAAGAAAGCCCCTATTAAAAGCTGCCGTTTAAATTCCTAGCATGATTTAATTCTACAAATCCAACTAACAGAAAAGGTGAAACAAACCTGCGGAAGTTTAATATTACCTTTAATAAGCTGCTGTACTAGTGTGCTGTTTGGCCCCTTATCAGTACTGTGCACAATACAGTTAGCTATCCTTGTTAAATGACCCATATAACCATGCCGCCTTCCTCCTTCAGCCCTGAAAAAGAGAAGTTCAAATGTTCATCTTCCCAAACAGCTGGCTGTTGAAGTATTTTGTAGTTATGGAATGCTAAGCCTATAAATCCAAGGAAGCAACACACAAAGTTATACCAGACAAGCGAGGAAGCAAAGTACTTTAAATACTCGTAAGGAGAATAAGTAGTGTATACTTCAAACCAAAACTTTTTTTTGGCTGCTAAAACACTGAGAGCAACTCCCTCTCTGAACTGTATTTAAAATGCATAAAGCTATCCATAAAGAAAGAAAAGCATGCTTCGTCATCAAGTCAGTCTCCCGCTTCTACATACTTTTGAGGGAAGTTAGTATGCTCAGCATAAGAAAATCAATTTAATATTAGATCGAATCTGCTAACAGGTTTGAAGAACCTACCTCACTTAGGACGTTCAGACACCTTTCCTGAAAACTAACACTTTTCACTTAATACTTCAAAATATTCCAGAAGGGGAGTTTTGAGCCTCTAACAGTGGTAAGACAATTCATTAATTCAGGCTACAATAAAATATTCCTGGATTTTGTAAATTCTGTCTCAGGGCTAGTCTAAAACAAAGTCTAACAAACGTCTACCAGATTATTTGCGACTGTAGTTTGAGAATGGCATTCAGGACATTACTAGAAATTCCTAGGTCTTTGTCCAAAGTGTTCTGCTACCAAGGCTAACATGCCTGACAAGGAACTGGAAATAGCAGCTCCCAGAATGGCACCTTGTAGTGCTGAAGGACAACAGTTTTGACTAGCTAGAGCTGACCTAGCCTTGAGAAACTGAAAGTGAGAGAAACATCTAGATCTGAGCTGCACTGCCAAACACCAGCAGCTGGTTGCAGGACAGGAATATCTGTCCTCAGCCTGGTCAATCTTGAAGTTGAGGTTTAAAAGCAGGATTGGGTTAAGGAACCACTTGCCTGGTTGGGTGGGCGGGCAGGCAGGCATACAGTCTGCTGTTCAAATGAACTTCTCAGTTATAAAAGCAACTAGATGGGCAGCTCAAGAGAAAGAAAACTTAGCATCCATATCTTGCACAAAGAGCTTGTCTACACAGGGACACTAAGGAAAATTAATCCAAATTAACTAAAAGTATTAAAATGGATTAGTTAAAATGCATTAAACCCATGTGGAAACTCATGGAGAATTAAAGTGACCGTAATTCAGTTTTGTTTAAAGAATTAAGGACTGTGCCACAATGCACACTATGGAGGTGTGTGAGAACTGCAAAGTACACCAAAATGTTATGCTCTAATTGCCCCACATGGACACTGCTGGCACAAACTAAAAGATACATAGTTCCCATTAACATAGCCCTGTTTGAAAGACTGCATTAAACTCGTGTGGACACACATTCAGAAATGAAGTGGCCTTAATTCAAAATAGCTTAATGCAGGGATTCTCAAACTATGGGTTGGGACCCCAAAGTGGGTCGCAACCCCATTTTAATATTAGCTTATTAAGAGTTACTTTTATCGAAGTCTCTAATAGTTGCCCTTCCTTGATATCATGAATCAAACCTGATTATAGTGAATATTTCACCTTCCCAACCCACAATAAGAACCAAGACTAGATGTTCTCATAAGTCTTTTAGCTACAATTCAATCCAATTTTAAAACTAATTTGGTCTTGCTTTTAAAGTTAATTGATTAAAGCACCAAGATCCACATGGAGTGTTGTCAGTTACTATATTTAGAGAGGCAAGACAAGCCCATCAATGGAGAAAAACAGCCATCAAGCAGAACCTCCTTGAGCAATTACTTTCTGATGGGGAAGCAAAGGAAAGCCACAGGAGCGGTCATGCAACCCTTCCTAGCAGTACGTTTTGGGTGCCCAGGGCAGCTGGCAGAGAGGTAAATCACTGTGGAGCAGGACGTGGAACCGAGGAAGACTCGGCTGGTGACTCCTAACATGTGCAGGCTCAGCTGCTAGTCCGGGCTAGGCTAGGGAGGAAGGGACTTCCTCTTCCCCTGCACGGCATCCGGGGCAAGGTCAGGCCTACCCCCGCCAACCCCCCCTCAAACTTCTTTCCCAGCTGCAGGGAGCTCTGCAAACTCTGCAGCTCTGCAGGGAGCTCTGCCCTATTTCCCCCTACTTCCTGCACCCATCGCTCCTCAGCTGCAGGGGGAAGGAACTCTATACAGGGAGCTGCTTCCCATCCGCCCTACCCTTGTGCATCCAGACCCCCTCATACCCAGACCCTCCTGCCGAGCCTCACCCCACCACCCCCTGCACTCAGAACCCTCCAGATGAGCCCCACTCCCCCTGCACCTGGACCACCCTGAGCCACCCACACTCAGATCTCCACCCCACTAAGCCCGAACCTGTTGCACCTCAATCCCTCCCCGCCCACTGAGCCCCACTCCCTGAGCATCTGGACATCCCCCCCCCGCCAATGAGCCTCCCACACCAAGAACCCACCGAGCTTCAACCACCATCACCTGGATCCCCTGCAGCATCCCATTACTATTGCACCCAGAACCCCCCCATACGCATCCAGATCCCCTCCGCACCCCGACACCCAACTGAGCATAGAGGGGCAGGGCTCTGGGGTGTTTCTGGGGCAGGCACCGTCCTTGCATTGTGTCAGGACTGGGTGCAGCCTCACCGCTGAGTCCGTGTCTGGGATGGGGTGGAGGGGGAGCTGCACAGTGATTTCCCACCTCTGTGCAGCCAGTGACCTATGCTCCCCAATGCCATGCTGGAGCCTCCACATTTATTTGACAAATAAAATTTGAAGAATTTTGCAGTGTTTTAAAATATCATGCACATAATTTCAATTTTTTTGGAGCAGAATTTTTAATATTTTGGCACAGAATGCCCTCACAAGTAAACATTGTTTGGCTTATTGTTTTACCTCCCCCTTTCTAGCTGGTGCTCTATAAATCCTACATGAGTGATTGTTCCTTCTGTGATGTCTGCTCAGGGTTTAGAAATTGTTTTTTTTTTTTGTTTTTTTTTTGGGGGGGGGGGTTAGTAATTAAAAAGACTGAAGGCCTGAAGTGAGTGACTGCTTTTTTGTTTATTACCATTTCCTCCCTCTCCCTCACTCCTACAGTACACCTGTCAGCCTAAACCATTTATAAAGTTAGCATAACAGATGACTTGTTATCCTTAACTGTCTATATATGAGGCACAGAAATGACCAGCAGTTTCTCTCCCCATTTAAATCATGGTCTATTTTGGCAGTTAGAGGTATTACTTCCTATTGTGGCTTTGGAAGTATTTGGATATCACAGAAATGGGCATGGTATGAAAACCTATGTAATAGCTGGTCTCTTTCATTTTTGTCTATACCAAGAAGAGAGGCAGACTCCACAGGACCAGAGCATTTGACCAGGAATAAAAACAGTGAAAGGAGAAAAAATATGGATTCAACATCAGAAAATGAGAGACTATATTCTATTATAAAGACAAAAAGATTGTAAAAGTTAAAGAACCATGCCAAGAACAGCCTCTCAGTAATTTTGCTTTATAGTACATCCCCTCCCCCAAAACAACTCATGTGAAGTTTAGATTGTAAGCTCTTGAAGGTCCTTGTCCAAAAAGCGTCAGGCATAATTTTTGTGCTATTTAAATATTGTGTAATATTAGTTTGTGACCTGTCAAGTAATGTAAATCTCACATTAGGCTCCCAAATTTTAATAATCCTTAGAAAAAATGTACTAAGGAACAAAAACAAACAAACTTGGATTCTTTAGTTACATTTACTACAGTGTGCAAGAGGAGTTAAAGATGGGTCTGCATATTTCTTACAAATAGGAGTCACTTCCATGCGTTCCAAGTTCTTTACTGTAGTAGGTTACCAGCCACAGCTATCAAGCTGCTATATGAAAGTCAGAGAACTGGCCTGCGTTCTAAACACTGGTTCATCTTTGAGAACGTCTGCACATCTTTTAATGGGAGCTTGAGGTTAGTAGATCTGTAGGGAGTTATTTTCTATACTTCTTCCTCATGAGAGTTCAGTGTCAACAACACTGTCCAACAAAGCACACCAAGATCTTTGCAGAATTACTGTTAAACTGTATCATGCTCTGGTTTTAGATGCGAATTTTTATGGGCTACTCTTCCCATTTAACCTGACTTTTTACAATTTCTGCAGTTACTGTCAATAATTTAAGATCCTTTTCCCACAACACCCAATTCTTGTTTCAATATTGCTCTTTTCATTTCAATTACATGGAAGGTAATAGGAGGTCCACACATGGCCCAACCTGTTTAAAAAACAGACCACAAAGGCCCTTTTGCTAACAGGATCTCCTTGGGTCAGCAGAGTGAGCAGCGATCCCCCCCTCAAGGTTTGTACTAGTCAAGCTATACAGAGAATGAAAAGTTACTTAGCTTGTACAAAGAAAAGGAGTACTTGTGGCACCTTAGAGACTAACCAATTTATTTGAGCATAAGATTTCGTGAGCTACAGCTCACTTCATTGGATGCATCTGATGAAGTGAACTGTAGCTCACGAAAGCTTATGCTCAAATAAATTGGTTAGTCTCTAAGGTGCCACAAGTACTCCTTTTCTTTTTGCAAATACAGACTAACACAGCTGCTACTCTGAAACCTTAGCTTGTACAGTAACTCAGTTCTTCAAAATATGGATCTCTACCTGTATTCCACTGCTGGTATGCATGCGCTCCATGAGTCAAACACTAGAAGATTCTTGCCAGCTGCATCCATTGATCTGTGCTTGTGCCCTTTTCCTTCTCGAGCCATGAACTGAGAACATAAGTGGTGGTACAGACCAACCACTTCTACCACAAATAGCCCTAAGGTTTCACAGAGCGGAAGGAGGGCAGTTGAGGAACACAGATAGGAACCGCACACCTTGAAGAACTCCAATATATATACACAAGGTAGGTAACATTCCTTCAAGTAATGGTCTGTGTGTGTAATTCCTGTGGATGACTAACAAGCTTTACTGATTGAGGAGGAGGGGTGAAGGAGATCTGCTGCACCACCAATCAGAGGACTGCTCGGATGAAGGATGGATCGGATGAAGGAGCTTGCACCAGGATGTAATGTCTTGTAAAGGTGCTAACAGAGCCCCACATAGTCGGTTTACAGGTTTTGAGGAATGTCTTGAAGTGAACCTACTGATGCAGCCTCAGCTTTAGCGGACTGAGTCCTCACACGATGGTGGAGAAAGAGCATCATTAACTCAAAGAAGGACGCAGCCCAAAATCCATTTGGAAAGGGTCAGAGGAGATTACTTCCTCTCCCTTACATTCCACAAAGGATTTAAATAGCATTTTATCCTTTGTAGGTAGAAAGCCAAGGTCCAACAGATGTCCAGAGTGAAGTCTCCTATCCTTCACTGGTGCCATGAGGCTTTGGAAAGAAAATAGATAAGTGAATATTCTGATTTAGATGGAACTCAGATTACCTTGGAGGTGAATTTTTGATGTAAGCTCAGTGAAATGTTGTCTCTGTAGAAGAAAGTGTAAGGCAGATCAGCCATGAGAGCCCCCAGCTTATCTACTCCTCTGGCGGAGGTGATATCAACCAGAAAGGCAACCTTCATCGACAGATGAACATGATGCCAAGGGTTCAAACAGTCTTTGTTAATGCTGACAGGACTAGATTGAGGTCCCAGTCAGGGTAAGTTTTGTTATCAGAGGAAAGGTTCAAACACCAACACTATATTTTAGAAAACATTCTTCACCCCTCTGGTTTTCTCCAGAGGGTGACAGGTGTTGATAGGTGCTAAGTGCATCCACGTGGAGCTAAGAGATACTTCTGAAGTCTTTAAGGAGAAAAGGTAGTTCAAAATGACACAGATGTTGGCATCCTCTGGGGTTATTAGACAAAGTTGGTGCCAAGCAGAAAAACCCCTTCCCACTTTGCTGTGTAGCACTTTTATGGAATCCTTCCTACTATTGTTATGGACAGATTGTACTGCTTCTGAACATGCCTTTTCTAGGTTTGTTGTCCATCCAAATACCAGGCTAATCAGGTGAGGGATGCTGAAGTAGGATGTCTGATCTTGCCTCTGTCCTTGGTCAACAGGTCTGGGAAGAGTTGAATATGGATACATGGGTATCCTGATATCTGATGAATGCTGGGAAACCAGAATTGCCTGGGCCATCTGGGAGCAAATCAACATCACTGATATTCCCTGTTGCTTCATATTCCTCAAAACCTGAGGTAAAAGTGGAACATGTGGAAAGGTCTGTCAGTTGTCCTCCTCAGTTGGTCTTTAAATTGCCTGTAGTCAAGTGGTAACGATGTGGTCACAGGAACCACCTCGCCTGCACTTGAAAATTCCAACCCCATTTGAGCTGGTGGTTCCTCCTCTTCCCTCCATTAGTTCTTGAGATTAAGGAACGTCTCTGCAAAGGGAGGGCTGTCTGGATTCCCTGTGGTACTGTTAGAATTCAGGATGTCATGTGTATGGATCCCAGTAAGGCCAATGTGAGGAGACAAACGGGAATTGGGATGGTCTCCATGGAGTAGGGTACCATTGGTTCTGAGGTGCACAATCTCTTATGAGATCTGGACTATGTCCAAGAGACTCTGGATACACTTTCTGGAATGACCCCTTGTCTCAGTGATGACACTGTCCCCCTAACATTCAACTCATCAGATGAGGCAGCAGATTCAAAATCCATGGGCGGTGCTGTTGATCCTGGGATTCTTACACCCCATCTCGTAGATGGTATTAGTGAGCGACACTCCCTTTCCTGCATGCCCTGGACCAGTAGTGCGGAGATCTCACTGCTCAGGATCCGTTTTGACAGGAACAGGGATTCCAGGTTAGTGAAGATGGCCATGACCTCAGGGCAGCATTTACCTAGCCCTAGACTCAAGGGAGTGGGATGGGCTCCCTTCTTTTTGTGGTACTGAGAGCATCGGTCTCATTGCAGTCTTTGGTACCAATGACTCATTATAACTGTGTGATGGTATTGTCTGTGTAGGAGGTACCCACTTTTGTTTTTCTCTTGCCAATGCCAGGGATGGCCCCGCTCCTACACATAGTGCTGGTTTCAGGGTGCTTTTGCCCAGAGCTGGGAGAATGGTACCACTCTCCTTGTGAGATCTTGACACTCCTGTACCAGTGCATGGCCTCTCACCCAACTTGGAAGTGGCTGAAGAGGCCCTCTTTTTGGATGAAGACCTGGAAGGGGATCTCTCTTGTTTCTTGTTAGAGGGCCTCTGTTTGGAGGAATCCTTCACTCTACTCCTATCAAGCCCAGACCTGGAGGTCACAGTGCCAGGAAGGGAACTTCTCAGTACCTCTTTCTGATGTACAAGAGGGTCTGATGGACCAGAGTTGGGCCAAGGTCTCACACCATGATCTGTTCGGAATTTCCAAACCCTATACTTATGGGACCAACAGGCTCAGTCTGGGAAGGATCAACAAATGCTGCACTATGAGGGGATGGGGGTTTCCTCAAGGCCATAGAGGCTCTTAAGGTGGTTGTCACTGAAGGTGGTTGTCACTGACTAGGAAAGCCCAAAGGCAATTCATGAATCCCAAGATCTTGGGCATACTAGTCACCCTGTATGGGAGGACGGGTCTGGATAAAGGGAGACCCCCAACGCACTAACTACTAAAACTATAGAAGCTATCTGAAATGTATTTAAAAGCTTTTTACAGGTAATTACAGTTAGACTCAGAAGAAGCTAGCTAGCACTGCAGACACCAAAGAGGTTCCATTTCAGATGGTAGGCAGCAGAAAGGAATTGGAGAGGTGGTTTGTTCCCACTGACTCTTATGCCCTCAGTTTGGAGATTGAGGAGAAGGGCCCAGGTTCAGAGCAATGAACACTACTAGCAAGAGTCTTTCAGTCTCAGGTACACAGAGCACGTGCACACC
The DNA here is from genome assembly GCF_965152235.1 of Eretmochelys imbricata. Classification (NCBI taxonomy): domain Eukaryota; kingdom Metazoa; phylum Chordata; order Testudines; family Cheloniidae; genus Eretmochelys; species Eretmochelys imbricata. Next base: position 20,635,282 of record NC_135577.1, read on the forward strand.
CACAGTGGAACACATATAGGGACCATCACTTGGAGAATATTCCATCAGCTATCTGACAACAGAATCTGACACAAACTCACATGTATTATTTAATTTTGCCTATGCTGAGAGGGCACAACTGCACCATGAACATGTCAGAGATATTTTACACCATATCCAGCATATGTTTTGGGGTTGCTGTATATTCTGAGAGTTGATTTATTGTATTTTTAAATAACTGACAGTCGTGCCTCAATTTCTGAGGCTGGATTTTTAAAATGAAGAGGCACCTAATAAAACAGAGGTCCACAGTGGTCAAGGAAAGAGTGCTAGAATCCTGTTAGCAACAATAGCAGCCAACAGCTGTGGATAGGGCCTTATGCACCTAAAGCTTTTGGCTAATTTCACCCAAAATAAGTCCTTTCAGAATACAATATTATTTTGCTGAGGAGGACAGAGTTAGGCTTCCTCTTTTTAACTTGCTGCAACAGGATAGCTGTCAAACATTAAGTATATAACATGCCCTCCCTCAAACAGCTAAAAAGCATTTAAACTAGGATTCACTTTCCCCTCAAATTTACAGTATGCTGCTAAACTTAAGGATGACTAGAGTCAGTTGCCCAGTTAAGTTATAAGTATGGTCCATACCAGATACCTGGCACAGAACAATAAGTACAGCACCAGTTTAATTTTCAGCCCAGTGACTAGACATCTGAGGACATTATGGCCACACACAAAAAAAAAGAAAAAAAAAACTTCAAAGACATTTCCATGGGAAGAAAAGTGTAAGGAATTGAAATCAGAAAATTAAAGACCAACAGAAGCTGTAATCCAAATGTCAGTGTGCTTCCTTGCCCAAGTTATTTTACCAGCTTAACTTGTATTTTTATTTATGTTCAAAAGATATACACCTCACACCTACTGACAAAAGGAGGAAAGCATGTTCAACATATTCCATGTTTGTTTATGCCTCTTGTAAATTTTGTTTTAAGGTGAGGGGGGAAACACATTACAGTAAAAGCTGTGTTATCCATCACTTTACCAACCGGAAAGCTCTATAAACCAGCATTTCTGATCTTCATTGAAAGTCTGGTTTATAGTCCAGTTGGTGCGAGGCCAGCAGACTCCCTACCTGGCTCCGTGTGGCTCCCTGGAAGCAGCAACATGTCCCTGCTGTTCCTAGGCGGAGGAATGGCCACAAGGGGTTTGGAGTGCGGGAGAGGTTGAAGGGCACAGGCTCTAAGAGAGAGTTTGGGTGCGGGAGGGGGCTCAGGACAGGGGGCTGGCGCACGGGAGGGGGTGCAGGCTGCTGGATCCAGGCAGCGCTCACCTCTGGCAGCTCCCCGCAAGCAGCAACATGTCCCTGCTGCTCTTAGACAGAGGCTCTGCTAGGTAGCTCTGCGCACGGCCTCCGCCCCACCCAGAGCGCTTGCTCCGTAGGTCCCATTGGTCAGAAACTGCAGCCAACTGGAGCTGCGGGGCAGCACCTGCGGATGTAGGCAGTATGTAGAGTCACCTGGCTGCGCCTCCGACTAGGACCGGCCGGGATGTCACCTCTTGCAGGAAGCTACCAGAGGTGAGTGCCACCCGGATCCAGCCTCACAAACACCACTACCCACACCCTAACCCCCAGCTCTGAGCCCCTTCCTGCACCCAAACTCCCTCCCTCTTAGTTAACCAGAATTTTTGACTTACCAACACCCCCCTTTTCCCCAACATGCTGGATAACAAAGCTTCTACTGTAGCAGGCTCAATTCTAAACTGATCATGCACTTGTATGTTACATCAAGTCTAATGTAGCACTTCAATTTCTGGGAAAGGAGTAAAGGCTTTGTTACTCACTGTTTCTTCTCATTCACTTCCCATGCTTCAAGTATTCGTTCCACTAATTGGCACTTAAGAAAAAGCTATTAAGAAAAAGTGTTTGCTTAGTGTTTCTAGAAGTGTTAAGTAGCACATATTAAGATAATTTCAAATAGAAGTAGCAATTAGTTTCAGAAAAAGATTAGATCACAACATGTTTTTTTAAATTCATACAACAATACTCCAAGTGTATTAAGCCTTTTTCACTGTATTAAAGACCAAAATTCTTGAGATCAGCACCCTACAACTCCTATTTAGGCACCTAAATAAGTGTTCAGGTCCCTTTACTTTCAACACAATCTGCTGAGTGCTGAACATTTTTGAAAATCTGTCCCTAAGTGAACTATGAACTATATTCAGAAAAATCTATTTTCATGGATGACAAAATAAATAATCCGGAACATCAAGATTACCCTAATCATACATTTACAAGCCTCCCACCAAACCAGAAAGGATTCTCTTTAGAGCTACTCAAATCCACTCTTAAGTTAAGGGGATTCCTCTTCAGACAGACCTAAGACACCAGCTATCCCACACATCAGTCTCATCCTAGGGATGGATGAGCTACTGCTGCAGCCCTCCCAGCCCCTAGCAGACTGGAGAGCAATCTACCACGCATCAACAAAACTATGCCTTCAGCATGGGTAGTCACTAAATCTTTTTTTTTCTCTCTCTTTTTTTTTTTTTTTTAATTCCATGCCTCTATTTAATAAGCCAACGTTTAACTTCCACTAGAAAGAGAAAGGGCTACAATAGTGAAGAACAAGGCTTACAATGTCAAGATGTACACAAAAGCAAAACTTACATGTTTCAGTAAGAGATTGTCCCCAATGGAGTCCTGATCTGTAATTGTGCCATTTTCTGTGCTCTCAAGGGGACTTGCAAGAATTAATGCAATACAGACTTCTACTTGAGTATGCAAGAAGTTATTCCATGTGTATTTAAAGAACATATCCTGCAAGACAAATTCAAAAGAATTTGATTACACACACAGAGATCTTTTCACTGGACACAACAAACAGCAGTGTAGATCTAGAAAGTCAGACAGTAACTGGCAATCTCTTAAATACTTTAAAATTTTGTACATGTCATAGATAATTTATTGTTTTAGAAAGACAATCAACACACATTTGGCACCTAAATAGCAATTTTACAACCGACAGTTGCCATATAATGTAGATTAGTACTGGTCAATTTATAAATAGGGAAATAGAGGGACAAAAGTTGAGTCAGAAAGACAACTCAGATGTCCATACTTCCAATCCTACCCTTCATTCCCTATAATACTTTAATATTTTTATATTCAAGTACTGGCTACACAAAAAGGCATATAGTGAAAAAATATACATTTAAATGTTAATTTTTCTGTGTCTCTGATTTAGATCAGATTATGTTTCTTATATGGAAACAAGAAAAACGGCATCTGTCACTGGCAACATCCAGAATTATGAGAGAGTTCTTAAAAATACTCAATGACCTGAGATTTTTTTAATAAAATTTTTAATCAAATTATAATGTCAGACAGACATGGCAACTTCCTGCAATATACCTGAAAAACGTTATTTAATAAAAAGTAAGTAACTTGAGTCCAAAGATACTCAGACTTTAAGGCCAGAAGGGATCATCATGATCATCTAGTCTGACCTCCGGCATACTGCAGACCACAGAACCTCACCCACCCGCTCTGGTAATAGACCCCTAACCCCTGGCTGAGTTACTGAAGTCTTCAAATCATGATTTAAAGACTTGAATCCACCATTTACATTATTTTAATTGTACAAGCAACCTGTGCCCCATGACGCAGAGGAAGACAACACATCCCCAGGGTCTACCAATCTGACCCAGGACAAGATTCCTTCCCGACCCCAAATATGGCAAATCAGTTAGGCCCGGAGTATGTGGGTAAAACCCACCAGACACCCACCTGGGAAAGAAGTCTCTATAGTAACTCAGAGCCCTCCCAGTCTAATATCCCATCACCAGCCATTGGAGAGGTTTGCTACTAGCAGTCACAGATCAGCTATACGCATTGTAGGCAGTCTCATACCATCCCCTCCATAAAAGTATCAAGCTCAGACTGGATAACCGTCAGGTTTTTTTGCCCCCCACTGCTCCCCTTGGAAGACTGCTCCAGAACTTTACTCCTCTGACAGTTAGAATCATCGAATCATAGAATATCAGGGTTGGAAGGGACCTCAGGAGGTCATCTAGTCCAAACCCCTGCTCAAAAGCAGGACCAATCCCCAATTAAATCATCCCAGCCAGGGCTTTGTCAAGCCCGACCTTAAAAACTTCTAAGGAAGGAGATTCCACCACCTCCCTAGGCAATGCATTCCAGTGCTACACCACCCTCCTAGTGAAAAAGTTTTTCCTAATACCCAATCTAAACCTCCCCCACTGCAACTTGAGACCATTACTCCTTGTCTTGTCGTCTTCTACCACTGAGAATAGTCTAGAACCATCCTCTTTGGAACCACCTCTCAGGTAGTTGAAAGCAGCTATCAAATCCCCCCTCATTCTTCTCTTCTGCAGACTAAACAATCCCAGTTTCCTCAGCCTCTCCTCATAAGTCATGTGTTCCAGACCCCTAATCATTTTTGTTGCCCTTCGCTGGACTCTCTCCAATTTATCCACATCCTTCTTGTAGTGTGGGGCCCAAAACTAGACACAGTACTCCAGATGAGAAATTAGAAACCTTTGTCTAATTTCAAGCCTAAGCTTGTTGATGGCCAGTTTATATCCATTTTTGTCAGGTCCACATTGGCGCTTAGCTTAAATAACTCCTCTCCCTCCCTGGTGTTTATCCCTCTGAAGTATATAGAGAAAGCAATCATATCTCCCCTCAGCCAAAGTCTTTGAGTCCCGTCTCATAAGGTAGGTTTTCCATTCCTCAGATCATCCTAGTAGCCCTTCTTTGCACCTGTTTGAATTAATCTCTCAAACATGGGAGACCAAAATTGTACACAGTATTCCAGATGAGGTCTCACCAGTACTTTGTATAATAGCACTAACACTTCCCTGGGTCTACTGGAAATACCTCGCCTGATGGATCCTACACTGCATTAGACTTTTTCACGGCCGCAGCACATTGGCAGTTCACAGTCATCATAAGAACATAAAAGCGGCCATATTGGGTCAGACCAATAGTCTATCTAGCTCAGTATCCTGTCGTCCGACAGTGGCCAATGCCAGATGCTTCAGAGGGAATGAACAGAAGGAAGTAATCATCAAGTGATCCATCCCATCACGCATTCCCAACTTCTGGCAAACGAAGGCTAGGGACACCATCCTTGTTCATTGTGCCCAATAGTCATTGATAGACAAAGAACAGGAGTACTTGTGGCACCTTAGAGCCTAACAAATTTGAGCATAAGCTTTCGTGGGCTACAGCCCACTTCATCGGATGCATGCAGTGGAAAATACAGTACGACGGTTTTATATACACAGAGAACATGAAACAATGGGTGTTACCATACACACTATAACGAGAGTGATCAGTTAAGGTAAGCTATTACCAGCAGGAGGGGGGGGAGAAAAAAACAACCTTTTGTAGTGATGATCAAGCTGGAAATGGCCCATCTTGATTATCACTACAAAAGGTGATGGGTTTTTTCCCACTCTCCTGCTGGTAATAGGTTACCTTAACTGATCATTCTCGTTATAGTGTGTATGGTAACACCCATTGTTTCACGTTCTCTATGTATATAAAACCGTCCTACTGTATTTTCCACTGCATGCATCCGATGAAGTGGGCTGTAGCCCACGAAAGCTTATGCTCAAATTTGTTAGGCTCTAAGGTGCCACAAGTACTCCTATTCTTTTTGCGGATACAGACTAACACTATTGCTATGCTGAAACCTGTCATTGATAGACATACCCTCCATGAATTTACCTTGTCCTTTTTTGTCCCCTGTTATAGTCTTTGCCTTCACAACAGGCCTCTGGCAAAGGATTCCGCAGGCTGACATTGCATTGTGTGAAGAAATACTTGCTTTTGTTTGTTTTAAACCTGCTGCCTATTAATTTCATTTGGTGACCCCTAGTTCTTGCATTATGAGAAGGAGTAAATAACACTTCCTTATTTACTTTCTTCATACCAGTCACAGACCTCTATCATATCCCCCCTTCGTCAGCTCTTTTCCAAGCTGAAAAGTCCCAGCCTTATTCCTCTCTCCTCATATGGAAGCTGTTCCATATCCCTTATTTTTATTGCCTTTTCTGTACCTTTTCCAATTCCAATAGATCTTTTTTGAGATCGGGCAACCAATCTACATGCAGTACTCAAGAAGTGGGTGTACCATGGATTAATACAGAGGCAATATGATATTTTCTGTCTTATTATCTATTCCTTTCATAATGATTCCCAACATTGCTAGCTTTTTTGACTGCCACTGCACACTGAATAGGTGTTTTCAGTGAACTATCCACGACTCCAAGATCTCTTTTTTGAGTGGTAACAGCTAATTTAGACGGCATCATTTTATATGTATAGGTGGGATTATGTTTTCCAATGTTTTCCAAAATGGGGAAGAGATGGCCAGCCCTCTGTGGAGATAGAGGTGGTTAGGGACTATTTAGAAAAGCTGGACGTGCACAAGTCCATGGGGCCGGACGAGTTGCATCCGAGAGTGCTGAAGGAATTGGCGGCTGTGATTGCAGAGCCATTGGCCATTATCTTTGAAAACTCGTGGCGAACCGGGGAAGTCCCGGATGACTGGAAAAAGGCTAATGTAGTGCCAATCTTTAAAAAAGGGAAGAAGGAGGATCCTGGGAACTACAGGCCAGTCAGCCTCACCTCAGTCCCTGGAAAAATCATGGAGCAGGTCCTCAAAGAATCAATCTTGAAGTACTTGCATGAGAGGAAAGTGATCAGGAACAGCCAGCATGGATTCACCAAGGGAAGGTCATGCCTGACTAATCTAATCGCCTTTTATCATGAGATTACTGGTTCTGTGGATGAAGGGAAAGCAGTGGATGTATTGTTTCTTGACTTTAGCAAAGCTTTTGACACGGTCTCCCACAGTATTCTTGTCAGCAAGTTAAGGAAGTATGGGCTGGATGAATGCACTATAGGGTGGGTAGAAAGCTGGCTAGATTGTCGGGCTCAACGGGTAGTGATCAATGGCTCCATGTCTAGTTGGCAGCCGGTGTCAAGTGGAGTGCCCCAGGGGTCAGTCCTGGGGCCGGTTTTGTTCAATATCTTCATAAATGATCTGGAGGATGGTGTGGATTGCACTCTCAGCAAATTTGCGGACGATACTAAACTGGGAGGAGTGGTAGATACGCTGGAGGGGAGGGATAGGATACAGAAGGACCTAGACAAATTGGAGGATTGGGCCAAAAGAAATCTGATGAGGTTCAATAAGGATAAGTGCAGGGTCCTGCACTTAGGACGGAAGAATCCAATGCACAGCTACAGACTAGGGACCGAATGGCTAGGCAGCAGTTCTGCGGAAAAGGACCTAGGGGTGACAGTGGACGAGAAGCTGGATATGAGTCAGCAGTGTGCCCTTGTTGCCAAGAAGGCCAATGGCATTTTGGGATGTATAAGTAGGGGCATAGCCAGCAGATCGAGGGACGTGATCGTTCCCCTCTATTCGACATTGGTGAGGCCTCATCTGGAGTACTGTGTCCAGTTTTGGGCCCCACACTACAAGAAGGATGTGGATAAATTGGAGAGAGTCCAGCGAAGGGCAACAAAAATGATTAGGGGTCTAGAACACATGACTTATGAGGAGAGGCTGAGGGAGCTGGGATTGTTTAGCCTGCATAAGAGAAGAATGAGGGGGGATTTGATAGCTGCTTTCAACTACCTGAAAGGGGGTTCCAAAGAGGATGGCTCTAGACTGTTCTCAATGGTAACAGATGACAGAACGAGGAGTAATGGTCTCAAGTTGCAGTGGGGGAGATTTAGATTGGATATTAGGAAAAACTTTTTCACTAAGAGGGTGGTGAAACACTGGAATGCGTTGCCTAGGGAGGTGGTGGAATCTCCTTCCTTGGAAGTTTTTAAGGTCAGCTTGACAAAGCCCTGGCTGGGATGATTTAACTGGGAATTGGTCCTGCTTCGAGCAGGGGGTTGGACTAGATGACCTTCAGGGGTCCCTTCCAACCCTGATATTCTATGATTCTATGATTCAATGTGCATTACTTTGCATTTATCAACATTGAATTTCATCCGCCATTTTGTTGCCCAGTCACCCAGCTTTGTGAGATCCTTTTATAACTCTTCACAGTCTGCACTGGACCTATTTTGAGTAATGGGTATCATCTGAAAATTTTACCACCTCACTGTTTACCCCTTTTTCCAGATCATTTATGAATATGTTGAACAGGACTGGTCCCAGTACAGATCCCTGGGGAACACCGCAATTTACCTCTCTCCATTCTGAAAACTGATCATTTATTCCCACCACTTGCTTGCTATCTTTTAACCAGTTACTGATCCACAGAGGACCTTCCCTCTTATCCCATGACAGCTTACTTTGCTTAAGAGCCTTTGATAAGGGATTTGTGAAAGGCTTTCTGAAAATCCAAGTACACTATATTCACTGGATCACCCTTGTCCACATGCTTGTTGACATCCTCAAAGAATTCTAGTAGATGGGTGAAGCATGATTTCCCTTTACAAAAACCATGTTGACTCTTCCCCAACAAAATCGTATTCATCTACGTGTCTGATAATTCTGTTCTGTAATACAGTTTCAACCAATGAGGCTTACCAGCCTTATCCTGTGATGAACCTATACATCCAGGTCGTTCTCCTCCGCCGCTTCAACTGATAAGTCCCCAGCTTAGAGCAAAAACTGTTCTTGTTAGTCCCTAAGTGCATGACCTTGCACTTTGCACTATTAAATTTCATCTTATTTCTATTACTCCAGTTTTTAAGGAAATCCAGATCTTCTTGTAGGACATTCTGGTCCTCCTCTGTACTGGCAATACCTCCCAACTCTGTGTCGTCGGCAAATTTTATTAGCGCACTCCCACTTTTTGTGCCAAAAATGTTAAATAAGATTGGTCCCAAGACTGATCCCTGAGGAACCCCACTGGTAACCTCCCTCCAGCCTAACAGTTCACCTTCCAATATGACCCCACTATAGTCTCCCCAATTATTTATATTATTGTGGGTCAGGATTTTTTATAGCCTGGGGCAGGGGGTAAGGGAGAAGAGAATGTTACGTGAACCCTGGGAAGTGTTAAGAACTTAAAACGACTGTATTAAACAATGTGCCAGGTAAGAATGGACTTTTAGGACATACAGTGTTAAGTGGTTCTCCTGGGAATCTCTAGGAGGACATGAACGTAAATTTCCCACATCCAGTTATGCAAAAAACCCAGACTTTTGAAGCTACTTCCTGAGGAGATGATCATTGTTTACGTGTTCCTGGAACCTGAAGATCAAAGACCCAAGCTGAATAAAGGAAAGACCAAACTATTCATCTGCACTTGCCAGGAATATCACACAGTGTAAGAAGGGGACTGTGCAGCCTGGAAAAACCCTAATCAGGAGGGAGTGGAGACCTGGGTCTCTGCCCAAGAGATATGACTGCAGAGGACGCCTAGAGTGGGTGCCCTCAAGGGATCATGGAGAGTGAATACAGGTGCAGTTGCCCTAAACTGTGACATAACATATCATTCAAAATGTCTTTAGGAAATAGCAACACTCTTCCTTAAGGAGGTGTTATTAAAACTGGATGGTTACTATGCACAGTAATTAAGCCTACCAAGAGATTTATGGTATTTCCCATTCCAAGTATAGGGAATACCATAGTAAACTTTGCATTGTGGCAAAATCATTTTAAAATGGCATCCACTGCAGAATATGAAGAACATTTATATGGCTTAGGTCTAGTTTTATTTTACATCCTACACTAGTACAACTTATTCTACAAACAGTATACCAAATTAAGATTATATAAAACGGAGGCATATGCAAAGCCAAGGAGGACAGAAATAATGGCAACTAATAAAATGGTTGAAGCATAAGTAGGAAATAAAAGTAAACCTGGAAAAAATGCAGGCTAGACTATAAGGGCAAAAATACACATTCAGTGGGAGAATCTATGTGGCAAGAGGACTGTCAACTCGATACAGGTTTTCAAGTGCAATACAGTGGCGAAACAACCACAGGTTTGCCAGCATACAGAGAGGTACCACTTCAGACCAGGGAGATAACCAGGCCTTTTTGTCACTGATGGGACTGTACATAATGCACTATATACAGCTGACACATTTAAAAGGAATTAAAAACAAAAACATTAAGGTCAGGACGGAATGACTCAGGAAGAAAGAATAAAAGCAAAGTAAGTTTACATAGTTTGGCTGAAAGAATTTGAGGGTGGGGAGACAGCAAAGATAAGGTAGCAATCTAGATCTGTCTGTAGAGCATAAACACCAAGGAGCAAGAAAAACCATGTCTAAAGAGTCTATAGAGGTCGAAAGAGTAAAAGGTTAAGCAGAGCTGAGGAAAATTTTTGGTTACTGTCAGGAAGAGAGTAACAAAATCCAGATGGTGAAATAGTCTCACAAGGAAAGTGGTGAAAGCCTCACCACATGACTCACTGTAAAACACTCTAAGGCACAATCTGCACTGACAAATCAAACAGATATTGTGATATCTTAACAGGGCTTTGCCATCTAATTTCTGTGGTTTTATAAAAATGAAGAGGGTAGTGTGAGGCTCTTAACAGTGTAAGTAAATTATTCTTACCAATATAACTCCTATGCTGTTCAACTCCATAAGTTCCAAGTTCACATTGTTTGTGTTAGTCTGTAGAAGGCTGGATATCAACCTAATCACATTTAAACGAGTGTTTCCCACAGGTGGATCCAATACACCCCATGTTGTCTTCATAACACTTTTCTAGACAAAAAGAGTCCATGGGAATATTTTTTTTAAAAAGTACACATTTCTTTCAAACCAGTTCGGTGTTATCCACAAACAGAAAAATTTGATAAGAATCTTGTATGGCCAGTTTGGCAGCAGTAGCATGACATTATGTTTTGGGACAGCAAGTTTTAGTCCCATACGTTAACACTTATTTTCTAGCACTGTGGACTGGGAACAGAGAAGACAATGAGGCTGGGGGAAATAAAAAGATATGGAGTATACAAACTTAGTGGCATTATGGACACCTAAAGGAGCTGCATTCAGCCCCACGACGGACATTTACTGGTGAGAACAGTGATTTAGGACACACTTTATCAAGCTCTAACTAACTATTCAAGTCTGGGTGTGTCTAGTTAAGCAGTTTTTGTATTTATCCAGGCAAGAAAATTAGTAATTATTGTGGTAAATTTTCTAAAGTCAGAAGAGAGAAATAAACTTTAGTGCAGACTTCAGAATAATGATGTTTGCTTTAGTGAAGAGAATGTTGTAAAAGCCTAATGGTCCCTACTGCTGCCATATAAATGCCAGCATACTTACACAGGAATTTCGATACCAGATCAGACCAGTGGTTTGTGTACTCCATCCTGTCTGACAGTGGTCAATACCAGCTGCTTCCAAGGAAGGCAAACGCTCATAGTGGACAGTTATGCAACAAACAGCAAACAGAGATTAGGAAGAAGTGTCCACATCTTTTAGTGGTTCAGTTGTGCACTGAATGGAGATTTTATATCCTTTCTAAGAAAGCATCCTCCCTACCTACTACAAATACAGTATGGATATTCTCATTATCCTTCAAATTCTACACTCCTGACCACAATTATATCTTAGTACAATGAGTTCTGCATGTTTCCTTAAAGTGAGTTTTTCATTTTTGTATCTGTAGCCTTTCAATTTCACCAGATGTCCCTGGTGATCTACAACTGATCTACCTTCTCTCCTGTCTTTTTATAGACCTCATATCCTCTTACGCATATCTCTAAAGTGAGCTTTCCCAATCTTTTCCACAGTGTATATGGAAGCTTTGTCACGCCCCCCCATGATACATCCTTCTTCTGGACCACTTATTTCTGCTTTATTTTGGTGCGCCATGGCAAAGCATGCTCCTTTCCAAAGAAAGGAAAGGATATTTTGTTGCATTTTAGTGCAATTGCTTTTTCTCTATTTTGCTTAATTAAACAAAGTCAAACAATTGAAAATATGAACACCAATACATTACAGGGATATTTGATCACCATATCAATAATGAATAGCCAAACTATAAGTGGCTCAGAAAAAGGCTTATGGACTGTGTGTTAGACTAAAATGTACTTTTTAGCTTTCATTAAACTGGTTTCTGAATAAAAACAGTTACTAACCTTTTGTAACCACTGTTCAAGATGCATGGTTCATGTCCATTCCACATTAGGTGTGCACACACCACGTTCACCACTGCTGAAGATTTTTCCCTCGGTGGCATTTGTCAAGTCACCTAGCACCCTCCGGTGGCGTGAGCTCATGTGCCAGTATAAAGGAGCCTGGACAGTCCCACACCCTCTCTTAGTTCCTTCTTGCCAGCTAACTCAGACAGAGGGGCAGGAGGTTGTGGAACAGACATGAGGAACACATCTCGAAGAACAAGAATTATGGAAAGTTTAGTAATTGTTTTTTCTTCGAGTGCTTCCTCATGTCCATTTCACGTTAGGTGACAAGTGGTACCTAAAGGGATGGGCTCGGAGTTCATGGACATGCGGATTGCAACACTGCTCTGCCAAACCTGGCATCATCTCTGGCCTGCTGGGTGATAGCGAAGTGGATGGAGAAGGTATGAACGGACAAGCAGGTCGCCGAACTGCAGAGGTCTTGGACCAGGACATGGGCCAGAAACGCTGCTGATGAAGCCTGAGCCCTTGTCTAACGGATGATCAAGATGGCAAGAGGTTGGACTACCACAGGATCCAGGGAGGGAATACTGGAGGCCAGGGAGACCGTGAGGAAAAGACAGTTACTTCTTCCTTAACTGTTGTTTTTTGAGACGCGTTGTTCATGTCCATTCCATATTAGGTGTGTGCTCTCGCCACATGCACCAGTGACAAAAGTATTTTCCCCCTCAGTGGTATCCGTACGGTACTGGCTCTGGAGCCCCCTAGAACGGTGCGCACATGCCGCGGTATAAGGGGCACTGCCGGCTCTCGCCACCCTCAGTTCCTTATTGCCGAAACTCTGACAGTGGGGAAGGAAGAAGGGTTATGGAATGGACATGAGCAACAAATCTTGACCACCACCAGTTATGGAAAAGGCAAATTTTCTTCTTCTTGGAGTGCTTGCTCATGTCCATTCCATATGAGGTGATTCCCAAGCAGTACCCCTGGAGGAGGGTAGGAGTTCACGAACATGTAGATTGCAACATAGCTCGGCTGAACCCAGCGTCATCTCTGGCCTTCTGGGTGATGGCATAGTGTGCCATGAACGTGTGAACTGAAGACTACATTGCAGCTCTGCAAATGCCCTGAATAGAGACGTGCTCCAAGACGGCCGCTGAGGACGCCTGAACTTTGGTCGAGTGGGTCCCCACAATCGGCAGTGATCCAGTTGGAAATCCTCTGCGACGACACCAGAAGGCCCTTCATCCTGTCCGTTGTCATGAAGAAGAGCTGGGTCGACCTGCAGAAGGGCTTGGTACACTCCAGATAAAACGCCAGGGCATATCTGATATCCAGGGCATACAGCTTCCTTTGCTCACTAGTGGTGTGCAGCTCGGGAGAAACCCCATGAGGAAGATGTCCTGGTTAACATAGGAGGAAGACACCACCTTTGGCAGAAAGGCCAGATGAGGTTGCAGTTGAACTTTGTCCTTGTGGAACACCATATATGGCAGCTCCGATGTCAGGGCTTTAAGCTCCGACACTCATCTGGCAGATGTTATGGCCACAAGGAAAGTGACCTTCCATGACAGGTAAGAGAGGGAACAGGAGTCCATAGGTTCAAAGGGCAGGCCTATAAGCCTAGAAAGAACCAAGTTAAGGTCCCACTGTAGGATGGGCTCAGGCCGGTGGGAAGAGTCTCTCGAGGCCTCTCAGGAATCGAGCTGACATGTTGTGCGAGAACACCCGTCTGACCTTGGATCAGAGCGTGGAAAGCAGAGATAGCTGCAAGGTGTACTCTGATGGAAGAGAGGGCCAGCCCCTAGTTCTTAAAATGGAGCAGGTAATATAAGATAGATTGTATGGAGGAGCAAGTTGGGCAAATGTTACACTCAGACGCACAGTGGGAAAACCTCATCCACTTGGCCAGGTAGGTCGCTCTAGTGGAAGGCTTCCTGCTCTCCAGGAGGATTTGCTGGACCTCGTTAGAGCAGGCCTACTCTTCCAAGTTCAACCACTCAGCATCCATGCTGTGAGGTGGAGGGGGCGAGGCTGGTGCGTAGGAGAGGCCTATGATCCTTTGAGAGCAGATCCGGGTGGTCGGGAAGGGGCCAGGGAGTGGTCACCATCAAGTCTATCCGTGCGCCGAACTAATGTTGACGCAGCCACACTGGGGCGATCATGATGATCTGGGCCTTGTCCCTCTTGGATCTTTGACAGGGCTCTATTGGTGAGAGGGATTGGCGGGAACGTGTACGCCACACCTCCTGACCACGACAGAAGGAAGGAGTCTGAGAGGGAGTCCTCGCCCAGACCCTGCAGGGAACAGAAGTGATGGCTTTTCCTGTTCTGTCTGGTGGCGAACAGGTCCACTTGGGGAGTTCCCCAGCTCTGGAAGAGTGTCCAGGCTACCTCCGGATGGAGCGACCACTCGTGGTGAGAGGAAAAGGATCTGCTTAGGCAATCTGCCAGTGTGTTCCCAACACCGGGGAGGTGACAGGCCTCCAGGTGGATTGTATGCTCGATGCAGAAATGCCTCAGTTGGAGGGCCTCTTGACAGAAAGCAGGTGAGTGTGCTCCGCATTGCCTGTTGATGTAGAACTTCAAGGCCATATTGTCCATCAACACTCTCACCACCTTGCCTGCCAGGTGCGGCAGAAAAACCCTGCAGGCCAACTGTACCACTCTGAGTTCCTTGATATTTACGTGCAACACTATCTCCTCCAGGAACCACATGCCCTGGGTCTGGAGGTTGCCGAGATGCACTCCCCAACCTAGGTCCGAGGCGTCCAATATCAGCTCAATGGAGTGACAAGGGCTGTTGAATGGAACTCCTTCCAGGACAACTTGGGGTCGGTCCACCATTGCAGCAAGGTAAGTATCGCCAGTGAGATGGTAACAACCTTTTCCAGGTGATCGCTGTACTGGGAATAGACCATCACCAGCCACTGCTGTAAGGGTCGCATCCAGAGCCTGGCATGGTGGACGACGTACATACATGCTGCCCAATGTCCAGCAGGCACAGGCAAACCCTGGCCTTGGTCAGGGGAAATGTGGAGACTCCCGCAATGAGGTCCACCAACGCTTGGAACCTTTCCTGTGGCACAGGAAAGGTGCTCTGGCACAGGTGGAGTCGAGCATCGCTCCAATGAACTCTATCCTCTGCACCAGAACTAACGTAGACTTTTTGTTGTTTACCAGAAGGCCCAGGGATTGGCATGTGGCCTGCTGCACCCCTTTGGACTTGGGACCTGTATCAACCTTTGACCAGCCAGTGGTTGAGGTACAGGTATATCTGGATACCCCGACACCTAAGGTAAGCCGCTACTACCGACATGCTCTTGGTAAACACCCCCGGTGCTGTTGCTAGGCCGAAAGGGAAGACTGCAAAATGGTCGTGGGCCAATCCCACCGTGAAGTGTAGAAAATGCCTGTGTGCTTGGATGATTGCGATATGAAAATACAGGTCCTTCAAATCGTGGGCGGCATTCCAGTCTCCCAGATCCAGGGAGGGGATGATGGAGGCTAGAGAGACCATGTGGAACTTCAACTTCTTTAGTTATTTGTTGAGGTCTCACAGGTCCAGGATGGGCCATAGACCGCCTTTGGCCTTTGGGATTAAGAGGTACCGGGAATAGAAACTCTTGTTCCTGTAGTCGTGAGGAACCTCTTCCACTGTACCCAGCTGCACCAACCCTTCTACCTCCAGCACGAGGAGATTCTCGTGAGAGGGGTCCCTGAAGAGGGACAGGGAAGGGGGTGGGGGCAGAAACCGGAAGGTATAACCCTGCGCCACTGTACTGAGGACCCAGGGGTCCAAAGTTATAGTAGTCCATGCTGGGAGGAAAAAAGAAAGGGTTGGAGAAATACAGGAAAGATAGATCCAGGGTATAGTTTGGTAGGTCACCGTTGGGTGCACCCTCAAAACGCCCGCTTGCTACCCTGCTTATTGCAGGTCGAGCCCGATTGAGCGAAGGTGGGTGGCTTGGGCAGCATTTGTAGCCCCTGCTCTTGGGGGGGGGGGGGGGGCGCTCCTGCTGGGGTTGGCTCCCTTGGCCCTGGGCTGGGTGCGGTTTGAACCACTTACGGGCTGGACCGAGGACATACAGCCCTAGACTTTTCGGGGGGGGGGGGGGGGGGGGGGGGGGGAGGAGGTCCTTAGCTCATGCAGCTTACTGTCCATCTGTTCTGCAAACAAGGCCTGGCTGTTGAAGGGGAGGTCCTGCATTGACTGCTGAGCCTCTGTCAACAGGCCAAAGATGAGGAGCCAGGATGCCAGCCGCATGGAGACGGCTGAGGCCATGGTGCGAGCTACAGAGCCCGCTGCATTCGAAGATGCCTGGAGGACCACCCTGGCCAGAGCTGTGCCCTCCTGGAGGATTGCCCAGAATTTCTTCCTGGGCCCTTCAGTAAGCAAAACCTCGCACTTGGCCATGGCCTGCCACACGTTGTAATCGTAGCAGCGGTGAAGGAGGGTAGACAACCCACCAAGCCAATGGGAGCCTGGAAGACAAACTTTTTGCCCAAACAGATCCAGTGTCTATTTTTGGGTGTGGGTCCAGGTTGCCCCTGCCTCTCCCTTTGATTAACTGCCTCAACTACAACAGAGTTTTGAGCCAGGTGGTGTAGAGATACTTGTGGCCTTTAGCTGACACCAAGTATTTACATTCAGCCCTTTTTGAAATGGAGGGCAGGGAGGAGGGGGTTTGCCATAGGGCATTAATTTTTGATACCCCTTTGTGTAGGGGCAAAGCCACCCTAGCAGGTGCTGTGGAGCAGCGGATGCTAAATAGGGAGTCTGAGGGCTCCCCAGGTTGGAGGCAACCCTCTTCAAAAGCTCCTGATGAGCCTTAGCATCATCATCTTGTGGAACTAGGTGAGGGGGACCCACAATGGCTTTGTTGGGCAACGATGAGGATGAAGCCAGTGCCGTGGGAGCCACCACGTCCGCTGGTGGTCCAGCAGACTGTTCCCATCTGCTCATGGGCCTGGCGTGTCCTGCCTTCCGGGGCCTCTACCTCTCGTGGAGGGCAGGATGTTTCGGCTGATGGCTTATCTGAGACCGCCGCAACCGAGTGGCCTGTTTGCGAGGGCTGGGGAAACCGCCACAGGTTCCAGAGATACCAGGCAGACGGCAGCCACTGGCTTTGGGGCCACAGAGTCAGTTGCCTTCCTGACAAGGTGGATGGTGCCACCGGTGCCAGGGCTTGTCCCGCTGTCAAGGATTCCTGTTCAGTTCTGGAGTCGGAGGCAGAGTGGCTGCTGCCAGGCAACCATGATCAAGCAGACCAGCATTCCTTCTCCATGTGGTGCTAGCCACTATGCCTCAACATCAACCTGACCGATCGAGACCAGTCCCTCATGAGGAAACTTGGGGACCGTTGGTGTTTGGCATCGGTAGACCAGCAATCAACGCCTCTACGCCACTCGACCGGTACCGGGACCTGGAGCAGGACCGGTTATCAGGAAGATTTCCTCAACCATGAGATCCATGTGTCAGCAATGGGCGTCTGTTACAGGTGGCAGTGTTCAAATGATGGTTCGTGTGACCGGTGCCGAAGCCTTGGAGATACGAACAGCTGGTCGCGATGCTCTTTCCAGTGTGTGCGTGCGCACATGCGCACACCAAGGGCCCAGAGACTGAAGAGGGCTTCGTTGAGTCTGCCTCGCTGATGTGATGGCTCTGAGTGGCCGAGCATTGGCAGGACATCCCCCGCGATGGGGAGCGGCGCTGCTGAGGTGGCGACACAGAGTAAGACCCCAAAGCGGGTTTACCCTTTGACCGGGGTACCGCCGGAGCTGGTGTGGGCACCACCGATAGCATCAGGATCTCCTTCGCTGCCTGCAGGGCCTCTGGTGTCAACAGGACTTCTAGATGACAGAGGCTCTCGTCACTGTCAGGGTGGCAGGCATAGTGCGGGATGGGCTGGACTGCTCAACTTGAGCTAGGGCCCGACTCCGTGATGGAGATGTCAAGTCGCTCGGCACAGGTCTTGGCTCTCCTCCAGCCCTGTCCTTTCCCTTATGGGAAGTGAGGAATCTTCCCCTCGTGGTTCTCTTTGGCTTCTTGGTCAGAACCAGGGAGGAGGATTGGTGCTGGCTTGAAGACACCAAGATCCAGTGGGATGTAGGAGAGATATTGGCAGTGGCCCTTTGGCTCTGCACAGGACTACACCTCCAACTCTGAGGACTCCTCAGGAGACCATGGGAAAGCAGTACCCTTCATTTCCATCAACCAGTAATGGAGCAGAGACATCTTTGCCGACAACAGAAGGGCCAGTTTTCCTCTGGTCAGTACCAAAGGGCCTGGTGCTGCATATGAGCTCGGGGCAACATGCTCCATTCTGTTCGACACGCTCATCAGAGCCAGTAGTTGTCCCATCAGGGTCAGCAGAAGCTGGCCACTGCAAAGGTCTCAAGGTTGGAAGGCACTGCGATCCCGCTGGCACCATGAGGTCCCCCTGGCATTGGCAGATGGGGCCCGTCACTGGACTCTATGGCACCTGCGAGCAGGGTGGAGTCGATGGTGCTGCTAGCAGAACGGGTGGAGGAGTGGTCTGACATGGGTCACACTCCCCAGGTTTGTCCTTCCTCAGTACTGGGTAGTATCCTCTCTCGGAACAGTTTCTTGTGCTTCTCTCTCAGTACTGGACAGGAGGAATGGTGCTGAGAAACACGCGGTGCCAGAGGGTGCTTTACACTGAAGCCGAGGCACTGAGTTCAACTGGCTTCTCTCTGATGCAGGTCTAAGTGTGGCTTCCATTAGGACAGCTCTTAGTCTAGCCTCCCTGTCCTTTTTTGTATAAGACTTGAAGTGGCGGCAGATTTGGCAATGCTCTTATATGTGAGCTTCTTCCAAACATTTAGAGTGTGGGTTGCCCACAAGCACAGGCTTGCCGCAGGAGGCACAGAGTTTGAAGCCCAGAGACCAGGGCATGCCCAGCAGCAGCAGAAGCCCCTCTACACTAAGCAGGGGAGGGGGGCCTCACTGTATACAGTAATATTATCTACACTACTACTGGAAATTAAAAACGTAAGATAACTAAACTAGAGAACAAAAAAACCACTGAATGAATGCCTTGCCAAAGCAAGAGAAGGTGTTCCAGTGACCATCGTGGGCATTAAGAAGAAACTGAGATGGTGTGGGGGACTGGGCCCTTTATAGTGGTCCATGAGCGCGTGACACCAGAGGGCGTTAGAGCCAGCCTGATGGATACCACCAAGGGAAAAAATCTCTGGCGACAGTGCACACACACCTAATGTGGAATGGACATGAGCAAGAACTCTAAGAAAAACTATTATTTTTAAAGCCTTTATCACTAAATGACAGACTAATCGGTCTCCATTTTCATTTGGTAGAGTTACAAATTCCACTTACTTTCGGGGGCTCAAGTAGTAGCTCATGGAAGGATGCAAGTCGTGCTTTTATGGCTTCTAAAACACTTTTGTTGACTGAATATGTTGAATGGCTCATGCCTGGAGGACAGATCTCTATATGACCTTCAAATCTAAATATACAAAGAAGAGTTTGATGATTATATTGCAGGATTAGTTACAATATTAACTCAAATTAGACACAATCTTAACAGCTCTGTAAACCAGCTCTGTAAACCTATAACTAGAAAAAGACTATACACAAAGGGGTAAATCTAGAGTAGCGGTTCTCAAACTGTGGGTCAGGACCCGAAAGTGGGGTCACAACCCCGTTTTAATGGGGTTGCCAGGGCAGGCTTAGACTTGCTGGAGCCTGAGGCCAAAGCTGAAGCCCGAGCCCCACCACCTGGGGCTGAAGCCAAAGCCAGAGAGTTTCAGTCCTGGGCAGTGGGGCTAAGGTTACAGGCCCCCTGCCTGTGGCTGAAGCTCTTGGGCTGCAGCTTTCCTACCTGGGGCAATGGGGCTCAAGCAGGCTCAGTCTTTGGTCCCCCCTCCTGAGGGTTTGTCTGGTCACTTCCTGCTATATGGAGTTGGCAACACGGATTAAATAGCAAGTCGCCATTAATCCCTAGGAAATGCTTTGTGCCAAACAGTACAAGTTTTAAAAGCATGTAACACTTGGCCTACACTTAAAAATTAGATCAACTTAGCGACACAGATCAGGGATGTGAAAAATTTCATGCCCCGTGTGACAGATGTGGCTAGGTCAGGGGTGGACAAACACATCTGGGTATGGAAATTGTATGGCAGGCCATGAATGCTCATGAAACTGGAGGTCGGGGTGTCCGAGAGGGTGAGGTCTCTGGCGGGGGTGTGGGCTCTGGGGTGCGGCTGGGGATGAGGGATTTGGGGTGCAGGAGGGTGCTCCGGGCTGGGACTGAGGGGTTCAGAGGGTGGGACAGGGATCAGCACTGGGAGGACTGGGGTGCGGGAGGAGGTCAGGGGTGCAAGCTCCAGGCAGCGCTTACCTCAAGCAACTCCCAGAAGCAGCGGTATGTTCCCCCTCCGGCTCCTATGCGGACCTGCAAAGCTGGCGCTTGGGGTGGGGCAGCATGAGTAGCCCCCAGCTACCCCTATGCGTAGGAGCTAGAGGGGGGATATTCCGCAGCTTCCGGGAGCTGCTTGAGGTAAGCATTGCCGGGAGCGTGCAGATTAAAAAGGTCTGACAGGCCAGATGCGGCCCGAGGGCAGTAGTTCGCCCATCCCTGGGCTAGGTCGATGAGGAGATAGAATTCTTAACTTAGGTCCATTTAAGATTGTGGTGTAGATATGCCTTAAGTCCCCAATGACTTTCACTGACAGTCACTTATGCTCCTATGTCACTTTAAAATTTTTTCATCAAGATGACTAAAAATATTTAGAAGCATTTGTGTTTCTTCACAGCTTAAAGTTTTGAGACGCAATGTATGCCTGCAGCACGACAGCTGTAAATTGTAATGTCACGAGTCCAATTCAAAGCAGATCTGCTGCCAACTTAAACCCTGTGCCTCTGGCAGAGGAATCCACTTAAACAAGTAAAAAATTCAAACATTGAAAGAGGCAAGTATGAGCAGAAAGACAGGGAAGTGATTAAGGAGTGTGCATCATCTTCCTCCTGTTTCAGTTCTAGAAAAAAGGAACAGACTGATACAAGAAAAAAAAAGTTCTAGTCTCCTGAAGACTAGGTTGCAGATAATGCTTTGGGGGTCAAAATAGGCCCATGGACTGGACCCGACCCTGACAGATATGAAGGACCGCAACTGTTAGCATCACCTAAGAGCAGAAGCTGAAACACAAGGAAAGCAAGACCAGACAGAAATGGCTTGTGGTCTAACAGTTGCAGGGGACACTCAGATGGGAGCCATCACCAGCTATCAAGACAAAGCTGTGAAATGTAGGAACACATCAAACATTTAATATCATGCTTTTCATAGAATCTGAGACTCTTGAGACAAACCACAACTGAGAACAGTGATGTGCTCAGACAATTATAATTCCACCACTGTAGTATATAAACAGAAGCTGACTAATATGAAAGTCAGCATAAAGGATTTCAAAAACTGAGAAATAAAGCTGGTATTTAAGGATGCAATTTAAAAAAGTTTATATGGCTACATTTTTACATTAGATCAAGAGAACCCTTCCAGGTGGGAAGCTGGCAGACACCTGTTGGGGGGTGGAGGGGGGGAGCGTATAATATATCCTGCAGTTCATGGAAAGATGCAAGTCATGCTACCTCTACAAAAGGTAAATTCAGCAGCAGCACAAATCTCACAAAGGAAGCGATCACAGAGGGGGTGAAAAGTCTTACGTTGGTCGCCTTGTCTCAAGTAAGGTCAGTAATATTTGGATTGCACTGACTATTGCAGATTCATTTTTCTCTTTATGAAAAATATTTGATAGTAGCTGTTCTATAATTTCTTGCCTAGAGAGAAAACATCAACAGTTAGACAAACTTCTGTATTTTAAAAAGTTGTATTTATACAGAGACAGATAGCTACAGTGTTTCTTTGTAAAAATGCTGGACAAGATTGGGTGGGGGTTCAGGGCCATTTTCACATTTTTCCCCTCCTCCTACAATATCAAGCTGGTTTCCTTCATCATTTTTCTGACAGTTATTAGCCCACAGCGGCAGATTTAAATGTTTTAAATCCAGGCTTCTGTTAAGTGCCAGCATAATGCACAACTATCAGACAAGACCCACCATTCATAAAAGTGTGTGATATGAAATTAAATTCAGCTTCGCTCACTTTCATAAATTTAGAGTGGTAGCGGTGTTAGTCGAGATCAGCAAAAAAACAACGAGGAGGACTTGAGGCACCCTAGAGATTAACAAATTTATTTGGGCATAAGCTTTCGTGGGCTAAAACCCACTTCGTTGGATGCATGCAGTGGAAAATACAGTAGGAAGATATATATACACAGGGAACATGAAAAAAATGGGTGTTGCCATACCAACTGTAAAGAGACCAATTAATTAAGGTGGGCTATTATCAGCAGGAGAAAAAAAAACCTTTTGTAGTGATAATCAATATGGCCCATTTCAAACAGTTGACAAGAAGGCAAGAGTAACAGTAGGGGGGAAAAAAATTAGCATGGGGAAATAGTTTTTACTTTGTGTAATGACCCATCCACTCCCAGTCTTTATTCAAGCCTAATTTAATGGTGTCCAGTTTGCAAAGTAATTCCAGTTCTGCAGTTTCTTGTTGGAGTCTGTTTTTGAAGTTTTTTTTGTTGGAAAATTGGGACTTTTAGGTCTGAAATTGAGTGACCAGGGACGCTGAAGTTTTCTCCGACTGGTTTTTGAATGTTATAATTCTTGACGTCTGATTTGTGTCCATTTATTCTTTTACGTAGAGACTGTCCAGTTTGACCAATGTACATGGCAGAGGGGCATTGCTGGCACATGATGGCATATATCACATTGGTAGATGTGCAGGTAAACGAGCCTCCGATGGTGCAGCTAACGTGATTAGGTCCTATGATGGTATCCCTTGAATAGATATGTGGACAGAGTTGGCAACGGGGTTTGTTGCAAGGGTAGATTCCTGGGTTAGCGTTTGTTGTGTGGCTCCTGGTGAGTATTTGCTTCAGATTGGGGGGCTGTCTGTAAGTGAGGACTGGCCTGTCTCCCAAGATTTGTGAGAGCGATGGGTCATCCTTCAGGATAGGTTGTAGATCCTTGATGATGCACTGGAGAGGTTTTAGTTGGGGGCTGAAGGTGATGGCTAGTGGCATTCTGTTCCTTTCTTTGTTGGGCCTATCCTGGAGTAGGTGACTTCTAGGTGTTCTGGCTCTGTCAATCTGTTTCTTCACTTCAGCAGGTGGGTATTGTAGTTTTAAGAACGCTTGATAGAGATCCTGTAGGTGTTTGTCTCTGAGGGATTGGAGCAAATGCGGTTGTATTGTAGAGCTTGGCTGTAGACAAGGGATCGTTTGATGTGGTCTGGATGAAAGCAGTCAGTAGGTTTCTGCTATAGGATGGTGTTTACGTGGCCATTGCTTAGTAGCACTGTAGCATCCAGGACGTGGATCTCTTGTGTGGACTGGTCCAGGCTGAGGTTGGTGGTGGAATTCCTCAAGGGCTTCTTTTCCATGGGTCCAGATAAAGATGTCGTCATCAATGTAGCGTAAGTAAAGTAGGGGTGCTAGGGGACGAGAGCTGAGGAAGCACTGAGAGGAAGCTTGATGGCTTGAATAAAGACTGGGAGCGGATGGGTCATTACACAAAGTAAAAACTATTTCCCCATGCTAATTCCACCCCCCCACCCCTGTTACTCACACCTTCTTGTCAACTGTTTGAAATGGGCTATCCTGATTATCACTATAAAAGGTTTTTTTTTCTCCTGCTGATAATAGCCCACCTTAATTAATTGGTCTCTTTACAGTTGGTATGGCAACACCCATTTTTTTGGGGAGGGTGAGTGAGTGAGTGAGTGTGAGATCTTCCCTACTTGTTTTCCACTGCATGCACTGAACAAAGTGGGTGTTGGCCCACGAAAGCTTATGTCCACGTAAATTTGTTAGTCTCTAAGGTGCCACAAGTACTCCTCGTTTTTTCATAAATTTAGTTACTTCACAAAACACCCATACATTTTGTTGGCTGCACATAATGGGAAAGTAATTCTTGTTATTTCCAAAAGGTTTCAAATAACTAAAAATAAATGCCACCATTCAGAGATACACAGCAAATAAATCAGAAGTTAAACTGTCCAACATACTTTTCTAGAGTTGCAAGCAGCGGGTCTGGTTCTGAACTGTTCTGTACTTGTAACATCTGGTCTCTGCTCAGGCGAATAATTTCACAGAGCGACTGTGATGCATTTGAATGCCTCTGAAAAAGAAAATGTTTTTGTTGTAAGAGCAGTATAGGACTACATATTATCTTAAGAATACTTCTCATCCCAGAAACTATGAAGCTGTGCACAAAAAACCATGACCAAATGCCAAGCAATCTGTGTTATTTTATAGGGGAAGGTAAAGTTTTTTTCAAACACATTTCTAAACATCAAATGCCTTTAGACAGGACTCCATTCCACTGCCACCAAGATGGCAGAATAGCACTGCTAGAGGACTCCTGCCATCCTATCTCATCCCCTCAAGAATTTCAGGGGCCAGACCCTGATGCAGATCTGATAATATGTACTAATTCCATAAATAAGCAAAGTCAATACTGACATTAAAGTCCTATTTCTGATTACAATATTGCTTTAAGATTTTCTGTTACCTAAGACAGGCAGACTAGAATCATAACTTCTTGTAACAGCAATAATTAATAAGTTAAACAGCTAGATCTTGACAAGCACAACACAGTACTTACATCTTCATCTTGAGACGGATGTACAATTTCTACAAGCCGCTGGATAATTCTCTCCTCATTTAACCACTGTAAAAAAATTTAGTGATATTGAATAAAAAGGCAGTATTTTTCCATTAAATCAGAGAAACATACAAAGCATAACCTGAGCATGTTGAAGGTCATCTATCACAACTTCTTTAGTAGCATTCTTATTCTTCAAATTAATATTTTTGTATAATAAATTCTAAATTTTCAGAGTAGATACCAAGAGTAGGATAGAAATGTGTAGTGCCAGTGATTACTGCTGGCCTACTATAAATCTTTTGTGGAAAGCAATTAAATACAATTTATGCAAAAGGCATTCTATTTGCTTTGAGACAAGTGACATCACACTTGACATTTTGCATTATAACTAGATAATGAACAACAATGCTGAGGCGTACTGGCTCCATATCTTCCAAGTTTTCTTCCTTATTTTCTCAATTTACAGGAAAAGAACTCTTTTCTCTGGGAAAAATACATTACCATACTGGACCTGAAGAAAACGGCAATACCATGTACAGGCCTTGGGACCCCAGAAGGCTTATCTTCACATACTTGCTGTGTACACAAATCCCCAAACTCCAATGTATTAGTGCAAATAGCTAAAACAGTCAATGTAGCCCTCTGAGAAACATGTTACCAAACTGTTAGTAAAATGCATTAAAAAATAAAAAAGCTCAGTTGGCAAGTTAATTTGTATCTGCGTACATAAAAAAAAATTAAACTTTTGGAACAGACTCCTGAGGCACTGGATTGATGGCTCAGAGGCTTTTATAAACCTAAGTACATAAAACGTAATATAGAAGTGGGTTTCATCTCACCTAAACAGATTCATCAGCAAATATATTAAAAACCAACAACTCTCAAGCCAAGCCCCTCCTCTAAAGATGAGGGAGAGACTTCAAACTGCATTTACAACATGCTGAAGTGGTCAATGCATCTAGGTGCTGGCAAACCAAGGCAAGATTCATCGCAAGAAATCCTCCCCAAGTACACTCTGCCAAAACTCCCTGCCATTTACAATAAGGGAGCTAAGTAGCTCTGCTGATCTCATACCATACTTGCCGCATTTGCAAAAGACAGTATCAGGTTACCCGCAGCCAAACCAGTCAGAGCTTCATAAGTGATAAATTCATAAAAAAAATGCAGTGCCATTAAATACCAGATCTGCAGTAATTTTCTACGTTTAGTTTCCTTTATCTGGATTGCATTATCTCCAGTGAAGACAATATTGTTAATTGAGAGGGAAGAAGCTATCAGTGATGAGCTTTTCAAAACTTTTATATTAAAGTAGTTTTTAAAGTTTGTTCATAACTATAAAAAGGCTTTCCTATACTTTTTTTATAAATAAAAATTCAATGTAACTCAACTGTAAAATATCTGAAGGGCACTGGAAGAAAGCTACCCTTGGAAGGCTACCTTTATATAGAAAGAAAAGGAGTACTTGTGGCACCTTAGAGACTAACCAAGGTGCCACAAGTACTCCTTTTCTTTTTGCGAATACAGACTAACACGGCTGTTACTCTGAAACCTACCTTTATATAGAGTATCCCTAATCTAAAGCTATTAGTTTTAATAAAAACGGTTACCTACTTCTGAAACTGTTATTCTTCGAGATGTGTTGCTCATGTCCATTCCAAGTAGGTGTGGGTGAACCGCATGCATGATTGTCAGGTTTTCCCCCTAGCGGTACCCATTGGGTCAGCTCTGGAGCCACCTGGAGTGGCGCCTTCATGGAGGTATACATAGCTTCCCTGCCAACCTACGAACTCTTCAGTTCCTTCTTGCCAGATACTCCAACAGAGGGGAGGCAGGTTGGTCGTGAAATGACCATGAGCAACACATCTTGAAGAACAGTTATGAAAGGTAGGTAACCATTTTTTCTTCGAGTGATCACTCATGTCAATCCCAAGTAAGTGATGCCCAAGCAGTTCCCCAGAGGAGGGATCAGACTTCATCAAGTTGCAGACTCTACCAAATGCAGCATCAACCCTATCCTGTGGTGATGGCAAAGTGAGATGGAAAGGTATGGATAGACAACCAGGTTGCTGCCCTGCAGATATCCTGAATGGGGACCTGCGCCAAGAACACTGCAGATGAAGCCTGTGCTCTGGTGGAGTGCGACGTGAACGCTGGGGCTGGAATCTTTGCCAGGTCATAGCACATCCTGATGCAGACCGTGATCCAAGAAGAAATTTGTTGGGATGAGATAGGAAGCCCTATCATCCTTTCAGAGACAGTGATGAAGAGTTGCATCGACTTTCTAAATGGCTTTGCACACTTGATGTAAAAAGCCAGTACATATTTAACGTCCAGAGCATATGCTCTGTCATTGGCATGCAGTTTCGGGAAGAACACTGGCAGGAAAATGTCCTGATTCGTATGGAACTGCAAAACTACTTTGGGGACAAAGACCGGGTGTGTCCACAACTGCACCTTGTCCTTATAGAAAATTCTATAAGGGGGCTCAGAAGTTAATGCTTTGAGCTCAAACACCCTTCTGGCTGAAGTTATGGCCACAAGGAAAGCCATTTTCCAAGAGAGGTAGAGCAAAGAGTAGGTTGCTAGAGGCTCAAAGGGGGGGTCCCATGAGCCTCGAGAGGACCAGGCTGAGGTCCCATGTGGGGGATCCGTTGCCACACCTGTGGATATAGTCTGTCTAGCTCCTTAAGGAAGTGTCCAGCTATGGGGCTAGCAAATATTGACTGCCCCACCACACCTGGGTGGAAAGCAGAAATAGCTGCCAGGTGCACCTTAATTGACGAGACTGCCAGCCCCTGTTGCTCTGAGTAAATAGTCCAGTATAAAGGGGATTGAGGATTGGAGCGGAGAGGTACCCTTCTGGAGGATCAAATAGAGAACAGTTTCCACTTGGCCAGATAAGTGGCGCGAGTGGAGGGTTTTCTACTGCTCAGAAGAACCTCCTTAACCAAATCAGAGCACTGAAGCTCTGACGAGTTCAGTCATGGAGTTTCCATGCTGTGAGGTGAAGACAATCCAAATTGGGATGCTGGAGGCAGCCGTGGTCCTGCATGATGAGGTTCGAAATCATGGGAGCGTCCTCTAAGAGGTCTAACAGCGTGGAGAACCAGTGTTGGTGGGGCCTTGCTGGTGCTATGAGAATAAGTGAGGTCTTGTCTTACCGGACCTTGAGGAGGACTTTGTGGATGAGAAGGAAGGGTTGGAACACATACAGAAGTTTTCTCATCCACGAAAGGAGAAAAGTGTCCAACATGGAGCCGGGGCTGTGGTTCAGGAAGGAACAGATCTGCTGGCACTGGAAGATAATGCTGGCAACATCTTGGTGGAGAGACCATTCGTGGCCATGAAAGGACCTGCTGAGTAAATCAGCTAGTTTGTTTTGTGAGCCTGGCAGGTATGACACCTCTAACTGTATCAAGTGGGAGATGCAAAAGTCACACAGTTTGAGAGCTTCCTGGGACAGGGGAAAGGAGTGAGCACCATCCTGTTTGTTTATATAGCACACTGCTGTGGTACTGTCCATCAACACACACACACTTGCCCTGAAGACAGGCCTGAAACGTCTGACAAGCTAGACACACCACTCGCAGCTCTCTGACACTGATCTGTAACAATAGTTCTGCCTGGGACCATAGACCTTGAGTCTTGACATTGCCCAGGCTTGCCCCCCACCCCACCACCGATACATCTGTGACTAGTGACAGTGATGGCTGTGGCTTGGAGAAAGGTACTCCCGCAAAGACTACCTGCAGCTGTAGCCACCAACAGAGGGACTGGAGGATCCGAAGAGGCAGTGTGACCAGCCTGTCCAGAGGGTGCCAACTCGGCCTGTACACCTAAGCCAGCCATGACTGGAGAGGGCAGAGCCGCAGCCTTGTTCGCTGCACTATGTAGGTGCAAGCCACCATATGACCCAGCAATCTTAGGCAATTCCTGACTGTTCTGCTTGGGAACCGATGGAGACCTTCGATGATGGCACTTAGGATCAGAAATCGAGACTCGGGCAGAGACGCCCTGGCTTGGGTGGAGTCCAAGACAGAGAACGCAAAAATAAAAGGAGTACTAGTCTCTAAGGTGCCACAAGTACTCCTTTTCTTTTTGCGAATACAGACTAACACGGCTGCTACTCTGAAACAAGACAGAGAACATAATTAATTGGGGCCGAGTGGGGATCAGGGTCAATTTTGCGATGTTGAGGCCGAGACCGAGTCTGAAGAACATTGCCTGCACCAGATTCACGTGTTCCTCCCCCTGGGCTTGGAGATCTGCCCTTGATGAGCCAGTCGTCCAGATACGAGAAGACTTGCACCCAGTGCCTGCGAAGAAAGGCCACCACAACTGCCATGCACGTGGTGAACACCCTAGGGGTTGCCAATAGTCCGAATGGGAGGACTGTGAACTGATAGTGCAGGCCTCTGACCACAAATTGCAGAAAATGTCTGTGGGATGGGATTATGGAGATGTGGAAGTATATGCATCTTTCAAGTTGAGGGTGGCTCCACATCCAGGGAGGGAAATGATGGAAGCCAAGGATACCATGCAGAACTTCAATTTCTTCATGAATCTGTTGATATTTCGCAAGTCTAGAATAGACCTGAGCCCACCCTTGGCCTTGGGGATTAGAAAACAACAGGAGTAGAACCCCCTGCCCCTGAACTCCAGATGAACCTCCTCTACCTCCTGAGTAGAGGGAGCAATTGCATCTCCTGCATAAGGAGTTGCTTGTGAGAAAGGTCCCTGAAGAGAGACAAGGAAGGCGAGTGGGAGTGAACAGAATTGTAGAGAGTATCCCAATTCCATTGTGCTCAGGACCCAGCCATCTGAGGTGATCTGAGACCAGTCACGGTAGAAATGGGACAGACTGTTCATAAAGGGAGGGAAAAGATCCGGGGATTGAGCTGGTGCTCCATCCTCAGGAGTACCTTCAAAAGTTTCACAGAAAGAAAAAGGAGTACTTGTGGCACCTTAGAGACTAACCAATTTATCTGAGCATAAGCTTTCGTGAGCTACAGCTCACTTCATCGGATGCATACTGTGGAAAATACAGAAGATGTTCTTATACATACAAACCATGAAAAAAATGGGTGTTTACCACTACAAAAGGTATTCTCTCCCCCCACCCCACTCTCCTGCTATTAAAAAGCTATTACCAGCAGGAGAGTGGGGTGGGGGGAGAGAATACCTTTTGTAGTGGTAAACACCCATTTTTTTCATGGTTTGTATGTATAAGAACATCTTCTGTATTTTCCACAGTATGCATCCGATGAAGTGAGCTGTAGCTCACGAAAGCTTATGCTCAAATAAATTGGTTAGTCTCTAAGGTGCCACAAGTACTCCTTTTCTTTTTGCGAATACAGACTAACATGGCTGTTACTCTGAAACCTTCAAAAGTTTGGCTTTGTGCCCCTGTCATAAATCTAAAGGGAAGGGTAACCACCTTTCTGTATACAGAACTATAAAATCCCTTGTGGCCAGAGGCAAAACCCTTTCACCTGTAAAGGGTTAAGAAGCTAAGACAACCTCACTGGCACCTGACCAAAATGACCAATGAGGAGACAAGTTACTTTCAAAGCTGGAGGGGGAGGGGGGGACAAAGGGTCTGTCTGGGTGATGCTTTTGCTGGGACCAGGTCAGGAATGCTCTTCAGAACTTCTGTTAAGTTAGTAAGTAATCTAGCTAGAAATGCGTTATATTTTCTTTTGTTTAATGGCTGGTAAAATAGCTGTGCTGAATGGAATGTATATTCCTGTTTTGATGTCTTTTTGTAACTTAAGGTTTTGCCTAGAGGGATTCTCTATGTTTTGAATCTGATTACCCTGTAAGGTAGTTACCATCCTGATTTTACAGGTGGTGATTCTTTTACTTTTTCTTTAATTAAAATTCTTCTTTTAAAGATCCTGATTGCTTTTTCATTATTCTTAAGATCCAAGGGTTTGGGTCTGTGTTCACCTGTACAAATTGGTGAGGATTTTTATCAAGCCTTCCCCAGGAAAGGGGGTGTAGGGCTTGGGGGGATATTTTTTGGGGGAAGACGTCTCCAAGTGGGCTCTTTCCCTGTTCTTTGTTTAATACGCTTGGTGGTGGCAGCATAGGGTTCAGGGACAAGGCAAAGTTTGTACCTTGAGGAAGTTTTTAACCTGAGCTGGTAAGAATAAGCTTAGCGGTCTTTCATGCAGGTCCCCACATCTGTACCCTAGAGTTCAGAGTGGGGAAGAAACCTTGACAAAAAGGTGGTTACCCTTCCCTTTAGATTTATGACAGCCCCACTGCTGTTTAGCCAAGCCCTGGCCCTGGCCCGAGAAGGATTGTGATGGGTGCCTCCTGCTACTCCTGCCCTGCTTTCTACTAAAATCCCGTCTAGGAGGGGCAGAATAGAATCGCAGAACAGCTTGGGGGTTTAAACGGCTTTGAGGAGCCAGTGTGTGAATCCTCAGGGATTTAAGGGCCACCCGCGAGTCTTTAAGGCTATGCAGCCTTGAATCCATCCGCTCTGCAAACAGGCCTGGGTAGTCGAAGGGCACATCCTGGATTGTATTTTGGACCTCTTGCGGGAACCCAGAAACTTGGAGCCAAGAGTTGCACCTCAGCCATTGCCGTGGCCATAGTGCAGGTAGTCGAGTCAATGGGGTCCACAGTGGCTTGGAGAGAGGTCCTGGCCGCCACCTTGCCCTCCTCTAGGATCGCTGCGAATTCAGATTGTGAGTCCTCCAGGTGCAATTCCTAGAACTTTGCCAAAGGAATTGTAAGCATAGCGTCTTAGGACTGCATGTTGGTTAGCTATTCAGAGCTGGAGCCCCCCAGGAGTATACTTTTCGACCTAAGAGGTCCAGCTTCTTGGCTTCCTTGCATTTAGGCATAAGCCCCGGTGGGCCTGCCGCTCCTTATGGTTAGCTGCCTCCAACACCAAGGTCCCAGGCACGGGGTGGGTAAAGAGGTGCTTGTACCCTTTGGATGGCACCAAGTATCCCTGCTCTACCCCCTTGGCTGTTGACGGGATAGAGGCAGGATTGTGCCACAATACCTTGGTAGTGTTTTGGATAGTTTTAGTGAGCCAACACTACCCTCAGGGGCCAAAATATCCACCACTGGGTCAGCGTCCTTCACGACTTCCTCCGCCTGCACATTAAAGTTTTGGGCAGCCCTCCTAAGGAGGTTCTAATGGGCCCTAATATCCATAACAGGCAATGTGGTGGATGTCCCCACCACTGCCTAATCAGGGGAGGATAAGGACAACCCCTTCGGTGGCACAGGGTCTGCCTGGGTCTCGGTCCCTTGCGTTGCGCAGGTGGCTGCTGTGGTGCCTGGTGCCATGGTGGCTACGGTGCCGGCACTCATGCCAGTGCCCTATGTTGCCAGTTCATCAGCCTGAGCGCCCCAACCACAAGGGGGTTCTTGGGTGACCAAGGAAGCTGACGGAGGCGCACGGACCTCTGATGCCACTGACATGGCCCCATACTCTAGCACTTGGGCCTGGTGATAGGTTCATGGTGTCCAAAAGGGCCACTGAGTAGGCCCCTGCCACAGAGGGCCAGGACATTATGGGCACCGGTTGCCTTTCATCCTGCCTGGGGCAGTGCCGGGAGCAGTACCAGCTCCAGCACGACATGTAGGAGTCTGCCTCCGAATCCGAAGAGAAATCCGAGCCCAACCATGGCAGAGCGGACCCAGACGGTGCGGGGGAACGGTGCCATATCATAGTGGGCTTGCCCCGGTGGCAGAAAAGTGTCAGTACAGCTGTTGGTGCTGTACACGGGTTGATGAGATAGGGGACTGTGCAGTCATGGCAATCAGGTCCCTTGCCGCCTAGAAGATGTCCGGTGTGTAGGGAAGATCCAGATCCTCCTCCTGCACTGCGGAGTCCACCAGGACCAAACTGATGGACTTCCCCGTGAGGCAGGAGTCAATGGTGCATAGGTAGGACCACGGCCAAGTGTCCTATCAGCCTTTTTGTTCTTGTACGACACTACTCACAGTCAGAGATGCCGCACACTGGAGCTGGTTCTCGGTGTGGGGAAATGGCGGTGCCGGGGCTCTTCAGACGAATCCTTCCTCAGCACTAAAACCTCCCGCACAGACGCCGGGGCACTCTGCACTGAAGTTCTCTGTGCCGGGTCTAAGGGCTGACTCCATGAGGAGGACTTTCAGCCTAGACTCCCGTTCCTTTTTAGTTCTGGAGGTAAAGCCCCTGCAGATTTTGAACCTGTTGGACTGGTGACTTTCACCCAGGCACTTGAGAGAGGAATCGTGTGGGTCCCCTTTGGCCATGGGCTTAAGGCACGACCCGAAGCTCTGAAAACTAAAAACCTTCCAAAAATCCGTGCCTCCCACCCACAGCATAATTGTAAGTACCAGCTACTTCACATACATGACTATTCCCAAAAGAGATTCTGAAGGGAAAAAAAAAGAAAAGAAAAAAAATTACACCACGTACCTGAAATCCTATGTGCCAGCACCATGCCACACTGGAGTTTTGTTATCTGTTATGCGAGAACAGAGATGGAGCCAGTGACATGACTCTGTTTAGCGTAAAAGAGCAAGGTTCACTTTTATCTGTTCAGGTGTGACTGAGCCTTTAGTTAGTGAGGGCGTACTGGCACACATTCAGGTTAGTGGGCTTCAGTGTTCCTTTGCAGTTAACTTTTTAATGTTTATAAACCTGGTATACACTGAGGTGGTTTAAAGCATAGCACAGGTTTTTAGGTTTCCAAATCTGTGAACCTCTACCTCTGAGATTTTATTATTTATTTTTGCTGGTCATAATGTGGGAAGGTATCCTCTCCACCCTCTGCTCATGAGGTTATGTATGTGTCTTGTAGCACTCTTCTGAACACCAGCTGGAAGGAATTTTTTTTCCCCAGTAAGTGTGGACTGATTCTTTTCTTGTAGAAAGCATGTAATTTTTTCAGGTACACACTGATTAACACAGAAAACAACTGGGGCTGTTAATTTTCTATGGAATTTGAAGAAAGTTTAAGTTCAACTATATTTTCCAGTACAGTGGTGAAATGGGTGCTTATATACACAAACATCAACATGCTTAACTACTCACTTTCCCCCCAAATATGTAGTATTTTAGTCTGTTTAACATGGAATATGGGAGTTAGGTGAGAAGCCATTTCAGTGTATGTATGACTTATTAAAAGACATTTTAAGTAGAACTGTATCCCAAACTGCATTATGATACTGTGCCCAAACATTGCATTCAATGGGAGATTCAATTTCCTTTATAGGAACAGAGCAGACTCCTGAAACTCTTACCACAAAAGTGGTCAATATTCATGCAAATAGTCCCATTGTCTTCAATGGGACTGATCAAATGATTGAGCATTTACATGATTAGGTTCCAAGTTAGTAAATTATTCTGGATGAAACTGACAATGCTGGATCAGAAGGAGCTTCATTCGAATAAAGGTGGGCAGATTATGATAAGTATTAGCTCTGTTGCTAAGATAAGGAACATATTTTCAGAAAAGTTCTTGGCAGATTCCTGAGGCAGCTGATTTAAGGCCGTCAGTGTTCAGAATTATAATCTTCACTTATAGTTCTCTTACCCACAAAGCTGGGAAATGAGACATGTTTTCTTTGTTTTGCTGCTCCAGTTCCACTTAACAAAATGCATATTAGACTAGTTTGACTCCAAAGAAGAATTCTATGTACACTGGGGACAACACCTGATTCCCATCAGGCTACAGAACTAGGCTGACATGAGAATTCAAACATCCTCTGGTCAGTAAAAGCAGAAACATTCCTCTAATGATTTGGACTTGATGTAATGCAGTATGAATGTCATGGATAATTCAGACCAATGGGGAGAAACAGAATCAAAAACACTGTTTAAACAACTTCCGTCTCCCCTTACCCCTCCCCTCAAGGATCCTGACTAACTTAACAGCACAATATATATGCTAAACAAACAAAGCCTTTGTTTGTTAGCATATGTATTGTGCTGTTAAAGCCATATAAAGAATGAATGCCCTCCCTAGCCACCTTCAGCTCCTTTAAGGAGCAGAGCGCAGTTTCATCTATCCAGAGGTGGGGGCTAGTCCCAATTCTTTCCATTATCCTGTACCTGCTAAAAATCTCTTGCCGATACTGCATACTGGAGGGTACCACAATACTTGCACTACTGTGTGTGCTCCAGAGGGATAGCATGGGTTCATCATCACGTTGAATTTCCCCAGGGAAGTTTTTGCAGCCTCTGCCTTGTGCCTCCTCCCTCAGTGCTGCCTTATAGAGTATGAGGCTACATTAACAACGTGTTTACCCTGGAGGGCTCACCTGAGTGCTAGTTCATCATTTAGCAGCAAGGCATTCGCTGGGAAATATCCCACCTGATATCAACACGGTTGCTTTAGGAGAAGCTCAGGGAGCTTGTGAGCAGGACCCCAGACAACCCTCTGATTAGTGACTGCAGGAAGATTTAGGAAAAGGGGAGCTACTCCTAACATGTGTGAGCAAGAAACAGAAAGGGCTCAAGGAGCTGAGACAGGACATTGTTCCTGTGGCCCTGTGCAAGTCTGTTTTAATTGTAATGGTGGAGGGCTATGTAACACTCTTCATGCAGACTGGGGCGGAAACTACTACAGCAACAGACATTATACTAGACTACACTGTGTCTGTACAAGTACAGTATTCCCTGAACATTTCTAGCTTGTTGTGATTGTACAGTATCACCCAGCATTGAGAGTCAAACCCCCCCAGCAAGTAATAGTGGAGTGCCTAGCAGTAGCAGTACCACTAGCAGTAAGAAAACCAGGAAAACCATTAGTTTGGGTACTAAAACAGACTCTTCAAGGCGTTTTGATGCAGGCGAGTGTGCCCTAGACATTGGCATCACTCTGGTCTTACTCCGACCACTGTGAGAACAATTCAGAGTAATGCTGACAAGATCAGGGCTAGTGCTCAGTGTGTAACACCACTTAGTGTTACTAAAATAAGTCGATCAAGCAGTTTGATGGAAAACAGAGTGTCGTCTCTCAGTGTGGATAGAGGATCAAAACCAGGAGAACTTACCTCTACATTTGCTAGACAAGGCAAAAGGCAAAAAATCTGTATGACAATTTAGAAAGAGACCAAGGTGAAAGATCAAAGCCAGAGACTTTCACTGCAAGTCGGGGATAGTTTGATTGGTTCAAGAGGCGCTTCCACCTCCATAACATCAAGATGTCTGGTGAGGCGGCTAATGCAGATACTGCAGCAGCTAAAAAATTCCCTATCTCAAGAAAATAATTGAGGAAGGCTGCTATACACCTAAGCAAGTCTTCAATGTTGATGAAATGGGCCTCTACTGGAAGAGGTTGCCTGAACGGACTTATATTTCCCAAGAGAAGACAGCACCCGGATTTAAAGCAGCTAAAGACCCCCTAATCTTGCTTTTAGGTGGTAATACTGCCAGAGACATGAAGATGACAGTGTACCAATCTGAAACACCACGAGCTCTCAAGGGATTTTCAAAGGAACACCTACTGGTCATTTGAAGATCCATTAAGGAGGCATGGATAATTAGCTATTTTTTCAGAATGGCTGACTCTCTATGCCATCCCTGCATAGAAGGAATACTGTGCCAAGGAAAATCTTGATTTCAAGATTTTATTACTTATTGATAATGCACCGGCTCATCCAATTAACCTGGACAACCTGTGTGAAAACGTCAAAGTTGTCTTTCTGCCACCTAACACCACATCACTCATCCAACCCACAGACCAAGGAGCCATCGCTGCATTTAAGGGGTATTCCCTATGCCTTACTTTTGACCAGCTCATCAGAGGCACCTATGGGGAAGGCAAGCCTACGATTTGGGAATTTTGGCATGACTACAACATCCGCAAGTGCATCGATAACATCGGTAAGTCCTAGGCTGAAGTTACTCGGGCATGCATGAATGGTGTGTTGGGAAATCTGTGGCCTGAATGTGTCAGTGACTTAAAATGATTTAAAGATGATGTCCCCACTATGAAAATATCCTCGGCTTTGCCAAGAAAGTGGGTTTTGATGAGGTGGAAGCAGCCGACGGTACACAACTTCTGCAATCACACGGAGAAGAGCTAACCAATGAAGATCTGATGCAACTAGAGGTGATGAGAGCAATGGAAGAAGAGGGCCAAGAAGTAAAACAACAAACCCATCGAAATTTGACTGCCAAAACGTCCTTCTGAAGCTTTCCAAATGACTGAAGCTGCTGGTTTGCAAATCCTTAGCGATGATGATCCTAACAGGGAACGCAGCTCCAAAGTGGTTAGGGGAGTTGGTCATGTAATGAATTGCTATAAAGAAATTTACCAAGGAAATAAAAAAAAAAAGGAAAGCAAAACAATCTCTAGATGTGCTTTTTTGAGTGGGAAAAGTTCAGCAAGAGGATCAGCCAGACAATCCACCCTCTTCCACCCTCTGACTCTACCACCTCAG
This sequence comes from Eretmochelys imbricata, assembly GCF_965152235.1. Lineage (NCBI taxonomy): Eukaryota > Metazoa > Chordata > Testudines > Cheloniidae > Eretmochelys > Eretmochelys imbricata. The sequence goes on from NC_135577.1 coordinate 20,672,495, forward strand.
CCAAGTTTCACAATCATCATTGCCTAATACAGTATTAAATTGTTTAAAACTTGTACTGTATATGTATTAATGTCTTTTGTCTGGTAAAAAAATTCCCCTGGAACCTAACCCCCCCGTTTACATTAATTCTTATGGGGATATTGGATTCGCTTTAAGTCACATTTTTCAAGAACATCGCTACAACGTTAAGCGAGGAGTTACTGTACAATCAATTCATGGTCAGTCACTTTAAAAAAAGCCCACAACTTAGTTGTAGAAGTACTACAATACCCAGAAACTTATAGTACAATATCTTGCCTATACAGTATCTAATTCAGGTCATGCTATTACCACCTCTTTCAAGCACTAGTATCACAACACGTTTTGTTAGTTTCCAAAAAGCCACACTTGTGGCAACCTGCCACAAATACGCAGCAATTCAAAACAAGACTCTAAAATGAACAGTTGGGAACTACTCAGCATAATAGTAAAAAAAAATTCATGGTATTCCTGAATTCCTAGAGTTTTACAGATTATGGAACTACATCTAGATACCATGTATTTAATTGAGGCCTTAAACAGGTCACACTGCATCTCATAGTTGTGCAATCTTAACTCATGCACATGTTTGAAACATTAGGCTTCCTAATACAAAAAGCTATAGTTCCAGTTACAATGGAGATCAGAACTATATTTTAAAACAAGGCCCAATGCTGAACTTTAAAGATGCAAAGAAACAATTAGGTCATAAAGAAACCACCACCACCACCACCACCACGAGGCTTTCAAAAAAAGCCTTCTTTACATGAATAACTTTCAGGAAAAAAGCATAGATAGTTTCTCAGAGCTAGCCAAGTAACATTACTAAAGGGTTGTACATTTTATTGCTTCTGTAGGAACAATGCTTTGCACACAGGAGGGGCTCCCAGAATCCCTCCATTCTCCCAGACAAGTTCCCCTTGTTATTGTGTTACATCCAAAAGAGAGGCCAGGTCTCAGAAGTGCTTTGCTGGTACTGGTATAGAATAGTGGCAAAGTGCTGCTAGTGTAGATATACCAGGTCACAAAAACCACACCTCATCGCACTCCTGAGCAAGGTAACTACTGTGCTGGCATACATTTGTAGTGCAGACCTGACCAATCAGAGAAATGCCATCGAGTGTAGGGCCTTGCTTAGCATGGCCACCAAGAGACAAAAGTAGAACCTGACCAATTAACAGAGGAAAGGATTTTTAGTCAGGGAAGACTGACTTAATGAAACTGGTGCAAACTCATACCAGTTTAAAGTTGACAAGCTAAACCAATAACAGTTTTAAATTGACATAAGTGTGACCACACTTGGGGTTTGCAGCAGTTTAACCATGACCTGGTCTGACATTGTTTTACCAGCATAACTATATTGATAGTGGTTCTTTATTTATTTTTTATTAAAATATTTTACGCCAACAGAACTCCCTTAAGTGTAGATGTAGTTATACTGACATCTTATTTCAGTTTAATATAGCTTATTTCACTTTACCAACTTAACTTCATCTACACTAGCTGTACTAGTAGAACTGCATCTACAACAGGGTTTTTGCTGGTTTAACTATATTGGCATAGTTAAGCAGCAGAACTTAAATGTAGACAAGGCCTAACTGGTTTAAAAATAACAATTAAAATGTTCAAAAACTGTTTCGACCAACTCTTAAGAAGGCAGTTTAAAACACAAGGGTCTGAGTTAAACTGATGTTAAAAACAAACTGGGAGAAGAGAGGTCTTGTGAGAGATTAGTCACTTTTGCAATTTCTATTTAAACACAGGAGTTTACACCAGTGCCACCATATACGTTTAAACCACCTGAAGTTAAACTAGACTAGCATAACAGACAGGCCTTAAGAGTTCACCCATGTCAACCACTATAACAAGTCATAGTTTTACTTACATTTAATACTTCTTGCCTGGGCTGTGGAGGTTCTATACAAGTCAGCAGCCTGAGCAACAAGTCCATAATAGCAGAGGTCCCTATGTGCTTTATAATGAGGTCTACAAAATCATGTTTTTTCTTTAAGAAATCCACAATCTAGAAGAAATAATAATAAAAAAAAACAAGTTTACGTTTTGCTGCAAGTACTTTTTCTTTATTTCCCCTGGTAGATTAGTATTTCAAATATGTTCTGTTTCACAAGTTTTGAGAGTGGTGAAGGCAGGAGAAGAGACTTCTGAACAACATGTTCAGCCATCTAGAGTGGGCAATCCAAAGTTAGGCAGACTTTATAACACTGTCCTTTTAACCTGAAAAACAGTTTAAAGCACTTCAAGCAGATCTTTAGTTGTGTTATTAACACCTTATTTCTCCTTTTTTTATTTAGTCTATTTACTTGTTGCATTTCATTTAGCCCGAACAATGAAAACCAAGCCTATTACACTTTCAGATTCTCAGTGCTGCAGTATTTGAATTTTAAACACTGCATGGGGATTATTTAAAAACTTTTCATTAGAACTGCAAAGTGTGAACACATTTCTTATTTTTCTCTGGCTTATCTACGAAGTCTAAGTTGTGTATGACAAATAGAAATGTGGGCCAAAGAGATTTTTTTGGAGGTGCTGAGTCAAATATAAGTAGATTTCTTTAGATTCTTCCCAGAGAAATCTGAAGAATACTGTAAACGCTCACTTGGCACACTCAGTGGAAACACACAAAAACCTTCTGAAGTGATAAACACTCGTTTTTTCATGGTCTGTGTGTATAAAACATCCTCACTGCATTTTCCACTTTATGCATCCGATGAAGTGAGCTGTAGCTCACGAAAGCTTATGCTTAAATAAATTGGTTAGTCTCTAAGGTGCCACAAGTACTCCTTTTCTTTTTGCGAATACAGACTAACACGGCTGCTACTCTGAAACGTGACACAAATTAAGTTATCACAGCTGTTAGAAGATTATGGGACAGAATAATTTATTCTGAGGATGGTTTCTAAAGCAATTCATAGAATTAAAGCAAGCATTGAAACAAAGCATTTAAAAACATAAAGGGAAGCAGCATGAACAGAACTGCATTGTGAGAGTACATTGTAACAGACACTAATTCAACCTGTTAACAGGTAACCTGATACCACTACGCATGCTATCTAGCCACTGAAATCCAATGCATTAGATCAGTATCATAGAAGTCATTCAATTTCTCTGGCACTTATTTCAGCTAAGTCCCAAAATTTGCCTTTTCCCAAAACTTAAGTTCTTGAAAATTGCTTCACAAAATATGGTTCCACTAGCTAAAACAAATTGTTTAGAACAGCTGTGGAAACACAGATTTATCAATAGGCTTTTTTTATTTTTAGAAGGAAGATGCTCCTTCACCCATAAGGCCAACAATAATCAAATCGTTTTACCCAAAACTGTTCTTGAAGAGTTTCAGGAAAGAGCAAATTTTCCTAGGTAGATGTGGTATGTGTTGGGAGAGCAGACAGTACTGAACTACAAGGGGAAGGAGGATAGAACCCCAATGGAACAGGATATTGTCCTGGCATCACAAGAGAAAGGACACTTATTCTTGATAAGCATATATGGTAGCTGTATTTAAGGAGTCAGAGGTAGAGGATCCCAGCCACTGGGACCAGTTACAGTTCTGTGGTCTGCTCCATTTTAGACCAACTTCTTGCTTGTGCACAGATTTCTTCATACAAAGAGCTTTTTTTTTTTTTTAAATTGAGGGGAGAAGGAGATGAGTAAGAAGGGAGGCCCCAGTAAGAGCTGTCTGCCCATCTTACGTCTGCAAAGCAATGATAAGCTAAACAAATGGGGATAGCAATAGTGAGCTGTAAGATGGTACTGCAGCCCTCACATTTTCTGCAGCAATTCTCTTCTTCCTCCGCCACCACTCCTGACTTTAACGTACTATTGGAATCACAAACATCCAGGCTGAAAAAAAACAGTCAGAAAGCTACACTGTGGCTGTGTCTATGCAGACAAAATTGAATTGCATAATTCATCACTGCTCCAACTCCACTGGTTAGCAACAAAGGAAGCTGTAGTGAAGACTGAGCTCAGAGCCCTGTCTATACATTACAGCTTCCACCAGTCGAGCTATACTGGTGGTGAATTACACCCCCAAATTTTGCCCAGAGAGAAGGGAAAAAGCACGTCTACTCTACAAGTAGAACCTTACAGGGATTTTTTTTTTTTTTACGATAGGGTTCCATTAGAGGAGGCCACATCATTTAGCATGAACCATGCTGGAGTCATGGACCATCTACAGGTTTAGCTTTCAAGTACTGTCCATACCTACTAAAAAAGAACTACTTTATCTGCATCAGGGACAATCTTCCTGTACCCTGATCCAACACTCTACTGTAATGAGAGCCAAACTACAGCCAGTTAAGCTCCATCTAACAGGATTTATTGTTTAATTGGAGCCACCCACAATTTTGTACAATACGGTTATCCAGTCAGTCCACTTTCCAGGTCTCTTTCTGGGAGGAAGATAAGAAGTGCGTTGCACTATGAGGAAAAAAACCACCACCAAAAAACCTATTCTGTTCCTGGAAGTAGCAGCTAAGGCAATATAGAAAAGCTACCCAGAATCTACATGTACAAGAATAACCAGTGTGGTAAGCATGGACAGGCCATGGCTCTTCACACACCACTGTACAATGCAAAATGCTTTGTATACTCCGCAAACAGTTAGCTACAATTATCAGAACCATGCTAAAATTTAAGTAGGCTCTATCTTGGCCTGTGAATAGGCCTAAACAGACTACTAGTGATACTCTGCCGCTATCATCAGATTAGTAAGCACAAGAGACTAGTAACAAGACACAGAATGGGTGATTTCTAGCAGTGCTAATGGCATTACTTATATTGGAGAGAACGAATTTGTATATACAAAAGAGAAATCTTACTGAACTGAGACAAATTGAAGATATTTTCAAATATTTTGTAAAGGTTGCACTATATAAGAATTTTAGAAAGGAGAAGACTTCCTCAAAAGAAGACTAGATGATCACGATAGTCCCTTCTGGCTTAAAAATCTATTAAACCTCTTTAACTAAAGGATGGTGACAGCAAGCAGTGAATTCAGGAGTGGGCAGAAGAAAATACTTCCCCTTAGTAACACATTTCTGACCAGACAGCTGTTCTGATAAACAAAGTGAGGATAAGTCAGTGCGAGTTACCCAGATTTTGTTAATATTCTTAAAGTGTTCATCTCTACTAGAAAACTTTCTATTGTCATGGAAAAAGTGAATCTGGTTGCTTGATTCAGCGACGACCTTTTAAAATGGTAGCCCTACAGAGGAGAGCAGCTCAATATTACAGCTATTGATGCACATACTACAAACGGAAGAGCTTATAAATATTTACCTGTTCCGGTTTTCTACTGATAAGAATACTTAACACCTTGCTGAAGAAACTGGCCAATAAAGGGTTGAGAGGGGATTCATTTAATAGGAAGCTGTACAGTTTCATAAGTAAGGACTCTTCTTCTCCCAGTCTATCATTGATCTGCGAGACATCTGACGTAAGAAGCTCACAAGATATGTTTGGATACCTAGAAAAGGGACACCTTCCATCACTCATGCTTATAAAACAAATATTACACAGTAAAATATGGAATCAAAACGAAGCAATTTGGTGGGCTTGTTGGACAGATATGGAAAACCGTAAGGCTGCTGATTTGCAGAGAGTTGGATAAGTTAGTCTAAATATGAATGTACTGTTCTGTAAAAAGGTTTTATGCTTTTATTCGGAGATCAGGAATCTCCAGTCTCCCACTATACTGCAGCACTACAGATATCACATAAGTTGAGTGTCAGAAGCAATACAAATAGTATATGGTGAGCTTTTAGCTTAATATCTACTGGTTAGCCCTCCTGTCTGAGCACTAACCTCCCCACTTCAGAAACCATTTCCCATTTTGTCTGGGGAAAAAAAAGAGGAGGGAGCGATTCAAGTGTCAGCAAGCGAAGAACAGATAGTCCTGATACTCGGTTTTATTCATAGAGTTCATATGAAGACCACAAAGTCAGCATGATCATTTCTGGATCAAAAACATTTTTAACATGTTTGTTAAAAATCTGCCTAATTCAGGCAGCAGCATCTCTCACAAAACCCTACGAAGTTGACCAGTATTGCTTCATTCCAAGTTAGAAACACATGCACTCGGACAGTTTAATCTAAACTACTACAACATACACAATATGTACATGCAAAACAACATAAGGCTTTATCCACTTTACACTGGGTAGCTATATAGCAAAAAAGAATTTTCCAGTATTTTAGTAGCAAAGGTATGCAGACCCACAGTACTGTGAATTTATTCACTTAAGTTTATTTCTTTAAAAAATGCCTCTAAGTGCTTTAAAAACAAAATTTAAACTAACCAATAGTTAGCATATGGACTTATTTTAACTGCATGGATATATTACAGTAAGGGCTGCGGGGCAGCATCTCAGTTACTTTAGTTAAACATACCTAGATCTCTACCCAAAACTTAACTAGAAGCCACAGCAAACTATGGAAGCCTGACGTAACATACTCTTTGCCTGAAATACTGTTTATTACGATGTCAGCCACATTATGCACTTAGTTTTCAAGTGATCATTAGGTGCAGCTCCATGTAGAGTGCACTGAAATAGCCTAAGCTAGATGAGAGAAGTGCTTGTATAACTGTTGCAAGGTATATGATGAAAAGTCTGAACCCTTTTTTGCCAAACTCATGAAAAACAGTTCTTGGCCACATCTGCAGTTTGATCATAATATCTCCACACTAAAGGTTCATAATTAGAGATTAAGCACATTCCCTTACAGCAGTAATAGACTATCATTCATCCCCAATGATCTTCACTAGCCATTAATGACATGGGTACAAGTGTTCGTGTGGAATACACCACTCTATCAAAACCCTATTATTATCACTCTATTTCTAATGATACAACAAGGAGTGAGGCTTTCTAGACAATCACTTGAGATAATCCCCCTTCAATGCACCCTTTCACCATTTGGGCACCAAATCAATTTAGGGGGAGTTTTCAGAGGAAGAGGGGGCCTTAACCACACTAAATGTATAAGCATTAACGGGAGTCATGATGTTAAGTAGCACAAAACACTCAGAAAATCCAAGACTTACTATAAAGCAGAAGACAGAACTTTTAAGTGCATACCAGTGCCACTACAGACTGGCCTACAGGAATTAAATACTGATTTCTCCTCTCCCTACACCTCCCCAGTCTCACAGATAAGTAGTGTTTTCCTACTTGTATCTGATCTTTTCATCCATGTCTTGAGGTGGTTCTTCTATAATAAATGAAACTAAATCTTCCAGACATTCTGATTTCAACAGAAACTCTATAAGTTTGCGATTCTGAGCTTTGCATTCCTGCAAAACATCCTCCTCGTCCATCAATTCCTTCAGCGTTACATCTTCTCTTTCTAGAAGTGTGTCTATGTGGGATGACGAATGGAGATCAAATTTCCAAAACATGCTGGTCTGGACAAGGAGAAAAGCATATGTAGAGTGTTAATTTACTAATTTATTTTAACAGTTGTTAACTTGTAGTTCTCCCCAACAAAAAGCCATGAACTCCATTATATCCATTTCATAGCCTCTAAACCCAAAAGGAACCTGAATGCATAATACAGACACCACTAAAGCTTGAACAAGACACATTATCAGATGCTGAAAGATTCTGCATGGACTATAGCTGGGGAATTTTACTGTAATTCACGAGTGCTGAATGATAAGCCAATGTTTTAACTCTTCAAAAAAAATTAGCTAGATCCAGAATTTGAACATTCTACAAAGACATGACATGTTAATGCTGTGTGAAAGAAAAAAAAAAGTTAACTCTGTTCCTAATTTTTTTTATTTCTCTTGTACTCTGTTAGGTATATTTGTATAAAAACAGGGGTTTTGTTCACTGGTCCAGTTGCTTATGCTCCACTTCAATCACAATCTTCAGTAAGGGTCAGATTCAGATAGCCCGCTGAGCAGCTGACAGGGCTCTTTTTTGGACAAAGGAAGGTGCCAGAAGCTTCCCCCAATACTGCCTAAGACTGGCAAAGCTAATACTCTGGCACACACACACACACACACACACACACGCGCCTTAGGAGGCTACAGAAGGAATTCTTGTTGACAGTCAGAATTTTTCATAGGCACTCCAGCCAGAACTCAGGCTTGTTGCACAGATATTGCCCTTGGTTCATACACTTGTCTTAAGTGATCTTGCACACAAATGCTGTTAAGGCAATTGTGATAATGAAAGAAAGAATTACAACTTCAGATTTACCGGATAAAACACTCCTGCTTTTATGCATATATCCTTAGTAAACCACCACAAGCACTCCATCCCCAACAAGTTATGACCGTAGCATTTAAAACTACTACAGAGTCATTTCCATAGGACATTGTCTGGCCTTAAAGGAAATCTTTTTTCATTCACATATGATGAAGGAAGTGGACTCAAGGGGATTTTAAAGCTATAACCAGTAATTAAGAGAAAGGGTTTTTTCCTGCCAAGTTGAGTCTTTAATAGCATGGTTTAAAAACAACAGTCTATGGAGAACAGTATGAAATGTTACAAAATTTGTAACAGGTACCTCTACAATTAGAGGCCTTTGCACCAAATCTTCGCTACTGCAATACATTAGTGGCAACAGAATCAGCTTTTTTAAGGGCTATGAGGACATACAGAGACATGTATACTTTAGCAGAAGTGTCCTGTGAGCTGTACTTTTTGGTACTCAAAATCAGTTTTAGAGTGCACAGGCAACAAACCCAAACTGTATGTTTTGCATTTGTCAGACATGCGCCTAATACAGCCTACAAAAATTCATTTAAATTAAACATTTCATCCACAGTACCTAGAATGCAGTCAATTTACTTACAAATAAAATCTGTATATATAGTAATTTCTGGAAAAAAGTTAATTTAGCATGTAGATCAGGTCTAGCTGACACAAAGTGTCAGTTCAGCATCACAGTGTATATATCAAGGCAAATATATTTTTGCAACACCTAGCATAACAGGGTCATTAGGTGTTGTTACTACTAAAATTACATTACAATAAGGTTTTGTGTGTACACCATGCCTATTTTAAATATATTTAGCCAGGGTAATATTGTTTTCCAGTGTATCATGCAAATCTCTTAAACACCCCATATTAATCTTAATATTGTTTAGCGCATCCAACAATTTTTTTTTTTTTAAACCAGGAAACAAAACGTACTGGGGTCACTGAAACTGATACGGGAAAGGAGTAAATAAAGTTTTAATTTAACATATACTATCATTTTGAATCATCTGCGATCCCATGCAAGAATTAAAAAGGAAGATGTTAAGAATCAGACAGAACAATCTTACCTACCAGTTAAATTAGTAAGTTTACAAGAGTAGTCAGAATCCATACATTTGATTTTATTTACAATAGATGTGTTAGCTTGTAATTTGATTTAAGTTTATTATATAATTGTTTTCAAAAACATTGGCTTATTTGTTGTTACAGCCACGCAACCATTTACTATGGACAAATATAACAGGTGTATTGTTGACCAACAGCAAATGTATATTTCAATCCCATTACATAGGATCAACTACCATGTCCACCCACAATTAATACAAGTTGAAGTTTTGTAAGTAGCAGCTATTAGTGTTAAGAATTCCAGACATAAACCCCTCTGCAATGACTGAGGAAGAGACACTCACCCAAGCGTCCTTTCAAAATCTGTTTCAATAATTTCATTCAAAATCAAATTAACAATGGATAATAAGAGAAAAGGCATACTACTGCAAACATGTTACTGCGTTATTTCACAAACTGTCTCCCAGGCAAGCTGTGTTAGGGGTGCTCCCTCAACATGGCAGGTGCCGAGCAGAGATTATTCCATCACTTTCCAACAGGAGCCCAGGTCCCTTGGAATAAGGAAAAATAAACACCGTAAAATGTGCCAAAGGGGAAGTCCAGGAACCCTGAAGAAAAGAGAACTTTCTTAAAAGTATGACTGGCAGTTACCTAGAGGACTTAGAGCAGTTCCAAATGCACACAGCAACTTTGAAAAACAGGCAAGTGACAAGTTCATCTCTACCGCTAGTTTTCTTCTACCTCCTCCCCACACCAAAGATTTCTATTCTTTAAAGGGGAACTTTGATGTATGGTTACACAATCCTATTCCCATTGACCACAACAGGAGTACAATTAGGCCCAATAAATCCATAACCCAGAAAAAGCCATTCATTATAACTTGCTGTTTAGATTTTCAACCATCTCCAAAGCCCAATTTGGACTCAAAGTTGCTTTCAGTATCAGGTTTCAGTATTGGTGTGAGCTCCTGAAAACATGTTTGTTGCTTTCAACACAAGATGCAAAATTTGAGACTTTAAACATGAAGCATGCTCAAAAAAGTAAGTAAGTATCAACACAAGCAACTGCTTCAGGATAACTTTATAAGAGTCACTCTTAGAATTGATAAGGGTTCTTTTAAAAAAAGAAAACCATGGTAGTCAACAGCTAACAAAATGGCTCTATGAGCATGATATTACATTGCTTATAGTATTTCTCTAGTTAGCTTTGTTGTCTTTTTTCAGACAGACTACACAAGCCCAATAAGAGGCCTGTGTGTCACCATAAACATGTACTGTGTGTATTTCAGAAGATCTCTTAACTCACTTCTTTAAAAAATACACAAAGTTAGTGTAAAATAACATAGTTCAAAATCCCAAATGAACTGGGATCAAATGTTTGGAGAAGCTACAGCTTCTCTACTAGTAAAAGTTTCAACCAACTTATCTTCCAAAATTGGTTTGGCCAGGAAATTGCCTAATTTACTCTGAAGGGAAGAGAGACAGTAACTATGAAGAAAGTGTCACTATCTGAATTATAGATCATTAAGAAGTTAGGCTGGTTTGAAATTTTAATTTGCTGATGTTTATTTGCTTCCCTTTAGCAAAGCAATTATCCATTCAAACATTCCACACAGCAGAGACTCCTTGAAAATTCACATGCCTGTTGTAGCTAAAGAAAGCGTATTGCAAACAGGCAAAGTTCATAATTTTTTACTGAGAGTGGTTTGGAGCTCTGTCTTGCTCCATGTGAGGTCAAATGAGAGTTTGCCATTGTCTTCAGTGAGAGCAAGACTGGTAACTCTGTGTATCAGTATGTTACCTTCCACTGGGTGGCAGAAGCTTAGAAAGGACACAAGAACCAAAGATTTCTTTCACTTAAAGAGACAGCCACACATCTTTTGGAGTTACAGGACCAGGCATGGCAGATGTGCACAGTTTATTAAGGTTAGATGCAAGCCTTCCCACAGCTGGCTGATTTTGATCCTCTTAAAAAAATAAAATATCCTATTTGTAAATGTTTAAGATTTAGAACACTCGTTTTCAACAAAAGCTTAGAATAAGCTGAGCATTTTAAGACAAAAATGGCTCCTCTCAAGTTTTGCAGTGTCTTGACAAAGGTAGTAAATCTGTGGCAGAACTGGGAACAGAACCCTGATCTCAAGTGGTAGGCCCATGTCTTAAGTACTAGACTGGTGCCTCTCATGCAATTTTATTAAAAATCTCTAATTAGGTCTGCTGTAAAAGTCAGTAATGCTTACCTACATTTGAAAGTACAATGAAATCTCCTATACAAGTGCAAAGCATTATTAAATCACCCCATTTTTCTGACTGAGTAACTATGTCCTGCATCTGCTAGCATGATAGGATCTCTTTTTAAGTTACTTTGTAAAAATCTGCATTTAACACGGAGAGAAGATGTGCATGTTAACTACACAGCCTATCACATGAGGACTGAACAAGGTGGGTCTCCACAGAAGGCCCCATCTCAGATCGACTAAGGTGAGAAGGAAACTATTTCAGCTGTATAGCCAGAGATATCATAATCTGGAATTTTTAGAAGAGTAGGGCTGACCATAGAGAAAGCTGTATTAAAAAGTTGCATGGCTACAAGTTCATGAGTCAGGAAGTGTGAAATCTACGGTTGCACATTCAACACTAATACATATGCATTACAGTAGTCTTGTATGATCACACAACTACTTATCTTATGGTACAAGATGTCATACAAATTCCTCCCCGCCCCCAACACACTCACAGATGTGCATGAAACAACCTGCCACCTGTCAGGCTAGACACTGGAACTTACTACTAACTGACAGACCCCACCCCATGGACTAAAGAATCATCTCCTCTAGCTGAGGGCAGGAGGTTCTTACCCTCCTTGCAGACCAACTAGCTGAGGAAAACATGACTGCTAGCACAACCGAGTGCAGATAACTTTCAAACAGCCCACAGGTGGGACAGAAGAGGCCACAGAGGTGGAGAGGAGACGAACTCCATTACTGGATACCTAAAGAAGGTTGCAGGATATTCTGGAGATGCAGCAGCTTTTACAGAGTTAAGGTTACAATCTGTGTCCTATTGTAAACGAAGTTGTCCCCCTCTCCCATTACCCCCCAAAAATCTGAATGGGTTTTCATCAACTAGAATTTTGAACTGACATTTCTGAATATACTAAGTTAGAGAGATGTATAAAGCAGCTCCTTTTCAAAAAAGTTTTACATCTTTATGTCTCTTTGCCAGCCCAATGATGTATCACATCAAGATTCTCCACAAGTACATTTTACTCCCTAATGCTGGGCAGCCTCACTGTATTTAAAATCCATTAACAGTAATTAGATAGCACAGTGATAAATGCTTATTAAGCAGATATGTTTTGAACCGGCTTGTGAGAAAATTTTTAAGAGCAAGCATAATCAGATTTTCAATGGATATAATTTGAAAATTAGATAAATGCTTATTAGTAAAGCTGACTGAAAAGAAAAAGCCAGAGAATACATTCTACAACTGCCACTCATGACCAAGTTTTTCAGTAAGGACACTGGGGTAATGCTGTCTATAATCAGTACATTTTCACTGACAGATTCCCCACTCTCCTACAGCAATTTTGAGGTCTACAGGGTAATATGGATACTGATTTCCAGCATTCAGTGTTTTTTGGCCAGTGCCCATCACGCCTTTAAACTAAGTATGAGTCACCCAAGATGCAAAAAAAGTTCTATGCAAATGCCACCAGAAGCTTCCAAAAAATCCAGTGAAACTTCATTTGAATTACCAGCTAAGGCCATAAGAGGACATATGTACTTACCCACCATACTTAAAAAACAAAGAAATTGAATTGTTGATTATGAGTTACAACGCCCACAAACATTAACAATGCATTTAGAAATGCATATTCTGTCAAGTCATCACTAATTAAACTATGACCCAAAAATAAATGCTACTCTTTCATGAATGTCAACTGACTACAAAACTCAAAATTCCATAAATTTTCAAGTCCATACATAGAGATTTTACATTCAAGAAACAACAATTACTTTACCAAAAATTCTATCTTAAGTAATTGAATTTCACAGTTAGCTATCCCTTAAATGGAAATACCGACAACCAAAATCCAAGTAAAAACAATACACCTACAAATCCATCACAACACAATTCTGACCCCCTGAAGTATGCACTTCTTTATACTTGATAGGTGTAGCACAGGGGTAGGCAAACTTTTTGGCCCAAGGGCCACATCTGGGAATAGAAGTTGTATGGCTGGCAATGAATGCTCCCAAAATTGAGGTTGGGGTGCAGAAGAGGGTGAGGAGGTCTGGTTGGAGGTGGGGGCTCCAGGGTGGGGCACAGGAGGGCTGAAGGGCTCTGGGATGAGGCTGGGGATGAGGAGTTTGGGGTGAAGGAGGGTGCTCTGGGCTGGGACCGAGGGGTTCGGAGGACAGGATGGGGCAACAGGACTGGGGCAGCGCTTACCTCAAGCGACTCCCGAAAGCAGCAGCTTGTCCCTTCTCGGGCTCCTATGAGGAGGTACAGCCAAGCAGCTCTGCACCCTGCCCCACCCATAGGCTCCACCCCTGCAGCTCCCATGGCTGCGGTTCCCTGCCAATGGGAGCTCCAGGGACAGCGCCTGGGGTGGGGGCAGTGTCCAGAGCGAAGCCCCCTGGCTGCCCCTATGCGTAGGAGCTGGAGGACCACCATGTCCCTGCTTCCGGGAGCCACGTGGAGCGGCCCCCAACCCTCCTCCCCAGCAGGTGCTCGAGAGCTGGATTAAAATGGCTGGTGGGCCAGATCCGGCCCACAGGCTGTAGTTTGCCCACCCCGGTGTAGCATGTTTACTGAAGCTATTCATTTCTTTGCTTTTAGTCCAAATTTCTTAAGTGATATAAAAACTGACCATAGCATTGGTTTTTTATGTAAAAAGGGAAAATTTGTTTCAAAAATCATATTAAGGCTTCTGGGTAATGTGACAGGGTCGGGCTAGATGGCTACAGGAGAGTGATAAGAAGGCAGATATATTAGCCCCAGGTTAAGTAGGTCCCTTTTCGCTGGGTAAGGTAACAGGGAAGGTTCCAGAACAATCAGGAACTTTCTGGAAACAATTAAGGCAGACAGGCTGATTAGAACACCTGCAGCCAATCAAGAAGCTGCTAGAATCAATTAAGGCAGGCTAATCAGGGCATCTGGGTTTTAAAAAGGAGCTCACTTCAGTTTGTGGTGCATGTGAGGAGCTGGGAGCAAGAAGCTGAGAGTGAGAAGGCATACTACTTGAAGACTGAGAAGTACAAGCGTTATCAGACATCAGGAGGAAGGTCCTGTGGTGAGAATAAAGATGTTGGGAGGAGGCCATGGGGAAGTAGCCCAGGGAGTTGTAGCTGTCACGCAGCTGTTACAGGAGCCACTGTAGACGACTGCAATCCACAGGGCCCTGGGCTGGAACCCGGAGTAGAGGGCAGGGCTGCCGGTGGGTGGGAGGTGCTGGGAGTGGGGAGCTGATGGGGGGCTGCTGATGTATTACTGTGGCTCTTTGGCAATGTACATTGGTAAATTCTAGCTCCTTCTCAGGCTCAGGTTGGCCACCCGTTCTAGCTAGATCACAACTTTGCATAAGTGTATACAGACCGAAATTAAGACTTATTGTTGAAGCCCCCAAATATACACTGCTCTGACCTAGTAAGTATACAAACAGTCCAAACTAGTTAATATTTACTAACAAAAGTAGTGGATACCTAAATTATATAACTAGTTGTAATAATCTAGCTTGTCTTTGCTATTAAAGTTATCAATGAAATTACAATATATGAGTTTTGAGACAAGAATCAAATGTCTCCTTGTTAATTCCCCCACTCCACACCTGTATCTTCAAGCTACTGGTAAAGATGCTGGATTAGTTAGGACTCTTAATTTAAACGCAAGTGTAAATAAAAACTGAATCACCCACTCCAGATGTGAACATGGCTGGTTCACTAGTAACAATAACAACAAAAAAAAACTTATGATATCTATTGGTTTAAGAAATGTTTTTTGTAGGTTTAGAACATTTTTGCTTTCCCACCACCTAATACTTTAATCCCATTAGTAGACTATATTATATGTATCACAGTGGCTTCTGCTAAGCAGACTGTTCATTTATGTTTTAGAGGTGTGAGACTGTATAGCTAAGCACAAATAATTTTACAATTTGTCGGTCTCAGTTTAGAGTATGTACAGGTTGCTACAAAAAGTGAATTCAGATGCAGAAGTAGACTGGAATATCACTATTGTTTCAAATGTTGAGAGCAAGACCCTCTGATGGAAAAAGTCTGTTGTCCACAATTATGTGCATCAATCCATGAACACATTTGTTCAGAAACAATTCCTTCCAGCACAGAGAGAACGGATGCTGTGAATGCTGGATTGCTACCATTTCTTCTGTGATAGAACCAATAGCAAAAGCACTAGTAAAGGATTTGATTACACAATACTGAAACGTGGGCCTTGTATTCTCAACTGAAGTCAAAGAACAACTGACTTTTTAAAATGGGCTGTTTTAAAAATATAGATTTACTGGCGCTCCCTACACTACTGGATCAGAAGATGGTAATTCCGTCCCGCTCCCCCTGCTTTGAAAGAGATTCAAATGACCT
The DNA here is from genome assembly GCF_965152235.1 of Eretmochelys imbricata. NCBI lineage: Eukaryota > Metazoa > Chordata > Testudines > Cheloniidae > Eretmochelys > Eretmochelys imbricata. The sequence goes on from NC_135577.1 coordinate 20,688,416, forward strand.
TCCTGAAGTCCCCAAATTTCCCCCAAACTTGAGCACTATCCCTAGCTTAGTTTAAAACAAATACCTCATGATTAGGAAGGGGGACAACAAAACAGAGTAAAAAAAAACTGGATCTGCATTAACAGTCTCAGTACCCCATGCCAGATACCGGTGGCAGCTGTGAAACTTCCTAGCACAAACCCAAATAGTTTAAAATGTCCATTGTAAAACCAATAGTAAGATCATCACAATGCTACATTTGTGACAATGTGAAGAGGGGTCATCCAGATGTGGTAGTGGTACAGGATACAAAGGAAAACAGCCAACTAGGAAGAAAAAGAGAAAAATGACTTGAAGAAAGCTGCAAAGGAAAGAAGGAAGGGCTTGGCTACAGACGAGAAACTGCAAAAAGGGAAAAATAGCTAAAGGAAAACAGTTGAGTCCTACAAAAATAATGTAAGTAAGCCTTTCTGAAGGGGAGAGGTATCAGGGAGAGAGAAGATGACAGAGTAAAGCACTTAGGAACCACCAAATGTTTAAACCGATGCCTTATGGTGGCAGGAGGGGAGAGAAGGAGAGGAGGGAGAGAAGTTGTCCCTACAGATGAAATTTAATAGCAATGTTTCTTACCTGTTAACAAAAGTTTTAAAAAAGTTAAGAAAACAAAACGATTTGTATTCTCCGTGGCTCCTTGCCCATTACAGGATATCCTGGCAACAGCAAAATCTTTCAATCTACAATATTAGCAGATTAGCAGGACTGAATTAGGTTAAGATGAAGTAGATTTCTTCCTATAAGAAAAAAACAAGACATTTTATAATTTCATAATGTTAACAGGTTTCCATTAAACAGCTCAAATAGCAGTAACAACATAAAGGTTCTGAGCTACTGGGGATTGAGAATATGAAGGAAGAGAGGGAGGGAGGGAGGAGACTTGTTTGGAAGAAACTGAACCTGATCCCGTAAGTCATATTTTTTACATAGATGGTCTTTTGAACAATTTTAGAAGAAAGCTTTTGTGGCTGTTTCTAGTCTGTTCAACATTCCCCCTTTTCTCTGCCATCTCCGGTTTTGAACAAGAATTTGGGCATTCTTCATATTGTTGTGGGTATATGTAACTATCTTAAACAGTTTTGACCCTCTGTGATTGAAGACTATATATTTAAGACACTGCTGTTTACCTTCAAAAAGGGAAAAATTTGGTCAATACCTGTAGTTATGTGTATTTGAGGATCTCATCTAACTGAATTTAGTGCAATTTTTTCACCTGCCTGCACTCCCTCAGATTTAGGGAGCAGAGCAATATTTTCTCCCTTTTTTTATGGTCTTGCTCTATCATGACTGTTTGTGAATCTATTATACTAAGTGCTGATCTACACAAACTTACATGAAAATAAAGAGATGCACATTAAGAGATTTAGTTATTTTGGCATAAGTCTGCATGGGCACTTCAGAATAAAACAAAAGTGGCAAAAATTAGTTCACCTAAAGTTGGACAAATCAATTTTAGCCACTTATTATGAAGTAAGGGTGGCCACACAGAGTTGCACTGAACAAAAACCATGTTTTAAAACCGATTTAGTGAAACTGGTGTAAGCTAGGTCTCCTAAGTGACCAGTCCTTAAAATTGGGAGAGTTCTTAGTTTGCCACTCAAAGGAATACAGACACTGAGGCACCAGCAGCCGGTCTCAGAACAAGGCTCACCGGCTTGTGCCTCAAAGTGACAAATGGAAAATTTCTTACCAATAATTTCCTTTGTTAGCAGCATCACCCACAATTCTGGATATCTGGGCTGCTTTCCTCTCTTTGCAGCTCCTGCAGGCAGATCAACATTTTGGAGCTGCATGGTCTGGCCGGCCCCCTCAACTCCTGCTTGCTTCCAGGTGAGTTATTCTCAAACTGTAAAACCTGCCTATCATTACCAAATATTCTAGAGATAAAGTAATGTACAGTAGACCAAGGAAGATGGTCTTATGGTAACAATTTCACTTAATACTCGACCCTTGACTGATGAGCCATCCAGGGGTGGGAAGAATTGTGGGAGAGACTGCTAGCAGAAAGGAAATCAGTTAGAAATTTTCCATTCTGCAGCCCAGGATCTCCCACAATTCTTGACCACTGGTAAGTAGCAAGCAGATGTCGAGATGGTTATAGAAAAGATCAGAAAGGAAAGGAAAAACAGTATCCCTCCCCATCTATAATATTTGCTCCAAAGGCAAAACAATTTCCAGGTCACTTACATGTAGTACCTTCCTACCAAAAGGATACCTCTGCAGAACACAGGAAGTCCACTTTGTAGTGCTTTGACAAAAATGGTAGCATTTGACCAAGTGGCTGCCTTACAAAATTTCCCACAATGGATGCATTAGCTCTTTCTGCTCAAGAGGTCTCCAGGAATCACATGGAGTGTGCCCTGACACATTCTGGAACTGGAATCTCCAATGCCTTTTACTCTTTCACAGTGCATTGTCTAATCCATCTCGCAGTAGAGGATTTGGAAATTCTGATTCCTTGGCATTTTGAATGGAAGGATACAAACAGGGCCCTCACTTTCCTTATGGACTCTGAGGTAAATTTTCAGAGCCCTTTGACATCTAAGGTGTGCCATCTTTCCTCAGTGAGATGCTGTGGCCTTGGACAGAATGAAGGTAGAACCATCTCTTGGGAAATGTGGAAACAAGAGTTCATCTTCAGGATAAATGATGCTGACCACCACTTTGTTCTTATGAAACACACACTAAATAGAGCATAGAGCATATTGCCTGCTCTGACACTCAGCCGGAGGATGTGATGGCTATTAGAAAGCAAGTTTGGATGAACAAAAAAGCAGACACCTGACATCCAATGGTGCTAGGTTGGAGATCTCTGTTGAAGCCTTAATAGAGAAAATCCAAGATAGATGGAATTCCTGGATTTCTATGATTTGCTTTATGTTCCTGTCACCATCTGCAAAACTTGGACCAGAAAAAGGAGTATGCTTTCAAGGCAGATTTTCTTCTAGAAGAAAGAAGTGTTCTAATGACTTTGGAGGACAGACCCAACAATACTGCATTTCCCTTTTGTTAGGCATGCTATTCGATGTAGCCAGTTCATATACAGATGAAGCAGAAGACCTTATGAGATGTCCTGAATCTTTGGGGGCTGTAATGGCAGTCCCAATTTCAGCTCTAAGTTCAAAAATCAGGGTCTCTTCAGACAATGTGGTATCAATGTTACTGTAATCTGTTCTGGTTTTATTTTCTGGACCACTTTCCCTAACAGGAAGGATGGCACACACACAGACATGTCGCCTTGTGCCCATCTGTGTGATAGGGCATTTATTTGCATCGATCTGGGGAACCACTTCCTTAGTGAAGAAGTACTTTGGTCTCTAACAGCTATGTGATTTGCAAATAGGTCAGTGAGGACAGGCCAAATGATTGGATGGTCAACTCAAAGCCTTCTTGATTCAGGCACCCCTCAGAGTTCACCTTGTGCCTGTTGAGCTCTTCACCACCATCTTCAGGTCTCCTGTTATGTGAAGGTGAGGAGAGAATGCTCCACCTATTGTATGAACTCCATTACTTTATGGTGTAGTCCTGGGGTTCTTGTTCCTTCCTGGTTGTTTACATATGCAACAATGCTCATGTTATCGGACTGAATCAGGATGGGGCTCCCCTTCAGACTGGACTGCAGCCTTTGCAGTACCAGCCTGACTGCTCTTGGTTATAGGCGGTTTCTGCTGTGGATCCTTTTCTCCAGGTTCCAGATGCCTTGAGCTGTGTGGGACCCCAGGTGTGCTCTCCAGCCTTCCAGGCTACTGTCAATTGTGAGGATCACAAATTCTGGAACACATATGGGCAGGCCCTTGACAAATGTCATGGCTGACCACCATTTTAAGGAACTGATCACCTGGGCCAGAACCCTCACTTATCTTTCACACATTCCAAAAAAGAGTAGTCCCATACCTTTAAGATGAAGCCTCAAAAGTATGTATGATGTATGGTTGCATCCATGGAGCCATCTGTATGCATGAAACTAGGAGGCCTAGCAGTTGAAGATCAGTGCAATAATAAGCCTCTTGCAATTCCAAAACGGTAAGAGGAGATCTTTAATCTTCTGGAACCTCTTTTGAGATGGATTTATCCATACAATTGAGGGGTCTATGTCCACTCCCCAAGAGTTATTTGGGTGGAATGAATCAAGGAGCTCTTCTTCACGTGGATAATAAAGCCATGGACCTACAGGAGATTCAAAGTCAGGTACGTAGCTCTGTGTGCAGTTTTTGGGGATGGAGCTCTGATTAAGATATCAGGAAGCAGTACAAATGAATCCCCTGTGACATGAGTCTTGGTATTATTACCAAGATCATCTTTGTAAAGACCCTGAGGGCCAAGGACAAGCTGAATGGAAGCATCTGATATTGATAATGCTTCCTGCTATAGGCAAACCTTAGGAACCAGTGATAGCACAGTCCGATAGGGATGTGGAGGTATGCATCCCCCAGATCCAGTAAAAATCACAAAATCCCCCTGGGTCAGGGATGACACAATAGATGTTAGGATTCCCATCCAGAACTCTTTTCTTCATTTGAGTCTTTTGAGATCTAGAACAGTTCTAATTCCCCCTGTATGCTTCTGAAGATGGAGTAGAACCACAAGGCTCTCTCTCCAGAGGGAAGGCGATTATTCCCATATCCAGCAAGTGAGAAATCTTTCTTGATTAGATTGTGCTTTATAGGGTCATTCAAGATACAGGACTGGAGAAAAAAATGTATGGGCTGGCACCTGTAACTCAAGGGATTATCCCAGATTAACTGCCTCCCTGACCCACTGGTCCATGGTCAAAGCAACCCGTTACTCCAGGAAATGGGAAATCCTGCCCCCAAGCTTCAGCTCTAGGTGGAGACCACTGTGGTCTTTCACATAAAAAAGAGGCTTGGGAGAGCAGAGTTTCCTTGGGGGTTTCCTCCCAAACCAAATTACTACATTTTTTCCTCTGGAGAACATGCTGTCCCTTCACTGGTATTTGTACGAGGATGAAGGCTGAAAGGAACACTTGTCTAAAGGCCAGTCTGCACATTCTCAAAGGCATGGTGTGGAAGGGACAGTCTAGATTTCGCAGCATTGGCTAGCCTCTCTCCAAAAAAGCACGGCTCCCTTTAATTTGGAGGAGCACAACACCTGCTAGAGTGGTTATTCATCTTTCAGGGACAAAGCTACTGGTGGCACCTGGTCACTGAACTAGAAGTCATGGCTTTGGCTGAGAATCTCATCACATCCATTGGGGCATCACAACAAATGTTGTTGGCAGGGAAACTTTCTTTAAAAAATATAGCCAAAGTCAGCGTGATCCCTGAGAACTCAGATTTCCAGCCAGGAGAGAGATGTCCCTGGCAAAGCAAGTAGCTGCGAGGGGTGCCCTGATGGAGGCTGAGGAGCCCTCAGTCTTTTTTGAAACTGGCCTCTTTTCTTATTTGTGGGGTTCTTAGGACAAAACTCCCCTTTTGAGGAGATTTCCTGGCTAAATATATGGTTACGTATGGCAGCATTATCCCTGGGAATCTCAGTAATTAGGACTTTGTGGTCCTGGATCCTACAGATGCTAGGATCATGTGTGTCAACGTGCTTGCCTTTGTTTGTTATCCCATTCATCCCTAATTACTTCCTCAAAGGAGGAGTGTAAGGGAATCCCCCATTACCTCAGGGGAGGATTTTGAGGGGAGAAGCTTGCTCAGGCTTGCTCTTGGGATTTTGTTCAGGCTAGTGATGAATCTGAACAATGGATACAACCTTGTTGCACACGGCCTCGAACTTCTCAACGGGGGTGGAGGGAAAAAAAACCTCCGAGTCTTTCCAGTCCTGATTGGAGTCAGACCCTGACAATTCACCATCCTCTGTGCAGGATAAAAAGGAGTCAGAGGACTCATACCTTCCGGATCTTTTACACTTTCTTCCCTTTTTTTGCTCTCTGGTTTTTTAGCTTTTTTTAGCTCACTTAGAGCATACAAGCTCTCCACCAGCTTGGGTGAGGTTTTTTGCAGTTAGCCTTGTTGAGGGCCTGAAGTCCTCTTACGAGATCTCTTTGGAGCCTCACCTCCTAGTCCCTTTCCCCTTCCTAGGGGAATATGCTTTCAGAGCTCTCCTGACCAAATTGGAAAGGAGTGAGCATTCTTATGAATTCTGCTTCTTTTCCCAGGGTGTTCAGGACCCATTTTAGGACTGAGTAGTGGGGAATTTGTGACTCCACAAGTCTGCCCTATATTCTCCAGGGGCCCATAGGAACTCCTACATCAGCTGACTGGAGTCCCCCTTGTCCTTGGAGTCTCCCCCTGCTCTGCCCACAGACTCCTGGTCCATTTTTCCCCAAAACGGAGTTGCAGCTGTTATGGATGTTGGGTAGCTGGGCAAAAAATTTATTGTCTGCCAAGCCTGGGAGGGCAGTCTCCCAGATGGAGCACCATTTGGATTTCATTCAGTGCTTTTCTGGCTGCCCTACCATACCTGGAAGGTGCAGAGGAGCCAGCAGGGAGGCATGACAGCTGAGACTTCAGGGTTTTTTCAACACCCAGCTAAAAAACTGGTCCGGGGAAGGAAGGACTGGGAAGGAGAAGAGTGCTCACCTCTGTCCAAAATTTTGACAAAAAACCCTTTGACAGATGTCAAGGTGAGATCTGTAAAAACTGCTGTCCACGTGCTACCACAGAGGCAGAGAAACTGGAAGCAAGAAGCAGAAGCTTGAGGGGGCATGGCCAGAGCACAGAGCTCCAAGACTTTGATCTGCTTCTATGAGCTGTAGGGAACAGAGAGCAAGCCAGATATCAAGAATTGTTGGAAGCACTGGGCTGCTAGTGAGAGTGCTAGGGAAACTAACTTACATTTTCACAGAAGCAAATCTGAGGATGACCTATCCCTTTCAGATATGACATCACAACCATCAATCATTTTTGCTTTTAGCAATCTTGACAAGACGTGAAGGAATGTCAAAATTGACATGCAACAGGGAAAGTATAACCTTGTCCATTTTTCTTTATGACATAATAGCAGTCTCAAAGATGTTTCCCTGTTTTGTTGTGTTTTAATTTACGACTACCAGGTCAGACAAGACCTGACTTCTATGGTAACTAGGGAAGTAGTGCAATTAGGACAAAGAAAAGCTGAAAACTCACCAAGTGGAGAGGAAAGGAATGTTTTAAAACAGAAGCAAACTGGTGTTCTTAAACTGATGTTCACGCCTAACTTTGTTAAAGGAGGTATTACTGAAGTTTTAACCACTTCTGTCCCTTTCATTAAAATGAGAACTCTCACAAGAGCCCTAAGTAGTCCTCCTGCAAAGACACAGACATTCTGACCTTACAATCTTAATATTCTTTGGTCAAGTATGAGCAGGATTTTCTGGAATTTTCATTATGAAAACCCTTTAATAATGCCAACAGGCATATCAGCCTAGAGAAAGATACTACAAAATAACCCATAAAGCATTTTAACAGTTCCGTCTTCTGAACTTGGTGAGCAAGCAAGGACTTCTAAATATATTTAAAAGTTAAGGTGTACAAGAGGTTATATCAAAATTTTATCAGAAAAGGTAGCCAGTTCTAAATGCCAAAATATTTTGTATCTTATGCACCAAGTTTTAGAACTAAAATCCACTATTTCCAATTCGTTTACACTGAGAAATGTAGCATAAAGACCCAAGGCTTCACAGTATGCAAACACTTAGTTACTAAAATAGTCTTGAAGGTATGGAACAGGCACTTATACTGAAGGCAGTCAAAAAAATTGTCAAAATATTACACTAAGGTCAAGTATCTGTTCCTCCCTCTTTAAACCTTCATTTCTGAGTGTCATACATTTTCCAATCACTTAATCAAATGATGACCAAGAGAAGGGAAAGGAACTATGTGGTAACAGCATCTGTATTCAGTAGTGTCTCCTGGAGTCAAAGACATGGTCTACAATGGGTTTCTACCCATCAGAATAGCTACACTAATGCAAATGCCTAGCATAGATAGAATGCAAATCTGGCTCTCCCGCCCCCAGCAGCCTATACCCAGATAAAAACCACACCATGTAGACAAGGCTTAACTAGATCTTGTATAGGTCAAGTTCAAAGGTGAAGATAGCCTTAGTTAATAATGGTGTGCACAGTCAGAATCATCTCCATGCATATTAAGAACGGCCATGCTGGGTCAGAACAATGGTCCATTAGCCCAGTACTGTGTCTTCCAACAGAAGCCAATGCCACATGCTTCAGAGGGAATGAACGGAATAGAGCAATGTAGCAAGTGATTCATTCTGTTGTCCAGTCCCAGCTTCTGGAAGTCAGAGGTTTAGGGATACAGCGCATGGGCTTGTCCCTGACCATCTTAGCTAATAAGCATCTAATTCTTTTCTGAAGCCATTTGTAGTTTTGGATTTAACACCACCCCCTGGCAACAAGTTCCACAGGTTGATTGTATTGTGTGTAGTAGTACTTCCTTATGTTTGTTTTAAACATGCTGCCTGACAGTTTCATTGGGTGACCCCTCCTCCCCCCGGTTCTGTGCGTTATGTGAAGGGGTAACACTTCCCTATTCACTTCATAGACCTCTACCATATCCTCCCTTGTACATCTCTTTTCCACTTTTTAGTCTCTCCTCATATGGAAGTTATTCCATTCCCCTATTCATGTTTGTTGCCCTTCTGTGTACTTTTCCCAATTCTTACATATCTTTTTTGAGACAGGGTGACCAGAACTGCATGCAATACTCAAGTTGCAGTCATACCATGGCTTCATATAGTGGCATTATGATATTTCTGTCTTATTATCTATCCCTTTCCTAATGGTTCCTAACATTGTTAGCTTTTTTTCTTGACTGCCGTTGCAAATTGAGCAGATGTTTTCAGAGAACTATCCACCATGTCTCCAAGATCTCGTTCTTGAGTGGTAACAGCTCATTTAGACCCCACCATTTTGTATAAAGAAAAGGAGTACTTGTGGCACCTTAGAGACTAACGAATTTATCTGAGCATTTATTTTCTTTTTGCGGATACAGACTAACACGGCTGCTACTCTGAAACCCATCATTTTGTATGTATAGTTGGGATTATGTTTTCCAATGTGCATTACTTTGCATTTATCAACACTGAATTTCATCTGCCATTTTGTTGCCCATCCACCCAGTTTAGTGAGATCCATTTGTAACTCTTTGCAATCAGCTTTGGACTTATCTTGAGTAATTTTGTATCATCTGCAAACTTTGCCACCTCTATTTACCTCTCTCCATTGTGAAAACTGACCATTTATTCCTACCCTTTGTTTCCTATCTTTTAACCACTTACTGATCCATGAGAGAACCCTCCTCTAATCTCATGACTGCTTAACTTTGCTCAAGAGCCTTTGGTGGGGGACCTTGTCAAAAGCTTTCTGAAAGTCCAAGTATACTATATCCACTGGTCCACCCTTGTCCACATGTTTGTTAACACCTCTCAAAGAATTATAATAATGCTCTCTAATGAGAGAAAACAAGTAATGGAAAGAGTAGGGTTGTTTGTTTGTTTTTAAAACGCTTGCTTTAAATTGGATATTTAAAAGAATATTTAGTTTGAAGAGGAAGTATTGGTTTTACATTTATTTGGAGACAAAATGTTTAACTTGAGCTTGGTACTGCAGGTATCCTGCATTGTTTAAAAACTCACACAATGAGTTTATAATTAGAGTGAAGTGTTTGGAACCTATTCTATTCCCTAATAGGTCACTTTCGTGTGGCCTAGCAGAAGTAAAGAGTGAAACTGACTAGTGCATTTCAAATTGATGCATAAACAGCACAGCCATAGTCTTGAGCAAGCAGTGAAGGGAAAGCAAGTATAAGAATGGAAAAGGAATAAAGAGATGTTGAAGACAGATTACATAGAACAAAGTATCAGAAGATGATGTAAGGAAAGTGCAGGAGAAAAAAAATCAAAAGCAAACTGATCAAAATTAAGGTGGCAACTGTGTGACTTGCAATTACTTTGTCACAAATCAACAAAATAGTGATAATTGGATTTGTTGACAAATGAAGTTCAGAGAATTTGCTAGTTCCCCCACCTGCACCCTCCCCCGCTTTTTTTTAAAAAAAAAAACATATGAAATGTGTAAAATGTTACTTTACGGACCTGACCTTGGAAGATATTGACTGCCACCTGCAAAAGCAATAAGCACCCTCCACTACCATGGAAGTTTAGGGCAGGGATGGCCAGCCTGAGCCTGAGAATTTACCAGTGTACATTTGCCAAAAGAGCCACAGTAATAAGTCAGCAGCACCCCCAACAGCTTCTCTTCCCCCCCAACCCCAGCTTCCAGTGCCTCCCACCCACCAGCAGCCGCACCTATCGGCGCCTCCCCATCCCTCCCAATCAGCTGTTTCATGGTGTGCAGGAGGCTCTGGTGGGGAGGGGGAGGAGTGAGGGCACGGCAGGCTCAGGGGAGGGTGCAGGAAGGGGTGGAGTGCGGGCAAGGCTTGTGTCAGAGCCAAGGGTTGAGCAGTCAGCACCCCCCGGCACACTGGAAAGTTGGCGCCTGTAGCTCCAGCCCTGGAGTTGGTACCTAGACAAGGAGCCGCATGTTAACTTCTGAAGAGCCGCACGTGGCTCTGGAGCCCCAGGTTGGGTGTTCAGTAGGTCATAGGGCTAGTGATGTACTTTTAATAGTACATCTACTTTCCAGATCACATGCACAGGCACAAGCCTGCAGTTTTGGGGCTTCAAGCTCTACAGAGAAATATTTGTCAGATGGCATCCAGAGGTTTTTGGTTTTTTTTAAAGACAGTCTTAATGGCTAAGTCTAAAAACTTTCTCTAAAACAGGATTTATAATAAGGTGCCATCTGACCCAAGTGTCCCCCTTTTGAAAACACACACTCCTTGCCAGAAATCTGGCAGGGAGGCACAGCTGCAGTGTGCATATTGTTGTGTATTAATTCAGATGTCTTCAAATCAGACTAGGTACTTTTACAAATACCCTTTTATCAAAAAAAAATTTCATCCAAAATGGATAGTGGTCCAACTAATGCACTGAGAAAGTGGAAAACCTAAAAAGCTTATTTTGAAGATAACGAAAAAGGAACTGGAATTGTACTCTTGCTTAAAAATTAAGTTTTACAAAGCCCCAAAATAAGTTTTTCTACTTTATTTCACATCAGAAATTCAAGTCTTCTCTACCCTAGAAGACTACAGGTGACTAGAGAACTAGTCGTTTTTGAGTTTGGTTATATTTTTTAAAGCACCAAGGATTGAGAGAAGCGATTTTTATTCCGACAGACAGCCTTGAACAAAAAATTGTTATAGACAAATTGTGGGAGAAAAGTTCTTTGTAAAAGGTTCAAACACCCCTACCCATTCACCTAAAAGCTGAGGAAGCTTTCAGTCAATGATTCATCCAAGAAATCCAAGAGATAAGAAAGAAACAGGGATCCAAACACCATTCAGGTTTTTATACCCCATGAAGCAGCAAAGGCAGCACAAGCTAAATGTTCTTTTCCTTTTCAGGTCACTTTAAAGGAACCAACAACAGTTTAAAAGTGAGGCTTGGTCTATGCTACCAACTTATGATGGTATAATTATGATGCTCAGGGGTGTGAAAAATTCACACCCTTCAGAAATGCAGTTATACCAACCCAACTCCTCATGTAGACAGTGCTACGTCGAGGGAAGGGCTTCTCCTGTTGACACAGCTACCACTTCACAGGGAAGTGGAATACCTATGCCAATGGCAGAAGCTCTCCCATCGGCATAGGTAGCGTCTTCACTAAGCACTGCACCACCGTAAGCTTAGACAAGCCCTCTGTGGGAACACTAAATGCCTCTATGCATGGAGACTACCAGAAACAGCTACTTCACTTTAAATGCACACCCTACCCTAATCAGAGTTAACTTTCATGTGTAGATAAGCCCTAAGAATTGTCTAATATCTAAGCTAAAACACACAACTCTATATTGCTGGAAATACATGAGTCAATGCTGAAGTGCCTCTCAAAAAGGAGACCCAGCATCTCCTTGCCACTTACCAAGCAGCAAGCTTTATTCATAGGGCCCTACCAAATTCATGGTCCATTTTGGTGAATTTCAGGGTCACAGAATTTTAAAAATAGAAAATTTCATTATTTCAGATATTTAAATATGAAATTTCACGGTGTTGTAACTGTAGGGGTCCTAACCCAACTGAAGGCAGCAGGGCAGAAGTAAGGGCAGCATGGTATGGTATTGCTGCACTGCTACTGGTGGGGCACCGACTTCAGAGCTGGAAGCCAGCTGCCACCACTCTCTGGCCACCCAGCTCTGAAGGCAGCGCAGAAGTAAGGGTGGCAATACCACAACCTCCTACAATAACTGTGCGACCCTCCCCCCCCCACCACGAAAAAAATCCTTTTTTGGGTCCCACCAGTTTGAGAAATGCTAGTCTCCCGTGAAATCTGCATATTATAGGATAAAAGTACACAAGACCAGATTTCATGGTCCATGATGCATTTTTCACAGCTGTGAATATGGTAGGGCCCTATCCATTACCCTTCCCACAAATGTCCTTTGCGCGCCTCCCTCCCCGCACAAAATCCTCTCCATGCAAGGGGCACTATGCACTCCTCACAATTCCTCCACCGCAGACCAGGGGCTCTATTGTCCCTCTTGTTCCTTTCCCCCCAAAACAGGGTCCCCCATCCTCCCTGACAGGGGCTCCGTGCACACCTCTATTACTCCTTCCCCTGTCATCTCTTTTCTTTCCATCTGAGATATAAATGTAAAATGTCAACATTACCTGTACTGAAACCATGGGCATAGCCATCGTGGGGTTACTGTTGTACTGTGGGGATTTTTATATGGACACACAAATATCCATGTACACATACATCTGAGAGGGTTATAACTGGACAGCTAAGTCGGATGGGTTTTTATTTAGTTCTGGATCCAGCAAGGGTGGCTATTATTTAGTTCAGTCATTTTCGTCTTATTGAGTATCATTACATCTGTTCTACATCGGATTCATTATTGAAATTTTAACCTGTTTAGCACTTCCCTAACTAAAGCAATTAGATGTTATTTAACCAGTCCTCCTTGATTAAGCTAAACCACACAGAAGACCCTTAGGTTAGGTCTATGCTTAAATTACGTTAACGCAGTGACATAAGTGAGGGATGCAAAAAAAAAGCTACATGCGATTAACAGTTATGACAACATAACCCCCAATACAGATTTAGCTATGTTGACAAAGGAATGCTTCCATTGACATAGCTAACTTTGTCCAAGGAGCCACTACTCCCACAGATGGAAAAAACCTGCTCTGTTGGCATAGTCTGTGTCTACATTACAGGAGTATGCTGGCTTTAGTGCAGGATAAGAGTGTCTGCATAGGGAGCTAGCACAGAATAGCTATTCCCCCCTGCAGACAAGTTCTTAGTCCTGTTTTAACTAATACCCAATAAGCTGTTGTGAAATGGGTAAGGTAGAAACACATACCCAGTATGACAAAAACCAAAAAAGCAGACACTTAACAGAACACAACCTACTACCCCACCCATCGTACCATAAGCCACCACCTTTCTCTGCCCTCTCAACCCACCTTCTTGCATACACCTTAACCAAACTACTCCTTCCCAACACTATTAGGTGTTACTGTTTTGTGTAGTAATTTATTATGAGGGGAGTGGGTAGCATGATAAAAGATATGCCAGACTGGTATCCCTATAGTTACAATTAGTGTCTTGACTGCAGTAATGGCATGGCACATACCTGTGGAGGGCATGTACCATTAGGTGGTTTAATTTTTCATATCCTAGTTTTTGTGGTTGTATGTCAGTCACATTATGTGTAGCAATCTTGCCTGTTTTCACAGAGTTGTGCACTAATTTCCTAGGTTTTTTTAATCTTTAACTTACTCCACAATGGTAACAAGCTAGTGAAACTGGATTATAACATCATTCCAATGATGCTGAGCTACACTAAAGATGCATGCTCAAAGCAAAGAAAGTAAAAAGCATTTAGCTACATAAATTGCTCAATTATCCCCATTTGTGAAATGGAACACTGAGGGACCAGGTACATTAAGCAAATCTATTGAACTCATGTAACAGGTCTGTGGCTGAGCTAGGAATTAAACCTAAATCTCTGAGTCTCAGGTCAGTGCTCTATCCACTGAACCATCTTTCCTACCCTTGAACACACAAATGCAATTGCAGTTAATGGGAGCTGTGGATGCACAAAGGTTCGGAGGGAAGGGCAGGGGAAGAAAATGAGCTTATGTCTTCCTGAATTCATACAAGTTTTTCTTTACTTACGCTCAGTAAACACTGAGATCTATTAAGGTTTGTCTACACATGGCATTATTCAGGAATAGCCCTTAAAGGAAAAAGGAGTTAGCCTATGTCCTTTTGTATGAAGGTGGCCTGAGAGGATTTTTTTTTTTTTGTGAAAACCTAACTACTTATTTTACATTAAAGATGCAGATCTTGTCTGGCCCAGAAGACTATGACGGAGAGCCAGTGAAATGCTACCACCGTAAAACCTGAGTGAAAACTAAGCAATGGAGAGATGAGAGGATTTAGCGGGGGAGAAGGGAGGGATATTAACACCTAAACCTCAATGACTGATCCAGGTAACACAACAAAAAATTACTCAACAAGTCACCTTTAGACTAAACAGATAAGCCTATTTTAAAAAAATTCTTTGCATATCACCTTGAAAACAAATTTTAAATATAGGGTGCTGTCATGTTTGTGAGAAGATACCTGTCCCTTTTCTGATCTGAGTTTACCCTCTCAGATGGTAGTCCTCTTACCCAAATCAGATAAATGTGTCATCTTGTGGTTCTTATCAGAGTATGGCTACATGGAGGGGAAGTGTGTTCTTAATTCAGGTTAGCTAATGAGTTAAAACAGTGAGGAGACAGCAGATCTGCTTTTAACTCAGGTTAGCAGCTGGAGTTGCAACCTACAGGAGTATAGCTATGTTGCAATGTAAGCCTGGGCTCAGGATAAGGCTCAGGCTTGAGCACAAATGCCCTTTCCAACCACACACAAATCTCTGACTCAGATCCAGGGTCCTAGGACTCCACAAGGTTAGAGGGTTCAAGCCTGAGTCAAGCAGAGACCCAGGGTTCAAGCCCTATCACTCTGCAGGGTAGATGCAGACCTCCCCACTTGGTCCTGGGAGTCCACCAGAAGTATGCTATAATCGCATGGGCCCTCTTCCTTGGTCCTCTTCCCCTCTCCCGGGGGACAGAAGCAATCCCCTTTTTGTAGTACAGCAGCTTAGCAAGTCAGTATTTAACCCTTCCATTTATTCTGCCCAGCGAGTTGCGAACACATTTTGGGAGAATCTTCTAAATCGGCAATGGACACTGACCAGAAAAGTCCTTTGCAAAGCACGCTGCTTCATGGTCATGGGAACACAGCCCGATATTTATTAATCTCTGATGCGAGGCAAGCAAAAATAATAGATTTTAGCGAGACTACCACTAATGACCACACATACCAGCAAGCAACGAAGAAGCCAGCAACACTGGAAATTTACCACATCAGAGACCAGTGCAGAGCGCAGATTAAACAGCTCAAAACAGAATACTGGAAAACCAGGAACTAGAAGCACACCTTGGACAACCTGCTGACATTATACCAATTTTATGATGTGTTTGACCAAGTGCTGGGCACTGCACTGAGTGCAGCGTCAACAGCAGTGCACGATGACCTAATCAGATGGGATGGCGATCTAGTGCCCTTGGAATCTAGCATTGGAACTGTGGGGAACCAGCAGCAGTCACCAGCTGAGACTAGTGAAGCGACTCTTCTGTGACACTGGTCCCAAAGGAGATTTTGCTGTAGGAGCTGCAGTACATTCTGGAGCTGTACTTGGAAGAGCTTTTTGATCCCCCCCTCCCCCCCACACCCTGAGGAAAGAACGGCTGTGGAACTGGCAGCAAAAATGAAACGGGCAGCAGCTGCCTGGAGCTTGGTAAGTTTTTGGCTCCATTTTAATGTTTATTAATACAGAAATGTGAGGGATCTCCTTTCTATGAACCATTGCAAAAGATATTACAAGCCCCAGATAGCAGTGTTTCTCCACTAATGGTGGATTACATGCCAGCACTGTGGCATCCCTCCGCCACTGTCCCTTCTCGCCCTGCGGAATTCAAAATGGCAACTGGGCAATGTAAACAAAAAAAACAACACACTCCTCAAAAAGTGAATTTTCACAAGGAAGGCACATTTTTACTAGGACATTATTTTAACAGCAACCTTACATTGCTATCCCCATAAGCATGCCAGTTTGTAATCACTCAACTGTGCAATGAGCCATCTGAAAACAGTGAACTCTGGGTGGAGGTGTAGAAATGGGTTCTCTTTACAAATCTAGTCCATAGGTCATTAAATTTCTCCCAAATACAACTGGAGGTTTGAATTTTGTCCAGCTACATGCTGAGCAGGGGGGCTAAGCAGGATGACAGCACAGCAGACAGTGTTTGCATGCAACAGGCTAAGCCATATGGACTCAAACAGCATCCAGTTGATTGCCTCAAATTCTAACCCAATCCTGTGGGCTAATAGCTTCAAGCTTTTCCTGTAACAGGAACTCCAGACAGGTAGCCACAATTCTGGGAAAAAGCATATTTTCCAGGGCCACCTCAGTAACTAGCCACCCTACTCCACACACAGATGTGCTGTTCACTCTCTATACATTTGAATACTTTGTGGCATGCACTGCTGTTTTCCCACCAGCAGCTTGGAATAACTTCTTTGCCAACCACAAGAACTTATATCCTCCAAAATGAGGAATGCCTGAAATGCTAGAGAAGCCTTTTGTAGCATGTAGGGAAAAAAAGCAGCTGTGATTTTTAACTTGCCATTTTTTGCTGCAACTAACCTGACTGTGTTCAGGGAGCGTCTGTGGTCTGAAACATCCCTCTCACAATATTCTGAAATCTGGTTTTAGAAAGTAACGTTTAGTGCCCTTGAAATTCCACAAGTATTTTTTCTGTGCTCCTGCACTGAGCTATTTGAGACAATGACCCTCTGTCTTGTCCTATTCCAGCCCCTTGACCTCTACAAGTTACAGTAACTCCATAGCATGCCCACAGTGCAGCAGAAGCCTGGGTCAACGTAACTTCAGACCATTCCTAGAGGAGCATTTGTGATGAACTTATGGTTGAAGTACTGGAAAGGGCTAACAAGCAGCTCCAATATCAAAGACAGAGGGACTTATGGCTAGAGGACAGGCATGGCAAAAGGCAAGCAGAAAGGTTGCACAGCTTGAGGATAGGATTTCAGCATGAGAGCAGACCTTTGCTTCACAGTTCCTAGAACAGTTACAGCAGTTACAGGAGGATGACAAATCTCAGCAGAAAGCTGTCTGAGCAGCTGCTATCATTAATGGCTCCAAGAGTACTGGTTCCTGCTGTACCTGCACCATGGCCTAAGTCCCTAGCGCAGTACCCTCTGCTGCAGCCCAGGAACAGCTTGGACAACTCCATAGATGAATGACCCCTGCAATCAGGCCCCATCAGCAGCTGGGCAAGGCAACTGTGCCCCTTGCAGTCCTCCATACCGACCCCCCTCCCCTGTGGACATCTCTACCCCCCAACCCCTGGTGCCAAGGGCACAGCAAAGGAAAAGACGAAAGGGAGAATGGCCAGGGACATGCAACAGTAAATGGCTTCTGTCTTGTTCAAACAGTGAAACCATGTGTTTATTCCTGCACTTTGTTCTTTTTTTAAAAAAAAAGTTGTTTGTTACTGATGTTTTGGTGTGGTAATGGCAGCTGGCCTGCCTGGCAACCGGTTAAAGTGTTTGTTGGTTATAAACCTTTTTAAAATAAAAAGCTTTATCACTACATCACATCATACAAAGTATTTCAAATGAAGGTAACAAGGGATCAGGGACAAGTGGAAATTTGTATGCAAACACTTTCTCAATACAGTTTGCTTTAAGGAATGTATGGATTGATGCAGCTATCTATACTGTGATTCAACTCCCTCCCCCACTTGATAAGTCAGGTCATCCATAAGTACAGTATACGGCAGTCAACCCCTTCCTACCACAAGCACATTCATAAAGGTACTGTTCTTCTATTGGCCTATGCAAGTCCATATTGTGGGAGCACAAAGCATCCCTGACTTTTGTTGCCCAGGTACATCCAGCTCTAGCTGTGGTAGGTGCACCTTTCAGCTTAGTGTACTGGTTCAACAGTCTATCACTGTCACAGGTCCATTCAGAGGGAAATGGCGCATCTTTGGCTTCACAAAGATTGTGAAGAGCGCAGGAAGCCACAGTAATGCGTACAGCACTGACAACACTGGAATCCAAACAAGTCTGTAGACTTCTCTAGTAGGATTTCTACCACCATTTTATACCTGCTGAGAGGGTAATTAAACCTTTTACTAAAGTTCTGTGATATCAGAGGTACAGTTTCACAAGCCTGTATGTGGGGTCTCCAGAACAATGATGGGCGACAGTACTGTTAGGGTATTAGAAAGCATTTCCCTAGGTGGAAACAGTCTGATCACATCTCTAAGGTCAAGCACACACCCCTTTTTGGGATACAAATCTATATATGCAATTAACAGATATTTAAGACAGCACAGCATCCCCCAGGAGGTCTGATAATCTGCTGACTACCTGATATAAAGAGACTTCTTACAGCAGTCTGAATCAATATGAACATTACAACCCACACAAAGCTATACTTGAGACCCAATCCAAAATAAGCATGTTACTAAATAACGCCTACCATCTCCAGAAGAGAAAACAGGTTCCATGAATATACAAAAAAATAGTCTAAGGTACTATTCCACAAGTGAAATTAGTGATCTCTTGAAAAGGCCTGTTTGTAGTTTCATTTAAAAGGATCCTCATTCCCTTCTGTTCCTCTAACAAATAGTGTTTGTGTGCTACAGTTTAAGATTATAGCACGACAGATGGTAAGATGTACTGAATATCCTGCTACAGATGGTGAATTTTGCTCACAAATCCTGAAGTATTTTAGTTTGGATGTTACAGTAAAATGGATCTGTCATTGCTTAAACATTCTATATCTTTATACTGAAGTTACACCTTGGTTCACAAAAAATTCCACTTGCTTACAAATAGTATGCACTTACATCCCTATGTATACAAAAATAGTTTCCAGAGGAAAACCATTCTGAAGGAATCATTGGGGCAACAATTTTCATATAGGCTCAGTGAATATAAGCCATTCACAAGACAGAACCTAGGAGTTTCTCTTCTTAAATTAGGGCCATCATGTCCTCCAAAAAGCCTCAGGAAGATTCACCTTGACTAGTCCCAGTGACCTACTCCTCCTCACAGGCCTCATCAAGAAAGGGTTAGAAAGCCCTATCTTATACCCCTCCCCACTAAGTTTTCCTTTCTACAGTCTTTCCTCCTGTTTCCACCTTATTGGTTGCCAGCTTTCTCCAGTCATTGGAAACAGGACTGAACGGCCTGCAGAAACAGGAGGTGTTACTCCTAGGTCACGTGTTCATTACTGAAGCAACATGAGATTACTACCATCCCAAAAGCCAGAGGAATAGTCACTTGGAAGTACGAGTGTGATACCAAGCCATCTGACTAGTCCAGGATTTGGAAGAGGGTTGCAGCTTTAAAGGAAAACCTGTGCTGTATCTTGAGAAGCCTGTTTAGAACTCTGAATTGTTTTATCAATTTCAAGTGATGGGCCTTGTGAGTCAACTGTCTTAAAAAGCAAATGCTTTCTAGGCAGATAGTTTTGACTTCTGCTACTGGTAGCCTTCACAGAATTGATTCCCCTGAGAAGTTTAGAGAAATAGTAAGTACTCTTCCACCACACCATTTACATTCCTTTTAAAAAATGTATGGCTCATAGGTATCTAGTAAGGTTGCCAAACCACTAACTGTAGTTAGAGCCATTAGAGATTGGGTTAACCATATACTATGGGCAAGTCTACACTATCATGCCACTTCAGCACAGCTGCACCGTTGTAGTGCATCTGGTGAAGACGCACTATGCTAACAGGACAGCACTCTCCCATCAGCATAATTACTACACTTAAACGAGAGGCAGAAGCTATGTTGGAGGGAGAGTGTCTCACGCCGAAATAGTGCCATATGGGCACTGCTTTAAGTCACGTTGCTCAGAGGAGTGGATTTTCACACCCTTGAGTGACGTAAGTTACACTGACTTAAATGGTAGCCTAGACAAGCCCTATTTACAAAATTTACCAGACATCTAGAAACCCATAAATAGAACCAAAACAGAGACTGGTCCCAGCAAGAGCCAATAGCCAGAGGCTACTGAATGGGCCCAGAGCTCCACTGTCACAAGCTGCCAACAATGGGGCAGGTTACTAGGATTTCTACCAAAAGTTTGTTCTTAGAATTTGTTCAGGAGTTCACTCTTTTGTATCAGACTTAGGCTTAAAGGTTTGAAACTCTTCCTACAGCTGCAGGAAGAGGAAACTTTGTATCTCTTCTTCTCTCTTCTACTATTCCCCCAGCACTTTTGCTCTTTTATCCACCAGGGCTAGCATATACTCAAGTCTTTGCCAGAATAGCTATGCCAGCAAAGCCCCCTAATGCAGCTACAGCAAAAGGAATTTTTGTTGGCATAGTTAGCCACCTCCACAAACCTTATAAGCTCTACTCTCAAAAGGATTCTTGCCAGTCTGAGCTGCATCTACACAGGGGATTTCATTGGCATTATTATATCAGTTAGTGGTGTGATCTTCCACAATCCTGACCAAGATAGCTATGCTGGCAAATCTCTGTAGAGTACAACTTGCCTCCGTAAAATGCTCACTTTTGCTGCTGTTCAGTTTTCCCAGACCAGCAGCACAAAAGTGATCATAGTCTTGATTTTTGCTTTTTGTCAACTGCTTTAAATAGCAGCAATAAAATTGATCAGTCTTGTTAGCTTTTTTTAAGCAGCGGTGTGAAACCGTGAGCTGTCAAAAACACAGGAGCTGTCTGAAGTGACCCAGGTCTAAGACCACATTGGTTATATTTGAACATTATCTTTATAACCCTGAAAACTATGGAGTTGTTTGCTTTTAAACTCAAGTTATGCAGACATTGATAGTACAGATCCCATAACTAGCTGTGGCAAATTTCTCCCTGAAAAGACTTCATAGACTCCAAGGCCAGAAGGGACGGTTGTGATCATCTAGTGTGACTTCCTGTACAAAGCAGGATGCAGAACTTCCCTGGAATAGTTTCCTGTTGGAATTAGAGGACATTTAAAAAAAAAAAAAAGAGGCCAGTCATTGAGAATCCACTTCAGCTCTTGGTAAATTGCTCCAGTGGTTAATTACTCTCACTGTTAAAAGTTTACACTCTGTTTCCAGTGTGAATTTGTCTAACTTCAACTTCCAGCCACTGCATTGTGTTATACTCTTCTCTGCTAGACTGAAGAGCCAATCATCATATATAAGTTTGTAGGTAAGATCCCATGGGAAGCTAATGTAAGGGGAAAAACAGTTCAAGAGTTGGCAGTTTTTCAGAGAGACGGTATTAAGGGCACACGAGAAAACTATCCCACTTCATAGGAAAGATAGGAAGTATGGCAAGAGGCCATCCTGACTTAACCAGAAGATCTTACATGATTTGAAACTCAAAAAAAAGTCCTACAAAAAGCAGAAACTAGGTCAAATTACAAAGGATGAATATAAACAAACTAGTCAAAATGAGAAAGGCCAAGGCACAAAACAATACAAAACTAGCTAGAGAGAAAGAGTAACAAAAAAAAACATTCCATAGACACATTGAAGCAAAAGGAAGACCAAGGCCAGGGTGATCCTGTTACTCAAGGGCGGGGAGTGAAGAGAGAACAGAAAATGGGAAAAATGGTAGAAGTGCTAAATGACTTTGTTTCAGTTTTCACCAAAGAGGTTAGTAGCCAACTGAAAGTCTAACACAGTGAACGCCAATGAAAATGAATTAGGATCAGAGGCTAAAATAGGGAAAGAATGAGTTAAAAATTACTTAGACAAGTTAGATGGCTTCAAGTCACCAGGGCCTGATTAAATGCATTCTAGAATATTCAAGGAGTCAACTGAGGAGATATCTGAGCCATTAGCGATTATCTTTGAAAAGTCATGGAAGACCAGAGACATTCCAAAGGACTGGAACAGGGAAAAAAATATAGTGCCAATCTATAAAAAGGGAAATAAGGACAACCTGGGGAATTACAGATGAGTCAGCTTAACTTCAGTATCTGGAAAAATAATGGAGTAAATAATTAAGCAATCAATTTGAAAACATCTAGAATATAATAAGGTGATAAGTAAGAGTCAGCATGGATGTGTCAAACCAATCTAAAAGCTTTAACAGGATAACAAGCTTTGTGGATACGGAGGAAGTGGTAGATGTGGTATAGCTTGACTTTAGTAAGGCTTTTGATACTGTCTCAACTTCATAAACAAAACTAGGGAAATACAACCTAGATGGAGCTCCTATAAGGCAGGTGCCTAACTGGTTGGAAAACTGTTCCCAGAGACGAGTTATCAGTGGTTCACAAGACACAAGCAGCAAGACAAGCAGCAATTCTTCTGTTCTAGTACATGCAGATACAGCCTCAGCTAGACTATGGTGTCCAGTTCAGGTCACATTTCAGGAAAGATGTGGACAAAGTGGAGAAAGTCCAGAGCAGAGCAACAAAAATGATTAAAGGTCTAGCAAACATGACCTATGAGGGAAGACTGAAAAAATTGGGTTTGTTTAGTCTGGAGAAGAAAAGACCAAGAGGGGACATTCCACAATCTCCCTGAAATAAATTGCCTAGGGAGGTTGTGGGATCTCCATCATTGGAGATCTTTAAGAGCAGGTTAGACAAATACCTCTCAGGGATGGTCTAGATAATAGTTAGGCCCGCCATGAGTGCGGAGGACTGGACTAGATGACCACTTGAGTTCCTTTGATTGTTCCCCATGCGAGTACTTACAGACTGTGATTTAGTCACCCCTAAACTTTGTCTCTGTTAAAGTAAGTAAATTGAGTTCCTTCCACCTATCACTATGGACAAGTTCTCTAATCCTTTAATCATTTTCATGACTCTTCTCTAAACCCCTACAATTAATCAACATCCTTCTGGAACTGTGAACATTAGAACTGGATGAAGTATTCCAGCAGCAGTCGCCCAGTGCCAAATACAAAGGTAAAATAACCTCTACTCCTATTTGAGATCCCCATTTATGGATTTGGATCACATTAGTCCTTCTGGTCACAGTGTAGTACTGGGAGCTCATGTTCAGTTGATTATCTATCATGACCCCCCAAACTGTGGGGCAGGGAAGAGAAGGAAGGATTTTTACCTCTGAGTATTCCTGGTAGTGGTAAACAAAGGCATTTTCTATCCCAAAGGATGACTGCATTTCACTAATCATTGGCATAATCCACAGCAGACAATATAAAGAAAAACTTTAGATGGGGAAGACGACAATTTGCTTTGTAGATTAGTAAAATGTTAACTCTCTCCCAGCCAATAATAGGAAGTGAGGGGAATCACCTTCTCTTCAAAACAAGGAACTGAAACTTGTCACTACAAAAGGAGATTATTACAGTCTGGAGTATAATGGAGAAGAAAAAAAAATAGCATTTATGCCCTCTAAGAGAGTATTAGGCAGCTCAGAACCAAGCTGTCTGAAGTGGCAGCACAACTGCACCCGCCACAGCCTCTGAGAAATAACAGTTATCAAATGTTTATATGGACAGAGTAAAACTGCAAATTCTATCCCTGATTGTATGGCACTGATGTTACAAGACAAGGAGATGTAGGAATATAAATAAGGACTCTAGAATTGTGTCCTGTTCCCGCAAGGACAATCAGAGCACTATACTTGCAACAATGTAGCTTTTACAGTCTGGGATAAACTGCCTTCCTCATTTAAAGGATTCTCAGAATAGCACATGTAAGGAGACAGGAAGGGCTCCAGATGGCAGGGGAAGCTGTAAAGTTTTAATTAGTTGACATTTGAGAGACCCTGAAGAAAACCTAAGTGCTAAATATTACTATTATTGCCATGATCCTACTAAAATGGTAGAGCCAAATCAGTTAATGCAGCTCTCCCAGAAAGGCAGTAGCTTTATAGTACTCCTCAATCCTCAGCTACATTTTGGTTTTGCTTCTTCCGTTCTTCCTCTGTTTCCCACCTTGAAATACAATAGTTACAAAGGAAACAATTAAGTACATGGTTTAGGCTGAGCCAAGCAAAAGTACAGCTTAAAGTAGTTTTATACCATGGTTCAGGAAATATATGCATTTGCATCTGTTCTCATGCCAAGTTTCTTGACCACCTTCTTTTACTCAGAAGCAGACAAATCTCGACCACCAGCAGTTAGCTTACTAGACAGTTCTTATTTAATGTAGCAGCTCCCCGAGGCACCAACCAAAACCAGGTCCCCATAACACTCCACACTCTACACATGGTGAAGGACGGTAATGCTACTTCTTGCTATGGCTGACAGCAGGAATGAAACTGATTGTAGAGTGAGACTACCTAGAATCAGTTAGTAGGATTTCTGCTGCCCACAGGAAGCAGGGATAGACACTGATAATTAAGTCATTTGTTGGAGAAAGATTACAGGAAGTAAAGGGAGCTCTGCTCCCAGCAGCCAGGAAGGAACTTCAAGAGAGGATGGTACAAAAAAGCAGCTGCAGAAGGAAAGAATAGATTTGTCACTTTGCAAAAAGTGACAGGACTCCAATTTCAGACATGCACTAACTAAAGTAACCTGAAAGACAGGCGCTCCTCTGTAGAGTACAGGCATAGCACCACAGTGAGAAGCCCAGCACACGTGCATGCATGCCTGCAGACACTTCTAGCAGCTGGAGGCGGCATGCAGTCTTCTCACCTAGATGGATGTCCCAGAATTAGGCATCTAGTCTCTGCTCCTGGGTTAGAAATGTAATCTAATCTGAATCCTTCCCAAGCTATCTAGTGTTTCTTAGGGCACAAACACATCTGTGCCACGCCTATCTATCCTAGGCTGCTCTTTGCACATCCTCGATGTTAAGCTCCATGAGTTTTCCCTTTAAGTTTTGGTCAATGAAGGGATTCTTTTGGTCAGCTTCTTTGACATATTTTTACAGCTACCCAATGGGATGCCTGTCATAGAAGTTGGTCTGGCTCTATTTTAACATGTCCCAGATATGTCCATGTTTCCTGATAACCTTGGAGATAAGGAGTTGAACACTGACGAATCTTGGCATTTGTTATACACTCTTTCCATTAAATACTTACTATTTTCCTGAGGCATTTGCTTCTGAAGGTGTGTAGATATCCAATAAGTTTGTCAAGCCATTAATACAAGACATTAAAGATTTCAAGTTAACTGGACAATTAAATTTTAAAGCATTACAGCAGTGAGAGACCTAATAAAGCCAAGAAGTACATAAGAATATTAAAGAGATCCTTCTTAGACTATAAGATTTAAAACTGCAATGCAGCCATTTAACTAAGGCCTTGCCACATACAGTTTTGGTACCGGTATAAATATTTTGGTTAAAAAAAGCACCCCCCTAACTAAAAGAGTTGTATCAGTACAGCCCCCAGTGTGGACCCGGTTATACCACTATAAAGATGCTTTGATACTGGTATAGCTTATTCCTCTTCCCTAATGGGAAAACTATAGTGGTATAAGAACTTTTATACTGGGACAACACGCATGACGAAGTTGTGCTATTTTTACATAATTGTCATATACTAGTATAACAACATTTGTACTAGTACAACTGATACTAGTACAGTGACTCAAGATTAACTAGGGCACAGTATTTTCAGATGTGTAACATTCATTATTTACTTGGGATTGGAAGGTACTGTATTTCCTCCCCCCCTTATGTAGAGTCATAGGGAGCAATGTGACTCATTTTTCCGTAGGTGGGAGAGAGGTATTGCTATAAGATTTAAAAAATGTGTGCAACATACTTATTTCAGGGTGGATAAAAAAAATTAAATTATTTTTAAGAACATTTAATTTAAATCAACCTAAATACGAAATTACTACAATCTATATTAAGGCATGAGATTACTATAACCTATTAAAATTAAATTAAAAATTAAAATTAAATTAAAACAGTACATGTTTACTGCTTAAATAGTAAAGAAAGCCAAGCCATTGAACCAATGGAAGTCATTGACTAAGCACTTGGAACCAGAGTTTGTTGAAGTGCTAATCCAACTTTTCACAGCAGTAACATCTTCTGCAGGTACAGAGAGAATATATTCTTCATTTGTTTATTCAACTAATTCAGTTCAGTGACTAGTTCATTCTAAGTTGAGAAACCAACTAGAAGTTGAAAATGCAGGAACACTTTCATCTTCCAATCTATGAATAAGAAATGGTGACAGAGGACAAAGTCTACTAATTCTAAAATCTTGAAGGACACAGTTACTAGAAATAATCAGTTCAATGCACTAACTACAGATAATACTTTTATTAAATAAGTCAGTTAAATATGCTGGATACATAAGAATATGTAAAATTAAGCTAGTTTTATTTAACTAAAACTTTTAACATGTTGTTTGGGCATTTTCAATTGAATTTCAGTTTCCATCCAAATGCAGCTTGACAAGTTAAAAATGCAGCAAATAAGAAGTGTGTATTTCACCATGTGCTAACAAAGTGAAGATTAAGAATCTGAATAAATCTATGTTGAGCTATATAGAACTGCTTAAATAAATGTGTATAAAGTGTATCCTCCTGGTTAACAAAGTACCAAGTTAACAGTAAAGGCTTTATTTGGATGCAAATCAACAAGTTTTAATGGTTACCAATCAAGGAAAATAACTAAAGTCCTTCTGCAAAATGAGATTAAAATAAATTTAAATCTATGTTTCCTGGTTGCTGATTAAGCCACAAATGAAAAAAGACTTAAATTTTTGATTTAAAAATCTACTCACCTAATATATTTAAAGCAAAAAAACAGGCCCTTCATTTTGAAGATATTTACATTGCAACACAATCAAATTTCATAAGGACTAACAAAACTTTAAAAGCTCCAGGTCGATTCCAAGGTGTTCAAAAATGGAAGAGCAGATCTAGTACTAATTCATAAGTTGCAAAGTATCCATCTGTATATTTCAACTTCTTAGGAATAATGAACATTTACTCCAAACTCTCTGCAGGAAATTCAACTGAATGCAAAGGAATCTTACTCTTTCATAGCTCCGGAGTTTTGTTACCTCATGGATGTTTTACATATGGCTGAAAAAGCAGTATGTGAAGGCCAGAGATTGGATACTGTATTAGTACCCTACAAAAAGGGGGAAGGATGGATCTAGAGACTCCTCTGAACATACAGAGTTAGTAACTCAAAAAGAACAAACGTAGGAAAAGTTAAAGGTTCTGAAGCCGAACAGCACACAAATTGCTATATTCTGATATGAGACTAGACAGCCAGGTTCGACGAGACCGCCTCAGGATACTTACCTTTATTAAACAAACTGGGAGAGTGTTACAGAAGTCCAGTCCTTCACCCCAATACGTTTTTCCACAGCAGACAGCCAACTGGTTCTTACTATCATCACTTTTACTACCCCAAACTCAATAATTGCTTGCTCTTCAAAAGAGATTTCAGAATGTTCTTGATCACAACAAAAGAAACTTACAGCAGTCACAATAAACATCACTGCACTGTGGTCATGCAGAGTACCACTGTCCATAAAATCAGAATAATGACAAATGAAAGGTCATTAGGTCACCTATTGCATCTTCCTGCTAATAAAGGATGGTTTTAGATAATGTTCAAGAGCTTTGCCAAGTCTAATTTTTAAGTCACTCAAGCAACAGCATTTCCAATACTTTCTTTGGAGACTAATCCCTATTAGCAAATTCTTCCTCCCATTAGGATATATTTTCATTACTCAATTCCATCTCAGTCTGTTATATTCCCCCTTGTACCTCTTAATAAGTCTTCTCATTCTTTAGTGCTAACACACTTCAAGTTTCTGTAGATTATGACCATATACTCCTTTACGGTCATTTTGCGAATTTGCATTTTTAAACTCTAAAAGTCTAGAGAAATTATAATTTAATCAATGAGGATTCTCTCTCTCGCCTTAATAACTGTTTAACAATAGTTTTCTAGTGCTGAACTGCACTGAGATGAAGAATTTCAGTCTCCTTGGTACTAACCGGTCTGCATTTTGATACCTCAAAATAGCACTGCCATTTTGCCAACAGATTGCACTGCACCTCCTTAGTTCTGTCCAGTTCCATCTCTCGGTCTTTTTCAACCTCATATTCCCAAATACAGTAAAAGCTTTGTTATCCAATGTATTGGGGGAAATGGATGGTGCCGGTAAGTCAAAAATTATGGTTAACTTAAAGAGAGGTAGTTTGGGTGCAGGAGGGGACTTGGGGCTGTGACGCAGGAAGAGGTGTGGTACCTGGGCTCTGGGAGGAAGTTTGGGTGCAGTAGGAGACTCTGGGATGGGCAGGGTTTGGGGTGCTAGATCCAGGGGGCGCTCACCTCGGGTGGCTCCCCATAAACGGTGACATATCCCTGCTGCTCCTAGGCGGAAGCGCTGCCAGGCATCTCTATGCGCTGTCTCCGCCCACAGCTCCCATTGGGCACAGTTCCCAGCCAACGTTGGTTGCAGAGCCAGCGTTTGGGGCAGGGGCAGTGCATGGAGCCCCATGGCCGTTCCTCTGCAGAGGAGCAGCAAGGATATATCACCACTTTTGGGGAGCCACGCAGAGCCAGGTAGGGAGCCTGCCAGTCCCATGACAACCAGACTTTTAATGGCCTGGTCAGCAGTGCTGACCGGAGCCACCAGGGTCCCTTTTTGACCAGGCATTCCAGTCAAAAACTGGACATCTGGCAACCCTATTGAAGATCAGAAATACCGGTTTATAGAGCTTTCTGGTTGGTTAAGTGTCAGATAACAGCTTTTACTGTAACTCCCTTCCATTGAGTAAACCTCTCTCTGGCATCGCTAATGTGCAACAGCACAATTTAGACAGCACTCACTGCATAAGTTTTTGTATTCAAAAGGAAGAGGCAGGGGAAAGATTGAGGAACAGATGGGAAGGCAATTTAAAAAGAGGAACAGGGAGGCTGACTGGTTAGGAAAATTGTGCTTGTATACTTTAAGGTTCTTTCTGATGTAGAGAGGTCTGAAAGGTTCTCTCACATTAGAAATAACAGGAATACCAAGCAAGATTACTGAGTGATTTTAAGAGTCTTCGGTTTTCTCCATCCTTTGCTAAAGGAGGCTCTGTTTGGGATATAAGTGCGGTTTCCTTTGTTCCATTCCCCTACCAATCTTGCTATTGTGGCAAAACCATCCCTTCTGACAAAGCTTTCCATCATGCCCTTACGGTGGTCTAACTAGGTAAGTGTTCTGACTAGATAAGTCTGGCCTCCGCTGAAAGCTCATTCCACAGCCTAACATTCAAGAACTATTTATCTCCGGCTTTCATACACTTTATCCTAGGTTTTGCAAACCACATTGTTCCAGAGGAGCACACTAATGGGGGGGGGGGGGGGGAATTGCAGATGAAGGTAGAACTACTGATGGACCTGGATCCTGACCTACTGATGGCCTCAAAGATCAGAAGCAGGCTAGTAGCAAGTGAAGGAAACAGGTCACAGGGGATGCATTAAGGAAGCCCATCCAATTAAAGCGATGGGCTCCTGCATACTTCTGCTTCTATTGCCTCCACCTTCCTTTCCAGATACAGAGTGGATTCAATCTGCATATGGCCCAATCCTCATCTGGGAAGAATGGTAAAGTTTCCTGGAAAGATGGAGTTAGAAGATGACATTTTTCAGTACTGATGCTACCCAGTACTCTAGGTTAACTGCAGAGTTAAACAGGGCCCGAACACTCCTCACCACTTCGAGGAAAGATTCAATTCGGGAAAGAGTGACCCAGGTAGTTCTTCAAAGCATTTCCCACTTTGAAATGTTAATCATATGTTTTATAGGTTGAGTTTGAGCCAGTTACTCATTGTATATTGTGAGCTCTCAACTGAAGAGGCAAAGATGTTGAACCTTTAACAAAGAAGTCATCTTGCCAAAGCACTCATTGGTCATTAAAGTCAGAAGTGTTAAACCAAAAGTATTTTAAATGCTTAGACTACAGGGACAATCCCTTCTTTCAGTTGCTCAGGTTTCAGTGTTTTGAGATGTTGTTTGAGTGAAATTAGAAAAAAAAAAAAGATTAACATGTCTAGTTACACTTCAGAAAATGATCTGCCAAGTGTTCAATTTGTCTTGCACTGAATTTATGAAGGATAGCATAAATTACAGTATAACATGTGCTAGCCTTAATTTATGTGTAAACCTAACTTTTGCACATAAATTATAGTACACTATGCATGATCAGTTCTAACAAGTCTTCCTAAATACATTTGCATTTGAGACTAAAAAGCTCTTTCCCCAAATTCCTGATCTCACATGTTTTAGTTTAACTGGGTGTTTTCCTGTAGTTTAAGGATCTCTGTAACCTAAACTCTACAATGTCATTTTTAGCTGAAATAAAATTTCACTGTAGTGTTACAGACAAAAATGACCTTAACCACCCCGATAGCACAAGAGTCATTATTTCACAGGGTAGATAAAAATCATGATTTTTTTTTAAATCTGTTTTGATTTAAAATCAGATATTTTTGATAAAATGTCTTTGGAGGAAAAAACCCTATCTAAAGATAGCTTTAATTAAGATACATTATAGCTCAAAGATATCTCATCATGGAATAGGGATTATACATTATAATTCTATAGCATAAGACAATATATTCATGTAATGTTTAATAAAAGTTTTGTAAATGAGTTCCAATAATTCATGGATTAAGGAACCAATCTTATGGAGTTCCAGGGGCTTCCGTATAGATTATTTAGGTTAATCTTTCTATCTACCCAATCAGACTCATTGCTCACTGTAAAAGATACCATCAGAGATGCTTAGTTTTGCAGATCTCAAACTGTGGATTTGTATTTCCAGAGGTAACATGCTTGTTAACAGCAAAAAAGTTAATAAATAAATAAATAAATGGAGAGAGAGACGTGAGAAACAACAGATCTCAATCAACCCTATTGTCCCTCTGCAAATGTGTGTACACGGTCAATCCCTTACCTCTCTCTAAAAGTGCAAAGTTTCAAGAAGTTCAATGAACAGAAGATAGTTGGGGGCAGCATAGATCTGGACAAGGAGAAGAAGTCTGGAGATAAATGTGAGAAGGGAGGGACAGGCAGTAGAAACAAAAGTGAAACTGTTTGAGCAGCATATTCCAGAAGTCTTGAGGTCTTTCTGAGGGTAGCCTTCATTGATCTGAGATCTACCAGACCATTTTCTCACTAGAAGGGACAACCTATAATGGCAGCTGGCCATAAGACAGACCCAGTTTGGGAATAAGAACTATTCAAGAAATGTGTTTGCTGATTATGTTTTAAAGAAAGTCATACCAGTGAACTGGTGGAAGTCACTTAAGCACTTGGATTCAGAGACTGTTGAAGTAAAATCTCACTTTTAAATAGCAGTAGCTTCTTCTGCAGGTGTAGAAAGAATATTTTCTTCCTTTGCACTAATTCATTCCAAAATTGAGAAATCATTTGGGATCTAAAAAAGCAGAAAAGCTTGTTTTTCTTTTCCAGATTATGAATCGGAAAATGAAGGTGAAGATGACTGAGTTAGCTGCAGAAGCCAATATTTTAAGTTTCTCATGTTGACCTGGATGACATAGAAATTTTTTTAAAAAAAAACCCAGAATTAAATCTTCTTTTAACTATGTCAGTTAAAAACAATTTTAACAAAAACAAACTTGATTTAAACAAACTTGAATGGTTAACTAAATTCAAAAATTCATATGCTTGTTTTGTTAAAATATTATATGTTTGCTGTTGAAGAAAAAAATCCAGAATACATAACGTTGTTGTTTTAGTTAAATAAAACAATTTGAATGTCTGTCTGGTGATGTTCTCTTCCTAATACAGCATGGCAAGAAAATCCTCCAAATATTAATGACTAACCTGTTGCACTGGAGATAGCACACTTTCCAAGGTCTTCATAAATATCTGATTCATTTACCTTTGGTAAATGAAATAACCAAACATTCATTCATTCATTTTCTGATATAGCTGTAAAACTAATCTGAAAAGTTTACAAAATAAATCACATTTAAAATGTATAGTGTGTAGCTTCTACAAATGAAACCTACATCTATCTCTGAGTTGTGAAGAATATGTATTAAGGTTATAAACAACCAACAAGAATGCACTTTTATGTAGAAATCTATGATTAAATCGACTCTTCCTGACTAGTGATTTAAATCAAATCCACCCTGTTATTTCATACACAAATTATTGGTTTTTTTTTTTTTGTTTTTTTTTTTTTTTTTACAGAAAACCAACATACAAGTTAAGGAGCCTTACAGATTCAGGAAAGAAATCACTGGTATAAAGAGATTCCTTAAATTTCTAAAGACACTTTTGTGATTTACACCCCAATCCTACAATGCGTAACATGCAGATGGCCTACTGTGCCTGAGAAGAGCCCCAGTAAAGTTATTCTGGGCACTATGTATTGAAGGATCTGGTACTTACCAGTAAAGAATTAGACATCAATGAACAATTTTAAGATTCCCTTCAGTTTTAAAACTGCAGCTCTAATCCAAATCTTATTTGGTAGAAAATAAATTATGTACAGCCAATGATCATGTATACACAGACATTATAAAGTATGTTTTATGAAAAATAAAACCAATTGATACCTTTAGGAAAGAAAGCTAGAGAGCTTTCCCAAGCTTTAACATTCCAGTAGAAACAGGCACTCATGCAGTGTTTGCAACTCAAACAACAGAGAATTTGAAAGTGAAACTAATTTTTCATTGATAAAAATACAAGTAAATAAAGAGCATAAATAGTAAAGAATAATCAGAACTCCTTCCATTCAAGATTCAACACATTAGTAACATGGTTAAAGGTTTTAACCTCTGATTTTTAAGCTAACAGCATCCAGAAACTTTTCTGTAACTAGTAAGTTACGAGAGTAGAGACATGTTTCCTCTACTCAGAAGAGATCTAAGTGTTCTATAACAGCTTTCACTGGTTACACATCCCAAACAGTTCCAACATAATACCAAAGAATCAAGTATTTTGAAAATGTTTAGCTCTTACATTTTATACCCATCTATACTGATCTCCAGGCACATCATGGGACAGTCTTAGAGCTTCAATTCACTTTTCTACTTAGAAAGCACTCTGAGACACTAAAGAAAAGATCAGAATTAAAAGGGAAACTGCCATGTTCAGTACAGCCTAAAATTCACTTTTTGTAAAAGAACAAAAAACCCAAGGTTTTTTGAGGGTTTTTTTTTTTTAAGTTAGAACTAGCCAAAATGTTGCCACGGTTTTAAGAATGAGCACATGAACCACTAAGGCACTAATTTAGAACACAAAGAGCAAAACTGAGTGTGAACAAGAGCAATAACTCGTCTGTTTTCGTTGTCCAAACTGAGGAGCATAACAGCAAAGAGGAAACCAACTTTCAATTTAAGGAGTATAAGCTTCCTGGTAGTGGTGCTGCTTTTGCTGGATGCTTTTAGAAAGAACACTTTAACTTGACAGCATCCCTTTGATAATTCATCTAGTTTTCCAACAATTTTTAAGAACCAAGACAATACAAAATCAGCGTTTCTTATTCGAGAGGTTTAAAAGAATGTTTTCGGGCCCACTGAGAAACAGTTATTACTCAGGGATTCTGCTGGTTGAATAATAAAGTCTTGCCACTTGTACTAACGAAAACAGATATTAAAATCCTATGTAACACCCCAAACAACATAAGATAATTATAATTTACATTAAGTGGAACAGAGTAACACCTCCTCATACCCAACTTCAACATCTATCTTGTACATCTAGCCATCCCTGACCCAGAGATGAAATCCACACCTGACCTGTGCAACTCAGCCAGGAAACACATGCATCTGCAGGCTTGGGACAGACAGACCCAGAGAGATGGCTACTCTGTGTAGACAGACCATCCCACACCTTCCTCGAGACAAAGCTCAAAGGTTGTTCAGGTGTTCGCAGAAAGACCCCACTTCAAACTAACACGCCCAGTTCTAACTAGTAATGTGAGAGAAGAGCTGTAGTGAGAAGACAAGCTGAGAGAACACAGCTGGATCCCTTTAACAGAGGCAACAGGCGGTAAAAGTAACACCGGGTCCCTAGTGATTCAGTACCTCCTGCTGAGTATCGCTGGAAAGCAGGTGGGGAGGGGGGTCGCACATGCCGCCATATGGGGATACAGTCAGTGCCCCTCCAGCGGGACGTATGAGGGACCCAGAGGAAAAAAAACCCTGGGAAGCCGCCACCCCACACTCGCTGACGGGGAGAGGGGGGCAAGGGATGACCTGGGGCTTGGAGATGGGGGGGGTCGACACAGCCCTACTCCCCAGGAAGCAAAACAACTCAGCCAGGCCGCAAACAAGGCCGCCGACCCCCACCCCCAGCCAGCTCAAACGCAAACCGGGGACAGGGGCGGGGAGCGGCCCCCAATCGCAGGAGGAGGCCTCGAAGACCAGCCTGCAGACTCCGGGGAACAGGAAGACGCGCCCCCCCCCCCGCCCCCTGCACAGGGCGGGGGAGAGGAGAGCGCTCACCGGGCCCGCGCATTGGGGCAGAGCGTCAGGAAGGGGGAATAACCCCCCAGCGGTAGTTGACTCAGGCCGTGGCCCCTCGCACCTCCCTACCTCGGCGAGCGCGTCTCCCCGTCACGGGTCCCGGTCTGCCTCGGCTCAGACGGGAAAACGAGCGCTCGCCACCATCACCGACACTTCAAGATGGCGGACATATCAGATCCTGTGAGCTCTCCTTTGCTCCCCCTCCTCGCCTGCCAATCACCCTTCCCTGACACGCCCCAGTCCCCGCCGAGCCCACTTCCATTGGACAATAGCATAGCCGCCAATAACACGTGAACTACAGCACCAGTGGACTAAACGGGGATTGAGGGCGGGCCGAAAGGGATCCCAAAGGCCAATCGGGGCGTCCGGGTGGGCCCTTCTAGTTTCCCACCTTCACGCCTTAGCAACAGCTTAACGTCACAGTGACAGGCGTGTTAGTTCCCCAATCAGAGCTGCGAGTACAGTTTAAAAATAAACCGGGTTAGACCAATCAGTTGGTAAAAGACTCGGACTGGTGTGCGACCAATGGGGTTACATTGAAGGCGGATGGAAGCCGAGGGCCGCAAACACAAAACTAGCCTCGCCCATCACGCCTCCCCATTGGCCAACGGAAGAAACTGTGCCCTCAGCGGAGAAGGGAGGTAGCGAAACTGCCTGACAACAGCTTGCCGCTCGAGGAACGGGGGAGGCGAGAGTAAGTCGCGCGATGAGGAAGGTGCTTATGTGTGAGTGACTGAGAAGAACCCTCACAGCGTGGGGAATTAGCTCAAATGGTAGAGCGCTCGCTTAGCATGCGAGAGGTAGCGGGATCGATGCCCGCATTCTCCAGAAGGTGGTATGTTTTTCACGATGGGGCTTTCAAAAAGTTCCTTTCTGGCTTATGAATACACAAAAACACATGATTTCAATTATTTGTTTAAAAGTGCATGAGCCATGGATTGCAAATGTTGAATTTGATTATTTCCCCATATATTTTGGTAAACGGACTATGCCTTGACAAACCCCAGCAGAGGGAACTGAAACCCTACAAATACACACGTTCCCTATTGGATCCTGCAAAATAACAATAACAATTTGCACATGCACATTTTGCCCTCAGAAAAAGCTCACAGGTTATTAGTGAAAATAATTTTCCCATATCGGTTACATCCTATTGGGGAAAAAAAAAAAAGCCCCTGGGTTCAATGGGTTCTGCAAAAATGGGCTTGGGCTAGTTGCATGTTGTAACAGGACTGTTCAGGCCAGTTAAAATGAATGGATCCCTCTAATACACACACCCACCAATTGCACCTGCAACTCCCCAGATTTCCATACCTAAGATCAGGTAACTGCAGGCATAAGCAGCACGTTGTTGCCAGCTCCCACAATTTTTATTACAAGTTTAACAATATTTGGTTTTTCTTAAAGCCCCAACTCCTGGAGATATGTGATTACATGAGAATCTTAGTTTTCATTTTTTTTAAAAGGTTCTAGTCATCATGGTTACAGAGAAAACCTTGACAAAAATGAAATGTTAAGGCTTGAAAACAGAAGGCAAATAAAAAGAGCACAAAATTTTTTTTTTTAACTCATGATTTTGGGGAGCCTGATTCATGATTTGTAAACCCTTGATGTGGCAGTACTATGTTAGCCATACTGTACAAATAAAGGTTTCAGAGTAGCAGCCGTGTTAGTCTGTATTTGCAAAAAGAAAAGGAGTACTTGTGGCACCTTAGAGACTACTTCAGGTAGCTCACGAAAGCTTATGCTCAAATAAATTGGTTAGTCTCTAAGGTGCCACAAGTACTCCTTTTCTTTGTACAAAGAAAGCTGGCATACT
The DNA here is from genome assembly GCF_965152235.1 of Eretmochelys imbricata. NCBI lineage: Eukaryota > Metazoa > Chordata > Testudines > Cheloniidae > Eretmochelys > Eretmochelys imbricata. The sequence goes on from NC_135577.1 coordinate 20,724,799, forward strand.
GAGTGTGTATTTTGTGAGTGCAGTCACTGAGCTCAGTTTTTCAATTCTGGCAAAAAATTTAATTCTGTTTTGTCAACTAATATAGTACTATGAAACATTCAGTTGACACGTGCTGGGCAAGAGGTGGGGGTGGAAGGGCACATCCAAGACAGCCCCTAAAGGGTGTGTTTCCTGCCTATCTAAAGGACAAGGTCCCCTGACCCAGGAAGTGAGGTCGGGGGGTGCTTCTGCCTAGGGATTGGGGAAAAGTGAATGTGGTTTTTGGAGTCCAGCTGCAGGAGACGAACTCCTACTGTCTACTCTTCCAGTAATAAATACACGTTCTGCTGTTACTGAGTTCATGCCTGTGTCATCATTACAGAGATTCTATCTGTTTTTATGCTAACCCAAAAATGAGATTGCAAGATCAAGCAACAGTACAATTTATTTTTTCTGGTTGATGCTATGAAATTATTATGAAATTATTGTATCCTTGCATACATCACTGGATGTGGAGACAACCATCTCCTATCAAGGCTGTAGAACCAGCTACAGACCAGGGACAATGGTAGGTCATTAGACCTTCATTGGTTGCTTGTTCAGGTGGAAACACTTTGGGACAATGGTTTGGCTGAAAGCCCAGGGAAACTAATACAACCAAGTTTTTCTGTAGGGTACTGGGGAAGTGGAGAGTGGACAATTCCTAGCGGCAGAACAAAGAAATAGGGATGAAAAGCAGAAGTCAGAGAGACACAGGAAGCTTTAGCAGAAAACAGGATGAGGCAGGCATGGTTTCATAGTATGGGGCCCTGTTAACTGTGGAACCAGCCAAAGTGAAAGGAAGGCAGCCGACCTGGAGCAGAGAGAGGGAGAGACTCTATGATTGTCAAGAGAATAGGTGCAGAAGGGAGGATCCTGGACACCTCAGATAGCTCTGCTAAGGCCAAAGAACTCTGCAGAGTGATGAGGAACCTGAGGCAAGCACATGCATACAGTTGTGTATATTACTTTGCCTGGATCTGTGATCTCTCATTTTATCTAAGTAAAATGCAATGGCATTTTAGAATTCTGTGCATGTTTGCTTCATTATCACATGCTTCTGAAGAGACAAACTAAACCCAGAGTGCACATGCAGTTGGAGTTCTGGGGGAAGGTGTGCTTAAGCTACAGAAGAGTCTGAGGGGTCAGCACTGGTCCTACGGGCTAGGCAGCTGCACTGCATGGCCCCAGCTTTCAGAAGGGAGTGCAAGACAGAGGATCTGTACCCCAAGAGTGTGTCTAGAGATCCCAGTGGAAGCAGTTCAGACTCAAAAGGCTTAAACCACTTGGGGCCCAGTGAGGTGGGCCCCAAACACAGCAGCTTGAGGAGTATCAAGCCAAGGAGAGCTCTACTAGCACTGTGTGTAGGATACTTACTTATTCAGGGCCTTGATAAAATGGATGAGAAAAGAGTAGTGACGGGAATAGGAAATATCAGCCAGGAGCTGAGTCTTAATTTCAGCTTCTGGCTGCAAGTTTCTCTGCCTCTGTGCTCTCTGTACAAGCTGCTTTTTGAAGTCCCCAAATTGGCAAGTATATCAGTGGCTTTTGTCAGCTGTAGGGGGCAGAGGTAAGGCTACTGTATACTTCATTCTTGCCTTGGGGAATCAGTATGAGGCCGGTAGCATTCATGACACTGCACTAATGGACTGAGGTAAGTGCGCATGATGTTCCGAGAGGCTTCCTAGGACAAAGTTCAGGCAGCTCTGGGTTGGTTTGTGCAGAGTAGAAGAAATGGTCAAGTATAGACGAGGTATAGCCATCTAGTGTTCAGTTAGCCTGCCTTATATGCAACTTTTGCCTTAGTGAGGATATGGTCTGAGGGTCTTTCCTACTGTACGCATGTACTGTAGCTCCACAGTGCTCTATATCATCCTTATTTCTAGGTGTTCAGAGGCTTACGTATCGGTGCAATTGATGTTCTGAAAAGTGTGAGAGACTGCCTGTCAACCATAACTGAAGTGCTGATTTGAAGTTGTGATGGGCACAGAAAGAAATGGTCTTGCTGGGGAGGAGTTAGGTACTGTTCCCAGTTCCCATTTCCATCCTAATGGGGCCAGAGTTAAGAATGTGCAGCCGTGTTGGGCAGAATGAGTCAGCTTAACTCCACATGTTTTGGTTTTCTAAAGTTTCCTAATGCTTGGGTTTGACAATACTGTTTACATCTGTGCTAAGTGAGCATGTCAAATGTTGCCATTGTGATCTATGGCATTTTACACCCACTTTGTATTGATGTAAATAACACAAGGTTCAAGGCAATGGAGAATCAGGCCCGTATTCTAGAACTTGGGGCTGTATCATCTTTCTCCCCCACACCCCCCTTTTTCCAAGTATCTCTCTCTAGCACAGCTCAACACTGGCAGCAAGTTTGTGATTTCACTGTGTGAAATCATCTTCTTTCTGCATATCATGGCATTTCATTTTCGTTGGTGGACCAAACCGTTTGAGTGTGTGCCCCCAAGGTTGTGGCATGCAGTAATAACTTATTCTTAGTGCTCAGCAGGCTTTTTGCGAGGTTGGATAATCAAATATTTGGATGTTGTGTGGAGGATTCCAGGCATTGTGAGCCTAAATTTGTGTAACTTTAGCATTTACCTTCCCTTAAAATTATGAGGGTAGTCTTGGCTTTTTGTAGCTCTGTTATACGTTAGTGAATGGAGGCAATGTGGTCTGTGGATTACAATGCAACTGTGAATTGGGGTGCTGGCTTCTTTGTTTTCTTGTTTATATTATAATAATTGCATGAGTCCTAAGATTTCTAAGAAGTTAAACCATGTTAATTAGATTTAAAAGACAGAGATCATTTAATTATGTTATAGAAAAAACAGATCTGAGAAGACATTACTCAGTGATAGGATAGTTCTGTTGAACTCATCATATGGGACACACTTATAACAGGACATTCTGGATCTGTGTGCTGCTCATTTATACCAAAAGGATGGTGAATCAACAGTTGTCCTACACGACTGGATCTTGTTATGAACCATCTGTATAGAATAAAGCAAGAATATTTTCAATAATGTATTTCCTTGTGTGCTTTTCCTATACGTATAAAATTCAACCCTGTGAATTTCTAGTCTTACATTACAGCAGACTGCATATTAATTATGCTCACCGTAATGGTGTAAGTCCGACTTCTTTGCTATAAAAGTTCTTGATATTTTTAAAAAGGTAGATAAGCAAAATTGAGCAAATTTTATTTTTGGAAGGGGATGGATGGTGGAGGATTAAATAATGAGCTAAAAACAGAAATGAGCTCAAGCTGCATATTGTGGGGGTATCCATGTCTGGGGTTGTTGACATGTCAATGGATTGTTGTACAGACAATGGTACGAGGGAGAGGTAAGGCTATACATATAACTTCTCTGCCACTCCACTGCTTAGAGTAGGAGTTGAATTCTGATTGTGTTGTATCAAATCTGCACTTCAAAAACAAACATTTTACCCACTTTAAAGTTCCTGAAAATGATGCTAATGTAATCAAGGCTATAGGCTTCAAGGTCCAAGGCAAGGTCCTTTGCCTCCTCAGGGTTTACCTTAAACCTGGGCAGTGGGGGGTGGAATTTTAAAAGAAAAAGTAGTCATCATGATTTCAATAACTGCAAATTGGCTAGCATGTCCTGACCTGTGTGGTTATGGCAGATACTCACACAGCAGGAACTCTTGCCAGCAGATCGGGTGCTTTATTTCGTAATGCCTGTTGCATAAAAGGCTGGATACACAGTAAGTTTGCTATAAGCTCCCAAGAACCCCTGGATCAGCAGGTATAGCCTTAGTAGCAATATCGTGTGTAGTGTTGTATCTAGTTATTAATTGGCTTAACCAAGGTTTTAACGGGAGCATGGATTTACCCTAACAAGAACCATGCTGGGTTATTCTTATTATTTAGATATGTTGCTTAATTTCTTTCTCTTCCTCCACCCCCATTTTGGCCACCACCATTTGCAGCTCAACCCCTCTGGAGAGTGAGGGGAGCACTGCCTTGCAGGGCTCTTCATTTTGTTTCACTCCAGTTCTTACCCATGTGTGTGGATGTAATTTCCACACTCTACTTGTGTAGCAGTGATGAGCGGTGTTGAGGAATGGAAACATGTCTTTGGTCAGGGGAGGTAGTGCTGCAAATTCACACAGCATAGCAGCGCTGAAGCTAACTGGTATGCTGCTCATGGGGACGTTCCCCACTCTTATAGTGAAACAGACAAGATTGTCTTTCAACATAATTGTCTGGAACTGCCAAACTGTGACATGCAGTTATCCAAGAGCCTGAGGTCCATTTATTAGGGTGCTAGCCTAGGACACTTAGGAAACTGAGGTTCAGTTCCCTCCGCTACCACAGACTTTCTGTCTGATCTAGGAAAAATCACTAATACTTGGCCCACAAAGGGACTTAGGCTGGAGGAAGGGGTGTTACTGCTCACCCTATATGTTTTAGCCCAGTGATCAGAGCACTTCATCTGGGATATGGGAGATCTGGATTCAATTACCCCTCTGCCTGCTGGGGAGAAAAAATTTGAACAAGGGTCTCACACATCTCTCAAGGGAGTGCTCTAACCACTATGCATGGGATATTTTTGATGTAGGGCTCCCTCAGTTTCTCGTACTGAAGCTGTTCCATTTTGAATAAATAATTAAATAGTCATTGGCGCAAGGGAGACTGGACCCTGCCTCTGCCCACCTCTCACTCTCTCAGTATTGTATTTACCCAAAGTGGAACAGCTTCAGCCGAAGAGATTGCAGGAGATGAGAGTGAGGAAGTAGTGCACACGACCAGAGGCAGAAAATTAGGCACTTAGGGACTTTTTACAGTGAAAATTTAGGGGCTGAGTAAGATTAGGTGCCTATATGGTTATGTGGCAGCTGAGCTGGAGTTTTGTGGATTGCAGTGGAGAATAAATTGGAGATTTAGTGTCCCTTTGTGTTTCTGGGCCTTAATCTCGCTGTCCCTCAATTCCCCATCTGTAAAATGGAGAGGATACCACTCCCCTACCTCATGGAGGTGTTGTGAGAATAAATACAGTAAAGATTGTGCGAGGCTCAGATTCCACCATGATGGGGCTATGTAAGTACCTGAGACAGAAAGAGATTCTCCTTACAGGCCTTGTCTACAGAAGAAAGTTGTATTAATTTGGAAATAGATTTAGTTTAGTTGGTGTAAGTACTCCACTCGCCTTTGCTTGTGGTTGAAAAGTGTGCCTTATCGCAATTTCGGCTTCATGTAACTGCTCTGACTTTAACAGAGGTCTGGTCAGCGGCACCAATTTAACTAAAGATTTTAAGCCAATTTAGTTAAACCGGTGCAATTTTGTGAAAGTGTAACTCACTGGTCAGCATATGTTACAAGTCTCATTTTATGCCTATCAATAGAGGGTACAAACTGTGGCAAACTTTAGTTCAAGCTGTTAGCAGCTTGTGTTTAGCTCTGAATGTCCCTGGTTCAGTCCTTAGTGTGTTACCTGTGAGGGTGGCCATCACAACTGCATACTCATATTGGTTAAACCCAGCCATATCTTTTTTAAACCCAGGTTTAAACCAATATAAGAGTGTCCATATAGGGGGTTAAATTGGTTAATTAAATTTCTTTTAAACTGATTTAAATTGAACTTTGTATGTGTAGACAAAATCAAAGTTACTCTTGGTAAACACAGGTATAAAAGGAACCAGCCTCTAAGGGTTCTTATAATTAGCTGCATCATACAAAAAGTCCACCAGCTGAGTGGTGTTTGCTCTAAATTAGCTGTTAAAACCAGCTGTACAGCAAGGTTAGCTGGAGACACAGCACCTTCAATTTAACCTCAATCCCCTACTGAAGGCTTTGTCCTGTAACCACTAAGGGGGGGAAAGAGCCCTTTAAAGAATTTTAATGATTAATATTTAGCCCAATGTCTTATTAAAAATGTGTAAACTAAGCAGCTTTGCAAGGTATGGGAGGAGAGCTTCTAAACAATGATTTTACAGTTATGTTTCAGGGGAAACATGGCTGCTTAGCTTCACTAAACCTACCAGTTAATCCATTTAGTTATAACAAAATGTTCAAATTCAGTTCTCTAATCTCATTTCTAACACTGATCCTATTATCACGTCTAAGGCAAAGTGGCTTGGTGGGGTTGGCTTGGACAGGACCTGCAAACAGGCACTCCTCTCACATCCAACAAGGGTACACATCAACCTGAGGAAACTTTCAGACCAATCCAGTTCATTATTGCCCGGTTTTCAGATGCTTTCTTACCATGAAAACAAGGAGGAGTCCTGTGGCACCTTAAAGACTGACAGATTTATTTGGGCGTAAGCTCTCATAGTTAAAAAACCCCTCTTCTTCAGGTGCATGGAATGAAAATTACAGAAGGGAGTTACCTTACAATTGGAGAACTAGTGTTGACAAGGCCAATTCAGTCAGGTGGATGTGGTCCGCTCCCAATAATTGATGAGGAGGCGTCAATACCAAGAGGGAAAATTGCTTTTGTAGTGAGCCAGCCACTTTTGTAGCCAGCCACTTCTTGTAGTGAGTACAGCCCCCAGCTAAAACCTCTCCTGCATGTTGTCAACTATCTACAGCCTATCCTGGAAAACAATCCCTCACTCTCACAGACCCTGGGAGGCAGGCCAGTCCTTGCTTATAGACAGCCCTCCAACCTGAAGCAAATAGTCACCAGCAACTGCCCACCACACCCAGGAACCAATCCCTGTAACAAACCCCGTTGCCTACTCTGTTCCCATATCTACTCTAGCAACACCATCAGAGGACCCAGCCACATCAGCTGGGCTCATCCACCTGCACATCTACCAATGTGATATATGCCATCATGTGCCAGCAATGCCCCTCTGCCATGTACATTGGCCAAACCGGATAGTCTCTATGTAAAAAAATAAATGGACACAAATCAGACACCAGGAATGGTAACATACAAAAGCCAGTGGGAGAACACTTCAATCTCCATGGACATTCAATAAAAAATTTAAAAGTAGCCATCCTTCAACAAAAAAAACTTCAAAAACAGACTTCAAAGAGAAACTGCAGAGCTACAATTCATTTGCAAACTTAACATGATTAATTTGGGCTTGAATAGGGACTGGGAGTGGCTGGCTCACTGCAAAAGCAATTTTCCCTCTTTTGCGGATACAGACTAACATGGCTACCCCTCCGTTTCTTACCATGGTGACTAATTACTGAGATGGCTTATGTCAAAACTAGCATGGGCTCCCTCCCGGTACATCATCTCTGATGTCGTCATGCAATGCATGAGTCCCACCTAAGCCAGGGCAGCTGAAGTAATGGGGAAAGGAAGTGTGAATTTTCAGGTGATCTGAGATGTGTGGTTGGGAGCAATTTCAGAGGGGATCAAAAGTAAGCCTGGAAAGGGATGGGGAAGATTACAGGGAGCATGGATAGATGTAGCAGCCCAGGGTTGTGGTAGTTGGACAAGGCTGAAGTTTGCAAAAAGGTGATTCAGAATTTACTCCTCCTCTGAAGGTTTTGACAAATGAGGGGCTGGAATCTGCTGATGGTCCAGGAGGACTAGCAGTTGGGTTTTATTATACTGAGTGGTGCAAGGAGAAAAAAAACTGATTTGCTAAGCTTGGAGCTTCAGGCAGTATCAGAGAAGTAATAAAAGAGGAGTTCTAGTAGATGGGGGAAGTAGGCTGAAGAGGGAGCTGAAGTTCTCCTTCTTACTGGTGCAGGTCTTCTCCCTCCATAAGCTTTGAGGTCCATTCTGCTCCTTCTTTACAGTAGGAAGAGATTGCTGTTGAAAGGGAAATAAGTAAGTTAAGACAGTCATAGGCAGAACAGCTGCACCCCCAACCCAACGGCAGTGGTAAACCCTCCAGCACCATCTTCCTGTTACCTTCAGCTAACAAAATGCCTTTTTACAGAAAAGACTTGGCTAGTGCTATTGTTACAAGGTAACAGCTTCTTTAAGGTCAGGCCTTCAGAGAGCAAGTGGCTGGGAAGGACCAAGGCCTGCTTGAGAAGTGAGGTATAACAGTATATAGTGTGAAATAGCAGAGCTGGAGAGAGGAGCAGTGTGTTAAATGGCTCTTGAATGACAAGGATGCCAGGATTTGGGTAGAATCTACGTTGGGTTTGCTGTGTAAAGGGAGCCAGGGAAAGGTCTTAGGGAGGTTGGAGGTGGCCTTAACAGAAAAAGGGCCTAACCAGACACAGGTGTTGTGGGCGGTGCCCCTGGGAAAAAGTTGGAGCAGGGCCATCTTGAGCTCAGGGTAGAATACTGCCCCATGACTCCAGATCTTGGGGCTGATACTTGTAGTAGAGGCCACACCTATGGGGAGCCTGTGATGCCACATGAAGAGGTAGTGCAGTGGATTCTGCACTGAAGGAAAAAGGTCAGATAACCTGAGGAGGCCAAAAGACTATTGAACCCTGTAATGGGGACTATGGTCAGCACTGGGGAGAACAAAAACCTCTACATTGAGGGCTGAAGAACTTAGTTGCAGAAGGCCCGTTTGTTTGGATGCTTGTATTTTTATTTTTTTTCCCTGCCGAGAAGGAGAAGGCTTTGAATTGGCTGGAGAGCCAAAAACATCCGATCGCCTTGCCAGTCTGAGGAGAACCATAATGGACCAGCATCCAGAACTATCCAGGGGAGGTCTGCTACATCTTCACAAGCCTTAGGGCTGGAGGTATGGGGCTGAGATAACAAAAGGGTATGTCTACCCTGCAACAAAACACCCACGACTGGCCCACGTCAGCTAACTCAGGTTCGCACTGCGTGGCTACAAGATTGCAGCGTAGACATCTGAACTTGGATGTCTGAGCCTGGACATCTGTGCTGCTATTTTATAGCCTCGCAGCCCGAGCCTCTGAGCCCAAATCAGCTGACATGGGCCAGCCCTGGGTATTTTATGGCAGTGTAGCTCATTTCAGTCTTTGAGTATGTCTTACTTACAGGGGTTATTCCCCTGCCACAGCAGCTCACAAGCGTGGAATAGGTGTTGGTCCTATTACCATGCCTTTAAATAGCTTGTGAACCCTCTAGTGGCACTTACCATGTTCTTTTGTTTTAGAAGCCACCAGACACCAATCAGAGTTACACTGTATATATCTAACCTGGCCTTACTTGTGTATATTTAGTAAACATGATGATCTGGGACCCAGGTGTGGCCCTGTGGCAGTTTCTTCTTGTCATTTTCATGTAACGAGCAAAAGATGTAACAATCCCCTTTTTTTGTGGGCTAGTCGTCATTCAGGATGATTCACACAGCGTATGGCCAGTTCATGTGGCATGTTGAGGCTTGCTTGTCCCTTAGTAGTGTGTAAACCAGGTACAGTATTTGGCCCTTATCCCAATAAAGCAATTAAAAAAAAATAAAGGAAAAGTCTAGCAGGTCCCAAACATATTTCCCAGCTAAAAGTGTTCGTTCGTTCAGTCATAAAATATCATTAGGCATCCCCAGCAAATCCCTTCTAAACAATGATAGTGGTAACTTCTTTTTTTAGGTACATTATACTAAGTGTAATTATCTGTAGAGATAAACACGCTTTTGTTCTTGGAGAATGGAAAACTGGACTCCAAGTTAAACAGTGTTAAAATTTCACTGCCCATTCAAGACACTGTCCATTAGAGTAAAAATCATCAGATATCATGGTAATTAGTGACTTTCTAGAAACCTAGACAAATTGTTAACAAAGCAAAACTTAGATATGTTATTTATCAACACCAGATGACCAAAGACCTCTGGTCACCTAATCATACTTTAATAAGGAAACATTACATACTAAAGACAGCACATCCAAACAGACTACAGAACCAGAGCACTGCATTGATTTTAAATTTTTTGCTCAGATATTACAATAATGAGAAAGCTAGACATGTCTTTAAATAAAACCCACTTAACATTCTTCTGTAGTCTGCACAGTCCTGAAATCCTGGCTTTTTCGCGTTAGGCCGAACTAGGTGCTGGAGCCTGTGGCACATTGCATTGTGTAGCATTGGAGCCCTTACCTAGGCACCCTGCGCTTGCTGATAGGCCTGAGTGTACTGATGTTTGCCTTTCTGAGCCGTCCTGTTGATGCGTAAGACATGGTGAGGCAGCAAGCAGCACATGCACCAACTTCCGTCACTGCTCCTAACTGGAGTGTCTCCAAGGATGAGATGCCCGTGGGAACTCTCCATATGGTTCAGTGTTGAAGCTATAACTTAAGGTTTTCTAACAAGATGGCTGAATCAGAAGAGCAGGAAGGGAGCTACCTAGAGCAATCCAGATGGGGTTTTGGGAAAATGTACATCCCTGTTATATCAAAGGCTACATCTACACTTGGAATGGGGGGGTATGACTCCCAGCTTGTGCGCACGTTCACGCAAGCTCTCATTGAACTAGCGTGCTAAAAATAGCTGCGTGTAGCTGGGGTAGCACAGGCAGGAGCAAATGATGGCAGAGGCTAGCTGTCCTGAGTACAAAAACACCTGGACCTGTGAGTATGTGCTTGATGTGGCGAGCCTGTTCCATCCACCACCACTGTCTGTGCTCTGGTGGCTGCACTATCTGTTTAGCAGGGTAGGCTGAGGAGAGTTAGCATGAGTACATCTAAGTGAGTTGGGAATCACAGCCCTAGCTCCAGGTATAGATGTAGCCAAAGAGAGAGGTGTGAGGTGACCTGTTCCTTTCTTGCAGCTCTTGGCATACATGCTGTATTGCAGGCAACAGGTGCTGCCATGCGAGGGGAGTTTTAAAAATAAAGGTCTGTAAAAATCTACGTGGGAGTTCACAGAAATGCTGCCTTTCTTGGGTGCCAGAATCCCCAAATGCCATCTGTGCAGCTGCCCAAACCTCCAGCTTCCCTATGACAATTTCTATAACACGGTTATGAATTGCCAGTACAAAAATCCGTGTGTGACGCATTGAAAATTGGGTGCACAATGAACCTGAGTTCCGCGGTAGAATAAATAACACTATGAATTCTATAGTGAAAGTATTATTTGTTCTTGTATTTAATAAACAAAAATTTTCATTTTTCTGAAACGGCCTGAGAATTTCCAGTCTGATGCACAAAAGTGCTACAGAAATCTAAAGGGCCTTGCCACAGGATGTAGGTTAAACTTTCTGCAGAATACAGGTGTAACGTTGCACTCCATATGTTTTATGGAAATATGCCTATGAGTGTAAATATGATGTAACTGGAATATGCTTTATGCAGAAGGTCTCTTGTAATGTATCATTACAAAGTTTATAATCTACTGAGTGTGTTCATCCTATTTGTATGAATACATCTCTACCCCGATACAACACTGTCCTCAGGAGCCAAAAAAATCTTACTGCATTATAGGTAAAACCACGTTCTATCGAACTTGCTTTGATCCACCGGAGTGTGCAGCCCCTCTCCTCCCCTCCCCTTCCCTCCCCCCCAAGCACTGCTTTACCATGTTATATGCAAATAAGTGTTATATTGGGTCACGTTATATCGGGGTAGAGGTGTATATCATTCTTGTATCTGAAGCTAGAAATATGAAGTATTACTCTGAAGTCCTATTGTAATTATGCAAAGTGTGGCCCATTAATGGTGGCTTGGAATCTTGGTGGCTCCCATTGACTAGGACAATTGGTTATTGTCATGGAGTCCCTGGGCGATGCTCTGGAACTGCTCCCTATGAAGCCAGGCAGGACTCTGGGGAAGTCTCCTCTCTGGGAGCAGCCTGTCTGCAGGGCAAAAAGCTCACACAGCTTCCACCTTCCTGGGTCTGACCTCGGAGCATTCAGCATCCTCTGCCCCTCCATGCACTTCCCACAGCGAGTCCGCCCAGGCGGGGTCCTGGGGAAGCCAGAGGGTCCTGCACCCCAACTTCGCAGTCAGACGTGACTCTCAGCCAGCCAGTAAAACAGAAGGTTTATTAGATGACAGGGACATGGTCTAACACAGAGCTTGTAGGTGCAGAGAACAGGACCCCTCAGCTGGGTCCATTTTGGGGGGCAGTGAGCCAGACAACCCCATCTGCACTTCACTCCATGTCCCTAGCCAGACCCAAACTGAAACTCTCTCCAGCCCCTCCTCCTCTGGGCTTTGTCCCTTTCCCGGGCCGGGAGGTCACCTGATTCCTTTGTTCTCCAACCCTTTAGCTCTCACCTTGCAGAGGGGAAGGGCCGAGGCCATCAGTTGCCAGGAAACAGGGTGTCGGCCAGTCTCTGTGTCGAGATCGCTGCACACACCTGCCCTCTAGGGCTCTGCAATGATCATACATCCTTATCCCACCACCTAGATACTTAAGAACTGCATAGGGGAAACTGAGGCACCCCCACAGTATTCAGAGGAAACATTAAGAACAGTCCCGCTTCCTCACAGTTACGAATGGCTCTGTTTACTTGCAAACCTTCCTGGGGTCGTGCAGGCCAGTCCTGGAGGAATGAAGGCTGGGGTCTCACAGGACATGTGACCCTGTCACGTGCTACTGGAATATATCTTAAACCTGGTGCTTTCCGTTTAGAAGGAGGGGTGGGGATCCAGAGAGACAAAGGGTTCCCGCCTCGGGCCAAAGCTATAAAAGGGGGTGGAGCAGAACAACAGGGGCCAGTCATGAGAAATCCTCTAGTTACCACCTGAGCTGGAACTAACAAGGTCTGTACCGGGGAAGGGATTGGGCCCAGACAAAGAAGGCGTCTAGTCTATGAAAGAAGCTTACTGGAACATCTGAGGGTAAGATTTACCTGTATTCAGTTTCCTAATGTATTAGGCTTAGACTTGTGTTTTGTTTTATTTTGCTTGGTAACTTACTTTGTTCTGTCTGTTACTTGAAACCACTTGAATCCTACTTTTTATACTTAATAAAATCACACTTGTTTATTAACAAACCCAGAGTAAGTGATTAATACCTGGGGGAGCAAACAGCGCCTTGAAAAACCATGAACTAATTAAACCTCACAACACCCAGATGTCAACTATCACTGCAGTGCAGCCACTTCTGAGCTGAAATGTGGCCGCTGTTTAACACTACATAAAATGATTTAAGGGTGGAAAAGAAAAGAGTATGATATCCAATTAAATTACAAGTAGAGTCTAGGTAAACTGGATGTAGTGATGTAATTTGACCAGTATACTGGAATTAACATGGCTTCTCTTATAAGAATCACTATATGATCTTAAATTATCACAATTTAACATTTCATCTGAAAGATGGCACATCCAGCAGTGCAAAACGCCTTATGCTGAGACATTGGTTCACGGTTGGCTCTGAGGGATGATCATTGCTCCTTCCTTCAGCAGCTGTGAGTTCCAGATGTCTCTCATCCAAGTTCTCTCCTACTTGGTGAGGCCTAAAAGGATTATAGTATAAGGTGATATGGCAGCAGAATAAAAAAGAAGCAGCCCTACAATTCTCAGTTAAAGATAATACAAAGAGGAGAGCAGCTGAAGATGGTTAGGAGGCAAACAGACAAATTAATCTAGACATAACTTTCTCTGAAATATTTACCATAGTGTAAAAACAGACTTGAGGGGAAACCCTTACTTATTCGTATGCCACCATCTCCTTTACATGTAGGGTGTATATTGATTATCGTGACCTGGTTACCGCTAGAAAAATAAATTTCAAGTTTGGCAGCAGTGCTAATTACTTGTATGATCACGTGACCAATATAAACTGACAGTCCTAAACCTAAATTATAATATTTTAATAGCTAAAATGTTTAAATAAGTGAGGAGAAAAACAAACTGGAAAAATTACCTAATTGCTGCTGCTTCTCAAGAAATATGAAGATGATTTCCAAATCTGGAAATCGTATACATCATGTGCCCGTTAGCTCCCTGGCCAGATTGCCTGCAGGTTAGCAGTTTGGTTCATACGTCTGTGTAACTGTAGCATAGGATTAGAGACGCCGACTTCCTGCAAAGACAGGAAATAGTCACCTAAGGGCATGTTATGAAGCAGAGATTGAATCTTATTTCCACTGAAAGCTTTTGTTGTTCTGGCCCCCACTTCCCCCCTTAAAATCCACACAAAAAAGAAATATTTGCCTCAGAATTGAGGTCTGTGGCCAAGGTAGAATTTTCTACCAGATTTAAATTATGAAACATTAAAAATACAGTTTTGTTTTTTCATGGTGGCAGGTTTTTTTGAACAAAGAAAAGAACAAAGCAGAGACTTAAGAAAAATAGGCCAAAAGAGACTACTAGCTTTATGGGTTCATCTAGCCTTAATAGAGAGCAGTGGTTCTCAAACTTTTTTTTCACAGACCACTTGAAAATTGCTGAGGGTCTCAGTGGACCACTTAATGATCTTTCCAAATGTTGTTTGTACCATTAGCTAACTATTGTAAAGCACTTTTATCCAAAGCGCTATATAAAAAAAAACTTAATAATAATTAATGCTTTTTTTTGTTCTACAAATAAAAGCACACAACTCGTATTTTAATATCCATAGTCTTACCTTTCTAATGCGATGGAATTGCCCTCTCTCCCCCACCATGGCAGCCCCCGAGCTGGGGCTGGGAAGGAGCAGGGGGAGTCTCTCCCTCTCTTCCCTGGCCGCCCCTGAGCTGGGGCTGGGAAAGAGGGGGGGGTCTCTTCCCCCACCACAGAGCTGAGGCTGGGAAAGAGGGCCGTCTCTCCCCGGCAGCCCTGGAGCTGGGGAAAGGTGCCTCTTTCTCTGGCCGCTGCGGTCCTGCAAGTCCCATATTCCCCCCCCCTCACCCTTCCCCTTCCCACCTACCCCCATATTCCCCCCTAAGGCCACCACCTCACCTTACATGTGCATCTTCTCCAAGGTCCAGGCACCTAATTAGTGGAGCCACACAGGTGTGGCTCCACTAATTAGGTGGGCTGTCCAGGCGCGCACCTTAGAGGGAACTATCCGCAGACCACCTGCATGGAGCTTGCGGACCACCAGTGGTCTGCGGATCACAGTTTGAGAACCTTGGATATAGAACCTAAGACTGGAGATTATCCGATTAATCAATTTTTAAAAATCTGACACTTGAATAGGAGCTACCGAACTGCACATAGGTTCTGATGAGATCAGGGAAAGGAGTCTTCATTCCCTGTGTTTTCTGTGAGGAAACAGAAGATTAATGACTCAGCCCAAGGTCACACCACAGGCCAGTGGCAGGGCCAGACAATTTTCCAATTAACTTTTTAAAATTCCATAAACAAATATCACTACAAGTGATCATACACATTCTTCTTCTAGCTCAGGGGTGGCCAAACCACAGCTTGCAAGCCACATGTGGCTCTTTTACAGTCAAAGTACTGCTTACAGAGCACCCCCCACCCCCCTGTTCTCTGCCTACCAGACTGGGGTGCAGGGAGCTCAGGGCTTCTGCCCTCAGGCGGGTGATGGGGCTAGGGGCTTCTGCCAGAGACAACTGGAGCCTCCTGGGGGTGGGGGTGCACAATTTAAAGGTTTGTCCCTCCCAACCGCTTCAGTTATGAGGGGCCCCTCCCCTTACATTCAGTGGCCCCTGCTTTCAGCTCCCTGGTGTTAGCTCCATTTAGAGAGGCAGTGGCAAACAGCTGGGAGCTGCAGGGAGGGGCCACTGAGGGTAATGGGGGACATGACTTAAGCTGTTGGGGGACGGAATGTTGAGCTCTCAGTGGGGAGAGGCAGCAGCTCTACCTGCAGCTCTCGACTGTTTGCAACTGCTTCTTCCCATGGCCACAGCTCCTAGCTTGCCAGCTCCAGTAGCTGCCATGCAGGGAGGGGGCCCGGTGGCACCATGTGACCGAGCAGGACCAGCAAACCCTGGCAAAAATGTGACCCCATGTGCCCCATCCCTCCCCAATGTCCCCTCTGGCTTCTTCCCAGTGGGGAGGGAAGTCTCGGGGCTTCAGCCCTGCGGGGCATGCCTGCCGGGACTCGGGGCTTCAGCAGGAGTGGGGCTGAAGCCTCGAGACCCCACTCCCAGCAGGGCTGAAGACCCAAGCCCCAGCAAGCATGCTGCAGCTCTCGAACTTCTGAAGATTGTCCTATGCGGCTTAGAGGGTCAGTACGTTTGGCCACCCCTGTTCTAGCGTTTGCAGTGCTTGCCAAGCCACCTGACAGCAGCTTCATCAGCAGAATGAAGGGCCCTAAGACCACCATGAAGTCTGGTTAGTTGACACTCATCAATAACATGCGCCATTGACTGACAGAGACCAAAATGACAAAGAGGATCGTCATGCAGACTTTGTGTAGAGGTTGGCTGCACATATTCTTTAGCCAGTTCGGAACTTGTTCAGCAGAGTCCACAAGCGACATGGCAGGTCAATCCCAGCAGTCGAACGGTTGGATCAGAGACAAGGAAACCATTCCAAACATCTCATAGTGCCATAGGATTGCTGCTGACAGTTTCTGATCTGGGAGTTGAGACCAAAATGGACTCCTCAACGTAAGTCATGCTCTGGGGTGAGTGAAAGTGTCCATGCACAGTGGCAAACCTGGATTGGCCCATAGCTTTTTCATCAATCTGGATGTAGATTCTCTGCAACAAATGTGTAGAAGGGCTATGTTGCTCAGAACTGCTTGCTATAGAATAGGAGTTGGGCGTAGTATGCCTGTGATGATACACATGGCTGAATTCAAGTCGACATCAACCAATTCAGTGTGAGGCGAGTGATACCACACAGGGGCACAGTGTTCCGCTGAGGAACAGCACAATTGAGTGCCCCTGTGTCCCAGGTCAAACTGGCTAATTTGCTTATTAGATTATTCCTGGTCCTGATTTTGGCAGCAGTCTTTTTTAGATGGTCATGGGAAGTCAAAGAGCAGTCCAGTGTGACACTAAGGTAGACCAGTTTTGCCTCGTGTTTCAGGCATTTTCCATTGAGGAAGATATCTAACTCACCTTTAGTGGTTGTGTTGTGGAGATGGAAGATGCTCGAAACTGTCTTGGTGGTCAGTGTTCAAGATGTTCTCCAATTTGGTGAAAGAGCGCGACTGGGTACCACAGCAGATTTCATCCACATAGATAAACTTGTGTGACTGAGTCAGTGGCAGGCCATGTACAGATTGAACAGGGTGGGTGCAAGCATGGAGCCTTGGGGTAAGCCGTTGGATTGTCTTCTCCATGCACTTGTTCTATCTCCCATATGTACTCAAAAACACCTGTCATGAAGTAGAAGTTCAGCAATGTCAACCACCCACACTGGGAGAAGAGCTCTTGATAGTTTTACCAGAAGAGCAGAGTGCCATACTATGCTGTAGGCTGCTATCAGGTTCCAGAAAATGGCTCATGTGTTCAAGTTCTGTTGAAACCTATTTTTTATATATGTAGCAAGGGCTAGAACTTGATTACATGTACTTCAACCCTTCTGGAATCCAGCTTGGTTGACGCTGAGAATTGCCTCCACTTCTGGAGACTTTCATTGGAGGATATGCCACTCCAGGACTTTGATGACAGATAGCAGAGAGATTAATTGGTAGCTTGCCGCATTGTATGGGTCCTTTTTGGGTTTTAGAAGAGTGATCGCTTTTGACATTCTCCAGATCTTTGGCAGGTTATCCTCGTTGACAACCTGTATCAGGAATTTGGATAACCATTGCGCATTGATCCACAGCCAACGTGAAATTTTAAAATCCAAGCTAGTCAAATGTTAAAAGGTTCTTCACGTTTTAGTACAGTTAGGACCCTATGCTTCAGCTCTTATCATGAATAAGGGCTGCAGTTTGGGGTTCTAAAGGAAGTCACACCAGCAAAGCTCTAAAGCAGCTTCCCTCTAAAGAGCTGCTGATAACTGTACAATGTTTACCAAGCTTAGGCTTGATACAAAACAGTCTATCTGGACACTGATTAATAATAGACCCATTCCAAATTGTTTGAAATTTCAAGCAGCTGGTAACATTTTCACTCTTTAAATTTATAAAGTAAAAGGGCTTTTTAGGGCATCCACGAGATCTTTCCTATTGTAGTCCATCTAACAATTGAAACCTCTCAGTATCGAAGTTCCATAAAGTGCTATGGAAGCACTTTCTTCTTCACCACTTTACCATACGAAAGAGTTTCTAGATGCTTCAGTACCAAGTAGGCCAGCCAAGGAAGCAGCTTCGGTCACAATCAGTTCTCATGTTTATTTTGCTGCACAGATGGGAGACCATAACTATACACAAAGTGCTCTGCCCCAAACTGGCCAAAGAGCATTATACCAAAATTTCCTTTTCTCCCTCTCCAAAACTCTCACTGAATTTCAGTCAAAAGGGTAAACTTCCCGGAAAGCCATGAGCACTTGCAATGATCTATCTACTTATATGGCTCCCATCATCATAGTAGCTGGATGTCTTGCAGTTACCTCACAACTCTCCTGTGAGGTGAGGCAGTACTATTATCCTCATTTTCCAGATGGAGCAATGAGGCACAGAGAGCTGAAATGACCTGAGACCTACAAAGAATCTATAGCAGACCCAGGAATTAAACCCAGATCTTCTAAGTCCTAGTTCAATGCTGCAACCTCAAAATCTCCTTTCCTCTTTGAAATAAGAGCTATTTCTAGGGCTGCTAGCACACTTTAAAAAAATGCTCATATGTATATATAGTTATATAGATATATAGATATAGCTAAAGAACATCTACTTTGTACTAGATATTCCAATTTAATTGCTGCGCATGGATTCACTTGGAACAAATACATGTCAGATTGTTGCATGAGCCCTTTGTGCTCAGAAGCCTGATAGAAATACCCTAAAACTAGAACAGTTTTACCCTTGTCATATTACTTGTCTTTGTTTGTGCATATACGTAGTGTCAATTTCCAAATCCCACCAGGCAGAAATAGGTGACCTAGATTTTAGCTGTGGACATCTGGTAACTCTAACCCATCCCTCCTCCAACCCTTTAACCCTTTCTTCCCTACCTTCACCCCCACTTTATCTTAAAACTGTCTCAACTCACAGACAGAGCTGCTATATAGCTTATGGTGCTCCCTGATAAATGGGGGCAGCTCTGAGCCAATTGTTGGAGACTTTTTTTTTTTTTTTTTTAGCTTTTTGCTTGCAAAGTTCCTTCCTATGTTTCAGGGGAAAGGTGCTTAGCTTATTTAATGGATAAATGTTAAAAATACATGCATAAAACATGGCCAAAGTGCTGGTCATTTGCCACTAGGGGGCACCACAATCCCATCTGCCAAAGCCTTTCTGGAATCCAGGGCAAACAGGAGAGAAAAGCCAGATGGGATGTGCTCTGTTTTCCAGTTTCCTTTTTGTGTACATTGGGGTGAATGCCCATTTCTCCTTGCTGTAATCCTGTCTGCCCTGAAAAGCCTCTGACTCTTGACAGGGATGGAGTCTCAGAGCCAGCCCATTGGCATCTCTAGCACTGCAGTGCCTCCACTGAAAGCACTGTCCTTGAGGCATGATGTAAGAAACTGTTGCTGTTTATTGCCTCACGCTGAGAAACTTGGATGTCCCAAACCTCAGACAGAAGTGGAAAAGAAAGTAGCTGTGATTGCCAATGATAACCACATCCCCAGGGAACCACAAAGTGTTTACAGCACTGCCCCTTATCACCCTTCTTCCAGCATGGGCCAAACACAGCAAGAACTGCTGAAAGTAGACACCGAATAGTGAGCTGGGAATGCTAGCTGAAGAGTATAGGAAGCAGAACAAAGCTTGGGTAGGGATTGGTGAGAGCAGCCTGAGCCAGGCTTAAGTATAAAGCAATTCAGACACCTGTTTGTGACCTTGTACCACCTGCAGCTGATGGGCAGGCTCAGTTTCCCCATCCAGCAGGGGAGAGGGGAAGCAGAGACAATGAATTGCTTAGTTTTTCCTCCCTTCCAGTAGTTTACAGCTCTACAATTGCAAGGCCAGCTCTTTGTGAGAAGGAGAGGATTAGGCAGGGGATTTGGAGGCTTATGGATGGTGATGGAGGGGAGGGGAGAAGAGGCAGAACAGAGGTCACTTGCTGATATCCCCCACACCCTAGGGCACCATTTCTCAAATGCAGCCACCGTGGCCGCGACCACCAGGGGGTTTCCCTGCAGCCACGGCAGTTTTCTGGGCAGTAAGGGGGGGGAGCATCAGCCCCTCCCCTTTCTCCCTGTTGCTCCTGCATGAGCTGCCTCTCTGGAGACACAGGTGGGACACGCAACGCTTAAGGAGCAAGGTGATGCGGCGAGGAGGGGGTGAGAAGGCGAGCGGTGGAGCGGGCACGGGGGTGAGAAGGCAGGTGGCGAGGTGGGAGGTGAGGAAAGCAGCAAAGTGAGCAGTGGGCGGGGGTGCCTAGCAGGGGAGTAAGGAGGTGAGCAGTGAGCCAGCAGCAGGGTGAGGAGGTGGGGGCAGGAGGCTGGTTGCGAGCAGGGGAGTGAGGAGGCGAGCAGGGGTGTGTGAGAGGAAGCAAGCAGTGAGGCAAACAGTGGGTGGGGGAGCCAAGAGGCGAGTGGCGGGGGGCCCTGGCAGAAGAGTAAGGAGGTGAGTGGCAAGCCGGAGGGCGGGTGGGGGGGTGTGGTGCAAGCAGGGGAGTGAGAAGGTGAGCTGGGGGTGGGAGGTGAGCAGGTGGACGGGGGTGAGGAGGCGAGCAGCAAGGGGCAGGGAGGATTGTGGATTGGTCCTGCTTTGAGAAGGGGACTGGACTGGATGACCTCCTGAGGTCCCTTCCAACCGTGATATTCAATGAGGCAAGCGGCGGGGTGAGTGGCGGGGAGGAGGCCCCTAGTGGAGGAATAAAGAGGCAAGCCAGCAGCAGGGTGATGAGGCAGGCAGGGGTGTCTGGCTGCGAGCAGGGGAGTGAGGAGGTGAGCGGTGAGTCACTAGCGAGCAGGAGTTCTTGTGGTGGGCTGGGGGGTGTCTGTGGCAGGGGAGTGAGGGACACAGGAGGTGGGCGAGGGGTGAGGAGGTGAGCAGCCGGTGCGTGGGCAGCGTGTGGAGCCCCCCTTTGGGGAGGCTAGCCCCCGACTCCACCCCTTCTGCCCGCGCTACCCCCTGGAGCCACAAGCCCCACACCCAGAGGAGCCCCGAGCGCCCCCTTCCCCATGGCTGGAGAAGTTCTGGGCTGGCCAAGGCCCCGAGACCAACCCCCACACCTGCCTGGAGGAGCCCCAGGCTGGCCAAAGTCCAGAGCACCCCACACACACACCTCATCCAGAGGAGCTCCAGGCTGGGCGAAGCACTGAGCCCCCCAATCTGCCTGGAGGAGCCCTGGGCCAGCTGCAGCCATGCCTTCCCTCCTTACCCCTCCCCAGACCCAAGCCACCCAGATATGTTTTTCATCATTATTTGGACTTCTATTATGTCAAAGCATTTTTAAATTTACTTCAGAATTGTGATACAGACAACCACTTTTACCAAAAACACAAAACAAACAATAATTAAAAAGACAAGAATGTGCAAGGCACCTTATTTGTGTTTCTATTCTGTTAGGTCCATTAAAGGATAGAGATAACTGCATGATTTTTATTATTGAGTCTGCAAAAAAACAACAACCCTTAAACCTTACATAAATGAATTACAATGATTTAGATGTACATATGTCTAAGTGGAATCTGAATGACTTCTCCCCTGACATCTAGTGGTGAGCTGTGGAAAAAGACTTCAGGAGCTGATCTCGTTTGCATGGACACACCCACCCTGTCTAGGTTCTCAGCATGATGGGATTGCTTGCCCAAATGATCACTTTTGGCTAGTTTTGGTGTGCCATTCCTCTCTGGTGTTATCTGGACCCGTGATCTGCTAGGTCACTCCAATCCTCAACTCTGGGAGCCAGCCTTACCCTGCTCTGCTCTAAGAACCCCCACTCCCGGGTTGTTCCCGCACAGCCTCTAGAATGTAAGCTGCTCCCAGTTATGTGAGTGAGCACTTTTGGCCAGATGCTGCTTGGATTGTGCAATCAAATGACACTAGCCAATATCTCCGGTCCCAGACACAACCCTAGGAACCTCCATCTTGCAGTGTCCAATTATGCCCGCTGGACGCTGCAAGCTTATATGAGTTTGTCAATTTAACAAAGAAATTGATATGTACCAGGCTTGTTATCCCAAGGGGGGATCTCTGACATGCTTCAAACCAAACACACTGCTTCAGGTAGAATAAACAAACACATTTATTAACTACAAAGATAGATTTTAAGTGATTATAAGCACAAATCAGATTTGGTCAAATGAAATAAAAGCAAAACGCATTCTAAACTGATCTTAACACTTTCAATGCCCTTACAAATTTAGATGCTTCTCTCCACAGGCTGGCTGGTTGCCCTTCAGCAAGGCTCTCCCCTTTGATCAGCGCTTCAGGCACTTGATGGTGATGTCTGTAGATGGAGGTGGAAGAGAAAGAGAGAGAGAGCATGCCAAACATCTCTCCTTTTTATCATGTTCTTGCCTCCCTTTTGGCTTTGCCCTCCCCCCTTCAGAGTCAGGTGAGCATTACCTCATCGTAGTCCCAAACTGACCAAGGGAAGGGGTGGGGTGACTCACTTGAAAGTCCAACATATCCTTTGTTGCTGCCTAGGCCAGTATCCTTTGTTCCTATGAGGCTGGGCTGGGTTTGTCCCATACATGCCCCGATGAGTTGTGAACTGCCGTTCTGCTTCTGGAGAGTTTTGCCTGAGCTTGTTTTAAGCCATGAGGATACATTTTCAGCCTCATAGCTATATACATGAAATTATAACCTATAATATTACTATAACAACAATGCTCAGTGCATCATGAGCCTTCCAAAGATACCTGACATGACAAACTTTGCATTGAATACCACATAATCATTTTATAAAGATGAACATGGTGGTGCAGGGTGTTCCCCAGAGATACAGAGTGACACAGTTGGATCCCCAATCCACCCAGAGAAGCCCCCTATGCACATCCCCACCACCTGAGCACCACCCCCCGAACTCTCCTGCCCTCTATCCAACCCCGCTGCTCCCTTACTGTGCTGCCTGGAGCACCAGTGGCTGGTGGCGTGGCCCGGCTGGAACCAGCCACGCCACCGCGCAGCACTGAGCACCGGGTCACGCTGGGCTCGGCATCTGCGCTGCCCCAGGAGCTCACAGACCCGCCGCCCAGAACATTGTGCCAGCACTGTAGTGAGCTGAAGCTGCGGGAGAGGGGGATGGGCTGGGGGCTAGCCTCCCAGGCCAGGAGCTCAGGGGCCGGGCAGGAGGGTCCCACAGGCCGTAGTTTGCCCACCTCTGGTCTAAGTATTAGACCTACTTTGAGACAGTGTCTCTATTGCAAGAGACTGCCCAGTGTGCGCCAGCAGTGGGGCTCCCACACTAACAGCTGAAATCACTGAAAGCTGTGTTAAGTGGGGGGCCCTGAAGACATTTTGGCAAGTGGCCAGCCAGGCAGCTGGTAGAGAGGCGCAGCAAGCGGCCAGCAGGGCGGCCGGTGGAGAGGCGCAGCAAGCGGCCAGCAGGGCGGCTGGTGGAGAGGTGTGGCAAGTGGCCAGCAGGGCGGCTGGTGGAGAGGGACAGAGCAGAGCCCCGCAGAGAAATGTGACAGTCGGCTGTTGGGGCGACAAACGAGTGCCCAAGCAGTGGAGCATATAAGGTGCCGCCTCCTCCTTCTGCCCCGCCCCCCCCTCCACACAGGGTGGGAGGTGAACTCTACGGATGAGCCTCTGAACTCTGGGGCTGCACTGGCCAAGGACAGCAACTGTGAGTGGGGTACAGAGAAGGGACGGGCATGTTAAGGGGACTTTTGGGTTGCTGGACTTAAGAACCTGAGGGGAAAAGGACACTGCCCAACTTACTTGGGGGTGGGTCTTTTACTCGTGGTTTAAGTTTATGAACCCTAGTTGCGGTGTTTTCCCAAATTAATGCTGAGTTACTTCCCTCCTTTTATTAAAACTTTTTGGCTACACTCAGACTCTGTGCTTGCGAGAGGGGAAGTATTGCCTCTTAGAGGCGCCCAGGGGGTGTTGTGTAATTGTCCCAGGTCACTGGCTGGGGGCTCGAGCCATTTTTGTGTTGTATCGTTGAAAAGGAACCCTTAGATACTGAACCCGGCCCTTGTTGCTGCTGGCTCCACCTGCCAGAAGGGTTACATAGGTGCATATTACTTTATTAACTTGAGGAAAAATAAATAATTTTAGGAAAAAGTGTCAGTGCAGCCATCAGCAAGAGTTGGTGACCACACTCTGAGGCCACCAAAAAATTTGTTGCGAGAACCCCTGCCCTAGGGCCAAAGAGCTGACTCTAGTCAGAGGAAAGGAGGAGAAAGGCCCCACAATATTCAGATCAGCATCCAAACTCCTCTGAACCAAACTGCCAAACCTTTTGAGGCTTACTTATCCCTAGTTTAGAGGTATTGCTGTAGCCCCCCCGACTTACCTCTTCTGCTTATGGGATGCTCCAGGCCTCCTAATTAACTTCCCCAGAAACTAAGGGAACAGAGACTTCTGGGAAAGCAAGGCTTCCTCCCCAAATCTTAATGGGTCCATTTCAGCACTGGTGTAACTCCATCCATTTCCCCAGAATAGACTTGGGACCAATCACCTCATGCTAGTCCCTTCCAATACAGTGGGTTTTGGAGAGGCTTTTCTTTCCCTAGCACTTCCAACACTTGGAGGTGCCACATACAGAATCTCCTCAGATTAGTTAAGTGGCCAGTTTGGATGAGCTATTACCAGCAGGAGAGTGAGTTTGTGTGTGTATGGGGGTGGGTTTTTGGAGGGGGGTGAGGGAGTGAGAGAACCTGGATTTGTGCAGGAAATGGCCTAACTTCATTATCATGCACATTGTGTAAAGAGTTGTCACTTTGGATGGGCTATCACCAGCAGGAGAGTGAATTTGTGTGGGGGGGTGGAGGGTGAGAAAACCTGGATTTGTGCTGGAAATGGCTTTTAGATAAGCTATTACCAGCAGGACAGTGGGGTGGGAGGAGGTATTGTTTCATATTCTCTGTGTATATATAGAGTCTGCTGCAGTTTCCACGGTATGCATCTGATGAAGTGAGCTGTAGCTCACGAAAGCTCATGCTCAAATAAATTCGTTAGTCTCTAAGGTGCCACAAGTACTCCTTTTCTTTCTGCGAATACAGACTAACACGGCTGTTACTCTGAAACCTGTCAGTACGTATTTTGTGGTTACCAGAGTTCAGTGCCAGAGAAAAAACAACTGCATTCAAAATGCTGCTGTTCCCAATCCAGCTTCTGTTAAGGAAACCTCAAGGGTTGAGAGACCTTTTACATAGAGTCACCTACTTCTCTCCAGAGGTTTTCTATGTTGTCTTTGCTCTCACAAGAGTCTCCTAGCATTACCAGGATTATACCTTGATGCCCCCATATGATTCTATAACCATGTTGTCCCATTCATCCTCTCCATCCCTCCCCCTACTGAGTGAGAACCCTTGAATGTGCACTGGCATGGGTTAGTCTTGTGCTAGGAATAGTTCCTTGACTGCAGTGTAACTCATTCGAGAGCTGGCTGGATTGTAACCAGATCCCTGGTTATAGATGCAGGGTACACAGAGCCTCTAAAGCTTCAGCCTTATGACACAATGCAGTTCATAGATCTCAAGCCAGAAGGGATCATTGTAATCATTGAGTGTGACCTCCTACATAACACAGGTCACAGAATCTCACCCAGTGATTCCTGAATCAGGGTGGTTAGATCCTGTACAGATTTTAACCATGTGGTGTCTAGTCCCGTTGGCTGCTTTTGTAGTGTAGATGGGCCCTTTGGTTAGTTATTTCTTGCATCGGTCTGTTCAAAGATCATAGAATATCAGGGTTAGAAGGGACCTCAGGAGGTCATCTAGTCCAACCCCCTGCTCAAAGCAGGACCAATCCCCAATTTTTGCCCCAGATCCCTAAATGGCCCCCTCAAGGTTTGAACTCATAACCATGGGTTTAGCAGGCCAATGCTCAAACCACTGAGCTATACCTCCCCTCAAGGGGAGGAATAAATGGTCAGTTTTTAGATCTTTCATCTATTTACAATCGCTTTTCAACTCTGACAATAACAGTGATTGGTGATTTCGGATCAGGAATGCAATTGATCTTTCACCTCACAGCAATAGGGACAGAGGATCTAGTTGGGTTGGCAGATGAATTACACAGCGGAACCTAGTGTGCTGCCATGTTTACTGCCATCCTTTCTCCATTATGGGTTTGTATAAGTGTGGCCTGGCTTGTTACTGCGGTAGCATTGCCAGATCTGAGCATGCTCAAGTTAGTTGGTGGTCAACTGGGCAATTTGTTCCAGGAACAAATATGATGCAGGGACCCCGAGAAGAAGGCAGACTCTACTAGACTCAAGGACTCCTTTCCTCTCTGGATGCAACAACCCTAAAGGTAGGGAGCCCGGTGGAAAAGTTATTGTAGAGAGGGGGATCGGATCTGGGTCAAAGACACAGAGCAGGATCTGTTTAGATTGGCGGATGAGAGTAAGGAGGGTAGGATGAAGAGAGAAAATGGGGAGGAAATGGCCGCTTTGTATGAGTTTAACATTCAAGCTGCCAAGCCTTTGGAGGTTTGCTCATGTTGATTTGTTGCTTATACCTATTAGACCTCTGCAGAGAAGGAGGATTTATGGCATGAGCTGGTGAAAGATGTAGAAGGAAAACAGCTCTCTGGGATGAATACCTGTCTAAATACAGAGGCCAGGAACAGATACGGCTCTGGTGATTTATGTGTTCTCATTGGATTTGGTGAGTCTGAAGAGGCTGGGCCTACCCCACATATGCAGGATATGGGGTTGTTTACAGTCACTTCCAGCCTCTGCCGTGCTTTATAAGAAGGATGTCTCCAATCAATTCACCAATCAGAACAACACACGGATGCTGCGCAGCAAAACACACCAAATGTAAATTTCAATCCCAATCCTCTTGAGGAGGTGGTGGCGGCCTGCCAGGTTTTCAAGAGGGGCAGTTACTAGAGCAAGGAAGCTCCTGGGCTTGAACAGTCTCTCTCTCTTCCTTGTTTGGGTAAATTTGGTCCTTGTGCAACCAAGCGATAAGTAGAGCTGACTAGAGCAGGCCTAAAGCAGATAGACTGTGTGCAACCATCCAATCATAGCTCTGCTAACTACAGCCCAGGCCTGCAGCTCCCCCTGCTGCTCCAGTTCTGACTCTCCACATAATCTGCCGTGCACCTCAATCCTGCTGCGTGGCACTCCCTGCTGTTCCAGCCCTGCTTTCCTCCCCACTCTGATCTGTCGATGCACCTCAAGCCTGACCTCCAGCACCGCCTGCTACTCCTGTCCTGCACCCCACCCAAAGGGCCAGGCCAGCAAAGTCATTTTCACTTGTGATTAGAGGTGGACTTGAATCAAAACTCTACAGATGAACGCTGCGGAAATTGTGATGTTCTGGATGCACATTTTGTTCCTTGGGGCCTGTCACTACTTGTCACTCAAGAACTCAGATCTCCAAAGGTTAATTAACTCCACTGTGTTCCCAAATCCCTACCAGGTACAGCTAAGCATAAACTTACCTTCAGTGCCACCAAAGGAAACCTATTAACAGACAAAGCTGTTTGAAGATCAGGTGCTTGTTGAGATATCCACTATGGATGTGAACAAAAGGGCAAGTCTAACGGGGACGTCTTCCCTAGGAAATAAACAGCAGAGCACGGACAATTCCAGACTGAAGGGAAGAGCGTTCACAGGCAATGGGCAGGTCAGATGCTGTCCTGTTTCCTGCTAGAAGCAAGCAAAACAAACAGTCCACATGAGAGAAATGATTTCCAGATGCAATCAAGTCGAACAGAGAAGTGCACAGCCTGCAAGCAAACTTAACCAAAGCCAACAGAGCTTGCCTGCACTTATCTTAAAGGAGGAGAGAACACATGTCCCAGGATTCCTTTTACAGAGACAATCTTTCTCAGTGGCATTAGCTCCTCAAGTCTCTCCTCTGAAAAGTGATGGGATTTAGGGATATCTTGCTTCTTCAGCAATCCCTTACTGTACTTGTATGTTTGACTCATTTCTAAAACCAGCTGCCTTCCTGGGTTTCCGAACCTGCACATATGCTCGTCAGAAAGAACAAGCAGTTGTTTTGTGAGTTCAAGATCAGTTCTAATGCAAAGCTGCATTAGTCCCATGCATCCAACTCAGTCACAATTAGCAAGGCCCATGTCTGCACTAGAAAAGGTTTGCTGGGATAGCTATACCAGTGAACCCTTCTAGTGTAGATGCTGCTTATATCAGCAAAACAGTGCTTTTCTTGGTGTAGTTTATTTTGGTTTGGTGAGTGAGCTGTGCTGTAGAAGCAAAATCACATTTATCCTGGTATCACTCTGTCTACACTAGGCCTATTGCTGGTATAGAAATGTCACAGAAAATCACACCCTCTAACCAGCATTACTATATCGGCAAAAGTTGCTCTTGTAGATCTTCTAAATGTTAGAGGAGACCTCAGGGTGAGAATGAGAAAGTCTGGGCACTCCCAACTGACTAGGCATTGAAAGTAGAAGCCCTAGGATTATAGATCTTATTAGAAATTAAATTACCCATCCAAGAACAAGAGGGGACTTTTTATGGCAGAGCTTTTGACCTGGGACTCTTTCTGTAAGCACAAGATAGCAGCGAAGTATCTAGAGATGGTTGCTCTAAAATGCTGTAAATCCAGTGGGAAGGCTGTGTGTTGGGGAACAGAACTGTGAATTGCCATAACCTGGCTTTGCTGTTTATGTATATCTAGGTTATTCTGCTCATCTTCACAAATCAACTCATCATACTGAAGGGAGAAGCAGCCAATTGGCGAAGTTGTTTTGAAACCCATCCATTTATCTCAAATGAATACTCATTTCTGTTACATTATAAGCATAGTAATTTTCTTTTGGTATTTCAGCAAGGCCAGACAAGCTTTTCTCAGATTATGTAGGGAGATCATTTGAAACAGCAATCACCAGCAGGGAACCAGGGATGGGCAATACTGACTCTGTGGGAAGAATTCAGCCTGTTAAATCACTGCCATCTTCCTATTCCTTTTTTTGGCTGAAGATCCTCCATTCCAAATGCTGACCAGGTCCAACTTTATTTAGCTGTGGTATCTAATGAGAACACAGTCACAGAGGAAGTGCCATGGGTGCATGATACTTGCCGCTCAGTGGCGCCTCCTCATGGCTCAACTGGGGAATTAGCTCGCCACAGTCCACGCCTCTTCCTGCAATCGCTCAGCCCATTCTCTCAGTCACTCGCTCTGCGGCCATTCTCCTGCTAGTTCAGAGCTGCAGTGCTTCTCCTTCGTGGCTTAGCCCTCTTGCCAAGTCACCATCCAGGCTATTACCAGAGTCTCAGGCCGTCTTCACTGTGCTGACTGCGCCACTCCCACAGTGGCTGGTAGGAGAACCCGGACCTGCCCTCTACACCAGATTTCAATCCAGGGACCCTCAAACCAGCAGTTCGGATCTATCCCTCTCAGGCCTTATTGCACCTTTGCTGAATGGCTCCCTACCCTCCTCCTTGTATCAGGGATTGCAACTGCCACCCCCTGCTCTATCCTCAGCTCCTAGGCTTTATAGAAGCCTCACCTGTTCTTGCCCAGGCAAACTTCATTCTCAGTCACTCTCATTGCCCCTTAGCTCCCCAGCAGATGCATCCTAAGGCTAATTGCCCTTTCTTGCCACTTTAACCCCATCTGTGCTGGTGTGGAGTGAACACCCCATTGCAGGAAGTTATGGCAGCAGAAAGCCTCCCAAGTGATTTTTATGTGAAGACAACCTGAAGCCTTTAAGTTTCTTTAAATTACATCAGTGTATTAATATTTCTATTATGGTAGCATCTAGCGGCCCCAGCTAAGATCAGGACCCCATTGTGCTAAGCGCTGTACAAACACATAGTAAGAGCTGGTTCCTGCCTTGCAGAGCTTGGAAAACAGACAAAGGGTGGGACGGGGAACAGACAGGTGAAATTGCTTGCCAACTAAGCAATGCCAGTGGGGCAGTGACAGAGCCAGGAATGGAAATGGAGGTTACCTGTAACTAGAGGTTCTTTGAGAGGGATTGTCCCTACCTGTATTCCACCCAGGAAATACGCATGTATACGATATGCCTGAGTGTGGAATTTTTTGCAAGCAGCATCTATTAACCTGCACATGCACCATACCTCTCCTTGTGCTCTGGACCAAGGGCCTACAAGATGGTGCACGACGATGCCTCGCCAGTTTCCCATTCTTAGCATAGTTCAAACAATCCGCAGCAGAGGGGACAGAGGGCGGATGGTGGAATACAGACAGAGACCACACATCTTGAAAATCCTCCAGTTATAGGTAAGTAACCTCCATTTCTTCTTCAAGTGATGGGCCCTGTGTGCATTCCACACGTGGGAGGTTAACAGGCAGTAGTCAGACAGAGTGGGTGCAAGGACAGAGAAGTGTTAGCTATCTGTAGCTATAGCTGTCCCCACAGCTGTATCTGCAGTTGATGACTGGACCAAAGTGTAATGTCTCATGACAGTATGCAAAGAGCTCCAAGTAGCTGCCCTACGTATCTCTTGGAGGGGTATATCTTTCAGCCATGCAGCCAAAGTAGCTTGCCCTGTAGTGGAATGAGCCCTCATCCCCTCAGACAGGAAATATGAGCTAGTTGGTAACAAGGGGTAATGCAACCTGAGGTCAATTTTGAAAGTCTCTGCGTCGATATAGCTTGACCCGTTGATTGCTCGGCAATGGAAAAAAAATAGTTTAGGTGTCTTTATAACATCCTTTGTTTTTTTGCAGATCAAAGACTGAAACCCTTTAGACTTCGAGAGAATGCAGCAGTGTCTCCTCATCTGGGACATGTGGTTTTGGAAAAAATACTGGTAAGTGGATTTCCTGACTAATATGAAACTTGGACACTGTGGGTGGGGTCATAATGAGACCTTTTCTTTATGATGGGTCTGCCATGAGCACTCTCAGCTCACTAACTCTTCTGGTTGACATTATCGCTATTAGAAAGGCCACCTTCATGGACAGATGGGCCATAGATCATGCGCCTAGAAGCTCAAAAGGGGGGTTTAGTGAGTGATGATAAAACAAAATTGAGGTCCCACGATGGTGCGAACTTTACCAATGGTGAAAAGGATCTGAGAATCCCCTTCAGAAATCTAGTTGTGAGAGGATGAGTGAAGGTTGTATGGTTATCCACCGGAGGATGGAAAGTGCTGATGGGTGCTAAATGCACTCGCAGAGAACTGAGTGTGCGACCTGAAGACTTAACAACAAGTAGATACTCTAAGATACCAGGGATCCTGATGGATTCTGGAGACAAGCTGTGTCGGTGAGCCCAAGAGGAGAAATGCTTCCATTTTGGTAGATAACAGCTTCTTGTAGAGTCTCTTCTGCTTTGGTTAGGGATGGATTGCACCCGTTTAGAACATGAGCGCTCTGTTTCTGATGCCCATCCAAATACCAGGCCCTGAGTTGCAGCAATCTTGGACTGGGGTGCTTAAACCTGCCCTTGTGCTCTGTTAGAAGGTCCAGCAATGTAGGGATGTTCATGGCTGGGTGAACTGAGAGCTTCAGCAGCTTCATAAATCAGAACTGTCTCAGCCAGTTGGGCAAAATCAGGATGACTTGAGCTCTGTCTTGGAGGATCTTCTGTAGAACTTGTGGTATCAATGAGATGGGAGGGAAGGCATACCCCAGGCGACCCTTCCATGATACCAGGACATACCCCATTGAGCTCTTGGCCCAGGGCTGCTCTAGAGTCGTACCAAAGTTTTCTGTTCTCCTGTGAGGTGGAAAGATCCCAGGCCAGCATTCTGCATTGGGTGAAGACGTTGTCAAAAATTGAATGGTGAATCTCCCATTAGTGATTTGCAGAAAAATATCTGCTCAGGCAGTCTGCTAGGGAGTTTTGCACCCCTGGTAAATATGCTGCTGATAGGGTTACATGATGGCTGATGCACCAATTCCAGAAGGTGACTGCCTCTATACACAGAGGGAGATACCTCGCGCCCCCTGCTTGTTTATATAAAATACCATTGTCATGTTGTCCAACATTGTTTGGAAATGTCTGGATTGAATGAGTGGAAGGAAGGCACCACAGGCTCACTTGACCACCTGAAGTTCTAGTAAGTTGATAAGCTTTCTGGATTCCTATATGGTCCAGACATTTTATACTATATGATCTCCCATTTGACCACCCCAACCCAAAAGGGAGGCATCAGAAATTATGGTTGCTTCAGGAGTTAGTATGAGGAAAGGGATTCCCACCCAAAACTACTCTGGTTTTGTCCACCAGATGAGAGAGTCTAAGGCCTGGTGTACACTGGGAAATTAGCTCAGTATAACTATGTCACTCAGGAAAGTGAAAAATCCACACCCCATGAACAATGCAGTTGAACCAACCTAACCCCTTGTGTAGACAGTGCTAAGCAGATCAGTGAATTCTCCCATCAACCTACCTACTGCCTCTCAGGGAGGTGAAATACCTATGCTGACAAGAGAAGCCCTCCCTTCAGGTAGGAAATGTCTTCAGTGAAGCGCTACAGCGGTGCAGCATTTTAAGTGAAGACAAGCCCTAAAACTTTGGGCGGAATTGTCACCTTTCCATTTATGTTGCCCTTCTCTGGTGAGTACATGGAGAGAAGCCAGGTATGTGTGCAGTAAAGATGAAGCCTGGTGAATGACATCATTTGTGTGAATGGAGGCCCTGTGGCCAAGGAGGGAGACAAGTTCTAATTGATGTCCTGGATCTGATAATGACCTGATATATGAGAGTGCTCATAGTCTGAAACCTCTTGAGAGGTAGATACCCTCTTCCTGTAGTCGAATCCAATGTCGCCCCAAAGTCATCATGGAGCTGGTTAGATTGGGCTGGCACACTCCAGCACCCTATAAAATTTATGAACCTCTTGGGGATCAACGTGGATTTTTCATGACTGATGCAGATACACCCAGGGAAGCAAAAGGGCCAAGCAGAACACTGGTTGCCCGCTGGACTTCTTCATAGGAACTGCCCATCAGAAACCAGTCGTCAAGATAAGGGAAGACTATAAAAGTCCTTCTCTTCTCATCCAAGCTGCTACTACTGAAAAAACATGCTGTAAACTAGACCAAAGGGGAGGACTCTGAATTGGTAATGCTCTTGATCAAAGAGGAGCCTGAGGAACCTCCTGTGGATTGGGTGGATGTCTATGTGAAAACATGCATTTTTCATGTTGAGAGCTGCAAACCACGTGTCCTCCTCTAACAAGGGAATTATTGATGCCAAGCATATCGTGTGGAATTTTAGTTTCTTCTTTGAGTGCTGGTCCCTATGGGTATTCCACATGTGAGTGCACCTGTGTGCCATGCCCCCAAGTCTGGAGATTCTAACAGGCAGTGTCCATTGGTGCACACAGGCACAGTAGATCTCCTCGTACTCCTGACTGAGGGCAGAAGAGGCAGTGTGGGCTGATGCCTCTCCAGTTCCTTCTTACTGCCATATGACCTGAGCTGGAACCCCTGTGTCCACAGATTTCTCCAGCTTTTCTCTTGATCGAACCTGTAAATAGATTTATAAATAGTTTTTAGACTTAAATCATAGAATCATAGAATCATAGAATATCAGGGTTGGAAGGGACCCCTGAAGGTCATCTAGTCCAACCCCCTGCTTGAAGCAGGACCAATTCCCAGTCAATTCTCACTTCATAGTTTTTATATTAATATAGTTAGTATAGCTTGTTTTTGCCCTACTGGGACTCCTTCCCCGTGTTCTGGGACTATGTCCAGAGTCCCAGTGTTTAAGAACTGCATCTCCCATCCTTGCTCCTTTTCCATGAGTGACTATCACCATCACCAGCTCTACTGCTTGGGCGGGACACATTTCTCTGCAAAGTATATTGTGTCATATCTTGTTGATCATTTCCATCAAGAACTCATGAAGCTCATCAGCTTCATCTAAAGAAACACCTTATGGAGAAGGCTATGAGGTCTCACCCTGATGTGGGCCAGGGAGACTCCCCACCCCGCACATTGGCCTTCACAGACAAGCAGCAGCCCTCCGAGCACGAGTTTAAAGGAACAGAATCTGCAGTGACTAAGCCCAAGGGCTTTCTCCAGGGGTTTCTCCAGAGCCTCCTATGGGAGTTGAGTGCACTGTCATGGTCACAAAGACAGATCCCCATCCAGGACTGCCCACAAGAGACATAATCCTTCCCTGAGTCCGTTGAGATTGGATGAGCCTTTGTGCATGGATCCTAAGAGACCAGCACTGCTGAAAACCACCAGGCAGGAGAGTAAAGCAAGCCAGAAGAAAGATTTACTGGTTCCATAGGTGACACAGGCTCCAAAACACAAGGACTGTCATCTTCTGGTTCCATCTAGGAGTGCAAGTCCGGAATTATCATTGGTGCCAGCTCATTCATCCAAGGGCTGGACTACCTCCCAACACATGCTGGAACCAGGGTCCCAACTGCTGGAAACCCGCCCCCATACACCGGGACTTACAGAGACACATACAGGACCAGAGGATATCTTTCCTCCCTCATCTTCAGTATACCCTCCTCTTAGACTTGGCCCTCCTGGGGGACATTACTACACCAGAGGATGATATTACTTTGGTGTCTCAGGAACTGTCTCATTTCCAGCCATTGGGCAGGAATGCCCCAGTACTGACACCCCCACCATTGGAAGGGGAGCAATTTTTGGACTCAGATGAGTCAAATGTTCCAGCCGCTCCTCCATCTCTGTGGAGAAAGCCCAGCTCTGACAGGCAGTCGAGGAGATCTGGGCACTACCTGTCCAGATATGATTTCCTCAAGGACTGCTAGTACCATATACCATGGGGTTCCCCAGAAATGGCTGACCCCTCTTTCTGGCCTTACTGGGGACTGTGGGTTCTCTATGGCAGATGCCTGGGACCGGGCCAGGAATCTTACCACACTTCTCCTTCTCACCCACCAGATCCATCTGAGTATGAGGAAGAGGATGTTGATCTAGATCTGCAGGTACCAATATAAATATCATTCTCATCTCTGGACAGTCACTCCTTCCTCTCCATCTCTGCTAGATGATCATAGGCAGTATCAGGAGCTACTACAGAGGATTGCCAATGACCTCCAGATACCGCTAGAGGAGGTCCAGGACCCACAATACCAACTACTGGATATTTTGCAACCTGCAGGCCCAAGTAAGGTGGTACTTCCAGTTAACGAAGTCATCATGGAGCTGGTTAGATTGGGCTGGCACACTCCAGCATCCTGCACCCCCACATCTAAAAGAGCCAAGAGGTGCTATTTTGACCCCGCCAAGCAAGCTGAATTTCTTTTCTCCCACCCCTCTCCCCCAACTCTCTGGTGGTACAGGCAGCTACAGAGAGGGTAGGTCACAACATCAAAGGACCACCCTGATTGAAAAGACTCAAAGATGTCGGACCTTCTGGGCAGAAAGGTCTTTTCCTCTACGGGTCTGCAATTCTGTATTGCTAACTGTCAGGTCTTGTTATCAAAATATGATTTTAACAGCTATTCCAGCCTGGTGGCCTTCAAGGACAAGCTTCCCCTTGAGGACAGAGCCCAGTTTCACTCCTTTCATAGAGGAGGGCAAATTAGTGGCAACAACATCCCTTCATGCTGGAGTGGATGCAGCAGATACGTCATCCAGAGGCCTGGCTGCTGATATCATCATGAGGAGCAATTCTTGGCTGCAGTCTTTGGGTTTCCCTAGGGAGGTCCAGAATACCATACAGGACTTTCCCTTTGACGAGTTGAATCTCTTCAGTGAAAAAATGGATGAGTCCTTACACTGGTTAAGAGTCAAGATTGACTCTGTGCTCCCTGGAGATTTACACTCCAGCCCAAGGAGATGACACCAGAGACAAGCCTATAGGCCAAGGTCACCCCCTCCTCAAGCATTCTACCACAAGTGTCCAGCTGAGCCTCCATGAAAACAGAAGGTTCAGAGGCCTCATTTTTCAGTCCCCTCTACCACCATGACCTCTACCCATTCCCAGCCACCTGCAAAGACTACTTTTGACATCTTAGTTTAGACCTGCGTACCACCAGTGATGCCACCCACTTCTACCCCCATTATTTTGGGGGGCCGTCTTGCAGTCTTTGCCCATAATTGGGACTTGATCACGACAGTTAGTTTGGTCTTGGAAATTATCCATCTATTGCGTTCTTCTCTCTTTCTCCCTTCACAAACCCCTTCAAGGACCACTCTCATGAGGTGATTCTTCATCAAGAAGCAGAGTCCCTTCTACAACAAGGGGCAAAAAAGCACATCTCACCTCAGTATCAAGGGAGTGGGTTTTGTTCCCCATATTTCCTAATCCCCAAAAAAGACAGAGAGTGGAGACCCATTCTGGACCTTCAGCAACTAAACATCTATATTCGAAAGTCGAAATTCAGAATCATTATGTTAGCATCGATAAGCCCCTCCCTACGGGAGTGGGTGTGGTTCGTGGCTCCCAACATGAAGGACACATACTTTCGTATAGACATTCATCCTTCCCACAGAAGGCTCCTGAGTTTTATGGTGGGCCAAGAACATTTCCAGTTCATAGTCCTTCCCTTTGGGCTAGCAACCAGCACTCAGAGTGTTTACAGAAGATTTATCTGTGGTGGCAGCCTGAATGAGACATCAGAATTACACAGTTTTTCCATATCTGAACGATTGGCTCTTGGTAGAGGGCAAGTCAGCGATGGAGTTTCTGCTTCATCTTCTAGCACCCTTGGGCGTCTGCATAAACAAAGAAAATTCTGTTTTATCACCCACACCAATGATTAACTTCTTCAGAGTGACACTGAACACTGTTTCTATGAGAGCCTTCCTTTCCACAGAAAGGTTTCAGTTAATGAGCAGCCCGATAGCATGGATTACTCGCAGATCAAGAACAATGGTCAGACTGTGCCTCTCGCTCAGGCACTTATGTCATGCCATTCACCAGGCTTCGTCTATGATGTCTATAGGCTTGACTCTGGTCAGTCTACTCATCAGACAAAGATCATATCAACTCCAGAGTGACTGTTCCCACCAGAGTCATTGCCTCCCTCACCTGGAGAGAGTGAGAATGGGCATTCCTTTCAGTTCTCCCACCACCATTTCCACTTCTGTAACAGGTGCTTCCCTTCTGGAGCACTCACCTGAACAACCACTCTGCACACACTACCTGGACCCCACGGGAGACCAGACTGCACATCAGTGTACTGGAACTGAAAGCAGTCTACCTGGCTTGCAGAGCCTTTCTCCCCTTTACTTGGATATGGAGTGAATTTATAATGTCAGACATCACCAGCACGGTCTTTTACATCAACACACAGGGCGGTGCAAGATCTCTTCCCCCTTTGCCTGAAAGCAGTCAGGCCTTGGAACTGGTGCATGAGAAACTGCATCGCTATCCAAGCTGTTTACCTTCCAGGGGCTCAGAACTCTTTAGAAGACAACCAGAACACGCACTTCTCTGAGGACCACGAGTGGGAGATTCATGACCGTCCTGAGTGAAATATTCACTCAGTCGGACACACCTCAATGGGATTTCTTTGTGTCCCAAACAAACAGAAAACCTCCCCTGTACTGCTCTAGAGGAGCTACGGGCCACAGCTCCCAGGGCGACGCTCTCCTGTTACCTTGGACAAATGACACCTTTCCTGCCATTCCCCTGCTACCACACATCCTGAGAAAGACCTGTCACAACAGTCATTCTTCTAGCACTCAATTGGTCCATCCTGAAAATGTCATCCCACCCCCTGATCAAGATCCACCCCTTCCTGAACCTCCTAACACAGGAGCGGAGCAGAATCAGACCCTCCACTCTGGACTTGCTCCATCTCGTGGTCTGGTGGTTTAGATGGGCATCAGAAATGGGACGCTTCTCTCTGGCACCCATTCAGGCTATCCTTACCCAAAGTAGGAAATTTTCAACTACTTGGGTGCAGAATAATCAGCCTTCTCCAAGCACTGCAGATACTCTAGTTGTTTTAAATTATTGTTTTAGATTATCTCCTGTCTCTAAGAACCTCAGGCCTTTCCATTAGCTCACTGCTGGTTCATCTTGCAGCGATTAGTGCCTTCTTCCCTCTGGTTAGATGGATGTTCTGTTTTCACCCACCCAACTGTCGTAAAATTCATGAGGGACCTAGTCAGGATCTTTCCGCCAGTAGTCAAACCTACACCTCAATGGGACCTCAATCTTGTCCTGTCAACACTCACCAGACAACTGTTTGAACCCTTGGCAACATGCTCCATGTCCCCCCTGTCCATAACAGTTGCATTTTTAGTTGCTATCACTTTGGTCAGGAAGGTGAGTGAGTTGGGTGCCCTCAGGGCAGACCCTCTTTATGCGGTTCTTCACAAGGAAAAGGTATGCTTTCGCCTCCATCCTAAGTTCTTCCCCAAGGTTATGTCTGAATTTTGTTTCAACCAAAGTGTCCACTTACCTGACCTTTTTTTTCTAAAACTCCAGAGTTTTCTTTGAAACTCCAAAGAAGGAAAAACTCTTACCTTGTGGCAAACAGCTCATTCCAAGCAGCCAGGACTCCGCTCAAGGGTCCTATGCAATGAACAGGTATTGCATAACACTGGGCATTTTAACAGCATCATGTATATAACCAGTCTGTTTTCAAAAAGGACAAAGTTTGAACATTGTTGTCACTGTTATTTCTGTCCAGATACTAGACTGATGTAACAGAAGGCTGTTATATTTATAGACAAAATGAGGTGACAATATCTCAGGTGATCAGCAATGGGAAATGAAGCCTGTTCCGTTTCAAATCCAGTTTACGTTGATAGCAACTCAAAGGGTATTGCCACATAATGGCTCATTTGAAACATATTGGTGACCTCACCCAATTTGCTGGTAGATAGGGTTCACATTACAAATGTCACCATTTCTAGTTGGCAATCTCAGCAAAGGGGGCCAGGGATTAAATGGGTCTGGAAACTGAATGATCCCTTCACCACTAGCAGTGGTTCCTCCAGGTCAGGAATGAGGCCCATTGGTGGATTTGAGAAAGGGTGCAGTGATGCTGCTCATTGATGGGAGCGAAGGCACATTTAGTTCCTATGGAAGCCTGCTTTGGATTTTAAGAGTCTGTTCTGATAATGTTTAACTGCATATGTAGAACTGTGCATGTGTAAGAATTTGCAGAATAATCCTGTTTGTGAGAACAATAAAAAATAAAGTAACTAAAAAGCTAGAAAGGACCAGTTTGAACTTTAAACATGTACTGAGGTGGGAGGAGAGTTAACAGGGAAATGAGAGACTGATACATATGTAAAGAAAAGTTAACTAAATGTTATAAATGTTTGTGTAACAAAGGGAAGCTGAAACTGCATTGTCTGGTGCTGGTGGTGACTTCTGATGAGATGGTCCTGATGAGTTTCCTACTTGTGAGTAATTGATCATTACTTGCTGAGTGCTTTGCCTTAGTAAATATTTGTTAGCCCTATCTGCTGAGTAAGTGAATCTCAATCCAACATTCGTGATTCCAGTGCCCATGGGCTTTCAGTCTGGTATAATTCCTGAACTGAGAACACTAAGTGTCTTCTAAAAGATATGCTCTTGTTCACTTAGGTAGTTGGGAAGAATAATTCTCTTCTCTGCAGGAATCACTGTTGAGCTTATGTGAGTTTTACTGTTTTGCATGAATGTGTGCCTCAGTTTCTCTGTGTGCTGCACCAGTACCTCAGTAGTGGGAATAGGAGTGTGTGACTTTGGCTGAGACCTCTGGGGCAGGTGAGACTGTTCCAGCTGTTTGCATGTATGCTATGACTGGTGCCCTTCATAACCTGAGACCCAGGAGGGGGATGCAACCAGGTGACTCTTTGCCTGGGAAGTGACACAAGGGGAGGAGCAACAGGGGTATCTGAGGTTGGGTTGCTGGAAGCTGTCAGTCTGCTTGGGGGATTAGAAGAAGGGGAGTCCAGGCTATCTGGCCCAGGACTCCCCAAGATGGACTTGGATGAAAGTCACTGATTTCTGTGCTGACAAGTTCTGTTCTACGCTGTGTTCCTGTCGACTAATAAACCTTCCATTTTACGCTGGCTGAGAGTCACGTCTGACTGCGGAGTTGGGGTGCAGGGCCCTCTGGTGTGGAAGGGGATGCTGAATGCTCTGAGGTCAGACCCAGGAAGGTCAAAGCTGTGTAA
Organism: Eretmochelys imbricata; assembly: GCF_965152235.1. NCBI lineage: Eukaryota > Metazoa > Chordata > Testudines > Cheloniidae > Eretmochelys > Eretmochelys imbricata. The sequence goes on from NC_135577.1 coordinate 20,764,658, forward strand.
GCTTCTTGCCCTGGAGACAGTATGCTCAAAGAGAGGAGGCATGCTCCCCCAAAGTCCTTACTGGCTTCGTATGGAGTAGTTCCAAAGCATCGCCTCGGTGACTCCATCACAGGGTGAAAGAAAAATACATTTAAAAACCCAAGTGGCCTCCACTGAGTTTTCACCTCTGTATGATCTAAACACTGGCGCTAGTGTGGTGCTTATTCATAGATTATAGGGCCAGAAGGGATCACTGTGATCGTCTAGTCTGACCTCCTCTATAACTCAGACCTTAGGACAGGGGTGGCCAACCTGAGCCTGAGAAGGAGCCAGAATTTACCAATGTACATTGCCAAAGAGCCACAGTAATACATCAGCAGCCTCCACATCAGCTTCCCTGCCCGCCCTGCTCCCAGTGCCTCCCGCCCACTGGCAGCCCCGCCCCCTCTCTCCCTCCCCTCCCCTCCTGATCAGCTGTTTCATGGTGTGCAGGAGGCTTGGAGAGGGAGGAGTGAGGGCACGGCAGGCTCAGGGGAGGGAAGGGGGCAGGGCCTGTGGCAGAGCCAGGGGTTGAGCACCCCCGGCACATTGGAAAGTTGACGCCTGTAGCTCCAGCCCCGGAGTCGGTGCCTATACAAGGAGCCGCATATTAACTTCTGAAGACCTGCATATGGCCACCCCTGTCTTAGGACTTCCCTGACTTTCCAGTGATTAGTTACTCTAATTATTAAAAAGCTGCACCTTATTTCTAGTCTGAATTTTTTCAGCCATTGGAACTTGTTATATTTTTGCCTGCTAGACTCATGAGCCCATCATCAAATTTTTGTTCCCTATGTCACTACTTCCAGACTGATCACGTCACCTGTAATCTTCTTGTTATTAAACTACATAGATTGAGCACCTTGAGTCTATCACTATAAAGGCAGGTTTTCCAATCCTTTAATCATTCTCCTGGTTCTGCTCTGAAACTGCTCCATTTTATCAACATCCATCTTGCATTTTAGACACCAGAACTGGATACAATATATAAGTAGTGGTTGCATTAGTGCCAAATACAGAAGTACTACAACCTCCCACTCTTATTATTACTGCAATAGGGGAAGGTGGGAGGAAGGATGTCCCACTGGTTTTGACACTAGTTTGTGACTCAATAAACCTGGATTCAATTCTTTACTCTGCACAGGCTTCCTGTGTGATCTTGGGAAAGTCACATAGTTTCTGTGCCTCAGTCCTACGTCTGTAAATTGGGTACAATAGCACAGTTCTACCTCACAGGGGTGAGGAGAGGTGCTCAGATAACAGTTTAGGGACCAAATAAGTACTGATAGTGATATTCCTCAGTCTGCAACCATGATTATTACAATTGAGTTAGGTCAGAGTTACAACATGTCTGTTCCATTTTACACCACTCTTTGTTTTGAAAGGGGGAACTTAAAGGTGACCCAGCTAAGGAAAAAATTAAGCTTATGTACTTTTTTCCCCACTATGTGATTTAAGAAGAACTGAAAGGAGAATGACGACTGGAGAACTAGTGAAATATTGACACCACAAAGAAAGCTGAGCAATTGTGAGGGGAAGGGAGTCTCAATAGTTATTAACGCCAATGTTTAATATACACTTGGGAGAAAGGATGTCATAGTTAAAGATTTAAAACCTTGTCTCTTCAATTAAGGTATGACACTTCTCATCTCTGTGACCTTCTACATGTGTTCCAGCAAAGCTAGGGCAGACTGAGCTTGGCATGCCTGGTATAGCTCAGGTTAAATTAGGAAGAACCCCCCATTCCCTTAAAATAAACATCCTTGAATGTTTTCTTAATAAAAGAATACTTAAAAGGGCACAAACTCAACATTTTTGAATCTCATTTGCTGTTCATCATTAACCTGCCCCCTGCCCCAAACTGCTAGCTACAGCCAGATTTAAACACAGCTGCTCTTTCTATTGCAGAATGTAGCTGGGTTTCCCCTGATCTTGTGAATGAGGTCATTGCATTTTTCTACAGTCAAATCGTGGCGTATAGCTATCCCTATTAACTAGTGTATAGCACAAGTCTAAAATAAAAAAATCCCTGTTCACTCTTGACAGGAAAACCATGGTAATATGTATATATCTCTCAGCACAATTATAGCTATATCACAGTTTTAATTCAGGTGTGGACAGGGCTGTGCTTTTCATGGGTATCCCCTACCCTAGCTTAATATGTTATTGTGAATCTTGAATTTCATACAACATAAAATGAATACCACCCTTTACTCAACTGCTGGGTCATCCAAAGCTGTAAAAATCCAATCAGTTGTCCCATTGGGATTCACTGTTGTCAGCAGATCATGGAGCTGCCAAACAAATCCTTTTAAAAAATATTTTATTACAAAACAAAATCCACAAAATCTATCATACAAATGCAGAGTTTGTTAACTTTACAGTTATTTATACACAAAACTTCAAACAAAGGTATTGGTATCCTGAAGAAACATCACAACTTGCAATGTCACAAACTGAAAATGATTAATATTTAAATGGTTTGTTTATTGGCTTTGAAAGCCTTCCACATAAAGTAGTTTTTTGAAAGGCTAATTTGAGCTCTTTTTCATTATGTTAATGCTAGAAAACCATACTCTGCAGAATAATTTTTAATAATTAATTGGTTTCTGATTCAAGGACTTAATTTGTATGGTATTAATGACAAAAAACATTTTAGTGACAACTAATTTAATCAAAAATACCTAAAACAAACTATTGGGGTTTGTTTAAATTAACATCATGTATTTTAATAGATGGCATAACTCCATATTTATATAAAATTATGGAAATCTGACCTTACAAAAGGGGCAGATAAGTAGCCGAAACTCACTTTAAAAAATGCAACTGAAAAAAAAAATCACAGAATATTACAGATTAATTACATTGATATTTTTGGAGCAAATATTTCTTATCAGAGTCCACATTACAAAATACAAAATAAATTTAATTTTATTCCATAATATGGGCATGTCTGGAATGAATGGGGCACAAAAGCACACTGTTACACTATTTTGTAAAAACTAGCCTCTGGGGCACAATCAAGAAATGATACTGGGGCACTTAATTTAAGGCGTCGTTTTCTCCCCGTCAATATGCTGAGCTGTTTAAAATACCCAAGGCACTAAAATGTTGGTTTGGTTTTCTTTTGTGACGATGAATTCTACAAAATGATACAAATATAAAGCTACACTATGTAGATTGTTTGCAGAATACATATTTTAATATAAATATAAAAGGTTGACGTGAGGGATTCTTTTTATCGTAACAATTCTTGGTAATCTTTGTATATTCAGGTACATTTACATTAGCAGCAATTGCGGTATATTTAGATAAGATAAAAAAGAGCTGTCTGGGTTAGATTTCTCTTTACAATGCCCTTCAAATTTCATGTACAACAGCAAAGCGCTGCTCCTGCTTTAAGCAATTTTACTTTATCTGCATGAGACTGATATATTTCATTTGATATCACAAGTATTTTGTTTCTAATTGCAACCAAGTACTTCAGTACATATTTACAGTGTTCTTCTGCAAATACATTTTACAAATTAAGTTGGAGTACCTCTCCCTCTGACACCCACACTCCCACACACCGAAGAAGTACAGATGATCACTGCACTAGGAGAACATAGTATGTTTCTGATCTAGAGACAGGTGCTTCAGTTTGAGTATTTGATTTTCAGAAACATACGGTGCTGGTGAATTAGTCAGTCACCTACCCTAAGTTTCAGATTTGCTTTCTGTCTCTGAAAACACAGTTCAGACATGTCTTCATACCTGATGGTCAATCGAAAAGTTCTGCGTGGGATTGATCAGTGAGGTCTTCAGTGCATTAGCAGTCTGTTTCTTTGCCCACTGAAGTCAATGGTGCAGAATCAGGGCCTTAACTCCCCACTGAAATCAGTCAGGATCAGGTCCTTGGTCATTATAGCTCAGTAATATCCACGGACCACCTAAGAGTTGGCAGGGTATTGCCATGGGAGCTTGGAAGTAAATCTGGGATCTTTGGACCTGGGACTGCTGGATTTTAATTTGGGAGGCAGAGGACTATTGTATCAGACTCATTTCCACCAGCCCTACCCTCAGGTCCAACACAGACAAGGGGCGATGGGCTATTTCAGAACCTTCTCAGGTGGGGTCATAATGCCACAGAGCTGTTGGCCAGTCCCAAAAAAGAAAAGAATACTAGTTACAACAAGGTATTTACAGAAAGCAGAGCAAGGAAACAAATTACAGGAGCTACAAAATGTTTATGTATATTAGTATTCATTTCAGATACCTCTTACATTTTAAAATATAAAACTGATACCTTATTGTTAAGTAAAATCAGAATAATGGCCTAAGGGTTTTTAATGTAACAACATAACAAAAAGAAACCAAAATGCAGTATTTGCTACATCTAAGAGACGAGCTGCATTAGAATTCTTGGACATTTCACAGTGAGTTTTCTGTAGCCAGGATTATTGGTTATTCGGTGGCCAGTTAAACTTGCCTTCTCTGTAGACAAATTTTCTTTCAATCTTTTGTGTTCAAGACAAATTTTTACTGAGGAACATATTCAAAATTATTTAAACCTATAAACTGTTGAATAATTGACCCTGTAAACCACTGTCCCCCTTTGGCTGTGGCTTGCATGCAATGCTCTGTCCAAATAAGGATATTATTTATACTATGTCCCTCAGTCCTGCCTAACATCAAAAATGATATTTCAAATTCAGGACTCCATGCCAAGCACTTGTGTGTGTTTTTAATTATTGGGAACATGCCTGCCTTCTGTTTTCATTTCCTGACGTTAATGGAGATCAGTTGTAGCTCAATTACAAGCACAGCTACTCACTTGGATTGGCTCAGTGTAATGCCCACCAGAGTAACTGGGATCAGAGGAGACTTTTCAAAATGCTCAGGGTAAACAAGAAGGGCAAATTATATCAGTGGTAATTGGTAAGTGCACTGGGACTCATACAACAGACTCTGTCGACTAAAGGCCTTATCTTTACTGGGAATTTCAACCATGGGTGGTTGGCCACCCATCTAGCTGAACCAATGTAAGCCACAATTTGCCCTGATGCACCATAGTCTTGCTTGAAACGGGAGTAATTTCACTCGTGTAAGCTATGATTTATAGCAGCTTTGCTTGTCTACACTATGGCATTACCCTGCTTCATCTATATCAACAGTTGTAACCAGGGCAAATCTCAGTGTAGCAACCACATAAGATAGTTCCTTTTACAAGTGTAAATAGAGTCTCTCTCTCTTTCATTCTCTCTCCACTTTCCTAGTACACCTGTCTGTTAAATATGGACAGGATTAACTACATCCTTTGCCCATTACTAGTTACACACCAGACAGAGGGGTCTGTCTTAACTTAAACTGGCTGAAGTGCTAACATACTGCAACAGTGAATAATAATGATCACAAGGAAAATGAAAAACACCAGGCTAAATTGATTTAAGACCACAACTGCTCAAACTAAGGCAATCCAAACACATGCATCTTCCTGCAAATTTTAAGAGTTCTTTCTCTGCAAACACTGTTGTCATCTTTCCCAAGGCACACTTGGTTAATAAAACTGGACATACAAATGACAAAAAAACACTCCGCACATTTTATTTTCTGCTTGGTCAATATCCAATGGCCATAACCGATTATTTACATTTAACAGTTTCTCTCCAGTTCTCTGTCAGTCTGATCCAGAGGAAAATAGCACCTGTTTTGCTCAGTTGAGGCGCCTGAAATTCAAAAGGCTGGAAGTACATTCACAGGAACAAGCTGCATCGTATTTCCAGGAAGCAGGGGCCCCTCTTACTGAAATATGACATCTTTTCTAGGGTACTGGCAGTGTGGGAACCCTGTGTAAGATGTACACAGTCTCCAGCACTTAGAAGTAATACTTTACATTCCATTTAAACAAAATGTTTAATTCTTAAACAAGTTCTTTTTAGGATTGATAACTAAGCCTATAATAATAATAATAAAGCAGGGCAGGACTTCCAAAAACACAGTCTCAGATATTGACCATCATCCAGTGTCTCAAATAAGATCATTCCTCAGTACACTGGTCATCACAGCAAAAGGCTCTGCTCTTCCAACTGAAATTTAAAAGCTGTTTTCAAGCACTGTATATGCTTTGTTTATTCATACATACCCAGAAGTGTTTCCCAGAGTCAGTTCTGAATTTGATCGTCAAGATAACTCAAAGTCTGAGCAAAATTCCTACGGTTTCCCTAAACTCAACCCCAAACCTTATGATCTGAAAACTTATTTCCTATTAAGTGGGGTTAAGATTAAAAAAAAATGTGGTTCTTTTTTAAATGAACAGTGGTTTATCAAAAAAATAATCCATGTAATCTCACATCCAGCATCATCGCAAGGATACAGGAAATGTAACATTGCATATTTCTAAGCAAGAGCTATAAAGTGACATTACTAAAATTATGAATTCATTAACAAATGAGGAACAATGAGCACACACACAAATACAGAGATGTGAGAAAAATACATAACTGGACTGTAGTCTCCAACTGGTGTAAGCTCTTCTTTAGATGAGGGATATTATATGTAAAATATCCCATGGATTTCTATTTACAATTTAGTTGACTTAAACATGGTGACATGAAATTTGATCCTCATTCAGCCAAACAGCGCACACCATTTTCCAGAGATCTGCCAAGAGTCACTCTAAGGTTAACAGACACCATGACCTCTCCTGACATACTGCAGAACAGCTAACGTTCATGGAAAAATCCATTTTGCAGTGTTTTTAGTATAGGGTTGATCTGCAAAATTAAACTCTTAATACTTTGCTCTGTTTTTCTCCATGCAAACAAAGGGCCTCTTCTCTGAGCTGAATTCAAATCAGAGAGGCTAGGGATTTTACAAAGCTAACAAACCCAGGCTCCTTCTCAGACTTTTAATAAAATGACAATCACAGTGAGCAAAATTCTGTTCTCGGATCCATGTGGATAGGAAGAGCAGACAGTGAGATCTGAGAATGTAGCAGGATCAGAATGTTTGGAGTTTAAATCCACACTGAGGATGCAAGTGAAGAATTTTGGCCCTTAGCTGGAGGATTCCCTTCCCTCTTGCTCACTCGATCTCTCTATTGCTCTCGGGTGGGGGGAAAGCTTGCTAAAATAAAAATCCAACTTGAGAGTTCAAAAACGAAAAGGTTTCATTTCTGTCAATGCTATTAAGTCTGTCAGAGGCTGACTGCACCTGTTCTTCAGCAGCTGTAAAAAACAGGTGCAGATCTGTATTATCCAGTTTTTTTCTCAAGTGTCTTGACTACATGTCCACATTATGGCTGCTGTCGTAAGGACAGTTTCTAAAAGCACTGTGCAACAGTAGAGACCTTGGATTATAGCAAGGAGAAATATTGTTCATGTCTGTTAATTTGGTAAAAGGAACCGATAGCCGCCCAGCTAGCAGCTTGTTAAGTCAGTGGTTCTCAAACTTTTGTACTGGTGCCCCCTTTCGCATAGCAAGCCTCTGAGTATGACCCCCCCTCTTATAAATTAAAAACACTTTTTTATATTTAAAACCATTATAAATGCTGGAGGCGAAGCGGGGTTTGGGGTGGAGGCTGACAGCTCGCGACCCCCCACGTAATAACCTCGCGACCCCCCTGAGGGGTCCCGATCCCCAGTCTGAGAACCCCTCTGATAAGTGCTACATGTTAAATGCCTGAAACAGATCTCTTCTGTGGTGCTGTCTTGGCATTACAGCAGTTTCTATAATGTGAAGAGTTAATTTTAAAAAAGAAAAAAAAAGTCCTTATTTTTGCTGCCTTTTGGTAAAATTAAACTCATTTTCTAGCAAATTTTCATAGGGCCATAACTAAATCACATGCATTTTAACGTGTGTGGGTTGCTTGCTTGTGTTTGTTTGAGGGTTTTTTTGTTCTACCTCTATACATATTTAGTTTCCCACATATTTAATCTTAAAACTTTCCTACTGAAGTAAATATGAGCTGGCGTGTTACTGGACCACCACACTCTGGGATCCGGACATCTGGAACTAGAGCAATTTGCTGAGCAAAATACAGGGGCAGGAGCTATATATACAGAACTGACTAGAAAGTCCAGACTTCAGAAACAGGTGATGGAACTGCTACCATTTTTCAGGAGAGAGGAGACTAACTTAGCTATAACAGACCTTTCCTGGCTGACCCCCACAATCTCTCTAGGAATGGCTCTGTGGTCCCATGCCCACCTAGAGTGAAGTGGCTGCTAGGGAATGATGGAGGAGCTTGTTTCATCACGGCGAACTGGAAAGAGTGACTAGTGCTGAGTGAATAGAGTGCAAGGTTCAAAATCTTGGCCTCTTTTAGTGCCTGGGTTCCTCTGGGAAGCAACTGGCTTGTTTGCAAACTGGAACATTCAGGAGAGAGGTTTTTGTTTGTTTGTTTGTTTTCATTCAACTTTCTAAACAAAAATATATAATTTGGTTATTAATTTTTTGGCAGTGAACAAATTATTTTTTGAAACAAAATAGTTTTTGTTCTTTTTTTTCGAATAACCATAAGACAAGTTTTGTCATTCAGCCTCTCAGCTTCTTTTTAGCATGCCCCTCCCAGGAGCCTCTTTTTTTGTTTTTGTTTTCCCTTTGGTGTCACATTGACATACATTTTACAGCATTAGAAAGGGGACTTTAAAAAACCCACAAAGGCTCAACATCCTCATCCTTTCCTCCCCCCTCCCCCAGTCCCTTGGAGGTCAAATCAGTTTCCTGACTTCAATTTAAAAAAAGGCAATTATGGCACAAAAGAATGGAAATTAAATTAAAAAAAAATCAAATTTATAAATATTCTTCCACTGTACACATTTTCACAGCCCCACCCCATTCATTTTTATTCACATTTTCTTTTTTTAAATTCCCACCCCTATTTATTTTTAACATCATAAAATATATTTTAATCTTTGTTCATATTTAAAAATATTTACAGTAAAAGACAAGTTCCTTCTATTAAGGTCATGAGGAGTCTGTACAAGGAGACGGTGGAGGGGGGTAGAGGTGAAAGTAACTTCGCTCTGTGGCGGGAGATGGAGGGCAGCTTTCTTCTGCCGACATGTACTGGCTGCGAGGTGTGGGGGGAGGGGGATAAGGATCTGAGTCTGAATTTAGATCTATGTAGTATTTGTTGGCCTTCCACCGGCTTGTGGTGTAGTCGCTGTCGCACACATCTGTGCTGCATGGTGTCGTGGGCGGAGCTATTCCTCGTATAAGGTAGGGTCTGAAAAGTTAACAGCTCAGTGTTAGTACTGTTCAAATGCCTTAAAAAAAATACTTTGCATGAATTTTAAATGCAGGTGAAAGGTGCTGGAGTGAAGACCTCCAAAGCACAGGTGTTACAGATGGGATTTTCAAAGGAGCATCAGGGAATTAGGTGCCACAAACTAGAACCACTTCTCTTCTTTTACACAGGGTGCTGAACTGTCGTCAGGTGATACAGTCTATTTTGGCTGGATTATAATCAGCAACCTAGCAGTGAAAAGCTCTAGACCCCATTTCTACTGCCTCAACTAATCACTCACAGAATGTTTTCATTTTTCAGAAATGAACAAATAAAGTGGATGTTTGATATAGTAACAAGAGTAACCACGGTCTGACATGCCATTTGATCAAAGAGGGAAAAAAACAACCCCTTTTTCTCCTTTAAAAGATAAAGCTTTGAACAAGATTGGTTTTTTTCCTAGGCGCAAAACCAAAGAGACCTCAACCTAAGAAAATGCCAAGCTTTCCATTTGATCAGTACCTGTAAGATCTTGTTGTTGAAGGAATGTTTGAGGAATAGAACATCTCTGTGTTATATAAAGAGCGATCAGTGGCTGGGGAAGGAGGTGGGTTCAAAATCTGTGGATGTTAAGAACAAATAAGGCAGAGGTTCAGTTTAACTCATTATGGAACAATACTTAGAAAGACAGTGAAAAACAGTATAAAAATATCTCCCATAGGTTGCTATTATCTCACCCATAGTCTAGCCTTCTCTCCTTGTTTTTACATGTAGCTTCATAAGGATTCATAGATTTTTTTTTAAGGCCAGAAGGGTTCACTGTGATCTTCTAGCCTAGACATAGCACACAGACCACAGAATTTCAGCCACTGATTCCTGCAGCGGAGGGAGTTACAGTTCCCTACTACTTAAATGAGAGGTTAAGTGCCTTGTCCAGTGTTACACAGAAAAGCTATGATGGAGCCGGGAACTGAACCCAGTTTTCCAGAGTCTCCACCTCGTGCCTTCAAGAGCTTTCTTTATTTATGAACATAAAGACAGATCTCTCCCTTGTCAGACTTGGAGCCTCTTCCACCCCAACCCTTACTCTGTCCCAATCAATGCCACATCCAGAAGCTTGAGTTCCTTTACTATGACTAGTTCACTCCATGTTTTCCCGGTAACTTTTTTTTACTACTATTTTTAAATCACACCAGTTTGACAAGGTCAGCAATGCAAAGAAGCTATTAGCCATGAATGCTTAAAATCTCCCCCATCCTGCACCCAAAAAAATGACTAATTAATTGTTGGCAGCCCTTAAGAAAATAGCATTGATTATGCTTCAAGTTTAAGTGGAAACTTGCAGTGGAAATCCCCACCCTACCCTCCCTCCCCATTTTTGTTTTTTAAATATTCCAGTCTATTCATTTTTAGAGGGGAACAAAGTGAGCAGTAACACTTCATGTATTTCATGTTCTTTCTAGCACAGTTCAATTGAACAACAATAGTAATGGGTACATCCTTGCCTCCCAGTGGAGTGACATGCATAAATCACTGATCAGCAAGATGGGAATGTGCCGCTAGGTATTCATTACCATCTTCGATATACACCCAATCCCTCCTCCCCCGCTGTCAGGGGAAAGAGAAATATGATCTTCAGCACTAATAAAACACAGATAAAACGATAACGCTTTGTGCCTTTCATCCAAGGATCTGAAGAGGATTTATAAATACAGTGTTAAGCCTCCACACCCTTATAAAGTAGATAAGGGATCACTTCAGTCACCACTAAAATACAGCTACTTCTGGGGTAAAAGGAAGCAGTTCTTTAGCACTGCACCACAGGGAGATGAGGAATGATGTATCCACTGAAACGGCACGTTTTATTCGAGCAGGAGTTTGATTAACATCTGTATTCTTATTAAAAATGCCAAAGGAACTTTAATTATCACAAGTGACCAGGACCTCAGTTTTATGCTGCATCTGAAAAATTGCACTTCCACCAGCACAGTGGTCTCAACGTTGAGCTGTGGTATTTCATCAGTATTAACTCAGGGGGAAAGCACCACCATAACACTTCCACACTAACCCTACCAACAGACTTGGTAGCAGGAAGGGAGAAAAGACCCAGCCCTATGGAGCTCCACACAATTACATCTTAAGGCATGATGAACGATTGCCCAAGAGTACCCTCTGGGAATGCTTAGCAAGAAAGGAACAGACACACCAAGAGCAGCTCCATGTACTCCTACTAGAGTTATCAGCTGAGCCAACAACACTTCACAATTCATATTAAAGACAGCAGATCTCACTGATGTTAGCTTTGATGCCTGTGGCCAGATCCTCAACTGCTGTAAATTGGCCTCGCCCCATTGACTTCAATGGAACTATGTTGATTTGCACCAGATGAAGATCTGGCCCCGATCTTTATCGATTGCCAGGAGAACATCCATCAACACCTCTCATGTGTCTGTGCCGTAGCCAGAATAACTAGGAAGACGACCAGAGACAGCTAGAAGCTCAGAGTTGTCGTTCCACGGCCTCTCTCTATAATTTTAAACTAAAACTGGAGGATTAGCTACCAGATCATAACTGGCCAGAGAGTCAGAGTCAAGTGATGGTTTACTGAGTAAAGGCTTCACAACAGCTTCCTTAACAGAATCTGGCATGCCACCTTCCCCAAGGGAGACACTCAGTCTCCCCCAGCCATGAACCCTGTTGTTCCCCACAGGCCTTCACAGACGTGGGTCTGAAGGAGGTGGTGTGTAACAAAGGACCCCCAGCACCTCAATACTTCAGTGAGGAGCACTGGCCTAACTCAACCAGATATTACCTTACATTTATCCCCTCTGTGCTCATAAAACCAGGCATCCTGGCCCAAATCCACTCGATTTTTTCCTCCCTGCAACTGGAAATTTCTTTGTGTCTGGAGGTACTTGAATCAGGTACCAAGTGAAGGCAGCTTGGATCGACTAAAATGGCCACAGCTCAAAACAAATCCAGACAATATGATGGAGGCAAAGTACCTCTTGCTGGCCTCTCTTTGTGCTGCAGCATAATGGGTTTTTGGAGCAGTTAATCTGTCTGTGACTTCAGTGAACAGGCTCACTAGCTATCTTCCTGCTTCATAGAATTAATGAAACCCAAACTAACACAGTGCGACTCTTTGGTCCCATTTAGTGGCTAGGCTGAACATAGAAGTTTATGAGTCTGCCACAGCCTCCAAGCTAATGTAGCTGGTCCATTAGCTCAAGCAGTAAAGGTTCAGATTTTATATCCCGAGAACCTGTTCTATCCCTGCAGATGACTCAACCGAGGACTATGTTACAAGTGGTGGTTTGCATGGGGAGCTCAGTTGTTGTGGACCTCTGTGTTAGTGGGAGGTACACAAAGAGCTGCACGATCTGCTCTGATTGATGTCTTGTTTAGGCAGAGCTTGCACTGTGACTGGAGCAGAGCTGAGTAGTGTAGGAGAATGCAACCACTTATTTTTTTGTCCAGTCTGCCCCTGCTAGCTAGTGGCAATTTAAATGTTAGCACTGTTCAGTATATTGCTGCTGATCATTTTAGCAGAAGTGCCCACCAACTCTGAAATGACATGGAGAGACTGGGATCAGCAGCAAAGCTTAAAGCACACCACACTTCTTCCCCTCTCCACTCATCAGATCTCTGGCCATAACTCTTCATCCCCAGTGCTTCAAATATCAGACCTGTGTTTGCAGATTATCTGTTTAATGCTTTTTAAGTGGCCTCAATTAACACAGCGAAAGATAACAACAAAGTAGGAACAATTAGAGCCTGACTACACACAGGTTTTGTATTGCTCTAACTATATCTGTTTTGAAATAGATATATTTAAAGTGGTACAGTCCCTGAAGTTAGAAGAATGAGCTATGCCAATATAAGCACCTTTATGCCTATATAACTTTATCCACACTAGAGGCCTTCAACTGTATCAATTTCTAAACTGGTTTCAGAGTAGCAACGATGTTAGTCTGTATCCGTAAAAAGAAAAGGATAACTTGTGGCACCTTAGAGACTAACAAATTTATTAGAGCATAAGCTTTCGTGAGCTACAGCTCACTTCATCAGATGCATACCATATAGTTACAGCAATATAAAACCTGTTCACAGACCAGTTCTTAGGCTTCCTTGCTCATTTAGATTTACATATGTAAACGATTTATATTTTTAATCAGTAGGTGACACCCATGTGTGCACCATTTATCTACCATAAAGTTGACCAGCAAATCCTGCTGGTTTTCCTTCCTCCACTAATATTGAATTAAAAGGGCTGCTATGTTGGAGTTCCAAATATCTTTACAGACTCTTGACTCACTCTTTGGTGGCCTAGTGAGTGATGAATGAGGAAAAGAAATCAAACCAAGGTTTTCTGTATTGCAGGAACCAACAGACAGTTCAGTTGTATTCACAATTTTCCCTCACCCACTTACCCCCTTAAAAATTAAGAAATAAGATTATAGTTACTGCTAGACACAAGAACAATATATACCGGCTTCCAAATTCTTTTTGATTTATTATAACGTATTACCTGTTTATATGTAAACCTGTGTACACCCCTCTCCCTTTACATACTAATTTGGCTCTCGACTGTAGTATTGGACCATCTTAATCATATTTGTCAAAGTCCTTCTAATGCTTATAGAGGCTGGCTCTGAAAGCTCATGTAAACAGAAGAGTAAATGTATGTATTGCTTGCTCAGTGATGCTGAGAAGCAGCAAAACAACTGTACAAAAAGATGTTGGTGCAAATAACCTCCTCTGCATCCCTCTCCCATAAGTCACCAATGCCCCTTCCTCACTGGGTTTTATCATGCATCTCTCCCTTTTCATTTCCTAACCTCTACAGGCTTATTTCCTAACTTATGGAAATTTGGTTTAGGGACTAAGAATCTCATTTTCCAGCAGGGAAATCATGTAAATCCAGAACCAGACACCTGAAAAACCACAAAACATTTTAAGCTTCAGCGACATACAGTGGTGCCACTTTGTTTTTCTGGTGCTTGCATTTGGTTTTCTGAATTGAAGTTGAACACTTTGGATAAATAGTGAGCCAAGCTTAGTTTTTGAGTGTTTTCTTCCACCCGGCTGTGTTTTGTTTGTTTTCTCACTCCTGTGCATGCTTGTGGGATTATGAAGTGCCAAACATTATCAGGTCAGTGAAAGAGTTCACCAGAGACAGAGGACCAGATATTTACAAGTACTCGGGTGGTAAGAACACCCATACAAAAAAAAAAAAATGCACAGGAATGTTCTGGAAGAGCATCTTTTTAATAATAAAGATAAAGGTAAAGCCCACGAGCATGATGCAATGCTCACTGGAATACATGGAAGCCATTCTATTGAATTCAGTGAGCATTGGATTTCCCCACTGCTAAATGACATGATCCAAGACCGTCTTTATTAGCATTTCTCTAACAGCACAAGTTTTAATCTGTCCATTTTTTGGACAGAAATGGGAGGCCCTTTATCTCCTGTTGGACACATTTTCAAGACCTACCTGTGGGTAGAAAGTGGCTTTAGTGCTGGACGAACTACTAGAAGAGGCTCCAGTAACATGGTTTCTGTCATACAGAGGGGCACCGCTACTTCCTCCCATGAGGCTCATGGAGCTAATCATAGACTTTCCACAAGAGATGCCTGCATGGAACCAGAACAAGACAGGGATACACAATTAGGTAACTACAATCTTATCTGCCATTGTATTGGAGCCAGATCCTCGGCTGATGTGAATCAATGTAGCTCCATTAGCCCTCATTGTCTGAGAAAGTAGTCTTGTTAATTTAAAGCTCATTTACTTTCCTTATTAAGAACAAAATCTTTCTTCTGCTACCAGCCGAGAGTACAACTCCATTTTATAGCTTCCTCCTCAAGTCTTCTTGCCAATGCATGGATTATTTGGTTCATGATCCTCTACTTTGAAAGTTACAATGTCACAATCCAAAGTCACAACTTTAAAATAAATTAATTTAATGTATCACTCACTGTTGCATTGAGCTAGTGACTGACAGCAGCTGGACAATAAAGGAGTCTCCCCATGAGGGCTGGTCAAAAGTTTTCTGTTTAAATTGTTTTTTGACCAAAAATTGGGTTTTTGAAGACTTTTTTTTGCAAGAAGCATCTGCTTTCTACAGAAGATTTCAGTATTTCATAGAGAAAATAAAAGCTTGACAACCAAAAGATTTCCATTTTGGATATTTTGCCCCAAAAGCCACATTTTCCATGAAAAATATTTACAAAAGAAATTCCCCCCCCCCCCCCCCCAGTTTTGTCAACATTTTCCATGGGGGGAAAAAAAAAATTCTGATCAGGTTTTGTCTCCATAAAAACTCAGAGGACAGTTTTCATAATGGGTATATGGTACAATATCAGCCTCTTCGATGATCAGGGAAACATTTGGTTTAGAAGTTATTTGGGAAGGTTTTGCTATCCATGAAGTACCCATGGAAAACATGGTGTTTCATTCATAGAGATGCAGCCCACACAACTTACATTATTTTTACAATCAATCATATCTGGTGGCACGTAGCCCTTTTGGAGCTGTCGTGCTCTCACAGCCCATGCTTCCTTCTTCCTGCATAGTTCCAACATCTAGGGGCAGATTCTCCATTGGTATAAATGGTCATAGCACCACTGGCTTCAATGGAGCCAGGAATTAAACCTAGGGGTATGTCTTCACTGAAGAGTTTGCCCAGGTGATTAGCACCTGGGTCTGAACACTTGGGTTTGCCTATTCCAGGTATAAGCAGTCACACTGCAAAGCCATATCTAATTTACTGTGTCCTCATTGGGGCAGCATTCGCCTGTCTCTCTAGAGGGCTTCTGGGGGCATATCCTGCAGTTCTACGTGCTCTTGTGAGCTCAGCAGCTCCGCTGTTCTTTCACAGTGAATTGTGGAAAAACTTGTCTGTCCTTCTGGGGATCCAGGGCAATCGTGGGAAGGCATTAGAGGGTTATCAGCACTCAAGTGATTTAGGCCGAGTCCTCACTGCAAAGCGGGTGGGTTATCAGTCTGAGTGGGGTGGCGCCTGGGCTCTAACCTACACCCCCAGCTGGTCCAGCTAGCCCTGGGTTAAATACCATCAAACTTGGGTAAGAGCGTTGTAGAGGCAACACCCAAGAACATACCCATGACCTCCACAGTAACTATTAAGGGGAAGATTTAAAAAAATAAAAAATTAGGCACCTCATGGAATTTTCAAAAACACCAAAGTGTCTAACTTCCACTGAAAGAAACCTATCTGCATCTTTTGGCACCCGAAAACATTTGCAAATGTGGCCCAATGGGCAGATAAGCACCAAAGTCCCACTGAAAGTCAATGGACGTTCGACATCTAACTTGCTTTGGTGCCTACAAAAAACAGCCCCATAGTTAGTATCCTGTGAAAATAAAATCCAGGTAACATAATAGTGCTGATGAAATGCAGGGTCCTTACCGTCCTTACCAGTAAAAGTGCCATGCTGAGAACTCCCTGGAGCTATAAAATTAAGAGGCACATGAGGGGTTCCGCTGACATATTCATGCGGAAAAGGTCCATTGGGTCCAGCATAGCGCTGACATACCACTCGCTGGCAAACAAAATACATTCCTCCCATGACCAAAAGGGACAGTATGATACCAATGACTGGTCCAATAGCACTAACGTGGGGTTGAGGTTCATCTGAGGATGTGTTTTTTTCTGAAAAAAAAGAAAAAAAATTCATTACATTGATGTATATGATGCTGCTCCGGAAAAACCTCCATACTTGCTCCTAAAACCCCGGGCCAGGGGGAACAAGATAGATTGATCATAGAATCATTCACACAATGCACTATGCAAATAATTACATTACACTCTCTCACTCACACTCTCACACACACACACAGAGTCCCTCAGGCCTTCTACATTCTGAATTATCGAGCAAGATTTTACGTCTCCTCTCCTCCACATATAGTGATTAGGGACCTTCTGACCTCACCTACACTCTGCCCTCTAAAAATGTACCAGAAGCCACTTCTAACTAATTTTTAAAACGGACTAAATTTCAAGCTGAATGAGTTCCTTTAAAACATGAGACTTTTTCGCTGTTGGAACAGCTTTGCCCACCATCCCAAAATATGTGACTTTCTGACTGAAATAGCCAACACACTAAAATGTATTAATCGGTATCATTAACTTTCAGAATTAACAATGTGTTCTCGAGACAATGGTGGGGCACTCCACATCTCTCCTTAAATGAATCCTGCACTGGGTCACATCATTGAGTCAAAGACCTATGGCCAGATCTGCAGCGGTGATGTAATCAGGAGTTGAATCTGCTCAGCCAACTCTGAAGTATTTTTTAATTAAATGAAATCTTAAATTCTGCAGAATCTCTTATGTGGCCACGAGGGAAATGCTAGCATGGCGTGCCAACAAGTACAGGCTGAATCAAACCCGTTCAGCAATCTGATAAAAATTCTTGCGCTGCTTTATCATTTGTCCTATTCCATTTGGCAAATCAATTTTTTTTAAAATCCTTCCTGCATTTTGAATGCAGTGGAGCCTAACACAGCTATTCTGATTTAACAACTACTTCAGATTATATTATCCTCTCATCATGTCATGATGAAAGGATTTTCACGCTCCACCGTCAATGACTGATGTCAGCACAGCTCAGGGAATAGCACGTTAGCGTAACCATTGCTGCAGAGGCGATAGGTGAGGGAAGTGTACTCTCCTCCGCCCCCCCATGGTGTTTGGCTGCATCAAAGAAATTAAAAATACACAAAGTTTGGGTCGGACCCTAAGCTCGTGCAAATCAAGGCAGTGCCGCTGAAGACATTGGTGTTATCCCCAACGTGCACCAGCGGAGGATTGATCCAGCCTTCAGTATTAGAGTTTGAACCATTCTACCTATCCGATGATCATTTTAAAGGGGCACTCAGCTGGACTTGTTTTAAAATGGCCAATTAAAAAAAAAATCCAGTTTCGATAAAAGCATCCTTTGAACACTAAGTCCTGAATTTTTAGAAGATTTTTTTTTTTTTTTTGGTTTCCCCCGATGGACATTTTTCATCAAGCAAGAAACTAACTGAGGATCTGATTGCAGGATCAGGGCCTTGTGTATGCATCCTTGCACTTGCATGGAGACCAACTGTGGCTGTGCAGATTTAATTGCTGGACCAGGGCCTGAGTGCAGAAAAAAAAGAAAACTGGCTATACATAAGATGCTGTCAAATGCACAAAAAATCTTTTTACTATTATTTAGAAGGAGGAATTGGGTGAGGGCTGCAAGAAGGTTAAGTAGGCTAGAGTAGAAGGGACAATTGGGGAACAGGAGAATATTCACCCTGAGGTTTCCAGGGTATGAGTTTGCAAATGAATTCATCTTCTATTGCTCTTCTCCTCTCCTATGCCAACCACATTTCCTGCTCCCACTTTCTTTTCTCCACTAATGAGGCTTCTCCTACATTCCCAGCCTTCGCTTGCCCCATCCCCTACTGTGCTTTTGAAGAGCGCCCTCCCATATGGGTCGAAAGCCTCATAAGCCCAGCTCATCCTTCCAATGCTGCCCCCTACTCTCACCTGTTCAACATGCGACTAGCCCTCACCTCTTAGTCCTGGTTGCTAATGAAACACGCCTCCCACTGCTGGTTCCCAGCATGAGGAAGGGTGGGTCAGGAACCAACCAGAAAGGGATGGGATGTGTAGGATAATGCAGGGTAGGGGAGGAAGGAGTGAGGTACCCCAACCTGGCTCCTTCTCCCAATCACTCCTCCCCCACCCAGCACAACACTCCTTATCAGCTCCCTCTCACACTTGAGAAACTTGCTGATCCCCAACATATTAAATACCTGGCAATTAGCCAGCCCCATAAAATTGATATTCTTAGATGCTCTGTAGCATTCTCTATATAAACTCGGTGATTGATTTTGTTTGTTCATATGAGATTCCCAGAAGAGCGGCGTTCCTGCTTCTATCCCACAGCAGCACTTCAGAACGAGGAGCTGCAACCGTTCAATTAAAACAGCCCCCTTTGTAGCTGAAAGTGGCTGTCCTTACTCCTCCCAGCTATTCAAAAGTTTCATGAGCTGTATATGCCCAGGCATGGAAGGTGGGAGTGGAATGGGAAAAGGGGGGGCAGTTTAGGGCAGAACAGAATGGAATTTGCATTATGCCTTCCATGCTTCTCAAAGCGTTTGACAAAATAATGGGCCAATTACAACTAAGGGCAAAATGGAGTAGTCATCATAGGCTCAGCCATAACTCACAAACAGCTCTGGTCATAAGAGCTTCCGATTACATTTCAGCCAGGAAATCAAGGTCTCTCCTATGCTCTCTTGTCCTATCTTCACTGTACCTTGCTGGGTCACAACATAGTCATCTCTTGAGATAATTAAAGCTTGGATCTTGTAATGTAGATGGGGCTAAGCTTTGTTTTAACAGTGTTCCTGAACTGTGCAGCAGCCCTATGAATTCCAAGGCTACCAGTGAGTTGTAATCAGGCCACCAACAGGGCTGTTGTTACAGTGTAGACAGGAACTTAGAAAGAGCAGGACTGAGTTTAGCAGCAAGCTAGAGCTGGTCTATCCCCCTAGACTCAGGGCCAGCCATAGAAGTAACAGTCAATATACACACACTTCAATGTAATGCCTGCATGCATGCAGACAGCTTTAATCCCAAAGAAAGACCTCTCACCACACATGAGTTCATCGGAACCATCGATGCAATCTGGAAAGGAGTCACACTGCTGTTTTATGAGGATGCACTGGCCACTGGCACATCGAAACTGATTTGGGAGACAGATTGCTGAATGGGGAAAAAATAACCGTTTAGTTAGCACACAAAATCTTAATCTAAATCAAATTATAACCTGCTCTGTGAAGTAACTGAACATTTTACGAACCCAGACGTAACACATACAGCACTTGCTGTGTACACTACACTTTATCCACCTGGGAACTGAATCTCTGCATCACTGTCTAGTACTTAGGAGAAAAATGGTCAGCAAGACACACACAGTTTAGACAGTGTGTAATTCTGGCACGTACGAGCAATTACACAGCTGAAGTACACAAGTGTTGATTAACTTGAAAAAAATTCCCCCCACAAAACAGAATATGCCATTAAGGCAACAGAATGGAGAGGAAATCTATTTCAGCTCCTGACAATCCAAGGTCTTTAGTCAAATTAGCCCTGTGCGTTTGTTTCCTATGTTTGCTCTGGATTTTAAACATAGACTGTATTTATTTTCCCTAAGGCTTACAAGTAGCTGATCAGGTAACTATCAGTTATGGAAATGTATACGTTGAGCATAGAAGAGGGGATGGGGAGAGATGAAGAGGGAGAGAAAGGCAGAATCAACGTATTTTTGTGTTTTTGGTTTCAGAGTAAAAAGGAAGGTCTTTAAATCATGGTCTTTAAAGCCAGGCACTCAGGACATTAATCTTACTATTGCAGTCTGCTTCGTCGGATTTATCTTGGCAGTCAATTTCTCCATTACACCGCAAGCGGGCATCAATACATTGTCCTTTCTCACACTGAAACTGGGCTGCTGAGCATATAGGACAGCTATCTTCATCACTCTGATCATCACATTCTGGAAATCCATCGCATCGCCATGCCATTGGGATACAGTCTATCTCCCCAGTCGCACAGGTAAACTGGTCTGGGGAACAAGTTGGAGGTTCTGGAGACAAGAAAAACCATACATACTCACTCATTTTAGTCCTGATAAAAAGATTATATATAAAAAAGTGAAAGAGACTTTTCACAGATGGAAAACTTGTTATGTCCATGCTGAAATTCCTCTGTGAAAATGGCAAGTTTTCATCAAGAAATAATTTACAGTTTTGCCCAGGGAATAAATGTTTCCCAATTTGTAACAAAAAACTGTGTATGCTGCCAGAAGAGGCATGGTCTAGTTGTCTGAGAACTGGACTGGTGGCAGGGAACTCTGAATAAGTAACTTTGTGTTAGCAACTTCTTTTTCAAAGAGATTTTCACATGGATTTCATATAAATGAATACTCACAAAATATCAGTTTCCACTTGCAAAGCACAAACTGCTAGCTTTACTCACCTCTAATCCCTAAATTACATTATCCTAGGGTATTTCTGATCATGGTTTAGTATAATCTTTATAACAAAACTGGCATTCTGGATGAACCAGTCACTAGTTTACCTAAACCAAATGTAATCCATGCTTACTCATATGTCTCTCTGTTCTTGTCTAGTGGCTAGTCCACGTACAGATGTTTGAGTCTGCTACAACAGTTTAAGCTAAGGAATCTGGTGTTTCTTTGGCTTGGGCACTAGAGGCTCATGCTCTCTCATCCAGAGGCCCTGGGAGCAATCTCCCCCACTGCTGCCCCATCCAGCAGGATTGCATTAATCATCAGTGACTGGGTTAAGAAACAGCTGCCAAAGGCACTTAAACATATATTACAACAGAACAGCAAAGCCACTCCCTTTTGAATAATAATAATTAGCTCTCATATAGTACTTTTCAACTTTAGATCTCAAATGCTTTACCAAGGAGGCCAATATCATTATCCCCATTTTACAGAAGGGGAAACTGAGGCACAGAGAGATGGCGTGACTTGCTCAAGGTCACCCAGCAGGTCAGTGGCAGAGCTGGAGATTGAAAATACTGTTACCTTTCGTAACTGTTATTCTTCGAGATGTGTTGCTCACGTCCATTCCATTGTAGGTGTGTGTGCTCGCCACATGCACCGGTGCCGAAAGCTTTTCCTTCAGTGGCATCCATTTAGGACCAGCTCTGGCGCACTCTGGAGTGGCGCACGTATGCCGCGGAATAAGGGGTGCCGTCGGCTCCCCCCTCCCTCAAATTCCTTCTTGCTAGAACTCAGACAGAGGGGAAGGAGGGCGGGTCATGGGATGGACATGAGCAACACATCTCGAAAAACAACATTTACAAAAGGTAACCGTCTTTTCTTCTTTTAGTGCTTGCTCACGTCCATTCCATGGTAGATGACTCCCAAGCAGTACCACCAGAGGAGGGTAAGGAGTTCATGGATGTGTCGATTTCAACACAGCTCTGCCAAAGCCACGGTCATCTCTGGCCTGCTGAGTGATGGCCTAGTGCGTTGTGAACGTGTGTACTGAAGCCCACGTCGCGGCCCTGCAAATGTCCTGGATAGGGACATGCGCCAGGAAGGCAACTGAAGACACCTGTGCCCTTGTCGAGTGAGCCTTCACTACTGATGGGGGCACAGCCTGCGCCAGCTCGTAACCAGTACGGACGCAGGTGGTGATCCAATTCGAAATCCTTTGAGAGGACACCAGAAGGCCCTTCATCCTGTCAGCGATCGCGATAAAGAGCTGGGTGGCTCTGCGGAAGGGCTTGGTGCACTCCAGGTAGAAAGCCAGGGCATGCCTGACAGAGTGTGCACGCCTCTTCTCATTGGTCATGGGAGGTTTGGACAGAACACCAGGAGGAAGATATCCTGGCTGACACGGAAGTGTGACACCACCTTTGGCAGGAAGAATGGATGGGGCTGCAGCTGGACCTTGTCCTTGTAGAATACCGTGTATGGGAGCTCCAAAGTGAGGGCTTTAATCTTGGAGACCCGTCTCGCTGAGGTAATAGCTACAAGGAATGCAACCTTCCACGACAAGTGGGAAAGGGAACAAGAAGCTGTAGGCTCAAAGGGTGGACCTGTGAGCCTGGGAAGGACCAGGTTGAGGTCCTATTGGGGAACCGGGTCCTGGATTGGCAGAAAGAGTCTTTCAATGCCTTTCAGGAACCTGATCGACATCTCATGTGAGAATACCAATCTACCCTGGATGAGATGATGGAAGGCCAATATGGCTGCCAGGTGCACCTTGATCTAAGAGAGGGCGAGGCCCTGGTGCTTTAAGTGAAGCAGGTAATCCAGGCTGGACTGCAGAGATGACTGGGTCAGGGAGCTATTCTGCTCTGATGCCCAGCAGGAGAAACACTTCCATTTTGCCAGGTAAGTTGTGGTGGTTGGGGCTTTCTGCTCTCCAAGAGAGCCTGCTGTACCTGACTAGAGCAAGCTTGTTCCTCTGGATTCAGTGACACAGGATCCAAGCTGTGAGGTGGAGAGAGGTGAGGTTCAGGTGCAGGAGCCAACAGTGCTCCTGAGAGAGAAGGTCCGGGCGGCTGGGAAGTTGCCACAGGGCTGCTGTGGCCAGGTCCATGTGCATGCTAAACCAATGCTGGTGAGGCCATGCTCAGGCAATCATAATGTCTCATGCCTTGTCCCCCTTGATTTCTGAGAGGACTTTGCTGATGAGAGGAATTGGCGGGAAGGCATACATCAGGTCTCCTGACCACGACAGGAGAAAGGCATCGGAAAGTGAGCCTCTGCCGAGGCTCTGGAGAGAGCAAAACTGATGACACTTTCTGTCCTGTCTGGTGGCGAACAGGTCCACTCGGGGAGTTCTCCACTTCTGGAATAGCATTCTGACGACCTCCAAGTAAAGGGACCACTCATGGTGAGAGACAAAGGACCTGCTGAGGCGATTCGCCAGCATGTTGTGGATGCCGGGGAGGTGCGAGGCTTCCAGGTGGATCACATGCTGAATGCAGAAGTCCCACAGAAAGAGGGCCTTCTGGCACAGAGCCGTGAATGAGCTGCCCCAGGCCTGTTGACATAGAACATGGAGGCCATATTATCCGTCAACATCTGCACTACCTGACCAGACAGTTGGGGAAGGAAGACACCGCAAGCCAGAAGGATGGCTCTGATGTTTATATATAATGCGAGTTCCTCCCATGACCATAACCCAAATCCGCAGTGTACTGAGATGCACTCCGCAGCCAAGGTCGGATGCATCTGAAATCAGGGAGACCATGGGTCACAGGCTCGCGAACAGCACACCTTCCAACACCAGAATCGGGTTGGACCACCACTGCAGGGAGGTAAGTACCTGCGGCGGGATCATGATGACCATGTCTAGGTGATGTCTGGCTGGGGAGTAGACTGATGCCAGCCACATCTGGAGGGGACACCCAAGGCAAGGAGACATTGCAGCACCATCACTGGCGGGAAGAAGGAACTGAGGGAGGTGGGAACCGGCAGCGCCCCTTACACTGGTGCATACATGCGCCGCACTAGAGGCGGTCCCCTACGGATACCACTGCGGGAAAAACTTCCCACACTGGTGCATGTGGTGAGCACACTCCTCTACAATGGCATGGACATGACCAAGCACTCAAAGAACTACCTAGATTTCCTGAGTCCCAGTCCAGGACCTACCCACTAGGTACCACTACTTCCCTAGAACATGTAAATCAGCTGTATTAAAGAACTACAACAGATTACTACATTACACATTTGTTATAGTAAATATATAAGGCACAGTCTTATGTTAAGTGGTAGTATCTGAAAATCAATGAAATGTTGTTAGAACTCTCATACTGATCTTCCAGGAGGAAGATGTAGTCAACAGCAACAATGTATTCATACAATGGCTCCGTGGTGACAATGTTACTGAACTTATTGTGTACCAAAGGCTGCATAATACAGAAAGGCCCAGCATGGCCACCTTGCAATACAGAATTCTCTTTCAACAGCCAGCATAAGCAAAATCTCCCTCTTGGTGACAATGGGAGAAATCATCATCAATAGGTGCTTTTGCGTTTTTCTTAAAGCCCCATCTCCCAGAGTTATGCGACTACATGAGAAATCTGATCTTTCATTGAAAATAAAGTTTCTAGCCCTCTTGGCTGTGGAGAAAAGCTTGAAAAAGTGACCCAAGTGTATTTCAGCAGTTAAAAACCCAAAAGGCAAACAACAAGAACCCAATGTTTATTATTTTTAATCTCATGATTTTTAAGCCAGTTGTGATTTTTGAGGTCTGCATCACGATTTTTGATTGCTTGGAGCTGGCAATACTGAGTAACTCAATGGTAACCAATCAATTAACAGCTCTGAATAAACTAATATGTCACCTACACAAATAACTGGGAAAACTCAGGAATGAAAACTAATCTGGATTTCCTATTCAGACAGAACATTTCCAGGCAATGCAGAAAATGAGAGTGACCAGCTCTTCCCTGGAAGATGAATTCAGCCACTGAGCTGCATTTAATATCGCACCCTCTTGCATCAAGCAAATACAAATTTGGTCCTAAAACTGGTTAAAGCATCTGGGGGCAGACACTCTGCAACGCATTTTCAGGCTACTGAAAGACACTGGCTCAGGGCTGCTAATGCTGCAGACAGGATGCGTCAGAAAGTCTTAGCAGGCTCTGGATAAGCTTAGTATAAAAATGAACGAAGACCAAAAGGGAGGCCCTAAATTTGTTAGATTTATAGCAGAAGATAATGAAACAGTGGGAGGTAAGAAATCTCTCACTGGCAATGTCTTGCAGGAGCAGCAGATTGAGAAATATGAGTAGACTGATTTATTTATTTTTTGGCCTCCAGAAGTAACCACTACTACTCTGAAACCACATAGTGTGTTGTGGTCATGGGAAAGAAAACAGTTTACAATGGAAATGACTTCCCCTGGGGAGGTGAGAGTTCAGCCAGCACATGAAATCTAGAGAGAAATGAATATATTTTTTCAAAAAGCTTGAGTGCAGCAATAAAGCTAAAATACTGAAGATATGAGACCTCCCAGAAGAAATGAGTTTGTTTGTTTTTTTAATTCCCCCAGCAAGTGTAGTGCTACAAATAGTGAAAACTCCTGGGATTGCGAAAGAAGCAGGAAAGCATAAAGTGGGGGATTAAGAGAGCTACTATAATGAACAGGGCCACTACCCATCTTGGGATCGCCAGAATTGTCTTGATTTTATTAGCAACAGAGTACATCAAAGTCATGCTCTGACACTAATTTCCGGGTTTGCGAAATGTCACATATGGCCTTATGACGTGTCAGCACTGTCCTGTGCCACATTATAACAGCCTAATGCAACATGGTCACACTCTACCAAGCACGTTTACAGCATAACAATCAAATCAGTCACACCAGACAAACTTCAGTAAGTATCAATACATGTGCTAAATCTTCCGAGGCCCAGAGGGGCATTTTGCGGGCAATGAAGACAGAGACATAGATTCAAAGATCTAAACACCAAACCTTATGGAGTAAGGGCCAAGTTTTGACCATGGATGCACCAGTTACTTCCAGGGGAACTGTGTGTTTGCATCCCAGCACTGAATCTTAGCTCATGTTTCCTACAGAAACATGTAGATATCTTTAGTCAGACCCTACATACATTAAAGAAAGTGCAAGTGACATGACTGGGTTAAAGTTTATCACAGTGGAATTTGTGACCACACATTGGGAGGAGAGGAGGAAATCTGACTATGCAGCTTCTTGACCCCAGAAGCTCTGAGAGTCTTTATGGATACGTGTGCCCTATATAAAAAGCCCTGTTAAATTAATTCACTTACCTCCACATGTTAAGAGGTTCTGTAAAAGTACAAGGTGATCTGGGCATGAGCATCTTGGGGTTCCATCTCCTTTAGCAATGCAGATGTGTGAACAGCCACCATTGTCACGGGAACATGGATGTGCAGCTGTATAAACAACACATGGAATGGAATACTGTACACTGTCAATAAATCAGGATGTTCAGCTAGTGGAAAGCTGGTTTCTGTAAGAACTACCAACTTTCACTGGACACGAACACAGTAAATGCATGACTTCCCAGGTCACTACTCAAAACCTGATTTATAGTCTCTCTAGGGATATTGCTCCTGAACACCAAGGTATACGGACTTCTCAGAAATCCTTTAAATATTTAGAAACTCAGATGCAAAGAAACTAGTAGAAGCTTCTTGTAAAGACTACACTTAAAGAATGAGTATACTTCATCTGCATTTCATCTGCGAACTGGACGTCAAAAAGAGACGGGATACTTTTGTTTAAACCAAACAAAAGGCCTCTTCAGTACACTTAATCTTGAAGGACCCCAAAATTATTTACAAAACTGAAGTACACATATGTACACACACAAAACAACATATGTGGGCCAAGATTTAAAAAAGAAACAGTAGGTACAGTTAGGCTTCTAAACCCAGATTTAGGCATTTAGGTAAGTAGCCTGATTCTCAAAAGTGCTAAGCACTTAATAGCTCCTCAAATGGGCAACCTAAATAGACAAGACAGACAAAGGGTGGGAGGAGAAAGAGAGGTAAAGTTACTTGTCCAAGGTCCCACAGCAGACAGATGGCAGAACTGGGAATAGAATGCAGGTCTCTTGAGTCCTAGTCTAATGCCCAATCCACTGGATTACATCACTTCCTGTATGTGCCTACATTTAAGCACATGCTGAGATTTCTTGTTGAAGTGGAGCCCATATTTGTTGTCACAGAATGATGCATTCTTGGATACAGTACTAGTAAGTTCTAAGATTTTTACGGAGGGGGGGCGGGCAGATCCATATAAAAATAGCTAATTATTTCTGTGCCAAATGTGCTCTCCATCTGCTCAGACTCATTAATCAGGCATTTAGCACAGAAATCTGCCTTCACTTTTAACAAACATATTATTTTTATATATAATCTTAAGATGCCACTGCACGCAGCGTGGACTGTTGGAAGAGCAAAAGAAAAACAATTTTTTTAAAATTGTTCTGTTGCAACAGAGATTCACCTTTAAAGGACAAGTTTCAGATTTCAGCCCTGAAGGGCGATTCTTTTCAAGTGTGACTCAAAGTAGAAAGCAGGATCCTTGCCATAAAGAAAATAAAGCACTTCGCCCCCCCTTTTTTTTTAACCATTCATGATTTAGCATGTAAAAATCATTTCCCAATTCTCTGAATTGTGCTTAAATTAAAAAATAAAATCCCTTTGCAGCAGTAAAGTAATGGTACCTTTGAGAGACACTGGGAGTGGAGCAAGGAGATGCTAGAGAAAAGGCTAAGAATGGTGAATATTACATATTGTGAAAGAAAAGGGATTAATCTTTTGCAAAATTCTAGAAAAAGTGTACTAAAATGGCTTCAATCCCCCCTTTTTTTTTTTTTTACACAATGAATGATTCCTACACTCTTATTTTCAAAATTTGAGAGTTTCAGTGCTTATAAATCAAAGATTAACAAGAGTGCAAGCAAACATCACACAGGTTTCCCCCTACACAGGTCTGCCAATGCAGCCGCCTCCTGCTATTCTAGTTAATGGCTTTTTCAAACAGTAGGGGTAATGGGGTGGATGGAAAGAGAGATTTGAAAATATCAGGACATTTTCTTTCCATCTGTCTTTCAACCTCCAGAGAAGTTATCAATCACAGTTTATTAGATGAGTAGATAAAAGAAACAGACATGATATCCTAAAATTAAACACACACACACACACACACACACAAAATCACCCTCTACCTTCAGGTCTCCTTCTCTAGCCCCTTTTGTATTGGGCATATTTTTCCTTTCCCCACCACTCCTTTACACTCCCTTATTCTGCCGTTCTGTCTCTTTCATTCTCTGCATCTTTCCACAATCTTTTCTCTCTCTCTTTTTTAATTCTCTTCCTCTTTGTGGGAGGTTTTCTCGGATCCTTCCCCTCCTCGATCCCCCAGTTAACATCTTCCTCTCTCCTCAAAGGCCCTGCACCATCCTTCTTCCAGATGTGGAGTTTGACAGAAGGCCTCCTGTATCTCATCAGCACTTCTCTGTCAGTCAGCCAGAAGGGACCCATTACCACCATCCCCAGGGGCTCAGTGTCTCTACAGTTCTAACATCTGCTGGTTCCCAGAGAAAGAAACCAAATGTGGAACCAGATTATGGTATGTTTCCACTAACCCACTGGTGCAGCTCCTTGCTCTGCTTGGTCAAGTCTTGGCCTCATTACTATTACTTACATAATAACCTCAACATGCACACTGCGTTACAACAACAAAGACAGAATCCCTGCGCTGAAGATCTTGCAGTCTAAATGAAGACAACAAAAAACAAACAGGCACAGAAACCAACACCCCCCCGGAGGTAGATGAAAAGGGAAGGACAAGCCTACGATTAGGTGATCACTTGGAAGGCTAATGCGCACATCCTAAAATTAACGAAGGGTGCGTCTCCCCCATATTTTTTCTCTTTCCTCTTCTTTCTGGATCTCTCCCTTCTCCCAGATTATGTCTGACCGCTAGCACTGCTCTCTAGGAGAAGCAAAGTGAAACAGACAGTCCTAGCCAGTTTTCACTGTTCCTTTTCTTGCAACAGTGTTTCAAACTGGCATGCCTGCTACTTCACTATGTTTGTCCGCTGTTGTTTCTAAGGTAGGGGAGGCAGGGCAAGCAATACATAGCTTCTCCTCCCTTACTTCTCTCCCCCCAGGATCAGTGGAGATGTATTTCAGCAAACTATTTTAAAAGGAGCCCCCTTCCACGCTTTGCAGTTCAACAAAAGCCCCCCTCGCTCCTTGATGCCTCACTGGTTTAGAAACACAGACGTCAGGCACAGCTCTTTTTCTTATAGCTGATTCCCCTAATACTATGTGGAATAACTCCCTTATGGCACACAGTAAACCACGTTTGATCACAGGTTTGCAGTGGTGAAAGGCTAGTGTAATTAACCTCTCTGCATCAAACAGCTGACATCTAGTTTTTCTTTGTTTTTATTTTCTAAGCCGCTTCGGGAGCAAATTTTGTATTATGCATGTACATGCTGAATAGATTGCTAACTACTACGACATCAAATAGCCATCTTTCTGTGCAGAGATTATTCAGGACAGGAATGGGAAAAGAGGTTTGCATTACCTTCTCTTCTGGGAGGTCCATCCTGCAAGGTGCTGAGCACGCTGGACTGGCTGCAATCCAGCTAAGAACTTATTTGAAGTCAATGGGGCTGGTCACATGCTTAAGCGCTTAGCTGGGTTGAGGCGAGAGTGTTCAGCACCCCTCACAATCAAGCCCTATGCCTGTATTTTGTATACAAATAGTCATTTCTTTAGAGCAGGATTCTGTCTTATAAGTCTGTAGGACGCCTGGTGTATTTTTGGGTGTTACATAAATAGCCAAAATTATATGTACCATTTTTCATTGGCAAAAAAACTCCCTGGTTTCAAACAGTGCTTACTAAAAAACCCTGCTACATTCTGTTTAAAATGAACACAAAAACTCACAACAAGTCAGAAACTGAGGAATCAGAAATTCACATGCTAGGATACACACTAGGTGTCTGATTCAGAAGCTTAAGAGAAACCAGCACCAGAGCAATCAAGAATACATGGCACTGAAATAAACTTACAAAATTCATCCATATCAACTTCTTCCACTGCATGAATGCCTGTCAAGTGAGCAATTCGGCCTTGGATTCTAGTCCTCTTGTATCCACTGGTTTTCTCAACTCTCTCAATCATCTGCTGCTGACGGTCAATCCAGTACAAGTGATTCCCCAACACAGTCAGTCCCATTGGCTGCAGGATATTGGAGTCCTCCAGTGTCACACGGTTAGCTCCTGTAACAATCAAAGCTAAAGCAAATATAGGTTTTGCAAAGAGAAACTTTTGTCTCACCTTTTTTTTTTCTCTTTTATAATAAAGTGTACTTGTTTCCAAAACACGCTTTATTCTCCAGACAATCTTATTATCGTGAATGAATTTTGAACAAATTTTTTTTGATCCAGTGCAATGGGAAATGTTTCCATGGGCTCAATTTAAAAAAAATTATTCACTTTCAAGCATTGACAGGCAAGCTCTACTCTCAGACATGCATATACTGAACTACCAATGGGAACCATCTCTGGGCAGTAGAGGTTAGAATTTTTCCCCTACAAGCTAAGGTCTCATAGAAGATATTTCTTGAAAGAGGCATTCAAATTTTTTAAAATACTACTTATTGAGTTTTCCAATAAAAATCTGCATAGAACATTAAGTGCTGATGCTACTCCTTTAAAACAGAAAGCTGATAATTCATTGGTGTCACAGTGACTGGTGTATATAAAAATCCTAGATATATTTAATGTTATGTACATACATAAACATGCATACATAACACACACAGGTACATACATGCACACAACATTAAAACAACTCTGTTAAGCACATTAAGGTTGCAAAATTAAGCATTCAGAAGTTAGAAAATGCCAAATTTTAGGTTGCCTGTGTAATCTTTATTCACCCTCCTGGTGCATATACACTATGATACAGTCTTTAATTACATAATCACGCTCTTTTTTTTCTACAGGATCCCTGCCTTATTCTGGGCACAGAGAATGAATCAGGACTGCAGACAGAATGAAGCTATTTGTAAGATCCCTGCTTCATTTACTCTAGAAGCTGGAAGCTCTGTAGGGCACAGCATAGGGGCCTGCAGGTGGAGAAAGGTGGGTTTGTTGTTTTTTCCCCCAGTAGTGATTTCCCACAACATTCAGCAGCTCTTCCTATTTCCTGCTTTCTGCCCTGCACTCCAGTTTTCAGCAGCAGATCCCCCACTCCACCCATCAACTGCCCAACAGCAAAGGGCAAAAGCCAGCTCAGTTGCTGAGATGCAGGGCATCAAAGCTCCTGCTGCAGAGGGCAGGCTCAGCAGCAGAGGGAGGGAGGTACTGAGGGGGAAATGAGACAGATGGTTTATTCAGGCTGTAGTCAGACCCTTGAAAATGGAGATGAAATGAAAGTGCTTTGGGAGGAAGGTGGCAAAGCGACAGGCAGTGATGAGATAGTCTGATCAATTATGTGGCATGATAGTATAGATGAGCTTGGAAGTGGGGAGAGGCGGAACGGAGAGAGTAGCAGGCTCTAAGACAGGAAGGAGAAAGATGAGGGGACAGTGTGGAAAGAATGGACGAGACAAAGATGGTGAGGGGGAACACACTCATAATACAAAACCAGTGTCAATATTTCAACAACGATCTCAGACATCTTATTTCCACGGGACAGAGATTCTAGGCTCACTTTTCAAGCTCCTGACCCTTATAAAGTAGCATCTAAGGCAGAGCTGTTGTCACCTCTAGAGCATTTTACGGTGTTTGAAAATGGTTACTAAGAAGAACTGAGTTAACTGACAGAACAGACCAGGCCAGGCCATACCACGATAAGCATCACGTCAGCTCACCGTGACTGACCCTCAACCCAGCAGGATTTAATTGTGGTTCATCGACGTCATGCTGACCATGACTCGTGCTGGTCTGCACTGACTACTCTGCTGTGGTCAGTGTCATGTCAGCTAAATCAATCATTTACAATTGCGTGTGAATGCTGTGGCAATTTGTATTGTAGCCCAGTCTACATTTAGACTGTATGCTCCATGGGGCAGGGAGAGTCCCTCTACATTTGCAGGAAACTGTCCCAGGCTTGGTTTGGGCCTCTACCTACTGCTAGAATACCAGTTATTATTACTACCAGTACTCCTTCTACTAAATGAATGCAGCACACACCGGCAAAGGGAGAGGTAAGGGCACAAATCCTGTAGTATACTAAACAATGTCCATGCGGATGCATCTGAAAACTGACCACATTCTACTTCCTACCTCCACATACCATTTCCTTCAAACTTCCTTTCACGTGCCCAATCATTCAGTAAGCCTAACTTTAGCGTTTGGAAGAAATGGGATAAAAATCAAAGTGGTGTTTCACCTCTAAACAATAACAACAACAAAATCAAATAATCAGTCCTATTATTCAAGCTAACATTTTAAAATAGTTAAAATTTGTGGCTACTTTTAACCTTTACTGTTGGCAGTCTGATAGTGTTTGTTGTACCATTTTTGTGAAAGGTACTTAAAAAGTTGTAACTTTTTTTTGTAGTTCTTTTCCATAATGACAGCCCTTGAATCATTCTCTTACATCAGAGAAACAACTTTATTTAATTGGGGATTGGTCCTGCTTTGAGCAGGGGATTGGACTAGATGACCTCCTGAGGTCCCTTCCAACCCTGATATTCTATGATTCTATGCAGGCAGTTTCTGCCTACGTATACCAGATGTATTCCAAAAGAAATGAAAAATGTACCGGACGATGTGAGTTAGTGGTATCTCTGCTCTAAGATTTAATTATGGAATAATGATAATTGTGACTAACTTGCTCTTTTCCTCTCTGGCATTTAAACTTTTTTTTTTAATGCCCACAAAATAAGATAATAAAAACATTAATCAGCACTAGAGTCAACTAATTTGCTGAAAAAATTACTTAAGAGCTCAGCCATGCAGGCAAATAAAACATTTCTTTCAATTACAGTTGCTATTAAATTTGTTCAAAAGATCACAGCGTACAAAGACTCTTACTATACTGCTAAAAGGAGCACTGCAGTACACGCAGATTATTTTAAATTAAAGGAAAAAATATATGGAGGCCGAGAATTTCCTGATTAATTCTAAAATTAATTCTCTCACACATTTAGGCAATACTAGCCCTCTCCAGTGGGAAATAACTAGTGCTAGTAAGGTTTATGGAAGAAATGCATTCAAGTCCTTGTCTGATGTTGACTGCTTCCCTTCATCCTGGGCCACTGAAAATGGGGTGTGGGGGAAGGGGACCTCCTGTAATGCTGTAGTACCAGGAGTACAGATCACAGTGGTGAGCAGAGAATTGAGAGCATACAGTAAAACAGATTCCAAAACCATGGTCCATGGACCAACAGCTGGTGATCCACAGAGAGCTGCGGGCCTCAGTGCATACAGTAGCCTCTCCATTGATTACACTGGGGATTGGCTCAGGCTCCGAAGGCTGGTCATTACTTCTGAGGCTTCCACCCCCCACAAAACATGCAGATTTGAGTGATTTAGAAATGCAAAAGAATAAAAAAAAAACTGATGGGAAGAAGGTGCTGGACCTGCAGCCTGGGGGACTAAGTGCTGGGACCCTGATCCTGCAAGATGTGGAACACCCTTAACTCACATTGGAGCCAATGGGACTGGAGTTCTCAGCGCCTCTCGGCACCTTGCAGAACTGGGCCCTGGGTGCTGAGCCAGCAGATTGAGGTTCAATTGTGCTGAGAGACCATGCTATTGGGCTACATTATAAAAACCCAGATGGACCCATTTCTTAACAGAAGCAGGAATAAACTGAAGGAGCCTTTTTATTCCATCAACAATTTTATATTTAAAAACATTAAAAACTGGACAAATTCATTTAAAATTAAAAATAAAGTTGATGCTTCCTGTCCTGAAATGGTGCAGGTTTCACATAATCAACTGCATCTCCCCCTTTCACAAACCAGTAAGAGGCTGCCTCTCTCCCAGCGACTTACTGCAGAGGCACCTGAGAGGAAGTCCCAGTGGGGCTGCTGGCAGGTGTTCTCAGCTAGGGGCTGTGTAGCTTTTTAAAATGGTTTCCTGGACCCAGGTCTGAGACAGCCTGAGTTTGGTAGCTTGCAGGAGCACTGGAAGACCAATATTTTCACTTCCTTGGTGGGACAGAACTGTTTTGGGGATTGTGTGTGGAAGATGACTAATGAGTCTATATATGGTACTCCTTTGACCCCCCCCATCCTTGTGGTATCTGAGGACCTCACAGTCTTAACGTATTGATGCTCACAAATACGTCTGTGAGATAGGGAAGTACTATTGTCCTCATTTTATAGATGGAGAACTGAGGCACAGAGAGACTAAGGGGCATGCCAACGTTACACAGCAAGTCCATGGCCAAGCAGGGAACTGATTCTGGGTCTCCCAAGTCCCAGGCTACTGCCCTCACCATGGGAGGATTCTTACTCCATGTGTGTTACAGTTATATTGTCACTAGGGTTATTTGATCATGGGTCATTTACAGCTCCAGAGAGTCATCAGTGATTTTTTAAAAGAGTGCCTAAGGGTGCTGAGAGCACTGGATCCTGGGCACCTCTGTATTGTAGTTTAGGGAAAAAAATAATGAATAAACAAAGAATAGTTTCTCAGTAGCATTCTCCTTCTGGTTAAGTAATAAAAATGATAATGAAAAACGTGTTACAAGGAAAAGTAGTATCTAATTTCCTTAGTGATTAAACACTGATTTCCAGTATGAAATAAATGTGTAATCTTTTGAAGGTGGAAATTAGAATTCAAATGGAAAAAAACAACATTATGAAAAGCTTGAAGGACAAATAATTCCCCTATTTACATTTCCATCGAACACAAAGTATTTGTTCTGACCTCAAATAAAAATTTTCAAACTCTTTCAGCTATTTAAAAATGAAATAAACAAGTTATATTACCCAACTGGTGGCAAACTGAAGTTGTTTGCAAAGCCTTATGAGATTTCAAAAAGCAGCAATAACTCAAAGCGGGGGGGGGGGGGTGGTCGGAGGCAGGGCACAGGGCTAAACCCTTGGTTATGAAAATGAAAGTCCTACAGACAAGACCATGTAACACCTTCCCTGAAAGTTAAACATTGGACAGCTTAGTTGCTGTTCTGCCACTTTCAACATGGTGCTGTAAAATATCTGGATTTGGTGCAAGTTTCAAAAAAAATGTGTCATCTTCTTAATTCTGCAAGAGGGAAAGGATGCCTAGCACTGCCTAATCAGAATAAAAATATACAACACAACCTTTTGATCTGATTTTTCATGACCACCTCAGTTTACATTAAAATCCTTCTGTGTATGTGTTCTTGTTTTAATGTGTTCTGCCCAATGCACAATTTATTTCTTATGGTCTCATTCAAGCCAAGGTCCTTTTGGCTGTCGATTCTCTTCAAGGCTTGCAATATGAAAATACAAAGCATTTTTAAACGCAAAGATGTGCTGTTAACTTTTCAAAAATCAACAGCTCAATGGATCAAATTACAGTGAGCTCAGCTGGATCAAACATACCTGTATCTCTCTGGCTATGAGAGGCATACCCTCTGGTTAATCAACACTACAGATTTTCTTTTATCCCTACAGTTTTCCCCTTTCATCTTCTCTATAGCATCTTATTTTCTAGCTGCTTCCCCTTTATGTTCATCAAATACATATATGTTATAAGCACCGATTCAAGACTAAGCAGAGGAAGTTTAGTTTTTCTTGTAATATGATCCACCTAATTTAAGGTGCTACATCTGTAGCGTTAGGAGGAAGTCCTTTAGGGGAACACAGACCAGCTACAATGGAAGCTGCAATGTGCTATCCCCTGCCAAAACTATGACTATTGCATACTGGTCATCATTCACCTAGTATCACCCGAGTCCTAAGTCACTTCTTATATACGTATCATTTAGCAAACAAAAAAAGAAAAGAAAAAAAAAATTAACAGATTGCTTCCCTGAGAAACTGACAGTGCATTATAATTAGGGCTTCTGAAAAATGAAATTAATAAACCCTGAAAAACAGGTTTTATTTGTTTAGCAATTTTTGAGTTCCATGTAGATGTCAAAAAAATG
This sequence comes from Eretmochelys imbricata, assembly GCF_965152235.1. Taxonomy (NCBI): domain Eukaryota; kingdom Metazoa; phylum Chordata; order Testudines; family Cheloniidae; genus Eretmochelys; species Eretmochelys imbricata. The sequence continues at coordinate 20,801,058 of NC_135577.1, forward strand.
GGGGCTTTGAGGGCTCTCTCTTTGCATAGGCACCTAGTACTGGTTCAAACAGCATTACATTAAAGCACACAAGGGATACTTGAGTGCACACCAGCAGGGTTTATATGGACCAATTAATTCTCAACACATTGGTACACTTTAGAAACCTCCTTCCCATAGTCTAGATGGAGCGATAATGCACAGAAGCCTGTAGATACAAGCCAGGGAGGAGAGACATCAATTACATAAACAAACTGCACTGGGAAAGAGGGGAAGTCAACACAAACTGATTAACCATTTACAAAGTTTTTCCAGTGTTTATTGGATAAACAGTTTTTTTAAAAAATATTCGGAGTGTTTTATTGGTGTTTACCAGTTAAAACCTGAAATCGGAAGCCCAAATTATAATTTATGATTTGTATTACAGTAGCACCTCCCAGCCCCAACGTGCTAGGTGCTGAATGTACACAGTCCCTACCTTAAAGAGCTTACAAGCCAAAAAGACAACCCATCTGTCAACTAGCTTCAACTCAACACTGCAAACATTCTAAGTCTCGGTATTTTCGTGAATATTTTACATATATAAAAATAACAAGGCCCAATTCTTTTGCACAGAGAGGATTTTACGGGTGTTAGCCTTGAAGTAGAAACTGAAGTCATGGCTAGGTTTCTTGAACGCTACAAATATAAGCAAGTGCTAATTGACTGGGTCTCCTTTCCCTCTTTATTGGGTGTAGCTGGCACTGCTTTTTAGCTTTCTCTTTAGAGGTAATACCAACACAGATTTGTTCACTGCCCTCCTCCCAGGTGCATTCCCCTACAGCTCTATCTTCAACTGATTTTTCTCATGCTTCTTTGGTGCATCTCTGACACTCCCTCTCTCTCTTCCCCGCCCCACTTTATTACAGTAGGGCCGAAGACCAGCCAAGAGTGGGACCCAATTGTGCTACGCCCTGTACAAACAAGAGTAACAGTCAGTCCCTACTTTGATCCCTATGCTTGTGTGTTCTGCTACACGACCCTCTCTTCTTTCACTACTGGCGTACCCCACCCTCTCTATGCATTCTCATCCCCGAGCAGCGCTACTCTTTCCACAGGTTAACTAAATGCTCTCCTGACTTCTGGTTTCTCTTCCAGTTCTGAAGTGTCCTACTTTCTGTGTCTCACCTTCCCAACCCTTCTCTTCCAATCCTGGTGTGTTCTATTGCCCAACCATTCCCACATTTCTATTACTTTCCTCCTACTGTGCCCTGTGCACTCTACTCTCTGAACCTTGATTTGGATCCTGCCTCCTATTGGTGACTTTGCCTCTAGCTCCTTAGTCTCAAACTCGTTGCTCTCCTGACTCCTCCATATGCTGCTTCCTCTAATCCACAGAGGATCAGAAGTGATTGACACTGAACTGGAAAGTAGCAAACATGAATACTAGTACTGGTTCCGCTATTGACTCGCCGAGTGACGTTGACCAAGTAGCCTAACTTCTCTATTCCCCAATGTCCTCAGCTGTACAATGGGGGCCCATAACGCTTATACACTTTTGTAAAGCACTGAGATCTACAGATAAAGCCACATATAAAAGCCAACTAGTAGCATTATAATTACAGATGTGAAGTAGCATTACTATAGCAGGAAATGTGATGACTTCACATTATGCTATGCTAAATCAGTATTCCAGACACGCTAAATTGTCACTCGCTTCAGAAGGATTAAAGTTTTTGGTGTGTGGGAAGAGTGCATGTGTGCATGAATTAAATGACTATCTTGGTCTTGGCAATGCCCTTTTAAGTTACTCCTACTACAGTTACCTGCCATTGTCTGCACTGCCATTGACCAGCCTTTGGCATTTAAAAGCCAGGTGTAACTACAATGATTGAAAAAACCAGAACACTCAGGTATGGTGCTATTGTCCTTTAAGAGGTTTAACAAGCTCTGTCCATGTATGTGCTGCAAAGGAGAGAGCCCGTGACTAATCATTTCTTCACTGCCTGCACAAAATAGGCATTGTTAGAGTTAGAAGACGCCTTTGGGGTCTGTGTCAGAGAAGGACTATACACACTATAAATGCCCAATGCTCAGCGTGCTTAGCTACCGCGTACCTGACAAATCACAGCTTTCAATGCGTTTGAGATCTGCGTCCACCCAGAAGAGTTTCCCAAGCTTGTTGTCAATTACCAGCGCAACAGGCCGGATCAGACCAGTACTAAAGAGCACTTCTCGCTCCGTGCCGTCCAGGGCTGCACGCTCTATCTTCGGGGCTCGCTCTTGCATGTTGGTGAAGTACATGTACCTGATAACAAATACAGATACCAGTCTCTTAAACCAAGACTTTTGGGGGTAAGGGTTTAATTATAGTCGTATCATAGTTTCTTTTAAACCTAACGAGTGCTATTGAGCATCTCCTCCCCAAGCTTAGTTCTTAGCAATGCTCACGAAAAATCCTGTCTTCTCTAAGGCTACTCCCCTTCCACTGTGTGAAAAAAATCCCAATAAGATTAACAAGATTGATGCTCCCAGAGGAAGAGAAACACTGCTAAGAATGGCACTATTCTAAGCAGTTCAGTGCACAGGTCAGGAGTCACTACTCAATTCAGGTCTCCTGGTGGCCGCCATATTCACTGTTCCTTAATCCTTAAGACTTTTTTAAAAACTCAAATTTGGATTTTTTTTTAAAATGGTTTGGAAGCATGGATGGAAAGGTGGAGGCTAGCGAGTCAGCGTGTTTCAGGAATCATCCTGGAAAAGCAAATTCCCATTTTAATTCCAAAAGCACACACTAAAGATTTCCCTTTCTAACTATGAAATATGTCCTTGTGAATTGGTTCCAATAAAACTGACGCCTTACCTATCTCTAATCCCCTCCCCCACACTAGCCTCTAAAATGGTTTATAGATACTGAAGACTGTATATAATCATACCCAAGCTGAACAGTAAGTTAACAACCCTGAAAATGTTCCACAGATTTTTTCAGAACCGCTGTATCTACATGGATATGGAATATTGTCACTCAACATCTGTCAGACATATGATTCTTAAGCACTTTTAATAGTAGTCAGGAAGTTGGGTATTTAACTTATTAAAGAGAATGGTAAAAGGGCTCATTCTTCACCGACGTCAAGCCCAAAGTGAATGATACCCTGAATATAACCAAAACTGCTATGCAAAAAACCAATTCCTTTTATTTCAGATGCTTGTGGAAAATCTATCTAGCACATCCTCCTGTTTTAAATTTATATCAAGAATTTTAAAAATATAATTGTAAAACATTCTTCAGGCAGAACTGGCCTTAAAATATACAGGTTCAAAATGTAAAGGAATACATCTGCTTTGATCTGATTGCACAAGCTGTTACTGTGATGTTTTCACATGACAGAGGACTGAATTATTTCTCAAAAAGAACAGGAGGACTTGTGGCACCTTAGAGACTAACAAATTTATTTGAGCATAAGCTTTCATGAGCTACGTCTGATGAAGTGAGCTGTAGCTCAGGAAAGCTTATGCTCAAATAAATTGGTTAGTATCTAAGGTGCCACAAGTCCTCCTTTTCTTCTTGCAAATACAGACTAACACGGCTGCTACTCTGAAACCTGAATTATTTCTGAACACGCTATTTCCTGAAAACCTAAACATTATAGTCCAGATGTTCAGCTGGTGTAAAATCAACAGGGCTCTGCTGATTCAAAGCGACTGAGGATCTGGCCTTAAATGAATAAACACACTATGTGTTTGCATACACACACACACACACACACACACACACAATACTATGGATACACATATGCACTATTCACTCAATCTCAAAGCATGGAAAAAGACTCACCCTCGCTCTGCATTGACTACTATGGCTCTTGGCTTGTCATGATCTCCTTTTAACACTGTTCCAATTGGTTCTCCATTAAGTCTGTGAACACTGATTGAATTTGTGGCCTCGCAGGTCCAGTACAAGGTATGGCTGTAAGTATCAATACTCAAGTCATGCGGCTGCTTCTCTGGATTTTGGTTTTGGTTTGGAGTGCTCATCACAGTGAAAGGCTACGGGACAACAAGAACAACAGAAAAAGAAGACCTTTTAAGACAAGAACTGTGAAAACATGTCATTTTCATTACGGGGTGATTTGATCATCTACAAATATCTTAAACAATCAGGAAGGAAATTATTTAAGGAGGAAAAACTAGAAGAAATAGCATGAAATGGAGAGAAAAAAATGTGCTCTGGATTAGGGACAATATCTGGACAAAAACTCATTATTATGTAAAGTCTCCAAAAAGAAATTATGGAGCCCCCATCACTGGAATTAATCAAAATTAGCCTGAATAGAACAATGGTGAATGTTGCATAGGGAACAACCTTGTTTTAGCAGGGGATGGACTAGACGACTTAAAGACAAGATGATCCAGATCCAAAGACTGTTATATATTTAAACAGGCAGAGCTTTATTCACAGCCCAAACTGAGTTAATAGAAAAAAGAAACAGCAGGATTTTCAAAAAAAATACACTGCATTTTTACAATTTGGTTTTAATAATCTGAGATGTGTTTAAAGAGAAGCTAACAAATTATTTTTATGTATATACATTTTCATCTTGACAGCATGTAATGAAATATAATTTTTTTTTAAATTCTTTTCCTTAGCCAAGAAAAGTGTTACCCAGAAATGGAAAAATAATATCCAATATCTGTACAAAATACTAATTAGCAAAATTCATGGAACATGAAATAGCAAAATTCAGCAAAACAAAATTAAAGAAAGTTGTAAACTAGGAAGCCAAATTTCCAGAGGAGCTGCTGCTGCTTCAAAGACCTTAACACCCTTTAATCAGTGCAATACAAGAGAAAAAACACAGCAAATTAATCTCCAATGCAATTTGCACCTGGCAAGTCCCACCAAAGTGAAGCTACACTCCAACAATTAACACCAAGTATCACCCAAACAGCGTGTTCAGCACTTCCTCAAAACTCCTCCGCCCCCAGCTAGTAATTCAGTTTGACACACAACCCACGCCCAAATCAAGGGCATCAATCAGAATAGCTTAGAATGTAAATTTTCTTTCTTGTTTGGAGGACATGAGTAATTTACAATGGGTTCTCTGAAAGCAAGAGAGATATAAGAACATAAGAATGGCCATACTCGGTCACACCACAGGTCCATCTAGCCCAGTATCCTGTCTTCTGACAGTGGCCAATGCCAGGTGCCCCAGAGGGAATGAACAGAACAAGTAATCATCAAGTGATCCACCCCCTGTCGCCAATTCCCAGGTTCTGGCAAACAGAGGCTAGGGACACCATCCCTGCCCATTCTGGCTAGTAGCTATTGATGGACCTATCCTCCATGAGTTTATCTAGTTCTTTTTTGAACCCTGTTGTAGTCTTGGCCTTCACAACATACTCTGGCAAGGAGTTCCACAGGTTGACAGTGCGTTGTGTGAAAAAAATACTTCCTTTTGTTTTTAAACCTGCTGCCTATTAATTTCATTTGGTGGCCTGTAGTTCTTGTGTTATGAGAAGGAGTAAATAACACTTCCTTATTTACTTTCTCCACACCAGTCATGATTTTATAGACCTCTATCATATCCCCCCTTAGTAGTTTCTTTTCCAAGCTGAAAAGTCCCCGTTTTATTAATCTCTCCTCATACGGAAGCCATTCCATACCCCTAATAATTTTTGTTGCCTTTTTCTGAACCTTTTCCAAGTCCAGTATATCTTTTTTGAGATGGGGTGACCACATCTGCATGCAATATTCAAGATGTGGGCGTACCATGGATTTATATAGAGGCAATATGATATTTTCTGTTTTATTATCTATCCCTTTCTTAAGGATTCCCAACATTCTGTTTGCTTTTTTGACTGCCGCTGCACATTGAGTGGATGTTTTCAGAGAACTATCCACAATGACTCCAAGATCTCTTTCTTGAGTGGTAATCGCTAGTTTAGACACCATCATTTTATATGTATAGTTGGGATTATGTTTTCCAATGTGCATTACTTTGCATTTATGAACACTGAATTTCATCTGCCATTTTGTTGCCCAGTCACCCAGGTCTGAGAGATCCTTCTGTAGCTCTTCGCAGTCCGCCTGGGACTTAACTATCTTGAGTAGTTTTGTATCTGCAAATTTTGCCACTTCACTGTTTATCCCCTTTTCCAGAGCATTTATGAACATGTTACATTAGACTGGTCCCAGTACAGACCCCTGGGGCACACCACTATTACCTCTCTCCATTCCAAAAACTGACCATTTATTCCTACCCTTTGTTTCCTATCTTTTAACCAGTTACCAATCTATGAAAGAACCTTCCCTCTTATCCCATGACTATTTACTTTGCTTAAGAGCCTTTGGTGAGGGACCTTGTCAAAGGCTTTCTGAATATCTAAATACACTATATCCATTGGATCTCCTTTGTCCACATGCTTATTGACCCCCTCAAAGAATTCTAGTAGATTGGTGAGGCATGATTTCCCTCTACTAAAACCATGTTGACTCTTCCTCAACAAATTATGTTCATCTATATGTCTGACAATATTGTTCTTTAGTATAGTTTGAACCAGTTTGCCCAGGACTGAAGTCAGGCTTACAGGCCTATAATTGCCAGGATCACCTCTGGAGCCCTTATAAAAAATTGGAGTCACATTAGCTATCCTCCAGTCATTTGGTGCAGAAGCTGATTTAAATGATAGGTTACAGACTACAGTTAGTAGTCCTGCTATTTCACATTTAAGTGCCTTCAGAACTCTTGGGTGAATACCATCTGGTCCTGGTGACTTATTACTGTTTAGTTTATCAATTTGCTCCCAAACCTCCTCTAATGACACCTCAATCTGGGACAGTTCCTCAGATCTGTAACCTAAAAAGAATGGCTCAAGTTTGGGAATCTCCCTCACATCCTCAACAGTGAAGACCAATGCAAAGGATTCATTTAGTTTCTCTGCAATGGCCTTATCGTCCTTGAGTGATCCTTTAGCATCTCGATTGTCCAGTGGCCCCACTGGTTATTTAGCAGGCTTCCTGCTTCTGATATACTTAAAAAATTTTTTTTTTGCTATTACTTTTTGAGTCTTTGGCTAGCTGTATTTCAAATTCTTCTTTTTTGGCCTTCCTAATTATATTTTTACACTTCATTTGCCAGAGTTTATGCTCAGTTCTATTTTCCTCACTACGACTTAACTTCTACTTTTTAAAGGATGCCTTTTTGCCTCTCACTGCTTCTTTTACTTTGTTATTTAGCCACGGTAGCTCTTTTTTGGTTCTCTTGCTATGCTTTTTAATTTGGGGTATACATTTAAGTTGAACCTCTATTATGGTGTCTTTAAAAAGTTTCCATGGAGTTTGTAGGGGTTTTACTTTTGGTGCTGTACCTTTTAATTTCTGTTTAACTAACCTCCTCATTTTTGTGTAGTTCCCCTTTCTGAAATTAAATGCTAGAGTGTTGGGCCGCTGTGGTGTTTTCCCCACCACAGGGTTGTTAAATTTAATTATACTATGGTCACTATTACCAAGCAGTCCAGCTATATTCACCTCTTGGACATGATTCTGTGCTCCACTTAGGACTAAATCAAGAATTGCCGATCCCTCTGGTGGGTTCCTGGACTAGCTGCTCCAAGAAGCAGTCATTTAAAACTTCCTCTCTGCATCCTGTCCTGAGGTGATATGTATCCAGTCAATACGGGGATAGTTGAAATCCCACATATAGACAGGCAGTGTCAGCTCCATTTTAAATCATGCCGTGGAGGTTACAGGAGGCAAAGAGCAATGGAAGTTATAACTAGTCTACCTCAAAATTAATTTCATTGTGAATTATTTTAATTATATGTTTTAGGAATCTGTTAAATACTCAAAACTTGACAGCTGTGTAACTGCTGACATTGTCTCTGAGTAGCAACACTTTATCCTCATTATGCAAGCAAATGGAGTAAGAATTAAAGCCCTGAATGAGCAAAGCACTTAAGCATGTGCTCAAGCCCATCCTTATTCAGCAACGCACTTGAGTATTTGGGGGGTTGCTCAGTGGTTTGAGCATTGGCCTGCTAAACCCAGGGTTGTGAGTTCGATCCTTGAGGGGGCCATTTCGGGATCTGGGGCAAAAACTGGGGATTGGTCCTGCTTTGAGCAGGGGGTTGTGGACTAGATGACTTCCTGAGATCCCTTCCAACCCTGGGATTCTATTCTATTTTTCCAATTTGACTGTTGTATATAAAAAGGGAAATAAAGACGTAGCAGGGTGCTGCAGGGCCCTTTTTGCTCCTCCCCCTGCTGTGCTGACAAAGTCACTGGGAGACCCTGGGGTTCAGTAACCACTGGTGCCGTTTATTGACAGGTTGTGCTTCCACCACCTTTTTACCATCTACAGCTTGAGTTCTCGTGTCTGCACCCAGCAGGGAAGAGCCATCTTTCTGCATTCACTACCTTCCCCAGCTTCCATTCTCCCAGCTTTTGATGCAGCACCAGGCTAATTGGGCAGGCAGCTGTCTCCCTTTCACCAATTAGGTGCAGGTTTTCTCTAGCCAGCTCCAATTTACTTCCTTTAATGGGAGCTGGCATGTCAGAGGGCTGAGTCAGCAGTTTTCACCCAGCACCCTGGCACAAAAGACAACCTGGGGAATTACAGACCAGTGAGCTTAACTTTGAGCAAATAATTAAGCAATCAATTTGCAAACACCTAGAGGATAATAAGGTGATAAGTAACAGTCACCATGGATTTGTCAAGAACAAATCATGTTAAACCAACCTAATGGCTTTCTTTGACAGCGTACCAAGCCTTGTGGATAGAGGAGAAGCAATAGACGTGGTATATCTTGACTTTAGTAAGGCTTCTGACTGTGTCTCGCATGACCTTCTCATAAACAAACTAGGGAAATACAATCTAGATGGAGCTACTATAAGGTGAGTCCATAACTGGTTGGGTAATCATTTTCAGAGAGTAATAATTAGCGGTTTACAGTCAAGCTGGAAGGGCATAATGAGTGGGAACCCACAGGGATCAGTTCTGGGTCCAATTCTGTTCAGTATCTTCATCAATGATTTAGATAATGGCATAGAGAGTACACTTATACCATTTGTGGACAATACTAAGCTGGGAGGGGTTCATTGTGCTTTGGAGGATGGGATTAAAATTCAAAATGATCCGGACAAACTGGAGAAATGGTCTGAAGTAAACAGGATGAAATTCAATGAGGACAAATACAAAGTACTCCATTTAGGAAGGAACAATCAGTTGTACACATACAAAATGGGAAATGACTGCCTAGGAAAGAGTACTGCGGAAAGGGATCTGGGGGTCAGAGTGGATCACAAGCTAAATATGAATCAACAGTGTAACACTGTTGCAAAATATATATCAATCATCATTCTGGGATGATTATTAGCAGGAGTGTTGAAAGCAAGACACGAGAAGTAATTCTTCTGCTCTGCTCCGTGCTGATTAGGCCTCAACTGGAGTATTGTGTCCAGTTCTGGGTGCCACATTTCAGGAAAGATGTGGACAAATTGGAGGAGGTCCACAGAAAAGCAACAAAAATGATTAAAGGTCTAGAAAACATGACCTATAAGGGAAAATTGAAAAAACTGAGTTTGTTTAGTCTGGAGAAGAGAAGACTGAGAGGGGACTTGATAACAGTTTTCAAGTACATAAAAGGTTGTTACAAGGAGGAGGGAAAAAAAATGTTCTCCTTAACCTATGAGGATTGGACAAGAAGCAAAGGGCTTAAATTGCAGCAAGGGAGGTTTAGGTTGGACATTAGGAAAACCTTCCTGTCAGGGTAGTTAAGCACTGGAATAAATTGCTCAGGGAAGTTGTGGAATCTCCACCATTGGAGATCTTTAAGAGCAGGTTAAACAAACACCTGTCAAGGATGGTCTAGAGATAATACTTAGTCCTGCCATGAGTGCAGGGAACTGTAGTAGATGACCTCTTGAGGTCCCTTCCAGTCCTACATTTATATGATTGTATGTGATGAACTTTAAGCTTAAATAGGGCCCAAATGTGGTTTTTATGGCTGAGACTGAGTTTTTAGTCCCAGAGACTTTTATAACGATATTATGTTCGCCAAAATGTCATGTACAACATTGATTTTAAAAAGTGTAATTACTGTGGAATAAACAGAGTAAACTAGCGGTAGCAGGCTTAAGAGTTTCTCTGACTGTCTTTGTACAACTATCACAGTTTTGTGGTTTGTAGTTTGTAATATATAAGCCAAATGGTGACATGCCATATTTGACAGTATTATCTTATTGTTCTTTGTATACAAATTAAGATCCTGATTCTGCAAATCCATAAGTACTACTCCCAGTGAGTAAATTTAAACAAGCACATGCATTTTTGTAGGATCAGGGCTTAAGGTGATGGCTGCCTGGAAAACCTCTAGTATAAAATACATACTAAAAAAGATAATACACTAAATACACACATACACACTATATATATATATATATACACACACACATATAAACTTGCCTGGGAACCATCATCTTTGGCTCTTTTAATAATGTTCTGACGTCCATCCACCCAATAAATCAGTTTATCTAAGGGATCATAATCAATGGCCTTGACATTTCTTAGACCATGCACCGGAAGGATGATATCTGGACTTTGCTGGTCATCTGGTATCATCCGACTGATTGCAGACTTCTGGCTAAACAGCAAGAAGCTCGTGGGTGCTGAAACAAGTCCAACAATATGCATAAGAAAAGAAAATGCAACGTAACCCCCAAGTACACTGGTCGCAATCATTAACCATATAAAAAAATATTTAAAGGAAAAATTCTACAGGACTGAAGAGAAAAATCTAGAAGTGTGAAAAACAATTACACAGAAAGGAAAACTACTCACAAGTTGAAAAGGAGGACTTTTGGCACCTTAGAGATTAACAAATTTATTTAAGCATAAGCTTTCATGAGCTACAGCTCACTTCATCGGATGAATATCACAAGTTGATATTCTTGCTATTAAATCTTAAGTCCCATTTTTGCTCAAAATTTCATCATTTTGGAGGATGAGCCCAACACTATCTTATTGAGATATTATTTCCCTTCGCTATCATGGAATACTCAAAATTACACACCGGGCAACATGTGAATGGCATGATAATGCAGTCAGGATAATAACAGTGAAGTTAGGAATCACACTAGAGCAGGGGTCTCCAAACTTTATGAGAGGCGGGCCATATTAGATTTTTGAAGGGGCTTCACGGGCTGAAGCGACTGTGAAAGAAATTAAATATATACAAACGCAAAATATATGCAAAATCGTTAAAAAAACAACACTACTCTACCGTGTCAGTGTTGCATTAAATTCTAAATCAGGTATAAAAGTTAATCGATGCAGGTACTGTAAGTTGGCTCCCCTTTTTGGGTCTGCTCTGCCCCGTGCCTGCTCCCTTCTTCCTGTGCCTGCTAGGCGTGCCTGCTCCACTGAAGAAAATGACAAAGGATTGAAAGTTTGGCTGTACCTTGGTAAGAGAAGCTCCAGGTTCCCATTGTTGGTTGGGACTGTTTGGTTCTATTAGGGCTGTAGTTAAAATTTAACCATTATGAAATTGTTAATTTCCATCTTCTTTACTCCATTTATTGGAGATGTAATGAAGCATCTGGCTTGTATTTTTACTCTAAGTCAGGGGTCCCTGCCTGCTTGGCTGCAGCAATGACTCTCCCCTAAATTGGCTCCCCTTCTGGGGGGACACTGGCTCCCAGAGGCACTCACCCCTCCCCACAGCTCAGCTGTGCGGACGACCCTTGTGAGCTGCTGCCAGCTGCCCCTCCCCCTGCCTGCTCGGCATGTCTACTCAGCTGTTCGCTTCTCCCCTGTTGGAGGGCTGGACAAATGGAAGCCCTGGGCTGGATCCCACTCACAGGCCCTAGTTTGGAGACCCCTGCCCTAGAGTCTTAAATGCAGGTACTTCACCACATCATCCCTGGCTTGTTAAAGGTGCCAAGACACTCCCTTATTGCTTCTTTATGATTCTGTACTTTTGGTGGGGCGGGGGGAGTTGACAGCTCATTTGTTTTTTCCCCAAGCATATTTTCTTTTCCTGCTTGGTTTTTCATTAGAAACCTCGGACTTGAATGAAAGAGCTACATGGACCACTGGATACCTAGCAGGGTCATGACATCACACACACAAAGGAAGTGAAACCTGATTAATTGGGACGGGATGGGATTATTACCCAGAGGATTTAAAACCCTAATGTTTTTGCTAACACTTGTTTAACTAAAACACTTGGGAGAAAAGATGCGTTTATTTAGACTGTCACTCACACCCACCCGTCCATTCCATTAAAGGCTGGGAAAGCTTCTAGTACACATCTGAGTCACTCCAGAAACACATCCAGCAAAACAAGAAAGACTTCACAGTGCTGCTATTTCTAAGGCTTTAAAAAACCAACCAACCTTTCAGCTCTTCATTATGCACCATAGAAAGGGCACAAACCGTTTTTTCCCTGTTTGCAGGTCATCTTTAAAACCAATACCCTTGAGATGTATGTATATGAATCCTTCCCTTTCTATAGTAAAAGGCACCACAAGCAGTAATGAGCTGTAAATGCTTAAGAATATCATAAGACATAAAAGGACATACAACTGCAGTTCCTGCTGTTGGGATCCAAGGAATAGTGAGAGGCACAACCACATCTATACCCATTTGGTATGGCAAGGCACAATTGTCCACACTGCCCATTGTTTTGCATGCAGTCATTCAAGCCATCCTGGCGCGAAGAGTGAAAGACCAGGATGTCCATCACAAAATCCAGATGTCCTTGAATTAGTGTCCGGTTCTTCCCATTGGTCTTGTCTGCTCTTTCTATACTGTGTAGGTTCCAGTCTGTCCAGTAGATGTAATCACTGTACTGTGTTAGTCCAAATGGATGAGGTAGATCATCTGCTATTATTTCCCTTTCTTGACCTGAAAAAGTAACTTCATACTGTTAGCACTAATCATAAGCAGTAACCGAAACTCAGTTGCAAAAAATGTGACAAAAGGGTTATTTAATCCTGTGTGAATAAAATGTAATTTTTTAACTCCTTTTATTTTTGAAATTTGCTAAGGGTCAGTATCATGGAATTTGGGGTTCATAATTACACAATATCTTCCTCTGAAGAGGTAGCCACTAAGATCCAAATTCTGATACCCTTACTCCTATTAAGTAATATTTTACTTCAGAGGTAGTACCATTGGAACTATTGTCATTTTAAGAAATATTACTTCGTGTCAGAGCTTTAACACCCCAAACTGGATCGTGAGAAAGGGCTTTTAGAACACCCTAATCCCAGATAAATACTTGATCTGGATAAAAAATAAAAACTTAAAACACATATGAAACAAGTACCGTGAGCAACGTGCTCCAAAGTGCCGTACAGATAATCTGTGGGATTCAGGGATAAAGCTGATCCAGAGGAATTCTGAAGTTGGATTTAAGTTGTAAAAAACCCACAATTGCAATTTAAGAAGATGCAGATATTCAAAATGATTTCCTGCATTAATCTGGAAGGAATCCTAACACTCCCACAAATGACACTGCTTAATTACTAAAGTTCATAATCGAAGGTTTTATCAGCTTCTGGAGCGCCAGGTACTGGCCAAGGTAGACTAGATTAACCATTATGGAACACCCCATAGTACTGTAATCAATTAAGCGAAGACAGTTTACACCAGCTGAGGATGTACTGCTAAATGTCTCCATGGTTTAAAAGCATCTTTTTGATTAGTGTGTGGGGAGTTTAAACCACCTCACCCACACATACACTCCTAAGATCTTTTGAATGCCCTGCTTTTTTTCATGAGTTGGCCTAGGCTCGCGGAGGAAAGAAAAGCTTAAAAATGGGAGTAAAAAGCCATCTTACTATAAAAAAGGTTTTTTAAAATTTATTTCCCCTAGGCAGAGAGTTACTGATGAACAAACTTCATTTGATCTAGTGGAGTTGAAATTTATATTGTTTTTCACTAGTTCCAGGTTAAGTAAACAAAAGCCCAAGAAGGGGGTGTTTTTACATACTGTGTAGTGTCTGAGAGCAGGCTGAGGACACCCCCTGCTCACAAATTTAAGACTGCTTTAACCACCGCTGCTGTGTGCTGGGGAGACATACTTCATCCCACACCGTCCACCCAGATTCTTTTCTGGAATCCTCAGTGTGCATCACTGGATACTGCACGCAATGTTTTATCACTTTACTTTCATCCAGTTACACTTCCCCTATCCAATGAGTTTGCTAAAATTCTACCTAGAGTTCTTGCTAACCTCCTTACATGTCATTAACTATGTGTCATTGTCAGCTTCAGCAGTTCACTCTCTACTTCCTCCTCCAAAGTGATCAATGTATTAACTGGCCCTAGTCCCAGTGTTAGCACCAGTTTAATTTACTAGAGCTGATTTAATCTCATTCCAGTCTGAGAAGCAGCCATTGAGTATTGAATTTCCCCTCAGTACCACAAAAAGTTTTTAATCCATTCCAAAAATCTGCCTCTTGCCCTCTGGCAATTTAGTTTTCTTATCAATCTGATGAGGGATCCTATCGAAAGCTTTTGATAAAAAAATTTACTTTGGCTGAAGAAATAACCCTAATAAAAATTTCAAGCAGTGACATACATTTAGTAGGGCATTTCTCATATACTTTTCACAGCGATGAACGTAAGACTTGCAATCACTGAAAGCCAGTGAAAAAGATGTGGATTATGAAAGTCTTTCAGAATCATACAGCTATTTTATGATGCTCCAGAGGTTTTCTTCTCTCCCTCCTTCTCTCTGCGCCCCCAGTAGCTCATTTACTTACATCCTCTATAACAGCAGCTCAAGCACTCACTGCCAGCTGACAATGACAATGCTATATCACGGCCAGGGTACAGCTCATCATGTACGTAAACCAGGGTTGATACTGATCCTAATGATCTAGAAGTGGTTTCTAGTTTTTCTTTTCCATGTGTTTTCACCTGTGTCCATACAGGATTATTGAAGTAAATGCAGCTATGTTAAATTCAACATGTTTAGCTCAAGCAGGGGTGCTGGAACAATTTTTATAGTGGGGGTGCTGTGAGCCATTGAACCACACTGTAAGCCCTGTACATGACGGAAACCCCTTCAAGTCAGGGGGTGTTGCAGTATCCCCCACAGCTCTATCTTCAGCACCCATGAGCTCAGGAGTGGATATTTGGGGTTCTGCAGCTCAGTACATTGTGAAAAAAAAGAGGCAGTAGAAAGTCACAAAGTACTGCTGCTAGTTACATGGTTTCCTAAAACACATTTCTTCAAGATGTGCCAGGCGCTCGTGTCCTTGTTGTCCAAGCCCATGACATGTCTTACAACTTTTATTACTTAAATAAGCAGTGCTTGAGCGTGATCTAAGCACAGAAAAAGCATCTAAAACTTTCTTGAAGAAAAATAGATTTCTCATGTCCCCAAAACGCCAAACTACCAAAATAAAGCTTTACAAGTTTCATTCCAAAGTGTAGCTTTTCATGGAAAATTAAACAAGACCTGAAAATAAGAGCTTAATATGGAATTTCCTGGTTCATCAACAATAACGTCACAGCAGTGACTCTAAAGTTGTTAACATAAATGCCGTGATAGGTTTACCTTTTGCCACATACTTTTAATACAGAAATTCTAGAGGTATTAATTTATATTTAACCAAGATAGCATGGTCTATGTAAACGAACATGGGACAGGGAACTCAAACTCCTGGATTTTAATTCGGACTGCCATCAATGTGTTGTGTAGCATTGGGCAGTTCATTTAACCTCTCCAAGTCTCAGTGTCCTTATCTAAAACATGGAGATAATTCTGTCTACCTCATTTGGCTTTCTGAGTAATTGTTAACCTTTATAAGGCACTTTAGATGTAAAGATCTACACAAAGTGCTAAATACAGTATTAGCAGTTCCCTCCTTTCATCAGTTAGCCAGCTTGTCAATGTTAATGTAAAGATTTAATAAGCCTTAACTGCAGAAAAGCTTTTGACGTTCTAATAAATTCTCATAGGAAAACACATGTAAATGTTGGGAGGTTAATTCTATAGAATGTTTAGCTAACCGTACAGCATCATTACAACAACCAAGAATGCAGGTCGTAAAGGTGTATTTTAGTTTGAATTCTGAACTAGCAGTGCCAGTCTGTAGCTGGAATTTGCCTTGGATGGGGACAAGGTTGTGGAATTATGCAACAGAATTAGGTGTGCAGACTCTCAGATTAGGGGCCAATTAAACTGGACCAAAGGCAAAAAGATTCAGTTGCCCTAATCTGGAGAAATAAAGAGATTGAGACTCTGTCTCTTTGCTCTGGTAGAAGACATGGGTAATTTAATACCCGCAACAGAAGAAAGAGATTAAAATCATCTCTCTGGTATAGGATTTTAGTCAGAAAAATAGAAAGTTTGTTCTTTTACTTTCCCTGAATTTATAATTTTTAAAGTGCAGTTTCTTTGTTACCCTATGGGAAATGTTTTAGAAAGACTGGTTCATTTTTTATTAATGTATTATTACTTTAAAGGTTTACCTCACAATTTTGTTAATCTTGCAAATAAAGTTTATGCATGTTTAATTTCATCATCATGTGCATTTTACTTTACTACTCTCCAAAATATTAATTAGCACACACTAGAATGGTGGTAAGAAATTTAAGTCTAATTCAACCACTTCTAAAATGCATTAAATAGCTTGGAGAAAAAAAATCCATGAGTTAACCCTTAGCTGTAAGCCTGTCATGCAAGAAGAATAAAGGTTAGTTTGGAGGCAACAAACTCCAGTTTTTAATTAAACCTTCTAAAAGAACAAACTACCAAATTCCCTTACAGGGTGCTCACAGTTCTGTACAAAACACCATGATGTGTGTTTCTTTGAATAGAACAGCAGATTACCTAGCATGTTTGATGACTCAATCATACTTGTGTCTAGGTCAGTCCAATATAGTCTTTGGTCTGCATAGTCAATAGTTAAATCATTGGCACGTCCCACTTTATCAACCAAAGTGATGCTGTTTGTCCCATCCATATATGCCCGAACGATCCTTGGTTTACCTCCCCACTCTGTCCAGTACATATACCTGCAATCAAAAACAGAAGAAAAACAGGCACCAGTTTATGATATGGATTCAAATCCAGCTTCGGTACCCAGGGCCCCCGAAACTTTAGCTGCTATGCTAACTGGTATGCTATCAATCAATAAAATTAAATACATAAATATTTATTTTATTGAGTTCAAGTTAAGCATGTGTGCTTTGATGGATAGGGCCACAGTGCTTAGCACAGGACTGTGCAAGATCAAGCCCAGTACTTCTTAAGTCTGCTACTATTCCTACCACTGCATGCCTCCTTATGACTAATTGCTTAATTCTTTCAGATGAGAGAGAAAACGAGGTCCCTGACCACCTGTGGTGCTGAAAGGCACTGTGGAATTTTCAGATCAGTAAGGGTATTAAGCTTGGTGTCCTAATCAGATTCAGGTGTTGCAACTTAACTAGATTCCTCAGCAGTTACAACTGAATAGAAGTAAATGCCACTTTACTTCTGGCCTTTGGTATGAATGTCTTTGACATCTGAATTCCACCCCATAAGTACTCAGATTTCAGTGGTCGATGAAGTGAACTCAACATGTTTTAAAACAGGGATGTGTTACACAATACATCCCCTGATTTTTCTAATTTACAGTTGACTCTCACTTATTGCAAATTAGAATATCCCATGTAACTGTATGCAGCCAATTAGTTAAATTTTGCTTTTTGAAACAATAAAGACAGAAAAAGTTAATTTACAGGGATTTTAAATTTTGCTTTATAGCCCCATCCATTTCCCAGAGGTACTATGGTAATTATAGCCATTAATGGCTATAAAGTTCTTTGAGATTCCCTGATGAAATGGTGCTAGAGAAATACAAAGTATGCTGTAAAAGTATGTGTTATTAATTATTGTTACACTCAAACAATAAATAATGCTCCTTACCCTTTAGTAGGATCAAGGGCCAAAGACCTGGGGTTATCCAAATCCTTCCACACAAGAACCTGTCTGTACTGTCCATCCAGGCGCGCTACTTCAATTCGATTGGTTCCAGTATCTGCCCAGTAAAGGTTCTTTCCCATCCAGTCTACTGCCATTCCCTCAGGATAGTCTAACCCAAACTCAATCACATGCTCAACAGAGCTTCCATTCATGAATGCCCGGCTTATGGTCTGGAAAACAACCGTGTGAAAAATATTACTGTACCTTATGGACACACATCAAATTAGGGGATCAAAATTCTCTGAGGGTTATTGTTCAACAAAAATTCAAATGTAAATCCCCAAGCATTAAATGTTGAAAGTATTTGCAATTCATATTTATATAATCTATACTGATAATGGAAACACATTAATTCATAAGATAAAGAAGGCCTGAATTTTCAGAAATGACGAGTGATTTTGGGTGCCCCCTTTGAGATGCATAAAGGGAGGTGATTTTCAGAAAGTGCTGAGCATGCACCCTCTCAGTATCAGGTCCCTTCAAAAGGTCTCAAGATAGGCACCTGGATATTGATCCTCCCACCATGCATACCTGTTCACTTTTAAAATTTTGGCCCTAATTCTTTTCTCTGTTTATTCTTTGCAATGTTTTCAACCTATATAGGAAAGTATCTTCCTTTGGAGAAAGGGGAATTAGCTGATTGGTTTTCTTGTATTAGTCAAAGCTTGTCTCAGCATTAATGAGGAGTGTGAGTTTGCTGGTTCTACCTAAATTTCAGTTACATACACTTAACAGAGCTGGCCATGCAGCAAGGAATATGTACATAGCACACAAGAAACCAGTGAGAACAATGTGCATGTAAAACGTGCATGTAAAACAGCCACCACACAGTATCTAGTGATATCGTCTGGAGCCAGAATACAATTTTTGCTCTCCATCTTGGGACATAATCCATTCTGAGTAGCTACTTTACACAGCTGACATCTACTTCACTATCCAATTTCATGACAACTTGAAAAAACTAATGAATTAACAAACTGGGAGATAGGAGAACTCAAGGGAATGATTTTCATTTCAAGGTGAGAGAGTAGATGTGCATGCTAGTGAGAGGATGAAGGAAAGATGTTGCCTTCTAGTGATTGACCTATAAATAGGATAGCAGTAGAATGTTCTACTAACAGCTAAGGGACCTCTAGTTCCATTTCCCAAGGTTCATTGTGATTTATTTAGTAATTGTGTGTGTGGTCTGGAGCACATGAATTTATTACACTGGCACAGTTCCTCGTGGAAAGATATCCACTTCACAAAACCCACTACCAGCATTGAACAGACACCTGAGTTAGTCTCAGTAGGGAGGCTGTGGAAACTGAACTAGCCCCATGATCCCTGCCCTGTTACGGCTGAAGCACTCTGGCAGAAGAGCTTCCATAGTTTGTGGTGTACCTGTTAAGAATCTAAACAGGGGAGTTCATTTTCCAGTGATATCAATCTGACATTTTCCACCACTGCTAAATTCATGTAAAAGAAAATTAAACAACAGTGATGGATGATACAACACTCTCCTTTGCCTACACCGGGATATAAACGAGAAATGTCACATATCAAATTTCAAACTGCTGCCAAAACACACTGATGACATATATTTTAGAATGAAAACTTTGCAAACTCCCTCACTGAAACGCAGCAAGTGGGAGCCACAGCTAAGGATAAGAGACCCAAGGTTTACTTGCCAAATTTTAATACTTTTACTAGATTGGATTCCAAATCAAAATGGGAGGGGGGAAAGGGGGGATAGGAGGTTAGCAAGTTTAGTAGAGTGCCAACCTAGGCATTCAAATTACCATGATATGTGGCATGCAGAAAGCATGTCTGAAACAGATTAATTTATGGATTCAATGCATGTGGCACCCAAGATTTAGACATCCAATATAATATGTGCTATATTATATAACAAACAGATCTTTGTCAGATTAAAGGCACTATACTGTGGCTTCATATTCAGGGAATTCAAATGTTAATAATACCTTTAAGCTAATATCAGTCCAATAGATTCTATTATCAGACACATCAAAATCCAGAGCAGATGCCTCTTTGACACCAGTAAGAGGAATAGCTACATCATTATTGTTGGTTTCAAGGGAAATCCTATGAATTGCTGCTCTGCTGGTGAAAACAAGAAAGGCTTCAGGAATGATGCAGGTCTTCATGTCGCTCAGCAACTCCAGTCCTATGGGACAAGCACATCTGGTCTCCAGAGGTGTGAAGAAACACAGATGGCTACAGCCTCCACTATTCTCAGCACAAGGATTGGTTCCTGAAAAGGAGACATTGGTCCATTAAAGATAAAACTGTCTGGGATGGAATGACAGGCAATGCATTTACAGACTTATGAGATAACGTATTGCTGTGAATGTCAACAGGGGGTCCAAAAATCAACTCAGATCTTTTCCTCTCAACCCAAGGATTTAAAGGCTAGTATTAGTCTTCTTATAATATTGATAACTTCTCCAAATATTTTCTTCTGTTTTTCTCCACAGATTTCATTCCTGTACTAAAAAACAGACAGTTGTGTTTGTTTTGTCTGTTTATTTCTGGCCAGGCAACGGATCTTCATCTCAGTTGAATTTTTAAATGTGCTTGAGTTCAATGACATGCACTGGTGAGAACAGAGCTCAGTTAACTGCAGCTCCTTTTCTCAGCTGTTAAATCCAATCAACTGCTGAGATTCATCATTAAGCATAATTCCAGTAAGATCATCAAGTAAGTGATGGTCAAGGTCAGGTAAGTTGGTCAAGTAAACCAGAGTGCCTATGAACAAATGCTGATGGGCCGGCAGGAGGTGGGGTGGGGACAGAGATGGGAGTGGAGAACAAAATGAATGCCCCTCTTCACCAGTTGCAGAGATACAGCCATTTTAAAAACGCTGCTACTATGGTTAAGTCTCAAAAGTCAGTCCAGTCCAAGTTTAGTTTTCTTTTATAGGGGACAAAGATTCCAGACCTGACCCTCAGCTGGTGTACATCAGCCTAGCTCCACTGAATTCACTGAAGCTATGTTGATTCACACCAGCAGATGATCTGGCTCTCCATCATGTACAAATATTTTCTGTTATGGTTATTTTGTGTGGCTTCATTGCAGAACTTTGCACCCTTCCAGGTGCAATTTAAAGTGAGTGACCTTGACAAATAAGCTAGTATGATGATTTTTTTAAAGATGTATGTAACCAAAGTAAATATTCAGGGCCAAACTAGAGTGATACTGTAAAATGACCACAAAAATATTTCTATAAATCTATTATCTTTATGCATGCACTCATGGGCTTGGGTAGTTTAGCATGAAATTTAATTTGCAGTATCTGTCTGATACTGGAGTGTTATGGTATTTGCTGCATTAGGGAATTACCCATTTCACAGCATATCATGTTACAAAATGAGAGCGACATTATGATACCCACCTGATTCACAGAAAGTATGGAGATCTGTACATGAGAAGGCACGATACTGCTATATGCTGAGCATCTCCTGAAAGGTGCTCAGTACCCTTGACCACTACAGTAGTATCTGAAGGCCTCCTCACTCAGCTTAGAGTTCCACTGTGCCAGACAGCGTATACATGTGTGGAGTGAATGAGTTGCTGCCACTAAGAGCTAATGAAGTCAGTAAGAGTTCAGGCTGCTTGGCAACTCACAGGACATGCTCAGCACCTTGCAGGTTTCAAAGCCACCACTCTAGGGCCTGAAACCAGTTCCAGTGCTCCTATTCCTACACTGAAGCTCTTCTAAGATGAACTGAGAGTGGGATCAGGGTAGAGATCCCAGCTGCTGTTAAATGTGGCATTGTTCAATTTCTTTTTTAGTGCCATGCCTGGGTCTAGATTTAAGTGCCTCTCTGAGTTCAGGTGGCCTTGTTCTGACTGCAAGCCACAGAACAAGTTCCTTAGTTATTCTCCAGCTGAACCCAGTACAGAATATTGTCCTATCTTGGGGGACTCAGTCTGAAATTCATCAGATGTTTGTGCTGGAAAAACAGGGTGACTTTGGGAAAAAAAAAGTATGTTCCCCAAAGGAAACAGGGTTTTAAATTTAGTGTGCTCCCAAAAGATCTCACAGTGATCTCACAAGCCCACAACTTTTTCTCTGCCTCCCCAAGCAAGAGAATCCCACAGCACCACTGGTGACCTGGCTGGGCCTTTCCTCTGCCCTTTCTCAGCAATTGGCAGGTGGCTCATCCTCTCTTCTGGGGCTCAGAGGTCACAAGGACTAGTGTGTACATCCTGCTTTCCCAGTTCTCAGGCCGTATGAGATAAACTGCCTACTTGCAAGATTCCCACCTCTTATTCTGCCTCACAGGTCTGCTGCACAGAGCAGCTTTGTGCCTTTCTAGTAGTATGTACAGATTACAGTGGATAAAGGCAGTTAACAGTGTGACAGACACTTGTACACAGTCTGTCACAGACACGGATGGGAAGCAAGAGGGGACCCAGTGGAAGAGATCCTACTGTGACCAGAGGGGACAGTAAGGGACATGTACAGGGGATGCCAAGCTGTATAGGGGTGCAGGTGTAAGAATTGGGGAAGACAGGAGCTTAGTGAGGGAAAACTGGTAGGGGCTTAGTGGTAGTACTTGATTTGGCTCTCCTCACCAGCTCCCCGCCCCCACTAGCAAGAGTATATGAGCGAGCAGACAATTCCTCCTCCAACAGGTATGGAAATTAAATCCCTGCCACAGACCACAACACGCGACAGAAGCTCTGCAAAGGATTTATGTTTACTGTCACTACGAGGTTAGGAAGACACAGCAGCAGGAATTACAGCATTTTGTGGAATTCTGCATACAAGCCACGGAAATCACGCACATCTTGTCATGTCACTCCTAGCTTCTGGCAGGATATGCCCTCGGTTGACCATTACAGAGAAAAAAGCATGGAAAAGATGTTTAACAGATGTCCGTCACTTCACTGAACTGCTGTAATAGGCTACAAAACTTTGCCTCCTCACTGACACAGGGGATGAATAGTTGCCTATTGTTTAAGAATAGCAGAGCAAGAAAACTGCTTCCATTTTGCTTATTGCATTAATCTGCAATTTCAGAAGGAATTACTGGGTGTTTTTTCATACATGGTAGTTTTTTGATGGCAATTGTCACGAAAGCAGACTGTTCTCGTGATACTTTCACTGCGCTAGCTTAGCAAAAAATGGTAGTTTCCCTTTAAACAGCATTAGAACATGATTATTCCTGTCAAAAGGGGTGAAGGTTATTGTTTAACAAAAGCAAAACCCTCCGGAAAGTATCTCAATTCCATTTCACGTTGCTTATGCTTACCAAACACTTTGGTCACACTTGCTGCTTTGAGGCCCATTAGGTCTGGCAACTGATCTATGATGATATCCCTGCTTGCTCTTATTTTGTGAACTCTTTCAATGCTTCGTCTCTGCCAGTCTGTCCAGTAGATGTAGTCCCCCAGCAAAGTAAACCCAAATATATGAGGAAGTTTATCTTCTAGTAGAGTTTTTCTCATTGTTCCATCAACATTTATTACCTGTGGGGCAGATAAGAGGAGAGGAAAAACCATTACTTCTAACAGAGTAGTTGTAGTTGAAACAAATCTGATCATACTTTGACTTGAAGGTGTTTTTGCCACTCCAGCAAGCCTATCTAGAGACCACCTCTCTCTGGAAACAAAAAACTCATGCTCTGTATGAATGTATTTAGGAAATGGTGTAACACAAATGAAGTGCTAGCATCTCTAGACAAAGAAGGAACAACACTTCTACCGCATAACATTTAAGGTGAGGAGGCAGCCATGCAGTCTACATCTGCTATGTTACCTATACACAGAGCTTGTCAGAAAATGGATTTCCATTCTGCAAACACTTTTGTGATTTCAAAAAAATGAACAAAAATTCATCCCAAATTGGGAAGAAAAGCCAAAATTCCATTATTTTTCTCAACTCAAATTCTGAAAAAAATTCATTTTGGGTCAATTGGAACATTTTATTTAGATAAATTTGAATTGTTTCATTTATTTATATATAAAGTAAATTTAAAAAACAAAAGTAATTTCAAACTGAAAATTGAAACTTTCCATTCTGAAAGTATCCAAATGGGATGTTTCAACATTTTTGAATTTTTCCCCCATTTTTTTCTAAACAAAATCTCACAGAAATGTATACAACTTGGTGAAAAATTCCAGTCTCACTGAAAAGGCATTATTGGTCAGAAAATCATTGTGACAAACATTTTTTGACAAATCCCAATTTAAAAATAAAAAGTAAATGGATTTAGTTCAAAGAGCAAATTTCAGATTGACAAGCCTGGAAGTAGTCATTTTCCATTTACCCTCTGAACTGACACAGTATAAGCAATGTAAATCCCATGAATGTCACTCCTGGTCTGAAGTAGCCACCCCCAGTGTAATTCATTCTTTATATCCATTCAGTGTGTATTCCATTATTTCATAGCTATGGAATCTTGCTTCAAAATGTAAGCTTTCACCGTGAAAATAATTGTTTCTAGCTCTTATGGTTGTGAAGATAATCTTCGAGATGTGAAATGAGTGTGAACCGATGAAGAATTGTCTTCCTAAAATGACAGGTTGAAATCAGAGGTGTGAGATGCCCTAGGCACCCAACAATGAACATTTAAGTGTCAACACTTAACTATTTCACTGCTGAGTGTTTTAGCGCAAACCGCCAGTTATGATTAACGTGTTTGTCCGTATTTGCCAGATGGTTGTTGTAAAGGGTTGTTGGGGAAATTAGGAGTTCTTGCACGCACATACATACACACACACTCCCAACAGCCCCAACCTAAAGCCACATCCACCTGCTCCACAAAATGGAAAAACAGAGGAAAATTTCAACCATCTCCTGTGTGATCAAACTGCCTCCTATACCTTCCCAGGAATCAAAAGCCCTAGCTATCCCTTTGTATGCAATTGTCAAAGCCTCCAGTTTCCACCTCCTCCCCAATGATTATTATAATGTAGCTATACATTTTGTAAAATAATTCTGTCTTACCTTGAAAATTTAGTGTGTGGGTGGCATAAAATAAGCTTGGTGGTTGTAATATGAAACTAACACAGGGAACACTGTCCTGGCTTCTATATATTTTCCAGTGTCATTCAATAAAAAGCCTCCATCATTAAATTTAAGTTGTTGCAAAATATCTAGTCTGCCAGAGAAACCACAGAAAACCTTGCCACAGAACTCAGGCCCAGCTTGCTGCAGAGTACAGAAGACCCTATATATGTGGCCATTCTACTGCCAATAGATGGTGGTAATGAGCACCTGTGAAACTGTGATCAAGAAGGGACAGACTCATTATCCATACCCTGGGCCATTCAGTTTCTTTTATTTTCAGTATTTCTGAGCTCTACCTAGGTAACTACATGGTCCGTAACACGGTAGCATTTGAGCACCACACAATCATTAGATTTTATTCTCAAGAACACCCCTGTGTGGGAGGAAACTATCCCCATTTTACAGGTGGGGAGGTGAGACATGGCGTAGATTAAGTGATTTGCCCTAGGTTACACAGGAAGGCTGTGGTTGAGCTAGAAGTTTAACTCAGGTCTGCTGAGTCCCAGTCTGGTGCCTTATCCACTTGACTATCCTTCCTATACCAGATGGTCCTTTATCTTCTTAAAGTTATTCTATACAGAAGCTCCTTTTTACTATTATTTGGAGATTCTTTCAGCACTAGGATACTAAAATTGTAAAGCATGTGGAGGTAACCATTCTTTGTTTAATGATGCTTCCATTTTCTTGTGACTCAAAGAAAGATTGCCAAGGTAGATTCAAAACGATTCACTATAATCATTTGGCATCCATAACATGCTAACACCCATTGTTGTTCCATTAAATGCCTGATTATATATTGGAGAGCCACAAGGCACCCATAAATTCTATAAGAAGTTTCAATGTAGACAGCCTGAAAACAATTAGATGACTAGCTTGAATGCTGCGTGAATACAGCGTAGACACACGCAGACAAGCTTGTGACAGGTTGACTCACAACTGTCAGGCTCCCATTAAGTTAGAACCTTGAAATTTAGTGTACTCATTCTTGATGGGATTCTGAATATAGGGGGGAAAGCTCTCAGATTTAAAACTTGACATTTCTGTCACAGCTCTGCAAAAGACATCCACAAATTTACAAATGTTATATGCATTTCTTTCATGGCGAAGATATGTTGGGCATGAGGCTTCCAGTTTGGAGATATGAAGGTGTCCTCTGGTCACCAGTTCCAGTTAATGGATTGTAACCAAGAACATTCTTAAAGGCTAGGAAATGCATGGTCTCATCCAGCCAAAGGGTAGAGAGCTGACAACTACTGTCCATATATCTGTACCATATATAGAAATCCTGCTATAATGCATTGACTCCACCTTGCAGATTATGGTAGGATTTAAGCATTTTTTAAGACTGTATGTGAATTTTAAGGCTACCTAGCAGCTAACATTAACTTAAATACAGTGCAGTGTGTATTTACTGCTTACTGTATTAAATAGTAAGGCAAAGCAATAGACTCCTAAAATCTGTCACACAACCCTAAATGTGTAGCACCAACAGGAAATCACAGTGTTCTGCTGAAAAATTAATAGCATAAGCTCTACATAAGGGAGCCAATTATTGCCCATCTCGTCTTTCTGTTTTCTTGAAACAGGTAAGAATTTAAACACTTTTTGAAATTACATTTTTAAAAGCAGAAAGGGAAAAGTGTAGAAAAAACAGGAAGCGCAGACAAGTGGTGCACAGGTATCGTTTTGAAGCATGGAGCTAATCCACTTGTGAGACACCCTGGAGCTATGCAAGAGAGGTAAATCAATGGACTCCTTTCAGATGAAAGTCTCCTGCTTGAGACAGCTAAAAATAACTACAATTTCTTAAACCAGGAAGTTTTGTATTAACCATAACTTCCAAGCTACATGAGGTAGCAGAGATTTAAGATTAATGTCTTTATTTGGTTAAGCTAAATACTGAACATTTCTTTAAAAAAAAAACCAAAAAACAACACACACCAACGTTGATGTCTGCAGTTTAAAGCCAAATGGTTCTGCAATTATCTCCATTACATCATGTTCAGGCAAACCTCAAATACTCATTTATTTAAATGAGCATCCATCCCACAGGCAATACTCTGGGCCAAATGCCTTGGGTTCAAAAGTTCACTGTGCATACTCAGGTGCTGAAGCCAAGCTGGATGCCATATTAAGTAAACGAGATACAAATTCTTTTTACAAACAGGACAGTACAGTAGAAGGACTTTCAAACTAGCATATCTCAAAACACTTTACAAAGATGAATGGCAAAATATCATTTAAGTACTGAAGTTGGCTAGAACGCACTAGGCTAGGACTGGACACAGCAGGGAGGGAAAATATATGTATTTTTATATTCACATACATGTCTACATAGTCGTAACTTACAAAGCCACCATTAAAATTAGAGAAAGAAAACCTGGTAGGCAATCAAGTTCCTCCCTGCTACAATGTGCAATACATGACACATAATGGAGTGGAGCTTAGAATTGTGATGTTGGTCGGACTGCAACAAGGAATAAGTCTTATACCAGGGCTAGAATGGAAATGGAGAAAGTTCTTTCTTCTCTGCATCATAACTTCTGCAAAATCATCAACAGAAGAAACAATCCAGGCAGACTGCCAAGTGAATCCAAGCAGCCTTCATTTGGAAGCAGAAGATTATTTTGGCTTTGAGGCGTTGTCTACTTGGTGGGCAATATGACTGGTTTCAAACCAGTACAGCCCTAATGGAGACAGCTGATCCATGTCAATAGGTGGGGGGGTGGGGGGTGAACAAGCAGTTTGGCCTCCTCTGCTTGATTTTTGAGCCAGTTGTACTCACTGAGGTTCTAAATTTATTTGGCAGAACTTACTGGTAGTTGGATTCTAGCCCTTCATAGCTGGTAAAGTCCAGCATGGAGATATCAGGTCCTTTGCCGATTAGACCCACGCTCAAGAAATCACATCTCGATCCTGACAGTCTCACCAACTATTTCCCAGCCTCCAACCTTCTTTTCTTGCATGAGATTATTGAGAAGATTGTGAACAGGGCTGAACTGCTGGGGCTAGCTGGCTGAGGCTAAACCCAGGGAAGACTAAGGTTTGCAATGTAGGGGTTTTTCTGGGGCTGCTTCCAGATGCTCAGGTAGTAGCTGTGGTAAATTCCATCCGCTCCTGACAATGAGTGTACAAACTTTTATCTTGATGTATTTCTTGCTACAGTGACCCAGGCCTTTATCACATCAAGAACAGACTACTGCAATGTGCTCTATATGGGGTTACATCCTAAATCTATGTGGAATATGAGGCGCTGATTTCAAGTGTATCAGGATGACATGGGAAGGGAGGTCATCTCAGGAAACCAGCTCCCACATTACTTCAGCTCTTTATAAGATAAAATCAACACCCTAACTTCCCCAAAAACTTATCTATAATACTCATACGGCCCCCATTCCTTTTATATCTGAACATCTTACAGTCTTTGATGTGGTTATCCTCACAATACCCCACCAAGGGAGAGCTGTACTATCACCTCTGAGGCATAGAAAGACTAAGTGACACAAGAAGATTTTGGTGCAGCAGAGAATTGAACCCAGGTCTCTTATATGCCAGAGTAGTGCCCTAAACACTAGACCATTCTTCCGTTATTGGTAGCTAGTGCAGATCTCAGATTATTGATGGTGTCATGTTCTCTGTGTGTATTCCTCTGTTTCATATAGCTACATATATAGTATCTGTGCTGAGGAAGGCCACATCTGTGCTGAGGAATGGCCACAGAAACAAGACTAATTAAATGTTGCAGCTAGTCTCCTAAAATAGGGTTACCATATTTGAACATTCAAAAAGAGGACACTCCACCGGGGAGGGTGAGGGTGGGGATTTGCTTGCACCCCGCCCCTGGCCCCGCCCCAACTCCACCCCTTCCCCAAAGTCCCTGCCCCAATTCCGCCCCTCCCTGCCCCATTGGACCCCTTCCCAAATCCCCACCCTGGCCCCGCCTCCTCCCAAGTGCGCCGCGTTTCCCCTCCTCCCCCCTCCCTCCCAGCCGCACGAAACAGTTGTTTGGCGGCGCAAGCGCTGGCATAGAAAGGGGGGGAAAAGCATTCACTCTCTTTCTTGAATGATCAGCATTCACTCTCTTTCTTGAATGATCAACTCTTCTTTGGGGAAAAATAAAAATGGCAAAATCCCAGACATTTTTAGATATTTAAAAATTCCTCCCGGATGGCGATTTAAGAACCAAAAAGCCGGACACGTGCAGGAAAATATGGACGTATGGTAACCCTACCTAAAATAATATGACTCCCCCTTTGAGTATGTTGATGCCATGTATTATCTCATGAAATCTGCCATCCTCCACCTCTACTAGCCTCTTCGCAGACATACCATCTCCCCTGTGGCAACTAACTGAAACAGTGGGATGTCAAATTAGTTAATCCTCAGAGAGGCCAGATGTCAAGTGGCCAGGAATACATTCATACTAACAGTTGTATAGCTTGTAAAAGCCCTCCATAAAAGGTTTAGATTTACACACTAGTTTGCAGATTGTGAGTGAAGGGGAACTCCTGAGATTTATTCATATTTTTATGGGAAAATTTCCTTAGCCACAAGAAGGTAATAGTTCAGTAACCAGTTCTCTGACAGGTTTAAGTATCTATCACTGATCAAAGAGATATTCACCAGTACAGAAGCATAATCTTAGTCTAGTCCAGATGGTGCAGGTGGCTCTCCTGGTAGCAAAGCTAATAATCAGATATAAGAAACAAGCATCAAATCACAGGTCTGTATCAGCAAGTGCAAGACAATAGCATAAAAAGGCTGGCTCAATGCATAAGTTCAGATCTAGCATTTCTATTTCCCAATGAGTTTTTGCTCTGCACCAACTGCATGGCAAGACTGGGTGTGGCCCAAAAAAGAAATTTGGCCACAGTCAAAGAATAAACCCATGATCCCAAGATCCTGCTGTACTTTTTGTTGCCATGTCAGGCCACATGACCACCTCTACCATACATACATATTAAAAGCCTGATTATTTTGAAGACTTGAATGGCAAAGCTTTTAATAATGAAGGGTCATCAAGCACAGATAAAATCCATCCTGGGTGGCATAAAACTATCAGACATCAAAACGTTTTAATAAACCAAGTTATACAGAAAGCACAATAAGCTGTGATTTTGTTTAGATGCTGCTGTTTCAATGTACGCTAAATGATTAAACAAATATTCCCAAATATAACATTCAAAAGCTCTAGGCTCTTTGAACAAGATTAAAGTAAAACAATGCAATTAAATTCTACGTATCAGTGTGATTCATGCAGTCCGATTACATTTCAGGTGCATCTGTGAAGAAGCAAATATTCTGCATATATAGCGTGTCTTTTGACATAACAACAAAGAAAAAGACAGAGCACTTGCCCCTATATTTAATTCATTAAGCTGAAACAAATTCATTGATTTGCCACAGACAAAGCTTAGACAACTAGAAACAAATACTTAGCAAGGCAGATTCACTAGCATTACAAAAAGGGCAATGGACTGGCCTAGGTAGCCTAAAGGCCTGGCACGCAGGGGATCCTAGTTCAGGCTCTGAGTTCTCTGAGGTTAGGACTGGCTCCTGGAGGGTAAGAGCTCAGCCCTTTGTAGGAGACAGTAATCTGGATCACTTTGAGAAATTCTCTACAGGGGCCCTGGGGAGACATTGGAGAGGCAAATTCCAGAGGGTCAACACCCTGCCCCCAAAAGAGAAGAGAGGCAGCTGTGAGCAGGCTACCCTACATTCTATATTCAGCCCAGTTCAGGTCTTTCCAGCAGCTGAAATAGGGCCACCTTTCATCAGTGCTTCAGGATAAAAGCAGATTCCTTTTTTCTTTCTGGAAGGGCTTACTGCCAGGTATGTATTGACAGAAGCTGTTATGGAGAAAACAGAATAAATCAAAACAAAAACAAAACAAAAAAACAGTACCAGAACCATCTACCAACACTGAAAAAATACATCTCTGACCACTACCCACCTAAACAGTCTACTTGAGTCTCTTTGGCTGTCGGTATCAAGTGGAATACCCCAGGGTCAGTCCGGTTTTGTTCAATATCTTCATTAATGATCTGGAGGATGGTGTGGATTGCACCCTCAGCAAGTCTGCAGATGACACTAAACTGGGAGGAGAGGTAGATGCACTGGAGGGTAGGGACAGGATACAGAAGGACTTAGACAAATTAGAGGATTGGGCCAAAAGAAAGCTGATGAGCTTCAACAAAGACAAGTGCAGAGTCCTGCACTCAGGAAGGAAGAATCCCATGCACCGCTACAGACTAGGGACCGAATGGCTAGGCAGCAGTTCTGCAGAAAAGGACCTAGGGGTTACAGTGGACGAGAAGCTGGATATAAGTCAACAGTGTGCCCTTGTTGCCAGGAAGGCTAAAGACATTTTGGGTGTATAAGTAGGGGCATTGCCAGCAGATCGAGGGACGTGATTGTTCCCCTCTATTCGACATTGGTGAGGCCTCCTCTGGAGTACTGTGTCCAGTTTTGGGCCCCACACTACAAGAAGGATGTGGAAAAATTGGAAAGAGTCCAGCGGAGGGCAACAAAAATGATTAGGGGACTGGAACACATGACTTATGAGGAGAGGCGGGGGATGTTTAGTCTACGGAAGAGAAGAATAAGGGGGGATTTGATAGCTGTTTTCAACTACCTGAAAGGGGGTTCCAAAGAGGATGAATCTAGACTGTTCTCAGTGATAGCAGATGACAGAACAAGGAGTAATGGTCTCAAGTTGCAGTGGGGGAGGTTTAGGTTGGATATTAGGAAAAACTTTTTCATTAGGAGGGTGGTGAAGCACTGGAATGGGTTACCTAGGGAGGTGATGGAATCTCCTTCCTTTGAGGTTTTTAAGGTCAGGCTTGACAACGCCCTGGCTTGGATGATTTAGTTGGGGATACGTCCTGCTTTGAGCAGGGGGTTGGACTATGATGACCTCCTGAGGTCCCTTCCAACCCTGATATTCTATGATTCTTAGCAATCTGCTGGCTCAAATGGTTGGAGAGAATTGGGAATTTAGAGAGCAGCTCTTCATTGTTGAGTTAACTTCTTGAGCATACAAATGCTTGTAAAAAAGGCCATCTTGTGACAATTTCAGTGCACCTTGACAACAGCCAGTCCATCTGGTAAAAATAAACTAACTTTTTTCTTTCTTTCACATAACTTATGCATTAGCGCTGTCTGCCAGCCAGCATACACAACTGCGATCATTCATATTTATTATTCTAACTTTCACAGATGATTCTAATTCTCCAAACTTTTATTAACAAACAAACCCAGCCATCAGCACCTATTTTATTTGAGAAAGATCTGCAAAGAAAAGCACACACAGAACACTTAGGATTAATCTATGAAACACAACTGGAGTGAAAGTCTCTTGTACAGGAGGTAACACATCTGCAGAACATAGTGATGATTGATAGTCCCTCAATACTGGAAATAAGTTGAGAATGTTTAGTGATGCATCAGATCCTCTTCTGTGGAAGGCCTTCCCCACTTCTAACTTCACAACAGATCATCCTATCATGCTGATTCACTCCAACAAAACAACATACTCGTCTACAGCTGCATATCTGACCTGGGTAAGCTGTCATCCTGTGCAAAAAGCTACTTCTTGTGGCAGTGCTGGATACAAAAATTCTGAAACAGAGAGGATTCTTGGTGTGTTTACCTGCATGTCATCACCCAATGTTCGCTTCCGAATTGAGAGCTGTTTCATGGCAGGACTCCAGGACTCCAGGAATACACTGTAATGGGTTGGATCACAGAAACCCCCTAGGGGCTGCCACCTGATGTGCCACGTCTACTTCTGCCCCTGCTTTCCCTGCCAGCCTGGGACTCCAGCACCCTCTCTTGCTGAGCCAGACACGCCAGTCTGCTCCAACACAGACCCAGGGTCTGAACCATGTGCCCCAAAGCTGCAGACCTAACTGAAAGCAGCTTAAGAAATGTTCCTGTCTTTAACACTAAGATACCCAACTCCCAATGTGGTCCAAATCCCAAATAAATCTGTTTTACCCTGTACAGAGCTTATACAGGGTAAACTCAAATTGTTCGTACTCTATAACACTGATAGAGAAGTATGCACAGCTGTTTGTTCCCCCCACCACCACCCTCCCGGTATTAATACATACTCTGGGTTAATTAATAAGTAAAAAGTGATTTTATTAAATACAGAAAGTAGGATTTAAGTGGTTCCGAGTAGTAACAGACAGAACAAAGTGAATTACCAAGCGAAATAAAATAAAACAAGCAAGTCTATGTCTAATACGGTAAGAAAGTGATTACAGATGAAATTCACCCTCATAGATGTTCCAGTAAGCTTCTTTTACAGACTAGTCTCCTTCTAGTCTGGTTCCAGCAATCACTCACACCTCTTGTAGTTACTGTCCTTTGTCCCAGTTTCTTTCAGGTAACCTTTGGGGTGGAGAGGCTTTCTCTTGAGCCAGCTGAAGATAAAATGGAGGGGTCTCCCTGGGGTATAAATAGACTTTTTCTTGTGGGTGGACACCTCTCCCTCCCCCTGTGTAGAATGCTAGCTACAAGATGGAGTTTTGGAGACACATGGGCAAGTCACATGTCCAAGCATGACTCAGGTAGCAGCCATGGTTCACATGCTACCTTGAACATCCTCAAGTAGATTTATGTGGATTGGAGCCTTCCAAGATCCATTGTTCATTATGTGTTTCTTGATTGGGCACTTAACTTGCACATTCCTTTCTCAAGAAGCTGATCAAATGCTTTACTAAGGCTACTTAGAAATCAAGCAAGTACACAGCTGATATTCATAACTTCGAACACAGAAATGATACATGCATACAAATAGGAGGAATGGATTCAGTAGATCATAACCTTTACAGAGATATGTTACACGTGCTCAGCACTTTCTGAAACTAGGCCCCATCAAAGGGGTCACAAGCTGGGCACCTGAAAATTAAGATAACAAAAGCTACATTTTTTGCTATAAAAATCTGTTTGTTTGCAATCCCACAAAAGTTAGTTTAAGTTCTAAGATTTGTTCAGATTAACTCAGCCTCCACTATCTGATAAATATACAATCTAACTTTAATATCAAGCAAAATACCATAGGATCTTTCTGATGATTAACTCTCAGTACAGCATCAGCTGCTGGGAGAGGCTCACAACATGCACCTGTGAGATTCACGGGGAAAACCGCATATTAAATCAACAGCGAAGACAGAGGGGAACACAGTGGAGCTTCCAACAAGGAAAATATGTGGGACTCCCTACTGACACTTTTAAAACATGTGCTAAAGCAGCAATGTGCCAAAATAGTTTGGATGATCAGTTTTCCTTGAATTTCAGTATCAGATTCCACTATTAAAGAAAGGGACCAAAATGATGCAGCTTGAAAAAAACATATCACTGCAACCCTCTGAGTGTAATGTAAAAGCTCTGCATTAAAGCAAGGATAACCTGAACTGCACAGATTAAATGCTGTCATTTAAATACAAGAACTATCCCTCTCTGGGACACTGCTCTATTGGCATAGATAAACCAACAGATTAGCAAGATTACAAAACATGCTTTTTTTTTTTTTTTTAAATTAAAGTAGTACTGTATCATTTAATGGGACAAGATGGTCATGGGAAAGTAAGGGAAGAAAGAATGTGATGGAGAGAATTTTCTTAACAGCATTTTTTTCAAATATAAGGATAAGTTTAAAAGAACTGAACAAACATAAGCTCCAGCTGACTTTGGAATCGACCACCACTGGAGTCCTAGTCAATTAAACATAATTACAAACTGGACACTTCAAAGCCGTGTGTTCAGAACTCACTGACTCCAGAACAATTTATTCCTCAATCTGCTTCTTTTCATATTATTTAAAATCTTAAATTACAAACGGAAACAGGCCATTTTGCTAGTTTATAGCACTGGGTTTTTTTTTTTTTTAAAGAATTCCAAATGTACTAGGACTGCATATTACATTTTGAAAAATCTAGTCATATGAAGTATAAAGTGATTTCCTGTTTTTCTGGTTGCTTTTGCAATTGAAATAACCTTACGTAGAACGCATTTTGATCAGTCGTTATTTTCCCTCAGAATATAAATTACATTAAGATACATACCTAAATATCTTTTGTACACATTTTAGCACCATCTGAAATAGATGCTTGTATACAATGTAACTCCTTATCCAGAATTGTCATAACATCGTGTCATCAAAATGATCACACCTGACTTTTTCCTTGGACCTTACAAACTCTTGGTAGTCCTAGAGAGAATACTGGGTTTCCAAATTAGCTTTTAAAAACAAAACCAACCACAAAACAAACAACAAGCACTAACAAAGGCGGAACAATAGGTAATTTCTCTTTTGTTGGAAAGGCTGCACTGACATGATTATGATCTTGAACCTATCTTACGTTCTATAAATCTAATCTAGGAACAGCTAATGTTCTCCATATGAAGCACTGTTACATCAGCCTGACATTTCCAGAACTTTGTTCTGCTTACAGGATATCAAAGTATTAAGGGTGCAACCGGTCAATTCTGAAACTTCTTTCCTGTCTAGTATAACCGCAACAGGACTGACTGCTTCATTCTTTAAAGGGAAAAGAAGTTCTACACAAACTGATTTAAAAACAAAACAAAACAACATATTGCAACTCATCTCTGGACAATATAAGCCATATATGGAGGATGAACTCAATCCTCCCTTTTGTTTTGTCTTAAATTAAATGTTGTATGAATAAGCAGTAAGTGGAAAATGTGCTGCTATTTAAATATAATTTATTCTTAATTTCAATTATTCCCAAGCCACCAATGGAACATGTAAGGATATACAACCAAATAACTTAGTTTCCATTCTTTACAAAAACAATAATGGATGAAAGGCTGCCAAAGCTCTTCCCGTATATATATTTCCAACTTTCTGAAGCTCTTAAAACTTAACTAACACCTTGGTAAAGAGGTAGAATTTCAATTTGTTACAACAATGTTAAAAAAACTAAAACACAAAGTCCCTATATTTCTTCACTCTCCTCTTCCTCGCCTCCTAAAAACTGTTTCAAAGTATTAGGGGAAAAATATTGTCCTTACTTTTTTTGAACTTTAACAGCATCTGCCAGTCCCATGGAAATACCATATCCTTTAAACATTCATCATATATGTAATCCAAATGTTACAGCAGGAGTAGCAAATTTATAAAAATATATCAATAATATTTTTAGAAGGTTGAAAACAACAAAATAAAATAAAATGATCAGAATTACAAAAAAGGTTTTTAAGTCCAAGGATAAAACCAGAGATAGAAAGAACCCATTAAGTCTCATCTACTCCATCTTCCTGCCCATATTGGATTACTCTCTATAGTACCTTCTTAAGTGCTTTGTCCAATCCGGTTTGAAATCTCTTCCAGGATGGGGTTCCCACTGCCTCCCTGGGGGTTTGGGAATTTCATAGGAAAATGTATCATTCATTTTCATTTTTGTAATCTCATCCTGGTACATCTAGCTGTAGCCCCTTAAGTTGCTATGTTCTATTTATACAGCAAGAATTACGACACACAGACAAAGTCATGAATCCCTGCCTCGAGACCTTACATTTCAAGGACCTGATTTTATAAATGTATGGGATTCCCACTGGAAGTCAAAAGGAGTTAGGAGCACAGAATGTTTATAGGAATAGGCCCAACCATAAATTAGCTTAGTCTAAGTACCACTCTAAATAAATTGTCTCCATTCTTGGTGTTTACACCTCTAAATTTTGCAGATGCTTTTATGTCCCCAGTTAGTAATTGCTTAGACAAGCTATATTTACCTTCCTCATAAGTGAATCCAAACAGCCCTCCTTAAGCGAATAAATATCCATATTAGAAGGGGAGAGGAAATATCTTATAGGCAGGTTTGTTTCTGAGAAGTTAGAACCATGTGTCTTCCCTCTTTCACTAAAATTTGCTTTCCCCCCTCCTCAATTTCTAAGCAGGGAAGATGAGTAAGTAACTTTCCCTGGAAAAGCCAAAATTACTGGGTGCAGAGGGATCATTGTAGTAACAGACACGAAAGATTAAATTTGCATGTGTGCTCAAAAAAGAAAAGCCTCAAACATCCATGCACCTTTGTGCTCTCTGGCCCCAATTTAGTATATTGCCCAGTTCAGAAAAGCACTTAAGCTTAACTTTTCATGTGCTTAAGCACTTTGCTGAATTGAGGCCACGTAAGGGCAGCACAAATTACACCACACATTGCTTTGGCAGATCCACTGTGACAGGCATTTCCACATCATCATCTCCACCACATATGGTCAGTGTTGAACCTAAAACTTTGACCACACAAGTTTTGACACTTTATGCTCTTATTTACAAGGTACGTTACTCTGGATGATCAGTAAAAGGGGGCTTCCTAGCTTCTGCTTCTGAACCAGACATAATGCGCACTATCACAGTAGAAGTGAAATTCATCATCAAGTGAAACTGCAATATACAAACAGCTTCTCTAAGACATAATATATTCTCTTTGAAAACATAGTATTTATTTTAACACCCTGGGCCACATTCCCTGCTGTGCCCGGTCTCTGTTGGATGCTTTGGGGGTGGTACGTGCATGTACACACCATCAAGCAGGATGGATAAAAAAAATCAATGATTTTTAAAAATAAAAATAAAAAAAATCCAATTTTTTAAAATTTAAATAGGATTATTTTGATAAAATGATTTTTGAGGAAAACACATCTCTAAAGATAATTTTAATTAAGATACATTATATCTCCTCATAGAACAGGGATTATAAATTCTAATTCTATAGTATGAGACAATATATTCATGTAATCTTTAAGAAAAGTTTTGTAAATGAGTTCCAATAGTTCATGGATTAGGGACCCAATCTTATGGGGTTCCAGAGACTTCTGTATAGATTATTTAGGTCACTCTTTATATCTACCCAGTGGGACTCAGGAAGCAGGAAAGCTTGTTTTTCTTTTCCAGATTATGAACAAACAGGAAAATGAAGGTGAAGATGACTGAGTTAGCTGCAGAAGCCAATATTTTAAGTTTCTCATGTTGACCTGGATGACACAGTAGATTTAATTTTTGTTTGTTTTTTAAATATTTCATTTAACTATTTCACTTTAAAACAATTTTAACAGAAACAAACTGATTTTAAAAAACTTGAATGTTTAACTAAATTCAAAATTCATATGCTTGTTTTCTTAAAATATTATACGTTTGCTGTTGAAGAAAAATATCCAGAATACATAATGTTGTTGTTTTAGTTAAATAAAACAATTCAAAAGGTCTGTCTAGTGATATTCTCCTCCTACTACAGCATGGCAAGAAAATCCTCCAAATATTAATGATTAACCTGTTGACTGGAGATAGTTCACCTCCCAATGACTTCATAAATATATGCTTCAATTACCTTTGTTAAATGAAATAACCAATCATTCATTTTCTGATATAGCTGTAAAACTAATCTGAAAAGTTTTCAAACTAAATCACTGTTTAAAACTGTATACTGTGTACCTTCTAAAAATGAAACCTATATCTATCTCAGAGTTGTAAAGAATATGTATTAAGGTTATAACAACCAACAAGAATGCACATTTATGTAGAAATCCATGATTAAATTGAGTCTTCCTGACTAGTGATTTAAATCATGATTTAAATCAAATCTACCCTGCCATCAAGGAACTAATTGTGACGCCTTGAGCCCCAAGCTGGCTCTGTGCTGGCCCTCATAGTTTAGAGCAGCCTTGGGGCTCCCCTAAGACTTCAGCAGCTGGGAACAGCCATCAAGGGCCTACCCTCCAGCTGAGAAAAGCTGGAGACAGCACTCCGGCCACACAATCCCAGTCAGGTCCCTGTGTCAGGCAGATAATGTAGGAGTGGCTATGCCATCTCAGGACTCCCTCACACTGGTGGTGGTTTCAACTAGGGAGATCTGGCCAGTTTCTGGCCCCTTTGCATGCTCAGAACAGTGAAAAAGGTCAGGGTCACTAGAACATTCTGACTCTATATTTTCCCCAGAAGCCATGTATCTAACTAATATTTATAGCAAATCTGAGGTTAATTAAGCTATCCCCTCAATGCAAGACAAGGCATAAGTCCCTTTGTTTACGTGCAACATGCCACAACATAAGTGAAATGTACCAGGCTTTTTTTTTTTTTTTTTTTAAGTGTGAAATGTGTCTCATTGCAGTGAGAAGGATGCCAGATGATGTAAAATAGTACCCACCTCATGTCGTTTTGGACGACTAGTCCCATCAATTGCGTTTGCTCACTCCTCACACTCTGAAACAGTCACGGTACAGAACATTCAAGATGTTTTAAAACTTCATAAGTAACTTGCACTGAATTATGTTTGGATAGTGTGACCGACATGGCTACCTCCTGCAATATCCTGGACAAACCTTAGTCAATTAAGTTAAACCTTACTGAATTAAATTTAAGTATCTCAGGAGCTCATTGTAATTAAAAATGCAAATGTTACATGTTGTTCTGGGACTGTATGTAACTTCTTGAGGAGACATGACCAATGTAAACCTTCGGAAGGAAAATGAGCTTCAAATGACTCTTTGAAACAATGAGTTAGACAAAGGTTAAGTGGTGTTCCTAGGAAATACTTGGGAGGATGGAAAGTCAACTTCTCACCCACTGGAACCATCCTTTTGAAACTGCACCCTGAGGAGAATCCCACTGTCTGCTGATCAGCTGTTACAGGAAGATCAGACCAGAGGCCCAAACTGGATTAAGGAGTGATTTACAGATTCCTGAGTGTACCTGTTCTGAGGCCAGGCCATTATGAACTTGTAACCTCACAAAAACCCCTTTAGACTGTTTACCAACCAGAGCCCTCAGAGTTGGGGAGTGATCTCTCATTAGCTTTGAACATGCATGTAGATTCTTTTATTGTTAATATGTTTTCTCTGTAATGCTTTTACCCTAAGAATAAATGTGCTTGCTTAGAAAGAGCTGTGTGCTAACTTAACTGTGGGTAATTATTCTGTTTGTTGCCTCTGAGGAGAAGGCAAAGCAGACCTACTGAGGCAGTCCATATTGCTGGGGGATTCACAGTGAAGCCAGAGAGCTGTGGAGCCTAGAAATACCCTGGTCAGGAAAGAGATACATATCTTCGCCAAGAGAGGTGATAGCTGCGGAACCAGAAGCCTAAGAGTGGGTACCCTTCCTGTACTTTAGAGGGAAAACACAGGTGCAGTTGCCATGAACTGTGACACAGTTTATATTTAATTTACTATTAATCGCTGTTGCCCATATGTACTTAACAAGCTATGGTTCTATGATGCTCTGAAATATACTTACACTATTAAAAGCCAATACACAATTTTCTGACCAATGCAACCCACAGACTCCTTTTATCTCCAAATAAAGCTAACATCTATGCCCATCCACGTGCAGCAGAAAAAAGTTTGATAAAACAGATGAGCCTTTCAGGATTCTCTGAAAGGCAACTGACTAGGTTCTCTCTGTACCCACTTCTGTTGGTGAGAGAGAAAAGCTTTCAAGCTTATAATGTGTGGTGTACCTCATCCAGTGCACTAAATGCCCCACTAACAACTATGTCGGTGAAACCAATCACTACACTCTTGAATGAACTCACAATGAAAAACGATAAACCACACTTTTCACAAAACAATCACTCTGTATCTGAGGTCTCCATCCTCATCCAAAACCTGCACAACACCTTCAGAAGATGAGCCTGGGAGCTTCAATTCATAACTTTACTAGACACTAAAAATCCTGGACTGAATAGACACACAGGATTTATGTCTTATTACAACAATCTATAATCCATTAACAAGCCCCCCACCTAGTCCCTCCCCGCCATGACAGAAGACGTGCTAAAGGGTCACTTCACCATGAATGGTCCGTTGAAATGTGTGTTAACTACTTATGCTAAACAATCTGTTACGACTTGTATTGAGAATGCCACAGCTAAATACATTTCTCAGACCTGAAGAAGGGCTCTGTGTAAGGTCAAAAGCTTGTCTCTCTCACCAACAGAAGTTGGTCCAATAAAAGATATTGCCTCGTCCACCTAGTCTCTCTGGGGCTACATCTACGCTACAACCTGGATCGATGCTCTGAGATCGATCCACCGGCGGTCAATTTAGCAGATCTTGTGAAGAGCCCACCAAATCGACAGCAGATCACTCTCCAGTCGACCCCTGTACTCTACCCCAACGAGAAGAGTAAGGTAAATCAACGGGAGTTTCTCCTGTTGACCCCCTGCAGTGTAGACCCCCGTGGTAACTTAACCGACGGTACGTCGACTCCGGCTACCTTATTCAAGTAGCTGGAGTTGCGTAGCGTAAGTCGACTTACCGTGGTAGTGTAGACATAGCTAATACCTTGGGACCAACATTGAAACAACAACACTGCATAAGTTCTCTTTTGGAAACAAATTCCTGAGCCAAAGGCTCTCCACTGAGAACCTGTATTTCCATACGTCTAAAACTAGGGACTTTGCGATGGTACACAGCGAGAGGGGCAGTTTCTCAGGTGAGCAGAATTCAAACCATATCTGTCACAGTTAAAAGTAACAATGAACGGTATATGCAAGCGTATCCAACCCATAAACCAATGATTAGAGGAGTTCACACCTATTTGATGGACATCCCTGAATACTGCATTCTCCATTTGGATCTCAGAATTAGCTGGACCATGTAAAATTCAATAAGTAGCAAGCATCCTACTTTGGAATGACCATGTATTGACCATGGAATGACAGACTAATACGGCTACCACTCTGAAACATGTATTTGATCAGGTTTATGTGTAATATTTGGCCGAGCATTATATGGAAAATATTTGCATACGGCCCACAAACAGGGGAGTTGTTGTCAGAAGCACGTAATTGCTAGAACCTCACACTTTTAATCAAAACATGTACCTTTTGGGTGACTTTTCCTCTCAGCACACGTAAGATTAACAAGCATACCCAGCATCCAAATTCCATAGCGATGAGCACAATACAGATAGATGAGACCTTCAGCAAATTAGCCATAGTTCAGTTCAGCCACGGTTTTGAGGCAAGGCTGCTACTAGCCTCTCAACTACATTGTGCCACACATCTGCTGATCTGAGATCATAATGGAGGCCTCGGACCTTCAGAGAGCAATCAAGTATCCATCCACTGGAAACTTAAATTAACTCTTAAATACTTTGAGCAAGGTTGGTCTTGTGGTTAAAACATTAGACCAGGACTCAGGCAATAGTTCTGCCATACACTCCCTGTGGGACCTTTGGCAAGTCATGAATTTCTTCAAGCCTCAGTTCCCCATCTGCAAAATAAGGATAGTAAGTCCTTTCTCCCACCCTTTATTGGTCTTGTCTATTCAGATTGCAAGCTTCATATCACAGGAAGTGGGTGGGTAATGAGCCAGGACTCTCTCAGGAACAGTGGAGGACATAAGGGAAGGAGTCTGTCCACAGCACGTAACGCTGGATGTCACAGAGGCTCTTTCCTTCGGGGACAGTAGGAGTGATTTTAAACTAAAAAAAAACCAAACCAACCAACTATTAAGGGTATATTTTTAATAATAAAATACATTAAATAATTTAATAACTCTAGGCAATAGTTGACGGCTGCCCCTGAGGGTCAATAGTTAATTAGAAATAAAAAATTATGAAGCTTATGCTTTCTTAGTCCTGTGTAAGAGCCCAGAGTTGCTCCATATTTACATGAAATCCAGAAGAGCTTAAAAAGAGGAAAATGCTGACTAGAAACAGACATAAAGGAGATATAATACAATAAAGTGAATCTGCCTCAATGACAGAAGTTAGCCACTGGGGTAACTGCAATGCTATGCAATAAATAAGTATGAAGTGCATGGTCAAAGTATCTCACCTGCACTCTGCCCACTAATCTCTCACGCTTGAGATTACTGACACACCAACACTCCAGAAGTAGCTTCAAACCACTACACAAAAAATCTGCCAGAG
The DNA here is from genome assembly GCF_965152235.1 of Eretmochelys imbricata. NCBI lineage: Eukaryota > Metazoa > Chordata > Testudines > Cheloniidae > Eretmochelys > Eretmochelys imbricata. The sequence goes on from NC_135577.1 coordinate 20,843,930, forward strand.
TGACTTTTCCCTCTTTCACCCATAAAGGTGGAAGTCTCTCTTCCTGCAAAAGCTCCCTTGGCCTGGGACCCAGAATAGGTAATACTGAGGCCTGCCCCATTGACAAGTTTAAGATCCGATCTCTTATGACCCAGTAGGAGCAGAAATCGGGGCTTTATACACTGAAGAAGGTGAGAATCACATCTTTTCAAATGGATATACAGCACTCACTTCTAGCCCTGGAAGGTCCAGCCTAAAACCGGGACATGATTTTATTAGAACTATTTCATTTCATTTATAAAATGCTCTTTGTGAGTCGCCCTCTGTCAGAACAGCCACCCAGCCCTTCTAGTGGAGTGCAACACCACTCTTCCCAGCAGCAACTCCCACAGCGTCTCTGCTGGGAGACCATCCTCACCAGGGGAGCATCCCTCACTCCTCCCAGCCCCTCTCACTAGTCCTCTGAATCCAGCTCTCCTGTTTGGAGACATCCTAGAGTAAGCCCCTTCACTGCTCCTCTGCCTCCGACTCTTGGTGATGGCTCTCCAGCTTAGAGCCAAGCAGGCACCCCCTCCTGCTGCTGCTCTCCTGCTTTCAGCCCTCTGGTCCTGGATCTCTAGCTTAGGGAGGTCACCCAGCAAACTCCTTTTGCTGCTCCCCTGCCTTCAGCCTTCCCCCAGGAAACACCTTCTGGCTCTGGAAGCTCTCTTCTGCCAATCTCCGCTTCCAGGGTCTCTCTTCCCTCTAGGACCCAAGTGCCCTCTTTTAAGCCTAACAGGAGTGAGCTGACAAGTCACTGGCCCTGCCTCTTAAAAGGCCAGTATCACCCTGCAAAAATGTCACACCCACACATACCCAGACTTTATTGGCACTTATTTGCGGTAACTGGCACAACTCACACCAACACTCAAAAGTAACTGTAGCCATCCCAAACTCATGCCCACAGAGCCCATACCACATCATGTGTATTTTTTCTATAGATAAAAAAATGGAGTACTCAATATTGGCGAGAAATTTTTTACAACTTCCTTGAATAATGCAGATAACATAGATACGAAGTTAACCTTTTCCAGAAAAAAATGGAGATGAAGGAGCTGTTTGCTAATCAGTGGTGACACCACATCACAGAATCATAGAAATGTAGGACTGGAAGAGACCTTGAGAGGTCATCTAGTCCAGTCCCCTGCACTCATGGAAGGACTAAGTATTATCTAGACCATCCCTGACAGGTATTTGTCTAACCTGCTCTTAAAAACCTCCAGTGATGGAGATTCCACAACCTCCCTAGACAATTTATTCCAGTGCTTAACTACCCTGACAGGAAGATTTTCCTAATGTCCAATCTAAACTGCCCTTGCTGCAATTTAAGCCCAATACTTCTTGTCCTTTGCTCTTAGGTTAACAAGAACAATTTTTTCCCCTCCTTCTTATAACAACCTTTTGTGTATTTGAAAACTGTTATCATGTTCTCCCCATTCCTGTCTTCTCTTCTCTAGACTAAACAAACCCAGTTTTTTCAATCTTCCCTCATAGTTCATATTTTCTACCCCTTTAATCATTTTTGTTGATCTTCTCTGGACTTTCTCCAATTTGTCCACATCTTTCCTGAAATGTGGCACCCAGAACTGGACACTCGGATTGAAGCCTAATCAGCATGGAGTAGAGTGGAAGAATTACTTCTCATGTCTTGGTTACAAACACTCCTGCTAATACATCCCAGAAAGATGTTTGCCCTTTTTTGTTTTTGCGCAACAGTATTACACTGTTGACTCATATTTAGCTTGTGATCCCCTATGACCCCCAGATCCCTTTCCACAGTACTCCTTCCTAGACAGTCATTTCCCATTTTGTATGTGTGCAATTGATTGATCCTTCCTTCCTTATTCTATTTATTTGTATCAGCTGAAACTCCACCTGTATAATGTAATAGAAAGCATTAGTGAGAAGGGAAACTTAAGCAGAAATAAAGGTTTTAAAATTACAAACAGCACTGGAAATGATCATGCTTGCAATGTGCCTTCCATCTCGTGACCTACCCTATTTCAGGAGAGGGATAATCTCCATATTAGATTCTTCTCTGCCTTTGGGTTGAACTCAAGCATGGTGTCAGCTTAGCATCAGCTGCACCCACTTTCAAAAGACTGTTTTCTATCTTGGCAAAAGGTCAGATCTAGTGATTTAGTAGGTCTTTCCCATTTCTCTTTACTGTGATCCTATTAATACCCCATCAGAGAATTTACATTCTTATGAACATGGCTCCCACTGAAAAATGATGGAGAATTCTAATAATCAACTAAAACAGGATTGAATATCACATTTCTAGTTCATAAGACATATTAAAAAGGTGCCTAGTGAAGAGTGTTGAGGGTGAGGAGTGGGAGAACTAGAAGAAGGCACTAATATTGCAGCATGTTTAAGACTGTAGGGTTACTGTGTTCAAGAAACATATTTTTAGAGTGTAAGCTCTTTGCTGGCAGGGACAGCTCTTCATAATATGTTTGTACAACACTGAGCATGACATAACTAGTTGTGACTTTTAGGCATTCCTGCAATATAAATGTTTAAGATCAACAACAGCAGCATTGTCATCTAACTTTGTGTGACACAAGCCATCTGCTTAACTTTTCTGGAGGATGCATAAAAGTATGCACCCTTAATGCAACAAAATAATTAATAAATAACAACAACAACTCCTCCTCACATTACAAGCCCACCACTCCATGTCCTGACAGAAAATTTACAAATTAAACAGAAACACGTTTAAGTTTTATTTAAATCTGCTACATTTTAGGACTACAGAGAAAACACATGCACGCACACACCCCAATAAGTTTTCTTTGTAATATTGTAAAACACCATAGGAAATACCTGGACTAAGCATTTTTTTTTTAAAAAGTGTAGGATCATTGAAGAGGTGGGTTACTTTTGAACAAAGATATGCAACTCTGAGTAGGCATCTATAGTTCAAACAAAATGTGCTCTGCAAAATGTAGTCTAAAAAAAGACAAATTTGTCCAGTATATATTACAGATGTTTTAACCTTGTGAAAATAGTCAAAATTCACACTTTCAAATTTATAGGCTATAACAAGGAAATAAATCATAAGGCCATTTTTAACTCATACTCTTTCACTGGCCTAATGCATTATATTAGGCACATTTAATTAAAAATGACAGCTTTTAGTAACATTTCATAAAAATCCCTAGTGATTTTTAATGGCAAGTCTATTTTGTAAAGTTATTGAACTCTTCCATCTTTTCCTGTAAGATGAACATTATAATTTAAGTCATTTATACTATATTAAAAACTATTAAAAAAACATGCAGGAGAGCTAGATGGCTCAGGGGATTGGTTGTGGGATATTAGGTGTTTCACCTATACCTTATTTTGTTCAGATCCAGCCAAGGGCGGGGCAGGTGCCCATGTTAATGCATGTCCTATGAGAAATGAGTTGATGGTCTCAGTACAATAAATGGAACACTTGATTTAGAAGGGAGTGAGCAGCTGATACGCTGCTCTCAGAGAATGATCCTCTACATTGGAATTTGTCCCCATCTTGGTCCAAAAGATTTAACAGCCTTCTGGTACACTGAAGTGCTCACCTACGCATTTCGGAAGGCTCTGGGATAATGAATGGGTTTTATTTTGGGATTACTTTTATTTGTCTCATTGCAGTTTATGTACATGGCCAGTTCTGTAATATCTGAAAGATTTTAAATTTGGCCTGAAAATCAAGCAAGTGCTGTTTCTGTAAAGCACCTAAGTATTAAAATAAATAACTGAAGAAAAAAATACTTTTATTCCAGTATCCCCTCCAACCAAGACAACAAAAGGAATGGGAATACAATGGTGCTAATTCTTATTTTTGTTGCTTCCTCTAGATATTAAAAATATTAGAATTCAGATGTAGTTTTGGTACAATCTATGACTTTTCTATTGAGGGGACAGATGCCACACACTGCAACGTTCAGCTATTAACATGTTTCCTGGTATATATTAAGGGCAACACCACTGAAGCCAGTGGAGATAGATAAGTGTCAGGGAGAGGAACACCAAGCCCATTTTCGAGTGAACTTGTAGAATTTGGCCTCCACATATTTTAAGAAACTAAACCAGAGGTAATTGTTTAGGCTGATAAGTTACCTGCGATAACTGGAGCGGTTGGATGCGTGGCTAATGGTGCAACTATATTAACAGTTTGGTAGCACTACCAGTTATTTTATAGATATGGAAAGCAAGGAAATGAGAGATATGAAGTGATTTGCCATTATCGTATAGTGAGTCAATATGAAAGTCCATATCTCCTGGATCCCAGGCCCCTTCCCTCTAACAACTGGACAATGCTGCCCACTTTACCATTCACACAAAAAATGGTAAAATACTACTTCGGTAGAATGATATTTAAGCACAGTATACAGTAACAATAGTAGTTTGATTATTTTTGTGAACATGTATATTACAGTCTGAATACAATCCTGTACTGTTGGATAGTGCAATCACATAGAATCTGAGGCTGATGTTACACTTCTGTTTTGTTTTTTTTCCTTGATAATGAAAGTGGTGTTCTCATTTCTACATCGTATCACATACACTTCTATAAAATCTGATAAATGCCAACAGTTCAGTCAACCTCTCCTGCCAATACTGTGATCCTTCAGTCAAAATTAAATTGTATTTGAATGTTCATTCAATATTCACAAGCAAAATACATCCCCCTGCTGTTCTATCAAGTCTTTTATAAATGGATTTCAGGAGGAGGGGAATAAAAAAAAGCAGAGTAGTGTTTCAACCCCCATTATTTACACTCCATCTTGTGCCCTGTAAATTCCTACACAATGCGGTCTCCAGCACATATGGAATGCATTGTGAACAGACAATTTACCAGCTGTGGTGGCCACTGTGAACCGCAACATAGTTATAAAACAAGAAACTTCAATCCTAGTTTCAGTGCAATTATGTTAATAAACCGCAAACATAACCATAACAAAAAAATCTACTGTGCATTTGCGTTCTCTTTAACTTGATATAATTAGTTGAAGGAAAACCCAAACATCGGGGGGAGCTTTCCTAGGATTTGAACAACAAAGCACACTGAACTCTGGTGCAATTTTAATTTAACTGCACTTTGCCAAATCAAGTTACAGCATTTTAAATTTAATTTCCTCGTAGAGATTCCAAGTGTATTTCAACACCAATTTTATTTATAATATAGAAAACAACCCTCATTTAACTTTCTAAAACACAGCTTTATTATTAGGACTATTTTAAAATATTAGGTTTCAGAGTAGCAGCCATGTTAGTCTGTATTCGCAAATAATTTTCCACTGAATGCATCCGATGAAGTGAGCTGTAGCTCACGAAAGCTTATGCTCCAATAAATTTGTTAGTCTCTAAGGTGCCACAAGTCCTCCTTTTCTTTTTTAAAATGTTAACAACTGTAATGTGTTAACAAAATGTGGTTTTTGGCTTTTCTTAGCACTACCCAAAGATTATGCTTAGACTGTTCTGTAGTTAAAGATTCTCCTACAGGCCACCTATAAAGATGCACTGTTTTTATCTGGACAGAAAAAGTTTTCACATTTAAGAACATGCTCAGCAATAGCTCGTAACAGATCACAGACTGTGGAAATCTATTGCCTCTTAGTGTTCAGTGGCTATTACTAAATGATGCATCATTCAGATACCAAATGAGAGGTACTGTATGGTATAATCACAAACTTTGTCATGTTTTCCTTGTTTAGTCAGATGTATAGAATTAATTCACCTTTTTGTTTACCTGCAAATATCACATTACCTAGTGTTCACATGTAATCATGGGGCCAACCTGCATTCTGAAAGCCAAGACTGTAGAATACTTAAAAATCCCAAAATTTCTCTTGCATGATGACTTATATCAGCGTCATCATGCCAAACTGTCATCTCCTGACGGTGTCTTGTGAAGAATTTTGTCTGGTGATGCCAAGGAAGAAAGGTGAAGGTGACAAACCCTTAAACCCCTAATATGGAGGAAAGCAGGGAGGAAAGGTAGTTTTGTGGTCATCGCTCAGGACTGACAGCAATGAGACCTGGCTTCTGAAGAATTTCAGTTTTAAGACAGGTGTCTATGTAACAAACACACTTTGGGGCTCTCTCTTAGCCTTTTTAAAATATTTTCAAGCTGTAAAGATGTCCATTCCAATACTAGTGGTTAGAGAATTTCACTAAAGGTCACTGTCACTGACAGTGGAACACTTTGGACAAGACAACATCCACATGTCTCAGTTTACTCATTGATAAAGTACATCCTTAAAAGACTGCTGCAAGTCTTAATCTCTGCAAAGCATTCTAAGATACTTGCATGGAAAGCTTTCTATAATTGTCAAGTATCGACCTCTTTTAGGAGAGGTACAAGACCACAGAAAGCAAGGGAAACAAAAGCAACAGACTTCTGTCTTGCTAGTAACATTTCACATATGGACTCAGCTACACAGACTCATTTCTGAGACAATCAATATATGCCCCTCTTTTTGCAGAGTCATAAGTGAAAATGACTAAGACAAGCTGTACAGGGTACTCTGGCTGCAACTTAAACTAAAACTCAGTTCTCTCTTTTCCTTGCTCCTCAATGTCAATCCTTTGGGATATTTTCCTTATGCCCTCTTTTTGAAAGACCCTATATAAAGAGGATGCTTGACAGTTATTTTTCATATTTTAGATTAAAAATACTGCAACAAACAGAGGCTGAATGCCTAGACCTTCTGTATTCTATTCCCAGCTTTGCCAGTGATCCACTGTGTGACCTTAAGGCTTATCCTCTCTGGGCATCAGTTTAACCCATTTTACAGGTGGGTAAATACTTACCTACTTTACAATGGTGTTGTAAGACTGAATGAATATTTTAAAGGGCCCTGAGTTCCTTAAATAAAAGGTGGTATGCAGTATAACTATTAAGGCACAGTTTGGGAAAACACTGACAAAAGTAATATACTTTGTTCTTATGTAGTGCCTTTCATTCATAGACCTGAGAAGGGAGTATATAGCAGCAGCAGCCCCATTTTACAGATAGAGAAAGTGAGGCATAGAGCTTTTGTGACTTGCACAAGGCCTCAGAGCCAGTGGCAGAGCTGGAATAGAACCTAGGTTGTCTGCCCCCTTCCCCTGCCCCCCAGTCTGATGTATTAGTCCAGGGGTAGGCAACCTATGACGCACGTGCCAAAGGCAGCACACGAGCTGATTTTCAGTGGTACTCACACTGCCCAGGTCCTGGCCACCGGTCCGGGGGGCTCTGCATTTTAATTTTAAATGAAGCTTCTTAAAAATTTTAAAAACCTTATTTACTTTACATACAACAATAGTTTAATTAGATAGTATAGACTTATAGAAAGAGACCTTCTAAAAACGTTAAAATGTATTACTGGCACATGAAACCTTAAATTACAGTGAATAAATGAAGACTTGGCACACTACTTCTGAAAGGATGCTGACCCCTGTCCTAGTCACTGGACCCTTCAGCATATATCACACAGACACACCCTTCCATATCCATCCATTTACAGACAATGTTATATTCATATTCACCCCACCCCACAGAAAGTTTAAGAAGGGAAGAAAAGGGAAGGAGGTACAGTTTTAGAGGGAACCAAAAAAACATGCATTAATTGTAACCAGCTGTTTTTTTGGGGTCAGACTTGCCATGTGCTTTGTGAAGTTTGCCATGTTAGTGTCAAATTCACCATTTTTCAATATTTAGTCAAAGCCGAATGCAGTCTACCTCGACATACCATTGCTAATATTTCACTCTCTTCCTTCTATTGCCAGCTTTAAAACACTAAAACAAAGCAGCTCATAAAAAAGGCTAGACAGTCTATTTTAGCGACCTTCCGACTGTTCATTTAAGACGACTCTGCTTTACAGTGCCGTGCCAGCTGCTCAGAACGAAACATGGTGCTGTATTCAGACGTCACACGTGCAAATCATTCCCTCCCACATTCCTACTTCACTGAAGGGTAAAGTGCAACCCAAGAGAAAGTTGGCAAGGCTTCCTTCCCTCTTGGTATAGGGCTACCAATGCCAGCTGAAAATACATTCATAGGTCTTAGAGCCCAATCTTTGCTGAAGAATCTTGCCAGAAACACATGGTAGTAATCACACAATTACCGTACTCTGTAATCAACCATATCTTTCATTACAATGTCCACCAACTTCACAGACTTGCAAAAAAGACCTCGTTTCAGTTTTCACAACCACAAACATTCAGCCTCTTTTCTACAGTTAGACTTAAATTTTGGCTAAAAGTGCTGGGTCTCGACACTTGTGAAGTATTCTATTCTTGTTCCAAGAAGGGCTTCAATATTTCTTTATGAGCTATAGCCATTCTCTAGAGCTAGTGTCTCACATGGCACTTTTAGCTTCCAAACTGCTCCACTGTTCTAACAGAACGCATGGACTGAAAAAGGATAAAAGCTCTTTCACCAGTCTGATCACTTCATCAAAAGGCAAGGTGCTTGGATCTTTCCCTGTACACAATCGATCAGCTTCCTTTTAATTTACAATTGCCCTGCAGGGATTAATTTCAGAGACTACTTTGACAGCCCAACTCTATTAAAAGGTATTTTCAAACAGCTATTGTAACGTATGACCAAGTATTACTGTAAGACCTTTCAACATACAATAAAGGAAATGTCCTCAAGGCAATTTTCTCCCATGCAAGCCATTCAAAGGGCTTTTTAGCGCCCAGAAAGATGAATTACTTTTGTACGCGATCAATGTAACGCAAGCCTATTAAACAAAACATCATGCCCACCATCACTGTGGAAAGCTCCCTGGTAAATGAAAGAGAGAAGATAAAGCAAATACTAAAGAATATATTTTTATAGCACTAATTTTTCTGTGGGAGTCAATACAACACACAAAGCCAGTTAGATCTTGTTGCAATCCAACCTAATCCTATTGACACTAGGAAAATTAGGACCTGTAATTCACTAGTAGAGCAAACCCCAATGGTGAAGTAAGTTTAGCTGACACAGTGGTGAACACACCTGAGCCCTCACTGAACTATGGCCTCTACTGCTAATACTGTTGGTGAAGCTTCATAAGTGGAGAATTACAGTCACAGTTGTCCTAAGACAAACATATACTCTGAGATGAGCTTCATTGTCAGAATAGCTGTTACGGACAATTCCATTGTGATTTGATTCTATGTGCCAAGATTCTGAAAGGTAGGCTCCCACATGCATGCACAAAGAACATGCAGTAATTATGCAGCCAAATTTGTGTTTTCAAGTGAACATATATAGTGACATGTTATAAGCATGTGCAATTGCAGTAACTACACAAACAAATACAGATCCCTCCCCCCCTCCTTTCCCCATTTCACATGCAGACTTTTGACTTCATTTTATTAAAATATGGTCCATAAATACATTGAGGCATTGGACAGGGGAAGAGAGAAGTGGACCTATACTGAAGTAAGGCGATGGATGCCCTGTAACACGGGTTACTCATTTTTTGGTGTGCCTTTCTTCATAGTGTACATGGAGTCCTGCATTTCTTTCTAACTAGCTGTGAATCATAATTCCTACCTGGGGGTTTGGTGCCACAGTGAGTTAGTGGCTTTCACTTTCACTTCTGGAGACATGGGCTCAAATCCTAGTGTCAGTGATGGACAGTTTTGTTGCTTTCATGATCCTCACTCTATCAACATGACAAACATGGTCTCTGCTCAAGAGAGGCTGGGACAGGAACTAATTAGCTTCCAGGATTTTCTAGGGATAAATGAGTATGCGTATGCTGTTCCAAGGATGAATGGAAGCTTTCTGCCAGCTGGGAGGCAGGGCCTGGTCACACCTTTTACATCTGAGCAGCTCCCAAAACAGCCAGAAATGCTTTTTCCTCTCCATCAAGCCACACCCCCAAATGACCAACTCCAATCCCTGCACCAGGAGCTAGGACCTAACCACATCAGCCACACCATCAGGGCTCGTTCACCTGCACATCTACCAATGTGATATATACCATCATGTGCCAGCAATGCCCCTCTGCCATGTACATTGGCCAAACCGGACAGTCTCTATGCAAAAGAATAAATGGACACAAATCAGATATCAAGAATTGTAACATTAAAAAACTGGAAGGAGAGCACTTCAATCTCCCTGGAGACTCAACAACAGACCTAAAAGTGGCAACTTTTCAACAAAAAAACTTCAAAAACAGACTTCAAAGAGAAACGGCAGAACTGGAATTAATTTGCAAACTGGACACCATCAAATTAGGCCTGAATAAAGACTGGGAGTGGATGGGTCACTACAAAAAGTAATTTTCCCTCTCCTGATACTCACACCTTCTTGTCAACTGTTGGAAATGGGCAACGTCCACTTTGATTGCATTGGCCTTGTTAGCACTACAAAAGTAATCAACTGTTGAGAATAGGCCACTTCCACCTTAATTGAATTGGCCTCGTTAGTACTGACCCCCCATTTGGTAAGACAACTCCTATCTTTTAATGTGCTGTGTTATATATGCTTACTGTATTTTTCACTCCATGCATCCGATGAAGTGGGTTGTAGCCCATGAAAACTTGTGCCCAAATAAATTTGTTAGTCTCTAATGTGCCACAAGGACTCCTCGTTGTTTTTGCTGATACAGACTAACATGGCTATCACTCTGAAAAATACCATCCTCAGTTTAGGAACCAGCAAGGAGGAAGGTGGGGCCTAGAAGAACCATGTCAGAGCCAACAACATGGAGCAGCAGTGGATTGGCGCTCACAGTGCTAAGATGGACAGGAAGAATAAGCACTCTGGTGGAAGCAAGACGGGGGACTACAACGTGCAGTGGTGGAGCTGACAAGTTGAGAGCAGGGCTGCATTAACCAACAGGGCCAAGAGGTCTGGACCAGAGGCATAACAATTTGGAGTGCGCCACTTTGGAAAGGTTAACAAGGCATGGAGGAGCAGGAAGGAGAGATGGGCAAGTCGAGGCAGATGGCTGCCATACATTCAACACCTGCAGCTCTTCTGGCCAGTTTAGGGGAGAAGCTTCATGTTAGCCATGCACATCAGAGCTCCAACATTCTAGTGAGCAGGGCTGCGCAACTAGACAGGGAGAGCTGCCTCTGTGAAAAGGGCTGCAGCACAGTGGGAGTACTGCAACCTTTGACCACTGAGCTGACGTGGTGCATGGAAACAGTGACACTCATGAACATGGGGTGAGAAACAAAACGTTAGCGCGCCTATCCTCACTCACTGGGTTAACAGAGGCCTGTATGGGAGAAGTCTTGTTCACTCTGGAGAAAGGAGGGGCACCAGGAGCAGCTAGCAAAACAGCTCTCATGGTGCAATGGAAGGGAGGCAAATACTGAGAATATTTGTTCTCAGTTTGTTTTTCCATGAGCACACAAAAACTCATTCTAAAAAGTTGCAACTCCCTCATGTGCTTCCCAGAATGTCGACACACACAGCTGCTAAAGCCATTCATAACCCTTGAGACCTTTTATAAAAGTTACAGTAATAATTATATTTGTATCTAATAATAGGTAACTAGACAGAGTTTCTGGCCTTGTTGTTTACTTACCAAAGAAAAAAATTCTGATTAATTTTCCAGTACTACCATACCTAAGTTGTTCCTACTTAGGAAAACAGAAAGGAACATAAACTCTGGCAAACCAAGTGTAATAGTATAAATTAGGCAAGCCAAAAAAGAATTGGAAGAGCAACTAGCAAAGGACATAAAAACTAAAAGCAAATTTTTTTTTTGAAGTACTTCAGAAGCAGGAAGCCTACCAAATGATCAGCAGGGCCACTGGACAATCGAGGTGCTAAAGGAGCACCCAAAGAAGACAAGGCCGTCGCAGAGAAGCTAAATAAATTTGTTGTATTCGTCGTCACTGCAGAGGATGTGGTGGACATCCCCACAACTCAGCCATTGTTTTTAGGTGACACATCTCAGGAACTGTCCCAGACTGAGGTGTCAATAGAGGTAGTTTTGGAACAAACTGATAAAATGAACAGTAACAAGTCACAAGGTCCAGATGGCATTCACACAAGAGTTCTGAAGGAATGCAACTATGAAATTGCAGAATTAACAACTGTGGTATGTAACCTCTGGCTTAAATCAGTCTCTGCACCAGATGACTCGAGGGGAGCTAATATAAAGCTGATTTTTTTAAAAAGGCTCCAGAGGCGATCCCTGCAATTAGAGGCTGGTAAGCCTAACTTCTGTACCAGGCAAATTGACTGAACCTATAGTAAAGAACAGAATCATCAGACACATAGATGAACACGATAAAGTGGGGAAGAGTAAACACACGTTTTGTAATGGTGATTCTTCACCAATCTAGTAGAATTCTTTGAGGGGTTCAGCAAACATGTGGACAAGAGTGATCCAGTGGATATAGTGTATTTAGACTTTTGGAAAGCCTTTCGCAAGGTCCCTCACCAAAGGCTCTTAAGCAAAGTAAGCAATCATGGGATAAGAGGGAAGGTCCTCTTATGGATCAATAACTGGTTAAAAGATAGGAAACAAAAGGTAGGAATAAATGGTCAGTTTTCACCGTGGAGAGAGGTAAATAACAGGATGTGTACTGGGACCAGTGCTGTTCAACATATTCATAAATGTTGAGGCGTGAACAGTGAGGTGGCAAAATTTGCAGATGATACAAAATCACTCAAGATAATTTAGTCCAAAGACAACTGTGGAAAACAGAGTCCCAACATACAAAATGATGGGGTCTAAATGATGTGTTACCACTCAAGAAAGATCTTGAAGTCACTGTGGATGGGTCTCCGAAAACATCTGATCAATGTGCAGTAGCAGTCGAAAAACTAACAGAATGTTTGGAACCATTACGAAAGGGATAGATAGAAAATATCATGTCTCTGTACAAATCCCTGGTACTCTCACACCTTAAACATTGCATGTAGTTCTAGTCACCCCATCTCAAAGACGATATATTAGAATTGGAAAAAAAGTACAGAGAAGGGCATAGAGAAGCATAGGGGCATGGAACAGGTTCCAAGAGGAGAGATTTAAAAAAGTTTATTCCCTGTTTATTCCCGCCCCCTCACATGTTCTTGCCAACTGCTGGAAATGGCCCACCTTGATTATCACTACAAAAGGTTTTTTTTTCTCTCCTGCTGGTAATAGCTCACCTTACCTGATCACACTTGTTACTGTGTGTATGGTAAAACCCATTGTTTCATGCTCTCTATGTATATAAATCTCCCCACTGTATTTTCCACTGAATGCATCCGATGAAGTGAGCTGTAGCTCACGAAAGCTTATGCTCACATAAATGTGAGAGTCTCTAAGGTGGCACAAGTCCTCCTTTTCTTTTTGTGGATACAGACTAACACGGCTGCTACTCCGAGACCTAAGAAAAGACTGGGTCTGTTCAGCTTAGAAAAGAGGTGACTGCGCTGGAGGGGGAGAAGGGCAGGGGGGGGGGAGAGGATGAGAGATGTCCATAAAATTGTGACTGGTGGGGAGAAAGCGAATAAGGAAGCATTATTTACCCCTTCATGTAACACAAGAACCAGGGGTCATCCAATGAAATTAACAGGAAGCAGCTTTAAAATAAACAAAAGGAAGTATTTCTTCACACAGTGCACAATCAACCTGTGGAACTTGTTGCCAGGGGATGTTGCGAAGGCCAAAAGTATAAAGGGGTTCAAAAAAGAATTAAATCAGTTCCTGGAGGATAGGTCCATCGATGGCTATTAGCCATCTGTTTAAAAGAAATACAGTGTGAAATTTAAGAAACAAACATGAGAGGATAGTTATACCTGTCTGGTTTTGATCAGGCAGAACACGGCCAGAGCAGCTGTTATTTGAGCATTTGAATTAAAGATTGTTATTCAAAATAATTAGTTTAATAATTAAAAATAATTGTTTCATAAACACCCCCACCAAGATTAAAAAAATCTTGCTGTCAGAGTGGTTGTTTTATCACATCAATTTTTGTTTTTTGGTGGGGTGTTTTGTTTTTGTGGGTTTTTTTGGGGGCGGGGGGGAGAATTAATGGCTGATCCACAGCAAATATTTGGTACCTATCCTACAAACAACAACTAATCACCAATTTCATCTACATTAGTGACATTTTTTCTGGGTTCCCCCTTTCGTCCTCCCCAGCAACCTTAGCCTTCCTCCCCTCCAATTCTTGACAATGCTTCTGGAATGGGGAACAAGGTGTATAAACTTTCCAGCAGACTCACCAACACTTATTTCTTTGCGGGGTTCTGCAGGTAGAAAACACATCAGCAGCAGAATCAGATGGTCTGTTAAACCTATGGCTTCTGATTTTAAAAGCCTCTGAATCTCAGCTATGCCAAAACTATAATCCTCTTCACTGAGAGGTACAGTCTAGCAAATAGAGTGCTGGACTGAGACTGGGGAGACATGGATTCTGTTCCCATCTCTACCACTGACCTGCTGTGTGACCTTGGGTGAGTCACTTCACTTCTCTCCCACCCTTTGTCTTGGCTATTTAGATTGTAAGGTCTCAGAGGTAGAAACCACAGTGCTGCCAACTCTCGTAATATCTGGTGTTTTACTTAAATCTCCCACCCAATCTAATGCCCGGAGGAGCTGGAATCTCTGTATCCATTTTAAAAATACAGTAAGTTTCTAGCCCTCTTGATCTTGGAGAAAAGTTTGAAAATGCGTCCTGAGTCTACTGTAAAGGCTCAAAAATCAGGAAGCCAATGTGCAGAACCTAATTTTCTTGTTAAATATCAGTGTTTAAGCAAATATCATGACTTTGGGGGGCCTGTCTCATTTCTGAGTGCTTGGGTTTGGCAAGACTTCAACTGCCTCACTGTGTTTTCATACAGTGCCTGGCACAATAGCCACCCCCGCACTCCCCCCCCCGCATCGCAGTTACAGCTACTAGATGCTACTGGAATACAAAATTAGCAGTACTAGTAGTAGGCTGAATCCAGAAGGTCTCACTCAGTCTTTATTTGGGCACATTCCCAGGGGAGCTTCCTTGGAGTAAGGACCTCAGGATTTGGCCCTGTATTTATAGATAATTTTTTTCAGAAATGAGATTTCCTGACGGAAGATTCAGTGACATGATTGGCTGATCCATGGAATCAGCCACATGTGCATTACCTCTCAGGCCAAACCCAATTTTCCCCTTGATCACTAATAAGATTTACATACGGTGTGTCTTACTGGCTAATTAGATCAATGAAGGCTACTCCCCCTTCACTGCTTGTAGTAGGGACTTTCATTGCCTATAGCTATCCAAGTGGAGTTGCCTTTGCCAAATATTTGGAGATATTGCTAATGGCTTCATTTGAATTTAACACTGCAGCTCATACATGTTTCAGAGTAGCAACCGTGTAAGTCTGTATTCGCAAAAAGAAAAGGAGTACTTGTGGCACCTTAGAGACTAACCAATTTATCGGAGTATAAGCTTTCGTGAGCTACAGCTCACTTCATCGGATGCATACTGTGGAAAATACAGAAGATGTTTTTATACACACAGACCATGAAAAAATAGGTGTTTATCACTACAAAAGGTTTTCTCTCCCCCCACCCCACTAAAACATCTTCTGTATTTTCGTGTGAATTGGCTGCAGATTGTTTTGAAACACTGAATTAAAAATATTCCAAACATGGCAAAATTCAGCCCTCAGATCTGCAGGGCAGAGACAGACTGATTATCAGCTTTCTCTACATGCAGCTCATTTAGGCAAGGAGAACAGAATACTGGAGCCCAGATCTGCCCTGCTAGACAAAGGCCATAATTTTACCTTCAAATTCTCATTTTGAAGGTGCTGTTCTAGATACAGTAACTCTCCCAATCTCAACACACCTCTCTATAACCCACCAACTGAGGGTCCCCAACACTGGAATAGCATAGCTGAACAAGTCAGATTTCTATGTGGTTAACCTGGCACTCAAACCACCAGGATTCTGCTTCCTAGAAAAATGAAGGAAAATTTTGGGGGTGAGCACAAAGAGTGGGTTTTAGCTGTGATCTAATCAGGGGCAAATATTCAACACACTAGTTAGCCACTGAGAAAACTGCATGAATTACTTATTTATCTGAGGTACCTAATTCTGGCTCATCCCAAACAACACCTGATTTTAAACCTCTCCTTATGATCCTGCTGGCCAGGAATAAGTTGTATATTATCTGTAGTACAGTACTGCCTAGAGGTTCTACCCAAGATTGAGGCCCCACTGGGCCAAGTGCTCTACATACACAGTCCTTGCCCCCAAGAGCTTACAGATTACACAAGGCAGACAAAAGCTGGATGGGAAACAGACGCAGAGAAGAGAAGTGAAGCGATTTGTCCAAAGTCAGACAGCAGGATTGTGGGAGAGTCAGGCACAGAACCCAGGACGCCCGAGTCCCAGTCCAGTCTCTTATTCACTGGAGCACAGCCTCTCATTGCTTTAGTAAGGATGGGTGAATGTGGGCTGTGCTTGCATGATGTATGTCTGGATCACGCCTGGCTCTTACTAGTGCTAGGATGCACTAGCAGATTAAACAAACCCTGAAAAACAAAAAATCCTATTATTCTGTATTTTCAATTCTTCTTAGTATCTCCCACAGCTTTGGCTGAACAGATATGGTGACAACTACAGAGTATCTGTAAACAGAACAAAATACAATTATTGCTACTTTGAAGCTTATAGAGCTGGTATGAAAACAACTGCACAATTGAAAACAACTGCACAATCTTTCTCTTGGAGCTAGATTTTTTAAATTGGTGTTTCATCTCATTTGAGCCCGGGGTCACGGCAGCTACGCAGAGAAATTAAGGAGAAGAGACAGCTACAATGACCAGGGAAATGTCAGTTTCCTGTTTAAATTCAGGGAGGGTATTTAGGCTTGACAGTTTGATAGATTTTTTTTTTCAAAGGTAGGCAGCTTCCTGCTTTGGATCAAACTGTTTATATTTTAGTCTGTTTCGTGTTGATTGTGAATGAAATAGAATAATTTTAAACAAACCCTGCCCCAATGCATTGTTCAAGTCCAATTCCTTTAAAAAACAACAACTACATTACTTTCATGTAGAAATGTCTGATATTTCTTAGGTGGAAGATACAGATTATTATGCTGAAAAATTATTATTAGATGTTGGAAAGGGATTATGTTTAAAAGGTGAAACAGATACATTGACCAGAATTAGGAACCTTTTCTTGACCTTCCAGTGGAGTGGCCCTAATAATGCTATGTGCTCAGCTATGTATCCCCTGGACTCCAAATGGACACTTTCCCTCATCTGATCCTTTGGTGAACTTCCACGAGCTGCTATGGGCAACTGTAAGGAAAAAATATTGGAAAAAATTCATGTGCAAATTTTCACCAGTTTGGTAGGATTTAACACCTTTTGAAAATCCCCCCTCCACCCACACCCCCACCCCTTCTCTCACAATTGGTTTTCACAGCAAAAAATGAGAATATATGACAAACTTTCTTTGTGAAGGTTTGCAGAGGAAGAGGAAAAGGGGAGGTGGGGTAGAGGGGTGCATCTCTTTAAAGTCCATATGATCTAGAGGAATGTGCTGAATTCTATCTAGATAATTCATTCTACTGTCCATACCATTGTAGTATCAGAGCACCTAACACTAATTCTCATGATACCTCTGTGAGGTGGAGGATGGTAGTATATCCATTTTACAGGGGGTGGGACTGAGGGATAGTGAGAGAGACCAAGCATTTTGCTCAAGGTCACAAAGATAGTTTGTGGAAGAGCTAAGAAATCAACTCAGATCTCCTGAGTCCCAGTCCAATGCCTTAACCACAAGACCATTCAGGATCACTTCTGAGGGAGCTTGTAGGAGCATATTAGGTGCTTTTTCTAGTTATATTTCCACATTGGTGATGATGATGGCTGGCAATGAAACAGTTATAGTGACCTGCAGGTGAGATGCTATGTTTGGAGTCCTCCCTGAAGACAGAGGAGATTTCTTGTGCGTTAACAGCAAGTTAATGGCTCTACTGGAAGATTAGATTCGCAGCTTTAAAGAACAGCTATTAGCCTGGCATAGTGTCACAGAAGATCAGATTTGGGCAGAATCACTGCAAACTCAACAAGAGAAGGAACGGGCAACAAAACAACAGAGTAGAAATCAGAGAAAAGTATTGACAGTTCATGCCCAACAAAAGGGTAAAAAAACCCAACAAGACGCATTCAACATGGTTAGAAGCAGAAGAAAACGAACTATTTGTGATCAGAGGGAAAACAATCAGGAGGAACTCAACATGCCTGGAAGCATCAAATTTCTATCAGATATCCTGTAGGGCAGCTGCAGAGAATGTCTCTGAAGATTCAGTTGGAGGAAAGAAATGGAACTGCAGGGGACTTCTCTGAAGAAAGCTGTCTAACACAATCTACATCAAGCATGCTGAAGGGAGGAAGACTAGGTTCCCAGTGCAGGCGATGTTAAGAAGAGTGGACAGAACATTCTACAAGGGATGAAAGTACAGCAGGATGGTGTGCTGCTTTCCTGGAGCTAAAATAAGAGGTGTGGCAGCAATGTTAGATGGGATTCTGAAGGCCGTAGGCAAGACTGTACTGGTGATGATACATATCAGCACAAATGACATCTTCAGGTGACAGATTATTGAAGATTTCAGGGAGCCGAAGGACAGGACAGTCCAGATGATTTTTGTAGAGAGGCTTCCAATCCCACAAGCACGAGAAGACGTGTGGCAGAAGATATGGGAGGTGAACCATTGGCTAGTGGTGTAAAGTAGAGGGTTTGGTTCTGTGGGACAAATGGGCCACCCCTTCCCTGGAGAGAGGGCACTGTACTACTTTCATCTCAACAATAGCGGAACCAATCTGCCGGGTGACAGACTAACCAGATTTGTCATAAGGGTATTAAATTATACTAAAAGGGGAGGGTGTTAATGGTAAATACTGTACAAATGCTCAAACATACAACTCAAACTCAAGGGTGTCAAACACAAGGTGTCAAGAGCCATAAAGAGAAGAATTATTTTATTTACCATTTGCCACTGCTAGAAGCCTAGTAATAAACAAGATGAATTAGAAATGCTCATACATGAGAAAAAAATGTTGACATAATGGGTATATCACTGGAACTCAGGCTATGTCTACACTTAAAATGCTATAGTGGTATAGCTGCAGTGCCGCAAATATGCCACTATAGCGTGTAGACACTGAAGCACAAGGGTTTCTCCTGTCACTGCAGTTAACTCACCTCCCCGAGAGGTGGTAGCTAGGTCAGTGGAAGAATCCCCAACGCTGTCTACACTGGGCTTAGGTCGGTTTAACTACATCACTCAGAGGTGTGGATTTTTTCACAGCTGGATTAATCTTATTTTCTAGTGCAGACCACGCCCTAGTTGAAGGATTCACGTGAATGGAATGTTAAAGCCCCACAATACACTGTATCCAGGAAAGAGAGTGTGCAAAAGGAGAGGGGGGTGGTGCTTCTATATCAAAGATGTTGTGACACTCATCTCTTGCACCCATCTCTCCAATTAACTGGCTTTAATAATACTTTGCACTTACATAGTACTTTACAAGCGTTAGTTAGTGAGGCCTCACAATACCTCTTTCATGCTGGCAAATGCCACCACCACTTTCCAGATTTGGAAACACATAGAAAGGTTATGCGACATGCCCAAGGTCTCACAGTGAGTCAGCATAAGAACCTAGCTCTCCGGACATTTTGTCCCAGAGCACAAAGGGCAAATCACTTAATTGTTCTGTGTCTCAGTTTAACGATCCATAAAGTGAGTGGGAATGACACTCACCTACGTACAAAGGCCTGTGGCGTTCTTACGTCCTGTATATTTTTGGATTCAGCTATAGTTAACATTGTTTCCTATCTCTAAAAAAAGGTTAATGATCTCTACCTTCCTCATAGGGGTGGTATGAGCCATAACTGAATAGTGACTATAAAATGCTGTATGTGACCAGTTGTATTTAGTTCTCAGTACGTGGGCAGGAGTGGGAACAGAAGTCAGGACTAGCAATGTAAAAGGTTAACCGTTAACCCCAGTGGCCCTGCGTCAGGCTGGCAGGAGTGACCCCAGCTGAGACTGCAGAACCCCAGTCCCGGAAGGAGTTGGCCTGCAACCCTGGCTGC
Organism: Eretmochelys imbricata; assembly: GCF_965152235.1. Lineage (NCBI taxonomy): Eukaryota > Metazoa > Chordata > Testudines > Cheloniidae > Eretmochelys > Eretmochelys imbricata. The sequence goes on from NC_135577.1 coordinate 20,863,967, forward strand.
ACCAAGCCAGACCCCAGCCCTGGCCATGCCAGCCCCCGCCCTCGCCAGCTACCTTGGTTAACGGTTAACCGGTTAAACGAAATAATTTTAATCGTTTAACCGGTTAACTTTTTTAACTGATATTTACATCCCTAGTCAGGACACCTGCTTCCTCATCTGAGCCATTCCTGTAGACCAGCAGTTCTCAGTCAGGGGTCTGGGGCTCCCTAGGATCCGTGAGCAGGTTCAGGGGGTTTGCCAAGCAGGGCTGGTGTTAGACTTTATGGGGCCCAGAGCAAAAAACCCAAGCCTAAGCTGGAGCCCTGCCATACAGGGATGAAGCCAAAGCCTGAGCAACTTAGCTTTACAGGGCCCCCTGTGGCATGGAACTTTGGGCAACTGCCCCACTTGCTACCTGCTAATGCTAGCCCAAACTTTTATATGCCGAAAAACAGGTGTTGTGGCACAGGCGGGCCATGGAGTTTTTTATAGCGTGGGGGGGAGGGGGTCACAGAAAGAAAAATGTTGAGAACCTCTGCGGTCAGTCACCACCACCTTTTAGGAAAAAGGATGGTTTTGTGTTCATAGCACTGGACTGGGCCTAGGAAGACCAGGGTTCAGTTCCCACCTCTGTCTCAGACTCCCCGTGTAACCCTGGGTAAATCACTTAATATCTGTGCCCCTGTTCTCCATCTGAAAAATGAGGGTAATACTTCCTTTCTCCCCTCCTGTGTCTTTCCTTTTCAGAATGGAAGGCAGGGCCCATCACTTGTGTACATGCAACACCTAGCACAGTGGGGCCATGATCCTGGTTGGCGCCTCTGAGTGCCACTATTATATAAATATTATACACTTACAGCTATGAATTTCCCAGTGAACATGGTTTTTATGAGTTTTCACAGATGGTGAAAAACATTTTTGCATTAAATTTAGTAAACTATTATTTTTGTGGAAATTGTACAAACTCAAAAACCAGACACATAAAACTCACCTCACAAATATTTCACTCGGGCATAGCACTGAGGCACGCTCTTCTGTGCCAGATCCTAGCCCAGCGCCTGTTCCATGTTAGTTTATATACTTACTCTTGCATTTATGTTGAAGCTAATTGTAGCTTTTCTTTTAAGTCTGAATCTTTGACTAGTTTCATTTAATCTCATACCAGCCTATAACCACCGTACTCATCTGGAAGGGGAAGGAGTTCATTCTGCATTAAACAAAATTAAACATCTGACAACAGACCCTGATGTTTGCTTTGTATTCAGTTAATGTCTTCAATATGGCTACGATCCAATCAGGTGATCTGTGTTAGCAGACCCTGGATCTGTTAAGATCCCCACTAAAGTCAAAGGAGCTTCACACAGCTTCTGAATGGAGGAGCATCTTGCAGGACTTACGTTCTTATGACATCACTCATAACTGCAGGAGAGTCTAGCATTCTCCTTATAGAAAGGGGACAAAACTGTCCTCTATAGGTAGGGTTGGAAGGATTAGATTTTTATCAGTGAAGATTGGTAAACATAGATTTCACTATACACACACAAATCGATGGAAAAATATGTCCATCAATAACAGAAATTTACAGATAGGCCAAAAAAGAAAAATGCCACTGGAGAACTTACTAGAGTTTGATTTAAGAATATTTACTTCGTATATTCTGACACATGATGTCTGACCATTTATGTTTTAATGGTTATAAAAGCTTTAAACTTTTTGAATCTCTACCTCTACTGGCATTAAAAAATTACTGTGACACATCCCATAAATTCCTGCAACCATGAAATGTAAATAGACAAAAAATAAGAAAAAAATGTTTAAACCCCATAATTTTGTGCAATTGTGCAAATTTAAATCAATAAAAATAAAAAATGCATAAAAATAAACAAATATCTGTTGAAATGATAAAAAAACACCAAACATTTAATTCTGCCAAGGTTATTTTCCAATAAAATAAAACTGGATTTTTTTAAATAAAAAAACAACAACCCAAAACCAAAACCCCACTTTAGTATTAGAATTCAGATTGTACAGTTAGATTGGAGACAACTAAAACAAAGGAAAACTATATAACGCGTATAAAGTAGTTACTAAAGACACTGGATGACTGTAAACTAACCCAACTACTATTGTTTAGAACACAGCGTTGTTTTCTTAACCACTCCATTATACTGCAATTCCATTGTCACCCAACAGTGTTAGCTATAGGTTCTATTTAGGAAAAAAATATCCATAGCCTTTGAGACTAGGAACATCTGGGCTTTAGAGCTAGATAGAGATTAAGCAGAACATGGGGTAAATTACTTTGGCCATCTCTTTTTCCTACACATTGTCTGTAAATATCACCACTGCCATGAGAGTCCGTTTCATTTTTCCTGTTAGCTTTTTGTTTTCTCTTTCTTCAACAAATACAGCTCTTTTCGCTGTGGGGGAGGGGGAACAGCAGGGGAGAGGCCGGGGGCTAGCCTCCCCGGCTGGGAGCTCAAGGCCTGGGCAGGGCGGTCCTGCGGGCCGGATATGGCCTGCGGGCTGTAGTTTGCCCACCTCTGCTCTAGTGCAATCCTGGGGCAGTAGTTTGGGGTTGACTCAGAGGAAAGTTTATCAACTAATGAAGTCACCAACACCACTTCTTATTCCTTGGAAGTCTGTGTAAGTACCACCTATCTTAAATTTTCATATAGTGCCAATCAGTGTAGAAGCTACGTGTGTCAACAATACTGCTACAGTCAAGTTTAATCTTTTCAGGAGTTCAAAGGTTCACCAGAACTTTCAATATAATCTTAATAAAAGATAGGAAAACCCTATGACTGGAGACAGGGTGCAGAAGCGTTACCATTTTAATCCCAAATTCTGTCTTGCAGCCATCTTACAAATTGTACCCATTAATTTACAGATTTTCCACCTTTTTTTTTAAATGAAAATACTTCAATCAAAACTGAGAATATAGTATTCTGTAAGCAGCAGCATTATTAAAAATAATTTAAGAGACATTCAATCAGGCATTTTATTTATTTTTTTAAATTACAAAGAATGTTATAAGTAACATCAACTCAAGTAAAGAAAGCAAAGGAAATTCAGACAAACAATTGGCAAAACATGAGGGATTTTTTAATTTATTTTTTTAAACCATCCAGAAGAGGTTCAGAAAGCTAAAATATCCTATGAAAGAAGGTCAGCTTGGATCAAGAGGCAAAAAAATCAAAGTTTTAAAAAAATGTAATAAACGGAGTGGAGATGTGAATAATCACATGCAAATTTTACAACTATGAATGGATGGGGGGGGTGACATTTACAAAATGAGCCTAAATAATGGACAAAGTCACCAGAGACAAGGCAATGGAAATGACAGAAAAGAATCCAATGTCTTCATACAATGGTTCACAACAGGCTCCCAAGGGAAAATCAGAAAGGGAAAAGGCAGCAGAAATACATACAGTAGCTGCCAATGCAAACGGACAGCAGGGGGCCGCCTTACGTGAAGGAAGTCACGCAATAAAAGGTGACAAGCAAAACATATGGAGCATCACACTGAAATCAGCATGCATACAAAATGTAAAAGATTTTCATCATCAAAATATCCAACAGGCTAGGATCAAGTGAGGGAAACTGTCAATTTAAATGCAACTTCCTAGAAAGCATGAGCCAGAGAGAGAGAGCGAGAAACCGACCAGAAAATGAAAAATCCAATTAGTGAAATGGTGATCATGATTACTGGCCTAATGAAAAATTAAAAATTACAGCCACCTCTCTCCTTAGCTTACTTGTAAATCCTTTAGTCTGCTTTTCTTGGGCTGATGGAGAGAGCATTTCTCAAAAGTACAGGGTCTTGCGAACTCTGATATTTTTGTTCTTCACTTAAAGGGATAACCAACAAATTCATATTATTTTCATGTTTTAATTCCTGTCTGATAGGCCACTCCTCTCTCACTTTTATGTTAGCCCTAATTAAAAGACAAAAATATATTTCCAACAGGGAGCGTAAAATTTTTGACCAGACAATGTTGAATTGTAAACTTTCATAATCACAAAAAAACTTAAGGGTAGAAGAACTCAGAAATAATGAACACGCACGAGGGGAATATATAGAACTTTTCTGTCAATATGCTGACTACAGAGAAAGAAGATACACAGAAAACCTTTCCCTGGAACTCAGTGGAGGGCATACAAACTGGGAAACAAACGGTCTGAGCATAAAATAAAAAGGCAACTTTCAAAATAATATTTCACAAAACACCAGTGTTAGATACCAAAAACAGAGTAACTTTGGCACAAGAGTCTTGAATATTGCCAGCTCTCAAACCAATCAGTTAATTCCCCTCCCCCGCACTATACTTGGTGTCAAGACTAACAGCACTTCCAAAAGGAGAGAGAGAGAGAGAGAAAAAAAAATCTATGACATTGAATCTGCATAACTACACAACACAGGGGATTTCTGAGCATTTATAACAGCCAAATCAGCCAAACAATCGTCTGAAGAACTGCAACAGTAAGCTATTGGGGTTCTTATGTCGGCAACATCAGAAGTCTGTTGGGAGAACCAAATCCTTTATAATAAAAATCAATCACAATTCCCATTCTGTTTCACAAACCTTAAAAACCTGAATGCCACTAATTTAGCCTTCTTATTGAAGAATGAATACAAGATAAAAAGGAGCCGACAGCTGGAATAGAGCCAAAAGAAAGCTTTCAGGAACAAAATGCAGGGAACAATGTTTGTTCTGCATTCAGAATTTTACATGAAACTCTGCAGACGAGACAGGCATATCTGGCTACATGGCCAAGAATATACATTTATTATGGAGAATACTGCCTTTAAAAGGAGAAATAAATTAGAGATTAACGCCTTTTATTCAAGCTGCAAGGAGAAGAATTCCTGAAGCAATTCAATTCACCACAAGGAACAAGGTTTCTTTCAAAAGTCACCCTTAACTGGGAAGGGCCCTTCTTTACAGGGAGCCTGAGCGGAGAAATACACAGCTCATAGCTTTCTATTTATAGTCATTCAGGCAGTGAATAGTCTCATTCCAAATGCCACAAGGCATACTCACAACCTTTTATCCTGGGGACCTGATTTGTGTTTCATTTCAAAAAGTCCAGGACTATGGGAGGGGTGGGGGGCCGGAGAGGGAGGCAGCAATGCAACAGGCAACAGAAACATTCCCCCCAAAAAACTTTTTCTGTTTATTTATTAAGCTAGAAGGCTTTACAAACTTTCATATGGGAAAAAAAAAAAGGTACAGCTTTACAACGGCGTGCATTTTTGCACAGTAACTCTGAATACCAGTGCCCTACAATTTAAGTGAATCTGTGAGAAGGAGGGAGGGGTGTGTGAGCATTTCAATTAGTTGGCTTTGAAGGACCCTTCTGAAAGCAAAAGAAAGACAGAAAACACTTGTCAAATGCAAGTTCAAGTGAAAGCCACTTCTGCCAATAAAGTGTGCAGATGGCCATGGGGGTTCCACTAAACCCTAACTAGGCCCCTATTATGTCTTTACTGCTAGCAAAAAAAGGCAAGGGTCACCTTCAGTTTAGAATAAGTTAGCTTCCTTTCCCACAGGATGACTCTGGTCAATCAAACCAGTAAAGGAAGTCCTCCCTTTGAGTGACAGCTATTCCATCAGTGCACCGAAGAACCTTTAGAAGGGCTAGAGACACACAAAAAACTTTAAAAAGAAAAGGAGGACTTGTGGCACCTTAGAGACTAACCAATTTATCTGAGCATAAGCTTTCGTGAGCTACAGCTCACTTCATCGGATGCATTCAGTGGAAAATACAAAATACAAAAATACTGCTGGAAATGGCCCACCTTGATTATCACTACAAAAGGTCCCCCCTCCCCCCCCCCGGCGCTCTCCTGCTGGTAATAGCTCATCTTACATGATCACTCTCCTTACAGTGTGTATGATAACACCCATTTTTTCATCTTCTGTGTGTATATAAATCTCCTCACTGTATTTTCCACTGAATGCATCCAATGAAGTGGGCTGTAGCTCACGAAAGCTTATGCTCAAATAAATTGGTTAGTCTCTAAGATGTCACTAGTACTCCTTTCCTTTTCTTTTTGAGGATAAAGACTAACCACGGCTGCTACTTTGAAACAAAAAACTTTGGCTTCGTCTACACTAGAGAATTTTTTTTTTAAAATTTCCAACCGTTGCTAACACTGGTTCTGCCACACTGGTGTGAGCAATCTTAGGAGCTCTAATATAGGCAGACACTGGCTCCCAGCAGTATTTTTAGCACTGTGTTGATTAGATTTGCTCCCAATGGGGTCAGAGGACATGACACTGAAAGCTGCGTTGACCTGCTTCAGCTTCAAGGATTTCCTGAACGTCGACAAGGCTTTTGGCACTAAGGTTCTTAACTAACTCTGAACTAAAATGCATATTACAGGACACCTCTGTCCACTTAGGAATTGCCACACTTGATCAGACCAGTGCCGCTAATAATCAACCTCTTCCATGGGAAGCTGCAAGAAACCCCAAAGCAGGCATATGTGGGATAATCTGCCCCTAAAAAATTGTCTTATCCTACACCCTAATCATTACAGATTGGCTTAAACCCTGATGCATGAAGTTCTCTCCCCTCCACAGATTTTGTAAGTATTTTCTGTAACTCTGAATGTCCTTATCCATATAAATCTCTAATCCCTCTTGGATTCTTGCTATGGGTTACATATATACTATCTATATTGTGCATCTCTCTATTCCCAGTAAAAAAGCCCTTCAGTAGCATTAAAGTTAAGAATTCGTATCAGTAACTTGAAGGTAAAATTTGGCCCCTGTAGTTATGCCTTGGGGGGGGAGGGAGGGGCATCCTGTGACAATCTGTAACAAAGTATCAGCTCTGTGATCACAAACACTAGAATGCCTTAAACTTATAAAAAACAATGGTTTTGTTATTGTTACAAAAACAATGGCCTTTGTTCAGGAGCACGCTGTAAGATTTTTTTAAAATCCTGATTCAACAACATACTTAGGGCCCTACCAAATTCGTGGTCCGTTTTGGTCAATTCCATGGTCACAGGATTTTAAAAATCATAAATTTCATGATGTCAGCTATTTAAATGTGAAATTTCACGGTGTTGTCATTGTAGGGGTCCTGACCCAAAAAGGAGTTGTGGGGGGGTCACAAGGTTATTACAGGAGGGCTTGCGAGACTAGTACCATTACTTCTGCGCTGCTGCTGGTGGCAGTGCTGCCTTCAGAGCTGGGCAGTTGTAGAGCGGCAGCTGCTGGCCAGGGGTGGGGAAGCGGAAGAGACCAGATTTCACTGTTCGTGATGCATTTTTCATGGCTGTGAATTTGGTAGGGCCCTAAACATACTGAAAGTCATCATACCACATTCTCCATTGAACCTATGTGCCACTTGCTACCGAGCTAGGGTATCTACATACACAAACCTCCTACATCTTCTAGATCATGAAATTACCGCACTTGTATGACAAATGCAAAGTAAGAGTGGTGAAAAAGCCTCACACTTACAATGTCATACATACAAGTACAGTGTCTGCTCCTTATTTAAGAAATCTGCTTCCTAGCTTCTTAAATCCCGTATGAAAAAAATGCAAATCAATTGGTGGGAGGATGTCAGTGATATATATGGCCAGTGAACCAGTGCAATAGCTTTTTCAAACTTAGGATACCCACAGCCAGTCTATGTATTACATAAAGCCCCTAGAATACAGTCCCTGATCCAAAAACTTCTTTCAATGTAGTGGCCTAACCCTGCAAACTCTTAAGTATACTTCCAAGTATCAGGGCTTCTTTTAAAGTTCAGTCCTAAAACTGAATTTCCCGGGTTTCTATTTGTGAAATTGTGTTGTGTTGCTCTTTTCAGTAAGTACTACTAGGCTATTGTATTTGGGTTTTGTTTTGTCTTTTACACACTCAAATTACTGACAGCTACACTTACCTTAACCAAAGTTACTGTGATGGGATTTTTCCTACTGCTGGTACAGGAATGCCAGAAGTTTGCATTTGCTATTAACTAAATCCTACATTTGTGTAATATCTACACTTTTCACCCCAAACTATCCCAAGCACTACACAAACAGAAATTGTTTTATACTGCCCTGAATGGGGTTGGGTGGGAAACTGTTTTCTTGGGCCACAAACATTTTTTGAGATTTCATGTTCTTCCTGTTGCCCACTGTGACAAAACTGCAACATTTTAAAAATTTTCACAAAAAACAAAGAGAAAGAGACACTCCCCTCAAAACAGCAATTCAGAGCAGGGCCTTGAACCTGGGTTGTCGTCCTCCTATGTGAGTGCCCTAACCACTGGGTTTTCTGGGGCGAGTCTGTCTGTCTGTCTGTCTCTCTATTCTAGGCTAGGAAACCTTGCTAACAAAGTTTAATACAAAATTATATGTTTCTGCGAGTTTCAGTTTTGACGAAAAACTGCGTGGTGTATTGTTTTGGTGCAAGAGTGGGAGAGGGGATTAGCAACAAATAATGGGAAAAAATTAAGGAAAAGAAAATTTAGGAAAATATCTAATTGCGAGGCCTCTACAAAAATGTGGAGTAATGTTCCAAGGGAAATGGCTGAAGCCCCATCTCTTGAGTCATTAAAAATGGAGACTGGACACAGCATTCATGCATACAATTCAGTCCTACTCGGGCAAACCAGTGGGTAGAGACAACCCAAGTGGCCTTTTCTAGCTTTTATTTCTACGATGCTGCAGAATGCCAGTGTGAAATCCCATTTCTGCAAAGATACAGCTGAAACTGCACAAACTCCAAAATCTCTGCTCTGAGCCAACATGTGAAGCTCATGGCACTGGGTTCTGTATAGCAGTGATTCTCAGCCATGGGTACGCAGAGGTCTTCCAGGAGGTATATCAGCTCATCTGGATAGTTGCCTAATTTTACAAGAAGTTACATAAAAAGCACTAGTCAAATCAGAACAAACTAAAATGTAATATGACTTGTTTATACATCTCTATATACACTATACACTGAAATGCAATATTCCAATCAAAAATATTCCAATCATTTTATTTTATAATTATATAGTAAAAATGAGAAAGTAAACATTTTTTCAGTAATAGTGTGTTGTGACACTTTTGTATTTTTATGTCTGATTTTGTAAGCAAGTAGTTTTTAAGTAAAGTGAATCTTGGGGTATGCCAGACAAATCAAACTCCTGAAAGGGGTACAGTAGTCTGAAAAGACTGAGAGCCATTGATGTATAATTCTCTCTCTTAGGTATAATGCTAATGTAGCATTTTCCAAAGTGTGGGACTAGCCAGGAAGGGTGCAGAACAATGGCAGAGCAAGTTTCCTGCATCCTGCCCTACTAAAATGGTGGGAATTAAAGGAGTAACATGGGAATGGGTTTTTGTTTTACTGCAGGGAGGTTCAGCTTCAAAAAACGTGGGACACCTCTCAGATGGAAGGTACGTGCACATAGAAAGAACTTGCCCCAATCTCTTATAAGAGAAATAAATTCCTTGCAGCTCCCTTCCCTCCTGTTGTAAACGTGATTCATGGAGCAACACTAGCAGCAACTCTTTATCTTTCCTGTGGGTCAGAAGTTAACTGTATGGCAGCATTCTGTATTATTCTTGGAAGGGAGAGGGGAAGGTAAGGAAACAGAAGCCAAAAGGGCAAGAGACTTAAAAAAACAAATTAAAAAAGTCCTGACAGTTACTTTGCAAACGATATGGTAAAGAAACACATTGATTAGATTAAGATATTATGAAGTTTAAACACTAGAAAGTTATTAAATTCAAGTTAAGTTAACTATATTTTCTTCTAATCTCATGCAAACCTAAAAAGCTCAAGATTACAAGTCATCTAGAGAATGCTTTTTCCTAACCACTGCAAATACTACAAACCCATACCCGACATTCTTGTCAAGTAAGAATATACATGGGCTTCCCATATACGGCAAGGAAATGGGGAACACACACTGAAGATGAAGGAATTCCAACATAATTTCTACACTTAGCAGGCAAAGAAGTGTGTGTATAACCAAAGTAAATATAAAATTACACTTTTTTAATACAAAAAGCAGCTCTCAATAAGGTAGCAAAGTAGAAGTCTCTCTAAAGGAGTGGAAAAAGGTGACCTGATGTCAGATGAAAACTGGGGGGGAAATGATTATAAAAATTGATTTTTTATTTTATATTGGATTTCTTTTTTAGAAAATGTAAATTAAATATAAGCTATTTTTTAAAATAAACCTATTTAAAATTAAATTTGAAATTGATAACACATGTTAAAGCCTAAATTTACTATAATCTATTAAAATAATTTAAATTAAATATAAAAATTATATTAAGCAGTAAATGTTAGCTGCTGAAGTTTTGAAGAAAGTTAAATCACTGAACTGGTGGAAGTCACTGACTAAGAAGCTGGAACCAGAGTATGTTGAAGTACTATATCAGTTTTTGACAGTGGTAGCCTCTTTTGCAGATCCACAAAATATTTTCTTCATTGCAATTAATTCAACTAGTTCAGTTCAATTACTAGATCATTCAAAGGTAAGAAATTCATGGGGAGTTGAAAAAGCAGGAAAGCTTGCTTTCCTCTTTCAGTCTATGAATAAAAACTTGGTGTGAGAGGATGAGATCTACTAGTTCTAAAATCTTGAATGACAGGGTGACCAGAACTAATCACTTCAATTCACTTATTACAAATAATACACAAGTAAAATCTTTATCTAGTAAATACAAAATGCATCATTAACTGACTTTTAACGTCATAAAAATGTAAAAATTCAGAATCTGAATAAATATGAATTAAGCTATATAATTGCTTTAATAAATGTGTATAGATATAGTGTAGCTCCTTGGTTAGTCTAAAGAAGCATCAAGTTTAGTGTAAAAGCTATTTTTAGTTGCAAATCAACATATTTTAATGGTTACCAACCATTGAGAACCAACCTTTCTGGAGGAAAATAATTAAAAAGTACAAATGCCAAACAAGGTTAAAATAATTTATTTAAATCCAAGTTTCCTGCTTGCTGATTTAAACCATTATTAAAATCAGTTATTTAAACCACTGATTTAAGTCAAGCTACCCTGTGACAGAAAGCCTAAAATAAATTCTTGATTAAGGAGGGAGAGGCTCAAGAGTGCAACACTCATAATTCAACTTTGAAGTTTAATACATCCTCAGGATTTCCTCCTGATAAATATAGTAAAGCTACATATGCAGGAGTAATTCCAGAGGATTCCACAAAGGTCAAATTTAGAAGCCATCAGTGTCAGATGCTCAGGTTTTTATTCAGATTTTTTTTTTATTAAAAAAATCCCACTAAATATTACAGATCATGGAAAACTGACAAGAGTTCAAGGTTTTTATGATTTAGACTGTAACACTAACAAAGTGTAAGTTGTCTTACAGGAAGACAACAACAGACTAGTGTAGATTCTATTGTAGTAAAGTCCAAATAAATCTATAGACCTGCAGTTCCCGAACTTTATTGCTTAACGTACCACCTTCTTAAAAAATTGTTGTAAAGTGAATGGATGGAATATCAAGCTCACATACTATCAGTGGTACACTTATTACAGTTAAAAGAAAAGGAATACTTGTGGCACCTTAGAGACTAACCAATTTATTTGAGCATAAGCTTTCATGAGCTACAGCTCACTTCATCGGATGCATACTGTGGAAAATACAGAAGATGTTTTTATACACACAAACCATGAAAAAATGGGTGTTTATCACTACGAAAGGTTTTCTCTCCCCCCACCCCACTCTCCTGCTGGTAATAGCTTATGTAAAGTGATCACTCTCCTTACAATGTGTATGATAATCAAGGTGGGCCATTTCCAGCACAAATCCAGGGTTTAACAAGAACGTCTGAGGAACCGGGGGGGGGAAGGGAGAGAACCTGGATTTGTGCTGGAAATGGCCCACCTTGACTATCATACACATTGTAAGGAGAGTGATCACTTTACATAAGCTATTACCGGTAGGAGAGTGGGGTGGGGGGAGAGAAAACCTTTTGTAGTGATAAACACCCATTTTTTCATGGTTTGTGTGTATAAAAACATCTTCTGTATTTTCCACAGTATGCATCCGATGAAGTGAGCTGAAGCTCACGAAAGCTTATGCTCAAATAAATTGGTTAGTCTCTAAGGTGCCACAAGTACTCCTTTTCTTTTTGCGAATACAGACTTACACGGCTGTTACTCTGAAACCTGTTATTACAATTAGAGAATCAAAAATCTCTGATCTAGACAGTTCTTTCTCACGAAGCTCCAAATGGCCTACGTATGACAGTCTCCTTGCTACACAGTTCACGGAAGGGAATTGCAACCCCTGTATCTTTTGACCAGATGAAGCCCATTAAACACAGTTTTCTTAAAATGGAATAAAGTTAATTTGGCACAGGGTTAAAATAAATAAATCAATAAATCTCTCTCTCTCTCTATATATATATATAGATATATATATATATATATATAGAGAGAGAGAGAGATAAAAAGAGTGGAAATCCCCAATTAAGAGAAAATAGAATATAAACATAGCTAATCAAATAATTAGAAAAAGCAGAGCTAGGCTCTATGTTCAATTACTTAATGCTCTAAAACAAGATGAAAACCTTAGGTATTAAAATGTTTTGTCTCTGTAAGTTGCAGCAACAGCCTATCTATCTTTCAGCGTTCCAGAAATGTGCTAGTCTCTCTCAAACAAGGAGGTCCCTGTTACCAGGGTTGGTCTTTTTGTTTTACAAGAAAACCAGATTTTTTCATATTCCCAAACATGCCCTCCTTATTCCCTTTGCATCAAAGTTATCCCAAGTTACCCCTATGTCATTTTTCAAAACTAGCAAGGGTCTGATTTATCCATCCCAACCTTCAACAGGTATTATTCATTATTTAAGTCCCCAAGGCCAAGATGTAGCTCCTCCCTGCTCAAAAACACTTACATTCCAGCAATTTACACTTTGACTGACCCTTCCAGTCCTAATTTGTCATTAATCTTAATGAAGCCAAGAATAGTTCTAATGATCCTCCAATAACATTTTAAGATAGTGATTTGTTTCCCCCAAATGACTCCTAATATTCCTTCTGCAATGCACATCTGGGCATGTTCACTAAGCAAATCTTTGGGAGCATGGCCCCAAAACCATCAGTACAGATTACTCCTATGTATGTTTAACACAGAGCTCCTTGAACATAGCTGACTGTCATGGTAATATCTTGCATGGCCTTATTTCAAATAAAAAAAATCTCACCTCTACAAGTAGTTCAACAGTGTGTGGATTCTTTAAGCAAATTATCAAAAGGAACAGCAATAACTGACACAGAAACAAACTAAATCCAAATATTAACTTAGTACACTGTACTACTCCCAACCACATAGGCAAATTCCAATGACAGCAATGAGAGGTGTGCATGGACTGAGGACAGTACAGATACGTGTACCCACAAACTATATATCCTATCCCAGACAGCAGTGTCAGAAAACACCAACCAGCAAGAGAGCTGTAACTGCACACATTGTGCACCATTAAAAATATCATCCCAGTTCGTAATACCACATATCCAAAAAGCCTAATATGGGGGCAGGAGGGAAGGAAAAACAACTACTAGAATAAAATACACAGTCCTAATTTTTGTTCAGTAGCCAATTCTGGCAATACTATACAAGATTAATCAGTTATATGTTTTAAACATTAAGTATCTACATTTAAAAAATAAAATTTCAAAGCCTCTTAACACAGTACTTGGAAATTGTATTTCATTTTAGGAGAGGAAGTATTAAAACATTGTTCTTCAGTTTATTTATAATTTTAATAATTAGCTGCTATTTTCACAGAACTGATCATTTTTTCCCTAGGGCTAATTTACTTAAAGGTGCACTGGCAAGTTAAAAGTCATTTTAAAAAAACCTTATACAATTCCCTCTACATTACTAACCTCTCCTTAAATTAATAAAAGTAAATAATTTACTTATCACCATTTATGCTGTTTGCTTTTTAGCATCGGCAATGAAAATAGACCAGTAGGTTTCACACTTCATCAGTTTCTAGTCAATTTAACTTTCATGTTCTCTTGCACATGTATGAAATTGCAGAGATTGGAGCATAAAGACCAGCGGAAATCTAATCCCATGATAACACTTCTGTCTTAGGTTTTGTAAAAAATTAGTTTTACATGACAAATATTTTGGCCTGAGTTTTCTCTCTCGTTTTAATTAGTATGTTGTTTTAACTGTTTTAAATAGATTTGCCCTCTTTAACTTTAAGAGATCCTTGTCATTCTACATTTTATTTTTATAAATGCATACAGAATAATTCCAATGCCATTTGGACTACCTTACATATTCTTAGTGATCCATTGTTTAAAAAAAACAAAACCAAACAAAACCCTGAAAACTTGATATAAGAAACAATTTCATGTATAAATTAAATAAATGTTAATTTTTTCAGCCCATCATCATGTAAATAGAAAAATAAGTTCCAATTAGGGATATCTAAAGAATGGTCAGGTTTTTGGTTTGTTTTTTTTTTTTGGTTGTTTTTTTTTAAAACAGCTTTAAAACATATTAGCAATTAAAATGTTTGCAGATGCTGCCCTCATTTGTAAGCCCATTTCCCATATTCCATAGAATTTACATAAATATTTTAAATGTCATACAAAGTAATTCACTAGTTTGAATATAAACTGGAAAAAAAAATCAAATTCTAGTTCTACTTTCCGCTGTTAACAAGTGTATCTTGGAAAGTTTTCAGGTGGAGGGCAGGATTGTCGCCTGACTGTAGTAACTTAGCGTCATGCTTCACAAACTTTTTCATCATCATACAAAAGCACATAAAATTCCTACATATGAAGTGTGATTCTTCTGTGAAGATAAATGCAGGACATTTGTCAATAAAAAAGCCAAACAAATATAAAAGCAGAGAGGTGGGGGGGGAGGGAGAGGGGCGGAGAGAAGCATAGGATTTCATCTAAAAATATGGCCTCACTAGAAACTTAAATTAGATGCATACATAACAACAGGCACCTGAGAGTTCAGTAACTGTTAATTATACAGTTATACCTTAGGCACTTTAAGTGAATGCTGAAGAAATAGTACACAGGAATCCTGGCTAACCACAAAATTGATTTTAAGGAGAATTAGGAAACTCTACATGTGGATGCCACTGGCTCTTTGCTTCTCTCTCGGCTGGAACCCTGTAATCCTTATTAATCTACCATTTGTTCCTGGAAAGTACGTTTTTCTCTGTAAATAAAATCCAAAGTTTTCTTTGGATTCGTTTACACCCTTTACTTGTGGGAGCTGAATCTGTAGGAATGATTTCAGTAGACAGGATTCACAATTTACTATCTAGCTGCCCGTTGTTGTTGTTTTCTTTTTGCTTGAGACGCTGCCAAACTAACTAAGCAAAAAATTTTAAAAGCTGGAAACAATGTTACCACAGGGTGCCAAATTTGCAGTGAAAGCCCCATAGGCTGCTGTCACGCAAAGTTTGACAAGTCTTGCCAAATGGTTTATTCAGGATATAAACTACTTGTGAAGTGACTGGGCCCTTTGTATTACAGCTGAATACTGCAGATGGGAAGATTTCTGCCAGGAAAGAGTAACTGCTGTTTTCACCACATGGAGTTTTATACACACAAATAAGAACATATTCTTTTGGTTTACAACACTGTTTGGTATCCTCTATATAGCTTGGCTTTTTTTTTTTTTTTTTAAGTTGTTTTGTTAACCACAACACCCAAAAGCACTAGCAAACCTGTTGGTAAAATTTTTAAAAAGGAAAAAAAAACCCCAGTACGTTACAAATCTAAAGCCTAACAAAAAAGGACAGATGTTTCTACTTGTCAAATTTCCAAGCTGCACGAAGATTAGTCACTGTTTAAGAACTTTGTGTATCATAAGGCCTTCCTAGGGAGTATACGATAAGCCCTTGCAAAACTAAGATACTGTACATCAGCAAAGTATACTGAAGACAGAAATACCCATGTTCACTTTTCTTCTTAAAACTAAAAAGTATCTGAATATGTCGCAATTTAAAGCTGTACTCATCTCTTATCTATGGTAGTTTTATAAATGACTATAGACAGAGGTGTGCATGTTTTCAACACAGGACATGATACTGCAAACAACTCTTACTCCCTGGCATAGTACTTACAACTGAGCTCTTCTATGAGCTTCAACAGGTTTATTCTCAGTAGTGATCACTACACTGCATAATAAGTGTTTGCAGGATCATGCCCACAGTTGGAACAGCTGATAGTTTAATTTTAGTCAGGTTTTGTTTCTACACAGCAAGACTGGTGTATCTTGGTGCATGTGCATGTGGATGTATGGAAGAAGAGAAATATTTGAGACATTCACTGTTCCTCAAGCTTAAAAAAGCAGCTGAAAAGAGGAAAGGTATTCTGAAAAATACACCACTGCTGTAGATGTCTGTGACACTGGTGTCCAAATAAGTGACTACTGGGTGATGGACTGCAAACATCTAACAAAATCAAATTAGCCTCAAAGGAGGAGTTGCAAAGGGAAGTCATGGCTTAGCAGCCTGCTACTCAGATTTAAAGTACCAAGTGTGACGTTCTTTACCTCGGGGGAACACCCAGAACCCCCATGTTCATCCTTATAATATGATTGTGTGGTATCCAATGCAAAGTTTGTCATGTCGGGTGTCTTCGGAAGGCTCATGATGCACTGAGCATTGTTGTTATGGTAATGTTATAGTAATCGTTGTTATAGTAATGTTATAGGTTGTAATTTCATGTATATAATTAAGAGGCTGAAAATGCATCCTCATGGCTTAAAGCAAGCCCAGGCAAAAACTTTCTAAGAGCAGAGGGGCAGTTCACACCTCATCAGGGCATGTATGGGACAAACCTAGCCCAGCCTCACAGGAACAAAGGATACTGGCCTAGGCAACAACAAAGGATTTGCTGGACTCTCCAGTGAGTCACCCACCCTTCCTTTGGTCAGTTTGGGACTGAGGATGAGGTAATGCTCACCTGACTCTGGAAGGGGCAGGAGGAGGGCAAAGCCAAGAGAGAAGAAAGGACATGATAAAAGGAAGAGACATTTGCCATGCTCTTCCTCTCTCTTCCACCTCCATCTACAGACATAACCACCAAGCGACTGAAGTGCTGATCAAAGGGGAGAGCCTGCCTGAAGGACAACCAGACAGCCTGTGGTGAGAAGCATCTAAGTTTGTAAGGGCACTGAAAGTATTAAGATCAGCTTAGAATGCATTTTGCTTTTATTTCATTTGACCAAATCAGATTTGTTATGCTTTGACTTATAATCGCTTAAAAATCTATCTTTGTAATTAATAAATCTCTTTGTTTATTCTACCTGAAGCAGTGCGTTTGTTCTGAAGCATGTCAGAGACTCCCCTTGGGATAACAAGCCTGGTACATATCAATTTGTTTGTTAAATTGACGAACTCATATAAGCTTGCAGTGTCCAGTGGCCATAACTGGACACAGCAAGACAGAGGTTCCTGGGGTTGTGTCTTGGACCGGAGATATCGGCTAGTGTCATTTGGTTGCGCAATCCAAGGAGCAGCTTACATGCCAGAGGCTGTGCATGAACAGCCCAAGAGTGAAAACAACAAGGAGTCCTTGTGGCACCTTAGAGACTAACAAATTTATTTGGGCATAAGCTTTCGTGGGCTAAAACCCACTTCATCAGATGCATGGAGTGGAAAATACAGTAGCAGGTACATATACACAGTACATGAAAAGATGGGAGTTGCCTTACCAAGTGGGGGGTCAGTGTTAATGAGACAATTCAATTAACAGTAGAATACCAAGGGAGGAAAAATCACTTTTGTAGTGGTAATGTGGGTGGCCTATTTCAAACAGTTGACAAGAAGGTATGAAAAACAGTACGGGAAAATTAGTTTTTGTAATGATCTATCCACTCCCAGTCTTTATTCAGGACTAATTTCATGGTGTCCAGTTTGCAAATTAATTTCAGTTCTGAAGTTTCTCATTGGAGTCTGTTTTTTTGTTGAAGAATTGCCACTTTTAAGTCTGTTATTGGGTGACAAGAGAGATTGAAGTGTTCTCCTACTGGTTTTTGAATGTTATAATTCCTGATGTCAGATATGTGTCCATTAATTCTTTGTGTCCATCTATTCGTTACGCAAAAGTCACCTGAAAGTGAGAACAGGCATTCACATGGGACTTTTGCAGCCGGCATTGCAAGGTATCTACGTGCCAGATATACTAAACATTCATATACCCCTTCACACTTCGGCCATCTTTCTAGAGGACATGCTTCCATGCTGATGACACTCTTTAAAAAAACGTTAATTAAATTTGTGACTGAACTTCTTGTGGCAGAATTGTACGTCTCCTGCTCTATGTTTTACCCACATTCTGCCATATATTTCATGTTAGAGCAGTCTGGGATGACGACCAAGCATGTTGTTCATTTTAAGAACACTTTCAATGGAAATTTGACAAAATGCAAAGAAGGCACTGTGACAAAGTTCCTGCTCTACCTTGGTGGGTCTTGTGCTTATTGCTGGATTTGCTCGTCTTGGAGCTTCACAGCAGCCCTCAGCTTGGCCGTTTTTCTGAATTCACAGTCCAGGTCAACTCCTCCTGTGTCTGACCAGGAGTTGGGAGGATTTGGGGGGAACCCGGGCCCGCCCTCTACTCCGGATTCCAGCCCAGGGCCCTGTGGAATGCAGATCTCTAGAGTGCCTCCTGGAACAGCTGTGCGACAGCTACAACTCCCGAGGCTACTTCTCCATGGCCTCCTCCCAACACCTTCTTTTTCCTCACCATAGGACCTTCTTTCTGGTGTCTGATAATGCTTGTACACCTCAGTCCTCCAACAGTCTGCGTTCTCACTCTCAGCTCCTAGTGCCTCTTGCTCCCAACTCCTCACACGCACACCACAAACTGAAGCGAGCTCCTTTTTAAAACCCTGGTGCCCTGATTAGCCTGCCTTAATTGATTCTAGCAGCTTCTTGATTGGCTGCAGGTGTTCTAATCAGCCTGTCTTGTCTCCAGAAGGTTCCTGATTGTTCTGTCACCTTCCCAGTTATCTTACCCAGGGAAAAGGGACCTACTTAGCCTGGGGCTAATATATCTGCCTTCTATTACTCTCCTATAGCCATCTGGCCTGACCCTGTCACAGTACCAATGTGAGATTTCTAAAGATAGCTACAGCATTCAACCCAAGATTTAAAAATCTGAAGTGCCTTCCAAAATCTGAGATGGATGCGGTGTGGAACATGCTTTCAGAAGTCTTAAAAAAGCAACACTCCAATGTGGAAACTACAAAACCCAAACCACCAAAAAAGAAAATCAACCTTCTGCTGGTGACATCTGATTCAGATGATGAAAATGAACATGCATTGGTCCGCACTGCTCTGAATCATTATCAAGCAGAACCCATCATCAGCATGGATGCACGTCCTCTGGAATGGTGGTTGAAGCATGAAGGAACATATGAATCTTTACTGCATCTGGCACATAAATATCTTGCAACAGCGGCTACAGTGGTGCCATGAGAACACCTGTTCTCACTTTCTTGTGACATTGTGAACAAGAAGCGGGCAGCATTATCTCCTGCAAATGTAAACAAACTTGTTTGTCTGAGCAATTGGCTGAACAAGATGTAAGACTGAGTGGACTTGTAGGCTCTAAAGTTTTATATTGTTTTATTTTTGAATGCAGTTTCTTTTTGTACATAACACTACATATAAGTTCAACTTTCATGATAAAGAGATTGCACTACAGTACTTGCATTAAGTGAATTGAAAAATATGATTTCTTTTTTTTTTTACAGTGCAAATATTTATAATAGAAATAAATATAAAGTGAGCACTGTACACTTTGTATTCTGTGTTGTAACTGAAATCAATATATTTGAAAATGTGGAAAACACCCAAAAATATTTACATAAATGGTGTTCTATTATTGTTTAACAGCATGATTAATTGCACGATTAATTTTTTTAATCGCTTGACAGTCCTAGTAATTATGGATTGAATAGGCTTTCCGTGACAGGTTGATATCTGAGCTGTTTGGTTAAATGTGATGGCTTAACAAGTCACATCGCATTGTTTCTGTTCCACGCGGATTTGAAGCAGCAAGCATTTCTGGTGCAAATGTTCCAAAATGCAAATTTTAAATTAGTTTCCTGCCAGCACTCATGACCATGACTTTGAAAGTCACTTTCCACAAATATGCATGCACACCGCTCTTTATGTCACATGTTCATAGAATGTAGAATGCCAAATGAGAAAGGGCTGTGAGCGTGGCCAGTACAAAAATAATTTTAAAATCTGAGTGAACATTCATGGAACTTTTTCTCTCCCAGCTGTACAGTCACTTGAGCTAGTTCCATAAAGACCTGGGGAGGAATCTGTTCATGGTATGTTCTAAAGGTGAACTCTAGGTGCAAAAACAGAGAATGGAGGAAGAGGAGTTTAAATTAGACATCAGAAAGGGTGCTTCCCCCCACCCATGCAGAGCTGTCATTAACATGTGGAATATGATACATAGCAACACTGAGATGGAGTGCACTCTGTTCACACATTTAACTCTGGGTTGGATAGAGATCTAGTTATACATATATCTGCATATATCATTGCCTTGCAAAAAGCAGCTATCCTTGCATAGGATGGATTAGGTGAACCATGTGTGCACTACATTCAAATTTTACTTCGTTTCCTTCTATAATATTAGTAGAAAGAAAAACCAAGGGAAAAAACCCTTATATTTTATACTGGCTTCTCTGTTTTTCTGAAGTATTAACAGCGGGCCAACCAATACACTCCAATGCACTGAAAGAGTTGATTTAAAATCCAGCATTTTCATTTTAAATAGGTTCCACAACTATATTCCATCCATAAAGGTGGAAACTGGAATGTTAATTGCTTCAGGAGCTGAAAGTTAAGGAGGGGAAAGGATTGTTCCACTATAAGAATCTCATTATTTAGCCAATGCTGAGTATTAAAATTGAATTTTTGGAGCTAGGGGACAACTTTGGTTCCAATTTTTCTGAGCACAATAACCCTAGACATTACACCTACCACAGAGTGCCTCAGACTGTGTACATCCAAGAATGCTGCAGGTATTACTTCATTGCATGACCTGAAGGCCTAACGGACATCACAGACCCTGGCAACGATCCAGTTTTTATATTGCTTTTCCTGGGCTTCTGTACAGAAATTTGAGACTGCTACAACAAGCACCCAGTCAATGACTTCTTTCAGAGAGAACTAAATCAAATTTTAAGAAAGAAAACAACTGATTTTTGGAAAATGTAGACAATTTTCTCTCCAACCGTGTGGGCTGAGTTCTGACTGACTTTCTGTTTTTGTAATTCTGTTTATCAGTTAATTAAAATTCATTAAGTTTTTCCTCTCCCCCACCTAAAGATCTTACTTTGAAACCATTTTGAATCCCCTGGAGAATTCAAAGATAATATTAATTAATAATAATTATTAAATGCCTTTAATTTTCAAACTATTTTCCTAACATTCTTTTGGAAGTACTTTGTACTGAAGACCCCGAATGATTAGCTGGTGGAACTCATTGGCACAAGATGCCATTGAGGCCAAGAGCATAGCAAGACTCAAAAAGAATATTGATATGGTTAACAAGAATAGCCAGACTTATAAGGATTTTTCAAAACAAGAATTTTGGAAGGAATATAAAATTATTTCAGAGCAGAAACCAATCTTTAATTATTGGGGGATTTAGAAGAAATTTTTCCTAAGGCAAGTTATTCCATAGTAGTTACTATAGGGTTTCTTGTATTTTCTTCTAAAGTAGCTGGCACCGGTCACTGTTGGAGTCAGCATACTGGAAAAGATGGATCCTGGGAAGCTGGGAATGGGCAACAGAGGATGGGTCACTTGATGATTACCTGTTCTGTTCATTCCCTCTGGGGCATCTGGCATTGGCCACTGTTGGAAGACAGGATACTGGGCTAGATGGACCTTTGGTCTGACCCAGTGTGGCCATTCTTATGGGTCTGACCCAGTCTGGAAATGGCTATATTGCTAAATATTACTTTAGCCAGTTCAGGCAGGAACACATACACAACAAGATTATCAACAAGTGACTTGCTTTAGACCACACAAGTCATATCAGAGCCAGGATTGGAACTCCTGCATTCTAAACTCTGTATACTATGTATCAGTTACAAGGGTAACTGCTTCTGACCTCACTCAGTCTCTCTGACTGCACCCCCCTCTTTGGTCTCAGGCATCTAGCCATCACCTCTGTCAGGGTGGAATCACACTATTCTCCCACTCTCGGACTGGGCCTCGGGTTGCAGTCTCAGACTCAAACTCAGACATTAAGGCCAGAAGAGACCATCATGATCATCTAGTTTGACTTCCTGCATATCACAGGCGACAGGACCTCACCCACCCACTCCTGTAATAGGCCCATAACCTCTGGTTGAGTTAAAGACTTCAAGTTACAGAGAATCCACCATTTATTCTAGTTCAAACCAGCAAGTGACTCATGCCCCATGCTGCAGAGAAAGATGAAAAGCCCAGAGGGTCTCTACCAATCTGATCTGAGGAAAATTTCCTTCCCTACCCCAAATAAGGTGATCAGTTAGACCTTGAGCACGTGGGCAAGACTCACCAGCCAGACACTTGGGAAAGAATTCCCTGTAGTAACCCGCCTCATCTAGTGTCCCATCTCCAACCACTGTAGATATTTGCTATTAGCAGTCACGGATGGGCCACGTGTCGTTTTAGGTAATTTCATACCATCCTCTCTGTGTACTTATCAAGCTCAGTCTTGAAGCCAGTTAGGTATTTTGCCCCCACTGCTCCCCTTGGAAGGCTGTTCCAGAACATCACTCCTCTAATAGTTAGAAACCATCTAATTCTAATTTCAAGCTTAAACTTATTGATGGCCAGTTTATATCCATGTGTTCTTGTGCCAACTTTGGCCGCTAGCATAAATAACTCCTCTCCCTCCCTGGTGTTTATCCTTCTGATGTATTTATAGAGAGTAATCATATCTCCCCTCAGCCTTAATTTGTTAGGCTAAACAAGTCAAGCTCCTTAAGTATCCTCTCATAAGGCAGGTTTTCCATTTCTCTAATCATTCTAGTAGCCCTTCTCTGCACCTGTTCCATGTTTAATAAAGATGAATTCAGACTGGGAGACCAGAACTGTACACAGTATTCCAGATGAGGTCTCATCAGTGTAATGTATAATGGTAATGCCACTTTTTTATCTCTACTGGAAATACTTGGCCTGATGCATCCTAGAATTACATTAGCCTTTCTCACAGCCACATCACATTGGTGGCTCATAGTCATGTTGTGATCAACCTGTACACACAGGTCTTTCTCCCCCTCTGTCACTTCCAATTGACACATCCCCATCTTATAGCAAAAGCTGTCATTGTTAGTCCCTAAGAGCATGACCCTGCACTTAGCACTATTAAATTTCATCCCATTTCTATTACTCCAGTTTTCAAGGTTGCCGAAATCTTCTTGTAGGATATTCCAGTTCTCTTCTGTACCTCACAACTTTGTGACATCCACAGATTTTATTTGCACACTCCCACTTTTTGTGCCAAGGTCATTAATGAAAATGTTAAATAAGATCCGTCCCAAAACTGATCCTTGAGGAACTCCACTAATAACCTCCCTCCTGCTTCACAGTTCATCTTTCAGCATGATCTGTTGTAGGCTCCCTTTTAACCAGTTCCTTACTCACCTTTTAATTCTCATATTAATCCCCATCTTCTCCAATTTAACTAATAATTTCCCATGGGGAACTGTATCAAATGCCTTACTGAAATCTAGGTAAATTAAATCTACTGTATTTCCTTTGTCTAGAAAATCGGTTATCTTCTCAAAGAGCTCAGGATGGTCTGGCACGATCTACTTTGGTAAATCTATGTTGTGTTGTATCCCAATTACTCTTTACCATTATGTCCTTAACACTACACAAACTCAAAATTTGTTCTAAAACCTTGCATATACTTGTGGTCAAACTAATGGGCCTGTAGTTTTCAGGATCACTTCCCTCCCCCCTTTCTTAAATAGAGGTAATATATTTGTAGTTTTTCAGTCATAGGGTACAATTCCCAAGTTTACAGATTCATTAACAATCCTTGCTACTGGGCTTTCAATTTCATGTGCCAGTTCTTTTAACATTCTTGGATGCAGATTATCTGGGACCCCGATTTGGTCCCATTAAACTGTTTTGAGTTTTACTTCCACCTTAGATGTGATAATTTCTACTTCTATATTCTGATTCCCTTCAGCCACTCTGCCTCCCTTCAGCCACTCTACCTCCAAGCTCCTCATTACCCTCATGAAAAACTGAGGCAAAGTATATGTTTAGGTGTTAGGCCAGACCTCGATTATCTTTAATCTCCACCCCCATTGTCAGTTCTTAGCGGTCCCACTTCTTTCCTTGTTTTCTTTTTATTTATATGACTAAGGAACCTTTTACTATTGGTTTTAATTTCCTTTGCAAGGTCCAGCTTTGCTTGACTTTTGGCAGTTTCCCCTTGTTCCCTACATTTTCTGACTTCCAAGAGGTAGCTTTCCCTGCTGCTTCATTCCTTGTAACCTTTCTGCTTTTTCTTAATACCCGTTTGACATGCTTGTTCATCCAGTTTGATCTGCAACCCTCCCCTACAAATTTTTTCCCCTTGCTTGGGATGCTGGCTTCAGGCAATTTTTGCAACTTTGACAAAGTAATTCCAGGTCTCCTCCACACTGAGATCCTTGAGTTTTTCAACTGCAGAAAGTGTGTCTTGCTAGTTAAACTCAATCCTGTCAATCTGCAAGCCAAAGCCCATCAACCATGACTCCTTAGAATCCTGCTTTTACCAATTCTCAAATGTTAAGCAATGATTCTCTGTCTGAAAGGATCACTTGTATAAGTGCTCAGCGGCCTCCTTCCTGTGAGCTTTTCCTTACAACTGGATATATACATTACTACACTTTGTACAGAGGTCTCCATGCTGTCCAAACATAAGCCTTTTCTACTGTATTTAACAGAGTGGGTTGAATGTATTGCATTAGTTTTTAATAATGTTGCTTCTTGGAAAAATAATCACAGAATAGTCTATCAGTTTCACATGTTTTCACCTATTAAGGAGTCTGTCAAAAATAAACTGCATAATTATGTATATTTCAATATGGAAGATTTTCCCTTGCTTTCAGTCCCTCCCCACTTGCTGAACTGCTATGGTCTCTGCATGGACTTCTATGTAGCCAGTCAGAAGAATGGATTTTCAAACATCATAGTACATTAGAAACAATCCCTTTTCTGTCTAACACTTTCAGGTTGGAGCAAGTAAAAATACACCTGGATACTGCCGTCATAGATGCTGTGAAATATGGCCCTTCAAGGCCTTCCATCCACCTTGCGCCACACAAGTGTTCAATTAGGCACTCTGCATCTAGCACTTCAAACACAACTATTCCAACAACCAAGGCCAACTCAAAAATGGTTTTCTTACTCAAGCATGCTTCTCTGTTTGCAAGACTCTCAGGCACACCCTCTGACATTAAAAGCAATGTATTATGCTTGGTAACTGTGCACTAGTGGTAAATTTCAGTTTCTTTTCCCTTGCTTGCACGATGGCACAGCACTGTGATGGTGTTTGGTACCGGAGTACTTAGCCAGTTCAGAACACAGTTCTCAAAAACAAATATGCAGTTCCTTTTTTAAGGAAAAAATAAAGTGTCAAGCTCTGTCACAGATATGTTTTTATATCGATGGGACAGCGGACCCCTCCGAAGTCCAAGTCTTCAACTTGCACAGAAAAGATAGTTCTTACCTTAGTTGTCTGGAAATACACAATTTATGTTTATTACTTACTTCAATTTTGTCTGTCTTTGCATCTCCCCAGTAGAGTTTGTCTTCTTCAAGATCCAGTGCCAAGCCATTAGGCCAACCTAGAGAACTGTTCACTAGGACCCTCCTCTCAGAGCCATCCAGATAAGCACACTCGATCTTTGGATTTTCACCCCAGTCTGTCCAATACATGTAGCTGTAGGAAAAAAAGCTTTAAATGCATATTGCGTATGATTACAGTATGCCTCTGCTATTAAGATTGGGGATTTGTTCCAGCTGGTGAGAAAACTCTTTCCCATTAGTCTCAGGAGTAGTAATCAGACTAATTAACTCCCCTGGAAGTCAGGTAGTGACATTGACCTAAGGTCTGAGCATTAAAAAAACAGGTTCCTCACGATGGGCAGTGGTGCCTTTCTTTAGTACCATCTATAAAACAAGGAGATAAAGGAAAGACTGACACAATTCAACCAAACAGGCTATGCAAAGTTCTGTGGTACAGAAGCTTGTGATGTCTGGTGGTTACGTATGTGCACATCAGTGGTGCTGGAGAGGGTGGGACAGGGAGAAAAGCAATGATTTTGACAGGAGACAAGGAGCGCTAGCACATATGTTCTCTGGCTAATATGTCCAACATCTGATAATCTGCTATTTCTTACAGTCTCAGAGAACTGAAGATGGGGTTACAAGCTCTTAGAAAAATCCACCACAAGAGGGGAGGAACAAAAAGCAAAAAACTCACCCCATCACAGGATTTAGCACTATCGCTCTGGGTTCATCTAGATTTTCCGATATAAGGATCTTTCTGGATGTCCCATTCAGTCGGGTTACTTCAATGCGATCTGTTCCTGTGTCAGTCCAGTACAGGTTCCTTGCCACCCAGTCCACTGCTATGCCATCAGGATGATTAATTTCTGTGGTCACTAGGGTCTGTGCTCCAGAACCATCAAGGTAAGCCCGACGAATAGCCCGGACATCATCGTCAGTCCAGTATATGTAGCCCTCAACAGGATCATAGTCTATTGCAATCGCATGCCTGATATTGTCTATCTGCAGAATAATATCAGTGAAGTCTGGCATGTCCAAGGAGATTCTTCGCAAATCTGTCCTTCTAGCGAGCAGCAAGACTTCCTCAGCACCTGCGAAAGAGCATTAACACTGTAATTTTGCAACTATAGAGTTCTCCTTCACCTGTCACAAACATATTTAAACCATAATGTCGCAGCTTGATGACAGAGAAGAATTGCCACACAGAAAACAACGGAGTACTGGCATCAAAACACTGAGAGGTGTACCTCACATTAGGGGTGCCCAAATGTTGCCCAGGTAACGGGACACACATTAGCAACTTGCCAGTACCCCTTAGAACCACACCTAATTTGCCTCAGGCTTAAGGCAGAGATACAACCCCACGTGCCACAGGCTAGAGTTCCACACTTGACACCTGCCAAATGGGAACTTGCTGCACTGGAGAACTCGGTGGGCCATGGTGTAGGGACCCATGCTGCACGGGTGCAACAGAGCTGGGAGTGGTGTTGCATTGAAGCTGCTACTACCATCCCCTCCAAACCAAGCTGCACTTCTGAACGGATGCTCCCTGGAGCCAGCCTTGGAAGTCTGCCTCTTACATCAACTCCTATTTTCCTAAGTGTGACAGACTATCAATTTCCTGAATTAACTTTATTGAATTAGGTTAATACCTTTGGGATCCATTGTATTAAAAATACAATTGTGTATGTGGAATATGTGAAACTGTTTGTATTTCCATGGGAAGGACAAATAGGAGATGAGCAGGGGGTGATTAGACCAATTCACACAGGTTGTAACATCTTCAGAGAAGCCACCCCCTTGGAAAGGTATGCATGTACTAGGTTTTGGATGAATAAAGGGTTTTGGATAAATAGTCTGGTTTTAAACTGGTTCAGGGCCTTCTTCCTGGTCCAGCAAATAGACAGGACCCCTGGTTCACAGAGGGTGTTAATCCTTAGGGTAGGGTTGAAAGAACTGGGCCTGCCAAAATCCATTTTAGGGTCCAAGCCTAAGTCAAGGTGGGTTCGCAGGGTTTGTGTTCTATTTTTTTGCAGCGTAGACCCAGCTCCACTGGAATCATGCTCTGGGAGTCTGCCAAAAGTATCCCACAGTTCCACAGGCCAACTTTCTTTGTCCTCTGGACAGTCAAGTTTTCCCACACTGCACCATGAACAAAGGGCAAGAGCAGTCACATTTTGGGAAAACGCTAGGAAGTCTGGGATATGGGTGGTTGGACTCAGGCCCGCATAATGGAGTGTAGACACTGGAGCCCTAGGGTTCAACAATTCCTAATGGGATTCCAAAGGAATGTAGACGTTCAAGCCCCAGGTTAACAAACCCGGGACGTGTTACTAACCCTGGGCTTACATTGCAGTGTAGACATACCATAAGGGGAAACATAGGTGCATTTGCCCTGAACTGTGAGACTAAGTACCAAAATAAACATGAATTTGAGTTTTTCAGACCAGCAAAATGAAATGGGTTTCATCTGGAAATCACTTTATTCCTTGTCAGGAAAGGAAAAAGCACAAGGGGTGGAAAATTTATATTAAACCAAGTTAATAATGAAAGAGTATTATTTCCTTTGCTAAAACAAAACGAAAAAAATCAGGAATATGTCTAGACATTTTATCATATTCCACAAAACTCTCAACTGACCAAGCCTTGTCCTATAGCTGAATGAGTGCATTACGCACAGTTTTCACACACCACTACATACTATACAGGAAATGATAGAAGGAACATAAGTCTTGGGATTTCCTAATAAAAGTACAGTACATTAATGCTTTTCTTTGCTTCAGACAGCCAAATGGGAGATCAAGTCACAACTACTGCAAGTACATCCGACTTGCCTGAAGATGGTCTGAATCTGACTTTTTAGGCGGCAGGACTGTGTGCGTGCAGGGGCATGCACAAAGCTTTATTGCTGGTGAAGAAGGTGCCAAAACAGCCATCCTGGAGACTGAACTTCTCCATTTGTCCATAGAACAGGTCGGGCATGTATAGGAGCAGGGCAAACCTCCCCATGTGGCCCCAACAATTCATCTTGATCCACAGGGACAACTTTGAGGTGAGAGAATATCTAGTTCCTTCTAAATAACCAGTTCACTGCTTAGTTTTCTGCTGCAGTTGCCAATTGTCGAGATGGTTTTCATGTCTTGACACCTGCCAAAAGGGAACTGGCCTACAACCATCAATTCCATTTCATACAGGCCACTGAAAGACCAACAGATAGTAACCTTCAATCACTACCAGCCAGGGCTGTGCTTAAAGAGGCAATCCTCGAAGCCAAATGCATCCGATGAAGTGAGCTGTAGCTCACGAAAGCTTATGCTCAAATAAATTTGTTAGTCTCTAAGGTGCCACAAGTCCTCCTTTTCTTTTTGCAAATCCAGACTAACACGGCTGCTACTCTGAATCCTAGAAGTGAATCCCCTGAGCCACCCCAGTCCCTCTTGGAAAACGGTACTTCAAATACTATTTTATACAGGTTCTTATAACATGCTCATCACCGTGGTACCTGAGTGCTAATCCTCACAGCTATTCTCTAAGACACAGTTTTACCCTGACATGTGAGGCCAACACATAAGAAACATGCAGTCATTCAAAGGGTATCTGTCACAAGTCACACCAAATTCACAGGCAACTCAGAGGTCTAGTTGCACTGTCACTTGCTTTTGAGTTTGGTAATCACAATTTGGTACCTGAACGCCCTAGCGAGGAAGGTATAAAAGCACTGAGGAGAAAATGCACTCAAGGCTGGGGGTGGAGAAAGTGATTTTGGGGGTAGGGGAAGGAAAGAGATAGGGAATATCTCCTGTGACCTCTAAACAACCCTCAGAGTTCTGCTGAGGCTCTGAAGGAAGGCCTGGGTTGAAGGAAGGCTTTAATGATTGCGAGCACAATGAAGTGGGGGGAAATCGTAAGCTCAGTTGTGGAGAGCCTCTCCTTCCCACCTCAAGACAGACATTTGCCATCAGATTTCCTGAAGACTGATTTTGTTGGCTCCAAAGGCTACCAAAGCAGAATACAAATATTTCATTGTAACACATGGCAGAATTCTAGCTTCTCAAGTTTTAAGCTTGTGGTAGCTTATTAGGATACATTAAAAGGGGGTCACTTTTTGGCCAGACCAGGGGAACAGCAGTTCTAGGTGATGTGTCACCTTAAGAAGCCACTTTTTTTCCCCTGAACCTAGCAAGGAGAAACAGGGTATTTAAGCTTTCCTTCTTGAAAGAAACAACACGTTCTTGTGATGATTAAAAGGGATTGCTGGCGCTGGACACAGTATTCGTTCTTAAATATTTTACCAATCTCCTGGAAAGAGAGACCCTTTGCTAAAATAAACACTGAAATATCCTAAAGGTTATTTGATATTCTAAATCATGCTTAAAATGGTGGACCACTTGAAACATCATCAGAGAAAATAAATCAGCAAACTTGTACAAATACAGATCAGCAGCAGATGGAAGTCAAATTAATTGTCTATACATCCTGTACAACTGTTCCTCTTAGCCAGCGCTATATATAAAGACAAGTTACCTTATATATAAATATTAACCCCGTATGAGGGCAATGAACATTCATAAAAGGTGCAGTTGTCAACTACTTCATGGCAATCTTTATATTCAAATATGCAAAGGCATCCAGATTTTAAGTGTCGTTTTAAAAATAAAATCTTCTATTTTGATAATGGCACCACAAAAAAGTCCAAAGTTTGTGATTTTATTCTCCAATGTCTCAAGGATTACCCAATAAACACCCGTCTCGGAGCTATGCTGACATCTCTGATGTTGGATTAGAAAATAGGTCAACAAACAGTCTTGTTAATTTTAGAAATATGAAAGACTGCAATGTTGAACAGAAATGGATAAACATCAAAATTGTAAATGAGCCTTATTTACAACTGCAATGGAGAGTAATACCCAAGTACTTCATGGTTTCTTTTCAAGCCTATATTTTTACATTTCCTGTAACATTTTTGGTTTTATTTTTGTTTATTATTTGTATGTATTACAATAGCCCCTACAGGTCCCAACTGAGATCAGGCACCCACTGTGCTAGGTTCTGTACAAACACATGATAAAAGACAGTCCTCTGCCTCAAAGTGCTTACAATCTAAATGGACGAGACAAAGGTGGGAGGGGAAAGAGAAACACACAAAGATTCAACAATTTGCCAAAGATGTCTCAGTCTGACAATGGCAGAGTAGGCTACGGAACCCAGGTCTCCCAAGTCCCATACAATAATTAAAAAAAAAAAAAAAATTCCCTCTCCTGTTTCCCTTACTATCCATATTCCCCACAGGTGCTATTTTTGAAATGGAGTCCCCAATCTGTGAGAAATTAAAAACAAGATAGAGAATGGCCCTAAGGCCCACGATAAAGACAGTTTGCACCCTGATAGCCAACAAATAAAAAGGCATTAGCACAAAAGACAACACCCTGTGACACAGGGCTGCAAGCTGTAACAGTGGAGAGCGGAGTGCATGCTTCAACAGCAGAGGCATATAGCTTTGTTTACGTCAGGGTCTAAATCAAGGCCCATTTAATTACTTGCCTCAAAGTACTGATTTGAAATTTTGACTTGTGGGGAATCAAAGTTAAATACTACATTCAATGTAAATTAAGTAAAAATCCTGTTTAAAAACTCAACAGTTAGCCTTACAAAATACTAGAATAAATCTGTTGGATTATAATACTGAAATATTACATTTTTATTGAAGAAATTCTCAACTCCACTGCTTCAAAAACCAGTAGAGGTTTTTGCGGCAAACATCAGCTGCTCTGTCACACAAAGCCCTTACAAATTCACATCAGAGTCTCTCCATTCCACTTTTAATTACATTAATGTGTCCATAATCACCCTGATCTCCTTAAATAATATTTGCAAAAAGAAAAGGAGGATTTGTGGCACCTTAGAGACTAACCAATTTATTTGAGCATAAGCTTTCGTGAGCTACAGCTCACTTCATCAGATCCGATGAAGCGAGCTGTAGCTCACGAAAGCTTATGTTCAAATAAATTGGTTAGTCTCTAAGGTGCCACAAGTACTCCTTTTTTTTTTTGTGAATACAGACTAACATGGCTGCTACTCTGAAACCTTAAATAATATTGAAGCACATTTAATGGAAAGCAGAAGGGCACTGAATATGCATTTGATAACTGATCATGTAGTAGAGAGGGATATTATATGCATTTCTAAGAGACTGCAATATTGGACATCATTGTACACAGATATAAACAGACTAATCTAATCTGGCAGTGTAGCCTCGTCACATAATTGATTGCATTTTCACCTTAGTTCTCTTCTGTTTTTCTCTCTCCACAGTGAACTGGATCAAGGTTGAATGGGCTTGATTCAGGAATTTCTGGGAGAAGTTCTCTGGCCAGCATTATGCAGGAGGTCAGGCTAGGTCCAGGTCTACCCAACAGACCTAAAATCCACCCCCTGGAGTGACACAGTTACACCGACCTAAACCCCCGAGTAGACAGCATTATGTTTACGGGAGAGTTTCTCTTGTAGACATAGCTACTGCCTCTTGGGGAGGTGCATTAACTATGCTGATAGGAGAAACTCTCCTGTCAGCGTAGTAGAATCTTCACTAAAGGGCTACTAGTGCAGCTGTGTCACTGTAGAGCTGTATATGAAAACAAACACTAGGTGAGCACAATGGTCTCCTTCTGGCCTTAAAATCTATAAACACCACCAAAGCAGTCTTCAGCTCCCCAAGGCAGTGAGGACTCCGTTATCCTCCCAGTCCCACTTACAGGTTCTTGCCCAATCTATCCTTTCTCTCTCACACACAGATAGATGCAGTAATGGCTGCATTAACTCTGACTGGATGGGACAGTATTCGGACAGCCACTGCACCTTCGTCCCCACCAGCTGCATGGCAACTCCAAGATGATCCCATGCTTCTGAGAAGGAATAGGGTCCCTTTCATACTCAACTGCCTGGGCTGTACTATTTATTAAACTCTCAAGATGCTCCACACTGGTTCTGCCACAGGTGGTATTCAGAGAAGGCACATGAGAAAATAAAAAATTTGGACATTAGAATTTGGGCATTAGAACTGTACAGTCATGAACATAAGAATGACCCTACTAGGTCAGACCAAAGGTCCATCTAGCCCAGTATCCTGTCTTCCGACAGTGGCCAGTGCCAGGTGTCCCAGAGGGAATGAACAAAACAGGTAATCATCAAGTGATCCATCCCCTGTCACTCATTCCCAGCTTCTGGCAAACAGACGCTAGGGACACCATTCTTGTCCATCCTCGCTAACACCCATTGATGGACCTATCCTCCATGAATTTATCTATTTCTTTTTTGAACCCTGTTATGGTCTTGGCCTTCACAACATCCTCTGGCAAGGAGTTCCACAGGTTCTCTGTACGTTGTGTGAAGAAATACTTCCTTTTATTTCTTTTAAACCTGCTGCCTATTAATTTCATTTGGTGACCCCTAGTTCTTGTGTTATGAGAAGTAGTAAACAACACTTCCTTATCTACTTTCTCTACGCCAGCCACGATTTTATAGACCTCAATCACATCTCCCCTTAGCAGTCTCTTTTCTAAGCTGAAAAGTCCCAGTCTTATTAATCTCTCCTCATACGGAAGCCGTTCCATACCCCTAATCATTTTTGTTGCCCTTTTCTCAACCTTTTCCAATTCCAATATCTCTTTTTTGAGATTGGGCGACCACATCTGCATGCAGTATTCAAGATGTGGGTGCCCATGGATTTATAGAGAGGCAACATGATATTTTCTGTTTTATTATCTATCCCTTTCTTAATTAGTCCCAGCATTCTGTTCACTTTTTTGATTGCCGCTGCACACTGAGTGGATATTTTCAGAGAACTATCCACAATGACTCCAAGATATCTTTCTTGAGTGGTAACAGCTAATTTAGACCCCATCATTTTATATGTATAGTTGGGATTATGCTTTCCAATGTGCATTACTTTGCATTTATCGACATTAAATTTCATCTGCCATTTTTTTGCCCAGTCACCCAGTTTTGAGAGATCCTTTTGTAGCCCTTCGCAGTCTGCCTGGGTCTTAACTATCTTTAGTAATTTTGCATCATCTGCAAATTTTGCACCTCACTGTTTACTCCTTTTTCCAGATCATTTATGAATATGTCGAATAGGACTGGTCCCAGTACAGACCCCTGGGAGACACCACTATTTACCTCTCTCCATTCTGAAAACTGACCATTTATAGCGACCCTTTGTTTCCTATCTTTTAACCAGTTACAAATCCCTCTTATCCCGTGGCAGCTTACTTTGCGTAAGAGCCTTTGGTGAGGGACCTTGTCGAAGGCTTTCTGAAAATCTAAGTACACTGTACCCACTGGATCCCCTTGGTACACTGCTTGTTGACCCCCTCAAAGAATTCTAGTAGATTGGTGAGGCATGATTTCCCTTTACTAAAACCATGTTGACTCTTCCTCAACAAATTATGTTCATCTATATGTCTGACAATATTGTTCTTTAGTATAGTTTCAACCAGTTTGCCCAGTACTGAAGTCAGCCTTACAGGCCTGTAATTGCCGGGATCACCTCTGGAGCCCTTTTAAAAAATTGGAGTCACATTAGCTATCCTCCAGTCATTTGGTACAGAAGCTGATTTAAACTACAGTTAGTAGTTCTACAATTTCACGTTTGAGTTCCTTCAGAGCTCTTGGATGAATACCATCTTGTCCTGGTGACTTACTGCTGTTTAATTTATCAGTTTGTTCCCAACCACCTCTAATGACACCTCCATTGGGGACAGTTCCTCAGATCTGTCACCTAAAAAGAATGGCTCAGGTTTGGGACTCTCCCTCTCATCCTCAGCCGTGAAGACTGATGCAAATAATTCATTTAGTTTCTTTGCAATGGTCTTATCGTCCTTGAGTGCCCCTTTAGCATCTCGATCAGCCAGTGGCCCCACTGGCTGTTTAGCAGGCTTCCTTCTTCTGATATATGTAAAAAAAATTTTGCTATTACTGTTTGAGTCTTTGGCTAGCTGTTCTTCAAATTCTTTTTTGGCCTTCGTAATTATATTTTTACACTTCATTTGCCAGAGTTTATGCTCCTTTCTATTTTTCTCATTAGGATTTAATTTCCACTTTTTAAAGGATGCCTTTTGGCCTCTCACTGCTTCTTTTACTTTGTTGTTTAGCCACGGTGGCTCTTTTTTGGTTCTCTTATTATGTTTTTTAATTTGGGGTATACATTTAAGTTGAGCCTCTATTATGGTGTCTTTAAAAAGTTTCCACACAACTTGCAGAGATTTCACTTTTGGCACTGCACCCTTTAATTTGTGTAGTTCCTCTTTTTGTATAGTTTCCCTTTAATTTCTGTCTAACTAACCTCCTCATTTTTGTGTAGTTCCCATTTCCTTTAGCACTGGACTGTTCTCTCTGTTGACCTGGCAGACCACAAAGAAACCCCCATTATCTGATGCAGTACAGTCAAAGCACAACAGTGGTTGATGCTAATACATGCTAGAATTCTGATGCACTTTAATTTTCTCTGCCTTAGGGTAATGAGAACTAGGTGGCATTATTGAAGTGAACTGCTAGGCCCGTATACGTTGGCTGTTTGACAATCCATGCTGCTGTGCTACATCTGCTCTTAATGAAGACACATTGCTCTGTCACCATCCTCCCAACAGCCATGTATCTAGGTCCTTAGACAACAGAGATATGTGGATGAAGGCAGTGCAGCATGTGCCACTAAAGTTTCTCAACAAGTTATCTACACCGACTGAAAGCTGGTAAAGAATAATTGTTCTTGGCCAGGCATTCAGTACTAAGATCGTTACAAAATCTGTGCATACACTGAACATCCTCTGTGAAAAGCTTAGTAAGTGCTATTATGCATGTATTTTCTTTTAATAATAATTTCTGCTAGCAAAAACAGGCGGGAGAGAGGCGTAGCCTATGGCTTGAAGCACAGGATTAGGAGTAGCAGACTAATTTTACCTCTGTGACCTGGGGCAAATTACACCACCTCTTTTCCCTCAGTAATCTTATTTGTAAAATGGGTGCCTATCCCTTTTACAGAGGCACTTTCAGCATTAACGTCTGAAGAGTGCTTTGAAAATACAAACCACTACATACATTTTATAGTCTAACATCTCTACTGCAGAATGTGTATTACTAGACATTCTGTCTACACTATTAGAAACAGTCTAAATACATTCAAATGTTACAGCATTTAATCAAATGAATCTTTAAAACAACCATCAAATTAATCACTTTCATAACCATACAACTAAGAAACCCTTAACAGGATTACCAGCCACTGTAACGTGAATGTGTTCAGCATCACACAAACAAAAGCTTTCACATACAAAATGCAAACTACTCAAACATAAGGCTGCAATACAGGCTTAAAGTCAAACACAGCAAGTGAAACCACGGTGTAATGCTATATATAAAGATCTCCATCAACCAGAGCCCACAAGGAAAAAAGGAAGGAATGTATGCATACCACCACACACATTTGATATAAACATTTTACAATGCAAAATCATGTAGGATAACTTTTTTACATTAGAAAAACTGGGATCCCTTTGAAATTTCTACCTTGAAGGAATCTGTAATGCCCTAAGTTCAAATTTCTGTTTTATTTTTCCAACTGGTATAACTTTAAGCTGTTTATTATTCTTGAGTCTTTCTTTTGCTTCCTGCTCCCTGAAGCTTTCTGCAGAAACTTCTGTGCAACTTTTGAGTAAATCTAACATCCATACAAGCCCATGAATTTTAATGGTTTGCATATAGAAACAAATGCTAACTATACTGGAATTAAAAAAACCAACACACAGCTCTGGTCATTTATTCTCGTTCCCCAAACACTATATTCTCTCTTTGTAGTTAACAAGAAGCCATGTAGAAACAGACCAGAGGGATCTTTTTTGTTCTGTGGATGGAGTTCCACTTCCCCCACTCCTTTAATCCATTAATTTTAAAATTTAACACCCATGGTAGGTAGATTGTTTGTTCGGATTTTTTTGTTTTGTGCTTCTGTTATTAAAAATTCATGCTTCAATGCTGAAAATGGCAGCTGCATTCTATCTACAAAATTAATTCCAATCAGAGCCGACAGCAGCAAAGCAGCCCATCTCACCAGCTCGACAAGAGCCTTTTTTATTCTTCCCTTGGCCCACTTCACATTTGACAAGTGACAAGACATCTATAATACAGTAACAAATGCTCCAATTTATTCACCCAACCTAAACAAATGTAGACTGCAGTGGTTGCCTTTGCTAATCCATGCTAGAAAACACCATGCTATTCCTTTCCCATTTGTCTGTCTGCTAATCAGGATAGAACAATGCTCCATTGTGGGTCTCTTTTCCCCTAAAATTTTCTTCTCCCCCCTCTAATCTAGTTACTAGGAACTTCTTTCACAATCACTCTTTTGCTAGGGAAAACAGAGAACTTGTAAACAGGAAAAAGCTTAGTTCTACATTGACACACAAGAAAGTGACATTTTTAAAATTTCATTACGAATACTTAGGTTGTCAGCAAATCTTTTACTAGCCATCCAAGTACAGACACCCGTCACCCCAGATAAACAAACCAGACTTCAAGAAACCACACGCAGATGAGCAAAGGATCTT
This sequence comes from Eretmochelys imbricata, assembly GCF_965152235.1. Classification (NCBI taxonomy): domain Eukaryota; kingdom Metazoa; phylum Chordata; order Testudines; family Cheloniidae; genus Eretmochelys; species Eretmochelys imbricata. The sequence goes on from NC_135577.1 coordinate 20,901,337, forward strand.
GTTAGTTCCAGTAACACAATGAATTACCTGGCAAAGTTTCAAAGCATGATGCACGAGAGAACAAACTTTGTTATTCTATGTAGATCAGGAGAAATGTAAAAAAAAAATAAAAATAAAAAAAAAGCCATGCTATTTAATAATCTTGCTGATATTCAAAACAAAGACAACATTCAGCACAGTGAAGTTCATCGTTAGCTGCTCTTAACAGTCCAACTGCAGGAAGAGAGAAGTAAAACAGAGATTATGATAGGAGGTTTTATTTTGGTGTTGGGATCTATGTGTAGGGCCCCAGTATTATTGTTCTTAGACTTTTCCACCTAATTGAAAAACGTTTGAAAAACTGAAACAAGCTGTGCTAATAGCTGGAGTCCACATAAAAGGATTTTTTTTTCACATAAGAGAAAGTCTGCCATGGTGTTTACCAGCAGCTCTACATATCCCTGTACAGAAGATCTGATTTATCTTCAATCTCTGGGTGAATGGAACACTGATTCACTAAATGAAGGTGGCTGATTTGGGTTGAGGACACTCACTGCAGGAGAACTTCCTCTTAGCCAACTGGTGGAGCAATAAGAGTACAGAAGACAGGAGATTCACTTGCCTGGTTTATCTGACTGAGGATGAGAGCTTCAGGGGGAAAGTAGTGCATAAAAATTAACAAAAAGTGAGTCCTAAGTACCCTCATTTGGACTAGACGTGGCTAAATCACATGTAGATAGGCACAGGGAAAATTAACACTTATGACAAGGGAAGGCCATACAGAGCACAAACATGGCTCATTAACTGCTCCATTTGCATGTTATACATGAATAACCTTGTCCACTGTTACTTTTACTACTTCATTAACAAATATCTAGGGTAGCTGTTTTCCTTGAACCTGCAAATTCCGTTTCAGAAACAGTTATGGCACACACTCATTAGAAAAACAAACAAGGTATCTGTCATAAATATCAAGGGAAGGGTAAACCCCTTTAAAATCCCTCTTGGCCAGAGGAAAAATCCTCTCACCTGTAAAGAGTTAAGAAGCTAAAGGTAACCTCACTGGCACCTGACCAAAATGACCAATGAGGAGACAAGATACTTTCAAAAGCTGGGAGGAGGGAGAGAAACAAAGGGTCTGTGTCTGTCGGTAAGATGCTTTTGCCGGGGATAGAACAGGAACGGAGTCTTAGAACTTTTAGTAAGTAATCTAGCTAGGTATGTGTTAGATTATGATTTTTTTAAATGGCTGAGAAAAGAATTGTGCTGAATAGAATGACTATTTCTGTCTGTGTGTCTTTTCTGTAACTTAAGGTTTTGCCTAGAGGGATTCTCTATGTTTTGAATCTAATTACCCTGTAAGGTATCTACCATCCTGATTTTACAGAGGTAATTCCTTTACTTCTATTTACTTCTATTTCTATTAAAAGTCTTCTTGTAAGAAAACTGAATGCTTTTTCATTGTTCTCAGATCCAAGGGTTTGGATCTGTGGTCACCTATGCAAATTGGTGAGGATTTTTACCACACCTTTCCCAGGAAGTGGGGTGCAAGGGTTGGGAGGATTTTGGGGGGAAAGACGTGTCCAAACTATGCTTCCCAGTAAACCCAGTTAGAGTTTGGTGGTGGCAGTGGATATTCCAAGGACAAAGGATAAAATTAATTTGTACCTTGGGGAGGTTTTAACCTAAGCTGGTAAAAGTAAGCTTAGGAGGTTTTCATGCAGGTCCCCACATCTGTACCCTAGAGTTCAGAGTGGGAGAAGAACCTTGACAGTATCAAACAAATATTACATCTGATGAAGTCACCAACATGGAATGACTTACTCAGATGACAGAAAGCTGCTTCACTCATAGCAAGGGAAAGCTATTACAATCCAGGAGGCTGGATTACCCTATCACTATGATCTTTAAATCATTTAATAAGAGGTATCCCATTTATTTTGTCTTCTTCCATTTTTAGTGATGGACAGAGGCAAAAACCAGAAGACTGCCCCATCATTAATTGGAGGTCTAGAGAATATATGCATTAAAACTCATTCAAAACTAGCATTAATGTACCAATGAATGTAGTGTCATTGGTAGAAACCAGACAAAGTGCTTAGCACAATTTTCATGGCCACAACCATTAACCCATAATTAATCATAAACAAGGGTAATAATACTTTGCACTTCTACAGCACCTTTTATCCAAAGATCTCACGGCACTTAACAAGTACATTTCAACTCCCTCTGAGTTTGGCTGGTCAATATTACCTCTGCTTTAAAGATGGGGAAACTGACTCCGAGAGATTAAGTGATATACTTGAGGCGACACATCTGGGTATACAATTCAAGAGTCCCATCTACAAGTTTTCACTAACCAGGAAATAACATCCCTTCTTAAAGAATTTTAATGCCAGTCCTGAACAAATCACAGCAAGAAATCTCCAAAGAAACTTGGGCACCAGAAATGGGGTATGCTCCTTGTCAAGGATACAGCAAAATCTAAAGATCACCTTCAAGTTCTGCACAGACATGAAAATTCCCCATCCTTTCCATGTTGGAATATAGGGCCCTATTGACTCAGAATAAGTAAGCACTGTATTAAAATTGGCCCGACCATCCCCCATCACTAACCAACTCATGATCAACAGAAGTTTGGTAGTCAAACCCATTAGCATGTAAATCAATAAAAGTACTCTATTAAAGGAAAAAGTCTTTGGGGGAAAGGACAAAATTAGCCACAGAGAAGATATGTAGATACATTGTTGATTCCCTCAGAACACCCAGGCACCGGGGGCAAATTTACTGCCTTACTGCAATGGATTTACTGTAACCAAGTACTCCTGAGTGCTAATCCCAGCTGTCACTGACTCACTGTGTGGCCTTGGACAAGTCACAATTTCTCTGCACCTTAGTTTCCTTCTCTATAAAATGGGAAGAATACTTCCGTATCTCATACGAGCCCATTGAGGTTAATGTTTATACAATCCTTTGAAGATAACTTTTAAATTGTTATCATTATTACATTCCAAGTATTACGCGTCCACAGAAAATTCACTTTGGAGCAAACACCAACCATTAAAAATGTCAATCCAAGAGGGAAACATTATAGAGAAAGTTATAAACAATTGTAAATTGGGGTTAAAAATAAAAGCAGTGTCTCAACCATTCTGTAGCTACTTTGACACGGTTAAATAAATTTGCAGCAAAGAAAAAAAACAGGCTTAGGTCTTGTACACAAAGGTCATACTGGAAAACTACAGGATCATTTCATATACTACTTCCATAAAGTCATCAAAACTGGAAGAAAAAAGACCTGTTAGGTCATCTAGATCATCCCTCTGTGGGTGTGTTCCCTACAGTACATTTTCTACTGACTTTGTTCTCTCAAATTTTAAGTTTACTTTTAAAAGCGGCTGTTTCTGAAAGTGACTTTTTCAATGTAGTACACGCTCCAGCTCTGAAGATTAGGTCTGATAAGACTAAAAATTTTCTGCAGTTTGCAGTCCTTTAAGTACCTATTAACACAAAGCAGACTTTAAAAAACAAAAACACCATTTCCTAATCTGCAAAAAAAAGGGGTGGTGTGATAAATGACGGGGGGGAGGGGAACTCCCTTTTATGGACATCCAGCCAGCCAGTTAGCTGTAAAATCCCTCTTGGTGACTGTTCTCTGCTTGCTTTACCTGTAAATGGTTAACAAGCCCACAGGTAAAAGAAAAGGGGTGGGCATCTGACCGAAAGAGCCAATGGGAAGGCTAGAACTTTTTAAAATTGGGGAAAAAGCTTTCCCTTTGTGTCTGTTGTGTCTCTCCAGAAAAGAGGGGAACAGAGGGCAGCAGGAAAACTGTGTAAAGCTTTAAGTCAGGTATGAGAAATCACTGGAACATACCTAGAATTACTTATTTGAAACCCCCCCAGATATGTAAGTAAATAAGGAATGTTTAGATAGATGCGATCAGGTTTATTTCTTTATTTTAGCTTGTGGATCTTCTCTGTGCTAACCTTAGATGCTTTGGTTTTCTTGTAACCTTAGATGCTTTTGTTTACTTGTAACCTTTAAGCTGAATCCCCAAGAAAGCTATTTTGGGTGCTTAATTTTTGGAATTGCTCCTTTAAAATCTAGCAAAAGCCTAAGTTCCAGATGTATTTTCTTCCTTTTTGTTTTTAAAAAAATTTACCTTTTTTAAGAACAGAATTGGATTTTTGGTGTCCTAAGAGGTTTGTGCATATGTTGTTTAATTAGCTGGTGGCAACAGGTAATTTCCTTTGTTTTCTTTCTCAGCTCTTCCCCAGAGGGGGGTGAAAGGGCTTGAGGGTACCCAACAGGGAGGAATTCCCAAGTGCTCCTTCCTGGGTTCAAGGGGTTTTTTGCATTTGGGTGGTAGCAGCATTTACCAAGCCAAAGTCAGAGAAAAGCTGTAACCTTGGGAGTGTAATACGAGCCTAGAGTGGCAAGTATTAATTTTTAAAATCCTTGTGGGCCCCCACCTTCTGCACTCGAAGTGCCAGAGTCAGGATTCAGCCTTGACAGGTGGCAAGACTAAACATGAAAGGCAATTTACAAGTGAATGAACAGAAAAAAGAAAAACCTCATTCATTAAATGCTGATGAAACAAGGTAAAGACAGAAGAGAATCAAACATATATTACATTACACCACTCTCAGAATGCCTCAAGATGGAGGATCTATGATGTTCCCATTGTTCTGACCTTAATACATACACTGAAGTGTTAGCATCATAAAATTAAAGAGAACATTCTCATTCCTGGTATAAGAAAGAGACAATGTCAAGGTGCTATGGGACATGTGATTTATCATGTTTCATGAAAGGCTGGTTATTCTACAGGTCTCTAGAAATAAGATTAGCATGCAGTTTTCCTTGGGCAAGCTCCTATCATTTGCTCCATTGGGTTTTATCTTTAAAATTGCTTCTGCCTAGTCAGAAAAGCAATTCTATTGACTGCATTACAGCAGTTTGAGCTGCATTAACTAGTTCTGAACATGCAAGTAGCATTCTAAACCCACAGATATCATACTAAACTGTTAAGAATCAGAAGATAATGGAGTTCAAACCCTGGTATGAACATCTCCCCATCAGCAAGATGCCCCAGAATACCCAGATGAGAGAGTAAACCTCAGTCTCAGTCCCAGGCTGATGAAAATCATGCATGTCAGATTATGAGAATAGTATGTGAGAATAGTGAGAGTGGGCATGAATAGGCACTCACTACACAAATTCCTCCTTTGGAGAGTATATGAAACTGCATCAGAATAACTAAGGAATCGAATGTCAGAAATTCACTGGGTAAGCAAAGGATGGATCTTGCAACAGAGGGAGGGAAGAGGTCCCTAGAGGAAGTGAGAGTCCTTCTGTTCTCATCAAGAGAAGGCATAGGAAAGGAAAAAACTATGACCAGTTACCCAAAGGGCTAATAGAAATAAACACAGATTGCTGTTTCCCAAATCAGATTTTATTTTAACTTGAACCCAGATAGTTTTATTCAAGTTAATTATAGCTATGAAGAGTATTTTGAAATCACAGAATACACAAAAGGGAGTGCACAAATAATGCTGCTTCACAAACACTGCGGGGTAGATTCCATCTTCATTCTATGGGCGTAATCCCCACTCATTAATGAGCCATACATGCAGATCCAGGGAAAAGTACAGCCCTTAAAATGAATGGAACTTCCTGTGCTACACCTGATCAGTAGGGAGAGGCAGGTGTCTGGGCATGGGTGTAGTGGTCAGGAAAAGAGTGGGTATCTGGGAAGGGTATGGGGAGGGAGGGTTCAGTCTGGGTAACAGGGGAATTACTACTATATCAGCATTACTAGCAATTTCAAGAAAATACACAAATAGCTACAAGCAAATACAGGCCAAAACCAACTATGAAATAAAATTACAGCTTGTACAAGACTTTCTCCCAGCATGTAAAGATGCTGCTGGAAGGCTCCCGGCAGTTGTTTATGGTCCATAAATACCAGAAACAATGCCAGCACTGGACTGTCGGATACTTAAGAGCTGATTTACAGCCATTATCCCAAATTACCCACAAAATCCTTCCCTTTCACAAAGGGTACTTACTGTTCATTTGTAAATTAGCAGCCGATGTACTTAAAACCTGTTGACTGGTCCATACATGGAACTAAGCTTTATGCACTTCTGCTTACTATTCAGAGGGAGATATGTATTAGCGAGCTATAGTTTTTCAGTAATGTTGACAGAAGTTTAATTGTATGGGGAAATGTCTTTAAAAGGGTTTTGTTTGTTTGTTTGTTTTCCAAGGAATATTCCGGGTTAGTTGTCCAGTTATTTAACTACATGGCTTACTAATGCTAAGCCCCAAAAGCCTGTGTGCACATATTATATAAAATATACATGGACATACATACAAGGGAGACAGGCAGACACTTTGAGATTTTAAATAACAAAACTACACTAACTTCCCAAGTAAAAAGGTTTAAGTGAAGAGGCATGATCCACCAGGCTCAGCAGAGATATTTGTAGGGGACGATTGAGTAATGGTGACCAGCCCTCCCCAGCTGCTCATATGGCAGGGTCAGGATAGGAAAAAGGGAAGCAAACTCATTTACCCAAAAAGCAGCTGTCCTTCTCCCTAATCTGACAGATACCTGCTACAAAGAGCAATTCTCTTAATTTGAGACGCCATGGCCCTCCCCATCCATCCCTGTAAAGAAACTCGTATCTCATTTGTGACTCCCTCTCAAAGACCAACTCCCTCCAACCCCACACTAATAAAGCTGCCTTTGATTTGAGAAAATGAGGACCCCTTCCCACACTCAGACACAAAGAGCTGCTCCTTGCATCATCAAAGGAAGACTGCCTTCAATTTGAGACACGGGGCGTGTGTCTGTGTGTGTGTGTTCTCTAATGTGACTAGTGATTTTGGGCGTCCAGTTTGAAACACCTTATAGGAACTTCATTATCAGAAAGTGCTGAGCACCCAACTCTGAAAATTGGACAACTTTAAGGTGCCTCAGGTTGGGCACCCAAAATCTCTATTCACGTTTGAAAATCTTGACCAAAGACTATAATGTGCAATAATGTCAACCTCTCTCTCTACGGTACTTAAATGGCCTCCATACTTGAGCATCTCATGACTTTTAAAATATTAATCCTCACAACACCCTTGTGAGGTAGGAAAGTGCTATTATCCCCATTTCACAGATGGGGAACTGAAGTACGGAGAGAGAATGTGTCTACATCAAAAAAACCCAACCAACCCTTGGGCACTGAATCTCAGAGCTCGAGTCAGTTGACTTGAGCTCAGGGGTCCTGTTTGCAGGGCTAAAAATAGCAGTGTAGACATTCTGACTTGGGCTCAGAGACCCTTCCCCTTCATCAAGTTTCAGTGCCTGGGCTCTAGCCCAGGCAGGAGCATCTACACTGATTTTTTTAGCCCTCCAGCCTGAGCCCCACCAGCTCAATTGACCCAGGCTCTGAGAGTCAGAGCCAGAGGTTTTTTCTTTGCAGTGTAGACATACCCTCAGTGACTTGCTCACAGTCACACAGGCAGTCTGTGGTGGAGCAGGGAATTGAACCCAGTTTCCCCAACTCCCAGACTAGCCCCCTAACCACTGAATCATCTTATCAAAACCATAAATACACTCAGACAAGCATAAATTAACATAAAGCTGGACATGGGCAGTGCAGGATACAGCAAGCTAGCTGCATTAGTAAACACCCAAGGAAAGTTTATCCTTATTTTTAAATAATGTATTCCAGTATCATCTACACAAAAATACATTTGGGAGATCTACACTCAATAGCAGGACATTCATCCACTGCATTACTGGGGAACCAGCTTTCTTGTCAGCAGTATGTAAAACTCTACTTCAGTTCATAAAAGACACTCCTACAGCACATACTCCACTTTTCATTGGAGCTGATAGGAGAAACAGCAGCTCCCATCTATGCATTGAACAGGCTACCTCCTACTTAATTCACAAACCTAAATCAGATTAGGCATATAAATCAGATTAGGCATATTCAAACCAGATGTGTATAGGATTCCTGTATCAAGGAGCTAGGCACTGACCCTCAAGTTACAACCTCCATAATGTATAAGCATGTTGGTATATTTTACACCTTCTTTATCATCAGAGTTTATTATGTCATCAGCTTAGTATTATAGACTGATGTGCATGGGATGGATTGGAAAAGACCAGCAGTTGTTGCAGGGAAAACATTCTGAACAATGCTCACCTCCTTGATTATACAGGTTCACTTCAGAGATGGTATGAAAAAGGTCTCAAAAATTCTCATTTATACTGGTCTAGACCTAAAACTTAGGTTAGCCAAGCTAAATCACTCAGGGCTGTGAAAAATGTCATGCCCTGAGCACCATAGTTTGGTTGACCTAACCCCTAGTGTAGACATGGCTAGGTCAACAAAAGGATTCTTCAGTCAACCTAACCACCATCTCTCAGAAAGGTGAATTACCTACATTGACAGAAAAACCCCTTCCACTGTAGCTATGCCACTGTAGTGCAGACACACCCATAAGCATTTTTACACTCTTCTGGCAGTGTAAAATGTCCGTAAAGTGGGTGTACATTAAAGTGAGTGTAAACATAGTTTGCACCCACTTTACAATGCAAAGGGGGTCTTAGGCTTGTTGACATGGCATATTTTTCCAGTTATACTAGCATAATTTTATTAGGATAGTTAAACCACTTTAGTTATAACAATGTAACGTCCTGCATGGACACTTACTGTGGAATAAGTGTGCCTTTTTTCAGCCTAGCTTAAACCACTTCAAAAGAATGAACTAAACTGGAAAAGAGGCCCTCTCATTCCGGAATAAGAGTGTCCACATCAGGGAGTTATACAAGTATAATAATAATGCTTAAATTCATCCCTACCTTTTACTGGTACAACTTCCTCATGTTGTCAGAGCTCAGTGTAACTGAGAATTCAAGCCTCAGTCTCTCACCTCAGCCTTATTCTTGATTGTGAAGTTAGCTAGAATGACTGGCAGCCATGAGGACTTCACACAAATATCTGCACTATACAAACATTCATAACACTACACTTAAGCGCTTACTGTGCTCTCAGCACATGATTTTCAAACATTCATAACTAATTTATAAACCATTTATTTTTCCCAACCACAGTAAAGCAGCCTCTCCCTCATTCAAGGTTACATACAGGGCCAAGCAAGGAATTTTACACACAAGCCACCGGTGAATAATCCAAGGGCAGCAGAAAGTATCCAAAAAGCTCTTGGGCAAAAATCCTGGCTTCTCTGGCCCTGAGAGTCTTGCCATTGACTTCAGTGGGGTTAGGACATCACCCTCAAGTTAAAAGTGGTCATCTTCTTGTGCAGGTAGACTCCCCCCCCCCCAAAAAAAAGTTGGAAATATTTTATTCAAATTTACACAGAAAAACTAACCTCTAAGCTAAGACTAAATATGAAAAGTTTCAACTTGAAAGGGTTTTTTGGTTGTTTGTTTTTTAGGTTATAAGCTCCCAAAATTAGAGACTTCGAATGGGTGAACTATCTCAACAATAACCATAGCTTCATTATTTATCTATCTTTGGGTTTTATACCGCTATAGCCAAGTCCCTAGGGGACTACATGGAGCCTCTGGCACTTCTCCCATACTTGAGCGAAGATTCACATAGACTCTTTTGGCGCGCAAACTCTGAACCAGGAAGAGTCTTTATTCTTGTCAAGCACATTGTCTGTGTTCAATAATGAAGTAAAGCTGTCCATAGTAGGCTTTTGCTGTTCACCTTTCTCAGTTCAGTAGCTCTTCCTTAATGTTATTTCATGGGGCACCTATTTTCTTTTTGTTTGTGCTGTTGTAATTCCTTGTCTTTGGTTACTACAGAAGAGCTTTTGCAGCCTTACTGCCGTCTCTGAAGATAGTCTGGCTCAGACTTATTTAAATTTATATTGTAGCAGCAGCCAGAGACTTGAACCATGTTGGACTCCAATGTGCTAGGCACCGTACACAGTCATATGACAGGTTTCAGAGCAGCAGCCATGTTAGTCTGTATTCGCAAAAAGAAAAGGAGGACTTGTGGCACCTTAGAGACTAACAAATTTATTTGAGCATAAGCTTTTGTGAGCTACAGCTCACTGAATGCATCCGATGAAGTGAGCTGTAGCTCACGAAAACTTATGCTCAAATAAATTTGTTAGTCTCTAAGGTGCCACAAGTCCTCCTTTTTTTTTTTTTTTTTTTAGTCAAATGACAGACTCTACAACCCAAAGAGCTTATGAAATAAAAGGAAGAACAAAGAAGTGGGTGCGTAGTGGAAGATAAAAGGGCGTTTTAGTACACATGAGATGTGTGAATGATTTTTAGCCAATCAGTCGCAGTAACCAAATGTATCTCCTCTGGGAGATCATTATGTAATCAAGCCCCCTGGCTTGAGAGCTTCTCCCTGGGCAATGTCAGGCATATCGTCCCAAAGGAGCTCAGCTGTCTTGGAAAGTCATGAATGAAGACAGTTTCTGATTAAATCAGGTCCCAAGCTGCTGAGGGCCTTAAAGATAAAGATCAGGGCCTGGAATTAGCACTGAAAGCCAGTGGCTGGTGAAGTATGCTGATGTGATGTGTTAGCTTTTCCTCCCACCAAAGACTCGCTTTAGTTCTGTTTTATATAACACACTGCTACATTTGCTAAGGCTCTGCTTGAGAGAACAGGCATGTGGGCTATTTTAAATTAGACCTAATATAACACGGTAGAAAATAGTTACAAAGTTGAACCTGCCTACAGCTAGGACAAAACCAAACCTATAGGGTCTTCAGCAATATGGCCACTCTCACCTGCCTTGATCAACAGATCCGCTTCTGCCTTCAGTCACTATAAACAGGGTAAGAATTCTGAAGGCTTTCCATGCAAAGAAGGAGAATAAATAGTACAGACTGGACATCCCAGAGTTTGTTTAGGTCAGATCTTAGAATGCCCAGATAAATACACAGAATTCTTCCTTCGGGGAAAGTTTGCACAATACTAAATGAAATACTATATGATCCCACATTTAACCGAGTATTGATATTTACCAGGCGATGAGACTGGATTAGTTGGTGTAACAAAAACTCAGAAAGTGCTCATTATAAAACAGTATTCATGACAAAACAGGCTCTAGAAATGTAAAAAATCTCCTTGTCATAGATGGATAGATAAAAAGGAGTAGCAACAAAGTTGCCTTATATGAGAGAGCCAAATATATACATCTTGTAGGGTAACAAAACAAAACAAAAAAATCTTTGAAAAAACCTGCAACTCCCCCTCCTGAAATATCTAGACACAAGAAGAAAGGATTGAATCTTAGTTTACATTAATTTAATAAAACAGATCAAAAACTAATTATATATGTTACAGTTAAGTTGAGCAACGATTGTAATAAAGTTATATGGTTAATACAAATTTTGACAGAAATACTTTAACAAAATAATTTGTTACATTGTATTTTGTTTAACAATCCTGTATCGACTTACTGAAAGTGAAAATAATATTTTAAACTTGTGTTGTGATGTCAAGAAGCTATTTTGACTCTGAGCTAGTTCTCACCTAGTGTTGCTCCCCTGAAGTCAACACCGCCATGTTAAGTTATGCCAGCTGAGGATCTGGGCTCTTTTCTAGTTTACTACACCTTTAATTTACAAGTTAGTTACAGCCAGAGTACAGACTGAGCCAAACAAGCAAATTGGGTAGCTATTTATTAAAAGGCTGTTCACACTGCACTTAATCTATTTTGTTGTTATAGCCCCTGGATTTTTTATTCAATAAAAGTAATTTTAGTTAACTGAAGCTACAATTGGCTTATATGGTATCAAAAGATATTAGAAATTATCTTGCAATGAGAATGGGGCCCTTTGAAATAGTCAAGCAAGCTTGTGAAAGAAGAGGGCCCCTTTGGGGAAGAACAGAGACGAAGACATTAAAAAGACCATTTATGGGAAAACGGGGCTATTCCCACTTTTATGGAAAAGATGGAAAATTCTAAAGTTTACATAAAAAGCCAGCAGCAATATTTTTATGCCAACAACACTGAAGACTGCAAAAAGAAAAGATGCATTTTCCGGAACTGAGAGAGATACAGGCAGCTGAACATTGTTGATAAAAAGGAACCCAATCTTGGTAGGAGATGGGGAGACAGCTGTGGCGTTTGAGTGCGGGACCCTACTGGGACCAGGGTTTAATCACAATTTAGCCGACAATGCCGAACACGCTATGCCATGATCTACTCTCTTCACAACCACATTTGAATGTCATTGAACTGAGTCATGTGGACAAGCCACAAAAGAAATGTTCAACATTCTGAGAGTGCAGCTCTGCCTACGTCACATGGAAGAAGGAAGGGCCACACTACAAGGAAGGATGGCAACAGGAGTCATTATGATAAGACAACAGCAAACCAGAGTGCTAGAGTGGTAGTAAAAGCGGACATGCAACTCTGGCTTGTCATGCACCACAGCAAGGGAAGCCATTCAGGAGAAGGAAGCCTGAAAGGATGAGGAGAAAGAACCCATTCTAAAAAATGCCTCACTGAATTGAGATGCCTTGTGATTTATACCACTTCTCGGAACTGTTTGCAATACAGAGGAAGAGGGACAAATGGTTCCCCCTATCGGAGACGCAACATAAGCCATGAACGTATCTGCTTGGCTTTCTCCTGACATTTTAAACTACTTTTAAGTCAACAAAACAACCCAGTAAGAGTTTCACCCAAGGACCCTCCGAGGAGGGAGTGAGGGAGAAGAGAGGAGAGCTTCTTGAAAGGAACCCTCAGTGATGAGTTCGTGACTCGGAGATTAGAACACTTTTGTTTCTAAAGGGGGAGATCGTAAGTTTGACGTTTTAAATACAAGCATTAAATTCAGCACAGCAATGAAAGTGTCAGGCTGCAAACAGAAAATTACCCAACATTTCTAACTTCAAAACTGAGACAACTCTGCTCATGTTTGCTGCCTTTCCCACAGCCTGTTTGTCACTCTTGGATTGTAGTGGTAACTGATCCAAACTATGCTTTGCTCTGAAGAGAGGCTTAGAATATGTATGTTTATAAAATGTCTCTTAAGAAAAGGGAAAGGAGAATTTGCTTTTCAGGACTTTAATCATTCATGTCAGAAAGTAACTTAAATAAGGACTTGAAGACTTAACAAGGTAGACCTAAGATAGGCATGCAGTTTGGGTAACTGCATGAGTGAAAGGCTAATTATCTGCAATTACACATGCATTTTAAATCTTTACATCAAGACTGGAACTTTTTCTAAAAGGTACGGTATAGCTCAAGCAGACGTTATAGGCTTGATGCAGAAATTACTGGGCGTAATTCTATGGCCTGTGTTATGCAGAAGTCAGGTTAGATGACAATCATGGCCCCCTCTGTTCAGAAAAGTCTTATATCTTTAAGGTGAGAATTCCATATTTAACTTGTCTGAAAATTTAACCCAGTTGTTCAGTCCTGTGATGTAAAGATATTTACCAAAAAAACCTACCCTACCCATCCCCCACCAAATCTAAAAAAGCTGATTTTAATACAATAAAAGCATTGTGTTGGCTACCGAGGATAAAATATTACTCTATAATAAGTTACTGTGCTTAAATAATTAGTACATCTTTTTAGTCAAGTCAGCCTCTTTGAACTTCTTTTATTACAGCATTTGCTTCTAATAGAATCCACATTCCATAAACTGTTCAAATCCCAGATATAGTTACGGGTGGCATTCCACTCCAAATCCTTTTTTCAGTTGTTCATAACTTTGTTAAAATTGTTCCTTTCGGGCATCAAACTTCTCATACCTGGAAACCAGATTTCAAATACTTTTCAAGTATTGCACATTGTGCTTTTATAATTCCGTTTTGGTGGCCTGGGGTGATGCGGAGGGGGGGAAAAGAGGGGAGGGGGGCGAGGGGGAAATTATATCCTTGCAAAAGTTTCAGATGACTGGGGCTTTGTTTTAGCTTTTAAATGTGGTTTTTCCTTTTAAAAACATAAAAACAAAACCTGTTCTTGTATTGGTTTCAGAGTAGCAGCCATGTTAGTCTGTATTCACAAAAAGAAAGGAGTACTTGTGGCACCTTAGAGACTAACCAATTTATTTGAGCATAAGCTGTCGTGAGCTACAGCTCACTTCATCGGATGCATTCAGTGGAAAATACAGTGAAGATATTTATATACACACAGAACATGAAAAAATGGTGTTTATCATGCACACTGTAAGGAGAGTGATCACTTAAGATGAGCTATTACCAGCAGGAAAGTGGGGGGGAGGGGGGGAAGAAAACAAAACCTTTTGTAGTGATAATCAAGGTGAGCCATTTCCAGCAGTTAACAAGAACGTCTGAGGAACAGTTGGGGGAGGGGGGGAATAAACAAGGCTGAACTTTGTGACTTTGTCCTCACCCATAACTATTTCACATTTGGGGACAACGTATACCTTCAAATCAGCGGCACTGCTATGGGTACCCGCATGGCCCCACAGTATGCCAACATTTTTATGGCTGACTTAGAACAACGCTTCCTCAGCTCTCGTCCCCTAATGCCGCTACTCTACTTGCGCTATATTGATGGCATCATCATCATCTGGACCCATGGAAAAGAAGCCCTTGAGGAATTCCACCATGATTTCAACAATTTCCATCCCACCATCAACCTCAGCCTGGACCAGTCCACACAAGAGATCCACTTCCTGGACACTACGGTGCTAATAAGCGATGGTCACATAAACACCACCCTATACCAGAAACCTACTGATGGCTATTCCTACCTACATACCTCCAGCTTTCACCCAGACCACACCACACGATCCACTGTCTACAGCCAAGATCTACAATATAACCGCATTTGCTCCAACCCCTCAGACAGAGACAAACACCTACAAGATCTCTTTCAAGCATTCTTACAACTACAATACCCACCTGCTGAAGTGAAGAAACAGACTGACAGAGCCAGAAGAGTACCCAGAAGTCACCTACTACAGGACAGGCCCAACAAAGAAAATAACAGAATGGCACTAGCCGTCATCTTCAGCCCCCAACTAAAACCTCTCCAACGCATCATCAAGGATCTACAACCTTCCTGAAGGACAACCCATCACTCTCACAAATCTTGGGAGACAGGCCAGTCCTTGCCTACAGACAGCCCCCCAACCTGAAGCAAATACTCACCAGCAACCACACACCACACAACAGAACCACTGACCAAGGAACCTATCCTTGCAACAAAGCCCATCAACAACTGTGTCTACATATCTATTCAGGGGACACCATCATAGGGCCTAATCACATCAGCCACACTATCAGAGGCTCGTTCACCTGCACATCTACCAATGTGATATATGCCATGTGCCAGCAATGCCCCTCTGCCATGTACATTGGGCAAACTGGACAGTCTCTACGTAAAAGAATAAATGGACACAAATCAGATGTCAAGAATTATAACATTCATAAACCAGTCGGAGAACACTTCAATCTCTCTGGTCACTCGATTTCTGACCTAAAAGTGGCTATTCTTCAACAAAAACACTTCAAAAAGACTCCAAGGAGAGACTGCTGAATTGGAATTAATATGCAAATTGGATACAATTAACTTAGGCTTGAATAGAGACTGGGAGTGGTTGAGTCATTACACAAAGTAAAACTATTTCCCCTTGTTTACTCCCCTCCCCTCCCGCCCCAGACGTTCTTGTTAACTGCTGGAAATAGCCCACCTTGATTATCTCTACAAAAGGTTTTCTTTCCCCCTTCCCCCACTCTCCTGCTGGCAATAGCTCATCTTAAGTGATCACTCTCCTTACAGTGTGCACGATAAACACCCATTTTTTCATGTTCTGTGTGTATATAAATCTCCTCACTGTATTTTCCACTGAATGCATCCGATGAAGTGAGCTGTAGCTCACGAAAGCTTATGCTCAAATAAATTGGTTAGTCTCTAAGGTGCCACAAGTATTCCTTTTCTTTTTGTTCTTGGATTGCAGACTCTTCTACACTGCGGTTCTCTGGCGCTATGAAGCACTTGTCGTGCTGTCAATGAATAAACAGAACACCATACACAAACAAAGAAAAACAGGCTTTCATTCTCTTATGCCTGAAGTGAGGCAACACCAGAGCAGCAAACACCACTTTAAGCAGCTATACTTTCCTGGAGAGCTTCTGATGCTCAGTGTCAGAGTTCCAAACTCTCCCCACACTTTATATTTATTATGATTAATAAAAGGCATCCACCTCAGAGTTGGAATCTTTTTATGATTTTTTGATTTACCAAATAATGTAACCGTATAGAGCTGGAAGGATAAGAGAACAACCAGGCTACAAGTACAACACAATACTGAAAGGAAAAACAAGAGAATAATAAACATTTCACCTCCTGACTCAGCAGAATAGCAACAGTTATCGATGCACCACAGTATTAATCCAAAAGTTATCAGAGTCTCACTGCATATATGCCATATCTTGTGGTTCTCTATTTTACTCCCATTTCTGTAACATCCATTATTGTCTTGTACTTTACCCCACTGGCTTTGACTGTGATATTTGGGACAGAGGCATCTACATTTTTTTAATCTGTTTAGTAACATCGGCATGAGCAGCATACACAGGATTTTCTCAATAGAAAGTAGTGACAAAGAACCTAACATAAGTTAATCACAACTTATCCTACCCTTTTGTTGTGACATTACAACCTCACCCACAATTCCAGAATGGCAACATAAGAAAATGGACATTCTAAAGACAAAAATTGCAAGCACTCATATAGCACTTTACATGGACAAAGTATTGAACAGCCATTAACTAATTAATCCTCATTGGACCTCTGTAAGGTAGGTAGGTAAAGCTGCATTATCCCCATTTTACAGAAGGGTAAAAACAAATTTGAAGTAGTTTGCTCAGGCAATTCAGTGGCAGAGCGCCCACTTGAACTCAGGATCTACCAATTCCCAACCCTGGGCTCATTTGTCCCAGACAACACTGTCTCAGCAAAGAACTGCAGAACCCATAGTTCTCACATATATGTATATTCTCCTAATCCCAAAGGGTAAAATCTTTAAGGGTGCTTAAGTGACTTAGGAGTCTGTGGGTTTGTCTACATGGGAAAACTTACCAGCGTAGCTATACAGTACTACTACATGGCCATAGCTATGCAATATAACTCCCCATGCAAACACGGTCTTTCAGGATTTAGAGTATTTAAAGTACCATTTAAAGTGATTGGAACTTCCAGTCTTAAGTAATTTTGGCACTTCTGAAATTTTTACCAAAACTAACAAGGGACAAAATGGAGACGTGGGTAATTCTTTCATATCCGCTGTTCCTGGTACTACCCTTATCTACTCCAAGAATCCATGCAAGGAACAAAAAGTCAGCTTCTTGCCACCAAAGAGTTAATTAGTAAGAGTGGAAAGAGTAGTACATGGATGTTGGCATATAGCAGACAGGATCACAAAAGATGCAGAGTTTGGGAAAGAAATAATCCATAAAACTGAACCAAAAGGCCACATTCTTCTGCAAAATCAAATTTCCTGTTCCCATCCAAATTTTTTGCCCCCTTTTGAGAGAAAATCCTTGACAGAGTGTCTGGCCCAACAATGGAAAGGTACAAGCATAGTCTAAAAAGTCAGTTATATTTTGCCATTAGCCAAAGTGCCAAATGCACACGGGCTTGGTTTACCGCTGCCAAAAACAAATCTATAGGAGTGTTTAAAAAAAAAAAAAAAAATCTGTCCTGAACATTCAAAGCAATGGTTTTAAATCTTTCTGACACTGCAAGGGGAAAAATAAAAAGTCTTTCAGCAGCTCCAAGAATTACCTTGGAAGCATTTCAAATACAGCAGGAAGAGTTAATGAAAATGGCCTTTCAACCCTTGACATTTGGGTTCAAATCCTGCCTTACTTCATAAGCGAAAGGAGTTTGTTGAGCTTACCGTAATGCCAGTGGATAGTAGTAACCAGCATCAGAAAATGATTGCACTACCGCGCACAGTTCTGTGATAGCAGTGAGTCTTTCAGTCCAGGACTGAGGTTCATTGGCTGAACTGTGCATGCAAGAAGCTAGCACTAAGCACTATTTCTTGGCTCTAGCTAGTAACGTTAATCTCTCATTTTTATATATTAAATTCAATTTTTATCAGTCAAACTTCCTGAATAATACAATCAAGATTTTCCAACAAACTGTGTGACTTATAGTTTACTGAAACACAGCTACCGTTGTACTATTAGTCCCCACCTATTGCCTCTGAAGTAAACCTCATGTGTAGCCTCTCACAGCTAACTTTGGAATTTCACCCTGCGATCTCTCTCTAGTTTCTTACTTAGATAATTTTCTCTAGTCCACATTGTCTAAGAGAGCAAATTTCACAAGACTTCTGACACAAAGCCTTGCCTTACTTTTTTAAATTAAACATAATGCATGAAAACACGAATGAGGCAGAGTGATGAAAATTTCCTAGCATAATTACCTCATACATCTCGCCACAAAGAGCTGTCCCAGGGGGAAGAAAGGGACTATTCATCTTCAGCAGTAGAGAAATGGCATTACTGGTTTAAATCTTAATTTGGCATTTTTCTGTATGGATCATTCCATTATAACTAATTAAATCTGAGGTTGGCACAGTGGCTTAACTGCAGAGTAACACAAAGACCTAGATTCAAGCAACTATCCTGCCACATGAGATCCCAAAACATGTCAAAAGCATTGTTCTTTAGGATATAGCTAAAAGATAACAGCTGAGTTGCCCCTCCATCACAGCAGCAACTACTGGCCAATGAATACAAGGAACAAACCTCCGCCTTTAAGTCCATTGCCCAGCTGAGAAAAACTTGGTCCTGCAATGGCTTCCCTCTAACGGGCCTCAGTTCAGAAAAGCACACATAAGCACTCCGCAGTGCCACTGAAGATGGAATACTGACACAAAGTGTGATAGAAGCCTCTGCATAGACCACTCAGAAGGGTTCTGTGAATCATTAGTAGTCAGCGAGCCACAAATTGAGAACCACAGCCTAAACCGCTCCTCAGAATTACACAGATATTTCTACACCTCCCACACTAGCAATAAACTAAAGGGAATCATTGGCCTCTGCTTCTGCTATGGCAGAAGCATGCCATTTTTTTTTGGCAAAGATAGATGCAACACAGCCTAGCTGTGTGGGTACTTATATGTGCAGCATCCCATAGTACCTGGGGGCGCAATTTATTCCCAGCGCCCCTGGGAAGCATTACCATTCCCATTTTACAAGAGGGAAGCTTTGGTCCGAACGGGTGACTCTGAGAGATGCTGAGCATTTGCAGCTCTCACGAACATTGGTTAGAGACACAGGTGCTCAGGGCTTCTGAAAATCAGGCACAAACATGGTCTCCTAAATCTGTGAACACTGAGCCTCTTCACTCCCCAGTTCCAGAAAATTACACCAATCAAGCCCCTCTTCAACCCTGGTGTGTTATTAAGGGCCCTATTCAAACTGGTTATTTAGCATGATTTCAAACAGTGAGGCCCTCAGTCAGAGTCCATATGTAGACTTTCCACATATGATCCTTCCTCTCCTCCTGTTCATGTTTTCAAGAGCAACAAACTAGTTATCAGTGGCATCTGAATTAGCACCCATTGACTTGAATAGGGTCATTCACACTTCAGCACTTACATGTCAGACTCTCTGCAAACTCAGGCAGATATTACTGCATGTGTTATACTTGGGTGATATTTTCAAGCGTTTCAGTGCAACCATAATAGCTAGAGACTTTTGTTTTTAACAAAAACTGAGACTTCCGGAGAACATTTGGAAGGTCCGTCTGTGCCCTGTTGACTAAGCCTTTACATACTCTGTTCCTATGCTGGGGAGCATGCCCCACATTTTAGGAAACCCTAGATCAAGGCCCTGTCTACACATTAAACTTAACTTGGAATAAGGTAGGGTGTGAATTTAAAGAGGATTAACTATTCCTGATTAATTTGGAAGGAGAACATCCATATATGGAGTTAATCAGGAATAGTTATTTGAGAATAACTTTCTGTGTAGATAAACTGTAAGTGATATGACCAAGGTTACACAGGAAATATGTAGCAGAGGCAGGAACTGAATCCAGATCTCTTAAATCCCAGTCCAATGCCTTACCTACAAGATACCTAGTTTCCCTTCATACATACCAGACAGAAGGCCCTGCACTTGAAATGCAGACTTGTGTTTTATAAGTGAACAAACAGAATGGTATGGGAGTTATTTCCAAGAATTGGTGTAGCTGTTTTTCCAACTATATATATTACTCCATCCATACCCAAAGAGCTGAGCATGTTGTTTATGGACTCATAGCATCCTTATCTTAGGCATTTTTACTTAGATCTGAGCACCCCAAACAGACCCTCCTTATTCAACGCTTAATACTGAACTATTAAGCAGCCAACGCTGCTACTGTAGAAAGAGACAAGACGAGCCTTACCTGCTTTACAGGTCTTGCCATCATCTTCCAGCTGCACTCCAGTGGGACAGGCACAGCTGTAGAAGGGGTCTCTGGGAGACAGCAGGCAGAGGTGAGAGCACCCACCATTGTTTTCTTCGCAGGGAGTATGAACTTCAAGAAATCACAAGAACTGGAATTTATTTTACTTCTCTATAGAGTGACAAAGTCCAACTAGACCACTATGTACTGCAATCCATACCTGCCATACAGACATCACCACTCCCATCCAGTTGTGCCCAGCCTTAGCACTAAAGGACAAATGAGCTATAAAGCTACAATTTTTCAAAAGAGACTGGCGATTGTGGGTGCCTCTGTTCCTAGGTGCCCAACTTGAGATAATTAAAGGGGCCTGATTTTCAAAGGGCAAGTGCTCAGCATTTTCTGAATACCAGGTTCCTTAAATGTGTTTTCCATTGGGCACAAAATAATCAAGGCACCTAGCAAAGCCATTTTGGCAAACTAAAAGAAAGTTTTTCTATAGCCAAACAGCATTATATGGGGAGAAGGACTTTTGAGGGGGGAATGGAGGTTGCTACATTGTGGTGGTAGTGAAAAATCTTTTCAGACCCAAAATCTTTCATAAAGGTATAGCATTCTAGCATCTCCAAACATCTGATGCAGTGGGGGAAAACAGAGCAATGTCTTGCATTTTCATTCATTTTAGGAAAAGAGGCTACAAATGTCTGAACCTTTCCCTCTCCCTCTCTTGCCCTGCCACCACTTTTTAAAACAGTTTTGAAAATGCGAATGCAATAAATTGAAAAAAATCTCTGAATTTTAACTGGAATAAATAAGACCATAAGAGATACAAACCCTCTATTTAAATAATTCCAGAGAACGTTGCCATGTTTGAATGATTGCTGCCCATGACTGCCCAGGAATCACCCACATCACACACAAAATAGTGTATGTGCGTGTGCACGCATGCGAGCACAGATATATAATTTGCAGCTATGCACAGCTCAATCCATCGTTAATTTCTGTGAGGTTTTTTTAAGCTGTTAATAAAAGAGCTGGGGTGATTTGGTTTGTTTCTTGCTTCCACTGAGAGCCACGCAAAAGAAGAGGGGGAGGAATCTGAACCTGATCCCAGTGAAGTCAATGGCATCTGAGCTATTTACAGCAGATGCTATTTCCCTATGCACCACGTTTTCCTTGCTACTGATCCAGAAATACTGTGACCCAAGGGTGGGACATTCCCTCAGTTCAGAGAAATGACAAGAATTCAGCACACACACACACTCCCATCTGGAGCTCTGGGATTTGCGATGGTACTACACATACCTCACAACCTCCACTGAAATCTTACACCTGTTTCTCAACTAAGCAGATCCCAAATTCCTTTTATTTACTTCAAGCCTGTTTACAGCCTTCCTAAAACTACCTTAAAAAACACAGCATTACATTCAGGGAACAAACCTTTCAGTTTGGTTAAATTTAAGAGTAAACCCAGAAGGCAGAGCTTCTGGTGAAGATACATAATACTTATCCCCAGGGCTAAATTACACACATATTTCCCTTCTGGTCCGATTCAATCTGTGCCCTATGTACTTTGCTCCACCTCCCGCAACTGGCTCCCGGAACTACCATTCCCAGGACAACACTGGAAGAACATAGGCTACCAGCTCTGCAAAACACAACACATACAGTAGGGCATATTCTCCTCTCCATCCTTTGCACAGAACTCCCAGTGATGATATTGATGGGAATTCCATGCATACAGTATAAAGGTAAGAATATGAGCCCCAATGTTTGTTTCATACAGGAGCCCAGATCTTTCCCTTATGCCCATTCTGGACCCCTAAAGTGGTGATGTTAACTCATGAAATTGTGGTCACAAATTGGCAATAACCTAGAATCAAATCCGCCCTGTAAAAAAAAAACAACAACCACCCTCTAATTCCTTATACCATAAGGAATACAATGTGTTACATTCCTTCTATTGTTTTTTGTTTGTTTTTTTAAATTAAATGACTTTTTAAAATAAGATGGATGGAGCTAACATTTCCTGCCATTAATCTCCAGATACCAGACCTTAAAATCCTAACAAAGGTCACAGGGTAAAATGAGCTTACTGGTCTTACCCCAGGGCCTTACCTTTGTTTGGATAAAAGATTCTAACAAGCCTCATCTGCACTAGAGATTTTTCCAGTGTAACATTTAAGCAATGTGTCATATAGACTTGATACAGGCAGGATGAGTGGACATGGTGTTTAAATACATTGTTGGTTGCCTGGAGCCTTGTCTATACTAGCATTCAGCAGTGACTGTGGGAAATGTTGGGCAAAAAACCTGAGTATAGACATACAGTACTCTTTGGTCAACCAGTGTGAATGGAGGAAAAAAACTGTTTTAAGGACACATTCTGTCCAGATTAAATCCTGGTTTGGCCCTACTCTCACTTGCCAGCCAAATTCTCTTTGAAACCACTGCAGCAGGCATCACATTTGAAGGAAATTTAAAGCAAGCAAATAAGCTTATGAGGCTGAATTTAAACATCATGAAGGAGCAAAGTGCAAAAACAAAAAGGTTTTGCTTTGCAGCTCCTATTTAATCAAGTTATCCTCCCAACACCCACTATGGTAGGTTAAAATAAGTTTCACCTTCATTTTCTAGATGGGGATAACAGGGAAATGTTTATCCAGAGTCACCTAGCAAGACAGTGGCAGAGGATTAGAACTCAGGGAGCACCTAGCCTCCAATCCCACATTCAGTCCACAAGTTACAAGTGACTTCCAAATAGTGAAGTTGGTCCACCATGGCTACTCTTAGGCATCAGAAACTGGTGTGGCCTCAAACAAAGGGATTCTCCTCAGATTTTTAATTTATACCAAGAATGATGAACCTGATGGTGCACACAGCCAACTGACCTGAAGTCAATGGGATTTTTACCTACATAGGAGTGAAGGACTGGCTCCAGAATGTTTACGAGCTGCTTTGCTGCCAGTCTGACACCCACACTACGTATTCCCACAGGTGAGATGCCTGTGAAGTCCTTAAATTTACATGACTAGGTCTATATGTCCCAGATCTAGAAGAGCAACTAACATATGTAACTAAGCTCATGAGTATCCCCCACTGACCTGAATGGGGCAACTCACATATTTAAAATTACGCCATTGCTTAATTGTTCTGCTGGACCCTGGTTTATGTTACCAAAATGTAACATAATTCAACCTGGGATTTTTGAAGAAGGCTAAAGGAACTAAGTACCCAAACCCTATTAAATTTCCAGAAAAGTTTAGCGTCTAATTTATTTATGACCCTTTGAAGCTATGAGGATCTAATTCACACGACATTTTTATTAGTATCATTTTTCTCCACCAAAACCAATAATATTTATACAGTGTTAGAGAGATTACAGAAAAACCTGAAACATACAGTATGGCTGCCGCTCCGGGCTCAAGACCTGGATATCCATTGGTGAATAAAGTGCATTCAGTATTTCTCTCTTTTTCTCTCCGGTCCTTTTGTCACAGGCATGAATGGAGCGAGTCTGCCAGTCTGTCCAATACAACGTCTCTCCAGACAACGTCAGCGCAAATGGGTGAGTGAGACTCCCTTCCACAACCTTTTGCCTAATGTGTGAAATAGGAGAGAGAACATGAAACATTAATAACATTGATTCTGTAAATCACCAGACAGACAGGTATCTGGGCTTTTTAAAAGTCACATTTTTATTTTTTATATATAGCAGGGATTTTTAAAAGTCACACTTTTTATATAATGTGCCCACATATCTATTCAGGGGACACCATCACAGGGCCTAATAACATCAGCCACACTATCAGAGGCTCGTTCACCTGCACATCCACCAATGTGATATATGCCATCATGTGCCAGCAATGCCCTTCTGCCATTTACATTGGTCAAACTGGACAGTCTCTACGTAAAAGAATAAATGGACACAAATCAGATGTCAAGAATTATAACATTCATAAACCAGTCGGAGAACACTTCAATCTCTCTGGTCACGCAATCACAGACATGAAGGTCGCTATCTTAAAACAAAAAAACTTCAAATCCAGACTCCAGCGAGAAACTGCTGAATTGGAATTCATTTGCAAATTGGATACTATTAATTTAGGCTTAAATAGAGACTGGGAGTGGCTAAGTCATTATGCAAGGTAGCCTATTTCCTCTTGTTTTTTCCTCCCCCCCCCCGATGTTCTGGTTTAACTTGGATTTAAACTTGGAGAGTGGTCAGTTTTGGATAAGCTATTACCAGCAGGAGAGTGAGTTTGTGTGTGTATGGGGGTGGGTTTTTGGAGGGGGGTGAGGGAGTGAGAGAACCTGGATTTGTGCAGGAAATGGCCTAACTTCATTATCATGCACATTGTGTAAAGAGTTGTCACTTTGGATGGGCTATCACCAGCAGGAGAGTGAATTTGTGTGGGGGGGTGGAGGGTGAGAAAACCTGGATTTGTGCTGGAAATGGCCTAACCTGAACATTACTTTAGATAAGCTATTACCAGCAGGACAGTGGGGTGGGAGGAGGTATTGTTTCATATTCTCTGTGTATATATAAAGTCTGCTGCAGTTTCCACGGTACGCATCTGATGAAGTGAGCTGTAGCTCACGAAAGCTCATGCTCAAATAAATTAGTCTCTAAGGTGCCACAAGTACTCCTTTACTTTTTATATATAAACTCTTATGTTTTACAACAGCCTCTGCTGTTAATCTGCCATCTGTTCATTGCTTCCAACTCAAATCCAAAAAACGTTATCCACCTCATTTTAAACATGGTCACTATGGTAGACTCTAGAAAAATGTTTCCAAAGTTTTCCAAAACTGTAATACCAGAATGTAAATTAAGCACAAATTTGACAGAATACCAGCTTGACCCTCTTGAAGAATACATATTTAATGACCCCAGTTTATGCCATGTAAAATATTCCAGGACATCATAACGGAGGGAACCTTACAAATGTATGCAATAAAAATTTATGCCAGATTTGTAAATGGAAAGTTAAACTATGACTGCTTCATAGCAGTCAAGTTGGGAATATGCTAGGCAATCACGAAACAAAAATATATTGTGTTTCATAGCAACAAGAGCTCTGATTCAGTAACAAACTGACCCCTGCAAGGCAACGTCAAGGTTCTCTAACTAGCTGAACAAATGTCCGAAAGTTGAGTCCTAGAAGAAATGGAGACTGCAGAACACTCCTTTTTATTAAAATGCTAATTATTATTTTTGTCCTCATGCCACATCTGGAATCACTGCCCAGGTCTATGCCATCAACTTCCAGTTCTTCTTTTGTCTCTTTATCAAGGCCCCACTCTCTTCATTACATCAAAGAAATGACTGAGGCAAGTGCCCAGATGTTCTCTTTTTAAATTATCCCACACCATCACTTCCCATCAAGAACAGTTTCTTCAGATCATCAACAGATTATACTCCTCAGAGAAATTTTTGGATATCAGAGCAAGAACATCTGTGCTGAATCTCACAAAATCATGGGTCATCATTGATGGCATCTGGTATGACATTTTCGGGTGCTAATAAGAGCAAGTGTCTTCACAATGTGAAGACCCACCTCATCTCAGGATTAGGAGAAAGAATCATTACTGCTATTTCTCAAAACCTCTTACCCACTGGAGCTTCAGGAATTTCCTAATCTCCTCTCAAACAGAATTATATCCTTGGGAACGAATCTTTTAATGCTGGAAGTGCTGGTTACTATTGAGAACGGCTTTCTAAGAGTTCTGTACACTTTTTTCCCCTCTATTAACTGTGGTTTAAACAGAAATAAGAGTGATTTATTCCTTGAGGATTTTTCTTGATCAATAGCTTTGTGGACTTTTCTTATATTTCTAAGTAAATATTTTACACACACACACACACACACACACACACACACACTAGTGAGAGGCCTCCTTTATGCTGGACTTTTGATATTCACCATTTACTTTGCATGAAAGTTCTTAGGCCTACAAGAAGAAGAAGTTATTCACCTGGCGTAGTAACTGTGGTTCTTCGAGATGTGTCCTTCTGTGGGTGCTCCATTTCAGGTGCACATGTGCCTCTTGAGCCCTTGATCAGAGATTTTCTGTTAGCAGGTGCCCATTTGGCCTGTGCATGCACTTTACATAACTTTGTGCCACACACCCAGGATATATAGAGCTGCATGGGTGAACTGCCCGCAGCTCCTTCTCTGCCTGAACACCCAACAAAGAACAGTCCAAAGCAGAGAGAGGGTAGTGGAGCACCCACAGCAACACACATCTAAAAGAACCAGAGTTACTGCACAACGTGGGTAACCTTCCTCTTCTAGTAGCATCCCCATGGGTGCTCCACTTCAAGAGACTCCCGAGCAGCATCCTTACAGCGAGGAGAGCGCTTTGGAAGCAAGTCCAAGACTGAAGACAATACAGCAGAACCATGCACCACACCAGATCTGATGGCATGGACCAAGGCACACTGTTCAGAAAAAGCATGCACTGAGACCCATGTAGCAGCTCTGCATACCTCAGACTCAGGAATGTTTTTGAGTAAAGCTCTGGAAGTTGCCTGTGATCTGGTAGAGTGTGCTACTATCCTTTGGGGGAGCTAGAACACTGGCTGCATCATAACAAGGAACGATCTACCCAGAGATCCACCTCCAAAGTCTCTGTGTAGAGATTGCGGACTCATTGGATCTTTCTGAGATCAAGACAAGCCGTCTAGGTGATTTCCGAAACTGCTTGGTCCTATCTACATAAAAGGCCAATGCCCGTCTCACATAAGTATGAAAAGAGGTCTCACATTGCGACTAATGTGGTTTAAGGAAAAAATCTGGTACAAGAATGGCCTAATTAAGATGAAAATCCAACAGCCCTTTGGGTAAGAATTTAGGGTGTGGCCATAAAGAGCACCTTGTCCTTGAAAATACCATAAATGAGGGGGGGTTCCCATCTAAGCCCCCGTCTCCCCCAACCCTGGTGGTCGATGTGGTAGCTAATAGAAAGGCCAGCTTCACAGATAAGTGAAGCAAGAAGCAAATTGACATAGATACCTCAAGAGACCTCCGTTTGAACCTAAGTATCAGGTTGAGATCCCAAGAAGAACTAGGATCCTTAACCTGGGGGTAAAGGGTCGATAAACCCTTAATAAATCTTGAGGACTTGAGGAGCAAATATGGAAAACCTTTCTAGTGGGGGCTGAAATGCTGATATTACAGCCAGATGAACCTTAATAGAGCTAATTTTTTCACGCCCAGTAGGTAATACAAGATGGTTGCGAGTGAAGAGGATACAGGCACAGGACAGTGACACCAGTAGTTGAACCTTTTCCATTTCTGAAGGTAAGTAATTCGAGTTGATTCCCTCCTACTGTTTAGTAATACCTGTTGTACTCCTGTGGACCAGGTGGATTCTAATCCTGTGAACCATCTGGGAGCCATGCTTGGAGGTGGGGGACCCCTAAGGATGAGGTGAGCCACAAACTTGAGACTTTATGAATTTGTTCAGTCTTCTCAGATCGAAGATCGGTCTCCATTCTCCATCCCTCTTTAGCATGAGAAAATACTTTGAGTAAAACCCTTTCCCCCTGTGACGAGAGAGAGCACACTTTTTAACTCAGTATAGCCTCACGAGAGGGGGCCCCTGAAATAAAGTGGGTGGTACAGCCCAATGTTATAAGCTCCAGGACCCAATTGTCCATTGTAATATGCCACCAAGACTGTTTGAAATGGGAAAGGTGGTCTCCAAAAGACAGAATATGGGTGGGTGAATGGTTGCAGCTTGCAAATTAGAGGTGAGGGAGGAACTGAACCCTTGACAAACCAGTCAAAATTATTGTTTCAATTATGACTGGGTACTCACAGAAGGAGGGTGAGGAGCTCTCTTCCTCTGGAACCTGTCTCTCTTTCTAGTGGATTCGGTGGTTTCGTGAAATCCAGAGAAGTGGGCAGGGTGCAATCTATGGGCAGTATGAGATCTGCTAAATCTCCTCTTGTTCATAGAGGTGTATATAGTGTGACAGGGTCGGCCCGGATAGCTACAGGAGAGTAACAGAAGGCAGATATATTAGCCCCAGGCTAAGTAGGTCCCTTTTCCCTGGGTAAGGTAACAGGGAAGGTGACAGAACAATCAGGAACCTTCTGGAGACAATTAAACAGACAGGCTGATTAGAACACCTGCAGCCAATCAAGAAGCTGCTAGAATCAATTAAGGCAGGCTAATCAGGGCACCTGGGTTTAAAAAGGAGCTCACTTCAGTTTGTGATGCGCATGTAAGGAACTGGGAGCAAGAGGCAATAGGAGCTGAGAGTGAGAACGCATACTGTTGGAGGACTGAGGAGTACAAGCATTATCAGACACCAGGAGGAAGGTCCTATGGTGAGGATAAAGAAGGGGTTGGGAGGAGGCCATGGGGAAGTAGCCCAGGGAGTTGTAGCTGTCGCACAGCTGTTCCAGGAGGCACTCTAGACAGCTGCATTCCACAGGGCCCTGGGCTGGAACCCAGAGTAGAGTGTGGGCCCGGGTTCCCCCCAAACCTCCCAACTCCTGGTCAGACACAGGAGGAGTTGACCTGGACTGTGGGTTCACGAAAATGGCCAAACTGAGGGCTTCCGTGAAGCTCCAAGGTGAGCAAATCCGCCAATAAGCGCAAGACCCACCAAGGTAGAGGAGGAACTTTGTCACAATAGCTGGAGATCTCCGGATGGCCTGGAACTCCTTCAGTATTGGAGAGACTCATCTGCAGTCCCAGAGAAGAGCTTCCAACCACCACATAACAGAAGGTCCTCAACAATATTCTGAACCTCTCTTGGGAACCATGACACCCTGCACATAATAACGGCACTGGAGATAGATCTGGTGGTGGTGTCCACAGCATTCTGGCTAATAACTGACCCTCCATGATGATGGCCTGAAAGTGTTTTCTATGCTCCTGCGGAAGGGCTGCAAACTTACTGTAATTCATGAAGTCATACTTGGCCATGATCACCTGATGGTCTGAGATCTGAAACTGGAGAGTTATCGATGAGTAAGCTTTTTGTCCAAAAAGATATAGCCTCTTCTGATCCTTATCATAAGGGAAAGACCTAGAGTAATGCTGTTGACCCCTCTCATTTACAGCATCACTACCAGGGTATGAGATTGGTTGGGGGGACAAAAATCCTGAGTCCCTGAGAGAAACATAATATTTTTTATCCGCCTGCTTGCAAGTTGGCAGGACGGTGACAGGAGTTTGCCGCATAGTCTTTGCAGCATCTAGGAGAGCTTCATTAATGGGTAGCTCAAGCCAGGTGGGTAGTGCCGACTGCAGAATGTCTAGAAGCTTGTGTTGTGAGTCTTTAGCCTCCCCAAGGGGTATCCAAGAATGTCAGCCATGCTCTTCACAAGGTCCTGGAATTGGTGAAAATCATCGGCCATTGAGGGTTGTGGAGGCATGACTGCCTCATCCAGAGACGAGGATGAAATAGAAGTTTTGAAGGGTGGCTTCCTTATCCACCTTCGGCCTCAGCTATTCAAAGGTCTTCTCATGTTGGAGGTTTGGTAGAAGAGACGGTGTAACTATAGCCCCTTGGCCCAGTGGAGCTGCAGGTTTGGCAAATGGCTGCCAATACGCTGCCCAAGGATCCCAGTATGGCCACTGGGGGGCCCATATGGAAGAGGGGGTGGCAGCCAGGATCCTACCACTCCTCTCACAGACGAGGATCCTTGTCAAAATATGGGTTCTTATGCTAATGCGTAGGGTAACCCAATACTGATAAAGAGGAGACTGACTGAATGTCTCCTTCATCCTCCTCAATGTCCTCCAAAGCGGAGGCCCCAGGAGAAAAAGGTGGAGAATCTTGCGGTACCAGGGAGCAGTGGCAATCCAGTGGCTGGATCTTGGCACCAAGAGTCATTCAGTACCCAGAAGCAGTGAGGACTCCAGTTCGTCCAAAACTGACTGGTCCCTGGAATAGCAAAATTCCTGTGGTACCAGGTGGGTCAGTACTGATGCAGCAATTGAGGTGGACAGTACCATGGATCTGGAGTGCGTAGGCACCGGAGCCAAAGGTGTCTTGGTGCTTCGATTGTGCCAGTACCGACAATGCTGAGTGAGAAGGCACCGATGGAAAGTCTAATGTAGATGGTGCCAATCTAGAGGAGCGTATATCTGGGCTCCCTATCTTTCATAGGTGGTAGCAGGGGCCTGCTGGAGGCTTGCTTTCCCAAAGCACTCCAGGATCTCCCAGCCCTGCCACTACTGGAAGAAGGGTCCTTTGCTTTCATGGTACTGAATTGAGAGATGCCTCTGACACCAGAGATGTGGCAGGAGATAGGGACCTTTTGGGAGCTAGCTCCTTGTGGTGGGAGACCGAGCTCCTCCTCTTTGGAGCTTTCCCTGAGTCCTCTGAAGTCTTTTCCCTCTTAGGGGAGACCAAGCCAAAGGGGCACTGGATCTGTCTGGAGGCTGATGTACACTGGGGAGATCTCCTGACCTGACTCGGACACAGGTTGAAGAGAGCACTCCCTCAACAGAAGGCTCAACTTTAGTTTCCCAATTCTTCCATGCTCCAGATTTGAGAGCTACACAAAAGTTACCCTTTTGGGCAATATGGGACTCTCCCAAGCAATGGATATACCCTTAAAGAGTGGCTGTTGCTGACTGGGATAGCCTCCCAACAAGAGAGGCAGCATTTGAAATCTGGTGAGCCCAGCCCGCCCAGACAAATTCCCGTGAAAAAAAGGAGAGGGGGGAAAAAACCAAACGTCTCACTATTATCTAACTAATTCTGCACTAACAAAAACTAACGCTAACTAGAAACACCAAACTAACTAAAAACAACTGTAGAACATGCCATGACATGCCCTACAGCTCCTTCTCAGCCCAAGGCGGTAGAGAAGGGATGGAGGGTGATTTGCCCAAGTAGCTCTGTATACTCTTGGTGTTTGGCACAAGGTTTTATAGAGCAGGCTGAACAGAGGCTGCTAATGGAAAATCTCCAATCAGGAGCTTAAGAGGCGCATGGGTACCTGATGTGGAGAAGGATGGACTGGAACCCACACAACTGAGAAGTTTGGAGCTGCTTCCAAACTTGGCGTTTCCGGCCAGTTCTAACTCACCAGCTTAAGTTCTGATCCTGTAACACACACTCTGCAGGGAAACCCCCTGCTGATGTGTGGAGCCCCATTCAGTTTCATAGGGCTATTGCTCTGAGTCAAGCAATCAATTGCATATAGTTCATTGCAGGATCTGAGCCCTATTCATCATTCTGCAGTGCTTTCCCTCATGTTACATGTCTCTCGTTGAATTGATCTCACATTCCTTCCAGTTTTCCTTAACCTCTAGATAAATATTATAGCCCCAATCATCACGACAGATGAATCCTATTTTAATTAAACTTTTTTTTTTTTTTTTTTTTTTGGAGGTATGCCACTAATTTGGAATGAGCAGAACTGCAAACCACAAAATGTAATTTTACAACACATCTTTTGTAATCAAGAGATCCCAAAAGTTTATGCACACAGTAACAACTTGGTGAATTTCAAAGCTCAGCAGTTTTTGGAGCAGGGACATTTTCTTAGTAAGTGGAAAGCAAGTATGACAAATTTCCAGCTTGTTAAAAAAAACCCAAGTCTTAATTGCTTACTTCTTGTGTTGTGAAAAAATGACTCTCTTCAAACCACAAAATCAATCCAGATCAAAGTAACATTGGTTAATATATACATTCAGAATCTTCCAGATAGAACTTTGAAAGTTCACAGAAGTGAGACGTTCCCCAAGGAAGGGAAAAACAGAAGAAAATATTTCTTGTAATGAAAGGCTTGTCTTCACTTAAAGCGCTGCAGCTGCTCTGCTGTAGTGTTTAGTGAAGACGCTACCTACGCCAATAGGAGAGCTTCTCCCATGGCTGTAGGCACTCCACCCCGCTGAGCAGTGGTAGCTATGTCTTCTTCTTATGGCTTCTCCCATCGACCTAGCACTGTCTACACCAGGAGTTAGGTCAGTATAACTACATCGCTCAGGGGTGCGGATTTTCCATACCCCTGAACGACATAGTTATACCAATGTAAGTTTGTGATGTAGACGACCGCTAAGAGTCAGACCTTCATTTGTACCATTTGTGTGCAGGAAGCAGGGGAGAGAAGAGAGGTTAACACTGATGGAAGACAATCCTGTTTTAGTGTCATAAACATAAGCTAAATTTTCATAACTGTTTTGAAAAATTACATACAAATTTTTACATACATTTGTATATGCAAAGCTCATTTTATGCACATACATTTAGGTAAGTATTTGCACATGCATATGCAATGGTCACTGTATGCAAAACTTCTATGTGCAGTTTTGGAGGTAGAGTTAAGGCTGCTTTGAAAATCTGACTCTGTAAACAATCAGCAAGTGATTTCTCATAGTAATAAATCACTAAAGGAATAAAGAAAAACCTAACCTTTTAGGTATTCTTACCTTCACTTTCCACCCTTTGCTGTAATGCCTTTCCTAGTAAGGATGATGTCTAAACTTGTGTAACTTTCTAGTTCTGGAGCATTTGTATTGAACTATGCACTGTCTGTACTTTTTATTATTTCCATCCTTTATACAACAGGTTCCCCTCCCTCCTGGATTAGGTGCCTTGAACAACTGAGTTCTGTATGATTTACTTTCAAACTGAAACCTGCTAACACACAGACAGATCACTCCAGTAATTTTAAATCCACTACACAGAATGCAAATGACTGGTTTATTTGAATTGTGAAGTGATAGGGCCTTGGGGGGAGGGAAGGGATTTGTAGTACTGAAGGATTTATTTCTTGACAAATTTCAGGTGAAATTTATTTTGTTTTGTTAAAAATAAACAATATTCAGGAATAAAGCAGCCCAATGCTATTTCAATGTCTCTTCTACAATTATTTTCAAGTTTGAACTGCTATATCAATCTAACTGGTCACCAAATGCCAAAGAGTTTACTTCATCAGTTTTTGATTTTCTAAATAAATTTATCAGTGGGGAAAAATTAAACAAAAATCCCATAAATATGCACTATAAAGATCAAGATCAACACTCATGGAATTTGATAAAAAATAATATACCACATGCCTAACATTCTAGGAAGGAGAATTTATCATACAAATGGCAGTAATATAAATTATTTATAGCAGACTGAAATTCTGACACTAACTTTACTATACAGTGGACTAGTGCCTTTATTCAGCTGCATGGACTCAAGGATTTTCCAGAAATGTGCATTACATTGGGCTACCCTGACACCTGGTGCATATTCATGCTCTCCAAGACCAGCTACTAAAGTGTGCAATGCAGGCGTATTGTTGAGCTAAATGGATTTCACATCCAGAGCGGGGCACAAATTAATTCAATATCTGAATTAAAATGCCATTTCATTTATGGTACAATATAACTGGAAAAAGAAACCATGTGCTAAGCTGTCACAAGACAATTTGGACAGAGTTCCTTTGAAATGGAAGGCCCTATTTGGATTTGAGCATTCAGGATACTTGCTGCCTTTCTCCTCCACAATATAAGCGAATTAAACACTACTTACTAATTATTGTCTGAACATCCTTGCACATGAATAATTTGGAGTGAAGTCAATGGGAGTTGTGTGCACAAGGGAACCACAGGATCATATTTAAAATTGAGAAATAACCAAAATAACCTCTTTTAAAAAACAAACCATTTCAGATACATTAAATTGTGCAGAAATGTCAGTTCATAGTGAGATAGCACACGCCCTAAAAACTCTGAATCAGCTACAAGTCTTTGAGATATTATCCCATATCTGAAAAGTTTCCCTCCCTCATCACTACCTCTGGGGCTCCCTCTGTGTTACTAACTTTGTGATTATTATTACTATTAATAGCAGCACACAGCTCTTTTAAAGCCCTTTGTATCAGTAAATCTCAAAGCGTTTTAACAAAGATGGTCAGTATCACTGCCCCTATTTCACAGATGGGAAACCCGAGACGCGGTATACCTTTCTCTAAAGCACTCTGGAATACAGTTCACATGAAAGATGTACTACATTTTATTTTATATTATACTGGTATAAAAAGAGGTGCATAATACAAAATCTATCTGAATTTTTAACAGGTTGGATAACTGGCTTCATAAGAGGGAATTTTTGGTTATCTGAAATACACGAATCATGTATATTATACAGATATACCTATAATTTCTATTTTGCCCTCGTGTTTTTTCTCCCATTGGGATAGCAGTTGTTACCAACTTGAGCCTCTGTTCTGCTATGTTTTAACATTAGACCCGTGGCCCAATCAACACAGCCGCAGCCCAAGTGACATCCTCAGTGTCATACGGGGGTGTGTGGGTGTGTGGAACCGCTGCATTAGACAGTTTACATCTCCAGGATGCTTTCCTTTAGAGCAGGGGTCTCAAACACGCAGCGGGCGTGGGGTGGTTTTCTGCAGCCTGCCAGCTCCCCGCGGCCCCCTGGTCCCCAGCATTTACCTAGAGCGGCTCTGGCCTGGTGCACACCGGGGGTGGAGCACCGCTCTGAGAAGCAGCCAGGACCTGGTGGAGGAGGGGCACAGGGGTCTGTGTGTTGCCCTGGCTACACCTCCAGGTACCTCCCCCGGAGCTCCCATTGGCCGCAGTTCCCCATTCCTGGCCAATGGGAGCTTCTGGGGAGGTACCTGGAGGAGCAGCCAGGGCAACACACAGACCCCTGTGCCCCCCACTCCAGGTCCAAGCCACTTCCCAGAGCGGCGCGGGGGCAGGGTAGGCAGGCAGGGAGCCTGCTTGGTGCACGCCGGGCCAGACCTGCCCCCTGAACCCCTCCTGCGGCCGAACCCCCTGCTACACCCCACACCCCTCCTGCACCCCCTGGGAGCAGGGAAGGGGCAGAGTTGGGGTGGGGATTTCAGGAAAGGGGATGGAGTGGGGGCAGGGCCAGGGCAGCGGGGGGCGGGAGGGGTGGTCAGTGGTGCGGCCCTCGGGCCAACGTACTCGTCCTCATGTAGCCCTCATGGTCATTTGAGTTTGAGCCCCCTGCTTTAGAGCGATGGCCACAATGTCAACATCGCAAGTGGGTTTTCAGGACAGAGAGAAGATTTAAGCCGGACGATGGAATTCTGAATGCTTATGGTCCCTTCACTTTAAACAAACGCTGTGCATGTGTTTAAGATTCAGTATGAGGAGCACACACACAGCTTCATGTACATGCAGACAGTGCATTAGGTGGTGTTGGCATTTAAGATCTGTGGGAAAAATTTTCAAAAAGATACAAAGGGGAGTCGGGTGCCCTATTGCCCTTTTTGCCTTTAAAAATAATTCTCCCTTTATTGTAGTAATATTAAATAATTTAAAAATTAAAAAGGCCAAACAAATTAAGTTCACAGGAAGATTTACTTCTCTCATGCTCTGCTCAACAGGAGGATATTTGACTGTTTAATAAAGCACTTCTTGGATACCAAAGTTTGAGGTCTAAATAACAGGATAAGGTCCTTTTAAATTAAGGTAGTGTGTTTTGGATTATTTCAATCACACCAGATGGCGTTTTGTTAATCTGGTAGATGTACATGTGGCTACATCTTAAAGCCATTGGGAGACTGAAACTGGTGCAGAATGCAGTGGGTTGCTTATTGAGTGGGGCATCTTGCTGGAAGCCTATGACACCAGTGGACCAGGATCTGCATTTGGTCTCTGGGTGGATTTTAAAGTATTGGTTACAATCTATAAAGCCCTAACAAGCCCGGGACCAGCCTCCCTGAGGGATTACCTCACTTCCCATGGCAGACAACCACAGTTGTGGTCAGCAGGGAAGCTCTAGTAGGATCCCCTTTGTAATAAAACAGATGGGGTGACTGGCAGGGCATTCTTTACGAGAGCTCAGAGCTTCTGGAACCTGCTCCCAACACTTAGTCCAAAACAGCACAAACTTGATGAGGGCATGCTGCAAAAGACACTTGTTCAACAGGATGTTTGGAGAAGGCTGAGGGATGTTCCCAATAATGCTGAAGGGGTGGAAAGGATTTCTGTAGGTGGCTAGCTAGCTGAGTTCCTGTTAAAATAATTATTTTAACAATGCTGGAACTTTACTATATCATTAATTATGTGGTAGGGCACCTGGAGCCTTGGATAGGCATCTGTAATCATTTTAAAATATATAAATGTGCCTAGAGCAGAAAAATTATACTGTGGGGGAAGGCTGTAACTGGCCTACAGTAGAATGCTGATGCAAATATTCTAATTATTCTTTAACAAAAATAGAACCAGTCATATGAATGCCAGGAATCAATACATATTCACATGCAGGCTAATGATAAAGGTTAGCAAGATTAATAAGGTAGATATACACACAGTTATAAATGACTAGTGAAAAAAGCACTAGCATAAATGCTAGTTATGAAAACGCAAACATGCACGCATACACGCAAGTGCACACACCCTTCTCACAAACTGATACAGACCAACGGGAAACGTACCTAAAGGAACCATCCAGATTTGCTCTATGAATGAAACTCAGCTTTGCATCAGCCCAGTACAGCTTCTGCTCATCAAGATCTATTGTGAGTCCATTAGGCCAATAAATGTCTGAATCAACAATTATTTTTCGAGTGCTGCTATCCATTCCTGCCCGTTCTATTCTGGGTGTTTCTCCCCAGTCCGTCCAATACATGTACCTAAAAAAAAAAAAAAAAAAGAGCGTGTGTTAAGAAGTTAAAATGCTCACTCATTGAAAGCAGCAATCACGTCTGAAGTTTAAAGTGTGATTTTTAATATTACTGTACAGTGGCATAATTACACAAATACCCCAAAGCTTTTACTAAACAAACACACACAAACTTAAACCAAAATTCCAGTGGTTCCAACAAGTTCCTGCAATAGGACAATGTATTTCATAAACTTTCCACATTGTATGAGAGATTACCATTCATCTCTCAATCTTAGAGTAGAGTCGCAACGTCAAAAGCATGTACAACTGTGTGCCGCATTCACAGGCTCAACTACTGCAACTGCATGTACTAATCACATTTACACATGCAAGCGATCAATTGTGCATCCAGCTGGCCAATTAGCTCATGTAATTATAGTAACTGCGCTCAAATTTTTGCAAGTCTGTGGACCACAAGGAAAGAATGAAGGTAAATGGCAGTGTTCCTTTAAATAAATAAACTGAATGTTTCTGTATACTAGCTACATCTCATTTTAAAATTTTGGTTTATAACAATCAGTTCTTTCTTTCTTTCTTTTTCATACCCAGGCTTGAGTTCAGGATTCTGGTTTTCCTCAGTTAGCAGCTTATGATTTTGCTATCACCTAAAGCAGTATGAAGGAAAGAAAGCAAACCCTTGCTCTGTGTTATCAGCATCAGCCAGGTCACCCCAACAGCACAGAATCTGGAATACAGACATCACCAGGTGAAAGCCCTCTTAGTTCACCTCATATTTATATTTAACTTTTAATTCTATGTGCATAACTCTGAAAGAATATATGAGAAGCAAGAAACATTTCCCTTCCCTCACAGCTAAGATGGGACCTTAAATCATCAGAGTTATACTCAAAACAATGAGGAGTCTGGTGGCACCTTAAAGACTAACAGATTTATTTGGGCATAAGCTTTTGTGGGTAAAAAAACCCCACTTTTTCAGATGCCTGGAGAAGTGGGTTTTTTACCCACGAAAGCTTATGCCCAAATAAATCTGTTAGTTTTTAAGGTGCCACCAGACTCCTTGTTGTTTTTATGGATACAGACTGACAAACAAGGCTACCCCTTTGATACAAAGTTATATTGATAGTACCAGCCGCGCCTTCCCTCACCCACAAGTGTGGCCACATTCATTCTGGTGTAAGAGTGCTTTTTTAAGAAAACCCAAACAACAACAAAAAAACCCCATCACTTTAGTAAGGGATTCAAGCTAACCCAAAAATGACATTCTATATACTGGAATAAAGGTGTCCACAATGGGGAAGAGAGGGTTATACCAATATAACTGGTAAAACTCTCAGGTAGACAGGGCCTTCATCTGAGTTCACCATCTGCAAAACGGGACTAATCATACTCCCTTCTCTCCTACCCCTTGTCTTTCTTGTTTATTCAGTCTGCAAGCTCCTCAGGGGAAGGATTGTCTGACAGTAGGTGTATTTAAAACACCTAGCATAATTGGCCCCTATATTTTGGGAAGGGCCTCTAAATACCGAACAACAACAAATGTTTCAGTTTACAACTAGTTAAATAAACATCTAATCTAATGTAGTATCCAGGGAGTTGAACCGTTTTCCAACTATAGGTATAGAAAATTATAACAATGTTTGATTCAATGTAATAAATTCAATGTAATAAAACAAAAACAAAAAACCATTGAAGCTAGCTGCTGTATCACAGGGGATGCAACAGACCACTGGAGAAAGAAATATGGGGTATAAATTTGATTTATAAGGCACCTTTGGTGAAGTGTGCCCAAGGCATTTAAATAGCAATCATAAAGTGTGCCAAATTAGAAATAAATTCAAGCATGGATGTAATATGCTGGGTATAATCTGAAGTTACAACAGGATAGATACACTTTGAAACACAACGCTGGTTTCAAAAGCAGCACAGCCATTGGAGCAACCATCCCTTTATGACTTGTAGCAAATGCCATTTGTTCAAATAAGTCATAAAAAATTGTCTATTAAATGTCACATTTTCAAAGATTCAAGATAATAAAGTGAAGTCTTAGAAACCTAAGTCTTAGGAGGTAACACAGAAAACCACGTTTTCAAGCAGGTGCCATTTTCTTACCATTTCATTGACATTTAAACAAGTTTTCTATTCACAATCCTGTCTAGAGGACTTAAAAGTAATTCAGTAACTGTTGAGCAGCATTTATCTTAGAACAAAGAGAAAAGAGATCACGGGAGGGTAAGTGGGAGAGGCAGACTGGCCTTCCCTTGGTTTTGTTTTCCCAAGTGCATACATTCAGACAACTCATATCTTTCGGTGTTAGTCTCCCCGTCAGAAATAATCAATTATATTTGCAGCTGAAACATGTCATGAAGAAAGGCTTGAATGCAGGGGGGAAATAGGAAGTTTCAAAATTCCCAAAAGTTAAAGAGTAAAAATTAGGGCTGTCAATTAATCTCAGTTAACTCAGGCAATTAACTCAAAAAAATTAAATCATTAATCGCAGTTTTAATTGCGCTGTTAAACAACAGAATACCAACTGAAATGTATTAAATATTTTTGGATGTTTTTCTACATTTTCAAATGTATTGATTTCAATTACGACACAAAATACAAAGTGTACAGTGCTCACTTTATATTATTTTTATTACAAAAATTTGCACTGTAAAAATGAAACAAAAGAAACAGTATTTTTCAGTTCACCTCATACAAGTACTGTAGTGCAATCTCTTTTATCGTGAAAATGCAACTTACAAATGTAGATTATTTTGTCACATAACTGCACTCAAAAACAAAATAATGTAAAATTTTAGAGCCTACAAGTCCACTCAATCCTACTTCTTGTTCAGCCAATCGCAAAGACAAACAAGTTTGTTTACATTTATGGGAGACAGCACTGCCCACTTCTTATTTACAATGTCACCTGAAAGTGAGAACAGGTGTTCGCATGGCAGTTTTGTAGCCAACACTGCAAGGTATTTACATGCTAGATATGCTAAACATTCGTAGGCCCCTTCATGCTTCAGCCACCATTCCAGAGGACATGCTTCCATGCTGATGACACTCGTTGAAAAAATAATGCGCTAGTTAAATTTCTGACTGAACGCCTTGGGGCAGAAATGTACGTCTTCTGCTTGGTTTTACCCACATTCTGCCATATATTTCATGTTATAGCAATCTCGGATGATGACTCAGCACATGTTCATTTTAAGAATACTTTCACTGCAGATTTGACAAAATGCAAAGAAGGTACCAATGTGAGATTTAAAAAGATAGCTACAGCACTCGACCCAAGCTTTAAGAATCTAAAGTGTCTTCCAAAATCTGAGAGGGATGAGGTGTGGAGCATGCTTTCAGAAGTCTTAAAAAAGCAACATTCCTATGCAGAAACTACAGAACCCGAACCACTAAAAAAGAAAATCAACCTTCTGCTGGTGACATCTGACTCAGATGATGAAAACGAACATGCATCGGTTCGCACTGCTTTGGACCGCTATCAAGCAGAACCTGTCATCAGCCTGGACACATGTCCTCTGGAATGGTGGATGAAGCATGAAGAGACATATGAATCTGTAGCCCATCTGGCATGTAAATATCTTGCGATGCTGGCTGCAACAGTGCCATGTGAACGCCCGATCTCACTTACAGGTGACATTCTGAACAAGAAGCAGGCAGCATTATCTCCTTCAAACGTAAACAAACTTGTTTGTCTGAGTGATTGGATGAACAAGAAATAGGACTGAGTGGACTTGTAGGCTCTAAAGTTTTACATTGTTTTGTTTTTGAATGCAGTTTTTTTTGTACATAATTCTACCTTTGTAAGTTCAACTTTCATGATAAAGAGATTGCACTACAGTACTTGTATTAGGTGAATTGAAAAATACTATTTCTTTTGTTTTTTACAGTGCAAATATTTGTAATAAAAATTATAAAGTGAGCACTGTACACTGTTTTCTGTGTTGTAATTAAAATCAATACATTTGAAAATGTAGTAAACATCCAAAAATATTTAAATAAATGGTATTCTATTATTGTTTAACAGTGCGATTAATCGCAATTAATTTTTTTAATAATTTGCTAGCCCTAATAAAAATTATTTCTTCTACATCATCCATCTAGTCTAGTACCTTGTCACCAGCACTGGTCCTTAACAGATGCTTCAGAAGAAGGTGTAAGCAATCCCACGCTGGCAATCATGGAACAACATGGCTGTGTAGGGACATTTTCTT
This sequence comes from Eretmochelys imbricata, assembly GCF_965152235.1. NCBI lineage: Eukaryota > Metazoa > Chordata > Testudines > Cheloniidae > Eretmochelys > Eretmochelys imbricata. The sequence goes on from NC_135577.1 coordinate 20,942,528, forward strand.
TCTAACAAGGGTCAGTTAGTGGTTGGCTTATGCCATAAAACATGCACGTTTATAGCCCTGACATTTTTACCTAATGTGACCTGTGGAAACTGTTATTCCCTTGTCCAAAAAAGATCCACTTGTTTCCTCTGGCCTTGGAGAGAGATACTGGAACTGAGGCAGAAGCCAATGTATTGGAGTGTTCATATTTGATTACATTACTTGACAGAAGAAGTGAACAGATTGCATTCCACTGTTGTATGTGTCAGTTTAAACAATTCTAGGTTGTGGTGCTGTAGCTGTATTAGTCCCAGGATATTAGAGAGACCAAGGGGATGAGATAATATCTTTCATTGGACCAACTTCTGTTGGTGAAAGAGAAGCTCTCAAATTCTGTGTAAGCTGGAGAGCTTGTCTCTCTCACCAATAGAAGTTGGTCCCATAAAAGATATTACCCTCACCCACCTCATTTTAAACAATTTGCACAGTGGTGAGAGCCCATAAATGGATACTTTTATTTATTCTAACGAAACGAAAATGAACTATCAATGTCAAATCCTTTTCTGAATCCCACTAGGCCACTGGCATCAAAAACTTTTGACAGTGAGTTCCACAAGTTAATTATGGAGTGAGGGGGAGAGAGAGAAAGTTTTTCCTTGGATTGGTTTTCATTTGGTTCCTTTTAATTTCATTGGATGCTTCTGCAGTCCAGAATTTTGAGAAAGAATAAACTCTGATGTTCCATAAAGCACTTCCCAAATACACCTCCTATTTTGTCCCTTATTATATGTTCTCTCTGAATTACATAGTCTTAATCTTTCCCTCTCTCCTCATTTGGAATTTTTTCCCTTGCTTGTAATTCAAGTTCATACAAAATATGTAAAAAGAAAGAATATGTCTGAAGCTTAGAAAATGGTTTTGGATCCTCAGAAGACGACATTGAAGTGCAAAGTATTCTTTATACGGCCTGATTCAAACTCCCCTGAAAACAATGGTAAACTTTACATGCATTTTTTTTTTTTTTACACCCCTGAGCAACACTGCTAGGTCAACCTAAGATTTAGGTGTAGATCAGGCCTACATTAAACTTAACATGCGTCAGCTGACATCTTCCAAATCCTAGCCTAGATAAGGATACTGTGACTAGGCACTGCTGCTCTGAACTCAGATATTTTGGGTGAGGCAATAGCCTTGATGCCAAAATGTTCTGGCTTCTGTGGATTTATACTAGTTTAATTGTATGGTAATTTTTTTTTTTTTTTTAAGGAACCACCAATCCAATGCAAACTGTTACAGAAGAGTCAAGAATATCTTACCATGCCCAATTGGAAACCTGCAAATTAAAAATGACTTTGCACTATATTAAATAGTTATAGTAACCCCTCACTCATCATGAATATATTTAGATTTATAAACACAAACCACAAAGGAGCTCTAAGTGTCCATGACAATTATTTAAAAGTAAACCCAAAAATAAAACCAGCAGCAACCTCCTGCATGCACAGCAGGAACTAATTAAACCTTACAGAAGAAGGAAACAAAGAAGGAAAAATATGCCATCTTCCCTAAAAATACCCCTTCAGCAGCATCTTCCGATGAAGCTGGGAAGCAAGTTCCAAAGCCCAGGGAGCCCTGAAGAAGCACATCCTGCCAGCAGCTGCCTTTTTCTTTTATATCAAAAGGGTTCCAGCTTGGGAGACTCTGATGACCCCAGCTGTGGCCATATAGCATGAGCTGATGCACGGTTCCACAAGAGGACAAGTCTCAGGCCATGCAGAGCTTTACAGGACTAAACCAAGAAGTTACACAATACAACTGGAAACCCACTGCATGAAGTTTGCTTGATTTGCCTGCACACTAACTATACTCCCAATATTTAGCAGATTACCAGGGACCTTATTCATCCTCAGCCATGTGCACATGACTCCTGTAGAATTCAAGAGGAGTTGCACACATGCAGACTTCAATGGGAGCTACACGCAGACATACCTAACAATATAATATGGTCCAAGGGTAATAGAAACTGCAAGGAATGTCTAGCAATTCCCAGGGGCATTTGTCAAAACAAATATCACTAGATCAACAGGCAGTGAAATGGTAACGTTATCAACATTTCTGCAATGGGTCATTTTTCTCTTACACTTGATCCCTTGTGTTTTTTAACCTGTAGTACAAAAGGTGCCATGTAATACCAACTTCTATTTTACAATCCAGTTACTATTATTCTGCATATCTGCATTAGGCATGAGTACTATCATTTTAATGAGTATGTTGACTGGAAAGACACAGTAGTTGTTTTTAAAAATGTTTCCTATTTTATATAGAATTATACAGCTCCATTACCACCGTATCTGTGACCACCTGGGCATTTGATGCATTTATTCTCATCACCCCATCAGGTAGGGAAGGGCCATTATTCCTACTATACAGATGAGGAACTGAGGCACAGTCATGCTAAGTAACTGCCCAAGATCACATATGAAGTCTGTGTGGAGCTGGGAATTGAACCTATGTCTCCTTAGTCCCTGTTACTAATCATTGGCTCATCTTTCCTCCCAGCGTAACACCTTGGCTGTTCTGATTTTGTACCGGTCAAATAATCAGAAGTACTACACCCAGAGATCTATATCATGCACTAACTAATAAAATGTCACATTTGAAGTCTTTGTCTATGTGAGAATACTAAGATCACAAAGTATGGACTTTTTTACCCTCCTTCTGTCTTACAGAAAGTCGTAAAATCAGTTCAAATCAAATTAAGTACAAATCTGATCCTGGCTGAGATATTGTATGCCAAGGTGCAACCCAAAACAGAAATTATCTGAGAGAGTTATAAACCCCAGGAAAAAAACAAGTTTATTATGGAAACACTGACATAAGCTTAGCTAAAGCAGCACTAGCAAACTCTGCTGGAACAATACCATTAGAACAAGAGTTTACCAGAAGAGTCTGGACATTAAAATAGGTCAGTGTAGGTCTGTGAAACAAGCTCAGAAATCCTCAGGCATTCTAGGAGACTGACATGCTCACAAATCTAGTTAAGCGGTGTGGAAAAGAAGCCGGCTGAGAGGGTCTTTTACTGCTTTTACCGTAACTAACCAAAGAACTATGCCAAGGGAAGGGAGAGGGGGAAAGGCAAGGAGTTGGAAGTTCATCTAGAAGCCTGAAATTCACAAGCAGGAGAATGGAAGAAAAAACGTTAAGCAGCAGGACTACTTAGCATGAACGCCTGGTAATTAACAAATCAGCATAGTCATAAAGCATACCTTTTTAGTGTGAGGGGCCATGAATGTGTTACTGGAACGTGAACCTGTTGCATGTAATGAAAATATTAAAAAAAAACTTTTCCTGATGTGATCACAATTGGCAAGATTGAGGCTTCAGGCCCACCCTCAAACTAACCCATGGATCTGCTAAATAAAAGAACATCGGAGTCTTCTATTGAACCTGTTTGCGCCAGTGAAACAGCTGTGGCACGGTACCTGAGAAATCTCAAGAGCAGAATTCAGTGAAAAAAAAATCCACATTGATAAAGCGATACTAAATTTTCCTAATTCATGTAATGTTCAAATACAGCTTTTACATTAAGCACTTTGCTTTTTCAAAGCACTGTATGCAACATTTATCAATCCTTATAGGAACATAAGTAAACAATACCTTCATTTTTAGGGATGGGTATACTGTGGCAGAAAGCAGCAGTGAGGTGCCTAATATGACAGCAGCGTTGCCTAGTGGATCAGGCACTGAATGGGACACAGGAGACCTCGGTCCTATCCATAGCTTTGCCTCTGGCCTGCGGGGTGAACTTGGCCAAGTCACTTCTACCCTATATGCCTCAGTTTCCCCATCTGTTAAATGGGGATAATACCACCTCTGAAAAGCACTTTGAAAGTCTACTGATGAAGAGAGGCAGGTATTATCATCATCATCAGAAACTGGAAGAGCTAGGATTAGAACTCAGCTGTTTGAATCTCATTCTCTACCATAGGTATAAATCTAATAAGTGACAGGCCAACATCCTTCCTGACTATGAGCCATTAAAACAATTAATCACAACAGGATGTGCCACTGCCCAGTAAATAATGGACTTAAAATCGCCTGATAACAGGTATTTAAACCAATTTACGAACATCCACTTACGAAGGCTGCAATGATTACTGGTGCAACATGTGTGTACACAAGACCTAAGGCACCTAAATGAAGTAGCCAGATTTTGTCAACTGCTCAGCACCCAGCATCTCCCACTACTCACAATGGAAGCTTACCACATGACAAAATCTGGCCATTTTATTTAGGTGCTTATATGGAAGCTGTGTTCTTTTGAAAATGTGGCCCTCCTTCTGGGTGCTAAGCACTTAAAGTTCTGAACCAAGGTGTCATTTACGATTTTTTACAAAAAATTAACTGGATATAATAGGCTTCCAGGAACATTATTCGCTAGAACATATTATGGGTGTTAATTTTACAGAGTATCCAACCCTGAAGGATAAACACAACCTGCGTGACTTTATTTAAACTAACAAAGCACCAGAGTGCTTCCATAAAAGTTACAAGTTACAGCCATGGGTAAAGATGCTTCAGACAATCATCCAAAGCTGACAATGTTTTAAAACAAACAGTCCCATAATTGTGCCTTAACAAATCACAGTGACACATTTGATTTTATGCACCCAGCTCTGCTTCCATGTGGATAGCAGCTGGAAGATAAGAGCATGGTAACATTTGCCAGGCTCTGCAGAAATGATTAACATTCAGGTTACAAATAACTTTTATTTCTTTATGAACCCCTCAGACAGTTGCAGAGGTAATAAAAATGAGGCACTTTTAGGCAGGAGCACACATTGGCCCACAGCCGGCACAGCGATCCTCCAGCGATCAATACACACCATAAATGTTTCACCAAATGAGCTGGGAATAAACAAGCTAAGGTGACTGATCCTAAACTTATTTTACTTCTCCTTTAAGGATACAAGTGCTTCTCATCACCTCCTCCTCTTTGGGTTTTGCCCCCCCTAGTTCGAGGTGTTTCTTCATTATGCTTTTCAAATTACATTAAAACAAAAATAGAACACAGACAGCACTGACTAATGCTGGCCCTAAACTGAATCATATTTTGTTAGACTGAACATATGCTGGGAACAAACAAATTAAAACCCACAGGAGCTTTATCAGTGAGAAAAGATAGGTCTCTTTCTGAGCGCAAAAACACTTCTGAACTATCCAGTCAAACTTTTGTAACCAAAAGCTTACTAGACTCAACGGAGCTAATAAAACCTACCCTTAACTGGCTGGTCCAGCAGTCAAATAAGCACAGTAGCTCAAAATTTTATTACCAAAGCCCCTATTCAGGAGGATAATTAATCATATGTGTAGTCCCGTTGAAGACAATGAGTAATTAGGCTGTGGGACATGCTGAAGTATCATGCTGAATCTGGGCCTCAATGGAGTTTAATGAGTCTGAAGAACATGATTGATAGATGCCTGGAAAAATGGCCAAATTGCACTCCCAGGGCCTCTATTTTGCCTGCTTAGCTCATTTAAAAATTCCAGGTGCAGGAGCAAAACAGGATAGAAACCATACTTCCTTTAGCATAAACCTGCAGGTCAATTCTTATTTCCTGATATTTCATCCCTCCTGTCATCAGGAAGCTGGAAGAGTTGTGTCATCTCCCCAGATGAAGCACTGTGTCACTAATCTTAGAGTCCTGTCCTGTCCCATCCATCCATCGTCCCCCCAACACACACACTGGGCCAGACTCTCAGCTGTTGTAAATCAGCATATCTCCATTGACTTCAATGAAGCAATTCTGATTTACACAAGCTGAGGATCTGCCCTCGGATCTGTCAGTTACGTTCCAGGGATGCTGAGTTAAATACGTATCTAAAACTTCTGTTTTTTGCCCACTACCAGTCCATGTGAGTAAAAAAAACCCTCAGAAAATAAACAAACAATCATCACCACAATAAGAAGAAATCTTAACATCTTGAGCACTGAATGATGCAGGGTCCTGCATAAAAAATAGGATATGATCATCTAGTACACTGGTTTTAAAACTTTTTTTTCTGGGGACCCAGTTGAAGAAAATTCTTGATGCCCACGACACAATGGAGCTGGGGATGAGGGGTCTGGGGTGTGCAAGGGGCTCAGGGCTGGGGCAGAGGGTTGGGGCTGCAGGGTGGGGCCGGAAATGAGGGGTTCAGGATGTGGGAGGGGGGTCAGGGCTCTGGGTGCATGGTCTGGGGTGGGACCAGGGATGAGGGGTTTGGGATGCAGGAAGGGCTCCGGGTGTGGGAGGGGAGCTCAGGGCTGGGGCAGAGGGTAGGGGTGCGGGAGGGGGGCAAGGCTCTGGTCTGGGGTTGCAGGCTCTGGGGTGGGGCCAGGGATGAGGGGTTTGGGGTACAGGAAGGGGTTCCGGGTTTGGGGGGCTCAGGGCTGGGGCAGAGGATTGGGGTACGGGATTGGGGAGCGGACTTACCTCCGGCGGCTCCCGGTCAGAGGTGCAGCGACAGGCTTCCCACCTGTCCTGGAACCGTGGACCACGCTGCGCCCCAGAAGCGGCCAGCAGCAGATCTGGCTCCTAGGCAGAGGCTCGCAAGCAGCTCTGTGCGGCTCTCGCCCCCAGGCCCAGTTCCCCCCCACCCCCAGCTCCCATTGGCTGGTTCCTGGCCAATGGAAGTGTGGAGCTGGTGCTCGGGGTGTGGGCAGCATGCAGAGGCCTATGGCCCCCCTGCCTAGAAGCCGGACCCGCTGCTGGCTGCTTCCGGGGTGCAATGTGGTGTTGGAACAGGTAGGCACTAGCCTGCCTTAGCTGGGCAGCACCGCTGACAGGACTTTTAATGTGCTGACCAGAGCCGCCAGGGTCCCTGGGTGCTAAGCAAGGCGACCTGGCGCCTTACATGCTGCTCTGAACTCTGAAAAACACTGCTCTAGTAGAATAGCGTGTATGTACCCCCAGGAAGGTGGAAACAATGTTGCTCAAGCTACCTCATTTTTACCTTTTCCTCACTTTCAAGCACTTCACTTTGCAACCTTGATGTTCACTGAACGTAGTCCTTTTTGTATGGAATTTCCTGTTCTAGACCAAGAACATGGAGCTCTCCGTCAGAAGTAATACGAACCACCATTAATCTTGCCACATTCAACGCCAATCATAAAATGGACCTCTGTGCTCAGAATAGTACCCTCATTCTCAGGTTCATTCCTTTAAAACACACACAAACACACGCAGCCTAAGCCTGCTTCTTAGTGACTGAGACGGAAGAGAATACACTCATTTATTAAATAATGGGAGGCGCACAAACACTACAGTGACAGGGATCATTATAAGTAGGGCCCTACCAAATTCACAGCTGCGAAAAACTCATCACGGACCATGAAATCTGCTCTTGACCGTGAAGTCTGCTTTCGACAGCGAAATCTGGCTATTGCAGGGGGGATCGCAGTATTGCCACCTTCACTTCTGCGCTGTCTTCAGAGCTGGGCGGCTGGAGAGTGCAGAGTGGCAGCTGCTGCCGGGTGCCCAGCTCTGAAGGCAGCATCACCACCAGCAGCAGCACAGAAGTGAGGATGGCCTGGTAAGAGGGGGTCATCACTTTCTGCAGGGGGAAGGGCCGGTCTTGCGGGTGGGTAACATGGACAACTGACCAGGGTGCTGTGATCGGGGGGGTGGGGGTGGCCACAGCCAGCCCAAAGTCCCTTTAGCCCCCAAATTCTGGGCCCAGAGTAGGGAGGAGCAGGGCTGGGAGTGCCTCGGGCAGGTGCTCCTACCTTGCGTGGGGCTCCAGCTGCTAGTCCGAAGACTGCACAGGAATGCACACAATCAATACACTTGGACAACCTTTTACCAAAGCTCATTACAAGACACGGTGTGAATGCAAAACTTAAAAAAAAACCTTTGTGAAACTTTCAAAAATCAGTCTTTTTTAGCCAGATCACAAAAAAGTCACAGATGTGGCCTCTTTCTGCCAAGTTCTAAGTGTCTGCTTCAAACCTTTATGGCACTGGGAGAAATTTTCAAAGTTACCTTAAGGGTTTAGGCACACAACTCCCAGTGACTTTAGCTTTTAAATCCTTTTGGTTTGTTAGAAAATCCAACCCTTACAACTGTTAATATTTCAAACAAAAAAAGATTGCCCACGCTGTTTATTATGGTTAAGGCAAAGATTATGTCATGGAAGTCGCGGAAGTCATGGAATCTGTGACTTCCAATGACCTCCATGACATTGGGGGCCCCCGCAGCTAATCAACTGCTGCCGGCAGTGGGGGAGCCAGCAGCAGCCAAGCCTCCGTGGGTGGTGGGGGACCCTCTCGCAGCTGCCCTGCAGCTGTGGGTGGCAGGACCCCCACAACTGACCTGCCACCGCCACTAGCAGTGACCCCTGAGCTGCCCATCCCCCCCCCCCCCCCGACAGCTCCCAGCCAGCAGCCGCAGAGGCACCCCAGAACTCCTCAGCAGCCGCGGGTACCTCCCCACAGTTCCCCACCCCCAGCTGCCAGTGGCAGAGGGAGCCCAAAGCTGCTAGGCAGCAGGGCCCCCATCCCCCCCACAGCTCCTCAGCCTCCACCAGCAGGGCCCCACACACAGTTCTCCTGCCATTGCGGGGGGGGTGGGGGGCACAGTTTCCAGCTCCACAGGGCATCAGGGGGACCCTTCCCAGCCACTGGGCAATGGGGTCCCTGCAGCTCCCAGCCACTGCTGCGGGGAGTGGCGGGGCAGGGTGCTGGACCCTCCTCCCTTCCCATTTTATCAGGGATGTTTTTAGTAGAAGTCAGGGACAGGTCACGGCTTCCGTGATTTTTTGTTTATTGCCTGTGACCTGTTCGTGACTTTTACTAAAATATCCATGACAAAACTGTAGCCTTAATTATGGTAAAGTGTGACACCCACCACAAAACACACACCCCCCTTTCTCAAAAATGGCTGACCTGTTTCTCCTCAAACTTTAACGGAAAACCAAAACAATCACTCCTAGGCTAAGAAGAAATCCGCCAAAAAAGTTATAAAAACAGGAAAGTTATAAATAGTTGACAAGACCACTGAGAATGGGCTTCATAGTTTGAGTGATCCTGTAAAATGAGCTTCACGGTCAATGCTCAGCAGAGAAGATACCATGAACGACGTGCTACTGAGTATTTTCCCTTGAGATTTCTGAGATGTGATAAAGAATAATTATATTTAGAGAGCGTTGTTCCCCCCTCCCCCCACCCCCCCAATTTGCAGACATTAACCAAGTCTCTCAACAACCTTGTGAGGTACAGAAATATCACTCCCATTTCATACATGTGAAAATTGGGGAAGAAAAGACTGGAAATTTATCTAAGGCCACACAGTGAGTCCGTGTTAGAAATGGAATCATAATTCAGGAGGCTCCTAGCTCCCAGTCCAGCACTCAAACCACTAGACCACACCCTTTTTATTTATAAAGGACAATAAAAGAGAATAAAGATTTAGGGGAAAAAGACATAGCTCTTGGCTGAGCAAATCACTCTGGGCAGTAGGCCTTGGATTCAGCATCTACCATGAATACCATATGTGCATATGACTGTGAGAAAGAACTGAACTGTTGCTATGAAATAAAATCTGATCTATTTTTGATTTATTTTCCATCCACACGTGGTATTCTTATTAAACTACTGTCAGCACTTTCCCCCCTTGTGTACAATCTGATTTTTATTTTTTTTTTTAATTCTTTCTGAGAAGCCTTTTGCAGAAAGCAGGTATCTTGTCAGTCACTAAGCAAACCAATTCTAAAACTCGCAGGTTGGAGCAGGGCTTTGGAGAAGGATTTACAGGATCCAGAGATGAGGCTGAAGACCCTGGTGAGGGAAGGTAGCTTGCTGGACTTTTGCTACCCCTGAAAGGGGCTCACTTTTGACTGTGTGACTTGGCTAGAGGACTGAGCCACTGAAGACCTGCCTAGTTAGGTTGGCAACCTCCAGAGGGTGCCAGGAGCAGGCCGGGAAAAGGATTGCACACCCAGCCAACAGGAGGCACTCATGAGGGGAGTGTCATCTGTCCCGAAAGAACTAATCTGCAATTCAAAGTAGAATTCATTTTTTGCATCATATTCCTGTAAGAGACCCTGCTACCATCCTTAATTTATTTCTGCTTCAGTGCTTCCTAAAACAAAAGCTTTATGGGAAGTAGTCACAAACCACCGTTAGGCACTACTCTGCATTTTTCTAGAGGTAACAGTTCTCTTTAGCTCAAACTGATCATTAATGGAACTTAAAATCAAATCCATATGAGGTGGCAGCACATCAAAAGACATTAATCTATTAAGATATGCCTTAGAGGAGTGAAATGAGGCACTAAAGTAAAGAGCATTAGATTAATGTATTGTAGGAGGTGCTGAGTGGCTCAGGGCTTCTCTACAGACAGAGCAGCACCAGTTTAACTTGCAGTGCAATTTTATACTGAATTAGCTACGTTAGTTCAAAAGGCTGTGTGGAGACTCATTTCAGTATAAACCAGTTTTATTTCACTTTAGCTAAACCAAAATACAGTAACTCCTCACTTAAAGTCGTCCCGGTTAACGTTCTGTTACGTTGCTGATCAATTAGGGAACATGCTAATTTAAAGTTGCGCAATGCTCCCTTAAAACGTTGTTTGGCAGCCGCCTGCTTTGTCCACTGCTGGCAGGAAGAGCAGCCTGTTGGAGCTAGCCAGTGGGGGCTTGGAAGCAGGGTGGACCGGCAGCCCCCCCGTTAGCTCCCTGCTCCCTTAAGTTCCCTGAGTGGCAGCCACCCAGCAGGCTACCAATTGCTGGGCAATTCAGCTGTCCCTCCCCCCACTGCCATGTGCTGTTCCTGCCCTCTGCCTTGGAGCTGCTCCCGGGAGCCTCCTGCTTGCTGTGCAAAGTTGAGGGGGGGAAAACGAGGGGTGCTAAATGTCAGGGTATCCCCCTCACCCCCATTCCTTTACCCCATTTCCACAAAGCGGGGGTGGGGGGGGGGAGACACAGACACGACCAGGCTCAGGACTGAGGGAGCTTGCTGGCAGCAGCGGTTGTCTCAACTTGCTGATTTACTTAAAAAGGCAATGTACTTAGAGTGGGGTCAGCCTACTTAAAGGGGCAATGCTCGTCTCTCTCACGCGCGCGCGCGCGCGCACACACACACACACACACACACAGTGTGTCTCTGTCTCTCTCTGCCATGCTGTCTCCCCTCCCTCCATTCCTGCTGCCTCCTAGAGTGTGAGGCCACATTAACAACTTGTTAACCCTTGAGGGCTCAGGGGAGTGCTAGTTCATCATTTAGCAGTAAGGCATTCCCTGGGAAATATCCTACCCTCTTCCACCCTCTGACTTCACCACCTCAGCCAAGCTTCACAATCATCATTGCTGTGTACAGTATTAAATTGTTTGTTTAAAACTTATACTGTGTATAGATAGATAAAATATAGTCTTTTGTCTGGCGAAAAAAATTTCCCTGAAACCTAACCCCCCTATTTACATTAATTCTTATGGGGAAATTGGATTCGCTTAACATCGTTTCACTTCAAGTAGCATTTTTCAGGAACATAACTACAATGATAAGTGAGGACTTACTGTAAGTCACTCTAACTGAACTAAGTGTTCACACAGGAATTTGCACGTTTAACTAAATCAATATAAGTTTGTGGCCAGTCAACCCCTCCCTACTCTAATTGTCCCAGTTATGCACAATACCTAATGAGAACTCAGAACTGCGTCTTTAAGAATATTGGCTTCTACTGCTTCTGTCTCTTTGGCGTCTTCTGCAATAGGAGCTGATGGCAGAACCCAGTGCAGAACCCCAGCTACCTCCTTACCATTGTATCATAAGCAGAGAATGGGCAGCAGGTACCCAAAGCCACTTTTCATGCATCAGAACAACCTCTTTGCCACTCCTATTTAAAAAAGGATGCAGTGCAGAGTCAAAACAAATAGTGGTGTATGTTGCGGTTTAAAAACCATGAGAGGTTTAATTTTTAAAGGCAATCAAAGCTCTCAATAATTAGGACAGTGTCCAGTTATTAGGGTAATGAACCAGTGACAGCTTGTAACATTGGTATCCCCTAGCAGAGCTTTGTGGAGGATAGCATTTCTATGGGGAGGAGACTACTATCCTGCATTTTCTCCCCTCTCCATGCAATTTCCATTCAACCTCGCTGTAATGCAATTTTTTTACCCTACGTCTGAACCATGAGTTATGCTTAGTGGTGGGTGTTTTTGAAATTGTCACCTGTTCACACCCGGGAAAAGAGAGTGGGGAAAAGAAATTAAAGAGAAAAATGAAATTGATATTTACAGAGATTGACTGTCACCATATCAAGGGCACCTAACTGAAGTCAAGAGTAAATAAGTACCTTCCCCAGCAAAACAAATGAAAAACCGCAAGTTCTTCTAGTATACTGCTGTCTGCAGCTATACGGCCATACTTTATATCAAAAGCTTTTTAGCATCGACAGATTACAGCCGTATCAGAAGGCTGGATATAGGACTTGTAACCAATGTTATGGCTGACTACTTTTCTTACATTATTCACAAACAACTCTGCTTTTCATACTTTCATCCCAATTACCCTGTATCAATCAATTAGCCAACAGTTTCAAAATAGTTTTATACTCAAAGTTTATTAATGACATCTATGTACTGAATAAGCTAATCTTTGCCTTTCCAGGAAGCACTGTAATCAAAATAGTTTCATTCAAAAGGCACATCTCCTTCATTTTAACTATCATTTAAATTTGCCATCAGTAATGGCACACATTGTTTAAAGGAACCCTTTTCTGCTACAGTTTTTAAATGTTTTTTTCTATCCCGCATTTGTAATATTTACAGGTCTGGAATTTCTACTGATTTTCTTTTTTTGCCACTCCTGTTCCCCCAGTGGTTTGAATGGAACTAAAGTTAGCTTCACAGTAGGTTGTCAAAACATTGTCTGTAGCTACATTGTCTGTAGGTTGCTACATTGTATGTAGCACTTTACTTTGATTATTTTGGGGTGAGGATCCTGTCACAGACCAGAACCCTACCACGCTAGTTGCTGTACAAACACAGAACAAAAAGAAAAAGGAGGACTTGTGGCACCTTACAGACTAACCAATTTATTTGAGCATAAGCTTTCGTGAGCTACAGCTGAATGCATCCGATGAAGTGAGCTGTAGCTCACGAAAGCTTATGCTCAAATAAATTGGTTAGTCTCTAAGGTGCCACAAGTACTCCTTTTCTTTTTGCGAATTCAGACTAACATGGCTGCTACTCTGAAACAGAACAAAAAGACATTCCCTGCCCCAAGCAGCTCACTATCTAAAGAGAAGAGATGGATACAGACACATAGGGGAGTACAAGGAAACAATATTGGTCAGCCTGATAAGCCGTGGTTTTAATGCACCAGCAGCCTAACTATTGTCAAGTCTTTTTGTAGGCTTCGCAGCAAAGGAGAGTTTTAAGGAGCGTTTTGAGGAAGATGAGTTAGTTTACCTTACCATGCTGAGATATGTTAGGTCTCAACCTGTCACAGCATCTCAACATGTGCTTAACTTTAAATATGTGAGTAGCACCACGGACTTCTACCCACATGCTTAAAGTTAAGCACATACATAAATTCTTTGCTGGATTAGGACCTTAGTATATCAGCATCAATCACCAATACAGCTCTGGACAATGTGTTTAAATGCTGTGGCAAATGCAGTGGTGAGCCACACCAAAACAGCTACAGGCTGGGTTTGTTGGCTTTTAGCTGCACTACACTAGAGAGATGGGGTAAGTTTGTGTTTTAAAATGAGATATACTTGGTCCTTTCCATTTAGATTACAAGCATTTTTGCAGGTCAAGCTCAGATCCTATGAACCTTTCCCTTTGAGAAGGAAATACCTTGTGCAACCCACACTAACACAAGTGGAACTTTGTCCTCCTCCAATGGCCATTCCACATATCAAGATTTCGGAGTCTACTACAGCCTTCAAACTGGTGGATTAGTGCAGGTAGCAAAGGTTCATGTTTTAGATCCAGAGGTCATAGGTTCAGTCCCCCTTGCCAACAACCCATTCTATCCAGGGTCATCGCATTACTTTAGGATGTGAATGTGCATTTTTTTTTAAAAAAAACATGTTTTGATCTGAGAGCTTCCTTTTGTTACAATAGAGGGAAAACTTTAAATCCTCGCCCATTAATTTGAAGTCATATTATTACATTGTAATTCTACAGAAACAAAAATATATGAAAACCAGGAAATCAGAGTTAGAGTCCTTTGTGAAGCTTCTGATCCTGAATCCCCACCCGCTGTACACCTAATAAGAATATAACTGCAAATGATGGTTGAGATTTTTTTCAAAGCAGTGCAGAAAATTTAGCCATACATCTTCCATTGAAGACAACTCAACTTCACTTATAGCCTAAATTGGGATTTGAATTTGGATGTTTAGAAACAAAATACCAGTGCACTCACTAATCCATTGCACTCCACCTGCCCTTTTACAATTCATGCCCAATTTTAAAGTAAGTAAAACAATCTGTTTACCACCTCGTCATTCTCCTTAGATACCATGTATGCACAAACGGGATCCAACAAGCAGGCTTTGAAGTGCATGGGAAAGAATGCTATATTACGTATTAAACAGCTGTATATTATTAATATACTGTCTCAGTGCATTAGAAAATCCTGTACTGATTACAAGAGTTTAATGACTTTCACTAGTTCTTTGAAGGATTTATTTTAATCTTTACATGCAGGCACACATATGGTCCGACACAGTCTCTAGGTGTTGGCCTTAAAACACAATTTCCAGAGAGAAAGGAATTTGGAAACACTCCCTGATCATCACTTCCAGAATCAGGGAAAGGGTAGAAGGATCAAGAGAGTAAGACACATCTCTGTTATCTCACAGGCTAGAATTCAAATTGATGTTGGTATCTCCCATTATTTTTTTCGTCAGCTTCAGCCCAACGTTCTCTGTGTTTCTTGCTTAAAGCAGTGACCATTTTTTGGAGAATTACTCCCTGTTTACAACAGCATGGGGGTATAGCCCAGGGGTTCTCAACCTTTTCCCTTCTGAGAGCCCCAACATGCTATAAAAACTCCACAGCCCACCTGTGCCATAATAGCTGGTTTTCTGCATATAAGATCCAGGGCTGGTGTTAGGGGGTAGCAAGCAGGGCAATTGCCTGGGGCCCCATGCCACAGGGGCCCCTGCAAAGCTACATTGCTCAGACTCCAGCATCAGCCCCAAGTGGTGGGGCTCAGGGCCCTGGACTTCAGCCTCATGCGGTGGGGCTTCAGCTTTCTGCCCTGGGCCCCAGCGACTGTAATGTCTGGCCCTGCTTAGAGGCCCCCCTGAAACCTGTTCGCAGCCCCCAGACCCCTGGTTGAGAACCACTGGTATAGTCTATGAACAAGAGGCAATCAGGGAACATGAAAACAACATTGGCTGCCCAAGAGAAATATGTTTTCTAGCACCTGGGAGGCTAGGTTGCCAGACCTTTGGTAAACTTTATTTATGTATGTGCTAGAACCTTCCAGAGCATTCAGTTATTCAAAATTCCATACCATGGTGCTGAGCCTGCAAGCACATATGCACCTGTGTAACTAGCACAGACTAGTTACGTATATTAGATCTCATCCAGGGCTCTTTAATATACCCAGAATGATGGTACTCCCACGTTTACTGAAAATAGACCAATGAACATTGTTAAATAGCAACTTGCACACTGATCACCAAGCTACTTCGTTTTCCCTTCAGTCATTTGCCACACCAGGTCCCGCTTCCCATTTGGAAACACAGAAGGAACATAGTGGCTGTGACACCGACGTCTGTTAGGAGGTCACAATGCCCCAAGTTTGAATCCACCTTAGAAGTACTATTCCAGGCTGTCTGCAGATTTGGGCCCCATTGCACTGCTTTACTCTCAAAGTTCTCTTCACGTTCAGACGATCTAGAAGCTATTTTTTTAAATGAAAGAGTAAGAAAGGAAGGATGGTCACACCTCTCCTGAAACCTGTTTGCATCCCAAGGCTGAGAGAACTCCTGATTTAAACTGTTTACGGCCCTTTCCACCTCCGTTCAAGATATTTGCACCTCTGCTAACTGCATCTTCCTACTGAAATTGAAGTTTTACTTTTTAAAAAAAATACAGCTCCAACGGGTTCTGTAGGATCTGCATATTGCGATATGTACTGAGGCAGATTTAATAGAACCAGGATTTCTTATCGTATCCTTTCCAGTTTTTGACAATTTGTTTACTTATCAGCTCTGATAGTAAATCCACATTGGTGGGCCCTTTAAATGAAAGGCTCTTTAAGCTAATTTTGTCACACTGCCTTTTCAAAGGATAGCACATCTGAGTTCTCCTCTTACATTTTAAGTGGTCTGTACTGCTTCTAATTTCCTGTACTCTGATGATCGCCCAATCTTTGCATGTGCACACATGCACACACACGCAACACTTTCTATCTATTTTTTTTTCTTTACGTTACTAGGCATACCAAGCAACCTCCCTAAAATTAGTTTGGGCAGTTTTCCAGAGCAGTAGTTCTCAACCAGGAGTACATGTACCCCTGCGGGTACGCACAGGTTTTCCCAGAGGTACATTAACTCATCTAGATATTTGCCTAGTTTTACAACAGGCTACATAAAAAGCACTAGTGAAGTCAGTACAAAACTAAAATTTCATACAATGACTTGTTTATACTCCTCTATATACTATATACTGAATAAGTACAATAATTATATTCCAATTTATTTTAGAATTATATGGTAAAAAGGAGAGCGTCAGCAACTTTTCAGTGATAGTGTGCTGTGACACTTTTGTATTTTTATGTCTGATTTTGTAAGCAAGTAGTTTTTAAGTGAAACAAAACATGGGGGTGACAAATCAGACTCCCGAAAGGGGTACAGTAGTCTGGAAAGACTGGGAACCTCTGTCCCAGAGGATAGCATCACTAGTATCCCCCGTTTTATACACATTTTTGTTTCTATCTTTAGGTCCTGTAACATAGTATCATTTAAGATTCATTGCTCCTCTGCTTTGGTATAACCCACACAGGGGCATGATCTAACACTGTCCATACCAACTTTGTATACTTAAGATAGGAGTTAACGGTAGAAAAACTAAGATCTAGGCTTGAGTATAAGCACTGACCATATGAATAAAATGTAGTCTCTCTCCAGGATGCTGTCTCTCTTTCGACATTAAATGCATTTCAACGATACCTAAAAGCTCTGTCATGTTTTTTTTCCCCTCCCGTACACACACATGCAGGGTTTCTGACTATCTTTAAGTCTGGGATCCCTTTTCTAAGTAGGTTTGGGAAACATGAAACTACAAGGGAGCAGTAGGCAGAATGCAGGCACCCCTACAACCTCAGTCCTGACCTGCCGTACTCCTGAGAGTCATTCTAGGCCTCTTCTGAGCAGAGTGAAGCGGTGACACGCCTATGAGGGATCACTACAGACAGCCAAACTCATTTGCACCTATAATCTTTATTTAGGATTTGAATCCCAGTCTCCAGAGGAAAAAGGCTATAGCCACTAGCTTACAGCTGCACCTAGCCCCACCCAAGGGCAGTTTAAGCTGCATTTCATCTTGTCTAGCTTTCCCCCCTCCAATGTTTGCCAAGCAAAGGTTGCAAAGGGGACCGCCTCCCCAGCAAACTGCGCTCTCTGGCAGTCAGCCATTTCCTGGGGGAGCTGAGCCTCACCTGAACAGCGTGCAGTGAGTTTAGCATGCCTACACTTCCAAGCTTGGGTTTTATAACCCAGTACAGAATGGCCACCACGCACAGCACTCATTTCAACTGTGGCTTTACCAGACTGCTGATGCACATACCACCAGCTCGGGGGCAGGAGGACAGGGAGAGGGAATGGTTTCCCCCCATGAAAAGCGCTTTCTGAAAATGGCAAGATTTTGCAGGATTCCACAAGCATTTTTGCAAAACGTACATTCCATTCAGGCTCTACTGAAACTCTTTCCCCCTGGTGTGTCTGTCCTTTTTAAGGATCTGTGCACATGTGCCGATGGCCTCAAACTGCTGCAGGAACATGGCAAGAGGAAGCAACCAGGGGCACTCTCCTGCGCCATCTAAGAGCCTGAAGCACACACCCTTACAGCAGCGAGCACCAGCACACCTCAGTGGCGCTGTCAAATGAGGTGCATCACTGCTTTATTTTGCGGTTTCCAAGTTCATGACTGTTTTAAAAGAACTTCCATTAGACTAGTGCACTTGTGTGTCACTGCTGACTTCTCGTTTCCTCCTTGCACCAAGGGCCAGAGGAACAGGTCCCTTTGGGAGAAGCCATCCAAGCCCAGCAAGTTCACTCCTTTCTCCCCACCACACAGGGCTGTGGTTGCCTGCCTGGCATCCACCAGTCATCTAGAGAATAGCAGTTGCTCAGTGGTGGCTGGAGCATCACTTGGTATGATTGTGGTTTAGGATTTCTTTTGGGGGTGTGAGCAACCGCGCTTAGGAAGAATGTAATTTGCATGTTAATTATAAATGTTCCTCCTTCCTGTTTTGGTCTCAAAAGAGTCTAGTACGTGGGACTGCTACTGAGGGGGCATTAAAACTCCAGCTTGTATTATGGTAAGTGGCCACAGCACAACACCAAGCTCTCTTTGCTCCTGTCTTTCTTTTGCTTGTGTTTTGGAGATTATATATTTTACTCCAGACACTCAATTCAAAAGACAGGCTCTGCAGAGACTGATTCTCTCCCAGCTCACTGCCAGTCACTTCTGTGTTACTGAAAAGCAATGAAATTCCATTACCTTTATATTGAATTCTACTCACCTATCTATTTTTTCCCCTCAACAACTCTCACAAAGAGCCCAAATCTATTGTGTGCTTTGGCTCATGCTGGACTTTCTTAAAGAGGGGAAGGATTTAGGAGCTGCTTAATTTAGAAGAGAAGGATAAAGTGACCCCTCACAAAGAACTGTGTGTGGAAAGAGCTGACAGGACGAGCTGCAACCATGCAGCTTCAACATTTCTTTTTGTCCACACTGGCAATGCACCAGGATGCAAGGAATGGCTGCAGGCGGAAGCACCATCAAGGCAGTTTGATCCAATGAATAGGACACTGGACTAAGATTCTGGAGACCTGAATGCTTTCCTGGCTCTGCTACTGACTTGCTGCGTAACCTTGGGCAAGTCATTTCATCTCATTTGTGCTTGTTTCCTCTCTCTCTCACACACACACATCCCCACGCACCCCCCTCCTTTGCCTATTTTGTATATTTTTAGATTGTATGTATTTAGATTGTAAGCTCTTTGGGGCAGAGACACCCCGCCATACTATATGTCCATACAGTGCTAGCATGATGGGGTCCTGATCTAGACGTTGGGGCCTCTACCAGGTTCATTCACCTGCCAGCACTTATATAATTAGATGACAATCACGACTTCAACACACTGCTTTTGTTTACCAAAGCAAAGCATGTGAGAATTCCTGTTTTGACTAAAGGAGATTTACATACATTGCTGTCTACATGCATTAAAAAAAGAAAACCACACACATCATAACCCAAACAAGAGTTCTATTAACTTACCAGACAGGTTAACTGCAGGAATAGAAATTTACAACATTAAGGCAAAGTGGAAAAGTAAGACTCTTACTGATTGAGTATTTTCATTGGCACCTAAGCTTGGCTATTATATGTGCGCATATATATATATATATATACACACACACACACTTTAATTTTGGCTCTGTATCGGTGTTGTCATTCCTTGCCACATTGTATTTAAGTCTAAACATATGTTCAGCAATAAAATACCTTGAGAAAGTAGCATCTGAAACAAGAGCTTATTTGAAACAAGGGATAATATTTCTTTTTACAGAGCCAAAAATCCCTCACAAAGCAACTGTGACACTGCAGCCATGCAGAGTCAGGTTAATATTTACCCATGTGCTGGATCCAAGGCAATTGCCCTTGGCTGGTCAAGGTCTTGCCAGAAGAGGACATTTCTAGACGTTCCATTGAGATTAGCAACTTCTATCCTATTGGTTTCCGAGTCCGTCCAGTACAGCTTTTTCCCAATCCAGTCACATGCCAGGCCATCCGGAGAAACCAGACCAGAAATAATGACATTCTGCACTACATTCCCAGTTTGGTTCAAGTACGTTTGCTTGATGGCTTCTTCGCTCACGTCTGTCCAGTAAATGACGCCTTGTGAGTACTGAAAGTCAACCGCAGCGGCATCTTCTAAGCCACTGACCACTACAGTGGACTCCGGCTTCACTCCTCCAGCATCCACCAGTCTGACATCCCGACGATTGGCGAAAAGCAGAAGAGGAGAAGCTATGGAAGGGAAAGGAAATCATCTTAATGTTACCAAATGCGTGCAATTTTAAAGCTGCAAGTATAAAGCAGAGTGTGTGCATCTCCTCCTTGGATGGTGGGAAGCTGAGAGAAGAAAGGCTGAAGTTTCACACCAGGACTAAACATACACTACCCACAATGCCTTCGACCTATTTCAATATACCAGAGTGAAAAAGCACAAGATTGGTCAATTAAGGAAAAGCAAAGGGGTCCGACTCCATCTATCATGAGGCCTCCCAAATAACTGGAGTCTAGATTATGTCTATGCCTTTCTGCTCCTCACATAATATACATCATGGGCTGAGCCAGGTCCAAACATGGCCTGGTTCAGAGGATTTAAAGAGAGACTTTAATATGGACAAAATTAGCATTTCCTAAAGTAGTCAGGCAACATGACTACTTTAAACACCCTTTGGCTGTGCGCTCACAGCCTCCAACTCAACTGAATATGTTCCAAACCACATCACGGATTACTTTGGATGCTCTAAACCTCTGTCAGTCATAAGGCTGGGGTTTGGAATATATCAAGGTCCATGGGGGTTTAGAAGGCACACAACTGAATTGCATGGAAGCAGCAGTGCCACACTAAGGCCTAGCACAAGGCTCGTCACTAAAACACAGAGCTTAAGGTACCAGTCACAAAACCTTGAATCTCTGCTACATGTCCACGGCTGGAAACTACTGTACTCAGGGGTCTACCGAATTCACACCCATGAAAATCAAGTCATGGACTGTGAAATCAGGTCTCCCCTGTGACATCTGCTCTCCAGCTGCCCAACTCTGAAGGCAGCACCGCCGCCAGCAGCTGCAGAGAAGTAAGTTTCTCAAACTAGGGGCCTGGACCCAAAGGGGGGTTGCATGCGTGTTAGGGGGTCCTGGTATTGTCACCCTTGCTTCTGTGCTGCTGCTGGTGACGGCACTGCCTTCAGAGATGGGCACAAGGGCTGTAGCCGCCTCTTTCCCACCACCCAGCTTCAGGCAGTACTGTCGCCAGCAGCAATGCAGAAGTAAGGGTGACAATACCAGGACCCCCTAACACGCATGCAACCCCCCTTTGGGTCCAGGCCCCTAGTTTGAGAAACTCTGTGGAGAAATCACACATTTTTCGTGAGTGGATCATAGAATAAGTAGCAAATTTAGCGGATGTGTAACACATCCATGAAATTTGCTTTTTATGCCGTGAGCAACTCGTGAAAATTATAGGATTTCTCCACAATTTAAGTATACCCCTAACTATACTAGATGACGTGAGAAATCTCTTCAGTGGATCCCTCCAACTTTCACTAAAGAAGCACGGTCTTATATTCTAAGCCATGGGAACGGACAGTCAGGAGATCTGGGTTTTGCTGCTGGCTGTACCAGATCGTATGTGACCTTCAGCAAGTCCCTTTGCAATACCTACCTCCTTAGGGATGTTGCAAGATTCAATTTGCTAATTCTCGTGGAAGCCCATAGAGACACAGAAACTATTATTAAGTATCGGGGGTAGCCGTGTTAGTCTGTATCCACAAAAACAACAAATCTTAGGGCTTGGCTGTAGACAATGGATCGTGTGATGTGTCCTGGATGGAAGCTGCAGGCATGTAGGTAAGTATAGCGGTCAGTAGGTTTCCGGTATAGGGTGGTGTTTATGTGACCATCACTCATTTACACTGTTGTTTTTGTAGAAACTATTATTACTGATTCACCTCTTTCAAATTTGCTCACGTAAACTCCATCCCCCCTCTTTAACCTCAAGACTCTGAGGTCCTGTATACCCTCTTCAATCCCCTTCCCAGGATCACGCTTGTCTGCTAGACCACAATAACGGTTCTCCAGCAAGAGTACATTTCCTGCTCATTGCATTAAGCCTAACAGCTTCTTCCAGAAGAGGACCAAGTCCCAGGGCTCCTACAGGACACTGTCTTTCCCAATCACACCAGACAGTTCATGTTAGCAGCATGATTCTCTTCCCTCTGTATACCCCAGGGAGTTAAGGGTATCATCTTCCCTTCTAGGGGAAATAAAAAGCAGAAGCTTGTCATCAGACTGGCTCCATAAGTGTGGCAGTCCACTGCAGTAAAGCGAGCACACAGGGCTGGCCCAATAACACCATCACCAGTTGACAGGAATGCTAATATTTCAGAAGTGGGCACCAGTTGCTGAGAGTAGCAGAATTCTGCTTCTACTTAGCTTGCCAATGGTACAGTAGATCTTTACTGTAATCTAATGCAGAACTGTTTTCATTTACCAAACTATTTGTCACCTTGAGTCCTCCATAGTAATTCCACAAGCTCAAGCAACAGCTGCCAGACGTCTATGATAATCAATCGCTGGCTCCCCGACAAGACATTCATCATTCCAGCTGATGTTTCTGCCTCCTAAATGCACTCACAGTTGAGATCCAAAAACTTGCCACTCAATTCAAGAAACAACACTCAAAACAGACCAGCAAGGACAGATTTGTTATCTCATCTTCTATGGCTTCAAGCCTGTCCTATAAATATCTTCAGTTTCCAATTCTTGTTACAGTATATAATGTATGATAAAGTTAGCTCTCGATATTGCCTTTCAGATTCAATTCCTTCTGTACTTTAAAAAGAAATCAGATTATACTCTATTTTACCAGTTCACTATGCTGGCAGCTTTGTGACATACTAATGCTTTTCTTGTGAACCCTGGTCTCCAATTACACTCAATCCTCTAATAGCTACATTCATGGCATGGTGCATGCCATTGAAAAGGGTAGATCATAAAGCACATGTGACAGCAGCATATGTATGTGTGTGCAAGCAATGGAGCTCAGTTGATAGGTTTTACAACTAAACTTCAGCTGAACTCAAATCATGCCTAAGGATTCAGGCTATTTTTCTATTTATTCTGCATAGCCTATTTGAATTTTTTTCCAAGTCAGGAAAAAGGCTGTTTTATTTTTCTTTTTGGAGGAAGTATATACTTCTGAAAGTAATAAGGAAAATTTAAATCAGCTGGTTGCTTGGTGAGGCTGGGTAGCAAGGAACAGGCAATTGTTACTATGCTTGTTTCACTAAAAATTTAATATCGGTCTTCTAAAGTATTTAACTCAAGAAAGTTTATACAGCTTGAGGAGACTTATTTGTTAGGAAATGAAATCCCAGTAGTGCTTCCATCTCATTTCTAAACTTGCCAAATTCCACCTTACCCTCGCCTTTAGAAAACTAGTAATAAATACCCATTAAAGCCCAACAGGTTGGTCACCGAAACCAAAAGAAAAAAAAGGTCTAAAATATAAAAAATTTTATTCCTGGAAACTCACTGGGTCCTCAAAAGCATGTCTATTTTAAATGGCACAGAATCAAGCCTTCTGAACAACGCTCCCACAGGTTGATGGTACAGGAGTCTATTCCGACCAAGCTCCTGAGGGCAGAGAACTTTCCAGTTATGCGTGTCACTTTACATAAGCAGTGGCTATATGCAGCCTGCCTAACACTGAGGCCATGAAAAAAGCACATGCACTGATTTAAAAAAAAAATAATAATATGCACCCTCTACCAAAAAGTGAGTTTTAGGTGGAAGTAGAGGAGAATTAGGACATTCATTTGGACTTTTTCCCCACACTGAAGATGACAGAGTGACTGTTACAAATACAATGAAGTCACCCAGGCCCAATCACCAGCAGAAGACTTCAACATCATTTTAACTAAAGATCAGATCTGAACAATGTCTAATCCAATCAGTATTGATATTAACCCAGCTTCCCTTCCCTTTCAACAGGCTCCAGCCTACAGCGAGCATCAGCAGGTAAACCGTGTACAGATACACATTAAATCACTGGACTCTAGCATGTGTCACTTCTCTGCTCCCAACTCCTTCTGATTGAAGTGCAGCCACATTGTGTTGGCTATAAACACCCAGCAAGGAAAAAACACGAACAACTTGCAATTGTGTTAATAATTATATAAGTCGATTGGCGAGACTAGCCAGAAATTATTTTTTTCAAGACAATAAAGATGGATTTTTAATTCAGTTTCCATTTGCAGAAAGAAAAATCACAGGTTAGTAGAACAGGGACAACGGGGAAAAAAATCACACCCCCAAAATAGTCTGTTTTGTTCAGTTTAGATTATGACTAAGGAAGTGCAGAAATCCATTTAGGAACAACAACTCCTGAGGTGAAAATAGTAAATAAATCACTTATTTTAACCAATATCCATTTTTTGTTTGAAATCCTGCCAGGATGGGGAAAGCTGAGACTCTTCTGACTTTACAAATAAAATCAAAGACAGAAGAAGAGCAATGAGTTGCTCCAAATTCCAAGGCCCTGAGGTGATTAAATCAGGCTATATATCACAACTAAAGATGGTGGCAGTGCTCTGATGTAGTAGGAGGTGAGGATAGTACTGAATTTGTGAGACTAAGTTTCCTGAAAGCAGCACATGGAGGATGTTAATCAGATCATCTTAAACAGCAAAACCCCCAAATGGACAATACCAACCTTACTGAAAATCTAGTTAATGGATTAATGTGGTTCTATGAGCCAACAAAAGCAGGCTTAAAGAAAAATATAACTACTCATCATCTTACTACCTTAACTGAAGTCCCTAAGATGCCGTTCACTGTTTCACATTTACTGCCACAACAGTCTTGACACTGAACTATTTCATAGCAGTTCAAAACATAAATGGTGAGAAGCAAAGAGAGACTTTTCAAGCACTGGAAAGTCAAAGTCCTACTCTGAGGAACCAGTAGCAGCAGCAGAGATAAGGTAGGCTGGAAACCTGATTTACTGCTTCATGAACAGTAAAAACAAGCTATTTTCCAGGAGATCCAAGATATTTTCACTGATCTGTCAGAGCACTTCTATTTTTTTTTCCTTTAACAAAAATAATTCAGTTTGCTCACAGAACAGAAGCATTATGAAGAGTGGCAGTACAAGCTTCCCTCAAACCATGCCACCTATATGCCTCAATCCTGACCTGCAGGAAATACCTTGAGCAGTGAAAGAACAGTTCACTCTCCAGGGCTCATTCAAGTCCTTGTTGTCTGAGGGCTGGTCTACACTACAGTTAGGTCAACGTAAGGCAGCTTACGTTGACTTAATTATGTCAGTGTCTACTCTACAGCCTTCCTCCTGCTGATGTAAGTGCCCTATTACACTAACATCATAACTCCACCTCTAAGGGAGGCGAAAGGCTTATGTCACTGTAGTTAGGGCGATGCAGTGTCTGTGTACACACTGCATTCCTTACAACGGCTGTTGGCCGTCTTGTCAATTTCATGCCCAGAGCCCAGCTTCTCCCACCCCGCTTCTCTGGAGAGCTGGGTGGCTGGACCCCACTCCTGGTGCCAAATGGGGAGGCGAGAAGCCCCACACAGGGAACGGTGGAGGAGGAGAAAGTAGTAGTTTTTGTTCACTACAGTCCTGGGCTGGATTTAAAATCTACAAGTCAAGGGCTCTGTACCCATTTCCAATTCTTTTCAATCATTCTGTCCTCTGCCTCACCTTTGGGCCATAAAAAAAAACCCCTCCATTACTTCTAACATTCAAGTGAACTAGACATAACAGGATACAATATTCCTTCATGGGGATGTTATTGCATGATTAACAAGTCCCACGTTCTCAACAGAGGAACATAGTCTGTGTAACATTTGGCTTGTAAACAAAACTATTGTGATCAATGATGCTCCTGACCTCTGTAAATTGCTTATTATGGAAAAATGATTTATACTCTGAAAAGGGAAGAAGCATAAACATTAACAGGATAAGTGTAGAGCACAAACTGTTTGTTTATACGTTGTATGTATTACCACCCAACTGGCGTGACAACATTTTAGTCTAGCTACCCAAAAAAAAAAAAAAAAGTATTCTTTTTAGTAAAGTTTGAACAGTTCATATTTTTCCTTAATAGGCAATATTTAAAACATCTGTACGTAGCTTGAGCATGACCCTTTTTCAAATAGAAAAATCTGAAATACCACAAACATTGTATCAAATAAATTCTGAACAGAGAGCAACCTAACACTGCAGAAAATTACAGAAGTCCTATTCCAGTTCTGAAATAAATGTAATCATAAAGCTACCTCTCAACCATACTTTCTTGTACAAGGAGGTATTATACTTAAAAAAAACAAAACAAAACATATTTTCCACTAATAAGAAAAGAATGTGCTTGGCTTCATGTAACTATCTACCCACGTGTGGCTATACCATGAAATAGACAGAAAATACAGATCTGTACTGTTACCTGTCAGCAATGTGTTCTTGGGGAACCAGGGCGCAGTACCCAGCCTGTCTGACTCACAAAAGACCCCACACACACACACACACACACCCCACCCAGCCTCTGCTTGAACCAAAACAGATCAGAAGAAAGGCTTACAAAAAGCAATGAAAAGGCAGTGGAAGACACACCTAAACCCCTCCGGACAAGGGTGATAGGATTAAGGAAATTCCCCGAGCCTCATTTGCATTGGAGATGGGACAGGGAGGCATCTCTATTAGCATACAGAATGGAGAACAGAGATTCCAAGGCAAGAACAGCATTGAACTCTGGGACCAGCGAAGCACTGCATGATGGGGGATCTCTGCTCCAGATGTTAATGAACCCACGCCTGCACACACCCGTCTCCGTAGTTATCAGACCAATTCTAGTAATAAATCCTTTATTGATACCCAAAATACTGAAGCCGCCTAATTGCATTGTGAGTTCCCTCAAAGGAACACAGCCCATAGCCAGGAATGATCAATTCCTATTATCTAACCTGAACAACACACCTTTGGTATACTCCCTTGAGCCATCAGTTTACCCATAAATGAATCTAGTGTTCTCCCCTGAACCATTGTTCTTTCCCTACAAAAACCCCATACCCATGCTCAAGTAAGTGTTCTGATGCCTGGATCAAAAATCTGTATCAGTTCCACTGGGACTTCATCTTCTCCTGACTGATCGTGCTGGGGGCTCTGCATGTCTCCAGCACTCCGGATCCTCAGCTACCACCACCACCTGGGACCCCTGATCGAGTCAAGCTTCACGGAGTGGTGAGAACCCAGCTCTCTTTCTCTCTAGCCTTCTGACCCTGACTTGTGTGATCAGTTAGTTTTCTGAATCTGACTTTTATAATGAAATGTAAGTCAGATTTAATATTATAACTGCTTTATTTGTTTGGCTCCCCTATGGTTATTACCTGGCAATAAATAACTTCAATGGTTAAACTGGTTGCTTCTCTCTCTCTCTCCCTCCCCTCCCCCCATGTCATGTGTCTAGCAGAATGAACCCTATATGTGCTACTAAATATGATTGTTAATAATGTGACTTTGAAGTTATGTAGAGAATTAATTCCTATACTTAAAATTAGATAGAGTCCTAAGAGGAGGCTGGCATACTTCATGGAGTTCCCCCATGGTTAATTTCTCTATGGTGTCAGGCAAAGCAATTTGGGTACAATTCTTGTGATAACCCAAACTTTCATTTATTACCATGCAGAAACTGTAAGCTGCTCAACACAGAAATGTGGCTGAAAGGGAAATGCACCCACAGGTCCTCTATTCTCCCACAATGCAGTTAATTGGATCCTAACACCACTAAATCGAATGTAGAGGTCAGTTATATCTCAGCACAAGGCATTCCTCCCTCTTCTCCAAACTGATGCATATCTTAAACCTGCAGCCAGGGTGAATAAAAATCAATGATTTAATTTAAAAAAAAAATGGATTTTTTTTTTAATAAAATGCTTTTTGAGGAAAAACCCAATCTAAAGATAGTTTTAATTAAGATACATTATAGCTCAAAGATATCTCATCATGGAGTAGGGATTATAAATTCTAATTCTATAGTATGAGAATATATTCATGTAATGTTTAAGAAAAGTTTTGTAAATGAGTTCCAATAGTTCATGGATTAGGGAACCAATCTTATGGGGGGGCCAGGGGCTTCCGTACAGATTATTTAGGTTAGTCTTTCTATCTACCCAATGGGACTCAGTGCTCAGTCTAGGAGATACCATCAGAGATGCTTAGTTTTGCAGTTCTCAAAACTGTAGATTTGTTTCTCCAGAGGTAACATGCTTGTTAACAGCAAAAATGTTTTTAAATAAATAATTAATATATAGAGGTGAGAAATAACTGACCTCAACTCTATTGTCCTTCTGAAAATTTGTGCACACAGAGTCAATCCCTTACCTCTCTCTAAAAGTGCAAAGTTTCAAAAAGTTCAATGAATAGAAGATTGTTGAGGGGGGGCAGGGGGGGGAAGAGAATAGATCTGGACAAGGAGAAGAAGTCTGGAGATAAATGTGAGAAGCGCGGGACATATGCTTGTTTTGTTAAAATAATATATTATATGTCTGCTGTTGAAGAAAAAATCCAGAATACTTAACGTTGTTGTTTTAGTTAAATAAAACAATTTAATTGTCTATCTGGTGATGTTCTCCTCCTCATACAGCATGGCAAGAATATCCTCCAAATATTAATGATTCACATGTTGAATTGGAGATAGTTCACCTCCCAATGACTTCATAAATATCTGTTTCAATTACCCTTGGTAAATGAAATAACCAACCATTCATTCATTTTCTGATATAGCTGTAAAACTAACCAGAAATTTTTTCAAAATAAATCACTGTTTAAAAATGTATAGTATGTATCCTCTAAAAATGAAACCTACATCTATCTCTGAGTTGTGAAGAATACGTATCAAGGTTGTAACAACCAACAAGAATGCACTTTTATGTAGAAAACCATGATTAAATAGCATCTTCCTGACAAGTGATTTAAATCATGATTTAAATCAATTAATTTGATTTAAATCAAATCCACCCTGCCTGCAGCCCTTTCCCCACACAGCCCTTGAAAAGATTTCAGACAAGGCCTGCATAAAGGACTTTATATTCCCACATGCCTGGTGTTTATTTTGTCCTTTTTCTGTGTAGTACCACTTTTTTTCTAGCAGCCTGGGTGGCTCAGCTCATGGGGCCCAGCAGTAGTCAGCCATCAGAAAGGCACATTACCAAGTAGACAAGATATCCTCAAGAATGAAGGGGTTGGGGTAAGAGAGAAAAGAATCCTCAAGAGCTTGGCTGAACCAGCCTGCACAGTCAAGAAGAACCCATGATCATGTACTGAGGCAGACAAGAGAAGAGCACGGCACATACACACAAAAGTTTCCTTTTGCATTTTGAATGTGCCTGCAGTATATTCAGTGAGCAAAAGCATTTTTCCCTTCCTTAAAACCCAAGGCTCTGCGTTCTCCATCCCAGCCCTGTTTACTGGCAGTTACTACTGTAGAGAGCCATAAATCCATTGATCAACTTCAAAAGATTAAATGCTGATCTTCCTCTAAAATAAACATACACAATAAACTTGTCAAGTATGGTCCTCTAAAGAATGGGAGGTTATCACTTTCACCCTGAAAAAAACAAAATCATTTTCAAAAGGTGAATTCCCACTACAGTTCCAAAGTTATACAATTTCATTGCTGCAACAGGGAGGCAGTGGGCACTTGTGCGTAGAAGAAAAGTTGGGGAATCTGGAGTCCTGGGTTCTAGTCCTGGCTCTGCCACTTGTGTAAATTTGGGCAAATCACTCTAGCAGTCTGTCCCCACACGCCAATACACATTGGTAAAAATCAATCCATGGTTGCAAATGCACCCTTCCCAGTGCTACTAATTACCTCAGAGGGGTACTGTGAGGCTTAATTAATGCATGTTCACAAAGCACTTCAAGATCTTCCAGGGAAAAAGTGCCTTGTAGAGCACAGTGTTCTACTACTGACTTTAATAGTAGTGCCATATATGACTAAAGGGGTGGGGTCTGGTGGACAATAGGCCATTAAAAAATAGTGCTCCAATGGGTGTTTTAAATGCATGTTTAAAAAGAATATATTTTCTCCTCCTCCTCTAGCAGCATTTGTTACTAATTTCCCTCTCCAAACTGTGAAAGGAAATGTCTGGGCTGCCAACCAAGAAGGATTCATTTACACATTCACTAGATTTTAGATGGAATCAATGTTGGAAATTCAGAGGGAGAAGACGATGGTATTTTAAACCTTGTAAGAATACCCAGTATTTATATATAGAATTTGTAACAGATGTCAGGGGAATTGTTCTTTAAATTTCACTTTTTTTTTTTTTTTACAACCTATATTTTAAACTGTTTACATGGTTACACAAAGCACAAACCAGTGCAAAGTAATCCAATCCACGCTAGTAGCCCAAAATATGAAATATTTTTAGCGGCAGCTTTATTTATACACACTAAGTATTTCAGTGAGGATCATATTGCTGAATACTAGAGACAGCTTGAAAATTAGTGATACATTTGCCAACAGGATAGAATAAAAAGGAGCCTGTTTGCGTGCAGGCAGGCACCTACCACCTCTACCAAAGAATGCTCAGGCAGCTTTAATTATAAATATGAGTAATTGACTTTTTTTTTTTTTTTTTTTTTTTTTACACTAACTTAAAAGGACACCTGGCTTGGCTTGTAATGCAAGAGGAGCAATTCACTGCAGGGCCTTTAAGGTTGGAATTTCCAAGAAGCCTAAGGGATTTGGGTACCTAACTCCCCTTAACACGCTTGTGAAAATTCCAACCTGTATTCCTAGATTAACTTTCCCACGTCCAAATACCAGAGGTCAAAATCTAGTTTAGTTGTCAAAGGGGAGGTTGGTTGTGTTAGTTCTTCACAAGCATTTGTGCCTGTTGCAGAAACCTTTGCACAGTCAGGCATTATTATAAAGGGACTGTTCAAAAGATGCCAAGGACCACAAGAAGGGCTGTGGATGTGGTGCTCTGCCAGAGGCATATTGAGGGGAACGAGGGGAAAATACATATCACACCAGTACCTGACTGCACTACGCCTAGGCTGTAGTCACCAGGACAAAACTTACTAAAAATTCAAGACGCATTTCTATTTTATTATGAGCTAGCCCTAAACTTTACTAAAGCAATCCCCAGTAATACAGAGAGCAAGACTGTGACTTGGCCTCACAAAAGAGTAAGATGACTACATTATAATCCTGCAGAGGTTATCGGAGGTGTCTTGTTCTGCAGGATAATCAGGTACAGCATGCCATTTACTCAAGTATACCCAGAAGGTTCAAAACCCAGAAGACAGATAAAGAATCCCAAACATATTTTCAATCTCATGATTTTGCGGGCCTGACTCATGATTTCTGAATGCGTGGGGTTGGCATTACTGAAAGCCTTATAAAAGTTATCAGGTTCAGGTAAGGTTGTCATTCCCCCAGCCCGGACACACAAAAACTCCTTCTTCATACCACTGTATGAACGGAATTTAATTAAAACCACTCAATAAAAACAATCCAGTTGCTAGCATTACAGCAGCGCCTAGACGCCCAACCAAGATCAGAGCACCACTGTGCTGGGCACTCTATGGGGAGAGAGAGAGAGAGAGAACAGTCCATGCCCAAAGGAACCTACAATCTAAACAGACAAGACTAAGGATGTGAGGGGAAACAGAGGCAGAGATATGAAAGGACAGCAGTTCGGTGGCATAACTGGGAATAGAACTCAGGGCTCCCAGTCCAACCCACTAAACCAGTGGTTTTCAACCTGTGGTCCGCAGACCCCTGTGAGGTCACAGACATGTCCAAGATTTCCAAAGGGATCCACACCTCCATTCGAAATATTTTAGGGGTCCACAAATGAAAAAAAGGTTGAAAACCACTGAACTAGACCACACTGCCACCCCAGAATAATTTCAATGTATCTTTCCAATTTTAACCAACATTTACAGTGGCATTTTTTTTTTAGTAAGCTTAAAAAGTGGGTCCTAAGAATGTAATGTGTGTAATGGTTTTGGACTGTGTGTCTGGCATTCTTGTCTTCTTTCCCCACCTCCCCGGGACTATGCAAATCTAGTATCTTTATCAATAGTAATCCTAAACATTATATGTCTTACTTATAGGGACAAGCACATATTAGTAAAACTGGTAGCTAACCTTACATATTGCTTTTTAATAAATGGACAATATGTTTTTAAAAGTCCATGTTACATTTTCTGAGTTGTGTGGGGTTTTTGAGTAGTTTTGGTTTGGTTTGGTTTTTTGGGGGGCGTTTTGTGTGTTAATTATAAGGTTTTAAGAAGCAGAGATTTATTTCAGAGTCCTGGTTTTCCTTGGCAGTCTACAGTTTGTCACTGCTAACGTTATTATTTACAACAAAATATAGCACTCTGATTATATACAATTTCATTTCAATTGGACTGAATTAGTTTATTTCCCTGCAACAACCAATTATCTGAAGAGAATGTTCCAAAAGGGGCCATCAAAGGTGCTTTATAAAAAATATGCAATTTGGGGGTTTGTTTAGCTTCTTCAAGCCTGACAGGAACTACCAGAGCTCTCTGTGAATTTACCTATTCTTGTCTCATCCAGCTCCTGTTATGTTCGCTATTTTAAGTAAAGGCCATTCAGTATCAAAAGAGGATGGGCAGCTGACTTGATTTAGCACAGACAAGGTGGCTGAGGTAATCTCTTTTATTGGACCAATTTCTGTTGGTGAAAGAGACACGCTTTCGACTCAGCGCATTACACCTTCTGTATCAATGGTGTGCTTCCAGGAAGCAGAAAAGGGCAGCGCCCCCCATAGCATGCTGATGGAGCAGAGATATGTTATTTGTGGAGCACTGCTTTAAAACAAGACTCCTCCAACTTGATCACTGGTGGACGACATATTAATATAGAGCATCTAAGAGACAGCATCTTATCAACAGTCCCCACGACCCCACCAAGTTCACAACTGCATGGATCACCTTCCTTCTCCTTTGTGAGCTCATTAATATCCGTGTCGCTAAAACAAACTGCTTACATTAGGAAAGTATAATATGTATAGTTATCATATAATACAATTTAACAGCTGGAAAAAAAGGAGAGCCAATACCATGTGACCAGCCAACTCTCCACAGACCACCAAGCAAGTAAGCAACCACGGATCACATTTTGAGAACTGCTGCTTTATGACATTACAAAAACAGCATTTCAGCAGAGAATTCAGAGGCACTTACGTGGCACTACAGTGAGACTAGACAACCCTTCCCGTCCATTTTCAATTTCATTTCAAGGAAAGAAAGTCCTTGGGGAATAAAGCCATCCACGTCTGGTACATTTTAATAAATAGAGAAAACTCCTAGAAGTTATTGCAAAACTATTGGCTCTTGGCAATTCTTGGCTTCTGCATTGTGCAACCTGTGTACCTCATCAGTTGTGAGAACTGCAACATGATGCCAATCTAGCCCAGCTCATACTAGACATACAATGGGACCTATCCAGTCTCAACTCACTACTCCTTTCATTTTTTTCTCCCCAGTTCAAAAACGTGTGCCTTTCACATGAGCATTTTACGGAGAGTTAAAGTTATGCTCTGGGGTACCCCTAACTGATTCATGTTATTGACAGGGCAATATATAAAAGTCGCCACCAGCCTCCTTCTCCAAGAGCCCAGCTGTTTGTACTAGGATCCATGAATAATTGCCAATTTCAAAGAAAATTTCCTGCAAGGCACAATTGTTGTATAAATAAATTTGAGACCTGCAGGGGGATTGGAGGGGACAGTAGGACTTATTTACCCAAGAACTGTGTGCAAACTGTGGTGAATGTTAGCACTTAAGCTACCTATTGCCCAGTAAAGCTTATTACCCCCACCTGAGAGATGAAACAACAACAAAGGTGTAGACCAACATCTCCAAAACTGGTTACCAATTTTGGGTCTCTGATTTGAGACCCACTGTTGTCCGACGTTCAGAAGTGCTGAGCACACTCAGAGCAGGGCTACACAACGGGGTTAAGTCAACCTAAGTTACACAACCCCAGCTACATGAATAACGTAGCTGGAGTCGATGTAACTTAGGTCGACTTATTGCATGTCTACAATGTGCTGGGTCGACGGAAGAAACTCTCCCATTGACTTGCCTTGTGATTCTCGTTCCGGTGGAGTACCAGAGCCAACGGGAGAGTGACATGGTTGATTGATTGCCACAGTGTCGATCCATGGTAAGTGTAGACATGCCCTCAGATTCTGAAAATCAGGTTCCAGAAATCTCAAGCTGAACACCCAAGAAATGAGCAACCTCACAAATCAGCAGCCACTTTTGGAAATCTGAGCGTTAAGTGCTGAGTTAGCTACGGCTAGGATCTTCAAAGGAGTCAAAGGGAGTTTTTAGGCATCCAACTTCCATTGAATGTTAAGGACTTTGTCCTTACCCATAACTATTTTACATTTGGGGACAATGTATACCTTCAGATCAGTGGCACTGCTATGGGTACCCACATGGCCCCACAGTATGCCAACATTTTTATGGCTGATTTAGAACAACGCTTCCTCAGCTCTCGTCCCCTAAAGCCCCTACTCTACTTACGCTATATTGATGACATCTTCATCATCTGGACCCATGGAAAAGAAGCCCTTGAGGAATTCCACCATGATTTCAACAACTTCCATCCCACCATCAACCTCAGCCTGGTCCAGTCCACACAAGAGATCCACTTCCTGGACACTACAGTGCTAATAAACAATGGTCACATAAACACCACTCTATACCGGAAACCTACTGACCGCTATTCCTACCTACATGCCTCCAGCTTTCACCCTGACCACACCACACGATCCATCGTCTACAGCCAAGCTCTGCGATACAACCGCATTTGCTCCAACCCCTCAGACAGAGACAAACACCTACAAGATCTCTGTCAAGCTTTCTTACAACTACAATACCCACCTGCGGAAGTGAAGAAACAGATTGATAGAGCCAGAAGAGTTCCCAGAAGTTACCTACTACAGGACAGGCCTAACAAAGAAAATAACAGAATGCCACTAGCCGTCACCTTCAGCCCCCAACTAAAACCCCTCCAACGCATTATTAAGGATCTACAACCTATCCTAAAGGATGACCCAACACTCTCACAAATCTTGGGAGACAGGCCAGTCCTTGCCTACAGACAGCC
Organism: Eretmochelys imbricata; assembly: GCF_965152235.1. Taxonomy (NCBI): domain Eukaryota; kingdom Metazoa; phylum Chordata; order Testudines; family Cheloniidae; genus Eretmochelys; species Eretmochelys imbricata. The sequence goes on from NC_135577.1 coordinate 20,977,708, forward strand.
CCGCAACCTGAACCAAATACTCACCAACAACCACATTCCACACAACAGAACCACTAACCCAGGAACAAACCCAGGAACCTTGCAACAAAGCCCGTTGCCAACTGTGCCCACATATCTATTCAGGGGACACCATCACAGGGCCTAATAACATCAGCCACACTATCAGAGGCTTGTTCACCTGCACATCCACCAATGTGATATATGCCATCATGTGCCAGCAATGCCCTTCTGCCATTTACATTGGTCAAACTGGACAGTCTCTACGTAAAAGAATAAATGGACACAAATCAGATGTCAAGAATTATAACATTCATAAACCAGTCGGAGAACACTTCAATCTCTCTGGTCACGCAATCACAGACATGAAGGTCGCTATCCTACAACAAAAAAACTTCAAATCCAGACTCCAGCGAGAAACTGCTGAATTGGAATTCATTTGCAAATTGGATATTATTAATTTAGGCTTAAATAGAGACTGGGGGTGGCTAAGTCACTATGCAAGGTAGCCTATTTCCCCTTGTTTTTTCCTACCTCCCCCCCCAGACGTTCTGGTTAAACTTGGATTTAAACTTGGAGAGTGGTCAGTTTGGATGAGCTATTGCCAGCAGGAGAGTGAGTTTGTGTGTGTGTGTGTGTGTGTGTGTCCCCGGGAAAAGGGGCGGGGGGTGACAAAGCCTGGATTTGTGCTGGACATGGCCCACCTTGATTACCATGCACATTGTAGGGAGAGTGGTCACTTTGGATGAGCTATTACCAGCAGGAGAGTGAGTTTGTGTGTGTGTGTTTTTGGAGGGGGGTGAGGGGGTGAGAGAACCTGGATTTGTGCAGGAAATGGCCCACCTTGATTATCATGCACATTGTGTAGAGAGCTGTCACTTTGGATGGGCTATTACCAGCAGGAGAGTGAGTTTGTGTGTGGGGGGGTGGAGGGTGAGAAAACCTGGATTTGTGCTGGAAATGGCCCAACTTGATGATCACTTTAGATAAACTATTACCAGCAGGACAGTGGGGTGGGAGGAGGTATTGTTTCATGATCTCTGTGTGTATATAAAGTCTGCTGCAGTTTCCACGGTATGCATCCGATGAAGTGAGCTGTAGCTCACGAAAGCTCATGCTCAAATAAATTGGTTAGTCTCTAAGGTGCCACAAGTACTCCTTTTCTTTTTATTGAATGTTAATGGTATTTGGGCACCCAACCGCTTAGGCTCCTCTTAAAAGGTGTAAATGTTTAACAGTGAGAGTATTTAACCACTGGAACAAATTACCAAGGGTCATGATGGATTCTTCATCACTGACCCATTTTTAAATCAAGATTGGACTTTTTCTAAAAAAGATGCTCTAGGAATTATTTTGAGGAAGATTTATGGCCTGTGTTATACAGGAAGTCAAACTAGATGATCACAATGGTTCCTTATGGCCTTGGAATCTATGAAAACCCCAGCTTAAATCATGAGGGAGACCTCCAGTCCTGGCACTAAAAAGCAGAAGTCCTTTACGTGCACTGCATTGCTGTGTGTAGTCCACTAAGCCACACTGCCTCCTAGTAGTGAGTTGCCAGTTCAGATGCAGACAGCTGTCTAGGAGGGAGCTTGGTACTGTTACCAATAATGACAGAAAGAAAAAGTACCTTGAACACTGGTAAAACACCAATTTTGATCTCAAGTCTCCATCAAAAAATTATTCCTATTCAACACTGATTTGTCCACCACAGAGCGGGGTTTGATCTTTAATTTGCTCTCAGCCGCCAGCTGGCAAATTTCCAGTTCCATGCTGAAGCTTTCAAAATCCTGATGGGATCATCATTCGGATCCCAAGAGTCTGTTTCTGTCCTCCAATATACATGCATGTATTATGCAAAGTATTTGTGCATCTAAGGAGCCAGCAGCAGCCTGAAGTGCTACTGTAGCTCCACGCATTCCTGGTATAAAGACATGGTTTATTCAGGTCAGTGCAGGGACCAAACCCAGGATCTCTCGATATAAAGGTATGAGCCTCCACTGCTTGAGATAAATGACAAGGTACTATTAGCTTGGAGGCAACCACAGAAACAAACATCCATGTCTGGTCTACCTAGCCCCTAAGGAGGACAGAGCCACACTGCTGAAGTATGGGTTATGATAAGATTCATCACTAGCTGCCAAATCCCTCCCTCCCATAAATTAAGACTGGCTCATTCCAATGTGGGAGGTCACTGCCCTATACAGATAACCATAGTCTCAAAAGAGATATATCTGGACTATAGACTATTCCACATACAGTTATGACCACCACATAGGAGCCTCCCTCCAGTATACAGTCATTAGGTAGCCATCTGGCTACCTGTGACTGTATCATTCTTACAGCTAATTTAGAGAGTCCACTTGAAGTGGCAGCAGGTGGATGGACATACTGGGTATGTCTACACTACAATTAGACATTCGTGGCTGGCCCATGTCAGCTGACTCAGGGCTCATGGAGCTCAGGCTAAGGGGCTGTTTAACTACAGTGTAAACATTCAGGATCAGGCCGGAGTCCAGGCTCTAGGACACTGCGTGGCAGGAGGGTCCCCAGAGCTTGGACTACAGACCAAGGATGAACGTCTACACCACAGTTAAACATCCCCTTAACCCGAGCCTCACAAGCTTGAGTCAGCTGGCACTGGCCAGCCTGGGTTTTTAACTGTAGTATAGACATACCCATCATATGTAATTTTAACTGCTTCTTGGAAGCCATTGGTCCAGAACGCGTGACACAGTTAAACTTATCCATACAGTCAAGTTAATGTCAAGTTGCACTCATTGAAGGAGGCAGTCTGTTTCTTTAAATTCCCCTTTGTTTGAATGGGACTCCACAAAGCCACCACGTTGCTATGGAACCAGCTCATACGTTTCCAGGGGCTATGTTTTGGTTCCACACTTTTCAGTACATCTCAGAGAAGACCACATCATCTGGGCAATTACAGATGGCAAAGGCATTTAGCTACAAGGACTAGATGGAGACCATTTAAGGGTAGGGCTTCGGAAGGGCCAGGGTTGCTCACTAACCTGTCTTAAAAGAAGATTTAAATGAAAGACAGGTTTGAACAACAGGAGCACCTCTGCATTTTCTGTGGCATATCAAGCACTATAGTGTAATGCACAACAATACATTTGAGACATTACCTCACTCACCATTTGAGACAAAGACATCCTTGACATTCCCGCTACAGCACTCTGCCCTCAACAGCCTGGCCCTGAAAAGCTGCAGTACTCTGTGTCTTTCATGAGAGATACTATATCAAGACAGTGTTGTGTAACACAAGGAAAATATATTTCCTACCAAGGTGGCTAGAACGCAACAATTTGCACAGTCTGTTCTGGGCACTGGAATACTGTTTGTTAGAGGACCACATAAAGCAGTGCCTCAGGGGCTATGGCATCCCTTTAACTTCTCTCCTTTTGCCGTTTTAAATTGTCACGGAGGACAGCAGATCATCTCTTTTTCCATAGCTTGTTTTATACTGGTTTTATTCCCCTTTGTGGCAACATGTCCTTAGAAAAAACATTCAGACAACTTTATTCTTCATTACAATAGCACCTAGAGGCCCCAACAAGATCAGAGCCCTGTTGCACGATGCACTGTATATGCACATATGAGAGAATCCCTGCCCTGAAGAGCTTACTATCTAAAAAGACAAGACAAAGGGTGAGAGGAGAAAGAGAAGCATACAGAGGTGAGGTGACATGCCCAAGGTAACATAGCAGGTCCGTGGCAGAATCAAGAAATGAACTCAAGTCTCCCAAGTCCCAGTCCAGAGTGCTGTCCACTGGATCACGCTGCCTCAGGTTACCTTTCCTGCCAGTTGCATCTCTCTATCTCTACCAAAAAGTGATAACCAAGTCCAACCACCTCCCTTTGCATTTTTAGCAGCACTCAAAATTCTCAAGCTGTGTACACATCTGGGTTTCTTCCTTGTTTATACACTATACTCTGGGCCTGATTCTGCAATGTGCAGAGAACCCTCAATTTGCACTGAATTTACTGAGATGAGGCTGCTTAATACCTTGTGGGATTGGGTCCAGTGATGTAGCAACAAAGCTGTGGGAGTAGACTTGCTAGTTAACAATCACCTGTGGAAGCAACTACAGGTGCATCTGGGCACATTTTTATTTTATTTTATTTTTTTTTTTTTTACTATCTCCCTACGTAACTTTACCGATTGATTTCTGGCTAAGCTATTCATCATGTGTTTCAAATGATACAGGACAGACAAGTTCTCCCACAATTCTCCCAAAGTTCTTTCTTCTTCCTCTCTCTCCCCCAACCCTCACCGCCAACACTGATGATTATTGAATTTGGTTTTGTTTTAACTAGGCATTTAGAGTCAAATTCCCTTCGAAGAAAGTAAAGGAGACATTTCAGGATTGGATCCCAACTATTTTTTTTCCCCCATAAGCTCCAACTTTTAGTTCAAGGTAATACATAGACAGTACATACAATCTGCATTCTACTCCTTATTACCTATACGGATTGCAATTAGGAGAGCCTTTCCTTATGCTGGAGTCTTAGAGGAGACAAACAATTTTCTGGAATTGTCTCTGTATTCAATATTCTGTAAGAGCACAGACAATATTCAATAAGAGCACAGACAACTCTTTGAATGTTTCTTCTGCTTACACAGTATTCATACTTTATACAGCCTTCTCTTCTGGTACCTGGCATGGCCGGTTTGCAACAAGCAGAGCCGTTTTTGCACCCTGGAAGAGCAGATCCAAGCCCACTTTCAGTCCAGAGAGTTTGGAATGAGCCTTAATAGTTTTGGGGAAAGAAGAAGTGGCAGTAGGCCATGCACACCTCGGTCCCCTAAAACACTAAGGGCTTGCCTACACTATCCCACAGTTTGCACTATGTTGGTATGGACAGCAGCACACATCGAAGTGCTGCACTGTAACTCCCGTGTGGACGCTGTGGGCATGAAAGGGTTCCTAGTTCGTATTAACATAGTCCCACGAGACAGTATTAATGCAAACTACAAACCTCTTAGTTTGCACCCACAGACAGCATCTACGCAGGGGAGTTACAGCTCAGTGCTTTGGTGCGCACTTCTATTCAAAATGAGGGCAGTGTAGACATAGCCTAAAACTATGTCTTCACTGCAGGGTTATCTACACTTGAGTTAGCCTAGCTCAAGAGGGAGCAGCCACACTGAAACAACACTTGTGTTGCTGTGTCAACACTGGGGTACACTCTCTCTGTGGGACTCTAAGACTTCTTGGGGGCACATCCCATGGTTCTTGCCATGCCTATGAACTCTTCCCCAGTGAACTGTGGAAAACTTGTCTGTCCTACGCAATTTGAAACACACTATGACCAGCTTAACCGGAAATCAACTGATATTGTTATTTTTTATTCAGATTACAAACAGCCCTCTGATTAACAAATCAGCAATGCAAAGAAAAAATGCTGGAATCATGAACATGCCTCTAACATCTGTTCAAAGCAAGTGTGGATTCACCAGCACAGAGTGAGCAGAACTATCACAGAAGCCTCAGGTCTCTTTGCCTCTAAAATGTGCAAAGAAACAGTTGGATTTATGGAACAATAACAATAAAAAGAGTGGAGAATCTCCCTTCATGTAGTTCCAGCAGGACAAACACTGCTGACCTCAGAGAGAAAAAAGAACCATAAGGAATGAATTTAGTTTAATCAATGTTCTTGGCTAAAGCAGAAGTATCTCCAACAAGGAGGCGAAGTTCACAAAGCTGGGAATAGATTATTGTATTAATTTGCTATGTTAGAGGGGAGAAATTAAATAATATCATGCTTTTATTTATACTACTGGTGTTATAGACCAGGTTAAATTGAATTCTCTGCTCCAATTCCCCCCAAAAAACAAACTATCAACGAAATGAAGACTTGAAAAGGGACACTATTAGTCAGTGTTGCCAGATTTATCTATTGTTTATATTTGAATCCTGTAACAGAAATAGTTTTAAGAAGTTATAGCTGACAAAAAATAAAACTGATTGAAATGGAGTCACAAGCCTTGTGTAAAACCACAAGTTGTAACTCTGATTTTGTACCACAGGACTCCTTTGGCCCCCTTTTTGCGAAAGTACTTGTGCACGGCATACAAGTTGTGCAGGTAACAGACCTCTCTGGACAGTTTGACATGGGGGGTTCTTTTCTAATAAAACACCGCTATCTCGTAAAACGCATCATTATAATAAAACATGAAACGAAAAGATGCAGAACTGTGTCCCAATGCATAACGTTTGCCATCAGATAAGAGAATTCTGGCTAACCAATTCTCTTTCTGAGCAGCTCTCTCTGCATTTCACAGAAGCATTTGATTTTCAGGACCAGACTTCATACATTTAATACAGATGTAAGGAGAAAGCATCTTCCCAGCTTTTCTAAAATTCAGTCTCCTCCTCTGGAGTCAGCAGAACAGAACAGAACATCTGGAACTGGAAACAATGCAGATCAGAAACAAGCATACCACTTTCAAGCTTCTATTTGCTAAAGGCCTAAAGAAATTTTGTAAGCCAAATGTACCTATAGTTGTAGAATAACTGTTCTACACATTAAAAGTCGGGAACCTTTATCACTGAGGAGCAATCTGCCAAACCAAAAAGAATAAATAAGTTTTAAAAAATGGAATAGAAGAATAGAAAATTATTTTGCTTCCTTCACGTACAGTTGGTATCTGAAACCCATACAAAAGAATGCTGCACAGTTTAGTCTAGATTCATATATTCCAAGGCCAAAAGGGACCATTGTGATCATGTAAGTCTGTATAACACAGGCCACAGAACTTCCCCCAAAATAATACCTGGAGCATATTTTTAGAACAATATTCAGTCTTGATTTAAAAACTGATACTGATAGACAATTCACCATGACACTTGGCAAACTGATCCAATGTTTAATTATCCTTACTGTTAAAAATGTAGTCTAGTCATGTATTAAATAAGAAATTACCTGAATCTTGGCCCAAAACACAATACAAATCTTTGGGTGTTCAAGAAGTTTGATTAACTCCTTCACCTGCAGTTTTCTACTGCAGCCTTTGTGTAGCAGGATAAGCCATCAGCATTCTTTGCAGTGTTGACATTCTAATGGGCATGAAGGGGAGGGAGAAATAATACGCCAAAGTACATTCTACCAGCGCTCTTGTGTACCAATATCTGAGGGCTTGTCTACACTTGAAATGCTACAGTGGCACAGCTGTAGTGCTTCAATGTAGACACTACCTACACCAATAGGAGGGAGTCTCCCATCAGTTACGGTATTCTACCTCCCCGAGAGACTGTCTACACCCGGGGGTTGGGTCAGCATAACTATGTCTGTCAAGGGTGAGGACTGTTCACACCATGATCGATGTAGTTGGGTCGACCTAGCTTTTTAACAGAGACCAGGCCTGAGACAATTTCCAAGCATTTCTTTACATTATTTTTTAATTTGCCTTGCACTGTTTTGACTGGGCCCAAATGCAATATCATCCAAAGGCTACTTCAATAGTATTTCTGGTCATCTTGAAATCAGGGAATACCAGACATCTCACGGAAAATACAGTTCTCGTGAGATTTCCATCTCAGTCTTCTAGGCCAAAAAGTTTTGGACAAGCACCTGAATGTCTGGGGGTTCTTATCAAACCCAATCAATGAAGTAGCTTGGAAAATATCCATTCACTAGCAGCAACCAGGAAGCTTTCCTGGAACACCTGGGGAAACGCTCACAAGCCCAAGATCTCAACACTTGCAAAAATAAAGCCTTTCACTTTAAAAAATTAAGTCTCTAGCCTTTCTGCTTGCAAAGGCAATCTTCCTAATATGAATTAATACAGCACTGTCCTCTGGAGACTGCATATATATATATTTTCCAGACTAGAGATCTACAGCATAGAAATCACAGTTATCTCAAGCATGGTCAGAAAATGGTAAATATTTTCTCACAAAGTTTGGGGTGGAGGGGACGGGGGATGACACAACTAAATTTTGTCATGGAAACTCTTTGGTTTCAAAAAAAAGAAAAAAACCCAGGAAGTTTTGAATAAAACATTTCCCTGAAAATTTTTGTTATACAAATGCAATTTTTAATTTGGAAAAAAGTTTTCCAACAAAACATTTCAACCAGCTCTACACCACTGCCTGCCTCTGCTGCAGTTCATAGCTCTCACAAGCAGAAACCACATGAAAGTGACAAAAGTCCAGTTTGATTGCTGCTACTCAGACACTATACTGCAATATGGGTTTATTTTATATGGATGCTGGGCAAAACGGTAAACTCCAGCAGAGGCAAACAAAGGAACCCAAAACAACATAGACTGGGGAAGGGACAGGGTATCAGAGAATACCCATTTGCAGCAGCCAAGAGGATATGAAGCTTGGTTTGGAGAAAAGGAAGAGAAACACCTCCCAGCAGCCAACAGGTACAAACAACAGGAGGAGAATCAGCAGATTTATTGGACACCCAATTATGAATCCTGGAGCCTGTTAGCATCATCCTGTGTTACATTAATGCCTAGAGGCCCAAACTGACATCACAGCCTCATTGTGCTAGACACTGTACACATACATCGTAAGAGACAGTCCCTACCTGAAAGAGTGTACAATTTAAAGACAAGACAAAGGAAGTATCTCTATTTTGCAGATGGAGAACTGGGGCACCAAGATAAAATTATTTGTCCAAGGTCACACAGGGAGGTTGTAGCAGAGTTGTGAATTGATCCCTGCTCTTCTGGGTCTCAGCCCAGTATCTTAACTATAAGAAAAGGAGTACAAATTTGTTAGTCTCTAAGATGCCACAAGTACTCCTTTTCTTTTTGCGAATACAGACTAACACGGCTGCTACTCTGTTAACTATCAGACTATCCTTCCTCCCCTTAGTAAACTGTATGAACATCACCCTTCAATTCCCTAATAGCTGGGGGTTGGGTGGACTTGCCTTCTCACAAGGGTGACCCTGCTGGTACCTCTAGCCTTGTCTACATGCTAAAAAAGGTGTGTTCTCTACCTTGTGATAAGTAATGCGTGTGAGCTGTCACCAGATAAAAACAGAGTGAAGACAAGACACTTTAGTTTCACCATGGTGTAAATTCTCTGGGGTCAACCCCAGGCTAAGGTATAGGGCTGACCTTGGAGAGTTTACCTCACGGTACAACTAAAGGTTTCAGAGTAGCAGCCATGTTAGTCTGTATTCACAAAAAGAAAAGGAGTATTTGTGGCACCTTAGACACTAACAAATTTATTTGATTTGTTAGTCTCTAAGGTGCCACAAGTACTCCTTTTCTTTATTGTACAACTAAAGTGCCCTGTCTTTGCTCTGTTTTTACTGGGAGTCTTAGTCTACACTCATCACTGCAGTGCCTCCTTGTGGCTGCATCTGGGAAATCTCTCTGCCTGGTCACGCCCCCTTCCACCTCTCATTCACATCGTCTGTCCGTGGTCCCCCCCCCACACACACACACACTCCAGGAGTTGCAGTTCTTCCTCTTCATGGGTCAAGCCTCCAGCTGGGTCATTATAGTTTTCCAGTTCCAGGGTATCAAAGTCTCACTGGACTGGCTGACCAGGTATAGTTCCCAGCATTCCTCTAACTCACAGCTATGCCACTTCCCCCAGTGGCTGGTAGGGGATCCCGGGCCAACCCTTTAGTCTGGGTTCCAGCTCAGGGACCCTCAAATCAGCAGCCAAGGTCTGTGTCATCGGAAACCTGGCTGCTGTTTCCCTGAGTCTTTTCCTACGCCACCACTAACAGGCTTCTGCTTCACCACCCTTCTAGGTAAATCCTTCCCATAGGGTGAGGATCCTAGGGTACTCCTCTCCCCTGTGTTTCCTCCTTTCCCACTCTAAACCCAGAGTGACTGCAAACTGCCACACTGCAGCCTCCTTCTGCCCTCACTGCTTGGCTTATACCAGCCCCACTTGTGCTCAGCTAGGATCATCTTCAATCAGGAATCACTTATCAAGCCTAAACCTCCCTCACTGGGGGTCTATCAGTGATCCACCCCATCACACCTGATTACAGCTCACCTACATTAGTTATCACCTGGTAAAGAACACCTTTCCCCCCACCCCCCTTTTCTTTTTTTTCTTTTGGCAGTAAAGACAAGGCCAGTCTCTATCTCACACATCCCATTTGTATCTAGCATGACCCAAGCCATTCACACATCCCGTGTCAGAGCATGGCAAGTAAGCATACTACATCAGCAGACAGCACAGCACTCGAGCTGTGTGTGCACTGTTTAAGTTAGGAGCTAAGCCAAGTTGTCTGTTGTGTTCTGGAAGGAAACATGGTGTTGGTCTAATTAATTGCCACAGAGGAATAACGTGAAGAATTTTGTGGTAAACCTAAGCCTTGAGCTTTAAGTACGAAAATAGCCATCAAAATCCTCTAAAATAAGTTATTTTAAGAGTTTATAGCTTTAAAAAGGACAATTTCTAACCAGTTTTGTTTTTATGTTTTAATTTACCTCTTGATCCTTTTAGATGACTCGTTTACAAATTATTTGCCTAATTTGACTGTTTTTCCTTATTTCATAAACAAGAGAAATAATCACACTGCTGTCAAATCCTCTTATGTAGAGGAAACACAGAAGTAGCAGGAGACAAATGAAAGAGCTTAGAAAGGGTCCCTTCTCAACTTCAGATGTTGCAGTTTCCTCCAGACACAAAGAGGAGAGAGAAACAGTCTATTATTCTCTTTCAGGTTTGCTATGAGACACACAAGGTTTTTTTCTGTCCACAGCCTCGCCACCTGTACAAACAGCCAGGCCTACCATTGTTATCTCTCAACACACCCATCCGGCTTAGTCACATGAAAGGAAAGTGAAATTTAACACAAAGCTTCCATACATCCTGGAAGATGTGTGTCTGAAATCACAGATACAAAGGTCAGGACATTCCATGGGAAGGAACCTTCAGCCTGGCCTACACTAAAAAGGTAGGTCGACCCAGCAACATTGCTCAGGGGTGTGAAAAATCTACAGCAGTTAAGCTGACCTAAGTCTGTGTGTAGACAGTGCTAGGCCGATAGAAGAATTCTTCCATCAACCTAGGGCTTGTCTTCACTAACAGGGAGATCAACTGAAGAGCGTCTCCCGTCAACACAGTGCAGTGAAGACACTGCGGTAAGTCGACCTAAGCTACGTCGACCCCAGCTACGTTATTCACCGAGCTGGAGTCGCATAACTTGGGTCGACTTACCCTGGTAGTATAGACAAGGCCCTAGCTGCCAAGGAGGTGGATTACCTATGCCTATGAGAGAACCCCTCCTGTCAGCATAGACGGGGTCTACAGTGAAGCACTACAGCTGTGCACTACAACTGTGCCGCTGTAGCATTTCAAGTGTAGACAAGCCCTTACAGAGAGGGGAGCAAGACACCTACATAGGAGCTGACAATTACCATTTATACTATAGTAACACCTAGAGACCAAAACCAAGATGCCCAGTGTTATACACACTGGATAGACACATAGTAAGGGACTGTCACCACCCTGAAGGACTTATGATCAAATAGACCAGAGAGACAAAGTGTAAGAGAAACCAAATATCATTACCCCATTTTACATCTAGGGAAGTGAGGCACAGAGATTAAGCAACTTGCAGTCACATGCAGTCTATGGCTCAGCCAAGAATTGAACCCAGATCTTCTAAATTCTACGTCAAGCGTCAGCCATCCTCTCTTTCTTTTTGGGTTGAATGAGATTAGACTGTTTTGCTGCTGAATTGTCTTCCAAACGAACATCACATGGTACTATGAGGCATATGTTCTTTATCGTGGCAAATGGAAGAAGAAATATTTTAGTCACTCTAATTTCCTGGCCCCTTGACAACCCCTTCAGTCCTTCATTAGAAGGACTCAAGGATGTATAGCTAAAATAATCCAAAACTGAGGTTCACTGAAGATATAAACAGCAGGGCACCGAATGGGTTAAAACCTACCCATCACCAAAAACAATTCCTCACAACTACACTATTTCTGCAATGCCTACAAAAACTAGCTTACTAAACTGCCTAGTTATCTATGGGTTTGTCTACATGGTGCATTAGTCCACACTAGAGGGACGTAAATTCTAGTACGCACTAGTGTGTTGCACATGAGCACATGAGTTCCCTAGTGTGCTTTAATATAGTCCCGTTTCAAACCGTACTACATTAATGCGCACTAAGGAACTGTCATTGAATGTCAGCAGGATCCACACAGGCCCATTAAGAAACAGCACACTGGTGCATACTAGAATTTACACCCCTCTAGCACAGATTAATGCATAGTGTACACAAGCCCTATTTTATTTCACTCATGAGTCAATTGCTCATCTCTATGGAGGGAATCAGCCAAATTTTGGAAGGGAGTGGTACAAGGATGTGAAAATAATGCTGGGAAACGCTATCAGAGAAAAAGAAAAGGCTGAATTGGAGATAGGTGCATTTGTATTTTTACATTAAAAAAGCGCAAACGAAGATGATGCATGACAGTCACCATCCTGATCATTCTGGTTTGTATGCATCCTTTTCCTTTTAGCCCAGGGGTGGGCAAACTTTTTGGCCCAAGGGCCACATCGGGGTTGCAAAACTATATGGAGGGCCAGGTAAGGAAGGCTGTGCCTCCCCAAGCAGCCCGCCCCCTATCCTTCCCCTCCCACTTCCCACCCCCTGACTGCCCCCCTCAGAACCACCGACCCATCCAACCCCCTTGCTCCTTGTCCCCTGACCGCCCCCTCCTGGGACCCCCCCCCCCGCCCCTAACACCCCCCAGGACCCCACCCCCATCCAACCCCCCCCGCTCCCTGTCCCCTGAGTGCCCCGACCCCTATCCACACCCCCGCCCCCTGACAGGCCCCCCCTGGACTCCCACACCTATCCAACCCCCCCTGCTCCCCATCCCCTGACTCCTCCCCCCAAACCTCCACCCCCCCCAACCACCCCCTGCTCCCTGACTGCCCCCCTGGACCCCCCACCCCCTTACTATACTGCTCAGAGCAGCAGGAGCTTGCAGCCCCGCTGGAGCCAGCCACACCACCCACGCTACCCAGCAAGAGCGGTGGGCCAGAGTGCTGGAGGCGTAGTGGTCGCACTGCAGGGGAGGGGCCGGGGGCTAGCCTCCCCGGCCGGGAGTTCAGAGGCCGGGCAGAACGATCCCACGCGCCACATAGTTTGCCCACCTCTGTTTTAGGCTGTCTTCACTGCTAAAAGACAGATCACTAGTAAGATAACATCATGTTTTACCTCAATGTAGCTAGGTCAGATGGGGGGGATGAGGGGGTATGGGTAATGAATGATCAGCTATACTAAGATAAAACTTGCTTTGTCTTCACTAAGATTTTACTTCAAGATAGATAATGATGTGAAAAATCACACCTCTTTCACCACTGAAGACAGAGCCTTGGTTTACACTTAAAATTTAGATCTATCTACTTCACTCGTGGGTGTGAAAAATTCACACCCCTGAGCACCATATTTAAACTGAACTAATCCCTGATGTAGATATGGGTGTGTCAAAAGAAGAATTCAAACAACTACTAAGCTTAATTTGGCAAACAACTGCAACTCTACCAGTAGCCTGGGAAAGGAAGTGTGTCACAGAGCTCCCCACCTCAAATGACTACTGCAGCCTGCCACTGGAGGGCAAACAGCCCTGCCTCAATTTCCCCTCCTTCAGAGTCCTCAGTAACTCCAGGTCAGGCTCTTTTGCTTCAATCATACCCCTTCTTGGGGCCAATTTATTACAAAAACAGTGTCCATAGTCCAAAACAAAAATTCCCCAAATAAGTCCATTTATCACTTTCTGTGCATGTAGTCACTAAAATCACACGACACCTAGTCCCACAACTCCACACATACGATGCTCTGGCATCTTCTGCCGAACGTGAGCTCTTCAGTCCTTTCCTGTTTTTAGCGTAACAGTCACCCCAATGTCTTCAGCTCTAGTACAACTCTGCTCTTCCCAGCAAAAAACCACCCCCCACAGCCTCTCTGCTGGCAGTTCATCCTCATCAGGGGAGCATCTCTCACTCCTTCCAGCCCTCCCACCATTCTCTTAGCTCCAGCTCTCCAGCGTGGAGACGTCAGCTAATATGTATGCTCCTCTGCTGCTCTCCTGCCTTCCCCAGGAACCTCCCACAGTTTCTTTCAGGGACTTCCTGGTCTTTGGCTGCTCTCGCCTACCAATCTCTCCTGAGTCTCTCACGCGGTTGTCAAGCAGCTCTCACAAGCCTCTTTTCTTAACTGAACCAGGCAGCTCTGATTCACTGGGTCTCTCTTCCCTCCAGGGCTCAGGAACCCTCTCTCTTTTAAGCCGAGCAGGAATCAGCTGACAAGTCACAGATGCACCGGCCTCTTCCCACAGGGACAAAGTGAACAGTGTACCAACTGATGTAACAAGGGAAAATTAAATAGGCAAGAAGCCATTAATACAGATTAAACAAACATCAAAAGTTCGAGATGGTAAAGACCCAACAGTTCACCCATTCCTTGCATTTTCCTCTGCAACTTACTAGTTGATGTGTTATGTACCACTGCACTCTGATGGACAGAATCAGACTTGGCCAAGTGTTTGCGTGATATGTCTCCCTCTAGTGGCTGCCCTATAAAAATAACCTCTAAGCTATTTACATACAGTTAGAGATTTCAGTTCCCTTTGTTCAAGTTGCAGAGCCTTGTCTTTGGATTAGGTGTTCCTGAATTCTTATCTCCATAGTACACATGCCTTAATTATTACTTATTATTTATATTAGTTGGCAAATAGTGGTTTATGTTTGAGGCTAAAGATTCATAGCTTACGTTTTTAACCTGTCAATGTGCCAGTTATTTTTAAACCATGCCCAATTAAATTGCATCAATATATTTTTAAAAAAACAAAGCCCTGAAGCAGATTATAAAAGAAAATGAAAGCTCCTCAGGGACTGACTTTGTCCCGTTCAAAGATCTTCTTCCCCCTAGGTACATACAATAATAGCAAAACACAGAAGCAGACATCTACCTTCTTGAATTACAACAAGGGTTTATGAAAGCTATTTAACCTACACATTTACATGCAAGAGGGGACCAGCTATTCTTTCTAGATGTTTAAGATGAAAGACTTCTTTAAACAAAAATATTATGACTCAGATTTAGGTCTTATGCAATTAATCCCAAAAACAAAAGATATCTTAAATCCCATTAGTAAACTGCAGAAAAAGCGAACATGGGTGTCTACACACAGATATTACACAATCCCTCTCCAAGCCCACTTCACTGTGTCTTTTTCAGACTGCTTCAAATGAGAAGTGCCAACACATTGTCAGACTGCAGCAAAAAGCAGATATCTATGTTCCTTCCCACTCCCCTCACCCACCTTCACTATAGTTTTTAAAATTGGATCATGAAGACATTTTTATTCATTTTTGGTTTTGTAAGACCCATTTTCTCCCCTTTAACAAAAAATCAAAATTTGGAGCATAAAGTACTCAACAGTAGCCCTTTAAAAATAATCACTTTGAAATAGATAGATATTTTGACTAAATGGTTTTTGTTTGGATTTTAAACACCCCAGGATTGTTTGCAACCTCAATATTGCAACTTTCTGCTAGTGCAGAACTGCAAGGTGAAACTGACCAACTTATTTAATTGTCCAAGAGAAGTAAGATGCAAAAGTAAACAGCATCAGGAATAAAAGGGAATTTAGACATTTGTTTTAGATTTAATAATCTTGTTGCTCCCATCCCCTTCACCTCTGCCGCCAAAATCTACTCATCTCCATCTAGGGTTACCAACTTTCTAATTTCACAAAACCGAACACCCATGCCCCACCCACTGCCCTGCCCCTTCCCTGAGGCCCCTCCCCTGTCCTGCTCCTTCTCGGAGGCTCCCCCCATTCATTCCAAGCCCCTCCCTCCGTCGCTCGCTCTCACCCACCAACACTCACTTTCACTGGGCTGGGGAAGGGGGCTCGGGTGTGGAGGGGGGGGAGTGCTCTATCTGGGGTTGGGGGCTCTAGGGTGGGGCTGAGGGGTTTGGGGTGCAGAAGCAGGCTCAGGGCTGGGGCAGGGGGTTGAGGTGCAGGAGAGAGTGCAGGCTCTGGTGGGGGGTGTGAGCTTTGGGGTGCAAGATAGGGCTCCAGGCTGGGGCCAAAAGGGTTGGAGTGCAAGGGGGGGCTCAGGGCTGGGGGGGGTTCTGGGATTGGGATCTGGGCTGGGGTAGGGTGTTGGGGTGCAGGGTCTGGGAGGGAATTAGGGTGCAGGAAGGGGTTTCCAACCTGGGGCAGGGGGTTCTGGTAGGAGTGTGGAGTCTGGGAGAGAGTTTGGGTGCGGGAGGGAGTTCTGACCTGGGGTAGGGGTTGGGGTGCTGGTAGGAGTGGGGGATCTGGGAGAGAGTTTGGGTGTGGGAGGGAGTTCTGACCTGGGGCAGTGGGTTCGGGGTGCGGGCTCTGGCCAGCCAGTGCTTACCTCAGGCAGCTCCCAGTGGGCAGCACAGTGAGGCTAAGGCAGACTCCATGCCTGCCCTGGCTCCATGCTGCTCCCAGAAGCAGCCAGCATGTCCAGCCCCTAGGTGGACTCGCAGCCAGGCAGCTCTGCGCAGTCCACCTTGCCCACACCCTCAGACACCACCCCCACATCTCCCATTGGCCACGGTTACCAGCCAATGGGAGCTGCAGAGCCAGCGTTGGGAGTGGGGACAGCACGTGAAGCTTCCCTGATCCCCGTTGCATCTAGAGGCCGGACATGCTGGCCTCTTCCGGGGAGCTGTGCAGAGCCAGGGCAAGCAGGGAGCCTGCCTTAGCCCTGCTGCGCTGCCAACCGGACTTTCAACAGCATGGTTAGGGGTGCTGACCGGAGCCGCCAGAGTCCCTTTTTGACCAGGCGTTCTGATTGAAAACTGGACACCTGGCAACTTTATCTCCATCCTCACTGGCTGCTGCCATCTGCAACATGGCTCAGCCTTGCCCTGGACAGACCACCTGGGAGTGAGAAGGTCATTCATTTTCCAGACCCACTCAATTTTCTTGTCTTTTCTGCTGTGACTGCTAATTGTGACTGGGAAAGAGGGGTGAGGGGAGAACAGTTGTGTGACCTGGACACTTGCCCACTAGGAACTGGACTCAAATCACCACCTCATTTCACTGAGCAGCCATTTTCCAGAAGTCATTACCTTCTATCACCTTCCTCTTGCTCACCTTACAAATGGAACGTGAAGCATTAAAGCAACTGCACATATTTTATTTAATCAATATTCTCATCATCATGTGAAAACAACCAGCTTCCTTCATGTTTTACTTGGAGGCAGTGAAGGAGTCTAAATCCTCTCAAGAATGTGCTGCACTGATTGCAACATGATATTGTTTGCCTTTATAAGGCTTCAGTATGTTATATTTACACACTTAACATGGTAATGATGAGCAAACACTTGACATCTTAATTACTAGCTATTCCTTTGAGGTCCCTTAAATCGAAGCTTTCAAGGAGTAAAAATCTTGACTCATACAGTAATTATCCAAAAACACCACAAAAAAGCATAACATGAAAGGGAAAACATCCATGAATGGCAGTATACTAGTTAATCCATATATTTCACCTTCTAGGAGCACCACACTATAAATACAAACACATGATCCATTTTTGGGCTGCTTAGAAGCCTCTCTAAGATGTTATTCTTGTCACTGATGAGGTGCAGAAAGGACTATTAAAGACTTTTTAAAAAATAACACTCTGTTCTTAAATCATCTAAACTCATCCTAAGCAGGGTCATATCTAAATTGTATGGAGATACATGAAGCTATCCTCTCTCCAGAATTAAATGAGTTACAAGCATCCATGAAAAGAAAAGGAGTATTTGTGGCACCTTAGAGACTAACAAATTTATTTGAGCATAAGCTTTCGTGAGCTACAGCTCACTTCATCAGATGCATTCAGTGGAAAATACAGTGGGGAGATTTATTTACATAGAGGACATGAAACAATGGGTGTTACCATACACACTGTAATCAGAGTGATCACTTAAGGTGAGCTATTACCAGCGGGGGGGGGAACATGGGGAAATAGTTTTACTTTGTGTAATGACCCATCCACTCCCAGTTTCTATACAAGCCTAAATTAATTGTATCCAGTTTGCAAATTAATTCCAATTCAGCAGTTTCTCGTTGGAGTCTGGTTTTGAAGTTTTTTTGTTGAAGAATTGCCACTTTTAGGTCTGTAATTGAGTGACCAAAGAGATTGAAGTGTTCTCCGACTGGTTTTTGAATGTTATAATTCTTGACATCTGATTTGTGTCCATTTATTCTTTTACGTAGAGACTGTCCAGTCTGACCAATGTACATGGCAGAGGGGCATTGCTGGCACATGATGGCATATATCACATTGGTAGATGTGCAGGTGAACGAGCCTCTGATAGTGTGGCTGATGTGATTAGGCCCTATGATGGTGTCCCCTGAATAGATATGTGGACACAGTTGGCAACGGGCTTTGTTGCAAGGATAGGTTCCTGGGTTAGTGGTTCTGTTGTGTGGTGTGTGGTTGCTGGTGAGTATTTGCTTCAGGTTGGGGGGCTGTCTGTAAGCATCCATGAAGTGCAGACTCAACCCTACAGTGTAAGTTTTATTAGAAAAAGAGAAATCGGGTTTAAATTAAACTTTACCCCATATCATAAAGCTACTTCTCTCTTTACTGATGCAGGTTGTTCCCAACACATGTGAGCAAAATCTGACCAAGCAGGGTGGAAAAAAATCAAAAAAGCATAAACTCTGGCAAATGAAGTGTAAAAATATAATTAGGAAGGCCAAAAAAGAATTTGAAGAACAGCTAGCCAAAGACTCAAGAGTATTAGCACAAATTTTTTTTATATACATCAGAAGTAGGAAGCCTGATAAACAACCAGTGGGGCCACTGGATGATCGAGATGCTAAGGGAGCACTCAAGGATGATAAGACCATTGCGGAGGAACTAAATGAATTCTTTGCATCGGTCTTCACAGTTGAGGATGTGAGGGAGATTCCCAGACCTGAGCCATTATTTTTAGGTGACAAATCTGAGGAACTGTCCCCGATTGAGGTGTCATTAGAGGAGGTTTGGGAACAGATTGATAAACTAAACAGTAACAAGTGACCAGGACCAGACGGTATTCACCCAAGAGTTCTAAAGGAATTCAAATGTGAAATTGCAGGACTACTAACTGTCGTCTGTAACCTATCATTTAAACCAGCTTCTGTACCAAATTTTTTCCTGTACCAAATTTCTTCACACAACGCACAGTCAACCTATGGAACTCCTTGACAGAGGATATTGTGAAGGCCAAGACTATAACAGGGTTCAAAAAAGAACTAGATAAGTTTATGGAGAATAAGACCATCGATGGCTATTAGCTAGGATGGACAGGGATGGTGTCCCTAGCCTCTGTTTGCCATAAGCAGGGAATGGGTGACGGGATGAATCACTTGATGATGACCTGTTCTGTTCATTCCCTCTGAGGCACCTGGCACTGGCCACTGTCAGAAGACAAGATACTAGGCTAGATGGATCTTTGGTCTGACCCAGTATAGCTGTTCTTATGTTCAACGGTGGTTCCAATGGCAACAGTCCCATAGTTACTACCCCAGAATATTTCAGTACAATACAGACAGCACAATGCAGGATACAGTCTGAAATCCCAACACCACAATTTGAATTCTCTTTACACTAATGCAGTTTACAAGGATTTAAGCATTTAAGATTAAACAAAATGGATATGGACTAGACACTACGTTATAATAACTGTGTGCGATTGGGACCCATGCAACCTGCTTCCCTTGTTGGTGTTTGTAAGTTCTAGGGCATATTTGTTGCCTGCTTTGGAGGAAAGTGCATATAAATATGGACATATTTATACTATGTGGCAAACCAACATTTCTGTCGGTTCAGAGAGGGTTGGGCAATTAAGTCTATTATTGTTAAACCCACAGCGGTGGTCTGGAGTTCACAAGAACGTCAGAACTTGCGGAGTTTGGAAGTATTTTATTTAACAACCTCTATATTTAAATATCTCCACAAGTTGAAATAGATAATAGGTACTGCTAAGCAACTTTCTTAGAAACTCATTCATATTCTTCCTTCTTCAGAGGGTGTTCCCATCCTCAGGCCCACCTCAGAGGGAATATAATTAGAGCTGGAAGAATAATTGATTTTATGGGTCACCGACAGTTCTGAAAAAAAAAAAAATTGTCCTTATCAAATTGAAACCGAATTTTTTCGGAGTTTTCAGCAAATTGAAAAACTTTACAAAAAATTCATTTCTAGTAAAACAAAATGTTTAATTTCTGGACATCAACCTCTGCTTAATAAAAGCAAAGAAAATGAAGGGCTAAATTCCACAAAATCAGAGGAGATGGCAGTGATCCCTTTATATCAGGGGAGTCAACAGGCAGACTACGGGCCAAATTCGGACCACCAGAAGCTTTCAAACGGACCTCAAAATCTTTTTATTTACTTATTATCATTATCAGGTTTTCTTTTATTATTTTCTCTGGGGTCTGGACCTTGACTATACCTTGACAAAAAAAAATTTGATTCTCCCTGCTTTATATCTTATAGCCCACTGGCTAAGACTCATCTAGAATGCGGGCGTCCCAGGTCTGAATCTTCATTCTGGATCAATGACTTGAACGCAGGCTTTTCCTCTCCCAAGTGAGCGCCCTAACCATCAGGCGACTGAGTATTCTGAGGTGCGTCTCTCGCAGTCTCTCTTGTGAAGCTCTTCCACTCTGTATAAAATACTTGAAAAGTCATCAGGCATGAGACAGTGTGAGAATTAGACTGTGGCTTGGTGGTTAGGGAGCTTAGCTGGGATGTGGAAAACCCAAGTTCAGTCCTTGCTCCAATGATTATTTATTTATTTATATAGCACGGAACATCCTCACCAAGAGAGATTCATCCCCAAATACCCAATAGCTTAGTGGTCAGGGCACTCACCTGGGAAGGGGGAGACCCTGCTCCAGAGTGAGGATTTGAACCTGGCACTTGAACCTAGATCTCCCCCTTCCCAGGTGAGTGAGCAATTGGGTTTAAGGATGTTACTGCCACCAGCCGTTTTGTGAATAACGCCTATAATTCCTTGTCCATCTAGCCCAACTTTTTTTGGGGAGTGGGGGAAGAGGAGGAGGTAGTCAGAAACTATTTGGCAAATGTGTGTCGAATTTACTAATAGTTTTGGTCCACTGAAACAGCATTTATTGGTAAATAATATGTTAGCCCCAAAAAATTGCCCAGCAGTTTTCAAGACTCTTAGGGTATGTCTACACTGCAACAAAATACCCATGGCAGGCCCGTGTCAGCTCACTCCCGCTTGCGGGGCTCAGGCTGCGCCACTATAAAATTACTGTGTAGACGTTCACGCTCGGAATCCAGCCCCAGCCCACGAAAGGGGAGGGTCTCAGAGGTTGAACTCCAGCCTGAGCCATAACTAATACTCTGCAATTTTTAGCTCTGCAGCCTGAGTCAGCTGACACAGGCCAGCTACAGGTGTTTTACTGGGGCACAGGCATACCCTTGCACTTGTGAACCTGCTGAACAACACTGCAATAAGTGTAACAATAATGTAATTGCCTAAAATGATCAGCTGCCGGTTTAATCATTAATGAGAGTGTCTATAACTGGATGATGAACCAAAAGCCATTGTTTGGTTTTAATTTAAACAACAACAACAAAATCAGACTTTGGAGAAGAAAATCAATTCTAATTTATTAAAATCCAACTGTAAACTACTGATAATCTGGAGTTACAGCTGTTTTGTTTTGTTTTTTAATTTTGTTTGCAGTTCAAATGCTTTCTCTTTGCTAGAGTGAACTGTAGCTCACGAAAGCTTATGCTCAAATAAATGTGTTAGTCTCTAAGATGTCACAAGTCCTCCTTTTCTTCTTTCAGTAAAGAGATGTGTTCTGTTTTAGTAACAGAAAAATTTCATAGTCGTCTTATTTTGAGACCAAGAAACTCATTATTTTCATAAGAATTTTCAAAATTTCTCTGGAGAACTGTTTCTATAGTTTCAGATACTGGGAATAACACTTTAAAAGCATCACTAATGATAAAAGTACTTCACAGAACTTGGTGTAACTTCACTCCAAAAGGCAGAAAGGAGGTTACAGGTCAAAAAAATAATAATTTCTGAATGTATTTCCATCACAATATTCACAGTAACTGAACCTGGGAGGGAAGGAAAAGGTAACAGATTTCTATTTACAACAGTCTACACTGTATCTTTAAATGGTTCGGGGCTCTCCAGCTAAAAGAACCCCACTAACAACTGGTACTATTTCTGAGGGGGCTTTGAATAAGCCTACACTCTCTGCTTTCAGAGTAACAGCCGTGTTAGTCTGTCTTTGCAAAAAGAAAAGGAGTACTTGTGGCACCTTAGAGACTAACCAATTTATTTGAGCATGAGCTCATGCTCAAATAAATTGGTTAGTCTCTAAGTTGCCACAAGTACTCCTTTTCTTTTTACTCTCTGCTTTAAACATGCTTTCCAAATAAGGTAAGGAAAAAGCACCTGGGTTTGGCCACTTACATAAGACACCATTGAGAACAAATATGGTAAAGAACTAGCAGATTTTTCAATCTCACCTTCCTCTGATTACTCAGAGAAAAAGGGAAAAGGTGCACTAAACAAAGGTAACCACTTTTGCCACCCATTTTGACCCTCTAAAAGAGCCACAGTGATTGAGACTGAACCCAGAGTCCTCAAAAATTAAACCTTGTATTGAAAGAGACATTGTCAAATGTGGTAAGAAAATGTGACCTATCTGAACACTCACAGGGACCTGTTCCCAGTGTCCTGCTGATCAGAGGTTTTAAAAAAATGTGAAGATCATTTCTTAGGATAAACAACAATGGGTTCAGCCCTTAGAAGAACAACTAGTGCTAAGTTCCACTCTGCAATCATAGCCGTGTGCACATGCTTCCCTCCACCCACCTGTGACTGCTATATTCTTGTGTGCAAGCCGTGCATTTAAAATTACAAAATTCTGCTTCCTGCACCACGTGGGAGGATTCTTGTAAAATTCAGCATTCTACTCGTACCTCCCAATAAAGGAGCAACCCTGCAAAGTGGGGACAAAGCTTTGGGTATATGCAGTTGTAATCCAGAACACAGCAGCTGGCAGATCATAGTTTTAGCCTGTCAGCCTCCACATGTGCCCTTTGCTGCCTAAGACTCAAGTAAACACGCACAGGCTTTTCATTAGTAGTAGTTCATGGTCTCCCAATTGTTATAAGGCTTTACTGAATCAATGAGGTTCTGCAGATATGATGGCTTACCCAAGGAGCAATAATCTCACGGTCAGCAGAAGTGACCCAAAATCAAATACCATGCTGGTATTCATCGGAGGGCAAGATCCTATTTCAAGCCCTCTCTCATTTTGTCACATACATAAACAAATAGCTGGAGTACGGTTGTACAAGCAGATTGCCTACAACGTAAACAGTGGTTAAACCATCATTTAAACTCACATATGTTAGTTCATTGCTTTTAATGCACCTATCTCTGCAGCATCTGGGCTCCAATTCAAAACCAAGCAAAATTATTTAAACTAACCATGACAGGCAGCATAGAACATCCCCTTCATCTACTTAAGGTAATAACTACTGACTCAACGACCATAGTATTTATGTGCTAAAGGCAAGCAATGGCCCATAGTCAAACAGCCGCTTGGCCTAAGAGATACATCTTGTCACGTACTCTGAAGGTCAGTTACTTTGGGCATTTGCGGATTGTCAAAGGTCAAAAGCAGAAACATTTCACCAAAAACATCTGATCCTCAGCTTCAAGAGCGTGCAGGTAGGTGTTTGCACCAAAAACTCCTTTGCTGATCTCAGCAGATGCACTGGTCTGAATAACTAGCAATAGTGAACCAATTTAGAACCCACCATGAACAGCAGAATAGACCAAACTCTTGAAAATAAATCTATTATACAGCGCACAAACACCTACAGTATGCTTGTTAGCTTTAGAGATGGTTTACATGGGAAATGACGAGAATAAACTACAGTTTCCCATATGGTAATTTATTCCAGAAGAAGAGTGCTTTTTTCTGATTTAACTTAATCCGCTACCAAAGTTGACTTCTAAACCACAAGGTGTTACTAAATAGATGACAAAAGAACCTGTTAAAAAAAAGTCAAGATACCCTCTAGCTACTGTAATTTGCTTTAGAAAGAAACAAATTCCTTTATGTACCCAGATGACATTGATCCTACCTGGTTTGCGTATTCAGGCAAGTGCAAAGCAATGGCACAATCCTTACCTAAATCTATCAAATACATTCTGGATTAGCCCTGCAACATTTACACACATGCACCTGCTATTGAAACCAATGAAAAATTGCTGTACGTAGGGACTGCATGATCAGGAAACGGAATAACTTGGGGGACTAAATAGGTTGTGTTATTCCTGGGGTCACACACAGTGTTACTCCTGCTCCACAGTTCTTAAAATAGGGAATAATCCTCCACATCCTCACTCATCACCCAGTGAAACTTCCTCAAAAAAATCAGCCTCAAGTAATAACCAGGTGAGACACCAACAGAGATTCCAACATTCATTGCTAGGAGAAAACAAGAAGTGGCTTGCATCATTCCCTAGGAATGGCAAGATTCTGGCTGAGTGAACTCTCCCACCAAGGACCCCAGCACCAGAAGTGCTCTACCCCCAGATGCTATGAGTTCCACCCTGGGGACCAATGACCAAAGTATTCCCATCAACACCAATTGCCACAGCAGGATGTAGTGGGGGTAGAATGCAGAAATCCCCGAAGTAATTGAAACATACACCATTTAAAGCTTTATGGATAATGACCAAGACCTTCAGCTGCACCAAAAAGTGAAGTGAGAGCTAATTCAGAGCACAGATCAAGGGTGTAACATGCTCTTATTTGCCCACCTTGAATAAAAAGCAGGTCCCACTATATTGCTCATTAGCTGGAGTTCCAGAGTGGTCTTCATGCATAGTCCAAGTAGAGCTCATTACCCGTAATCTGAACTAGAGGCGAAAAGGTGTGAATGTCATTATTAGGTCTGCACACAAGAGGGAAGGACACCAGCTACAGATGGGAAGGTGGCTTTTCTGGCCAATGTTCCTCCCTTCAGAATAAGGAGCAGAAGTTACCCAACAAGTTCCCAAGACTGATCACCTTGACCATTCTGTCCGAATATGCACATACATAATTGTGCCATTGGCACGGTTAGCTCTTCAGATATGCAATGTGTCAAGTTCCCTGCCCTGAATTGCTTACAAACTAACAAAAATGCTGACAAGTTAAGAGGAAGATGTAGTATAACGAGTGGATCTGGAAAAAGAGGACCAGGTTCCAGGAGGGACCTAGTGTGGTGTAAAACTAGAAGCTCAAGCATGGAAACTGGAACAGGCTGCTACCAGAAAAGCACATGCCTCTCTGCAGTCTCAAACCTTTCTTACAACTCTTTGCCTGCAACTTCACTTATTTCTAACAACACAGAAGGGCTGCAACATGAAAGCAAAGCAATACACAGTCATGATATGCACATCTTGTCAGAAGACTTCCCAATTTTGTGTGTATTTTGTAATGCGAGATTAATAATATTTAGTTCCTATATAGTGCTTTTCACTAGCAGATCTCAAAGTACTTTTCAGGAGTATCATTTAAATATCATCCCATTTTACAGATGGAGAAACCACTTGCCCAACACCATCCAGTAGACCAGTGGCAGAGCTAGGAACAGAACTAATATCTCCCAAGCTCCAGTCCAGCATTCTATACAGTAGGCAATACTGCCTTTCTTAAGGATTATGAGTTGAGGACTAAGGGCAGGGCTGGAATGCTGGCCAAAAATTGTGCTTTGAACAACCTCCTCTCCGCCCAAGTCAGACACCACACAACAGAACAAAACCTTGAAGTGGGAGAAACTAGTTGACAAAAGGCCTCAAGTTGAGGGTACACAGGTACTAGCAGCCCCCTTCCAAAAAGCATCTCCTCCCCTTATTTTATCCAACTGAGTCTAATCCAGCCAGTTTAAGATCAAGTCCAACACATTAAGGAAGTTTTGTTCCTGCCTCTGTCAGCTCATTTACAGCACTGCTAGGCACAAATGTATCTACCATGGGGAATAAAGTGGTCTGGTAGAACATTTTAGCTCTGAGTAATGATCAGTCTTTTTAAGTAAAAGCCAGGCATTTCCCATTCTGTTGGCTTATATAGAACCTCTCCAGTTTGCACAAAATGACTGCAAAACTTATCAAAACACTGAAATTTGCAAACACCAGAATGATGCAAGTATTAGCCGGCAGCTGCCACATCAGTTTCGCAATCACCATTCTGGATTTGTTTCATTGCAAGAGGGAAAAGGTCACCCCAAAGCAGCTATTTTTTTTAAAACAGCATGTTGGGAGGAGGAGGAGGAAGAAAGGCACAAATTGCAGTTAGGTGCCCAACTCTCTGCCCTTTGAAAAATTTCCCACTTGCGTGTTTCATTTTTCAGTTGCAAAGGTTGATTTGGTAATAATGATCAATGGAAATTATTAGAGCTGGAAAAATATTTCAGAATGAAAGCATTCGACATATTTAGTCTTTTGGGCCACAAGTTGCCCATGAACAAACAGCAATTTTCCTGAACGTATTAATTGTTCATAGAAATTGTCAAATAATTTCTACAAACAAGTCAGGGGTTACAGATTGTTCATGAGCTTACCAGCAGCAAGAATTCTGTATATACAATTCAAGTGGTATGGGTTAGTTTTGCATGAAACTTATAGCATATTTCTGTTCCCTGACCAGAAGAGGATAATAGTTACAAATCACAAATTCAAAAATTTGCCTGGTGCAAGTATTCTCCTGTGTTTACTTAAATCTTGCTGTTATTTGCACATTTCTGCCAGTAATACCATTTGCTAGAATGTTCATAGAAACCAAACACAGAAAGGCAATACAGTCAAATGAAATCAATTTAAAAACCCACACCTGTTGGGGGTAGTAGGGGTTTTCATTTTTCACACCCAGCTAAAACAATGGCCAGATCTACTACATTTTCCACTTGGAAATACAGCTTTCAAAAAGTCACACAGAGAAGGCTCTCCTTCTGTTAGCAGATTCCAAAGCAGGAGCTGCCACCTAGTGTAGTGGGGTTTTCTGACTCCCAGAGGGAGCAACAGATCTAAAATTTTTAGACTGGATGAAATGAAAATCCAGGCTCAGTGAATTTTGGAAGGGGGAAAGGAGGGAGACTTGCAAATGATTAAAGTACAATGTATTAAGATTTCACTAGTTTTTCTTTTATTTTCCCAACCCTACCTAAAACTCCCTACGTGTAGCTCAGCTAAGTATGTCCAGCTGTTGATTTAACTATTTCTGAAAGTACACATTCTGTCACTTGAACACCTGCAAGTTAAGTTTTGGACCTGGGGAAGCAATATTCTTAACTATATCCAGACTGTAAAAAGTAGCTGTTAAAACCCAGACACCCAAAACTTCACCATGGCTAGAGAGGTCTTTTACCCAACTTTAGTCATATGCATACAATGTACAAGGCTTTATATCATCTACAGCTATACAGACCTCAGAAATGAAAATTCTACTCAGGGGCATTTTTAGCATCTTCACTCTCATTTGGGAACAAGAATGCCAAAATTGCAGTTTAATCGGCCATCCCTGCACATTCACACCAGATGTTCAGACAAGTTATCAATACAGATTTCCAAAATTAATCCATTTCCCACTCTGTTTAATACATTATACCTCAGGCAGCCAATGCCCAAATGCGGGATGCAATGTGTGACAAAACCCCAAAACGAGGAACAATAATTATTCTGCTGGAATGTTAAAATGCTGGGGCATTAATTCCTGTAGTGCAGATTTCTGTCTCTCTAACCTCAGTTTCATGATTATTTCTGAGTAGATCATTTTCAACAATTAAAATGAAGGGACATCAATTTTGTGTAGAACATAGCTAACTTTGGGCCTAAAATTAGTGACTTGCCTTGAAATGAGGTGCAGTTGAGAGGTATATTACACCTAAAAATACTCCTTAAATTAATGCTTCAGAAGCTACTTTAAATATCCATTTTACAAATATTATTGTGACTGAATATACATATGATACTGAATGGTTTATAATACAATGGACAAAAATTTTCCCTTCTAACAAATAAAAGATCATCGTTTTCCAATTCAGCAGCTACGAAAGTTAGGCAAAACAACATTCTGATTTTGTATTAACCTACAGTAGCTAAGAAAAATATTAAGTATGCAATGCATGCAGTCCCCTGTGTCAGAATTACAGGTCAGCCGTATTCGGGTTATAACCTTCCACTCTTATCATGAGTTAACAACTCTGTCAAAAAGCAAAGCTGAAGTTGGTTCCATATTCTCAGTTTCTTACTTAAAGGCCAAATTAATTTTCTTTTTTAATTTCACCCAAATAAGTTAAGATAGAATTTTATAAAAATATATATTCATGGTTTTAAGAATATGCTTTTCTGAGATGCAAACAAGCCTCCAATCCCATATGTTGCAGCTGCCTCTTCTCTTAATTTGAATTAAGAGCTGAGACGTGTGGATACATAAGAAATAAAATGCCTGAGGTAACCCCAAATGACACATCCCTATGATCATCAGACTGCTTCGTAGCTGACACACGTCACTCCCTGAGCCAAAGCTTTATACCTGCACAAAATGCCATCACGTATCACACCACCAGTACTTTCCACAATGGACATACTCCTTGAATAAGGAAATGACTGACTATAAATGGCAAACTACTTTTCCACAAATGACATCTGCACAACCACTGGATCAGCTGGAAGACCCCAGAACAAGTCTCTCCCTGAACTGAGGATTCACTCTGGCCAGCACCATGCACCATTTGCAGAGTTTGAAGCTTTGAACAGTTTAATGGTCCCACAGACATTTCAGGTGAAGTAACCAGAGACGACATTTACACATCAGGTTAAATGACGTTGCTTATTCAAGCATCATTTTCAAAATGGAAAGGGGAGTGGAATGATGCAGTCCAGGCACAGAAACAAAAATTTGGGTCAGAAGTGCTATGTTCAAGTCTCTTTGGAACAGTCCAACTTCTGTGTGGACAGGCCACGAGGGGTGACCCAAAGGACACCTCTTCACTTATGTCGATTGAAACTCTAGCTCATTATTGAAAAAAAAGGAGGTGATGGAGAGGCACTGCATGACAGGCCAGAGCTGTGCACACAAATGAAGCTCTGGATCAAGGAGTGGCATACACAGGAATTTTCAGAATGGTCAGATGATTGTGTAGATGTATCATCTGAAAAGACCCAGAAAGTATTTGGTCTTTGACAGCCGATTCCTTACTGGAGGGTCTGCAAAATGGAAAGTGTGAGTGTGCATACTGCAAAGAAACAAAACTTAGAGCCAGGGAGCAATGCATGTCAGCTACTTCAGAGAGGGCTAACATTTGCAGGGGCACATCATGTGAGGTGACCTCAGAAGTATTTTGTCATTTACACCACATGAAACCCAGTTCTTTATTCCAAGAGCATTTGCAAAATGGAAGTGGGGCGAGAGTGGCAGCATTTTGTGCTGATATAAAGCTTTAGGTCAGAAAGTGGCATGTGTCAGCTACTTCAGAACACTATCGCTCACAGGGTTGGGTTAACCCAAGGTGTATTTTATGACTCACAGTCAGACAAAGCCTAAATCTTTACTCAAGAATAATCAGCAAAATGGAAGGTGGGGAGTGTAACACGTGGCAGCTAATTCAGAAGAGTCTAATTCTCACTAGGATGTGTTACTTGAGGTGACCAAACATGTCTTTTTAAGAGAAAAAGAGTATGTTTTCAGATTGATTTGGTCACTTTTAATTTAGAGAAGTTCCAGTGTGTTCATATAAAACTCCAGTATCTTTTATTTAAAAAAAAAAATTTGCAGGTAAATACATTTCTGTATTTTAAAACCAAACAAAATACTGAGTTTTCAAAAGCATACAGAATTATTGCTAGATGTAATTAGCACACAAAACAGATTCTAGATAGTATTGTTTAACATACGAGAACATTTGTTGACATGATATTCCGTAAAAGCTCGGAAACCAGGTCAATAATCCACTGATTATAGATTATAATCCACTGTACATTTCCATGGAGATTTGTCTTCCCACCCCACCCCTGTTTCTTTTGCTTCGGTTTAAACTAGTATTGACATAGAAGAAAAGGAAATAAATGGATACGTAAAAAATTGTGTTATACTAACGTTACCTGCCTGACCAACCCACAAAAGCCAGGAAGTGCAGTTAGTGTTTCCATTCTGTCCTCAGCATTTCCCCACTGTCCATAGGTTTGTAAATGTGTATTGGACACCACATTACACTGCCTCAGACTTTTTCAAATCCTAAGTGTAACAAGTTACAACCAGGAGAAAAGGAAACCATGGGCCAAAGTGCTGTCTTCAATTACACCCATCCTTTAACTCCAAATCTCTCTCTGCTTTCGTAGGCTCAGATTCAAAAATCCCCTTAGCATTACTGTCACACCATTACTACCGTGTCAGTCAAGTACTTTCAAAAGTGCAGGTAAGTGATGTATTCAAGTTAATATCCACTTATTTTAACTGCAATAATATTGTGTAATTTAAATCAGTTTATATCTATGAATAACTTCATAGGAGGAAAAAAAAGAAAAACATGGAATCATCAGCATGAAATGCTGTGAAACTCTGAAACACCACCCAACAGCCCAATTCTAAACTCCTTACCAAGGCAAAACTTTCACTGAAATGGAGCCCCAAAATTAGTAGAAAAATACTTTTTGTATGACAGTGCCTACGGTATTTCCCTCTGGGTAGATCTGAAAGTTACTCCCATTTTATCAGAATACTTTCCCTACTTTCTGTTATTGCACAAAGTAAAATGTTATTTTAATCTTCATGTTTTCGCAATGGATATGCAACTTAGAATTTAAAATACTAGCCAGGCCCACCCCAAAATAAATACTATTTTGAGTTTTCAAGATAGGTTTGCAACAATATTCTTTTCACACAGTATTTTCATATAGCAGCTGACTAATCTAGCAAAGCTGCATGGTCTAGTAGCCGGAGCAGGAGAGAAGGCACTCCCAAATTCTAACTCTGGCTCTTAACACAGGGTATGTCTACACAGGAGCTGGAAGTGTAAATTCCAGCTTGATGAGACATTCCTGGTTCCCGCACAAGCACTCAAAAAGCTAGCACAATAAAGCAGAAGTCTAGCTGCCACAACAGCGCAAGCTGTGGGAAGGACTAGCTGCCCCAAGCACAAGCCTGTCCAAGACCCTGGGTGCTTACTTGGGGCAGGCAGGCCTTCCCACCACTGCAGCTATTTTTAGTAAGCTACCCAAAAGGTCAGAGCTAGTGCAACTATGACTCCTCAAGTCGGAATTTACACCTTTCCAGCTCCCATGTAGACATACCCACAGACAGCCTCTATAGCTTTAGGTGAGTCACTTAAGCTGTCCTCCTGAGTTTCCCTACCTGTAAGAGGAAGATGATAACCTTATCTCACGAGGGTACTTAGGATTAGTTAATATTTATACAGCACTTCGAAAATTTTAAGTGTCAAGTATTATTCAGTAACTGCTGTTATAACATTAAGCCACAGCAGTGTGTGCATTAGCAGTTATAGGTGCACACTTCTGGGGCATTCAACCATCTGACAAATACACCTCTGTATTTTATGAACACCAATATTACAATCAGTTATTCAACAAAACGGGGGGGGGGGGGGAAATCACATAACAAAAGGATGCCGATGAAGAAAAAGTCACATCCTTTCACTTTCTGAAGCCTTCACTGCATTGGAAAACTTTTTGCAGAGGTTTCAGAGTAACAGCCGTGTTAGTCTGTATTCGCAAAAAGAAAAGGAGGACTTGTGGCACCTTGGAGACTAACCAATTTATTTTAGCATAAGCTTTCGTGAGCTACAGCATCCGATGAAATGAGCTGTAGCACACGAAAGCTTATGCTCAAATAAATTGGTCAGTCTCTAAGGTGCCACAAGTCCTCCTTTCCTTTTGCAGAGGTTTGACGGAAAAGAAATAAGCAATGCAGTGCATCATACTGCAACTTATGCACCATACCGCAACTTATGCACCATACCCACGGTTATTTTGTGAAGTCACAATTTTATGAACTTTTTGATGTGGTGAACACCTTAATCCCCAGTTAGTTGATAAAACAGTGTTTCTTTCACTTTGCAACCGCTGTTGGGGCTAATTGTTGGTGTAATATGCCCTCTTACTATTTCATTTAATTAAAACCAATTTTGTAGATGCTTATACAATGTGTTCTTCCACAACGAGCCTGTGTGGACAGGTATATATTGGTTTAAAACTAGTTATAACAGTTCCACCACATTTAGAGGGGGAAAGCTAAACTGCTATCAATCAAGCCTAAAACTGATTTAAGAAAACCCACAAAAGGCACACTGGGGTTTAACTAAATCAATTTAAAATCACATCTTTAGTTAAACTGGTGTGACTGTGCACACTGGCCACGTCTATGCAACGTAGCAGCTAGCAAAGGGAGAACACACAAACAGAAAAATAGTAGCAAGAAGCTAAAACCCTTATTAACTTTTTCCCTGACCTCACCCCCAAGCACCCCATCTTTAAAGTTCCCGAAGCAGCTTTTTGTGGCCCAACAGCCACCGAGCAGGAGCTAGAGGGCGATTTGCAACTGTTCTTTTTTCTACTCCCCCTTACCCCAGCTGTCTCTCGCCATCCCTGCACCCCAAAAGCTACTTTTATTATCCTTTGCCTCGACCCCTAGCTTTCCTCAGTCTTACAAAACAGATGTAGGGATATCCAGAAGTGTTTTTCCAGTTATGAAGTCCCAGCTGTGGAATCTGTCAGGAAAGTGTACATATCTGTCACATCCAAAAGGACCAATTACCTTGTGGCTCTGGCCATTCAACATCCCCAGCCAATATATAAAGTGAACAAATAATTAGTGTGTTTCTGGATACATTTTGCTTGAAAGAAATACAGCACTTCCAAGTCAGAAAGGAAAATCAACCATGCACCTTGACTCTCTAAGCACAATAGTACCCCCATTTTCTGTTGAATGCAACTGCATTTCTGATGGCCTCTGGTACAAATGAGGAGTTGTACTCTACCTGCTTTCTTTAGGTGAAACTCCCAGTGAAATCACACACAGATCTACAGTGCACAATAACAACTGTGTTTCTTTGAACTGTTTTTAGCTTTATGTTTTCTCAGCCTTAACACCTTCCATGAGAAATTCTGCACCTGCGGAAGTAAAAGATCTTGCATGTTTAATAGCTCTAAGGCCAAAGACACAAGGAGACATTGTGAGAGGTAATTTTCTTGCTCTATATTATGAGAAGTGCTATGCAATGAGTAGACTTCTCAAAATAAATTAAGAATTAATTCAACATTCTCTTCTGTGTAGTTACAGGTCATTTTCAAGCGATGCTGTGTAATAAGACATGAATCTAACATGAAGCTTAAAAAATAAAATATTGTTCTCATTAGAACTATGTCTACACACTACAAATTCTGGACCTTCTTTCATTTCATTTCTGCTTTGAGAGAGAGTGGACAGCTTATCCTACTCTCAGTGTACACTGTTGACTATATTTTCATGAGAAGCAAAACTAAAAAATGATGCATACCTAATTTATAAGCCATATACACACAGATGGGTATTTTTCACTTTAACATTGTAAAACATTAATATACAATGTTAACAACAAGTGCTAATAACCAGGAGCGCAGAGTTTTTAAAAAACACCCAATTTGCTGCATTTGTCACAAAATTGCTTTGAACTTTATGATAAGAAGATATAAGGCATTCATATTCTACAGTTAATACAAATCTACAGTTTGTTTAAAATTAAAACCTTGATTTATTAACTAATATGGTCTGAATGTGAATCAACTGTCTACGCAGATAAGAGCTAAAGCAGCTGAGAAAGTGGTTCAATACAGCAAGCTGCAGTAGTGAAATTCATGCTAGGACATTGACCTAATACATTCCCACTGTTCTGCAGTATTGGCGTAATGTGTCTCATAGATTTATGCACTATGTACAGATTCATGTTGAGTAATTTTAAAGCATCCAGAACTAACAGATGAAGTCATACTTCAAACTGATGCCTAAATTAAACTTTTTAAAGGATGGACAATTAAAGTCGTTATCCTTTGTCTGCAGAAAAACGTTAGAGTGCTCTTAAAATATCAGAATGACAAACTTTATAGTTAAGTCTAAATATTTTCTTCCTTATGCATTTAGCAACAGCCCTTTTGTATCACATGTAGGGTACTGAAGCATCTACGAAGGCAGACTGGTAGAACAGATATACACTTAAATTGCACTGAAACTCAGATGAAGATTCCCACATAACCTGCCTCTCCCCAAATTTTCCTTTACCAAGTCAACATCTGTCACAATTTGGCTGGAATATCTGTGCTTAATTAGTTTTAGGCTGTAACTGGCAATACACATACTATCTAATGACCATGTTAAGTATACTTCCAAATGTATCTTTTTGTTTCCCACAACGTATCAGTCAAGTATGCTCTCAGATGTATGTAATCTCTTCTTTGGTCACACGAACCTCTCCTCCTCTTTCTCTCGCTCTCCCTCTCTCTATAAAATCTCATCTCTCTTAGTAACAAGGAACTGTTCATAGCCCTAAAAAGAAAAAAAAGCTTTAAAACTAATATGTATTCATAACTTTGGGAAAATATGCTAGAATGTTGCATACAATTGTTACCCACAAACTTTTGTGAACTCATGGTTTTTACTTCTTTGCTACTGGAGTTTAAGCAAATAATCACAACTAAGCACGATTCCAACTACTTTCTGATTTTAAAAAAAAATAATTAAAAAATCAAATGATACATACAAACTCCACAGGGCAACACAAAGTACAAGAATAAGACATCTTTAAAGGTCTTCGCCATCAAATATTTACAGACAAGAAGCATACAACACAGGTTAATATCTCCTCACCTGAAAATTCCTGTTGCTAAACATGCAAGAGTCCCTCTAAAGAAAAATGTCTCCTTTCAAGGAAGTGTCCAACTGCAACATTTCATTATTATTTGTTTTGTCAATTCATGACTCATGCAGCTTTATCCTTATATTTAAACTTTAAAATAACAAATCTTGACTTTTTCATGTTCGGAGCAAGAAATTTACTTAGTAGCAAAATTATTTTGTCTTTGTATATTGAAATCATAATACTTTAAACTTTTGCTAAAACTTTATAGGAAAAAATAAAATTAAGTCCCCAATCCTGGAAACAGTTATGCATCTGCTTAACTTTAAGCAAATGTGTATTTCCATTTAAGTGATTTAAGCAGGTAGTTCTACTGAAGTCAATTGGATTACTCACCCGCTTAAAGTTACACATGTGCTGTTTACAGAATCAGGGATCTCAAGGAATGGAAGCTTAAAACATAAGCTTCTTTATAAAAGTGTTTATGACCAGTTTATCTCACACTTTGAAAAATATCCTTTGATCTTGGGAACTGAAATATAATTCGGACAATATGAATAGTGTTTGGCGGTAGTAATATGGAGTATGTTACATGTTTCAGACATTTCTAGTATGTTTACAGAGTGTATACCAGCCATAAAACAGAAGATAACATATAGTTGAGGAAGCTTGCTCATACTTTTATAAAAAGAAAAAAGTGACAGGTGAGCTGTCTTCAGAAGTCCCATTCAATTCAATCTACAGTAACACCAAATGTTAGTCAGAAAACAGAAGTAGTGTAATTAGGATTCAGAACTAAGCCCCATTAGCTAATTTTAAAAAAAAAAAAACCACAAGTGCATTTGGACAAAAGGCTTTTGCATGTCCCATAGTCTCTATAGAAACATCTTGATATATACAATCATTTCTAGTCTCAAAACTGAAAGAAGAGGTGATTAGTTGTGATTCAGGAACGTCTTATAAATGCTCTTTTCAGAAAACTTCACAAGTGAACACTACATTTGTTTACTCTTTGAAACATGTTATTTAAAAGATGAACTGTCAACAAGTTAATCTAAGAAGGTAACCCCAGACTTGTTTATAGCCTCATCTTTCCCCATTCAAGACTACTGTAGATTGGACTCCATTTTCTAAAGTTCTGCATTTAAATTCAGAGTCATCTGGGAACATGGACATCATTAAACACAGAGAAATGTCCAAAAGTGAACAATCCACAGTAAGTTCTCTCTTTACATTTTGTGCAGCATTTTAAAAATTAATTCTGAGTGATTCAACTCTAGACTTCACTGACTTTCTGGACTTACTAGTTTATGAAGAGATTCAATGTTTTGGGAGGAAAGAGACATCTCTTGTTTATAAGGGCATAAATAGTTTTTAATGTACAGCAATAGATAGCCCTGACTAAAATTAGAAAATGATGGCTCTGGAGAAAATTGGTCAGACCTCTTGTATTAAATGACAGTTCTGATCACTACAGATGGCTTGAAAAAGTGGGTGGCCCAATAAAAAAGACCCTGAGGTGATGTTCTGTTAATCTTGGCCACTGCTGCATTTTCTAAACTACCTAGGAAATTGCAACTATTAAACCTCAGTTTGCTAAGTGCTGAGGTGAAGTATCCAAGCAGATAAGAAGCAGCAGTGGCTGTGTCTTATGTCTCTTGTATGCAATTGGGAGTCCCTGTCTGCAATGGTACAAAGGCAGAACTAAAGCAGCATGCACTAAGAAAACAGATGAGCAAATCCCAGACCCTTTTTCATGGCTGTTGGGGGGGGGAGGGGATTTTTTAAATTATTATACTGTTACTTCAAAGTACTGTTTAGAGTACTGCAAAGAGAGAAAACAACTGTCTTCATGCAGGGTTGTAAGAACACAAAGCCAAGCATTTGTTTAGTGCACTGAATGGAGTGAAGATTATAAAATGTAATTGGGAAAGCCCCCTGCAAGTCCTAATGCTGAAATGGGAAAGCAAAGATTGGGAGGGAAAATAAGGACAGTCAAAACAAAAGTGGATCAATGCAAAGTGAGAACTGAGATTTTAAAAACACACCCAGTGGGGGAATGGGGAGATTCTGAGTGAAAGCACCCAATGATTGGAGATGGAATTGTGCCTGATGGACTGACTTCATGCTCAGGGACAGGAACAAACGCTGGCTGCAGTTAAGGCTGGATGTTTCTTCAGGGTTTACTCTCCTTAGATCTGCTCAGAACAGGCTGTTTTCTTAAGTGTTACATTTCACAAGTCAAGCAAGTTTTTCCTTTTCAACTTTAAAATGGGGGGGGGGGGGGGCGGGAGAAAGCTTCTCTCCTTTCCCCCCACCCCCACTCCAACGCTGCCAAAAGTTTGATTCCGCCTGTGATTGACACCCGACACCAGCTCCTCCAAACCCCAGAGAAATCACTGGCTGAGGCCGCAAAGCATTGGGGAAAAGAACAAACTTTTGTCTTGCTACTTAAAATACACATGTTTACTGAAGCCACCTCTTAGTTGATCCTTGGGGAGGGGGAAACAGCTTTTCAGAAGGAGCTACGGCCAGGTTACTCACTAGCCAGCAAGGAAAGGAGACCCCCACAGGGTCCACCTAATACCTATCCCCCCAAAAGGGGACACATAATCCTCGTGCCCCGCTCCAAAGGAAGGATCGCCCTCCACACGCGCCTCGCCTCTCCTCCCCCCTGCGTGTATGGGACCCTCGGATTCCCTCCCCGTCCCTATCTCCTTTTGGGAAGGGAAACAAACTCCTCACAAAACACAGCAACTTGCCACACATCCTCCCCGCTCCCCCCCCCCCCCCCAGCACACACACCCCCCCCCAAGATCCCCGTTCCCACACCCCTTCCTCCCCTTGTCCCAGGCGCCCTGCGCCTCCAGCCTGCTGCAGGCTGCCCCCCTTCCCAGCCCCCTCCGTGCCGGATCCCCAGCCCCGAGCGCCCCGGTCCCAGGCGCTCCGCAGCTCCCACCTCTCCAGCCCCCCGGCCCCGTGCCCCCAGCGGCAGCAGCCCCGGGGAGCTGGGAAGTTTCTCAGTCAACAACAAAAGGCAGCGGCTCCCCGCGGGGCCCGGCGCCGGGAGCGCCCCCCACTCACCCCGCAGCGAGCCCAAGTGGCACTGAAGCACCGCGGCGGCCAGCAGGAGCAGCCGCAGCGGCGGCGGGGCTGCCGCCGCCGCCGTCTCCATGTTGTGCGCCGCAGCAGCAGCTGCCGGAGCCCGCGGAGCGTCTCAGGCAGGCTCCATGCTCCGGGCGCTGCGCTCGGCTGGGAGCGGGAGGGAGGCGCTCGCCAGAGCCAGGATCCTCCTCCTCCTCCTCCTCCTCCGTGCGCTCGCTCGCTGCTCTCTGCCCGGCCGCCGCCGCCGAGGGAGGGGGCTGGGATCCTCCCTCCGTCGAGCCCGAGGAGGAGCCGGGCGCCAGCTCAGGGACCGCCCCGCCCGGTGCGGGGCAGCAGCCCGCGCCCCTTCCAGCCCGCCTGCTGCCGTGTGCTCCCGCCCCCGCAGGGAGGGGGCCCGCACCACTGTATCCGCTAGGCCCCGCTGCTGAGGCGCCCCGCGCGCAACAGCGCACCCCGCGGGGGGGGTCACGGGGCCCCACTGCATGAGCAGCCCATGCACAACGGTGCACCCCACGTGGCCATCAGATGGGCACGGACAGCCATGCACCCCCCCATGGGCCTCCTGTGACCATCGGTGCATGGGTACCCCATGGGCAACAGTGCCCCCCTCACGGATATCCCACAGGCATCCACGCACATCGCACAAGAACCGGTGTCCACGGAGTCAGGGATCACTGTCTCTTACCAGCATCTAGGTAAGTTTGGTTACAGGTGGTTACAGCAATTGGTCCTGACTTTTTGCCTGGAGCCTTCCATGCCTGCATTGATTTTTCTTTCTGACATTTTCTTCTTCCTTTTCCTTGCTCCTTATTTTTCTTTAAAAGCCAACAACTTCTTTAAAAGTGCTGCTCTAGTAAAACTTTTTGCGAATACTAACACAGCTGCTACTCTGAAACCTCTAGTAAAACTGATGTTTCTCCAGTCCTATTGGCTCATTCCTTCCTATCCCTGCAAGGGGTCCTCTGCATGGTTCAGTGCTACACATACAGTGTAATAACAGGTCACTTCCATAACACTGTTAACATTAAACAACTCTAATAAAACTCTTCTGCATCCAAGTTTGTGGTTTATTTAAAAAAAAATCATATACCAGCAGCTGCTCAGTTTTGTCAGCCCATTTACACAGCAGAGTTTCCTCAGGACTGTATAACACAGTAGTTAGCATTACCCTGACACTGTTAGAGCACGGTTTAACTTTACCAGTAGAAGAGGGACTGTTGGGATGGTGCCAAATTGGTGCAGCCATACGGAATGAATGGTGAGAACATGGCTTGACATGACTGAACTGCAAAAGAGGATTCTGGGAGCAAAATCCTTCTCTTAGCATCAG
Source organism: Eretmochelys imbricata (assembly GCF_965152235.1). Lineage (NCBI taxonomy): Eukaryota > Metazoa > Chordata > Testudines > Cheloniidae > Eretmochelys > Eretmochelys imbricata. The sequence continues at coordinate 21,017,047 of NC_135577.1, forward strand.
GGAGATGGCAGAAGTGAAACTGACTGGCTCCATGCTGTGTGTACAATCAATACTGATCTTTGAGTCAGCAAATATGTCCACTTGAAAGCAAACATGTGTAGAACATCCTGAGTGGAGTATGGGCTGATGGGGGCATCTCAACCCTGTTGAAGGACATCACGCAAGGGGCTGAAGTGAATGATTGATAAGGGACTGAATGTGGAGTAATGTTCAGTTGGCACTACTCTGCTGTCTCCTCCTAAAGTATTAATTAGGTAAAAATTAGTAGCCACTCGCCCACTGGGCATGCTTTTAAGACATGTGACTCCTTTGAGGAAAAAAGAGTATACAAATCAAGCAAATTAAATTGCTGTTGGGGGAATTCTTTAATTGATGCTTGAAGATGCTGCTAGACAGAATAGCCAAAACTCTGTTCCGTGGGTTCAAGTAGGATTGTGAGCCAGAGGGGTTTCCAGGCAGCCAAGGCCTTGCCTTGAGGGAATCCGAGAGAGACCAGAGGGCTGAGGAAACCAGACCTGGAGAGAAGAAGTCATCCATAGGATTTGGTAACCACCTTCTCTGTTTGCCAAGCAGAAACCGTGTGAAGCTAGCACAGGGCCTGTTTCTGTATGTTTGTGAAAGAGAGGCTCGCTAAGAGAAATGTATAGCTCTTACTGTATAGTTCTTTAATGTCTAACATAGGAGTTATGTGCTTAATGTAACCCTTTACTGGTCATGTAATTCCTTCTCAAATTAACTGCAGTGTATGCAAGTTAATTAATGTGGACCTTTTTCACTGGTATGACAGTAATCTGCTCCGCTGGAAGCCATTAAAAATCCATTCAGGGGTAGTAGCTCCCTGGTGCCAACAGGGACCAACCTGCATTATAATTAGAGCTGTTTGATACTGGTAGAGGGTTTTTTTTTGCGGGGGGGGGAGGGTGGGGAGCAGAGAAAGCAGAATAAGTTTCATGCTGCAGATTTCAAAAAGGAAAAATTTTTTATTTTACAAGGAAAATGCATTAAAACTTTTCAAAAAAAAATTTTTAAGTTTGCAGATTTCCCCACCCCACACACTTTCCCCCTCCATGGCTTATTTTTTCCATTCTGTGTTGCCACTGTGAAAGGAAGAGGAATGGAAGACAAAGATAAGGGTATTCATTTATTTATTTTTCATTTTGGGGTTTCAAGAACATTTTCTTTAAATGAAACGTTTTTAATAAAAATTCAGATTTTTAACAAAAAATTGTTTAAATCATTTCTACCAACTCTAGTTATAACCTTATTACGGAATGAAGCTTTAAGACTTAAAAATTGTTGTGTAGATGGGCACTGTATAGTGTGCACTCCGCTGAACTGTGGTAGCATAACTTTTTGCAACTTCTGTCCCATTGTAACCCTCAAACACCATGTGCATCTCTTCAGGCTGTCCCCATGAGAAAAACTGTACAGCACTGGTTCTCAATCCTTTCCAAACTGTGACCCTGTGTTAGAATGGAAACAGATTTCTGGACCTTCCTACCGTCTAGATAAAAAGAAAAGGAAGATGACTGCAATCCCTTGAAACCTGTTTGTGACCTCCAGGTTGTGAACCTATGCTATAAATAAGCAAATCAACATGTAACAACTGTTTATTTCAATGGCTGCTTTTCATTTTAGATACAAGCCATTTCATTTTCCTAATCGTTGGAAACATACTAATGAATCTATGTTGCAGTTTTCTACAGGTGGTATAACAGTGGGTATGAAGGCCTCTCTCCTGCAACTTCAGCCGGTCTTGCCACACACCCAGGGATCCAGACATAGAAATCCAGTTGCAGGATCAAGGCTCCAGTAATTCTATTACCTCCTGCCATTGCTCCACATGTGGCACATACACTGACTCCTGGGAGAAATTTTGTCTAAAAAACATGGTATTAAGTTACTCTGAGAAAGACACCCATACGTTTTCAAGGATTTACAAAGAACTTATTGAATCGACTTTAAAGATGAGGTGTTTGTGCCCCATAGTAGTACTTATTTTTTTTAAGTCAATATTTGTTTAATTTGGTTCTTAACCATCAAAAAATCTTGACAACCCTGTTTTTACTAGAGGAGCACTTGGGGGACTGGCAAACACGTGTCTCTATATGTACAGAGCTCAAAGTACCCTGGGCCCCACTCTGAACTAATCTATCTGGGTACTCCTGTCTCATAAATCATTAGCTAATAGGCAAGACTGCCTAAGAGGGCAACTGAGAGGAAGAGTCAGACTATTTAAGGCTGTTTCATATGTAATGAATATATCATTCAAACTCCAGGCAAGCAATTGGGAAAAAAGTTTTTTTTTTCTTTTTGTTAAAGATGATTCATAGCTGTGTTTAAGACCAAAAGGACCATTTTTATCAGCCAATCTGCCCTCCTTCAAAAACACAGGCCATATAGAGTTTTACCCACTAATTCTGGCATTAATCCCAACTATTTGGGGTTGAACTAGAACATCTCTTTTAAAAAGACATCCAGTCTGGATTTAAACTTTTCAAAGGATGGAAAATTCACCACATCCCTTGTTAAGATTAAAACACCCTACCCCTTTAACTAAGACCTTATCCAGATTCAAAGTAGCACCAGCTTACCTAAAGGTGTTATTTTAAACCATTAAACCTGTACAAAACTTTGTGTTGACACTCAAACTGATTTTAAGTTAAAGTGGTGCAACTCTGAAAAGAGACAAGGCCTAAGAAGTCAGAAAATTCCCATTCCAGTTCTCTAGCCCTGCAAGAAGTCCTTCAGCAAAAAACAGACAAGACTTCGACATTCCTAAAATTTTTGAGGTAAAACAATAAGAAAAAAAAACTACTATGAAAAAAGAAGTCACAGGTTTTAGGCACTAGTCCAACTTTTCTTTGGAAGTCATCTTTAATGCAAGAAGGAAGGATTCCCAAGGAGGTGGTGGTCTTGTGGTCATAGCATTGAGTTAGGACTCAGGGACCTGCATTCAATTCCCTTCTCTGCCCTTTCTCGGTGACCTTGGACAAGTCTCTTAATCTCTGTGCCTCAGTTCCCCATATAAAAGAGAGGGATAACAATACTCCTTCCCACCCATTGTATCTCTAGGCAATATGGTGTGGAGGAAGCTGCAGCAAGGTTTGGGCATGATCAGGGGAAAAGGAGAATGAGTCATCAAGAAAGACCCCCAGGCTGGGAACCAGCCAATCTGCCCTTTCTGTCAGTATTGTCATTAGGAATGGGGGAAGCGTAGCTTTAGCCATATTAGGCTTGAGTTCCCAGAGATCCATCCAGGATAACGGGTCCATCCAGCCACAGCCAGAAAGTTAGCACAAGTGAAATATACTAGATGGTTTTTGCATATTAACTCCCCACAGATTTCTCTCTCTCCACCTCACTCATTTTATAGAATCCTTCTGTCCCAACTTCCACAGTTGTCTGAGCACCTGTAGCTCTAACCCTTATTGACAAGTGCAGAAGCCCTTGAAGTGAATTTACTGCCTTATAAATGACACTCTACCTTATTTTATGTTTTATTAAATATCAGCACCAGGAAATTATCTTTTTTTCCTCTGAAGCTCCTCTGCTTAGCGTAGAGGAAAACACTAGATCTGCACATGCTGAAGATGAACTGAAAATTTGCCTTGCTGTTTTGCCAAGAGGATGGTGAACTGAATATAAGGAAATGAAGAGACAACGTGAAGTGTCTTCACGCTGCATTTTTAAGGCACATGATTGCATCATTTTTCTAATATAGTATTTTACACTTGTGCATTTATGGCTGGTCCCCTAGAAACTAGATAGCAATTACAAATCAAGCAAATTTAGAAAGTTATCTATCTGACCCTGTTTCCGAAGAAAACAAGTTTTAAAATAATCTGTAATATGTTTGAGATGACACAAGGAAGTGTTGGTTCCTCTGAACATGGGGCTCCTGCTTCTCTTCCAACACACAGGTAGGCCAGCTGTAATTCACACACAAGCTACATACTGCCAAGACTAGCCAGGCCCTTGAGATGCTCTGAGAGGAACAGCTGGATTTAGAATACATTATAGTCATGATAGGAAGAAAAGGATGGATTTGTGATTAGGGCACCGGCCTAGGGCTCATATGATATTGGTTCAATTCACCGTTCTGCTACAGTCTTAATCTGTGATGACCTTGGGCAAATCACTTAATCTATCACTCCCCAATCTTCTGTTTGCATGTTATATCCTTCTCTCTCTTCCTTTGTCTGATGGGTCTATTTAGAATGTGAACACTGTCTCTAGGTGTCTGTACAGTGTTTAACACAATGGGGTCCTGATGTTTGGTTGGTACTTCTAGCCTCTACAGGAATTTTAAAAATATACTAATACTTCATGCTTAACACTGCAAATTGCAGTACAAACATTAATTAAGCCACAGGACACTTGTGAAATAGGTACCATTATCCTCACTTTAGACATGGGAAAACAGAGAGTGAGCCAAATTCTTCCTTTGTTTACATCCCTACAGGCTTGCAGGGAGTAACAGCAGCATTTGTCCCAGAGGGATTCATTCACTTACCCAAAGCCTCTCAGGAAGTCAAGCTGTGTCTCCATGGGAAAGTTTTTTCGGTACAAGCAAAGGTGTGAATTTAAACAGATATAGTTCTTCTTCATTGCATTCACCCCATCACATGGGGTCTCCTCTGTGAGTCCTCTCCCACCAAAGTGCTCTGTTTAATGCCATATCGCACCACATGCTCACACATCTTTTTTTTAATGACATTCCACCACTTCTTCTTAGCTTAGCACCTCTGTCTTTGTCCTTCAGTTTGGATCTGCTGGATTGTCTTATTCATGTAGTCGACAGGATTGTGCTTTACATGCCCAAGCCATCTGAGCCCCTACTTCCTCTTCTTTTTGTTTATGGGAGTTCCTTTAAGCATGTCTCTAACATTCATATTCCTCAGATCATCTTGCTTGATCACATCACTCACCCAACTCAACATTCGTATTTGTGTGGGACAGACCATTTGCTCATGTTTCTTCTTTGTTGCTCAGCACTCAACACCATATAATAAAATTGGACGGACCACCATTTTAGAGAGCAAGATCATCCTTTTTAAACTTTCTGGTGCCTTCCTCTCACATACTACACCACTTATCTCTCTCCATTGAGCCAGGCATTTATTATCCTCGCTCTAATTTTGTACTCCATTTCCCCAGATTCTAGCACCCAGATATTTGAAATGTTGTATTTTTGGTAGTCTGCGCCCATCTAGCCCAACACTCGGGCAGGGACACTGTGTGTCATTTCTAGAATACTCCCTCATTTGCTTGATTCTGATATAGTTATACTGGTATACTCTGCCACGTGGACGCTCATTCTGGTCTGAACAGCTTTTTTTGGTTTATGTTGCTTGGGAAGAGGTTGAAGGTAAATCAGCCAACCATAAACAACCCCACATTTATACCATAATAAGTGTGTGCAGGTCTGTGTGTTATACCTGTATAACTACATCTGTATGACGGATAAAACATTCCAGTGTAGACCAGGTCTAAGTGTCAAACCAAGGATTAGAACTCGAGAGTTCCTGGAGCCTGCTCCAGTGCTCAGGGTTTCACAAAACAGCACAATCCCTTCTGCAAAGAGCTTCTAGTCTAACACAGACAAACAGGAGCCACAGGAAGGAAGGAGACATTGTGAATGAATGGTTTCAGAGCGATAGCCATGTTAGTCTGTATCAGCAAAAAGAACGAGGAGTACTTGTGGCACCTTAGAGACTAACCAATTTATTTGGGCATAAGCTTTTGTGGGCTAAAACCCACTTCATCAGATGAAGCCCACGAAAGCTTATGTCCAAATAAATTTGTTAGTCTCTAAGGTGCCACAAGTACTCCTCGTTCTTATTGTGAATGAAGAGATTCAAGTACTGTGGGACCTAGACTTCCTGAAAGAAGTTAGTTTAAGGAGAAGAAAGCAGGTAACTGACACAGGGCTGGGAAAGGAAAATTGATATAAAAGAATGATGAAGAATGCCCTGTTAGTCTCCTTATGACATATACTTAAGCGTTTTATGGATTAAGTGAGGTCATGAGAGTAAAGTGCTCTCATCTCTTTCCCAGATGCTCCTGCTGGAATGGAGGAGCCAACACTGACTGAACAAGGGAAATGTGTCACACACAGAAAGTTCTAACAACCCATAATAATAGTTCAATGGGGTTTTTTGGTGGAGATTCTTGGACTCCTCACTCCTTTTGGGTTGCCTCTAAATTGCCAGCTATTGCAAACAAAGCAGCAGTGAGGGCAGCTTTGTGCATAGCACGTTCAGGGAGCTTTACTTTCATACATCGGTCATGGTGGTCTATGCATAGTTGTCTATATAATGAGCATTCTTGGCTCTTGCATAGCACTTTTCCACCATAGTCCTCACAGTGCCATACAAAAGAGGGCCGTATTATTCCCTTTTTACAGATGGGGAAACCAAGCAAGAAAGGTTATGTGATTTGCTGGAGGTTACACAATAAAATCAGTGGCAGAAGTGGGAACAGACCGCTGCTCTCTTGACTCCCAATCCAGGGCTCTACATGTTGGACCATACTGTTTTCTGTTTTGTGGGAAAGTCAGTGTTGCTGGGCATGATAAACAGGCAGATAGCAGGGATTCATTGCACTTCATCACTACAAGCAATATTGACTGCAAAAGAAGTCACTCTTTTGGTATAAGTATGAAAAATATTCAAAAATTCAACTAGAAAAATGTCAAACAGAAAGGCAAAGACAAAATCATAAGCAAGTGGAGTAAAACTCCAGTCCCCACCCCACCCCCCACCCCCACTCACGTACTATCACTTCCTTACATGGATTCGCATAGTTCTAAAGTTTGTTGGCCAGGCCTGAGGGTGTGTGAGAGAAACACACCAGTGCTGCTTGCAGAACTCTAAAGCACTTTGACTCGGATCCTCAAAGGTATTTAGGCTCCTAACTTCCATTGAAATCAACGGGAGTTATGTGCTTAAATACTTTTCAGAATCTGGGCCTTTGTGAAGTATGCATCCATTCCTGAAAAGCAGCCTTCTCAGGGGTGGCTCACAGCTGCTGGTTAACAATGCACTGCCACTATGCACTATAGCCAGCCCTGAATGCTGTCCATCAAAGAGGAATCCCTTGAAGAAGGGCCTAGCCTCAGTGATGAAACCTAGGGGGAAAGGCAGGCTTAGATCCTACTCCTCTAACTCTGAATGAATTATTAAACAGCCAAGAGCTATTGTTGAGATATCAAGTATCTGAGAACTGACAGCAGTGCCATGATTTATGGTACTGGCTTTACCTCTGAGTATAAGAATGGCCACACTGGGTGAGACCAATGAAGCCCATCTAGCCCAGTATCCTGTCTCTGACACTGGCCAGTACCAGATGCTTCAGAGGGAATAAACAGAACGGGGCAACTTCTAGTAAGCCATCCTCAGTCATGCAGTCCCAGCTTTTGCCATTGGAGGTTTAGGGACACCTGGAGTATTGGGTTGTGTCCCTTACTATGTTGTTTACTAGCCATTGATGGACCTATCTCCCATGAACTTATCTAGTTCTTATTTGAACCTAGTTATACTTTGGTCTTCACAAAATACCCTGGCAATGAGTTCCACAGATTGACTGTGCATTGTGTGAAAAAGTAGCTCCTTTAGTTTTATTTTAAACCTGTTGCCTGTGAATTTCATCAGGTGACTGCTAGTTCTTGTATTACATGAAGGATACATAACATTTTCCTGTTCACTGTCTCTGCACCATTCATGATTTTTCTAGACGTCTCTCATATCCCCTCCTCGGTTGTCTCTTTTCAAACCTGAATAGTCCCAATCTTTTTAATCTCTTCTCATGTGAAAGCTGTTCCTTACCCCCTATCATTTGTGTTGCCCTTCTCTACATCTTTTCCACTTCTAATGAACCTGTTTTGAGATGTGGCAAACAGAACTGCATGCAGTATCCAAGGTATGGGTATACAATGGATTTATATAGTGGCACTATTATATTGTCTAATTATCTTTCCCTTTCCTAATGGTTCCTAACATGCTGTTAGCTCTGTTGACTGCCTCTGCACATTGAGCAGATGTTTTCAGAGAACTAACCACTGATGTCTCCCAAATCTCTTTCTTGAATAGTAACAGCTATTTTAGATCTTTTCATTTTCTATGGCTATTTTTTCCAATGTGTATTACTTTGCATTAATCAACATCGAATTGCATCTGCCATTTTCTCACCCTTTGCAACTCTTCACAGTCAGCTTTGGCCTTAATTATCTTGAATAATTTTGTGTTGTCAAACTTTTGCCACCTCCCTGTTCACCCCTTTTTCTAAATAATTTATGGAGATGTTGAACAGCACGGGTCCCAGTACTGATCCTTGGAGGAGCCCCTTATTTACCTCTCTCCACTGTGGAAACTGACCATTTATTCCTACCCTTTGTTTCCTATTTTGTAACCAGTTGCTGTTTCATGAGAGGACCTTTCCTCTTATCCCCTGACTGCTTAATTTGCTTAAGAGCCTTTGGTGAGGGACCTCTGAGTAGATATCAAAAACTGTAATGCTACAGATCCAGTTTCATTCCACACCATTAGTTGGTTGACACCATGTATGATAGGAGGAAGAGAAGGATTCTTTTGAGAAGTCAACAACACAGGTAACCCTGTCTCCTCCTTTAGAGTAGTTTGATGCTTGTGAAAAGCACTATATAAATCACTACATAATAATAATAATAATTAATAATAATTTAGCACTTACCCTTCCCCCTCAGACCATTGTTGGAAATGGATTTTGCACCAGGACATTCAGCTCACCACATGAAAGAATTAAGAAACCGTATGTCTCTTTCCACTGTTCCCTGTAAGTTTCCTATGGGTGGTGGATTCATTTATCTTTTGTGCAGTTGCGGCAGACATGCTAGACACAGAGACAAACTCCAGGCAGCCGTTTCTCAGTAACAAAACAACCCACGCTCATTGCTAGAGTATGAGGTGAACCTGATTCACACTGACCGAGAGGGAAGCAGTGTGGTGGTACAAGTGGGCAAGTTCAACCTAGGTAAGCCAGGGACCACAAAGCCTTCCTAGCACCAGAATTCACTTTTAGTGATTGTTCAGCTTTATGAAGCAAACATTTCAAAAAGCAATTGCCTCTTAGTGGTGCTGTGGTGGCCACACACATTGAAATATGCCACATTAAGACTCCAGCCTCATTACAACCATCACTGGGTCAGGGGACCCACTTACCCCAGGAGTAAGAAGTTGTAGTACAAAGTGGCAGGGACAACTGAGCTGTAACCTGTTCCTGTGATTGGATTACAGACAAGGCCTCTGACTGAAGACATTTCTTTGACATTTCCAGCAGTTGGAAAGTACCTCTCGCTTCCAAGTGCGAGTCAAGATAAAAAATGTTGTAATTTGAGGTAGTGTCATGTAGAGCCAATTATTAATATGGCTCTTGTGGGCATTAAGATGCCTGGCAAATCTTGCTCTGTTCTGGAAAAATGGAACTCAGTGAGAAATTCACTGTTCTGTTCCTCTGAATGCCATGCTGTTTGAATATCAGAATGATGCTTGCCCAAACTGATCCTTTTAATATAAAAACTATCCCTGCTATCTGCCTGTTTAGTGTTTTGAGGGTTCTTACAGAGTTTACACTATGTGTTCATGGTGGATGCAGCTAGGGTTGCCAGTTTTGGTTGTATATATTCCTGGAGGTTTTATCACATGACATAATCTTTGATTAAAAGATTAATTTTTAATTCCTGGAGACTCCAGGACAATTCTTGAGGGTTGGCAACCTTAGATGCAGAAGGGAGTGTGTGGGTGAAGAGGAAGTATGTAGAGTGGCAGAGATGAAAATTTAAAAATTGAAGACTATATATAAAAGTTGAACACACAGTATTTTATCTATAATTACACACAGAATTCATGGTCTCAGGGCATGTCCTGTGTTTATAGTGCTGTCTTGTATAACCACAAGCACAGGGCCAGCACGTTAGATATTTATAATATGCCCTTCACTGTGTTATCTATGCTATATATCAGATGGAAAACTGAATTTTTGTTAATTTCTATAGGAAATGAAGTTAATTTTATGATGATGCAACAGCATGAAACATCTAGTCTTACGCAGTAGAAAGTAATGTCCTGTAGATGGCAGCATTGGTGAACGTCACTTGTTACTTGTTTAACTTGAATTAATGGTATAATAGTCAACATATAGCTCCTATAAATTAAGTTCTTAGTGGGCACTTTTAGTTATAGAAACCAATTTTTAAAAGTAATTTACTTTTCACCATGTATACTTTTTTTTCCGGAAAAAACATCTTTTGCACTTCACTCAACTTTGACAATGGACACAGACAAGTTAGTTTCACTTTTGTTCATATTATTCCTATAGCAGTAGCACCTAAGAGCCCACTCAAAGATCAGGGCCCCATTGCACTGGACATTGTACAGATATGATAATAAAAAAAAGACAGCTCTTTCCAACACAGCTTCATGATTCACCAAGAGTTAAATTTCTAGTGAAGGCAAAGCCTAGGACCCAGTCTACGTTAGAGACTTTGGCCAGTATAGTAATGTCAGCTAGGGGGGTGCAGATTTCTCCCCCATATTTCTCTCTCAGCAGAAGCTCTAGTGTAGACACAGCTATATTAGAAAAAAGCAGCTCTTTTGCTGGTACGATTTATTTCACTCGTATAAACGACAACAGCAAAAGCATGTTTTAACTGTGTAAGTTACGTCTACGTTAGGCAGGTTTGCTGGTAGAGCTAGACTGGCAAAACTTTTCTAGTGTAGACCTGGCTGAGGTGTCAGACAGGATACAACAAGTGGATGAAACAGACAAGTCAGGGGGTGGGTGGATGTGTGTGGGGGGGTGTGTGTGTGTGGAGGGGAGATGAGGAGGATGAAGTAATAATAAACCAGTTTAGCAGGAAAAGGGAAGTCTCAGCTCACTACTTGCTTTATACTTAGTTTCTGTTCAATTTCATTTTTAGGTTGCCATGCACTAGAACAATTCTGTTGTATTTAGATTGCTAACAAAGTAGGGAAATGTTCAGTTGTGGGGTTTGTTTTGTTTCTTTTAAAAAAAGACCGTTTCCTCTGAACTCTAAAAAATATATTAATAAAGAACCACAGCATCATTTCTATTGGGCTTGAGTTCCATAACCCACTTTCTTTTTATAAAATTAAAGTTTGGACCAGATTTGTCCTGATCGTGCACCTTTAACTATGTATATCTTAGAGCATACTGCACCACATCCATCACAGAGACTTCTACATCGGGATGCTAGCATGTCTCGTCTTTACTGGTCTCTATTGTCACCTATCTGTATCTAAAAATAAAGAATATACACTATGTTCCCATACGTGTTTACTGACTGTGTGAAGTTATAACGTACAAACAGATTTGGGGATGTGATGTTAAGAACGTGTTGTAAGTTCCACTCTGATTTTCAGGACTTGACAGCTTATTTTTAAGAATTTACTTCAGTCTAACATTTGGTAGATATAATCTCAGCCTGGGGACAATCTGACTTTATCAAAACTGGTCAGAAATGTAAGCTTTTAAGTTCAGGAGAGAAGAGACAAGGTAGGCTTTCAGATTTTAAATGCTTTTCAGAGCTGCTCTAGAGATCACAAGGATTGTTATAAGCCATTATTCTAGAATGTTCAAGTGAGTGAAGGAAAGGAATATAGGTATTAACTGAAATGCTCTTCCTCTGACTGCATCACTACAGAAGCAATACAATGGAATCTAGAATGGATTGCGGTCAGCAACAGTATATTGGCATTGTATGCAAAGCGATGGTATGACCCCCTAATAGAGTAAAGGGAGATGTGTTTGGGGCACTTTGAATGAGAGTCCTGCACAGTTAAGTTATATAGAGGACAGAGAAGGCAACCACTGTAAACAAAACAAACACTATTCAGAAAATACTTCAAAAGTTTATAACTACAAACTTGATCAGCAATGATAAATCCCTTGGGATAGCTCAGTGGTTTGAGCATTGGCCTGCTAAACCCAGGGTTGTGAGTTCAATCCCTGAGGGGGCCATTTAGGGATCTGGGGCAAACACTGGGGACTGGTCCTGCTTTACGCAGGGGTTGGACTAGATGACCTCCTGAGGTCCCTTCCAACTCTGATATTCTATGATTCTATGATGAAATACAAGAGTTCAGTGGCAGATACTATAGTACTTTGGCTCCACCCACTCTTTTCAACTCAGCCAATGGATGACATTTATCACTCTAGTAGCCACATGATTAAATCATCACCTTCTCCACCATCTTGCATTTTGTAAGAGAATTTATCCCTGTGCATGCTGAGTGTAAAACACTGTTAACCTCAGAATTCTCCACTTACACTAGTAGTCTCCTTTTATCTTACTTTTCACAGGCCTAAAATATTGCACAAGGTACAAGGTTTTAGAGAATCCTGTTCCTTATTCCACTGGCTAGCAAGATAGGGTGACTCTTTGTAACTGATCCCATTCTCTGCTTCATACAAATCTGAAGGGAAGAAAAATGTAGAGCTACTTAAGAGATAAAGGACCTGTAGCAAAAGATTTCCATTTAAATCAACAGGAACCAATAGCGGCAGTCACAATATGGAGCTGCGAACCTGGGCAGCTTGAAAAACTTGCCCTTGGCTTGTAAACTGATGATCAGATCTGACATGAAGAGCAATTATGGCTGTTCTAAAACAAAAATAAATTTAGGTTTTGTAAAAACAACAAAGCATTTACAACACTTTGACCACCTGAAGTATCCAGGATTATTTTTAAATACCAGTGGAAAGAATTTTGTTGTTAACACAAATTAACATTCCCCTGCAGCATTTGCAACCCAAATGTTGCATCATTGCACTAGTCAGTAGTTGGCAAGAAATTAAACCAGCTTTAATAAACAGAAGTGAAACAGATTATCTCTATTGCCCAAGATGAAGAAAGAGCAAACAATAACCAAGCAGCGTAAACAGAGAATGAATCATTAATAGAATGTTAAACTTCTTCACTTTAGTAATTTAAGGAATTATAATATATTTTTAAAAGGGGACATTATCAACTTTAAATGTAATCCATTAAAATGTAGGTTTACAGTCATGTTCTCTTATTTCTTTCAATAGTTTTCCCCTGTTGCAATGTGAAAGGCCCACATAATCAACAGAATTTCATCAAAATTCAAAACAATTGCTGGGGTGTCAGTTCCAGTAGAGGCTATAGCATAGACATGTTTCTACATTTTCAGCATTTTTACCACATCAGTCCTGATCTCCACGTGGGGCTGGGAAGCCAGTGGGTCAAGAAAGGTTCTCCCTCGTTCTCTTCTTCTGTCCACTGGGATGGGGTGGGTCCTTGTACCTGCAATACAAAAAGGAGTCCAATTAGCTATGACATTCTAATGTCCCAGTGATCTGAAGCTCCAATGGGGTCTCCAGAGCCTATCCTTTACCTAAACCCATAATTTAAATAGCCCTCCCCCAACCTTAAAAAACAACACAGAGAATCCAGAACTACTGGCCTCATCAGGGTTGTAAAGGCATCATCCCTTCGTGCCGCTGGATCTTCTCAGAAGAGAGCTGCTGGGAAAGTTGTGGCTCAGCAGGGGACTCAACTAGCCCCCTCTCACCTGTTGCTGTTGGCCCCCATCACTTCTACTCAATCTCTTCTTCATAGGGGACACTGAGACGTTCTTAAAGGGCCACTCCTAAGAAATTCCAAGGAAGGTTCTAACCCACAGGATGTTCTTGCAGAGGGAAGTCATTGCGACTACACATGCCTAGAATCCTGATACCATTGTGGGATAAGGAGAGAGGTGGGGCAAAGCTAGTTCTTCCATCAACCGTTTGGTGCTGCAGGCAGTGTCAGCCTCAAATTTAGATTGGATACAGTGTTTTTCCTCACTCTCTCTCCTGAATGATAAGGGACTTTTTCCATGAGCTGTCCAATAGCTGCCAGCTCACCCCAGCAATGACTGCATTTCAATGCTAGGCAATATTATTTTGTTGTCCATCGTTTATAAAGCACTTTAGGATGCAAGTGGCTCTATAAAATGTAAACTTGTATTATGAGAAGGTCCCCTGAACCCAAGAATTAAAAAGGAAAAACGTAAGGGGAGTTAAAAATTCTTAGCAGCTGGGAGAGAAGGAGATACAGCAGGCAGTAGCTAGATTCAAAAGAGTTACTGGAAGCCTACAGCTGTGCACCTTAGCCAAAATAAAGGGTCAACTCCAGAAAGGCATGCTAGAGAAAAAGTTCTTTTCAGAGGGTGGCTGTTCAGTAGGGAGGGTTATTAAGGACTAGGAAATTACAGATTATTAAATACACTGCCTTTAGAAAGGCCAAAACTTTGTGGCTTACCATCCTAAACCTACAGAGACACAGACACGTGTTCGTTTAGTCTGCAGCACTGGAGCTCATTCTTCCTGAACTAAACTATGGGGTCAGTAGTCTTTGTTTAATGTGCCATTGGTAGAAGGTGAGTAATACCTAAATCCCAGAGCTCTGACCTTTAACTCTGGCAAAGAGCTGTGGCGTCTAGTCTACCAAGTACTTCTGCTTGGTCAAAGGCATCTGTGTCACTTAAAACTAAGAGGAGAGAACCAGAGGGCTGCAGTCCTGATTTTTCAAGTGCAGGTACTCCGCCCCTACTGGTGTGAGCCACGGACACGTTTCTGTATAAAATGGTGTCCTCCATGCCGTGTGACCTCACACGTACATTGTGTGTGTAAGCAGTGTCAGGATGAGCTCCACCCTGACATCTGGTGGTGAGGTGTGGCAAGTTGTGGAAAAGAACTTCAGGGGCCGATCTCATTTGCATAGGCACACCCACCCCGCCTAGAATGAGACCATAGCTGCCCAAATGGTCACTTTGGCTGCTGTGGGATCCCCAGTGTCTCTGTTATTGGGGCAAGAAGAATAAATTGTTATTACCCTGATTATGGGAACTGTGCTTGGAACTGTACGTGGCCTTTTGTTATGATGGAGGGATTCACCATCAAGTAAGTAGCACTCGCTAGGCAAGGGTCATGGGTTCCAAAACTGTGTGAGGGGAGAGAGGCTGGGGCCAAGTATTAATACTTGGTGGCATGGGCCCCTTGGTGAGGGCCTTACATGCTAATTGCACTTCCTCCTCTCTCCACTGTGGAATATCAGAGCTAATTTTGATTTCATTAGAAGTCTAGTTATAGGCTGCTGAGCTCACTTTGGGCTGACAGTGCACCAGCACTGGGGCTCCCCTACTACAAGCTGAATTTACCTAAGAGCTGAAATCACTGAGTGTTGTGTTAAGTAGTGGGGGAGCCTGAAGATATATTGTGGAGCAGTTTGCAGGACGGCTGGAGTGCCTTGTGGACCGGCTGGTGAAACAGTTCGACGCGGAGCAGTTTGTGGATGGCAGGAGCTGCTTGTGGGCCGTGGAGCTGAGCGAAGGAGTTCGTGGGGCGGCTGGCGGAGCGGAGCGCAGCTGAGCGAAGGAGTTCGTGGGGCGGCTGGCGGAGCGGAGCGCAGCTGAGCGAAGGAGTTCGTGGGGCGGCTGGCGGAGCGGAGCGCAGCTGAGCGAAGGAGTTCGTGGGGCGGCTGGCGGAGCGGAGTGCCGCTATGGAGCGGTCAGCTTCAGATCATGTAAAGTGCCTCTTACCCCCGTCCCATTTCCACCCAGGTTGGGAGGTAAAGCTCCGCAGATAAACTTTCGAACTCTGGGGCTGCCCTGACCAGGGACAGAGACTTTTTGGGGCATTGGACTTTTGGGACTTTGGGTGATTTGGGGTTGCTGGACTCAAGAACCAAAGGGAAAAGGGCATGCCCCAATTTGCTTGGGGTGGGTTTTTTTTGCTCATGGGTTGTGTTACGAATCCTGTTGGTGGTGTTTCCCCAACATAATGCCACATTGTTTCTCTCTGTTATTAAAAGGCTTTTGCTACACTCAGACTCTGTGCTTGCAAGAGGGGAAGTATTGCCTCTTGGAGGCGCCCAGCGGGGGTGGTATATATTTGTCCCAGGTCACTGGGTGGGGGCTCGAGCCGGTTTGCATTGTGTTATTGGAATGGATCCCCTAGATATTGAACCCAGCCCTTGTTGCTGCCAACTCTGATGGGCAGAAGGGTTACATGTGTATATGAGGTCAAAACAGCAGGAACACTGTTCCCATACATTCCCCACCCCACTACAGTCCTCTGGCTCTCCTTCCATCTTTCTCTTGGCTGTGAAGTGGGTGTTGTCATTGGAATATGGAATTCTCCCCCCCCCCCCCGGGGGAGCTATAGAAAGAAAGCAGCGTAGCCACATTGCATGAAATTCAAGCCCACTGGCGAGCCGGAGGCCAGACCTACTACAGTTCTTAAACATTAAAAGATGCTACTGTGGGCAACAAGGGGTGGTGGGAAAGAGAGGCGCTATGGCCAGGAAGGCCAACAGAGAAGCACTCAGAACAGCACCGGTGATGCTTGCAAGCCACCTTCTTGGAGTCCAGAAACGTCCCCAGCACCACCCTTCCCTTCACAATGCACAGGCGCCAATTCCGTGGGTGCTCCAGGTCTGGAGCACCCATGGGGAAAAAACAGTGGGTGCTGAGCACCCACCGGCAGCCCCCCTACCAGAACTTTCCCCTTCCCCCAGTACCTCCTGCCTGCTGGCGGGCCGCACTAATCAGCGCCTCCCCCTCCCTCCCAGCACCTACCGCCTGCCGTGGATCAGCTGTTTCGCGGCATCTGGAGGTGCTAGGGGGAGGGGTAGAGCGAGGGCTCAGTGTGTTATGGGGACGGGGGTGGAACTGGGCGGGGAAGAGGTGAAGCAGGGGTAGGACGAGGCAGGGAATGGGGGGGCAGGGGAGGAAAGAAGCAGGGTGGGGGTGGGGCCTTGGAGGAAGGGGTGGAGTGGGGGTGGAGCTGGGGAGGAGCACCCCCAGGCAGATTAGAAACTCAGCGCCTATGTCACCATGCACACGGTAAGGAAGCCATCCTTCTGTCTCTACTCCTGATCCGCATAAGGTACACTGAATGATACAGAATCTAACCTGCACTGTAGCCATCTGGATACAGGCTCCACATCTGAAATCCTCATTTCTAAGGAAGCCATCTCTTTCGGTTTACTCTTAGATCTTATCTATAGGATTGATACTAGTGCTCCGAGACCCCAGAAAAAGAGTGGTGGTGGTGAGGCCAGGGGGAAATCCTGAATAGCTGACTTGGTTGTTATTACACAAATAAAAAAAGCCAAAGTTCCTAATACTTAACTTTCCCAGAAACTCATGAAGCTACAGCAGCAGTTGTGCCATTAACCATTGGTTAAATGTTTACCTTGGCTCCACAACAGCCCTGGCTGGCAGAGTCTATTGGCATCAAAATGTCACCTTAGGACCCCAGTGCCAGACCCATTGCAAGAGTGGTTGCTGCTTGGCTGGCTTTCTTTGGAGCCCTGGCACCACACTCAATTAGTCATCCCTTTGCTTGCTCCCCATTACCACACCGTAGTCCTCGTATGGAAACGTTCTAGTCCTGGCTCTAATGCCATCTGCACTGAGATTTCTTATTCATTCATTACACAATCATCATAATGCATGCAGTCTTTCATCCTGTGGCATCCCAATGCACCTTACAGACTGTGGGACAAATTCAGTCCTGGCATAAGTGAATAGCATAACAGCCTTGACTTCAGTGAGAGTTGCCCCACCACTTACTTGGTTACCTCTGGGGTCGGGCATGGCAGCCAAAAAGCTTCTCCTCTAAGCAAGATTTCTGGTTTAGCTAACTGATTGTGTGCCTGCTTGTCTCTTTAGATCCAGACTAGACCCTAAATTCTTTTAGTTCTAGCTCCCCCTAATGGTAGTACATTCCACTGCAATGGAGGGGTAGTTGAGGTGGTTTTCACCAGTCTCCTGGTGGAAAGAGGAACCAGGTGCATTATCTGATGCACTGCTGACCATAATTATCTGCTAAATGTGGATGAATCCCCCCCCCGGAACTCAGTATAAGAGCATGGGTCTCTGAGGTTGCTCTCCCATGGTAAAAGTCTGGAGCAGTCTGGAGCAGAGACTAATATTTTTTAAATGAGCAACATATTCTTAAACATCACAAAACCACCAGACAGTGAAGAAAAAGGAGCCCAGCATCTGGCACAGCTGGAAAGTGCATTAGAGTCATTACATGAAGAAGTCAGCCGTTCGTTGTTTCACTGGGAAAGAGCAGGGATAATAGGACCCTGCCTGCATCAAACTCATTTACCCATCACCTGTACCATTTAAATGCTTGTTGATGTTCTCCAGCCCATTCCCCCACCCCCACCCCGACTGCCTTCCTGTGGGCTCTGGCCTCTTTTACATTGGCTCTACTGTACTACATAAAGATTCCTTGTCACCAAGTCTCTCTCTCTCGCTCTTTTATAATGGAAAACAGCTGTGGCAGGCATGCCCCAAACAAAGTCTTGTACATTCCTGGCGGAATGGCCACCTCACCGCCAAAACCCCTGGACTTTATATTTACTACAGCAAATTCAAAACACATCCACTTTTCCTCCCTCAAGCTGTAATTTCCACCCTGACAGGCCTGTCAAATTTAAGATTTCACGAACTATTCTTATATAAAGTCCCAGCTTCCCCCTTGCCCCATGGTGCTGGAGGCTGACAGGCCCCTCCAGCACTATGAATGCTGCTATCAGTAGCTTCTGGGGAGCAGAGGCAGCCCATTTTCCCCAAAGCAGAACACCACATATGACCGATTGACGTATGGATGCGAGAATCAGACTGGTGAAATGAGAACCACAACTTCTGGCCAGGTAGAACCCGTTTTGAAAGCTCACAGATGTGCTGACAACTAACTTAGTTGCATTTTCATTTAAGTGCCACATTCCCTGGTGGTTCTGTGCAGAAGCCAATGTGCCAAAAGACTGCGTGAAAAGCTTGTTCTCTTGGTATTTCAGGCCCTGTTCTTCAGGCTCATGCGGTTTGGACAGTACAGATAAAGTTTCAGTAATAAGCACATGCATTTTGGGTGCATGTCTGAACCAAAACCCTGTGAACCTTTTGCTCCTCCATTCCTCTTCTGTGGTCAAACCTTGAGCTGTCCTACAGAGTCACCAAAGCAATATAACAACTTCTTGTCGGCTGTACAGAGGCAAAACCAGAAGAGAACTTATGCAGGTCTACACCTGCTGTGAGCCACAGAGGAGCTCTTAAGTGGGTCTCTCAAGCTTATTGTAAGGGAGAAATGAATGTAGACTAAAGACATAGGAAGGATATGTAGTTACTGTGTCCACACCAACACAATGAGGATTCTAGAGAGGATTGAAAAAGCGGGTTTTTCTCTTCCTCGAAAAAAGTTTTCTTCTATACTTTCCACAGAAAATTTTGATTTTTTTCAGTGAAAATTCAAATAGAAAAATATTTCTGCCAAAAAGACTCAGATGTTTCTGTTTGGTTATGCTGCTACATTGCTTCATGGGAGCTGCAGTTCAGTTGCTTCATGATCTCATTCTCCCTCTGTAGATCGGGCCCTCAGGTTGGCGTACCTATCCCATGATGCATCCCAGTCTCTCTTGGCTGGTTCTCATGGGACATGTAATCTGGCCGGGGAGCTTGGCAGCGAGAGAGGAGAATGGAGACCGGGAGTAACCAAACTACAGCTCCCATGAGGCACCACAGCAGCATTTCCCAATCAAAATATTTTGGTTTTCAGGCATTCTGGTTTTTTATGACAAAAATTGCAGTTTTTCTTGGAAAGCAGAGACTTTTTGTAAAATAAATTCATTTGTTTGAAAACCAATTTTGTGTCAAAAACAGTTTCAATGGAAAATTTTCCACCAACCTCAGTCAGGAGACTAGTACTCTATCCCTAGATCCGCCACTGCCTTGCTGTGTGGCTTCGGTGAGTCATTTCAGCTCTCTGGACATCAGTTTCCCCAGCAGTGAAGTGGAGCTAACATTACTTACCCTCCTTTCTGAAGTACTCTTGAGATTTAACAAGGAAAAGAGCACTCTATGAATGCCAAGCATTATTCTTACAAGGCGTGAAGGTAGAGGGAAAAAGTAGTCCATAGTCTAGGAGTACTCTTGGATTCCTCGCTGATGTCGAGCTCTCACTTCACAGCCTCAGCCAATAACTTTCTACCACCTACCACTTGGCTCGGAAACTTCATCCCACCCAGATGGACAAAGATTTGGCCTCAATTATTCACATCTTCATCACCTCTTGGGTGAATTACAGCAAAGCAACATACCTGGGCACGAAGGCTTCAGCACTTAGGAAACTCCAACTAATACAGGACGCCACAGTGTGTCTCCTCAGCAACACAGGCTGTTGGGAATATATCTCACTTGTCTTCTGCTCTCTACGCTGGCTTCCCATATAATATCAAATCAAGTTCAAGGTCTCAGTCCTTATCTCCAAAGTGCTCCATGGCCTGGGCCCAGGATATCTGAAAGATTGTCTAAAGCTCTGGGACAAAGACTGTGTTAGACAACTACGCTACTCTGGCGCAATGGAAGTCTGCACAATGAGCATAAAACTCATCTATGCGGGAGACAGAATTTTCACTGGGGGCAGTCAGAGATTGTGGAATGAACTCACTAAGAACGAAGGACCATCACAAACCTCCCCACCTTCAGCTCCAATGCAAGGCATCTTTTGTTAATCTTGCCTTCTCAAATATAAACACACAGCAATTGGTATACATATTTTTAAAAAGGCACACTCTACCAAAACAAGACACCAGGCACACGCTTCTCCCTCTGGAGAGATGATGAGAGAACAAAATAAAACACATGACAGGTCACACAGCTTAATGCACTACTAGAAGGCACTCAGATCATATGGTGGTGAGCATGGCATAAAAACCTAGATAGAAAAGAATAGACAGGAGGCTGCCTCTGTTACTCCCTACCCTGTATCTGGCCTGACTACCAGGCTGGCTGGGCTTAAAGATTCTGCCTTTCAGCTCTCCTTGAGGTTTTCCCTAAGAGCAAAGCCTTTTTTACTCAGGGCTCCATTTCCCAGAATCAGGGCTTTTGTGTTTTCTCACTGTCAAATTATTAATTGGTTACTTAGATTTTGTTCAAGGCCAAAGAGTCTCCCAGAGCCTTTTGCCTCTCCTGCTCCCCAATGCTTTCTATTTTTCTAACTGTGGTGTGTGTGGGAGGATGGGGGCGGGGGAGTGGTATTTCTTTCATCTGGTTGTTTTGTCAGATTTGCTTGGGTCTTTAACTGCTCATGAACTATCAGCCTTTGTGGGCCCTCGCACCCAGGAGGTCACCACTAGGCTGGAGGTTTCAGAATGTAGCAAATTAATTATAGAAGCAAAAACACATTGTTTAGATCCAGGATCTAAAAATGATAGCCCCCCCCCCGCCCCTCTTCCCCCATGGTGAGGTGCAGGGTACAGCGTGTAACTAGGGAAATGTACATAGTAATGCTAGTGAATAAGATAGTGTTTGGTGGCCGCAGCATACCCAGTGGCATAAGCTCACACATCCACGTCACCCGATAGGGAGTGAGTTCTAGAAGACATAGGATTAGTACCACTGATTGTCTTCTGGACAGATGATTTTATTAGAGGGTCCCTGTGGCTTGAAGGGAAGCAGGATTAATTGCAGCTGTTCCTCCTCTAGGGGGAATTGTCTGTAACCTCACTCTGCATAGCACCCAGCTGCGGAGACCCTTGGAGAGTGCCGCGTGTGTCCAATAAGGAGCTCCCAGGTACCTCCCCTTCTCTAACCCTGACTCCTTTGCAATTCTTGAACCTTGGCTGAGATGAAGTTTTTGCTCTATCATAATTCCCACCCCCTCTCTCTAGAGTCTGCCTGTCCTGCTCTCTCAGGCCCAAGCTTGTTCCCACTGAAGTCAATGGGAAGTTTGCCAACAGATTTCTGTGTAAGCAGGATGAAGCTACATTCGCTGCTGCACCTTCTGAGCCACACAGGAGGATAGGAAGGGGGCAAAGATGGCTTTGGGCTTCTAATTTCCAGCAGCCTCTCTGCAGGCTGTGCCACAGCCTAGAATCTCCACTGTGCTCAGTGCGACCAACACACCAACCCCAAACCCTTTCTGACCCAGCATGCTCCCTACACCACGGGCTGCAAGTGGGGTGGGGGTGGAGCATAGAGCTATGTACATCAGCCCTGCATAGAATCTGTAGGAGGGGAATCCTCCTGCACGTTATAGTGGTCCCTATACAACCTCTATACCCTGCCAAAGCCGTGTATAGGGGCAGAGTCCAGAATCTGACCCTTAGTCTCTACTCCTACAAAGCAGAAGTCATTTTACAGCAGGTCGTCGTCTTTTCTTCCTATCCGGGGACGCCTAGGTATAAAAATGTCAGCAGCCCTGCTTAGTTGCCAGAAACCTGGAAGTTGGAAGCAGCAGAAACCTGCATCCATGAGGCTGACTAAGCTTTGCATCAGTATCCATATTTTGGGTGCTTAATAACCTGACTTGAACCCACACTCCAAACATCTTGAAAGTCACCTTTTGCCTGGTTGTCTGCCAGTTTCTTGCAGAGTTCAATGGTTCTGTGACCAGAAGCTCCTGGTTTGGATTCTCAAACATGCTCAGGATTGGGCTAGCCCTGATCCCACGAGAGTCAATAGCTTTTGAAAATCCCTGCCACCTTTGGAGGTTTTTTTTGGCAAGCTAATCCCATGCGGGTGTTGCCACCTTCACCCCACCAATAAATGGAAGATTATTGTTATTTTTGTTACCATAGTGCCAGTTTATTCTTTAGGCCATAACACCTCCAGACGGCGAGCCAACAGGCCAGGTAGGCTCAGCAGAGCTCCGTCTATCTCACAGGAAGAGCTGTTGCCCACAGCTCACAAGAGACCTGGCTAGAAGATTTGCTGTTACTTGCAGGCTTCATACTCAGTGAATCTAACCACCAGGTGGGTGGGCCCACTAAATGGTTGAGTCAGATACAGGATCTGGCCACCGGTCAGCAATTACAACAGAAAGCCCAGTAAAAGCCACAAAGGAGCCAGTGGTAATTCTTGACCTATTTCCTGTATTCTGCCCTCCGATGTCTTTTCCATTACCCTTTAATATGTGGGCAGGGCCACCATGTGTGTTCCAAGCCTCCCATTACCCACATCCCCTTCAGTACTCCGCTGTGCCTCTCTGGCAGATTCTTGTTAGCCTTTGCAGAGTCAGACATCCAGAACGAGGAGGAGGAACAAAACCTGTCTGCCCCATTACCCCATGCACAGGTACTTCACTTTGGCAACACTTTAGCTGTGCCTATAAAGTTACCAAAATTGAATGACTGAGGCTTAGAAACAGTTTGGAATGAAGGACCTGTATGGCAGCGGCCTCAAGTAACATGATCGGAGGTGAAAGAAATGAACAGTGAGTCATCCTGGGAAGGGACAATACGAACACTCGGCTAAGGAGTCCAGGTGCAGCTGCTTTCTCCCAGCCCCTTTGTCAAGTAGACAATAGTATTGCCCTGTGCTGCTGGGGTCAAGGTGCCCAGGCCAAAAAGGTTTCCACTACACATGCCAGAGAGGGCTAAGTCCTCTCTCAAATTATCTGCTGTCCCTTACCAGGGGCAATCACCTCAGCAGCTGAAATGTCTGTGGTAGGCTTTGCAGGAAGCTGCTGCATCTCACTTCTTATTTCAAAAGATTTATGGAGCTGCAGCGCACAGGGGCAGCTGGTGCCGTATTTTGGGGAAAAGGAGTGCAGGACAGCTCTCGGCAAGAAAAGTTTTTAGAAAGGAGATGAGAGCAGCCACAATCTCCATAAAGGGCAAGGATTCCAGGGCTCCAAGACACAATCACAGCGGATTTCTTGATCTTTGACTGCCCTCATAAATTACATATTGGGTGTCCTCTTTCCTAAATCCCTGCAGGATCCCATGGAACGTATTGATTGTGTCCTCCCAGTACAAACAAGACCTTACGCTGCCATGTTGTTCATGCTCTGCTGCACTGGAACAGCTCTCAACTGGTTAATGATTTCAGGCCCCATTCAGTCCTGCTGTGAACAGATGCAACTCCATGGAGGCCAGTAGAGTTGCACCTGCCCTACACCAGGGCTGGATCTGATGATCTAACACTGGCTATTGTTTATGAAATGTACCTGAACGTGGTGACTGGGATGAAAGCCAGGAATCGGGATGCATGGCAAATCCCTATGTGAAAATGAATAAAGAAGAGCAGTTAGCACTGGGAGGCAAAAAACTCCTCGTTTTCCCTGAATGACGTGCATGTCGTGCTGTGTCCAATGGCAGGAACTGCCTTCCAGGAGGGAGGATGGCTGGTCGAGGCAGCTCCGTCACAAGCAACGACACCAGGCCACGGCCCAGTAAGTACAGCTGTTTTCTATTGGGACCCACATTAGCCAGCTTGAGGTCCCTTATATGATAACTATAACATCATCTCACATTTTTGTAGTACCTTTACTCCAGAAGTATTCAAAAGCACTATACACACACACAGACACAGATCATTGAAATGCAGCCACCTCTGGGGTGGAATTCAACTGTTCAACTGTGCACAGCCACATTATCTAACAGTTTAAAAAGAGAAGCTGTGAATACCCAAGACAGGGTCCTCCCAAATACAGCAAGTATGAAATGTTATTTGAGGTTAAAAGGAGAGGGAGAGAGAGAGATTGAGATTCATTCCAAATGGAGGCACCCACAGAGAAAGTCCCAGCACTGAGATCTTCTAGGGACTGTATGGAATGTAAAACTTTGCTGGGCATCCGACCCCCAGATACCTCTCCTTAGTGAAGTATGCAGCCTGACTATCTGACACTCCACCTAGCAACGAGTTACCCTCTGGCTCCCCTCCCTGGATCAATACAAAGTGATGATAAAGACTCTGCAGTTGAGATGAGAGCAGAGTCTTCAAAGCCACCTGAAAGATTAAGATGCCAAAATCCCATTAGAAATGATTGGCAACTGGGTATCCAGATCCGTTAGGTGGCTTTGCATGCATGCGTGTGCACACCAGAGAGAGAGAGAGAGAAAGAGAGATTTGCAGTGTTGTTGTAGCCAAGTCGGTCCCAGGATATGAGATAGACAAGGTAGGCGAGATCATATCTTTTATTAGACCAACTTCTGTTGGTGGAAGGGACAAGCTTTTGAGCTTCACAAAGCTCTTTTTCAGGTGTGGGGAAGGAAACCAGAGTGTTTGAGCTAAATACCAGTTGGGACAGATTGTTAAGCATAAGGGTTTAACATGTTGTGGGAGAGGGAGACCACATAAAATGAAGTGGGCAATTGAGGGGGAGGAGACAGTGGGGTGCGTTACAAATTGTTGTCATGAGACATAAAATCAGTCTCTCTGCTAAGTCCATGTTTTTAGTATCTAGCAGAATTATGAATTAAGTTCCCTTTTGAATGTTTTGTGCACGTTTTCTTTGAGGACGAGTACTGAGCACTCAGGTATGGCATGGTTGTTTCGTGAAAAGTGTTCACCCATAGGCCTGTGATAGGATGTTAGATGGGGTGGGATCTGAGTTACTACAGAGAAGTCTTTCCTGGGTATCTGGCTGGTGAATCTTGCCCATATGCTCAGGGTTCAGCTGATCGCCATATATGGGGTCGGGAAGGAATTTTCCTCCAGGGCAGATTGGAAGAGGCCCTGGAGGTTTTTCACCTTCCTCTGTAGCATGGGGCACGGGTCACTTGCTGGAGGATTCTCTGCTCCTTGAAGTCTTTAAACCATGATCTGAGGACTTCAATAGCTCAGACACAGGTGAGAGGTTTATCGCAGGAGTGGGTGGGTGAGATTCTGTGGCCTGCGTTGTGCAGGAAGTCAGACTGGATGATCATAATGGTCCCTTCTGACCTGGATATCTATGCATCTATAGGTGATATGGTGGTTTTGTGTTTTATCTTTGTTTTGAGAGAGTTTGTTCACAAGTGTAGTGATTGTCTGGTTTCACCCACACTTGTTGTTCGAGTTTTTGATGCACTGGATGAGGTATACCACAATTGTAATACGCATTTGCAGGACCCATGGATTTTGAAAGGTATACTGTGCGGGGTATTGATCATCATAGCAGTGGAGATATGGCTGCAGGTTTTGCATCTGTTGTTCTGGCAGAATCTGTGGACAGCTTTGAGTTGGTCTGTGGAGAGCTTGTTTCTCTGATGATGAGAGAGACAGACAGATGGAAGTTAATGGGTAGAACATAATTTACCCAAGAGATCAAAAATCGTGAGAATGGCTAACATCATGAGATCTTTAAAAATAAATAAATTTGGGGTTGGCTCTACTTGCCTTTTGGGTTTTGAGCCTTTAAGAACCACATTTTCAAGCTTTTCTCCTCATCCTTTTCAAGGTGAAAGCAGATGGGTGATTACTTGAGACTAATTCCTAGAGATGGGGCTTAAACACCATTCCCCCATGTGACTCATGATAAAACTGCAAGAATTGGCAACATTGGAATTTCGCAGTGACACAGTGGTTAACGCCATTTCGCTTGTGGAAAGAGCAGTGACAACAACCAAGAGATGTTTTCAATGCCTAGTCTGGTAGGATTGATGACACTAAATTCTGATAGGGTTGATAACATGTGCAAAAGTCAATGGGTCCAGATCTAATGCATCCAAGGGTGCTGAGGGAGTTGGCTGATGTGATTGCAGAGCCACTGGCCATTATCTTTGAAAATTCGTGATGATCGGGGGGAGGTCCCAGATGATTAGAAAAAGGCAAATATGCCCATATTTTATAAAGGGTAGAAAGAGAACCCGGGGAACAACGCACACATCAGCCTCACTTCAGTCCCTGGCAAAATCATGGAGCAGGTCCTCAAGGAATCCATTTTGAAGCACTTGAAGGAGAGGAAGGTGATCAGGAACAGTCAACATGGATTCACCAAGGGCAAGTCATGCCTGACCAACCTGATTGCCTTCTATGATGAGATAACTGGCTCTGTGGATATGGGGAAAGTGGTGGATGTGATATATCTTGACTTTAGCAAAGCTTTTGATACGGTCTCCCACAGTATTCTTGCCAGCAAGTCAAAAAAGTATGGATTGGATTAATGGACAAGGTGGATAGAAAGCTGGCTGGATTGTTGGGCTGAACAGGTAGTGATCAACAGCTTGATGTCTAGTTGGCAGCAGGAATCAAGCGGAGTGCCCCAGGAGTCGGTCCTGGGGCCGGTTTTGTTCAACATTTTTATCAATGATCCGGATGATGGGATTAATTGCACCCTCAGCAAGTTCACAAATGACGCTAAAATGTGGGGAGAGGTAGATACACTGGAGGGTAGGGGCTGGGTCCAGAGTGACCTAGACAAATTGGAGGATTGTGCCAAAAGAAATCTGATGGGGTTCAACAAGGACAAGTGCAGAGTCCTGCACTTAGGAAGGAAGAATCCCATGCACCGCTACAGGCTGGGGACCAGCTGGCTAGGCAGCAGTTCTCCAGAAAAGGACTTGGGGATTACAGTGGACAAGAAGCTGGATATGAGTCAGCAGTGTGCCCTCATTTCCAAGAAGGCCAAAGGCATATTGGGCTGTATTAGCAGAAGCATTGCCAGCAGATCGAGGGAAGTGATTATTCCCCTCTATTCAGCACTGGTGAGGCCACACCTGGAGTATTTTGTCCAGTTTTGGTCCCCCCACTACAGAAGGGATATGCACAAATTGGAGAGAGTCCAGCAGAGGGCAACAAAAATTATTAGGGGGCTGGGGCACATGACTTACGAGGAGAAGCTGAGGGAACTGGGATTATTTAGTCTGCAGAAGAGAAGAGTGAGGGGGGGATTTGATAGCAGCCTTCAACTACCTGAAGGGGGGTTCCAAAGAGGATGGAGTGAGGCTGTTCTCAGTGGTGGAAGATGACAGAACAAGAAGCAATGGTCTCAAGTTGCAGTATGGAAGGTCTAGGTTGGATATTAGGAAACACGGAGAATGGTGAAGAACTGGAATGGGTTACCTAGGGAGGTGGTAGAAGCTCCATCCTTAGAGGTTTTTAAGGCCCAGCTTGACAAAGCCTTGGCTGGGATGATTTAGTTGGTGTTGGTCCTGCTTTGAGCAGGGGATTGGACTAGATGACCTCCCAAGGTCTCTTCCAACCCTAATATTCTATGATTCTCAGTCTCTTTTGCAGAGGACAGAATAGGTTCTTTAACATTTCATTAAGCGGTGATTAACCAACTCCTAGGATCTGGAAGTAGTAGGGAGAGAACCCATCTTTGTTCAAGGGGCCTGTACATTTCCATTCTACCTATCAAGGGATGTTACAAGAGGATGGCAGTGGAGTGAGAATGCTATGCCTGGAACAACCATTGTCCCAGAGTGTGCACACAGTCACAGAGCCTCATCCTCTCTTTCCATCCCTTCCTCATATCCCACATTTTAGCCTAAAAACTTTCCACTACTCTGGACACAGTTCCCAAAGTTTAATACATGAAAACAAAAAATAAATATAAAGGAACTGATGAAATGGGTCTATATGAAACAACAAGCTTCTCATTGTTCACTATTGCAGTTCTCATCCTCCCCTACTTTCTCCTTTGCTCATTCTCCTCCCTGGTGTGTTCAAGTCTCATTTAAAGAGAAAGTGCCTTGGACCAGGGACTCCCTTTAGTTTGTCCATCACCATGCATACTCCTGGCACTACATGCATGCACTGGATGCTTGCAGAAGCAGCAGTCTGGAGGCTGCCACATTTTGGTAAATGTCAAGTTATTTCTCTCCCCTGCACCACTTTTATCCTCAGCTCTTCTAAGACAATAGTCTAAAACTCACCAGCTCATGCACACACACTCCTCAAGAGCCCCCAGTTCACACCAGCTTAATGGATGGCTTGTTCCTGGTAGCCTTTTTCCACATATTGGCAAATATGGCCCCCCTCTATGTAAAAATCTATTAATTACAATTAAACAGCAGCAGCTGCTTTGGGATCTCAGTTGCTTTAATATTTCTACTATGGTAAAATAAGGAAAACACCACATTCTTAGCAGCCTTATTGGAGACAGATGCACAGAGTTAATGGGTTGCAGGACAACAGGTGGATCTGTAACGACTGCTTTAGCAGACTCAGTAATACATCTATGTTTTAGGGCCTGATCTAAAGACCACTAAAGTCAACTAGCGTTTCCCCATTGGCTTCATCAGGCTTTAGATCAGGCTAGTAGTCCCTTACTACTAGTAGCTCAATTACAACAGTGCGCAGAAGCCCCAATGAAGATCAGGGCCTCGCTGTGTCAGGTACTGGAGCACACACACAGCAGGAGGTGGTACATAGACAACAAACAGGACAGACAAAGGACAGGAGGAGAAAGATGCAGAAAACTGAATTGCCCAAGGTCACAGAGTACAGTGGCAGATCCAGGAGCAGAACCCAGGGCTTCAGAGCTCCAATTACATGCCCTATGGGCTGCACAATGCTGTGTCTCCAAGGTTTGATTCTGTATTTCAACCCCAAGCTCAAAGTTAATTGTTTGGAGAGGAAAGGTATTATCGAAAGCTCTCGGAAGTCAATGACAAATTCTGCAGGCAACAACATTCTGGCCCCCGGCTGGGGAGAAGCTTCCTTTTGCCTCTTGCAAGAAACAGAGGAAGAAGAGAGGCTCTCAGTCACCAGCAGCTGCACATCCAGCACCGTTCATCAGCGCTGCATTCACTTAAAAATAATACCGTCCTGCCCCTTCCTAGCTCAAATACTCTGCCTGCTCGCAGCGAGTTCGGGAAGGATGTGGTTCACCAAGAGTCATTTTGTGAATTTGCCCCAATTGCTCAATTAATTATGCTTTAGCTTCAACATGAGGAACCAGTTTCCACCTTCTGTGGAGCGTCTATTTTTAGTAAAGCATCAATTTTCTCTCTGCTTCGTTCTCCTCACTCACTGCTAGTACTGCCCACGCAACAAATCTGGGATTGATCTCTGTGTGCAGACAAATATTCTGGTTTAATCTAAGAAAGAGGCGGGAGGGGGAAGGGAAAGGAGATCTGAATAGCTAGACTGAGCACCCATGTAAATCCAAGACAGTCACAGGCAGCAAAACAAACAAAAAGGGGGGTGGGAAATCTATGTGAATAAAACCATGTCTATTCTCCCCTCTTCCCGATCATTCTGTCGGCACAAATTCAGAGGGTTAAATTCATGCCTGTATTGTAAGAACAGAATTCCACACAATCAGGGATCCCCCCTAGGGATTTTGGCTGAAGTTTGTGCCATGGCAAAAGACTTTCTGGCTGCTACCAAAGGTACCTTCTAGATGCCCAGAGATGGAAGGCAGCCCAATGTGGGAGGTAAGAGTTAGAATTTATTTTAGGGGATCTTTCAGATAGGTTTGGCGATTTCTGGTTTTGAAGGATACAGGACAAGAGCTCAATCCCATCCAGCATTGCAGCTCCATGTGACTGGGCAGTCTCCTACTCAGCCAACCGGACACCCATCTGGAAATAGACACCGGCCGTGCTGTGACCCAGATACCTTAAAGATCCTGCTGTGAGCCCATCCCTTACCCCGGGAGAAGAGGAAGGTCACAAGCAGCCAGGCATAAGTCACAGTCATTGCACCTGGAGGAACATGGGCATGGTTCCCTTTTGGTGATGCACAGTCATAGAGTTTAAGGCCAAAAGGGACTGTAACAGATATGGCCATCTCCTGCATATCCTTGGGAAGCCTTATCGAATTAAGTTTAAGTGTCTCTGGGGTCCATTGTTTTAAGTGAATGGTTTATGCATGATTCTGTTCTATTGAAGGGATAGGGCTACCACAGCTCCTCCAAGAACTAAAAACTCTGGGCGGTGATTAAGGCAACTGAATTCAGCCAGATTGTAACCCCTACCCACCCATCCCAGAGAGCTACCATCACCTGGGGAGGCTCACATATATTGGTTCAAACTGAATTCTTCAGAGGCCAACAGACAAAGAAAGGACTTTTGGATAAATAGCCTGAGTTTAAACTGACTTGGGGGGTCTTCTTTCTGATCCAGCAAACGGACAGACCCTTGTGCCCAAGG
Organism: Eretmochelys imbricata; assembly: GCF_965152235.1. NCBI lineage: Eukaryota > Metazoa > Chordata > Testudines > Cheloniidae > Eretmochelys > Eretmochelys imbricata. Next base: position 21,047,927 of record NC_135577.1, read on the forward strand.
GGTAGGAGACAATCCTCACAGAATGGTTGGAAGGACTGATGCAGACGAGAACCCTTGTTGGAGTTGGGGGGAGGGTGTGATCTCTAGTAAGATATTTAGCATAAGTCTGGGGTCTTTTGGGGGTTTTATTTATTTTCTCTGTAATGCTTTCACACCTTAAGAATAAATGTGCTTGCTTAGAAAGATCTGTGCGGTAACTTATAACTACTGGCAGTTACATTGTTCAAAACCTTCAAAGAGAAAGTAAAGTGCAAACACTGGCCTGCTTAGGCAGCCTGGCTTGCTGGGAATGTCAGTGTAGGCAGGGAACTCTGCAGCCTGGAAAACCCCTGGTTGGGAGAGAGAGAGATGCAGGTCTCCACCCAAGAGAGGTATGTGCCCTTGAGGGACCATGGAGGTGGAATACAGATCCAGTTACTCTGAGCTGGGACAGGGATGACCAGATCATCTAGTCTGACCTCATATGTATCTCAGGCCCAATATTCCCTCTAATTTTTGACAGGCTGTGTGTGCAAAAAATTTCTTTTGTGCAAATTTTTGAAGCAGAGTTCAAATTTGTGCACCATGAGGCAAATGCACCCAAGCGAGTAAAATGCTTATACATTTAAAAAGTTTTAATTTGCAATTTGTGATAGTTTTACACCATGTTATTTTATAAATGTCATTTTTAAATACTTAGAAAAAGGAAATTTAACCATTCTTCGTGAAGCAGAAGTTAATTTTAAGCATTACGCTTTATGATCTTTTTTATAGACAATCACGAGCATATATCAAGCACATATTAATCATGACAATTATCAGTCCATAGGCTTCTGCCCATTGGCGTCCACTTTCACCTTTCATTCTATACACGTCTGAAAAGATTTTGATAAATGTATAATAAAGACAATTTAATAAGTATGCCATTATATCAATTTATATGGGTTTTCAGATAGAGACATCATAAGTAAAAAAAGAAAAAACAAGAGTTTGTATTTTAAATTTAAAATTTTCCTAAAAATATCAATACATGATTATCAGCCAAGAATAAGATATGTAATTACACATGCATTTTAATTTCCTTATTGGTCAAAATGTCAAAGACTGATAAACTAACCTTACGGTTTTTCCCTGCGATCTTTTTCATTTGCTCATTCAATATAAACTCTGTCCAGATCCATCAGTCCTCCATCCAGCTGGTAACTCTTAATACACATCAGCATATCCAAATGATCTACTTGTAAATGAATCCATAGTTTGTTTTTTAGAGTGTTTATTAAACTAAAGCCATGCTCACAGTCTGCACTTGATGCTAAGAATGTTCCTCCAATATCCATCAACTTTGCAAGATCCTGAAACTGTTCGTTCTGGTGAGCAAATGTCACCATATCCTGGAAACTTAAAACCAATTGGCTTTTGATTCTTTCAGCTACTGCAAACTTGAAGTCATTGTACTGACTGACTAGAACAATCTCTTCAGCAAGAAAGTCTTTGTATTTTGAACACAGGGATTTGACAGATGAAGCTTTAAGAAATCCAACTTCCATACATCGTTCCACATTCTTCCTGTTGAAAATTCTCCCGGAGCTCTGGCATCTCGACAATATACACAAACCACTCCGTTGTCCTCATCATACGTGACTATTTCACAAAGTTTAACAGGCGTTACGCTGTGTGACTTCGGTGTAACCGTCTCTCTAGCCTCATCCAGCCATCCAGATTTAAATGAAGTCGCGGTTCTTTTACGCTTTAGACCTCTAGACAGTGACATTTTGGGACTGATTTTTTACCAGATTGGTTTATTTAAAAATAATACTTTTATTATATGGCTACTATTTCAATGCGCTTAACAGCGTGACTCGACAAAAGGGCAAACGGGAGATCATTCAGATCAGGATACCGGAAGTTTGTGCATAGCTCCGATCACGTCCATGCATCTGCGGCAAAAAAATGCGGGAAAATGGAGATGTGTGGGTCCCGACCGTCCCGACGTGATCAATGTTCCAACTTTGAAATGCTGGCGGGGAGGGGTACGATTCATTGCCCTCCTTTCCCTTTCCCCCACTTGCCAGCTAGTAGAATCTGGCTGTGTTGATAGATGGCGAGCAAACAATGTCAAAAGTCACCCGTAAATGATATTTCGGCCTGGCTCCGATGTAGTATTTCTTTTTTGTGCACATGGTGTTTTGCCATGTGCGCGGGGTTTAGGATCTGTGTGCGCACGCACAGGCTCACAGCTTAGAGGGAACAGTGCTCAGGCCATCAGCTCGAGCACCCGCACGCTAAACCCAGAGACTGAAATTTAGATCAGAGCATTATAGCCCACAGGGGACAAGACTATTATGTGCCGCAGGCAGGCAGAGAATGGAAGGACCAAGGTGCACCAGTGCCTGAGGCCCCTGCAATGGCAGGGAATTGATTAAGTCATGGGGTGCGGAAGCTCGATGTGAATAAGGAGTGAAGGGATGTGGGTGGGCGGAGAGAAGGGAGCTACTGAGAATCCACTGCAGGATGGGGTCGCGGGGAGCAGCTGACTTCAGGCTAGGAAGGGGCATCTTGGCAGTCCCTCGGTGGCTAGTGCCCTGTGCACCAATGCCCTCCTCCCTCTGGCCAGGTGCCAATGCCCTGTCCTCTGCCTCATCCCAGTGCTGGCACGTGTGCTCCTGCCCCTCCCCAAACTGGTTATCTCCACTGGGACCCACTGTGCCTGGAAGGCAGGGAGAGGAGAGGTGTTCCTACCTGCTCCCCGGCGGCTAGCATGTTCTCGTGTGCCGTGGTGCCTCTAACCTCTTCTCTGGTGCTGCGCTTCCCTCCACTCCCTGCACACGTGCCAAGGGTTGGAAGCATAGCCGGGCCCCCTCTCGCCTCTGCAAGAAATTGCGGGGGTGGAAAACACTGGGGGAGTTGGAAACAGATCAGTCCCTCCCCCACCATATTTCCATTGCAAGGACACTAGCTCCATTCCAACCCCCCCTCCCCCTCCATCCCCAGCTCTGCCTCCTTTGGAAATATACCATGGGTGTAAGACACACCAAAGTTAAGGTGGGTCAGAGAGGGAGCAGAGCCATGGTCCCAACCTGAATTGTCCACCAGCTAGTGCAACGAGCTGAGCACGCAGGGAGGAGCGGGCTGTACCATCGGGGTGATAAGCGCACAGCAGATGCGCATACCTTCGTGACTGGAGAGAGAAGTGCCTTCAGGGGACTGAGACCAAGAGAGAGCTCCTCAAAATCATCAGGAACCATTAAAGAGGTGTCCTTAAAAAGCAGTGAAGAAAAACTGGGGCCTGGCCCTGGGGAGAAAGGAGAGAGACTCCGGAGATGCCATCACACCATGTAGTGATCAGACACAGGCGATGCAGAATGGCCAGCTGGCACAAGGAATCAATCCCCAGGTGAGGCGTGCAGCCCTCTCCTGGGTGGCTCTTACCCACTCCCTGCCAGATACCCGAGGAGCATCTCTACTTTACACTGTGTCAACATTTGCCTAGCTTGCCATGCCAATAAAATCTCCTTGATTTGAACTGAATTGCTTTCAAGGCTCAACCTAGCCCGGTTGACTGCAGGCAGGCTCTGTCAATGGACAGAAGGGAATGGTGGGATTCTGATCAGCTCCATCTGCAGCCACCCCGCATGTGATGCTTTTTAACAATGGGGTTCGTTACATGTTTAGTCCCCGCCTCTCCTCCCAGGCATATCTTCCCTCATCCCCACACGGCTCACCCATCACAGCGTCTTTCCTTTTTGAATGGGATTTTACAGTGAGTTTAGTGCTGAATTGACACCCCCTAGGAATTATGTCCTTCGGCCACAGAAGAAGTGGAACATGGGCAGCAGCAGGGCAAAATGCCTCACAAACATGCGTCAACTCTGTTCAGGAGGGACCACCTCCAGCTGTAAAAGGGAGTTTGGTTGCTATGGCCCAAATCCACAAAGGTATTTAGGCTCCTAACTCTCACTGAAATCAATGGACCTTAGGTACCTAAATACCTTTCAGGATTTGGGCCCAAGCCCGTTCAGTCATCAGGCTCTGTGCTGAGACTGCCAACACATTGGCCAGTTAGATCCAAGCAGCATGACAAAAATCCTTTGAATAGTGCGTTTTACAAATAAGAACGGGCAGCACATACTGGAAACTATAAGACCCATATGGAACCTTGGGCCCAAGACCCTTTGTTTCTAGGGTGTCATATGTAAGAGCTAAGGAAGGGCTGAAGTGCATGAGATTTGAAGAAAGCAGCTGAATGAGTTCAGTCGAGCAAGGACCATATTAGAGGCCCCTGATGAAAAATCTTCCAACTCAAGGGGCCTGTTAAGGACCGAGGAACTGGAGTTGAGGTGCTGGTGAACTAAAAGAAGGGATTAAGTCGAGAGGGAAGGAGACCTGAAAAATTTCATGGAAGAATCTGAATTGTTTGAGATTTGCTCATCACTATTTATATTCCTGTCCTTTGTGTCCTTGAGCCTGGGTATGAGTGCCAGCCAGGAAAAAAAGTCACCTTCAAAGGATATAAAGTCTCCCATCTTCATAATTCCACAAACCTATCCACAGCTGCTGAAAGAAAAAACTCCTCCCAGTTGTGCCAGGTATCTGCATATGCCTGGACCGGATTCTACGGTACTGATCCAGCAGCAGGTAAATCTGGACATCAGCCAGTGGCCCCCAAATTACTATCCCCACCAATAACCTGATCAGCTCTCGGTCATTGCAAATGAGATGCTTTTATGATGAATGCTTCAATGTGCCCTTGGCTTGTTGGGACCTGCTGGCTGGCTGTAATGAAAGGCTACAGATAAGGAGAGAGACTCACTCAGCACTTAGCTCTTTCCACAGTTCACTGGCAAATCTCCATTTACTGCCTGATATTTCAGCAGAGTAGCATGTGAGAAGCCAGACCAATGATGGGTCTGCTAGTGGGAAACATGGGACATTGCCCTACACAGAAAGAAATGGGAAAATAAAGATAAAAGACAAAACATACAATCAACCAAACTCTGTGGGCTGTTCACAGCTGTTCACTTGCCACAGTCCCTCTTCCAGATGATGGAAGGGAAGAAGCTGTTTCAGAGCCCTGGGCTGAGGCAGGTGTATTTCATTGGTGGACTCCAAAGCCACCGTCAGGGTGGGAAGAGCCTGCTCTTGACTTTACAATTCGGCAATCACAGGCACTTCTAGAAGGTGCCATTAAAGACAGAGTACTGCAGCAATGGGCCAGTGAAGAAGGGTTACCGCACCCCACCTAAAAGTCTGACCTAGAGCCGCGAGCCGAATGCTGTGGACCTTCCACTACTTTAGGTGTGGTGATACCAACAGGTATCACCCCACCCACTCCTGCTTTATTAAGTGTTCTAACTCACTTTGGTGATCCCTCTCCCTCTGTTGCAGTGTAGATGAGAAAAACAAACCTAAAACACTTTCTTCTGGATTTCAAATTCCCAAGCCAGGAAACACTGGTCCCTGGGCAATTTTTCAGCCAAGAATGTGATGTGCTATGCACTCTGAAAGAGAATGAGTGAAAGAGTGTGTTCATTTGGATTGGTGGGCACTGGGTGGTAAGCAACAGAGGTAAATGTCTAGGCTCTCTGAAGAGCATGAAATACCCTATGCTATGTGCATTCTCCTGTCAGCAAATTTTTGGGTGACAGAAGCATATCGTGAGAGGAAGGCTGGACGTGCGGTCCAAGCATGCAGCTGTGTACTCAGAAGATCAGACTTCATGCAGCTTTCTTGAGCAAATCACTTAAGCTCAGAGTTTCAAAAGGTATTTAGACTCCTAGCTTCTATTGGCCCTGGGTCTTAATCTCTTTTGATCCCAATTCCTTATCTGTGAATGGGGTATAGTGATACATCCTTTCGTCCACCCTTTGTCTTGTCCATTCAGATTGTAAGCTCTTCAGGACCATCTCTTACTTGTACAGCCTGCAGCTCACTGCAGGCCCTTCTCTTCGTTGCAGCTTGTATATGCTACTGTAAAACCAATAAATAATATTATAGGGCTGAACTTGACCCAAACTGTGTAAGAAGTCTAGCAATGTAAGCACTGAGTGTAAATATTCCCTTTCTTTTTCTATTTCAGGTTTGAATTTCTCTCATTGCCAGAGAGCAGCTCCTTGGCAGAGACATTCCAGTGGCCTTCAGAGAGAGGGGATTTAATGCTCCCATCACACAATCAGTTCTCAGGAGAGAAAAGGCGACTTTGCTGGAAGTACTCCCCCTATTCTAAACAAGCACCCTCTGACCTCTCTGAGCCTCCTGCAGGCCCCATTCATTGCTGAGAACCATGAGCATTTCATATGAAGTACACATTAAAATTATTTCACAGGTGGCTTCCCCCCCCCCTTTTCAACATTTTAGCCTGTTGCCAGGGGGTGAAAAAAAGTAAGCCCAACAGAACATTCCTAACCTAACAACATTACTGTTGGCTTTTTAATTAGAAAAATAATTAATGTGACTTAATTACTGTGTAATGAGCTTTCTTTATTAACACCTGTGGCCATACCACCTCAGGGGGTGATCTTGTCAGATCTTCAAAGCTAAGCCGAGTTGGACTGAGTCAATACTGGAGTAGAAGGCATCCAAAAAATATCCCTGGTGGTGCCAGAGGTGGCACCTGCACTTTGGTGGGTGGTGCTCTTCCCTAGCTGAAGTCTAGTACTAGGATAAGCTCTGTTATAGGAGGTGCCATTTTTAGATGAGACGTAAAGCAGAGATCTTGACCTCTCTTAGCACTTGTCTCGGAAGTCAGGGTGTTAAAAGTCTATTGTCTGGGCCACATTCCAGTTGGAGAAATGACCATTCCTTTTGTCTACTTAAAATTTCGATTGGATCCAGTTTTCTCCACTCTTCCTTAAGAACTATTGCGCAATGATGCTGTGTAGAGTTAAGATCAGTCTATGCTAGAAAACTTTAGCATCCCCATAAGTACCTAGACTGTTTGTAAAACATTCCATGTCCTCACCAAACAAACATTCTCACTCCTGTTATTTATTAGAGGAGAAGTGCATAAGAACAACTGCAGTTAAAGCTACCTTACAGTTCCCATTCTTAAATGGCCTTTTCAGTTGCTTACAACTTTGACCTTTGGAGATGGAATTTTACCAGCCTGGTCTCCGCCTACTCTTTTTGAAAGGTTTGGTTCAGTTGTTTTTCAGTTGAAGACGGCTAGTGGGAGGGAAAAATATGCTTTTGCATGTCCTCTTTCCTTAAGCAGAGACAGGAACAGAAAGCAGGTCTCCAGACCTGTTCCCTAGCCCCAGAGCACACTAACACTGTAGAACTGAAAGACACCAACTTAGTGTAGAAAACAGTGCTGGGTGCATGTAAAACTCTGCAACTCAAAGACTGATTTCAGCTGTGCATGGCTACGCTGCCATATGTTAAACCTGCTGGCACGCAGGTCTCAGGAGAGGTAATCAGACTAAATGAAAGCACCCCCAGCCCAATTGAATTCCAGTACAGGATGAAAGTGGCTTGTGATTATAACCTGCCTCAAGTGCTCCTTTAGCAACACAACTCCATTTGCTTTATGGCACTGCCCTGGTGTCTCTTTAAGGCCTGCTGAGCCTCGCTGCCATGCTCCCTGCCGGGCGGTTCGTCAAATGCCCAGTTCTTCCTGCCTGCAAAACAGCTACAGCCCTGTGCACATTTTCTCCTGGCCAGCCACAGAATGAAGGCGTGTTTCCTGGCAGCCAGTCTGTTGCTCTTCCAAACCATTCCAAGACGTAGGTCCAGTGTTACAGCCAACACAGACTGCGGCTGAGCAGTACACGGAGGAAATGTCCTGGAACAGTTTCATTTGGAGCTGACATCTTTGAAGGGGGGCTGACGCCTTGTGGGAAACTTAGAAACAAACCAGTTTGTTTCTATATCACGTTAGCTTCTGGTTTTTCCTCTTCATCCTTTCTCCTTGCATGAAAACATGGTCCAGTCGGTTAGAGCACTAGCCTTTGACTCTGGAGACCCAGCTCTCCCACTGCCCTGCACCCTCTGATCCCGTCTCTTTCCCCTTACACCCTGTATCTGTCTTGTTTGTAAGACCCTTCAGAGCAGGGCCTGTTGCTTAACTGTGCATACATACAGCACCTAGGACAATGGAGATCACAGTTGGGGCCACTAGGAACCTTCGTAACATAAAAACAAAAGCCTTACTACATATGAGCAGCCTCGCTACGGCTTCTGCTCCTTTGCTACTGAGAGTCAAAACCCTCTGTCACAAAATCATTAACTGTCTTTGCATCAACCAAACTGGCTCCCACGTGAGGCTGGAGACTCCTGCATTAAGGAGACACACACTGCTCTTCTGCTCACTGTGTCTAACCTTCTGCTGGACTTCAGGCAACTGCAGCAGATGGATGGGTGGCCATGAAGCATGGACACCACAAATAAGTCTGACACTTTAGGTCCATCTGAAAGAAAGACATGTGGCATTGCCACCAGCAGTTCAGAAGCTGCAGTGCTTCTGGAAACACTTTGCCCCTAGCTCAACACTCATCGAAGTTGAGAGGATGCTTTAATTGGAATTGGATTGGGCCTTCTGTGTCCACATACAGAAGTGCTCTTAACCTGGCACAAGGTGTTGCTCATAAGCACTCAAGTGACTTGAGAACCCAAGTCCCACTGACTTTTGAAAACATTAACCAGTATATCCTTGCAAGTGCACCTCCCAGGAGCAAGTCTCACCAATGCGTTTGCTTGCTCTGGTTCACGGCCGCTTGGTGCAGTCCTCGCGTGGCTGAGAACAATAGGGTGCAGCTGGTTTTCCCATAATGCCCACCCTTCAGCAACAGTTTTGGCAAACGTCTGCTCCCATCAGTTGCAGACCGTCTGAAAAGCAGAAAAAATAGTCTTAGCTCTGCTCATGACCCTGTCCATGCGCTGTACCCTGTGTGTCTCAGGCCAGAAATTCTAAACGGGACACAAGAAATGCTCTCTTTAAAACAGAAAATTAGACAGATTCTCTCCCCCTCTAGAAACTATGATAGTGTCTCTTCCCACTGCTGTGAATGGACATGTCTCCTTCTCACATCTGCATTCTGCCAGTCAATGGGCCTCTCCTCACTTCTGCTGTTTCAAACCAGGATGTCAATCACCAGATAAACAAAAGCCTTCTTGTTTAGTAAGTCTAGCTATCCCCCAGCCATCAGAACACCTAGCAAGCAACCCAAAAGAGAAATCTCCTCTTCCCTCATTCTTACTGTTGCTATTGGACACACTGTAGCCTCCTGCTTTGTACCACAGAATCATAGAGATGTAGGGCTGGAAGGAACCTTGAGAGGTCATCTCGGCCAGCTGTGTGTGCTTAGGCAGGACCAAGTAAACCTATACCATCCCAGACAAGTGTTTGTCCAACCTCCTTCTTAAAAACCTCCAGTGATGGGGATTCCATAACCTCCCTTGGAAGCCTATTCCAGAGTTTAACTACCCTGATAGTTAGAAAGCTTTTCCTCGATATCTAACCTAAATTACCCTTGCTGCAGATTAAACCAATTACCTCTTGTCCTACCTTCATGTACCTGGAGAACAATTGATCATCCTCCTCTTCATAACAGCATTTAACATATTAGAAGACTTATCAGCTCACCCCCTCCTTAGTCTTCTTTTCTGAAGACTAAACATGCCCATTTTTTTAACTTTTTCTCAGATGTCAGGTTTTTCTAAACCTTTTATTTTTGTTGCTCTCTTCTGGATGCTCTCCAATTTGTCCCCATGTTTCCTAAAGTATGGCACCCAGAACTGGACGCAGTACTCCAGCTGAGACCTCATCAGTAAAGTCAATTCCCTCCTATGTCTGACTTTCAACACTCCTGTTACCTGATATTAGCCTTTTTTTGCAACTGCATCATATCATGGACTCCTATTCCAATTTGTGATCCACTAGAACCTCTAGATCCTTTTCAGCAGTACTGCCACCTAGCCAGTTATTCCCCATTTTATAGTTGTTCATTTGATTTTTCCTTCCTAGAAATCGCACTTTGCACTTGCCTTTATTGGCTTTCATCTTGTTGATTCTCTAATCTGTCAAGGTTCTTTCCAATTCTAATCCTGTCCTCTAAAGTGCTTGCAATCCCTGCCGGCTTGGTGTCATCCACAAATTTTATAAAAGTGTATTTTCCACTCCATTCTCCCACGTCATTCATGAAAATATCAACTAGTACCAGACCCAGAACAGACCCCTGTGGGACCCTCTAGATACACCCTCCCAGTCTGACAGAGAATCATAACTACTCTGAATATGATCTTTCAACCAGTTGTGCACCCACCTTCCTGTAATTTCATCTAGATCACGTTTTCCTAGCTTATGAGTCAGCTACAGATGAGGCTGGGGAAGCCACCAGCGAGGAATGTGACACTCTGTAGCCTGCTTCTGATTGATCCTGGGATGCAACTGGGAGAGCCACCAGAAGGGAACGTTACTTCCTCGGCTTGCACAGCTGCCGTCAGGCCCAATGGTTCACAGATGACAACAGCTTCCTCTCCTCCCACCCCCAACTCCTCCCTGCCCATTCTGCTCTCACTGGGCCAACAGAAGAGACCATGATGTTGCACTGAAGCTTAGAAACCAGCCTCCAGCCCCTCCTGAAACTCATTTGTGCAATGCAAAGCAGGGTGTGGGGGTGGCAGAAGCTAAGATCCTCAACTTGCTGAGCTGCTAGAGTGGATGCAGAGAAAGAAAGTAAACCCCAGTGGTGGATAACAAGAAACAGTTGCTGATGAAGTGCAAGTAGCAGCTGTTGCTCATCCCTTCTCAAGGTGGCTCAATGGCAACAGGGAGTTTCCCTAGATCATACTTGGAGACAACACCCTAAGTTTAGCTTATTTTTCAGGAATACAAACCAATAATAAGAAACCTCAGCAGGTTTGGAGGCTCCAGTGGAATATGCACCTGAATTCTCTGGGGTTTGCCCAGACAACTTTTGTTGGGAAGTCAGCCTGGATATCTTGCCAGATCTGAATTTCTCACAAGATTCCAAATTCTTTCTAGGCTTCTGCTGGCTCAGGAATTGGTTATTCTCACAGAACTTCAGCACTTCCCAAAAGGCACAGACAACAGTCACAACTAACAAAAATGTTTGCCAAATTCTTTAGAGCCTGAGGAGGAAAAAATTAGATTTAGATCAGTTTTCATTTTAGGGAAAGGCTCAGAAGGGGCCCCACATACAGCTCTGCCAATGCACCTCAGTCCTGATCTGCTGCAGCACCCTCTGCTATACAGTACTGGGCCCCAGACAGCTCTGCCAATACAGCTCATACATGACTGTTAACTGCGTTACCGTATGGTAGGGGGTGGTTGCATGGTATCCACAAATCGGGGAAAGAATGATTTGCACTTGAAGAACACACACTGTTGCAGGAACATTGTGTATGGGGAAATGAATGGCTAGGTGAAATATACTTAAATATTCCTCTCCCGATGGTATTTCATTCCCTGACACAGTGAACATTTTACCTACCAGGAAGGTTAGGACCAGAGGGAAGGAATGACGCAGACTAGAACAGGCAGAAGTTAAGGAGCCCTCTTCTATCCCAAAGCATATGGGTGGCCAAAGCCAAAGGTTGCATGGAAACAATTTTACTTTATCAGAGACTAAAAATGTCTGTGTAAATACCATACAGCTGGCTAACAAGGCAGATTTAATCTCAGCCTACCCCATACAAGATCATAGAGCAAGCAGGTCAGTTGCAGCCCAGGTTACATTTAAAGAACACTTTGTGGTTAAAGCCATCCCTCCCGTCCTTTTATTGGGCTGAATATTTTCACTGTGCAGCTGCTTTTAGTATTCTTTTATTATTAGTTTAAATTACAGCAGGACCTCCCTAATTCACCCGAACGACTGGGAGAGCTGCTGAGAATGACTCACCACCTGGGAGAACTGGGGTTGGGGAGGAAACAAACAAACTATATAGCACCGTTGGTCAGTTGAGGAGTGGGATTTAATTTTAAATCTCTGTAGCACATGTTCTGTGGTATAATGAAATCTCCCTACAGTGCATTGCTATCCAATTTTTGCTAGAAGTGGGACAAGAAGAATGCTAACAAAAGTTTTTGGAAGGATATAAAACCTCATGTTGCAGGACTTAAGCAAATCTCTACCTATTAGAGATCAGGGTGAGAACTAATGTAATGGTTCCACATCTGCCTGCTGTGGGGTTCTTGCACTTCCCACTGAAGCAGTTGGTACTAGCCATGCTGGTGGCAAGATACTGGACTAGATGGACCTCGGGTCTGCTCGAATCTGACAGTTCCTAGACCACTGTACGGGTAAGCATGTGTAGTAAGCATGTGTATATGCACATTCTGGCATGGGCCGATTATTGAGCTTCTACTAGGGTGCAAAGTTCAAAACTTAACCCCCAACTAGGAGTCTGTTTGATGCAACATGCCACATGTATACAGGCTCTGAGATTCCTATTCATCAAAGCGCTTAAGGATATGCTCAAGTTTAAGCATGTGTTTTAGCCTAATTAAAGTCAATAAAACAATTACAGTTTAAGCACATAGGGAGGTGCTTTGCCAAGTTGGAGCACACAAAGCAGTGCTCTTGTAGTAGGCTCGCACTCCAAGCCCCTGTTAAACTGGAGTTAAGGTTGCATGTTCATAGCAGTAACGTACGGGAGGAAAACCCTTCTTAAAACTTTACAAAACCATCTGGTAGAATACAAGCAAATTCCAAATTAAGAATGCATTTAAAAACACTGAAAAAGTAAGTAAATGCACAGCAAAGAGGTTTGATTTGCCTCTCATTATAATAGTTTTGCATCAGAATATCTAAATAAGAGGAGAATCAGGCCACATGACTTTCAGACAACCTTCAATCCGCCCCTACGTGCCTGCTTGACCTTCACTCAGATTCGCAGGCACTTGAGTTTTGTCTACTCGGGGGAAGCTTAAATAGTCAAACTGATTCCAACATCAGGTCCTTTGAACCAGTGTTAAAACTGGTGGGAACCATTTAGTGTAGCAACCTAGCACTCTGGCAGCTCCAGCTGTTTTTAGGACTGTTTCAGTTAGACTTGATTTTCAGAAGGTTGAACAAAAATGGTTATGGGAGGAGGGGGAGACTCAGCTCTGGCTAGAGGGCCTTGTCCATACAACAATTCACAGTGGTTTTAACTCTGGTGTTAGAACCACTCTAAATTTTCTGATAGCTTTCCCCCAATCTGGCCACAGCCTCAGGGCCATCAGTCCAGTTATGGAGCTTAAGATCCTGTTTACACTGAATATCAGGTCTATCAGCTGTAAGAGGGTCTCCTGAGCTGACTGTAATTGTAACACCACCACCAGGTTGGGTCATCTGTAGGGTTGAATCTGGCACCACTGCATCTAAAAGCATGAACTTCTAGTGGTTGAACTAAAAGGACCAGGTATGTCATCTCAGAGAGAGTAGCAGACTTCAACCTCTATACCTGGTCTAGCTACTAGAAGATAAAGAACTACACTGTGTCAGTTAGTACAAGTTACACCGTTATGGCCTTTAGAAGAGGAAGGATACTCATTATGGCCTTATCTACACTAGGAAATGTAGGGCTCCTAAGTTACTGCTGGTGTGTCTCTTTGTGGTAGTAACAGTGGAAAGTGGAATGTAAATGGGGCTTTAGTGTTCTTACCACTGTAGTCAACCAGCCCTGCACGGAGTAAGGAAACACCAGAAAGAAGAGGACAACAGGCAACACAAGCATATGTTAGCACAGCAGAGTACTAGTGCTATTGGGATGGCTGCCATCTTGGTCATGACCAAGGAGTGACCCCAGGACTTCTGGACTTAGGAGCATGAACCCCATAACATGAGTCAAAGGGTACATGTTTTGGATCCAGAAGCTGTAACAGGCTCACTACCTCTTCAGGTAAGGTACAAACGGGACACTAAACACTGGGTTATGCTATCTTCATCACCTCCACAGTACAGGACCAAGTCTCTTGCTACTGTGTTTATCAGCAATCTGAATGAATGCCAGAAGGACAAGTTAAGAGTCACATCAGGAGTTGTACTTAGGTCAAGTGGTTTCCTGTATGTAAGAACATGGGACCTACCATATCAGAGTAGACCAGTGGTCTCTTGAGCTTAACAACATCTCTTCAACAGTGACTAATATCCAGTACTTCAGAGAAAGTTATTCTTAAAAAAATCCCTTGCACTTAGTTGTGCAACTCTGTACCATCTCTTCCACCACAGCTAGCAATCAACTTATACCCTAAGGCATGGGTACGAAGACTAATAAACCAGCCAGAATAAGAGTTATTCTTCCTCATGGGAAGATCTAGTCTTTTTATTAAAAACAACCTTACATACAGCTCTTTCCTGTTCATTTTGTCACAGTTTCCTTTCATAGAAGTTTAAAGGTCCTCAGGTCATTCCAATCCATCCCCCTGTAAGGCAGTACAGTCCCTATAATGTGTTTTATCTAGCTTTCAAAGACCCATGAGGTTTCCACCACTTCCCTCAGGACACTATTGCATAATCTAACAGAGCTTTCTGTAGCAGCCTGACATTTCACAGAAGCCCCTCAGTCCAAACATGCAGCCACTGCGAACATCTGAAGAGAACTTCTCGCTCTTCGGTCCCACACACATTGATGGAAGCATTGTGGTTTCCAGCTCACGAAATGCATGGAATGTCCCACTGGATACTGCTTCTGGGTGATCCCCAAGCGGAAAGCCGCCTACCAGAGCTCCAGTTCCCACTCTGGTTCAAATACATGTGGTTTTAACAAATGTTATCAGATCAACTTAACAGTTCTATGTTATGCTATAAATAGAAACCAGGGCTGCATGTGATTCAGGAGAAATATGAAGATCATGTTAATGAGGCTTATAATAGTCAAGCCATTTCCTTAAACATTGGATTCCCAGGGCTGCTGGCATAGCCATAACTAGGGCATTTTAGTACCCGAGGGGAGCAGCCATATTTGTGCCCCCTACCATTTTCCCCTTCATTTCTCCACTCCCTTTTTCTGCCCTCACGGCTTTGCATCCTGGGAGGCTGTCCTGCTCATGCTGGTTATGACTGTGGCTGCTGGGGAGGTGGGCGGCTGGAGAGTCCTCCCAGTGGACAGGGGACCACACAGGCGAGTTGGCCAACCTGCCTGCTTTCCATCAAAACTTACAACAGAATTCAGTAAAACTTTCAGCTTTCACCAAGTGCCCGCAGAACATTTTGATCCTGATGAATCAACATGTCCTGTTGGAAAATTTTTCACCAGCTCTAGTCATCACCTGAAACCCCAGTGACACACAGGTAGGAATATATTTATTTTAATATAAATATTTTATAAAAAGTGTCTTCAGCCAAGCTTCTTCCAAGCAGTTTCCATGTTCTTTGTGAAGGCATCACCATTTAGATGCTATATGGTCCAACAGGCAGGGCACTGCCCTGGGGGTTGAGACATCTGGATTCTATTCCTAGCTGCCAATTACTGGCTGTGCGACCTTGGGTAAGCCACTTTGTCTCAATTTCCCCTCCCATCTTTGGCTGGGAGCTCCAGGTAAAACTGTAATAAAGAACATTATAGCTGATCTCTGGCTCATGGCAATATCCATCAGACCACACACACTATAAATCAGTGTACAGGAGTATCTTCCACATCCAGTCTGCTCATGGGTACCCTAAACTGGGCTAGTTAGATGTATACGTCACAGTTTCATTGGCCCATGTCCATCCCTGCATGGGTATAATCACCTTCCATTTACCCACACACACTCTGAAGCTCCGTTTGGGGATGCACGCTGCATAGTGGGTTGGTTCTGCCTCAGCAGGTCAATGATTTCTGTTTGCATATTCAGTAGTGTTAGGTTTAACTGGTGTAAAGCAGCTGGAGTGCTCTGCAGGTGCTATATAGTTGGATTAAGTAACAATTTTAAGAACTGCTCTAGACCTATGAATATCTCTGCTCGCTGCACTCTGGCGTAGCCTTCATATCCCTCTCGGATAACTTGAACCTTGGTGTCTGTGCATAAGCAAGCCACATATCCATCTGCCTACAGGCAACACTAACTCGTAAGCAGTATGTGGTGGCTCCCATGTACCAGTCTGCCCATGAACACAGAGAAGCATCATGGGGATGGATATCCGCCATGTATCCACTGGCACTCAGAACCAGTCGACAGCCACTGTGCTTTCAAACCTCTCTCTCACTGAAAGATGTGCTTATTGAAATTACAACAGCATTAGCCAAGGGGCATTATCTGAAGCTGTGTTTTCATCCCTGGCAGCTCTGCCCCAAACATAGTGCCCAGCCCCGATCATGTAGAGAATGCTGCTACTCACCGGCCAGAGAGATGAAGGAGCAGCACATAACTTCCTTTACTCAAACATTTCCCAGGAGCTCCCTCATTCATTGACATCTATGGACCTGCTCCAGCCTTTCCCCTCAACCTCATCTCTCTTTGCTCTGGATTTTGGAGAGATTTGGTGCTGGATTCACCAATAAATAGCTGTTTCACACTGCTTCCAATTATGACAAGCAGCCATTAAATGCAGCTTGCAGGAAGACTGGTCTGCTCTCTAAGATGGTCCCTGTTGCCATAGTATCTGAGCTCCTCACAAATGTTTAATTTCCCCTCACAACCACCCCCTGAGGCAGGGCAGTGCTATTATGCCCTTATTAGAGGGGGAGGCCCGGAGAGAGACAACAGGGCACATCTGCACAGCAAAAAACCAAAAGCCCTGCAGCATCGAGCCTCAGAGCCGGGGCTAAAAATAGTAATGTGGATGTGCCCACTTGGGCAGGAAACCAGATCCACCCTGGGTTTCAGAGCCCGGGCTCCAGTCTGAGCAGTAAAGTCTACACTGCTATTTTTAGTCCCATATCATGAGTTTGAGTCAATTGACCTGGGCTCTGAGACTCTGCCATGGTTTGGTGGTGGGGTGTTTGGTTTTTTTCTGTGTAGACATACCTTAAGTGACTTGGCACGATCACACAAAGTCCACTCTGGAACAGGGAATTGAGCCCAGGGCCAAGCTAGCATGCTGCCTCCTGGACCCTCCTTCCTTGTGTTTAAGGCACTACACTGGGACTCAGGAAAACTGGCTTTAATCCCAAACTCTATTTAGTGTCTTTGTCTCAGTTCCCTATTCATAAAATGGGAACAATGCTCCATTTCTGCTTCGCTGGCCTGTTCTGTTCAGATTGAAAGCTCTTCAGGACAAGGACTGCCTCTTACTCAGGGCCCTGATCTTGGGTGATGCTCTGAGGTGTCACCATAAGACAGACAATAAATTAAGCTGTGTTGGCTGCTGCTTTGTCTCTCTGAAGCAACAAAAGCAGCGAGAGTGTACTGGTGAAATGGGCCCTGTGTTTTTTGGTCTAATTCTTAGACAAAGGCCAGAAGGGACCATTGTAATCCTCTAGTCTGACTTCCTGTTTAACACAAACCAGCACACAGGACTTCCCTGAATTAATTCCTGCTCGAAGTACAGCACCTCTTAGAAAAACATTTAACCTCGAGCGAGCAAGTTTTGGTGATGGAAAATCCACCACAACCCTTGGTAAATTATTCTGATGGTTTTAATTAACCTGTTACAAATGTTCACCTTAATTCTAGTCTAAATTTGGTTAGCTTCCATTACAAGCCATTGAACCTGGTTATAACTTCTTCATCTGCTTCATTGATGATAGAGGGGTCTTCAAATTTCTGGTCCCCATGTAGGTACTTTTAAGTGGATCAAATCACCCCGTAATAATCTTTTTGATAAACTAGATGAAAGTGATCTGTACCCCATTTGAACTCTGAGAGGATTTCTTTGTCAGAATCACATCCTATATAATCTCTTGCAAACATGCTTGAGACTACACCTAAGATTTTTCTGTACCATCTCTCCCTGCAGCACTCAAAGGCCAGATCCTGCAACTGGATCTGCAAGGGTCATCCCCCAGCTGCATGGCCAAGCCCCGCCCCCCACCATAATGGGGCTCTGTGGGGGTGCAGCAATCTGCCCTTTTGCAACTGCTTCACAACGGCCAGAACAGTGCAGACAGATCCTTAATGAACAAACATGGCTCAGTTGTTGTACTACAAGGTGGCTAAGAAGCTAGAGAGGAAACACCAGTAGCATAAATATCTTCTCCTCCTCTTTGTTTTGGGCCTGGAGGCTCAGCGATTGAGTTCATTTTCCAGAAGGGACAAAGCTAGGGTGACCAGATAGCAACTGGGAAAAAACGGGACAGAGGGTGGGGGGTAATAGGCGCCTATATAAGAAAAAGTCCCCAAAAATGGGACAGTCCCTTTAAAAACGGGACATCTGGTCACCCTAGACCAGGGGTGGACAAACTTTTTGGCCTGAGGGCCACTCCAGGGTGAGAAACTGTAGGGAAGGCTGTGCCTCCCAAACAGCCTGGCCCCCTCCCACTATTCGCCCACTCCCACTTCCAGCTCCCTGACTGCCCCCGTTAATGCCCCCCCATCCACCCCCCCCACTCCTTGTCTCCTGACTGCCCCCTCCTGGGACCCCCTGCCCCACCCCCTATCCAACCCCCCCGCTGCCTGTCCCCTGACCTATCCAAACCCCTGCCCGGCCCCCTGGGACTCCCACACCCTATCCAACCCCCCCCGTTCTCCGACCCCTGACTGCCCCAGAACCTCCACCCCATCCAACCGCCCCCTGCTCCCTGACCTCTGATTGACCCCTGGGACCCCCCCCCCCCAACTGCCCCCGGAACCCCCTACCCAACCCCTGGACCGCCACACACGCACACACTCACACCGCCGCCCCTTTACAATGCCGCTCAGAGCGGCAGGAGCTCGCAGCCCCGCTGCTCACGTGGAGGCATAACTCCAGAGGAGGGGGAACAGCAGGGGAGGGGTGAGCTTCGTGGGCCAGGAGCTCATGGGCCAGGCAGGACGGTCCTGCAAGCCGGATGTGGCCTGTAGTTTGCCCACCTCTGCCCTAGACAAAGCACTTAGTTCTGATGGGCAGGGCCAGGAGGGATCTCCTCCTGGGGAACATTTTTTAAACTCCCTGCCACACAGTTAACTCCATAGGAAAAAGAATGCTCTCTAGCAAAACCTTTTATGAGCCCAGGACAAAAGCCACCTCTGGAAGGGAGGTGTGAGCACTATCTTGGGAAGATGAACATCCGAAGTTGGGAAGTCTTCCCCTTTCTCCCCCACTCCTTCCATCTGAACACAGTGTAGGCTAAGATGAAAGGGACCCTTGTCCATGAGCTACATTGCACAAAGATTCCAAACTCCAGACCCAGACAGTTATAAAACTGCTGCCCATTACACAATGGAGTCACCCAGTCAAAATGCTAATGTGACTGCATCACAGATCATAACTGCCCTTGGATCATCTCATTCATTATACTTGTGTAATGGGCAGCAAACTCTTAAAAAGACAGAGTCAGTATTTACCCAGAACCATAGGAAATAAGACCAGCTCCTGCAGTTCTGATTGTCACTAAAATTGAACCCCTATTAGCTTTCAGGATCCACCTTTCCACATCTTTCTGATTTATTCCCTGCCATTCTCTGGGCCACACATTGTGACACCTATCGTACCAGCTGAAGAGGCTGGGGGAAATCTTACCCTGGAGACTGTTAAGCCTCTTCCACATCAAGCACAGGGGTGACTGCAGAGACCTGAGCAGCAGAGGACTATGCTGGTGGTAACTGCGTTCCAAGCCTAGGATGCCCAATACAGGAGCACTGTCACCTGGCCAGACCACTTTCTTCACCTATATGTTCTCACAGCTTTATCACCCGGGGCATCCTGTTTGCCTATTTGCACCACTGGTTGCTGTGAGCCCTCTGATATTTCTAAGATATCTGTCATTATGGTATCAAGGCCACTGGTACAAACCAGCACACTAAGACTTGCCTAGACTAATTGCTGGACTTTCAGTGTCAATGTTTAACTTCTACATTTCACAGAGATAGAAGAACCTGGGATGGTCTCTCAGGCCACCGTCCAACCTATACCCCTCTGCAAACAGAAGAAATTCTGCTACTGTAATGCTGTAGAGATTTTACATGCAGATGGGTCCGTTTCCTGAACAGAACTTCCAGAAAGCAGAAGCTCCGGGGCAGAGTTCTGGTTTGTCCCACTAAAAAGATAGGGGCCAAGACGCTAAGTTTGGATCCAGATCTAAACTTCCCGAAGTTACAGGGTGTTTGCAGAGCAGGGTGGTTAACTCAGGCATCTCTCTAATTGCCTCTATCCTATTCCAGACCATGCTTCTACTGAAGACTATTACATTATGCAGTTTACTCTGTTGCTTTCAATTTCCTGGACAGGTACAAAGCATTTTCTTAGGTCTAGCTCAACTTTTCTCAATGTTTAGCTTGAAGTCATTGCCTTTGGCTTCACCCACTGCAGCTACAGATTTTGACTAGAGCGCTCCCATTCATATCATGGGACTGACCTGTGTGATGGGCTGAGGAGACTGATCTTCCCTCATCCGTTAGCAACAGCCATCCTCACCAGGTCTCATCCTCCACCCTCTTCTCCCGAGCCAGTATAAGCCTTTTTAAGGGTTCCAGGTACAGCCAGTTAAAGGTAGCACATTCAGTTACAATAAGATTCCTGAGTCTTTTCCAACCTTAGCTGCCAGGCTTTCAAGTCAACAAGCCCACTGCTACTTTGCTTCCAGCTAAACACAGTTGCTGGAGCACTGGAACCTCAAGTGCTGTAGGACCTGACGTTTGTCCTGGCAACATACTAATTCTTCTGCATAAGTCTCTGTTGTTTCTCGTGCTGAAAAATACAAATGGAAAGGAATGGAAATGGCAACCAAGCAGTGGAAAAAAACCCCAAATTAGTTAGAGAGCATATTTCCCTTCCAGTCGGTCTTGTAGGTACTTTAGGAGACAGGATTTACTACATGGTGGAAACTGTTCAAGGTCCAGATCTCACAAACATTTTTGTGCATGTGAATTCCATTGAACTTAGCAAGATTGTTGGGATGAATGAAATTACTCACATGCATACCTGCAGGATCGGGGCTTAAAGATGAGACTTTTCCCACAGGTGCCTAAGTGATTTAGGAGGACAAGACCCCTTAGCATGACCAGACAGCAAGTGTGAAAAATCAGGACAGGTGGTGGGGGGCAATAGAAGCCTATATAATAAAACCCCCAAAATCAGGACTGTCCCTATAAAATCGGGACATCTGGTCACCCTAAGAGCCCTTAGGCATTTTGGAAAACCCCACCCCAAATCAGCAACATGGTAGAGCACCAAGGTTTATGGAGTGAGTGAAAAAGCATTCACTGATAACAAACCCTCTAACTTGGTTACCAAGCCTAGGCCATTTTGTTAAATAGGGTTTGACAATTACTCGGCAGCTTAAATGTGAACTTTGCCACATTAGTTTGAACAAGTTTCCCTTCCCCTACTCCTACTTCAGCGATCTGTACTCCTAACCTTATACACTTTTCCTGGGCTCCTGCCATCACTAGCATATCAGGATATTTACTTGCACAGGCCCCGATCCTGCAATCTCATCCACTCAACTCAGAGATCTCATTGGGACTCCATGTAGGAGGAAAGGGTCCCCCTACATGGATGAGGGTGCAGGATCAGAGCCCTTAATTTGTTACTGTTTCATCATTCCTTTCTCCCAGCATGCTGGAGTTAAAACATTTAGACACTGTGCATGAAGCACAAAGACAAGCAAATTGTTTGTTTGTTTTTTAAAAGAAATTGTACATTCCTGGCCAAGTGGTTTTCTTTTTTTAATTGGGGTCAGCAGGACGTTGGATGAACTCCAGACACCAGCAAAAGATCCTTCATTTAAACATACTTCATAACAAATATAATTCCAGCCAAGGGCCGAGAGGAGAGTCACACTGGGCCAAATGGGAAACCCAAGGTCAGGAACAGACTCCTGCCCCCCCCAGAACCTCTGGGGCTACTTGTTGCTGGATGGAGTCTGAACAGCATGTGTAGGTATAGCTGCGCCCCAGCACACCCTGCTGGCTCATCTTGGCAGAAGCAGCAAAACTGCTAAAACTATCATCTCAGCCACAGCAACAGCTCTGTCGACTAAAAAAACCCCCATGATTTAAAAAAAAAAAAAAAATCTAACATTTTTCTGTTTACTATTTTTTCCAGTGTCAAGGAGAATTTGCTATAGCGTGTTTAAACCAGAGTGAATGTATGACATTATGGCAGAGAGAGGACAGTCAGTTGGACTGCATAGGCGCATAGGAATGGCAATATCTGATCAGAGAGACAAGGTGGGTGAGGTAATGTCTTTTAGTGGATCAACTTCTGCTGGTGCGAGAGACAAGCTTAAGATATTACCTCACCCACCTTCTCTCTATAATATCCTGGGACCGGCAAAAAGAGGTAAACAGTGAGGGCAAAATTTGCAGATGATGCAAAACTACTCAAAATAGTTAAGGCCCAAGCAGACTGCGAAGAGCAACAAAAGGATCTCTCAAAACTGGGTGACTGGGCAACAAGACGGCAGATGAAATTCAATGTTGATAAATGCAAAAGTAATTCACATTGGCAAACATAATCCCAACTATACATATGAAACGATGGGGTCTAAATTAGCTGTTACCACTCAAGAATGAGATCTTGGAGTCACTGTGGATAGTTCTCTGAAAAAACATCCCATGTGCAGCGGCAGTCAAAAAAGCGAACAGAATGTTGGGCATCATTAAGAAAGGGATTGATAATAAGACAGAAAATATCATCTTGCCTCTATATAAATCCATGGAAAGCCCACATCTTGAATATGACGTGCAGATGTGGTCGTTCCATCTCAAAAAAGATACAGCGGAATTGGAAAAGGTTCAGAAAAGGGCAACAAAATTATTAGGGGTACGGAACAGCATCCGTATTAAGACAGATTAATAATACTGGGACTTTTCAGCTTGGAAAAGAGACAACTAAGGGGGGGGGGATACAATTGAGGTCTATAAAATCATGACTGGTGTGGAGAAAGTAAATAAGGAAGTGTTATTTACTATTTCTCACAACACAAGAACTAGGGGTCACCAAATGAAATGAATAGGCAGCAGGTTTAAAACAAAGAAAAGGTTTAAAACTTCACATAATGCACAGTCTACCTGTGGAACTCTCTGCCAGAGGATGTTGAGAAGGCCAAGACTATAACAGGGTTCAAAAAATAACTAGATAAATTCATGGAGGATAGCTCCATCAATGGCTATTAGCTAGGATGGGCAGGAATGGTGTACCTAGCCTCTGTTTGCCAGTGGCTGGGAATGAGCAACAGGGAATGGATCACTTGATGATTATTGGTTATGTTTATTCTGTCAGGGGTACCTGACATTGGCCACTGTCAGAAGACAGGATACTGGGCTAGATAGACCTTTGGTCTGACCCAGTATGGCCATTTTTATGTTCTTATGACACGGCTACACCACCACTGCATTACAACATCTGATCAGGTCAGTGGTCCAAATAGTAAGTATCCTGTTACCATCAGTGGCCTACACTTGATACTCCAGAGGAAAGCATGGGGCACTTTGCAGTAGACAGTTATTAGATTACTAGACTAAATTGTCAAAGAGGAGCCCAAGCTAATCTTGAATTTGATAAGCTGATCATCTCTTTAAAAAAAGAGATTTCTAAGTCCAGGTTTTGCTTCTCTTTTGTCCCCCCCCGCCTGCCCGCTTAAAGGGAGAAATGCTCTTCATTCTACATCCTGCTGCTTTGTAAGGACTCATGTCGGAGGTTCTACATATGCTTCCTGCATCCTAGGGCAGCACATAGCAAACTTATTTTTCATTCTAAGAGCTCTCTCTTCCCCTCCCCCGACTTTCCCATGATTTTCTTTTCATGTCTTCATTCATTGTCTTTTTATTTGCTTTCCCTGCTCCCGTCTGCCATCTGGAATAGAGGGATTTCTAATTTAGAGAGTAGGGGTGTGTATCAGTCTGCTTTCAATGTAACTCAATGGGCAGTAACCACCATTGCAGGCAATTCAGAAGACTGTGGAGGTGCAATCTAGGACTCATCGCTGCCAAATTAAATTCCAGGATGTTACTATTTTTCCATTTAGAAAGATGTTTGGAGACTGGCTGAAGTCAGATGTGCTTCAGATGTTCTCTGCTTCCCAGCAGTGATGTTTCTGGCACTCGTTAGAAGTTCATTTCTCCCAGACAACTTGATAGGAGCCGGTCACATTGTTCTATTGTGCAATTACTAGAAGTGAGCTTGCAAACAAAATTGTTTCAATGTCCTTAGCTCGCCACCCGGAACAACTTACCTAAGAGGTGTAGTCAATTTGCCATTGCTTTAAATCAAGACGGGATGTCCAAAAGATATTCTATAGCTGAAACAGAAGTTATGGGCTCCATGCAGAAATTACCGAATGTTTTGGGCTTTGTGTGCGCGCTTGTGTTACACAGTAGATCAGACTAGATCATCATGATGATCCCTTCTAGCCTTAAAACAAACAAACAAAAAAATATTAAAACTTTTTGATGGAGACAAGAATAGAAAGCAGCAGCATAGGAGTCACTTGGGAAGTGACTAGTCTCTGCTTCCTGGAGGAAAAATTCCAGTGAACCCAGCATCATGGCTAATGGCAAACATATGGTATAGTCAGAGGTGAGCAAGAGGAAAGTTTAGCAATGACTTACATATTAGGATTTTCCATATTGAGATTGAGAAATGGAGCATTGTAAGTACTATTGTAGTACCAAGTGGTATTAGGAATTTGTATTTCAGAAGCACAAATCAAGATCAGGGCCCCATTGTGTTAGGTGCTGCGCATACACACAGTAAGAGTCCCTGTCCTGAGAGCTTACAGTCTAAACAGACAAGGAAGGACTACCCTCTCCAGATTTCAGATGGGGAACGGAGACACAGAGATTAAGTAACTTGTCCAGGGTCACCCGGCCCATGCAACAGTCCAGTGCCTTTACAACAAGGCAGCCACCCTTCCTCCTCAAGCCACAAATAGATGAGATACCAAATTCAGCCTTCTAGAAGCCAAATAGCAAGCACACACCCTCTTCAGAGATTCTGACCCAATTAGAAACAGACAAGTCCAGGAGCATGGGAGGCCTGATTTATTTGGGCTTTTGACAGTTGTAGTTCAGGAAGGACCTTAAGAAAAACGATCCTTCCTATAGGTGAAAAAGCTAGCTGAACAAGAGGGCTCATAAAGAGCCCTAGTGAAAGGCAGCTCTGCAGGGTGGATGGCAGTTAATACCGGGGTGTACCCCCTGGGATGGGGAAGGCGTTTGTGTTAAGTGTATTGAGAGTCATGATTCAAAGGGAGAAGTGGGCAGTGAGTTGTAGAAGTTCAGTGATGACAGATATTAAGGCTTGTTAAAAAGAGCAAGTTATGAAGATGGTAGGACAATCCAGGCAGATTTAAGCACACGGGTAGGTGAAGTTCACTTTGGATCACAATATAAAACATTACCCGTCTTGGCAAAAAATAGCTCACCTGATTGTATGTGCTGATGTGTTTTGAACCCGAAGGATCTGCTGAGGAAAAAAGACAAGAGGCTCACATCCCTGGTCCTGCGATATCCCCTTTACGCTGCCACAAAGGGACTTGGACTTGCCTTCAGCAGACAGCCAAGGACTCACCCAGCATGGAGAATCCATTTTCTATGCTGGCTCCATGACACCCAGTGCGTCCGAGCAGCCCGGGGTACTTTTAAGTTGTGCCAGGGCCAACATGGCCCAGTTACCCGCAGAATCAGCCTGCAGGTCTTGCAAAAAGTCAGTTTCTCTCCCTGTGCCCCCAAGGTGTGCTGAGTGCTACCGTGGCCTCAGAGGTTTGTGGAGGTTTCCTCTGACAGAGAACTCAGAAGAGCAGACACTCATGCAGTAGAGCTCCTTCGCAGGCATATGGTCAGAACCGAATACTTTAGATCAGTGCTACTCAAAGTGGTGGTCAGCGGACCGGTGCCGGTCCGCGAGCCATCGGCTGCCGGTCTGTGCGCACATTGGGAAAAAAAACTGCCGGTTCCCCATATCAGATAGCTTGAGAAGCACTGCTGTAGATGACAGAAGCGAAGGGACGCTACTAGCAGCTCTATAGCACCAAGATGGCTGTCGGAGAGTGAGACGGATTCTTTTCTGGCTGGTGCATCAACACCTCAATTGTTCATGTAGGTCCCTTTGCAGGATCATGAGTCTGTGAGGTTGCCCTCCATATGGTTTTATGAAAATATGCTGATGAGCGTGAATATAATGTAACTGGAATATGCTTCATGCAGAAGTTCTCTTGTAAGGTATCATTACAAAGCTTATAATCTACTGAGTGTGGTCATCCTATTTGTATGAATGTATCATTCTTGTATCTGAAACTAGAAATATGAAATATAATTCTGAGGTCCTATTGTAATTATGCAAATTGTGGGCCATTAATGGTGGTTTGGAATCTTGATGGCTCCCATTAAGCAGGGCAAGTGACTGTAGATGACTCTATTTACTTGCAAGCCTTCCTGTGAGTCAGGCTGGGAAGAATGAAGGCTTGGGGTCTCACAGGACATGTGACCACATCACCTGGTATTGGAATCCATCTTAAACCTGGTGCTTTTCCATTTAGAAGGAGGGGTGGGGACCCAAAGAGACAAAAGATTCCTGCCTTGTGCCAAAGCTATAAAAGGGGGTGGAACAGAACTAAATAGGCAGCAGTCATGAGAATCCCTTAGCTACCACCTGAGCTGGAACAAGGACTATACCAGGGGAAAGGATTGGGCCCAGACTAGGAAGGAGTCCAGTCTGTGAAAGAAGCTTATTGGAACATCTCCAAGGGTGAGATTTTATCTGTATTCAGTTTCCTACTGTATTAGGCTTAGACTTGCGTGTTTTATTTTATTTCGCTTGGTAACTTACTTTGTTCTGTCTGTTATTACTTGGAACCACTTAAATCCTACTTTTTGTATTTAATAAAAATCACTTTTTGCTTATAAATTAACCCAGAGTAAGTAAGTAATTCCTGGGAGAGCAAACAGCTGTGCATATCTCCCTATCAGTGTTATAGAGAACGAACAATTTATGAGTTTACCCTGTGAAAAGCTATATACAGAGTAAAGCGGATTTATTTGGAGTTTGGATCCCATTGGGAATTGGGTATCTGAGTGCTAGAGACAGGAGCACTTCTTAGGCTGTTTTCAGTTAAGTCTGCAGCTTTTGGGGGACATGGTTCAGACCCTAGGTCTGTGTTGGAGCAGACTGGTGTGTCTGGCTCAACAAGACAAGGTTCTGAAGGCCCAAGCTGCCAGGGAAAACAGGCTCAAAGACAGTCTCAGCCCATCAGGTGGCAGTCCCAAGGGGGTTTCTGTGACCCAACCAGTCACAGGGTCAACCTTTGGTCGGTCGTCAAATTACTCCCTGGGGTCCTCCTGTACAACCCCCATGAAGGCAAGAGAGAGAGAGATGCAGGAGTGTAACGGAGATAAAATGTTATCTTCACTATAGTTATCAGAGATTCAGTAAGTTTGGTAAAAAAAAATTAGCTGGTGCCCTAGGAGACAAGTTATCCTGTCTGGCTAATTTGTGTATGTTCAAATTACTTCTACAGTTCCCAAAAGTAAGCTAGGTGCTTTACAGATTTTATATATTAATATTAAAAAAAAGACAAAGCTGTACCCTGGACAGTTCTCTGGATTGACATGACACAGAACCTTTATTATTGGTGATAACAGATGATTCAGAAAGAACACAGCTTGACTTTCAGAGGGCCAGGCTGAGATTTTTGTATCTTGTTATTTGTAAACTGAGCTAACCTGATATGGAACCACACAATCAACACTGCCACTTGGCTAAGTAGAACCACTCTTTGTTAAATTATCCATAATAATGATTCACAAAGATCTCTGGCTTGTGTGCAGCAACACACATCAAAGCAAGACATGCTGGGGGTGCATTGCAATATAGTGAAAAAAATTCAGGACAGTAATGCCAGTTCCAACTCTGGTTTCCTCAACTCTAAATAAGGACAGGCCAAGGCAATAGTTGGGTGGATGGGAGACCTATGTGGAAAACACAGGGCTGCCGAAACTGTGGAGTGCCCGTGATTGACACACACTTCACTCTGAGTCAGTACCAAGTCTTATGGTGGTGGTTTCTTTCAGCTGTGATGCAAAAGCAGCGTTCTGGACTGCATCCATTCGAAATCCCATCAGACTGTTGAAACAAAAGGGTCCTGCCCTTCCTCCCTAAAATACACCATTTAAAAAGGTTTCTTATGGTTCATTCCATCCAAAAAATCAGTACAGCACTGGTGTGTGTTCACACAAAGGGGCACTAAATCAATGCAACCTCACATCATAAAGTGGTGTAGTGCCCCAGACAGGGTTGCGTGTCTAGTGTTAGTCTTCTACTGTCAAAATCGTCCACAGAAGACCAAGAGATACAGTGAGATGCAAGGTAGCATTAGTTGCAGAAATAAAAGTTTTGCAAACATTTTCACAATAAACAGAATTAGAGGAGATTGGACAGTCATATTTGAATGTATGGAGAACACAGTGAAAATGGATCAGCTCTTACTTTTAAAATTGTTGCCCAATACCAGAAACAAGTGTCATTTGAGGGCACTAAAGGGCAGCACTGATGTTATTTCAAAGAAACAAGTAGATGTACATCCTGCAATAAAGACTTTGCTGCCACAGGCAGGGCTGGACTGAGGCAGATGCACTATAGGCCTATACAGAGGGCCCCAACTCCAGAGTCACATGATTACATCAAAATCTCTGGTTTCATTTTCAAAATAAATTTCTAGACCTCATGGTTGAAGATTGAAATGTGACAAGCGTAACCAATGCTGTGATATGTGCAGGCAGCTTGAAACAATAGCTTAGAGAGGGATGAATTGCCCAATACATTTCAGTGGGATGTTAACAGCAGAACAGCTCCGTGGGGAGGAGGGAAGAGAGAGACACCTTGCCAATACCATTCCAGCAACAGACTGTATGTGGTGGGAGGAGAAAAGTTCTGGGTCAGTGCCTGGAGATGGGAGGAAAGGGGAGGGTGGGTTACAGTTCCCGCCCACCATGAGGAACGGCCATCCAAAGTTAAACAATCTCAAAATCCCACACTGAAGAATTACAGGTGTTTGAGGAAATGACGTGTATCCATCTACAAGGAAATCCTGATCTGCATAGGGATTGCACTCATGCAAGTGGAGATCATGTTGAGTTTTGTGCCCTACATTGACCTTAAGTGAGCTGCAGGAAAAAAAACCCAAATAACCTGAAATGTGCTCTATTCACTTGGCATGCAGCACATCCAATGCATGTGTGTTTTAATTTCAAACTTATCAGGAGACAGGCAAACCAGTTCAGTTTGAAAAAGTTTAGTTAACTTCACCACCCACCCAATTTGCTCTCATTAATAGCACACCTCTGCACTTTGATTCTGGCCACAAAGCAGCAAAATAGCATAAGAAAGGTTTTCTTGTGGCATTTCCAGCCTGACAGGAAGCAGGAAATACTGGAAATCTTGCAAGAAAAAGCGTGCTCTTGTGGGAAAGTTGCATCCAAATTTTGCGGAGTCAAGAAGTTTGGATGAACAACTACACCAAGCCCAGGACTTCTGAGGTTCGCCCGTCACTAGACCCTAGAGCATGTGGGAAAGAAACTGATTCTAGTCAAAGGTGGGCTGCCAAAGCTAGTAAATATGGCAAGCATATTTTGGTGCAGTTTTCTATTAATGTTAACATTTCAGCCAAAGGAGATATTTTAGTCAGCCCAGAACATTCGTGGAGGATCATTAAATGTATTTACGGCACCCCCTTGACTATGGTCCTGATGTAGGGCACCTCAGGAAGAGGCCAATTGCTTTTGAGATAGCAGTGAAAAGCAAGCCTTCGTGCTTGCCAACATCCCAATCTTGCACTGGTTTTGTGGCTAGGACAATGCGGTGAGCACATGTTTTCCTTGGCTAGCGGACAGGAGGCCAAATTCCCATGGGCTGGTTGCAGGATGAGGTACTCAGTTGGAAAAGACAGCAAGGATCAGATCCATGCAAGCTTTCCCTCCAAATATGAACTGAATGCAAATGTAGACTCCGATCCTGCATTGAAGTCAACGTGCTCTGTGCACCTACAGCTCATTTGCAGGATCAGGGCCTCGGAGAACGAAGGCTTTATCCTGAAAGATTAGCATTTCTGGTGAGCTGCTCTGTGCCACCAGTTGGCTTGAGGGCACTCAACCCTATGCAGGGGATTGGGCCCTAAGCTTGGAATTGTCCTGCTGAGCTAGTTCTATAAGCTGCGAAGAAATACCAGCTCACTTGCAAGATGTGTTTTGGGGGCGGGATGGGGAGGGGGAATATAGACCAATACAACACTGCATGCCCTCCAGGTCCCCTTTTATTGAGTGACTGAATACAAAAATAAGATCATATAGGTGCACAAATGCAATGATCTGCACCTTGGGAAGAACCATCTTAAATCAGCGGTAAGCAGTGTGTTAATAGCATCTTGTAAACAGTTCTCTTCACAAGCAGAAAGCTTCTTGAACACGATGCTCACAATTAAAAACTCCCCAACACAGTCAGAGTAATACTTAGCACTTCTCATCCTGTGAGCCCAAAGTGCTTCATTGAAGGTGAGTGAGCATCATCATCCCCGTTTTACAAATGGGAATATGTGTGAAATTAACAAAACCCAAGAAACTGAAATCAAATGTAAACACAGAGCTTAGGAAGCACATACCATTCTCAGAGGGCGATGGCGCACCCCAGTAGCTTCATTTTACAATGCAAAAATCATTGGCAGAAGCACAGTTGGAAGAGTTCTAGAAATCACTACCGCTCTTATGGCAACCTGTTACAGTTGATAAAAAAATTTATAGAATACATGGCATTTCTCCTAAATTGCACCAGAAGTAATTTGGAAGCACTTTCAGTTTGTCTTATAAGCAAGCAGGGGAAAGAACAAGTCACAGGCTTTCCATCTCCTTGATACGTATTTAAGCCTCTCTCAGCACCCCTGCCTCTCACATTTCTGAGTCCGCATACATTCCATTGATTAAGTAGTCCACTTGCGTATAGTCCTTTTTCTTATAGCTTTCATAGGCCTGCATGGCAAATAGAACTAAGACGGTTATGAAAAAAATGATACCAAATAGAAGTACTGCCAGGAGTGAACTGGTGTCCACCAAGTACTGAGTCAGAGGCCCAGTGGCAATCAGCAGATTGTCATAGTCTGTGTTTTGCTGACCTCTGCCAATGCCCAAGGCTGTTGTTTTGGGTGCATTTGTTGGACCCATGGTGGTAAGCTTAGTCAAGGAAGTACTATATGTTGTTATCACCCCAGGCCCACTGGTGGCCTTTGTCATTCGCTGGTTAGTTGCTGAAGTCTTTGTTCGGACTGGGATAGTAGGAGATGGCTTACCCGTGATATTCTGGGGCCTGTCCACTGTAGTTGTCAGGGGCTCAAGAGCTGATGAAGTAGCTTTGATTGTTGGCATTATGGGACTGGCACTCTCTGAAGATGGACTGGTGACTGCAGAATCTGGTGAATGTGTTTTCAACTCCTGTAGGCTGTCGGTGGTTGTCGCTATAGATAAGCTTGTTGTCAGTGGGCCAAGCCCCACACTATTAACTATGCTAGGCGTGGGAGTGCTGCGTGTGGCATCCCAAGGCAACCGGGAGGCAACGGTTACACTGGAATGCTCTGTCTGGGACACCACAGTCCTCACTTTTGATTCAGAAGTCGCAACAGTAGTTTGAGACAAGGGTGCTGGTGCCTTTGTAGTTCCTGAAGTGAACACCTTAATACTTGTCTTTTCAAAGGTGGCTGCGGGCGTGGAGCTAGAAGCATCATTATTTGAAACGAGAGAAGAGGCAGCTGGAGACATGGTGCTGGTAAGGATAGCAGAATTACCTGTCAGAACCCCAAGGATCTCTGCAGTTTCATTACCTGTGGCTGATGGAGTAGTTGTACTTATCCCACCTGGGGCTCCCTTGGTGGATTGGGTGGTTGTGGCTTTAGAGGCGGCGGTGGCGGCAGCTGTAATGACTGCTGGTGGGGTCGTTCTGGGACCGGTCGTTACGGTCCTTACTTGGGCTGATGGTGAAGATGGCACCGTTGCTCGACTCTCTGTCTGGTTTTCTTGGCTTGTGTCGGAGCCCACTTGCCTGCCGGTTCGGCCAGGTGGCTGTGCTTCTCTTTTCTTAAGGACAAGTTCTTTGAAAACAAAACACAAGGACGTCCATAAGTTCAAAAACCAGTGGGCCTAATTCTGATCTCATTCACACAGAGGTAAGTCAGGAGTACTTCCTGAAGCAGATGGCATGCAGCTTACTTCACTGGAGTTATGCCCTATTTACTCCAATGTAAATAAGATCGCAATCAAACCTAGCATATCCTCTATTATTTGCGTAAAGCCCTCTAATAAGCTGAACCCTTTTCTGGATTACCCTCTCTGCCAGGCACCTCTGTCATTTGTCTCTCCAGGCCTGGAACCCTCTGACTTGCTCAAAGGAAGAGTAACGCTTCAACTTTCAAACTGGTTCTCAAAAGCAGAGCAGCAGTACCCTTCACTCTGACCTGACCAGTGAGGGTCAGAAGCCAAAGGCCTGTGCTCTTATATGTTAAAAGGCACCATTCAAGGCCTTTATTTAGGTCCATAATTTTACCCCTCTTAAAACTTTTTTGACAGATTTCCCTTAAATACGTAAGGCGCCTCAGCTGATGATCAGGCTTTTAGCAGCATGAATCCTATAAGCATTAAAAGAGGTAAGCCGTTAAATCCTCAAGCAACCTTTGACAATGCAAAATGAACCACGGACGAGCTCGAGGGAGGTGTTTTTTTTTTTTTTTTTTTTACATTTGTGTACAGAGGAATTTTTAAACACATTTCAAGATTGGTTCCCCAATTGCCAACAAGCTCCATTTCATTGTGGTGTTACTTTTAATTAAAATTTAAGCCCCTGCTGTTGTAAAACCATGGCTAGCAATTGCTGCTAATGCCTTTCTGATTACCCATGCAGCGTGCCACTTCTGGCATGACATCCTGGCAGTCAAAGGAAATCCAATCCCAAGGTGTCCTCCTTTCAGGGTTCCTCCACCCCGTTTTTTGTTTGTTTTTTTTAAAGCCCTTCTGGTTGTGTCTTCCAAAAGGACAGAGTATAGGGTGCAATAGGTGAGCCCTTTCACAGGGACAGGCTAAAAATCATGTTTCTTTAAAAACCACACCATGTGCTTTCAATATTACAACTACCAGAAGAGACAATGGGACAAAATCTTCCAATGGACAGATTTTAAAGTATAAACATATCTTGTGCTCCCCCTTCTCAGCCAGAGGTGCAGCAAAGTGCTGAGTGTATAGTACTTAGTATGATGCAATCTTATTATCTTAAAGGTGACTGCGCCATCTCGTTTTACAAGGAGCCCGACACTGTAAAATTACCTCCAAGTAGATCTGTAATGTCCTGAGTGCTGGCATTCTGACACACGTACAGATGGCAACAGTGTAAAAGGACACAGCGATTCTGATAGAACACTGACCAGTTGCAGTAACGATTACCTAAAACACAAGACAAGAGGCCACATAAATGGAAGGAAGTCCTGATTTTAAAAAACACATCAGACCCAGTGTGGTCCTGGGATTTTACCCTTAGCAAAGCGATTTAAAAAAATAAAATCTCTCTGTGCCATGTGTTTTCCTTTACACACAATAGAAAAATGGACCAAAATGTGCTATATACAAAGCTCTCTACTTTGTAGTTTCAATTCCAAGTTAACTTGAATGTCCTACAAACTTTATAACAGGAACCTCTGTTATGAAACCCATAACAATCAGCGTTCCAGCAGGATCACATTCAGACTTGGCCGAAGTGGCTGGAATTCCAGTGAAACCAATGGAGCTGCACCAGGTTTGAATTTGGTCCAGGTAGGTCAGTTCACAGAGCTCCCCACTTGTGTCCACTGGAACCAAATATATCACCTTGAGTAGCCCAACAGCCCTGCTACTGGCCAATTAAAAAAAAACCATTAGAGGAGTCCTACTTGACCTCATCTGCTGGAAAGGTCACATCATGACTAAAATTTGTACTCCTTTTAAGACAGTGCTGAGAGAGACCTCTCTTTTCTGGTGTCTTCCCCCACTCCACAAACTAATGCACTCCGGGGTGTGAAGTCCCAAAGTATGTGAAATGATCGTGACTGTGACCCTAGGACAGGGGAGGGCAAACTATGGCCCACGAGCCAGATCCAGCCTGTCAGGGCTTTCAATCCGGCCTGCGGGATTGCCAGCTCCATGGCACAGCGGGACTAAGGCAGGCTCCCTGCCTGCCCTGGCCCCTCACTGCTCTCGGAAGCAGCTGGCACCACATTCCTGTGGCCCTGGGGGCGGAGAGGGCTCCATGCGCTGCCCTTGCTTGTAGGCACCGCCCCCCCACAGCTCCCATTGGCCGGGAACAGGGAACTACAGCCAATGGGAGCCTTGGGGGGTGGAACCTGCTGCAGGCGAGGGCAGCGCAGTAGAGCTGCCTGCCCCACTCCACCCTTAGGAGCCACTGCCAGACATGCTGGCCCCCTGCCCTGAGCCCCCTGCTGCACTCAGCACCCCAACCCCCTGACCTGAGCCCTCTCCTCCACCCCAGTCCCCTGCCATGAGCCCCCTAACCCCCTGCCTTGAGCTCCCTGCACCGAGCCCCCTCCCGCAGCCCAACCGCCTGCCCTGAGCCCTGTCCCGTAACCCGCACCCCTTGCCCTGAGCCCCTTCCTGCACACTGCACCTCCTCCCACACCCCACACGCCCTCCCTCATCCCAACCCCCTGCCCCAGCCCTACATTCATGGCCCTGCATGCAATTTCCCCACGCAGCTGTGGCCCTTGGGCCAAAAAGTTTACCCACCCCTGCCCTAAGAGTATATCTACGCTGCAGTAAAAGACCCACAGCATAGTTGTGGCTGGCCGGGACTGGGCTGGAGACCAGACTCCGAGACTCCCTGAGGGGAGAGGACCTCAAAGCACAGGCTCCAGCCTGTGCCCAAATATCTACATTGCATTTTTTAGCCCCACAGCCCAACCCCAGATCAACTGACCCAGGCTCTGAGACTCGGTGCCATGGGTTTTTTAATTGAAGTGTAGAATGTACCCTAAGATCTGTCCAATGCCCACTGGCAAAGGGTTCACTGCCATGTAAGAGGAATGCCTATCAGGCCTGAAACTCTCTAAACCTAACACATGGCCATCATATTTACCTATAAAAAATGTGTAAGATATCAAAGGAAAGCTGGTGACATACTGGTCATTAATATCACTGTGAAATGTATGTATCAAGAAAGAATTATGGATACTTACTGATACTATACTTTAAAATCTGTAACCAAACAAAGAGAGAAACGGATTTCCTTTCAGAAAGAGAGAGGAATAGTTATCTTCTGTCTCTAATGCAAATTGAGTGTGGTGATGCCAGAGGCATTGGAGAGAAACAGGAGAACAAATTAATATGAAGATATGGATTCAGCACAGGAAGACACAGGTTCATCCTGACTCTAGTGACAAAGACAAACTTCGGAGAAAATAGGGAGAAGCAAGAAAACATTTTGTTATTCTAATGACGAAAAAGAGTTCAGCACTATTAGCATTCCATGAATGGGGTGGGTGATGCTGAAAGGTTGCATTTGGTAGAAAGCTTCTCTTAGACAAGGACTGTAACTTGTTAAGTTTTAGGTTTCAGAGTAACAGCCGTGTTAGTCTGTATTCGCAAAAAGAAAAGGAGGACTTGTGGCACCTTAGAGACTCTCAAACCCACTCTCCTGGGGGGGGTGGGGTGAGAAAACCTGGATTTGTGCTGGAAATGGCCCAACTTGATTTTCTCACCCCCCCCCCACACACACACACAAACCCACTCTCCTGCTGGTAATTGCTTATCTAAAGTGACCACTCTCCTTACAATGTCACTTTAGATAAGCTACTACCAGCAGGAGAGTGGGTTTGTGTGTGTCTGAGTAAACCTGGATTTGTGCTGGAAATGGCCCAACTTGATTATCATACACATTGTAAGGAGAGTGATCACTTTAGATAAGCTATTACCAGCAGGAGAGTGGGGTGGGAGGAGGTATTTTTTCATGCTTTGTGTGTACATAAAAAGATCTTCTACACTTTCCACAGTATGCATCCGATGAAGTGAGCTGTAGCTCACGAAAGCTTACGCTCAAATAAATTGGTTAGTCTCTAAGGTGCCACAAGTACTCCTTTTCTTTCTGTTAAGTTTTAGTCTCCAGAAAGTGTGATTATACTTTTATTTGTAACCATTTTCCTGTTTCTATTATCTCTGCTTAGTATCACTTAAATCTCTGTTCTTTATTAATAAACATTCTTATTTTATCATAAACTCATGTTAGATGGAGGTGTGCACCCTCAGCTGAGCCAAGTGTGTATTCTGTCTTTTCTGAGGCAGCGGGCTTGGTATTTCTGTTGGCATCCAGTGACAGGGGCTGGATGCTGCACGGAGATGCTTCTGAAGGGTCCAGGAACTGAAATACACCAAGCGTTAACCTGTAAGGCAAAGTGAGGACTGGCAGGGTCCTAAGGAGTTTGTTTGGCTGGCTAACAGCCTAAGGTCGCAGGGAGCTGTAACACAGTATAGCAAAAGAAGAATTTGTTGGTGCTAAGGCAGAAGGGTAATAGTGATTTACAGTTTTGGACCCCCAAGAGTGTGTGTCAGTGATCTAATGAAAATATAGTCAAGTGAACGTGGGAGGAGACTGTACAGGATGGCTAGCCAGAAAATGGGGAGTGCTTGGAACAGAGTCACAAGGGACTAGTCAGGCAGTGTCCAATTGGTCAGTCAGAAGCCAATTACACTATACTCATTACTCCTGACAGAATTCTGCACCCCTGGGGGTGGGCTGGGCCTACATGCCAACAAGCGAGAGAGCGCGCGAGCGCCTCTGTCCCTCTTGCGTGCTACTACAGCTAGCTGGTGTTGAAGGGTAGAGCTTTTTATTATGCACGAGGCAAGCAAGAGTCAGAAATGTAGCAGTCTGCCTGAGTTAACTGACCTCATTCTCTGAGGCAGACATGTAGCAGCCTGCCTACGTAGTAACACTGTTAACATTCCTATTGTTAGTTAATGGTTTCCATTCTCAGTCAATTGCCCCAGGAGCATAAAACCTGTTAAAGGTTTAAGGCCCTTACATTGCCAGAGTGATGTAAAGGAGCCTTATTATAAATGATAGTGAGGGAATCCTCAGCTAGGAAGGTCTATGTGCTTTCTCACTTTTTTCCTGTGCCAAAGTAGCACAATGGGGTTAGATTACAGAGCAGGATTTATTTTACTTATCCATTAAAAAAAAAAAGAAAAAAGACTTTGAGGTCAAATAGAACATTTACCAAGCAGTCAATAAAGTGTCAGGACAATCAGAACCAAGCACTTCCCAAAGTGCCCAGCCAGGTCCAGGACAACGATTAGCAAAACTATATGACTTTCATGTGTGAAAGTCTGAGCAATTTAAAATGACATTTTTGTCTTTTTTTATTTGCGGTTTGGTGTTCTGTAATTTAAATGAAAATCCAGAATTACAACTGGAATGCAGGGTATTAGTTACCAAGTGTTTGTAACTTAACTTTCATGTGTTTAGGAAATGCTGAATATTTGTGATTTTTTCTGTATTGTAGCTTAAATAAATTACCAAAACAATTGAAACTGGTGTGATTATATTGCATTATTTTGACAAATAGAATAAGCAGATTTTTGAATATTTTGGCATAGAATCCAGCCAGGAGTAACTCATACATAGTGGTATACGGAGTGATTCACCTTCATACACTCTTAAAAACATTAAGTGTGAACAGGGGGAAGAGCAATCATATGCTGCATGTAGTGTGTTTTTTGTTTAAAGTTATCCCCAAAGCCACTGGTCCTCACCAAGGATTAAGACTATGGCAATCCTGAAATTATAAAAATAAGCCATTTACATTACCTGAGAATAAAAAAAAAGCATCTAGAAAATTTCTTAACTTGTGGGGAGGGGGGGAAAAAGCCTTTACATTCTTCGGCAGCTCAGAAAACAGCCTAGTGGAATTTCCCTGAGTTGCCTGGTGATTGGGGCATTCAGCGCTTCTCAGGGTCAGGCCCTTAAGATTCTAAGCCACTTGGGCCAGAAATGACATCTTCAGTTCAGCTGTATAGGACAGAACACACCCGCAGTGCATGGCAAATTATAATCAAATCGCATGCATCAGGGCAGAAGCTGATCGTGGCAGGGGTTAGGAAGGAATTTTTCACCCCATACATTACGTGCACAATTGGTCAGGTGTGTAAGTTTCCCAGTCCTACCCTATCACCTGCCTTTGAAGCACCGCAGAATACCAGGCTAACTGTATTGAACTGGTATCACAAATCCTGTAATACCTGTGTTTGGAGGAGGAAAAAGCCCCTAATACCCAACAACATATTTTCTACCATGTCTGTATACTCAATTAGTAAGTTACTGGAGGTAAAAAAAAAAAAAAAAAAAAAATGGGACAAAGAAAAACCACTCAAAGATACTTTAAAGGGAATCGTGCAGGGGGCAGGACCCAAGATCTGGCCCTCCACAGGATGGACTTTTTAAACACAATATATATATATATATATATTAAAAAAAATCTCAGCCTCTGAGACAAGGAACAGAACTGTGAAGATCTCTGCAGACAAGCAGGAACAAAGCCTGCAGGTGTGCGGAGAGCAAGGATGCTGACTTGCGTGGACATGCTAATGCTGTCCCTCCATTCTCCTGTACTGGGTAGAATGTCCAGTAATTATGACACTTTAGCTCTGCTCTTCTCAGCAAGCTGGGGATTGAAATTCCCTGAAATCTTATGCTCCAAAACACATAAGTATTCCCTGTTTCTAGCTAGATAAAGAAAACTTCCAGAACTGTGCAACATACACAAGCCAATCCCCTCCCAATACCAATCCCTCCCACTAGAGTCATTGGTTTTGCTCGTCCAGTACCTGGGAATTCCAGGCCTCAGTATCCTTGCCAAAAGATGAGAGATTTCTCCATCATTATTTCCATCATGGTAGCATCAGGAGGCACTAGCCTAAACCCCTTGTGCTAGGCAGTGTACAAGCATATAACAAAGAGACAGTCCCTGCCCCAAAGAGTTTACAGTCCAGTAGCAACTCTTCCCCAGTGAAGATGCAGCTGTATTGGTTTAAAGTGCTTGATCAGTATAGTTTATTCCCATATGAGAAGGGGAATAAGCTATACTAGTGTAAATCACCTTCATACCAGTCTAACTGCTTCCACATTAGGGCTTATAACAATAGAACTATATAGGTAAAAGAAAATCACCCCTGAACTAGCATAGTTATAGCAGTATAACTTTTCTAGTTTAGACCAGGCCTAACAGTACAGACTGATACCTTCATGTTGTCAAATCTCATATTTCGGGGCTTAAGTAGGGGTCAGGAAAGGAATCCACACCTTTCTCCAATGTATTTTGGATTTGGGTTTTTTGGTCTTCCTCTGAAGCATCAGAGATGGCCACAGCTGGAGAGGAGAGAGACTAGGCGGAGTGGGACAGTGCTTTAAGATGGTACTGAGGATCTAACTGATCACTATTTTTGGAGTCAGAAAGGAATTTCCCCCATCAGATTAGTGGTGATCACAGTTTCTTCCCCCGCCTTCCTCTGCAGCATGTGAGTGAGGGTGACTTACCAGAATTATCTAGGTCTCTCTCACTAACTCAATTCTCTGCCATTACAAGGGCTTCAGGCAGCGGTGCACCTTGACCCCTCCTATTCTCTGCCTGTGGCACCCAATAGTTTAGTCTTTGGAGAGCTGTAACACTTTGGCCTAATTTTAGTTGTTGGGGTTGGTGGGGAGGAGGGTTGCTGGGTGGGGTTGGTGGCCTGTGATATACAGGAGATCAGACTAGATGATCGGGTAGTCCCTTCTGGTCTTAAACTCTATGACCTTGTGCTCCCCTCATCCATTTGTAACAAAGGGGTTTTTTTTGGGGGGGGGGGGAGTGAGTAAAAAAATAAAAATAAAATTTAATTGGGGAGGGTAGAAGCATAGAACAAGAGATGTATTTTGGATATGTAGCTCTAGTAATATCCTTAAAAATAACCAATGAAAAGGAAGGTGGATTCATTCCTTTCTTTCCCGATAATCTTTCAACACATAGTACATTCTTGCAGGAGCAAAGGCAACTGAGAAATTTGGAGACATAAACCATCCATCCTGCGTCTACCATGACCAGGGTCAAACTGTGCCAGTCTCATGTGAGATACCAAACCAGCACATCTCTGATGGCACCAATGGTTTTTACAAAATTGGATGGATTAACCCTTCCCCAAAGCTCTGATTCAGAAAAGCACTTAAGCACATGAAAGTACTGCAAACTCCAAGCATTCAAAAATCAGGAGACCGGCTTAAAAACAAACAAACAAACAAACAAAAAGTTTTAAAAAATAAAGAGATTCAGAATTTAGTATTTTCCTTATGATTCACATTTGCCAGCTTTTCTCTGCAGCCATGAGGGAGAATTTTTTTTTTTTCAATGAAACTGGGATTCTCATATAATCACATGACTCCAGGAGCAACAGGTGCTCCGTAAATCAATAAAATCAGCATATAGGTGCAGTGGCCCCCCAGGCTGACAGCTGGAAGGGCAGAGGCCAAATTTTTCCAACTTTAGGGCTTAAGATCAGAACCTTGTAAGTGGTTGCTCTTTGTGCCACAGCGCCTCCTGGTGTTAGGGTGTTGCAGGGACTTCGCCTTTAGAACCTCCCACCCAGCCCAGCCAGTGGCCACTTCCTGGACCCTGTGATGATCTGTCTCTGTTCAAATCTTCCATGGCCTGGCCTGGCCTCTAGTCAAGTCAATTAGAAGTTCAATCTTCCTGCAGCTGGACATTTGGTTACCCTGAAAGTTCAAATTAATATCCAAACTAACAGTTCCTCTGCCCCTCTTTGGCTACACTGAAGTTCTCTGGCCTGAAGTTCCTCTGCCCCTCTTTGGCTACACTGAAGTTCTCTACTCCTGAGCCCTGCAGAGCTTCTCCTATGTGGCTTCTTCCCAGCAGGTTTCCCCACACTCCCCAGGAACTCCAACAGCTTCCATCAGGGATTTCCTTGCAGGCCCTTTCTCAGTTCTTTTCTCCTCACCGCCCCCGAAACATTAGCCTGACCTGCTCCCTGTGGGTCTCCTCCAGCTTGACTTGCCCAAACCCTTCCCAGAGAGGGAAATCTGTTGGCTCCCCTCTAGACTGAGTTCACAGTAGTCGGCCTCTCCCCAATATCCTACCATTGGGGTCACTCATCAGGTCTCCATCATTCTGGGGGATATGCTGGATATCACAGACAAGGCTGAGCCCAGCTTATTAGAAAGGGCCAGCCAGCCTGTGACACGCCTAAATAAATGGCCTGATTTTCCTGACACCTTTGAGGGAGAGGAAGGGGGAAAAACCCCAAAAAACAACAAACACCACATCAAGCCACACATTCGTGAAAATGCATTTTATGCTCAGAATTTTATGTTCCCCAAGGGCCTGACATGCCAGGGAATCCATATGTTATGGAAGCTGAACTAAACCCTCTCAGGAACACGTGAGTAGCTCACACACTGCAGCACTGCTCTGACTTTACAGAGATCAAAATTTTCAAAAAAGTGATTTTTTGGGCCCAAATGGAGACACCTCAAAAGGGACCGATCAGAAAATGCTGAGCACCCACCCTCTGAAAACCTACGGCATCTCAAGTTATGCACCCAAAATATCACTAGTCAGTCACTTTAAATTATCAAGTCTCAGCCAAGCTAGTGAAGGGTTAAGCAACTAGCTTCTTTCAAGACAGAAAACATGGAAGTGTGAAGATCAGTGAACTAAGATTGCTCAACCAGCACAGCTGTCTGCTGTAGCAAGGTTCGCTTACTAACATCTGGCTGCATGGTACGTTGATAGAGTAAAGTGACCTCACACCATTCACACGCACACTATCAGCACTCACGCACGCTGCTTCTTATGGAAGCTAGAAAGGCCCTGGGAAATGGCTGCTCTGTTTTCAATTTAAACCAAAGCTGTCAGAAATTATTGAGCCACCACAGAACTGCACACAGAAGCCATAGCTATAAATGCTTGTAAACAAATGGAGTAAAAAGGAGAAATGTGGGGGGTGGGGAAGAGCCCTTTAAGAACATGGAAACCCAGACAGATTTTATGCTAAAGGAAGACCAGCTCACCTGAAAGCGATAGGCCTCTACAAGCACGTCTGCAATGCTTTTCACTGCTCAGCCGGTTTATTCGTATCACCCGAGTGCCTCTCTCCTTTAAGGTGGAAATTCTGTTTTCAGATATGCCCAGGGAAATCAACAGGAAAAAAACAACAGCAGTCCACATCTTGAAGGCTGGCCTTGGAATCACACTATTCTCCCCTAGAGCCGGTTGTGCAGGAGAAGCATTTGCCAATTACCTTCGGGTCCTAAGCGACATATCTGTCAAACGGAAATATTAAAAAAAAAGAAAAAAATAGATAGGATAGATCAAGAGGATGCATTAAAAGATTTAAATAGTTCTTAACTCCTTTTCATCTATAGATCTCACAGCACTTTATAAAGGAGGGTAACCATCATTATCTCCATTACACGGATTAAAAAACAGGTAGACAGAGGGTGTAAGAAGTGACTTGCCCAAGGTCACACAGGTCAGTCAGTGGCAGAGCAAGGACTACAATTCTGATCTCCTTAGTCCAGCACTTTACACACTGGATCATGCTGAAAACCACGCGAGACAGAAGCTGCAGCTCATAGTTTAGGAACTAAGTTTCCAAAGGTCCCAAGTCAAGACGTTTTAAGGCCCACACATGCACAACATATACTCCACACAGACATGAAAGAGCTATTGAAAATGTAACAAATTCCTCCCTATGTCATTCTGATCGTGTCTGGGGGAGCTTGTCCAACCACTGTTGAAGCAGATCATGCAGAGGCTGGAATAGCACAGCGGGAGTCAACCACAAACCATATGAAAAAGGTGATGAGATGAAAACGTGTGAACTAATTCCAGCAGATGTATCAAGATGTTAACTGATACCCCAAACCAACATCAAACCTATGGAAGTAGGCTAATCCAGGTACAAAGCTGCACATTGCTAAATTGGGGCTTTAGAGTCAGACAGGCTGGCAGGCAGTGTTCAAAACAGTGAAATTAAAAGAAAAACCATGTCACACGCATAGCAAAGAGACTAAGCTGAGCACCACAGTTCAGGTCAGGTGTCAGAACCCACCCAAAGTTTAAACCCATGGTTTTCATCACTCCTTACAGACACAGCACAGCTTATGTGGGAGGATGACTGCACATAGCCTCAAGTTTCTCTCAGTTTGCAGCCTTTGTGATGGGAGGACGACATTTACACATTACAGGCCCACGTCAAGCAAGACGTGTGGGTGTCTCACGCTGACGTACGAGCCCCACAGGAAACATGGGAGAGTGGACATGGCCACTGTGGTTGGATATAGGGGTACCTAGTCCTGCTAAAGTTCTGTCAACTTGGCAGGACAGGAGAAGAGTACAGGGATCTGTACACTTGACACATGCCTAAAACTGGCCCTGCTTTTATGTCAGGAAATGCCCAAGAACAGTGGTCACCAACCGGTCGACCGCGATAGACCCTAGAGGATCTCCCCGTCAATCGCGATCTCTGGCAGCACAGTGGGGCTCCTGCTAAGATGGGCTCCCTGCCTGCTCTGACCCCATGCAGCTCTTGGACGCGGCCAGCGCAGCTGGGGTCTCCCTCCACATGCTGCTCCTGCCCGCAAGCACCGGACCCGCGGCTCCCATTGGCCAGGAACGGGGAGCTGTGGCCAATGGGAGCTGCAGGGGCGGTGCTTGCAGAGAGGGACAGCGTGTGGAGCCACGCGCCGTGCCCCCTCCAGGGGCTGCAGAGGCATGTTGGCCCCTTCCACGAGTGGCATGGGGCCACGGTAGGCAGGGAGCCTGCCTTAGCAATAAGTGCTACCCAGCAGAAGGCCGCACCCCAAGCCCCAGAACTGAGCCCCCTCACTAAGCCAGCACCCTGTACCCCCTCCTGCACCCCAACCCCCTTCCCCAGCCTAGAGCCCCCTCCCAGAGCCCCACCCTGAACCCCCTCCTGCACCCCAACCCTCTGCCCCAAGCTTAGCCCAGAGCCCCCTCCCACACTGCGAATCCCTCAGCTCCAGTCCAGACCCTGCACCCCCTCCCAAACCCCAACCCCTATCCCAGTGAAAGTGAGCAAGGGTCGGGGAGAACGAGTGATGCGGAGGGAGAAAGAGATGGAGTGTGTGGGGCAGGGCTTTGGGGAAGGAGCAGGGCAGATCCTGGGTTGCCCTTAAATTCAAAAAGCGATCTTGGGCATAAAAAGGTTGGAGACCGCTGCCCAAGAACATTCAGGTAACAACTGGTTCAGTGCAGCTTTCAGTTTCCTGCCAATTCCAAAGGTTAATTTAAAAATTCCTTTTAATTCCAAATCGAGCTGTGAGTCCAGGTAACCCAGGAAACCCCAAGAGATCACACACTGCCCCAGCGGTTAGTGGACCAAATTCACACTGCTCGTAGTCTAGCAGACTTTGTTCCTCTATATGCAATTAAGTGGGCAATGTCCCTTCCCACATTCCTAGCAAGAACAATAGGTCCTTGTCCAATACCTGTTCCCACTGAAGTCAGTGGAAAAGTTACCATGGACTTCAGTAGACTTTGGATGAATCATGCCCTTACCTTGTAACTGGAGTGATTCTGCTGCCTCAGAACTTGAAGTCTCGGAGGTAAGCCTGTACTTACAAAGAGTTCAGCATGGACTAGATTGGATGCTTCCAGGGCTTTTCCCTACAGGACTTTCAGAGCCACCCTCCTCCTTCCTCATTTAAGCAAGTCACAAACATCTCACAGGCAGGTATGACTCCTCAGCTGGAGCTCTCTGTAAAAATGCAAGCTTGTTCCACAACAAGGTGTGTGTGGAGAGTGGGCATACCATAGAGGAGGATTATCTGACCATCTTCCTGTCCAGTCAGAAAGGAGGTTTCCTCGGCATCCTGTTATAGCCATCGACACAATGAGTCTCTCCAATCAGTGCCATGCTTACAGTTTGAGAATCTCTGAAGTTGAGGATTCTGAGAAAGCATTGACCA
Organism: Eretmochelys imbricata; assembly: GCF_965152235.1. NCBI lineage: Eukaryota > Metazoa > Chordata > Testudines > Cheloniidae > Eretmochelys > Eretmochelys imbricata. The sequence goes on from NC_135577.1 coordinate 21,092,902, forward strand.
ATGCTTACCAGCTCATTGTACCCATCCATATATTGCTACAGTGCACCTGGGGCTGTGGAATCCGGGTGCTAATTTTTCTTGGTCATTTACATTTTCAGAACCTTGCACAAGGGATTAGATTCAACAAAATGCAGGACTGGAAGGGACCTCAATAAGTCACCTAGTCCAGTCCCCTGCACTGGGTCAGGGCTAACTATTATCTAGACCATCTCTGACAGGTGTTTGTCTAACCGTTCTTAAAAACCTTCAGTGATGGAGATTCTAAAACATCCGTAGGTGATTTGTTTCAATACTCAACAACCCCTACAGTTAGGAAAAACTTCCAAACGTATAACCTAAATCTCCCTTGTGAAAATTTAAGCCCATTACTACTTCTCCTGTCCTCAGTGGATGAGGAGAACAATTTATCACCCTCCTCTTTAAAACCACCTTTTATGTATTCAAAGACTGTTATATCCCTCCTCAGTCTTCTCTTTTCCAGACTAAACCCCAATTTTTTTTCACAATCTTTCCTCATAGGGCATGTTTTCTAGACCTTTAATAATTTTTGTTACTCTCCTTTGGACTTCCTCCAATTTGTTCACCTCTTTCCTAAAGTGCGGTGGCCAGGACTGGACACACTACTCCTACTTGAGGCCTTATTAGTGCAGAGTAGCATGGAAGAATTACTCCTCATATCTTGCTTACAACACTCCTGCTAATACATCCCAGAATAATATTCACCTTTTTTGCAACATTACATTGATGACTCATTTAGTTGGCGATCCACTATAACCCCCAGATCTTTTTCTGCAGTATTGCTGCCTAGCCAGTTATTTGCCATTTTGCATTTGTGCAATTAATTATTCCTTCCTAAGTGGAGTACTTTGTATTTGTCTTTACTGAATTTCATCTTATTTATTTCAGGCTATTTCTCCAGTTTGTCAACATCATTTTAAATTCTAATCCTTGTCCTCCAAAGCACTTGCAACTCCCCCTGGCTTGGCATCCTCCATAGACTTTGTAAGTGTATGCTGTATGCTATTATCCAAATCATTTATGAAGATACAGAATAGAACTGGTCCTAGGACAGACCCCTGCAGGACCCCATTCCATAGGCTCTTCCAGCTTGACTGTGAACCATTGATAACTACTAAGTATGGTTTTCCAGCCAGCTATGCACCCACCTTGTGGTACGTTCACCTAGACTATATTTCCTAGTATGTTTATGAGAAGGTCATGTGAGAGAGTATCAAAAGCCTTATTAAAGTCGATAGCTAAACAAATCCCCACAACAGCCTATGAGGACGTAGGTCAGTAAGTCTGATTATCCCCATTTTACAGTGGAAGAAGCTGAGGCACAGACGTGATGCCAATTGCTCAAGCCAATAGAGCAGTAGTCCAGTGAAACAGCAAGTGACTGAAGCAGGAACAGAACTTGGGAGCCCTATCTGTAGGGCACACAGGTCTGGTCTATTCCTAAAACCAAGCTATGTCTCTGAACGTAGCTAAACCAACCTAAGCCCAGTGTAGACACCGGTAGGTTGACGGGGGAATTCTTCTTTTGACCTAGCTATTGCCTCTTGAGCGGATGGATTTACTACAGTGACAGAAAAACCCCTCTCGTTGCTGCAGCAACTGTCTACACTACAGTGGTGCAGCACTTGCAGTGTAGAGGTATCCAAAGTCACAATGCCTTAAAATTCTGCACATATCAACAATCTATCCCAGTTATACTGCGAGCCTGCTCAAGAGATGCAAAAGCTTTGTTCTGGTGAAAGGTGCTATTTTGTGCTCATTGCAAACACGCTTAAATTGTCTGAAGTTACAAGGGAAAGGGGAAACCACCTCTGATTTTAGCTGCATGCTCTGCTACAAGCTGCAGCTCAAGAAGACAATGCAGCACCACATTCTCTATGTGCAAGCAGGTATTACGCCTCAGCCAAGAATTCACACTCTGGCCAGCCCTCCTGCTGGTTAGAAATATTTCTGAGACTGACTTGGCAAGAGTAGACCTGTTAGAGAAATGCAGCTCGTGAGCCCCATCTAGTCTTGTTCCAAGAGAACTGCTCCTGCTTTCCTTTTAGGATTTGCTAAGGCCCTGTTTACATTACGCACTGGTTAGACATTGATGTTGCTGCTCATACAGCCCTGGTCTACACTAGGACTTTAGGTCGAATTTAGCAGCGTTAAATTGATGTAAACCTGCACCGGTCCACACAATGAAGCCCTTTATTTCGACTTAAAGGGCTCTTAAAATCGATTTCCTTACTCCACCCCTGACAAGTGAATTAGCGCTTAAATCAACGTTGCCGGCTCGAATTTGGGGTACTGTGGACACAATTCGACGGTATTGGCCTCCGGGAGCTATCCCAGAGTGCTCCATTATGACCGCTCTGGACAGCACTCTCAACTCAGATGCACTGGCCAGGTAGACAGGAAAAGAACCGCGAACTTTTGAATCTCATTTCCTGTTTGGCCAGCGTGGCAAGCTGCAGGTGACCATGCAGAGCTCATCAGCACAGGTGACCATGATGGAGTCCCAGAATCGCAAAAGAGCTCCAGCATGGACCGAACGGGAGGTACGGGATCTGATCGCTGTTTGGGGAGAGGAATCCGTGCTATCAGAACTCCGTTCCAGTTTTCGAAATGCCAAAACCTTTGTCAAAATCTCCCAGGGCATGAAGGACAGAGGCCATAACAGGGACCCGAAGCAGTGCCGCGTGAAACTGAAGGAGCTGAGGCAAGCCTACCAGAAAACCAGAGAGGCGAACGGCCGCTCCGGGTCAGAGCCCCAAACATGCCGCTTCTATGATGAGCTGCATGCCATTTTAGGGGGTTCAGCCACCACTACCCCAGCCGTGTTGTTTGACTCCTTCAATGGAGATGGAGGCAATACGGAAGCAGGTTTTGGGGACGAAGAAGATGATGATGAGGAGGAGGTTGTAGATAGCTCACAGCAAGCAAGCGGAGAAACCGGTTTTCCCGACAGCCAGGAACTGTTTCTCACCCTGGACCTGGAGCCAGTACCCCCCGAACCCACCCAAGGCTGCCTCCTGGACCCAGCAGGAGGAGAAGGGACCTCTGGTGAGTGTACCTTTTAAAATACTATACATGGTTTAAAAGCAAGCATGTGAAAGGATTACTTTGCCCTGGCATTTGCGGTTCTCCTAGATGTAGTCCTAAAGCCCTTGCAAAAGGTTTCTGGGGAGGGCAGCCTTATTGCGTCCTTCATGGTAGGACGCTTTACCACTCCGGGCCAGTAACACGTACTCGGGAATCATTGTAGAACAAAGCATTGCAGTGTATGTTTGCTGCATTCAAATAACATCCGTTCTTTATCTCTCTGTGTTATCCTCAGGAGAGTGAGATATAATTCATGGTCACCTGGTTGAAATAGAGTGCTTTTCTTCAGGGGACACTCAGAGGAGCCCATTCCTGCTGGGCTGTTTGCCTGTGGCTAAACAGAAATGTTCCCCGCTGTTAGCCACAGGGAGGGGGGAAGGTTGAGGGGTAGTCACGCGGTGGGAGGAGGCAAAATGCGACCTTGTAACGAAAACACATGTGCTATGTATGTAATGTTAACAGCAAGGTTTACCCTGAAAGAGTGTAGCCACTGTTTTATAAAATGTGTCTTTTTAAATACCGCTGTCCCTTTTTTTTTTCTCCACCAGCTGCATGTGTTTCAATGATCACAGGATCTTCTCCTTCCCAGAGGCTAGTGAAGCTTAGAAAGAAAAAAAAAAAAACGCACTCGCGATGAAATGTTCTCTGAGCTCATGCTGTCCTCCCACACTGACAGAGCACAGATGAATGCGTGGAGGCAAATAATGCCAGAGTGCAGAAAAGCACAAAATGACCAGGAAGAGAGGTGGCGGGCTGAACAGAGTAAGTGGCGGGCTGAAGAGAGGGCTGAAGCTCAAATGTGGCAGCAGCGTGATGAGAGGCGGCAGGATTCAATGCTGAGGCTGCTGCAGGACCAAACCAGTATGCTCCAGTGCATGGTTGAGCTGAAGCAAAGGCAGCTGGAGCACAGACTGCCACTGCAGCCCCTGTGTAACCAACCGCCCTCCTCCCCAAGTTCCATAGCCTCCACACCCAGACGCCCAAGAACGTGGTGGGGGGGCCTCCGGCCAACCAGCCACTCCACCACAGAGGATTGCCCAAAAAAAAGAAGGCTGTCATTCAATAAATTTTAGAGTTGTAAACTTTTAAAGTGCTGTGCTTAAAGTGCTGTGTAGCATTTTCCTTCCCTCCTCCACCACCCCTCCTGGGCTACCTTGGTAGTCATCCCCCTATTTGTGTGATGAATGAATAAAGAATGCATGAATGTGAAGCAACAATGACTTTATTGCCTCTGCAAGCGGTGATTGAAGGGAGAAGGGGCGGGTGGTTAGCTTACAGGGAAGTAGAGTGAACCAAGGGGCGGGGGGTTTCATCAAGGAGAAACAAACAGAACTTTCACACCGTAGCCTGGCCAGTCATGAAACTGGTTTTCAAAGCTTCTCTGATGCGTACCGCGCCCTCCTGTGCTCTTCTAACCGCCCTGGTGTCTGGCTGCGCGTAACCAGCAGCCAGGCGATTTGCCTCAACCTCCCACCCTGCCATAAACGTCTCCCCCTTACTCTCACAGATATTGTGGCGCACACAGCAAGCAGTAATAACAGGGGGAATATTGGTTTCGCTGAGGTCTAAGCGAGTCAGTAAACTGCGCCAGCGCGCCTTTAAACGTCCAAATGCACATTCTACCACCATTCTGCACTTGCTCAGCCTGTAGTTGAACAGCTCCTGACTACTGTCCAGGCTGCCTGTGTACGGCTTCATGAGCCATGGCATTAAGGGGTAGGCTGGGTCCCCAAGGATACATATAGGCATTGCAACATCCCCAACAGTTATTTTCTGGTCTGGGAATAAAGTCCCTTCCTGCAGCTTTTGAAACAGACCAGAGTTCCTGAAGATGCGAGCATCATGCACCTTTCCTGGCCATCCCACGTTGATGTTGGTGAAACGTCCCTTGTGATCCACCAGAGCTTGCAGCACTATCGAAAAGTACCCCTTGCGGTTTATGTACTCGGCGGCTTGGTGCTCTGGTGCCAAGATAGGGATATGGGTTCCGTCTATAGCCCCACCACAGTTAGGGAATCCCATTGCAGCAAAGCCATCCACTATGATCTGCACATTTCCCAGGGTCACTACCCTTGATATCAGCAGATCTTTGATTGCATGGGCTACTTGCATCACAGCAGCCCCCACAGTAGATTTGCCCACTCCAAATTGATTCCCAACTGACCTGTAGCTGTCTGGCGTTGCAAGCTTCCACAGGGCTATCGCCACTCGCTTCTCAACTGTGAGGGCTGCTCTCGTCTTGGTATTCATGCGCCTCAGGGCAGGGGAAAGCAAGTCACAAAGTTCCATGAAAGTGCCCTTACGCATGCGAAAGTTTCGCAGCCACTGGGAATCGTCCCAGACCTGCAACACTATGCGGTCCCACCAGTCTGTGCTTGTTTCCCGAGCCCAGAATCGGCGTTCCACAGCATGAACCTGCCCCATTAGCACCATGATGCATGCACTGGCAGGGCCCATGCTTTCAGAGAAATCTGTGTCCATGTCCTGATCACTCACGTGACCGCGCTGACGTTGCCTCCTCGCCCGGTATCGCTTTGCCAGGTTCCGGTGCTGCATATACTGCTGGATAATGCGTGTGGTGTTTAATGTGCTCCTAATTGCCAAAGTGAGCTGAGCGGCCTCCATGCTTGCCTCGGTATGGCGTCCGCACAGAAAAAAGGCGCGGAACGATTGTCTGCCGTTGCTCTGACGGAGGGAGGGGCGACTGACGACACGGCTTACAGGGTTGGCTTCAGGGAACTAAAATCAACAAAGGGGGTGTCTTTACATCAAGGAGTATTTCAGGCAGGACTTCACAGAGGGTTCCAATAAGAAATGGCGCACCTAAGTTATCGTTCTTATTGGAACAAGGAGGTTAGCTTGGCCTCTGATTGATACATGGCTAGATTTACCTTGCTGCACCTTCTCTGTGAGTGACTGCAGTGTGACCTAGAGGAATGAGTCCCCTAGACAGGGGAGGGGGGGAAGCAAATGAGTACAAAACAAATCTGGTCTATTTCTTGTTTTGATCCACTCCATCTATCTTTTACATCTTTGGCTGGCAGCAGACGGTGCAGAAGGACTGCATGCCATCCACATCTCATGGCTGCTCGGCAGAAGATGGTACAGTACGACTACTAGCAATCCTCATCTCTTTCCTGCCTGGCAGAAGATGGTACAGTACGACTGCTAGCAGTCCGTATCGCCTGCCCACTCACCATAAGACGGTTCAATAGGACTGACTGCAGGACAAAAGAGAATGACCTGGTCAAGTCACTCCAAATTTAGTCCCTGCACCCATGTCTGCCCAGGCGCTCCCAGCCGCACCTCGGACATGACGAGGACGACTACCAGTCGTATTGCACCGTCTGCTGCCACAAGGCAATGGGGTGCTGCTACTGTGTAGCAAAGCCGTACCGCGTCTGCCAGCACCCAGGAGACATAGGGTGACGGTTACCTGAGCGGGCTCCATGCTTGCCGTGGTATGGCGTCTGCACAGGTAACTCAGGAAAAAAAGCGCGAAAAGATTGTCTGCCCTTGCTTTCACGGAGGGAGGGAGGTAACGGGGGCCTGACGATACGTACCCAGAACCACCCGCGACAATGTTTTAGCCCCATCAGAGTGCTCCATTGTGACTGCTCTGGACAGCACTCTCAGATGCCCGATTGTTTGCCGTTGCTCTGACGCCAGGAGGGGCGACTGAGGACACGGCTTACAGGGTTGGCTTCAGGGAGCTAAAATCAACAAAGGGGGTTTCTTTACATCAAGGAGTATTTCAGGCAGGACTTCACGGAGGGTTCCAATAAGAAATGGTGCACCTAAGTTATCGTTCTTATTGCAACAAGAAGGTTAGCCTGGCCTCTGATTGATACATGGCTAGATTTACCTCGCTGCACCTTCTCTGTGAGTGACTGCAGTGTGACCTAGAGGAATGAGTCCCCTAGACAGGGGAGGGGGGGAAGCAAATGAGTACAAAACAAATCTGGTCTATTTCTTGTTTTGATCCACTCCATCTATCTTTTACATCTTTGGCTGGCAGCAGACGGTGCAGAAGGACTGCATGCCATCCACATCTCATGGCTGCTCGGCAGAAGATGATACAGTACGACTGCTAGCAATCCTCATCTCCTGCCTGCCTGGCAGAAGATGGTACAGTACGACTGCTAGCAGTCCGTATCGCCTGCCTGCTCACCATAAGACGGTTCAATAGGACTGACTGCAGGACTAAAGAGAATGACCTGGTCAAGTCACTCCAAATTTAGTCCCTGCGCCCATGTCTGTCCAGGCGCTCCCAGCCGACGTGGCCAGGTGCACCTCGGACATGATGACGGCTTCCAGTTGTACTGTACCGTCTGCTACCACAAGGCAAGGGGTTGCTGCTACTGTGTAGCAATGCCGTACCACGTCTGCCAGCACCCAGGAGTCATAGGGTGATGGTTACCTGAGCGGGCTCCATGCTTGCCGTGGTATGGCGTCTGCACAGGTAACTCAGGAAAAAAGGCGCAAAACGATTGTCTGCCCTTGCTTTCCCGGAGGGAGGGAGGGAACGGGGGCCTGACGATATGTACCCAGAACCACCCGCGACAATGTTTTAGCCCCATCAGGCATTGGGATCTCAACCCAGAATTCCAATGGGCAGCGGAGACTGCGGGAACTGTGGGATAGCTACCCACAGTGCAACGCTCCGGAAGTCGACTCTAGCCTCGGTACTGTGGAAGCACTCCGCCGAGTTAATGCACTTAGAGTATTTTCTGTGGGGACACACACACTCGAATATATAAAACCGATTTCTAAAAAACCGACTTCTATAAATTCGACCTTATTCCGTAGTGTAGACATACCCACAGACCCATAACGTAGATGTGATGCACAGGTAAGCAGCTGGAATAAGCCCTGCTTTTTTTGCCCTCTTATTACTTTTTTAAAACAGGAAATAAAAAAAAAAAAAAAACTTTTCCTAATATATTAGCCATTTGCTATCAAATCTTAGCTATAACTTTAAACATGAAGTGAGCTGTAGCTCACGAAAGCTTATGCTCAAATAAATGTGTTAGTCTCTAAGATGCCACAAGTCCTCCTTTTCTTTTAAACACTGAATTATATAGAAAATGGTTAAAATATAAATCAATTCGAACTATACAATTTACAAACAAATTTGCTTATAACATCCAACTCGTTAAAGAAAATTATTAAAATAAGGAAGAATAGAAGCATAATTCAGGGGAGGGGAATAGAGACAGAAAGGGAAGGAAGTGGGTAGAGAAGAAGTGGGGCCAGGCTCATGCACTTAATAAGATCAGATACTTCCAGGAGAGCACCCCATCTCTCTGAAAATTCTTCTTGGGTATTTCTATTATGGTACACAATTCTTTCCCTGGTGGACAAACCACTTAAAGGCTAGAAACAGTTACATTAGCTTAATGTAACTATTGGCCCCATAAGCACAGAGACACTTAGTTTCCCCGACTCTGCTAAGCTACCTGAAGTCCCTCTTGCCACACATGACTTCTGATCCATGTCACTGCATCAGCCCCAGGAACCACTTCACTGCAAGTGAAGAAAATTAAGTGGAGAGAGGGAAAGGGATGTGCTGAGGTGACCATGGGTGTAAGCTGAACCTCACTGGAACCTGGCGGAGAACTCAGTCCTTCTATACAAGTGCTCCTCTACCAGGGTATTTTAAGGCCTTTACTGGTTAGCCCATTATTAGCCAGCAGGGGAAGACCAGCTCTAGATGTCGACTAAAACCAATCACCCTGGTACTTTCCCTTTTTTTAAGCAACAGGCTCTTAAGGGATCAGCTAACACTAAAGGAACGGTATAGCAAAGACCTTGCTCTGCCCTGCCCTACAGGACCCACAGTTAACAAGAACTACAGAAGACAGCTACTGACACATAGCAAGATTTTTTAGAAAGTGACTTCTTATTCTGAGTGCCTGTTTTTGGTGCCCAGCTTGTCACATCTCTGAGGAACGGATTTTGAGAGGGAGGGTAGGTATTCAGCGATTTCTGAGCATCAGACCCCTTTCAGAGGTCTCAAATTCAACTCCTAGACACAGAGCAAACCAACATCATGAATCCCTCTTGAAAAAACTCTTGGCTCAGACCTATCATGTGCATCCATTCCAACAGTACACAATTGTTCCCTAAGGCTCATTATCCAGCGTTTACTCCCCATCCCCACAAAAACAAGAACAGGAGAGACTTGGAGGAAGATCCTCTGCTGATGTAAATGGGTGTGGTCTCACCAAAGTCAATGGAGCTATACAGATTTACATCAGCTAAGGATGTGGCCTGTATCACCCACACGACTCATTCCCATAGATTTCCCCTGTCTGTATATCTTTCCTCACTTTCTTTGTTACACAGACTTACTAAGAACATTATTGCCACGATTCAAGCTCAATTTTATTTAGCACCTTAAAGCTCTCGAATGATCAGAGAAACCATCCCAAATCACCATCCCTTCCCTTCCAAAATAAGGATTCACAGCAGTTATTGCAAATTAGCCTTATGTGAGCGGGAAGACTGTTGAAATGGATACCACTAAGGGTATGTCTGCACTTCGAGTTAGAAGTGTAATTTTCAGCTTCAGGAGACATACACCGTGTTAAGCTCTGCTTGAGCTAGCCTGCTAAATAGAGAACTGGCTGGAAAATGTGTTTTCAGGGCACAGAAGCTATTTGGCAAATAGTTTCAGCTAAAACAATTGAAAACAAGACTTCTAAAAATGTCACCTCACCATTCTATTTTGAAAATGTCATTTTGATTAGACATTTGAAATATTGTTCGACTCAATTAAGATTTTTTTCCATCTCATTTGGTCGAGAAAAACCTGAGAAAATTCAGTTTTAGTTAGAAATTAAGATTTTTCAGGTTGGTCATCAAACAAAAAAAATTAAAAAAATCAATGATTCTCTCAGCTCTTCTCTGTTTCTTTTATTTTCTTGTAAGTGCTGGCTTAACTTCAACTCTAAAACAAGGAGAGCTTTTTCCTCAAGTTATTGCTACGTATTTACAATCTTAACGCCATTTTAAAGTTTCTTTGCTTAGGAAGTTACAATTCTCCTTTTAGATTTTATAGCTGGTGTGCATGTGCGGATGTGTGATGATATGGCCCAGGGAATACAGCTCATTTCCCAATCCAGAGAGTGGATAACCAGATGCAGATGCACGTTAATACAATCCAGAAGACATTTTTGTAATTCCATATCAAATATCAGAACCACCACCTAGTTTTTGCCTCATCTTCTCCAGCACAGTCCCACAAGGCCAGAAAGTGATTCACTGTTACTTACAGCTCACTTTTGAATTAGTGGCTACCAGTTTCCAATTATAATCCATGTCCCCTTCCCCTCCACTCCCACCCTGTGGCATATCTTTAGAGCCCAGAGTCCACACAGCTCCCTTGCATATTCAAAGATTCCTCAACCATTTACCCCACAGGGTGACAGCCAGGAAAAGAACCAGCTTTGTCACCAGAGCTGCCCTAGAAAAAACCCTCTTCCTGCACAGCCGTAACTGCAATTCAAGAGTGTGAACACTAGTGCTCCTGTCAGAAAACAAGCTTCCAAAGATCAGGACAAAACACTCTTTGGGTATTAACACTCTATCCCATCAGCCTCCCCAAAGACATTAAACGAACTGGGCTAGAAGTAGAATATAAAAATGCAGAGATTACATTTACCATCTACAACAGCTACAATTCATCAGGGAACAAGCAAACTGAAAAACCAGAAAAACTTGGAATGAACAATTGGATGACTTATGACTGCAGTGCAAACACATCCAGACAGCCCAGAAGCACGGCTTGCAGGGTTTAAGAAATGCTCCTCCCTTGCTGCTCACTTTCTTGCATTGAACCAAGATTCTGTGCAAAAAAAAAAAAAAAAAAGTGAAAGGAAGGCAGATACTGATAAAAACTGGCCTGAAATAAGAGTTATAATTAGGGCAGTGGTGGAAGAGGGAATCTTTGAAATAAAGCAAATCTTCCTTTCTATCACACACGCACCAAAACACTATTAACCGAACAGCTACCAGTTAAGCAGGTGAAAAGCATTCGTCTATTCTATCTGAGGATTGGGAGAAGAGGGCAGAGCCCACATGAATTAAAGGCCTGCCCCTTCAGGTGAAGGAAAGGCCACAGAAACCAGATAAAGTACAGGGGTAAAAAAAACCAGGTACAGTGATTCAGGTGATAGGTACAAAATGAGAGTAGGAGACACGAAGCAGAGAACTTCAGACAATGCCCACTGCTCTGAGATCCTGATCAAGGAGTCAGTGGATGCCACCTAGAGAAACTCTGCCCAGAGGCATGTATGGACTAGAGAATGGAAAAAGGCCCCATAATCAGAGAACCTCCCTGTTGAGCTTATCCCTCTGGGACTGAGAGCTGGCCATCTTAGCCAGTGCCAGGAGGCGGCTGATGAGGTATATTAGTGATTTGGTAAGGCTATGGCCAGGGTTTCCACAGAGGAACAGGTGTGGGGAAACAGTGCAGCCATAACCTCAATAAGAGATTCTGGAGATGATGGAAGAGGGACTACAGCCTGGCACCCTGCAGGTAGGTGCGCACCTGGGTTTCCTTCTTGCCACAAAAGGGGCAGGCATCAGGTGTGTTGGTGAACCGTGCCAGCGACACATCCGTGGTCCCAAGCAGTCCATGGAACCAGGCTAAAGTAGAGATTAGCTCACCAAGGACTGCCATCTTCACAGGGCAGCAGCATATCATGTCACCTGGAGCCGGGATGACATCTCTGGACACTATAGTCCTCTGTTTATCTACAGAACAGGTACAGCAGAGACATTGCTAGTACAACCTTCCCTCCACAGTAACAAGCCTACTCTTCAGGCTATAGGATCAAGCCCACACAATGTAATCTCAGCATTCAGAAATGTGCTGTTTTGTGTTTATTCTGAGGTCTTTTCTGGAAACTCCAGAAAATTGTTTTGAGGTGACAACTTGCAAAGTAATGTCTGAACGTGCTTCATTCTTTAGAAAGAAAAATCTGAACTAAAGTTTGGTAAGGAAAAGCCATTTGTTTCATGGTTTGATTTCAAATGTGAGTAAAGGGACTATTTTTAAATGGAAGGGGAAAAAGCACTTGGGTGGAGCCTTTTTTACAATCTTGAAAAATATTACTACAAATCAACTCGAAGGATGATGTTTTGGAAAGCTGTAGGGGTGTGCGCATGTACACACTTTATTTTGGAAGAAGAATGACCAGAGCAGAGGTAAATCAGATTGACCTCTGAGTCCATTGGACTCTGAATCAGACGCATGGAGGAGGAGGAGGAGGAGTGATGCGAGAAGATGGCTAGGATTTATATCAGTGAGAAAACATTCTGGCCATGATTTATATCCACACTGGTACTTGTCAAGTATGAGTTATAACACCCGAAATGGAGCAACAGCACTAAGACAACAGGGTTGTGAGCTGAAAAAGAGTGCTGTTTTAAGTTCTAGCCAACCCTTACAATCTTTTTCAAAATTATTTCACTGTATTATATGAAGGACTCTGCCCCACAGCAAGTAAACAAATATAGTTTGAATTGTGAATTCACCACCTCAGTTAAAAGGCTCCAGAGTGGCTGGAAAAGCAAAAAAGTCTGCTTTGGCTCACAGAGCATATTTACTGCACACCACCAGACCAAGTTACATCATGGTATGAAAGGCAGCTTTATAGCTATCGCAGGCTTCCTTAGTTTCTGAAGTAAGTTAATAGCAAACAAAGAGGCTGTTCCTATTAAGTTTCACTAATTAGACTTGCAAATAAACAGTGTTTCAACCTAAAGGAAGGACATGGCATTGCACAAGGCTGAGATGTTACCTTACATTACAGGGTAGAGAAATAATTACTGGTGACCATGCATGCAGAAGTTGATCTGCAGCTGTCCCTGGTCTGGAAATTGTTCCTTTAACCAAACTTCCTGCACTGATCCAGCATTCTGGGTTTAGCAATGTCTCCTATTGGCTTGTACCAAGAGCAAGTATTAACCCTAGGAAAACCAAAGCTACAGATACACAACTTCCCCTAGTTACGTACAGCTAATCAAAGTCAGGATGCACTAGGAGTTTGATGCCACCAGTACTATCGCTCACCCTTTTAAGTGAGAGATTGTCATCTTGTGGGGAATGGTTCAGGATCCTTGGAATTCAAACATGTTCAAGGTCCATCTGGACCTTACCAGTTGTTCCTTATTATATAAAGCTATTATTACACCAAGATACAAAGTCTGCAGAAGGAAACTACAAACCTCAGATGGTTACAGGCAATAACATACCAGGGTGCAATGACAATGTTAGCGCAGCAGTGCTCACTGTCTGAAGACTGCAAATCATTTAGGAAAAAAAAAGGGGGAGACTCTGAAAACTTGTTACCACCCTGTGTTTAACTGCAGGCCACCTTCCCATGGTAGTACTATGGAGAGTCTGGAAAGACTTGTGGTGAAGGCAGCACACTGGCATTCAGGAGACCGGAGTTGACTTCCCAGCTCTGCCACACACTTCCTGTGTAACCTTGGGCAGGTCGCTTAATCTCTGTGGGTCAATTCCCATGTTATGGATTAGGAATTAAGAATACTCCCTTCCTCCTACCCCTTGTCTGTTTAGATAATAAACTCTTTGAGACAAGGAATGTCTCTCCCTGGGAGTTTGTACAGCAGCGGAGGCACCTGTATTACTGCTGAAGAATTTTAGCTGGAAGCACAGCCGTGAACAAGAAGTGTTCGGCCCTATTGCAGAAGCCATGGATAAAAACTTTATTAACCGTGGTTAAAAAAAAACCAAAAACAAACAAACAAACAAAAAAAAACAAACAACCCACAATGCGAACAGTAGGGCAGCAAAACCACTGGTAGCAATTTTTGCTAAAACTCCTTAATGGCTTTAATCCACTGCAGGCCATTACCAATATCAGATCGGGGGAAAGGTTATGGAGTGGAGAGAAGGGACCTTTTCAGCAACAGTTCAATTTCCCAGTGCAGACAAGGCGAGCCCCTTACAGCAGCCTTTGTATCACGTTAACTCACAGCTGGCTATAAATTGCAAGTATCAAGCACTTCTCTGTCATTTCAAACCCCCATTACTCCTCCACTTCAGTAAGGAACAGTTAAGATGCAGATGTCCATCTGCAGTAACCATGCATCTGTTGACACTCCGCACCCAGCACAGAATGACACTGTTTAGATGTCTTGTGCTATAAAGTGCATGCTACAAGGATCCCACTGATCAGGGAGATGCTAAGCTCACAAAAGGAAGCCTGTCTCAATATTCCCAGTGGAAGCACATGCCAGGCCTTCTCTCTCCATTCATGCCTTTAAACCGGTAGATGTCTTTCACAAGGACACTTACTCTGAGCAGGCAGAGATTAACAAAGACGTTGTCATCTCTGCCACGTAACAGAGGCAATTAAAGGAACTACAGGAGTAAAAAGGAGGTCAATAGTCAAAGGGCAATATGAGGCCTCTGATATGAGCTTCTCTTCCCCATCACTTCAAGTTATCAGTGAAATTCTTCATATTAGAGGAGAGGGGAACAAAGGCTTTCAAGCAGAGATTTGAGAAATGGTGCTGATGGATCTTTCACTCCTAAGTCACTGATACATCAGCCAGCTCATGTTGCTGATGATGGATAGTCATCGCCATCCAATGAATGTCCCGGGATGTTGCACGGCAAATAGAAGACTGGTAACACACAAGAATCAACTCCACAATCAGTACCAATGGGCAAACTTTTGGTTGTTTGCCTCGGCAGAGAGAGCAAAGATGGAATGGCCAATAGAGAACTAACTCCTCCATTGTCTCCATTTGGAAATTTAACAGCATTTAAACACAAGGTTTAGCAACTGAATTAGCTAACAGGATGCTGACTGGTCAGCGCAGACAAGGGAAAGTTGTGGTCAGCATTATGTCAGCTAGCCAATGGCTAAACTTTTCAGGACCAGGCACTTAGATACTATGCTGATATAAAGACCTTGAATAAAATCTTACTCTTCCATACATCAATCATTCAGTCATGGTCAGCTTGGTATCAGCTAGTCATATGTATTCAGAGCAAGGTGACTAATTGAAATCAACCTGACCACAAAAATATGAATACTTCCCTGACATTCCCTTAACCAACCTATGGAACTCACTGCTGCAAAATATTATTGAAGCAAACAGCTTAGCAATACTCAAGAGGATTTAGACCCATACATGTAGTAAAATACCTTGTGTACTTATTCTAGCTAGGAAAGAATTACAAGAGCTACAAACCATGTATTGGGGCACAAACTGATCACAAGCTGGGGTCAGGAAGAAAATCAGTCTCTCCTCCCACACATTCCTTTGAAGAACAACAACATTACATAGCTGGCTGAGTGCATGATGTCGGGGTTTTTGCATTCTTCCAAACCAATGGGCCTGGCCAATTGCAGCAGGGAGGAGACCAGATAAGATCAGACACTGGTCTGTCCTGATACTACATTTGTGATGTTTCTCTTGTATAATGTGTCTCCACCGAAACATACCCAGAAAAGATAGGCACATAATAGATATGATTATTATGAAGACTAACGGTCTTTCCAAAGCAATTATCCCACCAAGAGAAAACATTTTAATCAAGTTGCTGTAAATAAATTATTTTCCCCATTGTGTGAAACAGCTGCTCTAGCTTGCCATGAGGTCTCTGCCTGTGGCAGAGCATGTGAATCTCCAACAGTCTGCATATGACAGACTTGCCACTTTAATGTTTATAGCAATATTATGTGTCTGTTAGGCGGAGCCAGCTGGACAAACAGGATTTTGAAAGTCTTCCTTAATGGAAGAACACTCAACACATGCCAAGAGTTACAAAGAAAGGTTAGCTCAAAGAGGCACTTGTTCCCAGAGTGTCATCAGAATTCACATCTGGCCCTCACAGAGGAGAATCACTGTCCTAGAAAGTAAGGGACAAACCACTGTGTCCACAAGCAGACAGACCACAATACAAATAATAATACAATCAATCAAGGTGGCTACTCCTGTACTACCTGAAGATTTAGTGTCAGGCTGATGCTTTTCAAAGCCAGAAGTTTCCAGCTGCTGAAGTCAAGCCTTCCTCAAGCGCCATATGCTTCCCATTGCAAGAGTCCTTCTCTCCCACGTGTGAACAGCTAAAGAAAATAAACAGGTCTCTAAATAACAAGCAGAATAAAAAGCAGCATGAGGAGGCTCCTGTGAAACTCCAAGGAGTTGGCAAGCTCTGCTGAGAAACTGTGCTTATCCTGGAATTTGCTTGAACATGAAGAAACTCACGAGTATAGGGTATTTCGGAACCCTGTGCTGCTGACAATGGCCCATTACACCAAGCAGAACCCCGCTATGCTGTACAGAGCTCTCCGTAGCCAAAGATCTTTTGGTCACTGGAAGGGAATTCTTTGCAGGAACAATCCTTCCACACTACAGGAGGTGGCATTGAAAGCCTTTCCCCACACAACAGGTATACTTTGAATTAATTTCTGGCTTTCAAACATAGGGCTCAATTCCGAAGACATGACAGAGCACCTGCAGTTTCTCGTGCTGGGTTTTAAAACACATCGGTTGACTGATCTTTCCCTCTTCCACTGAGAAATCAGATGTTGGAGGCTAGTCTCAAACTTGGAGATCAGGGTTCAACTCCCTGCTCCATCCCAGACTTCCTGTATGACCTCGGGCAAGTCATTTAACCCCTCTGTGTTTCAGTTCCCCATTTGCACAACAATGTTACTTCCCCACTTCATGGAGCTGAAATATATTAAGAGGTTGTGAGGCACCAGATGCTACAGCAATGGGGGGCATACAGGTACCATAGATGGTAACAATTCACCTGTTCACCCAGGAGAAAGTGCTTTGATAGGTAGATGAAGGCAAGAAAATAGGTTCTGAACCCATGGCTGCTGGAATTCATATGTAATGAATAACCCAGTGGTGCACCAGATACTCAGAGCAATCCATATATTCAGCCCATATTGATGGCAAAGTTACAAATAATCTCCCAGAGTCAGAGGCTTGCTTCATCTGCAGAGGGAGGCAATGGAGGAGGGAGAATAGTGCAGGTTAACTTAGATTCTATGGAGAATATGGCATCTTTAGTGTTATGGGTGAGTGTATTAGTTACCCTGGCTAATGTAGAGGCACACATTTGTACTTTGTAAAAGGCCCTGTGCATGTCAAACTTCTGCTTTCAATAAAACAAATAAAAAAATCAAATCATCCCTCTGCTTTGCTCAGCTCCCTGTTTTGGAAGTATACCTGGTAGAAAGTGCTGCTCGATTTTCCCAGGAAAAATCACCAGGCAGCCATTTCATTTATGAAAACGTGGCTTGTTTTGGAATATTTGCACCAATCCAGTTTAGTATAAAGAAAAATGAACTGCCAAAGGCTAACTGCATAAAGCCGGGATTTAAAAATAAATGTGTCAACACGAATACCCCCAAGGAATGAAAATGTGCATTCAAGCTGCACTGTTGCCTTCCCCAGCCTAATCGTGACTGAAAGGTGCTAGTGAATTTACAAACGTGCTGTCATCATGTGTAAATGGGAGACCTTATGTGGGGCTTTTCACACAGTATGTTTCAACTTAAAACACAATGTTAACTACTGCCACTCAGGGCATGGCAGCCCAGTGGCACCTGTATAAACTTAGCACACACAAGCTGGTATGGCAGCAAGTGTAGGAGAGATGCTGCGGGAGCTCAAGTTTTGGCTTCTCTGCAGCTCCCACGAAACTAGGCACATCGTAGTGCAGGTGCTTTTTGCTTGTCAAGAGACGGTGGCACCCTAAGCTATAGTCAACAAGTCTCCCGTGGAAATACACACAGCGTACACATACATAGCAACAACTTGTGCTCAAATAGCTACTCAGTAAGACAGTTATTTCTACCAGAACGCTTTCAGCCAGAAGGTATGGTTAGCCAAGTGTTACTTTGGAGCAAATAAAACTTAAACGGCCACAATTCAGTCTCACCCTCCCTTAGGTATTTTAGCACTACACACGTCTATCAATCAGCCATTCCCTAGCATGCAAGAAAGGTCACTTGAGGTAAGGCAAAAAAGACACTCAAACCTTGGCAGTTTGAGGAAATATTAATAGCATCTTTCAGCATAAATATAGGAACAAATCAAAACAAAAACATCCCCTCCCCAAACTCGGAAATCATATTTATAGCAACAACAAGTATAAGCTGCTGGCTCCCAGCTATTTGATTTTGAAGAGCGTGTGAAATGTGGAAATCAGAAGTAGCAAATCTGTTTTTCTCAACAGAAATCTCAGCAGAGGGAAAAATCTTATGTGATAGCTACCATATAACTAGGGTCCTACAAAATTCAGAGTCAATTTTGATCGATTTCATGGTCATAGGATTTTTTTAAAAAAAATCGTAAGTTTCATGGTTTCAGCTATTTAAATCTGAAATTTCACAGTGTTGTAACTGTAGGGGTCCTGACACAAAAAGAAGTTGGGGAGGGGTCCACAAGATTATTGTACAGGGGGTGGCAGTATGGCTACCCTTACTTCTGCGTGGCTGCTGGCAGGGTGCTGCCCTCAAAGCTGGGCGCCCTACCAACAGCCGCTGCTCTCTGGCCGCCAGCAGAAGAAGGGTGGCAATACCATGACCCCCCTGCGACTCCCTTTCGGGTCAGGACCCCCAATTTGAGAAACGCTGGTCTCCGCCATGAAATTTGTACATCACTTACAAGACTGGTCCAGGCCATCTTGGGAGGGTTAACAAAAGGATTCTGTAGGACACTCCCCAAATTCACATATAAACAGTTTATATAATCAATACACACACAATAGATATAGGTATATCTAAATAACACACTTCCTCCTGCTACAGGTGGAGGGGATGCCAGGTACTTGTGCTGAGGTCTGTACATATAAGCTTTATTTGGACAATCACCCAAGTAATTTGGGGTCTGAAGATGGGTAGTAATATGGCGGAATGCCATTTCCAGCTGTCACAGCTTTGAGCCCGCCCAAGAATTAGAGATCTCCAGGCATGAGCTACATAGACCCAAAGGCAAGATCTGGGGGGGAAGGGAAGGTAAGTTTAGGTAAGTGACTTTAAATAACCTGTGATCTTTATGAAAAGATTAGGGACTAGCTTTCAACCCTAGCAACTCTGTTTACATTTTCACACCTGTCTTTGCACCAACAAGGGCTGAAAAAAAGATGGAAAATGGAAATTCACCCTGATTTGTCAAGATTGTAGCACTCTCTGCTGCTCTCCCCCCCAAACCTTCTTCCCCTCACCATGGGTATTTTCTTTTCAGTCATACTGAAAGATTTTGCCTTAAGAACACTGACACACACACCCTACAATCCCTCCCCCCCCGCAATTGAAACCAAAATTCCTACCCCCAGTAGAGGTTTGACCCCAAAAGTGTCAGAAACTCAATGAAGTCTACCAAGGAGTTGGCCCTTGCTAATGATTTTATGCCGAAGGTGCTCAGATACTATAGTGATGTGCACAGTATAAAGCCCCCTTTTATGGAATATTTCAGATAGTCAGACTTTCTTTCCCGCTTTCACCATACCAAACCAACGTGTATTTTGCAAAACGATCTGGAACCCTTCCTCTGCTCCAGCCCCACGGTCTCACTTTAGGTTGTTGTACATGCAGTAGATGAAGCAAGGCTACTTGCCTTCTGCAGGGAGCTGCATGAGGGCAAAGTGTCAAGATGAAAATTGCCAAACATCAGATTCGTGATGATGTCGGTAAGACACACACACACGACCAATGAGGTAGGTGCAACCTCAGTTTTGAGCTTGGAGTAGAGATGAGCAACAGCACAGATTCACTCTCTCGGACGGCGACAGTCCTTTGGGATTTCATTTAGGTATGGTCTACACAATTAAAGTTTATACAGATGTAGCTGTATCAACCAGACATGCAAAAAAGTCACCCCCCACCCCCCAGCAACATAGCCATGCCAACAAAAACCCCTGCGTAGACACAGCTCTCCTAAGAGAAGAGCACTTTAATTAATGTCGTTTGGGGAGGTGGCAGAAAAACGCCTGATGGTGTACACTGCATCTACACTAGAGGGCTATGCCAGCCTAGCTATGCTGACAGAGTCTACACAAGGATAACAACAAAAACTCCCCAGGAACAACAATTACAAGAACAAACCAACAGAAAACCTTACTGCAAGTAGTACCCATTATAAAGAAATATCTGTCTTAAACCAGAGAATGGTGCGTTAATTTCTTCAGCTATGCCTACTCAGATATGTCACGCTGTTTTGAAAAGTTCACTGTACGTTTCGCCCTTCAGGGCCATAACAGCATGTTGCAGAGAAGCAGGAACACAACAGCTGGAATGGGTATAGCTGAAGTTAAAGTAGAGATTATTAGAAAAGGAGGCATAGTTTGCATTAATGCACCCTGTTTGACATGCTGGAAGCGCACATCCCCTACTGCCCAGCCTGGATGCTGTCTGCACACATGGAATTAGAAAAGTGCTCGGAAGGGTAAACGCAGCCAGGCAGTGATGAAATCCCACATATTTGGTAGCAACATTTCTACACCTGCTTTATGGGAAAAAGCCTAAAGTGCAGCTTGGAGAATCATAAACAGAGTCCCACACGCTGCAACACTCATTCGCTATCAGAACACACACATTGCGAGGTCTCTTCCCACCCCGTAGTTGAATACTGAAAAAGGGAGCATGGTGGTGGCTCTTGGTTAGGATAGCATCACATGAGGAAGACATTTAGCAGCTATGAAATCTCTCTGCCTCACAAAAATCTTCATGAAAATAATTAAAAAATCCCCAAGCAAGTTTGTCAAAGGAAACTCCAGAGATATTTTAGGAGACTGTATATGTCTTAGGGGATTGGTAACCTTCTCTCCCATTCGAGGTCACCAGCTCAAGCCTGGCCCAGCTTGAGAGAGACCAAAGGTCCTTGTCCAATGACTATTGGTGGCCTACATGAACTACTCTAGTGTTTCCAGCCCAGATGCCAGTAGACCACTTCACAATTTGTACTGTGCAAGATCTGTACCAGCAGTCATGGTCAAGGACCGAATGGGGATAGAAAGATAGCTCTCTGAGCCTTAAAGAGAGGTGGAAAGCAAGGCACACTGGCAGGACAGCAATGCAGGAAGCTTGCACTGCTGATACCAAATTTTGTACCTGCTCTTTAATAACTAAGCAGTGGTTTTCAACCTGTGGTCGGCAAAGCATGTCTAAGATTTCCAATGGGGTCCGCACCTCCATTTGAAATTGTTTTAGGGGTCCGCAAATGGAAAAAGGTTGAAAACCACTGAACTAGAGGACTTCAGTCTTCAGGGTTGTCAACTGAGCAGTATTAAATTCATTTAAACAAAACCAGAGACCTATTGTAACCTTTTAAAAGCTCATCTCCCCTGGTTCCTAGGTAATAAGTTTCAGCCTTTCCAGCTCTCTCTCATCCATAGTACAAATGGTTCCCGATTGTTATCTGGGGTTTAGACTTGTATCCCAAGGTCAACACTATGCCCAGCACTGGGCAAGTGGTCAAAGTCTGTGCTGGGAGCATAGTAGTTACATTTGAAAGAGATGCTTTGTCCAGGAGTTGGCAAACCATGCAAAAATTGTTTTTCGACCTATGTATGACAAGATCTGGCCATCTTTCCCGCTCAGGATTGCCAATCCCGAATGTTCAAAAGATCATGAGTCAGCCTCATCAAAATCATGAGATTATGTAAAAAATAATGGATTTGGTGTTCTTTTTAATTTGCCTTCTGCTTTTTGAGGCTGTAGGGTGCACTGGGGTTACAATTTGAAGCTCTCCACACCCATGAGGACTAGAAACTAGGGCTGTCGATTAATTGCAGTTAACTCATGCGATTAACTCAAAAAAATTAATCCCAATTTAAAACATTCATCATGATTAATCGCACTGCTAAACAATAGAATACCAATTGAAATGTATTAAATATTTTTGGATGTTTTCCTACATTTTCAAGTATATTGATTTCTATTACCACACAGAATACAAAGTGTACAGTGCTCACTTTATATTCTTTTTTATTACAAATATTTGCACTGTAACAAACAAAAGAAACAGTATTTTTCAATTCACCTCATACAAGTACTGTAGTGTAATCTCTTTATTGCGAAAGTAACTTACAAATTTAGATTTATTTTTTTGTTACATAACTGCACTCAAAAACAAAACAATGTAAAACTTTGGAGCATACAAGTCCACTCAGTCCTACTTCTTGTTCAGCCAATCACTAAGACAAAAGTCTGTTTATATTTAAGGGGGATACTGCTCCCTGCTTCTTATTTACAATGTCACCTGAAAGTGAGAACAGGCTTTCACATGGCACTTTTGTAGCCAGTGTTGCAAGATACTTACGTGCCAGATATGCTAAACACTCGTATGCCCTTTCATGCTTTGGCCACCATTCCAGAGGACATGCTTCCATGCTGAGGATGCTTGAAGGGTTCATGTAGCGTTCATGCACCTGGAAACAGTCAGGGCACACCCTGACTGTTGTGTAGGAGCGATGTACACATTGCTCTGTCCAAGGACATGGACCCATGGGAACATGGACCATTGGGAAGTCAATTAAAGGACATCAACCGTGGGAAGCTTCCTTGGCCTGAGCTCAAGGCCTGAGAACAAAGATTGTAGTAAATAGAGGCTGGTAAATAAGAATATTAATCAAAGTCATATTTCCTTTGTTGATGCCTTTTGCGGTCGGAGTACGTAATGCGCAGGGGGGAGAGAAATAAAAGAGAGGTGGAAAAGCTGACAGGGGCAATCCCGTCAGCAGACCAGCCTGCTTGCTTGCCTAAAGCTGTGTCCTGTCTTGTATTGAACCGCCACAGATGCTCATTAAAAAAATAATGCGTTAATTAAATTTGTGACTGAATTCCGTGGGGGAGAATTGTATGTCTCCTGTTCTGTTTTACCAGCATTCTGCCATATATTTCATGTTCTAGCAGTCTTGGATGATGACTCAGCACATGTTTGTTTTAAGAACACTTTCACTACAGATTGGACAAAACACAAAGAAGGTACCAATCTGAGATTTCTAAAAATAGCTACAGCACTCGACCCAAGGTTTAAGAATCTGAAGTGTCTTCCAAAATCTGAGAAGGACGAGGTGTGGTGCATGCTTTCAGAGGTCTTCAAAGAGCAACACTTTGATGCGGAAACTACAGAGCCCAAACCACCAAAAAAGAAAATCAACCATCGGCTGACTCAGATGATGAAAATGAACATGCGTCCATCTGCTCTGCTTTGGATCGTTATTGAACAGAACCCGTCATCAGCATGGACGCATGTCCTATGGGATGGTGGTTGAAGCATGAAGGGGCATATGAATCTTTAGTGCAACTGGCATGTAAATATCCTGTGACGCTGGCTACAACAATGCCATGCGAGTGCCTGTTCTCACTTTCAGGTGACGTTGTAAACAAGAAGCAGGCAGCATTATCTCCTGCAAATTGTTATCAAACTAGTTTGTCTGAGTGAGTGGCTGAACAGGAAGTAGGACAGAGTGGACTTGTAGGTACTACAACTTTACATTGTTTTGTGTTGGAGTGCAGTTATGTAACAAAAAAATAAATCTACATTTGTAAGTAACACTTTCACAATAGAGATTGCACTACAGTATGAGTACAGTACTACTTGTATGAGTTGAATTGAAAAATATTTTGTTTTTTACAGTGCAAATATTTGTAATCAAAAATATAAAGTGAGCACTGTACACTTTGCATTCTGTGTTGTAACTGAAATCAATATTTGAAAATGTAGAAAACATCCAAAAATATTAAATAAATGGTATTCTATTAATTTTTTAATCGTGTGATTGAGATTAATTTTTTTAATTGCTTGACAGCCCTACTAGACACTTTTTTCTTTAAGAATGGAGGCTGATATCATTACATATCCACTTTATTCCAGGAGCTGGGGCTTTAAGGAAAGGAATAACTATTTCACATTTGGGGACAATGTATACCTTCAAATCAGCGGCACTGCTATGGATACCTGCATGGCCCCATAGTATGCCAACATTTTTATGGCTGACTTAGAACAACGCTTCCTCAGCTTTCGTCCCCTAATGTCCCTACTCTACTTGCGCTACATTGATGACATCATCATCATCTGGACCCATGGAAAAGAAGCCCTTGAGGAATTCCACCATGATTTCAACAATTTCCATCCCACCATCAACCTCAGCCTGGACCAGTCCACACAAGAGATCCACTTCCTGGACACTACGGTGCTAATAATCGATGGTCACATAAACACCACCCTATACCGGAAACCTACTGACCGCATGCCTACCTACATGCCTCCAGCTTTCATCCAGACCACCCCACACGATCCATTGCCTACAGCCAAGCTCTACAATACAACTGCATTTGCTCCAACCCCTCAGACAAACACCTACAAGATCTCTATCAAGCATTCTTACAACTACAATACCCACCTGCTGAAGTGAAGAAACAGACTGACGGAGCCAGAAGAGTACCCAGAAGTCACCCACTACAGGACAGGCCCAAGAAAGTAAATAACAGAACGCCACTAGCCATCACCGTCAGCCCCCAACTAAAACCTCTCCAACGCATCATCAAGGATCTACAACCTATCCTGAAGGACGACCCATCACTCTCACAGATCTTGGGAGACAGGCCAGTCCTTGCTTATAGACAGCCCCCCAACCTGAAGCAAATACTCACCAGCAACCACACAACAGAATCACTAACCCAGGAACCTATCCTTGCAACAAAGCCTGTTGCCAACTGTGTCCACATATCTATTCAGGGGACACCATCAAAGGGCCTAATAACTTCAGCCACACTATCAGAGGCTCGTTCACCTGCACTTCTACCAATCTGATATATGCCATCATGTGCCAGCAATGCCCCTCTGCCATGTACATTGGTCAAACTGGACAGTCTCTACGTAAAAGAATAAATGGACACAAATCAGACGTCAAGAATTATAACATTCAAAAACCAGTCGGAGAAAATTTCAATCTCTTTGGTCACTCGATTACAGACCTAAAAGTTGCAATTCTTAAAAAAAAAAAAAAAAAAAACAGACTCCAATGAGAGACTGCTGAATTGGAATTAATTTGCAAACTGGATACAATTAACCTAGGCTTGACTAGAGACTGGGAGTGGATGGGTCATTACACAAAGTGAAACTATTTCCCCATGTTTATTCCCTCCCCCACTGTTCCTCAGACGTTCTTGTCAACTGCTGGAAATGGCCCACCTTGATTATCACTACAAAAGGTCCACCCCACTCCCCCCGGCTCTCCTGCTGGTAATAGCTCACCTTACCTGATCACTCTCCTTACAGTGTGTATGGTAACACCCATTGTTTCATGTTCTCTGTGTATATAAATCTCCCCACTGTATTTTCCACTGAATGCATCCGACGAAGTGAACTGTAGCTCACGAAAGCTTATGCTCAAATAAATGTGTTAGTCTCTAAGGTGCCACAAGTACTCCTTTTCTTTTTGCGGACACAGACTAACACAGCTGCTACTCTGAAACCAATAATCATCATGAGACTCATGACAAAATCATGAGAGTTGGCAATATTGCCAGCTCTATAGAGTAGATCCTGGGAGATTATGACTCCAAGTCCTATAAAATCTGACCTCTGATCATTACTGTTCAAACTGATTACATTTCTTACACAGGGGAAGATTGAATGTTGGTCAGCAGGCCTTTTAGAGAAGTATTCCTTTGCAGTACATTGCAGTTTCACATAAATTCCAACAGTAAGTTTATCAATCGTCGTTTTACCCTGCTGTTTTTATACATATGGTCAATTACTGAAAACATATTAACTGTTAAAGACACTTGGGTCTTGCATGAAAAATACTATCCTGTTGCATTTAAAATCTAATGCAAAATTGAAGCTGTGACAAATTAGGGGTTCTGTCTGTGCCACTTCTGAATTGTGGATGATTTTATGAAATTTTATCATGACATTGTGTCACAGAAAGCATATATGTGCAGGGATCCACCCTGAGGTAGCCAGATCATGTCAAGTCTCTTCCAGACCAGAGACAATGATGAATGATCAGCATGCAATGATCATCTATTGAAAGGAAAATACCCTGGGAAATACCCTGGGACAGTGGGTTTGCTTTAGCTGGGAGAAGATCCAAACCTCCCTCCCTTCAGGCAAGAGGAGGAAGTAAGTAAGGGGACTACCAGGGCTTGGTCTACAGCAGTACATACTTACTTCCGTAGAATTACATCGCACAGGGATGCAAAAAATCCACATCCCTGATCGACGTTGTTTTACTGACCGTAATCCCCTGTGTAGACAGTGCTACGTTAGCGGGAGAGCTTTTCCTGCCAACATAGCTACCGCTGCTCTCAGAAATGGAGTTATTAAGGCGATGGGAGAGCTCTCTCCGGTTGGCTCAGAGCGTCTTCACCAGACGTGCTACAGTGGCGTAGCTGCGCAGATGTAAATTTGTAGCGTAGACCTGGCTTAGGAAGAGGAGAAAAACAAACAAACAAACAAACAAAAAAACCTAGTGACCCCAGCAGGAGTCTATGAAAAACTGAGATGTGGGGGAGAGACTGGGACTGAGAGCCTTCTTGAACCAGCAGAAGATGAGAGTAGGCAATGGGGTGAAAGACCCTGCCTACCTAAACGCAGATGATCTCCCAAGGGAAGGGTACGCTAATGAAGGACATTACATTTAGGGACATTTATTGTTTTGTGTGTGTAGCCCATCGAGCTAGTTAGTATGTCCAAATCTAACTTCCTCACCCTCAAAATACTGGCGTGTGTTTATCCTATGGGTTAACAGTGTGATTTGCACTCTTGTGCGTCACGTGATTAAATATAAAGAACATAACATTAGACTGTACAAAGTGTGTGTGGGACTGCTTCACAACTGCCACGTTCCCCCAAGGGAATTAAACTGTAAACCAGAAGCTTCACACCTTCTCTGGGAGAAGGGTGGATTCAAGTACTGGGGAGTCTGAAGGGTCAGTGCTGCGCCCAGTGGGGCTAGAAGGTTGGACAGTGAATTCCAACACTCATTATGTTGGATCATATTAAAGAAGTTCTGTATTAAAATCACAAATGAATTTGATTCCCCATAGTTTAAATTCCAGGGTATTACTAATTAAGACGTCTCTTGGTTTTTGGTACTGTATCTCTCCCTCTGTGTGTGAAACTTGCAAGCTGCTAATTGCATCAGTACATTCTAAGACAGAGTCTGTTCTCAAAGCAATTCACACAGAGAGAGACTCAAAGCAATACTCTAACAACAGAAACAGCACCCAGAGACTCCCCGCCCTTTTGTTGTATTAACAATTGTGATTAAAATAGAGATATAGGATGTATGTGGATGGATGCTTGGTGTGGATAATAACTGAATGATCAGGGAGGCGCCAGCCTAAGAATCCAGTGTCCATCGGCTGAAGAAGGCGTCAAGTGGAAATAACCAGAGGGCTCCCGGAGGGCAGACTGGAATCCACCCAACAGCCTCAAGGACGGGAGAACCAAAGAACAAGATAACATCTGGCAGCACGGAGCCGTCAGGAATGTGCCATCTGCTGATTGATCCAGCAACAGCATGATGAAGCAATTCCCATAGACTGGCATAGGAAGCAATTCCTATAAAAGTGGACTCTAGAAAGTGAGAACTTTGGGGTCTGATTCTGCAAACCAACTTCCAGGAGCATCAGATGAGCATCTGACAAGGCCCTGCTCCCTCCTCATGTCCAGGCCACCTGGCCAGTGGCTTGGCATGAGCAACTCTAAGGCTGGTAACTATGATAACAACCTTGCAGAATGTGTGTGTGTGTGTGTGTGTGTGTGTGTGTGTGTGTGTGTGTGTGTGTGTGTGTGTGTGTGTGTGTGTGTGTGTGTGTGTGTGTGTGAATATGAGAGGGAATGGAATGTTATAACTATAACTAACTGATTACTATGATTCTTTCTGTATTCACAATAAATGTGGTATTTTGCCTTTTTCCCTTTAATAAGATCCTGCTGGTTTTTATTTTATTGGTATAACAGTAAGGGGGTGCCAGATAGAAGATCTGAACTCTGAGTGTGCACCGAGGGACCCCAAGAATGACTGGACTCCGTTCAGGCTCCAGAAGCTTAACCCACTCTGGAGATCTAGAGCACAGGGCAGTCCTAGTGGATATCCAGGAACTGGCGTTTGCTAGGATCTGAGACAGAAGCTTCTAACAAAAATGCTAACGCAGTTCCGCACTTTATGACACCTTTAGACACCCTCTGGCTCCTGGGCTGTTCCAGGGGCCCAAATGGCCCTTCTCATAAATTACAGTACCCTTGGAGCTGCTATAATTTGCACCAGTCTCAATGGGCTGTTCTAGAGCAGTCCAGTATCTCCACAGCAGTGTGCTATGGGTAGGGCCCTACCCAATTCACAGCCATCAAATCTGGTCTCCCCCCGTGAAATCTGGTCATTTTTGCGCTTTTACACTGTACTATACAGATTTCACAGGGGGAGACCAGTGTTTCTCATATTGGGCTTCCTGACCCAAAAGGGAATTGCAGGGGGATCGCAAGGTTATTTTGGGGGGTTGCAGTATTGCCACCCTTACCTCTGAAGGCAGTGCAAAGCTGGGCGGCCAGAGCATGGCGGCTGCTGACTGAGGGCCCAGCCCTGCAGGCAGCAGTGCAGAAGTCAGGGCGGCAATACCATACCAGGCCCTCCTTACTTCTGCGCTGCTGCTGGCGGCGGCTCTGCCTTCAGAGCTGGGCTCCCGGCCAGCAGCCACCATGCTCCAGCTGCCCAGCTCTGAAGGCAGCGCGGCCACCGGCAGTGCAGAAGTAAGGGTAGCAGTACCGCAACACCCCCCTACAATAACCTTGCAACTCCCCCAAAACTCCTCTTTGGGTCAGGATCCCTACAATAACATCACCATGAAATTTCAGATTTAAATAGCTGAAATTTACTATTTTTAAAATCCTATGACTGTGAAATTGACCACAGTGGACCATGAATTTGGTAGGGCCATAAAGTGCTCCTCCAGCTCCAGCAGCAGCTGCTCTTCCCACCCTCCCAGCAGCTAAGTTCCCTCTAAGCTGCATGACCTGTTAAGCCCCATGCAGAGGCTCAGGGCCGCGGCGGGGAGGGGAGGGGAGGGGAGGGGAGGGGAGGGGTGCCTCTTCCCGCTGGCCCCAGCACAGACCTGCCATGGCCAGGGAGAGGCGTCTCTCCCTCCTCCCCAGCCCAGATACTACTGTAGGGGGAGAGAGCTGGGGGGGGGGGTGGAGAAGAGGAGTCCTCTCTCCCTACTGTAGCCCCCAGAACCTGCACCCCAACCATCTGCCCCAGCCCTGAGCCCCTCACCCCAATCCTCTGCCCCAGCCCTGAGCCTCTCGGCCCCACCACATGAATTTTGTTATGTGCACCAATATGGAGGTGATATGTCACACATCACCTCTATATTGGTGCGCATAAAATTAATTCCGCACATGCATGGAAAAACTGTCCGGCGGTGGAACAGTTTGTGGACAGTTACTCAGGTGACCGGACACTGTCAGGTCTCCTTTTCTACCAGACTTTCTGGTCGAAAACCAGACACCTGGCAACCTCTAGGCAGGTCCTGTATGCCCTTGAAATGGCAGATGGATTCTGTGTCCTTGCCTCTGGCCCATGGGCTCAGCTCCACGGGGCTACAGTACGGGGGCAAACATGAAATGGTACATTGTATTTAGAGGGAAGATCTCACTAATAGCAAACAAAAAGATCTTCACTGAAAAAATTACCTTCTATATGAACTGGGGAGGAACTAACTGCAGCATATATCATAGACGGCAGCACTTCTAGCTCTCAGTCAGTTTATACTCAGCCACCTATAACAGCCTCCTCCTCAGTGCTAGGTATTCCTTGTAGGCTTCAGACAATTTACAGGAGCTCTGCACTTCAACTGTCTGCATTGCGTTATTAGGTAACTCTGCTGGGGCAGAGCACAGAACAGAATAAGTACCCTGCAGCGAGGATTAGATGTTCACACCATGTTATTTATTATGACAACCGACTGAAAGGGAATTAAACCTGGAATACTGCTCACCAATCCTTTGGCTCAGATAGGTTGAAACAGAAAGCTGTTCCACATCTTAAACTGCAACAGATAATTTGTCACCACTAAAACTGTTTGTAGCCCATTTGTCTAAGTCTTGGCTTTTTGTACATGCTGTATATTTATATTCTCTTGTTTCCCTCTTCTATTCACCTTCCCAGAGCCAAAAAAAAAAAGTTGAGCTACTCAACAGCTAAGATGAGCCCCCTTCCCTTTCCCATGCCCCAACCAGGCCCCATGCATCACCTTCCTCCTCCCCTCCCCTCATTCCTGGGGCACACCTCCCCAAGGAAGGGATCTGGTGCTTCAGATTGGCTGTATCTGGATCTCTGTACTCACTCTCTTGAATATCCCCTCCCACAGAACGACTGTGCAAGCTCCAAGCAATACCACTTCCAGCCTGCATCTATCAAGCAACCAGCAGCTTCGGACACCATATGGTACTAGAGTGCACAGATTTCACCATCCTAATACTGCATGGGCATCCTCTTGCAATGCCAGATTATGCCCACTGAAATCTTAAAGGGGTAGCACCTTTCCTGCCAATTTCAATAATAGAATATCAGGGTTGGAAGGGACTTCAGGAGGTCATCTAGTCCAACCCCCTACTCAAAGCAGGACCAATCCCCAACTAAATCATCCCAGCCAGGGCTTCGTCAAGCCAGACCTTAAAAACTTCAAAGGAAGGAGATTCCACCACCTCCCTAGGTAACAAATTCCAGTGCTTCACCACCCTCCTAATGAAAAAGTTTTTCCTAATATCCAACCTAAACCTCCCCCACTGCAACCTGAGGCCATTACTCCTCGTTCTGTCACCTGCTACCACTGAGAACAGTCTAGATCCATCCTCTTTGGAACCCCCTTTCAGGTAGTTGAAAGCAGCTATCAAATCCCCCCCCTCATTCTTCTCTTCCGCAGAAGAAACAATCCCAGTTCCCTCAGCCTCTCCTCAAAAGTCATGTGTTCCAGTCCCCTAATAATTTTTGTTGCCCTCCGCTGCACTCTTCCCAATTTTTTCACATCCTTCTTGTACTGTGGGGCCCAAAACTGATCACAGTACTCCAGAGGAGGCCTCACCAATGTCGTATAGAGGGGAACGATCACGTCCCTCGATCTGCTGGCAATGCCCCTACCTATACATCCCAAAATGCCATTGGCCTTCTTGGCAACAGGGGCACACTGTTGACTCATATCCAGCTTCTTGTCCACTGTAACCCCCTAGGTTCTTTTCTGTAGAACTGCTGCCTAGCCATTTGGTCCCTACTCTGTAGCGGTGCATGGGATTCTTCTGCCCTAAGTGCAGGACTCTGCACTTGTCCTTGTTGAACCTCATCAGATTTCTTTTGTCCCAATCCTCTAATTTGTCTAGGTCCCTCTGTATCCTATCCCTACCCTCCAGTGTATCTACCTCTCCTCCCAGGTTAGTGTCTTCTGCAGACTTGCTGAGGGTGCAATCCACACCATTCTCCAGATCATTAATGAAGATATTGAACAAAACCGACCCCAGGACCAACCCTTGGGGCACTCCACTTGATACCGGCTGCCAACTAGACATGGAGCCATTGATCACTACCCGCAGAGCCCGACAATCTAGCCAGCTTTCTATCCACCTTATAGTCCATTCATCCAGCCCATACTTCTTTAACTTGCTGGCAAGAATACTGGGGGAGACAGTGTCAAAAGCTTTGCTAAAGTCAAGGAATAACATGTCCACTGCTTTCCCCTCATCCACAGAGCCAGTTATGTCATCATAGAAGGCAATTAGATTAGTCAGGCATGACTTGCCCTCGGTGAATCCATGCTGACTGTTCCTGATCACTTTCCTCTCCTCTAAGTGCTTCAGAATTGATTCCTTGAGGACCTGCTCCATGATTTTTCCAGGGACTGAGGTGAGGCTGACTGGCCTGTAGTTCCCAGGATCCTTCTTCTTCCCTTTTTTAAAGATGGGCACTACATTAGCCTTTTTCCAGTTGTCCGGGACCTCCCCCAATGGCCATGAGTTTTCAAAGATAATGGCCAAAGGCTCTGAATCACATCCGCCAACTCCTTTAGCACTCTCAGATGCAGTGCATCCGGCCCCATTGACTTGTGCTCGTCCAGCTTTTCTAAATAGTCCCGAACCACTTCTTTCTCCACAGAGGGTTGGTCACCTCCTCCCCATGCTGTGCTGCCCAGTGCAGTAGTCTGGGACCTGACCTTGTTTGTGAAGACAGAGGCAAAAAAAGCATTGAGTACATTAGCTTTTTCCACATCCTCTGTCACTAGGTTGCCTCTCTCATTCAGTAAGGGGCCCACGCTTTCCTTGACTTTCTTCTTGTTGCTAACATACCTGAAGAAACCCTTGAAGCCTGACCTCAAACTCATCTGAGCTCATTAAGAGCCTAATTTGAGACTAGCTACAACGAATTCCCTTTATATACCATCCAAACAGTGAAAGATGTGAAGCAGCCAAGTGTACAAGATACAAGCAGCAGGTGGTACTTTACAAAACCAATACATGAAAAAATCCAACCGTCTGCTTTAAGTTGAAGATCCAGAGTTAATCCCCACATAGAAACACTGCTGTAATGAACATCAGCTACAGAGTTTAAAATGTAAAAGTCTAGAAATTCTGGAGTTGACTGAATATTTCTCATTTAAAAACTTCACTAATGAGAGATCTATACTTTAACTCTTAAAAATTAAATCAAGCTAGACACACTTAGCTCTTTTAAATCTTTGCTCAGTTAGTCTTTCTAATTCAGCCTTGCATCGGCAAAGGTTTTCATGCAGATCGCTCACATTGCCTTAGTTTCAAGGCTTACGCCTACCATGCAATCTTAATCTTAATTAATCTTTAATTAATCTTAATTAAATTTAAGAATGTTCAGTCAGAGCTGCTGCTGGCCAGCCAACACAGAGGCTGCTCATACGGTTTTAAACAGAAAATAGGGCAAAAGGTGCAACTGAATGTAGCTCCCTCCATATCTGCATAGTGAGGGTAATGGTGTGTATATTTACATAAGTTTCAAGAGTGTCACATGCATCTATTTCTGTGCCCAGTTGCCTGCGCAGTACATGTGTGTTCATCTGCCAGGCTTCCACAAGCACACACAGACAGCGAAGTGTTGAAAACACTGCCCTAAATAACTCTCTAGAGCTACCTACATAGATGCACACGTGGAACTGCTTTTCTGGGAGCTGTGCTCAGAGACTTCATGGTGGGATGCTTATCACATGCTAAACCAGGACTCAGCACCTAAGGGACTTTTGGATGCAGCATATTATGTTGGTTTCCTGCACAGATCTGTCCTGTGAAAATGCTGCTTGCCTCTCCCCTTTTGCTGTAAAAGCATGAGGGGATGCATGGTCTGTTGCTAGTCGTCCTCAACCAGAGGTACTTGTACCCCTGGGGTTACACAGGAGTCTTTCAGGGGGTACATCAACTCATCTAGATATTTGCCTAGTTTTACAACAGGCTACGTAAAAACACACTAGCGAAGTCAGTACAAACTGAAATTTCACACAGGCAATGACTTGTTTATAGAGCTCTCTATACGATACACTGAAATGTAAGTATAATATTTATATTCCAAATTATTTATTTTATACATCTGGTAAAAATAAGTAAGCAAGCAATCTTTCAGTAATAGCGTACTGTGACATTTTTGTCTTATGTCTGATTTTGTAAACAAGTAGTTTTTAAGTGAGGTGAAACTTGGGGGTAAGCAAGACAAATCAGACTCCTGAAAGGGGTACGTACAGTAGTCTGGAAAGGTTGAGAACCAAGGGATAAGGCACTGACCAGGGCTCAATTCACAGCTCCACCACAGACTTCCTGGGTGACCGGGGACAAGTCACTTTGTTTCTCTGTGGCTCAGGTCCCCATCTGTAAGAAAGGGATAGTAGCACTCACAGGGGTGTTGTGTGGACAAATACATTGAAGATCATGAGGTGCTCAGATACTACAGTGGTGGGAACTATGCAATTAAGACTGAAAGGCACAGAGGGTACAGCCATGACAATGAACCTACCCATTTGAAACACATATCATTGTGTATAATAAAATAAAATACATCAGTTCCTGGTATGTTTGTTTGGGTATACATGCAAAGTGCGGTTCTAGTTTGCATAAATATTGATCATCAACTTGCATCCATTTCAAACATGGTATCTGAGTGCAAGACTCTTTCAGATTCTACTCTTTCTGCCCCCAACCTCCCCGTCAGATTTGTATATCAGCTCTTCCTGGGATCAGTGGTTTGGTTTTTTTTGTTAAGCGACTACCCTATGCCTGGATGGCCATTGTCAGAGTTTTTAAGAGGAACTAAAAAGCAAAAACATTTGTTTTAACTTTTTCAATGTACAAAGATGATCTCAAACATAATTAACAAGGGGGTGAATGAGGTTCTTATTTGAAAAAATCAAGACTATTAGATCCACACTTTGTTGGAAGTCCCAGGCAAGATACTTGAAGCACTTTATTAATTAGTGATATCACATGAGGCTATGATCCAACGTATCCACAAGCCTCAAAGAATCTTTTTGAGAGTCCCAGGACAGGTAGGAAAGTTAACTAACAGAGAGCAGAATTAACACCTTTAGTGAACACCTAGTAGGTTTCAGATTACAGGGACCAGCTGTTCTCCAAACATCTCCCAAAGTTAAGCAATGTACAAAATTATATCTTGTAACCAAGTAGCTACCAGATTAAATAAAAAATTTAATCAAAAAAGAAATGTTTTATCAACTAATTACATCTCACAGGAGAGAAAATTTACAGAGAAAAACTCAATTTCCAAAACACAGTCTTCATTAGGAATGGGCCCATCTAGCCCTCACTGATGCACAACACTAATGGCAGAAGCAATTCATTTCCTCTCCCAGTAATTGAAATTTCCTTAAGCAAAGGCTTTTGATGTAAAATTTTCTATCAAAAACCAAACAAATGAACCAGTATTACAAGCATGCTGCAAAAGGTATGAAATTTAAAAGAGAGTTACATCCACATTTTCACATTTGTTTCCTTTCTAAAGTCCTTCCGTAACTATTGCTTCCCCATGGACACAGAATTCAAAAACTGCATCAATCCCTATGAATCCCAATGACAGCAAAGGTCTGAATACAGAACCTCATACACCAGTTGACTAAACACCACCCACTGCAAATAAAAAAAAAAAAATCTAAAATTTACTTCAAGGCCTTACCTCTTTCCATCCCAGACCACTAAGCACTACACAGAGCAAATATCTGAAGCAGACTAACCTTCATTGTGACAGCATTATGCATATGTTCAGATGCTGTCCTGACTCGGAACCTATACAAATAAAGATGGCTCTTGGTTACAGTAGTTATTTGGATTTCTTGTCCCAAAAAAATGGTATGATGTTGCTGTAGACAGCTAAATATCTGTTTGTGATACATCACTGAAGTGGCTGCTTGTAAGTTGAAAGTGAAGCCATTTCCATGTGTGAAAAGTACTTGGGGATCCTTCACGATGAAAGGTACTATATAATCCTAAGAGGACATTATAACCCAGTTGCATCACATCCATCACTGAAATGGAGCAATATACTGAGAGACAGACCATCAAAGCCTCAATATCAACAGACTGAGAAGATGAAACAGGTTTTGCACACTTCATGCAGGCAATAATCAGGATTAATTTACAAGAAGGACTAAAGGGGACAAAAAAAAAAAAACCAGTCAAGAATGGAGGGAGTCTGCTCCTTTAAAAGATGATCCCAGATTTTCACAGATTCAGCATGTTACCTAGATGGATGAGCAAGAAGTTGTTTTTTCAAGTTAATGATACTCCTGAATTCTGAAACAAAGCCCTGCTGGAGAGAGAGAATGAATGATTTTCCAGGTAATAGTCACAGATCCATGTACTAATACACTTTTTTTTAAGCCCTGTTCAGAACAGAATGTAAATGGAAAACATTCACACACCTGACACTCTTATGAGCCTTAGTGAATAAGATTTTTTACCAAACAAATACAAAAGTGGAACCTGCATGTAATCGCTCAGAACAAGTCGTTCTGAGTAACATCCACTAGCAATGCCCAACTAATTATACTAACAAAGTGGTACAGAAAGGTTCATAGATTTAAGGCCAGAAGGGACCATTTGATCACCTAGGGATAAGGTTTCCACAGATATCTCAAATGGAAACAACAACTGATTGAATCCTCCCAGCCCCCGATTTTCACTTGTGTAACTTTAGGGGAAATGGAAATATCTTCGCTGATTAGTTATAAGATTTGGTTTCTTATTATGTATAAGTATAACATGTACTCACACTCCCATAGTCATGAATGTAGCACAACTGTCATCTCTGCTTCTTGTGAATTTTAATTGTCTCCTTTTCTCAGACAGAGTCAGATAATAAAGTATACCAAATAAGCGCTCAGTCCTGCAAAGGGATTTGTCACATGGAAACATGCGCACTCACAGAATCCAAAGACTACTTCTTAATTATTAGTAACTAGGACGTCAAGCTTTTCAATCTAAAGCATGTATGAAGGTCAGGCTTTCTAAGAAACTACAGAGAAATGCATGGCTTTTCTGTTAAGCCAGGGTGCTAGACCCATACATAAAGATGCAGAGAAGTTACTGCTAACCCATGCTGAGAGATGTACCTTGTTAGAGTCAACCAGGATTTACTAGAATCTAGAGCATTTCTTAGAGGTAAAAGAACACTAGGAACTACTAGAGAGGGCCGCTGCAGGGAAAACCCTTGGAGAGCCACACTTCAAAGAAAACTTTATTAGTAGCTTAAATAATAGAATATAAAAATCAGTCTAAAGCCTCAGCTCAGGAAGGGTTACAGGAAGCGTGAGTGTGAGAGACAGAGAGAGAGAGAGCGCACATATACTCTCTTCCGAGCAGTTCTTACACCTTCTCACAAGGTGTTTCTAGCCCACTCCAGTTTGCATCCTCACACTGTCAAGACAGCAGCTTCCCATTGGTGTTAAGGTAAATAAAAGAACGAAAATTTAATGAGAAAAAAATTCAGCTAATTTTCCTTTGCTATTAGATGTGATTATATCACCCAACTGCAGATCACATTCACAAAATTAGAGCAAAATATTATTTGTATTACAGTTGCACTTAAAGGTCCCCCAACAAAGATTGGGACGGACCCCATTGCACTAGGCGCTGCACATACCCATAAGACACAGTCTCTGCCGCAAAGAGCTTATGGTTTAAATAGATGAGGTAGGATACCCATTTTACAGATGGGGAACTGAGGCACAGGAAGTCAGAGTGACTTGTCCAAAGTCATACAGGTGTGTGTGTGGCAGAGGTGGTCACTGAAGCCAGGTCTCTCTCAAAATCCAGTTCAGTGCCTACCTTCGATATGAAATCACAGATCTAGCCTAAGGATCATTAAAGCAGTTTTAGAAACTTCTAGGAAAGATTGTTCTACTTCCCTTGTGTTTTTAATATCTAAAAAAACACCCACTATGTTTAAATAGCATTCTGGGTTTGAGGCAAACTGAAAAGCCAGGATACAGTGCAAGCAGCTCAGATGAATGTCACAGGAGTCATTCTGATGGCTTACTGGACTTGATGCACAGGCCCCAATTACTTCTCTTCTACCAGTTTGCCTTTACGAACACTCATACAAACTATTAATCCCCTCTTCTCCGTTAGGGATGAATTCCAACCCCAACACCCATTCATGTGTGTGTACCCAGTTCTTGTTGGACTTCCCTCTCCCCTTGGACTCATTCCACAGCAGTTCTGAGTGGGTCCATATGGACTCAAAAATCCTTTTGATGGTGGAAACTCACAATGCATGCACTCTTAACTGCATTCTTGCTGACAGGAGGAATTTATTTGGCCTGCAGTGGAAAACAGAGCAAACATAAGCCAGGATTCAGAAGAGCTACAGCAGAAAGCTTTCAACACCTGCAAGCTCAGAATAAATGTAGAAAATAACACTTTGTACTTCTGTGATGCTTGCACTCAGACTATGAAAGCATTTTATAAAAAGAGGGTGTGGGGGAAAGTTTATCCTGTTTTTCAACAGAAAGGGATGAAGGCCAGGATTCAGCAAAGCACATGCTTAAATCCTACTGAATTAATGAGATGTCCTGGTCTACACACAGAAGTTGCACTAGTTTAACTTAAAATCAATTTAAAACCAGATTTAGCTAGACCGGTACAACCCCTGTTTGGACACTGTGTAAGCTAAACTGAGGTAAGCATCCATACAAGGATTTGCATCAGTCTAACAGAGCCATTTTTTATACCAATTTAAGTTAAACCAGTATAACTTTTGCATATAGGCAAGCCCTAAAGGACGTACTCAAGTGTTCTGCTAAATGAAAGCAGGTGTGATGCTCAAGGTCTGGCAGCAAGCCAGTGCCAAAAGGGGAAATAGAATCCTATAGAGTCCAGGTTTCAGAGTAGCAGCCTTGTTAGCCAAGACTCTCAAGTTCTGTTCTATTCCCCTGTGTGCTAACAGACTCTGGGAATTTTCATGATTACTTTTCATATTACAGAAGCCCTGAGAGGCCCAAGTCAGAGATTGTGGCCCCTTTGTGCTATGCACTATACAAACTATAAAGATGGCCCCATCCCAAAAGCTTACCATCTAAGTGTAACACAACAGACAGGTGGGGCAGACGGGAACAGTGGGACAATTATGATTAGTTTAAGCGGTAGAGGTCACTAAGGAAGTTCAATGAACCTCTCTCTTTAGGAGGCAAACAAGGAGTCTATGAGCATATGAACAAACAGACCACCCTCTTTCCTCCACATATGTCAGGACAGAAAAGAGCTGGGATGGATTGTAGTTTTATGGGAGAATGGTGCTTGCAAAAAAATAAATAAATAAATAAACAAACATAAAAGGAAATTAAATGCAAAAGATAGATAAAATAAAGGTCTAGGCTGATTTAATACTTCAAAAACTAGTACAGTAACTCCTTACTTAAAGTCATCCCGGTTAACATTGTTAAGTTGCTGATCAGTTAAAGAACATGCTGATTTCAAGTTGCGCAATGCTGCCTAATAACGTTATTTGCAGCCTCCTGTTTTGTCCACTGCTTGCAGGAAGAGCAGCCCATTGGAGCTAGCTGCTGGGGGCTTGGAACCAGGGTGGACCGGCAGTCTTCCTAACAGCTCCCTGCTCCCATAAGTTCCCTGTGTGGCAGCCGCCCAGCAGGCTATCAAATGCCAAGCAGTTCAGCTGTCCCTCCCACAACTGCCATGTGCTGCTCCTTTCCTCTGCCTTGGAGCTGCTCCTGGGAGCCTCCTGCTTGCTGTGCGGGGGGAAGGGTGAAGAGAAGAAGAGGGGTGCTAATGTCAGAGTGTCCCCCTCCCACCCGCTACTTTACCCCATTTCAAGGGGCGGGGGGGAAGACAATCATGACAGGGCTCAGGACAGAGGGAGCTTGGTGGCAGCAGCCGCCGTCTCAACTTGCTGATCTACTTAAACAGGCAATCTACTTAGAGTGGGGTTAGCATACTTAAAGGGGCAATGCCCGTCTCTCTCTCTCACACACGGTGTGTCTCTGTCTCTCTCTCTCATACTATCTCCCTTCCCTCCATTACTGCTGCCTTGTAGAGTATGAGGCTACATTAACAATGTGTTAACCCTTGAGGGCTCGGCTGAGTGCTAGTTCATCATTTAGCAGTAAGGCATTCTTTGGGAAACATCCCACCCTCTGACTCCAGCACTCCAACCAAGCTTCACAATCATTGCTGTGTACAGTATTAAACTGTTTAAAACATATAGTGTGTGTTTTATATATATATTTATATTTATATATATATATATATATATATATATGTTTAAAACATATAGTGTGTGTTTTATATATATATATATATATATATATATATATATATATATATATATATATATATATATATATATATATATATATATATATATATATATATATAGTCTTTGGTCAGGAGAAAAAAATTTCCTTGGGGAAATTGGATTCGCTTAACATCTTTTCGCTTAAAGTCGCATTTTTCAGGAACATAACGACAACGTTAAGCGAGCAGTTACTGTCGTACCAAGGCTAAGGCTACCCAATATAGCCTTACTTGGCTGTTCCTGCACACTGTGCCTGAGCTGTTCCAGAGAAGCTCCAGAGAAGATACAGTAATCTGAGGCTCCTCAAATTAAGGCTACAAGAGATGTACTTAGGCACAAAGGGACAAACAACATACAGAGCTACAACCTTGATTTCTGAAGATTAACTTGCTTTTCAGACAGGTAATCAGATCCAACCGATAACTAACTCCTCAGCAAAATTCACAACATTGTGAACAGATGCAACTTGAAGATACACAGATGCACTGTGTGTCACACTGCACATATGACCGAGACCATCTAGGACGGTGCAACTTTGCTGCCCCTGCAGCAGAGATGAGGCTTTTTGTCTCCTTTGTGTCAGTGGTACACACTTGTAGAGATTTTTTTTTTTATGTAGAGTCATATTGCATCAGACATTTTCTGCCACTGACCCTCAAAATTCATTTCTTCCCATTTTTTTCTCTGCTGTCTGGGCCAGGCAGGAATGGATACTTTGGTGGTGTTCTCTATTGCAATAGTCAGGAGCGATTGCAGTGCCTCCCTAATGCTTCTACTCCTTGACTTCTTGGCTACACAGGTGGTAGTACAGGTAGGATATTTGAGAAAAATCTAGTCCAGACAAGTTCGAAGAGGTGAAATGACTTGTCCTAGCTTATTCAGCA
This sequence comes from Eretmochelys imbricata, assembly GCF_965152235.1. Taxonomy (NCBI): domain Eukaryota; kingdom Metazoa; phylum Chordata; order Testudines; family Cheloniidae; genus Eretmochelys; species Eretmochelys imbricata. The sequence continues at coordinate 21,133,741 of NC_135577.1, forward strand.
AATGAATGGCAAACCTGTGATTAGAACTCTGGAGTTCCTGACCCTCAGTCGTCTGTTCATTCCTTTACACCATGTTGCCTTTCATGAACTATGCACAAGAGCATACTAGGGACCCTCGCCTTTAAGTGTTTTAAAAAAAATGTAGGGTTTCTAAAGAAGTCTAACATTCCAACACACTTAAACAGATTTCAACTGCCCTGAAAGACCATAGAATACCAGGGTTGGAAGGGAGCTCAGGAGGTCATCTAGTCCAACCCCCTGCTCAAAGCAGGACGAGTCCCCAGTGTTTGCCCCAGATCCCTAAATGGCCCCCTCAAGGATTGAACTCACCACCCTGGGTTTAGCAGGCCAATGCTCCAACCACTGAGCTATCTCTCCCCCCACCATCTCACCCAGGACTGAAATGCAGCCACTGTTGAAGTGGAAAGCAGCCATTGCTTAACAGCACACATCAACAGACCAAAAAGAAATAAAGAATGCAGTGCCCAACGGAAACTGCAGGAAGAATATTAATGTGGCAATGACACTGCCACAAATCAGTCTAGTATCAGCAATACATCAGCCTCATCTTCTGTAGCAAAGATGAGCTGATCTTAGATGCACTGCCAGCGATGTTTCCAGTGGAGGCAGCAAAGTTTCTCTGTTCGTTTGGATTATGGTTTATAGCCAAGAATGACTAGAGGAAAGCAAATTTCCTAGGGCTAAATACACAGTAACGGATGACAACATCATAAAGGTCAATAGCGGAGTGCAACATTTCCATGAATGGAGGCTATGACACATTGCATGAATGAACAAGGAAGCCAGGCAACAAAGGAATTAGCAGAAACATAACACTTGAGTAAGGAGAGAAGAGTAAGGGAAAGCTTTTGGAAGCCAAAATATTGACACTTGATAAGGCTGAGATCTATTTCTCCTGATTGTGACCACTGTTCCCTCTAAGCTGTGCGCGCTGTGCACAGATCCTAAACCCCACGCATATGGCGAAACACGGCGTGCACAAAAATTTGCACAGAAGAAATTTTTTGTGCACACAGCCTGTCAAAAATTAGAAGGAACATTGATTGTGACTCCTACCCCCATTAAGTTTTCAAGAAAAGTGTCTTTCTGCCTAAAATGTATTAGGGTTATTCTTAGACCAGGGAGAATTTGAAGGGAAATCCAAAATGATTTGGACAGGTCCTCTCAACTTATGTGAGCTGGGGAGAGGACAGGGGGGTAACTCTCTCTTATTTCAAGATTTTCCGAAGACATAATTAAGGTTTACAATACATATCCATTAATTCAGACTGACATAATCAGGTATGCTGTAGGTATAAGAAAACTAACATTTGAAAGTGAAGAAAAAACAAAGAAGGCTCCACAAAAAACTCTACCCCATAATGCTGCTTAGCCTCAGCTTGTCCAATCAAGGTACGCTCCTGGCATGCCCTGCAATAGTATCCGAGTACAACTAAATAGTTAGTGCTCATATAGTGCTTTACAAACCTTAACAAATCTTCATTACAGTCCCAAGAAACAGCTAAGTATTAGCCCCAGAATGTCCAAGGGCCCGCACCAGGTCACTGAGAGAACGATTATTAGAACGCAGAACTTCATGCAAGTTAAAATAGGCATGGGAAACAGGATGTACTTAGCAAATGCTGTCTTCTACAGGCACCTATCAAAGGTTAGAGTCTACAGTAGATTTCACACAAGAAGCAGTCTCTAAACTAATCTCTGTTGTGTGCTTGGAGACATAATCATGCAAGATATTCCCTAGCACAGTGGTTTTCAAACTTTTTTTCTGGGGACCCAGTTGAAGAAAATCATCATAGAATATCAGGGTTGGAAGGGACTTCAGGAGGTCATCTAGCCCAACCCCCTGCTCAAAGCAGGATCAACCCCCAATTTTTGCCCCAGCTCCCTAAATGGCCCCCTCAAGGATTGAACTCACAACCCTGGGTTTAGCAGGCCAATGCTCAAACCACTGAGCTATCCCTCCCCCCCAGGGATCAATTGTTGATGCCTGCGACCCAATAGAGCTGGGGATGAGGGGTTTGGGGTGTGGGAGGGGCTCTGGGCTGGGGCAGAGGGTTGGGGTGCAGGAATGCAGGCTCTGGGGTAGGGCCAGGATTGAGGGGTTTGAGGTGCAGGAAGGGGTTCAAAGTTTGAAGGGGCTCAGGGCTGGGGCAGGGGTGCAGACTTACCTCCGGCTGTTCTGGCACCATTGACCATGCTGCGCCCCGGAAGGACTTGCTGCTGGCCACTTCTGGGGTGCAGCATGGTGTCGGAACAGGTATGGACTACCCTGCCTTAGCTGGGCACCACCGATGATGGGAATTTTAATGTCCCAGTAAACGGTGCTGACCAGAGCAACCCAGTGCCTGATATGACCCAGTACTGGGTCGCAACCCAATCTTTGAAAAACGCTGAGTTAAGAGATTCACTGAAATTGTCAGAGTGAAATCCACAGCAAAGAAATCTCTCTGCATGATGTTACATGTAAAAGCTTTGAAAATGGCTTTGCTCTTCTACTATGTGTCTAGCAGAGTCTTGTAGGTTTTTCTTGCTGGCTTGTACAAGGTCCAATTAAACCTATTGAAAGCTTTAATTCAGATGAACAAGAATAGAAAGGTAGGTGAAAAAAAGGCCAGCTTAACATTATGCAAAACACCCCTCCAGTAACTCTTAGGCCTTGTCTACACTGCAGTTTTCAGGTTTTGTGGATATAACAATGCTCCTCTCGCAGATTTAACTCTCCTGCTATGCTGCCATAATAAAGCCACCTTGACAAGCGGCACACAGCTTTTTGCGACAAAGTTAGAGCGAGTCAGTGTCAGTGTAGACACAACGCTTGCTTATGTCACCCTACGTGGCCTCCAGGAGGTGTCCACAATGCCCATCATGATCACTCTGGTAAGCAGTTCCTACTCCGCTGCCCTGCAGCCAGGTACACAGACATGTGCCCCTCCCCCTTTAAATACCCAGGAATTGCTGGATCTGTGGGGAGAGGAGGCTGTGCAGTCGCAGCTCCGATCCAGCAGTAGGAACTCTGACATCTACAAGCAGACTGCTCATGGCATGGATGAGAAGGGGCCAGCTAGCCCTGCCAGTCCAGCTCTGGAGTGCCTGAAGCGGGAGAGGGGAGCTCCGGTAAGTACTCATTTTTCTTTGATAGTGCACAGATACATGAGGTAGAGGTGTCCTTTATTTTCTTACATGGTGCACATGGGAGAAGGGAACAAAATTAACAACAATGGGTACTGTTTGCATCCCCCTGCGCAGCTATGCAGTAGGGACCCTGCGGAAAAGTTTGTTAATGCACACAGATCTCCCGGAAATCCTTCACAGAGATCTCTAGGAAACTTTCCTGCAGATACTCTGCAATCCTCTGCCGAAGGTTCCTCGGCAAAGCTGCTTTTTTCCCCGCACTGTAGAAAACTTTGCCATGAAAATCAGCAATTACTTCTTGAGGAACCAAAGCAGCACACACGTGAACAGCATAGGGACCCAGTCTGAAGCTGTACACGATTTCAGCTTCGATCACCCTCGCCTGTGGAAAATGGTGCCGATATTCAGAATGGTGTCCCCAGGTGCTAGTACAGATCCTTTGTCCCTTTGAAGCCACACAGACCATTTGTCCCATCTTGCACTCTCACCGCCAGGCTGGATTCACCATGTTTAGTACTCTGGCCATACTGTGTGCTTGCCAAGGGAAAGTGAGAAAGATGTGTATGTAACTTTTATGATTCAGAACTATGAATGCACACACAATATTGACTCTATTGTGTCTTTTGCTTCTGCAGATGTACCTTTGAGGGCCAGCTCCTACATACCAGCAGAGAACCTCTCTCAGATAAGGAGGTGAACAAGGTGTATGGAGGACGTGATTGTGGCAATTTCTGAAACATCAGATCAGGCCGATAGCAAGCACAGAGCATGACAACAAACAAGAAACTACAAATGGATAGCCAAGAGAGGAGTCAGGGTCAGTAGAAAATTATAAAGCTCCTGGAGAACCAAACAGAGATGCTGATGTCCCTGATTGCGCTACAGGTGGAATACATGTGTGCTCGAATCTCCCTGCAGCCCATACAGAACTGCCTTCCTTGCTGTCTCCAAACTCCCCACACACATTCCTCTCATGTTAACAGCATTTTGCAGTACTCCTTGCTCTCCCCCCTCCAGGGATATTCCCCAGAATGACAGCTGGACTTACATGCAGCTGTGAGATCCTTCACTTCAGAGAGTGCTGCTCACTGTCATGTCCCTTGTAAGAAACGTTAATCTGTGTATTGCTGGTTTAATAAAAAGTGAATCTTATAAAGACAGTGATTCTTGATTTGTGACCAAAAGGGTGGTTTCAACAGAAATTCATACAAAGTATCAATTGGCACATTTGCAGACTACAATTAACGCTCAGACAGGAATCATTACGTGGTCATTCAAGGTGGTGAGTAAACAATACCTCAATTCATTACAGAAAGAGACGTTACTGGGGCTCTGTCAAAATGCTGCTTCAAAGCATCCCTGATTCAAATAGCCCCCGCACTGATCCACTCTAATAGCCCTAGAGTCTGGTTGCTCAAAATCAGACACCCAGCAATCCACCTCAACACTCCGTCCCAGGGAAACTTTTCTCCCTTGGCTTCACAAATGTTAGGCAGAGCACAGCAGACTGCTATGCCCATGGGAATATTTTCCTCATTGAGGTCTAACCTGCCAAAAAGGCACCGCCAGCAACCCTTTAATCTGCCAAATGCACATTCTACCGTCATTCTGCACCTGCTGAGTCTGTTGTTGAAGCACTCCTTTCTGCCGCTAAGGTTTCTGGTGTAGGGCTTCGTGAGCCACGGGAGTAAAGGGTAGGCTGGGTCTCCCAGGATCACTATGGGCATTTCAACATCCCCATTGGAATCTTCTGGTCTGGGAAGAAAGTTCCTGCGTGCAGCTTTCTATACAAGCCAGTGTTCCTGAAGATGCGTGCACCATGCACCTTCCCTGACCACCCTGCGTTAATGTCAGTGAAACGATCTCGGTGATCCACCAGTGCCTGCAATACCACAGAAAGTAGCCCTTTCGGTTGATGTACTCCATCACGAGATGGTCTGGGGCTAAAATTGGGATAGGTGCACCATCTACTCCCCGCCACAGTTAGGGAATCCAATTGCCACAAAGCCATCGACTATTTCCTACACATTACCCAGACTTGCAGTCCTTCATCGCAGGAAGCGATTAATGGCCCTCCATACTTGCATCACCACAACCCCCACAGTGGACTTTACAACTCCAAACTGATTCACAACTGAACAGTAGTGGTCTGGAGTTGCCACCTTCCACACAGTGATGGCAACTCGCTTTTCCATCATTAGGGGAGTTCTCGTTTTGGTGTCCTTGCACCACAGCGTGGGGACAAGCTCCACACAGTTCAAAGAAGGTGGCCTCATGCATCCAAAAGTTCTGTGGTCACTGCTCGTCATCCCATACCTGCATCACAATCTTATCCCACCATTCGGTGCTTGTTTCCTGGGCCCAGTAGCGACAGTCCACTGTGTGCAGCTGCTCCATGAATACTGTGACTGGGCAAGGCCAGATGGCTATAGAAAAGTAGTGGGAGATAGATATATTAGCTCCAGGCTAAACAAATCTCTGGTACCAGGTTAAGTGAAATGGAAGCTGTTCCAGGTCAATTAAGACACCTGGGGCCAATTAAGAACTTTCCAGAAGGCAGGGAGAATGCTAGGTTGATTGGGACACCTGAAGCCAGTCAGGGGCTGGCTGAAACTAGTTAAAAGCCTCCCAGTCAGTCAGGTGGGTGTGCATGTCAGGAGCTGTGGGAGGAAGTTGGGCTGTTGGAGAGGCTGAGTAGTACACACCATATCGGGCACAAGGAAGGAGGCCCTGAGGTAAGGCTGAAGTGGAGCTTGAGGAAGTAAGGGCTGCTGTGGGAGAAGTAGCCCAGGGAATTGTACATGTCATGTTTCTAAAAGGTCAGCTACCATAGCTGATACTATTAGGGTCCCTGGGCTGGAGCCCGGAGTAGAGGGTGGGCCTGGGCTCCCCCCACCACCTTTGCCCCCTGATTAATCACTGAGACTGGGAGACAACAGAGACTGTGCAAGGAAGGATAACTTCTCTTCACCTCCCTTGCTGGCTTATGATGAAAACGGCTCAGTAGCCTGTGATCCTTGTCCCTAGAGAAAGAAGGGTTATGTGGAGGGTCACAGTGAGCCTCTGAGGCTAGCGAAATCCGCCAGGAAACGCGGGACCCACCGAGGCAAGGATAGAGCTTTGTCACAATACCAACATCAATCTTGAATTGTTTCTTTCCATGGCACCCAGCAGGGCAGGCAGCATGGATTCCAGTTCAGATTTGCAGTTCATGAAATACTGCAGGATCAGGCAGGTTGTGTTCATAACGCTTCTCGCAAGACTGGAAAGCAGTGCAAGATCCATGCTTTCAGGCAGAAATGGCAGGCACAAAGTTTACAAGGGCAGTTGAAAAATAGTGCAAAAATGCAGTTGAAAGCCTTTGGAATTATGGGATGGAGAAAACTGCATCACGGGGGCAGCCCACCTCCATTATGCACTGTGATCCATTCCCAGAATTCTTAGCAGGAGACGGTGGCAATTTACAGTGGTAGAGCTACTCATGGTGCACTGCTCCCTCTGTTGATGCTAGAGCACCAACTATGGATGCGCTCTGCCAACACATGGAGCATTGTGTGAACATGCCCAAGTAATGTAATTAAAGCGGTTTATGATCGGTGGCCGTAATGAACTTGATATTAAGCTCGTTGCACCATTTTTGTCTGAATGCAAGGGAGTCTTACATAAAAGTTTGTTAAGCCATTGGTAGAAGTGATCTGCTAAAGACACTTGCTGGCTATATTTTTCAGGCACTCTTCTAGTGGGAAGGTAGTCAGGAGTTGTGTGTATTACAGGTGACAGGCACATTTACCTGGGAGGACAGGACTTGGGAGCCCAGTAGGCTGGATTTGGCTTACAAGATATCCATTACTGATCTGGTGGTCCTCATTAAGGACTAGCTTTGCATGAATTTTAAAGACCCAAATCAACAAGGATTTGGGGCTTTAAACATTGCTTAACTTTATGCTTGTGTGTAGTCCCACTGGTTTCAACATGAAAACCACTCAGAAAATTAAGCACGTGCTCAAGTCTGAGGAAATAGGGCCTAAAAGTTTAAAGTTCAGACACTTAGAGGAAATACAAAAATTAAAACACTGTCTACAAGCCATTCAAAATGGAACTAAAAAAAGGAATTGTCCTTAGATCTTCTCCCTCCCTCTGTCCCCTCCCCGAAAAGGAAAATTCCAATCTAAAAAGAAAGCTTCTGTGAATCTTCTAACAGTCTGATTTCACTTAAATTATCTTCTACATAAGTTCCAGTCTTAACTATAGAGTTCACAATCCAAAAGACTACAGTACTGGTAAGAGGAAACATTTACATTGTTCTGAGACCCTTACACGTTGTGGTTTAATTGCCTAGACACTGGAGTTGGTTAATGGACCTCTGACCACACCACCTTCCAAATAATCAATCAGTTTAAAATTTTTTGTTTTAAAAATCAGCTAAATAAAATCACCCCATCCTCAAAGGATACAGGCCAGAATCCTACCGTCAGACCTGGGCAATACATGCTGCTTGGATAGTAAGCAAAGCCCTAATCAAAAACTGAAGGGCAAACCATTTTCACAGGATTCACATGCTGACATAAGACAAGCTTAACAGAATTTGCAAGCTATACTGACTATCCATTTCACACACATTGTCTCTTAGGCAGAGACAGTGCTAGCTCACTGGGGGGTTTTAAGCATGAATATTTTACCCCCCCCCACACACATACACCACATACTAAAAAGCAAATAGTGGACCCCAAGCAACCGCTCAGTCTGATTATACCTAGAGCTGGCACTGCTCTTGGGCCTGGTCTTTGCCCATTTTCTAGTTGTCAAGTGTCCAGAGTCACTAAGGCTACAGCTGCACCAATGCAGCTGTGGCATTTCTGGTGAAATGCTCTAAGCCAGGGGTTGGCAATCTTTGGCACACAGCCCATCAGGGTAATCCACAGGCAGGCCGAGAGACATTTTGTTTACGTTGACTGTCCGCAGGCATGCCCGCCACAGCTCCCAGTGGCCGCAGTTCGCTGTTCCTGGCCAATGGGAGCTGTGGGGGGGCCATGCCTATGGACAGTCAATGTATACAAAACGTCTCGTGGCCTGCCAGCAGATTACCCTGATAGGCTGCATGCCGAAGGTTGCCAACCCCTGCTCTAAGCCAACCGGAGAGAGCTCTCCCCTTGGCTTAATTATTCTATTAGCTGTCCTGCCGACATAGGCGCTTAGCTCAATATAACTTCAGGTGTGAATAATCCACACGGCTGAGCGACAAAACTTATACTGAGGCAAGTTCTAGTGTAGACAAGGTGTAAGACACCATACTGGGTGACCATCTTCAGTCTCAAGGACCAGGGCCCAGGAACCAACCAGCTTGGACCCTGAACGGCCCACCTAGTCCTAGACGTGGTACTTCCAGTTCAGTGCCCAGGCACACACTGAATGGGACCCGGTCCCCGGTCCCCGTGGCGGCACAGGGGCAGCTGCTCAGACACTACCGCTGCAGGCCCCGTGCGTGTGGGGGAGAGAGCGTGACTCTCCGGAGCACCTTTGCCCAGCCCTCGGTCCTGTCTCCACCCCCGGCCAGGCAGGTGGCCCCTGGCGTTGCTTGGCCAGGGCACGCACCTGGAGCAATGCGCCGCGGGGAGAAGACGCAGCCGCCGGCGACAGGTGGCCACACACGCAGCGCGAACTCCGCCCCGTGCCAAGGCCGGGAGCAGCGGTGCAAATCCCGGGCACGCCCTGGCCGAGCACGGGGCAGGCGGTTCCCAGGGGCAGCGGGCTAAGCCGGGGGGGGGGGGGAGGGGTGGACACACGAACTGCCTCGCCCCACCCCCCCAACCCCAGCGCCCGCCCTGGCTCCGGCCCCCCCGGGGCAGGGGGCACCCAGCGCGGAGACACGGAGCGGCCCCCGCAGCACCTGGCCCGGGGGTAGGGGGCGCCCCGCCTCATGGGGCGCCCCGCCTGACGCGCTTACCCGGCCAGCGGCAGCCACGCCGCGCGCCCGGCCCCCGCTCCGACTCCGGCGCAGCTGCCTGGGGAAGCGGAGCTAGGGCTGCAGAACCCTGCGCGGCGGCGCCGGCCCCGCCACATGCCTCTGCCAGGCCCCGCCCCCCTGCCGGTGCCGAGCCGGCCCCGCCACCGCCTCCAGCCCGTAGCCACGCCCCTATTCCGGCCCCGCCTCCCTCGGCCCCCCCCGCACCGCCGGCGAGCTCAGCTTCCCTCTCAGAGGTTGCGTTCCTGAGAAGGCGGGGCTACGCGCGCGCGCGGCTCCCTCCAGCCTGCGGAAGTGAGGGAAAAGGGGCGGGGCTAATTTGGAGGGCCGCGCATCGACGTGGAAGGGATTTTCCTGCTACGCGGAAGCGGATGCGTGTTGCGGCGCCGACGGTAGCGATGGGAGGGAGGGAGAGAAAGGGGATGTAGGGGGGGGATTACTCCTGCGGTGTGAGCAGCCTCCCCCCGCCCCTGGGGTCCCAGTGGTTCCCCCCGGCCCTCTGGCATCGCCCACGGGGCTCGCTCTCGCGGGGGGGCGGCACTAGGTGAACCCTCCAGGGGGCTGTCGGGGGGGCGGGCTGGGCCTCGCCCTGCCCTACCTGGGGGTGGCGGGTGCCCAGGGACGTCCGGCTCTGCCCTGCTGGCCGCTCCGGCCCTGAGCCACTGCGGCCAAGGGATCCCGAGGCTGGGCGCTGGCCCTTCCCTGCCTGAGCCCGCAGGAGCCTCGCAGCCCCAGCGCTGCTTTCTCGGGTCTGGACCAGCTGCCAGGGCGAAGGACTGAGTGGACCTTGGTGGCCTTTGAACCCAGGCTTGGAGGAGGTTGGGTACAGCGCAGCTCCTGCTTCTCCTGTTACACCCTTAGGTCTCGGCGAGAGATTTGTGGCAGACCGGGCAAAACACTGTACTGTTAAAAATATACACAGGTACCTTCCTGACCAATTATCTGAGGGCATGTGAGGTCTAATTCAGCCCTGGCATAGGTACCCACCATTCCCATTGGTTTCGGTGAGAGCTTAACCTGCCTAGTCTCTGGCTCCCAACTGTTTGGGATTGTTAATGTTGGTTTAATTAATCATTTTTATAGCAAAATATCGCCACCTCTCAGATTCCACTGCAAGAACTTTCACCTTACTGTACTCCAGTATTGGCATAGCAACTCTCAGGTTATTCCCCTCCAGCAGCAAGACCAGAGAGAAAACTCACTAATTGTCCGGGTCACCCCTCCACTGGCAGCAGGATTGGAGGCGGTGGAAACTGAAGGTTAAGGAGCTACAGCCCATAAGGCCAGCCCTGTTCCTTTGTTGTCATACAGAATCTCGCTCTCCTTCATACTTATAATTCTTTAGGAAAAACCTTTGATCTCTCTGTTGATGAATTATCTGTGTATTCTACGGCTTATAAAGCCATTTCCCCACCATTTCTCGAAGGAATGAGAATATACAGAAGTAATTGATGTTTTCTGCAAAATCAAAACAATTAAAAACTAAATTCATCACACTTTTCATCTTTTGAGCTACTACTTAGATTCTCTGTGTTCACAAAAGGCAGTCACCAGTGATGTTTTTATTATGTATAAGGCACCCAAAGTGTGCATTGCATATTACACAATATATAGCTCTTAGAGTCCAGTTTAGGATACACTGGACAATTTGGAGACAAGTAGATGTAGTCATACGAACGTATTTCATTTCTTCTTGTGTTTCTGAATTTCTCTAAACAGTAAGACCTATTAAAGCTTATTCACTCCAATGGCCACCATCTCCTCAAGGTACTGCTTCCTGAAATCCCAGTCTAATACTAATATAAAATGCAAGCAAAATTTTAAGTGAATGTCACAGGAGATTAGGAAATATTGAGAAAGGGGGCAATACGTTGGTAGTGTGTGTACAAATTGCTAGGTAAACCACTAGGAATATACACAGTGCAACAGGTTCTCATTCCATCAGTCTTGTAGGTGGTGGTGAAGCTGAGGAACTGTGTACTCTGCAGCAATTTGGGCCCACGTTTTGTACCAGGGTCCCTGGAATCTGCAGCAGGAATGTCTGTGGCACCACCTTCATTTAAAATTTTAAAAGGAAGCTGTTACGGAATTAAAAATTAATAATACAATTGGTACAGTAGACCCTGGGTTATGTTGATCTCCATATTTTCCATTTTTGACATACCAAAGATTTATATAACCATGTATAACTGCATCTGATGGCTGGTTATTAGGGACATTTGAAGCTTTCATGCCCTGAAGTGGCATGGAAGGCATTTTGGCTTTTTGCAAAAAGGACATTAGCTGGTGTTTCTGCTAAAAGATCAGCAGTGACACAGTTAAATGCTGACATTTAAATTATCTTTGGCTTTCAGAATTTAACTCATTGCGATAAAGGGAGCTTTTCAGGATGTCTGCAGACTCAGGAAGATAATACTGCATTGGATTACCCTCTGGTCATGGTTTCCTTTACAACCATAAAGTCTAGGAGCATAATTTTTTACTTAATGAAAACTTATATTCTGATCAAACCTCTGCAGCAAGAGGCAGATTCCATGGACTAGCAGAATACACCAGGCTTCAGTTAAGCCACATATGCCCATTTTAGGTCAAACACATTTTCTATAAGTTCCATTCCCTTCAGGCATTTCCAGATGGCCCAGAGAAGAATTTTGTGAATTCAGCAGACCGCTTCGAGTGCTTCGTACAGTCCACATTATGATATGCCATGTACGGTCATGATGACAGTAAACATGTCAAGAAGGAGAATGCAATTAGCTCTAGCTATCTCAAATCATACATTGATTGGTGTTTCCATTAATCTTGCCGGTGGTGGCACTGAATCTGAGATCATTCACGCACTCCGCCTAGAAATTTATAACAGGCAATTTTTTTTTTTTCCCTTAAGCAGGAGAAAATGCTAGCCTGGTCGATGTTATACATATTTTAAATCATGACTAAATGTATTACCTATGTGTATCGTTACATGCACTAGTGACAACTACAAAGATCTCCCTACCATTTCGGGAGGTCAGGGCTCAAGAAAAGTAGGAGAGACAGCTGAAAGATAAATGAACCCAGCAACCTGTGTGGAGCAGTGGGATAGATGATCTGGCAGGACCATGCAGAGTAGTAGGGTAAATAATCCAGAGCTGCTGAGCAGAGCCGTAGAGGGAGGGGGAAGGCAATTCTCTGGAAGAGGAAAGCAGCAGGGGGAAAAGGTTTGACACAGCATAAGCACAGAAATTAAGTCTGGGGAGAATCCATATAGTGACAAACATACTGAAAAAAGTACCAATGATCATGCAAATAAAGGCATTGTTAGGTTACCAAAGTCCCTCAGCTCATCTTGTAATTCACATTCCTTATCTGTCATTTATGCTGGTATATTACACTCTGAGCATCCTGAAGGACATTATTTTGAAAGGTGTTCAAAGGTCTTTACAACATTCTGTGCAGGTCCACATGCCTTGTGTGAAAAGTTAGGGTGCTAAGTCCTGCTGGCAATAACAGGTTCTCTCTTAGAATATAAATCAGGGATAAACTGGTGGCACCCTTCTATTTGTTTTGCATTTATTCCAAATTGTCAGGAGAGCAGAGATTACAGGATGTAAAGACATGCAATCAAGGGAATTGGTCTGAAAAAAAGATAAAAAAGAGATTATTTTAGGATGCTGCTTTAAACAAAAATTGCTCTAATATAAATCTGAGCCTATAACCTATCTGGGGATTTGGCAGTGACCAAAGACCATAGTTTTGAGTTAAGGAAACAGTGTGCTTTTGTTTCAAGAAAGGATGGTGACCTGGTCAGGGAAGATTTGATCTTCTTTGCTTTCAAAATAAAGTTATTTTCAAAGGAGTGCAGAGAACTCAGTCACACATCTTCCATTAAGTTTAACGGAAATTGTGGCGAAATCCTATGTGCCGCTTTGAAAAAAAATCTAAATCAGTGTTCTTGTTTCCTAACAAAAAGAGGCCTCTGAAAATGGAATGGTTACACATGGAGGATCCAAAAGCCTCTTGGGATTGAGTGGTTCCTTTCCCCCTGTAGTGTACTGGACTGGATAGACGACTGGTTTGATCTGAGGTAGCCGTTCCTCTTCCCTCTCCATAACAATGAAAATAATCCATCAAATGTCCAGATTATATGGGGTGAGTACAGCCCATTACAAAATAAGAATTAAAAGTTTAACTGGGCCAGAATCACTTCTAGTGTAACTCTACTGAAGCCCATTGAAACCAAAGATGAGTTTAGCCCACTGTCTTTCTGTAATCTTCCTTTCACATAGGACATGCCTCTGCCAACTCTTAGGCTGCGAAGAGTCTGGATAGAGCTGTTGACAATATGTTTGCAGAATACTAAATACCACTGAATATTTTCTGTAAATATTTACATTTAGAGGAAAAGATTTGCTCTTTGCATAGTTTGCATGTTAGCATCTGCTCTGCTGCACACAAATTACTAATAAATACCACATTGTAAAAGAAAAAAAATCCGTGCTGGTTCTTCAGGGCCATTTAATTAAGGAAGAAGACCTGACAAGAAAGCAAATTGCTGGGGAATTACATTATCTTGAAAGTACCAGCAGTGGAGCATTGTATTTATCCACAGAACAGGGCCAGCACAGGCATAGTATTGCAGGTTTCCCATGTGCTGCCCTAACCAGGGGTAGCACATTTGTATAATTTTTGGTGGTGCCCAGGATAGGTCTAAGTACCCCCCCCCCACACACACACACACACCTACACCTGCCTTGTAAGCCTATATAGATATATTTTTAATTATGTAAAAATGAGAGGGCTCTGGGGTGGGGCTGGTGATGAGGGGTGTGGGAGGGGCTCAGGCAGAGGGTTGGGGTGCAGCTTGCAGGGTGAAGGCTCTGGCTGGGCCTGGGGATGAGGGGGTTGGGGTGTGGGAGGGACTCAGGGCTGGGGCAGAGGGTTAGGGTTTGGGGGGGTGAGGGCTCTGGCTGGGGGTGCGGGCTCTGGGGTGGGGCAGGGCAGGGGAAAAGGAGTTTGGGGTGCAGGCAGGCTACCCCAGGGCTGGGACCAGAGAGGAGGACTCCCCCCAGCCCTCTCCCCGCCAGCAGCAGCTAGCTCCAGGGGAGGGGCCCCCCGGCAGCACTCTCACCACTGTCACTGCACATGCTCCTAGGGCCCCTCTCAGGTCCAGAAAGCCCCCTTGCCTCCCCTGTGGTGCGTGCCGGGTGTGGGGGCTGTCATCTGATGTGTGCCTCCTCCCTTGCTGCTGCCCCTCACTGTAGCCTCACTGGGGGGGGCTGCCCCTTGCCCAGCGTGGGGCAGGAGCGGTGACTGCGGGCGTGTAGGGAGGAACCCTGTGCTGGTGGAGGGTCCCAATGGAAAAGGGAAGGGTCCGAGGTGGAAGGGCAGGGTCAGGGTCAGGGTCAGCCTGCCCTGGGACTAGGGCTGGAGGGCACTAGGACCTTGCAGCAGCAGTTGATGCCAGGAGCCAGCAGAGTAGAGCGCAGTGTGGAGCTGCAGGGGGCAAACACCAGCTTGAGACAGGGATGCTCTGTGGCCCAGGGGAGGCGCCCGGGGCAGCAAGTGGGGTCCGGGAGACACTTGGAGGAGATGCATGGGGGCAGCAGGTGGGGCTCGGGGAGAGACCTGACCCCAAACATTGGGGGAGCTGGGCCCATGGGCCCTGAATATTGCTGGAGCCCAGGCACCATGGGCCCATATAACCTGTCACTCCCGGCCCTAACAATGTGTCCTAACCCTGACATGGAGGGGCCATCTTGAGGGGTCAGAGGGTGAGTCAGTCCCCAAGCACTTACACAGTAACTCACCTTGGCACAATGCTCTTGACATGCATTGGGTATGAGGTTTTTACCTTGCATCTCATACAGTCATTCTCACAGCATTGCCAAATGTTCAAAAATCACGAGTCTGTTCCCCCCAAAATCATGAGATTGTGAGAGTTGCCAAGACTGAGTCAATTTTTAGTATTTTTCTCAGGCCCTCAGATGCGGGAACCAATGCACATGAGAATCTCAACTTTTATTTTTTTAAAAAGTAAGTTTTGAGCCCTTATCATTGCTGAGAAAAGCTCATAAATGTGAAGCAAATGCACCCTGACAGCTGAAAAACCAGAAGGGAAATAGAAGGAAGACAACATTTGTGGTGGTTTTTTTTTTTAATTCATGATTTTAAGCCACTCATTGTTGCGGGGGGAGGGGCTGGACTCAGCTTGGGGTTGACAATATTGTCGGCTTAAAATCATGAGATCTTTTTTTAAAATGAAAGCTGAGACTCTTATGCAATATCATGCTTCCAGCAGCTGTACTTTAAGAAAAGAGTGTAAAAAAATGCAAGACTCTCAATTAAAATGCAGGAGTTGTCAACTCTGTTAACATCAGTGCAAAATTATACTAGATCACGTTACCCCCCCCTTTGCAATAGCATAAGCAACTGCAGCAGGGTGCAAAGCAACAGGGAAGCGGGCCCATTGTGTTGTCTTTTATTTCAATGCTGACAAGAAATTGATATAAACAGGGAAAAAAGTCTTAGGAGCTATATTCACGAGGCCTTATTGACATGGATATGACATCCCTGACAGCTGATCAGAATGCTCCATTTATGTCCAGCCTTACAAAATCATGTCTCATTGGCATTATGCTCCTTTGGCACCATCATGAAAAACAGCATATTCTGGCTAAAGTTCTGCCTGTCCAAACCCATTGGAATCACTCAAAGGTAAGTCAGAACAGAGTTTGGACCCCCATGACTACATTGTAATGCAAAGATATTTAAAATGGTGCATTATCTGAGATATGTTAGCCTGATGGCATGACACAGTCCAGTATAAGTTTAGCATGTTGTAATCAGCTTGCTAGCTCTTTATTGTGGTAACCACCAGTGCATCATCCAGCCAGCAGAGGGCTCTGTAATCTTCAAAGGGCAGGAAGGGGCAGTAGTAACAGATGTCAGAGGAAGCTGGTGCAGGAGGGAGCCAGTGGCTGTGTGTGAGCAGGAGCTGCAGGCTGGAGATTGTAGCTTGGGAGCTGGCTGGGGTTGCCAACTGTCTAATCACACAAATTCAAACATCCTTGCCCCGCTCCTGCCCTGCCCCTTCCCTGACACTCTGCCCCTTCTCTGGGGCCCCACCCTGCTCACTCCATCCCTCCTCCCACCCTCACTCACTCTCACTGGGCTAGGGCAGGGGGTTGGGGTTCAGGAGTGGATGCTAGCTCTGTGCTGGAGCCAAGCGTTCACAGTGTGGGAGCGGGCTCTGGGCTGAGCCTCGGGTAGGGTGTTGGGCTGCAGGGTGCAGGCTCTGGGAGGGTGTTCGGGTGTGGGATGGGGGCTCAGGGCTGGAGCAGGGGGTTGGAGTGAGGGAGGGGGCTGGGGTGCTGGATCCAGGATGAGGCTCAGGGCTGGGGCAGGGTGTGGGGGCTCTAAGAGGGAGTTTGGGTGCAGGAGGATGCTCTGGGCTGGGGTTGGGATTCAGGAGGGGGTGAGAGCTCTGGCCAGGCAGTGCTTAGCTCAGGTGGCTCCCGGTCGGCTGTGCAGCGGGGCTAAGGCAGGCCCCCTGGCCCCATGCCACTGGAAGCAGCCAGGATGTCCCTGCGAGAGGGGGTGGGTGCAGGGGGCTCCATGCACTGCTTCTGCCTGAAAGCACCGCCCCCTGCAGCTCTCATTGGCCGCAGTTCCTGGCCAATGGGAACTGCGGGGGCAGTGCTCGCAGGCAAGAGCCGCACACAGAAACTCCCTATCCTTCCTTCTCCTGCAGGGACGTGCTGGCTGCTTCCTGAAGTAACGGGGGGCCAAGGCAGGCAGGGAGCCTCCCTTAGCCCCTCTGCACCACTGGACTTTAAGTGGGCTAAAATCTCCCGGATTGGCATCAGCAGCCTTCGGGAGATAGAGCCCAATTCCAGGAGACTCCCAGCAAAACCGGAAGGGTTGGCAACCCTAGAGCTGGCGCAGGAGGGAAAGACAGGCAGTAAACAGTCTATGATCTGGGTTTGGAGGGCCTGAAAGTTGGATCTGTTGCTGGCAGAAGGACACAATCTGCAGCCCGTAGGCAGGAGCTGTTAGATGTCTTGGTGTGGAGGGGTCACATCTCATTACCCAACCATTAAAGCCATTATGCTAAGGGTAATTCCACTGTTTGCTTCTGGCAGCACTAGTGAAGCAGGCCTTTGTTGTCCATCAGCCTCATGAGTGTGTTTATGGAAACCCACTGAGGGCTAGAGCCTGGAGAGCCTCGTGCTTGGAGAACTGTGCCAGGCATTTGCTGCCCCCTGCCAAAGAACCCTCGACGCACCCTGCTCTAGGAAGAGGTCCTTTAAGAAGAAAAGGACAGCTAGTTTGGTCTTCCAGGTCCTCCTAGAGAGGCCTCCCAGCCAGGTCAGCTGCTAGTGGGATCAGTGAGACTTGATCCTCCAGGCAGAGGCCAATCAGGAGCAGGCAAAGGCCAATCAGGGATCAGCAGGCCAGATACAAAGGGCTGGCTGCTTCTATCAAATGGCAGTTCTGGGTGAAGCCAGGAGAGGGGAGCACATGGATTCTCCCTCTGCCTTAGCCCAAGAAGCCAGACCTGCACTCTCTGCTTTGGGAAATCGGGGACTTGATTTATTTTGTGCAGAGTACAGCCCAGGTGAACCACCTTGCATTATATATTATTTGACCTACTGTACATTAGCTGAGCTCACTTCACCAGGTGCCCGCTGGCTCAGGCGAGCTTGGGACAAGACCCTACAGCACTTGTCTCCAAGTTTGTAGTACACCCTTTCTGCTACTCAACACTGATGGACTGGTGTAGCATAATGCTCACAGCAACATCCTGCAGTGGGGTCAATTACAGTATTTACGAGGTACTAGTGCCTGGTGACACAAGTAGGCTTATGTTGTCGTTATTGCATATCATCTATGGACTGCAACCACTAGAGAGCAACACAATCATGCTTCCTTGACCAGCTGTGATGTGCATGCAGGGATGGGATAGCTCTGGCACACTTCATAACAAAGAACAGAGGGAAGGGGCTTGAATTAGAATCTCTGGATCTGAACTAGTCCCTGAGGTTTTCATTTGATGTTCGCGCCAAATCTGGAACAGGCCTATTTTCCAGTTCTGGTTTGGATTATTATTCTTCATTACTTATATCATGGTAGTACATATAGACCCCAACCAGGATTAGTGTCCCATTGTGGTAGATGCTCTGTGTGCACATTGCAAGAGACAATGCTTGCCCCAATGAGCTACAATCTAAGACCAGAGAGACGTAGACTTCACTAATAAAAAAGGTGTTTAACACTTGTTAGCCAGTCAGAGTCAACTCTATGAGGAAAGCCACTTAATGTGTTAAAACTGCAGCTTGTCTTGTCTACTCTGGGATTTTAAACATGCCTTTTTTCCTAGTGTAGATATGGCCACAGACAAAAAGTGGGAGGGTAAACAGAGGGACAGAGAAGTGAAGTTACTTGCCTGGGATGTGGCCAAAATTTAGTGACAGCTGTTGGTGGCCCTTTCTGCTTTGCGGCATTTGGTGGACTCTTATACGTCTCAGATGCATCCCAGACTCCTTTGTGTTGGCTGACAACCCCTGCTACTTTCCCTGAAATACTCCCACTGAGTTAATGCAAAGGATTCTGGGGTGTATTTGGGAACTGGAGGCACCCACCATATAGGACAGAGCTGAAAGAGGGACATAGGGAAGGATACAGATTGGAGAATGGGTGGGTTGCTGAGTTAGGTGGATTAGTGGGAGGAGATCACGGAACAAGCAACCAGAGACAGAGAAAATTGCCAAACCACATCTTTGCCTAGGGCTGGCCCTGTATATCCTGAAGCAGTTTTCGCCTAAAGGGATTAAAATCTGCTTAAAATAATAATACTTTAACTTGAACCTGCATCCTTTGTACCGGGAGCAGGTTTTGTGCAGCTGTGACGAGAGGGAATCCAGCTCACGTACTGCCTTCCAAATCACTAGGCAAGTCTTTCCACAGCACCTGACTGCTATAACATGCATTAGTTTCATATATGATCTTTCCTGCCTCCACCCTCCTACAAAGAGGACCTTGATCCCATGCCAACAACACCTGGAGTTTATGGGAGGCCAATGCTGGAGGTGACTGAATACTATGTAAATAGGGCTATAGACTTCTGATTGTGTCATTTCTCTGCTTTTTTTATGTGTAGGCATTTGCCTCATTGGATGTGCAAATAAAATTTGCATTGTTTGCCTGTTGCACACTAGTTCCATTGAACCACTTCCCCCCCAGCCCAGCCCCTTGCCCTTTAGAGAGACTGCAGAATGAAAGGACCTTTGCTGGTTAGAAAAGAATCTTAATACATGGGGTTTATTACAGTCATGCCTTGCAGTGCTGCTGCCACTATAAACACATGTCTACTGGCATTTGTGTTAGAAACTCCATTCCTCTCCCCTGCCACACCCTAAGGGCTTATAACTTGGATATTAAAATCTGATGTGAGCAAAAACTTGGCACACATGAACTCAGCCTGGGGCAAATTTTTTAAAAATGTTAAAGAGGGTTTTATTTATTTATAAAGCATTTTGGCTGAATTCAGTTATGTTTTAAAGCTACTCTAGTTAACTAAGATGCCATATTTCCAAGTGAGGACTGTCCACACTTGCAGATTTAAAAACACAAACAGTAGAAGTATTGAAGGGGGAAAGGCAGCTGCTCTAATGTTTACAGCATGAACAGAAAGACCTGCTGCCTTTTAAATGATGAAATTAATGTCAGTGAAAGGTGAGTAACAGCTCTGCAGAGTGACGTTGTCTGTTTTTCCACAGAGCAGATACAGTTGGAGAGGAACCCTTACTTATTTTGGTTGGATTCAGATGCAGCTGCATTCAGTGTGTTCCGGTTCAGTTCCAGCTCGTCACCAAAAAAATAAAATAATAAAAATAGTTTGGTTACTGGTTCAAATCAAACTTCAAGCTCAGGGGAAGTAAATGAAAAAGACAGTTAAAACTTAAAATGTAAATTATTTTGATTTGACCATTTTTTTTAAACTTGACATGAATTTTCCCTATTGTGTTCTGTTGTCAAAAAAACACGATTTTTTTATGATCTGGGCAAACAAAAACAACACCTTTAATCTTTGTTCTGTCATATTGGACCTCTGCAGTGAAAGGATAAATTTGAATTTGGGTCATGGGCCCTGCCTCATGTGGTGCAATGAGAGGGAGAAGCTGCCCCAGGGGTGGGGGATGGATGGGAGGAGGCCTGTCTAAAAGGCAGAAGGATGAGGGAGCCATTATCTTTTCTTTTGGGCTTGAAGAGTTATTGCTCACTTCTGGGACCAGGGAGCATTCCACCTCCTCTCTCCAAGGATGTGTCTCAGAGATGGTTCAGCGATCTCTGGGTTCCCTGGTTGCCTTGCGAGGCGCGCAGGCAAGCTCCCAAGTGTCCCCTCTCCCTCACTCTTGTGGGCTGGCCTCCTAATCTCATTCTCATCTCATTATACTGGGGCAGGCCTTTCTGGTAGCAATCACATGTTATTTTGTTGTCTTGTTTTATAACTGAAAATAAGATCACGGTAGTTTTTTGAATATTGAACTTAAAAAATGCTGAACCTTTATTTTAACCAGTAACCCTTTTTTTTTTTTTTTTCAGTTCAGTTCTGGTTCAATAGGTAAGACAAAATTATGGTTCTCTGGTTTGACTCCCTTGGTGCAGTTAGTACAAGCTTCCCCCTCCCACAGCCCTGAGAGTAAGCTTCACTCTGACGTGGAGAGAACACCTGCAGTGGTCAGAAGAAAGTTCAGTCTCCACAGCCCATTCAGTTTTCAGCCTTCTGACAGGAGGGCTAGAGTTAGTTCACAAAGACTTATTCTCCTTTTCTACCATCTCTCTCTGGCTTTCTCTTCCCATCCCAGACAGTGGGGTGAGGCAAAGCTATGCAAGTTGTATCTGGAAACTGAAATGAAGGGCTTGTCCCACACTAATCCACAGTTCCAGTATCATGACTGTATTCTGTAAAAATTCCTGTTGAGCTCACGCAGACAGCCCCATAGGCCACTGAACAGCTGTCACTTTTGACAGGGGCTGGGTACCCATTATAATTTCCTTCTTCGTCATCCAGTCCACCACCAAAGCTTATTTTTTGTTTGTATAGCCACCCACTCACTGTGGCACTCTGTCACCCTCTAGTGATAGCTAGACCACAGACAGACGTTGATGAGCCTCAGCTAATGAGTCTTTTAGCTCTGGCAATAGAGTCTCATGCTTTAAGATCCCAGAGGTCCCAGGTGTACAGTAGCCAACCATTTTTATCCCACCACATCTCAACTAATCTCACCACTCCATGGCAATAAAGCAGCACACATACCTTCCCTTCTCATTTACAGTAACAATGGTCCTTGAACGGGAGATTTGGTTGCATGTAGATAGTTGCCACTACTTTTCCAGAGTTTTCTATTTCATATTATTGTAGCCATGTGGTAAGGTAGAGCTTTTCACCCACATTGCTTTAAGCCTACACAGGCCAATATAACAATTCCCTTTTTCCTCCAGTGTATTCTGGGAGGGTTTTTTTAAAATTTTTTTCTCCTTCCTCTGAAGCATTAAGGATAGCTATAGCTGGAGGTAGGATGTTGGCCAGGAAGGGCCAAGGCTCTAAGGTGGCACCAAGCATTTTCTCTCTCAGATGCTTGGCTGGCTGCTTCTTGCTCAGAGTTTAACTGATTGCAATATATGGCATCAGGAAGTAATTTTCCCTCAGGTCAGATTGGCAGTGACCTTGGGTGTTGTGTTGTTGTTGTTTTTTTTACTTCCTTCCATCTGCAGTGTGTGGCGGCAGGAATGGTCTCAGTTTTTTGTTCTGTTCCTAACAAATGTGATAAACCAAACATTCAAAAACTAAAACAAATTTGGGAAATGCTGTGGTGCCTCATGGGAGTTGTAGGTGAGGGGCCTCATGCCCCCCATTTTCCCTATGGAAATCCCAGCTGGACTACATCTGGCATGATGCACTGCAATCAGGGACTCCCATAATCCAGACCCATCGCAGCATAACATGGAAGATGTAGTCTGCCTCAGAGCAGAACAAGGGTATATGAAGCAGTTGAACTACAAGTCACATGAGGCACCACAGTGACATTTCTGAACTCAAAATTTTGATTTTCAGCCAAAAATCTTTGGGTTTTGATTTTTTTTGCCCGAGAGTTGAAATTGTCTGTGGACTCCCCTGCCCCTCCTTATGGCCAGATCTACACCTAAGGTTAGCCCTAGTGTGCCAGGCTACTCATGTCCTGCAAAAATTCTTCCAAGATAGGCAGAGTGATAAGTAATGAGGAGGACAAAGTAGTTCTCCAGAGTGATCTGGATCATTTGGTAAGCTGGGCCCATTCAGACAAAATGCGTTTTTTAAACTCAGCCAAATACAAGGTCACACATTTGGGAACAAGGAGTACAGGTCATGTCTACAGAATGGAAGACTGGATCCTGGAAAGCAGCGACTCTGAAAAGGATTTGGGAGTCCTAGTAGACAAACATCCAATGAGATGTTGTGGCAAAAAGAACTAATGCGATGCTTGGCTGTCTAAACAGAGGAGTATTGTGCAGAGAAGCGGTTTTACTTCTGTATACAGCATTGGTGAGACCAATAGTATAATACTGTATGCACTTCTGGCATCCACATTTTATAAAGAGCATTGAAAAACCAGAAAGGGTTCAGTCTCCAATGGCAATGGGTTACCTGGAATAGCCCTGTTGCACACTGTATGTGAGCAGTTAGAAGCCTTTGTTATAGCAGAAAGAGAATTGCCTCCTATTACTGTTCTGAGGGCTGTTGAGGGATACAAAGCAAGCAGTGCAAACAGGGCTCCCTTTCTTTCCTTTTACTCCCATGACTTTTCTCATATGTTTTCTTCAGCTCCTTTTTTTTTAGGACACTTCTGAACCCATTTCAGCTGCTGTCTGGACACAAGAAGGCCAATTTTTGGCACTCAAACTAGTGACCTTAGCTAGTCACATTTCAATGCCAACAGAGTCCATCTGTGATACTATTCCAGTGAAAGATATGTCTCACAAAATTGCATTTGATGGGAGCACAGGTTCAAGGACAGCAACTCGGATGGCTCAGGTGACTGCTAACGGGGTATTACACTCTTTTATCTTCACCCAAGTCAAGTTTAATACAAAGTTTTTTGTTTCTTTTGTCCTCCAACAATTAAAAGAGAAGAATGAGAACAGAGATATTCTAAAAGGGCAGAAATAAACTTAACAAGCAAGCAAATTGCTCCAGGCCTTCTTTATCCATCCATAAGGTGCAAAAATGGGTACACACCACATCTCCCCCTCCCCTTTGTTGATGACTTTTATAGGCCAAATAAAAGTCTTGCCTCCAATTTTGGCCAGACATAAATGCCTCCATCACTGATGAAGTACTCAAGTGTGACATCTGCAGTGAATATAGGAAACAATGCATGTGAACTACTAATACCATATGTGATTCTGGATTCCAGAGTTTGTCTAAAACCTGAACTGTTGCACAACATATTACGTGACCGTGTCATAATACACTGTAAATACAGATTGTTCTCTATCGGATTTCAGATGAGCAGAAAACAGACAATGGCCCATGTAACAGCGCAGGCCTCACCTCAAGTCGTGCCCGCTTGTGCCAGGGCACAATGTTGTCAGAGATTCTCATCTCTGTGCCCCTCTGGTGATCACTTCTTCAGTCCAGCAATGGCTTGTCTTTTTCTGGGGCCTGACCCTCTGGCCGAGTTACCTAAAAGTTCACTTTCCTTGTGGGGTAACAAAAGGATCCAACTGAAAGTCCAAAACAAGCGCCCAGACTTATAGTTCTTCTACTCCCTTTGGCCTCCACTGAAGTCCTCGGCTTCCTGGCTGCTGCAGAGGTTCTCTTTTGTCTTACCTCCTCCCCAGCAGGATTCCCCCACTACCTCCCTTCCACAGGGACTCTGGCAGCCTCATTTAGGGACTATGAAGAGCATGGAGACCTATCTCAGGGCTCCTCCACAGGAGCTACTCTGCTCCCTGGAAGTCTCGTCTAGTCCTCATTCCCCTTCCAGAACACTAGCACCAGGACTGTCTCCCTGGACACCTAGCCCCTTATTCCGGGAGCTCACCATAGGAGTTAGTGGTATTGCTGTGGCTCAGCTCTGCAACCACAGCCACCCCCAAACTGTTGGGTATCACCTGCAGTATGCTCCCGCCACCTCTACTGGCTGGCTGGCTGGCTCGCTCTCTCACTCCCTAGGCTGACTTCCCAGCTCTGTTTTAGGTACTGTAGTCCTTCTTGATTCCCTGCAGCTGGAGTCATTAATTGTCATTGAATTGCCAATGGGGGCTAGCTGGTAGGTCATAGGCAAGGCTGAGCCCTGCTTGCCTTAAAGGGCCAGCCAGCCTGTGACAGCCCATAATTCATGAGTGGCTCATTTTGGGAATTATTTTTGATATATCAGTTCAAGCATACCACACCAAGCCCCTGGCAAAAAAAAAAAAAAAAAGTGCAAATAGCAAAGAACTAGCTAAAATGTCCTGGCATAGTCACAGGTCCATAGCTGGCATTTGTAGTATTTCACCATGTACCACAAAATACTTTATGAGGCTCAGCAGTTCAGAGACTCAATGGTGCAGAAGGATAAAAACTTTAGTGCCAATATCTAACAAGCTTCATGAGCTACAAACATTACCCTTGAGGTAGTTACAAAAGAGCTATATGCCAGGAAAGTGGAACAAAAGAATTAATAGGACAAGAATTCCTGACAATCACCCACACTGTACATGGGAAAGAATGCGAGGGTCCAAACAAGAAATGGCTGGCAGTCTGCCAAAGTAATGACTGTACTATGCACTCCAAGTTCATGGGTCACAGCTAACTATTGTAGGCTTTTATTATTTATTGATAAGCTGTCAAATAACCAGGCTCAATCAGTATATTAATCAAAGATAAATCCGCATGGTACAGAAAGGTTAATACATTAGCAAGCTGGAGAACAGTCTTGCAGCGTTACTTCTTCAGTGTGTTCCAAAATAGGACGTCAATTCTGATCATATTCCCCTTGTTTACACCCAGTAGAAGATTCCACAAACTCCACAGACCTTACACCTTCTTTTTTCTTATTTGGTTTGTGATCGACCCAGGCCAGTTGGGTACAGCAGAGTAGCCCTATTGGGATCCGGGAAGTGGGAGGGTGAAGCCCGTCCACTGCTAAAGGATCCCCCCCCCAGCCTAAGAGGGGGATCCACAGGACCTGGACACCAAATGATTACGGGGGACAACTAATGAAATAACAGGGACAGGAGTGTGGTCAAAGGGTCAAACGAAGGGAACTGGACGGGGACACTGAGCAGAGAATCCCGGATGGCATCCACTGCTCCTCAAAGGCGTCAAGGGAGTCAGTGGATGCCACCCAGAGGAACTCTGCCCGGATATGTGAACGGACGGGAGGATCAGAAATAGGCCTGACAGTTACAGGAGACTCCATCGGCCAATCTCCTCACCCTGCTTTTACAGATGGCCATTTTAGCTAGGGCCAGGAGGAGGTTGACCAGGAGGTCCTGCGACATTGTGGGGCCACGGATAGGGAGTGAATAAATAAGAAGGTGAGGGGAAAAGTGCAACCAAAAACGTAATAAAATATTAATGAAGAGCCGGAATAGGGGCTGCAGCCTGGCACGCTCCAAATATACGTGTGCCAGGGTTTCCTTCACACCGCAAAAGGGGCAGTTGTCTGGGATAGGGGTGAACCGCGCCAAGTACACGCCCATGCTCACAGCTCCGTGAAGGAGCCACCAATTGACGTCCCCGGCGGGCCTCGGGACCAAGGTGGAATATAGGCTGGCACATCGGGGCTCCTCACCCTCCAAAGGTGACAGGAGGTCCCACCATTTTGTATTGGGGTGGGACACGAGGGTAAGGGCGTGAAGGGTATGGAGCATGAGCGTGTATAGATGTTTCCTTGGCGCACTCTGGAAGCAGACCGGCTGCAGCTCGTGCAGCCACCTCACAGTGAAGGGGTGGGCGGGTCGGTTGGGTCCACGGGGCAGGGGCCCAATGAAAAGGTCCGGCAGGCCTGGGGTGGAGGTTGGGTGGGGTGCACCCTCATGCAGGACCCAGTCGAGGTAAACCCGAGCAGCGGGCGGCAAAGCGGGCCTCACCTCCTGAAGTATGCGCTGGGGAGTACGAGGTCTGGAGAGCCCCATGAGCTGAGCGAGCATCAGAGGATCCAGCCAGTCTCCCCGGTCATAGTCCAGGAGGTCTCCGACTCTTGTGACTTCTGCCGGGACCAACCTCTGGCGCACCAAGGGGGACTCTGCCACCTGCACGCGAAGCTGTGGGTTGTGTAGCAGGGGCTCCGCAAGGAGATCTGCCCCCTCGGTGGCCGCCACAGACCTGGTTGTTGAAAGCAGTTTCCAGGTCCGGAGGAGGTCCTGATAGAAGACTGGCAGCCCAGAGAGGTCTCGCGGAAGACCTCTCAGATGGAGATAAAGGAGCTGCCGGTCGTATCGGAGCCTTTGGAAGCGGCGCAGGAAGGCATGCGCCAATATGCTCCACGCTGGACTACCTGCACCATAAAGGAGCCTCTGCAGGGCCTGGAGGCGGAAGACATGGACCTGAGCTTGCAGACACTTCAGGCCCTGCCCTCCCTCCTCCAGGGGTAGATGGAGAACCCCTGCAGAGACCCAGTGCAGTCCTGACCGAAAGAACTCCAGAATCAATGTCCGGAGGTTGGCCAGGAAACCAGGGGCTGGGACCAGGGTGTTGAGCCGGTACCAGAGCATGGGCAGGACTAGTTGATTAAGCACCAGCGCTCTCCCTCGAAGGGAGAGGCACCAGAGTAGTCCTGTCCATTTCTGGAGCCGCTCTATCACCCTGCCCTCTAAATTCTGCCAGTTCTCCGGCGGAGAGGGATGCGTGGCAGAAAGGTAAATGCCAAGATAGAGCAGCGGGCCTGCGCTCCACCGGATGGCCTGAAGCGCGGGTGGAGGGAGCTCGCCTTCCAGCCGTCCCTGACTACCAGGCCACAGCTCTTGACTCAGTTGACCCGGGGAGAGGAGGCTGCCGAATAGATGGCCTGGCAAGCCTCCACCCGTGCCAAGTCGCCCGTGTCCTGGACCACAAGGAGCACGTCGTCGGCATACCTGACTCCAATTAACCTGCAAAGAGACAGGTCAGGCCATTAAGCTAATGTGACCACCTGACCCTAATTAAGGCCCCTCTGATCATATAAAAGGGCTCACTCCAGTCAGGCAGAGAGGAGCCAGAGGAGCGGAAGTGTGGCTGAAGGTCCCTGGGCTGGAACCCGGAGTAGAGGGTGAGCCTGGGTTCCCCCCAGCTCACCACTACAGAAACACCTCCTGGGAGGGGAAAACAGGCCCCTGTCAGGACAGGAGGCTGAACTGTTTTGGCATGAGGCCGTAGGAGCAACAGAGACTCTGGGAATTCTCTCA
This sequence comes from Eretmochelys imbricata, assembly GCF_965152235.1. Lineage (NCBI taxonomy): Eukaryota > Metazoa > Chordata > Testudines > Cheloniidae > Eretmochelys > Eretmochelys imbricata. The sequence goes on from NC_135577.1 coordinate 21,161,252, forward strand.
CCAACCTCCATTGCTGGCTTATGATGAAAAGGGCTCAGTAGACTGTATCCCTGGTCCTAGAGAGAGAGAGAGAGGGCTACGTGGACGGTTGCAGTGAGCCTCTGAAGCTAGCATAAACCACCTGGAAGCACGGGACCCATGGGGACAAGGTCGGAGCTCTGCCACAGGTTTCATACATATTTTGCAGGGCACAAAGACACCTGTACTAACCATCCCTAACACGCTGCATCTATCCATACCTAGTTCATATTTGGCAAGCCTCAGCAGAACATACGTCTTGTTGCTGACAGATTCTACACATACAAAGAACAAGATTATGCAAGTTTCACTTCTAGTAAATTTCCACAATAAAGCTTAGCATAATACAAAGCATTGTGGAAAGTATATAATATTGGCTACCATACCTCTGTGCCCCAAGTTCAAAAGACACAAGCCACTCCGCAGGAGGATGAGAAGGCATCTAAACAAAGAAAGCAGAACACTGGCTTTCTGCACCCGTAGAGCCTCCAGCATGGTATTGAGCATCTTCCTGTGCTAACTAAAGTAATACATGCCCACCAAGCCACTGACTGTAAAAAAATCAGAAGCAGCAAAGACAGGCTCCAGGAGCAAATCCAGGCTAAAGAGGTCAGTGCAGAAGGAACTCCTGAGAGCAGAAAGGTTGAGAGTGTGTAGCTATCGACAGTTGTCCAGTAAGACACAGAATACTCTCATCCGTCAGGGGGTTTCAATCATCTTCATCTACCGCAGTGGTTCTTCACCTCATCCCTATTGTGGATCCCTGTTTCCTGTCAGGATCCCTAGTGCCTCCCTCTGATCTACTCGGGTCCTTCTCCCAGTTAGAAGTATAGGGAAGCAGAGTGGTTGTGACCCCCAAGCTGAGATCCCATGGTCTACCATGACCTCTAGCATTCCCCATGTTTCGTTAATTGGCTGGGTAGTTTGCGATTGTATTGTTTAGCAGGTATTGTTTCCTTTGCATTTGATTTTCAAAAACAAAGACGAAAACAGCAGATAATGCGACCTGTTATGTGGCATTCTTGTTAATCCTGCCCCCAGCTATGTGACTGGGTCAGGAACCTGTCATGGAATATTAATCTGCATTGTGCTGTTCAGCCACTAGATGATGCTGTGTATAACATACTTTATTTAGGCTAACCTCAGGCATGCCTGTCAGAGCATTAAAGAATCTTATAGTGAGCATATCTGGTGTATCTCTTGGAGGAGGAAACTTTGTAGTCAGTCCATATCTGATACAGAAACCTGACCCTCTTGTAGTAGCTTTGCAACCTACCACGTACAAGGTGTACATGGCAGAAATAAATCCTGGTCTCTTAGCAGCCCTCCCGTGTCACACCTGTGTTACTGTACTTGCTAGGGACGCAGTTACACAGATGTGGAGGCTTCTCTGGAGGCTGCATGGCCCAGAGGAATGCAATTATAAGGAAATAAATTAGTTCCCTGTGACTCAGGGGCTTACAACTTGACATTCTGGAAGAGAAGGTGCATTTCAGGGCACAGGTTCCAGGCATATTTCATTGGCAGAAATGTTTTATGGATTTGGCTCCAAATCCTCAGATGCAAAACTATATTTTTCAGGGACAGCTGCCTCTGGAGCTATTGTTAATACGATTCAGTCACATACAGGAACCAAAGAAAAAGGGAGCGGCTCAAATGGGCATCTAGCAACATGATTTTCCACTAACCCTTTCAGGTTCTTGGCTAGGAGATAATATACATCTGCCAAGTAATTTATTGCCACGTCAGGCAGCCCTGAACAGGTGACATAATTACAGCATTCCCAGGAGTTGGAGAGAAAGGATGGTCATCACACTGGTTTGGGACTCAGCAGATCTGAATTCAACTCCTGGCTCTGCCACAGCCGCCCCCCTTCCCCCCATGTGACCCTGGGCAAGTCACTGAGGGTGTGTCTGTACTGCAATAAAACACCCATGGCTAGCCAGAGTCAGCTGACTCAGGCTTGCGGGGCTCAGGCTGCAGGGCTATAAAACTGCAATGCAGATGTTCGGGTTCAGGCTGGAGCCCGGGCTCTGGGACCCCCTAGGGCATTGGCTCTCAATTTTTCTAGACTACTGTACCCCTTTCAGGAGTCTGATTTGTCTTGCATACCCTCAAGTGTCACCTCACTTAAAAACTACTTGCGTACAAAATCAGACATAAAAATACAAAAGTGTCACAGCACACTATTACTGAAAAATTGCTGGCTTTCTCATTTTTACCATAGAATTATAAAATAAAATGATTGGAATATAAATATTGAACTTAAGTTTCAGTCTATAGTCTAGAGCAGCATAACCAAGTCATTGTATGAAATTTTAGTTTGTACTGACTTCGCTAGTGCTTTTTAGTAGCCTGTTGTAAAACTAGGCAAATATCTAAATGAGTTGATGTACCCGCTGGAAGACCTCTGCGTAGCCCCAGCGGTAAGCAAACCCCTAGTTGAGAACCACTGCCTTAGGGTATGTCTACACTGTAGCGTAAGCCCAAGGTTCAAACTCAGGCTTAAACCTAACCCCCCTTCTGTCTACACACAAACTGTGCTAATCTGAGTCAAACCAAGACCCAGGGTTCAAGCCATATTGCTTTGCAGTGGTGGCCCAGCCCCACTAGACTCATGCTCTGGGAGTCCTCCCCAAGTATACCACAATCCCACAGGCCGACTTTCCTTGTCCTCTGGATGGTCAAGTTTGCTCACACTGCATCATGAACAAAGAACTACAGTAGCCATGTTTTGGGAGGGCGCTAGGAAATCTGGTTGGTTGGACTCAGGCCCACATAACACAGTGTAGATACTGAAGCCCCAGATTGGGATGCAGGGTTCAACGATTCCTAAACTGGTGTTACAAATGAGTGTAGGGGCTCAAACTCAGGTTAACAAACCCAAGGTCTGCTAATTGGAGTTCTACTAACCCTGAGTTTATATTGCAATGTAGACATACCCTTTGGCCCATATCCTCAAGGGTATTTAGTGCTCCTCACTTCTACAGCAATCAATAAAAGTGAGGAGTCTAAATATCTTTGAGGATTTGGGCCTTAGTTTCTCTGTGCCTCGGTTCTTCTATCCATACAAGAGGAATAATAATACTCCTTTTCTTCCACCCTGTGTCTTTTTCTATTTAGTCTTACTAGTTGTTTACACAGCACCTTGTATAGTAGGTTTCTGATTTTGGTTGGAGCCTCTAGCTGTAGCTGTAATTCAAATAATAAATAAGTTTCTGTTATGAGATTAGATGTTTTTAAAGAGATGGATAGCTTAATGACAAGCAATACCACATAGCTATGAAGGGGAAGTAGCAATGTAGGTCACTACATATGTGAGAAAAAACCACTTATCACATTGCGCAGTTCTTAGTTCGCCTTGGTCTAATTATGTCACACAGTTAGACTCTGTTTCCTATGGCCAAGGCCACTTGTACATGTGCCCATCCACACTGTATAGGAGAGAGTTGATTACTATCTTTAATCTCCTTGGGAAGCTGCTGCCTGCTTCTTAACCCAGGATTATCACCTGCTGCCATAATCAATGAAAGGCAGAATTATTTAGCCAAGATTCCACTCTGACTTCTGCTAGCTGGACTTCAGCTGTTGTGCTAAATATCAGGGAACATCACCCAGCACATGACATCAAATGTTTACTGGCTGTAGTTTTCCCGTTAGGCTTTCAAGTTAATTTCAATTTGCTAGCAGTCTCTTAGTGCTGTGAAATGCACCTCACTTTTACTCATTTAAGTTTCAGTCAAATTGTGACTTCCCAGCTATTTCAAGAAATACTGTCAGGTAATTTAGGCTCAGAACTCTACCATATAAATTAATAGAGGGAACGCAGTGAGTCAGCAGCAATGTAATAAAATTATGTTCCAGCTCAGTTAGAAAGGCCTCTTCCTTAGGGCTTTATTCTTGAGGGCTAGACTGGTGTTTTCCAAAAGCAAACAGAAGTGATTTAATAGTAATGGGCAATGAAGAAAAACACTTCCCAGCTAGGGTACAACCCAGTCCTGTAGCTGGTGGAAGTCCTGCCTTCACTCGCTGAAATTACTAAGTAGGTGTCTGTGGGACATTCCTATATTTCCTCTGTGCCTGACCCTGTAAAGTTCCCTCAACCCTCATCAATAGCTCAGCCCCTAGCAGGATCATGCCCACTTACTGTTACGTGATATGTAAACACAGTTCATTTTACACAGGAGACATTTATTAAAGAAGACAGCTACAGATACAAATAGAACATGGTTCCACATAGCTTGAGTCCCAGCTTTGTCTCCCTTGTTTGCCAGTGACTACATCCTGTTTGGAACTCTGTACAGCACACAATTACTGAAGGAACATTTCATTATACTGACAGACTAATTGAGCCTTCACTCTCCAGCCCATCCTCTACATCTTTGTGAGATCAAGTAGAGAGTTAGCTCTCTGCTTTCCAGAAAACAAATAAGACCTCTGCACCCTATAATATTCCCATTTTAAAGTTGCTACACTAACGGCCACTGGCCTCTAAATGTATCCACTCTGTCATGAGGAAACAATTTAAAAATATTACCTAGTGTTATGTAGGGCCTACTGCAAACAGCCATATTTTAAAAGACGACCTGAACTTGTGCATGCAAATTTTTAAAAGCCCACAACACCTGTTTGCAAACCCCACATTTGGATTTGCAGATCAGACCACCAGCTGGGCAGGTATGGGACTGAGTCACCACTGCATTACTCCCCTGGCTAGGTTACATCGCCATGGAGCTGGTATAACACAGTGATGAATCAGGACCATATATTTTGCATTGCACTCATGTGGGTGCAGCTCAGCCCTATGGGAACACATGCAAAATACTCAAGTTCAGAGGCTGTTCTGAAAGTGACCCAGAGTGTTTGGTGAGCAGAAAGAACCCAGCAGCCTTCTGGGTGCATATCGAGGAAAGCTGTTTATTTCAAGTTCCATTACGTTAGGAATTCAGGGGTGAGGAGAAGGGGGGTGCTGTAAAATGTTTCCAAGGACACACAGCCGGCAGGAGAAGAAATGCTATTTAAGTGTTACAGTATTATAAATAAATGGGAAGTGAAAATAAATGCAATCCCGACTATATCACTGGGGTGCACGGCCTGGTTGGAGCAGCAGACAGCCTTTGTTCTGGGCTCCAGAAGGCTGCTCTCAGCCATTCTCCTTTTATAGCCGTTTCTGGAAAAAAATGAAAAGGCAGCTATGACCTGGCTGGGCTCTCATTGGAAATCTGGAGGCTGGGAGTTGAGACAGAGAGGTGCCCTATCCTGTGCTGGTTTGCTGGCATCTCTCTCTTGATATTTCAGGCTTTGATCTCCGCTGACATAGCGTCTGAGCCAAAGCTCATTGAAGGAGGCCATCAATCTCAATGGCCTTTGGACCAGGCTAACAGTACTGAGATCTGGGTGAGCAGTTATGAAACTAGCACCACTGTGCAGTTACCCCAAGGGTGAATTTGGCCCCACGTAGCTAACTTTCATTCTTTTCCACAAACACACCAACACTTATAGTGAATCCAGACATTACAGCTGTCAGCTAAAGCAGTTGCTCAACTTTTCCAGCCTACCGTACCCCTTTCAGCAGGCTGATTTGTCTTGCGTCCCCCCAAGTTTTACCCCACTTAAAAACTACCTGCTTACAAAATCAGACGTAAAAAACAAAAGTGTCACAATGCACTAGTATTGAAAAATTGCTAACTTTCTCATTTTTACCATATAATTATAAAAAAAATCAACTGGAATATAAATATTGTACTTACATTTCAGTGTATAGTACATAGAGCAGTATAAACAAGTCATTGTATGAAATTTTAGTTCATACTGACTTCGCTAGTGCCTTTTATGTAGCCTGTTATAAAACTAGGTAAATATCTAGATGAGTTGATGTACTCCCCTGGAAGACCCCTGTGTACCCCCAGGGGTAAGCGTACACACATACACACATGGCATAAGGTATAGATCACAGGATCTTCTGCTCATTTAGCTGTCAAAAGCATTAGGACGTACATAGCACATCTTCTTTATAGGTTACTTCCTAGAAGGCAAGATACACAAACCCATCTCTCTCCCCCCTCCCTCCACCATTGACTTTAGTGGAATCACTGCAGCAAATCCAAAACGGTGAATGAAATGAATAATCCCTGGCAGTGAGTGCAGGTGGGCAGACACATAGGCTGCCATCCCCTCTGTGCCACCATTCTCTGTCCCTGCTCCTGTTGGGACAGCTTAGCTGAAGTGCCCAGTCATGCAGAGGCTATTCAGCAGCATTGCATGCAGGGAAGGAGGGTGCTTCCGGCTGAATTATCTGCAATGCTCTCTTCTTCCCTGTAGATGGTGCTGTGTCCAGCAGAAAGGCATTGCCAATGTGTCTGTCAGGGCACATCGGAAGGGAGGGGTGAAATGGCCTGGATTGAAGGAAGCACACAAAGAGAGGAGACACCTGCCTTGCAAACCTGGGGCGGGTTACCCTTCCAATTATTGGTCCTGTAGTAGCATTCGAGGGCCCCAGGCAGGATCAGAGCCCCACTGCATTGGGCACTATGCATAGCGCAGATGGGGTTCCTGGCCCCAAGACCTTGTAGGCTAAACAGACAAGTAAATAGACACAGGGAGAGGGGAGTGAGAGACAGCACAGAAGCAGGGGGATCTGGGGGACACAGTGAGCCCGTTCTGAGTCTTCTTGGAACGTATACTTGTTGGTGTATTTGTTTATATTACTGCAAAAGCCCAGCTGGGGCAGAGGTGCTTAGGGTTGGAGTGCGAAGAGGAAGGGATTGTTGGAGCAGGGGCAGGGCAATTGGTGGGGTGAGAGGGAGCAGAAAGGAAAGCAAAGAAAGGAAGATGAGAAGCACAGTGAGAAGAAGACAGGAAGGGACAAAGCAGAGGGAACAACCAAAGGCAAGAAAGCAAATTATGCTTTGAGGGGGAGAGACATATCTAGAGGCCAAGGTTCAGAATTCAATGAACATCTAGAGCCTGAAGGTTTCTCCCTGCTGCTGCTCTCTGTAGGAGATGCTGGGTCTGACTGGGACTCAGTGGGGCTGATAAGGGAGTGGCGAGGGCTGAGAGGCTCTGTCTTGCTCCCTCCACCTTTTAGCGGGTGCAGGCTGTTTTGGGAACAGAGCCCTGTAGTTTGCCCCCTGTCGGCTCCTCCTGGGGGCTGCTGTTCTGCCAGCAACCTATAACCCATGTCCTCCCCCTCCTTCTAGGCCAGGGGGACATCACCTCAGACCATCCACAATCCCCATAAGCCATGCGATAAGAGGGGCCATTTCCAGACTGTGGGGAGGATTTGTTGAATCCCCATTCAACATCCAGCAGATCCCTGCAATACAGGTGGCTTTCCCAGAAGGGCTGCCTGCTGTGTGGCCTATTGCAGCTTCTCCCCATGCCCCCATTTATTACCTTTGATGCTGCATGTTGATTGCCCTTTGAACAAGGGTACCCCGGCCCCTGAGACCAAAGGGCAAACTCTGGAGGAGAACACACCACATCTGCAACGTGGCTTTGCCTTCTAGTGCAAACAAAATACTCAGCCCAGGTGTTACAGTGATTTCATTTACTGCCTCCCCGCTGACTAATGCACTGGCTACCCCCAGCAGCCAGGTGCCTCCCCAACCTCACTGGGAACTTCTGACAGCTCCCATGCTGCTAGCCCTCTCTGGGTCCTGCAGCAGCTGGATGCGTCCCCCACTGCATTCTTTCCCTTACAGCTAGGCACCTACTTCCCTGCTGATACCTGCAACAAGCTGGCCATCCCCAAACGCTGCCAGGCCTCACTGGCTAGTGGCAGCAGTTTGGCATTTTCCAGACCTCACCCATTGGGCATTCAGTGGACCATCAGCATGGAAGATCCAGCAGAGAGGGGATCAAATGAGTCTTAAATCCAAGTTTGGAACATGACAGCGGTTTTGTCCCTCCCACTGACTTTCAGTTTTGCTCATTATCAGCCCTTCTAGCCTTCCAGGAATGCAGAGGACACATCGAGGCGGCAGCAACACCTTCCTAAGCTGCTGGGGACCAGCTGTCTCAAGGATTTATTTCCAGGGCCAGCTTCAAAGTTCAAGGGTAACATTAAAAGAACAAACAGAGAGAGGCGTAGTCCCTGCCAGTGACCTTTAGAAGGGAGGCTGCTGTTTTGTGGTTTGCAGTTTCTGCACTCAGGCAGCTTTCAGGGGATCATTTTATTCAGTTTAGATTTAAAAACCATTTCAACAGCGATTAGCCTCCAAGCTGAATTTTTCACAGGCTAGCTGAGTAGATGGGGTCAGGGGTAGGAGTAGGGAGAAACATATTGAAATCAGCACTCTGTCCAGGGCTGTCTTTCAGCCTCAGGTCATGCAGCGACACGTCAGGATATGATGATGTGATGGGACATGGCCTGGCTAGACCAGCCCATAGCTGGCCCACCCAAGATAATGAGAGAGGCTCAGGATTATGTCTACATGGCAACTAGACACCCACGGCTGACTCATGCCCGCCAACTCAGGTTCACAGGGCTCAGGCTGTGGGTCTGTTTCATTGCTGTATGGATGCTCAGGCTGGAGCCTGGGCTCTAGGACCCTGTGAGGTGGGAGGGTCCCAAAGTTCAGGCTCCAGCCCAAGCCTGGAAGTCTACACAGCAATGAAGCAACGCTTCAAGCCCGAGTCTGCTGGCACAGACTAACCATGGGTTTTTCTTTGCTGTGTAGACGTACCCTCAGAGGTCTCACACTGCCTGCTGCTTCCCTTTGCATGAAAGAGTCTAACAGGTTAGGTGCCCACTGTCTCCTCCTGCAATCATATTTGCTTGTGAAGCAGGTCCAGCCTACCACAAAATCCTGCCCAGCCTCTAGAGAGGGGCTCCCCACAATCAGAACCTCTGGCTAGTTATAGAGGGCGTATTGTCAACAGACCATGGATGACTTGTTCCTCCATCCTCTCTTTGTGATGCTAGAGCGGGAGCTGGAAGCTACTGGCAGAAAGCAAGGTTGGATTATTATTTCTTGGATTGCACTCAGGGCTGTAAGGGAACCAGAGGATTGTTCCACCTATGCTGTAAAGCACAACAGACAGGAGCAAAGCTGGAGCCGTGAACAAAGGCAGCATATCTCCCAGGTAGGAGAGCCCTGTGGTTTCATCCAGGGTGACACTTTGTTTAGTGATCAGAAATGATGAGGCTTTCAGCATCTATTGACTGGAGAAGGGGTGGGTGTTGCTAGGCATGCATGGCTCTAGTTTGCCGATATACTACAGAATCCTACAAGGCTTTCTGGGGGTCAATTCCTTGAGTATCTTCTGCTTTGTCACTCCAACCATCAGGCCCCTGCTATTCCCTAAATCATCTGGTCCATGTCACTCACCCATTCCATGCTAGTTCCTGGGTTTCCCAGGCCATCCAGCCTGTGTTACACCCCCTTTCCCACCACTCTCCCTGGGGGACCTTTGGAAAGTCACATCCCCCGTACCTCAGTGTCCCTCATCTGTAAAGCAGGGTGCTTGAGTACGCGTTTGTTTTAAACCACACTGTCACTGAAGCTTGGAGAATGGTGGGTGAAATCTCCCACATCCCAGTCAGCGCCTTAACCCCAAGACTACCCTCCCTCCCTGCCTGAGATGGCATAGGGTACATCTACTCTGCAATACAAGCCCAAACTCAGCATATGGCTTAAGCCCAAATCCTTTTAATTGCACGCAATTCTGTCTCACTTGGGCTTGGGGTCCATGACACTGCAGGGTAGGTGGGTTTGAGCCTGGGTCCCACTGGGACTCGAGCCAAAACTCCATAGTTTTGCAGTATGGATGCAGCTTGGGCCCAGACTCAGACCCTGAGAGTCTGCCAATGCTATCCCACATCCAGTGGGCTGGTGTTCTTTGTCCTCTCTATCCCAAGAGCAGCCAGGAGCTGGAACCAACCCCGCATGTCCAAGTACAGCAGCTTGGTATTTAACCCTTCTGTTTTATTCTGACCACTGAGCTGCAAACACTGTGAACCTTCTTCTACGTTTGCAATGGCCAACAACCTGAACACAGCCAGATTTTGGTGACTTTTTGGCGTAAGGTGAGCAAAAAGTTCCATTTTAGCAAGAGTACCAGGAATGACTACACATACCAGGAGACAACCAAGAAGCTGGCAGTGTTGGGGATTCACCGGACTGGTGACCAGGGCAGGGAGTGGGTTGAGCAGCTCAAGACCAACTACCAGAAACCCACGGATGAGAACTGCACCTCTGGGAACACACTGTGAGCCTGCTCCTTTTACAAGGAGTTTGACCATGTGCTGGCTACTGCACCAGTCTCTGAGCCAGTAGTGCTTCCTGATGGCCTCATCCACCAGTATGGGGATCTCCTGACCCCCAAACCCATTACAGGGCTTGAGGGAGCCAGCAGGGCCTGGCTCAGGTTAGCGAAGTGACTCTGGTGCTGGGACCAGTCCCCACGGAGGCTTTACTGCCGGAGCACCGGCAGCGCATCCTGGATCCTTGGAGGAGCTTTTTGATGCCTCCTTGAGGAACAGCCTGGCATAGAACTGGCAGCAGAAATGGAAGAGACAGAGCTCACCCTGGGGGCCTGATAAGTTTCGGGCTCCATGTTTGTTTTTATTAACATATGGATGGGAGGGATTTCTACGTTATGAACCAAAGCAAAAGCTATTTTTGCAAAACCGTGGGCAGCAGCAAGTATCCACTAATGGCGGATTGCCCACCTGCGCCTTGGTGTTCCCTCACACACACCTCTCAGCCATGTGGAACTAAAAATGGAGACCAGGAAGCCCAAACAGTGAAACAAGCATTTAAAAATGAACTTGCCAATTCTTGCTAATGTAAGCGGGGGAATAGTCCCGCTATTGTGGGGAACTTTCCTGGCTTCTGCACTACCCCGGTGAAGTGGGCGAAGTGGGCTAGCGAAAGGATCTGAGTCCTCGCTCTCACTTCCTTTACCCAGAGGCCTCCCTGCCCTTGAGGATGCCCCTTCCACTCTCCTGTCTGGCAGAGTCCTCGTAACCCCGACAAGGCTGGGCCCAGGATTCCTGGGGGGCTCGACCCCCAACCCTGCTGTGGTCACCTAGGACAGGGGCTAGGGTGGCCCCACTCCGGGGTACTCTCTCTGCACTGGGCACTTCTCTGACCCACTGACCATTACACACAAGTTAAATCAAATGCAAGTTATTTAATCAACAATTAATTTTAAAAAGAATAAGGAAAAATGGGAAAGGTTAAAGGAAACACATCACCCCGCTCTGTGGCAGGGAACATCCACAGTGTCTCCGGAACGTCAGGGCGGTTCACAGTCTGTTCCTTGTAAGTCCCAGGCCTTCTCAGGCCCTGGCTGTGCTGCAGGGATGCTGTGGGTTGGACACTTGCTCTGGTGGTGGCCACACGCTCTCAGGCTCTAAGTGGTAGGACCCTTCTTCCCAGTGTCGTCCCCGCCCTGTCGGGGTTATGATCCAAGCCTGGCCTGCAGAGCCTCTTGGCTGAGGCATCTCCCTGTGCTGGGCCCGCTGCCCAGGGTCCCCCTTGGTTTCCCAGCTGCTCACTGCACCCAGCTCCGGACTGCTCCAGCCCCAGCTCCACCACTCTGTCTCTGCACTGCTGCTGCTCTGCCTCCAGCTCCCTGGGCTGCTTCTTTGGCCCCTCTGGCTCTGGTTGCCGCAGCTCTGCTCCCAGGACAGGTCTGCTCTGCAGGCTGCTTCTGTGACTCTGCTCCCAGCACTGACCTGCTTCCTGGGCTGCTTTTCTGGCCCCCCTGGCTCTGGTTTCTACAGCTCTGCTCCCAGGGCAAGTCTGCTCTCTCTGAGCTGTGCCTCTGGCTTTGGGGCTGCAGCTCTGCTCCCAGGACAGGGTCTGCTGTCTCTGGGCTGCTTTTCTGGTCCCTCTGGATCTGGCACAGCTCTGCTCCCCAGCTCACCTTGGACCCCTGCTTTCTCCTTAGCTCAGCCCCACTCTGTCTGACCCAGGCAAATCCAGCTCACATGGAGGACGGACCTCCCTGGCCTCCTGACTCCCTGATTAGCCTGCCCGCCATGTCATTCAGGCTGACCTGGAGCATTGGCCTCTCCCATTGTTCCTGGGGGCTGTCAGTCTCAGGGTCCTGATTCCCCATCGACCCTTCCCCTTTTAGTGCTTGGAGCTAGCAACTAAAACACCCCTACTGAATGTTAGTAAGGGGGCAACAATCCCTTTACACTCAGATGTGCCAGGGAGTTAAAAATAAGAACTTTATATTGCCTTCCCTGTTAGCATGCCACTCCATGCTAACACAATGGTGTAACAAGACGCCTGTAAACGGTGAACTGTCCTGAGAGTGAGGGAGAAAGTTGAAATGTAGTCCATCTATGCGAAATGTAGTCCATCTGTGACTACTGGACCATTCTCTGTGTACTCTTTTCACTGCTATTAACCCCGTTGTGTGTACGAAGCTTCTAGGATCCAAGCGTTCCTCTCCCGCCCACCACAGTTCAGTTTTTACAAAGTATCATTTTTTGTCCTTGAGATTCCATAAGGATTTTTTTGTGCATGTGCTCATGCGCTGGACTGTTTGTGAACCGCTGAGACAAAAACTTTCTGTTTTATGCCTGTTTGCAGGCACTTCAAGCTCTGCTGGCTGGTGTACCTCGGCAGCTTGCACCAACTCCAGCAGAAGCCTGGATCTCTCTCCCACCTTGGCCCTGTCCAAGAGGAAGCATGTCCATGACGAACTTATGGTTGACATTCGGGACAGAGCCAACATGCAGATACAATACAACAGAGAGAAGGATTCCCATGTGGCAAGTGGAATGGTACTGTCAGGCTGCAGAAGAGCTTGAGGACAGAATTGCAGTGTGGGAGCAAATACTTGCACTGCAGTTCCTGGGAAAACAATGTCAGCTGAGGGAGAAGACAGCACAACAGAAAGACTTGTTTGAGCGGCTGGTTCGCTAATGGCTGCAGGAGTGTAGGCTCCAGCTGGTCCTGTACCATGGCGTGCATACCAGGAACACTCTGAACAATTCCCGGGTTTGGTGGCCCGCGCATCCAGGCCTTAACATCAGCTGGACAGAACAAATCTGACCCCAGTGTATTTCCATCCCCCCACCCTTGCAGTCCACCCGCCCTCCGCAGGCCTCCATATCTGCACAGTAGCAGCAAGTGCCTGCTACATGCATGAGAAAGGAAAAGGAGAACATGCCAGGGGACATACAAAATTAGGGTTTGAGGGGTTTGTTGATGGCACTATTTAATGTTTGGTTGATGCACTTTGTTGCATTTCTGGTTGTGGCATTGGTTAACTACTGTTGTTTTGGTGTTCTAACAGCAGCTGACCGGACTGGCAATGCTTTAATATTGTTTTTGTAATACAAATAAAGACTTTATTTTATTAGGAGAGTTTATTGCCATCACTACATCATGTCTTATTGTGTGTATTTTGAATAATAAAGATAAACACAGGGCAAGGCACAATGGGCAAGTTGTATCCAAACACAAATTTCTCAGTATGTCTGTGTATGCCAATCAGTAATGTAAATGCAGTTTCCCCCCATTACATTAACAGTCATGTCATCCAAAATACAAATTCATGGCAGTCCATACACCCCTCCATTCACTGTGTACAGTGACAATACCTTCCCCCCACCCCCATTTCATTGTGTGATGTGATAGTACCTCACTCACTGTAAACGCTGCTGTACAAACACATTACTAAATGTACTGTTCTCCATTGGCCCAGGCAAGTCCATAATATGGAAGCATAAAGCATCCCTGATTACTGTTGCCTGGGTGCATCTTGCTCCCGCTGTGCTTGGTGCCCTTTCTGGCTGAGTGTACCTGTTCAGCAATCCATTACTGTCAGAGTTTCCTTCCAGGGGCAATGGCTCACCTTTGGCTTCACAAAGATTGTGCAGAGTACAGCAAGCCACAATAATGCACACAGCATTGTGGAATCCAAATGGGGCTGTAGACAGCACCAGCAGGATTTCAATCTGTCAAATGCACATTCAACCACCATTCTGCAACTGTGAAGTGTAATTAAACCTTCTTTTGTCAGGCCCTCTGATATCAGGTTATAGTTTCATAAGCCAAGGCAAGAGGGGGAACACAGGGTCCCCCAGAATAATGGTGGGGACAGTAACTCCACTTATGACAATGTCATTTGGTGAAAATAGTGTCCCAGCTGCCCATGAATGTAGATTCCTGACTGGCAGAAAACCCTGGCACCATGAACTTTTCCAGTGCAGCCCATGTTGGTGTCCATAAATTGGCCCCTGTGGTCCACAACAACCTGCATAACAGTGGAGCAGTACCCTTTGTAGTTTATATACTCATGTACTCCGGGAGGGGGGCAAACTGTGGGCATGAGTCCCATGAATAGCCCTGGTGCAGTCTGGAAAGCCCATTCTCTCAAAGCCAGATATTACTTCAGGGATATTGTCTATGCCCATCACCGGCGTTGGGGAACTCACATGCCTGACTGCCTCAGAACCTTCTGCCACCACTTTACTCTCAGTTGATTTTACCAGATTGGTTAGCAACAGACCTGTAGTAGTCTGGGGTAGCCAGCTTCGAGATGGTTTTAGCAATTTGATTCTTAGCCCCTATGGCCACCCTAATGCACATGTCCTGGTGCTGGAGGGTCAGGGCCAGCTGCTTATAAAGCTCCAGAAATGTAGCTTTTTTCATGCAAAAGTTCTGGACCCACTGCTGGTCATCCCAGGTCTGCATGATAATGTGATCCCACTAGTCTGCACTTGTGGCCCTGCTCCAGAAGCGCCGGTCTATGTAGGGGGTATCAGTTGCTATACCAACAGTCATGAGCAGCATCAGCCAGTTCCAGGCTTCCAAGTTTGCAGCGTCCTCCTCCTCCTCCTCCTGCTCCATCAGGTACCTTCGGTGAGTTAAAAAAAAAAATCACCAAAATGGTCACCAGCATCTCATGGAAGCACAGCCTGTTTCCTGAAACAGGAGCGAAAGTCCAAGCAAGAGAAGTTCTTCCAATGGCAACTCCTCCATATTGCTAGTTCTGGTTGCTGGGAGCAAGCAAACTAAAATGTCAGCTTGGCAGGATGTGTAGGAGACTGTGACAATTTCCTGTGACATGTGAGTTGGACAGTCAAGTTTTCTCACGCTACACCACGAACAAAAGGGTGAGAGCAGCTGTGTTGTGGAAGGGTGCTAGGTAGTCTGGGATACGGTAGGTTGGATGTGGGTCTGTGTACCGCAGTGTGGACGCTGGCACCTCGGTGTGGGATCCAGGCTCAAAAGTTCTTCAGTTGGACCACCAATGAGTGTAGTCACTCAAGCCCTGGTGTTTCAAATCCAAGGTCCACAAACTCAAGTCCCACTAACACTGAACTTACGTTGCAGTGTAGACGTAGCCACCGTTGCTACTGCTGTGTCAAAGTAAAGCTGCTGACTGTGGAACATGCTAGTCCCAGCTTGAGTGCCAGATCCCTTAAAGCACAGAACATTGAAAGGCCGGCAAAGGAGAGACTCTGCTGCCTCCACTTAAATCTGCTGCTCCCCAGGCTACGTCTGCCCCAGTGAGTTTCAGTCACTCTGGATGGCTGCCCACCCCTTCTACAATGACAATATAGCCGAGGGCTAAAACGCTTCCATAGTCTGACCAAGGGGAAACCCAGTCTCCCAGCCCCCCATAGCTCCAGCCCCAGTTATACTTACTGGAGCACTCTAATTTGATCAGAGGCCCAGGGCAGTGTACAGAAAAAATGCTCCAGTAAGACATAACTGAACACCTCTCTGCAGCTTGATTCCTGTGCAGGCCTCCATAGTCTCCCCACCTGCTCTTTAGTTTGTTTGCTTCAGCATAATGAAGCATTCTCCCCCAACTCCATCTCACTTACACTGGACATGGGGTGGTTCTGCTTGGCTGTATATGGCACAGTAACTTTGCCAGAAGGCCAGGAATAAATTAGCGGGTGGTGGCACTGGATTTAACTCATGTCAGTCATTTATTCTGGCATACAGGCTTTTCCAGATTGATACAGGGGTTCTGAGATCGACGCAGCTGCCTGTGTTGTTAAATCCATCACAGATGTCACGTGACACTGACTTATCCAGTGCTTTACTGACACTGTATTAAAGCAATGTTAGCTCTGGATCGGAAACAGCCCAAACGCCAACATGATTAATACAGCACCATAAACATACATCGTACTGAGCACACACAGAGACAGGGTCCCTGCATTACCCAGGACTTAAGGCCTGATTTTTAAATGGGCTCTTCTCCCATTCAGGAACCACAGTGGAGCACTTCTGACAATCTGGCCCCTCAATTTAGGTGCCTGGATGGGAGAGGAGCTCTTTTGAAAGTCTGGCCCTTGCAATCTAACTCAAACCAACAAAATACACAGGACAGCCATTCAGATCCAAGAGCATTCATTTCAAATGCAAAGGCAGCACTGGGCCACTCAGCACAGAAAGGGCTTTGCAAACAAAGTGGGTTTAAGAAGGGATTTGAATAGGGGTGGAGAGAGTTTCAGCTGGAGCGTGGGGAGGGGAAGGCTGTTCCAGACATAAGGTAAGGAGTGGCAGGAATGAAACTCAGGCAGCCCCTACGCTAGGGCATTTTTGCTAAAATTCCTTTTCATCAACAGCGTAGAGTCTGGGGGCTGTTAACCTCCTTGTGCTTTCCTAGCCAGGGGGTTTGTACCTCTTTGGCCTCTGTAGGGACTATGGGCCCAACTCTCCCTGGCCTTGCACCATGTGTGGGCATTTATATCTTCGCAGGGGAGGTTTAAGCCATTGCCTGACCAGCAGGGTAGGATTTCACGCTCACTTTGCACCAGGGTAAAGGACTCTGTCCAAGGCATTGGAGAATCAGGCCCTTACTTGTCTCCATTTACTTTAAAAGACTGGGGGGGGGGGGGGGGGCGGGGAGTCCAGACAGTGCTGCATTCATTCTTCAGTGGTGGTTGCACAGTGATAATACAGCAGCTAAATCTGAACACGGATACTGCAGAACTGCAGGGGGCTTGCCTTACACTCCCAGTCCTCTGACATGCTATTTACCTTGGGAAAAATTATTGCCTGGGGGCCAACCCCATTCACTTCTTCTCGTGATCTGCTGTTAGCAAAGGAGAAGGGGGTGTGTGCATGTGTGTACGGGAGCTGGAATACAGAAAGGTGATCAGACCAGAACTGCTTAGAATCCCTCGCTGCTCTTTACACTGACAAATGGCTAAAGACAGACATTGCTGGTAGTGTGCTACACAGGAAAAGGATTAACCGTGTAACAGGCCAGTGTCAATGTGGTGTCATTTGCAGTGCAATATGTACACAGATGCTGCGCTGTGCAACCTTTTGGAGCCTGGGACTCAGCTTTGTGGATCTGCCTCTGATTTTCCCCTGCTTTAAATAAAATAAAGAAAGAAAAAGAAAACAGAACTGCCACCTCATTGTGTTTTCTAGTCGTTAGAACAGCAAACACGGAGTCAGGACTCCTGGGATAGTGTACACAGCAACTAGACACCTGCAGCTGGCCAGCTCAAGCTTGCGGGACTTGGGCTGCGAGGCTGCTTCATTGATAGGGCCCTACCAAATTCACGTTCCATTTTGGTCAATTTCACAGTGATAGGGTTTTTAAAATAGTACATTTCATGATTTCAGCTATTTAAATCTGAAATTTCACAGTGTTGTAACTGCAGGTCCTGACCCAAAAGGGGGCTATAGCCAGCTGTGGTGCAGAAGTATGGATGGCATGGTATGGTACGGCCGCTATGGTACGCCTTTAGCGCTGGGACCTCAGCCAGCAGCCGCCACTCTCCAGCCACCCAGCTCTGAAGGCAGCAGCGCAAAAGTATGGGTGGTGTAGCGGATTGCAGCCTCACCGCCACAGCGCCTCCTGCTGGTCGTCCTGGGAATTAGCTCTTTCCAGCCTTGAAGCGCCTCCTTCTGGCCAGTGTCTCACCTGCCTCAGGCCAGGGCCGGTGCAAGGATATTTTGCACCCTAAGTGAAACTTCCACCTTGCGCCCCCTCACCCCCCTGCCCGACAGCCTCCGAAAACTAGTAAACTTAGCATTATAAACAGCCTGTCAGAATGGGTAACGGCTGTTGTAATGTTTCTTTTTTACCTTTAAGGTGTTTCAGTTTGCCATTGCCTTTGATGGTGTCCCATTCAAAGTCTTACTATTGTGCAAAGCTAAACAATTGAGCCTTGCATTGCATCACCAGCCAGGTTAGGCAGGGTGACAAATCCCCCTTGCCCCAAAGGGCCATTATCCCCTGGTGGCTAATTTCTACTCCAAGTCTCTAAAGCAGACTTTTAAGGTAAATACATTATTCCTTCAATATTACCCATGCACACATCTCACAAAGATTCTCACTCTTGACAAGTTACCAGCCTTGTGTAGATCCCTTCCATGTTCCTCTTTGTGGGTAAGTGCCCTGTGAGACACGTGTGGGGTGCAGTGAGTTTGCCAGGCCTGCAGTGACAGCTGTTTGTGAAGATCAGGGGCCCTTTGCCAAGGGATGCTAGTGTCACTGTGAGCTTGGGGTGGCTGACAGTATGGGGCAGGGCACTGAGGCTGGTGTGGCAGGTAACACTCACTGGGCTGGGGGGGCAGGCGATGCCGGGATGGGGCAGGTACCTGTCAGTCTCCAGCACTTGGGCCATGCCAGGGCCAGCAGCCTCTTCACCTTGGAGTCTCCCCCACTTGCCCAGGGGCCACTCCTCCTCTCAGGCTCCCCGGCTGCTGTTGTCGCGGCCGCCCAGGAGGACGCGGGCTGGGGGCGCTGCCGCGGGGGAGACGCAAAGGGCCGGGCTCGGCGGGGGCCCCGCACCTGCTGGCCGAGAGCAGCAGGAACCGGGCGCCGCTCGGGGGGAGCGGGGCGGCCCGAGCCCAGGGCGCCTACGCTCTCCACCTGCCCCTGCTGCTGTGGAGGCTGCCACTGCCCTGGGCTCGGGCCGCCCGGCTCCCCCGCGAGTGGCGCCCGGTTCCTGCTGCTCTCGGCCAGCAGGTGCGGGGCCCCAGCCGAACCTGGCCCCTTGTGTCTCCTCCGCAGCAGCCCCCCCTGCCCGCGTCCTCCCGGCTCCTGGGTGGTCACGGCGGCAGCAGCCGGGGAGTCTGAGAGGAGGAGTAGCCCCCGGGCAAGCAGGGAAGACTCCGAGGTAAAAAGGCTGCTGGCCCTGGCATGGCCCAAGCGCTGGAGACTGACAGATACCTGCCCCTAAGCAATAGTGCAAAAAAAAATTGGGGGCACCACTTTTTGGCGCCTCCAAATGTTGGTGCCCTAGGCGGCCGTCTAGTTCACCTAGTGGTTACACCAGCCCTGCCTCAGGCCTCGTGTCCCTCCCAGACCCCGGTGCCCTTTCCTCAGGGTTCTGCCCCCAGCAGTACCCCCACACTTTGGGGCACTCCCAGGGGAACCCCCAACCCTCTAATCCCACCTTGCCTCAGTGGCTACTGCCAGTCGTCATCTAGCCCCCGCTCACTGGGGCAGACTGCAACCTGTAATGGCCCCTCATCATTAGCAAGGGGGTAGGATCTGCTGCCTTTGCCTATCCCTGGGCTACACCTCTGTAGACCAAGCACCTTCTTAGGCCTTCACCAAAGCCTGCAGCCTGGGGGGTTGCCAGGCTGAAGCTCCCCAGCTCCCTTTGCCCTTCTCCAGCACAGCACAGCACAGCACAGCACAGCACAGCACAGCACAGCACAGCACAGCACAGCACAGCACAGCACAGCACAGCACAGCACAGCACAGCACAGCACAGCACAGCACAGCACAGCACAGCACAGCACAGCTCCCGGTACCTTACTCCCAGGCAGCTAGCCCTTCCCACTCCAGGGCTAGAGTGAGACTCCTCTGTCTCCCAGCACTTTTATCCAGGCCAGCTGTGGCCTAATTAAGCCAGCCACACCTGGAGACAACTTCCTCACCCGCTTCCCTCTTAATCCCTTTTACCTCTGAGTGGGGCAGCTGCCCCACGACAGGTGGCATGGTATGATATTGCCACCCTTACTTCTGCACTGGCCCAGGCAAGTCCAGCTTCAGAACTGAGCACCTGGCCAGAAGCCCCCGCTCTCTGGCCACCCAGCTCTGAAGGTAGCAGTGCAGAAATAAGGGTGGCAATACCACAACCCCCCCCTACAATAATCGACCACCCCCACCACGACCCTCTTTTGGGTCAGAACCCCCAGTTTGAGAAATGCTGGTCTCCCCCATGAAATCTGTATAGTAAGGAAAAAGTAGACAAAAGACCAAATTTCAAGGGAGAGACCAGATTTCATGGTCCGTGACGCATTTTTCACAGCCGTGAATTTGGTAGGGTCCTATTCATTGCTGTGTAGACTTCCGAGCTTGGGGTGGAGCCTGGGATCTAGGAGCCTGCGGGGTGGTGGGGCAGATCTTGGGCTCTAGCCCGAGCCCAGATGGCTACACAGCAATAAAACAGCCCCGCAGTGCGAGCCCCGTGAGCCCGAGTCGGCTGATATGGGCCAGCCCTGGGTTTTTCATTGTTGTGTAGACACACCTCTGGGTTCCAGGCCTGACTCCACTACTGATTCACTGTGCGACCTTGGGCAAGTTGTTACAAGCAAAATTGCTCAGTGAGCACTGATTTGGGGGCACCCAGAAAACGGCACACCATTTTTCTTTCCTACTCTGCAGATGTAGCTTGGTCCTAGGAGGTTCTGAGCAATTGCAACCCTCCTGTCAGCTTCAGTAGGAGTTACAGGGGCTCCACACAGCCCTGGCTGGCAAGTGAGCTGCTGATACAGGCCATGGCAGTTTTGGCCAGAGAAGAGCATGAGCTCTGGTGTCATGCACCAATTCCAAGGTCTGTAGTTTAATTTTGCCACCCTGACTTCCCCAGGCCGTTTCAATGATGTACAGTGTTGTTCTTCACATCTCCTAAGCCTTTGGATAGCGCTGCTGGGGGCTGTTGGATCAATGGGAGTTAGGTGCCTACATACCTTTGAGGATCTGGGCCACACCGCCTTCCACCTCAGAGGTGGGTGCATATCTTCCACGGTGAAGCATTGCATATTTGGTTGGATTTTCAGCGCTGCTGAGCCAGAGCTTCATTGGAGAATTCAGCACCTCTACAAAAAGATAGGCACATAATCTGTTCTTGGAAAGGTGCAGTAGACAGGAGTTATTATTCTGCTTTGAGACAATTAGCCCAGCTATTGAACAACAGGAAGTGGCCACTAGCACATCACTCTGCTAGTCAGGGGGGTAGACGGGGATATTCTTTGCACAGTCCAGTTTGGCATCTTAGAAAGTTTTGCATGCTTATGTGGCTAAAAGGAGGGAATGTTCCTGCCCTTAGCACATGGTGCTAGGGAGCCAGCATCTAAAACAGTTCCAGAGGGTGAAAGATCACTGAGGCCTTGGGAAGAACAAGCTGCTGTCTCAAGAGCTGAGCTGGATGGAAACTGTGGCAAATTATGGAAAGCAGGGAACCAGGAAGTGTGAGACACAAACCTGCCTGAAGAAAGGCACCGGGAGAAAAGGTAACTGGGGGATCCAGAGAGAGAAAAGCCAGAGCACTCAGTCAATGCAAACAGTCACCTGCTTAATAAAGGTGCTGTTTCCTACAGGAGACCGATGCCATCTCATCCATCTGGAGCTCCCGTTACAAAACTCCCAGCTAATTCAGTGGTTGCAGAGGTGACACCCAAAGAGCAGCAGGGGCAAAGAAAAGACAGCTCTGGAGACTGGAGGAAAACAAGAGGCCCCAAAGCAAAGAGGATTTGAAGAGTGTCAGAATCACCCTGACAAGCCCCAACTGGGAACAAAACTCTGCACTGGTCCCATTGTGTCTTCAATTCTAGGCGAAGATTGGGCCTGATGCATCAGACTGAAGTGTGACTTCCCAGGGAAGTAGATGCCTGACAAAGTGCGGCCATGAGAATGTTCAGATGTTGCCCCCTTCCCCTCCATGTCTTGGCCAGTCTGTTTCCTTCCACCTTTCCCATAGAACTGACCTGGGCTGGATTTGAACAGGAACCTACAAGGAGAAGGGCTCCATTGCCCTCAGCCCATTCAGAATTACTAAACTGGAGAGCCTGCTGTCCATCCCTGCCGAGGTGACTTCAGTGGTAATTAGCATTAATACCAACAGGAGTTCATGCCTTGCCCCTCTGCACATAGTGGACCTGATGGAGAACCCAAGCCCTGAGAGCTCCCATAAGGATCCATACAAAGAACTGAATGCATCCGATGAAGTGAGCTGTAGCTCACAAAAGCTTACGCTCAAATAAATTTGTTAGTCTCTAAGGTGCCACAAGTCCTCCTTTTCTTTTTAATTAGAACTGTTTAAAGGTCATCAGCAATGAGAAAACAAAACTGTAAAGAGAAAGCCTGAACGGTCTGATTAGTTGGATTGGTTTTGAAAGAGCACTTTTCTTCTTTTTTAAAATTACTGGAAGCAATTCCTAAATTCTGCTTGGAGAGCCCCTACAGGACCAGAGAATTGACCAGAGGTGTTAAAACTTTCAAAGAGATCTTTTTCCCAACTGTTTGTCAGGCATCTGAGTTAAATAAGTCTTGGCGAAAGCAAACACTATTTTAAACAGCTCTCTTCCCCATTCAGTTGCTCAGGTTTCATTTTCTTCGCATCTGCAGTATCATAATCTTATTAACAGCTCATCAGTTGGTTACAGAGTTTCCAAGACAAAGAAAAGAAAACATGATTTAATCCCTAATGTAAAACACAAGCAGAAAAAAACCCTATTTTACTTTTTACAAACAAAAGCAATTTTCAGGCCTCCTTTAATCATAATATAAAAGCAAAAAGGGACATAGCCCCTTCTCATAAGGAAGAGAGGAAGGATTCTCCAATGATTAGGTTTCTAACCCGGAATTCTGGAAATGCCGGTTCATTTCACTGCTTTGCTATAAGCTTACTGCACGACCTATGGCAAGTCACAGTCTCTCAATTCCCTCTCTGTAACATGAGGTTAATAGCACTTCTCTACCTCACAGGGGTGTTGTGAGTAAGGGTAAATACATTAAAGACTGTGAGGTGCTAAAATAGTACAGGAAGAGGAGCCATGTAGATACACAAGGTGGGTGACCTGAGGGAGGGGGCCATGACTGCCTGCTTGGCAATCTGTCTGCACATAGCCACAGCTTTGAAGGGAGAGTCACCTGCAAGACTAGTGGGTTTAGCCAGATTGTGCCTTTGTTTAATTTCTGCTAGATCCACCCCACTTTAAGCTCTCTATTACTAAAGGCAGCATACAGCTCAAGTCACCCTGCAAGCTTCAGTTACTGAACTGCTGTTGGAGACTCTTCTAGTCTTGTATTTCCACCTATGGCATGAACATCTTACCTCGTTGTAACAGCAGCCACTGGTGTCAGTGGCAACAGCCAGTTCCCTTGTTATAAGTTGTCTTTTTCAGTCCTTTCCCCATTTTATGTAACTGGTGTCAGGAAGCCTAGATCAGTCTCTTACCAGCACACCTGTCCATCCCCCGTTTATTGCACCAGCTGTCATTTTAAGTCCTATTATGAGCTTTAGCCCCCCACAGGGACATTTAGGTGCTGCCCATCCATCAGGGAAGTCATATTGAAAGCCATAAGGCTGGCAGCTTAGATGTTCATCTGTAAAGAGATGTGTTACTTTGTGAGGCCAAAGGCTGTGTGACCCATGCTGAAACATTTTGCTGCCAGTGCAGTTCTCAACAGGGGCAGCACCAGGAAGCTTCCCTGGCACTTCTTTCTCCATTAGCATGGAAAGACAGAGGTCAGGTAATTCACCAGCTGGCAATGAGGGGGCCATTGTGTCGCCTCTCCTTTGGCACTTTGGCCTGTGTGCTGAAACTGCTACCAGTAGTGACTGGATTGCCTGCTGGGCATTTTCTTGTAAGTGCTGACAACCCATAATGGTTAGAGTGAAGAAGTGCCAATGTTAAGAGGAGGAGGAAGTAGCGTGGGGATGGTATGGGAGACCAAGGAAAGAGGAATCTGAGGGCAGCAAAGTAGGAAATTGGTGATTGTAATGGAGAACAGACTGCCATGGAGCTGAAAGGGTCATTTCATTTTGAAGGAAGTCTTGCATGTTTCTTGCAGGTCCTGTGTTGTTCTAAGACCACAGCACTTTTATTTAAACCTTAGTTCATGTTTAAATAAAAAGTGAACGCAACAGCAACCAGACCCTGATGTTAACTGCAGCGTGCAGCTCCCTGCACTCCAGAACCCTGCCTACCAAAATGGAGGATGGACATGGTCATGTGCCAGTTGTGGGGTGGCAAATTGTGCTTGTGTGGGCCTTCAGCCTGACCCACCCAAACTGCGGGCTGGTGGGCCTTCAGCCTGACCCACTCAAACTGCAGTCTACCCCTCTGATCCGTCTCCTGGGTGCTGCTGTGTTCACCTCTCACAGTCATAGTACGGGAGAAAGAAAGAAGTGCTTTGAGACATTGTTTCTTTCATCATTATGATGATCATCATCATCCCCTCCTCTCTCCTTTCTGTGAAAAATTATGGAGTCTGGAAGGAAGCGACCTATCACTAATCAGCCTTTGCCCGACCCCTGTGGGGCAGGGATGTGTCATCCCCATTTACAGGGGGAGCAACTGAAGCAGGGGCAAAGTGACCTAGATCACACATGAAATCTATATCAGAGCTGCATTTTCAGTGCAGCAGTTCCTAGCACAGCCCTTTACTGCACCAACCATTAGCTTGAGCGAAGTTATTGATGACTCAGCACATCCAGCTTTTAGCAATACGATTGGTTTTCTGATAGATTCAGATATTGACTTGTGAACTAACATGCTATCATAGGGATGGCCTTTGATCTAGCTAAGAAAGAGTGAAAGAAAGAGGAGCGATCACTTCATGCCTTAACTACTGAAGTTAGATAATCCCATATGCTCACTTCCCTTTATATATAACCTCTACAACACGATTCCATGCTCCGTTTATACTGGTATGCACATGGACAGCAGCTTCCACACTCCTGACTCCTAAGGCCTGGTCTGTCTGGTATTTACGTATTCTGCTACATTGTGTAGCCCTTTCTTAGCTATTTAAATGGAAACTCCTAATGTATTTTAGAAACTCTTCTGTGTTAGATGAGTTAGCAAGGAGAGTTCTTCTGCACCAGATACTTTGGATTGCATTGCCCGAGATGTTTCAGGAGTCTGTAGCAGGAGCCAGTGATTTTGGGGAAGAGTAGGGCTGTCCCAGCCCTGCTGCTATACAGATTTCAGCTAAGGCAGGTGGTGGGGAAAAGGATGCATTGCTGAGGGTTCTGCAGAGTTACACCTCTGCAGAAGAATTGAGTTGGAAGTTCAAGCTGTTTTTTTTTCCAAACCCAGTTTTCCTTACACCTCTGCACACACATCGAAGCTCTCTCCAGAAACCCAAGCCACCTGCTCCAGCCTGACTCATTTGCTGAGACCACGTTTTCACCTTTCTAGCCAATCTAGCATAATTCATTGCTACAGCAGCCATACTGAAGTCAGACCCTGGATTGCTCCTAAAACCTGGATTTTTTCAGGGAAGGTGAAAAAACCCATGCCCAATAAAACCTGATGCAGAAGCAAAGGGTATATCGTTACTACAAAATTAGCCTGGGTGACTGGCCCCCAGGCGTGAGTAGCCACACAGTAAAGCCCTATCCAAGTTACTATGCTCCCCTGAGTCTGTCACCAGGACTTACAGAAGTCTAAGTATATTACATCAGCACTATTACCATTATCAACCAAACTTGAAATCTCTTCCAAATAAATTAGTTGAACAATCTATTTTCCATAAACCCATGTTGATTGGCATTAATTATATTACCCTCTTTTAAGTTTTTATTAAAGAAGTCCCACATCATTATTTTACCTGAGGTCAATGTCAGGCAGACAGGCCAATAATTACCTGAGTTGTCCTGTTTGCCCTTTTTAACTGTTGAGATAGATTGTCCATGTCAGTTGTTTTTAGCTACTGTCAGGATGCTTAGATGCCACATCAGTGGGCTCAGTATAAAACTGACTAAAAGTGACCAAGAGATTTTTAAGTGTCGATAAGTGTCTCTCAAAGCACGTCCTCCTATCCCTCCAGCTCTTGCTATCGGCTCTGATCCAGGAATGAATCCTATGTCATTCCACCTGCATGGAGCTCGCTCCAGGATCAGGGCTTTACTCAGGTCAGCTGCAATTAGCACAATGACAGACTTCTCAGGCTCCATCAAGTTAGCTCTCAATCAGCAGGCAGAGTCCTCAGAGGTACACAACATCTGCCACTCCTGTCAGTTTTGAACAGCGGCTGCAGACACTTTGCATCTTTCAGAGTTTTTTCCAGCATGGGAGTCCTGTGTAGTCTTATTTTAGATTTGGTCTCACCAAGACCATGTTTCCAGTCATGGTGTGTGGCATTTTTTTAAACAGGGAACGTGGAACATTTTTTCTGGAAAATTCTGCACAGTAGTAATTTTTGGCCAAAAGCTAGGGAAAGTTTCAACCATCTGTGGAAGACACACTTGTGATCATTGCAATAGTGAGTCTGTCCCTGTAAGGTCCATGCACAAAGGCTATTGTTTTCATTTTCCTCTTGCAAAAGCAGTTTTGTACTAATGATTCTAGTAAATATACTGGGATAAACACTTGTTAATAGGAATCAGGAGAAAAATGGGGAAAGGTAGGGGTGTGGCAATGTAATATCACTTTGATAGCCTTGCATGGAAGGTGCTAGAGAAGAACAAAGCCCTTCACAAACATTAGTTTAGCCTCAACACCAAAATGAGGCAGGGAAGTATTATCACCCCCATTTTTAGGTGGGGAAGACAGGCCCAGGGAGTTTGGGATGACTTGAGTCTGATTTCACAACAAGTCAGTGTCTGAACTGGGAACAGAATCAGAGTCCTGAGTCCCCATCCCCCGTGCCAACCACTAGGACAGCTTTGATTTTCTGTAAGACTGATTTGGACAGATTTTGGAATCAGATGCTGCCGTTTCAGCAACATATTATTAGCTCCCACTGTTCTCTGGGGGGAGTGTCAATATTAGCCAAAACCCAACTGTACATAGTCTTTATTGGTTTCTCTTTTCTGCTATCCACTAACCCCTTTATACAATATACCAGGGGTGGCCAAACTGTGGCTCGAGAGCCAGATGCATCTCTTTTACCATTACAGTGCAGCTCACAAGCCCCCTCTGCCCCACCCTTCTCTACCTACCAGACTCGGGGGAGGGGGGAAGCTTGGGACCTCTGCCTTGCAGTGGGGAGGGGGCAGAAGCTTCTGTCCAGCAGGGAGGAGGGTCTCAGGGCTTCAGCCCTGCTGGGTGCACCTGCTAGGGCTTGGGGCTTCAGCAGGAGCGGGGCTGAAGCCCAGAGCCCTGGCTCCTGGCAGGTGTGCTCCAGCTCTCGAACTTCTGAAGATTGTCATATGTGGCTCAGAGGGCCAGTAAATTTGGCCACCCCTGCAGTATACCCTCCTCTCACCTTGTGATGGCACAAGTGAGCCATATTTATGCACACTTGCCTGCAGCATCATGGGTCACTGTATCAGTATGTTGATAAGACATCTGTATGGACACGTCATGCTGGTTTTGGATCGGCCATGGAATCTCTGGAGGGGCTCCCCCTGTGGCAATATAACTTTTGGGGGCTGTGTTTCCTGTGGCCAGTTCACACCATCATGACTGCCAGTCCTGTGCTTAATTAAAAGGCACAAAGCAGGGAGAGGACAGGGGAGGTCTGGCCACAGAATGTACACAAACAGCTTGCACCGAGGCCAAGAACAGTTTCTGAAAGTTATAAACCCTGACAATTGGAAGAGTGCTCCTCAGCAACCTCCGTAAACATGACCCTCCCCCATCACTGTAGTACTGGAAGTGCCTTTTCCCTGGAACGTTTGGACATCAGGAAGCCAGTCTCAGTGAAAGACAAGCTGTGCTTTTCTGCTTGTCTCTTAAGGGGGGGGGAGGGGAGGGGAGTTGACTAGGAAAACAGATACAGGAAGCCAATTCCAAACACGGTTAAACTTTGCCTCATTCCTATTTACAATAAATAAGCAATCCAAGAAACCCAGCTGAGTCTCCTTGCCCCTTTAGATCAGGGCATCAAGCACTCCTCCCACACCCACCCACACCTCTTTAGGTCGTCTCCTCACATAAACCCAGAAACACTTCCCAGGGACAGCTTACAAAAGTCCCAACTTCTCCCCCCCCGCAGAAGAGAGACTGAGCAGCCGGAAGAGCAATCAAGGGTTAGGAGCAAGAGACATGGCACAGCATCCTCAAACCCCACCCTGTACACTTGTAAGCATAGTCAGGATGAGCTCTACCCTGACATCTGGTGGCGAGTCGTGGTGGGTTGTGGAAAAGAACTTCAGGGGCTGATCTCATTTGCACAGGCACACCCACCCCGCCTAGATGGTCACTTTGGCTGCTGTAGGAGCCCCAGTGTCCCTGTTATTGGGGCAGGAATAAACTGTTATTATCCAGATTATGTGAATCAAAGACAGTGGAACTGTACTCGGCCTTTTGTTATGATGGAGGGACTCACCATCAACTAAGCAGCACTCGCTAGGCAAGGGTCATGGGTTCCAAAACCCAGTGAATGAAGAAAGGTTGGGGATAGGTATTAATACTTGGTGGTATGGGCCCTCCTGGTGAGGGTCTTATATGCTAATTGTGCTTTCTCCTCTATGGAGTATCAGAGCTAATTTTAATTCCATTAGGAGTCTAGTTACAGGTTACTGAACTGAATTCACTTTGGGCTAATAGTATACCAGCACTGAGGCTCCCCTGCTACAAGTTGAAATCACAAAAGAGCTAAACTTACTAGAGCTGAAATCACTGAGTGTTGTGTTAAGTAGTGGGGGAGCCTGAAGCTATATGGCAAAGTAGTTTGTGGGACAGCGAGCAGAGCGGCTGGTAGAGCAGAGCAGTTTGCGGGATGGCAGGGCAGAGCAGTGCAGTTTGCGGGACGGAGAGCAGAGCAGTTTGTCGGATGCCTAGAGCAGCTCATGGGGCGGCTGGCAGAGCGGAGCCCCATGGAGAGGTGGGGCAATCAGCCTTGGACCACGTAAGGTGCCCCTTAAACCCCCTCCCCCATCTCCACCCAGGTTGGGAGGTAAAACTCTGCAGATAAACTTTCGAACTCTGGGGCTGCCCTGACCAGAGACAGAGACTTTTGGGTCATTGGACTTTGGGTGATTTTGGGTTGCTGGACTCAAGAACCAAAGGGAAAGGACATGTCCCACTTTGCTTGGGGTGGGTTTTTTGCTCATGGGTTGTGTTATGAATCCTGTTGGTGATGTTTCCCCAACATAATGCCACGTTGTTTCTCTCTGTTATTAAAAGGCTTTTTGCTACACTCAGACTCTGTGCTTGCGAGAGGGGAAGTATTGCCTCTTGGAGGCGCCCAGAGGGTGGTATATATTTGTCCCAGGTCACTGGGTGGGGGCTCGAGCCGGTTTTACATTGTGTTATTGGAATGGAACCCCTAGATACTGAACCCGGCCCTTGTTGCTGCCAACTCTGACGGGCAGAAGGGTTACACACTGAAGCCACCTTATCCCTCACTCAGCAACACCTCCTGGGATAGCTTCAGAAGGCCCCAGTGGCCCTCAGCAGGAACAGACTGAGCAGTAGGTAGAATACCAAGGACTCATTCAGCCCCAAGAGCCTGCTCGTGCCCTCTAACACCAGGAGGTCTTTCCGCACTGGAGCATCAGTTTGTTGGAGAAGGTGAGTTTGTAGAGGGGGCGGAGAATAAAGGGCCAATAAGAAAGAGCTACAGGAATCAGATTTCGCGAGGGAAGAATTTTAAAAGAGCAGATAGTTGCATTTCCCCCCACTTTTGCCTCCATGGAATTATGGCTGTTTAGCAAGCCTGTTAGTTCTTCGGGGCAGAGACCTCTCTTACTTTGAGTGCCAAACTCCTAGATTGCTTAATGCCTCCAAATGAGCTACTGTTTAATACCATAGGATTCCTTCAGAGGTTTCACACAAATTGCCTTCAAGATAGTTTGACAATCTAGAACTACACCCAGGAGAGCCCCATCATGCAGGACACAGCCACACTCCAGAGAGCTCTGTCAGCCTTTCCAAAGCATGTTGAGATCCTTAAATTAAAGAGTACAAGATATTAGGGCTATTATAAGACCAAGAGCCAGGTACAGGAGAGCCTTTTGCTATGGTCTAGAGCAGTGTTTCTCAACCGGGGTATCCGTAACCCTAGGGGTATGCAGAGGTCTTCCAGGAGGTACATCAACTCATCTAGATATTTGCCTCGTTTTACAACAGGCTACATAAAAACCACAAGCAAAGTCAGTACAAACTAAAATTTCATACAGACTTGTATATACTGCTCTATATAGTATACACAGGAATGTAAGTACAGTATTTATATTCCAATTGATTTATTTTATAATTATATGGTAAAAATGAGAACATCATCAATTTTTCAGTAATAGTGTGCTGGGACACTTTTGGTTTTTATATCTGATTTTGTAAGCAGATAGTTTTTAAGTGGGGTGAAACTTGGGGCTACACAAGACAAATCAGACTCCTGAAAGGGGCACAGTAGTCTGCAAAGGTTGAGAGCCACTGGTCTAGAGCAGTGAATAGACCCTTACTCACACACCTATTCCAGCCACAGGATGTCTCCAGGTATCATATATAATGTTGGCTGTGTATACATTAGAGAATTTTAAGCATTCCCACCAGTAGTAACACTGGTTCAGTTGAGCTGATATTACCATTGGGATGAGCAGTGGTCTAGAAAAGATCCAGTCAGTAGGTTTTGGTATTTTTACCACTGTGTCAAAGTGCCCCCTTTTAGCCACTCATACAGCTGTGAGGGGACCCAACAGCTGGATCCCCTGTGCTTTAAACCTCCAGAATCTGAACTAAGTCCAGGCACTTCCCCTGTGTTGGAGAGTCTAGACACACTCTCGGGATGAAGACTTCTATCAAGCACCCACCTCCTGAGAGCTGATGCCTCATTGTCCAACTATCTATACGCTGTTACCAGTGCGGACCCCACAGGCATCCCTGTAGCTTAAACACACCCGCTCCCAGAACTCAGGCCAGGTGGTATGTGGGGCACATGGTAGATATAACACAAAACACATGCAGATAGATTTTGTACAGGATTCTAAAACACAACTGCTTGCCCTTTAATAGTCTGAGAAATGCACAGATCTGTACAGAAACAATAAACCTTACAGAGGTTTCTACAGAGGAGAAGTGTCACATAATCTTTAAAAGATATGCCTAATACCAGGTTCCAGAACAGGTTTTGCCATCATTAGTAATTTCTTTTGGTTTCTCTACCCCACAGAGCAACACAAATATGCAAATGCCTTTGTCAAATTGCTTATAAGGACTTATTAAAGGCCAAGACTTGGGTGTGTTTTAGGGACAGATCAAAGAAATAATGCCTGGATTCCATACTAGGTTACATAAAGATTTAGAGGCCAACTTAGAAAAGGGTTTGATAGCACTAAAATCATACCACATATTCTTGAGAAATTTCTACCATTTTGAACTACATCTGAAATAGATATAAAAACTAGGTTCCATCTAGCTTTAGATCTGAAACTAAAAAGACAGTATACTATTACAAGCACAACATCAAAGCAGCTCTTTTCTGATAGTTTTCTGACTGTTATCAGCTCTGTCCTTTTATAGATTCCCTCCCCCCGTATGCTTTTCTGGCACCAGCCCTTTAAATCTGGCACAGCTAAATTCTTGCAGCCCTCAGAGAGTTCTTTTGTAGCTGCATCTTTCTTTTCTACCTGATAAGTTCCTGTTTTCTTTCCTTTATTTTTTTTTATTTTATTTTATTTTATTTTTTGTCTTGCTAAGGGGCATGGTATGTTCTCACAGATGAGCAAGATTCTTCAGATTGAGTTCCTTTGTTCTCTTCTCCAAAATTCAGAGAAAGGGTGGAATCAGGTTTGAGAATTTGTTTTGAGCCCTTATCTAATACATATTTGGTGCGAATAAGTGATATGTAAAATTAATGAGTTTTGTTAATTTGTAAATGAATAAAATTCTAGTTTCTCTACAAATATGTGGGGAAGGAGCAATTTCCTCTTTCCCTGTAGGGTAATCAGTGATGCTTGAATCAGTCTCTTAGGACCTGGAGAGCGACTCTTTAATTCAGAAAGCCTGTGTAGCAAAGCAGGCCAAGAGCTTCTTTCAGTGGTGTGTACTTGGTTTTATGCCTAGACAGAGCTTGTTCAGGCCCATTATCCAGAAGGGTGTTTGTTACATCCCAGCCTCTGCAGCTCTAAAAAGCTTTGCACATCTCTAGTGTCTTCCAAAGCAATTTCATAACCTTGAGATTCACAACACCCTTGTGAGTCAGGTAAATATTATCCCCATTTTACAAGAGGGAAATTGAGGCAGAGACTAGTTAAGGCAAAAATTTTCAAAAGTGACAGATCATTTTTGGGTGCCTGGTTTTAGACACGATGGGCCTGGTTTCCATAGGTGTAGGCCACCTACCACTTCCGTTGACTTCAGTTGGAGATTTTCAGGTCAATGGGAGCTATGCAAATCAGCCCCAATGTGTGTAAGGTTTGCCATTCAAAAATTTTAAACGGAGCCAGGAATTAGAACATGATGTTGGCTCCAGGTTCTGTGCTATTGTTTTAGGCCACACAGCCTCTCTTACAATGGATGCCCATAAGGCTCAGAAACCTAGCTGGCTTACTGGATTTTTGTTAATCTTATTTTAAGTAAATTTAGTGCTGGTGTTAGCTGAAAGTCCTGGAGACTGACATCTTCTGGGATCAACAGACCAGATATATCATAGGCTGCATGCTGTCCTGCTAATGTGCCGCACCCCCTAACTTGAAGCATAATTAAAACATTAGGGATGGGCGAGGGTGGTGGTTTTAAAGAGAGATTTTGCACATCCATGTTTTTCTGTACTGCTGCTGCCCCCTCAGCACAGATACAAGATTCATGCTTTTTACTTTTGGTTCTTTCTTCCACAGATGCTTCTTTTGTGGTTGCACCACTCCTTGGAGTTTCTAGACTCCAAGTTTTTCAGTTTCTAGACCCATTAGGTTCCTGTTCTCCCTTCTGGGACTTTCAGTTGTGATGGTGATTTTCATTAGGACTGGAGTGAGACAACTGACTTGTTTTATATAAATGATGCCAGTCAGGTTCTTTGGTTTTTTTTATTTCAAGTCTCTTTATAAATGTCTGTAGCTACAGAGCAGAGAGTGTGAAACAGTTTGCTCTAGCCTGGATTGATAGATAGGGTAGATATTTTCAGACAGATTGGGGTAGTGTCTCAGGTTACCAGAAGCCTTAACTAGTTCATTAAGACTTTGTATTAAGGTATTCAATGATACCTACTAATTCTTTACATCTAGCAGTGTGTCTGGTCCCATCCTGCTATTATATATTGATTCTGTGATGGACTCCTTAGGGCTTGTCTATGATTCAGGTGTTAGAAATGCTGGTTGGGGGTCTGGAAGGGATGTCAAAGACTGAGTGTTTGTGAGCTCTCTCCAACTATAAAATTGTATATCTTATCTGTAAATAAAAACATACTGTGTAGGTAAAAAATGAGCATATGTTGTTGTATAGCTAGGAAGTGGAGCACTTACAACGTTTCTTGGGCTAAAAATCAATCTACCATACAGTTTTAAAACCTATTTCCAAGGTCCATGTTATTCTTTAATCTTTGTACTTTGTATATTGTGTGTTACTGATATTTCTCTTCCTTTCCTATTACTACCTTTGTGTTACAGTAGCACCAGAAGGCCCCAGTCAGGGGCCCCGTTGTGCTAGGCACTGCATGCAGATATATCAAAAAGAGAGTCCCTTCTCTAAAGTGCATATAGTCACAGATGGGGGACAGCAAGTTGGATATAACGGATGGGCGAGAGAAGGTAACAATGAGATGGCTCTGATCGCAGTAATAAACAGCAGTTGCGGCAGACACCATGAGAGACATTTGCGTGAAAAATGGACCTTTGTTTCTGAAGAGTTCATTGGTTCCTGCTGTTCTCATCGAAAACACACAATCCTTTGTTTGACATCACAGTTGGTTGCTATGGAAATGCTGATGTTACCAAGGATAGGACTGAGCTGGAGGGCTTTAGAAAGTCCTTGAGACCCAGGAAAGGTCAATGCCTGGTTTATTTTAGGCAGTGACACTGGGACCATCAGAGTAACAGAGAATGCAGTGCCCGCTCTGGGTAATGGCACCTGGAACTTCACAGTATAACAGAAGGAAGTGCTGTTTCTGCTTGGGAACTAATATCACCCGGGCAACGAAGGACAGAGCTAGAGGAAGAGGAAATAAGCATACAAAGAGAACTGGTTTTATTAGGAATAGTGTTTGTCAGTTTTCGAAGAGAGATCATGTAATCTTTAACAGCCATGTAAAAATAGGGATCTGTTAACTGACTACTAAATCTTACTAAATATGGTCTTGATAACCTATTATAACTCTGCCCTCATTTAGAGCTAACCTTTCACCAGGTCTCCATTATCATCAATAATATTTTTAGACCTGGTTGAAGGGGGTGGGAGGGGGAATGTTGTGGATATGTTTTTTTAATTTTTTTCCTTTTTAAAAAAAAAAATCTAAAATTCAACCAGTTCCACAGTTGGTGGGAAACTGGGGGAATATTTGGAGTAAACATCATCAAAACATTTCTGATTTTTGATAAAGGATTGACACTTAAACTATATCTACATTAGTTTTTTACCTCAAGTTAACTGATTGCCAAGTAACTACAATGTAGTGGATGATACTAAGGTGAGGTGGATACTCAATAAACATTTGTTTCAGGACACATGTTTGGAGATCAGACTAGAGGATATAATGGTCCTTTCTGGCCTTAAAATCTAAGACACAAACATTTGTGGTTTACAGAGTGAAAATAAACCCCTCTGGTGTAGACATAGCACAACAGGTGTGCATATATCAAACCCTATGTTTGTATTTGTGTGACCAGTTTGTTTCTATTCCAAAAATGGGATTTATTGAAGTGTCTCCCTCTTTTGTTATCAGTAGATTTTCATTCAGCATTATTATTTATTTGAATTACTGTAGCATTTAGGAGCCCTAGTCATAGACCAGGTCCCCATTGTGCTGGGGCTGTACAAACACAGGACAAAAGATGTAAGTGCTTTGCAGCCGAGATCAATCTAAGTAATTAAAGTAATCCATACCCTTTGCCATCAGCATATTGCATCTGGTGACTCTTCTCCTTCTACAGTATGACCTACATTCTATATCTCCAGCAGCACAGTGCCTTTCCCCAAACACTAGGCTGTGGTATTGGCTCAGCACTGAATCAAAAGGAAAAGTGCTTCTTGGACGGCTCTCGTCTAGATCAAAATTGCTTAGTTTGGGAGGTTCAGTGGGATCTTATCTGTGATGGTCTGACTCCTACTCCACTGACAGTGTGTGCACACATCTATTTGTGTGCACACTACATTGCATTTGCACACAGCAGAACATGTCATGGTATGTATAAATGGATTGATAGGAGCACAATTACCCAGTTCACATGTGCAGATTGATGCTTCCGCAAGACTTGCAGGAAAAATTAAGAAGGCACTTCAGAAGAGCAGGGATGAGGGATGGATACTGTAGATTATACAAATGCAGAGAGAGTGATGCAGTAGATTATTTTATATATTTATCCAGGAATTATATTTCGGAGACCTCATTCCCAGTGTTACCAAAATTGCCTGAGAGCCGTTACACCCTCTTCTCATCTTCTGTCAGGAGCTTAGATGTGGCCATCTAAAATGAAAAGGGGTCACAGCACTTCCTACAGATACAGTTTCTTCAGCACCTCTTAGCCCCCCAGATGAACTGTCACAAATCATTTGGGTGCTAGAGAATGGAGGGATGTAGGAGAATCTTTCTGGCTGATAAGTGGCACAGATGGCTCCTTGATTATTCCTGTCTCAGTTTAGTAAAATGATTCATTCATAATGAAAAATTGAGTTGCCTGATTTAAGACTGAGCCTGTCTGGCTCCAGTGGGGGTTGAAATGGAGCTTTGGGGTTTTTTCTCCCTCGCCCTCCCCACTGTTGACCTATGAAGTCACACAGTGAGAATTTATTTATTGTCTGGGATCATTTGCTGCCAAGCCCTGCCTGGCTTTAGGTGATGCATTGAATAGATAATGATGCTGTGGCTTCTGTGGTGTGTGTATGTATGGACCACTGGCCCACCAAGGCCATTATGCTGTCTCTTACAGTGGTCAGAACAAACTGCTTCAGACTATTGGCAAGAAACCCTGCAGTACGTAGTTATGGAATAATCTGCCTGCAGGGAAAGTTTCCTTTGCCCCCCCTAGATGGAGGCCAGCTTATGCCCTGAAGCAAGAGGGCTATATTCTTGGGTTTGCTAAGGCCATTTTGAATCCTCTGACTGGCACACAGTGGCTTAAAACATTCAGAAATAACAAGTGAAGAATTACCCCTTTGCTGGGGAACTCTGTGCTGGTAGACAGAGCAGTTCCTCCTCCTTACCAGAGCGCCACGGCACTACTGGTATAAGGGGAAGGAAGGTATGTTGGGGGTATTCAGGGAGGGGTGAGTGTGTGGGCAGGACCCAGCGGGAACAGAGATATGACAGATCCTTTACTGCATAGATCCCTAACTTGTGTCAGGACTGGATGGCCCTGCATCAGGGAGATGCAACCGATTCCATGCAGCACCCTATTTCCAAAGAAAATGGAAGTCCTTGCACTACATCCCTTCCCAAACTCTTTATTTTTATATTTTACTATTAAACAGTTGAGAACAGCTTCTTTTAATAGAGCAACCCAGTGTGGTTTTGCAGTATTCTAAGATTTTTTTTTATTCTTCCCTGACGGAATTATGGCAACTACAATAATCTACACTAATGAGACTTTAGGGATGCTCAGTTACTTAAGGATATACAAAAGTTAATGCTATATCTGCTGCCTTAATTCTGTGCCCCCTTGCATATTTGTATTGCTATATATCTGTAATAGGATCGCATACATTTTTGAACGATCTTAAACATAGGTGCTGACTCTGTAGGTGCTCCAGGGCTGGAGCACCCATGGGAAAAAATTAGTGGGTGCTTAGCACCCACCGGCAGCCAGCTCCTCCCCCTCTCCCCCCCCCCCCAGTGCCTCCCACCCACCGCGATCACCTATTCTGCAGCGTGCAGGAGGTGGAACTGGGTGGGAAAAGGCAGGGCGGGGCAGAAAGAGGCGGGGTAGGGATGGGGCCTTGGGGGAAGGGATGGAGTGGGGGCGGGGCCTGGGGCTGAGCACGGGTTGAGCACCCCTGGGGAAAGGAGGAAGCTGGTGCCTGTGATCTTACCTACCTCTAAATCATAAGCTAATATGAACACAGCAAAGAAAACTGTTTCTTAGTATTGAATTGATTCTTGTTCTCCATCTGGATGAAATCTGAGCCTTCCTCTGCATCACAGACCACACTGTCGTTGACCAGTTTGTCTCATTCCAACAAATCTGAATTTGGTCAGCAAAGCTTGCACCATTTAGGAACACTCTGGGGGAAGGGAGTGAGTCATATCAGTGGGCATCTGTCAGCACTGAAACTGGACCGTCTCTCTGCCTATTTTGTATAGGTGAATACAGTAGCTGGGAGAGAGGGTCTTATGAACAAACTCTCCTCCCACTCAGACAAGATCAAGCATTTGTGGAATGATTGTTGCCATCCTGGGCTGAGTTTCCCCTACAAAAAGACGTTCTCCACATGGATGAACACTTTCACAGCTCCAGGCATTTCATCGTCACACAAGCACAGATCTGTCAAGCCAACTCTGCCTCCTCTTCCTCGCATCCAGACACCAGTCACAGAAACACAAACCAGTGTCAACAAGACTCAAACCTGAAAAACTAGCCTTCTCTCATTCATTCCTGGCTCGCAGCCATACCACTGCTGACTGTGATCTTGTCAGACAGTATCTCAGAAGCCATGGTACTAGTCATATGAAAATTAGCAGTTCAGGCCATAGGAGTTTGGTGGCAGCTTGTTTTTTGGTTTCAGTTTGCTGAGTTTCTATTCCCATGTAATTCACCTTCAATTGTAAGTTTGAACCCCCAAATCTCCAAATGAAGTTCAGCAAAAATCAGTTTCTACCTGTAACCCAGGTTAGTCTCTAAGGTGCCACAGGTACTCCTTTTCTTTTTGCGAATACAGACTAACACGGCTGTTACTCTGAAACCTGTCTGACTTCCGATTTTGTTATGAAAAAATTGGATAAACCAGTTGGATAATACTCGAAGAGGAGACTCCCAACCAAAACTTAGATGCTGCAAGAAGTTGAGATGGTGATTCAGTAGGTGTGTTCTTCCTTCTGAGTTCTTGATACTGGGTCCAGCATAAAGGGTGGTGCTAGATTTTTAGGATTCAGCACCCAATGTGTTGGCCTCTTTTGAAAAAAGGCGCTGATGGGGGAGGTGCAGGCTTTTGGCTGAGTTTTCGTGACCATCAGTGGTAAGGATCTCTTTTTTTTTTTTACAACAGAAAAAGAGTGAGACTTGGTGCCTTGGTCAACCATTTCAGACAATGACTTGTTCTTTCTGCTACCTTGCCCCTGACTGTTTTGGATTTAGAAGTTCTCTTCTCCATCTATAAATCATTGTGCAGTGTTAAGGGTTTAGCGGTGACTGTTGGTGGTGGGAGAAATGGGGTTTGGAGGCATGGAGTGGGTACCACCTGTGATGTGCTTCAAGATTAAACTGTGGCAAATGCTACCTAAATGTAATGTGTCTGAATGTAGCTACCAATGTGATAATTGTAAACCCCACCTAGGACTTACATAGTAAGGCTTTGTCCACACGAGCAGTTTTGTAAGCAAAACTTTTATCGGACGGGGTGTAAAAAAAAAAAATCCATACGCCTGACCGACATAAGTTTCACTGACAAGGCACCATTGTGGACAGCACTATGTCAGTGGAAGAGAGTCCCCCGCTGACATAGCTATGGCAGCTCGTTGGGGGTGGTTTAATTATGCCAGTGAGAGAGCTCTCTCCCACCAGCATAGAGCAGCTATACAGGATACCTTACAGCAGTGCAGCTGCATTGGTAAGGTCCGCAGAAAAGACATAGCCTAACTTTCATCTTTGGATTGTTTTACAATAATACAATCAGAAGACCTCCTGAGGTAGGTAAAGTATTATTATCCCCTTTTTACAGATTGGGAAACTGAGTCAAAGAGATTTAGGGTTTGTCTAGATGAGAAAGTTTAACTTTATATATTTAAACCAATTTAAACTGGTACCATGTTCTTGTCTAGACAAGACCTATGTGTGACTGCATCAGACCCAGAATTAAAGTTTGGAATTCCTTACTTCCAGCCATTGTCCAGGCCACTAGATCTTTGTTTATATACCATTGTTATTCCTAAACCTGGAAACCTTAAGAACTTTAAAAAGCACAGGACCCAGGGTACTCCACTTTCTTGTCAGCATTACTAACGGCTTTAATGTGGACAGGACCCCATACTGAGAATTGGAAGATCTGGGTTCTGTTCCCTGCGCTACCACAAACTTATGGTCTGACTTTGCCTCTCTGCCTCAGTTTCCCAATCCATAAAATGGGGATAATGACACATTCCATTGTAAAGTGCTTTGAGGTCTATGGATGAAAAGTGCCACATGCTTAGTCATACACCAAGGATTAGTAATCGACCTGCATTGATCAGTGATGAGCTGCCAAAAGCTGAAGAATCGAGTCCTTCACTCGCTCCGGGTCTTTGGCGGCACTTCGGTGGCAGGTCCTTCAGTCGCTCTGGGTCTTCGGCAGCGGGTCCTTCACTCGCTCTGGGTCTTTGGTGGCATGTCGGTGGCGGATCCTTCAGTGCCGCCGAAGACCCAGAGCGAGTGAAGGACCCACCGCTGAAGTGCCGCCGAAGACCGGGAGCGCCACCGGGTGAGTAAAAATTAAAAAGGAATTCTCAGGGGAGCATCCCCAGCTGAGAGCTCAGGCGGCCTGGACAGGACGGAGTTTGCCCACCCCTTTAACAACCAGTTCTAAAATGGCTTCAAAATTTAACAACTGGTTCGAACGAACCGGCTCTAGCTCACCACTGGTGTTGACTGTATCAGCAAATACACCAACACAGTGATTACTTTGTTTTTCTCAAGCTACCCTCCATAGTGC
Source organism: Eretmochelys imbricata (assembly GCF_965152235.1). Taxonomy (NCBI): domain Eukaryota; kingdom Metazoa; phylum Chordata; order Testudines; family Cheloniidae; genus Eretmochelys; species Eretmochelys imbricata. The sequence goes on from NC_135577.1 coordinate 21,201,280, forward strand.
AAGTGGTTAAAATTTACAGATTTAATATTTGGATCTGACCCAATGCCTTTGCCTTAGGTACTTTATGTGAACTGAATTAGGACTTAATTTTAAAATGTTGTTTAGAAATGTAACATCTGAGGCTAGCCATGCAAATCACAGTCCTCCACTTTCTCTCCCCATCCAGCCAGACCATCATAAAAGTGTGATTAGGTTGTTATAGAATTAATGTGCTGTTATCTCTCTAGAAGGAAATTAATTTTGCAGACAAACTTTCTAAACACTTCAGTAACTAAGGAATGTTTAACCAAACACAGTCCCACCACCAACCCCTTCCCAAAATAGAGGGGGGTTCATTTTGAGGTTTTCATTATGGGTTGAGCCTATGAATGTAAATAAAGGATTCCATAGCACATTCTACTCTCTCCTTGAGAATCCCAGTGTCAGCACTGGAGAGAAACACACCATCCAACCACCTCAACCTGCCTTCCTCCCTACTTGGGTCTGCTTTCTGCTTGCTTCATGGATGTTAAACTGTGTGTTCAGCTAATGTTCTGCCTTGAATTGGCTCCCAAGGGCCTGTCAGTTGGCTGCCTTCTGGGTTACAGACTGAGCATAGGCTTGAGTTCATTTCCCTAAATGGTCGGGGTCACAGTCACTTGCCTTATGTGCAAGATTTGGATGATTATGTTTGCTTGGGCTGGGTTGAAGGGTTTAGGTGGGAATCGGAGCCCGTCTGAGCCTGCCAGACAAACCCAAATATTGGCAATAGGAGTGGTTGTGTGGACTAGTTGTTAGGACAGGCAACTTGTGGGTGTTTTCTCTGACTGGCTCAGCTGTGGACCCTGCTGTGTGACTTTAGGTAAGTCACTTTACTACTCTGGGCCAAATTCAGCCATGCAAAGGCAGGCAAAATTTCCACTACTCCAACTGGAGTGGCACCTGCTGACACGAGGACTGAGCTTGGTCTTATGTGCCTCTCTACACCTGTAAAATAGAACATTGTAAGCAATGCATGTTCCAGTGCCCACACATTAAAAAAGCCCAGACCGTTGTTAGACTTTGTTAAAGTTTGTAATGTGCCTTGGGATCCTTGAATTAAGGGTGCTCCGTCAGTGGAAAGTATTTTCAGAATAACTCCTTGCACTCATTAGGGAAACAGTTTTAGCACCATCTGACAGAGGTTATTAACAGCATGTGGCCAGACAGGGAGAGGGTATCCTGGTTATGTTAAACTCTCTCACTCACTTCCCTGGGCTTGCTTGATTGTATGGAGAATCCTTTGGAATATGAAAATGGACAGAGAGGTCCAAGTTCCTCTAGAGGGACATGCTCCAGCCTGTGACAAGTCATCAGTTCCTCCAAACCCAAAGGAGAATGAAGGATCAGCAGCAAGGCCAGATGTTACAGATGGGCTAAAGTGAACTGAAGATAAGTGTTCTGTACTCCGTGATAAACACATACTTGCTCTACTAGAGGAAAAATAAGGGGGAAAATAAGCATGAATACTTGTAAAGTGAGAGTTTCCATCCTGACAAGATATTTCATACCATACAGCTCATGTTTCATGGCATAAAAATAACTGACTTTAGAATCCAAAAGACTCTATGGTCTCACTCCACTTGCAACTGTGCATGCTAGGCATTGTACTTAGGGCTTTTTTTTTTTGGTCTTCCTTTCAAGCAGGGGTCACTTTTTTTTTGTCAAGGTCCAACTTTCTTAGTCAAGGTATAGTCAAGGTCCAGACTCCAGAGAAACATTTTACACACCACAATAATGATAGTAAGTAAATAAAAAGATTTTGCAGTCTGTTCCAAAGCATCCAGTGGTCTGGATTTGCCTGCGGTCTGCCTATTGACTACCCCTGCTTTAAAGCATCAGCTACCTAGGCACTTTAAGAAGTAGGATTCCAGAATAGATGGTATGCCGATCTGATCCAGGATTTGCTTTACTGTGTTCCTGTGAAAATTGGAAATGGACATCCAGTCTTGATTGGTACTTTTCTAAAAGATGCTCTAGATCAGCCACAGATTATTAGACTCGACACAGGACTTAACGGATGAGATTCTGTGGCCTGTGTTATGCCGAATAATCATATGATCCCTGCCAGCCTTGAAGTCTATGAATCTGTCTTCATGCACTGTCACCCCCATCTCACTTGAGAGGAGTACAATTTACAAGGGAAGAGGAGATAGTAAACTAGGATAATGTTGATGATGGTGATAGTGGTAGATGCTGCTGGAATAAGATGAAGGGGGAATAAGGAAGAGAGAGAATCCAAGTAGTGATGAGGAATAGATTGAAGAGGGAAATGTCTGTAGATTTTACCAGAGGGATTTACAACACAGACCCCAAAGAAAAAACAAATCAAGTGCGGGGAAGATGGAAAACGAAGCCAAGAGAACTCAAGGATTCTGAAAATAAACATGGTTACAGGATGGACAGGGGATTCATTGTGAGTAATGTAGTCAAAGAAGAAGTTGTCTTCTTGGCAACCTGATAATTAACAAGCAAGTCAGGTACTGCTCCCTCAAATGCTGAAGGAGTTCAGAGCATGCAGAGATCCGAACAATGGTTAAGAAGGAAAACAGGAAGGCACACAAAAGAAGGAAAAGAGGAAGTTTTAGCAAAGAAAAGAAAAACCTAAACAATCTCAATGTCCATTTCTGTTTTGCACACAGACACTTCCATCTATAAATGCTTCACGCTCTTCCCTGGCACTCCCCCTCCTCAGTACAGATACTGTCTGTCATTACTACTCAAGGACAGACCCACAGACACACACCCCTCTAAAAATAAAAGCCTTACAAATCATGGTGGTTTGACGCTATATCCTAGGGTCTCTCATATTCTGGCCCATCAATAAAATTCTAGCAAATGTATTTGTTTCTCTGTCTGGAGATCATTAGAGGGACCCAGTCAACTTGGAAAATGCCCTTTCTTCTGTAAATGTCTGTCTTTTAACAGTAAACACTGAAGGTTACAGCAATGGTAAGAACTTACAGAAAATATTTGTCGGTTCACTTAAAACACTGTGTATAGTCAGCTTCATTTTACGGTGTTCTTAGGCTATTTCCCTGCTGTGTGCGGGAGAGGAGGTGAGGGAAGGGTTCCCTTCCACACAACAGGTGAGGGGAAAAACATTGTAAGATGTATAAACGTGATAGTAAAGTAACAAAAAGTTAGCTGGACAGGGGACCCCTCCCTGGGCAGGTGTGGTACCTAACATTGATTTTCCTTTTTTTTTTTTTAAATTGCCTATATTTCATGTTGATTGTGGCCCTTTAACAGTGTCCAACAACAGGGTCATATGGCAAATGTAAGACCTTGCTGAAAGGTACAGTAAGATTGTCTAGGGAGAGATGCCACAACTGTCAGCACCCAATCCTCTAGACAGAGGTACTCACCAAATGCCAAATATGGTATAGTATGTTTTAAATATTTCATATAATACAAATACAGTGTGTGGCTTTCAAGCCCTCAGTTACCTTAAAACACACTTGCACGCAGGTGCTGATGACCTTGTAGTAGTAACCATCTCATAAAACATCCTCTCAAGGGGAAAAATCCACAGTAGAAGACCAGGGAGGGAATCTCCACTAGCATCCCTTCCGCCTCACCATATCCGAAATGAATATTGCATATGCCCATCCTGAACTGTCAAAGCAGATAAATAAGGATCCGGTCTTCACAGCTTTTGGTCCAGAATCTTTCATGCCAGGAAGTTCTCTGCGGCCGTTGGGCCATATTACTTGCCCTAATTCATGCACGCATCCAAGTGGGTGATGTGCTCAGACTCCCTTAGTTGTGCTCAGAGCAGTGAGCATGATCTGGGGTTCTCCACTTGGTCCCCACCTTCCCCCACTGGCACTCCTTTATTATAGCTTTGTCCTTTTTAGTTGACTTTGTAGCATCTTCTCTCTCTTGAGGGAGGGTGAACAAATGATGTTCCCATGGAGTGGGCCCTCTTGGAGGCTCCTCCTTCTCCTAGTGAGGTTAAACAGATAGAATCTTTGACCACTAAATTAAATATGAACACAGATTAAATAAGCTCTCTTTAAAAACAGAAATCAGACATGCTTTGGAAGAAGTTAGTATTTGTGGTTGAGCACTGTGCAATGGGGAAGTTTCTCTGTTCTTGGTGGCTAGGACTCTGAACACAAATGTAAACTAACAGCATGAGAGGCAGAGAGAAGAACCAAGTCAGCAGGAGGGAGGATTTAATTTTAGAGATTAACTCCTTCCATCTTTATTTCAAAGCTTCCTACCAAACTGTATCTTGTGGCCAAACAACTTTGCAACCAGCAAAAAACCCAAGGCCCATAAATATTGTTGCCCCTCCCATGGGAGGAAAGCTGGCTGGGACTGTACAAAAATGCTTGCGCATTGTGACAGAGATGGACTCCGCTTAATCTGTCTTCACCTCATCCCTTGTAGAGCCAGGCCCGTCATAGGCAGCACTAGACAGCCCTCTGCACTGAAACACTAGCTCTGGCTTCCTTTTCAACTCTTACTTAGTGCTCCTTGGTTCCTTTTTAAATCTTCGGATTTGTTCCCATTTTCATTTGTGCAGTCTTCCTCTTGCTGGTCCTCGCCACCTTTCATGCTGCTATTTGATTTTGCTGAATGCGAGTTGCCCTGATCACTATGCTGTGTATTTACTAATAAAACAGTGATAGTTGAGGACAAGTATTCCCTTTAGGGACAGGAAATCCTTTCTTATTGTAGGACATCAGCCTGCGATATGAACAAAAGATGGCAAAATGTCAGCGTTTAACTCTTTCTTAATCTTGTTTAACTCATTGCCATCAACAGAGGGGTCAAATGGTGAAAAGAAAAAAAAAAAAAAGAAGTGTCTGTGAATGTGCATACAAATTCCCAATGGCTGTTTGGCTGAACCATGTCTGTATCTCTTATTTGCTATTCACAAACACTCGGGCTAAAGGTTTTTGTTTGTCCAGGATGTTTGGAGAATGGCTGCTTTTCATATTAATAGCCATACTCTCATTCACACAGGAACGTGAACAAAAGTATTGGCTCTTCGTCATTTACAACTAGCCTTCTGTTTAAAAAATGGGACCAATCAGGGAGCAGGAATAATAGGATGTGGCAGGTGACCGCTCCCAAACCACGAATAGCGCATCTCCAAAGTGAACAATTCACGAACAACCCACAGACTGAAAATTGGTCAGCCCCCTCCCTGCTTTTGTCTTTGTTTTGCTGCAGGACGTGGCTGGGGTCTCACTTGGCTGCTGAATTATGTCATTGCTACGAGGTGTTATCATTCTGTCCCTCCTGTCGGACGACTGGCTGCAACTTCAGGTCTACAGACCCAGACTCTTGCTATCCTAGCACAGGATGACTGTGCTCAATTCCGTGTAACTGAGAGGCAGCATGGTCCAATGCGTAGGAACTCAGCCTGGGACTCAGGAGAGCTGGGTTCTAATCCTGGTTCTGTTAATAGCTTGCTATGTGATCTTGGGCAAGTCATTCTTCTCTGCCTCTGTTTCTCCTCGCCCAGTTAGGCTGCTTTTCTTGTCTTTAATGTGCATACAGCGCCTACCACAAGGGGGATGCAAACTTGGTTGACCTCTAGGCACTACCATAACCCTATTAAGAATATAGAGCTCAAAGGTATGATAATGCATCCATCAAGGGCATATTAAAGTGCAGTTTCCATGTAACTGACGTGAAGGGAGGGTATAAGTAATGAAAGCCCTACCAACCTCATCAGAATGCAAGTTAGAGATTTATAACCCAGATATTCACAGGTACTCACTGCTCCTATGTTCAGTAAGCAATGCCTCAGTGGGAGCTGTGAGGTCTCGAACACTGCAGGCTCAGCCCTCCTCCTATTTAAGTCACTCTGTAGCAGCACTTGAGATTTTGCCAGTCAAATTGCTTTTATTTAAAGGACCAATTCCTATTCTCCACAGGACCGAGATCACTTCCAGCTGAGCTAATAGTTTGTGTTAGGCCCCCGTCACTTTTCTGATATGATTGTTATGACTATTTCACTCTCTCCCATGAATATTCTTGTCTCCTCTATTTCAGAGACCACATCATGTGTGTCTGAGCGGGTTACACAAAGTGCAGCTAGAACAGGGTATGAACCATGAATCCCGTGAACTCTGTGCTTGGGTTTCAGCCTTTCTGCTGACTCCCTTAAATAACTTAAAACAAATGGAAATAAGAAAAACAAAGAGTCCAAGCCTTTTTTTTTAAAAAAACCCTTTCCCCCTCCTCAGTTTGTTCACTTTATGCATTTGACATCACTTGATGTAGAGTTACTTTCACTGCTTGCCTTGTCTTGTTCTCTTCTGCTGACATGAAAAGTTATGCAGAACCAAAGCGTGCACAGCTTCACTTTTTTTAGATGTGGAAATTTTGTCATACTGATGCCCCCCCCCGCCCAAAAAAAAAGGGCGGGGGGAGAGTCTGAAAAAATTAGCAAGCAGGTATCCTGAGAAAGCAGGCCACTTTTTCTAACCAGCCCCTGTAACTCTAGCTGGAGCATTCACCACCCAGGCTGGTCTGAAGGAAGTGCGTTGTGGTCCTTACAGCTTCTGATGCGTTACACCAAATGCCATCAGTTTGAATTATGAAATGCTGTTTTTATACTGCAGTCAGCCTGCTAACTGACTTACTGCATTTCAGTGAGCATAATATCTCTGTGCATGCTGATACCAGCCAGCTCTCAGGATAAGACAGCAGGGCCTGATGGATTGAGCACTCAACTGGGAGTCAAACATTCCTAACTCTGCCACTCACCAGCTCTGTGACCTTGGACAAATCATCTCCCCCTTGTTTCCCCTTCCCCCTATTTGTTTGGAATGCAAGCTCTCCAGTGCAGGGACTGTCTTCTACTCTGTGTTTGTACAGCACCCAGCGGAATGGGTCCCCAAATTCAGGTGGTGCTAGTGTACTACAAATAAATAATGCTAGGACTGAAAGAAGGTAGAGAAGCCCCTATGCTCAGTTTGTTTACTCCGCATTTGACAGCGCTATATGTACAGTTAGTTTAACTGCTTCCCTGGTCTCATCTGTCTGTTTCCCCTGTGGCTTGTGCACCTCTCTCATGCCGCACCAGGAAAGACAAACATTTAAAAAAATAGGAAGATGCATTGTCAGACTGCAACAGTTGGCTGGGGACACCAAGGTGGGGCTAGTACCTGAAGCTACTGTGGACTCATTTTGAGTTGAGTTGACAAGACTTCATATTGATGATGCCCCTTTAAAAAAAAAACCAAACCACAACACAACACTACTCATGGCACCTCTCTCTTTGTACCCTCGGTCTGCCCTCATAAGCCTGTTGGTCAACATCACCTTGATTCCAAGTATTAAATGCTCCTCATTTTCTTCTGACGGTTAAACGAAGTCTCTTGGCCACTGAGCTCAAGAGATTAGATCACAGCAAATAAAAGTTTTCTTTCAGAACATGTTTATCAGGCTCATCATTTGCAATGTGACAGTCACTTAAAAGGAACCAAACTATTTATACATTCTCCATCACCCCGAAGCATCTGGTACTGCTGGCCTCCAAACCAGCACTGGATTCTCTATGTACAAGGACAAGGGTTATTTACCTTAGAAAGGTGACAAATAAGAGGGGATGTGATAAAAATATATGCAATGGTGAAGTGTCTAGAGAAGGTAGACGTAGCGTCTTCCCTGCCTTAGTACAAGAATAAGGAGACATACAGTGATGATGAAAGATGGCAAATTTAAAACCAATAAAGGAAATAGCCTTTTCACACAATGCATAAGTGGACTATGGAACTCATTGCCACAAGATGTCATTGAGGCCAAGAATTTATCAAGATACAAATTGGGGCTGGGAATTTAAATTAGGGGTCTCAGAGTCCCAGCCCATGGGCCATCTGCGGACCAAGAACCTCCACGCTGTGGCCCGTGGAAGAGACACACAGGCAGACATGCTGTTGGCAATGTTTGTTGCAGACGCCGCCCCCGCAGCGCCCATTGGCTGGGGGAGAGGGACAGAGATATCATCATTAGTTGCCAGTCAGTCAGCCATGGAGGCAGCATCATTAGTTGCCAGGCAGAGTCAGCCATGGAGGCAGCATCACTTTTTTCCACAATGAACATAAACAAGTCAAAATACCGAACACAACTATCCAACGCCCACCTTGCTGCAATCCTGAAGGTGTCAACCGCTGAGTCACTGAGGCCAAACATCAACAAACTGACAGAACTGAAGTGTTGCCAGGTGTCTGGCAAACACTAAAGACTCTCTGGCAGGTGAAGAATTGTATAAAGTTGTATGACAGCTTTATTATTTCTAAGAAATTTGAAATAAAATACAATATAAACGTTTTCTTTTCTGAACACCATCTTCAGTGACATTATTGGCCCACTGGGAGGATTTGAGGACTGGCACTGGCCCTAAGGTAAATTGAGTTTGAGACTCCTGATTTAAATGAATAACTCCAGATATTCTTGTTAATGATTATTTAGAAAATTATAAAGCCTGATGCTTGAGGGTTTAAGCCAATCCCTGAGTAGTAGGGTTTAAGAGGAGACTTTCATGAGCAGGAAATGGACAGGTTATCCCACAGCTGCCTGCCACAGGGTTTCTTGCATCTTTCTCTGAAGCATCTGGTGCTGGTCACTGTTGGAGATGGGATTAGATGGACCAACAGTCATGTATTTGTCTTCTGCTTCCCAAATCAGTGCCAGGAGACCAGAGAAATGTTCATCAAGAGACTTGCTCTCTTCAGGTCTTTCAACCCCATCTCACTGTACTCCTTTTCTTCAGTTGGTCTGACTGAATGTGAACAGAGTTTAAGGGCTTATGGGATGGGGGTGGAAGAAATCTGGCCTTAGCTTAAATTGAGTAAAGTTTCTTGATTTTATCTAAAATTTGTTTGGTGGAAGAGATTTGTGAAGATCTGGAGAGCTAGTACCTGGGTCTGGTGGTCCTGGAGTGACTGCCACATCCACGCCACCACCTCTGGCAGAGCGGTGGTCGACAGGCTGTGGGCCTTGTGGGGCTAAGTGCCACAGGATGTGCCACCTCAGGTGGCCTGATTGGTCCAGGTGCACGACTTAAGCCTGGAGGGGATACTAGGAAATTGTCTGTGCAACTAGGTGGATCTCCAGTTAGCTGCTCCTTCACCTGGCTTTGGTTCCTGGCTTCTGACTGTTAGTTCTGACCCCACCTGCTAGGCCCAACAGCCCATACCTTGGCCACAACAATGTTGCTCATGCAGACCTCCTACACACTGTGGGCATTTGATCCAGCTGTGACTGTGGGTCCTGGTCAATACGTAAATCTGCTTTTAGCTCATGTATTCCTTGTGACCTACTGCTGGTTACATCTGTCTTATAGGGGAGACTGTTTACCAGTCTATATTTTAATTTATTCTTTTAAGAAAGACCACACATCAGTGCTCTCCTGCAGAGCACTCTATCAGGAGATCATGGAGCCCACCACCTTCTCAAGCAAGAAAAATAGCTTTTCACCAAGAGAATTGTCTTCTTGTGATTATGTTCCTGGGGGTTAGGGTGCATTGATCTTTTAGATTTTTTTTTAAAGGTGGTGCATCACTCACCACCAGGCTGATGCCTCCTCCAAGTTGTGCTGGGGATTAGCTCTAGGCTAAAGCCCCCATCCATGGTCTGCACACCATCACCCTGTCTCTGTTGTCAGTCTGTAGCCCTTCTCATAGCCTCAGGAACTACAGCCTCCTCTTCCTGGCCATGCCACTATCAGTGTTTTCTCCCTTTTGGGAAGTGGGGGCAGGGGTCATATCACAGTACAATAGTCCAGCCACTTCCCTAGTGTGTGTGTGTGTGTGGTGGTGGGGGGAAGAGAAGAGAAGAGACCCAGGCCCACCCACTATTCTAGGTCCCAACCCAAGGACCCTTTAAATAGCAGCCTCCTGCGGTGCCTCTTTAACCTCTCTTAATACTGCTATATTTCCCTGGGCCACTTCCCCACAGCCCCAGCACATTCTTTGCCCTCACCTCAGGACCCTCAGCAACTCAGTCCCAACAGCCAGCTAGGAGCTCCCTGCTGCTCCCCCAGTCCTTGCCAGCAGCTATGCTGTCTAAGCCCTGGTCTACACTAGGACTTTAGGTCGAATTTAGCAGCATTAAATCGATGTAAACCTGCACCCGTCCACACGATGAAGCCCTTTATTTCGACTTAAAGGGCTCTTAAAATCGATTTCCTTACTCCACCCCTGACAAGTGGATTAGCGCTTAAATCGGCCTTGCCGGCTCGAATTTGGGGTACTGTGGACACAATTCGACGGTATTGGCCTCCGGGAGCTATCCCAGAGTGCTCCATTGTGACCGCTCTGGACAGCACTCTCAACTCAGATGCACTGGCCAGGTAGACAGGAAAAGAACCATGAACTTTTGAATCTCATTTCCTGTTTGGCCAGCATGGCAAGCTGCAGGTGACCATGCAGAGCTCATCAGCACAGGTGACCATGATGGAGTCCCAGAATCGCAAAAGAGCTCCAGCATGGACCGAATGGGAGGTACGGGATCTGATCGCTGTTTGGGGAGAGGAATCCGTGCTATCAGAACTCCGTTCCAGTTTTCGAAATGCCAAAACCTTTGTCAAAATCTCCCAGGGCATGAAGGACAGAGGCCATAACAGGGACCCGAAGCAGTGCCGCGTGAAACTGAAGGAGCTGAGGCAAGCCTACCAGAAAACCAGAGAGGCGAACGGCCGCTCCAGGTCAGAGCCCCAAACATGCCGCTTCTATGATGAGCTGCATGCCATTTTAGGGGGTTCAGCCACCACTACCCCAGCCGTGTTGTTTGACTCCTTCAATGGAGATGGAGGCAATACGGAAGCAGGTTTTGGGGATGAAGAAGATGATGATGATGATGAGGTTGTAGATAGCTCACAGCAAGCAAGCGGAGAAACTGGTTTTCCCGACAGCCAGGAACTGTTTCTCACCCTGGACCTGGAGCCAGTACCCCCCGAACCCACCCAAGGCTGCCTCCTGGACCCAGCAGGAGGAGAAGGGACCTCTGGTGAGTGTACCTTTTAAAATACTATACATGGTTTAAAAGCAAGCATGTGAAAGGATTACTTTGCCCTGGCATTCGCGGTTCTCCTAGATGTACTCCCAAAGCCTTTGCAAAAGGTTTCTGGGGAGGGCAGCCTTATTGCATCCTTCATGGTAGGACACTTTACCACTCCAGGCCAGTAACACGTACTCAGGAATCATTGTAGAACAAAGCATTGCAGTGTATGTTTGCTGGCATTCAAACAACATCCGTTCTTTATCTCTCTGTGTTATCCTCAGGAGAGTGAGATATAATTCATGGTCACCTGGTTGAAATAGAGTGCTTTTCTTCAGGGGACACTCAGAGGAGCCCATTCCTGCTGGGCTGTTTGCCTGTGACTAAACAGAAATGTTCACCGCTGTTAGCCACAGGGAGGGGGGAAGGTTGAGGGGGTAGCCACGCGGTGGGGGGAGGCAAAATGCGACCTTGTAACGAAAGCACATGTGCTATGTATGTAATGTTAACAGCAAGGTTTACCCTGAAAGAGTGTAGCCACTGTTTTATAAAATGTGTCTTTTTAAATACCGCTGTCCCTTTTTTTTTCTCCACCAGCTGCATGTGTTTCAATGATCACAGGATCTTCTCCTTCCCAGAGGCTAGTGAAGCTTAGAAAGAAAAAAAAACGCACTCGCGATGAAATGTTCTCCCAGCTCATGCTGTCCTCCCACACTGACAGAGCACAGATGAATGCGTGGAGGCAAATAATGTCAGAGTGCAGAAAAGCGCAAAATGACCGGGAGGAGAGGTGGCGGGCTGAAGAGAGTAAGTGGCGGGCTGAAGAGAGTAAGTGGCGGGCTGAAGAGAGGGCTGAAGCTCAAATGTGGCGGCAGCGTGATGAGAGGAGGCAGGATTCAATGCTGAGGCTGCTGGAGGACCAAATCAGTATGCTCCAGTGCATGGTTGAGCTGCAGCAAAGGCAGCTGGAGCACAGACTGACACTACAGCCCCTGTGTAACCAACCGCCCTCCTCCCCAAGTTCCATAGCCTCCACACCCAGAGGCCCAAGAACGCGGTGGGGGGGCCTCCGGCCAACCAGCCACTCCACCACAGAGGATTGCCCAAAAAAAAGAAGGCTGTCATTCAATAAATTTTAAAGTTGTAAACTTTTAGAGTGCTGTGCTTAAAGTGCTGTGTAGCATTTTCCTTCCCTCCTCCACCACCCCTCCTGGGCTACCTTGGTAGTCATCCCCCTATTTGTGTGATGAATGAATAAAGAATGCATGAATGTGAAGCAACAATGACTTTATTGCCTCTGCAAGCGGTGATTGAAGGGAGGAGGGGCGGGTGGTTAGCTTACAGGGAAGCAGAGTGAACCAAGGGGCGGGGGGTTTCATCAAGGAGAAACAAACAGAACTTTCACACCGTAGCCTGGCCAGTCATGAAACTGGTTTTCAAAGCTTCTCTGATGCGTACCGCGCCCTCCTGTGCTCTTCTAACCGCCCTGGTGTCTGGCTGCACGTAACCAGCAGCCAGGCGATTTGCCTCAACCTCCCACCCCGCCATAAACGTCTCCCCCTTACTCTCACAGATATTGTGGAGCACACAGCAAGCAGTAATAACAGTGGGAATATTGGTTTTGCTGAGGTCTAAGCGAGTCAGTAAACTGCGCCAGCGCGCCTTTAAACGTCCAAATGCACATTCTACCACCATTCTGCACTTGCTCAGCCTGTAGTTGAACAGCTCCTGACTACTGTCCAGGCTGCCTGTGTACGGCTTCATGAGCCATGGCATTAAGGGGTAGGCTGGGTCCCCAAGGATACATATAGGCATTTCAACATCCCCAACAGTTATTTTCTGGTCTGGGAATAAAGTCCCTTCCTGCAGCTTTTGAAACAGACCAGAGTTCCTGAAGATGCGAGCGTCATGTACTTTTCCCGGCCATCCCACGTTGATGTTGGTGAAACGTCCCTTGTGATCCACCAGAGCTTGCAGCACTATCGAAAAGTACCCCTTGCGGTTTATGTACTCGGCGGCTTGGTGCTCCGGTGCCAAGATAGGGATATGGGTTCCGTCTATGGCCCCACCACAGTTAGGGAATCCCATTGCAGCAAAGCCATCCACTATGACGTGCACATTTCCCAGGGTCACTACCCTTGATATCAGCAGATCTTTGATTGTGTGGGCTACTTGCATCACAGCAGCCCCCACGGTAGATTTGCCCACTCCAAATTGATTCCCAACTGACCGGTAGCTGTCTGGCGTTGCAAGCTTCCACAGGGCTATCGCCACTCGCTTCTCAACTGTGAGGGCTGCTCTCATCTTGGTATTCATGCGCCTCAGGGCAGGGGAAAGCAAGTCACAAAGTTCCATGAAAGTGCCCTTACGCATGCGAAAGTTTCGCAGCCACTGGGAATCGTCCCAGACCTGCAACACTATGCGGCCCACCAGTCTGTGCTTGTTTCCCGAGCCCAGAATCGGTGTTCCACAGCATGAACCTGCCCCATTAGCACCATGATGCATGCATTGGCAGGGCCCATGCTTTCAGAGAAATCTGTGTCCATGTCCTGATCACTCACGTGACCGCGCTGACGTCGCCTCCTCGCCCGGTATCGCTTTGCCAGGTTCTGGTGCTGCATATACTGCTGGATAATGCGTGTGGTGTTTAATGTGCTCCTAATTGCCAAAGTGAGCTGAGCGGCCTCCATGCTTGCCTTGGTATGGCGTCTGCACAGAAAAAAGGCGCGGAACAATTGTCTGCCGTTGCTCTGACGGAGGGAGGGGAGACTGACGACACGGCTTACAGGGTTGGCTTCAGGGAGCTAAAATCAACAAAGGGGGTGTCTTTACATCAAGGAGTATTTCAGGCAGGACTTCACGGAGGGTTCCAATAAGAAATGGTGCACCTAAGTTATCGTTCTTATTGGAACAAGAAGGTTAGCCTGGCCTCTGATTGATACATGGCTAGATTTACCTTGCTGCACCTTCTCTGTGAGTGACTGCAGTGTGACCTAGAGGGATGAGTCACCTATACAGGGGAGGAGGCAAATGAGTACAAAACAAATCTGGTCTATTTCTTGTTTTGATCCACTCCATCTATCTTTTACATCTTTGGCTGGCAGCAGATGGTGCAGAAGGACTGCATGCCATCCACATCTCATGGCTGCTCGGCAGAAGATGGTACAGTACGACTGCTAGCAATCCTCATCTCTTGCCTGCCCGGCAGAAGATGGTACAATACGACTGCTAGCAATCCTCATCTCTTGCCTTCCCGGCAGAAGATGGTACAGTACAACTGCTAGCAATCCGTATCGCCTGCCTGCTCGCCATAAGACGGTTCAATAGGACTGACTGCAGGACTAAAGAGAATGACCTGGTCAAGTCACTCCAAATTTAGTCCCTGCACCCATGTCTGCCCAGGCGCTCCCAGCCGACGTGGCCAGGAGCACCTCGGACACAACAAGGACAACTACGAGTCATACTGCACCGTCTGCTGCCAGAAGGCAAGGGGTTGCTGCTACTGTGTAGCAATGCCATCCCGCGTCTGCCAGCACCCAGGAGTCATAGGGTGATGGTTACCTGAGCGGGCTCCATGCTTGCCGTGGTATGGCGTCTGCACAGGTAACTCAGGAAAAAAGGAGCAAAACGATTGTCTGCCCTTGCTTTCCCGGAGGGAGGGAGGGAACAGGGGCCTGACGATACATACCCAGAACCACCCGCGACAATGTTTTAGCCCCATCAGAGTGCTCCATTATGACTGCTCTGGACAGCACTCTCAGATGCCCGATTGTTTGCCGTTGCTCTGACGCAGGGAGGGGCGACTGAGGACACGGCTTACAGGGTTGGCTTCAGGGAGCTAAAATCAACAAAGGGGGTGTCTTTACATCAAGGGTATTTCAGGCAGGACTTCACGGAGGGTTCCAATAAGAAATGGTGCACCTAAGTTATTGTTCTTATTGGAACAAGGAGGTTAGCCTGGCCTCTGATTGATACATGGCTAGATTTACCTTGCTGCACCTTCTCTGTGAGTGACTGCAGTGTGACCTAGAGGAATGAGTCCCCTAGACGGGGGAGGAGGCAAATGAATACAGAACAAATCTGGTCTATTTCTTGTTTTGATCCACTCCATCTATCTTTTACATCTTTGGCTGGCAGCAGACGGTGCAGAAGGACTGCATGCCATCCACATCTCATGGCTGCTCGGCAGAAGATGGTACAGTACGACTGCTAGCAATCCTCATCTCTTGCCTGCCCGGCAGAAGATGGTACAATACGACTGCTAGCAATCCTCATCTCTTGCCTGCCCGGCAGAAGATGGTACAGTACAACTGCTAGCAATCCGTATCGCCTGCCTGCTCACCATAAGACGGTTCAATAGGACTGACTGCAGGACTAAAGAGAATGACCTGGTCAAGTCACTCCAAATTTAGTCCCTGCGCCCATGTCTGTCCAGGCGCTCCCAGCCGACGTGGCCAGGAGCACCTCGGACATGACGATGACGGCTACCAGTCGTACTGTACCATCTGCTGCCACAAGGCAAGGGGTTGCTGCTACTGTGTAGCAATGCCGTACCACGTCTGCCAGCACCCAGGAGACATAGGGTGACAGTTACCTGAGCGGGCTCCATGCTTGCCGTGGTATGGCGTCTGCACAGGTAACTCAGGAAAAAAGGCGCAAAACGATTGTCTGCCCTTGCTTTCACGGAGGGAGGGAGGGAACGGGGGCCTGACGATATGTACCCAGAACCACCCGCGACAATGTTTTAGCCCCATCAGGCATTGGGATCTCAACCCAGAATTCCAATGGGCAGCGGAGATTGCGGGAACTGTGGGATAGCTACCCACAGTGCAACGCTCCGGAAGTCAACTCTAGCCTCGGTACTGTGGAAGCACTCCGCCGAGTTAATGCACTTAATGCACTTCGAGCATTTTCTGTGGGGACACACACACTCGAATATATAAAACCGATTTCTAAAAAACCGACTTCTATAAATTCGACCTTATTTCGTAGTGTAGACATACCCTAAGATGCTCACAGTTTTCTCAGCCCTCCAGGGACACAATCCTCACTCCCTAATCTCCCAGCAGCAACTGACCCAGTCTGGCTCTGCAGCTTCCTTTTATCTGAGCCTGCTGGGCCCAGATTGGTTGCTCTCTACAACTCCTCCCTGATTGGCTGTGCTTCACACAGCCTCTCTGGGTCAGTCAGAGGATTCACATCCCTTGCTCCTTCCAGGGCAGGGCATGGTTAACCCCTTATATGCCTGTCTGAGTTTGGCATCCCATCACAAGGAGTTTACTTAAACAAGTAAGGCCCATGCCTCTAAAAACTAGGGCCCAGATCCTCAAAGATATCTAGGCTCCTTCCATTGATTTCAGTGGAGCCTTACATGGGAAGCTTCTTAAAAGTGTGAGGGCCACTGGCACCCAAACCGTGCCCTTACCCCCCATGCCACCCCTTTCCCCTGAGGCCCTTTCCCACACTCGCTCCTCTCTGCTCCCCGCTGCCCCATCGCTTGTCCTTATGGCCAGTAAAATGCATAGCCCTCCCACTTTTAAAAGTGATGGGGCCAGGCCCCCAGGTCCCCCCTGTTCCAGCACCCCTGGTACTGTATGAGATCAGTATGATCAAATTCATGTGCCCACCTGGGGCTCTGCTGTAGTCAATGAGGATTTGCCCATGCAGATCTCATTGCAGGATCAGTGCCTGAATGTGGAGCTCATGCATGCCTCCTCACAATCTCCTCTGAATCCCAATGGGCTGTTTTTAGGGTTGCCAGCCCTCCAGGATTGTCCTGGAGTCTCTAGGAATTAAAGATGAATTTAATTAAAGATTAATGAAACCTCCAGGAATACATCCAACCAAAATTGGCAACCCTAGCTGCTTTTGATGGTTCTCTGCCTTTTTCCTGAGTTCCTGGTTGGACCTTCACTCCCCAGCTCTGTTGCAATACTCCATCTATACACCTTAGCACTCTAAGCAGGAAGTGAATCCTCTACTGCAATCCAGGTTGGATCTTTGCACTGCATCACACCCAATTAAGACTTTTGACTGGCATATGTACAGGCCGAAAGGAAAAAACTGCACCTAAAGATCACAGGGATTTCTTCTCTCACACACTCACTTTACAAAACCATTGAGAATGATCCCCAAGCAAGTCTTCCTCACTGTTGATATTAACATGACAAAATGGCCTTCCATCTGTCCAGCTTTTACCTGTCCTAAAATTAAACAAAAGAAACTGTATCTTATTACTCTTAGTAATTCTCCCCTATACCAACCTGAACAATTCTACACCCTTCATGTTTTACATTCTCCAACTACTTTTAGATAGTTATTATACCTCATCCCATTAGCTGTAGTATTGCCAAGCTTTCCTCAAATAACAGTATCTGTCTGGTTCACCATTCCCCCCGCCCCTTCTTCTCTCTGCCTTCTTGTTTTGGAGGGAGTGTGCCTAGTGGCTTGAAGCAGGGCCTGAGAGTTAGGATAAACTAGGTTCTTTTCACAGTTCTTTCACTAATTTGTTATGGGCCTGGTCCCATGCCCACTGCAGTGAATTGGTTTTCCCTTCACTTTTAATGAGTTGTGAGTTCTTTGGATGAAGATTATCCTGTGCAAATTTTTAGTCAGAGTCTTATTTTTCTCTGAATCACTGCCACCCCTCCTCCCCTGTTCTCCTCCTTTGCTACTTAACCTAGGTCCCAGTCTTTCTATTGTTTGAATGCAGGAAGCCCCTCCTCTGGATACGTGGAGTTTGCAAACTAGCTGATCCAGCATTTTTGGAGACAGGATGACTGGGCACTCACCCATATTAAATTATACCTCTGCCAGAGCCATATAACTGCACGACTTTACATTTTATAGTAACTAATCTTGCTTCCATGCATGAGATCTGCCAAACTTAAATATGGAAACTTGGTGTAAAAAATATTTTGTTACATTTGTATAGCGCTTCATCCTAAATGACACATGCCATGATGCATAGAATCATGTCCTAAAGAGGAGTCATATATTAAACAAATACAGACTATAGCAGGCGTGGCCAAACGGTGACTTGTGAGCCACATGAAGCTCTTTTACAGTTAAAGTGCGGCTCCTGGAGCCCCCCACATGCAGACACCCCCATTCTCCACCTACAATATTGGGCAGGGGGGATCTTGGGGCTCCAACCCTAGTTGGGGGGTGGAACTAGGGGCTTCTGCCCTGCAGGGAGGGGAGAATAAGGGCTTTAGCCCAGTGGGGGTCATCAGAGAAGAAGCCCCACACCCTGGCATTTGCCACCTCATGGGGCAGGTTGTGTGTGTCTTGCAGCTCTTGAACTTCTGAAGATTATTGTATGAGGCTCGGAGGGTCAGTAAATTTGACCAGTGCTGGACTATAGGCTCAAATGCTTCTGCACAGCTTAAATTCTAGTTTTATCTCTTGTTTACCAGGGACTACACCATCTCTGGAACTCTATGTAGAACACAGACACCTTGTGACTAAGTAATATACGGAAACTGAGCAATACAATATGCATTCATCATCACTGAAATGCAGCTGTACCATGAGAGGACATCAGGGCAACATCTCTTTTATGGAAAATGCCTTGCAGAGCAAGGAAGAACTCTAATGTATCTTTCTTCGGAGGCTGAAAAGTCATCCCTACCAGGACCTGTGATTCTAAGTATTTCATACCTGGGGCTTAGACAACTGAGACATCCTGTCTGTCACTAAAGCCCTGATATCAGAATATTTAAACACATTTAGAAGACACGCACAATAAGTTGCAATTGTTTTTATTGGCACCTTTACTATGGGGATTATGGTCTTTAACCATGAGGGGGCTCCACTGATCAACTGTAATACAAACATTGCAGCAACTCAGACCAGTGCAGAATTTTGACATGGAAGAGTATCACCTTCATATTTTATTAATTACTGGAAAAAAATTTATCCAAACCAGAAAGTTCAAATCTAGTCTTGGGTCACTCTCATAGTCATGGGGAGTTTAGATCCAGTGCCCTGGGGTGGACTCCTTTATAAAATTTAATATGGCTCTTAAGGCTTTTATAGGTAAAATACATTCAACCTCCTCAATAAGACTATTTCACAAATTTGATGTCTACCTGACATATTTTCCCCACTTACATTTTACATCACGTATTTTATCTTTCCTCTCTCTCATTCCTTGCAATCTTTCAGAGTAGCAGCCGTGTTAGTCTGTATCTGCAAAAAGAAAAGGAGGACTTGTGGCACCTTAGAGACTAACAAATTTATTTGAGCATGAGCTGTAGCTCACGAAAGCTTATGCTCAAATAAATTTGCTAGTCTCTAAGTTGCCACAAGTCCTCCTTTTCTTTTTTCCATTCCTTGCAATGTTTTTCCTCTCTGTTTAAAAAGGTGATCCCTTGGGTTTAACACAGGTACTGAAGGAGAACACTGGGTGATGCCATTATGCTTTGAGAGGGGCTGCATGCTTTCTATTAAGCAGGAAAATGCATAACCAAATTCTTTCTGAATCTCTCCTTTTGGATCCAGATCTCTAGGATTTTGCTTGGTTTATTCATCAGAGAATCAAGAATTAATACATCTACCATATGGAGGGAAAATGCTGCAGGTTAAGCAAAAAAGGGTTTCGATGTGAAACATAATATGCCCCAGGCTATTTTGTTACCCAATTGTGTCTTCATTAACATTCAAATATTTCTTAACTGTGCAGTTCTGCCTTTAACTTGGAACTCGTATGCCTTGTATTATAAAAACATCAAATTACACTGCCATGTTGAGGATTATTTAAACAATCCCAGAAAGTAGGTCAGTCCATAATTTACCCTTGGTTTATTAGGGGCTGTTAAAGGAAAAGAGCAATATTTGTTAAATGGACAGCTGGACCCAAACTGTTTGGGGAGAGGCCTTTGGCTGAGAAAACAGTTGCTAAAACATATATCTTGAAGGAAAGTATGGCAAAATCTTGCTTTCGCCACAAATTTCCTAGCCTGTTCCAAGAGCAGGTTAGATAAGGCATCAGTAGGAACAATGCAGTGAGCAGTCCTGTAAAACCTGGGGAACTGGCAGAGAGGAGCTATTTGGTCTTATCTGGCCTTTCTAGTCTGATTTTTTTGTTTTTACAAGAACAGACCTGAAGATGCCACTAATGAGGGGAGGAGGGGAAAGAAACAATTCAGATTTCTTCTTCTTGAATCATAAGGAAAATTGCCTTCATTAAGTTGTGATTTTAATATATATAAAAGCAGAATGATTGAGTTGTCCTTATTAAAGCAGAATGTCCTTCTGGGGCCAGACCTCAGATGTTTGTTTATGAACTAATCTCCAATTTCCCAGTGTTCCCACTGGAAATTCTCTCTGGTATGCTGATATACTGTAAGAATTTTAAAGAGAAGGATATTGATCTGGGAATACAACTTTATATAGGAGGGGCACTGCCAGGATAAAAATCCTGAGACAAAACAGCTCCTTACTGCGTGGCATGGAGGGTGTGAAAAGGGCAAAGATCCTGTCCCTAATGTTTTTCCCCTTCCTCTGACAGTAACATAATTGCCAAGCAACATCACTGCCTCCTCCCTCTGAACCACAGATGCTCCTTCATATGAATGTTCTGTGGCCAGCGCTTCTTGGGACAAGGGGGTGTGCGGCTGGGAAGAGGTGGCCTAAAATTGGGAGGGGGACAACCTATCTGTGCAGCATTATCCCCAGAAAACCCAGAGGAAAATTCCCATAGTGATCTAGACCTAGATACATAAATAAAAAGAAGGATAAAATAGAGATTTTCATCATTTTCTCGGACAAAGCTAAAACTGGCTAGATATGGGAAATCAGTAGCAAAGTGAAACACTTGGTGTGCTTATTTCCCATAATGTTCTTCTGTCTCATAATTATTTTATAAGCGGTACCGATTCGTGACTGAGCTGTTGGAAAAAAACGGAAAGCTTTGCTGGTGTCCGCACAGAGATCTTTCTTTCTGTTACTGTATCTGTTGGTCACGATTTACCTTCATTTTACTTATGAGCCAACTATCATTATCTTGCAAACACAAAACAAATTGTATTCAAGACAATAATTCTCATTAGCCTTCCTCAACACAGGAGTAGGCTTTTAAATGTTTGATGGCTGTTTCATATCCACTCTAAATTGTTTTTCCCTCTCATTGTCCTTGATAGGCAGTGCAGCTTATGGCTTAGCCCTTATTTTACAATTTTAGTTCTCTCGCTTGTCTTGACTGAATATATTTGGACCTCTTAATATTCAGGACATCACAATGTATTTTGTAAAATAAGCTGCTGAACACTTGCATGGTATTCAATTTTATAAAATATCTGGCAAAGGCTCAGTATATCAAAGGACAAGAACTGAGTGAGACCTAGATCCTTAAAGGTATTTAGGCTCCTAACTTCCGGAGCCTAAATACCTTTGAGGATCTGGGCCTGAGACCCTTGGATAAAAGATTGTGGTGGTGTTACCCAGGAGAAGAAGGCTCAACCCTGAGGTCCCCACAGCAGCATCTTGTTTAAAGTAAAATCTCTTGATTACCTGAGAAGGCTACATGGCCTCCCATTTTCAGTGCTTCTGACAGGAATGAAAAGACATTGAGTAAGAGTAGTGATCTGGGAAACTGAGGAGAGCAAGTTCTTTAACATTCAGAAGCCAGATGACTAGATTCGTTTCCTGTCTGTTTCTATGTAACCTCTGAAGTAAAACTTCAGCAAGCACCCTTCCAACTCACTGTGAAAAGGCTCCATGGCAAGCTGAACTTCCAAGAGAGGCCCCAAAAGCCCAAATATTGCTGTGTTATAGCAATACTTATTTATCACAGCTCATTAAAATCCTCCTGAGTGCAGGCTCAAGCTTTATAAAAATGCAGTAAACAAACAGAGCGGTCATGTCCCTCACAATAGAAAACAGATGGGACGCGGGGGGACAGTGTACAGAGAAAGGGTTCTTTATTTGAAATGTTAAACAAATAGATTCTGTGGTGCCCTAGCTCAGTATCTTGTCGACTGAACCACAGAGCTTGGACGTCAGTGTTACAATGCGTGGTCCCGATCCAGATTAAGCAATTATGGAACAGATTACTGTCTGTGATACAAGGAACAGCATCCCCAAAACACAACTCATCCCAGATCCCCACAGCTCAAAACATTATGCATCTTCATCCCCTCTGCTCCATGTCTTAAAAGACCTGGAAAAAACACATGAGCCTTGCAACATGATCTGAAGGTCAATAAATCTGGGCTCTGTCCAGCCAATGCAAAGAGCAAATTTAAAGTGAAATCGAAGACCCCTCACTGAACCCCATACTTCTAGCCTTCTTGTGATTAAGTAAGGAGGTCATTAGTCTGGACATCTCTGGTTGTAGATGCAGTGGTATGAGTCTGAGGAGAAAGATTCTCTCTCAGGTAGCCAGGACTCAACCCATTTAAGGTTTTATACATTAAAACCAGATACCATCTGGAAATCAGTTGGAAGCCAGGGTAAATCTCTGAGTACACTCCTAATGAGCTCCCTGGGAGAAATACCCTGCAACACATTGGCCACCATTGTACTGAGCTGCAGCTACCTTCCCTGCAGCCAAGCCCTGACTCAAGAACGCACTGGATAAGCTGATCAATCATACCATCCCAGTCTGATGAAATAGAGTGGAGCTGGGTGTCATCCACATGTTGGAGACATCTTAACTTGTGCCACCTCACCATCTCCCTGACTGGCCTCAAACACTGAACAGAAGGGGGTGACAGAATAGAAAACCCTAGTGTATCCCCATCCCTGGCGGAAAATGAACAGGTACTCAAAACTCCGCTCCGGGTACTCTCAGAAAGGAAAGAATAGAGCCACTCAAGGTCTGTCTGTCCCCTGCCAGCATGAGCAGCCATGTCAGCAATGCTTCATGGTCAAGGGCATCAAAGGGAGCTGTTAGAGCTTAAAGGAGCAGTATGGATAACAGTGAGCCACAAAACCAGTGCAATCCTCACACCCTCACCAGGTGAAACAGCAGACTGATCAGGCCCAAGGAAATCTGAAGGTGCTACATATTGTCAGACTTGCTCTGACTTCACTTTCTCTGTAATCTTAAAAAAGGAAGATTGGAGACTGATAATCTTGTTGACTATCATTCAACGTCAAGAGTTTAAGCAAGGATCTAGTAACCCTTGTTTAAAGGCAAGATTGCTTGCTGACAATTGCCTCTATCTCACCATAAGATTTCATTAACAAGGAGATACATGGGTCTCATTAGCACGTACTAGCCCCAAATTCCCTCCGCACCACCAGAATGTCCGTGAGCAGAATTGACTGGAACTCAAGTAGAGAAGACCATGCATTAGAGAAAATTATGTAGAATAGGATGGTACTTAGATTCTTGTTGTTGACCAGCATACTACAAATAGAATCACCGCTTCTAGCCCCCTCTAGTGTTACTTATACTTCATCCAGATCAGTAATATTCAACCTGTGGTCTGCAGACCCCCTATGTCTAAGATTTCCAAAAGGATCCACACTTCCACTGAAAATTTGTAGGGATCCGCAAATGAAAAAAGGTTGAAAACCACCGATCCAGATGAATACTTCTGCCAGCAAGAAACAATCTTATGGGGGAATAATGCAACAAAGTGACACTTCCTTGTTTGTTTTGTCTAGTTTAGGCAATAAATGGAGTGCCTCTTAGTCAGTCATAGCCCAATCAAGAAAGCCCATTTGGGTTGTAAGAGCTGATCTGGTTTATGCAGAGATTTCCTTTAGACCTTGGGTGATAAAAATGTGCCTGACAAGCTGTCAGCTAAAATTTCGTCCCCAGAAGGAAGGAGTGGGGGAGTAAATGCTTCAGTGAAAGGCATTCCATGTTTCTGTGGAAATGTAGAAGGTACTGTCTGAAATGCACATACCAGGTTTTGGTTCAAAAGCAGGGAGTTCAGGAATTATCAACCAAATGAAGTAAAGGTAGCAAGAGACCACTCTGACAACAAGGTGACTGGAATGAGAGTAAATAACCAGCTAAACGCTTCATGTCTGATGTCTCGTTCTTTAATAGGAAGATTTAGTTTAGTGATCCTGCTATTGAGGACCTGTGGTTTAGAAAATTCTTCTCCCCATTCTCTAAACTTTCCTACACTAAAACTTGGCACTTAATGTTAAGCTGTGTTTGCAACTCAAAAGTTCTAGTTGATTTGTTTGTAGTGAAGCCATCTATTTGTTATGTTTATTTGCAAAGTTTCTTAACAGGCAGACTGGCTACACTGTGAAGAGGAGTTTCATGTGACAATATAGCAATATTTGCTTCTCTGAAATAAGGGAAGGCAGGGAGGAAGAATATATCTGTATTAGAAGCTTAAATGAAGCAGCTGTTGTTCAAAGATGTGGACTGAATTTTCAGAGCTGAAGAGGTTTACCTTCCATACTGGAAGGTGGGGTCAGAGCCTGCAGGGACAGACAGGAAGCTGCAGGCTGCTATGGAGAGCAAATTCTGGTTTCTATTGTTTTAGAGTTATATAATCTTAATAGTAGTGGTTAAATACAATCTCACTTTCCTTTAATCCAAAAAATAATACTTGGTACCAGGACAGGGATAGAACTGGAAAGAGAGGATAACTTTTCCTCCATTTTTGCCAGGTTAGGGACAGACGTTTTGTTGCTTTCATGTGAAGAACACCACAAAGTTCCTGATAATTCTGGAGATAGTTGGGGGAAATCCATCACTGATGGCAAAAAAGTGTGCTTAGATAGGGGAAGCTGTGACTCTCATAACCTGTCAGGATGAGCTTACATTGTTTGTATCAGACAGTCCCCCAACAGGAAGGTGCAATGGACCTGCCACAAGTGGAATGAATTCCCATTTGTCTTCCTTTCTGTATCCTCACATATAAGGGATCTGCCATGAAGAACCAAAGTACTCTTAATGGAAAATGATGCTTCTTATCAATGACCAAAAATTGCAATGCAAGTTTCCCCTGCTGCCAAGTATTTTATGGCCTTTATATGTGTGGGAGGAGGGAGAGAGGAGGCAAGTGAACACTGTCTCTTTCTTCAAGAGATACCTACCACTCCAGCTGCTGAAGCCAACTGGCTTCTGCCCTGAGGGTGAAAAGTATGTTTAGTGACATACTTTATCCACCCCAGTGGATCTGCTTATATGATGGCTATCTTTGTTACCCCATTCTTGTCTACAGTGGCACTGAATATGAAAGTAGGCAGTCATGCCAAACATTCCTTGCCTATCACAATGAATCACCAGAGCAGTCCTTTTAAATCTCCTACACATCCCATACATCTGTCTTGGAGAGCAGGACTCTTAGTTCAGAAGAATGTCTGGGCAGTGGGCTACTAATATTGCCAGTGAGTACTTGGTATTTATGGGGATAATCTTCAACTGCCCATTAAAGACCCTGCATCATGTGAGTCGGACTTCTCTCAGTGACCCTTTGAGAGAGCTCACAATAACTTTCTCCCTCAGTATTTGGTGGAAGCAACACCTGTACATCAGGTACTCCTTGCTGCACAGACAGATCAGTCACACTCGAAAAAAATCCTAATCCAGGCCCTCTAAAATTGCATGTCCTGTTTTCAACTGTGAGGATAGTCACAGATCACTCTTATCTGTGACGGTGGTTTTTCCACTGTGACGAAGTGGGGATTTTCCCTTGTTATGCTGTATGTGAGTCTTACTGTTGAGCCTATGTGAGTTTTACTGTTTTGCCTGAATACTGTGTGTGCCTCAGTTTCCCTGTGTGTTGCACCAATACCTCGGTGGTGGGAATGGCGGTGTGTGACTTTGGCTGAGACCTCTGGGGCAGGTGAAGTTGCTCCAGCTGTCTGCACATATGCAGTGACCGGTGCCTTTCGTAATCTGAGACCCAGGAGGGGGATGCAACCAGGTAATGACCAAGTGATCCTTTGTTCGGAAAGCGAGACAAAGTGAAGGAGGAGGAGCAACGGGGGTGTCTGAGGTTGGGTCGCTGGAAGCTGACAGTCTGCTTGGGGGGACTTGAAGAGGGGGAGTCAGTCTGCTGGAGGCGTTGCTCTGTGATTTTAGGAACAATTGCTAGGAGCCTGGGCCTTTTCAAAGCTCTGCAAACGAGAATGTCTATTTGTCATTGTTTTCTAATGATATCAAAAATAGTTACTTAACTCATTTGAGAATGGATGGCAGCTCCTGCTTGTTTTCTGTATAGGAAGAGAATAATTATTTAAATGCTGCATTTCTATACCACTTTTTACCTGATTCCAGTGCACTTTCCAAACACTACTGAATTAGTTTCACAGCACTCCCATAGGATATGCGTTTTTTTTAATTTCCATTTTACAGCTATAACAACTGAGGGTGAGAAAGAGAAAGAAAGGGATTCAACCAACATAGCAGGTCAGTGGAATGAGTCAGTTGCAGAACCCAAAAGATAATCCAGGAATCTTGGTTTTCAGTCCCTTGCTCTAATCTCTAGAAACACTGCCTCTCAGAGGATGGCCTTGTCATTCTCAGAATGACTCCTCGGTACAGCTGTTAGCAAGCTGTTAAACCAATTGGTAGAGAACACAGGCATCATCTCCTCTTGTTTTCAAAGGAAATATACCTCCTGTCTGTCAAATCCAGGGAAACAGGAAGACTACAGCAATGAGTTATTTCCCAGCCCTCAGAAAGTCCATTTAGTCTCATTCTCTGTCACCACCAACATCAAATATGCACATGAAGAACCCAGTACCGACTGTGCAGTCACTTCTTACACCTGCCATTTTGTAGTATTGCACAAAGGACACAGTCAGAAGTATGGAGCCCATAAAGATAGCAAAAGCGAACTCCGCAGCAGAAGCCAAAGAAAACTTGTTGCCAGGCCAAAGCCTATCCAGATGCACTGGCAATTTCTCATTCACAGGTAGGAAAAAATATATATGGCCAAAACACAGTGAAACAGATTCAAGATGTTAAATTCAATCCAGGCTAGATGGATAATGCAAAGTTAGTTCAAAAGTCAGGACAGAGAAAAACCAAGTATCTCCAGATGCATTATTGACAGCACACAGACAAACATTTTCCAAATTCAAGTTCTGAACAAACATAAATGAAAGAAAGGAAATGGCATTTCTAGTGGCCTGCTTCTGTTGCACTCCCTAAGCAGACCTAATCTCATGTTACACTGGACCTGCAAAAAAAAAAACCCCTCAGATTGCAAGAAGCAAGACAGAATGTATTTCAATGTAATTTATAGTTATGAAGAAGCAGGTTAATTACTACAACTCCTGAAGTAATAACAACTGCAGCAGATTTATTATGTGACTTTCTGGAGTCCAATGAGACTTTCTACTATATTTATTCACAGAATGCTATCAAAGCTACACTTCCATACCAATGGGACATGGGAGATGTAAGCTTATGTAAAGCTTAAGAGCTAATGTTCACAGATGATCTGTTTCTTTCTGCTCAGAGAGTAAATGACATCTGGAACTCTCTGCCCCAGATATGCTGGCAGAACCCCACTATAGTGGGATAAAAGACTAATAAATGAATACTTAGTTGGACACTAATAGGGTGACCAGATGTCCCAATATTATTGGGACTGTCCTGATATTAGGGGCTTTGTCTTATACCGTATGACTATAAACCATCACCATCCCTGCTCCTCCTCCCACCCCCACCCTGCACCAAAAAAAAAGTGTCCCAATTTTTCATACATGCTGTCTGGTCATCCTAGATACTAAGGTCAAAATTTTCCAAAGTGACTAGTTACTTTCTGTGATGTTGCACACCATAAGACTGGATGGAAATATGCTTATGAATGTGTATATGACATAACTGGAATATGTTTTATGCTACATATGCCATGTAACATATCTATGTAAAGGTTATAATCTACTGAATATATTCATCCTATTTGTATGCATGTGTCATTGTTGAATTTGAAGTTATGAATATTGGCTGTATACTTGTTTGATTTTAAATAGCCTTAGGAAGGCATTTGGTCAGCGTCTTTAGAAAGGAATTTTCAAGTTAAGTGCCCAGTCAAGAGGCACTTAACAGACAATGGATCTTGGAAGGCTCCAATCCACATAAGAAGTCTACATGAGAACATTCAAGGTAGCATGTGAACCATGGCTGCTTCCTGTAAGTTCTGAGTCCTGCATGGACATGTGACTTGCCCATGTGACTCCAAAATTCCATCTTGTAGCTGGAATTCTACACAGGGGAAGGGAGGGGTATCCACCCACAAGAGAAAGTCTATTTAAACCCCTGGGTGACCCCTCCATTTTGTCTTCAGCTGGCTCAAGAGATAGCCTCTCCACCCCTAAGGATCCCTGAAAGAAACTGAAACAAAGGACAGTAACTATAGGGGGTGTGAGTGATTGCTGGTCCCAGACTAGAAGGAGACTAGTCTGTAAAAGGAAGCTTGCTGGAACTCCTCTGACGGTGAGGTTTTATCTTTATTCAGTTTTCTTACTGTATTTGACATAGACTTGTGTGCTCTATTTTATTTTGCTTGGTAATTCATTTTGTTCTGTCTGTTACTACTTGGAACCACTTAAATCCTACTTTCTGTATTTAATAAAATAACTTTTTCCTTATTAATTAACCCACAGTATGTATTAATACCTGGGACGGCAAACAGCTGTGCATATCTCTCTATCAGTGTTATAGGGCAAACAATTTATGAGTTTACCTTGTATAAAGCTTAAAATGGATTTATTTGGGGTTTGGACCCCATTGGAAGTTGAGTATCTGACTGTTAAAGACAGGAACACTTCTTAACCT
Source organism: Eretmochelys imbricata (assembly GCF_965152235.1). NCBI lineage: Eukaryota > Metazoa > Chordata > Testudines > Cheloniidae > Eretmochelys > Eretmochelys imbricata. Next base: position 21,229,979 of record NC_135577.1, read on the forward strand.
GTTTTCAATTAAGCCTACAGCTGTTAGGGGATGTGGCTCAGACCTGGGTCTGGGTTTGTAGCAGGCTATCAGATCTGGCTCAAACCAGGCAGGGCACTGAAGTCCCAAGCTGGGAGGGCAGGGAAAGCAGGGGCAGAAGTAATCTTGGCACATCAGTTGGCAGCCCCAAGGGGGTTTCTGTGATCCAACCCATCACACTTTGGTGCCTTCATTTTTGGATGCCCAATTCACTACGACTTAAAGGTGTCTGATGTTTCAGTAAGTGTAGAACAACTACTCTCTGAAAATTAGAGCCCTGTAAGACTCCTCAAGTTGGGCACCCAAAACCACTAGTCACTTTGGAGAAGAAAAGGAAAAATGTACAGCAAATCCCACCCCAACACACAATGCAGTTGTCCTCACGTTTTATGAACTTCTTCCAAAGCTGGGCAAACGTTCCAAAACAAGGACCATTTCCCCATTAAGATGACCCTCCTATCTGCCGAACTGGAAAGATGAAAACTCAACGCCTAGCAGCAAAAGGAGATATGTTACACCAGTAGAGACATAAGATCATTGAAGAAACCACAGGTTTGGAGTGCTTATTACAATTTCAAATAAAATACAAGTGTTCTGACTACAGAAGCGATAACTGGTACAGTGTCCAAATAGCTAAAAATTGGCTGGCTTTTAAAGAGTACTCTCTTTAATCTGCTGTCAGAACTGCATCCACCAGAGACCAGCCTCTGACCTGATAGCAAGAAAGAAGATCAGTAGCTTAAATGTTGGGTCTGAGCCCTTTCTCCCTCTTTCCAGGTGTCAATATGTTACCTAGCCCAAACTTGTTTCAACCCATGCCTTTTATAATAAAACTTCAGGTAGCTCATCTCATCAACCAAGCTGATAGGGGAGAAAAGAGGGAATGAGTTTATTTCCCGGCCCTTTTCCTAAAGCATTTTCCTCTTGCATGCCTCAAAAAGTCACTACCAGCTGGTGACTGACAAACTTCCTCCAGAAACTCAGTAAACTCCACTATATCTCATGCTCATACTCCAGGGAAGTACCAGACTTACTTTTTTGGCCAAAACCCCTCCATTACTTTAATAATCTCCCTTTTGTAAAGGAAAATAAAACCTGATATGCCACCCCAACATCATGCATTTAAAATTACACCCACTCTATAATTACAGTCTTCTCGCTGTACCATCCCAGTGTAGAAAAGACTCTGGACACAATGGACCAAAGCTGGGAGCCTGAGGGGTCCAAGAGAAGATGTGTGTGTTCAACAAGCTCCCTTAATGCCCTTCTCATGGGATTTACTTTCTCTGAGATGTGCAAGCGTAATATACGTCAGACAGGATATAGGATTCACAGATGGATGCAACACTGGTTGTCGGCTAACTATAAGTCCTAATATAGAGTAGTGGGAATGAGCATCCCATGAATTAGAAACAGTTCTAACACCTGGAAAAATGACATGCTTCTGAGGAAGGCTGAAGGCACATTTAATACTAGCGGGAGAGAGAGAAGGCTAAATCATTCCATCTCTATCTGATAAAACAGAAGGTGCTAACTGAGAAGAAATCATTGCTGTGATGCTGTAAGCAGACATTGAAAAGAAAGAAGATTCATGTAGGAAAGGTTACTGATAGGAATATGAAGCAGGCAGCTTAACCCTTGCTTATCAGACAATTTTAGGAAAAAAGGCACTAGTATTCCCACATTTGAAAGGGTTGATATGTGCTCTATATGGACAAATAATACCTTGAGCTATTTGTTACAACTCTACTGGGCGTAAAGCAGAACTTTGAAATCTAAGAAAATGCCCCCCAATAGTTTTCCAGTATTCTGTGTCCCTTATCAGCTTTTCAGTAACTTAGCTTGCAGAATTAGAAAGCATGATTTTTTCCTGTTGTGTGAACTTGAGCACTATATTTTCATTCATCTGGTTGGAGAAAACTCAGTGGCACGGCTGAAAGTACTTTTCTTTTAGATATAGAGATCTGCAATAGATGGGTGAAATTCTTCTCCCAGTTACAATGGTGTAAATCCATCAAACGCTAAAGAGGCTGCGCAGCAGAATTTGGCCCAATGTAATTACGCCAGTAATACAAGACGTTGTATTTTTTTTAAATGAAGTGGATCCATAAACACAAAATGATGTCTTGCTCCTTTTAGTGGCACATTCAGTCTTAAAAGTCTTTGCAGCACAGAATAGAGACGTTTGGGGTGGGCAGAGTTGCAGTTAGGCTGCTGTGTTGCTTACGGAACAAGGAGAGGAAAAGTCAGCATTAAGCACAAACAGTGCAAGTACTCATTTCTTGCAACCTCTCATTCCTGCACTGACTTGCCAGTTTGGTGCCGCAGATAAGGCCAGCCTAGAAGAGGGAAACCACAGAAAGACGAGGGAACTCATGCTTAGTACAGATCCTCCAGCTCCCTTCCCTCGGTGGGACAAACAGGACTGGAATTACAATTGGATGCTTCTCTTCATTAACAGAGGAGCTCACTCGTGCTTGAAGCCTGGAAGGCCCACCAGGACTAAATTAATATAAAAAAACACTATAATAATGAAAAAAAATAAACCTCCGTATTTTATAAATAACAATCTGTGGACACTAAGTGAATACAAGGATGTGATTCACTCTAGGATTTCTGCAGCTGTTAATAAATCACTCAGTCTGCACTCTGGCAGCTTATGACATCAGCAGAACCCCTCAAGTGAGTTACAGCCATTTATTGACATAGAGGAGGCCATCTATCATCTACTATTGACCATCTGTTACTTAGAATATGTGCATTTTTTGATAAATTAATTACAGTTCAATAACATATGACTTCAATTTTATTCATTTTACAAATGCAAATGTCAGTGAAAAATGACTTATGTGACTTAAGTGGAGCGAGTTATATTGACTTCAGTGGGGCTACTCACACGGTAATTTTAAGCACGTTCATAAGTGTTTGCGCGATTGGGGCCCTACTGATGTAAGCGGAAGGGTATTAATACTTTTAAAGACATCAGTGAAAGGGCATTTACTTAGCATACAAAGAAGCAAACCATTAGTAAGTACACATAAGCTTTGAAAGCACTAAGCAATCCTTTGTTATCAAGGCTGCACTTAGTGATCTGAAGCCAGTTACTGTTTTTGATAGTAAAAAGAATATTCTGATTGCTGTAAATAAATAAAGGTAAAGCATTCACCTAATTTAATGATCAAGTATGTTTCACCTCTAAATGTATTTCAATTACTTTGGGTTTTTTGATTTTTTTTTAATTCCCCCTTTGTGAGCTTATAAATTGGTGACATCACCACCTTGTTCATTTAACAGTTCATATTTGAACTGAATGTCTGGATTTTGGTTATGATGTGATCCAATATAAAATCCCCAGCAAGAGAAACAGTGGCTATAAAGTGGGTGGTTGTTCCTATTACAAGAAATGGTGTAGCCCATGTTGTTGATGCCTTAAAAAACACTGAGACGTTGTATGTGATAGATAATGTACAGATGGTTCAGGGTGGCAGAACTGGGAACTTTAGGGTAGTGGGGAACATGGAGGGAGCAGCCTTTGGCACTTCTGGTTAATAGAGAATGCAGTGTTGTTTGGGGTCAGTATCATGGAGAATTATTAATATTTAAGGTGTACCATTCCTAGAAACTTTATATATCACTGCCTTTTTTTAAGACCCACTAAAATATCATAAGGTGTATTAAAAAGCAGGTTTATTACTGGCATAAATGAGGCCTCCATTTCAAAAATTTCTTTGACCAGGACTAAGTTAAAATAATATAAAACAAAGGCAAGCAAGAAAATAAATACCTATAGTCATGGTTCAGGGCAACTGCATATTCATTCACCCTCTGTGGTCCAGAAAGGGCACCCACTTTAGCCTCCTGACTCCTCAGGCTTCACCTCTCTTGTGTGGAGACCCATGTCCCTATCCTTGTCCCTCCTGCGAGGGGTATTTCCAGACTACACAGCTACCTGACGATACTGTGAACCCCCCAGCAAAGCTAGGCTCCTTAAGTTACACTAAAAGAAAAGGAGTACTTGTGGCACCTTAGCGACTAACCAATTTATTTGACCATAAGCATCCGATGAAGTGAGCTGTAGCTCACGAAAGCTTATGCTCAAATAAATTGGTTAGTCTCTAAGGTGCCACAAGTCCTCCTTTTCTTTTTGCAAATACAGACTAACATGGCTGTTACTCTGAAACCTTAAGTTACACTGTTTACCACCTCTGAGAAGAAAATAAAGCAGGTCAATTGCCACAATTAAGCCACCACACAGCTCTTTCTAAGCAAGCACACCTATTCTTAAGGGGAAAGCATTACAGAGAAAACCTATTTAAAACAATACAAGAACGTACACTCATGTTAATAAGTAGGGCTGTCAAAAGATTAAAAAAATTAATCGCGATTAATTGCACTGCTAAACAATAATAGAATACCATTTATTTAAATATTTTGGATGTTTTCTACATTTTCAAATATATTGATTTCAGTTACAACACAGAATACAAAGTGTACAGTGCTCACTTTATAATTATTTTTATTACAAATATTTGCACTGTAAAAAACAAAGAAATAGTATTTTTCAATTCACCTAATACAAGTACTGTAATGCAATCTCTTTATCATGAAAGTTGAACTTACAAATGTAGAATTATGTACAAAAAATAACTGCATTCAAAAATAAAACAGTGTAAAACTTTACAGCCTACAAGTCCACTCAGTCCTATTTCTCGTTTAGCCAATTGCTCAGACAAACAAATTTGTTTACATTTGAAGCAGATAATACGGCCTGCTTCTTGTTCACAATGTCACCTGAAAGTGAGAACAGGCATTCACATGGCACTGTTGCAGCCGGTGTTGCAAGACATTTGCATGCCAGATGCACTAAAGATTCATATGTCCCTTCATGCTTCAACCACCATTCCAGAGGACATGCGTCCAGGCTGATGACAGGTTCTGCTTGATAACAATCCAAAGCAGTGCGAACCTGTGACATTGCACTCCATATATTTTATGGAAATATGCTTATGAGTGTAAATATGATGTAACTGGAATATGCTTTATGCAAAAGGTCTCTTGTAAGGTATCATAATGAAGGTTATAACCTACTGAATATATTCCTCCTATTTGTATGCATGTATAATTCTTGTATCTGAAGCTAGAAATATAAAATATAGCTCTGAGGTCCTATTGTAATTATGCAAAGTGTGGGCCATTAATGGTGGTTTAGAATCTTGATAGGTTTCAGAGTAGCAGCTGTGTTAGTCTGTATCTGCAAAAAGAAAAGGAGTACTTGTGGCACCTTAGCGACTAACAAATTTACTTGAGCATAAGCTTTTGTGAGCTACAGCTGTAGTGATGAAGTGAGCTGTAGCTCACGAAAGCTTATGCTCAAATACATTTGTTAGTCTCTAAGGTGCCACAAGTACTCCTTTTCTTTTTGTAGAATCGTGATGGCTCCCATTGACTAGGACAATTAGTTATAAATGGTTTATTTGCCTGCAAGCCTTCCTGTGTACATGTGGGCCAACCCAGGAAGAATGGAAACTAGGGGGTCTTACAGTGACATGTGACCATGTCACATGACAGTGGAATCCATCTTAAATCTGGTACTCTTCCATTTAGAAGGAGGGGTGGGGACCCAGAGAGACAAAAGATTTCCGCCTTGTGCCAAAGCTATAAAAGGGGATGGAGCAGGACAAAGGGTCCCAGCCATGAGAAAACCCCTGCTTGCCACCTAAGATGTCTGCTGGAACTGACAACGACTGTCCCAGGGGAAAGGATTGGGCCCAGACTAGGAAGGAGTCTAGTCTGTGAAAGAAGCTTATTGGAACATATCTGAGGGTGAGATATTACCTGTAATCAGTTTCTTAATGTATTAGGCTTAGACTTGCGTGTTTTGTTTCATTTTGCTTTGTGACTTACTTTGTTCTGTCTGTTATTACTTAAAACCACTTAAATCCTACTTTTTATACTTAATAAAATCATTGTTGTCTATTAATAAACCCAGAGTAAGTGATAAATACCTGAGGGAGCAAATAGCTGTGCATATCTCTCTGTCAGTGATATACAGGGTGAACAATTTATGAATTTACCCTGTATAAACTTTATATAGAGTAAAATGGATTTATTTGGGGTTTGGATCCCATTGGGAACTGGTTGTCTGGGTGCTGGAGATAAGTAACCTGCTGAGCTGTTTTCAGTTAAATCTGCAGCTTTGGAGGCGTGGACCAGACCCTGCGTCTGGGTTGCAGCAGGCTAGCGTGTCTGGCTCAGCAAGACAGCGTTCTGGAAGTCTCAAGCTGTCAGGGAAAACAGGCTCAGAGGTAATTTCAGCACATCAGGTGAGAGTCCCAAGGGGTCTCTGTGACCGGACCCATCACAGGACCGATGCATGTTCATTTTCACAATCTGAGTCAGATGCCATCAGCAGAAGATTGATTTTCTTTTTTGGTGGTTCAGGTTCTGTAGTTTCTGCATTGGAGTGCTGCTCTTTTAAGACTTCTGAAAGCATTCTCCATACCTCATCCCTCTCAGATTTTGGAAGGCACTTCAGATTCTTAAACCTTGGGTCGAGTGCTGTAGCTATCTTTAGAAATCTCACATTGGTACCTTCTTTGCATTTTGTTAAATCTGTAGCAAAAGTGTTCTTAAAATGAACAATATGTGCTGAGTGATCATCTGAGACCGCTATAACATGAAATTAGGGCTGTCAAGTGATTAAAAAAATTAATCGTGTGAATAAAAAAATTAATCGCGATTAATTGCGTGATTAATCGTGCTGGTAAACAACAATAGAATACCATTTATTTTAAATATTTTTGGATGTTTAGTACATTTTCAAATATACTAATTTCAATTACAACACAGAATACAAAGTGTACAGGGCTCACTTTATATTTATTTTTTATTACAAATATTTGCACTGTAAAAAACAAAAAAAAATATTTTTCAGTTCACCTCATACAAGTACTGTAGTGCAATCTCTTTATCATGAAAGTTGAACTTACAAATGTAGAATTATGTACAAAAATAACTGCATTCAAAAATAAAACAATGTAAAACTTTAGAGCCTACAAGTCCGTTCAGTCCTACTTCTTGGTCAGCCAATCACTCAGACAAACAAGGTTGGTTACAATTTGCAGAAGATAATGCTGCCTGCTTCTTATTTACAATGTCACCTGAAAGTGAGAACAGGCGTTCACATGGTACTGTTGTAGCTGGCGTTGCAAGATATTTACATGCCAGATGCACTAAAGATTCATGTCCCTTCATGCTTCAACCACCATTCTAGAGGACATGCTTCCATGCTGATGATGGGTTCTGCTTGATAATGATCCAAAGCAGTGTGGACTGACGCATGTTCATTTTCATCATCTAAATCAGATGCTACCAGCAAAAGGTTGATTTTCATTTTTGCTGGTTTGGGTTCTGTAGTTTCCGCATCAGAGTGTTGCTCTTTTAAGACTTCTAAAAGCTTGCTCCACACCTTGTCCCTCTTAGATTTTGGACGGCACTTCATATTCTTAAACCTTGGGTCGAGTGCTGTAGCTATTTTTAGAAATCTCACTTTGGTACTTACTTTGCGTTTTGTCAAATCTGCTGTGAAAGTGTTCTTAAAATGAACATGTGCTGGCTCATCATCCGAGATTGCTATAACATGAAATATAAGCAGAATGCAGGTAAAACAGAGCTGGAGACATACAATTCTCCCCCAAGGAATACAGTCACAAATTTAATTTATGCATATTTTTTAATAGGCATCATCAGCATGGAAGCATGTCCTCTGGAATGGTGGCCGAAGCATGAAGGGGCATATGAATGTTTAGTGTATCTGGCATGTAAATATCTTGCAACGCCGCCTACAAAAGTGCCATGTGAATGCCTGTTCTCACTTTCAGGTGACATTGTAAGTAAAAAGCAGGCAGCAGTACATCCCGTCAATGTAAATAAACTTGTTTGTCTTAGCAATTGGCAAACTAAGAAGTAGGACTGAGTGGACTTGTAGGCTCTAAAGTTTTACATTGCTTTGTTTTAGAGTGCAGTTATATAACAAAAAGATCTACATTTGTAAGTTGCATTTTCATGATAAAGAGATTGCACTACAGTACTTGGATGAGGTGAATTGAAAAATACTGTTTCTTTTATCATTTTTACAGTGCAAATCTTTGTAATCAAAAATAATATTATAAAGTGAGCAGTGTACACTTTGTATTCTGTGTTGTGACTGAAATCAATATATTTGAAAATGTAGAAAAACTACCAAAATATTTAATAAATTTCAATTGGTATTCTATTGTTTAACAGTGAGATTAAAACTGCGATTAATTGCGATTAATTTTTTAACTGCAATTAATTTTTTTGAGTTAATCATGTGAGTTAACTGCCATTAATTGACAGCCCTAGTAATAAGCTTACCAGAGATCACCCCCCTCACTCCAAGGGTGCTGGTTGGTGATTAATCCTTCAAACCCCACACAGGGGTTTATCCTGTGGTCATATGTTCATTACAACTTCCGAACAAGCAACAGGGGTGGGGTAGAGGGAGGGGCCATGGCCCCATCACGTTTAAATGTGATTTTCACTTTTTATCAGCCATAAGGGCACGCAACGAGAGCAGGAGGGGGCGGAGAGGAGCAAGCAGAGGCAGGTTCTGGGAGGAAGGGATGGCGTGGGGGCAGGGCCTCGGGGGAAGGGGGTGGCACAAGGGTGGACGTTTTGGGGAAGGGGCAGCATGGGGGGAGGGCAAGGCCACAGTTTGGGCACTGGTGGCCCCTCCATCTTCTAGGGAGCTTCCACTGCTCCTGACAAGCATCCCCTGTCTTTTTGGCCTCAGTAGACCAAAGTCCTTCCAATCCTTCCATAAGGATTGCCCCTCCCCCTCCCCCCCGGACCAGAGGTGCTATCTGTTTGAAAGCAGGCTCTGAGTCAGTTTAAACTGGGCTATTTAACCAAAAGTCCTTTCTTTGTCTGCTACTCTGTAAAAAATCCAATCTGAATCAGTATATGTGAGCCTCTGCAGGTAGTGCTGCTTTTCTGGAGGTGTTACAACCTGAATGAATTTGCCTAAACAACTGCCACTGTTTACTGGTGGAACTGTAGCTACCCCTTCTCATGGAAATACACACAATCCCTGACCCACAAAGATACATAAACCAGTCACTTAATACAATGGACTCCAAAGCTATTAAACTTCATTCAATAAGGTTTAATTTAATTGAATAAAGTTTGTCCAGGATACTGCAGGAAATTGCCATACCTACCTGCCACACCTACATGGCCTCATTAAATTGTCAGTGGAAAATGGGATTGTCAATTATTGTTGCACGTTCATAATTCTTGAAATTACCATTACCACAATATTTAAGGTTAGATTTGTAAATAAACCAAGCTGGTCAAATTCAGTACTGGTGTAAGAGGACACACCATTAACTTAGCTAGGAATGTATTTGTTTCCACTAAAGCTAAATTTGGCTTGATATTAGTGGAAAGCTTTCCTTCAGAGGCAGGCTGTGAATTTAGGCCCTGATCCTGAAACTGGGGCTGAGTGGACACACCCTTTCACCTGCACAGAGCCTGAGTGATTTCAGGTTTCAGAGTAGCAGCCGTGTTAGTCTGTATCCTCAAAAAGAAAAGGCGGACTTGTGGCACCTTAGAGACTAACAAATTTATTTGAGCATAAGCTTTCATCAGCTACAGCTCATTTCATCGGATGCATGAGTGATTTCAGTGGAACTCCTTATAGAGGCAAGGTTCTGACAGTATAGGGCTGTAAGGATCGGGACCTCAGTTCAGGCCCCAAAAGCAGGTTTTGTTAAATAAAAATGGTTTTACAAAATCTAACATGAATAGAAATATTTAAGTATGATTTCTCAATGAAAATTGTTTAGCCAAAACAACAAAAACAAAAAAATTAAAACACATTTTATTGTTTTTTCATTTATATTTCATCTCACACAAGTTCCCCTGCCCAAGGTGGGAAAAGAATAAAAAGTCAACAAATAGCACAAGTGGCTACTATTAAATTCAACTAAACTAAAAAAAATTAATCTGTTAACCCCACTGTTTAAGAATTAAAGTCACTTAAATTATTTTTATCTTGTCACTGTCCACTGAAATTCCTGTCACCCCCTCAACTGAATGGTAAGGGTCCTAAACCTTTCAATCCTATAGCTTCAGAGCAAACTTTCTTTTAAGGTGGCAAACTGTCATATCCATTTTGAATGAGTGTGTGAATAAAGTAATATTTTCCATCCATTTAAAAGAATAAATGATTCCATCTTCACCTTCCTCTTCCCTGATAGTTAACTCCAAAACCAGCAAAATTTTCAGATTTGAAACTTTCCCTATCTTACTGAGCATTATGTCTACTACCTAGTTAGAAAATACTTGGCTGGAAAGTAACAAAATTTAATACTGAAAAACATTTGAGGCCCGTACAACAGAAATTTTTCACTAAATTTCTGAGCTTGCACTTCCAGGGAGCTGGGCTTTGTGTGCATGCTAGTTGTCATAAGTGTATGTAAATCAGCCAGTCAGCCTTAAAGAGACACAGTCATATTGAAGTCTAGTCAGTTTTAAAGAGAGTTGAAAATAGCTTAATGTACCAAACATGCTCCTGACCCACCCTGCCAATTTTTGTGGTTTTTACCATCAAACTTTCCTATTTTAAAAAGTATTTCTTATCCATGTTCCTGTGTGAAATACCCATACAAAAGGAAAACGGATTGCACTACTGTACAGAGGGAAAAACAGTGAAGTTGATTAACACAAAGTGCTGTCAAATGCACAATGTAAACAAACTGAAAATATTGCTTTTCTTTAATCTCTTTCAGGTATAATAATTTTTGAGTGTTGTCACAATAGCAGGGAAAACTCTTTTTAGGCAAGTGTATTTTCAAAAGTTGACATCCTTTCCAGGTTAACCTTGATTCTCCCTCCAGCTCCCTTGCAAGAGTCTATGGTAGAGGTATTCTCAAGGTTCATTGTTTTAACTGTTTCAGCTACACTAACAGCTGCCCATCCATTACTGGAATTGAGGCAAATCACTTGTGAAGACAAGGCCAAAGGCTGTTAGCTTCCAGCCCAGAAGTAGCTGGAATTCAGTGAAAGGTGAGGCGATCCCTGTAAATGTAAAACCCAATATGGCAATTACCTCGGGGGCTAGTTCATAAAGCAGACTGGGCACTCTGGGTCCTTGTATAAATGTCAGTTATTAATGTTATCATGGTATCACCATTTGTGATGATATTAAGTATGTGCCATCACTTCTTATTTAAAATCACTATTTTCAGAGGTTTACAACTTGACAGTAAAAGTTTGTCCTCTGGGCTAACAGCTGGCTGCACATTCTCAGCTTTGGGAGCAATTACTTGTTACTAAATTTCAGTAAAATCTATTTAATAAGGAATTTTTTTTACTCAAGTCACTTACCAGTTTTAGAAGCTTTTTTTGCTTGCTTGTATAATTCAAACTGTGAGTTAAAACAAAATTCCGCAAGCAAGGAGATTTGATTAAAAATCCTTGGATTTCACATCTTTTAATAGTACTAATAGAACATGAAGCATTCAATACACATGCTGAGGTGTTGCCGGGTAGAGGTTTTGTGACGTATGTTCCCTTTTTGGGGAAATGCATTTGCTATCTTATCTTGACTTCTTAAAGTGCTTAAACGCTGCAGAGGCCACCTAAAGTGCTTGTAAAAAATAATAAAACTGGTGATACTAAAAACTAGTCATGCTGTGTATATAGATCAGATTATAAGAAACACAAAGAGCAACTTAAAATATTACACAAGTGCAGTATAGCTAATGTGGTGAGAACTTTTATTTTTGAATTTCTTTATTTCTGCAAATATAACATTTTCAACAATTATTGCATTATCATAGGTTTTCAATTCAGTTATATTGGATACCAAATTGTAGTACATTTTCTGCTTAGAGAAGGGAGGAACAATTTTCAGAAATGTCCATGGCATTCTTTTCCTTGCCTCTTTTTTTAAATGACACAGAAAAATAACTATTTTGATGAAGATCACTAAAAAAGCTAATGTGCAATACACAAGCATGTGTGTATGAAGCTGAATGATTCTGGCATGCAGACAGCTCAAAATGACATATCTCTGATAAATTACTTGTATTAGTGCACATACTAGTATTAATTTATAAACTAATGGTAACTCATAATTGTAGCCTGTCTTCAATGGGGTCCTGTTTTATGATGTGCAGTTAACCCTAGAAAACTGTTAGGACACGCATTAAAGAGGGTAACTGTGTATTAGGGAAAAGCAGTTCATCTAAGTGACAGGTTTTAAAAACAAGAGATCCCTTTGTAAATAAAGGTGGGGGAAGGCAGGAGAAAGGTATGAAATGGTGGCTAGACCGTGTGGGAAAAGGGCAGGGAAGAAGGGGCACCCCAGCCACCTTTTAAGTGTTGATCTGCCCCAAGTCAATGCTTAATGACATTCCCAGATAATAGTAACCAAGACTTTGCAGAAGCCAGGCCTAGGGCAGCCTGCCTGTACCCCAAACTCCTCATTCCTGGTCCCACCCCAGAGCCCGCACCCCCAGCCAGAGCCCTCATCCCCACACATCTCAACCCTCTACCCCAGAGGAGCCCACTCCTGCAGGCTGAACCCCTCATCCCTTGCCCCACCCTGCAGCCCTCAGTCCCACACCCCAACCCTCTACCCTAGTCCTGATCCACCTCCCACACGGCAAACCCCTCATCCTCAGAGCCCTCATCCCCCGCCCCCCATTGGGCAGTACAGGGGAAATTGTTATGTGTTAGTTCCAGTCCACTTTTACATTATTTTAAAATATATATATTGGCTTATATGTGTGTGGGGGGTAGCAGGATTTAGACCCATTCTGGGCACCACCAAAAATGACATAAACCTGCTGCTCCTGGTGTGTGCCACGACCTATCCCTTACTTTGGGGATTTTGACTGGAAGCCAAAGCAGGCGAGTGGCAAGCACCGAAGGACACTTACGCTGTTAGCCAGGCCCTGCCTCAGCAGAGCCACCCCTTCAGCAAGGGAGGGATAGCGCCTCGGGCTACAAGTAGCCCAGAGAGGCAGCGAGCCAAAGTAAACCCTGGAAACCCCCACGCCCTGAGGTGGTGACCGCCCCCCATATGCGCTGACACACACAGGTGGGTATCTGGAGACCGGGGTGAGAACCCCTCGGGGTCCCCAGGCCGGGGACACTGGAAGTGTGAGGCGGGGGGGGGATATATCCCCTCAGCGCCCCGCTGGTCGCTCCGCAGGCGGACAAGTCTCCTCGTCGTGTGCAAGCGCCGCGCCTCGAGCGACCCTCACGCCCCCCTTCGCGGGTGGGCGGGGCTCATTTTCCTTCCGCCGCTGCCAGTGCCTGGTATTTAAAGGGCAGCCGGCGGCGAAAGGATCCCTTTCGACACCGCTAGTGTCCGGGACTTATTTTCGTGCTCCGCCGCGGCCGCCCCGTAAATCTGTGGTGTGGCCGGAACTCGTTTCAGTGTGATGGTGTGAACCCTTCCGCTCGGCTCAGAGCCGTGTGAGAGGTCATGGGAGTCGTTCGCCGTACTGTTCTTCCGCCACAGGTGAGGCGCAGACGGAGAAACCTGTACGGCGCTGCCCCTTCGTTCTGTGAAGTAGCGTGAAGAGACAAAAGGGATTTATTTTGAGACGTATTCCTCCGCCGCGAGGAGCGATCTAGCTGGAGCTAGGCTTGGCGTGTTCCTCCGCCGCCTTGGAGCACACGGGCAGGAGGCGCCTCTCCCGGCTGTGAGAGGAGGTAGCGGGGCTAGGAAGAAGAGAAGGGATCCCGGCGCGTACCGGAGGCCGCTCTAAGTTGTGTGAGCCAAGTGCCGGGGGCTCCCCGCGGAGAAGCAGGAGGCGGTGACTGTATCGCCACCGCTCCGCAGGGTCTCTGCGAGGGGGCCCAGGGGACTCTTTGTCGCGGGGCCGGCGGATGGATCTCTAGGTGGCTCTGACCCACAAGCGTTTGGCCCTCGCTGCCGCCATCTTGGATTTTAATCCGCCATTTTTCCCCCTGGAATTATTAATATTTTTTTTATGATTAATTTTCCTCTGGTCGGAGCTCGGGGCAGCGGGGCCGGGGACGGCGGCGGGGACCCCAGCGCGGAGGGGCAGCCAGGCGGTAAGTGTTCGGTGGGGTGGGGCTGCCAAGCGGCCAGCGGCCCTGTTTCGGGGGGGCCGTGCCCAAGGGGGCGGGGGGGGGCGATCTCCTTCCGGGGAGGGGCCCCCAGCCCAGGGGGTCCGTGGCTGCTGGGGGAGGGGAGTTATGGTGAGCTGGCCCGGGGGTAGTTAATGTGGGGGTGGCTCTGTCGGGGGCGCTGGGGGTGGAGGGGGTCGCGGGAGGCAGTAGCTGGGGCGGCGGGGGCTACACCGGGGGCATGGCTGGGATCCCAGGGCGGGGGAGTCGGGCACCGTGGGGGGTACTAGCCAGGACCGGAGGGGATGGTGTGGGGGGTAACGTCTGGGGGAGGGACGGGGGTGATGTGTGGGGCGGGGGTGCCAGCCGTGTGTGTGTCGTCCCCCCCCCCCCCCGCCCTCGCTGGGCGGGGGCCGTGTGTGTCTGCCCCCGGGGGCATCGCAGTGCGGCTGGGTGCCGCCGCGAGGAGAGCCGGGTGCCACCCGGGGAGGTTGCGGGCGGTGGGCTGCTCTCTGACAGCTGACATCCTCTGGTTCTCCGGGATTTAAAGGGACCCATGGCGGCTCCGTCGGCCGGGGAGGAATTGATTGACAGGGGAAGTAGCTCTGGGTGTTCCGTCTCCTCGCTGGGTGTGGAAGAAAAGAGGGGGCTGGGTGACCGTGACACCTTGGGCTGCAGTGACCAGGAAGGATGAGGACTTTGGATCCTTCGAAGGGACTGGGGTGTCTGTCCACATAGTCCAGAGAAGGCAGGAGGCGACCTCAAGGGGGCAGCACAGCATTAGAGAAGAAGCACAGAGGAGAATAGCATAAAGTTGCATCTTCCCTGGCAATCTGAAGGAGCTTCCCCCCTAATCCATTTCTTCCCTGCGGTTAGGAGTTGGGGAGCAGTTTCACTCTGCTTGGGTGTGTGTAACTGAGGACGGAAACTGTGCTGGCAGCTTATTGCAACTTTGATACCAAGAGATCTGATCACTAGAGTTCAGTTGTAGAGTTTGCATCCTTTGTAGCTATGTATGAATAAATAATATTACAGTCTTAATCTGTGTTAAATCTCTGCTGGTTGGCTTTTTATTAAACCTGTTTTGAATGGGCATTCTTGGTTCTGAAGACATTGCCATTATATTGAAATGTCTCCTGTTTTCTGTTGATGAAAGACCAAAAGTTCTGAAGTTACAACAGGAATCATGAGGAAGGAAAATGTGTATCCTCATCCAGAATCAAACTTGTACTGGGGACTTTGAATTAAATGGTCTTTTAAGAAATTCCTCTCTGAAAGAGAGCAACCAGGGGGAAAATGTGTGAAGTTTTACAGAGGTGTTTTAACAAATCTGTGACAGAATCCTTTTATATATAGTATTGAGTAATTACCTAATGGTTTCTGTGTATTGATCACATATATGTTTATAATATTTCCATTGAAATCTAGGGTAAATTGAAAGCACATGCATTCAGCCTTCAACAAAACACTTAAAAACTGATTACATTGTAAATTAGCAAATTAAAGGTGAGTTTTATTTGAGCCAAATGAGCTTCAGATTATATATTGACTGTAGAAGTAGAACACACAAGATTTCATAAAGTTGCACTCTAATTTATTAAACTTGAAATAACCCCAATCTTATGAATTTTAAATTTATCAGAACTATTAGAATGTTTTCATAATACAGCTATGTACGAACATTCATACACACGGATCCTTCAATTTCATTTTTTTCTTAAAAGTTAACCTCTAGGTTGAATTTGTTCAAGATAGCTGAAATATACTAATATCTCAGAAGTAGAATGGTAGTAAAATGCATTTGAAACATAATTAAATTGCCCTAATATAAGATTTTCTTTGGTTACAAGACATACGAGTCCTAAATTCTATTTGGTTTATTCATCAAAGTAACACCTAATTAAAAAGTAGAAATCAAATTTGTTGAATGAAGCTACATCATCTTACTTAGTAAATGAATGTTTATATATCTTGATCTTTCTGAATGCATGTCGTGTTAGAACAGATCCATGTGTATTCATTATAAACATTGAAGAGGGTTTCGTATATGTTAGTTCTAATCTGATACATTGTGCTGCTATAGGACTGCAGTTCCCAGTATTCCTTTCAGTTCATACAGTACATTGGTTTAGCCCAAGACATATGCCCTAACTTATCACAGTAAGGATTCCTTGTTATCTCACATGATTTTACCATAAATGTCTGTCAGACTGCTGTTCTGAGGTAGCCTCTGCATATTCCCACTTGTGGGATATAGCCTTCCAGTGTCACTGAGCTTCATAAATCTTTTAGAAAAGTAGTGAGTTTTGGGACTGCATGAGTGCTCCCTCATGGCACCGAACATTCGGAGCCAAAGTTATAGAGATGCAATGCCACTAGTGTGTGTTTGTTTCCTTTCCATGGTCATTTACAGGCATAGGACTTCTGTTTTGTGTACAGAGGCTTGGTTTGTTTGTTTTTCGCCTGTCTTATTACTAATTTTTGGTAATGTAAATAGCTTTAGGGTTTACATGTGTAGATTTTTGGACTTCGGGTTCTGAGGCATCATGTCTGATCTGGACCCCATGGAATCAGTAGTGGGAAAAGTCTGGTCTAGGTGGTGTTATCTCATGGTTCCCTGTCCTCCTAGGATTGGATGCATGAACTCCAGTGTATAATGTTTCTTGGGGAAAAGGCCATTGCTTGGACAGTTGTTCAGAATGCTGAACCTTCATTCCTTGGACCTGAAGGGCTCTCGCACTAAGCCTCCTGCTTTCCTAATTATGGAGGCCTTCTGAACTAGATCCGTGGATCTGTCCTTGCCTCAGTGCCCCATATCTGTGTGGGGACAGAGTAACTCTGTCTGCTTCAGACCCCTTTAAAGTAGGGAAGCAGAAACCTTTGATGTCAGGCCCAAGATTTTCATCCAGCTCCATGATGGCAGAATGCTCTCTGTTCTCTTCTGAGACAGAGTTGATACTGCGGTAGCCAGCTCTGTTGCCTCTGAAGGCTCTGACAGTGTTTGCTCCCAGACAGGGACCAGCTGATCTAGCGAATATGCCCCTTTCAGCACTGGAGACTTTCTGTTTTGGGGGTAGTGTTAGTTCTTCGGTGGCAGTGCATTTTTATCCCACACATACAGTCCATTTCTCTTCAGAAGTATTTTGTGGTGAGTTCTCCTTTGAATCTGGGAGTGTAGCAGGGTCTGAGAGTTCAGAGTCTCTAATATATATATATATATATATATGGGGGGGTGTTGCCTGTGTTGGCCACAAAAACAACAACATTTGAGATGGTCTTGGAGGCTCTCCTGAACAGCTCCATTCACAAGAGAGCTTTGATTGGGCAGATTCTCATTCCCCTTTGGTCTCTGCTATGAGTCTTTTCTCTGAGGTTTTCAGGATCCGTGGAGCAGTCATCTCCAGATTCCTTTTCAATGCCTCCCCTTTTAATCCATCTCATGTTGAAACATCCCACATCTTGGGGTAGGTCCGCACAACAAAGAAAAACCTGCAGCTGGCCCATGCACCCAACTCATGTTCAGGCTGTGGGGCTGTTTCATTGCTGTGTAGGCCCAAAGAGACTAAGGGCTCTAGGGTTGGATGTTCTGCTCCATCTGACAAAGAAGTCAAGAAGATGTATTGGGCAGAAGTGTACTTTTTGTTTGTTGGAGATTTATGTTTATAATTATCAGGCTGTTGTGCCCCAATATCAAATCAGACTTTAGTACATGATGGTCCCTTTACTTGATTATTTCTTGAAGTAGGGAGAAAAAGATGTGAGACATCATTGCTGAGGGGTGTGGTTCCTCAGAATGCCCTCTGTGTGTCATCAGTAACTGGCATCTGACCTCATGCTCTGCTTGCATTTGCTGGCATCACTGCGTCAAGGCTAGGCACCTTATGGCAAAATGTGGGATTTCTCCTTTAATGGGAAGACCTTGTTCAGTAGCAAGACCAATGAGTTACTGAAGAAGATGAAGTTTTGGTCTCTTGTTCAATCATCATTGGGGCTATCCAATGTAGGCCGATGTAGTTTTTGTCCAGATCCAAAAATAATACCTTCTGGAGAGAAGGGTTAAAGTGAAGCAGTAGAGGTCTCAATTGTGTCAAACTGAAAAGGCAGGGTAAGAGGAGGTATTTTAAACAAATATGGTTCTTTAGTGTTCTCCCTACCCAACCTTAAATTTACCTGAGAGCCTAGTCCTAATCTTAATTTGTTAACTCTCTCTTCATCTTTTTCCTTTTGGAGACCATTTGATAGCTTCCTTGTGGTGTAAAGTGGAACTACTACTGATCTCTGGGTGTTGGAGTGTGTGATCTAACTTCATCCTGTGCCGCTTCCCAAATCCCTCTTTTCCCTTTCCCTCTTCAGAAATTCCTCTTGCGATGAAGTGGATTCCTTGTTAAGGTTGAGCGCTACATAGGAGGTTCTACTACAGTAAAAAGAGTGGCTGTCATTTGAGGTTTTTCCACTTTGCAAAAAGAAACATGGGTTTTTATCCCATTGTGAGCCTGCAGTGGTTAAACTGATGCGTCAGACGGTTTTGTTTTTCCATAAGATTTCCCAAACAGGTTGAATTGTGACTGCTATGAAAGCAAAACAGGTTCTATGAATGTAGTTGGTTGTATCTTATTTTAATTCAAATTATAATGAGAAACTTGTCTGTTGGCTTTAAATAATACAATTACTAATGAAGGATGTCTAGTATGGCAGATTAGAGTAAATGTCACTTCTATACTTTTGTTGTGGATGTGTTGAGGCTTATTTTAAAGTTTCCTTTTACACTGAATTAAACACTACATCCTGATATGGTGAATATTGCAGAAGTGAGTCCACAGCTTATTTGATTTCATTCTTTGAACACCATACGTTTAAACTTAAAGTGGCCTGGGCCACCTTACTAATTTTTGTGGCTATAAAGTCATATTTTCCTAAAATTAAAGAAATTCCATTATGGTTCCAATGGCAACAATAACTCCTATGTCTTGCCACTATATAGTGTTAACTGTAATGTCTTAGATCATCTATACCACAATGATGCCTCTTGGTAGTACAGGTAATAGTCCCATTAAACGTATGAGTAATCCACTCATTTTTAAGGATTTATATAAGTATTTGCAGGATATGTGCCCGAGTTTTGTGAAACTACGGGTTTGCATTTCTTGTTAGCATATGTAAAATCTCAAAGGTAACTTTTTTGTTTAAAATTTATCCTTTAAACCATATATTAGGTTTTATTTTTCAAGACTGTGAAGACATTTTTGATCAGTTTAAAAAAAAAAAAAACTTGAGGAAAAACTTAAGTTTTGCAAAAGCTTGTTTTTACAAAGAATTTAAGACCAATGAGAAATCTTTCTACAAATTAAAGCAAAACCACTGTTTTAAATGGACACTTTTGCAGTGTTTGAAGTCTATGTCCAAACTCTTCATCACTGCAATCAGTTACACTGCCTATAAAAAGAATAAAACAGACTTGATTGACTTTCATTTTCCCCACTGAAAAATGTAAACAGCATAAATACTGAAAAGTAAACTGGATTTTTAAAAATTATTATAGATAATACCTTAGATTATTAGAACTATATAACACAGGTAAGCAGACTTGTTTGTCATGATTATGTTGCCAGTGTCCCAGATTTAAGTTTAGTTAAAATCTTGCATATTCTCTAGCCCAGGCATCCTACAGAGCATGCAAAACTTGAAATTAGTAGCTTGGGTGCTCAATGGAAAGGCCGTCAAGCTTACCTTTCACCCAATCAACAAGAGTCCAGCATAACTGGCAACTTTTTTTGCTGGATGTTCACTGCCAGTTTCAAAACATGCTTTCTAGAGCTTGGTGCTGTCTGTAGTAAAGCCCCAGTCTATAGGAAAATTGTATTTAATATGTCATCTAAATAAACACAGTAGGGAATTCAAGGGAGGTATGGTTTGTTTACAGGTAGGTCCAGAACAGCCAAATGTTAAAGAATGTGTAATTCCTTTGTGAGTTTGAGGGATGGAACTAGTCAGTCTATAGTTTCTGTAATGTGTGTTACCCAAGTATTTTTAGGCCAAACTTTTTCAAACATATCAAAGACATTTGTCTATGTTAAGGGGTAAATCCTAGCAAGCTTCCATTTTTAAAAAGATGAGTTGTCTTCTGAGATATTTCAACACAAAAGGGTATCTCAAAAACTTAGACTTTTGAAAAATACATTTTATATCACAGAATTGGCCAAGCTGAACCGTTATAAACTTCCCATAACATTTCACCCTTGGTTAAGAAGTACAAGAAACTTCAGAGGAAAAGGTAACTGTTACAGAAGCTATAACTATGTGAAAATAGAACTTTATAAAAAGTACATTTTGAGGTATATTGCAGCACTCTAAGGGTAGGTGTGCAGAGTACAGACACTGCATGCCTAGGTAGCGTAGCATGGGTATAAATACCAGTGTAGACAGTGAGGCACTGCTTAGGTGAGTAGAGTGCCCAACATGCCTGAATCTTAAGGAATGGTGTTCTCGTCCATCCTCCCCGTGGAAGGAAAAGGCCTGGGTAGGGACCGTCAAATCGTGGAAGTCAACGAATGGCTACGCAGGTGGTGTCGGAGAGAAGGCTTTGGATTCTTTGACCATGGGATGGTGTTCCATGAAGGAGGAGTGCTGGGCAGAGACGGGCTCCACGTTATGAAGAGGGGGAAGAGCATCTTTGCGAGCAGGCTGGCTAACCTAGTGAGGAGGGCTTTAAACTAGGTTCACCGGGGAAAGGAGACCAAAGCCCTGAGGTAAGTGGGAAAGCGGGATACTGGGAGGAAGCACAGGCAGGAACGTCTGTGAGGGGAGGGTTCCTGCCTCATACTGAGAATGAGGGGCGATCAGCAGGTTATCTCAAGTGCTTATATACGAATGCACAAAGCCTTGGAAACAAGCAGGGAGAACTGGAGGTCCTGGTGATGTCAAGGAATTATGACGTGATTGGAATAACAGAGACTTGGTGGGATAACTCACATGACTGGAGTACTGTCATGGATGGCTATAAACTGTTCAGGAAGGACAGGCAGGGCAGAAAAGGTGGGGGAGTAGCACTGTATGTAAGGGAGCAGTATGATTGCTCAGAGCTCCGGTACGAAACTGCAGAAAAACCTGAGCGTCTCTGGATTAAGTTTAGAAGTGTGAGCAACAAGAGTGATGTCATGGTGGGAGTCTGCTATAGACCACCGGACCAGGGGGATGAGGTGGATGAGACTTTCTTCCAGCAACTCGCAGAAGCTACTAGATCGCACGCCCTGGTTCTCATGGGTGACTTTAATTTTCCTGATATCTGCTGGGAGAGCAATACAGCGGTGCACAGACAATCCAGGAAGTTTTTGGAAAGCGTAGGGGACAATTTCCTGGTGCAAGTGCTAGAGGAGCCAACTGGGGGGGAGCTTTTCTTGACCTGCTGCTCACAAACCGGGAAGAATTAGTGGGGGAAGCAAAAGTGGATGGGAATCTGGGAGGCAGTGACCATGAGTTGGTTGAGTTCAGGATCCTGACACAGGGAAGAAAGGTAAGCAGCAGGATACAGACCCTGGACTTCAGGAAAGCAGACTTCGACTCCCTCAGGGAACGGATGGGTAGGATCCCCTGGGGGACTAACTTGAAGGGGAAAGGAGTCCAGGAGAGCTGGCTGTATTTCAAGGAATCCCTGTTGAGGTTACAGGGACAAACCATCCCGATGAGTCGAAAGAATAGTAAATATGGCAGGCGACCAGCTTGGCTTAACGGTGAAATCCTAGCAGATCTTAAACATAAAAAAGAAGCTTACAAGAAGTGGAAGGTTGAACATATGACCAGGGAAGAGTATAAAAATATTGCTCGGGCATGTAGGAATGAAATCAGGAGGGCCAAATCGCACCTGGAGCTGCAGCTAACAAGAGATGTCAAGAGTAACAAGAAGGGTTTCTTCAGGTATGTTGGCAACAAGAAGAAAGCCAAGGAAAGTGTGGGCCCCTTACTGAATGAGGGAGGCAACCTAGTGACAGAGGATGTGGAAAAAGCTAATGTACTCAGTGCTTTTTTTACCTCTGTCTTCACTAACAAGGTCAGCTCCCAGACTGCTGCGCTGGGCATCACAGCATGGGGAGTAGATGGCTAGCCCTCTGTGGAGAAAGAGGTGGTTAGGGACTATTTAGAAAAGCTGGACGTGCACAAGTCCATGGGGCCGGACGAATTGCATCCGAGAGTGCTAAAGGAATTGGCGGCTGTGATTGCAGAGCCATTGGCCGTTATCTTTGAAAACTCGTGACGAACGGGGGAAGTCCCAGATGACTGGCACTACATTAGCCTTTTTCCAATCTTTAAAAAAGGGAAGAAGGAGGATCCTGGGAACTACAGGCCAGTCAGCCTCACCTCAGTCCCCGGAAAAATCATGGAGCAGGTCCTCCAAGAATCAATCCTGAAGCACTTACATGAGAGGAAAGTGATCAGGAACAGTCAGCATGGATTCACCAAGGGAAGGTCATGCCTGACTAATCTAATCGCCTTCTATGATGAGATTACTGGTTCTGTGGATGAAGGGAAAGCAGTGGGTGTATTGTTTCTTGACTTTAGCAGAGCTTTTGGCACAGTCTCCCACAATATTCTTGTCAGCAAGTTAAAGAAGTATGGGCTGGATGAATGCACTATAAGGTGGGTAGAAAGTTGGCTAGATTGTCGGGCTCAACGGGTAGTGATCAATGGCTCCATGTCTAGTTGGCAGCCGGTGTCAAGTGGAGTGCTCCAGGGGTCGGTCCTGGGGCCGGTTTTGTTCAATATCTTCTTAAATGATCTGGAGGATGATGTGAATTGCACTCTCAGCAAATTTGCGGATGATACTAAACTAGGAGGAGTGGTAGATACGCTGGAGGGCAGGGATAGGATACAGAGGGACCTAGACAAATTGGAGGATTGGGCCAAAAGAAATCTGAAGAGGTTCAATAAGGATAAGTGCAGGGTCCTGCACTTAGGACGGAAGAACCCAATGCACCGCTACAGACTAGGGACCGAATGGCTAGGCAGCAGTTCTGCGGAAAAGGACCTAGGGGTGACAGTGGACGAGAAGCTGGATATGAGTCAGTAGTGTGCCCTTGTTGCCAAGAAGGCCAATGGCATTTTGGGATGTATAAGTAGGGGCATAGCGAGCAGATCGAGGGACGTGATTGTTCCCCTCTATTCGACATTGGTGAGGCCTCATCTGGAGTACTGTGTCCAGTTTTGGGCCCCACACTACAAGAAGGATGTGGATAAATTGGAGAGAGTCCAGCGAAGGGCAACAAAAATGATTAGGGGTCTGGAACACATGACTTATGAGGAGAGGCTGAGGGAACTGGGATTGTTTAATCTGCAGAAGAGAAGAATGAGGGGGGATTTGATAGCTGCTTTCAACTACCTGAGAGGTGGTTCCAGAGAGGATGGTTCTAGACTATTCTCAGTGGTAGAAGAGGACAGGACAAGGAGTAATGGTCTCAAGTTGCAGTGGGGGAAATTTAGGTTGGATATTAGGAAAAACTTTTTCACTAGGAGGGTGGTGAAACACTGGAATGCGTTACCTAGGGAGGTGGTAGAATCTCCTTCCTTAGAAGTTTTTAAGGTCAGGCTTGACAAAGCCCTGGCTGGGATGATTTAATTGGGGATTGGTCCTGCTTTGAGCAGGGGGTTAGACTAGATGGCCTCCTGAGGTCCCTTTCAACCCTGATATTCTATGATTCTATGAATGTGTCCTATTGTGGCTCTTTACTCACCCAAGCAGTGCCTCCTACATCTACACTGCTATTTTTAGCAATGTAGTGTTCTGCTACCAGAGCCTTTCCCTGCTACCATGAAAGACTCAGGTGGGAAAATTCTCTGGCAGGGGGTGGATAGCAGGGAAAAGTTTCGCACCTTTCAGAGTCTTTTACTGCTGGATGTAACTGCATACCACAGTGAGTGTGGATGCAGCTTGTTTTTCACTGTGGCATGTAGCTACATGTACTCTACACTCTGCTACAAGTGTAGAGTAGGACTAATATTGGTGATGTGATTTCATTAATACTGTAATAAGCAATGCGGGCAAGTGACATGAAAAAAACTTAGTGAAATGAGTATTGCCAGCATGCTTTTAAATAGGGTGCTGCCAGATCTAATTCTTTGACTAACCACAGGACTTTACATTTTACACTGCTTTCTAGGGATGTGTATTAATGTAAATACGGCATTTTTACATATATGATTAGCCACTTTATCTTTGTGTACCTTATAGTTTTGGGGAGCATTTAGAGAGCACAGTAATAGGAGCTATGTGTTTTTTTTAAAAAAAAAAAAAAGTAGATCTCCAACAGGGTTCAGAAGCTGATAAATGTAATTGAATTTATCATCTTGAAGTCAGCACTCAGAGTGTCTGGATGTGAGAGATGTGAAGTGAGATTAGGCTGTACATTGAAACTAAGGGCTTGTTTGCACAGTGAAATTTACCAGTATAATTTTACTATAGTTATACTTGTGTAACTCCCCATTTGGACACTCTTGTTCCAGAATAAGAGTTACACTGGTGTAATTAGGCTAGTAAATTTCCTGCAGAGAAGCCCCAAGTTAGAACTTATTTATGTAGTTTGTTGGGTTATGTAGTTTGAAAGACTAACAAGGATCCTTAAATGTATGTGGGGGGTGAGAATTTACCCCCAAGCAGAGGTTTCTACCACTTGAAAAGGAAGAAGAGCCTCAGATTCCATCAAATACATGGGGATTTCACTATTGCCATTCTAATGTGGCTACATGGCTATTACAGTGATGAGTGGCAGATCTGTCTGTTACAGAAAAACATAATTTCTCTTTAATTGTTCAAATTAAGTAGTGTTGCACAATGTCCCTCATTTGAATGTTAGAATTATTTCAGAATTTAATTTAAACTTCATAAAATCTACCATTAGCCCGTGATACTTCTCCGGCTGTTTTTTTGCATAACGCAGGTTTGATTCTGCACTTTTGGTTGGCATGGTGAGTGAGTCTCTTGCTTTGTTTTGCTTTGATGCCTCCATCTGACCTAGCAACAGTGTTGGTCACCAAAGAAATTCTGTTTCTTGATTTTGGACCTTGATACCAGATCTTGGAGGTAGTGTGTGTTAATAAGGAAGAAATTCAGTGTAGGGCCAAGATGCATATACATGATATGCAAAATTCTGCGGACACCTACAACTGGCTTGCAAACTGAAATTGTTTAATGGCAATCCAATATAAAAGAGGTGGGAGTGGTCAGACAAATAAAAGTTGGGTCCCAGTGGGGCCTGCGGAGAAGTCCACTGTCCCTTCCTTGCTGCTAGAGTGTAAATTGTTTTGGAGTTTTCACCAGAATTGCATCTGTATCCTACTTAGGGGAGTTCCTGTCTCTCTTGTAATCGCCTTGACAAGTATTTGTCTAATAAATTTGCATAACTATTACTTAATAGCATTTTAATTTTTGGCTACAGAGACCATCTTTACCTTAAAATTGAGCAAATTAGCCTTGCTTTTCCCCCCCCCCCGCCTCCTCCCCATGGATCTCTCTCCTGTCCCCCTTTCCCTCCTTCCTTGTTGTTGTTGTTTTGTATTATTCCCCTCCTCCATGCCCCCCTGCCCCTTCCCCCCCCCCCCAAAGAATTGTACCAATGCTGAATTTACAAACAGTGCTTCTTCAGTGGCATCTGCAGAACCAGAGTTAAACTGACTCAAGCCTAGTTTCCTCCTTCATGTAGCATGTTTGTTTTCCTGGCTGAAGTGTAACTGATGTGTTTCTTTCACATGTCACAGCAGAAACACTCACCCATTACTTGGACAGAAGCACTTAATGTGGTTACGTTAGAACTCATCTGCTACAATAAAAAGTTCCTCCAACAGACTTCAATTGCCTGTACTTCATTTTATTGTAGCTTGGCAAAATTCAGTCTGGATGTAAAAAGATGCTGGACTGAATTCATGTCCACATGATATTTGTTACCTCTTCACAGCAAAGAGTTGCTAAAACAGATTTAATTGGAATACATATAATCTGCCTCCATAGCTGTAGTGGCTTAACCAAAACTTCCTGGTGCAGAGCTTTTCTGAGGAAAATTCCAAACCATTTTTTTTTTTTTTGGTCATATGCTTTCCATTGCATTCTAAATACTTTCACTTTGTATTATGATATGACAATTATCAGAAAAGATTCTTGAACCTCTATGTCTTTGCATTAGAGTTCTAGTAGGTTTTGGAGCTTGTAGTTTTGTTAAATCTTCTGTCCCTACTTGTCATATTTTTCCTTTACCTTTTGTTTGAATAATTATTTGCAGTCTTTTGGCAGTACTTCTAGCCATCTGTATTACAAACGTTTACTTTATTATATGGCACTGAGCACTTTGGAGGCATAGGATACCTAATATAATTATTTTTAACTGATGAAAACATGCACCGAACAATGTGGCATACTTTTCCTAAATGTTGGGAATTTAGAAAAATCTTAGAGCGCAATACATATAAAGTATCTGATTAGGTCACTAAAAATCTTGCAATCTAATCTGCTAGGATAAAACGCTTTTCAACTGGTAATACTGTAAATTGAGTATGACAAGCTTATTGTGTACGGTACATTTATGCTATGAAACGGACCCTGCTTTTTCAATTTAAATCTGACTCCTACAGTACCTAAATGCAATTTTCAGATTGTTTAGAACTGGATCACTTTCTCCACAAATCATGTGATCACGAGGATCAAAGTACAGTGGTGTATGAGGATCAAGGTACAGTGGTGTACAGCAGTAATGTCTTGCTGATATGATAAATTGTGCAAAAAGCTGTGAACAAAAAGCGAGGTTTGCTGGTCATTTACATACTGTAGATTTTCTGCTCTAATTTTAACACTACTTACTCCTGGCCCATTGAGCTAGACCTAATTTTTACATGGACTAGTAGGTGTAGTGGTAGCCTCAGGCCATTAGATCACTATCTGTTTTAAACTCTGAATTTTAAATTAACAGACTTAACCTTTGCTTTTGATGTCATCCCCTTCCTCCCATCCATTTCTAACGTTGTCCGTTGTCTCTGCTGTTCGTGTTCCTTATTAGTTCATTCTGTTCTTATTGCTCTTTGTAGAGTAACGTTAAGTTGTGCTTTACAATTCAAAACAAATTAGTGTTCTGTCAGGAGGTATACTAGAAAATAATCTTCTTACTTGATCGCATATGTATCCATCAGTTCTGACAGTTGAGGAGTATTCCTCTTAGAAACTAGGCGCACTCAGAACTTTTAAGTGGACCTTTAGAACTCATAAATTCTGTCTGCTCTGCTTCCAGAAGCTGTAGTTAACTGTGCTGCAATATAATTCCCTCAGATATCCATGCTTGCAATGGAATATTTCCCTGTTGGGGATCAACATGTTTTCTTTATTTACAACTCCAGGACCGTTGCTTGAAAACATTTACTAGTCTTTCATGTGTGTGGCAAGCTGAGATATTTGACTGTAAAGTCACATCATTCTCATTACTGTCTTTGCCATTTTCCACTCAGATTCCAACACTTGAGTATCTGAGATGTCACAAACTGATGAAGGTAGAAGTGAATGCTTTATACTATGTAAAAATTGGGATTCTTGTCTTTTCGGTACTATCAGTCATTGATTTCTAGCACTAACGATGTAAAGAATATCTATTACCAAAATCATATGATGATGGTACAAAATTTTTTTGCTAGTCATTATGATTTGAATTATAGCTGTCACTGCTCTCTCAATCTAGCAGGTTTTCTTTTGTTACCAGTTGACAGATGAATATAGCAAATCCCAGATTTTGGTCTAATGTAACTTTTAATCCCTATGTAGTCATTCAAAATTCCATTTATCCAGATGTTTCAGAGACAGTTAATTTTCAGTGGGGATTTCCTGAAGTGTTTTTGTATTTATCAGCACTGGATGATCTAGCAAAGAATTTGAGCACCGTATGATATCCATCACTTGTTTGGTCATTTTGTCCAAATGAAATATTGGCTCTAAATGTAAGCATCATCACTCAGAGAGCTGATTTAGATATTTCTACTTAAGGCTACGATTTTTTCAGGAAAAATTTTAATAACTGTCCCAGCAGAGGTGCAGAAAACAAGGATATGTCAAAGGGAATGGAGGCCCCATAAGGTGGAGCTGTGATTGGTCAGTGAGCCCACTGTACACTTACCCTGCAGCAACAGCTCTTATCCCACAGGGCTGGGCCCGCTTCCCTGCTCAAGGCATCACGAGCTGGCCAATGTAGTCACAGCACCATTCAGGTTTGGCGCATCTGGCCCAGTGGAGATAGTGTGGATGTGGACCATATTTGATTGGCATTGTGACTCCGTGGGTCAGCTTGCAACACCAGTCAAATTTGGCTCTCTGCACCTCCTGCGACCATGTGGACCAGCTTGCAATATTTGAATGGGTAAAGAGCTGCTGCTGTGGGGGTCACAGACTTCATTCAAATTCACCATTACAGTGAACACTGTGATCCCCGTGTCAGTATTGTAGCTTAAGGCCATGTCTACACTAGAGACCTTACAGTGGTATAGCTGTGCCGATGCAGCTGCGTCACTGTAAAATCTCCTGTGTAGCTGCTCTGTGCTGATGGAAGAGAGTTCTCCCGTCGTCATAATTAAACCAGCCCCAGTGAGTGGTGGTAGATGTGTCAGTGGGGGGTGTCTCCCGCTGACATAGCTCTCACACGAGCGCTTCTGTCGGTGTAACTTATGTCGCTTAAGGGGGTGGGGGTTTTTTCCACACCCTTGAGCAACATAAGTGATACCAACAAAAGTGCTAATATAGACATAACCTAAGTTATGGCTGTGTGAAAGCCTTATACAAACAAGAGAAACCATCTAAGACCTGGATCCTTAAGTGCCTTCCAAATATGCTCTAGTGTGGGGGTTGGCAACCTTTCAGAAGTGGTGTTCCGAGTCTTCATTTATTCGCTCTAATTTAAGGTTTCGTGTGCCAGTAATACATTTTAACGTTTTTAGAAGGTCTCTTTTTATAAGTCTATAATATATAACTAAACTATTGTATGTAAAGTAAATACGGTTTTTAAAATGTTTAAGAAGCTTCATTTAAAATTAATTTAAAATGCAGAGCTGCCCCACCCCCACCCCCCAGACCGGTGTCCAGTACCCAGGCAGTGTGAGTGCCACTGGAAATCAGCTCGCGTGCCGCTTTTGGCACACATGCAATAGGTTGCCTACCCCTGCTCTAGTGCTTACAGTTGAATATGGGGTAGACTGCAGCAATGCATCACCAGAGTCCATTACAGGCAGCTGGGCTACAGCTTCCTTTGAGGAGGGCATGATAGTCAGATATTTTACCTCTGGAGCCTCCTCTGGCCTATTGTATGTACCATTTTTATAAGTGGTCGAGCTGTGTGTGTTTTGAAAACATGATTTAAAATGAAACTTTGAAGCATTGTTTCCATTAGAAATGTCAAACACTTACTGGGTAGCATTCCCCCAGTATTTTCTCATATGGAGGTACCAAGTTTGCTTACCCAATTTCAAAGCATCCACTGCTGTGGATCAAGTAGCTGTTGCAAATGATCAAAAATAAATAAGAGTCTCTCATGGCTCCTGCCAGGGCTCCTTGTTCGAGTCATGTGAAATCTGTTTTGTTTCTTTCTGTGCCCTGAGTGCTGCCAGAAAGTTATTAACCCTGTGAGCATAATGCCAGTTGACATGATAATCACCATCACCTATGCTGGTTAAGTTTATAGCTTTAAGATTAATCTTTTTTCCAAAAATGTAGGACTCCTAGTATTTACAATCTCGATAGACCAACTCCGATTGTAAACTGTTTTGCTGTGAGGAACTTTGTTGGATTACTTATGTCTATAAAGTACTTCACATGCTTATGGTACCATATGGTAATGTAGAAGTAATAATGCCTTTCAGTATTAACCAGCACAGTTGCTGATACTCTCTTCTTGTCTCTTCAAAGACATGGTGCTTTGACATGCATAACTTCCACAGTTGTGCATCCTGATCAGGGAAATCTTTGTTTGTATCAAAGTATAATTCCTTTAAATATTTCAAACTAACAAGTACTCAGTTGGTTTCTTGACTTTTTTTTTAAAGCCTATGGTTTTTGTAATTTGTTATAGTTGTACAATAATTCTTACTGTTCCTGGGCACCTCTGAGATTTTGTCTTAAAACTGTGTTTTGGAAATGGCTTCTCATTTAGTTTTAATCTTTTCGTATATTTTGGTGTTTTGTTTCCACTAGGAATTGAAACTGAAATTATTGACCCACTTCTCCAAGGCTTTTGAAAAGTGACTAAATGCAACTGGGTCAGGTTGTCTGTGGGAATGAAGTGGCTGGGAGAATCCAAGAACATGGTAGTGAATGGCAGGAAAAATGGAGGCAAGTTGTCTAATGAACATCAGCAGAATGAGTCCAAGTTGCAGCACACTGGAAAGGAGAATCCAAAGACTAGCAAAAATGGAGTTGAGAGAAGATCAAGCAGATGTATGTACATGTTCATAGGGCTGGGTTGTGATGTGAATCATAGAATCTTGCTTACTGATTTGTTAGCTTTTTAATTGCTTATTCTGAAATCTTGAGATACATGGTTAGTTCACTGGGAAGGCTGTTGTCCCCACATACAGTTAGCAGTAGAATAATTTTTATTATGCTTGTAATTCAGTGGTGGTTATTAAATCCCATTGAAAAGTTAAATGCAAACGATTTAACTTTGATTTATTTTGAATTAAGTGGAAAAAATTTGCATACAGCAAACATCCTTAATATGTGATGGCTAAGAACTAACATGGTTGCAGAGTGGACTTTAGACATATTCTAAAATAATAATTTGTCCACAAATCTTGTGGAACCAGTTGTGAAAGTTACATAAATATACGTTCTTATATATGTAAACCCCAGTTTTATTAGTCACACCTACATGAGTAATCCATTGTAAAACTGAGGTTTCTTAAAAACAAATTTAAATTTTTATTATGAATTTCAAGTAGAGGACCAGATACAAATTTCAGGTAACACTGGTATTTGGAGTTTGGAAAATCAGGCTTTGCTTTTATGTTGTCACTTGTTAATTTGATATCTCTGAGGCAAATATTGCTGAAATGTGTACTGATAATGATTTTACGAGCACATATCCATGGTTTTAGGTACCCTTGACAGTATTTTAAAAATCAAATTACACCATCCATTCTGCGTAGCCTTACTAACCAACAATAGCTAGGGAAAACAATCTCCCCTGTGCATCGTCACTTTCACCCTTCCTGACGACTCATCACCCTCCTAATTATCCACTTTAGATGGGCCTTTTGCACGTCTGAAATGTTAACAGATTTGGGTTACTTTATTCTGGGTGAAATGGTACAAGTTCCAAGGTCAAGGAGCACATCCTACCAGCAATCCCCTTTCTTGCGGATCTTGGAGTACTGTTATAATAACCTTTTAAATTTTGGTATGCCACTATAAAAAGCATGCTTCCAAACTTAGCCCCAGCCTCTTTTTCTGAACGGTTTTGAGAGGTTTTTGTGAAGCACACTGCAATAATCTAATCTCTAGGCAAGAAAGGTATGTGAGACTGTTTGCAAGGTCTGCATCTGAAAGAAACATCAGTTTTCTGGCCATATTTAAATAATAGGAGATCACCTAAACCAAATTCTAGGTCAGCCCAGGATTAGAGAAATGTCACATTTTATCTGGTCTTTTGCCCTGTCCAAGAAAGATAGCATCCTGATTGTTTCATGGCCCCTTGCCACAGAGACCAAAGGAGATCAAATAAAACGAAAGAATGAGAACCTACATCATGCACTCACAGGGTAGAGATCACACTCGTGGTCCTCACTTCTTCCCCTCTCCCATTATACTTCCAATCAACAAAACAGGCTGCTGGAATCCCTGGTGATAGCAGAGTGGTCTCTCTTAAAGGGACTTACTCTAGCTGGTGTCCCAGCTGATTGAGGGCATCCAAGCTAGAGCTGCACTAGTACAGTGCCTTGCACTTCTTGTTGCTGCTGGTATCTTTGGTGGAGTTGCCCTTTTAAAGGGAGGATACTGTAAGATTGAATAGTTTTCTATTTAAGTAACCCTGGTGTTTTTGCTTTTTGCAGGTAGTGGTGCTTCAGGATTTGAGGGCCAAAGTCGCTACGTGCCTTCCTCTGGAATGTCTGCCAAGGAGCTGTGTGAAAATGATGACCTAGCAACTAGTTTGGTTCTTGATCCCTATTTAGGTTTTCAGACACACAAAATGAATACTAGGTAACTTCGTTTGCCTTTATTTACCTAGCAGAGAAATAATCATCTTAGTGATGTAGACAGTAAAGGGTAAATGAGGAGTTTCTTGCATATCTGTAGAAATTTACAAAATGGTAATATCTGTTTTTATATTCTTGTTCTCTTGGGTATCTTTAGCCTTCAGAGTGGTACTGCTCTGGTAAATGGGACTCAGAGCATGGTAGCAACATGTAGCTGCACCACTATAGTTGGTATTTCCATTAAACCCTGTTGTCAAGCTCCATTATTGAGCAGGAACTTAATAGAAAGTTTCTTAATCTAGGTAACAGTTACGTTAATCAGTTCAGAAGGGGTTATATTAACCTTTTGAAATAATGTTTGGTGGTAAAAGTAAAATTTTTGTTACTTCAGGTGTTGGACTTCCTTTAATCTCTGATTTATTAATAGGCTTGGTGTAACCATTTAAATGTTGTTGGCACTAAGGCCAACAATCTCAAACAAGTGTGTGCAAAATCCCACTAGAGGGATGCAATTCAGATTGTCTGTACGCATGCCTATATACATGTGCACACTGGGGACTTGTGCACCCAAGTCAGACGTATACATTTGTACTTGGACACACCCACCTTCCTGAAAACTTGAACCTAAAATTGGTGTGGATCAGTGTCTGGTTTTTGAGAGTTTGTTCCTATTTTTCAGAAATACTACAGATTATATACAGTCTGTAACATCCTGTTCAATTGTTGCCTGTGTATGGATTTTTATTGCAGTAGTTTAATTCTATATGCTTACCAAAAATACATATAATTGTGGGAGGAACTGTCTCTTATTTTGTGTTCGGCCTTGTATAAACACAGTGGGGCCTTGATCTCAGTTGGAGCCTTATTACAAATAAAAAATAATCAGATTATTCAGCCAGTTCATGCTAGTATTTCCTTGAATAAATTTTTGTTTTGATTTATTGAAGATCCAAAATATTTAACTATTATGTTAGAATAATTTTTATTTAAACATGACTGTTTATATACAATCCCATTACTAGATCATTGCTGTATTTTACTAGGTCAAATAGGTCTTGGATGTAGAAAAACAGGTTGGCCAATATGAATGCTAAATTAATTCACGTCATGCAATAAAAATAATTCACTAGTAAGGTCTTACGCATTAGGGTTACATTGGTGCAGTGGAGTGTTAACAAACTCTTGAAATCTGCAGGCCCATTCTAAAAAGCTGCATTTTCAGAACTCCGCATCCATCCTTCTGCCCTTCATTTAAGGAATGCTTTCATTCTTCAGGTGTACTTCAGGGTATTGGTTAGACTAGCATCTTGAGTCCACAATAAAACTGCCTATTTAGGTAAGTATTCTTAGGGTCCTTGTTACCGCAGTATTTGAGCATCTGCTGTAGTTGGCCCAGCTGATTACAGATGCTCCTGCAATTAAAGGAGCCCTCTTTCTATTGCATGGGAAGTCAGATGAAGGAGATGGGTGTATACATGATTCTGTAGCTTCCTGTCAGGGCAATGATCGTGCAGAGAAATTATTTCTCCTTTCTTCATTTTATGATTGACATGCCGACTTCATAAATGTGTAACGTTTTCTGGTTATAAGACTACGATGAGCAAACTACATTTCTTCAGTTTTTTTGTTTGTTTTAAGATGTTACTATTTCAAACAAATGGTGGTGAAACAAAAGACTTATCACCATGAATTTCTTTCTTTCTCAGATGTGTAAAACAGTTACAGGCAGTGTGCAATTAGACTTCAAGGGTAATAGTTATTAAATTTGAAGCAGTGTGGGAAACATTTTAGTGAAGCTTAAAGCTTCCATTTGAAACACATTTTCTCAATTTTGCTGAGATTGTCTTATTGCAATGAATTAAAAATGAAGGCATCAGCTTAGTTCTTATTTAGCTCCTCTTGGTCACATCTGGTTATTGTCAGGACAGGACAGCTTGGTTTTTGTTGCTTTTATCTAGTAAGGTGTGTTTCTTGTTTTGCATTGTCTTATGAGGTAAAAAACTTCAGATGCAGAATGACTAGATAATTGTTCAGGGAATAAGAAACACTAGTACCAGGACATACCATGATAATAGAAATTAAATTAGTTTCACAACTCTTAATTTTGGAACATCTTCAACTTCAGTGTTAAGAGGAAACATTACACCTTATATATTGAAGTGTGTCTAAAAACAAAATATCCAGTCACGGTAGAAAATGCACTTTTTTCCTTTACACCTTCAGGCAAGTTGAGAGGAGGCTGCTATTCAAATGGTTACGTCACAAATATTCTACAGTAATCTTGAAGATGTTTGTATCTGTTGATTTGCATATGGTTACAAGGTTTGTATTTATGTAAACAACAGTCCAG
Source organism: Eretmochelys imbricata (assembly GCF_965152235.1). Classification (NCBI taxonomy): domain Eukaryota; kingdom Metazoa; phylum Chordata; order Testudines; family Cheloniidae; genus Eretmochelys; species Eretmochelys imbricata. The sequence continues at coordinate 21,264,675 of NC_135577.1, forward strand.
CACAAGGCTGATTAAAGGTCTACTTTCACTTACATGTCTGGAAGCCAAGATCCTATTTTCTGCTGCAATTGGATAAATATACAAATATCTTGTCTTAGACCCACAGAGAAAATTTGTATATGATTTAGCAGTTAAAGGTTCTTTAAAGATTTGTTATTTGCACAGAAATCATTGGGCAGGGCAAGACAAGACATCTTTAAAATTCTTCGTAAAACATTTAAATTAACTTTTTTCCTTTCCTCTTTTTGCCCTCCCCCACCCCCAGTTGACTGAGCTGCTGCTGTCAAATAGAAAATAAGTGTGGTGAATTGTGTATTATAGGTTGCTGGTGGCTTTATTATTTTTCTCTGAAACATTAGTGAAAGAATATGAAGTCTGAAATAATATGCCTGGATTTAGTTAGAAAGTTTAATGCAGTATTCTCATGACCATGCCTCCTCAGAGCCCCACATGCCATGTGAATCACCAAATCCTTTTGAATAGTAATTGGTTGGTGTTTTGAAGAGGAAATATTGTAAGATAAAGGGGTGCTCTGGTAAGCATGCCACCAGACTCCTAGAATTTGGAGAAATCACCTATACTGGGATCACAAGAAGAATAGAAGCAGGTCATCTATGGCAAGATGGATCCATCTGACTAAAGCACCAGAAGTCAGTGAACTTTGAATACTCCAGTAGATGGGATATTGGAGACTCAAATTATCATAGTACCAAGCTCCTACTACTTCACCTTCAGGGTCTATCAGAACGGTACAGGTGAGATTTTCTCTGTACCTCCGCATTCCCCAGAGCTTTGCAAATAGGTCCTTGATGCTATGAAAGCCATGTTTCTAGAGCAAACCAGTGTCATTTTCAAAGCCATTGGATCACAGTTCTTACTGAATCTAATTTTGGTGATTTGAATTTCTTGAAACCAAGAAAAACAGGTTTTTTCACTTTCTACTGCAACACTATCTCAAAGGGAGCCTATTTTTTTTACTGGAGCATCTGTGGAGCATTAAATGTCATCTTAGGCAGCTTCAGAGTTTAAATCTCACCTAGGTTTTTCTCCATAGGGGTATTGTGCATCTTAGGGCTTTTATAAGGTGTAATGATCCTCTGCCTCCTGAGTTAGTGATTTTCTCCAGGGAGTGATGATGAAACAGGTCATTTTCTTTGCAGAAGGCAGTCTTCTCTGGGTTCCCTTACCGTAGCCCCCACAGTTAGTAGTTCTGCTTGATGATGTCGGACACTTCTAAAAGAGGAACTGGAAGGCCAGTCCTGAGAGGTTTACCTTTCTACTGCATCCTCTGATGAGGCTCTTATCCACTTCCTCCTTTCCTCTGAAGGGCCTGGTGTTACTGAGGACTTGATGGACTGATAACTCTGGAGATCCATTTAGTGACTTTTCCCGGAAATAACACATTATTTTGACATCTTGAATCTCCAAGAGAAAGTAGTCCTCTCTATCAATTAAAGTCTGCTGGAACTGGCTGAAGAGGTCTGCAACCAGTCTTTCTTGGCTGCCTTGGTTTCTAGGAAATCATGTTCTTTGGACCAAGAGCTAGGGAGGAATTTGAGCTAATCTCTCAATATTCTTCCACATGCTCACTTGTGGTTTTGCTGCAAATGATAAATCGCAAGCTGGGAAAATGGCATATACCCCGGGAAACAAAACATCCAGAAGTTAGGTATGTCTAATAGGTTATTTCTCTGCAGTCCTGATGCTCAAGGCCTCTCACATAGGGGCATGACAGCCTGGCAGCAAGTCCTCATTATAGTTTAGGATGGCATTTTAGGCCCAGTTTATTCTAATGGACAAGAAAAAGAGTTCCTCAAGGTCTTTGAGGACCAGTAAGTATATGTAGGCATTTGCTGAGAGTCCCTTTTGACATATCCAATGAAGCTGTCTGCTTTTGGCCAAACTAGTCTTTCTTGCAGGAGACTTTTCTGGCTCTGGAATTTTGAACTTTTGGCACAGGCTTAAGGCAAAATAATGGATTCAGTCTTCTAAGGGACTGATGTGGCCTTAAAGAAACTGAAGACCACCAGACCCACAGCCAGGTTTCTAAATTTGGGTCACTTGGCTCCTAAAAGGTGCTTTCTGGTTTCAAATGTTGCAGTTTTGAGAGTTCTCTTCTGGAGCTGCCTGGCACAGGGTCCAGACAGTCTTGGAAGCTTTTCCTCCTCCAATGGGGATGGAAAGACTTTCTCCTCTACCGCTGCAGCAGTATGCAGTGCATCTCAGCAGTATCTGGGGGTGCGACTCATAACCAGTTGTAAGACTTAGATTTTTTTCACCCTTTCCCCTCTTATTTGGTAACTGTCCCTTTTTTTCTGGGGTAGGCAAGCCATTTCTTCAGACTGAATCTTACACACAGTCAAACAGGGATGCACCTTTAGTTTGAAACCATGCCAAGCTCTGTCCTGTACCCTTTTTAGGCATCCTTCTCAAAAACTGATGGAAGAAGTAGTGTTGACTCTCTCTTGAAAATAGATGTGGTGCCAAAACCTTTCTCCTGATATTTTTCACTTTCTGAAAGGCTCAGTAGCCTGCACCTATTCTGGCCACTTGCAGATTGAATAATACCTAAGGAAATCCAAATTCTGCATGGTTTTGTTAGGGAGATAATTCCTACTATCAACTCTCAGGACTAGTTCAGGATCCTGGGCTTTCAAGATTCTTGTTTTCCTGTCTCAATAAGGAAGACATACGAAGTACTTTAGGTTCATGGCAGGCAACAAGCACTACTAGTATAAGGTGTTGTGCTTTGGGCTGGCAGCAGCTCCTTGTATATTCACCAAGTGTTTGGTGGTGGTTGTAGCTGATCTGCTTTGTTGAGACCTGCAGATGTATCTATATCTTGTCTGGCTCATAGGAGCTCAGTTGTACAGCAGGGTAGTTCCTATCATGGGGCGGGTGGGGGGCTTGCTTTCTCTCTCTATCTGAAAGTAAATAAATCTTGGTCTAAAACTTAGGCTCTAAGCTTTTGTAGGGGATACAGTAGATTCTGCAAGGGCTCTAGCTTGATTATCTCAGAATATCTGAGACCTGATCTAGGCAGTAGACCCAGCTAAATCCAGCCCAGAACAGTCAATGGGATTTTTATTTGCAAATGTCCAGCCTGATGATCACCTGCACGTTGTCACTTCTTTTGTGTTGGTGCAGATGTGATCCTTGCTAGGGTGATGGAATCTGTACAGAACAAGTGTTCTCAGCTTCACATGCTGATATCCTCCCCCCTCAGCAGACTCTTGAGGGAGCACACTGCTAGAGTGTCTTGAAGGGGGTGCCCTTCTCTTAGCCTGCTGTTGAGATAACTGTAGCCTTTAATCTGAGCTGTTCTCTTCTGAACTAGAAAGGGTAGTGCTGTGTCACCTGAGTCAGGAAGCAATCCGTCTATGAGAGTGTTGCATCTGAAACAAAGGGGGACGCTCTGCTCTGCATCTGCCTGGCACAAACAACATCTCACTTGACCATCTGAGTTGGCATCGTAAAGATCTGCATAAGAGATCACTCAGATTCTGCTCTGGTCATCTGATAGTTGCCAAGTGGTCGTCCAGATATGGGCTTCCTTGTGTTATGCCAAGACAAGCTACCTGAGATCACAATGCATATCAGATGTTTTGCATTTTGTAGTAAGAAAGAAGGCTCCTCTACTCCTTTTTCGTTTTTTCCTTTTCCCCAAAATACTGGGGAAGGTTCAACAGGATCGGTGATCTCAGGCTTCGTTCCTAGAGCTGCTGGCCCTGTCTAGAAGTCATCTAGTCACTTTTCTCCAGAGTCAAGTTTTTTTTTTTCCTAGCTGAATGGTAGGGTAGCTCACCCAGACCTCAAGTTTCACTTGGCAATATTGCTGATGGGTTTCTAGGTCAAGATGTCTTCTGCGTGATTGAGAAATCCAAGGTTACCCTACTGGAGTCCAAAAAACCATATGGTAGGAAGTGTTATGCTGCAAATTAGCCAGTTTAGGTGGTTTGTTGTCCAGGTCCAGTTATATTGGGCTTTCTCTTTGCTATAAAGGCTATCCTTCACTATTTTTAGCTATGGCTAAGGTCTGCTTATAGTCCATGGTATTCTGTGAAACACTTTTTAAAGGTTCTTACAAACTAGTAGCCTCCCATCGTGAAACCTAACTGATATGGGAGACTTGACTTTGGTGTTAATCAAACCTATAGAAAGACCCATTCATCCTTTGGATTCTTGCTCACTATACCACCTTTCGCTGAAGGTGTCACTTCCAGTGGCCTCTTCGTTGACCATGAGCACCAGGAAGTTACAAGTCTTTGCAGTCAACCCACCTTGTACAGCATTCAACAGACAAGGCAGTTTTTAAGTCTCATCCCAAATTTTCACATTAATGGGATTAGACTGTCTTCTCAGTCTGTTGGTATTGCTGCCTGTCTTTCCCAATGTTCCATAGTGTTCCTGGGGAGGTGAGTCACATCCTGGATGCTGAGAGCTGTCATCTACTACTTAGGCAGAACTAAGGTATTTAGAAACGGAAACAATTTTTGCCTGTTGGAGAAAAAGCTAGAGGACAGGTTTTCTAAATGGATAAGACTGCATTTAGTAACGTTATGAACTAGCTCATGCTCATTGCATCTGAAGATCTGGATTTACGGGGCTAGGTAGCTGGCTTTCCAAATGGTATAGCTCCACAGCGAGCCCTTATCTGAAATCTTTAGGGCTGTTATGTGGACTTCACCTCACACCCACACATTCTCTCATCACTGCATAAAGAGCACGTCCTGATTTCAGGAGAGCAGTGCTTCAGTAGTTGTTTTAACTTTGCAGAGCACCTCAGCCCCCACCTCTTCAAGGAATTCACTGCTTGTTAATGTTTCATACAGCAGGGTTCTATGGAGATAGCACCATGGAGGAGCAAAATAGATGAGCTACCAGCAGTAAATCTTGTTCTACAAATTTATTTACTCCACAGAGTCACACTGAATCTCCCCTCTGCTTCAAAGCCGAACTCTAAATAAGGCTTCTAGAAGTAGAGGAATTCCAGGAACCATTAGAGGACTGGCATATTTATACCCTTGACTAGTGAAACCTAGAATGTGACGGAATTTGCACACATGCTCAAACTGTGAAGTCTTGCTAAATATGATTGTATGGTCATGTAATTAAGCACATGTTTCCTAAGTTGTGGCTCTGTGGAGGTAATGCATTGGAGAACATGTGTTTGCAATTGGTAAGTAGCCCCTTTATAGAACAATTTACTGTTTCATGTCAAAGTTTATCTACATTCTTGAGACCCAGATTCCTAGAACTATCTAGATACTGAAAGTGAACTTTGTCTCATTTTGAAAAACCACTGTGGTCTAAAATCTGTGCATTGTCCAATTTTTTGATTCTTTGGGTTTATCTTGCTAACCATAAGTTCCATGACTTCTTCATTATTGGTTTTCTTCTGCAAGACGACATGGCTGTTTTGGATTTAGCTAATTTGCTGCTGTCTAAGGTATTGGGTGCATTGGGTAAAATATGTTTCCCCAGGCTGCCACAACATTCAATTGAATTTCAGTGGAGTATAGCAATTTCAACAGAACCTCCACACAGTAGCTGGACTGGAGTGCTAACAGTAGAGTGAAATGATAAATTGTATTTATGAAGAGATGGATGATAGGAGGGAAAGAGAAATAACATCTGAATATCTTAGCCAAAACAGGGAAATATTTACTTGCTGCCCTGATCAATGAAATGATGTGGCAGAGGATTTTTTTCTGCTTAAATTTTAGACACATTTAAAGATTGGACATATCAGTCTGACTTTTAATTTTGCAATAAGTTTCTTGAACTGAAACTGACTAAATTATTGGGGTACTTCCCCTTTGCTATCGATTGAGAATATAGTTTTTGTTTTGGCATACAGGATAAGAAGCTGTCTTTTCTTAATGACAGCATTGAAGATTAAGTGCACAATAGACTTGATTTAAAAAAAAAAAACAAAGTAGTACCACTAGCTTTTGCAAATTATAAAGTTTACAAATTTTGTCTGTGTGAAGACCATGCATTATATTACTTTTTATTTCATATGTATTTTAAAAGTAAATTAAATAGCATTTCCTGTTTGGTTATAAGTGGAACTGAATTTTTTGTATTCATTGTGTGGCATTGTCTTCAATGCTCGAGAACCTTACACTGTTTGTCCTTATATTCATGCTATAGTGCTCCTGATGTAATATAAGACTTTGTTTTCACGTCCACCAAAGCAAACTGTCTTCTGAATAAAGTGCCTGTCATTCAAGCAAAGACCATTGGGATGCAATTTTTGGTAACCTCCAACATGTCTTTCTCTCCGTTTTCCCTAGTCGAAGTTTAAGAAGCAGCTGTAGCATTTTATAACTTCTTCATTCACTGGTGCAGCGTGTCAGATATGTGCACTATATGGAGCACCATTCTATATCTCTTGCAGAATCATTTTACCCTTTTTGTTCAAACTCACTGCTCTCAGTGACTGAATTAATCAAGGTACAGTACTCCTGAACTTACCAGAACCTCTCCTTTAACTTCCTTTATAGGCAAGCATCTCACTGACCCTTGGCTTTATACCTTGGACTTTCAAGATTCTTTAAGTAACCCCGAGGTAAGAGAAACTTCAGAGAGAGAGAGCGCTTTGGTTCTCTGTAGCTGTTCTCTTGACAGCCTTGCTTAATAGGGCCTTCTCAGTTATAAGGGCCAAACTGGGACAAGATGATCATCTAGCCAGATCTCCTATTACAACAGCCTCAGCTATTGTGGGATCTCATTGATGAGAAAAAAGTACTTACTATACAGGGTAATTTGAAATATTACTATTCTCCAGCTCATCAGAAGAAGGGAAATGACTTTCTTTAAAGATGCTATCAATGCAGAATTTTCATTCTTAGCTCTCTTGGTTCCAGCATGAGTCATGCAGGAATCTCCTTAGCTCATGAGATTTTTGGCCCTTTGAGGCAGTTGTAGGTTGTCTGAAGGGGACTGTCTTAATCAGCAGGCTTCAACATCATGTGCCTCAGAGGACCCGAACATTCCATTTTGTTTTTTTTTCCCTCTCCCCGACTAAAGCTGGCAAAGGAGCTTATTGCCGGAGCTGCCCGAAAGTTCTGACCAGCACAGCTCTGGTCCACACTGCAGCCTCTTATTTAGAAGCTGGGTATCTTTTTCTGTTTTCTAGCTTTGAGCTAGTCACTTACTCTTTGGGTCAGTAAAGTTTTTTCTCCTTTAGCTCATGTTTTTATGTATGTTCACTTATGATTTTCTTTTTAGGTTCTTTTAAATTCAGATTGAGGCATTATTGGGGAATTCTCAATCGGCTATTTCCAATGGATGAAATCTGGGTTCTAGCAGAAAGTGCCATTGACAGAGAGAGTCACAACACCTGAGGTGCGGAGTTCAGGCTCTTACTTATGCTGTCTGGGCTACTGGCAGAAAGTGCTGGTTGAAAACTGTCACGTGACCCAGTGCTAAGTCAAAACACTACTGGTGAAGACCCTTGATTCCTCTCAAGTATGACATTCTCAGGCTGTTCTAAGGAGGACTATGCCTCTAGGATTCCTTGGCATCTTTGAAGCGGCAGTACCTTGAGGCAAATCAGCGCCTTAGGGTATGTGTGGAAGGACATCTCTGAGTGTGTTGGTGCCTTTCATCAGCACTTCGGAGTCCAGGACTCGTGGCAATTTTCTCAACTCCTAGATGATGCTGTTTACATCACCAGGTTCCAACAGTACCTACGCAATTGATCTGTGAACATTCTTGGACCACAGGCTTTTATAGAATGTGTTTAGAAATTCCATCATGTTGGCACCATTGAAGCCTGTGCCACATGCCATAATGTTATGCATTGTATGCAGTGCTGTTGTAGTCGTGTTGGTTTTTGCCTCTGACTGGAGTGGTGTTACTAGGTCACTTCACCTTGAATGGTCCCTTGACATATATGTTAACTGTGCTAAACAATCTTTCACCTTGTATTTATCTGTGACTCTCTGAGTATATTTCCCAGACCTGAAGAAGAGCTCTGTAAAAGCTCAAAAGCTTGTCTCTGCCACCAACAGAAGTTGATCCAATAAAAGATATTCTCTCACCCAGTTTATCTCTCTAATATCATGGATTCATATTGCTAGATCCAGAATCCCTTAGAGTATCCGTGGGGATCGTGACTGTGCACTGTTTACTATCATCTGAGTCTTGTCACCATCCTGAAAAGAAGCCTCCTTGATTCTCCGTGTGCTTCAGGAGTCCCTGGATACTACTTTTGAACTGGCAAATCTTTCAGAGTTTACCCAAATGTACAGGTTCTGTGCATTATGGTTTTACAAGCGTGCAGTACCTCAAAAGCCCTACTTTAATTTTCAGATTTTGGAGACTGTATGCACAGCATGACATTTCTCTGATCTCTTTCCATGTTTCAGACTTCCTGGGTTTTGGTTTGGTTGGTTGGTTTGTTTTTTGTACTCCTCTTTTTGGGAGGCTCTGAGTTTCAAGACCTTTGGATTCTCTAATGCATCCCTATTTAATTGAAGAACGCTTTTTACAGACCTACTGCTACTAGCCCCTCGGAAATTTCCTTGGCATATAAAAATCCCAGGTTCTTGCTTCAGTAGAACACTGTCTCTCTCTGCTGCTTATGATCACAGAGAAGATATGGGCATTTCACTAAAATATGAATACTTGTCAGCACCCTAGATGAGGGGTCAATAAGGCTTAGTCTGCCTGTGGAGTCAGGATGTCATGGGGAATTTCAGATCTGTGGCGCCCTTTTGGACTATAAAACATACTTGTTCTCTCTCTTGTTCCCATGGTTCTTGGAAGCTTGAGGTCTTTGTTTCCCTTTTCTGCATCTGGACCCAATATTTGGTGTCCGTGTCTGCTATCTTTCCGTCCTTTCCTTGAGATCAGGTTAGAATAAGCTTTCTTGCTTTGGGTAGCAAGTGTCAGAGTTCTGCTCTCTGTGCACTACCAAGATAGTCTCTTATAAGACTCTCAGCACATACTGGTCTCATTGGGTGGCATTATAGTATTCAAAATCCAAACCCATCCCAGGAGGAAACAGATGCATCAAAGCCAAGTGATATGCATACTCACTGACAGTTAATTACATTCAAGATACAGTTTCAAGTATGTGTCATGTCCCCAAGCAGGTCTCCCTACTTCCATCATCTCAGAAGGAGGCTACGAAGAGATGTCAGATATCTATGGTGACTTTTTTAGTTGCACATAGACTCCTTTTTAAATAGCTCACTTGTTGGAATATAATTTCCTATACTCCATCCTAGTTTAATTTGGCAATGTATGTTGTCAGCCTATCATGAGACAATGATCTTATCTTGACCCTTCAAATTCAGCATTAAAAGGCACCCTTTTATATTTCAGACAGAACTGTTGAAGGCTTCTTTGATTTAACGCTGTATTTGTGAGCTAAGATGCCTTGTGTACAAGATCACTTTCCACATGGGACTGCCTTCAGCTCCTAGAGTTAGTATGCTTCATACACTAGGGACTGATTCACCTTATAGCAGATTTTACAGTAAAAGGTGCTGCTATGGACTCATCCAACGTTTCCTAGCCCAGATGGGTTGTGTTTTATTTTTGTGAGACTTCCCGTGGGGGGAGGGGGTGTTTGTGTGTGTTTTGTTCAACTTTTCCCCAACACCTGCATGCCCATTGCAGACAAGTGGCCCTTCTCCAAGCCCTTAACTTAAAGACCCTCTGGGTGTTCTTGGAGCAGATGAAAAGCCTTGGAAATGCAATTAGTTTTCTGTTTTTTACCCCCCCCCCCCCCCCCCAAGCTCCTCAGTAATGCTGTCGCTGGAGCACCATGTTAAAAGACTGCCTGCCTGGGAAGCTGTCTTGTGTCTTGAAGACAGTATTTCAATTGATTTCAGTCCTAAACAGGACACTTCCCATTGCCTGCTATAGGAAGATTTTCAGTCTTGGGCATAGGATCATGTGGTTGCTTTACATATATCCACACATTTTCAAGTATTTTTGATCAGATTTGATCTTGAGGATGAAAGTACAACTTTAGTCTGTTTTTTGTAGTATGAAGAGCCCAAATTCTTTGCTTATGGGGCTTGCCTTTTTTTTTTAATATGTCCCCAATTCCACAGTGAAGTCTGAATTGCTGTCTTTTTTTATAGTCACATTCTCGCTTACTTAATGGACTTTTCCTTGTTCATTTTGCCTATTTATTATAGTGTTTAATTATTTCACGCGTATTGGGACTTCCCTCAAACTGCTTACTCTCCAAAAGCGAAAATCTTACATTGATAGTATCTTTAGAGAAGGGAAAATTATGCTGCTTCTCTGAAGATATTATGCTAGGTTCTTACTCACCTAGCCACCCACTTCCCCTCTGAATTTGAGTTTTTAAATATTGAGGTGATGTCTTGTGCATTTGCCATATGAACAGTCTTTCCTCCATTTCCTATCTGGTTGACTCCTTTGGTGGTATTTCATATATATTCATTTTTAAAAAAGCATATGAGTAAATGAATTGTTTTGCCTGTATCAATTTGAAATTTAGGGGACTACTTGCTTCCTTCTCTTAAAAGGAACTGGCTGGAATGTTGTGGAGCCTCCAGGGCATCAAAGCATAATCAGTAGGACAGTGTCCTTGAACTGGTTTATAAGTGCCTAAGAGGACCAAAAATCTTAAGAACTGGGGGATTTCCCCTCATAACTCATGCTGGAGACCCAAGACTGAGACTCCCACATGATGATATCTTCATAGAAACAGAATTTTAAGATAAGTACTCATGATTTTCCCTTCTATCTGTAATCCTCAATTCTACAGATGCCTCTTTGTGAGGGGAACTATGTTTGTGGTTTAAATAACCATAAAAGTGCTGAAGCCATTTAGTCAGCTCAAAAATAAAAGTTGAGGACTAATTGAGGGGGAAAACCAGATAAGATATTGCCATATCCATTGCAACTAAAGGTGTATGCAAACTGTTGGTGTACAGTGTTTCATGTAGTGTGGTTGCTAGATGTGCTTCACAGTTTTGGCCAAGTAAGCATAGCTCACTGCTTACTGAGGAAATTGATCAGACAATGGAAAGAAGCAGAAAGCAAGCAAGAAGTCCTACTCTAACATTGGAGGCTGTTTCAATTTAGGATCCTCCATTTTGAATGGTTTGATGCTTGTATCTGTGAGAAGGCTCAGTTAAGTATGGTTATTAAATCCAGGTGTAGTCCCTTTTTTGCATCTTGGGAGTACTGGAAGGAATTATCCTTTTAACATCTTCTGTGTGAGATGTATATTGAGGGAGAATTCCCTAGTGTACAAAATGGGCAAAAGCATATCCTCAGTAGTCTGATTACATGGTTCTTCTAAGTTGCGGTCTCTCTTTAGAGCTTGTTCAAAAGACAGCTTCTTGGGGATATTCCCTGTATGAGAGGTCCATTTCCAGATTTTTGGCACAATAAACCAAAAATGCCATAATTTGATTTTTTTTGGGGGGGGGGGGTAAGGAGAGCATCTGTATTTACCTAAATCTTGCCACCTTATCAGACTTCATCCCAGCCATTACAAAGCTAGTCAGTCTGATCTGTCTCCTCTTACAAAAGGTCATTTGCCAAGTTCTCTGCTCAGTGAGATTCCCTGGGGCTTTAGATCTTTTGGATACTACAAAAAGATCAGTAAAGAATGGCTGAGCCATTATGTTTCAAGAGAGCACAAAATGGAGACCCAGTGAAAAGCACACTAATATAAAAGAACCATGAGGGTTTGGTGGTTTCCAGTGCCAGCAGAAGTGCCATTACTAACATGAAGCCTTCCTCTTCTGCCTCCCACTTGTATCAAGGACACAAGAGTGGTGTGTTGTGTTTTTTCTGGAGGCAGAAAGTGATTAAAGCTATCACTTGTTTGATTTGATTTCTTTTATTAATTGTACCATCGAGGATAGCATCTTGATGTCTTCTGTTCTGAGGCAAGTTGCAAACGGGAATTAAAGCATACTTGGAGAATGCATGACTGGCAGCATTTCGTTTGTTTGTTTGTTTGTTTTTTTTTACACAAATGAAGATGTGCAAATAATTCAGTGACCCACCTCAAAGAATTAATGGGATGTGGTGGTCTCACCTAGCCTTGTTGATGTTTTAACCCAAATTAGCTCCAAGAGTTTTCTCAGAGCATATTTTTTCTCGTTTGACGTGAAATATGCTGTTTGAGTGGTAACTAAACCAAAATTAGTATAGTAGGTCCCTATTGAAGATTCTGAAACGGCCGTGAGCCTCAAATAAGATGTCTGTGTCCTCCTAGTTGGCCTGTAGGGAAAGTCCTCTGCCCCGTAAGAGTATGGTTCAGTCAACAGTTTTTAATAGGTCACTTATGCCACAGAGATGTCTTATATAAACAAATGGGTGTTTAGAAGCAAAAACACCTGCAAAAGATTTTTTTTTTTTTTCTTGTGGCCTGTGTGGGAACAGTCCACTGACATACACCAGGTACTCAAAAATTTGGGCTGCATGGCATATTGGTTGTCAGAAATCACTTACGGAGACTGCATGAACTTTGATGTTTTCTACTTGCTACTAAAGATAACATTTGCATTGCTTGGATATTTACAGTTTAGAGTCCCAGCCTCCTGTTGCCAATACAGAGGAAAATGTCTTTTCTATCACCAGGAATTTCTCTTTGGTGTATACCTTTCTTTCTTTTAATCCTCAATATTTAGGGCGAAAGCTATCCTAGTTTCCTGTTTTTAACATTGGGTTTCAGATTCAGTGTTTTAGTGATGTGGCTAATCAGTTTCCTTTATTCCCTTTCTTTGGAAAGACTTTTTCTGTCAGGGTGGACACGCCATAGCTTAGGTCAAAGTAAAATCTTGAAAATCATTGGAGTGGGATACTTTTTTTAATAGGTACTTTTTATATAATATATACTTTTTTAATAGGTGCTCTATATATATATATATATATAGCGCATCTGTGAGATTTGTTCTTCATGTGGGTTCAAGTGTAGTCATAGAGCCATAGAAATGTGCATTATTGCTTTCTAAAAGAAGGGGTGGATAAAGGGCTGGATATCATTACGTACAGAGTTCACCACTTAGTAGCAAAATAAGGTGTAGGATTTGTAGTGGGCTTTATAGAGTGAATATACTACATATTTTTCTTTAGGCAGCAGTTAACACTAAGTTTGAGTTAAGGCAGACTCCATCCTAAAGTGAAGTATTGAAGTAATTGTGTTCTTCCATTTGTGCCTTTAGAATAACTGATTGTATTTCTTGTGTTAACTTCAGTTCACATCTAATTACTCTTAGTGGTAGATCTGAAGATGGAGAAAGAGGGATGAAATTATACAATAACAAACCAAAATCCTTGGTAGTTCTCCTGATGTTAGTATTATGGGGGGAAAGGGTTATGGTGGTTGGTTGGCTTTGTTGGATTTTTTTGCATTTGTATTGTTTGGTAGCAAGGGAAGGATACGAAAGCATTAAAATAATATTTCTTGTTTGGTCACTGCTCCCTGAATGACTGATGGTAACCTATCTTTTTTTCATTACAGGATCTAAATTTCCTCAGCCAGATCTACTGTATAGTTAGGAAACTATAATTTTCTCCAGATTAAACATTCATTAAAGTTCCTATTAAGTTGCTTCAGAGCTCTGGGAATGAGGGACCTAACCATGACTACATGATATGTAGCCTCCTTGATGCTAAGAGCTGAATAATCCTAGTGCAAAATTTCTTACCAGCAATGGAATGATATATGTGAAAGGATTAAATAAGGATAAACAACAGTTGATTTAGAGTGGTTTTATTTTTATTTCAGGTTTCGACCTATAAAAGGAAGGCAGGAAGAGTTGAAAGAGGTGATTGAACGTTTTAAGAAAGATGAGCACTTAGAAAAAGCCTTCAGGTCCTTGACGGCAGGTGACTGGGCCCGGCACTATTTTCTTAACAAGAACAAAATGCAGGAAAGGTTGTTCAAGGAACATGTAGGTTTATTTATAATTGTTTTCAGATTACTAATATGTATTTCACATGTTTTTGTAGCCTTTTAAGGAGTATTTTGAATATTACTCAAGTGAGAAAACAGAAGAAGTAAAAAAAATAAAGCCACTGTGTAGCCTTGCTTTTCTACCCATTTCCATCTTTAGCTTTTAAAACCAAAACTTCAAAAAAGTAAAATTATCTAACGGACTTGCCCAGAAATAAAAGTACATATGAATTTCCTTTTGCTGCCATCATGCATAAGCAGACATACCACTCTAGATGTCAGGCTTTTCCTGCTGTGTAGGGTCTCCTTTTGTAATTGGTTCTGTCAAAGGCCATCATTTTGGTTTTTTCTCCCATTCATGTCCGACATTCCTGCTCCTAATGGAGGACTGTCAAGGGAGAGAAAATGCTTCCAACGTGGTTGTACATGACTCTTTCCATTGGGCAAGTTCTAAGATTGCCCCTCTTACCTATTCATGAATTGATAGTGGGTTCTTCTTGGTTTTAAAGTTTTTGTTTGTTTGTTTTGTGTTTTCCTGTTCTGAGACAGATTGTGTTAGCACAGTTTTTGTTTGGCAGCCTCCTGCTTCAAGTGCTACTCAAACATATCAGCTCATATTCTTTCAGACTTCCCGCTCCCAATCTCCTCAGGCCTCTGCTGGTGAAGATCAATTTCCCAGCACTTCAGTTTAGTTGAGTGATGATGGAATAATACAGCCATTGCCCTGCCTTCCCTACGATCAGGTTGGGCATAGCTGATCAGATTCCAAAGATGCGAGAACGGTGCTTCCCTCTCCTCCCCTTGCCTAGGCAGATAGAGAATCAGTGACTGGTCCTCATTCTGAAGAGGTATTTCAGGAAGTTAAAGCCCCCTGGTCCCATGGCCATAGGTCTTGTCATTCCTTTTCTGGAGGCCTGGAGTTCTATCCTAAAGGTCTATAATTGGTTAGACAAGACCATTTTGGGAGTTCCTGGTGTTGCTCCCTTCCTCACATTCTCTGGAGGATTTCCACGTGTATCCTCTTGCAAACCAAATTGCAGAATACAAAGGGGTAGGGCAAACAATTGAATGTCTCTTTCTTGGAAAAAGAAGCCATTGCCGCCTCTGGAGAAATCTAAGGTTTTCCAGATCTCATTGGGACCGATGTTGAAGCACTGACTAAACTAGATTAGGGAGACTAAGGAACCCAAGGAGGAGAAAGCTCTGACCAGAGAGAGGGAAATATTTTTGAGTTAAAACCAAAAAGATGGAATTGTTTTCTGTCCTCAAAATCTGGCAAAAATAGTAAAGCACGGAAGGAGCCATATTACAAACTCTCCTTTCCCAGAGTGTCTGACAAGCTATACAAGCTTCCTTTGGATAAAACTGACAAATAGAACATCTCCCATAGAACTGACCCAGGAGTCAAAAAAATCTAGTAGCTAGTCTTCTCTTCCTCTTGTGGGTAGTATCTCTATCTGGCCTGTTGACTGAAAAGCTAGACTCTACCTTAAAGAAACAATGAGGCTGTTCTCAAAGGCTAAACATAGCTTTCTGTTCCTCTTAAGAAGTTTTGACTCCCATAAGACGTTCCTAATAAAAAATTGAACTTTATCCTCCCAATTTGTCTTTGTTGCAGCCTGAGGTACCCCTATATATTTAAGACACTAAAGTGTGTGGAGGGTATTGATGTGTATCTACAAATCTTTCAAACTTGGGTGGATTAAATACATCTCTCTATGGTAATATGTGCAATTAAAATCCGTAATCCAGAACGTCCACAAACAAAAGGCAACAAATACTGTAAAGGGACATTTCTGACTCGTAAGATACAGAAGTTTTCATTACTTTTTTTGCATGCATTTAATACAGCAGTACTCTGTCTTCTTTGTCATTCCCATTCAGGTATTTATTTATTTACGAATGTTTGCAACTGACAGCGGATTTGAGATCTTGCCTTGCAATCGGTATTCTTCAGAGCAAAATGGAGCCAAAATTGTTGCAACAAAAGAGTGGTAAGCATTGTAACTGTAAATTAAGTCATTGTTTATATCCACATTTTTAAAATAAATGTAAAACCTGTGTAAATGCAATAAAAGAGTTGGAGTTAAAACTACAGCCAGTAAATGTGGAAATTTAAGTTCGCAATTTTTCAGAGCTTGCAGGTTCTTTAAGCCAATCACCACGCAATAAATTAATCACATACTTATAATGCATCAAAGTGTGAACTTTGTAGATTTAATGTTTTGTGTTGCCACATGTTCTATACACAATTTTGGAATAATCCTATCCTGTCAAAATTAATTAATTAAAAAAAAAAAACAAGCATTAGTCCTCAGTGAGGAACATGCCCATGTCAAGATTCAGACATAGCCAGATTTGCTGTAGCTGTGTCAGAAAAAAGAGTTAACATTTTTTACAGTTGGAAAAATGGGCTTCTCCTTTCAGGAATGCCTTCTGATACATTCTCTCTCCAGAGGGAAAAGTGGAAGAATCAAGAGAGACAGAGTGCCAGTAAGGTTCCTCACTCCACTTAATATCAGCAAAGTTGGGGAGGATAGGGCACCAACTTTCAGTCTGTCTGCCATTAACTTTTCAGTGCAGAATAGGCAGGCAAGCATAGATGAAGCCTTAGTATTGCTCTCGTCCGTGCTGAGGTCTGTGTATGCTTCAGCATCAACTTTTTGCTGTTGCCTTCGCTAACATTGGGAAGAGCGCGGAAACAGTGCCAGTTGTGATTATGTTAAAATCCATTGACCTGAGCAAGGATCCTTCCCCTGTAACGCTGCTGCAGGCTTTGGCCCCAGAACTTTTCTCCAGTACCCTGACGCTGTCCCCACTTCTGTCACTCCAGTTTTCTGTTTGTAAATCATAAGCACATACAACATTTTATATGTCTCAAATGAATATAAAATATTTTTTATCTACATAATTTATGCATTTTAAGTGCCATTATCACTTAGACTTAGCATTTGTTTTAAGCATCTGAGTAATCCATCCCTATTCAGCAAAGATAAACGCCTCTTTAAAAATGTTTTGGAATGCAACCTTTTAGATGTGAACAGAAATGCTTTTCAATTAAATACAGTCAATAGTTTAAGATCCACATTTGCTGACAGATTGCATGAATAAATATAAAAATTACAAATATATTAACATAAGATTTTTTTTTTCTAATTTAACTGCTAGAACTTGAGTTCAAGTATCAGATTTTCTTGTGTTAATTGACACTACTAATGTGTAAAGCAGTGTAAAGAATTAACTCTTGCAGGGGACACACAGATCCCTGAACTAAAGTCTTAACAGAAAAAAAAAAAAGTTTTTTAGTGTTATCTGTGTATTCTGCTAGTTGTTTAAGACCTTAAGCAGTTTTAAAAGCATTTTCTATCTTTCAGAACTATTTTTTGGTGAAGAAAGATTTTGGAATGTTTTTGTTACTTGTTTTGTAATTGTTAGAACTTCTATCTTTAATTTTTTAACACTTAGGAAACGAAATGACAAAATAGAATTACTGGTGGGTTGTATTGCTGAGCTATCAGAAATAGAAGAGAACATGCTGCTCAGACACGGAGAGAATGACTTCAGTGTCATGTATTCCACACGGAAAAACTGTGCTCAGCTATGGCTTGGTCCTGCTGCGTTTATCAACCATGGTAAGCAACAAGGATAGAAAGTATAAGACTACAAAAGGTATTCCATTTAAATGTTCCTATGTGTAAGCTATGCCATGCAGCCTCAAAGTGGAAATGCTGCTTGGATTCACTCTGAATTATGGATCTGAAATATAGTTAACATAATCTGGAATACTTTATTAGTTTAAGGCCTAAATCCTGGTCAGCTGCTGAGCTGTGCACTGGGAAATTAATTGGAAGCTATGGAAAGGGTTCTTTTTCCTTCCTCCCATCCGCTTCTCCCCAGCATACATGCAGGGGAATGGCTGCTGAATCTGCATAACAGCAGATCTCAACCCTCCCCAAATCCCTACTGCATGGCAGTGTTCAGAGAATCTCCTCAGAGTTGGGCACAGGAATGTAAGGGATGTGTATTTCCTAGCGGAGTTTTTTTTTCAATCTCCCTAACATAAAGAGCTTAGGAACGAAACTGTATTAAAGCTGTTTAAGATGTCCGCTTGTATATAAATCATTCTTGTTGAATAACATATCCTCAAGTATTTAGTTGAGATTCTAGCAGATGTTGAAGTCAGAGCAAAACCTTACTTTAGATATCTATAACTATTCATGTTTCAGGTCTTATCAACAGTTAATTGACTTTATCTTTTGGACCTTTTTCAGATTGCAGACCTAACTGTAAGGTAAGCATGAAACTTAAAAAAAAACAAAACAAAAAAACCCCCACCAAATCCTGCCCAAAGCATGTCCCTTAAATATGCATTTACTTGTTTTGTATTCAGACACCCAAATTAACCTTAATGGTTATCTGTTTTCTCTTAGTTTGTATCAACTGGTCGAGATACAGCATGTGTGAAAGCTCTAAGGGATATTGAACCTGGTGAAGAAATTTCTTGTTACTACGGGGATGGTTTTTTTGGAGAAAATAATGAATACTGCGAATGTTACACCTGTGAAAGGTATGTGTTGACAACGTAAACAATAAGCTATAAGAAGGTATGTGGGCCTATTGGATGCCCACATAACATGCATGTTGTGAAGCTGAAGGGCAAGTGCTATTCAAGAGTTGTAGGTGTATAGTATAATCATGTTTTGTTCTTAAAATGTTTGTTTTTAATTGTCAAATTTTATGACTATATTTACCAAAATTTATTCATAGCTCAGTTCCTCTGTTTCTCCCCCTCCCCAAAAAATAGAACTGTGCAGACTTCAAAAATTTATTGGATACTAAAATGTGCATGTGTTGGACAGAAAAACAGCATTAGCAACCTCCTAGCCATCTAATATTATGAGAATTCTCACAATTCTGCTGTGAACTAATGTCCTCATTTTCAGGGTTATCACTGAAAATGGGGGACAACCCTGTAAGACCGTTTCACTCAGTTTTTGTTGCTCAAACGTCCTGCTTTTTGGTGAGAATGGGAGTAGTACCTCTTACAGTCTGTATAGTTGATAGAATTTGTGTATTTTAAACATAGACATCTGATTTGGTGTTACTGCTGTTTACACCAGCTCGTTTCATAGTAACAGAGGCAAGTTGGCTGCATTTTTATTTTTTTTATCCAGACTGTCCCTACTGAACTTCTTACTGCATCCATCTAGAGAATTTCAAGAGATCTCCCTTTTGTCTTCATTCTGTCTTCTACCCAACGAAATTTCCATTTAAAAAAAAAAAAAAAATCTGGACATAGGAGAGACCGCTCCAGTACCATCCTGGGAACTTTATCTAGATTGATTTATTTTGGTTTTTGGGGGGTTGGGGGAAGCATGGCCGGGGCATGTATCTGTATTGCAGCTGGGGAGTTGAATGGTACTGTGTGTAGACATAACTGCACTAGCTGTATTCTAGGTCACTAAAAATAGAAGTGAGGATGCCATGGCACAGGCTGCGGGGGCTCATCTGACACCCGTCTTCCCCTCCCCCCTCACATGCTCACTTACGAAGCTGGTGGTGATTCCAGGCCTCTGCAGTCTGTGTTTTTAGTGAGCTAGTTAGAGTGCAGCTAGCGCAAGTATGTCTGCACAAGTTGCCTTTCAAACCGTGGCTGCCATGTTGACACATCCTTTTAAGAGCCTTTTTGGATAGACTATTGGAAAAACTATACTGGTCTTGTAAGCTATACACATTTGTGTGTGTGCATGTCTGTATGTATACACGAACATACATGCACACTCCAGGTATATACAGGAGAGCGCACCCTCATATGGGTGTGTGCATGTGTCTATGTGTAAAAATTGTATATATGAATGAGAGAGATACTCTGTTCCTTGATGCTCATAATGATTTGAGGGACTCCAGGGAATACTGGTTACCTGCACTGTCTGAATCTTTACCTCTTTACTATTACTATGCAATCTATTGATTATAATCTTCTAGTTTTTTGGAAATGGTAAGTATCCAAGTTTAAATTATTAAATGTTTGGAAGGTCTGGTGGAATTTAGTTTCCTTTTCACCTTTTTGCTAAAAAGCTATTGAATTGGTTTTGACATGTAAACCAAGATGCTGGAAAGTGCATAGAAATTTAGAGCTGGATTGTCTCTAATTCTTATTCAGATGCACTCTGCCCTTGCTCTCCTGTTTAGCCTGGTATTGGCTGCTCAGGTTGCTGCTCTGGTCATAGTGGCTTCTTCCTTTGTTTCCGCATGTGATCAAATGAGTGGAGAATGGGAAGAAGCTCCGCTCAGAATCCTTCATGCTGGCCAGAGTAGATAACCAGGGAAGTGGAGTCTGTAAGTGGTGCTCTTACAAGTGCAGAGCAAAAGAAAAATCGTATCTTTCTCAAGCACAGTTCCATCAGGTGGCAGAGCAGCTGACCCGTCCTTCTGCGTGAAGCCTAATAGCTCAGTCAGTCTCTCTGATTTGCAGAATTTAATAGGACACTTAATATTCTCCATCAAAGTAGCACCAGTTAATTTAACTAAAAAGCACTGGGTTGGCCTAGTGTTTAGCACAACAATGCATGAGAGACCAAGGTTTTATTTCTCATCTCAGTTGTCTCTTGTACTCTTAATTATTATGATTTGTTTGATACAACTATTACACTGGATCCCCAAGTGAGGTTGTCTTCTAACTCTTAAGGGTACAAAAGGGAGTCTCTACCATTTTCTGCTGCATGGACAGTGATGGTGACATGAGACCTAAAGTAGGAAGCCTGAAGGCTCTGGTAAATCTCCATCCCCTTCCAGACTTCTTGGGACAACTTCTCTCTCTTTGGCCAACAGTAAGGGTTTGATGAATAAATCAATTGAGTTTTTATCCATCTGAAGGGAAGAAAGATACAAAGGTTGAAAGGGACAATCATAATTTTGAGAATACCATCATTAACTACTTCGTAATTGTTCCTGATATCACTTTGAAAATAACAAATGCTACAGTTCCAGTTGTCTTTTTTTTTTCCCCCCAAAAGGCAGATGTGAGGGGAAAATGTTAATTCTCATTGAAATTTTCATAACAGGATTAATAGCAAATACCGTTTGAACTTCTGTACTTAATTATCATTTTATACAAGTTGGATTATGCAAATGGTATTGAAACAGGTTTTAATAGATAATTACTCTCTTTAAAAAAAGGAAAAGATAATTGCAAAAGACAAGTATCTATTCTCTCAGTAATTAGATGCCAGTTTCTTTTCATCTCTAATTGGAAGTGAAATATACATACAAATTCTTTACAATATCAATAGCAGAATGGCCCACAAAATACCAAAAAACTGGGAACAGTTGCATCAACTTACCTTCTCTAAATATACCTGGGATTCAAATGTTATATGCCATCAAACATCCTTACTACTATATCGAGTTGTTAATATGTATTGTTCTCTTTTATAGACGTGGAACTGGTGCTTTTAAATCAAGAGTGGGACTTCCAGCACCTACTCCTGTGATCAATAGCAAATATGGACTGAGAGAAACAGATAAACGTTTAAACAGGCTTAAAAAGTTGGGTGACAGCAGCAAAAACTCAGACAGCCAGTCTGTCAGCTCTAACACTGATGCAGATACCACTCAGGAAAAAGCTAATGCAAGTAAGCAAAGGGAAAACTTTTTTATAAAAGGCTTTGTTTTCTTAATATTAGAAAATTCTCACTTCAGTGGAGTTCCTGTCTTATGTTGATGAGACACAATAACATATAGGCTTTTTATTTATTTATTTATTTATTTATTTATTTATTTATTTATATAAATATAATATATATTAAAAAAAAGATTAAGAAATAAAGATTGTATTTGTACCCACAATTTTCTATAGGTCTCCTGTTTCAAAGCGTACCACAGTACAAAATGTCTTAGTATGCCTGTATGTATTTACTCAGCTTCAAAATGCCACATATAGTAGTACATTTCAGGAAATATGAGTGATCATGAGTAAGAGAACTTCAAGCAGGTAACGAAACCCACATTATTAGTCTGGGAGTATAGAATCGTAAGATTGGAAGGAACCTTGAGAGGTCTTCTAGCGTAGTCTCCTGTACTCAAGCCAGGACTAAGTATTATCTAAGCATAAAATCTGATTCGGTGGGCAAGTTAGTGATAGAATGATAAGGGAGGGGTATCATTTGATTCATAAAAATCTACAGAATCATAATTTCAGTGTGTCACGCTCTGCGGCAAGGCAGTGGGGACTTGTTCCTCGTCCATCCCAGCTCCCAGGTCCTCCAGTTAGTTTGACCATTTTGATGATGATATGTCGTTGGAAATGGGCCATGTTGGGTATCATTCAAAAGCCCTTTCTCCCACTAACACAGTGGTACCAAATATGACAAACCTAGAACAAAAATGTAGATAGATATTTGCAAAAATGTTTAAAAATCAACTTTTTAAAATTTAATGCAGGGATGCATTGATCTGTGATAATCCTAGGGAAATTAGCCTTGACATGTTGAACTGAAAACATTTATTCATCAAAGGCATCATCAGTGTCATCTCCATCTAGGGCACTGCTGTTGGACACGTCATACTGATCCTCATCCGTGCTGCTCTCCAACACTTCTGTACAAGGCAGGTTGCTAGCCAAACATTTGCAGGGTGACAAGCATCAGGTCTATGCACACAAGCATTTGATTAGCTGAATGATTGATTTGGGAGCATTTCAGTCCATCCTTCAAGACTCATCCGTGCCCAATAGGGTTGGGCAGTTTTGGATAAGCTTGATCATCCTAGAGCCATTCCACTGTTTGATGATTTGCCCTCCTGTTAGCAGGTATAAATGCACCCCTTGTCGGTGGCAATTTTTCTCTATTTGTCTGCTTTTTGGAAAACATCCACCAACATGGCTCTGCAAGTGTTGTAATGTTGATCTTCAAGTGGTAAACTCAGCATGTGAACAGCTCCAGGTCATTTATGATCTCATCTGTGACTGTCTCAGCCATTTCAAGTTCTTTTAGAGCAAGGAGAGAGTATTTGAAGGCTGAATCAAATACCTTTCCAGTAGTGTCACATTCTGAGCAGGTGTGGAAACCTGGCAGTACCTGGCTTTTAATGGGCTGAGTGATAGAAACACATCTCTAAGGGACATACAGTGATTCTGCTCCCAAACAGCAGGCGCAGAAACAGAATCTTACAGAATCCTGCGGAAGTCTTGGGTACTGTGTCTCGGAGAGTATTAGAACAACTGTCTTGTGCCAAAATCTGGAGCTTAGTATTATCTCTCTGTGGCATTGATGGCATGCAAGATAATTTTAGTGTCAGCTTCCTCATGGGAACTACAGAGAAACTCCACTGAACAGTGCAAGGAAGCAGCTTCATTACGCCATGTGACAAAGAAATTCTTTGAGTAATTCTTTGCGTTCTGCAGCATTTTTCCTGCAACGTATGTAGTTAGCCCCATCCTTCATGTGAGTATGGGCTTCTTCATTGTGAGTTGGAGATGTTCATAGTCAGTGAATTTGTATTGGATAGGTGCAATATCATGGAGTCTCTTCTTTGTGGTAATATTTTTAAATTATTCCTCTGCGTACCTGTCAGACATGAGGTGGATTTTGTCATAGGTCCAGTCTTTTCTCTAGCCTCATAATGGATAAATCTTGGCAGGTATTAATTATTTCTGGTTTGTCAAGACTTTGTACCTCAACCATACCATCTGATTGCTACAGTGAAAGGCCTCTGCTCTTATGAGGTACTGGGCATGTCAGTAGGTCATTGCTTAGGAAGACCATGTGAGATGTGCATTAATTTGCTTTTCACCTGGCACATGTGTGTTGTTCCATCACATTTGAATATCTGTTGTTGTACGCTGGAGAACTTGTACTTTCCCAAAGTCTCTCATATATCAACATCATGCTGAGATCTCATCACTGAAGACTGCTTTCATCATGATATTAGTGAGCTCCAGTATATCATGTGAATGGGTTGCCAAGGTGAGTAAGCTCTCCTGTAGCTATAAAATTGCCCCTTCTTGGTATTTAACAGCACCTAATGAGTTTAGATGGTGCTTGATCACTTCTGGAGAATGTTAATGTTTCTGCTTAATGTTTTGTTAGAAATTCGATGGCATTCTGGTGTTGTCAGGAAAAACTGGGAAAGAGCACTTGGATGCTGTGTTATGCCCACCAACTCCCCAGTGACTTTCATTGCTCTGTTTTTGTGTTCTAGGGCTTTGTCTGAACCAAGTGCACAGAAGGGAACTGGCGACCTTTTAACACCCAATTTCCTTTTTGAAATGTATCCCATATGTGAGGGTCAGACTTTTTTAAACTTCTTCTTTCAGTGAGGTACCAAGCATTCATCGCAGAATAGTTGGATAAATCTAAAGCAAAGAAGTATTTCATGAAGTCTTCCAGTGCTGCTAGGTGCAAATTCCAATTAGCAGACCTGACAAATCAAATAAAGAGCAACGAAGATTCAACCATCTTCATGTATCACCACACCATCATGAAAGTTGGCTTTGTCACCTATTCAGCTGATCAAACTGCTTGATCTGTGATATTGCTGCTCTCCATCCCGCACAATAGGTTGTTGAGAGCAGAATATACACTGGGTTTGTGGAACTGGTCTCGCAAATCCTGTACCCTTCGGGAATCCATTTCAAACACATTAGTGTGCTTTTCAAAGAAGACATCTAAGTAGCATTTTTGAAGGACGACAAGTGTTTGGGTCTATTCATCCATAGCGCATTTCTGCTTTTTCCCTGCAAGAATTTGGTTCAGAGTACTGTCACTATACAAAATCACCCAGATCTTCGGAATACCAGTGCAATCAGCAAAGGAGCTGATCGTACATATTACTGTGAAGAATGTGTGTGTTTTGTCAGGACACAGAATCCACTGCCCACAGAGATCATCATGGGACATTATTAGCTGATGAACAGGACTGTAAAGGCCCATGTCTAGTGTCATGACACGTTTTGATTCAGCTCCTCAGATGTATATTTTATGGCTGTCAAATGATTATTTTTTTAATCACAAGATTTAAAAAAATCACAAGCGCAGTTTTAATCATACCATTAAACAAAATAGAATAGCAATTTAAACTTATTATAAATATTTTTTCTACATTTTCAAATATATTCAGTCACAACACAGAATACAAGTGTACAGTTCATTCTTGGTGTACCTCTTAATGTGATTTTGCAGTGTCGTTTGCATGGTCTCTCTCATGCACCCACTTTACTTCCCATGCAATGTTCTTGCTATGAGTGACTGCTTCATAGTTTCTTATGTGCTAAAACTGAAACTTCTCACTAGATGCCTTTGGGCATCTGGCTTACTACGAAACAAACAGGTGTACTTCTTGAAACGCATGCAATGGGACCCAGTATAAGGCTAGTCTTGCCCACAGCTGGCACTTGTCCAGGCATTTTCAACTATTTTTCTGGTGCTTGATGTACTTCCTCTCCAACCTTGCCAAATTCAGTTTATGAATGCACTTCTTATTGCATGTAAGGTGCCACCGAGCATTGTGTTTAACCAGGTCTTCCATGGTTGTATTCTCCAAAAGTTCAGCTACCAGTCGGTAGGTACTCTTTGTCTCACCACTGATACCTAAAAATGATCAATACCAAAGCAAAAAGTGTTTTGTAATAAATTATCTGTGTGTTACGTAATTTGTGTGCATACTGTTTGCAGATGGATTCCAGGAATATCTGGCTGGATGCTGATGTCTTAACCAGTGCCTCATTAGGTCTTTTGGCATAATGAACAAAGCCGATAATCAATACCTCTGAACCACTTTTTTTTTTTTTTTTTTTTTGCTGATGATGGCAAATCAACTTGAAGCACCCTTTCCATTTATCAGAATCTGTAACATTAACAAAATCAATCAGGTATCCTCCTGTTCTGAGCATTGACTGATAACACATTAGTCAGTCAAGAGCCACAATTTAACTGTGAGCGCTGCATGTTTGATATGCCTGTGTTAATGTACATTTTTTTAAAAGTTATTTTTAAACATTTCCTCTATGTATACCTACATAATTCCTCATATACCTACATAATTGTTTTAGATTTGTCACATTTGGTACCATTGTGTTCATGGGAGAAAGTGCTTTCGAATGACACCCAACTCAACCCATTTTTGACACTATTGTATTATCAGAATTTCCACCAACTGAAGAATATGGAGTTGGGAGCTGGGGAACAGTGAATCCTCCCCAGCAATGCTGCAGGGGGTGATGCCATTGAAATTTATTAATCTGATTTTTCATTAATCAAATTTCATCTTCCTTACCTTTCTATCACTGACTTGCCCATGGAATTACACATTCACAGACTTATGTAGGAAAAACGGTATTCAAATTAATAGATAACTTGAGTCTATATTATGTAGACTGATGGTCATTTTTCTTTAGGGACAGTTTCTCATGTCTCCAGAAACCATCAATCCTATTCTAGAATTTGACAATAATATACCTAGTTGCTATCAGTAAAGTGACTGGTCAATTCAGTTTTTAGTCTGAAATAAATGCAGAAAGCTGATACTCTCAAAAGAAATTCAGAAGGATTTTTATTCAGTGAAGTACTAGAAAGATCCTCTTCATGTAACAGTAAGCGGTCATATCTACCTTTATTTTCTAAAATGAGACATAAATTGCTAAATAGTTTGACTTGGCTAGCAAGCAGATATCAAATTGCTTAAAACATTTAGGTTCCACTTGCTCCCACTTGCTCCTGGGATGTCATAGCAGCACTGTTCCTGTTAACTTCCTTAAATGGTTCCCTGTTACGAAAAATCAAAGTACAAAGAAAAGGCAGGAAATCCAAAAACCTGTGGTGTCTGCCATCATAGAGTATGTGTAAATACAGCGCTTCAGAAATGTTGTCCTTAGGCAGACCGATCCCTTCATGCTCACGCAAGTATAGGATACAGACAGTGTGGCACCTGAGAAGGAGATGGGAGCCAAAACCATTTAAAAAAAAAAAAAAAAAAAGGGTGGTCATTTGAGCTCCCTAGCAAAAGGGTGGGGGAACACAGAGCTTCGATCCTCTCCTGTGCTTGAAGAATGTAGAGCAAAACTTGACAGTGACATGCAAAGATGATTTCTGTAACGCCATCAAGAAACAATACAAATAAGCTCTTTTGGTGCAGGGTCACCAGAATCTGGAATTTAGATGTATTTTGGTAACTGTAAGGCAGTACCTTGGGGTCTGAATCACTTCTCTTCTCTTCTGCTCGAAAACTATATGATGTTACATTGACTTAAATTTGATTTTTATAAATTTATATTAATATTAAGTGTTCTTAATTTTTAAGTAAAAAGTTAAACAGTACTGGCAAAAGGCCAGATAATTAACTTGTCTTTTTAAAAAAATAATTTTTAACTCTTTATTTTTATTTTGCAGCTAACAGAAAATCTTCAATTGGTGTAAAAAAGAACAGCAAGAGTAGAGCATTAACAAGACAGTCTATGTCAAGAATTCCAGCTTCATCAAATTCTACCTCATCTAAACTAACTCATATAAATAATTCCAGGGTACCAAAGAGACTGAAAAAGCCTGCAAAGCCTTTACTTTCAAAGATAAAGTTGAGAAATCAGTGCAAAAGGCTAGAGCAAAAGAATGCCTCTAGAAAGCTTGAAATGGGAAATTTAGTTCTCAAAGAGCCTAAAGTAGTGCTATATAAAAATTTACCTATTAAAAAGGATAAAGAAATAGAGGGACCAGCTAAAGTTGCAGTCTCTAGTGGATGCTTAACAAGACATGCAGCAAGAGAATATAAACTGAATTCTGTGAAAGGTGCTCATGAGCATGGTGAAATATCACCCTGCACATACATAACCAGGAGGTCAATGAGAACAAGGATGAATTTGAAGGAGACCTCTGACATAAAGCTTGAACCAAATATGTTGGATACCTATAGAAACAACTTGACGGGGACTCGATCTGATATCTTACCGCAGCAGTCTCATGTGATACATGAAAATGAACTGATTCATGGAACATCACATAAAGGGGAGGTCAGATACCAGAAAAATGATGTGGGCATGTCCAGAAAGAAATCACGACAAGGAAAACTTGTGAAATCATCTGCAAATATAGAAGAAGCTGATCCTACACATAATCCACCTGGCAAAGATGAAGTACCAAATTTGATTAGTTCTCATTCAGAACATGGAGAAAGGAGTAATGTAGTGGATATGGCCCTCGGATATAAGGACGGTATTCCTATGTCTGGTGGCTGCTCCATTGTTACATCTGACAATTTCAAAGCAAAGGACAGCTTTAGAACTGCTAAAAGTAAAAAGAAAAGACGAATCACAAGGTATGATGCACAATTAATCCTTGAAAATAGTTCTGGGATTCCCAAACTGACCCTGCGTAGGCGTCACGATAGCAGCAGCAAGGCAAACGACCAAGAAAATGATGGAATAAATTCTTCAAAAATAAGCATCAAATTAAGTAAAGACCATGAAAAAGACAATAACTTGTATGTAGCAAAGCTAAATAATGGATTTAACTCAGGATCAGGCAACAGTTCAACAAAATTAAAGATACAACTAAAACGAGACGAAGAAAACAGGGGGACATACTCTGAGGACCTTCATGAAAATGGCATGTGTTGTAGTGATACGCTCTCTCTCTTGGAGTCAAGAATGGA
The DNA here is from genome assembly GCF_965152235.1 of Eretmochelys imbricata. Classification (NCBI taxonomy): domain Eukaryota; kingdom Metazoa; phylum Chordata; order Testudines; family Cheloniidae; genus Eretmochelys; species Eretmochelys imbricata. The sequence continues at coordinate 21,293,227 of NC_135577.1, forward strand.
AGTGGATGATTACAGTCAGTATGAGGAGGAAACTGCAGATGAATCTTCATCAGAAGAGGAAGAGGAGGAGGAGGAGGACTATGATGATGAATTTGAAGATGATTTTATTCCTCTTCCTCCAGCTAAGCGATTAAGGCTTATAGTTGGCAAGGATTCAATAGACATTGATATTTCTTCTAGAAGAAGAGAAGATCAGTCTTTGAGGCTCAATGCATAAGCTTATAGGTCTTAAACTGACCAGGATGTCCATTTTTAAACAAAAAAAAAAAAATTCCATTCAATTATTCCTCAACTGAAGAACTTTCTGAAAATTTTAGTAACAGCACTTCTTTATTGTTTATTCACTTATCAACATAATATTGTAGAAAGTGTACAGCATACTGACTCTTCTTAAGTCTGATTTGTGCAGATTTTTATTGTACTTTTTAATAGCCTCTTTATGTGCAATTCTGAGTTAGAGTAAGAGGTAATGCTCTGTTGTAAAATAAAGGCTCAAGCAAAATTATAAAATGACATCAAAACTTTCCATGCAGGACAATGAGAACACAATAATGTGGCTACACAATTATTTTTAACCTATAAGAGCATTAGTTTGCTCTTACAATATCTGACTAAACAATAATTTAAAAAAATCATAGTAGCAGCATATTAAAGTTTTCTAGTATATGTTAATATCACCAGCAATGATCTACGGCTTTTCAATTTCTTTGCTAGATGTTTTCCCCCCTTGAAGTTTGTCAGTTTTAACACTGTATGCTGTCCCAGACGTACTGTTTGTGGCCTTTGTTATAGTAGCAAACCGTTGGTTGGAAGTCAAATTGATTTCTTTAAAAAAAGAAAAAAAAAGAAATAAAAAGGTGTTGACAGTTTGCTGACTTTTTAGTACATTATATGTACAAGGGTAGCAGTATGCAGAATAAAAGTTTGGATATGGTGTATTTATTGCTTGTTATGTAAATTAAACACCTTGTATTTAACACTTTTTTCAATACTTTTAGATAAAAATTGTTCTTTGCAAGAATGATTGGTGCTTATTTTTTCAAGAATTTGCTGTGAAACAATGTGATTACAACAGGCAACATTTATCCAATGAACTGCAGCTATCCTAAATTGGTTCTTCATAGTTTTCTGTTGCACTTGTAAAATGCTACAAGGAATTTAAAGAAATCTATTCACTTTAACTTATGATAGTTTTATGAAATTAAAAAAAACCTAAGTCACAGCTTTTGTTCTGTGGTAACCTATACAAATGTTTGTCTTTTTGAAATCCAGTGTAAAGGACTGAAAAAATATGTATATGTTGTAAATACTTGTGTGTTGTGAGAAATTTTGTCATAAGAAATTGAGATAACTTACCAGAAGGGTTTTTAAGTTTAGAATTACATTCATGCCAATAAAATAGGAAATTATAAACCTAGTTTTAAACTCTGCATCAGTGGGAATTCTTTGCTTTTATTTAGTTTATATTTTAAGATTTCACTCTGGATATGTTATAACAGTACTGATCTTTTTTTTTTTTTAAAGAGTTTCAGGGTTTTGTTTTTTATATAAGGCCATTAGGAACAGGAACAGCCCTTGGGGGTGAAGGGGGGGAGGAAATGGAAATGATCTATAAATTTTAACAGATGAACTATTTATTTTAGCACATAGATCTTTTGAAATGTCTTCAATTTGAGTTAAGTGGCAGTTTTTTGTATGTTCTGTGTCATACAAGTTGTTTTACTAAACAGTGGATGAAGATTCTGACAAATGTGGTTTGTTAGGGTGCTTTAGTTTCTAGAGACATGGGGAAATCAGAATAGATTATAAGAACATGTTTAGTGGATCAACTTAATCCATACAACTGAAACATTGAAGATGCGTGAAATGTTCCCGTTAAACACACATTCCAGTGTCTGCACAGAAAAGCCAGCTGGAGTGACAAAGTGGCTGCAGAGCACAATTTTAGGGGCGTTAGCAGAGGTGGGTGGGTAAATTTGCACAGTAGATGATCATCTTGTAGCTGGTTTTTGCTAGCTTCCAGTCTTCAGGAAAACAAAGTCTTTTTTCAAATTAACTCTTCAAAATAGTTTGGAGTCATAATTTATTTTCAGTAGATTGCAAATGAAACAGTAGAATATCAGTTTCTTCTTTTGTTTCCCATCATCTATTCTCAGAGTTAGACATTGGCCCAGATTAATGTTTAGCCCTTCATGAGTATTTGCTGCATACTCTATCCTCCTTGCCATGTTTGAGAATTTAAACTCTCCAAGAGCTACATGATCAGGCAGTGTGTTAAGTGGAACAGATAATAGAATCACAGAAGTGGATATGCCTTATGTAATGCCCAGCCTCCAGTAGCTAAGGCATTGGATTCCTGGTTCTTGAGATTAAGTAGTAAACTGTGGTAAGTACTGTACTGACTAATAAGTCAGCTACGATAAACTATTTTGCATTCAATTTTTAACATTGTATGAGAATAAGATTGTGTCATTATGGTAAGGCTATTGTAAAAATGGGATTACTAAGCGTTTGTCTACACTAGAAAGTTTTACTGGCAAAAGTTTTGTTGGCATACAGCTACCAGTATAGCTATTTTGGCACAGTGTGTTGAATCTTGGCTGCCTTTGTTGGTGCATTGTGTCCTCATACAGTCTCAGGTTGTATAGGCAAAAGACATGCAGCACTGTGGGTAGTGTTGCCAGTGTCCCCTGCACTGCCATCCAGCACATTATCTTGAGGAAAAATGTGGAAGGATACTGTGGGACATCAGCACTCTTCTCAGGAATTGTGGAGTTTGGGATCAAATTTCCACACTTCCTTCTGTCCCATGCTATGATCTACCTCTTTTGGTGCTCTCCCATCCTCTTTTAATTCCGGTAGTATCCTCTGGTCCATCCCATCATTTACTTTTTTGTGCTGGTTTTCAATCTCTCTGCTAATTCAGCATCAGAAATATGGATGCTGAACAGATCGGCAGAGTTCTGTTGCCTGTTTCAGAGACAGGGTAATTGTTTCCTTTTTATGGAACCATAGCAATGCCACAGCAGCCAACCATGCATTAGGGAAACTGAATAGTGAGGAGTACGTAGACATGAATGAATGACAGTGGAGATAACAGCTGCAAATCAAACAAATATTGTTGGCTGATGGGCAGTTTGGTGTGGGGGGAAATCTGTATTGAGGTGGCTATCCTCCAGGTGTGCCAGGGCATTCAGCATGTCCTGCTGCACAGGATTGTGACTCTGGCAACTTGAGGGAAATAGACGTATTCAATTAAATGGATGATCCTTCCCCTCCCCACCTTGTCTCCAATACATAAAGAGAAAAGGGATATTTTCCCATAGTTATGCAAGCATTGGAGGATCACCCTGGATACCTTACTGACATTAACATTGGATGGTCAAGAAAGGTGTATGATGCTCACATCTTTAGGAATACAGACTTTTGGAAAAGCTGCAAGCAGGGACACATTTCCCAGAACAGCATATTCAGTTTGGTGGGGTTGATATTATCAGGGACCCAACCTACCCCTCCATGGCTCATGAAGCCATACATCAGGAACCTGGACTGCAACAATGAAAGATTTAACTATCTCCTGAGAAGGTGCAGGATGACCATGGAGTATGCCAGTGGCATACCAAAGGTCTGGTGGATACCAATCTCAGCAAGCCAAATATTCTTACTGTCATTGCTGCATGTTGCGTTTCGCATAACATTTGCAAGGCCAGAAGAGAAATGTCTCCACTAGGATGGAGGTGGACAGGCTGTTTTCTGATTTCATGCAGTATGACTCAAAGCCAGTTACTAGAGCCCACCACGGTGCTGTGCAGTTGAGCAAAGCCTAAAAAGCACATTCTGAGAGTTTGCTATAGCCAGACAGTGTTACTTTATTGCACATGCAGTAGTTAGCTGGTTTATGAATTGTTCATGGATGAAGGGGGCTGCTGATTTGGGGGGCTAAATCTCTGTATTGTAAGACAAAGGAAATCATGGTTTTCACAAAATTGAACTTTATTATACAATAATAACTTCTCAGTAATAACTACTGATCTCTCTGGGCTGCATCACAGGTCAGTGTAGGTGTATTCAGAACAGTTTTCCTTATTGCTCACTGGGGTATAGTGGAAGGGATGCTGCTGCTGAGAATGCTGGTGCCCTAAAGAAGCTGATGGGGGAGCGGGGGTGTGTGTGTGTGTGCATGGCCCTGGAAGAAGCTACTCCTACTCCCTGGAAGAAGGAATTGTTGTCCATGCTGTGGAGTGGCTGCTGGCATGTAGTCCTTCTGATGTTCCGCTCCATAATGTTTTGGAGCATCTTTCTTGTGGGAGGAGGTGCATGATGTCTTGGTATACCTCTTGGTCCTTCTGTGTTTCCTCCAGCCTATGGTCGCTCCATTCTCAAGTGTCTCAGACTCCAGAATTGGAAGTCTTGAGCAGTTCTGCAAACATGTCTTCTGCTGTCCACTTTTTTTTCTTCCTTACCATGGTGAGTCTTGCAGGTGTAGAAGGGATGGCGCTCATGGATACCCCAGCTGAAGTCGCTGATAAATAATGATAAACTCATAAACATTGTTTTATATTTAAGGGATTAGCAGACATCAAAAGATAAATACAACTCTATGAAACTTTGCCCTTTATAGATTCCCCATAGCAATTGTGAGTCTGTCCATATTTTTTCTCACTTCATACCATATATGGGATGGTTTGGGAAGCCTGGGTAACTAGGGATCATGCAGTAGACTGCTAAATTTATTACAGGCAGTGATGAATCTTGGCAGATAAATTGCTCATGAAGGCACTGAAGGCTTAGAGAAGGCAGCTGTTGAAAGGACTCATTGTCACCCAGGGTCATATGCTGTCATCCACTTCAAAGCAGTGCTCCCCCAAAGCTCTTTGCAGAGTGGAATGGGAAGGTGTCCTGACATGGAGAGAGAAACATGGCTGATCTGCTTAGAAATGTCCAGGCAAAGATCAAACACTGTTTCCTTGAAGAGTGCAGAGAAATGATCCCAGAAAGCTGTTCAGGCCAAGATAGACCAGCCCCTCCATAAGCAGTGGAAGGTTGAGATTGCCAGATAGTGTCATGAGCCTATCCAAGCCAAGTTCCCACTTAGTTAACGGTTTCTCTCGTCTGAATCTAACTGCAGCATGCAAGTAATGTATTTTGGACTTGAAAACCGAAGTACTGTGTGTGTAGCTTGAAAACATGAAGCCAACATGTTTGCAATGCATTTTCTACAAAATTATGTAGTCTGAATGCCCAATCACTGGTTTGCTTGCATGTACTCTTTTCTGTTTTCAGTGTCACTTTGTTAGGGAGACAGTGCCCACCTGCTATGTACTTTGAATGCTCAGAGAGACAAGGTGGGTGAGGTAATATCTTTGGACTGACTTCTGTTGGTGAGAGAAACAAGCTTTCAAGCTATGCAGAGCTTTGGTCTCAGTACCTTTCCCAGACTTGAAGAATGTTCCAGGTGAGCCTAGAGTAGGCCTGACTGTATAAAAAGCCAGTCAGCTGCGAACCAGCTGAGCAGCGAACAGCGGAGCGGCTAACAGAGGGAGTTTGCCTGGGAGTTCGCCTGCGGAGAGCCACTCAGGCTTACATCTTGCTGGCTTCTCTGAGTAGTTACTACAATTCCTGAGGAAGCTCGTAGAAGGAAGGTAATATGGATGGGGGTGTTCATCTGTTGTGACCTGCACTGGATGTGCCATGTTTGTCTTTCTTCCACAGCACAGAAGCGACTTTGTCTGTACAAAGTGCAAGCTGGTCTCCATATTGGAAGAGAAGGTTCAAGGTCTGGAGCAACAGGTATCGACCCTGAGTTGCATAAGAGGAAACTGAAGATTTCCTGGACAAACGTCAGGATATGCTTCTACGGACACAACGTTCTAAAGATTCAGAGCAGGCTGCGCAGCGGGGACAGGAGGACGCTGAAGAAATTTGGCATCATGTGACCTCCAGAAGAAGAAAGGGGAGTGTCCATATACCAGCAACGCAGATACAGGTAAGTAACCGTTTTCATGTTCTCTCCACAGGTACTAATGCGGAGAGTGGACTAGATGATACATCTGAGGGAAAGGAACAGAAGGAGATTCCGCCGATCGGAAGGCATGAGATGCACTGTCCTAGGGTTGGGGGTTCCACGACCACCGCTCCCAAGAGAAGGAGGGGGGGGTGGTGGTCAGGGACTCTCTCCTCAGGGGGACTGAGTCATCTATCTGCCACCCCGACGGGGAAAACCGAGAAGTCTGCTGCTCGCCAGGAGCTAGGATTCACGATGTGACAGAGAGACTGCCGAGACTCATCAAGCCCTCTGATCGCTACCCCTTCCTGCTTCTCCACGTGGGCACCCATGATACTGCCAAGAATGACCTTGAGCGGATCACTGCAGACTACGTGGCTCTGGGAAGAAGGATAAAGGAGTTTGAGGTGCAAGTGGTCTTCTCGTCCATCCTCCCTGTGCAAGGAAAAGACCTGGGTGGAGACTGTCGAATCATGGAAGTCAACGAATGGCTACGCAGGTGGTGTCGGAGAGAAGGCTTTGGATTCTTTGACCATGGGATGATGTTCCAAGAAGGAGGAGTGCTAGGCAGAGACGGGCTCCACCTAACAAAGAGGGGGAAGAGCATCTTCGCAAGCAGGCTGGCTAACCTAGTGAGGAGGGCTTTAAACTAGGTTCACTGGGGGAAGGAGACCAAAGCCCTGAGGTAAGTGGGGAAGTGGGATACCGGGAGGATGCAGGAGTGCGCGAGAGGGCAGAGCTCTTGTCTCATAGAAAGAGGGGCGATCAGTGAGTTTTCTCAAGTGCCTGTACACAAATGCAAGAAACCTGGGAAACAAGCAGGGAAAACTGGAAGTCCTGGCACAGTCAAGGAATTACGATGTGATTGGAATAACAGAGACTTGGTGGGATAACTCACATGACTGGAGTACTCTCATGGATGGGTATAAACTGTTCAGGAAGGACAGGCAGGGCAGAAAAGGTGGGGGAGTAGCACTGTATGTAAGGGAGCAGTATGATTGCTCAGAGCTCCGGTACGAAACTGCAGAAAAACCTGAGCGTCTCTGGATTAAGTTTAGAAGTGTGAGCAACAAAAGTGATGTCATGGTGGGAGTCTGCTATAGACCACCGGACCAGGGGGATGAGGTGGACAAGGCTTTTTTCCGGCAACTCACGGAAGTTACTAGATCGCGGGCTCTGGTTCTCATGGGAGATTTCCATCACCCTGATATCTGCTGGGAGAGCAATACAGCGGTGCACAGACAATCCAGGAACTTTCTGGAACGTGTAGGGGACAATTTCCTGGTGCAAGTGCTGGAGGAACCAACTAGGGGCAGAGCTCTTCTTGACCTGCTGCTCACAAACTGGGAAGAATTAGTAGGGGAAGCTAAAGTGGATGGAAACCTGGGAGGCAGTGACCATGAGATGGTCAAGTTCAGGATCCTGACACAGGGAAGAAAGGAGAGCAGCAGAATACGGACCCTGGACTTCAGAAAAGCAGATTTTGACTCCCTCAGGGAACTGATGGGCAGGATCCCCTGGGAGAATAACATGAGGGGGAAAGGAGTCTAGGAGAGCTGGCTGTATTTTAAAGAATCCTTATTGAGGTTACAGGGACAAACCATCCCGATGTGTAGAAAGAATAGTAAATATGGCAGGCGACCAGCTTGGCTTCACAGTGAAATCCTTGCTGACCTTAAACACAAAAAAGAATCCTACAAGAAGTGGAAGATTGGACAAATGACCAGGGAGGAGTATAAAAATATTGCTCGGGCATGCAGGAGTGACATTAGGAAGGCCAAATCACACCTGGAGTTGCAGCTAGCAAGAGATGTTAAGAGTAACAAGAAGGGTTTCTTCAGGTATGTTAGCAACAAGAAGAAAGTCAAGGAAAGTGTGGGCCCCTTACTGAATGAGGCAGGCAACCTAGTGACGGAGGATGTGGAAAAAGCTAATGTACTCAATGCTTTTTTTGCCTCTGTCTTCACGAACAAGGTCAGCTCCAGACTACTGCCCTGGGCAGCACAGCATGGGGAGGAGGTGACCAGCCCTCTGTGGAGAAAGAAGTGGTTTGGGACTGTTTAGAAATGCTGGATGTGCACAAGTCCATGGGGCCGGATGCGTTGCATCCGAGAGTGCTAAAGGAGTTGGCGGATATGATTGCAGAGCCATTGGCCATTATCTCTGAAAACTCATGGCGATCGGGGGAGTGGAAAAAGGCTAATGGAGTGCCCATCTTTAAAAAAGGGAAGAAGGAGGATCCTGGGAACTACAGGCCAGTCAGCCTCACCTCAGACCCTGGAAAAATCATGGAGCAGGTCCTCAAGGAATCAATTCTGAAGCACTTAGAGGAGCGGAAAGTGATCAGGAACAGTCAGCATGGATTCACCAAGGGCAAGTCATGGCTGACTAATCTAATTGCCTTCTATGAGGAGATAACTGGCTCTGTGGATGAGGGGAAAGCGGTGGATGTGTTCTTCCTTGACTTTAGCAAAGCTTTTGACACGGTCTCCCACAGTATTCTTGACAGCAAGTTAAAGAAGTGTGGGCTGGATGAATGGACTATAAGGTGGATAGAAAGTTGGCTAGATTGTCGGGCTCAACGGGTAGTGATCAATGGCTCCATGTCTAGTTGGCAGCCGGTATCAAGTGGAGTGCCCCAAGGGTCGGTCCTCAGGCCGGTTTTGTTCAATATCTTCATAAATGATCTGAAAGATGGTGTGGATTGCACCCTCAGCAAGTTTGCAGATGACACTAAACTGGGAGGAAAGGTAGATACGCTGGAGGGTAGGGATAGGGTACAGAGGGCCCTAGTCAAATTTGAGGACTGGGCCAAAAGAAATCTGAAGAGGTTCAACAAGGACAAGTGCAGAGTTCTGCACTTAGGACAGAAGAATCCCATGCACCGCTACAGACTAGGGACCGAATGGCTAGGCAGCAGTTCTGCAGAAAAGGACCTAGGGGTTACAGTGGATGAGAAGCTGGATATGAGTCAACAGTGTGCCCTTGTCGCCAAGAAGGCCAGTGACATTTTGGGATGTATACGTAGGGGCATTGCCAGCAGATCGAGGGACGTGATCGTTCCCCTCTATTCGACATTGGTGAGGCCTCATCTGGAGTACTGTGTCTAGTTTTGGGCCCCACACTACAAGAAGGATGTGGAAAAATTGGAAAGAGTGCAGCGGAGGGCAACAAAAATGATTAGGGGACTGGAACACATGACTTATGAGGAGAGGCTGAGGGAGCTGGTATTGTTTGGTCTGCGGAAGAGAAGAATGAGAGGGGATTTGATAGCTGCTTTCAACTACCTGAAAGGGGGTTCCAAAGAGGATGGATCTAGACTGTTCTCAGTGGTAGCTGATGACAGAACGAGGAGTAATGGTCTCAAGTTGCAGTGGGGGAGGTTTAGGTTGGATATTAGGAAAAACTTTTTCACTAGGAGGGTTGTGAAACACTGGAATGCATTACCTAGGGAGGTGGTGGAATCTCCTTCCTTGGATATTTTTAAGGTACGGCTTGACAAAGCCCTGGCTGGGATGATTTAGTTGGGAGATTGGTCCTGCTTTGAGCAGGGGGTTGGACTAGATGACCTCCTGAGGTCCCTTCCAATCCTGATATTCTATGGTTGTATGAGCTCTGTGTAGCTCAAAAGCTTGTTTCTCTCACCAACAGAAGTCAGTCCAAAGATATGACCTCACCCACCTTGTCTCTCTAATATCCTGGGATCGACATGGCTACAGAAACACTGCATACATTGTTTGGTTTGTGTGTCGCTTACAATCACTGGAAGCATTTTTTTCCCCCTGTTTGTAATGCATTGGACTTTATTTGGTTTATTTGTACTTTGGAGGCATCCCGACTAGTTACAAAAATAAGTATTTAGAAATGCTTTTTGGCTTTTGTATCCGTTTAGCCTACTAGTGCCAGTGGAGGCTCTATAAATAAACTGGCTACTTTAATTGTTTGCAGTGATGGTGTAAGTGTGTTGGTCCCAGGATATGAGAAACACAAGCTGGCTGAAGTAATATATTTTATTGGACCAACTTCTGTTGGTGAGAGAGACCAGCATTCCAGCTCTGCAGAGCTCTTCTTCAGGTCTGGTAATCAGTGTGTCCTAGCTAAATGCAAGGTTGAACAGATTAAGTATGAGGAGTTAACATGTAAGAAACTATTCAAAATGAAGTGGGCAAAGGTCAGAGGAGAGTTGGGGGGGTTACAGATTGTAATGAGACATAAAACCAGTGCCTCTGGTGAGGCCATGATTTTTGGTGTCTTGCAGAGTTACAAATACACATTCCTAGGCTTGTCTTTTTATGGTGTTGTGCAGGTTTCATTTGAGAGTGAGGAGTGATCATTTTATGGTAAGTGTTGGCCTACAGGTGATGGGGTGAAGAGGCTAAAGTGACATTTTTCAGCTTTGGCAGCAAGGAGATTTTATGACTGAGTTTAGTTAGCAGATACATATTTGCATATCCCTAACTGACCTTTCCGCAGAAAACTTCTAGCTTTGTTAGATGGAAACTGTACTAGTACTGGACCCTGACCTTCAGCTTATTCTCCATCTTCAGGCTTTTTACAAAAGTATTTTTGAAGTAACAGAAGCAACCCTGAAGGGGAAAGACGACTATAGCTTTTTTCTCCTTGGATGACAACCTGCTAAAGGCCAGTTGGAGTATTTCCAGCAATGGTAAGGTAGCTGAAATTAGATAGATTAGTAATAAATTGAATGTTGGCTCATTGCAACCCAGGCTAGCTCTCACCTACTGGAGACCATAGCGAGCACAATGAGGAAAGCTATAGTCTTTGAGGTGTGACTTAAGGTATAGACCAGGGGTCTCAAACTCCCGGCCCGTGGGCCATCTGCGACCCAATAAGCTTCCCACTGCGGCCCGCGGAGGAGAGATGGGAGGAGAGTCACAGGCAGACGCTGCTGGCAATGTCTGCTGTAGGCTCTGCCCCTGTAGCTCCCATTGGCTGGGGGAGAGGGACAGAGGTATCATCATTAGTTGCCGAGCAGAGTCAGCCAGGGAGGCAGCATCACTTTTTTCCACAATGAATATGAACAAGTCAAAATACCGAACACAACTATCCGACGCCCACCTTGCTGCAATCCTGAAGGTTTCAACTGCTCAGTCATGGAGGCCAAACAGCAACAAACTGACAGAACTGAAGCGTTGCCAGCTGTCTGGCAAACACTAAAAACTCTAGCAGGCGAAGAATTGTATTAAGTTGTATGACAGCTTTATTATTTCTAAGAAATTCAAAATAAAAAATACAATATAAACGTTTTCTTTTCTGAACACCATCTTCAGTGACATTATTGACCCACTGGGAGGATTTGAGGACTGGCACTGGCCCGAAGGCAAATTGAGTTTGAGACCCCTGGTATATACAGACCGGTGACCCCTCAAGTTGTTCAGTTTATGCTGGCCTGTGTATACTTCTGCACCGTTTGGGAAAGGAATTGCAATCTCGTTTAGCTTACTGTTTTACCACACCATTATCACACTCCTGCTTCTGCCTCCCTTAAGGTTAGAAGTCAGTTTCCTTCTACCATGTGCCAAACAGTGATTTCCCTGCCTCCCCACTCCCAATTTAATATTCACGTATGGCCAGTTCCATTTACCTTAAATAAAGCAGTTGAATTGGCATACGTGGTTTATTGAGTAACCAGTTTCTAAACCATTTTAGTCTCTATAGGTTAAAACCAGTACCTTTAATTCCATCTGGTGCTAACAGCTAGTTAGTGCAGATCACAGAGAACAACAAGCAAACAACAAACATGCTCTGTTTGAGCCAATTAGTGACAGTGGGGAGAAAAAAATCACTCTAGGTAAATTTTAAGTCTTTTGTTCTCTCCAATAATGCTGACTTTTTCCTTCCTTTATTCAACCAAACTTAGCTATGTGTACCCATTAAAAAGAGTATAATTTTGCTAATGTTGGGAATTAAATTACTAACGGAATCAGTTACATATATATCTGAAGAATATTTTCATTGTGCACGACTTCCTCTAACAGATCTCAATGCAAAAATAGATTCTATGGAAATGTTATGTTCCTGTGGAACTTACAACCTCCACAGGCGGGAGCATCTCTCTGCAGTGCTTATCAACATTGCAGAAACAAATGATGCATATCCAAATGAAGCCAGTAAACCCAGCAGAGCTTGAAAACTGTGCAAGCCCAATAGCTTTCGGTTCAAGGAGTGAACAAGCTCCAGTCTTGTAAGTTTGTCAGGCCAAATAGTTCTGGATTTTTCCTTATGGGAGCCAAACCTTTAAACTACAAACGTTACTTTACTGTAACTATGTTTTAAATTTAAATGCTTGAGATTTAATAGTGATAATTAATAAAAAATGTACAATAGTCAATAGACATGACTACACTCATGGAGCAGATAATGCTAGTCACTCCTGTGTAATGGTTAACCACTTGGCCTATTTCTTCTGCTCTTACACAGTTACAAGCTATGGTGTCTTATCCTCTCTTTTGAGATCTCTCCTGGGATTCATTTGTCTTTGTAAATATCCAGTCTGCATCTAGTCCGGACAGTAAACATAGGCTGTCTCCACAAATGTCCATTGTTCTCATGTTGGTTGGTCAGCTCTCAGACTCCCTCTTGTCAGGTGATAAGTTTCACTCCAACAGATTTGGAACATACTATCCTACATCCGATAAAGTGAGCTGTAGCTCACGAAAGCTTATGCTCAAATAAATGTTAGTCTGTAAGGTGCCACAAGTCCTCCTTTTCTTTTTGCTAACTAACACGGCTGCTACTCTGAAACCTGTCAATATCCTACATGTTGCATAACTCCAAATCAGCTGCTACTTAGCTATCGGCAGAGCGTACATGACGTCCTTCAGTAAAACATTGGAAAAGATGGTTGAACGTGGGATAATTACCTGTGTCTGGGCATGTCTGTGTTACTCAGGACTTTCTTAGAACCTGGAACTGAAAACCCCGAAGATGTATTTTCCCACAGCATGGACTGACCAAAGTAATTTCCTGAGAAGTGCAAATGTGATTCACTTGCTCAACATCTTGATAACTGCAGTGGCTACAAATGACAAAAATAAAGAACACCCATTCATTCTGAACTTAAAACAATGAAAAAGTAATAATTGTTAGCAAATGAAATAGAACAATTAAAGACACAAGAACTGGGATATCAAAAAACACTATGCCATTCTAGTTTGGAATGAGGGACTTCTATGTAATATATCAGTCATTTCATTTTATAGGAAAAAAGTAAATGTTTGAAAAATTATTTCTTCTGAGGAAGGATAGTGAAATAAGATTTTGTTTTAAAGCCTCTTTAAATATTTTATATTCCGATAATGAAGAAGCCATTGTATACCTTAGGAACAGTGGTTAATGAGGTGCACCTGCATTTGCAGGGGCTGTGGTAGAAGGAGAGATGTTGTATAGGTGTGCTGGTGCTGCTTAGGGGTTGAGTGAGTTTGCAACAACTCCCAGCTACCCCAGGGGAAACTTTGGTGGGTTTATTATTACAGAGGATAAAATAAAAATGGATTCCACTGCCCCCAAGACACCCCTCAACGTTGTGGTAAAAATATTTCAAGGCAAAGGGTTGCCTCCCTGAACACTCTAGAATGGTACAGTATCAACAGATTGTGATGGTGGCAGGAGTTTATTTCAAAGAATACTGATAAGATCCTGGTGCTCTGGGCTTTCCTACCTCCAGAGCTTACTGCACAGGCTTCTCATTTTCCCTGATCCCTGGCTATAGGAAAAGAGGGGGGGGACCGCAGGGCCCTGATGCTTTGGTCTAAATTTTCTTTCTCGTTTTAGCCCGAGAGCAGTAAAATAAGCTTTCTGTCTACTGGGAGGCAGAGCCAGGTTGACCGTACCTGCAGCTAGTCCTGACTGGCCTTGTCATCCCCTGCGACTGAGAACCACCCTCTCCGTCAAGCTTGGAAACAGCAGACAAAAGTGTTGCTGGCACCCAGTGCCGAGAGGCAAAACAACAGCAGGGGTTCGCTACCCGGTGTGCGTCGCCCAATACTCACAACGGGGTGGAGAAACAGAAAAGTTTATTTGCAGCTGCAAACAAGGTACAGGGAGAATAGAATCTCAAATCCTGCACACAGAGCAGGAAGTTACACAGGCTTTTATAAATCCTTTCTTCAGCATACTTATCCAATAGCAAGCTGCCCTAAGTATCCATATAGCCAGCCAATCCAGTTACCAGCTAGTTCCCTTGTTTTTTGTATCATTTATTAAACTATACATAAAGCTGATTTATTCAGCATTGTTTTTCCATATCTGCCCTGTTTGGCCTTGTTTAGTTTCAGGCAGTCTGACTCTGCACCATATTGTTGCAGATCCTCAGCATAACTGCTGCGAGTGCCTCCAGGTGGGGGGGCCAAGGACACTTGGGCCTAGTGCGAGGGAGCTTCATCGACACTCGTGGTCTTCCATCCCCTTGAGTTACCTAGTGGCCATGCCCCAGTGTCCCCAACAACTCCCTCCTTTGAGAACACTCAACAGCCTTGGCTCTGAGTTTTCTCACTTGGGCTACTTATTTCTTTACAATAGGACTTTGTATAAGCACTTTGTGATAGCCCTGAAGAGAATGACTTTCTAACTTTTGCAAAAGGGCTCTGACACATGATACTGCACAGCATAATACCATTAATACAAGCAATACAGGAAAGAGAAGTTTCAATAACAGGCTAAATAAACCACCAAGCCGTCACCTTCAGCCCTCAACTAAAACCCCTCCAATGCATTATTAAGGATCTACAACCTATCCTGAAGGATGACCTAACACTCTCACAAATCTTGGGAGACAGGCCAGTCCTTGCCTACAGACAGCCCCCCACCCTGAAGCAAATACTCACCAGCAACCACATACCACACAACAGAACCACTAACCCAGGAACCTATCCTTGCAACAAAGCCCGTTGCCAACTGTGCCCACATATCTATTCAGGGGACACCATCACAGGGCCTAATAACATCAGCCACACTATCAGATGCTCGTTCACCTGCACATCCACCAATGTGATATATTCCATCATGTGCTTGCGAATACAGACTAACATGGCTGTTACTCTGAAACCTTTTAAATCCTGCATTACTTCATAGGGCTTTGCCCAATTATTATGTCAGACAGCCAAGTGACGGAGTCCATGCAAAAGCAACTCCTTATAGGAGGTAAGGCAGGTCATATCCCCATGATCATTTGGATCCCACCTGGGGTCTGCTCGGGGGATTTGTGCGTCTGGGTCAGGGACATTAATACGATCCCGGTCGTACTGTTTCTGCGCCTCCTCCCTTGCTTTGGACACAACCTGTTGTCTTTCAGCCTCAGACAATAGGGTTCGCAGGAGGATGTTACAATCATTCCAGTCCGGCTTGTGACTACTGAGGCACCCCTCAAAGACTGATATAAACCTGCTTGGGTTGGTGGAAAACTCTCCTGCCTGTGCTTTGAAAGCAGCCAAATCCACAGGATTAAAGGGCACATGAGTATAAACCTGCATAGTTGTGGCCGGACGCCTGTCCGATCCAGACCGGGCGACTTTAGTTTTGGTGATTTAAGGGGTATAGGCCAACCATTGGGGACTTACAAGGTGTGGGTGTAGGGGCCGAAGGGGACACCGGCTCTGCCATTACAGTGGGGGTGGGGGTCTGGGGACTAACATTAGCTGCTACCGAACCAGTCGGAGTCAGATTACTGCACTGTAAAATATCTGGTCGAGTATCTAAAGTCAGAAACAAATGCGCATGCATATGTTCATTCCATTTCCTTGTTCTCTGACAGAACAGGAGTAACTGAAGGATCGTGTTGTAATTAATTGACCCTCCTGGTGGCCACCATTCCTGGTCCTCTAGTTGATATTGAGGCCAGTCAACTGTACAGAATCGTTTTAATTGGCTCTTCGTCATCGGATCTGCACCAAATACCTTCCAGTTTGCTAGAATGCATTCTAGGGGCATACACCGTGCCCTAATCCCCGAGCTCTGTCCCTGTCCCATACCTACAGGGTAACTCTGGGCGTCCCCAGTTTCCAACAGAGCATACAATCCGGATTTCAAAAGGTTCCTACCTTATCCAAGGGACCGGTTCCTCACCGTCGCCCGCAGCTGCTCCTCCCCTATGTCCAAGGGACCGGTTCCTCACCGTTGCCCACAGCTGCTTCTCCACTATATGAGTGCGTTGCTCCTTTGTGCCCTCTGGGGTCAATCAAATTGCGTCTCCTCCGAGGCCCCCGATGAACTCACCGGTGCACGCTGGGCGTCGGTTCTCGCCGCAATCCTCAACCTCCAGGAGGGGTCCAGGCAAGGCTAAATAGCAGCCTCGTCGCCCACCCAGGGACGCCAAAAGCTGTTGCCGGCACCCAGTGCCGAGAGGCAAAACAACAGCAGGGGTTCGCTACCCAGTGTGCGTCACCCAATAATCACAACAGGGTGGAGAAACAGAAAAGTTTATTTGCAGCTGCAAACAAGGTACAGGGAGATTAGAATCTCAAATCCTGCACACAGAGCAGGAAGTTACACAGGCTTTTATACATCCTTTCTTCAGCATACTTATCCAATAGCAAGCTGCTCTAAGTATCCATATAGCCAGCCAATCCAGTTACCAGCTAGTTCCCTTGTTTTTTGTATCATTTGTTAAACTATACATAAAGCTGATTTATTCAGCATTGTTTTTCCATATCTGCCCTGTTTGGCCTTGTTTAGCTTCAGGCAGTCTGACTCTGCAACATATTGTTGCAGATCCTCAGCATAA
Source organism: Eretmochelys imbricata (assembly GCF_965152235.1). NCBI lineage: Eukaryota > Metazoa > Chordata > Testudines > Cheloniidae > Eretmochelys > Eretmochelys imbricata. The sequence continues at coordinate 21,309,972 of NC_135577.1, forward strand.
CTGCTGCGAGTGCCTCCAGGCAGGGGGGCCAAGGACACTTGGGCCTAGTACGCATAGCTGCTGCGAGTGCCTCCAGGCGGGGGGGGTGGAAGGAAGGACACTTGGGCCTAGTGCGAGGGGGCTTCATCGACACTAGTGGTCTTCCATCCCCTCGAGTTACCTAGTGGCCATGCCCCAGTGTCCCCAACAACTGCAGATTCTGATCTGGAGAATTTCTTATCTAGAACCCAGAGGGAAGGTAGGCAGGGATCATGAGACCCCTTCAGACCTTCTGAAGTGGGTGTACTTTAGAAAGGAGAGGGAGAAAGAAAGGTAGGGAGAGTATGAGCTTTTTGATGGGGCTGAGGGAGGAGATGGGGCAGGGGAAAGATTTGTCTTAAGACATATCTATATGTCCTCGTTGACCTAAGAGTCCACTTGGACCATCAACAGAGGTCTTGAATGCTGGCTCAAACTACCCACTCTACTGCCCTCAAGGCACTATGTGTTACTGCCTTGTCTAACTGAAATCCTGCTGTAGTCCGATATTACAGTAGTTATACCGGGGGTAAATGTAGCTGTTGCTAGAGCGAATCAAAATGGATCTCACCCTACACCAGGAACAGTGAATATTGAGGGAGCTGGGCGAGAGGATTTTGTGGTTTAGAATGAGTGGACGTGCAGTGCAACCAGTTACTTCTGAAATTCTGGATACAAGCTTGGAGTTTGCCCATGTGAACACAGATATTACAATATCACTCAACAGAGGCCCCTTTCCAAGTTCATCAGCTATTCCCAGCATGCCACGTTTATACATCAAGTTGTCACTAAATCCTGCTTATCTTTGTAAGGGTCACCTAGAGAAATTGTATCCACAGAACATGCCAGTTTGTAAGTACCCTGGTCTAAACAGCGACAATGGGAAATGTCAGCAGCTTTGGGATATTCGAGATGTACTGATTTAACAACACTTCTAAGGTATTAAATCATAAAATGTACAGAAATTTTAGTGATTGCTAAGTCTGAGGCATACAGACATAATTGCTCTCTCATAAAGAGCTTGTTCTTCCTTTTGAGCTGAAACGTGTTTTGGTTTTAAAAGATTATGGTTCTGGAAATCCATAACAATAGATCTGTAGACCAAAAAATTCCTTCCATTAGAATACACAGTAAATCAAGCGCTGTTCTTTATTGAAATAAAAATTCTCTTTAATCCATTCAAGTAAAAAGAGGATTTTAATACCACGTTTATTCCTTTTGATTACCTGAATTCTGGCCTAACACTACAGCATCCTTTAATAGGGTCAGATGACCTGCATTTATATTACCTAGGGCAGTGATCCTGTCAGATTTTATAAGCAAAGTCAGGTCAGTCTTGTTTCCATAGTTGGATGGGAACCTGTGGAACTCCTTGCCAGAGGATGTTGTGAAGGCCAAGACTATAACAAGGTTAAAAAAAGAACTAAATAAATACATGGAGGATAGGTCCATCAATGGCTATTAGCCAGGATGGGTATTCATGGTGTCTCTAGCCTCTGTTTGCCAGAAGCTGGGAATGGGTGACAAGGAATGGATGACTTGATGATTACCTGTTCTGTTCATTCCCTCTGGGGCACCTGGCATTGGCCACTGTCGGAAGACAGGATACTGGGCTAGATGGCCCTTTTGTCTGACCCAGTATGGTAGTTTTTATGGGAGACCTCCAAGAAATACTTGGGTGCTGCAAAAAGTAGCAATGCTGATGACTGTAGGTGCATTTATTCTCTCTGATCAATCCTGAATCCATGCCCCAGCCTCGTGTTAGCACTTCAGCAGCACGGTCCCCTCTCTCTTTTGGATTCGATTTAACCAAAGTCCTGACCACTTGGGATCATTAAAGATCTTGTGGTATCTTTTGCAAAAATAGGGGTATTATCTGGTGTGACAGGGTTAGGCCAGCTGGCTAAAAGAGCATGGTCGAAGGTAGATACATTAGTTCCAGGTTAAGCAGGTCCCTTTTCCCTGCGTAAGATAACAGGGACTATTTCAGAACACTCAGTAACTTTCTAGAACTAATTAAGGCAGGCAGGCTAATTAGGAACCTGTATCCAATTGGGAAGCTGCTAGAATTAATTAAGGCTAATCAAGACACCTGGTTTAAAAAGGCTGTCACTCCAGTTAGTGAGGTGTGCACATAAGGAGCTGGGAGTGAGAGGATGTGCTGCTGGAGGACTGAGGAGTACAAGCGTTAACAGACATCAAGAGGAAGGTCCTGTGGTGAGGACAAAGAAGGTATTGGGAGGAGGCCATGGGGAAGTAGCCCAGGGAGTTGTAGCTGTTGCACAGCTGTTCCAGGAGGCACTCTAGACAGCTGCAGTCCACAGGGCCCTAGGCTGGAACCCGGGGTAGAGGTGGGCCCAGGTTCCCCCCAAACCTCCCAACTCTGGACCCAACACAGGAGGTTCCCCCACAGGGGAAGGTCTCTGAGCTGTTCCCTGACCCACATGATGGATCAGCAGAAACTGCGGGGATTGTTCTTACTCTTTTTTCCCATGTTGGCCAGTGATGAGGTTATCTGAGTGAACGGCAGATTTGAGCCATGAAAGTGGCCAAAATGAGGGCTACTGTAAATCTCTGAGGTGAGAAAAATCCGCCAATAAGCGCAGGACCCACCAAGGTAGAGGAGGAACTTTATCACACTGGTCAAATTTCAACTCTGGTAATTACTGTCACACTGTCTGGAGTGGCTCACAACCATCAGTGCCTATCTCAGGGCAGACTGTCAAAAGCAGGGCAGACACCCTATATTGGTAGTATGATCTATAATTAGATTTCATCAAGCCAGTAACCAATGTGAATTCCTAAAGTACTGCAATAGTCTTATACTGGTGTCACAGACCGTCCCCTTTGCATGACAGTGTATCTTGCCACCCAGGCAAGATAGACTATGTTATAAATGGTCACTTAGCACCAAAAATCACAAATATTCCAGGTTACTCCCAGTCTCAGGAGACCAGTCACTCAACTCAGGCTGAACTGCGTCCTCGATCGCACACCAAAGAAAATGCAGTGCTATAGTAAACTAAGTAAAGGTTTATTAGTGAAGAAAAAGAAATGAGTTATTGAGAAGCGGTAAAATATAGGTATAAATGAGTCACAATCTAGAATTCCAAATGGTAGCAGAGTTGTAGGAATCTGCCAGTTTCCCAAAAGTTTCTCAGGGCTACCCAGAATAACTCTGGGGATCTCTGTCTTTTTGTTCAGTTATTCCACCATCTTAGAATCCAAACAGTGCAGAGATTAATGATTTTTCTTTCTAGCCATATTTATATTCATCCTCTTAGAACAATCTGACTGGGTCACCACTCACGTGGGCTCGCTCTTTGATTGGTGGAGAGAGGAATGCATTTAGAGTCTTTGATCTCTGATCATCACACACAGTGACCACTTGCCTTCAAATTTGCAAGAATTAGCACTTTCCTGCTAAAGTTCTTCATTTGCATTACACGAGGCTTCTTTAAAAAGTTAAGTTAAATCCTATTGAGGAAAATAGAAAGGAGCATAAACTCTGGCAAGTGAAGTGTAAAAGTATAGTTAGGAAGGCCAAAAAAGAATCTGAAGAACAGCTAGCCAAAGACTCAAAAAGTAACAGCAAAAAAAATGTGTAAGTACATCAGAAGCAGGAAGCCTGCTAAACAACCAGTGGGGTCACTGGACAATTGAGATGCTAAAGGAGCATAACAGGAATAAAAAGCCATTGCGGAGAAACTAAATGAATTCTTTGCAGCGGTCTTCACGGCTGAGGATGTGAGGGAGATTCCCAAACCTGAGATATTCTTTTTAGGTGACAAATCTGAGGAACTGTCCCAGATTGAAGTGTCATTAGAGGAGGTTTGGGAGCAAATTGATAAATTAAACAGTAATAAGCCACCAGGATCAGATGGTACTTTCACCCAAGAGTTCTGAAGGAACTCAAATGTGAAATTGCAGAACTACAAACTGTGGCATGTAACCTATCATTTAAATCAGTTTCTGTACCAGATGAGTGGAGGATAGCTAATGTGATGCCAATTTTAAAAAAAAAAAGGCTCCAGAGGCAATTACAGGCCAGTTAGCCTAATTTCAATACCAGGCAACTTGGTTGAAACTATAGTAAAGAACAGAATTATCAGACACATAGATGAACAGCATTTGTTGGGGAAGAGTACACATGGTTTTTGTAAAGGTAAATCATGCCTCACCAATCTACTAGAATTCTCTGATGGGGTGAACAAGCATGCGGACGCGGGTGATCCAGTGGATATAGTGCACTTAGATTTTCAGAAAGTCTTTGACAAGGTCCCTCACCAAAGGCTCTTAAACAAAGTAAGCAGTCATGGAGTAAGAGGGAAGGTCCTCTCATCGATTGGTAACTGGTTAAAAAATAGGAAACAAAGGGTAGGAATAAATGGTCATTTTTCAGAATGGAGGTTAATAGTGGTGCCTCCTAGGAGTCTGTACTGGGACCAGTCCTGTTCAACATATTCATAAATGATCTGGAAAAAGGGATAAACAGTGAGGTGGCAAAATTTGTAGATGATACAAAACTATTCAAGATAGTGAAGTTCAAAGTATTTCTTCTCTCAACGCATAGTCAATGTGTGGAACTCTTTGCCAGAGGATGTTGTGAAGGCCAAGATTATAACAGGGTTCAAAAAAGAACTAGATAAGTTCATGAGGAAGGTCCATCAATGGCTATTAGACAGGATGGGCAGGGATGCAAAACCATGCTCTGAAGCGTCCCTAGCCTCTGTTTGCCAGAAGCTGGGAATGGGCGACAGGGAATGGATCGCTTGATGATTCCCTATTCTGTTCATTCCCTCTGAAGCACCTGGCCACTGTTGGAAGACAGGATACTGGGCTAGATGGACCATTGGTCTGACCTAATATGGCCGTTCTTATGTTCAATGTGGTGACATCATAAAACAGATAGAATTTAATATAAAAATCAGTAACACAGGAGCTGCTGGGCTGACTGTGTGATTTGTTTGCATTCAATAAAAACCTCTATTTTAAAAAAGAAATTAAATGAAGCTGCTGCCAATTTTCTGGCCTGCCACAATGGCATTACGCAGAATCGCAGGGGCCTTTGGCACAGAAATTAAGTACAGACAACTGGAGGATATGCAAGGTCTTTAACATTTAGAACAAACCCATCCCAACAAATGACCAAATAAGCAGCCATCTGGGCCATCAACTACAGACTAACTCACCCACTCTAAAAACTAACCGCTCCCCCCCTCTCAGTATTGCTCAGTCATCTTCCCCAGTGCTTGATAAATGAATCACAAAGTTGGGCTTTTTGGACCAGGAAGAGTAAGTTCCAGAGTAAATGGCCCTCACAAACAGCCTTGTCCTTGCCTTGTAAACCAAGGGGTTTCCCCTTCAGCACCTCTGCTCACCACAGCTGCAGTAATATCATAGGTGGGGAGAAGCAAGTTCTTGGGTTAGCTAGGTCTCAGACCACTAACTGCTTCATAGGTCAATGCCCACACCTTAAACTCTATCCTGAATTTAATCAACAGCCAGTGCGGGTTACAGCACACTGGTATGGTATATGCCCATCTAGATATTTCGGCTTCACAAGCGAGCACCAGTGTTGTGCACTAGAAAGTTTGCTCACATAGCTATATGAGCAAATCCTCCTTGTGGAGACGCAGCTTAACTTTTACTGGCAAAAAAAAGTTCTTTTGTCAGCCGGGGGTATACCGGTTCTCCTAACAAAATAAGCTGTACCAGTAAAAGCACTTTTTAATGATATAAGCTGTTTGTCAGTAGGGCTTTTGCTGGCATAGTTCTGTCAGTTAGGGGTGTGGTTTCTTTTCCACACTCTTCATGGATATAGCTATGTTGGCAAAATATTCAAGTGTAGACCAGGCCTAAGTTACTGACTGGTTCTAAGGGGTAGCCTCAAGTAAAGCATGTTGCAGCAATCCAGTCTCTAATGACAAGGGTATGGACAATAGTAGAGAGGGCTGCATCTCAAAGAAAGAGCCACACCTTGGCCAAACACTGCCAGAAAAAGCAGTTCTGGCCACTGGTGCTCTCTGAGCCTCCAAAAGCAGCTGAGGAGCTAACCAGGCCCCAAACTGAGGGCTTGTCTACATTACCCGCTGGATCGAAGGGCAGCGATCAATCCAGCAGGGGTCGATTTATCGCGTCTAGTCTAGACGCGATAAATCGACTGCCGAACACTCTCCTGTCGACTCCGGTACTCCACCAGGGCTAGAGGCGCAGGCAGAGTCAATAGGAGAGCGTCCACCATCAACTTACTGCAGTGAAGACACCGCGGTAAGTAGATCTAAGTACGTCGACTTCAGCTACGTTATTCACGTAGCTGAGGTTGCGTAACTTAGATCGATTTCTCTTCCCCCCCCACCCCCCGGCGTGTAGACCAGGCCTGAGACACATGACAGACAAATGGCACAAATTCAATCCTCAGTGCTGTCTGGATTGCTCTCTGGCATGCATCACTTTGAGCTGATCGGACTCGTGTCTAGAGGCAGGTATGTGTGATGTCATCTGGCCAGCACTTCTAGTTTACTGGGCTTACGTCAAACAAAGCCATGGCCTTCGTGAGCTCATTGGCTCAGTGGCTCCTAGCATGAAATGCTAGCACTGACTGATTCAGGACATGTACCTTCATGTACTGATGAGAGAGAGAGAGAAAACATTTTGTGACATTGTTACTGACCTCTCCGGCTTGCTGAGCTTATTTCCAGGCCTGGGCCTCTGAGCTCACATCAGTTAGGGCCTCTAGCTTACTGGTCTGAAACCAAAGGCACCAGTCTTTGAAGTTACTTGTCCAGAGTGTAGAACACGCTTACCCTCCTCCAGGGCTGACCTCCAGTTTGAGGTCCAGGCTCTGTATGTGCATTCGTGCTACAGGGACTTGGCCACTGAAGGCTGGTGTTAGCAGAAGTTAGGGAGGGCTGATAAGAACTTGTATGCTCCTGGTTCGTAGGTTTGTACAGTAACTCCTCACTTACCATCGTCCCAGTTAACATTGTTTCATTGCTTCGTCGCTTATCTGTTAGAGAACATGCTCATTTAAAGTTGCAAAATGTTCCCTTCTAATGTTGTTTGGCAGCCGTCTGCTTTGTCCACCGTTTGCAGGAAGAGCAGCCTGTTGGAGCTAGCTGGTGGGGGATTGGAACCAGGGTGGGCCAGCAGCCCCCTATCAGCTCCCCTAAGTTCCCTGTGCAGCAGCCACCCAGCAGACTATCCGTTGCTGGGCAGTTCAGGTGTCTCTCCCCCCACTGCCATGTGCTGCTCTTGCCCTCTGCCTTGGAGCTGCTCCCAGGAGCCTCCTGCTTGCTGTGCAGGGGGTGGAGGGGAAGAGGGGGGCTGATGTCAGGGTGTCCCCCTCTCCCCGCTCCCTGTACCCCATCTCCACAGAGCAGGGGGATGGACAGACACGACAGGGCTCAGGACTGAGAGAGTTTTCTGGCAGCAGCTGTTGTTTCAACTTACTGATCTACTTTAAAAGGCAGTGTACTTAGAGTGCCGTCAGCACACTTAAAGGGGCAATGCGCGACACACACACACACACTCTCTCTCTCTCTCTCTCTCTCTCTCTGTGTCTTTGTGTCTGACACACACATGCACCCCCCAGTACTTTGGAAAGTGGAGGGATTGGTGCGCTCCAGTAGGATAGTGTGGGTTCGTCATCACGTTCAGTTTCCACAGGGAATGTTTGCAGCCACTGCTATGCATCTATTGTGTCTCCTCCCTCCATTCATGCTGCCTTGGTAAGAGCCTTTCCAGAAGAAGGGCAAGGGCTACAAACGTCATCAGAGCCAGCAGCCCTCTACCTCGGCACAGGCCGGCTCTTCCCGCTCCCAGCAGGGGTTGAAGCAGGCATTTTGAGGGTCCACCCAAGGGTGACATTCCAGCCACTGTCTTGGATCCTGCCCTCCTCCGGTTCTCTAACCGCCTTTCTTTATTCCTCCCAGCCTGGGCATCTATAACTTTGCTGACATCAGATGCCTCAGACCTCGGCTGGGGAGCATACCTTGGCACGATGCGGACGCAAGGTATGCATATAAATGTCAGAACTCAGGGCGGTTTGCCTAGCCTGCACGGTTTTCCTCCCACAGTTATCCAACCGAGTGGTTTGAGTGCTGAGGGACAACATGGCCTCGATGTTTTACATCAACCTGTTCTGTAACTGCTGTTCTTCGAGATTTGTTGCTCATGTCCATTCCAGCAAGAAGGAACTGACGGTGGAGGGAGCCAGTGGCGCCCCTTATATCACGCCATGCGGGCGCCACCCTAGAGGGCGCCAGAGCCAGTCCCCTACGGATACCACTGAGGGAAAAACTTCCAGCACCGGTACATGTGGCGAGCACACACTCCTAGCATGGAATGGACATGAGCAACACATGCCGAAGAACACCAGTTAGGAAACAGATAACTGTCTTTCTTTTGTCTTTCATCATCTGCTAAGATGTAGGCTTTTTGGGACAGGAACTGGTTTTTTTTAAATTTTTTTAATTACATGAGGGTACAGCACCTACCACAATTAAGGGCTAATGCCTAATTGGAACTTCTAAGTGCAACTAAACTAAATAATAATAAACCAACTGGCCAAAAAAACCCAACACTTTTCTGAGGAAAATTTGAAAAAGCTCAAGAAAAGCAAATAGTTTCCATCAAAAATATTGTTTCGTGAAAACCCAATTTTCTGTCCAAAAAAGTTTTTTGATGGAAATTTTTCTACTAGCCCAACATGTGCAGGTGTACAAGCCAACCAGTACAATGTTTGGAGGAAGGAAAAGGAGTCATCTTGCAGCAGCTGCAGCCCCTTGACCGCTCTGTGCAAGGTAGAATGGGGCTGGGTGGAAAAAACAAACCTGCAAACGTGACAGTACGGCTCAGCAAGAGGAGCCCAGCTGATCTGAAGCCTCCGCTTTACCCAGTGTTCCCTGCAGCTATCTGTCCTCCAAACTCTCAGCATCGGGCAGGACAAGAAACCAGAACCCCCCGTCATGCTCCTGTATTAGATACAGACAGACTACAGAGCTTACTTCTGAGCAAGATACACATCAGATTTGTACATCAAAAGATCCTTTCATGCACTGCCAAGGATGGATGAGGGTAGCTTAAATAAGTTATTTTACACCTAGTGCCATCTAGTGGATGAACAGTATAATACAGGTTTCAGAGTAACAGCCGTGTTAGTCTGTATTCGCAAAAAGAAAAGGATGCATCCGATGAAGTGAGCTGTAGCTCACGAAAGCTTATGCTCAAATAAATTGGTTAGTCTCTAAGGTGCCACAAGTACTCCTTTTCTTTTTGCGAGTATAATACAGGTTAACATTTTATTACACCCGTCAAGTCACAAAAATTGGAACTAGCAGGAGAGAGGAGAGCCAACCTGGACAGAGGAGAGGAGGAGCTCTCAGATGCCACTATCCAGGGGGAAAAGCTACACTGCCTAGCTCACCCATTGGGTCTCCCAAGCACCAGAAGTCCAGGGTTTGAATAACACAGGGCCTGCTCTGCTCCAGAAAGCAATCTTCCTGGCTTTTCAGGGAACATTGTACTGTGAGTTACTGTCCATGCTACACTTTATGTTGGGAAAGGGCTGTGGGGTGCGGCTAAGACCTGGTGGGTGGGTGTGAGCGTACATATCTGGGGTGAGGCTCACATGGAGCTGGCGAGGTGGGTCAGCACCACCCCCTACTCAAACAATGGTCCAGTCTGCAACACTTAAACTATTCACTGTAAAGGTACCTCTCATCCGCCAGTCCTGTGGGACTCCAATGTGGGGGAAAGAGTATATATGCCTGACCACCAGATAATTTCCCTGATCCAGTTAAGTCCTGGATATAAGTTCAGCGTCACTGCATATATGGACAGACTGTTTCATGAAGCTGTGATTTATTTATCCTGGTTAGGAAGGACTTCGAGGTTTTTCTTTCATGACCGTGCTTATGTCGTTTGGACTCATGGCTGGGTTTTGAACCCCTTGTTTCCAGATGCATGCATTATTAATGAATGGGCAGGAGATGCTACACTAGCTGACCCAGTGAGCTAAAGATATTCCTGCCTTGAAACCCTGGTGCATTTGGCCTCCAGTGGGTGTGGATCTTTCCTTTTTGGGAGAGCAACCACTGCAGGTCTTTACTCTTCTCCTGGCTATGTGGTCCTCTCCCATCCTTGTTTTCAGCTCATTCTCTGGTGCCTGCAGGTTTATATCATTCATCTTCCACTTTCTCCCGGCTTTAAGTAGATAGACATCATTGATGAGCCTTTTTCCACCTACTGCAGATGGGGCTCTGCTGTGGAAGAGGATGGTGTAGAAAAGTGGGTAGCAACATTTGGTAAAATAGGACTCAGCAGGACATCTTCTTCCAAACAGTAACTCCTGGGCCTTAGATCTACACTGGGGACATGCCTCAATTCCTGCCACTGGAGTGGATGCATCAGTGCAGACCCTTAATTTAGTCCGGGTAAACCGTTAAACTGTGATTTGCACTAGTGCAGCTAATCTTAGTTCCAAGTAGCGGTTAGTTTCTTCACTGCCTTTACTTGTGTGCAATAAGGGTTTGCACTGGTGGCTGGACTCAGGACAAATGCCAAATCCCTAGTTCTCCTCACTCATTTCCTTACTTTCTAGCACTCCCTTTTAGATGAAGCCCATCTGTTTCCCAAAGAGCAGGACCCAGTCCTGAGACAGAGGCCGCATTTGATATTAAATTGAGCCAGCTCAGAAGGAGAAACTCTCTCTCCTTTCTAAATAAATGAGGTGGTCTGAACCAAAAACCCAGATCTGTCCAGGCCTGAAGTTTGGATCCAAATCTGAAATGTGCAGCTGGGACTAACAGCAAATGGACAAGGAGAAGTCAACGTAGCCATCTAAGTTTGCTGGACTTTACCTTTCAGGTACATTAGGTGGCGCTCCTCTTCCAAGAGAGAGACCACTTATTTCTCAGCCCTGCTGATGCTTCCTCAGTGACCCTTGAAAAGCTGGGGTCTGTTTTTTACAAGCAGTTTGTCCATTTATTGCTTTTTGCTCCGTACTGACCATAGAGTGTGTGAACGTTTTCTCCCCATGTATCAATCAGACTGGCAGGAAGCTAGAGGGAATGATTCCAACGAGCAGAATGACTTCCAGAGGAAAGAGGGGAATATTCTGACTCTTGATACAGGAGCACTTGTTGACTCAAATTCTACACCACCTACCACTTTGAAGGGATATTTTTCCCATCTGCATGTTCCAGTTCTGTCCACACCTGCCACTGAATTCTGCTGTTTCTATTAGTCAAATCATTTCCACCAACTGCACCCAGGGTTCCTTGGCTTTTATTACAAAGATTCTTGTCATAGAAGCTTCTTTAGTGTCAAACTGGATCCAACAGACAGAGGAGGAGAGGTGCAGGGAATGGAGGAAACGGGAAGAGGCAGAGAACTTCTCTGAATGGAACAAAGCCTACAAATAGAACTCCACCACCATCCCCCCAACCCCATCTCTCTCATCTGCAGGAATCTTCCCTTGGCCTAGATCTAGAGGCTGCTGATACACACTTATATGAGGAATGCTATAAGCATTCCTTTGGAGTTGTTGGCTGGGTTTTTTGCAGCTCCCAGAATTCAAGCAGTGACTTGGCCTCTGCTCCTTTTACTCTTAGTTATTTTGTTGTTGTAAATCATTGATATTTGCTAAGGCACGCAGCCCTCTCTGGTGCCATCTCTCCTAGGAAGGTGCAGGTCTTGTTAAGAACATCGCTCTTCTGGGTCAAGTTTTGGAGGACAGATCTTCCGTCAAATTTGGTCTAGGTCAATGTTATATGTTTTCGAATGAGAGGATTAGCAGCTGTACTGGCCTGCTGTGCCCACCCACATCAGCACAATCTTAGCACGATGCCTGAAGAGGAAATCCACACAACTAATATGTGGTAAATTGCTTCCTTGCCTCCGCCAAATCTTGAGCTTGCCCCTTGAATGCTTAGCTCATGTGCCCTCACTTTCAAGCCTTGCTAATCAGTTAAAGAACAGCATGTTTAGACTAAAGGATCTGAGCAAGTCCATACCTGTACACTGCTTCTCCAGCACAGACTATGTGCAGGCCTTCATTGAATCACAAGATCAGACCAGAGACTATCTTTAGAATAATATTTGTTCTAGCAGTTATTGACAGAAGAGTAATGCTCTGCTCTTCCAAAAAAAGTGTAACAAAGGTACGTGGGATGTATTCATTCTAGAAACACATACTTCTGGGTAAGAAACATATTAGTCAGGACTGCTCCTTTGAGGGTAGGAATTACAGCAGCCAAGCTGGCATCTCTGCACCCTTTGGAGCTATGGTTAACAGTTAAAAGGTACTCAATAATAATCCCTAGCTCTCTTATCACTTTTCATCCAGAGCTTTCAAAACACCTTACAAAAGAGATCAAGTATCATTATTGCTATTCGACTGATGGGGAAACTGAAGCTCGGAGCAGTGAAATGACTTGCCCAACGTCATCCAACAGGCAAGTGACAGAGTTAGGAATAGGATACAGGTCAATCAAATCCTAGTCATAATGTCTTCTCCTCTGGTCACAATAAAGTAATTAGTAGTAGTATTTTATTATTTGTATTGCCAGAGTACCTAAGAGCCCTAGGTATGGACCAGCGCCCATTGTGCTAGGCACTGTACAAACACAGGACAAAAAGATGGTCCCTGCCCTTAAAGAGCTTACCGTCTAAGTAGACTGTCATTTCCACCGCACATCCTGGACTGGCATGAAGAACTTTCCAAGCCTGGGCTGCTGTTGGAATGGACATAGCTGGAGTGGTTTTCCCCTTGAGACTCCTTAGGGAGAAATTATAAATCAGTCGAAGATCCCCACTCCTATGGTACGTGTCTCCCTTCATTCTTTTTACTCGATGGCAAAACCCCAACCCAGTGCTTTTAAAAAGATTACTAGATGTTCAAAAAGCCAAATGTTTTTATAGAGGCCATCGTGGTAGCATGCAGCAGGGATGTGGTGACTGTGTAGCAGCCTCTTAACACTGGACTCTGTCCTGCTCGTCGCTTTTCACCTTGAAATCATAGGGCAAAACTCCTCCCCTGTTCTGTGCAGAATCAAGTCCTAAGCTAGAGCAGAAGGATGGTCTAGTGGTTACGACACTGGGGCAGGGAACACAGGAGATTTGCATTTAATTCCTTGTTCTGCCACAGAAACTCCCCATGTGACCTTGGACAAGTCATTTGGGGCTGGATTTTCAAAAGAGTTCAGCTGCCATTTAGGCACCCAAATAAGTGGCCCGAGAGAACAGCACTGTTTCAGTCCTGAGCTGTTTTGAATATTTGGCTCTAAGTGTCAACATGGGATCTGTTTGATGTTGAGCACTTGAAAATCTGGCCCTTAATTTCTGTGTTTCATCTGTAAAATGGGGACAACGCTTCCTGTCTCTCACGATTTGTCTCTTGTCTGTTTAGACTGTAAGCACTGGGAAGGGTGCCCTCTCCTTGTGCCATGTGCAATATGTTCTTATAATGAGGCCTAGGTCATGGCTGGGGCCAGTCAACTCTACTTGAATATTTATAATAAGCTAGCTAGAAGAAAAACCCTTTCTCTTCTTAGCCACTGGACAGAAGTGATCTTCTCCCATTGTTAATCATCTTTGGAATCTCTTCTTTAGAATCCTAGAATATCAGGGTTGGAAGGGACCTCAGGAGGTCATCTAGTCCAAACCCCTGCTCAAAGCAGGACCAATCCCCAACTAAATCATCCCAGCCAGGGCTTTGTCAAACCTGACCTTGAAAACCTCTAAGGAAGGAGATTCCACCACCTCCCTACGTAACCCATTCCAGTGCTTCAGCACCCTCCTAGTGAAAAAGTTTTTCCTAATATCCAACCTAAACCTCCCCCACTGCAACTTGAGACCATTACTCCTTGTTCTGTCATCTGGTACCACTGAGAACAGTCTAGATCCATCCTCTTCGGAACCCCCTTATTGATTATAATTCTCCTTAGTGGTTAGTCACTATATAAACTAGCTTTGCAGAGCAAGTTAAAACTTTAACTTTTTCCATTTTTCTACAGAGTAGAAGTCCATGAAATGCCCCTCAGCTGATCTTGGCTCTGGAAATCTATTGTGTCTCTAGATGAGCATATGTGACTGCACTCTCGCACTGCTTTATAAAATCTAGAGAGGAGATGTGAGGGCTTGCAGGGGAGAAGAAATTCAAAGTGCAGAAATGCGCTCAGTTAATGGATGGCGGTGGAGCTCACTTCACTGAGTATATTTCACACTGCCTAGCTATTGCAGCAGGGTTCTGCCAGCCATTGGTGAGTTTGTTCACTGCCACTCTGAGATGCAAGAGGGCAAGTCAAGGAAGGAGTTGCAGCTTTGAAAAGGGACTGTAAAATAGGCAACATGGGCTTCCATGTCTATTGAGTCTCCGTGATTTCCATTTGCTCAATTTACAAAGTGTGTATTCTAACTGCCACCCTGGGTTCTTTTCCATCATGCACATTGCCACCAGTATTAAAGGTTCTGCAAGATTAGTTAGGCCCTTGTGACACTTGCGCAATCAAAGAGGAATGACTGTCTCATGGTTAAAGAACTGGCCTGGCACTTCTTAATATTCAAGGTCAGTTCCTGGCTCTGTCACAGCTTTCTGCGTGGCCTTGCACAATTCTGTGTCTCTCAATTCCCCCCTTTGTAAAATGCAGACGATTTCTTTCTCTTACCCTGTGTCTAGCTTGTCTATTTCCAGGGACAGTCTCACTGCATGTGTACAGGACCGAGCACGACGGGGCCTTGATATCAAATGGGTGCTATTTCTGAGTGCTGCTGTAATACAAATAATCACTAAAAACACTCACAGTGAATTGTCCCCCTTCCATCGTTTGTGCTCCCTTGCTGTTTGTTGCATTTCTCAGCGGACCTGGGCGGCTGATACTCGTTTCATTTAATAGATGTCTTTTTAAATAAATTTGTCATAGATTTTTTTTTTAATAGAGTTAGCAACCATGAGGGGAAAATTGTAGGTGAAATGTTAATCTTCTCCGCCTTGAGAGTGTTTAAGATCCTATTTCATACCTCTGGATGACTGATTTGAATCCAGGCAGATGGCTGTGACCAAAAATCTGGACGTTCAGTGGCGTGTGTCAGATGAGGTAAGGGCCTGTCCCCCATTCCTGCTGGACAACAGTCCACATCCCAGAAGCCACTGTCATAAGTGACACTAATGCCTGAGCCCTGGCTAGGCTCCTGAACCTACGCTCGGGGTACAGGGCTGAGACAGGCAGGTGGGACAGTGTACAGATACCTTGCACCGCTGCTGCCTGACCTGGCAGTGAAGCGGGAGAGGCTGTCACGCTACAGTGCTGTGTCAGTGCAGCAACTCTCACCAGCAGCCTGGCTTGCTTAAAACAAACCAAAACCCCCAAACCAAACCAAACCAAACCCCACTGTGGTTGTGGTTTTACCAACGTTCCCCACCAGAGGGAGCAGTTATAAGTTTAATGCCTGTACGTGAACTGGTGAGTGAATGAGCTTGGAGCAAACCCAGCAAACTACATCCGCCCCCTCATTTGTCACTCCTCAGTAGCTCTCTAGCCATTCATGTCTGTGTTAACTCTGTGAGAGCTGAGCTGAGACTCCTCTCCCGCTGCCCCACAATCCAAAACTCAGCTTCTCTCCAATCCAACCTCCCCAAGGCCAGTTTACTTCTGTTTCCTGCCGCTGCTGCCCACTTCAGTTCTGCTGCTGTTCTGCATTCAACCCACTTCCTTCCCAGCCCCTTCAACCCTGTGTTCCTGGCAGATTCACTGCCCCCGCTGGTTTCTACTGTGACACGTCAGACCACTGTAATGCAGAGGCAGGTGGTATATGATGCTCAGGATCCGTGAGTGTTTCTGGGGGTGGGAAGGTGACATCTGATTAAAATATGACTGTATAGATCATTGTTGCAACCACTGTTATACATTTGCAACAAATCTTGTACAAAACATGGCATGTAAGATGTTGATTTGAAGGTTATGATTTGCTGGTTATGATTATGCTATCTGTATGCATGTATCATTGAAGTTATGAATATTGGCTCTATATCTGGATTTCAAATGTTTGCTCCTGGGGGTTATGCCCACAAGGCAGCTAGCCAGCACATCTTGGAGGTACTATTCAAATTGAGTGGCCCGTCGAAAAAACATTTAGCTGACAATGGACCATGGGAGATGCCCATCTACACTTAATGGAACTTCCTGCTGTGCCTAGGAAAAATGCATGGACATGTGACTTGCCCATGTGACTCCAAACTCCATCTTATTGCTGTAACTTTCCACAGTAGGGACAATGGGATTCCGTCCACATGGCAGATGCTAAAAAGGGCCCTGGAATCACCTCCATTTTGCCCCTCTCCTGCTCCAGCCTCTGGACTATGAACTTATACTAATGGGAGCATTCTAACCAAGGGACTGAGGTCCTTCCAATGATTTGGAAGCAACCAGAGACTTGACTTAAGCCAGCAGTGTATTCCATTAGTGCTACAAGACTGAACCAAGAATTTTGCAATTACTGTATGTATATGATTCCTTTAACCAATTTTAACTCTCACCTTTCTTTCTTTCTATGAATAAACGTTTAGATTTTAGATACTAAAGGATTGGCATCAGTGTGATTTTTTTGGGGAAGATTTAAGTTATATATTGACCTGGGTGTGTAGCTGGTCCTTTGGGATCAGCAGAACCTTTTATTTACTTGAATGGTTCTAAAGAACCATTCACCTTTAAATCCAGTGTTTTCGGTGGTAATACAAGGACTGGGATACCTAAGGAAATTGCTTTTATGACTTCTTGTTAGCCAGTGTGGTGAAACAGAAGTTTACTTTTGTTGCTGGTTTGGTATATCCTATGCGGGGATTAGCCACCAGTCTTGGGGTGTATCTGCCCTATTTCTCAGCAGTTCGTCCTGAATTTGGCATCCTCAGTTGTCACCAACTGAGGCATGGTTACAGGGAGATTCAATCAAAGCAAGAGTTTTGACCTAGTCCATTAGGACACTGTTGAAACCTTCCTTGGCCTCCCATACTTGGCCTCCCACAAAGCCTCCCCAGTCCCGAAGTGGTCTTATCCACCTGGGAACTAGCCAGTTTCCTCGGAGATAATATATTTCCAATAATGCAAACACTAGTGCTTAGAACCTACAGGGAGTTACCTGTTTTGGAGCTCATCAAACCAAAATCCCTGCTGCCAAAGCTCCTGCCTTCACAGTGTTTGCTATTGGATTGAAAGGAGCACATAGGAAACAGCGGCCTGGCTTCCTGCATGGGAAAGCCCTTGTACTGAGGATTCACGCTGCTCTCTGAAATAACCAGCACAGGAATATAACCAGGCCAAAGATGATGTGCTTCATTTTCATGCATAGTCATGTGACTAAAATATTGGTTACTTGTAACTGAGTAGTTCCTTGAAGTCTCACCTGACATCTAGACCCCGCTGTACAGACCCATAGTAATGGACAGTCCCTGCCTCAGAGAGTTTACACACCACATAGACAAGATACAGGATGGGAGGGGGAACTGAAGCACACAGAGGGGAAGTGACTTGCCCAAGGACACAGCGAGTCAGTGGCAGAGACAGGGACAGAATGTAGGTCTCCTGAGTTAGCCCCATGTCCTAGCCACTGGGCCACACTGCCTCCTCTCCAGAAATGACAGTCCTGGAGTCACTTGATTTTTTAAAGAGGGAAAAGCATAATGTACAACAATTGAAAGCAGATGTCTTGCGGGATGCCCTGCACCTTGTTCAGTTCATGTCTGAAAAGCCCTTGGAAAATGAGAAGTGCTAGATCAGAGCTCAGTATTACTGTGGATGGGTCTTGTGGATTTGGAGAGCCCTTGTGGGATAATTTCTAAGGGCTTTCTGCATACAGTCTTTCTACCAGGTATAGGGAGTTGGTGCGTGACCCCACCTTACCCTGCGAGGCCTGGGGTGGGGCCCAAACGGAGCTCTAGGCTGCCAAACTCTGGAGTTCTGATACCACTGCATTTATAATGTGCTGTGCATGGCAAAGGGGAGGAGTTAATATTTCTGTTTTACTGATGTAGCATGCAAGGAAAAGAGTGCACTACCTTCTGGTAAGCTGGTGCTCTGGGAATGAGCCTGGCTGTAGGTTAGGTGCATGGCTGGTTATATACAGTAGTTTCCCTAAGGCTTTCAGTTGCTTTGAACATGTAGCATTGGAAACAACCATCTTCCTCAGCCCAGCACAGAACAAACCTTTGGGTCCTGCAAAGATTTCAGGCCCAGATTCCTGATGTTCTTGGTCCCTTCAACCACTGAGGCTAATCTTGGTCCTTTTCAGTGGAAAAGATGGATTTTTCTAGCTCTTTCCACTGCACATTTAAGGATCGGTTCAAATCTCTGAAATAGAATCTTCCCATTGATTTCAGTGGGAGTTGGCTCAAACTTTTGTCCTTCAAAAATTTAAATGGATTGCTAGAGGCTGAGAGGAAAAAGTCACCCTGATACACGAATGCTCACAGATTATTCACAGCCTCACACTGGGCAAGAGGTGTCCTAGCTTTGTTAAATAAGGGACCAAAGAATAATTTAGCTGGCTTTCCTCTGACTCCTAAGTCTGGCTGTGGCCCCAGCACCGTGAAAGTGGGCGTGGTGGGAAATGCTGGACTCCATGTATACAGTGTGGCTTTGTTTTTTAAGGTGAACTGCTAAGGGTTTTTCAAGTGCCTTTTATGCTATTTTTCAGTGGCCTCAAAAAAGCTTCCCCTCCTGCTCCCTGGTGAGAATATTTTTTCTGAATGTTTTTTACCTTAGGAATATCAAACCCAAACTTGAGTCCTGTCCACACAGAAGAACCCTTAACTCAAGTGCAGTAGTGCTTTTCACTTGAGTTGGCTGGCTGAACCGGGGGGAATGGGCTAAAGCTTAAGTTAGGACAATTTGTCGTCTACTAACACAACTATTCTGCTGTGTGGAGGCAGGCTAGCTCCACTTGAGTGCTGCTAGTCCTTCAGTGCCTTCCCACAGTTTCCCCCCAACCCTGTGCCCAGAAAGAACAGATACGCTCTCTCCCAATTCACTGGGAAAGACTTCACAAAGCAACTCCGCTTACTGCAGTGCTGACGGGATGTCTACATTACAAGCATGACAGTGGCACTGCTGGAACTGCACTGTAGTGTAGACACTTGCGACAGTGACAAAGGGCTTTTTTCTGTTGCTGTAGTGAATCAACCCTTTCAAGAGGCAGCAGCGAGGTCAGCGAAAAAAAATTGGTCGATCTAGCTGCGTCTATAGTGGGGGTTAGGTCGACCTAGCTGTGTCACACAGGGCCCGATACTGTTCACAGCCCTGAACAACATAGCTGGGTCCACCTAAGTTTTAGGTGTAGACCAGGCCTAAGAACCATGGGACACACCCTTAGAAGTCTTAGCACCACATGAGAGAGTACAGCACCTCAGTGTAAGGCTCTGTTTACACTTAAAAACACTACAGTGGCACAGCTACAATGCTGCAGCACGTACTACAGCGACAGGAAGGGCTCTCCCATCGCCTGAGAGGCAGGAGCTAGGTTGCCGAAGAATTCCGTTGACCTAGAGCGGCCTACACCAGCGGTTCGGTCATCTTAACTAAGGGCATGGCTACACTGGAAACTTCAAAGCGCTCCCGTGGCAGCACTTTGAAGTGTGAGTGTGATCGCGCGTGAGTGCTGGGCGAGAGCTCTCCCAGAGCTCCTGGTAATCCACCTCCACGAGGGGATTAGCTCAGAGCCCGTTTACACGCGCGCTTTAAAGTGCTCTGACTTGCTGCGCTCAGGGGGGTGATTTTTCACCCCCCTGAGCCAGCAAGTTAGAGCACTATAAAATGTAAGTGTAGCCAAGCCCGAAGTCTCTCAGGGGTGTGCAGTGATGTAGCTATGCCAATGTAACTTTTCCTTGTAGACCAGCCCTGAATGACAACAGCTCAAGTGTTATTTCTCAGTGTGGCTGCTCTCAGGCAAGCTAGGTTAACTTGAGAGGAGTAACTTGAGCATAGATAACACAAGTTAACTGCAGTGAAGACGTACTGAGGCCTTCTATGCGTTGTTTGCTTTTAGGTTCAGTAACGTAACTGGGCTTTGGAACTCCTTGTGTTTTCCAAGGGGCTGATTATATAGCCCCAAATCAACAAAGCATTTTAAATCCCATTGAAGTTAGTGCGATTTAGGCACATGTTTAAGTGCTTTGCTGAATCGGGGCCTCAACCCTTTTTCTGTCTGTGAGCAAAGGGGCATTTCGGTAGCTCAACTGCTCAAGTATTTTCCTTGGGTGAGCTCGTAGTAGGAAGGTGATATGGAAGGGGGGGGTTCAGCTGTTGTGACCTGCACTGGATGTGCCATGTTTGTCTTTCTTCCACAGGACAGAAGCGACTTTGTCTGTACAAAGTGCAAGCTGGTCTCCATATTGGAAGAGAAGATTGAAGGTCTGGAGCAACAGATAACGACCCTGCGTTGCATACGAGAAACTGAGGATTTTCTGGACAAAACTCAGGATAGGCTTCTGGGGCACAAAGCTCTAAAGATATAGAGCAGGTAGCACAGAGGAACCAAGAGGCCAGTGAAGAAGCTTGGCAACATGTGACCTCCAGAAGAGGTAAGCGGAATGTCCGGGTTCCAGTAACACAGACACAGGTAACTAACTGCTTTCATTTTCTCTCCGCAGGTACCATTGCGGAGAGTGGACCAGATGATATGTCTGGGGCGAGAAAGCAGAAGGAGACTCCGCTGGTTGGAAGGCATGAGATGCGATGTCCTGAGGTTGGGGGTTCCACGACCACCACTCCCAAGAGGAGAAGGCGGGTGGTGGTGGTCGGGGACTCTCTCCTCCGGGGGACTGAGTCATCTATCTGCTGCCCTGACCGGGAAAACCGAGAAGTCTGCTGCTTGCCAGGGGCTAAGATTCGCGATGTGACGGAGAGACTGCCGAGACTCATCAAGCCCTCGGATCGCTACCCCTTCCTGCTTCTCCACGTGGGCACCAATGATACTGCCAAGAATGACCTTGAGCGGATCACTGTGGACTACGTGGCTCTGGGAAGAAGGATAAAGGAGTTGGAGGCGCAAGTGGTGTTCTCGTCCATCCTCCCCGTGGAAGGAAAAGGCCTGGGTAGGGACCGTCGAATCGTGGAAGTCAACGAATGGCTACGCAGGTGGTGTCGGAGAGAAGGCTTTGGATTCTTTGACCATGGGATGGAGTTCCATGAAGGAGGAGTGCTGGGCAGAGACGGGCTCCGTCTTACGAAGAGAGGGAAGAGCATCTTTGCCAGCAGGCTGGCTAACCTAGTGAGGAGGGCTTTAAACTAGGTTCACCGGGGGAAGGAGACCAAAGCCCTGAGGTAAGTGGGAAAGCGGGATACCGGGAGGAAGCACAGGCAGGAATGTCTGTGAGGGGAGGGCTCCTGCCTCATACTGGGAATGAGGGGCGATCAACAGGTTAACTCAAGTGCTTATATACAAATGCACAAAGCCTTGGAAACAAGCAGGGAGAACTGGAGGTCCTGGTGATGTCAAGGAACTACGACGTGATTGGAATAACAGAGACTTGGTGGGATAACTCACATGACTGGAGTACTGTCATGGATGGTTATAAACTGTTCAGGAAGGACAGGCAGGGCAGAAAAGGTGAGGGAGTAGCACTGTATGTAAGGGAGCAGTATGACTGCTCAGAGCTCCGGTACGAAACCGTAGAAAAACCTGAGTGTCTCTGGATTAAGTTTAGAAGTGTGTGCAACAAGAGTGATGTAGTGGTGGGAGTCTGCTATAGACCACCGGACCAGGGGGATGAGGTAGATGACGGAAGCTACTAGATGGCATGCCCTGATTCTCATGGGTGACTTTAATTTTCCTGATATCTGCTGGGAGAGCAATACAGCAGTGCAGAGACAATCCAGGAAGTTTTTGGAAAGCGTAGGGGACAATTTCCTGGCGCAAATGCTAGAGGAGCCAACTAGGGGGGACGCTTTTCTTGACCTGCTGCTCACAAACCGGGTAGAATTAGTGGGGGAAGCAAAAGTGGATGGGAATCTGGGAGGCAGTGACCATGAGTTGGCTGAGTTCAGGATCCTGACGCAGGGAAGAAAGGTAAGCAGCAGGATACGGACCCTGGACTTCAGGAAAGCAGACTTCGACTCCCTCAGGGAACGGATGGCCAGGATCCCCTGGGGGACTAACTTGAAGGGGAAAGGAGTCCAGGAGAGCTGGCTGTATTTCAAGGAATCCCTGTTGAGGTTACAGGGACAAACCATCCCAATGAGTCGAAAGAATAGTAAATATGGCAGGCGACCAGCTTGGCTTAACGGTGAAATCCTAGCGGATCTTAAACATAAAAAAGAAGCTTACAAGAAGTGGAAGGTTGAACATATGACCAGGGAAGAGTATAAAAATATTGCTCGGGCATGTAGGAATGAAATCAGGAGGGCCAAATCGCACCTGGAGCTGCAGCTAGCGAGAGATGTCAAGAGTAACAAGAAGGGTTTTTTCAGGTATGTTGGCAACAAGAAGAAAGCCAAGGAAAGTGTGGGCCCCTTACTGAATGAGGGAGGCAACCTAGTGACAGAGGATGTGGAAAAAGCTAATGTACTCAATGCTTTTTTTGCCTCTATTTTCACTAACAAGGTCAGCTCCCAGACTGCTGCGCTGGGCATCACAAAATGGGGAAGAGATGGCCAGCCCTCTGTGGAGATAGAGGTGGTTAGGGACTATTTAGAAAAGCTGGACGTGCACAAGTCCATGGGGCTGGACAAGTTGCATCCGAGAGTGCTGAAGGAATTGGCGGCTGTGATTGCAGAGCCATTGGCCATTATCTTTGAAAACTCGTGGCGAACCGGGGAAGTCCCGGATGACTGGAAAAAGGCTAATGTAGTGCCAATCTTTAAAAAAGGGAAGAAGGAGGATCCTGGGAACTACAGGCCAGTCAGCCTCACCTCAGTCCCTGGAAAAATCATGGAGCAGGTCCTCAAAGAATCAATCCTGAAGCACTTGCATGAGAGGAAAGTGATCAGGAACAGCCAGCATGGATTCACCAAGGGAAGGTCATGCCTGACTAATCTAATCGCCTTTTATGATGAGATTACTGGTTCTGTGGATGAAGGGAAAGCAGTGGATGTATTGTTTCTTGACTTTAGCAAAGCTTTTGACACGGTCTCCCACAGTATTCTTGTCAGCAAGTTAAGGAAGTATGGGCTGGATGAATGCACTATAAGGTGGGTAGAAAGCTGGCTAGATTGTCGGGCTCAACGGGTAGTGATCAATGGCTCCATGTCTAGTTGGCAGCCGGTATCAAGTGGAGTGCCCCAAGGGTCGGTCCTGGGGCCGGTTTTGTTCAATATCTTCATAAATGATCTGAAGGATGGTGTGGATTGCACTCTCAGCAAATTTGCGGATGATACTAAACTGGGAGGAGTGGTAGATACGCTGGAGGGGAGGGATAGGATACAGAAGGACCTAGACAAATTGGAGGATTGGGCCAAAAGAAATCTGATGAGGTTCAATAAGGATAAGTGCAGGGTCCTGCACTTAGGATGGAAGAATCCCATGCACCGCTACAGACTAGGGACCGAATGGCTAGGCAGCAGTTCTGCGGAAAAGGACCTAGGGGTGACAGTGGACGAGAAGCTGGATATGAGTCAGCAGTGTGCCCGTGTTGCCAAGAAGGCCAATGGCATTTTGGGATGTATAAGTAGGGGCATAGCGAGCAGATCGAGGGACGTGATCGTTCCCCTCTATTCGACATTGTTGAGGCCTCATCTGGAGTACTGTGTCCAGTTTTGAGCCCCACACTACAAGAAGGATGTGGATAAATTGGAGAGAGTCCAGCGAAGGGCAACAAAAATGATTAGGCGTCTAGAACACATGACTTATGAGGAGAGGCTGAGGGAGCTGGGATTGTTTAGCCTGCAGAAGAGAAGAATGAGGGGGGATTTGATAGCTGCTTTCAACTACCTGAAAGGGGGTTCCAAAGAGGATGGCTCTAGACTGTTCTCAATGGTAGCAGATGACAGAACGAGGAGTAATGGTCTCAAGTTGCAGTGGGGGAGGTTTAGATTGGATATTAGGAAAAACTTTTTCACTAAGAGGGTGGTGAAACACTGGAATGCGTTACCTAGGGAGGTGGTAGAATCTCCTTCCTTAGAGGTTTTTAAGGTCAGGCTTGACAAAGCCCTGGCTGGGATGATTTAACTGGGAATTGGTCCTGCTTCGAGCAGGGGGTTGGACTAGATGACCTTCAGGGGTCCCTTCCAACCCTGATATTCTATGATTCTATGATTCTATGAAATGTATCACCCCTAGAAAACATCAGACACCACCAGTATGGGATAGGTATCTGCAGTGTGACATTTATCTTAACTATAGGGTCATTCAGTTTAAACAGGCAAGTCGTTGATTTTGGAGATTAGATAATACTTCCTGACTGGCCAGAGTAAACATTTCATGCTGCAGCCAAAGTTCATGGTAGCAGCTCTGAGTTGTCTCTGTTTCCAGTTTGCAGTGACAAAAAAACCCAAAGGGGAAATGGGAGAGGGAGCAGAGCCCATACTGTTGATGTGTCTGTCCAAAGGGCAACGCAGAGTCAGCTGAGTATGTATAAATTCCCTTTTTATGAGAGGCGGACCTTACACTCTGACCCACCACAGGAATGTTGTAGAAATCACCCAGGGGCTGCTGAACTATGTGTCCTTTGAAACAAGTGCGAATTGAACTTTGTGATGAGTTCTCACTATGACACACAAACCCCTGTTCGAACAGCCTCAGCTGCAGCTTTGTAACTGCCTTGAGATAACTACTTGCTACTTCAGCTCAGTAGAATGTGGCCTATTTTCTCACAGGGAACCTGCTGGCAGCTGCCACCCTAAGCCCCAGTGCTTGAGCTTAGCCATCTACTTTTAATGCTTTCTGCTCACCAGAACGTCTGAGCTAATATGGGAACCACCCACAACCTATGTTAGAGAGGATGGGGGATCTGTCACACTGGACATTTGTCAAGTTTCTCCCATTAGTGATGAATGGCCCTTAGCAGAAAGGGTTGGAGGGAGCATGGCCTAGTGGGTATGGGTCAGTATTTAGGGGCTGGGATTATCAAAGTGCCTAAGGAATTAGGCACCCAACTCCAACTCCCTTAGGCACCTTTGACAATCCCTGCTCTGCCAGACGTCCTGTGTCAATGTAGGCAGGTCACTTATGCCTGTTTTCAAAAAGCCTCTAATTTTTAGGACACCCAAATGAGTGGTGATTTCTGAGAAGCTGGGCTGCAACTCTGTGCCTCTGTTTCCTTATCAGTGAAAGTGTTTCAGGTTCCTTTCAGATCATTTTCCCAGCCCTGCTGTCTGATTGAGGCTCTAGCTCAAAGATGAGAGTTCCAGTATTTTGTTTGGATGTGGCATTCGTGTACCTCAAGCCTGGCCTTTCTCCCAGCATTTCAACACTTCTGTTTTGATTTAAATCTGGAAGAGACCAAGGCCACATAAATAAATAAAAGCCAGGTTCAGTTCAAACAGGTTCAGTTCTCCGCAAGAGATCAGGATCAGTTCAAGCTTTTGGCTGAGGAGTTTGGTTTTGTTGCTAAAACTGATGGTTCCATGCCTCCCTGCTCAGAGAAAAAAGGAAACTCAGACGTTATGCTTATTGTTCCATCTGGGGCACATGCGCTACTCCACTGTGGAAGATGCCTGGGGTTTCACCCTATAACTAGCAAATCTGAGTGTCTGCAGGAAGAAATTGACATCTCTGTGAGTGCCTCTGCTCTGCTGGCTGGTCCCACTGCAGTTCCTTCCACAGAATAACTGCTGAAGGTGCCCCACTTCCAGAACATATCCCACCCAAGCAGAGGAACCCAGCTGTGCATTCAAAATGTTAGGAACCCACATTGTTTGGCTTAGGTCTATGGTGTATTGAAAACTGTGCTTAAAATCAGAAGTTTCATTTTAAATGTCAGGGGGTTTTCCTGATCCTGCTTGCAGACAGAAGGCTCTGTAGGGAAGTGTGTGATCTGGGCCGAGCAGCAGTCAATCTGCAGTTGGCTCCCTAGAGTAAGGTGAGGTGAGCTGTGCATCTCTGCATAGGGAGCAGCCTGCTCTCTCTCTCTCTCTCTCTCTCTCTCTCGGGTTCTTGTGTAAAAAGAAAAGGAGTACTTGTGGCACCTTAGAGACTAACCAATTTGTGAGCTGTAGCTCACGAAAGCTCATGCTAAAATAAATTGGTTAGTCTCTAAGGTGCCACAAGTACTCCTTTTCTTTTTGCGAATACAGACTAACATGGGTTCTTGTGTGTTATCCCTCTGAATTATATGAATTGATGTAGTATTATGTTGCAATCTTCCAGCAAGAAAGTTTATATGTTTACTAACTTTGTGGTGTGTATGCAGTGAACGCAACCATGGTAGGTGACCTAACTTGCAAAATTCAGCAAGAAGTGGAGCTAAATATGCAGGGAGAACAGCATTAAAAGCAAGAGCACCATAAATGAGTGAAAAGAAAAGGAGTACTTGTGGCATCTTAGAGACTAACAAATTTATTTGAGCATAAGCTTTCGTGAGCTACAGCTCACTTCAGCATCCAAATAATAAATCAAATCAAATACATTTGTTAGTCTCTAAGGTGCCACAAGTACTCCCTTTTCTTTTTGCGGATACAGACTAACACGGCTGCTACTCTGAAACCTGTCATAAATGATTGAGAGTCTCACATTCAGCTCAGTCTTTCCAGAATGGCTCCCCTCCTCACCATGGCCACCTCTACTCCACCTGCAGAAAAGGGGACTGCAAAATACATGCTAACCCTGTTGCATGAGACTGAGGGCTGGGAATGGGGTTGCCAACCCTCCAGGATTGTCCTGGAGTCTCCAGGAATTAAAGCTTGATCTGCAATTAAAGCGTGTCCTGTGACAAAACCTCCAGGAACACACCCAACCAAAATTGGCAATGCTGGCTGGGAAGCATGGATGTTTTCTGGCATCCTTAGCAAGGTAAAATCTCTGGAGCCCCCTGGACTGCCTGCTTTTATTCTTGGTAGCTTAGCACCAGGTGCCATGCTTCTGTCCTCTGCCACCACCTCCCACTGCACCCTCTTCACTCAGTGCAAGATTCCAGTGTTAGCCTATTGTCTTCAGGATGCACCAATCCTTTTGCAGTGAGCCTCTCCCTGGCCCTGTGCCACAGCTGGATTCTCCTCTCCTGCAGCGTATGGACAATGGGTTTAAGTCCCTGGGGCAACGTACATTGGTGGCTTTGCTCCTTCACAAGAGACTTAGGGCACATCTACGTGACTTGCACTGTAGTGGCGCAGCACGTTTGGTGCAGCGCGTTTGGTGATGATGTTCTCTGCCAGCGGGAGAGAGCTCCCCTGCCAACATGGCGCTGTGCACACGAGCACTTATGTTGGTGTAACTTACGTGGCTCAAAGGGGTGGTTTATTCATACCCCTGATCAATAGAAGTTATGCCAATATAGCCTGTCATGTAGACATAGCCTAAGTTTTAGCTTTTTCTCCCTGTGGCTATACAGCTTGTGAATGCTCATTTGTGCCAGAACCAGGTCTGAG
Organism: Eretmochelys imbricata; assembly: GCF_965152235.1. Taxonomy (NCBI): domain Eukaryota; kingdom Metazoa; phylum Chordata; order Testudines; family Cheloniidae; genus Eretmochelys; species Eretmochelys imbricata. The sequence goes on from NC_135577.1 coordinate 21,337,502, forward strand.
AAGGGAAAGAAACAGGAAAACTATACCAGGGACATAGGAGAGGCTAAGTGGCACCTGCAGCAGAGAGACCAGGGGGACAGGACAAAGAGTGGGATGGCAACAAAGACAAGGGTGAGAGGCTGATGGGCACTGGAGCCCAAGGAAGGGAGTGAAATGAAGCCCTGGCAGCAGAGAGGGGAGACCTTGGAAAGAATAACAAAGACTAAACAGCACTGAGGATGAGGACCCCTCCCCCCACTCCGCTGGAAGAGCGAGACAGCTGTGCAGGCATTGTCTCTCACTGGAAGGGGATAAATACCCACTTTGATGAATAAAAAGCAATAAATTATGGATTTTTTGCCTTCCCTGATTTGTGAAACATTTGCACTTTTGCTAGAGTCTCCAGTGTTTCTTTTTATAGCTGTTCAGTGCGATTGCTCATTCTTCCTAAATAATCACCAGGGTTGCAGTATTGATAATTAAACAGCAACTTAGCACATTTTGTTTGGGGAGACAGAGTGCAACAAGAGACACTTTGAGCTTTCCCAGCTGGCAGAGCAATCCCAAGCTACAGGAAACGCTTCTCTACACAAGGCAGGACATATTGGTCCTATTTACCATTGCCTGCACCTTGCATAATTTGCACTGGTGTAAAATGCATTCTGATTAGCTGGCATATGACACCCACTTTGCACTAGTATAAATGGCTACAAAAGGTGCTGGTCAGGCCCACTGTATGAGGAATTTCTTAAACTAAAAATCTTGCCCCCCCCCTTCTGCCCCATTTGGGCTCCTTGGGCTCTATACCACCCCTTCTTCCCCCACAGAGGGGGAGTTCTAGGCCTCCAAAGGCTACAAGGGAAGGAGCGGGGCTTTACTGTACCAACAAGTTAGAATAACCTTGAGGCTGCTCTAAGTTGCACAAGCAGCTGAATTAGCCCTGCCTCAAGCTCTGCAAGTAGCATGTAAAAAAGTCAGGCAGCCATCTATGCTTTATCTTCCTCTTAAGATCACTTTGTATATTTCTACTGCAGTTGAGAGTCTGGCTCCTATATTTATTATTAATCTTTCATTATTGTAATTTTGTTCAATGGGGAGCTAGGGCCAGATTCTCTTGCCTTTAGAAGCACAAAGGGAACTAAAATCAGCAGGATCTCATGCTGGAAATTGTTCTGGGTGGGGGCATATTCAGTTCTTATTTTACTCCCTCTTCAGCATCGAACATAACAGGTGTGTTGAGGCACTGTAGAGGTGTGGCCAGAACATGTTGAGCTTTGACAATCCCTGGCTGGTGATAGGCCCTGGGGGACATTTCCAGGGAGTGTAAATCAGAGCTGCCCCCAGGTGGCTCTAATCTACACCAGGGCTGGCACAGAACTGACCTAGGATCAGGGAACTGCAACTTTTTCAGATGCCTTCTGCTGGGTGCAGCTCAGAATGTAGGTCCCAGCATTTGATTGGATGAGAGCAATTCCAGTCCACTTGCACTTTAAGCTGTGGCTTGATAACATCTAAGATTTGGAACAGATAGTTCAGCTGGCCTAATGTCTTAAATAGATGCTTCTGCTCACAACTCTTCATATTCTGTGTCAATTCTAGCACTATGCTCTCTATCCCAGTTAGAGTTCTAGCTACGGCAATTATAGGAAGATTTTGAAATAAGGTATATTCAAGCCAAGTTGTTTGTTTTGGCAGTGGCTGTTCTCCCCAACCAACTTGTTGCACATTTCCCCCAGCGTGCCAGACTTTTCTGATTTGCTGAAGTAATGGTTTGACATCAGACTCATTCAGCTTTTTCAGGTGGTTTGAATTCTGAACTGCCGAACAGAATGTCTTTTCACATTCTGAACTTTTCTGGAGGGATGATTTCCAAGTCTAGCAAACTTCAAGCCTGTATTTCAGAATTAGCATCACTTATTTTAAAGCCAGATCATAGAGTCATAGAATATCAGGGTTGGAAGGGACCTCAGGAGGTCATCTAGTCCAACCCCCTGCTCAAAGCAGGACCAATCCCCAACTAAATCATCCCAGCCAGGGCTTTCTCAAGCCTGACCTTAAAAACTTCTAAGGAAGGAGATTCCACCACCTCCCTAGGTAACCCATTCCAGTGCTTCAGTACCCTCCTAGTGAAAAAGTTTTTCCTAATATCCAACCTAAACCTCCCACACTGCAACCTGAGACCATTACTCCTCATTCCGTCATCTGCTACCACTGAGAACAGTCTAGATCCATCCTCTTTGGAACCCCCTTTCAGGTAGTTGAAAGCAGCTATCAAATCCCCCCTCATTCTTCTCTTCCACAGACTAAACAATCCCAGTTCCCTCAGCGTCTCCTTATAAGTCATGTGTTCCAGTCCCCTAATCATTTTTGTTTCCCTCTGCTGGACACTTTCCAGTTTTTTCACATCCTTCTTTTAGTGTGGGGCCCAAAACTGGTCACAGTACTCCAGAGGAGGCCTCACCAATGTCGAATAGAGGGGAATCACGTCCCTCGATCTGCTAGTAATGCCCCTACTTATACAGCCCAAAATGCCATTGGCCTTCTTGGCAACAAGGGCACACTGTTGACTCATATCCAGCTTCTCGTCCACTGTAACCCCTAGGTCCTTTTCTGCAGAATAGCTGCCAAGCCATTCGGTCCCTAGTCTGTAGCGGTGCATGGGATTTTTCCATCCTAAGTGCAGGACTCTGCACTTGTCCTTGTTGAACCTCATCAGATTTCTTTTGGGCCAATCCTCTAATTTGTCTAGGGCCCTCTCTATCCTATCCCTAACCTCCAGCGTATCTACTTCTCCTCCCAGTTTAGTGTCATCTGCAAACTTGCTGAGGGTGCAATCCACGCCATCCTCCAGATCATTAATGAAGATATTGAACAAAACCGGCCCGAGGACCGACCCTTGGGGCACTCCGCTTGATACCGGCTGCCAACTAGACATGGAGCCATTGATCACCACCCGCTGAGCCCGATGATCTAGCCAACTTTCTATCCACCTTGTAGTCCATTCATCCAGCCCATACTTCTTTAATTTGCTGGCAAGAATACTGTGGGATACTGTGTCAAAAGCTTTGCTAAGGTCAAGGAATAACACGTCCACTGCTTTCCCCTCATCCACAGAGCCAGTTATGTCATCATCGAAGGCAATTAGATTAGTCAGGCATGACCTGCCCTTGGTGAATCCATGCTGACTATTCCTGATTACTTTCCTCTCCTCTAAGTGCTTCAGAATTGATAGCGTGAGGACCTGCTCCATGATTTTTCCAGGGACTGAGGTGAGGCTGACTGGCCTGTAGTTCCCAGGATCCTCCTTCTTCCCTTTTTTAAAGATGGGCTCTACATTAGCCTTTTTCCAATCATCCGGGACCTCCCCTGATCGCCATGAGTTTTCAGAGATAATGGCCAATGGCTCTGCAATCACACCCGCCAACTCCTTTAGCACTCTTGGATGCAGTGCATCCGGCCCCATGGACTTGTGCTCATCCAGCTTTTCTAAATAGTCCCGAACCACTTCTTTCTCCACAGAGGGCTAGTCACCTCCTCCCCATGCTGTGCTGCCCAGTGCAGTAGTCTGGGAGCTGACCTTGTTCGTGAAGACAGAGGCAAAAAAAGCATTGAGTACATTAGCTTTTTCCACATCCTCTGTCACTAGGTTGCCTCCCTCATTCAATAAGGGGCCCACACTTACCTTGACTTTCTTCTTGTTTCTCTTAACATCTCTTGCTAGTTGCAACTCCAAGTGTGATTTGGCCTTCCTGATTTCACTCCTGCATGCCTGAGCAATATTTTTATACTCCTCCCTGGTCATTTGTCCAATCTTCCACTTCTTGTAAGCTTCTTTTTTTGTGTTTAAGATCAGCAAGGCTTTCACTGTTAAGCCAAGCTGGTTGCCTGCCACATTTACTATTCTTTCTAGACTTCGGGATGGTTTGTCCCTGTAACCTCAATAAAGATTCTTTAAAATACAGCCAGTTCTCCTGGACTCCCTTCCCCCTCATGTTATTCTTCCAGGGGATCCTGCCCATCAGTTCCCTGAGGGAGTCAAAGTCTGCTTTTCTGAAGTCCAGGGTCCGTATTCTGCTGCTCTCCTTTCTTCCCTGTGTCAGGATCCTGAACTCGACCATCTCATGGTCACTGCCTCCCAGGTTCCCATCCACTTTTGCTTCCCCTACTAATTCTTTCCGGTTTGTGAGCAGCTGGTCAAGAAGAGCACTGCCTAGTGATGAGCTGCCAAAATCTTAACGACCGATTCCCTATAAAAAGTTCTGATTTAAGGGATGTGCCCCAGTATGTATTTTTTGTATCAACAGAGGTATTTTCCCGGGATGAATTTTTAAAATTTAAAAATTCCTCCCAGACGGTGATTTAAGAACCAAAGAGCCTGACCTGTCCGGTAAAATACGGGTGTATTTTAACCCTGCCTAAAGTTCATTTTTAAAAAGATGGGCCTGAACTAGAAATCAGCTCCATTTGACATGTGTGGGTCCCCACCACTCCCTGGGGGTGTGCTAGGGTGACCAGATGTCCCGATTTTATAGGGACAGTCCCGGTTTTGGGGTCTTTTTCTAATACAGGCTCCTATTACCCCCCACCCCCTGTCCTGATTTTTCACACTTGCTGTCTGGTCACCCTAGGGTGTGCACATGTGTGGGTCCCAGCTGCTCCCTGCCCCCCTCATTGAAGCAGGTGTGCAGGGTTACTGCCCTGGGAACTGCAGGGCACCAGTGGACGTGGGGCCAGCTGCAGACAGGGGCGTGGGGCAGGGCTAGCTGGAGGCAGGGGGTGCAGGGCTGGCTGCGGGCACGGCAGGGGGTACAGAGGTGGCTGGAGACAGGGGCTGGCTGCGGGCAGGGCAGGGGGTGCGGCAGGGGCTGGTGTGGGCAGGGCAGAGGGTGTAGGGGTGGCTGGAGACAGGGGCTGGCTGCGGGCAGGGCAGGGGGTGCGTGCGGCAGGGGTTGGCTGGATACAGGGCAGGGGGTGTGGCAGGAGCTGAAACGGAGCCCTTGGAGAAAGAGATTCAGTTGCCCATCTGTCTGGCATCCTGTTTGAGAAGAATAGAGACAGTGTAATGCTGTTCCATCTACTCCACCTATATCATGTAGACAGAGCAGGAGCATCTTCAACTGTCTAAAACTGGTCAAGTAGTTAAACTTAACAGGCTGTCCTACCTTGTATTTAATTTGGACATTCTGGTTTCCTTGTCCAGAGCTGAAGAAGAGCACTGTGAAGCTTGAAAGCTTGTCTCTTCCACCAACAGAAGTTGGTCCAATAAAAGAGATTACCTCACCCACCTTGACTCTCTTGCTATTTGGAGGCATTTCTCTCAGATTAGAGCTATTTCTCTCAACACTCTTTCCTGTCAGATGAAATCATGTGTCCTACAAACAATCCTGTCTTTAATTAGACAGTCTTTTATGTCTCCGAAGTTACATGTGGATGCCGGAGTTCTCAGCTCAGTAATATAAGTATCTATTCCTCCTCCTGCTTCTTGGTTTTGGGTTTTAAAACGTCAGTGCTCTACAGACTCATTCCGTCTGGGATCCAGTGCTCGAATGCTTTTGCTGTTTGTATCTTGGGCATTATTACTGGCAACTGTGTCTCACTCACTTCTTGTCACCCATTCCCCCACCCCCCAGTAAGACAGTAAAAAAGCTTTACCTACATGTTCTTATCTTTATCCCCCATGATCAACTCTGTTTAGACTCAATTCTTGCTTCCATGCTTGTGCAAGACTTTTTGTCTGGAAATCCAATAGTCTGAGTCACTCCATGCTGCCTATTTATTCTGTTTCTAGGAGCTGCTGTGGGTGTCACTAGCTTGTCCGCTGCCACCGTGTACTGCAAGCTAGGTAATAACATGAGGACTTCATGTTTCTAAAACTAAATTCTCTTACACATATGCTGCAACTCCAGCTATCTGTCAAGTCGTGTGCACACTGTCAGATTTCCTGGTGCTTCTTCCAATTCTTTCCTCCGTCAACTTGCACTTCCCCCTCCAAGTTCCATGCAGGTTGCTACTCCACCCCCAGCTCTCATTTTCCACATCTCTAGCTCTCTAGCTAGCCCTACCTGTATTAATCCACTGACCACTGAAGACTTGGGTGCTGCAATCCCCGAAGCAATTTAGGTGCCCAAATTCCAGAGTTAGGTGCTTAAGTCCCCATGTGCGGCACCAGTACAATTCATGAAACTGTCACGGGGCTACCACCTAACCATACAGGTGCCTAAACTCCAGGAGGAGGAGGTGCTTGCTTTATAACTTAACCCAGTGGTGAAGACACTTACCTGGGAGGTGGGAGTTCAATTCCTCCCCCCTCTGCCCGAGGGGGAGAAAGGATTTGAAGAGGGGGTCTCCCACTTCTCAGGAGGGTGCTTTAACCACTGAGCTATGGGATATTCTCAGTCTCTCCTGCTGAAGTTGTTCCACTGTGGATAAATAATGAAAGAGTGATTGGAGCAGGGGCTCTGGACCCAGAGTCTCCCACCTCCCAGGTAGGTGCCCTAACCACCAGGCTTCAGAGTCATTCTGTCTCTCTGTCCCAATGATTCTTTAAGTATTTATCTACAGTGGAACTAGGCAAATTCTGAGCCGTTAATATATTTCCATTGAGGCAAACAGATGCTTAGAAACCTCTGGAAATAAAGTATTTTGGAACTCATCAAACCAAAACCATTGCTGGCAATACTCCTGGTGTCACATCTGCCACTGTACTGCAAGCACATATCAAGAAACATGCAAAAGACTTGGGGCTGAGGTTTCACACTGCTCTCTGCAGGAACCAGGACAAGGCTATAACAGGGCCAATGATGTGACACTTCAGGCTCATGAGGTCAATATTCGTGCTGTGACTGACATTGTAACTGTGATGACAGCAGAAGATGGTTCTAGTTCACTGCAGGGCACAGCCCTGTAAAAATCTTTGTGTGGTTGATGGAGGGATTCGGAGTGGGTTGTGCCACCTTCATTCTCCCCCAAGCATCAGAGCCAGGGCTCCCAGGAGTTCAATGCACAGTGCTAGAACTCCCGGAGCTCCTGCTGGGCAGCTCCCAGAAGCTTTTGTATCCTCTGAGTGCTATAATTAAAACCTGAGCCACCTATCTTCAGAGGAGCAGAGATGCACACGGAGAAACACCATCAGCGCAACAAGCTTGTAAATCATTGACTATACCATAGTGCTTAAGGCTACATAGTAAATACTAGGCATTGAGGGATTTCCCCAGCCCAACATCCGACTCTGTCCAAAGCTGCACAAATAGAAATCCAAGACCTTGAGTAAGAATTACTAAAACAAAGAGTGTGTGAAGTGGTGTGTTAGGGGACTGGCCTTCGCAAGGCCAGGGAGGGGGTGTGGAACACACCTTACACAAAGTGGCGCTGAGTAAATAAAAAGGCCATGGGGCACAAAAACACACGGGCCAGAGCATTGTGAATTGACATATTTTCATGAATTACTTTGGAGGGGGTAGGGGAGAGAAATATACACAATTAGTGTGTAGTCCATGCTAGATTTAGGAGCCCTCTTCTATACCTAGGGATGTAGGTCTCTTGCTGTGCCTGCTGCAATGCCATAGAGTTAGAAAGAGTTCTGTAGGCACAGCAGGAAGACCGTGTGCGTGATTAGTGGTCCAAACTAGAGCTGGGGGTGAGGGGGACTTTTTCCATCATGTGAATATTTTCAGGAGTTCTGAAATTTCCCATTCTGCACTGGAACAAAAGCGAGACCTTTCAACGATTTTCATCAATAAAGGATAGCAGGCGCACATGCCCCAGGGTAGCCAACAGCTTACTGGTTTGGGTACTCATGCGGGTTTGTAGTCCCATGGTGCCTGATCTGGAATAGGGATTTGAACCCTTCCCTCCTACAACCCAGGTGAATATCCTGGCTATTGTGGGGGGAAGGGGCAATTTCTCTCACTCTCTCTCATGCTACTTTGTATAAATTTAAATAATCATGGAGCCAGAAGAAGCGAGGAAGAGACTGACTCCATAGCCCACGGGTTAAGGCACTCACCTGTGTTGTGTGTGTCAGGGGCACCGGAACCTCTGTAGAAGTGGGGGGGCCACCAGTGCCAGAACCGAGGGGACCAAGGGGCCATGGCCCTCCACTTTTTAACATGGGCACAGTTTGGGGGGCCAGGGCCAGCATTGCCCCCCAAACTGCAAGCCTCGGGCAGGTATAGTGCTGGGGGGGCCTTGCAGGGGCTATTGCCATCCCAAAATTTTCCTTAGCACCCCCACATAGCTGCTGCCACTTTCCAGCCTCTGCTCTCTTACCACTGCCTAGCTGCTGCTCTCTGGCCGACCTGGGCCGTGCCCCTGGCCAGGCTGGAAGCTGGAGCCAGGCAGTGGTAAGAGCCGCCCAGAGAGCCCAGGCCACATTTGGACCCTCCACCTGCCCTGGGTGGGAGCGGGGTGCCTGAGAGCAGCCCCTGACCCGTGCCACCCAGAGCAGGTGGAGGTTCCAGGGCTCTCCACAGTGACCTGGGCTTCCTAGGTGACTCTTATCACTACCCAGCTCCAGCTTCTGGCCTGGACAGGGGCTTGGCCTCAGAGGGAAGAGGCTCATCTGCTGCGAAGTGCAGCCTCTGCCGACACCACTCCGTGCCAGCTCGTGGGGCAATGCCACCCCCTTGCCCTCCAAACTGTGCCCATGTTAAAAAAAGGGGGCATGGCTCTCCTATTTTTAAAAATGGGAGGGCAGGACCCCCCTGCACACACACACAGACACACACACCGGTTCCAATGCCCCTGGCATTAGTCAGGTTGGAGTCCCTGCTCCAGTGACTATTTAGCATATACAAAGTGGAACAGTTCCAACAGGAGAGATTGGGAGAAAACCCCAAGCTGTAGAATAACTACTGGACTGGTAGTCAACTGGGATGTGGAAGAACTGGGTTCAAGTCACTGATCAACTACATTTTTGTGAAATCCAGTACGTTCCCACTTTTGACAAACTGATATTTCCCAGAGATGAACCATTTTGTCAAAACATTCATAGATTTCAAGGCCAGAAGGTACCACTGTGATCATCTGGTCTGGCCTTCTGAAGAACACAGGCCACCATACTCATTTTGCATGGATGAAATATATGTTTACAACATTTTGGTCCCTATTGACCCGGACCACGTTCTAATTTGTGACTTAGGGTATGTCTATACTACCCGCTGGATCGGCGGGCAGCGATTGATCCAGCGGGGGTCAATTTATTGTGTCTAGTCTAGACGCGATAAATCAACCCCCAAGCACTCTCCCGTCAACTCCTATACTCCACTGGAGCGAGAGGTGCAGGCAGAGTCGATGCGGGAGCATCAGCAGTCGACTCACTGCAGTGAAGACACCGCGGTGAGTAGATCTAAGTACGTCGACTTCAGCTATATTATTCATGTAGCTGAAGTTGCGTAACTTAGATCGATCCACCCCCCCACCCCCCAGCTCTGTGTCCGTTTACACCAGTCCACAGCCAGGACTTGTTCATATAGCTGTATCATGACCTACCAGATGGCTCTGGTTTTGCGATAGCCATCCCTCAAAATCTGGAAATAAGATGGGTGTTAGTATTCTCTCTCCTAGAAGATAAAATTAGAAGATAAAGTTAGAAGGGAACTCCTGAGTCTTCTAGTCTGGGGTTCCCAAAACCAGATACATGTACCACTGGTGGTACGTGAATTTGGTGTTCCATCAATTCACTTCAAAACCATTTTTTGCAAGGTGGTAGGTGAACCGATAGTTTGGAAATCTGTCTAGTGCTTTATTCTCTCCCTGCATGACGGCAGGATTGTCCTCCACACTAATCTCCCAAGTGCAGTAATAATAGCAGTGAAGTTTTATTGTACTAGTTATCAGCCACCAGCATCAATTGAACCAAAGTAGAAAACATTAACCTTGTTGCTGCTGCATTCTGCTGCAGCTTGTGTGCTGGGTCACAATGCTGAAGCTGGGAAATCCCTAAACCTCAGGTATTGAGAAGTAACAAAGGTCAAATGTTTTTGCTTCAGAACATAGCTGGGACATTTTAAGACAGGCAACCAGCAAGCCATGGGCCTCTTGCCCTCCCCTTCTTCCAAGCAGGAGGATTTTACTGCCCTCTCATTGCAGATAAGCAGCTCTTTCTCTTCCCCCCATTGCTAGTAGTGAGCTGCCCCTACCCTCTTGTCCTTGCTAAAAAGGCACCTCTAATATCACAGTAGCCAATTGATTTCCAGCACACATCTCATCCCTACCAGCCAGCTATTCATAGGGAGATAATGCAGGTCTCTTTCCCTCCTCACCCCCACTGGCCAATACTTTACAGAATTTTCCACATCTCCAAGGGATGTTTTTCAGTCCTTGTGCCACTGCCAGTCATGCACAAGTCACTATTCTGAAATTTGATACAAAAGGGGGAAACTGAGTTTACACGCACACACTATTATAAAATGAAAAACAAATAATAGTAACAGCTTCACTTAAGGGCATTTCCTGGGGATTCATGACAACATGGAATTAATGGCTTGTTGTGGGCAATCAGCACTGCCAAGGTGTCTAGTTAGCCAGAGGAAACACCGTGCACTTTGATGGTGGTTACTTATTTCCAAGTTCTTATGATATATCTGGCATCTGGATTTCAGGTGTCACCATGCCACCAATTTTGGTTCCAACTATTCCTTCAGTTAAGAATATTGCTAAGGAAAGGACTTTGTTTTGAGACCCAAGACAGTGCTTGGGTTACGTTTCTGTATCATATTAAAAACAGGAAGAGAGGCCAATCTGTTCTGGGAGATAAAGATATGTGTATCTCACCGGAATTGTAAGACCATACATTGTGGACTGATTGTGTTGCTAGTCTATCTTCATTATTTGAAAACTAGTCCTTGGAAATAGTTTGTTTCTTCATGTTTACCAAAAATAGCAATTGTAGAGTCACTACCAAAAGTGAGTTTTAACAAGAGATGGAAATTTAGGGTAGACACTTGTGATTAATAAATGTCACACATAGGACTGGTTGGCAAGGGGATTTGCTGCCTCTTTCCACTGGGTCACGGGTTTAGATCTTTCCCAGTTCCAAAGTGACCAGTAGTTGTTAACTCTGTTGTTTCTTTGGAGGCATACGTGAAATGTGATGATAATTCCAGTCCAGCTCCCAGAAGAGTAAAAATCCCACCACAATTATATCCCAAAAGCAGCTGCATGCAGCTGGAAATCAGACTATTTTCACCCCTTCAATGGTGCCTCCTGGTCAGTGTTAAGGTGTCTTTGCACAGCAGTTTGGAGAAGCCTATACTGACACTGCTTTTGTTGAACCTCTTCTGTGGATAAATAAATGCAGAACCTCAGTCTGCAGGTGAGTGCAATATCTTTCATTAGCACTAAAGGCACATTTTAAAAAGAGATTAAGCACCCCAACTACATTGGGAAGCTAGTGCTTGCTTATGATCAGCAAAAATAAAATGTATCCAGAAGGATTTGTATTGCTCCCACTCAGCAGAGCAATTGGAATTCAAGGCTAAGCAAAGGAGATATCTGTATTGCAACAAATAGCGGATTACTAGTGTGGATGTAGCAGACAATTCCTCGAATCATTCTATAAACAAACCGAATAGGGGCACTCCCTTCTCCAAGCTCCTTGAAATCAATGACAGACCCATCCAGTTTACCAAAACTGGGGGAGGTATCATTATATCTTACGGTCAAATTCCATATGCATGCACCTGACTTATTTGGAGCCTGTTACTACAGCATCTGGGCATTGTATAACAAACTATGCTATGCACTGTCCTCAGTGTCCAGTGTAGAACAATTTATCCTACACCATCCCTTCCCTCTACTGCCAGAAAACCTGCCTGACTGCAGGATCAATAATCAGGCAAGTTATGGCCTAGTAAGTTGTATGTGGTATGGAGCCATGAAAAGCATCAAACCTAGGCTCTGATGGAGAAGAAGCCAGTTCCAAAAATGAAGGCCAGCTGCTGGGAATGCCGAGTCCCCAAGAGTTCAGATCGACATAGTAGATCTCAGTTGAGAACAGAGGGAGAGATTATTGCTAAGGTAACTCAGTCTGAGACTATAGCCTCTTAAACTGCAGTCATATCTATCTCTTGTTTGAACCAATATTTACTTAAGCCTGAATAATGATTTTTATATGGAGTCTTGATGTTGAAACAACTTCTACCTTACTCAGTTGGATTCCCCATGTCTGGTTAATATATAACAAGCCATATTTGTAAATTCATTTGTTTCAAAATAGAGTAGAACTGAGAACTCCTTGATACTTTATTTAATGTCATTAGTCTATAAGTATGTATTAAATATCTTTAAAGGAAAAAGGCTGGTGCTTAGTGGGAGCACACTTATTTTGAGAGCAGGTTTTTTGTTGGAGTAAAGCTACGTCAGATTTATTTCCTAGTGATGTGTCTTCTAGTAGTAATATTAATAATTGTATTACTCCTGCACTCAAGGTAAAATGCAAAGATAACAGAATTAAACCATTACATTGCAAAGTACAACAAACAAATGCCAGATAAAAAGAGAGGCCAATCCTAGAGTTAATCCATCAGTCTCACAGCCTACAAACTGGATGTGTCCCAAAATAACTTGCGGGGCTTTTGAAATATCATCACAGATAGACATTGCCAGTGATATTTGACACTGATATAATGCCTTTTGTCCTGAAGGATCCCTGAGTACTTCACAAGGTATGGGCCCAAGTCTCCACTCCTTCGCACAGGTTTTATGTCAGCATAACTCCACAGAAGTTCATGAAAAGTCAAGCCTCAGATATGTCCAATCATAATATCCAGCCACTTCTGAAGTGGGGGAAAGGGAGAAAATGTTGGCTAAGGATACCAGAGCAAGCAACTCTTACAAATGGCTTGGGATATTTAGGATGATATATTAAAAGCTGCTTAAGGGATTTAGAGACAACTCTTTGACATCAGTCGGGGAGTTGTGTGTCCCAGATTCTCTAGGAAGAGTTAAAAACCTCAGCATTAGTGCCTATGCAGACCTGACTAGACCTTAGTTTTTAAGGTCTCAGCCAAGGCCAGTTGGAACTTAATGTATGTGTCTCAGCAGGATGAAAAGCAGAGCTATCCCTTCTCAGTCTGTGACAATCTCTTGGATTTGGTGATCTTCTGGCCTTTATCTAGTCTGCTCTAGAACATCTCTAAGTGATGTTTTTAACCCAGTGACTTCCTCCTTGACAAGTTGTTCTCTAAATGATCTCACTGTTAGAAAGGGTTTCTAAATGTGTAACTTTAATGGGCCCTCTAGCTACAGGTTGTTGGTTGTTAGTTAGTTGTTAGTTTATCGTTAAAGATGATAAACCTCGTCTGGGTAACATATGAACTGCCTAAGCTTTTGTCCAGAATGAAAGCTGTACCCACCTCACCCTTCACTCAGTATGACATTCTGGGGTGCAATCCAGACCAGTAAGGGGGTATGTCCACGGCCAGTGCAAAGATGTTTCGCGCCCTAGGCAAAACTTCCACCTTGCACCCGTCCCCCTCCCCTGGTGGCAGCTTCCCGCACCCACTCCACCCTGAGGCGCCCCCCCTGTGGCAGCTCCCCGCCCCCCCCACTCCCCTTGGCCTGGGGAGCCGTGCAGCAGCTCCCCCCCCCCCCCTCGGCCCGGGGAGTCGTGCAGCAGCTCCCTGCCCCCCCCCCCCATTGGCCTGGGCAGCCGTGCGGCAGCCCCCCCCACCACCACCCTCCCCCGGCCCAGGGAGCCGTGCGGCAGCTCCCCACCCCAGCTCACCTCTGCTCCGCCTCCTCCCCGAGCACACCGCTGCTGTTCTGCTTCTTCTGCCTCCCAGGCTTGCGGCGCCAATCAGCACCCCCCGCCCCCATTACTTGCTGCAGGCGGCCCTTCCCGCACCCCCCTACCCCAGCTCACCTCCACTCCACTGCCTCCCTGGAGCACTCTTTTGGCCACCCACAACCACTTGGCGCCCTAGGCGGCCGCCTAGTTTGCCTAGTGGTTGTACCGGCCCTGCGTGTGTCACCATCTGCCCTGCAACCTGGGGTGCCTTGCAATGCTTTGCTGCTGTGGCTCTCAACCTGGGCTCCTCACAAACAGCATGTAGGCCACACCCTGAGGGTCTGTATACAGCCACAGCCCTGGTCCAGCAATTCTGACCCTAGCAGCCTGTTAGCAAACACCAGCCACACTCTGGCTTCCAGCAGCCTTGGCTATTACATGCAGGGTGACCCAAACACTCCCAATCCTGAATTTTCCCCAAAAAACATGTGTTCTGCACTGTCTAGCCCTCTCAGACAGTCCGGATATATTATGTCCATTGCCCCTTTAAGGGGTTCAAGATACAACAGTTTGCCACCCTATATGGAGTTACCCGGACAGTTCACAACACTGGATTAGTTTTGTTTAAAGAATAAAACGAGTTTATTTTACTCCAAAGAGAGAGGTTTTAGGTGAGTACAAGTATTAAGGCTTTAAAGTCAGAAGTGATTTCAAGAAAAATGAAGATAAAATGCTTCGTAGTACTAAACTTAACAAACTAGACGAGGTTCAAGGTGAAATTCTTACCACAAGTTTTCATTAGCATTGCTGAACAATTTTCAGGTACAGATCTGCTCCCAAGGTCCAACAGCTGTTTCTTTTGTAATATTAGTTGAAAACAGAGAAATGGATAGGAAGAGATAACTTGGGGTGTTTTTGACCCTCACTTTTATAGTTCAGTCAAGCTTTGAAATGCATTTTCCTGAGTGTGACACCTAAATAAAGTCCTTTCCAGCCAACGGCAAGGAGACATGGAGTCTGGTGGAGGAAGTTCCACATTGTTTCTTTTTACCTGTGTATGCTCAAAAGCAGATTTGCCTCGTCTCTTGCTTCCCGCTCCTTTCCATGCCAAAGAATGGCCACCTGATAGATGATGGCCAACTAGCTTTGATGACACCTGGCTAAGGGTGTCAACTTGTCCTTTGTCTTTGAGAAACAGATTCATGCACTTACCAGATTTGTCTGGTAAACACACTTCAGTCAAGATTTCAGCTTATGATCAAAACTTTACGTATAATGTTGCTACACACATTTCAACATGGTATTATTGACCAGCAAGTTATTAGTTCTCAAAAGATACCTCACAAGGCATATTTTGTAAAAAGATTATTACACTAGGGTATGAATACAGAGGTGCGGTCTGTTGCACTCAGGCATGAGAAAGTTTGGCTAACTTCAGATAATGTTGCACTCCTTTAGAGTGTATGGATGAGCTGTGGCTCTCAGACTATCTTCAAGGCTGTCATTTAAGTTGCTCTCCAACCATGGCCCCTCCACAATAGCTTGTGGCAACTATGACATCGATTAGCCAGGAAACTTTCAAAGTAGGCATAATTTTGTGAGGAGAGCTTCAGAGGTGATGGAATAATTCCCCTCCAGACCACACAGTCTGACCACAACCATTAGTGCAGTCTCAAGCATGCAACAGACTTAGAACCCCACCCCCACAACGCACTTGTTCACCATTAATTGAATGACTATGCTAATTATGCATGTTTGGTTATTTCCTTTTGGCTTATTAAAACCTATTTGTAACAGCTCTTATGGCTTTAGCTGTGGGCTAAGCCGAACCTCAAGAAAGTTACACAAATAGAAACAGCTAAGCTAAAACTGTAGCAGCTAGACTCCACTCTCTAAACACATTCTAAACAGACGAAAGAGTTGCATCACTCATGACTAACCATGCTCTCGAGTCACAAGTGCTATTACAAATGTTATTTCAGATTCAATTATTAAAACCTATTAGCCTAACATACATAGCTAGCATAGTAAACTACTGCACAATAAGCAAAAGTGGTCACCTTATCTCAAAAAAGATATATTGGAATTGGAAAAGGTTTAGAAAAGGGCAATAAAAATTATTAGGGATATGGAACAGCTTCCATATGAGGAGAGATGAATAGGACTGGGGTTTTTCAGCTTGGAAAAGAAATGACCAAGGGGAGATATGATAGAGGTCTATGAAATCATGACTGGTATGAAGAAAGTAAATAAGGAAGTGAAAAGAAAAGGAGTACTTGTGGCACCTTAGAGACTAACCAATTTATTTGAGCATACGCTTTCATGAGCTACAGCTCACTTCATCAGATGCATAAAAGTGGAAAATACAGTGAGGATGTTTTTATACACACAGACCATGAAAAAATGGGTGTTTATCACTTCAAAAGGTTTTCTATCCCCACCCCACTAAAGAAGTGTTATTTACTCCTCCTCATAAAACAAGAACTAGGGGTCACCAAATGAAATTAATAGGCAGCAAACCAAACAAACAAAAGTAAGTATTTCTTCGTACAACGCACAGTCAACCTGTGGAACTCCTTGCCAGAGGATGTTGAGAAGGCCAAGACTATAAGAGGGTTCAAAAAAGCACTAGATAAATTAATAGAGGATAGGTCCATCAATGGCTGTTAGCCAGGATGGGCCGGGATGTCCCTAGCCTCTGTTTGCCAGAAGCTGAGAATGGGCGACAGGGGATGGATCACTTGATGATGACCTGTTCTGTTCATTCCCTCTGGGGCACCAGACAGATAGACAGGATACTGGATTCGGAAGACGGGATTCTGGGCTAGATGGACCTTTGGTCTGACCCAGCATGGCCATTCTTATGTTCTTATAGGGAGAAGAAAATGGATTATATGGTAAACCAAGTCATTCTAGGATTAGTCTATGAGCTACTTCATCATATAGTTTGAATGTGCACAGGACAGCAGACTTTGAAGTAAGTGTTACAGAAATAGTTCTGGCAATTTTGGGGAGCAGTGGGTTCTTTTTACCTAATAGACATGGCTACCAGAAATTGGAAGGGGAAGGGGAACTATTAATGTTTTTCTTTCAGTTGCCCACTGAATTAATTAGGTACGTACTAGTTTGTCCAAGTGCAGAGCTTTCTCTCTTCCCCAGCAATCTGTTTGTTTAGTAAATATTAAAATTAAACCCTATGTTATGTGCAGGATTTACTACCCTGTTAACAAGAAATGCCTTAACATAGGAAGGAGAGTTTTAACTGGTTTGGCTGTTGTATTTTCCAAGCATCTGCACACAGAAGTATCTTAATGTTATCAAGTTCTTAGCCAATGTACACATCCTCAATTTCATATGTTTTACTGTAAAATCAGCATCAGCTGTCTCTGAAATATTATTGACAGAAGTGAGTAAGTCTTGGGAGAGTTGTAACATACAACTCTAACAAGTGACAGATGTCTCATCTGGGCCTTTCCCCCCACCACCACCACCTCTGTAAGCATACTTCCTCCCCGCAGCACACACATTGCCAATGGGAACATGCTCCTTACCACGCACAACTGAATGAAACCAGGGCTGGCTTTGGACGCTCTTTCTTACTGTGGGTTTGTGAGATTGTTAGCAGAAGCTTTTCACCACAGGGTACATATACCACTGGCAGCCATTAGCCCCGTGTATGGCTACAGTAGAAAAAGCAAAGAGGGACTGGATACAAACAAAATGAAATAATATTCTTCCTGTTCAAGGCACAGTTTAGGCTCCCATGAGCACTTATCACTGATTGTTTTCTGGTATAAAGAATGGGTATAAATGAACTAGAAAACTAGTATTTGATGCATGTCCTTAGCTAAAAAATACTCCCCTCCCACAACTGGTTGAGTGTGTGTTGGTTGTCCAGAGGTTATTGCCTTCCATCTCACCCACGGCTTCATTCCAGTGATAAAGTAATTCCTGTATGTATTTTGGACCAAATTCTTAAGTTTTTACTCAGACAACTCTGTTGAAGCAAATGCAAGTTCTGCCTGAGTAACCATCCCTAAGTTCTACTTGCACCTCTGCCACTGACTTGTCTTGTGATGTTAGGAAAATCATTGACCTCAGTTTCCTGTAATACTTACAAACACCAGCTAATGAATCCTCATAATACACCTGTAGATAGCACACTCAGAGCTCCTCAGATAAATGGTGGTATAGAGACAGAGGTGCTGGAACTAAAGGTGCTGGGGGTGCTGCCGCACTCCCTGCTTGAAGTGGTTTCCATTATATACAGGGTTTGCAGTTTGGTTCAATGGGTCTCCGCACCCCCACTATAAAAATTGTTCCAGCACCCCTGGATAGAGAGACATATAAACAAAGGGTAGCTACCTCTCCTCATTCTCCTCCCACCCCCCAATGTTTTAACGCAGGAAGTTCCTTTGGGGTAAGTCCCCCAACTGGATTGTTAATAACTAGATTACTTTCAGGTTGTGTTTTTTCCTAGACCCAGTCTTCAATTTGACAGACCAGAGCATGCTCTCCTGATGCCATCATGAACAAGACAGAACCAGGGAGCTGACAGACCATTTTGTAGCAGAGGATAGGCTGAGACATTGCCACAAGAAAGAGATATTTCCCCCTTTGCTTGCTCCTCGGAAAAGCCAACCTGATTTTCTACTAACAGCAGAATAGCATGAGGATTGATGGGGGCAGGTTGAAACCTGCTGGAGTGGGAAATGCACAAATGAGTTTAAGAAAGTGTGGAGGGTCCATTAACAGATTGGATAATTGTTCCTTTATATTTTGCACTGAAATTTGAGGGCAGGAGTTAGGACAGAGACTTAGTCCCCAGAGCAGTCCAGCTAGAGAGTGTCAGAGAGAAATATCGACTGCCACATAAAGAATGGCTCCCTACCACAACAACCTTGATTCAAGATGACTGCCTGTAGGGATCCATATTGTAGGTGAAGTGCATGAGCTCATAACTTCTAAATACTCATGTCCTTTGAAGAGGGCAGTGAGAATGGATCGTGCTGGTAATCGCCTCATGGTTGCTATGGTAAGTAATTACTTTCTTCTTTGAGCATAACCTGCAATGATTCCCATTGCAGGTCCAACTGGCAAGGAGCTTGTCTGAAGAATCTGAGTTGACTAAAAGACTGCACGACCGAACCCCATTGGAGGTTGAGAAGAAATAAGCAGAAATTTGAGGGGACATACACAGAAGCATTTAACTCCAGTGCTTAAGAGTAAAACATCTGTTAGAAACCCTGAACTCCCTGGTGCTATTACTAAGGTGGAACTGAAATAAGAGTGGGACTTATATCTAAATCTCATTCCTGTATTTTAACCACATGATCATTTGTGTTCTAGGAATTAATTTTATAATTCTATTTTGGGATTTTGGTAATGAGCTTCATTCCAATGTATTATGATGTTACCAGAAAGCCTTTGCAAAATTAAAGCCTTATTACGTGCATTGTCTAATTCCCAACAATAACATAGACTCCTTTTGGGGAATAAAGTGCTGACAAACACAGTTGCAAGCAGTTAAAATATGGTCACAGATTTTTCCTTTTAATTTTAATGTGAATTTAGCATTTGTAAAAAGTACCAGCTTGCCAGGTCTAGAGTAAAGTTCTCATTTCACCCACAGAATAGGTACAGCAGAGGCATGTCAGTACAAACTTTTCATACATGGATCCACCAGTGTGCCTCATGCCCAACCTGGAGGGGACCACCTCTAGACCCCAAAGAGTATTCTCTATATGTCTAATCTAATATCCATTGAAATCAATGGGAGTCTTTCCACTGACTTCACTCGGCACTGGAATGAGCTCTGAGCGCATTCATCCTTGGCCTGTCTGCACCAACTGCCAACAAAGTTGCCGCTAGTGCCAATGCTATCTGTTATGTGATCACCTGCCCACTCAAAACCGGTCTGACAAGAACAAACTCATGTCATAAAGGCCACAGAACAGCCTTGAGATGGTAACAACTTCTAGTCTACACTGACCTGGAATTTTCAACTTAGAGATGAAAGGCTCTCTCGCCAGTAACCAAGACCCTGACCCAAATCCACCTCCTGGGGATTTTTTTCAGATGAGAAAGTAGCTCAATATAACTTTTTTAAAAATAATTAAATTTGTTCTAAAAAAAAATTTTAAAGGAATAAACTAAAACATTAGAAAGAGAAAAAATGAAGCTGTTGATAATCAGACCCTGTATGTAGCTTTATATGAGCTAAGCAGCTTGAAGCTCATATGAACGATCATCTTCATTTGTCAGCAGTCCTTCTAGCTCTCTGCTCTTGAATTGACTGCACTGTATCCATTCAAGACTCCAGTGTGTGAGCCCCTCAAGGGATGGATTATGCTAAGCTGGGTGCATAACACTATGAGCTATTGTAAAGTTTTTATGTTTCTTATGTTTCTTATGTTTCGATAAAAATTACTAAAATTCCAATAATAATTAATAAACGGAATACCGAACAGAACAAACAGCTATAGGAAATAGCTGTATGCTCAACAGGTTTCCACATAGGTGCATGGAGTCTGTCTGTGTGGCTCTCAGTGTTGGACAGGGGCCTTAGTTATTGAGAAGAATGATGTTAAGGAACAAAGAAGGTGAATGTCCTGTAATGAGAAGGCTTTAAAACAAGGTGATTTTTCTGCCTCCGTTTAAGTTCTTTGAGCTGTTGAAACATATTCTTCTCAGAGTTTGAGACAGAAGGGTCAGGTAGAGCAAATGTCAGTGAGACCATCCATCAGTACCAACAGTTTGGAGTCTCATGAGGAGATGAGACAGACTCTTTGGACAAGTGGATTGAATCATCTCTCCACAGGAGAAGCAAATAATGGCTTTCTTCTTTGACTTCTCTGCTTTTTCCACTCTGATAGCAATTGTAGAGAAAGCTAGTCAGAAAATTCTAGTCAGAGAAAAAAATTGATGGAGCTAGTTCCTGTTTCCTACCATGTGATAAAGCAGAGTGAGACCAGGGCATTCAGGAAACACAAGGTCAGTCCTAAAGTCCAAGACACCAAAACTTCCCAGTGTTTTCTTGGTTCTCCTGCCTGCATGTTTCAATGACAGCTTGAGTTACAAGATGAACTTTGCAATTATAGAACTCTTCTTACTACTTTGAAACCTAGCATCAAAGGCTTTTCTGCTTCTCCAGATAGATCCCTGGAAAGAAGTATTTCTCATCAACCATAAGAAGCCACCTGTCATTCCCAACTGCCTCAAAACCTCTTGACCCCCAACATTCCATCCCTTCTTCTGTTACCAGGGCCCTGACTGCCGTTCTCAAAAGCCATGAAATATTCTGATTAAAGGGACACCACCTATAAAACATTCGGGGACAGACCCTCACCTGATCAGCCTAGTTTCACTGAAGTCAAATTGAACTATGCTGAATTACACAAGCTGAGGAGCTAGCCATTTTTTGTTTTTTTGTGTGAATAGCAGAGAGGAAACCACTGTCCCTTCATGCAGAAATTTCTTCTGCTTCTGTGGCCCCAGGACAGATATGCATCTTAGGTAGTGGCCTGACACCTCTATCTCAAATGCAGCAAAAAACACCAGCAAACAGCTTCAAGTCCATCTGACCATGGTAAATTGGACTCTTGTTCTGAGCTGTACTCCTCAAGGAGCACTGTCCACACCAAAGGAGGTGCTTCTGTCCACAGAATAGGTATAACAATGGGCCCCACCAAGGCCTCAGTTTGGCAAAGCACTTAAGATTTACTGAATCTATCTAGCATGAGTCATAGAATTTAAGACCAGAACGGACTACCAGATCATTTAGTCTGACCTCCATAGACCACCAACTCCTACCACCACCGGCACACTGAACCTAACAACTGAAATTAGATCAAAACAAAACAGAAGTACTCATATGGCACCCATTACCATAGTACCTGAGCACCTCACAATACCCCGGTGAGGTAGGAAAGTAGTATTATCTCCATTTTACAGATGGGAAACTGAGGCATGAGACTAAGTCACTTGTGCAGGATGTCTAGGATTGATCCAGGAATTGAATCCACATCTCCTGAGTCCTAGTCTAGCACCCTCGCCATTGGACCACCCTTCCTCTCAATTATTAGGGACTAATATGCCTCAGCCATGAGTCTGATTTTCAGTTGTGCTGTGGCTTCTTTATCAGCAAAAAGCAGCTCTAAAACCAACCCACAAAACTCTCCTGACTCCTCTCTCAAAACTCCTATGCTAGTGGGGGATTCTCCAATGGTGAAGAGGCAGGGCAGAATGCATGGGCCAGAAAGGGGGATGCCACTGTAAAGAATTAGCTAAGAAAAAAGTGTAGATGAATCTTCCATGCACCCCAATGATCGCCAGCTACTATACTAGTCCCTTGAAGCCACTGGCAGCTGGTATTAGAGGAGCCCTCCAGCTGCTCTGATATATGCACAGTCAACCTGTGGAACTTGTGCCAGGGGATGTTGTGAAGGCCAAAATTATAACAAGGTTCCAAAAAGAACAAGATAAATTCATGGAGGATAGATCCATCTATGGCTACTAGCCAAGATGTTCAGGGATGCAATCCCATGCTCTGGGTGTCCCTACCTTCTGATTACCAGAAGCTGGGAATGGGCGACAGGGGATGGATCACTTGATGATTACCAGCTCTGTCCATTCCCTCTGAAGCACCTGGCATTGGCCAGTGCTGGAAGACAGGATACTGGGCTAGACAGACCATTGGTCTGACCCAGTATGGCCATTCTTATGTTCTTATGTATGTTGGGGGACCTGGCTGAGGGAGAGGTAGGTCAGGATCATAGCAGTGCAAAGGTGGCATGTTTCTTTATTGCTCTTTTATGATAAAAGAGCATATTAAGTCTTAGGCAATTTTAACATTCCCTCCCACTCCACCTGAGGGCTAGGAAAGCTGACACTGATTTCAGCTGATTATGATGTCACCATTCCAATACGGCAAATATTGCCAGTCTTTCAAGAAAAAGAAGTCAGAGCATGATATTTCTTATATTTCCAATGTAAAAAACAAATGGATTTTTAAAAAACAAAACAAAACTTTAAAGCTATGTACACAGAAACAAATTTTCCTCTGGAGTTCACCTTTCAGTACAGGTCAAATATGTGCAGTTTGTCATCCCTGTGTGAATCAACTCCAACTGAATAAGACTGTTAATTAGCCTGCCTCTTTCCATAAGAGCTTGGGCTAAAGGAACTCCTGGTTACCATGAGCCAATCTGTCCTGTTTCAGAGTAACAGCCATGTTAGTCTGTATTCGCAAAAAGAAAAGGAGTACTTGTGGCACCTTAGAGACTAACCAATTTATTTGAGCATAAGCTTTCGTGAGCTACAGCTCACTTCATCAGATGCATACTGTGGAAAGTGTAGAAGATCTTTTATACACACAAAGCACGAAAAAATACCTCCCCCCACCCCACTCTCTTGCTGGCAATAGCTTATCTAAAGTGATCACTCTCCTTACAATGTGTATGATAATCAAGTTGGGCCATTTCCAGCACATATCCAGGCTTTCTCACACACACACACCCCACACACACACACAAACCCAATCTCCTGCTTGTAATAGCTTATCTAAAGTGACCACTCTCCTTACAATGTGTATGATAATCAAGGTGGGCCATTTCCAGCACAAATCCAGGGTTTAACAAGAACGTCTGGGGGTAAGGGGGGTAGGAAAAAACAAGGGGAAATAGGTTACCTTGCATAATGACTTAGCCACTCCCAGTCTCTATTCAAGCCTAAGTTAATTGTATCCAATTTGCAAATGAATTCCGATTCAACAGTTTCTCGCTGGAGTCTGGATTTCAAGTTTTTTTGTTGAAGAATTGCAGCTTTCATGTCTGTAATCGCGTGACCAGAGAGATTGAAGTGTTCTCCGACTGGTTTATGAATGTTATAATTCTTGACATCTGATTTGTGTCCATTTATTCTTTTACGTAGAGACTGTCCAGTTTGACCAATGTACATGGCAGAGGGGCATTGCTGGGACATGATGGCATATATCACATTGGTGGATGTGCAGGTGAACGGGCCTCTGATAGTGTGGCTGATGTGATTAGGCCCTGTGATGGTGTCCCCTGAATAGATACATGGGCACAGTTGGCAACGGGCTTTGTTGCAAGGATAGGTTCCTGGGTCAGTGGTTCTGTTGTGTGGTGTGTGGTTGCTGGGGAGTATTTGCTCATCTGTCCTGCGCAGCAGCAGCTCCCACAATGCTCACTGCAGTGGACAGATGGCACTGCCACGCCAAGCCTAACACCCCAGGACATAGTCAATTAAACACTAGCAACCGAATGATGTAATAATGCTATATTGAATTCCCAGATGTTAAAACAAACCTAAAATAAGGTGACCTCAGCTTGGCTCCAGTGCCCCTCTTCTGCTTGTTCAGCTGTACTCACAGCTCAAGTACCCCTCTAGCTGTGCCCCACCTTTTGCCTTCCTCTCCAGTGACTGCCCAGCTCTGCTAAGGCTTCATGTCCTCCCCCTCCCACCCACCCACAGAGAATCTTGCGGTTGGGAGGTGGATGCTGAGCACACCAGGAGAGAGCATCCTTGTGCTAGGCGGGCAGAGCTGGAGGGGGAGACGGAGCCACACGGGGAGGGATGGAGCCTGGGTACTGAGGGGAGGGGTGGTGGGCACAGGGGGGAGATGGAGGCAGTGGGGGCTGAGCTCAGGAGGAGGGGGGCGTGAAGCCTGAGCACACAGTGAGGGGGAGCTAAGCTCAGAGAAGGGGCTGAGGGGCGGAGCTCAGAGGGAAGGGGGATGGCGGCTGAGCACGGGGTGGGGGGAGGTGGGGCTGACCTTCGTGGATGAATCACCTTGCTCTCTCTCCACATCATTGTGATGCGCGCGAGCCGCACCGATCGCCGGGGCAACCGGGAGCAGCCAATCGGCTGCTTGTGTGCCCCTCACAAAAGCCTGCGTTGCGGCAGCTGGAGCCGCTGCTTCTTTTCTGCGCCAATCAGGAGGCGTCTGGTGCCGGAGCCCGCCGGACTGGTGCGGGTCGAGAGCCAATCAGAAAGGGCGGCGAGGGGTGAGGGGGAGGGAGGCGAAGGGGGTGTGAGTGGGATGAGCGGATCCGCGTGCCGAGCGGGTATAAGAACGGGAAGCAGGCGCGCGCCTCTCGCATTCCGTCTGCGGGCACCGACTGTAGCGCGCGCACCTCCCCCACCGATTTACCTCACCCGCCCGCGCTATGAAGACCAAGTTCTGTAACGGCGAAACCGAGCCCTCCCCGCTGGGGCTGCTGCTCGGCTGTAGCCCCGGCCCAGGGGTGGTCCTGCCCGCCGCGGGGCAGCCGCCGTCGCCGCCCACTCACCCTGAGGCCGACGGCAAGGAGCTGGCGGGGGTGCGGGCGCCGCCGCCGCACCAGCCGCCGGCCACGCTGCCGCCACCTGAGGAGGAGCCCGACTCCCGCACCCGCCGCAAGGCGTATCTGTGGTGCAAGGAGTTCCTGCCCGGGGCCTGGCGGGGGCTGCGGGAGGAGCAGCTGCGCATAAGCCCCATCAGGTCAGTGCTTCCTGGGGGGCGGGGCAGGGACCCCTGGGGCTACATCAAGGGTGCTATGGGGGGGCGGGGCAGCGAGTGAGGGCCGGGGAGGAGGGCACTGTGGAGATGGGGCGGGTGGCGGGCGCTCTGGGCCTGAGGGGGTGGGGAGCCAGTTGGTTCCTCCTTCTTCTCCCCCCCCCCCACCCCGGGCCGGGTGACGGGCGCTATGGGGCTGAGTGGGCGGGGACCTGCTCCCACCTGCATTCTCCTTCTGGCCTGGGGCACTGTAGGATGCAAGGGGTAGCCCCCCCACCCTCCGCACTTGTTGTGGGGCGGGGGGAAAGCAGGCAGGCTGAGCTCCTCAGGCTGGATTCTTCCTCCTCTCCCCCTCGCCAGGAAGACCAGCTGCAAGGTCAGCGCGGCCAACCAACCTAGAGTCCCGCGGGGGCGGGGCAGGGAGGACCTACCTTCCGCTGTATCCTCCAAAGCCCAGGCGGCAAAGGGGGCTGGGCAGCAGAAATCAGTTGAAGTTCAGCATTGTTAAGTCACGGCATCGAATCCAGAACCACAGTAAAGGGGGAGGGTCCGGCACCGTTACGTCTGTGGCTCAACTCTGAGCCAAGAGGAGGTGCTCTGGGTGGTTACCAAAATATGTTTGATTCGTGGCTCAACAGGGAGTTTATGGGAGCTCCTGCACTGCTTGTACAAATGCCTAGAAATGCTTGCACTCTATTTAGAACAATTTGAGTGTTTCAGACTTGTTCCTTGGTCTCAGTGGCTTTTTTCAGTGTTCAAAATTTCATATTTTCTTTTCATCCTGTAAATTGCAAATGGTAGTGCAAATCCCAGCATTGTGAGCCATCTTTAGGTTTCTGTAGTGCTGTGATTCAGCATGTCAGTTGGTTACTATAGAGTAACCAGGTTTGTATGGCTTGGATATGAAAATGGGGGCGTTATGAAGTGTGGATTCTTTGGTCAGCAACGGTATAATGTATTTTGAAACTGCTCTCTGAGTGAAAGAGCAGTATCTGTTTTTTACATCAGTCTTAAATAATTCCAAATGCCCAGTAGTTCTGACCATTATTGTGGTTTAAGGGTTTGCATTTTCAAAATCCACTATGTGAAAGGGATTTGTGACTTCAAAATTATTTGCCCAACCAGTTTAAAATATTGTAGGATCTTAATTAACTTGAAATCTAGTACTGTTTAATTCTCTAACTGACCTTCAGGAGCTACGCTTGTACCTGAGCCCCCCTGGCATTGTTTGTGGCTCTAGAACATGTTCCATTTTTAAATTTCTCCCATCCTTGTTATGTGAAACCCATACAGAGCACTGATTATTCAGGTTAAATGGTGGAAATGACTAGACAGAGTTGTTGGAGTATACAAGTATAAAATGAAGACTCTTCTTGAATTTCTTACGCTAAACTAAGATGGTGTCTGTTTTTTTAACTATTTATACAGATATGATCTGAGTCGGCTGTTTTCTATAATTAGTTATTTAAACATTAAAGGATCACAATCATTGTGGTTTTCTAATATTCTGACTTTACCTGTCCAAATAGCTGCGAATAGTCACCAGAATGACATTATCCAAAAGTCCTTTTGTTGCCAGTTAATAGACTAATCTTCTTCCTACTGTGTTGGATACTTATTTTACTCTGATCTACCCACTCCTGTTCTCCTCTTTCAGTCTGTTTCACCAACTGAGGCTAAACATTTCCATTTTGCCTCAGACTGTGGTGCGCTCTCCTGCATTTCTTGGAAGGTTTCCCTTTTGCCTTTGAGACAAATTATCCAGGTCATTTGCACTGGCAGCTGCCCTCAGGAAGGGGGCTGTGACAAAAAAACTTAAATTGTTGCATTTTGCTGGCCGGAAGTTGCACTCTACTGCCATAGAACCTCTTGGACTCAGTTTCCCTCTTAAGGAGAACATAGCCCTGGATTAACAAAATTGGGTACTCTGTTACTGGCTGTTGATAGAAAACTGCTCTGACACAGTGCATCTAAGATGCTCTGAGCACCATCATTGCCAGAAGGTACTGGAGCTGGATCGGTCGTGTGCTTCGGATGAAAACTGATTCAATCACCAGAGTAGCAATAAGATGGACACCTGAAGATAAGCAAAAATGAGGCTGCCTGAAAACAACATGGCGAAGAGCTGTGGAAGCCAAACTGAAAAACCTGGAGCACAGCTGGGAAACTTGAAAGATTTGACACAGTAGTGGAGGAGCTTTGACACTGCCCTCAATGCCAGCCGCATAGTAGCCAATGTGGCCTGTGGGGCTCTAGCAGTTTTGGGGTCTCTCCCTTGGCCCCACCTGCCACCCCCAGGTGCTTCCACTAGGCAATTTAAAATGGCCTGGGGCCCTGGCAGCATAGCAGAGCTGAGTGGTGTCTACCTGCTTGCTCTGGCTGTCTGCCAGCCCCTCCCTGTGGCCCTGGGGTGGGGCAGGGTTGTGCCTCCATGCATTACTCCTGCCCCAAGCACCCCTGTGGCCAATAGTAAGCTGTGGAGGCGGTGTCTGGGGGCAGCAGCGCATGGAGGCCCACTGGCCCGCCCCGCCTTACAGTCCCAGTTAAGCGCCACACCTCCTGACTCTCTCCCAGAGCCTGCACCCTCTCTGACCCTCAAACTCTCTCCCAGAGCCTTAGGCAGGTGGGGGCGGGGTGGAGTTTGGGGCAGCATGAGTGACATTATTAGCCCACTGGGAGGATTTGAGGACTGGCACTGGCCCTAAGGTAAATTGAGTTTGAGATCCCTGCGTAATAGGATGGTAATGGAAAACTGCTACCAGTTTACATATAGAATATATTGATCCTGATGTCAGGGAGGGTCAAAATATTGTGAATTGATAGCAGAGTGAACCACATTGCTCTGGTTAATTGCACAGCTTTTATAAAGCTGCAATTCCTATAAAATTTTTATATCAATTGCTTTTATGTAACAGAACGAAGTAATATGTGACAATGACAATCATGCTGTTTTTGCTCTGCTTTGGAAAACTGAGCAGAGACATTGGAGATGTTGCCTCTTGCAAAGGTGTTACTTTTTTCCCTATCTGTGGCCATTAATCAGAAGCGCAGGGATGGTGTATGCCAACCTTTACTGAGTAGAGTAGCACCTCTCTACAGGCTGACGGAGGAGTCCGTTTGAAGTGCCAAATCGTACGGTGCCACAGAAGCCGATTAATTGAATCTTGTTGCTTTTTCACATACCTTTTTTTCATAGTCACATTGGAATTGTATTCAATAGCTGTAAATACAGCTTTAAGTGACTTGTGTCACAAGGAAAGCCTTTATTGGTCTCCTGTATGATGTGCCTTGATTAAATCTTTCAGAGATGAAGTGCATGAAACTATTGCCCTTGCAAAACATAGTCGAGTCAAGTTCAACCTAAACAAGTTAAATGGGGTAGCACAAGGATTCCTGAGCCTTGAAATAGTGTCACCAGTAGAGCACCAGACTAATACACTTCAAAATCAGTCATTCATGTAGGAATTGTCCTTCACCCTGGTTTTGTATTGTTCTAGAAGTAACTTGAAAGGACCGTTTATCCTAAGCTCTGGTCAACACTACAAGTTTAGGTCGAATTTAGCAGCAATAGGTGTATTTAACCCTGCACCCGTCCACACGACGAAGCCATTTTGGTTGACTTAAAGGACTCTTAAAATCAATTTTTGTACTTCTCCCCAACAAGGGGATTAGCACTAAAACCAACAACGCTGGGTCGAATTTGGGGTAGCGTGGACACAATTCAACGGTATTGGCCTCCGGGAGCTATCCCAGAGTGCTCCATTGTGACTGCTCCAGACAGCACTTTCAACTCAGATGCACTAGTCAAGTACACAGGAAAAGCTCTGGGAACTTTTGAATTTTGTTTCCTGTTTGGCCAGCGTGACGAGCTCATCAGCACAGGGGACCATGAAGTCCCAGAATAGCAAAAGAGCTCCAGCATGGACCGAACAGGAGGAACTGGATCTGATCGCTCTATGGGGAGATGAATCCGTGCTATCAGAACTCGGTTCCAAAGGATGTAATGCTAATATATATGCGAAAATCTCCAAGGGCAAATGCAAGGTGTTTACAATGCTCACAACTACAGCGGTGATCGGAGCAGGCTCCCGCTTGCAGTGCTATGGCATATGCATGGGCAATCCAGGAAAAAGGGCAAGAAATGATTATCTGCCATTCCTTTCACGGAGGGAGGGACAAAGGGGTCACTGACTACATGTACCCAAAACCACCAGTGGCTTCCTTGTCAGTTATCTCAATTTTTTTAATTAATAAAGAATGCATGGTTTCAAAACAATAGTTACTTTATTTTGAAGGGGGGAGGGCGGTTTGCTTATGGCGAATTAAAATCAACAAAGGGGGTGGGTTTGCATCAAGGAGAAACACGCACAACTGTCACTCTGTAGCATGGCCAGTCATGAAACTGGTTTTCAAAGTCTCTGATGCACAGCGTGCCTTGCTGTGCTCTTCTAATAGCCCTGGTGTCTGGCTGGCCAAAATTGGATGCCAGGCAATTTGCCTCAACCTCCCACCCCACCATAAACATGTTCCCCCTTACACTCACAGATATTATGGAGCACACAGCAATCGGTAATAACAATGGAAATGTTGGTTGCGCTGAGGTCTGACCAACAGCGCCAGCGAGCTTTTAAATGTCCAAAGGCACATTCTTCCACCATTCACACCTGCTCAGCCTATAGTTGAACTGCTCCTTACCACTGTCCCAGGCTTCATGAGCCATGGGAGCAAGGGGTAGGCTGGGGTAGGTATGACCACGTGGTACTGCCAGCTGGGAGAGCAGCCTGAGGCAGAAGTTTCCAGTTCGCAGGATAGCAGAGTTGAAGCGGTGGAGTGAGCAAAACACCATTGAGGATGGCTAGCAGTGCTATGGAGTCTGCGTGGTTAACCCAGGAAAAAAGCTGCAAAACAATTTTCTGCCGTTGCTTTCATGGGGGGGGGGGGGGGGCAACTGACTACATGTACCCATACCACCCGTGACAATGTTTTTGCCCCATCAGTCATTGGGAGCTTAACCCAGACACTAGCCATGGTACTGCGGACACATTCTGCCGACTTAATGGACTTGGTGGGGACACACAATCAACTGTATAAAATCACTTCTGAAAAATCGACTTCTATAAAATTGACCTCATTTCATAGGGTAGACATACCCTAAGACCAGTAAACAGACTATACCATTCTCAAGGGCTTTACAAGGGAAGTAAACATTAACAGTTTGTTTTATGTTAAATGCTATTTGGAGATGTAGGTAGACCTAGTGTTGTAGTCATGACTCTACATGATCTATTTTTGCTCTTCATTTGATCTCCCTTATCTTTCTATTACTTTCTTCTCCCTGCTTACCTGTATGGTTATAAGTTGCCTAGTCTTCCCCCTCGCTACATACTTCCCTGGATACTTGCCAGACCACCTGGTCCTTTTTTCCTTAAACATAGGATCTGGTTGCTTTGTACCATGTTTCCTTGGATATTTGTTTCCCACAGAAGATTCTGGTTCCAAAGGATTGCTGCTGTTTTCTCTATGTAATTAGCAGCCCCTGTAGAAGCACACAGGCTAGCTGCTTCTCAGTGGTGGCTTTTTTAATTTAATTTTTATTTTTTTAGTCCTTCATCACAAAGGGCATAGATATCTGTAAAAGCAGCTGAAAATGAGTAGCTAGTGCTATGTGAGTAGCTAGCTCTCTGCAGATAAGTTTACGAAGTGCTGATCTACACAGCTTTTTTTTGTGGGCCTCTGACATTCAGACTCCTAGGATCCCATTGAAGGAAAACTTGAGCAATACAATATGACCAGGTCTACCATGCTGTGCTTTTCCCAGACCTCTGAGCTTTTGGGCATCTGAAAGAGCTGTACCTTTTTAGATAGTTGAGATCATGGCATGACATACACAAAGTATTGATTTAACTTAATTGGTGTAAAACAGCGCAAATTTTAAGGGACATAATGAAGTATAAAATGTAGTTTTTAGCCTACTACTTTATCCTGGTCACCTTTTTTGAAAGATGAACCCATATTACCACTGTCAACAATTATACTCCCATCAGTATTATACTATTTTTTCTTTGCTGTGAAGGGAAATTCCTGATAATGCTGATAGGAGAGGCAATAATGAAGACCTGCTGCAGAAAAGCAATATTATAGAGACAATGTGGGGTGAGTGAATAAGCTTTTTTCCCCAAAAAGCAAAGTGGAACTGGGAACCTTTAAGTATTACTAAGTAATGTTCTGAAATCTGTGGGAGCCAAAATAAAGGCTATAGTAATATGTATTGCATGCTAACCTTTTCTAAAAGATTAATTATCTGTCATCTTCCGCCAAAATTTGATACTGGTGCACTTTACTAAGTAGTTCCAGGATACTGGCACAACCACTTAAAGGACTGCAGGATTTCCTAAACACCTTATCCAGCTAAAATATCAACCATGATTTAGCAGTTTTTTCCAAATGCCTGTATAAGTTCCTGTTCCTAACAAGTGCCTCAGCCATTATTTGTTAAAACTCAGTTGTGGTCTGAAAATGAATACTAAATAATGGCAGCATAAGCGACTCGGTTTGTCTCAATTATTTCCTATCCGGTGAACTCAGTTAAAGTAAAAAAGATGGATTTCTAATTGCTGTCCCAGCAAACTCAACCTGGGATCCTGAAGTCAAACTTAAGCTCTTTCTCCATGTTACCAGTAGAAAAAGGTTCCACAGGCCAGATTTTGCCCTCCATAAGTGTTGCACAGGTGTCTTCAGTGGGTTTGCACAAGTGTAACTGGTCCTGCAACTGTAACTTGGTAATCAATTCTTAGTCATGCTCAAGAATGATTTGAAATCACCTCTCTACATGATCACAAGTCAAAAGTAAGATGTAAATCACAGATCTACAGTGCTCACAAGTCAAAAGTAACAATGCATTAATCAGCCTGTTATGACTCTATTATATGCAGGGAGCATACCTGTTGAGTAAGAATGAACTATATTTAGTCACGTTTCAGGGTAAAACTGCATTTTAAATAAGACTCCTTAATTAAAGCTAAACTGAGACAATAACTTTTATGTTGCATACTGGAACTTAAATGGTTGAACCAACTTATTTCAGCTTTTAAAAACAAGGTTCTCCTGGGCCCTTCTAAGCCATTTCAGCACACTGGAAATATTAAAAGATAAGACTAATAGCAAGTGGAGTATGTGGCGGTAGCTGGCTTCTTTGTAAAACACCACTGTCATAAAGACCTTTCTTTGAAATGCAGTACTTCAGACATTATGAAATTTTGTAATGAACATAGCTTTATGCATTACAGGTAAGAGGTGATGCCTATCTGTAATCACAACTGCAGGATTTTCATAGGTTTCAGTTATCCTATGATTCTATTTATAAGTGACATCAGTTAGTGTTCTCTTCTTTCCCTCTCAATCTGCTTGCTGCTGCCTTATGAATAATTTACTGGGTGGGAGTATAACATCAGAATTAGAGGGAGGAAACAGATATGTATGGCTGTCTTCAAGGTAATCAGATCACTGATTTACATATTAGAAACAAGTAGGCAATGTAGTGGTAAATTCTTCTGTAGTACTTTTTCACTTGAAATAAGTGAGCATAAATGGGGTATGATATGAGCAAAAGTGTTCAATCTTTTTTATCTTGAAATGATTTAAAGGAGGAGGTTCAATTTACTATATAAAGGTACTGGATATCCAGGATGTTGCCAAGATAATTAAATGCTTGAAGGCTTTCAAAAGATGAACTTGTAATTGGGGTACACAAAGCAGTATTAACTCCAGGATAGCAAAGCAATGGGATCTTGCTGACACGGGAGAGAACCAGAAGTATACTGACATTTTCCCCTTGACAGATACCTGTCTAGCTATAACTAATTGAGGTACCATATTTAAATTTGACTAGATATTTAGCTTGAAAGTATGCTAACTTCCTGGGGTGCCTAACTCAACTTTCATTTGTTCACCCAACATCTCAGTTCTTTGTGGCTCTTGTGATTCATCACTGCAAACTGACCACCATCTTCCTTTCTGAGCTTTTGCATGTTTCCCTGATGTCTTCGATCATATATTAGTATACTACCTAGTAGGGATGAGTAGCTATGATAATATAAACACTTTAAAAAATGCCAGGCTTGCTCATAGAGATGAATCCATTTGCAGGTACAAGTGCCAAACTACAGCCCTCTGAGCCATCTGACAGATGGCAACTATTATCTTCCTTTTGGAACTATTACAATTGACAAACTTATCACTCTGTCCCAACCACAAGGAACAAAAATAGCCCTAAACACATCTATCATTTTTAGCTGTCCCATTCACGAAGCTGTGAACGAATTCTAACATTTTCAGTTTTCATCCTTTGACCTGCCTAGCTTCATCAACCTTCTTATTCCATTTTTCTTTGCCTATAAAAGGGGCTTCAAACAAATATTCTGCTTGCTATTGGACCACCAACAGAGGAAAATATCACTCCAGATGTATTTCATTTCCCCTCTATAAAACTATCGTCACAGTTGTAGGCAGTATTGTCTCCTCTGACGCTGTTGGTTACTCTTTAAATACAAAAATAACATTTAAAGATGCTATATGAAGATATTTTATTACTGGACTTCATAAGACCTAACACCACTGCAACCATAGGTACAGACCATGTAAGTCTAGTCTGTTTGCAGAATGAGCTGACATGCAATAACACTAAATTGTTGTCCGTGGATAGTTAAATAGGTATTTTGACTGATCAACCTGCGCTGGAAGCTTTTGTTCAAGTAAAATTTTAAACTATTCTAGTAAAAGGGGTACAAACTGAAAACCTGGTTCTTTAAAACACACAAAAAGGAACCTCTAAGATTAATCATATCATATGGAGAGCATATAGTAGAGATGTTTCTTTCACAATCTCTTGTAACAGGTGCTAGTCCCACTACAGTAGGGCTCCCCAGATGAATATTCAGCTAGTTAAACTGAGAGCTAGTGCAAATCAAATTTCAATACATTTTAGATCTACAGGTTTCTGCATATGAAACTACCATGTGACTCTTACTTTTTTACTATGGGTAATCAGGGCCAAAATCATGCAATTTCTTTGGAGTTCTAATTAAACCATTAATTGATGGTATCCTTCAATACCTGATGTTACAAGTAAATAAAGGGAGAGAGCATAGTACACAATCAAGTTCGCAGAAGCAAATGGAAACTCCTGCAAAACTTCTGTGTTCATAACTGCATGTCTCTTGTGATAAACTGACTGAACTTTTTTCGGTGACTGTTAAATCTAATCTCTTCATAAGCACTAAATCTCCAGAAAGAAGAGTACAGCTTAGAACAGCATCATTTTAGCTACTGTGGGAGAAGCTCATTAAAATATGTCAGTCCTGACCTGCACCATATCTACTATTCTGCTCATGAGCCTTTCCACAAATAGATCCTGTTGCTGTTCACTTAAATAATAAAATGGCCTTTGAAAATGTGGAAAAGTCTTCATTCCTCAGGCTAGATTCCAATGATTCTCTTCGGCAGAAACACTATCCCACAGTAATAAGTCAAACACCTATTTTTTTTCTTCCCCCCCCAAATAAAAAGGTAGATTTCTGTCCTATACAGCTTCTAATGGCAAGCTATTATCAGCAGTCTTAAAAAAATTTCCTTACTGATTTGTGATTTAGTGATGTGCTGAAGAGTTTGAATTTAGTCTGCATTTAGATCAGGTCACTTATTCCAGATCTGACAGTCCAAAGCCTTGAAATATGTAATAAAGCAGGAATCTGCTCTTCACGGATATGAGACATGAGAGGAATGATCAGTTTTCTGATTGCCTTTCTTTTGTTAGAGGTGGCCTTAGCAACATGCTGTTCCAGTGCTCGTTACCTGACACCATGGAGACGGTTGCAGATGAGCCACGAAAAGTTCTCCTCCGCTTATATGGTGCAATCCTACAGATGGTGAGTACATAGAACATTTTGGGCGTGGGAGGGTTTCTATAATTTATATCTGGATAATTATTTCAAGAGACTTAAATTATCAGTGTCAAGGCAAGTGTGTTCTACTCTTATTGTTGGGGGATGTTTTTTGGTGGTGGTGGGAATACATTTCTAGTTTCAGTTTGTTTTAATTTGTCGTTGCCTAGAACTTGTACTCCTTTCTATACAGAAATCCTGGCTTGTGTCTATCAGCTGAAGGCTCATTTGCTGTTGGTTTGGTCCATAATGTTTATTTCTGGTATTAAGAGTTTGGAGTGTGATATTCCAAAACAAGGTATAAAATCTGCTGCTGTGTAATCTATAGGAATTTCTTTGGCATCATTAAGATTTCAAAGGACTAAACAATTTGTAAATCCTTTAAATCTTAGCCTCACTTTCACAAACCCTTCTGAGGTTTAAGTTGAAGCTTTGTCAAACTTACTCTGAATAGTCTTCAAGCGTTTTGTAGAGACCTGTGCTGAGTAGGTGTCTATTATGGTTACTGTAAAACCTATTGATGTACAGTATTTAATAGCATTAAAACTTCAGACACAAACATCCAGTACCCTGCAGCTGTCACATTCTGAAATACAAGTTTTGGAATGAATGCTAGGTGTGACAACTGCTATAGCAGCTTACTAACATGGAGCTCTTTATCAAACATTCTTTCAGTATTGCTCTCATTGCCAATTGGTCAGTACCAAGATTAAAACCCCTTTTAAAGATTGACAGAATTATGTGGCAATATTTATAGAGAATTAACAGGTGAACTTCCAAATGGCATATACAAAACACTTTGTAAAGGTGACCTATTATAAAATTCTTAACAGCTATAACTGCATAACTATGGAACAAATTTTAACCTTATCTACCTTGTTTGACACGTCACACAATAATGTTCAGTTTTTCCCATGTGATTGAAATTTGTCTCTTACTGACCGTTAGTTGGTGGCAATTTCCTTCAATTCCCAATCATTTCCTTGGAATAATCTTCTGAAGGTTTTATTACATCAGTTAATTATTGAAAATGTAATCCATGCTTCCTTCTGTGAATTGACCAGAAAGTGATAATAGCATCCAATTAAACCTGAAGGTGTCACTTACTAATCACAAAATGCATCTTATTTATATACACAACCTAAAAATGAGATTCAGGTCCTGACTTTGATTGCTGAAAGCCTGGACCATCGTTCATTTTAAAGGGTTATTCTTTTGGCCCACTGTAGCAAAGTATTGCGGCAACAGCCATAAGATTATCCACTGGTCTGAAACCACCCAGGCACAGCTGGATGTAAATTAAGAATTCAGTCTGCATTTGGCTTAACTGAATACTGTCTTTTTAATATTTTTGTTTTAGTTAAACCTTCTGAAAGAGAACCAGTTATTTTTAAAAAACTTAATCCATAGTCAATTTACAAAATAAGCTATAGAGATTGATATTAGTATAATTCAGTAAATGATTTTCACAATAGAATAACTTTATTTAATGGCTTTAATTTTAGTCTATCTTAAAATGTTTTTAGTACAAAATGGACTGCAAAACATCTGTATTTGAGTAATGGAAGGGCAGAACATCTGTCTTTTTTTAATAACGAGGCTTTGAATGTAATTATGCATTGAAAAAGTTTGGAAAAACAAACTACAAATACTAGAGCTTAGTCACCTGCCTCCTTCCCTCGGGGTTTTTTCTTGACCTTACCTCTTTTCTGCCCTGTTCATAAAGGAATCAAAACAAGATTTTGGGCTTTAAAATCTAAGAACTAATTTGTGTAAATTGGTTAAATCATTTGAAACTGTGCATTCAGAACTTTTCTAACCTTTTTCATCTTGGTGTTGAAGGATCTTTTGAGATGTCTAACTTCCTTTATTTCCATAGTGGCAGTGAAATGACTGCTCTTGTTGGTGCAGTTCACTAAGGGTTAAGTAAGCAGAGAAAGTCCCAAGGTAAAACTTTCAGATTGCATTGAGGTTCACAGTTTCTGTCGACCAACATTTGTCTCTTCCAGCACCTACATCTTAAACTCAAATTAAAAGAAGCAAACTGCTTTTTTTTAATTGGGGTATTTTGGAAGCCTCATTTAGGATTGCAGTGAATTTCTGGTGGCATAAACTAAAATGATTAAGCATGGTTAAAAAGAACGAGTGAACAAAATTCTTCCCTTTTTTAGTGATTAAAAAGTAACACTTGCTCAATTTTAAATAAAAATAGAAATAGTTAAGAAGTTCCTCAGTTTTGGGTCCTAACACTAAAATTATTTCTCTAAAGACCCAGTGATAGTTTTAGAAAAATAAGTCACCACTTGTAAGTTTTAACTCGTTTTGCCGCCTTTGGAATAGCAGTTTTGAACACTTGTCAGTTTCAATTTCTGTTGAAATTGGTGGTGCACAAAGCAAGCTATGCTAGGTTCCCTCATTCAGTGAAGACTGTATTCATAATAAATAAAAAAGGAGTGAAACACAGAAAAGTAGATGACACTGACTTTTTAAATGAAGGATACTGGCACCTTTGGGAGAACCATTTGTTGCTAATAGAAAATGATCCCAGTTTGCTTATTATGAATTTTGGAAGACACAAATGTCAGTACATATAACTCATCAAATATAAACCATGCCAGTTGGTTAAAGCTGCCACACAAGGATAGCTTTGTCCTTCCTCTGTCATAATAGTTTATATGTTTAAGAAATTTTCTGTGTGCATGAATGGGGGGTGGAGGGCGGAGCTGAATTGGCTTGGCCATTATGAATGGTCTCACTGGCATGGATGTTTATACACATCAAGGACTTCTCTTGAGTATATCCTTGAGCAGATCTTTATTTTATTTTTTTAAACAGGACAAGTATTTGTGCTTGTGAAAGGTAAAAATACTAACCACATTAAAATTGAAGTGTTTGAGGCACAATGCAGATATGTCACATACATTCAAAGTAAACTAATGCCTTTTGCTGCTTTTTTTCTCATTTCTGCCCAAAAGAGCTAAATTGTTACGGGAGCATTTAACTTTAAAACCTCTCAATGCAACCAAGTGACTATTGAAGTGTTGTCTATCTTGGTGTATAAACTATTGAACTGAAAGATTTGCCAAAGTGCACTTAACGTTTTGGACTTTGAGACTAGATTTCATATGCAGAACATTCTAATATTATGTGCTGTTTTCCTATTTAAATTCAGAATTAAATCTCCCTCAAAAGCTCCCACATTATTACAACAGTTGGTACTATAACTTTCAACTTAATTTTTTTATTTATGTACGTTTACCTACCAAAAGATGACTGGAGATTGATTCACATTCCCACTTTTTCTGTCAAAATAAAAGCATTAACTCAGCATTACTGGGGCTTTACATTGTTTAACAGCCAAAACAAATTCCTACATATAAATGAAGACAAGTAAGACCTGGGAACTCTAATGTTCTATCTGGTCTCTAACCTTTCATTCAAGCAAACAACTGAACAAGTTAAAATGCTTGCCACATTTCTGTAGAAAATTGTTCCATACCTGCCTTGCTGCCTTTTATTTTTTGTAACTAAATAAAATGCAGACTGCTGTGTAACTGTAATTATCAATGTTTTCTGTGATTGTTGCTGTTTTTAATGTCTGTTTGTAGCATGGAATAACTACAAATCCCTGGCACTGGCAGATAGCTTGAATGAAGCCAAGCACCTCTTACAGGGGATATATTTGTGTTGGGTGGAGTTAAGGGTGTTCTGAGGGTAATGTACCACTTTAGTTGTATATGCATGTGTTCTCTGCTGCAGGCTTGCCCATGCGATCGTGCCTAGAGCACTCTGGTTTCCAGGTGACAGACACGATTCACGGTATAGTATGAGATCTCTGAAGTTGGAGCATTCTCTACAGCTTTCATTTTTTTTAGTTCCAGGTTTTGATATGTTTAGAACTTAGTAAAACTTAAGTAGAACAGCTAGTTTATGCTGTCTAAATATGTAAAGAGTAACTACAAATACCAAAATATTGCACAAAATATTCCCCATTCCTTTCTTCTGCTCCCTCATTAGAGAATGGTAACTTTGTCTGAAGTCAAGAGGATTAGAGATGTCTTGATATAAGGCAGAGTTCCTATTGCAGGTCCTAAAAAATAACTAACCAATTCCCAGTTGCTAAGATTTAGATGAAGTTACTCTGGTCTCATTTCATTCAGATTTGCCTAGGTACAAGGACACACATAACACAAGCTATAATCCTTTTCAGGTGGAACTCAGTGTCTGAATCGATATATTACATTCTGCTTAATAGAGAGCTCTGGGCATCCCTCTTACCAGGTAACTTACATATCAATTTTCACCATCAGACTTTAGAGTCCAAGGAGGACTTCAGGTTTCTACTGGTACTTGGTAATGAGTTGTACTGACCAGATTTCAGGGTTTAAAAATGTTTCCATTCTGTGATTCAGTATACATTTAACTCTTTTGGTCACTTGAAACAGTCACCAGCAATGGAGTAAATCCACAAAGTTGCAGGTTCCAGTGCTAGAAATGAGCTTGCAAACTAGGAGCTGGGGACCATTGCTTAAAGCATAGCAAATTTCACTACCCTCAGGCTTGTGCTGACCAGCTCACTTCCTCCAAAGACTCAGGGTTGTGTTAATTCATCTTCCAATAGAAGCCAGCTTGTCCAGTAAATCCTGGGGTGTCAGGATGAAAATGCAGAACTTAAATTCTCCTTGTCAAACTGGCATATGTGATCAGTGTAGATGTAAACCAGTAATGTTCTTAACACTTAATTAACAGTGAAACAATCTTTGCCATCAAACAGCAAGAAACCTTCACATAGGTCAATAGATTCTGTATAGGGTTGGAGTGGGAAAAATTTAAAGATTAGTTACTCAAGATCAAGGGTCTGTTGGGAGGGAGGGGAATCACCTTTGGCTACCAGCTCTAAAGACTTGCAGCAACTTTTCTACCCCCACTTCCCCTCCTACCTGCATCTTACTATTAAATAGTTGTCCTCACTGGCACCTATTAACCTTGAATTTATTAGGTTTACTTTTAATCTGTTTTGTAAGCAAACTCCTTTCTGCAATAACAAGAACACTAGTATACAGTCCTACTTCAAGGAATGGCCCACCACCTTAAAATGGATTTCAGAACATGTATATGTGCTTTCCAGTTAACAAAATATTTCCCTACAGAAATCTTGGGAGCCAGTCCTGGTTCTCTACTTCAAATAGTTCATCACTTCTAAAAAAATCTCTTCATTGCTCTTAAAGCAAACATAAGATCAATAGCATTGGCTCTTATAAAAACTAGAGTTGAGCTTCTGATAGCTTGTGAAGTGAGCTCTATTATGGGAAAAATGCATTCTTGATGGCTGTTTGGTCAAGAGTAGGAGAACTACATGCACTGTCTGTTCACTAACTGGTGGTGCAAGAAAATAATTGTCTCTCAAACATTATTCTTACAGGTGACTTCCTGATCTCCATTAAAATGAGTTTTTCTTAACCTCTAATATCTAAGCCTTAAAGAAACTTTTCTCACAAAAAGCTCAGTCCAAAAGTATTCACTAGTTACAGATCCTCCTTGTCAGACTATAACAGGAGCTTTATCTAATTTTGCACCATGACTAGATGGATAGCCATCTGTGTACTACTCCACTCTAACCCTCTATTCATAATTGCAAACGATTAATTTCAGAACTTTCCACATTCCATCTTCTGCCTTGCTTGAACACTTCTAACATTTTGTGCTGAGGTAACAGAAAAGAAGGAATGCTGCAGAAGTCTCGTTTTCTGATGAATCTGCAGTACACATCAATCATTACTTTCTCCTAAAGATATAGTACAGTAGATGCCCTTAAGATTCTCAGGCACCAATCTGAAGAATAGTAATACAAGAGTACTGACCAATCTCTTGATACTGGTATGAACCAAATAAATTGAAAGTGATACCTATTCAGGTCTTGGAAAAAGCCATCTAATCCACTTAACTTCTGATAAACTGAACCATTCTAGGAGCATCATGAAGCAGGAAAGACTCCTGGATGGTGAGTAACCCTTGGCTGTTCCAAGAATATTGACATAAGATGCAATAGTGATATTGACATAAGACACTTTTCAGAGGAGTCCTTTTGTACAAGGCTTAACATTATTGCTTAATTACACATTAGGCTCAGTGGGTGTTTAAGACTAATTTCATTGGAAGGAATATATGCTAATTTAGTAGCCTTCATATTGTCTGCTAGGAGCTTAGTACCTTGGTGGAATAGGAAGTACTTTCTGACAGATTCTTGATTATATCAACTACATCCTTGCTGTAACTTTTGAAATAAATACTGTAGCTGTATTGTTTGTGTAAATCATTAGTTTGCTGTGTGGTACTTAGGGCAGATGGTGATTAACTTGTATTTTGTTCAGTCCACACTTCCACCCTTGGTACAGATATGATGTTAGAGCTTTGGAACAGAAAGGTATACTCATGGTTCCATTAATCAAATGTTTCTGTTCACATCATGAGATGGAGGCTTCCTTTATGGGCCTTCACAGTTAATGTGGTTTGAATACACAAACAGCAATGTTGCAGCAGAATTGCAACATCAGTAGCAGCCACACACAAAATGCTGAATAGAACTAAGCAAATATTTGCTTGTTTGTTTCCTTGCCTTCAAACCCTTTAAAAGACTATGGTTTTTATTCCCATTTGCATTTTAAATGTGCAACTTTATTAAAAGCATGTGCCACTGAGGGTTCAGCTGCTGAGGGCATGACTTGTTAATGTTTTGAAATTGCTTTATGATAGCATTAACAAACATAGCACAATGCATTACGCATGGAACTGAGTGTTCGCTTGTATTCAATTTCATTGAGGCATCTTATGCTTGTTCTCCATATATACACCATTTGTTTGAAAATTTAAGTCCTAGATTTACAAGAACCTACAGTACATGTAACAAATAGGATACACATATAGTAGAGCTTGGTGATTAAACTAGATAAACTTTAGTATTTGTGAAAGCTAAAAGGTGATCTGATTATCTAGATATAGCAAAGCAGGTACTCTGCAAGCTTTCTATTGTAACTCTGCCACTACTTCTCTCTTCATTCAGACTTGTATGTCATCTGACTATGATGTATCTAATGATAGGTCTATATTTTAAAAGCTGCAGCAGCACAACTAGACCTGTGCCGCTGTATCACTTTAGTGAAGATGCTACTATGCTGACAGAGCTTCTTCCATTGGCATAGTTAATCTCCCTCTGCAAGAGACAGTTACGTTGATGTGAGAAGCACTCTGCTCAACATAGCACTGTCTATAGCAGGGTTTAGGTCAGTGTAACTGCGTCACTCAGGTGTGGATTTTTCACAGCCCTGAGTGATGTAGTCATACCAGTGTAAGTTTGTAGTGTAGACCTGGCCTAATGTCTTCACTGTTAACTTTACTTACAGGAGGGATGTTTTCCAAAGTAAAATGTACATTAATATTTTTAACATTAAAAAGATTCTTCTAAATATTCAATAACAAATCAAAATTCTGTCTGAAATACTGGAAAATATTTGGCTTCCAGTATATTATGGGAGTGGCATGATCTCAATGGCACATCCTTTTGAAAGCTTTGGAGTGAACTACTGTATGCAGTGAGATAAGAGTGGTGTGGTCAGATGTTGGAAACTAGTGTTGTAGATATTACTGATTAAGTCAGTGGAGAGTTAAATAGTTAACTGTAGCTGGTTTTATTTACTCCCTCTATTCTGGTGGTTGCTGATTATGTTGGCTTTCATCTTCTCACTATCTAATTTTTCTCATTTATAGAGGTCCTGTAATAAAGGAGGATCAGGACAGGCTCAGAAGGAAAATGACTTGCAGGTAAGGGTAATACCTCTGGTTAATTTTGCATTCCATAGAGATGAAGATAGGAGCACATTTGTCTCCTGTGTGCTCATAATTTCAGACCGTCTAATAGCCTGTCTCAACATGGGTATGTATGACCACTGTTGCTCTTGGAATTGTCTCCCTTTCTCTGAGCCACTGATCTACGAAAATGGAGGTAGTTCAGCTATTTGCTGTCTTTCCCAATCTTCTTTCCTGTATCATTCCAGTGCTTTTGGTTAAAATGCCAGAACTTGGACTCCATTTTCTGTCTGCATGCCAGAGATTTGTGACTTGAATAACACAAGTCCTATGCATTGTCTCAGAGTTGTCAAAATGTTTCTTGCATGTAGAAAAATCCTCCATGATGTTTTTTCAAAATGGAATTCTCTTATATAAAAGATATCATTTGTGCAGGATTCTCATTCCTAGTTCTTAACTCCTTGGTACCAGACTGATAGAACTCCCCTCGCAGTCCTTTGTCCTGAGTAAGGAGCAGTAGAACATGAACCGGGTGCTCTGCAGGCTATTGTGCAACACCATTCTGCTATCCTCAGTCATTTTTCTTCTTGACCATGGTTGGAGAGGAAAGGAAACACATAAACGCTGCTCTAATGCAAAAATACTACCACCTTTTCCCATACCCGCTACCGGCTAATCATTCCATTTGAAACTTGTAAATTCTTAAGTATTTTGCCTCCAGCACTTGGCATGTTTTCTGGTGGTTTGGTGGTTGGTTATCTTTTTGCATTTAGCATCTGCTTTCGTGGTTCCACATAAAAAACCAAGGCAGAAGATGTGTCAAGAGCTCTCTGATGCACTCCATGCAGCACTGTATAGAGGACTCCAGAATTTCTCCCCTCTGCATTTGTAGACTCTGACAAAGCGTCTATTCAGGTATTTGATATGATTGTGGATTTAATCTTCTGCCATAAAGACCACAGAATTGGCTTCAGGACATTCCTCTTGGGGCACCTGGCACTGGCCACTGTCAGAAGACCAGATACTAACAAAGGTTAGATGGACCTTTGGCCTGACCCAGTAGGGTCATTCTTATGTTCTTGCCTTGCTTCAGCGAGTTCATGAATTCCTGTCAGGGTGGATTTGGTA
Source organism: Eretmochelys imbricata (assembly GCF_965152235.1). NCBI lineage: Eukaryota > Metazoa > Chordata > Testudines > Cheloniidae > Eretmochelys > Eretmochelys imbricata. The sequence goes on from NC_135577.1 coordinate 21,381,597, forward strand.
GGTTAAGGAAGCACACTTGGCTGGCTCCAGGTAAAATTTCAGAGAAGGTTGAGGCTATTTCAAGGAGAGTAACAGCCTCCAAGTTAGAAAGATCAACACTAGTAGAAATATTCAGGGTTGTCATGTAATTATCTATCAATTAACAAAACACTAGTTCTTGATAGGTCAGGATTTCCTCCTTCAATCCTATAAGAATATATACTTATAAAAATGTTAATATCTGAATATTAGCTTTGATCCAGAATAGGTTTTAACTGGTTTACCACAATATATATAAATTTACATGGTTATTTGGTAGCTTCTGACAGATGAGAAAACATTCACTTGATCCTTGCTCTTGCTAGTGGAGACTGAATTGCTGATTGGGAAAGATTTACAGCTGACATTTGGCTGCAGGTGTCATTGTATAATTTCTCAGTGAACATACTTTCATTTTGCAAGTGATACAACTTCAGAACAACTGAAGCTTTGGCTCTGCATGGATAACAGGTGTCTGATTATGCCTGCAATTTGTTGCTTAGTTCTGTAACCTTGAAACATCAATTTTAATTAGACCATTTGCAGGCTAAAAATTAACAGGTCATTTTATACTGTGTAAAACAATACAGAATCTTTTTTCAAAGGCATTTGGGTAAATCATTAACCTAGTAATATGGCAGTTTCTAAAGGGCCACTTAATCAGATTTGAGATGATAAACTTGCCTCTAGGTTTAAACTGAAACATTAGACCTTGAAAAATTTCAGTATAGATAAACAGTAAGGCTTTGTAAATATCAGTCTGTATGGTAATGTGACCAGATTTTCAGATGTGCCTTTTATTTAATATTTCCAAACAATACATGTGGATTAAGCATATGAAAGCTAGAGAATCAGGAAAGATTAATCAGCCACCCTTCTTCTGAAGGTTCATAGAAGAACCACACTGACCTAGCTTGAGTTACCGTGTCTCTAATGCAATATTCCAGAACTTGTCCTTAGAATTTGTTCTAAACCAGGCAGTCCCTAGTTCTTAATGTGAATTTTATTTATTTTAAAACCATGTGCATATTGTGGTGTAACACGTGGGGTTTCACTAATGATGGTGAGACTTACTTTGCTTACATTCAAAGTAATATGAATGCTTTGGATTACAGTCTTGGGGCCTTTTAGATTCTTGCCACACCATTGGTCTTACAACACACTTTTTAGTAAAGGGAAGGCAGATTCCTTCCATAGGAATACATAAGTTGTTCCTAGTTTTCTTTCTAGTACTATTAGAACAATTTAGTAAATTTGATAAGTATGTAGTTGTGGACAATCTTATTCCTGTCTTCAACAGTTTGGCAGCTGTTGCAGCTTAATGCTGGCAAGGGCAAATGGGGAAGCCATCACTTAGGTGTGGTCTGTAGAGTACATGAAATTCCACTCCCTCATGACTGACTTGCTTCTCATGCATCAGAAGTCCCAAGCCTTCTTGATAACCTGGAATGAGCAAGTGGTCTGCAAAAGCATGATCCATTATGCTGCCCCACCAACAAAGCATGACTCCATCACCTTTTAGTCTCCAAGTATAGCCAGTCAGTCTGTGGTATCTTCAGAAAAGGTATAACTATAATTCTACTTTTCTGAGTATACTCTTTGAATTGATTCCCACATTTCCCTCCCAGCTTTCCTTAGGATTAAACAGTCAAAATATTATCTAATGCCTAAGGAATATTTGACAGAGCTAAATCATCTGGAATAAACATTTTGTCCTTTAGTCTGAGGAGACAGGGTAGATTAGTAGAAATCCAGTCAAATATCTTCAGAGGTGTAGAATTAGATGAGCAGTCTCTTCAGCTTTGTCTAAACCAAATATGTCTTTATCTAATTAGGTACTTGCCTGGCCCCATCACCATATTATCCAAGTACCTTCAGAGGAGTGTGCCGCTTCACCTTCTAGAAATGTGAAAGTATGACTATCCAGATGACCTTCATTTTGGATCTGAAGCATCAGTTTACTTGAAGCTTTAAATCTTAGATGATCCAGAGTGCGTAGTCATAAATAGGCTATTTGTTAAAAATCTGGTGCCTCTGCTAAACTTACCTTGTTGATTGTCTATTCTAACTTGAATTTTGGTGCTTGGCAAAGCCTCAGCAAGAGCATGTGAAACTATCGGGAGTGTTAGAGGTATTAATTCTGCCTCAGGAAACTAAGATGGAGAAACACTGCATGAAGGAAGGGGACACAACCATTATGTGCTGCACATGTCATACCCCTCAGATTTGCCACTAGCAGTATTTTGAAATCCTTAAGCTTTGCCTTGTATTTTTAACTCAGTATGTTAAATACTTGTGGATATACCTGTCTTTCTATCCTTCCCATCTTACACTGTAGAATATTAGAGATTTGCAAGAAGGCTTCCACCAGAACACCTTAAAACTAGTACAAAAACTTCCCTGACCAGAATACCTTCATTCTAAAGGTTACTCGCTAGGGTATCTGATTCCAATATACACACATTTCAAAGTAAGAGTTGCTCAAAAGACCTCCCAAACCTAGATTTAAATTGCTTACTAAGGAATCCAGTGTTGATGGTATATTTCCAAGGGCACATTGATGGGGCCATTCTACCATTCAGGTCAGGAGTAATTTTGCAGAGGAAGATCTCAGTTTCCACCCTTTCTGCAAACACTTGATGTGTTGGGAAAGGGGCTTCAAGCACAAAGGATTTGGCAGCAGGGGAAATCAGGGAAGCATCTGTCTCTTTGGACCTCCTGAAGGCTGCAGGAGGGGAGAGCCTTAAGAGGTTTAAGATGCCCAAGCACCTCCTACAAGCCTTAGACATATTGGAGGTTATCCTGACCCCTAGATGTTTGACTGTCAGTGTACTTGAAGACACCAGAGTATATATTCCTACTTGGTTCATGTTCTCGTGGTTTTCTTTCAGCTGTGAGGGGTAGAGACTGAGTCAATACAGCTGTAGCACAAACTATAGTACAAATATAGTGAGGCCAGGGAAAGCATTGTGAAGTCAAAGCTATGAGAAAAATAAAGAACTATGGAGAATAAGACCTAAGCCAGGAGCCCAACAAAGCCAAAAAAGCTGCTGGAAGCAGGAGCAAGGGAAGAAGCAGACTCCAGAGTGTATTTGCCCCTGGTAACTCTTGCAGGAAAAACGCATTCTGCACCCCACTATCTGAAACCACTTTTTTTTTCAACCTGTCTAATGCCAAAAAAGTTATGAAGAGCACAGTGTGAAAATTGTCCTCATTCCCTACATTGTATAAGCTCTTCTGGGCAGAGGCTGTCTTCCTGTGTTTGTACAACTTCCATCAGTATCCTGATCAGTGCTTTAGGATTTACTGTAGTACAAATAACTTCCTCTTAGCATAACAGGCAGATCCAATATGGTCTCTTCTATATTATGGTTTTTACATCTTTACAGAGCTAATCTTGCACATGGTGACAGCTACACTTCTATGATGTTGACCTTGAGTGAGCAATGTACAAAAAGGTCTAGACTGATCATGGCTAATTTCTAATTCCCTTCCATTCATATAAAAATACTGGAGTTGATGGTGTTCATGTGATGCTGCTGCTGGGATGTTTCCAAGGAGAGGCAGCTTTTGTAGAAGAAAATGTTTAATATTTTTCAAATGTAGTACTTGCATATCTACTGTATAGATTTGATAGTTTTGGTTTATTGTATCCTAGAGATGGAGCCAGAGTCTTAATAAAAATCTATTTGCATTAGGGTTTTATAAGACATTGGGTTTTTTCTTCCCACCTTTGTTTTGCAAAGGTTTATTACATTATTCCTAAAAATAACTAGGTCTGTTGCTACTAAAGAATGACCAAATTTGCATAGGTGCAGGGAAAATGGATCTAAAGTGTTCCAATTAAGGATACACTGAATATTCTACTTTGGGTCACTAAATTTAGTTTCTCAAACTAAAATTTTCACCTTAGTCCAAACAGCCATAGACAAAGTCCACTTTTTTATTTTAAATGCTGAGCCCCATAGTTAAGTGTAGATAGTATTGACTTTTTTGTATTGCATGAGATTAATTTAGAGTGTTAGGATACCTTAATGTTATTCACTAGTATTTATAGCACCAGTCCAAGTTACCATCTTCCTGTTCATACATGGTCTGCAATGTTGTAACAAGTAGAATAATTGTAGATGGAGGTGGTGCTGGAAAACCAAAACTTGTAAGGTTTAATGTACATCAGTTTTGTGTAACCTAGCCTTGGCAATGATTTGCTTACCACAGATACTTGATGGTTCTCAGGGTACCCAGGAATGTGAGTCATCTTGTTACCCCTACCTTCAATTAAAGAGAGTCTTACCTGTGGTAGGCAGGTGCTATTCGGAACCTAACAACTAGCTATCACCTAACTAGCTATCACCATCTTTCTCTTGAAGGTTAACAAGAGGCACACCCAGTCCCCAAGTGCCCTTCAAGCATTCCCCTGTGATATCCAACCCCTGATGCTGGCTACTTACAGAAATCCCAGATCTGTTCCCAAAGGAAAAGCATACCCCAGTTTGCTAGTGACCTTATATCATGGCTTCCTGTATGATGTACAGCACCTGTGAGCACTTAAATAAACCCTTTTATTTTAAGAAAAGATAAAGGTTTCCCTAGAAACAATAAAGTATGATGGAAACAAGTCCATTACAATACAAAACAAAATGCAAATTAGGTCCTTAGTTACCTTTCCTATCTAATAAAGAAGGTTTTCTCCCCCAAAGTTTAGTCTGTTGCAGAGCTAGTAGACTTCACAGGAGCCAGGATCCAATCTTTGATGAAACACCCACGCTCAACAAGATGGCTCTACAGTGAATGGGTATTGAATACCTTTCCTTACACTGTTATAGTGAAAACTTTATTCAGAGCCAGGGGGATCTGCTGCCTGCTATAAATGTTTCTTTTCAACTCCAACTGGTTTCAGTTGTTTGCAGTTGTCTTTGATGGTTTTCCATTGTCTATATGGGGATGAGGCAAGGGTAGACAATTGAACTTTGCATTACATTATTGACTGACCAGGGAAAAGATGACCTCTCCCTCTCACTTGAATGGGCCATCTCAGATCTGATTCCTTGTTGACTTGGTTTTACTACAAGACCATAAGGCCTAGTCCTTCAAGCAGTTGCATGTGCCCAGCACACTAAAGCCAGAGAACTTTGCCTAGCAGTAGCTGTAACGGTGATGTTCATGTCCTTTCCTCATAGCTTCTACCATGACTATATAAAGATGGTGCTGCTCCAATCCCCCTCTGTTCCTTCTCATTACCCATGGCCAGAGTTGGAGTGTTCAATGTGGCATTTTCTTGATGTTGATTTTAGGTCTTCTGCAGCTTTCTTGTAAATAGTTTATAAGCTTGAGCATAGTGATTGTATCTTGGTTAAGTATAGTTAATTAGGTTAGCGGTGTTATTAGTAGAATGCCTTCACCAGGATTCAAACAGTCTATCATGTGGGGTTGCTATTCTTAACTCTGATCCACACACACGTTGTTTACTGTGCTTGAGAGTGGCACATTAAAGAAAGGTGCTCCGTCTTCAAATCTTTCAAAAAGAGAAGACAGATGGCAAGGGACTTGAGACATAAGGGACTTGATGGAGCTGGCCATATAAAGCCTGTCAGCACTGGGAACCTCCACCGTACCAGCTCCTTAGACAATGTTAGAGTCTGAGAAGAGATTGTTCCTTGGCCAGGTGCTGAGGCCTCCGCCAGGAAGAAAAGGGATGGTTTTCCTTCCTCTCACTTGCTGAGGAAAAGAATTCCTAAAACACAGTGGCCGTTCCAGGTGCTGGGATAGTCGTCGTCGTCCTCATCAAGGAGTGCAGACTGGCACCGTGACTCTTCAGTGTGGGTGATGGAGTCAGGCCTTTCACCCACTCTCCAGTACTGAGACATCAATTTGAGACACTCTCATTGACTTCAGCACCATCTGCAGGATGTTTAGTCCAATACTGATGGAATCAGCATCAATTGTTTGCCTGGTATGTCAGTGGCAAGGAATGTCAGACCTGCTTTGCCTTTTAGTCCATTTCCCAATTGTCCAGGGACAGATACCTGCAGGGTCTCTTATAATAATGAAGGCAAAGGCTGAGCTGATTAGAGGTTTTCCAAGCATCAACAATGCCTTGCAGAGTGCAGTCAAAGCTGTCCTCTGTACTGATCCTAAGTTCTTCCCTGGCACAACTGCTCTCCTCAGTACAAGTATTGTCTGCAGTACAGACTTTGCCCTCAGGGTCATTACCAGCCTCCACATCAATTCCTCCCTTCCCGCTGATATCAAGTGGGAGAACCATACAATTTCCAGTCTTCAGAGCAGATTTCTTTATTGGCTTTTGTACCAGTAGAACCGGCTCACTGGATCTCAGACAAGGCTGGCTGTTTCTTTGCTCTCCACTGTGGCGCATCCTTTTCCTCTGGATGCTGATAGCAGTTAGAGATCAACTCAGGTCCTCATCACCCTCTCCATCTTCCACATGCCAGTCAAGGAGGTAGAGGCCTCCATCTGATTCTGATTGGTGTACCAGTGCTGGCACCATTCCCACAGCAAAGACGGGCTCTTGGCCTGGTACCTTCTGGCTGCTGATGCCTATCTCTGCCCCAGAGAGAGGCCTTGGAATCCATGGAAGGTTCCTTTGTTCCTTAAGATCAGGATTTTGAAACCCACTATAGGGCAAGATCACCAAACCAACCAGTGGTATCCCTTCAGCCACCTATGTTAAAAACTTAGGCAGAGGACATTTGTCTTGGAGCAGGCTCAAGCAGACTCTTGTGGCTCCTCTTACACATAGACTTAAGGCCAAAAGCGACCATCATGATCATCTAGTCTGACCTCCTGCACATTGCAGGTCACAGAACCTCACCCTTTCTCTCCTGCAATAGACCCCTAAAGTGAGTTACTGAAGTCCTCAAATCATGATTTAAAGGCAAGTTACAGAGAATCCACTATTTACACTACTTTAAACCTGCAAGTGACTCATGCCCCATGTTGTAGAGGAAGACAAACAGGGTCTCTGCCAATCTAACCTGGGGGAAATTCCTTCCTGGCCCCATGTACAGCAATCAGTTAGACCCTGAGCATGTGGGCAAGACTCCAACAGCCAGATACCTCTGAAAGAATTCTGTGTGGTAACTCAGAGCCCTCCCCATCTAGTGTCCCATTACCAGCCATTGGAGAGGTTTGCTGCTAATAGTCACAGGTAGCTACATGCCATTGTAGGCAGTTGCCTCACACTATCCCCTCCATGAACTTACCAAGTTCAGTCTTGGAGCTAGTTAGTTTCCCCCACTGCACCCCTTGGAAGTCTGTTCCAGAATGTCTACTCCAATAGTTAGAAACCTTTGTCTAATTTCAAGCCTAAATTTGTTGATGGCCAGTTTATATCCATTTGTTCTTGTGTTCACATTGACACTGAAATACCAGGGAGGGAAAGGAGTTTGTATCTCTGATCTATTTATAGAGAGCAATCATATCTCCCCTCAGCCTTCTTTGGCTTAGACTAAACAAGCCAAGCTCCCTGAGTCTCATCTCATAAGGAAAGTTTTCCATTCCTCAGATCATTCTAGTAGCCCTTCTCTACACCTGTTCCAGTTTGAATTCATCTTTCTTAAACATGGGAGATCACAACTGCATACAGTATTCCAGATTACACTACAGTACTGGATGCTCCCTCCCTGGTGCCCAAAGACTTCAAGGCACAACAAAATCTCCTGAGATGAATGGCTTCACCTTGGGAGTACAGACTGGGTTTGTGCAGGAGAATATCCACAAGCTAGTGCACTTTCTTCAGTCCTCAACCCCAGGGAGAAAGCGCTCCATGTTGAAGCACTATGGAAGCCTGCCAAGGCTTTGTGGACACTCCAGCTTCTTTGAGGCTGACAGCAAATATGGACAAGTGGTATGTCCCTTTGCAGAGGGTTGTTTTTATGAACATTCTGCCCCTACCTTGCTAGCTGTGACGGCCAATGAGAGATTGTCAGGGGAGGTTCAGGTCTACCCCCAAGGACAAAGAAGCTAAGAGGTTGGATATCAGGGGATGGAAAATCTATTTGACCTCCTTTGTAAATATACATTGTGAATTAGCAGGTATGCCTCTCTAAATATAACTTTGTGAATGGGACTGTAGAACCAATTTCGAACAAGTCACTTGAATCCTCTAGGGAGGAGTTCAAAGCTTTTATTGAGGAGGGCTGTCTCATAGCCAAGGAATCATTAGTCTGCTCAACATATCGTGTCAGCAGTCACAATGAGAAGGACATCATGGCTGTAAAATTCAGAAATAGCACCAGATATCCAGTGTGTGTGGAAGACCTGCTTTTTGATTGAGTTTCTATCTTGGACAAAACAGATGAGACGTTGCACCCTTGTCCTTAAACAAGTGTAACTCTGCTCTTTGGGAATTCATACCCAAGCCTCCAAAAACCACCATTTTTCTGGATCAACAGCAGTACAACCCCCAGCAGTATTTTAGAGTGACCATACCAACCAAGATTTCTCTTGAACAGGGTCTAGTTTTACCCAGCCAGCCTCTCTCCCCTCCATTTTCAGGCAGGCAGCCTATTTGATATATACATTGAGAAGATCATATGACTGGCAAAGGTTTCAACCCAATCTTCTTAGTTTGGAAAAGGCTATCTTGCTTCTACAGTGCTTGGGAAGCAATAATGGTGGACAGATGGCTCCTAAGCACTTTGGGATTGGGTTACACAATTTGGTTCTCTCCCTCCCATTTCCCCAACCCCCGGTCCCTTCTCAGGGACCTCTCTCCTGAATCAATGCTGCTACAGCAGGTCCAAACCCTATCTACTTTGTGGGCTATAGAGAAGATTCCTCATTGGAAAAGGATTTTATTCCTGGTACTTCTTGATCTCCACCCTTGACTTGAGGGGAGGGGAGGAATGGCACATCCTCAATCTCCAGAGTCTCAACCAAGACGTAAAGTATATCAAATTCCACATGGTTACATTGGCTACTATTTTTCCTGCTCTGAATCATGACTAGTTTGCTGATCTTTCTCCAGGATGCTTATTTCTTCAAGGCAAGTTCTCCCAAGCCACAGAAAGTTCTTGAGATTCCTCATCACTGGCTAAAATTACCAGTGCACAGTTCTCCCTTTTGGCCTGTTATCTGCCTCAGGTGCCTTTGCCAGAATGCATGACTCTCTTGGGGCCTAAGAAGGGAAATTTGTCTTTCCATACTTGAAGATTGTCCACAGTCACATCCACTTGATGCTGGCCCTTTTTGATTTGTCTGGGACTGATCGTCAACAAAGAAGACTTTGAACCCAACTCAAAAAATCAAATTAATTGGGGCTCCACTAGAGTGTATGAATTCAAGGGTCTTTCTCCCATGCCAATTCTAGATAAATCATTTCTGCCTGGACCTCCATTTGCATCTTTCTACCAGAGTCTTCATACGCTTGAGGTTACTAGGCCACATGCACTTACAAAGTGCAACAATGTGAGGTTGTGTCTTGGCCTTCAGCTGTTGCTTCAGTTTGTCACCCCAGTTGCCAGTGACTGGGCAGCCTTGTAGAGGTCCCTCCAGAGATTAGACTCCCTTCCATGGTGGATGGAGCAGGACAGTGTCAGTCTCTCCATCCTCCACCAGCAAGAACGTTAGTCATTGTCTCCAATAGATTAGGGAGCATATCTTGGTGTAGTTAAAGGTTCAGAGTTTGATCAGAGCAGAAAGCAGACTATCATGTCAATGTGTTGAAACTTTGAGCAATATTCAACACATGCCAGGGGGCTTGGGACCAGATCAAGGAAACAGCAGCTAACAATTCAGACAATATTACCACTATGTATTATGTGAACAAGCAGGGAGGAGACAGCTCCGATCAGCTCTGCCAGGAAGCAAAATTCTGGTATGGCTGTATCAAGGAAGATACCACGCCCACACCAACTCACTTGTCACCAACCACCTTGGCAGCATTTTCTCAGACAACCACAAATGGTCCCTAAAGTATGCTGAGGCCCACTTTCTGAATATGGGATATTCCCATCGACTGACCCATACACAACAAAGGACAACAGGAAGTGTCAGTTCAGTTCCCAAGCAGGGCTCAGTCCAGGGGCCCTAACTGATTTCTTCCATCTGCATTGGGGACTGAACTTGATATGCCTTTTCCACATCCCTCTGATCTTCTGTTCATCAAAAAGCTCAAAATGAACAACACCAAACTAATTCTGATTGCACCAGCATGGCCAAGGCAATGTTAGAGTGAAGTTGGAAAACCATCAACTTGACTTTGCAAATTTCTCCCTCTTCTTCCAGTCTTGCTGTCTGAACTTCACGGCCAAGTTATTCATCTGGTATTGGATAGTCTGCACCTGACTGTGTGGGTGCTGCATGGCTAGATGAGGAGAGTGCTCACAAGGGGTTGGTTTTCTACTACTAAGCAGAATTTCTCTAAGTGGAAACCATTTTCTATTTGGGCAGTGTGAAAACAAATTCAGCCCATTTGCTATGTTTGAAATCTTCAGGCCTACCTCTTGGCTCCCTGAAGGTTTGCTTAACTGTGATCTTAGCTTTCCATTCTCCCATCTGAGGAAAGTTTGATATTCTTGAGCCCTATGATAGGTTTCTGAAGGGTATTGTCCATCTTTTTCCACCAATCAAAGAAATGGTGCTGTTGTGGGACCTTAATATGGTGCTGGCAGCACTGAGCCTGCCATTTGAGCAGATAGCAACACAATCATAGGCTCCCCTCTCCCAGAAGATTGCCTTCCTGGTAGCTGTAACATCTGCAAGAATTGCTTGTTGTGATGGCAGATCCTCCATGTGATCAGTTCTTCAAGGACTTAGTGGCTTTAGGGCACCCTAAGTTCCTCTTCCTCCTCCTCCTCCTCCTCCTCCTCCTCCTCCTCCAGTGATATGTTTCACCTCCAAGTTATTTACTTAACCAAACCATATTCAAGGGCAGAGGAGCAAAGTCTCCATACCTTAGGTGGTGGGAGGTGGTGCTTAGCATTCTGAGAGGACTAAATTTTGTTCTCACCTTGGCTCTTAATATTGTCTGGAGACTGGTCAGCCTTTCATCTGTTCAGCAGTCACTCTTTCCAAGTAGATAACTGCTTGTTACCATAGGCTGTGGAATGGCTCAGATGATACTCCCATAGTCACTGTGGGCTCATTGGATAAGCGCTCAGGCAACATCCCTTGTGTTAAGTGTGTCTACAATGAAAATTTGCAGGACTGCAACACTGTCTTCCATGCATACCTTTGTTAGACATTATGCTATCACCACAGCATCAAGGCCTGATGAAAACCTTGGGAAGGCAGTTTTACAATCTCTATTTAAATAAATTCCAAGCCCCACCTCCTATGAGTACTGCGTGTGACTCACCTGAGTGGAATACACATCTGCAACCACTCAAAAGACTGTTATCTGTATTGTAACTGTTCTTTGAGAGAGTGCAGATATGTATTCCATGACCTGCCCTCCTTGTCCTCCGTATTGAAGTCTCCAGCCTGGCATTTTTGTGCAAAGAAACCTGAGGGAGCTCGGGGTGTTGCTGTCCTTATATAGCCATGGGAGGAGCTTTGACAAAAGGGCATGATCACTGCTCCCTACAAGTACTGCTAGATAAAGTTCTCTGACTTCGCTTCAGTGCACTGGGTGTGCTCATACATGAGTGGAATACACATCTGCACCTACATCTCGAAGAAACAGGAATGAGCCTTTTTCAATATAATTACATTGTTCCTTTAATATTAACAATGTACACATCTTGCAATGATTGTCAATTGATAAGTTATAAGTTTCAATGGAGACCTCATATGCTACCCTTCATGGATAAATATCCATGAAAGTGGTATTCAAGGTGTGGTGAGGTCAAGTGTGACAGGAGTTGCTTGTAAAGAACAGTGAACACCTTGCCAGTAGGCACCAATGGGCCTGTCATAATTTCATTCACTAAAGTTTCCTCCTGAAGCTGTAATGCTGCATGGCTTCCATATTAAAACTTCTTGTATTGAGCAACCTTTTTTCTTTGCTGTCATAAAAAAAGCCTACATCAGTTAATCTCAGAATTTATTTAAAAACTAATCCTAAACAAACTTTCACTTTGGGAGCTTTGCTCTTTAGTATACTAAACTTAACTCTTTTTTTTGTGTAAACCTTAATTTTATGCAGGGTGCAGAAGCCATGGTACTGGAGAGTGTTATGTTTGCCATTCTTGCAGAGCGAAATCTTGGCCCGAAGCTGTATGGAATCTTTCCACAAGGCCGATTAGAGGAATTCATTCCAGTGAGTCACATTCATGATTAGTCAACAGGCTAGTAGCTGTAAGTTGTTGTAATTGAACATGACCAGGGCGTCTTTGGACTGTATACAAGAGCAGAGGTGTGGGAATGAAATATTTGGCACTTGTAATTGTTAGCCTTAATTTGATGCTATAACTAGACTTCCTGACTCTAATTATAATATCTTTGGGGCAGGAGGGAAGAGGTCTGTAAAAATTTCTTCTCCAGCTGTAGTTTTAAGTTGGATCATAATAAATATGGACTGAAACAAGCTTGAGAGCAGCTGTTCTGTTAACAATTAAAAGAATGGCACAAAGATTTGGTTTTATTCTCTTCAATGACCCACTTAATGTATCCCCTGGACTCTTGTCCAAGGGTATAAGACTTTGGGTGGGACTTGACCCTCTGACCTTATAGGACAGAAGATCAGAGGCTACCAAATGAATACTTAATAGATATTCCAGCTAACTTCTTCCCAAATATAATTGTGCTGAACTTTGATGAAACAATTTAAACTTTTGATTGTTACTTCAAAGCTATCGAGTGATATTCATGTTTCTCTGACCTTATCAGCTTTTCTAAGTGTGCTTTATTTTGTTACAGAGCAGGAAATTAGATACAGAAGAACTAGGCTTACCTGATATATCTGCAGAAATAGCTGAGAAAATGGCCAGGTTTCATGGTATGAAAATGCCATTTAATAAAGAACCTAAATGGCTTTTTGGGACAATGGAAAAGTAAGTCTTCTCACTTTTATTATGAAGTTTATGAAACGTGGGGGGGGTCGGAAGACAGCAGCCAATGACATTCTTAATAGGTAGAAGTCTTGCTGTTCTAGAGAGTCTCTTCTGTAAACTGGCAGGTATTTTGTAAGGATGAAGGCTTGCTGTCTATAAGCAGCTTTATCTGGGGGAGTCCAGAAGACTTGACTCTTTTTCCAGAAGTTTCGATTTGATGCATCTTGAGTTTGAAATCTTACATTTTTTAAGACTAAACTAAAGAAAAAACTAAAAGGTCTCAACTGTAGTACAATTAGCATTCAAACTTGGTACACTTTTTTACAATTTTATTTTTGGGTAGGTATCTAAACCAAGTATTGAGGATTAAATTTACCAGAGAATCCCGGATTAGAAAATTTAACAAAATCCTCAGTTACAATCTTCCCCAGGAAATGAAAAGCCTAAGGTAAGATTTTAGCTTTTGCTACCATTTTACATTAATTTATTAATTACTACTGACACTAGAAGAGTGTGTATATGTAATGATGTATTTATTGAATTCTGAGAACTGTATTAACTTACATTTTCAGGTCAAACTGATATGGTTCCCATAGCCTGCACAACTGTCCCTTGTTTGTACATGCTTGCAAACAGATACAATAGTGCATTCAGTAATAACGTACTGAGTTGGTTGTAGTGTAGAGCCCTACCTCTGAGTGTCCTGATTGCTGTGCACTTAAATTCTCAGCCTACATGCAGCATTAAAATGTAGGTTTTGTCAGGAATGCTTTGAAACCTGGACTTCATGCAATAAACAAGTTTTACATTTAGCTGGGTCTAAACTTTTTTGTCTTAATTAGCTCTTTGTTGGCCCCTTGCTCTTGGTTTTTCAGATCTATGCTTGAAGCTACTTCATCGCCAGTTGTCTTTTGCCACAATGACTGCCAAGAAGGTAGGATGACACTACTTTGGCAACTAGGTTAATACTGCAGTGCTAAGAGCTGCCTTATTTCTTATTTCTTGCTTGATTTCTATTAATGCGGTTTTGGGCTATATATCTATTCAATCCTGTGAACTCTGACACCTTATATTATGATGGGTTGAGTTGGGGGACAGGTAGGGGTTTGACAAGCTTGTTACAACTTAAATATAGGTATCCCGATGCCTTCACATGTTTTCCTGTTTTTGTCAAAAGGAATGCCAGGATTCTCGAGTGACATGTTTTGTTTTTTTTAACTTTTTATATTAGAAGTATTGTCTGAATTTTTATCAAAATAATTCCAGTGATTCTGCTCACTACATATTTGTGTTTTTTCAAAACTCTTCAGGTAATGTCTTGCTCTTGGAAGGCAGAGAGGATTCTGAAAAACAAAAGCTAATGCTTATTGACTTTGAATACAGCAGCTATAATTACAGGTAAACTGTTCCAAACATAAGATTTTCCTGTTTGGCACATCTTTAAATAAACTACAGTAAAAGGAAATAAAACTCTTTTCTAAATCTAATCTCTTCCAATGAGTTGTATTTCTCTGCATTACGTTCTATGTCCTGCCTTTGATTCACCAAAACCCTGAATGCCAAAAGCTCGGAGCACAAGCCAAATTGGCAGTCTCACAGATGACTAAATCAGTGTATCTGAAATCTAATTCATCTGCAGAAGTCTGAAGACTGCTGCAGTTCAGTTCACATAGTATTTGTCTTGTGATAGCATGCCTCCTAGACATGACTTTTTTCCCCATAAATGGAGCAGAAAAGCAAACATCTCTTTAGAAAATGCAAGAAATCTCTCTATTAATCAGAAAGATGTGATCATTAGTGTAACAGCTAAGTAATGTGTCCGAAATCTTTACTGCAAATCTTAAAAATTCTCCTTTTATCTTAATTACTTCCACTGTCCTGGCTTTTATTACCAAAACCTTTTCCTAGCACTGTAGTTCGCTGCTTTTCTTCTGAAATCAGTTCTTGCAGCAACCTTGTTTTAGCACAGGAAGATCTGCTTTGTTACACTGTTCTGAGGCAACATCAAAGAACTTTCTCACCTATGGCCACCTACTGTAATTAAGAAAAATGCATGAGTTACTGGTGTTCTGAATGTATCCAAGTGCAGCATAAGCTTCCACTTCCTGTACATGAACATCTGTGAATTAACTCATTTAGCAATTTCTGTAAACATAGACTCTTGCTACTTTGCTTTCCTTTCTCATGACCCTTTTGTCGAATTCCTTTCCTCCTGCCATGTGTGCAAGGATTCTTAGGATGATACAGGACTACTCAAAAATGCCTTCATTCAGCATCTTTCTGATTTAGTCTTAGTAATATCATATATCAGTCTTTGCCAAGTTGAAAAGTATGCTCTGAATGTACTACTCCATTAAATCTTATCACAACAGGAACTTAATTGAACTCAAAATGCCAGTGGAGTATTAGCCACTTATATAGAGGTGGGTTTTTACAGTATTAATAATTGACTTGTGATCTAAATTACCTCTTACATTCCATAAAAAATGCTGGCAAATAGTTCTCAATTCTTTGATATATTGGACCCTTTTTGTTTTGAGTCAAGGTCAGTTTCTAGTATTGCTGATGTACTCCACACAAACAGCAGTAGCAAGTGCTCCTGCATGGACAATAAGGACATTGGTTTTACCGCTAGCTTTTTTAAAGACAAAAGGCTTGTTGATGCATCTTGCACTATTTGCTTTGTGTGTTCATCAATAAGCTTTTACTGCCAATTCTGATCTCTATTTGTAGAACTTAAAGTACTTCATGCCAACGTTCTCCTCATGCTTTATAATACTAAATCAATACAGTCTTGAAATTTTAAACAAGAGCTAATATTTAAATATTCTGGAAACTTGAGGAACTCTAACCTAACTATTGAACAATTAATTTTCAGAGGATTTGACATTGCAAATCACTTCTGTGAATGGATGTATGACTATACTTATGAAAAATACCCATTCTTCAAAGCCAATTTTTTGAAGTATCCCACAAGGATGCAACAGGTAGGTGCATGAAAGTAGAGTTACTCAAATGTCAGGGTCCACAAGCTTCAAATCTGATCTCTTTTCTGATTACCAGTTTGTTACTATACATCCTGTCCACCAAAATTCCTCACTGTCACTGGATGTAGTAGTCATTTGTTCATAAACTTTGTTAGTGTACAATGCTTTAAAAAATACAAAAGCCCTGATAAACTTTACCTGAAAAGCTATTGGCAGCAATGCAACACTTAAGCCTGGTCTACACTGCGGGGGATTGATCTAAGATACGCAGCTTCAGTTATGAGAATAGCGTAGCTGAAGTCGACATATCTTATATCGACTTAGAATCACTTACTTCGCATCCTCGCGGCGTAGGATCAACAGCCACCGCTCTCCCGTTGACTCCACTTCCGCCTTTTGCCGTGGTGGAGTTCCAGAGTCAATGGCAGAGCAATCGGATCAATTTATCGCATCTACACTAGACGAAATAAATCTATCCCTGATAGATCAATCACTACCCACCAATGCGGCGGGTAGTGTAGGTGTGGCCTTATTGTGCTCCCACATGTATATACAAAGGTGGTCCTGATGTTCCACTGGTTTCAATAGCTTTGGGTTGAGACCAAAAGCAAAAGGGTTAGATAGAACTAAAGGGATACTGTCTTTATATACTGAATTCCTAATCTGTTACTCAGTGGCATTCTTCTTTGGTGCTCAGGTTTTGAAATGATCCAGAACAGTTAATACTCAAATTTTCAATCTTGGAAAAAACTAAACTTCTTGGTCTTTATAAAAATTTAGCATGCTGATATTAACCATTCTTGAGTCTAAGAATTGTCTGATGTGTTCTCATGATCACTATTGTCTTTAGCTTCATTTTATCTCCAGTTACCTGACTGCATTCCAGAATGGATTTGAAAATCTAAGTAATGAAGACAAGTCCAAAACAGAAGAAGATATGTTAATGGAAGTTAATAGGTAACTTTATATTTGCTGTAGTGATAGTGCAGTGTTGGTATTCTGCATATGGTCCACCTGTTTAACACTTGCATTTTGGTGTCACATTCTTGCATCACTGAGAAATTTCTAGTTAGGATTTGCCTTAAATAGCATTTCCAGGGTAAATGAGGAGAGAGCCCATAATGGTTGTAAATGAGTCCTTGTTCCATGTTAAAACTGTTATGGCACAATGTGAATAGTAGGCTATAGAAGTTACTAATGGCATTATACAAATTAGCTGTGCTATGAAAACTACCTTAAGATAAAGGTACATTTTCCAAGCTTGGGGATTAGTCAGTGGGATACTGATGTCATATGGCTGCTTGGAGCAAGAAGGAACTCTGTTCTGGGATGCTCATTATAATATATATGAGCTCATCTAAAAGATAGCAAGTTATAGTAATTGGCACTGTTGATTTAGACTAAGTGGGCTAGATAATGCAGTTAAAGTGAGATGCTAGAAGAGTCTTTCAGCAAGCCTTTTGTTTTGTAATTTGCAGGTTTGCCCTGGCATCACACTTCTTCTGGGGCCTATGGTCCATTATACAAGCAAAGATTTCATCCATTGAGTTTGGATACATGGTATGTTTTTTTGTTTTTTGAAAGAGTAAAATCTTAACCTTTCATTTAATTAAAAGTAAACCTTAATGCATGTTAAGAGCAATTTAGTAATTTTAGTCAGTGTTGCTTTCTTAAGAAATTTATCTGCGCCGCGCGCGCACACCCATTTAGTTTTCTTCCAAGTACAATTGTCCATCCTCCTATACAGTTACCATGCCTAAGTCAAAAGATTCTACAGGTGGTACTATAACTTCTGCTAATCCTCTGTCCAGTAGTGAACAGAAGTGAACTTATTTTTCGCCTCCCAGTGAGCTGATTCTTTCACACTCCCAGACATATTCTCCTGTAGTTGAAAGGGTTGTAGCATGTGCCCTCCACAGTACCTGACTAGCACATGAACAGTGGATTTAGTTTTAATACTAGTTTTTGTTTTGGAGGAAAAAACAAATCTTTCCATAGCTTTCTTCTCTGGGACTAAGAATGGTAAAGATATTACAGTTTAGTTACTTTACAGGGAGAAATTGCTGATCAAGGTTTAGTACACTTGAATAGTGTTATAGCATTGGCTATAAGCCCTGCTTTGTTGCTAGACAAACTTAACTGACATGAAACTAATAGCCAAGGGTTAGATAGGATGCAGAAATGCTACTAAACCTGAAATTAGACTTTAACATGACACTTTAACTTGTTTAAAAGTCTCTTCCTTTTGCCCCCCAAATACTCTTGGAAGGTGATGCCAGGAGGATAATATAGAAATATTTCTATCTATATTCATAATATATAGCCTCCCAAACTGCAGACAAGAATGCATGTACATCATGGCAGCACACAACTGACACTGTTTCTCAGGAAATTGATTTACCTCATTTTATTTAGGACTATGCACTGTCAAGATTTGATGCATACTTTGACCAGAAGAGGAAACTTAAAGTGTGAATGTTGGAAGAATGGACAATCTGTTACTGTACAAAGAAAGCAGCTGGACAGAACTTCCACTGTGCTTAGGCTACTGTATCTGTAATGAAGGTTTCAGTGGATTCCAGTTTTTTTTGGAATGCAGATATACAATTTGTGAAGACTGTACAAAAATCACTTGGTTTATTTGTTTACAGTTTCATAAGAAATCTTTGGAATGAGATTGGGAGGCAAAAGTATAATACAGCAGTGCAATATCTTGAAATCCTTTTAATCTAAAGGGTGTATTATATTATGGGGAAGCTTACAGTTAAGTGTGGAATACCACATGCATCCAGAGCAAACAGTGTTACTGTTGGTACTTTTTTGTTTTTAGGGGGTTTATTGACATTCTGGTGAACATTGACAAGAACATTTGTAAATGGTAATGCATTGTAGACACTACTGGTCAATGGGAAGATCAATTGTGTCTGAGGACAACTGTTATACTGTGAAGCTGGCTGAAAGGCCTTATTGTGAGTTAATTGTATTAGCCTCATTGTGTCCCCTGAACATTGTCTCAAGAAAGCTGCTGCTATGTACAGCAAAATGGTTAAAGGACACATTAAAGCAATTTGCTGTCAAGTCTATCTAAATATAGATGAATGTAGTTGTCGTCATGTACATGTCTTTGTAGAATGAAATACAGATGAATCTTAAACTGGAAATTCTGAAAAGATTTGGGATGACTAACCTATTCATTTCACATCCTTCATCAAGAGCATGCTTTATTGTTCAGCCTGGCTATCTAGCAGTATTGCAATGTGCTGTATATGAAGCTCTCCAGGCTGGGAGCACTGGGATGAGTGCCTTGAATTACTGTAGCAACCCCCGATCACTGGATTGGCATTAACAATACTCCCAACTGAAGGCAGCCCTTCTCCTTGACCTGAGGGGCGTTACCACATTACAGGTCTGTAAGGAAGGTGTGTTGGGAATGAGGGAAATAAGAAAATTTCCTTTCCCTCAGAGCATGAGGAGAGGGAGACGCTTTTTACCAACTGAGGCATATTGTTGGCTTCTAGGGGTGCTTTTTTCCTCGTTAAACCTCTGACTTCAATCTTGTTCCAGCAAGCAATCCAATAAAGTTGAGTGTGTTGTGGGAAACAGTAACATGATGTTGAAACATGTATATATCTGTGAAATCTACAGCATATGTGTAAATGTTCTCTGGAGAAATGTTTAGATTTTGGGAACTTGTTTTACTTTGGCCATTGTTTTATTTCTTTGCTTTCTGCTAAGACATTGTATTATATTACAATAAATTTTTTTAAGTATTCCTGTATAGGCTTGTGTGGAAGATAGTGTAGTGTATAAAACATTTGAGGGAATGTGCAGTGTTTACTAATAGCATGACTTGTTCAAACGGCCATTTCTGATTCTTTAGAGGGTCAGTTTGCAAATATTTTGAATTTGTAACACCTTTAATCCAGTGGTCGTGGTTTTTGAAGCTGACATTACTCAATCTTATCATAGTCATAACTTTAGCAATGTTACATGGTGGGAAAACTAACATTTCTGCAGAAATATGTGAAACAAATTGAGGCATAAGCATTAAATCCTAAATGTAGGAGAATGATCAAGTACTAGCAAATCTTGACTATGCTGAAGGGAAAAGCAAAGGTCCCTTCGGGAGAATGAAATTGTAATTTTCAACTGCAGATACTTACAGTACATGTTCCAAAGAATCAAACTCATTAAGAAATATATTAAGGGCTCACTTTGACAGCACTACTGGGTTTGTAAGCTCTTGACCAGTAACATTTGCAGCTTGGGCCTCAATTAAAATATGGGATTGAAGCAGTTTGCCAGTCAGTGGAAGATTGTTCTAATTACTGTGCAATGCATGTTGCACTGAGTCCCTGCCATACTTCATAGATGCCAACTAACTTTCAGAGATGCAGCCATGCTATATGTACGCTGCACCTGAAATGTGCTGTTGCACAGGTACATCAGTGGCATCTATTAGTTAGGATTGCTTCGCACATCCATCTAAATGCAGAGTGAGACCTAATTGCTAACTTTCCAGAGAGATTCCTCATGAGGGACAGTTAACTCCAGCATGTTAGTTCACTGAATGCTACAGAATTCTCTGCCAAAAAAAGCAGCTTCTAGGAGGGGAAATTCACCTCTTATGCAAGGGGCATACCCCTTTCTAATGAGTTTATAGTGGAGGCACTACTGTAGGATTTTTTCAGAAATGTTTACTGTTGGCTTTACTGTTCTTATTGAAGTCCATGAATTTCTGAAAATCCCCCTAGCTATTCAAATAGCCCAGAAAGGATAAACTCACTTTTTTTTTCTTTTGAACAGCTCTGGTTCACAGCAGTTAAGAGAACAAAGTCACTGACTGATTTAGAGAATCATAGGTCTTGTTCCTTAGTAATTTCTAAGAAATATTACATTAGCATTAGTGGAAACTCTAGTACAGACTTGCTGCTGGCGTTCTTGACCTCTAATCATCTAGACTTGCTGTGATCAGGCTAAACTAAAACAAAGATCCTAGCAGCTGCTCAGCTAGTGCTTTCCCTGGTGGAGTTCACCAGAAATGTGGGCAACTTCCTGAAAAGTGCCAGTGCAGAAGCAGTTGTAACTTCAGTAACATGCTTTTCCTAAAAACAGTTTTAGGGTGTTGAGTGGTGCTTTTGTCACCTGAACTCTTGAGCTTTCTGTGAGTTTGAGTTTTGCATGAAAAATGTTATGTCTCCACTTCCCCTACAATATGATGTACTTAGCTAACATGCTTACGATCACTTTACAGGTACAGGACTAAATATACCTAAACTAGGTCTTTGTCTAATCTGTTCTTGAAAACCACCAATGATGGGGATTCTGCAACCAGCCTTGGAAGCCTATTGTAGTACTTAACTGTCCTGTCAACCAAGCTCACGTATCTGAAAATCATTGCAGGGCAATAAATGTGGAAATACCATTTTACAATCATTCTTGTGAGATGAATCTGGGCTGGGTTAATGAAGCTGTATCCTTTTATACCAGTTGAAAGCTGGTCTTAGGCGTGTAGAACAGGAGGAGTCAATTCTACCCCTCTCCTTTATTTTATGTGGGCTGTCAGGTGCCATCCAAAGATATCAATCTCCAAAAAGTCATAGCAATTTTTCTGGAATAATAGAATCATAGGACCAGCAGCTAAATATAGATGTAACTGTCTGTCTTTCCCTCTCTGATCAGCCAGGACCTCAGTTGCTGTTTCTCAAGCACAAAAGAGCTATTTATAAAGAGATGAAAATAAAGCTGGCCCCAGGGTTTGACAGGAACAGTCAGTCAATACAGCAAGGCTGACTGTAGTGTCTTTCTGCAGCATAGCAGGAAGGTGGGGGGGAACTACTTGCTGAACCTTACAGAGAAAATAAGGCTTTTAGGGATTCAACTCCTCCTGAAAGATCAGTGAGGTAGCATTGTGACTGCTTCCATAGTGTACAGGATGCAGTTGGGATCATCTATCATGCCAGACTGAATCCATGTGAAGCAGTAAATCAAGTAGTTCACCAGAGATGGATAAATAGCAGTAATGGTTCTAGACTGAAATAAAATAAAGAAGTGCACTTAGAGGGCCCTGACATAGAGTAGGAAGGAGCTACTGTACTAACTATCCAGGCAACAAAGCTGATCTGTAGCCAACTGCCTACTTCTTTCTCCAGAAATGAAACTGGCTTATAGCTCTAATTTTGAGAGTGCCCATATATCCCACTGATTAAGTGTGATTCTATTATCATAAACAGAGAAAGAAACTCTCTCTATGTGAGTATTATCCACCAATCTCAATCAAAATGGATCAGCCAATCCACCTTGATACATTTATGTGCCTATTCAGATTTTTGAAGTGAGTTGCAAAGCTCAAGTGCAAATCAATTTAAAATCATGATTGGCTCAATGCCTGTGACACTTCGCATTACCTCCCTAGCAAAGCACCCCTCCCCCAGGGAGAGTTTGAGCAATAGGCCTTGCAGCATGGCCAGGCATTCAGTAAATTTGGTCTCTGTCAGCCCAATGAGTGTAGTAAATTCCAGAACTGAAAACCATTCTCTTAAAATGCCTGGCCACCAGCACCCTCCTGTTTGCATGTGGGCACTTTTACTAGATTGTTAGAGCAGCTTCTAGAGGCCTCAACTGTGAGCTGGGCCCTAGTGCACTAGATGCTGCACAAACATATAGGAAGAGACAGCCCCTCCCCAGAGTTCACAGTCTAACTAGACAAAGGGTGGGTGGGAGAAAGGGAGTATTATAAATCCCCATTTCACAGTTGAGGAGCAGGGAGAATAAGTGGCTTGCCCACAGTTACACAGGAAGTCCGTGGCAGAGCACGTAACTGAAGGCAGATCTCCTTTGTCCTGCTCTAGTGCTTTGTGCTCTAGTGCACAAAGGGACTTAGGCATTGCAATGCTGAGCATCATGGCACCTAACTTTTAGGTACTTACAAAATGACAGGATTAACACTGTCATCCACAAAACCAATGTAGGCACCTAGATTCATTATCCAATTGTGATGGGTTTGGGACTGTCACCTGACATGCTGGAATTACCACTGAGCCTGTTTTCCCTGCTAGCTTGGGGCTCCAGAACCCTGCCTTGTTGAGTCAGACACACTAGCCTGCTGCAACACAGACCCAGGATCTGGTCCACACCCCCTAAGCTGCAGGCTTTAACCAAAAACTGCTCAGCAGGTTTCCTATGTCAGCACCCAGACACCCAGCTCCCAATAGAGTCCAAACCCCAAATAAATCTGTTTTACTCTGTATAAAGCTTATACAGAGTAAACTCATGAAGTCCGCCCTCTACAACACTGATAAAGAGATATGCACAGCTGTTTGCTCTCCCATGTATTAATCATTTACTCTGGGTTTACTAATAAACAAAAGTGATTTTATTAAGAATAAAAAGTAGGATTTAAGTAGTTTCAAGTAATAACAGACAGAACAAAGTAAGTCACCAAACAAAATAAAGCAAAAACACGCAAGTCTAAGCCTAATACATGAAGAAACTGTTTACAGGTAAAATCTCACCCTCAGAAGTGTTCCAATAAGCTTCTTTCACAGACTAGACTCCTCCTTAGTCTGGATCCAATCCTTTCCCCGGTACAGTCCTTGTTAGTTCCAGCTCAGGTGGTAACTAGGGGTTTTCTCATGACTGGCAGCCCCCCTTGTTCTGCTCCACCCTCTTTTATAGCTTTGGCCCAAGGCGGGAATCTTTTGTCTCTCTGAGTCCCCACCCCTCCTTCTAAATGGAAAAGTACCAGATTTAAGATGGATTTCAGCATCATGTGACATGGTCATGTGTCCTGTGAGACCTCATTCTGCATTCTTCCAGGGCTGGCCCACACGTACCCAGGGAGGTTTGCAAGTAAACAGAGTCATTTACAACCAATTGTCCTAGTCAATGGGAGCCATCAAGCTTCCAAATCCACCATTAATCGCCTACACTTTTTATAATTACAATAGGAATTCAGAGTTATACTTCATATTTCTAGCTTCAGATACAAGAATGATGCATACATACAAATAGGGTGAACACACTCCGTAGATTTTAAGCTTTGTAATGATACCTTACAAGAGACCTTTTGCATAAAGCATATTCCAGTCACATCATATGTACACTCATAAGCATATTTCCATAAAACATATGGAGTGCAACATCACACCAATGAATGGGGAAAGAGAGGTGCCTTAGAGAACTAAATTCAGTGATGAATCCTGGTCACATGCCACCTGAGGCACATTGCACATATGCTAAGAAGAAGGTGCCTTACAGTGCAATCTGCATAACTAGCACCCTAAGTAGGGAGCCACCAAAGTGCTAAGCCCCACCCCTCTCTCAGGGATAGGTGCCTTAATCCAGACTTCGGGGAGGTGCCTAGCACTGCTAGTGATCCATGACCAGGAACCCTTCTCCTGACTTTGGCACCTCCCTTGCGCTACACAAAATGACCAGAGGAGGATGTAGTGGTGGTGGCGGTAATACCCATCTTTTTCCTTTTTTCCTGGTGGTTAGAGCACTCACCTGAGATGTGGGAGGCCCAGGTTCAATTCCCCCCTCCCTGTTACAGGGGGGAAGAGGATTTGAACCAGGAGCACCTACCTCTAACCATTGGGATATTCTGATGTGGTGTCTCCCTCAGTCTCTCCTGTTAAAGCCCTTGCTCTCTGGGTAAATAAAGAGTGACTGGGCCAGAGAGAGACAGTGGAGGTGATTCTGTAGTCCAGTGGTAAGGGCACCCAGCTGCAGGGCAGGAGATCCTAAGTCAAGTTCCCCTGCTCCAGACTGAATCTGGCTCCTCCTCCAGCTGAGTTGGGGCTCCAGTCCAGTAGATATGCTCAGAGGGCCCCTACTGGACTGGGCCTCTAGTTCAAGTTAGGTGCCTAAATCTGAGGTTAGGTGCCTAAATAGCTTTGTGGATTCCATCCCTAACCACAAACAAAACCATCCTCTGTGAGCGTTAGCAGCTCATCTTTCCTTATCTATCAGAGGAGAACATAGGCAGTCTCCAAGGTATGCAGAAAGAACCCAAATCTTAAAGGGGTTTATAGATCAAAGCCAAGACCTTCAATTGCACTGCAAAACAAATTTGAAGCCAGTGCAGTCTCTGGAGCACGAGTATAATCTGCCTCCTGTATAAAGCATGGGACTGCTGCATATGACACTAGCTAAAATATCCAAGTGATCTTAATCGCTTCAGCACAAGGCAGCAATCCAGTCTGGAAGTGACAAATGCACAGATCACAGCAGCGAGGCCTGCACCAGAAGGAGAAAATCTCTGGGCCAACTTCCAATTTAAGACCCGCATCAACAAAGTACCTAATTCTAAGTATGTGAGGAATCCCATTTGAATAAGGACAGGAGAGGCAACAGCAAGGGAAAGTGACTTGCCCCAGATCACACACCAGGTCAGTGACAGAGTCAGAAACAGCAACCAACATTCCTGAGTTCCAGTCCAGTGACCTCTCCATTGGACTACACCACTTCTCAAAGAGCTCTGCTGAATGCTATCTCTACATCTAGTGCAAAAAGAAGATCACTTCTATCCGTTCCCTTCATCTGATGGATGATGTTTAATAGTCACTGGATTTTATGATTAATGATTTCCCTGGGATAAAATCAAGCTGGTCAGTGTGAATCAGTAGCGAGAGGGCTAGAGAGAGCATTTTGCTAAGATTTTTTTGGGCAGCATTTTGTTGTCTAAATTAGTTAATGATATAAACTGGTAGGTATGAAGATCAGTCTTCTGGATCTGCATCTTTTCTCAGGAGTATCGGTATGTTGGCTTCCAAGCAGGAACTGGGCAATTTTCCCTGTTCAAGAGGGTGATGGAACATTTGAACTATTCAAGGCTATAGAAACTCTTGAAAAGAGTTACAGAGCTGGCTGCTAATGCCGGCTGACCCTGGAGATTCGCCAGTTGGAAAGGCCCATATGACATTTTGAACTTTGATGATATCTGCTTCCAACTGCACTTTTTGTCCTTTTTCCTTTGAACTGTTATGGTCTCAAAAACAGTCTAATTTTTGTTACCAGGGGAACTCCTGAAGGTGAATACACATTTTCGTAGAACTTTAAAAATTCATGTCTGTGATGCTGATTATTTTTAATTAGCTGTTCTTTTATTTGTTTTCCATTATGATTGTGGGTCAGACATTACCAGGATGACGTATTTTTGAAAGCACACGGCCAGCTTTATTTCCATATTCAAAATACTTGTGTTGTGTGTTTGAGAGAGCTGTTTGTGGCGCAGATGTGAAAATGCAGCTGAGTTTTTACAGTTTGAGCTGTGATTTCCTGGGAAGCACCAAAGATCTATTGTGGAAGAGATTTTAGTTTCATTTCTAAGATCAATTGTGCGGCTGAAAGGGTTGTGCTCTGTATGTATGTATTGCTCGTTGTCTAAACAGCACTACCGGGGAAGCTAGGACCCAGGGGAATTCCTCCCCTAGCACAGAGTTGATAGAGGCCACCTGAACCCTTTGAACCTGAGTCATGGAAGATTACTGTGCTGCATACATTCCTAATAGAGAGGCTGATAATGAGAGGGCACTGGATTCAGGAAAAGAGTTGCTAGAGGGCCTCTCCATTTTGCTCAGAGGGCTTGGGCAGATCGGAGTCTAGCCCTCTCTGTATGTGGTTTTGTTTATGTATATTCTGCTTTTCTTATAGAAGTAACCAACCCAGGAATGCTGGGCAGGGCATGGGAGTCTGGCTTCCTTTGTTTAGTCATATCTAGTGCTTATGGGACATGGCTTCCTTTGTTCAGTGATATCTAGTGTTAATGAATACGGTCTCTTGGAGAAGTTGGCTTCCTTTTATGGAAGAGGATTGGAACTGTGGGACAGCCATGCCCTTCTTTAGAGTTCATGCTGATTTATGCAAGGTCGCTGGCGGTGAGTCCTCTGGTGGCTGTGATTTCATGACTCTGTAAATGATGCCTCTGGCCTTGCATGAATTGCCAAGATCGGGCTGGATGTCCCTGCAGGGCTCTGCTAGCCTAGACGTCTCTCTGTTCAGCTGGCCTTATAGGAAGGTCAAGGAGGTAGCGGACTGTGAACGTTGTATCTGATCATAAATGTAGGAGGTCTCCCACTCTGAGACTGGGTTTGTTTGAGTGTCCTGTGTGTGAGTCCCAGAATGGAAATAGCAGTGCTGGACAGTCCACTGTGCTATATCTCCCCTTCCCTGGCTACAGATCTGGTTCTTGTCTGATCTGGTTTTTGAGTCACCAGACCTAAACAACTTCAGAGTGCCCACAGAAGGGGGTTCTAGGCTAACCTGGTATTTTATGCTGGTAGGACGACAGGTGTATACAAGGTGGCTTCTCT
The DNA here is from genome assembly GCF_965152235.1 of Eretmochelys imbricata. Taxonomy (NCBI): domain Eukaryota; kingdom Metazoa; phylum Chordata; order Testudines; family Cheloniidae; genus Eretmochelys; species Eretmochelys imbricata. The sequence continues at coordinate 21,408,873 of NC_135577.1, forward strand.
CTATGTGTAAATAGGACTAAACTCTTGTCTGTCTTTCTTGTCGGGATTTGAGATTGGGCAGCGGGAGATGAGGATTATATCCTTAGCACCGTTGACTTGGCCTAGTCCCTTTTCTGTTGCTGGGACAGGATCCACCTCTGTTCCTGTCAATGTGGAGGATGTATTTATCATTCTGCCCTCAGAGGGGTCAAATGAGGGTGAGAAAACACTCAGAATGTCACACTTCTTTGCAGTGGCTTAATCCTCAAGGGGCTTCACGGTAAAATATTATGTGCCTGAAATGGAGTCACCCCGGGGGATGCAGGAGGGAGAGACAGCCAGTGGGGTTGTCCTGAATGGCTGTATGCTACAATGCCCCCACTAGTCTCATGCTGTGTGGAGGACACCATTTTGAGAGCAAAATGGCATGCTCCACGCAGCAAAGTGCTGGAATGCCATTCTAGCTCCACTATACACCTCTGGGGACAGCAATCTCCTCATGCACAGGAGCCTTTGCGATGGTGCAGGCAGGAGAGGAAAAGGTGTCTATCGGAAGCTCTGTGAAAAGCACCTGGACAACTCGACTAGTGGCACTGACTCCTTGATGACTCAGGAGATCTCCATCCTGCTTTACCTGCCACACTTACAGCTACTGTTTCTTGATGCTGTAAACTTGTGCTATTGTTGTGCTAGCATCTTTCTGACCTTCTGCCAATGTGCCTGTATATGAGTTTTCTCCCTCCTGGCCCACTTTACCTGATTTTGTCTTGGCCACTTCTGTAGGGATGAGGAAAAGGAAGTCGTGTTAAATACAGTTCTGTAACAATTAGCATACATAGCAAGGCAAAGAGCAGCATAATAGATTTACCTTCTTCAGGAAGAGACTAAAGGGGATTTATGTTTAAAGTCTGATAGGTCTGGTAAGTCACCCTGGTGTGAGAGTCCCAATACCTCTATCCTGGTAAAATAAAATAGTTGTTTTACTATTTACTCCTCCAAGGAGCACTCACTGGTGGAGCTGGTTAAAAATGCTAATTTTTTTCTTGGAGGAAAAAAAATGTGTCTGAATTTCCTGTAGGATTTTTGGTTTGGGATGAAAAACCATAACTCAAAATTTTGGGGTTTTTCTTTGTTTTGTTTTGTTTTTAAAAGATTTTGGTAAAAATTCATGTGTCTGTATGGAGGGTGGGGGTGTCTTTTGAAAATCCCCCAAATTCAACCAAACTGAAAATATTCCATGAAAGTTTGTTTTGGTTGAAAAACCTTTTGTTGTTGTTATTGTTGGGGTTTTTTTGGTCAAAGTTTTGATGAGAATTCTTGACCAGTCACCATTACTCATACTTTCTATAGACTAGGCCCATGATTCTGGCTTCTTATCCTTATTTCCATCTGCTACATTTATTTAAAAGAAACCAAAAGTGCTTTTCTTCATAAGCAATTGTTCTAAATGTTCTAAGGCTGCATGCTGTATTGTTTATATATTTTTAAAAAAATGTTTAAGACTCTCTGAAGCAGAGAATAACCCGGATGAGAAACTCTGCTAAGAAATTGCCTTGATCAGTGATGCAACACACTTGTGTTCTTTCTTTCTCCAAGTGACAGTCATCTGAAGACCCAAAAAGAGGAACATAAGAAAAAATAGAGAATGAAACTAAAGTTGCTCTAAGAAGAACTTCTGAATGAGTTTCAGTTTCATGAGTCACCAGTTTTCATGAAAACCACTTCCAGTAATTTATTCATAACTCTTTTATTTTGAATAAAGCACCATAGACTTACATGACACTTCTTAGACAAAAGGCACACACACTGCCCTGAGGAGTACAGTTTAGGTAAGAAAAGACTAAATATCACACAGGCTCTGTTTCTGCTGACTCTGTGGGATTTTGCATGAGAACCAGTGTAGCTTCATCCATGCTAGCAATAGTGGCAGTATTAACTGTAGAAAAATGAACCCATTTGATGTAAAAGTCATTGTGGTGCTTTAACATGGAAACTCCCATGTCACTCCTTAGCCACTCTTCAGAAGTGAATTGGCAGCAAGGATTGAAATGCACGTGAGAAAGGTATATTACTAGCCTTGACTTATGTAAGCCAGCACTTGAATTAAGAAGGGCTGGGGCCAGAAACTGGTGTAGGAAGGGGAACCAGATCTCCCCACTCCTTATGTGGCACTCTCTTACTTGGCCTTTCCCCATAACCCCTAGCTAAGCTTTGGCTAGCTTCACCTTAACCTTTACTTCCCTTAGAAGAATGCATACTGATCCCTGTTAAGTGCATCCCTGTTACATGCCATAAGCCTCATTACTCTCCAGTGGTGTAACGATTTGCTTTGTTGTTGCTTGTTGTTTTCTTCTTCCTCCTCATTTATATCTTCAGTTGTGAATTCACTTTATTCCAGTCCTTGTCAAGCCTGAATCCTTCTAAACGACAAAGGTTCCAAATACCAGAGTCCCCTACAGGTCAGAGGCACATATGTCACCATACAGCCCTCTCTTTGTGCCATGAACTTAAATTAGCTAATGGTGTAGTGGAGTAATAAACAGAGATGGCCAAGATTTTCAAAACATGTGCTCAGAACAGGAGCAACAAACTATCTTGTATCATGACCCTGACTAGTTGTAGGGTTGTTCCTGAGCACTGGGCTACACATGCTGGTTTATTGCTCTAGGATTTTGGTAAGGGCTGCTCATGCTGATTTGCCTTCAGAAGGGTGTTATGCTGGCAGTGGAATGATTGCTTATTTTTAGAAGAAAGCTATTGAAGGGATGCTTTGAAACATGCATAGGAAGAACTATGTGAGCTCTGCAAACATACAACAGGGTGAAAGGGCTGGTCGTATTTTTAGCCCCATAGCCTTGACAGTCTCTGTTCCACTATTTGCTGAGTAAAAACTGCTGACTCTGCTTCAGATCAGCTCCTGCCTTCGTGCCTGGTCTGTCATTTGGTGCCATTACTTTATTTTTAAGTCCTGCCCTCCACTCTCCTGACACACACTTCCTGGATGACCTTGGTCCTGCCTGTTGCCTGTTGTATTCATTGACTGTTTTTGGCTTCACCCCAGTGGGTCTAAAGGCAAACATCGTGTGGATCAACAGAATTCATGTTACAAGAGTGACTGAAGGATTGCTTGTGTGCAGAAATGCTGGGCTGAAATATGGGAGGGGATCAGCCCCTCAGCACAGTGCAATGCTTGGCATATCAAAGGCATAATTGCAGTGTTATCAGCTCGTGCAGTTTTATCCGGCCTTTCAATAGCTTAAGAAAAGCAAAGCCCCAGCTCCTGAAGTCATGTGACTACATGAGAATCTCAGTTTCTGGTAATTTTAAAACAGTAAGTTTTTAGCCCTGCTGGGTGCAGAGAAAAGCTTGAAAATATGAAGGCTCAAAAAGCACAAGGCAAATAAAAGCCCGCAAAACTAATGTATTTTTAAAATCTCATGGATTTTTGTGGGCCCAAGTCATGACTTCAAATGCTTGGGGTTGGCCACACTTTAGCTGAACAAGTTTCCACCTGCTGGTGGGAGATGCAAGAACATTGTGTGTGAGGGGGGTGGAAATCTGGAAAACGTGGACCTGAGAACTGCTCAGCCGTTCTATAAAGGAAGAGGTTCATCCCTGGAGGAACTGGTGTGACAATTGGATGGTAACATGAGTCTGGATTGAGAAGCCTCATTCTATGATGTAACAGGACTGACCCATCTCTGTAAAGAATCAGTATGGCCAGAATTTTCTCTCTGGTCCGGTTCTCTTGTCCTGGGCCTGCAGAAGATGGGAGTGCAGCTGATCAAGGAACAGCATTGATGGGCTCTGAAGGGAGGTCTGCTCACCTGCTGCCAGCTGGAAGTATAGTGGCTCTGGGGGAGAGTACTAGCAAGAGAACAACCTTGGCTCCATGATGCAGACATACCTCTTGTACCGTATAATGTTCTGACATTGCTGGATTGAGCCTGACAATAAAAATGGGCATTTGTTTTTGCGTCCACCTAAAGAAAAGTCCTGTGGTGGTGTTGGTGCACACCTAAAACACAAGGCCCTTTTGTATAAACTCAGGGAACCTATTCACAGCCAGAAACCTGGCAAATAGTGCCCATAGAGACTAGCAGCTTCTCTGATGGCATAGGTTGATTCTTGCCTCCTGTGTAGCTACAGTAGCTTCATTGTTTCAAGGTTCATCCCAGAATCCATAGTGAATCCATTGGTTTCCCAGTACCCTTTGTCTGCTCTCACCTCTCTGCTCTCTCTGGCTCTCTCCAGGGGTTTACATGGGTATACAGATAGTTGTAATGCTTTCTTGTGTTATGCTTATAAAAAGCACATGGGTTTTTTTTCAGGGGAAAAGGCAATACGCCACATTTATTGAAGATGCAACAATTAGCATATGTATTTAATTACACCACACACACACACACATAATGTCCCGCCAGTCAATATTATAGTTACCAGTCCAGAGTCCGGATCAATCTAGTGGCCAGCTAGGTTGATCACGGGTAGGGAGGAGCGAGGTTCTGTCGGTCACGACACGATGCTCTGGGGAAGTCTTGGCAGGACAAACCCAAAGTTTCATGGCAAATCACCCTGTTTATATAGTGATTTTTTTTTATTAGGACCAATGAGTTTTGCACCATCATGCTGTAATCAATTGTTGTTTGACGAGTGCTTGTTTTTTTAAGTTGTTTTCTTTTGTTTGTTTGTTTTTTTATTAATTTTTTTAGGGAGTTATTCTGTGCTGTGTTTGATTACAGCTATATTGTCCACATTGATAGGTGCTTGTTTTATTTTTAGAGTCTTTAATTTGCCCTTCTTTGACATTTCAATAGGGGCATGTTGCAGCCTCCTGGCACCCTTGCGTTTGTCTCCGGTTCCTCCCTAGACCATCTGGTTCAGTGATGGCCTTTACACTTTTTTTTTTAACACACACATTTTTTATTTACACACAAAACAGCATTAATTTACACTGAACATTTTGAACAGGAACATCAAGTTGCAATGCAAAAGAAAACAATCAAGGCATTCGTTTACCAATTTTAAAATGCTAAATCTACAACAAAATGGCAACCCTCAAAGGTTTGTTGCTGCCTTGAAATTAGTCCAGACACAAAGAAATTTTGGCTAATGCATTTCTACCAATGGCATATTAGGCCTTTTTTTTTTTTTTTTTTTTGCTATTTAAAAAGGGTGGCTTGCAGGATATGGTGAAATTATACATCAATACATTTAATACATGCTACATTGTTATTTTATTATTTTTTATTTTAAATTACACAAAATTCAAACATTAAATCCTACTGCTACATCTAGACAGCAGGAAACTGCATCTTCTGTGGTTAATCATTCAGATCTTGCTGTAGGGAGTCCTGAGGGCATTGAGGGCACAGGCTTATTCATTAACACATGTTTATAAGCATGTCAAGGGCATCAGAGCTTTGGAAAGGCTCTTTCTTAGACTAAAATCCTAAATATTCCCCTGCACCCCATGGACGCCCTCCCTCAAAAGAGAAAAATTGATGGGCTTCAAGTTCTCAAGTGAGTGAATGTAATGAGTATGCAGACTGCTAGATGGACTTAGTCTCAAACTCCCATCATCTTCGTGGGCCTTCAAAAGGAAAATGGAGGCATTAATTTGACACTCCCACATCAAGAACAAGATTATGCAATGCAATGCCCCTGCATGGGTCACCATTAGTGAGGATTGTACCTTGACTTCCCGAATCTAAAAGTCTGGGCTTCTATTGGCTGAGCCACAGAACCAGGTGCCCCAGCTCGCAAGCTGAAACTTTTGTGTGGACTCTCCACTAGAGGGAGACAGAGTTACACTGTTAATATGGCTTACAAATTGTGGAGATGCACAAATATCGGGCTGGATTCTCCACAGGAAGAGGAGTTGTGGCCAGAGTATGATGTGCTCTTGGCTATTCTTGGTGACTTGTGGCTCAGAGGCTGTTCTAACATCCACCTAAGGGCTCAGCAGGTTTCTGGCCAGGCTCCAAATGCTAGGAGACACAAAAGGGGCTTGAAGCCACTTTTTCTTGCCCCCAATTCTTGTGTCTAGTACCAGAATACAGGTATTGAGAACCACAGCATCCATGTGTATCTCACCCTTTGGAAAATATTCTGTAGTTCAAGCCATGCAGCAGTCCTCTTTAACCGATCTGGCAGCTCATACACAAAGGAGCCTAATCTTGGGAAGTAAACAGACAGTAAAAATATCTAATCTCCCTGAAAACAAATAAATCTGTAGAGGGAAGTTCCTCCCACCTCCCCACCATCCTCCCAGCACTGAAAATCTTTTTAATAAACAGTAGTGTCTGTCACTCTGTCTGGAGTGGCTCATGACTGTGAGGGCCAGCCTCAGAGCAGACTGTCAAGAACCAGGGCAGGGACCCCAAACTGGCTGTATGTTCTATCATTAGATATCACCAACTCCGTAACAAGTGTGAACTCCTAAAGCACTTTAACAGTCTTATCATGGGAGTCACAGACATAGCATCCTATCTTGCCACCCAGGCAAGCTGGACTTGGGGTGCTATACACCAAATATCACAAAATATTCAGGTTACTCCCAGTCCAAAAGACCAGTAATTTACGCCAGGTCAATTTGTACTTTAGATCTCTCACCAAAGATGACGCCTGTAGCCAGTCCTGTAATAAACTCACTAAAGATTTATTAACTAGAAAAAAGAAATTAGAGAGTTATTACGAGGTTAAAACAGCCAAGCATATATACACAAATAAGTTACAGTCTGTGCTTTTAAAAGGTGACAGAATTGTAATAATCTGTCAGCTCTGAATGTCTTTTAGGACTAACCCAGGTTGATGGTGGGGATCTCTGCTTCAGTTTTCTAGCTCCAGCTCTGTGAGAGTCCAAACAGCAAAAAGAGAGAGGAAAATTTTTCTTGTCACCTATTTGTATTGCCTTCATCCAGAATTCAAGCTGATGGGACGACTCCTTTTGCTCTTCATGGATGTGAAGAGGCAATTAACAAAGTCTTTGTATTATGATCTCCCATGATAGCCCATTTAGTTTTCATAGGCCTTCAATCCCTCCTGATTGGGTTCATAGTTTCAGAGCAAACATTTTTTACAAGTTACAAAGCAAAAACTTAAATATGATGTGATAAAAAAATTATAAGTGAGATTAAGGCATGCAGCAATTTATATAAAGCATTACATAAAGTCTAAAGACACTGTCATAAGTCCAATACCCATCTTAACCATATTAGCACACATGTGAAACGGACTGGTTTCCAGCAATGAACTTGTCAGTGCTCAGCTAAGGCCTAAAGCCTTAGCAAGAGCTGGCACCTGGTCTGCCAGTGTCACAGTGGCCATGTTGAGTGAGCTGTATTTGTAGCAGGAATTTTAACTGGAGAAAGACTCCATCCAAAATCCCAGATCCCCAAATGCCCCAAACATCACTGTGAGAGTTTGCAAGCTGCATCTGAATGTTACAAATGGCCTCTGTCTTTACAGTGGGTTAAACCAAAATCGAAGAGCTGAACCTTGGGCTGTTTTAAAATGTTCACCTTGAGCCCATCTTGAATTTTAATCTCTTGAGCAGACAGTTTCAGTTGTGCTGCTGTATCCACAGTGCTAGTCTGGGCACAGTCCCTAGCAGGTAAGGGAAAGTGTTATAAAATAAAATGTTTAGGATAGACTGTTAAGTTGTTTACACATGACTTTGACATCTGATACATTTTTTTATAAGTGCCCAAATGACTAAGGAGCCTAGGTCATTAGGGTTCTTTTGAAAATTCCCCTAAGGCCTTCAAGGGTCAAAGAAACCATGTCAGAACCCTGCTGTAATGATGTCTACTTGCAGAATGTTCAGCCACTAGGAGTTTGTCTAGGGAGGACTGGATGATGGTCAGAGGGGGGCACTACAGAGCAACCTGCCCTTACTGCTGTGCAGTAACAGGAGATATGATGTGATTTTTTTTTTAAGAGGTGCTGAGCATTTGCAGCTCTCCCTGATTTCATGTGTGTTGCAGGTGTCAGGACCAATAGTCTGTCACTTCTTAGTCATCTGCAGTTTGGAGTGCAGCCCAGATCAATAGTGAACAAAGCTTGTCATCTGACGGTCCTTCCAGGGCTGATATGAAATTAGTTCATGTTCTTGGCCCAATTCCCAGAGTAGAGCTCATTGAAAAGGGGCCTTTCTGAATGTGCCAAGGATACAATGGGGTTGGACACCAAGCTCCCCAGTTCCCAAAGGGAATGTCACTCGCTCCAGGCCTGGGGGAGTTACATTGGCAAGACAGCGTGGGGAAGCTTGCTGCTCTGTTCCTGTGACAGAGAGAGGATGTCTGTCTTTAGAGCTGCCAATCTGTCCACCATTCTCACACCCTCAAACAAAGTCCTACAGTACTGATTGCCAAAGTAGTGCAGCACATACCACTAATGCTGCAGAAGGCAGCTATCATGGAACACTAACTCTTCACAAATGTGAGGCCCTCTAGATCCTCCCTCTCCCCAGGACACGAACCTGCCCCTTCCACAGCTCTCCCCAGATTATGAGTAGTAATTTTTTGTAATTTCCAAACAAGGACTCATTCTCTTCTCTGTCAAGTGTGTGGTGTTTTTAAAGCCAACACCCTATGAAACTTTCTCCTGGCTGCTCGGTGCCTGAGTGACACAGACGTCCATTGTTCTGATATTCTGCCCTCCCGTGTTAGAGAGGTTCTTGTTCCAAGACACTACCTGCTGGGGATTCTATGATGGGAATTTGCCCCACTTCCAGTAACCCAGGGCCAGCCAGTGATGTAGCTGCACTAGTGCAAATCCCAAGTGTGCACAAGGAAAGCTGCTTTTTGCAGTGATCAGATTAACCCTGGGTTCAAGGAGGGTCCTCTTTATCAGTCCATTTTAATGCTCATTTAAATGTATTTTTCCTGCTACTCAATCACACTTTTCCTTTAATTAAAAAAAAAAGATTAATTTATTGAATGCTAATCAGAGCTGGTTTGGGAAAAATTCTCATGGAATAATTTGTAACTTTTTTTGGTTGAAAATGTTTTGAAATTTAGGATTTTTCATCCAGCTCTAGAGCTAATGAACAAAACCATCCTATGACAGCCCTGCTGCACGTAAATCCTGTGCTCATCCATATACAGCATGGGCAATGGCAGCACAAGCTTCCCTGCGGAGCCCTGCTACTAACCTGCACGGATGGCACAAGGGGTGAGAGGATCATTTGGTTCATTCAATCCTTCAGTAAATTCAGTGGTTCTTCCCTGCCTGCGCTTTGTCTATGCTGTTGCTATACTGCGGATAACTTTGCTATTTTTAATTCTATGAGCTGTAACTGTATGGCTACTGAAGCATTTTTATGTATGAACTTGGCCCTACGCCTCTGCCATGGTTTACATAGAACCCTACGCTTTCCCAGGATATTTACCCCCCGGGATACAGGTGAGGCACCAACCTTACAGTCCCTCTCTGTTGGTCTTCCTGTTAGAACAATGTGACTTATGACTTGACAAGGAGGGCTTTCTAGGGCATCTAAGTCCATTGTCTCTGGGCCAAACCTTTAAAAGTGAAAATATTGAGTTTCAGCATCCCAACTTAGCCCTTCAGACTGATTTTCAAAGGGTGGGTGCTCAGCACGCTCTGAAAATCAGGCCCCTTTAAGATGTGCCAGGCTGCATACCCAAAAATCACTCAGCACATCTGAAAATCTTGGACTCTGGTTTTAATTCCTCTGTGGTTGGATCGTCTCAATGATGCTCTCAGTGGACAGACTGGTGAAATTAACTTAGTGCTAGGGCAATAGAAGGATGAACTTCCACAGGTGCAGGGTTAAGATTGGGCGACGGGTTGGATCACTTGTGTGTGTGATCAAAACGGGTTTATTTGCCTGTCTCTGTGGTGCAGGAAACCACTCAACCATATGGTTGTGTGCTGTCCTAACAGGGACAGAATGCATGGCTGCTGACCTCAAATTTAAAACACACAAGTACGGTCTCTCCTATCCCACTTCCACTCCTCCCCACCATGTCATTCCTTCCCTTTCAACTGACTCACTTCCCCGCCTACCCCATGTTCATAGTCAAAGTTACTGCTCTAACCAGAGTTGGCCGTAACTGAGTGTTTCATTAACTGCAGGAATTCCACCCCCTGTGCTGTAAATCCCGATGCCCCTGTTTGCCCTCACAAGAGCATAAGAATGGCCATACTGGATCAGACCAATGGTATCCTGTCTTCTAACAGTGGCTGGTGCCAGATGCTTCAGAGGGAGTGAATAGAATAGGACAATTATGGAGTGATCCATCCCCTGTTGTCCAGTCCCAGTTTCTAGCAGTGTGACGGGGTGTTCACCCCACACTGGAAAGGAAGGGGCTAAAAGCAGCCTAGATAGGCTGCACAGGGAGCAGCCAATAGGAGAGGGGTTGCACGGAGCAGCCAATCAGGCCCCAGCGGGTTCACATAAAAGGGAGCTGCAGGGCAGAACAGGGTCTGTTGCTGCAGGGAGTGCAAGGAGAGAGGACTGGGTTTCTAGTGGGCTACAGGAAGGTAGCACGTTGGATGGAGAAGTTGCTGGCAGGGACCAGGGGAGCAAGAGGGAGCCCCTGGCTGGCTACTGGGACATGCTGGCTGGAGGCCCTGAAAAGAGGGTGAAGAAGGTGCTGTGACCGAAGGGAAGTGGTCCAGGAGATTGAAGCATCTCTGATGGAGAAGTTAAGGAGAGGCAGCAAAAGGCTGCTATCTACAAGGTCCCTGGGCCGGAACCCAGAGCAGTGGCTGGGCTCGGGTTCTTCCCCCACCCCTGCCACTCGTCACTGTGGAAGTGGCTAAACTATAGAACTGGGAGAGACTTCCCCCCCTGCAGGGGAAACACAGATGGTGACATGGCTGGAGGGCTAAGTCACGAAAAGGACGCTGTGGTTCCTGGGCTGAGACAGGTCTGCAGGTGGAGACGGTGGTAGGAGAAGCACCGCCATGGAAGGGGAAGCGGCGTGCTGGCTGAGAGAGCTACTCCCCCAGGAGGCCAGCAGAAGGTGCTGCTCTGGTGAGTGAACTCCGTCAGCTCCTTCCACCCTGGGATTGCCGGCCAGCAGTATTGAGACACTGCACACCCCGGCCTGCTCTCTCAGTGCTCCCCAATCTCGCTAATGTATGTGGCCAGGGGTGGGAGAAGGTAATAGACTCGCTTGCCCCAACTGACGGTCAGTACACATGTGCGCTGCATGCTGAGGAAATCAGACACACACACTGTAAGCATTCAGTCTCAACACACTCACACACAACACCCTGTTGAACATTCGGGAGTAGGGACAATGCTGTTTTAATGCTTGTCCTTGCTGAACTCTCAGGGGGGAAAAAAAGAGGGTCCTCCCCAATTTTTCTCAGACCGTGGCTCATTACTAGTAACATTCCTTATACTGGTTTCTCATGGAGCTCACAAAACAACAGGACTCGCTATTTATGTCGAAAGAAGCATTAAGGCCATATGCCTGAGCAAGTTCCATAGCACTGTCCTCATCCCATCTTAGCTCCATTTCCTGTCCTACGTCAGGCAGGCCACCAGGCAGCAGAGTTCTAGACTTATTCACAGGGCTGCAACTATTGCAAAAAGGCATTTTTTTTTCAGTTTACAAACTGCTTTTCATTTTCCCTGGTACAGAGAAAGAGGGCTTCAGAGAAAATGCAAATGGGTCTTTTAACCATGGAAGATTCAACATGTCACCGGAATCAGGGAACTGACCAGGAATTGTGCATTTGTTTAAGGTATGGAAATTCCTTGCAAAGTGTAGTGATTGACAGTGTTTTACATAGGGAGCAAATTACAAAACAGATGATAATCTGTACAGTGCTACTGCTGCATCCATTAGACAACAGAAAGATAAGAATGTAAGAGCGGCCATACTGGGTCAGACCAATGGTCCATCTAGCCCAATGTCCTGTCTCTGACAGTGGCCAGTGCAGATGCTTCTGTCCTAGGTTTAGGGACACACAGAGCATGGGGTTGCATCCCTGACCATCTTATCTAATAGCCATTGATGGACCTGTCCTCCATGAACTTGTCTAATTCTTTTTTGAACCCATTTATATTTTTGGCTTTCACAACATCCTGTGGCCGTTGACTGCGTTGTGTGAAGAAGTACTTCCTTATGTTAGTTTTAAATCTGCTGCCTATTAATTTCATCAAGTGACCCCTAGTTCTTGTGCTATGTGAAGGAGTAAATAACACTTCCTTATTCACTTTCTCCCCACCAGTCATGACGTTATAGACCTCTACCCTATTTCCCCTGAGTCGTCTCTTTTCTAAGATGAACAGTTCCAGTTTTTTTAATCTCTCCTTAAGCTGTTCCATCCCCCGAATCATTGTTGTTGCCCTTCTCTGTACCCTTTCCAATTCTAATAGATCTTTTTTGAGTTGGGGTGAGAGGAGGAGCTAGGAGGAGACCCACATTATTGTATTAAGCTTTCCTGAAGCCTCCTGTGGTTTCACACAGACAGCAGCCTGCCTAATAAGGTCCTGCACTTGCTTCTGCCATTGGAAGAAGAACACGCACAAACACCCCTCTGACAGGCAAACCTCTGAGGGGTCAGGTTAATTTCCAATAAGCACCCGCATTCTAGATGCTTAAAACGTGCATTTCTAACAAACACCTCAATGTAGTGGCCTATGTCTGCCCATCCTGCCCCTGGTCACTGTATGCAAATTGGGTTCATCAAGGTGGTATCTTAGCAACATCTCAGATGCCTGTACCCAACACACCAAGGGCAGAGAGGTTGGGCCAGGTCCTCAGCTGATGTGAGTCAGTGTTGCTCTGCTGAACTAGGACAATTTTCAGAACCAGTGACCGTGGTGCTGTAGCTTCTGCGAAAGGATTGGAGGGCAGCATGAAGCCATGTGGCTACTTCCCACCACTTCCATAAGAAGCCTGTCACTAATGGTGCCCTGGCAAAACTCTCCCAGCCCCTGGAACTGCCATGAAACTCTTTCGCAGGCTCGCTTGCCACCCAGGACTAATTCCCACGGGCAGGTGCACACGTGGCATTATCACAGCTGGGATCAGAATGTTCCCCTGGAAGAAGCCTGGAACAGTGAGTATGTAACAGCTGCTCAGATGTGGGGAGGCCCAAGTGGGAAGGGCCTTACCTGGTGCCACTCAGGTTTCACATGCTGATGTTAAATGCAGCCATTAGGGCAGTTCCATTGGCTTTTCGTGCTCTGCTTGCAGCATAAGGGAGGAGATCCTGCAAAATGTAGGGTGGGTAGCAGTGCTGCCTGCAGGTGATGAGAGAGAACCTGCCCACCATGGGGCTGGCAATGATACTCGCCAGGGTGTCTTGCAGGTGGGGGTATGTGACTGGAGAAAAGCATGTGTCTGCGAGGGGAATTGGATGGAATATTTGGCACTTTCCATCCAGTGGTCTTCAAGACTCAGTCAGGAATGGAACCCAAGGATCTGATTTTTCTGGGATATTCAGGCCCTGCTCTGGCATCATGAAGGGGCTGGACAGGTCCACTGAGAATGCTCCCTCCCTGGCTTTTGCAGAGCTGGCATAAAGGCCTTATGCCAGCCCTGCTCCCAAAAATTGGCATAGAGGGCAGGTGGGACCAGCATGGGATATAAGTGCAATTGTGCTGTGGTTATTCTCTGTCTCCCAGGGGCCATGGGATGCACAATACAAATTAGAGGCTGCTGCCGGGGGGTTAAGCAAGCACACAATTTGTTGTCTGTGGAATACAGGGAGCGCATAGCTGTTTTAAAGTCCCATTTGCCTAATCCCTCCCCAGCCATTTCTGTCCCAGATGCGGAGATGGTGAAACTGAGATTCAGAGCCCAGCTCCAGTGCTCCCAAGTATTTGTGTACACTTGGACTTAATGAGTGCGCGAGCAAAAATTATAAAAGGTTTAGAAAACTTGACCTATGAGGAAAGGTTAAAAAAAAGAGGACTGAGCAGGGAAGGAGGAACCTGCCAACAGATGTGAAATAGGTTAAGGGCTGTTATAAAGAGGACGGTGATCAATGGTTCCCCATGTCCACTGAAGGTAGGACAAGAAGCAATGGGCTTAATCTGCAGCAAGGGAGACTTAGGTTAGATATTAGGAAAAACTTTCTAACGACAAGGGTAGTTAAGCTCTGGAATAGATTTCCAAGGGAGGTCGGGGAGTCCCCATCATGGGAAGCTTTTAAAAACAAGTTGGACAAACACCTGTCAGGGATGGTCTAGGTTAACTTGGCCCAGTCACAGCTCAGGGGGGTTAGACTTGATGACGTCTCAAGGTCCCTTCCAGCCCTACATCTCAATAATTCTGATATGCTTTTGTTCTTTAGGTAGCTGTCCATATATTGACCAGACAATTGCAGGAATACAGGAGTTGAAAGTACTTGTGCTTATACTTCAACTTACAAACACAAGTACTGTTTCCACAGCACACTTGTACTTATAAGTAATTCTGCAATGGTGCACTGGGCACTTATACTGAAGTCTTGTTTTATCAGTACTTCCAACAACACTGCCTAACTCCTGGGTCTATGCTCTGAGCATGAGACAATGCAGGGTGTGTGGACACTGGACAGGGGTGGTGCTGTGTGTACTCTGAAGGGGTGTGGGGGGCCTGTGGCTGTGTGTATGAGGGGAGGAGTGATCTTGACTCCTTTCTGAGAGAGAGGCTCCATGCCTGTCTCTAAGGCAGCTCTCCGGAGGGACTCTGTGCTGTGCACAGGCTCAGCGGAGGTACTGCGTGCCCCTGCAGTTCACCAGCCCTGCTGTTCACAATGGCAACCTGCTCTCCCTTTTGCTGCCAAAGCCCATCAGTAATGGGAGCAGCGCAGGGAGCGTGGGAATGCAGGGGAGGGGGCTGAATCTCGATATGCAACACATACACGGTGCAGCTCCCTTTTGTCTCCTGCTTCCAGTTGGGGAGCCCTGTCTGGGGAGCTGGACTTGCTCAGCATAGCTGATCGCCTGCCTGTGTGTGGAAGGGGGGCCAGCAGGTGCTCTGAGGGGAGGTTTGCCTGGGCTCTGAAGCAGTTGGCCATTCTTGTTTGCTGGGCAGATTAATGAGATCCGGTAATGGGTGAGTCAGTCCTACAAATACATGCAGGTCTGGCTGCCAGCATCTCTCACTTGACTTCTCTCTGGCTGCGTTCTC
This sequence comes from Eretmochelys imbricata, assembly GCF_965152235.1. Classification (NCBI taxonomy): domain Eukaryota; kingdom Metazoa; phylum Chordata; order Testudines; family Cheloniidae; genus Eretmochelys; species Eretmochelys imbricata. Next base: position 21,423,959 of record NC_135577.1, read on the forward strand.
GCTACTCTAGCTCGTGTCTAAGGAGTGGGGCTGCCATTGAGAGGGGATAGGTAGGTTCCTGGCCACTTGGATTTTTTTTTTTCACAACCATCATCTGCATGCTGCATTGCACCAGATCATCTTTGTTAGGACTACGAAGTCTGAGCCCCAGACACCCCACGGGCCAGGGCTCCATTGCTCTGCCATAATCATCCCTTTGTGGCACAGCAGACCCAGAGCCCGCCTCACCAGGCAGGCTGCAGGCCGGACAGAAACTTAAAATTGCTATCACTCATGTTGTACTGGCTTGGGGCTCTCCTCTGAGGCCAGCACTGGTAACCAGAGACGGATCTGAGTGCAGCCACTGCTCAGGCTGGGTGGAGGTGCTAAGCTGACCCATTGTAATGATGGGGGCTGTGGCTGTGGCTGACCCCAGATTTCCTCCTAGCCTGGGGATGTCTGAATGGGGGGAGCTGGCTTGTGTCTCTCTAGCTGGCATTATGCCAGTCTTGTTTAAGCCTTGCTGATTAAAGGAGCCGCCATTTCGCTTTGTAACAGAAAGCAGGGCACATGAAAATCCGACAGCAGCAACTAAAGCAGGCGCTGGTGAGGATCATATCTCAGACTCCTGTCTGTATCTCCCCAGCCCTCTCGTCCCTGACTACAGAGTTAACAAGCTCAAGATCTGTGCAAGCAACCGCCTGTCTGTGATAGCCAGTCTCCGTCTTTGCAATCAATGTATGTAGAGGCCCCCTGCAGCCTGTCATGCTGCTCTTAGCTCCCTAATGAGCTCCTGTTGATAAATCCCTGTCACCTGCTGTTGTGCTGTTTATTTCCTCCTGTGTTGATGTTTGCAGCATTGTTCATATCTCCAGCGCTCCTGAAGCCCATACCTACCCACCTGCGCTGGCTCTAATGCACCCTCCAAAGCTTTGCTCCTCTCACTCCCGAGTCCTCTCTGGAGATGCACTCGGACGCCTTTGTGCTGGGAAGACAAACAGGAGAAATTGGCTTGGAGGGAGGAAGGAAAGGAGAGACATTGGGGTTGAGATGTGGGTGGGAGGGGCCCGTGGCAATGCCAAACAAAGCCAGGCAGGTCCTGTGGCAGTGTGAGGGGCAGGGAGTTACTTATCCCAGCTCCTGGCTCAATCTCTGGGGTTGGTTGCCAGTGGTTTTGGTTCTCACTGTCTGTTGTTCCAGGGCTGCTGGGGAGGGGGCGCCGAGTGCTGCTGAGGGAATGTTCCCTCCAATTTTAGATCAACTCTGTCTCTTTCTCTTGTTCTGGGCTGGGCCTAGAGCAGGAAACAGAACGCTTGGGCCAGATCCTCATCTGGTATAAACTGGCAGTGGTCCTGTGATGAATCTGTATTTATTCACTTTTACTTAAGCCTAAACAGCACTGCTTCTGGGCTCTAGGCACCTTGACAAAGCACTCAAGCCAGCCAATGCAAAAAGACAAAAGCAGCAGTAGCAGCCAACCTCAAACATCCCTCACTCACAGACACCCAGTGGCGTGCCATGATAGTTTTAGTCAGGCGTGCAGTACTAAACTTGCATCCAAAATGGTGTCCTCCACGCGGCATGATGTCACACGTAGGGTGCATGTGAGATCACGCTGTGTGGAGGACGCCATTTTGTTTTACAAAATGGCGTCCTCCATGTGTATTCGGGAACTGGGCGAAATAGTCCCACAGGCACAGCCTGTCCTGGAGCATGCAACACACACATTGCATACACAGGTGGCATGCCACTACAGCCACCCCAAAACCTACGTGCTACAGCTCAGCCTCTCCAAAGTACCTACCCACACAGAGGGGTTGGCATATACCCTGAAGGCCAATAGATCTGAGCCTTTATCAGGCAAATTCCAAAGCCAAGGGGCTGGTCTGGCTTGAGCATCATCCTTGACTGCCTTTGTGGCAGCATGAAATGGGCCAAGAGATGCTTCAGGCAGGAATAGACCCGCTCCCCTGCGCAAATGGTGACATTCTCTGTTAACTGCCTGGTGACAGAGGCAATTGGGGCTGTTGCAGCATCACAGCGCTGTCTGTTCCCATAGTGACATGAGTATTCTTTGCAACCCTGGAAATGAATCCCTCCTCCCCACGGGTGGGGCTTTACCTCAGCATCTGCATCAGCAGCTCTTACCCTGGGAGGGAAGAGGAGGTGAGGCTGAGCCCACAGTAGGGAGATAGCAGGGGCTAGAGGCAATGTTGCTGTTTTGAATAAAGCCCCTCCTACGGATTTACCCTGAACCTCTGGCTTGGTTCAGCAAAGCAGACTCTGATGCCATTGCTGACCCATTTGTCAGCACCTCAACTGGGCCTACGTCATCCCCACGTGCCCTCATTAGCAGCCCTGGCTGAGGAGGCGCATATTGGCTCTCAGTGGGATGTGATGCAGTACAGTCCAGGACACGCAGTTCAAACATCTGCAGCTCGCCATGTTCCACCTCCAAGGCAGCATGTGCCAAGTGTGTGTCAGAAATAAACATGGGCTCCCAGCCACGAGACTACTGCCTGCATCAGGGCGTGTGCTGTACAAGGGCTTGGGAAAGCAATTGTACTGCCTGCATTCACCAGATGCCAATCTTATCAGCTTCAGCCAAAGAGCTGTGTGTAATACCGCACTGCACTGACTGAATTTAATGCGGCCTAGGCCCCACTGGATTAGGTGTTGCTTTAAACAAAGTTCCTGTCCTTTTCTTAAACCAAAATAGAAGCATGTAGGGCTGTCTAGCTGTGATTCTCACAGCAAGGAGATGTCACTGAAGTACGAATGATGTTTTTAAAAAAAAAGTGTCCATATCCATCAGCACTAGGAAGAGACTAAAAGTGCCTTGAAATCAACCCAAAAAAGCCAGGAGAGAGATGAGAACGCCTTGCTTCTGTTCCTGTGTTTATGTTCTTCAGGCAGGTGGCTCTTTCTTACTGTTCACCCAGTGTTCTGGCCTCTGTCCCCGATCTCTAATCTGGCACAAACACTCCCACTCACTTTCTAGACGTAGTTTGCTCTATACTGTTGCTTTCCCAGATCGGTCACTTGTGCCCTCTTCCAGAGGTGTTGTATGTATAGTCACTCTTCAACAAAAATCAGTTAGTGGAGCTTTTTAAAAAAACAAAACAAAATCCAGATCCCCTCTAAACAGTGGTGATCACTTCAGGGCCAGAGCAAATTACTTGCCAGGGAAAGCACAAAACACAGACACACACAGAGAGCAGGTCCAAGCAGTGAAATCCTTTGATTAAGTCAAGTTTAAAAGCTAGCATGAAATCTGCAGCAGCCTTGTTGAACTAATATAATAGCCCATTGTAGCACATCTGGACCCAGCACTGCAAGCCAAGGTGACCCAGACTCTCCAAGTAAGACACCAGGACACCTATGGCATATGTTTGTAGGTGGCTGGTCAGGTCTCAGTGATGGTTTCCGAAACACCTGGAAGACAGTTTGGGATAGCCCTTGCCTATGTGTCCAGCCAGTCTGTCATCCATAGATCCTCTAAGTCATGTAGTCCAGCCCCTGTGCTGAGGCAAGACCAAGTAAACCTAGATCATCCCTGACAGGTGCTTGTCTAACCTCTTCTTAAAAACTTCCAATGATGGGGATTCCACAACCTTCCCTGGAAGCCAATTATAGGACTTAACTACCCTTATAATTTAGATATTAAGAAAAACTTTCTAAATTTCCCTTGCTATATCTTAAGCCCATTACTACTTGTTCTGCCTTCAGTGGACATGGAAAACAATTGATCACAGCCCTTAACATATTTGAAGATTATCAGATTCCTCTCCCCTCTTCCCCCCCCCCCCCCCCGTCAATTTATTTTCTCAGGACTGAACATGTCCAGTTATTTTAGTCTTTTCTCATAGGCCAGGTTTCCTAAACAGTTTATAATTGTTGTCGTTCTTCTATGGACACTTCAGTTTAGCCACATCTTTTCGAAAATGTGGCACCCAAACTGGACACAGTGCTCCAGCTGACACCTCACATGTGCTGAATAGACCAGGACAATTACCTCCTCGGTTTTCATACGACACTCCTGTTTTTATACCCCAGAATGATATTAGTTGTTTTTGCAACTGAATCACACTGTTGGCTCATATTCTATTTGTGATCCACTATAAGCCCTCAAATATTTTTCAGCAGTACACTGCCTAGCCAGTTATTCCCCATTTTGTAGTTGTGCATTTGATTTTTTTTTCATTCCTAAGTGTAGTATTTTGCACTTGTCTTTATCGAATTTCATCAATTTTGATTCATAGATTCATAGATATTAAGGTCAGAAGGGACCATTATGATCATCTAGTCTGACCTCCTGCACAATGCAGGCCACCAAATCTCACCCACCCACTCCTGCAATAAACCTCTCACCTATGTCTGAGCTATTGAAGTCCTCAAATCATGGTTTAAAGACTTCAAGATGCAGCGAATCCTCCAGCAATTGACCCATGCCCCATGCTACAGAGGAAGGCGAAAAACCCCCAGGGCCTCTTCCAATCTGCCCTGGAGGAAAATTCTTTCCTAACCCCAAATATGGCGATCAGGTGAACCCTGAGCATATGGGCAAGACTCACCAGCCAGATACCCAGGAAAGAATTCTCTGTAGTAACTCAGATCCCACCCCATCAAACATCCCATCACAGGCCAATGGGGCCTATTTACCGTGAATAGTTAAAGATCAATTAATTACCAAAATCATGTTATCCCATCATACCATCTCCTCCATAAATTTATCGAGTCTAATCTTGAAGCCAGATAGGTCTTTTGCCCCCACTGCTTCCCTTGGAAGGCTATTCCAGAATTTCACTCCTCTGATGGTTAGAAACCTTCGTCTAATTTCAAGTCTAAACTTCTCGATGGCCAGTTTATATCCATTTGTTCTTGTGTCCACACTGGTACTGAGCTTAAATAATTCCTCTCCCTCTCCGGTATTTATCCCTCTGATATATTTATAGAGAGCAATCATATCTCCCCTCAGCCTTCTTTTGGTTAGGCTAAACAAGCCAAACTCCTTGAGTCTCCTTTCATAAGACAAATTTTCCATTCCTCAGATCATCCTGGTAGCCCTTCTCTGTACCTGTTCCAGTTTGAATTCATCCTTCTTAAACAGACCAATTTTCCAATTTGTCAAGGTAATTTTGAATTCTAATCCTGGGCACCAAAGTGCTTGCAAACTCTCCCAGGTTGGTGTCATCTGCAGATTTTATAAGCATACTCTCCACTCCACTATCCAAGTCATTAATGAAAATACTGAAGAGTAGTGGATCTAGGGCAGACCCCTGTGGGAACCCACTAGATATATCCTCAGTTTCACTGACTTTGTTGCCTAGTGGCTCCTTTGGGGGTTTACTTCTTGGAAAAACACATTGACAGGGCTAGGCTCTGAAAAGGATTGTTCCTGGCTCAGAGGCATATGTTCACCCCAGTAAAGGGACTGTGTATTTGTGCAGTACTTTCATATTTATCATGCCACCCTGTGGCTGCTCACGGTAACTACAAGTCTTTGTGCCCATAGTGCATGCGGCCATATCAAAATCTTACCCAAAAAAATTTTATTCATGAGGGAGTTCTGCTTTAGAATCAAAGTTACAATATACATTGTTACAGGCTAAGAACAGATTTTGTTAAAGGATTCAAGCACATAGTTTACTCTCTAATACTGCTTTTTCCCCAAGGATATGCACCAATTCATTCAAACTCCATACCCAAAACAAGCAAATGTTCTCAGATGGAGCTCCAAGTGATTTTAATTAGGGCTGTAGATTAATCGCAGTTAACTCATGCGATTAACTCAAAAAAATTAATCACAATTTAAAAAATTAATTAGTCAGAGTTTTAATCGGACTATTAAACAATAGAATACCAAGTGAAATTTATTTAATGTTTTGGATGTTTTTCTACATTTTCATGTATATTGTATTCTGTGTTGCAATTGAAATCAAAGTGTATATTATTTTTATTACAAATATTTACACTGTAAAAATGATAAACAAAAGAAATAGTATTTTTCAATTCACCTCATACAAGTACTGTAGTGCAATCTCTTTGTCGTGAAAGTGCAATTTACAAATGTAGATTTTTTTTGTTGAATAACTGCATTCAAAAACAAAACAATGTAAAACTTTAGCACTTACAAGTCCACTCAGTCCTACTTCTTGTTCAGCCAGTCGCTAAGACAAATTTGTTTACATTTGTTGCCCTTTTCTTTTTTACAATGTCACCATAAAATGAACAGGCATTTGCATGACACTTTTGTAGCTGGTATTAAAAGGTATTTACGTGCCAAATATGCTAAACATTTGTATGCCCCTTCATGCTTTGGCCACCATTCCAGAGGACATGCTTCCATGCTAATGGCGCTTCTTAAAAAAAATGCATTAATTAAATTTGTGACTGAACTCCTTGCGGGAGAATTGCATGTCCCCTGCTCTGTTGTACCCACATTCTGCCATATATTTCATGTTATAGCAGTCTCGGATGATGACCCAGCACATGTAGTTCATTTTAAGAACACTTTCACTGCAGATTTGACAAAACACAAAGAAGGTACCAATGTGAGATTTCTAAAGATAGCTACAGCACTCGACCCGAGCTTTAAGAATCTGAAGTGCCTTCCAAAATCTGAGAGGGACAAGATGTGGAGCATGTTTTCAGAAGTCTTAAAAAAGCAACACTTCGATGTGGAAACTACAGAACCTGAACCACCAAAAAAGAAAATCAATCTTCTGCTGGTGGCATCTGACTCAGATAATGAAAATGAACATGCATCGGTCCACACTGCTTTGAATTGTTATTGAGCAGAACCCGTCATCAGCATGGATGCATGTCCTCTGGAATGGTGGTTGAAGCATGAAGGGACATATGAATCTTTAGCGCATCTGGCACATAATTATATTGCAATGCCGGCTACAATAGTGCCATGTGAACACCTGTTCTCACTTTCAGGTGACATTGTAAACAAGAAGCAGGTAGCATTATCTCCTGCAAATGTAAACAAACTTGTTTGTCTGAGTGATTGGCTGAACAAGTAGTAGGACTGAGTGGACTTGTAGACTCTAAAGTTTTACACTGTTTTATTTTTGAATGCAGTTATTTTTTGTACATAATTCTACATTTGTAAGTTCAGCTTTCATGATAAAGAAAACACTACAGTACTTGTATTAGGTGAATTGAAAAATACTATTGCTTTTATTTTATTACAGTGCAAACACTTGTAATCAAAATAAATATAAAGTGAGCATTGTATACTTTGTATTCTGTATTGTAATTGAAATCAATATATTTGAAAATGTAGAAAACATCCAAAAATATTTAACTAAATAGTATTCTATTATTGTTTAACACGATTAATCACGATTAATTTTTGAAATCACTTTACAGCCTTAATTTTAATAGCCCCAAACCTAAACCCTCCAGAGGATAATTGTAGAAGCCTCAGGAGGCTATAGAGTAAAACTATCGTAATAGTTAATAACTCTAAACTTATGAATTTATTACACTGCCAACAGAGCTAATGATGTCCTAAATAGCATGGTCACCCTATGGACCAAAGCAGACATTCCTGACCCTACATTTACTGTAAAATGAAAGGGAATCTTATATGAATGGTGGAATGACGGAGTTGGCCCTACTGTCCGATAATACCTTAATTCGTTCGTGTTTCTTTCTGCTAGGGCTCTCAAAGCTCTTTACCCATGTCCAAATGTGCATCTGCTCTGGAACGTAACTACATAAAAATGGCACCTTCTGACTCATCGGATCCCAGTTCCCTGTGCGGATTCAGTCAGATCTAGGGGCTTCAGTGACAAAATCAAGTTGCTGTTTTTTTCTTTAGTATTTTACTCCTTAGTCCTGTAGAAACATCACAGCTAAGACTGAATGAGCTGCAGAGTCTGGTTGTTAGGGTTTTTTGTTTGTTGCATAGCTCTTTTCACCTGTAGATCTCTAAACATTAGGGTTGCCATTAGTTCACAAAGGTCAGTATCATTATTCCCATTTTTACAGATGGAGAAACTGAAGCACAGGTAGGTGAAGCAACTTGCCTGTCAAACCTAATAATGATAAAACTGGGACTAGAATCCAGGTCTACTGAATCCTACTCGAGTGCATTATCCACTAGGCAATGCTGCCTCCCAGCTAGTACAACACAAAGACTTTTTACTAAGTTCCTATCAGTTACACCCACTGAAGACAATAGTGATAGACAGGAGCCTCTTTTGGGCAACAAAAGTGTGTGGATTTTTTTATTGGAGGTGATTTTTGAGAATCAAGCTAGGTTCTTTCCATCTCAAGGTCAACTCAATTTCTGCTGCAAATCCCACTGGGGTAACACCTGCTGTGACATGACCCTCAGAGCTTAGGGGGCGTGTGTAGGTCTGGGAGTTGGGAGGTTCCCCCTCCTCTCCCATAACTCTTTTCCACTTGTAAACTGAGCACTTGGGATCCATAGCAGGACTAAATTCTACTCAGCTGTGTTCTCCTGTGATGGCCTTCAGATATTTTTAATTACTTGATTTGGATCTAAAACCCGGTGAGTCGTTTCTTTCATTGAGACTCCGCCCTTCCCTCTGAATAATATCTATACCTCACTCAGTCACGTGACCTTTGGAGTCCAGGCCTTCGATTATTATTATTGGCCAAGGTCACAGCCACCTTGTGTAAATCTAACTTCAGCATGAGCAGTGGGAGGGATTAGCTGCCCCAAATCCAGTCCCATCAAAGTTGCTAGGCATGTACTCTGGTGGCTTGCCCGTCCCAGCACTCTATTTTTAGTGCAGCAACGTGATCACAGCTAGCGCAGGAATGTCACCTCGAGCTGCAGTCTGAAGTGAAACATGCTACGGCTGAGGCTCATTCTTTCATCCTTCACTGCCAGTGACTGTTAAGCTGGGAAGTGTCCCCTACTCAAGTATTGTGCTCCACAGCAGGGACTATGGCTGTGCTGGGTGTTCTACTACTCCAGCTCCTGGCAGGGTGGAGAAACACCAGATGGGAACGCTGCGGGAGCAATCCTACCCGCCTATGCCATCTGATGCCATTGTGCTGCCTGAACTGCAGACTCCGGAAGGTACAATTAAACAAACATTGTGGATTAGGTGACAGCTGCCAGCTGTAGCAAATCCATGAGTCAGAGCTGCTAATGGATTTTACCTTTTTCCCCCCGTCCTAGAGCAGCCCAGCATTTCCATTTGAAAAGAGCCCAGAACATTGAGAGCTTTCCCTGTAACTGACTGTTCTCCCCCTGGGATAGTACTGAGTAGCTGACCCACTGTGACAGTACCACGGGCTGCGCTGAGGTCTTTGGTGCCAGGGGTTCCCAGGCTAGAACTTCTCCTGGGGGGCAGTTGTGGGCATAAGGTTTTTCTAGGTTGTGGCTATACAGTGCCAGGTGGTGGTTAGTTTAATGTAGTCACTCTTGTTTTCCCGATGCTCAAATAACTAGGTTCAGCACTGGAGCTGATGTCCATGGACAAGTCCTGATTAAGCTGGAGCTTCAGGCATCTTGTAGCAGGGCTTGGAGGGTGCTGAAGTGCTCCTGAAATAGCTTCCCGGCTGATGGGCCTGTGTCACCATCCCATCAGGGTGAGTGGCCTGGAGGTTACAGTACTTGTCGGAACCGGGTAGTGTCTATGGAGCAAGCTCAGTCAGTGACATGCTGATATGTTTGCTCCATATGCCAATCTACTCACCCTTCCCTTGCCTTTTGGGAGAGAGTCCCTAGCAGATCAGTGCCCATATCCACCAGCATCGCAGCTGGCATCTGAGCGGAGAGCAAGCAGTGAGTGGGCTGGGAGCTGATGGCAGAATACTGCCCCCTAGATTAGATGGTAGAGGACAGAGGACTGAGCCGTTCTGCTGGCTCTTATCTCCACGGGAGGCATGGTATACATGTGGTAACTTTCAAAAGGCCTTTGACAAGATCCTGTGCAAGAGGCTACTAACGAAGTTAAGAAGTCATGGGGGTGAGAAGCAAACTGTATTGCCATGAATCAAAAACTGGCTAGGAGATGGAAAGCAAAGAGTAGGATTAAATGATCAATGTTCATCATTTCAAAGGTGGGGGCTATAAATTTCCATACTAGGTCCTGTGTTTAGTGCATTTAATGATCTGGAAAGGCAGGGGTAGGCAGCCAAGTAGTGGGGTAGCAACATTTGCTAGTCAGGACCAGAGAGGATTGAGAGAAACTTCAGAGGGACCTAACCAAGCTAAGAGAATGAGCAGCATGAGAGCAAATGAAATTCAGTGTTGATCAATGCAAAGTAATGCACCTTGGAGGGGAAAGTTTCAACTGCTTGTGGACCTTGCAGGATTCTAAATTAACTGTGTCAGCTCGAAAAGGGACCTTGGTGTCCATATAGAGAACTCAATGAAAACCTCTGCTCAGTGTGAAGCCGCAGTCCCAAAAGCTAACACAATGTTAAGCTGTATAAGGAATGGGATGGTGAATAATACAGAGAATATTCTAATGCTCTCATATAAAGCAATGGTGTGACCTTATCTGGATACTGTGTGGAGTACTGGTCACACCATCTCAAAAAGGATGGCGCAGAACTAGGTTCAAAGAAGAGCCTGGAGAGACTGTCCTATGGAGAGAGATTGAAGAGTGGGATTGTTCACTTTAGGAAGGAGATGAGTAAGAGGGGACATGATAAAAGTATATAAAATAATTAATGAGACAGAGAAGACAGATTTGGAGCTTCTGTTCTCCATCTCATCATACAAGAACCAGAGGACATGCAATGAAATTGAAAGGTGGGAAATTCAAAACCAATAAAAGGAAATACTTTTTTATAAGCTGTGGAACTCACTGCCACGGGACATCACTGAGGCCAAGAACATACCAAGATTCAAAATGGGATAAGACACGTTCAACAATATCACGATCAAGAATATCCAGAATTCTTATAATTAATGACGACAAATTTTGGAAAGGCTATGGAGCCTCATGCATCAGGGCTTAAACCATTCTCTAACTGATAGAGATCCAGGTGAGACCTAATGTGGGGATCAGATTCTCCCACATCTGTTCACTGCAGGGTTCTTACAGCTTCCACTGAAATAGCTGGTGCTGGCCACTGTCAGAGACCAGATGCAGGACTAAATGGATGGATGTTGGGTCTGATCCATTTCAACAGCCATACAAGGTGAGGTTGTGCTGCCATGTCTCCACCAGGGGGTGCTGTTTGCTGGGAGACTAAACAAAGCAGAAGCCTGAAGTCCCAGAGCACTGGCCACTGTCCACCACCACATGCGGTGCAGGGAATTGGTGATATCCTGAGAAAGAAACAGTTTACAAGCATTAATGAGCTTTAGATGCAACACCATGCCTCCTAGCCACTTCAGGAGAGCCCTGAACACACACACATTTGCTGGAGATGGACCACAACCATTCATCCAAATTTAGCAGCTGTGGTGGTGGCCCCAGGGACCAGACCTTTCCTGAAATGACAGCAAGGACAAAGTGTGCAGGTTGCTCCTACGTCAGCAGGCCCTGCTCTTGTTTACAAGGTCTGGGCTGTTTCATTTATCTTCAGCAGGTGAGAGGGGGCTGAATTTACAGAGGGTGTTTGTTTTTAACACGCCGGTATCACTGAACGAAAGTGTCTGACTGACAGCCTGGGATGCCAAGGTCTTGTATTCATCCATCCCACAGGCAATCTACATGCGTGTAAGTGAAGGGAGGCACTGGTGGCAAGGCCTGGGTGCCTTCTCTCAGATAAGCCCAGGTGCTTCCCATGTGGGAGATCCCAAAGCTGGGAAAGTGCCACATCCCAGGCAAAGAAAGGGGAAGGAGAGGAAGGATGATTGAGGCACTGGACTGGGTCTCAGGAGATGTTGGGTTCAAATCCCCGCTCTGTCACAGAGTCCCTGTGTACCCTTGGACATGTCACTTAATCTCTGTGTGCCTCAATTCCCCATCTGTCAAATGGGGATAATAATACTCCTTTCCTCCCAGCCATTGCTTCCCTTGTCTGTTCAGATTGTAAACTCCGCAGGGCGTGTGTGTGTGTGTGTACAGCACCTAGCGCAGTGGGGCCCTGGTCTCAGTTGCAGCCTCTCGGTGCTGTGGCAACGGTATTGTTAATCAAATCACAGTGGGACTTGGCAGGGATGGAAAGTCACTCTCTCTCCCAGCAGCAGTGAGGGAGGGAAGTGAATGTATCAGCAACTTTTGTTACAAGTAGCACAGTTACTTCAGTTAGTGCTGTTCTAACCAGGAACTTCAGGCTATTACCCATCTCTGGAAGGTACCCACTTCGACCGCTGTTGGGCCCGATGCCATGGAGAAAATCTGGCCAGTTTCTACATCATGGAAGTGGTGCAAAATCCTCCTTCTAAAGTAGCAGAGGATGCCACTTAGCCACAGGCTGCTGGACAGACTGCATCATGAGGGCCCAGTGGTCATTGGCTTCGCTGGGGCTCCTCTTCCCCAGGACAGCCTGTCCAATGAGCTGCCTGCTGCGGCCTCTGGCTCTGGAGCTCATTTCATAAATGGAGACCAGGACTGTGTAGGCCCCAGCAACAGGCTCAGCAAGATGGAAGAGGAAAGTCTCGTTGAAGATGATGACTGAGGTTCGGGCCCTGGGGCTGGATTTCTGGTGCTTCTGTTTGTGGAGATTGCAGGAGATGTCTATTCTCGCATATACATCTGGGGCAGGGAGAGAGCAAGAGGGAAAAATGAGGATACAGGACATTGTGAGCATCCATCAGACCTGACATTACTGCTCTGTGGACTCGATCCTGCACCCTTTCGGTGGGAAAAGCTCCCACAGACTTCAGTGGTGAAGAAGGAGGGCTGTAATGTTACCCATAGATCAGATTTGGATCCTGTGATCCATGCACTTATGTGTTGGTGAACCACAACGGTTTCACAAGGTATATGCTTAGCGCCAGATTCTGCCCTTGAATGTGTGTGAGACTCCTGCTGAAGTCCATGAGAATGGTGTATTGGTATCAAAAAGAGAATTTTACCCTTACTGGTAACGGGATGGTTACACTAAACCCAGTTCCTACTATACCAGTTCCTACTACACCTGTCTGGAAACAAGGGAGCGAAGGCACTGGAGAGTCAGGCCCCTTCCAAGTAGGAAGTCTGAGGGTGTTGGTGGCAGGGCTGGTTCTATGGGTGGGCAAGCAGGATAGTGCCCTGGGCACAACTTCCTGTGTTATACCATACCATTGTGCCACTCTGGTGGTGGGGGTTTTTTGCACAGCCTCTTGGGGTGTGTGCACGTACATCAAACATTTTCCACCCTGGCTGGTAAAAAGCCAGCTCTGCTCCTAGTTGGAGGAACCCGCTTGAGGGTAGAGAAACAATTGGTCTTGGGGCAAGGAGATCTCAAAAGCAGCGGGACTCTCTGCTGCCCTTGTTCTACCAGAAAAGAGAGATCTGAAGGTGGAAATATGTCTGCGGGAGTAGGCAAGAAAGAAACCACAGGAAGGGCTGCCATTGCTGCTAGGGGGTTTGCCAAATTAGTGGGATGGGGTGGCCAAGAGATCCAACTCACTTATCCCCTAATGCTACCTGTCAGTTTACACACCGTACAATGCAAGAAGAAAACAGCCCCATATTTACATCCCCAACCCCCCACCCTCCAACTAGCTGTTCAGGCAAAGGAGGAGGATGTCACTGACGACAACGGGCCCCGATGTGCGATCTGGCTGGGTGATGCTTGGTACAGGATCCCAGAGGTCACGGGAAGGAAAAGGTGGCTTTATATGTCACCTTTTGTGTTTCCCTGATTCTGGAGACAACACAGGGCCATTTCAGCCTTTGTGCAACTTAGAGCAGTCTCATGGCTTCTCTGAAGTGTGTCCCTGGCCCTTCGGAGCTGCCCCCACAGCTGAACTACAGGAGCACAGCAATACTGTGGCCACATCTCTCCTCCCCCCACGGGGTTATGTCCGTTGTATACTACCTGGGGATTTCTCCATACTGAGGGAATCCTCAGGAGCCTGACTAATCTGGCTTTATGGCAGGTACAAGGGCCAGGTTCTCTGCTCTGCCCCTTTGCATCTCTGTGTTGTCTCGGAAATGGACTAACACAGAGAGAGTGTGTGTGTGTGTGTGTGGGGTCGGGGGGACGGGACTGCCCACCTAGGGAATAGTCACTCAAGTACCAGTAGCGGAAGTCACTGTGCTGGGTCTTTGTGTTTGTGTTCTTCCATTATCACTCATGTGCTTTGATTCTCAATGGCATTCTGCCCACCCGCTGCGGGGGGTCAGGGCTTCAGCGGTGCTCTGAGCCAGCGCAGCAGTGTTCAGTGGGGTTTTGGCAAATACTTCCCTACCACGGGACAGCAGAAGAGGAGCTTGAGTGCTCTCTCTCATACCCTATCCCTCCCCTGGGAAAGAAGAGAGGCCACAGACAGAGCAAGCTGGAGAGATACAGAACCTCAGGCAACCACAGACAGTAGGTGAAATAAATGCCTTTACTCTTCTCTGGACTGCTGCATACGGAGGCAGTTTTGACCTTGAGCAGCCCAATTTCTATCTTCTGAGAGATGGGGAGACACTTCAGCGACACAAGGACTTCTCCAACGAGGTCCTGTGAAAGGATAGCGGGCAGTGTTGTGACTAGCCATCCCTGACTCTATCCTCCAGTACACACACGACTCAACTGCCCCTGCTGAGAACAGCATCTCGGCCTGCCACCCTCTGGCTACTTTCTGAGGGAGGAAAAACTAAACTTGGGGAGGTATTTAGTTGCTCTGAAAAGCCAGGGAGGCTATTTACGGTCCAAGTTAAACCCATGTAAATTTGGAGTGACCCTTTAAGCAGCAAATGACTCCTCTTTACAGTGGGGTATTAGGATCAGAACCTGACCCAGGGACTAATAGCACTGAAGCCAGGCAGAGCATGAGCAGGGGTTGTACAAAATGTATCCCTCTCTCCCAGCACTGCCAACCCCTACCCAATCCTGACCTAAATGCTCCCCCTACACGTCCAGTCAGGCCTGCCAATGGGGGGGCACAAACGGGGGCAATTTCCCAGCGGCCCGGGTGATTTAAAAGCCCTGCGCCCCTTTTAAATCGCCTGGCCGCATGCGGGGTGGTACCGGCAGTGGCGAAGGCAGCCAGGCGGGCACGTGGAAGCCCTGGCCGTGCCGGAAGAGCACGTCCAACAGTGCAGCCGGCAGCTCACTGGGCACCAGCCAGTGCAGGCTCAGCACCACCCAACTGTCAGGCGGACCTTTCTAGGGGACCCATTGACCGTTCTGCCCTGGGCAGTGCCGTCTCTAGGTTATGGCAGATCGGGGCGACTGCTCCGGGCCCCGCGCTTTGAAGGGGCTCTGCGGGCCACCAGCGCAATTGGCAAGCGCGGTCAGTCCCGGAAGTGACGGGTCAGTACCGGAAGTGACTGATTCGTCACTTCTGCCCCAGGCCCTAGGGACGGTCCTGGCCCTGGGGCCCAGAATTGCTGTCGGCAGGCCTGCTTCCAGACATCACAGTGTCAGACTCACTCACAGGGCTATCAGGAAATCTCCCCAGCCAGCCAATTTGTGTTAACAGTCCCCTCAGCCTGTTTAATGAGAGACCCATCTCTAAAGCTTACACAGAGACAGGCCTCTCAGCTCCTCTCTGGTTCCCGGAGGGTCCCTGCAGCTGGCTCTGCTGAGGCATGCTCCACCATGCACTGCAGGCGCCAGCAAAGGGAACAGCAGATCCTCCCTTCCCCAATCCACCTGAGACATGGGGAGTGGGTATGAAGAGCCGCCCGGCAGCCCCCGCCCCGAGGCATGGAAGAGGACTGAAGTGAACATGCCCCAGCAGTATTCTCATAACTGGGCTGCAATGTGAAGAGCCAGTAGCTGTCCCCCCATGCCCTGAGGAGGGGAGCTGAGTAACAGGGAGTCCTGCCACATGGCCTCAAAGAGCTGCATGTGTGTTCTGACAGGGATGTGTTTCACACTCACCTCACACAGCTGTGAGGGTGCTAGGAGCAGTGCAGAGAATTAGCTCCACAGGACTCGACACTTATAATAGGAGAGTCTGTCTTTGCCTGGAGAGTTCCTGAGAGCCAGTTGGCCCCTGCGCTCTATCCCCATGATCATGGGGCCATGGTCTCTTTTTTTTTTTTTTTTTCCCCTTGGAGGCCTTTACCAGCCTGGTGCAAAGATACCACTCCCAGACCTTTCTTGGGTGGGGACCATTCATTGCACTACATCAGGTGATGGTTCTGTGATGTGGATGAATGGGGAGAGAAATCCAAACTTTCTCTTGTGACACATTTCAGGGTGAGACCCACCCCCCAAGGCCCTAGAGTTGTAGGTTTTAAGTCCACAAGGTACCATTTTAATCATCTAGTCTGACCTCCTGCATAACACAGGCCAAAGAACCTCACTCAGTAATTTCTGCATCAAGCCAAGAACTTGTCTGAGCTATAACCATCAGCGGCAGGTGAACCCTGGGCTCAGGGAGGCTAGCGCCCAGCCCAGCGCCCCCCCCCTTCTGCCCTAGGCCCCATCCCTCCCACCAGAGCCCAGAGTGCACACACACACCCTGCAGCCGCCAGGCCCCTCTGCCCCCAGCTCCAGAGCACTGGGAGGGCAGCTCCCATTCTCCGCAGGCCAGCCCCCATTACCCACAGCCCAGGGCCCCGGCCACAGGGGAAGAGCCACCCGCAGCACAGCACCAGGAATCAGGAGGGGGCAGAGAGGGGGCCACACAGGGCTGTTTGAGGAGGCTCAGCCTTCTCCAGCCTTTGATACCCACCACCCATGGCTATAACCTGTCTTTTCAACAAGCATTCTGTCTTGATTTAAAGACTTTAAGTGCTGGAGAATCCACAACATTCCTAGGTTGTTTCAATGAAACTATCCGCACTGTTTAAAAAGTCCCCTTTATTTCTAGTTTGAATTTGTCTGGCTTCAGTTTCCAAGCACTGGATCGCATTTTGCGTTTTTGCTAGATTAAAGAGCCTCGTATGAGAAATCTCTTTCCCATGTAGATACTTGTAGACTGTAAGCAAGTCACCTCGTAACCTTTGCTTGGATAAACTAAATAAACCTAGCTTCTTTAGGCTCTCGTAAGGCATGCTTTCCAGACCTCAGATCATCTTTGCAGCTCTTTTCTGAATCGTTTCCAGTTTTCAACATCTCTTTGAAGTGTGAATACCGGAACAGGACACAGTATTCCAGTAATGAGCTTGCTAATGCCATATACAGAGGTAATGCAGCCTTTCTGTTCCTCCTTGATATTCTCTTCTTATACATCCAAAGGTCTTGTTCTCTCCCTCAGCTAGAACGTTGCCCTAGGGCTCCTGTTCAACTAGGTATCTACCAAGGCCCCTAAATTCTTTGCATTCCAGTGACATAGTCTTCCAACTTATAAGAGTGACCTGCATTCATTGTTCCTCGATGTATGGCTGTGTTAGAATGCATGTTGCTGAAACAAGCCCACTTTACCAAGCGATCCAGCTTAGTCTGTATAACTGACCTGTCTTCATTATTTATCACTACCCAAATTTGGGTGCCTTCTGCAAATTTTACCCATAATGATTTTATATTTTTTTCAAGCTCATAGATAAAGAGATTGGATAGCATTGAGCCAAAAATAGATCCCTGAAGGACTAGATGCCCCTCTACTGGAGGACAGTTCTTCATTGACAATTACTTTCTGTTGCCTGTCAGTTAACTAGTTTTCAATCCATTTAAAATGAGCTGCATTGATTTTTTTTCGTACAGTACTAATATTTTTTATCAGAATGTGTCAGGAGGGATTAAAATGAATGCCATACAAAAGGCTGGGTATGTTATGTCAAGACAGTTATCTTTATCAAACTCTTGACCTAATAAAAAATGGAAACAAGTTAGGTGACGTTTGTGTGATGATCAATTGCAGTTATCAATTGTACAGTCCATTCCACAGAACAGCAGTACCCTCTCCTGGGTGCACAGGATCCTACAGGTTGATTATCCTTGTATTGGAATTGTGGAATCAGTGTTGTTATCCTATCCCCCCCCCCCCACTGTTAGCACTGGAGCTGTATGGTGGAGCAGCGTGGCATACCCCAGCCTCTTCCATGAACACAGACCTACTCTGAGACCTCCTGGCTTGTAAACACCACCATGTCACTTATTTACAGTGTTTTACTCCCTCCGTCAACAGCTATCTGTGTCTCTACACCCTCCTACTTATCTCAGCTTTCTAACCCCTTCTCCAAAAAGGAGAGGAGAGGGTGTCTCTACTCAGCAGGCTCCTTTTAACCAGGCTCTTCTGGTCTTTCCTGTTCAACTTTGTCTTCCTCTCCTCCCCCAGCATATCTTCCTGTGCCTTTTTTTATAGCTTCCCTGTTCATGAGCTAATTGGCTCACTAGCCCCACTCTGGCCTGGTAATCCAGGTAGTCCTCTGTCCAGTTAGGCCTTCTCTAGGGGAACCTATTTCGAACAAATAATGACCAGAGTGCTGGCTCAAGTGCCAGCCCTCAGCACTCCATCACAAGCTGTCAAGGTGTTAATGCAACAGTGCTCCACAAAAACGACTATACGAGGCCTTTGTCTTCTCTGAAAATCAGTAATGTGGAGGGGGACAGAATATGGAGATGACCTCTGAGTTACGGTGCTGAAAAGAGCAGCAGCTCCCTTGGGAACTTCCTGGTCCCTACCTATTTTCCTCAGTACAGGTTTGTCCTTGTATAAGATTTTTTTTCCCAGCATGCCCTTCAGGGGGCTGGCTCTTTAAATTTGCCAGCGGCAAGCAGCTGCAGCCCTAAAAGGGCCTTTATGCAGCTGTCAGGATCTCTCTTTTCAGTGCAGCTGGTGGCCTCTTTCCAGGGCCAGTGCAAGGATGTTTCGCACCCTAGGCGAAACTTCCACCTTGCGCCCGCCCCCTTCCCCCGGGAGCCCAGTGGCAGCTTTCCGCCCCCCCTCCGCCCTGAGGGGCCCCCACGTGGCAGCTCCCCGCCTCCACCCCTCCCTCCCCTCAGCCCGGGGAGCCATGCGGCAGCTCCCCGCCCCCCCCACTCCCCTCGGCCCAGGGAGCAGTGTGGCAGCTCCCCGCCCCCCCCCCCACCTCGGCCCAGGGAGCCGTGCGGCAACTCCCCACCCCAGCTCACCTCTGCTCCACCTCCTACCTGAGCACACCACTGCCGTTCTGCTTCTCCCTCCTCCCAGGCTTGCGGTGCCAATCAGCGCCACCCTTCCCCCCCCCGTTACTTGCTGCAGGTGGCCCTCCCCGCGTCCCCCTGTCCCCCTACCCCAGCTCACCTCCCTGGAGCGCACTTTTGGCCACCCCCAACCACTTGGCGCCCTAGGCGGCTGCCTAGTTTGCCTAGTGGTTGAATCGGCCCTGCCTCTTTCTCTCTTCTAACTGGTAGGTATAATGGTTTTCCTTGCTTAGTGACAAGGAGATGGCCCATTCTCATAATCCTGAGATCTCCTAAACAACTCTGTGTTGCATTAATCTGGGAGTCTGGTTCTATAGTGGTTTTGAACCCTGTCAAATTCATATTGATTTCACGTAATTTTGGCTATAACTTAACAGTATCAAATCTTTATGTAACAGTTAAATGAACAGTTCTTGTGGCAATAAACTGTCTAAGAAAGGCACTTTCATCCATTCCTTGTTCTGGGAGCAGTGCAAGCCAACACAGTATGGTTCCTATTACAACAAAGTATGTCTGTAGTTATTGTTGCTTATGCAGAGGGAGGCTGATACTGCATTATGTTTCTCTAGTGCCAAACTATGGCCTTTGCAGTTGATACACCCATACTGGAATACCTGAGAACAAGGGCAGTTAAAGGGGCCTGACTTTAATAAAAGGGGCATTTTGAGTCACACTTTATATTAAAGCTCCGTTTATAAAGGATTGATATTTTAATAAATGGTTAATTATTTGAATTGTTGGACTCCGGGTTGCTTATAACCAGCTAGACTGTAACCTGTTTATAACCATTAGCATTTATTAACCTTTATAAATGGAATCTAGAATATAAAACGTTCTCATTTTGCACCTTCCCACTACACAAACACGCACGTGCTATTTTATTGCAGGTAAAAGCTCCCTGATGGACTGAAGTCCTGCGTTAATCCAGGAGCGGGTATACCACTGGCAGCAGCAGTATAAGCCTCTTCATGCTGCCCCACCAACGGGCCTCAAGCCTGACCCAAGTAGTTCATCTATGGGGTACAGCTACACTGTAATTAAACACCTGCGGCTGGCCTAGGTCAGCTGCCTCGGGCTTGTGGGGCTCACGTTATGGGGCTGTTTAATTGCAGTGTAGGGATTTGGGCTGAAGCCCTGGCTCTGGGAGCCCAAGAGGAGGGAGGGTTCAGCCCAAGCCCAAACGTCTACACTGCAATAAACAGCCCTGGGACCCTGAGTCAGCTGACAGGGGCCACCACGGGTGTTTAATTGCACTGTAGACATTCCCTGAGAGAACAGACCCGACTCCATGCTCCCAAAAGCCACTGCCTCTCTGCAGAGCCTACAGGGAAGCATGTGGAGCACAAAGTAGGCCTGTAACGAGGCCACTTGCTCATTTTCCATGGTATGTCCCATGCTGACGGAAGGCAGGGACTGCCAGTTACTGCCTGAAAAAAGTCAAAGGCTCTTTATCCCTCTCCCTGGAGCCATCCATTCAGTGCAATCATGTTGTAGTTACAGTATGTGAGGTCACACGGGAGCCATTACCTTTGTAGTCTTCTGTAGCACCTCGCAGAACTCCATAGGTTGGGAGGCCTTTAGTTTGCTGAGGGCGAGCCTAACTTCCCCCAGCACGGTGTGTCTGGAATACTTGTTGAAGTGTTTAACCTATGGGACAGAAAGAATCAGCATCCCCCTCACAGGGGACACAGGAGCAGGGCTATGCAGTGCCACATCCCCTGAAGCCACTTCTGCTTAGGCCGGCTCTCAAACTTGGCCTTTGTTTTTCACACACAAGGCCTATGCTCCATGTCCAGGCATCACATTCTCAGGGCAGCTGTCTAAATCCTACCTGCCAGGCACCAGTTTTTAAGGGGTCATTATTGGGCTGAAATGAGAGCAAGGGAGGCACATCCCCAGCAAATAAAACTTGGACCCTTCCCTTCCCCTATCATCTGAACAGGCTCCTTCAAGCTCTCCTCTCTCCCCACCGCTCCTTCACTTCCTTCCATTGGCTTCTCCTTCACAGTTAATTCATTTGCAGTGTAAAGAGCACGCAGGAGCACTCTGCACAGCTCAAGATGGGCTGTGCAAAGGCCGGTTTATGCTACCCAGGCATCCGGGGCTGCTCTGTGCCAGGCTGGCCCCAGCTGTCTGCTAGGAGCATCCCAACGTCTCTCTATGCAACACCCTCCCACCCCCCGCACATGTCAAGAGAATCCTCTGGTGGCTGTTCACATGGGTTTCAGGACAGCTCTGCATTCTCGTATCTTTCTGTTATTAAAAACAAAATCTTTAAGGCTGTTCCTGCTGGGAGAGAGAAAATTCATTGTTTTCCCTTTTTGGAGGTGCTCAGATCCAACAGCTCAATATCCAGTACATTACAGAGGCGTAAAGGAGCCGTGCAAAGATTTTCTAACACAGCTGAGGAGCTTGCCCTGCGGATTTTTTTTCTATCTCTGCTCCAGTATTGTCTCCTTCCATCTTTCACTCTCGCTGCACGGCCTCTTCCTCTCTAATTTGTAGCTCACTGTTGCCCTAGCACTGGGCCTGTAAATGGCTGATCGAGTCATTCTGGTCATGGTTATTTGGTTAGTTGCTTGCTGCATTTCCTTTCATACACCTGCTAGGTACTTTGTCATTGTAAGTGCTATATGTAAGTGAATAAGGAGTAAATGTAATTAGATGGGAAAACTGAGGGCTAAATAGTCGAGAAGCATTGGAGTACTGAGCCACGTGGAGCATTGCCAAGGCATAGCAGGTGTGTAGTGACACATGGGAGTTGCTGTATTGGATCAGACCTGCGGACCATCCAGTTCAGTACCTTGTCTTTGCTAGTGGCCAGTACTGGCTGCTACAGGCAAGGTACAAGAAATGCTGCAGGAGGCAGTTATGGGATAACCTGCTACCAGGGAAAATTTCTTCTGAACCCTTATTAGAGATTGACTTGTGCCCTGAAGCAGGAGGGTTTGCATCCTTTCTGTAATTCCTAGTGGTGATTATAGGTTTTCAATCAGTATTACTGCAACTCTGGATTTTCTTGTGATCTATATAGGTTTCCAGAAACTTGTGAATCCTTCTAAGCTCTTGGTATCAATGATAGTCTGTGGAACTCATTGCCACAATATAACTATATTCTGGGGGCGGGAAGAGTAGAAATATGCTGATTTAACAACATAACATCAGTAAGAGAATGGAAACAAAGGAACCAGCCTACATTCCAATAGAGGAAAAAATAAAATAAAACCATAATCACATAAAAATATGCATAAATATGAAACACATTCCGGGGCTGCTTCCTCAATGCCATGAAAAACTGACCAGCTAAGTCAGAAACCAGAAAGCACCTGATACAGCTACCAACACTTACATCTAGGGGACTTCCTCATCAGCTCCTGTCTTGGGAGCTGAACTGTACTGGAACAGATAGTACTTTTGTTCAGTTCCTTGGCATAAGCTCCCTGTCTCTGTAAGCTCTTGTAGCAGAGGAGAAAAAAAAACAAAACAACCCTATTAATATACATAAAGGCTTAGGTTTGGAGCCCGTTCTCTGTGGTGTCTCAGGTTACGGGGAGGACGAGCTGTGCGTAGTGAGGAGTAGTAAGGAGTCAGGGGTGCAGCAGGCAGGCTGCCCCAGGGCTGGGGCGGGGGGCCAGAGAGGAGGACTCCCCCAAGCCCTCTCCCCACCAGCAGCAGCGAGCTCTGTGGGAGAGGGGGCCTCTCCCACCCCCGGCACGACACTCACCCAAGCCCCCCCAGGATGCTGCTCAGGAGGCCCAGGCAGTCTGAGCCCCCCCCCCCCCACACACACACACAGAGTCACTTGCAGTGGTGGGGGGGGCTGCCATGCGCCTCCTCCGTCCGCAGGTGCAGCAGCTTCCTCAGCCGGCCCCTGGTGCAGCTACCTTGTAGCCGGCAGTGGCCAGCAAGGGAGCACAGCACGGAGCGGCAAGGGGCAGCAGCCCACTGCCCTGGGCAGGCAGGGATGCTCAGGGGGAGGAGCGCGGGGGCAGC
Organism: Eretmochelys imbricata; assembly: GCF_965152235.1. Lineage (NCBI taxonomy): Eukaryota > Metazoa > Chordata > Testudines > Cheloniidae > Eretmochelys > Eretmochelys imbricata. The sequence continues at coordinate 21,447,041 of NC_135577.1, forward strand.
AGGCGGGGCCAGAGGAGAGACCCGGCCCCGAACATTGGTGGAGCCAGGCCCTGAATTTGCTGGAGCCCGGGCACCACGGGCCCATACAACTCGCCACCCCTGGACACTCCTTTGGAGTGAGCCGTGGATGAGCAGATATGCTGTGGATGGAGAAGAGCAGCGAAGAGCTGGCCTGCGGGTGAGTGACCTCAGCTGTCCCCTCATTACCCTCAGATGCAGTACCCCAGGCAGCCACCTGCTTGCCCTACATTTGAAGGTGTCCTGGGAGATCATAAACCATGTCTGATTTCCCTTGAAGGAATGTGGTGCTTTCATCTTACCCTTTCTCTCACCCACTCAGTGCCACTACGCTCCACTTCATCCTAGCTATTATTCCTCAGCACCTCCCAGGTAGGCAACTGATCCACTACAGGACCAAGTGTTTACCCCAATTATCCAGAGGGAGGAACCATGTTCCATAAGCTGTTGATGGACCAAAAATGCAAACAGATTTCCCCAGGGAACCCTTGTGTCAAAGGGGAGAGAGAGAGGCAAAGCTAGCGATGCTATCTAGTGATCACAGCCAGTCTTGCATCAGAACCATCAAATCTCACTGACTTAGATACTACCACTCTCCTCAGGCCCCAGACGTAAAATGCCCAGGAACTGCTGTTTGAGCATTTCAGATGCTGATATGTCTAGGGGACACCAGCCCTTACCACCCAGCCAGTGTGAAGGGAGTTTGTGGCCACAAACTATTCATGTCACAATGAGCCCTGCATCCTAATTGGCCACACAGTGAGACCCTGTTAGTCTCAGAGAGGCTGTGGCGTGAACAGGCCTAGAGAATGCATCACCTCTTCCCCCTTCACAGGTGGAGAGAGCAAGACACCTGGAGGAGAGCATTGGGGAATTTTCCCATGATGCACCTGTTCTGTAGGTATAGAAAAGGCCCCATTTTCCAGGGCCTTAGCTGAGCCTCTTAACAAGTGCCTGACAAAGGTAATGAGAATGAGCCAGCCCCACCTCCAGCTTCACAGTGCTCTTCTCCAGCTCGGCCTCCTGCAGGGAGCAGACAAACTGGTCGCCAAAGGCAGGTTTCCTGCAGTTCTTCACCACCTGCGTTTGCCACTCGTGGACCATGCACTGGAGGCCAGAGATGTGAGATGGGACCTGCCTCAGCAGCCGGACCCGAACAGCAAAGTCAGCACTCCCTCGACTGGGCAGGCCTGTCACTGCAATGACCGTCAAGAGCAGCTCAAGTTGCTCCCTGTGGTAGAAGAGGGAGAATCTCAGCCTGCCCCGGGAGCTCTCCAGGAATTCTGGGTTGCTGCCCACACTCTCCAGGTTCTTGCTGCAGATGCAGGAGGGGAAAAGGCATGTACCCAGCTTGTCCAGTTCCTCTTGGAGCTTCTGGATCTGGAGCAAGAGAGACTGGCTCTTTAACAATGTAAGCAGGCAAGACAGACATCTATTTTCCTCCTCTAGTCACTGAAACTGAAGGTCTGTTTATACCTAATGGTGATCTGCCCTTTTGGGCTTGTCTGTACATGGAGTGATTCTGGAATGGCTATTCCTGAATCACTTCATGTGTGGACACTGTTATTCTGGATTAAGAGATGAAGTGATTCAGGAATAGTTATTGCATTTTAAATTCATACCCTACCTTAATGCTAATCAATTTTTAAGTATAGACAAGCCCATTTTTGTATGTTGAGGGGCCTTATATGGTCTCTGTGAGTATGTGTTGGATATGGTTAGGCAAGCAAGATGTGAGGAAAGTGGTTTATATCTTTTTGGGCCAAACCCTCAGTGGTTAGAAATCAGGATAGCTCCATTGACTTCTGTTCAGAAGTCTTTGTTGCCTCTGAAAATCATTACAGAGGACATGGAGGGGAACAGAATATAGACTAGAGCATGAGCCCTGTGATACAGTAGTGCAAACATCACTACCAAAGCAGTGCCTCTTACTAACGTCCTAATCACTACCAACTCTTGCTGCCCTCTTATAGGCATTTTTTCCTAGTATGCCTTTCTGTCTGGGGCTGGCTCTTTAAATTTGCCTGGGAAAGCAGTTACTGTCCTAAAGAGGGCATTTTGTTTGCTGGCAGCACCTCACTCTCATCTAGCAGGTAACTACTGTAGCTCTTCTGGTTTCCCTTTCTTACTGCTGGGCGCATTCCCATATTGACTGCAGTGGAGCTATGCCCATTTATGCCAGCTGAAGATTTGGCCTGCTTGTGTGCCTGAGAGCTTTGCTGTTACTCGTCTCCCAGTCCATCCCAGAGAGGCCTAGCTGGCAGGGAATCTCCACAACCTCACCATGAACCAGAGTGATTCAGGTTCACTTTGGGCCCTGGCAGAAACGGCATCTGCTGTGTTAAGCAGAGTAGGTATTACATGAGTGGATAGGGAATCAGGAAGAAATGAGAAGGGGGAGATTAGAAAGTGTTCAAGTAAGAACAAAAACCTCTTGGAGGAGGGAATAAGAGGTGGAGAGACAAACAGGAACTAGAAATCAAGATTGTAATCCAAAAGGAGGAAGTTTTCCTTTATGCTCCCCAGATGTTGCTCCTTCTGTATCTTACATCTCTCCGAGCCCCTGACTCTCTCATGCCCACCTGCAGTTCTGAAAGCTCTACGAAACAGAGGAAAGGGTTCTTCTCCAGGACTCATTGCTAAAAGTTGGTATCATGCCATTTCCAGTTGGAGCTGCTGACGTGCCCAGACAGCTTCACAGAAGAGAGATCAAAGCTGAATTTGGCTCCTAGAGGTATGTAGACTCTCCAGCAATACTCCTCTGTCTTGGAGGCTGAGGTATGGTGAGGAGTGATTACGCAAGTACAGTATCATTGTGAAATCAGTGGAGATTGCAATACCCAAGAGAATAATGCGATTGAATGGGGCCAGCGAAAAGAGAAACTTGGTGTCTCAGTGATTTGATGCCTTGGCTTCTTATTCCTCGGTTCAAAATAGGTTCAGATCTGGATTAGATCTTAAGGGAAATTACTTCTGTGGTGTCTGCCCCACCTACCTATTGGACTTTTTCTCCCCATCACCACAGGCCTACTGTAATTGAACTCCGTTTGTTTTTGCCCTTGAGAGAGGCCCAGGGCTTGATTAACAGGGGATGCTGAAGGTCAGCAAGATGAAAGTACCTTGGAAGATGGTGAAGAATCTTTCCACAGCACTGCCCACACCATGCTCAACTCTAGCTGGGATTAGAAATATCCCTTTACTGTGTCCCAGTCACTTCTGTAATTGTGCTGTTAATTAGCCAGGCCTGGGAAACATGGGATTTCCTTCAGCATCTGCTTCTTTCCCATTTATCTTAGTAGAAGAGAAACCCCCTTACGATGTAGAGCAGGGGTCTCAAACTTGCATCACCAGGAGGGCCACATGAGGACTCGTCCTTTGGCCCGATGGCCGCATCACCCCCCTCCCCGCTACCCCCACCTCCCACTCCACCCCCGCCCCTGCCTGCAGGGTGCAGCAGGGGGCTCAGGGCAGGGGACTGGGGTGCAGGAGGGAGTGCGGGGTGCAGCAGGGGGCTCAGGGCAGTGAGTTGGGGTGCAGGAGGGAGTGCGGGGTGTGGCAGGAGGTTGGGGGTGTGACAGGGGGCTCAGAGCAGGGAGCTGGGGTGCAGGAGGGAGTGTGAGGTGTGGAAGGGGGTTGGGGTGCAGGCAGGGGGCTCAGGGCAGGGAGTTGGAGTGCGGGGGGCAGGAGGGGTTCGGGTTCTGGCCCGGTGCCGCTTACCTTGAGTGGCTCTGGGGTGGCAGGGGCATGCACCGGGGGGATGGGGAGCAGAGAACTCCGTGAGCTGTTCTTGCCTGTGGGTACCTCCCCCGAAGCTCCCATTGGCCGTGCGTCCCCATTCCTGGCCAATGGGAGCTTCAGGGGAGGGTCCCACAGGTAAGAACAGCTCACGGAGTTCTCTGCTCCCCCTCCCCGCGGGGCCGCAGGGAAGAGGTGCGGGGCCCTCAGCACCACAGGGTTGGCAAATCCGCGGGCCGCATCCAAAGCCCTGGGGGCCGGATCAGACCCGGGGCCGTAGTTTGCCCACCCCTGGCCTGGAGGTAGTCTGGGGACGCGGCACACTGGGGAGGGGACGGGCGGGGCCGCAGGGAGCTTGGCGGGCCGCGTGTTTGAGACCCCTGATGTAGAGTATTTTTCCCCTTGGAAATTGGTCAACCACTTCTCAGTTCTGACCCTTTTGTTTTGTAATCAAAAAACCACCTTTGACCCTCTGCAGGTGCCCTGGGGTTAGCACACTTGCCTTGACATCAGGAAGGCTCTGCTTAGCAATATCAAGGAGAGCTGGTTGCAGTTTATTCCCCAGGATGCCATTCTCTGCCTTTGTGTCCTTACAGGCTTCACTGAGGTATTTCTTCTCTGTGAGAACAACAGCAAAAATTAGTGCAGCAGCCTGGAGATGACATCTGTAAATATAAAGCCGGGGCCAAGGTTTTCAAAGATGATTTTTGGGTGCCCAATCTGAGATGCCTTTCAAAGAGCTGGAGTTTCAGAAGTGCCCTCTGAAAATCAGACCCTTCAAACTAGACATCTAAAAATCAAGCCACCCAAAATCACCAGTTGCTTTAAGAGCCTGGCCAGGATTTTGAGAGTTGTTGCAGGAATGGGACAGGAGTTCACCATCACCTTCTCTTCCCCTCCAAGTACAACACTGCAGTTAGCAAGGTCCATTATTGGGGAGATTCCTTTCCTCTGAAGGATCCAGTATGGATCACTGCCATAGTCAAGGTATTGGCCAGAGGTCTCAGCTGGTACAGAACATCCTATATCCCAACTTCATGGGGCGGCTTGCTACCCATTTAGGACAAAAGTGAAAATCAGAGAATTCTAGGAAGATATATTTGCATAAAGCTCAAGGTTTGATAATCCCATACAGAGGAAATCAAACTCGATGATTATCTTAACCTTTCAGGTCAGTGTCTGAACTTGTCATGGGTAGGGAAGAAAGGGGATATGTGAAAGAGAGAATATAGTTTCTTTGCTTGAAAAAAATGATCCAAGCACACTAGGATTGATGAGACTGGGGTGAGTAGGAATCTAGGAGTGTCAGGCTTGGCAATGAGGAAGTAGCCGTAAGACCAGTGTCCCTCTGGGGGTGAGATGACAGATGGGCTGATTCAAGCTGTGACAGATGGGATGTGGGAGGAAGTTTTGCTAATGTCTCTGGGTTGGTGAAATCTAAGCAGCTGCTGGCTGGAGTCATGGTACATCCTGTGTGCTCTGGAGTTTCTGGGTGCAATGGGCCATTGTAAGAGGAAGAACCAGTAAGCAACACATTTTCAATAAGGAGAAGTTGCCTTCCCCTCCATTCTCTTCTCACACATAGAGGTTACTTTGTATTGACAGGAGGAATCAGGTTCCTCTGCCCATCTCGGAGTGGGATTAGGCAAGTTAATAAACACAGAGCTTTGCTGCTGCAAGAGGGTGATCACTTTTGTGCAGCCTGGGGACAACAGGATCGGGATCGCAGAGGGACACTCAGAATAAGCTGCTGCAATTTGGGAGTCTTATGGAAAACCCAGCTCTAGGATGTAACCTTGTCCCAGATTGAAACGGGGGTAGTGAGGAGGAACGCTGTCTGCACCAGGGGAGGAGGAGTTATGGGGCAGGTGCTCCCCCAAGCCAAGGGGAGTTACACAGAGAGCTCTCCCTCTGCTTGTAGTAGAGGAGGGGGGCAGCACTGCTCCTCACTCCCACTTAACCCTGCCCTGTCTCCCCATACGGAGTTGTTCTAAAGCAGGAAATTGTTCTAAAGCAGGAAGTTGTTCAAACTGCCCTAGGAAACATATTAAGTGGCATTTCTTATCCACTCCCCACCTTCTAAATGGCAAATGCTCAGGCCAGAGATTAAAATCCCAAATCTGGCTCCAGTAGAGAAATGCCCTGGCTCCCATCATGTGGTGTCAATTACATTTTAAATACACATCAAAGGCCAACAGGGCTCACAGATTTCCTTATCTTCATGCCCATAAAGGAGGGAGAGTCCTCCAGGAGGGCATTAATCCCACCCCTTGTGCTTATTTTCAGCCTGCAGGGAAGGTAGAGCCGAGCAGGGAGCTGATTCCCTGTTGCTTTGTGCAGCTGTCTTTGTGCCACTGTTGAATCCATCCCTGGCACGACACTGATCCTGAGATGAGACTTTGGGAGCTCAGTAAGTGCAGACATGATTGATAAAACTCCTACTTTGCTCCTTCCTTTGGCATGTCTATGCCTCGATTTAAAGAGCTCCAGGTAAGCTGGAATATAGCCCTTTTCCTGTCTTCCTTTGGCGAGGAATACGTTTTGTGAATTCTGCCCTACAGCGTCACTATGGAATCAAGAAGAGGAAACGGGCTAGGAGGCAGGAAGCCCTTGTATGTGCACATTGGGGTAGCACCCAAAGGCTTCCATAGTGCAGACTCGTAGCCAGAGATAGTCCCTGCCCTGAAGATCTTGCAGTCTGAAGGATAAGAACCTCTGTCTTGGCACATTTGTGCTCGGTCCTTCCGTTTGCTCCTGTGTGAAGGGCCTTTGTTAAAGGTGAAGTATCCTAGAGACAGAGACTTATTGTGGCTGGTGTGTACTGTTGCCTGGTACTTACTTCTCCCAAGTTTTCTCAGTTTCCGGCAGTAGCGCATTTGGCAGGCTAAAATGGTTAGAGCCACCAAAACCAGGAGGATGGCTAGTGCCAAAATCCCATACTTCCAGGTGTCGGGAAAGGGCAGCTGTAAACTCTGCAAGTGAAGCAGAATGGAGTCCTCTTGAGTCATCTCCCCTGTCTGTAAGAGAGGAGGAAGGAATCAGTGCTGCCATTGGAGCTGTCCACAGGCTTTCCCAGGGGTGGATGGGGTCCAGTACATGGGAATTGTGAAGAGCAGGAGACAAGGAGCTGGTTTATAGCTGCATGCTTTCCAGAGTAGCACCACGGTTGGCAAGGGGTTATAGTTGGTTTCTGGTTTGGCTACTTAAGATGGGGTTAAATCACTAGCCCTTGAAAGAAAGAGTACAATTTACCCCATTGTTATCAGCATATCAACCTCCAGCAGCAGCCAAGAAACAGTCCCCAGCTTTGGATAACAGCTGTTCCAGGAACCTGCTGCCTAGTTCCACAGTGTAAACAAAGCCCAAAAGAAACTTCAGCCAAATGTTCTCTCCTCTTTCTGCACAAAAGCCTCCTCAATGCACGTAATTCCTACATCTAGAAATGTGCTGTTGTCTACACTAGGGTATTTTTCTTATGGTTTCCCACCACTTCTACCACCATTTCAGCTCCACTCTTGATACGTGGCGTAGACAGGGCTCCAGTCAGCCAGCAGTGACAGTGCATGAAGCTTCTTGTTGGTTTGGGGCTTTTGGTATAACACCATCTGCCCACCAAACTCTCTTTGTCAGCTCATCAGCCCAACCTCAAACTTCTGTTCAGCCAAGGAACCTAACCAACCTTCTGCCTAACTCACAAGTGGCCATAGTGATTCTGATGGAATTGGTGTAGGTGCAAAGCAGCCTTGTAAAGCTCACCAGCTAACAGGGAGCCTGAAAAATCAGGGCTTATGGCACCTGAATGCCTTTAGTAAAGGGGGAGGCAGCTGCCATGAAAGATTTGTTGAAACCTACAAGAGGAGAGAAACAATTCTGGCTAAGACTTTGCCACTTGAATCCAACATTGGCGCTCAGGTGGCTTCTTATGAACTGCCATGAGCTGGGGATGCCCTAATGTTTTCCTCCCAGCTGAACCATGCTATTCTCGGTTGGAAATACTCTGACAGGGTAAATTACCTATGCCTGCTCTCTTACAAATCCTAGACCAGAACGCATTCACACACCAGTCGGGGTGAGCGGTGAGGACACTGGAGATCAGAGGAGAAGATGGAGGAGAGGGAGGTGGGCTAGCACCTTCCTAAGTTACCCTGTACCAGCCAGAGTTGGCACTGCTGCTGCCAGTGCTCAGCTCTGATTCCCACTGACTGGAAAGATGGACTTAGTGGAAAGACATTGATCTAAAAGGGCATTTGAAACACCAAACTCTACCGACTTCAGTGAGCTTTGGATCAGATCCCAAGTCTCCTCTATCGTTTCAGAGCCTGCTCCATGGACAAAGGCTGTAAGATTACTCATGTATTTGGGTTATTCATTCAGAGGAGAAATAATCCAGAAGAATTAAATGCTAACTGGGTGGGGGTGGCTTTACCTGCCAGGTCCTGGTACACAGCCAGCCACCTAGTGCAGCAGGTACAAACTACAGACCAAATTCTGCTTCCAGTGATCCCCTACAGCTTTATTGTTGTCAGTGATCATTCAGCAGAGGCAGAACATTTGGTCTGAAAATCACTTGCAAGCAGTCCTTACTGAGATTAAACTGGGATTGTCCCCCTCCAGAGCCTGTTTCCACAGAGCCCAGCAGGGATGGGGGCAGTGGTGCACTGCACACTGTAGCCACTGAAGACTTGTCTACATTGCAGGTGCGTGCACGGGGGGGGAAGGAGGAGTGTGTTGTTTTAGAAAACCTGTCAACTAACTTGATGTCAGACACAATTTAGCTCTTAACATAGAGCTTGTGTCTTAAAAAAAAAAATCTCTTAACTGGCTGTAGTTATCTTGGGGAATTGTGTTCAAGAATCTGTCTTCAATAGCAGGCCGCTCAGGAAACCAGATCCATTTAAAAAAAATAAAATTGTGTCCCTTTCTCATTGTTGCTCCTGTTCTTTACATGATATTAGAGGTCTCAGTTGTGATTATGCCCCACCCCACCCTTGTGCTAGGCACTGTACAGATACATAATGAGAGAGACTCCTTGTCCCAAAGAGCTTAATAATCTAAACAGGCAGGAAAAAGCATAGGTGAGGGAAGTGAGGTGACTTGCTCAAGGTTACACAGCAGCTCGGTGACAGAGCTGCGACTAGAACCCAGGTCTCATGAGTGTCCACCCAGTCCCTCACCACTAGATCACGCTGCCTCTCTTTTGCTTATGTACATTGGCAGATGATCTCTTGCATAATAACAAATTGTACAACACCAAAAAGATCCCACATGCACGTGCTGTCAGCGGAAAGAAAAACACTAATCTCAGCCTCTTTCTCTTCTTCCCATTCCTCTACCCATCCTAAAATAAGGTTACATCCAGAAGAGTGCAGTCTTGTGGCAGGTAGCACTAAGAGGGGATGGACAGCCTGCAGGAAACAGCACGTTTATAGCGGTACAGGCACCCACAAGCTGCAGATGTTACTTGATTCTCAAAAAGAAGTGTTGCTGTTCCTAAATTTCCCCCTCCCCAACCTTACTGGTGGCTCGCTTAAAACAAAAATCCTACCTTCACACGGGCTGCTGGAAAACAGCTTCTCAGGGTCCCTCTGTGAGCCCGTGTGCACGCTGTCTGCAGAACTTCCAGTACAATGAGGGATTGGCATCCTGTACTAGAAAAACAAGTTCTTGCCTCGTTCAGCAAGAAAAGAAAACATCTAATACTGATGCAGCCAATTCAGAACGGGTTGTACAAATGAAAATATAGACAGATCTCCTTTTAATTAGCTCAGGCAAAACACATAGGGCTGGAGGTTTGGAAGAGCATAGCTCCTACTTAAGTGTTTGAAGAGGTGGCCAGACTTTTCCAGGGCTCTGCATGTGCTAAACTCTTCTGAAAATCTGTCATTAAGTGTCAAGGTGGGAGCTGGTGGACACTAAGAATCCGTCTAGTGGTGCTAGCACCTCTGCAAATTGGCCGAGGGAAATGCGCAGCATTCGCCAGGGTGCAAGGAAAGAGGGATTGCCTTTCAGACTGATGGTGGGAGTCAAATGAGCACCTGCTGCTCCTTTGAACTCCGGGGGAAATAAATGGTGAAGCTGGGAAAAAGAAAAATCCCCACCTCTCTCTGCCCCAGGGCGGTGACAGGACTGAGAGGAGAGAGAGCAAGGAATACAAGCTTTACTTTTGCTCTGCATTAAAGGAGCATTTTCTCTGGAAACAGGTGTTCCCGGCAATGCTGCACTTGGACAAAAAAACATTTTAATTCTGCCAAGACAAGAGCAATCTCTGCCAGGGAAAGCGTTCCGTACGAGCAAGGGACTGAGTCCGCCATAAAGCAGACAGTAACTAGGAAGGCCCTTGTGCACTCTCTAGCACACCTGATTTTTCTCACTCACCTGAGTTGAACACCTAGGGCTAGATCATCAATTGCTTCAGAGCCAACTTCATGCTTCCCTGCGGTTGCCGATGGCCAGTTCAGGCCCCTGGCAGAAGCTGGAGTGGCTTCAGGGCTGCTGTAAGCTACCAACCCCAAGGGGCCATAATGCCAGATGGGAATTGTGGGAACTACTCTCCTTCAGGTTTTCCTTTCTAGAAGTGGGCAGTGTTAAGTTACTGCAAGCTTACGTGGGCAGAACCCTGGTGGTGGATCGGGGGAAGTTTCCCTCTAATTTTTCCCCCTTCCCTCATGCATTTGTACTCCTGGTCCCTGCTGAGCTCCTAAAATGTCGGTCCATTTCTCTAAGAGAACCCCTCTCCAATCAACATGGCTCAGGGCTCTGCTAAACTCCTGGCCAAGAGGAAATCATGACCCCTTTATGTTGCCAAGCTTTCTAACCTCAGGGCCTACTGTAGCCCCTACTGCATTTGCAAGCTGAATCTATCCCCGTATTGGTGATTGTATTGTAGTTGTAGATCATGTAGCCATTATTTGAGAGCATATCTACCTGTGATCCAGCTTGCTGCCATGCTTCATGTGGGGGTTTGCTTATGACACCGTATTTAGAAGCTGCAGCCCCAAAACAAGCTTGCTTGTGGCATGTCTAACTTGGCTTTAGTTTTGTAGAGCACAGTGTGGATGTAAGAATAGGTTCCAGGGGAGTCTGCTTTGCCGTACATAGCAGTTCCATGACTGAATAACGCATGACTAGGACTGCCTCCTCTTTCTTTGTGGGGAGTGCTCAGAAGAAAAATCTTCAGTGCTTTATATTCTAATTACCCCCAAGTGCAGCCAGAATTTACAGATAACACCCTTAGTAAGAAAATTGCTGTCTCATAGCCCTGGACTACACTACAAAGTTAGGTCAATGTCAGACAGCTTATGTCGACCTAGCTCCATAAGCGTCTACACTAAAATGTAGCTCCCACTGATGTAACACCCCCTGCACCAACTTAATAACTCCACCCCTGCGAGAGACATAGCAATTTGCGTTGACCTAACTACGTCGACTTCTGTCAGTGTAGACGCTGCGTTGCTTACATTGACTGTTGTTGCCTTTCAGAAACCATCCCACAGTGCCCCACACTGGCAGCTAAATCAGTGCAAGCGCTCCTGGTGAGGACATGCGTCACCAGCACAGGGAGCATAGTGTGAACATGCAAAAACTATTTAATTACTGTGGTGGCTGTACCTCAATGTAACTTAGGTCAACTTAATTTCGTGGACTTGCCCTTACTTCGAAATTGGGAGCTTAATTAATTAAGCAACAGTTCTAAGTCACGGCAGGCAGCGTTTTTTTCTAGACAGTGACAGCATGTCACAGGGAATGGTTCTGAGCTCAAAGGCAGAGGGGGGCTTTGATCACCTGTGAAGTGTAATCAGGGCACTGAACTGAGTGTCTTATTGCAGCTGTGGAACACAGGAAAATGAATACGTAAGATTTAATGAAACAATCAGAGCAGTGTCACTATGGGTCTGACACTCCTGAGAGATGATCAGAATGCCCCAGTTATGTGCAGAGTTCTAAAGCCATTTTCTGAGTCCCAGTGTGTCATGCAGTTTGGATGTGACATTTACCAGTGATTTAGGAAAATGGCTGATATAAAGAGATATTTCTAGATCATTTGCATCAGTCACTTGGGATAGTGGATGCACAACCTGCAGCCATTTGGTTTTCTATTACACAGGCTATTTATAATGGGTCAGTCTGGCTGAGTTGGCTTGTCTAGTTGGCACAGTTTGTGGAGTCCCCCAAGCGCTCGTTGGACTTGCTGTTTGCGTTCTGCGCAGAACCCTGGCCATGCCTTGGGATCCTCGTGGGCTGTAGGCAGCTGCTCTCTTAGGTGAGCCAAAAGGGAGCCTCTTCCTTGGCCAGAAGAGGCTGTGTTGAGCCTGTTTCAGCTGGAAGTCCTTCTCTGCAGAGATTACATTTTCCTCCCCGTCTTGAAGCAGCCCCAGTGCCTGGTCCAACACTGGCTGCATCTGCCAATTGGCATCAGACATTAGAGAAGCTGTAAGAGTCCCCCATCTCCCACTTATTGAATAGCTGGACTGATCATGTGTATCCTGCATGTTACTGCAGCCAAGACTTGTGCCAGGACCACTGGATTCATTCATATAATAGTCCTTGTCTGGAAGGGGCCAATGCTTTTGATGGAAAGTGCCAGAGGCAAGTACATGTCACCATGAGATCCATAATTTGGCCTCCCCATTCAGTTCTGCCCATAAGTAGTGAAAACTCTTTCCATCGTGTACATACATGCATGCCTGCTTGTGCACATGTTGGAACTTCCTGAAGTAACTGAGATTTTCTCACTAAGGCTGTGTCTACACTATGGAAACTATACTGGTATAGTTATGTCTGCATAATCCCACAGTGTAGACACTGCCTACACCAAGAAGGGATTTTTCCATCAGTGTAGGACCACCACCTCCCCAAATGGAAGCATTCTTCACTCGACCTAGCTTTGTCGGACCCAGGGGTTCGGCTGGCATAGCTTTGTCACATATGGGTTGTGGTTTTTCAAATCCCTGCCTGATGTAGCTGTATCAACCCAAGTTTTAAGTGTAGACCAAGGCCAAGCATCAGTCTTGTTCCTCCCACCCACCTTGAATCTACACAAGATCAACTGGCCGATGTAGCCAGGGGAAAAAGAAGTGGTGACAGCCCAGCCACCCCAGAATTCCCCCTCACTCCTAAATTTGACATTCTGCCCTCCTTCCTGCTGTCATGATCCCCTTCCCAGACTCCAGCGAGGCTTGCTCTGTACACAGTTGTCGTACTGGTATAACTATTTCAGTTAGGGATGTGATATATATTTAAATAGTTAAATAAACTCCTATGTGGAGCTGAGCTTAAGGCCTTGTCTCTACTAGAAAACTGTACAGCTATTCCCATGGAGGTCAGGGGAATGAGCTCTACTGGTATAAGACCATTTACATCAGTATAACTGCATCCACCCAGGAGGGGAAAAGGAGGAGTTGTACCACTTTAACTATGCTGGGAAAGTTAACTTTCTAGTCTGGACAAGGCCACAGACTAAGCTCCATGTATGAGCAGCACAGAGAAGTGAAACTGATAACAATCTGTGCAGTGGTGGCTGGGCACTGCAGAGACCTGCTCCATTCCGCTTTTCTCCTCTGTTCACACGTGGGGAGCAAAGATTTGGAAAAACTGCCAAAGTGCTCTACCAGCGCACTTCCAACCCTGACTTTATCCTGCAGGCTGTTGCCTGATCTATTGATTAGTTATTGATCAGGTTATAAATTTGGTTTCCCCAATTAACACACTATAATTTGGTCGGTTCTTGTCCACACTCACACTTCGTTTCTAATCGTTTCATTAATACAGTTAGCAAAGTCACAAACGCTCTAACTCCACAAGGCATGTAGAGACGATACAGAATCAGCTGAGCATCCATATACTTACACCATCCCTTCCAAAACAAGGTCAAGTGTTAGCTATCATCTGCCCCCTCCCCAGCATCACCATCAGTCACCAGCCTGACAGCTCCCAAGAGCTATGTCTCTCAAGGCATACAGGCTGGGATACAACTTCTATAATGTGTTATATTGACACTGCTATGCCTAATGCATATTCAGGGGAGGTTTCAGCCCCTTTTCCTTATTTGTAGTTCCTCACCCTAATAATGGTGAGGTGCCCTTCCCCCACAAGTTATCAATCCTTTTACCTCAAGCTCATTAGCGTACACATCAATTACTTACCATGGCATCCTTGTGGTCAGAAGTCTGCTGATGTCCGAACTAAAATATCCCAAGTTGCTATAAACTAGCATCTTGTGGTTATCTATCAGCCATTTGCAACACTTGTGATTATTACAGCACAATAAATAAAGCCTTGTGCCATCTTGTGACTTAAGGTCATCGTTAGTTTACTTACTTATGCTAATTTATTGAGCAATTACTCCTACTCAGATAAATAGGCCTTATGCTATCTGCTTCAGTTATTCTGATAAGTCTAGGCCTATGGGTCTCTTGCTTTTGTGCTGTCAGTTCCTTGTTCCTTTATTCTTTACTTACTATATAACTATCATTACTGCATGGCTATATACTGACTACAAGGCTGATATGTTTGTAGTGGAAGCTGATGCACCCATTGACTCTAGGGCAGGGAGAACCCTGTCCATTAAAATTAAGAATGGAAGAACATGAGGGCCGGAGAGTATACCAGATCCAAACACTGCTGTTCCAATACCAGATTGTTGGCAACTCTAAAAGTCGGCACAACTTTCTCCTTGAGGATATTCCCCTCCCCCACCCAAATTATTCCACCTTTAATCTCTGGGCATGTTAATTTCTGCGGTATCACATCAGATAAATCCCCCCTTTGGCTCATTATGTTCCATACACACAATAGCCACGCATTCTGCCAGATCATTGTTAGAACCATGGGAAAGTTACAAGCTAAAGCAGCAAAGGGCGGGGAACGGCAGCTGAGTCCCAAACACCTGCAATACCTCCAGACAAACCCATCCTCTGCCCTGTGCACGTGAAGGACTGGCCCTGTAACAAGGGACTGAAGGAATCCTGGGAGGCTGTTTACACTGTGTGCTCAGCTCTGAATAGCTTGGCTGGGATTTTAGGGGAAAAAATAGATAGGAGTGTTTTATAGTTACCAGCTGTGGTGACCAGGTGTTAACTGAGAGATGAACAAATAAGGAAAGAATAAACTAATGTTGATGAACCCTTTCTTGCAGTGTTATGGGAAGGCATGAGCCACCTTTTCCCTGATCCCTGAAGTCTAACTTGTCTCAGTTGCCTGTGACTATGCTAGCTGTGGGCTGCTGAGGTGCAGGATCAGCTGGCCTCCCTTTCCTCCAGCCATGAACTCTGTGCCACCTACACAGAAGGGGGCTGATCCACTGCTACTGTGCAGTCTATGTTGCCTGATAGGTTTCTCCTTTCGCCTTCTTCCAGCTGGGGGGATTCTCCTCTGGCGGATGAAGCAGGATTTAGGGCAGTGGAGTGGCACAGCTCCCCTACAGGGCTCGAGGATCTGGAACTTTGAGAGGCTCAACCTTGTAAGTCACCCCCATCCAGGGAAGGTGTAACTAGTAGGTGAACTAGGAGGCCGCCTAGGGCGCCAAGATTTGGGGGGTGCCAAAAAGCGGTGCCCACCAATTTTTTTTTTTACACTATTGCTGGAAGGGAGACAGGGTAACGGGGGTTGAGTGGGACAGGTAGAATAAAATGTAGTAGATTTTGATGAAAGACGGAAGTATATGTGACTAAAAAGGGTGTATTTCTGATTACAATCAACATTGCTTAATTTAAGGAAAAGTCATCTTGATCTCTTAATCATTATGCAGTATTCATTTTTGAAAGTTTATAATAAGCAATGCTCCGGGGGGAGGTGAGGGGATGCAAGGTGGAAGTTTCACTTACGGCGCAAAATATCCTTGCACCGGCCCTGCCCCCATCCCAGCGTGCATCTCAATGTCCTTTAGTACTGCATCTCTCCTACAAACTCTATTGTGCTCTGCTCGACAGAATTAAATACTACAGCTCCAGAGAAGAACAGCAGCAGAGAGAGAGGGGTAGGCAAGGGAGCAAAGAGATCTCTTTAGATAAGACTGGAACAATAGGTGGGACGTTGATAAGGCAGCACAGCCGAGGAGGGAGGTTGTTCCTGTTGGCAGGAGCTGCTGCAAAGTGATGACAGTGTGTGACAGGACAGAGGCAAACCGATGCCAAATGAGTAGACGCAGCAAGGGGGTAGAACAATGAGGTGGTGAGACTGAGACAAAGTGCTAAGCATTTACATCACACCACTCACAAGCATGACCAAAAAGAGGCGTAAATACAGCAGCTCAAGATACGTCAATGGTTTTGGGGTTTTGCAGGTAATTTCTCATACAAATCCTCTCCCCACACCCCTCCAAAAGCATTGGGTGGTTGTTGTTGTTGTTTTGCCCTTTTCCTGTTTCACCAGGGAGTGAAGAAGAAAAATGGAGGTGGGGATGAAGGGAGAATGGAGAGAAAGTGGTAACTGGGGGACTGAATTTTTTTTTTTTAATGAAAAACAAAACAAGCAAAAAAATCAAAAAATTCCACGAAAGTTTTCATTCTGGAAAAATGTCCTTTCCCTTCAAAATACTTTTGATGAGAAAGGGGTGACCAGCTCTCAGTACAAAGTATTGAAGTACCCAACAGGAGGACAGGCGGACAGGAGAAGCACTGAGCTACTGTGAAATCTAGTCTTTAAAAGTAGCCATTGGCCCCCAGTTGCCATCCAGAGTTTCTCATGGTTCTGGAATGTTAAAATCTGATGTTTTTTTCTCAGCCCAGTGTAGCGATTGGGGCCAGCAACAGGGTATCTGGATTTGCAATCCCAAAGGCTAGGGAGCAAACACAAAGGCGCGTGCTGTAGTTAAGCTTATGGAATGTTGTTATTGTTGCTTGTATTGTGTAGAACTTATCGTTCAGGGCAGCTGCACCTCTATTTCCCCCTTTGTGATCCCTTCAGTGTACCCACTTTAGGCTCCCAGCTCCTCGGCCCTCACCTCTCTTGAGCAGAGACCTGCATCTATCTCCCTCCTGACCAGGGTTTTTTCTAGGCTGCACAATTCCCTGCCTACACTGTGATATACCCAGCAAGCCAGACTGCCTAAACAGGCCCGTGTCTGCATTCTGCTTTCTCTTCAGAGGCTTGCTTTTGAACAGCTTATTTGCCAGCTGTTGTAAGTTACCACACAGTCCTTTCTACGCAAGCACATTTATTCTTAAGGTGAAAGCATTACAGAGAAAACATATATATTAAAAAACCCCTACACAAATGCTAAAAGAGCTTACCAGAGATCACCTAAACCCCAGCCTAGTGCTGTGGTCGGTGTCAGTCTTTTCAACTCTTCCTTATGGATTGTAGTCCTCCCTTGGACAGAAGGCCTGTCCATTTGCTGGATCAGAAAAAAGTCCTGAGTCAGTATAAACTCAGGCTATTTATCCAAAAGTATTTTCTTCATCTGTTGGTCCCTGGAGAATCCAGTCTGAAACAGTAGGTGTGAGCCTCTGCAGATGGCAGCATCTCTCTGGAGGTGTTACAATCTGAGTGAAACTGCCTAATTGCTCCCCACCTGTTCTTAGTTCCTGCAGGCGCTGTGGTCACCCTCCCCCCTGGAATTACATACAATCCCTGGCCCACAATGATACGTCAATGTAACACAGTCAGCTCTCCCAAAGATACTGCTGGAAATTGCCATATCTGTTGCAGTCAGGGCCTTATTGTGCTAGGCATGGTACATGGCATAAAAAGATGGGCTCTGCCCCAAAAGCTCATAATCTAAGCATGTGATGAGATTAAGCAGACAAGCCAGACAAATAGAAACAAGGGCAGGTAACTGGAGTGACTGGCATAATAAGTGAGCGTCTCAGGGCACACCGACTGCCTCATGGGGCATAAACCTACTTGTGATCTCTAGAGTGTTCCCTTAACTGCTTCTGGAGATCTTGTTGCAACATTATGACCTCTGTGGTTGAGTTTATTAGCTGAGATGGTTGAAAAATGAAGTTTGTTATAAAAAGAAGATCCTATGGTATTACCAGAAACACACAGACTTAACACAGCCTTTAAAATACATTGCTGTTACTGAATTCTAAAACATAAACCAGCAAAAGGCTAGCGCTCTAACGCTTGAGTGATAATAAACCACTCTGCCAATCTCTAAGCTGTTGGATTGGTCCAATAGAAAGATGCCAAGAGCCTACTGATTTGGAAGCATTAGATGTTGTCTGTGCCTTCTCAGTAGTTGGTGCTTTCAGGTTTTTGCATAATGTGACATGTGAAAAGCAAATACATGAGACTTCATCTGTGTTTGACTTGATCTGCCAGGTGCCATGCAAAATTTGGATCTATTTTAAATTGTCCATCTTTAACTAAAATTCTAGTGGCTTTTATCTGTGTCATTTTGGTCCAGTGGACCCATGTTATGTGAAATACAGTGGTTGCCAGTAAAAAGTCAACATTTGCCAAGTTACAAAACAGTCGTATCTATGATTCAGCTGTTTTCTCTGTACTGTTAATAGGAAATAGCTGTGAAGTCTCTGATACCAGTATGTGGTAAATACCGGTAACCCACATTGCGTGAAACAAACACGTAAAAATGGCCATACTGGGTCAGACCAATGGTCCGTCTAGCCCAGTATCCTGTCTTCCGACAGTGGCCAATGCCAGGTGCTTCAGAGGGAATGAACAGAACAGGAACCATAAAGTGATCCATTCCCTGTTGCCAATTCCCAGCTTCTGCCAAACAGAGGCTAGGGACACCATCCTTCCCCATCCTGGCTAATAGCCATTGATGATCCTATTCTCCATGAGTTTATCTAGTTCTTTTTTTGAATCCTGTTATAGTCTTGGTCTTCACAACATCCTCTGGCAAAGAGTTCCACAGGTTGACTGTGCATTGTGTAAAGAAAAGAAAAGAGGGAGGGGCTTTGTTCCCCTTTAATAACTTGTCCGCATAAGAGGTTTAATTTAGTGATTGCTACCTGCCTAATGGACTTAGGCCCAGATCCTCAAAAGTATTTAGGCTCTTAACTTCCATTAGTGCTGAGCCTAAATACTTTTGACAATCTGGGCCTTTAGCTCAAACAGTTGAGCCACATGCTGTTTAGATCAAGATGGGGGGTGTCTCTAGTTCATTCCCTGTTGAATGATCCCTACAGCAACTTGTTACATTCAATTTATAGTTGCTACATTATATATCTGCTCTCCAGCTGACTGCTTCAGCAGTGACTTGTCTTTGGTTCCTAGGTTTTTTTGGTGGAAGATTGGGGGCAGGAAAGAGGAAAGAGATAGTGAGCAAGTGAATCATTGATACATGTAACCTCTCCTCTGCTTGTTGCACTAGCCATGTCATCAGCTCTTGCACAAGAAGTGCAGAACTCTGAGTTCAGGTGTTGGCACAGAAACAGAGGAAGAGCTGATTACTCACATGACCTGTTAATTATTTGACAGCTGAAATGGTTATGTATATGTATAGGGCTAGATTTGTGCCTCCACAAATTTGTGTCAAGCTCTACTGACCTAGGACCATACCAGGGAAGGAACAGTGGCTCAGGGAAGACAACTCCCACCCCTAGCTAGTTTTATTTCTGGCCAATAGAAGCCAAAATGTTACCCCCTCCCACTCCTCCTACCTGGTGCTTTGGGGCTGTAAAGTTAAAATGCCACTCAATTCCCACCTGCCCTGGAAGGGTATAAATGAGCACACAGCACCCCTTAAACCTCTAGACTCCAGGTCAGGGGAGCCTGTGCAGAGGTATAAGGGGCTTTCTTATTCCCCTACCTGAGTGCACACTCTGAACCACACTTTAGCCCTTAGAGCATTTTAGTTGCCCTTTAAGATGAACCTATGGAGCAGCAGTGAGGTTGCTGCAGCCCTGAGCCCGGCCTGGAGCGACTCATATCCATCATTATTGGCTGCAGCAGAGGAAAGAGAAGGTGTCTGTGCAGTTAGGTTACTCTGCACCACTGAGCACAAACTCACATGCTCTCAGAGGCTGGGCTGCTCACAGACCACACAGCGCCCGCTGGGCTTTGTTGAGAGCAAGGGCGATGATACAGCTGTGACGGCAGAAAAGAAACAGAGGTTCAGCTTCACGGTGGGAGGTGGACAGGGAACATGGCTTCAGCTGCTGCTCTCCCAGCGCGCAAGTATCCAGCAGCTGCAAGCCCCGCCTGAACGAGCACCGGCGTTGGTACCCTTAACTCAGGAAAGGGCTCTGCTGGGAGTTGAGGGGCCTACTATAATAGAACCTCAGAGTTACAAACACCTTGGGAACAGAGGTTGTTCATAACTCTGATATGTTCATAACTGAACAAAAACATAGGGAGGACTTGTGGCACCTTAGAGACTAACCGATTTATTTGAGCATAAACATTAGCTGTAGCTCACGAAAGCTTGTGCTCAAATAAATTGGTTAGTCTCTAAGGTGCCACAGGTCCTCCTTTTCTTTTTGCGGATACAGATTAACACGGCTGCTACTCTGAAACCTGAACAAAACAGGATGGTTGTTCTTTCGAAAGCTTACAACTGAACATTGACTTAATACAGCTTTGAAATTTTATTATGCAGAAGAAGAATGCGGCTTTCCTTTATCTTTTTTCATAGTTTATGTTCAACACAGTACTGTATTTGCCTCTTTTTTGGTCTCTGCTGCTGCCTGTGTACTTACAGTTCCAAATGAGATGGGTGGTTGACTGAGATTCTACTGTAAAATATCCCCTTCCACCTGATTTTGCTGCTGAGAAACTGCCTCCCACCCCCCCATTGCCCACTGCAATTGGGACTGGGGGAGGGAGATACTTCCTAAGCAAAGAGAATTTTGGTCAAGTCCCCTGCCCCCATGTTGTGAACTAAGAAAATAAATAAAGGGCAGGAGTATATGTTACAAAAATAGGACTGGTTTAGTGCTCTCAGAGCTGTGATACAAAAAATCAGCAGCATTATGTGCTCCCTAATGAAGTGAATTACATTCACTCAGCCCTGGTCTACACTAGGACTTTAGGTCGTATTTTGCAGCGTTAAATCGATGTAAACCTGCACCTGTCCACATGATGAAGCCCTTTATTTTGACTTAAAGGGCTCTTAAAATCCATTTCCTTACTCCACCCCTGACAAATGGATTAGCACTTAAATTGGCCTTGCCGGGTTGAATTTGGGGTACTGTGGACACAATTCAACGGTATTGGCCTCTGGGAGCTATCCCAGAGTGCTTCATTGTGACTGCTCTGGACAGCACTCTCAACTCAGATGCATGATTGTTTGCCGTTGCTCTGACGGAGGGAGGGGCGACTGACGACACGGCTTACAGGGTTGGCTTCAGGGAGCTAAAATCAACAAAGGGGGTGTCTTTACATCAAGGAGTATTTCAGGCAGGACTTCACGGAGGGTTCCAATAAGAAATGGTGCACCTAAGTTATTGTTCTTATTGGAACAAGGAGGTTAGTCTGGCCTCTGATTGATACATAGCTAGATTTACCTCGCTGCACCTTCTCTGTGAGTGACTGCAGTGCGACCTAGAGGAATGAGTCCCCTAGACGGGGGGCGGGGGGGGAGGAGGTTTGCAAATGAGTACAAAACAAATCTGGTCTATTTCTTGCTTTGATACACTATCTTTTACATCTTTGGCTGGCAGCGGACGGTGGAGAAGGACTGCATGCCAACCACATCTCATGGCTGCTTGGCAGAAGATGGTACAATAGGACTGCTAGCCATCCTTATCTCTTGCCTGCCCGGCAGAAGATGATGCAATAGGACTGCTAGCAATCCGTATCGCCTGCCTGCTCACCATAAGAAGGTTCAATAGGACTGACTGCAGGACTAAAGAGAAGGACTTGATCAAGTCACTCCAAATTTAGTCCCTGCACCCATGTCTGCCCAGGCGCTCCAGATTGACCTCACACAGGCGACCAGGAGCACCTTGGACATGACGATGACTGCTACCAGTCCTATTGCACCGTCTGTTGCCACAAGGCAATGGGTTGCTGCTGCTGTGTAGCAATGCAGTACCAAGTCTGCCAGCACCCAGGAGACATACGGTGACAGTGAGCTGAGCGGGCTCCATGCTTGCCATGGTATGGCGTCTGCACAGGTAACTCAGGAAAAAAAGGCGCAAAATGATTGTCTGTCGTTGCTTTCACAGAGGGAGGGAACGGGGACCTGACGATATGTACCCAGAACCACCCGTGACAATGTTTTAGCCCCATCAGGCATTGGGATCTCAACCCAGAATTCCAATGGGCAGCGGACACTGTGGGAACTGTGGGATAGCCACCCACAGTGCAATGCTCCGGAAGTCGACTCTAGCCTCGGTACTGTGGAAGCACTCCGCTGAGTTAATGCACTTAGAGTGTGTATGTCCCCACAGAAAATGCTCTAATATATAAAACCGATTTCTAAAAAAACAACTTCTATAAATTCGACCTAATTTCATAGTGTAGACATACCCTCAAGCATGCCAGTAATAGCGCTTTGGGATTCAGGTTACCATTGTAATAAGAAAGGCAGGGGCAAGGTGAAATAGTGACACCTAGTGGTTAACTCATAGGAGTCATACAGAATAGGTTTACGCCACCTGAGTGTTTGTGTCTGCTTAGAGTTTAAAAAAAATAAAATAAAATCTCGGAAGTAATTTGCAAACAAGTCCAGTTACTTTGACTATAGACCAGGACGTCCTAATGTGAGTTTACTGGATTGACTATTTGCATCTGAAAATAAGATGCAACGTGGATGACTATTTGCATCCACAATTTGTTTGTGGTACAATTACAAAAGCAAGCTCTAGAGGTCAAGCTAAGGTCTGCTTTAAATTCACCCAAGCAACTGCACAACCTGCACCCTCAAAACTACTGGCCCCTATAGTTACCATATGGGGCACTGTGGAAGTGGTATCTGGCTATCTCCTCCCACTATCTAAACTGAGTCTGGGACCTTTCCTCTGTCCAAACCATGCACTCTCAAAACCCTGCTCTAGGCTCTCAACACTTCTCCCTCGCTTAAACTGAATGCGTCTCCAACCAGATCTGTCTCAAGCACCCTCCTGTAACTAGAGTTTGTGCTGCATGCAGCCCCACAGCCCATGTCTACTTTGCCCCTTCCAAAGCAGGCCACGCACATGCAAAGGGTAGGGACCCAGAGTGTGAGCATGAGATTGCCTCCATTTTAGAGCATTTGGCCCCTATTAAAACCAAGAACTGACTAGTCTTAAGGAAGACATCCTGAAGGTTAGTCACCACACATGCAGCCTGTCCTGGAACATCCTTGCCCCAGATTCAGCCCTTGCTTGTGTAGACTAAACTTCCACTGAAGTGGCACTGGATTCCCCTTTGCTATCACAGGGGGTGCAATTTGCACCACTGTGTGGCCTCATGCTGCTACTGCCACCCTCCCTGAGGCATGGGGGTGGCAGAAAGCATGTTTCAGTTGCAAAATTACAGACAGGGTTTTGTAACAAGTCTTCATGGTGCTGAGCTTAGTTAGTCCCTTCCTTGGTTGTGAGCCTTCTGGCCAGCTGTGGCTTCTCCTTGTGAAGGGAGATTGTAAGCACCATAGGTCACGAACACTTCCTGCCGTTCAACAATCTCTGGAAGCCACCATTGAACAGTTATGTTCATGAGCATTAGTGTGGAGCCAAGGTGTTTAGTCAGGAAAACACTAAGGGGGGAAAAATAGATTTATCTGGGCTTCCTTCTCTGTGTAAAGGCCACTCTGCATTTGGGCTGCATGGTCTAAAGCTCCTTTGGTTGTTTCTTGTGTTTATCTTCCTTTCCCCCACTCCAGCCCTTGCTGTTTGTACCAGCAGGGTTTTGAGTGCACTCTTGAGCGAGGGTTCAACAGCGCAGGAAGTTGCATTCCCCACTCAGGCAATTTATTTTTTCACTTTGGGATTAAAAATAAATTGCCTAGGGAGGTTGTGGAATCTCCATCATTGGCAAGTAAGAGTAGGTTAGACAAACACCTGCCAGGGATGGTCTAGAATAATACTTTGTCCTGCCATGAGTGCAGGGGATTAGACTAGATGATCTCTTGAGGTCCCTTCCAGTCCCATGATTCTATGGAAAAAAAAAATATCAAAAAGTGAAACCTAGACTATCAAATGGGTACTAACAAGTTATTTTCCACAGGACTCATTGTAAGCCTTAAGTCTTTGCTTCACACTTTGCTCTTCATGGATGTTCTCTGCTGCCACTGGTTTATTGTGTGCCTAAGTTGATATATTTCTATTGAAAAAAATCAAGGAAAGCCATTAGTAGTGTACCAGTTCTGAAGGCAGATTGGCCTTAAAGCAGTTAAAAGGTAGGTTGAAGTTGTAGGTCAAACAACCTTTAGTGTCCCTTCATCACTTGCATCAAACATAACATTCAGAACAAAGTAGAGAAATAAGAATCTCATTCTTTGCAATGAAACTTTATTACAATGATATTTCTACAGAGCTACTTTTGCCAGAACAAGTCAGAGAATTTACTCCCTTTCAGTTTAGCAGAGAGAGCATCATTTTTACTTGTAATAAAGAAGCTTTATAGATTTCTTTCAAGAGAAAAAAGTCCCAGTATTAAGTGAGCACCTACTCTTATCAGCCTTGTCTAGGGGTTTCTGCCAAGGTTACTTTCCCAGGGGAAAAACTGACCTCTTCCAGGAAGAGTGCATTATTTCAGTTATTTTAGTGTCAATATTTTTGCTTTGTTCCTGGATACTTTCCCCCAGAGACTCAGCAAAAGCACCATCTATGGAATACTAGACATTCACCAGGTGGTTCTGGTTTTGCCAGCTCTTTGGAAGGGAAAACTTCTAGAAATCTTGATCGACCCATTAAATAGGCATTTTAGAGCTGCCCCATAGGCATTTTAGAGCTGCTCCTATAGGCCAGTTCTTGTAAATGCCTAGTATTCTTTACCTCAGGGATAGAGATGCTCTGATGAAACTCTGATGAGCCTCAGATTGGATACATTCATGAATACACAGCAGGCTGCCAATTCCCTTGAGGGACATTGTTCTGCAGAGATTCCATGAATTTTTTTTGGTAAAAAAAACATTCTACATTGAACTTATTGGTTAACTGCATATATGAATAGTTCAGATAAAGAGGCAGAAACAGGGAGAGGACAGTGCTCAGCAGATGGTCACATCTGAAACTGCATCACTCAAAAAATAATCTTCAGTCCAGGTTTGGACTCTTCCAGGACTTTCAGTTCATCATCCACTTCAGAGCTCAAGTAGATGTCGTACAGACTGAAAAGAAAAAACACAGCAGTCTCAGCAGGCATGCTATCAAACCAAAGTGCTGGAGAGCAAAGGCAGTTACCTCTGGGGAGAAGAAGTGGCAAAAAGGAGCCAATTAGGTTTGAGCCAAAACTGCCTTATTGGCCTTTGCTATTCTGCTAGTTCTGGTTCAAGACCAAAGTCCTCAGGCAGAGCTGTTAAACCAAGGGTAGCCTTCAGCTGTATTAAGTTGTGAGCAAGGCTACTGAAGGAGAGTCATACAACTGGATTTGTTTCTGCCTAGCATGGTGTAGCTTCACAGTCCACTGAAGCATCTGTCACTAGGAACTGCCAGACAATCAGACCTGTGATCCATCTAATCCAGGGGTGGGCAAACTTTCTGGCCCAAGGGCCACATCTGGGAATAGAAATTGTATGGCAGGCCATGATGCTCACAAAATTGGGGTTGGGTTATGGGAGGGGGTAAGGGCTCTGGGGTGGGGCCAGAAATGAGGAGTTATGGTTGCAGGAGGCTGCTCTGGACTGGGATCGAGGGGTTTGGAGGGCAGGAGGGGATCAGGGCTGGGGCAGGGACTCAGGGAGAGGCTCAGGGGTGCAGGCTCTAGGTGGCGCTGACCTCAAGTGGCTCATTGGCTGCGGTTCCCAGCCAATGGGAGCTATGGAGGCAGTTTAGAGAGCAGAGACCCCTGGCTGCCCCAATGCATAGGAGCTGGAGGGGGACCATGCTGCTGATCCCGGGAGCTATGTGGAGTGGCCCCCAACCCTGCTCCCCAGCTGGAGCGCCGGGGAGGGGGTCTGGGGCAAAATGGCTTATAGTTTGCCCACCCCTAACCTAATCCAATATCCCCTCTCTGACAGGAGCAAGAATCAAAGGAAGTTATAAAAGTAGAATGGTGTGAGAGTCTGCCCCCCACACAGACCTCATCCTAGTCTCAAATAGTTAGAGATGGGCTTCAGGCTTAAGCAGTATGTTTAATGCTTCTTCCAATATTTATCAGAACTCTGGATATTCTTGTCATCTGTATAAAACATCCAATCCCTTGAGTCCTGACAAGGGCTTGGCCTCAATGACTACTTGTGGCAGAGAAGTCCTGTCTTTTTATGCATTGAGACAAGTAATTCCTTTTATTTTTTTTTTAAGTTTCCCCATCTTTTATTTTCACAATGGTCACTGTCAGACAGGATATTGGACTAGGTAGACCATGGGTCTCATCCATTATGGCAGTTCCTCTGTTCCTAGGAGGGGGGGGGATGGTCTGGTTAAAGAGCAGGAGATGGGATTAAAAATAGCTTCACAGCATGGAGGAGTTAGGGACAGGTAATGTCCCACTGCCAAGACCTTTACATTCTGCTATTTCAATTCTGGGGCATCCCCATGCAGACACAGGGGCAGCTGTCTCAGCCACAGATTGACTAAAGGGCCTGTCCATGCTACAGGTACAAGAGAGGGTGTTACTCATCTGGTCAGATTAGTCCCAGGCTGAGTCATGTCAGAGGATTTAAGGGAAAAAGTCAGCAAAAGAGATTTTTTGGGATATGCTCCAAACATAAATGAGCTCACTTCACATAAAAGCCAAGGTCTCTTTCTTCCCCTCACCCTCTCCTACTGCAGGAGTGGTGTCCACCTGCTTGTCCCTTCCACCCCTAACCCATTTCCAAGGATAGAAATAAAAGCCTGCCACCAAGACTCCCTTCCAGAGCCCAGTCACCTGTGTCAATGAGGAGCTCATGCAAGTCCCTCCAGCTGAGGGGCAGGCAAGCCAGGTGAATCCAGTTACTGGGAGACCATGTGGAAGAGCAGGCTTCTGACCGGGGCCATGTGATTGGCCACCACAGTTATTGGTTATGTGGCATGGGACCCCACCCATGCAATTGAAAGCTGCAGTGTGCACAGGGCCTTAAAGGACCAGGCCCAAGTGTTTTCTGTTGACCTGTCAGAGTTTAGTCTGGTCTCTAGGGTCAAGGGCAGTAAGCCATTGTATCGGCAACATGGGCAAACAGCCTCAAAAGGGCAGGCAGCTTCTGAAACAGCTGATAGAAGTTTGCCTCCTGCAGGAAGTCATGGATTCCCATTAGACACTAACTTCCTTAGAGCAGGCTTTGCTCACTGCCCTGTCTCCTCTTGGAAGCCCCCATTCTCCTTTTTAATTCTAAGACACCAGCACAGTGCCGAGGGAATATAAAGCGAGCACCACGTACACGAGTTGCTGTAGTTTGCAGTTTGGATGTTTCAAGGATTCACACAGCTTCTTCACACCTTCGTCCTCCAGTGAATTGTTACTCAGGTCTAGCTCTGTTAGGCACGGTTTGGAAGAGAGGATAGTGGCCAGACTCCCACAACAAGCAGCTGAGAGACTGCAGTTACCCAACCTGCAGGGAAAGAGGAGCCAAAATAAGAGGAGTACTGATTTAGAGTCACTTTGAACTCTGGGCTGTTAGGAGTAGACATCCCAACCAGGACTGCAGCAGGCAGGAACACCATTTGTCTTTCTGCCGTTTCAGAGGCTGGCACATAGGATAGCTTGTGTGTTTTACATGAAGCATGTGCTCCCCCTAAAGACACCAGTGCTCAGGCCCCTTTGTGACTACTTGTTGCAGGCAATCCCTTTCTTCTGGCTCCAGCCATAGAAAGAGTGAGAGCACATTGCTATCGGTTTGCAGGATGTGCCCTACAAGTTTTGGGGCAGTATTAGACATTCGTGATTAAATTCTGACCTCTACTACATGGAAATGCCAGGTGTAACAGAGGACAGAATCTGGCCCTTCCCAGCTAATGAATGGGCATAAAGCCAGCCTATATTAGGCTTGGTGAGTTTTGATGTTGCACAAATGGAGATCTCTACTGCACAAGATTAGTGTTCCCACACCTTATTTCCACTCTTGTCTGCACTCGTGTGATCTATCAGTAGATAGCGTGTTAGGGAACCCAAGACATATCCAACTTGTAGATCAAAACAGTCTGGTGAATCTCTGTTGTAGGGAAAAATTTGAGTTTTTGCAGCTGGACTGAGCCATTAGGCTATTCTCTCTCTCTCTCCTTATTACACTGCTAGAGGTGGTGACCAAGCTAACAAAGACCAGACTAAACAACATTTACAGATTATTACTGGGTTATTTACAGATTCAGAACAGAGGCAAATTGAAAGAGTTCCTTCAAGAAGCCAAGGCTATTCATAGATATTAAGGTCAAAAGGGACCATTATGATCATCTAGTCTGACCTCCTGCACGATGCAGGTCACAGAATCTCACCCACCCACACCTGCGAAAAACCTCACCTATGTCTGAGCTCTTGAAGTCCTCAGATCATGGTTTAAAGACTTCAAGGAGCAGAGAATCCTCCAGCAAGTGACCTGTGCCCCATGCTACAGAGGAAGGCGAAAAACCTCCAGGGCCTCTTCCAATCTGCCCTGGGAGGAAAATTCCTTCCCAACCCCAAATATGGCGATCAGCTAAACCCTGAGCATATGGGCAAGATTCACCAAAGGACCAGTACTTCAGTAAACACAGGAGTAGCTCAAACTAAGTTTATAGTGCTAGAACCTTAATTAAGAGCCCACCCCTTGGGTTACTTGACACATCTATTGGCCTTGAGATTCAGAGGTCACCCAGTCAAACCCATAGCTCAATCTGCTGGTCCACCTCTGTGACAGGACAAATGACCTCTTGGCACTCAGTCCTTCCCATTCAGAAGCTGATTTGCTGAGAACTGAAGCCAAAGCCTCTGTCTCTCAAGATCCTTTCTAGTCTAACCTACAGGTTCTAGAAGCCATGACTAAAGCATCCATGGTAGCCCCACATGATTCCATGGCTCCTGCCCATTTGGCTTCACTGGGTGCAACTAGAGCCGTAGAGTACCATTCCAGTGTTGTGGCATCGGGGGTGGGGAGGTGGCTGCAGCATTATGTGTTGGGAGTACTAAGCCAGTTATTTACACAACTTTAGACCTGAGGGGGGAAAAGAGCGTCACTGGCTACTAATAGTCAGATGTGGACAGTTCTGCTAACAGTTCCACATGGAAACTGAACAGCTGCTTGTTCTGGGAGGGCTGAAACAGTGTAGAATTTGCACAAATATGCAAAGAAAGCAACACAGACATGTTACCTAAGTTAGGATTTGTACTCTAGCAGTAGAACACAGGAACTGCCCAATACGGGTCAGGCCAGTGATCCGTCTAGCCAGGTATGCCATTGACAGTGGTTAGTACCTGCTGCTTCAGAGGAAGGTGCAACAAATCCTGCAATTGACAGGTTTGGGATAACCTGTCCCTAGGGAGATTCCTCCAGCTCCCCTTTACTTAGTGTGTCTTATGCCCCAAAGACAACATTGGAGTTAACATTTGCTAGTTCTTATCAAAGGGCCAGTTTTAAGTACAAGGAAGAATCTGTGGGAAATGAGGACTTCAAGGGAGACTGTCTTCCCATGAATGCCAACAGCATTCTGTTCCCAGCCATAACTGCTATAATTGAGCATCAGTTCTCACTATTTGGTATTTTGTAACGGTTTCTTCATAGCCTCTGTGCCTTATCTCCATCCACCCCCATTCTTTATTGGGCAACCAATATCTGCAACTGAAAGAGAAATAAGTTACTTACCATAGAGACCGTAAGTTACAGTTGGGGTTCATCAGTCCTTCACGGATAATTTCAACCCCTGCATCTCCTATCTTGTTTCCACCCATATGCAGATCTCTCAAGGTCTGGTTTGTGCCAAGAACAGAGCTAATGCTCTTACAGCAGGCAGTGGTGAGACCACATTCCCTTATCCTGCAATGCAAAAAAGAAACCAGATCTTCAGGAGCTGAAAGACTGATTGGATGATCTAATACAGGAACTAGGCAAACTGTGGGCCGCAAGCCCCGCGCCACTCTTAGAAGCAGCCAGCACCATGTCCCTGGGGCCCTGGAGGGCAGAGGACTCAGTGCGTTGCTGTTGCCTCCAGGCACCACCAGGGCCCCAGGGACGGGAACGGGGAACTGCAGCCAATGGGAGCTTCAGGGGAGGTACCTGGAGGTGTGGCAAGGGCAGCAAGCGGAGCCCTGTGCCCCCCCCCTCATCCCCCACCCCCAGGGGCTGGCAGGGACGTGGTTCTGACCGCTTCCTAGAGCGGTGCGGCATGGGGTCAGGGCAGGCCAGCAGGGAGCCTGCCCTGGCCCTGGGTGTGCCGTTGCCACCCCAGAGCCACTTTACATAAGCAGTGCCAGGCCGGAGCCTGAACTTTTCCTGCATCCTGCCCCTCAACTCCCTGCACCTTGCCTCCTGCTGCACCCTCCACCTCAACTCTCTGCCCTGAGCCCCCTGCACCCTAACCCCCTTCCCTGAGCCCCCTCACATGCTGCACCCCTCCTCTGCCCCAATCCCTTGCCCTGAGCCCATTCCTGCACACAATTTCCCCACCCTGATGTGGCCCTCGGCCCAAAAAGTTTGCGTCCCCCTGATCTAATAGGTCTTCCTCTCCCATCTTTAACCTCTATGGCTGCTGACCTCTCCTGAATGCCTCAGGTCCTCCCCCTCACGTTGGTGAGTAGAGTTATTTAGACAGGGTGGGACTACATTCCTAGTGAAGTCTGGGCCTTCTGTCCTTTGCCATCAGTGATTAGATGTACTATTTTAAGTCACCCATGTGCTTATCCACTCCCCCAGGTCTGAGGCTCAATTGTCCTGTTGCATCACACTAAAAACTACATCCACCTCAAAGAATGCAAGATCTTTGCTCTTTTGAGGCACACAGCTGCATGAGAGATTAGTTCGCTCTGAAAGGGATCACTTAGAGACATACCTCCTGTGTTGAAGGTGAATGGTGGTATCTCACCTATTCCTAGGTTTCTCACCCTCTCATTCACCTATCTATGTAAACAGATAACTATGCTATTCTTTTGGCTTAGATAGTAGGAAAGGGTTATTTCACTTGTTAAACCTTCACACAAAGGGACAGTTCTCTTCCTACCTCAGATCACGTGATGCCAGAGGACCTAGGTCTGGAAGGTTACACCAGGTAAGTATAGAGGTGGAAAAAGAGAAGTTCATGTAGGTAGAACCTTCTGTTACACTTTGACTAAAATTGCCACCATCGGAGTACTGACTTCTTTAAACCCTTTCAAGGGGGAGCCATGTATATTTATAGTGCAGCTAGCAGACAGATTTCCTTCATTGCTAAAGGCTATAGCTTTCCTTGGTGAACACATTCACTCCCTCTCTACCACTGAAGAAATCCCAAAACACTTGGTAGAATTTAGAGCTCAAGCCTTCAGGCTTTTGAGCAACAGAAAGCCATGGGAAAGCTAGGAATCCAATACAAAAACAGGAAACTAGTAGACCCAACATCCAATTTGCTGTTAAAGCTGCCCTTTCAAATGTCTTTTTCCAAGTCACTGAATCCTTCTCTCAAGTGAATTAATTATACTTAATGGGTGGGCTCAAACTTGACGATGCTCAGTTTCCTAGACCTTGAAAATCTCCCCCATGACCTTTCAAAAAAGTTACCTAAGGGTTTTTAGGAGCACTAGTCCCATTGACTTTCAATGGGCTCTGTGCACCAGAATCCCTTTGGGGCCTTGCTAAACAGAAGAACCACACCACCCTTAGAGGACCTGAATCAGTTAGGATGTTTGTGTGGGCACTGCTTAGTGTTTTATTATTTGTTAATAAAACTAAAAAATTAGGACAGTGAACATTGTAAAGGAAGCCAGCAGCAGCTTACCATAGTGCCTGGAGTTTAGTTTTTGGATCCTTCAGTCCTTGACACAATAGCTCCATTCCTGGGTCTCCCAACTCGTTACCAATCAGGCTCAGCTCTATTAGGGACTCTTTTGCACTGAGGACATGGGAGAGATCCTTACAGCCAGCCGGTGAGACACCACACTCCCATAACCTGAGGAACACAATAGGAATATTGGATTCTTCAAGATTTGCTTAGGACTTTATATGCTGATCTGGGGTGAATCCTATTTTTACCCAGGGTGGTAGAAATGCAGACCAGTAGAGTCTGTCTTTTGAACTCTAAGAGGCTTGTTATAGGCACACACATTTACTTTACAAGTTCCTTTGGTGTGAGCAGCCTTCTCCTGCTTACATCTTCCCCTTTCCTGCATTAGAGATAAAAATCTCCTTTTTTTAAAAGGACAGAAGGTAAGTTGGGTACCTAGTGTTGTACAGAAAACTGAACAGAACAACAGAATGCTGCTGTAATGAATATTCAGTCGTGTCCTCCTTCAGAGGATTTGATCATTTACTGACCTCACTGTGCTTTCCTGCCTATTCAGTAGTGTTCTTCATCCAACCCTCCCTGAGAAAAGGGGTCTGAGGTGCACCCCTGCTTCATAAGGGATTTGTTGACCAGGAAACTCTACATATCAGGCAAGATCATGCCAGCATAATAAACACAGATGATTTGGAGGCTACCAACTTGTGCAGATTTTAAGTGTTTCCCTTACCATAACTTCTCTATTTTAGAGTTGGGATTCAGTAGTCCCTGGCACAGCAGTGCCACACCTGGATCTCCAATCTTGTTCTCTCCCACAGACAGCTCTGTCAGGGATGGCTTCATAGCAAGAACAGTGCCGAGATCCCCACAGCTAGCAGCTGTGATATGACAGTTCTCCAGACTGTGGGGAACAGAAGAATCAGATCAAAGTTCAGCAGTTGCTGCTCCATACGTCAGCGTATTAGAGGACATCCACCATCCTGAATATGATCGGGAAGAGACTGCAGGCCAGGTCCTCAGCCAGTATGAATTGGTGAAGCTCCACTGAATTCAGTGGAGGTATGCCAGCTGAGGATTTGGCCCATTATTCCCCCAGAAGAAACCGTTTGCATCATCCTTCCTCAATGAGCACCATAGTTCCCTAAAACCCATATACCATGTATGTAACCGATAGGCAATTTGCATGGGCTGTTCTTTATTTTGAGGATCCCTCTTTAAGGAAGTCCTGGGCACAGACAAAGCCAGGGGCGTCCCTGAGACCATAACTCCATTAGACCCATGCTGGGATGGTGAGCTCATGGCTGCTGCAGACACAATGGGTCTCCACATGGCTTCCAGCTGATGTGATAAGCAGATTCTGCAGCCTATACTGCTCTTAGGGCAGGAGTGCTCTGCAGATCTAGATGGGGCAGGAGACTGAGATCTTGCACCAAACTGCCTCCGTGGACCTTACTCCAGACAAGGAGTGTATCGCAGCACACCACTTTGAAGAGACGTACACTTTGTTATTCTGAAGAAGCATTCAGACCTAGTTGAACAGTAACTAGTGGGAGACTAGCTAGAGCTGAGGGATAGTAGCTTCCCCTCCCGAATAGGGGCCAAAGGACATTTTCTTTGCAAGTCTGGTCCACAGCGACCCCACTGCCATTACCATGCAGTGAAGAGTGAAAGCCAGCTCCCTGAATCAAGCGCTAAGCAGAATTTAAGGCAGCAGAGTTTTTGCAATTTTTCATGGCAACACAGATGCACCTGGATAAGCCACAGAATTTCTTAAGTATTCCTGGCAGCAAGAGAATGGCATGTCTCCGTAAGAGCAGAGTTAGAACTGGAGGGAACCAACTGTTACTTACTGTAGCGACTGTAGCTTACAGTTGGGATCCATCATTCCCTGACATAGCACTTTTACTGCTGCATCTCCCAGTTTGTTGTTACTTATGTTGAGCCCCTTCAGGGAGGACTTTGTGCGCAGAGCGGAGCAGAGCATCTCACAGTTGTCAGGCGAGAGTTCACAATACTCTAACCTGCAAAAAGAAAAAAAACAGAGCAAAATAGGAGTCTTCATCCTGCCACTCAGCTCAGATATGTCAGCAACATGGAAATCCTGTCCACAGCCCAGACACGAAGATTGAGCAGAGTTTACCAGTCAGCCTGTTAAATATATAGATTGCTCATGACTTTTCACAGGGGGAGTCCTCAAACCTCAGCAGCTAAATTAATAGCACTTCCATGCTATTGCCAGGAGGCTTCAGTCAGTTTGATTTGAAAGCATCACCAGATGGGGTATCTGCTCAGTATCAATAGTAAGCCTTTCATAAGATTACATGCAGGTTTGTTGACAACCACTGTTTAATTCTTGAATTTTAAGAGAGCATACAACCACCACTGCTATGTCTTTCTGAAGGAGGAGACGAGTTAGTTTCTCCAGCTGGTAACCTTTAGTATAATCAGATCAGAAACCAGACTAGAATCAAGAGCAATAAACTGATCAGCAGCACTCCTGCTGGTTGTGGAACAAGTTTCTGCTCCCCGTTCTTGACTGGGGTTTGATCATAGAACTTCCAGGTCATTCTGCATTGATAGGCACCCACCACTATTTATTAAGTAATGTCAGAGGGTTGTTTGCAGTGGACAAGAGCCTCAAGTACTGTGTAAATGGCATGCACCTAATCTCTACCCACTTCACCTTCCCTATAATATGGTTATGGGAAGGGCCAGACTAACCATCCATAACTCTGAGAAGTAGATGGGTAAACTGGAGGACAAAAAGGTGGTAGTTTGTCCTTTTGAGGAAGGAAGCAACAAATTCTTCACGCCCAGTTAATTCCTGGCCTCTGCTAAACAAGGGTCTCAGTCAAAGGTGGTTTCAATATGGAGACCTATCCATTGGTAGTTGGATTAAAACCACTAATTTGTCTGAATAGTCACAAACTATGCTCCATGGAACATATCCCGATGATCCAATGAATGCAACTGAGAACTGAGTATAAAGTGGTCAACAAAGATTTGGAGCACGGCTGAAACCACTGAACCTACCAATGAGAATAGCTTTTGGTCACTACCAATCTGGGCTTTATTGAGGTGGTCAGACTAGAGACCAGTCCACATCATTACAAGGCTTTGGGACCATCCAATCCCCACTAAATTGGTTTACCAGAGATTTCCTCCCTGCAGATATTCACTTTTTTGCAGCTGGAGGCAAATTTACTGCTGGTTACAAGAGATGACAGAACTCCACTCCCCAACCTACCCATCCATCTGAGTTTTGTCTAGCACCTTGCAATGCCAAGCACAGATGGAAGAACCAAGGAGGCCAGTGCTTACTTACTGTAGCTTCTGTAGCTTACAGTTGGGATCCATCAATCCTTCACACAGCACTTTTACACCTGAAGATCCTAGTTTGTTATCACCCAGATGCAGCTCGATCAGAGTTGGTTTTGTGCTCAGAACAGAAGAGAGATACTTACAACAGGCGTCTGTTAGATTGCAGTTCTGCAGCCTGAGGAAGAAAAGAAACCAGCATATGAGGAATAGAGTTCCTCAGAATTCACCACGTTTGACTGGTGTATCCTCCAGTATTTGGCTTCATAATACACTGCAGCACTACAATGAATTATGCTTCAGTGCCTTTACAAAGAAAGCATCTGCAATTCTACCAAAATTACATGCCAAGATAAATACTATGGTAGGGCCAGACCCAATAATCTCTGCCCCAGTTAAAAATTTTAATCAAGTAGTTTTAGAGTTGCAGTAACAAGGGGCTTCCATGTTTTGTTTAATAAACTTCTTGTACAGCAGCCATAGCAGAGAAGAGAATTTTTCCCATTAAATAATGACAAAATTCCAATACATCTATGCAGCAATGTTGTTCTACATAGAACAAGTCTAAGCCAACAAGAGGCTATTCCCAGATAGAAAATAAGGGACTTACCTTCCATTGACTCCCTAGAGTGAGGGCACAGTAGTCAAAAATAAAATCTAAGCCAAATATTGGCTTAAATCCCCCATTGCTGTGTAGGTGTTAGATATGCTCTCCTCCACAGTGTAGCTACTGTATCCTGCAGGATATACTTGCTCTCAGTGGCAGCAAAGGGCTGAGAAAGGTCTCTCTCCAGTGCTGTTTCTGGTATGAGTGGTTGCAGGACAGCTGCAACATTACCAAAAAGGGGGTGGATTTAAATCACTCAGAGGAGCCAATAACCTGTACAATATCTTAATGGAGTTCTGTCGGGAAGTTCACTTTTTAGAAAAGTTTGAGGTTTCGGATTTCATCTTTAACACATTGCCCGAGGTAAACAGTGGATGTTTACCATGCACTGAACTGCCCACAAAACACAAACACAGCAACCTAGCTTAGGAGAGACGCTAATGATTTGTGATTGGCACTCTTGAGAACTTGAGGTTTAAAAAGAGTATTTGAAATGTGACTCAACTACTTTTCCATTCTCTTGGGGAAGTATTAGATCCATTTATTCCAAGGCCTATCTTAAAAAAAAGTGTCATTTACTTATTTTGGCTCCCCACACCTGCAATTTTTTTAAATTGCTCTTCTCACTAGAGGACATGTGACGTTTGAAGCCCACAGAACTGTTGAGGGACCAAGAGTCATCCTTGTAACAATTTTTTCCTGCCCACCAGGTAAACTCTGGGAGGCTGCCAGCTGTCTAGACCTTATCTTGGTCTTTGAAGTGCCAAGATCCATTTATGTATGATAGTCTTGGTGGTAAACAAGTGAGCAGAAAAGATTAAAGCCGCTAAAAACCAAAATATATGTAGCTATTGGAAGAGTTCTCTTTGAAGACTGGTTTCAGAGTAGCAGCCGTGTTAGTCTGTATCCGCAAAAAGAAAAGGAGGACTTGTGGCACCTTAGAGACCAACAAATTTATTCGAGCATACACTTTTGTGAGCTATAGCTCACTTCATTGGATGCATTCAGTGGAAAATACAGTGGGGAGATGTGCATCTGATGAAGTGAGCTATAGCTCACGAAAGCTCATGCTCCAATAAATTTGTTAGTCTCTAAGGTGCCACAAGTACTTCTTTTCTTCTTTGAAGACTGGAGGGGCTGGGATTTGGGAGGTGTTAAAAGCTGCTATAGACAAGTGGTTCTTGCTCTGTCTTGAGCTGCCCTGGCCAAATGATCAGAGCTGGGAAAAGTCAGCCAATTTCTAGTCCAGTTAGGGATCAGATTCTCCCAGTCATTACTCAGGAAGTGTTTGAAGTTACATCAATTTCTTTTCCCTACCAATAAACGAGAAGCAATTTGATAAGAATTCAGGGTTTTCTGAGGAGTTTACAGACTACAGTAAATGTAGGGCCAGATCCTCAGCTGGAATAAATGGGCCTAGCTCCGTTGAAGTCAGTGGAGATGCATTATTTACCTCAGCTGATGATCTGGCCCCAAGGGTTGAGTTACTCACAGTGTGTTGATAAAGACTAGCAAGAGTTCTGGTGGTTGTGTTGCACTAGTCGAGACTTACCAGAGTTTCTGTAAGTTGCAGCTTGGCGCCATCAACCCTTTACACATCAGTTCCACGCCCGAGTCTCCCAATTCATTGTTATTCAGTGTTAGCTCCATCAGGGACTGGTTTGTACTGAGGACAGAGCCAATATCCTTACAGTGACTAGCAGAGAGATTGCAATCATCCAGCCTGCAGGGAAAATAGATGGCATTAGTCCTAACAATTCATTCTGCTCACCTCAGTGACTGAAGATTTCCGCATCAGAGATGCATTTATTAAACAAGATAATGGTTTAGTTAGACCTTAAGTCAGTCCCTGGAGTGCATCACTGAAAATCCACATGCAGCAGCTTGTTGTGCAGACAAAGCCCACTCCACTACCCAGGCTTGGCAGGAGGCAGGATTCTCCTGCACTACTGGGGCTCTACTACTGTAGAAGTGGAAGTGAGATTCTGCCAGAGAGACTGAATGGAACTCCT
The DNA here is from genome assembly GCF_965152235.1 of Eretmochelys imbricata. Lineage (NCBI taxonomy): Eukaryota > Metazoa > Chordata > Testudines > Cheloniidae > Eretmochelys > Eretmochelys imbricata. The sequence continues at coordinate 21,484,588 of NC_135577.1, forward strand.
CCATCTGTGCTGCTTAGAAGATGGCATGTGCCCCAACCCCCTGCAGCCCACAGAGCTGCAGTTAAGCTTAGTTTCTTCACCAACAAGGTAGCCAGTTCATCAGGCAGCAGGAGTGCACCTGAATCCAAAGGTCCAGAGGGCAATGTATAAGCTTTCAGGCAGACTCTGTAGGGACACCAAATGCCTGGTCCTTTGCCAGGCTTTCCAGTCAGAGAGAGCCTTCAAGGAATCTGCTCTGGCATGCATAGCTCAGAGACTCTGCCCACATCCTTGTTTCCTTCCTGGCAATTATCAGCTGCTGTCACCTTCTCAGCCTCTATACCTTGGGCAGCCAAATCTCTGCTCAGAATGCAGCTCTAATCACTGGCACACAGCTGAGGTTCCCTCAGGGCATCCCATACCCAGGGGAGGATTCAGGCAGTCAGAGTTAGTTCCACATAACTCACATATAAAAGGCCCATGCAATTCTTCCCAAACCAAGTCACCCTCAATCTGCTGCTCCCTCCCCATTAGCTTAATGCTCATTTTGCCCACCCAGAGGAGCAAGAGGTCAGCCCAAGAGTGCAGATTCCCAGCAAGAGGAGGTGGACCAGTGTGGAATCAACCCTTTCTAGCACTCTCTAACTCCCAGCAGAGCACTCACTAGCTGACCCGGCTAAAATGGAAGATATATACTCTGTGGCTGCCAGAACATGTAGGATTAAAAGTGAAAGGGATGGAGACTTTCCACTGGTTAAAATGCTGGTCAATTTATAGCATTTGGTAAGACTGGTCATGAAATGCCATAAGGGAGGAGTTTGACCAGCACTCCCATCAAGGGACACTTTTTTAGCCTAAAACCCACCTTTCTGGAAGGAAAGAAGATAGAGACACCAGCCCCCTGCAAATAAACATTCTGCCAAGGAAAACAGGAACGCCAGAACAGTGGCAACATATTTAAATAGTCATTGAAGACATCACTACTATGGTGTTTTTGATCTATGCTGAATCTGAACCCAGACAGAGTTCATACCAAGGAGTAGGTTTCTTTAGATAAGCATGTCCTCATGAGCTTCCTACATAGAATGAGCAGAATCCTTTCGTCGTGAGCAAGTTTGCAGTACCACATAGCAACACTACTGCAATTAATATTGCCCCTGAAATGCAGAAAACATTCTGTCCCCTTCCCCTCTCCCCCCCCCCACCCAAAAATAGTCATGTATACTCCTCCCTCCACCCGTTAGGGCGGAGGTTCTCAACCTTCTTCTTTCCTGAGACCACCCAACCATGCTATAAAAACTTCCCAGCCCGTCTGTGACACTTGTTTTTCTGCATATAAAAGCCAGGTCAAGCATTAGGGGGTAGCAAGCAGGGCAACTACCTGGGGCCCCATGCCATAGGGGCCCACAAAGTTAAGTTGCTCAGGCTTCAGCCTTGGGTGGCGGGTCTTGGGGCCCTGGGCTTCAGCCCCAGGTGATGGGGCTTAGCTTTCTACTCTGGGCCCCAGCAAGTCTAATGCTGGTCCTGCTTGGCGGCCTCCTTGAAACCTGCTCGTGGCCCCCAGACCTCTGGTTGAGAGCCACTGCTTTAGGAAACTATTCAGCTTAGTTGCTATATGGTCTCTTCTAGAAAACAAAATAAAAAACAAAACAAACTGGTACTACCTGACAGTTTTGCTTGTGTTCATGGAAGATTTAAGCTCGGTCCATCTTGACGCACTCATCTCTTCACACTGGATGTCAAGGTCCATTTTAAATGCTGATGCAAGATCTGAAGATTTAACAAGACTACCCTGAGTAATTTCTGAAACAGAACAAACCCAGCATTCCCTCTTCAAACCCAACCAGTTATGCTTGGGCAGCTGGATTTATAACCCCCTTAGCCACAAGTTACAAGTTGTGCAACTTGCCCTCTTTACACATGGCCTATGTTGAAAGGTTACAGACACCAATTCCACATTTGCAATGTGGAGATATATCAGATAGTGGCCAGACTAACCCAGCAGAGGCCCCTATCCGGTGGCTGGAAGGTATGTGCATCCTTCAGAGTTATTGAACCAGACAGTCAGCCAAGACCCTTGTGGTTTTTAGGCAACTGTTGGACCCAGTGAAAAGAGAGGGAGGCTCTTTTTGACTATGTGACAGTGTGCACTTTCCAAAAGCAATGGGTGCCATTCTTGTAAATATTGGACTGGTGGCTGAAGGGCACAGTACACGTGTGTACGTCAGGGAGAACATGGGAAGTCTGATGTGAGTCTAGGACCTAGTGATCTCTCCTAGGATTACATATGGAGAGGAGGAGAGTCATGGGAACTGACAGGTTCCATGTTAACAAAAAATATCTCAGCCAAAAACCAAGTTACTGGAACGCAAAGTTCATGGGGCTGGAAGGATCCAGCACTATTCAGTCATGAACCAGACTCCCACCACTTTACCTGGTGCAGACTGCAGAGCTACGGGCAGTGGGAGACATTCAGATGGCCTCCTCCAGGGGGCATTGTGTCACTTTTAACTTACCAACCCCCTGCCTGTACACTTAACAAAAGCGGGTACCACACAGAGCAAAGGTAGTGTTTGAATTGTTTGCATGAACCAGGGTACAGCAACACTGTAGTGTTGGAAAGGTAATACACACCATTAAGTGGATGGGCACATTTTTTGTCGTTTCTATATTTTTATGTTCAGCTGTTGGTGGCAGCCCCAAAAGAGCAATTCTGAGTTACAAACATGCAGTAAATCTGTATTACAGGTCAGAGAGGTTCCATAGTCCTTATACACAATACTTTACAATAGGTAAAAATATGCCAAAACAAATAGCTAAGCCTCAGCCCATAAATCTTGTAGTTTAACAAGCTGATCCTACAAACCAAACTTACTACCCGGGAAAGTCCCATTGGACTATCTGGGTCTACATTTGGCTAGCTTGTTACCCTACACCTTGTGTAAGTGACTACACAATTTGACTGCAGTGCAGAGTGGGTGACAATGCCCTCATTCTGATTGGTTAGTGGAGGTGACCATACACCAGGGGTGGACAAACTTTTTGGCCCAAGGGCCACATTTGGGTTGCGAAAAGGTAGGGAAGAGTGTACCTCCCCAAACAGCCTGGCCCCTGCCCCCTCCCACTTCCCATCTCCTGACTGCCCCCCCCTCAGAACCCCCGACCCGTCCAACCCCCCCTGCTCCTTGTCCTCTGACCACCCCCAACCACCCCCCTGGGACCCCACACCCTATCCCCTGACTGCCCCAACCCCTATCACACCCCTGCCCCTTGACAGGCCCCCTGGGACTCCCATGCCCTATCCAACCCACCCCCCCTGCCCCTTGGACCCCTGTCCCTAACTGCCCCCTGGGACCCCACCCCCTATCCAACCCCCCCTGCTCCCTGTCTCCTGACCACCCCTCCCCCTGAACCTCTGCCCCATCCAACCACACCCTGTCCCCTGACTGCCTCCAGGGACCTCCTGCCCCTTATCCAACTCCCCCTACCCCCTTACCATTACCAGGCCGCTCAGAGCAGTGGAACAGGCTTATTTGAAAGCCTGGGGAGGTGGGTGGGTGCAAGCCATGCAGCCCGCACAGCAGCGTGGCTGTGGTGGGGGGGCCAGGGGCGAGCCTCCCTGGCTGGGAGCTTCAGGGGCCGGGCAGGACGTAGCCTGCAGGCCGTAGTTTGCCCACCCCTGCTATACACGATGCAGTGATGAATCAGATCCATAGAAGTCTAATCTACACTAGCAAAGAAGGGTTTTTTTAGAGTTTTATTTGAAACACCATTTCAGCCGTGTCCATACCAGGCATGATCACTTTTCAAATAGTGTTAGCTAGCTGTGGTCTACCCGAAGGGGAGCATAGACAGTGAGCAACTAACATGGTTTTGAAGGTTTTAAACTGGATCTACTCTAGGTGCCAAGTGGTGTTTCAAGTCATGTTTCCTAGGTCAAGTTCATTAGCATTTTCCTCCTACACTAGCCCAAACCAGAGTGAAGTAGTTAGGAGAAAGCACTATGGACTATAGTGAATTCTTCCTCATACTTCTAATTCTAGTCTCTCCACATCATTTTTTCCTAACATAATGAAAGATGGAGAGAGGAAGTTAGGGATCCCAAATAAAGGGGAGTTTTTGCATAAAGGAGAGTCTGGTACACTGAGACGGACTCTTAGCACATGAAGTATGGTCTACAACAGTGAAGTCCTACTAGAAAGCATAATTAATCCCTCTAATGAGGGAATGGGAGTACGCTATTGTTCTAAGACTAGCATACAGTTCCCAGCATCTGTGTTACAGGTAACTACTATACATAGATTCATGTTCTTAAAGCTCACTCAGAAGGAGCAAAAAGAAAAGGAGGACTTGTGGCACCTTAGACACAAACCAATTTATTTAAGCATAAGCTTTTGTGAGCTACAGCTCACTTTTATTTGAGCATAAGCATCTGATGAAGTGAGTTGTAGCTCAGGAAAGCTTATGCTCAAATAAATTGGTTAGTCTCTAAGGTGCCACAAGTCCTCCTTTTCTTTTTGCGGATACAGACTAACACGACTGCTACTCTGAAACCTGTCAGAAGGAACAGACACTGCTAGCCCCACAGCTGACACAGAACGGTAGAGCACCACTATTCTCAGTTGAAGTAGAATAATCAATACCAACTGAGACTATGACTTGTACTGACTAACATTAACAGCCATATTTACCATACACACTGCATAGTATTCACCAACTCTCCCAAAACAAACAGGCAAAAGCAGAAGCTTGGAAGGCAGGGATTCTACTTTTTATTAGTCTGTAACCCATCTCACTGCCATAATATTGAAACCTAGTTAGCCAAAGGGATTAAGTTTCTGTGTACGAACCAAAAAATTATCTGCAATCCCAAAACATACAAAATAGTAAGTGGAGAAACAAACATACAATATATAAAATAGAATCATCATAATAGAGCAAAACCTTCCCTGATTCCCCATCCACCTTCTCTCTGAGCTCAGAGATTCACTCAGCTGCTTTTGAATCCGAACAGAGCCAAAGAGGCCTAGGCCAGAGCAGCCGAATTTATTGGCCCCCAGACTGGCTTTTTCAAAGAACCCACCCTACTTAGCATGCTCATCCTTCTTGGTCTCCATTATAAAGGGCATGTGATTAAGGTATTCTTTTCCCCTGTGTGCCACGTTATAGCTGAAGATGTGGGCAATTAGCGGTCTTCCTTTACAATAAACTCTTAATGCTAGAGTACAGCTGACACCATACAAGTCTTGTTTTAGTTTCTTTGGGGGGGGGATTTAGTCTTTTGTTCCTTCCTTTGGAAAGGGGATGAAGGATTCTGATGTGTTGGGGAAAGGTGTTGGAGTTCATCTCTCCAGCTAATTATCAGTGATATTTATGGCCCTGCAAAGAGTGCTCTGTGAGATCCCTGTGGTCCCTAGGGAGCTCATTGTGCAAGCAGGGCTTAGGTGGGGAGCTAAAAATTGCACATACAATCTCTTTTCCCCCCCCATGTTAAGTAACTCCTTGTTTTCATCTTTCTCTAATATGCTCTTCCCTTACCTCCTCCTGTCCCTTTAGATTTCTTTTCCCACTTGCTCCCCAAACCCACATTATTTTTGGCCTTTATTCTTCCCTCTTTTCGATCTTCCTTCTCATCTATGGGGAAAATGAGAGGAAACAGTGTCCTCCTTCTTTCTTCCTCCACATATCTACCTGATGAATTCTCTCACAATAAAATGCTTTGCCACTGCTCTGATCTGCCTGCACTTGTTTTGTTCAATGACTATTCTCTTTCTCCTCCCAGGACTGTTCTCCCTTCTCTGCTTACCTAGAGACACAAGAAAGGTCAGGCGTGACATGATAGTGAAGTAGTCTTTGGGCCTGACTTCCAGAGGTGTTGAACATCTGTAGCTCTGACTGGCTTCAGCTGGAGAGAAGAGTGCTCAGCATTTGTGAAAGCTAGGCCCTAGCTGGTTGAATCCTGTTGCTTCTGCTTCCCCCCCCCCCCCATAGGAAAGTTAGGCTCCTAAATACCTTTGTGAGCATGTGCCAAAGTGCTCTGGACAGGAGCAGCTTAAAAGGTGGTTCTCTGCTATTAATGGATAGTGCCTTGCACCTATTACTTGTTTTTTCCTCTTTTAGCCTGTCTCTTATCTTAGCTAGAGGGGGATGATTTAGGGGCCTAAGCTTCATGCTTGAAATGCCTAGGCTCCCTGATCAGCAGGGATGACTCAGCCACTCCGTCTTCAGAGGTTGAGCAACTGAACTCCATGCACACGGTCTCTCAAAGTGAGGCTCTGCCTGCTATCTACAAGCACTGAAAAGCCCAAGTACTTTTCCATGAGAGAAAGGGGCTGTCCTAGTGTCCCTTGTGAAAACTCCAGGGGGTGTGGTGGAAACACTTAAGCAATCTCCTGTGTATATGACTACAGGGCATTAGTCATGCTAAGGGTATGTCTTCACTACCCGCCAGATCGGTGGGTAGTGATCAATCTATCGGGGATAGATTTAACAAGTCTCATCTAGACGCGATAAATCGACCCCGAATCGACGCCTGTACTCCACCTTGGCAAGAGGAGTAAGTGAAGTTGACAGGGTATCCGCCACGGTCGACTCGCTGCCGTGAGGACGGCCAGGTAAGTCGAACTAAGATACTTAGACTTCAGCTACGTGAATAGTGTAGCTGAAGTTGTGTATCTTAGTTCGAACCCTGCCTCCCCAAGTGTAGCCCAGGCTTAAGTCACCAACTGTTTCTCTCCTCCCCCTTTTCCCTTTCTATGCTTTGTTCTATCGCCTTCATTCTTTTTCCTGCCATCTGGCTTGGTTCCTCTTGGTAAGTGCCACCACCCCGTTCCTCCCTATATGGTTCTAGTCTCCTGCCTTCAGCATGAGAGTTCCACTCCTGGGATTTCTGCACAATCGGGAATATTCCTACACTAGCTCTTCCTGTGCTCCGAGATCCTGATGATGGGGCACTGCCCGATAGACGGGAACAGGCCCCTATCAATTCTCCAGACTCCCTGGTCTCCAAGCAGAGTGGAGGATCGTCCCACAACTTGGGAACTCAGAGGGGGAGCTCCCATAGGAAAGGTGGAGCAATTGTAGGCTGGACTAACCAGGACTTTTTTTTTAAAAAAAAACAACTCTTCTGTCTTATTCCCTTTTTTACTGTCTCATTACTCCTTTCCCTGGCTCCTCTCTCACCACGCAATTTGTTGCGGTGTTTCCCCTTTGCTCTCCATCTTCTGCTCCTTTTCCCCTTGATGTGTGTACATCAGGAGTTGGCTCCTTTTCACTCTAAGAGTGGGGAGTCAATTATTTTTATTCTCTACAAATAAGTGTGGCCACCTAACACAGGAAGTGGAGGGGTGGGAGGAAAGATCCAAGGCACAGTAGCAAGCTTCAGCCTCCCCTGCACAAGCCGGGATCTCTGCTTTCTCGAGCTGCGCAATTCTTTTGCTTCCCACCTGTTACCCAGGCCCCATGTCTCCTCTATACAGGCAGCAATAGCTCTGAGCATAGGGTGACCAGACAGCAAATGTGAAAAATTGGGATTGGGGGGGAGAGGGGGGTAAAATAGGAACTGATAAGAAAGACCCAAAAATCCAGACCGTCCCTATAAAATCGGGACATCTGGGCACCTTATCTGACCATCAAGCCAGCCCAACTCCCTTTCTTGTCCTCAATGTCCTGCCATTGAGCTATCCAGGAACAGCAGCTTCCCCACACTGTGTATCCCAGCACCCTTCTGAGGGTGGCCTGTTATGCCCAGCTTCCTCAAAGATGCCTCCACATGAACAGAATCAGCAGGGAGAAGACCTCAGTCTCCAGAACTCAGGAGATCTATCCTTCGCCATGGTCCACCCACCTGGTACCGCCTCCTGATCTTTGCTTCAGAGTTCTTACTGCTCTAATGTTTTGGCCGCTTGCTCTTGCAGCAAGCTACTGTAGTGATCGCCATTCACTTATTCCCTTTGTTACTGCTCCTGCCAAGCCAAATGTAATCATGCCACCTGTTCTTGTCCTCCTTCACACTCTTCCCTCTCCAGGGCCCTCCCCCATCACCCCATCTCTCTTCCTCTCCTATGCTGCATTGCCTAAATAGGAAAGGAGGACTTGTGGCACCTTAGAGACTAACAAAATTGGAGCATAAGCTTTTGTAACCTACAGGTCACTTCATCGGATGCATTCAGTGGAAAATACAGTGGGGAGATTTATATACATAGAGAACATGAAACAATGGGTGAGAACCTTTTGTAGTGATAATCAAGGTGGGCCATTTCCAGCAGTTGACAAGAATGTCTGAGGAACGGTGGGGGGTGGAATAAACATGGGGAAATAGTTTTACTTTGTGTAATGACCCATCCACTCCCAGTCTCTATTCAAGCCTAAGTTAATTGTATCCAGTTTGCAAATTAATTCTAATTCAGCAGTCTCTCCTTCAACAAAAAAACTTCAAAACCAGACTCCAAGAAGTGCAACTTTTAGGTCTGTAATCGAGTGACCAAAGGAGATTAAGAGTAACAGCCGTGTTAGTCTGTATTCGCAAAAAGAAAAGGAGTACTTGTGGCACCTTAGAGACTAACCAATTTATTTGAGCATAAGCTTTCGTGAGCTACAGCTCACTTCATCGGATGCATACTGTGGAAACTGCAGAAGACATTATATACACAGAGACCATGAAACAATACCTCCTCCCATCCCACTCTCCTGCTGGTAATAGCTCATCCAAACAGGACAGTGGGGTGGGAGGAGGTATTGTTTCATATTCTCTGTGTATATATAAAGTCTGCTGCAGTTTCCACGGTATGCATCTGATGAAGTGAGCTGTAGCTCACGAAAGCTCATGCTCAAATAAATTGGTTAGTCTCTAAGGTGCCACAAGTACTCCTTTTCTTTTTGCAAAGAGATTAAGTGTTCTCCAACTGGTTTTTGAATGTTATAATAATTCTTGACGTCTGATTCGTGTCCATTTATTCTTTTACGTAGAGAGACTGTCCAGTTTGACCAATGTACATGGCAGAGGGGCATTGCTGGCACATATCACATTGGTAGATGTGCAGGTGAACAAGCCTCTGATAGTGTGGCTGATGTGATTAGGCCCTATGATGGTGTACCCTGAATAGATATGTGGACACAGTTGGCAACAGGCTTTGTTGCAAGGATAGGTTCCTGGGTTAGTGGTTCTGTTGTGTGGTTGCTGGTGAGCCATTACCCTCTGATCCCACTGAGGGTTACCAAAAGAAACTACACCATTTGCTTAATGGCCCACCTTGATTATGAAATTGTGTTTTACCCATTTACACAGCAGAAAATTTGGCTTTGTTAATAGCCATGAATATTTACAAAAAAGGTAACTTACACAGCATCCTATTAAACCCAAAGCAAACAAAAGTAACCACTAATCAAAGCCCACGTTCCTTTGTGATCACTTGTCATGTTAAAGACCTTACAATTAAGTTCTGGTTTAGGTCTGGGACACTGTCATTTAATTGTTCTATAAATTACTGTAGGATGCTGTATAAATACTATCTTAATAAAATCATATAGATTGCTGCCTCATATCTAGGGTTATGCAGCTTAAATAAATACCTACATCCAAATAGGCAAACACTGTAAAATACTACTCAAAGCAGTTTTGAGGGAATGATGCACATGCAGAGAGCACATGACTAAGCAGACAATGTACAATGAAAATGCCCAATACAAACTTTCTGAAAAGAAAAGTACTGCAGGACCCACAAAAAGAGAACAGAAAGCTCAGTTACAAAGGGTGTAATACAACCTGCAGTCACTACCTCAATACTGCCAATAATTCAATATAACAAAGGGGCTTTTATTGCATATGCATACCTAACTTAAAGGCTAAAAAGCCACAGTCTACACAGATCAACTAGAATGAGGGAGCGGGGGCTAAAAAGTATTTTGGGAAAAGGGGGTGAGATTCTGTGGCCTGCATTGTGCAGGAGGTCAGACTAGATGATCATAATGTTCCCTTCTGAGCTTAATATCTATGAGAACGCTGAAAAAAACTTTAATCTAATATTTAAAAAATAAGCCTAACTATGAGCAGCTGATTTTGCAGCCATGTCAGGGTATTCGAATGAACTGGAACAGTATCGGGAGTATACCACATCTGCATATCCAGCATAGACCACCACAGCAAAGTGCCAATTATTGCTGTTGTGATCTACAAGTTCCTGGTGGCAAACAAGTTTCTCAGCACTAAGGTGTCTGAGGAAGGCATTGCAGGTTTTGTTATTCACTTTTACCAGGGTCCTCAGCAGATCCTTCTCGGGACCAAATGCTAGCAGGTTAGTGTGGAATCAAACAGCGATTCAGGCCTTAAAAACCAAACTCTCCTCAAGAATGAGCACGGGAGAAACACCTATACAGAAGAGGCTAAAAAGAAGTCCCTGTGCTCTGAGGATGAAAAGCAGGAAGTGGTTCAAGGATTTTATTGAAACACTTCCATTTAGTATCCCTGACCATTGGGGAGTCACCACGTTTTAGGCCTGACAGCGTGGTAACCCACCCCAACAGCAAACTGAGTCAAAGATGGGTGCGTTAAAAATACAGTGGAATAACGAGATACAGTGCTTAACTGGTAGTGGAAGAGGAGTTGGGGCTCACACAATTTTTTTTTACTTTCATAACTGACGCAGCAAGCCCAGAAGTGCCAGGGCAACGAACTGCCAAGCCTCGAGGTGCAGGGGCAAAAATTAAGCCCTGATTAGATACCAGCATTGCAGACAAAGCACACCCATAAGTGGCTTGGATTTAAGTCAATTCAGTGTATTTTTCCTAACCAATCTGGACAAGAAACGAAGCATCCCCACCCCTCTTTTGCATTTCAGTCCTGAAATCACATTGCCAACTATGCATAAATTCAAGAGACCGATTTTCCCCCAACAACCCCTCGCAGGATTTGCAAAATCCGGGCGCAGCTAAAGCATGTCTAACCCTGCACCTAGAACACGCCAGCCAGAGGCCTGCGCTGTGATTAACAGGCATAAAGCTACAGTTTGATCAGAGCATTTAGCAGAGAGAGAGGAAAAGATCCTGTTCCTACCAGATCCCCTGTCTCGGCCTGAAGAGAGAAGCGGAATTCCTGCTCTGCCGGAGACAGCCCTGCCCTGGCGACCACAGTCCCCTCCTCCTGCCTGCAACAGCGGTGTCTACTGGTGGAGAGCAGTCAAGTGCCCAGCAGAGCCGCTCCCCCAGGCGGGGAGTGAGGCGCAGCTGGCTCTGGCTAGAGCGCTCTCTTGGCAGCTCAAGCTGGGGCCCGGCTCAGGCTTGCCCCCTGTCTCACATGAGCAAGTGGGGTTTCCGCCTAACTGCGTCCCTCGCCTGCTGGCTGTCAGTAGGCTCGATTGAAGCAGGACTATAGCTCGGAGGGAGGCATCTATGACACACTCGTAAAGGCACAGGCTGATATAGCCATTGCCCTGCAGGGTATTTCAGATTAGCTGCGTGCTGGTCTGTCCCTGCTGCCCCCTTTGCTCTCCTAATCCTTCCTCAGCTTCTGCTACCCAGCTCCTAGCACCTGACTTACTGAAAAAAGAAAAGGAGGACTACTTGTGGCACCTTAGTCTCTCAGGTGCCACAAGTCCTCCTTTTCTTTTTGCGAATACAGACTAACACGGCTGCTACGCTGAAACCTAGCTTACTAAAGAACTCATACAGAGATAAACAGGTCACTTTTAGGCTGTCTCACCGTTTCAGTGAGAAGTGCACCTATGTTCTCCCTCCGGCACCCCTCAAGGGCACCAACTTAAGGTTTCCAGCTCCCACCTCTCTTGAGCAGACATCTGGATCGCTCTCCCTCCTTGACTGGAGTTTTAAGGCTGCACAGCTCTCTGATATCCCTAGCACCCCAGTCTGCCTAAAGCCCCCACCCATGCTTTACTTTCTTTCCAAGGGCTATGACCGGCGTATTGCCCGCAGTTACAAGTTACCACACAGCTCTTTCTAAACAAGCACCTTTATTCTTTAGGTGAAAACGTTATAGACAAAACATAAAGACAATAAACAGATTTAAACCCACATTAAACATACCTGGCTAACAGCCCTTTCAATGCTTCAGCAAAGGTTAGCACCTTCCCTTGGACAGAGAGTCATGTACATTTGGTGAATCAAAATAAAGGTCATGCATCAATTCAAGCTTATCCTTTTATACCAAAAGCCCTTTCTTTATTTCCTAGTCTCTGGAAAACACAGCTGGAGCTAGTATGTGCAAACCACCGCAAGGGGTGGTGCCTCTCCCGAGTTGTTTACAATCTCAGGGATAACCACCCCCTATTGTTTTAATTTCTGTAGGAGCTATGGTAACCCTCCCCCAAGGAGTCAAACACAATGATACACAAACCATTCATAAAATTAAAATACTGCCCAGGGTTGCAATATCTGTCACAGTCTTAAATATAGCCTTTGTTCTACCTTCCCTCTTATCACTTGTCATGTTAAGTCAAAACACAGGCTCTGATCCTGCAATGAATGTTAGGCACGTGGACCCCTGTACTGCACCCATTCTAAGTCCTATGCAGAGCTCATTGCAAGACCAGGGTCTCAGACTGTAAGTTCTTTGGGGTGGGGATGGGGACTGTCTCCTATAGTCTTAAAGAGCCTTGCAACACTATACTAACAATAATTATCTCCCTGGTGTATAGCCCTCCCACTCTCTATGTTGTATTAATGAGTTATAAAGTAACTCAGTGCAATATAAACACTTTCACTCCTTCCCCTTCAGACATCAGCTGCCAAATAAATACATAAATAAAAGAGGAGCCCTCTCCTTGGCCAGAAAGCAGGGGGACAGAGCTGACTGAGTGAGGATAGAGGAAGATTAAAAGAAGAAGGCATAAGGGGGTGGCTAACAGGTAGATCAACCGAGAGACAACACAATTTCTCTTGCTAAATTTAATATCTATATGGAGAGGCTAGAAAGGAAAAAGTAATTGTCTCCCATACATCCCTGTGAAATGACTTCCGTTCAAGCTCTGGGGTAAAGGCCAAAAAGGCACATTTTGCTGAGTGCACAGATGGGAGATTGCGGGTGGGGCTGGAAAGAGTTGGCGCTAAAGAAACTAGTGCTGGCGGTGCTAGACAAAATACTGGACATGCTGATCCAGATCCTGGGAGTTAGGGGCCTAAATACCTGTGAGGAGCTGGACTGGCATTCTTAGGTTTTCCACCCTGAAGAAAAATAAATCCCCCTCTTCACCCAATATCAGTGCCCAAATGCTCCCCAGGGACAGTAGGGAATGTTCCCCTCAGGGAAGCAGCCTAGATGCTAGTAGAGAGGAATCTAATGAGAGAGGACACAGAGTTACCAGGGAACTAAGACAGCAGTGTGAAGGGGAATCCCAGATACCATTGCGGAGAACATGTTTGTTTTGGTTGAAGAGTCTAAAAAAACAATTTTCAGAGGCTTAAAAATGTTCAGCTCTCAGGGAAATTGCTAAGCGGGTTTATGTCCCTGTAAGTGTGTCTACCTCCATCTCTTTTACAAACCCTACGGGCAACAGCCTTTCTCCCTGGCCCTGTACCTCTGAATCTCTCCTTCTGTTAGTGAAACACTTTGAAAGATACTGAGCATAGTTGAGCTGTATGTCCTAAGGCTGAGAAGCCTCTGTTCTCAGCCATTTCACATGTAAAAGGAGTGGAAAGCTTCAGGATAGGCTGGTGAAAGTTTGCCCTGTTTGCTGCTATGGTGATTATTTTGGAAGAAGGTGCGGCCATCACAGGACTTTCCCACAGGCTAAATACAAACCCAGAACACAGGCAGGAGAAATAGGGAGGCTTCCATGACACATCCATCCTCTTATTGCATGAACTACATTCATATGAGTTACTGGATTCTATGTGTCATCTCTCTGAACTGCTTCCTCACTCTAGCCTGCTAGCCACTCCCTTTCTCATTCGTCCTTATGTTTATATCCAAACACTTAAATCCCTTGGGTAATCCCAGCCCACCCCCAACTTTCCAGGGATGGAGCATGGAAAAGCCCATGGCTTTAAAGTGTGGGTATAAATAGCTTACTAGGCTAGACCCAATGAACAGTGAATTCAGAAGTAAATCCGTCCTCCAGTTTTTTTTTATTTTTAAAATATAAGATTCCCTCTTCCTAATTCAAATGATGATTCTCTGATTAATTACAACCAGCCATTCCTCCACAGATTAGCCTCTGCAGCTCCCATCCCCCAAAAGGAAAAGTTAAACTAGAATCAGGTTTTGCCAATCCTGCAATACTTGTTTGGCTGTGCACAGATCTCTGAAAAGGGAGTCAGTGAGAGACAGCAGCTAGCTATTTCCTGCCTTGGTTTCTATGCAACCACTGCTGTTTGGCGACAAAATTTGCTGTTATACACACAATGCCTGATAGAGAGACACACACACGCACATTTTTGGTCATTTTCCCTCCTCCTGTGCATTTTATTGGTGATTCCCCTCTTTTGCATTGTATCTGAATTCTGTTAGGCTCCGGAGAGGACAGCAGAACAATGTTGTTCCAAGGTGTTTAGTTTTTCTTTTAATTTATGGTGCAACTTTATCAGACCTATTGTGACTGTAACAAATGAAGCCTAACATGAGCAGATCTTGGTTAGCTCTGGTACAAAGTGCCAGAGCAGATTTCCAGGGGAAAAAAAAAACAGATGGAGTAAGTCTTTATTTTGATAACTTTCTTACTGCCTGAGCCTGCAGACACCTACACATGCTTAACTTTGAGCACAGGAGTAGTCCTATTAAAGGCACTTCTGAATATCATGCCACTTAGTTAGAGACTAAAGCCTGTAGTTAGGTATCTGAATTCATGGGCTCACGTTTGAAAATATTAGCTGTATTTTTTATGCAATTCCTGTACTTGTTGGCTAATAGTCCTCAACCAATCAGGTTACATTGATCTGTGTAATTACTGTATTTTCTCTAAATGTATAGCAATTCTACTATAAATGAACTGTCTACTATAAATCCCACCATTCTGATTTGTTACTGCCCTCTGACCTTCCTCATCCCATATTCCCTGCAGCAAACATGGCCACCTCTATTTCACAACCCTATCCTTCTTCTCCCCTGAACTAATATCTCCCTGTGACAATCTGGAGAATCTATGTACAGCTTATGAATTCTGTTTGATAGTGGGGACTCTATATCTGGGTCAGTCAGTAAACTTCATTTTGAATGTGTGGCGCTTCCCTTCTCTGATGTCTTTTCCCTCCATATTGAGCTAAAACCCACAGGATGTGACAGGAGAAATTATTGCACCTGGCACAGGGCTAACATTAGAGGGTCATTAAACATTGATGATTGTCCACTGAAATGGAGCACCCTTGGACAAAGTGATGGCTACTGCTCTGGGCAAACCAGTTTTTCAACTCTGAACTCCAGGAGGTGGTAACTGAGCAATTGATCTCTTGGTGGTGGATTTAAATCACCAGATAATCCTAATCAGGGGGTCACCTGAGAAAGGGGATTGAAGAGTATAAAATAAAGAATCTCTAGTCACTTATTTGAGAGGTAGTGGTGAGAAGAGATTCAGCAGGAGGGGGATGGGGAGGCTCCCAGACCCCTTAAAAGATCGTGGCCTAAGCCCAACAATCCTCAAAAGCGGTTAGGAACCTGGGGTATGGAAATGTCTAGGTAATTGTATCATTTTACCTAGAGCTGTATATTTCTTGTATTGGCTAAAATAAAGAGTAACTGTTTTAGAATCCATTTGTGCAGTGCCTGTGTGTTATGTGCTTTGCCCATCACATGTTAAATGGTTGGCGCTCTGGGAAAGGGTGTGCTTCAGCAACTGGATTGCCCTTTGGGATGTGGGGAATTTAGCACTGGTCCTGGGAGCTTAGGACAGCTGGATCATAAGGCCCCATTTCTGTGACGGAGTAACAGGTTGCCTGTGCTCAGAGAGGAGGACAAAGCAAGAGAGAGTTCTGGAGCCTACCTAGACTAAGGAGAAAGCTTAAAGCATAGCTGGCCCAGTGTGATGAGAGTCCAGTAGGGGAAACTTTACCAGAACTGTGATACACCCCACCTAGTTGTCCTTGACCCTGAGGCAGTGTTAGCCCCTCACCCCTATTAAGAATTGCATTTTAATCTGTCTATTTTTAACCCTTTCTCCCCCCATTTCCCAGCTGTAAAAAGACTAGTTACATGTAAGGGACATGGAGGCATATGTGAGACTCCACCCTTCAGTGCTGCAGTTAATGAACCTGGAGAAGGAGGTGGAGCAAGCCGGAAGCAAAGTTGCTCAGAAACATAGGGAAGAAGTACAGATAAGGGCTCTGAGAAGGGGCAATTAGTTCCCACCATCTGTGTCCTTGAGCAACATTTCACAGCTGGTTGGCCTTTTTCCCCCCTGCTAGTCTGGGTTTATTGACTTCTTCTAGGGGCAGGGAAGAGCAGGTGGACTGAAGAATATCAAGGGTGGGGAGGCAGCTATGTTTCAGTAAAACAATACAATGGTGGCGTTCTCTATTAGCTTGGTAATACAGTACCTGTGTCCTAGGCTAACAAACTCGTCAGCTTTTGGCCTTGAGGTTTATTTAGCTTGGCATTAGGTTATTATTTTGTAACTTGAAAGTGATACCTGTTTATCTTTTAAATAAACAGCTGACCACTGCCTGCCTCCCTAGCAAGTCCTTCTGTGAAAGAGGACTTGGATGGTCTACTCTACGCTTTGCAATGCACCGATGATCGTCTCCTCCATGCTGCCGCTTCAGAGCATGGAAACCAGCCATCAGGGGACAGCTTAAAGGACCTCTGCAATAGTGGTAGCCATGCCCCACCAGGCAACAGTTTTCAGGCAAATGTGTATCGGTCCCCTGGAAAGCTCAATCTGTGGTGACCGGAGATTTTACCAGTGCAGCTGATGACAGTTGCTGCCTATATCAAAGGGGAAGAGATGTCCTTTTTGTGTGTCTAGGGATTGGAGAGAGGTTTCCGCTTCCGTTTTGCACATTCCCAAGAAGTGGCTGGTGAAGCATGCTCCTGTACCCTTCATCCCTGCCTACTGGCCTGATCCAAATCCCACTGAAGTTGATGCTCTGGTTCCACCAGGACAGGCAATCGGTTTAAACGTCCAGCTGGGGATACCCTCTGCATAGAGGAGCCCCAATGGTTTAACAATGGCCTAGCTGGCTCTGTGCCCCCTGCTGCTGCCCAGCCCAGTGTAGTAAGTATTCCAGGGCAGGGACAAGCAGGGAGCCTGGCTGAAGTGTGCCATCTCTGGCAATCCTTGGCCAGCATGATGGTCCCTGGAGGACAATTACGGTCAGTATGGAGAGACTGCAGAAAGCTTCCTAAAACCCAGCCCCTGGGAGGGCTGCTGAGCACAGCTTGCATGCACCTGGGCCAGAGATAGGCTTGGCAGAATCCAGTTTTTATTTTTTGTAATTTCAACAGATATTTTAAAGTTCCCAATATTTATCTATTTGAATTTTCACAGTTGCAGGAAAATAAGTGGGGGGGGGGGGGCGGGGAAGGCTTAGGGCAGCACTGATAGAAGAGTTATAGGGGGCTCCTAGTGCTGCCAAGGGGCCTGAGATACCTGGGAGTCAGGTGCAGGGGAGGCTGCAATCCTGGCCCCGTGGAGCAGTGAATCCCAACCAGGTAGGAGGACAAGACCCTGGCCATGGGGGAAGCCACCTTGCTATTGAATGGCTCTTGCCAGGGATAGCCCCAGCACTCCTGGCCAGTGAGTGAGCGTTGCTGTGACAGCAGGGCTACTGAGGGCTCCCTGCAGGGCGGGTGACACCGGTTCCCTGCAGGCACTAGGTATGGGGGAAGCTGTGCTTGTAACCTCAATATTTTTTTGTTGTTGTTGATTTCAGTGTCAGGTGAACCTGACGTGTACCAATGACTAATGATTTAAATTGAATCCTGCCAAGCCTACCCACAGATTGTAATGAGTCATGCTGCTAAATCCTCATGAAACATTTTGACGCTATAATGATGGGCTCTATAGAAAACCAGAGAGGGGAGAGAGAACAAGCTGGAAAAGTCCAGAAAACTCTCCAGCCTGAGGGGCACTGTATATAATTAAACTATAGCCAGCTAGCTATATAAACTGCCAGAAAACAAATAGCCACTCATATGAGATGTATAGATACACTGGCCCATCTGCAACCCTTCACCCATTATCTTCCAAGTAGGGCTGTCAAACAATTAAAAAAATTAACTGTGTGATTAATCATGCTGTTAATAATAGAATATCATTTATTTAAATATTTTTGATGGTTTTCTACATTTTCAAATATATTGATTTCAATTACAAAGTGTACAGTGCTCACTTTATATTTTTATTACAAATATTTGCCCTGTAAAAAAAAAAAATCGTATTTTTCAATTCACCTCATACAAATAGCATAGTGCACTCTTTATCATGAAAGTTGAACTTAACTCTACATGTGTATGTACAAAAAAAAAAACCCCTGCATTCAAAAATAAAACAATGTAAAACTTTAGAGTCTACAGGTCAACTCCTGTGTTCCCTCTAATTTTTCCCCACATGGGTGCGGAATGAATTTTGTTATGTGCACCAATATGGAGGTGATGGGGGTGGGGGACTCAGGGCTGGGGCAGAGGGTTTGGAGGTGGGTGGGGGGAGGGTTGAAGGCTCTGGCTGGAGGTGTGCGCTTGGGGTTGGGGCCAGCCATGAGGGGCTCAGGGCTGGTGCAGGGGATGAGGACTCTGGCTGGGGGTGCAGGCTCTGGGGTGGGGCTGGGGATGAGGGGTTGGGCTGCGCAGGAGGGCGCTCTGGGGATACAGCGGGGAGAGAGGACTCCCCCTAGCTCTCTCTCCCTGCAGCAGCACCTGGGCTGGGGTCGTGGACAGGCACCCCTTCCCCGGCCATGGCTAGGTTTGGGCAAGGGGGAGGGCCGCGGCAGGTCTGGGCCTGGGTTGTGGCCAGGCGAGGGTCACCCCTCCCTTGGCCGCAGTAGGTCCCTGCTGGGTGGGTTCTGCAGCTTACAGGGAATTTAGGTCCACTCAGTCCTACTTCAGACAATTGCTCAGACAAACAAGTTTGGTTACAATTTGCAGGAGATAATGCTGCCCGCTTCTTGTTTACAATGTCACCTGAAAGTGAGTACAGACATTTGCATGGCACTGTTGTAGCTAGTGTCATGATATTTACGTGACAAGTGCGCTGAAGATTCATATGTCCCTTCGTGCTTCAACCATCATTCCAGAGGACATGCTTCCATGCTGATGACAGGTTCTGCTCGATAACGATCCAAAGCAGTGTGGACTGATGCATATTCATTTTCATCATCTGAGTCAGATGCCTCCAGCAGAAGATTGATTTTCTTTTTAGGTGGTTTGGGTTCTGTAGTTTCTGCATTGGAGTGTTGCTCTTTTAAGACTTCTGAAAGCATGCTCCACACCTTGTCCTTCTCAGATTTTGGACAGCACTGCAGATTCTTAAACCTTGGGTCGAGTGCAGTAGCTATTTTCAGAAATCTCATGTTAGTACCTTCTTTGCATTTTGTCCAATCTGCTGTGAAGGTGTTCTTAAAACGAACATGTGCTCGGTCATCATCCGAGACTGCTAGGACATGAAATATATGGCAGAATGCGGATAAAACAGAACAGGAGACTCCTCCAAGGAGTTTAGTCACAAATTTAATTAACACATTTTTTAATGAGTGTCATGAGCATAGAAGTGTGTCCTCTGGAATGATGGCTGAAGCATGAAGGGGCATATGAATGTTTAGTGTATCTGGCATGTAAATACCTTGTAAAGTCAGCTACAAAAGTGCCATGAGAATGCCTTTTCTCACTTTCAGGTGACATTGGAAATAAGAAGCAGGCAGCAGTATCTCCCGTAAATGTAAACAAACTTTTTTGTCTTTGTGATTGGCTGAACAAGAAGCAGGACTGACTGGACTTGTAGGCTCTAAAGTTTTACGTTGTTTTGTTTTTAAGTGCAGTTATATTACAAAAAAAGTCTACATTTGTAAGTTACACTTTCAAGATAAAGAGAAAAGGAGTACTTGTGGCACCTTAGAGACTAACCAATTTATTTGAGTATAAGCTTTCGTGACCTACAGCTCACTTCATCGGATGCATACATCCATCGGATGAAGTGAGCTGTAGCTCACGAAAGCTTATGCTCAAATAAATTGGTTAGTCTCTAAGGTGCCACAAGTACTCCTTTTCTTTTTGCGAATACAGACTAATACGGCTGTTACTCTGAAACAAGATAAAACGATTGCACTACAGTGGTTTTCAAACTTTGGGTCACGACCCAGTCTAGGTCGCAGAATGCAAGGCACTGGGTCAACTTGCTCAGTACCCAGGGGGAGGCAACAACTAGTAGTCCCTACCTGTTCTGACAGCATGCTGCACCCCAGAAGTGGCCAGCATCGGTCCGTCTCCTAGGCAAGGGGGGCCTTGGGGCTCTGCATGCTGCCCGCATCCCGAGCATTAGCTCCTCACTCCCATTGGCCGGCCAATGGGAGCTGGGGAAGGGGGTGCGGTGCTTGCAGGTGAGAGCTGCGCGGAGCTGCTTGCACGCCTCTGCCTAGGAGCCGGACCTGCTTCTGGCTGCTTCCAGGTTTCAGTGCAGTCCACAGTGGGAGGGCAGGCAGGAAGCCTGCCTCTGCACCCCAGCTGCGCTGCGGACCAAGAGTCACCGGAGGTAAGCCTATGCCCCAACCCCACATTTCAATCCTTTGCCCCAGCCCTGAGCCCCCCAAAAACCTGGAGCTGCCTCCTGCACCTCAAACCCTCATCCCCAGCTCCATTGGGTCGCAGGCATCGACAATTTTCTTCAACTGGGTTGCCAGAAAAAAAGTTTGAAAACTACTGCACTACAGTACTTGTATGATGTTTCTTGAAAAATATAATTTCTTTTGTTTCTCATTTTTACAGTCCAAATATTTGTAATAAAAATAATATAAATGAGCAGTGTACACTTTGTGTTCTGTGTTGTAATAGAAATCAATATACTTGAAAATGTAGAAAAACATCCAAAAATATGTAATAAATTTCAATTGGTATTCTATTAACAATGCGATTAATTGTGAATAATTTTTGTAGTTAATTTTGTGAGTTAACTGCGATTAATTGACAGCCCTACTTCCAAGGTTTTCATTTCTATTACATACAAGTGCTCACTAACCCAAGGGAGACAGCTGGATGTGGAGATCTGGCCAAGGGTTAATGAACGGCCTGCTGAAGCGAAACCCCTTCCCACCCACACTAAAATAAATTCCGTCAAGGAAATTAAAGTTGAATGGCTGTGATCTACCCCCCTACAAAGCATGGCCAGGGCTGATGACAAATGATAACCATAGAGCAAGCCGAATTGCTTATTGCTCAGACTCTGATTCAGTGTGACTCCAGGGAATAGAACAAATGGCAAGTCTATGGCAGTGTTATGTCAGGACTAACTCCCACTGCCAAAACAACCTTTTCAGGCCAACCTCCTTCTGCCATCAGACCCGTACTTCCCAGTTCCCCAACTTCCCTTTCCCCCGGTTTCTCCAACTGGGCCCCTACCCCCTCTTAGCTACCCCAACCTCTCTGTAGTGCTATCTTCCTTAGTTCCCTCCAGCCATCCAAACCCCATACCACCCAAAAAGGTGGCTGTCCTCATTTGTGGCTCCTCTGACACACTTCCCCCCCCGGCCCCATCTCAGCTTCCCTGGCAGTGTCACTGCTCACCAATATACCCACATTATACAGGGTGCTGTCCAACAACTGAGGCACCATTTCCCCCCTTCCCCCAGCCCCTGGCTGCACCCCAATCCTCCTGGTTCCATCTCCTCCATTACCTTTGAGAGCCTTTGGTGGCCACGGGACTGTCAGCCTTTTACTACCTCCTCTTCCCTTTATCTTCTGGAGCTGGCTAGCTTCCATTTTAATTCAGCAGGGGGACCACCAAAGGGAGCCTCTTAGGGCACAACACACTGCCCTGTCCCCCAGCCAAGAGGGGCCATGGCTCCAATGATAAAGTGAGGTGGATGGGTGGAGTTCAGCTCGCTCTTTATTAAGAAGGGTCTGGGAAAACCTACCCACAGTGAGCAGGGATTCCCCCTGCTCAGAGGAAATGACTGGTAAAAGACTGGCAGGGAGGGACTCCAAGGACAGCAATATCCTGCCTGGTAGGAATGGGTGAGGAACACCCAGCCTGTGGGGGTGGAGATCCAGGGTACATCGACACTGCAGCTAAGAGGGAGCCCCCCAGCCTGGGCAGACAGCGCCGTGCAGGCAGGGGTTACGCTAACACACCAGATAGAGCTGTGTGTGAACACCGCGGCACTGGCAGAGTCTCAGGCTAGCCACCGGAGCGTGGATTCAGCGGGGTGGGTGGGCTTGCATTAGAGTTAACAACGGGCCTAAATCCACTTCTTGCCATAAGAATTCGGTTTTACCTCTTCCTCTGCTCCAGAAACACGGTAATCTCCGAAGGCCAAAGGAAAGCAAAAGTCTGCCTCCCATACAGTGCTCGCGGCTGTACGAAGGCGCTGGCTGCACGGGAACTCGATGTAGCAGCGTATGTTGACAATCAGCCGCATGATCGCTTCCTCCGGGGTGTGCATTAGCCTTTTCCTGCTCCAAATCTACTTGCTGCTCGAAGGCACGTGGCTATTGCAATGGGGCTCGTGCGCGGGGAAAAATCTAAAAGCGTCTGTCTCTCTGCAGTCGGTGTCAGCCTGGGAAAAGCGCCCTGCGGCGGGGAAGTCTGACAGTCTCTGCCCTGCGGGAGGAGAGAGGAGAAGAGAAGAGGAACGGGCAGCGTTTTCCCCAGGAATTGACGTGAGAGGGGGAGTTGGAAAACGACGACGTTGGAAACACTGCTGCTGAAACTACTTGACCCCTGGAGAGTGGAGGGAGACGTGTTCCTGGAACAGGGAACTGGAGGTTATGAAGACAACGAAGTAGCGAAGGGGAAGGCGGCAAGCGTACGCTACCAGACTGTGGCTATTGAAAACAGGGGGTGGCGAAATGCGTGCCCACCGCAAGCCCACTCCCGTGCCCAGTGCTGCCCCACATAATGTAAGGATTGATAGTGCAGTGGAGCTACTCCAACATTTCCAGGTAGAAAACTGGTTAACTTGACATTAAAGGTTGCTACCAAAGGTAACAAAAATAACACCAAGACTATTACAGTTCAAAAAGAAAACCTGGTGCATCTCTGGAAATGGTAATAAGGACATGTATGGAACCTGCCAGGATCACTGGTCCACCCTGCCTCAGCCCAAAGGAAACAGAAGCCCACTGCACGTCCTCAGCTGTGGAGTCCCCTGGGGCATGGGAACCCTGATAGCATAATGGGGTCCTGATCCATGACTTGGGCTCCCGGGTGCTACCGTTATACAAATAATAATAATAATAATATACCGACCATCTAAACTAAATCTCCTGCAGCCCTTGTGTAGGGGCATGTTGAGAGTGGGGAAGAAGAGGTGTGGCTTGGGGACCACTGCCAGCTGGTATGGAGTAGAACACTGGGAGGCTGCTCTAACCTATGGCAGGGTAGCAAATCAAGGAGTTATAAGTAGTTCCTTTAGGCCCATTCATCAGTGCTGCCTCAGAAAATCTAGCCCAAATATTTGAATAGTATTAACAGTTCATACATTCCCTACCAAAAATCTACATGCAAAAATTAACTTTAGACACTCAAATAACACTTTCCACTCTGACCCTTTTCCCTACTATTATGCAATACAGTTGCTTAACAATATGTTAGCTCACAATGGTATATAGTATGAGAAATAAGTGAGAGAATAACTATTAATAATTCAAATCTCATGTTGTTCCATAGCAGAAAAGATAATTTCAGAAGATGTGTCTTAGTTTCAGATTAGTATTAAATAGAAAAGAGTGTGCTTTGGGTAATAAGCATAGAATTAAATAACTACATCATTGGAATGTTTATGCTTTAGTTAGAAGATGTGTGTGCAGTACACCCTGAAGAGCATTGATGATGTAATTTGGTCAAAGACTATAATGGCTACTATAGCTGTGTTAGTCAATAAGAACAAAACCACTTGCAATGGGTTTAAGAATGTAGGTTAATATTCAGAAGAATTTTCCATTTCAGCTATGGAACAAGTTGCCAAGGGAGGCTGTGGAATTGCTGACATTGGAGCTGATTAAAGTTACTGGAAATTTTATCAGGGATGTGTCCGAGATAAAGAAACCAATCTTGTCACAGGGCTGGGAAATACATTAAATAGCTAGTTTATGTGCCTTAGAAAGGTCTTCTCTACTGGGTCATCTAATCCATCAATGATGTTTCTAGGACTTTTTTTTTTTCCACTTGATGTTTCAAATGGCATGAAACTTTGTAGGAGCTTATAGAACAGTTCTCTGGCAGCCTGCAGAGGGCATTGCAGGCTCAGTTTGCTTTTGTCCTGTGACTGAACTCTGCATTATGCTTTTATTTTCCGTGTGGTTTACGTGTTTCAATATCATCCAAGTTTTGCTAGGATTTTGGGGTTAACATGTTTTACTCACTGAAACTGCATCATGAAAATCTATCGTGGAGAGTGAGAGCAGCTGGCCCCTAAGAACAAGTTTACTGGAGAAATGTTCTGCATGTGGTTTGCATAACTGCTGATGAAAGAGGGGAATGAAATGGATTTTGCTTTCCCATTAAATGCCTGCTGCATGCAAATACCAGTGTAAATTTATATATCTTTACAAGATAGTTTTGCTGACATCTGGTTAATTCATATGTTTATGGAATCAGAAAACCTGAAGATTTTATAAGACCACTGCAAAATCCCAGGCTAGATAAAAATCACACACTTCCTATACTTTTTGAGCTCTGCTTTGCAAGAGTGTTAGTCAATATTCTCTGTACATTAAAAGTATTGTAGCAAATCCATGGCTACCTAAGATTATGTGGGTGTTACTATAAAAAGCACCACTTAATCACTTTGCAATGGCCAAGAGTCCTCTTTCAAGTGGAATTTCTGGTAATGCTCTCCCATTTGAACTCTTCCTTCCTCGGTTTCATAGGACACTTCCCATTAATGTCACTGTCCTGAGCTGCAAAGATACTGTATTAGTACTTTCAAAGATTTCTGTGGAGACCTCCAGTTGTCATGTTGTAAATTAAATGTTATGAAAGAAGCTGAGTGTTTTGCATTGTTATACGTGTGTAGGTGTTTGTAGCCCTTCTCCAGATTGTAGCTTGCAAACAATACATTTTCAACGTAGAGAAGTGCAAAAGTGAAGCAGCAGCTAGCAAGACCTGCAGGAAAGCACAACTCATACTTCATATGGTGTATACAAAATATCTACACATGGCACTGATGCAAACAAACAGAAGATAGATGCCAGTGCCTACTCTTTTTAAAAGTGAGTTGTGGCTATATCGCTCTCTTTGATGAAACCGATTAAAAAATGCAGTGCAATAATTCACAGTCCACTGTTGATTTTTGTAACTCTAGGGAGCAGTTTGGCAATCTCGTGAATGTGTAATGTGGTCCTGTCAGCGTGTATGTCCCAAACTAGGGCCCTCATTCCCCAGCCGTGGGGCTATCTCACAGGCACCTCTTTTAGCTCTGGCGAGGAAGCCAGGCTTTTGTCACCTTCAAAGTACTTTCCCCTCAATGCACAGAGTGGCAGTGATGAGTTTCACAGGGTGCCACATCTGGCTCCCCTTACTACGAGGAGGGTCATGGAGGTATGAAGACTTTGATGGTAGAAGAGGTATAAGGAGGGGGGACATAAAGACACCTTGGAACAACCCACCCCAAAGTGTTAAAACAATTAAGTGATGCCATTTATTTATTACTGTTGTTTGTGTTATACCTATTGTGCTAGGCACTGTACATACAGGTAGGAAGAGACAGTCCCTGCCCCAAAGCACTTACAGTCTAAATAACCAATACAAACAAAGGAAGTAGTAGTACCCGCATTTGACAGGGCAAGGACAGAGTGATGAAATGATTTGACAAAAGTTAAACAGTAAAATTTCTAACACAGTCAAATATTAGAGCTCAGATTTCCTCTCAAAACCATCCTTCATAGATCACCATCTAAAATTAATCTGAAAACTGTTAATTGAGTCCTTGAACAAACCCTTATAATTTGTTAATTCTGGATTTTTGAATGGTTGAAAGTTAAACTCCTAGAGACTATTAGGAGTTGACGGATACTGGAAGGGTAATTATTCAATAATGTCTCCTGTTGGACATGTGAACTCTTTATTTGATTTTTTACCTTAATTTCAGATTCTAGTTATTACTTGGATTAAAAAAAACTTAATTTATTTCTTTTCAATAATTATACTTGTTAAATGTGGGTAATGATTTTCACAGCCCTATTTCTTCTTCGTTGTAATACTTGAGTATTTTTGGTATGCCCGTTCTAATAAAACTGGTCTCCCAATTTCCCCCTATGAATATCTTGTCTTTATTTTTCATTATTTCTGGGCTGGACCTTCTGGGTGAAGCAGATATTTTTAATCTTACAAATTTCAACACTAAATGGCATTTGCATTTATTAATGATCGCTTCGGGCTCTTTTAATAACTCCTCACTTTCGGCAAACAGTGCCAAAGATGAGAAGGGATGTTACTGGATTGAAAGAAAACACCCAGGACAGGAGGCAGGGAGTGCCTGGCATCCAGCTGTTGTCTGAATTCCCCAAATCACGCACATAATGATCATTTTTAGTGCACTGCAGACTTTGTAACACTGCAAACCAAGTAGTCAGACAGAGCTACAGTGCAGACAACCTGGGACGGATTTGTATAAAGGGGAGTTCAGACTGGAGAGCAGAGATCTCGTTTTATTTGTTTGTGGCAAAGGAAGAGTCATCCCCCCCGCTTGTATAAATAATAAATGGCATAGATAATTATAACTAAATGCAATAATAAAGTGCCAGCTGGAGCCCCGCCTTCCCCCCCTTTTTTGTTTGTTTGTATGTTTACAACAATGATTGGTGGCTCGCTTGGTTTAAATTATTTAGCTGTATTGAGCCCCAGGTTTTTTTTTTTTTTCTGTGGGACTTGCTCTCATTTAATAAAGTTAACAGAAAAAAAACACGTTCTTGGAGAATGCGGGCATCGATCCCGCTACCTCTCGCATGCTAAGCGAGCGCTCTACCATTTGAGCTAATTCCCCGCCTTGGGCAATGGGTCACTCCATAGCCCTTTATAGTCTTCCTCCTAGCCCGCGAACCTTCATCGTCCCCGAGTAGGGGAGGGGTGCCGCCGCACAGTCACTGACTGTCCTATGGGAATAACCCACCGGCCTCAGGGGCCGGGGCTGTGCTGGGGGACAGCGCCGGCCGGAGAGCGCAGGCGGAGGAAGGACTACATTTCCCGAGATGCATCGGGCGGCTCGTGCGCCTGCGCGCTACAACAGCCCCCGGGATGGGAGGGGGAGGTGGAGCGGCTGCCCGCTCGCTCGCGGAGTCTCATTGTGAGAGGCGCCGCTGGCGGGGCTGGAGCCGGCGGCTGCTCGCGCCCTCGGGAGGATGCGCACCCGGGACTGGGGCTCCCGCCGGGACCGCGCGCGCGGACGCCGCCCCCTGCCCAGCGGTAAGGAGCCGGCTCCCCGCGGGGCAGCGGCCGCGGGACCCCCCCACGGGCGGGGCTAGGGGTGTGATGAGCGTGTCGGGGCTCGGCTTCCCCAAGCACTGGGGGGAAGATGCCTTCCCCCCCCTCGCCGCCCGGATCTGCTGCTGGGTATCCGCGGGGGGGGGGCGTGTAAAGGGACCGGGGGTGTGTGGGCAGGAGGTGGTATGTGGGGGGAGTGGGCTGGGCAGGGCGTGTGGGGGCGGGGTGCCTGGGGCTGATGTGCAGGGGTCTGCATGGGGGTGGCATGCAAGGGGTTGGGTATGTGGGGCTAACGTGCAGGGGTCTGTCTGCACGGTGGTATATGCAGTGGGGGTGGTATATGGGGGGTGCGCTGTATGCAGGGCACGAGGTGTCTGGGGAGTGTCCATATGGTTCTGTATGGGAACATGGGAGTATTTCTATAGCAGGGTAATACGGCGGGGAGGTCTGCCTGGGGACATGGGATGTGAGGGACGTCTAGGCATAGGTAATCTCTGTGAAAGGCTTGTCTGTTGAGTGGGGCTACAAGGTGTCTGTATCTATGGCAGGTTTCAGAGTAACAGCCGTGTTAGTCTGTATTCGCAAAAAGAAAAGGAGTACTTGTGGCACCTTAGAGACTAACCAGTTTATTTGAGCATGAGCTTTCGTGAGCTACAGCTCACTTCATCAGATACATACCGTGGAAACTGCAGCAGACTTTATATATACACAGAGAATATGAAACAATACCTCCTCCCACCCCACTGTCCTGCTGGTAATAGTATCTATGGGTTTCAGAGTAGCAGCCGTGTAAGTCTGTATTTGCAAAAAGAAAAGGAGTACTTGTGGCACCTTGGAGACTAAGCTTATGCTCATATAAATTGGTTAGTCTCTAAGGTGCCACAAGTACTCCTTTTCTTTTTTGTATCTATGGGGAGGCTCTGGGTGTGTAGCTCTGGGGGTTTGAGTGTAGTGTATTTTCTGGACTCTATATGGTGCGTGTATGTATAGGGAGTGGTAGAGGGTGTATGTATATTACAGCGCACGAGTCTGGTAGAAACCACTGTAGTTCGGGACATGTTGTGGCTTTTATGGACAGTTGCAGATAGGCAGGCGTGAAGTTCGTATCAAGAATGGAGACTGGACTAAGATGAAAAAGTTCCTATATTCAACATAAAAACTGAAAGAAAAAATAATTCTTTTATGTCTTTGCTTTTGTTAGGGGAGGATTTGGAATTTTTATGAATAGAATTCATTCATCTAGTCCTGTAAACTTTAAAAATGTAGAAACAGATTCTCTTCAAATATTGGAAGGGAGGGGTAGAAGTGGTATTGGTGTGGGGTTTTCATTTTCCCCACTGGAAAATGATCTTCTCACAGCTAATCTGAACAGTCTGCATGCTTAAGGATTTTACAAAATAGCATTGGTAACTGGGTAGCATAACCTTCCTGGTATACAAAAAGATTTGGTGTGGGTGTTCAACTCAATGCCAGAAAAGTCTGCACCGGAATGAATGAATGAATGCATTCATACAGAGGGATCTCTAAAGTGTTCACAGTCTATTCACAGTCCCTGCTCAGTGTCATTTCTTTCTCTGACTTATACATCTTGATTTTTGTTGACATCAGGTTGGTATACCAATATTCAGAGGTAGAGTACCTGAACTTGTATTACCTCTCTTATTGTTGTATTTCCCCCATGCTTGAAATAACTGTACAGAAAAATATAACCTGAATTCTGGCACCTATGCTTTGTTAGTAGTGAGGTAATCTTGCTTAAGAGAAACTGTTGCATCAGTTATGCTAATATTAAAATAATGATATTTAATAAAACAGGTTAGTAAAACTTTCTTAAGGCAGAGATATGAGACAGTCTTTTTGTATGAAGTTATTCATACAAATACAGAAACTGTCTTGTTAGACAAGAACAGTGATCCATCCAGTATCTTTTCTGCTAGAGGGCTTATACAAATTACTTTTGAGTAAATCACAATAAATCCAAAACAAAAATAAAAAAGCAACAAAAAAGTGTAATGCATCTGACCAATTAGGGGAATGCTGTCTGAGTTAAGAATTTCTTCCTGACCCCAGCTGATGATCAGATTATGTCCTGAAGAAAATGACTGAGAGCTTTTGTAATTTTTATCTTAGTTTAGTGTAACTACAACTGCAGTTGCAAATGCATGTATCTGGTGTGTTTAGAATTTTAAAAATCTGTCTAAATAATATCCAGCAACATCAAGTTTCATATATGATGTATAGTTATATTTAAAATGCTACCTTTTTAGATTTTATTTTGCTCCCATTTAATTTCTCTTGTTTTTTCTCCTTGTAATGTGAAACTTTTTTCTGCTTCTGTATTGTTGTTTCTGTAATGTTTGGTACTAGATAACCAAAACTGAGCACAGTCTTCAAGGCAAATACATATGATTAAATATCTGAATAAAGGTTTTTCCATAATACTTTCTAACCACCCTTGATAGCTGCCTAACATTTTAGATGCTTTGTGGACCATGGCTGCATGCTGAGATGTCTTTATTGAACTGAACATGATGATGTCTAGGTCATTTATCTGAGCAATCACAACTAATTCTGAATCACAGAAGTATAAAATGGAAAAGATCTGGTAGATCATCCAGTCCATCAAACTCATCAGTATATGTGAGTGGTTTATGTTGGTCCTTGCATTGTGTAGTATTTTGCATTTATCTGGATTAAATTTAATCTGTTACTTTGTTGTCCCTTTAACCAATTTTAATTCTCCCTAGTTTTAAAAGTTTGAATGACTTTGTGCTCACTATATTTTGCCTCCTCACTTTTCACCCCTTGTCCAGATTAATTGAATGCATCCGATGAAGTGAGCTGTAGCTCACGAAAGCTTATGCTCAAATAAATTTGTTAGTCTCTAAGGTGCCACAAGTATTCCTTTTCTTTTTGCGGATACAGACTAACACTGCTGCTACTCTGAAATCTACTACAGTACTGATATCTGAGGCAGCTTGCTATATTAACATCTTTCTCAATTGAGAATTGTATGTTCTTGTTCTGTTTCCTTTCTCAAACAGTTTCCAATCCATAAAAGGATTCTGCCTTTTCCCTCTGCTTAACAGATTTTCTTAATAGCTGCTTGAAGGACCTTTATCAAAATTTAATCTTTCAAGAACTTATCTCCCTTTTTTTTTTCTCCCTTTATCCACTGTTGTCACATCTGAGAGAATTCTGGTACGTGAGAAGGCATGACTTTAACTCCACAGAAGCTGTGCTGGCTTATTCTTATCATAATTACAGTATCTCCATTCTTGTGAGGTATTACATTCTTTAGTACTATTGTTATTTTTCTCAGTAGTGAAGGAAAAGCTGATGTATAAACACAGTCCCAAGACCACCATTAATATTTTCAAGAGACATGTTGGGCCTTCAGCAATTAATTTGTCATCTTGCTCCATCACTTCTATCTCTGCTAGTGTTTCACCTGCATCACTCATAAAGCGTTACCTTAGCTGAGGTGTTCAGCCCTAGTTACCTGTGAGAAATGATGTGCATGGACACTCTTTAGCTTCTCCACAGTCGTCTTATCCTCTTGGTCTTTTTTACACACTGCTGGTTTGGAAGACCCCAGGGATTTGCCTGCAGCTTTCTTTCTTTCTTTCGTTCGTTCTTTCTTTCAATATTCTGAAGCATCACAGAGTTTGTATGTACCCCCTTACTAGTTTACCACACATGCCTTCCACATGAGTGGTGGTGGTTACTGACTGAAGTTTTTGGAAATTAGCCTTATAGCTAAATCGGTGAAAGAGTTACTTAAAGCAGTCACAAGCACGTATGCAGCATTTTTCCTAGACGCTACTAGATTAGGTGCCGCAGGCCAGTTGCTGTGTTGTTTGTGTGTTTCCTGTGGCTGAGTCCTGACTGCCAAAATTGGTTGCATCAGTGACTTCAGCAGATGAACTGTAAAAGTGGTAGGGGGCTTTAAAGGGATTAGCTTGTTCTTATCAGCACAAGCAACTGTTTCTCTCATACACTGATTATGTATTTTAATAATGTCTGATGGCTGGTTGCTTTGGGGGAACTCTCCTTGCAGCCAAAATCCTGCTTCCTTTTTCTCCAGAAAGAGACTATACTAGAGTGTATAACCGTATCTTTATAAGGTCAAATAATCATGAAAAAGGGATGCTAGGAAGGTTAAAAATTGAAACTGAAAGCCCACTGGTTTATCTGTGGTTGCATTTGGGCTTTATACTTCTATAGCTGTTGTGCTTTCTTTTTCTGCAGTTAATTACATGTGCTATAGTGGTTCAGCTCTCACAGCTCTGTGTTCACTGTGTGAGTGTTTCTCATGGGTTTGGAACTAGTAAACATGGCAGCTGAACATCAGAGAACAATCTCAGCAAATAGATCTACATTCATAAAGTAAGACAACTGGTGTTTCTAATGGTGTCAGTGGATTTCAGTGGTTCCCTTTAGTTCAATATTGGAAAGGACAACTCCTATTGTTTATATTTTAAAAAGTAAAAATAAATGTTCACAAATATTATTATTTAGATAAGGCTAGTATATGTGCCAGAATAAGTGCCTGCTGTTAATGTACCACAGCTTTGCAGTTCTCAGTCAGAAGGTTGAACACATTCATTTATCTGCTAAATGGATTGGAAGATAATTGGCAAGAAGTCTTGGGTATTCCTAGAAAGACGCTGATGTCTTGGACAGTCCCTGTTTTCTTTTTCCTGTTTTTTCTGCCCTTGTCATACAGCGAGGCGCATTGGGTAAAGGCTTTCTAGAAGATCAGAGATATTTAGAACCTGTGTGCTGTGGCTGGACTGATGCTGTTCCAGAAACATTGCGTGAAGTGCTACATCTGAAGCACCGTACCTGGTAGCTCTATTAATGGGAGCCTAGTTCAAGCAATGTAAAAATAATTCCAAGATAAAGTTAACACTCAGTAGAATCAAACTTGGAGGATTTGCCTGGTCTCAGTCTGGTGCTGTGGTGGGTAATGGAGTTTTCCATTGGCTACAATTGATTTTTTAAAAAAAATATAGATATCCACATCAAAGTTAGACACAAGAAAAGTCTGCTGCTAAACCCACATGTAAATACATCCTTACTGGGAGGGCAGTACCCAGTTCAGAATTTACCAGTCATTCTGTAACACTTTTTAGCAATACAGATTAAAATTTCTGTTTTTTCCATACTGTTCCAAAGAACACAGAACTAAGTATCCAGCTAATTAAGCAGATTTTAGCTCAAACTATGGTGTCTATAACAAACTCCCAAAATATGATCAATGCTAAACAAGCAGCGCAAACACAGCATTAACAAACTGGAGCTGATATTCAGAAACACATAACAAATCTCACCTCCAGAACTCTAGTTGCCTCTAGTACAGGGGTTCGTGAACTCTTTCATAGCATGGACCACGCCTGAATACAGAGATGCTATCTGGTGGACCAACTCCCCTCCTGTTCCAAATTATGAAGACCATCCCCTCCAATTTGCCATTGCATAATATCACTGTGTTAACATCAGCAAATGCTTAAGTAGAAGAGGAAATATTAATAGTTCTTAATGCATTTTTAGCTGTTTCCTCATGCAGTTTAGCAATTGGAAATAGGGTACAGAAGCCAGCACTAGGTAACTAGCCACCTGTGCGTGGACCACCGTTTGAGAATCTCTGCTCTAGCCCTTGAGGCTGTAGCCATGGATTGTCAGGAGTGAGGACTTCAGGCTCGATAAGGATTCAGTGTATGCACCAAGATCCTGCAAACTTAAACAAATGAACCACTTGCCCCAGCCTCTTTTAGTTCAGTATAGTTTTCTGTAAGCTACTTGGCTCCAAGCCAGGGAAAATGACCTCAAATATAGCCGTACTAAGAACTCTTGAGAATATGTAAATCCCAGTCTCTAAATTAAGCTTCCTCTTCTGTACAATCAAATTGAACAGAGACACACCGGATGTATTTTTGACAGTGTTCTTAGGCATGCGTAGCTCATCTCTGCCTGGTTCATGCCACTTTGCCTAAGAGTGAGTCTGTTAGTACAAAGAAAAAGAGGACTTGTGGCACCTTAGAGACCAACAAATTTATTTGAGCATAAGCTTTGTTGAGCTACAGCTCACTTCATCATCAGCTCACGAAAGCTTATGCTCAAATAAATTGGTTAATTTCTAAGGTGCCACAAGTCCTCCTTTTCTTTTTGCGAATACAGACTAACAAGGCGGCTACTCTGAAATCTGTTAGTACAAAGACACTCTTCACTGCTTTAGGCCCTGCTGGCTTTCTGACAGAAGAACTAATGGCAGCATGCATAAAAACACTCATTTATTAACACCTTCAACAGTTAGTTGATCCCTCTTCCACTCTGAGAGGTGGGGATGGGATTCATTTTGTCAGTAATGTGGAGTGTTTGCATTAACCAGTGAGCTTGTAATAGCTGAAATGACCATCAAAGCTCCCTCAGCGTTCCAGCCCCTTTCCTGCTGGCTTCTCTTCTCACCCAGCTGGCTCATCTCTTAATAGCTTTTGTTTGGGACTGGCCAGCAGGCTTGCATTGTTCTTTTACATTCCCATTCCCAGCTGGCATGTTTAATTCCTCTTTGGGGCCAAATGGCAGTCTCTGGCCTGCAAGCTTCCTGCCAATGCTGATCTTCTCATTCCACTCTGAGCCCTGAAAAGGGGGATTCTCCTTTCTCTTTCTACTGCATGGTAGTTCGCTAGTCTTCTAGCTAGGAAGTGTTGCTTAGTGGGATCATGGTTCCCATTCATTGTAAGCAAGCGAAATGACATTTTACTAATCAGCCTTAGGTTTGCCTATATATTTTCAAAGAATATCCAACTGCAACCTTTTCCCTCTGATCAATAGTGATCTTACTAGTTAATGTCTACTATAGACTCATTTGTGGAACAAAGTTACAGTGCTAGTTATTTGTGTATTGCACTTCTGGTTTTCTCCAGGGGTTTACTACAGAGGGGAGAGGTAGGGGAAGTAGTGAAATGGTCTGTGCTAGGGCAGTCAATTAATTGCAGTGAACTCATGTGATTAACTCAAAAAAACTAATAGTGATTAATCACAGTTTTAATCGCACTGTTAAGCAATAGGCTACCAGGGAAAACTTATTTAAATACACCGGACCCTCACTAGAATGTGGGATTTGGGATCCATGCCAAGTATCGCGTTATAGCGGGGACCACGTTAAAATGAAATTACTGTATACAGTAAATGTCACATCCATAAAGTATAGAAAACCTTAGAAAATAAACTCCTAGTTGAAGGGAACAATAAATGAGAGAAAAAGTGTTGCTTTATTAGAGATTTAAAGTAGACATTACAATAAACTAGACTAGTTTTTCTTAAAGTCGGTGAGTTGCTTTTGCTTCTTGCTGCTGTGCTGCTTCCGCTTAGCAAACTGCAAAAGACTACGGAGCTGCATAATTTTTATAGGCTCAACGTCTTGTGTCTCAAAGCAGTGTCTAAGCCAGCTACGGGTCGCAGTTGATGTTCGAACGACGTCCACTTCATCTTCCTCTTCTTCTTCCACGGCGAAGGCCAATTCTTCAGCTTCTGGAATGGTGTTTGGTCATACTGCCTGAAGAATTTGGTCATCCGTTAGACTTTCAGCAACGGGACAAAATTCTTCTGCTTCATGGTCGCCTCTTATCCAGGACTCGATATTTTGTGGCAGAACAGTTACCCTGAGCCCGGACAGTTGCTGGCACAGCTCCTGCATCCACTCCATGTCTGTTCTTCCAACTTCCTCCTCTGTAAATCCCTTGAAGTTGAATTCCTCCTCAGACTGTGATCTGCTTTCTTCATTTTCTTCCAGGAGTAGGTGGCCAAACGACTGTCTCAGTCGCACCATCCAACAGCGGTTTATGGTTTCAGCACGTAATAAATTCCAGGAATCGCCGCCAATGTAAAAGCAGTCTTTTATAGTCAAGTTCTTCAGAAAATCGGTGACAGACAACTCGCTTTCTATCATTTGTTATACCAAGTTCTGTTGCTAGTGCTGCTTAAAAATGGTGATAATACCTTGATCAAGCAGCTGAATTTTGGAAGTTGTGTTTTTAGGTAAGTATTCAATCCATATTTTACCATCAGGGGTTCTGAGTCTTTCGGCCGGAGGATGCCCCAGACAGTTTGTCTAGCAAAAGAATGGCCTTTTCTTCTAAGTGATTTGCCCACAGATGCTTTCGCACAGAAGGGACAAATTTGGTGAAGAACGATTGTTCAAAAATCTCTCTTGTCCTCCAGGAATTTTTGGAGTTCTTTTACGAAAACGGCAGGCAATTCACATTTACATGATGAAAGTACCAAGGCATGCAAGACTTTCCAATGCACAATTGGATAGCGTCCAATTTCTCCTGCACTGAGTAAGCCTTCCTTTTGCCCGACATTTTTGACATCTTTCTAAAGATAAATACAGTACCGTACCTGTAAATTTTTATTAAATTACATTTGTATGGCGTTCTAGGCCTACAGCAATTGTCTTAGGGCTTGTCTACACTACCGCGCGGGGTCGATCTAAGATATGCAACTTCAGCTACGTGAATAGCTGACGCTTTCCCGTCAACTGTGCTTGCGCTTCTTGTTCTCGTGGCATACTAGAGTCAACAAGAGAGCACTCAGCAGTCAATTTATCAGGTCTATGCTCAGAAAAATTGTACTGTACTTAAATTTGGGATCCACGGCCACGACCATGTTATATCCCAATTCGCGTTATATAGACGCGCATTCTAGTTAGGGTCGGGTGTATTTTTGGATATTTTTCTACATTTTCAAATATATTGATTTCAATTAAAACACAGAATACAAAGTGTACAGTGCTCACTTTATATTTTTAATTTATCATTTTTAGAGTGCAAATATTAGCAAAGAAATAGTATTTTTCAATTCACCTCAGAGAAGTACTATAGTGCAATGTCTTTATCATGAAAGTGCAGTGTACAAATGTAGATTTATTTATTTATTTTGTTACATTGTGACGGGTTGAATCACGGAAACCCCCTCTGGGACTGCCACCTGATATGCGGAGACTACCTCTGAGCGCATTTTCCCTGCCAGCTTGGGACTTCAGTGCCCTGCCTGGTTTGAGCCAGGCGCACTAGCCTGCTGCAAACACAGACCCAGGTCTGAACCACGTCCCCCAGAAGCTGCAGGCTTAACTGAAAACAGCTAAGAAGTGTTCCTGTCTCCAACACTCAGATACCCAACTCCCAATGGGGTCCAAACCCCAAATAAATCTTATAAAGCTTATACAGGGTAAACTCATAAATTGTTCACCCTCTATAACACTGATAGAGAGAGATGCACAGCTGTTTGCCCCCCCCCCAGTTATTAATACATACTCTGGGTTAATTAATAAGTAAAAAGTGATTTTATTAAATACAAAAAGTAGGATTTAAATGGTTCAAAGTAATAACAGAACAAAGTGAATTACCAAGCAAAATAAAATAAAACACACAAGTCTAAGCCTAATACAGTAAGAAAGTGATTACAGAGGAAATTTCACCCTCAGAGATGTTCCAGTAAGCTTCTTTGGCAGACTAGCCTCCTTCTAGTCTGGGTCAGCAATCATAGAATCATAGAATATCAGGGTTGGAAGGGACCCCTGAAGGTCATCTAGTCCAAGCCCCTGCTCGAAGCAGGACCAATTCCCAGTTAAATCATCCCAGCCAGGGCTTTGTCAAGCCTGACCTTAAAAACTTCCAAGGAAGGAGATTCCACCACCTCCCTAGGCAACGCATTCCAGTGTTTCACCACCCTCTTAGTGAAAAAGTTTTTCCTAATATCCAATCTAAACCTCCCCCACTGCAACTTGAGGCCATTACTCCTCGTTCTGTCATCTGCTACCATTGAGAACAGTCTAGAGCCATCCTCTTTGGAACCCCCTTTCAGGTAGTTGAAAGCAGCTATCAAATCCCCCCTCATTCTTCTCTTCTGCAGGCTAAACAATCCCAGCTCCCTCAGCCTCTCCTCATAAGTCATGTGTTCTAGACCCCTAATCATTTTTGTTGCCCTTCGCTGGACTCTCTCCAATTTATCCACATCCTTCTTGTAGTGTGGGGCCCAAAACTGGACACAGTACTCCAGATGAGGCCTCACCAATGTCGAATAGAGGGGGACGATCACATCCCTCCATCTGCTCGCTATGCCCCTACTTATACATCCCAAAATGCCATTGGCCTTCTTGGCAACAAGGGCACACTGCTGACTCATATCCAGCTTCTCGTCCACTGTCACCCCTAGGTCCTTTTCCGCAGAACTGCTGCCTAGCCATTCGGTCCCTAGTCTGTAGCGGTGCATTGGATTCTTCCGTCCTAAGTGCAGGACCCTGCACTTATCCTTATTGAACCTCATCAGATTTCTTTTGGCCCAATCCTCCAATTTGTCTAGGTCCTTCTGTATCCTATCCCTCCCCTCCAGCGTATCTACCACTCCTCCCAGTTTAGTATCGTCCGCAAATTTGCTGAGAGTGCAATCCACACCATCCTCCAGATCATTTATGAAGATATTGAACAAAACCGGCCCCAGGACCGACCCCTGGGGCACTCCACTTGACACCGGCTGCCAACTAGACATGGAGCCATTGATCACTACCCGTTGAGCCCGACAATCTAGCCAGCTTTCTACCCACCCTATAGTGCATTCATCCAGCCCATACTTCCTTAACTTGCTGACAAGAATACTGTGGGAGACCGTGTCAAAAGCTTTGCTAAAGTCAAGAAACAATACAATACAATACAAGTCATAGAAACAATACAACAATACAAGTCAAGAAACAATCACTCCCACCCCTGTAGTTACTGTCATTTGTTCCAGTTTCTTTCAGGCATCTCCTTGGGGGTGGAGAGGCTACCTCTTGAGCCAGCTGAAGACAAAATGGAGGGGTTTTTGCAGGGGCTTTCTTGTGGGTGGAAACCCCTCTCTCCCACTGTGTAGAATCCAGCTACAAAATGGAGTTTTGGAGTCACATGGGCAAGTCACATGTTCATGAATGACTCAGTTTTCCACAGGACTTTCCAGGAAAGCTCATATGTGGATTGGTGTCTTTCAAGGTCCATTGTTAACCAAATACTCCCAGTTACTTGAATAGCCCCTTCACACTATGTTGACCACATCTGCCTTAGATGCTTTCTGTAGCAAACGCTTTAAATACAAGCATAGAGCCAGTGCTCATAACTTCAGATATAAAAATAATACATGCATATGAATAGGATGAATACATGCAGAAGAACATAACCTTTGCAAAGATATGTTACATGGCATATCTAGCATAAAACATATTCTGGTTATGTCATTTACACTCATAAGCATATTTCTATAAAGCATTATGAGGTGCAACGTCACATAAATGACTGCACTCAAAAACAAAACAATGTCAAACTTTAGAGCCTACAAGTCCACTCAGTCCTACTACTTGTTCAGCCAATCGTGAAGACAAACAGTTTGTTTACATTTATGGGACATAATGCTGCCTGCTTCTTATTTCCAATGTCACCTGAAAGTGAGAACAGACGTTCTCATGGCACTTCTGTAGCTGGCATTACAAGGTATTTATGTGCCAGATACTCTAAACATCCATATACCCTTTCATGCTTCAGCCATCATTTCAGAGGACATACTTCCATGCTGATGATGCTCATTTAAAATAATAAAAAAAAAAGCTAATTAAATTCATGGCTGAACTCGTTGTGGGATAATTGTATGTCTCCTGTTCTGTTTTACCCACATTCTGCCATATTTTTCATGTTATAGCAGTCTCAGATGATGACCCAGCACATATTGTTTGTTGACAAAATGCAAAGAAAGTACCAATGTGAGATTTCTAAAGGTAGCTATGGCATTCAACCCAAGGTTTAAGAATCTGAACTACCTTTCAAAATCTGAGAGGGAAGAGGTGTGGAGAATGCTTTCAGAAGTCTTAAGAGCTACACTCCAATGTGGAAACTACAGAACCTGAACCACCAAAAAAGAAAATCAACCTTCTGCTGGTGGCATCTGACTCAGATGATGAAAATTAATATGCGTTGGTCTGCACTGCTTTGGATCGTTATCGAGCAGAACCTGTCATCAGCATGGACGCATGTCCTCTAGAATGGTGATTGAAGCATGAAGGGACATATGAATCTTTAGGGAATTTGACATGTAAATATCTTGTGATGCTGGCTACAACAGTGCCATGGGAATGCCTGTTCTCGCTTTCAGGTGACGTAAACAAGAAGTGGGCAGCATTATCTCTTGCAAATGTAAACAAACTTGTTTGTCTGAGTGATTGGCTGAACAAGAAGTAGGACTGAGTGGACTTGTAGGTTTTACATTGTTTTATTTTTGAATGCAGGTTTTTTTATATAATTCCACACTAGTAAAGTCAACTTTCATGATAAAGAGATTGCACTACAGTACTTGTATTTGGTGAATTGAAAAATACTTTATTATTTTTTACAATGCAAATATTTGTAATAAAAAATAAATATAAACTGAACACTACAGACTTCGTATTCTCTGTTGTAATTGAAATCAATATATTTGAAAATGTAGAAAACATACAATTTATTTAAATATTTTTGAATTTTGTTATTGGTTAATAGCATGATTAATCGCAATTAATTTTTTTTAATAGCTTGACAGCCCTAGTCTGTGCATATTTAGGAGCTTTATGACAGAAGTTATTCAGTTTCTTGAAGAATTTTATTTCCAAAAGGACACAGTGATTTTTCTTTCTCATCATCATTTTCATAAGTGGAATCCAATCCAGTGGACTTTCAAGCTTGATTTTGGGCTGATTAATGAGAGAGGATATAAAAACAAGTTTAATCCTCTGGGTGATAAAAGCTCTCTATACCATAATTAAAATTGGGCTAAAGCTGTTAACAGTGAAGATGACAATGCTACTTGGAGAAAATAGTTGAAATACTGTAGTTGAAACTTAACTGTTTGCATCTTTGGTTCTTGACTTGCCTTATGAGCTTCATAAGTGGATTCAAATCAGATGGCGAGAATTCATTAAATGTGAAGGGCTGACTTGTGTGGAATTGTCGCTATGAATCTTGGAGATACTATAACGAAAAACACTGTTCTCTCAACAATTCTTATTTGATGTAGAGCCTTAAGTGAATGGAAGCTAATAATAATGTTGTTCTTTTGACTGTCTAAGATCAGAGTGTAAATCCCAAAGCAGACTCTGCAGGTCATGAACTATGGATTGCTGAGCTATGTTAGCAAGTGTAGAGTGCAGACAGTAATACAGAGCAGTTAGTTTACCATTCAGTCCTACATCGCTCCTATGTGCGGTATTCTTGGTTTAGCAGGCTCAATCTGTGAGAGCAAATTATTTTGTACATGGGTCTTCTGTAAAACTTTGAAAATACAGTGAATGAGCTGAGATCGGATGAACTGAACTCCACTCTCTTGGGAGTAATTTGTTGTGATTCTAGATCAAACATAATCTTGTTATACAGTCTCTGTCTGCAGCCTGTAATTTAAAAGGTGAAAATGCTGTTCTAAATGTTAGTCTATGGTTCGTCAGTTAAGCTTTCTTCCTTCTACATAGCTTTACAGTACTTCCCTCTGAACAAGCAGAATAAACTGAAGTTACTTAAAGTTCCATGTTTCAGAGTAACAGCCGTGTTAGTCTGTATTCGCAAAAAGAAAAGGAGTACTTGTGGCACCTTAGAGACTAACCAATTTATTTGAGCATAAGCTTTCGTGAGCTACAGCATCCGATGAAGTGAGCTGTAGCTCACGAAAGCTTATGGTCAAATAAATTGGTTAGTCTCTAAGGTGCCACAAGTACTCCTTTTCTTTTTAAAGTTCCATAAAATTAGCAGAAAGAAAATGTACCAAAAGTTTTGTATCCCCTTCAGCAGTAGCAGAGTAGAAGCCAGCTGTGATTGTACAATGAATCTGTCTGATCTTGCGAGGTAAGCAGGGTCATGCCAAGTCGTCATGTGGATGGAAATCTTCTAAAGAAGTTTAGAAAGGGGACACCATCACAGGGCCTAATAACATCAGCCACACTATCAGAGGCTCGTTCACCTGCACATCTACCAATGTGATATATGCCATCATGTGCCAGCAATGCCCCTCTGCCATGTACATTGGTCAAACTGGACAGTCTCTACGTAAAAGAATAAATGGACACAAATCAGATGTCAAGAATTATAATATTCATAAACCAGTCGGAGAATACTTCAATCTCTCTGGTCACGCGATTACAGACATGAAAGTTGCGATATTACAACAGAAAAACTTCAAAACCAGACTCTAGCGAGAGACTGCTGAATTGGAATTCATTTGCAAATTGGATACAATTAACTTAGGCTTGAATAGAGACTGGGAGTGGCTAAGTCGTTATGCAAGGTAACCTATTTCCCCTTGTTTTTTCCTATCCCCCGCCCCCCGTTCCTCAGACGTTCTTGTTAAACCCTGGATTTGTGCTGGAAATGGCCAACCTTGATTATCATACACATTGTAAGGAGAGTGATCACTTTAGATAAGCTATTACCAGCAGGAGAGTGGGTTGTGGGGAGAGAGAACCTTTTGTAGTGGTAAACACCCATTTTTTCATGGTTTGTGTGTATAAAAACATCTTCTGTATTTTCCACAGTATGCATCCGATGAAGTGAGCTGTAGCTCACGAAAGCTTATGCTCAAATAAATTGATTAGTCTCTAAGGTGTCACAAGTACTCCTTTTCTTCTAAAGAAGAACACTTCAGGGACTTTGTTGATGATTCAGTGGTGACTCTTCCCTCTGAGAGTACTGAACCATTCCTTTAGCATGGTATTAGTGATGATTTGTGCTGCTGAATGTGGTTTTGTTTATGAATGCAAAACAGGCATTGATCAGTAACTGTTAATTGATCACTGCAGTGTACGTGGTGCTGTACAGTCTCTTTTTTCCCCCAGGAGGCTTATAATCAAGGTAATTAGAGATCCCAGTGTAATTTTAATGATTGATTGTTACCTTTCATGTCCTGGCTAACTTTCCTTGTGTGGTTTCAACTGGATATAGAATTTTCCTTGACTTCTAGTCCTAAACTATTGAGTAGTCCTGATCTGTGTTGTTAGTCAGCTGCTCATTCATCCCAGAGGAAGCTGAATTTCTGTGGAGGGAAGAGTGATCTCTGTACACAAATTTATGCTTTTAAAGTGCTTCGTTCTCTGTAAATGGAAGTAGTTATTAGAAGTATCACAACTATGCAGTTCCAAAGAGATTTAGATGGATAAGCAGTGTAATAGCTTCTAGGGCAGTGGTGGGCAACCTACGGGCCATCCACTGGTGGGCCACAAGAGTTTGTTTACATTGATCGTCCACAGGCTTGGCCGCCCTCAGCTCCCACTGGCCACAGTTCACCATTCCTGGCCCCTGGGAGCTGT
Source organism: Eretmochelys imbricata (assembly GCF_965152235.1). Classification (NCBI taxonomy): domain Eukaryota; kingdom Metazoa; phylum Chordata; order Testudines; family Cheloniidae; genus Eretmochelys; species Eretmochelys imbricata. Next base: position 21,527,425 of record NC_135577.1, read on the forward strand.
GGGCGGCCGTGTCTGCGGATGGTCAATGTAAACTAACTGTCTTGCGGCTTGCCAGCGGATTACCCTGATGGGCTGCGTGCGGGCCGCAGGTTGCCCGCCACTGTTCTAGGGCAATAGCAGTTTGGTTTGAGGTAGTGCAGTGTGGCTTTTAAAAAAAAAAATATTTACATATTAAGCAAGGGAGTAGGGTTTACTCTCTGACTAGACCTCTTTTTAAAGTAGTCTCCTAATGTGGAGATCTTGAATTCGTTGTAAGGATCTCCAGGTTTTGATGTTGGAGGTGACTTTGATCTTCAGTGTCCAATATAAGATACTTGATATTTCAGAAATGAGGCCGGACTGAAGAAAGCAAAAGGAGTTTTGTCAACCGACCATGTGATTAGTCACTATGTAAACGTCACAAGAGAAGAGTAACTCTACCTCCTTCAAAAAGAACAGGAGTACTTGTGGCACCTTGGAGACTAACAAATTTATTTGAGCATAAGCTTTCGTGGGCTAAAACCCACTTCATCTGATGCATGCAGTGGAAAATACAGTAGGAAGATATATACACACACGCAGAGAACATGAAACAATGGGTGTTGTCATACACGCTATAATGAGAGTGATCAGTTAAGGTGAGCTATTACCAGCAGGAGAGAAAAAAAACTTTTGTTATGATAATCAAGGTGGGCCATTTCCAGCAATTGACAAGAACGTGTGAGGAACAGTAGGGGAGAAAAATAAACATGGGGAAATAGTTTTACTTTGGGAGTGAATGGGTCATTACACAGTCTTTATTCAAGCCTAATTTAATGGTGTCCAGTTTGCAAATTAATTCCAATTCAGCAGTCTCTCTCTGGAGTCTGTTTTTGAAGTTTATGTGTTGTAATATTGTGACTTTTAGGTCTGTAATTGAGTGACCAGGGAGATTGAAGAGTTCTCTGACTGGCTTTTGAATGTTATAATTCTTGACGTCTGATTTGTGTCCATTTATTCCTTCACGTAGAGACTGTCCGGTTTGGCCAATGTACATGGCAAAGGGGCATTGCTGGCACATGATGGCATATATCACATTGGTAGATGTGCAGGTGAACGAACCTCTGATAGTGTGGCTGATGTGATTAGGTCCTATGATGGTGTCCCCTGAATAGATATGTGGACACAGTTGGCAACAGGCTTTGTTGCAAGGATAGGTTCCTGGGTTAGTGGTTCTGTTGTGTGGTGTGCAGTTGCTGGTGAGTATTTGCTTCAGGTTGGGGGGCTGTCTGTAAGCGAGGACTGGCCTGTATCCCAAGATCTGTGAGAATGATGGATCACTTCAGAAACAGACTCCAAGGAGAGACTGCTGAATTGGAATTAATTTGCAAACTGGACACTGTTAAATTAGGCTTGAATAAAGACTGGGAGTGGACGTGTCATTACACAAAGTAAAACTAGTTCCTCATGTTTATTTCTCCTCCCCCGCCCCCCCCCCCACTGTTCCTCACACCTTCTTATCAACTGCTGGAAGTGGCCCATCTTGATTATTATCACAAAGGGCTCTGAAAATTGTTGCTAAAGTCATCGTACATATTTAAATTACATCTCTGGGTGATTTTTATTATTTAACTTCTAAATCTGCAGATTAAATTTAGTTCCATACATTTAAAACAACTCCATCTTTTTTGTTTTTGAATGCATACACATTGCTCCTTTCCTTGAGAGGCTCTTGCTGCTGCTTTTGGAGGAGAGGTCGAGAGGATTATTTTACAACATCTCATGTGAAAGTAGTATGCCAGGGCAGACTGAAATTCCCTCAAACTCTGAAATTCAGATTTCAGGCCAGAACTCTCTTAACTCACCCTGTTGGTGTGCTTATTGAAGCATCTGTAATGGCAGTAAGAAAAGGAGTACTTGTGGCACCTTAGAGACTAACCAATTTATTTGAGCATGAGCTTTCGTGAGCTACAGCTCACTTCATCAGATGCATACCGTGGAAACTGCAGCAGACTTTATATATACACAGAGAATATGAAACAATACCTCCTCCCACCCCACTGTCCTGCTGGTAATAGCTTATCTAAAGTGATCATCAGGTTAGGCCATTTCCAGCACAAATCCAGGTTTTCTCACCCTCCACCCCCCCCACACAAATTCACTCTCCTGCTGGTGATAGCCCATCCAAAGTGACAACTCTTTACACAATGTGCATGATAATCAAGTTGGGCCATTTCCTGCACAAATCCAGGTTCTCTCACTCCCTCACCCCCCTCCAAAAACCCACCCCCATACACACACAAACTCACTCTCATGCTGGTAATAGCTCATCCAAACTGACCACTCTCCAAGTTTAAATCCAAGTTAAACCAGAACATCTGGGGGGGGGGGGGGCGGGGGGTAGGAAAAAACAAGAGGAAATACGCTACCTTGCATAATGACTTAGCCACTCCCAGTCTCTATTTAAGGCTAAATTAATAGTATCCAATTTGCAAATGAATTCCAATTCAGCAGTTTCTCGCTGGAGTCTGGATTTGAAGTTTTTTTGTTTTAAGATAGCGACCTTCATGTCTGTGATTGCGTGACCAGAGAGATTGAAGTGTTCTCCGACTGGTTTATGAATGTTATAATTCTTGACATCTGATTTGTGTCCATTTATTCTTTTACGTAGAGACTGTCCAGTTTGACCAATGTACATGGCAGAGGGGCATTGCTGGCACATGATGGCATATATCACATTGGTGGATGTGCAGGTGAACGAGCCTCTGATAGTGTGGCTGATGTTATTAGGCCCTGTGATGGTGTCCCCTGAATAGATATGTGGGCACAATTGGCAACGGGCTTTGTTGCAAGGATAAGTTCCTGGGTTAGTGGTTCTGTTGTGTGGTATGTGGTTGTTGGTGAGTATTTGCTTCAGGTTGCGGGGCTGTCTGTAGGCAAGGACTGGCCTGTCTCCCAAGATTTGTGAGAGTGTTGGGTCATCCTTTAGGATAGGTTGTAGATCCTTAATAATGCATTGGAGGGGTTTTAGTTGGGGGCTGAAGGTGACGGCTAGTGGCGTTCTGTTATTTTCTTTGTTAGGCCTGTCCTGTAGTAGGTAACTTCTGGGAACTCTTCTGGCTCTATCAATCTGTTTCTTTACTTCTGCAGGTGGGTATTGTAGTTGTAAGAAAGCTTGATACAGATCTTGCAGGTGTTTGTCTCTGTCTGAGGGGTTGGAGCAAATGTCAAGAATTATAAGTATTGTTTCATATTCTCTGTGTATATATAAAGTCTGCTGCAGTTTCCACGGTATGCATCCGATGAAGTGAGCTGTAGCTCACGAAAGCTCATGCTCAAATAAATTGGTTAGTCTCTAAGGTGCCACAAGTACTCCTTTTCTTTTTGCGAATACAGACTAACACGGCTGTTACTCTGAAACCTGTAATGGCAGTGATATTTTGGGTTCCATACTTCTGAAGCACAGTTAGACGCACCCAGCCTTGCTCTGGCATTAGGACCAGCACAGGGCCTGAAGGGAAACAGCTTGTGGTTCTACAATTCAGGAAATGAGGGGTTTGACTCTAATTTGCACTTCTCCATTGCCATAGCTTCTATGTTGCTTGCAGCAATGGGGAATTGTCAGGATTCTGCGCTGCCTCAGTCCATTCTTGAATTCCCCTTGCACTGGAGGGTTCTTTGAAGATGGTGGTGAGCCAGATCTATGCCTGGCATAGAAATTCCCTGTGCTGGTGTGATTCTGTGGGGGTGGGTGGGTTATGCCTGTCTTCTGTTCCAATGAGTATGAAATTTGGGTTTAAGATTATATGCTGATTTCAATCTGTGTGGGACTTCCTGTTGGGGGTGGGGGGTGTCGCAGGGCAGCATATAGCCCTGCATGTCATCCTAGGTTTTCAGCTTTGACTCTAAATTGCCTTGCTCTTTGCGTTTGTCTGCAGCACTAAACCCGAGTACAAAAACTTTGAATGTCAAAACTCTGAACCTAGAAAAATCTCTTAGGTGCTCCTGTAATTGTTTTAGAAATGGCCAAATAGATTTAAACTTTTCTCTTGACTGAGCTTTTCAGCTGGATGTTACTTTGTTTCTGAGTTCTAAACCCCTTAAAAGTTGCCTGGAGCTTTTACTGTTAGACCCTCTGCTTATTCCCCTTTCTGTCCTTTAAACTAGTCTTGCAAAATCATTTGAAACTTTCACTAGCTCATGAAAAAATAAAACAAACCCAAACAAAACAACCAAATGACCTCTTCAAAAACAACATTCTCTGCTTACCCGCCAATCCATCTTTTACTAGCCAGTTTGGAGAGGGGGGATCTCTCTGCCTATAATGAGAAGCACGCTACAGGGCTGTTTTGAATAGGCGTTCCCATGAAAACCACACGGCATTATGACTTCAGGTATGTTCAGCAGCAGACACTACTGCTGGCATGATTGACTGTTCTAAGTGATTCCACAACTGCAGAGAAAAGGCTACAGAAGAACAGCTCTTCCCCATGCCAAAGAATAGGCCAAATGTCCCATCATCGTTTTAAAAAGGCCAACTCTTTAAAAGGGACCTCATTCTCCGTGAGGGCTGAAGAACATGCTGTCACTAAGCCATCAACATGTAAGGAAGTGCTATCCTGGCAGGCCTGTTTTGCCCTTGGTCATTCCTTGCTGGTTCCTGTATGGCATGCATCTGTAGTACCTTTGAGCAACTTCTGACCCTATGGTAATGAAAGACAGGAAATACCTACTGGAAGCATTGCAAAACTTCATTCTCTGTATGGACTAGCAAAGGGGAGAAGACCATGCAGGGATAACAACTGAAGAGTGATAAGGTGAGAGGTAGCGCATCAGGGATGTACAGTAATGGGGCTAGTGGTTAGAGCCGGTGACTGGAAATAGATTTCATTCCAATTGACTTTCTGTGTTACTTTACTGCTTTGCCTCAGTTTCCTCATCTGTAAAATGAGGATAATAATAGTTGTCACAGGGCTGTTGGGAGGCTTTAATGTTGGTTAAGTCCTTTGAGATACATTGTTCAGACAGCTTTATAGACATGCCAATTAATAGCTGAAAACATTTCATTTCCTAGTTGACCTGGGAAGGTTTCCTTAGGGAGAATTTTGAGCAGAGTTTTAAATAAAACATTCCCTCAGAAAACCAAAGAGAATTTTCCTCTGCTTAAAGGAATGGTGAGACGTGGCCTGAAATGTGTCCATGTTGTTTCAGAGAGAAGTGAAACAAATCCTGCTGTCATGCTCACCCACTTCTGGCAGTGGGGCTGGGAAGGAATTTTTGCCTGCCTCTTTATTAGTATTTATTAGGTTTAGCTCAGAGCTAAAAAACCTGTTAGATGCTTATTGCTAATACCTTGTTGCCGTGAAAATGACCTCTTCAAGATGCCTGCCTGCTGCTAAGAGAGCCTGGATAATTTTAATAAGGCTGTGTACACACACTGGGTATGCCTGAAGGATTACAGGAGTTCATGCTCATAGCTAAGGGATTTTTATCGTTTCTAAAAATGTCAAAACCTAGCTGATAGTTATGCAGGGGCCAGAGCTTTGAGTGTGCTTGATGATGCCGGTGTTGTAAGAAGGCCAAAATGGGCACAATTCACAAACTGAATTAGCATTAAATCTCTTAAGGAAAAGCATATATGATTTTAAAAGTAGAGCACCCTGTGCCTTCGCTCCTCTCCCCTCCCCCCAGGCCTAGGCCTCCATGGCAAAATTTCCCCTGTGATGAGGCATGGCTGTGGCAGCTTTGATCATTATAGAATTAGCATGTCTGTGCGGTCAGGCTTTTGGATTTGAGGATGGCTGGCAGCTGCTGAGTTCCTTCATCTCCACTTGCCTTCTCCTTTGTCTTAGGCCAGGCCTCCATTTTGTTCATTCGCATTTATTGTGTGTCTTCCCTGCAGCTTCTGCCATGTGGTGTAGCCTTGTTCTATCTCTACATCATCATTTTTCTAGCACGTCTCAAATCTTATCTGAAAACACTGGGTTTTTTTCCCCCTCCCTTTATAGGCCACTTAATTTCTTTCTCTCTGCTCCATATTTTTTTATTTAATTCTGTTTGAATCTCTGAGCAGCTTTAGGTAAAATAAAATGGTGGTGTGCCCACTGGGAATTATGGTGGTGTGATCAGTACCAACAGGGGCCCCCTCGAGCATCAATATAAAGGACCTGATGAGGTCACCGTAGTGGCAAAGCTTTTGTTGAGACTATGGAGCAGATGGACTAGTGCAAATGCACAGCAGAGGAGCTTTGTGAATGTGTTCGTGTCAATCCAATGCTGTTTAAAAGCAACATTTTGTACTTCAGATCATGAAGTACTACCATGCTTCTGGAATACAGCAATTCCTAGTGAGGCGTTCACAGGAATTGCTTGGAGATGTGTGCTGCTCCAGTAGAGTGGAGTTCTAGGAAGTCTGTGCATGGATGAAGATCTCTGGCACTGGCATCATTTATAGCTGGCTGTTTACTCCTGGGGGCATTCTGCGCCAAAAACTTAAAAATTCTGCGCACAATATTTTAAAATTCTGCAAATTTTGTTTGTCAAAATAATGCTACATAATCACACCAGTTTCAATTATTTTGGTAATTTATTTCAAAATATCTGTCAGCAAGTATATCTGTAACAATACAGACACCAAAAATTCCCCAGGAGTAGAGAGTTAAAGAAACCCCTGTGACCACCCAGTTCCTGTTTCTCTGCCCCCTTTTGCCCCCAAGCCCAGCTGGGACACCAGACACCCACAACCCCTCCCACCCAGGAGCCCAGACGCGGGGCCCCCCTTGCGCAGATACATGCACCCGCTCCCTCCACAGGTCAGCTGTGGGATCCCCTTGGTCCAGACACCTGCCTCCCTCTCCCCCAGAGCCCAGCTGTGGAGGCCGCCCCTTGCCCAGATGCCCACACCCCCTCCCGCCCAGGGATCCAGAGGGGAAAAAAAGCCTGATGCTCGGTCCCAGGCTTGTATGGAGTTTCTTCTTCCCTCAAGGCATGCTGGGAACTGTAGGTGCCAGGAACCCTCTAGCTCCCTCTCCTTCCTCCCAGCAGTGTCTGTGTGAGCTGGGCTCTGCTGGGTCCAGTGGCCCCTAGTGGTGGCTAGCAGCACTGCAGCCCATTTCTGTGAGGGAAAGGAAATTCTGCATGCACAATGCTAATTTCTGCAAAATTCTGCATTGCGCAGTGGCTCAGAATTCCCCCCAGGAGTAGCTGTTGCAGGAGAAATTGCTGTGTTTCTCAATTGTGGCTGTATTGGGAAGGAAGGCCTGGCAAACCACATACTAGTCTCACCAGCCAGCAATGCCTATGGAAAGCCATGAGCAATTCAGTTGTTCCTGTTGCAGGAGTGTCAGTAGATCAGTCTCAATCTTGCCAAGATCGAGTAGTAAGGGTAACCACATTAAAAATACTTGCTGCAGAAAGGCAGCCATAAGCGGGAGGTAGAGGAGATAGCTCTGTTATCAGGAACACAGTCCTCTTCCCAAGCAATAGCATTCTCACTGCTTTTCTACAGTGTAATTGAGAGACTGCACTCTTCCTGTTCAGTGTGTAGGAGAAGAATAGGGTGGTAGATGTGCTTTTTAATTAGAAGGTGTTAATCCTAATGTGTTGCTGATACTCTGGTCTGAAGTTCCCATTTTCAAAGAGATGAAGCCTTGCAGAGTGAACGCAGCTTTCTTCAAATTTGAGCCCTGTAAAGTGAACGGAGATAAAAGTTTCACTGTCACTGGGGAAAATTGCCTTTCCGTAGGCTACAAATAATCTGCCACTGCAGTGGATGGGTGACCAGGTTAGATGTATGTCCTTCATGTCGTTTCATTTTTGCTGTGTGTGTTTCACCATAGAGAGATTGTGCTCAGTTCAGAACTTGCTAGTGGTGATTTAAAAAAAAAACCAAAAAACCCCTCCCATGGGTATACAGCTTGAGCAGATTTCTGTAAGTCTAATTTTCCTGCTCTGGTTACAGCAGTAATTTAAAGCAGAAAGAGGAGTTAGTATAAATGGTAATGGAAAGTTTGTACATGAGGCTTGGACGCTCAGGCTGCGCTACGGTCTTGTGGCTTTCAACACCATTTTTACTCCATGAGAGAATAGTTTTTTTCAGTGCTTCTGAAATATTTGCAGTCTCCTCAGTGGGGAAGGGGGTTTGGATTGAGCTTTTTGGTCTTTAAAACACTAGTCACTGATGGCTAAAGTCCATGATTCAGATACAAAGGCAAAGACTGGGGAATTAAGAGAATATTTATTCATAGTCCTTGATGAACAGATGCATTCGATGAGTAAATCTTCCTGCGGTTTATATGGAGGCTTAATAAACAGGAAATGTATCCCAAGTTCTTGGGTTGACATCATGGTAGTTAAAAACTGAACAATCACTTCCCCTGATCATTTTGAGATATTGTGACTGAAGCTTTACAAGAAGAGGTGTTTACAATTTTTAGTAGTGTAATATGCGCTGCTAAAAACTTTCCCATCCAAAGTCTTTAGTGCAAAAGATTGAAATTGAAAGTAGTTGTTTGTCCATCCACCACAAAATCTTACCACTGAAATACATTTACTACTGCACCAAAATTGTGGTATGAACAAAACTGGAAAATCTTCATAACTGAAGAGTAAAACTCCATATTTCATTTTTATACCTTTCAATTGAATCTTTGGTATAGCTGGGCTGCCAGAAGAAAAATCTAGTTGCGACTGTTTTTAAATGTATCCAATAAAACATCTTGTTCTAATATTTGTCTCTCCTATGGCATGTATCTGGCACTTCAAACACTATCACTTGGTGTTCCTCTAGTCAGGAAAGCAGGCTGCACTATTGCAGCTTCTGCTTGGAGCTGCTAGACTTCTCTTGTATAACCACTGTGCAAGGAATTCAGTAAAGCGGTGGAAATAAAGCTATTTTGCTCTTAACATTTAATGTACTGTGCCTAATAAAACAGGCACAGGGCTAGTATAAAAAAGAAAGCAATTGCTTTAAAATCTATTATAAACTACACCCCATTAAAGCATAGACAGGCTTTGGTTCTTGATCAGCATTATACAGAGGGAGCAGGGAAACTGGGGGGATATCTGTGTGTGGTGTCAGTATAATGTTTCTTAAATGTTTAGATTTTGGGGGGTTTATAATCTTTACTATTGAGGAAGTATTGTCTCGCTGATGGAGCACTGGACAACGGACCATGTGTTTTATGGTTGTAATCCAGGTTCTTATGCTGGCTCCTTTTCTGACTTTAGGGAAATCATTTAACCCCTTCATTTCAATATCTATCTGTAAAATGGGGAAAATACAGACTTTTCGTTAATGTTAAACTTTAAGTATTACCTTGCGTCTGTTCCTCATGAAGTTGGCAAGGCTTAACTCCCACCTTGTTTTCATCAGCATCATTGTAATTATTAGATTCTATAACACTTACAGGATTCAAAAGTTTTTAAATGCTAATGGGGATCATGTCCTGACTCAGTGTTGCCTTCTTAAAAGAAGCCTGCTGTTTAAACTGGTGCACTTAGAGCTCTTTAAGCTTTTTTTGTTGCTTTTCACTTGTGGTGATACATTACAAAATTAATCATTGACCTTCAGAAAAAGAAGCCCAGTAGTATTACCAAATATTTATAGTTAATGGGATCTGAACCTATTATGTTGATGTATCTGTTCAGATTGATTATTTATTTATTTATTTATTTTATCTAAATAATTTTATTTTTTGCTCACTTCTCTGGTGAATTGTCCCAAACTTTGACCACTAATGTGGGAAGGTAAAGAAGAGAGAGCAAGTAGAACATGAATTGCTGTAAAATCCATGTGAGCACTATATTTCACAGCACATATTACTCCATAAGTGGATTAGCCTCTGAGCAGGCTGCCTGCAGTCCAGTTGTAATACACAGTTCCTTAGCTACTGGTCAGACTTAGGGCTGGTTTACACTAGAATGTCAGATTGGCATAACTGTGTTGCTCAGAGGTGTAAAAAATCCACAGCCCTGAGCTGCATAGTTAAGCTGACCTAAGTCCCTGTGTAGACAGCAGTAGGTTGACGGAAGAATTCTACTGCCTCTCGAGGCAGTGGATTACCTACATGGACAGGAGGTTTCCTCCCTTTGTGTAGGTAGTGTCTACATTGAAGTGCTGCAGTGGAGCAGCTGTGCTGCTGTAGTATTTTAAGTGTAGACAAGCCCTTAGCCTTTTTTCCCCTTCCACCTTACCTAAGAGTCAGATTTGTTGCTGACTGATAGGAAATCCTTGCAAGCCACCTTTAATGTAGGGTGTGTCTCTCACTAAAGGTGAAATGGTGGAGGAGATAGAAGGGTCTACAGCCTTCTTATTGTCTCCCACCTTGCTTGGCTTATTACGGTCAGTTGCCGGATATGTGGGAGAGACTATTACTGTGGCATTTCCCTCATGCTTAACAACTGCTGTTTTTTCCCCCCAGTGAGAATCAAGAGTAATATGGAAATGCCAAGAGAATATCTGTTCTCAACTGTATTTCCCAGATGTAAAGTCTGCATTTAATCCTACTGGTGCCAGTGGAGATATGTGTTTAAAAAAAAAAAAATCAAAACTGCTTGGTTGGCTGATGAAAGGTTTCCAGAGCATTAAGGGCTGGGTGGGGAACATTCAACCTCTCTCCCAGTGTAGGGTTGCTGATTCCCCGCTGCATGTCCTAATCATCCATCACTCTTTCCTTCTGAGTTCCATGGTTGTAACAGCTTTCTCTCTGGGAGCTGCTTGAACTTCCATTGTAGTGCTGGGTGACAAATGAAGTGTTTTGTATTCATATGGTCGGATGTTACCCAGCATGCATTGTAAAGGATCTTCTTTAGTCCTGTCTTTGTGTTCTGAGTTACTCCTTCAGTGGAGTTTCTGTGGTTTCTCATATTCTTGAGCAGGAAGTAACAGCAGAAGCGATTCAGCTTCGGAGGAGCTGTAGCAGCACCCAAGAGCAGCTCATATGTTGCAAATATTAACATTAGATCTACAAAAAATGTGTAAATGAGATACTGGCTTTGTCAGAGGGCCTAATTTTAGGCCATGAAGAATAGTAGTTCAGGAAGTAACTGTCAGGCCTCAGAGGCCAAGCCTGTGCTGAAAAGTTAGGTCAACCCAGCTGGGTTGCTCAGAGGTGTGGAAAATCCACACCTCTGAGCGACAGTTCAGCAGACTTAACCCCTGGTGTAGTAACCCCGCCGTGCTAGGTCAACAGAAAATTGTTTCTGTCGACCTAGCTACGTTTCGGGGAGGTGGATTGCCTACGGTGGTGGGAGAAGCCCCTCCCATCACCGTAGTGAGCGTTGAGACAAAGCGTTACAGCAGCGCAGCTCGAGCGCTGTACCTGTGCTGCTGTGGTGTGTTAAGGGTAAATGTAGCCATACGAATTCAGTTCTTCCTCACTGTTCAGACTACTTAATTGATGAATGGTCATTGGGAGAAGCCTAGACTCTGTATGTTAAGATTGCTGAGTTCATGCTGCTTTGATTAATGGGTTTAAAAGCACAATACTGAACTACGTTAGGGTATTGTTATCATAACTGTGTGGCTCTGTGCTGAACAGGCTTTCTTGTTCATCAGAGCTAGTATTTTGCAGCTAAGTGGACATTGGTAACAGATACTAACAGAAGAAATTGCAAGTCATCCATAGCATCTGACTTACTTTTTTTTCTAGCAAAGATCTTTTTGCTGAGCTATAACTTTGTCCCCAAACGTGTTGAGGGATCTCAACAGAGTATGGCTTTAGATATATTGCTGTCCATATCCATACTTTAAGTTTCAGATATGGGAACGGTATCCCAACTATAAAGCTCAATTTTGCAATGTGTCTAGAATTCTAGGGATGCTGTATAGTTCTGATGGCCTGAGTGGAACTTTGTAGTATCCTATTCATGTACAGCTGGCACCTTGTACCTTACAGTGTACCTAAAATGTGCATCTATACACTCCTTGATGCACAACCGAATACACCACAAGTGTCTGATTCAAAGCCTATTGAAGGGAGCGTTTACACTGACACACCCTGCTCCTGTAATCTGCACACCCTGTTGTGCTGTCGTGGTAGTGCTTTATCATTGTGTTCAGCTTATCTTCATTATCACCCGCTTATGATCCCAGCGCTGGGTTTTTTTAGAGCTCTCCCAGCACTCTGCCGTGACCACACAAGCCATGTTAAAGCGCTGCCAGCGTAGACTAGCCCTTGGTTTTTAAGGTTTCCCAGTTCATAATAGGCACTGTCTGTAGTGAATTAACTCCTATCTAGGCAAATTATCACGCTTCTTTGCTTCTGAATGCTATCCAAACCATTGCAATAATGCCTGCAACGTGCTACCTGATGCATGGTCTTGTGTGTTTTACCCAAAGTATTTAATGTTTAGAAGAGCCTGTATTCATCTGAAAATCTCCTCTGTATAGTCTTGAAGCTGGCAGCAAAAGTAGATTTCCTGAGCCTTTGGAGATCGGCGTATCTGAGATCCAAGATGCTGAATGTACTTTCGATAATCAGTTGCTACCCTAACATGTCCAATTCAAACCTTTTTATTTTGGGACTGGGGGACAGTGGTTGCTACATTCCCAACCCACACAGACTGTCTATTTGGCCATTTGAACTGAGGGTATTTTGTTATTTGTGGTCGCCTAAGTCAGGTCAGAAAGTTGGGTAGATGAGTGTTCTGGTGGGAGGATTCATGAACAGTGAAGAGATCTGCCTCATAAATTAAACTTGAGCCTTCATCTTTTCCATAACACAATTTTAAACCAGATTGGTCCTTTGAGTCTGTCTTCTCCTGATGTTTGCTTCTAAAATTAAATTTAATTCAATTTTAGCCTGTTGACAGTGGCTCTTTTCACTGTAGAAGTACTTAATCCTTTACAAACCCAGTATAGCTTGTTTCTTAATGAGCTGTTTCAGAGTAACAGCCGTGTTAGTCTGTATTCGCAAAAAGAAAATGAGTACTTGTGGCACCTTAGAGACTAACCAATTTATTTGAGCATGAGCTTTCGTGAGCTCACGAAAGCTCATGCTCAAATAAATTGGTTAGTCTCTAAGGTGCCACAAGTACTCATTTTCTTTTTTCTTAATGAGCTGTGTGCTATAGCAGTGACTGTCTGAATGGAAAGGTTGAGAAGCTATGTAGCAGGTAATAGACATCTCCGCAAGAACCTCTGAGTTCTCTTGAAAAAGCATCTGGCCTTGTTCCATCCTTTTGCCTTTGTGTTGGAGGCTTGGGTTACAATGGCTAATGTGTGGATGTTAAAATAAGCAGTGAGTATTTTTCTCATCCTGAGACCTGTGGCCTTGGCTGTCTTAATGCTGTATAGCAAAGAATTCTGTGCACTTGCAGTATTTTTATAATTTCAGTATTCGTTAAAGGATACAAGAGAGCTAAGTGAACCAATCTTTCTTGTAAACCTGGTTTATCTAGGAGAAGTTGGGTCTGATGTTGCAAATGCATATGAGGAATAGGAGTAGAGGTTGGGCTGTTTCCACCCAGCCTCAGTGTAGGAACTGCTGTTCAGTGTTCTCTGTCAGCCTGGCGCAACCAGATGTGAATTAGGTTTTGCTTGTGTTTTTAGAGCAGAGCCAGCTAGAGACGGACACCAGCATTTCTAGTCTTGTGGGGCCAAGAAATAATTGCTTATTCAAAGGATTTAATGTAAGGGCGGCGCAGTAATGGAAAAGAAATAAAAAGGAAGGTAAGAGTTGCTTCCCTCTCCCAACAATCCTAGCTCAAACGTGCTTCTGAACCAGAGAGCACCTGTTTAATTAATTCATTAAACTTCTAATGGGTTACTTTGTATAACGTGAGCCATTATACTGTTTATCTGCAATGTCTCAGTGAAGTTTCCTGTATTACAACGTTACCTCCCAAAACAATAGAAATTATAGTACAAGAGGCCTCTTTTTGATTCAGTTCGTCTCATTTGGATAATGAACAACTTTTGTTCATAAGGGATGTGGCACAATTAGGCCAGCTGTTAGGGTCATGTGCTGTCATCAACTGCTTGCTCCGTTCTCTTTGGTGAATTTAAATTGCTTCTTAGCCTCCTAGCGCACTGAATACTAGTGTCCAGCTTTTTTGTTTGCAGTGTTGTTGTAGACTTGTTGGTCCCACAATATGAGATAGACAAGACGGGTGAGCTACTACCTTTTATTGGACCAACTTTGGTTTGTAAAAGAGGCAAGCTTTTGAGCGGCATAGAGGGGTTTTATCTCACGCACAGTTTCTAGCGTGGCGGAGGAACGATAGTGGGTAGAGCTTTGCTAGTCTTTGTTTCTGCATGTGAAAGCTGCAGTTTTTAGGGAAGATCCATGAACTGGTCAAAGGGGAAGTTTTGCCATTTAATGGGTATTCACATGTATGCCACAAGGAAATCACAGTCTTAAGTTTTTTTAGGTGTGGGTGGGGTGGGGGAGGAAAGAGGTGAGATTCCAAAGTGGTGTTTTCTTGAAAAAGGTGGAAAATTTTTTCTTTGTCCATTCCCAGTGGTGCAAGTTCTCAGTTTGCTAGACGGCTATCTGTAGAGACTGTAGGGAGAGTGGATAAGAAGCTTATGTATTTCTGAATGCTGACTGAATTTTCTTTCTCTATAATAAACCTAACACATACACTATTCACTATTTCTCTGTAGTGCAAAAGAGCTTATTCTGTGGAATATACTTTATTTATAATCAAGACTCCACTTCCTTTATTTGCAGAACTGCAGTGTGTAAATCATTCTTCATTTTTCAGTGTCAATGAATTTTGCCTTCAAAGACACAGTAACACCACTTGGATTGCTACTAATACGTGTGTGTGTGTGCACGCCCACACGCAAGTGTGTGCTGTTAGCTAATGGAAATGGAAATATTGTCTTGAAAAATAATTGGGTTATATCATTTTAAGAGCACAAGTGACCATCAATCTATATCAAGATGTATGTCATGTTGCTGTCAATAGGCAATTAAAATGATTGGGAGTCAGTCAGGTAATGGATACTGTGTGTATTGACAAGACCACATGCTATCAAAAACTAAGTGATTAGCTGGGGTTTGATTACTGTTGCCTTTTACAGTCAGCTGCAATAGGATTTAACAGAGGAGCTTTACATGACTGCTAAGAGAATGAAGCATGCTTTGTTCTATTGAAGCATTTTAAATGCGTGATGGTTCTGCTTATGAAAGACTTCAGTCCTGTCGGAAGCAAGCTACCATAAATGTCTACTAGTGGAAAAAATGCATTTTGCCAGCATGGCCCTCCCTTAGCAGTTGAGGGCACACATGAATTTGTGTCTGCATAATAGAAGTTACAAAGTGAAGTGTGCAACTCTCTGCAGCGTGTAGCTGTTCCTGATGTCTGATACCGGTTTGTGCCACTTTCAATATGTATCGGAATGTGTTTTTTAATGGTATATCTGTCACTGGAGTCTCCTCTTCCCTGTAATTTATCCTCAGAGTTTGGATATCTCCTGTCTTCAAAGGTCCTGTGTATATAAAGCCAGTAGTTCAGGCCAAAATGGAATAGCGTGATTCATTTCTAATAACATGTGAGCATATGCCTTGGGTTTGCTTTAATAAACTAAAACAAAACCTTGTTTACCATTTGCATTCATCTAGGTACTTATGGGCCCCGTCACCTTCGTATTTGAGTGCCCTAATCATCCATCAAGAAATAGAGTGGTGTTGAATTATACAGGCTGTTGCTGCAGCTGTGTCGTCTTCTACCTGCCTCAGCTGCAGCTGCTGAAGGAACAAGGTGCCTTCATGACACGCCTCATTGTTATCACAGGCTTTTAACCAGCGAGGCTCTTGAGAGCTGTCTGCCCCTCTGAAAGACTAATTCCTTGTGTAAGAAATGATTACTTGTTTTTTCATGCAAACTTTGTTCCTATACCTTCCCTGGCATAACTCCCACTTCGCTCGTGGAAACTTCTTTGTTCTAGTTAACTTGCTTAATTGTAATGCTCTAAATGCCTAGGTCCTAAGGATGGCATTAAAAGGTGGAGGAATGCATGTATCACCGTTACTCCTCTGGTGCAGCAAAGGACTTGACTCCGTATGTGCCGCCTTCTTTGGCAGTCCCTCGATTCGAGGATGATATCTGCCAAGGGAGCTCATTGATGACTTTTTAAGTGGCTGAAGAGCCCAATTCTTGCGCTTTTCCCACAGAATTGACAGGTGTAATCTTGGAGGAGACATAGTTGTTGGCTGGAGTGTTGTGCCCTTTCTTTCCTCCTTTGTTGCTTCTCTGTCTTATGAGCATATCAGTTCTCCTCCAACTGAGCTGTGGCTTGGTGTATGGTGTGGCGCCACTGTGTTCTGTTCCATGCCAAGTCCTCCCAGTTTGTTGGGTTGATGCCTCCCTTTTTAAGGTGTACTTTCAGTATGTCTTTGAAATGTTTCCGTTTCCCTCTGCAAGCTCTTCTTCCCTGACTCAACTGAGAGAAGAGAACTTGCTTCCGGAGGCGAGGGTCTGGCATATGTATACAGTGGCCAGCCCAGCGGAATTGGTATTTCATGATCTGCACTTCTGTACTGCTGCTGTTGGCTGCAGAGAGAACACTGATGTTAGTGCATTGGTCTTCCCAGCTGATCCTGAGAATCCTCTGGAGGCAGCACTGCTGGAAACACTCCAGCCGCTTGAGTTGTTGTCTGTGTCATATGTGTAAAGGTCTTGCCTTCAGCTGCTCCTGTTGCAAGGAACACTTGTACCATTGCTGCTTATATTGCACTTGCTGCGTTTCTTTTAGACAGAATTGCATGGTAATTTCATGGAGAAGTTTTCAGCTCAAGTCCAGTCTGAGTAACTTTCTTCTGTGGTGTTCGGTGATGGGAGAAGTGAGAAAGAGGGAAGTCATGTAGAGTTTCTCCATTCATTCACTTGGAAGGACACATTTCTCCCCAGCATCTGGAGGCTATTTTTTTTCCAGCAAATTATATATTTTCTGAGAAGTCAACATGATGCCTCCTCCCCCCTTTTTTTTTTAAGCACCATTTTCAGTCAGCCATTACAGAGATGCCAGTGCAAGCCAGGCAAATGGCACCTTTTAATGTTCAAGATTGACCAGGTAAACTTTTTCTCTTGCACGCAGTCTAAATCAGACTAATAGCCGGGGCTTACTCCAAGAGCAGAATTTCTCCAGTGATAGAAGACTCCTCTACAGCTGTGCCATCATTTACTGTAGCGCTAACTTAACCCAACACGGTGGCAGATTTGTGGGAAGGTGGGGAAAAATTGAGTGCAGGCAAAAGCCCCTGATTTTTTCCAACCAATGTTAATATCTTAAATAATTTAAACGTAAACAGGAAACTAGGGACTGGCCTCCCTTTTAAAAATCTGCTTCCATGTTTTAAAGGCCAGAGTTTCACCCCTTATTATGGAGCCCCTAAGTAATCAGCAGAGCCACTCACCTTGCCATGCACTGATTGTGATGTCTCCCTAAAGCAGGGGTGGGCAAACTATGGCCTGTGGGCCAGATCCGGCCTGTGGGATTGCCAGCTCCGTGTGCTGCCCTCACCTGCAGACACCGCTCCCCGTAGCTCCCATTGGCTGGGAATGGGGAACCGCGGCCAATGGGAGTTTTGGGGGAGGTACCTGCAGGCGAGGGCAGCATGGAGTCTTCTCCGCCGCCCCCCGCCCCGGGGCCACAGGAGATGTGGTGCCAGCCGCTTCTGGGAGCAGCGCAAGGCTAGCGCAGGCAGGGAGCCTGCCTTATCCACGCTGCTGCCACCCTGGAGCTGCTCCAGGTAAGTGGTGTCAGGCTGGAGCCCGAACCCCTCCTGCACCCTCAACCCTCTTGCATCCTAATCCCTTGCCCTGAGCCCCTTCCTGCACACCACACCCTGTCCCGCACCCCAACCCTTTGCCCCAGCCCTACATTCATGGCCCTGCATGCAATTTCCCCACCCAGATGTGGCACCTGGGCCAAAAAGTTTGCCCACCCCGCCCTAAAGTCTGGAGAAAGTATCTTATAGAAGTGATGACTATACAAACCACATCAATGGAAATTCAATCCCCATTAGTTTGTTCATGAGGTTAACAAAAATTCTGAACAAAATATACAAATTTAGGGAAATATCTATCTTTTAAAATTTTTTTTGCATATTGCTAAACTCTGGAAATATTGTGAGAGCAGTGAATAAAGGGATTTTATACAGCATCAGCCTCAAGGTAATGCAATGGTTTTTCAACCTATCACTAGACAAATAAAGATCCCAATTTTGGAAGAATTCTTTAGGAAAAGTTTGTGTCAACTTGCATTTGTTTTGCTGTGCTACTGGCTATCTAAAGGGAACTCCTGACTGTCTTATCGCTAACTTCTGCTTGAAAGGCAGTTCTCTCTGAACCCTCCACCCCACCTCCTCAAAATGCAGGAAGATTGTTTTGCAGTGGGGAAACAAATCTCTGTTTTAAAACAATCTTTACAGGAGTAGTTTAGTTTGATTTCCTTTTACAGCGATTAATTATGGAGTGTAGTTCAAAAGCTTGTCTCTCTCACCAACAGAAGTTGGTCCAATAAAAGATATTTCCTCACCCACCTTGTCTCTTTCGTATCCTGGGACAAAGACGGCAACAACTCTGCAAACAACAATGTAAAGTCCTCTGGGTCAACCAGACTACTAATCTGTAGGAGGACTCTGTTCTGGAAGCTCTGATGTCTGCATTTTAGAGCTTAAGTAGGGGGAAGTGACAATTCCTCCTTTCATCCCCCAGTTTTGCAAGATCTGCAGAAAAGAAGTCGATGCACACACAAACTATTTTCACCTCTACCCTGATATAACGTGGTCCTTGGGAGACCAAAAAAAATCTCAAGGCGTTATAGGTGAGACCGCATTCTATCGAAGTTGCTTTGGCCCCCCCGGTTCCTTGTTCCCTGACTGCCCCCTCCAGAGACCACTCAACCCCCCTGCTCCCTGTCCCCTGACTGCGCCGACCCCTATCCACACCCCCCGCCCCCTCACAGGCACTCACTGGCAGTGGCGGGAAGCGGAGCAACGTGGTCCCAGCCCGCTCCACTCTGCCACCTCCCAGCCGCGGCACTCCGCTTCCTGCCACCGGTGAGTGTGGGGAGGTTGGGGAAAGGACACCCCCCCACCCCCCCATACTCACCAGCGGCGGGAAGCGGAGTGCCATGGCTGGGAGCTGGCAGAGCAGAGCGGGCTGGGGCCGGGCTGCTCCGCTTCTCGCTGCCGGTGAGTGTGGGGAGGTTGGGGAAAAGACGCCCTCCGCACTCACCGGCGGTGGGAAGCGGAGTGTTGCGGCCCCGGCCCCGGCCCCGGCCCCGGCCTTGTCACTGGGGGTGGGGAAAGGTCCTGCACTCATCTGCAGCGGGAAGTGGAGCACCGTGGCTGGGAGCTGGCGGAGTGGAACGGGCTAGGGCTGGGCTGCTCCACTTCCGCCACTGCGGGTGAGTGCAGGGGGGATCCTTTCCCCCAAGTCCCCTCCCGCGAGCGACACGGCTGGGGCCGGGGCGAGGGAAGTGGAGTGGGCTGCTCACGGGCCACTCTGGGACTGCGGGGCCCCCAAAAGTGCCCCCCCCAGCTCCTGCCTCCCAAACCCTGTGGGGGGGGCCCTCTGCCCCTTATCCAACCCCTCTTGCCCGGCCCGGCCTGGCACCCTTAACACACCGCTCAGAGCAGCGTGTCGGAGCTTTACCGCGTTGTATGCGAACCCTCATTAGATTGGGTCACGTTATGTTGGGGTAGAGGTGTACCTCTAAGCCTTTTGACTTGTGTCCAGAGCTTGGACGGTTGCAAAACCAAAAGATAAAAGTGTTCTGGACGTTGAATATATGAATGGAGTCAACAAGCATCACACTTGGAGTATGTCTTCAGCGTTAACTTGGGTGATTGGCATCTGAGAGTATGTCTTGAGAGTTAACTTGGGTGACTGGTGAGCAGCAGCCACACTGGCAAGCTCTGCCTGAGTTAGTGCAGCACCAGTGAGGACACGCTTTCTCCAGTGTGTTGCCAGGGTTTCTGGGAGTATATCCCATGGTCCTTTGTGCAGCAGTAAGTTGAGAAGCTCTGATTCTTTCTCTGTGAATTGTGGGAGAACTTGTCTGTCCTGGGCACATGGGAGGAATAGTTGAAAGGCATTGGAGGACTGTCAGCACTTGAATGATTTAGCCTTTGTCCTCATTGCAAATTGAGTGGGTTACCAGCCCAAGTGAAAGCCTCACTCAGGTTTTATCCTACAGCCGCAGACAAACCAACTAGCCTGAGCTGAACCATCACTCAGCTTGGGTGCGGGTTGTTTGTATGTGTGGATGAGGCTTTAGGACTACACCCGAGCGAGAGCCTGAGTTACTTCTGCAGTGAAGATGTACCCATGGCTCTTATGGCTCCTGTACCCAAACATGTAATTTAAAAACAAACAAACTGGAACAGGCTTTTCCGTAAACAAGAAGAGCAATGATGGGTGTATGTATAGCTCTGTTAAGGCATATTGGCAAATGAGTTACTTGGTCTAGAGGAACTCTATAAAGGCATTTGAATGAATGTGTTTTAATGTGTAAAATCTGTATTTGTTCTTCACTGAAGTGCAGTTGCTGCTTGTGAACTGAGCACATCTTAAGGGATTCCCCTCTCCTCCATGATTTGCTTGCAATATAATCATCAGCCAGGACATCGCTTGGCAGCAGTGGTAAGACCTGTGATGTGATGAAAATGCTTTCCCTTCATTTTTTTTTTGCATTAAAGTGATGATGAAGTCATCATACGTACAGTATGTGAATTACTTAAGGCTTGACAGATGTTCAGGCTTCATATGCTTGTGGATACAAGGAAAAAAGCCATTCTGTACGCTTGGGTTACAAGTATATATATTCTACAGCATCTTTATTGCAGTTTTAACATGGCTTATGTAGAAAAGTATAAAGAACAATAGATCCCTGATGTCTTCAGTTGCTTTGATGATAAAGGCTCTTCCAATTGCAGCCTATGATTTTAATTGATCTGTTTAAACCACAGTGGGTTCAACCCGTTGCTAGTTTCAAGCTCACCAGAGTGAAAATCCCCTCTTGTGCTTTTCTCAAATTTGGAGACTCCAGGAACACATGTAAACCAAGGGCAGTGACCACAGACACAATCAAGGACAAAGTCTTATCTGTACTACAAGTTATATTAAAGCAATAAGTAAAGTTACAATTACCCGTGCACATATAAATCCTTCAAAAACCCATGCAGTGACTAATACTGTAGTCATACTCACATCCCCAAAGATATTTTAGAGTTTGATGGATCTCTCAACAGATAAACATTGATAGAAGGGTGGTTCCTGCTGGGGTTTTCCCATGGCGTTTTCCCACTTTCACCTGACTAGGGAACCTCTCTTATATTCGTTCTGACCACACCTAACACCTTATGCATATGCATGAGAGTTTGAACCATCTTTTCCTTATTTGTACTTCTGCACCCTATGAGTATTGGGATGCCCCGTTTTTCATAGGTTGTTACTTAGTTCCCCTTATTTTCATTAGCATCTATGCATAACATGTGCCCATGGTAACCCACGGTTAAATTAGGATATCCTATGAGGTTACAGTCAGGTGTTTTGTGGTCTTGGACAGCACATGGCGATCTGTTTTTCTGGAACATTACCCATTGGCACAATCTTTCCAGTAATCTTGTAACCTTACTGGCATAGGGTTATTCCTAGGTCACCCACTCATGTCAAGTGTTCTAAATCTTATGGCCTGTTATGGCTAAGCTAAAATCTTACATGCCTCTGCCTATAGACCTTGCATTACAGCCAGGCTTTACTTACATACCTATTACACACTCATCGCTGTTAAATACATGTCAGTCTTCTACTTATCTAATCCTACAATTTAAATCTATTTAGTATACATTGATTATATGTGATATAGCATATGAGTTGACCATACCACTAAGTAACACAATGATAAATAGATGATAAAATGAACTAACTGGCTACACAATGGCACTTAAAGTTAATACTGTTTTAGACTCTCTGGCCCCCTTCTGCTCCTAGCTGTGTGTTCTAAGTACCTATCCAAAGTAAGGCAAAACACTTCCCTTTGTGGAATAAAATGGAATTTACACTGATTACTTGCATTCAGTTTTTTTAAAAAGTAAAATATGTAATTTTGTGCATTCTGAAAGCATTTGATTTGAGGTCCATATCTTCCTGTTTGACCATAGTCTGGTAAGATCAGCTCATTGTCTATGAATTTATGATTTAGCTTTTAACATTTAACATATACTGGATATGTTGCCATGAATCTCATTCCCTTAGTCTCTGCTGTCTTTTGGAAGCCTCTTTGGGCAGCAACCTATCATAACAGCCATGCTGGGTCAGACCAAAGGACCATCTAGCCCAGTGTCCTGTCTTTAGACAGTGACCAATACCAGGGGGAATGAACAGAACAGGTAATCATCAAGTGATCTATCCCCTGTCTTCCACTAGCAGCTTCTGGCAAACACAGGCTAGCGACACCATCCCTTCCCATCCTGGCTAATAGCCGTTGATTGACCTATCCTCCCTTATTGTTGTACCAAACGAGGGTAGTAAAATCTGAAGAGACTTTTAAAAAAAACAACTTTTGAATGAGGATATCTGGGCAAAATTTACGCTCAAATCTAATCCTACTGAAACCTTCTTCAAGAAAGGTTTCAGAGTAGCAGCCGTATTAGTCTGTATCCACAAAAAGAAAAGGAGTAAAATTTGTTGGTCTCTAAGGTTCCACAAGTACTCCTTTTCTTCTTCAGAAAGAAGCTCTCGTTTTGGCTCCCTCTGTGAAAAACCCAGCTTACTGTGTATTTAGGTTTGGAAAGGGAAACACCTATATAGATTGCTGCTGCTTAATGCCAAAACCATTGGGTTTTGTTTTTTTTTTAAATCTCCCTTCTGCTCTGCCTCCCCCAAGGTGAAAAACTGACTCCCAGAAGCATTTCCTGCAATAGAAAATACAAGCAGGAAAATTCTCACCTGCCTAGGATCTGTTTTTCCCTTTACACAATAGAAGTGTAGCAGTCTGTCTGTGCCAGTACAACAAATGATTTGTTCATGAGAAGGGGGAATGCAAAGATCCCATTTTGGCAGTGCCCTTTCAGCTAATATTTGATACTCAAAGTAGAACAGAGCACCTATTCCTAATCCAAAAACTTCCAAGCTGTATTTAGCCCCTGGTTTCGTACCATCTGAGCGGTGGATACCGAGGCTAAGTGCTGTGCATTGGAGTCGTACCAGGATTAAGCTTCTAGGTTTTTTTCCCTTCAGCAATTTGATAATCCAGTCTCAGAGGAATTCCTTGGCATCTATTAAACAGGCAATTTTAAGTCTTCGGGCCACAAAGAACTACTTAAGCTAACTGAAAACTAGTAGGGTAGGTGAATGTGAGTGTATGCGCCATGACAAGGAATTGTTAGAGCAATACCTCACTATCCGCTTGCCATGGAGCTTGCAAATTTTCTGTCTATAAATCCGTTGGAAATGTAGTAGACCACAGTTGGAAGCGACTGTAACAAAACCAGCCCTGAAGGTCAGTCAAGGATTCAGTGCAGTTCAGGATGGAACTCGCACTTAGTTTCCTATTTATTTTGGCATGTAAGGAGTGAAGGAGGACCTGAGATTCTGCCATGACCTGCTAAAGCAGCACTCTTATGTGAGAGGAAGCCTCCACCTGAAGCTGTAACACCTTGTGCTGTGAATTGATTTCTTGCAAGCTATGCAGACACTTGCTGGGTCATTATTTACATGGGGGATTGCCAAGGAAAGTTTAGGTGTTGCTTGGCGAGTTGGATTTTTTGATGAAATGAAAAATGTAGTCTCTGACCTCTTGTTAAGATCCTATGGCATATTTTTATAAGACTAGGGTGTTTAACTCTGTTCTCCTGGCTGATTTTAAACTTGGATAATATTGGTCCATGTGTCTCCTCTGGTATAAAAACATGGAGGGGGACAAAATCTAAAAGCCATCAGTTCTTGAAACATGTATATTGGTCTGCTTTCTCCCTGGTGCTGCTGGACCAGCAGAAATGTGGTGTTTCTGTCATGAAAACAAGTAGAGGCCAGAGAATTGTGCAGACAGAGGGTCATGGAAACCACAGGAAATTAAGGAACTGTAAAGCAAAAGTTTTTTGTAGAGTCCTGGCTGGACTTGTGGATCATCTTCCACACACTTCTTGGGTCTTCTGCTTTCCTTACCCTGCTTTGCCGCACTGTAAAGTCAAAACAGCGGGCTGTTGGGCTGCGCTCTGCTTACACCAGTGGAATCCCAGCATGAAGAAGTGACTACTGTATGAAGGGGTATTAACTAATACTAGTTTTTCAAGTTTGCATAGAGCCCCTCCCTGGTTATGCTCACTATTTCTGTTGCTTGGCTATCTAGATATGGTTTTGAAGGGACAGAGGTGGTTCTGTGCCTGGTATGGGGCAGAGATCCTCTTTCAAAGCCACAGTTCCTTGTCTGTATGGCCCCTTGCCTTCCCTCTGGACCACACAGTAGGGAAAGCAAGAGTGCCTGCTCTAAAATGTCTTCTAATGGCTCAGCAAGACATAGCAGCATTCACTTCATATGGCAAGATATTAAGTTGCGTTGCTGTTCAGTTAATCAGCTGCTGCATTTCAGTGGTGGCTGGAGATATCCCTCACTTATCTCCTATCTGTAAAATGCATGGGTGACTGGTGCTGTAGTCATCCAAAATATTGTATTATAGAATAGGCCAAATCCTGAATCTCCCCCCCCCCGGCCCCGCCCCGCATATGTAATACCATACATACATACATAGCCTGTGAGAGCACTTAAGTGAGTGTGGAATCAGTCTAACTTATTTCTTTGGGATACTTGGAGTATAAAAGGGGCTGTAAATAAACCCCTTCTCTTCTGTCCAGAGAAATGGGTAATGGAAGAACAAAGTAGCTTAATAGGCAAGAACTAGCATACGATCAGTCTTGAGACTCATAATCTTTTTTTTTTTTTTTTTTTAAAGCTTCTTTTCTGGATGTCCTGAAAGCCTTTTCTTAAGAGGGGTTTTCCTGTGGAATTCCTTGGCTCTTACATACCATATGCTGTGCAGCTTGCCTTATCGTCTTCCATGTTCTGTTTTTGGCCCCTGCCTTAGGCATCATATTAATTAATATGTGTCTGTGCAAAGAGGAATCGCTGAGGATTGAGCCACAAGCTGCACAGCCAAGTAGGAATCTCCTCCTCCCCTTGACAAACAGTCATTCATTCCTTGTTTTCCCACTGGCTTGGTACTAAGCAGAGAGAGCATCGATACATAGTGCCAGTCATGGCTACTTTTCTCTCATTCTGCATGTGTGGGAGGGAGTGGTGGAAACAGTTGGAAGGTGGTTCTTTTCAGTATGCAAATAGGCATTGGGGTGGAGAGTGCCAGGTACTGCAGTAATTGGAAGCTTTTGGTGTAAGGCCTACATCTTGGGGTATACGTGGCGAGAGCTGAGGCAAGGTTTGGAACTTTTGTCTATGTTCCACACTGGACCCTAAGAGGAAGATAAAATCAGCCAATGAAAATTTAAATAAGGGAATTGGATCAGTGGAGGCTGGATCAGACGACCTAACGGTCTTTTCCATCATGAATTTCTAGTACATGAATGACTGATCCTATGTTGGAACACGTTTAACTGCCTGAAAACTACACATTTAATGGCTTGTACTGGTTGAGGAGTCTGATGTGTTTGCTTTTTCTGAGAGGATTTGGTTTGTGCTTTCCAAAAGCTCTGGGAATGAGCAAGGGCCCCTTATTCTCACAGCATCAGTTTTAGTCTGAATGAATAGCTCAACATTTCTTATATTGTTTTCGTTATAAACTTCTTCTTTTGAATATAGAATTTTTTTTAAAAATCCCAAACTGCAGCTGTTTCCTGGAATCCTCAGAATCAGGTTGTAGAAGTGAAAAAATAAATTCATTTTTATAGATTTCATAGCATTGAGGACTGGAAGCAAACAAGAAGGATTTGCCTTCGAGGTATTGTATTTGGTTAAACTGGGAGCCTCGGTGAGGCAAGATTGTCATTTTTGGCCATATTTTAATTAGAATTCTGCTAAGCATTCAGAGTTTGAAATATGATTTCTTATAAATCAGGGAGTTGACTTGGTTGTTGAAAGCTAATTGAACTTTCTTCGAGTGTGATGAAGTCCACTATTCAGAGTTAATGAATATCATGGTATATGCCTAGCTTATCGTTTTCATCTCCCGGTGTCAGAAATAACAGGCTGGTGTTAGACTTTTTTATGGGTTTGAGCACCAAGCTTGGAATATGCTGGCATTTAGAAGGCTTTTCTTAAACCCCGATCTACTTCACAAGCATGAAAATTTGGCTTCATATAAGCACTATTGGAATGATAAATTTTTATCCATGTAGTTGCTTGATGGAGACGATGTGGCAGGGATGACAGTGTTCAATCTAATTCCCAGCTTCAAAAACAAGATATTTGGAGTATTGTCTTGGCTAATCAGATGGAGGAAGTTACAGCCTGTTTTCAGATGCCATGAGGAATCAATGACTTTACTCACTCCAGTAGCAGTGATTGGTCTGAATGCCCTGTATCTACTATATTTTTGTCATTCTGAAATGGAGTTTCCTAAACAGAACTCTAATCAAGGGTGTTACTTATGTGCCAAACAAGCATACTGTTCTGCTTTGTGAAGAAGTAGGGCCACTTCCTAATTTAAAATCAAAATGTGTACTACTCTTAGAAAACAATTATGAATTTCCAAATTGAACAAAAATCTGTTTTCTTAAGTTAAATATCCTTTATGCACAGGAAGTTGGCTTTGCTAGGATTTTCTCTCCTGTTTTTTGAGAGAATCTAGTGCTGGTGAAAAGTATTGGATTATATCTGTTGCCAGATTTCATGTTCTTTATCCTTGAATGGGTATGGCCTGTGAGACAGCATAGCTAACTTTCCCCCTGCTGTCTTTTCCAATGTGCATTCACGCTGACTCAAATGACACCTCTTAGGGGAAGAGATTTGTCTCCATACTTGTTCAATACTTGAAGTCTGCTGAAACCATAAAGAAAGGTGTGGATTTTGGTTATGGATTGTCACAGGGACTTCTGTCTGCTAGGAAAAGATGAAAGCCACCAACTCAACACACGCAAGCCACTTAAACATTTGATAAGAAGTGAGACCTTGCACTGGGTTAGAACTGGTGACCTACTGCACCGTAGACATAAAAGGCAGTCTCCTGCAGAGTCTTATTTCCAATCATGTGAACCATCCACTCCCAATTGCCTCTTGTATATTTGTCCTGTGCAATACAATGAAAATCAGATACACGCTAATAAATTACATGCAACCATAGCTACTGCAAACAAACAGTTTGTGTTTGAACTAGTGGTAATGAAACAGACCTGCTACTTGGCACCAGGCCAAACCCTTTCCTTCACTGTAGCCAGGAAGAGGCGGTAGTGAACTGCAGAGTATTGTCCATGGTCATTGGCAGAGTATCTGGAATTGTTCTGGAACTCTAATATTTCATTCTTGTGCATAATGTGCCAAAATACGTAACTGGGATGATGCATATGCTTAAATGTTTCTATTGCATAGTGCCATAGGGAATAGAGGGCCAGAAATACAGCTTTTATTGGAGGAAGGGAATTCTGCTCACCCCCCCACCCCCGCGCCCACAAATTAGTCCTGAATATCTCTTAGAGAATACTCTTACTTAGCACATGCTGCTGAGGATTAGCAGTGCTGTATAGTGTTGCTATATATAGCTTGTCTCTCAGAATAAATAAATAAATCCCTACTTGTTGAGCTTTTTAGCCTTTGTTAGAAAGTCTTTCCCCAAATTATTGCCTGCATATGTGCTCTTTGAGAGATTATTGCAAAGTTCTCTGCTATATATATATATATATATATATAAAGTCCACATGTGAAAAATTGATGGTGCTTCTCCTAGTCAAACCAGATTGAAAGTGGTCTTCTAAATATTAAATGGTAACAGGGGGAAAAGATTTTGATTAAACCCCTAGAGGCTGAACACATGTTGAATGAATTAAGAATTTTTTCCCTTTCATGGCTTAATGAAGGCTCCATTAAAGAAACCACATAAGAGGGAAGCATTACACAAAGTACCTCTTCTGAGCTCATGCATTTAAAACTGCAAACTCAAGTACTTTTTCATCAAAATGAAAAACCCTTGCCTGAGACATTATCTCTGTCAGATTTTGTGGAAGGTTGGCGGTATTCATGTGTCGGATTTGGGTTGATTTTTGTAACCCTCTCTTTAAATGCCCATACATGAGAGGCCACTTAAAATTCCAAAAGTCTCTTTGAAATGCGCAGACCAGTCACTCATGAAACATCTCTAATGAACAGTATTGTTCAGTCTTCATGCAGATTGAAATGTTATTTTAGGGAATATAACCCCAGCATTAGCTGCCACACAAGTCTAGTAATGTTAACAGGCATCTAGGCTCCTGGAGCTTAGTTAACTGCTCTACCCAGCATTTATGCTTTCGTGCCTGGAGTCTGGCTTCCCTTATCCAATGTGGTGAGAAATATTGTTTTAGTGGTTAGGGTTCTAGCCTGGGACACAGGAGAAGTGAGTTTGATATGCTGCTCTGAATAGGATTTCTGTGTGGCCTCTGGCGTGGCCCTTAGGGTATGTCTACACAGCAATTAAAAACCCAGGGGTGGCTCATGCCAGCTGCCTCAGGCTTGTGGGGCTGTTTAATTGTGGTGTAGATGTTTTAGGGTTGAGCTGGAGCCCTGGCTCTAGGACCCTGTGAGGTGCTTATCCTCAGCACAGAGGTCTACAGGACAATTGAACAGCCCCTTAGCCTGAACCCCACAAGCCTGAGTCAACTGGCAGGGGCCAGCCCTGGGTTTTTAATTGCAGCGTGGATGTACCCTTAGAGTCTCTGTGCCTCAGTTCTGTGCAAATGAGGGTAATAATCCTCTGAGGTAAGGAAGTCCTATTGTGAAGATAAATACATTCATGGGTGACAGGTGAGCTGCCAGCTCGGGAAGGCAAGCCTCTGGCCGGGCCCACCCCTTCTGCCCGAGGCCTTGCCCCTCCAGTCCCCCTTCACCCACTGGAGCCCAGAGGCTCCCTCCCTCCCCCACAGCCGGCAGCCCCCTCTCCCCCAGCCACGCGCCACCCGAGCACCTCCAGCCCCGGAGCGCGAGGCGGGCAGGCAGCGTGGACCCCCAAGTCCTAGAGCACTGGGCAGGTGGTGCAGACCCCCCCCAGCATCAGGCTGGTGGGCGGTGCAAGTACCAGCTCCAGCTGCCCAGAGTCCCTGGCAACAGGCCAGGCCCCACTAGCTCCAGCCCAGGGCCTCCACCATTGGGGAAGAGGAGGAGGTCTGGGGAAACTTAAGCCTCCCTGTTCTGTGATACCCGCCACCCATGAATACATGAAAGATTGTGAGGCACTCCAGAGCTTTCCAGATTAAAGAGAACTCTAGCCACAGAAGTCTCCATGATGTGAAACCTGCTGTCTTTTTGACTATTCTGTTGGGTGTCCAGGGTTATTGAAAGTAACCCTGGAAGTATTTTGGATCTCTTTAAATGTTTACGTGGGAATAGTCTCTAAACTTAAGGCTAGTTTAAAGGCTAAGTGTGGTTTGCAAGTCGTCGGATGGCAAGGATACAAGCAGGTTAGTTGCAGAGAAAGGGATCCCACCTCGTTAGGTGGTGGTCATCCTAGAAGTGACTTGAGCTTTAAAAGTGTAGAGACTTGGCAGGGCAGAGAATTGTGTTGTGAAAGAGAACCCTGCTTCCCCAGTAGAAATGATCTGTTTAGGATTGTTTTATGTTCGACGTTAGTTGCATGTGGTATATGAAGGCTTGTAAGTGTCCCCTGACTTCTGTAGAGGAAGCTCCTGTTGGTCACTTGCTATTGTTCATGAATGGTGACTTCAGAGGACCTACTTAAAGGCTTGTTCTTCCAATACTTATGTACAGCACCAACACTGAAACACTTATATCCTTTATAAATCCTCTGAGTGTCCAGAGACTTTATGGGGACATTCAGCTGAAATAGTAGAACAACCATGGTTAGCAACCAAATACACCTGTTGAGAACATACTCTTGCTAAGGGTTTTTCTAAACATACAAGTTGTATGACTGGTATTACTAAAGTGATATGCTGGTATTTGTTAAAGCCGTACAGTAATACCAGTATAGCAGGGATAGTCACTAGGCGGTCCGTGGGCCAAATCCAGACCACCAGACACTTACTTTCGAACGGATCGCAAAATCTTTTTATTTACTCATTATCGTTATTGTTGGTTTTTGTATTATTTTCTCTGGAGTCTGGACCTTGGTTGGACCTTGACAAAAAAACAATTGATTACCCCTGCTGTATAGTTTATTCCTATATTGCAAGAGAAATAACTTACACTGGTACAAGACACTTTTGTACTGGTATAATTGTGCCCATGCTAGGGGGTTGCGTCAGTATAAATATATATTGGTTTAAAAAAAAAATCACATCCTGAACTGACAGCTATTTGGGTACAAAAACTGTGCCTATATCAGGCCTCAGAAATAAGACTTATGGTGTTGCTAATTACAAGGTTTGATCTTTCCCACAATAGAGGGAAACTAGTCCATGTGTGAGAACTAAATGGGTATATAGTAGAGGAAATGGACAGCAGAAAAATATGTGGGAGGCTGAGTCAGTGTGCAGTTAGGCTAGGAGGGACAGTGTAGTGGGATATTGAAGATGTCGATTCAGTTCCTGGCTCAGTCTCAGCCTGCTTGATGTTGAGCAAGTCACTTAATTTCTCTGTGCCTCTGTTCCTGTCTGTATAATGGAGTTAACACTTCCCTGTCTCTCAGAGGTGTTGTGAGCATAATATCCAATAGTGATTTTGAGGTGATTAGAAGCTATGGTGGTGATCTTGTGGATACCTAGGTAGATGAACAGAAGTACTGTAGTATACAAAACTCAGAGCAAATTGAGAGCTGTGCATCCTTATTTAAGGGTCTCCATGCAGGTTTTTTATTAAGCATATCTAGAGCTACCCACAAGTGATAAGGCTGCAAAAAAGCAGAAATGCTAAGAACAAAATCAGAATTGCATGGTTACAATGGTTGTGAACTACGGTATAAGTAGTGTTTACTTCCCTTGATCTTGCATCTTGTTCTAGGGAGCAGCAGGAGTTTGAGGGGGAACCAGCACATTCTCAGTGCTCCCATGAAATCCCTCTTCACTGATTTGCAATAACGGTTTTTGGTAACACTTATTTTCTGGTTTAAAACCAACTTTAGAATGTTGTCATCGCTGACTTTTGGTGGTGGTTTGTAGTGGGTTGCCTTGGATAAACTTTATAATAATGAATTTAATGTTAGCTGTGGTGGAACTGTGTACTACCCATCGCAGTATTTCTGTATATCAGCATATTTGCTTCCGTCCTCCTTTTCCTGGCTCCAACACAGACTTCAGATTGATTCTTTGCCCCACTCAGTCTATGAACTGTGAAGAACTCAAAACTAGAACTGATGGTGGAAGAAACAGGAGATCTGATGGGGTTGTGTGAACATCAGCGATCATAGGGTACTCTTTTTGTAAGAATTAGGGGATTTGCTTTTGGGTTCTTGGCCAAAATATTTCCTTTCCCCACTGTTGTTGAAGGGTGCTGTATGTGGTTAGCTGCTGGTCTCCACCTTACAAGTGACGTCTTTTCAGTGGTTGTGTATGTAACTGTAATATGTTTTGTGACCTTTCAGGCTCAGATGACCTATACGTTAGATGTTTTTATTACTGCATGATACTGTTGATATATCAAATATATTGTATGATGTATATATCAAGACTCTATCTGTGAGTAAAATGTTAGACTTCTAAAACTAATATGAAAA
This sequence comes from Eretmochelys imbricata, assembly GCF_965152235.1. Taxonomy (NCBI): domain Eukaryota; kingdom Metazoa; phylum Chordata; order Testudines; family Cheloniidae; genus Eretmochelys; species Eretmochelys imbricata. The sequence goes on from NC_135577.1 coordinate 21,559,149, forward strand.
GGAGTACCTGTGGCACCTTAGAGACTAACAGATTTATTTGAGCATAAGCTTTCGTGAGCTACAGCTCACTTCATCGGATGCATTCAGTGGAAAATACAGTGGGGAGATTTATATACATAGAGAACATGAAACAATGGGTGTTACCATACACACTGTAACGAGAGTGATTACTTAAGGTGAGCTATTACCAGCAGGAGAGCAGCGGGGGGGACGGGGGACCTTTTGTAGCGTGATAATCAAGGTGGGCCATTTCCAGCAGTTGACAAGAACGTCTGAGGAACAGTGGGGGGTGGGAAGAGAATAAACATGGGGAAATAGTTTTACTTTGTGTAATGACCCATCCACTCCCAGTCTCTATTCAAGCCTGAGTTAATTGTATCCAGTTTTCAAATTAATTCCAATTCAGCAGTCTCTCATTGGAGTCTGTTTTTGAAGTTTTTTTGTTGAAGAATTGCAACTTTTAGGTCTGTAATCGAGTGACCAAAGAGATTGAAGTGTTCTCCAACTGGTTTTTAAACGTTATAATTCTTGACATCTGATTTGTGTCCATTTATTCTTTTACGTAGAGACTGTCCAGTTTGGCCAATGTACATGGCAGAAGGGCATTGCTGGCACATATCACATTGATAGATGTGCAGGTGAATGAGCCTCTGATAGTGTGGCTGATGTGATTAGGCTCTATGATGGTGTCCCCTAAATAGATATGTGAACACAGTTGGCAACAGGCTTTGTTGCAAGGATAGGTTCCTGGGTTAGTGGTTCTGTTGTGTGGTGTGTGGTTGCTGGGGAGTATTTGCTTCAGGTTGGGGGGCTGTCTGTAAGCAAGGACTGGCCTGTCTCCCAAGATCTGTGAGAGTGATGGGTTGTCCTTCAGAATAGGTTGTAGATCCTTAATGATGCGTTGGAGAGGTTTTAGTTGGGGGCTGAAGGCGATGGCTAGTGGCGTTCTGTTGTTTTCTTCGTTGAGCCTGTCCTGTAGTAGGTGACTTCTGGGTACTCTTCTGGCTCTGTCAATCTGTTTCTTCACTTCAGCAGGTGGGTATTGTAGTTGTAAGAATGCTTGATAGAGATCTTGTAGGTGTTTGTCTCTGTCTGAGGGGTTGGAGCAAAGGCAGTTGTTTCGTAGAGCTAGGCTGTAGACAACGCATCGTGTGGTGTGGTCTGGATGAAAGCTGGAGGCATGTAGGTAGGAATAGCCGTCAGTAGGTTTCCGGTATAGGGTGGTGTTTATGTGACCATTGCTTATTAGCACCGTAGTGTCCAGGAAGTGGATCTCTTGTGTGGACTGGTCCAGGCTGAGGTTGATGGTGGGATTGAAATTGTTGGAATCATGGTGGAATTCCTCAAGAGCTTCTTTTCCATGGGTTCACATTTGGGGACAATGTATACCTTCAAATCAGCGGCACTGCTATGGGTACTTGCATGGACCCACAGTATGCCAACATTTTTATGGCTGACTTAGAACAACGCTTCCTCAGCTCTCATCCCCTAATGCCCCTACTCTGCTTGCACTACATTGATGACATCTTCATCTTCTGGACCCATGGAAAAGCAGCATCTACATGGTTTCTTTAAATTTGAGATGAGAAACAATAAAATCAGGCAGTCACCCATGCAGCATGTTGTGATTAAGAATCTCTCTCCTATCAGCATGAATAGTGCCAATAAAACAGTAGTTTTCCCAGTATGGGCAATGCATACATCTTCATAAGAAACCCAGTCATATCCAATTCACATAAGATGAACATGTTCCAAAAATAATGGTGGCTAAAACAGATTTAAGACAATAACAATCAGTTCCCATAATTAGTTTCTTGACTTATTCACCCAACTGTTCGGTTTTAGTATAACCACCCCAAGTATACTTGATGTAAGGTCTATAGCAGACATTTAAATCTACACAGTGTCTGTGTCATGCTTCGTCATATAGCTTTAGATTGATTACTATATGTACATCAGACATGGAAGAGTAGTGTGAGGCTGCTCATTTTATATACAGGTCCCTTATGATAATGCAGTTAGAACCCTCCTGAGGACCCCATCCTCTTTGGTGGACAAAGGAAAGAATTGTTAGTCCTGTTTTTAGTTTGAGATTCGTGTCCCCAAGCTGCTCCTTGGCTCAGGCTAAAGAAATGACCATGAGTATATATTAGTCCTATATGAGTCAGGAGTGCACATTTGATAAGATATGTAATGTTACAATCAACGTAAATTTAGAGAGTTGTATTTCCCAAGAGACCGAACTGCTTGCATTCCCCAGAACTGAAGAGAAAAGCCTACTGATGTTAACAAATGAAAAAGGGCAGTCTACCAGCCAAATTAATGTACAATTAAGAGCCTAGCTCCAGGGTGAAGTTTTCTTGTTAAGAACTCATATATATTATTTTTTTTAACAAAAACAAAACTAACAAAGGAAGCATCTGCTATACAGATCATCTGCTATACATTGGGGAGGAAAAACCAAACCAATCCAAGGGCTGAAAATGTTAGCCCCCTGCTTTTATACTAGAGCCCCGCCCCTTTTTTGTCAATTCTGTAGTGTTACCTGAACAACAGTCAGGGGTGGGAGATGGAGAAGATCCCACCTGGAGCCTCAGCGTCCCCTTTTACTATAATCCCAGGCACAAATCAGGCTGGGTCACTGAATGACAGAGGGATTGATCAGTCATGTTTAGGACTCTTCCCCCCAACTGCAAGCACTCAGTGGCCTCACATCTAGGCTATAGCAGGGAACGTAACTTCACCCAGGGAAAAGCTGATACATAAAGGGCTGGTGGGAGGGAGATGTTGAATGGGGCACATGCTGACTGAAATGAAGGCTAATAATAGAAGCATTATGTCTTTGTCAGCCTTGTGCTGGATTAATTAAAACACACCTAAGCTTCCTCCAGTGCTGCACAATTTAAACTTCAGGAGCTGGTAACCCCGATGCAATTTAAGTGAAATAATTGGAATTACAACAGAGATGAAATTGGCCCCGGTATTTGACTCAGTTCCATGATGTGAGTTGATAATGGAGGCAAAACAGAACATCGTACGTGGCACTACAGATTGGAAGAGGGCTTATAATGGTGTTACTGCTGTGACCGTTATTCAGTCATGGTACAGTAGGTGATCTAGTGTCTGCTTTGAGCTATTAAGTTCGGTAGTCGGTTCAACAAACACTGTGGCGCTGATTATTATTGCTCATTATTAAACCGTTCCCACTGGTTACTAATCATGCTCTGCTAGAAAGTCTGGCTGAGTATACCAATATGCACCTGCATCATACACAGCTCAGGGTGCTATAGAATATGGTAAATAGGTTGGGTGAGAAACCGCCATATGGACCTCTGAGTTGGGTACTTCTTGCTGCAGCAGTGTAGATGGGTTTGATGTCAAATTGCTCAGGCCCTTAACTCCTCTAGCCAATCATTAGCTATGAGGAAAGGCCCTGTGCTGGAGGTCACTTTTGTTTTAATGCATGTGTCCCATAATTCTGAATACCTCTCTGTGGTATATGGTGAAATAGAGCGAGGCAGGCCATTTGTTCCAGTTGTTTTCTTTATTGATAGAAGTCACTTTGGAAAAGGGGAAGAGACGAAATGAAGGGAAACACTGACATTAAATGTGTGCCAGAAGACTGGGTGCCAAATGTAGAGGAGTAGGTTTGATCTGCCAATGTGGTACATTGCCAGCACATGGAGTCTAGTGCAGAGTGGAGAGGACAGACTGCTTGTATTGACTCTGCTGTCAGTTCTCATTTTCAGACAGCTCAGAGACCATGAATAAACAGACCCCATCAACAGGATGTCCTGGTTTTAACAGTTTCAGAGGGGGGATTTGTCTGCCCTGTAGCACAACACATTTTGCATGGGCCTTTGCAGTAGGCTGAGAAGTTACTGTTGTTCAAGGGCTTTTCATTGATTTGGAGGGGCTTCCCCCCTTCTGTGCCCTGGCACTGAACCTTAGTGCCAAAATGCAATGCAGTTCTTTCTATCTAAAACTGTTTGTGTGAGTGTGTGTGTGTGACACGTACAAACAAGGATGATCACCGTTTTTAGTCACTACCAGCATGGGTCCCATTTAACCCGTGACTCAGAGGTAAAAGACTCGATATCCTGGAATCCATCTGCTTACCATCCAGCCCCCAAAGTAAAGTAGCTCTGTCCCACCTGTCTCCCTTGGAGCACTATTTCTTCCTAAGATGTAACCATCTAGGCTGTTTTCCTCCCAAGAACTAGCAATTTCTTGCTGATGCACTTTGAGCTGTGCGTGGCTGGGAGCTTGTATAACTTGGTATTCTCTTTGGGAGGTTTAACCCTCATGTCCTGAGGCACTGAAATGAGTAATGTCATGTCTGAAGGTCTGTCTGCTTTTACAGTCTGTGTGGCTACTGAGGTCATTAACAAGAGAGCTGCATACTGTATACATAGTTAAATGGGAAGGCTTGGCCAGGTTACCTAATTGTATGTTTTTCTGCAGCCGTCCTCCACAGTGTGAGTCAGAAGGCTGACAAGGCAACTGCTGCCTCACAAAGGATCAGAAGACAGATCCGATTGTGTACGCTATGGGCTGTCTCCCCAGCTGGAGGTAGACAGAAGCCTTTAACATAGAATGACGTTTAAACAAGAAGGCTTCCTTATTCCGTTAACTCCAAATGGCTTCAAATGTATTTTGTTTGGGGGATGTTAACTTTTTTTACATAAAAGGAACTAACTCCATTTGATCTCTGAACTGTTTATCAGTTTAATTACCTCTCCTTCCGAGGTCATTAGAGTAGTGTGGGGTGTCATGTGGTATGGTGCATAAGAGCCAACAACCAGGCACCCACGCCTCTCTGAATATAAGCACCATCTGGCTAAATTCATCTTTGAATTGAAGCTGGTCAGTAGGCTCTGCCCTTCAGCTTCCCTTTGGGAGATACCCTCTGAGAACTAAATAGACGCTTTTGAAGAATGTAAGGATAACCTCTTGTGATGGACGAAAAGTGCATTCAAAAACATGTTAAAATGGCTTGGTTGGCTAGTTCACTGCTATTGCAGCTGCTTTCTGTTACTTATCTTCAAAGATTCCTTCAGACTTCTGCTCTAAGTCACTAGGAGCAGTAGTTTGAGAAGGCTTGGCAGAATTTTTATTTTTTTTTATAATTTTAGCAAATATTTTTAAGCATTTTTCTATTTTTATCTATTTAATTTTTCACAGTTGCGGGAAACTATGGGGAGAGGGATCAGAGAATTATTTGACAGTAGTCATTAAGATTCAAAAAGTTAAAGCTTTATAGGCTGTCTTGTTTTAGCAGAGCTGTAAATATGTGCTTTGTGCAGCATTAATTATAGCTTGTTTTATATACATGAAGGTGGGACTCTAAGGTCTCAAGCAGCATTTGCTTACTTTGCCTGTCTGTAAATTTTAGTTATCACTGGAAATATTTTTTGTGGGTTTGTGTGTAGTGAAATGGATGTTTGCTGATTGATAAAAATCTAATCCTTCCATGCCTACTTATGAGCAGAGTTAGTGCTCTGGAGGCCTGGGGAGTGATTGCAAGGGTCGTACTACTGCACTGGAACCTGTCTGATGCTTGAAGGCAAGACTCTGTGTTGGAGGCTGCTGTCCAAGTATGATGATGGAGGAGTGAGGGGGGAAAAGAAAAGTAGAAGCAAAGTTTTCACTTTGAGGCAAGGTTCTGTTAGTGAAAACAGGACAATGCCCGCATTTAGGAAAGTTCTATGACAAGTCTTCTTCCACTTTTGGAGAGAAGAAAAAGTACTGACCTCCCCCCCGAGTGCACTGCTGGTGAAGGCAGTGTAAGGGATATTTATTTACATTTGCAGAGAAGTGTTACCAGTGAGAATTTCAGTAGATGACACAGGCAGTCTCCTCTGGCTCATCCCTGTGATTTACAAAAACACTAGTCAGCAGGTAATGTCAAGCAGCTGAATCTCATTTGCGCTCTCCTCTTTTGGCGTACACATGGAGGCTTTTAAAATCTTCCTTCTTTTTTCTCTCTGCCAGCATTATATATTCATTTTCATTAATCGTAGTTAACTCACGTGATTAATTCAAACAAATTAATTGCAATTAAAAAAATTAATTGTAGTTTTAGTCACACTGTTAAACAATAGAATACCAATTGAAATGTATTAAATATTTTTGGATGTTTTTCTACATTTTCAAATATATTTATTTCTGTTACAACACAGAATACAAAGTGTACAGTGCTTACTTTATATAATTATTTTTGATTACAGATATTTGCACTGTAAAAATTGTAAAAGAAATGGTATTTTTCAGTTCACCTCACATGAGTACTGTAGTGCAATCTCTTTATCGTGAAAGTGCAATTTACAAATGTAGATTTTTTTGTTTACAGAACTGGATTCAAAAACAAAACAATGTAAAACTTAAGAGCCTACAAGTCCACTCAGTCCTACTTCTTGTTTAGACAATTGCTAAGAGAAATAAGTTTGTTTACATTTACAGGCGATAATGCTATCTGCTTCTTATTTACAATGTCCCTGAAAGTGAGAACAGGCATTTGCATGGCACTTTTGTAGCTGGCATTGCAAGGTATTTACATGCCAGATATGCTAAACTTTGTAAACAACCTCTGTTGTAATCGGCTATTATGTAGAAGTAAAATAATCTTAGCTATATCATTATACCTAAGAGGCTTAAACTATATTCACGATACCAGCAAGGTATAATTAAGAGCTTATAAGCATCAGTCTGAGGCATTGTGCAAGTTTGTTGGTCAGCTGCATTGGGCCTAACCAAAGAAAACAACTGTCTGCTTGGCTAACTTGTGTTTGGTATGTCTGGAACCTCTTCAGTACCTTCCCTTCCCTCCTTCAATAGGGGATGGTTCTATAGTTAACTTCACAGGACACCTGACTGCAGACGCTGATCTGGTTTTTGCAAAAGGAATTGGAAAACAAAGCTGACCCTTTTTTAAAAAGGAAAAGAAATGACTTTGAGCCATGATGAGTAATGATGGCTGTGAGTGTGGGGCTGGTGAGCTCTGTATTTGTGTGGGGGTGTTTTGGTATGTTTCTGGTGGTGTATACTGGCATTTTGGGGGCGGATTACAAAGATGTAGGTCTACATGTTTGGAAGCCCATATTTAAGAGTTCAAAGCCTACCTTTGAGATCATTTTTATAATTTATTAGACATTTGTGGGGTACCTGTTGCCTTCAGGAAAAGCCCTGTTGCATTTTCCTTGAAAATGTCACAAATAGGGCAACAAGACTGAATATACAACTAGAATGAAGGACTTTCCATAGTTGGAAAATGCAAACTACATACGTAGATCCCTCTCTGAGGACCAAAAATTTGACAGAAATTGTGTTAATAGCAGCAGGAGAGCTAAGTTTAGTGTCACCTAAAGGTGCTACTTCGAGTACTATGATAAGCTGTGGTTAAGGAGCTGAATTTGCAAGGAATTACACCCAGTGACAGGTATGCATTTCTTATTTTGTAGCAATACATTACCCCTTCTCTTATCCCTATTAGCTCTCTTGAAAATGCCCCTGGTTTTTTTCTCTTGTGTGAGGTGAGGCCCGATGGCCTTGTAGCCATGGTACGGTATCCTTTGTTTGAAGATACAAATCCACAACTGATCAATTCAGTTTGTAATTTAAGAGTATTTGCTGGATTCCTCAGTCTTGTAAAGCTTCATTCAAGAGTAGCTCCTTTCTGTCCTGTCTGGTTGGCTAGGAGACTCCTTCTCATCCTGGCAGACAACAACCTGCCTTCAGTTGCATGTGCCAGTGTCACCCTCCCCTATATGAACTACAATATATGCAGCATATTAGGGCATGAAGCCATCAGCCCTTAAACTCCAACTAGTATAGAATGTGGGTTATCACGAGCACATCAAACCCATCCTCATCTCTCTATGCTTGCTTCCCATAAATATTGAGTCAAGTTCAGAGTCTCAGTCCTGATCTTCAGTGTGCTCTGTGGTCTGCATGCAGGATATCTAAATGGTGGCCTAGAGCTCCGGGATGAAAACTCTGGTTGATAACTCTTCTCTTCAGGCAAAATGGAATTTTCTGCCATCTGTTCAGGAGATGGAACTTTCTCAGGCACTGGTCCAAGACTGTGAAATGAACTTCCACAGGAGCTAAGGAACATGACAAACTTTACCACCTTCCATCCCAAGTGCAAGGTGAGCTTCTTCAACATATACATAGCATTATTTACATTAAAAAACCAAAATAAACCCTCTCCCTAAACAAAACACTTCACTGCACACACAACACACTCCCTGGGGAGAGGATAAGAGAGGGAATAAACCACATACGACGGATGTTGGACACATTGCTTAATGCACTAATGAAAGGCACTTCTATGGTGGTGAGGGTGATATAAGAACCGCCATAGAAAAGAATAGACGCAAGCTCCAACATCACTATAAGATTCCTTTCTATGGAGCCAAATCGGGCTGTATTTTCTATTGTAGGTGGGGTGGCCCAAACTGCTTTTTCCATTGACAAAGGGTATTTTGTATATGTGAGCTTTAACATCTTTTTAAACAAGTGTTTGATTATGTTAAGTGGTCCAAATATTGTCAGGCAGGGCTTTCTTTGCTGATCTACCATCTTCCACACCTTTCCTCTTATAATAAAATTGTATGCAGTGTTTAGTGCCAGTGACTTTGGTAGCAGTGCAGTCCCATGGATAGAGGGGCATCCTGAGGTGTGGACTTCCTTGAGATTCTTAGGGAAGGCTATTCTCAGAGTTGTACAATGGCCTGATCCATTAAAATCAGTGGGAGTTTTGCCTAGGTAAAAAGTGAACAGACTTCAGAACTAGACCTGCACAGAAGTTTGTGTTCCCGGCCTATCTGTTGGAGTCTGTATCCATCAGTGGCATAGCAGAATGCTCCAGCTAGCAGCCCCCTTTCATGTTGTGAGATTGTAATGTCTGCTGTTATAATTACTGTTATATTTCTGCTTCCTAGAGTGTCTGTCAAAGCGTGTTTACAAACAGAACATTTTGTTAGTTAGGGCAGCCAGATAATGTGGCAAGGGTCCCAGCTTTGGTAAGCTCTTGGGCAGCTTGCTCTCAGGGGAGGCAACTGCTGAAATGTTCATGAAGTTTCCTGTGATTAAACTAAGAATAGTTTTCACGTGCATCAGGGAGATGGGGTAAGTAGTCTTACTCATTCTCATAAGGATCAGAGTGCTTAGGGTATCTGCTGTTCTGGACATGATTTTACCTATTCATTCTCCATGTCTCCTCGCTGCTTTAGGAACAGAGTCCCTACCATTGAGGCATAGGACCCTGGAAATTCCAATTTCTTCCTCTAAAATAGTACAGTAGCAGAGATCAGTAATACTGACTGACTTCACCCTTAGTGGCATTTTCTTTTCCTTCATTTGTATAGTACTGCTGGGTTGGGGTGGGGGGAACCAAACCCTACACTCTGTCATTAAACTAAAATGGTGGTGAAAAGTACTGGACACTGAAGTCCTTTATTTACTCACAGAACATGTCCAACAGTAGCAGTGTGAAATTCCTACACAGTTGCCTTGCCAATATTCTTCTGCCCGGACCCTGAAGGACCTACCTCTAGGGCAAGTAGGGCAGTTCAGCCTCCAAATGCCTTTGTCTTTCTGTTGAGACTGTTAGTAAGGATTCTGGTTGTGGTTTTTGTGATGTACTTGCACCTGTCCATTGGGAACCGGGCTACCACCACCACGTAGGCCACTAAATGTGGTTTGTATAATTCTGCAAAATGGAAGTAGCTTTGTTCCAAAGTGCAAAGTATTGCAATTATTATAATAAAAGTAGATCGTTAAACAATTTGATGCCTTCTTGCTAAGCATAACTTTTTAAATGTCCTCGTATTTTTCGAAGGTGTCTCCATCAGCAGGAGTGCAACCTCTGTTTAAGCCTGTTTAGTACAGCGAAGCTATTTGTACTATCGTAGGTAATGTTATGCCTGCTCTTCCAGTTCCAGTTTATACAATAAATTTTGCCTTTTTTAATAAGAAAAGTCATTACATATTGTCCTTACCGGCTGGCACATTGCTGAGTAATATGAATTATAAGAACTTTCCCAAAAGACTTTTTTAATTGTAAAGAAAATAAAAAACCTTCCTCTCCTCCTCCTGCATTAAAATAACCCTGCAGATGATACAAGATAAGAGAAGCCAGGAAATTCAAAGTTCAGTGATGACATCCTGTCCTTAACTCACCCCATTTTTGGATTCTTTTCCACAGCAATCTGACTTAAGGAAGATGACTTTGTGTTAGCCTTGCAGAAACTCCCCCCCCTCCCCTTTTTTTTTAAAACAGAAAAATAAAATGCAGGAGTAGCTTGTTGATCAGTAAAAGGAAGAATTCAAATGCTGAGTTCTTCCCTGTACTGTCTGAGCTGCGTTTTAGTTTTCATTATCTCAGTAGTAGGACAAAGTAGTGACATAATGGAAATCCTAATCCTACTGTTACCCACATCCTGCGCGTTCCCACAAGAACTCGAGAGACATCTGTGACTCGCATACTAGTCATCAGTTATGATTGTGGATGTTAGACTAAAAGGACACAAATTTTAGCATTTTTTGTTTGTTACTCATGTTGTAACAGCATTCGTTAATACAATAATCTGTATAGCTTATCTGTTGTCTAATGCTTCATTTTTGTGGGAAAATAGTGTTTTCTAATGGTGGGAATGGAGGTTTGGAGTCCGACTGCTAGAATCCTTCCATCTTTGACTGACAGATTGTGACACCCCTTGGGTATATCAGTTAATCTTTCTGTGCCTTACTTTCCCCCAGTAATATTGAGAGTGCAGTAGCTATCATGATTACCTTATGCACTCACAGACTTGCACTGACGTTAGTTAAACTGGCACAAACTCGTGTGTGGACACTTCCTGCAATTTAAGAGTGTGTGTGAGATGTGAAATTGGTGCATAAGGCTGTGTGGTTACATTCCCATTTTGAACAAGGCTTATTTTGGTTTAGCTTAAACCAGTTCCTAATCTATATAAGACAAACCAAAATAAGCCTTGTTTAAATGGAAATGTACCTACACAGCCGTTTGCACCAGTTACACATCACACCCTAATTTAAACTGATGCAGCTTTGTATAAACACGCCTGAAATGAAATTGCCTTTGCGGCCAGTGTCCAGTGCATTGGAATGGAGATTTTGATCCTCTGAGGCTTCTACAGCATAACCACCATTTTAAGTGGTCTTAGGTATTCGCAGGAGCATAGGAATTGTCATGTTAGATGAGACTAGTGATTCATCTGTCTTGTGTGGAAGGATATGTGCTGCCACATCTTCACTGCTGCTGCTACCTCTGCTAGCTAAATTAAAAGCAAGCCTGGGTATGCCCACTTGTCCTACAAACACACCTTCACTTTGCAGTAGAGACATACACTAAAAGTGCCCCACTGTAGATGCTTCAGAAGATGGTGCAAGAAATGAGTTGGGACAGTTCGCACATCAGAGCTATCACTTCAGGCTGTCTTGTTGCAGATCTAGGACTTGTCTAAGCCGATGTGTGGTTTTTTTTTTTTTTTTTTTTTTTTTTTGTGGTTGTGTGTTTCCTCCCCTGTTTTTTGTACCAGTGTAGCTGTACTGGTGCCGGCCACTACTGTCGATGCACACCACTGGTTCCAGTTACTTTTTACACCAGTGCAATGTGTTTGCACTAGTACAACATTGGTGTAGCTACACAGGTGCAAAAAATTGCAGTGTAGGAAAACCCTGTAAAGATAGGGTTTGGTTTAAAAGTTTTTTCACATTTGTACGTTTTACAGGTTTTCTTTGCATTCAACAAGGCTAAAAAGTTAATTTAAAAAAAAACAAAATTGGGATTCTCAATTGCAGTTCTGCAGCACTGGTTGATTTTTGTGATGGTGGTGGTATAGTGGAAAACACTGGACTTTGGATAGACTATAATAGGGGTGTTATGCATTAGGTAATGTTTAAGTACTTAGTGTTTTTCTGTGGTTGCACAAGTGATTGCTTTTGGACTTTTAATAAATACTGAACTCCCAACTTCTCTTTTTAAAGCACAAGTTATGGGCCTTCCATCCTGGACAGTGTCCCTTTTAAGTAGGTCTTTCCACTGCATTTTCTTTCAAATAAATGGCATTTGTATGAACAAGACTATTCCTATCCAGCTTCTATGCATACACATCTGAATCTTTGCAGTCACAAGGAAAGGGTGCCCAGGTGTAGTAGACACACTTCCCAAATCCTGATGTGAAGAAATGATGCCAAAAATCTTTAAGACTTAACAAAACCAAACCCCCCAAAATAAATCCAAACAACCAACCAACACCCATTAACCCCTAAGCAAACCTGTATTGTGACTTTAAGGGTATCAGGAATTGCCTTTAAACTCACTCCTCTCTACATCTGGACACTGAGTAGTAATAAAATAACTAGGTGATTCATAGTAGGAGCCAGGGCTGAGTTTCAAATCATGTCTGAGGATATAAAATGTAGTGTAAATTCTCTGGACACACTGCTGCAATTGTTATGCACTCAGCTATCACTTATTTTAACAGGAGTTTTGTGTATTCCTGAATTGTAGGATCTATCTAGGGCCTATGGTAGCATTTTTCATATCCCCTAAAATTGCTTGCATTATTCAGAATAGAAAGTTAGACACTCAGCAGGTGATTAGGCTTTGTTCTCATCTTAGTGTCTGCCTCTGACCTGTGCCAACTTTTCACTCTGTATAGTCTTACCCCAACGCTTGTATATGAGTTGCCCAATTTCAGCTCTTGTGGCAGACGTGGAATTGAAGTGGGTGATTTTTCTATTTATATTTTCAAAGAATTATTTTCTTGGGTCTTGAGAGAGAGCCTGTTGAGAGAAATGGGAATAGTGTCTTTCAGGTGCAACGGAGTCCAGTGTCCTAGTTACCAGGGTTTTTATAGACTATTTCAGAGGATGGTGCAAAAGCATCTTTAGCACCCATAGTACATAGAAAGTTAAAGAACATGGATTAGGTCAATGCTTGTATCAGAGGAGCAAAATGAAACAGAAAAGCAAACCAGTAGCACTGTGACAGGAGACCTTTTCTGATGGTCTTCTGGCCCAAAATTTTCTTATGGCTCCATGCCCTTAAAATCTAGGGATGCATTGATTTATGTTGACTGCTGCTGGCTATAGGGCCTCTTTCAGAATGGGTTTCAGAGTGTATCAGTGCAGTGACAGTTTCAGTCTTCAGCTGTAGAAGATCTAGTCAATTCATGTTTCGTTTCTTTGAGCTGTATAGCTGGCTGCGTTATATGAAAAATGTTAATTGACTGAGAGGGAACCTACCCCACTGACTTGTTAATTGGAACGTTTTTTTAAATCTCTAAATGAAATATAATTTGCAGACTGATTCATTTTAAGCAGATCTGACTGTAAAGACACTTAAATTAGGTTAGATCATGTCAGGCGCAGTCAGTGACAAGCAAAATAAATTTTTCCTGTGGAATACCAACAATGCACTAATGTCTCAAATGAGCAGTCTGCATTCGGTGACTGCCATAATCTGTCTATTGGCAATCTACTGTACAAAAACACAGTTTAGTAATTAATTATAGGAATACATTACTTCCGGGGCCAGAGCTGCAATCCTTAGATGCTAATGTGAGGGGTCTGCCATCATGCCAAGAGCAAGCTGCTTCATTAGTCTAAAGCTGCAGTCTTGTGGAGGAATGACGAAGGTAACAGCTTATTAATTCTGACCATAGCAGGGCATTTCTCATAGGTTTTTTTTCATAAGATGACAGGCAGTTTGTTTAACCACCTCCCTGTGTCATGTTCTTCTGCCCCTTCCTTCATTTCCCATAGCCAAAATGATAGATTAACATTCTTGTTATCATTAAGGATTTTGTGAGTTGATGTAAATGGCCCACTGTCTCCGTATGTTGTGTGTCTGTTTTGCTTGCAGGCCCTTGTCTCTTTTTTAAACCAGTGTTGTTTCATGATGAGTAATACATTGCCTACAGATGGTTTGAAATACAGTTTATTGGATTATATTTTTCATAGACACTAGGTCTAATCCCTAGCTGCTTAGTGGCTAGAGGATCAGTATTTTCCATCATCGAACCCCTAATGGTGTAAATAGGTCTTCAAGAACGTTACCAGAAACTAGCTACAAATCTAAAGCTATAAATCGGAGGTAGTAAATATGGAGGAGGAGAAATGTTGAAAAGGTGGGCAGGAAGGTCCAGGAGCAACACCCTGGTGAGATGTTCGGCTCCTTTTCCAGACAAACACACAGACGCCCTTTCCTAGCTCTCCTGTGATTTCTACTGAAGTGCTGTTTCTGGGTCCTCTTTGAAAGCTCTGGGTGACATCCTGGCTCCACTGAAGTCTATGGCAAAGCTCTCTTTCATTTCAGTGGAACCAGGATTTCATCCTCTTTGTTGTCAGCTGGCTAGTAAATACCCGATGGATTGAGGTTTATACTCAGAGCCTCATGGCTGTTGTGTGGGGGCAGGTCTCCTTTGCCTCTCCCAGTTACTTTTTCTGGGGAGGCCTTTCCCCGTCATTAATTCCATTACCATGTCTGTTACTACTTTTTTGCAGTTTCCAAAGCGTAACATGAAATTAATTTTTACCGTTGCCCAAAGCGTTCTAAATAGCTCTATGCCGATGGGAGAGAGCTCTCTCGTCGACGTAATTAAACTACCCCCAATGAGCAGCAGTAGCTATTTTGACGGGAGACTGGCACGTCTGTTGGTGTAATTTATGTCAGTCGGGTGTGTTTTTCCCCACCAGACCCCTGACCGACAAAAGTTGTGCTGACACAAGTGCTAGTGTAGACAGCCTCTTGCTAACTTCACTCAGAGCCGCAGTGGAGAGGCTGGATCTGTGGCTGCAGTGTATTGTTATGCATTTGAAGGCTTTCTTTGCCGTCACAAAGGCTAGAAATTTACTATTTTTAGAACAATTAAGAGCTTGTATTGTACAGAAATTGGTGGCTGAAGCTCCTGAACTTGCCGAGAAATCCACTTACTGTTGCCCAGGATTGAAAAAGCTTCCCACTTGTATCATATTTTAACGTCAAATGTTCATGTTATTTGACTGTCATAGCCGCACAACTCAAGTGTTAGAGAATAATTCTATAACGTTAGATCATGTAGCCTTGTTTCATAAGGCAGCATTCTTATGGCTTCATAGCAAACCAGAATTCTAGTATTGTATGGTCATAGCAACCAAACTGCATTAGTATTTTATGGGTATCTGGACAAGTCAACTACTTCCTAATTTCATGTTGTCCTCAAGGAAAGACTGAACAAAACCAATGACACATTCCTGAGGATAAAGATGGAATACAGGCGATTCCTTGTTGTACAATTCTGTACCCTGAGACTTGGGGTGCTCTGTGAGGGGCCTATATTGTGCATGAGCTTTCAACTGTATTTTATTGGATATAGTTGGTTATAAAACTCGTGGTAAAAAAGACATCTTGAGTTTTGCGTATCGTCTCTGAATGACTTCTAGATCAAATTTGCTAGTCCTGCTCAAGCAGGGTTTTAAGAAGATCAGTTTGTTCTATGTCTTAGACCATTATCAGTTAGAGAGATTCTGTAACTGGCACTTAATTGACCAGTGTTCTTTACAATGCAAGAGGCTGAATAGAATCCACCTTGTTCTTCTAGGACCGGCTTGGTTCTTCAGGATTAACCGTAAATTAGTAATTGGATATGAACCAGTGGCACATATGGCTAGATTTTGCCTTCACATGTCCACATGGCTCCCACTGAATGCAAAGGGGAGAATTTGGCCTGCAGAGTGCACGCTGTATACATTGAATAAGAAGGTATCTTTTTTACAGTCATTTTTCCTGACTATAACACTGTAAATTCAATCAGTCATCTCACCTGAGAGGATGTTGATGTATAAGTTTGAAATTCAGTCTTTCTCTACTTCATTCTAGACCAGTGAGGTGGTATTAATTTTTATAACACCCTGAAGTTTGTTCACCTCTCTAGACAGCAAGGAGAGAAGGTCCTTGCCCAAGGAGTCTTACAGTCTAAGGACATTGCTGCCAACCTAAGACAAGTGTAACACAAAAGTCCAAGGGGGAAATGATAAGTAGCCTTTGGACATGGCTGGGAACTTGAACACTAAAGAGGGGCATGAGCTTTCCTGTAGCACCCTGGAGAGAGAAAGTCATCCCATCTTAGTAGTTGTATTGGAAATAGGAAAGTTCTGCCTATCACCTCGAGGGCGTTAAAAGCAGCAGCTGTCAGATGGCTTGCTTGAGATTTCACAGAGAAAAATCATCCATTGCATGAAGCATTAGGAATTTTAACATGCGCCAGCCACGTGCTGGTTTAAAAGCTGTCTTGGACTTGAGCATTAGAGGAAGAAATTTTCATTTGGAACCTTTGAGGGAAACCATAGACTGTACATACAAAGTCATGCTGTACAGTGCCTTTGGAAACCCTCCACGGGGCATCTTTTGGGGATTACTGTGTTTAGCAGATGTTATAGATTCCTGTGCCAAGAGTAATGTGTTGGATCACCATCAAGGATTTTTTTTAACTTTCATTAGCTTTACACTTTTTTGCAAGGTTTGCTTTTGTTCAGAAGCTTTGTCTCTCTGGCAAGCCTCCGAGGTATTCAGTTAGTTGTGTAGTGCTAGCTAAAACGTAACTCCTACAAAACTCTGCTTGATTTTCACCCACACTGGACATGAACTGAGACTGCTGGGCATAAGAATGGCCATACTGAGTCAGACCAAAGGTCCATCTAGCCCAGTATCCTGTCTTCTGACAGTGGCCAATGCCAGGTTCCCTAGAGGGAATGAACAGAACCGGTAGTTATCAAGTGATTCATCCTCTATCAACCATTCCCAGCTTCTGGCAAACAGAGGCTAGGGACACCATCCGTGCCCATCCTGGCTAATAGACATTGATGGACCTGAATTCATGAATTTATCTAGTTCTTTTTTGAACCCTGTTATATTCTTGGCCTTCACAACATCCTCTGGCAAGGAGTTCCACAGATTGGGCAGCTCTGTCTTGTGTCCTTTGCAGCAGGACTTGTAGGCAATGCGTGGCTTACATGTGGAGTGGCTTACCTAAAGCCTAGGCCGCCACTCGGGTGTTCCCAGAGAGAAGTTGACTCCTTGGGCTATGCTCTGAGGAATTTAAAAGAAAAAGCGCTCTTTAAAATTAATGGTAATGCTGTGGTCTTTAGAAGTCCGTGACTTCTCTGTGCATTACACCACAACAGTTAAAAATTGTAGAGAACTCTTTCTTCCCTTGATCCCTATTGGTTACTTTTAAGTAAAGAAGGCGGCTGTAAACAAAGTACTTCCCTGAGGTAGGCTTCTGGAAATGTTGTGCACCTGCTGTGTGTTCTTTGCAGTATTTCTCTGTACTTTGTGTAGCTTTAAAAAGTACCAAATTCAGCTATCACTTGGAGTTGTGACTGAGGCGTCATGAGAAATCAAGAAGTGCTCATATCCCGTCCAACAGAGGCATATTGCGCCCATGGTGGAAGGAGGTGATGGTCTCCCCAGAAAGCACTAGGTGTTGCACGCTAGCTCTGTGCACTGCAGTGTGAGCAGAGTTTGTTTTTTCATCTGGTGTCTACATGCAGTAAAGTTTTGAGATGCCTTTTAAATCACACACACGTGCACTTCACTTTGTGTGTAACCTGACCCTATTGAGTAGTTCAAAACGGTGCCTTTGCCATGTCAGAAAGTGGCAACTTACCAGGAAATGGTTTGAGGGCGATGGATTCACTTGGCAATAAACCTTGAGGAGTAAGGGCTCTCATGTGATCCACTGTTTTCTTTCATTTCACTAACATACGAGCGGCCATACTGGGTCAGACCAATGGTCCATCTAGCCCAGTATCCTGTCTTCCTCCTCCACCTTCGTGTTTGGGCTCCCTTTCCTCCTGCGAGGAGCGCTGGATCCAGGTAATTCACAGAGCTTCTTGTCACTGCCGGCTCTTTCAGTCACTGGAGAGCTGTGAGAAATAGTTTCCTCTTTTCTGTTAAATATTTTTCTTGTGCTTATTTTCTCCCCCATCAGGCATGGAGCTAGGAGTTTGTGGAAGGATGGAAGCTTATGAAGATATAAATATTTGATCTTGGTGACTTTAAACAAGCCAAAAACTTAGCTAGGCTTGGTAGTGTCAAGTGGTGACTTCTCAAGGTGCTTGTATCATGGGCTGCCTTTGCACTACTGTTCCATCATGATCTTACAATAATATTTACAATCTATCAGGCTCCTGCAGTGGTGGAACTGGAATACGCTGTTTGCTTTCTCGTGGCCTATGCTGACTCTCCAGTGAAGCACTGTATCCTGAAAAACATGTTCTGCTGTCTTTAAAGCCCATGCAGGAAAAAGACAAAATGCTACAAGCTACTTTATCAGCTTCCACTCTCAAAATACCATAAAAGGAGTCTGTCCTTAGAAGACGAGCATTGGAGTATTTCCCACCCACATTACTGCAACGTGAGTCACTTGGCTACTGCAGCTGTTCCTCTACGTGTGGATGTTTGACTGACCAGTTCCATAAGAAACAGTCTGAGCACTCGCTAAGGAGGGGAGACGGGGAACTACTCTGTAGTGCTGAAGAAATGAGTGATATAGGACAGGTCTACACTACAGACTTGTATTGGTATAACTGCATCAGTCAGGGGCGTGAAAAATCCACCCCCCTTAGTAATGTATTTATACCGACTTAACCCCTGGTGTAGACAGCACTATGTCGGTGGGAGAGCTTCTCCCACGTACATAACTCCTGCCTCTTGGGGAAGGCAGATTAACTACGCCGATGGGAGAAGGTCTCCCGTCAGTGTAGGAGCATCTTCACTTAAGCGCTACAGCCGCGCAGCTGCACTGCTGCTGAGTTTTAAGTGTAGACCCGTCCATAATGTAGAGGATGAAGCCCACAAAACCTGACTAAACTGCTGAAGGGTTTTGTTCTCTTTGCAGAACTCTTACTGACGTTTCCTAAAAGCGCCCAGTGACAATATGCACTAATCATCACAATGCAAGAATTTACATTGAATCATCTTCTTTGCTCTCTGAATATAAAACGTATCCCAGTTTGTTTTAGAAAACACAGTAATTGCCACTTGACTATGAAACCCCCTCTGAGGCGAAACTACTGTATGGTTGTTGCTTTCAACAGTAATTCAAATATCTCTGAGTCCCAAGTTTTTTCACAGTGTAGAAATAGGCAGGGCCTCTTTTGACAAGGCAGTTAAAAATAGAAGCCTCTTCTGGTTAGGATTGCCCTTAACTTAACCTTGCATCCAAAATGCAGGCACTGAAAGATACACTCTGAACTCCAAGGTTTTTAAAAAAAAGATATATTTTTTTTTAAAGAAAGCAAGGAGGACTTGTGGCACCTTAGAGACTAATAAATTTATTTGGGCATAAGCTTTTGTGGGCCAAAACCCATTTCATCGGATGCATGCAGTGGAAAATACAGTAGGAAGAGATATATACATAGAGAACATGAAAAAATGGGTGTTGCCATACCAACTGTAATGAGACTAATCAATTAAGGTGGGCTATTCTTCAAGTGATTGCTCATGTGTATTCCACAATATGTGTGCGTGCTCACCATGTGCACCGGTGCCGGAAGTTTTTCCCCTAGCAATTCCCATAGGGGGAAGCGCCCCACACGGCCCCTGGAATGGCGCCTGCCTGGTGCAGTATAAGGGGAGCTGCGCACTACCCCTACCCCCAGTTCCTTCTTGCTGCCAGTGAAGGTGCATCGGAACTGCTCTGCTCCAGTTTTGCTGTAACTGGTCCCCAGAACTGTTCTTTCATTCAGTGTTAGTACCTATAGTTAGTTAGCTGTTTAGATAGTCAGTGACCCCAAGCCGGGGCATGCCCCGTGCCCTGGGGTTTAAGTTGTGCAGCTCTTGTAGGCAGTCTACGCCAAGAAGTGACCTGCAGGCAGACTGTTTGCGCTGCTTGGGAGAAACCCATATCAGCAAAAGGGGCAAGACTTGCAAGTTGTTTAAGCCTCTGACCAAAAGAGAAAGGGACATTAGACTCCGGGCCATCCTGATAGAGTCTGCGCTGACCCCAACCCCATCATGCTGCTCCGAACCGGTACCTGGCACCACGGCATCAGTATGCGGCGACCCTCCGGTGCCATCGACCAGTTGGCACCGCTCCCCATCCATGGGGCATGCCACGAGGGCCAGGAAGACTCCCTCTTCGCAGTGGCACCGAGGGAAGTCTGGGACAGAGGCTAGACCCATGTCGGGCAGTCCTCGATCCCCACCCGGCCCCAGGTCTCTGACTCACATTGAGCGGAGTAGCCCGGCCCCTTCGGAACAGGCCTCTCTGGATGTCCAGATGCCGTCCACGGCAACAGCAGCAGATCTTACGCTAGCCTGGTCTCCATTCATAGCCGTCCTTCAATGGGCCAGGCCAGCCAACCTGAACAGCTGGCCCCGCCGGTGCCACAGCAGGTTGAGTGGCACCGAGCGTTGTGGCCGGCCCAATGGTACCAGTGGGCACCGTGGCCTCTGGCACAGCCCTCAGTGGGAGCTCGCTCGATGGCCAGAGCTTCGGAGGCACCGTTGGCCTCCCTCTCCAGACCCCCGAGAAAGGAGACGGTGGAACTTGCGTCCTCTGCACCGTGACCGGAGTCCAACCAGGTGGTTGACCCTCCGGTGCTGGCCAACACCCAGAGCCCCACACCGGCCTCTTCACCCCGCCCGGAGGAGGCGGTTGCGGCCCCGCCCCCCCCCGTCCCGCAGGAGGACTTCAGGGCCCACCAAGAACTCTTAAAGAGGGTGGCAGCAAGCCTCCACCTCCAGGCAGAGGAGATGTTCAACATGCTGTCCCCATCGGCACCGGGTAGGGTGGCCTTTTCTCTCCATGAAGGGGTGGCTAAGATTTCAAATGCCCTGTGGCAAACACCGGCCTTGTTTTCCCCCATCACTAAAAAGGCGGAATGCAAGTACTTAGTACCCGCTAAGGAGCAAGAGTACTTGTATACCCGCCTAACTCCCTGGTGGTTGAGTCGGTCAACCACAGGGAACAGCAGGGTCAGCCAGCCCCGCCCCCAAAGAACAAAGACTCTCGGAGACTGGACTCTTTTGGAAGGAAAGTTTATTCATCTTTGAGCTTCCAGTTACGAGTGGCAAGCCATCAGCACGATAGGAAGGAATTCAAGGTGCTAGTGGAGGAAGGGGCAGTGGCCGCTAGGGCATCCCTGCAGGCAGCCTCGGATGCTGCGGACACTGCCTCTGCGGTGCCCATGAGATGGGGGTCATGGCTCCTGCTCTCTGGGCTGTCCAGCAAGGTGCAGTCTTCCATGCAGGATCTATCGTTGGACGGGAAAGCTCTGTTTCCAGAGGAAACAGATACAAGGCTGCATGGTATGAAAGACTCCCGCATGACCCTCCAGACTCTGTGCCTATATGTCCTGGCTCCGGCAAAACCGAAGGTCAAGCCACAGCAGACTCCAGCCCCGGCCACCCTCCTGAAGTATGAGGCCGCCCATCAGAAGCATCAGGACTATGAGATGCTCTCAGAGGCAGTCTCAGCCTGCCCCCCAGCCTGGGTCCTCCAAGGGCAAGCAGCCGGGGAAAAGATGTTTTTGACAGGACACTCGGGGGCACCCCACTGGCCCTCATCAGGGATCCACCCCCCAATAAAGCTTCCCTTCTCCAACCCGTTGTGTGCTTTCCCCCCGGAATGGTTGCAGCTAACCTCAGACCGATGTGTCCTCAACACCATCTCCTGGGGTTCCACCCCCCACCTCCTTGGGGGAACCCTCGCACAAAGCTCTGCTCGAGCAGGAGGTGGGGCAGCTCCTAGGTCTAGGAGTGATAGAGGCGGTGCCCAAGGAGTTCATGGGCAAGGGGTATTACTCCTGTTGTTCCCTTATCCTGAAGGCCAAAGGGGGGCTCAGGCCCATCCTGGGCCTCCAAGGTCTGAACCAGTACATGGTGAAGCTCAAGTTCCGCACGGTCTCCCTGGTCTCCATCATCCCCTCCCTGGATCTCGGGGACTGGTACTCTGCCCACGATCTGCAGGATGCGTACTTCCACATCCACATATTCGAGGGGCTCAGGCGCTTCCTCCGTTTCTTGGTGGGACAGAATCATTACCAATTCATGGTCCTCCCGTTTGGTCTGTCCACTGCCCCCAGGGTGTTTATGGCCTACCTCAGATGGCGGGGAGTCCAGATATTTCCCTATCTGGACGATTGGCTTGTCAAGGGCACCTCCCAGTCGCAGGTGAGGGATCACGTGGCGCTCCTCCTGTCCACGTGCACCACCTTGGGCCTGTTGGTAAACAACACGAAGTCCACGTTAGTCCTGGTCCAATGTGTTGAGTTTATCGGGGCACTCCTGGATGCAGTGTCCTCCAGGACCTCTCTCCCGCCAGACAGATTTAAGACCCTGAAAGGTCTCATCGACTAGGTCACAAGGTTCCTGGTTACAATAGCCAAGGTTTGCCTACAACTCTTAGGTCACATGTCGGCATGCACATACGTGGTCCATTATGCCAGACGCAGGATGAGGCCCCCTCCAGCTCTGGTTGGCCTCTAAGTTCTCCCAGGCCACGGACAGGATGGACAAGGTCCTCACCATGCTGGACTCTGTGATCACCTCTCTACGGTGGTGGTCCGCCCCAAACAACATGTTCCAAGGGGTCCCCTTCAGGGACAGGGCCCATCGTTGGAGCTGGTGTCCGATGTGTCGGACCTGGGTTGGGGGGCCCACGTGGGGAACTTTCAGACCCAAGATCTGTGGTTGGCTCAAGGATATAAACATCAAGGAGGTCAGGGCAGTGCGGCTGGCGTGTGTGTGGCCGCCTGCTCGCACCTGGAGGGCAAGGTAGTCAGGGTCCTCACGGACAACACGGCCTCAATGTTCTATATTAACAGGTAAGGCGGGGCCTGATCCTCTGCCTTCTGCTGCGAAGCCCTCAGGCTGTGGGACTTCTGTATAGTCCATGACATCCACCTGAAGGCCTTCCACCTACTAGGTGCCCGGAACGAGAGGTCAGATTGCTTGAGCAGGGACTTTTCCTTGCAACACAAGTGGTCCCTCCCCCGGAAGTGGCCCACCGGCTCTTCCGAAAGTGGGGAACTTCCCAGGTGGACTTGTTCGCGACTCGGCAGAACCGGCGATGCCTCCGGTTCTGCTCTGGGGGGGCGCCTGGGGCGGGCGCTATCTCTGATGCCTTTCTCCTGTCCTTGTCAGTCCGGCTTCTCTACGCCTTTCCCCCGTTCCCTCTAGTCATCAGGGTCCTGGAGAAGATAAAGATGGACGAGGCCCAGGTCCTCCTGACTGCCCCGGCGTGGCCCAGATAGCATCGGTATGGGAACATCACAGGCCTGGCGGTAGCTCCACCATGGCTGTTGCTGCTCCGCCCAGACCTGCTCTCTCAGGACCAGGGCTGGCAGCTCTTCACCTCGCGGTGTGGCTTCTCAGTGGTTAGGTGGAGAGGAAAGGATGTGCTCAGAGCAGGTTCAGCGCGTCCTTCTCGAAAGTAGATGGCCCTCCACTTGCCGTGCTTATTTGGTGAAGTGGTCCCGGTTTTCTAGGTGGGCGGTGGACCAGGGTGTCTCTCCGGTGACTGCCCTGATCCAGCTTATCCTTGATTACCTCCTCCACCTGAGGGCCCAGGGCCTGGTGCCCTCGACAGTCAAGGTTCACCTGGCAACCATATCAGCCTTCCATCCGCCGGTGCAAGGGCACAAGGTATTTTCCCATGCTATGACTAACCGGTTCCTTAAGGGTTTGGACCGTCTTTTTCCGTATTCTAGACCCCCGGTCCCGCAGTGGGACCTAAACCTGGTGTTGGCTCATCTCACGGGGGCTCCTGTTTAAACCACTGGCCATGTGCTCCTGGTCTAACCTCTTGTGGAAGGTGGCTTTCCTGGTTGCAATCATGTCGGCCAGGTGAGTCTCGGAGCTCAGGGCCCTGACCTACAAGCCGCCATACACGGTCTTCCATAAAGACAAGGTCCAGCTCCGCCCACACCCAGTGTTTCTCCCAAAGGTGGTCTCCACCTACCAAAGGGGTCAGGACACTTTTCTACTGGTCCTCTGCCCCAAGCCTCACATGTGCAGTGAGGAAAACTGTTGCCCTACGCTCGATGTGCGGTGGGCTCTGGCTTTCTACCTCGAGCAGACCAAGTTGTTCAGAAGGTCCTCGCAACTGTTCGTTGCCTTGGCTGAGTGCGCGAGGGGCCAGCCGATTTCCACTCAGTGGCTTTCCGATCAGATCACTTTGTGCATCTGTTCCTGTTATGAGCTGGCGGGTGTTCCCCTGCCACCCATTGTGAGGCACACTAGACTCGGGCGCAGGCCTCTTTGGCTGTCTTCGTGGCCCACGTCCCCATCCAGGACGTTTGTAGGGCCACCACATGGTCTTCGGTTCACAAGTTCTCCTTGCACTACGCAATCGTCCCCCCAACCAGGGATGACGCCAGGTTCGGCAGGGCTATCCTCTGTCCTGGGAACTTGTGAACTCCTACTCATCTCCAACAGATATAGTTTGGAATCACCTGTTGTGGAATACACATGAACAATCACTCGAAGACAAAAAGACAGTTACCTTTTCCATAACTGGTGTTCTTAGAGATGTGTTGCTCATGTCTATTCCACATCCCACCTTCCTTCCCCTCTGTTGGAGTTGTCTGGCAAGAAGGAACTGAAGGTGGGGGGAGCACGCAGCTCCCCTTATACTGTGCCAAGCAGGTGCCACTCCAGGGGTTGTGGGGGTGCTCCCCCCATGGGTACTGCTAGGGGAAAAACTTCCGGCATGCACCCCTATTGTGAAATAGACATGAGCAACACATCTGGAAGAACACCAGTTACAGAAAAGGTAACTGTCTTTTCTCAGCAGGAGGAAAAAAAAATTTTTTGTGGTGATAATCAGGATGGCCCATTTCAAACAGTTGACAAGAAGGTATGAGTAACAGTAGGGGAAAAATTAGCATGGGGAAATAGTTTTTACTTTGTGTAATGACCCATCCACTCCCAGTCTTTATTCAAGCCTAATTTAATGGTGTCCAGTTTGCAAATTAATTCCAATTCTGCAGTTTCTCGTTGGAGTCTGTGTTTGAAGTTTTTTTGTTGGAGAATTGCGACTTTTAGGTCTGAAATTGAGTGAGCACGGAGGTTGAAGTGTTCTCCAACTGGTTTTTGAATGCTTTAATTCTTGACGTCTGATTTGTGTCCATTTATTCTTTTACGTAGAGACTGTCCAGTTTGGCCAATGTACATGGCAGAGGGGCATTGCTGGCACATGATGGCATATATCACATTGGTAGATGTGCAGGTGAACGAGCCTCTGATGATGTGGCTGATGTGATTAAGTCCCATGATGGTCTCCCTTGAATAGATATGTGGACAGAGTTGGCAACGGGCTTTGTTGCAAGGATAGGTTCCTGGGTTAGTGTTTTTGTTGTGCGGTTGCTGGTGAGTATTTCCTTCAGGTTGGGGGGCCTACCCTCAACAATGATGTGCTTATTTTTTTTTCCTTTCCCCTCAACAAATTCCTGGTCGTCATGAGTTGAGTGTTTAAACTTTTAAAAGGGAAATTCTGTGGGAAACTTCCTTTATTTAAAAAGCCAACTAATTGTAAAATGGGTTGACGTTGGCCAAATTTCAAAGGTTATTGTCCAAACTGATTCCACAAAAAGGAATTAGTGCACATAAAGTTGGTAATCTTGTATGCATGTATACAGGAACATAGGACTGTCCATTCTGGATCGCATCAGCGGCCCAGTTCAGTATCTGGTCTTTAAGTGTAAGCAGTACCAGATGCATCAAACAAAGGTGCAAGAAACCTCGTAGTGGACAAGTATGGAATACTATGCCTATTGAGCAACCGTTCTTATGCTGTCAGGTGGTTGCATGCCCAGAAACCTGAGGGTGCAGAGACCTTTCTTAAATTTCTAAATTCTATCCTAGGTAACTGGATGTTCTTATCCATGTAAATGTCTAATCCTTTTCTTCATCCTACCTTGCTCTGAGCTCCAGTTACTTCCATGGGTTATATTTTTTTTAAATGAAGCATAATTTCCTTTATCAGTTCTAAATTCATTGCCCTCCCAGTTTAATTGCCCATTTGTTCTTGTGTTTTGTGACAGGGTATAGGAACGCCCAGTCTATTCATCATTATTTATGATTGTGGTAGCAATAATAGGCCATAGGAGCCCTGGTCATGGACCAGAACCCCATTGTGCTAGGTGCTGTACAAACCTAAAACAAGATGAGGTAAGCCAAGAGAGCTTACCGTTTAAGACGAGTGACAATAGGTGAATGCGGACACAAAGATGACAATGAAACAACATTACTGGTTGGATAGTGGTCTTGGGACATTGGGGACCTAACCATTAAGTTTTTTTTTGCAGGGATCATGTCAAAGGAGAGTTTTAGGGAGAGATTTGACAGAGGAAAATGAGGTGGCTTGATGGATGTTTATGGGAGCTTTTCCCATGCCTGAGGGAGAAAACACAAAGGTGCTTGTTTTGAAAATTTAACAAATCGGCAATGAAGACTGGTATCACTGGTGGAGCAGAGGCAGGAGCTGACATTTTGATAGTATGAACTGGTAGGTAGTGTGGTGGTGGGCCATGAAAAACCCAGAAAGTGAAGACCGCCTTTTGTTTGTGTTGCAATGGAGAAGGAGAAGCCAGTTGGAGGGATTCAGACAGAGCTGATAAGGTCAAAGTGAAGAGCAAGAAAATGATCTTTCCAGCATTGTTTTGAATGGACATAAGTGGGACAAGATTGCATTTGTTAAGGTCAAAGAAGTTGAAGACAACCTGTCTTCTACGTTCCGTTCTTTTCTTCGTATCCTCTATTATGTCCCCCCTTATTTAGGTTTTTTGTAAAGTAAACAGCCCTAACCTTTTTAATCTCTTCTCCATAAAGAAATCTTTCCATGACTCTCTAATAATTTTCATCACCCTTCTTTGTACCCCTTTTATTTGGCAGTAATATGCTCAGAACTGATGAAATACCATTAATTTGTATAATGTCACATTTAATATTTGTAGTACATTTTCTGACTTACACTTTATATATAAAAATGCTTTTGTTTGTTTGACTGCTGCTATGAGTTGAACAGAGGTTTTGATTGACCTGTCTACAATAAGTTCACTAAGCCCTGGTCTACACTATGGGGTTAGGTCTAATTTAGCTGCGTTAGATTTAAAAATGACTGCGTCCACACAACCAACCCCGTTTCGTCGACCTAAAGGGCTCTTAAAATCGACTTCTCTACTCCTCCCCGATGAGGGGAGTAGTGCTAAAATTGACCTTGCTGGGTCAAATTTGGGGTAGTGCGGATGCAAATCGATGGTATTGGCCTCCGGAAGCTATCCCAGAGTGCTCCATTGTGACCGCTCTGGACAGCACTTTGAACTCTGATGCACTAGCCAGGTACACAGGAAAAGCCCTGTGAATGTTTGAACCCCGGGAACTTTTGAATTTCATTTCCTGTTTGGTCAGTGTGGCGAACTCAGCAGCACAGGTGACCATGCAGTCCCCCCAGAATCGTAGAGCATAGAATGTTTCTACGCTCCCCCTATCATCTCAGCCCCTGAGATTAGAAGGCAAAAAAAACGCACTCCTGATGACCTGTTTTCCGAGCTCATGCAATCCTCGCGCACTGATAGGGCACAGCTTAATGCATGGAGGCATTCAGTGGCAGAGGCCAGGAAAGAATTAAGTGAGCGCAAAGAGCGGAGGCAGGATGCGATGCTGAGGCTAATGGGGGAGCAAACGGATATGATGAAGCATCTGTTGGAGCTGCAGGAAAGCCAACAAGAGCACAGACCCCCGCTGCATCCAATGTATAACCGCCTACCCTCCTCCCCATGTTCCATACCCTCCTCACCCAGATGCCCAAGAATGCTGGGGGGAGGCGGCTCCGGGCACCAGCCACTCCACTCCAGAGGATGGCCCAAGCAACAGAAGGCTGTCATTCAAACAGTTTGATTTTTAGTATGGCTACAATAAGCGATGTGGCCTTGTCCTTCCCTCCTCCGCACCTCACCCCACCCCACCCAGGCTACCTTGTCCGTTATCTCTTTTTTTTAATTAATAAAGAAAGAATGCATGGTTCCAAAACAATAGTTACTTTATTTCGAAGGGGGGAGGGTGGTTGGCTTACAGGGAATTAAAATCAACAAAGGGGGCGGGTTTGCATCAAGGAGAAACACACACAACTGTCACGCTAAAGCCTGGCCAGTCATGAAACTGGTTTTCAAAGCCTCTCTGATGCGCAGCACGCCTTGCTGTGCTCTTCTAATCACCCTGGTGTCTGGCTGCTCAAAATGGGATGCCAGGCAATTTGCCTCAACCTCCCACCCCACCATAAACGTCTCCCCTTACTCTCTCAGATATTATGGAGAACACAGGAAACAGCAATAACAATGGGAATGTTGGTTGGGCTGAGGTCTGACCTAGTCAGCAAAACATCCAAAGGCACATTCTACCACCATTCTGCACTTGCTCAGCCCATAGTTGAACTGCCCTACTATTACAGGCAATGGATATCTGTAACTGCTGCCTTCTTGGAGTAACTGAGGAAAGTTAAGGATGGGGTTTTGTCGTTAGCACTCATATCACCATCACCATCACCACCACCACACTACTCCCCATAACTGCATTGGTCGTTGGGGCACCATCATTGATGAGCAATCAGCCAATTGTCTCCACCCCTGACAATTGTCTAAGTGCTTGAGTCTCTGCGAAGTCCATTTCTGTCCACTCTTTTATGTTGTCAGTCCATCTCTTCTTCTGTCTACCTCTTCTTCACTTCCCCTGTACTGTCCCTTGGAGGATGATCTTGGATAGGCCAGATGATCTTGTTACATGGCCGTACCACTTCAGCTTGCGCTTCTTCATGGTTGTCAGGAGGTTTTCATATGACCCAGCGCATCGGGTGATGTTGTGGACCTCTTTGTTAGTGATGTGGTCGAAGTAGGAGATGCCCAGGATTTTATGGAAGCATCTCATCTCTACTACCTGTATTTTCCATTCAAGTTCTACTGTAAGGGTCCATGTTCCGCACTCAGAAAAATGGAGATGACCAGTACGTGCATCAGTTTCAGTTCGGATTCCAGGGAGATGTTCTTATTCCTCCAAATTGGCTTTAGCTTTGCCATTGCTGCTGCTGCTTGCGCAGTTCTTGACCGAATTTCTGCCTTGGATCCTTCATCAGTGACGATTGCCCCCAAATTCTTGACCTGTTTCACTGTCTCCAGCTCTTGTCCACTGACAGTGATATGTGAGCTTATCCCATCACATTTGTCTGTCATCAGTTTGGTTTTCTCTGCACTGATTTCCATGCCATATTTTACGGAGGTTTCATCCAATCATTTCACAAGGTTGGCAAGATCATCTTCGCTGCCTGCCAGGCCATAATGTCATTAGCGAACCGAAGATTTGAGATTGTTTGCCCCCCAATTCTCACTGTCCATATGTGATAATCTAGGGCATCAGTCATTATGCGCTCCAAGTAGATGTTGAATAGTGTGGGCAAAAGAAGGCAGCCTTGTCGGACTCCAACAGTGGTGCGAAACCACTCTCCTATTGTGCCATTGACGAGAACTGCACTGCTGGCCTTGGCATACAGTTGTTTAATGGTAAGAATAAGCTTACAACCAACATTGTACTTTTTCATGGGCAGGGACTAGCTTTTCATTATGCGTGTGTACAGTGCCTTGCACAATGGGGAGTAGAGTCCTGCTGGGGCTTAGAGGCGCTATTACAGTGCAGATATTAACACTGAATACTTGAGTTCCTAGAGGGAGGGGGTAAAGCAGACACTTTAACTGTCAGACAAATGTAAGTTAGTTAATCATGCAGAACTGTTACAGGACTTGTTAAGGCAGAGAAGCCTAGGAAATGAACAAGGCTCGTTAGGTATTAATTTATAAAGTTAGGCCAAATGCATTCCTTTGAAAACAAATGCTTGCTAAAGAGTAAATCTGTTAAATGAATAGATTTGCTCTGCAATTTCACACCTAATGACAGGCTGCAGCTCATCATGTTTCCATGCCTGTGCCAATATTTATAAAACCCACGCCATTTCCAGGATGCAGCTGAAAAAAAGAATATTGAGCAATAGGCCCTATGACCTGCTAGTACTAGTGTCCTGTGGAGTCCCTGTGGGACAGTACAGTGATGTTTTCTCAGGGTGTTCTCTAATCCATAGGACGTACCATTCTCAAGTATCATCTTTATATAAGAGGGTAGGGAGCCCGCTCTACCACTGTCTGAATTATAAAATTAGAAGTGGGAAAGATCAAATGAGTTATCTAGCCCATCCACAATGCAATGTCTTTCGGTCCTTTGTCTAGCCTAGGTTTTAAATAAGACAAGTTGAGGTTTCCAGCACAGTCGTTCACCAGTTTCCTTTGCCACTATTCGTTTACTTGTTCATGTTGCCTACTCCACTCTTACTAACCCAGTCATGGCATTGTCCCTACTTTCTCTGCTCTGGTATGCTCTGCTTTGAAAAATCCCCTTTACAAAGACTGCCTCTGCAACTTAGTAGTGACTTTTGTGTGTACTATATGCAGACAAAATATCCTGGTATCCCAAGAAGCTGTAGCTTGCAAAGTTTAGATCGTTTAAATAATTTACTTTTATAGTTTGCAGATGCTCGATTCAGACAGTCTTAAAAACTGGATCTTCCAGGCAGCAGTCAGCCAACAGGTCTCTTCATAACTGCTTCTACTGCTGTTTCCTGAAACCTCTCATTTCGTGTCTGTTGATTGAAGGAAGGGTTCAATTTTCAAACACTGGTAATAAAGAGCAGCCTGAACCTAGCATCTGCAAACCTGAAAAGAAAATAACATGATCTAATAACATTTTGAATAAAGCTTCTATTAATCGTGAAAAGTGAGTGGCTGATTAACTTCATCCCTGAAGTGTGGGTGTCCGTTTCAGACATTTCAGGCAGTATCTGCCCTCTTGTCTTTGCTGTGCTGTGACCTCTCGTTTCTAATACTGAATAATAACAATGATAGTTTGGCTTAGCTTCTTTAAATTGCATCTCCTGGAGCTAGAACTTGCACAGAGAAAAGACCCATTTAAATTTCTTCAGTCTCTGTGTGCTGGCTTTGTCTGTAACCAGCTGTGTGTAGAGAGACAGAGTTTTCATGCAAATGTTTTGCTGAGATGATACAGATAGTAGTCAAGTTCCTGTATAAAACCTCAAGGCCTTCTCCATCAGTCCTAAGGCTGCTATGTTTCTCTCCTTACATCTGCAACTTGAATTGCAAGCATAGATCATTGGGAGCAGGTGAGAGCACTGAAAATTTCCTTTCTTAGGGAATATGGAGATGGCATTAGAAAGGCTTTTTAAAAAGACTTCACTTGACGAGTGAGAAAAGTGCTCTTGGAGTTTAGGCTGCTGATACTATCTTTGCGGTTATCTAACCGGAAATAGTTGTGCTTTTAAAAGTAAACTGCAAATTTAGTATGTTGAGAAGCTTCATTTTGCTTGCATTTGATGAGTACTGTGTGATAAGTCCTACTAAAGTGAATGTAAAAAATAGAAGGGCATTACATGTTTCCATTTCAGTGAATACAGTAAAACCATAGTTCAGCTAAGAGATCTCTGTCATACAATGTCATAAAATAGAAGTGGATTAGTTGGCTATTAGAGATTGTCTTAACATTCTTTCCCCAGTCTGGGATAAAGTAATTGTCTATGAGAAGTTGTTATTTCAGAGAGCTGTCAGTTCCCTTTAAAAATAAAAATTAAGTCTAGAATGATTATAGGTTCCTTATTCGATCTATCTTAAAGTCTCTGGTTAATGTCACTTCTGCTGCTTACTGGAATTGTAGAAAATAAAATAAACCTTTCCTCTAAAAAACATTTTATATGTAACTCTTAGGGTAAGAGGTTGTGGGAAGTGGGAATGTATAGATCATGATCCAGTTCCTGTGTAGGGTAGTCCCTTGCCTCCCAGGTCTTCTATGAAGAGCCCCATATATTTACTGTGAAATATAAATAAGTTTGGTGACAATGGGCAGCCTTCTGGATAACTCTTTAGTGATTTGAGTGTGCACTGAATGCAAAAAGTTCTTTGCAAGCATGGTTTTCCTAATTGGAGTATTTTTATTCAAAGTCTGACGGTGTCTTCCAGACAAATGTGAAACTCATGCCTTTTTTAATCAAAGAAAGACATTTAGGGTTCTTTTAGCATAATCATATCCTGTATTCTTGCCACTTCTATTAGGCTGCTACCCACGAGAGTCAAATACTTCAGGTCCATTGATGGTGAACTTAAGTTTATAATTGTGCCTTTCATTTTGAAGAATCTGAGCAAACACTCATACACTTTCCAATCAGATCGCTTTGTCCACTACTGCACTCAGGTGAAAGTGTCAGATATTTAGCATAATTTATTATGACCGTTTAAGGCAGCAAGTGAATATGAAAACCAGCTGAAATAAGAGGAATTCAGGGAGGTATAATGTAATTCTTGCAGTTAAAATTTGACCAGGAGGCTGAGGGTTACATCCCAACACTTAAAAAGGTGTCATAGTATCTTTAGTGACCACAAGTGCTCAGGTTCTTGATTTTGCTTCTGTTAAAAAATAGGACACTGTCAACAGTACCTTCTAATACCACACTTGGCCACAGGTCCAGTTCTGAGTCAGTCAGAAGAATATCTCCTACTGAATCATCAACACCACTTCCTGCAACTCTTTAGATGTTTTGTGTGTAACTGCTGTCCTGTCACAGTTTGAGGTTTAGCATAATTGCAGCACAAGGTGGCATGGTTGCAGGAAACCTAAAGAAGCCTTACAATAATCATAGTATCATAGAAGTGTAGGGAGCTCGAGGTCTTCCAGTCCAGTCCCCTGCACTTAAGGCAGGACTAAGTATTATCTAGACCATCCCTGACACGTGTTTGTCTAACCTGCACTTAAAAATCCCCAATGATGGAGATTCCACAACCTCTCTAGGCAATTTATTCCAGTGCTTAACCACCCTGACAGGAAGCTTTTCCTAATGTCCAAACTAAACTTCCCTTTGCTGCAATGTAAGCCTATTGCTTCTTGTCCTACCTCAGAGGTTAACGAGAACAATTTTTCACCCCCCTCCTTGTAACAACCATTTATGTACTTGAACACTTATCATGTCCCCTGTCAGTCTTCTCTTCTCCAGACTAAACAAACCCAATTTTTTCAATCTTCCTTCATACGTCATGTTTTCTAGACCTTTAATCATTTTTGTTGCTCTTCTCTGGACTTTCTCCAGTATGTCCCCATCTTTCCTGAAATGTGGCGCCTAGAACTGGACACAATACTCTAGTTGAGGCCGAATCAGCGCAGAGTAGAGAGGAAGAATTTCTTCTTGTGTCTTGCTTACAACATTCCTGCTAATACATCCTGGAATGATGTTTGCTTTTTTTGCAACCGTGTTACACTGTTGACTCATGTTTAGCTTGTGGTCCACTATGACCCCCAGATCCCTTTCTGCAGTACTCCTTCCTAGGCAGTCATTTCCCATTTTGTTTGTGTGCAACTGATTGTTCCTTCCTAATTTCATCCTATTTACTTAGACCATTTTTCCACTTTGTCCAGATCGTTTTAAATTTTAATCCTATCCTCCAAAGCACTTGCAACCCTTCCCAGCTTGGTATCGTCCGCAAACTTTATAAGTGTACTCATCAGTGATATAGATAATGGCATAGAGAAGATGTTGAACAGAACCAGACTCAGAACCAGTCCCTGTGTGGTGGTGGGCATTTAACCTAGTACAGAGCAAAAAATCCATATATTTTTGTGTTGGGGAGTGGGGGTTAATAGGGAAGACTTTTCCCATTCCTGACACTGTTAGCAAGTTTGTCACTTGTGCACACTGCCCATTCTATTTTAATCATCATATGAAATACTTCCTAGACTCAGCTTAGCTGTGTATTTTGGCATGTCATCTTGTGAAGAGTTTTTCTTAAGTAAAGAAAAATGACAAGTTTTCCAGAAGTCTGAGCTCAAGCAAAATCTCTGGCTCAGATGAAAATGCACCTGCTGCAACTTTCCATGGACCTGTAGTGACTTTATCGACTTGAGACTTGGGTTTAATTTCTAGGGCCTGACCTTGGTATGGCTGCTCAGGCTGGAGCGATGCAGGTCTAGTGTACTCAGCCCTTTTGGTATGAGAGCACATGCCCCTATACTGAGACAAGAGCAAAGCTGATGGGTTTCAGATGACCTAAGTAAAGAAATGTCGTGGTGTGGGGCTGGGAGGAAGGAAGGAGATGTGCTCAGGGTAAGTATTATGTTGAGAACTACAGAACAAAGCAAGGTTAGGGAGATTATCATACCCAAGACTGTGTGCTCTACAAAACAAGGACCCCAGGCACATCTGTGGCCTTGTTCAGTGTAGAGTTGCTCATAAGACAGTTTTCAGAGTAACAGCCGTGTTAGTCTGTATTCGCAAAAAGAAAAGGAGTACTTGTGCACCTTAGAGACTAACCAATTTTATTTGACCATAAGCTTTCATGAGCTACAACTCACTTTGAGCTGTAGCTCACGAAAGCTTATGCTCAGATAAATTGGTTAGTCTCTAAGGTGCCACAAGTACTCCTTTTCTTCATAAGACAGTGTGGGTTCTGAAAAGAACTCTTCTTCTGCAATTCATGTAAGATTGCAGTGAAATTCCTTACCAGGAAAGTAGGCAGGAAGATAATTTTGAATCTGGTGCACTGTTCTGCCTTGGCTGGATTGCTTGTTGCCAAGGGATATTTTGTCAGTTACTGTAATGGTAAAATGCTTGAACCAAGTTGTATGCTGCCGGTTTGAGGGTGTAACACACCATTTTACTGCAACTGGTATCTCCCCCCAAAAACACTTTATAAGGAGGGAGGTGAGACACACACCCTGAAAGGCCAAGTGTTTTGTGGTAACGGTGAGCAGCAGCACAATACTTCGTTTTTTAATGGAAAGAAGTGGGAATGACCTCAGTGGTTGATCGTGCATTATATGTTGTGGTGCTGCAGAGGAGACTGATTACTATCCTCACTGGACACCTCTTTCTTAGCCTCTGTAGAATGCTGCATGGTTCATCCCTCAGCCCACCTGCTGCATTAGTCCTTTTGCAGTCTTGGAGCAGTAGACTATTTTAGCTGCAAATCCGGAGACCAGTAACCCATTATTACATATGCAGTGGGAGTCTAAAGGAGGATTTAATGGGGGGGAATACCCTAAAATGCAAAGGCAAAGAGTCAATTTCCACAATTCCTGCTTCTACCAGTCATGATCCTGGTATTCCTGTCTTGGGAAAGTGAGCACTGTTCTTGGATAAGAGTCCACAATTTGATGTTTGTGGTCCTGTGGTGCTTAGGAAGTGGGAAAGAGAAATAAATAATCTGAACTGAAACTACAATCTTTTGGTTGATCTACTTGAAATAGACTGACATCTTTGTAGATCTTAATGTTACTGCTGACCAGTGTGATGGTAGCAGCCCAGTATGCCATATAAGCATATTGCCTTCCATGTGTTGCAGAACCAAAGAGCATTGTTAAGCCATACACTCATACACCTAGTAAGGTGTTGCCCTCCCACTATGATTGAATTGCTTCTAGGAAGGTGTCTCCATTCTTATTCAGGCCTGGTCTACACTGAGGTGGGGGGGATCGATCTAAGTTATGCAATTTCAGCTATGTGAATAATCTAGCTGAAGTAGACATACTTAGATCTACTTACTGCGGTGTCTTCACTGTGGTAAGTCGATGGCTGACACTTTCCCGTCGACTCCGCCTGTGCCTCTCGCCCTGGTGGAGTACCTGAGTCGACAGGATAGCGCTCGGTGGTCGATTTATCGTGTCTAGACTAGACACGATAAATCGACCCCTGTTGGATAAATCGCTGCCTGTTGATCCAGCGGGTAATGTAGACAAGCCCTGAGTTCTCAGACTCTCTTCTGAGATTGCCAACATGGTGGCAATGGGTTTGAGATCCTCCTTCTAGGCCATGAGACCAAGCTTTCCCAGTTCATGCGACTGAGTAGTTTGAGGGCCTGTGTCAAATGAGCTAGGAAATGATAATGATGCTAGGGTTCCTGCTTACTTTGGGCCAATACAACAGATGTGGGTGTGAACAAACAACCCATTTATATAAAAACAATAAATAAAAATGTACCAGTGTAAAACAATCTGGTAGCCAGTTTAGTCACCTACTCCACTAGTGGAACTGATGCCCCTGAGGTGATCTTCCAAGGTTAAATTATCTAGGGAAGGATGGTACATGATTCTTAGCTATATTGCAGCGTATTCTACCATTAAATCTCATTGGGAACTTCACAGGTGTCTCAGGAGTTATGAGCAAGCCAACATTAGGTTTGAGGGGGAAAACAAGGTTGATCTCTGATCAGCAGCTCTCCGAATGGGACCTTTGTCTGAGCCCGCTCTGTCCCTTGAAAATGATCTGCATTGTTAGGCGGCATATTATTGATTCAAAATCTGACTCCTGTTGTGTGTATAAACAACCAGACCAAGCTCTAAAAAATTCAGTGCTGGGAAATAGGTTTTTTTTTTAATAGAGGGGAACCTTAACTATGGGACTTGCTTACGTAATTCCATTTAGAAAGAGACTGATCATAGTGATTCTGCAATCTGATTATTAAGAACAAACCAGCTCTCTCTAAAATACCTTCCCCTTCTTTTTTAAATATTTCAAAGTCTCAGTTGAAAGCCTGCAGTGCTAGTTCCAACAGAAGACTGTGGAGCTTTTCCCCCATCTGTTAGCTTGTGCTTTCTTTAAAAAACAAAATCAAACCCTTTTCTGTGCACATTTCCAACCAAAATTCCACCCACTGTTGTCAATCACCTTCTTGCTCATTTACTGTTGATCATTTAGGACATAATCCAGCAAAGTACTGAGCTCCTTCTGCAAAGAGCTAAGTCCATGGTAGTTGAGGGAGAGCAACATATCACAGGACGAGCGCTCAGCACCTTTCAGGATTGGCCTCTGATTTTAGAATTTGGAATGCATGGAAGCTGGGAGCAATTGGAGGCAATAGTGTATGCATTTACATAGCAACACAGAGCTATCAAATAAGGCCTGTAAACAAACAAGTTTATCGGCCCCAGAAGTATCTCCTTAGACCAAACTTGACCTCTTCCAAACCTGATTTCTGTTTCAGTAGGTAAATGGGCAGCTTTTGGGATAAACCATCAATATATTTTAGTTGAGCTTATCCTGTATCTGAGCCCTGTATGTAATCCAGAGCACCTCAGTCACCGTCTTCACCTTTAGACAGCACAATTGGTACCGGGACTAACTTTTCTTTACCCTGTCGAAGAAAGTGGTGTATGTAAAACACTGCCACTTATTCTTACAGGCAGTGTTCCATTAGTCAAGCAGGGGAAGAGTTTGGTAGACTCTGTTTATGCTGGGCTAAAGGAACAGAAGATTCATCTTCCGGATATAGAGATATAGATCTCTAGCCATAGGTGAAGCGTCACTCAGGGTGCCTGTCTTTGTCATTTTACTTACCAAGTGCCTGTCTTTGTCTGTGCCTTGTATGTACTACACAGTGACTCATCTACTGTAAAAGCTAAGGGAGAAATTTTTAGTCATCTGAGAACAGTTCATCTCCATCTAGCCCTTCCTTACATATTTCCACCCACCCCCAGACAGCTTTATTTAAGTTGAAAATTTAAGTGGAAAACAACCCTACTGTAGGGAGTGCACATCTGGTCCCCGCTGAATTGCTTTATCCCACATTTATTACTGTACAGTCACTAGAAATGCTGAGGATATGGAAAACTATAATTATGTGAGAGAAATGGATCCTCTGCAGTCTCAAGCTCTCTTCTGTAGGGTTGCTAACTTTCTAATCACACAAAACTGAACACCCCTGCCCCGCCCCTTATCTGAGGCCCTACCCCCGCTCACTCCATCCTCCTGCTCGCTCACTCTTCCCCACCCTCACTCACTTTCACGGGGCTGGGGGAGGGGGTATGGTCTCTGGGGTGGGGCTGGAGATGAGGGGTTTGGGGAGGAGGAGGGGGTGAGGGCTCCGGTTGGGGATGAAGGATTTGGGGTATGGGAGGGGAGTCCAGGCTGGGCCAGGAGCTTGGGGGGTGTGGAGTCCCGGCAGTGCTTACCGCGGCTCTGAGGAAGTGGCCGCCAAGTCCCTGCAGCCTCTAGGTGCAGGGGTGGCCAGGTGACTGTGTGCCGTGCACACTGCCTTCGCGCCTTCAGGCACCACCTCTCACAGCTCCCATTGGTCATGGTTCCCAGCCAATGGGAGCTGTGGAGCCGGCATTTAGGGCGGGGGCAGCATGTGGAGCCTCCCAATCCCTGGCCACCCTAGTGCCTAGGAGCCACAGGGACCTTGCGGCCACTTCCGGGAACAGCGCGGAGCCAGGGCAGGTAGGGAGCCTGCCTTAGCCCCAGGCCCCCGCTGCACCACTGACCGGATTTTTAACGGCCTGGTCGGCGATGCCGATAGGAGCTGAGAGGATCCCTTTTCAACCAGGCATTCCAGTCTAAAATCAGACTGGCAACCCTACTCTTCTATGTTCCCTGTTTTGGGTCTTCAAGCATGTTTTTTTTTATGATGATGCTTGGAGGGACTTCTGAAAAATAAGATTTAGAAGGTAGATTGCTTTTATGGTATGATCTATAATTTTTGTAACATGTTGGTTCCAGCATGCCACTGTGATTCTGTGATCTATTTTCCCAGATCCACTTTACTCTCCTGTGTCACTTGCCCTACATGTCAAGTCCTGGCCATTGCTACTGCTCTGTTGATCCTGCTTCTCCGAGCTCTCCCTTAGCTCTACAGGTCTTGGAGGCCTTCTCAACTTCCTCACAAACCTCTTGTCTCCCTGGATTGAACCTTCTGTACTCAACAGCTGGCAAAACTACCTCTAGAGACTAGACTGCACTTCCAATCCAGTATCCTCTCTGCCTGCCACTTTCTTGTGGCTTTTCCTGCCCAGCTCTGCTCCCACACTACTCACCTGTCTCTTACCACTTGGTTAGCACAGCTGAATTGTGTCCAACACCGCACACAGCAACAAATCAACAGTTTATAGGGAGGCTTGGAAGGATTAGATTTTTATTGGTAAATATCAATTTCACTGTACACCCAAAAACTGCCCCAAAAATATTTCCATAGATAATGATTGAACTTTACAAATCAGCAAAGTAACAAAAATAACCGCTTGACAACTTATTATAGTTTGATTGAAGGATATTTACTTTGTATATTTTAACATATCATTCTTTAGAGGGAGAAAAAGGAGAGACGTAGAGTGCTGGAGACATAGTTGCCATGACAGATGACTTAGAGAAAGGAGGGGCTGGAAGGGACCTTGAAAAGTCCTCAAGTCCAGCCTCCTGTGCTGTGGAAGGACCAAGTAAACCTAGACCATCCCTGACAGGTGCTGAGTAACCTGTTGTTTAAAAACCTCCAATGATGGGGATTCCACAACTTCCTTGGAAGGTCTGTTGGAGAGCTTAGCTACCTTTATTGTTAAAGTGTTTTCTAATATCTAACCTAAGGGCTCGTCTACGCTTCAAATGCTGCACTGGTGCTGCTGTAGTGCTCCAGTGAAGACGCCACCTAGGCTGATGGGAGGGATTCTCCTGTCGGTGTAGGTAATCCACCACCCTGAGAGGTGATGGCTAGGCTGACGGGAGAATTCTCCCGTCAACCTAACACTGTACAACAGAGGTAATAGATCGGTTTAATTGTCTTGTTCAGGTGTGTGGATTTTTCACGTCCTCTGGGTGATGTAGTTAAACCCAACTAATTTCCTAGTGTAGACCAGGCTTGCTGCAGATGAAGCCCATTGCTTCTTGTCCTACCTTCACTGGACATGGAGAACAATTCATCACAGTCCTCTTTAGAGCAGCCCTTAATATAATTGAAGAATTATCAGGTCCCGCCCTTCAGTCTGCTCTTGAGACTAAACATGACCACTTTTTTTAACCCTTCCTCATAGGTCAGGTTTTCTATACCTTTTATCACTTTTCTTACTCTCGTCTGGACTTTCTCCAATTTGTCCATCCCAACTCTCCAGATAACTTAAGGTTTATTCTGAGGGGAAAAAGACATTATGAGATACCGAGAGAGTCTATAGGCTCTCACTAGTTCCCTGCAGTTCCTGTGTTCTTTGGTTTCCCTGTGGAAATAAGTGAAGTTGCCTTCTCTTAGCTTTAGATACCGCAGGGATCCTTTGGGAAAAGTTTTTTATTATTATTTTTTCTTTGAGAAGAGCAGACGTCATTCCTTTATACCTCTGTAAGTGTTGAGGTGCTCAGCTAGTCCCGATAGCTTTACCTAGCACTTTCCAGACTAAACAAGTCACAGGCTAGACAGCCTTACATTTGCCTTCCCACCCCGCCCCCCCAAAGTAACTTGCAGACAGGTCAGATGGCTGGGTCAGACCAATGGTCCGTCTAGCCCCGTACCATGTCTCTGACAGTGGCCAGTACCAGATGCTTCAGAGGGAGTGAAAAGAACAGAGCAATTATCCAGTGATCCACCCCATATCTTTCAGCTTCTAGCAGCACTGGGAAAACCGACAGTTTTTTTCTACCTTTGTCTCTGATCTTTTAACCAATTACTGACCTGTGAGAGGACCTTCCCTCTTATCCCATGACTCCTTATTTTGCTTAAGAGCCTGTGGTGAGGGACTTTGTCAAAGGCTTTCTGAAAGTCCAAGTACACTATATCCAGTGGATCACCCTTGTCTACATGTTTGTTGACACCCTCAGAGAATTCTAACAGATTGGTGGTGCATGATTTCCCCTTCAAAAGCCATGTTGATTCTTTGTCATGTATTGTGTTCATCTACGTGCAGTGATGAGCTGCCAAAATCATAACAACCGGTTCCCTATAAAAAGTTCTGATTTAAGGGATGTGCCACAGGATGTACTTTTGTACCAACAGGGGTATCATACGTCCGTATTTTCCCGGGAGGAATTTTTAAAATTCAAAAATTCCTCCCGGGCAGCAGTTTAAGAACCAAAGAGCCTGACGTGTCCAGGAAAATACGGGTGTATGTTAACCCTGCCTAAAGTTTTTTTTTAAAAAGATGGGCCTGAAATAGAAATGAGCTCCGTTTCACATGTGTGGGTCCCCGCCACTCCCTGGGGGTGTGTCAGGGTGACCAGATGTCCCGATTTTGGGGTCTTTTTCTTATATAGGCTCCTATTACCCCCACCCCCTGTCCTGATTTTTCACACTTGCTGTCTGGTCACCCTAGGGTGGACACATGTGTGGGTCCCAGCTTTCCCTGCCCCCCTCATTGAAGCAGCTGTGCAGGGTTACTGCCCTGGGAACTGCAGGGCACCAGTGGACGTGGGGCCAGCTGCAGACAGGGGCGTGGGGCAGGGCTAGCTGGAGGCTGGGAGTGCGGGGCTGGCTGCAGGCAGGGCAGGGGGTGGCGGGGTTGGCTGGAGGCAAGGGGGTGTGGGGCTGGCTGGAGACAGGGCAGGGGCTGACTAGAGGTAGGGGCTGGCTGCAGGCAGGGCTGCAGGGGGTTGCGGCAGGGGACCCACCAGGCAGCAGCGGGAACCCCAGGGCCAGGGGTTGGGGGAGCAGCAGCAGTAACAGGGCTTGTGCTCAGGGCCAGGCGGCAGCCCACATGGCTCCCGCAGCACAGCACCCCCGGCGGCTGGAGGAGGAATTAAATCACTTCTCGGCTGGAGCCCATCAAAGCCTCAGCGCCCCCTGCAGGGAAGCAGGTTGACAACCGGCTCTAAAACAGCTTCAAAATTTAACAACCAGTTTGCGCGAACCGGCTCCGGCTCCAGCTCACTACTGTCTACGTGTCTGATAATTCCCTTCTTTTCTTACAGTGGGAGTTGGGTAGGAGGTCTTTGGGAAGCAGTGACCAGCTGGGAATATTGGGAAATATTTTTTAATGGTCCATTGGCAGTAAGTAGCAAGAATCTTGTCATGGAGCTTTTAGAGCTGTTCTTTGCTCAAGTGGCACGGCTGCCTGCCTCCCGAGAGCTGCAGTTATAAGCAGAATTCATTGCAGTCATCCAGCTCCTAGCAGGAATTCAGGCACAGTGAGCAGCACAGATACTTGCTGAGAGATATGGGCCTTTTTCATTCTGTATAATGAGGAGTTTAGGGGGCTAGTGTACTGAGTTCAAATCCTGTTTTAGGCCACATGTGAAGATGGATTTTTTTTCTTTGTCCAGTCTACAAGTCTGTGATCATAATACATTCTTCAAAACAAGGGGTGGGGAATATCTGGCCTAGCAAACCTAAGTTTCTGGTTCATATTAGTTTTGAATGGCCTGTGAAGAGAGGTAGGGACATTGGGGCATAGGATATTTTAGTACTGGATTACAAATAAATATTTAGCCATTGTTTTTCTTTCTCTCCAAGACTCCTAAGTAGCCTCTTCCACTCCCCCCCTCCCCCCGCAATGTCGTGATTAAACTCATACGCTTTGCTTCAGTGGCCTTCCCTGCTAAATTACTCTGTTTTATTACTGTTTATGTGAGGTGGTTTTGCTAGAGTTCTCTATTTTACTCCTAGTTTCTTACTTGTGTGAACCTCTCACAGATACAAACATCTCTAAAGTGGTCATGTAATTTGTCATCTTTGTTAATCCGTTAATGTTTTAAAATGCTACATCAGGTCACTTCATAGTTGTCTCCTCTCTCCCAGTGGTTAAAACTAGTACCAGCCCCATATTACCCACTCTCCCAGGCAATAATAGCTTTCCTGGGGCACAGAGACTAAGCCTGCACACAGTACTTCAGAGGAGGGTTAACAGCCTCAGGCAGTAACAGTACAGATCTGTTTTTGTGTTGTGTTCTGTAATCTATTTCTATTCCTGCAGACCTAGCAACAGAGATGTTTTATTAAGACAGCCAAAGGGCCGTTTGCCTTGAGGAGCTGGGAAGTTTCTCGGGCTGACAGTTTTCTAGTATATAGAAAGAGAACCATCTGCTAGCAGGATGATAGGGGATCCTATGATCTGTAAACCCTGCTTCAATGTCGCTGTTGCACTCCCTCTCTCAAGGTGTTGTGAAAAGAGAGGGCACCTTCTCCTTCAACTTTCAACCTCTGACTTCACTGTGCATTTATAAATGCACAAACTGGCAGTTGCCAACAGAAATAAAGTGCTAACACAGCAGTGGCGAGATCCTTATGAAGTTTGTGGGAGGTGGGGAGACAGCAGCATATGATATGAATAAACCTTGCCTGGAGCCTCAGAGGTGGTGTTTAATTAAGAAATGCACAAAATGCCAAAAACATGTTTTTAATATTTTAAAAAATAAGTGTTTGCTGCTGGCAAATGGTGCTGAATTTACTGCCTTAGGCCTTGTCTGCACAAACGCTGAAGGCTGATGCAAGTTACACTAGTTAAGTTACGTAAGCTGCATAACTTGATTCATTGTAAGTTGCATCGACTTAAAGTGGTGTCTACACCGCGCTATGTTGATGGGAGATGCTCTCCCATTGACATAGCTTCCGCCTCTCATTGAGGTGGATTAATTAAGTTGATGGGTGAGCGCTTGCCCATCGACTTACCGTGTTTTCATCAGACTCGCTACAAGTTGTCTTTATATCCTGAACAGATACAGCGCAGGTAGCTTGAGTACAAATTGCCTTAACCCCTAACCCTGTCTGCCACACTAATGTACCTGCTTTCTGATATTAGGGGTGAGAGGGAGAGTTCCATCTTCAGAAACTCCATCCCACTTAGGGTACCAATTTGTGATATGGGGTTGAGATGCTTACTCATTTCACAAAGGTCACCTCAGCTGCCATCTGATGGTAGTGACTTTCAGTTCCTTGGATGTTAACACATCAGTCTTGAAGCCTTTGTAGTTCCACCCATCTGAGCCATGCAGTACCATTGCATATTTTTTTAAAAGATATGTTCAGTATTGTGATATCATCCCATGCCTCGAAACTTCCATATGTTCTGTTCAGCAGAATCTAAAAGTTTAAGCCCTCTTTCTTCTCTGGGAAAGATAGATGTAGTCTTCATATTTTTCAGAAACAATTAAATCACCAGATCTGCCTGCCCTAGCTGAGGATTGTTAACAGCTTTAGCTGCCATTGCTTTAAAATGCTGGTCAATACCAGGCATTAGTCGTAAGGTACTCTTGGCCAAGGTTGTTTTAAGTTTAAAAAAAAAAAAAATAATAATGTAGGGTTTAGGTTTGAGTTGTGCTTAACAGAATTCTCTGCTTGGCAAATACACTATTGACATTTTGTCAGTTTAAAAAATAAATTAGGTAACTGCTATATCTGTCCTTCAGTTCCTCTGCCAGATTTTGTCATTTTATAGCCACATTTTCCTATATTTTTAGACAGTCATTTCTCTCCTTTTGCTGTATGGAAGAGCCACACAAAAAACAAGAGAAATTGATTTATTGTATTTAATTCATTTAACTGTTTCTCCTGCGTAGTCCAAAACGGCTTCATTTGCTCAAAATATACCAAAAAAGAAATAATTTTTTCTGATTTTTCAATTCTAGCAATTTTAGGATTTATAGCAGGCCAAAAATTGTTGAAATAGTAGTTTTAAGTTGATGCCCCTTTTAAGAATTCTGAAGATTCTCATATGCTGATGCTATATATTTCAGGGATATACTAAGATTGCAGAATTTTGGAAGCTCATTTCTCATCAC
Organism: Eretmochelys imbricata; assembly: GCF_965152235.1. Classification (NCBI taxonomy): domain Eukaryota; kingdom Metazoa; phylum Chordata; order Testudines; family Cheloniidae; genus Eretmochelys; species Eretmochelys imbricata. Next base: position 21,603,719 of record NC_135577.1, read on the forward strand.
GAGTCAAATCTTGGATTTAACACTTCAGGTTTCTCTTAAATTTTCTGTTACTTGATATGATTAGTTGGGGTTTAAAAAGAAGAGTGTTAATCAGAATCAGCATATTGGTAGCCAGAGTAGTAATATCAAGGCAATGGAAATCCAAGGTATTGCCAGAAAAAAAAAATTGTCTTCAGAAGAGGCAGCCAAACATGAAAATATACTTTTTGGACTAGAAAATGAATATGATATTTTGAGTATGTGGGATCCATTCTTGGCATACATCATTGATTATTAATCCCTTTAAGGTCTTGTTTGAAGAATGAGGATGGCTTTTAGGGGAAAAGCTAATTTAAAATATATATTTTCATAGGAATATAATTGCCAGAGTGGATCAGAGCAGTGGTCCACGTAGTCCAGTGCCCTGTTGCTGACTGTGGGCAAAACCGCATGCCGCGTAAGATGGTGTGTAAACCCAGCAGTAAGTACCTGTGGACTGATCTGCACCCCTCATTGATCTCTTTCTGATCTCTGTTAAGCAGAGTGGCTTAAACTCTGAAACACAAAGTTTAATAGCCCTCCCAAAACTTCTATTGTCATGAATTATTATAACTCTAAATTCTTGATATCCATCTAAAAATCTAATCCCTTTTTGAACCTTGCTAAATTCTTGGCCTCCATAATGTCCCATGCCAACATGTTTGATGCTTTTTCACACTATGTGTGATTAAACTATTTCCTCTTACCAGTTTTTGAATTTCCCATTGACTGTTAGCCAGTTTCTTGTATTCTGAGACCAGGGAAACTGATGCCCCCAATCTACTTCCTCTGTACCACTAAGTATTTTATATACTTGCATCATGTCCCTCTTAGTGGCCTCCTTTCTGAAGGTAAACAGACCCACTAGTCGTAAAAGGGGCTCAAGATTCTGGCGACATTAATTTATTTTTGCTTTCTGTAGTGAAAGTCCTCCCTTGAGTATAGGAGATGGCATGTTTTGGGTATGTATGCATTTTTTTTTCTGTTGGGCTATTCTTCCCAGCTGCTGTATGATAGTCCCCTACTTAACCACAAGAGACCAGTGTATCTGAGATGTCAGGAGTTGGGTATCTTGGGAATGCCAGTACCACCCTCTTCAGTGTGTAAATATTCCCCTCAGTAGCCTGATCCACACAGGATGAGAGTCTGTTACAACGCTCAACCAGAGAGCCTGGCTCTTTAGTGCAAGCTGTGTAGATTCACACATTTAGTTCTGGAGGGCCCAATTTTAATCATAGGTGTTAGCCAGTTCATGGCTGTCACATTACTTAGTGATTCATTGTGGTTGAGCAGCCTATAAGTGGCTGAAGCCAGGCACATCTAATTGTGTGTTCAGTTATGGAAGGAAAAAGCAGGTAGACTGTGTAGGAAAAGGAACTATTATAGTGAAAGTTTCTATGTTACTAGATGCTGCTCTGTGCAGTCACATGCAAATGACGACATGAGTTGGGATTTTGGGGGAAGTAATATGACCCATTTGGTGTGGACTCACGAGAGTGGAGAAGTAGATCTAGGGGAGGAATGCATTCTGGGAAGTGTGTGTGGTTTTGGAAGACTCTTTGCCAATTTACTTGCCTCTCATTATTCCCCTGTGTTAGATGAGATTAAATAGTTGGGTGTGTCTGAGCTGGCAGACAAAAGGCCGGTGTAGGTTATGACTTGATGCTTACAAATTTGCAGTTGGCACTGAAGATGTGAAGCAGCTATGTCTAATTCACGTTGCTCGTTTATATAACGAACGCTTAAAATGCTTGGTGGATGTTCTAGTAAATAAATCGCCAGTCTCACTTTGTATTTGTCTGACGTGTTTGCATTCCTCGGGCACACGGTCTAGTACCTAATGAAGAATGGATAATTTTACAGCTGGCTTAAGTTTGCAATTACAGAAATTTTGATTTATTTCTTCTTTTGTCTTAAGCAAGAAGAATCTGACTTCTAAAGGTCATATTTATACAGTTCCTTCCCAGTACAATATGCATTTTTCATTCCAAAAAAGGGTGTGCTTGGGGAGAGGGGAATTCTTTTCGGTTTCACTGTCTTTTATTTTTTTTTTTGGCAGACATTAGAGGAAGAAAAAGTCTCTTGAGTGTTTCCCAAAAACTTGTAATCTTCTGCTTTTTCCAGTCTGATTATTATGTTTTAGTGGGGTCAAGTAGAAATCATTTTATATAATGAGGCTACAAAAAATCCATATCTAAAACTCTCATCAACTGAAGGACAAGTTCTGGGCAAAAAAACAAAGCAAAGTTTTTTGGGTATTTGTTTGTTCTCTATGAGGTCTAAAAACAGAAGCTGCGGAAGAATTGTTGTAGGATTCTCTCAGCAAGAACCTAGCAGTTCTACTTGAAGAGTCTAGCTTTCATTTAAAGCAGGGGTGGCCAATCTGAGCCTGAAAAGAAGCTAGAATTTCCTCATGTACATTGCCTAAGAACCACAGTAATACATCAGCAGCCCCCCATCAGCTCCCGTCGCTCCCAGCGCCTCCTGCCCACCAGCAGTCCCGCCGATCAGCAACTCCCTGCACCTCCTGATCAGCTGTTTTGTGGCATGCAGGAGGCTCTGTGGGGTAGAGGGGAGGAGTGAGGGCACGGCAGGCTCAGGGGAGGGGGCGGGAAGGAGTGGAGTGGGGGCAGGGCTTGTGGCAGAACCAGGGGTTGAGCAGTGAGCACCCCCTGGCACATTGGAAAGTTGGCGCCAGGAGCTCCAGCCCCAAAGTCGGTGCCTATACAAGGAACTGCATATTAACTTCTGAAGAGCCGCATGCGGCTCTGAAGCCACAGGTTGGCCACCCCTGATTTAAAGCCATCTCTTTCCCCATGCCATACTACCACAGTTAAGATCAGCAGAGGCACTCAAGCTGGAGCCTCGATGATATAAACAAGAGGATGCTGCTACTGGGTGTTCTCTGCATGAACCTCACCATTTTTTAATTGTATTTTTCTTTCTTCCCTCTCCTGCAATCCTTGTTCTGAGATGGCCTGAATCTGATGATCTTCAGTGCACATTCCAAAGTTCGTCGTCCTCCTCCTCCTTCCCCACTGCAATGGAAAATGGGAGTGAATTATAAGCACAGGAGATGTTTGAGAGGGAGGCAGATTTGAAATTTGTTGCCTGGTAGCTTATTGATTGTAGGTTCTCACCTACCATTATGATTGCCATCTTACAGAAAAAGATTATTAGTGTGATTAAAATTTTCCAAAGTGCTTTCTGTGCTGACTATGTTTTTTATATCTGTCTACACTCACCATACAAAGGACTACTCACAAATAAATGCAACCAACTCAGAGGAGGAATGTATAAACTGTTCTAGATTATTTGTTTGTTTTCTGGTCATTACATCTTGGGCTGTAGCATGGTTGGAGAGACATGAAAGGGAAGTATCACAAAGGGACTTGTGAATGCTGGGGTTTTAAATGCTTTGAAGTGTGTTCACAAGTATTTGTGAATGAGCTCAAAAGTGGAGTCACACCATTAATTCAGCCTTTTCATACTGAAAGTGGACTTTACATCCCCTCCTGACCGGAATCATAAATTTTCCCCTTGAGGTGGCTTGTCAATTTCATGTAGAAACGTCACACTCTGTGACAAATGGGCAGTTTTATGCCTGCAAAAACAACTTTTTCTGAATTATTTGAGGTAAGAACTACAAACCTGTAAATTTTCTCAGAATTATTCAAATTATTCCCCTTTCCAAGCCCCATGCTACTGCTGCTTTTGCTGCCAATGCTGAGAGTATTTTTTTTTCCCTAATGGAAGAAATGTCTTGAGCTGCCCTGATAAACAATTTGCTGCGGTAGCCATTTTACAAAATCCAAGTCAAGTGAAGGTACTGCATTCTACTGCACAGGAATACATGGTTTAATTCAATGTCTGTCTGTCTGTCTGTGTGTGTCTCTCTCTCTCTGTATTTATTTATTTATTTATTTATTTGAAAACCACTTTCAAAGCCTAGTTAGTGATTGGAAAATAGTTTAGAGATTCTCAGCTGGAAAATTCTAATCAGCCTTTAAAGTTCTGTGTGCTGTGCATACCACAGGTTGCAATCTAACAGCTTTCATAACTTTTTTTGATGTCTTGAGAGAATATTGCAGGATGAAGGACTAACAACAATTTCCTGTAACGTTTGGATGACAGATAATCCCTGTGTACCATTGGGCTTCATTGTGTTTAGCTGTCAGCAAATGGCCAAGATTATTCCATCTAAAATATAACTGGTAGCAGCTGCTAGCGTTGGGAAATCAGTTTGGTTTTTCCATTAGCACTGTTCACTCGTTAACAGTGTGGGATAACGAATTAGAGCAGCAAAGGGCTTTGGAGGGTCTTGTGTTCTCCTGTAGGAAAACTGAGGGTGACGTTGTATAGTATATGTCTGCCTACCGTCTCCATGGGTTAACTCGCTTTGAGACCTCCAGGTAAATCCACTTGCCCCCATAAATCTGTCAACCAAGCTAGAAAATGGGGTAAAACACAGGACCCCACTGAAAATGAGGTGTGTTTGAACTGAGCTTCTCTGCATAAATAAATTACAGACAAATGACATCATGTGGCTGTAGGCCCATTGACTGCATTTTACTTCACCCAGAATGTCTGGTCAGATCACAAAATTCCATCCTAATCCTAAACAAAATGCAATTCAACAAGGCGAGATCTCTCCATTAATATAAAGCAGTGTTGGGCATTTTTTTCTATGCAGCAGCACTGAAATCAGGACATGACTGGAATCTCAAACTGGAAGGGAGAATAGCAAAATTTGAGCCGCTCAGTTTTCAAAAATGACCACAGAATATGTTATGAATAAAATGAAACCAAACTGAGCAAAATGAGGTCATAACTGTTTTAAATAATTTGGTTGTGTGTGTTGCCATTAAGTTCTAAACGTATGGTCAATTGTGTGCCCGCTGCTTTGTGAAATTTCTGGCTGAGCGACTGCATCACTGCCCACTGGCTTTAACAGCTGTTTGGATGCACAAACATATCTAGGTCCTGTGCATCCACAAAGAAGCAAACACTGGAAATGGAGAAGACCTAGTGAGGCATGTAAACCATCCCCCTTGGCCAGTTCAGGATTCTCCCTTTGGTATTTTTGCCATTGCTTAGTCCAGCCCACTCTCTTCAATAACCTGAGCCATGTAGCTCCCTAAGTTTCCTTTGGGAGACTACTCCACAGTGTCTCAGACTGTGCGGCTTAGGAAATGTTCATGACAACTCAGCCTTAATCCTCATTTGCTCAGTTTCAGCACCACTGTTTTTATGGTCCCTTGTACCACCCTAAGTGCTTCCTTTCCTCTTTGGTGGTTTACACCCTTGAAATGTTGTACAAAGTGGTCACGGTATAGTGATCATGAGGCCTGGGAGACATAGCTATGATGCAGAGTGCCAGAGCTTCTACCTTCCAGTGTAGATGTAGCTGGGTCAACAGCAGCGTTTTTTGTTAACCTAGCTACAATCGCTATTTCTGCACTGCAATAAAACATCTTTAGCTGACCCATGTCAGCTGACTCGGGCTGCTGGGCTATAAAATTGCAATGTGGACGTTCGGGCTCAGGCTGGAGCCTGAGCTCTCGGACACCGCAAGGCGGGGAGGATCCCAGAGCTTGGGCTCCCGCCCAAGTGTGTGCACTGCAATTTTACAGCTCCATGAGCCTGAGTCAGCTGACATGGGCTAGCTGTGGGTGTTTAATTGGAATGTAGACATACCTCTGGGAGGTGGAGTTACTACCAGGATAGAAGAACTCCTTCTGTTGCTGTAGTAACTTCCCCATAGCATTTGCACTACAGGGTTACATCCATTGTAACCCCCATGGTACAGCCAAGCCCTGAGTGTATTTACTTGGGTGTTTACGTAAACAGAATTTTAACACTTTTTTTTGTTTGCAAACTGATACTGATTTTGTGACAAAAATATATGCATGGTGCAAGAAATAGAAAGCTGATGGACCTCTTCTTGTTTTCTTTGCAGTGAGCCTGGTAGAGGGAAGAGAGTCTGTACAGTGACAGCTTCTGACGTTGCATTTCCCTGCTGCAGTGACCGCTTGTGTGGGGGCACACCGGAGACAGATGACGCTGCATTGATTTGAGAGTGTCAGAGTGATACTGAAAGCGAGCAGAGCTTGGATAGTCTGGAGGTTTCCGCTTAGGACAGAAAATTCTAAGGGTCATGAAGGTGAACATTTTGGAACTGGAAATATTTTCTACCAGATGGGCCCGATGGGGAGAGGGCAACTTAGCCTGAACTGATGTAGCACAGAACCTAATATCCAGCTCAGGTAAGGCCAACTTGGCTTAAGTTTGTATTGCATTTCTGTGCCACCTTTTTTCTAAATTTTAAAATCAAGTGTGAAGCTGGTGCTTCTGAAAGAACTAAATGAATTAGCTGAAATCACTCGTAGTGCATGATTCTTCTCAGATGTCTGAACATCTTAGTCTTTTCCTTGCTGTTCTGGTTTTGGGCCTTGTAAAACACTGCTAGGTATGCTAGCTGTGTTGCCTTGTGATGTGTATAAATGGGTACTAAATGAGACCACTATGCTAACTTTTGCCTGTAACCCTAGACAGGATTTAAACTCATCTCCAGAAACCACTAATTCCCTACACCACTTAACTTACATTGTTAGTAACATTATTGGAACAGGTGCTTTTATGAGCCACATATAGATGTAGATTGGGTGTGTGTGTCTATAAAGGTATTTTTCATAGTCTGTGGGTGAGAGTTTTAAAAGTGCCTGAGAGAACTTAGGAGCACAAGTGTCAAGAAAAGTCAGTTGGACTTGTGCTCCTTAGCCCCATAAGTGCTTTTTGAAATTCTTACTTGTCTTTCTCCTTGCATTTGTGTGATGATGGTGGTGGTCAGCCACATTTGCATGAAAACAGGATCTTCTGTTTCTTAGGAGTTCATCCCTCTAGATGCTACTGGCTTCCCTAAAGTGATAACCATCCTTAAGAGAGTATTTGAAACCAGAATTTTCCTTTTTTTGCTCCCCTGTAACTTAACAATGGCCAGAATTTGGTTAAAACAGGTTTCTCAGGTGTGGCATGCTGTTGTGGTGTGGATGATTTATGTGGCTGAAGCACCCACACACTCAATATTATAGCTTCATGCCCAGTTGTGATGAATGGGGTTGGGGAGCTGCTGGGGCATGTGACCCAAAAGTCCTGGTACCACGGGGGATGTTGAAGTTTCAGCTCCAACCAAAACTTTAGTGTCCAGGATGTGGAAATGTCTTAAAAGTAGGGGTTGAGACTTTCAGATTTACCTAGGGGATTTAACCACAATAAGGGCAGGTCTACACCGCCGCTTAAGTCCATCTAATTTACATTGCTCAGGGATGTGAAAAAGACCCTCTTCGAGCGACGCAAGTTACAGACCTAAGCACTGTCCATACCGGCACTATTTTGGTGGGAGATGCTCTTCCACCAACATAGCTTCTGCCTCTCACGGCGGTGGAGTAATTGTGCTGATGGGAGAGCGTCCTCCTATCGGCATACAGCTTCTTCACCAGACGTGTTACAGAGGCACAGCTGCATCGGTAAAGCCTCGCTGATGTCATCTGCTTGTGTAGATCTACCCTGAGAATTCTGTGGCTAAATCCCCTCGTTGGCGTTTGAAAATCTCATCCAGGTTTTCTAATAAAAATACCGAGACAACCTTTACAATTAGAGCAATGCTAACAGGTAGGCCCATAACAAAACTGAAGAGAAAGTGTGTCTTACAAATCTGTGTAGAGGAAATGTTTCTGATGCTTGCTATAAAGGTAGTGGTCTCAGGAGAAGCAGAGCTCGCCATGTAGTTGAATACTTTCATGTTTCTCACAGGCAGCCACAACCCTTATTTCCTGCTGCTCTGTTCATAACCTTTCCCAGACTATGCTAGCAACACACCAGGTGTGTAGTGCCTTTCTGGTGAGACATGGCTAGATCCTTAAAGGCTTTAATCTCATTCTGAAACACAGATAAGATCTATTCTAGGCTATACACTAAAACAGTGATACTCGGACTGCAGCTTGTGAGCTGCAAGTGGCTCTTTAATGTCTTCTGTGGCTCTTTTCAGCACATATTAAAACACTATGATTTAATTATTAACCAATCAGGATGCTTTTATGCTGTTAACCAATTAAGTTGTCAACTTGCACTAAGTTATTAACTTATTTGCTGAGAGAATTTTATATATATATATATATATATATGAAAATTAAGTATTTCCCATCATATTATTTAAATATGAATAGTATTATAGTAAACAAAACAATGAATTCACACTTCTGTGGCTCTTTTAGGTAATGTTGATCACTAATTTGACTGCTGAACCACTGAGGTCTGAGTATCACTAGGTACCCAACACATGGTTGCATTTGGAGTCTAAACAGATTTTGCGCTTTGTTCCTTTTATATATACTGTGTGTATATATATAATAGTTCAACTGTTCCACTACTGGTTTGAAGGATTTTCTGAATCTGAGGTTATTCCGTTACAAGTCTAGAGCTCCTGTAGGAACACCGGTTTGGTAGTAAGCTTGCCTTAAAGAGAGTACATCCCTCAGTCAGAGAGAATCTCACCAACTTGTATTATTTGCTCTTGTTGTGAATTAATGTCTACGGTGACCAGAAGCATATGAAGGTCTGTTTTCTGTACTTCGATAAAACCACATCTGGGCATTTTAGCCTCTATTAGCCTTATGCTCAGTTAGCTGTTTTTTAATTGCAGTAGTTAGCATCTCGTGCATTGTACTGTTGCTTTACATGGCTGTGTTTATTCCATGGCACGCAAATGTGTTAATCACTCGGTTATAGCTAATAACAGCTTTACAAGTGACAGTTATTATTTTACCGGAGAAGGGTAGCAATTGTGTGAGACTGCTGAAGAATACAGATCTGCCTTGTTCGCGATGGATCTCTTTCTTTTCTCTGCAAAAATAAATGATCTGTAAGACCTTCCACTTATTAAATGGCAAAGGCCAGCTTTATTAGGCATGTTCTTCAAAAGAAAATTGCAGGGATTAATTTATACTTTAGACAGTTAAACGTTTACAAATTATATGTTGGATGGTGTTTTTAAAATAGTTTCTAGAAATCCCTGTTCCTGTTTCAGTATCTCATGATGGTGGATGCTGTCTGAATAAATTAAATTTTTATTCTTGCTTCCTAGCAGGAGTTTCTCTGATGTAAACCAGGATGTCAATTAAAAGCCGGATTTGTCAAAGTTCTTGTAAGAAGTTACTTATTGATTTTTGGTTGATAAGGGTTTGTAACACTATTTTTAATTTAATATTTTTAGTACTATGAAGTCACGATTGTTTTCTTATATGCGACACAAATTCTTTCAGTAACTTGTTCTTTGTAAATAGATGTAATTAGAATATCTTCTATAATGCTGTATATTGCAGTTTGCTTAAGGAATTACAAACATTTGATCAATTTCATTTGCTGTAATTGGTGAATGTGGCTTTTCTACTGATGACACTAAAATTGCCCCTGGTATCAGATTGTGTGTAAAATAATTAAAAAAATTAAATGATTGCTATGTGCTAATTGTTGGTCCAAAATCAAGTCTCATTCAGAGGTAGACACTATAGTGTAATTAAGGCAATGCTATATCAGGTAATACTTTCATTTATAACGCCCCTCACCTGCCCAAGCGTTTGGGACTTTGTACAAACGGTTAAAACATAATGCATTTAAAAAAAACACAAACAGGTAATCTGAAAACAAAATAAATAGTAAAAATTCAGACAAGTGAGCATTATTTAATAACAATAAAGGTTATGAGATTCCTGACAGCATTTAAACCAGAAAATGTGTGTGGAATATACAGTATTGATGCATTTTCTTTTAAGTGGGGTGGAAAGGCCTGAAATGAATGCTCTATAGGAAGTGAGTTTAAAAACCATAGGGGTAGTCACAGCAAAGCTGGTCACCTGTTGACTTAAGGCGCAATGGTGGTCTATATCCAAATGTAGATACCCTGCCAGGATTAGACTCACTGAGGGTTGCCAGCTTCCTTCCCGCTGAAGGGATAGAATATAGCCATTTCTGTCCCCATTAAAAGTGAATAGGGTCAGTATAAAATCAGAGACCTTTCATAGAAGTCTACCGTAAGAGTGTAAGGAGAGTATAATATGGTAATGGCTAAATGAGGTAGAAAACAGGACCCTCTCTCACAAAAGAAATAGTAAAGGAAGAGAACAAGAGGTCCATGTTGCCTGTAGAAACATAATGGCCCCATCTTAATTCTAAAATATCATCATCCAGCCTGTATAGCTTGAGTTGAGTCGATTAGCCACCCGCGCTTTCAGAGAGGGGTAATGTATGAAAGGATTAAGGGAGTATGACTCAACATTCTTGTGAGCACAAGGAGAGTGAATCTAGTTACTCTCCCAATTATCAGTCACTTCAAAAAATTGTTTTAAAGTTACCAGCCTTGCATGATGTAGAACTGTCAGAGGTGAAAAGCAGAGTTTGAGTAATTCATCTGACACAGATGCAGTCATCACACCCTCTCCTATCCATTTTGCATTTCATTCTGAACCTACTGAAAGCAACCAATTTCCCTATTTTTAACAGCCTACAGAGGGGCGGGGAAAGGGAAAGATTTCTAAAACAATCTAGAAGTTGTAGTACTCAAACCTGTAGAGGCTCCATTGACTGGATTTTATCGTAACACTAGTTTAGACAAAAGCACTAGAAGATAGAATGTAGAGAATGGTCCTGTCTTGGTTCCCAGAGGGTGAACAAATGATGATCTAATGGTATTTGTCCCACCCTTCCCACCACTCCCTTATTTCTAATTTCTATGATTCTGTAAATACTAAATGAGAATAGAAGTGAAACTAAGAGCAAAATGTTCCTCTCCAATCCATGTGGCAGGGAGCTGCTGTACGTTCTTGTTCTTTACACTGAAGTCCCACTAATGTCAATGGCAGCGCATGTGCCACATGCAAGAAAAATCTGACTGTGTGCAGGAGAAATCTGGCAGTGAGGAGCACGCAAGCAGCATTTTGAGCTAAATGTTAGGCTGTATCTAAATCCTGCTACTTCTTCCTATATTGCATTTCACAGATTTGGCCCTTCCTCTTTATCCACCATTCTAATACTAATCCAGTTCTTTATCTTGCATTTTGATGGTTGAAACCTCTGCCTTTCCAGCCTTGAGTGGTGTAACCTTAGCCTCATTAGGTCCTTTTAAAACACTTCTAAGATCTTCTTGTAAAGCTGCCTTCAGTGACTCAAGAGTGTGAGTACCAGCCTCAGATTTCACCAACCAATAATCCAGTGTAAATTCCTCAGGCACTAACAGCCTAAACATGGAGCCACAGACAGTCCCCTTGGGCATTCTGATCCATCTTGCCACCCAGGTGAGAATACCTTTTGTGATAGATGATCTGTTATACCAAGTTTTTAGGTTACTTCCAGACCCAAAGAACAGCCACTTACTCCGGGTCAGTTGCACCTTAGATCTTACACCAAAGACAACGCTTCTAGCCAACCCTATATATACCCTATATATGTATATTAAACTATATACAATTTATTATGTAGGAAAAGGAAATAAGTTATTTACAAAGTCAAGGCAGTAAATGTATATACACAAATGTTATTTTAAATTTCCAAAGTTGTTAGGAAACTTCTGTATTCAGCAAGCTTTATATGTCCTTTGGGGCTAACCCAGGCTAAGCAGCTGGGGTTCTCTTGCTTGTGCTTAGAGTCCAGGCGGCATAGAGATAATCAGTTCCTTCTGTTTGGGACTTTTATCCCATGCCTGCCATGTGCTTTGAGCTGCAAACTCAGCTGATGAGAGGAATCCACTTGCATGAGTCATCTTCATGTGGAGGAGGGCAGAACAAACAACATCTTTCGTCCTCTTTAACATCCCAGAATAGTCTGTCTGTTGATGGACCTTTCCTGTTGGGCCAGATGTAACACCTTCTGTTGGAGATCAGCATTTCACACTAGTTAATGTCTGTCCCATCTGGTGACTTAGTTACAGAGGCTCACAATCCAGTCTTACAGTATGGTATACAGACGGTATAAGTGAAACTAATGCCTGCAGCAACTCACAGGCATTCAATAAAGTCTAAACACTTAATGACATTCTTATAATTCTAATACCTATTTTAACAATATTAACACACAGGTGAGCCAGACTGATTCCAGCTATGTAGTTGTCAGTGTCCAATTGAGACATGGAGGCTTTTGTATGAGCTTGGCACCTGGTCTGCCAGTGTCCCCCATCTTCTGGCCAGTCTTTCTGACACATCATCCACTTCGAGTCTCTCCACTGCCTACTCTTATCCTTACCTTTAAGGCCATCACAATTAAGCCCTGCATTATCCTATTAACTACCCCTTTACTTCACAATGGTCTCTTTCTACAACTTTTTCATACAGCTAGCATATGCAAAGAAATTTCTTTTGATTTCTCATCCTTCTTCCTCCACATCCCTTGTTTGCTCTCCCACCTGGTGCATTTTATCTTGAACTAAGGTAGTATATTCTTTTGGGACAGAATGTCTTTTGCTGTTATACCTGTACAGCGCATAGCACAATGGTACTCCAATCTGATTCAGTCCCCAATAAATAGTTCCCATTTTCAGTTCACTTGTAGTCTAATCTGGGGGCAAAGAATGTGTAAATTGATAAAGGGCCACGGGGAAATAACTAAACATTGCTGAAGCAGACATATATTGCTTACAGCTGTGGTTGCACATAACTAGCAAGGTTGTCCCAAAGCACCTGATGGAGCGAAAACAGAGCGAGAAACTCATTGCTATGTCCATAGGTGGATATACTGAGCTGTGATAAAAGCACCCTTCTAACCCCCAACACCTGTTGTTGGAAGCCAGAGGACTCGCTTGCTGCTTCACAGATTTGGCAGATGCTTGTACAGAAGGTATTTCTGGAATGAATGCCCTGAATCTCTGTGCAGCAGAAATTACTGTCGAAGTGTAACTGTGTCATGGACTTCCAATGTTCTAAACACCTGCCAATTAGCAGCTGAACTTGGCTGTGCCAGCTGCTATATCCCAGGCATTTTTATGAACTCCTGCATCTCCCTTTAACACAAATAAATCATCATTTCAGTGCTAGCCAGAACACGAACAGTAAAGAGGCCACTTGCTCAACTTTCCTGTTTGTGGCTTGAGCGACATCTGCTTACCTTGCTGACGAAATCTCCCCCCCCCCCCCCACATTAATTCTGCAGAACCAATCCACTGATGGAAGAGTGAGCTGGGTTCTACTTTGCCTCACAAAAAAATACTGCTAGATAAATGCTATTTGCAGAATCTGAGTCACTAGTGTGCAGCGTACATAAGGCAGGATGATCCCAGTTCAGATGTTCAGATCCCAAGTGGAGTTTTGAGGGCTGGCAAGTAGAAAAATCAGCTTTTGAGTTGTAAACTGATCACATTTGATCTGCATGTCAGCAAGAGCATACATAGGAAACAGCATGGTAATGTTCTTCGAGTGCTTGTTTCTTCCAGTTCCAATCAGGTGTGCGTGTGCCGTGTGCATGACAGCTGGAAGATTTTTTCCCCTAACAGTATCAGTAGGATTGGCCTGGGCGCCCCCTGGAGTTGCACCTTCATGGTGCCCAATATAGGGCCCTGCCGACCCGACCCCTACTCAGTTCCTTCTTACCGCTGGTGACTGCTAGTTTGAACTTCCCTCACTCTTGCTTCTGCAAACGCCTCTAGCAGTGTCCCACTGTCATTTGTATATAGTTAGATTCTTAGTAGTATTAGCAATGTTAGTAGTTTCTCTAAGTTTCCATTGCAGGGGTTTCCCCCATTTCGTCCCCAACACTGGGGCATGCCTCGGTCGCCAGGGTTCAAACCCTGTCAAGACTGCTGTAAATTGATGCCAGAGAGCAACCCGCACGCTTCTTGTTTGAAGTGCCTTGGCGAGAGTCACCAAAAGGACAAGTGCTGCATTTGCAAAGGGTTTCGGCTGAGGACCCTTAAGGATCGTGAGCAGAGACTCAGAATTCTTCTCATGGAGACAGCCCTCCACCCGCAGTCCAATCCCAGGTCGGCGGAGCTCGTGCCGAGTGCCTCGTCCGGCACCAAGGAAGGAGGCTAAGGACTCCTGGCACTGACATGGCGCCAAGCATAAGACTTCTGGTAGGCATCGGTCTTCCTCCTCGGTGCCCCAGAAGAAAAAGAGGAAGGAGAGAGGGCGCTCTCCCCCTCCTAAGCCTAAGGAGCCAGCGACAGGGAGGCCTCAGCCCATCCAGCATACGTTGGGCCCGGCACCTCCCAGGGGCTCACCGACTCCTGTCCTGCAAGGGGTTCAATCGAGTTGGGCCCACTACTGTTCTCCAGACTGTCATGGTTGGGATATTCAACTCCCCTTCACTCTGGAGACTTTTGACGCAGCACAGGACCTTATTTGCCTGACGGCACCACCTTCCCCAACGAGGGACAAGGCACTGGTGATAACCTGGCCACCTATCCCATCTAGGGGCAAGCCGGCAATGATGTCGCACTGCTCCCCATCTCTGTGGGGCCGCCAGTGTGGGGGGACCACACCAATCCCCTAGATTGGTCTAGATCTCAGTGACACTGGCAGCCTCTTCCGGTGTTGTGGCCACCTCAATGGCAACCACCAGCTCGGTAGCCCTTTTGGACTCCCTGGGCCTATCATCAAGCCCAGGGTCAGAGCCAGGCGTTGAGATCCAGGTTAGCGTTGGTTGTGTCGGTATCCTTCCCACCCGTGCAGCAGCTGGCACCAGAGACTATGCCGATGCCTTCCCCTACTGCTCAGGCCTCCGTGCTGGCACCTACCCCTCTGACTGCGGCACCGGGGTTACAGCAGCCCAACAAACAACGTGACCCTCTTGGGGACGAGGGCAGCGACCAAGGTCATGTGCCGGTGCTCTCATCATCTTCCTCCCCAGATGAGGCCATTGCAGGCACTTCAGCAGCCCCCCGTCTTGTAGGATAGCAGGGTCCTGCAACAGTTGTTACACAGGGTGGCCCAGAACCTGGAGATCCAGGTAGAGGAGCTGGTAGAGGATGCTGATCCCATGGTGAACATCCTCGCCCCCTCTGGGCCCTCGTGCATTGCGCTGCCACTCATCAAAACTATAACTGAGACCACAAAAATTTTGCGGCAGGTGTTGGCCTCTTTGCCCCCTACAGCGAAGAGAAATGAGAGACTCTGTTTTGTCCCCTCAAGGGGATATGAGCATCTCTATTCTCACTCTCCACCCAACTCTTTGGTAGTGGATGCTGCAAACCAAAGGGAGCGTCAGGGGTTTCAAGGACCCTCCCCCAAAAATTGGGAGGTGAAAAAGGTGGACTTGTTTGGGAGAAATGTCTACTCTACTGGTGGTTTGCAGCTCCGCATTTCAAACCAGCAGGCTGTCATTAGTAGGTACTCCTTTAATGGCCAATTTTGCTGAGCTATTACCACCAGAATCCTTCTCCGAATTTAATGCCTTGGTGGAGGAAGGCAAACTCATTTCTAGGGCCACCTTGCAGGCGGCTCTTGATGGTGCTGATGCGGCCGCCCAAACCGTGGCTACAGGGGTGGCCGTGAGAAAGTTCTCTTGGCTCCAGGTCTCTGGGCTTCCTTATGAAGTCCAACAGACCATCCAGGACCTACCCTTTGAAGGTCAGGCCCTTTTCTCTGAAAAGACAGACAGGAGACTGTACAGTTTAAAAGACTTGAGGGCCACCCTCAAGTCCACGGGCATACACACCACAGCTACACAGCACAGGCACTTCAGGCCACAGCCTCCTCAACAGTTTTACCAACAAAACCGACAGGACGGTTCCCGGAGGAGGAATAGGGGCAGAAGGAAAAGGCACCCATCCTCAGGCCAGGGTATGGCCAACCCAAGCCAGTTTCGGGCCCCAAACCGGCCTTTTGAAGGTGTGGTCAAGGACCGCACACCAGGACAAGAACTGGAGCTACCCTGCCTTACCTTTTCATCCTGACTGTCCCCTTTCTACTGTGCACGGTCCCATATCACTTCAGATCGCTGGGTGCTCCGCACGGTAGAGCGTATACTTCGTCCAATTCTGTGCCCTTCCATCCCCCTTCTGTGTCCCTCTTCAGGGACCCCTCTCATGAGCACCTCCTTATACAGGAGGTGCACTCGCTCCTTTCACTAGGAGCAGTGGAAAAGGTTCCTCAGGAGCAGAAGGGCAAGGGTTTCTAGTCTTGGCTCAGGCCCATCCTAGACCTGCCAGAACTCAACAAGTTGGTGAAGAAGCTCAAGTTCCCCATGGTCTCTTTGATCTCCATCATCCGTCATTGGATCCAGGAGACTGGTATGCCTCCCTCGACTTGAAGGACACGTACTTTCACATAGCAATAATTCCGTTCCACAGAAAATACCTCAAGTTTGTGGTGAACAGCACCCATTACTAGTTCACAGTCCTCCGGTTCAGCCTGTCGGCGGAACCTCGAATGTTCACCAAGTGCATGGCAGTCGTGGCTGTGTTCCTGCACAGGCAGCAGGTACGGATATTCCCATACCTTGATGACTGGCTGATCAAGGGCTGCTCCAGATCTCAAATGGAGGCACAAGTCGACTTCATAAGAACGACATTCGATGAACTGGGCCTCCTTCTGAATGAGGGAAATCAACGCTGTCCCTGGTTCAGAGGATAGAGTTTATAGGGACAGTACTGGACTTGACACAAGCCAGGGCATACCTCCCGGGAGCAAGGTTTTGGTCCCTCAGCAACATCATACGAGGTCTCAGGCAGTTTCCCACCACCACAGCAAGGAATTGCCTGAAACTTCTAGGACACATGGCTGCTTGTACCTGTGTGGTGCAACATGCCAGGCTCTGACTCTGGCCTCTCCAATTGTGGCTAGCCTCAGTGTATCAGCCGGCTCGGGACAGTTTGGACAGGGTTGTGACTCTGCCTTGCCTGGTCCTCAACATCCTCCAGTGGTGGCTTGACCCACAGGTAGTATGTGCAAGGGTCCCCTTCACCAGCTGTCATCTGTGTCTCTCCCTAGTGATGGATGCATCAGCTTTGGGCTAGGGAGCACATTTGGGAGACCTTAGGACCCAAGGCCTCTGGTCTCAGGTGGAACTCGCTCTCCACATTAAATGTCAGAGAGCTGAGAGCAGTGCGCCTGGCATGCCAGAATTTCCAAGCCCACTTAACAGGGAGGTGTGTATCAGTTATGACAGACAACACCACGGCGATGTTTTATATCAACAAACAGAGGGATGCACGCTCCTCTCCCCTGTTCCAGGAAGCCCTCATGCTGTGGGACTTCTGTGTAGAGCATTTGATACATCTGCAAGCATTGTACCTCCCCGGAGTAAAGAACAAGTTGGTGGACCATCTCAGCAAGTCGTTCCACGGCCACGAGTGGGTCCCTTTGCCCGGACGTTGCGAACTCAATCTTTCATCAGTGGGGCTTTCCCCAAATAGACCTATTCACCAGGCGTTGCAACAGGAAGTGCCAGCAGTTTTGCTCCTTACTGAATCACAGTCCAGGTTCCATCACGGACGCGTTCCATCTCCCCCTGGGAGGAGGATCTCCTTTACACATTTCTGCTCATTCCCTCGTTCACAAGGTACTCCTCAAGAGTCAGAGGGAATGAGCTTCGGTGATATTGATAGTTCCATCCTGGGCCCCCCCCCAGCACTGGTGCACATCGCTCTTGGAAATGTCTGTGGAAGCTCGAGTCACTTTGCCGCTCTTCCCGGACTTACTAACTCAGGACCACGGCCGCCTCCAACACCTGAACCTCGAGCCACTGCACCTCACGGCATGGAAGCTCCATGGCTGAACTCGATGGAGCTCTCTTGCTCAGACCAGGTTAGACAAGTCTTCCTTTGCAGTAGGAAGCCTTCCCCCAGGGCTACCTACCTGGCCAAGTGGAAGAGATTTTCAATCTGGTAGGCACAGCACCGTTCGTCCCTGACGCTAGTCTAATATAAGTGGCACAGAGACTATCTTCTCCATCTCAAGCAGCAGGGGCTGTCCATGTCGTCAATAAGGGGTCACTTGGCTACCCTATCTGCCTTCCACCCAGGTGCAGAGGGCTGCTCGGGCTTTGCTAACCCTATGGTCAGCCGTTTCCTGAAAGGTCTTGACAGGCTATACACACAAGTCAGGCAGCCAGTCCTGGCCTGGGATCTCAATCCGGTCCTTTCCAAATTGATGGGGTGGCCCTTCAAACCACTGGTGACTTGTTCCCTGTTTTACCTGTTGTACCAGGTGGCGCTTCTGGTAGCAATAACCTCAGCCAGGAGGGTGTCTGAGCTCAAGGCCCTAACATCAGAGCCCCCTTACACGGTGTTCTATAAGAGCAAGGTTCAGCTCAGGCCACATCCTGCTTTCCTCCCGAAGATTGTGTCGCAGTTTCATATCAACCAGAACATCTTCCTTCCCATGTTCTATCCTAAGCCGCACTCGAGCGGCGAGGGGCAAAGACTTCCCTCATTAGACGTCCACCGAGCACTAGCCTTTTACACTGAAAGAATGAAACCATTCCAGAAGTCCATTCAACGGTTGGTGGCCGTGGCAGACAACATGAAAGGTCTTCGAGTCCCCTCCCAATGAATTTCATCGTGGATCAAGTCCTTCTACTGAGAGTGCTACAACCCGGCAGGGGTGCCTGCCCCTCTGATCACTGTGCACTCCACCAGGGCACAGGCCTCTTCAGCCACTTTCCTGGCTCAGGTGTCTACTCAGGAAATATGCAGGGCAGTGACATGGTCCTCCATACGCAGTTTCACCGCACGTTACGCAATCACCCAGCAGGCCAGAGACGATGCGGCCTTTGGTAGGGCGGTACTACAATTGGTGGACAACTCTGACCCCGCCTCCTGAACTTGGGCTTGAGTCACCTGGTTGGAACTGACATGAACAAGCACTTGAAGAAAAAATGGTTACTCATCTTCTCGTAACTATTCTTCGAGATGGGGTGTTCATGTCCATTCCAATTCCCTCCCTCCCTACCCCTCTGTCGGAGTCCCCAGCAAGAAGGAACTGGGGAGGGTTGGGTTGGGTCGGGTCAGAAGGGCCCTCTGTTGGGTACTATGAAGACGCAAGTCCAGGGGGCCTCCAGGCCAACCCTACAGATACTGCTAGGGGAAAAATCTTCCGTCTGTCCTGCAAGTGGCACAAGCACACACCTGTTTTGGAATGGACATGCACACCACATCCTGAAGAACAACAGTTATGAGAAGGTGAGTAGCAGTTTTTTTTAAGTTTGCTACACCAGATAAAAGGAGAGAAGTAGTTGATATTCCCTCAGGAGCTTCGGTTTTCTTGTTAAACATATTTTTAGTGATCCAACTGTACATAAATGAAAAATAACCAGAAACGGGCAATTTGATCTTTGGGGAAAATAAAGTGAAAAGGTAGGTACATGGAACACAGATTCTGTTTAAACAATCATTGTTACCTAGGTGAGTACATGTAGTTAGCAATAAAAACTATACAAGGGGGAATTATCTTAAAATATAAAATACCGGCAGTTATTTTGGGATCATAATAGCAAGTTGTAACTTGCAGGCTAACAAAACAACACTCTTGCCCTGCCTAATCTATATGCTTTTATGTGAAATTGCCTTGGATATTCTTTCAGGGCAACAGAGTTGTGGGCAACATTATTTGAAATCCCAGCTCAGCTGAATTATCAGCCTGGAAATTTTCCAGGTCATCTAGGAAAGTTGTTTGTAGAAGTGTGAAGAGTTCAGGCTACATATTGATTGCTGGACAGTGTTCAGTACAGATAAGCAGTAACATACTTTCTATTCAAGTCTCAATTGATCTTATGTTGGGGTCAGTTACAGCTTAATCCTTTAATTCCTTAACTCTTGATATTGGGAGCTGGAAGTTTGGCCTCTATAGTCCTATTGGGTCCTTTTTTATCTCCTCCTCAACTCATGAGAAAATTTAAAAAGAAACTAGTACATAACTTGGTTATTTCCTAACCAAAGTCATGTGCACAGCTTTACCTGCTATTTTGGCAATCTTTCTTTCATTATCTCAGATGCATTCTCTGCTTTCACTGAGGACATTCATAGCTGCTTTGGGACCTACAATACATTACACTCTTTTTAAATAAGGAAATTCCCACCCCTGAGGAAAAGTAAGAAAATGAGAGAGGAGATCTGGGAACCAACCTTTGAGGTAAGCTAAAATATTGGGACTTAAAATTCACATAGGTATTTGTTTTGCTTTTTATTTTCTAGATTTTTTTCAGAGGTGGAGTGCAAACTGAATGGTGCTATTTAGTTTGCAGAGTTTACAAGGTCCCCACATCACCAACAGAACTTACAAGCTCTTTGAGCAAGCCAGCGAACATGTACCTAGGTTGTGGCACAGAGCCACTCGTTTGAAGGCATGCTTGTATATTTGAAGACATTTTCCACTGCACGTGTTCAGTATTCAATTTTCAAATGACTGCTTAAATCAAATCCAAAGCCAGTTTGTTTCCAATTAAAAAAAGTATCAACTTACCCCCCCATCCCCCCAAAAAAAGTGAGGTTAGAATTTTTTGGTTTTTTACAATGGAAAAAAGTGTAATTTTTTTTCTGTCATTACTCAGACTAGGGAAGGAATTTATCCTCAGACTTTCCAAATAAAAATTGAACATCCAAATGAAATATGGAAAGTTTCAATCTCAAAAGTGAATATTTTGACCATTAAGCATGTCAGTTTTGTGTGTTTATATCTCAAACTGTTTTGCAGCCTGATATTGCTCAGGATCGAGCAATAATAGTCCACTAATAGGAATGCTATAATAAAGTATGGAAGCACTTTCCATCTACAAAGTGCTTTAGTTATTAACCATCTAAGCCTCACAGCACTCTTTCATGGTAGGCAAGTAGTATTGTTCCCATTGTACATATGGAGAAACTGAGGTGGAGAGATTAGGTACCTGCTCAATGCTTTAGGATGAGTCCTCATCAGAGCAAAGGGTAGAATTTGTGAGATGATGATGGCGCCCAGTCGCCAGGTTGTACTGTGTCCCTCTCTTGAGTATTTTGCTAAGAGAAAACTAAGGTGTTGAGCAATAAATCAGGATTTCCCCAGCAGGCTGTTGTGTATTAGTCAATGTTTTTAGCAAAATGAATTCTTTAGATTGTTGAGGGATCAATGCTGATAAATGCAAAGTAAAGCACATTGGAAAACATAATCCAAACTATACATGTAAAATGATGGGGGTCTAAATTAGCTGTTACCACTCAAGAAAGAGATCTTAGAGTCGTGGATAGTTCTCTGAAAACATCCACTCAACGTGCAGCAGCAGTCAAAAAAGCGAACAGAATGTTGAGAATCATTAAGAAAGGGATGGATAATACAGAAAATATCATGTTACCCCTATGTAAATCCATGGTACGCCCACATCTTGAATACTGCATGCAGTATATTGGAAGTATATATAGGAATTTGAAAAGGTTCAGAAAAGGGCAACAAAAATGATTAGGGGTATAGAACAGCTTCCGTATAAGGAGAGATTAGTAAGACTGGGACTTTTCAGCTCGGAAAAGAGACAACTAAGGGATGACATGATTGAGATCTATAAAATCATGACTGGTGTGGAGAAAGTAAATAAGGAAGTGTTATTTATTCCTTCTCATAACACAAGAACTAGGGGTCACCCAGTGAAATTAATAGGCAGCAGGTTTAAAACAAACAAAAGGAAGTCTTTTTTCACACAACGCACAGTCAGTCTGTGGAACTCTGCCAGAGGATGTTGTGAAAGCCAAGACTATAACAGAGTTCAAAACAGAACTAGATAAGTTCATGGAGGATAGGTCTATCAATGGCTATTAGCCAAGATGGGCAGGGATGGTGTCCCTACCCTCTGTTTGCCAGAAGCTGGGAATGGGCAACAAGGGATGATGGATCACTTGATGATTACCTGTTCTGTTCATTCCCTCTGGGGCACCTGGCATTGGCCACTATCAGAAGACAGGATACTGAGCTAGATGGATCTCTGGTCTGACCCAGTATGGCCACTCTTATGTTCTTGATGCTGATGGATCAGAAAAGTAACAAGTTACAAGGCTTTTCATTGTGTACCAGCAGTACCACCTTCTTGCAAATAAACCTGTTCGTGTCCCTGGTTTTATTAGCTGCATTTAAATTTCTTTCTCTGTATTTGGTCCTACTCACATGCTCCTCATTTGAGGCTTGTAATGTGCTTCTGTGGTTTCACTTGTAGCCTGTATTAGGAGTTTATGGCACCTATTTGAGCTAAGAAATGTGGCTAATGGAAGGAATAAACTGTTAGCATGTTCCAGGCCTGGGCGACAAGGAGGTAGTCTGTCTCACCACCATCGCCACCACTGAGGAGTTTGTGATTTGGCACCGTCAATGGCATGGCTTCAGACAGAACTAGATTGCTTTCGCAGATGATCAGATATGTTTTGTATTAGCCCCGTCCACTTTCCACCGCTGCCTTTATATCCACTTGTTCATTGAGCGATGGTCCCTATGTGCTTGGGCGGCGGGTGGAGCCACACTTTGGGGAGGCTAGCCCCACCCCCTCTCCCCCAGTGCCAGAGTCCCGAGACCCCTTTCCTCTCGCCGGAGCCCCGCCGAGACCTCCTGGCCTCCCTCTGCGGCCGGAGCTCCGAGACCCCCTGTCCCCACCCACAGCCAAGGAGCCCCAGGCCAGCCAAAGCCATGAGCGCCCCCCACCAACCTGCTCGGAGGACCCCAGGGCTGGTCGGAGCCCCTGCAGCCACGCCTTCCCACCGCAGCCCCAATCCAGGGAGATTACTAATGAACCCAGAAAGCCAAATAGCACATACTGCCTCCTCAACCACCCTGGAACCTGCATGGGACATAATAAAAAGCAATAATTTCCCCTGCCAAACCTGCAACCAGCGTCCTGCGGCAGCAGCTGCGCTAGGGGAGGCAGAGCCTCCCCTGGCCGATTATACGGCTGCCCATGCCTCTGTGTATTCCATGCGTAGGTTTGCCTATGTACCATACGCCTGAGTCTGCAGACTTTTCGTAAACTGCGTCTGTTGATCCGCTCAGATGCAGTTCCCCTCCTTGCGCTCTACACTGAGTGCAGAAAGGGCAGTGCGGACCGACGCCTCTCCAGTTCTTTTTTGCTGCTGCATGGCCTGAGTCAGAATTGTCTGTGCCCGCTTTGGTCTTCCTCTAATTTAGTACGTGTAAATCACCAATTGTAAATAGCTTTTAGTAGTTTAGACGTCGTGTTTTTAGTGGTTTTCTCGTTAGCTTAGTTTTCTCTGCCGCAGGAAGTATCTCCCTGTGGATAGAGACTATTGCAAGAGGACTGTGTTAGGAGCTGTCTCCTGCCCTGTTCCTTCTCTCAGTGACAAACACCAGGGCTGCCTTTATTGCCTTTATTGTCACCAATTGCAGCATCTGCCAGTCTTTCTCTCCCTGAACTCATGAAGGACGAGAACTCCACTTGCGGAAGCACCTCCTGGAGCAGGCTATGAGGCCCCATTTGGATCCAGTCTGGGGAAACCCCCCGTACCATGACCTCAGACCTCAATCAGCACCCCTCCAAGCATCCCTCTGGAGTAAAGGCCAAAACACTTAGTCCTAAGAAACCCTTTCATGAGAGCAGAGGATATGACCATCGGCATAAGGACAGATCCCCATCCAGAACTGCCTCTAAGACAAAGGATCCTTCCCCATCTCATCCAACTTGGACTGAATTCTTGCACATGGGCCCTAAGGAGTTAGGTTTGCATAAACTTCCTTTTCAAGAGGGTAAGGCACGAAGGAAGAAGGAACCAAAAGATCGGTACTCACCGATCCCATCTGGGAGTTCCAAACTGGACCCCCTTTGACAGTTCAGGACACACTCCTTGTGGGATCCTCCAAATACTAGACCATTTGACAGCCCGGATCTGCTGTCCCCTCCTCAAGGGGATCATCAGGAAGGACCAAAAACTTTACCTCATCGGAGGATATTTTGGCTTTCTCCATCCCACAGTCTCCTCTTGGGCCTGGTCCTCCTTGGAGACATCACTACTCCTGAAGAAACCACCTTGAGGAGAAGGGGATCCTCACCTATTGCATCTGCAACTTGGAGCATCCTCCCACCGGTATTGATTGTACCACCAATAATGTGGGAGTCTATTTCACTGAGCGAATATGATGCTTCAGATGTGTATCACTCTTCCCCCGCCGAAGGGAAACAAACCCAGACAGAACGCGTGGAAAGTATTGGAACTGTCCACCTCCTTTGGGATACGGCTACCCAGACATAGGGTGCACATGTTCAATGGCAGTTCAGTCTATTCTCAACCAAAGCAGGAAGGAGTCTACTAGGAGATGCTATGTGGCCAAATGGAAGCATTTCTACTCTTGGTCACGACAACGCTGGTTATCCCCAGAATCTGCTGGGAATCCTGTTATTAATACCTACCAGCCCTTAAGACATTAGGCTTCTCTGGGACCATCTTGCATCAGTCAGCGGAATCACTTGCATCATTTTCATCTTCCAGTTGATGACCAGACTACCTTTACTCATCCTACGATAACTAGATTCTTGAAGGGACTACTTAGAACTTTCCCAACAGTGGTGAAATCCACACCACAAAGGGATCTCAGTCTCATCCTTTATGTTCTCACCAAACCTCCCTTCTAACCATTAGCCACCTATTCAATGTCTTATTTCTCAATGAAAGTCTCCTTCCTAATCGCCATCACATCAGCCAGGGCCATTCATGGCAGATCTGCCCCATACCGTTTTCTTTGCCTTGACTCAAAATTCATCCCTATAGTAATTTCTGAGTTTCACATGAATCAAACCATCCTTTTCCCGGTATTTTTTCTGAAGCCTCATGCCTTTGATCAGGAGAGAAGGGTTCACTCTCCAGATGTCTGATGGGCTCTGACGTTTTACATACAGAGTATAAAAGCAACTAGGAAAATACCTAGACTTTTTTTATCACTCTAGCAGAGAGAGCTTGACCTCTTGATCAATCTGCACAGAGACTTTAAGTGGATCTCAGGGTGCATCATCCTTTTGTTACCAACTAGCTCAAATTCCCGTCCCCACCCCTCACCCCATCCCAGAAGGGGTGAGATCCCATTCCACCAAGGAGTAAGCAACCCCTGAAGCATCTCTGTGAGATGTACTCTTCCTAGATAGATGTAGGGTGGCTACCTGGGAGCTCCATATATATTTTTATAAAAAATAACGCTTTGGTCAGACCCATATCGTGTTTGACTACTATTTACAAATCTCCCATGTGTTGCATGCACATAAAGACCATCACTTGAAGGAGAAATGGAGGTTACTTACCTGCAACTGGAGTTACTTTGAGATGTGTGGTCCCTGTCTGTATTCCACTACCTGCCGTCTGTCCCGTCTGTTGCAGATCATGACTAGATTTGCAGTAAGAAAAGGAACTGGAGTGGCATTGGTCTGCACTGCCCTTTGTATCCTCAGATCAGAGCATGAGGAGACCTGTGTGTGAGCAGACCAAAGCACACTGCTTACTAAAAATCTCCAGACTCAGGTGCATGCATGTGTGGAATACACGGGGACCTCATATCTCGAAGATCCTCCAGTTACAGGTAAATAACTTTAATTTACTCATTAGATCTTCCTCTTGCTCTCTGTTAATGTGTGGTCAGAGGCATTCAGAACAGTTTCTGCCTCTTATCTGTGTTGCTAAACTGCGCATTTAAAATAGCGTAGAAGATATAATTCTACTGTAATAGACAACTAGAGATCCCAGTCTGGGACCAGGATCCCAGTGTGGTCAAGTGTACCTATATAATAAAAAGATAGTCCCTGCCTCAAAAAGCTAAACTTATGAGAAGATAGAACAGTTAGAACAGAAAACTGGGGCTGTAGGGAGGAGAAAATGACAGTGAACACCTCTAGTAAAGATTTAATAACAGGTGATGTAGTAAGGTTTATTGCTCAGATTTTGCTTATACTTAGGCTTGGCGAACTCAATTTATGTTTTTTGTAACTTTGATGGATAATATCAGTGTTTATTTTTAAGCATTTCTTCAGTTTTTATTGATTTTAGATTTTCA
This sequence comes from Eretmochelys imbricata, assembly GCF_965152235.1. Classification (NCBI taxonomy): domain Eukaryota; kingdom Metazoa; phylum Chordata; order Testudines; family Cheloniidae; genus Eretmochelys; species Eretmochelys imbricata. The sequence goes on from NC_135577.1 coordinate 21,629,713, forward strand.
CAGCTTTGGGAAATTATGGGGGAGACATAATTATTTAATGACAGTAGACATTGAGAAAAGCTTTATACATTGTTAAAACACATTATCAACATAACATTAAAATATACAAAATAAATATCCTTAAATCCACAAATCATACACGTTTTTACTACTCATTTGCCAGTCAGTTTGTAACAAGTCTAATTCAAAGGTCTAAATCACTGGATTTTGACTCTAGTAAGTTCTCATGCAGCATTTTTCTTACTTTACCTATCTGTAAATTTCTGTTGTTGCTGGAAATGCTTTTTCATTGGTTTGTGTGTACACTGATATTGATGTTTGTTAACATTTACAGATAAAAATCTAATTCTTCCAAGGCTACTCTTCCTACAGTATCTGCTGTAACTGGGAAAATATATGCACAAAATACATTTTCTAGTGGAGAATTCTTGCTTTATTGTGTCTGTTTGCCAATTCAGTAATGCATCTCTTTCCCCCCTTAACCCCCCATTAGTGTGAATTAACAAGATTCTTCCATTGGCCTTTATATTTACCTTTTTAGGAGTCTGCGTACATGGATTTTAAGCACACCAGGAGGATTGTTTAATATGTTTGTCTATTTACTTTAATTGTAGCTCATCAAAACAAAAAGAAAAAAAAACCTGAACACATTGCAATTTTGCTAAGCAGCTGTAATATAAAAGTCAAGCCCCTCGGTATTCAGATGTTTCCAATCAACCTTTTGTTGCTGCCTCAAACATTTTAAGGTTTTATTTTTATCATAAACTAAGCCGATCTACTGAATAAACTTTGTAAAGTCTTTTAAAAGGCGAGTGCTGGGCTAATGGATGGTTAACGTTCGTGCACTTAGTATCACTTGAAATCATTTGTGTTTGCGAGCCGCTTTCAAAATGAGGAGTCTGATGTGAAGGATGGACCTTTTTAAGGCCTTGGTCTGGAGCTGACAATGTATTGGCAATGAGCAGTTAGTAATTAAGTATGGTTCAGTAATGTGAGACATTATCTCTTGATGATTCTTGAAAGCCCAAAGGAGAGTAAACAGGCTGAATATCAGACTGTGGTTAAGGCTCTGCTCACCACATCTCCTCCTGCTGTGAGAGGTTATGCAAGGAAATTCAGGTTCTTCAGATTATTCCAGTGCAACAACTCTTGGCTGAGCAGGCATCACGGGGTTCTGATAACTTCAGTAGCAAGCTGTGCTGAGGCTGTTTATGGTGTTTGCATAGCATAACACAGTACCTCCTGCAGCATCAGGGGAGGGAAAAGCTCCCTGCAGGGAGACTAGGAGAGGGGGAAATGCAATCTTTCCAGTGGAAACCTATGAAGAGTGACTGATTTCATTGGAAAGAGTGGATTGAAAGGTGCTCTTCGCGTTGCTGTTTCATTTTCTTTCAGTGGGAGAATAGAACCCCTCTGCTTTAGCCGCTTTCTTTAAGGAGAGAATAGAACGGTGTCCAGTGTTGCGGTTTGGAGGGGTTCAGATGTAAAATGGAGACATCCCATATTAACCCCATGTCTGCAGTTCACAGGAGGGTTCCACAAGGAGCTTTCCCAGCTACTGAGCAGAGGAATAAAACTGCACTACTCCGTCTCATTTTTGCAAGTACCAGTTTTATTTAGCAGCTCTCCCCATTCCTTAGCATGTTAGTAATGCCAGTGATCGTCTGTCAATTCATATTCAAGCTAGTATATGTGCTTTGGGAAATTGCTCTTAAGGGCCTAGTCTCCTTAATTGGTGAGTGTGAGTCCCATTAACTTTAATAATAGTTCCATATGCAGATGGAGAAGGGTAGAGCGTGTCTGTGGTGTATCTGTTAAATGGAGGAGGTCACATTTTAGCTTTCTTCATGGAGGAACAGATGTTTGTTACTAAGTTTCAGAGTAACAGCCGTGTTAGTCTGTATTCGCAAAAAGAAAAGGAGTACTTGTGGCACCTTAGAGACTAACCAATTTATTTGAGCATGAGCTTTCGTGAGCTACAGCTCACTTCATCAGATGCATACCGTGGAAACTGCAGCAGACTTTATATATACACAGAGAATATGAAACAATACCTCCTCCCACCCCACTGTCCTGCTGGTAATAGCTTATCTAAAGTAATCTTCAGGTTAGGCCATTTCCAGCACAAATCCAGGTTTTCTCACCCTCCACCCCCCACACAAATTCACTCTCCTGCTGGTGATAGCCCATCCAAAGTGACAACTCTTTACACAATGTGCATGATAATGAAGTTAGGCCATTTCCTGCACAAATCCAGGTTCTCTCACTCCCTCACCCCCCTCCAAAAACCCACCCCCATACACACACAAACTCACTCTCCTCCTGGTAATAGCTCATCCAAACTGACCATTCTCCAAGTTTAAATCCAAGTTAAACCAGAACATCTGGGGGGGGGGGGTAGGAAAAAACAAGAGGAAATAGGCTACCTTGCATAATGACTTAGCCACTCCCAGTCTCTATTTAAGGCTAAATTAATAGTATCCAATTTGCAAATGAATTCCAATTCAGCAGTTTCTCGCTGGAGTCTGGATTTGAAGTTTTTTTGTTTTAAGATAGCGACCTTCATGTCTGTGATTGCGTGACCAGAGAGATTGAAGTGTTCTCCGACTGGTTTATGAATGTTATAATTCTTGACATCTGATTTGTGTCCATTTATTCTTTTACGTAGAGACTGTCCAGTTTGACCAATGTACATGGCAGAGGGGCATTGCTGGCACATGATGGCATATATCACATTGGTGGATGTGCAGGTGAACGAGCCTCTGATAGTGTGGCTGATGTTATTAGGCCCTGTGATGGTGTCCCCTGAATAGATATGTGGGCACAATTGGCAACGGGCTTTGTTGCAAGGATAAGTTCCTGGGTTAGTGGTTCTGTTGTGTGGTATGTGGTTGTTGGTGAGTATTTGCTTCAGGTTGCGGGGCTGTCTGTAGGCAAGGACTGGCCTGTCTCCCAAGATTTGTGAGAGTGTTGGGTCATCCTTTAGGATAGGTTGTAGATCCTTAATAATGCATTGGAGGGGTTTTAGTTGGGGGCTGAAGGTGACGGCTAGTGGCGTTCTGTTATTTTCTTTGTTAGGCCTGTCCTGTAGTAGGTAACTTCTGGGAACTCTTCTGGCTCTATCAATCTGTTTCTTTACTTCCGCAGGTGAGTATTGTAGTTGTAAGAAAGCTTGACAGAGATCTTGTAGGTGTTTGTCTCTGTCTGAGGGGTTGGAGCAAATGCGGTTGTATCGCAGAGCTTGGCTGTAGAGGATGGATCGTGTGGTGTGGTCAGGGTGAAAGCTGGAGGCATGCAGGTAGGAATAGTGGTCAGTAGGTTTCCGGTATAGGGTGGTGTTTATGTGACCATTGTTTATTAGCACTGTAGTGTCCAGGAAGTGGATCTCTTGTGTGGACTGGACCAGGCTGAGGTTGGTGGTGGGATGGAAATTGTTGAAATCATGGTGGAATTCCTCAAGGGCTTCTTTTCCATGGGTCCAGATGATGGAGATGTCATCAATATAGCGCAAGTAGAGTAGGGGCTTTAGGGGACGAGAGCTGAGGAAGCGTTGTTCTAAATCAGCCATAAAAATGTTGGCATACTGTGGGGCCATGCGGGTACCCATAGCAGTGCCGCTGATCTGAAGGTATACATTGTCCCCAAATGTGAAATAGTTATGGGTAAGGACAAAGTCACAAAGTTCAGCCACCAGGTTAGCCGTGACATTATCGGGGATAGTGTTCCTGACGGCTTGTAGTCCATCTTTGTGTGGAATGTTGGTGTAGAGGGCTTCTACATCCATAGTGGCCAGGATGGTGTTATCAGGAAGATCACCGATGGATTGAAGTTTCCTCAGGAAGTCAGTGGTGTCTCGAAGGTAGCTGGGAGTGCTGGTAGCGTAGGGCCTGAGGAGGGAGTCTACATAGCCAGACAATCCTGCTGTCAGGGTGCCAATGCCTGAAATGATGGGGCGCCCAGGAGTTCCAGGTTTATGGATCTTGGGTAGTAGATAGAATATCCCAGGTCGGGGTTCCAGGGGTGTGTCTGTGCGGATTTGATCTTGTGCTTTTTCAGGAAGTTTCTTGAGCAAATGCTGTAGTTGCTTTTGGTAACTCTCAGTGGGATCATAGGGTAATGGCTTGTAGAAACTCGTGTTGGAGAGCTGCCGAGCAGCCTCTTGTTCATATTCCGACCTATTCATGATGACAACAGCACCTCCTTTGTCAGCCTTTTTGATTATGATGTCTAAGTTGTTACTTTTCGAGGAGGCTTTTCCTTGTCAATTCCATTAGGGCTTGTCACATGCTCCAGAGAATCCCTTTTAAAATCCTACAAGAAAGAACTGAGAGCAGTTTCCTTTTAAAGCTTCTGCATTAATAGGGACTATCAGAGTTGTTTAGTTTATGGATATACTAGTTAGAGCTTCAAGTGATAGGTCACAATTCAATGTGTGCAATGGGAGAGAATTGTTGTTTGACTTCAGTAGCTTTTATATTTTTCCTGACTCTGCTGAATCCATTTAGAGCACAGAGAACAAATTCCCACCCCACCCCCTTAAACAAACTACTGAAAAGTTTTGTGATACTTCATATTTTTTTAAATGTTCTCACATTAAGCCACTTGTGAAATAATTACACTCAGACCACAGTGCATTTCTGCTCTTGAAATACCACCCTTCTTTCCAGGTTTAGCTGTGAATATTGGTCTGGAGAAATCTGCTTGTCCGTGAATTTTTCTTTATTGCACATAACTTTTACGAAAAATATCCATGAAAAAAATCTTAGCCTTAGTTATTAGGTCAGTGTAGTGGGCAACTTACGTCGGCGGGAGCAACGTTGTAGTATAGACACTGACAGATCGACGTAAGCTTCCTGACATCAACCTAACTTTGTAGTGTGGACCAAGCTAAGTAGGATCATAAGTAAAAAAGGATGCTTAACTCTGGAGTGTGCTGAAGATTTTATCTCCGTACAAATCACTGTGGAATGGTCAGCTGCATTTAACCCAGTAATTGTGCACATAGATGGCTTCAACAGATGAGGTACCTCCTCGTAAATTGCTTCATTGCAACCATTGGTCTCTTCAGTTTAGGGCCTAATACTGCCGTCCTTCTTCCCATGAATAGTCCCACTGAGTAAAATTTTCCAAAGTGACTAAGTCCCATTGCTTTGCAATGGAACTTAGGCTTCTAGTAGGTAACTGAAGCCTATTGGATAATTTTACCTATTGACTAGTGGCTACAGGATCCGGCCTCATATTTGTAACTTATCCTAAAGATGCCCTTTTTAGTTTGGTAGCCTGGTTAACAATGGTTCACTCTCTTATGGACTTTGCAGCAGAGGTGAAATGACATGAAAAAAGCTTGGAGGGGCCTAGAGTGAGAATGCAGTAGACTTGTGCCCCCTCATTGCAGCTGGGGAAGTTCTGAGGGAACATATCCCCTGCAGCGACTACATCTACGCTTTGCAGCCCTGTAGCTGAGAATTGGAACAGTTTGTGGCCTGTGGAAACCCACAGAGGTGTTGCTTTTTCGCAATGAAACGCTCCGGTAAAATTGCACAAAGGTGTTAGTTTTCCAACTTTTCTATCTTAAGTGTTAGGGAAATATTACATCAGCTAGAGTGTAAAGCATGTGTCATTTATACTAGACTAGACAAATCACTGGAGAGTATACTGAAGGGAGCAGTCTTGTATTAGGGTGAGGAGGGAGCAAGATGAGTTAATGGGTCCTCTCTCAATTCTATTCTCTGCAATAGACCATAAAGACCCCCAATTTTTCTCTGACATTTTCTTCCTCAGTCTTCTTTTCCACAGTAGATCATATTGTCAATGCCTATCCTTGATGATCAGGTTTCTTCAGGCTTTACCAAATGTTGACACTGATCCAGCATGTACAGGTATCTAGGAGACTGCCAGTGCTAGTTTGGGAATATGCTGTGGTTTGATTGGAAGGCCATTTCCATCAGCGAGGGATTGTATGGGGGAGGGGGTTAAAAATTGAAATGATGTATGTGAAATTGGAAGTTGTCTTGCTAGTATGTACATACATGTGTGGCAAAGCATGACCATGTTCTGTTACTCCGGCTGAACTATTTAATCATTTTATATGGAAAGATGGGTGTCCAATACAGTAGTTCATGGTACGGTTACTGACTTGTTGCATCCTGTTTTGTTTACAGATCTGTTGCATATGTTGACCCATTTTTATTACATATGTGTACTTTAATAAGTAAAGTTTTTTTCTGATTTTTCTTTGACCTACAATCTGCCTTCAGATATATATGTGGCGCTCTCCATGAGTTCTGTGTACATATCTGAGGGAAGAATTTGGCATTTCATTTTTATCAGAATAAATGCTCAGCCATTTAGCGATCCAGCTGGCATGCAGTTTGGTATAATGTAAGAGCTGTGCTGTAGCAGGACTGCTTAATAATTTTAAAGTATCCCCACTAAAAACTTGATTTTAGGACAGGCATGTGCACATAATGAACAAATATACAGTATCTGCTCCTGCAGTCCTTCATGTAGACAAAACTTTCACTTACTTAAATATAACTGTTTGCGCAGGCAAAGACTGTAGAATTGGCAGATATACTCTGTATGTGTGAGTACCACACACACACTTTGTACTTTCAGCTTTTCATTCTCAGTCTAATTTTAGTCCTGGGATAAAGCTGGAAGTTGAAGTTGTCAGCGCAGCTTTTTCTATTAGCGCTTTCCCAAAATATTCCCCGGGCTGCATACATATTTGCTTATTAGCTCCTTTTCTCTTTTCCCCTTTTACCTTACAGCTTCTGACATGAAGAAAGATCTAGAGACCTTAATAGCACAGGAAAGAGCAGAGATCCTCGCCAAGTATGAAAAGGTACCGATCTCATTTTTCCTCCATTAATCTGCTCACTAGGCACGGGACTCCTGATAGTTAAGCTGTCTGGGGAAGGCAGGAACGTGTCATACAGAACGTGATGTCTTCATGCCAGTAACAGACTACACAAACACAAACTTTTTTTCTGCCTGCAGACCTTTTTAAGGGTACAGGTGACGTGACCGTGTGTATTTAGTAATCCATGGTGGGTGTTTGGCAGATAGGCTCGGGAGCCTCCATCAGGTATACAAATGCAGGTTCTGCCTATTCTACCTGAACAAGGTCAAAAGAGTTGGCCTATGGCAATTACTCAGGATATGGAAGCAAAGTGGAGAGCTTTCATCACCAGCCCATTTTTTTTTTCACTCTGTACTCCCAGGGTTTTCTCATTCAGACCTCATCATTTGGCGCACACCACAAATCCTGTGATCAGGAAAGTGACAGTCTCAGAACAGAGAGTGAATGGGCTTGAAGACTGAATTAAAACTAATATATTACTCTGGCCTTCTGTATCACCTTACAGACAGGAATGGAATAAGCCCCGTACCGCCCCAAAGATGGTCCTCCTAGTTCAGGGTTGACACACTGCAGCGGGACAGTATGGAGGGAAGTCTGCATGGGTGAGGCCTGTGTCTCATCAAATCTGTAGACTGAGTGGATTTTAATCACTAGGACTGTCAGTCCAGTACCAGCTTCCTAGTGCGCAGGACAAACATGCGCACATGCTGATGGCCTCACACTTGTGTTCCCTACAGTCATTACTCTTGTGTCTCCTTTTGCTTTGCAGGGAAGGCAGGAAGGAGCTCATATTGACCCATGGGAAGATGCTGACTTCACCCTGTATAAAGTCACAGACAGATTTGGATTTCTGCAGTAAGTTACTCGTTTCTCCTCCCAGTCACCTTTCAATGAAATGGACATTGTACAGTCATACTCCGTGCAGGAGGATGTCCTGTAACAGCTCCAGCAACCTCAGTGCAGGCTGCTGTATGGCCTTATTTGATCAATCCCAAATGTCTAGAAAGGAATGGCAGTGTATCTTCTCCTTCTGCATCCAAGCGTGTGGAAACCTTCTGATGTTGAAATGTCTTATTTAGACATTTTTGATCAATAGTAAACTTTTCAACATTCCCAGCTTGAAACAATTTGGCTTACTAAACCAAGTCGAACCATTCAGGCTATTTTAACGTAGTACTGCATCTGTCTAAGCTGGTGCAGTGCATCATGGGAGCTGTAGTTCAGAAGCCTCATGTCCCAGTTCTTTATGGGCCGGAATCCCCAGTTGGACTGAATCTCCCAGGATGTGGTCATGGGATGCCCATGATGCACTGCAGCAGTTCCACCAGAGGAGAGAGCAGAGCATCGTGAGAGACGTAGTCCAACCAGGGAGCCCGCCTCGTAGAAGAGAATGGGAGCACGAGGCACCTGAACTACAACTCCCATGAGGCACCATGACAGCTCAGGCAGATGTAGTGCAATGTCAAACTGGCTTGAAATGAAAAGTTTCAATTTGGTTTGACAACCAAAACCTTTGAATTGTCGACCTGACCTGAAACTAAATACTTTGTTTCAATTTTCCTAACAGAAAATCAAAATTTTTACAAAACCAAATGTTTCCTGTGAAACTGTTTTTCTGTTGAAAAACCATTGACAGAAAATTGCTGATCAGCTGTACTAAGCAGTCTCTTTAAAACTCTAAGCTTTGAGTGATTGATTGTCCTCTGATTTAGACCGTCTCTATAAGGCAACTAATTTTAATTTGGTTCCTCAGGTGTGGTCAATTGAAGACTGCTTGTTTGCATTGTACAGTATATTGTGTTCCATACCCCTGTTGCTTGTTGATTCAATCAAATCCTTAATCTTTCAGTGAGCATGAGCTGCCAATCCGCAGTGCAGTGGAAGAGAAGGTAAGAGCTGTCAGCTTTACTACCTATGTGGCTCATACCTTGCAAAACATGGTGCTAAATGGGAAGGTGCTTAGGTCTGCTTTTTAAACAGCAAATACAGACTTTGCAGCATGGCCAACTAGTCAGATTTTCTCCAAAAATATAAAAACCAGCATGTCCTAAACTGATGCTCTGGAGTTGATGGAGCGACACCTTAGCACAAAGTTACAGGAAGTCAGTGCTCAGTGAGGAGTCGTTTCATAATGCTGTGGTAAAGATGTGAGCTCGGTTGGAGAGACCAGAAGGCACCTGAGAAAGCAGCAGAACTCTCAGTACTGCAGCTGAGCTTGGAGTAGGGAGAGGGAGAAGCTGGGGAGTTTCTTTAGTCCTGTGCAGCAGTTCTGATGTGGAGAGGAGTGGAAGGTAGGAAAATGCCATGAAGGTGCAGCACAGATCTTCATGAGAAGCAGAGTGTGAGAGCATAAAATGGAAGTGATCTATTCACAACAGGCCTGATCAGACCTTCCAGTTAATGGTTCCATTTTTTTCTTTCAAATCTTGTTTCCTATCCCTTTCAGTTTCATTATTATTAGTGCTTTTTATTTCATTGTTCCAGACTTCGGATAATTTATTTTTCTTGCTCCAGTGAAATCATAAAACTTTATTTAAGACTTACAGGCAGGAAAGAGGTTGATAGTCAGCCCCTGCTGGGAGAGTGGTCTCATCTCTTGTGCCTCTTGCTCTCTCTGAGCATGGTGGAAGAGATCAACAGGCTGCAGCTTAAAGTCAGATGGGCATCCAGATGCCTTAGTGACTCTGAAAATTTCAGCCTAAATGCTTGATCCTCACTGGATGAAAAATGGAAGTTTCTTTGAGTATCCTGCTCCCCATTCATGTCTCCTTTAAGTTTTTCAGTGTTTCTGTTCCTCCTGTGATGAGTGCTAAACCACCTGGCTAATTGTGTTATTTGCATATCTCTAGGCATGGCTAGTTACTCTGTGTAGATGAAATGAGTGCTGCAGTGGGGGAGGGTCAGGATCAGCTTCTACAAGGAAGTATTGGGAACCCACATTTAGGAACATTAATTAAACTTAGGAGAGCTCGACTCATGCAATATTTCTAAACATCTGATTCAGCTGAGACTAGATGCTAGATCCCATTCAGTCACTTTAGGAGGGGCTAGATTGCTTCAGCTCACTGCAGGAAACCTATGCAGTTAGAGGATATTTCTCTACAAGTTCAAAAGCCCCAAATAAAAAAAAATTAGATTAAAACTATAATAAAATACACTTTTTATTTTGAGATCACAGAGCTTAAAGGTTCTAAGTGGTGTCCTCTTCTCAACTACACTGCCACTGGAAATAAACTAGAGTTCACCTCAAAACAAAAATCCCTGTAACATGCTTGCTTGGGTTGTGAATAATAAGGGGTGACTGAGCTCAGCTGGTAAAGTTGCAGCCATTTGACCTCAAGGGAGCTGATTTGGCTCTGGGTTGTGGTAACATGAATGTCTAGTTTTGAGATCTGGGCTTAAATCCCCTGTAGTATCTGTATACTACCAGACAGACAGAACCCAGGGTAATTTGTGGCTGGATGAATTCCTAAGTATCTGTTACCTGTCAAGGAAGTTCTCCTGTTGAAAGAATTGTCTGTGTATCGTGGTGGCTTCCCCCCCGCCCCCACTACTGCGTGTAGAAATTGTTTACCCCTGTAAGTACTTATCCCTCCGTTATACCCTCTACCGCAGATACAAAAGGGTAGGGTGGGAGGGCTGAATGTGAAATGTCATTATCATAAGGTTAAACTGAATGAGGATGAGGAGTTGTTTTGTGCTTTCACAAGAAGCATTTCTGTAATGTTTGTTTTGATATGAACTGACTCTTTTAGCAAAAGCTGCAGGAGATTGAACGAGTGGACAAATGGCTGAAGATGCTGAAGAAATGGGGCAAATACAGAAACAGTGACAAGGTGAGGAGATAAAAAAACAAAACAAAACCCACTTGTAGTACTATAGGGGGAGAGATTGTGATGTCCTTCCCTTTGTGCTAGTCATTTTTTTCAAAGGTTTATAAAGAAACCAGAAACCCCTGAAAAATGCTTTATTTTATTCTTCCTTTTAAAGTTTAATAATGTGTTGGCTCAGTAAAAGTGCTGACTGTTGTGACATATGGGGCCAAACTTTGAGGGCCTCCTAAATTCTGCCTGCAAATTTGGCACTTGTCCCCATTTGTGCAAGCGCAAAAAAAAAAAAAAAAAAAAGGCCACCTTTGCTTGTGAGCCTGTCCATGCACAACTTAGGAGGCCCCTTGATTTCTAGGCCAGTTTCCTTGACAGATAAATGTGGGGGATATTTTTATTTGCCTAGGATTTACCTGCATACTATGTATCCTGATACTGATTTGATTGTCTGAACCCATTTGGCTGCTAACTGAGGCTATTTTGTGAACATCACCAATATGCCAAAATACGGGACTTAAAATAAACTCTGTGCAGAACAGCAATGGAAAAACCTAGTTATTTTAAGAGGTCATCTAAAAATCACAGCGTGAATCAAAACACATTTACTTAGCTTCTAGACTGTAGATGGAGTAGGAGGGAAGCATGAAACCAAAACTGCACTGATGATCATACTCTGTGAGGATGTGGGCGTACCTTGGGTAAGAATTCAAAAACCCAAGGTCCTGTGTGCTCTGTTGGGGACCTTAAGCATCCCATAACTTTTTTCATACAAGTAGGAATTTTCCCAGGTGTCTTTGCAAAAATACCCTCTGCTGCTCCTTTTCACTCCCGCTTCTGTTTTCCTGTTCTCTAACTCAAAAATGGTTGCATTTCATTGGTGGTGTGTGTATGTGGTGTGTAAAGCACATTTGGATGCTTTGTGTCATTACTGTTATACTTTATCCAAATATTTACTAAAAGAAATGTATGTATTCTAACTAAATTTTCAAATGAAAAAAGGAAAAACCTGTTACCACATCACTATCTCTGTCTGTGTGAATGGTGGTGGGTGTTCTCACTGGCAGCTGTCATTTTGGAGTTGCTTCTGAGCAGGAAGTCCAGACTGTTGATATGTCTGTCCTATTCTTCCTGCTTGTGTGTAATTCTAGTTGGTATCAACATAACATTACTTAACACAGGGCAGAGAGTCTAATAGTTTGGGGACAAGACTGGCAGCCAGGACTCCTGGCTTCTATAGTTTAGCTATGCTTCTGAATTATTGAGAACTTGGACAAGTCATTTAACCCCTCTGTGCTTCCGTTTCCCAGTCTGTCAGTATTTGTACATCTATAGTCTAGTCCAGCCTCCTGTGCTGAGGCAGGACCAAGTCTACCTAGACGACCTCTTGAGGTCCCTTCCCGCCCTACGTTTCTATGATTCTGTGATCTCCTGGAAAGCTTCATTAATGTTTCTAAAGTGCTTTGAGATCTTCAGATGAAAAGTGTTTAGAAATAGACAAAGCTATATTTAAAAAAAAAATGTAAAATATAACAGCATTTACGTTTTAATTTTTCAGCATTTCCCAGGCACTGGTAGGATGAGTTGGCACAGTGCCTGTGAAGAGGTGGGCAGGCATGTAGTCCACAGATCTCAACTTTAATGAGCAGAGGTCAGGCAACACCCTTGCTTATGACCTAACAGTGAATGCCAAGATAAAGTATTTTTATAGTTAATTTGTGAACATAGTTGATTCCCAGCACCAGTCTCGCTTCCTACATGTCTAGACTTGGTAGTCTAAAAATGATATATTTTTCTACTTCTGCAGTGGAAGAAACACAAAATTACACAACTGTTCACTTGAGTGATCTCATTCAATAGAAACGTGCAGAATGTATATTTTTATAGTCTTCGTAGAGACTCATAATAGGGACTTGAATCCTGGTAAAGAGCAAACATTGTGACCATCTGTGCAGGATCTAAATAGATGGGGGACTGTGGGACAATGATGACCTTGACATTACCAAGCATCAGAACAGAGTCACATGATCCCACATTCAACATGATTTTTAAGAGGAGCTGTAGTTATAGAGCAATCAGTAGTGAAGATGCATACAAATACTCAATTTTATTGAAGAAACAAAACAGATTTTTCAGACTTGACATTGATGCCAATCTGAGTATGAAAGGGACAGGGACACACTTTATTTGAATTGAACACAGAAGGGCTATAAAATCTAATGTTCTTTTAGTCATTCTCTATCACTCGGTAACCTTAGTAGGGAAAAATATGGGAGCCCTCCAGTGGCCATAATAATCCCACTAACTTAAAAAATCAGTCCTAAGTGGTTGGTAGCATATTGGATAAAGTGTCCTCTATTCTAGAAGGATTGAACCAGGTCCTTCAGCTCTTAATGCTTATTAATGCAAAACTTACTGACCTAAATGGAAGTTTTGCCTGTGTAAAGACTGCAATGTTTGGTTTAGAGCAGCGGTTTTCAGCCAGGGGTCCGTGAGATGATTTCAGGGGATCCACGAAGCAGGGCCAGCAGTAGATTGGCTGGGGTCTGGGGCAGAATCCCGAAGGCCCCAGCCCTGGCACCCTGTGGGGCCCTGGAGTTTTTATAGCCTGTTGGTGGGGCCTCAGAAGGGAAAGGTTGAGTACCCCTGGATTAGACTTCACATCTGTACTTGTAAATTGAAATTAATTAACCCATCGATACAGTTTTAAATGAACTCTTATCATGAATCTAAAGTTGAAGGGGGAAAGAGCTGATGCAATATACTTTTGCCTACATGTACAAAAGTGACTAGTTATTTTGATGCCCAATTTGAGACACCTTAATGGGGCCTGATTTTCAAAGGGTAGGTGCTCAGCACCATTGGATAATCTGGGCTCTTTCTGGGGTTAAAGGTGGGCACCCACAATTATAAGTATGAAAATATAGGCCTTTACATGTAAATTAAAATCCAGATGAGAAAAAAGGGTATATTTTAAAATAACAGTTTGGCTAGAAAAGGGTTAGCAAATTAAATGGTCAAGTTAAAGGAAACTTGGGGCATAATACAAGGGGGGGTCACTTGGTTAACTTAAATTAAATAAAATTAAACAACAGTAATGAGGCCCTATAAAAACCTGAATAGGATCCAGCTTCAATCTGTTGGTCACACTGGATTGTGTGGGTAGACCCTTCACATCTGTGCCAGCAAGTCGGAATCTGACTCCAGCTTCTTCATGGAGACGCAGTAGCCAGCTGCTCCACTGTACCATTAGCTCATGCTGTATTTTGTCCTAAGTAATTATTACTGCATCTCTATCATAAGCAAAGATGGTATTGTATCTTTTTGTACCTCACAACTGGATGGGGCCCAAATGTTTCAACAGGGCAAAATGATAATAGAACATGAAACTTAACATGAGTCCCGATTAGGTTCTTGACACAAACACAAATGTGTTCTTGACACAAACTGTGACCTCAGTTTAATGACTTCTGATGTCAACAATTTACAATAACTTCTTGGGTTAACAGCAGTTAGAACAAATGTGGGTCCAAACTGGCCCTCTCCTAATGAGAGATTGAGCTCTCTTTCCTTTATTTCAGTGACTGAAAAGCATAGAGCTCTTGTAATAGAATAAATGGAATTATTTATAATGAACCACAAGGGTTCATGATTCTTCCAGACAGATAAGACATTATCCCAGTGCCAAAGAGCTGACATTTTGCTCCCATTGACTTGAAAAGGAGCCACATTAAGTGCTAAACAGTGAGGGGGTGCGGAAATGATAAGCCAGATGACGTACAGGAACTTAAAGAATCTTTGACTTCGCTCCCATTCCACCCTAGCAATTCCAATAGAAGCTTCCATTGGCAGAGATTTGGAAAGATCCCATATGCTATACATGGGGAAACCTGTACATCCAGTATTGCCCGTATATGCATGTTGGAACAGTGACACTGTCATGCAGCATGATATTAAATATAAAATTGCAGGGAAATGCAACCCAAAGCTCAGCTCTGTTTTCCGAAGCAGAGCTTTGAACTGGTTGTTCCCTCATCCACAGTAATTTCCTTTCACTGATAGTACAACATTTGCATTGCTTTTTAGATTAAAGTTGCTGAGATCGCCTGGCCCAGAAGGCTGAATGGTCTCATGAATTTATATCGTGAGTTTAGAAGTTGCACAGATTCCTTCTGCTGGACTCAGTGGATGTCAGTGGATATCTGAGAGCAGTTCCGATGCTGGCCTTAGAGAACCATGAAACTGAATAATACTATTCCAGTGTGGGAATGTGATGCCTTGGAATGAAATCAACTCTAAAGTTTTTCTAAATAAATAAAAAACAAAAGTAAAATCCACTTGCTTAAGCTGATTGTAAAAAGCCGTCTATCATTTTTGCTCCAGTCCCATGGCAGTTATTACAGAGTATGCACTTTTTTAATGCTCTCTTGTTCTCATCACTTCACTGACACCCTGCAGCCTGTTGTCTTGAGTGATCTCTGTAGTATAGCGAATGGAACAGTTTGTTAGGGAAACTGCCAGTGGAAAGGCCAAACTTCTCTTTGCAATAAGATTAGTAATGCTAAACTAAATCAATCAGTCATGCTGACTGACTGCTTTTGTAATAACTAATAAAAAACCTTGTAGCATAAACCGTTTGATTTTAAGTAGCTTTGGAAGACTTCTCTATCCTCCACAAGTAACTTCACCTCTAAATCTCTCCTACTGTATACATTATTTTTCTACCTTTCTTTATGTTCATCACCTTCCTATGAAGGCTCTCATCCCTTGCCTAATATATCTTGGAATTTATTTTTAACAGGGCAAAACTCACCTTTGAGTTGGCATCCAACTAAGCTGCTTGAGACTTGTGAACTTGTTAACATGTTGTAAATACCCTGGTTGTGAGATTTCATTGTCAGCTTATGTGGCCAGCTGTTGACAGTCCCCCTACCCACCGGCTTCCATTCCTTGTTGCCCTTTCTGGTCGTGAGGTGTCTACTGGCTTTTTACACACAATCTGACTGATCCCACTGCATGGAACAGTTTGTGGCTGGCAGGAGGAAGTGGGCTCTTGCTATCACAATCAGGGATAATAAGTTAGTTGTTTACCTAGCTCAATGCCAGGCTGCTTTTAACTTCCTGCAGCAAAATAAAATTTCCTTGAACTATTTCTAGGGCTGGACAGGGTCGTATAGGGTAATTCAAGTTTCCTTGGGAATAAACGGCTGAGTGCTGGAGATATCCATCAGTCTGATAATTGTATAATTAACTTTTGCTCACTTCAAGCCTAACCAAGCAGTCTAAGGGTATGTCTGCCCTGACATATAAAACCCATGGCACAGAGTCAGCCAGGTCAGCTGACTCAGGCGAGAGGGCTAAAAATTGCGTTGTAGAAGTTCGCTCTTGGGCTGCAACCTGGGCTCTGAGACCCCCATCTACACTGGAATTTTTAACCCTGAGCCCGGTGAGCCTGAGCCAGGTGCTCTGGGAGAAGAACCTGAACTTGGGCAGCCTAACACCCCCACAAGCAAACAGTGGAGGCCTCTGCAGGTCTGAACAATCTTGATATCAGAATCTGACAAGAAGCAAAAAGTTCCCCTTGAATTATGGAATATGGTTATTTATTTGGATACGGACTCCAGGTGCATCCTATCAACTAACTAAAAATTATAGTACCAAAATCACATCACCGAAACTGAGGCCCCAAGAACATTTCAGCCACTCCACTGCGTTCCATACCACTCCAGAAAAACACAAACCCACCACCAGTCATCACATATCCTAACGCATCTCCCACCCTTCACGTTCCTCCTCTGCTCTCTCCCACAATGCCTGCTCAAACAGGTGAGCTCTGTGGTGAATCTGGGAGGTCGGTAGATTCAGGCTATTTCAGACAGAGGAGAGTGAATTCCAGAGACACAGAAAACATCCTGCTTGCAGCTCCCTTTCTTGTATAGCAAAGTGGCTCCAGCAGAAGTGCCAGGGCTGATCTCAGAATGGCACAGACAGAGGTGCAGCCTTGCTCAGGCAGGAGGGTCTCATGCTGTTGCGAGGCCAATATGTCAGACCCAACACCTTAAATTCCACTTTGGAAGACATTAGACAGCCAACGTGCCGTTCACTGAGTACTGCTCTCATATTCAAACAGCCAGATTCTCCGTTTAACAAGCCAGTTGTTGAAATTGGCACCGGCTTCAGCTTAGGAGTGTATTTTAAGGTGTTGCCCCATGTAGAGTGCACTGCAGTTCATTCTAGAGGTGACAAAGGCATGGATCACTGTATGGTAAATACCTATCTGTATGGAAATGTCAAGATGGATCTACAGTGCTGTCCATTCTTTAGGTGTATCTCAAAACACTGGATGCCTAGGTACTGTGACACCTTAAAAATACTAAGGGACACATCATTTTACAAAGATAGATTATGCATAATCTAGTGCTTTCTTAGTCAGTTGACTCAGTGTGGAAGTACGTTAATAAATATGGATTGGATGTATTTACCCTTTAATTTAATTCCTTTGGTGGATAGTCTGTTGGGCTTTCTAGCTGCCTGTGTGCAAATAAGACTACCTTCAGTGTGCGGTGATTTTTTTGTTTAATCTTTGCCATAGCTAACAGACAGCTGCTACTATCCACAGAGTTCTCAGTCCAGAGAATAGGGAAGACTGTCTTACTGAAACAGACAAAACTCAGTCAAGAATCTGTCTACTCCGCAGCCTAAAGAAGGGAAGGGGTACTCAAGCAATAACCTATAGAGAAGAAGTAATTTAAGAGCGAAAATGGAGGGGGGAGGAAATTAATGTTCATTGCAAGGGCTAGATAATTGCCCCGTTCTAAACTGGAAACAGGCAAAGCTTCATTACTAAAAACAATCTATTGCTAGACTCTAATGGGACCCTTTCAAGCTAATACTGGACCAAAACAAAGAAGCCTTTTTAAAGTATAGCACAGGTTAGGATCCTTCAGCTAGCAGTAGATTCCTCTGAAACACCAGAAGTTCTCAGTAAAGGGTTTCCCATTACCAAGTTTCCTGTCATGCCAGCATGCTTTACTGAAGCTTCTAAACATCTCGATGTCTTGAGCACTACCCTTTCAAACAACCACCGTCCAGGAACCTACAACATTCTCACCTTTGTATGAGTTTCTTCAGTAATGTGGTGATGTGAAATATCATGTGGCAGCACTAGCTAGTACTGAATAATGGCCTCTCAAGAACCCTATCTCACTTAGCAGAGAGGACAACTTGGGAAAGGTTTTATTTGATATCTGAGAGATCCAGTGGTGTCAAGGCAGGGCCAGGAAACAGAGTATTTGCTTACATTCCCTAGTTTAACGCTGATCTGTAAGAACTTGAAGGCAAAGTATTCAAATGTATTTAATCATTTCTTCATGGGCAGCAAGTATGGTATCCTCCTAAACTAAAAGCAAAACAGAACCGCAAGCCACATTCAGGTTAAAGGCTCAGTGCAGGACCTTGGGGTTCCATGCTGTCACTAATACAGGAGACCTAGTACCAGGCTTACTCATAGCGCAAATTTTGTACCTGTAACTGTTACAGGTAAGGGTATGTGTGACAGGTTGCCCCCCTTCAAGGTGCCACCTGATGTTTTGAGATGCCAGTGAGCCTGCCTGTTCTGCCAGCATGGACCCCCTTTAACCTGTCTTGCTGAACCAGGCTCTTAAGCTTCCTCTAGCAGACGCACAGGCAGGGCCACACCCAGCTGCAGAAAGACACAGACACTGAGATCAGCTCTGGGAAAACTCAGCTTAAGGGACTTGCCCCAGCACTCAGGTGCGCACCTCCCTTGCAGTGCAGACCCAAAGATATATTGTCTTGCACTGTATAGAAAAACTTGCACAGCACAAGCTCAAAAAAATTCGCCTCTTCCTCAATGTGAAGAGAGATAAGCACAGCTTTTTGGCCTCCCTCCCCAACCCCCCCCAGTTAGAAATTGCACAAACTGGGTTTAATAATAAACAAAACAAATTTATTAACTATAAAAGGCAGATTTTAAGTGGTTAAAGGGATAGCAAATGGAAAAAAGCAGATTACTAAGCAAATAAAACAAAACATGCAAACTAAGCTTGAGTCACTAAAGAAATTGTCTACAAATAGTAATTTCTCACCCTAAATGTTGTTTCAGGCAGATTAGAGATTCTTGAAAGCCAGGTGCACTGGCCTGCAGCTTGAAACTTCAGGTGGTATTACTCACAGGCTAGATACCCTTTCACCCTTGGCTCAACTCTTCTCCCCTCAGTTCAGTTCTTCTTTTCAGGTGTTTCCTAGTGTTTCTTTGGGCGGGGAGGTAGAGGAGAACCCTAATGATGTCACTCCCCTGCCTTATATAGCTTTTCTGTATGGCGGGAACTCTTTGTCTTCTAGTGGAAAAACAATGGCATTCCAAGGTGGGGGTCTAGTACCAGGTGACTCAGTCACATGTCTCGGCAGGGTTGTAGCAGCCATTACTTGCAGGCTGTCTGGAGCATCCACAGGAAGACTAAGCTCTTTCACAGTACATTGTCTTTGCTGATGGGACATCAGCGCAGTCTGGCTTTTTCATTGTTATACCTGAAGGGCTAGTTGTGGGTGTCATCCAAAGTAGCACATTTGAAATACAGATACATGGTCAAGATTCCTAGCTTCAGATACAGAAATGATACAGGCATACAAATTGGATAATCACATGCAGTAAATCATAACCTTTCCAATGATCCTTACGTGAGTCATCTTTCATAAAGTATATCTGTTATGCGATATCCATAGCATAATCATATTTCCATAAAGATATGGAGTGTAACGTCATGGTATGATTTTATTTTACTAAAATAACTACACAGGTATAACCTGTGGTGTGGACACTCTTAGATTGGTATAAAGGTGACTTATACTAATATAGCTTATTCCCCTCACCGTACTATTTATTATTTATTTTGCGTGTGCATAGTCGTCTAGCCAAGCGATGGCATCTTCAGTGGTGGGAGGCAGTTCTTCTAGGCCACCACTGAACCTAGTCAGAGGCATTCATCGACAATGTGTGTCATCGTCTGTGTCGCACCACAGCTGCACAAAGGGCTGTCACGAAGGCCCCAGCGATAGTGGTAGGGTGCACGGAGACCATGCCTGGTCCAGAACCATTCAGCAGGGACCGTTGAAGCCTGGGCAGGTCAAAACCAAGCAGGGAGATTGTGGGGTCGGCAACGAGGGACTGGTTTTATAACAGAGATCCATTCCTCTCGCCAGAGTGTTTCCTCCCTAACATCCTGGTGTGGTGGATGAAACCATAATAGGTGACGTGATGGCAAACGTGCAGCTGGTGGCTTAAAAAGGTCACTGCTATATAGCTATACTGCTGTACACCTTTTGACCAATATAACCATGTCCACACTAAGGGGCTTGTAGTGCTTTAAGTATACCAATAAAGTTAAAGCAGTACAACTTTCTAGTGTAGGCAAGGCTGAGCCCAAAGCCTGCGTGTGCTACAGAGTTAGTGGAATAATTAGTTTCTGGCCATTAAAATAAATGGAGTTATGCCAGGAATAAATTTTGACCCACTGTGGTTTGGCCCTGGGGGAGCAGGGAAAGAGGAACATGCGGTGTGGTTGTTCCATAACTGCCTCGAGCTGCTGTGGGTGTGCCCCAGATTATCTGGGAGGGGACTCCCTTGGAAGATTCTCAGCCAACAGATGGTCTGTTTTTAGGCAGAGTCTGTATCAGCATTACAGAAAAGACAAGCCTCACCTCCCTTTTTCTCTGATCCTGATGATGTGTCTTTGCAGTGACTGCTGCTTAATAAAACGAAGGCTGACAAAGCTGCTCAGGATGAACCAGCCAGTATGCTCAAATGCTCTTTCGTGTCTGACCGAGACCCCCAAGAGTGAATAATCTGTCAATCCTGGTGGCAGCAGAGGGAGGGAAGCGCTGGCAGAGAGACGGTTGTTGCGGTATTGTTCTGCCAACAGTTGGTGAAATCAGGCCCCCCGATTCCTGCAGCAACACCAACAACTTGAATAAAAAAGAATGTGAACCCCTGGCTGTCCATATCCGTGTGCACACCTAGGCTGAGTACCACTGTCTTAGGGCTAGTCTACACAGGCAACGTTCAATGGGGCTTATGGAGTCACGGCAGAGCGCTGGGCGGGGCGCAGCTCCCACGGGGGGCACAGCTCCCAGGGCAGGTGCACCGTCTGCACTGGTGAAACTTGCAGTGCTCAGGGGCGTGTTTTTATAGTAAACCTGGCAAAGGTCTTAAATACCACTTGCAGAAGAAAAACATCACACCATGTTTATTCTTCTTTGTGCTATACCATGGAGGCCTGAAAGCTATTTCATTTTTTTTTCCCCCTTTTATTTTGAAATAGCAGGACTGTTAAGTTTCATCATAGCCCTTCAGCAAAATCAGGTTTTTTTTCCAGGACTGGAGAACTGACTTGGAACCTTTCTCAGCTCTTAATTGATGAGGCAGGAGAATTTGAATCTCTTAACAGAGCTTTTCCTCCCAAGTGTGTGTATGAGGGAGGAAGTATTAGCAAAAACAACTGAGAATTGGGCTAATAATCCCTTCCCCTCTCAGTTGCTCAGGTTTGTTTCTAGTGATGGATGTCATCATCCCCCTAGTTCTCCAGCTGTCCACAGCGTTCTCCAGCAATACAGAGAAGTGAAGACTTATATGATCTCTGAGTGTGAGAGAGATAGAGAGAGAGAAAGGCAGAGACCCCTTCTTTATTTTATTTTTTTGTGGGTGGAGGGGGAACCTTTCTGCCCTCCTCTGAACATCATTTAAAAAAGAAAGTGACTCCCTTTCTTCACTGCTTTTTCTCTCTGCAGCAAATGAAGAGAAATTGTTAATGCTACGCATGGGGCTTTATCTGTGGGGCTCACGTGAGTGGCTAACTTGCACTGTGCTCTGAAAGCTTACTCTAACAGAGCTAACGCAACTCATTCCAACTAACCCTGGACATCTTAGAAGAGTGGCAGTTGGACTGGATCTGAGGCTGTAGCCTCTGGGATTGTAACTATTCTTCAGGTTCCAGCTCTTAAACTCCCTCCGTCGATTGCTTCTTGCGAGTAGTTAGGCTGGGTTTACGCTACAGCCTGGTAGCCGTAGAACTACGTCGCTCAGGGGTGTGGAAAATCCACGGTGGAGACAGCGCTATGTTAATGGGAGGACTTCTCCCATCCACGTGGCTACTGCCTCTTCGGGAGGTTGAATATCTATGCCGACAGGAGAAGGTCTCCCATCGGGGCAGGTAGCATCTTCGCTAAGACCTACAGCAGCACATCTACACCTATGCAGCTTGCGCTGCTGCAGTGCTAAAAGTGTAGTCAAGCCCTTAGGCTGCTTGCTGTCAGACCAACTCAGAAACAACTGGTATCCATCAAAATATACTGCACATGAAAGTTCAGGTTTTAAATGACTGACGGATCATCAAACAACCAGCTTTATGGTGTGAAAAGGAATTGAACAAGTTTTCTTTCCTGGGGTTCGTAACGGGAAGCTTTTTTTTGTCCCTGATCCCAAAGATCTTCAGAGCTCAGCTCCTGCTGTCAGAGCCGAGGTTAGTAAATAATCACAAAGGAGAGGGAGAGAGGGAGCATGTTTCCTCCATAGATGGGTCATTAATTTTACGGGAAGAGGAGCTGTCCTGGCACTGGCTCATGCATTAAAGGTGGTTGCTACCTTATGATAAATGAAGGCATTTTAAAAAGAAAAAAAATTATATTTATATTTATATTGATATATATATATTTGAAGCTGTTAGAAATCCACATCTTATTCACCCTGTCTTTGCCTGGCAAATTAATAGGTTTATGATGGATAGTAACAAAATGAAAGTGGGTCAAGTGGGCAAGAGATTTTTAGTTTGTTTTTGTTGACACCTGATTAACAAAAACGCTTAACAGCTGGAAGAAAAGCCTTTTGGTTAGAGATTCAGCACCCCACCCTTTTATAAAGGCTGATAGCACTCTTCCATCATAATGCTGGGTGCTTTTCAAGGGAGACCATAAGCAGAAGGGTGGGGAACTTAGGCTTGATCTGATATTTCTGTGAGTGGGGGGAAAAAAAAACTTGTGATAAGCAGTTGCAGAGCTTTATGCATCATGAAGCCTAGAAAGGAAGGATGATCTTGTAGTTAAAATGCTGAACTGGACTTCAGGAAACTTGGGTTCAGTT
This sequence comes from Eretmochelys imbricata, assembly GCF_965152235.1. NCBI lineage: Eukaryota > Metazoa > Chordata > Testudines > Cheloniidae > Eretmochelys > Eretmochelys imbricata. Next base: position 21,652,556 of record NC_135577.1, read on the forward strand.
CCTGGCTTTGCTAGTCTTCCTGTTTGACCTTGAGCATGTCACTTAGGGCTTGTCTACATGATGGGGTAATGCACCCTATGGTTGTGTGATTTGTAAAGTGCACTAACATATCATGCATTAATTAGTATGTGTAGATGCTGCTGGTGTGGACTAAAGGTTCCCAAGTGTGCATGAATGTATTATTGTGCACTAGGGAACCTTCTGTGCACACCACCAGGGTCTACTTTGACCAATTAAAGCATAACATATTACTGTGTTTTAGAAGTGTCACTCCCTCTAGGATGCATTGCTGCTCCATGTAGACAAACCCTTAATGTCGCCATACTTTAATTACCAGCTGACATTTCTTTCTCCTACCCTTTGTCTTGTATCTTGTAAGCTCTTCAGGGGAGGGATTGTCTGTCTGTATAGTACCTATGGCAGTGGGGCCCAATTTTAGTAGGGACCGTTAGGTGTTAGTGTCCTAGAGATACTAAAAAGAAGGTATAAGTCCTTTTATTCTTTCCTCTTTAGGTCTCCTTCAACTAGGGTGACCAGGTAGCAAGTGTGAAAAATCGGGATAGGGTGGGCAGCGGTAATAGGTGCCTGTATGAAAAAAAAAAAAAATCCCTGAATATCAGGACTGTCGCTATAAAATTGGGACATCTGGTCACTCTACTTTTAACATTAGGTATGGGAGGCAGCTGCTCCTCTGCTTCCCTATTGTTTCCCAAAGGCCTGGACTTCTAACCTTTTGCAAAGATATACAGCAAAATAGCGATGTTTAAACAGAAAAATCCTTTCCCCCCTGAAACAGGAAGCAGCTAGAAGAGGTTAAGAAGAACTAACTGCACCCATTATGCTCAGTCATCTCATCCCCTGGTGTAGATTGTCATTGTCTCTTACAATGTCTTCATTTTCATTTTGGGTTTCATTGTGAAGGGAAATTGCTCTTTTTTCCCAGGGCTTCGAGGTTTTACCACTTTCATTTTTGTGGGTGGTGGGAGGAAAGAAGCCATCAGGTAAATGACCCAGAGGCAGTTTGTTAAATACAATCTTAGGGCTTTTCTACACTTACATTTTATAGTGCTCTGACTTGCTGGCTCAGGGTTGTGCAAAATCACTCCCCTGAGTGCAGCAAGTCTGAGCGCTTTAAAGTGCTTGTGTAGACAGGCTCTGAGCGCTGGGAGCTAATCCCCTGGTGGAGGTGGATTACCAGGAGCTCTGGGGGAGCTGTCTCCCAGTGCTCCCGCACAACCACACTCGCACGTCAAAGTGCTGCCGTGGGAGTGCTCCTGTGACAGTGTTTTTAAGTTTCCAATGTGGCCATGCCCTTAGCTTGGTTTGTTACGCCCTTTCTACCTGCTACACTCACAATGGGGTGTTGAAAGCTGTTTACTGAATCCTGGTGAATTCATTAAAGTTCAGCAATAACATTTGCTGAATGTTCAGATTCAAAGCCAAATGTTTCCTCCCTGCAGAGTTGAGCTGCTTATTATACCTCAGGAAAATGTCACTGCTAGCCTCGAACTCTCTAATCCTTTGGAAATAAATTGATCAGGAGGGAATTTTAACTGATTCAATATGGGGTTCCTGGCTTTCATCTCCTCCTTTGTGCTAAAGTCATCCAGACTCCTGCCTGGAGCAAGGCTTTCATTGGTTCTTCATCAACATCTCTATGGCTTAAGATTTCTCTTCCTCTTCCTGTCTCACACACTGGTTTCCCTCCCCCCCCCCCCCCCCGGGGGCAGGCAGTTGTGGGGGTCCTGGAAGAGGGCAGTCAGGGGACAAGGAGCGGGGGTGGGAGGATTGGATGGGTTGGGGGCTCCAAGGGGGACAGTCAGGGGGCGGGAAGTGGGAGGGTGCGGATGGGGGCGGGGGCCAGGCTGTTTTGGGGGCACAGCCTTCCATACCTGGCCCTCCATACCAGTTCGTAACCCCGATGTGGCCCTCGGGCCAAAAAGTTTGCCCACCCCTGAACTAGATCCAAACATGAAATAGGTTTGGGTCTCAATGTTCTGCAGCCAGCTGCTCCAGAGACCAGGTAACAGAGCCTTTAGTTGGACTGAGACTCTGGAACACTCTCCAAAAGAGATCAGCATGCTACTCTAGCCACCCAACAGGCCATAAAATGTCCCTTTTCACCCTAACATTTCCCAGAGTGGAAGAAAATTAGCCTGCTCGAAAATAACAGCTCATGATTAAACCTGGAGCTGGATAGAGTAATGACATCTTGCTTAAAATCAGGGCCTCCTACTACATCTCAAATGGGATGGAGATCTGACTGCACCTGTGCAGCTCCTACTGTTTTAATTCTTGTTCAGTATTCACATACCAAAGATGTGATCTTGCAAATGCTTGTTGCCAGGTGTGGTGCTTGCGTACTGCGAGTGGGCCCATTGAAGCCAAAGGGACTATTTGCAGTAGTAAGCTTTCTGCCCAGTTGTAAGAATTTGTAGGATCAGGGTCAAAAGTGGGACAGCCTTTTGGAAGTGCTTATAGACAAGAATGTTGCATCGTGATGTTATTTGCACCCTTGATTGTATTCTATCATGGTATGAATGTTAAGAATCATGGGCTCATCTAACTTCCACATGAAATTAATTGAAAGGAACAGTGTTCTAATCATGTCCCAACTAAACGGGGAAATATCAGAGTGCAGCAGAATGGCGGTGTAATCTCAACATTTATTATTAGCCCACATGCTGGTGTGATTGTCCTTGTACTCCTGTCTGTCTGAATCCACCCTTTGTCTTTTGTCTTATATATAGGCTAATCTTTTTGGGTGGAAGAGACTGTTTTTTGTTCTGTTTGTACAGCACCTAGTACGATGGGGTCCTGGTCCATGCCTAAGGCTCCTGTGTACTACAGTCGTGTAGAGAAATAAGGCAGCATGGAAAAGTGAATTCATTTTCTCCTAGCCCAGGACACCGACAGTTATACCGTTACCTTACAAATCAACCTACAGAGTCACTTGAGTGTTTTGATACGTGTAAACTGCAAGATAATATAAAATAGGTACCACGTTCATATTCGCTTTATTCGCCTATGTACAAATGCATGAACTTGATTCCGTTCAATATACAAAGCAGGGAAATAATTCTGTAAAACTGATTGTAAGATAAGTTGGGATAGGAAGCTGAAAATAGAAACCTTTGTAACCAGTGTAGGAAACTGAATGGAGCTGTATTCAGGAGCACGTCAGTAACTCAGTGGCGTATACAGTAAAGCAGGCTTTTTTCTGAAGCCACTTAGAGTCTAAATGCTCAGGCCACCACTGCAATGTAGCAGCCATCATGCACTAACTCTACATAACAGTGAAGAAAACACCCCATGGAAACAGCCAGTGAAATTTAAGTAGGCAGAATGTAAACGGCAGGGTTAGTGTTTGGGCAGCACCCAGGCCAATTTAAAGCGCCACGGGGTCCTTAATAACTAAGGCTACGATTTTGGGACCGATGTCACAGTGTTCATGATAATCATGAATTTGAATGTAGTCCATGACGAGCTCACCCTGCAGTGATGGCTCCTGTCCTGCAGGGCTGGGCTCAGCCCCCTGTTCTGGGTGTTGTGACCTGACGGAGGGTTGGGCATGCCAGACCTGAGTGCGTCGTGACCACATGGCCAGGTCACGATACTTGGAGCAGGGAGCTAGGCCCAGCCCTGTGGAAGAGGAGCTGACACTGGAGTAAGTGTGGGGTGGGCTCACTCTCCAAACCCGACCCTCTTTTCCATGCCTTGTCATTTGTCCCCGCATCTCTACTGTGAAATTTATTAAAAATTTCTATGCCAAAATCATTGCCTCGTTAGTCACAGGTGGTGGGATTATTTGTTGTTTTTTTTAATGTTGCAGCTGAAAGACCATTCAAGGTTGTGGGGAAGATGGGTTGAACTCACAAGAAGAAAACTGTTGTACTGTCTGGAGTGGCTCATGACCGTCAATGCCTACTCCAGGGCAGATTGTCAGAAACAGGGCAGGCACCCGAAAGTGGTGGTATGTTCTATAATTAGATTTCACCAAAGCAGTAACAAATGCGAATGCCTGCATTTCTACAGCAGTTGCACCGTGGAGACACAGTCCCATTAGACTCTCCAGTATATCTTGCCATGCAGGCAGACTGGACTAAATGATAAATGGTCACTTGCATCAAAAATCACACAATATTCAGGTTGCTTTCAGTCCAAAGAGACCAGTCATTTACCCAGATCAATTGGTAGTCTGGATCTTACACCAAAGACAATGCCAGTAGCCAATCCTGTAATCAACTATTTTAAGATTTATTAACTAGGAAAAAGGAATAGGAGTGTTATTTACAGATTAAAGCAAGCAAACATATACGCACAAATGAGTTACCATCTAAATCCTAGGAGTGACAGAGTTGTAGTGATCTGTCAATTGAAAGAGTGTGTCAGGGCAGAAACCAGGTAACCCTTGGGGATTTCTGGCTCCAGTTTGATTTCTCTGGCTCTGTGAGAGTTCAAACAGCAAAGAGATGAAAAATTTTCACATGTGCTATTTTAATTTCCATCGTCAAGCATTCAAAGTGATGGGATGAAGCCTTCTGCATGTACTGCTCCATGGTTGCGATAGTCATTAACTAATCCTTTCTATGATGATGTTTCTTGATAGCCCTCCTGGATGGGCAGTGGGGAGGATTCCCATGCATGGGTTCACAAGTTCAGAGCAAACATTTTCAAAGTTGTAAAGAAAAACTTGCATATTTCCTTACAGCATGGAATGTAGACGTTACAAGTGAGATTAATGCATGCAGCAACTTACAAGCATTTCATAGAGTCTAAACACTGACGTTCTTATCAGACTAATAGCTATTTTGAGCAAAACTAACATACAGGTGAACTGGACTGGTGGTCCAGCTACGAGTTTGTCGGTTCTTAGCTAATGCCAGCAGCCTAGGCAAGAGCTGGCATCTGGCCTGCTAGTGTCACAAAAACATCTTGAAATTTTTTTAAAACATTCATGTTTGATAGAAGGGATGAAACTTTTTTTAATTTTTTTTTTTTTTTTTTGCCATTGATGATTAAAGAGCTTTTCATCAAGAAAGAAACTGACCTGACAAGGGGAAAAATGGAAGAGACTAGACACAAACACATTGCAAAAAAACAACCAAGCGTGCACTTTTGTTTTTCTAATATTAGGAGTATCATATGGAGTATTTTACTTCCTTCCCAGTAGTAGTAATCAGAATATTAGCCCAGATCATTCTTCTCCCATGTTTTAAAGCCACAGTAAGGTGATCATATTTCCCAAAGGGAAAATGTGTAGGCTAGCCCGAGGTGCGGGCTACAAATGCTTACAACTGGGCAGAAAGCTTACTACTGCAAATAGTCCCTTTGGCTTCAATGGGCCCACTAGCAGTACGCAAGCATCACACCTGGCAACAAGCATTTGCAAGATCACATCTTTGGTATGTGAATACTGAACAAGAATTAAAACAACAGTAGGAGCTGCACAGGTGCAGTCAGATCTCCATCCCATTTGAGATGTAGTAGGAGGCCCTGATTTTAAGCAAGATGTCATTACTCTATCCAGCTCCAGGTTTAATCATGGGCTGTTATTTTCGAGCAGGCTAATTTTCTTCCACTCTGGGAAATGTTAGGGTGAAAAGGGACATTTTATGGCCTATTGGCCCCCCTTATCCCGTGCACGGGGCTGTCCCGAGCTGCTTGCCTGAGTCCTCTCCCTCCCCTGCACGGGGCTGGGTCCCGTTTGGGACAGATGTCCACTTTTGCCAAAAAGTCGGGATGGCTGGGACAGGGCTTAAAAAACAGACTGTCCCAGCCAAAACGGGGTGTACGGTCACCCTAAGCCACAGGAACAGATCATTTGTGTCCGTGGAGATTCCCTGACAGCCCAGGATTGTCCAATTAGGGAGTGTGGTGGTGTCCCCCTTTCTCCCATGGAAAAATCTTTCACCCAAACCTGGATGACGATGGGACACAGGCTCATTGATGCCAGCTGGCAAAGGGTTCACTACTCTGTCAGCAATGCCTAACAGTCCTGACAAACTCGCTACACCCAACACATTGCTATCATAGTACTTCTCTATAAAGCATGTTGTGTGAGATCTTAAATGAAAGCCAGAAGCACGCTGATCCTCATCATCGTGTGTTGTGTGTACGGGTGATATTTCAGAAGTTGTATGTGCTAAATACATGTTTTAAAAACTCTGTCCAAGACAGAACTGACAAACAGGTTTTGGGTCAGACAAAGGCCTGTATACTCACCTGTCTGCCTAGATTCATATGTAGATTAAGCATTGTAAGCCAAAAGAATGGAAGTGCTGTTGACATGAGGCCGGTTTTGTTCAATATCTTCATAAATGATCTGGAGGATGGTGTGGATTGCACTCTCAGCAAATTTGCAGATGATACTAAACTGGGAGGAGTGGTAGATACGCTGGAGGGCAGGGATAGGATACAGAGGGACCTAGACAAATTGGAGGATTGGGCCAAAATAAATCTGATGAGGTTCAATAAGGATAAGTGCAGGGTCCTGCACTTAGGACGGAAGAACCCAATGCACAGTTACAGACTAGGGACCGAATGGCTAGGCAGCAGTTCTGCGGAAAAGGACCTAGGGGTGACAGTGGACGAGAAGCTGGATATGAGTCAGCAGTGTGCCCTTGTTGCCAAGAAGGCCAATGGCATTTTGGGATGTATAAGTAGGGGCATAGCGAGCAGATCGAGGGACGTGATCGTTCCCCTCTATTGGACATTGGTGAGGCCTCATCTGGAGTACTTTGTCCAGTTTTAGGCCCCACACTACAAGAAGGATGTGGATAAATTGGAGAGAGTCCAGCGAAGGGCAACAAAAATGATTAGGGGTCTGGAACACATGACTTATGAGGAGAGGCTGAGGGAACTGGGATTGTTTAGCCTGCAGAAGAGAAGAATGAGGGGGGATTTGATAGCTGCTTTCAACTACCTGAGAGGTGGTTCCAGAGAGGATGGTTCTAGACTATTCTCAGTGGTAGAAGAGGACAGGACAAGCAGTGATGGTCTCAAGTTGCAGTGGGGGAAGTTTAGGTTGGATATTAGGAAAAACTTTTTTACTAGGAGGGTGGTGAAACACTGGAATGCGTTACCTAAGGAGGTGGTAGAATCTCCTTCCTTAGAAGTTTTTAAGGTCAGGCTTGACAAAGCCCTGGCTGGGATGATTTAATTGGGGATTGGTCTGCTTTGAGCAGGGTGTTGGACTAGATGACCTCCTGAGGTCCCTTCCAACCCTGATATTCTATGATTCTATGAGTCAACGCGGGGGATGGGGAGTCAACAGGAAGAGAAAAAAAAGCTACGGGAAACAGCTTTCGTCTAGAGGTGCACTGTCATCCAGGGGCAAAAAGGACAGCCCTTTTTGCATCCGTGAATGGTGGATCCCAGCCACGTAGGTTGCTGATGCTGGAAGATTGCTTTAGTTTGGAAACTGCTTAAGACAAGGATTTTAGCTTGTTAAAGTTAAGTTCAGACTCTAGGAAGTGTGCTACATTTTTAATTTGATATGTAACCATTTCTGTTTCCATTATCCTTACTCCGTATCTCTTGAATCTTAAGCTTCAATCATACATTTATAGTGAAACAGTTATAAGTGTATCTCTGTGTTGTGATGTTATAAAGGACCGGATCCTGAGTTGTGCCAGTCAAGCTGTGTGTATGCTGTTCCCTTGGGTACAGTGAATTTGGTGATTACTATGAGGGTATGTTTACACAAAAATTAAACACCCGGGGTTGGCCCGGGTCAGCTGACTTGGGCTCGTGGTGTGTGGGCTGCAAGGCAGTAAAATGTCTGTGTAGACGCTCGGGCTCGGGCTGGAGCCTGAGCTCTGGGATCCTGTGGGGGGAGGAGGTTGCGTGAGCCCAAACGTCTCCCCAGCAGTTTTTAGCCCCGAAGACTGAGTCAGCTGACCCAGGCGAGCCGCTCTTTTATTTTAGTGTAGATCTACCCTGAGAGTCCAGCGACAGGAGCTGGATACTGCAGGGAGTGCTCCAAGGGCTCGGGGCTTGGCGTGTGCCTATTGCTAGCTTGCACAAGAGATGGCAACATCTGTGCAGACCTGGGAGGCAGGGATTATGTGGCCACTGGCTGCTGGGTTTCAGCCCTGGCAGGCACAGAGCAGACTGCTTCACACTAGGGGCAGGTGTTGTGAGGTGCTTCACAACGCTGGGAATCCCTGGGGAGTATCACACATACTCTGGGCCATTTGTGCTGAGCCTCTCAACCTTCTTCCTTCCCCTGCAGCACCATCTCCTCCCTGACAGCATAGCTTCAATGCAGATGCACTCCATGAAGCTCCCCAGCGGGAGCCCAGTATTCATTGGGCCCAGTCTGCCCTGTGCAGACTGCTCCCTGCGGCGTTGACAGGGAGGGGTGGGTTACTGCTGCCAAAGTCCCCAAGCTCTCTTCCATGCAGAACGGGGAAGATGCATGTGTGGATGTTGGGGTCTGGTCCCTTCCAGATGTACCATGCTGCCTCTGGAAGGACAGTATCTCTGTCTGCAGAGGAGAGTCTCAGTGAAGATCCCCACACTCTTACAGCATGTTGAGTGCTCCTGCTCTGTCTTGGATTGAATTGACCTCATAGAGGGAATTAACAATGGCTGAGACTGTAAGAGGGGGTCATTTAATTACCAAATCATTCACTGCCATGTCGATGGTCTCCTCGAGATGCTCCACTTAGGAGGCTTCTGTGATTGAAATACATCTGTCTTGGAGGCTTGTCGCATTAACGTTATCCTGTTTTCCATTTAATCTGCAGATGTTCCGCAGGGTTTACAAAGGGATCCCCCTGCAGGTGCGAGGCCAGGTCTGGTCACTCCTGCTGGACATCGAGAAGGTGAAGACTGAGAATGAAGGAAAGTATGAGGTATGGTGCCTTCATAGCAGTGGTCACAAGGGGATGTGAGTGTGGATAAACCTGTGGCCAGTCTGCTGGGATTCCGGTACATCATGATAAGTTAGACCCGCACTCTTGCAGCCTGAGCCATCAGAAGGTGGGAGATGATGGATGGATGTGTGATCTCTTGATGGAGGGGTTTTGGAGAGGGAGACAGAATACCATCTGTGTCCCTTCCCCAGTAGGCAGTGGTGTAGTGAATACCATTCAGCAGATGTTAACTTTTGGTTCCCACTAGTGAAATAGGTGAAGGAGTGAATCACTGCTCCTTTCACTGTGTTCTGTCTCTCTTTATCACCACTGATTTGGGAGACAGTCCCATAAGCCTTTCTTCCTCTACATTCAGAGGTGCTACAAGTAAGAATACAGACTGAAAATAAAAAGAGGATTGACTCTTTTTGTCCATTTGTACCCTCCACCCCACTGTGTCAATAGGACCCTAAATCCAGAAGCTCTTTCTGGCATATTGGTTGCTTCAAACTGTACTACTGGGACTCTGCCAACAGATGTTTTAGATGTTGCTGTATCTGATTGAAACTGGTCACTGAAGATAGTGGCCAATGTTTTCAAAAGTGACCACAAGTTTTTGGGTGTGTTGGGTTTGTCTGGGGGAGTGGGACGTCGAACTTGAGATAGCTTAAAAGAGTAGGTGCTCAGCATTTTCTGGCTCCTTTTTAAAGTGTCCCAAGTCCGCCAAAAACTGAGACAGCCAAAATCTCTCTTCACTACAGTTTTTGCTCTTATATTTTCATTGCACAGCTGAGTTTGATGGATGAATTTTCAAACCAATATGGAAAAGGATTTCAGCAGCATGACCCAATTAAAGTCCAGGGAAAATCACATAGCTGAGAATTCATTTAAGGATTTGTGTATTTAAGAGTTCTGGGTTATGAAACATCCCCCCCTTCCCCCACTCCCTCATTTCACTGAAATTTGGTTTTGCTGGCAGCATCATTGCAGCTCAGGTTGAAATGACCAGTGTCTCTTATTTTCAGACCCTCGGCCCTTTTATATAGAAATATCCTATTGAAATAGTCTATTAAAAATTATTCAGTTTACAGGATTTCCTTTATAAATAGGAGAAAAGTCTTGATTCCGTTGCCTCCCATTAAATCTCTTTACAAAGCTAGATCTTTTGAGGATTTTTTGGCATGAACTAAACAATATCTGTGTATGTTAAACAAGAAATTGAACAAGAGGGCTTATTGAGTTTGATTGTAATAAAAACATTTTAACAAGAAACATAGTGGCTACTTTCCAGCATCCTTTTCTGCATGCAGTTCATGGGAGCACTAGGTCAATAATTGTTCTTGCTTCCTAATCACCCCCCGCAGCCGCCCTCATGGCACTTCCGTGATTGTCCCACTACCCTCACCCATTAGTGGTTTCCACTCTTTCCTGATCGGTTGTTTGTCATCATCCTAAATGTGGCTGGGTTTCAGATATCAGGCTAGTAGCATTTCTGCAGAGCATGTGGCAAAGATCACTTGGTCTTTTGCTCCCCAAACCCAACAGAGGACAGAAGTATTATAGAAGCAGCATGCAGGGCCTGTGGAGGAGTGAGGGGGGGAGGAGGGGAGAAGAGCACCTCCCATAGCTGTCTGGAGCTTCCTCTGGCCAGCTGAGTGGTGCTAACAGGCACAGGAGGGAGCTGCATGCCAGAGAAAAGGTATTCACAACACAGGGGTCTTTAGAACTTCGTATTCTTTCTGGCAATAAGAACAATACAGTAAAGCAAACACAGCATAGCCCCGTGGTTACATTTCAGAGGCAGAGGGTAAGAGAGTCAAGTGTCTCATCCAGTAGACCCAAGTATTTCTAATAATTTCCTGCCTATTACAGTTAGTCAAACATAGATATTAATAGCAAAATCTTGCTGGTATATATAATCTCGTAAGACATACAAGAACATGGAACCGAGATCATCCCAAAAAGCAGGGTTAATGAGGTTTCTCTGGCATTTTTTCTCTCCAACCATCATGGGAGAGGGTACAGAAGAGCCCCAGCATGCCATGCCGCACAGTAAGTAAAACAATCTGAATAAATGAAAGTCACAAGTAGTTTAACGATAAACTCCTGAGGGGTCTGCAATAAACAGGAACCACACAGCGTAAGAGCCTTTGCATGACACAAATCCCTGAAAGCAGCTCTTCTTAATCTTCCTCAGCCTTGGCGTCACCTGAGGCCAGCAATTAGTTCTCTTTCTAATTTCATCCAGAAGAGGTTTGGAGTCCAGTTCTCAGAAACCATGGATTTGTGTGTTGGGAACAAAATAGCTGCCTTGACTCTTTCCTCTATAATGCTTGCTCTAAGGGGGCCCAAAGTCAGTCTCTCTCTCTCTCTCTCTCTCTCCTCCTTGCCTCTGCCAGGGAGTTTAAATCAAGAGGGAAAAAATATTTTGTGTGGGATTTTCATAAGTGCTCAGCATTGGCCTTTCGCTGCTCCCGCTGAGGCCAACGTGGAGTCCTGGGTGTGGAACAAGGCCAATACTGAGCTGTCTTGAAATTCCTTTACACAGAGCTGCTCATGCTGTTCATGCTCTTCTGTCTGTTTAAACATCTGCAGGGCTCAACAACAGAGTGCAACTGAGCAGAACAAGCCAGATTCAGAAGTCCACAAATTACTTGAAAATGAAAACATAGTCCCATTGCTTGTAGTCTGTAGAGCTAAGGAACCTTCACGATTGAAACACCTTGCATGAGGCCCTGAGCTACTATCTGCCATTCAGATCCCAAGATGTTGTGACTTTGTTCTTTTACATTCTAGTGACTTTGTTCTTCTTGGCTTTAGGATTGCTTCGCATGCTAAATACTGTACCATGAGCAGCTCTGTTCACTGAGCACAGGATGCTCCTTAGAACAGGTGCAGTCTCTGGGCAAGTGCATTCAGTTCGTAATTATTCATGAGTCGGTGTGAAAGGGGGTTTGTTTTAGCAGGTCAGAATCACGGCTGAGGGTTGCTCTGGAGTCAGCTCTAGTTCCCTTTGTGGCCTCTTAAGGGATTCCCCAATCAGTGGAGACTGAAATGTTTTTTGTATTAATAGGAAACATTGATTACATTGGAGTTACTTTGTTCCTTTAGTGAGTGAGCTACCAGCAGGAGCCTGGGTTGGTTAATGAACTTGAACCAAAGTGCCCTAGTGTATGTAGTAAGGGTGCTTCATGTAGCCTGCTTCCTTGTAACATGTAAGACGCCATAGGGTGCAAGAAAGGATACCTGTAGTATTAATGCTAGAAAACTAAACCACTCCTAAGCGTCACATTTTACTGCTCCCTTCCCTTCATTCTCCCTTAGTTTATACAGGCAATAATTCTGCCTGGGCCCTAGTTTCAGTGTCTCCTTCACAAACCCTGGTACAAGTTCAGAGTTAATGCTACTGCTACAGGCTACAATATGTAAAGGTCACAATCGCCTCTGAGCATTTTCTGCGGAGGATGGAAACCCCACATAGTGTTCAGCCAGTGCCTGTGTTGCTGTTAGGCAGATCAGGGCTGCTAGTCAGTTATGAGTCTGAAGCCGGCTCTGGGTGTGGTGGGCTCTTCTATCCAAAACTCCAAATTGATGTGGCAGCTTTAGGGGAAATGGCAACCTGCGGATACTGTAAATTGGATCCACTAATACCTTTAAAGCAGTGGCTCCCTACCATCCATTTGTGTATCTATTACTGATATGCAAGGCTTCCCGCCTGTAGGTTAACCCCGCCTGTAGGTTAACGAGGAGCCTCGTGCTGGTCTCCAGTGTGGCATCATTGTTCAGTCGTGTGCACTCTAACTTGCAGTTACATCTCAGGCTGCTCCAAAACTCGGTGGCAGAACATTTCATTCACTAAATAGCCTCAGGGGCTTAAAGAACAAACGGACAATTATGTGGTTGCCAGTGGTATCTAAGGGATATAAATGAGTTCAGATGCTTAGCTACAGCATGGTGATTCTTACTTGCATGCACACGCTTCAGCTGAGTGCCATCTTTGGGGCTGGTAAGTAATTCTTCCACGGGGCATGTTTGTTAAGAGCTGGAAGGGTTTTTGCCTTCCTCTGGAGCTTTGAGCAAGGATCCTGTATTAGGGTGAGGTGAGCATATAGTAGTGGTTTGATTTCCTTCAAATACGATGGGCACCGAGCATTAGCAGGCATCAATCCTTTTAGTCAGTGCCATCTTTGTTTTCAGTGAATGTGGCTTAGAGAATAAACCAGCAATTCTCTTTGCAAAGAGGGAGTCTTGCTATGTATTTAACTTTTATTCTTAACTGTACCAGTTTACTAGTCTTGGTCCCATCCCTAGTGGACAAGCCAGAACCCCTCTTCAAGGCTCAGTGTAATCTCTACTCAAAAAAAGCCCCAGGAGGGGTTAATAGGCTTAAGATGGTTTTGTTTCTCTGGAGAGGAGGGAAATTGTAATTAGCAATCAAATCATGGAGCTGCTTAGACCATAAAAAATTGCACTGCACAGCATCTAGGCCAAGAATACCTAGGGGTCTCTGCTATTGGTCTATGAGCTATGTATTAATATGTATTATTTTTCTACCCACCAAGAGCCACCTTGGTGCTTTACAAGACCAAATATACACGGTCTCTGTTCTGAAGAGCTTCAGAGGCAACCATCGATCCACTGGATCATGGTGTACGTGTCAGATCGGAGTAGAAACAATCCATTCTAAAAACCTGCTGAAGTGGTCCCTTGATAGAAATCTTTAATGTCGGGGAGCTCAGATTTGGCATTGGTGGTAGTGGTGGGGGATTTATTCTAGATTTCAGTGGTGAGTGTGCAGCTTAATCTTTTCTCAGGGATAATTCAATAATAAAGAAACCTTTAAAGGGAAGTAGGGCACGAGTCTTGCTGCGCTGCCAGTGCACGTTAGGTCTCGGTGGTGGGATTTATTTAATAGAAATTCCTATGAACAGAACTTCAGGATGTACCTGATTGTGTCCCTCTGCACAGATTAGCACATTTTCTATATGTTTCTGGTGTGCTCCTGAACAGAAATGAGAATAGTGTCTGCATGTACCTGGCGTATACGATGGCAGTGAGAGGGTTAAGTGGCTTCAGACTCATTGTTCTCAATGGCAAACTAACAGGCAGAAGATGTGTCTAATCCATGTCTGCTAGACTGGTCCATGTTCCCACTTCCGCACTTTTTCCATAGTAACGGAATCAGAAATGGAGGGACCAGACCTTGTTTAAAATCTCAGCTTCTTGATTTCACTTTGTCTGAGAGGAATGAACCTGAAATGCTGCTTGTTACGAGTGCAGTATCACTGAGAAAGACATATGGAAATGTTCCTAAGGGTGTTCTTCCTTTCTCCCGTCCTCATAAAAATGCTGGGGAGGAAGCGAGAATAGTAATCCATAGACAGGCTGCATTTTGTGCTCCCTCTCCAAGTCTGCATGTGTTTCCCTCATTCTGTTGTTGCTTTGTTATCGTTAAATACCGAAGAGTTATAGGCTGGCTGGTGGTTCTGAGCTCCCTCTCTAGAATGAAGAGGTCTCTTCTCTTGAAATGTTCTATTTCTAGAGATGATATATGTGGCTGTCTAATGGGTTTCCTTTCTCTGTCCCTCACTTCCATCCAGAAAATGAAAGAACAAGCCAGGAGCTTCTCATCAGAAATCAAGCAGATAGACTTAGATGTCAACCGCACCTTTCGAAACCACATCATGTTCCGGGATCGCTATGGAGTCAAGTGAGTATTGGATACATGGTTCCAAACTGTCCATAATTGGGAATCTATTTATTCTCTGTCTGATCCCTTGACTGACCATCACAAAGGTATCAGTTTGATAGACCCAGGGACTGAAGTGCAGGCTTCCAAATAGGTACCACACATTCAGCAGCATTGTCCCTCTGTCAGCACCCCTCTGACCTGGATGGACCATGTCTAGTGGTGAGAGGGCTGCTTGGTTTCCATGCCCAGTCAGTGCCTCTTCTTCTGTATCTGCTAGTCCTTAGCTAGGAGGCTCCAGGCTGCAATGCAGAACCTAAAGAAACCAGGGTGTTAAAGTAGGGGGGGAAATGGATACATCTTCAGGGCTCCAGCAAGGATACGAGGCTCCCCTGCCTCCCAAAGGGGAAAGGAAATAGCTGCATTCATGGAAGAAAAATATAAACCTTTAGTAGGTGCAGTCACTGAGGTTGCTTCACAGCAACTGATGCACTGGAGTTTTACATATCTGTCTGCTACTTATTAAGCTTAAGCCGGGTGAGTTACCTCACCCACCTTGTCTTTCTAATATCCTGGGACCGACACGCTACAACACTGCATAATCTACTTATTGACACTCACACGCATTCCTGCCTGGTTGCATAGAACAATAGTGGTGTGGTTTCTGAGGCAGTGATGCAGGAATACTGACATCATTAAGGGGTGACATTTTCCACACAATTGGGTGAGGTTGGGAGTGAAGGGATTTTAGCTATAAGGCACCCACCAGTGTTGAGGGGAGTCATATTGCTAAGCCTCTACCCGTTGCACTGTATGTTTATATCCTAGCTCTTCTTTAGCAAACACTGAAGGTGTGAGAGGAAATATCTCATAATAAACCAAGATGGTGGTGTTTTTCTGAGTTTTATAGCCCAGCTGAAGACTATATATTTGTGCATGTCGTCTTAATAGATCTGTTGGTTTGATGGGATAGTTTAGCACTGTTTCGTTGTTCTGATGGTATTCCTCCACTGGGGAAAGAGAGGCAAGCCCTGTTGCCATAAGAGGTGTAATGCGTACCTGGTGTGATTCTCTGAGTTTTGCATTGTTTCAGCAGAGGAACTTGCAGAAGCTACGGTAAAATCACCTTTTGCTTTTTGTGAAATACTTGCTGAAGTTCAAGATTAGCTCCTCAGACTATCAAATCTTAATGTCCTCTCTTTCTTCCTAGGCAGCAAGCGTTGTTCCATGTCCTTTCAGCATACTCTGTTTACAACACGGTAAGTAGATCCAGCTAAAAGTGAGCACTCCTGAGTTGACCTCTTTCTTGACTTGCACAGTTCGTCTTCCATTGGGAGGCCCCCAGTGTTTACTTGGAAGGCCAGATGACTGTGTACAGCGCCCCAGTGGTGCGTCTTTACAGAAAGGAAACATGGAAGAAACCCAAGTTAGTTATCTTCAGAAGCCACAACTACAGTAGGTAGTGGGTTCTTCGAACAGCTGTTTTATTTCCCATGCATAATTCCAACTGCCTGTGATATCCTGAAGGTTTGATTAGGATGGAGCTCAACACAGGAAGATAAACTGCCCTTTATCATAATCCTTCCCCCCGCCTCCCCGAACGATTATCCGAGGAGTCTAGCCTACTGTCCAAAGAGAGTATCTTATCTGTTTTTTCTTGTGATTTCTAGCCCTGTGTTTAGTGGTATCCTCATGGTTGAAGACAGTAACTTCTTACAGTGTGTTAATCATTTTCAGCTGAAGGGTTTAGAGGACAGTAGGAATAAATGAACTACAAGAATTAACTGTCTCCATCTGCCAGTGGAGGACAGTTAACCCACAAGGTCTAGATTGGCACAGTGGACTTGTAGACAAAAAACAATATGTTGTTCCCCCAGCCCAAGCATACTTAGGGGGACTGCTGAATTTCCCTTTGTATTTTTAGGACTAGCATGTTTAAGGAAACCCCAAATAGCATCTGAGCAATACACTGTTTATCATCCTATACAGTATTTCCTGAAATAGCTGTAACATTACTTGTGACTGAATTTTTGTAGTTCAGGTTCATGCTTCGGTAGCTCACACAGCATAACAAAATGAGATTCATGGCCTTGAACTAGTGGGTATATCTCCATGTCACAGAGCCATCAGGCAATTTGGCACAAAGAGCACTCTCTGCTCATGAAGATAGGGTAGAGTACAGTAGGCTTTTTATTTTCTGGATGTCTTGGGACCAGTCCTGGGATAGCAAAGCAGAGTTTTGTAAACCAAGTATAAGCCTACTTATGTGATGGGAATTTCTATAGTGACAACATGGATTGTCCTTGGACACTAAAATGCATCAAATTCATCCCAACTAAACTTTCTTTCATCTGTAGGTCACGGGTGCCAATTCAGGCAGCTGGTGACTGGAAGTTGTAACATTTGATGATGTGCAGAGGCCTATGTGAAATGAACTTAGCACACGCTCAGTTCAGTTCCCAAAGGCAAGTGTCCATATCTCTCCTACACGTGATTGGCAACCTGGCTAGTTTTCTCAGCAAAGATACCATGGAGCCTGATCTACCCTCTCAAGGTAGACTTTCCAGGGCAAAGCTAGGGGAAGCGTGGGGAAACTTCTGCTGCTGCTCTGCTTGCTGTGGGACCCGTGCTACGGATGAATAGGGGACTTCAGTCTCCATAGATGTTAAATTGACACTAAGAACTTGGTGCAGAATCCCCTGATATCAAGTGGTGTCCCAAATGGTTGACCGTTTGATCTAATGGAGATCTGGTGTAGAAGTTCACAAGGAGCTATCTAGCAATGCCATGATAGACTTGAGGGAGAGATTTTTTCAAAGGCCCAAATAGCAGTTAGGTGCCGAAGTCCTATTGAAAGTCGCTGGGTGTTAGAGACCTGGGCCTCTGAAAATCTTTCCCAGTCATTCTTAGATATAGTTGCTGCAATCAGGAGTTTAACCACAGCATGGGCAGAGCCAGAGACTGAATAGCAGCTGATGTTCAAGTCCATGAAGCTGACTTAGTTGAACAGTAGAAGCATAGTGTAGTACCCTATGGGAGCTGTGAATCTGAGAATAAACAGAGTAAGAACAGCCCTTGAACAGTGGGAAGGGAATGCACAGGTGGGATCTTCAGAAGCACCTAAGTGACTGAGGTGCACAAGCCCCACTGAAAGTCAGAGGGATTTGTTCTCCTGGATCACTCAGGTTGCTTTTGACAATCCTATCCCTAGAGCAGCGCCTTTCAACCTGTGGTCCTGGGGGTCTGCACGTGGTGTTTAAAGGGGTCTGTGAAAGGTGACTTTGTGAAAATAAAGTTTCAGATCCCAGAAAAGGCATTCCGTTTATCTGGTCAAACAAACATATGTGAATACTCCCACCTGCTGGTCAAAACCCAGAAGTGTTGTCGTTACCATAGAAGCCCACAGTTTCGCGCCCTTTCTCACAGTGTCAAATTCTGTGCCAAGCATGTGCGACATTTATAGTTGGATTCTGTTCACTTAGGTTTCAGTCTGACTTCTGTGGCCGGGGTTGGCAGATCACAGGTTGAATTTCCAAAGGGGTTCTCACCTCCATTTGAAAACGTTTAGGGGTCTGGAAGTGAGAAAAGGCTGGAAAACACTCTGGGGCAGTGGCTTTTTAGAGAGACCGGTATCCTTACCTGTTGAAAGTACTGGCGTCTAGATGTTTTTACACAAAGCTGTGCACTCGCCTAATGAAAAGGGTGGAAGTCGCATGTGTGCCTGTGTCCGGCTTAGTGTCATGTAAACAGGTATGTGCTGCTTGTCCCTTCCAGGAAGTGAGCTACTGCCAAGGGATGAGTCAGATTGCTGCCATCCTGCTGATGTATTTAAATGAAGAGGATGCCTTTTGGGCACTGGCACAACTACTGACCAATCAGAGACATGCAATGCATGGTAAGCCTCAGCAGAAAAGCAGAACTGCAGCCGTTCCTGTAGACTTCACATGATGGTTGATGAGTCTTTGCTGCTGCTTCTTTGGTCAGCAAGAGGAAATCAGCAGTCAGATGTGTACTCCACCCACTTCCTGCTCTTGTCCCCTGATTATCTGAAACATGTGTAAAGGCTTTATTATGTGTACAATGACAGAAGTATGGAGCCAGATTTGACCTTTGCATGCTGACTAGTTTATAACTGAAAAACTTAGGGTTTATCTACACTGGACTTTCTTGACTCAAGGTAATTAACACATTTGTAAAAGCTACTGTGTTCCAGGGTCAAACATTTCATGACAATCAATTAACTCTAGGTTTAAAAATAATGTCCAGTGTAGACTTACCATTAGGAACCATACATAGTGCACTGCTTTAAACACACTATAGAATACATTCCCTAATGCATTTGTCCAGATGTGTACTGGGAAATGTGGTGTACTATTTTACACCAACCACATTAACGCTCCTTTCATTTTATTGTGATTTTTAAACTGAAGAAGTGTTGTTTTTTAAAGTCTTTATGCAGAGATATTTTTTAATAAGGGGGTGGTTTGTGTAATTTAATAGCTACAGAAGATCATAGTGAGGGAGCATTGAAAGACGTTGCTCAAATGCTTCTTGCTTTTATTTATCCTGTCATAAAACCATCACATATTTTGCTTAAAAAAAAAAAAAGAAAAAAGAAAAGGAGAGAGGCTCTTGGCATATAAGAAGCAGAGGGCATGCACGGAAGACAGAACTACCCTCTGACTTTATTATAGTTTCCTTCAACATCTGGGTTAAAATGTGTCTGCCACTAAATTATAGTGATGGGGAAGCTCGTGTTGTGCTCCCATTGTATAAAACCTGTTTACCACTGTTTGTTCTAGACCCAGAGAGGTGATGTACTGCCTAGCATACCTTGTCATGCAAATAGAGGACCTGATCCAAAATCCATGGCAGCCTTTACATTGGCTTCAGTGGGCTCTGGATCAGGCCCAGATTGTAATGGAGTGTTTAAGGTTTGACTGGTCTGCTGTGAAGGAGCAGTTTCAGAAGAACCAGCATTGGATGCCAGAGTAGGGTATGTTGCAGAGTTTTAGACACAGCCCAAATAAAAGGGGTAGAACCTAGGCCATGAAAGACAAAAGGCCAGTAAGGTCTGTTTTGCAGAGCATCCTCAGCTCTGCTTGAAGTTAATGGGAGATGTGGATTTTCAGCATCTTGGAAAATCAGCCCCCCAGTCTACATCTGTTGTTAACTTTTAAGTTTGTCTCTAATTGCTTCTGTGTATTTTTCTTTTAAAGGGTTTTTCATTCCTGGGTTCCCAAAGCTGCAGAGATTTCAGGCCCATCATGAGCAGATTTTAAGCAAACTATTTCCGAAGTTGAAGAAGCACATGGTATCTTTTTGTCACCCAGCTTCCCATACTCATGTCATGCTTACGTTAAATGCTTTAATGTTAACTTGTTCTGTTAAATACACTCCTACCCTAATGTACAGCTAATCATACAACTGCTTCCGCCACTGAAGAGGCAAGTATTTAGCTAACTCATTTGTCTCCTAAATATTTCTGAAGTGAACAGTTCAGGTTTTGTGGGTGGCCACCAGCATTTGTGCAAGACATTGTAAAATCTGGAGACTTTCCTAGAAAAGGCAGGAACAGGAAAATGTATCTAGGGCATGTGTGAACGGAGTTATTTCATGCGTTAACAGGGCATTGCTATGTTATGCTGGCCATAAAACCTGGACGGTATTATCATCTTCTTGCGTTGCAGATGCTGGAAAGCCCAGAGCTTTCCCCTTACAGTTTGGCTCCTTGCTGCACATTTGTTTTCATTTAACATTCTCCTATGCCAATCCTGCTGTGTGGGGACATTTCCTCCCTTCCAGCAGAGGGACACAGGAAACATTAGAATTGATGCTGTGTCATTCATTTTGCTGGCTCAGCATCTCCAATGGTTTTTGTCTCCAGAGGATGGTACAACCCCATTGGTTAGCTGGAATAGCATCCGCAGTATGGGACTGGGACCTAGCAACTAGCCAGCTATTTTGTGACACTCGCTCCTCCTTTTCTGCATGTGTTTCATATTTTGGGTATTCAGACTCCTAAAGGTTTTCTGCATTCCTAGAGGGTCTTCGTGGCGTGTCTCCAGGAAAAGCTGTCTATATTGCCATCATCTGAAATAGCTCTTGCTTGGTGCTGCAGATGAGCCCACCCCTGCTGTAGAAATGTAACACAGCCAGGCTAGTTTTTCACTAAATTACCACTGTTCTGAGAGAGATGGTGGCGGGGGAAGAAACACTGAATTCCAGCCAACAGGAACAAAAGTACCTGCATTTGAGAGACTCCACGAGCTAGTAACCATATTTCCCTGAATGGAGAGCATGCTATACCTCTGCAAAACAGGGTATGGGAAAGTACAGAAGAGAGGCCCATGTTTGTGCTTTGACAATACAGCCCCCTGCTTAATGTGATCATACCAGGTGCTATCATTGTTAAACTTCCTTGAGCTAATTCATGTTTGAACACTTAGTAGTAAGATTTATATCCTTGTTTCTGGCTGATCTGTCCAGTTAAATAAAGTCTGACCATTTGGAAAGTGAAGGTAACAGAGTGGAGGTGGAAGCTGAAGAGACTCTGGAGGGATACAGGGAAAAAAAAGGAGTTTGCTGGAAAAGAGCAGGTAGCTGGCACCCCTAGAATCCCAGCTGGACTGGCGGTGAGTGAAGCTGACAGGAGGGGTGGTTCTGGAGGTGTTCCCGCTTGTTTCTGGTGCTCCTCCCTCAGTTTCTCTTTTCTGATACCACAGCAGTGCTCCCATTGTTTTCATGCAGGTGCATGTGTTGTACATCATCCCTCCAGTGAGGCATACCCTGCAATTTTTCACCTAGCACCAGAGTGAGGGGGAAGCAGAAGGAGAGCAGGCTTGAAACTTGATAGCAAATGTCCAAAAGGCCCATTTAGATAAGGATCCAAAAATTCACATAGCTATGAACCCACCTGTCTGTGTGCCATTACCCTCTATTGGATATAGAGTGTCCAAGCAGCTCAGGCATGTGGGAACTTGTCTTCTAGTGCCTGCAGACCACACACGCAATGAACCAGTACAACTAGTTAAGTGTCTCCTTTAGCTCAGCAAGTAAGGGCTTGTTTGGAGCTTGTTATATGAATGTGGTGTAGCAAACAATTTTGTCTGTAAGCATGTCTAGAATTATTATAGGATGCTTCTCTTCTTGCCTATGTCAGGTGAGCATTGTGAGGTTTGATTGTTTGAATCAGGGTTAGAAGGGGCCTCTAGTCTAGCCCCCTGCCAAGCGGCAGGATTTGTTGTCTAAACCATCCAAGACAGATGGCTATCCAGCCTCCTTTTGAAAACCACCAGTGAAGGAGCTTCCACAACCTCCCAAGGCATCTTGCCCTACCGTTCTTACAGTTAGGAAGTCTTTCCTGAGATTTAATCTAAATCTGCCATGCTGTAGTTTGAACCCATTGCCTCTTGTCCTGCCCTCTGCGGCAAGAGAGAACAACTTTTCTCCATCTTTTTTTTTTTTTTTATGGCAGCCTTTCAAGTATCGGAAGACCACTATCCTGTTCCCCTCATCTCTTTTCCAAACTAAACACACCCAGTTCCTTCATCCTTTGCTCATAGCACTTTGAGATTCTTGAATGGAAGAGGTTTACAAACAATGTTATTAATTAGATTCATTTGTGTTTCTATTGCCTGAACTGTTTTGCAGACCTCTGTGGTCTGGAAATTGGGCCAGAAAACCCTCTAGCACAAATGCCTTTTCTGTGGCATGTTGGCACTTGTGTGGGGCTAAGTGTATCTGGAGCAGCTGAAACCAGGGGTACAAATGTAACTACAGTAAGGCTCAGGTTCAGGCAAGGGTTTGGGTTGGTCTTACTGTCATTTGAGTAGGGGCAGGAGACACATTTCAGATGAGATGATGCTTCATAGACCCATTCAGAGCCTGACAAACCATTTCCAGGACCTTGCCCAGAAAGAAGTATTAAAAAAACATGAGTTTTACACAAGCTTCCAGCAGCTGGTCCAGTGAAGTAAACATCTCTTTGCTTGTTGTCTCATTCTAGGACAAGGAGCAGATGACAACGGGGATTTACACAACCAAGTGGTTCCTGCAGTGCTTCATTGACCGGGTGAGGGCTTTTCCTGGGAGAGTGTCTACTTGGCAACCTGGATCCAGAGTGGATTTTCTTTAGTGTATCTGGGAATTTTTACATATTTTTCTAATAAGATTCCATGAATATTTTATAGGCCAAGATATTTTGCATATTTTCATAAAGCATATACCCAGCAGGAGATGGGCTTAAAATAACTACATGCCACTCAGATGGTCACACCATGAATAATAGATGGAAAGATGGTTTTAGGGCAAAAGTATAGGCATGGGAGTCAGATTTTTATTTTCCTTGGCTCTGCCACAAATCTACTAAATCACTTACCCTCACTGAGCATCTGTTTCACCAACTTTATAAAGAGGATAATACGTACCTCAGTAGGGTAAGTTCATCACGCTTGTAAAGGACTTTGAGATCTTTGGATGAAAGGCAGTATAGTATAGTCAAAAAGAACAGAAGTACTTGTGACACCTTAGGGACTAACAAATTTATTAGAGCAGAAGCTTTCGTGGGCTACAGCCCACTTCATCGGATGCGTAGAATGGAACATATAGTAAGATACATATATCCATACATATATATATATATACATACACACACACATACAGATAAATTGGAAGTTACCATACAAACAGTGAGAGGCTAATTAGTTAAGATGAGCTATTATCAGCAGGAGAAAAAAAAACTTTTGTAGTGATAATCAAGATGGCCCATTTAGACACTTGACAAGAAGGTGTGAGGATGCTTAACACGGGGAAATAGATTCAATATGTGTAGTGACCCAGCCACTCCCAGTCTCTATTCAAACCCAAGTTAATGGTGTCTAGTTTGCATATTAATTCAAGCTCAGCAGTTTCTCATTGGAGTCTGGTTTTGAAGCTTTTCTGTTGCAAAATTGCCACCTTTAAGTCTGTTACTGAGTGGCCAGAGAGGTTGAAATGTTCTACTGGTTTTTGAATGTTATGATTTCTGATGTCAGATTTGTGTCCATTTATTCTTTTGCATAGAGACTGTCTGGTTTGGCCAATGTACATGGCAGAGGAGCATTGCTGGCACATGATGGCATATATCACATTGGTAGATGTGCAGGTGAATGAGCCCCTGATGGCATGGCTAATGTGATTAGGTCCTATGATGGTGTCACTTGAATAAATATGTGAACACAGTTGGCAACGGGCTTTGTTGCAAGGATAGGTTCCTGGGTTAGTGGTTCTGTTGTGTGGTTTGCGGTTGCTGGTGAGTATTTGCTTCAGGTTGGGGGGCTGTCTGTAAGCAAGGACTGGCCTGTCTCCCAAGATCTGTGAGAGTGATGGGTCGTCCTTCAGGATAGGTTGTAGATCCTTGATGATGCGCTGGAGAGGTTTTAGTTGGGGGCTGAAGGTGACGGCTAGTGGCGTTCTGTCTACTCTGAAACCTATAGTATAGTCATGTCTCTGAATTAAATTAACTGCTGTGGCCAGAATTTTCAAACTTCAGCAAATAGATGTAGGCTCCTAAGTCCATAATTAGATATCACAACAGAAATGGCCCAATTGTCAAAGGTGTTTAAGCCACCTGCAGTTCTCACTGACTTCACTGGGAAATGAGGTTGCTCAAACACCTTTGACAGTCGAGCCACTTCTGTTTAAATTGGTCTGGTCATTGACATAGAGCAGCTGCCAATGGCCCCTACTGTATATTCCAGCAGGAAGGAATCAAATGAGCGAAAGGGAGCCTGCTCCACTTCTTTTCCCCAGCCACACTTCTATGGTGATAGCCACAGGGAGTGGCAAAGGAGCCACTTCAGTGGCTGTGTGCCACGAAAGATTCCCCTACAGTGGTGGAAGTCCCACACTGTTGGGCTGAGGGCAGCTTTGTGTCACCAGAGCAGTGCAAAGCTGCCTTGATATACTAGACAGACAGGCCCAGGATCATCCAATTAAACAGGCCATTGTCTGTTCTGGTGATTCGTGTGTCCAGCCTTGAAAATAGCAAAGCTTTCACATACTTGCAAAACTAAATATAGTAACGACTTTTCAAGGTAGGGAATCCTTTTGCAAGTTGTCTTAGATTGAATTTTTTTCACCTTACCGTCCCAAAGAAGGAACGTTGTGTCTATCTTAACTGCAACTCTCTGGCCATCCAAGCGGGTGAACACTTGTTTTAAAACCAGAATTGTAGCTCATAATATACACACAACCCTAAATCTGTCATGAAAACAAAGAATCTCTCTGTGCTACATTGGGGTGCTAATGGGAAGGTTTATGGCACATTCTATGCACTGTCATTCCTGGGCAGATCAATACAGTTAGAATAGCATTGGAGCAAAATACTATGCCATCTGTTACAGATCATGTCTGATTCCCCTTGCTGGCAGGCCACCACAGTGCTGAGACAGGAATCCAGCATCTGGATCCCCTGGGGTTTTAAGCCTCAAGTCTGAACAGATTCCAAGCGCTGCCCCAGTCTTGGGGTCCCTTGATGCTCTTTGAGTGCAGACCCTCTGTCTAGCACCACACACCCCTGAGAGTTGCAACCATGCATCCCCACTGCCTAACCCTTGGAACCAGTGCTGACTCCTTAGACTGCCCCTGTCATTTAAACGCAACCTCTCCCAGAATCCCACCAAAGGGGTGAGCCTTCAGAGATGCAATTTAACTCACAGGTCACATGGTAGTTGTAGCATATAACACAAACTCGGCACAGAGTTCCACAGTGTAATAATACATCCTACGTGCATTGCCTCTTGCTCTAGCTCACAGTGTGTGTTCGTGTAGGCGGGATCTCCCCTGCTTTGCCTCACCCAGCTCTCACAGCAGCTTCACTCATCTTAAGCTGGTGAAAAATGGCCAAAGAGAGAGCAAGTAGATCAGCTTCTGCCCTTTATCACCTTCCTGTCTCCTACATCAGGTGGACTCCCTGGTCAGCCTCAACAGGGGACCACAGTGTGTTATGGGTAACTTTCTTGCTCCGTGAGCTCTCCCCTAATAAATCCCTTCTCCTGGTGGGGAGCCAGTCTGTTTAGTGCTGTTCTATGTGAAGTCCGTGTTAAGTCAGTGACCCTCTTTTGTTAGCCCTTTGTCACCCACGTTTGGAATTTCGACCCAGCATAAAGGCAAAAGCACAAAGAGAAGCCAACGAGCCTCCGATGGAATTGGCAGATTGGTAAAGATACTTACAGGGAAAGGGTTCATAATCTCACCCAGAATCCATACATTTTACAGGCAGATTCCCCAGATCATCACATCATCTAACCTGCTTCTTTTTGTAAACAGACTCCCTTCACGCTCACCTTGCGGCTGTGGGATGTCTATATCCTGGAAGGAGAACGGGTTCTGACAGCCATGGCGTACACCATCCTGAAGCTGCACAAAAGTAAGCGGCTCAGCAGACTTGCTTGACTTTCCCATTCAGTAGGGATGATCCTATCATTAGAGTCTGGGGTTTAGATTTAACCTCCTTAGTCAGGGAAGGGCTTAGAGAGAGAGAGAAGCCCAGCGTTGGTTTGAAAGTTTTCCTTCTTCTTTAATTGGACCAAGATACAGATCTGACCAAAATAGGTGCATCTCCTGAAGCTGTCCCCATTTACACCATGTCTGAAGTTAGCCTGATGGTGCTCCACAGTTGGCTGTTCGGCTTTTTTCTCGGTGTCACTGGATTTACACATGTATGATACCGTGCAGCCCCTACTGGGCATTACAGACTGGTGCAGTTTCAGGCCTCACCCAGAGTTCAGAGAAAGCAAATTACTACACACAGTCCCATGTTTGTCACTCTTAACACCAGAGGAAAACTATGCTTTTGCCAGCAAAAAAGGCACATTGGCCTTTTCACATCTACTCTGCAAGGGCCAAATCCCACCTGCTCCGTAGACTGAGAAGAGTGCGTCCTCTGCTGCAGGACTTCCATCAGCCACTGGGAAATTCCTCTCCGTGGACCAGGGCAGTATGTCCTATAGAAGCCCTGCCTTGCTCAGTGCACATTGGTGGTGGAGATGAATGCTTTGTGGTTGATTGCTTGGTTCTCTTAGCACTAGGTGCTGTACATACACCAAAGAAGGCACAGTTCCTGCACTGAAACATCCAGTCTTTAAAAAAAAAAAAATCCCCCACCATGGTGCAGTCTTGGGCCCAGTCTACAGAACTGTAAACATTACAAAATGGACTTTCTGACACCATGTGCTATATTGTGCACGTGTAACACACTTTACAGAAAAACTATTTTAAGAGTGTTTTAGAGAGCATTTAAAAATGTTAGTGGGACTATTTTGTTTTGTTTATTTGTATCTCTTCTTCTGCGAAGTCATGTTCCTTAGTCCAACTAAACAAGGCTCAGAGGAGAGAGCAATACAATAATGTATTTATAAAAATACTTCTAAAAATGACCTGAAATTGCTTTTATTTACATAAAAATGTCACTGCCTTAAAGTTAGACATCTCAGGACCTTCAGCACTTCAAGGCAGGCCCTGCTGGTCTCACTGGAAAGCTCAGCATCTCCTCTTGCCAGTGGTACAAGGCCCTTGTTTGTAGCCACACTGGATCACAGGGTCAGCTCCTAAACCTGTCACTGGGCAGTAGTGAATATTGCTCACTGAGGGCTTTGGCCAGTGTAACTTTTTTTTAGAGGGAACAGGAGAAATGCAGGGGTTTGAAGCGGCTCTGAGGTTTGGAATGTTTGAATAAATCCTGAAGAGATGGATTAGTGGACGGAGTGCAGGTGTAATGGTCAAAGGTGCATGGTAACCATGCATCCATCACATGGATACCATTAGTACATTAGCGGGGTAGGTGCATTTATAAGTGGGTGAGTGCTATTTACCTTCATCCATCCTAAACTTCCTATAATTGTTTAAAAATCTTACCAAGGAAGAGATCTTAGTAGATCAAAGTGCACTGTGGAACTTTTAAGTGTGCGGTAGCTGGGTCCACTCAGCCAGTTAGTGCACGGCAGGGTAGATTTACACCTCCGCTTGCTGTGCACTAAGTCTCCATGTGGACAAGCCCTTAATTAAAAGTAACTGATTTGTGCATGTGAAGTATTGTATGTAAAGAAAAAGAGAGGAAGACTGGACAAATTAAGCCTTGATGAACAATGCAGTGAGATGGGTGGCTAATGACAGTGGCTGCTCTGCATCTCGGATGGCTGCGAAATCCTATATTAGATACGGGAAGAGTGTGAAGCACCAATTCTGAATGTCTGTGCTGAGCCACCTCAGGCTGCACTATCCACCATTAATCTGTGGCGTCTGTAACACGCAGCTTTACTCCCCCTAGAGGTGTAAAAGAAACATTCAGAAACAGTCAGACACATTCTGTCACTGAACCAAGGCCCTGAACCTGTAAACATTTATGCACCTTCATAATTTTACTCATTCAATGAGCCCATCCAAGTCTATGAGAACTACTCACCTGAGTAAAGTTACATGCAAACATAAATGTTTGCAGGATGGGGACTAGAGATTGACTTGAGAGAACCATAAATACCTGGCCGAAAAACACATGGAAAAAGGAAGCAATACATTGTTTGTTCTGCCCCACATTTTAACTTAAATGTAAACCAGATCTCCTGTACTGATAGCGTTAAAACTGCTGCTCCAGTAGAAACACTGTCTGGATTACCACCCCACCCCACCCCAAATCGAATTGATTTGTTCTCACATTTTGCTGTGTTTTCTGCTGTCCTCTAGAACGCTTACTGAAGATGTCCCTGGAAGACTTACGGGAATTCCTGCAGGAGAGAATTTCTGCTTCTCTGCATTATGAAGATGATATTATTATTGAACAATTGCAAATGTCCATGACTGAATTGCGCAAAATGAAATTTGACCTTCCACCCCCAGGTAAGCAGAGCATGAAAGCAGCATTAATTCCAGTTTTTCCCCTACAGTTAAAATTAACTTCTTGGTGCCAGCACTAACCCTATCTTTCAGGGCCAGAGCAATGCAATTTTTTCAGGATTCTTTTCTCTCTAAACAGCAGGAAAAGGCTAACTGCTGTGGCCTTCTGAATTGCAGAGGCAATTGTGTGACCCCGGTTCTCTGTTCTGTTCGAGATCTCTTGGGTGCAAAGATAGAGTGGGTTGAGCAATGGTGGCTTTGTGTCACTTGTATTCTGGGACATGACAGCTCCTAGGGAAATATGTGGATTTTTTGGCAAAGCTCACGCCAGGCATGCTGAGCTCTTTTGAAAATCTGGCTGCTTATTTCAGTACTTAAATTGGAGCATGAGCTCTTTTGAAAATCTGGCCCTTTGTCCTGTTTGTCATAAATGATTTTTAACCCCAAGTTGCATCACTCTGCTCCTCTTGGGTATTTTGTTCTGATTTGCAGAGTCTTTGCATGTTTGAATTGAGCCAGATGTTTCAAATGTGGTCTGCATGCGTTGTTTTGCTTACACAGATTTTCTGGGTGTGTGAACTTCCCAGCCACTGGCACTTCACAGGGCAGGCAGGGGCAATGTTGTGTTTCACATAGTGCAGGGGTTGCCATGGTAATTGGCCTCTTTATGTTGTAGCATTGTATTCCAGGTGAATGGTTAGATAGAGCCCCCTCAGCATAAATCCTTCATGCTGCATGAGGAGGAAGTTGGCTGTGGCCCCTGCTGTAGAAATACTTATTGAAAAATAAATGAATCACTCATTAGAAACCTACAAAACCCCACCTGGTTAAGTACATGAATACACTGAACTGTTAGTCTGCAGTTCTCTCTAGGTCTGTTTTGAGGGACTCTGATGTCAGGCTGTAACCAGAGACTGGCTAAGGGGAACCAGGTTCTGCAACCTCAGATCAGGGTGGTTTGGAGCCAGTTTAATTTTTATCTGAACTCCCAAGGTTTGGGACCATGTTGTATAATCGGACTAATAAACCCTGATCAGCTGACAACAAAACACACACATGGAGCTTTTCTTATATGGTAAGAGGGAATTAATTATTGAACATGATCTTTGATGTCAGTAAAGAACTTTTGAGCTCCTCTGAGAAAAGATTGCAAAACTTAAGGTTGAGATTGTCACTTGCCATACATGCTCGTGCAGGGGGAATAAGAGAATATGATAGCTTCCCCTCTGCTCTGCTTTACAGGTTACCCAGGTTGATGGTGTGTGCATAGAGGAGGGGGTGAGCATCTCCCTTCCCCCTCCTCCCTCGCCCCCATAGGCAGGGTATGAGCTGAGCCAGGGCAGGGGGAGGAGGGAGTAGCATGTGACAAGAAACTGGCACACATGAGTTTCCCCCTGTGGCAGAGTGATGGGTCGCAATTCCTTTGCCTGGCTGCCTCTGGAGGTGCAGGTGCATGCTGACCCATGCATCTTCCCCTGTGTAAAGATTCAGTCTTGTCTGAAGTCTCACAACAAAGTTGTGAACAGCAAAGTATGTCCATTTTACAGCTAAACAGAGACAAAGAGGTTAAGTGACTTACCCAGAGCTACACAATGAATGAAACCCAGGAGTCCTGTCTCCCAGTGCCCACCTCTGCTGTCACTTTGCTTGTTTATACTGTAACAGGATCAGAAATGTCAAGTCTGGTGCATCCTGCTTTTGGGGGCTGAGCTCTGGGAGGCCTCAGGGGGTGTCTTTTGTGAGCTCTACCTCTGTAGGTGAAGGGGCAGGTAATGTGAATCTTTAACAAAGGCATCCTTTATCCAACTGGTTCCTCACTGAAGTTAAAATAGGTGCTACCAATAACACAATAAAATAAACCCCAAACAGCCTGGCGGTGTGGAAATCCTCTGGCTCCGATCTCTTCTCTCAACTGCTCAGGCTTTCCACTCCTGGGGAAGCACTGTGGTGGTCAGACTGATGGGGCACTGGAGACCTGTGTTCTGTTACCGCTCTGCCACTGTGACCTTGGGCCAGTCAATTCCCCTCCCTCCCTGTGTCTGTTTAGTTTGTAAGATGTCCAAAGAAGGGACAGCCTCTTGCTATGTTTGCACAGCCCCAGCACAACTGTAACGCACATTTTTAATAATTATATTGTGATGCCATTCACTGATTCTCCAGTCACCATCAAATCTTCCAGCTAGACAGAACCTGACTGTGTAATGTTAAAACAAGGAGAATAAAATAGTTCTTGTTAAGCCCTTTTAGGCCACCTTTATACTTCATAAAGAAACAAAATCAGGACATACACCTAATTTTTCTCCTTTGCTAGTTACTGTTAAGCATAGAATTCCAGCTATATAATTACAACATGGAATAGTAACATTTTAACGATCTAGTACTGACTCTGCTGGCCAGGTTCTCTCTCATTCAGCAAGTAGCCCCAGTTAAATCATTGTCCTCATTTATGGCTGCATTTGTGCTACTAATAATTTCATTAAGATGAAAAAATGCTTGTGTGTGAAGATGAGGGAACACAATGGGACTACCCTCTGAGTGAGGCACTATTGCACATCAGCAAGGAAGGCAGCAGCAGGGCCAGGATGAGCTACAAACTGGTTGACCATTTCTTATCTCCTTAAATACAGATTCAGCCTGGGATTCCGGCACTCAAATGCCATTGAAATTTTGGTGCCTACCTACCTTTGACAGCAATCCCAGCATCAGCCATTAGTAAAATGAAACATTTAGAAGTTTATAAATGAAAGTCCTGCCTTAGATGGCGAACCTGCTAGAACAGGAGGCCAGTGAGCTTGGGGATCATGCTGGAGCTTCCCAGGTTGCCGGTGTGGCTAATGGCACCTCTTGTAGGTAGGCTGATCACCGGCAGGAAGCTCCCAAAGGCTAACATGTGATCTCCATCTTTGTTTTTCAAACACCGTTTGCTCTGAGTGACTAAAGCGTCCCCCCTTTTGAAGGGCAGCTGTTTGTTGGACACGGTTCAGATCCCCCGTCTTGCTGGACTTGTTAAAGCACTCCTTGAAAAAGAGCTTAATACGTGTGTGGTGTTTTTTTCCCTTACAGCAAAACCTGAAGAATTCCCTAAGAAACCATTGGGGCTGGAGCTTTCTCTAAATCTCGTGGCACTGAAACCCAGCATTGCAGTGAATGGGCAGAATAAGGCTGCCACTGACCTCAACCCTGACAGAGATACAAAGCTGTCCCCTCCAAACAACAGCCCCGCTCATCTGAATGATACTATCGGTAATGCGAGCGTGGCAATAAACGAGAGGCTCCCACCTCTGCAGCAGGACGGGCCTCCTTCGCCGGCAGCAGCACCAGATGTGCATCAGCAGCCATTAAAGGGCCACCAGCGATGCCAAGAGGAAAACCAGCATGGAGAAGAAACTCGGGTAGAGTCGCTAAAGACAGTTGCTGGTGAAACCCCATCACAGGAGCGGTCTCCTCCTGAGGAGAATGAGGTTCAGGCCCTCTCGGAGAGCCAGGATGCATCGCCAGGGAGCAGGGAGGCTGTCTCACAAGAGAGTCCTCAGACTCTCCGTGCAGGAACGGGTGAAGGGGAACTGCAGGAACATAACCCCTCCCCTGTTGTAGGCAACACAAACCAGGCCATTCTCCAGGCAGCTCAGCTGTTGGCACCTCAGCAAGCACAACCTGAAGGGACAGCCGAGGACAACTCTGCAGGGGACATTGCCACCCAGAGCCACAACCCCCAAGTAGACCTGCCTGTCAATCACAATAAAACATTAGCAGGTCAGGAGTTGCCAAACCAAACGCCGTCTCTTCCATCCCTTGCTAAACAAAGACCCTCAGATGCTTCTGTGCAAAATGTCTCGGAGAGGCCTGAAGACACGAGCGCTACCATCTTCCCGGTGGGTTTACTGACAGGGCCGCCTCCAGAGCAGCCGCACCGGCCTCCCAGTACAGACTCGCTCTCAGCACCAGAACAAAACCTTGCTTCTCCTTGTGGTTTGTCAGAGAAAGGACAAGTGCCTGTCTTGTGTATGGAGAAGGCCCTTGTTACTCTCTCTCTCCCTCTGCAGGATGGTAGACGACGGCCTTCTAACGTATCTCAGTATGACAACATCTCCGAGTTGGAGTACAGTGAGGATAACTCTTCTGGGCAGGTGCCCAGGACCGAGAATCTTAGCGGAGCAGTGCCACAGAACAAACCAGATTCAAAATCCTCGGTACCCAGATCTGCATCTGTGGGTGAGATTGCAGATCTGGGGATGCACTCAGGAGGGAGCACAGACTCAGCACAGCAGACAGTAGGACTGGGCCACCCAGCCTTCAACTTGCTTCCTCATCAGAGACTGTCTGGTGGCAGCGGCAGTGTGCCAATCTTATCTATGCTTGACTCTGGGGCAGTTCAGCTGGCAGAGGGTCTCCCCGATCGACACCTGTCATCCCCGGCTTTACAGGGGCAGTCCAGCCCCTATAAAATAGTTAAGACCACCACCCCACTTCACGTGGCTCATGCTACGGAGCAGGACTTGTTGAACCGAAAAAAAATGGCACTGCCTTTGCAAGAGGGCAGTCATCACATAGGTGCAGCCTTGACGGCCGCTGATGGAGGGGCATTTCCTACAGCTGCAGAACTTGAGGCGGTGGCTGCCAGTCAGTGTGCGCAGAAGTCATTAAATGCATTGAGAGAGCCGCGTCCCTGTCTACACCCAAAGCCAAAAATACCACCCAAGGTTGCTAAAGCCCATTCAGAGAACAGTTTCTATCCAGACTGCACTTCCGCAATGCAGATGTCCAAATCGGTGACATTTTAGCAGGGGTAGGGGCAAAGGGGGGGAACAAACAATATAATTACATTCTGTCTATTCATGAGACATCCTTATAAAGGTTTGCAACTAAAAGGCAACACAGCCCAGGGTAGAGATGACAGGGGATGATCCTGTGCTGAGCTGTGTTTGGTACGAATGTTTGGGGGCAACGTGTGGCATGCAGGAGTTGGTACCTTGGCCAATAGACAATGTATTGGTGCCAGGAGGTGGTGGAAAAAGTCTGCGGGGTTTTTTTCTGTGGACAAATCACAAAGTGCTTTCATCTCTGCTTGTGTGCAGAGAGGCAAAGCTGGTTAATGTGCTAAATATTTTGACTGTTTTTTCCCATCATTTTTATAAACACAGGAGCTTGGTCTCATAAACCAGAGTTTAGTTTCTGTTAACATGGGAATACGATGCAGAGGGGTTTGAGCTGCTCTTACAGACAGAGCAGCTTTGGGAGAGAAAGCGAGACAGAGGGGCCTTTCTTTACAAACGAGCACTTGGTCCATGTGGCCAGTCGCATTTTCCCAATGGCCTTTGCACCAATAGATTTTTCTGAAATCCTAACAGCCAGCAGTCCTTCGAACAAGGCTACTGAGTATTCTCACCAGGAAAGCCAGCCTTCTGTAAAGTCTGTGCAACGTCCAGCTCTATTCCAGAAATCCCGGTGAGCACTGCTCACGTCCCAGGGGAAAGACCGTGCATCTTTTCACCTCGAGTGCAATGGGGCGGTGTAGTAGGCCCGTTCTTAGTTCTCTAGCTCTTTTCCATTTGCAGTGGGAGGTTTCCTGAAGGGAAGCTGAATGTTGTGTGCTGAAGTGCCCTTCTGTTCTCGGTGGGTTTGTTCTGGGCTGCGCCTTAGCTAGGATTTGTCAGAAAGCAAAGTTAACTTCTGATGCAGGCAGAAGGCAAGGTGGGAAAGATGCGTTTGCCATGCTCCTCCACGAGCCTGAAGAAGGATTGTGCTGATCCACTAAATGTTTGTTCAGATTCCTTGAGTTCCTCATGTGATAGGGACAGAAGGTCGAAGTAGAGCTACAATCAGTTTTCCAGCCTGCCTGTCTTATCCTTTTCTCTGGGAAGCCAGGACAGTGAGCAGGCTCGCTGCCTTAGGACTGACTGAAAGGAAAAGGAGGCCACTGCCTCGGTAAATGACCAATCAGTGTGTAGCTATGCTAATAAACACAGGATGTATTCTTATTTGAGCAATGGAGGCAGTGCCCTGGCTGGTCTTTTGCGTTAGCTAGCAAGCCACAAGAGTGTAATAGGGTTTGATCACTTCTCATCAAAATTCCAAAACCTACATTGGTCCCTGCTTTGAGCAATTGAAGTGTCAGTGTGGAAACCACACTGGAATTAGAAAGGAAGGTGGCAAAGTTCTGAAAGCCTTGGCTGAGCTCCTCCTTGAAATAGTCTGGCTGTAAATCAACAGAATAAGAAGCTGCCAAGAGAGAATCTTGGCTCAAAGATTTAGAAGAAGAGGCCTTTCCTGTAAAGCTTAAAGCCTGTGGTCCAGAAATGCAAATGTCTTGTCTTCGAGAATGAAGAAAGTTGGGGCAGATTTCTTTAAAAGCAAGCTTACAGCTCATGGGGAAATATTCTGTAATTATGGAGAAATGCCAGTCCTGCTTTCTGGTTCAGGAGCCTGAATCACTGTAGTACAGCATACAGAGCTCTAGGCATGGTTATTACCATCCATACTTTGTAATGAGGAACCTGATTCCACAGAATTAACTACAGGTGATGCCTCCTTCAATAGCTGAGGATGCTTTGAGAGCATACTTGAGGCATGCATATAGATAGATATACACGCATGTCCCCTGAACACTGGTTAAAGGCTCCCTTAGGGAGTAGAAATATACTAAAAGCCTGAACCAGCGTTCAATGAAGTCAATGGAAAGACTCCCATTGACTTTCATGGGCTTCGGACCAGCTCCTAAACGTGTCCTAGAGATTAAGGCCATAAAGGACATCTAGATCATCTAGTCTGACCTATAGCGATCATTTCGCCCATAAGCATGTGAGCAAGAACCAGCCAGCCAAGCAGATGAGAGAGAGAATGCTTGGTGCCACCTCAGAGCCCTGGCCCCCCCTGTCCAGTGTCTCACCTTCAGCCATGGCCGATGTCTTGGAGGAAGGAGACCCAAAACAACACCCAGAATACATTGTGTGTGTGGGGGTTCCTTCCTGGCCCCCTGCAGGTGACCAGCTGGGTGTGGTGGTTCTATGTGGATGTAGATGACAGCTTGCAAAGGGAGCTCCCCATTTCTCTCTCTCAAGAGGTGGCCTGAGCACAGCACTGGCAGCCAGCAGCTCCTGTTCTAATTCCTGTTCTCCCACCAGCTTCCTCTTTGGCCTTGGGCAAGTTGCGTAACCTCTCTGCCTGCTTTCCCCATCTATGAAATGGGGTAAGCATCCTGACTGTCCGACCTCACAGGGGTATGGTGAGGATTAGTTGTAATGTTTCTAAAGCGCTCGGAGGAGGAGAGGCGCTCTATAAATGCTAAGTCTTATGATTCTCGGCCACCACAGCTCATTTTCAATTGTAGCAAAAAGGTGCTTGAGTTGTTTTTATTTTAGTGGTCCTTTCCCAATAGCTGTGCAGTAGTTTGGAGAGTAACATGTCTGAGTGTGTAATCCCCGGGCAGTATTTCTGCAGGACGAGCAGTATCCTTTAGTTAGGAACTGTGTGCGTCCCCTTGAGCTCTAGAAGCCAGTGGGCAATGGAAATTGTTAAAGTAGCTGCAATCTCCTGCTAGCCATGGTTTCTGTGTGCTGGGGTCTGTTTTCTCCTCCAAGCACACATGTAACTTCCACTAACCTGCGTGGGAGTTGAGCTCACACATGAGATAGGAGATTAGACCCCTTTACCTTCATTTTTCTGCTTGCTTGGCCTTCCTCCCACTGGGTCTGTTGCCGTTCTGGTGTATGTAGGCAGTGTGAGGTCAGAGATGGAGCGTATCTAGGACCTCTTGTAAAACACACTTTTAATGGCGATTGACTTTAGAATACTGAATAGCTGCCTAACGCACAATACTTGCCATGCAGGCCAAAATCTCACGTACGCTGAATTCAGGATGCATATCTCCTTTTTCTCATGAAATCTCACTGGGGAGAGGCCAGCCAAGCTAATTCCAAGTGTGTATTTTCCAAGAATCATTTTGGTTTTCCTGATCTTCTGTCTCAGAGGTAGTAGCTGAAATATATATACAGTGTTCTCCTAAAATAGGAGTCCAATTGGAAGCTTAGCATCTGTTCCAAAGTCTATTGAACTTAGTGGAATGACTCCAGTGGACTTAGACTGCTCATGATCCCTGCAGCATTGTACAGCACGTGGTTTAGGATCACCTTCCTCTTCAGTAAGAAAAGTGCCATTGTTGGAGGCCACAGCACACCATGCTCCACCATAGTCTGAGCAGCTAGGACCTCTTGTCCTCATTAAAGGTGAGAGGGTAGGTGCCATCAGTCCCTATAGTGTCTTCTCTTCACCAGGCAACCCCCACCCTGCTCCAAACTGGTTCATTTGCTGCCTTTTGGACTTATTCCAAACTGTGAGGAGAAGGCAAAGCCCTTTGTGTCGTCTGGGACTGAGTGTGTTTCTGAGGGGGAGCGAGGAGCTGCTGCTACAGCCATGAGACTCTTGCCTTTTTCCTTCATCTGTGTCTTTGCACAAAGGTTTTACTGGCCCAAACTGCCAGAGCCAGCTGCTATGGGTGGGTACCATTGGAGCAATGCCTCATTTATAAACGGGCATGTTACTTTTTTTGTTTGTGAAATTAACATTTTACATACAAACCAACTTAAATCTTTCCATTTCAATCTATGGTTGCAAATGACCATTCAAGCATGTCAGGTTCACGCACTCCCCGCCATCATTGCAGGGGCTTGCAAGTAACCCCTCTGACTCCAGTCAGTTCTGTTCAGGTTCTTATACTGCACCCCCCATGGTGGTATCTGGGCTTGATAAGGAGCTGTGTGGTAGCAGAGATGGGAATGATTACGCCCAGCTTCACATATGTGGGGGGAGTAGAGACAAGGGCTCCAAGAGACAAGGAGGACTCATGTGGGAGGAAGGAGGGAACAAATTGCAAGACACTTCTACAAATAATGCATGGCTCCTAGGATGCCCCCAATCAGATGGCAAAGCCAGCGTTATTTCATGCTAACTCAGGAAAACAGCTTCCTCCCCCAACGTATCCTTTACTTGGCTGAAAGATATGTAGTTTTAAAAGAGTAGGGTTTTTTTGGTGTTTAGGCTTTTTTGTTGGTGAACTAGCACTTTGAGCAGAGGCTGTGCAGCCCTGTGGCAGGAATGCAGCACCAGAGTTCAGGAAACTCCTGTCTTTGAAACTGTAACCTTTCCATTTCAGTGGACTAGAGGCTGGTGTGTCTCTTTGGTGCACTTTGAGAGATCTGCTACCATTGGCTTTTATTTTCAGTTGCTACTTTTGTTTACAATGTGGAGATCTTCCTTTGTGATTCTAATGTATTGTTATTACTTTAAACCATTGTTATGTATGTGCTTTTTTTTTTGGTAAGGGAGTTTGAAAAGCAAAATGCTCATTCCTTTTTACGCTGATCCAAACAGACTGTACATAGTGTTCAATGCTGTGTTTTACATGGTTGTAATGATGACAGTTTAAGAAGTTTAGCATAAACAGCTGCAGCGTGTCTTTCTTCTAGGGCAATGCACTACATCCCCTCCTGTTTCCTTAAATTCACTGCATTAGCTACTTATTCCATTGGGGTGGGGAGATCAAGATTTGGGTTGTCTCCTTGGACTTCAATGTCCCTGATTTTATAGTGTAATTAAAACTGTCTATTGCCTGCTTGCCCCCTGATGCAGTGCTAGCTGCTCAAGGGTCCTAGGTTCTGGATACAATTAGTGTAGTTATGGAGAGCTGGAGCTTTAAGGGCACTGCTCTGAAAATGCCATTCGTGCTGGGAACTGGCTACTCTTTCTCTCTGCATTCAGTGCTGGAGAGAGGCGGCCTGAGTGACAGCCTGGTGCTTGATGTCTTGTCTCTACAGAGCAAGAACAGTAAAACTATGCAAAATCCTCCCACACTGCCTCAGTCCTGTCCCTGGTCTGTCCACACAAGAAAAGGGCTGGGGGAAGGGAGAAGAGATTTAAGAGGATGTCACCAGCAGTGTGGATCAAAAAGTCCTTGAGCCTTATACAAAATCACTAACCCCAACCAGGATTACAGAACTGCACTTCCATCCCTGCTGACATTTGACTTCTAACAGAGAGCCATCCAGGTTACTACTTGTAGTGGAGGTGGACTAAGTTCAGTCCTTCAGCCTCATGGGTGAGCCAACTCAGAGGCAGGGTTTTGCTTAGTACTATAGTGTAAAGAGGAAAGTGGGTTGCCTCTTTTTTAAAATCTTCCTGGCTTGGTTTTTAATTCTCTCTTGCATGGCTCATTGAAACCCTGCCCCTTCTCAAATGTAAGATAGTGAGCAGCTGGCTTGATGCAGTTTCAAGTACTAAGTTCATGGTCTCGTGAAGCCTTCTAGTAAGTCACACTTCCCCTCTGCATCACTACAGTCAGTTCATTACATGATCTTGTCTGATTTCACAGGACACAGGCCCCCTCTCCTGTGCTTGGATGGGGGACAGCTCTGCCCAGTGAGTCAGTATTGACACCATTGTGCTTGCTCCACTTTCTGTAAGAGTAGATGGTATTCGAAGCACCAGGGGAAGGCGTGGAGGGTGGACACCAACTATTCCCCCTTTGTGCATTTAAACACAGGCAGCAGCATTGTTTCACACTGGAACTGGCTGCACTTCAGGGTACTGTAGTTTCTAGGCCTTTTATTTAAGATGGAGCATAACACTATTCCAGCCCTGTGGATTTGAAATGTAGCAGAAGTCAAGGGCTAGGCTTAGCTAAAAGGAATGATCCTGTTAGAGCTGAGCAGAAAGCCTGAAGTTCTAGTACAGGGGCCTGGTAACTTCAGATTATACATACTTCTGCTGTAAATTAAAGAGGTGAGGAGCACTTTTCAATACAGCCCTAGAGCATGAAGCTGTAGAAACTAGGAGGCTGGAGCTGTTAGACTGTCTCAAACAGCTGTAGCCCAGCTTGTGATGTTATGAATTGCAGGCCCTGCAATTTCCCCATGCCACATCTCTGTATTAAAGGAGAAGAGGGGGCTTATACTGTCAGTTTAAGCAAACTCTGTGGGCAGCATTCTTCTTCCTGCACCAGCACTACCTTTAAAATGAAGTACTTCAACCCTTTTCACTGCTGGATTGTAACAGACTTGATTGTGACATCAAGGGGAAATGACGCAGAGAGGCCACATTCAGCTGGGTAGTGCATTACAGTGCTATAAACTTCCTGTTGTACTTCAGAAGAAAGGCAGATCCTGGAAGCACCTTAACCTCCCCCAGGGGCAAAATTCTTTTTTAAAAAACACTTTCAGTCTGATCAGCCCATGTGAGGAGAGAGAATTTATCTACCATGTTTTTCCCTGCTGCTCACCTACTGACCTAGCCCAGCTTCCCCTTCCTGAGGGAACACACCCTTCTCTGCTAGGTGGATTTCCTCTCCTGCCTTTGGGGAAAAAAAGGGGGGGGGGGGGGAAAAACCTCAGCAGGAGGCAAAGCTGAACTCAGGCCTGTGCCCTTTGCAGTATGGGGGCCTAGCCCCTTCCACTCTTCTCTAACAGGGCTTGGCCTAGACAAGGTCACATCACGGGCTGCCACTAGAGATTCAGTTCCTCCTTGCTCCGAAGAAAGAGGAGTCTGTTTAAAAGCAGAGGTCAGCTAGAGGGGGAACGGCGCTTACTGCTCAGCCTGGCTTATGGAGTCTAGTATCATGACAGAGGGGTAGGGCATGGCTGCCCTGCCTCTCCCCCCAATGCAGCGATCAGGGGTTGAGAGACACACGAGCCACTGCAGGGCTAGCCTACCACTCCCACCTTCCTTAACTCTCATCCCCAATGGAGCAGCTCCCCAGAGTATGTAATGAAGGAGGTGGGCTTTTCCAAAGTGGTGCAAACCCCAATGGAACTGGTCTGCCTAACTTAGTATAGGGCTTCTGCCAATCCCACCTTCTTTAAAGGGTATGACTGCCAGGGCAGGGGAAGGTGTACATTCCAGCCCATAGCTGCCCTGGACTACGTACCACGTTCAGGGTGCTGAGCCCCCGCCTGCTGCAGCTCCATTTTTGCTAGCTCAAGCAGAGTGTTATGTGGCTAAGTCTCCTTGAGCTGGAATCTGCACTCTCCACGTGTAGTGTCAACCTACCTTCAGTCTGTCTGTTCCCGCCCAGGCAGTAGCCTCAAATCCTAGTAGCTGTATATTCCCCAGATGGTAAGAGCAGGGAATGAATGCTGCTGCCAAAGGCATCCGATACTGCTTAGAGCATAATTATCTCAGACAAGTGCTATTACTAAGGTCTCTAACACCCCTTTTGACTGCAGCTAGACCCATTAAATCAACCATTTCACTCCTGAGCCATCACTCTCATTACAGGCTTCAAATGACTAAAAAAATTAACCTTGCCATCCATGTGGCACAGTGGGAGAAAAGCACAGAAGTGCAGGCCTAGAGCTGCCCCTCTGGAAGGTCAGTGTGGCTCTAAACAGAAATCGCCAGCAGGTTTGGTCATGGCCCAGGCCCTGGCAAGGAAGAGGAAACAAATCAATAGAACAGGATGTTGGGTGGGAGCCATTCATTGCAACCGCTGTGGACCAGCCTTAGAGGCACAACCCCAATGCCCCCCTTTTCAAAGAAACCACCAAGCAGCTGTAGCCAGACACCTAAACAGGCTGAGATGTATATTAGACCCTAGTAATGAAGGGTTTTCTCCTCCTTTGGCCCCCACCAAGCCTACTGGCATTCTCAGGATATACCTCCCTACAGCTGAGCCACTGAAGTTGTGATGTGCAATAGACACTCACAGCTCCCTTTTGTTTCTCCTCCCCTCCAAGTGTGACATGGCTGCTTCAGGCCCAGAACTGCTCATGTTGTACCCCCAAGGCCTGGAGTCAGCAAGGGGCAGGAAGGAGGCAAATATCACACAGCCAGCAGCCCCTCCCTGACAAACAGATAATGTCACACATGTAGGCACGGATTGAAAACCCATGCTCTAGGGCTGTGGTTCTCAACCAGAGGTACATCAGCTCATCTAGATATTTGTCTAGTTTTATAACAGGCTACATAAAAAGCACTAGTGAAGTCAGTACAAACTAAAATCTCATACAATGACTTTATACTCCATGGCAAAGACAAGAAAGTAAGCCATTTTCAGTAACAGTTTGCTGTGACGTTTGCTTACAAAAAACCAAGTACTTCTCAAGTCAGGTAAAACGTGGGGGCACATAAGACAAATCAGACTCCTGGAAGCGGTACAGTAATCTGGAAAGGTTGAGAGCTGCTGCTCTAGGGTAAACCGCAGAATGCTGTGCAACACTAT
The DNA here is from genome assembly GCF_965152235.1 of Eretmochelys imbricata. Lineage (NCBI taxonomy): Eukaryota > Metazoa > Chordata > Testudines > Cheloniidae > Eretmochelys > Eretmochelys imbricata. The sequence continues at coordinate 21,694,185 of NC_135577.1, forward strand.
AGCCAACAGATGGCACCACATCCACACTAAGCCCTCTCAGATGCACTAGCTCCCAGCACTATTCCATGCCCTTTCACATGGCACCACTGATCCCTGCACAAAACCCCTGTCCTGTTCCCCATTACCATGCTCCTCCTTCCAGTCAGGTGCTGGCCATTTAGTGCACTAGTTCTCCACCCCCTCCCTTTTAGCAATATGGGAATGGCAGGGGAAGAGGTCCCTCTATGGCACCCCCCACACATACACACAATGGGAGCCCTTGTACTAGAGGACTGGTGACCCCTGTAGTGTTGATTCATGAGTGAGCTTTAGGTCTGAGTCCTGCCCTTTAAGAGGGGAGGACACAACCACCAATGAAGGCCTCATGGAACAAGCCCCAGCCACTCAAAACACAACTGGCTTGTCCAGTCCTATTCCTTAGTGCCTTAGCTCGCTCTTCAGAAGAGATCCAGACCCGCTGTGCCTATTAAAAAGCTTGTGGGAGCTGTAAGAGCAGGGGTAAGCTTCTGGAGCTCTGAGCCAAGTCCAGCTCAGGAGAGCAGCTGTCAGCACAGAGCAGATCCACACTGTAAAAACATTGGTGCCCTATGTTTTGTAGGAGCCAGACTATCAAAGAAGCAGAGCTCCCATGGTTCTCAACTTGGGTTGGGATCCTCCATCCTCTCAATGGGAGCTGCTCAGTGCAGAGCTCTCATGAAAGCCTAGGCCCAGGTCCTACTGTCCCAGGTGTTAGCCACCCTGGGAAATGCTGCAGGAAATAGCCCTCAGCCACCCTAGGTTTAGATTGTAAAGTCTCCCCCTCCTAAGTAAGCTGCTGCAGGGAGAAAGCTCCCAGCCACACAGGCCCTGCCCGTGCTAGGGGTCAAACTCTGCTAGAGCCCAGTGTTCACTGCAGTTGGCCAACAGAGGCACGTTCCATGCTACTGCAATTGGTGCCTCAGTTCCCTGCTCCAGCTCTGGGAAAGAGCCATCCCCTATACTGGCTGGAGCACTCCAGGGTTCCTGGCGTGGCTCCCACCAGAGGCCTCAGCAATGAGGAGAAACAGAACAGACTTGAGAGGTCGGGTCTTACCTTGACGATGAGTCTCAGTGTGTCTCTCATAGGCTCCCTGCAGTCTGGGACATGGCAGTAGCAGAACCAAATGCGGCTGATCCCCATCAGCCCTCACCACCTCAGCCTGCCCAGCCCACGGTTGCTATGAGCTTATTGACTGCTGCCGTCCACCCTCACAACTCAATGAGTCAGCACTAAATAATTGATGCTAAGTGGAGTCTGGAGTGGAGCCAAGATAGAAAGCAAAGCTTTGGGCTATGTCAGGCTCCAGAGGCTGGGCTGCGGCAGGGAAAGGAAGAGCAGTTTTGTGTCCCGGTCCACGTGGCCAGAATAGGTCGCAGTGTCATTGGCTTCCGCAGCCTGCTCGAACCCTCCGAAGGGCAGGAGGACACGTGGCACAGCAGGAGTCGGTCAATAGGCAGAAGGGGGCACTGCAGAGGCACACAGAGGTCTGGGAGAGGGATGCTGGGTAAAGAAGCCTTTTAAAGGCTGCATGGAGGTAGCACCTCAGTTCGGACTCAGTATTGGTCTCTGCTTCTCAGGCTTGGACCTCCTAGCCATCAGCTCTTTGCCAGAGCAGGGTGGGATGCTCCCTGCTGCCACAGACGAAGTACTGAGCATCTGGGCTTGGCCTGGGCATCCCCCTCCTTCCCTGCTCTTGTGAGCTCTTTGGGGCAGGGCTCGTCTCTCACATTGGGCACGGACAACGGAGATCTGATCTCAGTTGCAGCCTCTAGACGCTGTCATCATGCCAACCACCAACCTGGCAGGCAACCCTGCTGAAGCAAGTCTTAGCCAAACGGGCCCAGGGTGCATGCTCCTGCCTGGGGCCGGCTTGCCTGGGGCCACTGGGCATGGCACGCAAACACTGGGAAATGCACTGTTCTTCGGCCTTGTCTTTTGTGCTGGATGGATTTACCTGCTAAGGTGCCATCAGGTAGTGTCTGAGCAGGTGCTGAGCGCAAAGCAGCTTGTAGCTACAGAGGGGCTCTGACATTAGATCAGATCGTTCCACAGGGCGGCAAGCTGCACCAGAAGCGAGTGCGTTTCCTGTCGCTGCCCTTCCTCTTGCCTCAGGACTGCACTGTAGAGGGGACTTTGTCCCAGTTCAATCACCATCCCAGCTCGAAAGATCAATCAGACTCTCCCACAGCTAGAGATGAAATCCAGAGTCAAAGCACTTTTCCACAATCTGTTCTGTCCGTGCGCGTCAGGCCTGCGCACACTAGGGTGACGGGAGATACCTCCCCGAGGTGTAAGTGAAGCCACTGTAGTTCACTGGTTGCAAGAACAAAGGGTCCCAAACCCACAGGCTCCCCACGTCTCCTGCCAGTAACCAGCTGCAGACTCCAATGAGATAAGCTCTGAGAGAGCTTTCCTCTGAGTCACAGCAGCCTGTAATTCAGCAAAGTGCAGCTCGTCACCTGTCTCCCCTCTGTATGATGCGACCTCCCTTCCTCCAGCACACACCCTGATACAGATCACCAGGTTGAGCAACTGTCCGTCTACACCCCTATCTCACAACCGCAGCTACACTCCACAGGAGCACCACAGCTCACAGAAGCTAGGTTCAAAGCCAGAGGGGCCAGGGCAGGGTATTCTCACTGCAGGGCTGTAAGATATATAGCCTGTGAGCACCACAGCTCAGGCTGGGCCCACCCTGGACTGCGGTCTAAGCCTTCCTGTTGTGGCCAGTCTTGTTCTAACAGCGAGCCTTGCTGCACACCAGCCTGAGCAACATAGCCCTGGAGTAAGCAATCCCAAGGGCCACCTGCCTGCCAATACGACCAGGACGTCGCACACCAGGCCAGTTTAGTCTGTGGTTCAGATACAGCAACGATCCCTGAGTCAAATGGCCACAGGATTCCCTGCACCTAGCAATTCCTGGGATACAGCCATGAGCTAGGCTTCCACAGGCAAGAAGGGGAGGATGAGTCGAGGCTACCCAGTCCAGCAGAGAGGCAGGTTCCCAGGTGCCTCTGGCTGATGCACAGAGCTGCTTCAGTATATACATGCCTTGCACCATCACACAGGGTGGAGACTTCGTGGACTTTGCTACGTCCCATCCCAAGTCCTTGCAGCTGCTCTCCAAGGGGTATGCACACTATACTGAGTTGTAAGGTGGGACCCAAGTCTGTCAGGCTTCTTGAGGGCTCAAGCTAATCCAGGAAGTCAAGAGTTCCAACTTGAACTCATTCTCCTTGGGTAACCCCTCCCTCTGCACCAGCATTCGGCCCCCTCTGAACCCCCCCCCCCCCACTGCCCTCCACTCCCTAGGATCAGCAGGGTAAAGCAAATGCCACCACAACTCCTTGCCCCCAGTGTTGGGAAAACAGGAACCAAACAAACCAGAGCACATTCCCCTGGGATTGTCTCTCTGCTCACACTCCAGAGAGGAGGACAGAAGCAAGGTTCTGATTTGGCCTGTAGCAACCTAAGGGTTTCCAGTAACACCAGGTACAATGCAGGCATCTCATGCAACTGGAAAGGCCCCACAATCTCATTCCCTGCTGCCTTGGTAGAGACAATATTATGGGCTAGTGTGTGCATCATTCCCCCTTTGCACGTGGGAGTGGTGGGGAATAATTCCTAGTTGATCAGAAAACCCTCTTTACCCCCCTCCCTCCCAGCTTCACTAACCTGGGACACCACAAAAACCACACACTCTAGAATAGGGATGGGCAAACTTTTTGGCCTGAGGGCCACATCAGGGTTGCGAAACTGCATGGAGGGCCAGGTAGGGAAGGCTGTGGAAGATTTCACTCTGATGGGCAGGATTCCTACATCATCAGCTGGCACAAATGCCAAAGAGCATCGCACATGCACCAGCCTGGGCTTTGACTTGGGCTGGTCACTGATGACAGCGGATGTCTCTTTCGAAGGTGTGTTAAACCTTTGATACAGAGGTTGGGAATAATTTTAAGAAACCACACGCCACTTCCTCTCCCTTTTCTTATCAAAGTCTGGTCCGAATCCTGGCAACTGTTCATTCCTCTCTATAAAAGGAAGCCAATCTTTTGAGACAAACCATGATCTGGTTTACTTGTGGCACCTTAGAGACTAACCAATTTATTTGAGCATGAGCTTTCGTGAGCTACAGCTCACTTCATCAGATGCATACCGTGGAAACTGCAGCAGACTTTATATATACACAGAGAATATAAAACAATACCTCCTCCCACCCCACTGTCCTGCTGGTAATAGCTTATCTAAAGTGATCATCAGGTTAGGCCATTTCCAGCACAAATCCAGGTTTTCTCACCCTCCACCCCCCCACACAAATTCACTCTCCTGCTGGTGATAGCCCATCCAAAGTGACAACTCTTTACACAATGTGCATGATAATCAAGTTAGGCCATTTCCTGCACAAATCCAGGTTCTCTCACTCCCTCACCCCCCTCCAAAAACCCACCCCCATACACACACAAACTCACTCTCCTGCTGGTAATAGCTCGTCCAAACTGACCACTCTCCAAGTTTAAATCCAAGTTAAACCAGAACATCGGGGGGGGGGGGGGGGGGTAGGAAAAAACAAGAGGAAATAGGCTACCTTGCATAATGACTTAGCCACTCCCAGTCTCTATTTAAGCCTAAATTAATAGTATCCAATTTGCAAATGAATTCCAATTCAGCAGTTTCTCGCTGGAGTCTGGATTTGAAGTTTTTTTGTTTTAAGATAGCGACCTTCATGTCTGTGATTGCGTGACCAGAGAGATTGAAGTGTTCTCCGACTGGTTTATGAATGTTATAATTCTTGACATCTGATTTGTGTCCATTTATTCTTTTACGTAGAGACTGTCCAGTTTGACCGATGTACATGGCAGAGGGGCATTGCTGGCACATGATGGCATAAATCACATTGGTGGATGTGCAGGTGAACGAGCCTCTGATAGTGTGGCTGATGTTATTAGGCCCTGTGATGGTGTCCCCTGAATAGATATGTGGGCACAATTGGCAACGGGCTTTGTTGCAAGGATAAGTTCCTGGGTTAGTGGTTCTGTTGTGTGGTATGTGGTTGTTGGTGAGTATTTGCTTCAGGTTGCGGGGCTGTCTGTAGGCAAGGACTGGCCTGTGCTCACAAATCTTGGGAGACAGGCCAGTCCTTGCCTACAGACAGCCCCGCAACCTGAAGCAAATACTCACCAACAACCACATACCACACAACAGAACCACTAACCCAGGAACTTATCCTTGCAACAAAGCCCGTTGCCAATTGTGCCCACATATCTATTCAGGGGACACCATCACAGGGCCTAATAACATCAGCCACACTATCAGAGGCTCGTTCACCTGCACATCCACCAATGTGATTTATGCCATCATGTGCCAGCAATGCCCCTCTGCCATGTACATCGGTCAAACTGGACAGTCTCCACGTAAAAGAATAAATGGACACAAATCAGATGTCAAGAATTATAACATTCATAAACCAGTCGGAGAACACTTCAATCTCTCTGGTCACGCAATCACAGACATGAAGGTCGCTATCTTAAAACAAAAAAACTTCAAATCCAGACTCCAGCGAGAAACTGCTGAATTGGAATTCATTTGCAAATTGGATACTATTAATTTAGGCTTAAATAGAGACTGGGAGTGGCTAAGTCATTATGCAAGGTAGCCTATTTCCTCTTGGTTTTTCCTACCCCCCCCCCCGATGTTCTGGTTTAACTTGGATTTAAACTTGGAGAGTGGTCAGTTTGGATGAGCTATTACCAGCAGGAGAGTGAGTTTGTGTGTGTATGGGGGTGGGTTTTTGGAGGGGGGTGAGGGAGTGAGAAAACCTGGATTTGTGCAGGAAATGGCCTAACTTCATTATCATGCACATTGTGTAAAGAGTTGTCACTTTGGATGGGCTATCACCAGCAGGAGAGTGAATTTGTGTGGGGGGGTGGAGGGTGAGAAAACCTGGATTTGTGCTGGAAATGGCCTAACCTGAAGATTACTTTAGATAAGCTATTACCAGCAGGACAGTGGGGTGGGAGGAGGTATTGTTTCATATTCTCTGTGTATATATAAAGTCTGCTGCAGTTTCCACGGTATGCATCTGATGAAGTGAGCTGTAGCTCACGAAAGCTCATACTCAAATAAATTGGTTAGTCTCTAAGGTGCCACAAGTACTCCTTTTCTTTTTGCGAATACAGACTAACACGGCTGTTACTCTGAAACATGATCTGGTTGTTAAGGCACCCACTGGGGCCGTGGAAGACCTGGGTTCTATTCCCAGCTCTGCCACTCACCTGCTGGGTGTCCCTGGGTGAATCACTCCACATCTGTTTCCACTCCCACCCTTTGTCCGTCTTATCTGGTTAGTCTATAAGCATTTCACAGTAGGTGGCCTTGGACATAGCTGCTGTGTCTGCACAGCAGGTAGGAGGTGATTGCCGCACATGTGGTCACACATTCCAACAGGCAACAAAAGGGAGGCTATACAATGCAGCAGTGCTAGCATCCCTTTGATATGGACGTGAAACATGGAGAGTTGACCAACACACATTAAGCAACTTGAAATATTTCTCATGTCCTGTCCTCATTCTAGTCGGAAGGTCCACTGGCAGGACAAAATCTCCAATATTAACATCCTGAAAAAAGGCAAAGCCAACCAGTATCGAGGCAATGTTCAGCAAAGCTCTGCTTAGATGGACAGATCACATAGTCAGACTGGGCAACAACAGACCCCTGAAAAAAATTTTCCCTGGTGAGCTGAAACTCGGAAAGAACAGCGGGACAACAAAAATGCTTCAACGACACCTGTAAGCAGATTCTCACCTCATGCGCCCTAAATACTGATTACTTCGAAGACAGCCCCAGACAGATCTGAATTGACAGCAACTATCAATAAAGGCTTTAAACACTTTGAGGAAGGCTGATGTGAAAAATGGATTAAAAAAAGGCCAACCTCATTCAGTCTTCAATGGCATCCTGCGTATTCCTACATGATATCTGTCTGCCACCTTCCTGCTCACCCATCGGGCTACTCAGCCACATGAGAACACAAGTGATGCCATGACATCATCAGATACAATGGACAGAGACACTGTGCTAACTTAAAGCTAGCAGGCAAAGCTAAAAATAGCAGTGACGTTTTGGCAGTGGCTATGGCATGGGCTAGTTACCCGAGCACAATACTGCCTGGGCTCCGGGGTACGTTGGCTAGCCCGTGCAGCTATGGCATCACTGCTATTTTTAGCTGCACTAGCTAGATTAAAGCTTGCTGGTGCATGCCTCCATGTTTTGCAAGCACATGTCCTGAATGCTTGTGGATACAGCCTGTGTTTGTAAGGCACCCAGCACTCTGGGGCCCACGGGGCGCAGATTCAGTCAGTCAGTCGGGTGTACTGGTTCCTCGCTGAAGCTGCTGCGGTGTAATATCGAATCTCAGCTTTCATTTGAAAACATTGCAACCCTAAAAATCTAGAGATTTAAAGAACACCTCCAAGTCATGACGCAAGCATAACAGATGCAGAGAGGTCTGTGAGTGTGCTTAGGCCTCAGAGGTGTCAACCGCCCCAATCATCTCAGCAAGGAGTTATCTCAGATACCCTAAATGATCACCACTGGGTGTTTACACAGCGAAGAAAAGCCTGAGGCACCGAGTCTCAGAGCCCTGGTGAGTTAGCTCGGGCTCACTGGGCTTGGGCTGTGGGGTTGAAAACAGCAGCATACAGATTTGGACTCGGGCTGGAGCGTCTACACTGCTATTGACCCAGGCTCAGAGCCGCAGGTTTTTCTTCGCAGTATAGACATATCTGCCAATGTCAGCCTTGTTTCCTTTCACTCCTCACGTGAGGGGAGGGTCACAGCTCTGCACAATTCAGAGTGCGTGATGGCTCCTTCTGGCAACTCACATGGGTGAAGCTTATTTTGTGGGCAGAGCATGAAGAGCACCAGCACTTCACCCCCTGCCCACAATGCCAAGAGGGGCCTTTATGCACTCATGGAATTTAAGAAATCATCATCTGACTCCACTCCTGAGTGCATCAGTAGCACCAGCTGAATCCCCTGTTGGGAGGACTGGCTCAGCGATGCACGGCCACCGACAAACTGCAGGCAGACACCCCTGCCTGGGTCCTGTCCCAAAGGGCGCACACGGCAGCTGCCCGAAGCACGCACCCGGTTTTATCACAGAGGAGATGCAGCTCCAGCAGGCGCACCAGGAGGATGGGACACAAGCAGCTGAACAGAAAAACTAAATAAAAGCATTTTGAGGAAGAGAAAATTTAATAACTTCTCAATGCGTCACTTGGGGTTGTCCAACACTGGAGCAGCTACAACACCCTCTGCAGCATAAAGCCACATTAAGTGCCTGTGGACTCCTGACCTTTAACCTTGTCAGTGGTCACTGAGCATCTGGTTTGGGTCCTACGAGGAGCTTTAGTTCAGTAAGTAGATTCCTTTTGCTCTTGGTTCACCTGCAATTAGCCACACTAGCTATAGTCACAGATTTACATACATGTGCAATATATGTGACTGCCACAAGATCCAAGCTGTACATGCCCAGCGGGGTCACAGTTAGCCAGCTGCTGCCAAGGAAGAGGCTACCAGGGAACAGACAGACACAGACACATCTATGGCAGAGGGGCCCCCTCCTGCCTCCAGAACTTACAAACATCTCAAAACAGTCACATGGACAAAATCAGCCCCATCCCAGGCAAGAGCAGTTTAAAGTGGCCAAATCGATGAGCTGACAGTATATACAATTACTCTCCCATGACTCTTCCCCCCCCCCCCCCCCCCATGACACTTTGGGGAATGGAAACAGCTCCCACTGTTTGAAAGTGCCCACTGAGGAGAAATCAAATTGCAGCAGCAGAAAGCAACACACAGTAAATGCTGGTGCTCGCTCAATAAAACACCAGGCTTAGAATTCACATCAAATGCGACCCCACTCCCTACCAACCAGGTGCAGAGCAGCGATTTATATACAAGCTTTCTCAGCCCCACAGAAATACCACATGGCACATGTTGACAGGCATCATTCCCCCATCGCTCTGAGGGCAGACCCAGGCATGCAGTGATCTCCTGCCAGACCAAATCTCAGCTCCCTGCGAAGACATTCACAGGACTTTTCCTACTCCCTAGGAAGGGGCAAGAGAGAGAAGCATTATAGCAGCGATGGTGGTTACAAAGACAACTTCCCATCTCCGGAGCAGCATACATCTCACAAAACATGATCAGAGCAAACCAACCCATGGAAACTGGGGACTTTCAGTTAGTGCAGGACCTACTATAAACAGAGCACCTCCACATTTTAATCTTCAAATCCCAACCATCTTTCCAGAAAATCACCCATGCCCATTTGGGCACAAAATGACCATCCTTATTCTCTCCCCGCTATAGGCTGGCAGTAACCCTGGGTGGGATCTTTCTGGTGGGGTGCTTTGAAGAGGTTTTCTCTCTCTGGAGACCAAGGGGTAGTCATACTGGCCCCCACACCACACGTCCTTTTCTAAAATCGAGGTACCCCATATCTCCAGGACCACCACTGACTGGTTCCATAACAGATGGGCTATGCTCAGCTGAGCCACCTTCAAATCGGCTGGCTGCCCAATCTTCAAACCTGGCTGTCTTCAAATAGGACCTCAACCCCCATCAAGTGAACAGTTCACCCCACCCCCACACCTTCCACCCACAAAAACCAGCAGCAGCAGCCACCTCTGAAGTAGGACAGAGCCACAGAGACCATTTGTTGAGACCATCAAATAATAATTTACTGCGATTCAATCTGTGGCTTTGTACAGTTGCTGGGAGAGGAGGAGGAGGCAAAAGGAGACGGGGAGGGGGGGAAAAAGTTGCTTGTCACAAGCCTTGATGAAGTTTGAGACAGTCCGTGTGGGGCTCAAGATACCCTCTGTGTCTCCCTCCTCCCCCACACTCCTCCCCTGAATCCATTTGCTGCTTCTTTTGTGTCACCGCCGTCTGCCTGCGCCGCACAGTGGAAACCCCTCCAAGTCACGGTCTGGTCAACTGAAATGAAAAGGGGGAGGAGGAACGAGAATCAGCAGCTGTTCTTATCCTACCCTCTGCTAGCCGCTACCCAGCCCTCCTGCTCCCACTGCCTCCTGCTGAGGGGACTCAAAACGTTACACGGGGCTTGGGGAGCGGGGGGTTGAGAGAACGTGTTAATTTTTGAGAGTTCAGGCCCCTGCTCGGCAAAGTACATGCTTGACTTTAAAGATGCGCTTAAGAAAGCAAGCAGGCGCTTTGCTGAATGGGGCTTTATGCTGGCATTTGAGTACCTAACTCCCTTAGGTGCCTTTCAAGGCTCCAGTCTTTATGGATAAGGGGCATTTTAACGTCGATGATGAGCATGCTGGTGTTGCACCCTGACAGGGCATGTTCCACCCACAAATCTCCACATATTGGATGAAGGTGGGAAAATATCAGCATCTCCCTCTCCCAGATGGGACATAGGCAGCGCTGGGAAGGCAAACATTTTGTGTTGCTGGCTAAAACATTCACAACTGGGTGCCAAAGAGATGCTGAGCACATGCAGCTCCTTTGGGCTTCAGGGGGCATTCTGAGCGCTCAGCACCTCTGACAAATCAGGTCCCGTAGTGAGGCAAGAGCAGAGTCAGGAATCAAACCCAGGCATCTCGACTCCCAGGCCCCAGCCACCAATGCATCTTGGCCTCTCTTTTCCCCGCACTTCTGGTTTTACTCCCCCTCTACTCTTGCCCTTTACCAGATACCGCATCTAAAAGGGAGCTGAGCGCCCAGATTCTAATTCCTTCCTTGGCCATTGACTCATGGCCCCATGAATAAGTCGCTTTACCTCTCTGTACCTCAGTTTACTCATCATAAAAATAGGTGTACTGCCCCAATCTACGTCACGGGGCAATGCAAGGCTCACTGTTAATACGGCTCTGATTTTACTCCTCCGCTGTTGGTCACGGAGGCTGCCCTGGATTACGCAATTCCCTGGAGCATTTTGGGATAGCGTGTCAGAAAGATGCTCTCCCAGTTAAAAGCTGTATTGTGGTTTGCACTGCAAATAAAGAAGGCTAAAGAGGCTCTGCTTTCCTCCGCGTAGAGAAACAGCTGGACTGATACCCTGCAGCACTGTGTGGATTTCTGATGTCCACTCGGCATTTAAGTGTCAGTTTTCTGTCACTGCAGGGAAATGGTAAAGGCTCTTCATTGCCACTGGGATGTGGGTAACTCACAGAATAGTTAGATCAAAACATTTTCAAGGCCTCTTTGGAAAGATTGTCCATGTCAGTGATAGACGCCAGCCCCTCTCCTGCTTCGGCAGCACAATCCCTCCTAGTGAGGGAGAAGGGAACAGTAGTTTAAGGAGATGTTTGGAGCTGTGTGCGCGCTTTCAGCTGAAAACGATCATCGCCAGAGCAGGAAACGAGCCCCAGTACTCGTATCCCCATCCGGAGGAAATGCTTCTGAACATCTGGATTATCTGAACATCTGGAAACCTCCTGTAACAATAGTTGCACTCGGCCCAGCACGAGGATCAGTCCCACTGGGAGATCCCATCCAGGATCCACTCTCCCCTCAGCAGCGAGCCATGGGGCGGGGCGCTCCGCTGTTTTTGTTTACAGAGAAAGAATGTGGGGGGGAGAGGGGGAGCTTGGGGAAGAGCTCTGTGGAGCTCACAGCCTTGCCAGAGGCTGTGTGTCGAGATGCAATGGAGGAAGACAGCTGCCGCCCATTCAACTAGCCCCCTTTAGCAGAGTTCCTGGAACTGGATAACCCCAGCTTTTCCCCTGGGAATTCAGTACCTGTTAAAGGAGATGGAAGAACAGCTCTGGCGCCTGGCGTCCTCTATTATCCAGGGAAAAGGCTCATCGGGGCAGCAGCCGTGCAAGCTTCCCTGACTAGCACACTTCAACCCCAGTCCTTCGGGGAAAGAGGCTACTTCAATTTCCCTGACCCATTCAGCCCTTGCTCTCTCTGCTGACACTGCTGCAGGGTAGTTTGGGTGATGTGAACTAAAGCCACCATGCTCATTCCATGCTGGCCGCCAGAGAGCTGATAGCAGCCTTTGCTCACTGCCATCCGGGGCTGGATTCCCCAGAACCCTTTTACTTAATCAAAAGTTTTTTAAAAAAGGAAAGCCAGACATGCAGCTCTGGCTCTGACTAATATGATTTATAAAGGCAAACAGCCCTTTCACGACACCCTTGACTCTGTTGGCAGCATGTCTACAGTGGCGCTGGGGAGGTAAATTCCAGCTCGAAGAGACATACCCGCCCTAGCTGCGATGGTGAGGGAATTCCTTTTATTGGACCAACCTCCGCTGGTGACAGAGACAAGCTCTTGAGCTTCACAGCCCTTGTCTCTTTCTCCAAAAGAATCTAGTCCAATAAGAGAGAGAGATTGCCTCTCGCCCACCTTGTTTCCCTCAACACGGGTACAACAGCACTGCAAACAACTTTGAATCAGAAATGCAGCCCCAGCCCCGCTTATTCAGACTCCTGTAGGGAGAGCGAGTATAAGGGAATCACTGAGCTGCCCACTTCCTTCACTGCCCTGCTGTTGCCACAGGGGGGTAGTGGTGGGGTGTAATAGAACCTGACTTCATTTGCAGGTAGAGCTGGGTTTTTTTTTTTCCTTTTAATGAAAAAATAAAAAACAGAGGAAAAAATACGTTTTTAAAAATTTGTCAGTTTTTTTTATTTAAAACTGACCACCTTTACCAAAAAATCCAGCTTTTTTAAATGAAAGTTGTTCGGTTTTCATTAAAAACAAACAAACAAAAAAAACACAACACCAGAAAATGCTGACCAAAGCAAGGGCTTTCTGAGGAAATGTTTGTTTTGGCCAATAAGCTGGTTTTTTTTGTTGGGGAAACAAAGGGTTCAATGAAATCATTTCAACCTACTCTTTTTGCAGCCTGATACACGGTCAATGAATCCCTGCCTCCGGCACACGCCTGGCTGCAGCCTGCACCCATCTCTGGCACACCCCTCTCCCTCCAACTGGGCTCACCTTGGTCATGATATCACACATTTACAATTCATGCAGCCTGGGCCACTTTCATCCGGTGGATTCAGCTTGCGTAGTTTGTGCTGCCGGATCTCCCGCACTAAGGTATAGAAGGCATCTTCAACACCCTGGAAGAGAGGCATAACATTCTGCTCAAAGAGCGCCAAAGCCGCTCGGAAAAAGGGTGGAGGTGAGGGCAGATGGATCTAGATGATCACTAGAAATCCCCTGCAGAGAACTGCATAGTGTAGTTCAAGTGGGTTTTGACTCGAGTTAAAGGGATGAAACTGTGCAAAGAAATCAGAGAGGAATCCCAGGAAATGGTTCCTACTGGCAAAATGTGGCACATAACTACCAGGCTACCAAAGGACACGGAAGCTCCATCTCTAGGGCCACCTAAAACGAGACTGGACATCCCACTAGAAATTGTACTTTAACTAACAGCCCTGAGCCGACTGCCTCTTTCCCATCTCTAACCCTCCAAACCAGGGGCACTCCCCGCAGAAACTGCACCCATACGTAATGTCTGCATGTCTGCATGGACAGCAGGACAAGGAGGTTAGCAAAACAACTCAGGATCAGACAGCTATGCAGTGAACATAAGGACTAGCCCACAGCCCTGCAGAAAGCTTCATTTCAATACAGCAGACATCAAAGACCTTCTGTTGAACATTCAGCCCCTTAACACACCTCTCGTCCCCCGAGGTGCACACATTGGGAAACTGGGGAGCAAACCATGTTGGCCCAAGGAGCAAAAACCCCTGTCCCTCCCTCTGGATTAAACCAGAAGCCAGGACTCAGCCTTGGACTGGGTTTGGTTCACGCATTCTCTCATGTTTCAAATGTGGGGCTGAGCACGCACTCGTTTGCACCACAAACCCGAGAGGATCCTCTTCTTGTGCTGCGCTAGCCCATGAGGGCTTGCAATCAAGAGCCATTTGTCATAGGTGCCCTCTCGCCCTTCCGCAGCCACTTCTTGTGGGTGTTTTCCTCACAACCAGGCAGACTGCCCTGACAGGCGTTATGGGGCAATGCAGCATGGCCCCAAGAGAGACCACCAGCAGAAGCTACGGGACCATGGGGAGTGAAGATCAAGGTGCAATTTTAAATCATATGGGGCTGCAGGTATTTATTAACTCTATGGAAGTTATGTACCACATAGCCCTCCCTATGACCCACTTGGAGCTGTGCAAGCCTGTGATGTAGCCCTCCCTACAGCAAGGGGACACATCGCTTCTCTAGGGTGAGAGAGAGAGTGAGAGTGAGGTCAGTGACCAGAGAAAACACTTAAGGATGAAGAGTTAGGAGATAAACACAGGGACATGCACAAAGGTGCACTGGAAACGATCTGCTGCCAATGCCAGCCTAAGACGCACCCAACTGCAGCATGTGGGTGGCTTTTTAACCCTTTTTTATAATCCCTCCGGTGAGTTGGGTGCTGGTCAAATGTCCCAGATCAAGGGCCCTGAAGAACAAAGTCCTCCCTGTCCAAAGGGCAAGCAGCGTCCCCACAACCCTCTGCCGGCATGTCTCAGCCCTGACCTGTGGGGACCCCCTCTAGCAGCAAGGCGGCCTATTCAGCCCCAGGCTTCTCTGCTGAGACTACCAAGAAGAGCTCCTATTGGTGCCAATCATGGAAGTGCTCTAGAGATGCGGACTCATTCCACACAGGCTACCCTGTGACCACGCCTTTCCGGCCTGTGCATTCAATTCCACCCCCTCCAGAGCTCACACACAGGGCAAGCCCCCACTGTGCAGGGAACTGGACCAGCTCACTGGGATAGGGAGAGGAATTCTCTCCTGGAACATCCAGCCTTGAGGTGGCAACTGACTCCTCCAACCATTGGCATTTCTCCCCGTTGATCTACACAGCACGCAACCGCCACAATAGTTCACTGGTCGTTTCTGCCATCTCTAGGCACTGGCTCCAAGAAGTTAGGGGGAGAGCAGGCAAGACACAAAAAAGACGCTTCTTTTTAGAGAGGGGAGGCAGAGAAGAGGTAGCCACTAACCCTGAACCTCATGTGTTCTCCCAGGCCTAGCACCCGGGACACTCAGCTCCATCAGGAATTGCTGTGGATAGGGCAAGGGTAGCATTAATCAGATTCCTGGGGGGCACATTTAATCCTGCAAGGCACTCGTGTAATACAGCGATGAGTGCAGCACAAATACACTATCCCGGTGCACTGGCGCAACATGGGCCTTCATGCTGCGACACAGCATCGGATCCTCACAAAGCAAACCAGCATGGTTGGCCAGGACAGAAGTAGCAGCCTTGGGAAGGGCTGAAGGGTTTGGGGCGTGGGAGAGATCCGGCTGTGGATTTATCTCTCCAGAACAATCACTCCGAGCTCACCCAGGTGGCAGCCCTCCCCCAAGATGGGTTTCCTGGCAGCTTTATCCCAGCATCCCGACTGCGGTAAATCACTGCCAGCGCTGGCCTGCTCTAATTCATGCTCACTCCCCTGCTCACTGGCACTTCAGAGCTGTCAGAGGAGGCTCAGCACACTGTGTAATTAGCAGTTGGAGCATTGCTTGCCTGACAGCAAATGCATGTTGCTCTGTCAACAGGGCTGTGCGTCAGCCCTGCTGCTGTCAGTCACAGGGCACGCAGAACTGCTGCGGGAAGCAGGAGGCCGGCTCAGGGATTGTTTCCTCACCCAACACAGGGAGGGGGCAGATGGCAGCTGTGGGAGGAGCAGGGGAGGAGGTTCCTTCTGGCTGAGTTGACTAGGCAATTTCTTACAGCCACAACAATGGAATGAAGCATTGAGAAGAGGAGGTAACTAGACAGGCTGGTGTAGCCTTTAGTGCTGGGGCAGCTCTCCGAGCACCAATCCCAGAGCCCTGGTCTTTCAGGATATGCTGCATCCACACACCCATCTCTGGCATTACCAGAGATATCCCTACCTGGATTCAGGGGCAAAAAACTTACTACAGAAATCCCACCAGCCACAACCTATCCAACCCAACGTGACTGTCACCACAGAGAAATCGAGTAGGACCTACTCTAAGTGCTGAGTCTGGAATGTTTAGATGGGTCACATGGAGATAGGGGTTTGTAGGTGTATAAAAAGGGGGCCTTTGAGGACTGCTATTGGTTCACATTTTAAAACCATCTCTCCTCCTACCTGTCTGGTTTTCGCTGATGTCTCTATGTAGGGGATTCCGTAATTCCTGGCCAGGTCCTGCGCCTGCCGGGTTTCCACTGTCCGGGCCGGGAGGTCACACTTGTTTCCCACCAGCACCATGGGGACATCGTCTGAATCCTTCACTCTCTTGATCTGCTCTCTGCAGAGATAAGAGATGCTGAAGTGAGGAGGGGAAAAGCCATTTCATTGTCACAACAACAGCAGCTAGTTTCAGAAAGATCCTCGTGGGAGCAGAGCACGTGCCACTTGTAACGGATAGGAACAAAATTCTGCTTCACTAATACAAGCCCCAGTGAAAGTCAACAGAATTTGTGCTTCTATGTCATTTAGGTGCCTTATAAAAATCCCACTCTTTGTCCATTTGTTTTGTGGAGCCAAGACAAGCTCATACATTTTAAAAATGATTACGTGGGGCATATTTGTTATTGGAAGGCTGGGGACACAGAACCAAAGTGGCCCCTTTGGCTCCAGGATAAACATGGGCTGTGCTTAGCTTTGACCTGTCATAAGGTCTTGAGGGTTATCTGGGAACAGCTTCCCTCTGTCAGCAACAAAACTACAGCCAGGCTCAGTACTGTAATCCCAGAGTCACCAGGCAGCTGTCCAGGGGCAAAGAAACATCCCGTATCCCGGGGCAGGAACAAAGTCTTACTTGCTCATATGGAAATGCAAAGCAATGAACATGGAGCCCAAGTGCAGCAGCCATTGGCTAGGATCTGCTTGCCAGTTTGAACCGAGCAAGGAGAAAGAGAATGCTCAGGACCATGAGCTGATGGATTCTGCGGTGTTTTTCCAAGGCAACAACTGTTCCCCTTGGTTATTCGCCCCGCTGGGAGAACAGACGTATGATCTAAATAAAAAGCCACATGCATTTCACTCTCCTCTCCCCCCTCTCCCCCACCAAACAAGGTGTCGTTAATCCCTCTCATTATTCCAACCCCATTTTGGATACTCATTCAACATGTTCAAAATCCCCTGGAGGTGAGAAGCAGCGAATTAGCATGCTGGCCTCTTGGCCTTTCAATCCTGGAGCCCTGGTTTCAAATCCTGACGTTCACAAGTGAACAGGCTCATCATCTCAGTTCCCATTTGTCCATATTGCAAAACCATGTACTGCACTATCGACCCAATTCAGCAAGGCATGTACGTATGTGCTTAACTTTCTTCAGCTTCAATGGAAATCAAGCACATGCTTAATGTGCTAAATCAGGGCCTCTATAACCAGCCTCGTCTTCTCAAAGAGACATACCTTGGGCTGGAATAACAAGGGGTGTTGCAGGCAGTTGCTGCCTTCGGCCAATATAGGTGCACAGGATCCTGATCTTCCTGCACACACACACACCCCATTCCTCCAGATTCCCCTTTCACACTCCTGTCTGATCCCATCGCCTGGGAGCTGTGGCAGAGACCAAGAGCCACCTCAGCTCCCTCGACCCCCAGATGGAAGGGGATTGCTAGAACCCACGGAATATGAAGAAGAAGAGATGTGTACAAAGGATAATGATGGTCACCAAAGGCTGGGAGGGGAAGGCTTCCAGATACACAGAAACCGCCACTGGAGGGAGTGATGGTACTCAGAAATGGGGAACCTGGTAGAATGTGGGGGGTAGGGGCTAGAAGCGGCCTGCGAAGTGTCACTTCTTATAGGACCCTGGCAAAAATCTAGGGCTGGCCTTGGTAGCAAATCAGGACTGAGGTGCATTGGCTGGAGTGGAATAGTAAAGGGTGTTACAAGATCTGGACTGCACTGGCAGAGCTGTGGGCTGGGGTTCAGGATTGGGACAGCAGGGGCGGCTGCAGTTCAGGATTGAGGTGCACTGGCAGAGCTGGGATTGCAGAGGGGCTGCAGGTCAGGCCTGAGGTGCGTTGGCAGAGCTGTTAAGGGCCCTGCACTATGTCAACCTACCCTTTACTTAGATAAACCAATACGTAACCATTAGCCCTCTCCCCCAACTTCAGGAGCACCAAACTGCAGCCCTTCGTGCATGTGTGTCAGCCACTGTCTGAACAGTTCCACTCTATCACATTGGCTTTCAGACTCCAGCTCCTGCTCAGCCAGCATGAATGACTGCTGGGAACCACCCTACAGAGCAAACCTCCTCCCAGAAGTCAAAGATACTACTGTTCTAGGCACCCAGGGCTGGAGCATGGTCAGTCAGCACTTCCTGCTCGGAGGGCCTGATCCTTGGGAGCCCAAGAAGCCACGAACCTTTTCACTGCCCCGAATGTTTGCTGAACACGCTCTTTGTCTCGTGCTTCAGACAGCACAGAACCCCTCCCTGAAGAACACTTATTTAGCAGCGACAGACAGTGCTGGCAGGGCTTCCCATTCCTTTGCCTGCCTGCCTAAGGAATAGCTGCTCCCAGGCCTGTGAAACATGTGCTTACAAAGAGCCCCTCCTGCATTTCCTACTGCAAACAAACAGACTACATCCATAAAGCCCTCCTGCCCCCAAAGACAAGTCCTCGGGAGAAGGTGTAAGGCAGCTAGGTTACAGTGAGACACCTGGGCCAGGGTCACACCACAAAACCACACTCCGTCCAACCTGGGCCAGCCACTTGCTCCTTGGGTGGCAACCAGAAAGCAGCTATTGCCTTGGGTGCATTAGTCCCTCCCACCACCAAATTATGTGTGGTGTTTAAGAGGCAGCCTGGTGCAGTGGATAGGGCACTAGTCTGGGAGCCAGGAGACCTGGGTTCTACTCCCAGCTCTGCCACTGATCTTCTGGGTGATCGCAGGCAAGTCACCTCGCCCTCCTTCCCTGCCTTTATCTGTCTTGTTTGTTCACATTATATACTCTTCAGGGCCTCTCCCTAGCTGTGTGCTCTGCAATTCTAATAAGTAGCTAAGGCTGAAGCAGCCCTGCCTATCAGGCACCCTGCCTCTCCTTACCCTTGAGCCTGGTTCTCCCCTCCTCTCTCAGCCTTCCTGCACAGCAGGAGCTGCTGAGATCAGCTTCACTCACAGTGCAACGCCATTAATTAGAGATGGAAGGGATCAGCTCTCTCTTTAGTCATTGTAAACACTTAAACGTTACATTACCATGTCCCCCAAGGCCACCAGCAATCCCCCCCGGATGGATTTTATCAGAGCCACTGACATTAGCCGCCTGCTCCTTTCCTTCTCTGGGGAATGGCTGCTTGAGGTAATTGTCTTTGCTGGCAGCCAGCGCTCCCACAGCGGACAAGCCTGGTCTTGGCAAGCGGCACAGTACGCCAGCCGGGCCTGCCCTTTAAAATGGGAGGCAGCACAGCAGCCCTGACCATAGGGGAAGAGTTCGGAGGGGATACTGACCTGTACTGGTGAATATCTTCAAAGGATTTTGTATTGTTAATGGCAAAGACGCACAGGAAGCCCTCCCCCGTCCGCATGTACTGGTCTCGCATGGCGCTGTACTCCTCTTGACCCGCCGTGTCCAAGATGTCTAACAGACAGGTCTCTCCGTCAATAACTACCTGCTTTCTGTAGGAATCCTGCAGGGCCAACAGAAAGGGACAGTCACTAGGAGAGAATGAGCAGGAAGTTACCATAGGGGTCTTCCGCTGCTTGAGCCTTGGGGTTCCAATCCTGACGTGCTGCAGCTAACAGAAGGGAATTTTGTCTCACCCTAGTCACCCCCAGTGGATGTTTGCACACACCCCACAAATACCACCACCCCATTTGCCAGGATTAGGAGCCTCAATTCCACAGGGACTGGAATGGCAGGGAGAAATACACTGGCAGGCGTGCGTAGGGACCTAGGACCAGCGTAGCAGGGGGTGCTGCAGGTCAGGATTGTGGTGCATGGGCAGCATGGCAGGTGGGGGCCCAGGACTGGACTAGAAGAGGGTGCTGCCATCCAGGACTATGGCACACTGGCTATGCTGTGCAGAGGGGATTTACACAATCTCTGCCCACATTACACCTGGCTCTAGCCAGCCTTAAATTGACTCAACCCCTTTTAAACATGGAATGAGGTGGGGGGGGAGCGGCAGAACAGATTTCCCCTCTGTGCCAGAGCAGCAGCTAACACAACCTCTGTTCCTCCTATTTACGATGATGTCTCCCGGCAGACAAGGTGCGCCTTTCACACTAGGGCCACCCAGCCCAGACAACTATTTTTCTAACTTTATTTAGTACAGGCTAAACCCTCCTCATGCCTCCCTTCCTGATGCAGCTTTTCTTAGGGAGCTGCAAGGCACAGTGGTGGTTCAGTCACCTCCTGCGGCCACACCTAGGGACATGCAAACAGCGTGTGGGCGAGTGGGGGCTGGAGTTCATGTGAGTCACTGACACCTCCAACCACTTCTAGTGCAGCCTGTAGCTAATCAGTCCTGGAAATCAGAGACAGAGAAGACCTGCTAAATTATCCAGTCCAGCCTTTGCAAACACAGTGCTACTCCCTATGGGAGATGTTCTACCACATCTCATCCATCCTAACCTTGACTGGCACAGCTGCCAGGCCTCCCAGCAATTCCCCTGGGAATTCCCAGGCCTAGGACACCTCCCTTGCAAAGATTTTCCTCATATTCCCTTTTCGAAATCCAGCCTACTTCTGCCAGCCATTAGCCAGTTCAGAGCTGCCAAGATTTCCAGACTTCACTAATGGGTTTAGATACCCTAATATGCTCAACTCTCAGCAAATCCGGCACATATAAAGCACCTCAGGGTGGGCATCCAAGTTCACTAATCTCTCTCCCTTTTGTCTGAATGTTTGTTGTAGTACTAGGTTGGTAGCAAACTCTATAGTTAAGGTTGCCAACTGGATTTAATTATAACCCCTTGTTTTCATTCAGACATCTCAAAAAATTCTGTTGTGCGGCAGGCATTTCCCACAACTGGTCTATGTTCAAAGTTCCAGTTTGGACAGCTGGAGGAAAAGCCGTTCAGTTATGCAAAAGCCCCAAATACTTGTCCCCATTGTAGAACGGATTGCTGCTACCCATTTTTCACATGGAGAAGGCAAAAATGGCTGAACCTTGAAATCTGATGCGTAATGTAAACGGGGCTCATTCTGGAGTGTTCCAGTTTAGAAAGTAGGTTTGGGTGTGAAAAAGTTAAAACTGTTTAAAAAAAAAAAAAAGTCACTTTTGGAGATTCTCAGTGGGAATCTTAAGAGTTTTAAAAGCAGGGCCTCATAAAGCTCTGCCCCTTAGTGACATCATCACACTTCCTCCCTGCCTAGTCTAACCACAGGGGACGTTGCTGGGACAATCTGCATGGAAAGGGGACTGTCATGTTTCATGCAAATCACAGAAACAGCTTAGTCTCTTTCTTCCCACCAGTCCAACCTCAAAAGCGTAAGACTCACAACCAAATGCCTTCATAGCAAGAAAAAGGGTGGGAGGGAATCACAGGTGTGAAAAAAATCATCGTTCCAGATCTTGCGATTTAAGGATCGTTCTGCAGCTCTGGCTGCATTTTGTGATATTTTGCAAATTCTAAGCCTTCATTTTAAAACCAAAATTAAATGTTTGGCTCTTTCAGTTGCTAAGGTTCAGCCACCATAATCTAAACAGATGGGCTATAGCCCCTTCACCCCTGCCACAAGAAAAACTGTTCTCCGACCAAAGAGTAGCAGAAGCAGAGGTCAGCAACCGTATTGAAGGCTGTAGACTGAGCTAATGAAGTTGACATGGACCCATTCCCTTTGTTCATGGCTAGGAAATCAACCACAAGCACGCCTTATAAACACTCCATACCATACAGTGAGGCCTGAAACCAGACCCACAGCGATCCAAGAAGTCAAAAGAATTCAGAGCTGTGACCGTCTCGATACCCCTCCCCATAAAGGGAAGGCTAGAGACAGAGCAGTAATAGAAGAGAGCACCAATGCTGAGTGACTGCTTGGCAAGATACAAGCCACTGTAAAGGCGAATGGCATCCTGCCCTCCAGGGAGGCATTCACATTCCCCATTAACATATCTGAAACCTGCCTGATGTCTTTCACTAGCCAAGAGAAGCACGGGTCTGGTCTCTGAGATCACAGCCCACAGCTCCACTGGCCCTGGGGGTGTAAACAGGGGGAACTCCACCTGTAAACACAGCTCGCTTGTCCATGGAAGTAGCTTAACCAACTCCTATCAAAGCTGGTCTTATACAGGAAAGACATGGGGAATCTGCAGTCAGAAATGCTTGGATCTGTCCCTGAGTGGAAAGAATCCAGATTCACCAGGGTGTTCACCACATAGACAAAACAGTCTTACATGCCTAGATTTGGGGGGACCCAATGATGGATGAGAAGAAACCCTTTTACCCTCAGACTATGGCAATATTACTGGTTGGATGCGGGACATGCTTTCCCCAGCCACGTTAATCTCCTCCTGCATACTAAGGTGTCCCATGAAGGTGATGGAGCTTGGGGCCAGTGTGTCAGCATTCAACCATCACCAGCTCTTCTACAATTAAACAACATCTTCACAAACATTCCAAGCCTCCTCTTGGTGCTGGCAGCAAGGGAGGAAGCATGCGGAGATCAGTCTGTGTATATCAGCTTACTATCATCCAGATCCTTCATTAACTGACAAGACAGTGGTCCCTGGCATGTGTCTGGAGGACAAACCTCTGGCTGCAAGTATCCATGTTCCATTCACTACCCAGGGAAGGATGGCTGCAGGGAGTCAAAAACTCAAAGTGAAACTCCAGCTAAACTTCTGAGTTTGGCCTGAGGGTAAAGTGAACCCAGGGTCACGTGGAAAGTTTCCTAACTCTGTTAACAAAGCTGGGGTTCAGTTTCAAGTTCATAACAGAACCAGGAAACAGGTGAGTTCCTTGAGGTTTTGTTGAGAATGTTTTGCATTTTTTCAGGTCTGACAGGGTAAGATGGGATCTAAGGTTCCCAGGAGATATTACCAGGAAATCATTTCAAGGGAAGAATTTCCTGGTTTTCTGCCCAGCTTGAACCAAAAATGCCACAGTGTTTTCTTTCATTGCTCATGTTACTTTCTGCTTCATCCCCTCCCTAAACCAGGCACCATCACTTGTGCCCCTCCTTTTGCTGGCTGCCAAGTTATGAAGACACTGTCATAACAGGGGCACATATCAGACCACTGGAGCCAGAGTCCTGGCCACCTGCAGTTTCCACCATGTCGAAACTTTCCAGTTCTAAGAGCCCTTTAAACCTGACAACACTCACTACATACACTCCATACACTACAGAAAGAGGCTCATCTAAGGTTGAGCTGAGCTCATCAGAGGAACGGTGACTGAAACCCTCCTCCCACTTCATATGCGCGGAGCTCAACAAGACAGAGCAGACTGCTACACCCCATTGCTACAGAAACAGCGGCTTAGCGGCTTGTTGCATCCCAGATGCACATCGACAGTGGCCCAGGCAGCTCAGAGCACTGAGCTTTCCTGAAGCCGCAGCCAGAAAGGCTAAGCAGGAGACCCACCGGGAGAGTGCGAAGGGTCGGGCGGAGACATGTAGGACCTATTCCAACGCACTGGGAGACTCTGACTTGCATGCTTTCCAAACATCTCTCGCCCAGTACAAGTCCTCTTAAGTGCAGAAAGAATGCAACCGCCAGAAAAGGGCATCAGCCCCAGACATGCCAGGCATGGTTTCCCTGAAGAAGGAGGGTGCCTGGGCTCATGTTCTCCCATAGCTGAAGGGGCCGCGCCCTCTAGCACAATTTCACAGCACTTCTCCCCCAGCCTCAGCTCAGCACCAAATCTGCAGGAGAGGGATTTGCTGTATCTGCCTGAGCAAGTTTCATTTATAACAGGAGATTTATGGCAGAGAGGAAGCTGGAAGGCTCATTTTGATGCACGGGAATGGAGCAGAGGACTCCTCAGCGAGGGAGCTGCTGTTATCATAGTCGTCCAACCCAAGGCCTAGATACAGGATGAACGTAAAGTGCAGTGAGAAGAATTCTCCCTACTCATGGGGGGACATTAAGTGAGTTAGTTCCAATAATGGGAGCCAGGTACCTAACCCCTGAACTATGCCCCCTTAGACTGCAGGACCATCCTGTCCAGTATCCTGCCTCCAGTTGTTGCTTCTACACAGTTCTTCAGAGACAGGTTGATAAAGCTCCCATAAAGCCCCTAGCTGAAGGTATTATGGTGTATTTTTAGGAAGATGGGGCTGCTACTGAAAGGAGATTCCTCCCTGCCATCCACAGCACAGCATGCTAGTGTAACTCTGGGGTCGGGGGGTGGGGGGGGGTGGAGCAGCAGGCAAATATATTTAAGTGAAAGGAGGAAAACTCTATTTATCAGAGCAGTGAAAGCCTCAGTGGTTTGAGGTTCCTGTGAGGGTATGAAGTGGCAGAGGGCATGGTGCAGGGGGAACCGTAGATACCTATGGGAGGGGACTGCCTGGCCTGCACAAAGCAGACGAGGGGAAAAGTGTTTCAGAGGCACAGGAGGTGCAGACATACGTTAGAGAGGGGACGGTAGCAGCGTGCCGGTTGCAGGGGACATTCAGTTAAACAATGCTCAGGGTTTACGTTCCCAGCACCGTGTTTATGTGGAGTGAATCTCTACAGCACGTGGAAATGGTACGGCAGGCACACCAGAGACTGTGAGGCTGGAGAGGACAACAAGGCTGAAAACCAGCCACTCGAAAGTTCGGGGCACTCTCTCCTGTCCATTATCAGGGGACGGGAGGGGCCGTTTCCACCTCTCCCGGTCCAATGGAAGAGCAGGGCTCTGCTCCTCACAGAGCAGTGGAAACCTCTACTTCCCAGCACAGGCATCTCCTGTCACGTGGCGCTGTCATGGTGCTTTCCTGCAAAACGACTGAGAGTAGATTTCTAAGAAAGTGTGGGAGCTTCTGCAGCAACAGCCCAGAAGAGGGGCTGGAGCAGAAAAGCCTAAGGGATGTCTACACTGCCATTAAAAACCACGGCTGGCCCATCCCCGCTGATTCGGGCTCAGGCTAAGGGGCTGTTTAACTGTGGTGTACATGTTTAGGCTCAGACGGTAGCCCAGGCTCCAGGACCTCGTGAGATGGGCTGTAATTTCACTCCACCACACATAGTTGTTCTAGATCCTGCCCACAAGGTGGCTGAAGTCCCAGGGAGGGAGGAGGGCTTTGTGGTTAAGGTGTAGGCCTAGGACTCAGGAAACCTGCCACGGACTCCCTGAGTGACCTTGGACAAGTCACTTAATCTCTCTCTGCCTCATCTCCCTAACTGTAAAACAGAGATAACATTTCCAACTTGTCTATATAGGTTGCAAGCTCTTTAAGACAACGGCTGTGTATATACAGCGCCCGACACAGCAGGGCTCTGATCCTAAGTGGGGCCCTCAAGGTATCACTATAACGGTGATACTAGCAAAAAGCTGTGTTTAGATCCATCTGTTGCTAACAGGGTGCCAGTACAAAACGTCCTCAAGCAGTGAGGACAGGGAGTTTGTGTCTGAGAAACGCGACACATTTCTGGGCTATGAATTTCCATGGCTAATTGCTAGCACCCTTTCAACCACAGAGTGGACAGGCCCAGCGTCCACCAGGGTTTCAAGCACAACGTTGCACGGACTTACTCCAAGCATGGTTAGGTGACAGAGTGGTTGAAGTGCTGCTGTCCACCAGCCCTGTGTCCACACCAGTGCTCTTGCCACTGCTGCCTCTGGTGGGCTGGACTGGTGGTAGCAGCAAGGGCAGGGGGCTGAATTTTAAAGACAGCAGAGTAGCTCCCTACTATTTGAAGGGAAGCAAAGTTCTGTTTTGTTCAGGAGATTATGCCACATCCCTCACCACACTCTGGGCACTTCAGAAGGGTTAATCCTTTCTTTCGACAATAAAACACCACCACCACCCATACAGCACTTTGCATCAGCAGATCTCACAGCACTTTACAGAGGAAGTCAGTATCATTGTTCCCATTTTACAGAAGGGGAAACTAAGTCTCTTTGCCTCTCTGTGCCTTTTTTGGTCACCCAGGAGGCCAATGGCAGAACTGGGAATAGAAACCAGATCGAGTCCCAGTTCAGTGTTCTGTCCACTCAGTCACATCAGCCTCCCAAAGGAAAGAGAGAAAGTCACCATCCGGAGTAAAGAGACACAAATAGACATTAAAGACCTTACGCAAACTTCCTTCTGCCCCCAGGTCTTCAATTGCATCTCAGTCCTGATCTGAAGCAGCTCATACAAACCCAACCCCTTAAGACCCCCCAGAAGTTCCAACAAACACACCTCAATCCTAGCTCCCAACCCCCTCTGCCATTCAGCCCATCCACAGCTATGCCCATGCGACATCCTGATCTGCAGCACCTACCGCTATTCCAGCCCGGGGCCTTTCCTCAGCAGACACAGCCACCCACCGCAAGTTAGGTCACTGCAATCCCCTAACACACTTAGGGGTGCTGTGGCAACATGTGGTAGCTTTGTAAAGTGGAGGAACATCTCCCGGGGGCTCAGGCTGAGACCAGACTCAAGGCGTTTTCATTTGGGACTGAAGCGAGATTTGAACTCAGCTCCCCAAGGATGGAAGGTCAGAGAATTAGCTGCCCAGCCCTAGAAAAGGGAGCTCTTGATTTTAAGGGAGCCTCAGCCACACTAAGGAAGCTGATCCCGCCACCAGCTGCAGAAACCTGGGAGGGATACAAGATCCTGTATTTTCACTTTCTTCTCATTGAGGATTTTTTTCACATGCACTTCCAACTGGTAGTTTTTCCACCAGATCTGGCCTGTGTTTCTTCTCTGCCGTTATCCATTCGAGCTCAACTGTGCTTTCAAGAAGAGAATGCGTGTACTGGAAGCACAAGCAATCAAATGTTAGGAAAGCTGAACCTCACCTCCTATGGCTGAATCTTGAGTTCTTAAAAGGGGAGTTGCAGGGGGGCACAGGTTGCAAATACCCTGACTCTCCCGTCTTTCTACTAGGAGAGGTGTCCCAGCTGGTTGGGAAGGCCTGGTAAAGAAAAGGTTCAGAACCACAGGGCTACAGCCAACCCTGGAGTTGTAACTCAGGTCTTTGGGTTGGCTTCTCAGATTTGATCTCTCCATGTTTTAACTCTGAATTCTCTGGTTAAACAAACAGCCCTTGGAATCCACCACAAAGTTAAAAAGTTGAAGATCATATAAGAAACTCTCAGACTCACTCCCATCTCAGAGTCTGCAGGGTGCTCACCTCTATCGTGGGGTCATATTCATCAACAAAATGGTTCTGAATGAGCTGTATTGTCAAAGCGCTCTTCCCAACGCCACCTGCTCCAACCACCACCAGCTTATACTCGGTCATCTTCCCGCTGACCCCAGCTCAGGGTCTCGTCTCCAGCAGCACCACCACCTGCAAGGACAGAGATACAGACACCCTCAGCATTAGGTTAGTGCTTCTTTCTTGTCACCTAGCTTTGCCACTGCTGCACCAGAGCCACGCAGGAGAAAGCCAGCGGTGGCTATGCAGCATGACACAGCAAGAGGCACCGGTACAAAGTGGGGACAGGTGCAGTTAGAAGGGAGTGAAACGATAACCTCATTGCATGAGTATCGAGGGTGTCCCATTCCCACAAAATCCAGCCAGTTACGGCTGACTTTTATTATTTGTATTCCAGTAGCACCTATGTGCCCCAGCAGAAACTGGGGCTGTACAAACAGAGTCAGAGAATCTGAGAATTTGGCAAGACAGCCAAAGCGTATGAGGGAAACACGAGGGGCGAGGTGTTTGGCCCAAGGTCACACAGCAGGTGAGTGACAGAGCTGGGAACAGAACCCAAATCTCCTGACTCTTGTCCAGGGCCTTACAAGCCCAGGCTGTCTCCCATTCTAGAGTGTTTTAAAAGGCTTCCCATTGCATGGACACTACACTTAGGCAGGCAGGTGAATGTATGATGCTGTTGTCCAACCCATTCCCCTCTGAAAATGAGTTTCAGATGATGATGATTATGATGATAACAGCAGCAGCAATGTGACCTTCCTTTGGAAGAAATCTAATCACCAGGGGGACCCAGGCCTAGATTCATCTCTAGTGTAACTTGGCCCAAGTCAATGGAATTACAGCAGGGATGAATTCTACCCACAGACTGCACTACCCTCTCTTTCCCCACACACATACAAACCATCCCACCCTCCAGATATTCTCTTGTAAGACTATCAAATTAGAAAAGCAAAAACCACCCAAAGGACCTATAACCTCTTTTATGCTTTCCTGTGCCACTGAACTCCCTGGAAATGTATCCATATGTGACACAGTGAACTATCACACTAGGAGAGAAAAAAAACCCACCCAAGCAGCTGACTCCAATCAATCACTCCTCTCAGAGGCTGCTGGGAATAGGTGGGACATGGAATTTATATAACCCAGACCCAGCTGATGGCAGAGAGAGAAGAGAGAGGGTAACACCCAAGACAACTGGAGGCTGAAGGAGTACCAAGGGAAAAAACAGCTCCAGAGAGGGGCAGGAGAAGAGGCAGACACATTGGGAACAAAGTAGAGTTTGGGGAGAGTTGGGCACAGGCTGGGAAACACCTCCCTGGGAAACTCTGGACTTACCTGAGATGTAAGAGAACATATGGGGAAGTGGAACTAAAGACTGGGCGTAGACTGTGATAACCTGAATATAGAGAGACCCCTTTGCTAAGTACTGCTGCAGTCCCTCTGGCCTCCTTTTCTCCCCCCAGCATGTCTGTGGTAGTCAGATCATCCCTGGCCATGGCTGAGTACCTTTTGGGGCTGTGGGATTTGGGGCTTTGTTGGAGGGCCAGCTCACCTTCGTGATCCCTGAGGCTGGTTAGAATCCCTGAGGCTGGTTAGAATCCACTGGTTCACACTATCTGAATTCATACCTTTTTCCTTCTGTCACACATGCTCTGCCTTTGGAGGTCAACTGGCTTTATTCTGCATTAATGATCAGATTGCTATTTGAATGCAAATTCATTCGAATTTAAATCTGAATTCATCTTGCTTAAAATATGTGAGCTTCGCCTAAAACTGGAGGGGCAGGGGGGAGAAGTCATCTAAAATAGACAACTTTACTGGTAAGACCCATTATCTAGCATCCATCATCAGTAACCGAAGTCACTTCAAATAATTAAAGAAAAATCAGTCTGAATTAAAACCTATTCACAAATTCTATCCTAAACAGAACGCCATGCACTTCGACAGCAAGCACCATCTGATGCTCTCAATGTGACTGCATACATTCATGGGTTGAGCTGTCAGGTAGGGCATTATTTTACAGATGGGGAAGCTGAGGGATAGAGAGATTAAAGACAAAACTGGCACCTGACTTGCCCAATTTAAAGGGACCTGATTTCTCAGATAGTGCTGAGTACCCGCCCTATGAAAATCAGGCCCTTTTAGAGAAGTCTCAAGTTGGGTGCCCAAAATCACTAGTCGGGTTTGAAAATCTTGGCCTAAATGACTTGGTTAAGATCAGAGACTATGTTGTTAATGTTAACAGCACAGCTGGGAGTACAACCCAGGAGTCCTGGCTCTCAGCCTCTGCACTAATCACTAGGCAGGACTAACAAATTATGCCACCATCTTCAGAACTGAGTTAAACACTTACAGTCTTCTGCAACAGGTTCACACGTCAGAGGGCAGGGCACCTACATTACCTGCTAGTCACCTAAGCTAATAAGCCCCTATTACTATACTGGCTACTTGAAGCCTTGTTTGAGGAGCAACAGCAAGGAAGTAGGGCCCAAACCCCTCAGCCCTCCCGTCTCCTCTGTGCTCCTGAGCTGGGGACGATCTTTCAAAAAGGCTCATTAATTTTCCCAAGGAATTGAGCGTACATTAGGCATTCGTCTCCCCAGCTTCAGCCAGTCTGACTCATTAGCAATGAGAAAGGTGCTGGCAGAGGGCATTTGTTATTGGTATTGCTGGGAAGTCCGGCTTCGGCAGAAACCTGCACTGCCATTACCAGCAGGGGGCAGGGACGTGCGCCCTTTATTTCCCCCCACATACACACCCTTTATTTTTGTCCCAATTCCACTGTGAAAGAGGAACTCTGACTCAGCACGTACAAGAGGAAGATTACAAAACCCTAACGGTTTAAATGGAAATCCACCCCCATCAGACTACGGCTATTGCCTGCCAGAAGTCAGCCGAGGGTCAGGAATCAGCATGTCGATATCAGCCGTAATGCCAACCAATCCCCAAGCCCATCTTCCCCCTGGCTCACTGTCCCAGCATCTCTTTTTGGAACAGTGAGGCACTCGCTGGCTCCCACACAAACGGAACCAGCCACTCAAGCTTCCTTGTTTGTTTTTAAAGCTCTGCCATCGAACCTAGTGTTCCTGGAGAGGAGCCAGGCGGCAGGGACACTGCTACCAAGCAGGCCTTCCCACGCAGCGCACTGTAACCCCCTGCAACGCTCGACCTGGGTGCTCCTCAATCTTGGGCTGCAACTCCCGAGATCCTGTGAGCAGTCAGAACAGTTGTGATCTACTGGGATGAGTCCCTGGGTTTACAGATCCAGGCATTGGAGGCCTTGTGCTCGCTCAGGCCCTGGCTTCTAGTATTCACTTCCCATGCTGGCTCACAGCCAGTCTGCTAAGCTTCAAGGCTGTGTATTCGCTCAGGCTTTTGCTTGTGTGTGTGTGTAATGGTGTGGGGAGGGACAGCTAAGTTACAGCCCATTTATAGTTTGTCATAGTCAGTAATACTTTGCACAGTGTGTGCGCGCACCCTTGGAGTCTGTTGGATGAGAGGGTTTTATAAATTTAAAAGAAAGCCTCTTTCAAGACCTGATGCTCCCTCCACAGCCACCCCGTGCCCCTCAGCGCTGAGCCATCACACCTCCTGCTCCTCCAGCATTGACCCCCCCCCCCCAGCCCTGCCTGTGCCCCTCAATGCTGAGCCGTTGCACCTCCTGCCCCCCCAGGCCTGCCCATGCCCCTCAGCACTGAGCTATTGCTCCTCCTTCTCCAGCCCTGCCCCTCTGCACTTAGCCATTGCAACGCCTCCTCCTCCAGGCCCGTCCCCGCAGCCCTGTCCATGCCCCTCAGCACTGAGCTATTGCTCCTCCTTCTCCAGCCCTGCCCCTCTGCACTTAGCCATTGCAACGCCTCCTCCTCCAGGCCCGTCCCCGCAGCCCTGTCCATGTCCCTCAGCGCTGAGCTATTATTGCCCCTCCTGCTCCTCCAGCCCTGCCCCCCTCAGCCCTGCCTGTGCACCTCAGCGCTGAGCCATGGCACTTCCTGCTCCTCCAGTCCTGCCCCTTCCATTGCTCTGCCCAGGCCCCTCAGCGCTGCACATAGAACTGTGCCAGAAACGAAAGAGCCACAGGAGATGACAAAATGGCCTCCCATGGGGCAGTGTGTCAGCACCAATCCTCTTCAACATAGATACCAATGACCAGCCCATACAGAGCAATATAGGCATTTTACATACGAACCAGTGATCTATGCGTCACATCACAGGAGGAGGACTTTGCCACTGTTGAGAACAGAGTGACATTTGCATCGAGCAAACTTTATACCAGTGGTCTCCAACCTTTTTACGCCCAAGATCACTTTTTGAATTTAAGGGCAACCCAGGATCTATCCCGCCCCTTCCCTGAGGCCCCTCCCCTTCCCCAAAGCCCCACCCCACTCACTCCACACACATCCCTGTCATCCCAGGCTGGGATAGGGGGTTGGGTTTCAGAAAGGGGTGCAGGCTCTGGGCTGAGCCTGGGGCAAGGGTTTGAGGTGCAGTAGGAGGTGAAGGGTGCAAGCTCTAGGAGGGATTTTGGGTGCAGGAGGGGGCTCCAGGCTGGGGCAGAGTTAGGGTGAAGGAGAGGGTGTGGGCTCTGGGAGGGAGTCTGGGTGCAGGAGGGGGCTCTGGGTTGGGGCAGGGGTGTAGGAGGGGATACAAGGTGCTGGCTCTGAGAGGGGGTCAGGGCTGGGGCACAGGAGGGGGTTCAGGGTGCTGGCTCCATGAGGGGGCTCAGGGCTGGGGTGCGGCCTCCTGCTGGGCAGCAATTACGTGCAGCGGCTCCCAGTCGGCGGTGCAGTGTGGCTGCCACTAAGGTAGGTTTCCTGGCTACCCCGGCCCCAAACTGCTCCCAGAAGGGGGCAACGCACCCTTGCAGGGGGGCAGGCAGCACATGTCCCACGCACGGCCCCTCTCTGCAAGCACTGTCCCTGCAGCTCCTATTGGACACAGATCCCCATTCCCAGCCAATGGGAGCTGCAGGGGCAGTGCTTGCAGAGAGGGGCAGCGCACAGAGGGAGACCCCTGGGGCGTGCTGGCGGCTTCTGGGAGTGGCGTGGGGCCGGGGCAGGCAGGGAGCAAGCCTTAGCAGCAGCCACGCCAGAGATCGCGATCGACCGGATGGTGACCACTGCTTTAAACCTATTAGAATAAGAACCAGGTTTGTGCCAACCCAACCAAGACACAGGTGACAGTCTTTCACCTACACCATTGAGAAGCCAAGAGGAAACTAATTACCACCCGGGCTGGAATCCCACTGACAATCACCCAAACCCTGGTTACCAGGCGGTGACGTTGGACTGAATCCTTTCCTTCAAAGCACATGTAGAGAAGACAAAAGGAAAGCTCCCTTGCAGCTTTGCCAAAGCTCTTTGGTCCTGAACTGTAACACCTTTCGCTATTTCACTTCTACTCCCACTCCCCACCCCCAGGCTCTCCCAATATAAAAATCTAGAGCCGTGGTTCTCGAACTGTGGGTCACAAGTTTGTTTTAATGGGGTCACCAGGGCCGGCATTAGACTCCCCGCTGCCCAGGGCTGAATCCAAAGCCTGAATAACTTAGCTTTGCAGGGGCCCCTGTGATGTGGGGCCTCAGGCAATTGCCCTGCTTACCTCCCCCTAATGCCAGCCCTGATTCTAGACTCTAAAAATCTAGAGTGACAGAGGGCACTGGGGTCATGTAGTAATTTTTGTTGTCAGAAGTAGGTCGCAGTACAATGAAGTTTGAGAACCACTGGTCTACCGAAAACTTAAAATATAGGGACAATGTACAATAAATTGAATTTAGGATCAAATTAAATAACTTGGGGATTACTGCACTGATACTTATTTTCATATTTAAGTCAGTGGAAACAGTTTTTAAAAATTTAAGTGAAATAGCTGAGGAATTTCCCATCTGTTGCAGAAATCAGGGACCTAGCAGAGGAAGATTCACCCACATACATTATACTTTGTATCATGGTGCCAAGTCAATAGCTTCACAGCAGTGTTCCCAACTCTGGCAATTTTATTGCAAATTAAATATTTGGTGCTTTTCTTAAAATCCCAGCTCCTGGAGTCACATGATTAATTAAGAATCTCAGCTTTCATTTAAAAAGAAAGAAGAAAAGCAAGTGTCTCGCACTCATGGTTGCAGAGAAAGGTTTGAAAAACAGGTACTCTAGGGGCTCAAAATCCAAAAGGCAAATTAACATACATTTTAAATCAAGATTTTTTTTAAGTGAATCTCATGATTTCTGGGGGCTTAGACTTGAGTTTTTGAACAGTCAGGGTTAGCAATGATGCCAAGTGAAGATTGTAACCAGCACTGTATGTTGCAAAAGAACGTCCCTTGGAAAGGCTGTGGGCTTTTAGGCAGTGAACAAACACTAAGAGGAAGGCCATGTCTACATTTAAAACTTTTGGAAGTATAGTAATGTTGGTTAGAGATGCAATTTTTTTTAAACAACATTTTTAGACAAATAAAAACCCTATTGTAGACACGGTTATGATGGCAAAAAATGCTTTTGCCTGTGTAGTTCATTTCATTCAGGGTACTGGTAAGACCTATACCAGAAACAGCCATTTTTTGCCAGTATAAGCCGCGCCTCCACTAGGAGGGTTTGCCATTATAGCTATATTGGTATAGTGATAGCAGTAAACATTTTCCAGTATAAACTAGACCAAACACTCAGACTTAACACTTCAAACACTAAAGCTTTGAACAGCAAGACACAAACCTCTCTAACACAAGCCCTTTCATCAGATGCTGTCTCAGTAACTGGAGGAGAAGGAAAGGTTGTCTCCTCGTTAGTGCCCAAAGTAGTCCCCTCGGATCCTCCTCGCTGACTAGCCGTCACAG
This sequence comes from Eretmochelys imbricata, assembly GCF_965152235.1. Lineage (NCBI taxonomy): Eukaryota > Metazoa > Chordata > Testudines > Cheloniidae > Eretmochelys > Eretmochelys imbricata. Next base: position 21,728,245 of record NC_135577.1, read on the forward strand.
CAGCCACACTACTTGCTTGTTTGCTGATGGTGCTGGCACGGTGGGCATAATACTTAATACTTCTTTAGAGTGCAGCTAGACCAGTTGCTCTAGGGCATTATAGAGGAGGTTCAGTGACAAAAGCTAGTTTTAAGAACACCCTGTTGCATACTCAGACCACACCGGTACAAACCACGCTGGTTATCCCAATGCAGCTGACTACAGTAGGGTCAGGGATGTAACTGCCACTCTGAAGCTAGCGCTCAATGCAAACAAAGGAAAATTTAAAGGTGTGCACACCCCTGCCTAACTGCACGTCTGCTAGATCAGAGGTGCAGCGGCCCCCACTTTGCAGCAGAATCATGAGGTAAGTGCAGAAAAGACTGAAGACAGCTCTACTCCAGAAGTTAAAGAAGGTTTCAGCTAGAGATTCCCTCCCTTCCTTCCCCTCTCCCACTTTTGGGTGGCAATTCTCAGTTGGTTCTGCTGAATGACTAGGTCACTTACACAGTCCATACAGTCTCCTGAAGATCAGCTTCCCACTTGACAAACAGCCCAATAATTACAGCCCACGTCACAGTGAGGCATTTGATTTAAGAAATCAGGTGAGCAGAAGAGATCATTGCCACTGAGAACTAAATGCTAAATTTTTTTTTAAACTTTAAAGCAGGAGGAATGTGGCAATGTCCCATTATTATTAATCTGCAATGTCTTCAGTCAGGGATAGAGCCCCATTGTGCTAGATGCTGTGTACACACACACGCCACAAAATGGTCCCTGCGCAAAAGAGCTTACAATTTAAGTTTAAGAGGCTGGCCTTTCTAACAGTCAGCCAGTAACACAAAATTTGATCTGGTGGATGTGGGTGAATAAGTCCATTTCTGACTGCTCCAGGCTTTATTCTTGGTTCTAGACATGCCAGCATAGACTGCCTGGGGTGCAGACAGGTTGCTTCTTACAGCAGCATTTCTGTGACACTGCAGTTAAGGTCCCCTTAGGATTTTCCTTAGGATGCGGATGCAACCTGATGTTTATAAAGGGTTACAAGAGTGTTTGGAGAAGCTGGAAAGGGGATGGTGTTGCAGGCTACGTGCCCAGCTTCTGATGCAAGCTTACAGACTATTCAAGGAATATTAAATCAACATTCAAGGAAGCCTCCCTCTCCCAAAGTCATCCAACAGTCTTCATCCTAAATGCACCCCTTTTGCAGGAAGTTGGGAAGAACACAGCACAAGTGGTATGGGAAAATTGTGGGCAGAAGATGAATATTCCATGGTCAAATCCTGCTCTCTGTTGCACTCCAGATTCACACCAGTAACTTGACTGAAGCCAGTGCACACTCATTCCAGACTGACATGGTGAGGGCCCAACGTGGCCCCATGTCAGTATGCAACGGGAAGTCAAACAAATGCCCGCTTGTCTCCTAGGCAGACAACAGCCTATCACATATGTGATGGGAGCAAGAGGACTGACGCTTTGGCTTGGACATTTGCATGCTAACGAGCTATACGTGCTGTAGGTTAGTGGCACAGGGAGTCAGTCTAGAACAAGTTCCCACTTTTGACATGATCCCTGCTGTGCATGCAGAAAGGGTGGGGTAAAAAGTCTGAGGTGTACTGAGTAGATCATTTCCAATTTTGGGGCCATTTGCAACGGAAAAGAGCCATCTGCCACCACAGCCTTGGAAAATGGCTTCCCAGTGGCATCAGGAAGGGAGAAGTACTTACAAACACTGCAGAACCAAACATGAGGCTGTCATGATGGATTATTTACAAGGGAATACGAACACTACTAACAGCCATAGGAATGGCACAAGAGGGGAGGAGAGATTTCCATGGTGCCAGCCATGCATATTACATATTGCTGGGTGGCAGGTAGCTACATACCAAATTCTAATACTAAAATTACGATCTAACTCTTTTCAATAATCCCCCAATAAAGAGGTGACTGGATTTTGAGGACCCTCCCCCAGTATTAATCAGTTGTAATATAAAATGTGCTCCAAGGGCTTATCTACACACAGAGTGGCATGTGCTTATCTAAAGGCATTACTTTAAACCAGTTTAGCTGAACTCGTGCAAAAAGCTGTGTGGACACGCTTATTTCAGTTTAATCTAGCCACTCAAATCAAAAACGAGTGTCCACACATGGAGCTGAGTTGTTTGCAAATGTGTGTAGACATCTTCTAGAATACCCCTTCAGTTCAACTGTGATCTTCCCTTATGTGGCACACCATCGGTTTACACACCGATCCAATCATATTTATTCAGACTGCTAACAGTACATATACATACCAGGCACTGGTGTGCTCTGTGCCAACTTCTGTGTTCAAGTGAGAGCAGCAGAGGTGCTGGCACCTGGTGTAGTCTCCTCCTGGGCACCTTCCAAATTCCAGAAACCAGTTGGACAGACACCTTTCCTTACTGGTCCATTAAAAACCACCTGCAACGCATATGTCAAACAGTGGGCTTTTAAAAAGAAAAGGAGTACTTGTGGCACCTTAGAGACTAACCAATTTATTAGAGCATAAGCTTTCGTGAGCTACAGCTCACTTGGAGAAAGCCTGAAAAGTAATTTAAAACACAAAACCAAGATTTCTGCTTGATTTTTACTTTAAAAATATCAGGTGTGTTGAGGCTGGTAAAATTGGAGGAATTTCTGGGCCTCTCAGAGGTTGTGTATTGTTTAATTGACTTAATTGACTCTTTAACAGAGACATCTTTTCTCCAAATAGTTTATACAACATTGGAAATAAAGGTGTTAAAAACCAAATAATTTTTTAATCAGTGACTGAGGCCTTGTTGACATTGGGAATTTGCCCCAGTTCCAATCACGAGTGCTCTGGCAGTCACCGATGTAGGTGCAGTAGTGCAAACCCTAAGCTTTACACAAGGAAAGCACGAGATGCAAATGGAGTCTGACACATTGGGTTTTCCCCAGTGCAGCTACATCATTTTCAGGCCACTCATCACTGCAATCAGAGCAAGAGCCTGATACTGACAAGGCATAAAAATCCCTTCTCTGCTCAGCTTTCAGTCTCTTCTCCAGTGAGGTCATCATCTAATTAGCCTTCCAATTGCCATGGAGTCTTCCAGGGTCCACATGACCTGGGTTTCTCAAGGGATGAAATAAGCAGGCTCCTTTTTAATAAAACCTTTCAGAGGGCCTCAATCGCCATAAGGAAAAAAAGACAGAAGCCCAAGATATTTTCCCCTTCCGCAGGTCATGTTTACCAGTACAAGCTGCGGTGCTGAGGGCTTCCAGATAGCTCACAACCCTCTGGGAGGGGAACTCTCTGGGGGGTTGGAGTGGAGCAAGGAGGACTAAAACAGTTTTGCTATTATAGTACCCAAGTTCTTCTGTTCACAAAGCAGATGGGGGACTTTCCCATTAATTATTAAGCAGCAGAAGGCACTGTCCTGCAGCTGCCAGAGGTTACAGCAGGCCTATAGGCCACAGCATGCTGGGTTTTATGGAGTGCTGCTGGCAGCCACATTTCTTTAGGGATGGGCAGTTTCTGTTTATCCCCCTCTTGCCCTATGTCTAGTAAGCGCACATGGTGCTGCAGTGCTCATGCTGTATGTAACAGCAGATCTACCCACAGAGACTGCAGCTATACCGTGGGCGGACTAGCCGGTGTGTGCACAGCTTACAGACTGCTAGCTAGCTAGCCCGCCCGCCCCTGGGCGCCCACCGAGACCCCAGCACCAGATGAGGCCTGCCTGCGAAGACGTGTCATTTTGGAGAAGGCTTCTTGGCTGTCAAAAAAAAAAGGGGGGGGGGGCAGGGAAGGAAAGCAGTCACTTGCTCGAGTGGTAACAGTTACCACTCGTTCCTGCCCTCGGTGCAGGACTCACGGGATGGAAAATTCTAGGGCCTGTTCTGCAGGAGCTCAGACTAGTTGGTCACAGGGGTCCCTTCTGGCCTAAAACAAATAATCTCTGGAAGCGGAAGAGAGGAGGAGTTCGTAGCTCTCAAACAGGGGTGACTTTAAAGCAAAGAGAAATAGGAAAAAAACCACTAACATCTCCACTTCTCTGTTCCATGCTGGATGCCGTGGCACACACATGGCAGAGCCGGAAAAGCCAGAGCCCAGGTGCTCGTTCAGCGAGACTGACTCGAACTACAGTCACCCCCTCTGCCCTCGTCACCGAACTAACATCCTGCATGCAGATACCTCACAATGATGCCAAATGATGTACATCAGAAGCCAAGCAAGATACCGAGTCAAAAGCCATTGGAGGTTATCGTTTGCGGGGGGGGGAAGAGGTGGAAAGAACGGCTGGGATTAGTAATGCCAAGCAGACCGCCCTAGCACGGATCTGGAGCTGCTGCTGGATTTCCTGACCTCGTGGATTTTCTCCCGTAGCGTGAGGACTGCTGGCTCCCATTCAGAGCTGTCTAGGAAAACCTAACTAAGCGCTTCCGCCTGGCAGCAGCCGCTCCCAGTCCAGTAGCCCGCAGATCCTCCCCCGCTCTGTGGGTTTCCCAGGCAGTACGAGCAGCACAGCTTCAGGAAACAAGAAACATCTGCCAGCCACGCACAGGGGCCATGAGAATGGAGCTCTCTGCCCCAGACCTGGGGTAGGCTTACCCAGCCTGCGCTCTTCTTCCAAATCAGAGGATTATGTTGGGGAAGGCATGCAGAGAGCTTTCCCCTTTAACCCTTCATCTGCCTATCACGCAGGCAACCATTCCATTTTATCAGACCCTGGCTGTGCCCTCCACCCCCATTCAAATGCATGTACCCCCTCCCCCCACCTATGGGACTTGGCCTGCTCCAGACCAGGCTCCAATGTGGAATAGAAAGTGCACAGCTGAACAGGGGGTGGGCAGAGACCATGCACCAAGGCCCAGCCAAGGGGCTGATCATTAAGGGAGGGAGTCACAAACCCAGGCCAAACTACCAGTGGCTGGGAATCACTGAATCAGTACCCAGAGCATAGGGAAGACTCCATTGGGGAGATATCCAGCTAGCCCAGCCATCCCACACAGACTGGGTCAGCCAGAGCCACAACTTCAGAAGGCCTCACTACAAGGCACAGTGCCAGTCAGAGAGCATAAAGCAATCAGCAGACCTGGGTACTATTTCCAGCTCTGCCACCGAGCTGCTGGGTGACCTTGGGCAAGTCACTTTCCCCTTCCCTGTCCCTTTGTCTTGTCTGTTCAAACCTGAGCTCTCCAGGGACTGTCTCTGACTTACACATATATACAGCACCAATCTCAGTTGGGGCCTCTAGGCAAGACAGCAATACCAACTATTGTTTTGCTAGATTCTAAATATACTCAGGAGAGCACAGAATCATAGACCTGAAGGGCTGGAAGGGACTGGCGGAGTCATCTAGTCCATCCCTTTGTGCTGATGCAGGACCAAGTAAACCTAGACCATCCCTGACAGGTGTTTGTCCAACCTGCTCTTACAAACCTCCAATGATGGGGATTCCACAACCTCCCCTGGAAGCCTATTCCAGAGCTTAACTACCCTGATAGTTAGAAAGTTTTTCCTAATATCTAACCTAAGTCTCCCTTGCTGCAGATTAAGCCCATTGCTTCATGTCCTACCTTCAGCGGACATGGAGAAAAAATTGATCATCTTCTGTTATGTTAAGGGTGGTTATAAAGACAACATACCAGGTCCTCACCTCACTCTTCTTTTCTCAGGATAATACATGCCCAGTTGTTTGTTTGTTTTTTTAAACCTTTCCTCATAGGTCAGGTTTTCTAAACCTTTAATCACTTTTGTTGATCTCCTTTGGATTCTCTCCAACTTGTCCACCTCTCCCTGAAAGTGTGGTGCCCAGAACCGGACACTACTCCAGCTGAAGCCTCACCAGTGCTGAGTAGAGTGGAACAATTACCCCGTGTCTTACATACAACACTCCTGTTAATACACCTCAGAATATTAATACACCTCAGATTATTAACCTATTTCTTAGCTGCATCACATTGTTGACTCATTGCATTTGTGATCCAGATCCTTTTTCAGAAGTACTATCACCTAGCCATCTATTCCCCATTTTGTAGTTGTGCATTCGATTTTTCCTTCCTAGGTGTAGTACTCTGCACTTTTCTTTACTGAATTTCATCTTGTTGATTTCATACCAATTCTCCAATTTATCAAGCTTGTTTTGAATTCTAATCCTGGCCTCCAAAGTGCTAGCAACTCCTGCTAACTTGGTGTCATCCACCCATTTTATAAACAAACATTCTTCTCGCTCCATTAGCCAAGGTATTAATGAAAATATCAACTAGTACCAGGTCCAGGACAGACCCCACTAGCTATGTCCTCCTTATTTGACAGAGGACCAAGACTACTCTTTGGAGTACAGCCTTTCAACCAGTTGGGCACTCATTCTAGATTATAATAATTTCACCTAGACCAGTGGTTTTCAACAAGGGTACGCATACCCATGGGGGTACACAGAGGTCTTCCTGGGGGTACATCAACTCATCTAGATACTTGCCTAGTTTTACAACAGGCTACATAAAAAGCACTAGTGAAGTCAATACAAACTAAAATTTCATCGATGACTTGTTTATACAGCTCTACATGCTATACACTGAAATGCAAGTACAATATTTATATTCCAATTGATTTACTTTATAATTCTGTGGTAAAAATGAGAAAGTCAGCAGTGTTTCAGTAACAGTGTGCCATAACACTTTTGTATTTTTGTGTCTGATTTTGTAAGCAAGTAGTTTTTAAGTGAGGTGAAACTTGGAGGTACGCAAGACAAATCAAACTCCTGAAAGGGGTACAGCAGTCTGGAAAGGTTGCAAGCCACTGACCTAGACCACATTTCCTTAGTTTACTTGTGAGAAGGTCACGTGAGACTGTGTCAAAAACCTTATTAAAAGTCAAGAGGTATTACATCTACTGCTTCCCCCATCCACTAGCCAGTAACCCTGTCAAAGCAGGAAATTGGGTTGATTTGGCAAAATTTGTTCTTGACAAATCCATATTGGCTATCACCTATTACCCTATTATCCTCTAGGTGCCTACAAAATGATTGTTTAATAATTTGTTCCTGTATCTTTCCAGGTATTGAAGTTAAACTGACTGGTCTACAGTTCCCGTGGGTCCTCTTTGTTCCCCTTTCTAAAGATAGGAACTATGTTTGCCCTTCTCCAGTCCACTGAGATCTCACGTATCCTCCATGAGTTCTCAAAGGTAAATGCTAACAATTCCAAGATTGCTTCAGCTATTTCCTTAAGTACCCCAGGGTGAACTTCATCAGGCACTCGTGACTTAAATACATCTAACTTTTCTAAATATTCTTCAACCTGTTCTTCCCCTATTTTGCCTAGCATTCCTTCCCCCTTGTTAATATTAATTGTGTTAAGTATTGGTCACCACTAACTTTTTAGTGAAGACTTAAGCAAAATAGGCATTAAACACCTCAGCCTTCTTGATGTCATCAGTTATTAGATCTCATTTTCCACTAAGTAGGGGACCTATATTTTGTCATCTTTCTCTTGCTCCTAATGTATTTATAGAATCTCTGCTTATTGCCTTTTCAGTCCCTTGCTAGATATAACTCATTTTGTGCCTTAGCCTTTCTGATTTCATCCCTATGTGCCTGTGCTATTCTTTTAGACTCCTCCTCAGCAATTTGTCCAGGTTACCACTTTTTTGTAGGATTCTTGTTTGATTTTCAGCTCCTTAAACAGCTCCTAATGGAGCAACACTGGCCTCTTATTATTCTTCCTATCTTTCTTTTGCATCCTCCACAGAGTTACACGTGATCTGTTCTTTATTTCCTTCAGCATATTCATACCTACGAGTGGGACAGAAAGGTGCATGGATCTAGTCATTGTCTATGAAATATTCCTGTAGCAGGGCAGAAAGCCTTTTCCCCTCTCCACCTGCAGCATTGTTCAATAGGCCAGGTGCAATGCAGGGTTTGTTCTCCTCAGTGGGATACTGGACTAATTGGCCCAATGGTCAAATCCTGTCCAGCAACACCTATACATGACTTTTAAAGAAATGCAAGATTCGTCTAGGTAATCAATGTTTTCCTCCCACAAATCGAGACATCCATGTCTCAGGGCCCCACTTGTGACTCTGATGGGGTCAGTGAGGAATGCACCAAAGTCACAGAGGGACCTGTGTCCAAGTCCCTCCATCCCCATGTCCTGAATCAAAGAAGGCTGGCCCACTGTGTTTTCTGCAGAGGGTTGGTCTCACCAATAAGCCAGGCAAACAGCTGGTCGTTAAGTAACATCTAGAGCCAAAATGGAACTCCCTCCCTGAAGGTCTAGCTGCCAGCAAAGCGGGAAAAGGATTGAAGAGTCAAAACCAAAGTTGGGGGGAAGGGCTGGGCACAGAGTGGGGAAAGGGTATTCATCAGTTTGCTGAATTGCTAGGGAGAAGCCCCACAGCTGACAAACACTCCCCTTTCCTGAAAGCAAACACAATGGCTTAACATCTCAACCACGTGGGAGACAGCCAACATCATTCTCTAGGAACACTGGCGCAGAGGCAGGACTAACCATTTAAAATAACCAAAGACTCAGAATGTGGCACTTTCCTCCCTGCAGGACACACGTGTATTTCAACCTTCCAACGAGCACCGTCAGTTATGATTTGTGGCAGCAACTGCTCCTCCAGGGAAGAGATGCACCTTGTTTACAATGGTGTCCTGTTCATTATTACTTGGCTCTGCCCACAAGAAAGAATGATGTGTTCATGGGTGCCTCGATTATGGTATTTGAGGTGGCTGGCGGCTTAGGCATAGGAGCCATGAGACAAGCTGGGGAAATAGGAGGTAGTATGGTCCAGTGGATAGGGCACTGGTCTAGAACTCAGGAGACCTAGCTCTGCTAATGACCTGCCATCTGACCTTAGGCAAGGCCCTTCAGCTCCCTGTGTCTCAGTTTCCCCCATCTCTAAAATGGAGGCAATGCTACATACCCTCTTTTGTAAAGTGCCTTGAGACTTACAGATGTAAAGAACTAAGACGGAGTGGAATTAGCAATAATAACATGCTGGGTATTTGTGGAAGGGAATGAAGGAAGCGATGGGATGCAGAGAAGGAATGGGTGTCTCTAAGGTACTGAGGATTGGGCAGGTTGTCAGCAAGGGGTGGCTTGCAAGGTTCTGAAAGGCTAAGTCAGCAGTAGGGGCTGCAGTCCATCTAAAATGGGGATATCGCTCGGACTACAGCTCTTCCTCTCTAAGGCCCTGTCTTTACAAGAAAGTTGCACCAGTTTAAATTCAATCTGTTTTAAAACCAATTAAGTTAAACCAATGCAATCCCCTTTGTGGACACTCTTATAGCAGTTTATTTAAAACCAGTTTAAAAAAATTTAAAATAAACTGAAAAACCTTGTTTAAAGCAAAATAAGAATCTCCCCTTTCGCACTGCTTTAAGTCACAGCATAACTCTAAATGAGGTTTAAATTCACCTCTTAAATTGAATGCGGGGGGGAACTTTCCTGTGTAGATAAGTCCTAAGGGTTCTGTTGCTGCATCATATGAGGAGGAGGAGAGAAAGTTCTCACTGCTCAGATCCAGGCTACAGGAAGGAGCTTCAACACCCTCTCAGTTTTTGCCTGCCCTTTCTGCCCATCAGGGCCAAGCAGACGACTCAGAACAATAGCTCCTTCTCCCAACTACAACGCTTAACAATACTTTACATGCCCAAAGAGTAGCTACTTCTGTCTGAGGATCTCAAAGCACTTTGAGAACACTAATGAATTAAGTATTAGGGGGTAGCCATGTTAGTCTGTATCCACAAAAACAAAGAGAAGTCTGGTGGCACCTTAAAGACTAACAGATTTATTTGGGCATAAGCTTTCATGGGTAAAAAACCCACTTCTTCAGATGCATGGAGTGAAAAACCTACTATGAATTACTCATTTCACACAGCCACTGAGGCCAAGAGTTTAGGAAAATTCAAGAGAGGATTAGACTTTTAATTATACTTACTATTAAGGTTCCATTTATAAATTGGTTAATAATAAATAATAACATTTAGCTCTTATGTAGCAAGTGGTTTGTAGATGCTCTAAGCATGTTACAGACATGAGTGGCATGTCACAGAAGATTATAAGCACACTGCTATAAGATATTGTAGATTATTGTAAGCTATGGTTATAAGCAGGCTATTAACCTCTTGGACTTGGTAACAATCTATAACAAGTGAGTGCCTGTTTATTAAATACCGATTAATCACTTTTTAGCCCTTTCTGAACAGAACAGAATATAAAATGTGAGCAGACATTTATCTGGCTCATCAGAACATCTGCAGTTACAGCAGGTATCAGTGTTAACAGGGACATAAATTCTCCTGCTTCAAGGCAGAAGCCAAACACTAACTGATGGAGGTTGAGAAGAAACATCCTCCTTGAAGGAGGTTATTCCAAAACTGTCCCCTGTTGTGTTTCTTACATCTTCCTCTGGTGCTGGCCACTGTCAGTATGGCAATTCCATCCTTCCCCCACCCCGTAAAGACGGGCAAATCGAGGCAGAGCAGCCAACCGTCTCCCTTAACATCATACAGCAAGTCAGCGGCAGAGCTTCGAATGTAATCCAGGTCTCCCGACTCTGTGTCCTAACCACTAGGCCATGCTGCGAGCACAGTTTGCCCCAACAACTGCTTGGTGAAAGGCCCCATTTATAGGTTCTGGCTGGAACGACCGTTTGTTTTATACTGGGTCTTTGTGTTCCTCTCATCGGAGCTGACAGCCTCCCTGTAGCGGAGGAGCTCCCCCCGCCCCGAGACACTTCTAATGGGAAAGCAAATCACGGAGCTGGAACGTAAGGCTGGCTCCCAGAAGGGGCCCTGCTGTCCAATTATTCCAATCAAATCACAGCAGCGTCATAAGGGGAATGAGGGTGGATGTTACAAGCAGGCAGGGCATGGGCACACTAACACACCAGTATGGTGTGGCAACAAGAGCTGAAGAGGGAACTGAACTGACCTGTACACAGAAGCTGAAGCAACTAACAGGACTTAACCAAAACAGACAGTATTTCACCTGCTTTGTGTAGGTCAGACAGCACATCTGAGATATCCGCACCGTGCATGTGTTGAAGGAAGAGGTTCCAGAACAATTGCATTAATACTCGCACTTCAGGCATCTGCACTCACAATCTACCCTGAAACCACACACTGGGGCATATCCCACCTGAGTGACAAGCCAGGGCACAGTCCCTGCAGCTCTCAAGTGATTCCACAAAGAGCCACCAGCTGGCACGTGGCAGACTGCAGAGAAGATGGAGATATTTCAATAAGCAAACTGATTTTCAGGCTGGGGGAGGTTAACATAAACAGCGAGCTCCCATTCATGCAGGCTTTTACTGCAGAAGGATTTAGGTCATCTTCTAACCTGAGCTAATAGGCATCAAACAGAGCAGCAATACACAGCCAACCTAGGGGCAAAGAACAAGCATCTGCACGGAAAGATTGCAGATTGTTCTGGGATGACTGTAGAGTGTTCCTGCAGGATCAGAGAATAAAAACTGAGCTCCATACTCAGCAGCCAGCCGTCCATTCTACATGCCACGAAATGCATCACCAGGAAACGTGCCACTAGGTATTACAGCACAGATTTGTTAAATGGCTAAATCAGGGGTTGAGAGGTTGCTTTCTGGCTTCTTCAGCCAGAGAACCCCTATGACTGCTGGGTTCACAACTGAACACGGAGTGTTTTGGGGGTGGGATTAAAAGCATTATTGAAAACCTTTTCAGGTGTGAAAACTCAGTTTCAATAACGGTTGGGATAGGGTTTTCAATAAGAACTGTGACAAACAGATTTAAAAGGTCAGAAGGCACCATTATAATCAGCTAATCTGACCCCTGTATAGCACTGGCCTAAATTCCCTCTAAGTTGCGTGGCCACGCAGCGGCTATCAAAGGTCACGCAGGCAGGGAGAGGTGCTTCTCCCCGGCCCCAGGCTGCTGCGGCGAGAGAGGGCTGGGGGTGTCCCTCTCTCTTCGCCGCAACCCCAGGGCAGCCTGCACCCCAAACCCCTCATGCCGGGCCCCACCCCAGAGCCTGCACCCCCAGCCAGAGCCCTCACACCCCAACCCTCTGTCCCAGCCCTGAGCCCCCTCCCACACGCCGAACCCCTCGGCCCCACCCCCTACATCACATCACCTCCATATTGGTGCACATAAAATTAATTCTACACATGGACATCAAAAATTAGAGGGAACATGAGCACTGGCCACAAATTTCCTCCAGTTACCCCTGTATTGAGCACATTAACTTGTACTTGACTACAGCATATCTCCCAGACAGGCATCCAGTCTCGACGGAAAAGACTTCCATCTGCGTTCTCTTCATTCGAACTTGTAAATGAGAGCGGGTCAGAAAAAGAAAAATTAGTTTCATGGAAAACATCTCAGCCATTCTGACAGAGAGATTTTAAATGGAACCTTTTTTTAATTTTTACGATATTTTTGAAATTTGTGTTGAAAAACATTATCCAAAATGTTATTGAAACTGGGTTTCTGCAGCCAAACAGTCTGGGTAGCCATTTTAGTAGCGCTTTTTTTTTTTTAAAATGACATTTTTTGTGAAACATCATAAAAATGTTTTTCCATGAAAATGTTAGATTAAAAAATGGATCAAGAGGCCACTTTTTGATGCAAAATTTTTTCTTCCATACATTTTGACCAGCTCTACCCCTAAAGAGCAAACCAACTCAAGTAGCATGTACCATATCCCTCTGTTCCCAACATGACAGAAAGGTCCAAACAACTAACTATAGGGATGAAGCTTGAGGAGGGAGGAAGAAGGGGATGGCTGGTCAGGAACAAACCAAAAGCATTTCAGGCGAGTGTCTCAGCACACCGCTTTCCCCCAGTGTGAAGACGGTTTCATCCCCCATCCCCCAATGCACCACTCACCCTGTTGATGGCCACTCTGGCCCTGTAGAAAGTGGTGGTCCCCTCGTTGTCGGGGATGGCTCAATTCCCCCTGAGAAAGAACATAGAGAAGGAGTGAGAGAAAACAATGAGGTCTGGTTTTGTGGAGAGGGTACCACTAAGAACAGAAGAGCGGTCATACTGGGTCAGACCAAAAGCCCATCTAGCCCAGTATCCTGTCTTCTGACAGTCGCCAATGCCAGGTGCTTCAGAGGGAATGAACAGAACAGGTCATCATCAAGTGATCCACCCCCTGTTGCTCATTCTCAGCTTCTGGCAAATAGTCTCTTAACACAGTTTATAATTAGGCTTGGCAGCATTCAATTTTTACTTTTTAAAATAATTTTCATGGATAATTTTAATGTTTGTTTTTAAGAATTTTTTTATATTTTTATCCATTTTAAATTTTCACAGCTATGGGAAATAGAGGGGCGGGGGTCATACAATTATTTAGTGACCGATGTAATGATTTAGAATGTTTTAACTTTCTGAATCTCTGCAACACAAATTGTCAACATCACATGTCAAAAATACATAAAATAACTACCCTTAAGGCAACAAACCATATCTGTTTTTACTATCCATTCGCTAGTCCGTTTGTAACCAGCCTCATTCAAAAGTCTAAATCAGTGGATTTTAACTAATAAGTTCTCCAACAGCATTTTCCTTACTTTGCTCATCAGTGGAAATTTTTTTTTATTTACCTACATATACCAATAAAAAACTAATCCTTCCAAGCCTTATTATTATTAATTATTTGTGTTATAGCTGCTCCTAGAAGCCCCAACTGAGAAGAAGACCCATCTGTGCAAGGCACCACACGTAGTCCCTCCTTTGAAGAACTTACAGGCTAAACAGACTAGAGAAAGGATGGAAAGGGAAAGAGACAAGCAGGTGAAGTGACTTGCCAACCAACATCATACAGCAGGTCAGTTGCCAGAGCTGGGACTAGTGTTCTAAGTCCCATATCCACTGGGCCACACTGCCTCTCAAAATTGGGTAACACTGTTTGCACCCACATCTGGTTACTTGCAACCCCTGCTACAAGGGTGTTATAGAAGCTCAGCTACTACAGTGATGAGGGCCATACAAATACCTAGAGAGATAGTGGAGTACCACTGGGTGAGGAAGTGGGAGTAAAGTTGAAGAAGTGCAACTGGGATTGCTGGCTGTGGCAGTCTGTGGGAGGAATTACTGGGAAGTAAACTGTGTCCCTCTCAACAATACAGGGTCTTACACATTCTTTTACACCAAAGTGGCCTAGTGGATAGGGCACTGGAGTAGGATTCGGGAGACCTGGAAATATTCTTAGGTACACTAGGCTTTTCACTCTGGAGACCACAGTTCAAGTTCCGGGGCCAGGCCACAAGCGGAAATGAGTGTGTGTATGTGTGTGTGTGTGTGTGGGGGGGGTGTTTCATCTCAATCTCTAATGGGCCATCTAGGGAAAAAAAATGGCATCACAGCAGCCTCTCCATTCAGGAGAGGCCCAGGACTGACACAACCGAGGTTGGAGATGCGCTGTCAGAGCTGATGGTGGGAGAGGCATTGAATATCAGGGAGAGCTACAGGTCGGGATTATGATGCAGATTTATGTGTAGGCAGAGGGGCAATAGGGGAAACCAGGAACAAGTGCACTGGCAGAGATGCGAGGGGGCAGCTCTCATATTCTGTGTCAAATTCTAGATACGTTCATAGACTCCTCTTTTTTAAAAAAAAAAAAATAAATAAAATAAGTAATCTAACTGACATGATCAAATCCCTTCCACACTAACACCACCATGCTCATTTAGCAACTCTAAGCCAACTAGGTGGATCGGTCTATTTTTATTTAGTCGCTGGTACATCACCTCGGTTATGAGCTCAACAGGGATGCAAGGAAGGATGGAAGTATGACAGGAGTGATTTAGAGCCGCAAACAACAAAATTTCCCTTGCGGAGTCCCAAATCAGCCTCAGTGCGCTCAAAGGCTGAGGAAAATGCAGATGAAAAGCAAGCGAACCATGGTGCCCCCATCTCAGGACGCTGAGGAAGGATGGGCAGCTGGGAGAGGAGATAAAGACAAGCAGTCAGGCACCTGCCGCTGGGATCCCCCCTTTCCCTCCCTCCTTCCCATTGGGGTACATTAACAACACAGGGACACAAGGATCCCCCAGCTGAATGACTCTGCTGCAGCTAGCAAGCATGAATATGCATCAGTTATTATGTAGCAGCTGATCCCATGCACACTGCTGATTTACAGGCCAAGTGGGATTGCTAAACAAATCCCTTTTTCACCCCCCACATGCTCACGCTGGCCTCTTTGCCCTGCACTGACAGGTGCTGTGAATTAACGCGGAATGCAGGGATTGGGACGGGAAGAGAAGACAGCTACTCCATCACTAAGTGTAAAGCAGGGAAAGATGGGTGAGGAGCTGTCTGGAACAGCCCAGGGATGCACTGAAGGGTCTCCTTCCTGAGTACAGAGTAGAAGATACGGGGGAAGAGTGCCTGGAAGGGACATCAGAGTCCACAAGCTCCAGTCACCTCTACAGTGCTAGTGTTGGTGAAAGGTGCCAGACTGACATCCCTGAGTCTTCTGTCTGGCTCTTCCAAAACAGGCACAGCAGCAGCAGTGTAAGCTCCACCCCACTGCCACGCCAGCCAGCAGCAACTGGGGGGACCATTTCTAGAGGTCAGGAGGCAATTAAATCTCCATACTCATGCTGCTCAGAGCACTGCCCAGGAAGCCAATTAATGCTAACTGGTCCTGGACGCAGCCCACTGACTCAGTGTGTGTGTGCACTACTGAGAGGCCACCCTCAGCAAGCGTTTTATCAAAAGGGGAAGGAAGGCTGGGTTTAGGGTTAAGGCAGAAGACTGGGAGTCAGGAGATTGTGCTGTTCCCAGATATACCACAGCCTCACTTTGTAGCCCTGGGTAAATCAAACAACTGGATTTTTGGAGTCCCTCAGTGTTGGTCTAAATACGCGCTCACCTAAGCAGGGTGGATAAAAATCAATTAATAAATAAAAAAAATCTGTTTTCATTTATATCAATCTTTTTATAAATTAACCTATTTAATTTTTTATTATTTAAATATTATTTAAATTTGAAATTATGGCAACCTATGTTAAGGCCTAAATTTACTATCATCTATTAAAATAATTTCAATTAAATTAAAGAAAAATATTCAAGCAGTATATGTTTTCTACTAAAGTTTTAAAGAAATTCAAAATACCAGACTGGTGGAAGTCACTGGCTAAGCACCGGGAACCTGAGACTGCAGAAGTGCTACACCAGCTTTTGACAGCAGTAACCTCTTCCGCAGGTACAGAGAATATTTTCTTCATTTCAGTTGATCAACTAGCTCAGTTCATTCCGTGAACTAGTCATTGATTTAAAATCATAATTTAAATCAAATGGAAAGCCTCAATTTAAATAATCTGATTTAAAATCAATTTTCCATTTGTACCTAGTTGTTTTCTTTAAAAAAGGTACACTCTCAATAGCAGATATAACCAGTAAATCATGTTGATTTACAACTAGAGCCTTTATGCTAAATTTGGTACATCTTTTTGCCACCTCGGAGGGGACATGATAACTATATACATTTATTGAAGCAATTATACAGCTTAATGTTTTGATTCTTATTAATTGTACATTTTTAGTGAGTCAGAAAATGGTGAGGGATATATTGCTTATTGACTAGATAATTAACTTAATAGGGTCTTTTTTATGACCTGCAGTCATAGCAGGTTTTTCCCCCGCTCCAGTTCCCAAGTGTTGAACTCAACACTAGAGGCTGCCCTCTGAAGAACGTTGTCCCTTTTTCCTCGCTTTGATACCAGTATTGCTCCTTTCTTGTTGCACACAGTTCACTAAATACAGGGAATACTTTTGTTTAATAAGTCAGTTTTAAATACAAAACATGTTTGGATAATTTTTTCCTTATATATCCAGCACATTTAAGGCAGATTTCTTTAACTACTAAAAAACAATTTTAAAATGCTGATTTTTGCATTTTTAAACTGAATTCCAATATCCATCCAAATATGACATAATAATGCCACCTTGCTCTTATATTGCACTTTCAACCATAGATCTCAAAGCACTTTATAAAGGAAATCAGTATAATTATCCCCAAATGCAGCTTGGACACAAAATCACAAATAAAAAGATAAACTTATTAAATACAAAATGCATCATTCACCATTTTTAACATAATAAAAATTAAAAAGAATCTGAATAAAATTATCTTAAGCTATATAATTGCTTAAATAACTGTGTATAGATATAGTGCAGAGGTTCTCAAACTGTGGTCAGTGGACCACCAGCGGTCTGGGAGCTCCATTCAGGTGGTCCACGGACAGTTCCCTCTAAGGTGCACACCTGGGCAGCCACACACAAGAGAATGAAGGGCCACCCATTTAAGTAGTCCAGGCGCAGCTCCACTAATTAGGTGCCTGGACCCTGGAGAAGACGCACATGTAAGGTGAGGTGGTGGCCTTGGGGGGAATAGGGAGTAGGGGGAATTTGGGACACGCGCAGGGCTGCAGCAGTCAGAGAAAGAGGTGACTTTCCGCAGCTCCAGGGCTGCAGCTGCTGGGGAGAGATCCCCCCCCTTCCCAGCCCCACCAATGTGGGTGCTGTGGCAAGAGAGAGAGGGCACATCCATCGCATAAGAAAGGTAAGACTATGGATATTAAAATATGAGCTGTGTGCTTTTTTGTGTAGAACAAAAACTTACTATTAAGTTTGTTTTTTTATACAGTGCTTTTATCCAAAGCACTTTACAATAGTTAGCTAGCGGTGCAAACAACATTTGGAAAGAGCATTAAGTGGTTCACCGAGACCCTCAGCAATTTTCAAGTGGTCCGCGAAAAAAAAGTTTGAGAACCACTGATACAGTGTATTCCCTCCTGCTTAACAAAAAGTACCACCAAATTATACCTACCTTTGAGAATCAACCTCTCTTTGTAAAATAACTAAAAAGTAAAAGTACAAATTACAAGATTAAAATCAATTATTTAAATCAAGGTTTCCGGCTTGATATAAATCATAATTAAAATTGGTGATTTAAATCTCCGATTTAAAAATCTATCCACCCTGCACTGTAGTCAATGAGAGTTTTACCATAGATTTAGGGGAGAGCAGAGTTAGGCCAACGCAGAATGCTTTTGAAAATCTCACCCCATAACCTCTTTGTTTCCCCATCTGTAAAAATAGCCAACCACAAGGGTCTTGTGAGACTCAATTAACATCTGCTGAGTTCTTCAAGATATTCTAATATAAGGTGCTACAGAAGCATAAAGTAGTCTGACTTCTACTACTGTGGAGTTTGTTCTGGGATTCAAATGGTGCTTGGACGGAGCAAAGAATCCATCTCTCGCTACAAGGCCAGCTTGCCCTCTTCCGTTTAGTTCACCTTCAGCATCCTCTGCACAGAACTGAACCACTGTCAGCGTGGCTGCCTGCTCCTAGACTTACAGAAATCTGCTGGCACTGAAACAGGACGGATGCGCCGCTTGGTTTTGGAGTGACAGGCATGGGAACACTTCATGAGGATTCCAGTTTAAGTGGTCCAATTTCTCCTATCCCTATCTCCACCCCAAAGAGCTTATAAATGGACAGACAAAGATATTATCCCCATTTTACAGATTGGCAACTGAGGTACAGAGATTAAGTGACTTGTCCAAGTTCACAAACGAAGCCTATGGCAGAACTGGGGATTTCTGATTATGCAAGCCCCGGTTTTAACCACAAGACTGTCCTCCTGGTCAATTGTGCTGGTCAGTTATGCAGGAGACAAGAGCATTGTGAGAAAGAGGGTCATTCCATTACCCCAGCCAGCGTCCAGCATCTGCCTATAAATCTGCATGGTCAGCAAAAATGGGTTCCCCCCACTCACAGCCTCCTTAGGAACATGCTGCAGCGATGACATGCAGGGCTTGGCCAGGCTCACCAGCCAGCACACGCAGAGATGGATCAAAGCTGAACAGAACACACAGAAAGCAAGGCCCCAGACCTGCAGGGAACAAGGCTCTACCTCAGAAAAAATTAGCCAATGTTTTAAGTTTTAATTAAAAAAACTGGAAAGGGGAGCAAAGGGAAAACGAAGAAGTAGGTGGCGTGGCCTATATAAGTCAAGTCTTTTCTAGAGTAAAATAGCTGGATAGTTCAAACAAAGCAGTGAACCTGCTGCATGATTCTTGGGAGACCTGTACTGCTAATCTAGTGCACTTTAGGCAACTATGCTCACCCCTTAAGTATAAGCCCACCTATTCTATCCCCACCATCATTCCCAATATGAAATCTGTGGAGGTGCACAAGGGAAGACACAAAAAGGAAAGGGGGCTCAAGTCCACTGGCAGCAGGACTGAAATTAAACCCTTAGTGCTCATCTGTAGGCACATTTATAAAAGCGAATGTAATACACACTACTAGATAAACCATAGGACACAGCAGACTAATCCTTAGACACTTCACACGATACAGGTCATGAGGCAATGGTGTAATTTAAAAGAACATTCCATGAAAGCACTCTCTGACCAGTATATGCAAGATTCATACGTGGTACATGTGCTTACATTCAACAAAGTTCCAGGCAAAACAGGAAAGTGAGCCTCAAAGCCAATCTAAAGGCACCCTCTTACCCTAAGACAAAACATCTTTCACCTTAGCTCCTGGCTCTCCTCCCCAAAAAGCCACTGATGTCCTAGCAGACATATATACAGAATGTGCAAGCAATATGTATTTTTCAACACCCACCTACCAGTTTAACAGACTGTTAGTACAGTGTTTGGGGACGGTTACTGTAGAATATTTTTAAAATTAAAGAGAGGACTTTGCTCATAGATGCTTAATCTGTGATTATTAGTATTTGTATTACAGTAGCACCTAGAGACTCCACTTGAAATCAAGGCCTTGTTGTGCCAGGTGCTGTACAAACCCATTATAAAACACACAGTCTCTACCCTGAAGAGCTTACAACCCAAATAGACAAGACAGACAAAGGGAAAAAACAGAGGCAGAGAAGATAAGTGACTTGCTCAAGGTCATACAGTAGCTCAGTGGCAGAGCCACAGATAGACCCCACACTTCCCTGACTCCTAGTCCAGCACCACCACTGCCTCAACAAAGCTTACTTGACTTGGTAAGAGTTGAGTCAGACTCATCCACTATGTCTCAGTACCTAGCAGCCCAAAGCAGTGCTTTTATTTCAGCTTTGCTCAGAGTTTGCTTTAGAAAAGGATCATTGGGGACATTTTACTGATCCACTTCTTTCAGCTTCTAGTCCAATTTTTGAAATCCTACTACATCTCTCACTCCTCTTCTTTTCCCCACATAGGCTTCTTTCTCATGTTCGGTCTCCCCTTTTCCACCACCTGCTCCACTACTGGGAAGAGCAAAAGTTACCTATGGAAACAAACTTCCCCATTTCCTGCATGGCAGCACCTTCCTTGCAGTGACACGGCAGCTCAAGGGAGGATACAATCCCTAGCAAACAAACAGGAATTAGCAATGGCCTTTCCGAATGGTCAGCACTGCCTGAAGCAATTCAGTTCCCCAGGCTACAGCTATTTTATCCCCCAGCCATTCCAGTAGAAGGATGCAGGCACTGCCAAAAGGAACAGGAAGAGGAAACAGGGTCAGAGTTGCACTCAAGATAAGGCTTCTGGGGCGACCTTCAGAGTCCAGTTCACTTACAACAGCTGATTTCATCCGGTTCCCTTTTGACCTGAACAGACCAAAGGCATCATTCTGAGAGAAGCCTGAATTTCAGCCTCTAAACGACGAGCTCCTTGGAGAGGAGGAAAGTCCCGTGCAGCTATCTGGGGGAAGCCACAGCACAGAGAAGACCTGAAGCGCCGCTAAGTGCTCCTCCTAAAGCCTATTGGTGCCAAGTCAAAACATGTCTCCCAGATAACTAAATTCTGCAGACAACCTATAAACAGACTCCTTGCCCCCATCCTCCGCACACCCATCCCCACTGGAAACTTTACGAGCCACAGTACAATACATTCACGCACACTGCATATGGTCCCAATTTACAGAGTACCAGATCACAGAGCTCCAGGGTTGCAGGCTTCCTGTGGAATGTCTGGTTTGTGAACGGTTTCCCCTTCAGCAGCGATGCTTGACCCAGGAGCCTGCCCCACCATAGCCGTGCGCAGGCCAGTCACCCAGAGAAATGAAGAGCAATCCCACTAACTCTACCCCATTTCAACCATCAGCCCTATGGGATCCAGCCAGCCCCAATGCTACATGCATCTCCAGCGTGAGCTGAGCCAATACCCACTTTTCCAGGAAAGGACTTAAATATCCCAGCCAACCTGGAAGCAAGAAAATGGAATGGAGCAGTTGGCTAACCAGAGAGAGATTGTTGTTCAAGTATTAAGCAAAATGAGAGAGAAATTAATAGAGACCATAAAATATTTGGCAGAATGTTCCTCTTAATTGTGTTAGTACAGGCAAGATGCAATGCCAGAGGACTAAGGTAGTGATGTGTAGGAACGCGATCAAATTTTACACACATACATACACACTCCTTGTACTGATATTCCACCATCTTAGATCATCAGATATTAAAAATACAGAAGGAATTTTCAAACTCTAATACACTTTTCACTACTACGGTGTGTGTTTGTTTGGGGGGTGGGAGGAGGGAGTAATGGCAGTTCACTCAGCTCCCAACTCAGATACTTTCTCTAGGGTAACTGGTTAAGAGCACAGGCAGTCTCATACCGGATCAGTCCTTTGGACCACTACCTCAATATCCTGTGCCAGTACTAGGTGCTCTGAGGAAGGAGCAACAAACCTGCAGTATAACTGGCCTACTGGGGAAGCTTTTCCTGAACCCCCATTAGTTACAAGTTTACTTGTGCCCTGAAGCAGGAGAGTCTCTACCCCTCCCAAACCCAGGGAGGTTATTATTTAGTAGTAGTGCCTAGCAACCCCAGTCATAGACCAGGACCCCACTGCGCCAGGCACTGTACAAATGCAGAATAAAGACATTGTCCCTGTCCCAAAGAGCTCACAAATTATGTTCTTACTACAGATGTTCTTATGTCCATAAAATCTTCAAATCTTTTTCCACAGTCCTGCTAAGCTCTTTGGTCTCAATGACATCTTGTGGCAATGAGTTCCACAGTTTAATTGTACAGTGTGCAGAAAACTATTTCCTTTTTCTGGTTTTATATTTGCTACCTTTGGGTTTCTTTCAATGTCTCTGCATCTCAATTTCACCTTCTGGCTTCATATCGTCATGATATGGGAAGCTAGAAAAATGTCTTTGGTGTCTTTTGAAAAATCCCAGCATCTGCTGTTATTTACTAAAGATGAGAAGATGAATCTAAAATAGAGAGGCAGCCTAGTCTAGCAGATAGGACCCTGGACTGGAGTCTGGAAGACCTGGGTCCTTATCGCAGCTCTGCTACTGACCTGCTGTGGGAACTTGGGCACGCTCTGGGCCTCAGTTTTCCCTTCCATCTTTTTGCTGTCTTGGCTGTTTAGACTGTAAAATTTTCAAGGCAGGGATGTCTCAATCTGTTTGTACAGTGCCCTGCACAATGAAGCCTTATTTTAGGATGAGGCCCCTAGATGCTACAGTAATACAAATAATAGACAACAACAAAGAAACTGTAAGAATGTCTCTTAAAACCTCCTGTAGCATAAAGACTCCAGGTTGACCAACGCTCTGAATTAAAATATGCCAGGCCAGATTCTCAGATGGTGTAAATTAGTTGAGGATGTATCCTTTTAAGTCAAATCATCTTCCTTTGGCAGGTTTTACATTGACAAATCTAACCTGACACTTGCAAAATTACTTCTGACTTTTAAACTCACAGGTCGGTCTGCAGCCTCTCCCTTCCTTTGGGAAATTTAAAACCTTCTGCCTTCTTCATAATAAACATGCAGAAGAGTTTAAGACTGTCAGGTGGCGCAAGCCTAAAATTCTAGGTTTGGTTTTGTGGTTAATGTTTTTATAAAGCCAAATATTATTAATAGAAACGTTTTTATGGATCTTAAAAAGTACAGGAATAAATTCAGTGAACACAGCTTTGTTTCCAGATAAGCAGTGCGTGCATCCCCAAACACTGCAGTACTGGGCCACAGCTCAAGCCTGAATGACTACACTGCAATTCTATAGCCCTACACCCCATGAGCCCGAATCAGCTGATAGGGGCCAGACATGGCTGTTTTACTGCAGTGTAGATGTACCCTCCGAGTACAAACCTGGGTACTTTTTAGCCTACAATTATGATTGTTACCATGTTAAAAGGGACAGTCGACTCAAAATCATAAAACAAGCATCTTCATCTGCTTCAGAGTAGCAGCCGCGTTAGTCTGTATCTGCAAAAAAGAAAAGGAGGACTTGTGGCACCTTAGAGCCTAACCAATTTATTTGAGCATAAGCTTTCATGAGCTACAGCTCACTTCATCGGATGCATTCAGTGGAAAATCTGTGTTACTGGTCACACCTTCGATTATTGAGATGGCAGTAATTTTTGAAATCCAGTTTGCTTGTCACTCTAATTACTATCAACATCACACCCAACTTGGAGAAGGAAGTGGCAAAAAAACCCCAAACAAACAAACAAACAAACAAACAAGGCCAGTCTCTCTTCCACAAATTCTCAGTGCTACGATGTCTGGATTTCAAACACTGCAAGGAAAAGTGCATTTCTTTGGAAGCAACTGTTTTCACTGGATTTTTTAATTATGGAAACATTTTTATGGATCTTACTCTGTATATAATATTCCCCACCACCAATACAAAGTCTTGACCAAACAAATTGCTGCAATAACCGTTTATCACCGAGGTGGGCAAACTACGGCCGGCGAGCCATTTTAAGCTGGCCAGCGAGCTCCAGCTGGGGCACCGGGGTGGGGGAGCCGCACCATGCGACTCGGCCCCACTCTGGTGCTCCAGCCGAGGCACCGGCTCAGGGGCTGCACCACACGGCTCCCGGAAGCTGCGGAACGGCCCCGCTCCGAGGGTCATAGGCCGCTCCACGCCTAAGATCCGGAGAAGGGACATGCCACTGCTTCTGGGAACTGCCTGAGGTAAGTGCCGCTCAAAGCCTGCACCCCTGAGCCTCTCCCCATGCCCCAAACCCCTGCCCCAGCCCTAATCCCTCTCCTGCTCAAACCCCTTGATCCCAGCACAGCACACCCTCCTGCACCCCATATCTCTCATCCCCAGCCCCACCCCAGAGCCCACACCCCCACTAGAACCTGCACCCCTTCCCACACCCCTGCCCCAGCCCTGATCCCCCTCCCACACTCTGAACCCCTCAGTCCCAGCTCAGAGCACCATCTTACACCCCAAACTCCTCACCCCCAGCCCCACCCCAGAGCCCGCACCCGCAACCAGAGCCCTCACCCCCCTCCCACACCCCAACCCCAATTTTGGGAGCATTCCATACAATCTGTATTCCCCGATGTGGCCCTTGGGCCAAAAACTTTGCCCACCCCTGGTTTATCGGGAAGCACCCTCAAGTTAATCTACTGAAATATTCCATGATCAGACATTAGAATGAATTCATTTAGTATTTGTTAAATGAGACAAGGCTACCTACAGCTTCTGGGGAGGCAGATAACTGTACACAGACAGCATCCGTGAGCTCTGCTCTGCTGAGACCGCTTCATTTCAGAAAAGGGAGTAGCCTGCGACAGAGAATAGGATGCGTCAAAGAGTAATGGCCTCCTGCTGCTGCAAAGAAGCTGCCTCATGAGACTGGTTTTTTACCATAACAAGAATAATATTCACAGCAACATCAACCAGCTCTTCATTGCCTCCTCACACCCCACTCTTTAAATAAAATAAAAATGGCAATACTATTTCAAGCAGAGCTTTCGATAACCTGGATAAGAGAGAGATTCCATGAAGTGCACTTGGGACTTGGTTAACTGCAAATCTAGTTAACATGAAAGGCACTGAGAGACACGATGGTGGAGGACTGTACAAAATTGTAAAGTGAGATAAGATGGGTTAGGGTGCTTTAAAAATAAAGCTCTATGCTATGTCCAGGGTGAACAAGGCTGAGATAGCACAGACCTTCATTTTTATTTCCAAATCAGCAGACACTGATCCTGCTATAACATCCTGTTAGAATAACTTTACTTCTGTTACACCAGTGATTCTCAACCAGGGGTACACAGGGTTCTTCCAGGGAGCACATCAACTCATCTACATATTTACCTAGTTTTACAACAGGCTACAAAAAAAGCACTAGCAATGCCAATACAAAGTAAACTTTCAAACAGACAATGACTTGTTTATACTGCTCTATAGACTATACACTGAAATGTAAGTACAATATTTATATTTCAATTGATTTATATTATAATTCTATGGTAAAAATGAGAAAGTCAGCAATTTTTCAATAACAGTGTGCCGTGACACTTTTGTATTTTTATGTCTGAGTTTGTAAGCAAGTAGTTTTTAAATCAGGTGAAACTTGGGGTATGCAAGACAATTCAGACTCCTGAAAGGGGTACAGTACTCTGGAAAGGTTGAGAACCACTGTGTTACACTATCTTCCCAATTGCGTTTGGTGTAAGGGAGTGAGACACTCAACCCTTTACTACTAGACCTGTTGCTCTTTGAGTGGTTTAGGTACCTCTTGGTCTGCTAGCCACACACCAGTAAATGAACATGCTAGTATGATTGGCCGGCATAGACTCCACCTGGCAAAACTTATAGAAAGAGCAATTGTAAGTGCTATGTATATTAAATGGCTTCCCATCCACAACCACTAGGGGAAAAAAGCTCCCAGAATCTCTCTGAGAGGGTTAACTTGTAGCAACAACTTGCTCCCAACCAGAGCATGCCTGGTTCAAAATAGCAAAATGATGAGGAATACCAATGGCACAATGGTAACAAAAGTAGACCATTTGTTAAGTAAACATGAGAGAGAGAACAAACACCTGCCTTTAAACAATTAAAGTTAAAATCCACCTACACCTCAGGGACAAGAGAGTTGTGCGAGACAAAAATATCAACCAAAAGCCTCCTAAAGCAAGAACCTCTCCCTAGGATCTACAGAGATTCAGTTCAGACTGACACTGATTCAGTCTATCACCTTGGACAAGTTACTTAACCTTTCCATCCACTTCCAGTCCTTTATTTATTTATTTAAAAGGGGATTATACTGACCTACCTCATATGGTTTTGGGGAGCATTAGCTAATGGTTGCAAACCGCTTTCTATCCTAGGTACTCATGTGTCTCCCATTACCATAGTATCTGAGCACATCACAATCTTTAACTCATTTATCCTCACGGCACACTTATGCTATTATCCCCTTGTGACAGATGGGGGAACTAGAGACAGAGCCCGAGTGACCTGCTCAAGGTCACACAGGAAGTCTGTGATGGAGTTGAGAACTGAACTCAGGTCTCTGGAGTCCTAGACTAACTACTGGACCATCCTTCCTCTCTTTTAAAGTTACGAAGTGCTATATAATTCCTAAGGGTTGAGTTCTGCCCTTGTACAGAAAGTGCAACTTTTACTGCCTACCGTAGGAATTGCTGGTGTTCAGCACCTCTAAAGAGGAAATCTTAGGCGTTTTTCTGGCTAGATTCAGCACTGCCCTCTTATTTGTAGTACCAGAATTATACCAGGGGTTCAACAAGCACAGGAAAAGATTCAGGTAGCAACCAAATTTCTCCCCCCTTCCCTCCCCCCACCCCACACCTACCTTCTTATCCAAATTATGTTCAGGTCATGCTGATTCCAACCATTTATCAAATGTCAGTGCATCTGACCCATTAGCTAAGAGAGCTAAAATCCCAAGCATGTCACT
Source organism: Eretmochelys imbricata (assembly GCF_965152235.1). Classification (NCBI taxonomy): domain Eukaryota; kingdom Metazoa; phylum Chordata; order Testudines; family Cheloniidae; genus Eretmochelys; species Eretmochelys imbricata. The sequence continues at coordinate 21,754,895 of NC_135577.1, forward strand.
AAGCATCTCCCACTGTCCTACAAATTGTCCAGTCACCAGTTTCTAGTGTCTTCCCATATAGTTCTCTTTTTTTATTGGAGGCATAGGAATGAATAACTCAACAAGCACATTCTGGAGGGCATATCCAAACAGAAGCAAATTGAAATCAATGATTGGGCCAAAGGGCTAAAACCCAACAATGATGATTTTCTTACAAACAAAAATGAGTTCTATTCAGCCGTGACCAACATTAAGAATTACAGAAACTGTGTTCCTCTCATTGCCTACACAGATCTAGCTTAAGTTTTTGCACAGTGCCTATCAGCATGGAGTCATAAAAGAGCAGAGCAAAGTACTGTGTCTGACTGCAATCATACACAACAACAGGTTGAGAGCTCAGGGGTTACAGCACTGGTCTTGTAAACCAAAAGGCCTGAATTAATGTATCTTTGTGGCTTTGGCTATTTGTTTTCCCAATTTAACTGGGAGAAATAATGGCAGCAGATATTACAGACAAACTGCTAGAAGACATGGGCTTATACACATTGCCCACAGATCCACCTGTTAAGAAGCAGGAATCGCGAGCGGCAAGAGGACAGACTAAGCAAAACAAAAAGAAAAGGAGTACTTGTGGCACCTTAGAGACTAACCAATTTATTTGAGCATAAGCTTTCGTGAGCTACAGCTCACTTCATCGGATGCATACTGTGGAAACAGCAGAAGACATTATATACACATGGTCTGTGTATATAATGTCTTCTGCTGTTTCCACAGTATGCATCCGATGAAGTGAGCTGTAGCTCACGAAAGCTTATGCTCAAATAAATTGGTTAGTCTCTAAGGTGCCACAAGTCCTCCTTTTCTTTTTGCGAATACAGACTAATACGGCTGTTACTCTAAAACCTAAGCAAAACAAAGATTCTCTCCATCCTTGAGCGACTATGTGCGAGTCTCAGAGTACTTGATGCTTTGCCAGACACCACTTTGCTGTGAGAATTATCAAAAGACAAACTATATATTGTACCAAAGTTCAGTGGGGGAAGGAAAACAGTGAAAATATCAAAGCAGAAACGCACACAATCTTTTTTAACTACTGGGCAATGACACAAACACAACCACCACCCTGAACTGCTCCTTATCCTGGACTGTCTTATGTTTTCACTCGTCATTGCACAAGGTCTCTCTGTCCCATGGCAGTAGATTCTGGAAGCAGAGGGGAGCCTGCTTGCCCGTGCCCTGACAGCAAGTAGGCACATGTGGATGGGGTGGAGAGAGGGGAAGGTTTGGAAAAGCCCCTTCTGGAAGTATTACTGAGATTGCTGGAGGAAGACGTGACACAATGAAATCTCTTCAGCACCCCTGGGTTGGCACAAGTCTACCTAACACCACAAAGAGAGGCTGGATGCCTAGATATGTGATTCTATTGCAACTCTGATATCCAGTGCTAGCGATGCACCCAGGACACTCTGGGTGAAATGACCAACCTGGCACCACCCCCTCGTGTGAGATGCAATTTGATGATGCCAGCTGTATTATCCACTGTAGAGAAAAAGTCTTCAGAGGTTAGCTACTGAACTCCACAGGTTCCCTCCCCTGACAGATTCCTTAGCAACACTCCTTCCAAAATGCTTGGTACGCCACATTCCTGCCGCCATGCCCATTGGGCTAACCTGTGCGAAATCAGGCATGATGGAACAAGTGCTTTTGATCAAAGGGAAAACTCAGCCAGCCAGGAGAATTCCACTCATTTTATCAGGTCTTGCCCCACCATCCAGCTCTAGCAAAAAATTTTACATTGCCAGCACACACATCCTTCTGTAATTTATCATCAAGACTTAACACCCTGGGAACAGAGACTGTCTCTCACTGTGTGTCCGTACAGCGCCTCGCACAACAGGGTTGTTCGCAGGAAATGCCTTGCAACTCTATATACAGCAAGTGCATCTTCCCAGCATCTCACACCCCCATCCCAGTCCTCCATTCCTGGCATCTTGCTACCCAAACCAGAGGGTGCTGGAAGTGCCGTGAGGCAGCAGGCTTGGTCTCAGGTGAGAAGCAAGAATGAGAGAGCTCTGAAGGGAGCACCATGCAACCTTTCACTGCAAGGACAGAGGCTACAACGAGGTACCCACTTAAATCCACCGAAGTCAGAGGGCTGATACCTGAGGCTTCTTGCTCTATCGCCAGCTGCTCTGCACCAGCAGCACAGGGGTTTCAGAGCAATAAGTGATGGCTTGGATCTAACAGGTTGTAAAACCACCATAAACAGTATCAGCAGCCCCAAGTCTCCATTGCTCTAAGGACGCTTTTCACCCTCCAAGGAAGCCCCTAAGCTAGGAATGTTGCTCAGAAAGCAGATCCACCATCTTCATGGCTGCATTGTGTAAAGAGAGAGGGGTACGACTGGTATATCTGGTTCTGAGCCACCACACCACCTCACCCACAGTGCCAGGAGCATGGTGAGAGCATCACTGCGCTCCTGCTACTCCCACCTGCCACACTGGCCCTCAAGGTGTCACTGCAGCAACATGTAAATTACAGCAGCCCTGACACTACCCTAACTTATGCCAGGGGCTGGGCAACCCCAGAATACAAGGAGCGGTAAGGGGAGCAGAACAACACGGAACATAGCTTAGCCAGAATAGGAAGCTGAGCCCTTGGGTTTCTCATCAGGCTACATTTATTGCCATTTATGAGTTTAAATCAGATTTTAAAAAATAATCACGTGCTCCGATACTGGGAGAGCTCCCCACTGTACCATACACAGGGAGGAGAGCACCAACTCCCAGGAGATATTTAGTGAAGTCCTCCAGCTGTTCCAGGAGCAACATTCCACTGGCTCAGGGCTAGCAAGTCATCAGGTGAGGAGCTGCCTTTGGGGGGAGGGAAGGCAAGAAGAGTAGGTGGAGAGAGAGAGACAGCTCAGAAAGGACAAGAGGAGGTAGTCCCTAAGTAGGTCCCTAACTGTCTCACTGTTACCTTGCATCTATTTGGGCCTCTAGGTGCGACTGTAATTCAAACAATACAAGATCTGGTCGTTTATTGTTTGAATCTATTTGCTGAATCCACCCACTGTCTTTCATCTTGAACTGTAAGCTCTCCTTGGGGTTGGGACTATCTTTTCATTGCGCGTGTACAGTGCCTAACACCAAAGTCTTGATCCCCAAGCGGGGCCTCTAGGTGTGACTGTAATTCAAACAATAAAAGACAGGGTCATGCCTGGAAACAGTCCTATTTTCTGTAGAGAATATTCAGCAATATTCCCCCCCCCAACAAGATTCAGAGGGATCTAGGTCAATTTGGGGGGTGCGGGGAGAAGACGGGGGACACCTAAGATAGTAAGTGGAAGACCGTGTTGCAAGTGTAACCTCCCTTCTGAGCCCACAGTAGGAAAAGTGAAATTTACAGGCCTCCAGCCACTATGTGTAACAAGAACTGTGGTGTCTGGAGAGTCTGGTAGGTTCACTTTGCAGATGTTAATTCCTAGACTGGAGCAGGAGAGACAGACATAGAAGAATAGGGCTGGGAGAAGGGGAAGATACAATTAACATGTATACTGGGTGGATGAGACAATACCAATTAAAAAAAAAAAAAAAAAAAAAAAAGACACTCCAGGGGAGGCCTAGGATTTTTAGACTGCTCTCAGGGTCTCTCTCTTTTTCTTCTTTCATTACTTCTTCTGATATATGATCCTTTGGGATTGGCAACACTGTAGTTTTGATGCAGACAAATGTAAAATAATGAGTCTAGGGGCACGAAGCCAAAGCAGAGAATACATATTAAAAAGAAATGTCATGCCATTGGACTGGCCAGGAGAGAGATTTAGGAGTTATTGTAAACGATGCTTGAGCCATCAGCCCTGATGTTATAGAAAATAAGGAAATTAAGAGCAAACAGGGAGGGCAGGCAGAGTAATTTTTCCTCTGACAGTGGGATAAACATATGGAATAGACCATTAAGAGAGGCCATCAACTACAAACAGGAAAAATGAACTTAGGGACTGCATGACATTTGCCTGGAGAGAAACTGGATTGAAGACTTCAGAGGAAAACAAAAGGGAAGGGCCAGGTTCAAATGAACTCCTAGAAAGAGTGAATTATTGCAAGTAAAGTCCCCCCACTCCCACCGCCACCTCTTCCTGCCCTCATTGGCTCCCTTGTGTCTCTTCAGACTCTAAACTGAATCTCTTCAACATGCTGAAAAAAAACAAGTACTTACTCCCATCATCCCAGCAGAGCCAACACAGCTGCAGAAGAGAGAGTTGGACCCATTTAGCCCAGCACATCAACACAATTGCCAATCAAATACTGATTCCCACCGCATTCACTGATAGCGAGCAGGAAAATTTGACTTTCAGAGATCCATGCTAGGGTTGCAGTAGTGTTGTTTTAGATTGTGCAAAGAATAAACCTGATCTTGGCATCCCAATGGGAAACTAGAGATGGACACCTCGGATGACTTCTTAAGTGAGACACTGTGCTGACTACTGGCCTGACCCAACCGTGGGGATCAGACCTCAGTGCAACACTACCAAGTCTCACCAACGACCGTGCACCTGTAGAATGGTCCAGATGCACTTCGTGCCATGCTTCCCACCGATTTGTTGTGTGCAACCTTCCTCTTCAGTTTTTCTGGTACTTTAAACTGGGCTATAGGAACAGCCACAAGCTTCCTTCTCTTTAAATCACCTAATTTCCTCTAAGTCTCAGTATACTTCCTCTCCGTGTCCCAATACTGTCCACAGGTACTGCTGGCCTTCTGCTTAAGACTGAAGATCTTGTGCCACTACTGGCCACTGAGAATCAGTAGCCCACACAGGTGGCAGTTTTGTACAGCACGGCACATCAGCCAACCTCATATAAATAATGCAACTCTGTTGCCTCCAGGAAACCCTCCAAGTCCTGAACACCCTCTTCTTTTTCCAGCCTTGCTGCCCTGAGTGAAAGTCCATTGATGCAAGTCTGATAATGCAGAACAGTTTAGCTTTCCAAAGACTGCACCGTCATTTACCTGCCGTAACAATGCAGTATGGAGCATGGCAGAGTGTGAGAAGGGGACCGACAGCACAAATACTCTCTTTAAAGAGTCTGGCATCTGAATCACATTATCCCAAGAGGACAGAGCTGGAGGGACAGGTCCGCATTATACAGAACTGTACCTGCATGTACTAGAGACGAAAGTAGGGGAAGGCGAGAGTCTTTTCTCCTCATTTCTTATTTGCCGGCACCAGTAAAACAAATCAGTGAGAGGCCCATTTTCTGCACAAATCCAGACATTCTGTGACCAAAGTACAAGTCTTTAAGAACAAAAAAGTCTGCCTTTATTAAGGGCCTATAGCCATCCACCTTATTCTATAAACCTATCACATATTATAAGCTGGACAGTATGGGGCTGATCAGTACTCAGGTTGGAGACCTCTAGAGAACAACTACTACTGAGTCTGCAATGACCAGCTGACTCAGCCAGGTACAAGGAAGCACCATACAGCGAGAGGTGCTATCTTTGAGGATGTATGGAATACCAATGCCATCACTACTTGTGGTCATTAAAGACCCCCCTACACCAACGGTTTCCAAACCTTTCTTATTGCATACCCCCTTCCAGATCTCCCAGCTGCCCACATCTCCCTACCCTTCTCATCACTGATACTTTGTGTTCTTCTTAAACACCAACTATCATTAGCCATCTGCCCATATTTCACTGTTCTGTACAGATGTATAGTGCAACGTATACAACCGAAACCCCCCCCACACACTAAGTTCTGAGCTATGTTACACTGGACAGTTGTTGGGCAACTGAACCTGCGCTGTACGGTGACTGGAGGTGAGGGCTCTGTAAGTCAGCATGTCTGTGTTCTCATTGGTACATCTTGAAGTAAATTAACTACTGTTTTTTATATAACAATTTCCCATAGAGTTTTAAAGTTTCACCTCAGTAGCCTATTATGAAAATGAAATAAAATAATAAAATCCACCACTACACAATTTCTCCCACATGCCCCTCCAAGATGACTTGCGTACCCCCAGTTTGGGAACCCCTGCCCTAGACACTTTCAAAGGAAATAAAAATGTCAACCCCAAAATTCTAGCCGAATTCCCTCTCAGGTAATTACATTTTTGTGCAGCTCAACATCACTCTGTCGTTTCATCTAGATGAGCTACCTTTGTTCACTGTGTCTCCTAAACTGCTGTGTTGTGTGCTGTTAAGAATCACTATATATCCCTTATCTACCGAAAAAGGTGCTGTGAGGCTTATTTGTGGAAGCATGGTAGCAGTTCATTAGTTAAGTTTATATATAGCTTTCTATTCTAAGCCAAGTTGTCACATACACTCTACCTTGCACAAAAAATTGCTTTCACATGTGAAAAATTTCACTTAGGAGGAGTGTTGTGTGACAAAGTTCCTCCTCTGCCTTGGTGGGTCCTGCGCTTATTGGCAGGTTTGTTCACCTCAGAGGTTCCTGGCAGCCCTCAGTGTGGCCACTTTTGTGGCTCAAATCTGCCGTTCACTCAGTTAGCCTCATCACTGGCCAGCATGGGGAAAAGGAAGAGCAACAATCCCCGCAGTCTCTGCTGATCCACCTAGTGGATCGGGGAAAAGGCCAGAGACCTTCCCCTCTGGTGGAACCCACAGTCCAGGTCAACTCCTCCGGTGTCAAGTACGGAGATGGAGGGATTGGGGGAACCCGGGCCCGCCCTCTATTCTGGGTTCCAGCCCAGGGCCCTGTGGATTGCCGTTGTCTACAGTGGCTCCTGTAACAGCTGCATGACAGCTCCAACTCCCTGGGCTACTTCCCCATGGACTCCTCCCAACACCTTCTTTATTCTTACCACAGGACCTTCCTCCTGATGTCTGATAACGCTTGTACTTCTCAGTCTTCCAGTAGTATGCCTTCCCACTCTCAGCTTCTTGCTCCCAGCTCGTCGCACGCACCACAAGCTGAAGTGAGCTCCTTTTTAAAACCCAGGTGCCCTGATTAGCCTGCCTTAATTGATTCTAGCAGCTTCTTGCAGGTGTTCTACTCAGCTTGTCTGCCTTGTTTCCAGAAAGTTCCTGACTGTTCTGGAACCTTCCTTGTTACCTTACCCAGGGAAAAGGGACCTACTTAACCTGGGGCTAATATATCTGCCTTCTATCACTCTCCTGTAGCCATCTGGCCTGACCCTGTCACCGTTGTTTTGGAAAGTGCCAGTTTAATCAACCAAAGTGACTGGGAGAGGAGTGTGAATAAATGAAAGACTTAACTTCTAGAAGTTAGATCTAACTTTTCCTTGGAAAGCCATTTCTTATAAAAGGCTTGGTCCATTAACCCCACATTTGTTTTAATTAACTAGTCTCTCTGTAAAGAGTGCCTTGGAGTATCTGGGGGACAGGAGCATGGTTCATTTTGGAGTTATTTTCTACAGATATTTTAATTTCAAAAGTGTAAGAATGCTCTGGGGAGTTTATAAAGTCCGTATGTGTTAGCCTGAAGGACTTCAAAGTTTCTCACATGAGTTGCGCGGTGGAGGGAGGGAGTCACAAGCCCCGTGACTCACTTCCTGCTGCTCAGGGTGGATAAAAACCAATTTTTAATTTTTTTTTATTTAAATCAGATTTTTTGGTAAAATGCTTTTTGAGGAAATAAACCTATCTGAGGATAGTTTTAATTAAGATATATTATAGTTCAAATGTCATGGAATCATCATGGAATAGGGATTATAAATTCTAATTCTATAGTATGAGACAATATATTCATGTAATGTTTAAGAAAAGTTTTGTAAATGAATTCCAATAATTCATGGATTAGGGACCCAATCTTATAGGGTTCCAGGGGCTTCTGTATAGATTATTTAGGTTAATCTTTCTATCTACCCAATGGGACTCAGTGCTCAGTCTAGAAGATACCATCAAAGATGCTTAGTTTTGCAGTTCTCAAACTGTGGATTTGTGTGTCCAGAAACAACATGCTTGTTAACTGCAAAAATGTTTTTAAATAAATAATATATAGAGGTGAGAAATAACAGATCTCAACTCTATTGTCCCTCTGCAAATTTGTGTACACAGAGTCAATCCTTTACCTCTTTCTAAAAGTGCAAAGTTTCAAAAAGTTCAATAAATAGAAGATTGTTGGGGACGGCATAGATCTTGTCAAGGAGAAGAAGTCTGGAGATAAATGTGAGAAGGGAGGGACAGGCAGTAGAAACAAAAGTGAAACTGTTTGAGCAGCATATTCCAGAAGTCTTGAGGTCTTTCTGAGTATAGCCTTCACTGATTTGAGATCTACCATATCATTCTCTCACAAGAAGGGAAAACCTGTAATGGCAGCAGGCTGTAAAAGAGACCCAATTTGGGAATAAGAACCATTCAAGAAATGCATGTTTGCTGATGTTTTAAAGAAAGTCACACCAGTGAACTGGTGGAAGTCACTTAAACACTTGGAGTCAGAGACTGTTGAAGTGATAATCTCACTTTTAACAGCAGTACCTTTCTTCTGCCAGTGTAGAAAGAATATTTTCTTCCTTTGGACTAATTCATTCCAAATTGAGAGATCGTTTGGGACTTGAAAAAGCAGGAAAGCTTGTTTTTCTTTTCCAGCTTATGAACAAACAGGAAAACGAAGGTGAAGACGACTGAGGTTAGCTGCAGAAGCCAATATTTTTAAGTTTCTCATGTTGACCTGGCTGACATAGTCAATTTAATTTTTGTGGGGTTTTTTAAATATTTCATTTAATTATTTTAGTTAAAAACAATTTTAACAAAAACAAACCTGATTTTAAAAAACCCTAAATGTTTAACTAAATTCAAAAATTCATATGCCTGTTTTGTTATATTATATGTTTGCTGTTGAAGAAAAAAATAAGAATACATAATGTTGTTGTTTTAGTTAAATAAAACAATTTAAGTGTCTGTCTGGTGATGTTCTCCTCCTCATACAGCATGGCAAGAAAATCCTCCAAATATTAATGATTAACCTGTTGAACTGGAGACAGTTCACCTCCCAGTGACTTCATAAATATTTGTTTCAATTATCTTTGGTAAATGAAATGAGCAAACAATCATTCATTTTCTGATATAGCTGTAAAACTAATCTGAAAAGTTTTCAAAATAAAATCACTTAAAAAATGTATAGTGTGTACTTTCTAAAAATGAAATCTACATCTATCTCGGAGTTGTGAAGAATATGTATTAAGGTTATAACAACTAACAAGAATGCACGTTTATGTAGAAATCCATGATTAAATCAAGTCTTCCTGACTACTGATTTAAATCATGATTTAAATCAAATTCACCCTGCCTGGAGTTACTGGCTTTCAGTCTGGAGATGAGCAGAGGACGACCGAGGAGCAGACTCTTCCCACATTGGAATGAGTGGGGCATTTCGGGAAGTGGCTGTAGGTGCGTCTGTAGGGATGGGGGGAGGTAGATGCACTGAATAGGTAGTAAGTATTCTCTATTTCTTGTCTCCATAAACTAAGGTTACAGCTCCCTTTATCTGACTCTAGGCAAAAGTCAGAGAGTAAGGAATGCCTTGTCGGGCCTTGAAAGTGAGAATCCCTTGTGGTCAGTTGGGATAATTGGGGGGGGTTCATTATAGGGAGGAAGGTGAGTAAATTCCTTTGAGGAGCAACAGTCTTGGGGTTTCCTTTCGATTAGTTCTTTTGTACTCATATCCTGCAACAGTGGCAGATAGAGGACTGTTTGGGGGAAGGGGATAAGAACACAACGAATATTTGTCTCCAGTGGGTTATTTAGTTATACCTGCATGGAGTGACAGATTGCTGAGATGGGCGACTGCAATATGATGGGAGTATAGGGACTCCAGGGTAAGGAAGGAATACACAGGTGACTTTTGCAGCCTCCGGGGCTCTTATGCAGGAAGCCAACTACATCCTTTCAGTGGCCAAAAAAGTAGAACAACGTTAGAAACCCAGAGTCATGTAGTGGCAAGTGGCAAGAAGAGAATCAGTTGCATGGGCTTTGATTCCTTCATCTCCATGGTGATGGGTAGGGGGTAGATGAAGCAGGATGGAGCCAGAGGATAAGAGATTATCTATGTGCATGACAAGGCCAAGGTTTTTGGTCTTGATCTCACCAGCATCAGCAAGCACGTAATCTCGGGAAGCTGGCTCACACCAGTCCCAGTCTTCACTTTGCGCTATGGAATGCAAAAAATTGGCAGCTAACAAAAATTCCTGTAGCTCATGCTCAGATTATAAATGACAACTGAGATCTGGTTAGACAAGACAGCAGCATCGGTATTCAGCCCTGGTGGATGGTGGTGTTTGGTGACCTCAAGATCCACTCAGGTGATGATTCTTTAAGACCAACTCAGGAGTTCACGGCTACTGTGACCTCAACTGAGCTATCACAAGTGGTTACCTACGCAACCCACATAACCGGCCACACTCTGGATCTACGGATTGGAGGCAGCGAGGTGAGGTTATAAATAGACCTGTGTCACGGACCAAGCATAATCTCCTCTGGTTTGAGGTTGGGTCACCACTATTCCACTTGAGGCAAGGGTCCAGTATTATAGTCCGGCAGAAAGTCCAGGAAGCTTTGGAGGTATGTGCCCTGGCACCAAATAACCTCTCTCATTGGTCTGGCAGCATATGATGAAAACCTGGTATCCACCACTATTAATAGTTGCTCTTAAATACCCTTTTCCCTGGCTCCACCCTCACTGGCCAGTGTGGTTTACAGGGGACTAGTGATGGTTTAAAGAAGAGGGGAATGCAGCTGGAAGTTACAAGCCACTGCAATGATGGCAACTACTAAGCAGCACACTGCAGACCTGTTCAGCATGATTAATCCACGCTGCCTTCACCTGAAAGTAGAGCTGCCATGAGGAATGAACCATTTGCTCCACATATTAAGTAGCTCAGATTCTGACAGAGCTTGCCACGTTGGTTGGTCTGGAGCAACGTCTCCAAGGGATAAATGGATGTTCCTCTCTGCCTGAGTTGCAACCAGCAATGTTCAACGAAAGTCAAGAAGCGCTGGCATCTGGGCATGACGAGGCCCATGTCCCCTTTGGTTGGTAAGGCCAGGGGGTCCGTTTTAGGTGAAACAGGCAATGCCTCTGTGTTGGACACCAGGTGTTTTCAAGGGGAAAGTGGTGGCAACTAAAGCATTTTACATATTGTAAAGAGCACTAGGAGAGCGGGAGGTGGGCACTCTAGTGTGTTTAAATAAATGTCACTGCACCCTTCTGGGACAATCCCCAGCAGAAGCAGAAAGGAAGGAGACAACCCCGAAGTGGGGAGTTGCTCAGACTCCTTGTTAATAAGCATGCTCACTCACTGCACGCATGGGAGGTCCTGATGCAAACAGCGAAAGCTAAACCCTTCCCACACAGTCCCACATGGATATCTGCACCTCTCTTCCCACACCAACGGAGGAACAAGCCAGCTAGTGCCTATCCAAGCAGGTCAGGAAGTAGGCCACTGCCTAGGGCTGGCTGCCTGGAAACTGGGACAGGCCCTCAAGTAAAAAGCTAGTTTGCTGGCCTCATATCTCCTCATGCAAATCAGGAAGAGTCAAGGGTAATGAGCGTGGGACGAATACTGAAAGGGTCAAATCACTTCCATTCTTTGCACACAACTCAAACAGGATGGTTAGGGGAGAAATATGCTATTGGCCTTTTGGAGACATTACATGAACGGTACACAGTGCATGCGTGCACACATGCAGATCACACACTCCCTCCAGCATCTGCTCAACTCGCATGCTGCAAAGCATCTGCACTCAAAGGGTTAAAGATGCAAGAGTGCCAAATGAACTTAGAAACACACAGGCAGTCCAACACTGTAATACAGGGTGGCCTGAGCTGCCACAGCATCATAGCCCCAGCCTAAGGCTCACGATGTGAAATTAGTTGCTGGTTTAGCATGTTTTGCCACAAGCTCTTGTAACTTTCCCCCAGGCAAGGTGATTTCATAGGGAGAGAGACAGAAATTTTTGTCCTTGCACCCAATTCGCAGGTTTTGGGAGAAATGAATGCCTTGATTTTTCAAGAGCACATTTTTGAAGATGAAGACTAACAATGCCACACTGCTCTAGACCTCGAGCAGCTCTATTTTTTGCCTAAACTGGGTGTATTGTACAGCAAGAGAGTGTGCGCATGCCACAATCTCTGCAGCGTTTGGAAAAAGGAGTGAGCTAGGACCATCCAAGGAGCATCTCCTTTGGTGCTAGCAGGAGCAAGGGCGACTTCTTCCAGTATAAGTGAGTCATCCACAGTACAAAAGCCTGGGCAAAGTTACCCAGGACCCCAGATTAGACCCCACCTCCTTCCCTTTGTCCTGATCTTTCCTCTTTGGTTTGGGTCAGGCTGACAAAGGAGGCCTGACTCCTAAAGAAAACTACCACTCTGTTATCTTCCCCTGAGCAGGATATACCCACCTTTGACAAATACAGAAGGTCTCTGTCTCTCTTGCATGTGTATAATCTGTCTTTCCAACAAAGCGTTACTGAACCAGGTACCTCTGCAAGCCTCAAAATAAGGTCCTTCCCCACCCCAGACTCCACCATTAACCGGGAAGAATCTCCTTGGAATATTTTCACTGGATTCTGCTTTCCCTCATGGGGACATTCACTGAATGCTCTCGCTCTCAGCTGTCTGTACACTGATTCAATCTGGATTGGCAGGATGGCTGGCTGTACCTGTTACACAACAGCAGCCTGGTTAATGGCATTTCCCATGGAGCGTCCCTTCCCTCTGCTCTTCACTTTACTTCCTGCAGAGAGCTACTGCAACAGACTCAGACATGTTCCTCCTGATCATCCCAGGTGCGAGTGAGAATCGGTGTCTGTTTGGAACTGGTTACCATCACAGACACCTTCGCACGAGCCTCACCCTTCTCTCCTAGCTACTTGCTCACAGCTCTTGCTCTTTTCTCTTCCCAGTTACAGTAAAACGTCCTCTTTGTTCCACAGGGCATAACATTTTCCCCATGTTGGAAACTAAATTACAGACATACCACTGCTAAACAACAGGGAGACGTACAGGCAGCAGTGAAGACATCCCTATGTGAGAGTTCTAACTGGAGCTATTACCCTAGGGATGGGCCAAACTGGGGTCTTTTAACCAGATGCCCCCAACTTCCAGGGTTCAAATGAAAATGGGACCAGCATCTGAACTGCACCGATTTTGCTTATGCAAAAATAAAAATCCAAAGTCACCCCTAGATAGGCCCATTCTTTATTACCCAGGGACCAAGTCTGTTTTTTCCCTTTGCAATCATATAGCACCTTCCATCCAACTCCCCCCGCCCCCTAAGTGCTTTGCAAATGCTAATGAATTAATCCTCATGGCATCCCTGATCAGCAGCTCAGTATTATTTCCATTTTACAGATGAGACACAGTGGGGTCACACATCAGGTCTGTGACAGCTGAAAATTGAGCCCTGAGACCTGCATTCTCAGTCCTTGCCCACAGAAACTATGCATCACCTCCTGGCCTAGACAGATGAGCCACCCATACGTCCTGTCTCATTAGGATGCCCACCCAAAGTACCGCAGTACACACCCCCATTCTCTCGACCACGGATTCTTAACCGTTCTGCTGCACGTGCAGTAGTTGAAAGTTTCATTCCAACCGGAGGATGAAAATGAAGTTTTGCTTTCTTATTGTACTGGTCTGTAGTTTCTAGAGACACTTCTGAATTAGAAACCGAACATGTGCATGGCACAACACACAAGTCATATTCTGACTATTCTAGATGATAAAACAGGTTTTTCTTCTTTTGATTTTTATAACCACTACTGCCAGCTTCATCCTGTCCCCATCATGGGTGATTAACTGACAGGGAATATCCTCCCAGGACAAATCTTAGCATATAATATATGCTATTGACTTTTTAAGTTGGGCTATTCACTGGAGTATTGTTCCAACACTTCATAAAGGCCCCCCCTCAAGTGAAACAGATACTCCTTATGGGTATGAGGAGGTCATTGTACAACTCCCAGTACTGAAACCAGAAGGCTACAACATATAATGCCTCCTGCTCACAGTCAGCTAACATTGTGATTAACAGCTGAGAGGCACTGGTGCACAAGACATCACCTGAACACTTCCCTCTCACTGTTCTTTTGCTGTAAACCAAGCATAATGTAAGGTGATGTATAAGCATAAAGTGATGTAAACTGCGTTCATTCTTCTCAGCCTGCTGAGCTAAGCATCCAAGACAAGACACAATCCTCATTGAAAACACAAAGCTTTTTTTTTTTTTTAATTACCTCTATCAAAAAGGACATTTCCAGTATATTGCAACACGGGAGAATAGGAAGCATCAAAGTAGTAATGCAAGAGGCAAGCTTAACCTGAGATGGAGAGCATCATATTCAGGCCACCATTTGGAAGAGGGCTATTATCCTCCAAAGTCTTTGCCTCCGTCATGCATGACAACCTGTCCCCGCCGCCACCTGCGCTCTCAAAACAGCAGGTCAGAAAGCCCACAGATGCTCAAAGTCCTACCACCACAAGAGATCAAACAGCAACAATTCCCTATACCTTCCAAGAGCAATCTTTCTGAGCTCTGATACCATACACAGGGGACAAACCACGGAAGGGAGTGGGGAAAGAGCCTATTAAAGCTTTCCAGTCCTTTACACAGCCCAGAAGAAGTTCCAAATGAAGAGAGACTGGGACTATTTAGTTTAGACAGCAGATGAATAAGACAAAGAAAGCATATTATATGCTACTATTCATTCTGTGTAGTAATATAAGGCCATTCAATGACATTTAAAGTCAGAAAGTTTAAGATTCCTTTCCCTACACAAAACAGAATTAGTCTGTGGAACTCACTGTCACAATATATGGTGGCCAAGAGCAGTAATTGGACATTTGCATGGGTAACAATAATATCCAGAATTACAATACTAAGAATTAAAATAAAAATAGCTTTGGAAGTAATAGAAGCCCTCATGCGTCTATCTATGTAGGCTTTTATGCAGTGGCCCATTATTGTGGTACCTGTGCATCTCAGAGCTTGAGCCAACCTCTAACTAATGGGAATCATGAGGACTCTTTCCTTGAGGGCATAACTGCTTATAGAAGGATTTTTTGCACTTCCCAATGACTATCGATTGCTTCAAAGGAGACAGGATACTGGACCAGATTAACCACTGGTCTGATCCAGTCTGGCAAGTCCTTTGTTCCTAAAGAGGATCCTAGCTTTTAAAAAAATACTAGCAAGAACAATGAAGAAAGCACACAAATGAAAGTGACACTTAAAACGTAATTTGTGAGTTGACCAGTTCTCGGGGGAAGTGGATCCCTGCTCTCCTATGAAGAAGGTGGGGACCTACTGGTAAGTCTTTAAAAAAATCCACTAGTCCAGGATAAGATGGAATCTTTCCAGTACAAATGCAGTCTCCATTTGCAGAATCAAGATTTTAAATTTAAGATAATTGTTGTGAAGAAAACTTCCAAACAAACTGATAAAAGCCCTGCCTTTCTCAGCCTGCAGACAAGTCATATGCGATGACTGCTGCTCAGAGTTCCCACAAGCTCCAGCAGAGTGAAAACTGAGGAGATTTATCAGTTTTCACTACTTGTTTTCAAGCTCTCTCTGGGCAGCAGTGAAAATTACAAGAATCTGGTCAATTTCATTCTGCAGCTGATAGGGAACTCTCTGAGCAATAGCAAAAGGAGGCACTGGAGATATTCACTGAACATAAGAACGACCATACTGGATCAGACCAAAAGGTCCATCTAGCCCAGTATACTGTCTTCCAACAGTGGCCAATGCCAGATGCCCCAGAGGGAATGAATAGAACTGGTAATCATCAAGTGATCCATCCCCTGTCGCCCATTCCCAGCTTCTGGCAAACAGAGGCTAGGGACACCATCCCTGCTCATCCTGGCTAACAGCCACTGATGGACCTATCCTCCATGAATTTATCTAGCTCTGTTTTGAACCCTGTTATAGTCTTGGCCTTCATAACATCCTCTGGCAAAGAGTTCCACAGACTGACTGCATGTGAAAAAATACTTCCTTTTCTTTGTTTTAAACCTGCTGCGTATTAATTTCATTGAGTGACCCCTAGTTCTTGTATTAGAAGAAGGAATAAATAACACTTCCTTATGTACTTTCTCCACACCAGTTATGATTTTATAGACCTCAATCATGTCCCCCCTTAGTCCAAGCTGAAAAGTCCCAGTCTTATTAATCTCTCCTCATACGGAAGCTGTTCCATACCCCTAATCATTGTTGTTGCCCTTTTCTGAACCTTTTTCAAGTATCCAATTCCAATATAATTTATCTCCAATCAAATATGAATGCTGAAAGAGATATCGAACTGCAGAAACACCCTCCTTGCAACAGCCAGAAAACCAAGAGAAAGATGGAGTAGCATTGCCCTGGTGGTCATTCCCAGGTTTCATATTCATATGCAATTAGTAGATTTAGTTAATCTGGCCGTGAGGCATTTGATATAGTTTGCAATTCCTCTGAGGGGATAGGGAAAAAGTGGGAATAATGGGATAATTTAGAAAAAGAGAAAGGTTTTAGGAGAAGAAAAAAAGGAAAGAAGATATATGGGAAGATGTTAAGAACAATGGAGGGATAGGGGAAGAAAGGAAGAAAAAAAAGACACTGAAGATAGCTCAGGAAAAGATACACTGCAGTTTACTATACAAACAAGTGGAATGAAGACAGGAAGAGAACAAAGGTCTAAAAAAACAACCAAGAGAAATATAGCAAGGCAGGATGGTTAAACAGCACTAAGCAAATAATTCATTTGATTAAGTTTATCAGTATTTGTCAAATAATGTATTCAAATAATACTCGTGGAATCTGACCAGCTGTATATTAGTTATCAGATTAAAATAATGCAGGTGGAATTCAAATATATTCTGATTTTTTTTTGTCGGTATTTGATGAGACATGGTTGCAAGTTTACATTTTAAAACATTAAGTAGAAAGACGCATGACAATAGGATACAGTTGATACAGTGTAATACACAACTCTTGTTCCTTTAAACTGTAGGTTGCAGTTATTTTTTACCCTGGCTAGTAAGTATCTGGTCATTCTTTTCAAGCCCTGACCACTGGCCCCTCTAGGATGGCAGAGGGATAAGTCCTAGATGGCCCTCCTTCCTTCCCCCATAGACCTACACAAGAACCACGCAATGATGAAGCTGGTTTCTTCAAACAGTTTAGCGTGACCGTACTGGTTGCTACAAGTAAGGCATTCCCCCATGTTCAGCTTTAATTCGGAAAGGTGTGGAATTCTACAGTCAAGTGCATAAGACATCACCAGAGTAGAATGGGCCACGCAGACATCAGGCTTTTATCCATTTCACCATGGGGAATGGCATGCAGGATCCCATGCACTACAGAAACCATGTGCCTTCTGCTGCCATCTGTCTCAAGGAACACGCATAACATGTATGACCATAGATCTCAAGATACTAACTACAGTGATACTAAGAACAGTAAAGTTATTTTGCCATGCCCATAGCCACCATCTTCATCAGCAGCAAAGAATGAACCAACCCTACAGTCCCACCTTACTATGGTCAGGATAACGTAGTATCTCCAGGATCTGAAACATATACGTGCATAAGACAAGCTGGAAGCTTTCTTGGGTACATGCAATTAAGGTTCCAGTCCTTGCAAGTATTCAAAGAAGAATTGGGCATGAACCAGTGCAATGTCTTCCGTCTGCATAAGCAGCAGAAGAGGCACTGGAGTTGTCTGCCTGCAGACTTAGGAAGCCAGCACTGCACCAGTTCATATTTGTATGATTATCTGTGCAACTATAATGGTAGAAATGTAATTTGTTTTTTAGAAGAAAGATGAAATTATATGGAAATTGATGCACACACTATTAGCTTTTTCCAGACCTCCTTTGGAGAACTAATATAATAAGCCGATGACATCCCTCTTTATACGCAATCACAGAGTACAATAGAGTAGATCCCTTTCAAAGTGATAAGGCACCAGTCTGGGAAATTGGCACTTTGCAATTTGCCAGCATGTTAGGCTATCAAATGCTGTTCATGTTATTACTATGTAATATCAAAAATTTACCATAGCTAAGGATTGAAGAACCAAGCTCAGGGCATTTCTGGGGACCGGATGCCAGCTAGAAGAGTTCACTTTGGGTCCTAAGCCCTGTCTGATCATTAGCACTCCAGAGATGCCCTGCACTTCGGTAATTATCGCTAATTTAAAAGCAGGGTTGTTTTTTTTTTAAAAGGAGATTTTCCTTCCATCCTTCATCTTTCACTTTTAAAAACAAAGTGCGTTTCCTGCTGATGATATGTGCCACAATGGCGGGTGCCGCACAAACGTGACTCAGCCCTGACATGGAGGGACTTCCTCTAGGAAAAGGAAATTCATTATCCAGGCCCAGCCAATCCTTGGCCTCTCTAATGAAACTGTGAACAAGGGTACCAATTAGCCGCAGTTGTGCTGGTGCTTCTGCCATAGAAAAGTTTGTCTTTTAGGAACAGGATGGAGAAGAACTTTGATGAACAGAGGGGAAGGACGGTCTAGTGATTAAAGGCAGTAGCCCTTGGACCTGGGAGAGACTGCACTTCAAGTTCCTGATCCACCAAAGACTTAGTGTGTGACCTTGAGCATATCACTTAGGTTCAGATTTAGAGAGCTAAGGTATTTCAGTGGAAATTAGGAGCCAAAATACCTTTGAGGATTTGGGCCTTAGCCACTCTGTCTCAGTTCCCCACTTGTAAAACAGGGATAACAGAGAGGCTGTGAGGATAAATACATTAAAGACAGTGAGACACTGCAGTAATGGGGACTATATAAGTACCGAAGATAACTAGACCAATGAAAAGCCATCAGACTGGTTATTTACCATTGACCCAGACTAGATTGGACCTGCTGACTCAACTTAATGAGTTTCAAGAGAGTGGGACATATTTATGAGTGGATTAGTATTATGGGATTGTTTGTGATGGTGGGGGCAGGGCTCGGCAACCCTGACAGTCCCTCCTGATTGATGGTTCACCCAGTCACCTGCCAGGGTCAGGATTAAATAGAAGATAGGTTTCAGCATATTTCCATAGCCTTGGACAAACTGCAGAAAGACTGCTGCTGTATTGCTGATGCTTTTAAATCTGGAAAGAAGTTCAAGAGATACCAGAGAAAAAACTACCCAACAACAAAGTTAAATAGCAAGCAGCAAATGGATCGAGAACTTTACAGCACTTCATTTTCTTGCCAATATTCTCAACCCAAAGTATCAGGGTAGATGTCTAACTGCTGAAGATGCTGCTGCTAAGACATGGGCACCAAATCACCAACCAAAATAAATGTCAGGGCTGGAAGGGAAACAGTCAAGCAGTACATGTCATGCTTGCTGATGTTTTAAAGAAAGTCACACCATTGAACTGGTGGAAGTTATTAGCTAAGCACCTGGAACCAGAGTTTCTTGAAGTGCTAAACCAGCTTTTGACAGCAGTAGCTTCCTCTGCAGGCACAGAAAAATATTTTCTTCATTTGGACTAATTCATTCAAAGTTGAGAAATTGATTCAGTTGAAAAAGGAAAATTTGTCTCTCTCTTCCAGTCTATGAATAAAGACAAAGGAGGGAGCAGATGAGATCTACTAGTTTTAAAGTTTGAAGGACAGCCTAAGTATCTTGGGAAACTCATTTTCAAGAGACGTAGGGGAGTAGGAATTTAAGCTTCAGTCACTTTCACGTAGGCATATTTGAAAATTTTCCCAGGCTGACCTGGAATGATCAATTTAATCCACTGACAACAGTCAATCCCTCTGTTTAATAAAAAAGCTGTAAATGTGAAACACATTTTCACAACAGAAGTTTATGTATTCAAAACATTTAAGGTTGTTTTAATACAAATAAATTTTATATGCTGTTTTGTGTGCAATTAAATTCCACTGACCATCCTAATGCAGCTCTACACAAATCACGAGCAAAAAGTTAACGATCTAGTAAATAAGCAACATATTCACCATTTTCTAACTTACTAAAAATGTACAATGAAGAATCTGAAAATATTAAGGTACACACTTGCTTAAATAAGCATAGTTATAGTGTACCTCTCTAGATAGCAAAAAGATGTACCAAATCTAGTGTAAAGGATCTATTTAGTTGTAAATCAACATTTTAATAGTGATATCCACCAATGAGAATGAATTTTTCTTTAGAACATAAATGAAATCCAAATGGAAAAGTTGATTAAAATTGATAATTTAAATCGAGACTTTCCACTTGGTGAGTTAAATCAATCCACCTTGGTCAGGAAGGGGTTTGCCCTGCCCCGCGTATTCTTGGAAGTAGGCAGCAGTTTGGTCTCCTTCCTCTGAGGCATCAGAGATGGCTTCATCAAGAGACGGCACATTCGACTGGATGGGCCAGGACTCTGGAGTGGTATTGAGTATTCCCTTGGTCACCTCCTTAATGGGCTGGTTCTTGCTGACATGCTCAGGGTCTAACTCATTGCCGTATATGGAGTCAGGAAGGAATGTCCCCCCAGGTCAGACTGGCAATGACCTTAGGGGTTCTTTTCCCCCCACACTTCCCCTGTAGTATAGGGTGCAGATCATTTGCCAGGATTAACTGGGTCTCTCTCTCTTAGTCAATTCCCTGCCATTGTAGAGGCCTCAGGCACTGGCCACCTCAGTTCCTCCTATTCTCTGCCTGTGGCGCATAATAGTCTAGTGTCCTATGGACTGTAATGCTTTGGTCTAGTTTCAGTGGGTGCTGGTGGCCTGTGGTATACAGGTCAGACTAGATGATCTAATGTTCCCTTCTGGCCTTAAACTCTATGACCTCATATGCTGCACCAATGCAAGTCACTGTTTACGCAAGTACAATGCATCTCTGCCAGGTGGGGATGTTGAAGCAGTGCAACATCATTGGCTGAAACCCCTGTGTAGACAAGGTCTTAAACATATAAAGGATGTGTCTCTCAACACCAACCCCTGGAGCCAGCCAGTCCCCCCTTGGACCTGTAATTTTCTTGCTTATTTTGTGCATTTAGGCTGGGGTTTTCAAAGGGGCCTCAGACTCCTTTAATAACTCTTTATTTATGCCAGGGCAGACCCCTTGTGGACATGCTTCTATCTGTTTAAAACAGGTTTTATCGATTTTACTCACACCTGTAAAATTTACCAATGCAAGCTCAATTGATATAAGACAAGCTCAGCCCAATGCAAAGAGTGTATCCACTCAAGTGTTTGCACCTCTTTAAGTCAGTTTAAAAGCACACCTGTAGTTAAACTAGGATAACTGTGAGTGTAAGCCAGGTCTAAGAGTTCAGCACCTAATTCCCTTAGGCTTCTTTGAAACTCTCAGCCTCAGTACCCCAGTGTGCGCCCCACTGTGATGTACAACGTTGTACAAGGCATTTCAAAAGCTGACCATCAGCCACACAGAGTCTGTTAATCCCAGCTCAGATTTCCATTTGGCTTTCCAACTGCAGAGACAGCAAGCCTCACCCTGGAGCTACAGAAGGGATAAAGAGTTTCCCTGGCATTATTCTCAAGTGACGCTGCTCTGGGAGCTGTGTCCATCCCTCCTCTACCTGTGTGTGGCCGTGGTATAATGCTTGAGACTAGAAAGCAAGACACACCCTGGAAGGAGGAAGGATCCTAGAGACTCCTCTCTTCAGCCCCCCACCCCCCTGTATTTCTGTTTTAGCCCCTGCCTTGTAACGGGTTGCGGGACCCTCTGGAATGAAAGGCACTCAGAGGCGTTATTATTACTGCACCGATTCAATGGCACATGACGACTGAAAGAACAGTGGCCACCCAGGCTCAGCTATTAGAAGTCTTGCTGTGCTATCAACATAGACCACGCCCTAAAGCTTCTGTCGACAGTGATATCACCGTAGGCATCAGTATAGCGATACCAAGGGATCTAGGAAAGATGAAAAACGAGAGAGGCAGGAAAAAAAACAGGCAAGGGAAATGTGACAGCAGGCTGTGGTATTCTCCTGAAGGATGCAGGGCCCCTCCCATTTATTTCCCCATGTTTTCTGGACTGGCAGGAAGTGTTTACAGAAAGCAGAGTCATTGTAAGACTGGAAGGGCAGGCCAGCAGGTGATTCTCTCCTCTCCCTTCCTTTCCTGTTTGGAAGCCCTGTCACATTTTGGGGAGGGAAAAGAAGTGGAGAGGAAGAAAGAGCAGAAGTCATCAGCAGCTGCCTTGAGATCCTATTGCCACTGGCTCCCAGGTGCAAAAGGTGCAGCAGGGGGATGTGGAGTGCCACAGCTGAGAGAGGGCAGCTGGGCTGGGACATACAGAAGGAGAAATCTATACCATTGCCAAACAGCCTAGACACATACGTGAATGCCACCATCTCCCTCTGCTAACGCAGAGGCTTTTAAATCTGGAGGTATGAGAACCACCCCAGTGGCCTCCAGAGCAGGCTGCTGGGGCCTGATTTTCACAAACCAAGAAGGTCTAAAAATCAAGAGGAAGAGTGAAAGCCTTTGGAGGATGGAGGAGCAACAAATTTGCAAATGCTCAGAGAATCATGGGAAGAAAAACTGCAGCCACCCCCCACAAACACCAACAGGTGGCTACCCCCTCTCCCCTCACTACCTTCTTCCACCACGGCAAGACCAAAGCTACTCCTCCACCCCAACCCAGACACACCCATTGTTGTCTCCCTTCTCCCCTAACAGACGTAACCCCTCCCATTGCTGCTGCCCTCTCACAAGCATAGCCCCCCGTCCTCCTCCCTATACAAGCGCTCCCTCCCAACTGATGCATCCAGGCAGGCACACACGGACACCCCCCCCACACACACACACACTTTCTCTCAAAGGCACCCGCTTTCCGACTCCGAAGAGGGGTGGGTTGCCCTTCCCAGCTCACTCTGGAGCCGAGTATCCCAGCTGGTGCAGGATCGACGGAGCTCCCGCGAGCGACCCCCCCCCCCACCTCCCAGCAGCAGCCGCCGCCGCCGCCGCCTCCTGCTCAGCAAAGCCAGCTCTGCTCTGCAATGCCCGGTTGCCGCCACCAGTCCTTACCGCGCACACATGCTCCCTGGGACACGCTGCCCCTGCCACTGCAGTGCCTGCTGCACGCCCGCCGCCCGGAGCATTCCCGGGGGGGTTGCGTGGGAGCGGGGTGGGGGGGGGGTCGCACAGGCAGAGAACCATCACCCCCCCCCCCGCCGCCGCCCGCACTTTGGAAACCACCTGCAAAAACAACTCCCGGGGCTGCACCGCCACCTCCAAGCCCCGCACGGCGCAGGAGACGGGGGCACTTACCAGCGCTCACCCCCGCCCGGGCGGCTTATCCTTGCGCGGCAGAGAGGCAAATCCTCAGCGGAGATGCGGGTGCGGCGGTGGTGGTGGTGGTGGTGGTGGGGGGGGGGGGCTTCTGCGGGAGGCGCGCGCACAAAGTTTGGAGGGAAAAGGCCAAAAAAAAAAAAAAATCCCCCCTCCCGGCCAGAGCCGCAGATCCTGCCTCCCTGCCCGGCGGCGGCCGCTCTGGATCAATGGAGCGGCGGGCCCAGGCGAAGGTGAACTTTCCACCGGGGTGGTGGAGAAGCCCCCGGCTGGCAGCGCCCAGCCCGCATTGGCACCGAGCCCTGGGGCGCTCTCTGGCTGCGGCGGCGGCGGCTCGCTCGGACAATGTACGGGGGTGTGTGCGTGCACCAGCGGCGGCTCGGCGAGCCCCGGCAGCGGCGAGCGGCACACGCCCAGGCTCCGCTCCCCGCCCACCAGTCACTCACCGCCTCCCGCCGCCGCTGATAGGCGCTCGGCGCCCGCCAGCCCGGGCCCCCGGGCCCCCAGCCCCGGCTCCTCCGCCCTCCTGGTGGGCTGCGGGCCGCGTCAGTCACCGACGCTAAAGGCGCCTCCCTTTCCCTCCGCCGGGGCGCTGGGCCGGGGGGAGGCGCCGGGCCGGGGGGAGGCGCCGCCGCCGCCGCCGAAGGGGACTTGCTGCTCAGCCCTTATTTTCAGCGCCTCGCTCAAGCCGTGGTGCCGGCCGGTGGAGGAGCGAGACGTGGGGAGGGTTGTTTGGTTGCAGCCTGGTGCACTAAGAACTTGAGCCGCTAATGGTGAGTTAGAACCGCGCTTCTGGCTGATAACCCGAATGGTCCAGACAGACCCCGAGACGTTGTTTAATAAGTCTTGGTCTCCTCCCACCTCTCTCTCTCTCTCTCTTTATTTTTTTTAAATAAAAACAGACATTTGGGGCTATATCCTCAGGAGCCGGAAAGCAGCCTAGCTCCGTGGACTTCAGTGGAGCTGTGCTGATTTACACCAGCTGAGGATCTGGCCTTTTATATTCGCAGCAACAAGGCATCCTGCCTTGCCAGCCTCTCTCACTTCCTTGTAACTTGGATTTAGTGGTGGTGAGAGGTGCTGGCCTATTTGATGACCCTGGAGGATGGAGTCTTTTGTTTAGCCACAGAACATAAAGGACCTGGGCAACTCCCACACTGCTGTGCCAGTTAGGGTCGTTCAGTCCCTGTGCTAGGACGCTCCTGGGCTTCTCCAGTCACAGGGAAAGGGACGCTTAAAACACTGCCGCAGTGCTTCAGTGAAGATGCTCCTAAACCAACAGGAGAGCTTCTCCCGTTGGCATAGTTAATCCACCTCTGTGAGAGGCGGTAGCTATGTTGATGGGAGAACCATAGCGCTCTCTACACCAGGGGTTGGGTCAGTATAAGTGTTGCTCAGGGGTGTGGATTTTTCAGAACGGGGTTATACAGATGTAAGTTTAAACTACAATACAAAGGATGAAGAATGGGAGTGGGGAGCATTGGAGGAAATCACCAAACCCCCTCTGTCTAATAGTAATGTAGCTAGTATTCACCCTTTACTTCTAGTTATTAGTCAACAAATACATGCAGTCATATGCTCAGTGTTACATCATAGGCACCTGAAGAGCAAGTGAGGGCTGGGGACTCAAACTCGCCTTTATACTGGCTACTGACCATTTCCAAAAAGGTCAGTAGCAGACCATTCATGGAGCACATTTTGACAGGAAATTTTTTCAGCCCAAAAATGTAGACCCGTTTTAATCACTAAAGCACCATAAGCATTTATGCAGCCACACTGTCCTTTACAATAAGGCTCCTTTACACCACTCTGGCAATGTAAAGGAGCCTTTAAAGTGTTATACCTATTTTCTACTCCTGGGGGAATTCACTAACAACAATGGGAACAATTCACTAAGCAGGCAGGCTGCTACATTCTCCTCTGCCTGAGGCAACAGAGCCTGCCCCATGCCTACCCCATCAGAAATACCCCCCAAACTTTGCCCCTCCACGCTGAGCGTGCTGCAATAGCTAGCAAGAGGGACAGAGGACATGACTACCCAGCCCGCCCCCCACATCCCAGGTGGTGATTTATGTCTCTACCAGCTGCTCTGGATGCCCAAACCAACCTGTCTGCACTACCAGGAAGTGGGCGTATGACCACTTTTTGTGCTTCTCTTTACTTCCCCATTAGAAGTCATTTTCTGCAGGTAAGCAAAGAAATCTCCGGGGGCCATGAATTCTGCATATGCGCAATGATGCAAAATTCCCCCAGGAGTAATAGTGTAGACCTGGCCACAGTGAAACTACCAACAAAGATGCCTTCATGGCGGTTTCTATGATGTGAATGCTTGTCCACTAATATGAACTGGTCTGAAACCTCACTAGCCATCAAGCAGACATCAGATGCAGTTTGCACATTCTATGTAGAACTATAATGAGGTATATAACCTTATCCTGCCACAGTCACTAAGTGGTTAAGAGACAGAGTAAATACCTCCTCAGCTGCAGCTAACTGGTGGACCATCAAGAGCTGGGATAAAAGCTTATGGACCAGGTAGAAGGGATGGCTTTGAATCAAGTGTAAGCTGGCAGGAAGTGGCTGGACCCTCCAGGGACAAAGCACTAGAATGAGTTTCTCTGTGAAAGGGGCTGGGAGGCAGATGAAGGTAGGAAGTGGCCCAGGGAAGCAGCAATGAGTCTGAAGAAACAGGCTAAGCTGCTTCAAATAGGGTGCCTGGGTTGGAACCCAGAGGACGGCAGGAGGCTCTCCCTGCCAGCAACCTGGAAAAAAGATGTAAAAGCCCCCCTGATGCAAGGGGACAAGAA
This sequence comes from Eretmochelys imbricata, assembly GCF_965152235.1. NCBI lineage: Eukaryota > Metazoa > Chordata > Testudines > Cheloniidae > Eretmochelys > Eretmochelys imbricata. Next base: position 21,780,906 of record NC_135577.1, read on the forward strand.
CTATTGAGTCCAGGGTGGGGCTGAAAACCTGGCGTAAGGTCATTAGACTTCTTCTTTGTTGGACTCCTTACTACTCTGGAAGGGACAGAGACTATAAGTACCTGGATGGAAGGCTGAGTTGTGAGAAGGGGCAAACCACCACAGGCTTGGAGGGACAGTTGACAGAGGGGGCCAGAGTTGAAGAGACTGCTGTACCATGTCTGGCCAAGAAGAGGTGCTCTCGCTGATGAGCAACCCCACTGGAAGAGCCCTAGACTGCAGAGGGCAGGGTATGCAGCTCTCTAGAAACCTTTCCAGCCAAACCTGCAGTGGCACTGGCTACCTGAAGATGAGGTATAGTGCTGTCCTTCTTAGGACTGGAAGGATAGGCTGGTCAGACGTGGGGCCTACTGATATGAAAGTATATGAGGGGGGAGAAATGGGGGGCATTTCAGCGTGCTCCCATGAGCACAAAGAAAAGAGAACTTGCACTGTGGATAGAGAACACCAAAGTCTACCCATTCATTTGGATACCTCCTATCCTTCCTGACCACCATCGTGATTATGTATGCAGTAGGGAGGTATAACTCAAGGGCTTCTATCATCCTGGCATTCACTTGGTTTTATTAATATGCCAGAGCAAGAGTCTAAAGAGGAAGTAGTCACTGCTTCTGCCAGTCATAGAAGAAAGACTGTCTCCTTTTTAACATATCAGCTCCACTAGTCTCTGTAGCACGGCATCACCTATTCTAGGGGAAATGGAATGTAAAATTCACTAGTGGTGCAGCTCTGCTGGTGGAAGCTTGGGCATTTTTCGTGTTGTCCTGTCTGTCCCTGCTCAGATTATGGCTGCATGAGACAGAGGTAAAAACTAGGGCTGTCAATTAATCAATTAACTCATGCGATTTACTCAAAAAAATTAATCGCGATTAATCACAGTTTTAATCGCACTGTTAAACAATAGAATACCAATTGAAATGTATTAAATAGTTTGGACGTTTTTCTACATTTTCATATATATTGTATTCTGTGTTGTAATTGAAATCAAAGTGTATTTTTTATTACAAATATTTGTACTGTAAAAATGATAAACAAAAGAAATAGTATTTTTCAGTTCACCTCATACAAGTACTGTAGTGCAGTCTTTGTTGTGAAAGTGAAACTTACAAATGTAGATTTTTTTTTTGTTACATAACTGCACTAAAAACAAAACAATGTAAAACGTCAAAGCCTACAAGTCCACTCAGTCCTACTTCTTGTTCAGCCAATTGCTAAGTCAAATAGTTTGTTTACATTTACAAGAGATAATGCTGCCTTCTTTCTTATTTACAATGTCACCAGAAAGTGAGGACAGGCATTTGTATGGCACTTTTGTAACTGGCATTGCAAGATATTTACATGCCAGATATGCTAAACGTTCTTATGCCCCTTCATGCTTCACCCACCATTGCAGATGACATGCTTCCATTGCTGATGATGCTCGTTAAAAAAAAATGTGTTAATTAAATTTGTGACTGAATTCCTTGGGAGAGAACTGTAAGTTCCCTGCTCTGTTTTACCTGCATTCTGCTGTGTATTTCATGTTATAGCAGTCTCGCATGATGACCCAGCACATGTAGTTCATTTTAAGAACACTTTCACTCCAGATTTGACAAAATGCAAAGAAGGTACCAATGTAAGATTTCTAAAGATCGCTACAGCACTCAACCCAAGGTTTAAGAATCTGAAGTGCCTTCCAAAATCTGAGAGGGACGAGATGTGGAGCATGCTTTCAGAAATCTTAAAAGTGCAACAGTCCAATGCGGAAAGTACAGAACCCGAACCACCAAAAAAGAAAATCAACCTTTTGCTGGTTGCATCTGACTCAAATAATGAAAATGAACATGCGTCAGTCTGCACTGCTTTGGATTGTTATCAAGTAGAACCTGTCATTGGCATGGACGCATGTCCCCTGGAATGGTGGTTGAAGCATGAAGGGACATATGAATCTTTAGAGCATCTGGCACATAAATATCTTGCGACACTGGCTACAACAGTGCCATGTGAATGCCTGTTCTCACTTTCAGGTGACATTGTAAACAAGAAGCGGGCAGCATTATCTCCTGCAAATGTAAACAAACTTATTTGTCTGAGCGATTGGCTGAACACTAGCTGATGTACAGCTTCAAAAGTTGCTGCCAACAGTGGAGCTGCCCTGGTGGTGAATTACAGGTCCTGAATTTTGCCAGTGTAGATTCAAATCTGTTGTCTCACTGCACAGCATAGTGCACAATGCCCGTATCAGCAGACCAGCGATAGCTGTTCTTTCACTATCTCAGGGTCACTGGCTTGCACCCGAAGCTGGTCTACAGTCAGTGAAAATCGTTACCAACTCATGGTTAATTTTTTGCCTTGATCACCTCAATCCTGTTCCTCGTCAATAACTGTTCACTTTACAAAGCAACCACCATAATTGCCAAAATGGATGCTGGTTATGCCAGTGGCAAGAAAGAGGGAAAGCACAGAATGAGAATGCAACCACCCTCCTACAAGTGGTCACACTGGTATTGAGGTACTCTGGCCAGGCAGCGTAGGGACATTCACATTTTTGCTGCCCATGGTGTATGTGTTCTCTGGAAAAATAGAAGATATCAGCCTCTTGTCATAAGGAGTGGGTCTTCTAGCTCAGGCAATAGTGCCACTTATGCTGTAGGATCCACAACTCCCCGGTCTGATCTTCTCTACCAACAGGCATGTATGTATCCTGAGGTACTTTGGCATGATTTCCACCCTGTGTCAGAGAAACCTTCACACAGGGTACAATTAAAAAAATGGTCTTTTAAGTCCCATTATAGATGAAGATCATCCGAAATAATTCTGCAGGGTGTACTCTGATTTATCTATTTCCACTAGAGAAACCCAGGAATCAGCCAAGTTGAAGTCTGAACTATCTTTCCCCCATGCCCCGCCCCTCCAGCTAATCACAGAAGTTGTTTCTCCATGATAACTTTCTCACTGACATAGCAAACACCAGAGCGTGCTAGAATCAAAGGGATGTAAGTGTGAGTGTGTCCAGATTTTGCCCTTGGTTACACCAATGTAAATCCAGAGTAATTCCAGTGAAGTTAATAGAGTTAGGCTGACTTTACACTGTTGTAAAGGAGATCAAAACCTGGCCCCCTGTCCTGGACACTGAGGAGAATTATCAGTCCCAGTTGTATCTTGATTGCAAGTAGCTGGACTGAATCCTTTACTGTCTTCTTGGAACATTTTAAGGTTGAGGTGCACTGTGGGTCATCATGGGTAACTTTGCTTAGCTTTGGTGGTTTTAGGTAGCAGAACGTTGCTGCTCATTTCCATGGTTCCATCCTTTGCTTACCACACGTTCATTTGGTCCCTTCTCATAGTGTGCATAAGCATCTTCTGTGTAACTGAAATCAGGGCTTCCCTGGGGCATCTGCGGGGGTGGGCGGGAGAGGAGAATGTCGCTAGGAATGGGTGACAGGGAATGGATCACTTGATGATTACCTGTTCATTCCCTCTGGGGCACCTGGCAAGGGCCACTGTTGGAAGACAGGATTCTGGGCTAGATAGACCTTTGGTCTGACCCAGTGTGGCCATTCTTATGTTATATTCTTAATGTCTGTGCAGATTCTTGCCTCACATGGTTTCAGAACTTCCTCCTCCGGAGGATACTGAGAAAACTGGTCTCCCTGGTGAAAATGCCGGACTCCCCAATATCATTTTGCTGCTATTCTTCCCAGAAAACTTATGGCTTGTCTACATTACCCGCGGGATCGACGGGCAGCGATCGATCCAGCGGGGGTCAATTTATTGCGTCTAGTCTAGACGCGATAAATCGACCGCCGAGCACTCTCCCGTTGACTCTGGTACTCCACCAGGGCGAGAGGTGCAGGCGGAGTCGACGGGAGAGTGTCAGTCTCACCGCGGTAAGTAGATCTAAATACGTTGACTTCAGCTACATTATTCATGTAGCTAAAGTTGCGTAACTTAGATTGGTTCCCCCCTCCCCCCCGCCTCAGTGTACACCACTTAGGCTCCCTGAATCCAACTCTCCTGCAGATGCACCAGATTTAGTAATCATGGGTACCTTTAACACATTTAGAAGACTGTGGCCACTTCACTGACTTGGCTCTCCCCAGAGCTTAGGGGTCACTTGCAGCATGGCAAAAAGTGAACTAATAAGAAATAAAGTTTAAGAATTTGTTTTGTTTTCTTTAAAGAACACAGAATGCTTCCTGTTCCCCTCTGACATAAGTAATTTGCCATGGCAACCAGCTTATGAAACAGAAAAGTGTTGAGCATAAGGTGTTTGGTTGCTATGGTGAAGAGAGAAGCTGAGACCTTTTCCTCTTTGTTCATTGGTGGCCATGCATCATCTAGGCAGGAGGGTCCAAGTCAATAAAAGTCCTTGTTAGGCTTGTAAGGTAGCGGGCTTGCATTGCATTGTCTGGCACATGGATCAAAAGTGAAACACAGTCGTCAGTAGGAATTAAGGAAATGCGTACAAGGGCAGGGACAGAACTGGTTTCTTAGAAATACAGGGCCAAATTCCGTCCAAGTGTAATGCAGTGCAACTCCTGCTGATGTCATTGGAAGCTGCATCTGCTTACACCAGGACTGAATTTGACTTACCATCTTCATCAAGTTTCATATTTAGGATCTTCTTTTCCAAAGTTTGTCCAATGGGAAAGCTCCTCTCAATAGATCTGAGAGATGAGGCTAGCCATAGAGTTCTTGTTGCCTCAAGGTAGACTAGGCAGGCATAGTTGTTCTATTAACTCACCCTCTTAGCACATATTGGGACTGTTTGAAAATACTGATTGCTCCTGGCTCATTGTGGAAAGTTCAGTTCATTAAGTCCACTCTGGGAAGTGAGAGTGGGCAGAGGAAACTGGTTCAGGACAGAAAGAGAGGATGGGGAACCCCAGAAACTTCCTCACTTCAACTGTGGGGGTGGGTTTAGGCTGAATCTTATTATGTTATTTCAACAGTTAACAAAAACAGCCTAGGAAAAGGGTGAATTTGGGCACTAAGTTAAGCACAAGCCGCCCCACTGCTCACATGCTTAAAGTTATATGCAGTGTTGTAGCCATGTTGGTCCAAGGATATGAAAGAGACAAGGTAGGTAAGGTAATATCTTTTATTGGACCAACATCTGTTAGTGAGTGACAAGCTTTTGAGCTACACCAAGCTCACTTGCTTTATGTTTAAAGTTAAGCATGTGTGGAAGTGTCCGCAGAATCAAGTTCTAACCCAGTGTGTGTTTCTTCTGTGCTAGAATAGGGTGAGGATGTTGCTTGTTCACAGGACCCAGTATGAAGTCAGAATACAAAGATTCTTTTCCATTAAAAATGAAGATGCCAACAGAAGCATGTTCTCTTCTGGTTGATTTCATAGGCTGAAAGGTTATCAGCATCATTGACTGACATGCAAATAGGAGGAGCCAGTGGCCTAGGAGTCTGCTTCTGTGTGCGCTTAAAAACGTAAGTGCATAGTTAGTACCAGTAGCCAGGGGCACTCTTGACCTGAAAGAAGCAGATGGGAGACCAATAAGCCCACACGATACTTGCAGCTGTGAGTATCACATCCTCTTAGGCAGCTGTTGTTTTTATGCAGCCATAAAGGTGTCTCTGATGTGGAAGCCTTTGTTCCCAGTGATACCCAGAATGAGTACCTCTCTGGAAGAAGTAATTTGCAGTAACCAAACTCTCACTGGTGGATAGACTTTCATCTCTCTTAGACACCGGGTAAGGTTTATGATCCCTATGCTATTGATACCAGCTGTAATTAGGATCCCCTTTCCCGCATGTCGGGATGAAGTGGAAGCTCTCTCTCTTGCTGAAAAATGATCCCTTAAAGTTCAGGCTGTTTATGCAGTGGAAAAGCTCACAAAGCTTGAGAAAGGACAGACAACCTTTTCCTGTCACTTGGACTCTTGTTGAATTTGCAGATAAAACTATAGTGGCTAATGACAGATCCCTTCCTAATTTGTTGTTGAAGCTGTAGAGAAAACTCTGAGATAACAAACTGTAACGATAGGCTTCTTTCCAACTGGTGCTATTATGCAGGTTCTTTATGTGTGGAGCAAATCTATACTGAGATGCAAGCTCTAGCTGATTGCATAAAATGAATTACTGTATTGTAATTGGCTGTAGAAGTATTACTGTATAAGGAAAAGCTCTGTGAGCCTTCTACGCCATAAAGAAACCACGAGATAAATGCAACCCATTGATAAAAACACCACTAAAATTATTCAATAGTATAATTCAACTCATTCTGTTACACAAGAGAAGTCTGAGGATCAGCTGCAGATTGTACCAAAAAGGACAAAGCTCTAGGAGGAACAGCGTGAATTTCTACAAACAAGCACTACACATTCAGAGGGAGTGGGATTTTTTCAAAAGTGTCCAAGAGACTTAGGAGCATAAGTGCCATTAGGAAAATGCACAGAGACAAGAGAAAACCCAAAAGGACTTGTGCTCCTAGGTCATTTTGGGACTCTACCAGCAAAGGTTGCTGAGCGGAACTAGAAGGATTCCATGTTCTAATTAATGAACAATTAAACATTGTTTCTATTACTATCTCAATTACAGCACCATCCGTTCCCTTCATCATATAGCACTAAAAGACCTACACCTGAAATTCGTTATACGCTTCACTCCTATGCAGCTTTGCACCAAGACCCAAAAAACATTTGACACTAAGATCCATGATACAAACAATCCTACTGAAAAACAAATAATGCTCAAAATTCCCTTAAATCAAACCCTTAAAAATAAAATGCACAGCATCCTGGAAGGGCAGATCAGGACTAAGAAGCTGACGTACTGTTGATTCCTTTAACAAAATATCATTCTACAATGCAAGACGCAAAAGTCAGGCAGACCTTGCCCACATAGGGATTTAGTGCTTGAAACAAAACCGCACTGAGATTACTGGAAAGATTCCCATTGATTTCCATGGACTTTGAATCAGGCCCTTAGCAATCATAAACTGAAAATAGAAACTGGGAGAGACCAGATTCCCTGGAAACACAGAGAGCAAGGACGTTATAATCAGTAAAGCAGAGGAAAGACTGAAAGTGAGAAACGTTTTCTATTCCAATGTTTAAAATATGAATGAACGCTGATCAAGAAAACCCTCTCCCATTTAAAAAACAAAGAAGAAGGACTGAGCATAACTTTGGGAGAAGTGAAGGAGATGGCAGAACTGCCTCTCGTTATGGGCCAACCTGCCACTGTTTTAGAAATGAACAATCATACCAATGGCATATTTTGTACAGAAACCTATTTCTAGTGTGACGACCTAACCCAGGCAGATGCCTGAATGTATTGGATTTAACGTTAAATTGAACCAAATCGGGCGGGGGGCAGAACTCCATAGGCAATGGAATGTGGAAATAGAAAGAAAGTTTGTTTTATTTGTGAACTGTATTTAGAAGTTGCTTCTCTCTACCCAATGACCTAGCTCTCACATTGGGTAGAGAGATGCAAGGCCCATTGAATCAATGGAAAGACTACTGTCCCAGTTGCTTTCGTGGACTTTGGTTCAAATCCCTGCATGTTAGGCTTATTGTACAGGTTTCTCATTACTTATGTGATGGCAGCAGTGGCATATCTATACTTCAAGCTGCAAGTGTGAATTCCAGCTTGAGGAGATGTACCCGCACTAGCTCTGATTGAGCTAGCGCACTAAAGAGTGTAGCTGTGGTGGCAGTAGGGGCTAGCTTCCCTGCATATGTACCCATCTTAGATGCTAGGCATGTACTTGGGGCAGCTACCCTCTATCCTTAGCGTACTAGCTTCATCAGAGCTAGGGCAGGTGTGTCTCCTTGAGCTGGAACTTATACCTCCAGCTTGAAGGGCAGACATTCCCCAAGAGGGACCAACACGGCAGTTGACAGAATTGTCTCCGCTCCATGTCCATTGAATCCCAGGCCTCTCTGCTGAGACTGCCAGTAAGGGTGCCAAGAAACATCAGTTGTATTGGTGGATTTTGGTGAAAACTTGTCCATTAGGTGCTACAGTAATGCCACCAGTTCATAGTACATAGGCCAACAAATGGTAAGGACTTTTAGCCAATGTCAACTTGAGCTAGATTTCAAGTGTTGACTTAGGGCTGATTCAAAGCTGTAGGAGGCTTTCTGTTTACTTTAATGGGCAACAGAACAGGCCCTCAGAGATGGAAGTCTCTGTATTCCATTAACAATCCCCTGAATCATCCAGTCCCCTTTACTTTGCATTTTAAACTCAGGGTTAGTCTACGCTACCACCGTAGTGCATCTGGTGAAGAGTGCTCTCCCGTCGGGATAATTACTCCACCTCAGCAAGAGGCGGAAGCTATGTTGGCGAGAGAGCGCCTCTGCCAACGTAGCACTAGTGTGGACAGCGCTTAGGTCGATGTAACTTGCATCACTCAGGGGGGTGGCTTTTTTACACCCCTGCATGATGTAAGTTACATAGACTTAAGCAGTAGTTTGGATCAGTGGTTCACAACCAGGGATATGTATACCTTTGGGGATATGCAGAGGTCTTCCAGGAGGTACATCAACTCATCTAGATATTTGTCTAGTTTTACAACAGGCTACACAAAAAGCACTAGAGAAGTCAGTACAAACTAAAATTTCATACAGACAATGACTTGTTTATACTGCTCTATATACTCTATGCTGAAATGTAAGTACAGTATTTATATTCCAATCGATTAATTTTATTATATGGTAAACATGAGAAAGTAAGCAATTTTTCAGTACGAGTGTGCTGTGACACTTGTATTTTTATGTCTGATTTTGTAAACAAGTTCTTTTTAAGTGATATGAAACTTGGGGGTACACAAGACCAATCAGACTCCTGAAAGGGGTACAGTAGTCTGGAAAGGTTGAGAACCATTTGTGTAGACAAGCCCTCAGTGCAAATGCAGTTTAATATAATACTTCTAAATTGATGCCTCTCAGTAAAGAAAATATTGATGCAAAAGAATGTTAAGGTTGCTTACAAGGTCCAGTCAGCTGCTAGGAGTCTGAATTCCAGGCTTGTAAACAGGTCCAGTTGCTAATTGAGTTTTCAACCTTCTTTGTGCAGTGTCCACATCTGGTGGTCAAATAGATTCATCCTTATATACTTGAAGGCCTCTTTGCACCAGATGAGTCCACGTTTAAACCTTTGACCAGTACAGTTTTTCCCCTGGAAGAGTCAATACAAGATTTTTATTTTTTTTTAAATCACCCATTTCCTCTGATTCAACAAAATTTTATTCTGCTAATTTCTCAAAACCCCTCAAATTAACACTGAAGAAAACAATTGTTGGAGAAATTTGTGTCACTTGAAGATTGCAAAGTTCTGTTTTATTGTCTGATCAATTCATGCACAGGTAGTAAAACTACAGACAGTTCTAAAGACATTCCTATGTATCCCGCTAAACTCCTGGTTTCTTTTTCTTGGTCACCTTTTAATGTAGTGGCTGAACTTTCACTCCTTTCTCTGCCAATTCTGACCACACCACCTTCCTTCCAATCACCCACGCTTATAATCTTAGGATCATCTTTTTTTATCTTCTCGCAGACAGTGCCTCACAAAATCCTGTCATTCCTTTCTCAACAAGGAGCCTGCTGCTCCACTGCATTGCTCTCACTTTGCCTGGGTGGAAATGGTTACACACAACACCCAGTTGGTGTAATATGGTACCAACTCACAATTTAAATAGCTACATGGCAAAGGTGTAAAAAGCTACACAACATGCAATACAATGAAGGATGCTGCCCAACCTTCCTCTGTGCTTTTCCATCCCTATTACCCAGGCCTGAGTATGTGCTCTGGTAATTTCCCATTTTTGGCTATTGCAACCTTCTTGCTATATCTGCTTTCTTGAGCCTTAGTGATGGTGCTTGTGCTCCTGCTTCTGCGACATGAAATTCAAGCTTCTCCACCTCCCCTTCAATGAACTCCAGAATTCTCTTACCTTCCTCATGTTGCTCTCAAGCTGTTACAGGCAACAGGAGATATCAACCCCAATACTAGGTATGTGAAACAGAGATTCTCCTTTAGTTCAAGTGGTAGGGGCATGTGTTTTTGGAGTCAGAGGTCCTGAGTTCTATCTCTGATCCCTCCTCTATGCTCATGGTTATGACAGCTATATACATGTAGCCATGGGTTTACATCCCCCTCTCTGCCCCAAAGATCTTTCCAGGAAGGGTCTAGAGAGCCACACACCCATATAATAAAGATAATTGTTTCCCCCCTTTCTGTTCCCAGTTCAGTTATCCCCCTTCTTTCTCCTTCTGCTCCCCCACCTGGGAGTGTGAGATGCTAATTCCAAAGCTAGCCTCACTGTAGATAGAAAAACATATTCTTGCAGTAAGGAAAAGTTTCCCCCTCTTCCAGAACTGTGATCTGGGCACGAGGGACCGGAAGACGCTTTCTGTCTACATGGTTGTAACACCATTACCTTAATTTAAATGTAAGTTTAAAGGCTTGGGCCACATTTTCAGAAGTAACTAATTTATTTTGGGATGCCCAATTTGAGACACTTTAAAGAAGTATGGCTTTCTGAAAGTCAGGCCCTTCAGCTTGGGGGCATCCAAAATCCACTAACCATTTGTGTAAATCTTGCCCATGAATTTTTGAGCTGCCTCTGTTTGCTCTGACTGGCAAAGCATGACGTCTGCATGAAGAGGGCCATATGAATTCAAGTAATTGATTGAATTCCAGCCCTTGGCCCTTTATGAAAATATATGACTAAGCTAATGTTAATCTACAGATGCTGTACTAACGCTGAGTGATTTCCCAGTATTCATTAGTAACCCATCTTATAAAGAAAGAAGAAGGTGTTAGATATAGTTTCCTTGCAGTATGCTGTTTAATCATCAGAAAGTTTCCTGGCAAAGGGATCTGGGGGACTTATATGATCACAAAGAACTAAACATCATGAAATACTGTCTGTCTGTCATGCTATATGATAGACCTCAGGACTGACCAGTTCCCCAAGCTAATAGACATGGGATATTTTAGGTATGATATGCTTGGTCTCTGGGTTGGGGGAACTTAGGAAGGTGCTGTGTGAATCCCCCCAGTCTCTTAACCTTATACTTGTTCACTTTGAGGAACATACATGTGATAGCAGCTCTCCTAAAGTAGTATGTGCATGCTCAGTGAGCTTGCCCCAGTCTGTCTGTCTGGAGCATTCCCACCTGTTCACTGGGGGTTTGATCCAAAGCTTATTGAAGTCAATGGTGTTGGGAGGGAGCGAAGTGATATTTAGGCCTGACAGAAGCCTGCTGTAGATTTTAAGAGTCTATTCTGATAACGTTTAACAGCGTAACCATAAGTAGAAGAATAAGACATGCATGTGTGATAAATTGCAGAATAATCATATATAGTGTTGAACACGAGTAACAAATTGCAGAGCAATCGTGTTTGCAAGAACAAGAAAAGATATAATAACTAAAAAGCTAGAAAGGACCGATTTGAACTAACACTAAACCTATACTGGTGGGAGAAGAGAGTTAATATAGAAATGAGAGACTAATACATATGTATAAGAAAAGATAACAAAAAGTTATAACTAAGTCTGTGTGTACACTGCACTTTCATTGCTAAAACTTTTGTCGGTCAAGGGTGTGAAAAAACACACCACTGACTTTTCACACCCCGACCAACAAAAGTTTTACTGACGAAAAGCACCAGTGTGGACAACACTTTGTCTGCAGGAGATGCTCTCCCACCGACAAAGCTACTGCCCCTCATTGGGGGTGGTTTTATTTTGTCGGCAAGAGAGCACTCTCCTGCCAACAAAGAGTGGCTATATTGCGTACCTTACAGCGGCACTGTGCTGCAGTAAGATGGCAGTGTAGACATCACGTAAGTTGGTGTGATAAAGGGAGATTGAAGCTGTATTGTCTGGTGCTGGAGGTGACTGTGATGAGATTGTCCTGATGCACTTCCTACTTGTGAGTAACTGATCACTACTCTGAGTGTTTTGCCTTAATAAATATTTGGTAGACCCATCTGCTGAGTAAGTGAACCTTCATCCAACAAATGGCATTTTTTTCATTGATTTCTATGGGCTTTGGATGAGGCCCTGGAAGCACATGCCTTGTTGCAATGCTCCTCTCCTGTTCGAAAGTCTCTATCCATTCAAACAAAAATGAAACCCAAGTGGAAACTGAACCCACAACATCCTGAAGCACTTCAGCCACTAGCACCAACAGATTTTCCCTGAGTCCCACCTCACCTTTGAAGGAGCAAGAGTGGAGCGGCTCACTCTAGATTACCATGGAAGTGGCTAGCATGGTCTATGTTTTTAAGTCACTTTTTAAAATAATAATAATGCAATAATCTCTATTTTTATCACAGCTTTCATCTATCTCAAACATGAATTAATCCTCCTCACATCCCTATGATAAAGGTAAATATCTTTATACCTGCCTTATAGATGGGTAGACTGAGGCTCAGAGGAGAAAAAGGCAAGTTTGGGGCAAAGCTGGCTGTAGAATCCCAGAGCCTTGAATGCCATTCTCCTGCACCACCCACTGGACCAAGAAGTGTTGACTACAGCCCAAGAGAGAAATTAACCTTCATAGACAGAGCAGAAGGGTGAGGACAGTGCCCAGCCAGAGGGAAGACTGGCTAAACCATGTTGCAGCAGTTTGTGTGCATGTGTTCACGCATGCAACTGAAGAAACTAAATGAACACAACCAATCTGAGACAATGAATCCAACAGTCACCAGAACAAAGGTGCAAAACACAGTAAATCTAAATGCAGTTCTCAGCCATTTGTGTGGAGTAATCAAGCAGGTGGGAGTGTAAAAGCTCCCTCATCACTTATTCCTGAATCACCGTTAGCATGTTATTGCCTAGCGCTTCAGTAGCATGTTGCCTGCCAGATAACAAATGACTGATGCTTCATTCACCACTGCAGTGAGTACATTATTAAAAATTATCTCTGGGAAATGATCCAACACATTTTGAATTGAACCCTGACATGGGAAAGAATGATGCATTTTTCTGAAAATCGAAGTTCAAGTTTTGGCTTGCACTTTGAAAATGTGGATGCTTTAAACTTCCAGCGCAATCAAAGTGATTGTTGCAAAACACTTACGAAACACAGTGGTTTTTAAGCAATGCAGAATGCCTAAAGCAGTCCCAGTGGAGAAGTATTAGTGGGCAGAGCCCAGGGGAGGTCAAAGGAGTGTGGTAAACACGGTTGTGACCCAGGAACCTCTTAATACCAACTGGCAAAGGGCACAGAAGGAGGTGCATAGGGGTGACAGGGATCCCCAGAGTTTGATGTGTACATAATAGTTCACCAGAGGGTGACGTGAGGTGTCTAATGAAAGTCTGTGTCACATTGATCATCATCATAATTGTGCAATGTGTGTACAGATATTGTGTAAGGAGTTATGTATACATACTGAAAATAATGTTCTAAAGGTGTGCAACTAGGGGGTTGGTCCCCAGGAAAGGTGAAAAGCAGGCTTTTTCCAGGCAAGAAATGTTTATCTGTCTATATGTTTACATGTAAATTGCATATTGTCTGGATCAGAATGGGGAACCATTTGCAGTCTGAGCCAAACGCTAACCAAGTATTGCAATATCCCCAAAGAGACTAAATTTACAGGAAGAAGTGAACGAGCAGAGGGATCCCCATTTACAAGTGAAAACAATCAACTTTGAGGCTATAACTATAGATAGAGAGACTTGGGGAAGGCCTACGCTTAAAACACTGCAGTGCAGCTGTGCCCCGGTAGTGCTTCTGTGAAGACATTGCTACACTGGCAGGAGAGCTTCTCCCGTTGGCATAGTTAGCTACCGCCTCTTGAGGAGGTGGATGAGGACGACAGGAGAAGCCCTCCCATCAACATAGTGCTGTCTACACCGGGGGTTAGGTCAAGAAAACTGCAGCGCGCAGGAGTATGGTTTTTCACACCCCTGAGTGATGTAGTTTTACCGAAGTAAGATTATAATGTAGACCTGGCATAAGGATACGTCTTCACCAGAAGTACTACAACAACACAGCTGCAGCTGCGCCACTGTAACGTAGATGCATACTGCCACGAAAGAAGGGGTTCTTCCATTGCTATAGTAAATCCATCCCTCCAACCGGCAGTAGCTAGGTTAATGGAAGAATTCTTCCATTGACCTAGCAGCGTCTACATCACTGGGGCTTATGTCAGCTTAATTACTTTGCATGCATTTTTTGTCAGCCCTGAGCAATGTAGTTAACCTGACCTCACTTTGCAGTGCCGACCAGCCCTAAGGCTGTATCTTTCACGGAGGCAGCAAGCGGCAGTGCGGCTTGTTTCATTAAAGGAGGATCACAGCCTAACATGGCTGAAATATGCTGGAAATATTTTGGGTGAAGAAAACCTCCTTTCTAAAGAAGTTATCCTGTTAATTAAGTTTAAGTTTTAGAGCGCATGTTATGGTTTTGTTGTACATGTAACCATTTATTTCCAATATTCTTATTCACTATCACTTGAATCTCTGTTCTTTGATAATAAACTTATCCCTGTTTTCCTATTCTCATTTTCATTATAAATATATCAAAGTGCTGTGTGTTCAGCAGAGCTGTGTTCTAAGGTATATCTATTACACTGCAGTAGACTGTTCCTTTGGGACCAGCAAGCCTGGTAATTCTGTGAGCGTTCAGTGGATAAGGGGCTGGACACAACGGAACATTTGTTGGTGTGTGGTGTGTGCCTATCACTACCTGTACAGAGAGGTACTGGAGAGGTAGCCTGCAGAGGCCTGGAAGGCAGGGCGTGTGTTGCCGGAAGCTGGTGGTTTCAGGGAGCTGATCCACAATAGGCACAAGCAAGCTAAGGACAGGTGGTGGTAAGATGCCTTACAGCCCTAGGTACCCTTGGGAAGCATCACATTGGTTTATCACCAGGGTGGTGCAGTTTATTACATGGCTGCAGAAACACAGGAACTGATCACATGGATATTATTACCACATATTCCACCGTATGGAATTATGTACATTTATATAAATATCAGTATATCTATACTTCCCTTCTGTATAGATTCTTATTTTATATCCCACTCCTACGATAATCAGGGCATGTTTGGGTATCTGTTTATAGCTGCACACACAGTATATCAGAGATAAAGATATAAATTAAGGATTTACCTTAAGTCACTGACTGAATAGGTCAGCTGACAGATTTCTCCTTGCACCTAGCACCCACATACCATCCACCAAGACTCCTTGTGACAAATCTTTATGAATATGACAGGTTTCAGAGTAGCAGCCGTGTTAGTCTGTATTCGCAAAAAGAAAAGGAGTACTTGTGGCACCTTAGAGACTAACCAATTTATTTGAGCATAAGCTTTCATGAGCTACAGCTCACTTCATCGGATGCATCAAGGTGCCACAAGTAAGGTGCCACAAGTACTCCTTTTCTCTTTATGAATATGTTTTAAGCAAATTTAGGATTTGTAGAAGGTGTTACAATGATAAACCTAGACAAGTCCTCTTGTCACAGGGTAGCTGGTCCCTGTGGATAGACTAAGCCCAGTGCCCCAGCCCAGAGCAGGTGAGTCCAATCCAGCCAATTAAAGAGCACTGGGCAGCACTGCAGTGTGGGGGATGGACTGAGACTGGCTGTGCCCTGGAGAGGGAAAGCCACACTGGAGTGGAGTTAGCTCCTGTGGTGGGTCCCTGGCACAGGGGCTCAGAGAAGCCACCCAGGAGCTGCCGCTCCAGGAAGGGAGCGGAGCTAACTGAAACTGGGAGGCTTCCAGGAACAGGAGTGCCAGAGACCCCAGGGAAGGATGGGCCTGAGGCTAAGAAAGAAGTTAAAAGACAGTTTTCCTGTTTGCTTGCCAACCTTGGCTAGGAAAATGAACCTCCTTGCCAAAGACTGGGTGTGGCAGTGCATATTCTGGGGCTGGGAAGAAGCATGGCCCAGTGACTCCTCTCCATAGAACAGATACAGCATGGACAGTAGCAGTACATGCTTTCCACACACCACACTGTCCATGCAGTGCAATCTTGGGCAGGAGGGATCAGCTGTAGGCTAAGAGAACAGTTATTTAATGCAATCTAGTACCTTAACACCACAAAGAGGTAAGGACATGAGCCAAAGTCCACTGACCCTGGAATAGCTCCTGCTGAGTACAATGGGTTCTGGATCAGGCTCTGAGAGCAGAAAATACAAATTTCTCTCATGTCAATAAACTGCATTCACTCTCAGTTGGCCTTGATCTAGCAGTGAAAAGCCAGCTCCCTATCTCAAGATTACAGTTCCTCTGAGCTATTTTATCCTTGACTTTTCCAGATCCTAAAGCCACTTTATTCTTAGTCATGCCATGACAGAAAACTGTTTAGTCTAGCAAACAGCATAATCCATAATGCCATAAGTAATGACTGCGGAAGCTGGACTACACTTTAATACACCTTTATATACAGGCTTGCAGAAGCATCTACTAGCTGCTAATGTCACAAGCTGTTCATTGATATGCAGGCAACTATCAAAGGGCAGAACTGAGATCTAAATGTTTGCACTCAGTTATATATTGCATGTCTCAAGTATGCAAAAAGTATTTTAAAATATCATGCTTAAGCAGATACCACACTCCAGGAGGTAAGATAATATAAAGTTCCTGCATAAACACTCTTAAGCATTTCCTGGATGAAAGGAGTTTGAGTTTTAGGTATTCGGCTTCCATCGTGTCCAAGTCGGAGTCTGTTTCTACTCTAAGCTCTTTCCTTACCTCTGGCATTTCAGAGGCAGTGGTTGAAACATTCCTTATGTTTAATTCATGCTTTTATCTACTTTCCCTCATTTTACTGCCATCCAGATATAGGACTCTTTCACTATCCCTCGTGCAAGTCATTATCTCCTTTTCAGACAATCAGATTGCCTTTCGTAACTCTTGAGTTCCCAGCCATCTCGCTCAACCATCTGAGACTCCTAGCATGAAACACTGTCTGTTCTTTCTTCCTACTCTAGGGGGCAGCCTACTTCATCACAGTTTAACAATTCCTGTGTCTGCAGATGTTCTTATAACTTTTTGATCCCTAGGATTTCTCTTCACACTGCATATTACACACAGCAACAGAGATTCAGAACATAACACAGAAACCCTCAGGGTGCTTTGTTTGCAAGCCACTTCTGTTTTCTGAGCAGGTTAAGATGCCTGCATGAGCAAAAACCTGCTATATCACAAAGCTATGTTTGCAAGTACTCAGAGATATTCACTGAACATATTCCCTTGATGGTTACAGTGTAAATGATGAGGAAGTAATTTGTGCATAAGATTACAAACATGAAGGTGTATTTGTATGATATGTATCCACTCTTAGGAGACTCCTGCCCTTGCAGGAGAATTGAATTAGTCACAAATGAGATTTTTCACTTGCTAAATTTAATGATCCTATTTTCATTGCATGTACCAGGCAACCTGTTACACCAAGCATACTACAATAATAAGCATATTTTCCACAGTCATTTACCAGGAGTTCTTAATGGGAGTTAATCAGTAAAGAGACTCTGATGCAATCTTCTCTTGATGCTGATCATCTATGGTGGCCTTTAACCTTAGTCTCATCTCAAGCTCTTTCCACCTATGGAATACTCTCTGGTGATTTGCTGCTTTCTCATGGCATGCCAGATTTCTAGCCAGATTTTTCCAGTCCTTTGTTCCTGTAGAACCCAATGTGGCTGGAACATTAGACTGGAAGAGTTTGCAACAAAAACAGTATGCAGCATTCTGGGTTTTTGAGTACATAAGCCGTGGCCTCTCCACTTTATCACCATTGGGGATTTCACGCCAGTAATGTGTTGGATGGAAACTTCTATTTTCATTGTCTTTGGGGAACATGAACTTTTTCACTTGCTGTGGCCCATGCAGTACAAGGAAGTCCCTCAGGCTACTGCTCAAGTGGGTCCACAGTCCTGGATCATCTAGACTTAAGGAACTAAACTCAGCAGCAGCTGTTTCTTGCGCCTCCACCACGCTCTTCTCTGATCTACACTTTTCTTCAGGAATATGCATTGTTACGTCCATTTGAGATGGAGATATGGATGCTGCAGTAGCTGCCAGGTCACCTGCACTTTGACTAACTGGAAGATCAGGCATCTCCTCACCACTCACATCCTCACTGGGGCCGGAAGGCTCACCATGGACATTTGTGTCTATGTATCTGAGGAGAGCGCCTTCCTGCTTAGATAGAAATGCTTCCTTTGCTTGCTTGCTTTTTCTGAATGCTGCCCCAGAGGGGCATTTTCTTCTTTCACTCATGACTGCTGTTCTGTGCCAGCTACAGTAGCTCTCAACACTCAGTTGAAGGGGACAAATAAGCTGGCTGGTAGCAGGGCCTGAGTGAGGGACGATATCAGCTTCTTAAGGGCCTAACTGGCTCCTACTACTTCAGTTGACTGCCTGTTCTCCTCAAGTGGGTTCAGGGAAGCAGCAGAAAACAAGAAGCTCCCTGAAAAGCACGTGTTAATCAGTCCAGGCTCCTGGGGGTGCTAGAGAGGTACAGAAGAGGCTCCTCCTCCTCCTCCTCCTCCTCTCCTCTCTCTCCCTGTAGCTCCTGCTGCTTTCTGTTATTCCCTCTCACCTTTTCTCCTGCCTGCCTGTTATGTCTCTTGTGCCCTCCTTGCTCCAGCACAGCACTCCACCCTCTCTGTGCATCTCGAGCAGAGAGAATCCATATGCACCAGCAGCAGACACAGTTTTCTACACTCTGGGTCCTAGTGGAGCCCCCCCACAGTCTGGCACCTGAGGCGGCCACCTCAGTTCGCCTCATGGTAAGGCCAGCCCAGGGTACAAAGAACAAGCTCAGATGAAGTTTCTAGTAGTTTACGTAGAGTGAAATTCACCCATGGGTACAGGAGTTGTGGAAAGCCTCCAAGGCAGAGGAACCACTATGGTCCTGACACACAGAGAGCTATGAACTCCACATGTTGGATTTAGGTTCTGTTCAGCTCTGCAAAACCCAGAACAGAGAGTCTGGGAAGGCTGAGGTCCCGGGGACATGGTCACTAGGACCATAATAACACAGATCCAGTTGCCACCAAACCCTTGAGTAGAGGTGTACAGGGTATGCGGCCTCTGGTCCAGTCTAAGTCCTGGAAGATAGTCCACAGAAAACATCAGAACTGTATGCACCATCAGTTGGAGGATAGATTTCTTCCCCCAAAACTGCCACAGAATTCCTTCCATAAAGCCCATTTCCTTTGCTTGAGGACAGACACTAACTGAGAAATTAACTCCCACTCTCAGCCCTTGTCTATACTGGGATTTTATCAACCAGTGTAATAGCGATGGCCCTGGTGCAAAGCATTAGTGTAAACTAGGACTGTCAAGCGATCAAAAAAATTGCGATTAATCACAATTTTAACCGCACTGTTAAACAATAATAGAATATTATTTATTTAAATATTTTGGATTTTTCTACATTTCAAATATATTGATTTCAATTACAACACAGAATACAAAATGTACAGTGCTCACTTTATTATTTTTATTACAAATATTTGACTGTAAAAAGATAAACAAAAGAAATAGTATTTTTCAGTTCACCTCATACAAGTACTATAGTGCAATCTCTTTATTGTGAAAGTGCAACATACAAATGTAGATTGTTTTATTTTTCAGTGCAATTATGTTAAAAAAAAAAAAAAATAGAGCCTACAAGTCCCCTCAATCGTACTTCTTGTTCAGCCAATCTCTAAGCTTCCATGCTAATGACGGGTTCTGCTCGATAATGACCCAAAGCATTGACACATGTTCATTTTTCATCATCTGAGTCAGATGCCACCAACACAAGGTTGATTTTCTTTTTTGGTGGTTCGGGTTCTATAGTTTCTGAATCGGAGTGTTGCTCTTTTAAGACTTCGGACAGTATGTGCCACACCTCATCCCTCTCAGATTTTGGAAGGCACTTCAGAGTCTTAAACCTTGGGTCGAGTGCTGTAGCTTTCTCTAGAAATCTCATATTGGTACCTTCTTTGAGTTTTGTCAGATCTGCAATGAAAGTGTTCTTAAATCAAACAACATATGCTGGGTCATCATCCAAGATTGCCATAACATGAAATATATGGCAGAATGCAGGTAAAACCACGGAGCAGGAGACATAGAATTCTCCCTCAAGGAGTTCAGTCACAAATGTAATTAAATGTTTTTAATAAGTGTCATCAGCATCGAAGCATGTCATCTGGAATGATGGTTGAAGCATGAAGGGGCATACAAATGCTTAGCATGTCTGAAACGTAAATACCTTGGAACGCTGGCTACAAAAGTGCCATGGGAACGCCTGTTCTCATTTTCAGGAGAGCTTGTAAATAAGAAGTGGGCAGTATTATCTCCCATAAATGTAAACAAACTTGTTTCTCCTAGTGATTGGCTGACCAAGAAGGAGGACTGAGTGGACTTGTAGGCTCTAAAGTTTTACGTTGTTTCATTTTTGAGAGAGGTTATGTAAAAAAAAAAAATCTACATTTGTAAGTTGCATTTTCATGTTAAAGAGATTGCACTACAGTACTTGGATAAGGTGAATTGAAAAATACTATTTCTTTTCTCTTCTACAGTGCAAATATTTGTATTCAAAAATAATAATATAAAGTAAGCACTGTACACTTTGTATTCTGTGTTGTAATTGAAATATATTTGAAAATATAGAAAAGATCCAAAAATATTTGTAATAAATTTAAATTGGTATTCTATTATTGTTTAACAGTGCGATTAAAACTGCAATTAATCACGATTAATTTTTTTAATCGAGTTAATCTGTTTTGAGTTAATCACGTGAGTTAACTGCAATTAATTGACAGCCCTAGTGTAAACGTGATTTATATGGGTGCAGTGTAATGTGGGGTAAGCTACATCCATGCAAACTGTGCTGCACTGGTGTAAATTGGGTGTACACTAGGGGTCTGCACTGTTGGCTAAAAATCAGGACTTGATTCTCCATTGCTCTGTTCTCCATCTGTTGTCAATTACATTGGTGAAAAGGGAATGTAAAATGCTGTCTTTCTGATCTGGTAGCATTTTACATTTACTTTGCCCTGATGTAAATGATGACACATGGGTCAGAGCGTTGGAGAATCAGGCCCTACATATAGACAGGGGGTTAATTTCACAGCTAATGCATGCTTGGCAAAACAAGTTCTTATGGAAAGAGTGTGATGCCAGAACTACAAAGGCTGTGATGTCATAAAGTTCCTCTGTATTGCAGAGAACAAGTGATTCTCCTGAAAATGACGGGAAAACAAGGTATGGTCAGTGACCCTAACTCCCTTTCAAAAGCAATTTACTTTTTTTCTTGGTTAATGTTGAAAACAAAGTTGTAATTCAATCATCAACAATAGAATTTATCCCAGAAGGGGGCAAGGGACCACCTAGAGCATGAACCAGGTGTAAATTATAAATAGCATCACCACGATGACTTCTGTGTCCTACAGGGACTTATGCTACAGTTCATACCAAAGAGTTCTTTTAAAAAATGCCTGCATCTTCACTAGTTACATTTTCTTACAATTTACTTAGACTGTAAATTCTTCAGGGCAGGGACTATCTTTTGATATACATTTGTACACCACCTAGCACGGTAGGGCCCTGATTAAGACCCCTAGGCACTACCACAATAATAAAAATAGTTTCAGGATCTGCAGTTCCTCTTAGCAAACCTTTCTGTGTGGGGTGGGAGGCACAGTGATCATAATGATGGCTGCAGAGCAGTTCTAGAGGTGCTCCTGAGCTTGGGAGAGGATTCCATTCCCCTGGGAAGCACTCATGCAAATACAGCATATTTGGGCTTTGCACACAGGAAATGGTTTAGTTTAATGGGAATCTGAAAATGTAGGTGTACTGATGAAAAATAACACAAGCTGATGATTTTCAGGGGGTAAAGAGGATATCTCCCATCTACTGTGAGTTTCTGAGGAACCACACCGAATCTGACTTTCCTCCAAAGCCTTAGTTTGTGTACTGACATTTCCCCTGATTCCAGTGATTTATTTGGGAGATGGAGAAGATATAACCAGGGAAATTTCCCCTTCTAAACTAGCTGACATTGGATCTCAATGTTCAATAACTTCCCAGCTATAGAATGTATTTGTTCCTCTCTTCCTGTATAAATAGGAAGGGAGAAAAAGACCCAGCAAAAGTTATTTTGGTATTGAAACTATTAATTCAATTCAAGGCAGATATGGGAGGGAGGCCTTTAGAAATTAAAAGGTTTTCCAAAATCAATGGGTCACACTTAACATAATACAGTTTCTTGCCTTTATTGTACAATATGTCTTTCACACTAAAGAATCACTTCAACCACCAATGAAATGCTGTCACTTCTGGGATGGAATACACCAGCTGTTTAGCAGCAGACAGCAACAGTATACAAGTGAAAAACAAAATCATACCCATTAAAGAGCAGTTGAGGGAGGTAGAATTATTATCTAAGGTGAAATCTGCAACTGAGCTATAACTCCCGAACTCCAAAAAGAGCCAAAGGATTCTTTATTGACTACAGGCCCTTGGTTTTACATCTTCCCTGAAAGATGGGACCTTTAGCTCACAGCATCCCTAACATTAGGCTGGTGCATTCGTTGAAACTGACTGAGCGAAGAGTGCCACCTACTGAATCACCAACACCACTTTCTGAAGTGAGTGGATTTTCCTTGGGGATCTCCTGTCTAAGTAGTCAGAAGGCTCAGCCCTGCTTTAGCTAAGGAGATCTGCCCAGATCAGTGCCTGAGGTGTTAAACCGATCATACAGATTAGCTTTGCTGTTAGAACCATTACTCTTTGAGTGGATATCTTTTCCTGTTTTGTTTTGTTGTTAGTACCCAGATAATCTGATTGCATTCCCACAGAGTCAAGTATGGGTTTACATTTCCCTTGTCAAACTACATAACAGTGAGAGGGCAGGAACTAATCTGTAGGTCTGGCCCCAATGTAGCCTCTGGAAAGTACTTGTTTGCTTCTTGACTCTGAACAGTATTTCTGGGTTGCTTCAACAAACTAATGTCTTGGTTTATTTGTTTGAAGGAGCAGGGACAGGAAGAGATGAATATTTCCACCACTCCAAATTGGATTAAAAATATCCTTGAAACCCTTATTGCAAGTTTTCCCAGGCCCAGCTCGGCCTGAAAGGCGAAGACTTTGTACAATACGCTGTATGTTTCCTGACAAAATTTTCCATTCATACTACAATTTACAAATTCAAATATGCTCTTCTCAAAAGCTAAAACAAATGCCCTGATTCAGTGGATCAGGGAAAGTGATTTAAATTGGATTCTCACATTGGGTCCAGCTTGAAAACAAGGAACAGTTGCAACAAAATAAACTCATTGATCACATGTTTTCCTATCTTCCTTTAGCTCTTTCAATAAGTGCTTTCTCCCTCATATCTTCAGTTTCTCCTTCTACTTTATCTGACTGTGAAGAAGTCCTATGCTTTTAACATCTGTTTCTATGGAAATTATTGTGATGTCATCAACTGGGCACAATGACTTCAACCATATTAAAGATAACAGGTTTATGAGGTAGTTACATAGACTTGAAATAAAGTTTTCTCTGGGCCAATTGCAAGTTTCTCTTTAAAGGGGCCTGTGCAAAATTAGCTGCCAAGACAGTGATCAAATCATCATTGCTACAGAAATTACAAAAGAAATCAAATACCCCACTTATGTGACACAAAAAAGAAAGCACTGCTGAAGAACAGAGGATGATCTAGTGGCTCAGGGGCTGGGAATGAGGTTTTAGGGTTCAATTCCTTACTTCCTTTGTGATTTTGGACAATCTACCCTTTCCTTAGTACCCCACGGTAAAATGAAGATTGCAGTTATTTCTTTGTCTTTCTTGTCTTTGATCAGTGGTTTTCAACCTTTTTTCATTTGCAGACCCCTAAAAAATTTTGAATGGAGGTGCAGACCCCTTTGGAAATCTTAGACATAGTCTGCCCCCAGGGGTCCACGGACCACTGGTTGAGAACCACTTTTCTATGGTAACAAGAACCTTTCACGGACCCCTTAGGCATAGTCTGTGGACACCCAGGAGTCCACAGACCACAGTTTGAAAAACACCGATCTAGATTATAAACTCTGTGGGGAAGAGAGACTGTCTTTTACCTTTCAGAGTACCAGCCGTGTTAGTCGGTATCCGCAAAAAGAAAAGGAGTACTTGTGGCCACATCGGGGTGCAAAACTGTATGGAGGGCTCGGTAGAGAAGGCTGTGCCTCTCCAAACAGCCTGGCCCCCATCCCCTATCCATCCCCTCCCACTTCCTGCCCCCTGACTGCCCCCCTCAGAACCACCGACGCATCCAACCCCCCCTGCTCCTTGTCCCTTGACCTCCCCTTCCCAGGACCCCCTGCCCCAAACCACCCCCCCCAGGACCCCCCATCCAACCCCCCCCCCCGCTCCCTGTCCCCTGACTGCCCCCGCAACCCATATTCACACCCACGCCTCCTGACAGGCCCCCCGGGACTCCCACGCCCTATCCAACCCCCCCACCCATCCCTTGACCACGTCCCCCAGAACCTTTGCCCCATCCAACCACTCCCTGTCCCCTGACTGCCCCCCGGGACCCTCTGTCCCTTATCCAACACCCTTCCCCCCCTGCCCCCTTACCATGCCACTCAGAGCAGCAGGAACTCGCAGCCCCGCCACCCGGATGGAGCCATCCGTGGGGGAGGGGGGACAGCAGGGGAGGGGCCAGGGGCTAGCCTCCCCAGCCAGGAGCTCAGGGGCCAGGCAGGACGGTCCCGCGGGCTGGATGTGGCCCGCGGGCCATAGTTTGCCCACCTCTGCTCTAAGAGCTACTGTAATACAAATTACAAAATCAATTAATAATAAATCAAATCAAATCCATTCATGACTGTGAGGTGCTCAGATTCTAAGGTGATGAAGGCCATATATTCATTTAAATACATAAGTAGACAGGGCATGACTCCAAGGGCTAAGCATGTCCAATCTGAGGCATTCTAGGCTTGGTTTGCAGAGTGGGTGAGCACCCACAGCTCTCGTTAACTTAATTTACCACCAGTATGAATCCACAGTAACTCTCTCTAAATCAGTGGAGTTCTACTGGTGTAAGTGAGATTGGAATCAGGACTAGAATTTCCATATAATTTCATAAACTGTTTATTTTATATATTCCAAGTATAAGAAAATTGGTAGCTCAAGAGTGAAGTCAGACCTTTTTCTCCTCTCTATGGTTTTATATGTATCAGATAGTTCCTGGAGAGGGATCACATCAGTGCTGTAGTTTTTAATTTACAGTTTTCTTCCTGATCTTAGCTTTGTTCTGGCTCCATCCCCAGAGCCATTACATTAACTCTGCGCAGTTCAGGCACAAAGCTCCTGTATTTACTCTGAGATTGTGCCAGATTTCATCTTACTTGCTTATGGAAAGATGCATTTTCTCCTTGAATTGTTTAAAAAAGTAGTTCAGACTGGAGTAATCATAACAAGCTTAATTCCAACGGAAGGAGGGAAATGGTTAATATTACCAAATACATATACATATACATACACTTAGCCTATCGGAGAGTATCATTTCCCCCAATTTACATCTTGGAAACTGAGGCATTGAGAGGTGACTTGCCCTAAGTCATACATCAGGTCTGCCAGAGTTGCGGAAAATACTCCCATCTGCAGACGCCCAATCCAGTGTTGTTTCCACTGAATCATACTACTTTCCCGAAGCATGCTACCTCCCACGGCCTTCCTTCCTGTGAAAGAGGACTGACAGCTTGCATTGACACCTGTGGGAGTGAGAGTGCTCCACACTGTGAAAGATCAGGCCCTGAGTGATATTTTCTGATGCTGGTTGACCATCAGGCCCAGAAGATGCCTCATTTCCTGATCTAATGTCTAAGGTTTATTTTTTTAAGAGCACTTTAGTGTTTTCTTTGCAATACTGTATCCAAGAGCCATCAGCAGTGGTTAAGCTCTAACACACTTGCAGCAGTATGGTGGATGTGGCATAGTGCTAAATGACATTGGGTTCAGGCTGGCACAAAAATCAAGGAGCTCCAAGTAACTAGCCCGTTACTGGCCCTCCTACTTCTCTTGCTCTGAATAGAGCATCAAGCTTGGTAACTGTTATTCCAAAGAAAAAGTTGCTTTAGATACATCGTTTTAAACCACTGGAAATCACAAGTTATGTTATACAAAGAGTTCTGACACCAACCTTAGCTTCCATTCCATGCAAAGAAACCAGTGAATGGAGTTATTGACACTCAGCAGCTTCAACACACCTTTAAATCTGCTCTTGTAGCTCTAAATAGAATTTAATAGGTGTATTTAATTTTAAAAATTCAAAAATGATCACATCTGTGTATATTTCAGATGGAGAACTGAATATGCGTATTCCAGAGCAACATTGCATGGAATAGACTGGAGTGTACATAAATGATGATACTCTGCCCCCACAGAGTTCCTTTGTGATGCTGGGGCAAGTCACCTCTGCCAGACTTTTCAACAGTTGGCCACTACTGTGTGATTCTCATTTTCTGGATGCCCAATTTGAAACCGTGAGGTGATGAAGTGCTGAGCCCTCACTGCAGCAACTGAAGTCAATGGGAGCTCTGCCCTGAACAAATAAAGTGCTATAAAATTCTCAGGTTTTTTTTTTTTTAAATCAGGCCATAGTGTCTCAAATTGGGTACCCCAAATTAGTGGACACTTTTGACATTAATGGCATTATTCCTTAGTTTCCCATCTCTACAATCAGAATAATGCCACTTTCCCTCCCAGGGGCAGTGTGAAGATAAATGTATTAATGTTTGTGAAGCAGTCAGATGCTACAGTGATGAGGAAATCAAAACTAGAAGGGTATGGAAACACAAACTTTGCCAGTGAGTTTCACAGCTTACAGCAAAGGAATGTGGGACTCAGGAATAATAGGTTCCATTCTACGTTCTTCAAAGGAGTGATCTATAGTGGTTATTTGGACACTTCTTCCCCTGTCCCCCAGTAACCTCTCCTCTTCTGCTGCTATCTACCTACCCCCTGCCAGCTCCTGTTCATTACTCCCCACTCTAATCCTGCCCGTCCCCACTCTGCTCCAGTCCTGTGCCTGCTTTCCTTGTTTCCTTCCTCTGTGTCCCTCCCTTTGCTCCAGCCCTTATCCCTTGCTTCTGCCAATGTTCTCACCACAACCTTCTTCCAACCCTGTTCTTATGGCACCTCCTCTTCTGTCTCCCTCTGCTCCTGCCCCCTTCCTACTCCCACCTCCTAACCCTCCACCCCCAGACTCCTATTCTCCCTTCCCCCATTTTCCCTCAGTCTTCACCTCTCTGCATCTGAGTCAGGCACTTTGTTTCCTTTTCCTTCTCCTGGATGCTTGGGCACCAGCATGGCAAGAATCGGGAGCACAGGAGAGCTAGTAACCCTGCTGCCGGTTCTGGTTCGTGTTGCCGTAGTGGCCTCTATAGACTGGAGGAGCAATAGCAGGGAAAGTTCTGCTCAGCCTCTGTAGCCCTGAGCGGGATCATGCTCATTTGATCAGTAGGGATGATGCATGCACAGTCCGGTCACACACAGGAGCTGTGAGGGGCAGGAGAATTTAGCAGTAGCAAGTATCTACTGAGCATGTGTGAACTATGATTTTTCAGAACCTTATAATTTGACCAAATTTGGGCATAGTTTCATGGGAAGAGCAATAAGCACATCTATAACACAAAGGCAATCCTCCTGCCAAATTTCAAGTCCTTGCTCCAAGGTATGAAGGTGCTAGCTTCCCAATGAAATGGTTATATGCACTTTTTTACCATCAGCAAAATAATCTGTTTTTCCCTAACCTTGTTCTGAGAAACAGATGAACTGGTTTAGCTGAAACTTTCCCCAAAACCTCAGTCGGAAGCAAAGACCTGCCATGGAAAATTTCAGCTCAAGCAATTTAAATTTGGCAAAGTTATAAGCAACTGAAAACAAGATTTTATAATGGGAAGCATCAAGCAACCTTAAGTACAGGTGTCACTGCCTGCACTGCATGTTTGTTTGTTTGTTTATATTGAGTGTGAGGGTTAATTCCAACACCAACAGTGCTGTTTTATTGTGAGGAGCAGATTTTTTATGATCTTGAGTCAAAGATTGGATTCGATTATGTTCCCCTCGCTCTCTGGTAAGGACAATTCTCTGATGAAGCATACGACTACCACAACTACTGTACACAAAAGTCACACACCACAACCTTAACTCTCCCTCACTATGGATACCCACTCTCCAGTACACCCTTTGCCAAACTTCACCTTTTAAGCATGCCAGACTTCCACAACTGATAGCAAGGGACAGGCCGAAGTAGTGTAGTCCAAGTGGGAGGGTACTGAACTAGGACTCAGGAGACCTGGGGTCTATTCCTAGCTTTATTATTAACATGAGTCAATTTGCCTTTCTGTTTCCCCTCCTTCTCTTTTCCATTTTGTCTGTTTAGATTGCAAGCTTTCCAGAGTGGGGACTGTCTCTTACTTATGCGCTTTTACAGTGCCTGGCACAATGGAACAGGCTGGGGACTTTATGTGGTCCTGTAATACAAATAATAACAAAGGTGGCTGGAAAAGGGAAAGCTAAGGAATAGTTTGTGGGGTGCTTTGGTAAAGGGGGTGCTGGAAGGCTGGCATCCCTATGGGGGCAGAGTTAAGACTGTAATGAGTGATCTGTGGCATGCAGTGGTAGAGTGCCTTCCTCTGAGTGAAGTAGAGGATAAATACTGTGATATGGCTTAACTTTTCATTTCCTTGCTTTTATGGGTTTGTGTCAGGCGTACTATGTGTATAGCAACCTTAAATATTTCATAACTTTTTTTGTGATATATTTTAGGACTGGGTGGAGTTAAAAGGAGATGTGAGGGGAGAACTGTGCTGGGCCCTGTTGAAGCTGGGAACATGTAGGAGAGCGGTGGGGTTAGGTCCAAAGAAGTGGAGGGGAGGCTGGGTGAGATCCTACTGAGGCAATTGAGTGAGTATGCGGAGGCAGGGGAGGCCAGATGAAGCCATACTGAAGCAACTGGATCTGAGTACTTAGAGGGGTGTACATATAGAAGTGGAGAGGAATGAGATGGCTGATTGTACAGGATGAGTACACAGAGGAGAGGGGACTAGATGCAGCTGTAGTGAGAGGAGGGTGTGTATGAGTGAGGCGAGAGTATGCTGAAGTAGGGGGAATCAGACGGGGCTGTAATGAAGGGGCTGGATGTGTGGAGAATATACACAGAGGTGGTGGGCAGGAGATGGGTCCTTTGTAAAGTGTGTGGAGTGGGTACACAGAAGTGGGGGCACTGGATGGAGCCACAGTGAGGAGGTTGTATATGTGCATGTGTGATGGGGAGGGTATGTGGCAGTGGGGAGTACTGGACTGGGCTGTAGTGAGGACGACTGGGTGTGGGTATGGGGATACAGAGATGGGGAGGGGTGAACAGAGCCACAATGAGGAAGCTTTGCATGTAGGCACAGGATCAGACAGGTTTCTAATGAGGCA
Source organism: Eretmochelys imbricata (assembly GCF_965152235.1). Classification (NCBI taxonomy): domain Eukaryota; kingdom Metazoa; phylum Chordata; order Testudines; family Cheloniidae; genus Eretmochelys; species Eretmochelys imbricata. The sequence goes on from NC_135577.1 coordinate 21,810,321, forward strand.
TGTGGGTGTGAGGATGGGGACACAGAGGTGAGGGAATTAGATCCACGGTGAGGAGGGTGTGTATATGTTTGTAGGTGTAGGGACCAGTCACAACTGTAATGAGGAGGCTGGGGGTCTGTATGGTATGTGCAGTGCTGCAAGTGTCAGGCATTGGGGGTGACAGGGCTCCAGATGCATAAGTGTCATGCCTGCCCGCAGCCCTGGTGAGGTGTCAGTCACCAGTACAGCAGGCAGCAGTGGGACAGCAGGGATTCCCCAGGCAGAGTCTCTTCGTGGTCTCAGAGTTGCTGTGGTACCTGTAAAGCAGCTAGGCCAGCTGCTTCTCCTCCTGTCTAGCTGCTCCCGGCTGGCTGGCAGAGATGGTGGCTGGCACGGGCTGTTATAGCACTGCACTGGTTGGCAGGTCAGGGAGGGGAATGGAAGAAGCTGGGAATTGAGGGAGGGGAAAAACAATGTGGCCCCATGCAAAGTCTGGCTCACTCCTCTAACATCTGTGAGAGACCTCACACAAAGGGCTCTAAACAGCGGGGCGTGCAAAAGCAGGGGAGTGTATATTGGAGGGGGAAGCTAGTCAAGGCAGAAACAAAGGGGCTGGATGATGCAATAAGCAGAAGGGTGTGTGGGAGCTGGGAACAAAAGGTTACCATAGTAAGGCTAGGGCCTGCAGAAACTGATGCAGGGAGAGGCAGAAGGGGACTGGGTGGGGTGGTAAAGAGGGAGCTGGAGCTTGGGTATGTGCGTGTGTATGTCTGGTGGGGAATGGAGCTGGAGGAGGCCTTAGCAAGGCTGGGGGTGGGAATGGATATGGGGAGGCTGGGTCTGAAAGGACTTGATAGGGGAATAATGCAGAGATGGGGGCAGTGGGCATGCGCAGATGGAGAAGACCAGAAGAGAGGGGAGGACTGAGGGGGCTGGCAAGGTGTGTTGAAGAGGTAGATGCTGGCTGGACCAACAAGGAGGAGGGTGGGGAATTGTGTGGAGGTGGCTAGGCAGAAGTGGGGGGAGGGGCCCTAGACGGGGCTGGAAAGTGAGGAGAGGGAGAGGTGGGTACATGGGCAGGGATGGGTAGGTAAAGGTGGGGGGGGGCTAGTCCATTATTCCCCTGGGGAGCGCCAGTCTGGGGCTGGGGAGGAGACAAGCGCGGGGAGCATGTTCTCTAGGCGGAAGGCTGCTAGCGGCATGTCCCAAGGAGCTGGCAGGGGCCAGCGCGTCCCGGGCCCCGCCGAGGGAAACGCGCGCGCCGGCAGACCCTGCTCTCCGCGCTGCCTGGAGGGAGGGGTGGGTCAAGTGACTAGAGGTCATGAATATTTAATGAGCATATTCAAATCGGCCAGTTGCCGGGGCAACTTGCGGCCTGGACGCTACTGGCGGCTCACCCCGACCTGGAAGGCCGGAGGGAAGCGGAAAGGCTTTGCGGGCCGGCCTGCGTGGGGCGCCCCCAGCTCCTTCACTTCTGCCGGGGCAGAGGCTGAGTCTTTTCCCCGGTGGGGGGAGGGAGGTGTGCGGAGCTCCTTCCACCTGTGCTGGCAGCAGGCGATAAGCAGCAGGTAGGAGTCGCCGCCCCCCCCACCCGCCCCTCCCAGAGGCGGGCTGCCCCCCGGGGCATGTTTGTACCGGAGGATGGGGGGAGACACAGCTGCCCTGGGGTGTGAGAAAGGGGAAACAGCAGGAGCGGCCTTCCCTGTGCCCGTCGCGCCCCCGGCCCAAGCAGGCACTGGGATCGGGGCTGCCACACGTCAGCCCCTTCGTGCCTAGGTATGAGGAGGAGCTGCCCATCCCGCTTAAAAACCACGAGGAGCCCTTGTGGCACCTTCGAGGCTAACCCGTTTCTTCAGCTTTCGTGGGCTGTCCCCCACTTTAGCCCTCGAAAGCTTATGCCCAGATAAATGTGTTAGTCTCTAAGGTGCCAGGAGGACTCCTCCTGGTTTTTGCTGACACAGACTAACACGGCTAACCCCTCTGAAGCCCATCCTGGTGTTTGTGGGATCCTCCTCACTTTTGAGGGGTGACCTCCGTGTCCTTTCCCAGTCTGAGCAAACATGGTTCTGCCTTTGGGGTGCTGCATCCTGGCGCAAGGACATTACAGTGTAAAGTTAGTGACGTGCTAACAAAGTGGTGTCCGGCCATGGGACTGCGTAAATATCTTAGACGTGGTAGCCCTGCTGGTACGCTTAGCTTTCCACTACCCCTATCTTAATGATATGTCTCTGTGCTGCACATGGTGCAGGCTGCTATCTCCTTTCCAAGCCACTTGCTATGAAGTTTGTGTTTCTGAAAATCCCAATCCTGTGATTTTGAGACATCGCAGTTTGAACACAAAACAGGGAGCCAGAAATTCCTGGGTTCTAATCCTGGCTCTGCTTATTGTGTGACCCTAGGCGAATCCCTCTGTTTTTTGTGCCTCTTTTTTCCTGATCTATAATATGCAGATGAGAATACTTGCTTACTTGATGGGGGTGTTCTGAAAATTATTTAATGTTTGTGTAGTTCTTGGAGAATAGAAAATGCTGTAAAGTGTAAAGGACGATTCATTATTATTATTTATTAGTAATCTATGCCCAGTTGAACAAGAGGCAGCAGGCACTGACTGGTACAGTTAAACTCATACAATTATCTGAAAAGACTGGGAACACTGATTTAGACAAGCCTTTCAGAAGAAGCAAAAATCTTTTTTAGTGAATATGTCTAATAAATTCTAAGGTTTTAAGACCAAAGACAGTTTGTGTTCCTGTTTTAGAGCATCTACCGTACTGGAGGGGGAAAAATCCTTTATACAGAATGTTTGTTGTTCTCTGCTTGTTTCAGGGCTGACAATTAATCTGTTTGTTTTTTTTTTAATTGCACATTTAAATTGTACAAGTGTGTCGAGCTTTGCGGGGAAGCATATTGAAATATAAATAACCCAGGCTAATCCCAAAATGTAGAGAATTATCCCTGATTATTTTAAGAGATGGCAATAATTTATTGTTCATAGCTTTTAGCTGGTTCTGAAATGGACAAAGACATTTATTTAGTATTTGAAGTGCTGGTCCTGTAGCGCATTAGGGGCCTGATCCTGCATAGGTGCTGTGCATCCTCAACTCCCATTGACCTTCATGGGAGTTCAGCACCATGCAGGATGTGCTTCTCACCTTACAAGATTGAGCCATAGTTTATTCAGGTGCAGTATGTTCCCAATGCACTATTGGGAGCGTGTTTGGGATGCCCGCTGTTCAAGGCAAGATGGTACATTGTGCAGGTGATGCCCATGATTTCCAACTAGAGAGTGCATGCTCCAGGGAACATGGCCAGCTCTCAGCCATGAACCTTCTATGTAATACAGAAGGCCTCCATATTGTGTACCTATTTTGTGCAGTAATCGCCTGAATACTTTAGTTGTTTTCTTCATGAGAACAAATGTGACTGTTCTAATGTAAACATCTATTGCATTTCTCATTCTGACTGTTTTTTCCAGACAATACTTTCTGCAGTGAAAATGCAGTAAATGTTGACTTCAGCCTTTTATTCAATGCTAGGCTAAAACAAACACTTTTCTTACCACATTGAGTCAGTTTGCTTCTTATGGCCACAAAGACAACTATTGTTTCTGGCGTTCAGTAAATAACTGTTGCCGGGCACATCAGTTGTACTTTATTAAATCCTTTACCTTGTCCTGATTACTCCTGGAAGCTGCCTTCAGTCTTTATTTCTTTACGGAGTTCTAAGTTATATTCCATTAGGTACTGTCACATTTTTAGGACATATTGAGCACAGTCCTCTGCTATTGTGACTGATGAAGCAACAGTTTTCCTCCCATTTATTACAAAATACTCCAGCCTTTAGAGTCCACTTTCCTTTTTCTTTTCTTTTTATTGAAGACAAGCATCTTAATGTTGTTTTAATAGGACATGGAGCAAAGTCATGAGACACTGCACTAGAAGCCCATTTTCTATTAAAGACCAATGGAGATGTGACTAGTAAAAGAAAATTCCCATAAGAGGAGAGGGAGATGGATATGAGAAGAAGGCAGAACAACGGTGGATAGAGAAGAAAAGGTGAAAGATAACAGCTAGGGGGTGAACGACTTCACTTTGTTTTTAAAAATTTTTTATAAAATACCCACAATGTTTCAGGCTTCTGCATTTTTAAAAATCTTTTCTTCTATAAGATGTGCTCTCTCTCCCATCCTCCATCCCCTCCTTCAAAAACCTCCCCAACCCTTGAAAGTTTTGCCTAATCAAGTACCTGGATAAGAAAGTAGTGTGCAGTCATGTCAGAGTTCAGGATTGTTGCAATCTAAAAGCTTTTCTGATGCTTGTGCTCTCTTCCTATGTTTGAGCTTTAGATAATATTCATTATTACCAGCAAGTCACCGAGGAAGAGCAAATGATGCATAGAACTAATAGCCTGAGGACTGGCTCTGGTATAAAGTGTGGTAGCTGTAAAATGTATTCTTCAGCAATAGGATTGCATATATTCATGCTGCCGAAGACTGACATGTTGGAGGAGTAGTTGCTGATCATACGTTTCTCTGTAGCAGGAAGGAAGAACAGCAGTTTTCAGTGTAAGGATCTGGTGTCCTATTGAATTCATCTGTAACAAAATCTTTTGGTCTATATCTTTCCACAGTGGAGCGTTCATGTGTCAGTGGAAAGAATAAAAAAAAGTCTATGATGTCAGCAAGCTGCCTTTCATGACACTTTGGGTCAGATTCAGTATGTGAGCTGTCTTTTGAGCAGATGTGAGTTTGGCTTCTCCAGGGTGGGTAACTACTTGTTCCACTGTCTAACTGAAACGTATTTTGGGACAGAACTAGAATACAGCATCCAATCTTTTCAACCTGCAATAGTATAAAATTGTTAATGCCACAAAATAATATGAATAAAATTCCTCATCTTGGAGTTACTACATTTCATATTGGTGTGAAAGGTTTGATTTTTACTTCTGAGAATTATAGATATGATGTTCTTGAGTTAGAACATCCCTGAGCAACTCACCAAAATGAATTTAGAAGTATTCAGCTGACTTGAATTTGCTAGTAAAACTGAGTCCGGTTAGTGTTTTTGTTACCATTACGTGTTCACAGAATATTGTAACAAATCCACCAAGTAGTATTTGATATACATGGGCTACAAATAGTTGCCATTATACAAGTTGAAAGTTGATTTGCCATGGCAGGTATTGTGTAAAGGCTAATAGAACTGCATTAAAAATGGAAAATCATGGCTCAGGAGTTAAGGTTTTTTAAAGGGGCACTGTCTGATTAAAATTTGGATATTTTTAAAAAAACAGATGGTGTTACTTGTATAACTATTAACATCTCAGGTTACTAACACTGGAGGAATATTAAAAGTGTAACTTACTTTTCACTGTGTATCTGATTTACTTCTTGCACTACATTGATCTTAGACCATTTCACTTTTGTTTATAGTTGGTTACTAATCCATTTCATGTCCTCCTTTTTATACAATGCTGTTGCCGGCACCCAGTGCTGAGAGGCAAAACAACAGCAGGGGTTCATTACCCGGTGTGCGTCACCCAATAATCACAACGGGGTGGAAAAGCAGAAAAGTTTATTTGCAGCTGCAAATAAGGTACAGGGAGAATAGAATCTCAAATCCTGCACACAGAGCAGGAAGTTACACAGGCTTTTATACATTTTTTTTTTTTTTTTAGCATATTTATTTAATAGCAAGCTGCCCTAAGTATCCATATAGCCAGTCAATCCAGTTCCCAGCTAGTTCCCTTGTTCTCTGTATTATCTGTTAAACCATACATAAAGCTGCTTTATTCAGCATTGTTTTTCCATATTTGCCCTGTTTGGCCTTGTTTAGTTTCAGGCAGTTTGACTCTGCAACATATTGTTGCAGATCCTCAGCATAACTGCTGCGAGTGTCTCCAGGCGGGGGGGGTCAAGGACACTTGGGCCTAGTACGCATAGCTGCTGCGAGTGCCTCCAGGCGGGGGAGGGGGGCCAAGGACACCTGGGCCTAGTGTGAGGGGGCTTCATCGACACTCGTGGTCTTCCATCCCCTCGAGTTACCTAGTGGCCATGCCCCAGTGTCCCCAACGATACCAGTATATTGTATTGTTTGGATCGAAAAGAGAAACATTTTGTTTGATTATTGTGTATACAATACCTACATTGATTTGACAGTGTTCCTTTAAATTTAAACTGTCTTTCTTTGCCAATTTTTGGGAGCATTTTGTACCGAAATGTGCTCCTGAGCTGTTTTCTGTTCCCTGATGTTTTCCTTTGACTTCTGCTAGACCTGGGTTTCTTTACCAGAAAACTTGGTCTGAGCACAGCACTGGAAGCGAGGACATTTTATGTTCTAATCTCAACACTGAAAGTAACTCCTTTTGTGACCATGGCCACAGCTCATATGACCTCTCTTCAGTGGTGGATTTAGAGTTAGTGGGGCCCTGTGCTCAGCTTCATTTTTGGGGCCCCTCCTTGGGACCCACCCAAGAAAAAGAACATTCTCTCTTATCTCCCTCTGCCCCCATTTTTCATTCTTTTTTTCTTCATCCTCCTCCTATAAGTAATAGGAAGTAAATGAAAATAAAGTGAGGTACCTTGATTGTTTTTTACAGTCTAACTTATTTTTCCACAGACCATTTGAAAATTGCTGAGGGTCTCGGCAGACCACTTAATGATCTTTCCAAATATTGTTTGTACCGTTAGATAAGAGAGCTTTATTTAAAAAAAAATTAGGATGTGGGGTCTGGCCAGGACTTAGGGTGCAGAAGGGGGCTCGGGGTTGGGGATACAGGGACTGGGAGGAAGTTAGAGTGCAGGAGCAGGCTGAGGGTTGGGATGCAGGGTCTGGCCAGGAATTAGGGTAGGGGACGGGGCTCAGGGCTGGGGCAGGGGGTTGGGAAGTGGAGCGCTTACCTGGGGCAGCTCCCGTTTGGTGCAAGGGGTGCAGGTGAGGATGTGGGGGGTGCAGGAGTCAGGATGGGTAGGGGGCTAAGGGGTGTTGTAGGGTGCAGGAGCCAGGGAGGGCAGGGGTCTCGGGGGGTGTGAGAGAGGTGCAGGAGTCAGGGCTGGGAGTGTGAGGGGGGTACAGGAGTCAGGGCAGGGGGCTAAGGGTGTGGGCTGGGGTCGTGGGGGTGCTCCCAGACCCCTGCCCCGAGCAGCTCACAGCAGGGGGTAAGGGGTGGTATGTGTCAGGAAAGTGCGGGGACCCCGCTTTTGCTCCGTCCTGCCCCAATTCCACCCCCTTCCCCAAGGCCCCACCGTGAGCTGCTTAAATGTTACTTTCTTTTCTAGAATATGGGCAAATCATAATTTTTGTATATTATTTTTTCAGACTACATGCTGAGGAAGCAACCCTTTTGTTCCCAGTTGTTAAATCTGCTGTGTAAGAGGAGAGACCCCTGGAGGTAATTAACTTCTTTTTAGCAGTATACAAAGATTTGAACATGGAGTAGGGATAGAAGTGGGATGTGCTATGGTGTTCTGGTGCATTCAGCACTATCCTGTCTCAGTTCTGCAGTCCAGTCCTAGCATTAGAGTCTCAGATCTTAGATTTTGTGTTTTAAGTCTCCTAAGCAAAACCAAGTCTAAGTCCTAAGTCTACATGGAAATGAGGTCAGAGACAACTTTAACTTCAACTTCAGTTAGACCTATGAGACTTTATGCTAACTTGGCATGGCTGATCAGGAAAAGGGAGACCTTCAGACTTCTTTCTGATAGAGCTACTGTGAAGAAGGAATATAAAGCATTGGTAACTCACAGGGATGGCTTTTTAAAGTCTAAATGATTACGGTCACATTTAGGCAAAACTTTACTCACATGCTTAACTTTACTTATAGTGAGTAGTGGGACTGTTTACTGTAAGTAAAGTTAAGCATGTGAGTAAAGTTCAACATGTGAATAGGCCCTGATCCTACAAAAGCTTAAAACCGAATGTTGAGCTGTGACTTCTTCTGTATTTGGAAAGTGTTTAGTACGATGGGTGCTACCGCACCTTGAATAATACTTCAGTACATAAGGGTAGCCTGAGAATATTAGGTAAACTGAGAAATTAGTACTTGGTTATTGTCCCTTAGATGTCACAGAAGATCCAATGTGTATTGAGAGAACTTGCAGAATACTGAACTGTAGATCAAATCTTTACTCAGCTCAAGAGAATACAATTATCTGTAGACTCCATCCCTTGGAGAGGATTTTGGAGCTGGAGTGTAAAAAGAAGGATATTAAGTACTCCCAGGCAAAAGACTTCATTACATTGGAGTTAACGCTAAAATTAATACCTATATCTTGGGGATGGGTGGGAGGAGTACGATTGAAATTTAGATATACTAACTTCTTTAAAAAACATTTTTTTAATTAAAGTTGCGGAGGAACCTTAATTTTATTTATTTGCCCAATATTGTGCTCTCTGGGGTATCCTCCATGTAAGGTTACCATGTGTTTATGATAAACACAACTAGCTGACATCTTAATTTCTGTATCATCATCCATGATGATAGGGAGAATTTAAACACTGTGGCTCTGATTCTCTACTACATCCAAGCTGTGCTCAGATGTAGTGAAGAGTAGCAGCCATGGGAAGCCAATTATAGCTCCCTGATCCTTGGTTGCCTGGTGGAAGTTAGAACAGGAAGGGGTGGGCAGTGCTGACTTCCACCACTAGTGTAAGGTCTTACACCAGTGAAGGATCAGAAGTAGAAGAGCTCTGCTTCACCACAACCCCTGCTGTCCACATCATGCCCCCAGTAAGCCTCTCTCCTTTCCTTATGTTAGGTGTGGGAAGAGGCTGGTGCAGAAGCAAGCAGAGCCACCTCTGCCAGATTTCTGCCACCAGAGGGTCTCCCTATGCAAGAGTAATTCTCTACCAGCACTCTCTGGCCACTTTGTGCCACAGGAGCCAGTGAATCTAGCTCTGTATCCTTTGGTGGTTTGTAGCCACAGATTAATTTGTGGATTTATATTCACTGACGTCCTCTGTGGTATACATAGCTGTGCATAACTAGTATTCTACCTCCACTGCTAACAATAAAGGCTGCTAACAATAAAGACTGTAACAATTGATTCAACTTTGATTTACTGTTTCACTGATTCCTAATAGCACATATAATGGAGAAAGAACAACATTTGGCAACTAATCACAGAATTATTTAACTTAGAGGCATTTCCAGCACATATGATAAAAATTTCTCACTTTCATCAGAGATCTGGCAAAGTATTATACATCTTGCTCTTTATACATGCAATATGTGTGTGTGTGTGCAGGCTTTGCATTATATATGCACTTAAAAGCCACAAACTTCTGTTTTATACTTATATATAATATAAACTTGTGGTTTTAAAATACACTGCTTTTTTATTTATCTATATTACATTTTGTAAGAAAATGAAACGAAGTTTTCACCTCCAAGTTGCTGTTTCAAATCCAATCTGGGTTTATGGCGTGGGCCTGCTGCACAGAAGTGAATTTCACTCTGAATAAGCATAAAGACTGAAGACGCCTCTCACTCAGGGTGAAATTCACCCCTACACAGAGGGCTGGCATAAAGCCTATGCACCACTTACTACCTGTTTTTAGAGTTTAAGTGGAACTTAAGTGGGGCATAGGCCTTGTGAATTTCACCCCAGTGGCATCTCTAGGTCAGGGTTTATGCACACTGCTAAAAGCTGTGAGGCAGCTTTTGTTATGGCTAAATAGAGGCCTTGGTAGCTTTCACAAGCAGTAAATTCAGGCATGTAAACAATGTAAACAATGTAAACAATGGGCCAAATCAGATTTTCTACCATGAGTGAATTTGGCCCAACGAATTCAAACTCCAATTCAGCAAAGCACTTAGATACATACTTAATTTAAAGCATGGGCTTAATTCCCATTGACGTCAGTTGGACTGTGCTTAAAGTTAAGTGTGTGCTTCAGTGGTTTGCTGAATCGAGCCTTCATATGGTTGTAGAGTGAGGAGGGCCTGATTCTGATCCCAGTTACACCAGTGTAAATTGGATATGACTACCTTAAAGCCACTGGGTTTTCAATGCTGTAGGCAAGAGGAGAATCAGGGCCTGATAGTCCAAATTTTTTATGAAAACAAGAGACGTGTCAGGGAATATGTGAATGGAATGATTATTAATGCTTTATACAGTGATTGCTCTTAGCCCTTTACAATTTTGTCTTTGAAAACAAGATAGCAGTACTGCAGTGTTCACTTCTTTCCCCGTACTTAAGAATAACAAAAGATTAATGCAGTAACATCTAGTTATCCAAGGTAAAAAGCTGTTGAGGGTGACTGCTATATATAAAAAACATATTTTTAACTTTTTTTATTACACCTGCTAAAATAGAGTAGTGTAGGATGCTGCATATTACATAAATGTTGCAGGGAATTGTTTTTCCCCTTTAGGGATTGATTAAAGTAACGGTAGTTTCCTGATGACATCATAGCAGATTCCAGCTGCCCAAACAGTCATTTTCCAGAAGAGGTTATCTGCAGTGCACTTACACAGAATTACACTTAAAAGGGCACTTACAGTTCCCTTAGGACTTTTAAACGTAACTCAGAGTTGAATCCTTGGTAAACACAGAATTCTTTGTTTTCATTTAGTGACGATGGTAATGCTGGGATCCCAGCCATGGCTTGTGATTCTGCAGTTAAATGAATAATTACATAATCATGGACTGCAGGAAAAATTAAATACTCCAATGGGCATTCCATGTATTGAGAAGACAGCAGTATGTTTTGTATAGAGAATTTTCAGACCTGCACATAGGAAGAAGATAATATGGAACTCCAGTGCCATACCTGAAATTAGACTCATTGCTGTGCAGAGTAACTTTTTGAAGGCATGAGCAGCCAAAAAGCAGAAAAGGCTGCTTCTTCAGCAGCTGGCTAGGAGAGCAGGACTGTGCTTGTTATGGGGTGCTGACTGATTTCTTTGCTTGCTGGGGTAGCTAAGGAAGAGCCTGAAGAGGTGAGAAGAGAGGCTTAATCAGGAGATGGGAGGGAAAGAAATGGTGGAAGCACAAGGAGGGATGTGACTGACAGCAGAGAGATGGAAACCAAGTTTTTTTGGCTCCCATTCTTCAGATAAGAACCACAGGGACTATATCACTAGTCCAGAAGGCACTAAAAGCTAACCAAAGGTTTCAGTTTGTCACTTAGGGCTGTCTCAGTATTTCAGTGGCATTTGGTGGCTCGTGGTGACACCAGTGCAATGTATACTGAGGAGTTACAACAGAAGATAGCAACAGTGACATTGAGGGACTTGCAAATGGTAAAACGTCCAATCCCAGTGTGCTGTGTCCTCCTCTTCCCTTGAGACATTTGGGGCATTCAGCTGTATTTATTTTTATATTTGCTAGGACAGTTTTAATATGTGGATTTATAAATTTTCCCGGCATAAAGCCGGATCAGTCTGTGTAGATATTGTTTTTAAAAACAACAGCCTATTTACATTATGTAGACAAGAGCTTTTGCTAATACTTTGATGAATGAGCTTAGAAGTGCTAAGGGCCAGGCACAGTCCAAAGGGTCTTTCCCAGGTTTCAGAGGAAAAAAAGCTGGGGGAGGTGGGAATTAATGTAGAGGCATATGCTTCTTGTAGCTGCCATGGTTGAAATGCATATTTATATATATATATATTTAATGAAGAATGCACTACATCATCATTAACTCTCATATAAATGTTTTTAGAAAGACAGCAAAGTCTTGGAGCTTCACCAGCTTGCCAGGACCTAATCACATCAATTTACTAGGAAGAAATTGGCAGAGAAGAGTTAATTAGTCTGTTCTACAGGGAGTTCTAATAACACAATAGTCCAAGGACAATTTTGATAATAATCCTTATCATTTATATTCTGTAGAACCTTACATGTTCAAAATTTTGTACAGGTCATCTTCACAACACACCTATAGCGAATATAGGTAGGGTCAGTATTATCACCCCCATTTTAAAATGTGATTTGATTTGTTGAGGCTATGCAGTAAGTGTCTGGGAGATTAGAACTCCTGACTCCATGCCCTAACCATTGACTTCAGTGGGGCTAGTCATGTGCTTAAGTCCCTTGTGAATAAAGGCCTGTGTCCCCAATCCTGCAATCACTGATGCATATTCTTAATATGGCATGTATTCAGGAGAGTAGTCCCACTGAGGTCAGTAGGACTACTCATAACGTGGATTTCCTGGGTTTTTTTAATGATTGGGCTGAGGGTGGTTATACTTGATCTACCTTACCTGTTTCAGAATTTAATGTTATTGTGTAGGATATGGTAGACACAAGGAAAGCCTGCAATGTGTAAGGAGTTCAGGAGCCAGTCTGTGCTGAGAGTAGAGGAGAACCCTAGGGAAGCTTTAGAATATCAATAGGGTTATGCTTAGTGCAGATAATAGGGTTATGCTTAGTGTACCCTAGGGCAGATGCTTAGTGACTTTTGCTGTTGCTGGTGGTTACTATCTTCCCACAATTGACGTGTACACAAAGTAGCACATGAGCATGTGCTCACAGAAGACATAGATTCCATGACTTTACATCATTTTCTTTAGCCTAATTTTTTTCCCTTGCTTCTCACCTGGACAAAGGAAGTTCTGTTATCATATACTGCATATATCTCCTGTGGGTGCAGTAGTTTTGCCAGCTATCCCAGCACATATTTCTGGGATTAACTGGATTTTTGTTTGAACAGTATACTTTACCTTTAGGATTCCTGTATCACTGTCTTCTATTTCTCATTTTGGATATTATTCCTCAAAGTTCTGTCTCCTCTTGAGGAAGTTTTAAAATGGTCAAAGTGCACCCTAGAAGACTGATATTGTTTACAGACAACAACTCTGTTTCAACACAGACAATTTATCATGAAAATATTGTTCCCTTTACTACTCCAATAGTTATGAGTAACAGATCAATAGCAGGAAGTACAGAATTGGGAGCATCACTTCAGATATTAAACCACAAATTGATCTGCTTGTCAAACCTTAAGTAAGTGCTGCATCAACGCATGTGCCAGAGATGGGAGGACATTTTGAAATGTTGTAGCGATGGACTGAAACAATGAGATAAATTATTTCTTTTATGTAAGTGGGTTAACTCTTTAGTACCAGTGTCTGCACACTCCTGCTGTTAGAACAGTTGCATTTTGCACTGATGGATCGTATCAATAATTCAAGACTCTCAATCTACACCGCTCCAGAAACACACACTGAATGTATACAGTAGGCAAATCTCTCACCTGATGGTGATATCTTTGCTAGAATTAAAAGGAACTATAAACCTTTATAAATAATCTAACAAAACAGCCATACTTATTTATCTGTCATCCATGTGGATGGACACTGTAATCCCAGTCAGACACTGGACAATCAATTCTCCAAGCAAAACTAGGCTTCCTTTGATTACTTTTGTCTTTTTATTTTAGTCTTCTGTTCTGCTTCATATCAGCAAGATCTGACTTTTTTGAACAACTGGGGACTAGTATTACCCAAAGTTTTGAATAAAGCTAACATTGTCTAGACGAATTGGACCAAATTCTTCCCAGCAATCTGCATAGGAGTATGCTGGAAAACCCACGCTCAACAAGTGACAAGAAGGATCAAAGCTGATTGAATTGATTTCTGGTGTATCTGAAACAGTGGTATAAGTATACTTCACAAAACTTGGATGACAGAAAACACAGGGGAGTGTTACCTGACATGGCCTGGAAATCAGAGATCATGCTTCACACTGATATGTCCATACTCCCTGGCCAAGGACAGACCATTAATATCTTCCTGTTCAGGTCTAATGTGGGGTCTCACTCTCACATAGATTATTCTCGTACTTATTAGGAATAAATTCTCAATGGGTCTGCAAACCTGGTCATGGCAATAATATGGGTTTAATTTAATGCCTTCTGTACCAATAGAGGACATATGTCCATTTGGGAGCTGTTTATGTATGTTTTTATGTTCCAGCTGGAGTTTGACCCTTTGTTTTAAGTTAAAACTTGCCTTTCAGGATCGTTGGTATTCTCCTACTCTGTAGGAACATGTAAGAAAGAGCCAACCATATAACAAAACCAAGACTTGGAGGTTATACTCTTGAGTCATGCAGACTCTTTTGAAAAACCCAACCCTCTTTCTTTACAGGAAGAAAAGTATATTCATTGAAGCCCTAGCTGAAAAATTCAAGCCCTCACTGGATGGAGGTGGGTGGGGAAGGGTCTCTCCTCTGAACAGAACTTTGTAAAAGAATGATGTGTTAGTGAAAGAAATTACAATGGAAAAAATAAAATGGTAGGTCTTATGGGGAAAAAACAAAGTAATGAAAATATACAGGTTAGGAACTCAGGATTTTCAAAATCCTTTCCCCACCCACTCCTTCATTTAATGGGCAACTCTGGTGTTTTAGAAGCTACGAGCCTCATGATTCAACTCAAGTGTAGTTTTATGGTGCTTACATATAAGCGGTTAAAAGTATAAAAAGCAATAAGTGGGTGCAGAGGAATCAGCTCTTTAATATTTTTAGGTATTACGCTATGTTATGGTTCAGAGCTAGTGAATTTGAAATGACAGAGTAGGCAGTTTTTTTCTATGGAATCATAGAAATTTAGAGCTGGAAGGGACCTCAAGAAGTCATCAAGTCCAGCCCCCTGCTCTGAGGCAGAGCCAAGTAAACCTAGACTAGTGGTGGGCGGCCTGCGGGCGGCACACGGTCCATCAGGGTAATCCGCTGGCGGGCCGCCAGACCATTTGTTTACATTTGCATAGCCACCCGCAGCTCCCAGGGGCTGCGGTTTGCCATTCCCGGCCAATGGGAGCTGTGGGAAGCGACGCGGGCCACAGGTTGCCCACCACTGACATAGACCATCCCTGACAGGTGTTTGTCCAACCTGCTCTTTAAAACCTCCAAAGCCAGAGATTCCACAACCTCCCTTGGAAGCCTATTTCGGAGCTTAACTACCCCACTAGTTAGAAATGTTTTCCTAATATCTAACTAAATCTCCCTTGCTGCAGATTAAGCTTATTTCTTCTTGTCCCACCTTCAGTGGCCATGGAGAACAGCTGATCACCATCCGCTTTATAACAGCTCTTAACATATTTGCAGACTGTTATTAGGTCTCCCAGCCTGGTCTTCTTTTCTTAAGACTAAACTTGTCCATTTTTTTTTAAGCTTTCCTCATAGGTCAGATTTTCTAAAGCTTACGTCATTTTTGTTACTCTCCTCTGGACTCTCCAATTTGTCCACATCTTTCTTAAAGTGTGGTGCTCAGAACTGGACACAGTACTCCAGCTGAGGCCTCACCTGCGCTGAGTACAGCGGGACAATTACTTCCCGTGTCTTACATACATCACTCCTGTTAATAAACACCAGAATGATATTAGCCTTTTTTTTTTTTTTTTTTTGCAACTGCACCATGTTGTTGACTCTCATTCATTTTATGATCCACTATAAACCCCATATCCTTTTCAGAAGTATTACCCCCTAGCCAGTCATTCCCCATTTTGTAGTTCTGTGTTTGATTTTTCTTCCTAAGTGAAGTACTTTGCCCCATTTTTATTGAATTTAATCTTGTTGAATTCAGACCAATTCTCCAATTTGTCAAGGTCCTTTTGAATCCTGTCTCCAAAGCACGTCAACCTCTCCCAGCCTGATGTCATCTGTAAATTTAATATGCATACTCTCCACTCCATTATTCAAGTCACTAATGAAACTTGACCCAGGACTCGCCGCTTCAGGACCGCACTAGATACACCCTCCCAGACTGACAGAGAATCATTGATAAACTGTTGTTTGAGAACAGTCTTTCAACCAGTGGTGCACCCACCTTATAGTGAATTCATCTAAACCCCATTTCCCTAGTTTGCTTCTGAGAATGTAGTGTAAGACACTAATTCAGAGTGGCACCAGACCTGCCATAACAACAGATACAAAATCTGCAGCAATATTTCTACTGCTACAATGATCAATACCACCCACACTACACCTTTCAAGATCCATGGGTCCTATGCATGCCTATCACAATATGTGGTGTACCTCCTCCCGTGCACTAAATGCCTCAATAACAACACTGTGGGGAAATGAGAAAATCACTATGCTCCCAAATGAACTCACACAGAAAAATGATAAATGACTGGAACAAGAGTTCTCTGTAAGCCTGCACACACACGCACACTCTGTTGACTTTGATATTTCAAAATCAATTGCTATAAGTTTTGTCCAGAGTAGTAGATCTGGGAACCAAATAATGGTCTGGTTCAGTATGAATTAATTTAGATAACTACTTCAATCCTATCCCCTTAAACGTTACTTTATTCCTCCCTTGAAATAGGTGTGATTTATTTTGTTTATAAAAAAAAAAGACAGTTTCCAGCAGTAGGAACTAGTCGACATGTTCTGACTGACATTAACAATCCATATCTCTTTCACATAGTACAGAACATCCTATAGTGCAATCTATTTTGTCCATGGTTAAAGCTTAAGAAGTTGGAGAAAAGTAATTGTATGTTTTGGTACTTACGCTGGCAGTATGAGCTTCTATAAGTTCTTTTCTGTGTCATTTACAATCCTCAGAGGGGTTGGGTAAGGTGCAAGTGTGGCAGAGAGGGAAGTGGGCTATGGTGTTATTGGAAGAGGCAGATGAGTGTAATGAGAGGAGTGGGAGGGAAAACCTTTCACATGAATATCCTAAGTTTATTATTGTTAAAGAACGTTTGTATATAGAGCATTGTGTTTTATATAGCTAGTAAAAGACAAAGTCCCTGCCCCCAAAAGCTTACAGTCTAAATTGATCATGGCAAGACAGGACTTGAGAGGAGATCACGAGAGGCTAAAGGAGGAGAGAGAAAAGAAACATACAGAATAAGGTTGAAGTTGCTTGGGTATCATATTATGTATCAGTTTAGTTTCTATTTGTTTTTGATCATTTATAGCAGTGGTTCTCAAAGCTGGTCCGCCGCTTGTTCAGGGAAAGCGCCTGGCGGACCAGACCGGTTTGTTTACCTGCCACATCCGCAGGTTCGGCCGATAGCGGCTTCCACTGGCCGCGGTTTGCCGCTCCAGGCCAGTGGGGGCTGCGGGAAGGGCGGCCAGCACGTCCCTTGGCCTGCGCCACTTTCCGCATTCCCCATTGGCCTGGAGTGGCGAACCGCGGCCAGTAAGAGCCACGATCGGCTGAACCTGCGGACGTGGCAGGTAAATGAACCGGTCTGGCCCGCCAGGGGCTTTCCCTGAACAAGCGGCGGACCAGCTTTGAGAACGACTGATCTATAGCGCCTTGTGGAAATCCTGCCAGCTCCCAAGATAAGTCAAATTAAACTTTGCTAAGAGTTTGCAGGAAATACTGAAAAAGAAAACTAGTTCTTGTTCTTGTTTTTATTGCTAAGGGCATATCGAAATGGAACTAAACTGGAACCTTGGCAGAGTCCTCCGTCCAGGCTCAGCCACAGTCCGGGTGACTGATTTGAGGTGGCAAGGTCTCCTGAATCCTAGCCCATTGGTTAAAGATGATGGAGAGCTACTTATGGATGAATACCTTTCCCCCAGTAAACTGGTGAGTGGCCTCTCATTTTTTTTAATGCAGCTGTGAGGAGCACGCTAGCATATAGTCACATTATCCTTGCTTGTTAGCAGCTCTAATCAAGACTGCATAAATATGGAATAGCTGACAATTAGAATTTCATGTAAAGTGGCCTCTATCTTAAGATCATTTAACATATACATTTGTCTGTTTCATATACAGATATGACCAATGTAGTTCCTTCCATGTTCATTATCGAACTAGTGAGGTAGGCATAAAATAGGCATGTAGCATAATCATAATTCAAAACATATCTAATTAATTCTTTCTAAAGTGCATTGAGTTCTATCAGAACATCAGAAGAGGGATTTCTACATGGATTGTGTGCTGGAAATTGAAAGCGTAATTCATCATTTAATTTTTATTCCTGAATAGAGTAAAATCATCCAAACGCCACTCTCACTTGCCTATATGTTAGTCTTGAGAGCCAATTATAAAGTACTGAAAGTATTTTAATTACGTTCTATATTTATCAAAGTGCCTATAGTTTTCCACTTCTGTCAAAGCATAATTGAAAGCCATTCTGCTTTTTGACAAGGGAAAATGATCTTGGTGCAGCCTCTTGTAAGAGAATGATGCATTGAAATCTATTGTGAAGAAACCCTTTCTTTCACAGTATATGGTATTTACTGAGTACTAGTGGAGAACAGAAACCTTTGTGGTCCTGAGAAGCTGGGGAATGCTGAGGTGGAGAGAGCTAAGCAACAGAGAAGTTGCAATAAACACTGCACCTCCCTGCATGTCACACAGCTGAGCTTCATGGCAGAACTTTGTACAAGAGTGATGGGGCTGAGGTTGTGTTTTGGACAGGCCAGGGGAGTGGTGGGAATATGGTCATTGCATCTGTGAACTGCCTAAATCCCCTGGGCCTCAACTCCAGTTTTGTGGGAGGGTAAGTTGATGGCAACTAAAAAGCCAAATGAAAATTCAGTCATAGCTGTAGGAAGAAGAGAAGTCTAACTCCGGTAAGTTTAAGTGCTCCTCTGCATTCTGCTCTACAAAGTGCAGTACAAGTACTCTGCAACTGGCTGTATACAGCAGCTCTTGGAGTCACATGATTACCTCAGGTTCTGAGCTTTCATTTTAAGAAAACAAAAGCAATTTTGTAGCCCTCACAGTTGGGAAGAAAGGATTGAACACGTGACCTGAGTGTAATCAATAAGTGATGTTTGCTTGAGTCTGCAGACAGCCTGTGTCAATAGCCCTGAGAGGTGAAGAAGTGCAGTGGGCCTGGCCACCCATACAGATACACCCATCTGCTGGGGTAAGTTGTGGGGGGCACCTCCGCTGCCACCACTTCTCTGGGGTAAGAGGTGAACCCTGCTGTTTCTGAGTGGGAGAGGCCTCGAGTTTTACCCCTGCCATTGCTTTCAGGGGCAGAGAGGGCCACTTGCTGCCAGCCCTGCCTTCCCAGGGTGGGAGGCAGGCCTCCTTCTGCTGTGTGGGGCCAGGGCCACACCATAGCCTGAGGGCAGGGTCATGAGGAGCCTCCTTGTCATGGCATGCCTAGGGCACCTGATTGATTGCCTGATCCTGTAGCTGGCTCCTTTTAGTGACTCGGCTTGAGAGAGGCAGTGGGGATTGGCACAGCAGCAACAAAAGAGGATTAGATGATGGTGATATTGGTTATGGAAGTGAATGGCTGTGGTGTGAGCAACATATTTCTGAAGAGTTACTAAGTCTAAGCTGAGAGAAACAAAAGGTTGAAAAGTTTTGTTTCTCCTCTCTGTGCCGAAGAATATGTCACATATAAGGCTCTATGCATAGGAGAAAATATCAGTTCCCAAGACCTGATCCGTGGAGGTTATATCTTTCAAAGAACTAAAATACTGTTTAATTTCTCTTATTTCTTTCTCCAAATTCCCAATTTACACTTTCTTTTTTTTTACTATGTAAGACTCATCATGGGATGCTGGTCCATGACTAGGGCTCCTAGGTGCTATGTAATACAAATGATAATGAAAGACATGAACTTGACAGTGCACTGTTGATTAGATAACTAGTTACACTGAGAACTGCCCCCTTCATATTTGGTGCTCTTCCTGTTCATGAAATGTTTAGGTGTGAAAATAATTTCTTGGTGAGCATATAGAATATAAACCTCTGAATAGTTGCCACATTTTATGGTATATCTTGTTCTGTTTCTTTTGATTACACCCAATGACTTTGATGTGTGTGCATGTCTGCTTGTTCTTAGTTAGTCTTTGACAATAGATTATGTCCAGTGTAATATGTATACATATAATATGTGTGTGTGGACTAAAAAGTGCCCAGGATTTTATGCAGTGTTGTTGTAGCCATGTTGGTCCTGGGATATTAGAGAATCAAGGTGGGTGAGGTAATTTCTTTTATTGGACCAATTTCTGTTGGTGAAAAAGAGAAGCATTCAAGCTACACAGAATTCTTCACCTTGAATGGTCCCTTAGAATATGTGCTAACTACAGGGCCGTTCTTAGCCATAGGCAGAATAGGCAGCCGCGTAGGGCACCACTCTGCCCAGGGCACACTTGCTGGGAGTCCGGACAGACAGGAAGCAGTGGAGCATGTAAGAGCAGGGCTGCTGGGTCCTAGAGAGAGCCGAATGCAGCACAGTCTGTGGGAGGAGATTGGCTGCTGGGGTCTCTGGGAAGGGGAGAGGGTAGGGGTGGGCGAAGGAGGAACTCACCTGTGAGTGTGACTCTCTCCCCCGGTGTGAGGTGAGGCAGGCTCAGCAGCTGCAGTATCCTTTGTTGCCCCCCATAACGCCCATTCTTCTCCCCGCCCTCCACGGAGCACCCCTCTCCCCTCCGGCAGGACTGGGTTGGGTGAGGGGAAGTGGGGGGGTGACTGCCTGTGTGCTGAGGAATGAGAGTGACAGTAACTCACTTCGTCGGCAGCCAGCCAGGATTGGAATGGTCACACGCAGCTGGCTGGGCCAGATAGCGTGAGTGAAAAATTAGGATGGGGGTTGAGGTAGGGTGACCAGATGTCCCACTTTTACAGGGACAGTCCCAATTTTTGGGTCTTTTTCTTATATAGGCTCCATTACCCTCCACCCCCTGTCCTGATTTTTCACACTTGCTGTCTGGTCACCTTAGGTGGGGGTAATTGGTGCCTATATAAGACAAAGCCCCAAATATCAGGACTGGCCCTATAAAATCAGGACATCTGGTCACCCTAGCTGGGGAGTGCGTCTCTCCCCTGGGCTGGCAGTGATCCATCTCATCCGGGGGGAGCTGCGCAGGGCAGGATGAGCTGCTGTGGCTCCATGGGTGCCCCGTCCCTGAGATCAGATGCTGTGCTAACTTCACCATGGTCCGTTGGGCTGGTGGTGGTGCCCATTGGCGTGTGGTCGGACCTGAGGGTTTGCTGCTGCTGCTGTTGACACTCTGCACCCCAAGAGGTGGATTTTGGGGTACTGCAGTTTTCCACCTATCTCCTCCTGTACTGCAGCTGTTGGACCAGCAGGCTGGGGGTTGAGTGAGCCAAGCTGGAAAGCAGTACTGTGTTGCCATTTAGATTGTCATTTAACAACTTGGTTTGCCAAAAATGCTTGCTAACAATCCTGAATCCAATTTCAATACTTTTTTTTAAAAAATCAATATCTTAGCCAAAAACGAAAATTAAGTTGTTGACAATTATTTGTGACAAGTTTTGGTTTGGGGCAGGGAGTGGGCCAGTTTTCATCAGAGAAACAATAAATGTTGACTGGCTTTCCTATAGCCCTGTTACTGCTAAATAGAGCCCTCCAACAACTGCAATATGCTCATCTCCTTACTAGTGTATAGAGTGACCACATGTTGTACTAAGAGTCTCTTGCTTTTTTTTCCAGTGAGTCAGTGTAGCTTTTGCAAGCCCAAAGGTTGGGCAGCCAATGTCTTATGTTTTCACAATGTTTTGTCCAAGTTTCATAAAGTACATACACGGTTCATATGAGTTAAAAAGGCCAGGGACACTTCCTTGTGAAGAATCTGTGCAGCAGATCACACTGGAGCTGTGAAAATGTCAGGTTTTGATGGAACTTTAGAGGCAGTGATTTATTGTGTCTTTCTGGCCATGCCCAAAATATGCTGCTATTGATAACGTCTTTCCAAACAAAAATAGGACACAATAGGACTCCTGTCACGTTTCTGTGCTGCCTTAATCGAGAGGAGATGATTCTGTGCTGATGTCATTTTGGTCACTTTGTGCTTTACCTAGGAGTAAAACTAGGGTTATATTTTTGGAAACCCAGCTTATTAAACTGGATAATGCCATTGATCTATTTACAATATAAGGTTGATATAGAGTTGTAACTAACATTAAGGCTGATGCCCACTATACATTTAAAACTAAAAAATGGCTTTGTAAAAATGACATGGGTTTCCAGCTCGACTGTGTATCAGTCAGGGTGGAGCGCCTTGTGAGGTGTCTTCACACTAGGTCAAGGTCACAGACTCACGACCATCCTATATTAGGTTTCAGAGTAACAGCCGTGTTAGTCTGTATTTGCAAAAAGAAAAGGAGTACTTGTGGCACCTTAGAGACTAACCAATTTATTTGAGCATGAGCTTTCGTGAGCTACAGCTCACTTCATCGGATGCATACTGTGGAAACTGCAGAAGACATTATATACACAGAGACCATGAAACAATACCTCCTCCCACCCCACTCTCCTGCTGGTAATAGCTTATCTAAAGTGATCACTCTCCTTACAATGTGTATGATAATCAAGTTGGGCCATTTCCAGCACAAATCCAGGTTTTCTCACCCTCTGCCTCCCCACACACACAAACTCACTCTCCTGCTGGTAATAGCCCATCCAAAGTGACCACTCTCTTTACCATGTGTATGATAATCAAGGTGGGCCATTTCCAGCAAAAATCCAGGTTTTCTCACCCCCCCCTTTTTCCAAAAACCACACACACAAACTCACTCTCCTGCTGGTAATAGCTTATCCAAAGTGACCACTCTCCCTACAATGTGCATGATAATCAAGGTGGGCCATTTTCAGCACAAAGCCAGGTTTTCTCACCCCATACACACACAAACTCACTCTCCTGCTGGTAATAGCTCATCCAAACTGACCACTCTCCTTACAATGTGTATGAAAATCAAGGTGGGCCATTTCCAGCATAAATCCAGGTTTTCTCACCCTCCGCCCCCCCCCCCCACAAACTCACTCTCCTGCTGGTAATAGCCCATCCAAAGTGACCACTTTAACCAGAACGTTGGGGGCGGGGGGTAGGAAAAAACAAGGGGAAATAGGCTACCTTGCGTAATGACTTAGCCACTCCCAGTCTCTATTTAAGCCTAAATTAATAGTATCCAATTTCCAAATGAATTCCAATTCAGCAGTATCTCGCTGGAGTCTGGATTTGAAGTTTTTTTATTTTAAGATAGTGACCTTCATGTCTGTAATTGCGTGACCAGAGAGATTGAAGTGTTCTCCGACTGGTTTGTGAATGTTATAATTCTTGACATCTGATTTGTGTCCATTTATTCTTTTACGTAGAGACTGTCCAGTTTGACCAATGTACATGGCAGAGGGGCATTGCTGGCACATGATGGCATATATCACATTGGTGGATGTGCAGGTGAACGAGCCTCTGATAGTGTGGCTGATGTTATTAGGCCCTGTGATGGTGTCCCCTGAATAGATATGTGGGCACAGTTGGCAACGGGCTTTGTTGCAAGGATAGGTTCCTGGGTTAGTGGTTCTGTTGTGTGGTATGTGGTTGTTGGTGAGTATTTGCTTCAGGTTGGGGGGCTGTCTGTAGGCAAGGACTGGCCTGTCTCCCAAGATTTGTGAGAGTGTTGGGTCATCCTTCAGGATAGGTTGTAGATCCTTAATAATGCGTTGGAGGGGTTTTAGTTGGGGGCTGAAGGTGACGGCTAGTGGCGTTCTGTTATTTTCTTTGTTAGGCCTGTCCTGTAGTAGGTGACTTCTGGGAACTCTTCTGGCTCTATCAATCTGTTTCTTCACTTCCGCAGGTGGGTATTGTAGTTGTAAGAATGCTTGATAGAGATCTTGTAGGTGTTTGTCTCTGTCTGAGGGGTTGGAGCAAATGCGGTTGTATCGCAGAGCTTGGCTGTAGACGATGGATCGTGTGGTGTGGTCAGGGTGAAAGCTGAAGGCATGTAGGTAGGAATAGCGGTCATAGGTTTCCGGTATAGGGTGGTGTTTATGTGACCATTGTTTATTAGCACTGTAGTGTCCAGGAAGTGGATCTCTTGTGTGGACTGGACCAGGCTGAGGTTGGTGGTGGGATGGAAGTTGTTGAAATCATGGTGGAATTCCTCAAGGGCTTCTTTTCCATGGGTCCAGATGATGAAAATGTCATCAATATAGCGCAAGTAGAGTAGGGGCGTTAGGGGACGAGAGCTGAGGAAGCGTTGTTCTAAATCAGCCATAAAAATGTTGGCATACTGTGGGGCCATGCGGGTACCCATAGCAGTGCCGCTGATCTGAAGGTATACATTGTCCCCAAATGTAAAATAGTTATGGGTAAGGACAAAGTCACAAAGTTCAGCCACCAGGTTAGCCGTTACATTATCGGGGATAGTGTTCTTGACGGCTTGTAGTCCATCTTTGTGTGGAATGTTGGTGTAGAGGGCTTCTACATCCATAGTGGCCAGGATGGTGTTATCGGGAAGATCACCGATGGATTGAAGTTTCCTCAGGAAGTCAGTGGTGTCTCGAAGGTAGCTGGGAGTGCTGGTAGCGTAGGGCCTGAGGAGGGAGTCTACATAGCCAGACAATCCTGCTGTCAGGGTGCCAATGCCTGAGATGATGGGGCGCCCAGGATTTCCAGGTTTATGGATCTTGGGTAGTAGATAGAATATCCCAGGTCGGGGTTCCAGGGTGTGTCTGTGTGGATTTGATCTTGTGCTTTTTCAGGAAGTTTCTTGAGCAAATGCTGTAGTTGCTTTTGTTAACTCTCAGTGGGATCATAGGGTAATGGCTTGTAGAAAGTGGTGTTGGAGAGCTGTCGAGCAGCCTCTTGTTCATATTCCGACCTATTCATGATGACAACAGCACCTCCTTTGTCAGCCTTTTTGATTATGATGTCAGAGTTGTTTCTGAGGCTGTGGATGGCATTGTATTCTGCACGGCTGAGGTTGTGGGGCAAGTGATGCTGCTTTTCCACAATTTCAGCCCGTGCACGTCGGCGGAAGCACTCTATGTAGAAGTCCAGTCTGCTGTTTCGACCTTCAGGAGGAGTCCACCTAGAATCCTTCTTTTTGTAAGGTAGGAAAACGGAAAGATGAAATAGAACCTTTCTGTGCTTGTACAGCTAATTCTATACTTAAGTTTGTATGTCATGAAAACAACGAAGTTGATCAAGATCATCAAGTAACTGCTGAAGAAAATTTTTATGCCGACGAAGCTCAAGAAACTCAACAACACACAGAACAATCATTTGAAACAGACGCAGACACAAAACAAGAAATTATAACAGTTGAAACTGTACTAGCATGGGATATAGATGACATTGGCACATGGCTGCAATCTTTAAACAACGAATTCCGTGCCATTATACTTGAGAAAGGCCCTGGGAGAATAAAAGGTCTTAAATATCCTAAAGACATTAGTGGTAGGAAATTCACAGAAAACTATTACTACAAAAGACTTTCTAATGGTGAAATTGTCAACAGACGGTGGCTTGGGTACTCTAAATGCAAGGATGCTATATTTTGTTTCCCATGCAAGCTTTTCAATAGTTGCAATTTTAAGATAGCAACCATGGGTATTAATGATTGGAAAAATCTTAGTCACATATTACTGCAACATGAAAAGGCACAACACCACATTGAAAGTATGCACAAATGGTGTGTGCTGAGTGTAAGGTTAAAAAATCAGACAAGTCTTGATGCCCAAAATCAAAGATTGCTGGAGTCAGAGAAGCAGCATTGGCGTCATGTTCTTGAATGTCTATTATCTATTGTTGAATATCTATCAACAAACAATCTTGCTTTTAGAGGAAGCGTTGAGAAATTATTCCAGCCCAAAAATGGCAATTTTTTGGGCCTTGTACAACTACTGGGAAAATTTGACACAGTGATGAGTGAACATCTCCGAAGAGTAACTGAAAATAAAATACATGACCACTATTTGGAACCAAGAATTCGAAATGAACTGATCATGCTAATGAGTGATAAAGTGAGAGACAAAATTGTTTCATTGGTTACTTTGGCAAAATATTTTGCCGTAATTCTAGATTGCACTCCGGACATAAGTCATCAAGAACCGATGCGTTAGTAGTGAGATGTATTGACATTAGTGATTCAGCACAGATTACAGTTAAGGAATTATTTATCACATTTTTAGAAGTAGAGGACACTACAGGTTTTGGACTTCTTCAAGCTCTCCTTGGTAAACTAAAATGAATGGGATTGTCCATAATGAACATTAGAGGACAAGGCTATGATAATGGTGCCAATATGAGAGGATGCATTTCTGGCGTGCAAGCTAGTTTGCTGGCAGAAAATCCACGAGCCTTTTTTGTTCCATGTTCATACCACAGCCTTAATTTGATTTTGTGTGATATGGCCAGGTCTTCTGTAGAAGCTATTTCTTTTTTTGGTTTGCTGCATTTACGTGCTCTTTTCAGCTTCCACTCAACAATGGCAAATATTCAAAGCACATGTCAATGGTATTACCATTAAGCCTCTATCTGAGACACACTGGGAAAGCAGAGTAGAAAGTGCAAAAACATTGAGATATCAATCTGTGGAAGTTTACAAAGCACTGGTTGCTATTTCAGAAGAAGCCAGAGATCCAAAAGCTAAAAGTGAAGCACAGTCATTGGCCTCTGAAATATCCAGCTTCAAGTTTCTAACATCTGTCGTAATCTGGTATGACATTCTTGTTAAAATCTCAAGTGTAAGCAAAATCATGCAGAGTCCAGTGAGGCAGCTTGATTCAACACTTACCTTATTAAACAACACACGAGACTTTTTAGTGAAATACAGAGAAAATGGATTCAAAGAAGCACAGGTTACAGCAAGAGAGCTTGCACAGGCACTTGGTGTAGAACCAAAATTTCCATGTCCGAACATGACACGAGTTTCAAGGAAAAAACAGCAAGCAGAATATGAAGGCGCAGATGAGCCCATAGATGATCCAGAAAAGAAATTTGAGGTTGAATTTTTTAATGTTGTGATGGGTAAAGCAATATCTGCCGTTGATGAAAGGTTTAATACCTTACGAGCACACCATGAACAGTTTGGATTTTTGTATGATATAACAAAATTCAAAGAAGTAGGAAAACAAGAGCAGCAAATGACAAAGTGCAAGAACCTAGAGAGCCTCCTGAAGCACGGTGATAGTTTTGATTTAAATGGACTTGAACTGTATGAAGAATTGAGTACCTTGTCATCAATGTTGCCACATGCAAAATCGATGATGGACATTGTACAGTTTATTCATATCAGCAAACTTGTTGACCTATATCCTAATGTGTACATTGCCACTTGTATTCTACTGACAATTTCTGTAACAGTAGCATCAGGAGAACGGAGTTTCTCAAAACTAAAGCTCATTAAAAACTATCTCCGTTCTACAATGAGTCAGGAATGATTGACTGGTCTTGCTATTCTTGCAATTGAACAAGACATCATTTTGTCTTTGTCATACGATGACATTATTACTGATTTTTGCAGCCAAAAAAGCCAGAAAGATCGCTTTTAATTAAAAACAGATCCTTGTTTCAATACCTCTTCATAGAAATTTCCAATAAAATGTTGACAAATTTAAAAAATTATATTATTTGCGTCATTCTGTCAATAAATCAGAATTTTTTCTATAGCGCTACTTCTTTTGTGCTCGTCCATCAGCATTACAGTGTGCTTAATTCAGTTAATAAATAAATGTTTTTAATAAAGTGCATGTGGCAAGTTTTCCAATACTGTAAGCTTACGTTTGTGTTGCTAAGAGCAAGTCAGGCATAGGCGCACCAGTTTAATAATCTCGCCTAGGGCACCATAAATCCTAAGGACGGCCCTGGCTAACTACTTATGCTAAACGATCTGTTCCACCTTGCATTTTGCTGTGACACTTTTAAGTACCTTTCCCAGACCTGAGGAGGAGCTGTGTAGTTCAAAAACTTGTCTCTCTCACCAACAGAATTTGGTCCAAAAAAAGATATTGTCTCACCCACCTTTCTCTCTAAAGTAGCCTTTTGCTTTCTTAGAGAGCCTTATCCAAAGCCACTGAAGTCAGTGAAAAGATACCTATGGACTTCAGTGGGCTTTGGATAAGGCTTTAAGACATTACTTCAGTCAGCATATATCCCTTCTTTTTCCAAAGCCATATTGCTTTTTATTAAATAATAAACTATTATGAGAAAAGCTTTAATGTTACCATCATTCCTAGCAACTGAAATTTCATTATACTCTTTATTTCTTGTATTAACAACCAGTTAGATCCTCCTACAAATATGAATCTCTTCCTTTTTTTCAGTGAAGCTAAAGCAGTTTACTTTGTGTCCATATCCTAGTGGATTTGATCAAATCCAAGCACTTTAAGGTTGCATGTTTTCAAACTGATAGGGAAGCCCACTTATCAGAACAAGTATTAAATGAACGTGTTTTGTCTGTCTGATTTCTACTGTGTATGGTCACTTATTTGGCCTAGAACCTGACTTCTGTGATGGCATTGTTGGATCACACTTCCCCTTCAAAGGAAAAATTATATGACATTGTCAAGGAAACATTAACAATGTTTACAGCTTGTTTTAATAACATATCTAATTTATCTATTCTTTGACCTTTATGTTGATCAAGTTGAAACAGCTGCTTCCATAAAGTCACTTCCTCAGCTTTTTCAAAGGTAAAAATAGAGCCACTGCTCAAACACTTAATCTGAAACAAATCTTCATGTGGGACGTTTTTAAAACAACCACATGCCATTAATTATCAAGATGTGTGAAAGACTTGGTTTTATTTTTAAAAGCACATTTACAGTATCTTTCTTATTGTCTCTTTTAGATGTGAAGGGTTTGGGTGTTATTGCTGTGTTCTAGTCTCTGCAGTCTTCCAAAAAAGAGATTGAATACAAGAGTGAAATTAAAATAAAATACACACACACGGAGCTGTATTTTTCATTCATGTGAGAACACACTTAGGACCTGATCCTTCAACCTGCTGCATGTGGGCAGACCTCTGCATTTGCACTGAGCTCCAGTGAGGTCCACCAATGGGTCTCTGTACAGACTCAGTAAGTTGCCGGATCAGGAGCCTTATTCCCCCCCCCCACACACACACACACACCTTGAAGCATTGTGTAAGCCCCCATTGAAATCTGTGATGCTCTATGCAGGCACAGAGATCCAGCTGCACAGAACATGTTGCAGGCTCAGGGCCTTACTTCTTGGTTTATAGCTCTACAGGGTGTTCCACTCTTGCATCTGATTCTTGTTTTATGGAAGCACTGTTGATTTAAGGAAATATTGATGTAATCTTCATGGTATAGTTTTGATTCTTTTTATTAGTGTTCTCTGGTACTTTGTGAAATCCCCCAATGAAGATTTCAGATTAAGAACTGGTGAAGAGGCTCTGTTGCTAAAGACTGAAAGTGGTGCAATATTTCTATTGCTTTGCCCCTTCAAAAGTTTTTTTTTTCCACAGAAGGGAAGAATTTGGCCCAAACTGATTAACTGTGAGGAAATACTTGAGGTGTAATGCTTAATTTGTCAGGTCTTTGCCCCAGACTTCCCATTAGGTTTGGTTCTGTATTGAACGTAATGGTTGCACCTGGCTTGAATCACTACTTTGACTTTCAATTTTGAGAGACAAACCTTATGTGAGTGTCAGGAAGACTCGCTTCTTCCTTTGCAGATTAAACCCATTTTAGAAAGTCAAATGCTCTTCCAGATATTTCATGTTGTTAAAAATAATCATTTCTGTGACATTCTATACCTTGGAGAAGCGTACTGTAACCCCCATATTCCTTATTTTCATATAATTGTGATCTTACGTATAAAGCATGCCTTGTAAGGTATCAGGGGAAAAGTCATGATCTGCTGAAAGTCATTTCTCTATCCATAGATGTGTATCATTAATGCATATGAAGTTGTAAGAATTATTTTGCATGGTGGTCACTAAAACGTGCTGTAAATTGGGAGAATCAGC
Source organism: Eretmochelys imbricata (assembly GCF_965152235.1). Taxonomy (NCBI): domain Eukaryota; kingdom Metazoa; phylum Chordata; order Testudines; family Cheloniidae; genus Eretmochelys; species Eretmochelys imbricata. The sequence continues at coordinate 21,839,916 of NC_135577.1, forward strand.
CAGAAAGTAGCTCCCCAGAAGCAACAACAAGGAAAGTAACCAACGCCTGGGCGGGGTATTCTACAACCCATCAACAGCCATTGTCCAGCAAGGGAGCTACAATGCAATGACTCACCTGCATGAGACCACAGCAGGGGAATAGCTCAGCCTTGGTTGGGGCATGGCTACACTTGTGAGTTAGAGCGCATTAAAGCCCCAGGTGCCCTAACTCATGACGCATCCACACTGGCAAGGCATGTAGAGCGCCCGGACTCCGCGACTGGAGCGCTCCTGGTAATCGACCTCCGCGAGAGGCATAACGCTTGCTGCACCACGGCTGGAGCACCGTGGCGCCAGTATGGACGCCCTGGTCTATCAGTGCGCTCTGATCGGCCTCCAGAAGTGTCCCACAATGCCTGTTCTAGCCACTCTGGTCATCACTTTGAACTCTACTGCCCTGCTCTCAGGTGACCAACTGTCAGACCTGCCCTTTAAATTCTCTGAGAATTTTGAAAATCCCCTTCCTGTTTTCTCAGCAAGGCGTGGAGTCCTCTCAGCAAATCTTTCCAGGTGACCATGCCTCCACGTGCCAGGCGATCCTCAGTATGGAGCAATGGCGAGGTGCTGGACCTCATCAGTGTTTGGGGGGAGGAAGCTGTCCAGTCCCAGCTGCGCTCCAGCTGTAGGAATTACTATACTTTCGGGCAGATATCAAGAGACATGATGGAAAGGGGCCATGACCGGGACGCACTGCAGTGCAGGGTTAAAATGAAGGAGCTGCGGAATGCCTACCACAAAGCCCGCGAGGCAAACCGCCGCTCCGGTGCTGCCCCCACAACCTGCCGTTTTTACAAAGAGCTGGATGCAAGACTTGGGGGTCACTCCACCTCCACTCCAAAGACCACCATGGACACTTCAGAGCCCAGTTCAACAAGGCAGGAGGAGGAGGAGGAGGAAAGTGGGAGCGAGGGTGCTGAGGAGGAGGGAGACAGCCTGGCATCCCTAGATGCATGCAGCCAGGAGCTGTTTTCAAGCCAGGAGGAAGGTAGCCAGTTGCAGTGGACGGTGCTTGGGGTAGGACAAACACCAGAGGAGGTGCTCGGTAAGCGGCTTTTATTTTGGGAAGGAAGTTGTTCGGTGCAGGCTCTTGGGACGAGGAGGGTTAGGGCTGCATGCATGCCTAGATGTGGAATAGGGCGTTGATGTGCTCTCTCACATCGCAGTAATCGGCCTCAGTGATCTCTTCAGAGGTCTCATGCAGAAGCTGGGCAATCCGCTTGCACAGGTTCCTTGGCAGAGCTACTGTGCTCCTTGTCCCAGTAAGGCTAACATGTCTGTGCCACTGTGCTGTGAGGGGTGGGGGGACCATTGCTGCACACAGGTAAGCTGCATATGGGCCAGGGCGGAAGACGCATTGTAGTAAAAGACCCTCCCTTGCTTCCCAGGTCACCCTCAGCAGCGAGATATCTTCAAGGACAAGCTCCTGTGGAAACTGTGGGGAGAGTGTTCAGTACAGGGGCCCCCTGCAGCTGTTAGCTCTCCCCAAGGCACAGAACCCCAGAGGACAGTAGGGCCGTGAAACAATCAGTCTCCCTTGTCCCTGTGCTTACTCACCATTTTGGGGCTCCTGTGGGTTATGTGCACTTGCTTTGGGACGGGCAATTTCTGCTATTGTGTACACTGTGCTTGTCTTTAAGTACGGCCGAATCATTGCTCTGTCTGGTGTGAACAATGCTGCTTCTGTTAAGTGTCGCATTTTGACTTTACAGATGCAACCTTGAGATCCCAGCTGTCCTGTTATCAACAGCCAAAAGACTCCAAAGAATCAGGGAGTGGCCATGTAGAAGCAAAGAGGACATGCTGCATGAAGTCATGCAGCAGTCCCTTAATGAAAATCAAAAAGTGCAGGAGTGGCGGGAGAGTGAAAGGAGGATCCGCTAGCAGAATGCGGATCGCCGGCACTAAAGCACAGAGCAGCTGCTAAGCATCATGGAACGCCAAGTGGACTCGATACAGGTGCTCGTAGCAGGCGGAGCACTTCTGTGCCGCGTCCCACCCCCCTCCCCTCCCTCCGCAGCCCTTGTTCCAAAACTCTTTCCCTTGTGCCCCCATGTCACCTCCAACCCCCTTTCCCCAACATCCGGGTTCTTATTGCCACCAGCTGCCTCCAACACCTGTAGTTTCACCACCCAGCCCTGCACCCTGCAAACTATGACCCATACCCACTGCACTCAACCCATGCACCATGCATTTTCGCCAGCCTGAAGTGCAGCACTCATTGCACGGCACTCCAGACAGGAAGGCTGAGTATGATAACAGGACATAGGCAAATCTGTAATTGTCCCGTTCCCCACCCCACCCCACCCCTTTCCCTCGTCCCACACAACACAGAAGTGTCATGCCCTTTCTGTTTCCCAAGCAGTTGTGTTTCTTTTCAATAAATGAAAATTTTGGCTTTGAAAACATTCTTTATTATTGCATTAAGTAAAAGATACCGTAGCCCATGAAAGCAACAGGCACTGAAAATCAGTGCATCATAAGCAGCAAACACAGATTCCTACTAACATTGGAACCACTGCACTTCGCTCCCATGCAGGGCACCAAACATTACTGGTGGCTTTCAGCCTCAAATTGGTCCCTCAAGACATCTCTAATCCTTGCAGCCCTGTGCTGGGCCCCTCTAATAGCCCATAACAGCTCTCTGGCTGTTCAAATTCAGCCTCCAGGTGTTGAACCTCCGAGATCCATGCCTGAGTGAATCTTTCACCCTTCCCATCACAAATGTTATGGAGGGTACAGCATGCGGATTTAACCGTGGGGATGTTATCATCGGCCAGGTCCAGCTTCCCATACAGATAGCACTAGTGCCCTTTAAATGGCCAAAAGCACACTCCACAGTCATTCTGCACCGTCTCAGCCTGTTGTTGAACCGCTCCTTGCTGCTGTCAAGGCTCCCTGTGTAGGATTTCATGAGCCATGGCATTAAAGGGTAAGCAGGGTCTCCAAGGATCACAATGGGCATTTTGACTTCCCCTACGGTGATCTTCAGTCTGGGAAGGAAGTCCCAGCTTGCAGCTTCCTGAACAGGCCTGTGTTCTGAAAGATGCATGCGTCATGCTCCTTTCCAGACCAGCCTGTGTTAATGTCAATGAAACGCCCACGGTGATCCACAAATTGCCTGGTGAACCATAGAGAAATAGCCCTTCTGATGAACGTACTCAGAGGCTAGGTGGGCTGGTGCCAGAATTGGAATATGCGTCCCATCTATCGCCCCTCCACAGTTAGGGAAACCCATTTGTGCAAAGCCAGCCACAATGTCATGCATGTTACCCCAGTGTACTTGCAGCTGACAGTGTGAACACACTGCAGCGCTTTCCCTGCTGCAGTCTCCGAGGGCTGGTTTAACTCACAGCGCTCTACATCTGCAAGTGTAGCCACGCCCTTGGAGAGACTCAGCAATGCCCCCCAGACATGCCTGAACTTGTGCTCCCCAAGCACATGGACTGAGGGTATAAAACACACAGAGTGGATTCATACTGGGCCCTTTGCCTGCCCCTACCTTCGCTGCAAGCAACTAAGGGCTTGTCTACACTGCCAGTTTACAGTCCCCTGAACTCACCAAGTTTCAGCACTGTAAAGCACCAGTGTGAACAGTGCACCAGCACTCTCCCAGCACTATGCTGCAACCACACAAGCCACGTTAAAGCACTGTGTTGCCAGTGTAGACTAGCCCTAAGACACTGAGAGGAAGACAAGAGTCCAACAGAGGAGACTGGCCCAGGTTTAAGGAACAAACCTGTATATTAAGGACTGCAATATCCAGTGTGGTGAGAAAAACTGCTAACTCTAGACTTTGCCCAGTCTAATAGAGTTGAGAGTTTAGACTGTGCTTATATTTTATTTTATTTTGGTAACCACTCTGACTTTTGCCTATCACTTAATATCATTTAAAATCTATCTTTTATAGTCAATAAATGTGTTTAATTGTTTATCTTTACCAGTGAGTTTGTATGAAGTGTGGGGCAAATCTACTCAGGTTGGCAAAGTATGTCCACTTTCCATTGTTGAAGTGGTGAACCAATTCATAAATCTGCACTGTCCATCTTGAGCAGTGCAAGACCGTATATTCCTGGGGTCCAGTGCTGGGCACTGGGGGGATTTGGCTGGTGCCTTTCTCTGTGTGATTCATGAGTGGCTCTGGGAGCATTCACGCAATCTAGCTGGGTGTGGAGCTCCAAATGCAGTCGTGCTGAGTGATCACAGCTCCTGGAGAGGTTGCTGCTGGTCACTAGCAAGGCACTGTGAGAGAGAACCCAGGCTGGGAAGAGTTCAGGGGGCACAGTCCCAGGCTGCACCCCGGGGGATCCCATCACAATTTCCATTTCTGATACTGTCAAGGTGTGTGTGTGTGTGATCTTTACAGCCTAAAGGAAGCGTTTTACTTGTCTTGTTTTTTATTGATCTTGCTCCACTACCTTGCCTGATAAATTGCAGCAGTGTTTTGCTCTGCAAAGTGATATACACGTATTCAGAAGTGGTTGTTACTTCCATTGCTGAGGAGGTTGGGGTGTATTTCATGTGCTATGTGCTCATTTTCTTGGGAGAAGAGAAAATATCGGAGGGTCCTGCATCTACAGATTGGACTCTTACTGAACTGACTAAATACTTTCCTTTTTTCCTGGGCTGCAAGTTAGCCTCTGAGTTGTAAACAACATAAGTTTGACATGAAAGCCACAGATGGAGCAAACAAGTGCAAAATCATGATGAACAATTACAAGTGCAGTAAAGGTCTAAACGAAGGAGAGAGAGGGAATTAGCTTCATTGGGATCTAATGACGCTCTGCTCTATTGTAGCTCACTATGGATGTTAACATGACTAAAACTATGTGGAAGGAATCTCTGCATTAAGACCCTATTTAGTCCCAAGTCTTTTCTTTTATGCATTTTTACCTATTTTTTTAATACTGTTAGAAATTATAGTGAAAGCTTGCATCTGTTGTAATAGTGTTTATCCGGCTGCTTAGACAACATCTGACGTTGCACACTGAGAACATCGTGACAAAAACCTTGTTCATTTTTTTCATAAATCAGATTTTGATTTTACATGGTCGTGTCTGCCTAGCTAATATACCATAACAACAAATTAAAAATTCTTATCATTTCATGAGTTTGTTGCCTCAATGTTGTATCACTCTAGCCTTAACTACTTGGTAGGTAAACAAGGTAAAGAATCATTGCATAGCAAGTAGATCTTTTGGTATATCTTGTCGTGTATCTACCTATGGGGAGAGGGAGAATCTTTAAAACAAATTAAAAACAAAAACTGATATAAAAATGTATGTCTCTTACTCACTCCAGCAAAAACCTTGAATGTTGTATACAATTAAAATTGAGAATTTATTACAGAAAATGTAAGACCTGATCTTGGGAGATGCTCAGCACCTCTTGAAACGTCCTGAATGCCATAAATTTCTTTGGAAGTCAGTGGTCATTGAGGGTTCTCAGCAATGGAAAATATGTTGTTCAGTAGTTAAGCATTGAAGCTCCAATCCTGCAAATGACAGGTTTCAGAGTAACAGCCGTGTTAGTCTGTATTCGCAAAAAGAAAAGGAGTACTTGTGGCACCTTAGAGACTAACAATAAATTGTTAGTCTCTATTGTTAGACAATAAATTGGTTAGTCTCTAAGGTGCCACAATACTCCTAATCCTGCAAATTGCTCCGAAGTTTCCATCCCCGTCCTAAACTCTGCCACCAGTACCCTTTCCTACTCTCCGCATAAAGGCCAGGAAATGCTCCATTCCCACCCATCTTCCATCCATCCACACTCTTGATTATCTGTTAGAGGCCTAGCTTAACCTCTCAGTATCAGCTGGAAGAGAGAGTAGGTAATGTATATGCACAAGGTGGCAGAATGAAAGTTAATGTAGCGATGCTGGGTGTTTCCAGCCTGTACGTGGGGAGCATATGGGGGACAGAGGAAAGGTTTGTAATGGAACCTTAACTGAGAATTTCCTCAAAAAGAAAAGGAGGATTTGTGGCACCTTAGAGACTAACAAATTTATTTGAGCACAAGCTTTCGTGAGCTACAGCTCACTTCATCGGATGCTACTCTGAAACCTGAGAATTTCCTGACTTTGTATTGTGTAAATTCTCAATTATAAAGTTCTAGTAAATTTAATTTTAAAAGGAATAAATTATTAGCCTTATAGCAACATTAACATTTTTTTGTGGGGGAGTTTAAGCTACAGTGGGAAACATGAGCTTGGAATCTCTGTGAAAAGCAAATAAAACATGAATGGACACGACTCCAGTGTTTGCATACAGATATAGTATTTAGTCAGAAAATAAGCTCACCATTAAGGAATTCTTGAATTTGTCAAATTAACCAGGACTGGCAGAACAAATGTACAGCTGGAAAAGCTTCTGTGACAACTGTACACAACGTGCTCTTCAAGGCTTTGCACCGCGTATCTGCTTTTAGAGGAGTGCATGAAAAAACTGAGGAATAGCGAAAACATTAGTTATATGCACTAGTATTAAACAAATGTTACATGCCAGTTAAGGAATTAATATAGAGAGGTTGCAAGAGGGTCTAGAATCTTATTTCCTAGCATTCCCACGTGACTGTTCTGGCAGATGTGAAGCACTGCCAGATCAGAAAAGTTTTATTTTATTTTTTGTTATTTTATTTTAACTCAGAACTCTATGTAAAATATTTATTGCCTTTACTTGTCATTAGGAAGAATAGCTTTCTAAACTATTGCAAACTTTACCATTAAATCCCTGCGAGCCCCTTCTGGTGATATGAGTAGTGCATAAGACACCATCGAGTATTTTGCTAAAAATACTGGCAGTGTAGATTACTAATTGTCCCTACATTTTCACATGGGAAAATGCTTTAAGCAGTTTGTTCTTTAGGAAAGAGGCCCAGAGATGTCAAGTGAACTTTTTGTCTCTCTGTTACACTGACAATACATCAGTACTCAAGGAATTGCGAAGTACTTTTCACAGAAGTCTCTCCGTATAAATAAATAAATAGTACACGCTCAGAAATTCATTTGTTTAACCTCTGATGTACAGAAAACTTAGGACAGCCCATAGGATTTGCTCAGCTGGATCAGACTTTTGGGTCATCTAATTAAGCATCCCACATCAGAAAGTAATTAATATCTGATTCTTCAGAAAGTAACCTCCTCTGCCCATAAAATACCTAGCTTTTTTGTGCAGTGTTTTATGTGGGTGTGGGATGGGGAATTCTTTCCTGATACCAACAGATGATCATTTTATCCCCTGAGACGCAAGTTCTGATTTCTTTAATTTATCTTCTCTCACAGAGTGATCATGAATTCATCCAGCCATCTTTCAAAACCAGCTGTTAGACCAGGTTGTCACCCTTTTCTGCCTGCTTTGGCTGGGACAAAGCAGCTGAAAACAACTGAAGATTCCTCTGGTGTGAAGGGATCTTCAGGGGGCATAGAGCCTGCATATCTAGCTTTATGCCCTTCCCCTTCCTGGCTCTTGGCATAGTAGGCAATACTGGAGAAAAGAGATATGGCAAGAGTGACTCTGTGCTCCAGCAATTCCTAGCTACCAAAATGTCCATTAGACCTGTGGACAGCCAGGCATAACTCTGAGCAGCCCTGAGGCATCTCTAATTTATGCCAAAAACTGTTTTGGCCCCAGGGCTGGCCCCAAGAACAAAGAGGTACAAAAATGACTGAGATCCAGTTTTACCCCACTCTCCATTTCCATATGCACCAAACATTTTCTCTGCCCCAGCTGAGATAAAGCTCTGCCCAGTGCTTGAGCTTTAACCCCCCCTCCCCGCCACTCTCCTGCTGGTAATAGCTCATCTTAAGCGATCACTCTCCTTACAGTGTGCATGATAAACACCCATTTTTTCATGTTCTGTATGTATATAAATCTCACTGTATTTTCCACTTAATGCATCCGATGAAGTGAGCTGTAGCTCACGAAAGCTTATGCTCAAATAAATTGGTTAGTCTCTGAGGTGCCACAAGTACTCCTTTTTTTTTGAGCTTTACTTATTATACTTACACTATATGTATAGCAGTAAATTCCACAGGTTGTCTGTGTACTGTGTTGTGATGCTCTCCTCAGGGCAGCCCAGAACTATAAGCCATTGTGTTACCCCTCTGTCTTATCAAGAGTGAGCTTTGCTAGAGATTACACTGTGTGTCAGCTTCCTGCCATATTAGTCTGTCTGTTTCACCAGCAAAGTCCTCAAGACTCTGCCAGTCTAAACCTTGCTTTGCAAGTAGTAATCAGTGAACGTGAGTTCCCCAGAGATGTCTCTCTGTACTCTCCAGTACCTGTCTCTGAGCACTCACATAAATTATTAAGTTTACTGCCTCCAGAGAAACAGTATACAGTCAGGTTTCAGAGTGGTAGCCATGTTAGTCTGTATCAGCAAAACAATGAGGAGTCCTTGTAGCACCTTAGAGACTAACAAATTTATTTGGGCATAAGCTTTCATAGGCTAAAACCCACTTCATCAGATGTATGGAGTGAAAAATACAGTAAACAGTATATATATTGCAGCACATGAAAAGATGGGAGTTGCCTTACCAAGTGGGGGGTCAGTGCTAACGAGGCCAATTCAATCAAAGTGGACGTCGCCCATTCCCAACAGTTGACAAGAAGGTGTGAGTATCAACAGAGGGAAAATTACTTTTTGTAGTGACCCAGCCACTCCCAGTCTTTATTCAGGCCTAATTTGATGGTGTCCAGTTTGCAAATTAATTCCAATTCAGCAGTCTCTCCATGGAGTCTGTTTTTGAAGTTTTTTTTGTTGAAGAATTGCCACTTTTAAGTCTGTTTATTGAGTGTCCAGGGAGATTGAAGTGTTCTCCTACTGGTTTTTGAATGTTACAATTCTTGATGTCTGATTTGTGTCCATTTATTCTTTTGCGTAGAGACTGTCCGTTTTGGCCAATGTACATGGCAGAGGAGCATTGCTGGCACATGATGGCATATATCACATTGGTAGATGTGCAGGTGAACGAGCCTCTGATGGTATGTCTGATGTGGTTAGGTCCTATGATGGTGTCCCTTGAATAAATATGTGGACAGAGTTGGCAACGGGGTTTGTTGCAGGGATTGGTTCCTGAATTAGTGTTTTTGTCGTGTGGTGTGTGGTTGCTGGTGAGTATTTGCTTCAGGTTGTGGGGCTGTCTGTAAGCAAGGACTGGCCTGTCTCCCAAAGTCTGTGAGAGTGAGGGATTGTCCTTCAGGATAGTTTATAGATCCTTGATGATGCTCTGGAGAAGTTTTAGTTGGGGGCTGAAGGTGACGGCTAGTGGCGTTCTGTTACTTTCTTTGTTGGGTCTGTCCTGTAGTAGGTGACTTCTGGGTACCCTTCTGGCTCTGTCAGTCTGTTTCTTCGCTTCACCAGGTGGGTATTGTAGTTTTAAGAACACTTGATAGAGATCCTGTAGGTGTTTGTCTCTGTCTGAGGGATTGGAGCAAATATGTTTTTATCTTAGAGTTTAGCTGTAGACAATGGATCATGTGATGTGGTCTGGATGAAAGCTGGAGGCATGTAGGTAAGTACAGTGGTCAGTAGGTTTCCGGTATAGGGTGGTGTTTATGTGACCATCACTTATTTGCACTGTAGTGTCCAGGAAGTGGATCTCTTGTGTGGGCGATCCAGGCTGAGGTTGATGGTGGGGTGGAAATTGTTGAAATCCTGCTGGAATTCCTCAAGAGCCTCCTTCCCGTGGGTCCAGATGATGATGATGTCATCAGTGTAGCGCAAGTAAAGTAGGGGCGCTGGGGGACAAGAGCTGAGGAAGTGTTGTTCTAAGTCCGCCATAAAAATGTTGGCATACTGTGGGGCCATGCGGGTACCCATAGCAGTGCTGCTGACTGGAAGGTATAAATTGCCCCAAATCTGAAATAGTGGGTGAGGACAAAGTCACAAAGTTCAGCTACCAGGTTTGCCGTGACATTATTGGGGATACTGTTCCTGAAGGCTTGTAGTCCATCTTTATGTGGAATGTTGGGGTAGAGAGTTGTTTTGTTAGTCTCTAAGGTGCGACAAGGACTTCTCATTGTTTCTACATCCATAGTGGCTAGGATGGTGTTTTCTGGAAGATCACCAATGGATTGTAGTTTACTCAGGAAGTCAGTGGTGTGTACAGTCATTTGGTTCAACTGAGGACTCACATTTAATTCAGTATAACAGCACTAAGAGGGTTTGTAGTAAAATTAAAAATAAGTTTATTAACATAGAATAGAAATGTAAGTGATACTAAGCAGATGTAAGAGAAACAGAAAATGGTTACAAAAAAAACAAAAAAAACCCCACATGCTTTCTATCCAGTGTCTAAGTCTTAACTTTAGCAAACTATATTTTTCTCTAAACAGTTTCTCACTTACAGCAAGTTAGCAGCAGCTCCTGCCCTTCAGGCCAGGAAGATCACCCATTCACATGCTCAGAGGGTGCTGAGTGATAGATAACTAAAGGGTTGTCTTCCTTTCTTTTCATAGTCCAGTAAGATTTTGAAAAATATTCTTTAAAAAGTAAACCCAGACAAAGTTCCTCTCCCCTGCTGGGTTGTAAAGGCCATGCTGTCTTCCTCATCCTGTGGTCAACTTTATTTTCAATTGGCGTAATCACTTTGTTTACTTTAGACCAGCAGGAGAGTGAATTTGTGTGGGGGGGTGGAGGGTGAGAAAACCTGGATTTGTGCTGGAAATGGCCTAACCTGACGATTACTTTAGATAAGCTATTACCAGCAGGACAGTGGGGTGGGAGGAGGTATTGTTTCATATTCTCTGTGTATATATAAAGTCTGCTGCAGTTTCCACGGTATGTATCTGATGAAGTGAGCTGTAGCTCACGAAAGCTCATGCTCAAATAAACTGGTTAGTCTCTAAGGTGCCACAAGTACTCCTTTTCTTTTTGCGAATACAGACTAACACGGCTGTTACTCTGAAACCTGTCATTGTACTTCCAGTGTCTCTGGCCTCACCTTGCTCAATTTACATTGGAGACTCAGGCAAACAGCTGAAACAACTTTCCTTTATCTAGGGCAGACTCGATTTATGCACTGTCTCCTAAACACATTTTAAGAATATATTTCCAGCATGCATATTGTATTCTTTATACACAACCTGTACATACATCATGCATTGATATTCTTGCCCAGTGTGTCACCAGTTTACATATGATACCTTAGAAGATACCTTTTGGACACATATTATGACAACAGTGTGTGTCAGGCCTGATATGAATTACAGTATAGTGGGCCCTCTGCCAGCGGGCATTGAGGTGCTCTTAGCATTCCATTTTATTTGTTCTAAATTTTCTCCCTGTTAATTTTGTTGAGTGTCTCCATGTTCTCATAGTATGGACCAGCCTAAAAAGGAGAGAGACTGGTGAGTGTTCAGTATGAACTTAATAATTTTGAATGTCACCATGAAATCCCTTCCCCAACTCTTCTCCTTTCCAGGCTCCATAATTCTAGTTGTCAGAGTAACAGCCGTGTTAGTCTGTATTCGCAAAAAGAAAAGGAGTACTTGTGGCACCTTAGAGACTAACCAATTTATTTGAGCATGAGCTTTCGTGAGCTACAGCTCACTTCATCAGATGCATACCGTGGAAACTGCAGCAGACTTTATATATACACAGAGAATATGAAACAATACCTCCTCCCACCCCACTGTCCTGCTGGTAATAGCTTATCTAAAGTAATCATCAGGTTAGGCCATTTCCAGCACAAATCCAGGTTTTCTCACCCTCCACCCCCCCACACAAGTTCACTCTCCTGCTGGTGATAGTCCATCCAAAGTGACAATTCTTTACACAATGTGCATGATAATGAAGTTAGGCCATTTCCTGCACAAATCCAGGTTCTCTCACTCCCTCACCCCCCTCCAAAAACCCACCCCCATACACACACAGACTCACTCTCCTGCTGGTAATAGCTCATCCAAACTGACCACTCTCCAAGTTTAAATCCAAGTTAAACCAGAACATCTGGGGGGGGGGGGGTAGGAAAAAACAAGAGGAAATAGGCTACCTTGCATAATGACTTAGCCACTCCCAGTCTCTATTTAAGCCTAAATTAATAGTATCCAATTTGCAAATGAATTCCAATTCAGCAGTTTCTCGCTGGAGTCTGGATTTGAAGTTTTTTTGTTTTAAGATAGCGACCTTCATGTCTGTGATTGCGTGACCAGAGAGATTGAAGTGTTCTCCGACTGGTTTATGAATGTTATAATTCTTGACATCTGATTTGTGTCCATTTATTCTTTTACGTAGAGACTGTCCAGTTTGACCAATGTACATGGCAGAGGGGCATTGCTGGCACATGATGGCATAAATCACATTGGTGGATGTGCAGGTGAACGAGCCTCTGATAGTGTGGCTGATGTTATTAGGCCCTGTGATGGTGTCCCCTGAATAGATATGTGGGCACAATTGGCAACGGGCTTTGTTGCAAGGATAAGTTCCTGGGTTAGTGGTTCTGTTGTGTGGTATGTGGTTGTTGGTGAGTATTTGCTTCAGGTTGCGGTGCTGTCTGTAGGCAAGGACTGGCCTGTCTTCCAAGATTTGTGAGAGTGTTGGGTCATCCTTTAGGATAGGTTGTAGATCCTTAATAATGCGTTGGAGGGGTTTTAGTTGGGGGCTGAAGGTGACGGCTAGTGGTGTTCTGTTATTTTCTTTGTTAGGCCTGTCCTGTAGTAGGTAACTTCTGGGAACTCTTCTGGCTCTATCAATCTGTTTCTTTGCTTCCGCAGGTGGGTATTGTAGTTGTAAGAAAGCTTGACAGAGATCTTGTAGGTGTTTGTCTCTGTCTGAGGGGTTGGAGCAAATGCGGTTGTACCGCAGAGCTTGGCTGTAGACGATGGATCGTGTGGTGTGGTCAGGGTGAAAGCTGGAGGCATGCAGGTAGGAACAGCGGTCAGTAGGTTTCCGGTATAGGGTGGTGTTTATGTGACCATTGTAATTATAACATTCATAAACCAGTCGGAGAACACTTCAATCTCTCTTGTCACGCAATCACAGACATGAAGGTCGCTATCTTAAAACAAAGAAACTTCAAATCCAGACTCCAGCGAGAAACTGCTGAATTGGAATTCATTTGCAAATTGGATACTATTAATTTAGGCTTAAATAGAGACTGGGAGTGGCTAAGTCATTATGCAAGGTAGCCTATTTCCTCTTGTTTTTTCCTACCCCCCCCCCCAGATGTTCTGGTTTAACTTGGATTTAAACTTGGAGAGTGGTCAGTTTGGATGAGCTATTACCAGCAGGAGAGTGAGTCTGTGTGTGTATGGGGGTGGGTTTTTGGAGGGGGGTGAGGGAGTGAGAGAACCTGGATTTGTGCAGGAAATGGCCTAACTTCATTATCATGCACATTGTGTAAAGAATTGTCACTTTGGATGGGCTATCACCAGCAGGAGAGTGAATTTGTGTGGGGGGTGGAGGGTGAGAAAACCTGGATTTGTGCTGGAAATGGCCTAACCTGATGATTACTTTAGGTAAGCTATTACCAGCAGGACAGTGGGGTGGGAGGAGGTATTGTTTCATATTCTCTGTGTATATATAAAGTCTGCTGCAGTTTCCACGGTATGCATCTGATGAAGTGAGCTGTAGCTCACGAAAGCTCATGCTCAAATAAATTGGTTAGTCTCTAAGGTGCCACAAGTACTCCTTTTCTTTTTGCGAATTCTAGTTGTGACATTCTGATATGAAATATACTTCATATTTCCAACTACTTTAATATTCCATGAAAAATGCCTTTGGAATAGGAATTTCTCCAACTAGTCTTCTTCACAACTCAACACCCTCTTTAACTGCCCTCTCTGCCTTCTGTTTGCTAAACAGCTTATATGCAGTGTTGTTGTAGCCATGTTGGTTCAAAGATTAGAGAGACAGGGTGGGTGAGGGAATATCTTTAATTGGACCAACTTCTGTTGGTGAGAGAGGCAAGCTCAGAGCTCTTCTTCATGTCTGGGAAACATACTAGTGTCACAGCTAAATACAAGGTGGAACAAATTGTTTAGCATAAGATTTCAGGGAACCATTCAAGATGAAAGGTTTCAGAGTGGTAGCCATGTTAGTCTGTATCAGCAAAAAAAACAAGGAGTACTTGTGGCACCTTAGAGACTAACAAATTTATTTGGGCATAAGCTTTTGTGGGCTAAAACCCACTTCATCGGATGCATGCAGTGGAAAATACAGAAGGAAGATGTATATACACAGAGAACATGAAAAAATGGGTGTTGCCATACCAACTGTAATAAGACTAATCAATTAAGGTGAGCTATTATCAGCAGGAGGAAAAAAAACTTTTGTAGTGATAATCAGGATGTCCCATTTCAAACAGTTGACAAGAAGGTCTGAGTAACAGTAAGAGAAAAATTAGCATGGGGAAATAGTTTTTACTTCGTGTATAATGACCCATCGACTCCCAGTCTTTATTCAAGCCTAATTTAATGGTGTCCAGTTTGCAAATTAATTCCAATTCTGCAGTTTCTCATTGGAGTCTGTTTTTGAAGTTTTTTTGTTGGAGAATTGCGACTTTTAGGTCTGAAATTGAGTGACCAGGGAGATTGAAGTGTTCTCCAACTTTTTGGTTTTGGTTTTTGAATGTTATAATTCTTGACAACTGATTTGTGTCCATTTATTCTTTTGCGCAGAGATTGTCCGGTTTGGCCAATATACGTGGCAGAGGGGCATTGCTGGCACATGATGGCATATATCACATTGGTAGATGTGCAGGTAAATGAGTCTCTGATGGTGTGTCTGATGTGATTAGGTCCTATGATGGTGTCCCTTGAATAGATATGTGGACAGAGTTGGCAATGGGCTTTGTTGCAAGGATAGGTTTCTGGGTTAGTGTTTTTGTCATGTGGTGTGTGGTTGCTGGTGAGTATTTGCTTCAGGTTGGGGGGCTGTCTGTAACCAAGGACTGGCTTGTCTCCCAAGATCTGTGAGAGTGAGGGACCGTCTTTCAGGATAGGTTGTAGATCCTTGATCATGCACTGGAGAGGTTTTAGTTGGAGGCTGAAGGTGATGGCTAGTGGCGTTCTATTACTTTCTTTGTTGGGCCTGTCCTGTCGTAGGTGACTTCTGGGTACTCTTCTGGCTCTGTCAGCCTGTTTCGTCACTTCACCAGGTGGGTATTGTAGTTTTAAGAAATCTTGATAGAGATCTTGTAGGTGTTTGTCTCTGTCTGAGGGATTGGAGCAAATGCGGTTGTATCTTAGAGCTTGGTTGTAGACAATGGATCGTGTAATGTGGTCTTGATGAAAGTGAAGTGACCCGTTAACACCCCTCCAGGAGGGAAAGGAAGTGGGAGGGAAAGGCAGCTGTGGGGGGGGGAGTTGTCAGTGGGTTATAGATTGTTGTAATACACCATAAATCCAGTTTCTTTATTCAGTCCGTGATTTGTGTCTAGCGAAGTTATGAATTTAAGTTCCCAACCTTATCTTTTGAAGGTGTTGTGCAGGTTTCCTTTGAGGAGGAGGACTTATAGGTCAGATATAAAGTGATCGCTTCACCCGCAGGTGAAGATTCTCTCTTTAATAAACGTGCATACTCGTCCTGTGGTAGCAGTGTCACTTGCAAGGGGTGTACCTGCTCTGCTGCTGTCTGTTATGCCAGGTACTCCTTCCTCATTGTTGCCTGTTGTACCAGGTATGTCATGAGGTTGGTTCCATGGTGATTTTAGTAGAACATCAGCAAATCAAAGAAGCTCAGCTGAGCTGATGGAGTTAAGACCCGGGAGCCAAACAGTTAAAGTATTTGGAAGAGCCTCATGAGCATGTTAAATAATAAAGAAATAGAGACTCACATGAGCACAACATGATTCCTCTCTTCCAACCTCCCCTCCACCCTCCCCCCCAAAAAAATAAAACCCTGCTCAGTCACACTCTGATTCTTAGTTTGCATGTTCCTGGACGGAGACACTTGGCCTGGAGCCATAGGTGTGATGATGCTGTCTGTGGCAAGCTTCTCTCAGAGCCCTGCACAGAGCAGAAATCCAAGGGGCTTTTTGAGCTGAAATCTGAGCAGGAGTTAATGATGCTAAAAACGTCGGCTCCAGCAGAGGCCTGTCGATGGATTCTACTGTATAGCCACAACAAAGGGGAGTCAACAGCAGCACCACTCCTAAGAGAGTCCTGGTGAAGGTAGAGACTGGGCAACTGTGCAAAGGGAATGCCAGAGGACTGTAGGGAGTCCTTTTCTGCAGATCTTTGAATCTGCTGAGTTTACGGGCCTCCTCTGTGAGTTGCCCCAATCTCCTCCTCACTGAGAGAAGGATCAGAAATGCTAAAACAGCTGAGTTTTCTCATCCAGTTTTACCCTTCTGCAGGACTGTTTGAGGGAGGATGGCATCTAGCAGTAAACCAGTAGATGCACAAACCATGTTATCTGTTGGAAAAGCTTACTGTAACAGTGAGTGCAACAGTGAAGAATTTCTGATTTATTGTGAGGATAACGTCACTCAGATTTGGAGGAAACTACCTCCATGGAAGCAGGGCAGTTTCTGTGGGAGACGAATATGAGGGCTTCTCTGTGGTTGTTGTGGCAGGGACACTCACTGAGGTTCTGGATGTGCTTGGGGAGCTTTAGGCTAGCGCTTTACGCCTTTTTACCTCTCACCTAATAAAATCTAGTGGGAACAAAATACATTCTATAAATTTTATTGGACCCAGTGCACTTAAAACTGTAGTTTTAAAAATCAGTTTAACAAATACTTAAAACTCAGTTTTGTATTAATACAGTGTCCTCTTTTAAAGAAGAAAATGATTAGATGCACTAAGACTGAGTTTGATCCCCTCTCTGTAAGTGGACATAGAATCATAGCCATGGCCCATTAAACCGTGTTGTGCCCACTTACATCACATCTAAATTTGACCCAGTGAGTGGGAATATTGTAATTCCCACATCTCTGTGTTAAGTGTCTAAAAATATTTCGACACTTAACTCCCATTGAAATCAATGGGAATTAGGTGGCCAAATACCTTTGAAGATCAGGGACTACATGCTTGTGTTTTTCCTAAAACACATAAATAGAGGTGGACTCACACATATTGTCTTCCCATAAATCATTTCCCTGCCATTAATATTATTCTCCAGATTAAAACAAAATAAACAAAGAATGCTGTAACTTTTTAATGTTAAAATTTCTCCAATACATGGGGACCAACTAATTGATTTCTGCTCCCCTATCCTCTTCTTAATACAAGGGCAAAGGACAACCCAGATTGTATAAAGCAGAATGTCAGTATGCATGTGCATGTTTACTGTTGGAGCTTTTGGTTATTTTAGCCTGATCCAGTGAGGTATTGACTGCCTCTTGCAAAGTATGGAATGCATTCAGTTTGTATTATTTAGTATTTCACAGGATTTAGCCCTATGACCAAGATCTTCAGGAGTGACTAAATATTTTGGGTGCCCAACTTTATAAAGGAGCCTGATTTTCAGAGGGTGTGTGCTCAGCACTTTCTGAAAATCAGGCCGCATTAAGACATTTGACATTGGGCACTTAAAATCGCTAGTTTCTATTTACAGTTTTTTTCCGAAGAGTGTAAACGGCATGACTATGAAAAAAAAAGTTACATTAATCTCACTATATACATGTCCTTGATTGCAGTGTGCATCAAGAACAAAGTTCATCCCTGTGCAGAGTCCTAGCACAAATCTTATCTAGTAGTTAAGACCACAAAATAATGCTTCAGTTAGATTTAAGTAGTGTGTAGGGCTTGGGCTGCGTCTCAGTGCAAGGGTGAATTTCTCCCTGAGTGCAGATGTTTTTTTTGTCACTGTAAACAGTGCAAATGTTACATGCAGTCCGGAGTGATCTGAAGCTACTGGAAGAAATTCATTTAGAATATATTGGAAGAGGCCCATTGTGATGTGGAGAACATGTTGCCAAAGTACTGATTGGAAGCATTTCCACACCATGTCACCTGCCTTACTTTCTGCGAGTTCACATCTATTTCTTCTTATCTTTACAGAAAGCGCTGACGGGGGTAGATGATCTGCAGCAAGTGAAGGCCCTAGAGATGCGTGTGGACACGAGAGAGAACAGCTTGGGAAACTTTGGTGAGAAAACACTTCATCCTGTACTTAATCTCTTACTCATTTATTTTGGCGTGAAGGAGAAGCATGCTGAACATGAGGGGCTGGTGGCTCAGAAAGCAGTGGAATGTGTGAAATACAGTCTTGTTAGAGATTTTCTTAAAACACAGGCATCAGTCAGCATCTTATCAGCTTTTTACTGTGAAGAGCTGAATAGAACAATAAATATTATATGTAAATGTGATGAGCAATACCAGTTCAATTTCAGCTCCATTCAGTTTGCGCTGCTTGTAGCTGGGCAATAAGATTTAGCTGATTTTGTTTTTCTGGTGTCTCATGCCTGATTTTATGCTGCTAGGATGAATAATGCTGCACACAAAGGAAAACAAATAGGAAAATTCCAGTCTAGATTAATTACCACTATTCCTGGATGTGATGAGTCAACAGTGTGCCCTTGTTGCCAAGAAGGCCAATGGCATTTTGGGATGTATAAGTAGGGGTATCGCCAGCAGATCGAGGGACGTGATTGTTCCCCTCTATTCGACATTGGTGAGGCCTCATCTGGAGTACTATGTCCAGTTTTGGGCCCCACACTACAAGAAGGATGTGGAAAAATTGAAAAGAGTCCAGCGGAGGGCAACAAAAATGATTAGGGGTCTGGAACACATGACTTATGAGGAGAGGCTGAGGGAACTGGGGATGTTTAGTCTTCAGAAGAGAAGAATGAATGGGGATTAGATAGCTGCTTTCAACTACCTGAAAGGGGGTTCCAAAGAGGATGGCTCTAGACTGTTCTCAGTGGTACCAGATGACAGAACAAGGAGTAATGGTCTCAAGTTGCAGTGGGGGAGATTTAGGTTGGATATTAGGAAAAACTTTTTCACTGGGAGGGTGGTGAAACACTGGAATGCGTTACCTAGGAAGGTGGTGGAATCTCCTTCCGTAGAAGTTTTTAAGGTCAGGCTTGACAAAGCCCTGGCTGGGATGATTTAGTCGGGGATCGGTCCTGCTTTGAGCAGGGGGTTGGACTAGATGACCTCCTGAGGTCCCTTCCAACCCTGATATTCTATGATTCTATGATTGTTCAGAGACCTGTGAGCCAACTTCTAAATCACAAACTGCAGTAATCTTGAAGAGCTGCATTCAACACCCATAGTCTTTAAACTAGTGTGTGCAAGGTTTTCTGGTCCATTAAGGCTGCTTTATGCTATTCCAGGTGGACAAAACAGCCTAAACTCATCTTAACTGCCCAGTAGAAGATTTTTATTTGTAAATGAAAATCTTCTAGTGGCAATAGGTCCATCCTTTTCGCCCCTGATAGAAGAGATGTCTGGGAGAAAGGGGGTACAGATAGAGGCCTCTGTGTTCCCTGGCCGGTGGAACAGCCCACTGGGGCAATATGAGATGGGGTGAAAGATAGTGCAATCCTGAGGCTGCTGATCAGATCAGGAGCTGCACAGTTCCAAGCTTTTTTGGCCACCTTTGCCTCCCCATTCATAGTTCTGCAAAATGCTCATCTTAGCCAGATGAGGCGGTCAGTCCCTTTATTCTTCAATCGATCTGTGGTACCAGATGCAACAGAACTAATTTTCTCTTGTCCAGCTGTAATCATTGACAAGTCCAGTGACCAAGGTAGATTTGTTATCTCACTGCTATAGAGATTGGAAGATCTCAGCTCATGCTGACCTGGTTTCTTTTGCATAGAGTCAGTCTGTATCTGCTTACGGTACTTAACTATCTCATCCAGTCCTGTTAAAAACAGCACATCTAACTATGTTTGAGAATGGACTTGAGAGAGATTCTATGTGCTCCACAATTTTGATGAATGCTGTCAATACTTGTCACTTATTGGTCTTCTCCCTGTGAATGTCAGTGGGCTTGAGAAAAAGGAAGTAAGGTAGTTTGAGAAAACTTCTTGTATAGGAAGGTTTACATTGAGCTTGTCAGCGCCCACCCCTCAATTCTTGTTTAGCCCTTTCTTTCAGCAACATGCTGATTCTTATCATCACCAAAAACATCTCCTCCACCATGTTCCAACACAGAAACTATGGTACAGTGGGATGGTCTCGCTCCCTGTACCCAGAGACTAACTCCAGGAAGTGGATGGCACTGGCAGGGTATTTTCACTCAAGGAAGTTGTTCTCACTTGCAGTCCACCAAAGTCTGTGGATGGCCACCTTTAATATGCAAAGGATGATCTTTTGAAGGACGCCTTTTAATTTAGCAGAGACTTTTAGATAGGGGTTGAGAAGTAAGGTGGTACGAGAGTTGTGTTGATTTGTCCAGCCATTTTGCACCGTTTTCTTGGATAATTTTGATGCCCAGATCTTTTTATGACATGCACATGATAATTTAGTACATAATTAAACCATCTCCTTTGCAGTTCATAATGCACTCAGATTTCCCTAACGGAGATGATGCATTGCGGGGGCATGCAGGGGCATGTGCCCAACCAGATTTGCTACTTGGCTTGTATTGAACATGCTCACACAGAGTGAACATGCTCAGCAACCTGCTGAAGCCAGCTGCTCTCACGGCAGGCACTGGTCATCTCCCTAAGGAAATTTCCTTTTGCCTTTCCCATTCTTTTCTTCCCCAAAGCTGAGCTTCCATTCTGCCATATTTTTCCATTGTATATGACAAGCCAGTTACAAGATGTACATCCTCCATGCCTTTTCTGGTTATTTTAATGTGTAGCCCCTTCCATTGCCTGCTTCAGTCTTTATCTCTGCTGTCTGTTCTTCCTCCTATGCTCATGCAAAAAAAAATTATCTGTTTATTAGATCTTCCCAATCATTCTTGCTAGAAAGAAAGAACAAAGAAAACTGTTTATTTACCATCTCACTGTTCTCTTTTCCTCTCTCATGTGTTCCCTTCAGGTCATGGTTCCCTTTCCCTTCTAGTACTGGAATAAATCTGTCACTCTCCAGTCCCTTCCGATAGACTTTTGCTAACTTCTCTGGATATAGTGAACTATCTCTGGGTTGCATGCAGACACTGTTTAGTCCAAGTCTATACAGAGAGCTGGCCTTTGGATCCTACAAATCCCATAGCTGTAAGTCGCCAATGACTTTGAGTACTGCAAAATATCAAGCCAATCTGAACTGTAATTTTTCATAAGTAAGTTTTTAGCCACTTTCCTTCTGAAAACACCCTGGAAAATGGCAATAGGTGGCTAGGTTGGAAAGTTTGCCACTTGGATTATTCTTAATTTCACTGGTAATTCATTATCTCTCTCCACCTGACAGCTATCTGAGGCTGTTTTTTTTTTCTGTTTGTTTGTTTTTTGGACCTGTGGAACGGGGCCTGGGTTTGTAGGGTTATCCCAAGACAATTTGCCTTTGTGGAAGGGGCAGTGCCACCTAGGCTGCCAGTGAAGGTGCCAGACTCAGTACAAATACCTGCCCAGCCAATTGCACTTGAACCACTTCTCTGCTGAGCAGCTATTGTGGCCTCTGGTAGCTAATCTGAGAGACAGAATAGGCTAAGTAAGCTAGTCCTGCATTCTAAACCTGACTATGACATTGATTTTCTCTGTGGCCTTAATCAGGTCACTTAACCTCTCTGCTGTATAAAGTCACCAGGCAGTACATGAAAGCCTCCAGTAGCTGAAACCCCGGTAGCCCCAAAATCCACAATTTGCGTGGAGAATTTCCTCTTGAAAATTTTAAAGTGTTGTTAGCTATGTACGGACCCCAGCAGAAGCACTCAAGATCCGCATCTCGCAGAGCACAAGGCTGGGGTGACCTAAAGATCTCCCCTGTTATATAAAATTGGTCAGTTCAGTTCTGGGGAATGGAGGACTTCAATGAATAATCCAGTCGACCTTCTCTCAAGTTGTCAGACCAGCCCTCTGCACAGTGATATGATCATGGTGGAGAGGAGCTGGTTATATTTCTCAAAGAAAGGGTGTGTGCAAAAGTGTTACAAGATAGATCCTTGCAAAAATGCTGTCACATGGACTGTTTTAAAGTAATTATGGGCTTCATGTCAGCAGTTGAAAATTAAGCCCCATTATTGTTTCAGGTTGTTGCTGAAGTCTCTGGTGCTTTATTTTCTATGTGTCTTGTTGAATGGCACGCAAAAAATTGAACTCTCCTGGCAAGTCTCTTTTCAAGGTCCACAGCATTTGGATTTACTTGTGCACTCTTCTTTATCTGCATGTGGTGTTTAGTTTAGAGTAAACATATTTTTTTCTATGGGTTTACCCCTTCAATTTTGATTGCTGACAGATCTGGAGCTGTATTCATGACCAACTTGTAGAAATCCCTGTTTAAAGTAATGTTGGATACATTCATCTAAGACATTACGTGGCTTCTCTTCTGCCTATGTGATTTTAATCAAGTTGCCTACAGTGCTGTGCATTCTGTTTCAATTGTTGCCTTTTGACAGCCATTCTAAGTTGGATCCATTCTTGGATCTATGCGTAACGAGTCAGGATCATTGAAACAATTAGACAATGAACTCTTAACATAAATGAAGCAATTGTATATGTAGTATTAAAACTTAAAGGGAGAGCCTGTAGTATTGGAGAGAGATGTTGTAAAATGCCCCATATAGCTTTACAATGCACCATATGGCATCAAACTGATGATGCTTTTCTTATGGTTTGGAGAAAGGGTTCTGTCTGCAAAGTGACTGGAGGTTTGTATTGGGGAATTCTCCCTATCTAGGGGAATTTCCGCTGGTAGAAAACTGGTGGAGGTAGAACCATGCCAGATCTGTTGCTCAACTCTGCCAGCTTCTGTGTCTGTCACTTAAATAGAACATTTGTTTCTGACAATTAAAAGGGGCTCTAGCATACTGTGTTTTATAAAATATGTCATACAACTACACCATATAGTGAAACCGAGATGCCCATAGACACCATTTTAAAGTCTTTCCTTCATCTATGGTAACTAAAACAAAATACATTGGACTGAATTATAAGATCTATAATTATTCAGAGATTAATAGAGATGGTGGCTGAGATACAGAATTTGTACCTGTATCCAAATTGCTCCAAGGTTTAGAGGAGTTTGGTTTTGTGGTTTTGGTTCAGAACTGCCTCTAGAAATAAGTGAAAAGGAAAATGTTCAAAGGGATGAGAGCGAAAAATTTAAAATAATTAAATAAAGGTTGCTCATGATTATGAAACTTACAAAACCAAGCAGTAAACAATAGATTATATGCAGAAAATACATGAAAGTAGATAACAAAGCAAAGGTAGGATTTTGGGGATCTTGGTCAATGCAATGATAACTAAGGCTACGTTTTAGTCACAAGCATTTTTAGTAAAAGTCATGGACAGGTCATGGGCAGTAAATGTGAGGAGGAGGTGGGCAGTAGCCCAAGACTTCCCCAGCAGCAGCCAGTGAGGCTGGCCCAGGAGATGCCCGAGCTCCTTAGGCAGCCCCCAGGCCAACCGCACCGGCCGCTGCGGAAGTCCCGGAGGTCCCAGAAAGTCACAGAATCCGTGACCTTCGTGACCAACCTGCAGCCTTAGTTATAACATGATTGGCTTGTGACAAATAAGATGGCACTTTTTGCTGATTGGCTCAAAAATCACAGTTAGAAGAATATACAGTAGGGGGATTTCAGTTCCTCAAATGAAGTATGACTTGGCTGTAAGACACACATACTGCAATTCCGTCACCAGTTATTATGCAATAGGTAACAGTGTAGAGAGAGATGTAGAAGAGAGAATCGAGAGCGAACTATAAAAAACACGGGGATATGTTGCACACATGGAGATAATGTAAATCTTTCTTAACTCTTCAGAATAAGTCATTATTAGTCAATAAGGATATAGAATCAGACAAAGCAACACATGATCACCTCCAAGCAAACCTTGTGTTAATGTTTGATCTTGTCGGGAATGATGCCACATGGTGCTTTTCAGAGGGGAGTTTCAAAGGTTGTAACTGTGAAACCACTGCAGCTAACATGCAAGCTTACAATGAGAGGATGCAGAGGCTGGAATGTTGCACAACTGAAATAATGTAATTAACTTTTCAGACATTGTCTAGTGTGTTAGAGGTGGTCGAGATGAGTAAGAAGTGCATCTGAAAAATCTGTGGGCTGCTTGAGCTTGTGAGGTGGGACATATGTTTCCTATGTTCTGTAACCAGTTCTACAAAATGATTCTTTATTCTGATCCTGCAGGTGCTTATCTCCCTAATCTAAGACAACTGAAATTGAACAACAGTTTACTTGTATCTGTGAGGTAAGAAAGAAACCATAATTGGAATAAACATGAGGAATATGACACCTTTCCTTTCCCTGTTTGGGTGGTAAAATGTTCATTTCTGCTGCCTTCATTCCCTGCCATCCCTTAAAAGCAGTGTAGGAAAATTCTATATATGTCCAATAGCCTACAGATTTAGGGCCAGAACCTCAGCTGGTATAAATCAGCATAGCTCCAGTGATATCAATGGTGTTACACTGGTATACCCTAACTGAGAGTCTGGGGTGAAATCCTGGCCTCACTGAAGTCAAAGGGAATTTTGAAGTCGAAGGGACTTCAATGGGGACAGGATTTCACCCCAGCCTGTAGTCAGATGGGTTATTGTGGTGGGGTATATAAGCCCCACACTGGGACTGAAGAGATTAAGGAGCAAATCTGGCCCAAGGCGACCCTGCCCACCCCACCTTCAGAGCGTGCTACAGCTGGAGGTGGGGCTTAAAAGGGAGCCAGACAGCTCAGCAAATGCCTGGCAGGGCAGGGAGATAGACCTAACCTGAGAGCTCCTAAAGAAGGATGCTCCAGAAGCCTTTCCCTGGGAAAAAGAGCCTGCCTTCTGAGCCCAGAGGGATGGAACGTTCTGTTACTCATTCTTCACTACCTTGTGTCAAACTATAAGCCTTTGTTGAGAGAGTAGGCGGTAGGAAGTGGCCCAGGGAGGCAGGCTTAAGGCATTCCTGAGTGCTAGACATGCTGCCTCTTACAGGGTCCTGAGCTGGGTCCTCCGCTAGGGTCCAGTGGAGTGACAGGGCCAGGGCTGCCCTACCAACCACCCTTGTTATGAAGAGCATGAAAACCCTCACTTCCAAACTCACCCTTGATGAAGCAAGGGGGGGTAGAGACTTTGAAAACACTGCAACTGGGACTGGATGCCTGCAGGGGGTCAACAGATAGACTGATGTTCCCCCCAGTTGTGAGGGCGTGGGACCCAATATCTTCCTTGGAGCCTAATTAGTGACCTGACCAGAGTGTCAAGTCAACACCCAACAAAAGGCAGACCCCAAGGGGCATGAAAATGGCCAGTGAGAGACACTGGAGGCGGGGTGAGTAGATACCTAATATCCTGAACATTTGGCGACACCAGCAGTGAGCACTGCCCATCACAACTTGATGGAGAATGTGGTCTCTCATCCCAGGTCTTCTGTAAGGCCTTGTGTGGGGGGGAGGGGAAGCACGGCTATAGACAAATTGATGAAATGGCAGATAGACAGCCAACCACTACAGGCCTCCCAACAACAGCAGGAACAGAACCAGCTATTTCAACAAATGGCCACCCAACAGTAAGCCGCACAACAGCAACAGCAACGACAACAGCTCATCTGGGAGCTTGAGATGAAACAGCAAGAGCAGCAATAATGCCTGGTCCAGCAAGTGGCAACCCTTTTACAACCATGAGGGGCTAGCAGCTAGGATGCTGAACCACACCCCAGCCCCAAGGCTTCTCATAAAACACACTAAGATAGAACTTCGGGACATCCTGGAAGCTTTCCTCTTCAGTTTTGAGAGGGTCACCACAGCAGCTCGATGGCCATCTGTACACTGCGCTATTTTGCTGGCACCTTATCTTACTGGGCCAGCTCAAGCTGTGTATTGGAGCCTCAGCTCTGTGGACAAACAAGACTATGCACAGGTCAAGGCGGCTATTTTAGACATCTTTGATATCAATGCCGAGACCCACTGACAGCGCTTTCACCAGGAAAAATTTCCACTGGGGACCTGACTTTGTGCAGCAGCCCAGAGATTTAAAGAATATTGTTATTGGTGGCGCTGGTGGCCGAGCAGGTCATGCTGGAGCAATTTTCGGAAATTCTCCTGGCTGGGGGATGGGAGCGGGTGTTGCGGCACAGGCCTGAGACATTGGCCCTCACAGTACAGCTATCAGAAAACTATGGCAGCTGCACGCCCAGCCAGTGAAACACCCAGGCCTGAAGGTGCTCATTAAGATCTACAGACTGTGTAGACTACGGATCTCTCGGACTGGCAATGGGAGCAAGCTCCGAGGAACCAAATACAAAGCTTAGTCCACTGGATGATCCACAGCTATGGCAAAACCTCAGAAGCCTGGTCTCACTGGGAACAAAGTGCTGAGGAAAACCCAATCCTGAGGGAAGACCCCCCCTCAGACACCCAGTTTCCCCTAGGGCAGTCAAGGGACAGGGCAAGTCCCTCGATCAGAAGTTGTTTTTCACATGGACAGTGAGGACATTTCTGCCAATACTGCCATGGTTAGCAACTCTGAACAGGCTTGGACAACTAATACCATGGCTAGGAAAAGAGGCCTGATCAAGATATTAGTTCCTGTGTGGGCTAATGGGGTAGAAGTACCAGAACTAATATAACAACCCCCTGGAGTCAGAGAGGCAGAAGATCCGAGCAAAGGGAGCTCCCGGCAGGAGCTGTGCCCTCCCTGTATTCAAGGGAAGCAGAGGATCTCACACTCCCTAGAAATAAACTTACTGGTGGCAGATGTAATTTTTGTAGCAGTCAGAAAGACAAGACAACCCTGAGCAGGGCGTATGACCAACTTGCCAGTATAAACTGGTGAGATGATAAATAGATGGATGAAGCAGTGGCTTTTATTTGAACTCAGGGAGGGGAGACTGTATCAGGTGGCGAAGGACCCCCAAACCAGAGAAGTAAGGAGTACAACTTCTTGTCCTGAAGAAACTCTGCTGTGAAGTACTACACTGGCACATGCAATACCTTGAGGGAGACAAATGGGGCGAGAGAAGACTCTTAGAAGGGTGGCCCTCAAATTTTATTGTCAGGGGAACAAAAACGGACTATTGCTCATTGTGCCCGGCGTGCCAATGGACAGGGCCCCAAAAGTTCCACCATGGGCGGGCGCATGAACCGCCGGCTGGGGGAGGCTAGTGCCCAGCCTCGCCCCTTCCACCTGAGGCCCTGCCTCGCCCCCTCTGGAGCCCAGAGCTCCAGCAACACAGCCACTGACCCCTGCTCCAGGCTAGTGCCCTCAGCCCCGGAGCGCCTGGAGGGAGGGCTGTTGGCGTCACCTCAGCCCCCCCAACCCCGGAGCATCGGGAGGGCAGGCGGCGTGGCCCCAGCCCCTGAAGTCGGGCTGCAGAGTGGAAGCAGGGGCCGTGGGGCCATGCTTGGCTGTTCGGGGAGGCAGAGCCTTCCCCAGCCTATGATACCCGCCACCCATGAGCTCCACTACTCCCTCTCCTAGTGGTTGGAGTACCCTTTGAGAGGATCAGTATGGACCTGATGGGACCACTGAATAGAGTGCGGCCAGGTACCAGTGCATTCTGGTGATAATGGATTACATCACATGGTGCCCAGAGGCCATCTCCCTTTGCACAACCACTGCGGCTACTGTCACCACCAAATCAATGAAGGTTTTTGCACAGGTGGATAATGAAGGAGATATTGACTGACCAGGGGATCAACTTTACTTCAAAGCTAATGGGGGAATTGTGTGACCTCTTGAAAATCAAGGCCTTAAAGACATCAGTCTATCACCCTCAGACAGATGAGCTGGTGGAATGCTTCAGTAAGATGCTGAAAAAGATGCTTAAGAAATTTATGGCCTTGGATCCCTGTCATTAGTAGTGGTTGTTCCCACCCTGCCTTTTCCCCATCAGCGAAGTACCACAGGCATCTTGGGGGTTCTCCCAATTAAAGAAAAGAAATCTTACTAATAAGCTGAGCAGATTTGATGAGACAGTTATTAAGAGTATGGATGACATGGAGCCCTATGATGTCATTTGTTTGGAATCAATTTCAGGCACAAAATGCTCATTCAGTCACAAATGTCCTTATAAATAGGGGCTATGAGTCAATAGGAAAACAGTTAAACAAGCAGTACTTAGTATGAAAGGTGAGGAGTTTCATTTTTATGTATTTAGTTTTCCTTGTCCCCTTATTGATTATTAGATACAGTATTTGTGGTTTGAATAAAGCCTGTTTTCATCCTGGCCCATCTTTACCTATTTGTTTGAAATGCTGAAACTACATCACTTCAATCATTTTCATAGCAACCTGCCGTTAAGTCATGAGCATAGGATTACAATTTTGCTGCAGGATTGCATAGGAGGAAAAAATATATGGTGAAAGGAATGATTTTGTTGAAACCATTTTTGCAATATCCAAGGGAATATGGCAAAGTATATTGCTTTTTGAATTAAACTTGCATTCTAGTTTGCCTCAGTCAGAAAATCCCTTTTTAAACAAAACAGACTTCCCAAAATTTCTTCTCCGTGATATTATTTCATAGTAGAGATTTTGTGGAATGTTTGAAGAAAATTGAACAGTGCATAAATGTAATATCAGGGTTCCAAAAATGTGGCATTTTTCAATTCAGGTGTTTTTGTTCTGTTTTTTGCCTGTAATGTTTCAAAACCGGGACGGCCTAGGCACTCAAAATGTGTTTTACTCTATTGCCCTTCACAGGGAATGGTGCCTTTTGCTCCTTTTGGAGAGTTGAGAGGACAAATTAGGTATTAAAGAGGATTAATTGGAAGAGGTTTGGCCTCCCAATTTGTGAGAACAGTTGTGGGCACAGGTGTTTCCAAGCTAGTAGTTTACATCAAGGTGTCACAGATGTACTGCTTTAAAATACCTGGGTGAAAATATGTAATTAATTTAAGAGAAACAAACCTCAATAGAAAACTTTGGATTTTGTGCTCATGAAAAGTGCTAGATTGACATTTCTGGATAGCAGTATTTGGCACAAGTATTAATGACCTCTCTGCAGGGCAGTAGAGAATCAGGGGCATTGTCACTCTGGAACTATTAGCAGAAACACAAGTAATTGAAATGAACACTGTGTATTTGCAGGATACACTCTAGTAGGTTGTTTACATATTTGCTGTGAACTCTCTGCTGGGCCTTTGCCTGTTGTTATTTTGTCTTTTGCAATTGTTTGGTATTTACAACTGGTCAAAAAAGCATAGCATTTTTTAGTAAAATGTAAACAAATATTTGCATTTATTTTAAATTTCCCTCAAAGATTTGGTTTATAACCAAAAAAACAAAAATGTTCAGTTTTTAAAAATAATTTTTGATAAAAAGTTTCAGATTTTAAAAACTGAATTTGTCCCCAAACATGAAGTATTTTATCATTGGAAAAAAATGAAAATTTTGCCCAAAATGAATTTTTTTGTTTTGGGCAAAAAGCAACTTTTCCTCAAAAGTTTTGATGAAAATATTTCGACCAGCTCTATCGGTTTTGCATTTAGGCCCCTGTTCAAGAAAGGATTTAAGTATGTCCTTAAGTCCCATTGACTTGAATTGAAGCTTTAGGGAGATTTTGCTTTTGTCTCTGTACTTGAGGAATCCAACTCCTGGCATGAAAAGATTTAACAAAATAATTCCTGACACCTGACATTCTTTTGGTCTTGGAAACTAGTGAGAGTTAGTCTTAAATTTAGCAGTAATTTGATCAAATACAATTCAGAACTGTTTTGGCATGGATATCTGCTTTAATATTACCTATGACACTTGCCAGGCTCAGAAGTACCAGTAGAAGCCAGCCCACACCTCTTTTAAATAAGCATGTCTTCTACATGTCAATTAAATGAAATTACAGGGAGTAGGCAAAGGAGGGACTAGAACCTGGCAGCATTCCCAGAGCAGAATTCTGCCAGCTTAGTTAAAAAAAGCAGCTCTGGTAGCCCAACACAGCAGTGGCTTTCAGACATTACTTCCAGTCTCCAGCCTTGGGATAAACTGGGAGTACTTAGGGGCAAAGCCCACACAAGCATAGTGTGTCTACTTGAACTATATTTTTGGGCATCTGTATTTTGTCAGTTTAATACCTGTTATTACAACATCCTAAAATAAGATGCTATCATGGGAGCAGCTATGACTGTGATAATTAATGTTGCATAATGGTTTCCATCCTAACCCTCTGTTTTTAGTCACTCATAGTCAAAGAAATTTCACTTTTGGGATTGAAATTTTCCATGCTTGGTCTCTGTCCAAAAGGTGATTTTTTTTCTTAAAGAGCAAATAAGAGATTGTATATTTTTGAGTATGAGGACAGTGGGGGAGAAATGCACTTTTCTCATTATAAAAATAATTCCTATTAACTTTTTTGAATAGCCATAAAGCCAGAATGGTTGGGAATAGGAAGCTGAAAACTGGCAGAGGCATTTTTAGAGATAAATTCCAAGCTGTTAAAGATAGACTGGACCACTGTTAGAACAATGAAAATATGGTGAGTCTATCATAGAAGTGTAGGGCTGGAAGGGATCTCGAGAAGTC
This sequence comes from Eretmochelys imbricata, assembly GCF_965152235.1. NCBI lineage: Eukaryota > Metazoa > Chordata > Testudines > Cheloniidae > Eretmochelys > Eretmochelys imbricata. The sequence continues at coordinate 21,870,412 of NC_135577.1, forward strand.
ATCCAGTCCAGCCCCCAGCACTGAGGCAGGACAAATAAACCTAGACCATCCCTGACAGGTCTTTGTCTCACCTGTTCTTACAAACCTCCAGTGATGGGGATTCCACAACCTCCCTTGGAATTAGAAATTGAACTATCCTTGCAATTAGAATTTTTTTTCAAATATCTAACTAAATCTCCCTTGCTGAAGACTAAGCTCATTCCTTCTTGTCCTACCTTCAGTGGACATGGAGAACAATTGATCACAGTCCTCTTTAATACAATCCTTAGCATTTTGAAGACTGGAATTTTTTTCCCAGATGTTGCACATGTCTCTAATGTGATAGAAAGAATATCAGATTCTATATTGTATGATATGACAAATAGTGTGTGGTCATGTAATTAAAGACTGTATCATAATTCATGCATATGAGGAGGCATGATACATATTGTCACTTTCCAACTTGTGTGCTTATCCAGGCAACCTTAAATTTCTCTTAATGTAGGTTTTGTCTGGAATTTCCTATTTTTTTAAGATGGAAAATAATAAAAGCACTTTTTAAAATCTGAAAACAAGAAAAGGCCACTTCTGGAAATGAAACCACTTATATTTAGATGCTTAAATGAGAATTTAGGAACCTACCTGTAGGTACCCATTTATAAAAATCTTGGCATTTAAGTCACCTACCTCACACTGGAGTTAAAGTTGTGTGTGTGATTGTGAGGAAATAGAGGTTGGTTATGTAGTATGTTGGAACTGAAAAGGAGTTTGATGTGGAGCTGAGGAATCATTTGAATAAGCTGACATTTCATTGGTATGTCTCGTGAGTTGAGGTTGATTGTTGGCTTGAAAGATGATTTCCTGGAATTTTTATGATTCCAATGGTAGGGAATGTAACTGAGCAGCCTTAGCCATAAGTTAATGAGTTGTCTTTTTTGTGGGGGTAGTTTATAAAGTTTGCATTACTTTGGGATACCTCAGAATGGAAGGCACTATATAACTGCAAACTATTATTATATACCATATAGGTGGTCAATAAGTCCCAGTTTATTTGTCAAATATCTGCATTTTTTCAGTTTCAATGTTTTTCCTACAGACCTCTTTCAAAAATGGAAATACTTTTTGAGAATATAGTATATGATGAAAAGGAATTACTTCAGGTCCTTGTTAATTTGCTAAATTACACTGATTTTATGAGGTTCTCACTTATTACCTCCATCCTTCTCGTATCAGCCAAGAAACTCTAGATTTATGAACTGATAATTAAGGAAGAAACATGGAACCTATTCTGAAGAGTGTGAGTTAAAAGACTCTCTTTCACTGTTTTGTGATGACACGTTACTTGTCTTCCTAATGATTACAGCAAAAAGAACAATATTTCAAAACTAATGAGCTCTCTTCTAGTATGGCTAGCATCCTATATGTTTTATCTAATAGCTTTCATTCTAATTTCAGGGATGAATAGAGAGACTTGTGTAAAATGTTAGACATTTGCCTTCTTGGAAGGCTTTTTTTTAAACTGAAGTAAATTCTCGGTAACTTGTGCCCATAAGTTCATACCACAAGTAATAGTTAACCAGACTGAAACCTCTGCTCTCCCAGCTACTGCCCACTCTCCCATTCAGCTGTAGGGACTGTAGCTCACAAGACAGCTGGGCTTCTCCAGACTTCACTCTTGCAATTCCTTACAATAGAGAAGTAACATCTGCAGCTCAGGAGCTGAAATTAATGTTGCTCCATGTATGTGGTTTCATGGAGACGGGAAAGGTGGGTGCACATCAACGTATTGCTCAGAGGGTGTGGGAGGGAAGTAGGAACAGAGCAAAGATAATGCAGAACTCTGTTATCCAAATACAGATACATTTAAAATGTGTCTGTGCTGCAGTCTGTGTTACATTCAGTTTTGGAGCTGTCCGTGCACAGCTGAATGAGAGGAAAGTCATGCTGGAGCGCTAGTGTCCAGTAAAAGTTGCAGGGAGACGAGGAGGTGGCAATCCTTAACTAAAGGCTCATTCCTGCAAGGTTTGGAGCACTACAACTGTTGCCTGCTCTTACACGTTTATCAAGAGTCTCGTGAAACTGTGTGTTTATCTTAAAGCTTAGCTGCTGGAGGCAAATGATTACATGAGAATCTCCACATTTTTTTTTTTTAAAGTAAGTCCCTAGCTCTCATGGCTGTGTAGAAAAGCCTGAAAATGTCATGTGAATGCACCCTAAAGACTTGGGGTGAAAATCTGGTCCCGTTGATATCAATAAGAATTTTGCCATTGGTTTCAGTTGAGCCAGGATTTCACACTCTGAAACCAGAAGGCAAATAAAAAGAAGCTAAATTTTATTGGTTTTGTATAGTTTTGTTTTTGTAATTTCATGGTGTGCCAGCCAATCTGATGATTTGGGGGTGGGGGAGCCTGACTCATGATTTTTCAGTGCTTGGAATAGACAGTATTCTTCCCTGGCCCCAATCCAGCAAAGAATTTAAGCACATGCTTACTTTTAAATGCGTGAATAGTCCTGCCGACTTCAGTGGAACTACTCATGTACTTAAAGGTAACCATGTGCTTAAGTGCATTGTTGGAGAGAGTCCAGAGTACTCAGTACGTTGCAAGATCAAGTGCTAGCATATCAGTTACAGAAGCTTGAAGTATCAGTACTGTGAAAGTGGGATAGTGCAGTACTGCATAGGGGGATAGAAATCCCACCCAGTAAGTGATATTTGGGACAGGTACCTTTGAAATGCGGGGCACCATTCTCCCCAGTCTGGTTTTCTGCCTGTCAACTTTCACCCATATCTTTCATTTCCATTATTCCGGTATTTCCCATTCACCTTTAACTTTTCCATGTTCTGGGATACTACATTTGGTATATAGTTTAGATGCTGTACATACATACAGTAATCCTTAAGCAACAATTCTCAGTGATGGCTTCAAAATAAATCTGTCTGGATTCTTTTAGAATATGAAAGTTCCAAAATATGAGACAGCAGTGTGCCCTTGTTGCCAAGAAGGCCAATGGCATATTGGGCTGTATTAGTAGGAGCATTGCCAGCAGATTGACGGAAGTGCTTATTCCCCTCTATTCGGCAGTGGTGAGGCCACACCTGGAGTATTGCGTCCAGTTTTGGTCCCCCGACTACAGAAGGGATGTGGACAAACTGGAGAGAGTCCAGCGGAGGGCAACGAAAATGATTAGGGGGTGGGGCACATGACTTACGAGGAGAGGCTGAGGGAACTGGGATTATTTAGTCTGCAGAAAAGAAGAGTGAGGGGGAATTTGATAGCAGCCTTCAGCTACCTGAAGAGTGGTTCCAAAGAGGATGGAGCTAGGCTGTTCTCAGTGGTGGCAGATGACAGAACAAGAAGCAATGGTCTCAAGTTGCAGTGGGGGAGGTCTAGGTTGGATAATAGGGAACACTATTTCACTAGGAGGGTGATGAAGCACTGGAATGGGAGGTGGTGGAATCTCCATGCTTAGAGGTTTTTAAGGCCCAGCTTGACATAGCCTTGGCTGGGATGATTTAGTTGGTGTTGGTCCTGCTTTGAGCAGGGGATTGGACTAGATGACCTCCTGAGGTCTCTTCCAACCCTAATATTCTATGATTCTGTGAAATTCTAAACTGTTTGGTAAAATCACATTCGTTTGCTCTTTTTATTAAAGATAAATATAATTCTTGACATCTTACTGTTACTATTTATTTACATTGTTGTAGTCTTTGAGAGGTGTGAGTCCTACTGCAGGTAGACAGACTCATGAGCTTTCCTTGGACGAGAGCGCTACAATAGCAGTATGGAAGTTATTTATTTTATTAATTTAGCAGCAAAGATGCAGAGCAACTCAGAACAATGTCACTGCCCCTTTGTGTCTTGTCTTAGTCCACAATTCCAGGGCTTCTCCGTCCTTACAGCCCTCCCCAGCCAAGGCATCTCTGCAGCCAACTCCTGCTTGCTGAAACTCTCCAGCACAGACTCTTTGCCTGACAGGTGCAGCGGACACAGCCCTCTCCCAGGCCCTTCCCCAAATCTGCCTGTCTCCTTGTGATAAACAGCTTTCCAACAGGGTCATCATCATATGATTATGGGCTTGGTCAACTACACTCATTTGTAACCCCGGGTAAGAAATTGTTCAACCCTGGGTCCCATCTTGAGATGCCAGCATCTACACTGCTTAATGTGGGCCCAGTCCAACCACCCATATCCCAGACGTTCTAGGGCCCTCCCAAAATGTGATTGCTCTAGCCTTTTGTTTTGGGTTGAGTGTGGGGAAACTTCACTGTCCACCAAACTTGACTGTCCTGCACGAGTCCAGTGGGGCTGCATCTACACTGCAGAGCCATAGGGCTTGAACTTCTGGGTCCTGGCTTGACTCAGGCTCAGACCCTCCACCCCCGTGGAGTCCTGGAACCCTGGGTCCAAGCCCTGGGTTAGTGTGATTTGTGTGTAGATGGAAAGGGGGTTAGGCTTGAGCTTGAGTTCGAATCCTGGGCTAACGTTGCAATGTAGAAATACCCTTTGAGAACTTTATTTCAGGGAGTGTTTGAGGTGAAAGGAATATATGTATGTTGAGGAAGAAATAATGCCTGAACGTTGCACTGTTTTGGTTCTCTGTTTTTATGCTCACGCCCAGAACACTCTTATTTTCTCCACTGCTTTCGCTCATGCAAGTCCATAATTTCATAAATATTTTTGCCATCCCTGATCACAGTGTGAATGGGAGGTAGGCTATCTTGCCCTAGATAATTTGAAAAAATGGTTAATTGAATCATTTCTTTCCAGGTGGCTGATATCTCTACTGCGGCAGGACCATCTGGGAACTAGATTCTGGTAACCCTAGATCCCTGCCACCTCAGGGCACCATCTCACTATCTGAACTCTGGGTAATTATTTTAGGTCTTGTCTACACTTGCAGGTTAGAGCGCATTAAATCAGGTCCAGGCGCCATAACTCCTGAAGTGTCCACATTGGCAAGGCACTTAGAGCGCCTGGACTCTGCAGCTGGAGCGCTTCTGGTAATCCACCTCCACAAGAAGCATAGAGCTTGCTGCGCCCGAGCTGGAGCGCCAGGGTGTCAGTATGGACAACGTATTGCATTACTGTACTGTGATTGGCCTCCGGAAATATCCCATAATCCCCTGAAGTCCAGTGGCCACTCTGGTCATTGTTTTGAACTCCGATGCAGGCCTGCGGATATCCCCTTTCAAAGCTTTGTTTCTGACAGCCTGCATGCTTATCTGCTCTGGGACACAAAGCAAACCTTTACTGTGGAATGCTCCTGCTGCAGAGGCAGGCGTGTGTGTGTGTGTATGTGTGTGTGAGAGAGAGAGAGGCGAGGGTGGGGGCTGATGTCGGGATTCCCCCTTGCCCCTGCCGCTGTCTGAACTTACAAGGTAGCATGCTGACACACTCAGCCCCCGAAAACACACTGTCTCTCCCCCTACATACACACAACACACTCCCTGTCACACTCCCCACCCCCTCATTTGACAAGCAACTGGCAATCTAGTAGGATGCCCATAGAACAATGGGATTGGGAAATCGGCATCATGTGACGCTGTGCCTGCCCCATTAGGCATTGCAAACCCTTTCCAAAGCACCCTGCGGCCACTTGCACACTGGGACAGCTACCACAATGCACTGCTGTCTGTGGCATTGCAAGAGCTGCTAATGTGGACACGCTCCACAGTCACAAGGAGCACAGTGTGAACACACAGCAGTGCTTTCCCTGCTGCTGTCTCCAAGGGCTGGTTCAACTCCCGGCACTCTACATCTGCAAGTGTAGCCAAGCCCTTAGTAGAGAACCTCCCAGTAGGACTAGAGCCTGCTCTCCTAATGAAAAGGTCCTGGATTCCCCTTTCAGCATTTTGTGATCATTCTTCCATGGAAGGGAGGGGAAAGTGTTTTCATCATGGAAAAAGCAGGGAAATCAGCCCCCTCCCAAAACTAATGGATTTCCTGAGACCTACTGGAGGCCAGGGGCACTGGCATAAGATTCTGATCCTGTGTATTAATTCAAGGTCCTCTCACTCTGCCTCTTCCATGTGGCGCTGTCTCTGGAGCCCCTCTTTAAATGGGATTCCACAGTGCAGAGTGGCTCAATCAAAAGCATATGTAGTGTGCTTAGGCTGTATCAGCTGTACAGTTGGTTTCCTGTGGGATCAGTTAAGGGCAATGAAGTGAATTTCCCAGCCTGCCCCTTCCTATGTGAAGGGTCTGGGAATAGAGAGATCATGACCTGCCCTTTTGCATACTGAGGGGAGAGACTATCCCCACTCCTGCATTAGTGTCAGGAAGCAAAAACTCTGTATACCCGAACCTCTTCTGGTTCTCACTCTCTGGGTACCCCTTCTCCCTTCCTTTCCTCTTCCATGAAAATGTATAGATGATGACTTCATCATTTCCAAAGAAAATGTTTTAAATGAGCCAATCATTATTGGTTTGGTTTGTTCTTACAAACATTGATAGTTTACAGTAGGTAACTAGTTCAAATAGCCACATTGCAATGTAATAAATGAGTAAATTGAAGGGCCCAGTCTCAGCTGGGCCTGAATCCAGTCTCTAATTTTGCAAGGTGCAGTTTTGCACCTCCAGCAGACAGAAATGGTAGTATCTCACTTGAGCGAGAGAGTGCTTTTGGGATTAAAACACTAGACTGGGATTCAGAAGATCAAGTTCAATACCTTGATCAGTCACAATGATCTTAGGTGTGTCACTTACTCTCTCTGCACCTTTCTTCCCCATCTGTTAAAAAAAAATTGTTATAATTCTCCCTTTGCCTGTCTTGTCTATTTAAATTATAAGCTCTTTGGGTCAGGGACTGTCTCTTGCTCTATTTGTGTACAGCATCCACCACAATGGGGCCCTGACCTCAGCTGGGGCCTCTCTGCACTATTGTAGCACAAACAATAATAGTAATAACTAAAGGTTTTGTATCTGGAGACAAGTATTTAGATGCCCAGCTATTACCATTTGCATCTGCAACTTTTCTACCCACCATATTAGTGTTCACTTATGTGAACTTAGGCCTAAGTGATCTTTTTAGTCAGTGATGAAAGAGAATGATTACTGTCAATCTCTGAGGAAACTAGGGTGACCAGATGTCCCTATTTTATAGAGACAGTCCTGGCATTTGGGGCTTTTTCTTATATAGGCTCCTATTACCCCCTACCCCCGTCCTGATTTTTCACACTTACTGTCTGGTCACCCTAGAGGAAACCCAAAGACCTGAGAGTTGGGGAGTAATGATAATGCAACTGCTGCTGGTAGAGCTGCCCAACCTTAACCGTCTCCATGACAACAGTGGTCTAAGCAGCCATCAGAAAGGTATGTCCTTACAGAAATAGGTCGGAAAACAATCTGTAACAATAGTGTAATGAGGGGTTGTGGGTTGTTTTGATTCTTTCCTCAGAAGAGCCCCTTGTCTGCAGCTTTTGTTTTTTCTGAAGCAATAACATTGAATCGAAAATTACGGGCTTGGAATGCCAGGTTGCTGCTGGTTTCAAAAAGGGGGAAATGAAGCAATTTAGATTTATTTGCTTATTGGTAAATGTCATGCAACATGACTAGAGGGTGAAGAGGTGAAGAAGAGATGCAGATAATAATATATATGATCAGTTCTGAGAGTTTGATTTCTGTAAAATATTCAGAATGCAATTGATTTAGTGATTGTCATCTTACATGAGCGCATTGCAGCGCAAAGAGAACCTGTTGCTATTCCAAAAAAAAATCACACGTGCACATATATTTCTTTCCCTGTAGGTCTGTTATTTCTGTTGGACTCAGTGTTTGTGATAGCCATGCCACCATGTGTTGTGATCTTAACAGACTGCACAAGTCAGGCATGGTTGGGATGAGTCAGTACTTGCATAAAAGAAATTAATCAAAGCCTCCATGTAATAGGAAGCGGTGTTGGTAATTCAGGAGCTGGCACAGTTCCCTCTGATTCGCCACCGGTATTCTCTGTGTGGTATCAGATGCTATGGTGCCTATGGAAGTGGTATATTTTAGATGAGACATAAAACAAGGTTCCTCACTACGTGTGGCCATTAAAGATACCACAGCGCTCTTTGTGACACTGGTGTTCAGGCCACATTCCAGTTTGGGTAATTACATTCTTTTCACCTAAATTCACGCGGGAGTTTCATATGGAAAAGGAATTCTTCACTTCCTGCCTTAAAATGTTATGTAGTGCTATGGCACAATGTTAGAACCACCCCAGATATTTAATTGCTGGAAGAAGTGATCCTTTTTTCGTTTAGATCTGCATGTGTTAATTTTGTTGTTCCCATACTCCTGACTCTTTGTAACGCTTCACAGTTTTTAGTGTGGTATCTGTAATTGGTTGACACTATACCTTAAAAATACACTAAACAAATTGTGGGTAATCAATGTGTTTATACTTTTTCTAAAATAATGGTAGCCTCTTTTTGGAAGATTGCAAGAACTTAGTGTTTGAATTTTGGAAGTCCTCCTAACATGATTTAGCTCTGGTAATTACCACCTCGTAATAGTAAATGTAAGTAATGGCAGAGTTATTTGCTTCGCTGAGGTGCTGGGATCATGCAATCTGGTTTCTTGGTGGTAGAGAGGGCCAGGATAAAATTTTCAAAAGGTATGTAGGCACCTAAAGATGCAAATAGGCAGCTAGTGGGATTTTAAAAGTGCCTTTTTGAGTTAGGTCCCTAACTCCTATTGACCTGCTTAGGTGCCTAAATACCTTTGAAAATCTGGCCCCATGCAATTATATGTTGTGCTCACTATTTTGTACTGTATAAATTGTGTAATTTCTATTGTGCATCAAGGGCTTGATTCTCCAATGCTCTGCAGCTGCTTTGTGCAAACTAGGACACATTGGGGGCCAAATCAAAAAAATCCAGAAAAAAAACCCACTTTTTGGTGAGAAAAACCAACACAATTCAGTTTGGGGTCAAACAAAATGATTTGTTTACCCCGTCCCCCACGTTTTTTGTTTCATTTTTTCATTTCAGGTTGTTTTGGAATGTTTTTCACCACCACCCCCTTTTTTTATGTTTAGCTACATTTCTAAATGAACCACTGTGTTGAAACAAAACGTTTTGACCATTTTGAAACTAAACATTCCTAAATGAAAAGTCAAAAAGGCTTGTGACAAGGTATCCCCTGACTCTGAACTAGGGTGACCAGACAGCAAATGTGAAAAATCGGGACAGGGGGTGGGGGGGCAATAAGAGCCTATATAAGAAAAAGATCCAAAAATCGGGACTGTCCCTATAAAATCGGGACATCTGTTCACCCTACTCTGAACTCTGGGGTACAGATGCATGAAAGACCCCCTAAGCTTATATTCTACTCGCTTAGGTTAAAACTTCTCCAAGGCACAGATTCCTTTCCTTGTCCTTGAATGGTATATTGCTGCCACCACCAAGTGATTTACACAAAAATTCAGGGAAGGGTCACTTGGAATCCCTAACCCAAACAATATATCCCCCCAAGCCCCTTCACCCCCTTTCCTGGGGAAGCTTGAGACTAAAATACCAACCAGTTGCCTTAGCAACATGAGCTCCACCAGACCCTTTGTCCTTAGGACACTGAATTCAATCAGGTTCTTAAAAGAAGAACTTTTATTATAAAGAAAAAAGTAAAAGAATCACACCTGCAAAATCAGGATGGAAGGTAACTTTACAGGGTAATAAAAAGATTTAAAACACAGAGGATTCCCCTCTGGGCTCAGCTTCACAGTTACAAAAACAGGAATGAAACTACCTCTGTAGCATAGGGAAATTCACAAGCCAAAACAAGAGATAACCTAACACATTTCCTTGCCCTACTCACAGTTTCTGTGTTTTTAGATGGATTGTTTCAGGTATATGTTTCAGGAGATATTGTACCTGCTTGGCTTCTTCTTCCATTCAGAGAGGAAACAACACACAGAACAGCAAACAAATCCTCCCCCCCCCCACCTAGATTTGAAAGTATCTTCTTTCTTCATTGGTCCTTCTGGTCAGGTGCCAACTAGGTTATCTGAACTGCTTAACCCTTTCCAGGAAGGCAATCCAGTACCGCTGCCAAGGAGGGATTTTATGCTACCCTTCCCCCTATATTCATGACAGTTTGTTTCAAAATGGCTGAAACAAATGGCTTTGCATTTTTTTTCTCTCCTGTGGCTGAAACTGTTGGCGCAATTCGATCTGAATTTGTGAATAGTTTAAGTGCACTAAAAAATGCAGTTACTAGCCCCCCAAAAAGTTTCACTCAGCATCAGTCCTTACTCAATCAAATCTCCCATTTGATAAATAATCTGGGGTTAGCGATATAGAAATAAATCCTCCTTACTGTGAAATTCACAAACACACAGGTGTAATAATTAGATGAAGTAAGGTTTCCATCTCTCTCTTTACATTATAGCCGAAGAGCTCAAGTGCCAGTCACAGCCTGTTTATGTAGGATTTTTTGTTTGTTTGTTTGTTTGTTTGTTTCCAAAATTTTTGCATCTTGCAGAATTTTTTAAAATGTTCATTTTAAAGCAGTTAACATACATTGAAAGAAAATCATATCTATTAAAGAAAATTATCTCATTTTGTACCATCTGTACTCTAGCAATGGCTTCAATGGGAATTTTTCCTAACGTCTGGTCTACACTTAATATTTAGGTCAGTATAGCTATGTCAATCACGGATGTGAAAAATCTATGCCGACCTAGCCCTCAAAGTAGACACAGATATGTCAGATGCAGTTGAATGCTTTAATCGTCCTAGATTTATTGTCATTTGGAAAGGTGGTGTTCCGGCTACCCTGACAGAAAAGTCCCTTCTAATGTGTCTAAACTACGAGATTATGGCTACAGTGGCATAGCTATGAAGGTATAGCCCCCGTAGCGTAGGTGCACCCATAGGTGCAAACTAATCCAGTTGGTTTACTTAAAAATTGACAGGAACATCAGTTTGGAAATCATTGTGCTGCTGCATTGGAGAATTATAGGGAGACATTAAAAATTCATGGAGGGCTTTACATTTTAGCATAGTATGAAACTGCTAGATTTAAACAATCTTGAAAATGAGAGTCTGTTCAGTCATTTTTAAATGGCTCAACATTTTCTGTCTGTTTTAATATCACACCCATCTCTGTGGCATCTAGGTATCTGGTCTCATAGCAATTTATTTTGGTTTTCTGAGAGAACATTTATTTCCAGCTTCCATCAGAACAGAAGTTGAATAGAAATCTAATGACTGGCATCTTTCTTCCTAATTTTTATATGTCCAGTTGTTCTGGTATTTTATTTTTTCCGATTTTTGTGTGTGTTAAAGTTGTTGGAACAAAATGAAGGGTTTTTTTTAAAACACCAGTGATCTGTCTCTACAATTGATATCATGCAATCAAGGCACTTTTACCAAAAATTCTTCCTACTTACTCACAATCAAAGCACTTTTACCAGATATTCTTCCTACTTACTGGTTTCAGAGTAGCAGCCGTGTTAGTCTGTATTTGCAAAAAGAAAAGGAGTACTTGAGGCACCTTGGAGACTAACAAATTTATTTGAGCATAAGCTTTCGTGAGCTACAGCTCACTTCATCGGATACATTCAGCTGTAGCTCACGAAAGCTTATGCTCAAATAAATTTGTTAGTCTCTAAGGTGCCACAAGTCCTCCTTTTCTTCCTACTTACTCTCTCCAGTATAGAAAGTTTCTGGGGTCTTGATTTTAAAGTGTCAAAACTGTATTAAAGCAAAGTGGAAGCACATCTCTCTTATCTTACAAAACCTCAAATCTGGGATAATGTGAAACAAAGACCCAAAATGAAAAATACAAAGACATTAACCATGCAGTAAATTGAAAATGCTGGGATGTATTCCTTTAGTATAAATAACTCATTCTGTAACCTTAGCTTTATTAGTCTTTTTTTCCGTTGTACATAATTTTCAACAGTTAAAATGAGGGAATGCCAAATTTCTGTGCAGCATAGATAGCTTTGGGACTAAAAGAGGAGACAGTTGAGATGCAGTTTTATTTATAGTGTATCTAAATTTTCCTCCATTTGAAAGTTCAGTTGCCAGTTCAGAATATGTAATGCTGATGTCAAGATGGCGCATTGCATATTGGGGTGTACAGCCTTTATGGGCACAACTCCGTGGCAAAGGTAGGAGTAGAAACATAATGTAGAAAGAAGTTCCAGGGCTGTATTTGGTTTATGAGCCACATTTGAGCAAATCTGGCTATTTTTAAATTTGTGGAAACTCAGTTAAAGCTGTTAATATTTCATCATTAATACTCGGTTACCTGTTAAAAGACTACCACGGAGATAAAATGACAAGCAATTTTCAAGATCGAAAGGAAATTAACACAAAATTACATGTACCCCACCCACGCATACATATATTCATGTGTTAGAGAATTTTTATTCTTCATTCCAGGTACATCAGCTTTCATCAAGCTAATTATTCTGCTCTGGGTTTTTTGACAGCAACTGAAAATGAGAACATTTTAAATTAAAGCTATGTTTCAGAGACTTCCCCTTCACAGTACATTATAATTTATTAAATTGAACAAAAACTCTTAGTTAATTAAAACACAATTATGACCCTTACAAAACCAGTGTATTGATCAGCTCTCCTGATTTCATTTGAAACTACCTTGGTAGGTTCAGTTAATTCAGTTGAGCCCGATTTCATATAAAATGGGATTCTACTCTGATATGCTCTGAATTGGGAAACAAAATATTTGCAGATGGTGCTGCTAGTCTTATGTTGTGATTGCTACAGTGGATGCAATGGTGGCCTAAGAAACCATAATACATGAATATACCACCAAAATGAAGATAGACGTAGCCCTAAAACACAACTTGGAGGGGTTGGTTGTATCCTTACTGGCATCCTCCACTCCTATCTGCTTCAGCAGAGCAATCCTAGCCAAGTAAAAGATGCTCAGAGAGTTCACCCCTATGAAAGACAGACTCCTGGGGTGAAATATAGGCCCTGTTGAAGTTAATGGGAGTTATGCCATCGATTTCAATGAAACTGGGATTTCACCCATGGAGTGTCTCTAGCTGCCTTGTTCGTAGCAAATTTGTCTATGGATTAGCCCAACCATTCTTCCAGATTAAAGCTACCAATGTGGTTGCACGCACTCATCTTTGACTCCAACCCTGGACAGCAAACACTCAAGACAAGTAACTACCAGCAGCAGTGAGATTCAGAGGAGAAAAACAGTTTGAAGAGAAGATGTACAGTCATTACAGCTTCTGGGCCAGATCCTCAGCCTAAGACGTGAATAGGCTGGCTGCTTCAGCAATTGGAATCCCTGGTACTGTAGCCATCTATACACCTATCTGGCCCCAGGTTAGGGGACGTGTTGGGGAGAGGGGGTTTGGCCAGCGTGCACTCTTCTCCAGTGATCACAGGCTGCTGCAGCAACTCTTCAGGAGCTGTTGCTGTTGGCTGTAAATTAGAGCAACTCTGAGACTGGAGATGTAAAGGTCCCCAGTGCATAGGGTGCTAGACTGGGAGCCTGGAGACCAGGGTGCTGTTCCCAACTCTTCCACTGACTACTGTGTGTCTGGGCAAGTCATTTCCTTCTCAGTTCTTCAGTTTCCGCATCAATAAAATGGAGGATAATGATACTTTGAGCTCTATAGAAGAAAAGCGCTATACAGTGCTTTTGCCCCTACTCCAAATCTGAATGTTTAAACAAGAAAAACCCATAAAATATTTCTATTAGGAGAAAAACTGACTGTCATCAACACTTGGAAAATAAAGGTTTCCGTTAGTATGAAGGTTGCCTGAAAACCCTATAAAAAACATTCAGCAACAGACACTGGCCTGCAAAGATACCCACCAACTCTACCTTTTTCATTCACAGTGAAATGCGAGTCCGCATTTGTGTGTAAAAAAAAAAATGGAAATAGAATTTCACATAACACACCTGTTATTAAACCCAAACCTTGTACAGATACAGGCTTCCTATTCAACGCATGTGACTTGAGCACACTTGCGTTCCACTGATGTTTTCCACCTGTAAATTTAAAAATAGCTCGATGAAGCCTTATTCTCACTTAGTTTTCAGAGTCTGAGGATGATGTTGCAGAACAAGGTTAGGAACACTTGTCAAGAAAAGACTGCTCAATTCTGAAGGCGAAATGAGGATAAAATATTAGGCATTACAACAACCTAGCATTTCAGTGTAACAATAGGCTTTTGGCAACAAAAGTCTGGACCTTATTTGCCACTGCCTTGCACCAGGGCCAATCGTTTGCACTAGTGCAAAGTGGGTACAAGATATTAACATATCAGAATGGGAACATTTTCCACCCACTGCATTCAAGTGTAGATGACTGTGCGAGGTGCAAGACAAAGGAGAATCAGTATGCCCTAATTATATTAGCAAATATACAAAGTAAGTCTCCAATTCTGCCATCAGATCCACTTGGGTAGGTCTTTGCCCCTGCATGGAGCCCCTTTGGCTGCAAAGGGACACCACAGGGACATAAGGATATCCCCTTATCTGCTTGCTGAGTTGGGGGCTGTGTCACAGACTTAACAAAACGAGAAGTGCACACTATTTTACAGTTTTGCGTCCTTTATAGCCATTTGAGAGAACAATGATACTGTTATGTAAACTTTTCATTTAAGCATATGTTATTGATTTAAGTAACATACAAACTTTAAACATTTTTGCTTCTGATGTTAGAATTACCCGTACAACCAAACCATTGTATACTGACATATGGACCAGATCACTGTTATCGTTACACTCCTTAATAAATCTGTCTTGATCTCTATAGATCAGTGAGGAGATTGTTTTTTCCTAAGCAGGAAGCCAGTAACTTGGTCATTATTTTAAAATCTGTATTTAATGGTGAAAGTTGGCTGATAGCTAGCATATTCATCTTTAGGATGGCCTTCTTTAGAAATGAAAAGAATAGCCTCTAAAATGAATTTGGAAGAATATTGCATGTTAGGATTCATTAAACAAAGATATACGTGTTTAGAAAATAGTTATTGTTTGCAAATTGAGTGGCTTAGATGCTTTGTGGTTTAGGGAATGATTCTGAATAACTTCCAAATTAAACAGTACAGTGTTCCCACTGATAGCCATTTAGGACCAGATTCTGCTCAAGGCTGCATTTGTGTAAGTGAGGAGTAGCTCCATTAACATCAGTGGAGCTTCTCCATACTTACGCTGGCAAAACCGAGAGCAGAATTTTGCTTTTAAAGTCTGGTCTCCATCCAGTAGGATTTTAGCTCAAGTGAACTAATCCCCAAAGAACCAGTCTGCTGGATTAAAAGAAGAACAAGTTTTTGTTTTTCAAAATGTCATTAGTTGTTGTAAACCAAACTTGTTTTTTCCTCTCATTTCAAAGAGTGATGAGCTGTCTGGAGAATTGGATTTCACAAAAGAAATCATGAATGGTTCTGTGCAAGTTGGAAGGATGTTGCAACACCCTGACAGGAATATAGTACTGCAGTGGTAGGAATTCACTGGACAAACTTATGTGGAGAGAATTGGAGCATAGTTTTCATACTGTTATCTTTGTTCATTTTCTTAAGCCAAAATAAATGTGAAGTGCAGCTTTAAGCTCTCATGAATAGAACTCTCCAGCATTCTTCATGGCCTGTGAACATGGCAACATAAGAGGCAGTGGCTGTGTGAGTACATATTGGTTTCTTTCTATATTTTTGGATAATAAAGAGCATGTTTTGGAACTCTGTTCGCGCTCCTCACACACACAAGATGAGGCCTGTGTGTGAAATGATGATTGCTTCTGAAAGCTGCTGGTTTGGAAACCCCTGGAAACTGTAGTCCTTTGTTCATCAAGAGAATGTGCAGCATGGGAAGTGGCAGCTTCTCACACATAGCCTTGGTAGTCTGGCTCAAAGCTGACCTGGAAGAAACACTTGTGGGAATGAGAGGGTAGTTTAATCTCTATGCCCCTTCATTCCTTAGCCTTTCTGGTAATTAATATGATTTGTGGTGATTGGGACACTTATCCGCTAGGAACAGAAGTGTCTCTTATTATATGTGTTTGTGTGATTGGTGCCCTCTAGAGTGGAGTACTGATCATCCCAGGATCTGTTTTATACTGCACATGATCTTCTGTCCAACTTACCTTCATCATTCATTAGTGCTGTGCCCTACATTTCTTACCTGCCACCTCTCCTAGCTGCCAGAAACGCCTCAGTCTTTTTGTGGAACTTCATCTCTACCCAGAAATCACTTATTAGTTAGATAATCCCTGCCCCACAGAGCTGATTTAAATGGTAAACTCTTTGGGAGAGGAACTGTCTTGTTATCTGTTTGTCCAGAGCTCTGCACAATGGAGCCCTGGTCTCTGATTTCTGCCTTTTGATGCTACTGTAATATAAATAATAATAATTAACCTCACATAGTGGTATGAAGGATCATTTTGTATCTTCAACAATCTTCATAAACACCGTTTCCCTAAAAATTGTAATCTTTTTCTGGGCCTCCTCACACAAAAAATATAATGGAAATGGATTTTTCCTCCTAATTTCCATCATAAATTATGGTCAGAATGTAAATCTCCTCTTTTTTATTTTTATTAGGGAGGCATCAGTTGTGGCTCTGTAGTTCAGGTTCAGTTGAGCGTTGCACTTAAATATATGAACATACACACAAAATGTGATCAATACATGTGCAATATTTCCCAAGACTCGCTAACCCCCTCAAACTTGTACATTCCAAATGAAGCAGAGCTGGTTCCAGATGAGGCACGCCCATCTTTTGGAATTTCTTAACTTTTCTTGCAAATGGCCAACAAAAATGTAGAAATACTTTCAGAAATGTAGGTACATGCAATTGTCTTGTTTGGGCCAGCTTACTCTGAGTTCAACTGCTGTTTTACCTTGCAACCTTTTAGCAACAGCATTCTCAGTGGGAATTACTGTGCGTTAATTAATCTGGGAATTTTTTTGATGCTACAAGCATGAACTTTTTTTGTTTTTTTTTTTTGTTTTGTTTTGTTTTCAGATGTGATCCAAAGCTTTCCAAATGCTTCTTGTGTTAGTTCAGAAATAAAATATTTGCAGATGTGCCTTGCTGTAATAGGCAATCTGACTTGACATTGTTTTTTATAGAAGTAATATAAAAATACCCTGGGACAAATTTGGAGCTGTACCACTCAGGATTCTGGGCTGTTCCAATGGCTGGCACAGCCCACAGCATAAGTTAGAGGAGCCCCATTACTGTCTCGACTTGCAGTAGCTTCTCTGAAGCCCAGGATAGACAAAGAACAAAGTGCTCTGGCCAGTCGCCCTCCTGGTCTAGAAGATTTGCTGGCATCCCTCCACACTGGATGCTGCATGGAAGGAGTGGCATTGGGTCACTTACTTTAATCCGATGCTGCCCTTCTGTATTTCCCAGGGCCCAGTTAGCTTTGCTTTGTGGCCCCCTTAGTAAAGCCGAGCACAGAATCAGGCCCACTGATATCAAGTTGTACATCTAATAAAACTAAGCTTCTCGAACTTTATTGTTATGCATTCTTTGGTTTGAGTTAATGGTCAGCTTTGCAGCTTTGGATACTCTCAGTCAAGTTTAGCCCCATATTTCGGCATTGTATAAATACGTTTTTATAAAACACAAAACCAAGATAAAGGTTTTAATCGGGGTTTTTTAATGCCAAAGAAATCATTTTTGTAAATCAGCAACAGTAACAAAAATTGTCTTGCTTGTGTTTGCATCCCAAACATTGCAGCATTCCACATGTGCATGTGAGCCTGAGACGCAGGCTCTGATTCCTTTGTCATGCCAGTTCTAACTACGTTAGCTTTAAAGGAGTTGATCGCATCAAGGGCTAGCTGGATCAGAATCAGTTCCAAAAACTATAAACAGAAGCAGAACTGATATATGTATTTTTATGATGTAGCATGAACTTTGACAAGTAAGTTTGCTCATAGGTAAGAACTTTAAAAAGTAATTTTTATTTTACAGTGCCCCCTTAAGGCTGTGTCCAAACTAGGAAATACACAGCCCCTAGCTACCCCCTCCCTGTACCTTGAGAGGTTTTCAAAATTTTTGAACCAAGTCCCCCACTTTGAGTTATATTTTTGGGTTGTGTCCCCCCACAGCCCAGACAGACTGGGTGGCCTGCTGAGCGAGTCAGGGGGTGGAGCTGGCGCTCTCTCCCTGAACTGTGCTGTGCGGAGCTGGCTCGAGCCCCGCAAGCCCTTGCGCCCCCAAAATAGAAGTAAAACTGTGCCTGTGCCCAAGGATCTTCCCCCAATCCCCCCCGGCCCGGAACCCCGCGCTCCTGCACCCAGGCCCTGGTGTTTTTATAGCATGTTGAGGGGGGCCTCAGCAAGAAAAAGTTTGAGAACTTGTGGATTAACTAACACGTTTTAATTAACACAATGTAGCATCTCACATTTGTAAACAGGGGCAATTCATGTTTACAAATGTGAGAGCGGGTCATAATTAACTCTTCGGAAGGGACTGAGATTAAACTTGACCAGCTAACACACTTTTCAAACATGACTTGTCCTTGTACACACTACAGGCAAAATTATTATTAACCTGGATAACACTGCTGGAGTGGAGCTTTGTGAGGGTGCCGGGGTCTCCTGTGTAGAGTTCACTGCAGGATCATGGCTGTAACTATGAAGTGGTGGCAGTCACTCTAAAACAGTCATGTGTGAAAAATGCACGTAAATTAATATATTGTTTTGACTCAGCATTCGGAGGAACTCTTAGGAGGCAAACATAATACCAAAAGTTATGGTTTGAAAGATACACATTAAAAGAGAAAGTACAAGACACAAACAAATGTATTTTTTTTTGTTAAAAATTGGTAAAATATGAAGTTATGATTGTTTTCAGTCTTGTCTTTCACTGCAACATACGGAGAATTTAACAGAAATAATTTGCTTTCCACTTTAATAGTGTGAAAATGTGAATATTCTGGGTAACCATTTTACATTTACCTGGGTCTGATGATATAGGGAAAAGGAGACTTTCACACCAAAATAACACCGCCCACATTTCTCAAAGGCTGATCAGCGTGTAAATGGGTCATGAAATGAGCAATGCATTTTCTTCATGTTAGTCATAACTAACAGGTCTGAGTTTATTGGTGTGTTGCTCAGGCAGTAAGCATTGCCATGCTTGGTGGCAGCTGCTTCATTTTTACTTTGTTTCTCCGCTCCACCCTTTGCTTTTATGATTATAAATTTCAGTAAATATTGCAGTTGGTGCATTCTTGCCTCAAGGATGCCTTGAAATCAGTTTGTTTTATTCAAAAGTATGTACAGTGGAAATATTCACTGGAGAGGCTATTTACAAATGCTGGGTGGTTGTGATGGCACATTGTGACCCTTTGGGTTCAGGGGCAAACCCTTCTGGATGAACAGACCTAAGCTGGCTCCTGGAAAGAAACCTAACAATTCTGCCTCTTCTGCAGGGTCTTATTCAGTACCAGCAGGATTTAAGCAAGTGAGTTTGTTCATCAGGTTAGCTTTATGATCCTGCCAGTTAAGGAATTGTATAACCTGCTGACATCAGCAGAGATTGGTCAGTGAGTCCACAGAAAGGACTGATAGTGGAGAAGAGTGATTCTTCTGTGTCTATTGTTTACTTTATCGTTGTTGCTGTGGCCCAGATTCTCAGCTGGTGTAAACTGAAACCACTCCAGTGAAGTCAAGGCATCTATGCCAATATACATGAGGATCTGCCTTTAACAGCAGCAGTGACACAGTAAACAATAGAGACATAAAGGAATCACTTTTCTCTGCTATCACGGAAGCCACAGGCTTTGGACTGGAGAGTGCTCTGTGGTGGTTCTTAGGTTTTGTTGTTTGCTTTGTTCTATGAAGAATCTAAAATAAACACAATGTACTAGGAAGTGGGGAAAACTTTTTTCATTAATATTGAGAGGGTGCAGTGTTTTTTCTATGGTGGGGAAAGTCTGGGGTTGGATACCGTGGTCTCTTCTGGGTTTGTCAAGCCATTGTATCTCATTTACATTTGAATGATATGCACTTGTAGCTCAATGATATAGAAGATTGATGGTGCTAAAGACCTTGGGCTTGATTTGCCACTATTTTTGTACTTTATGTAGCTATTTATGTCTGTGCAAAGTCAATGGGACAACTCGTGCACAAAGTTAAATGTGCTTAAGTGCTTTTCTGGATTAGGGCCATAATGCTCAGAACCTTGCAGAATCAATCCCTTACTCACCTGTTGCTAGGCCTACAAGGTGGACAGATGGAATGGGGTGGATTACCATTTTCTACTGATCCAAGCAATATTATTTGTTTATCACTTCCAGTGCAAGGAGAGGAAAGGTGCCGCATAAACTGATAAAAGGCAAGAGCAGGGGGTTAAAATCAGCTGTATTTATTTGGATTATGCTTATACAATATGTAGTGAAAACCACAGAAATAAATTCTTACAGAATTTGTAGCATTTATCTAATTTGCTTTGAATTATGGAAAAATCACCAAAGTATAAACTTTTGGCAGAATTTTAAATGGATTTCTTGAATTGGGAGCAGATACTGTTCCATGAGCCGTATTGTCACTGGAGATCAAAAGTGTATTTGGGAGAAAAGATTAGAATAAAATGTTCACTATACAGCCTTAATCTCTTTCTTCATCTATGAGAGTTGCACTGTTTCTCTATGTTTCCTGCCTGTTAAGGATACAGGCTATGAGGAAACAATCAGATTTTCCAATGTGGGGGAAACAAAATGTCTTCTAAATTTCTTTTCCCATTTAAATCATGGGAATTGTTTCTCTTACAAGGGACCTTGGAAGCACGTTGTCCCATCTCCAAGTATTGTGGATGGCTCGTTGTGGGCTCACAGATTTAGATGGAATCTCTTCCTGCATCTCTTTGAAGGTAGGTAAAACTGGGTCATTTCAAATATGCTCCTACGGTCGATATCTTTAGTTAATATTTCTCTTTCTGTAATTGTACTGTCACTTTTTTTAAAGTTCTTAAAGGATTTTGATTGGGCACCTTGAGTTTGTATTTATTAATCTTTGAAGATGCTAAAGCAATTATTTTTTACTACAGCACTGTGGTCTGATCCTGAACACACTTACTTATTTCCATGATCATCTCATTCACTTAAAATGGCATTAGCCATGATAGGAAACACTCTGCCCAAGCTAGTACCTGAGCATTCTAATTGATATTTCTAGCTCTTTGTAGTATGCAATTTCCTAAAGATTTGAAGTAAGTCAGTAAGTGGCTTAATGTAATTTGGGCAAGTCTGTGGTTTATATGTTCTGTTTACTTCTGTTGAGGAACTCTATATAGCCTATAACAATATTTCTGACCTGAGCCAAGTGAGCTTGCTGGATCATCTTGAGATTCTGGACCTGGAAGGAAACAATATTGAGGACATCAACCAGATTCAGTACCTGGGACTCTGCGGCAAACTGAATAGTCTCACAGTGGAGGGGAATCTTATTTGCCTTAAGCCAAACCCAGAGTCTTCAGAGGTAAGAACCTTGTTCAGATTTCTTGTGTTAAATTTTGCACATTTATCTTGATTTGGTAAATCAGATATCCACAGAAATACTTCCGTTGTGGTGGTGGTGGTGTTATAATAGTAGGTCGTTTCTTTCTCTCTTTTCTATTCTATCCCTCTTTTTCTATAGTTTTTTTTTTTTCTTTAAACATGAACAGAGGGAAAAATAGAGGAAGTATTAGTATTAATTGACAAGGCCTTTTCCCTAATGGCTTCAAGGGAGTGTTGATATTAGTAGGAATCCCTTTCATAGTGTAGGGTAAAATAAACTAGCAAGCAAATTGTTCTGACAAGAATAAACACTTCTCCCACATGCTAGTGGACATATTTGTGCAACATTAAATCTATTACCATCTGCTGCGAACCTGCCCAAGAGTTGCTAGAGTTTAATTTCTTCCTGCTTTCTAGCCAGCCCAAACTCCTTTCACTGCTCACCAGGGAGCATGGAGCAGGCTTTTAAGTTTTTTTTTTTTTTTTTAAACCTCCATTACCTTTTAGCAAGAAAATAATATTTTCTCAGTCCCCATGTCAATCTTCACAGTGGGCGTTCCTCATTTCCATGGCCAGTGGGGCAGTCGAGATCTTTGCACTGAGCCTGGGCTTAGGACCAGCCCTCCAGAAGAACTTCCCAGAATTCTCTGCCTCCAAGCAGACTCTAGGGTACCCCTTGGAGTAGAGCTTTCAGAGGATTTTTGAAAGATTTTTAATTAACCATCTCTCAGGTTTCTTTATGGCTTTGAGGGTTTCTTCTCAAAACTGCTAAACTAAAAAAAAAAAAATTCTTGTGGCTTTCTGAGGAGGGTTTGAAGGACAGCACCTCTCCTCCACTCAGAAATGGCAGGGACAGCGGACTGCCTGCACCCAGCTCACAGTCGGCGTATGAGTGAGGTCCACACCAAGAGAATTGAGCAGGCCACAGGAACCCAGCTCCTAGACAGCATGTGGGCAAGGTCCAGACCAAGAAGCATGAGCAGGCTGCAGTGAAACTGGCCCCCAGATGGCATATGGGTCAGACCCACACTGAGAGAGCTGGGCAGGCCACAATTAAACCAGCTTTCAGTTGGCATGTGGGCAAGATCCACACTGAGAGATATGAGCAGGCCACAGGGAAGCCTGGCTGAACATGTGGACAAGCTACACAAAGAGTCAGCTGAACAGGCCACGTTGAAGCTCCCTTTACTGAAGCCAAGCCAGAATTAGTGGCATGGAATGAGGGGGAAAATTTTCAAAGTCCCCTGCTTTACCGCTAGGCATAGGGCACCTATTCCCACAGCTTCCATTGCAGAGCACAGATCCTGCATGTCTCCCTAAGGTGTGAAGTAGAGCCAGTGGAGACAAATGATCCCACTGGTATCAGCTGCGCCTTGCAGGTAAAACAGATTGACCTGCAAGTTCTCAGCTGCTCTGAAAGGTGTCAGCTCTTGTAGCCTTTCTGGTACCAATGGGTTATTTGTCTCCACTGGTTCCCAGTTTTTATTGGAAATGAGGTCAAAGTCTTTCAGCCAAGACACCAGTTTGCATTTTGCCCTAGTTAAACAATATTTTTTTAATCGCTTAATATGGCCCCACCCAAGTGGTCTGTATCCTCACATTAAGGGCCAGTTACCCTCAGCATTTCTTATGGATCCTTGCAGTGCCCAAGAGGCCTCTGGAAACCAGTTAAATTATCTCTGCGCTTTGGGGACTAAACTTCTCAAACATGAGAGATCATGTGGCTGTGTCAGATAACCCTGCTGCGGTGTGTAAAAACGGCAGCCTCTTGTGCTGGGATTTCAGAAGGGTGTCAGCAATACAGTGTAACAGCATTAGTCTGTCCATTTCTCCCTTTCCTCACCTCCCTCTTTTCATAGCTTTTGAGAGAAACCCAAAACGACCATTTTAAGTTTGAGACTGCATGGTTGTTTTCTCTCATTATTACCTTCATATGGGTGTAGTAGTAAAAAGCTGACATGCCAAACCCGTTGAAAAAAACACAGAAATTGGGTTTGTTTTAAGGCTTAATTGGCTTGTGAGTTGCTTGTTGGCTAGTTTTTGGCTTGTTGCTTGTTTTAGCTTGTTGCTTCTTTTTTTTTTAACGGCTCCGGCAAGCAGAGGAGGGGGGGCAAACAGGGGCAAAGGGAGGAGAGAGTCAGGGGTGCACAGCGGGCCCACCACAGTCCCAGACTGCACACCAGGGGGATCTAGTCACATAGAGTGTTAGGGTTTTTAGGGATTGGCTTGTTTTGGCCTTGTTTTGAAATGGGATTAGCTTGATTTTTGGCTTATTGTGAAAGTCGAGTGCTTATTTACCGCGTGAAAGTTGGCAACAGTGGTAGAAAGCATATTCTCACCAATGCAGAAGAGCAAGGCAAAGCACCCAGAGTTAGCAACACACACACGTGATTATCTGTCCATCCATATTAGATCCTTCTCCTGTCTCTTAAATTTATGTGTTAATACAGTGATTCTGGATCATTCTTATAATCTGTTTTGTGACTTCAAGGAATTTCAAGAGGAGAGGAGACCACCAAAATAAAACTTTAAAGTGGCATGTTAAAGTGAGGGACTCTTTCAAAAAGAAGTTATCAAACTTTTTCATAGCATAGATCAGGGTCTTAATAGAGAGATTGTCTTGTGGACATGCTCATCCTCTTTGCAGTCAAAATAACCATCTCTCCTCCCTTCGTGTTTGGATTGCATAACATCCGAGTGGCAACTACAGTAATTGTATACATGGAAAAATGATATTAGAAAAGTGCTGAATGTGATGTACAGTGCATGCATTTAACAAGTTAATTCCAGTTTTAGAGATGTTGATTCCAGCAATATTCCTTTTACTTAAAATGGGGACTACCCTTGGAACAGGTAATAGCTCTAAAACTGGACTCTTTAAATCTGGAAACTTTAAATCCTCGCACTATAGCATCTTGAAACAATCAGCGGAGTCAGCATAATTCAATCAACCAGTTCTCAGGCGCATCAGCAAGCGCTCTGGAGACCACTGGTGGTTTGTGGATGACAATTTGGGAATCACTGTTCTAGAACATTTATCTGATAAATTGAATAAATGTATATTCTTTGAAAACTTTCTGTGTACATGGAGAATAGTTATTCTGGGTTAAAACAAATGATCCACTATCATTTTCTTCAGATTGCTGTAATTGCAGGTCTTCAATTCTCAAGAGATAAACATGAGACAAACAAATTAGGTTGAATGTTAATTGTAGCACTAATCTCCCGAGTTATTAGTGGTAGGCTAAAACCAAGATACAGTACATGTAATCAAGATGTTTTGGGAGATAGTGTATTTTCTAGGAATTGGAGCATTCCACATTGATGTTACAGAGGACCAGTAATGCATGAGGAAGACAGAAAACAAAGGGATGGTACTATGATTCCTCTGCAGGGCCTGCCTTAGGGCCGGGCAAACGGTGCCGCACCCAGGGCGCCATAACCAGGGGGGCACCACAAGGGGCTTGGGCCTCTCCTGGCTGGCTGTGGCTGGACTCCTCTCTTCTCCAGCCCCTTCCCCGTGCTGGACCAGCAGGCTTCTCCCTGACCCCGCCCCTGACCCCCTAGCCCCTCCCTCCCTCGCTCCTCAGCCGCCCAGTTCTGCCCCAGCCCCGGGGAGCCCAGAGTGGCACGGATGGGGCCAGTCACTGGCAGCGCGGCCCACCGCTCGCTCCCCAGAGCTGAGCCGAGTCCCTCCCAGCCTTTGGCCCTGTGCTGCTTGGGGTCTGGTGGGGGCTGGCCTGGCTGGGGCCAGGAGGAGCAAAACTTCCATGTGAGAGAGGGGAGGGGAGACTTTAAGTGATATGCGCTGAGTGTCTCTCAAACTTCCCTAACACACACACACACAGACTCTCACTCCCCAACACACACACTATCTCTCACATAATCCCCCAACACACAGTCACACACACACGGTCTCTCTCACACACAGACTGGCTCTTACAGTCCCCCAACACAGATTGTCACACACACACAGAGTCTCACACTCCCCAACACACACTCTGGCACACAATCCCCCAACACATAGTCTCACACACACACACACACACACTGGCTCTCTCTCTCTCTTTCACACACTGGCTCTCTCTCACACACACACACACACACACACTTGTATTACTGTTGTTGTTATTACTGCTTGGTACTTCCTGTCAAAATGCTCATGATGAGCAAGGAGTGGCTAGGGGCTGCAGGAGGGCCGGGGGCTCTGGCAAGATGCAGCCCCCATGTGACAGCGCGAAGCCTGCTGTGAGCTGCAGGCCAGGCGCCAGGCACTACAAGCCACCGCAGCAGCACAGAAGTAAGTGTGGCAATACACCACATACCTTGCCACCCTTACTTCTGCGCTTATGCTGACAGTGGCCTAGGAATTTGCTAGTTGTAGCAGTTACTCATTGTGATGTTATCTGAGTAAAACATGACCATGTAGATCATTCTTGCAACCACTGTTATATATTTGCAACAGATCTTGTACAAGATGTGGCATTAAGATGTCTATGAAAAGGTTATGATTTGCTGAATACGTTTATGCTATCTGTATGCATGTATCATTTTTGTATTTGAAATTATGAGTATTGTCTCTATACCTGTATTTCAATGTTTGCTTCTGGGGTAATGCCCACAAGGTAGTTAGCCAGCACATCTTGAAGGGACTAGTCAAAGTAGGAAGAACGAGGAGTACTTGTGGCACTTTAGAGACTAACAAATTTATTTGAGCATGAAAGCTTATGTGCAAATAAATTTGTTAGTCTCTAAGGTACCACAGGTACTCCTCGTTCTTTCTGCTGATACAGACTAACACAGCTACCACTCTGAAACTAGTCAAAGTAAATGGCTCATCAGGGGACACACAACTCACAACGAACCATGGAAGATGCCCATCTACATTGAATGGACTTTCCTGTGGACATTCCATATGAAGTATAGGTAATGGCCTGGAGGTGATTGTGGGGGGAAGCCCAGGGAACCCTTAGGAGCCAGGGGTGATGAGGGGAGGGGGAGCGCCAAACTACAAGTTTGCCCAGGGCACCATTTTCACTAAGGCTGGCCCTGTTCCTCTGTATCACGTGCCATATAACTTCCCCGTTTACTCTAAACCGTTCATGTCCACAGAATTAATTTGTGTAGGAATTTAAGCTTGAAAGCTTAGATAGCATCCCTAAAAGCTCAGTCATGTAGTGCAAGTGTGGGTATTTCAACCCATGCATATAATAATCGTGAAGATTTGTATCACTTTCTTATGTTTAATTATTGGCTTGATCACATCTGTCACTGAAGGCACCAGCACAGTGTAGTGTTTTAATTGTCATGTTTTTTCTTTTCAGAGATCCAGTAGGCTGTACCTTAACAAATTGCTCTACATTTGTTTTCCTTCTTTGTACTTTCAGAGGTGTACTTCAGAGGCAGATACTGTAACTATTTATAATTGAAATGTTTGTTATTGACATTTCATTCCTTGCTGGAGACGTGATTAGAAGACGTGATCAGAATCAAAAGTCTCTACAAAAAGAAATCCGTGCCTGCTTCTAGTGGAAAGATCATGTCTTCTTGCTTGTTTTTACTCCCATAGAAATAAGATAGTGCAGTTTCTGTCACTTCATAGTTGTAGTACTATCAGAACCTACACAATAGGTACTAGAGTTATAAGGAGTTCATATCGCCCATCGCCAAATGTAGTAACATATTCAGAAGACATAATTATCACTTGGTGTCTTCAGTCCTTAAAAACCACTTGTGATAGGGTCATGCCATGACTGCTCTTGACCTGTTTAGGTGATGAAACCAGGAACTGATTAGTATTATAATATGCTGAAGTGCAATGTGTTTTTGGAAGTAGAGTACGCAGACAGAGTATGTAGCACACAAGACACATTCTCACACAAGTTTTGCAAAATGGGATCTCTTACGTAATTGCTAGCTAAGACTTTACAATCCAGAGATCCTATTGCATGCATGTCTTTCTGTCAGTCATTGCATAACAAGTGCATCAGTTACTGGGATAGCTAGATTTAAAGAAAAATATAAGAATTTAAGAAGATTCATTGCTGTCCACATATGGACCATCTTCTCTGCCTCTCGCTTGGTTGGATTTTACTTCTTTGGGTCATTCTAGAAGACAGATTAATCAGCCATTTGTTGCCTCTACTGATGGGAGGCCTCCTCAGAGAGACATGTCTTCCACCATGCTCTAAAAGAGGCAACTCACAAATTCACTCTAACCCCTCAGTGTGGAGTTCCACAGCTCTGAGGCCATCACAAAACCCATTCTAACCTCCATTCCTGAGAATTTCACCCTGGGCTCTGTCAGTTGCTTTGTTCCTATTAATGCTTTTGCCAACTGACTGAGATATAGAAAATTCAGCTGGGAAATAGAAAAAATAGAGGTGGACTTACATTTATGTTCCCTGATTGGGCAAGTCTAACCTTTCAAGCTGCATGCATGCTGTACCCCATAGTACAACCTCAGTAAGAGCATGTGTATTTTTTTTATTTACAAAATGATTAACTAGATTTACTGCTCTTTCTTCAGGCTCCCTGTTTGCTTTGTGTAATTTGATTTTCAGATGACCTCATCTTCCTCTGTCATCTAAACCAAAAGCAACAACCTGATGATACATACTGTAGCCCCTATTACAGCTGCTGTTTGCAGTATTGCCGTGTGAGTGTAATATGATGCATCATCTCTCAAACAGGACAGCACTATAAATTGTAAACCTATAGCCAGCGCCCTGTACAAAGTTCATGTGCTACGTGAAGGGATGATGATTGGTTAAGGCTGTTCCTAAATTAAGATTAAAGAGTCAGTTAGTCAGGTCAGTGTCTGCCTCTTCTTAGCAGCAGCCAGCAAATATATGCTTTATTTGACAAATGCCCTCTGCCGGTCAGTGTGGTGTTTTGTGGGAAGGGAATGGACAGTTGTTATACATACTGCTGCTACAGAAAGATTTCTTTGGGTGACAACATTACTGGTGGGCAAGGACTTGGCTGACTGGGAATTGGTGGTATAACATGTAACATTGTGAAAGACAAAAACTCTATCAGGACCAAATGAGTGACTTACAGGTAAGGCTACGTTTTAGTCATGGGTATTTTTAGTAAAAGTCATGGACAGGTCACGGGCACTAAACAAAAATTCACGGCCTGTGACCTGTCCATGACTTTTACTATATACCCCTGACTAAAACTTGAGGGGGCTGCCTGGGGGTGCCCCGGGAGCTGGGGAGGGAGAGTGGGCGGCGGCATGCAGCCTGCGACCCCCGCTGGTGCTGGGGAGGGGTTGGTGGGGTCGGCAGGCTCCCTACCTGGTTCAATGCCACGCACACACACACACCCCGCAGCAGCGGCAGAGTTTGGGTGTGGGAGGGTGCAGGGGGTTGGTGGCACAGGACAGGGTGAGATGGGCTCTGGGCGGCGCTTACCTGGGGGCTCCCCGGAAGCAGCCACATCCTCCTCGATCAGCTGCTAGTCGGAGGTGTGGCCAGGCAGCTCTGTGCGCTGCCTCCACCCAGGGTACCACCCCCGCAGCTCCCCGTGGCCCGAGACTGCCCCAGCAGCAGCTGGTGCGACTTGCGCAGGGGCTGTCTGAGCTGCCCTCAGGCCAGGCACACCGGCTGCTGCAGAAGTCACAGAGGTCATGTAAAGTCACGGAATCCATGACTTCCGTGACCTCCATGACAAACTCACAGCCTCACTTATAGATCGATGTTAACATTCAGATGAGCCATCCCCTCACACTCCATCACCAGGACAATCTTGCTTTTTGCTCTCTTTAAACTGCTAGTGTATTTGAGACAGTCAAACATTGTCTGCTGCCTTCTTGAACCTAATTTTTTTTAACCAGTGTTGCAAAATGCATGTTCCAACCCACCTGTACACCTCACTACATTTTCCCAAAGCTGAGATGCCATGTACAGACGTCTGTGTGGTGTCCTAATCTATTAGAAATGCCCAATATTCACCAGGAGATTCAGAACCATAGTGAAATAACCACTGTATGTAACCCTAAACTCCTCTCTTCTACGATTCGTAATTCCTTCATCATTGCGATGTGCACATGGACCATTTCAGATATAATCCAAAATGCTGATGTATTACTCCAGAAGAAGATGCGCCCCTCAACATGTGTCATAACCAGCATGTGCGCATGGGAGGGAACATTCCAAAGAGTCAGAAAAGAAACCTCGATACAGTTCCTTTTAGCCTTTGTGCATCTGTCCTTGGCATGCGTCCTCTTGCAGAAAAAGGGCTTAGGTTTAAATTGAGTCATCTCCTCTCATATACAGAAGCACTCACAGTGCCTCCCCGGGCTGCATATGCACCTGGCTTACAGTTCTGCCGAATGTCCCAATCTAGCTCTGAGAGGTTTGCTCCTTATTGGTCCATCAGACACTGGGTTTGGCAGCCTTCCGGCCCAGGCATATCTTTTTAGTCACACTATGGCCTGAAGTTGATGCTGCAACCAGAGACGTCCAAAAGTAGCAGGGGGAGGCCTCTGGGTTGAGTGTGTCCAATCTTCCCATGGAGAGCAGTGTATTGTTTGCAGTTTTGTACAGCACCCAGATGCTATGGTAATAGGTGCTGAGGTAATTGACTAAATACATTGCAAATTCGCCTTTTTTTTTGTGCAGCTTGTGTTGTCAATACATCAGCAGCTTGAGCAGCAATTCCCTCAGAGAGAAGCATAGTGAGATTTGAAAAGTATGGTTACATTTCTGTTTATTCTTTGAGGTGGGTTGGTTTGCCCCTTCAAAGCATTCTTCAAACTATCCAGCATTCATACAAAGTGAACAGCTCCGCATTGCTCGTAGTAGTCCAGTTTCTCTTGAACAATCTGTTAAAATGACCACATTCTCAATTCTTTCAGGTGCCAGATTATAACTACAGAGCTGAAGTGAAAAAACACATCCCTCACTTAAAGTATTTGGATGAAATACTAGCAAATCAAATCACCATCCCTCCCTCTAGGAAGATGAACAAGGACTGGCTAATTGTCAAGGAGTCCATTAAGGAGGGCAGTTTAGCCAAAGACATTTCTCAGTTTGGTATGTCAAATTTCTCACCATTTATTGGTGCTGATGTGTAAGAAAGAAAGAGTGCAGCTGGACTCTAAGATCCCAAGTTGAGCTTTCAGGGCTGGGAGGAAGGAAACTCAATCTCTTCACTTGGAAACTGAGCAGATTGGCTATGGAATTCACTGTGGGACAATAAAGATGGAACTTCCCCGTGCCATTTTCATGGTCATTCTTTGAAATTTCAAACTTATGGCCAGAACCTCCACCCCTTTGAGGCTGCTTTGTGCTACTCTTAACCAGCCAGTGGAAGATTCTTCCCTCCTGCATTGGGGAATCCTTTGGTACTCTAAGGATGCCATATTGGCTGCTATGCCATTGAGTCTGGTGAATGGCTAGGAGAAATGGAGAATGGCTAGAATGCCTCTGCTCTCCAGTGATTGTCCAAATGTGGCTATGAAACAATGTAATTTAGAGTAATTTAGAGCAGCCCTGATGCTAGCCCCAGGATCAGAGAAATGTAAAAGTGGCTTAAACCACCCAGCATGTCTCATCTGCAGCTGAGGTTCTAGCCCTTAGTATTCTTCTTGTATGTATGCTTTGAACTGAGCAATTCAAATGAAATCTTGGAAATGAATGTGGTAAACAGTGTGATGGCTCATAAATAGTGACCCATGTAACTACATGACAGTACATTATTTGGCAAAACTGGTTCATAAGAATGACCATACTGCATCAGACCAATGGTCCATCTATCCCAGTATCCTGTCTTCTGACAGTGGCGAGTGCCAGATGCGTCAGAGGGAATGAATAGAAAAGGCAACTATGGAGCGATCCATCTTCTGTCATCCAGTCCCAGCTTCTGGCAGTCAGAGGTTTAGGAACACCCCAGTCATCTTGGCCAACAGCCATTGATGGACCTATCTTCCATGAACTTTATCTAATTCTTTTTTGAACCTAATTATAGTTTTGGCCTTCACAACATCCCCAGGTAATGAGTTCCGCAGGTTGACTGTGTGTTGTGTGAAGAAGTACTTCCTTATCTTTGTTTTAAACCTGCTGCCTATTAATTTCCTTGGTCACCCCTGGTTCATGTGTTATGCTTTTATATATTGCATGACATATGCTTTACCATGGTCAGTTAAATATTACAAAGTATTTCCTATCACTGCTTCTATTGCTTCCCATTAGTGTGGGCAATACTGTTGGCTTCCTGACCCCCACTATTGTGGTATGCTTGCTAACTGTGCGCCATTAAAAATATAGTTTATTTTGGAATAAGTGCACACGGTTGTCATTTGTTTTAATCCCAGTGGGTCCAAATCATTAGTTGTAGTAATAGGTATTGTAGGAAAAGTCTGTAAAAATCTGATCCTTTGGTGATCCCTCCGTTGGCTACATAAGGTTGAATTACAGAAAAATAGTAAAGTTGGGAAGCAGAAAGAGCACAGAATGGAACGCAGAATAGGGCATTCATATTACTTTATATTCTATTCATGTTTGTATTTTTGCCTTTGACATTAAGCACAAAGGTTAGGAAATTCCAAACATTTTCTCTTCTTTAGCAGTGTTAACTTAGCTGCTTTGCACATGCTATGTGTTTTACAGTTTTGCATTAATAACAAAGGCCAAGATATTTTTAATAAATAGGTGCCTAAAATTAAGCTCCTAAATAAATGGCCTGATTATTAAAAGCGTTGAGCACCCAGTACTGCTGGACTGTTCTTCCTTTGCCAGCCTATTGCTTAATATTTAAGTGGTTTAGACACTGTGTGAAGAGTGCAGGTGTTCATGCTGGAGGGTGGCCAGATAAGTGTCCCAACATGAGGAAATGGCAGACACTGTGTGGCTGTGCTGGGTGTAGTGTTTCCATTTAAGTTTCTTGAAGCAGGAACTGCATTTTCTTCTGTTCTCTCTAGCACCAAGCATGTTGCCATTGCTTTATCATGACTCTGCCAATGATAGGATATTTTTAATGTTGCATTCTTAGTTATATCTTACTGAAATCTCTCAGATACTCATCCAGAGGCAACCAGAAGAAGACCTGGCTCCGGTCTGAGACCTACTGCAGCTCACTTCATGTCGGCTTCCAGACCATGGACTGCTCAGAGACCTGCGAGTGCAGGGATATCTAGCAATGTCCATTTGCTATCCAGTGGTAGCACCCTTCCAGAATCCACTGTCTCTGATGAGATATTCCTAGAAGATGATGCAAGTGACTTGACGCATGGTGATGAATTTTCTTTGTCTGTTCTTCCCCCACCCACCCCTCTTTCGACCCCCTCTCAAAGTTCTTCCTGCTTTATACATGTGCTCTCAAGGGCACACACCGGTACTGATGGCACATTGGCTTGTCCATAGGTTTCCAAGTGTGAAGCCCGCACAGTGAGGTTGGGGTGCTTTTTCATTTTCTCCTGAGGCAGAAGGTGAAAGTCCTTTGGGGCCACCTTCCCATTTTACTCTTTAATCCCCCTTCATAAATTGTACATTGCTACAAAGTGCCCTAATGAAAGGCTGGCTATGTCTCCCTGCCTGCTATTTGTTAAGCAGTCTGCTCTCAGGTAGGGTTTGTCCCCCTACTTTTATTCAAACCTGTTCTCATTAGCCCTTATCTATAGACCCCAAATTTGCTGGGGTCACTTAGATCTAGTTTATATGAAAACATTCAGAACTATTTGGACATATAATTGTGTTAAAACACTGGAGTAATGTCCTAAGATAAACTGTCTGGAGTTCAGAAGCTGTGTTGCATGCCCCCTTCACAAATGGGTCATAAGGTCAGAGTACATGGTATCCAAGCTCAATACTTATATTCCTGTAGGGATCATTGCTGTACGTGACTGTATCATCAGTTTCCAGGGCTTCAGTCTCCCAGTGTCAGGGATCATGTCACTGATTTAAAATTTCTGGCCTGCTGGCCAGCCCAGGGTTCTATTTGTAGCACAGTACTCAGCGACCTGGTGGCTGCCTCTTCCCTCCTGAGAATACTGCAGAGTCAGCACAGCCCCTCAGAAGGAAGTGGAGGACCTTCTGTCACTCTGCAGCAATTTTTCTGGCTAATTCAGCCTCACTGCTGATGACTGAGATTTGGATATAGCTACATCCAAGACCCCTCTCAGAGCAGACAACAGTGTAGATATGCCAAAAGAGCTGAAGAGCAAGGAGAGGGTGGGATAGCTCAGTGGTTTGAGCATTGGCCTCCTAAACCCAGGGTTGTAAGTTCAATCCTTGAGGGGCCCATTTAGGGATCTGGGGCAAAAATTGGGGATAGCTCCTGCTTTGAGCAGGGGGTTGGACTAGATGACTGAGGTCCCTTCCAACTCTGATATTCTATCAGATCTTAAACCTTAAAGGGGAAGACAAACAAGCCCCTGAGGACCACTGGCAGGATGCCCAAGGATGGCTGAATGGGAAATGTCTGGCAGAGTCCTGTTTTGATCCAGTTTTGAAGGCCGCCTAGGATTTCTTGGTCAGTTGTCACTGAGAAGGCCAGAGTGCTGCAATCTAATCAGCTCTTTGGATGCCGATTAGGTGTGTCAGCTTGTGTTTATTTGCCCCAGTATTTTGAGCCTGTCTTTCCAGTAAACACCAGTTCCTTCTCAGCTCTCTGAGGCAGGTAGTTCAAATGCTCAGCAGTACCAGCTGAGCCAGTGAAGCCATCCAGAGCCATGAAGCAGCACCTTGCTAGAACTGGATACTCCACATTTAGCAAAGGAAACTGGATACTCCACATTTAGCAAAGGAAATGGAGACCAGTTCCAGACAGTCGATGAATGAAATATGTTATATCCTCGAGAACAGAATCTCATTGGGACTGTAAACTGATTTAAGAACTGTACGAAGTGTTAAAAACTAGTGAGAAATGCTTTGTTTTGTTTCTTTTTGCTAGGAATCAGCCGAGTTATATGTGGGAACCCTATCAAAGCCCTTCATGCACGGAGACAAAAGCTAGGTGTACGTTTTCTTTCCTATATGCTTTCCAGTCCTGCCTGACACACCCAAATCAGATGAGTTCTGCTGAGATAAGCTGAGGCCCCTAATGTATTTTATGGATTTCCACTCCAGTCTATAGTCCAGAAATCTATATACAAAAGCAATGTGTGTTGGAGAAGGCAGAGGTCTAAATGCCCTGATTCAGCAAAGCACATAAGCATGTGCTTAAGTGTCCTGCTGAGTCAGGAGATATGGAAGGCCAAATAAGGCATGGAGAAGGGCAGGAGAGGACACTTGGAGAGCTGGAAGATCAATGGATAAATAGAGAATGGTGAGGGGGTCATGAATCTGAGAATTCCAGACTTCCTGTTCTGGGAGAGATTGGAGAGAGCTGGGAGGGAAGTGTCAACCCAAAACAAACCAATTGTGTCATTTAATAAGAATGTATTCAGATATCAGCTGTGATCATATATAAGAAACAGAGGAGAGAAACAACCAGTAGGGAGAACCGTTACTTTCACTAGAGGACATTAAAAACAATGGACTGTAAAAGAACGCATGAAAATTACATGTCACATCTGGCATTCCTCACTCACAAAACTTGCATCAACTTCCCTGGGACCTGAGCAAAGCACAGGTAAGGACCACAGGATTTGGTTCTGGCTTACGCTGGAGCCCAGGCTCTGGGACCCCGGGAGGGGGAAAGGTCGCAGATCCTGGCTTCCAACCTGTGCATGAACATCTACACCACAAAGAAACAGGCCCATAGCCTGAGCCCCATGAACCTGAGTGAGCTGGCATGGACCAGGCACGGGTATTTAATTACAGTATAGTCGTACCCTTGTGGGCCCTGATTCAGCAAGTCATGTAAGCATGTGCGTAACTTTAGATGTGCTTTGCTGCATTGGGGCCATGTCACTTACATGAAATATAGATCACTACAATGTATATAATTTTTACATGTCATCCCTGACAACAGATATTAGAAAAATCATTGGGGGGGGGGGATTGAAGTGTCCCTTTTCTCTGCCCTGCCCTGCCCAATCAATGAAGCTTTTTGAAATTAGTTAAAACAATGAGAATTAATAATAGTATAAGGGGACCATAATCATATGCGACACAGTCACATTTTACGATATGTGCCTGAAATGCCTGTCGGTGCAGCTATTACAGGTTCGGGTCAGTGTACCCAGAGCTACATATCCGTGGGGCCAGAATCAAACGTGTCATTACTCTTCCATATTCAGTACAATTTTAAAAAAAAGTCAAAATAAAGAACACAGTCATGGGTAAACTGAAAACCCAACCGTTACATCAAAAGTTGCATCAAAATTCTGATGCCCAGAGTTTGGAAATTGAGCTAGAGGAAGAGTTGTTGGCAAAACGAGGTGAGCGGTAAAGTAAACATCAAGTTATCGGTGGTAACTCTTTTTAGTTTTATTTTTTAGTCTGTAGCAATGAACCCTTTCCAAATGCCTGGTCCCAAGATGGAGCACACCTACGACTCTGAAGAAGCTGAAGACCTAAGCCGGGAAGATGTCTTTGCTGA
The DNA here is from genome assembly GCF_965152235.1 of Eretmochelys imbricata. Taxonomy (NCBI): domain Eukaryota; kingdom Metazoa; phylum Chordata; order Testudines; family Cheloniidae; genus Eretmochelys; species Eretmochelys imbricata. The sequence goes on from NC_135577.1 coordinate 21,906,322, forward strand.
ACTGAGGGCATGGAGAGAGCAGCATAACCAGTAAGAGTTTGGGATGATTCTAAATTATCTTACAATAAAGCAGGGACTCAGTGTTCCGCCTCTGTAATAAGGCAAACTCTTCAGCCACCTGTTGGCAGTTTTGGGGAATTGCCTTTAATTTTGTAAATTCATATCTAGGCAGGCAGAGACAACACAGTGGAATCTATTTGCAAACTCCAGGCTTAGTTGCCCCTTCTGCTGGAAACCTTATGGGAGGGACAAAGGGGGAGGAAATCTCTGGGGCATTGTCCATGTTGATCCAAGGGGAGGCCAAGATGTCCATGCTGGTTCTGGGTCTGTGAGCCCTCCCTCAGCCCACTTCCTGGCAGCCTCCTTAAAGGGACATCCCTATTGTAGAGGGACGGGTGGGCAGAGGAAAATTAATACAGACTGGCAAAATTCCATAAAGCAGAAAGGGAAAGATGGACTTCTCCTTCCACAGCCACTACCCATGCCTAGCTCTCCTACTCCTCCCCCAGGCCAGCAATTACTTCCCATCTCCTCACCACTTGCAGATCTCAGACCTCTGGAGTGCCCTCTGTGTGGCTGGTGGCAAGTTGTGAAGTGTGTGTGGGATCAGTGGGAAATTGTTGCCCTGTAGTTAACTGGGCTCTCCTTCTACACAGGAAGGGCGATACCTGCAATAAAGGGTGCAGTTAAAGTGTTTTCTTTTACCAGTATGTAGGTTATTACTGATCCTAGCAGTGTTCTCCTTTAGACAGTAAGGGCAGGATTTTCAAAAGCACTTGGCATTTGCCTAACTAAATAGGAGTTTTCTCACCGACTTCAGTGTGCTTTGGATCAGGCCACTTTATGGGCAAAATTCTTCTCTGGTCTGCCTGGCAGATCTCTGCCCCGATATTCTATGCATCACAGGAGAAAATAATATTGAGCTGAGCTTCCTCCATGGATCTGAGCGGTGACTATTAGAGATAAAAATGCCTTTTTTTCAACTCTGATGCCCTTCCTTGAAATCTGTCATGTTTCACTTGGCTAATTAAAGGTTGGCTGAATCTGAAACAATAAAACACAGGCAGTTTAGGTACCTAATTCATAGCCCATTTTTGCATGTGAAAGGTAAGCCAATCCAGGTGAATGTAAATCCACGTTACCTATATTTGTCTCTAAACAGCCGCGACCCCACCTGAACTCTTCTAGTACTGTACATGCATGTGTACACTCCTCTAAGATAGCATGTGGGGGCCAGCTAAAACTGTAGAGCTTAACATTTGTCAGGTGTCTGCAAATCATTCAGATGGAGAAGGCCCCCCAGGTGCTGAAGATACACAGTGATGAGGAGGAGGAGGAGGATGAAGAATGCAGCCTGAGTGACAGCTGTGAGGATGAGCTGACAGAGACTTACGACGAGGACCTAATTGAAAGGATTTCACCAGATTCCTCCTGCCAGTCCTGTCTTTCCCAGGCCTCCTCAGGTACTGTTCTCGGTTAGCCTTCTCACTTTCTAGGGAAGGGTTGACATGTATTACTTTTTGTCTGTTTCTTCTCCAAGACTACACCTGTCACTTCTGTAGGAAAATCTGGAGGGTGCAAAGTTCTTCTTCACACAGTGCACAGTGAACCTGTGGAACTCCTTGCCTGAGGAGGCTGTGAAAGCTATAGGACTATAACAGGGTTTAAAAGAGAACCTGATAAATTCATGGAGGCTAAGTCCATTAATGGCTATTAGCCAGGATGGGTAAGGAATGGTGTCCTTAGCCTCTGTTTGTCAGAGGGTGGAGATGGATGGCAGGAGAGAGATCACTGATCATTACCTGCTAGGTTCACTCCCTCTGGGGCACCTGGCATGGCCACTCTCAGTAGACAGGATACAGGGCTGGATGGACCTTTGGTCTGACCCAGTATGGCCATTCTTATGTTCTTATGCATGAATTGGGCTCCACAGCCACTTTAAAACCCACCAGTGAACCCCCTTGGCAAACATCATCCTCACATCGAAGGATAGCCGAAGAAAGAATATAATCATTCATTGTTCCTCTCAGCTACGTGGCTATGAGAAGAAATACTGGAGATGCAGTACATTGGAATGTGTTTTCTTGTCACCCAAGCAGTATAATAAATTGCATTCAGTTAGGACATATAAGGCTGTATTTCTCTCCTAGAGGTTTAGTGACACAACTACTCAAAGGTTTCAGAGTAACAGCCGTGTTAGTCTGTATTCGCAAAAAGAAAAGGAGGACTTGTGGCACCTTAGAGACTAACCAATTTATTTGAGCATGAGCTTTCGTGAGCTACTGCTCACTTCATCGCTGTAGCTCACGAAAGCTTATGCTCAAATAAATTGGTTAGTCTCTAAGGTGCCACAAGTACTCCTTTTCTTTTTGTGAACTACTCAAAGGCCATTCTTTTGATTGTGTCCTTAGCCTAAATTCTGTACATCAGTCAATTAGGTACTGTTCAATCTTTTTATGGCCAGCAGCAAATGGATCTCTACTATATATAGAATCTTGCTAAGGATAAACATACACAACATTGCTGTGTCATACATAGGGCTCTTCGTTTTCAGTTTTTATTTTATTTAATTTTTCCCAGGAATTTATCAGTGTTTATTACCACAACAACAAAAATCGTGCAAAAACCAGTGCAAAAAACTATTAATAATTTTTCTGGGTAAATATTTGGGTTCATTCTGGTGGACAGAAAGATGGGAAAAAAAGTATTCAGTAGATTAATGCTTTGAATTCCGTTCATCAGTGTGGTTTGCTGTAGAACTAAAACAGAACTCGGAACCCAATGCCACCTGTGAGTTTAAGAAAACAATATATCTGTAATCCCCAAATAAAACTTTTCATTTGAATAAACAGTTTACTGTTGTAGACTTAGAACTATTAGCCTATAAATATTTTCATTTAATAACTGGGCCACACCATTTGCAGCACATACACTCAACTTCATCTTTTTCTCCTGTTTTTGTTTTCTGAACACTTTTGAATTCTTCCTTGTGTTCTGAAACATATTTTGATACAGATTTTCGGTATCTTCCCATTTTAGTGTGTCAGACTTTTAAACCATTATCTGCTAACAGCTTGAAAGGTGTACGTGGTGGGCGTGAGATTCATCAGTACGTTCAGATGCGCACGTACTTCAGAGCTTGTGTGTGTGCCTGTTTGTTTGTAGTGTGTATCTTCTAGACTAATACATGGCCTTACTTCAACAGGCAGCTTTGCATATACACACAGACTAATGTATTATCGTAATACATCCATCTCATGCAATGTATTGTATTTTCCTAATAAAACAAGTTATTTTTATATATTTGAATGATACAAAAGTAGGGTGGAAATCAGAAAAAAACAGATTTCAGAGTAACAGCCGTGTTAGTCTGTATACGCAAAAAGAAAAGGAGTACTTGTGGCACCTTAGAGACTAACCAATTTATTTGAGCATAAGCTTTCGTGAGCTACAGGTCACTTCATCGGATGCATCTGATGAAGTGAGCTGTAGCTCACAAAAGCTTATGCTCAAATAAATTGGTTAGTCTCTAAGGTGCCACGAGTACTCCTTTTCTTTTTTTGAAAAAAACAGAATAATACTTTTTGTAAAACCCGGGAATTTTTCGGTAAAAATCAGTTTAAACTGAAAACCAATGGGCTCAGTCATACATCATCATCAGGATTCTTCTCCTTCCGTGTGTGTTACAGCTAGGGATCATATGAGCTGAACTATAAACAGTATAAAGAATATACAAAAATATTTTTAACATTTAGGTGCTTTCCCTTATTCTAATGCTAATGTGAGAGCCGTGTTTGCACTTCTGTATTTGCTAAAACTCAGTATCCCTTGATCTGCAATTTTCTTGTGCCTTAAACTTCAGTGAGTTGGGATGCACTCCTCTGAAGTGCTCTGAGCCCTCCACCCTTATTGGAAGTAACCGGAGTTGAGGGGACTCATCACTTGATCCAATGCCAATTGAAGTGAAAAACAGCCTTTCCAATGACTTCAGTAAACATTAGATTGGCCCATTAAAAGTTAGGTGAATGAGCCATGCCAGGAAATCAGTGTGCTTCCTTGTTGTGTTTCAGATTCATCGCATGCCCAAGAAAGTGTGGTGCTCACCAGTCTGAATCATTCCCTGGTACCTTCTCCTCCAAAGTGCCCCTCACCCTCGTCCATGCAGGGTGTTGCAGCTAGACCTTCGAAAGTGAGAGACATCAGGGTCAGACGTCTGAAAGTGCCCAACCAGAGAGAAGCAGCTCAACTGAAGGAATATCCCCAATCAAGAGTTAGCACAGAAATGGCAGCCCATCTTGTGGGTGAAGAGATTGCTAGTCTGAGTCTGCACAACACACCTGCTGCATATGAAGCATCACCATTGAGAGCTGCAGGGAGGACTTGGACCAGTGAGAATGTTGGCAGGCAAACCAGGAGGCCTATTTCAGGACCAGCAGCTATTGGATCAACAAGTGTCAGGTATGCTCGCTAGTTAGGCAACTTTTCTATGCAATTCTGGTAAGCATAGAAGGGACTTCACTGGGGGAGAAAAGGTGAAGCCCTGTTGACTCTGATGTTTACTACACCACAGAGTCCAAACTCTTAGCTAGATGGTATCTACCGTATATTCTGTAGAAAGCACTGCTTGGTATCTTGGTGACCTATGCATCATTTAGTCCTTCCAAAACTAAACTAGTACGATCTTACATTACTCATACCTTGGTTACGTCTAACATTCAGTCTCGATATTAGTCATATCAGATACGCAGTTTTTCCTTGAAATTTACAGTAATTCACTCGAAAAGGAAATTCAGGGGGAAAGGCCTTTCTAAAGATAAAAGTGGATGTAAAGTAGATAGGTGTTACGTAAAGCAAATCTGGTTGTGATTGGACCCTTCTATTGTAATATCAGCATCTTATTTGCTCATTTGAAAGTTGGAGCTGCCCAGAATGTGGACATTTTGATTTCCAGGTAACATAATAGTTATAATATAGGATCAACACAGGAGCTGTCCCTTGTACTGTTTGTTCGGGTCACTCCAAATGAGGGTTAGCTACTTTCTAAAACAGAGAAAAGTTTCCCTTTACAATCTAACTCTTCAATTGCCTGCATGCTACTCCGTGTTCCAGCTATACCCAGGTAAAAGACATCTGCTGTGTGCCAAGGTAGGATTCCTACCTATGAAATGCTGGTGGACAATGATGACACAGCAGATATGAGGGGGGCCCTTGCAGTGAAAGAGTTAAAAATAACCCAAAAAACCAAAGACCCAGTGAAATACATTTTCATATTGTGTCCCGATCTGTCTTCTCAGGGTAGAACTCCAATATCAGCCTTTCTATCAGTCCTTCATCCATATGGAGACTCTGCACATCTACAGAGACTGGCGAGCAGTCTAGTGTTTGCCAAACTAACTGAAGTAGCAGTGTGGACTCCTCAGAGAGTCCTGTTGTGCCAACCTTCCTGTGGTGTCCAGTGCTGGAAGTGCTTGGTGCAGTTCTCGGGTGAATCCACGGGGCTCACTCAGTTCCCCATAACAACTTGCGCCATCTCACAATAGCAATTTTTTCTTCCTTTCAGAGCCACTGTGGATAGGAGTCCCCCCAAAGTGATCAACCATCACCAGCCAGTTGTCCGCTCATCCACAAAAACCCCAGAGAGGTTTGCGCTGAGGAATGTGGTCCGTCCTCTGACGGCCAAGGCTGCTCTGCAGAGGTTGCCAAGCAGGCCCAGTGTCTCAACAGCTACTCAGAGCAAAATGCCAAAGTCATAGAAAATACCCCAAGTAGCCATGTACGTTGGAGCCGAGTCGGACAAGCCCACAGTGCTCAGTTGGAGTCTGCGTTCCCCACACTTAACACCAGCAGCACGAATGCTGTATTCTGACTTCTTATGAGAGCTGAATACATTGATGGAGCTGCACAAGCAGAACTAACAGCTTGATTGGTCTCAGTTAAAGCTACAGCTGGTCAGAAATGCTTGCTTGAAAAAGCACCTTCTAATCAACTCAACAGTTGATCAACCTCTTATTAAATAAAAAGCAGCTATTTGTATAGTCTTTGTGTGCTGAAAGGGACAAGACTTGGCACACTTGGCTTCTCTGCATTAATCCCCAGCTATGTTACTAGGGAGCCTGCAGTGATGCCCCACAGGAAAGGGAAAGTTGCAGTCCCCTAGACTCAGTGCTGGGCAGCTGGCATCTGAGGGCCCTCAGTTTTCCCTCTTGCATTCAGCCTGCAGAATACTCATGCATGTGTCAGCCTGCTGTCATCTAAACAGGCGCATTGCGTACACTCCTTGGATCCTATATGTTCAACACACAAGTGAAACAACTCTGAGTGGAGGGGGGATTGCTGCAAAGACCAGTTTAAAGTGATTATATTGCAGATGAGTGTGCATGTTCCCTACTCACCTGGGATAGCTGAAGTCCAGCATGCAGGAAGTCTGTCTGATTTTAGCACTAATTTCCATTCTCCCACTGACATTTACCACTTTGATCTGTTTGTAATCTTTAATTGTTCCCCTCAGCTATATGGCTAAGGGAAGGAATACTGAAGATGCAACTCATTGGAAAATCAGTGTGTCAGCCTGCCGGCTCTCTGCTCTGAAGGAACTCTCAGCACTTCCCCAGAACTGCTGTTCTATGGCTAGACATCCCAGGTCTGAATTTCACCCAGCGACCTTTGTAAATAAGTTTCATTGGGTCCAGCTGGCTCCCCAGAAAACTCTCTTTGTCACCCTGACATTTCAGAGCAAATGAGTGACAAGCAAACAGACATGCAGAATCAAACATTCCCTGTTTATTCTTTCAGATCAGTTACATTTTCCAAATTAATGTGACTTCATTATTTTAAGTGATTCATCAGTAACAGTGAAGTGGGTAGGGAAGGAGCAGTTCTTGTTTTCCACAGGGTATTTATTCTATGTTGGGGTAAGATGTAAAGTGCTATGAGCTGATCTAAATGATTGCATACTGTGATATCGGTAAGAGTGACTGCGGTGTATGATCTGAACAATGTCAGGTGTTCTCAAACCAAGCATCAGAAAATCTTTTTTTTTTTCTACCTTCAAATTAATACGTTACAGATATTTTCTGGGAAACAGTTGATAATACATTAAATTATGCAATTATCCCTTGTATAGTTTGTTGCCTGAACCTCACTGCTAATATAAACTAAAGGAATACGATGTACCATAGACCCAAATCCTTCAGCTTGGTCCCACTGCCCTGCTACCCATTCTTCTTATAAAATAGTTGTGAGCAGAAGTCAAGTTCATATTCTCTCAGCGGGCATAAGAAAGAATCATCAATCAGATACATTAAGTATTGAGTGGCAAGCAGTTCCCCAAAATCATGAGTGTTGGAGGGATTTCCAGTCACTCATCGCCCAACAAAGTGCTTGTGTAGTTAAACTGGCATCTCAAATTGATTCTATGCCAGTGTCACTGATCATGAACAAAATAAAGGGACAGTCTGGCTCAATAGGATAGAAAAGAGAAGAATGTTAGGGCCTGATTTTCAGAAGTGCTGAGTGCCCACACTCCGGGGTGAAGTCAATAGGCGTTGCAGATGCTCAACACTTGTGAAAGGCAGGCCCTGCGTATAAAAGCTAGTGTAAAAGTGAGTGGTATTTAGGACCATCTGCTGCAAATGGCCCCTAGCTACTCTCTCAATTTGTGCTTGTGACTTCGTATGTACAGAATCCTAAATTCTCATGCATAAATGGGGTTTCGGCTTGCAAATCAGGCAGTTGGGTTTGTCTGCCTGATCTGCACACAAACTGGGCACAGATATAGAAGCTACTTCTGGAAATGGCTATGGGATCTTTCCAGGAAAACACAGGCTTGGCTCTGTACCATTATCAGGCAAGGGGCCTCTCCACTGTATTCCTGTGGTGGGGGACAGGGAGAAATGATCAGTAGTGTTTTTGTCTATGGACTAGCAAGTTAACAGGGACCATGGTACAGGAGCAGAGTAAGAGACTTTTGGGAAGACCTTTGTGGGCTCAGTGGGAGCAATCCCTTCCATTTCTGACCTTTGTCATCATTCATCTCAGTTATAGAGACCTTCTCTCTTGCCCCAGTAATTCTACTGTCATCAGATGAGGAACACATCACCAGCAGACCTTACTCCCAGCCTTCACCATGGGCCTCCTGACTGGAAGGGTGGGAACTGCAGCCACCAACGGCCGCTCCATGATGATCTTGCCTACAGTGTCCTGACTTTGCTCTTGGTGGAGTTCTCAAGTGATAAATAACAGCCTTGCAGGCAGCACATCCTTTCAAAACAGCCACCCTACCTATTACTGACTGACTCTTCTCCCCTGGTTGAAATAAGCCAGATGGCAGCACGTTCACTGGAGCAGCATGGCGTGTATTTAAGAACCTGTGCAAGCTTCCTGTGTCACCTATTAATCCGTGCATCATCTAGCAGGACAGTATCTCCTAAGCTGCATGTCAGTAGTGGTAGGTAGGTAAGCCATGTGCTTGAAGCCGTATTTAGATCGAGCACTCTTCTGTCCTGTCAGCCCCACCGTAGGAATTGTTGTATCCAGAGCTGTCTTGAAGACCTGAAAAGCAAAGTTATCATAAGTAATAGGCATGTTGTAGCAGATGGGGAGTGCCACTGGGTACCTGGCTGGTGTTTGCCTTTCAAGCTCCAGAGAACACCACGATGGAGTTCATCCATGTCTAATGTTCTCTAATGGGAGGGATTTTTTATTCCCAGGAGCCCTAGGGTTGCCCCCTCTCCTCTGACATTCAGAGCCTAGTCCATTGTGATGGGTCTGCCTGCAGCTTGAAAGCTGCTCTTAGAGGACATGACAGGCGTATGAATTTACTATGGGTCTCACTATGTCACCTTGCTGCATCACGATGATGCATCTGCACAAATAATGCTGTGATAGAGGCTCATGATGCAGCATGGCACAAGGACAGATTATGCCATGTGGACACACCAGGAGGCTCTCCAAACATGCATGATCCCGCATCCTGATGACACAGAGTCATTATTTTAACTTCAGGGACACACAAACAAGTAGTTGCCCATCTTACCTGTGCTTCCCTTTTCTCAGCCTGCTGCTACAATCACCTTACAGGAAAGTGGAGGTAGGCACAGCAAACACTCTGAAGTGTAGGAGAGGGGGGTTGTGCTTCACGGGGCTGACACACTTCGTCTGACTGGACCCACGAATGGCTACGTTCCCAGTCAGTGTCACAGGAGACAAATGAACTATCCTCCCACTTTTCCATAAATAACACCCAGCTCTCATACATCGCTTTGCAGTCGCAGATCTCAGAGTACTTTACAAAGGAGGGTGAGCATTGTTATCCCCATTTTACAGATGGGGAAACTGAGGTAGTTGACATGACTTACCCAAAGTCTCACAGCAAACCAGTGGCAGAGCTGCTGACTCCCAGGGGCCCACACTGCCTCCTTCCATATGTGGCATAGTTAACTTTTCACTCTCTGGGAAAATGCTGATTTGTTCTAGAACGGGGTAAGGGGAGCTCAGATGAGAGCAGATCCAATTAATGGTTGTTGGGGCTTAGTGGACAATTTTCTATTACTGGTCTGAACTCCACACTCAGCCTTCAATACATCCTTCCCCGGCGGCCTGACCTCCTGACTACTACATGCAAGCATATGTACAATGGGGTTTAATGTGTAATACGACATGCAGAGCAGCATAACACCAGTGAGAATGTAACAGCAGGAAGGCTGGTTAGAGAGAGGAAACTTGTCATCACAGCCTGACATACAAAGGAAGAAGATTGGTGGTCTCATCTCTATTGCTAGCGGATGCCACATCAAAGCGGCAGAGAACCACTGCACAATTATCAGTCCCTGATTCCAGGGCTGGCACAGGGAACAGGCTGTTGCACATCAGGGCTGAGCTGTCCTGGCAGAGCTGTGGGGTGAGAAGCTGACACTGGTTTTAGCTAGTGTAATACACCCTCCACCTTTATAACTGCCACACACACACAAAAAATAAAAAAAAATCTAGGCCCTTGTTTTATCAATCTACTAAGAAATGCCGAGTGTGATGGGATGCCTGTGAGGGGGGTTCATTTGGATGAAATGGGAAATGAGATTAGCTGTGGATTTCTCTGTGTATGTTTCCCTGATTAGAATCCTGCCTTGGCCCCCAGGGATCTAAGGGGCCTATCCCATTCTTTTCATCTGAATCTCTGCAGCGTCCCAGTTTAGGATGCTAGGAATCGCAGACAGGTCTCTTCAGTCTTGTAACGGGACAGGAACTGCTGATGCCTTCAAGAATCTTTCAGAATTAATGGGATTTGCTCTTTGCTGCCAAATTGATATTTACAGTCTAAGCAGGAGACAGGGGGAAAGAACCACCCTCCCTCCCCCCAGCTGTTAATAAATCAGGACCAAGGGGAGGAATTTTCTGCCAGACGGCCGAGGCTCCTCAGGACACAAGCTGCTCATTGTGAGTCTGTTCATTTCCCTACAGTGCTTCCTCCTGAGCACAGCAACTGCAACCCCTTCCCTCCTGCCACCTCTTTCCTCTTGCCTCGCTGTGATGCCTTCATTACAGGCTGCTCTGTGCTGGCTGCTTATCTGCTGCTGGCAAAGCCTGCGTGTTCTGGGACTAGGTCATGCTCTGGCGCTGTCCCAGATAACAGACATATTGCACCTTCCTCCGCACCTTGCTGCAATGTATTAACAGCTGCAGGATCTTTCTTAATGCCCCAGGCAACGCTTGCCACCAGGGAGCAATGAATATCCTGGGACTTCTGCCAAGCGTCTGTCCAGTTCTACAGCCCCTGACCCTGCCACAGGGAGCTGACGGATACGCTGATTAAGGGAGAACAATAGACTAGCCAGCTGAGGGTGTAGATATCAAATGGCTAGCTGGGCCCTGCCTCCCCTTTTCAGCTCTGTCTGACATAATGTACGCCTTAAACAACCCATCTCCTCTCACACAGCTCCCCTCCCTCTGTGTCCAGCGCTGCCAGAGAGTTACTTACTCTGGGTTTTGGCTCCGCAGTTGGAGGCTGCCTTCCATGAGGAGCAAAATCCTCCTCTTCATCCTCCTTCTCCTTGCTGGGTGAAAAGCGTTTCTCCTTGACTGCCACTGAAGAGAGAACCCCAGAGACTTCAATGGGAGAGGCACTCTCTCATGAAAACACATTTGAATCGTGAGGAGACTCGGGGAAGTTTCCTAACTTGCTGTTTGGATTAGGTAGTGCCAAAAGCCTCCACCAAAGCCAGGGCCTCAGTGTGCTACGCACGGAGTGCACACCCAGGAAGCAGGAGCAGTAAATCTCAGCCAAACATTTCAGCCTGTCCTAGGTGGGAAGAGCCAGGGGCCCCTGACAGTTCCACCCATTGTTCCCCCAGGGCTATACATAGGTTTGGAAATGTGGTCCAAAATGAGTGCCCTACGTAGCCCCAGAGGTGGCTGCATCTCACTGCTGGGTGAATAAAACCCTGACATTCTTTCTGTGTACCAGAATGGGGAGCTGGGTTGAAGGTTTGTTTCGGGGGCGTGTGATGGGGTAGTCTTCTCTTTAAGGGCAATAATGCCTCGTGGTCAGCCCACCGCACCAGGTGGCATAGCCCTTAAGGATCTGAGAAGTCCAGTAGACTACAGAAGGCCCTAATGGGGGATACGGATGGAGAGGAAGCAGTGCTGGGATTGAGGGGTGTCCGGAAGGAAATCCCATCCCTGTAGCTTTAAGAGATCAGGGCCTTGCTGAAGGGGCAGAGCAGGGCAATGCTAACCCAGAACTCGCTCAGCTCCCAAGAGGAGAGCTGGGGAGACTCCTGCCTAAGGATGGCCTGAAAAGGAGCCACCCAGAGAAGACACCAGGAAGGGTTCCAGAAACACTGCTCAGGGGTGTGGGGATGCAGAGTCTTCTGAAGGAAGGAGCCAGAGATTGCTGGTTGGACTGAACCTGAGACAATGAATGTCCCCAGGTGTATCTGAGTAAGCTCCTGCTTGTGCTTTTGGCTCTTGTTAATAACTGAGACCCTTGAAAAAGGGGGTGGGCTTTGATGTAATAGGTCTGTCTGGACTCGTTTATAACCCAGACGAAGAGAAGTGAGGCAGGGCTCACCAGCTGGGCCATGCTCAGCCAACCGGGGCTGCACAGGAGTGACCACCATGTCATCACACGGGGACTGTGGGAGAGTCCCGACGCTGGCAGGGGAGGTGCAGCGAGGTGGAGGGCTGGAGATCTGTGGGAGGGCACAGGAGGGTTATGCTGGGTGGTTGGTGGAACACGCTCGGTGCTCTAAGGAGAGTACATTCACGTTGCCAATGTGAGCCAGCCCCTCAGCTGCTGTAAGCTGGCGGGGTTCTGGGGAAGTCAGCGACACTAGGGCGCTTTACGCCATGGGAGGATCTTCTTGATGTTGATAGTAAAGAGAACGTTACAATTGCCAGTCTGAGGTGTGCCTTCTTTCTGGAACCTGCTGTGGGGTTGTGGGTAAGGGGTGATTATACATTCCAGACCTGGGCGAGGGCCTGGCATTCTGGGCAGAGGAAACACAGGCTGAAAGTAGGGAACAGGTGCTTTCCAGACAGTCCTGGGGGTTGGGGAGCATTTTCACGGCTACTTGGTTCACGTAGTGTATCCACTGACATGAAACTGTTTTGTTCAAAATCATCTGAATGCAGGTTGCCTGACACCGAGGGTGAGCGCCACTATGCAAGTCAGTGCTGGATTGGCTGAACTGGTTTAGTACCAAACTATTTTGTAGGGTATGTAGCACTGTGCTGCTTTGCACCAACGCACCTGATACGGAAGGTAAGTTCTCGACTGAGAAAGAGACAGTCTTGTGAACTGTCTCTCTGGGTCCAGGCTGGATTTTCCTCTTACCGCCGTTTGAAGGGTCTCCCAGATGGTTCCTGTTTGAAGAGCCAACAGGAAAGTGCTTCCTGTCCCTGTGAAGAGAAACAGGACCCATTCACGATGCACCACGTAAGCTGGCTGAGTGTTAGTAATCTGTTACCAACACTTTTCATCAGTCTCAGTCAATTCAGGGGCTTCATTTTACTGCTGGGAATGTTTCAAACCATCAGCTACTGGTATGGAATCTCATTTGCAGGGAACCACCAGCCTTTCTGAAATGTGCAATATCAGCTCCGATCAATATTCTGTCTGCTTTGGCGTCCTACATCTCGCCCGTGAAAAGCCCGTAATGCACCGGGCCAGTTATGCAATGCTGTCCCTGGGAGAGAACTTTCCTGCCTCACCCCAGCAGCAGCACCCAGCTGAGCCCCTGAAGTATGAATTTCCGTTACACCCGCTCTCAGCACAAATACGATCACTGTTACAGCTCAGCTCTTATATCCTGGCCATTTGGGGGTGCCTCACACTCTTGGCTCAATAAACTCCCTGCTACGTGTTGGCCAAACTTGGCTTAGCCTCTGCCTCTTCTCTGATTTCCCAACTTCAACTTCCTTCACGCTATCTGCTGCTGCTGTATGATTCTCCCTGCCCCTGACTCATAATGTAGCAGCTATATCAGTGCTAAAGGCCTAGTTGAGCCAGAAAAACCCTAGAGGATCAGACATTGCACCCCTTGGCCCTGATTTTCAGTTCTTCTGCCCCTCCCCTTGTGGCAGGAAGGGGAGAGCTTGGCAAAGCCAGTTTCAAGGCACCTTTTGGTCTTTCCATGGTCTGGAGCCAGGTGGTGGACTCCCCACCTCCGGGAGTAAGTTAGAGCAGCTCCAGCATATGCTCTGCCTCCCATGGCCTTGAGTGGGTGTTAGGAAGAAGAGACTAGCCCGAGCACAGCACATTCCAGCCAGCCAGTCTCCACTCCCAGCCTCCCATTCCCCTGCCCGGCCTACCTCCAACCTGCCCTCTCCACTGGGGCCTGGGAGCAGGGCTGGGGCAGAGCTCTCACAGCAGCTCCACACCAGCAGCGAGGCCCCCTGCAGGGATGGGGCAAAGGAGCCTTTGTGTGACTGGGCATCAGGCCCCTTGTGCCAGGCCCAGGAGAGGAGCTCTGCTGAGTGTTTCACTCCAGCCAGGGTTTTTACCTGGCCTCCTGCAGTACAGCCGGTGGCCTGCCTGTCCTCCCTCTGCATGGCGCTGCAGGGACCCATTGCTGATCCTTCTGGGGCAGAGGTTCTTCTGCTTCCTCTCCTTCTCCAGCGAGTGGGAACTTGTCCACCGAAAGGTCCGTGTTATCACTGTAGGCGTCTGCGGCTGCTGTGAATCTGTGAGGGGCCGTGTACCTGGAGAGAGTCTCGGACAGGCCAAGGGAGTGAGGGGAGGAAAGGAAAGAGAGAGGATTATTCTCCAGGCCCCTCTATCCCTTGGTTCTCCCTCTTCACATTCCAACTGCTCCACTGGCTGGATTTATTCCTGCTCGGTGCTTGTCATGGCCCCCCCACAGCCTGTTACTGAAACTCTGACCCGGGTGGGAGCAATAAACCGACCACCACATGGCAGACTCTGGGGAGGGAAGAAAACGCTGCTTCTGAGGCTGGGCTTGGCTCTGTAGGGAGGCAAAGGACAACTGCAGAGGAATGACCAGCGCAGCAGCTGTGGCCTTGGGGCGGTGTGGTGACCGACAGGGAAGTGGCTGATGTTTTGCTGTGATGGGAAAGCCTGTGGGTGGGAGCAGCCCCTAGGAGAAAGCTGGGGTTCGGGACACGCTGGGGAAAGCCTTAGAATATTGAGAACACCTGCAGATTTCACTGTCTATCTTTCCCCCTCGTGGAATCAGAGGGATGCTGTCTAACCCAGACATAGCTCCCAGGAGAGGCTCCGGGCCAGGGGACAGCAACAAGGCCACAAGGCGACATGAGTGCAAAAAGGCTGTTGCCAAGCTCAGGGCTGCAATTAGTCCTGCTTCCAGCATCCATCTCAGCTCAGATCCCTGTGCTTCCTGTACTCGGACACAAGGAGGCAGCTTTGTTGGGAAGATGATTCCACTGGCAGCTGCTGGGCAGTGTACCTGGAGCTGCAGAGGTGCAGCAGGAAAGCCTTCACCAGAGAGATGAAAGCTGGGAAGTTGAAAATCAAAACCTTTTGCTCGTGGGAAGGATACCTGCTTGTGTGCTGCACACCTGGTGCTCCCCCCCTGCAGCCAAGGGGAAGCAAAGCGGAGACACGCCAGCATGCTGGTTAGAGACAGCTTTACTTCCTGGCTGCTGTCACACAGCCGGGGCCTGTGTCCATCGCCCCCAGTGGCAGCTGTGACAGAGAGAGCTGAGTGCATGTCTCCTGAAAACTCAGTGTAACGGGCCAGAGAATCCCACTGAGGAGGCTGCTCCCTGTACTCCCGATCTTCATCCTCCTCCTCCGTAATGCTTTGCTACTCTAGGTCGCCAGTATCTAGCTCCATTTGTTGGACACTGGGCCACGGCTCCAGGCATCTCAACCACAGAACCATGTTCACTTGCACAGTCCTCTAATTAACAAGCTCCCCTACAGAAATACACCAACACAGGCAAACCTGCCTGACCACTTGTAAGCCCACTCCTCCCCCACAAGCTTCACAAACTCATCTGCGGTATAGCAAGGAGGGGAGTCGATTTTAGAGGGGCCTCCAGGGGGACACTCTGCTAACGGATCCCTCTAATTTAATTCCAGGAACTGCAGCTCCAAGGCCTCTGTCGGCTGCCGCTGCAGCATAGGTGGGGAGAGATGGATTCTCAGCTCACCGGGACCCAAACCATTTCAGTCGTTACAGATTAAAGTCAGCACCTTGAACTCTGCCTGGAAGCTCCCCAGAAGCCCGTGCAATGCTTACACAGCACCTTTCAGCTAAGGATCTTCAAAGGTGTGAGTCAGCTCTCCTGACCCCACTGTACTGATGGGAAACTGAGGCAGTGGAAGGGCGGGGAATAGAACCTAGTTCTTTTGGCTTTCACTCGCCCGTACTCCAAGAGAGCTGGTGACAGTGTGTGGAGGGAAAACATCCACGGGAGGAAATGGGGAACGGTGCTTGTGTGCTGCTGAGCTTCCCTGAGCAGGAGCCATCCTCTGTGCTACCCTTCCGTCCCCCCTCACTACGCGGGAGGATAACGTCTCCACCTACTGCACCTAACGCTGAACTACTTGCTTCATCGCAGGTCCCCCAGCCCAGCTGCAGTGATGCGCCTTGGTGGGCTCCTTTGATGCTCTGGGGAAGTCCCAATGGACGGCGGTGAGGGCCACGGGGCAGAACTGCAGACATGCTTTGCCTGACATATCTGCTGTGTTGGGAGTGAGGAAGCAGTCTAAGGAGAGTGACCGGCTGGCTCAGTACTAGGTGTAAAACATTCCTTCTCTGAGGTTGTGCTGTACCATAGATCTTTAATAACTGCTCAAAAACTTTGTTAATACGTAATGAAGGTTGCCCAGCGCTGCCTAATCCCCTTCCAGAATGTGCACCTATACTTAAACCTATGAAAACCGGGAAGTACAAATATTGTACTGTTCAATAGGTGAGCTCAAGGCCAGTCCATGCTATGCATTTAATGAGGGGCAGAGTCTTAGATTTTTCCTTAGATCTGCACCAAAAAACGCTATTAGAAGCTGAAAATGTTATATTGGGGGGGCTGGGGCTATATTTCAGCAATATATCAAATGATCTCAAATTTTGACCAAATGATCTCAAATTTTCACCATTTACTTTACCCCACACCATTTTGCAGCATACCAGTTTTCAAAACAATCGCCTTGTGCATGTGAGTTTTAGAGTAATGTGTCTATTAAAAGCAGCTCCTGGGGGGGGGCGGGGGGATTATCTGAGGAACTAGAGGACAATGACCCCACACTTAGATCACTAACTCTATCCCTGGCCCTGATATGGCATAGCCATTTTCAAACCCAGCTGAGTGTGCATGTGGATTTTAGAACACTTTGAAATAACTGCTCTTGAACCAGAAGCAAAACTTTCCAAAGGCATATCTGCCAATTGCGCAGAGCACACATTCTTGGAGCGCCACCAAGGGCTGGGAGTTAATCTCACAGCACACAAGTACTTCTGTGGCCGATCAAGGGTCACCACATAACACCCTCAGCCATCACCTTACTCTTATATAGCAGGCTGCCTGCAAGCCCTCTAGCTTGCAGTAGAGCCCCAGACTTGCTGCACATACACAAAAGACCTTCACTGATTTGTCAACTTGGCTCAAACCACATTGTAGATCCAATTTTTACACTGGCTAACTTTTAAATATTGCTTCCCTGAAGGGGCAAAGGGTGCTGGGCATTAGCAGAGATCAATTCTCAGCAGGTGACTTCAGTTTGGGGAGGATTAGATTTATAGTTGAGCCCCAGGTGTGCACAAAACATTATAAGAACTGTAAAATGTTGCTATCAAGTGATTTTTTGGGGAGGAGAGGAGGCTGTATCTCAGGAACTGTTAACTCAAATGCTCTCAAATTTGGACCACTGATTAGAACTGTTTTGAAGACAGAAATTCCCTTGAGCAAAAGCTTTCGAGATTTGCCTTTGTCCCACTTAAGAACAAAATCTGCACATTGCAAAGTTCTCCATGAAAGAAAATGGCAAAAAAAAAAAGAAAAGTTTGGGGTTTATTGAAATGATGTTTCAAGTGACTTTTTACATTTTAGATTACAATATAATATAAAACCAAAACCATTTGAAACGAAAAGTAATTTCAAAACAAAAGATCAGAATGCTGTGATCTGAAAATGTCAGAATGGGACATTGTCGAAGCTTTGGTCCCGGTTTTTCTCTGAACCAAAGTGTTTTGACTTTGAGAGAACAGTGTTCTCCCACCGAAAACGATTCTGCCAATGGTTTTCTGACCGGCTCTACTCCAGATTCCCCATGCTGTCCAGCCATTCTAGAGATCATCTGAGTCAGCATGTGCATTAGAAAAAGGAGCTGTTAACCAGTCACTGCGTCTCAACCTCAACACCAGCAGTGGCTATAATCTCGGACACTAATGTGCATGCTCAGTCAGCCAGTTTGGAATAATTGGTATTTGTTTAACATACAGAAAAATCCTAGAATCCTAGAACCTCTGGGTTGGAAGGGACCTCAGGAGGTTCATCTAGTCCAACTCCCTGCTCAAAGCAGGACCAAGCCCCAGCTAAATCAAAATCAAAATCACTGTCCTTTTTAAATGTAAGTTACACATGTGCTTGGGAATTTTAATGTGTAGCATTACCGCATGCAAAATGCCTTACTTGACTAATTGGATACAAGGGGAAGTGGCGAATAAGCTGCTGTGCAAGACTGCAGAGGCCTTGGGCTGTAATTACTGATTCCATGGACGGCGAATGAGCCCGACAGATGAGGGAGAGTCAGCGAGGCAGCCCTATGGAGCACTCAGTCCCCTCACTTCTGCAGAAGCACCAAGCAATTGCTCCTGGGTGGAGAAGACGTGATGGGGCTTGTAGGGCACAGAGTCAGCTCTATGGCAGGCAGACAAAGCTCTGGCTGAAACAGACACACTGTGCTCCAGACCCGAGAGATCCCCCTAGTCGCCAGATGGTCCCAGCTGGTTTACAATCTCTGGTTTGCTGTCCTGGTTATACAGACTCCTTGGACTGAAATGCATCCCCAGTCAGGACTGTGCAGGGGGCCTCCTGATTCACTGGGTGCACTATATGAAGCTGCTGAGCAGGCTCCAATACCCCAGCACCACCCTCCGCCATGGGACCACATCCCTAATCCCAGCCCAGTGCAGAGGGCAGGCCCTGGGGTGGGAGTGGAGAGAGAGCCCACCCTGCAGAGGCAGAGGCTCCCCGCTCCGGGCATTAGGAGCTGGTGCACGGGGTCACAGAATGCCGCTTGAGCTCGGCCAGGCCACCCCTCCATCATGACCCCACGTGCCAGGTCACAATGCCCGGAGCGGGAGCCAGCCCCAGCCCCGCGGGACAGGAACCACCGCTGCGGGATGAGCGTGATCCAGCTGTGCCTCCAGCAAGGAACTGCCTTCCGCACTGGAAGCGGAAAGGGTCACTGTGGCAAGGTGAACCAATGGAAAGGGCCACCCCAGTTACACCACAGTAAAGAGCAGCCCCCCAAAAGGGGGACTTTCCCCCTTCTTCTAGGAGAAGTCCCAGAAGCTTCCTCCAAGTCTCTCCTTGTTCTGTGGCAAAAGGAGCCAGAGGTGGTGCTAGCCCATTGGGGGCCCTAAGCAGGAATAATTAGGGGGGCAGCGCCCACAAACAACACATACTAAACAAGTGAATGGGAGGCCCCCCTTGAGCTGCTTGGGGCCCTAGGCAATTGCTTAGTCTGCTTATGCCAATGCCGAGCACCAGCTCTGAAAGGAGCCTGTTATAAACCCAGTCCCATTTTCCAGCAGGCTTTGTCAAGATCCCTGACTATGACCCTGGCTGCTCGGGGGACTACACTTCTCAGCAAGCCCTGAGCTAGTTTTGCCCCTCACTAGGGGAAGGAGAGGGGAGATCCCTCCTGCCTGTGCTGGCCATGGGGGAACACAGGTCCTGAAAGCAGCGTCAGGAGCCTGGGTTTTAACCTACGGCTCAGGCTGCCTGTGAAGAATCACTTGTTACATATTACCCCAGCCCTGACATATCAAGCAGGTCAGTAACAGGGTCACAGCTATGTGTGTGCAGGGGAGATCGTCCTGCAGGCATGCCCTGGTAGATCCGCACTGTCTGCCTTGCAGCCCCGTGGTAAGGTTCCCATGATGTGAGCCCACCTTGGGGCTATCAGCCGCCCACTGCCGCTCTGCCTGACACAGAGAGGTGTACAAACGAATACAGCACCCCTCCCACCCCGGCATGCCCCCAACTGCAACTCACCTGGCCCTTTGCATTGCTGAGGACTGTGGTGCATTCTGGGCCTGTTCGGAAATACTGCTGGGCCCTCACTGTCACGTCTGTGGGTTTTTTATGGGTGCAATCAGTTCCTGCAGCCCAGACCTAAAAACCAGAGCAGATTATTATTGCTGGTTATTTGTTTTAGTGGCATGCCTAGGCGCTCTAGTTGTGGACCAGGGCTCCATTGCACTCAGTGCTGTACAAACACGGAAAAAAAGACAGCCCCTGCCCCAAAGAGCTTACAATCGGATGAACATGTCCTGCCCCTGGGATAGGGAATCGTGTCTGTGCAGCTCCTGGAGCTCACGCCGTATCGCTTACGCCAGCACATCCCTCTCTATATCGCCTGTCATCTGAGGGCTTTCAAGTACTTTCCTGACATTAGCCAGCAGGGCCGCTTGCAGAGCAAGGTTCTCCTCGGCATAAGCACAGGGGCAGGATTGGGCCCCAAGGCGCACAACACCCCTGTGTGGTAGGTACGGTTCTTTCCATTTCACAGATGGGTAAAGAGAGACCCCAAGAAATGACTCGCCCAAGGTCGCACAGCGTGCGGTGGTGGAGCTGGGAATGGAACCCAGGAATCCTGCCTCCAAGGCCCCTGCTCTAGCCATTAGACTGCACTGCCTACTTTACTCCTTGTTCTGGTAGCCCATGTCTATGCTCTGTAGCTCTGGCTGGCGATAGCTTTCCATCCACCTTACAGTTTGGCCAGGCGGCTTCCCAGGCTGCTGTGCCATCACCGATGAGAGGCCAGGGCCTGCTGCACTGGGGCCAAGAGTGGCTAAACCAGAAAAGGCCTCTGCCAGACACACAGTGTCAAGTGTTGTTTTAAAAGTGGGGAGGGCTGGGCTGGGCGAAATCCTGTTGGGGGAGTGAGCTTCACAGCTCTGGGGCCCCCAAAGCTCGGGCTCTGCCACTTCCCCCACCCACCTCAGGAATGCTGGGGGAACCCCTGAAGGGAGATGCTGCCTAGCCTGGCAACTGACTCTTCTATACAGCTCTGTGTGTTGTTTGTGGCTCTTCCCTCACCAGCTTCCCCTTCCCACTGAGTCAGGCACCTCTGAGACAGCACAGCACCCGGGACATTGTGAGATGAAGAACTCAACTGGAGGAGGCTCCTTCTGTCCTTTGCTGAACCCTAATGCGTGAGGCAGCCTTTGTCCTGCCCTCATCCTCTCGTCTGTCCTGCAGCAGCAGGCAGGGCCCCTTTCCCTCCCTCCTTCCCTCCCCTCCTTTGCTTGGGGGAGAAAGAGAGGTGTGTGGGGGAGGGTGGGGAGGGGAAAGTGTTAAGGTGGCTTTAAGCCCCCTTTGCTTTTCTCATACTCTGGGGCCTACCTCCATGCGTTTGGTTAAAGTTAGGGCAGCTGCAAGGCTGCTCTAATTTACACTCTGCTTTTCATGCCCCCCGATGGGAAGCAAGAATAGCCATAGCTCAATGCATTCTAGACACATCCCCTGAGGGTGACCAGATGTCCCAATATTATAAGGACAGTCCCGATATTTGGGCCTTTTTCTTATATAGGCACCTATTACCCCCTGCCCCCGGCCCGATTTTTCACACTTACTGTCTGGTCACCCTACATCCCCTCCCCACCACGGCCCCCTCTTTCAACAACCCTGACGGGCCCTGACATACCCCTTATGCTGGGGGCCGGGAGCAGGGCTGGCCTAGAGCCGTGTGATGGGGTCTTCTCCCCACACACCCCTGAAGGGGTTAAGGTGGCTCAGAAGGGGCTAATTAACCTAGCAGGCTGCACCTGGGGGAAGACATAAGCTTGACTGACAAGCCCGAAGTGAAGATGGAGCCCATTTGGCCAGGAATAGGTGGGGCTTGTATAAAGCCAGGAAGTGAGAGCTGAAGGGGCTGCAGTCTCTCTCTGGGCCTAGTGAGGAGAGGAAGAGGAAGAAGAAACGGAAACGGAAACGGAAACGGAAACAACTCCGAGCCCGAGCCCTGGGGTTGGTGGGAAGGGTTTACCCACAGGGGTGGTGGAGGAAGCCTGTGGAGTAGGAAGAGGCCCAGGGAAATAGCAGCAAGGGTTGAGATGGTGCAGACCTGGGTTGCTGGTTGTGGGCCCCTGGACTGGAAAGCAGAGTAGTGGGTGGGGCTGGGTTTCTCTACCAGCCACTGGGACAGTGGCACTGCCTAGAAAGGTACCCCGGCTGCTGGTCTGGTGACACTTTCTTAACCTGGCAGGGGAAAACGGTATAGGAGCTGGCTGGAGACCAAGCCACCAAGGAGAGGCACTGCGACTCCTTGAGCGAAGGAAGGGAGCGTCTGATCGGGCAGAGGAGACGCTCCAGCAGTGAGTACCCTGTTACAAGCCATTGGGCCACCTCCACGCCAGCCCTGCACAGGAGGTACCCTCAGGGGGCCATTTATCACCCCTTTAAGGGCACTTTTATGCCACCAGAGGTGTCTGCAGCGGCTGTAGTGTAATGGAGAATGGGGCCCAGAGTCTCTGGTTTTCTTAGTCACTCAGTTCTCGCCTTTCCAGCCACTGAGCAGGCAGTGCATCGTGCCACAAATGGGCCTGCTGCTTACCGTGATGTGATGCAATGCGGGCAGCGTGGTGTCTGGGGGGAAGCGGTAGATGGACACCGGGTACCCTCCCATCCACTGCTGGATGATGAAACCACTCAGGTCCATGTCTTGGTCCAATGAGGAGTTGAGGATTCGAACGAATTTGCCCTTGCGATTCACGGTGGTGATCTTTAGGAAGCCTGTGTCCCCAGGAGCCCTGGGGGTAGGGAGACAAATGGAAGGAATAATGCACCAAAGGAAGAAAGAGGATAGGAGCTTCTCTTCCTCCTCCACTGCTAGCAGACAAGGAGCGAGTGTGTGAGAGAGAGAGACCTATCACTGTCGGAGCTTAAACTTCTTCTGAAGTAAATAGGATGAAATTCAATAAGGATAAATGCAAACTACTCCACTTAGGAAAGAACAATCAATTGAACACATACATATGGGAAATGACTGCCTAGGAAGGAGTACTACAGAAAAGGATCTGGGGTTCATAGTGGATCACAAGCTAAATAGGAGTCAACAGGGTAATGCTGTTGCAAAAAAAAAAACAATCATCATTCTGGGATGGATTAGCAGGAGTGTTGTGAGCAAGGCACGAGAAGTAATTTTTCCGCTTCACTCTGCACTAATAAGGCCTCAACTGTAGTGCTGTGTCCAGTTCTGGGTGCCACACTTCAGGAAAGATGTGGACAAATTGGAGAGTCCAGAGGTGATCAACAAAAATTATTAAATGTCTAGAAAACATGACCTACGAGGGCAGATTGAAAAAATTGGGTTTCTTTAGTCTGGAGAAGAGAAGACTGAAGTGGGACATGATAACAGTTTTCAAGTACATAAAGGTTGTTACAAAGAGGAGGGAGAAAAATTGTTCTCGTTAACATCTGAGGATAGGACAAGAAGTAATGGGCTTAAATTGCAGCAATTTAAGCACTGGAATAAATTGCCCAGGGAGGTTGTGGAATCTCCATCATTGGAGATTTTTAAGAGTCCGTTGGATAAACACCTGTCAGGAATGGTCTAGTTATTATGTAGTTCTGCCTTGAGTGCAGGGGACTGGATTAGATGAACTCTCAAGGTCTCTTCCAGTCCTACACTTCTGTAATTCTTCCTGAGTCCCAGCTACATGAGAGCAGCTGCCTGTATCTGTGTCTGACGTTCTCAGGGATGCCAGGTCATGGCACTCACCTTTCGTATTCTTCGCCTTTGCTCCGACCTGAGGGCATCGCAGATGTCTTGCAAACTCCTATCCCATCAAGACTGGCATGAGTGAGACGGCACAGATCCTGGGACTGCTCTGTCTTCAGATCCAGGACTTTTAAAAGAAAGAGACACAAACTCAAAGTGGGGGGACAGCTACTGAATATTAACATGTGCTAATGTAATCCTCTGAAAGGGGAAACCGAGGTGCAGCTCAGTCTGCCCAGTTCTCCTCAGAGGTAGAACTGGTTTCAGATAACATCCAATTTACTATGTACTCTTGCTTTTTAGGGGGGGTTCACAGATTCTAAGGCTAGAAGGGACCATTATGATCCGTTAGTTAGACCATTGCCTAACATAGGCCGTAGGACTCTACTCCGTGATTCTCACGGTAACTCGTGGTTGAACTAGTGTGCCTCTTCCGAAGGATGTTCACTCCTAATCTGAAGACTCCAAGTGATGGCAAATTAACCACATCTCCTGTCCAGGTGTCTCAATGGTTAATCCCCCTCCCTGTTAAACGTGCACCTTTTTCCCAGCCCCAGCCAGGCTGCAGGTTCAAACACTGCTCTGGGTGCTGACCTGGCAGCGTGGTGCCTGATGCCGTGCTATTACAGGGGCTGTCCTCAACACAAAATGCCTGCCTGGCTGTGTTAGATGCCAGTGCCCCGACGGTGCTTCGCCAAAGGAGAAGGCCTAACGCTGATGTCCTGGCCAGCATCGTCTCTCCTAGGAGAGACTTCTACCCGGTGCCTGTGAAGGGGCTGTGACGCCCCTCTCCCTGGTGGCCATGCCGATAGCTATTCAAGATCCCAGAAGCTCTTGGAAAAGAGTAAGGAATGACGCCGTGTATTCTGACGAATTTCCCTGTGCACTAGTGTCCTCCTGCTACTAATGAAAACCCCAGCACAACTTTACTGTGCGTCAGTGGTTCCAACCTGGGCCCTTTAACATCCAAAGCTGCGATGAGTGAGCTGTGGCTCAGGGCCCCAGGGGTGCCCTGTCTTCCTGTGCAGTCCCTATAATCTCTAACTGGCCAGAGTGCCCCAGAATCCACTGCAAGCAGCAATC
Organism: Eretmochelys imbricata; assembly: GCF_965152235.1. Taxonomy (NCBI): domain Eukaryota; kingdom Metazoa; phylum Chordata; order Testudines; family Cheloniidae; genus Eretmochelys; species Eretmochelys imbricata. The sequence goes on from NC_135577.1 coordinate 21,930,836, forward strand.
CTGCACTGGCAGGGCCCAGTGCTAGCTAATCAATTCCGTTTTGGGGTGTCTCTGCTTGGAGCTGGGGGTGTGATTCCCAGCTGGAGGAGACATAGCTGCACTCACTCTCAGTGAGCTAGCAGGCTAAAAATAGCCTAGCCAGGGTGATGTGAGTGGTGGGAGAGGACTACCTGCTCCGAATACATACCTAGTATCTCTGGGCAGGAGCTCAGGGTGGCTAGCTCCTCCTGCCGCGTGCGCTGTTGTGGTGACGAGAGCTAGCATAGGTTTGTCTCCTCGAGCTGGGAATCATGCCCCCAGTGCCAGGTGTAGGCATATGCGTAAGTGTCAAGTGTTTGGTGATGCCTGGTGTGTGACCGGTACTGCAGAAAACCGAGGGCAATCGGTGCCTGGGATGGCTGGTTCTCTCCCGTGACAGTACGGTGCGACTGGGTGGGGTTTTCTGAACTAAGCTTTGTTAGTTGGGAGGTTAGTTAAAGCTGTCATCAAGTTACAGCTGCTGTAGATCCCAGGAGGTGGCTGCAGGAACTATTTATATCCTGCGAGAAAAGATCATCTTGTGGTTCAGGCACTGGACTGGGCCTCAGGGGACATCATTCATTCTCAACTCTGCCACAGGCTTCCTGTGTGGTCCTGGGGAAGTCACTTAATCTCTCTACATAATGGGCATAATAAAGCTCCCTTTGTCTATTTAGTCTATAAACCCTTTGGAATAGGGGCTGTCTCTTACTATATGCATGCTCGGCACCTAACACAATGGGGCCTTGACATTGGATAGGGCATCCAGACACTAGCATAATAATAAATTAATAATTCAATAAACTCCCCAGTGTGGTTAAAATATACTTAGTTCCTGTAGTTTGCCAGCTGGACCCTGATTTCAGCTATGCCAGAGTGACTGTACTGAAATTGGTAGAATAACTGAGAACATTTTTTAACTGTCAGGGGACCACAGGATTGTAACTGGATCCCTCAGGACAGTAGTTATCACATTGTAAAGGAGCCGTTTAGTGTCAACTGTAACTAATTCTCACCCTCTTGGACAGATTAATCTAGATTACATGAGCCCAGGCCATGTGTCTGCAAGTGTTGCCCATGCATGACTCCCCTAATGCCAGATCGTATAAAGTGGCAGAATTTAAACTTACAACCAGAGTGTTTGGGCTGGATGTTCTCCCAGGATGGTGGGAGACTGGGGAACAATACCGTAATTTCAGACCTGCTTGGTGTAGAAACAAGATCTGATTTTGGAGAAGAGATGACATCCCACCAAGAACTTTCTGAGTATAGTTTCCTCTCCTTTCTTGCAGGTGAACTAACCAGCTCTAGACTTGAACTGAAGCTGCTAAAATCACTTATTTTCCATCTGTAGGAAAAGATAAAATGTTTAAAGTCTGGCTGGATTGATGTACTGTTTATAATGTTTGGCAGTCTCTACCCCAGAAATAGAATGAATTAACTAATGAACTATGGGTGATGGAAAAGTAATCCTTATTCAGTTTGATAAGTAGAAAAAATATCTTGTGTATGTTCTGGCCAGACCCTGGGGGTAGCATATCACCTATCCGTAGTACATTTAAAGGTGCGTTGACTTGTAAACTAAAAGTAAACCACTTTAGAATGTTTTACTGGATGCTTCAGATAGCTCAGCAATGACAGGCATTCAATACAGATTGGACTTTAAATGTGCCTTTCTACAAAGTCCATTTCCTGCCTCATAATGCCCCAACATGCACTGTGCTGGTAACCTCATACCCACCCCTTACAGATTATCGTTATTTTGTAAAACAAGGGTTTTTCTTAAAAAAATTGCAAAATATAGTATAGTGTAGAACCCAACGCTGGAGCAAGTGGCTGCTGTCTTGCTATATGGAATAACAGACAGACCTGTGATTATTATATAAAACACCAAACTAGTTTCTACACAGCTTGAGTTCCAGCTTCCTCTTCATTGTTTACCAAGGACCACATTCTGTCTGGAACTCTATCCAGAAAACAGACTTCTAGTGGCTGAATAATATAATGCAGGTAGACCTGCATTGCAGCCACTGTCCTCTCCAGTGGAGTTCTGCGCTTTACATAGCATTAGCGGAGTGCATGCTGGGGCTGGAGGGGGGTAGTCTTAACACAGGAGAACTTGAAAATCGGCAAATTTTAAGCCCATTTTGTGGTCCGTGCCCCTCAGACAGTACATAAAACTGATGTATCTGGGCTTACAAAAATATTGTTTGTAGTAACCCTTTAAATAATGAGTCAAACGCTGGTACCTAATCAAATGGATTACAAAAGCACTTTTTAGCACATTAGACAGCTAATAACCAGACAACTATAGAAAAAGGCAGGCCTATTGCAGCTGTATCAGCTGACATGAAAACCCAATGGCTTGCTCCACTGCTTGCTGGGTTACTCATATAAGGCCATTTTTCCTCCCCTCTAGTTTAGTTTCTCCATAATATGAATCACTACAAAACACACACGCCGCAGTGCTGTGTTGCCTTGACTCAAGGGAATCTGAGTTTATGATCAATGCCTGGAGGTTGGAGGATGCTGTGGGGAGACTCCCCAGTAGGAAGGGGGATAGACCCCCATACATCCACAATGGAAAACAATGAAGCAACAGACCATAGTAGCTATTGTGGCTATTCTTTCTGAGAGACATCCTGGGGTAGAGTGAGGGTTTCTCTGGATACATGGGACCCCTTGTTAAAAAGGATTGATTATAAGATGGTAGTTCAGTGTGATGGGGTGGCATGCTCCTTAAGAGTAGTGGGGCCTAATGGTCAGCCCACCCCATCACGTAGCAAGCCTTTAAGAGTTTGAAATGTCCGACTGTATAGACAAGGACCGGGGAGCAGGGGCAGCAAGTTGTATGGGCCCGTGGTGCCTGGGCTCCAGCAATATTCAGGGCCTGGGGCCCCACCTGCCGCCCCCTCATGCCTGCCCTAAGTGCCCCCTGGCCTCCACTTGCTGCCCGGGCGCGCCTTCCCTGGGTCTCTGTGTGCAGAGCATCCCTGTCTCTCCCCTGCAGCTCCATGCTGCCTCCCTGCATCAACTGCTCCCGCAGGGTCCTAGTGCCCCCCATCCCCTAGTGCCAGGGCAGGCTAACCCTGACCCTGCCCTTCTCCCTCAGACCCTTTCATTTTCCAGCAGGACCCTCCACAAGCACAGGGGTCCCCCACACCTGCAGTCACAGCTCCTGCCCCACACTGGGCAAGGGGAAGCCCCACCCTCCACCCCCAGTGAGGCTACAGTGAGGGGCAGCAGCAGGGGAGGAGGTGCATGTGTGATGGCAGCCTCCCCTCCCCCCAGCACCCACCACAGGGGAGGCAGGGGGGCTTCCTGTACCTGAGAGGGGCCCTAGGAGCATGTGCAGTGACAGTGGTGCAAGGTGAGTGTGGTGCAGGGGGGAGGTGGGGGGCCCTCCCCTGGAGCTAACTGCTGCTGGCGGGGAGAGGGCTGGGGGGAGTCCTCCTCTTGGGCCCTTTACCCTGGGGCAGCCTGTCTGCACCCCAAACTCCTCATCTCCAGCCCTGTCCCACCCCAGAGCCCACATCCCCAGCCAGAGCCCTCACCCCCTGCACCCCAACCCTCTTCCCCAGCCTGAGCCCCTCCCAAACCCCTCAACCTCAACCCAGCCCTCTGCCTGAGCCCTTTCACACCCCAAACCCCTCATCACCAGCCCCACCCCAGAGCCCTCACAGTTTTACATTATTTTAAATATACAGTAACTCCTCGCTTAATATTATGTTCCTGAAAAATGCTACTTTAAGTGAAACGATGTTAAGCGAATCCAGTTTCCCCATAAGAATTAATGTAAATAGCGAGATTAGGTTCCAGGGAACTTTTTTTGCCAATGGAAGCTTGGTTGAGGTGGTGGAGTCAGGGGGTGGGATATTTCCCAGGGAATGCCTTACTGCTAAATGATGAACTAGCACTCCCCTGAGCCCTCAAGGGTTAACACGTTGTTAATGCAGCCTCACACTCTATAAGGCAGCACAAATGGGGGTGGGGGGAGAACAGCATGGCAGAGAGAGACAGAGACACACACACCCTGTGTGTGAGAGAGAGACTTTGAGACAGCAGCTGCTGCCAGCAAGCTCCCTCCATTCTGAGCCCTGTCGTATCCCACCCCTGCTCTGTGGAGATGGGGGGGCAGGAACGGGGGAGGGGGAGGGGGACACCCTAACATCAGCACCCCTCTTCCCCCTCCGCCCCTGCACAGCAAGCAGGAGGTTCATGGAGCAGCTCCAAGGCAGAGGGCAGGAGCCGCACGTGGCAGTGGGGGGAGAGACACCTGAACTGTCCAGTAATTGATAGTCTGCTGGGCGGCAGCCGCACGGGGAACTTAGGGGAGCTGACGGGGGGGTGTCGGTCCACCCTGGTTCCAAGCCCCCACCACTAGCTCCAACGGGCTGCTCTTCCTGCAAGCAGTGGACAAAGTAGGCAGCTGCCAAACAACACTATAAGGGAGAATAGCGCAATTTTAAATGAGCATGTTCTCTAACAGATCAGCAACGTATTACCTAAACAACTTTAATTGGGACAACCTTAAGTGAGGAGTTACTGTATGTTGGCTTACAAGGCTGGGGGGGACAGGACTTGGACCTGTTCTGGGCACCACCAAAAATTATGCAAACCTGCCGCCCCTGCCTGGGAGATATTGGGAGAGCGGAAGTGGTTCTAGGAGTAAGAAGTGTTTTGGGAGGAAATGCCAATACTGTTTCTTTAAGGGACAGGGCCCTTACAGAGACGGTGGGGCAAAGTCCCCAGCCAACTGGGGATGAATTAGGAGAAGGGGAGCAGCGCATATGCTGCCTCTTCCCTGATAGCAGGGCAGCCAGCAATGCAGAAAGGCTAGCTGAGAAGCTTGAGGGAAAAGGGGCCAGCTGAGGGGGAAGCTGGCGAAGACCTTACAGCTGGCTAATCCACAACTCCACTTCAGAGGGGAGAAGGGGGGACTCCTGCTTAAGAAAGGGCTGAAAAGGAGTAACCCAGAGACAGAACCAGGGAGAGTCCCAGAAACAGACTGCTCACAGGTGTGGGGAAGCAGAGTGTCCTGAAGGAAGGAGCCAGAGATTGCTGGCAGGGCTGGCCCTAGACCAAATGGTGCCCCAGTCGAGGAGTGTTTTCGGCACCCCACCTCCATTTCCGTGCCAACCACACATACACTTTCACAATTACACAATAAAATGAAGTTCACAATATCACAACTAGGCTCTCACTTCACTTCGCTCTTAATCTCATTGACTGACGGCCCACAATATTCTAGGGGATTCAAGGAAAATGTAGTTCTCAGAAAGTCTCTCAAGTTCCATGAGATTCTACAAAGGTCCAGAATATTCTAGGACGTTAGTGAAAAATTAATTCACCTATGGAATACCTGAAATATTTTACTTCAAACATTCTATTTTCCCTTTTGTCACTAACAACAAAAACAGTACCCAAGCCTGGTGTCCCCCAAGCCTTTCACCCCAAATCCAGTCCTCAATTGCTGGTTGTACTGAGCATGGCACAACAAATATCCCTCAGTGTATTGGGGTAAGCACCTGTTTATGCCTCTTGCAGTCAATACGTGGACCTTGGAAAGGGGGGGTGCTCGTTGATTAAAACGTCTAGCCTGGTTTATAGCTTGGGTGAAGAGGAGTGAGGCAGGGCTCACCTGTGGCACCATGTCTGGCCGAAAGGGGTAGACTGGGGTGACCTCCATGCCATCACACTCGGATAAGGGCATGAGAAGAGCGAGGTGAAGGGGGTAGGGTCCCCCTATGGGAGTGGCAGGTGTGAATCTTGCACTCCCTGTAGAAATCCTGTTTCTTCTGCATGTAGCTCACAGTAACAGTTACAGACCAAACAGCCCTGCTATAAATCCATTCGGCCTGTTTCTCTCTCATGCACACCAGTGTAAATCAGGAGTGACTCTAACAATGTCAGTGGAGTTACACTGGGCTAGAACTGGTGTCACTGTGAATTTGCCCCATAGACTTCATGGGGACACCCCTGACTCTAATATGAAGCCGCTAGTGGTGCTGCGAACATCAGTATTGTGGGGATTAACTACTAGCCCTGTGGTAATGGAGAGCAGGTGGGGAGCAGTCACTGGCTTTGCCGTACCTGGCCTCTGACTCTGTAGAGGACTTGGGGTTGACGTTGAATTCTGCTTGAACTACTTCTGCCATCTGGGTTCCTCCGTTGTCCTTTTCCCTCTCAAGTGTTGCTGGATCTCTATCCTAAAAAAGCGGAAGAAACTGGTGAACCTGCCAATCGCTGTCCAAGACTGCGATCTGTGTGCCAACTGCTAGCCCCTTTGGTGTCCTCTAGAGACAAATGCCACAGCCAAAAATGGTGGCAGAGTGACTATTGTGTCTGTTCTAAGCCCAAGGCTGCAGGGTTCCCTACGAGCTTTTGGACAGCCCAAAGATCTGGCTCTGCCGTGTCCACTGAAAGGGTTGGACAAGGGCCTCACTACCAGTGCCAGTCCCAGGAGCGTTTCTCTTCCCCTCCTGGCCCCTCACCAGCTGTTTAATACAATCGCACACCGATGGCACATCAAGCAGTGAAGTGGAGTCTTTTGTCAGAAGGGGCTTCCAGTCCCTGGTCTTGCACTTAACCCTGACTCTACCGCCCTCCATGGAGCTGTGCACCGGACTGACCTTGAAGAATGAATCCAGGAAGCTCATGTGCTTGGGGATCCTCCGCAGCACCATGTTACTAGGCTCTGCCTCTACGTTGTTTCCCATCTCTGACCAAAGCTACATGGAGAGATGCAAGCAGCACGTTAACAGAGTCACTCCGTCACGTGTGATTTGTCCTGTGTGCAAGAGTGTTTTCCGAGTCCTAACTTCGGTCGTCCTTTATCATATCCCCCCCAGCCCCCCGCCATCAGTTGGACTCAGGTGCTGCAGCCCCACTGCAGGGCATGCGCGTTGATCCTCTAGCTCATGGATTCTCAATGTGGGGATCAAAACGGGGGCCCCAGGGGCGTGTGACCACCCACCCTCCCTATACTGGTAGATGAGAGGAGGTTCCTGGCTAGATGTGGGAAGAGTCCCAGGGTGGAGGGGGCCTGACATGAAACAAGCTAAAGCAGTGATCCTCGGCCAACATCACACCCTCTTTGTGGACACGCTAAAGCACAATCCGTGTTCACTTACTCAAGGGTGAGCATTCAGTTCTGTCTTTAAATAACCTCCCTCTCGACCCCCAAACTCCAGTAATGGTCTTAACATGACTGTGAGCTGGCATGTTTATTTCTGTGGTTTTGGGACATTTCTGTAAGTGGCTTTTTTTTTGCCCCCAGAGCAGTCTCTGTGCTGTCTCCTGGTCCCTATGTCCCCTGCAGCTATAGATCTGTCTAGTAGGGACCATCAAGACTCCGCAGCACTGGGGGAAGATCATAAAAAGCAAAACCAGAATTTAGTGCAGTGTTTCGCTGAGGGCCACTATTTGGGCCAATCAGGTCTACACTCTGATCTGTAGGGTGGAGGGTGTGTTTATTCACTTGGCATAGAGCCTGGAGAAGACCCTGAACAGGACTTCTAACCCCACTGTACCAGAGTCAGACTGCTCTTTATCCTCTGTCGCAGTGCTAGCTGGATATTTCCTTTCAGGTTTTTTTAACCATGCTTAAGTTGTCACCTGAAGCAGATGTGAAAGAAGAAAATACCATCTCTGAGAATCAAAGATCTGTCCTGAAAAACACCATGCATGTCTTGTTTTAGACTTGCAGTCTCTGTAACCAGTGCATGGGCTAGTGGTTACAGCAGGGTAAGGAGAATCAGAACTTGCTCCTTGACTCTGCTACTGTATGTAGAAGAACACAGGGCAAGTCACCTTCCTTCATTAAGTCTCCAATTCCCTCTCCCTAAAGTACAGCAATGCTTTCCTGCCTACCAAGAGTGGGCCAAAGCTAACTGTCCCCGAAGAGCTTGGAGATAAATTGGAGGAAAGGTGCCATATTTGTGCCAAGTAATGGGATGATTTTGTAACATGCCCACTGGTGCAACTGTACTGCCAGCTAGTGGGGAGGGTGCCTCAGAATCAATTCGCTCACAGGTGATGAGGTGTCTCTGCAAGTGGAGTCATGAATATTATTAGCTGGTGTCAGAAGAAAAACCTGTTGCTTTTGCCAGGCTCACTTCCCCCAGCTAACCCTTACTATAGTATCAGATAACAGGAGAAGATGGCAATGAGTCGGTGACAATGCTTAAAAGTTTGCAGACCTGAAAACCCTTGTCTATGGGACAGGAAATATCCCCTACTGCCAATGGATGTCAGCAATAAGTGCAGTTGTCCCAGTTTAACTGCAAGAGTAGCCAAGCACGCACCATGTTCTAGCATCATTTCAGAAACTGGTTTGTGCTTGGCTATTCTCGCAGCTGAGTCATGGTCCACACCCTGTTCAGCTGCACCCATGGGTGCAATTATGAGAGTGTAAGCAACACCTAAGAGCCACTAGCTGACAGAGAGGGCTTTGCTGTTTTGGTTGTGTTTGTTCTGAATTCCGCTGGGTCTCTGCTTCTCTTTCACATTTAACTTATTTTTAAATTCCTGCTTAACAACATTCTCCTGCCTCTCCCTCCAGCCCCAGGTTTGGTTTTCCTCTTGAATCTCAAGGAGTGAATTGTAAAGAGTCCAGGCGTGTTTATTCCCTTCTCTTAATGGGATGGGGTGCACTTTGCAGCCCCTCAGAGCTGCTGAAGAGCATACCCCTCGCTGGTCCTGCAGGTCATCCTGAGTTGCTTCACTCTTTACATATTGGGGATCCATCTGCCTTATTCGTGATTGATTTTAAGGTTTGAAATATAATCTCCCCCCATTAGTTTAGCTCTGGTTCTGCTTATTTTACTGGGGTGTGTCACATTTTGACTTCAAATTCCAAAGGATCCCCCGCTCCTTTCTTGTGTGCCTGCATGAAGATGCCCATAATCAAACAGGGCCATCTGCTTTTCCACTACTTCGTTTGTTTTGCCTAAAGTCACAAAGGTTGATTTTAAAAACAGAAGGAAGCTTAGCCATGTGGGGAGCAATAACATGTGAATTCCATATGCAGCAAAGGCTTATTGGCTATCTCCCCCTAGTGGCCAAATGGTGTAATGAATCTAGGGGTTGATTCTGCTCCCATTGAAATCAATGGCCAAATTCTTATTAGCTTCAATTTTGCAGGATCAGCTCCCTCCTTAGCAAGGACAATTATGGGCTTGCTTTCAGCCAGTAGGGGATTCTGACAGCTCGGCAATGCTGGGTTTATTTTTCTAATTTTATCTTTTTTGGCTTTTGTCACTGGCATTATTTAAATTGCTGAGATGCCCTGATCTGCAATACTGTGCTCAGTTCTGGCCATCCAGCCTCAAAGGATACCGCAAAATGAACGGTACCGAAAAGGTAGATCAGGAAAGTGTTACAAGAAGGGCGAATAAACAGGTAGCAAAGGTACAGACAATGAAACGGAAAGGTGGCAAATCTGAAACTGCTCAGAGAAAATATTTTTTTCCACACACACACTGCGAAGTTAAGCTGTGGAACTCACTGTCACAGGATACTGTTGAGGGCGCAAAAAGGGAGAAGAGAGCTAGATGGCTAGCCAGGACACCCTGAGTTACAACACTAAGGGTGTTAAACAAACAAGAAATTGGGAGGTGTGTTATCCCATTACGGCCTGCTGAAGGCTTTCTTGCATCTTCTTCGGAAGAAGCGGGTACGGGCCCCAGCAGGGGTATGTGCACTGCTGAATACTGCGCACACAGACGTGTGTTAATGCTGCTGGACCAGCACACTAAAAATAGCCATACCCAGAGCCTAGACTAGCCGGATGAGCGCTGGTCCGACCCAGTCCGTTAGTTCCTAGGATCCTCTAATCCTGTTCTGGGGCGAAGAGGGTGAAGGGTCCCTAGCAGTCCCCTCTGCAGGGTGGTCCTTAGGCCAGACCCACGGGCTTTCCTGCAACTGTGCCACCAGAGCAGGCCCCAGCGCCTGCCTCTAACCCTACAGAGGAGTTTTGTTGACTCAGCACATATCTCCTCCTCTCTGAATGGGTTTTAACTCCTCTTCCCACAGCATTTCTGAGTCCCCTCCACATAAACCACGCTACCAGATATAGGGGGAGTCGCAGCAAAATGTGCCCAGCTCCCCATGTGCCCTTGCTGCCTGAAGTCCACTCCAGCAGCCTGTGGGCCAGCTAATCTAGCTCTGCCTTCCAGTCCTCACCTCCTGTCTCTGTAACTTCCGACAGAGCCAGCCTGAGCTGACCTGCCCCAAAGGGGGAACGCCTTAGCTGCTCCTTACAAATCTAGTTCCAATTGCAGGGGAGGTATTTTGTCGTGATATAAGGGCAGCCCTGGCTGTGACCTGCCCAGACACGCACCCCCACGCTATCCCCACCCGCACTGGATGCCTTCTGCCTAAGCCCTGCTCCGTAACCACATTACATCAAAACTGAGCCATCCAGGGCACGCAGCGCTGTGAGTTTCCCTGGCCTGGGGCCACGCTTGCCCACTGCATAGCTTCCATCCTCTTCTGGATTAGAGCGGAGCTGCATACCACATACCACTGCTGTAATGCAGTTTGCAGATCCCCCAGCACTGCAGGCTCAAACCTGTTCCAACATTCTCGTCCCTCTGCCAAGGTTTCTGTGCCAAATTAGGGTTCTAATTCCTGAACAGGAGACTCTGTGCTTAGCTAGATTGGCGATGGAATTTCTCTCACACATGAAGCAGGATTTATTCCTTATAACAGGGCACCTGTCCAGGAGGGGGCTGAAGGCTGGATTCTAATACCAATGAAGTCAATGGGAATTTTGCTATTGGCTTCAGTGGGAACCAGCCCAAACTCTGATTTTGCACCTTTCTTATTCTTTCTGCTCTTGTCTTTTGCCTGTGACTTGCTCTCTCTCCAAGGCTTATGTGCATTTTAGCAGACAGTTATCTGCAGGATCCTTGTATTTTTGGCCCCTATTCACACTGATATAGAAACTGATAGCTACAATAGTGCTTGAACAAGGTTATTACTAGCAGGGCTCCAGCACATTTTCCCTGACCAGCGCGTGCAAGTGTTGTTGTTGTTGTTTTGTCTGAGATCTGTGTTATAAAACCATGCTATGGATTACATAGGGTCCATTTTCCACTGCGTGCAGCCGATGAAGTGAGCTGGAGCTCACGAAAGCTTATGCTCAAATAAACTTGTTAGTCTCTAAGATGCCACAAGTACTCCTTTTCTTTTTATAGGCTGCATAGTTCAGCGCCTTTCTTTTCAGTTTAAACTGATTTTTACTGAAAAAATCACGGGTTCTTCAGTGTTGTTTAGTTTTTTCTGATTTTCACCCTACTTTTGTATCATTCAAATATATAAAAAATAACTGTTTTATTAGGAAAATGCAATATGCTGCATGAGATGGATGTATTACGATAATACATTAGTCTGTGTGTATATGCAACGCTGCCTATTGAAGTAAGGCCATGCATTAGTCTAAAAGATACACACAATAAACAGGCACACACACAAGCTCTGAAGCACGTGCGCATCTGAACGTACTGACGAATCTCACGCCCACCACGTACACCTTTCAAGCTGTTAGCAGATAATGGTTTAAAAATCTGACCCACTAAAATGGGGAGAAAACAAAAATCTGTATCCGAATATTCAAAAGTGTTCAAAAAACAGGGGAAAAGGATGAAGTTGAGTATATGCGCTGCAAATGGTATGGCCCATATATATTTATAAATATGTAAATATTTATAGGCTAATAGTTCTAAGTCTACAACAGTAAAGTGTTTATTCAAATGAAAAGTTTTATTTGGGGATTAGAAATATATTGTTTTCTTAAACTCAGAGGTAGCATTGGGTTTTGAGTTCTGCAGCAAACCACGTTGAATTCTATTCATCAAAGCATGAATCTACTGAATACCTTTTTCCCTGTCCACCAAAATAAACCCCGATATTTACCCAGAAATATTATTTATTTTTTCCACTGATTTTCACCTATTTTTGTTGCTGTGGTAATAAACACTGATAAACTCCCAGGAAAAAATTAAATGAAAATAAAAAAACAAATGGCCCTATGCATAGTTTATGTTTGGCTTACATGAGTCTCATTCAACAAAAGGAGATCCTATTAAAACTGGGCATGGAAACTGAATACTGCGAGCCATAACCTTGTTTAAACGTGAGTGGCTAGAGCAGTTATTGTCCCAGTGTGCACAGGGCCATGCATGCACATGTGTGAGTGTACACACATACTTCCATTCAGCTTTAAAAGCCCTGTAATGATGTGCACCCTCTAAGAAATTCCACTCTGAATAGTCAACGTTCTTGTGTTGCCCATGATTGTGTCTGTTAAAATATACACATGAGAAGGTGGGTATGAGGCAGGGGCAGAGGGAAGAGAGGGAGCAACAGGGAGAGAAGAAGAGAAAATGCAAAGGAAAACAAACTGTTTCCCTATGGGACAGGTATTTATGCACACCCAGTCTTATTTTAAAAACCAAGTATGTTTTGTATGTGTGAGGAGGTGGGGGAATTTAAAAGCAAATCCCCCATCAGTGCTTCAGGCAGTGTTTTAATACATTAAATAATTTAATATAAAATTAAGAGTGTCATAGTTCCCCTGCAAGTTACGAAATGGAGTTCTGCACTAAAGAGACATTTTTATGCACAGGCATGACTCCAGCTAATAAGAAATCGCTCCCTCCCCTCTCTCCAGTTGCTCGCCTCTCTGGTATCTGAGCATGTATGTGAATGAATTTATCCCCACCTCTCCCCGGTGAGGTAGGGAAGTATCATTAGCCCCATTTCACAGATGAGTAAACTGAGGCACACAGATTAATCAACTTGCCTAAATTCACACAGTATGTCTGAGGCACAGCCCAGAACTCAGCACTAACCTAATGAGTCCTAGAGCTAGTGCTTCCCATGAGACCATCTAGATATGTGCTAGTTATTCTTAGGAGCAGCACTACAGCAAGGAGGCCTCTTGATCATTGATTGCTCTTCTGGTCCTCAATGTCCAGACCTTGCCATGTTAACCATGGCAGCTTAGTGACGCCCTTGACCAGAAGCTAGTAGACTGGGCACCCTTTCCAGCCTTGTACCCTTAGAACCACACTGAATATCTCTGTAGCCTGTCCCATCCCAGTGATACCTGACATCCTTTCAGGTCAATACCGGGGTCATTGTCAGACCTTACTGAGTTCGGCGTCTCTAGCTGCTCACGTTGTATGAGGCAATTCAGTCGGAATCCTGTTGTAGGAAGACACTTTCAGCCTGACCTTGAAGGTGCTGAGCTCCAAGCAGGCAGACTGGGGTGCTGCTATTATTTTTTTTTAAGTCCACAGCAAGAAGCAAGGGTCTGGGTTTGAACTAAAGAGGGAGCTGCAACTGTTCCATGACTATGAACCTACAGCTGGCAAAGTCAGTGGGAGTCTTTCCATTGACATCAAGGGCTTTGGATCAGGCCCTCAACTGGTGAATAAGGATTGTTTACGGTAGAGGATCCCACAAACCCAGAGCTCAAAACCATCAAAAACTGAGGCAGAGACGGAACAAGGGAAAGTGGCCTCCAAAGGGCCAGAATTAATATATAAGCCTTCGTGAGGTTCTTGTCAACATCCTAGAAGCAGGAAAGACTCGTGTCAACCTGGCATATTCGCTGCTGATATGCTGACCAAGAGCAAAGGCGTGATGTGACAGAGCCTTGCAACAAAGATTTTGCCTATTAGGAATAATATGTAGGATTGTTACTGATCCACCAACCCATCCTAGACCCGCAAGAAGGACCTGGCTTCGGGCAGTTACTGAGCCTTCCTGTTAGGTGGAAGAACTCTACTCAAAATATTGTCCACAAGGAGTGGATTGACACGGCGACCGTGCAAAGAACAAATTCTGATCTAATAGTGCCCCCGGTGATGCTGCCAACCTGTGACAAATGAGATTTTTAAAGGATGCTGTTGAGTCACAAATCTTAGATTTTTAGGGGTGGAAGAAAGCACATTTCTTTCCCTGTGTTACTAATGTAGGTTATTAGACTTGGAAACAAATTAAAAATCAAGCTCAATAACTGACTTATTACCTGTTACACCATTTCCTTTTCTTTACTCAGACTGGAGAATGAAATAGACTAGTCATTTCCCCTTCTTAGTTCTCATTCACCAGCCCAATACTCCCAAACAATGCCAGGGAGTTTTAAATGTAAACACAAATCTTTTCATTAGATTAATGGCATGGAGAAATAAAGCTTGGGAAACCAATGCCATGGAAAAAATGACAGATTGCTTTATACTGGGATCAAGCAGATTTTAGTGTATGGTCACTGTGTTTTTACTTTTGAACAAAACAAATAGAGACAACAATAAGAGGCTCACCAAATGCAAATGGGACTTTTAAACTTGACAGATATAGAGGGGGAAAGCAGATGAGGAACAGGTCAAATGATCCTATATGAAGGGATATACATAGCAACTGATTATGACTTATATGTGATTTACAAAGGAAAAAACAGCAGAAGAAGGGAACACTTCCAGAAAGTCTCCTCCATGGAAGGCAGAACAACTATTCATATTTGGACACTATGTGCAGGGGAGGATAACTAAACTTTTATTTGTTTTGTCAAAGTCTAGAGGTCTAAGTGCCTCTTGTGTGGATTTTTGTTAAAGGTTAAATAAAGTGGAATTAGGAGACGAGAGATACATGGAAATGGTTATGATTAAGATTGATTGTACTGGTGCAGAAGGATGAATGTGTTAGGTAAGGTTAATCAGGATAAATATCTACATAATTTGATATTGTTTTTCAGTATGTTAATGACAAATTGAAAAGTGTGTTTTTAAACATGCTTTTCATTAAACTTGGGGGCAGGGACATTTCTTTGCCTGTTAGATCTCGCAAAACCTCTTTGTTATTGTAGTGCGGAAAGGCCCCAGCTGAGAGCAGGACCCCATTGTGCTGGGTGCTGTATGAACACATACTAAGAGACAGCCCCTGAAATGTGTACACTCTACATTAGACAAGACAGACAAAGGGAGCATTATTATCCCCATTCAACAGATGAGGAACTGAGGCACAGAGAGACTAAGTGATACAGCCATAGTTGCATAAGATGTCTGTGGCAGGGCCAGAAGTTGAATGCACAGCTCCCGAATCCCAGGCCAGTCAACCCCTGAACCACAAGACCATCCTTCCTCTCCAAAAAGACCTAAATTTGTGGGACTAAACTACCTGATTGAATCCGTCAGACCTGTAAAAAGACACTGACTTCAAAATTCCTTCAGCTGAAGAGTTAGAGATGTTAAAAATTGTTAGCCCAACTGAGCGAGTCTCTCTCAAGAGGCCTCATCAAACGTGCACTAACGTCCATGAACAGCCTCCCCTTGCCTTTGGATCAAGCGCTAAAGGAGTGAGACTTGGCAAGTCTCCTGCATTCTTAAGAGTTCTCTCTGAGCTACAAGGGGCAACCTAAAGCAGTGCACCCACTCCCTCCAGCCCTGTGGCAGACTCTGCATGTATGGCACAGAAACTTATGTAAGGCCTGTCCACTCGCTCTTTCTTGATAGATCCATTTCTCCTGTAAGATTGACTTACACTGGCTCCTAGCCACATTCACCCCATTCTAATTGTGCTATAACCAAAGCTGCAAAACTTGACTCTGGGCTCAGGATTTTGAAATCTCCAAAATCTGTGGGTGTTTGAATCTGGGCTTTCGGCGCAGGCCCATCTTTTCTGTCTGTCCCATGCAAAATGCTTGGGCCCTGAATATGTTTGTATAAAAAGGGTGCAATAGAGGAATATACATGATGATACATGTTGCTGCTTCCTTCTCCCCTCCCTCTCCACTTTCCTTGAATTAGCCACTTGGTTGCACTGCTCCTCTGGCTTTATGTACTGATGATAATAAAGTAATTGCTTGTGACAGGCGCTGTTCTTCCCTGATTCAGCCATATACCTTTCCTAACCTTTCCTGCTAAACTCCCAGAGTGCAGCCACACAGGCCTCCCCGTGAGGCTCGAGTGACTGACATCTCTGTCTGAGGGACGCTGCCTCAGCTTAGAGCATTTCCTTTTTCCCAGAGAGGCTTTCACAGCTGATCGCCGCTCAGCGTCCCCAGGGAGGCGGGCATGGACTAGAAGGGTAAATAAAGAGGACTTCTCAAATCTGCCCCCTACTCCAGGCCCAGCCACCTTCTTCATTTAGACCTGGCTGGCTCACAGGAGGGGCGGATGGCTCTTTGTTCCCATCCTAATTCTCACTGGGGCAGGGAATAAAGAGGGTCAGACTCCCTGTGGTGTGTACCACTGCCCATTACTGGACGGGATCGGTCAGGCCAGCCCCAGTGTGTATCGCTTTGCAAAGCTCTCGCCCTCTGTTGCCTAGGGGCTTGCAAAGACAAGATGTCACTGCCACTTGAGTGCTAAGCAGTAGGCACAGTGCATACCATGGATGAATCTGCTGGATCTTTACTGCTTACCTTCCCCCTGCCCAAACTTGGCAACGTACTTAAGCACGGGCCTACCTTTTAAGCACATGGGGAGAATCCCACTGAAATCAAAGCTTGAAGTTAGGCCTGTGTTTAAATACCTTATTGAATCAAGGCCCGAATGAGCTGTGGGGGAAAGGATCTGTTCAGTGCCCAGCCAGTAGAGGGCTTCTGAATCCCCAGCATCAGGTACAGGAAAAGGAAGCAACATCCAGAAATATCGGGGGATGAGCGGCAGCTTGGAGCCAGAGGTTATGTGGGAGCAGGGAGTGTCGCCAGCTGAGGCTGCTTGCTTAGTATCACTTGTTTAGCGCGGGCACGGTGCAATGCACCCAATAGTTGCAGTCCCTGCCCGCAAGAGCTTGCGATGTGAAGGAAAGCCATGCAGAGGACAGAAAGCACTGGGAGAACCAGCAATGACTGTCCTTTCAGTGTGACTTCGGTTTTAGCCACCTCTCTCCTCCTTCAGTGTCTTGAGAGCCTCATGTCAGGAGGGTGGGAAGCACCGAGGGTACCGGCATGGCAGACAGCTTGGGCACGGCGTACTGGGCACCGCAGTGAAACATGTCGGTTCTGGGAGTGACCTAGCTGTCTGTGGTGCAGAAAAGCAGCAGGGCATTTCTTGTTTTTATGCTACAGAAAGGTGGCTGGAAAGAGAATCTGTGGGAGAACGGTTCTTGGGTGGAGGAATCTGCAGGGAAGTGACCAAGCACCAGATGGAGTAATGGAACACCCAGCCGCTAATGAATTACACCATGGGAGTGACATGGACTCAGATCTCTGGCCGGCCAGTCTGCATGCAAGCCTCTCCCAGCAAGGGCAGAGCGACTATCTGAGGAACAAGAGCGTTCAGAGAGTGCCACAGAGGCGAGGCAGCACACAAAGCTGCCTCTAAGCCCGGCTCCTTCTGGTGCTGTCTCCTGGAAACAGGGCAGCTCTAGAGTGAGCGTGGCTCGCACTGACAGCAAGGAGCAAAGTGGGGCTCGCAGCCCCCTCCCCTGGCATGTGCTATTTCTTTGCTTCCACCCCTGCACCACAGTCACTCCTCTTCATATACCATGACCTCACCCTGCCGGGAATGGAAGTGGCAGGGGTCACCATTAGGTGGCTGGGAAGGGAGCCTCTGCACTTCCCAGGCCATCCCTCCCTGTCTCTAAGACTCCATCCAGGAGGAGGGATGAGTAGCCCCCATCCCAGCCGAGGGCCATGTGCTCAAGGCCCTGAGGGATGGCAAAGAGTTTGCAGGGAAGCAAGGCTGGATATCAGGGTGGTGAGTGACTAGCATCGGGGCCCGGGGGTGTGTGGATGGAGCAGCTTGGGGGAAGGGGGAGAGCTTGTAGGATAGTGGCCACCCCTTTACAGAGTGGGTGGGGTTTCTGTCTCTGGGGTGGTGTGTGTGTTCATTTCGAGAGGATGCTTTGACAGTGCCAGTATCCTTCTCTCCCTGTTGATTGGGCGGTTAAATCACGGGCCAGTGGATTTGTCTGTAGAGCAGGCAATTTAATCTCATTCTAGTCCTGATGCTTGGAGACTGTGCAGCCTTCATCTCTGACCCGTAGTGCCTTTCCAGCCCCCTCCCCCACTTTCTCCCTCTGTTTCTTTGCTCTCACTCGCTTGCTATCGGCTCTCTAAAGCTTTCGTTCCTACCTCGAAACTCTCTGTTTCTGGCTCTTCACCCCCCTTCACACTGGTCTCTGTTTCCTGTGGCTCTCTGCGGCCCTGGGCGGGTCTCCCAGGCTGTGACTTCTTCAGCCTCACGATCTCTTTGTACAGGTGCTGCACCAACAGCGCTGATTTGCAGAGTCTCTCCTTCAAGACTTGCACCTCCTTTTAAAAAAGGAAACCTGTAAATGCCAAAGCCAACCACTTGGGGCCATATTCCCTGCTGGCAGCACCCCCAGCAGCCCTAGTTTCAGCACCTATGCTGCTGTGTGACTCTCATTTTTATCCTGGGACACTTCACTCCCTCACCATCGATATTTGCCCCGTTTCCCAGCTGTTGGAATGAGCCTGGATGGTGGCGGTCCAATTGGCCTCAGGCCTGTAATGACACCCGCCCCCGGGCTGGGCTGTCAGCAGGGGTTGAACCTACTACCTCCAAAGCCCGAGCCACTACCACAAACACATGGTCCTGCAGCTCACTCAGAAGGAGAAAGGAGATGGACAAGTGGTTTGGCCAATGAAAGGTCAGTCCCAAAAGACACAGTCTGTGTTCCACACGTAACCTTAGTGGTGGATGGGTGTATTGATTACTGATTAATCTCTTAGACTGCAGCAGTGCGCTCCTAGGGTCTCTTAATACTAATAATATTCCCGATGTTGTAGCCCTCAGGAGACTGAATCTTTAACCAATGCAGTCTGAGAGGTTAATCAGTAATCAGTACACCCATCCATCAGTTCACACTAGCCAGGCTGCCGGTAAGAACCCCCGCATCCCACTCACCTGAGGGTCTTGGACTAGACTGAACATCCAGGGCATAGTCCATCTTGTCACAGCTCCCTCCATATTTTCTTACGTTCAGTCTATAATAGCTGTAATGGCCTCAGAGCAGAGCATTGCATGAGCCCTGTTGTTAACCATGACAACAGCTACTTACACTGGACAGTCAGTGCACTGATGTGGTTGTTGTTTCAATGTATTTGGGTGTCGGAGCCAGTTTCTGCTGGACTGACTCTGTATTTGTTTGTAGTTCTTATCGGTGAATATTGGCCTGTCAGCCGCTCAGCAGATGTGGCACGGATGCCACTGGACCTCATTTTGCCCATTAAATGCCCACGCCTGCCTCTTTCAGAACTGATCTCTCTGTTCGCACTTATAAAACATTTGTATAAGGTATGTCTGCATGCTACATAGGCCTGTCGAGTCTGCACCTAAACTTAGGTCAACACCTATTTACGTTGCTCGGGGGTGTGAAAAATTCAGACAAGGTTAATCTGACCTAAACCCCAATGTAGACCGCGCTAGGCTAACAGAAGAATTCTTCCATCAACTTAACTGCAAGGTGGATTTATTACAGACAGAAGAACCCCTCCCACGCTGGAGTAAGTGTCTATACTACAGCAGCACGGTTGCTGTGTGGCAGCTGTGCCACTAGAGTGTTTCTAGTGTAGACATAGCCTTAGCCCTGAGAATCACAGGCGATTTTGTTCTGTTATCCAGCTCCACAGTTCTTTCACTACCTCTATTGCTTGTGGGGTGCCCAAGCCCTGGCTAGCCTGGTCTGTCTGGGTGTGTCTACACTGCAAAAATTCCCTGTGGCACCAAGTCTCAGAGCCTGCCTGGGTCAACTGACTGGTCTCCCAGGGTTTGGAGTGCCCGGGCTAAAAATAGCAATGTGGAAGTTCCCGCTCTGGGTGATGTCCAGGGTCTGAGATCCTCCCCCCTTGCTGGGTTTCAGTGACTTACCCTCATATGGAGCTCCTTTTCAGCCTGCAGTTCAGAGCTCAGTCTGTCTATTTCCTTTTGGAGATGCTCTGGCTGGTCTCTTTTGGTTTGGTACCTACAGAAACCCACAAGATCATTACACTTCTCTGTCCAATTCCAAACCATGTTCAGAGATATCTCAATACAATAGACATGTTTCAGACATTTTAGAGACAACCACAGTGCTTGGTGCCTTATAAATGCCTAGACAGACAGCTAACCCTAATTTCCTCTGTTTCCGTGTGTGTTTGTGTGTGTGTGTTTCTGCTTGCCTTATTGCCAGAGGATGAATGAAATGAGGTCACAAGAATTACCATCATTGTCTTCTTTTCAGTTTCTACCTACACTGCCTTTCCATCCCCTGGGCAAGACTGGATAGGGACTCCCTTTCGAATGCATCAACATTGCTCGTGGGTTAGTACTATGATCTTTACATCAGCAATATGATCAATATGTTCATTACACTCCTGAACCCCTTCCAGCTCCCCCATCCTCTTCCACTCGTAGCCGTAAAGCAGTTTGTACCAATTGTACGTGAACTTTTCCTGATGGGGGTGGAATCACTGGGGACTGAAACCCCCGTCCCTCCTAACTAGTTTTGTGACACATTAACCAAGTTATGCCAAGCCAATTTAAATGCCTGGTGTCCTTATTTTGAAAACTCTGGAGCAATAACAGAAGCTCAGGAGGCCCCAGCATAAAAGGGCCACCCAGAAAGGGAGGAGCAAGAATCCTCAAAAGTTATGTACCTGAGGCAACTTGTGTGCAGAGGCTGAGGCGGATAGTCTGTCTCTAATTATTAACATAGTGGATTTGGGAGGAGTTTTATTATAGTTATGCTGCTGTTTATCGTTTACAGGAACACCCATTTTCTTTTCAACTTTTCCCCATTTAAAATGTTACATTGCAGCAGGAGGATGAGAGATATAGCACAGTGGTTCTCAACCTGGGTGAGCGTACCCCTGGGGTATGCAGAGGTCTTCCAGGGGGTACATCAACTCATCTAGATATTAGCCTAGTTTTACAAGAGGCTACAGAAAAAGCACTAGTGAAGTCAGTACAAACTAAAATTTCATACAGACAAAGTATGCCATTTTTCAGTTCTAGTGTGCTGGGACACGTTTGTATTTTTATGTCAGATTTTGTAAGCTAGTAGTTTTTAAGTGAGGTAAAACTTGGGGTACACAAGACAAATCAGACTCCTGAAAGGGGTACAGTAGTTTGGAAAGGTTGAGAACCACCTCAGTGGCAGAGCATTTAACTGCAGATCCAGCTTCAAATCCAGATGCCCTCTCAAAGCAAGATGAGTGATCGTGGAGAGGCTATGCACTCTGACTGGCTCTTTTTGCCACCACCACCCCCATCCCATTCTGAGCACGCAGGATCTGGACCTCCAATCCGTGTTATGCAAGTAACTAGTATGCAATTAACTGGAGCATCAACACATGCAGTCAGATGGGGCCAGATCAGGGCTCCCGATTAGCAGTTAAGTGATAGGCTCTTACTGTAAGTGATGTGCCTGGGTATATAGATATTGTCGCTGGTGGCCCATGAAGCTGAGGTGGAAGGGCTGCCTGTGAGCTCTCTGATCAGGTACCAGGAAGCTTGCCGTGTTAACAGGAGATGAAGCCTGAGCACTATCTCCTCTGGGAAGGCTGGGAGCCACACAGGGCTTCCGCCCCTTGCTGGTTGTGACTTGTGTCTTCTTGACATCACCTCTGATGTGTTGATGTCACGACTGGTCAGACAGCTTGCCTTTCCAATGGGAACATTGCTCCCAGGCAGGATGTGCTCGTTCTTGGCTTTGAGTGCAGTACGCATGTGATTCAACACGGGTTTTTCTGTGGTATGTTCTTTAAATGCAGGAAACCCAGAGTTGTCGGAGGAGAGAGAGGAAACCAAAAGGATCTGAGGGGTCAAGTCAGCATTTGGAAGCAAAGCCAAAACCGCAAGAGTGTGTGTGTGTGTGAGTCTTCCCTTGTGTGTGCGTGTACGCACGCGCCTGTTGAAGCAGCAAACATCCCTCTGAGGAAATACTCTGGCAACACAGACCATCCAAGTGCCAGCTGTGATCCCAAGGATGAAAAGGTGAGTGGAAGTACATCAGATTGAGGTTCAGCCAACAGGACCCCAGTCAGGTCCGACGCAGCCTTTGCCAACTCCAGGAGCTGAACTGGAATGCACAAAAGGCTCACCAAATCTGCTTTGAAGAGGGAAGCTCTTTGCAGGCTCTTGTCTCCCACAGCCAGGCTTAGAGATCATTGTAATAACACAGCAAACAGCAGCAGAAAGGCTGTGCTAATCTCCCTCCCTTCAATTTCTTTTGCAGGCACCAGAGACTCGATTTAACTTGCCCCATGCAGTTATTTACATATGTTCAGAGTCAGTGCAAAGTGGGTATAAAAGCACAAGCAAATCTGAATGGTAACACAACACACCCACTTGGAGCAGGTGTCAATGACTACACAAGGTGCGAGACAGGGGAGAATTAGGACTTAGGGGCTTTACAAAGGTGAAGCTGACCCTAAATGTGCCGTGTTCTGTTGAGGTGTTTGTACCGTGTTCATCCCTGCGGTATCTGAGCACCTGGTGATGCGGCTCCAGTTAAAAAGCAGCCCCAGAGCGTGAGAACTATACCCACAACCATCACTTGTCAGCACCACTTCAGGCAAGCAGGAACACATGTGACTTACGTCAAAGGCCAGTTTGTAACACAGAACAGCTCATGCAGCTATGCTGTGGAGTTGAATTCTGGACATTCATGCAAGAACTTTTCTGGGATGAGCAGTGATCTAAGGACAGCAGTGACTGCAGTACCATCATTGCTCCTTGCTCGCGGCAGTATGGTCATTGCTCCCCTGGCCTATCCAGAAGGATCCCATAGGCCCTTCTCTGGAGCCCTAAGTGATTTAGGATATATAAGGCCAGATCCTCAGCTGATGTAAACTGTCATAGCTTCCTTGATTTCAGTGGCTGAGGAGCTGGCCCATATAGATGTGTCATATAATGTATACATACGGGTTCCTAGGATACAGGGAGGATTTTTTTTTAATAGGCATGGTGGCTGTTCTCTGCCACATACAATTTATTCATGTTCTGGATCATGGAGCTTGAATGGCTGTTTATATTTCCACTGCTTCCCTTTCAGAAGGAGCGCAGCCTTGTTTGCACTGTGATTCATAGGCAGACCCATGATGTAGAACGCTCCCTCCCGTGCCCTGAGCTCACCAGATTTCCCGGTGGCATGAACTTTGCGCCAGAAAGCAGGCTTTCAAATCAATGGCACCAGCAGGAGCGGGATCCTCTTTTCAGTGGGTTTCCCAAAAATCTTTCATCTTCCCATCGCAGGCTGCACCAAAACCAAAGTTCCATTTTGTGTTTATCTTGCAGAGAAATCTCAGAGCTGCCTGGCTTTTTTCCCCCTAGGGATTGTGTCTATTTGAGCAAAGAGCCTTTGCTTTTGTTCTAGTCTTGTTTTGGGCTGGTGCTGTGCGCAGTTCCTTTCCGCATCACTTTCTTTCACTCTGGTCTATATCCCAGTGAGATGATTCTTGGCTAAACTCTTCAGCATTAAAGGCCAGACTTTCAAAAGTGCTCAGCACCCAAAATCAGGACCAGATTGTCAAAAGGGCTCAGCACGCAGGGCAAGCAATGGGATATGCTGGGTGCTGAGCTCTTTTGAAAATTGGACCCTAATTGTGGGTGCTGACATCCTGGAAATCTGTCCCCACCAGCTTGCTCCTGCTTCTATTGACTTTAATGAAAGCAAGATCAGGTCTAAGCAAATTGAGACCTTGACACACATTACCACCAGTTTGTAGAGTCTTGCATCCATCTGGCAGCTGGGTTTTCTTCAAGGGTTTGACTTTCAGAGCTGCCGAGCATCTATGGCTCCACTTGGCTTCAGTAGGAGGTGTGGGTGCTCAACACCTCTGAAAATCAGTGCCTGGGTGTACGTATTCTGCATGTTACCATGGCTCATCATCCGAAGACAGCTGCTGTACTTGGGGAGCCAACAGAAGCTGGGCTAAGCTTTCTCATCCTCACTGGAAGAGACTCTCTATCTATGTTAGAGTGACTTTATTCTTTTCCTGGGCTGCAGAAACTGAAGTAGCTAGTCCATGTAGCTGTGTCATCACCAATTAAGGAGGTAGGGCCTGAAATCTGGAGGTGCCATGGAAATAAGGCAGTGTCCTAATTTGACAAATATGCATGATATCATTTGCATAAATTCTCTGTTCTCCCTCCTTCCCCAAAGATTTGCTCCCTTGAATTCTCCCCTGTGCCGCTCTCTTTGACCCTCTTCCCTCATTTCTGCTTTCCCGCAGCCCCCTGCAATCTATGGCAACCCTCTCCATCACTCATGTTTCCTTATACTCTCTCCACCCTACAGTGTGCGCCCTGATTCTAGAGACCAGGCCTAGAGCGTGAGCCTCAACGCACTTGTGACCATTGTAAATCAGGGCCCAAAAAATCGTGAGATTCACTTCAAAATCATGAGTGTAAAATAATACCAATACATTTTGAGGCAGGTGTCCTGTGGCAAAAGTAGTCTGTGATCATGCATTGAAGATTGTAGTATAACGCATACACACACAAGAGGGGTGTATCCTAACTTTTAAGCACCGGACTTTGCAACCTTAATAATGTTGTTTGACTGTCGTTTTTATGGAGGCAATGTAGATACATAATGGTGAGTTGGGCCTTTTCACACAGGCAGATTCCCCTCCTTTTGCCAGTCTTTGTGTTGTCACTCAGTGGGACTTTGTCACATTTCCCACCAGTGTCTGACCTCAACCCCTTGTTTTCTGCTGCTCACCTCGTCGGGGTTGCACTCACTCTCTGCCTCATGCTCACTAGCTCCTGCAAAATGAAGGAGAGTCGGGAAGTTGGCTCCTTCTGAGCGGCGCATCTCAGGCCCTGGATTTCCAGGTCCCTCTGATGCAGCAACAAGCGCAGGACATGGGTGTCGTCCTTCTTCTGCAGGACCTTCGGCTGCACAGGAGGGGCTCTGCAATGGAACCAAAGGATATATATTCCATTAAAATGATAATGATCCAAACCCATGCTCAGATCATGGGGAGGTTCAAATATTCTGTGCATCTCTAGAATACGGGCCACTTATTCAAGTGGCTCATTAAGGATTTAGGAATCTAACTTTAGTCATCTGGTTTTGAAAAGCTTGGCCATGGTACTTTTCATGCATATTGAATTGAACAAAGGATGGGATGGGTAAACATTATCACCCAGTTTTATAGAGGTTGAAACGGGGGCAAAGAGAGGTGAAGTGACAAGCCCAAGATCACACAGTAAGTCAGTGGCAGAGCAGGAAATAGAATGCAAGTTCCTTTCAGTCTGGTGCCCTATCACATCTGAGTGAAATCTCTGGATGAAGGGTGAGAGGGCTGGATTCTATGTTTCATTATAGTCCATTGGGCCAGGGTGTAAATTCAGGACTGGTATACTTCCCACAGTGCACAGTGGCGTGCATGCCCATGGGTGTCAGTAGGAGCTTTTCACAGTGATCAAGCAGAGAATATGGCCTCTGTGTAGTAACTAAACCGTTCGTGCTTATTTATCATTTGTTTAGTGCCTTATCATCCCATTCATCACTGAATGAGACAATCTGTTCCCACTGCTACTTCTGTCCTTTGTGTCTCTTCCTTCCCCATCCTCCTCCTTCTGTTTATCTCCCTCTTCCTGGTCTTATTAAACCTCCTCTGCTCTTTTCTCTGCATTTCCTTCCCTTGAAGCAACTCCCCATTTCCTCCTGTGGGCTTCCCTCCCGCCACACCCTCAACTCCCATTTCAGGGCACTAAAATTAACAGTGATTCAATAGTTTGTGTGGAAGCTGAAACATCAACATTTGGGTTTTACAACGGATACTCCGATTAGATTAATAGGTGACTAGGGAATTCACACAGCTGAGTCATTGTTTCAGGCTATCTGCAGATTCAGGCGGCCATCCCGGCATCACCTGCACTCAGGATACACTTGCACAATTACCTTTGCAGCTATGAAGGCTAGAAACTTTTTAGATTATCTGAGTGTCCTGCAAACTATATAAACACAGCGTGTGGACTGTCTATCTGACACTGCTGCCTGGAACCTTCCTGAAGTTTGCCCATCACTACCTCTTACTATTCACTGTTGCAGTTTACCAGGAGACAAACCTTTTGAGACACATCAGTGCTGCTTTAGGTGGACAGGCAACAGCTGGAAAATAAAGGGGCTCAGGAGCTCTGGGGATATGATGCTGAAGGTCACGAAGGCAGCCCCAGAAAATAAACAGTAATAAACAGCAAGGGGAAAATGTAATGTGTGGGGTGGATTTTCCTCCTCACTCCCTGCCTCTTGGAATATTTTCCTAGAATCACCTTGACCAGGCAATACAATAAAACTCTGTTTTCCTGGTGCTTCTCACTTTCCGCAAAAACGACAGGAAAACGTCCTCCTGTGGTACCCGACTTCCCACACTCTTCCCCCTTGTCCATCGGCATGCAGTGCCCATGCATCTGTAATGTCACCACCTCACTGATAGTATCTGATGCACAGGGCCCTTTCCCCTAGAGGTGTCCAGGCATCCGGCGCCTCTGTAATGTTTCCTCCCTACATTCAGATGTAACCCACCACTCTGGGTGTGTCATGTGTCCTCTCTCTGTGTCTGATCCACAGAGTTTAACCACCTGCCACCGCTCCTGGCTAGGAGGATTCATCTTTTAGTTCAAGGAGCAGAGGCCTGAGCCGAAGGTCCTGGGTTTAAACTCTGCTGTAAACAGATGGGGCTACTACTACTCAGGTACCTGTTGTACAGGCCTCTTCACCCCTCTGATTCTGTAACATGCACATGTATCTGGTGACAGGCCCTTTTCCTATGGCAGTGCCTATGAACCTAGTGCCTCTGCAATGTCCCCTCCCTGCTGCCCAGACCCTGACCCCCTTGGCTGGCAGTACCCGTTCACCCAGTGGCTCTGTAACATTTTGCTCTCATGTGCCTCTGTCTGTTCCACAGACCACTTTCCGATAGGCTGGAATTGCCTATATACATGGTACCTCGCTAAGGTCCCCTCCCTACTTGCAGGTACCGGTTGTCTCTCTTGTCCGCACAGAACCAGCTTTTCAGCAGCCTGGATTACTTGTTGGCTTATTTATTTATTTATCTACTTGTTTCTCCCTTCAGAGCCATTCTTTACTCCCCATATGTTATAATAATTACAAGTGATAAGTTAACAGCTGGTCGGCTATTCTGGGCTCAGCAGAGCCGCCCGCCTCTTCCTTCCCTCCCTCCCACAGCTCTGGGTCAGCTTTTTGGCTCCAGCAATCAGGGATTCCTGTGATTTCTTAGACCCCTAAGAATCGGAGCTTTTCCTCAAACACCATCTGTCTTCCCCTCTCCCTCCCTCCCTCTCGCCATACGGCAAAGTGGTGATTTTGTGATTGTGACATCCATCTGTTGCCATGGAAAAGACTGAAATAGCAAAGGAATGTGACTCCCCTTGCTAGGAGGCCACAAAAAGAGATAGTGAAGGGTATTTTTTTCCCCCGTTGGCATCAGTGTCCTTCAGCGTCAGTGATGATAACTGAGGGCCAAGCAATAATCCCATGACAGGTGTACGATACCAGGAGTGATTCTGATTGGGAGCTGTCTCCTGGGCCTTGCACCTCACTTTCTTGACCTGTCGTTAGAGATTTCAAACAAGCAGGTCAAAACAGTCTAAAGCCGTGTGCCCCTGGCATTCTAGTGGGGAATCCCCATCAGTGCCCCCAGACTGACCCAGTCCAAACACAATTGCTGACAAGATGATGACATTCCTTTGTTATCCAGTCTCTTTCCCCCATGGAGCCCCTGAGCCACCTTGGCCTAGTACGCAGCTGCTATTGCTCCACTCTCAGAAACTCATGCTAAGACCATCCCAGGAATCAAGTGTCAGGAGCTACTCTCCCACCAGTAGGTGGGTCATTTCAGGAATCCACCACCTTGGGAACATTGTCCCAAAGGACATTCAGGGAGCTGGTCTTTTGTGGCACAGAAAGGAGCACAATCACCGGTAAACATATTCTCTTTCGAGGGGATCTTCTAGAATCCCTCATTTACTCCCCTCCAGGCCATCACAGAATCTTGGCTCATCTACATGAGAAGTGCTACAGCGGCGCAGCTGCACCGCAGCTGGTGACGATGCTCTATGCCGACGGGAGAGCATAATAGAACCACCTCTGCAAGAGGCGGTAGCTATGTCGGCGGGAGGAGCTCTCCCGCTGTCCACACTGGTGCTTAGGTTGGTGTAACTTACGTTGTTCAGTGGGGTGGCCTGTTCACACCTCTGAGTGACATAAATTATATTGACATAACCTGTAGTGTAGACAAGCCCTTAGAAATGTAGGCCTGGAAGGGACCTCGAGAGATCATCTAGTCCTTCCCCCTGTGCTGAAGCAGGACCAAATAAATGTAGACCATCCCTGACAGGTGTCCAACCTGTTCTTAAAAACCTCCAATGATGGGGTTTCCACAACCTTCCTTGGAAGCCTATTCCAGTGCTTAAGTTTTTAACTCTAAGGGTAGTTTTTCCTAATATCTAACCTAAATCTCCCTTGCTGCAGATTAAGCTGATTACTTCTTCTCCTTCCTTCCTAGACATGGAGAACCATTGATTGCCGTCTTCTTTCTAACAGCCTTTAATATTTGAAAACTGTTACCAGGTCCTCCCTGTCTTCTTTTCTCAGAACTAAACGTAACCAGTATTTTTAACCTTTCCTCATGGGTCAGGTTTTCTACACCTCTTAATATTTTTGTTGCTGTCCTCTGGACTCTCTCCAATTTGTCCACATCTTTCCTAAAGTGTGCCGCCCAGAACTGGACACAGTGCTCCAGCTGAGGTCTCACCAGTGCCAAGTAGAGTGGGATAATTACATCCTGTATTAACAACACTCCTGTTAATACACCCCAGAATTATATTAACCTTTTTCACAAGTGCATCTCATTGCTGACTCATGTACAATCTGTGATCCACTTTAATCCCAAGATCCTTTTTGGCAACATTTGCTACCTAGCCAGTTATTTGTGCATTTGATTTTTCCTTCCTGAGTGGTTACAAAATTCACTATTATTGATGACATTTGGGGTTACAAATCAATTATTTAATGGTCATCAGCTGACTTCCCTTTGTGCATATTGCTGTCCACCTCACTCCAGCCTAAGCCAGCACAAGGTTACAAAACTGCCCTACTAGAGACTCTGAAACAGAAAATCAGATTTAAGAGTGAAGCTTGCAGCAGTCCATTTGCCTAATTCAAAGATGGGTATGAGAAAACCATGTGAGCAGTTCTAGTTCCAGGAGCTATTGGGGCATAAATGTGAATGAGATCCCTGCCTACTTTGCTATTCCTCGAGAAAAGAGAGGGAGACAGGGACATTGTTGCATAAGGATTTCTGTACAAACCTGCAATGATATGGAGATGAACTCTATTTGGCTTATGTTGTGGCTTGAAGCAGTTTGCACCTGTGTGGGAGATACCCTGATGCACTTTCTATGCAAAGGGATCTCCTTTAAGAGTTAACATTATAGATGTACAAACTAGAAAGACCAGCTTGGTGCTACTAGATCCAAGAGGTAGCAAGGTTGAATGGCTCGAGCATCGACCAAGAACCAGGCACTTCGGAGTTCCAGCCCTGCCTCTGCCATTGAGTCATTATGTTGTCTAAAGTGATTTGCGCAACATCTCTGGGGATAATACTTTGCAAATGTATTGAGAGGAGGAGCTGGCTGATATGTGTACAGTGCTTTGGGAATGTAACATACAATGTAAATTTTTAGCAGTAGTATTCTCTTAGTTTTAGCACCATGTGCTATGCAGGTATGGATGCTAGACAGGGTCACATGTTCTCTGAGCCATTTGAGAGTGGAAAGCTATCAGAAATATCTTGTGAGGGTTAACCATTGTTCAATGACGCTCCTGCTGGCTAATTAGTGGCCGCATCATTGTTCCCTTTAGACTCCACCCTTGCTCTCAGCTAGACTAGAGCTGTGTTAGGTGTATGGCCCAGGAAGTGATAAAGGGCCTTTGTAGCGGTGCCATCTGAAATCATGTGATGTCCAGGTTTCCTTACTTTCACACAGACCAGGTAGAGTTCTCTCTTACGGAAGGTGCTGCACATTATGGGTACTCTTATGCAAATGACTTGCTAACATTCTGCATCTGGAGGGAAATGCCAGTGAGCTTGCCTGCTTTTCAAAACCCTCCAGAAACCACACCTTCAAATTAATAGTGGAAATAAACTCAGGCATGTAAATCCACTACATTGGTTCTCATTTACATGCCTTGCTACAAGGTAACAAGGTGGAGTTTGCTAACAGTGACCAGCAATTTATTTTAATAGCAATCTCCTGGGCCCAATTTTCACACCAGGGGCTTGAGAGAGCACCTACATCCCACATCAGAGGATTCTAATTGGTGCTTGCCACCAGCTGTGTAAAAAGGGGACTTACCTGCATGCTGTGTATCTGAATGCAGGACTGCCAGTCCTAGTAACGCCCCAATTTTGAAAATTGTATTCCATGTGTTAAACAGAACGGGCAAGTGGTAGGAAATGAGAGCCATGAGAAGAGAGAGGTTTTTGTGGTAGGACATGGTATTGGGACTCAAGAAAATCTGGATTCTATTCTTTTCTCTGCCTCAGAGTTTTGAGCGGTCTTCGGTATGTCCTTTCACCTCTCAGTGTGTCAATTTAGCCCCTCTAAAATAGGGACAATACTTACTTCCCACACAAGATTTGTGAAGCTGCATTAATCGATGGATGTAAAGGGCTTTCAGCTCTTCAGAGGATGCTATACAAAGGGGGTGTTATGCTGATGGCACACTTGAAAACTTAGCCGCAAAGTGAGTGCATTGATACGTACTTGGGCTGTTGCTCGGGGGCTACAGAAAGAATCCCATAGCAGCTGGTGCCATCTTCTCCCTGGCCCACATCCTCTCTGGCAGGCTGCATGCTGTTCTCAGTGTCTACGGGAGGAGCCTGGTTGCAGAAGGTGTCTTCTCCTAGACCCTCACTCCTATTGGAGTGATGTCTGTGCAGGTTGTCCTCTTTCTGTGTTTCTCCCATGGCTCTAGGATCATCTTCAGGCAGCAAAGGCAAATTCTCTGGAGCCCTCCTGGGAAAGGAGAAATAATTGTAATGAAGTGGGTTTTAGCCCACGAAAGCTTATGCCCAAATAAATGTCTCTAAGGTGCCACAAGGACTCATCATTGTTTTTGAGTATAGAGAGTGTCTGTTCCTCCCAAGCGAGCCAAATGATGCCCTTCCTTCTTTCCCTCTCATCAGGGACCTCTCCGACATCAGAAAATGACCCTCCAGCTCTCACCTCCACTGATGTACATTATTATTAGCCCCACCTGCTACCACTTGCTTACCATAGGGCCTTAGTCATGAGGAGTAAGACTTTATAAGTAATTCCACTGGGATAGATTGTGCCTTTAAGCACAGCCCCAATCAAGGAGCGCTACATAAGCTACCCCAACCAAGAATAACCCCAGGCGGCATCATGCCTGAGACATAATTCCTTGCTCCAGGAGAAAGAGGGATGAGGAGTAGGCTGTACCAGCAGCAAACTTCAACACCCCCTTTCCGGCTCAGCTCCACTAGTTGGTGCATTTGGTGGGGGGACTCCCATTCCTCGCTCCTTCCTGCATGCTCCCTGCTCCCTTGCTCTAGATGGGAAGTAGAGCCCAGTGCTGGACTATTTTAAATTCTTCTCCCATCCCACTCCCACTATTATGGCAGCGGGTCCTGTGGGCCCCACGGGATCCTGGTCCCACTGCAGGGCTCTACACTTGTCCTGGGCAGGGCTCTAATGTGAAGTAAAGTGGGAGCTGCGTGCCTGTTTGCTCCCGGGCACCCATGTAGCCCACACAAGGATTTATGGGGGTGGAGAGGGTTAAGAACATAAGAATGGCCTTACTGGGTCAGACCAAAGGTCCATCTAGCCCAGTATCCTGTCTTCCGACAGTGGCCAGTGCCAGATGCCCCAGAGGGACACCTTAGTCTTTTTACTCCCCTGCATGGGTCTGTAGTCCAAGGGCTTGCCTGCACTTAAAACGCTGCCGCACAGCGTAGGTACTCCACCCCCTGCAGAGGCAGTAGCTAGGTTGGTGAGAGAATTCATCCATTGCCCTAGTGCTGTCTACACTGGGGGGGGTTAGGCTGGTTTAACTACATCATCCAGGGGTGTGGATTTTTCACAGCCCTGAGCAAAGTAGTTATACCAACCTCATTTCCTAATGAAGACCAGGCCCAAGTCACAGTCCAGCCCTCAGTGTAAAGGCTGAGGGGGGTGCTTATTTGCCTCTATTGTACTTGTTACTAAAAATCAGGAGTATAAGAAACTAGAATATGCAGCGTTCCCCATTCTCTTATTCTATTAATGATAATTATAGACACGAACATGTTGTATAGGCTAATAAAAGATTAACCGTTTCCGCCTTATTGTATGTGCGGTGTTTGATGTCATCAATAATTGTGCATGTGATTCAACAGTGCATTACTCCAGTTTTACACTAGCATTTTCCCCGATAGAACCGATGTGAAGCTGAAGTCATGCCGCATTGGATCACACACTGTGTGTGCAAATAAAGTGCTTATGAAAGGTACTGGAGACTGAAGTCCTCTGTCCACAGAACAGATGCGGCATGGGTAGGGTGACCAGATGTCCTGTTTTTATAGGGACAGTCCCATTTTTGGGGACTTTTTCTTATATAGGCACTTATTAGCCCCACCCCCTGTCCCGTTTTTTCACAGTTGCTAGCTGGTCACCCTAGGCATGGACAATGAGAGTGCAAACCTTCCCCACGCTGCTCTGTTAACAGGCCTCAGCTCTGATGTGGGAAACCTCTTGTAAAGTGTCCATGGCTCATTCAGTCCCCAGCCTCCCTGCTGAGACTGCCAGCCAGGGTGCTAACTGACTTCCGTTTGTGATGTGGGCTCCTGTCCACTAGGAACTGGACTGACAGTATCAGACTCATTTCACATATGGGCCACCCAACAGAGAAATTGAACTGCCCAAACTAGGGGCAAGGTTGGGTTGAGACGAGGGTCAGAAACATGGGAGGGAAAGATGGTTGACGAGTACAAAATACATAGGTAAGTGGATCTAGTACACAGAAGGAAGAAGAGAGCTCCTATTGTGTGGATAGCGCTTCCAATTTTGTGGACACAATCCATAGCATTTGAACCTGGTCTATAGAAAAAACAATTTAGTTAAATTGATGCAGTCCCCTAGTGCATTCAGTTATGTCAATAGAAACATGGTTATTTCAGTATAACTTGTTTTGATTAAACACTTCTCTGTCGACATAATTGCATTTCTGCTAGGGGGCTGCCCTGATTTAATTAATCAGTGAATAAACTGAATGTAGGTGAGGCCTTAGATGTCTAAGTGCTATGATTTGTGCCTGTAATTAATAGTGGGTGAAAAATTGGGCCTATAAAAATAGAGGCTGTTTTTAGATCAGGCTCATAATGTCTCCAGAGAGGTCTGTGTTCTAAAATAGGTCAGTCCCTGCATGTATGGCAGCAGACGGAACAGGTGCAACCTATGGTTTTCTACCTCTCTGTTTCAGAGTAACAGCCGTGTTAGTCTGTATTCGCAAAAAGAAAAGGAGTACTTGTGGCACCTTAGAGACTAACCAATTTATTTGAGCATGAGCTTTCGTGAGCTACAGCTCACTTCATCAGTGATCATTATCATCATCATTATCATCATCATTACCTCTCTGTTGTACATCAGACCTCTAAGAGTCTGGGATTAATGACACCGAGACCTGGTCTACGCTTAAAAATTTTGCTGGCATAGCTATGTCGGGTAGGAATGTGAAAAAACTCACACCCCTGTCCACAAGAGCCCTAGGGTATGCCTACGCTTACCATTTAAAGTGCAAAAAGTCCCTTTTTTACACTAAAACAGCGGGAGTGTCTACACTTGTTAATGACTTTTTGTGGTGAAACTCAGAAGTTTCATTGCAAAAAGAAAACCACCTTCACGAGAGGCATATAGCTCTTACCGCTGTTCTTTTTGTGCTGCTATGAAAGTGAAGACACGTTCTACCAGCGTAAACCCCCTTTGGCCTCTGAAGGATATCCCACAGTTCCAAAAGTGGCCACTCTGGCCAGCATCTCTGCTGCACGGAGGTCCGCCCCTCCCCCTGTAAGCCCCGGGAAGTTTGAAACTCCCTTTCCGTTAGGGTGACCAGATGTCCCGATTTTATAGGGACAGTCCCGATTTTGGGGGCTTTTTCTTATATAGGCACCTATTACCCCCCACCACCCCCTATCCCGATTTTTTAACACTTGCTATCTGGTCACCCTACTTTCCGTTTGCTTGTAGATGTGGCAGGGAAAGCAGCCAGACAGCAGGCGGTTTTTTAAAAAATGCCATGGAAGAAACCAGGAAGTAATAGGGCTGCAGGGACATGCTAGGGCAGCATGGGGCACTGAGCAGGGACCCAGAATGCCTTCCTCTCACCCCCCGCCTTCCCACAAGACTTATCGAGAGAGCTGCACTGTGGGATAGCTGCCCTACAGCGCTGTTCTCATCGGGGATGGAAGTGCTGCTGGTGAAAACACTCTGACTCCTGAGGAATTGAGTGGGTACACAAACCAGAGCTCTGCTTTCGCCGGTTCTCTATCACTGGTGAAATTCACAGCGCAAAAACTCTGTAAGTGTAGACATAGTCCTAGTCGAGACACAGTTATACCAGCAAAACAGTCCTTTTGCTGGTGTAGCTTATTTCGTTCGGGGAACTGGGATAAGCGATACTGGCAAAAGAACTCTTGCTAAAATAAGCTGCATCTCCGCTAGGAGTTTTTGCCTGGATAGCTGTACCAGTATAGCTGTACTGCCAAACCCTTTCTAATACAGACAAGACCTAAGACTTGAGTTGTGCTGATGCTCCTTTACTGGGGATCTATATCCTGACCTTGTAGAGGAATGGACCCCGTTGATACATAGGCCTCTTTCCAGTCAGTTCAGAGCTGTGTGTCTGGAGGTTTTGTCTTGCCTTAGGCTTTGTCTACACCGGCACTTTGTCGGCAAAACTTTTGTCGTTTAGGGGTGTTTAAAAAACACCCACACCCCTGAACGACAAAAGTTTTACTGACGAAAAGCGCCGGTCTGAACAGCGCTTTGTCGGCCGGAGCGCTCGCCCACTGACAAACAGCAGCTACGCTGCGTGGCTTTTAGCGGCACGGCTGTAGCAGGACACCTGTGTCACTAAAAGCTTCGTAGTGTAGCCATACCCTTCAATGAAGTCTTAAAAGAATTTGGTCAAAGCAGCCAAATGCATGGTGGAGATAGCAGCGCATGTGAGACCGTATCTCACAGCCAGTTCACCTGGGAATCTGTACCCACTCATTAAATGCTGCTCTTTTCTTGCTGAGCTCTGCTGAAAAGCTCAACAAAGATATAAAGCTCCTGCTCCTTGTCTCTCAACTTTTGCTCAACTCTCTCCATTTCCTAGTCCCATCCCACATTAGGAGCTTATAAATGACTTTCCCTTCCCTGGGCTTCATGTTTTCCCACCTGTTTTTCACTGTGCGCCCTCTCTTTTTCAAAACGAGAGAGCTGTGCGTCTAACCAGAGGAGGCCTGGAGGCTTTTCTGAAGATATGTAATGGCATCTTTCCCTTCTAAACCTGAAATGCCCAGAATATGGAGATTGTTTCCCTTGGCCTGTTTTCCAGGTCATCCAATTTCTCCTCAGATCTGCTCATCCCCTCAGATCAGGGAAAACAAATCCCCCTTTATGCCACTTGTATCACCAGCTACTTTTAGTAGCTCATTTTCTAAGTAAGACATTTGGGATTTAACATGAGAGCCCTCATCTCTGAGGGAATGTGTGTCTATTAAAATGCCTGGTTTTTTTCTCTCAGTTGCTATCTCCTGTGCTAAGCTCTGCATCCCACTGTCCTAGGGAGGAGGAGATTGCTTAAGCAAGTGAGTCTTTGGCCTCTTATGTATTTAGCCATCTGAATCCATCTGTGGCAATCCAAGAAATATCTGGGCAGTGTTTTTTGGTGTGCTTTTTTTTAACTTTTTGAATTTTTGTGATTGATGGGTGTATACACCTCACGTGGACTGCAAAAAGGTTACTGGGAGCCCAAAGGCTCAGCTAGCTCACTGGTGGCATCTGGAGGGTGCATTAGGTACAGTTTGTTTAGCAGACCCAGCTGGGTAGGAGCTGGGTCATCCCATAAAGGGAGGCACTCAAAGCAGCGAGGGCAAGAAGGCCTTGGGAGCCTCTCCTGAGAAGAAAAGGAGTACTTGTGGCACCTTAGAGACTAACCAATTTATTTGAGCGTAAGCTTTCGTGAGCTACAGCTCACTTCATCGGAGAAGGGAGCTCTGCCAAAGGGCCAGGGACGGCAGAGACACTGAGAAGCAACAGGAGTAGCCTGAGTCCCTGTGGCGGGTCTTGACCAAGGAGCAAGACCCCAGGCAGGTAGCCCTGTGGGTTGGTGCTCTGGAAGAGGAGCACGGAGCTGGGGAGAAGCCAGAGAGACTGAAAGCTGAAGCGTAGGATGGTCAGGGTGGCTTACGTCATGTGTGGTTCTGTTTGGGGCTTTTCTGCAGGTGAGCCCCAGGGAGTGGTCTGGGAATCCCCTGTTCTGAAAGAGCCCTGGAGGGGATGGAACCTGTGTTGGTGACTAGTGCAGTGCAGGGCATTGATACTCCGGAAGGGCTGGATGGTAGCGTGACCTGGCCTGAGGGCCATATCATCACGCTAGGCCATAGGAGTCCAGGGGAGGTGGAAGTGTTGCCATGCTGGGCCTCACTGTGAGAGGGCGCTCTGGGATGGTGAGTTTGTCTCATTGTAGTTAATGAGATATGAAAACACTGATGAATAATAAGATCAAATTTCACTTGAGGAGAGCCGACATCAAGCTGTCATCATCTCCCAGGCAGCATGTGACCCTCAATATGCCTTTCCTCTTCGGCCTGTCATTTTAATTGAAACACACCCACTCTCCAGCTCCATGTGTAGGTGGCAGTAACTAACACTCCCAAAGTTTTGTCCCCGTGTGCACTGGATCTTGTGTAAAGACTGGGATGGATTCTTCTTGAGGGGGAAGGAGAGTCGGTCTCTCTCGGTCATGAATACAGAGCGGCAGGTGGTGGTGGTCGGATCTTTCTGGGACATTACACTTTCCAGTCTGGGCGTTCGTGGAAGAACTCATTACTGGTTCAAAGCAATGCCGTGCCAGGTCATTGCCTGTGACCGAAGATCAAACAAGTTCTGCTGTGGAGCTCTGTCGGCACAGCCAGTGCGGGAGGGTGAGAGTGAGCATCGCTGCTCACGATCCTGGCTGCGTGGTGTGCTATGTGCACGGTGTTTGTTGCCCAGTGAGAAGACACAGGGAGGGGGCGGGAAGCCTCGAGGCTTGTGTCCCTTTGCTCTTTGGTTGGGATCCGAAATGCTCTGCGCAGTGCACCTTCTGCTTGCTTAGCATTAAAGCTGTGAAGAGCCTCTGCTGGACTGTAATTATTACAACAGGGTCCACACAAGTTGGCAGAATCCACCAGGCTCTGCTTTAGTGGAGGTTTTTGGAGAAAGGCTCCGGCCAATCAGCTGGAACCTGTAGGATTGTGGGTGTAGGGAGGGAAGAAGTAGGGGCTGGTGGGCAGCTTTTTCCCCCTCTGGAAGACACAAAGCCCCTTACAAAGAACATGAGACCCTATTTTGAGGCACTGAGCCCTACCCCTACAAAGTAGAAGGGTTAGCTTATGGCTTATACAAGAGTAAACGGTATAGGGTACCTTGCCATCCCATTAAAGTCAGTAACATTTAATTGAAAAGGTAAAAAAGGTAAAAATGGAATCAGCCACTTTTGCTGAATACTTTACGGTCTCCACAGTCTGACCCAGGGCAGGGCCATGCTTTGTGGGCTAGTGCGTAAATACATAAGTACACACAGAGCTGTCATGAGCTTTTGCCACATTGCAGATTCCTTTGCACCTGCACTCATCTTTGGTCGACTAAGGTTATGCTTTCACTGCCAAAAAGGTGAGTTTTTTGGAGTGGGATAAACAGTTTCCTTGCTGTAAAATCTTAGTGGAGACAGGCACCTGTCGTGTTTACCACAAGATGGCTAAGGAAGGTCAGCACTACACCCCTACCTGGGTTGACCTCACCTCGTCTACCTCATAGTAACACTATAGTTCCTCATCCCCACTGGGTTTTTGCCTGTTAAGGGTATGTCTTCACTAGCAACGTTAAAGCATGTACTGTGTAATCGCGGCACCAGCGCTGGGAGAAACCACCCCCATCAGGGGTGTAGCTACCAGGGCTGGGAGTGCAGCTCCCAGTGCTGGTGCACTGTCTACACTGCCCCTTTACAGCACTGAAACTTGCAGCGCGCAGGGGGGTGTTTTTTCACACCCCTGAGCAAGACAGTTGCAGTGTGGTAAAATGGCAGTGTAGACCAGGCCTGAGTTAACCTGTGGTAAAAGCACACCTTTTTGTAGCAGTGAAGACAAAGCCTTAGGTGATAATGGGGTTCTTTGTTCCAATCTCTTCCCTTGGGAGCATGCATTAAGGGGCTAAACCACAATTAGCCTGACCTTTAAAAGACAGATATGTGTAGAAACTAGGAATGAGATGTTTCGCCCTGTGCCTTTGGCATCAAAGGATGGGAATTATTTTATGGCCTTGTCTACAGCAGCAATTTTAGGGCAATCTCCTACCACTGGGATTAAGAGTGGGAGAGTGACAAGCCACTGTCCTTTTTACCATCATGTTATCTAGACCTGATCTGTGCAAGACAACATGGAGATAAAAATGCCTGCATCAAGACTACACTATTATTGTTATTGATTTCTTTATTTGTATGGTGGTAGCACCAATGTGCCCTGCTCCATGTGCTAGCCCTCTCACCCTCCCAAATACCATTGTTAAGGGAAAGATAGGAGATCTCCCTAAAATTGCCAGTGTAGATGTACCCATCAGGCAGTCCCTGATCTTAAGATAAACTCATGATGGGCTCTCTGATGTTTTATCACTGTTTGCTCACCTCTGTTGTGTGCCGATACTGGCCCCATATAGTTATTTCATTGTCTAGTTTAAAGAAAAGGGTAAGGATTTAATTGCACTGAGCTAGGGAGGTTTGAAAGAGCCCTGTGTAATCCACTCTTTGTATCACTGTGGTGTGGGGTATGCTAAGTGGCTTAATTGCTCCGAGATTTGTGCATGCCCTCTGAAGCGCTGATTTATAATCATTCTTGGGATCTTAAAAATGTTTTACAAAGAGTTGCAAGGGTTCTTACTCCCATTTCACAATTGGAGAAACTGAGGCATGGAGCCATGAAGGTCAACATTTTCTAAAGGGCCGCTGATTTTTGCCCCAAAGCTGAAGGTATCTCAAATTATTGACGACTTCTGAAAATTTGGAGGCAGGTGACTTGTGCAAAATAACACTGCAAGTTAGTCAACAAAAGACCCCAAGTCTCTAATTCTGTGTGTCTGATTTCCTTTGCACTTACACTAGTGTAAATTAGGAGTAGCTCTGTTGACGTCAGCACTTGAGACTTGAGCCATTTGGTATGGGAGAGAAATAGATGAAGAAGTGTCTGTTGCTTGACCCCTTCGTGTGGCTTTGTTGTATTTTAGAATTTGAGAAGTTTTAACTGCTGGCCCTTATGGAGTAAGGCTTATTGTGAGTGTCTGATGTTCCTGTTCTTCACTTTCCTTGGGATAATTTTCCTGGGCTTCACTAAATCAACATCAGAATTACATCAGCTATTGCATTTTTAATTGGATTAGTCCACTACCACTAATTGGATTAGTCCCTACCATAAAAAGAAAAGGAGGACTTGTGGTACCTTAGAGACTAACAAATTTGAGCATAAGCTTTCGTGAGCTACAGCTCACTTCATCGGATGCATGCAGTGTAAAATACAGTGGGGAGATTTTATATACACAGAGAACATGAAACAATGGGTGTTACCATACACACTGTAAGGAGAGTGATCAGGTAAGGTGAGCTATTACCAGCAGGAGAGAAAAAAAACCTTTTGTAGTGATAATCAAGGTTGGCCATTTCCAGCAGTTGACAAGAATGTGTGAGGAATAGTGCGTGTGGGGGGAAATAAACATGGGAAATAGTTTTACTTTGTGTAATGACACATCCACTCCCAGGCTTTATTCAAGTCTAATGTAATGGTGTCCAGTTTGCAAATTAATTCCAATTCAGCAGTCTCTCGTTGGAGTCTGTTTTTGAAGTTTATTTGTTGAAGAATTGCGACTTTTAGGTCTGTAATTGAGTGACCAGAGAGAGTGAAGTGTTCTCCAACTGGTTTTTGAATGTTTATAATTCCTGACATCTGATTTGTGTCCATTTATTCTTTTACGTAGAGACTCTCTGGTTTGGCCAATGTACATGGCAGAGGGGCGTTGCTGGCACATGACGGCATATATCACATTGGTAGATGTGCAGGTGAACGACCCTCTGATAGTGTGGCTGATGTGATTAGGCCCTACGATGGTGTCCCCTGAATAGATATGTGGACATAGTTGGCAACGGGCTTTGTTGCAAGGATAGGTTCCTGGGTTAGTGTTTTTGTTGTGTGGTTGCTGGTGAGTATTTGCTTCAGGTTGGGGGGCTGTCTGTAAGCAAGGACTGGCCTGTCTCCCAAGATCTGTGAGAGTGACGAGTCGTCCTTCAGGATAGGTTGTAGATCCTTGATGATGCGTTGGAGAGGTTTTAGTTGGGGGCTGAAGGTGATGGCTAGTGGCGTTCTGTTATTTTTTTTGTTGGTCCTTTCCAACTACTACAAGGACAATACAATACAAGGCAATACCAGGAGCTGGAGTGCCGATGCGAAGCGCAGTCAGGAAAGTAACAAATGCTTTCCTCATGGATTGTATTTTCTAAATGGACAACCCACCTAATTCTCAATTACTGAGGGACAATCTCTACTCATTGATATATTTTGCTTTCCACAACCAAATCTCTGCACAACTTTTCATGAGTGATGTACCTGAGTATTCGTATTGTTAAATCTATCCACCTAAATTTGGGTTATTGCTGGTTATGTACTCTATGTATCATATGACTTTTAAAAACCTATCTTTGTATTTGTGGATAATCTAAGCCCTATACCCAGATGTACAGACACTTTTTTCCCAACCTATGTATTATATACTTTTTTAATATTAGCTTTAATAAAATTTTATTGGACCAACTTCTGTTGGTGGAAGAGGGAGAAGCTTTGAGCTACACAGAGCTCTTATTCCAGTCTGGGAAAGGAACTCAGTGTATCACAGCTAACTACAAGATGGAACAGATTATTCAACATAAATAGTTATCACATAGTTCAAGGGACCATTCAAGGTGAAGTGGCCTGTGAACACCTCTGCTGTCTATGTGTGACCTTGCAGACAGGTGTATCCTATAGGGGTGAGACAAGGAAAAGGAGTTAATTTCCTGTCCTGCATCCCCTCCGCCCCCCATTGTTATCACTTTCTGCCTCTGTACTTACCCATCCATTCTTTATCTGGCTCTTCACACCAGCTCCAAAGAGTTACTGTTATAGGTTGATCTGCAATTAAGAAGAGAAGAAATCTTTGTTAGCAGGTAGGAACCATATTACCTCAGTGAAGTCAATTAGATCATGGAAGGACCTGCCAAGTGAAACCCTACAACTGAAAGCCTCTTGGGGTATGGCTACACAGTAAAGAACAACCTGTGGCTGCCCTGGACTTGGGCTTGCGGGGCTCGGGTTGTGGGGCTGTTTCATTACTGCGTAGACTTCTAGGCTCAGGCTGCTGCCCTCCACCTCACAGGGTCCTACAACCTGGGTCCCAGCCTGAGCCGGGAAGTCAACATAGCAATGAAACAGCCCCACAGCCCGAGTCCTGTGAGCCTGAGTCATCTGGCACAGGCTAGCTACAAGTATCTAGTTGCTGTGTAGACATACCCTTGAGGAGGCAAATTCTCTGTCTACACTAGAAGTTTGCACTGATGTAGCTACTAACCTGGTCCAAATGCCTACGGTAGATGTGCTGAACTGGTGCAATTTACTCTGGTAAGTTACAGGAAAGTAAGGGGGCAGGGGCATGAAGTGAGTGAGCTGTGATAATTGAGAACAGCCGAGTTGCCCTATTGGAGAAGGCAATTAGTCCGTCTGCTCCGGTTACTTCAGAAAAGATGACTCTTCTCCCCATAATGTACCTGGCCTGTTCATGGCCTGCAGGTTTGTCAGGGTAACTCTTGAAGGAAGAGGTGATGAAACTTCCTTTTCAGATCTAGGACATCTCATTTAATTAATGAAGGAACGCTGTCTCTTGTACTTGTGGGAGTAGGAAAGGGTGTATTTCATGATTCCCTGTATTTTCTGACTTTAGTGAAGACACTACTACACCGATGGGAGAGCTTCTCCTGTCGGCAGACTTAGCTACTGTCTCTTGGGGGGTGGATTATGTCAACAGGAAAAGTTCTCCCCTTGACATAACCCTCCAGGTAGACAGTGCTAAGTTGGTATAACTACATTGCTCAGGGATGGGGATTTTTCACACCCCTAAGCAACGTAGTTATGCTGATATAGGTCTATAGCATAGATCTGACCTAAGATCTTGCCTTTGCCATCACAGCCATCAGTGGGCAGCCACTGGTATAGTTGCACCAGTGTAAGCCCCTAGTGTAGACAGGCAAAGAAGCTGAATGGTATGGCCACCCTTACTTCTGCGCTGCTGCTGGCGGCGGTGCTGCTTTCAGAGCTGGGCACCTGGAAAGCGGTGGCTGCTGGCAAGGAGCCCAGAGGTGCTGGGGTTATGAACTGCCAAGCCTTGAGGTGCTGGGGCTCAGCCCCAGCTAGCCCGGCACAAATTAAGCCCTGCTTACTGGATCTTAAGTTCATGCAATAGCATCGGTTGCAATGGAGCTATGAACCCACCCATTTTTTCATTAGTGATGGAAACGGAGCCAAAAAATGAATGTGAACCGGAGGAAATGTTGCAAAGTTGACAGTAAAAACTGAGCTTTTAAACCAAACTGGACAGTGGATTTTCTTTTTATTATGCCACTTCATTTAAACACAAAACCATTGTGTTTCATCTGCCAGACCACTGTATCCATCTTTAAGGTCATCAGTGTGAGGTACAACTTTGAATCAAAGTACAGTAACTTCAATGCAGACTATTCTCCTGGCAGTGTTGCACAATGTGACAAAATTGAAAATCGTACGTCTTCATATAATATTCAAATGTCATTCTCACAACATCAGCGATTATACAGGAATTGGGAACCATGTGAATGAAGCAAGCTTCCCTGTCTTAGTCCATGGCAGTGCGAAGACGAGGTAATATATGAGGATTGTTTGTCAGCACTGCTTTCCGATTTAAAAAACGCCAAACACATGTCTCTTGCAATGGACAAATCAAGCAATTTAAATAACTCTGCCCAGCTATCGTTGTTTGTTAGTTTATGATGGTGAAATTTTCAAGGAAGAATTTTTGTCCTTAATTCCATTAGAAACCTACACTATAGGAGAGATCATTTTTGAAATGGTAAAAGGCTTGCTTGTTACAGACAGAGGTCCCTCCATGATAGGGAAAGAGAAGGACTTTGCTTCATGTTTGGCAGTGATACATCCTTCATTAAATACACTTCATTGCATCATTCACCAGACTGTCCTGTGCAATAAGTTCTCTGGGGACTTGAAAAAAAACAAGAGGTGTTGTGATGAGATTAGTGAACTGCATACACTCAACTTCCAGCTTGCAGCATTGTCTTTTTAAAGCTCTTTTATAAGATGTGTCAATGGAATACAGTGACCTGTTGCAGCACAAGGATGGCTGGTAAAGTAG
Source organism: Eretmochelys imbricata (assembly GCF_965152235.1). NCBI lineage: Eukaryota > Metazoa > Chordata > Testudines > Cheloniidae > Eretmochelys > Eretmochelys imbricata. The sequence goes on from NC_135577.1 coordinate 21,974,569, forward strand.
GGGGCATGTGTTAGAGAGGTTTTCTGCGCTTCAAAAAGAAATAATAGAATTTCTTTCAGACCACAAGACCAACAAGGCTTGTGAGTTCCTGAAATTTATGAATGATGTCACCCCCCAATGTCATAGGTAGCTTTTCTGTGTGATATTACTGGTCACTTGAATTCCTTCAACCTGCAGCTTCAAGGCCGTGCAAGCAGTGCTGAGGATCTGTTTGAAAAAGTGTGTGCCTTTCAGAGGAATCTTGACATCTTTCAGAAAGATGTAACAGGACAGATGTTGCACTTTCCCACATTGCGTGTTGCTGATACAGATAAAGTTTGATGAAAGCGATGCAAGAATTCCTAAACAATCTGATCGAAAATTTAAAAATGCTATTTAAGAGTTTTAAAATTCCAAAGGATTTGCTTTGATTTGTTCATGATCCGTTTGTTGTCTCTTCTGCTGATGGACCATGCCCTTCTGAAGCAAAGAACAGTCTTGACTCAACTGATGAAAGTGCCTTTCAATTAGAAATTGTAAGGCCCCAGAGCTCAGATGCCTTGAAGGCAAAATTCAGAGAAGTGGGACTTTGTGATTTCTGGACTCAGTGCGCTGACCAATTTCAGAATAGCCAGAATCTAGCCATCTATCTTTTAACGAGGTTCAGATCAACGTAGCTCTGCAAATCTGGGTTTTCTACCATGAACATTATAAAACACCAACACCAGTCTGCAACTGCCTGACAGATGAGCATCTTTACCAGTGCATGTGCCTTGCCCTCACCCCCTATAAATCACTCTTCACAAAGCTTGCCAGAGATCGTCAATGTCACCTCTCCCATTAGAGATTGCCACAAACACAGGTCATATTGTTGATTTATAAACTTTGTTAAAAGATAGAAACACTAATACTTATTTATTTGAGCATAAGCTTTCGTGAGCTACAGCTCACTTCATCGGATGCATACTGTGGAAACTGTGGGTTTCCACAGTATGCATCCGATGAAATGAGCTGTAGCTCACGAAAGCTTATGCTCAAATAAATTGGTTAGTCTCGAAGGTGCCACAAGTACTCCTTTTCTTTTTGTGGATACAGACTAACACGGCTGTTACTCTGAAACTAATACTTATGTTGTAATCAAGGTCTTTATTTATTGACAGCTGAAGTGGGTTTTTTTTAATAATTATTTTGTCAGCCTTCTGCGCAAATGGCCCGCCTCTTGTCATAACATTCTCAAATTGGCCCGCGGGTAGATCTAATTGAGTATCGCTGTGCTAGATTGTAGTGGTCCCTTCTGACCTTATAACCTATGGATCTAGAGCAGCGTTACCATAATAGAAGCAACAGAGTCTAGAGAAAATAATAAGGGGGAGAAGCTCTCGGTAGGTATATGGATGGCTTGCAGGTTACTTTAGCTTGTTGCATGGCAGAGGTTTGGCTTAGAATGGCTCTTGATTGGTTCACATGTCACAGACAGATCTCTGTGAAGTCACTGATTTCTCCCCTGTTGAACAGCTTCCCTGCCACAGTCTCTCCTCTGAGCTCTGCATGGAGGCCCTCTTCTCCACCTGTCTGCTCCACAATGATCTGTTGAAAGGTTTTTCCACATTTACTGTGCTTCTTGAGGTTTTATGAGCATGATTGTGGGAGGCATAGGAGTGGGTGACAGGAGACCGGGCTCCTAATTCCATCTGTGCTGGAGACTTGCTGAGTGTCTTGGAGAAATCATTGTCAGCTATGTTTTTAAGCTCAGTCACTGATTTTTGGGTGCCTTAATTTCTGGGTGTCCATCTCAAAGCACTCTGGGCCCAAGTTACAGAGCTGCTCTGCACCCATAAGTCCTGTTGGTTGCAGTTGGAGTTGTGGGTTCTCAACACTTGGCAAAACTGGGATGAAAGTGTCTCAAGTTGGACATCCAAAAACGGAGGTATTCGAAATCAGTGGCCTTAATCTCTGTGCCTCAATTTCCACATTTGTAAAACAGTGATAAGTATGCTTAATCACCTTTGTGAAGTGCTTGGAGATCCTTGGATGGAAGGCACTATGTAAGTGCTAAGTATTAACATAGTCATTACTAATGCAAACTCCCTTAGGGAAACAGATTATAGAATGTAAGAGGGTTGTATGGAAATGTAATGGAGTTCTGTAGCAATTACTGTATCCCAAAATAAACTATAGCAGTGAAGAGAAAATGGTAACTTTTCTGTAGGGTTGGGTTGGTTTTTGTTTTGTTTTGTTTTTGTTTTTTGCATTATCCTGTAGTAGGGATACAATTAAATGGCACTGGATGGCCCAGAAGTCTATAGAAAGATTAGCAATTGTGATTACATTCTGTAAGATTTTTTTTCCCTAAGGGCTGCATCTGAATACAGCTTGACTAGCTCAGGCTGGGTTGTAAATGTTCCCAATACAAGTAGATGGAACTACGCAGGTGCCTGCCCCACACAGTTATGTCCCTATAACTCACCAGCTGCCAGCTCCTGCTCCTCTGTGGGTTTTGTGATCATAATCATACTGGCTGCATGTCTCTGTCCCTGGGGCCTACTTAGGTCTCTGTTGATGTCACCATAGTAACCGTGCTAAAGGGAGGGGCAGACCACTGAAACCTGTTGCTGAGAGGCAGAGTAGCAGGAAAGAGCCATGTTTGGAGAGTGTAAAGCAAAGTCAGTCTAGGTCAGATGGGGCAGGCGTGGGTGATCCGCTTTCCCTGTGTGCTGGAGAGAGATCAGTGGAGGAACTAGTCCTGGGAGTGGCAAGGTGACTGGACTGGACCCAGGTTTCTCTTTCAGCTGAAGGTGATGGGGTGGGTTAATCCAGTGGCTGCTGTTATGCCAGCTTTGTAGCAGCACATGCCAAGGGAGCTGGCATCCATGTCCATAATATCTGGAGTCGCAGCCATCTCATAGTACACTGCAGTGGGACATTGTGACATGGCTGCATTGGCTCCTGATATCACAGGCTAAACATGATGATGGCTAAACAAACCTGGGGAGGGAAAGAACTTAATAGGCCGCGGAATAACATCATAAACAGACAAAATCTCTATCTTCCAGAAAAATCCAGCAGGCCCTGGAACCGGCAGACTTGGATAAGCTGGCAGGAGAAAAGAGATGCAGGAGAAAGACCGTAAGTACTGAATGCTGCATGCAGAGTGTTTCACTTGTGTTGTTGGTTCTCTCTTATTTTTTATCTCATGCCGATCGTCTCATAACAAAAAGCTCCTATCCTGGGTCACTTCCTCTCACAACCCCCCCGTACCTTCCACAGGGCAGTCTGTCTATTCTGGTAGACCATAGTGAGAGAACTACTGTGTCCACCTTGGACCTTTGAAAATGTTGGCTCTACTGGCCGTCTTCAGTTAAAGGAGCAGATTTACCCAGGACTGGACAAAATCTAGGAAGCATTTATTTTCTGGGAGTCAGAATTCACGACTGTCTCACCCAGGTAACACTCTGGCAATGAGACTTTGCAAGGTCCTTTCACTTAAAAATACAGAGGGAGGTGGGTGATGCTTTCTAATTCATGGTTGGTTACGACAGTGACTGGGGCGTGCAGCTCTGAGATCAATGGCTCCAAAGCCGGACAAACAATTTCTATTTCCTGGATGGATCTTAAGTGCTCAGGCTTCAGTTTATTTTCATTTATTTTAGGACAACGGTTCTCAGAACCTTTTAGTTTTTGCAGCTCTCTTCCTTTGTTTAGGTGAAGCCCTCTACATGTTTTTAATAGACATGGGCAATCATAGGCATGGGCATAAACCAAAACCCCCGATCCAAACATCTCTTCCAAACTTTCAAGGATTTCTTTCCAAGGTTGGAGGCTGTCTTAAGGCTTGTCTACACAGGGACATTTACAGGCATTATGAATCCAGTATAATTATACAGTGCCCTCTTTCCACCACTCTTGTTGTGTAAAGGGGTATTAGTGTAACTGAGAATCAGGCTTGCCTAAAGTCACATAGGATAGGAAGCCTGTGTTGCAGCCAGGAATTGTACCCAGTGCTCTGAGTCCTAATCCAGTGATAAACCCTTCCAGAAGTTTGAGTCCACGCAAATTATAATGTCAACATACAAGCAGATTGGCTACATCACCAGTCAGAGATGCAAAGGAGAGGCTATGCTATTCCATAAGAGAGACTAGTCAGCTTTGAATGGGAGGAAAATAATCGCTTGGCTTTTTCCTCTTGCATCCTTCATCCAAGGGATCTGGGCTGGGTTCCCAGGCCAGACCCAGGTGTTAGCTGGGTCTGGAAAGCAAATGCATCAGGCTGATAAATCAGCAGAGCCATTATAAATTAGAATCAATTTGGCAGACTGGGGGAGTTTTGCCCAACTCTAAAAATGAGGAGGGAAAGACCGTTCATCTCCGATGGAGGAGAAGAGGCTGAAAAGAAAGGAGAATTCCCTTTGTTAAATGTGGTCCCTGCAAGCCCTTGGTTATACCCCCTGCCAGGTCTCAGAACTGAAAGGCAGAGAAAAGAGCTTGTTGACCCAATGTTAACCTTCAACTGTCAGCCATTCAGTTTGCTGATCCTCACACCCCTCTCCTTAATCCCAAAGGGAGAAGGTACAAAGCCTACCCAGGGACTGTGCCATCTAATTAACATTAGGCTTGGGCAAGATTTTATCCTTCTTTGTGTTTGCAGCAACTGAAATTTAAATGGTGCTTTCGCTTGCTCGTGTTCTAGCCTGGGCTGTCACTGGCCTTCATTATGTCCTAGCCAGTATATCTAATTCCTAGCCAATAACACATACAAAATGTAATGCTACTGAGCTGTATATCTGTCAGATTATTTAGTAGCAAAATAAAAGCCAAGTGTTGGTCATTGGGGGGAGGGGAGGGGTGAGGGGAGAGAAGGGTAGATCTTATAGGAAAGAAAGCTGGAAAAGACCTCTGAGGCTGTATGCTCCATCTTTTGGCCAAAACAGGATAGTTTCCCACGATGATGTAGATGAGAGATGGACTGATAGGGCCTGATTTCCAGAGGTGCTGGACAGCTGCAATTCCCACTGACTTCAGTTGGAGTTATGGATCCTGAGCAGCTTTACAAATGAGGCCATAGTATCTGACTGGCCATTGGTGGTCTCACTATAGGCTGACCTAGAAGGAGGGAAGGAAATTTAGACAAAGTTCCCTCAAGCCAATGGCTCATTGGGCTGATGCAGGTTAAGGCACGTCAGTTTCACAGCCAGCTGTCCACAGAGGCCTGATGTGGCCAGCATCACATTTGACTGCCTTTGACTGCCCTAACTTGATGGAGCAAGTACCTATTTTGCAGTTGGGTGAACTGAAGGTGGCCTTTCAGCCTGAGATTGACTCCAACTCATGCCCTTCAGGATGGTAGCTGAGTACTTTAACCACTCAGCCAGTAGAAATGAAGTGGAAGGAGAGGGAGACAAGGGAAGACAGTGGGAGGAGAGGGAGACAAGATGCTGGCCTCTCTATAGCTTTTTGATGTCTAGGAAGCAAATTTTGCTCTCATTTATGCTGGGTACATGTACGCCTTAGTGACATGGGAATAGCCGAGGGTGAACTTGGCCCTAGGGATGGAGTGCTCTTATAAGTCACTTTATAGTGGAGTTAAAGCTGCGGCCACATAATTCCGCCTTGTGATCACTGTACCCTTCCCCACTAGAGCTAGTGAGCTTTAATTCTTGGCAGGGAGACTGGATGCCCCAGGAGCTTGGTAAAGGGTTATAGACTATTTTACCTTTCAGCTGGAGATTCAAGAACTCGTAGCGACTAAAAGTTGTTTCGATCTGATGACCACTGAATGGCATGAAATGAGCTTGATGCTGTTGGTTTGGTTCCCAGTGGACAAGTGTCTACCTTCCCCAAAGGAGCATTACATGGCCTCCTTGTTGGTAAACACAGAAGAAGAAGACTGAATGAGCATGAAGACTGAACACTCCTTTGGCCGTAGGGGTGGTCCCTGTCTGCCAGGTGTGTCTGCCAGGCGTGGTGGGACAGTATGAGGACAATCTTATTCTGCCGTTTCCCATGCCATTCTGGCTCTGAGGATGAACCATATGCATTGTATCGTAACATCTAGTTAAGGAGGCTGTTACACCCCCTTGACACACACTAACAGTTTAGTGATGCCAGGATTGTGTGCCTGGATCATTGTGATCCCAGCTTCATGCAGGATCAAAGACACTAGAATGCGGCTTTCTAACACTCTCGCGTCAGAACAATCATCACATAGAGAAATGGGCCTGCACCAGAAACCCATGTATAGAGACTCCCTCCTCCGCTGCAGAGCTTTGGGGAAGTTCTAATCCAGGTCTCTCTAATGGGTCTGAATGAAAACCTGTAATCTGTTTGGATTCAGACCCACACTTTGCCTCTCTTGCCCATCTTTACTTTTGGGTAAGTTGTTTTCGATTAGCTACATGCAACTAACTATCTTTTGATGCCATGGGGAAGGGTTGTATTCGGGGCACTGACAACTGTGGTCAGTCGATCAGATTACCGGCCTTGTAGCCTTCCCCTCTGCCCAGACTCTCTGTTTCACAGCCTCTAGCTGTGCCAGCTTTCCTGATCCTGTTTGCTTAAGTAATTGGCACTGCATACCGTGGGTAATCGGCTTATTTTTTTCTCTTCATAATTTGTATACAGTTCTCCCTTTCTCTTCTAAAGAGATAATTATGTAGCCTGTTTTTGTGAGCTGTCTAGGTGTTTTGCCATGTCCTGACTGCAGTAACACACTTTTCCCATCATTAAATCCATTTTGTTTTTCTCTATAGACATTCCACTGCAAACACTAGAGAATTGACTCTAGAGCCCAATCCTGCTTTGACTGGGAGTTGAGGGGAATAGACTAGATGACATAACAGGTCCTTTCCTTTTCCGTTTTTATTTTACCGTGGGTTGATATTTAAAAGATAGGGGGGAAAACCCCAACATAATAACACATTCTTTCCTGGTTTATTCCTTTTCATTATACTAGAGGAGAGGGGACCCATTCTGGAAAGTTTGGATCTAGTTTCAAACTTCCCTGAAGTTTGAAGCTATTTGGGCTACTAAAGAGCTAGGGGCCAGCTGCGATATTTGGATTTTGAACGTTGCCAAAGCTAACGTTTTAGTTTGAACTCCTCTCCAGGTAAAACTCCTCTTTTATTTATTTTTCATTAAAATCTTGGCATCTTCCTCTTGCCCAGCTGTAAATCTGCTTTTACCTCTCCACTCTAATCCTTTCCTTGGCTGCTAACATTATCATCCTCCTTGTTTCAGGGCCTGGCTCCCTACTGTTAGATCTCCTTATTGGATTTTTACCCTCCAATCTATTTAGTCTCCTCTGTGTGCTCAATATAGCCCTTTAACCCTTCAACACCCTTTCATCTCTGCCTCCCAACCTAGTTACCCTCCTGTGCCCTCCTCAACACATGCCTACAGCTCCAATTTGCATTGCTCCAAACAGTGTCTTTCAAGTTCCCTCCCTTCTCTCCAAATAATCATGCTTAGGTTTGATCTTGTTTTGCATGGCTCCTTTTTGTAAGCTGTCCAGAGAAGGCTTCTGAACCTGTATCACCGTCTCTAATCTCATTCTCTTTGTACACGATGGGTGGTTTATTGTAATCTCTTTTTCTATTTTTGGGTGGTGCAGCATGACAAAGATCAAATTGGTTTAAAAAACCCCACATTTTTCAAGAGGACATTGCCCAGAGATTTTAGTTCTCTGCAAGAGCCAAAAGGGTCACAATGCTCCTGGAGAGATTTTGGAAAGAGGTTAAGAAAGCTGAGACTCTTTCTTTTTTCCCTATAGAGGACTTGGGGTGATCTGATTTCTTACAGGAACTCTAAGAATTCCTCAGCCTCTCTCTGTTTTTCCACCCTTGTATTGCCCCATCTTGCAGCCACTCTGAGCTTATGAGCACTAGCCAGAAATCCCTTCTGCACCAGACAGTGTGATCTGCAAGAGGAGTCAGGTTTGGGCCAAGATTTCCAGTGGTGCCTACTGATTTTTGGGTGTCCAGTGGGAGGCACCTTAAAGAGGTCTGATTTTCAGAGGACAAATGCGATGCAGTTTCTGAAAACTGGGCCCCTTTTAGGTATCTCAAGTTGAGCACCTAAAAACAGAGGCACCCAAAATCACTAGTTGCTTTTGAAAATCTTGGCTTTGAGCAATTAAAAGCTATCCCTCTGTTTTGTCCTGTGTTGGGATCCATGCCCCAGGCTGGGTGAGAGAGCAAACAACCAAGACCAGAAACCAATCCCTAATTTCCTGGGGTGCATTACAGATTGTTAATTGCTAGACATCCAGGTCATCCTTAAAAGTCTGGAACTGAACCTTTACACCAAGAAAAAAATAATTGATTTTAGTCAAACGGAAAATTACAGAGCAGTCTGGGTTCCAATCCTGCCTCTGCATTGAGGCAAGTCTCACTGTGCCTTAGTTCCCTCTCTGTAAAATAATAATACTGTATGTATGATAGTAATACCCAGCTCTTATATAGCACTTGTCATTCATAGATCTAAAAACGTTTTACAAAGGAGATCAGTAGACTTATCCTCATTTTACAGATAGGAAAACTGAGGCACGGAGCAGGGATGGGACTTACCCAAGGGCACTCAGTAGGCCAGTGGCCAAGCTGAGACTAGATAGAACCCAGCTCCCCTGAGTCCTGACAGGGACTGACAGTGCGTTTGTTTAGCACGTGGTGGGATGGGGTCCTGATCTCAGTTGGGGCCTCATGGCACTGCTGTAACGTGCAGTATCTCTTCTCTGGATAAAGCAAGAGTTCAGTTCGCAGGGCTGTCCCTTCAGCACCATCTCAGGGCTAACTGTACAGTGATAAATGAGGGGCCAGATCCTCCGTTAGTGTAAATCAGTGTCGCTCCGTGGCAATCAGTGGAGCCAGGCTGACTTACACCAGCTGAGGTTATGGCCCAAGTTGTCTGTACTCCGTGTGCTGCAGAACTGGCGATGATGTGGCACCTGTGGTATCTGTCTTGCTGCCCCCAGCCCAGAGAGCCTGTTAATGGAATACAGTCTCACTTGGAAGGAATGTGGAAATCCAGCCATTGGATGAATGACCATTGGTTCCCGGTGCTCTAATCACCCAGCCTGCCTTACAATAGAGGGATAAAGCAGCTGAGACAAACACTTCATATCATTTTGTTTCACAGCCCCCACACTGACGCAGCACCATTATTTTTAGACAATCTGGTTCTTTGTTTGTGGCATGTCTTTATTCGGGCACCATGGAATGATAAGCATGCTTTATTCTGTGTGTTGGCCAAGGCAGCATGTTTATATTCAGAGGGGTGCTGGTGGTAGCAGTTTAAGTCGGAACACAAGCCCTTGTCTCACTGAACAGCCAGAGTGAGTGTGAAACACGGGGAGAAAGAGTCAGACGTACCAGTGTTCAAATCCAGAGACACGTGATCCATTTCTTACTATGCCTGGCTTTTCATCTTTCTGCGCCATTGCCTCCTGCAACCAGCCAGCCACTCCCTAGGCCTTGATTGGCCCATCTCCTCCTCCTTTTTGTGCCTTTCCAGCTACTTTGTGATCTCAAAGCCTTTATCTCTATAGCACTGATATGTGTTGCTATGGCTAAGGCTGTGATTCACAGCAGTGTTTACATCTTACCTGTAACTGGAGATATATATGTGTGTGTTTGCACTGAGCACTTTCCCACTGTTCAGTTTTATTTACACTAGGGAAAAAAATCCCTGGGAAAGAGACCCTACTACAGAGGCAGGTGGGGGCGGGGGGGGGGGGGGGAGGAAGAGCTGTCACAGAAGGCCTAGTCTGGAGAAGAGAGTGATGAGCAAAAAAATAAAGGGTCAATTTGAGTGTGGGTGGCTGGTTGGTGGTGTGTGAGAGAGAGATGGTTTTGATTTAACTGGGATGGGCACATGTTCAAACCCAGACTGGCTTCCTGGGAGGCGGAAGGATGTGTATGGAGTGTCTGTATAGGTGGGGGTCATATGTTCTGACCTGCACATCATCCCTCCATAGATCACATTTAGCAATGACTGCAAAACCTTGCTCTCAGCCCTACACTTTCCTGGGTGTCCGTTTGCATATGATATCAATGTGGATTGTAGGGAGCTTCTTTTGGGTCATGATTTGCCACAGAGGAAACTTGAGGAGATGAGTATTACCAAGAATGGCTGGGGAGGATGGAAGGAGGAATTCTTCTCAGACATCTTTAGTCCTTTTGTTATTTGAGTTCCATTTAATGGAAGCTGCACATCTCAAGGTTGCTGCTGGCCTGGACCACAATTGTTTTCCAAAAACGAGACAGTCAGTCACAGTCCCACCTAGGTTGTTTTACTGCGTGAATGCCCGCTCTGCTGCCATGATGACAGCCACATCCTTTGGTACTAAGTGGATGGTTCCCAGTGCTTGTACCCCAGCTCGGAAGGTCAGATTCACGCTCCAGGAAGTACAGGGTGCATCACCAGCTGACAATGGACTGGTTTTCTTCATTCTATTTTTTGCTCACCAACAACTTATTTCCCTTCCTAGCCTCTCCCTTCCCATTGACCTGTTAGCCTGGATAGGACAGAGCAGAGAGGGCCACAGAGAGTACCTCTTGCCTCACCCAGACTGGGGGTAAAAATTGTTAGCTGCAAGTACTTTTACAAATGACGCTCTTTTATAGTATAGATGGATCCTCTGCCCACCCAACCCCTACTGCCTCCTGTCTCCTTGTGTCTCTATCTTTCTCTTCACTAGACATGCTACATGTGGCATATAGGTAGGAGAAAGCATACTGCATTCTGGGCTGACAGAGGGTCCTGCTGTCCTGTGTAGCCCTAGGCATTGGCTGCGGTACTTGGACTACAAGTATAGCTGGTAGTGCTCTCTGTATCAGACAGTCCGTGTTTAGCATGGCTGTCTGTCCCTAATAAAGCAACGTACCTTGCAGCAGTCGATGCTTTCCTCATCTTACTCCAGGTCTCAGATCTCAATACTAGGCTCATCCTTCTCTGATTTAATTGGGAGTCAGGGAGAATCCCAGGCTTTGGCTGGTTGCCATGTAACAAAACTAGCATCTTAAGAGGAAATGGGTCTCTTGAGCGGCTACATGGTTATGAACCCACTGCACATTGGGTTTCTTCCCACGCTGGGGGTCCACGTGTAAACTGGCTCCTTGGGAGAGGGACAGACACTGTGCATGTTGATGCTCTTGCCTTGTGCCATCCGGATTTGTGAGGGGATAAGGAGCAGGCGTTGCTAGGGCTCACAATTGTTGGCTGCTGTTCTGCTTTGTGGCCCAGCCTCTTTTCCACCTTTCCCTTTGCTTCCCCGCCACACTGCCTGGCAGTAGCCTCTTCTTTAGGTGCCTCCTCCCCCTTCTCCTCTATGTCATGTGTCCATATACCCCAATTTGTAACTTCATTTTTTTTTTTTGGACCTCTTCCCCCAACAACAGCAAGGACAGATGAGTTGCAAAGTTCCATTATCACCTTGTGAGTCTTGGCTGTGAAGATGGAAGCACCATGGCAATTTGCATATACGGATGATTATCATCTCGGGATGAGGGTGTTGTTCCCCAGCATTAACCTTGCCTCAGATCTCCAAATTCCTAATAACACTACTACTTGTGCTCTGCCTGCAGCATGTGTTGATCAAGGCTGTATTGAAACTTCTGAACATTGCCTGGAAATGCAAGGTCTCAGTAGAGCTTCTAAGCAGTGCTGTGGCTGGCTGAAAAGATCCAGGTTGAAGTTCCTGAGTGAGGAGTAGAGTTAGAGGTTAGGCTCACTCACAGGACTACGTGACTGAAGGCCAGTCCTTAGCACACACCCCAAAAAAGATAGGGTTTTAAAAATTGTGACACCTGTCTTGGAAACTCAGCTTCTGGCTCACTCCACCCTGGAAACCAAATTCAACCCTGCAGTAACTCCACAGAAGGGAATGGGAGATGAGTTGGATCCCTCAGTGCTTAAATGAAAGGTCTCACTTCCCATAAAACAGGGATGTTTCTTCTTAGATTTCAAACTCTGCTGCCTAATTTTACATCAGCAGATATAGGATCTGACATAGCTCTGTCAGAGACCGAGACCTTTAAAGATGGAGAGCCCATGAAAGCACAACCATCGTCCATTAATATTCAACAAGGTCATCAATGCTCTCTGACAGGGAACTCGCTCTATGCGTGCCGTTGCTAAACCCTCCGACAATTGTTGGCATGAAAGGGTCAGTGATGCACAGCTCAGCTTCAGAAATGCACCAAAACCTGCAGTTCCCCGTTCCTTCAAAGTGATCCCCAATTCTCTGATGCTCACCTGGTTCCTCCTTCAGGTGCTGCAGAGAAGGATGTACCAAAGGAATAATGAAAAGCTGCAGGTGCCAGGGAAACAACTACAACCCACTTAGAAGACATGCATATAGCTCACCAAAAGGTTGGCCTGGTAACAGTGCTCTGCATTACCATGGACTCCCAAGTAAGATTCCTGGTCCTGCCTCCCCAGGTTACCATGTGCAGGTAAAGCTGCCACAGCAGCATGCTCAGACCCTGAGGGAGAGACACGACATTGTGTTGCTGGCTAATCAAAGATTGGTGCTGATGAACACCAAGGGGGAACTTTCTTCAACTTTTCTTAGCCAGTTTGTAGGTGGCTCTGAGATTAGTTCAAGGACCAGTGACTATAATGATTTATACCAGTAGAGGTTCAAACCACAGTGTTTTTGAGAAAAGATGGTCTAGTGGTTAGGCTACTAGTCTGGTGCTTGGGGGGATCTGAGTTCAATTCCCTTCTCCGCTACAGATTTTCTTGGGCAAGTCACTTAATCTCTGTGAGTTTGTCCCTTTATCTGCTCCCACGTAGTTAGTTAGTTCTGTTGTTCAGAAAAACAACCTCGGTGCTAGCCTCCTGGTGTATCAGTTGGGATCTGATGATTCTATCATTGTTTGTAATAAATTGGCCTAGAATAATGGATCTTTTGTGAAAGGCTGACGAAGCTCTTGGGTTGTGTGGATAATATTATTAGACAAGTTTGAATTGATGGAATAATTCTGAATTACTTCACATAAACATGCATTCAATTAAGAATTAAATCAATACTTTCTGGGCCTTCTTCCAGATCCGGAAGTAGAGAAGGCACTCTACTTAGGGTTGGGTTTTATTTCTGTCAGCCTGTCTCTATCTCTAAGGACTTGTCTACACTACCACTTTTGTCGGTATCACTTATGTCACTCAGGGCTGTGAAAAAACCACTTCCCTGAGCGACATAAATTACACCGACAAAAGCACTGGTGTGGACAGCACTACATCAGCAGGAGAGTTTCTCCTACTGACCTAGCTCCCACCCCTTGTGGAGGTGGTTCTATTATGTCAATGGGAAAGCTCCCATCTATTATGTCTCCCTTCAGCATAGAGCAGCGACATGAGTGATCTTACAGCGGCATAGCTGCAGCGGTACAGCTGTGCCACTGTAAGCTCACTAATGTGGACAAGCCCTACTAGTGGTTTCATATCGCATTTTGGGGGGTTCCCAGAGGGGTTGGCCCCTTAACGAAAATCACATTGTGATGCTGCATCTTGATGTTGAATCTTCACGTTGCAGCACTGAGTCAGTGCATGAAAGCATTGTGAAGCTGCACCGTCATGTTGATGGGGCATTAGCACACCATATTAATAATTGGCTTTCCTGTGCCAGTCCCAAGGAGATACTGAACAGGAGCAGCAATGCTAGTCACGAAACAAACCAACAGAGCCTGGAAAACATTACTTACTTTCAGACATGGATTATTAAATGGGTTATTTTCCCATCGTTAAACCTGTCTAATGTTTCGTTATTATCCTTTGGCCTTTTGCATAGTAATATTGTAATTGTTGGGAACGAGGAGGTGTCCTCTGGGGTCCCCGTCCATTTGATCTATTTAATCCTCTGCTACAAGGCATGTCTCATCTGATGGCCCCATCCTTCTGGCTGAATGGAACTCCTTCTGGAGCACATCAGCTCCACCCCGTCTCATCCACAGGAAGCTGCTCCAAAGCCAAGTGGGATACTCCCTCCCTCCCCGTTGTCAAATATGTCACATTAGCCACATCCCTGGAACCTGCTGCACTGACAGATTGGAATTGAGCTCGGCAGGCTGCTCTAGAGACCCCTGTGGTGATAGTGTAACCTGCAAGGAGCATGTGGATATTTGTCTCCCTCTAGGGGCTGCTCCACATACGAGGTTTATGAGTCTACGACTATTACTTCCGGTTTAAAGAGGTTTATGAGCCACGCTACTATTGCTTTAGCTGAAACAGTAACGGTTCATGCTTTCGCGCTGAGGTTTCCGATTCCAGCCCTGCTGTTGGCCCAAGCAGTGTCGGTTAAAACGGCATAGTGGAACAGTGGCTTAGCACATACAGGCACTAGTCCTATTGTGTTTGAAACACTGGACATTTTATTTTCTTCATTAGTGTGGCCATTTAGTAGCTGGAATGATAAAACATCCCCAAGTGTAAGTTGCGGTCTAATAACCAACACTCCTCATTGATGGCCGGTGATGATTTATCTTTCATCATTCATACCTAATGATGCAACTCATTGTGGTGTGGGGTTACTATGCAATAATGCCCAGCCTGCTGTGCCATTTTATGTAACCATATAATTATAAGCTGGGAGGCGGCGTTTATATAGCTATATCTATAATAGTAATAATATAATATAATAACACTGCTGCTGTTCTTTAATGTCTGACTGGCTTGATCTGATGGAAAGGTAGTTCCCTTGTTTCCTTCTCAGCTGCCCATAGGAAGTTCCTCAGACATGCCCTTGTTTTATCACTCTGGTCTGCTATCATCTCACCTGTGGGGTCACTAATGGGGCTGCTGGCATTATTACCATTCCCCTTGGGTGCTACAGTGGTTTTATTCCTGTGACAGGTTGACTGGCCCCTTTAAGAAGGAGCGGGGTCCAGGACACCTGTGACTACTAGTCAGCTGCCTCCCAGTTAAGCTCAAGAGAAGGCCTCTGGGCCATATAAATTGGAGACTGGGTGAGTCAGAGCCTGAGAGAAGTAGGGCAGGTGAGCTGCCTGAGGCCAGAGGAGAGACAGAAGGTGCAGTAGAGAGAGTTGTCAGAGGGAAAGGGCTGCAGGAGACCTGAAGGAGGACAGTATATATGTGAGCTGCTGGTGATGAGCTCAGAGGAAGATTGTTGGTGAGCACTGGCCATGGCCAGAGCTGAGGAGCCCTTGCTGCATTATAGGAGAGTTTGGGCAGTGACCCCTATGAAAAAGGGAAAGATCCAGCTCCTCAGGGTTGCTGTGCCAGGAAGCAAGAGAGCTGGTGTGGGAGGATGGGCCCTGCTGAGCAGGGGTAGGACTTGCAGGTAGGGATACCCAGAAGAGTGGAACACTGTAGGAAGCCCTCTGGGTGAAGGGCTGTGGGAAGACTGGCCACTCTCAGGCAGGGAAGCCTGGAAATTGGAGCCCTGCATCAGGGGCAAAAGGAACGGGGTGGGGGAAGAGGAGGACGAAGAGTGCGGCTGTTGACTCTCAGGTGGGTGACTTGGAGGTGAGGCCCCTGGAGATGGGAATGGAAACCCTCCCCCCCCGTATGTTTACTGTGGGAATTAGAGAGTACTTTTATTACAAGGCTTTTGGGGAACTAATGCACTGGTGTATATGAACACACTAGGCCAAGAGAAGGGCTTTGTATCAGTCAGTGAGAGAATGTTCCTTTCATGGGTGGACAAACAAGGGAAACAAAGGCTGGGCCTGACATTGCAGGGTGCTCGAGCTGTTGCTGTGCCAAAGCTCCACACCCACTCAAGTTAAACAGCGTGATTAAAAAGAATCGGAGCATGAATTCTTACCCCCGGAACATATCCATCCCTGTTGGTTTCAGTAGACCCTAATGTCCATGGTTTTGCTGAGCCCAGAGGCCAGGATGGGTGTATGGACATTGGGTACTGTACAGGTAGGAAAACAAGTCCAGCAGGAAAAGGCCTGTTTCTGAACAGCCAGTAAAACTCATTTGTCCATTTCTCTGACTGGACTGGATGATTCACCCTCATTGTTTTGTTAATTGTTTTAATAGCAGACACAGAGCTCTTTGTTTTCCTGCATTCTGTAACTAACAATGAGGAACCAGTGAGCAGCATATCATTCTCAGTAACACACTGTGCTGAGGTATGCGTTTGTATGCCTCACATCTCCACTATACCCTAGTAAATCAGTGGAATTACACTAGGATACAGTAGCTAAGGTAATGGAGTGGAGAATCAGGCACATAGACCATTCTGCATTGTACATAGAAGCCAAACGCACCCCTTCCCCGAGGTTTGGATTTATTAATGAAGAAAACAATAAAATAACTCATCTCAAATCTTCTCCCCAGGCTGTTTCTATGGCTCTTCCCTCCAGACTGCTGAGCCCACACCCTAGATCCTCTCTTCCTGCGAGAGAGCCACCTTCACCTCCCTTCTATTCAGGGCGGGTAATAAGTCCGGTGCATTAGTGAGCCAGCAGAACCTATTTAACCCTGGGATCAATACCAGCTAACTGGGTGGAGTATTTCAGGTAAACACTGCCAGCCTATTACAGTCACCAGCTATGGAAGGTTCAAACTTCCCCCACAGAACAACAGTGAGCTAAGCCCCACCATCGCTAGCCCACGAGCAGAAGGGGAGAGTGCTTTCTTTAATTTCCAGTGTGAACACCCCATGCATTTGAATGGGAACGAACGGCATGAAGGGGTCTGTAGCTGAATTGTGTTCCTCATCATCACCTGCCTTAGGAGGGATTTGGTATCGCTGCTGTGGATTGTTCAGAAAGCATATTATGGGGTGTATGAACTGAACAGAAGGACAACGGTGTGGTTACAGGTATCATGTCAGAACACACACATGCTGCCGCTGCTCCTGTGTCCCAAGGGGGAGAGGCACAGCTCTGCACCAGCCCCAGAAAGCAGTACTGCTGAGTGGATGTGTCTGCATTTGTATCTGTGGGGCAGATATAGGACCCAGAGGAGCTGCAGGTGGTTGTGCAGGAGCAGTGCAGGCAGAGGGATGGTCCTGGGGATGGCGAGAAAAGTCCGGATCACGTCAGTTTCCAAAAGAACTCACCACCAGGGCCTGGTGAGAGAAAACTCTCTTCATTCGCAGTCCGGCTGGCTGAGTCATTCGTTCTCCAGGGAAGCAGCTGTTGGATCTTGGGGTGGAATAAAATGGGGATGTGAAGAGGATGAGTAGAAAGGGCCAAGCTTTTGAATCCAATTTTGGTAGGCATGGGGCAGGCTTTAGTGCACTGGCTCAGCCCTTTCTATTCTCTCAAGCAGGGGGCTTTCTTTTCTCCCTCCCTCAGGGGCTGTAGCTCAATAGAATGGGCTTTTCCAGTAATGAGGGGGTGAAGGGGAGGGGGATGGAATTGCCCATTCAAAGGCAGCTCCCCCTGGTTCTCTGGACACTGTCATCCTTTTCACTCACACAAACGCTGGCATCACATGACCCAAGGCTGAGTGTGCTCCAGCCCGAGGTCTGATTGGTCACCAGCTCCTGTTTGAAAGCCTAGGTGGCCGTGGCAACGAGAAGCAGGCCAGCCATGCTTTCCTGGCCCCCAGAGAAGTGCCCCAGGCGCTGAAGAAAGGCAGACGGCACACATCAAGAAGCATCAAGTGGGTCACCAGGCCTTCTCCAGGTACCTGCTTGTGTTAATTCCCAGCCGTCCTCTTCCTTTCTGCTCACATGTTTGAGTTGCAGCTAGCTTTGAGTCCATTGCGGTGTGCATTCGGGGGTCACTATTTGTGTTAACTCGCTTGTCACATCACCCATCTGTCTCCTATTACCAGGAGAGTGCGCTCAGGCCACCCCAAATCTGTACCTGTACAGGGGAACCTGTTGCAAGAGGCTATTAAAGAAATCCATCGCCTCAGACTGGTGTGCAACTACAAGTCAGACAGAATTGTAGTCAAAACTTTAAAATGGTTGAGTAAGAGAGGACTCAGGGCCAGATCCTCAGCAGGTATAAATTGGTCTAAGTCAGCACAGCCTCACTGATTTCAGTGCAGCCACACTAGCTGAGGATCTAGAATGTATGCTTACTAGAAATGCTCTTTACTGCAGGTTTGACTGTGGGACAGAGGGATATCTCAAGACGTGTCCACTGAAAAAGGCTTAAAAAAATACAAAATTATTTTAGGGGCTTCAGGGTTTTTTTTGTTTTTTGTGTGTGTTTTTTTTTTGGTAAGGTGAAAAATTAGTACTAGCAAGTGATGTCAGGTTGGTTTTGGTTTCATTGATTGATCAAAATCCATCAGGACCTCCAGGACTTGCAGTTATACTGGATACATTGTGCTTCAGAGAAGGTGGATTTGGGCTGTCTTGCTGAGAGAGCTTCTCTTGAAAATGATCACTTTGCTTTAGCACAAACGGAGAAAAACCTGTCTTATGTTCTGTTCTTCTGCAGCCTGGAGGAGGGGTGAGAAAGGAAGGGCTCAGTTAAATCTAGGGAAGCTGCTGTGGATTGTGAAGAGTGCATTGTAAAGAAGGGGCTGTCTGAGAAATCTGGCATGCGGAGTGCAGAAACAGAGGGTGAGTCCAATCATCCTTTGTGGGGGAAGGGCTCTTATCAGCAAGAATTGCAAGGTGTTGTGCAAAGGCAAAAAATCACAGAGCAGCATTTGTGAAAATATGAGCAAGCAAATTAACAGCGTCATCATGCAAGGCTCTTGGAGTTATAAATCCTCTCTTAGGGTTGCCTTCCACCCCAGAAGAGCCCCAGTTTGTGCTGAGGGGGTGTTCTGCAGGCCTGGCTTGTGAAAGAGGACGGATACAGTCCTGAATGTATGATGTGACATCGTAATGCAGTGTCATAACACGTTGCGTCACTATGTGATGACACTGTCACAATGCAAAGATCTTTCTGTTTGCAGCTTATTACTTATATTGCAGTAGCACCTTGAGACCCAGCTCCCATTGTGCTAGGTGCTGTACATACACTTAGTCAGAGATAGTCCTTGCCCCCAAAGAACTTGTAGATAGACAAAACAGAGGCAGTATTATTATTCCACATTTTACGGATGTGGCACTCAGGCACAAGATTTCCCCAACGTCACACAGGGAGTCCGTGGTCTTCTGAGAGCTAGTTCGGTGCCTTAGCCACAAG
This sequence comes from Eretmochelys imbricata, assembly GCF_965152235.1. Taxonomy (NCBI): domain Eukaryota; kingdom Metazoa; phylum Chordata; order Testudines; family Cheloniidae; genus Eretmochelys; species Eretmochelys imbricata. Next base: position 21,993,615 of record NC_135577.1, read on the forward strand.
ACCATGCTTCCTTCCTTGGTCAGTTAAGGATCACAGAAGATCACAGTTTCCTTGTAGCTGATAATATCCACCCCAAGCAGCTCTAAGCTTGGAGGCAAACTTGTACTCTATAAGCGGGTTCTCATGTACGCTATGGAAGGATTCCTTCATTCTGTGACACACTCATGCACCAGACTGGAAATATGCAGTAGTTTAATTTACATATAAAATATAGGTCTTTCATGGTTTTAAAGGTTAGGCAGCTGGTGTACTGAGACTACTGCCTATCATTCTGACTGATATTGTCTCATTGTTTCCCTGTTTTTATTCCATCTGTCTGTATCCACCTGTTGTCTCTTGCTTTGTACGTGCATTGTAAACTCTTCAGGGTGGGGACTGTCTTTCTGTTCAGTGTATGTACAGTGATTAGCACAGTGGTGTATGATTGGGGCTGCTAGGCACTACTGCAATGCAAATAATAAATAATGAATGAAATTGAATAGCAGTACAGTTGCCCTGTATTTATTCTAATAGTATATTCATTTTTTATGTGGTCTTCAGCTTTTGATATACCAGAAAGTAAGCATGGGTAACACGATTTCTACAAATAAATTGTCAGGAGGAAGCGTCAAGTTGTGGCAGCCAAGCAGGGAGCATTTGTGGCATTAGGAAGTGTAGGTAGGCAGTTGGGAATTGTAGGAGGAGCACATTAGCTGGATGTTTCTGATAATATAATCAGCAGTGAAATAGTTAACAATGTTGACAAATTATTTTTAGGCCGAGAATTAACAATACACTGGGATTGATTGACCAGTTCAGCCCCATTTAGTGCTATTTTGTTCCAGTTGTCTTCCGATCCAAGGAGACATCACAGCATTCATTTATACTTGGTTCACATTTTCAAGGTGTTTTTTGCAAGCATAAGAGCGAGGGAAGGAAGGAAGAGAGCTGAGGTTCTGCAGCAAAGGTTGGATTCTACAACAAATTCTGCTGTCACAGAATACGTGGGATTCCAGCAGCCCATGTTCCAGCCCACAAATTCTGTTGTTCATAGGCCGTCAAAGAGTCCTGATGACATGGAAAGTTTGGGGGTCTGGGAAAGAGCTACAAGAAAACTTGCCACACCAATGGTGGAATAGGCCAAGAATTGAACAGACTATGTGAGGATACTGTTAAGAAGTAGGCCATTTGGGGTGATTTTTTGTGGGGGGACATCTGTCAAGTGAATTGAGTCCTCAAATGTACTTCACAATAGCTCATTTTAGAAAAACAACTTTTGGTTGCCATTGGCCTGGATTTGAACTAATGATCAAGAAATAGAAGCCCATGACCAATTCCTTGAGCCCTCTTATCCCTTTTCATTGCTTCTAAATGGATAATTTATCACCTGTTTTAAATAGCTTCTTCTCCTCAGGGGAATTTGCCAGGCATTTTTAGCAAAAGAAAAGTGCTTTACACAGTGTTGCCAATGCACATATTTTTATTACATGATATTTGATACATTTCTTAGGAACCCAGAAGCTGGGGTTTTGTGATTATGTGAGGCTTTTTTTTGTTTTTTGTTTTTTAAATAAAAGCTGATATTAACTTAATAGCCTTCCTGGTTCAAGAGAAGAGCTTCAGAATGTGACTCAAGTGGACCTTGAAGACTCAGAAACCCGATGATTAATGAACTGAGCCCAATGTGTGTGTGTGTTTTTTAAATTCCATGATTGTTGGCCTGATTTAGTGTGTTTAATGTTTGAGGTTGGCAATACTGTTCACGTCCAAACCAAGACAGACCCTGACCACTTTATCCAATTATGATCTACTTTGTCTTCCTGGTGGGTCAAACAGGAAAATCTGCCAGATTTCAGGCTCTGGACAGTGTTGTAAAATAATCTAAGAACAAGCTACAAATCCATTCCAGGCAGTAAGCAGGAATTTCAGCTCTGTATTTGGCTGTTCTGTTCTTTTTAACTGGGGAAGCTAGTATTAGTGAAGAAAGGCCATCCCAGAGAATCACTAAATAATTTGTCTTTTCTGTTTTTTTTTTTTTAAATGGAATAAACACACACTGTCTCTCATGAAGAAAGTTTGATTTAATTAGGGTGGGATTATGTTTTATAATGTTCCCTGTGCTGTTTGCGCCTGAGGTAAATATCTCTAGCAAATAATTACCGGAACAAGACCGTGGCTAATAGTAAATTCACTCCAAGAAGTTTTAATGCCGATGTATGCTATTGATTGGAAGAGCTGACAGTTGTCAGTTTGTAGCACTGGTAATTAAGGTGGAATGATTTGTCACAAGATGATGAAGTGTTAATGAGGAGCTAGTGGACTGGAGAAGTCCTGGTTAATGCACATTATCTAAAGAGGTGTGTAGTCATTAGGACTGTAATTCTAACGGTAACCATGTATCAGGAATGATTTTTTGCCTTGTTTGATATTGCTGATATCTTGTGGCAATAGCCATTTGGAAGGTGCGCTGGGCAACCAGAAAGGCTAGAGACTTTTTTTTTAATGACAGGTTTCAGAGTAACAGCCGTGTTAGTCTGTATTCGCAAAAAGAAAAGGAGGACTTGTGGCACCTTAGAGACTAACCAATTTATCTGAGCATAAGCTTTCGTGAGCTACAGCTCACTTCATACGAAAGCTTATGCTCAAATAAATTGGTTAGTCTCTAAGGTGCCACAAGTAATTCTTTTTTTTTTTTTAATGAAATGCAGATGTTCCTGACATTCCTCAGGAAAGATTCCTGCTTGCCTTGGGTGCATGGATCTTTCAAACACTGATAGATACCAGAATTTGGAGTTCCCCAATCTAAATAGGCTAATACAAGCTATACAGAATGGCCACTCAAGATACTACCTAGCCTGAGTGCACAGGAGAGCCCAGAGTTTTCACCCAGCCCTTGGTTTTAGGGCTGTCTCTCTCTCTCTCTCTCTTTCTCTCTCCCCCGCCTCCACACCCCCTGGTGCTTGTATTCATTGCAGCAACTGCACTAGCAAGGCAGTCGTTCTCCCCTACTATTTGTATGTTTTCAGTCTGAGTAGGTGCCAGGAGGGAAGCAAGCCCTCCATTGCCTGCAGCACCCTATTCCACCTTCTAAGGCTGGGACCATCTCCTCCACATGGCTAGCTCTTATGTGGTGCTTTTCATCAGCAAAATCTCAAAGTGCTCTACAGCGGTGGTCATTATCAGTCCCATTTTATGGACATGGAAGCTGAGGTGGGGGTGGCAGTGGGGAGCCTACAACATGAGCAAATCTTGAAGCGCACTTTATAGACAGGAGCAAGTGGCTGGCTAAGATTGGGGCCATTTGAGATGGTGTGAAGAAGGGAAAGTGTTAACTGAAGATAGCCAAGGGGCTGTTACAACTGCCACCTCCACTCTGTCAGTACAGCAGCTAATCAGGTGGATCTGACACTCTGTGATTGCTCTGTTAAATTGACTCATTATTTACAGTTGTCTGCCAGGGCCCTTTCCAATTTGCCTGATTAAGAGGCAAAGAAAAGGAGTGTTTCTCTCTCCTTTTTAACAACTCTTCCTCTGGCATATGGACAAAATTACACACAAAATAAATCTCTACACTAGGAGATTGTCTTCCTAGGTTTTTTGATGCCTATGGCCGTATGTATTTTTTTCCTGAAGCAAAGAGCCTGGTCCTATTTATGTGACTAAGGGTGGGATCTGCAAGGGGGCTGAAGCCTTGCAATGCCACCTTAAAGATCTGTTAGCATATTGGGGAACCATCCTAGTACCCATGGTTGTTTCCAAGGTTGAACAAAATAACATTGTTATGGGTGAGGATGAAATGGATGAGTTTCCCTCTAATATTCTGGGACCAACACAGCTACAACAACACTGCATACCGTACTTCTAGGGGGGTTTTCCTTCTAAAATTCTCTCCAGCTGAAGGGAAAGCAGTGCAGATGTTGGCAGCGACCACCACCTTGTGACAGCCTCCATCAAGCTAAAACTGAGAAGTGTGGGTCCACCAGACAAGGGACATAGATGTTATGATATTGACAAGCTAAAGTCCCTTGAAATACAGAAAGCCTTTGTTCTGCAGTTAAAGAACAGATTGCAAGCACTTGCAGACCTTGATGAAGAGGAGGGGAATGCAGATGAGGAGATCAACAAGAAGTGGGACAAACTAACAGCAATTTATAAAAAGAAAAGGAGGACTTGTGGCACCTTAGAGACTAACAAATTTATTTGAGCATAAGCTTTCGTGGGCGACAGCCCACTTCATCAGATGCATGAATTTGTTAGTCTCTAAGGTGCCACAAATACTCCTGTTCTTTTTGCAGATACAGACTAACATGGCTGCTACTCTGAAACCAGCAATTTATAAATAGAGTAGAGAAGCCTGTCTAGGCTACAGGCAGAAGAGAAGGAAGGGGTGGATTACACCCAGCACATGGAACGCCATAGAAACCAGATGAGCCCTGAAGAAAAAAGTTTGACACAAAATCCCAGAAGCTAAAGCACAAGCCGTATAGCAAGGCACACCGGGAGGTCAAACGCCTTGTGAGAGCGGACGAATGGCATTATATTGATAATCTGGCACACAAGCAGAAGATGCAGCTGCTCATGGTGAACAAAAACTGTGTCATTTTGTAGACGGTTCAATCAGTGGTAAACGGCAGACACCAACAAACAGTCTCATCAGGAACAAACAAGGACACCTACTAACAACCGAAAAAGAACAAGAAGTGCGCTGGACAGAGCATTTCAAAGAATTGCTGAACAGGGAGCCACCTAAAGAGGAAGAAAATCCAGGAAGCAGAAGAAGATCTTGATATCAACACAGACACCCCAACTAAGGAAGAAATCATTCAAGCCATCAGATCGTTAAAAAATGGGAAAGCTCCTGGCAAGGATAACTTGAATGCAGAATTGTTCAAGGTAAATCCTAAACTAGCAGCATCTATCCTGGCCCCTCTATTTACATCAGTCTGGGAAAGGGAAAAAGTGCCAGATGAGTGGACCAATGGGGTTATAGTGAAGATACGAAAGAAAGGAACTCTCAGTAATTGTAATAACTGGCGTGGTATCACACTTTTATCTGTGCCAACCAAAGTATTGTGTAAGATCATAGTCCCGCATATATCAGAGGCAGTTGATAGTGTTCTCAGAAAAGAGCAGGCTGGTTTTCGGAAAGGGCGTGGATGTACAGGCCAGATCTTCAGTCTACGAAACATAATAGAACTGTGCTTAGAATGGCAACGGCAACTCTACATACATTTCATAGACTTTGAGAAGGCTTTTGATAGCATTCACAGGACCAGCCTATGGCGCATTCTGTGGGCACATGGAATTCCTTTCCATATAATCAACGTCATCAAAAGCTTCTATTTCAACTTTACATGCAGCGTTGATCACAGTGAGCTCAGTTTTGAAGTCAAAACAGGAGTATGTCAGGGGTGTGTCACATAGGAAATCCTCTTCAACATTGTCATCGACTGGGTAGTGCGGCGTACAACAGAAGACATGCCAAGAGGCATCAAATGGACACTCTTCTCATCCCTTGAAGACCTGGACTTCGCAGATGATGTCGCTCTCCTATCACATACCCAACACCATATATAAGAAAAAACAACTCGACTCAATGCATTCAGCCAGAAAATTGGACTGCAAATCAATCGAAATAAGACAGATATCATGACCTTTAATATTGCCTCACCATCACCAGTACGGATAGAGCAGGGGTGGGCAAACTATGGCCCGCGGGCCAGATCCGGGCCATCAGGGCTTTGGGTCCGGCCCACGGGATTTCCCCCGTGGTGCCGCAGGCCCCGCGCCACTCTCAGAAGCGGCCGGCACCACGTCCCTGGGGCCCCGGGGAGGGGGGCAGGGGGGTAGAGGGCTCCGTGCATTGCCCTTGCCTCCAGGCACCACCCCCCGCAGCTTCCATTGGCTGGGAACGGGGAACTGTGGCCAATGGGAGCTTCAGGGGAGGTACCTGGAGGCGTGGCAAGGGCAGCGTGTGGAGCCCTGTGCTCCCCCCTCCGCCCGGGGCTGCGCAGGGACATGGTTCCGGCTGCTTCCCAGAGCGGCGTGGCATGGGGCCAGGGCAGGCATGCGGGGAGCCTGCCCTGGCCCTGGTGTGCACCACTGTCACCCCAGAGCCCAAACCCCTCCTGCACGCCGCCCCCCAACTCCCTGCCTACACCTCGCACCCTAACTCCCTCCCCTGGGCCCCTTGCCTGCATCTCGCACCCCTCCTGCTCCCCAACCCCCTGCCCTGAGCCCCTGCTGCACCCCACACCCCTGTGCTCCCCAACCCCCTGCCCTGAGCCCCCTGCCATACCCTGCACCAACCTGCTCCCCAACCCCCTGCCCTGAGCTCCCTCCCACAGTCCGCACCCCTCCTGCACCCCTGCCCTGAGCCCCCTCATACACCCCATACCCCTTCTCTGCCCCAATCCCTTGCCCTGAGCCCATTCCTGCACACTGCACCCCCTCCCACACCCCCTTCCGCACCCCAACCCCCTGCCCCGGCCCTGCATACAATTTCTCCACCCAAAATGTGGCCCTCAGCCCAAAAAGTTTGCCCACCCCTGGGATAGAGGATTATGTTCTCACCAATGTAGAGACATTCACATACTTGGGCAGCACCATCAGCCAGGATGGTTGAACAAGCCAGGACATCCAGAACAAAATCAGTAAAGCCAGGAATACCTTCAGGAGCTTAAATACAGTCTGGAAATCATCAAAATACAACACCAAAACCAAACTCAAGATTTATCAGAGCTGCGTACTTTCAGCAATACTTTATAGTGCAGAATGCTGGGGAATGAGAAAGTATGACATGTCCAAACAGTCTTCATTCTACACCACCTGCCTCAGAAAAATCCTCCGTATCTTTTGGCCTAGAACAATCTCAAACCAAGATCTGTTGACACAGTGGAGGCTCTGAGTACCATCATTGCCATGAGGCGCTGGAGATGGATTGGTCATGTGCTTCGGATGGAAGCTGATTCCATCACCAGAGTAGCCATAAGATGGACACCTAAAGGCAAGCGAAAACGAGGTTGCCCAAATACAACTTGGTTAAGAGTGGTGGAAGCCAAACTGAAAAACCTGGGGCACAGCTGGGGAGCCACTGAAAGACTTGCCAGAAACAGACAGGAGTGGAGGAGCTTCGTCACTGCCCTAAACGCCAGAGGCATAATAGAAACATGATGATTGATGACTAGTTTAACTATGTAGATTTTTTTTTTAATTGATGTAGATAAATCAGTAGACACACAGGGCCTGAATCTGCTCTCACTTACACCAGTGTAAATCAAGAACAGCACCCTTGAAGCCTGTGGAATTACCCCGGTGTAAAAAAGCAGTGATGCTGAGAGGAGTTTAAGGTTCCATGCTCAGGGTATTTGCGACTCTTTCTCTTTTTGTGAACTTTCTTGTAAACAGAATTTAGCTCGTATATATGTTAGTGGAAACTGGTTAGATGGGCCACAAGTACCACAGGAGTGAATTTGCAGCTCTTAATCAAACACATGTTCATAAATACTATTCACCCATCTCTGCTACCAACCGCCTGGTCTTTTTGCTCCCTGTGTTATATGCAGCTCGCTTATTGGAGTACATAACTGACTTCCTCACGTGCACAAGATAAAGGAGATTATTCTAGCAGCAGTGCAGCCTAATGGATAGACTCCTGGACTGGGGCTCTGACCTGGGTTCTATTCCCAGCTCTGCTGCTGAGTGACTTTGGGCAAGTCACTTCACCCTTCTGTGCCTTTTGTAAAGCACTTTGAGATCCACAGAGGAAAAGCACTATCTGAGAGCTAGGTATATTCTACACCTTGCCATAAAGTGGGATGGCCTACTAGTCTGAGCACAAGACTGGAAGCCAGGAACTACTGAGTGGTTTTTTGTTTTTTTTGTTTTTAATTCCTGGCATTATTACGACTCCCTCTCTGGCATCAGGCAAGTCACTTAACTTTTCTATTCCTCATTTCCCCCCCAGGTGTAATGTGGGGATACTAATTCCCACATGACAGGAGAGTAGAAAATAAGTTAGTTAAATGTTTCAGACTGCTTTGAAGATGAAAAGCAGTAGACATATAGTAAGTAACATATACAGTACAGAGTAACAGCCGTGTTAGTCTGTATTCGCAAAAAGAAAAGGAGTACTTGTGGCACCTTAGAGACTAACCAATTTATTTGAGCATAAGCTGTCATGAGCTACAGCTCACTTCATCGGATGCATACTGTATGCATACTGTATGTAAATAAATTGGTTAGTCTCTAAGGTGCCACAAGTACTCCTTTTCTTTTTGCATATACAGTACAAACAAACTTAGCTGTGTATCTCACAGACTATGACTAATGGAGCAAAGAGGCTGCTTTAACCAGGGGTGTTGCATCTATCCCTTAATTAAGAGATTGTCTCAATTATCCCTTCAGTGCGCTGTATCCTCCTGGATGTGTAGTGAATGACATTGTAACAAACTGGCAGAGGTAGATGGAGAAAAGCTTGTCAGCCAAGTGAACTGAAGCAACATATTCAGTAGGAAATAGCTTTTCAGAGGACTCCAGTGGGTGCTTGCACTTGGATCTGGCCTAAAATAAATTTAGACTCAACTGTCCTCGGTATCCTAAACTTTATGCCCCTCAACACATAGGGCAAACCCAGAAGCTTTCCCTGGTCCCAGGCAGTGTTGTAAGTGGGTCAGTCTGGCATGAATAGTTCCCTGCTGTGATGAAGCTGTCAAGATGCAGAGATTCTTCCTGGTACGTCCCCCTCAGCTGGCATCAAAACAGACCTGAGCGGGTGGCCCCAGGGACAAACACTCTCGGGTGAGATTGCCATATAGACAAATGGGAGACCCAGACTAAAAGTTGCTACTTGTCCTGAATATTGCAGGACCTGGAAGGCAGGCTTACAGGAGGTGAACCGTGTATATGCAGGAAGGTACAGTGTGGGGTCCTTTTTCCAATGCACCTCAATCCGGATCTATAGCATGCCTTGCTGTTCTTATGCCAGGTTCCCCACCAGCTCTGCCAATGCATCTCCATCTGGACCTACATCACCTCCTGCTACTCTAGTCCTGAGCCCATAGCATGCATAATGCACCTCAGTTCTGACCCAGTGTCACTTGTTACTGCCCAGCCCAGGGGCACCCATTCTCACAGTCTTGACAGAGACGTGTGGTGTGCATATGAGAGACAAGGTGGGTGAGGTAATATTTTTCATTTTGGACCAGCTTCTGTTGGTGGAAGAAGCTCTTCTTCAGGTCTGGGAAACTTACTCCTCTGAGGCCTGCTCTACACTAGGAAATTAAGTCAGTATAACGCTGTCATTCGGGGGTTTGAAAAATCCACTCCCCTCTCCCCCATACAACCCAGTTAAACCAACCTAACACTTGGTGTAGACAGCATTAGGTGAATGGGAGGATTCTCCTGTCGACCTACTTATTGCCTCTTAGGGAGGTGGGTGGAGTACCTACATCATCTCCGGTCAGCATAAATAGTGAGCATCTTCACTGAAGACCTATAGCATCTGCATGCACTGCTGCAACTCTTAAGTGTAGCCAAGTCCTGGGTGTCCAAGCTAAATACAAGGTGGGACAGATTGTTAAACATAAAGGATTAACACATGTTGTAAAAAACCACTTAAATGAAGTGGGCACTTAACAACACTGCAGTCGGAGGACAAAAGAGGGTTAGTAGATGAGAACATGATTTTTAGTTTCTAGCAGAGTTTTGAATTTACGTTCCCAGGCCTGTCTCCTGAAGGTCATGTGGACAAGTCCCCAACCCAGTTGTCAGCTATGTAGATATTCACAAGACATTTACTCTCAAAATAATATAGAATAAAAGGAAGCAGGATCACCAACCCCCAAGCCTTTAGAAATAATGAGTCCAGCCTCCCAAAATCATGCTATGTTTTTAAAAATATGGGTTTTTCTTATTTGCCCTCTAGTTGCTTTTTTTTTTTTTTTTTTTTGAGCCTTTGGAATACACTCAGGTCATGACAACAAGACCTTTCTCCATTACTATGCATGTTAAAAGCCATTTTTTTTTCCAGTGAAAGGTGAGATTCCTATGTAATAACATGCCACCTGGAGCTAGGGTTTTAAGAAAAACACCAAAAATTGTGAGTTGATTGGGGCAGGAGAAGGGGAATAATTGTACCGTCTGGTGGTTCCCTCTGCCTCTAACTCAGCAGAGTGAGCGGTACCAGTTCAGAACAGGCACAAGAGCCTGCTCTTCCCTGGGGAGCCCCATGAGTTAGTGTGTTTACCACATGCTTTCTCCCATGATCTATGTGCAACAGGCTGGAAGATCATTGGCCCTGCCCACCCTGCCTGTCAGGCAGATGTTTAAATCAGCAACTGATGTATCAGCTTTTGGATTAAGAAGCTGTTTAAAATGGATTCCCAGCTGGGCCCCTCTGTTTTAGCTTTGATGTGATTTCAAGCAACTTTCCTTGAAGTTTTATCTCTTGTTCAGCTATTTGCAGGTCCATAGACAGCTAGGAATTTACTTCCTCCGAAGCAGTGGCCCCTAGTACTGATGGACCAATACTCCATATACAGTGGGAGTAAAGGAGAGAGGTATGTGAAATGAGTTTATTTACTGCCATCTCTCTGCTTCCCTCTATGGGCCTGATCCAAACCCCACTGAAATCTTCCATGGGGTTTGGAACAGGCCTTGTATTACTAAAGAAGAGATTGCACTGATGCAGGTGCAGGAATCAATTTCCTCTGGGCTTTCCCTGGGCAGTGCGCTGTGCCAGTCACTGTGGAATCACCACTAGTGCCTGGTATGCTACCATGGCACAGCTATATTCCTTAAGGGCTTTAAAAGTGTGAGGGTAACTATCCTCTAGAAGAGGGGTGGGCAATAGTTTTCACAGGGGGGCCACTCCACAAATTTTGGTAATTTGTCTTTGGCCCCACATTTCTACTATATTAATGGAGGGGGTGCGGGGTCTGGGAGGGAGTTGGGGTGCAGGAGGGAGCTCTGGCCTGGTGTACAGTGTTGGGGTGCAGGAGAGAGTGAGGGGTGCAGGGTCTGGGAGGGAGTTTGGGTTCAGGAGGGGGTTCTGACCTGGGGCCGAGAGTTGGGATGTGGGAGGGAGTGCGAGGTGCAGGCTCTGCCCGGGAGGCACTTACCACAGGTGGCTCCTGGCTGGCAGCGCAGCGGGGCGCTCAGGCAGGCTGCCTGCATGCCGTGGCCCCATGCCGCTCCTGGAATCGGCCGGCTCCTGGCACCATGGCACATCTCCGCACGCCCCTTGTGGGGAGGGGAGTAGCGGGTCTCTGTGTGCTGCCTGCGCCCGCAAGCACCACCCCGGCCAGCCAATGGGAGCTGTGAGGACAGTGCGGGGGGTCGGGGCAGTGCATGGAGCTGCCTCTCCCCCACACCAGAGGCACGCAGAGACATTCCAGCAGCAGCTGGCCGCTTCCAGGAGCAGCGTGGGGCTGCAGCAGGCAGGCAGCCTGCCTGAGCACCCTGCTGCAGCATGGGACTTTTAGCAGCCTGGGGCAGCCAATGAGCCTGGCGGGCCGCACAGAAATGTTAGATGGGCCAGATCTGGCCTGCAGGCTGTATTTTGCCCACCACTGCTCTAGAAACACCTCCTTCCTTGGATTCCTCTCCTCCTCCTCCTGATCAGCTGGGAATGGGGATAATTTCCAGTCATGTTGTTGGAATGTGTGTTTTGGGTATGGCAACATTACTTAGACAATTGTGGTTGTTGGTTGCGGGGGAGGGGAGAGGGGGCAGCAATGGAAGACCTTCAAGATAGCCAGATAGAACATGATCTTTACCCACTGCTGTAAGTTGGCCTGAGGGTAACTTTTAATCAATTCTAAGTACCTGCTCCCAACTGCTGCCGTCCTAAAGTGCAAGGTTCTCCCCATTGGTCCTTGAAAGTCTTTATTTTGCTACTTAAAAAACAAATGGCGTAACTTCTGAAAAGTGCCTAGGGATTTTTGGGTACCTCCATTTTCTGGGCTCATCTTAAATTCTGAGCACTTGCCCTTTGAAAATCAGGGCCCTCTAAGTTGTCTCAAGAATCACTAGTCAGTTACACAGGTTCAGTTTTATGCTCTGTTGGACACTGTGGGCAAGTCACTTGGGCTATGTCTACCCCACCACTTATGTCTGTATAACTAAGGTCGCTCAGGGGTATGAATAAGACACCCCCTGAGTGACATCAGTTACACTGACAGACGTGGACAGTGCTACCGCCTCTCGTTGGGGTGGATTCATTATGTCGATGGGAGAGCTGTCTCCTGTAGACTTGAGATCTTACAGTGGCGCCCCGGTCGGCTCTAGTATAGACGTAGCCTTAGACTGTCTGACTCAGTTTCCCATCTGTAAAATGGGGATAATAGGGAAATGCTATCTCACTGGGGTGTTGTGAGGGTGAATACATTAAAGGTTGTGAGGCACTCAGGTACTGTGGGTATGAGGGCTCTAAGTACTTCATGTATTTAGAGGTAACTGCTTTTTTATTTTATTTTTTTTTGCCTAAGCATTACAACCAAAAATGAAGTACATGCCTGAGTGTGCATGGAGGCAGTATTTCTATCTCCGCAGTGTTTGTGTCATGTACAAATGAAACCATATTTGGGTTTTATGATTTCTGTAGTCACTAGAGAGCCCTTAATTAAGAATACAACCTTACAGGGTAGATCTTAGACTAAACTGTTTTCTCTCTAGGTAACGCATTTTTATTATATCGTTGCATTTCCAACTGTTCCAATTGCCTGAGACATGGTCCTGTGGCCTAACCTAGCACTACATTCCTGACAGGAAAAGTAAATAAGACACATTAATGTTTTGACCTATTTGCTGTTGATTTAAAACCCCTGAGGGCAGTGATGTTATTATAATAAAAGAAATTGCAAAACAGAAAATAAATCCCTGCTCCTCTGTAGCGTGTCTATAATAGTTATTCTCTGTTCCAGTAGCATGGAGGGCCCCCAACCATAGTATCATTGTTCTAGGCCCTGTAAATATATCTACAAAGAGACAAACTCGGCTCTGTAGAAATTTGTCTAAATAGAGAAAGGTTGGGAGAAAGGCAGTAATATTATCCCCACTGCATAGATGGGGGACTGATGTAAGCAACTTGCCTGAGGTCATACAGGCAGTCTGTGGCACAGCTGGAAATTGTACCCAGATCTTCTCAGGAGTTCTGCGCCAGTGCCATAGCCAAAAGCCCCATCCTACCTCACCCTGAATCATGTTCCACTAAGGATCCATGATAGCTGAGTTATCACAGACAGTGAGTGCTAGAGCATCCCATTGGAGCAGGAGGCTGCCAGGGGGTTGGCTGGCAAAAACCCAAATAAAGGGGAATTGCTGTTAAGGTAGTCAGTGCTGCTTATTAACCTGACTCGGACTAGAGGGGGCATTCAGTACCCCCTGCTCACAGTTTGCTAATTCCAGCTGCAGCTCAACTTTCATGAAAACAAACTTCAACACAGGCCATAGCAATGCTGAAGTAAAGTCCCAGCAGCCTTTCCTCACCACTGGTTTTCGCATTGGATTGTGTAGTCATTTTAGGCCCAGTGAAGCTATCTATCATTTGATTAAGAACCAGGGCACAACCCCAGATTGGTTGTGAATTCTACACTTAGAGTTCACCAACCAATTATGAAGTGTAAACTCCTCAGGCTCTACGACAACCTAAACATGGAGTCATAGAGCAGAGTACCCAAGGGGACTGTCTGTCTCAAGCGTGTGTATCTTTCTGATAGATGGTCCCTTATACCAAGAATCATAGCAACATCTGAAGAAGTGGGTTTTTTTACCCACAAAAGCATATGCCCAAATAAATCTGTCAGTCTTTAAGGTGCCACTGGACTCCTCATTGTTTTTGTGGATACAGACTAACACGGCTACCCCCTGATGTGTGGCAGCATCCAAGTTACTCCAAGTCCCAAAGGTATCTCAGGTCAATTGCACCTTACCTCTCACACTAAAGACAATGCTTGTAGCCAATCCTATAGCAAACTATATAAAGATTTATTAGGCAACGGAAACTAGAGTTACTTATAAGATTAAAGTAGATAAACACGGATAAACAAATGAGTTACAATCTTAAATTTCAAAAGGTGATACACTTCTGTAACCAGCAAGCTCTTTGTGTCCTACAAAGCTAGCCCAGGCTAAGTAGTTGAGGATCTCTTGCTTATGCCAAAAAACATCTTGCTCCTCCAGAGGCCAAGCAGCGTAGAGATAATCCGTTCCTTCTTGGTAGGGATTTTATTCTTTTCTTCCCACATGCTTTTGACTGCAAAGCTCAGTTGATAAGGAACCCACTGCATGACTCATCTTTCGAGGTGGGGTGGGGCGGGAAAAGAATAACAAGGAAAGTCATTTGTCCTCTTATTGATAGTAAGTAAGAAAATTCCAGTTGCAATTTCCCACAATTGTCCCTCTGGTATGGGTGGATCTTTCTTTTTGGGATGGGTGTGTAACACCTTCTGGTGAAGATCAACCCTTCACGCTAATTTGTCTCTCTCCTGCTTGGTGTCTTACACAGACATAGAGGCTAACAATACAACCGCTCAAATATTACCCCGCAGTATGAGATACAGACCACTAAACACTGAGAATGGGGTGGAGTTTAAAGATAATCTATGCATGACCTAAAACCTAAACAAATACTTTGCCTCAGTTTTTAATGAGGCTAATGAAGAGCTTGGAGTAGTGGCAGGGTGGATAATAGGAAGGAGGAGGTACCACATCCGAGGTGGAAGTCAAACTCAAACAGTTTAATGGGACTAAAAAAATGGGGTGGGAGGGGGCATAGCAGATAATCTCCATCCAAGAATGTTAAAGGAATTAGCACATGAAATTGCAAACTCAGTAGCAAGGATTTTTAATGAATCTGTAAACTTGGGGGTTGTACTCTGTGATTGGAGAATTGCTAATATAGTTCCTGTTTTTTAAGAAAAGGTGGGGGGCCGGGGGGAAGTGATCCAGGGAAATACAGGCCTGTTATTTTGACCTCAGTTGTATATCAGGTTTTGGAACAAACTTTGAAAGACAAAGTAGTTAAGGACATAGAGATTAATGGTAATTGGGATAAAAAAAACCATGGTTCTAAAAAGGTGAGATTGTGCCAGACCAACCTGATCTCCTTGTTTGAGAAGATAACTGATTTTTTAGACAAAGGACGGTGGATGTAATCTACCTGGATGTCAGTAGATGTAGATGTAATCTACCTGGATGTCAGTAAGGCATTTGATTCAGTTCCACATGGGAAATTGTTAGTTAAAATGGAGAAGATGGGGATTAATATGAGAGAATTAAGGAACTGGTTAAAGGGGAGACTACAATGGGTCATACTGAAAGGTGAATTGTTAGGGTGGAGGGAGGTTATTAGTGGCATTCCTGGATCGATCTTGGGACCAACCTTATTTAACATTTTTATTACTGATCTTGGCACAAAAAGTGGGAGTGTGCTAATCAAATTTGCAGATGACACAAAGTTGGGCGATATTACCAGTACAGAGGAGGATAGGAATATCCTACAAGAAGATCTGGGCAACCTTGTAAACTGGAGTAATAGAAATGGGATGAAATTAAATAGTGCAAAATACATAGTCATGCATTTAGGGACAAACAACAAGAATTTTTGCTATAAACTGGGGACGTATCAGTGGGAAGTGACAGAGAAGGAGAAAGACCTGGTGTAGTGGTTGATCACAGGATGACTATGAGCCACCAATGGCTTCAAGGTGGTGGCATAGGTTAGAACTTCTCCTCAGCAACTTTAATTTACACCAGGGCCTGGCAGTTTGAGATCAAGGAGCCGCAATTATCTGTTGCTCCCCTTTCCCTGCAGAGCTTGGGCAGGGTGAATCTGCCCTGATGTGTTCAGAGATCTGTTTCCTCTCATGGAGCAAGTCTGAAGCCTGACACTGACTATAAAATCCTCTCTTTCATCCCTGCCCATAAGTTGTGGAAAGGCCATGTGCGTCCTCCCCCCTTTATATTAAAACAACAGGAGTCTGGTGGCACCTTAAAGACTAACAGATTTATTTGGGCATGAGCTTTTGTGAGTAAAAAACCCACTTCTTCAGATAAAGACTAACATGGCTACCCTCTGATACTCCCTTTATATTGTTTTCCTGCCTGGCTCCTTCCCTTGCTGGCTGATGCTGTTGACAAACCAGTGTTGTCTGTGTAAAGGACAAGGCATCAAGCTCCCACGGCTGAAAGATTCTAGTTGGACTTTTGCCAGCAAGTGGGTGTAGCAGCTGGCGTGGGAAAGCTTTCCACTTGAGGGGAAGAAGGGAAGGAAAACTAAGAAGAGATGTAGCAATCAGATGGCTCTGGACTCAGACCACTCTACCTGCTAGGTTGTTAATAATCATTTGCTCTTTAATAGTAACCCTCTGCCCTTAAATCATAAATCCCTGATGCTTACCTTGCGCTTTCATTCAAGGAGCTTAAACATCATTACAAATGTTAATTAATTCTCCCTACCCACCCCTTGCTGATGGGAAAATGAAGCTCACCATGTCAGATGGTGGCAGAGTAAGGAAAGCGAACACAGTAGTTCTGACAGCCAGATCCCTGCTCCAACTTCTAGAGTACCCACACTTCTAAAGTATAAAGAACGGGGGTGGAGGTTCATTAATGTGGCTCGCTGGGGCATGCCTACTGATGTCATATAAGGGGGAAAATGTAATGTCTTAAAATAGATAATTGGAGTTGTTCATGCAAAATACAAAAGGAATGTCTCTTTTCACTAGTAGATTCCTCATTCTCCTAGTGTGTGGAGTAAACCTGTATTTGACCTAAAGCACAGAATGGAGTCTTGCAGGAGAGGGCAGTGTGGTCCAGTGGCTAGATTTCAGGCTTGGGAGTCAGGAGGCCTGGGTTCTATCCCCAATTCTGCCAGAGACTTGCTCTGTTACCTTTATGTGCCTTCAGTTCCCCCTCAGTAAAAATGGGGATAAGACTGCCCTTCCTTTGTAGAAGCTGTTTGAGATCATGAAGGTGTAAAAGCCCTGTGAAAAGGGTAAGCATCACTGGAGAAGTTTGCCAGTGCAATAAAATACTGCCAGGGGTGTGTTGCTCCAAGTCTTCCACAATGAGATTGTGCTATAGAAATGTGTGAAACGTAACTTTGAACAATGACAAAGTGTAAACATAGGTAAAGCTAATTAATCAAAGGGAAACAATGCATCAAGGTGTACAGTTACTCCCAGATCTACATTTAATTGGCCACTCAGATTCCTGCTGTTTCTCTCCCCCTCCCACACCCTGGGGTCCCACACATTCCCGTCACAAAAGCCTTTCCGTGTTTATCACCCCACCCCTGAATACTTGGCTATGGTATTCAAAATGTGACAGATACTATGTGCAGGCCTAAGGGGTTAGCTTTGCTTTGCAGTTGGTTGCCCTGCCAGATACAGCTATCCCCTTTAAGGATGATCTTCAGAGCCTGTCAAGTTTCAGAGTAACAGCCGTGTTAGTCTGTATTCGCAAAAAGAAAAGGAGTACTTGTGGCACCTTAGAGACTAACCAATTTATTTGAGCATGAGCTTTCGTGAGGTACAGCTCACTTCATCGGATGCATACCGTGGAAACTGCAGCAGACATTATATACACACTCTCAATTATCCTGAATGAGCTCAAGGCTCTCCCTCAAGACCTGAGCATGCTACTCCCCCATGCCAGCACAGTTGGGAAGCTAAGGGCTGGGAATCTACCTGCTGTTTCCCAGCCCAGGTACCACTGTGGAGCACCAGCCATTCTCCAGACCTGAATTCTTCCTTTATTATAAAGTACTTTAATGACCCAACCTGCAATTGTGTTTCATTAAACTCTCCTTTGTCAGTACTGGTGGCTGATCCTAATCATACAACCTAGCAATGGGAGTTCACACCTGGACACACCTATCCCACCTTTTCCCCTCTTTCCACTCCATGGGGGTTCTTTCTGGGCACCCAGGCCTCACTCTCCACTGTGGGTTGTCCTTCATACTTGGGTGAAGTGTGTGTGAAACAGCCCCTAGTGTGATGGAGAATTCTGACTGGTAGCACTTTGCACTGTAAATAAATACCAAAAGTTACATCCTTGGAGAATCAAGGAATATATTAGTTCCCACACTCAGGCCTCAAGCACATGTCTAACTTTAAGCACGTAAGTGTAAGTCGTCCCGCCATGGCACAACATGGGAGTTAAGTCTTAAAGTTACACACAAGCTTAGGTGCTTTTGCTGGATTGGGGCCTCGGTCCATGAGGAGAAGTATCTCAAATTGCCTCCACCAGTGATTGCCAGGCAATGATGTGCACTAACCACACTCAGCCCACCTCCTCTAAAGTTAAAATTGCTAAAAGGCTGGAGGCTGGGGGACGGGACATTTACATGGCGTAAGGACCCTGTGTTGGGGGACTGATGATGATAACCTGTTAGCCTGTTATATTTTCAAAAGTGAAAGGTTTATTTCTGGAGGCTGAGTGAAGCCCCAGATCAAAGTAGGAGAATAGAGGGTTAGGTTTCATAGACAAGCCAGGGCAGGTTAAATGCCTTTACTTCTGCAGAAAGATAGACAAACCAGATCACCCTTGGGAAGCCCGACCCCCAGTGGGGGACAGATTAGCAATGCCACTGGTGTATTTACACACTTGGAAGGAGTGAGCGCCAGTCAGTGACTGTATCTAAGGTTGGGCTTGTGTGGTGCTGCAGTGAAGAGGCTTCTCCATGTTCAAAGGAGAAAGGTCAGGTCTAGATAAACAGTACGTGGTCCCAGTAGCTTTAGTCCCCATCACAGAATCACTGAGGTGGTAAGAAAAACTTTAACAGCTGTAGTGCTGCTTTTAAACCTAACAGTAAAGGATGGGTCAGGAGGTCACTGCTTCAGTGCCCCTGGGAAGGAGAGAACTTTTTCCTGGAATCCTTTGAAAACCTTAACTAAATTAGCATGACTGCATTTGCTAAATGCTTGAGAAATCCAGATGGCTCAGGTCACAGGCTTCCCTATAAGCAGAGACACCGATAACTGTTTGCATTCCCATACCCAGAGACATAAGTAATGGTGCTACTTCCTGGGATGATTATATAAAATAGTATATATAAAATAGTAGCCAATACATGTGAAAAATAAACATTGGTGGTATTTGGAGTTTTGTCTGGTATCCGCTTCTCTGCTCCTTCCTTTTTTTCTTTCCCTCCACCTTCACTTCTTCATCTCACCTCCTTTTCCACTATCTCTCCTTTTGCCCTCTTCTACCTCTACTCTGCCCTATGTCACACAGCTCAGTTCACTGCTGGTGGTGGGACTGGGACATCAGTGGGGAGTTCTAATAAAGATAGACAAGAGCCTGAATCAAAACTCGAAATCCAAATAACCCCCTCACCTGCAAACTTTGCAGGTGGGAAGTCCTGAAACCTAGATCTAATTTTTTATTAAATATTATTATTAGTATTTGCTGTCTCCTTTTCTTGTAATGGGATGAACCAAAGCTGATCCAAATTTCTGAGGTGTTTATTCACAATATGATTAGGATTTGGCCGCTCAGGTCTGTCCCCTAACTGGTATTTCAAGTAAATAGCTGATGCAATGGATTAGTAGATGATTAAACCAGTGGCAATCTCAGAGTGCTACTTATTACACAAAAATGTGGTCATACTGTTCCCTCTTCCCCAGTTCCCTTTACTCTGTTTCATTTATCTACTGGGTCTTGATTTTGAGCTCTGTGTGTCAGGGACTGTTTGTAAAGCACTTGGTGCAATTGAGCCAATGATCCTTGGCTGGGGCTCCAGGTAGTGGTGTAATGCAATAAATATTAACAATATGATAGGAGTGGAGGGGGAAGACAGCTACATATTGCAGTGTCAGCTGTTGTTATTATTGATACAGCTGCATAGGTACAAGATGCTGTACAAACACATAAGAAGATCAGGGTCTCAATATCGGAGGTCGCTTACACTGTAAAGATCTGATCCTGCAAGGTGCTGCTGAGCTCCCTCAGTTCACATTCAAGTCACATGAAATGCTCAGGCTGCCCTGAAGTACCCCCGAGGGATGGGAGAACTCACACAGCTTTAGAATCTTGAAATTCTGTCCTTAGACAAGAACATAACCTGGTGGAGAAAGGCAGAACTAGAACCAAAGGCTGGGAGTTAAGGCCAGGCAAATTCAAGTTAGAAATAATGCACAAAGTTTTTAATAGGGAAGGTGATTGACCATTGGAACAAATGACCTGGAGAAGTGGTGAATTCTCCATCTGTTGAAGTCTTCATATCAAGACTGGATGATTCTCTGGAAGATGGGCTTCTGCCAAACACAAGTGATTGGGCTCAATACAAGGGTCACAGGGTGAAATTCTCTGGTCTGTGTTGTTCAGGAGATCAGACTTGCTGATCATTCTGGTCCCTTCTGGTCTTAAAATCTTTGACTCTGAGACCTGACCTCTGTTTGGCTCTGACAAATTACAGCTTCCCAGCTGCTTTGATGTTGTATTACTTTTTATTTTTCATTCCTCTGGTTGTCCTGGAAACAGAGCAAGAAATACTTTTAAACAAGATCACTTACTTTCAAGGTGGCATCTTTCACAGCACACTCTGCTGCTTAGTTAAACAAAACATAATGGTTTTAAATTAAATTTCTCTTCGGGGAGGGGAGAACAGTTTTCATTTAGGGGGAGAGCTGGTTTTGAGAAACATGAAAAATGTCACCAGACTTCAAACTTTCCAAAAGTTCTAACAATTCCATGAAGCCTAAGTCCTCAATGAGTCCTCTCTATCCAATTACAGGGCAAGGTGAAGGAGGTTAGCATTGGAAGGCAGGTGAAACAAATTGGTTCGAAGGAGGAAAGGAAGCCAAATCCTTGTTTCGTTGAAGGCAATGGGAGTTTTGTTAAGGACTTAGGAAGGATGGCTGAGGAACTGGAGTGGTTCTTGGGAGTTCAGGTTTAAGTTCCTGGCTCTGCCACAGATTTCTTGTATAACCTTAAGCGTGACATTTAATCTCGCTGTACTTCGTATGTAAAGTGGGGATGATAATATCTGTC
The DNA here is from genome assembly GCF_965152235.1 of Eretmochelys imbricata. Taxonomy (NCBI): domain Eukaryota; kingdom Metazoa; phylum Chordata; order Testudines; family Cheloniidae; genus Eretmochelys; species Eretmochelys imbricata. The sequence goes on from NC_135577.1 coordinate 22,014,591, forward strand.
TAGCCTATTTAGGTTGTAAACTCTTTGGAGCAGGGACTGTCTTGCTTTATGAATATATAGCACCTCGTACAATGGGGCCCTGATCTTGGTTGGAGCCTCTCTAGGTGATACTGCAATGCTAATAATAATGAGAAAGACGTCAGTGGCACCAGGTTTTGTCTTGTGCAGAAATATGACTTTTTTGTGGTCACTGGATCCTCAGTTAAGTCGATCAAAATTACAAGATCTTTACTGCACATCTGTAGAGCACCGGTTTTTAAACTGCACAATTGACACCCTAACTGGTGTAGCTTCTCTGTGGAAATAAAGTAATTCAGATCAATGTGGGAAAAATTATAGTAGAGCGTCACTTTACAGATGACTAGGAGCTTGTTTGATTAATGTACAGGTTTAAACAGAAAAGCCATTCTGTTTCTGACCTGGTCGCTAACTGAGTGGTGGGTGAATCAGAATTTGGGCCATGTGGTCAATCCTTCATGCCACAGGCTGTGCGCGGTGTGGTGGCAGGATGCTCAGCCTCCACTGGGAGCAGTAGGAGGTGTCTGACACTGCTGACAAAGAACCCAAGGGTAGCAGGGTTGTGTTACAGAAGAAGGCATATCCAGTTCTCCTCATATAGAAAGACGAGTCAGCTCACTGCATGGCCTTTCAGTGTGGGGAATAATTGGGAAAATGTAAGAGCCCATCTGTCCTAATGAAAAACAAAATTGCTTAGACTGTTGGTCTTTCATCAGTTGAGACTGAGCCGATCACAACACATCTTCCAATCTTCTCTCTCTCTGGCCATCCTTCACCATGCTTGTCCATATCTCCTTGTTAGGAAGTCATCCCACCTTTTTGGAGGCCGACGGCATGGCCGTTTCTGTTCTTGCAGATACCACTCGGATATAGCTGCGGTCCATCTGTTGTCCCTGAGTCGGGCCACATGTCCCACCCACCGCATTTTGCTGAGCCTGCTTTCAACAACAACGTCTCGCACTCCAGACTGCTGCCTAATTATTTCATTGGGGATGTGATTGCGGAGCGAAATGCCCAAAAATATTCGTTCCATCGCCCTCTGTGTGACAAACAGTTGATGTTCTTCAATCTTTGTCAGCGACCATGTTTCGCTGCCATATAACATTGCTGGAAGCACGGTCGAGTTAAAAAGATTCGCACAAGTTGTTTTGCTGATCTTTCCTTGGAGGATGTCCTTGATGTCATTGAATGCGTACCATCCAGCTTTTTTTCTGCGTGACAATTTGCCTTTCTGATCGTGGCGCATATTGACTTCCTGGCCCAAATAAAGTATTTGTCAACCTCTTGGATCTGCTCTCCTCCAAGAGTTATTTGGGTTCTTGGCAGAACATCTGATCTCATGTATTTTGTTTTTGACCGGTTCATTTTTAATCCGACTTGACTACTTTTCGCGTTCAGTTGTTTAAGCATTCTCTCAAGCTGGGCTGTATTTTTGGCTATCAGCACAATATCATCTGCAAACCTGAGATGGTTTAGCTGCTTGCCGTTGATATTAATCCCACCTTTCAAGTTTGCGTGTCGAAAAACCAATTCAAGACAGGCTGTGAATAGTTTTGGTGAAAGTGTATCTCCTCGTTTTGCACCTTTCTCGATGGGGATTCGGAGGAGAGTATCGAACAGCAATATGTCTGTGCTGTAGCCAGAGTTTGCTTCCTTTAGTAATGTGATATATTTCGCGCTGATGCCCTGTTCTGAAAGAGCTTCAAGAACAGTGTTAGTCTCTACGCTGTCGAACGCCTTCTCATAATTCACGAAGGCAATGCACAAAGGGCACTTTTTTTCCTTTGAACGCTCTAGTAGTTGGTTTAGAGTGAAGATCTGGTCTATTCTGCTGTAATTCCTTCGAAAGCCAGCCTGCTCTCTAGGTTGCTGTTCATCCAGGTTTCGCGACAGTTGATTTGTTATTATTTTAGTGAACAACTTATAGATATGCGAAAGCAGGCAGATCGGGCGCTAGTTCTTTAGATTTTCTCGATTGCCTTTCTTATGCAGCAAGATGGTATTGGACTCTTTCCAACTGGACGGTATCTTCTGGCTGAACCTTTGGGCGAGAGCTTTCCAAACTTTCTGACCTCTCTCCTTAAGCACTTCTGCTGTCAGACCGTCCTTACCTGAAGCCTTCCCCTCTTTCATTTGATGGACTGCGTGACGGACTTCACTGATGAGAACCGGGAGTATGTGTTCATTGGTTTGTTGAAGTGATGGCATTGGGACATCTATACGGGATGCAAACAGCTGGGTGTAGAAATCCCTGCAAATTGTCTCCATCTCTGTTCGATCAGTTACTGATTTTCCGTCCCTGTTCTCCAAAGCTGATAATGATGACCTGTACAATGCCAGTTCCTGTTTGAATTTTTTGAGACTTTTACGATCTTCAGCAGCCTTAAGGAGCTTTTCGGTTCGAAATTTTTTGAAGTCTTCCTTCAACTTCATTCGTATGAGCTTGCAGAGAAGGGAGTGCTCAAGCCTGTCGCTGCCATTTCTTTTCATTTTCCTCCTCTTCTCCAGTAAAGTCTTTGTATTCTCCAAGATTCTTCCTCTAGCTCTTCTTGGTCTTTCACTCTCAGCTGATTTCACACAACATTTCAGTCTCTTACTGAAGTTCTCATAATCGTCATCGCAGTCGTCCAGGAGGTTCCAATCTTCCCTAGAAATGTTTTCCTTCAGGATTGCCTCGTTGAAAGCTACCAGTTGGTGCCTTCTGTTCACCATACACAGAGCCTTTTTCTCCACCTTCACAGTGAATGTGAGTCTGGCTCTCAGTAGGCGATGAGCGCTACCGATATTGAATGATGGCACTACTGAAATATTCTGCACGATGCGTTGTCTATCAATCAGAAAGTACTTTCTGAAAAACAAAACAGCGTGTGTTATTCCTGCCACTTCTTGTCCAGTGATGCCAATCAGGGCCCTGATCGCCAGCAAAGTCAGCAGAACTGAAACTTTTAAACTGGGCAGAGCTTACAGTGAGACTTCAGTAGGTCAGGCACCAATTCCTCAGATACTGTAGTGCTCAGATGACTCCGAAAAGCCTATAAATAAAGACATTAACCATGGATTCACAGCATGGCCCACAGTGAAACAAAACGGATCAGTCCTCAAGGGTACTGAGCAGCTGTGTAACATTGTGGTTACCTGGGTTATACTTCCCAGATTGCACTTGTCTGCCTTTAAGGCAGCCTGTCACACACTTACATGGTATGGTTTATTTATTGCAAGACCCAAGGTCGCCCGTCCTCACTTCTGGTGTCAGGTTACAGCTCTTAGGTGGGCTTCTCTTCATGGAAAAATTTCACCCCAACATAGCACATGACCTCTTAGGCTGAGAAAGTGATTCTTTTTGTCTGTTGATGCAAATGCTTCTTTGGGAACACTTGGATTCTGGTATTTCCTATCTTTTCTAGGGCGGGAAATCCTCCTCTTGAGAACATGCCCTTTCATGTGCTGAACCAGGCAGCCAGTGTGCTGTGTAATTTCTCTGCAGTACATGAAATATAGCTGCTGAGTCAGGAAAGAACTGTGACTCAGAAACTCCAGGAGCATCAGCAGGTCAAGAGGTATACTCCCAAGGTAAGGAAAAATCCTCTATAAGAGGAAACAAGGAACGTATAGTGCAGTGTGCATTATATAAACAGGGCACCCTACTCAAAACTGAAATATAAGCGCCAGCTCCTTCACCAGGCTGCACTGGTTGGTTGGTCAAGAGGCAATAGACACATTTAGTGATAAACTTCGGGCACTGCAGAGAGCCTGATTTTTCACAAGTACTGAGCATACACTGCACCATTTGCGATCAGAGGGTGCTGAAGCTGCTTAGCACATCCTGAAAATCAGACCCACAGTGCTTAATTGTAGAGTTGGATGAGAAGTGTTTTTTTTCCCCATGGAAAACTTCAATTTTGGCAGAAATTCAAATTCCAAAATATTTGCTTTGGAAATGCTGGTGTGGTGACTCATGGAGACTGCAGTTCAGGTGCCTCCAGCTCCCATTCTCCTTTATAGACAGGGATCCCGCATTGTTGGACTACATCTCCCATGATGTACTGTGGTCTCCACAGTTGGAGAAGGGAGGCAGTCCATCATGGGAGTCCCTAGCCATGGTGCATTATGGGAGATATAGTCTGGCCATGTCTACAGACCTCTGTTGGTATAACTACGTAGCTCAGGGGTGTGAAAGATTCACATCCCCTATGCCGATGCAGTTATGCCGACCTCGCCCCCTGGGCAGACAGCGCTGTGTCAAGGGGAGAGTTTCACCAGTTACACCAGTGCAGCTGCACCATGGTAGCACTGTACATGAAGAGAAGCCCTGAGTACCTTTCCCAGGCCTGTGGAAGAGCTCTGCATATCTCAGAAGCTTGTCTCACCAACAGAAGTTGGTCCAATTAAAGATATGACCTCACCCACCTTGTCTCTCCAAAATAGTTGTTGAGCATAAAGACAGTGGTAAATACAGTTAACATTTGAAACCCATCTCAGTGGATAGTCTCAATAACACATCAGCTTCCAAGTTCAGTGGAATCGCTCATATGCGTAGAGGTACTCATGTGCATAAATGTTCATAGGATTAGGGACTAAAGGACCATTTTGATCCTGAAACTGGTATGTTTTTATTTTATGGATCCTATAAGGTATCACACTGACCTCCTTTAGATTTTAAATCTCTTTTGGTTCTTGTTTTTTGTTTTTGTTTTTTTTAAATTGAAGAAGTTTACCATACCTCAGACCATTTAGTTTGGTTCTGATCAAAATCGTCCAAGTGAGTCCAAACAAAAACCAAGATATAAATCTTATCAGAATAGTCTTTTTTGTGTGTGGGGGGAGGCGGACGAGGCGGATACACTTCTGTTTCTTCTAGATTGTAAACTCTCCAGGGCAGTGGACTGTTTTATACTGTGACAGATGCGTTATCTGCTCTTAACAAATAATGAATAATAATAAATAGTAATCCAAAACAACAACAAAATTAATTAAAAAAATCAATTAAAGCTGCTGGGTGACAGGAATATACTAACCTATTGCATCACTTACAAACCCCAAGGGACACTGTAAGTCTGACACAGCTCACCCAACAGGATACAAAGTATTCTAGCCAAGTATAAAGTAATACATATGTAAGTATAATAATGTAATGCAGCCCAACAGTCCTGTAACCCGTCGCAGAACAACCGCCACAATAACTAGGATCCAGCGTGAATACTATCCTTTCGCCAGTAATCTCAAAATAGAAACACACCACAAAAACCTTTCGGGGAATAGAAAAACACATAGAAAGTGTACATGTTCCAGTTAATGACACACGACCCCAGATTCTCTGTTGAACTCCACGCCCTTTGCACTTCTCAGGTATCACAGATGGAACCTCTGTCAGTTGTAAATAGCCAGTGGAGAATTCCCCTTGTGGAATTCCCCCTGCTGCTGTAAAGCTCCTGAGGTAACTGCCCCCCACTGTCCAGCAAGGGATGGGGAAGGGGAAGGATGTGTCAGAGATGCTTCATAATGCTATGCTGGTCCTCCGCTCGCTGCTCTAACAAATGCTGGCACTGGTGGCGCAGAATCAGAGTGCTGGCAATTAGCTCCAACGCTTCCCCAGCAGCAAATTGTTGGCCCACAATAGAGAATCCAGCCCATGCTGTTTAGTAACAAAGGGCCTGGTCCATCCCTGCATTTCTCTAATGTCATACTGGTGTTATTCCATTGCAGTTGTACCAAAATAAAGTAATTTAGTGGCGAATCACATGCAAAGTATCTTTGGTGCGGGGCGGGGGGAGATGAGTTTTGGATTATTTTTTGTAATCTGTTGTTTGCTAAAATCAGATAATGAATTTGGCACTGTACCTTTCCTGGAGAGTTAACAATCTTGGATCCCAAAGCTGCAAAGACTTAATCATGCTTCATGTTAAACATGTGACAGTAATCTCATCAAACCCACTGACTTTGATGAGATGATTCAGATGCTTAATACTAAGCATGTGCACATAAGCCTTGGCAGGATCAGGGCCTAACAGATACATAGAGGATCAGAGTCTGATACACTTGCACCCATTGAGTAGTACCTTACCCTCAAGTAGCTTCATTGATTTGTGGAATCAGGTATGAATCCCCAGGAGTAAGCGGTTCAGAATCTGGCCCACAGAGAAGATATTTAGATTGTAGGTAGATATTCTATGTAGATACTGATATTTATGTTGTGGGCCTCATGGAAGAAATGGGTCTTCTGAGTGAGAAAATGGTGAGGAGAAACTATAACATCCACAGCACCAGGGACCTTCTACTATAGCCCTTCACCACTGCTATAGCCCTTCACCATGCTGGGAGGCACCTGTATGTTCCCAAACCTCCTTTTCTCCTTGTATCATGTTTGTTAAGTTTGTAGTGGGTAGACTGCAAAATACCTAAAATGAAGGGCCTGCCCCACAGTCCTTTAGTCAGGTCTCAGATCTTTTAAAGCTCTAATCCTTAACGGCTTTGGCAGATGATTGGAGTTTAGAAAACATCAAGTAGGCACATTTCATTCCAGGCAGTTCCTCTCTAAACAGAGATTATTTTCTCAAACCCCATGTAGATCTCTGCGAAGAAAGGCGACAGTTTTATGGCAGAGCCCTATCGTTGGAAAAACACAGGCTTTTAATTATTTTTATGAAGCAAGTTTATCTTGCTGTGCTTGATAGTAACTCCCTGTTGGCTTTTTTACTCAGTAATAATCCAAATCAACATGCTGTAGGGATTTCCCTTAAAATTCACAGACTAAAGCCTGTAATTAAGGAATCTGGAATCTTATAAGCCGCTGTGATATGATCAGACTGACGTTTTGTAACCCTGGTTTGTGGAACATTTGAGCTGCTTCTCTGAACAGTGCTGATAGAAAACTTTCCCATATGCCTACGTGAGCCATGTGGAGTCTGAACAATCTAAAACTAGCTCACTCTCACATTGAGATAATTCTCAGCTGATCATGGGCCCAGTCCTGCAATCTTTGAGTACAAACTGCTTTGATACAGAGAGGGGAAGATGAAGGAAGAAGTTGAATAAAAATATATGGCCTGGTTCTGCACTACTGAAGTCAATGCAATTTTAAAATCGACAAAGAAATGCTTTGTCCACGCAAATAGCCTGTGGAACTCATTGTCACAAGATCTCATTGCTCCCAAGAGCGTAACAGGATTTCAAAAAGGACTGGATATTTTTATGGATAAAAAGAACATCCAGAGTTGTAGTAACAAGGCTGAAAAAGAGAGTTTGGGAGGGATATAAATCAGTCAGTTTATGGGCACAAGCCAGCCCCTCAACTATGGAGTTTAGGAGAAAACTTTGTTTGAAGACAGATTATGCTATAACCACCTACTGGAGGGTTTCTTACACTTTCCTCTGAAGCAGCTGGTACAGGCCACTGGCAGAGACAGAATACTTGTCTAGATAGAGTCATTCAAATCCTGTACGGCAATTCCTGTGCTCATATTGAAAGTCTTCCAACTGACTTAAAAGTAAGCAGCACTGGACCCATAAGGACTCCAGGTGCACTTGGTGGAAGTACCAGCTGATTAGCTGGCAGCAGCTCAAATGGTGTAACAGGTTGTTTTCTTACAGGTGCAGCTTGGATTACAGCAGAGCACTCCCCCCTTGTGTGGTCATATCAGCTTCAATTACTGTTGTCACCTGGTTGCCAATGAGGCCCTGAGCTTGAGTTCTCTGTGTGTGTATTATCTCAGCCATTGTCCTAGAGCTGCTTTGTTTAAAGAACCATTAACCTTTTATGGCCTTGAAGGATCTGAACCGTGGGATTTCTTTAGGCTTTTAAAAAGTTACTATTATTAGTCAATGAAAGTGGATGGCCAGCAATACTGTGACATAGAAAGCAGAGGAAGATTCACCAGGAGTAAAACATCAGAGAATATTTATTGACTTTGAAATGCTAACCGAGGAGATTTATGGTTACACTGCAGGACTGGGCCCTTGATACTAACTCTGCATAGATTTAGCATTGGAGGAGAAGAAGGTGGCCTCATAATTGATTTCTGTACTTAACTATAATGCTTAGCTGCAAGTGGGTGCTGGGTTTTAATTCTAAAACAACTGGTCTATAACACTAACTTTGAAAAGTGAAATAAACCTTCAGCACTTTGTAATGAACAACAGCATTGTATTCACATTGCTCTTTATGTATTGTTTTAACGGAGAAGCTGGTGTGCCAGTTAACTTCGACTAGAAAGGGATTTGTTTTTTAAATTGAAATGTGGTGTGCTCATAAAAGGTGCTAGCTTTACAGCCCTGGAAGCTGAGGAAGTTTTAAGCAGTGTTGTAGCCTTGTCAGTCCCAGAATATTAGAGGGACAAGGTGGGTGAGGTAATATCTTTTATTGGACCAACTTCTTCTGATGAGAGAGACAAGCTTTTGAGCTTACATGGAGCTCTCTTAAGCCTTCACAATGCAGTTGGTAGTGCAACGGCAAACTGCTTTGTCTACGACAGGAAACTGGAATGGTCATTTTGTACTTGGAAACCGTAAAGTGGCCCAGGTTTGCTGTGGTTCACAAACATAGTCTGAATTTTCAGTTTTGGAGTGAAACCCAGAAGTAGGGGAATGTGGGCTGGTTTGGGATTTCTTTATGGTTCCACATAGCTCTTCTCAACCCTCCCCCCATCCCCTGAGGTGGGAGATGAGGTGGAACAAAGGCCCTACAATGAACAAATAACAGGAGGTGATTTAAGATATGTAGGGTAAATAACGCTTTCCATGACAGGTCAGTATTTTTTCTATTAACTTTTTATTAAACTTTAAAATACACAGAAAAACAAACATTATAAATGGTACATAAACTTCTCATAATGTATTAGCCATGTGCTAGCTAACCTTAGCTATACATTAAACATTTCAGTACATATATAATATGAATGGTTAAAATCATATTAGTGTAGGACTTGAAGGGACCTCGAGAGGTCATCTAGTCCAGTTCCCTGCACTCACGGCAGGGCTAAGTATAATTTAGACCAGGGGTAAGCAAGCTGATTTGCAGAGGCACTCACACTGCCCAGGTCCTGGCCACCGATCCGGGGGGCTCTGCATTCTTAAACATTTTAAAAACCTTATTTACTTTACATACAAAAATAGTTTAGTTACATATTATAGACTTATAGAAAGAGACCTTCTAAAAACATTAAAATGTATTACTGGCACACGAAACCTTAAATTAGAGTGAATAAATGAAGAGTTGGCACACCTCTTCTGAAAGGTTACCAACCCCTGATTTAGACCATCCTTGACATCCTTGTCTAGCCTGCTCTTAAAAATCTCCAATGATGGAGATTCCACAACCTCCCTAAATTTATTCCAGGACAGGAAGTTTTTCCTAATGTCCAACCTAGACAGCTCTTGCTGCAATTTAAACCCATTGCTTCTTGTCCTATCCTCAGAGTTTAAGGAGAACAATTTTTCTCCATCCTCCTTGTAACAAGCTTTTATGTACTTGAAAACTTTTATGATGTCCCCTCTCAGTCTTCTCTTCTCCAGACTAAACAAACCCAATTTTTTCAATCTTCCCTTGGAGGTCATGTTTTCTAGACCTTTAATCATTTTTGTTGCTCTTTTCTGGACTTTCTCCAATTTGCCCACATCTTTCCTGAAATGTGGCACCCAGAACTGGACATACTACTGTTGAGGCCTAATCAGCGTGGAGTAGAGTGGAAGAATTACTTCTCATGTCTTGCTTACAACACTCCTGCTCATACATCCCAGAAGGATCTTTGCTTTTTTTAGCAACAGTTACACTATTGACTCATATTTAGCTTGTGGTCCACTATGCCCCCCAGATCCCTCTCCACAGTACTCTTTCCTAGGTAGTCATTTCCCATTTTGTCTGTATGCAATGGATTGTTCCTTCCTAAGTGGAGGACTTTGTATTTGTCCTTATTGAATTTCATCCTATTTACTTCACACTGTTTCTCCAGTTTGTCCAGATCATTTTGACCAGTTTGATATGAATCAGTTATTTGTATTACACAATTTACAGTTTGTTTATAAAGAAAAATTATTAAGATAACAAAAGAATAGAAGCAAAATTCAGAGGAGGGGGATAGAGTTGTGGAGAGAAGGAAGTGGGCAGAGAGGAGGGGACAGGTCAGAATTTCTGATAAGAACATACGAATGGCCACAGTGGGTCAGACCAGTGGTCCACCTATCTAGCCCAGCAGTCACAGGCTAGGGACACCCAGAGCATGGGGTTGCGTCCCTGACCATTTTGTCTAATAGCCATTGTTGGGTCAGTCCTCCGTGAACTTATCTAGTTCTTTTTTGAACCCAGCTATACTTTTGGCCTTCACAATATCCCCTGGCAACAAGTTTTACAGGTTGACTCTGCATATTATGTGAAGAAATACTTCCTTATCTTTGTTTTAAACCTGCTGCCTATTCATTTTATTGTGTGACCCATGGTTCTTGTGTTATGAGAAGGAGTAAATAACACTTTTTCTCCACACCATTCATATTTTTTAAGACCTTTATCATCTCTCTCCTTAGTCATCTCTTTTAAAAGATCGGGAATTTTCAACTTGGAAATCTCTCCTCATATGGGAGATGCTCCATCCCCCTAATAATTTTTGCTGCCCTTCTCTGTATTCAATTCAAGATGGGACAACCAGAACAGCACTCAGTATTCATATGTGGCTGTCCCATGGATTATTATAGAGGCATCATGATACACTGTTTATTATATATCCTTTTTCTAATGGTCCCTAACCTTGTGAGGTTTTTGACTGCCACTGCAATTGTAGCTGATGTTTGCAGAGAACTGTCCACACAGTGCCTCCAAGATCTATTTCTTGAGTGGTAACAGTTGATTTAGACCCCCATGATTTTGTATGTATAGTTAGGATTATGTTTTCCAACATGCACTTACGAGCATTGAATTCCATCTGCCATTTTGTTGCTCAGCCACCCAGTTTTGTGAGATCCCTTTGCAACGCTTGGCAATTTGTTTTGGATTTAGCTATTTTGAGCAATTTTGTATCATCTGCAAATTTTGCCATGGGTGACAATGATAATGGTGGGAAAGAGACTTTCTCAATGGAAGGCCACCCCTTGACTTGAAGGGAATGCAGATCAGCCCCCCCCCCCCCCGATTTGAGTGTAGAAAAGTAAGACATTTGAAAAGTGCAGGAGGGGACCTTAAAATCCCAGGCTTTTTTTTAGTGAGGGGACTAAGCCACAGGATAAGGAACAGGATCTGGATTTGGAAGACCCCAGGGCTTGGATCTGTGGCTTTTTGGGGGAGTGGGAGGGGGCTTTTAAAGATAGGGGCATGTGGCCAAAATTGGAGTGGGGGGGGAATTTGACACCCCCCCCCCCGACCCAACGAGTGTGTGGGGGGGTGCTCAGCTGAGGGGCTGGCTGAGGAGCCTGGGCCAGCAGCATAAGCCTCTGGCTTTACACAGATCCCTGCCCACACCTGCGAGCCCTGGCAGGGCAGGGGGCGGGGCCGGGGCGGGCCGGGGGGCGGGGCCGCGCCGTGCAGAGGGAGGCTGCAGGTTGCTCAGACCTTCGCAGCGAGGAGTTGCGGCCGGAGACGTCGCAGCCGCCTGAGCTCCGGCGATCGCCGCTGCCCCCCGCCACCGCGCCTTGGAGGGGCCGGAAGAGGATCGGGCCCGAGCTCCCCGCAAACAAGTTTGCAAAGGGGAGCGGAGAGCAGCCGCCGCCGCCTGAGCTCTCTGTGTGTGTGCGCGGGGAGGAGGCGCTGCTCCTGCGGGCTGGGTGAGGTGCTCTGCCAAGAGGATTTGCTTTGCTGCGTCTGTCCCGGCTTCTGGGAGAGGAAATTCAGCCAGGTAGGTGCAGCTGCTGCTCGGCGATCCGTGCCCCCGCTCGCCTCCCTGCTTTCCTGTCCTGTCTTCCCCCCCTCCCCCCAGGGCGCAGCCCACATCCACCCAGCGTCCTTCCTTTGCCCCCGGCCTCTTAGTGCAATGACTGTCCCTCTGCTTTCTCCTGTGGCCCCCTGGCAACCTGCTCCATTATTTTCTCCTCCCCGGAGGAAACCTCCTTTAGCTCTTTCTTTAAAATACTTTATGTATTTAAAAAAAAAAATTCTCTGTGGGCTTTTCACCTGGCCTGCCTTCTTGTGTGCGGCTCATTCCGCTCCCCACATGCCCCTCTTTGAGGTCTAAGTCCCCTTTCATCTCCTGGGCTGTTTTTAGATGGAAGTGCAGCCTGCTGTGAAATCAGATTATCTGGAGTTTCTGGTTTATTCTTCTTAAGGCAGAGGAGAGAGGGACACGGCTTGGGGGTGGGGTGGTGGAGGAGGAAATTCATTTATTCTTCTATAAGTACTAAAAAGTTCTTAGCCTAGCCTAGGAAGAGCTTTTAAATACAATCTGTTGAAATTAAAGCCCAGGGTGGGAATTAAGACATCAACAACAACCACCCACCTACATTTAATGCAGTGGATTGTCTGTCTGAAGCGATTTGCATGTGGCATAATCAGCTGCGGCTCAGAGACATGCATGCTACACCTTGTGTTTGGCTCACATGTATTTAACCTTTTACTTGCTGTCTAGCCAGCTGTATTCCCCCCCCCCCCCCGCCAGTCACTCAGGGTTGGTGCGTGAATAGAAGATTGTACCATTGGCAGACCTAACAAATGAATAATTCCATTGTATGTGCCGGCTCTGTGCCCCAAGACAGCCAATTGTCACTATCTCTGACATTCAGGAGATTTTATGCCACCCCGGAATGGGTACAGGTGGCACCGGTTGCCGCAGGTTTAGCTTTTGTTGTGTAGGTAATTGTATTTACCCTCTCTTGGGCAACAGGATTTTCAGTTGTCTCACAGCTAGTTGTTAAGTTAAAACCAATACAGTTTTATGACATAACTTCTGCATGGAGGGTTTAAACACTTCTTATGTGCCTTAAGTGGACCTGTTGTGGATTTTGGTGAACAACAGATCTCTTTTCCTTCCACTACTATTTCACTCCAATGCCAGACAGAGCAGTAATAGCAGAAATATTGGGGAGAAGGTGAGACCAGTGCAGCCTAATACAGGTACTGTAAAATCTGCAGTGAGAGGTGAAATGGCCCCCTGAAGCTGTATCCATTTACCTTCTTTAATGGCTCTTTCCATTAAGACACACTACAGCATGCCATTGTACCTGTTCTACAAGTCTGTCTTCCTTGCTGCTGCTATGGGGCTTGTCCTGATTCCCTTCTATTCTACTCCTTATTGTCCCAGGCAGTCCTTTGGGTTCTGTTCCCAGTTCTGACACTGACTGGCTCTATGACTGTTGACAAATCCTTTGACATAGGTGGGCAAATACAAAGTAAAGCACAGTGGAAGGACTAATCTGAATTACTCCTGCACCTTGTATTCTAAATTAATTGTAACCCCTCAGGAGAAGAACCAGGGTGTCAGTGTGGACAACTCAATGAGAACTTCTGTTTAGCATGCAGTTGCAGTAAAAAAATAAAAGCAAACAATGTCAGACTGCAGAAGAAATGGACTAGAAAATAAAATTGCAAATATTATTATTTTAATATAGAAACCAATGGTACTCCTTGCCCTGTAAATGTGCCACAAGATATCTCTGATAACAAGAGCTTAGACTTTTAAGTCACTTATATGAACAAGAACTTCCATAGTCCTACCTTCTTTGCCTCAGTCTTCGTCAAATGGGCATAATACTGAGCTATTTCCCAGGTTGCTAGTTAGATTCTAATTAACATTTGTAAAGTGCTCCTGATTTTCCCAGATGAAAGGTGCTATAGAAATGTAAAAGCTTTGTTCATCATCCATCTGACTATGGGCTCTCCAGACCCTTTATCCACACCCATGATCACACTGTCTGATCTTAGTCTGAACAATAACCTATGTTTCAGTAGCTCTGTCCCAGTTTTGAAAAATTTCATATTTTGGTGTGGTTTATGATATAATTGAGGGTGTTTTTTAAAGCCTTTCCATTGCTAATTTAATGGGTATAATTTATGCTTAAGATGAAGACCTGACATGTCAGGTGTCCAGAAGTGAGTATTAACGTGGTTGGTCTACTAGGCACTTATAAAAGCTTTTGGGGAAGAAGAATATGGTTATGGTACTAGATGGGAATCAGCAGATCTGGGTTAATTGCTGGCTCTGCCACAGATGCCCTGTATGACATTGAGCAAGACGCTTAATCTATCTATGCCTCAGATCCACCGTATGTAAAATCAGAATAATAATGCTGCTTTTCTCCATTCTTTTTGTCTGGCTGATCTATTTAGATTGTAAGTTCTTTGGGGCAGGGACAGTCTTTTACTATGTACAGCAGGTAGAATAATGGGGTTAATTACTATCATAACACACAAACCCTGATCCTGGAAAACAGTTACATCTGTGTTTAACTGTACTACCTTGAGTAATTCTGTAAAGCTAAGCCCGTAAGTCTTTGCAGGGTCCTAATAATAGTCACTAATGTGTGTCGATCCTAGTAGAAATACTTTTGCTTTATGAAATTAATATCTTTATATGTTTCCTTCAGTCTTTCATCTTAAATGAATAAACAAACTCAAACTGATCATAAATCTTTACTGGTAGATAAGGAGGTGTAATATTCTGTGGTAGTGCCCAGTGGCAACAATAAGGATGTGTTAGGTGCTGTACAAACATGCAGTAAAACACTGTCCTCTACAAAAAGCTTGCATTGTAATTTAATTTAGGAATGTGAAGTAGGTGAATTAGTTTCTGTGTCCCTGCTGCATTGCACTTCCCTGAAAATAAGAAATAGGTGGTACCTGCTGGGATTAGCCTTGGGCACTTGAGAAATAAATTGGGAGCAGTCAGTCCCTCCAGAGAAATGGTAGGTTTTCATTTTATTTGAAAATTCAAGTGGGCAGAGTATAAATGCGCAAATGCCATTATTTTTTTCCTTTGAAGTGAAATAACCTCTTAGCGAGGCCAGCTTCATGGGTATTATAAAAAAAAAAAAAGGGGGGGGGGGTGGGGAGGGAAGGGAAGAAACGATCCAAATCCTGAGATCCCGTGATTTGTTTGTCAGCTTCAGGCGCAGTAATGCAGCTCCCATAAAAATTGAAATCTCTTAATGACAGCTCAGGATAAAATGACTTGGTGAGCTGTGCAAACTGTCCTAGCCATGACCCTCCTGGCATTGGCAGGGTTCTAAGCCCATTTACCATCTGCACAGCAGTGGCAAAAGCTACTCTCAAAAATGCATCCGATGAAGTGAGCTGTAGCTCACGAAAGCTTATGCTCAAATTAATTGGTTAGTCTCTAAGGTGCCACAAGTACTCCTTTTCTTTTTGCGGTTACAGACTAACATGGCTGCTACTCTAAAAGCTACTTTGTGCTTGTCCTTGTGCTGTTTAATGTTATGAGCCAGCTTAGGCTCCCCCCCCACCCCCACCCCCGGTGCAGCTGGACTTGAATTGGAGCAGCAAAGGCATGTGGGATGAATAAAAAATCATTTTAGGTTTGTCTGTGTCATCTTGAGTGATGATATTCTATTATAAATGATAAATCCCTTAAACACTGCACATGAGTTCAAGTGGAAGCACTGTATTTTTGTCTGTCTTGGAGGCTTTAGTTGGAGCACCAGAGTGGAGTCAGTTCTGATGTAGGAGGGTTCCAGCTGGGTGCTGGAATGATCTCCGTACAGCATCTCCATCTCTACAGTAACAGAGATGAAAAAATTCCCTGTTTGAGCTGGGTGCCGGGCTGGGCTGTTGTGGGGACCACCCTGAGTTGAGCAGAGGGTGGGCTTGCTGGCTGGTGGAAGGCATGTTCGGCGGGGTGGGTGGATGAACTGAAGCTGGCATGGCCGGAGTAGCCCTAAAAAAGGCTGGTGTCTTCTGTATGATCCTTTTCCTGTTACTGCCAGTTCAAGGAAAGATGTAAGCTTTGAGGTTTCTCCAAATCTCTC
Source organism: Eretmochelys imbricata (assembly GCF_965152235.1). Lineage (NCBI taxonomy): Eukaryota > Metazoa > Chordata > Testudines > Cheloniidae > Eretmochelys > Eretmochelys imbricata. Next base: position 22,030,500 of record NC_135577.1, read on the forward strand.
AAGTACACATTGCCTAGGAGGAGCTCTTGGGACCAGAGAGAGTCTTGAGTGGGGGCGAAGTTTAATAGAAATTGGCCAGTGTCCGTGTTAGCATCATTCCGATTCTTTCCTTCTGCAGAGTATGATTACGCTCATCATGTTTTTTCATCCTTAGTCCATAACATGTTTCAATAGGAATAAACTTGCCTTTTAATTTCCCTTGCCTTGTGACTGTTGCTTATAGTTACAAAAAACAGCGGTAGCCTGGCGGGGGAAGGAGCTGCCCTTTGACAGGATACTGTTATAGGGACATAGAGGAGGCCACTTAGCCTTGAGCACTTCATTGGAACAAAGTAAGTGTGTTTGGCAGCATAAACAAGCTCAGTTATCACCTGCTAGAAGTAACCACCAGTATCCTTGCTCTGGTCAGTTTGGGGAGCGGGGGGAGCTGGTTTTAACTCTGGTTCATTGTCCGTGCAATAGTGTTAGAGACAGGGCAGTTCTACAGTACAGAATTAAATCAGTATTACTAGGTCGCTTGGGGGGTGAAAGATCCGCTCTCCGAAGTGACAAAGTTATACTGATCTAAGTGCTGGTATAGACAGCACTGTGGCCAGAAGAGCTTCTCCCGCTGATAGAGCTACCACCTCTCGCGGAGGTGGATTAACTATACTGACGGGAGAGCTCTCTTCTCTTGGCATAGAGCATCTTCATTAAAGCACTACAGTGGTGCCGATGAAAGGTAGACCTGCCTAGAGCAGCTGATCCTCAGAGGCACTGAGAACTCCACTTCCCTTAACTGCCATTTGAATTTTGGGTGCTGGCACTTCTGAGAATCAAGCTTATAGTGTGTTGTTTGGAGTGAGGTGGGAAGGAGAGTGATTGACAGCGTGTCCCAAAAGGGTGGGAAGGACTTATCAGAAATGAGTTTGCATGGATACAGTTGGGGAGGGAGAAGGATGTCCTGAAGGTTTTGATGTGTTCATGGAAATGATCCAATGAGGCATCTCTGACAAGATGTAACTTTCACCACTCCCTCTGATAACACAGCAGACTCCTAGCACAAATGCTACAGGATTCTGTGATGCCAGTAAGCTCTGGGATAAGAGAACTTTGGTGGTCCTAGTGTGGTAACCTCTGAAGAAAATTGTTTGTGCAGTCATAACTTGCAGTGGCTTGACACCTTGAGCTGTCAGCAGAGGAACACTGGGTTGTGCACACTTCCATTCATGTTTCCTCCTTGTTCCAGGAAAATTCAAGTCACTGTACTTGGAATCCTCAGTGGGGTACTGGGGATGTCCCTAAAGAAGGCTACACACAGTCACTTGTACAAGGAAAATGGGGGCTGGATGGAAATTGTGTGTGCATGTATCTTGAAAGCTTTATTGGAAGTGTATGGAGGGTAGAAGGTTCTCTCTTAAACCCACTTGCCCTGGTTATGTAGCAGTGTTTCTCATCCCATTAATGAAAAGGCATGACTCCCAGAGGGCAGGGGTGTGCAGGGCAATTTTGTAAGACATGGTGGGAGGCCTCAGATTTCACTTATTTGAAGACCTTTTGCCTGCTGGAATTCCAGGAATCCTTCACTGTGCTTTGCAGTGCTGCTCTCTCTGTCACAGATATCATGGGCTCCTCTGGGATGTCTTTAAAATAACCCCTATCTTATCTCTGAGCATGATATCTTGTTGACCTCTCAGCTGCCTTTTTTATTTTTTGTAAGTGTAGGTTTTACTAAAATCTTTTTTCCTTCCTTAATAACAAATTTATGTGAAACTAGCCCTGCTTATTAATTGGATGCCTTGAGCCCATGCTTAACATGGCTGAGAGAATTGAGGCTTCCTTACCAACTGTAAATACACTTCAGTCCTGCCCTGTGCTTCCCTTGTATGTCTTGTGCATGGGGAAGAGGAGTGAGTGGTTGTTCAGAACGGACACACAATGTTCATGTATGTGCAGACTGAAGATTTAAATCCAGATCTCCAGGCAAACAGAAACCCACAGCTCCTCCTGAGTCCTAAGAAATGTATCTGTTCCTAAATATCTGCAGATGGCTTGGGTAAAAAAACTTACAATATGAAAAATCTACTGCAGAACTTGCTGGTTGTGTCCAAATCTTCTGGCAATTGGCTCTGGCTACCTGGCACAATGGATCCAGCACAGTATTTGATTGAATGATCTGAGGATGCAGTGCCCAGTGGTCTTTCGGTTATTATGCTGTTCTGCCTCCTTTTGGTTTAGCACAATGAACTTCAGAGTCTCGGATGTGACATGCAAAGGCCTTAGATGACCAGATAGCAGACTGAGTTCACTTTTTAGCGTTAAGTTCCATTTTTCTGCTGTTCTTGGTATTTTTATTCTGCATTGTTGTTCTGATTTTCCCCATTGCCTCTGGGCTTGTGTACACTAGGAAGTTTTGCAACATAACTATAGCAGCATAGTTAGTGGAAATTCTTCCCTAGCATAGAGGCAATTCTACCAGTATAAAAGTATTTATACAAGGATATCTTATGCTGGTTCAGAAAACAAAATAGGCTTTAATGATGTAAACCATCTATTATGTACTGGTAGAACTGCGGGCATGCTAGGGGCTGTACCTGTATAATTATCTTTTGGTTTTTTGGTTTTTTTTTTTAAAAAGCATGCAACTTTGTGAACCCTCCTATCTGTGTTTAAACTTGGCTTATATTGCTTGAACTTGCTTCTATAAATCATGAGGGCAAACTGAGCCAATACAAGTGTGTCCATACGCTGCAAGCTTGTATGTAGACAGGATCACCTTACAGATGCAGCTAAACCCTTTTAACAGTGTCTACACAAGGGTCTCTACTGGTTCCCTGAAACTTGTGTGTGCAGATTAGCCCTACAGGGACCTGTTGGCCCTGGTTCCAGATGTTCTTGGGAGTAGTTAGTTCCACAATGGGTGATTGTAGCAGGCTGACCCTGTTTGCTTGAAACACCCCACCCTCTTAGCAGGTATTGATTGTGCTGGGTTCTGCTGAGTCACTGAGGTAGGTGGCTCACTCCCCCATCTTGGTAGAAGGGAGGTGGCAATGGCTTTTTGAGGGAGAGGAAAAACTAACTCAAGATTCTTAAACGACTAGTGGTTTTTGGGTGCCTCAAATTTTAGGTTCCCCCCTAAAAGGACCTGGATTTCAGAAAGTGCTGAAAATCAGGTCCCTTTCAAGAACCTCAGACTAGGCACCCAAAATAGGTGCAACCAAGCTTGGAGAGAAGTCTGGAGCTGAGCTTTGTTTAAAATAATTGACACCATGAGGTCAAACACTCAAGAAGGTGGTGAGGGGTGAGTGTTTGACCCTAGGCAGTGTGTAGACTTCTCTTTAGAACAAGCTGGGAAAGGCACCTGCTCATGGTGACATAATAGCCTCTCACATTACTTAATGTTAGCTTTGCTAGGATGATGACAATCACCCCATTGCCTAGTATCTGGCTCTGAACTTGGCTTCTTCATGCTACAACACCTGAGTCACGTGGTAATGATGTACAAGTTCCAAGCCTGTGACACGTTTCAGATACTTAAGTAGGCACAGCCTACAATAACTGGAGATAGATGGGTGTTTGAGTTTCCTTGAAATAATAATTGAACAGATCGGGCTTGATATGCACCATGTGTAATACACAGGCATGCCTTGTGAGTCTTGCCTTCCTGAGAGCAGCTATGCATTTATATGCTGGGGAGTGTGTGTTTGCGTGTGTCTGTTTTATAGTGTTCATTCTCATTTAGTCACTGTTAGATCACTGAGAAATTGCGGGGGAAGGGGGAGAAGTTAGAGACGGTAATCTTACAAAAGATACATTTGCTTCATTCAGTATCTTACAGCTAGGTTAACTTAAAAAAAGGGTTCAGAAGAACATGGTTGGATCAGGGTAACCTGTGCAAGGTGGTAATGGTTAAAGCAACAGCCAGCCAGAAATATTCTCTATCTTGTGTTGAGTGGAAGTTAAGTTAATGTGTCACCACGAGTTACATGCATGGAAAGAGTCTCTTCCCCAAACTTCCTAATCCCAGTCTAGACCATGGACTGGAAAATAGTTTTCCCAAGTCCTGGCCTTGCAGTGTAGGCTTATATTTTACCAGACTTGCCTTCTTCGTAAGACAAGTTGACGTTCTTACATTTGCTGTACAAAGCAACGTTGTAAGGGGAATTGGGGTGGGTGGGATGGGGGAACCCCAAGTTTGGGGGAAGTGGGGCAGAGGAGTCCTGGGTTTGGCGGGGGAGCCCCCAGTCAGCAAAATGGCTAAGCGAGCCCAGCTGCTGGGGACAGGCTGAGGATGCGGGGGGCAGGAGGGATAGCTCAGTGGTTTGAGCGTTGGCCTGCTAAACCCAGGGTTGTGAGTTCAATCCTTGAGGGGGCCATTTAGGGATCTGGGGCAAAAATTGGGGATTGGTTCTGCTTTGAGCAGGGGGTTGGACTAGATGACCGCCTGAGCTCCCTTCCAACCCTGATATTCTATGAAACACTCCACGTGGTTCTCCGTAGGCAGGTGCTGAAGGAGTTAGATACTCAATGGGCCTGCTCAAGCAACCATTGACGTTAATGGGAATACTTACACTGGGCTTGATCAATGATTTACCTGCCTTTGGCCATTCTGGTTTTGAGTTGAAGGGGGTGGGCGGGGTGAAGTAAAATCTATTTGCATGCTATTAAGGGGAATATTGTCTCCACCTATTGAAGTGAAATGCTGGTGGGGAATCTGCTTCAGCTATGGAGACTTCTGCATAGCGCAGTCTGCTCTCTGCTCCACTGGCTACTTCCTGACTTGAATCTGTCTGACCGTTCTGCTACAGCACAGTAGTGGGAGGAGAAAAGTATGTATATTTACTCTGTTTTAGCCTGTCTGGGTAGAGCAAATGCCTACAGGTGGGAGAACCAGACAAGCCTCCAGCTTGTACTTCTAGTTACCCAGAATCAGTATGTCAAAGAAGGTCTTCTAAGAATGCTTCCAGTGTTCTTGTTAGTCTAATTATTACTATAGGGAATTGTTTTCACCAACAGCTCCCTGGGGGTAACAAGGGGCACAATGGGAAGTGTTTTGTCTTTGCTTGTGGCTGTTTGTGTCACATTGACTATTTCAAGTGGGGAGCTGGATAAAATACATCTGCCATCTCAAAGAATACACAGTTTAGTTTAGCTCCGTGGTATCTGCCATCACTTTTTGGTTTGTATTACAGTCAGGCCTAGAAATCCCAGCTAAGATGTGGGATCCGTTGTGCTGGCACTGAGCAAACACATGGTAAGAGTCCCTTCCCCAAAGAGACAAGACAAAGGGTGCAGGACAGAGGCAAAGTGACTTGCCCAAGGTCACACAGCTGGTTAGTTGCAGAGCTGGGACCAGAACCCAAGTCTCCAGAGTTCCAGCCCCATGTCTCTTACCCACTGGACTATGGTGCTATACATCTGTATGTGTTCATGGTGCATTTCATCCAGATTCTACAACAGGGACAGCTAAAGTTATCTGAAAGGTTTAGCTCCTTCCCCACTCTTAGCTGTATTCATTTATGTGACAATTGTTGCTATAATACTTATGTTTGACTTTTTTATATAGCCATAGGGCTCTTGAGTGCCTTCGAGTGTTTGTTGCTTACAGTAATTAACTTAATGTTACTTTTTTTTATTCGTTCCAGGTTTCTTTTTCTTGTACCTGTGTCCCCCTCCTTTGGACTTGTATAAATCTAGATCAAGGCCTTGCTCTTGTGACCTGAAGCCAGATCACTTGTTTTGACTGTTTGTTGTATCCACCCTTAGTCTCTTGTCTTGTAGTTAGGTCGTAACTCCTTGGGCAGGGACACTCTGTGTTCCTGGTTGGCAGACGCACTACCGTACTGTCCCTCATCAGGAATATCTGCCGCAGTGCTAGATTCTACCTGCACTGATGGTTTGCCCCAGGGTAGCTACACTGTGGCCAAAATTCCTGTGCCAGCATGGCTCCCGTATCTTTCCCCAGAACTGACTCTACCATTACCTGTTTGGTTTTGGTCTAAGGGGGACAAAACTATATTATGAAACTGCTTTTAACTATACTTGAAATCTAGTCTCTTTCAAGAAGAACACCTGCCTCTTAAGCATCCTGACAATCTTTTGGATTTGCAAACATATTTTCCTGTATTTTAAAGTGGCTTTTCTCTCCCTTCATACTGTGTGAAAGACCCGCAATGAACAGGGGAAACTGTGAAATTGACCGGCTACAGTGTGCTGTCAAATGCAGAAAGTAAACTGAGAAATATTTTTTCTCTCATCACTTCCCATTACAGTAATTTTAGATGTTTAAACACAATCTTAGTTTACAAATATAATATATATGACTTAAGTTGACGTCCCTTTATTGGGTATTTAATATCAACCTAGAGAGAGAAACAGTTTAAAAATAAATAAATGGGGATAACATATTTTCAAAAGCTTCTGAGACTTAAAGTCCCAAATGCCTGTCACTTTTGAAAACAAGACTTGGGTTCCTAAGTCATTTGCCTTTGAAAATGTTACTCTAGATTTCTATATACCCCCAATTCATGCTATGGAGAGGAACTGTGAAGTACCACGCTCTAAACTGTTCTAGTATGGTGTATATTACCTGGAAACTTTGTAAGCTAGAATCTGATGTAGTTCCACAGGTGTTTTAATGGCTCAGTGCCAACTTGTGCCAGCTGAGGTTCTGGCCCTGAGAACTTAAAATGCAACACCTACATACTGAGAAGGACTGGTTTGTCCGGTTCTGGAGAAACAGGTCTGTGTATAGCTAAGCTAGCATTCAGATGGGTCAGTCTTGCAGCCATAAATATGAGGATTCTCTGTTTTAGCAAAACAGATTCTAAGATTACAAATGCAACGTTAAAAAGTGCAGATAAATCAATGAAGCTGCAACAAACACAATCTTTGTTGCTTCCATTCAACTTCAAAACACCACCTTACTGTGAGACTGTGATTTGTATTCACTGATTGGAAGCTCTTTCTTTTGTACTGCAGCCCCCTTTTAACAGTTTATTTTTACAGGGCTGTTAACTGAAACTCAAATGCTGTTGTGGAGGGTGAGATAGCACCAGGCATTTTTGTGAAAGATAAGGGATTGAATTGCCTCACTGCAGATGTGGTGGGGTTTTAGCTGTTTAAAGAGCCCATTATGTACGTGTGTGTTCTGGTTAAGATTTATGCTACCTTTGGCTAATTAATCACATGTGAGATACTCTGAAAGCAGAGACTTCAAAAGTACCCAAGTGTCTTTTATCAAAGGTTTCAACCTGGATTAATCCTAGGTCTCTTGTTTACTTGATTGTGTGTATGGCAGAGGGGTAATTGCAACTCTTGGCAAACAGTCATTTTAAAGGCCTTTTTAATCCAGAAAGGTGTAAATAAATATTCATAAAGGTGTGTGTCTGCATATTTATTGAGTAATTCAACAGAGTTTCTCATGAGACACAGATAACTATTCAATACCTAGCTGCTTTATAAACAAAATTGTGAACTGTTCTGGAAATACAAATAATCAAGATTGCACCAATTCTTGTGTAAAATACTCATTTCTCTGCTGCTGCCTTCAATCCAGTTAATATTTTATGATTGTAGATTCCTGCTCATCTCGGTGACTTATGTAATCCCTGCTTGTGGGGGGAGGGGGAGAGAACAAGGAAATCAATTATTTAAAAAAAAAAAAAATTCTTTAGCTTGTAGTCCTTCTAGCTATTCTTGCTGGGTAGGAGGGTGTTCTTTGGGCCCTTACTCCATCAAGGAGATCTGCTCCCTTGGTGGCAAGAGGTGTGGGTACCCTAACAGCTGATTAAGCCCCTCTTGGCTTTCTGTAGCATCAGCATGCAGAATGGACAACATGCTTCACTCATAAGAATGGCCATACTGAGTCAGACCAATGGTCCATCTAGCCTGTCTTCAGATGATGGCTGGTGCCAGATGCTGTAGTAGGAAGAGACCCTAAGACATAAGCCCTGGTATCAGAGGCCTGATATGAGGCAGGACTTGCTCACAGAATCTGGCAAGAACAGGGCTGATGCACTTTTTAGGAATGTGTATTTCTGCAGTAAGTCACAAAGTACTCACGCAAACACATCCTGATACCAACTGGTACCAAAACATCCCAGTGTCAAGGATGGTACAAAAACATTCCTCAAGGATAACAGGAACACACTGACCCCTCCTAAAAGATAAGGTCAGGATAATAGTACGTAATAAAGATGTTTTGTTTGAACCATGTTCAAGGTAATGAGTAATAATACTCACGTCAGGGGACAGTAACTAACTATGTCAGGGGGACAGTACTAATTTGTTTGTATCAGGGTATAAAGATGTATTTCAGAGGGAGTATCTTTGTCTGGCTTAAGGAGGAACAGAAAGTCCCGCCGTTCACTGAGGGGGTCCATTGTTTCAGGCATACATGTATTAGTGGTCTGGTAAAGTCTGTGGGATACTAATACCGTGCTTCCTCAACAATAAACCTGGCTGGGTGCCTTCGTCCCTTAACGGATCTTGTAGTCATTGGGTGGTTAGCTTGAGGTCTGCCATGACCAGCTGTCTGCGCAGTGCTGGGCCGGCGCACACAGGGAAAACACACGCAGCCAAACATCTACCAGCATCTAACCACACTAGTGACCCATGACCGTTGATCTGGTAAGTAAGCGAGCTGTTCTCTGTAGAAATTGCGATCTAACATGACAGAAAACCACTGTTCAAATAAATCTCAATCTACCATATTAAGTTGGCAATGAGCTAGAAACCACTGTTAAGTTAAACTTGGCTACTGCATTATTGCTGAACATCATTTACAATGCGCGTAACATTGCTAAACTGTTTAACCAACACACAGGTAAAAATCAACAAACGACAGCAAACCACATGAAGGCAAGGAAAAAAACAAATTGGTAAGTTAAATTACACAATAACTACAAATTGGGTAAACAAATTCCCTGGTAGTACCAGTCACACTGGTTTTTACATTAGCTATTCTCCAGTCATCTGGTACACACACTGATTTAAGTGATAGGTTACAGACCAGTTAGTAGTTCTGCAGTTTCATATTAGAATTCTTTCAGAACTCTTTGGTGAATACTATATGGTCCTGATGCCTTATTATTGTTTAATATATCAATTTGTTCCAATACCTCCTTTATTGACACCTCAATCTGGGACAGTTCCTCAAATTTGTCACCTAAAAGGAATGGCTCAAGTATGGGAATCACCCTCATATCCTCTGCAGTGAAGACTGATGCAAAGAATTAGTTTAGCTTCTCCACAATGGTCTTGTCTTCCTTGAGTGCTCCTTTAGCACCTGGATTGTCCAGAGGCCCCACTGATTGTTTGGCAGGCTTCCTGCTGCTGATGTACTAAAATTTTTGTTTTGCTGTTAGGTTTTTATGCCTTTTGCAAGTTTTTCTTCAAATTCTTTTTTGGCCTGCCTAAGTATACTTTTACAGTTGACTTGCCACAGTTTATCCTCCTTTCTATTTTCCTGAGTGGGATTTGACCATCAGTTTTTTAAAGGATGCCTTTTGGTCTCTAATTGTCTCTTTTACTCTGGTTAGCCATGGTGGTATTTTTTTGGTCCCCTTACTATTTTGCTTTTTATTTGTGATATAAATGTAATTTCCATGCAGCTTCCAGGCATTTTGCTCTTGGGACTGTTCCTCTTAATTTCCATTTAAATAGCTTCCTCGTTGTGTAGGTCCTCTTTTTAAAGTTAAATATTACTGTGGTTGGTTTCTTTGGTATTTTCTCCCCTACAAGGATGTTAATGTGTTACCTTATGGTCACTATTACTGAGTGGTTCAGCTATATTCATCTCCGTGGACCAGATCCTATGCACCACTTAGGACTAAATCAAGGATTGCCATGCCCTGTGTTGGTTCCAGGACTAGCTGCTCCAAGAAAGAGTCATTAATGGTCTCTAGACATTTTCTCTGTTTCCCATTCAGAGGTGATTTGTACTCAATCATTATAAGGATACTTGGAGTTTTCTGTTTTTGTAGCTTTTCTCATCTCGCTGATCATTTCACAGTCACTGTCACCATCAGTCAGGTGGTCGGTAGTATATTCGTACTGCTATCCTCTTGTTGTTCAAGCATGGAATTTCTGTCCGTAGAGATTCTGTGATATAATTTGATTCATTTAAAATTTTTACTGTATTTGACTTTTTGCTTTCTTTCACATATAGTGCCACTCCCCCACCAGCATGACCTACTCTGTTATCCTTATATATTTTGTACCCGTTGTCCCATTGATTACCATAGCTCCACCAAGTTTCTGGATGCCTATTATATCAATACCCTCACTTAATACCAGGCACTCAGATTCACTCATCTTAGTATTTAGACTGGTAGTATTCGCATACAAGCGCTTATAAAATTTGTTTGCCTTCATGTGACATAACTGAATGGGACTCATTTTTGTTCTACTATTTCTCTTCAGTTTCTACATTATCGACTTCTATCCTCTCCTCTCCTTATCTAGGATATAAAGAATCCCTTTTATAAAATCTTCCCCTAAGGCAGCGGTTCTCAACCAGGGGTCTGTCTGAAACCCGGTGCTCTGAGCCCCAAAACACCCCCGCGGGGCTGAAGCCAGCATCCCCCTCCCTCCCCTTGGTCTGAAGCCAGGAGTGGGCACAGGGCTGAAGCCGATATCTCTCCCCCCCTCCCCCCCCCCCCCCAGGTCTGAAGCCAGGAGCGAGTGCAGGGCTGAAGCTCCTCCCCTTCCCCCAGCCCCGTCTGAAGCAAGGAGCAGCACAGGGCTGAAGCCAGTGGCCACCCTTCTGCCAAAGCTAGGAGCCCCAAACACTGCCCTGCCCACCCACACACACACTGAAGCTGGGAGCAGCATGGGTCTGAAGCCCCTGGCCCCAGCGCTCTGTGTGGGCAGAAGCCCCGAGCCCATGGGCAGAGTTGTGGGGGCACAATGCAATTTCCCCCCCCAAATTGCAGTGCCTTACCCAGAGTGGGGCAGTCCGGGGACAGCTCCATCCTCCCCCACTTCCTGCTCTCCCTCAGGCCCACGCCTCTGGCCAGGTTGTAGGTTAAGAAGCCAGAGCCAGGCAGTGCAGGGCAGCTGCTCCTCTCGCTGTGGTTCCATGGAGCGGGCAGCTGTGGCATTCCCCCGCCTGCTGCTGGTGCCTGGGATTGCAGCTGCTCCTCAGCTCCCAGCCCTCTTTGGCTGCTCACGCAGTTGGTAAGAGCTGCCCAGGCAGCGGGACCCGGCTCCGGGGCCTGCAGAGCCCTCGGGGAGCAGCCACTGTGAGGGGAGCCCTCCTGGCACACAGCCCCTAGCTATCCTTCTCCCTGCAACCTGAGCTACCCCCCTGCCTGCACCCTGAGCAGTTTTTTCAAACTTTTTGAGCTGAGTCCCCCTGCCTTTGAGTTATATTTTTTTTGGTTGCATACCCCCCACAGTCCATACAGGCCAGGTGGGCTGTTGAGGTGAATCGGGGTGCAGGTGGCGCTCCCTCCCTGGACCCCGCTGTGCGGAGCTGCCTCCCCCCCAGATAGAAGTCAAACTATGCCTGTGCCCAAGGGGCCACCCCTTGGCCTGGAGCCCTGAGTCCCCTCCCCCCACCCCCCTTGGGCCTTGGAGTTTTTATAGCCTGTTGAGGGAGGTCTCAGAAAGAAAAAGTTTGAGAACTCCTGCCCTAAGGGATGCCTCTGTTTGAGCTGTTTGCTCCTCTGCACCTGTTGGCTTTTCCTCAGCCCTTAATTTAAAAACCTCCCCTACAAAGTCTTAATTTTACATGCCAGCAGTTTGGTTCTGCTTTGGTTTAGGTGGAGCCCAACCTTCCTGTATAGGCTCCTCCTTTCCAAAAAGGTTCCTCAATGCCTAATAAATCTAAATCCCTCCTCCCTCTCCATTGTGCCATCCACGGATTGAGACCCTGCAATTCTGCCTGTCTAAATGGAAGCATTTCAGAGAATGCTACCATGGAGGTCTTGGACTTTAATCTCTTACCTCGCAGTCTAAATTCGGTCTCCAGGACCTGTTTCCTACCTTTTCTGTACCTATATATACCACAACCAATGTCTCCTTCTCAGAACTGCACTTAAGTCTACATAGATGTCTTTGGATGTTTGCACCTAGCAGGCAATTCACCATGCGGTTTCCCCGGTCATTGCAAACCCAACTATATATTTCTAATAATAGAATTCCCCCTATTACTGTTACCTCTGCCTTCCTAATAACAGGGGTCCCCTGCCCTGAAGAGGTAGCCACAGTGTGAGAGGATACCATGACATCATCTGGAAGGAGGGTCCCAGCTCTGGGATCATTTCCCTCTGTTCCAGCTTGATGTTCTCCTTCCTTTCATCCTTATTACCACAGAGGCTGTCGATCTGGAAGTGGGACTGCTCTACTGTGTCCCGGAAAGTCTCATCTTTGTATCTCCCTTAGCTCCCCCAGTTCAGCCACTCTCTGGTCTCAAGAGCCCTTACTTAATGTCTGAGGGCCATGAGTTGCTTGCACTGAATACATGCACACGCTGCCTGCTCACAGGGCTCCCATTGGCTGTAAGGGAAGGACTGGCAACTTAAAAACAAAATACAGCCCACTACCTAATCTGAATAGGACAGAATGGATATTTTCGCTGACCAGCACAGATGATCACTGCCCAAAGACTGTTTCTGGATAGGGCACTGAACTGGCTGCAACTGGGGAGAGCTGGTTCTGTTTCTGACTCTGTTTCTGAGCCCCTTTGGGCCAGTCACTTCACTTCTCTATGCCGCTGTTTCCTTATCTGTAAAATGAAGTTACTTACCCCAAGAGCTAGTTGGTATTATCTGTACAGCACCAAGCACACTGTGGGCTTCCGTTAAATCAGGTACAACTGTTTGTGATCTGCCATATTGGACTTTCACTAGACAAAGTATACAGCTTTGATGGGTAGCTAGATTCTACCCCAGCAATCCTTTAATATAACTTAGTTTAAGTAAGCCTTGCCAGACTGGAGGCAGTACAAGGCTTAACTCTTGCTTACTGTGCTTTCAAGGCTTTGGATGTTTGTCCATCTAAGACATTAAAACCCCCTGGTCTGCTCTCTGGCTAAATGGCTGGCCTCTTCTAATAGGTTTCCCCACATGGGTTGCCTGCCTCTGAAATGAGTTTTACCTACAATACCTGCTGTCACAGTGCTTGCTAGACTCTCTCCTCCTTCACATAGCACAAGTGCCTGCCTCAAATAATGGACAGATCTTTCCGGGAGAGAGGGCCTCGGAATTTGTGCAAGTTTGTTTCCAGAGCAGGATCTTGGAAGAATTTGGTTGCCTAATGCACAAGTAAAGCTAAGAGATGAGATTTAATGACTGGGGAGGGGAGCATGTCTGGTCTGTAGGTGACAGGCCTGCAAAATAACCAGTTTGAATAGCTTTTCCCATAGCCCTCAATGGGATGGGTTTAAAATAAAACATCCTCAAGACACAGCATCATCAGCACCCTTAGTTTTCCCATTGGTAGTTGGCAGGGGAGGGGGAGCCCTACCACCAGCATGCCTGATCTGGTGAGCTGCTGCATGTCTTCAGCTTCCACTGAGGGGAAAACGGAATTGAGGGTGTGCAGCATCTTGCTGGTACAAACTCCGTGCTGGTCAGCATTTAGCAGCAAGCCTTATGAGTTCCAGAGGTGGTTTTTCACCCCTACTTCTGCCACCTTGGGCACTGGGCCTGCCCTAGTGTCCGATTTGATTCTGTCCTGCTCCTGTACTGAGAGAAGTCCGTTCACATAGTACAGTTGAGATAGACAAGAGTGGTGGGATGAGTGTGCTGGGGAGTCTGGTCCGCTACGCCAGTGGCCTCCAAAGTGGGGTGCGCACACCCCGTGGGGTGCGCAAGACGATTGATTGGGGGGCACAGCAGGAGGAGCACTGCCAGAGGGGGGAAAAAAGGGGGGGCCCTGAGTCCTCCGGCCTGTGGAGGAGAGGGGCAGCCGCACAGCCAGCGGCCGGAAAGAAGCGGCACTTTTTCCTTCAAAGCCGGCTGGAGAGAAGCACCACTTTGAAGGGAGAAGCGCCGGTTTTCTCCAGCCGCTGGCTGCGCAGCTGTCCCTGCTCCTCCTGAGTCCTCTGGCCTGTGCTCACAGGGCCACATTCCAAAAGGGGCTTTAGAGCTTCAGGCCGGGGCCCCCTTAGCCCAGGGCCCTAAAACCCCTGCGTTCCGGGTGGCCCTGCCCGCCGGGGAGGGGGCAGCTCCCAGAATCGCAGCGATGGGGATGGTGCTGCGCTGTGCAGAGCCACCTGCACTCCCCCTGCACCAAACAGGAGCTGCCTCAGGTAAGTGCTCTGCACCTCCTGCCTGCCCCAGCCCTGAGCCTCCTCCCGCACCCTAACTCCCTCCCAGACCCCGCTCCCCACCCTGAGTGCCCGCTATCACAAAGTGTTAAATCAAGATTTTTAAAAATAATAAAGCATATTCAATCACGTTGCTCTAACTAAAAATATTAATAATTTTTTTTGTGAGAGCAAAAAGGTTTTTTGTACCGTTAATAAATAAAATAAAAAAAATTATTTAAAAAATATTGTTTCATCTTTATCTCATCGCTTTTTAATTTCTATTTTTTGTTTTATAATTTACGTAATATATTAGTACAGTAGTACATGTATATATTTTATACATCAATAAATATACATATATTGGGGGTGCATGCTCAAATTTTTTAATGATAGGGGTGCGCGATCAAAAAAGTTTGGAGACCACTGCGCTAGACCGTCTCTCTATATTCTGCAAGGTGGCAGAGATAAGCTGCTCTCTTGACAGAGAACAGTCCCTATGTAATGATTACAAGGGAACGTTGGTGAGCTGTGTCCGGTTTTCATTTGTCTCTCCAGTTTGCTGTTGGGAACGCGAGTAGAACTAACCTTTCTGTGTATGTAACACATTTTTCAGGCAGCTAGTTAGTTTGGATGGCTCAATTTTGGGGAGTCCACTCTGACACATCTTAAAGGGGCCTGATGGTTGAAAAGATAGGTGCTGAACTCCTTCTGAAAAACCAGCCTCTTCAAGGTTTGTCAAGTTGGGTACTGTCAGAGGGCATGCCTGCCTTACAGCAACCTCTTCTGGTCAATTGTGGTTCTGCTGAGGCCTGCCTCAGTTTCCTCTTAACTCTGACTCCCTTAAGTCCACACAGGCCAGAGATTCAAAACTTTCCCCCTTTTGGGGTCCAGTTTATTAAGTCCTGCACAAAGTATCTCAAAAGAGAATGCAGCCTTACCAAGTCTTCATCCCAGTTTCAGCTGAGCCCTGAGGATCTGTCTCTTCCCTTCAGAGTTCCAACACTCTTCTGTTCTGGTTGGGCAAAGCCCCCTCCATAAGGTTCTGTCTTCCTGCTCTCCCAGCACCTCTTGCCTGTATTTTGCCTCTCTCCACAGGCCTTTCCAGCTGGTGTCTTTCCCCTGCTCACTCAGGGCCCCGCAGGAGCTGCCTTACTTCCCACAGTGTATGCAAGCATCTGCCTACAATCTGCAGCTGTCTCCCCCTTTATAAGGCTCGGGTGTCCTTCCCCAAGTCCTATTGGGCAGTCCCAAGTGCACTGGACCTCGTTCCCTCCTAAAGGGACCAGTCAGCTAGTGACAGGCATCTAAAATTGCTGCTCACTTCCGCTCTGCATTTAGACCTCAAAGTCCATGTTTACTGGGAAATCTCTAGCGAGGAAGGGATTGCCCCTATTTTATCTCCTTTGTATATGATTGCACACATCACGCCGCTTCTGCTTTGGGAGCTCCTGGGTGGGCCTTCTTCTGAGCAACTAGCAATGCCAGGAGAGCTGTGGGGAGAGCACATATTGGGGGAATATTTCTAGAAAAATTGGACTTTTTCCAAACCCCTCTAATACGTATAACCCCTCCCCTTTTTTTTTAAACTCAGAAGCCCTGCTTGCAAGAGCACCATCGGACTGAAACGTGTGTGCGTACGCGTGTACTGGTGGATAGCAGACACACCATTGCCACTTCTTCTAGAATTGCTACCTAGGCAAGTAATCACCAAGTGCTTAACTATCTGGGAGGATGCAGTTGCCCTAGAGGAAATCAGTGCAGAAGTTAAACTGTAGAGTTAAGGGTCTGACTCACGTCATAGAACCATACCTCATTCATTTCCCTGGCTTCCTTTTTTCTGGTCATGTTGCTAACTCTGCTTCATGTGGGGGGACAGGACTGCCATGGTGTCCTGAAGTCAAATTTTAGTCAATTTGGCTAGAGCTGATCACAGTGATTACAGCAATAGTTAAGGGTCTGCCAGCAAATCCCCTCGTAAATCTTGATCTTTATGGCCAATTTCATAATTGTCACTTTTGTGATCTGTTCTCCCCACAGGATAGCTTCCGTTAATGCTAAATGGGATTTACACAAAGCAGCAAATAGACCTCCTCCTCTTCCCACCTTTCAGGCTGACGTGTGTGTGAGTGTGTAGACATGCTCTCGCTCGCTGTAAATGCAGTTGGGCAGCTTTTTAAGTTATCCAGCATTAACCAGTGTAAAACACAACCCTTTTTTTTTTTTTTTTTAATAGGTCATTGGCTTTCAAAATTATAATGTCCTAGGTTGGAGCAGCTCTAACATTGTCTAGCTGAGGGATGGAATGGCAAGTCGTTTCGTGGAGCTGTACCTCTTGTGCATAACATGAAGCAGCTTGCAGCCGCCGCCTTCTCTGTCTAGCTATACATATGAAAGGCAGAGGAGCTCTAGAGGTTGGGTTCAGGAGCAAAGCGGTGGTGAAAATCCCACATGCTCTATTCTGTGTTACTGGGAAAAGGGAGAGTGTCAGGAGTTTGCCATCATGCTGTCCCAGGATCCTGTTTGGGGGTCATCTCTTTTATCTCCCTCTGGTTAATAGGTGTCTAGTGAGTTGGTAGCTTTGCTCCCATGACTAAAAGAGCAGAGGAGCTATAGGTATCATTCTTCCCTCCTGGTTGCTGCAGATGGAGAGGCAGGAGAAGAGGTATCTGGCCCTTCTTAGGGAGCATGGAAAAGTGTGAATGGGGGCGGCAGGCAGAAAACCAATGTGTCCTTGTATTCCACTGTCTGTATCCATCTGTTGTCTCTTGTCTTATATTTACTTTGTAAACGTACAGCATGTAGCCTAGGACTAGGCTAGCCCATGACTAGGACTCCTAAGCACTATGATAATACAAATAAAAAACAAAGAACTGCAGTGCTTGCCTTGGTAGGTTTTCCCAATAGCAGTAGAAAGCTGATTAGACATATGTAGTTTCACATCTGCCTACAAGATTCTGAACAGAAGCAGTGAAACTGAACAGAGACTTGTTAATTTCACATTGCTGCTTGGCAAAAGCTATGCATTGCAGCAGAGGCACTGGCTGTGTGCGCACTCAGGAAGACAGTACTTCATAACCTCCCATCTGAGAATCATGTGGAGGTCTATCTTTGCAATCAAAAGGGTTAGAAACTTAGGGCTTGTCTACACAGTGAGGTAATGCATTCTAAGGGGAGGTGTGATTTCTGAAGCATACTACTTTATTGCACATTAATTAGTTCACGTAGACGCTGCTGGCGCAACTAAACATTGCCTAGTGTGCTTCAACATAGTACTGTTTCAAATGACACTTAAAGTGCACCAGCAGGGCCTACATCGACCAATTAATAGACGACGAGTAAGTGTGTTTTCGAAACAGCATACACCACACCATACTGTGTAGACAAGCCTTTAAAAACAGAGAGAACCTGGATTCTGCAGGTGGTGATAGTGTAGGCCCCTCACACAGCATGTCACTTAGCCAGGACAAGTCGATTTTTCAAGCACTACCTCTCTAGATGCTTATGTAGCCCTCATCACTCTAGTATCTAAGCCCTAGGTAAGTAGCCTCCTTATTAAAGAATAACCATGGACCACCCTTTGATCATCCTTGGCCTATTTGTCTTCAAATATTTAATGTTTGAAATCACTTTCTCTATTTTTGTAGTAGGACAGTTGCACTAGCCCAAGTTTCTGACCTTGAGTAAGACAATCATTGAAACAAGATTTTTCAAATCAGTTTCTAGTGATCCAGCAGGTTGTCGTATTGGGATGTCACTGGCAACTGCAGTTATGAGATGTGCAGATGCAAGGAAAACAGGCCTCCCTAATTAATCACTAGAGCATCAGTGTGAATTTTCTGCTGTATCTCATGGGAGTTACCAGCTTAGAAATAATAAAACTATCAAAGTTATGGACTCTTAATTTGTATGTCACACCTAATTTAGTTACAGTGAATAAAATACCTTGCATTTTAATTGAACAGCTGTGGCTGTGGGTGCTGGTAAGGAAATTCTTGTATTAGTGCTGGTGATGTAATGTGGCTTTTTTTCCAGGTGGGTAGGTAAGTGGGGGTGGGCTGTTGAACCATGGCGGAATATGCCCCTCTATCTACTCTGGAAGGTCTGAATCAGCAATTACCTTCTTCTTTCTCTCCAAAGGTGACCCAGTTTATCTGCAGCAGCATTATTTCCTGGCAAGGTGAGGCATTCAGGTGCCTCAAATGTTGATATCCTTAATTACTGAAATCCTAACACAGCTCTTAACATCTTCAACCAGGCAAGAAATAGCTAATCCATTATTTACCTGGCTCTCTCTGTCTAGGTCGTTGTAACCCCTAGAACTGCTGCATTCATTAGTCCTGTACAGATGTATAGAGATGCACACGGACAGACTCATTTTATCTGGCTGCATTTTGCTTCCCTGAACATGACAGTGTTGATGCAGTCGCATGCTACCTCTATAAACTAATGCTACAGGTGACAGCAGCCCTACAAACTTAAAGCCTCTTTGCAGCCTTATGATGAAATTCTTAGACCATGCAGCTTGCACTGAATTACAGAGTCTTGTTTGAACTCTGCCGAGGCCCTGGCTGCATTCTGGATGGTTTTTGTTTTGTTCGCTGATTTTTGTGTGTGTGTGTGTTTTTTTTTCCTGCTAATTTTTAAACAAGGCCATTTAGAGCTATTTCAGGGCAGTAATAGGAAGGAACCATCCAGATTTCTGCTCTAAAGAGAACACTTTTAGTGAAGAAACTTCTCATGTATTACAGTAATGCCTATGGGTATGTCTCTACAGCAATGAATCACCTGCATCTGGCCCGGGTCAGCTAAGTTGGGCCCGTTGGGCTTGGGCTACAGCGCTATAAAGTTGCTGTGTGTATGCTTGGGCTGGAACCCGATCACTGGACCCTGCGAGGTGGGAGGGATCCAGAACCAGAGCTCCAGCCTGAGCTCAAACATCTACACTGCAATTTTTAGCGCCCCCCTCGCCCTCCCAGAGCCTGTGTCAGCTGACCAGAGCCATCTGTGGGTCTTTTATTCCAGTGTAGACATACCCTTAGAGCAGTGGTTTTCAACCTTTTTTCATTTGCGGATGGAGGTGCAGACCCCTTTGGAAATCTTACTCACTCTGTGGACCTCCCCCCAGGGGTCCGCGGCCCACAGCTTGAAAACCACTGCCTTAGAGGCTCTAACTGAGATCAAGGCTCCCTTGTGCAAGGTGCTGTACAGAAACACATAGTAATCCAGATGCTGCCCCACAGTGTCAGTCTAAATAGATAAGGCAGACACAAGAAGTATCATCCCCATTTTGCAGATGGGGAGCTGAGGCCCAGAGTGACTTGTTATCATGCAGGAGAAGAGAAACGGTAAAAACACAAGCTGATAGAATTGTTTTCCAACCAGGCTCACTCTGAGCCTCCCATTAATTCCCTATATAAGTAGGCGTTGGGCCTCTCCTTCCCATAATCCTGTCTCTCTAGGAATACGACAGGATCTCTGAAAGAATGGTGCAGCCCCTCAAAGGAAATCCTGAGATCCTTACTTTGTTCTTGTTCAGGCAAACTCACAGTGAAGTAAACCAAAGCTTGCTTGATCAAGCAGCTTGGATCTGACCCTTTGCTCCTGGGAGGGACAGATGAAATGACCTTTGTGTACTATTCCTTTCATTCCCACAGGAAGCAGGGAGATCATTCTTATGGGTGTGTTGCAGTTCTGGTATTTGATTTTATTCCTCCCCCCACCACCTTTTTTTTAATACTTCAGATAGCGCTGTAGGTCCCACAACGATCTCTTTTTCTCATGGCATTTGAATTCCTGGACAATGGAAATGCCACAAGTTGTGGCCTTCCTGTGGAGGTGTTGGTCCCACAAAGGCTCCCAGAAGCAAAAAGGAAAAACAAACACAAATATGAAGACGTTCAAATTCTTAAACCTGAATGCAAATGATGTAAATGCAATACACACACATCTCTGGATCTCCCCCCACCCCCACCCCAATGAAAGCTGATTGCTTCCTCAGTTTAAAAGAGCAAGGATGGCATGTGGCTTGGGACAGATTGACATTCACAATTTCCCCCCCACACTGAAGAAAGCTTTCTGGAACTTGCAAAGGAGGAAGAGACAGATTCTGTGAAGTTCCCTAAACTTGCTAATATCAGTCTAATGAATGTGGAAGGTGCTTAGATACTCTGGTGGTGGGTGGCGGTACAAAACCCTTAAGCTAAGAGACTTGGGAAACTGCTGCCAGGAAATATGGGGAGGGTGGGTCAAAAGGAAACCAAGCATTCAGTCCCTCATTTTTAACAAACTAGGCTCCTGACTGGCTCCTGGGTGTTTGTGTTGCTCAACGCTGGCTCTTGTCATTAGAAATAACTAGCATGGGGATGCTTGTATACAGTGTATAATGGGGTCATGCTTTGGAATAATATTAGAGGGGTGGGGAGAAGCCTCTGTAGTTGAGTGGTCCTTTCTGACGGGCTGAAGACAATGGCCTACCCAATGTGAATGATCCCAAGGTACTGTTGTCTCTTGCTCTTTTATGCAACCGATGGGTTTGGAGTCCAGGTAACCCTTTTTAATAGCTGCAGACGGCATGCAAGTATTAGCTTCATATACAGGCTGCTAGGCAGGGTTCTGCTGGTTTCTGGAGCATGGAAGACCGAGAGGGACACTAGAGGGCTTGTAAAAGAGTTAAAAGGATACACCTGCATTCCCAGACACTACATGACTTTTTTTTTTTTTTTAATTTTTTTAACTCACTTCCTGCCTTTTAGGGATTAATTGGCACCTTGCCAGGGGATTATTTCCCATCACCCGTGCTTCCAAATGTATGTGGAAATGCGGGTTGAGCTCACGGCAGCACAATGCACGACCACGTAGGGATCTTAGGCGAGTTTGTCACTAGCAAACTCCTGGGCAGAAGGATGGCTGCTGGTGGGGAGAGCAGGTGGATTTGGGGTCTGGGCTTTCCCTCAGGAGGACCGTCCTTAAACGTGCCTTCTATTTATGCTTACCTTTATGCTCCTCCCACCCCCCCACTCCCCACCGGTCACCCCTAACTTCGGGAGCACTTTCCCATGCCTATTACACAACCAGCCTCTCTCCGTTCACATCTGGCTCCGAAGCTGAGCGAAGAACGAGGCTGGCTGGGTGAAGAGCCGTCCTCCCCATTGCCCAGGGCGCGCCGTGCTCAAACTGCTCGTTAAAGCAGCGGTGTGTGACCTTCGCAGCCTGGAGGTGAAGCGCTATTTCAGGAAGGTCAAAGGGTCGCAATCAATACTTGTAACTATTTTCCTGGCCTCTGCCTGAGCTTGTCCTGCTCTCCCTGTAGTTCCCACAACCCAGGAGGGAAGCTGGCAAGGGAGCAACCTGAAGAGCCAGCCACTCCTCTCTCCTCTGTAAGGCAGCAGGCTGCCTGTGAGGAAGGGAGAGCTGCTGCAGAGTTCTCCCAGCTCAAACCCGAGCTGTTCTGGGGGCTGCAGGGCAGGTGGGGAGGTCAGCAGTGCCCCTGTTTCCTCTCATAGCAATGGGGCTGGCTCAACCGCTGCAGTTTTAGAAGTTGTGGGGCATGGCACAAGGAGCCCCCTTTCAATCCACAATCAGATGTACGTTTTCTAAAAATAGTTGCCCTCAAGGGCTGGGGATTGGACATTTCTTGGGGCAGGGATGGCCTCCCTCTATGTCCTGTGCAGCACGGAGTTTGGCAGGGTGCAGCACCCTTTAAATTACAGAGCGTCTTGTGGTTCTGCCACAGGATTGTTTGATCGCCAATTGTGCTAGTTTATTTTCTTATATTTACAAGTAATCTGTCTCCCTGCTAGTGTACTGGCTATGCAGGATGCTACCTTTCGTACAGGGAGGGGCCTGTGGAAGCATTAAATAACTTTATGATGTGTCATTGCAAGCAGCTGATTGAGCTCTGACTCATAGTGCCTGCCAGCGTACATACGTGACATTGGCACGTGGCTCCTCTTATGTTCAGATCTGTCCACACTCGGCTTTGGCTGGTATTTATAATTTTCCTGCCATCTGAATACATGGAGCTTCTAGTGGCATCTGGTCAATAGTGAGGATTAAATCCCAATCGTCTCCATTCCTCCAGCTGTTACGCAGGCTTCCTCCACCAAAAACAGCACCCGGCATCTCTGCCAGCACGCCCTCAGCTTGCCGAAGAGTGTTGAGATTTGTCCCTCCTGCACCCTTCCTCATCACCTACTAACCGAGAGGGTGAATTGCAGATCCCTACTGACATCTTCTGGAGTAATGTCATGGCCAGGACCGTGGGCCCTCAACTGCCTGGTCCACACTATGGTGATGTTACATAAAGCTTCCCAGGGTTGCTACCACCAGCTCAGCCATACCCATGATGGCAGCACACCTATCAACCAGAGCAGATATCTAGCCGCCGGCTATCTTTGTGGGGGAGGGAGAGGGAGAAACCCACTGTGTTTTTATGAGCTGAGAGGAGGTGAAAGGTACCTTCGGTCAAAGCCCCGTGGAAGCCATTGATGCAACAAGATGATCCCATCTTTGAACTTGCCTAGGATTTGCTTCTGAAGGGCCCTTTGTGTTCACAGAGGAAGCCATTGTATGGGGTGGTGATGGGCCAGGTAGAAAAACCTCCAGCCTAAGTAGCTATTTTTCGGGGAAGTGCAGAGTGGTGACAGGGGCCTTTGTGCCTTAGAAGAGGAATGTGCTGACATCCAGGATGTTGTGCAGCATTCCCTCCTGTGCCAACGCTGAGCGAGCTGCTCTCATGTAGTAGGTGTGGGTACTGCTGGCTGACATTTGTCATAGAATGGAGATTCTGTCTACACTGGGAATTTGCCATCAGCGTAGTTGCACAGCTGCAAACTCCTAGTGCAGACAGGCAAAGCCACTGTTTACACTGGTGGAAATCACTCTCTTGAAGTAGAGGTGAGCTGCAGCCAGCCTGTTGCACTTTACCTTGTTTATTGCTAGAGGTGTTGCACCTACCCCTGCAATCTAGTAAAATACCTGACTATAGACAAGGCCTAAGACATCATAAGGGTGCATTGGAAACAGTCTAACTTCATATCCCAAAACGATTTGAGTCTCTTCGCATTAGACTTTTTTTTTAAACTTCTGAAAGGATTCTCTTGCCACTGGCTCTTCATATCCCTCCCGTGTTCTCTGCTGATTAGAATAGTATAAAATGCAAAACCTCTATGGAAAGGCCGTGCTGCAGCTGAGATTATAGCCACCCGTAAGTGGGGAAGTACCTTTCCACCCCCAAGTCCATAAGGGGGTAAGGGTGGGGGATCTGTGCACTGATGTTGAAAGCATTATTGCCTTCAAGTAAAAAAAAGTATTGGACTCTGTCAATCAGAAGCCGCTGATTTTGAATTGTCAGGTCTAATTAGGGTAGAAAATAAAGACAGTCTTTTTTAGCTCCAGGGTATCGTGACAGACAGCGCTGAACACAAATGAGCCTGGCTTAAGGGGCAGGGCAAGTGGTGGGAAGTGCAGATTAAAAACCAGGACGAAATGGCTAAGAGACTGCCTGCTATTATCTGGATGGCCAGGGTGTTGCTTTTCCTTCCCCAAGGTGACCGCATCCGCCTCTCCCTCTTGCTGCCTGTGGCCCCAGTCCTAGCGAGAACTTCGTGGCACTCCTGTTGTTCTCTGCTTTGTGCTTTGAAATGACAAACCCTAATCCTCACGACAGCCCTGTGCGGGAGGTTGGGAGTAACCCCTCCTTTACAGGTGGCAAAAGTGAGGCGCATCCAGCTAGTGTTAGAGCTAGACATAGAATTTCAGAGGTCCCGTTTCCAGACCACTGCTAGATCATCAGATGCATGCGGTGGATCCCATGAAGTGAGCTGTGGCTCACGAAAGCTTATGCTCAAATAAATTGGTTAGTCTCTAAAGTGCCACAAGTCCTCCTTTTCTTTTAACCTGGAGGTCATGACCCCCCACCAGAAGGGTTGCAGGTACATTTCAGTGGAGTTGTAGACCTGTGGCAACGGAGGGGCACAACTCGAAGAAGGTCTGGAACCATGCCCCCTCCCGCCCCACAAGACCACGCTGGACCAAACTGCCAAATACTTTCTGGACTTTATTTTTGCCCTGAGCACAGGGACGCTGCCGTTTATGTTAAGAAGGCCACTTGTGAGGTGTCATGGTTCAGTTAAAGTACTAGCCTTTCAATAGCTCAGTTACGTGGGTGCACTGGTAGGACGTGATCTGTTTTTTAAATGCACTGCATGGAACAGAATGCTCTGGGGAGCCCAGCGATTTCCATGCTAGAGAGGTTTTGTCAATGGGTCCATTTGGACAGTGGAACGAAATTAAAGATGGCCGGAGTAGACCTGGAAGCATTGCCTTCCATTTCCAAACACTGTAGCATGTGTTAGTTGACCCTGACCTCCCTTGCCCTCTTGCCTTTATCTAAACTGACCCTTAATGTCGACAAGGCCCCTGTGGCCAGACCCCCAGAATATACATGGGTTCTTCCACCATTCAAAAACATGACTGTGTTGCTTTTGAATGCTGCTTTGCTGTGTGTGTGTGTGCGAGCGTGTGTGTGGAGGGGAGCAAATTGCTTGGGGGCATGTTGGAGAGGAGCTAGATGGGAGGGCAGATGGTGTTGGAGGGGAAGGTGGGTAGGAAGTCTGGGTGTGTGCAGCGGGGAAAGCTAGGAAGGGTAGGGTAGGAGAATATTTTGCGATAGCCATGGTGCTTACAGTATAGTGAATTATATGCCAGGTGGGGTGCGGTTTGAATGGATGGATGCTGTGTGTGTTTCAATTTCCTTATGCTAGATCTCTTTATTTGATCTAGCCCCAGGATAGAATCCGACGCCTTCTGGAAGACTGACTGTAGTGTGACTGTTTTCTATGCAAAGAGGGCTTAATGGGTAAATACCTGGCTGCAAAGTGGAAAAGGAGCGTGGGTGCTAAGGTGATGGAAGGGCATGAAAGTACTTAGAGACACAGGCACCGACTTTCCAAAGTGCAGAGCGCTCTGCCCCAGGCCCTGCCCCCAGCCCACCTTTTGGGGGGAAGGCCCCACCCGCACCCTGCCTCTTCCTGCCCCTGCTCCACCCCTGCCCCGCTTCTTCCCTCCCAGTTCCACGCCCTCCCCTGAGTGCGCCTTGTCCTCCCCCTCCCCCCAGCCTCCTGCACACTGTGAAAGAGCTGATGGTGGCGGGCAGGAGGTGCTGATTGGCGGGGCCCGCTGGCAGGTGGGAGACATTGGGAGGGTATAGGGGGAAGCTGATAGAGGGGCTGCCAGTGGGTGCTCAGCACCCACTATTCCCCCCCCCCCCAGGTGCTCGAGCCCCGGAGCACCTACGGAGTCAGCACCTGTGCGTAGAGAGGCAAGGTATCTGAGGCTTTGTCTACACTGGAACTTCCTTGACAAAACTTTTGTTGTTCAAGGGTGTTAAAAAAACACGCACCCCCAAATGACACAAGTTTTACCAACAAAAAGCGCCAGTGTGAACAGCGCTTTGTCGGCGGGAGAGCTGAGCACCTGTTAGCAACACGGCTGTAGCCGCACAGCTGTGTCGCTAAAAGGTGAGTAGTGAGGACAAAGCCTAACTGCGTCAGGAAGGCATGTCTGTCGCAGCAGTGAAGAGGTTAACTTTTACCACCGGAAAAGATGGCAAACTGCTACCCAGGCATTTAATCTGCATGTAACAAACACGACAGCCAGCACAGGATGGACTTAAAACCTAGTTGCATGCCTAGTTCCAATACACAGAAGTTTGTTGTTTGGTGACTGAAGGTGCAAATGAGGAATAGTTTATTCCAGGGCGTGGTTGACTTTCTGGCTTGTTCTGCAATAATTTACCAAAAGACTTTGTGTCAAACAGGGATGTGATTTCCTCTCCCCTCACCCTCCGCCAGCCCTATTATTTTGTATGATCTGTCAGATCAAAGTAAGTTGAGGCTCTCCCAAAGGGGAAGGGGGGAAGAGGGTAGTTTTAATTAATTGCCCCTCCCCTGTATCCAGTTTCATCAGATGATATTTTCCCGGGTCACTAGTGCACCGGCACCTGCTGCGATACTGAATCAATAGTCCCTGTCGTCGTGGTCTCTGCCAGCGGACAATGGAGCATGGTGTGAGTCATGAACCCCCAGCTGAAAGCAAGGGCGTCTAACAACATAAAGGCTCATTATCTGCCCGAGTGGGGGCATGGCTACCAATACCCTACTTTCAAAAACAAACCCTCTTTTCTAAGTAGTAGTCACCCCCTGGGCCCCTCCACAACCCAACCCCAGACATAAACAGCGTGAAAGGAAAACTCTCTTCTTTGGCCCTTTTGAAGTTTAATGAGATTTGCTTGCTGCAAAGCTGTTGTCGTTGCTGAGTTTCCCCACTACTGCCGGGCACTGGTCTCTGGCAGAACAAGAGTTAGCAGCCATTCTCCCGCATCAAGCAGTTTGGAATGCTCCTCGTGTAAGCGGCTGAGCCAAAGTTCAGCCCGTTCCACCCGGTGCTCTGGATTTTGAGTGACCTGCCTATTCTATGGAGGATGATTTACTTCATTTATATTGCTCTGGCGCCCAAAGACTCTGGTTGGGGCACTTTGGTCCTGGGTGCTGTATGGACACATTGGAACGTAGAGACCTCACCCTGAAGAGCTTACAGTCTGTCAGGTTCAGATACCGTACTTAGCCAAGAGAGGGCTCAGGTACTGTAACTAGCCAAGAAAAAACACTGTTTTCTGCATTTTTAAAATGAGAAGTGAGGAGATGGCTACTAGGTTTTCTGGTGGATAAAGAAAGCTTATAGGAAGGTAAAGTCCCTTTCTAAACAAAAGAAAGTCATGCCTGAAAACCAACACATTCCAAACATTATCTTTACCTAGTGTAGACACAGTTAACACGTTATTAAGGGTGTTAATCCTAGGATGGAAAATACGTTTTTAAACATACCTGTTCCTAAACAAGGCCTCTGGAGGCGTCTACCCTGCAATTAGACACCCCGGGCTGGCCTTTGCCACCTGACTTGGACTAAGGAGCTGTTAAATTGTGGTGTAGACATTAGGGCTCTGGCTGCAGCCTGAGCTCTGAGACCCCATGAGGTAAGAGGGTCCCACAGCCCCTTAGACTGAATCCCCACTAGCCCGAGTCAGCTGGCACAGGACGGGATGGGTGTCTATTTGCAGTGTAGACGTATCCTAACTGTCTCTGAATTTCACTTTGCGTCTTGTTCAAAACTGACAGTGTAGCCTCCTCTTCCTTCTCCCTGGTACTTAAGGGATGTCTTTGAGCCAGGATATACCGAGGCTTGGTTTGGGGGAATTTTTTGAGGGGGGAGGCAGAAGTTTGTGGTGGAAGGAAGCGGGTTTGGCACCTTTCAATATAAACAGTAGAAACAACCCCATGACTCTCCCCTAGGAGCAGATGTAGGGCAGGTCTGCACAACACAATTACTTTGGTATAACTGCGTCGCTCAGGGGTGTGAAAAACCCACACCCCTGAGTGATGTAGTTACACCGACCTAAGCACCAGTGTAGAAGACAGCACTATGTCGGCAGGAGAGCTTCTCCTGCTGACATAGCTACCGCCTCGTGGAGGTGGATTACTGTCGGCATAGAGCGTCTTCATTAATGTGCTACAGAGGCCCAGCTGCATTGTAGCAGCTGCACTGAAGTAGTGTTTTAAGTTTAGAGCTCAAAAAGAAAAGGAGGACTTGTGGCACCTTAGAGACTAACAAATTTATTTGAGCATAAGCTTTCCTGAGCTACAGCTCACTTCATCAGATTGCTCAAATAAATTTATTAGTCTCTAAGATGCCACAAGTCCTCCTTTTCTTTTTGCGGATACAGACTAACACGGCTGCTACTCTGAAGTTTAGACCTGATATTAGTCTAAATTTTCTAAGGCCAAAATGTTGCCTGCTCAGAGCACACACTTCTGTTAAAAGGAAACCATCCACTGAAGAACTTCTCTCTCTCTCTCGAGTGTAAAATCGTAATGTTTCCTAACCAAACATTATCCTTCCTCCACTGTGCTGAACACAAGCTGCATTTTGTAAGACTGCCTTGCAGTGCTGGTCTGCTGATCAATATGGACTCTTTATAAAGAAGCATGGAAGTATGTTAGTTCTGGGGAATAAAATACCACATAACTACAGCGGTGATGTTCAAAGCTGCCTTGGCAATTTAGACGATCGATTCCTATTAAAAATCTCAGCCTGCATTGTTTCTGCAAACATACAAAAAACAGGTGATGCTCAGGGCTTCTCACTGTCACTTCTGCCTTGTGTGCTCCAGACATTCCTCTGTAACATGGCCATCGTGCCCATTTTGCGGTTCTCAGATGAAAGAGCTTATTATACAATCGCAAGGAGTTGCTGCTGTTCACAGGGCTTGTCTAAATGCAGAGATTTCTCTGTCTGACTCATCAGTTTGAGTTGGTTACTTAACTAAGTCCAGCCTCCTTATAATTGAATGAACTAAAATGTTATTGGTCACTCTGATCTAACAGGTTTCAGAGTAACAGCCGTGTTAGTCTGTATTCGCAAAAAGAAAAGGAGTACTTGTGGCACCTTAGAGACTAACCAATTTATCTGAGCATGAGCTTTCGTGAGCTACAGCTCATGTTAGTCTCTAAGGTGCCACAAGTACTCCTTTTCTTTTTTCTGATCTAACAGTGTCTGCACAAGGGGTTTGCACCGATTTTAACTAAATTGATAAACAAACCAATTTATGTCAACTAGGTGTGTGTGTGTGTGTGTGGACCAAGCCTGTGCAAGAAGTGCACCAAGGCAGCAGCCATAGAGGGGGATGTTGGCAGTCCAGTGCCTTTCTGTAGATTGGAGCATGAATTCCATTGCCTAACGAGCACCCCAATAAAAGCCTGACTATCCACAAGCTTTTCTGTGTTTTGTGTACAAGGCTGCCTGCCTTGGCTGGTCTAGCTATTATTTCAGATTCTGTGAGGACACCAAACCATTGCTAATGCCCAAAGGCATCTCTAATTGGATGTTTCATTTATAAATGCTGCTCTTGTCTGTGCAGGAAACCTGGGCAGGGATGCTTCGTTACAATAGGACATGGGGCGGAGGACTGGAAAGGACCCTCCTCCATGTGCTCTAGTCTAGTTGCCTTCTATTGCAGGTCACACCATCATGTAGGACACCAGCACAACTTCTTGTGTATGCAACTAATGACCCTGGCAATTGGAGACTGCTGGAGAGTGAATAAACACGTGTTCGTTTTTATAGTGTCTTGTTCTAACTTTGGAAAACAGCGCCTTTTTGAAGTGAAGGACAAATACGTGTTTTAGTTTCATAGTTGTTTTTTTTAAAAGGCCATTATGACCATATAGTCTGACCACCTTTAGAACACCAGCCATAGAATTTCATCCAGTAATTTCCACGTCAAGCCTAGTTATGGCTTGACTAAAGCATCTCTCTTGGAGTGTTTTAAAACTTTACATCTAATGGAAGCCTGCATCAGGAGTCTTCCAGCATCTTATGCTAGTTTAGGCTTAACTTTTTTTCCATGTGAGTGGTTGAAACTGAAACTCCATCATGAGGTAAAATCCCTTGGCTAGCAGATAGCTAGATCTCTATCATGTTGAGGCTTTTATTTAAAAAAACAAAAACAGAAAAACAACAAACCAAAAACTAACATGCAAATTTGTGCCTTTGCTACTTATAATGAACCTAATTATAACAACATTTTTAATGCCACTGCTGCTAATTTATCTTCTTTGAATTTTACCCTAAAAGCCTTGAAAAGTAAGCTTCTGACTCTGCAAACGCCTAGAGCAGGTACATAACTCTTAGTCACATGAACAGTGCCATTGGAGTGAGTGGGACTACTCCACGCTTAAGTTAAGTGTGTTGCATAATTGTTTGCAGCATCTGGGGCTAACACTGTCTTTTTCTTTCTTTTCTTCTGGTGGCATAAAATCTTTTAATTTAAAAATTGTTTTAAAAAGTGCTTCAGTGTTAATAATTAAAATCTATTTAGACTTTTGATATGTTATATTGAGAACACTTTATACATAACAGACCAAAATTTTCAAAAATTAAGAGCTTTAAATTAGGCTTCTCTCCTCATCCGTAGATAGGTCAGAGTGGGATTTTCCAAGGCAGTTAAGTTACTTAAGAGCACACTGACTTCAAACTGCAAACCTAGATGGAGAGCTGTAGCCTTTTCAGAGTGGTTCTGCTTTTTTGACTTGTGGAAGTTCATTATCTGTAGATAGAGGCTGAAAATAGCACATGGGCTGTTTGCTTATTGATTTGTGCATTTGAGTTTGTGGTGTTAATAAAGCCCTGGACTTTTCTTGATCAATGAAGAGGAGCATTTGAAGTTTGAAACTTTAGTACAATTTCAGATTTTATATAGAGCTTTTTTCCTGGCTGTCAATTAGGAAATGAATGAAAGAAGCTAGTATAGAACAGCCACATAAGCAATC
Source organism: Eretmochelys imbricata (assembly GCF_965152235.1). Lineage (NCBI taxonomy): Eukaryota > Metazoa > Chordata > Testudines > Cheloniidae > Eretmochelys > Eretmochelys imbricata. Next base: position 22,061,124 of record NC_135577.1, read on the forward strand.
TAAGACTCTAATATGGGAAGAAAGAACCACAGTATGATTCAGATTATAAAAATTAATTTAAAACTTTTTAGTAAATAAAAATGATGGATTTGTATCCGCCCTTTTGGCTAGTGATAGAAACGTTGCCTTGCTCACAAACGGCACTATATCCTGATGCCTGGCCCACACAAGGAAAAGCTTACAAAAATTTCCAAATGTTGACACCAGTTTGGCTCCACCAACTTTAGCAAAGCTGGGAGCCCTAATGTGAATGGGCCCCTGGTGTTTTCAGACTCATGCCAGTTAGACCCATTTTGAGTAGAGTTAGATGACACCATGACAAAACATCGGAGCTCTGTCTACACTCAGGCCATGTCTATACCACTGCTTATGTTGGCAAAACTTATATTGCTCAGGGGTGTGGGGAAAAAACCACCCTCCAGACATAAATTATGCCTGCATAGCAGTCGTGTGCACAGCGCTATGTCAGCAGGTGAGCTCTCTCCCGTCGGCACAGAGTGGCTACATGAGCGATCTTACAGCAGCGCAGCTGCATCGATCCAGTTGCAAGCTTACAGCGGCACTAGTGTAGACATGGCCTAACACTGTTGCTGCTGCCACTGTAAAGCTGCACCAGTGGTGGTTTCTGCATCCAACTTGTAGAGGAGGCCGAAGTGGCCACAGCAGTATGCTCTGAGGGTTTGTCTTTGCTGCAGTTAACTCAGGCGAGTGGTACCTAGGTTAGCCTGGTATAGGCGTGAGCGGCCACACTGCAAAACCACACTCAAGTGTCACAGATGCCATGCTCACTTGCGTGTTGTGAGCACTTCTGGAGTCACGTCCTGTAGTTTTTTTTGTGCTGCAGAATCTGAGTGCTCTGATTCTTTCCCATTAAATTATGGGAGAACTCTGGTCTTCCTGGGCCCAGGGGGTAAATTCTAAAGACCCATGTAGCCGTTAACTGGGAGTGAAGAGCAAAGCTGGGGGGGAACGTATCTTTCTGGGAAGGCAATTGAGTAATCCCAATTATTTCTCCCGGGATGCATCTTTTGAAAAAGGATGTGTGTAATGAGTGAGTGTCTGGGAGGATTAACTGCAAAGAAAGCAGTATAGCTGGGCAAGATAAAGAGGTTTGCTTTGTCTGAGATCTGGTGGCTTTAGAAAGCTAGGTCTATTTGAACTGGTTTGATGTTTCCCAGCAACTGGTAATACCTGTTACTTGGGATGGGGGGGGGGGGGAGGGGGAGGGGAGGAGAGGCTGTGGGCTTTTATCTGTGTGAGACCTTGTTTTTTGGTTTTTTCTCTCACACTCACACACGACATACACGTGGGGAACCTGGCACAGCTCTTCCTGACTTTTGGAAATCTTTCAATTAAACCCCAGTGATAAAACATTTGAGATAAGCCCCTTACACGTTTGTGAAAGGATTACTGGACCTTTGTAGCCCAATTGTTCCACTGTTGGGTTACTAGGGAGGAAGAGAGAGAAATGGGATTGGGGGCGGGCCGTTCTCTGGCCTGTGCTCTGCGGGAGGTCAGACTAGATCAGAGTTTCCCAAAGGCTACGTCTCAACAAGGGTCTAGCTGGGTTACCATATCCAGGGCCAGATTAACCCATCACTGAGCCCTGGCATAAGCAAACATACACTTCACCCAGCCTGATGCGCACAGGAGAGCGAGCTCCCATCCCATGCTTCCCACTCAGTTGTGGCTCCGATCCCAGGGGACTGCGACCCCATGTGCCAGGTCTCAATGCCCAGAGAGGGGAGCCAGGCCCAGCCCTGCTGGGTGAGTGTAGGGCTTGCTCACGCTCCAACCACTCCCCTCTGCACCGAGTGTCAATGAGGATTGTGGTGCCAGGGTGGAGGGTGCAAATCTGAAATGGTGATTTGCACAAAAGGACACAATGCAGTTGGTGAGCCACCTTAATAAAAAGTTTGGGAACCCCCAGACTAGATAATCCTAGTGGTTCCATCTGGCCTTAAAATCTGTGTCTGCAAGTTGTCCATTGTGATTCTTTACTGGCTCATTTTACAGGGAGGATGATAGGAAGAGGGGGGAAGCTAATGGTTTTTAAACATATGTCTTGATACAACTTTGTTTTACAGTTGCATTCACTTGACACAGTTTCTTCACATCTTCCTATATCAGGATATTCTCTGAATTTTACCAAAGGAGTGGGAGGTGGGTGGGTGGTGGGATGAGGGGGTTTCATTTATTGGTGTATTTTCAAAGTGCATTAACAGGGTTTTGAAAAGTGCAGACGGAGGCAGAGAAATTAAAAGAGGGGGACTGTGGAGTCAGGAGAGCAGAGATATTGTTGTCCCAGAGATCAGTGTGGCAACTTCCATGGTTCCTCATTGAACAGAAATTGTTTGCGTTGCCCCAGCACCTTGGCATCTCCTGGATTAGGACCCCATTGTGCTAGGTGTTGTACAAACACAGGACAAAGAGACCGTCCCTGCCCCAAAGAGCTCACAGTTGAAGTTGTCTTCCACTTTACCATGTTGGTGACCTAAAGGATAGAGAGTTTTTTTTCTAAAATAAGAGTTCCCTTGTAAAAGTATCCCTTTAAAAGGATTTGCATACTTTGAATCACTTTCAAATAACATGCAAGAACTGAAATTCATCTTTCTGACACCAGCGCTGTCTTCCAGTGAGAGTTGACTCCTTTCTTACCTGATTTTGAATTTGACACTTCAGGCAACAAATGATTTAGTGCTTTGGGTGCTGGCCTGGAACTTGGACACTTAGGGTGAATTCTCTTCTCTGCTATAGCTGCCTTGTGTTGTCTTGGGCAAGTCACTAAGCTTCTCTGTTCCTCAGTTCGCCATCTGTAAAATGGGGATAATAGCACTGCCGGGGGTGTTTGTGTAAAGAGGGTGAGACATTCAGATACTATGGTAAGGGGTCCGGGCCACATAAATACCTTTTAGATAAACAACAAAGTGGTGTCATAAAAATATGGTTAGGACTTCATTGGTCAAGGCAGAAGGAGAAACTGGGCTGAGAGGGAGATAAAGCTGTTAGTTAAAATTACCCCCCACACAGAGACCTGAAAATACTGGGGAAGGAGCATTCTTGAATAAAGTTCTTCCCAAGTCATCTGCCCAGCTAAATAGCTGTATCCAAGCAAAGCCCAGGTGCTTTGGTGAGTGAGTTTGGTTTCTGATGCATGCCTGTTGTTATGCATCAGCCCATCAGTTCCTCCTTCCCAGCCCTCCTGGGATGCACAATAAAGAGGTATGTCCAATTGCGCTGGGTGGGGTGAGGGGAAGAAAGAGGCTCCCAATGAATGCCTGAGCTGTGGGGTATTATGTGGGGGAAACTCGTTCTGTTCACAAAACAAAACGTTTGCATAGAAATAGCCTGTCTGACCTCTTGAGAATAGCCCCCCCTTTGTGCCTCCACGGAACAAAAGCCAAAAGCGTTTCCCTGAAAGGCCACATCAAGGCTCTGAGCTGCTTTGTATTATAAAAGAGGGGTTACTGGGGGGCTGCTAAGATCTGGGAGGGCTTTGCAGACGGGAGATGCTGGCATTTGATTTCCTGCAGAGTCCGGGGTATAAATTCTGCTAAAACCTCCATCAAACTTCTCCCAGTGCACCTTGCAAAACAGATCAGATTGGAAGTCCCTGAAAGGTGATACCAGTGAAGTACCAGCGGCTCTTCCCATGCCTTCCAGCGAGTGTTCTGAACAGGGCTAAGGGCTCAGCAGGCCTGGAGCGGTGGTTGCTTCTCCCTGCCTCTCCCTCCCTCCCCCCACCACAAAACCAGCCATTTGTGTAGGTCTGTACATTTGTGTAGGTCTGTAAAGCACTGTGGTGCTTCACAGATATTTGAGGAAGAGGAGAGACATACCCTGAAGACCTTGGTCTAAGGACCCAGCCCTGCAGTGAGTTCTCTGCAAGCAGATTCCTGCATCAGCTCAGACCGCCCAGTGATTTTAATGGGCTTCAGTCCAGGTGCAGGGATCCATGTGCAGGGAGCCCCATTGAGGTCAGTGGGGCTATGTGCATGAATTTCAGGAGTGGGGCCCAATTTGGACGAAGGCAGAACACGAGAGACCATGGAGGGAGGAGGATTAAATCCTATTAAACAGCAGGTGAATCACATCGGTTCTATGTGGCCTTTTAAGGCTGAGGCAGGTTGAGATGGGAGGAGTGGAAAGCCAAGCCAAAGGAGTGGGTTTTGAGGAGGGATTTGAAAGATGGGGAGAAGACGCCTGGCCTGTAGGAAGGGAAGGGTGGGGGTGTTTAGGGAGTAGTGTGAATTTGATGATCGTGTGTCCCTGGGACACCCTGGTCACTCTTTCCAGTGTATTTGTCCCATTTTTTTGGTACCCCTGACCGCTGTAAACTGCTCACCTGAAGGAGCTGTGTGGGCAGCAGCTGTCCCAATGACACTCTTGATAGGTTGGCTGAGTGCAGGTGGGGGGAACCCCTGCCCTCTAAACCAGGCCTCTTGTATGCTGAGCCTCCCAACCCCACCTCCCCTGCCTAAGTCCTAAAACAAGGGCGTGCCTTGCACACAGTTGGTTGCACAGGGAAGAATTGGGCAGGGGTGGATTAAGAAGAGGGAGGGATAGACTCAAAAGGATTGAGGCCCATCTTGTTAAAAGCTGAGGCTATGCTGAAAAGGCAGTTTGGTGGGCAGATCCTGTTCTGTCAGCAGGTTTTGTGCCTGGGGAAGGGTGTCTTGGGATTTTTGGTAGATGTGTTTTGAAGCAGTCTGAAGAATTTAAATGTTCCGTACATGGTAAGAGAGCATGCCCATATCTGATGGAAATAGATCATGGATTATAAGAAAATCGGCAAAAGTAGATTGGAGCAGAATGAAGTGGCCCCACCTGCCCTCTTTCCCCTCCTACTTGTAGGAGGTGAACACACATGCTTAGTAGCTCTGGAGAAGTTTACGCAATTACTGCATGAAAGACGTCAGCTGTAGGAAGTGAATAAACTTAACTCAGGCAGAAAGCGTGTGTCTGTCCCTATTGTTTATCTTTCTTCCACTTCTTTCCCTGTCCCCCCCCTCAAAAATCCTCACCAGTGGGCATGAACGTTGACAGCAGACTAAACCTGTTAGCACACAGACTGATGAGAAAGATGGGGATCCCAGTGTCCTAATGCAAAACAAATACCCTCGGAGCTGCTGAGATTCCTTCCAGGGTCCTCTCCTTAGACGCCGCTTGGGAGTTTCATCTGTAGTGTTTAGCCTTTGGCTAGTGAGTGTTAGACAAATTCAAAGGCCTCAGGAATTGCTGGGCCAGTGACGAGTGCTTGTATTTCTGATATCCCTTGAGCTCCATCCTCTGCACAGGGTGTTACTGCGGAAGCCGAGGGAGTGGAACGACCACCTGGCCCTACCTGTGACTGAAACAAACTTCCATTAACAATAAATGTCTCAAGCTTTTAAAAACAAACAAGCAAAAAAACTCCCTCACATTCTTTTTTTCTCCTTGCTTCTCTGTCTCCCGTTCTAAACCTCTTGCTGCTGAGAACGGTCTCTGCTGCTCTGCCACCTGGGGTATGTCTACACTACAGTCGCTGCAATGGTACAGCCACGGTGATGCAGCTGTGTAGACGCTTCCTACGTGGACAGAAGGGGCTTTTCCATTGTACGACATCGTGCATCAACTATGGGAAAGGGACTGAGAGACTTTTCCATTGGACCGTATGAACGGGAACCATAAACTCACTGAACATTAAATCCCACCAAATGAGGGTCAATCCATCCTCCTCATCGTATCCGCTCATTATACTCCACACCTGAACATAGCCATCATATGAACAACATACCCTCATATCTCAATGTCTGTACTTTGACCCGTTAAACTTTTACTCCCAATCGGGGAGATTGCAGATTATGTATTCCTTATGCCACCCGTTCCTAAACCGAATTTCGCACCCCTTGATAATCTGTACCTTATTCCCAGATAACCAGAAACGTCTATGCTTAAACTCTGTACCGTTTTCTTTTTACTTCAACATCATCTTAATAAAATTAAGTCCACTTCTCCAAGAGGCAGTAGCTAGGTTGACAGAAGAATTCTTCCATCAACCTAGCTGCATCTACGCCGGGGATTAGGTTGACCTCATGATGGTACTCAAGGCGTGAAATTTTTCACAGCTCTGAGCGATGTAGCTAGGAAAATCTAATGTTTCAGTGTCAAGCAGGCTTGTCTCTTGTTTGTTGCTGTATTGTGGGAATGTCTTTTGCACTCTATCCTTCCCTTAATCTCTGATTTTTGGGAGTCCATAGGGGTAGGTCCACTGCATGCCAGTGCTGCTGCTGCTTGTAGCTTTCTAAAGCAACAACAAGAAATTGACCCAATTCTTGTCAGTTTCAGTGCTGCCTATAGGATTCTGAATAGCATCCCTGAAAATTGAGGGAATTCTGATCTGGGTTTTACAGCTTGGCAGAGCTATGAATACCAGCAGAGGTACTGGAACTGCATTTGGAAGGTCACCTTCACAAGCCTAGAAACTTAATATAGTATGTTAAAATGAGAGTTTAAAATTTTGAAGATGACAGTACTTATTTGGGAGAGATTGCTATATGATTTCAGTGCTGGATTTTCTTCAAGCCCTCTTACTGGGGAACATTTAAGAACTTCTACTGGATAATAGACAGATGGAGGCCACAAGTTTAAAAAAAAAAAGCTTATCTACAATTGAGGCAGAACTAAAATCAAATGTTACTTCTGAAGTGCATGATAGAAGTTAAGAACATTACACTTGCACCTACTTCCCCTTTACATACTGGTTGTAGTTAATATTAAAAAATAACAGCCACTTTTCCTCAGAAAATGTAGCCCAGGAGGAGTTTACACGTAGGCCACCGGTGAAGGGCCTTGAGGAGAGAGGTGCTTTGGTCAGGGCAGGAGGGAGGGAAAGTGTTCGTGTTAGGTGCTGGATGTTGGGTAGGTTGAGGAGAGGGGAGTCACGGAGGCAACAGGAGAGGAAGGAGAGAGCCTGATCTTGGGATTGGGAGGTGAGGAATGAAGGGATGAATTTTAGAAAGGCCTTTAGAGGGAGAAGCAACAAAAAGAACCAGTGAGCATTTGGGGGCGAGATGAGGAGGAGGCAAAGGCAACCCCAGCATTAGGAGGCTGAGCAATGAGAGGTTTTAGAGCAGTGGCTTGCAGACTTTTTTTCTGGGGATCCAGTTGAAGAAAATTGTTGATGTCCGTGACCCAACGGGGCTGGGGATGAGGGATTTGGGGTGCGGGAGGGGCTCAGGGCTGGGGCAGGGGGTTGGGGTGCAGGAGAGGGTCTGGGCTGTGGGTGCAGGCTCTGGGGTGGGGCCGGGATGAGGGGTTTGGGGTGCAGGAAGGGGTTCCGGGTTGGGGGGGGACGCAGGGCTGGGGCAGGGGATTGGAGCGCGGCGTTGGGGCCCGGAAGTACCTCTGGCGGCTCCCAGTCAGCGGCGCAGGCGGGATGCAGAAGCAGACTTCCAGCCTGTCCCGGCACCGTGGACTGTGCTACGCCTGAAGCGGCCAGCAGCAGGTCCAGCTCCTATGCGGAGGTACTCAAGCGGCTCTGCACGGCTCTCGCCCATAGGCACTGCCTCCCCCCAGCTCCGGCCAATGGGAGTGCGGAGCCAGTGCTCGGGGCAGGGGCAGCGCGTGGAGTCCTGTGGCCCCCTGTCTAGAAGCCGAACCCGCTGCTGGCCACTCCTGGGGCACAATGAGGTGTGGGAACAGGTAGCTGGGCAGCACTGCCAATGGGATTTTTAACATCCTGGTCGGCGGTGCTGACCAGAGCGACCCAGTGCCTGACATGCCACGACCCAGTACTTGGTTGAGACCTGCACTTTGAAAAACGCTGTTTTAGAGGAGACGGCAACAGGGATGGGGAAGAGGGTGTTGGAGGAACCATGAGTTTAGTTTTTGCCATGTTTTGTACAAGGAAGTGGCAGGATCTCCATGAGGATCTGCCCTCAGCTTGGGCAGAGGGCAGGGGTGGGCAGGTAGGTTTGAGCTTGTTGGTGCACAAGTACAAAACCAGGGCAGTGGATGAGGTCACCTGAGGACGATTGTAGAGGGCACCAGTGGAGAAGAGAATCAGGAAGAGAACAGAGAGAGGCTTCAAGGAGATGTCCATGGCTGGTGTAGAAGGCAGAAGAGATGATGTATTTGTTTTTTCAGACAACACAACCCCCAAAGGTTTAACTTCCAGTTAGAAGACAAGTCCTTCTCTTTAGGGAGACTCGCGGAGGTCAGTTTGTTCTATTTGCTGTCCATGCTGCCTGCTGGTATTGCTTCCTCACCAAAACAGGCCAGGGCAGAGAATCACTTACCTGGGGTGAGGGAAGAAGTCTTATGTTAGCCATAAACAGAAGAGAATTGTTAGTCACTGTAGCTATTTTAAGTGATTTTAAAAAACAACCCTGCTTTATGATTAGCTCCAGTTCAGCTGGTTCCTCCCCCCCCGCCACCCCACCCCCTTTGTGCCCTGGGAGGGAGACTGCTGGAGGAATGTGGGTTAATGATTGCCAGAAGTAATCAGCTGGCTAGGGCTATAGCAAATGGCAATAGGGCTAAATGCTTTTTTCTGACATGCACAAAGTAAACTTTGCTACCAGGGCATGAAAACAGCTGTGTGTGTCTGGAAGTAGATGGGTACACACACAACGCTGTGTCGTCCAGCTTTTCCTCGTCGCCTATCGAAGAACGGCAAGTGAGTCTGATTTTTGTGTTTTTTCGATAGCTAATGTCTACCTTGCGAAACAGAGTATGTGTTTCCAGCAATACCTGTCAGACTATAAAATCCTAGTGGAGACGAGGCACAGGTAGTTTGTAAGGCAGTGTAGCTAGACAAGGTCAACTGCAGATGAGGGGTATAGGGCTGACCTCACCTAGCCACATCAAGGTACAAACTGCCGGTGCCTTGACTCAACCTGGATTGTCCAGTCAGATAGGCACTGCCACGTAACAAGGAACCAGTTTTTGCCTTGAAGACCAAATGTATGAGCTAATCTCCCTCCTCCACCTGACAGCGAGAGGGGGTGTAACAACCAGATGGTCTATTCAGTTGTTAAATGCTTTCCAAGAAATTCTGATGCCTCGAACCTGACATTGCTACAGAACAATCCATTTAGAAAATGTGACACGCAGGCAAGGGAAGGATTACCAATGGATTAAAGGAATGCTGTCCACTTGAAATATAGTCAATTTAAAAAATGAGTGAAATGTAGCTTGAGTTACCAACTAGCTGCCCCGAATCCCTATGCCTTTTTGGGGGAAGGAGGGGTTAATGTCCTATTTATTTAAATGTTTTTCTCTTCTCTGTCACTGACTCAGATTTGCACCAACAGTAAACTGTGAAATGGGCTATTTGATGTATTGCCAAGTGCAGAAGATTCAAGGAAGTATTTTTTCCTCTAATCTTTTCATTATAGTTTTGTGTGTTATATCAATAGTAGGATAAAAAAAGCAATGTGGCGAAAATTAATGCTGTCCCTTTAAGATAGCAGACCTCCTTGGGGTGGGGGGGACTAAGCCAGTTCTCTCTACCAGAGTAATGACATAAACTCGTAATTTTGTGGACCTTGCTCTCCGTCGCCTTCTGAAGTGATATCAGTAGGCTGATTATGAGGCGTGTAGCCATGGTGCAAGCAACGTTGTGGGTTTGGAGGGAGCCTGTCACCACCGTCCATCCGAGAAATAACACGATGGGATAGAAGTCCTAGCAGAAGACCATATTTGCAGTCTAGCTGATGATATTGCCTTATGTGTGAGGGAAATCGGTAGTCGCTGAGGTTTCTGTGGGGCAAATATTGATCCTTCTCCTCCTCCTTTCCTCCCAAGTCCTGTTCCTCCCATGGAGCTGAGAACTTTAATATTTAGCTTGGGGTTCTCTGTCTGGTGTGTCTTTTCTTACCCCGTTCCGTGTCTACCCTCACCTTTCGTCCCCTATTGGCTTACTCTATTGCTCTGCCTCCCTTCTCTCGCCTGGACTCTTCCTCCCTCCTGATCGTTTGACTCCTATATTGTCAGGTCTGTTTATTTGGCATCCCTGCCACTCCACTTCCTCCTCTGTCTGAGTCATGCAGAGTGGGACTGGGGAGGTGGAAAGCCTGGCACAGGCTGATGGTGCCTTGGACGGTATTGACAAGTAGCGGCTTTGGTAGTGAGCCCAGGTGGGGAGCCAACTCTGAGGCTATGTGTGTGGCGACGTCATTGCAGGGATGATTGGTACAGGTGGGTCCTGAGTCACCCATGAGTCAGTGTCTCCTGAAAAACATTCTTGGGTTCTGCTGTCAATGTGACTAACCCACTCTGTCAAAAGGGCTTTGTGGTGGGCTTGGAAGCAGATGGGACCCATTGGCGTAGCGTGGCTCTTCCTGTGCTCTGGTTACACTTGTGCATGTGGACGTCTGACTTGGGCAGTGCCTCAGAGGATCTGCAGCTTGGGCGCAATTATGGAAGATGCTCTGGACTGCAGCTGGGGCAGGTGACTTTTAGAACCTTGTTCCTGCAAGGCTGGGCTCGAAAGAAAGGGCACGAACAAGGAGGATACAAGTGCAGACTTAGCGCTGCATCCAGACTAACAGGATGTCTCCTTTATTCTAACAAAGCATGAAGGGGGAAGCAAGAAATGAGAAAAGTGCTTCTGGCCCAAAGATTGACTCCAGCTACTATTACAGTCTCGGAAACCTGTGAGAATGAGGTGATATAACCAGGGCCAGTCAACATAGGGGATTGGTAAGAATAAAAACTAGCATAAACCTTATTCTCTTGCAGACTCTCCCAGCAGCGGAAATACATGTTTCTTGTTCTTGTGCCACTGGATTGTTACTAGGGAGAATGGCCCAGCATGAACCTAGTTTCTTGGTAACGAGGATGGGAAATGGTACAAACTGAAACAAGTCCTTAGTTGTTATGAGTCTGACTTTCCTTGGGGTGACTGGCTGAATGCTGTGCTCTGCACTGAAGGCAATGGCTCAGCACGGAGGCTGCGATCGGGTCAGAGTGGTTGCTCTCAGATGCCATAGACTAAGTGTTGCCTGTAAATCCTTCTGAGCAGCGTGACTCAGTAGCTGTGCTTGTGCAACTGGGCTGCGAGTTTCCACGGGTCATGCTGAATGAGCTGTGACAGGAGTGTCTCGCCTCGCCTCGCGCAGGGAAGAAGGCAGCTGTGATACTAACTGCTCCCTGTGAAAAGTTGTGCTTGCCCAGTTCAGGAAATACTGCCCAGTCTTTATCTCTGTGCCTACCAGCACAAAAATACAGTGTGGTGGCTGTACACGGACCATCTCCGGAGAGAGGAAGCCAATGGGAGCCGAGAGTGGTGAGCAACTCTTGGCCCCCTTCAGGAGGTACTTGGCGCCTTCAGGATTGGGCCTTGTGGGAGAAAACACATCGTGGAAAGTAGCATCAGCACAGCTGAATTTGCAGGAGACCAGAGCGATGCACGTGAACTGTCCACTTGAATAAAGGCCAGATCCAAAGGACATTGAAACAAATGAAAAGAGCATCCACCAATTGCAATGAACTTTGACTAGGGCCGTAAGTGTTGGGGAAAATAGCTGGTCACTATTGGGTGTCTTAAGAGTATTGCGTAGCAGGAAGCGTTTCAATTTTCAATACCCCTGGCCATCTACAGCATCGTATTTATCTGCAACTTGACTGCTCTTAGACATGGTGTGTTTATTTCCATATGAAACTGTTGGTGTTGAGCATCCATTGCCTAATTTAGGACCATGGTCCCATAGAAACCTGTGGAGAAAAACTGGCGAAAGCCTTAGAATTTGACCAGCCCTGCCATGCTTCCAAAGGGTTCCTTTCTATAAGGAGTTGTGCTCTGCAGGCATACTTGTGAGGAGTGCAAATAAGGAACCTTCTGATAGATCTGAGAATTATGGATCAATAAGCATGGCTACATGGCTTTCGCTAGCTAATGGAAATATGTATGTTGTGGCTTGCTTGTTAAAAATGTTCTCTCGCATACATACTTGCATTTCTTTAGCATCATCAAGAGAGCCACCCTTCTGGGCCAGCCTGCAGACCCATTTTTTTCTCCACTTCCTATTTGCCATTGATTGCATCACTGTAAAAACCTGACTTTGGGGACGGTTGGCATGATGATTCTCATTTGAAACTCATTTGACCCAAAAACTGTTGGGGTGGAAGGAATCCTCTCCGAAGCAGTGGCGGTCCAGTGGATAGGGCAGTGTACTGGGATTTGAGAGGCTGGATTCTATTCCCTGCTCTGCCACTGACGTGCTGTATCACCTTGGGCAAGTCACTTACCCTCTCTGTGCCTCTATTTCCCCTAGCACCAGACAATGCCTTGTCTATTTAGACTGTAAGCTCTTTGGAGGAAGGACTATCCCTTACTAGTGTATATACAGCACCGAGCACAGTTGATCTTAGTTGGAGCTGCTAGGCACTGCAGGAATGCAACAAATTATCATCCCAGGTATGCTGCTTAAATTGGGCTCAGCTGCTTGTTCCATTGAGGCCTAATAGTCTATTTGTGTTGGGATTGTTTGTAAGGCTTTTTGCATGGAAGAAGGGCTAGAAATGCATTTTTAACCAAAGCTGAGTGTCTGTCGCATCTAGTTCCCTCATGCAGCCCTCCTCTTATGCACTTGCTTGTTGTGTGCAGCACGTCAGGACACCGTGCCCTCCTGCTGATTGAATAATAGGCCTGTGGCAACTAAAGCGATGGCTCACGTGAAAAAGCCATGTTAAGAAACTATTTTTAGCTGCCTTTTGTAGAGCTGGAATTGAGAAGGTGCTAGCATCATATGGGCAGCCAGTTCTCCATAGACCTCAGTCTGAGAGCCTCCTGGGTTAAGGCAGGAGAGCTCACCACATGCATTCTCAAAGGCAACTTATAGGCCCTCTCAGCAAATCCAGGGAAGACCAGAGCTGACTTTCTAGGGTTTTAAAAAAGCAAAAGCGGTTGAAGGAAGGTTTAAAAGACTCAGCTTTCAGGCCTGCCTTTGTACATAATAAAGGGCACAAGCCCAAATATTTAAAATCCTTGGCAGGTCATTTTAAGTCTTAGGATTGTTCCAGGCGCTTGGCTGTGGGGATCTACAATAGCCAATTTATCAAAAATTAGTGAGCGTGATGTATACTGCCTACTAGAAAGAAGGTGAAAAACTCCAGCAAGCTAGGTAGCTATTAGTCCCCACAGTAGTCTTCATGGTAGCGGACCATGACACTACTGCAGAATGTGCAAAACCAAGACCGAGCTTACCGCATAAAGAACCAATGATCTCACACAAACTAGAGTCCATGAGAGAGACTTCACACCCAAGTAGGCCAACTCTAGAACATGTCTAAGGTGAAACTGAAATGGAGACACCTCCCACCTCAGACTAAATGAGTGTGTGAAAGAGAGACCTCACTTAAAGTGAGGAACAGACTGTATGCAGTGTCTGTGGCTAACCAGTCTGTTCAGGTCTTCATGGTCGCTGGGTGATCCCCAGTATTTAAACTGTGCATTTCCAACCCTTCCTTGTGATATACATAAAGATGCAAACTTGCTATTACTAATTGGATCCTGTCAAATCAGACTCTAGGGTTAACCAGGACCAACTAATATGCCCTTACAGTGGACAAGGACAGTTGTGTTTAAGGGCAACCTCGTGCTAAGTAGAACACGTGCATTAACACATGGGTTCTCAGCCTGGCCTTCGCAACAGCTCTCAGGAGGTTGTGACTGTACTCCGTTCTTTGTGGCTAGATGGTAAGGATGGGGAGATCTTGCAACTTATGGACGCAGGAGTTCCAGTACGCTTCTCTTCTAACCTGGGGTCAGGGTACTGGAAAGGTTGTTGTTCTAACTTGATACGTTTTTCCAAGTATAGAAATGGCCTCCCAGTGTCTCACTGTAAAGCATTAAGTAGCGAGTTTCACTCGGACGCTGATAAACTTGGTGGGGGACTATGACAAAGACCCTCTACAATGATGAGTTTGTCAAAGGCAATCTGAGCTCTTGAGGTTTTCTTCAGCACACTCCTCTGGTACATCTTGGAAACCTTTTAATGGCTTATGCTGTTTTGTAAAGGTCTTTTATTTCCTCCCAGATAAAGATAACTGGGAGTAAACAAAACATTTTTGAAAATACCTACGCCATCACCTTTATACCCCACAGCTGGGGCGGGGCGAATGACTGAGAGCTGCTTTTTCTGCTTCAGTTATTGCCTGGAAAATCCCCAGTGAATTGTTGCCAACTCATTGGAGTAATCGAAATAAAAAGAAGAAATAAATCCAGCTAACCCACAAGAACCCATGCTCTCAGCAGAAATACTTGGGCACTTTTGCTGCACTGAGCCAGCCTCATGGGAGAAAACATTTCTGGCTGGAAATCTAATTGCCAGAGAAAATTCAGTAGCCACTACCCAGCCAGACACTGAGATGCCATCTTGTTCTGGGTTCTGTGTATGCTGGGCTGGGAAACCTGAACCCCTTTTAAATAGCCTGAACCAGTTTCCAGTAGTAACTTGGTCTGTACTCTGGCTGCTGTGGAAGGGGGTTAAATGGAGATCAGAGACTCTTCTAGGCTAGAGATGAGTCCAAACCATGTCCAGTCTTGCCAAAAGGTTTTATCTTGGTCTGAAATCAGCAGTTTGTGCCTATCTCTAACCCAGCCCCATCCATGCTGGTCACGCGCACCATGTTAGAACAGCTGGAATTCATCATGGAGTGTTTTTAAACCAGCTGTTCCCAGTCAGATATAAATTTTTGGGGAGACAAGGGGGCCTGGAATAGAACTACTTCACTGTTGTGTACAATGTGACTGTCTCCATGAGTTAGTTTCTCTAGTTGCTTTGGCTAACATAGTTATGTCTATCTGATTCTTAGCCCAATGGGGTATTGATCCTGTGAAACTCTTTGCCACAGGATGTCGTGAAGGCCAAGACTATAACAGGGTTATAGAATGAACTAGATAAGTTCATGGACGATAGGTCCATCAAGGCTATTGGCCAGGATGGTGTCCCTAGCCTCTGTTTTGCCAGAAGCTGGGAATGGGCGACAGGGGATGGATCACTTGATGATTACCTGTTCTGCTCATTACCTCTAGGGCATCTGGCATTGTGACCCTCTATGGCCATTCTTATGTTCTTCTTTGGGTTCCTAAGGGTTACTGTAATACAAATTAATAGCTTTAAAATGTCCCTTCCTTCCGTCATTCCAGCCTTGCCCAAAACTCAAACCAAGTATTTTTCAAGGTGGGTTTTGTTTTTGTTTTTTTTTAAATTCCATGATCATATACTTCAGCCCTTGCTGGCTTGGGGAAGTATTGAAATCCTGTAGGGAAGAGCTATTCCTGGGGTGGTCCTGCCCACCCTACTAGAGCAGGTGGTTGTGGAATCTTCCTCATTCAGCCAGGCTGCAATCGCCCTTATGTAGAGAGTTCAGATCAGAGGCACCAACTCCGTGGGTGCTCCGGCACTCAAGCACCCATGGGGCGGGGCGGGGGGGGGAAGGTGGGTGCTGAGCACCCACCGGCAGCTCCCCCCAGTGCTTCCCGCCCAGCAGCAGACTCCACCAATCAGCACCCTCCCCCGCCCCCCGAACAGTTCCCGCCCGCTGCGATCAGTTGTTTTGCAGCGTGCAGGAGGCTATGAGGGAGGGGGGAGGAGCAATGATGCGGTGTGCTCCAGGGGAGGGGGCAGAACGGGCAGGAAGATGCAGGGTGGAGCAGGGGCAGGAAGATGTGGGGTGGGACCTTGGGGGAAGGGGTGGAGTGGGAGCAGGGCCTGGGGCAGAGCTGGGAGTCAAGCACACCCCAGCACATTGGAAAGTTGGTGCCTGTGGTTCAGATAGACTTTGGCGAAGTCTCCAGACAATCTGTAGTTCATCCATCGCTAGAAGATACGTATGCAGTGCGTTCTCTTAAACACTCGTGCTTCTCGTTACACCTGCCTTCTCCCAGTCTTCTGGCAACAGCTGTGAATAGTTAAGATGTCAGAGTTAGTCACATACAGAGAGTGCAGTGGGTTCCTAGGTGGAGAGAGAGAGGAATTCAAAGCATTTAGCTAGTTGAGTTGAACCCTCCTCCCCCAACTTTCTAGGCATCTCCGAGCATTGTGTTCTCTTCTGGGTGAAGTCCTATTTCTGGAGTTTGCTTTGGCTGGCAGCAGGGAACATACCAAGGTGTGGTATTGTGGCCAGCAAAGTGGCTTTCTAGTTAGGGTTCCGGTGTGTGAGTAGCACCACCAGGTGTCCTCACTCGGGATTCTTTTCATAGTTTCGATAGGAAGCTGGATTTGATAGGAACATTCACACCATAGGAACGTTGTTGTTGTTGGAGATGTGGCTCACGTAATCTTGGTTTCTGGTATCGGGTGTGCTTCCTGCCTTGCTTCACCCAGCAAGGACAAGGGAGAAGCAACCTGACACTTTTCATATTTCTAAAGCTAAAAGCACAAGCTGGAAAACACCTCAGATCTTTTAAATACTCTATAAATAAACCAAAACAAGGTGCAGACCCATTATGTCTTTGTTTTGCTGTACCACTGAGGGAGCCCAAGTGTAGAGTAGGCCCTGGTATACCAGGCACTCTACAAACACAGAACGAAAACAGTCACTGTCTTGAGGAGATTGTAATCTAGATATAAGACAAGCAACAACAGGTGGAGACAGACAGACTGGGAGCACAAGGAAACAATGAGGCAAAAGGCATTTTGTCTGGCCAATGTAGACAGAGCCAAATCATGCCTGCACTAGCTAAAATGTTTGCAGTGAACAACTTATTCAACTCTAACCCCTTTATTCTGCTTCCAAATTTCCTGTGAACAGTGAGTTTTATTGGTGAGTCTGTTAATTGTTCAGTCACTTTATGGGAACAAATTTTAGCCTACGGGCTGTTGAAAATACGTAGTGATAATTTAGGAAGGATGTGGACAAACTGGAAAAAGTCCAGAGGAGAGCAACAAAAATGACAAAAGGCTTAGAAAACCTGGCCTGTGAGAAAAGCTTAGGAAAACCTGGGCAGGTGTAGTCTTGAGAAAAGAAGACTGAGGTGGGGGACCTGATAAGTTTTCCAATATCAAGGGCTGTTATAAAGAGGATGGTGAGCAATTATTCTCCATGTCCACTGAAGGTAGGACAAGAAGCAATGGACTTAAAATGCAGCAAGGGAGATTTAGAAAAACTTTCTAATGACAAGGGTAGTTAAGCTCTGGAATAGATTTCCAAAGGAGGTCGGAGAGTCCCCATCATCGGAAGCTTTTAAAAACAAGTTGAACAAACACCTGTCAGGGATGGTCTAGGTTAACTTGACCATGCCACAGCTCAGGGGACTGGACTTGATAACTTCTCAAGGTCTCTTCCAGCCCTACATTGCTATGATTCTATGTTTTCAAACTCTGTGATTGGTCACCCAAGTTGCATGAAATGGTTTCTGCATTCTGATTGGATGACTCTGTGATCACAAGTTTCCTTTAACCTGCAGGGTGGGTGTGAACAAAGCCTTGCCCATTTGATTGTTGGCAAACAGCAACTAAAACAGAGCTGCAGGTTTTATTTGCAGCACTATTTGTGGTGGCTAGATACACCCAGAGCCTAGTCAGTGTTGAATTATAAACTGTTCAACACGGTTTCTGATCTCAGACCAGCTCTGTCATGCTGGCTGGCCACATCTGGCAATTGTACCCTATTCATTCCTGTGGTGTCTGAGTGGTCATAAGTTGTTCTAAAATAGGGCACAGAAGTTTAAATGTAGTTCTCCCATGGTTTAAAATCCCCATGTAGTTTAAAATCCCTAGGCAAGGTAACTGTTAGCTGATACATTAAGTACTTTCTCATGAAGTTGCCTGTGCGTGGAGGATTATGGAGTCATTGTGACTTGCACATCTTATCCCCATTTTTTGTTCAGGGTGGATGGCGGCCTGTGAAACTGGCAAGAGAAAGACTTTTGTCTAGTAGGGCTTAAAACCTGAGTGTAGCGTATAGTCTGCTTTGACAGTGGCAGTGCTGGCAGCCACAACCAGCTATGAGCAAGAGATTCCAGCCAGGATTAACCTGAGACTGTCAGGTGAAAAGTGCAAGCTAGTGATATCTGTCAGATGCTAGAACTGTTCTCTGAGACCTCTCAATGTTACTGGGTTTACAGTGGGATGAACAAATTCTTCTTGACCTCTAGGCCCAGTCCTGGACTCGAGACATCTTTTGAGACAAACTAATTTCTGGCGGTCTTTACAAGAAGCCAGGGAACAGGGCAAGGGGCAAAGAGCTGAGCTGAGAGTGGTTTCAAGCAGCTGGTTTTAGGTCCAGTCGAGTGTGGGATACCGCTTGCTGCTGTGGGATGATCGCACAGAGATGTTGGCATTATAGGTGTGTTCCCTCTGCCTTTAAAATGTCTTGTATTCTTCTAAAGCTCTTTGAAATCGGCTGCATCAAATGGTAGCTGGTCTTAGGCCCCCCGAAACATGGCTCCATTGGCTAACTCCCATTCTTGTCATTAACAAACTGCCTCTTGGCCATTTTGACAAATGGGTATTCTGTAGGGGAATCTTGCATGCCTATTAATTTGATTGTTCTGAAGTGTTTAGGGGCTGGCACAGCAGATCAGACAGCACACATGAAATCAAGCGCTTGTTTCTCTATCCCTACAGGGAAGCCACCTTGCGATGGTCCAGAGAGTCTAATTCCTCTGCAGCTTTGGTGATGGAGCTGAAGGTCTGGGTCGATGGTATCCAGCGGGTTGTGTGTGGCGTCTCAGATCAGACCACATGCCAGGAGGTTGTCATAGCATTGGCACGGGCCATTGGTAAGTAAGGTGTTGAATCACCATGTCTGGTGAAGTTTCATTAATGACCTACATCAATTTTAATTGCAATACCTGAGAAAGTGCTTCTATACAGTCTCAAGTCTTTCCTGCGATGTGGTCAAGGATTATTATCCACTTTGGAGCTGGATGAAACTGAGACATACAGATGAAGTAACTTGCCCAAGGGAGTCTCCCAGTGAGTGGCAGAAATGGGACTAGAACCCAGAATCCTGACTCCAGTACCCTGTTCTCACCAGCAGCCAACGCTGCCTCCTGGTGGATTAGTTCTAGAACTCTTACACTTCTAACACAAAAGGCTTGACCCAGGCCAGTTCTTCTTTGATGACAGGTTTTAACTTTCAACCTTTTAAAAATTTAAGATCATTAAAATAGTCCTGCTTGTGCCCCTCCCCCTCCCTCAGAACCCACCAATCTCTTCATAATTAAATTCATGTCCACATCTGCACAGTAATCTCCTGTTGAGGTAGCAGGAGACCTCCAGGGAGCATGAGGCTGTCTTTGCCACAGGGAGGGCACAGCTAAACTCTCTAGATCTTTGCCACATAAACAGCATGATGCAAACGATCGTCTGTGGGATCACAAGTGTGTTTAATTGCATTGGTACAGCTGTGTCTTTCAGCACTGCCTCACTTGGGATCTAAGCAGCTCACGCCAGGATGGGGTGGGATTGCTGGAGAAAGGGAGCGTACCCCAGAGAACTATGTCAAACAATTGACCCACAGTTCAACAGTGGATGTGCAAGGGTCTTTGGCTGAGGTGGCTGCACCTACAGATCTGAAGCGGTGTATGTGTTTTCTTGCACAGCTAAGTGTTTCTGTTAGGGAAATTCTCTTCCTTCATAGGAGAGAAGAAACCTCCTTGGGCCAGTACCTGTCCATGTACTATAGTAGACTGTCCCACAGGACCCAGCAGAGCACTGATACAGGCAGGGTGTCTGCAGCTGTTTCTCCTTTTCCTCCCAGACTGTGCATTAGAAATAGGCAGTGAGGTCAGTCATTGGCATCAGGAAATGATGCAGACATGGGCTCCAAAATGTGGTTCTATTTAATTGTCTCGGACCTAGATTCACAACAGCCTTTAAATGCATGCTTACATCCCATTGATTTCAGTGGGTCTTAAACAGATTCTTGAAGTGAAGCCCAGGCTTCAGTGCTTCACTGAATCAGGATCTCTGTGATTTCCCATACACTCTTACAGATAAGAATGAAAATTATCTCCCAGCTCTGGAAAGTCAGCCTGGGCTCTGAGGCGCCAGCTGGGTTCTTCCATCTTGCACAGAACCACCAGGAGTAATTGGGCCTTCAGCCACACCGTTGTTTTTGCTGGGTTTGCTTAGGCATGACTGAGCGTGATTTACTGTAGTAAACGGTTCTGTTCTGAGGCACAAGAAAGACTAGAACCCAGCTGTCTCCCTCCCACTTAGCTCTGTTGGCTCTGCAGGGCTAACCACAGGAACCAGCCACAGAAATGTTGTTTTGTCCCTGGAGTTGGCGGATCTAAGACTACACACCGCTGATCTGTGAAATAAGGAGTTGCCACTATTACATACTCACTTTATGCAGTAGAATGGAAACCGAGGCATGGCCTGCAGGGCTGTACCTCGATGTGGCCTTAGATACTGGGAGAAGGCCCTGGAGCACATGCATAATTAAAGCACAGGCATGCTTTGAGATCCCCTTTAATCTCCATGTTCTAAGAGAAATCCCTCTAATCGTACTAATAGTCCGTCCTTCACTGTCCCCTCCCGTCGGAGGATCCAGGAGCGCTTCACAAACACTAACGAAGTCTCAGCACCACTGTGAGTGAGGCAGGACTCTGGCCCGGTTGTGCTCCAGGAGCTATTGGGGAGCTGGCTGCGGTGGAAAGTCAGTGGGTGAGCAGAGTAACAAAGCTTTGTTAGCGTAGCCAATAGGTGTCAGGTGCTGTTTTGCTGCTCAGGCTATGGGCATCTCCTCTTCTCCCCTAGGGCAGTAGCCAGCAGCACTCCCTGGCGTAACATTTGCAAGGTGCTGGCCCGAATGCGGTACTGGTGCAGACTTGGCATCGGTCAAGCTGCTCCATTTTGCACTAGTAGAGAACATGGGCCAATGTCAGCCTCTCTCCAGTAACCCACTGTCCATAAATACCGAGCCCTGCCCCAGGAGCCCCAACCTCAGTTGGCTTGTGAAAAGACCCAGCTCCACACACATGCTCTCTGAAGGCCCATCTTCGCTAAGGAGCTAACTCAACGCTGCTGCAAGCAAGAATCTGGCGGGTCTGGTGAAGACGCACTAAATCGGTGGGAGAGCGTCTCCCGTCGACACTGCATGGCGTAGACGCTGCGATAAGTGGATCTAGCTACATCAACTTCAGTTACGTTATTCATGTAACTGAAGTAGCGTCGCTAAGATCAATTTACTGTGGTAGTTTTGCCTGAGTTTGCCTCTGGCTCTTGAAGGTCTCCAGGGTATGTCTGTATCGCAGTCATGGGGTGTGACTGCATCCTGTATTCCCGAGGTTGTTTTAATGCTAGCTCAGGCCCCGGAGCAGTGAAGCTGCAGGCAGTGCCCACTTCAGCCTGGGCTATACAAGTCCTCCTGGAGCCCTGGGTAATTACTCGCGGTACTAACCCATACTGACGCATGTGCTGCCATGGCTTCGCTGCTCCAGGACCCAAGCTAGGGAGATGAAAGCTAGCTTGAGTATGTCTCTGGGAGCTGCAGTCCCACCCTGTGATTGCAGGATAGACATACACTCAGGCACAGGGACTCTCGTCTGGCTTCTGCTTTTAGGACATCACCTTTTTATTTCAATCCCTATTCATATGGAAGCTCAGCAAACGCTGTTATGGTGCTAAATAAGTCGCCTGGTGCCTGCCATAGGGCTGTGCCTGCTGGAGAAACTTGAGGTGGCTCTTGGAGGCCTGTACCTTAGCACGCCCTCCACTGTGGTTATAAATGTACCACCTTTAGAACATTGTCTCCGTATGATGGAGGCATCAAACCACATCAAACTGCCGACTTGCTGGGACCTTCCGGGTGATGGTGGCAGCTTCAGGTTTGAGCCAGGTTCCTCTGTTTGAATTAAGCATGTTTGTTCTCCCATGAAGGCTGTGAACTTTACCAGGAGAGAATGCAGCTGACTGGGCAATGTCTGCCCAAGGTTACAGCAGCTGTGGAGGAGACAGACTAGCGTCTGCTTTGTTGTGAGGTTTTAAAAGTTGGCAAGAATGCCTTGGGACTATCTTTATAACCTCCCTTCCGCTTCCCCTGGGGACTGTCCAATTAACTAACTCCTTTTTTCTCCCTGTCCCCTCCCAGTAGAATTCAGATACACTCCTAACTTTCCCTCTATTCCACTCTGGTATATTGTCTTTCCAGATGTAGTCATAAAATAACCTATTGCATCAGAGAGTCATTAATGTCACATTAAATGTGAGCTATAACAGCCCACCTGGCAGGATGTCTTTGGAATTGTGGTGAAATCTCTGCTCAGTTGTTACCCATCTCTGCCCCCGTGTTTGTGGCTAACTCCTTGTTTGCACTGAAGGTTCCGTGCTGGGTTACAGGTGTACTGGGGGTGGGGCCTGAATTGAAGGAAGGGATTGCATGGGTAATGCAGTAATTACTAGGAAGGAGAAGGAAGAAGAGTCTGGCATCTCTCTGCATAAATCCCTTCTACCCTTAGCCGGTCAGATGGGCGTAGGTGCCCACCCATCTGGCCATGGGAGCTACAGTAATGCCACAGCCGTTGGGCTCCCAGAGGGAAGAAGCAGGTTAGGCAGCAAGGAGGATAATAAAACCCTGTCTTTGAAAACTGCAGTTAAGCATGAACTAGAGAGAGGCTCTGTTAACCTTCTGATTTGACACCTGTTCCTTGGGCTTCCAGCTGTGACAACCCCCCATCTTTAACAATGCCAGCTTTATAAACAACCCCGCTGCCCTGGCTTTGATTAGATGCACAGCTCAGGTTTTTCTTTTTTCTTCTTTCCTCCAGAAGGGCTGAAATTGGTGTTTGGCTTCTAATCCCAGCAGGGGACAGCAGTCCTACCATGGACTGCTCCTTGCCTGACAGATACACTGTGGTTGTGATTTTGAAAAGATCCCTATCTCCAGATCGCAGTTTCCGTTTCAGAATCTCTCCTTTGCGGATCTTCCCTCATGACTCGGAATGGAATAAAAGATCTTTTACCCTCCTGTGGCGGGACCTGGAGGACTCTTCATGCACAGATCTGGGTTCAAAGGGACAAGGGTCCCATGTGAGCCAGGGCTCAATCTCTCAGCTCGCTGAACCGTCTGTAGCATGAAATGGTGGCTTTGGCACCATTACACGTGGCTAGGTCCAGTCTGGTTTCCATAGCACTAAACACTGTACTGTGGGTCTTAGACCACCTCTCTCATGGCGTTTCCGGTCGAGAACGGCACCTTTCCTTGGTCATGTTTGTAGCTGGGTGGCTGAGTCTGGCCCTGGAGCTCCCTGCAGCTTTATCTAGATGGGTGTTTGGATGAGTGTCATCATGTTAGTATCTGAGTACCTCGCAGGGTCCCAGAGCCTAGGCTCCAGCCCAAGCCCCAGTGTCTAAACAGCAATAAAACAGCCCTTAGCCCGAGCCCTGTGATCTCCAGCCAGCTGGAGGGGTTTTTAATTGCAGTGTAGACATACCCCAGGGGCCTTCCTAAGTGAGAGGCCATGGCAGGTGTGGGAGCTGAACTTGGATTTCCAGAGTCCCAGGCCAGTATCTTAACCACAAGCGTCCTGCCTGCCTTGCCAACCTGCACTGAGGGAGAGGAGAAGCCCTCCTGGCCTGTGAACTCCATAACACTGTACTGGAGAGCGAGCCACACAGCGGGCGAGGCTGGGCAGATGTGTTCCTCCCGTCAGCACGCTGAGCAATGCAGGACAGCCCCAGGTTCTGCCTCCTCTGGTATTCCCCGGACACAAACAACAGTCAGTGGCCATGTGCTCTTCTGCAGGCAGAAGCCAGGCCATGGCCTGGGAGCGTGAGATACCCTATGAGTCACCCAGCCTGTGCTTGCAGTTTCCTTGAACTTGAGCTGTGCATGTTAGTGCTGATTGTGCTGTCTGAATATCCTGCGGGTAATGGTGAGTGGCAATCCTGTCTAGGGATTTGGAAATTCACTAAAATTGCAGCTGAAGTTTCCATCAATATGTGCTCCTGCCCTCCACCAGGTTACAAATGCCTCTGATCTGATGCTGCAAATCGGGTCTCCACCTGCAACATCATTAATTGGACGTGCAAGTAGAGAAGCACCCCCATGCTCAGGGCCAAAACCTTGTGTGCTCGAAATCTCCTGACTCCATCTCAGAAGCATCAGAAAGTGTTTGAAGCTGAGTTATGATGTTTCTGCTCTCAGAAAACCTGCTGGCTCATGATCTTATTTAATGACTAATGTCCTTTCCATCCAGCAAGCGGAGGCTGCAGTGGTACAGTGAGATAAGATGTTAGACAGGCCCTCTGGAGACCCAGGTTCTAATCCTGCCTGAGGTCACACGTGAAATGTCGTCTTTTAGGCTCATCTACACTAGGAACATTTTAAAACTTGTAATTCCCCACTGGTGGCTGCAAGGGTGGAGACAGTAGTATAGCTAGGGCTTGAAAATCGTCACCACTGTGTTGTCTAATCCTGAAAGCAGACAAACTGGTGGTGTGAGTCCCAGAGCCCCAGCAGTGTGCAATGGGTAATTACAGGACTTGATTCTCCTAGTGCTGAAAACACTGCTACTCAGTGCGGAGTCTTCAATGCCTAGGACTTGGAACCCGGCGGTGTCATTTCAGAAGAATTCAGGGGAATGGGGGCAAAGTTGTCAGTATATAGAACGTTGTGTGATTATATTATAGCCTGCAAAGTTGGGTGGGGGTGGGGGTGGAGTACATAGACCTATGAAAAGTCAGGGTGGGGGGAAGATTGATGCCCCTGCTTGGAGTGAAGTCAGATAGGACCAGGGGAGCCATAGGGCTGGATGGAGGTGCATTGAAACAGCATTGTTTGGGAAGAACACATGCTGCCTGGCTGCAGCCACTGACATTGGTGGTCTTTGGTGGAAGCGGAAATCACCCCCCCCCCCCACCCCCCCCCCACCCCCCAGATTCCTGGTTCTTCTTCAAGTGAGGGTCGCTATTGTAGTTCACTGCATCAGTGGAATACAGGGAGGGGCCGCACATCTCGAAGAACCTCCAGTTACAGGTAAGTTGTCCCCTAGTGTGGTAGGGAAGAGCTGCATTCAGGTAACGGCTGTGAGCTGTGCTGCCAGAGGCTCTACGTGTTTGTAATGCAGATGGGCTCTCGGGTACAGGCTGGGGGAGTGGAGCGGCTGAGCGTGATGAAATGTTGCCAAGTGTGATATTCCCCATTTCTCTCTGAGCTCCTAGTGACTCATCTGTTCTCTTCTCAGGCCAGACAGGAAGGTACATTCTCATCCAGAAGCTGCGGGAGAAGGAGAGGCAGCTTCTACCTCATGAATGCCCTCTGGAGTCGCTGGCCAAGTGTGGACAGTATGCCAATGACGTGCAGTTCATATTGCAGCGGACGGGCCCCAGCCTGGCCGAGCGCCCTTCCTCTGACAGTGCCCCCCAGGCTCCCGAGAGGACATTCATCCGGGCCAGCCTTCCCATCAAACCCAGGCTGGTCAGCACAGAGGTGCCCAGGTCCCGGGAACCTAAAAAGTCTATGACCTTTAACTTGGGCCCTATGGGCTCCAGCGATCGGCTTGCCAAGAGCAAGCTGAGACTGCACAAGAGGGACAGTGTAGACTCGAAGGACAGCACCAGTCGCAGCCATCCATCCAAGGAGGAGCTGTTTAAGACTGTGCTGCACCAGCAGGAGCAGCTGCACTCCTTGGAGGTGCATGGGGATTCCCTGGAAACGGACCTCAGGCACTGGGAGCAGGACAGGGGCTCCAGCCAGGAAGACCAGATCCTTTATCTGGAGCACCTGATCAGGCGGAATGAGATGGAGCTGGGCGAAGAGGAGTTCTGGCAGAGTGAGCTCCACCTGGAGAAGGAGTGCGAGAGGGAGCGGCAGGAGAAGGTGAGGAGCCTGCGGGCCACCATGGAGGAGTACACCCAGAAAATCCACGAGCTGACCACCAAGACGGAGGCCCTGGAGAAGGAGATCCAGTTAGAGATCACAGAGAGGGCCAGGCGGGCAAAGGAGGCTCCTGCAGATCTGGAGGACATGGCTGCCAAAATGAAAAAGGATCTGGAAGCCAAGACCAAGCAGAGCGCCCAGCTGGAGAGCAGCCTGGAGAGCGTGGGGAAGGCCTTGGAAGAAGCCGAAAGGAATTTACAGGTACAGTCTCAGTAACGCGTGCCCCTGGGAGTCAGCAGTGGAATGCAGCCGCGTTCCGCTCGCGCTCGGACCTTCCTCCCGAGTGGGGCCTAAACAAGACTGTTAGGGAGCTGCCCAGGGACCAGCTGCTGAACCTGGCCTGAAACCCCAGAACCCTCCTGACTGTTCAGACCAGTAGAGAGCTCTTTGCGGCTCTGGTCGGGTTGCCATCGATGGATAGTGGGAGTGGTCTGGGCAATGTTACAACCCCAACAGTTAGGGTTCAATACTACTTGGGTGGATAGAAAGCCACTAGAAGTGCAGTATGGCTGGGAGAATTAGCAGACCGAGGCTTGATCATGCAAATCAAAGCCCTTACGTGCCCAAGTAATCCCACTGAGTTCAGTGGTACCCCTCCTGTGGGTCCCTGCTTTGCTGCTCAGTGCCATGTGGGCTCCAGCTTAGCAAACCTTACAGTGCAGGGTGTGGGGAGAGGGACTGACTCTTGCGAAACACAGCTCCTCCTGATGTGGCTGGAACACTTGTGGACATGAAGACTCAAGGAGCTTGGCTTGTTTAGCCTAACTAAAAGAAGGTTGAGGGGAGATATGATTGCTCTCTATAAATATATCAGAGCAATAAATACCGGAGAGGGAGAGGAATTTTTTAAGCTCAGTACCAATGTGGCACGAGCAAATGGACATAAACTGGCCACCAGCAAATTTAGACTAGAAATTAGACGAAGGTTTCTAACCATTAGAGGAGTGAAGTTTTGGAACAGCCTTCCAAGGGAAGCAGTGGGGGCAAAAGATCTATCTGGCTTTAAGATTAAACTCGTTAAGTTTATGGAGGAGATGGTATGATGGGATAACATATGATGGGATATTAGATGGGGTGGGATCTGAGTTACCCAGGAAAGAATTTTCTGTAGTATCTGGCTGATGAATCTTGCCCATATGCTCAGGGTTTAGCTGATCGCCATATTTGGGGTCAGGAAGGCATTTTCCTCCAGAGTAGATTGGAAGAGGCCCTGGAGGTTTTTCGCCTTCCTCTGTAGCATGGGGCACGGGTCACTTGCTGGAGGATTCTCTGCTCCTTGAAGTCTTTAAACCACGATTTGAGGACTTCAATAGCACAGACACAGGTGAGAGGTTTTTTTGCAGGAGTCGTGGGTGAAATTCGGTGGCCTGCGTTGTGCAGGAGGTCAGACTGGATGATCATAATGGTCCCTTCTGACCTAAATATCTATGAATCTATGTCCACGCTGGAGAGTGCTCATTCGAGTGTGGCTCTTTGGAGCAGCATTGGCTTCATGGTGCTGGGTCGTGCCTGCTCAGGCTAGGAGTGGGATCTGCACAGGGAACACTCTATGGTGCTTTCCAGCCACACATCTTGGTGCTTGAGGGGCGCACTTGTCCTTCCCCAGACTGTGGTATCCGGGACATCCCTCCAGGGAGCACTTACGCAGCCGGTCCTAGGGTGCTGCGGGCTTTTCAATGGCTGTAGCAATGCAACAGGGAAGACGGGAGGGAAACATCATTCCTCTTAAAAACTTTAAACCCAGGAAGATTTTATGAATCTCAGGGCAAAGCAAGGGGCCCTTTTTCCTTCTCTTCAGCCTGCTCTCCCTGCCCCCACCCCAAGTGAGGATCACAAGTCCTGAGAGGAAAACTCACTACACCTGAGTCCCGTATGGACAGCAGTTGCTACAGTGAGCTAGAGCTTCAGGTTAATTCGCTCATTGTGTAATCTTCTTCAAGGACTGTGGGGTGGGAGGGAGAAAATGCAGAAGAGCAGAGATCAGAGAATTGCCTTGCCCACCAGCCCCTTTTAAAATAGCAGGTACAAGAAATGGCATCTTTCTCCTCGTGTGTCTGGAAAACCTGTGGGACTGACTGAAAGCTACCCTGGCAGCTGTCATGGGGGTGCACCTGGGCCTAGTGTTTCTGGACAGTTTCTCACACCCAGAGGGAGTCGCTTAGCACGAAGGCCTGGTCTACACCTAAAAATGGAGCGACCTAGCTGTGTTGCTCCAGGCTGTGAAAACTGTTTCACAGAGCGTGATGTTTAGGTCGACCTCACACACACAAACACACACCCCCCTCCCATTGCAGGCGCAGTGAGGTTGACGGAAGGATTCTCCCATTGACCTAGATACCACCTCTCACAGAGGTGAATCGCCTACACTGACGGAAAAACCACTTCCACTGATGTAGGAGGCGTCCACAGTCTGGTGCTACAGCAGCACGGCCGTGGCGCTGTAGTGTAGACATGCTCTTGATCTGGCTTCCTCGTGCTATTTAAATTGGAGATCAGACCCTGTGTAGACCAGATCTTGCCCTCTTTTGTCTTCGTTGCCTGTGAAAAGAGCCAGAAGCCAAATGTGCTGCCTCGCTAACAGCAATCCCCAGCCTCTCCTCACAGCCACCCAGTGGTGTAAAGGCTTCTGCTCTTCTGGCTTTAGGAAGGAATAAACCAAGGTAGCAGGTGCGGCTGGCATCCAGCCTCCCCAGGAACTCTCCTCTGACCGGTGCTGCTCTTGCGCTCTGCTTGTGGCATAAGGTGCTGGGGGTGGAATTGACGAGGACCTGTGCACACTAACCAGAGGAGGCTACATCTGAAACGTCCCAAGCCCCTGCACAGCCACTTGGCACTTGTTTGCCAGTAAAATGGAAGTTGCTGTTAGCTGTAGGACAGCACCACTTCAGCTGTGTCTACACTGCAATAAAACACGTGCGCCTGGCCCCGGTCTGCTGGTGGGGCTCAGGCTGCAGGGCTAGAAAACTGGAGGGTAGATGTGTGGGCTCCAGCCTGAGCCCAAATGTTATACTACAATTATACAGCCCTTCAAGCCCAAGACAGCTGACACGGACCAGCCCTGGGAGTCTTACCGCAGTGTAGACACCCCTGGAGGCCCCAGCTCAGAGCGGGGACTAGGGGAGAGAGAGGGACAATCCCCACCTCTAAGATGACAAACTCTATGGAACAGGAACCAGGTGCAGAGAGGGGAAGTGATTTACCCAAGGTCAGTGGCAGAACCCAGCCGTCCTGAGCCTCAGTCCGGACTCCTGGGCCATGCTACCTCCAGTGGGAGATCCGGATGGCAACCAGCTCGCATTTCTCATTGGAAACGCAGTGCCCTAACAGACTCCTTCTGGCCAAAAGCCTGGAGCGGGAGCAGGACAGCAGTCACTCCATGCAACAGGGAGGGAGAGAGCAGGGTGTGAACAGTGATGCTGGGCTAGGAGAGCAGCATGGGAGCTGGGCGTATGTTTGGCTTGGAACAACTCGGCAGCCCCTCTGGCTTGCTGGTGGCGCAAGGGTGCTGGGCTGGGTGGATTCTGGGGTCTGGGTGAATAGGTGGGCTGGGGGGTAATGTCTTTGTTCCTGTTGGTGTAAAAAGGCTCTCACCCCTCCTGAACTCCCTAGAAAAGCAGGGCAGCTCTAGTATGATGCCTGTTACAGGTGACGTTGCCCCCGTTTCCCAGTCTCTTGTGTTCACCTAACCCCTGCCTGATTTAACGTAAACACTTCTTCCCCAGCCTCCCCCGGGACAGAGCAGCATTAGTCACCCCTCGCTAGGGAAGCTTACATTTGCAGCCATCGGAGCATCTTGCTTGTTCGTGGGTGGCTCCGAGCGGGTAGCTGCAAAGCCTGTTTTGTAATTGTGCTTATACTTTACTTAAATAGAAGCGCTAAGCACAGGGCTTTAGTTTTTCTTCCTTTTCTGTTTAGTAGACACTGGTGCCACCTTGTGGACATATGGAGAACTGACCATTCTCAAAATTCCTACTTCAAGGTTGGTTTGATTATCCCAGCGCAAAGTGCTGCTTTGCTGGTATGGCTCCGTCCACGTGTCGGAGCACTTTGCCAGTGCGGGATCCCAGTAAAGCGCTCCGAGTGTAGACATAGCCTCAGTCCATATCCTCCGACGGGAATGTTGTCTTGGCATTCCCGCTGATTAAATACTGACTTGTGATTATGTGTGTGTGACTGACCATCCGTGACTGAAGCAGTTTTGCACTCCGGTGTTTCTCTAACTTGGGCCCAGCAGCCGGTGGGGTAACCAGAGAGAGGATCCTGTTTGATTCTCCTTCCCCTTCCCCCCGCGCTGCCTCATCTCGGAGGAAATCCTAAGACTACCTCCCGGCGACTCTGTTCTCCCGCCGGGCTGTGTGAAAGTGGAGTGACTGATTCAGGCTGCAGATGGAGTCAGTAGGTTTGAATGTGCCAGTCTTGTCCTGAGATGACCCCTATTCCATTCTGATGCCTCTTGAAACCTCGTTCGCATTGCAGCTGACGCTGTGCCAGCTGCAACTCCGGGCTGAAGCTCCTGTAGTGTGGTTTCCCTATTCTTGGTGCACAGACTGCTAGCTGTAGCCACAAGGATACCGACCTCCTTTGTAAAGCGCTTTGAGAGCGACTGAGGAAAAGTGCTATATAAGAGCTACGTATTAATGAGGATAGTGCTATAGACTATACTCTGGTAGTGCATAGCATGGTTTGTAACCAAAGCTCTTCAAACCCTAATGTAGACAGGACCCAGCTTGGTTTCCTGTGGCCCCTTCTGCCCGGGGGTGGAAATCCTGTCTCTTTTTGTCCAGCTCTGCTCCATCGTCTTCTCAGGAATAGTTCCTCTGTGTCATCTGGATACTATGATGCAGCCAAACGAGAGGTCTCTCAAGGATACCTGCTTTGCTATACTTCCTGGGTTTCGCAAAGATGAGTTGGAAGGAGGAGGAGGAAGTAGAGGTGGATATAGTCAGAGCTCCAAATATGTGGCACCCAATGAATTCAAAGCGTGCGTTTGTATCTCTTTGCAGACAGGCGTCTCCACCAGAACCCTGCTAGGAAGCCTTGAGCAATAACCCTGCCTGCCTATGCTTGGCCAGCTGGGAAGCATGCTCTGTCTTTATCTGGGTCTGCCCTTTGCGAGAGAAAGGAGAGCGAGTGTGACAGGGTGCCTAGTTGAGTTTGAGTGCCGTGGGATAGTGTGTCAAGAGGCTAAAAGGAGTTTGTGGGAAGGACGTTGCTGGAATTACACGCCCTGCTAGGTAGGGGAAGTAGCAGAAGGCCCATTCCAGTGAGTCTGATGAGGTGACTCAGAATAGACTCCTTTATCCCGGCTGGATAAGAGCCCCAGTAGGAGAAGTGGCCAGCTGGTGCGTCGGCCCCTGTGGCACTCACTGGTTTTTTTTTCTGGCCTGGGTGCCCTATCTGAGTTTTAATTTACATTTAAAAATGAACAGCAGGCAAAGTCGGCAATGTTGCCTTCCGAGAACTGGCTAAATCACCTCGGGCCATGCTGGTTCTCTGTGTCGTTGTCAGGTTTGACCTCACAGGTGGAGGATGGCAGGTTCCGTTGTGGGCTTTGGAAGTATTGTGTTAGTGCAGCCCAAAAGAGGGCGTGTGAAGTGCACAGACGTGGTGGCCACTCAGCACAAGCTGGCGTGTTTGGTATTGAGAGGAGTGATGTTGTTTGCCCTCTTGGTGGCCCTGCTGTCTCTTGATTTAGGGACTCGGAGGAGGTAGTAGGATGAAAGGTGAGCAAGGGGAGGGGAATCAGGAGCCTTGCTGGCAGCTTCATCTCTGGAGGTCCCACTGTATTGATACCCTTTCTGCTCGGCAGATGAGGCACGGCTGTGGAGCTCATCCTGTTCACCCTGTATTTTGCAGGCCCAGAATCAAGAGCTGGAGGAGTTAAATAAGGAGCTGAGGCAATGTAATTTGCAGCAGTTTATTCAGCAGACGGGAGCCACAGTGACTGTTTTGCAGTCCAGACCTGAGGATGAACCCCAGCTGGATCAAACTAACCACGAACTGCCAGCCTGCCAGAGAAACGGAGGTCAGAACGCAGTTTGGAGACTCATTTATTTAAGGAGAGGGGCGCTTGCTTTAAGACCTGCCACTATGCTGGGCTGAAATGCTGCTTTTAAAACCTCCTAACTCCATTCTAACTGTTGTCATCTCCCTGAGATTTCCTTGTCAAGGTGTCTGTAGCTTTCTCCTTCTGTTACCCGCCACTGCCTCCTGTCTGGTTCCTTCACCGCTTGGACGTAGTTAAAATATCAAAGCTGGATGGACGCGACCAAAATACTTCTGTTGTTACATGTGTTGAGATTAGGGTCACCAGGGCTCCTGCTTCAGTGTCAGCCCATCTGCCATGTGGGCTGGGAACAGATTGTCCTCGCCATGGCTAAGTGCATTGTGGGGTTTTTCATCTTCCTTTAGAGCATAGAGCATAAGGCCTTGCTAGCGGCAGGATATTGGGGCTGGAGGACCAGAGGTCTGGTGTGATCTGACAGATCTGCGCTGCTGTAACTCACGACCTTGAGCAGTGTTAGACGCTGGATTTGGGGGTTTGGCTTGCTACCTGTGTACCCGCCCCTTCTACTCCTTTCCTAGAGGGAGCGATTGTGGGACAGTCCATATGTCAACACTTTCAAACCATGGTGCATTAAAACAGAAGTAGCTTCAGTGGGTGCTGGGATTATTCTGCCCCCTGAAAGACAGGTTGCTTCTACTTAAGGGCCTAGGTATGGCTGTAGGAGCCTGTGCTGTAGGTACGGGCATTGAAAATGTTGTCAGTAGTGTCTCGGTGGGAGCTGTCAGCAAATGTGGGTGATAGGACCGCGGCTGGGCCTCCCGCTGCATCCACCATTATGTGTGTGGTGGACAGGGTGAGTGAGAGAGAGACCCAATTCCTGGCTTCTAGCAGCAGAGACTAGAGGAGACTGTTCACCTTCCCGTGGGTCTGGGGTGGAGGGGTGTTCCCATCTCCTGAGGTGATTGTCCCGGGGCTTCCCACCCCCTTTGGGCAGAAGTGACCAGCCCTGGAGAGGCACACGGTACACTTGAGCCCTCTCCTCGCTGTGGTGCTGCAGAGGCTGTTTGTGCCCAGCCAGGAGGCAAGAAAGAGCTGAAGTGGGGAGAGGCCCTGGTCTCATACGGCTCTGTTGCCATTGGCAGCTCTGCTCTGGGTCAGGAGCCCACGTGTCTGAATTGGCCGCTCTGCATTCTGGACGACTGTGTGACCTCACTAAATGTACGTGTCTGGGTGGAGAAGCAGGTGGCTGAGAAACTGAACCGACCCATAATTCCAAATGCTGTGGTAGCTGGCAGGAGGGGGAGAGGAACACGGAGCAGTGACAGTTAGCTGGGAATCTGCTTCCGTTCAGTTACGGCTCTGTATGTCCTGCGGGGCCAGTCCTCCCCTGGTGTCAATCCGTACGGCTCCACTGACAGCGGTAGAGTTGTGCCTGTTGACACCAGTTGAGGGTCTGGCCCTGTATCTTTTCAACATCCTGCGATTCCAGAGACCAGTCTGGTGTCTCCTAACGCACAGAGACGGAACTCGTCTCTGTTCTGGCCGAGCTGGGACTGCAAGCCAAAGATGGGTTCTTCACGCAGCCACGTGCAACTTTGGAAGTGGGGTGGGGAGTCCTTTCCTTCAGTGATCTTAGCTGAGTTGTGGCTGCATTCATCCCTAAAAGCAGTTCAGCCTCTTTACACGGGAAGATGACATCAGAAGAGCTCTTGATTCCTAGGCTGAGTGCAGAGACATGAGTGCGACGGTGTGAAAAGCCCTTTTGCTGATGGGAAGGAAGCGTAAATGCTAGCTAGTTTTCAAAGTATTACACATGGTTTGTAACAAAGCGAGAAACACAGCCGCATGGGGATTTGATGCTATTCAGTTCAGGAAGAGCTGGTGTAAAGTCTGTCCATTGTGAGTTATATATTCGTGCAACTTCCACTACAACTTGCCAGATCTTAGCCGAGGAGGCGTTCGCTCGCCACTGGCACTGTGGATGCTGGAGCAGATGAGAGTTGTGTGTACTGATGATCCAGATCTAGACTGGAAAACCTGCCTTGACTGCAGCACAAAGCTGAGAACTCCCACTGTATGAAGGACGTGATCCTGTGCAGCGGGCACAGCGCTATAAAGAACGCTTGGTGTGTGGGGTGTGGAAGGCTACAGAGACGTGTTTGAGATGGGGATTATTCACAGGGATCTGAGTTGAGGGTGGTGGAGGAAGGACATGGAACAAAGGTTTGGCCACTTCTTCCAGTAGCACTCCTTCTTGCTGGGCCATAAAGAAGCTGCTTTAGCATAGCCTTTAAAGGCTGCTCTGAGCCATATGAGTGGTTTAGAAAGAGGATCCCCAAGAATGGAGTCAGGGTAGGCTTTTCTCCACAGTAATCTAGAAGAGGGGAAGCCCCTTCTGATCCCCCTTTATTACTGGGAAGAGTCCAGGCACAGGCCCTGGACATGTTTTGCATGAGCGTCCCTGCTGGGGAGCTCTGGACTGACCTGTTCCAAGGGTGCTAGCAAAACAAATCCAGCTTTACACTGAACCGTGAACTTGTTTTTCCTCCCTAGGCCTTCTCCATCCCAGCACAGACTCTCCTCCTCGACCAAGCGCCAAGCAGTTCCTCGGCCATCCACGGAACCTTCAGAACCCATTGGTGTCCAGCCTGAACCCCGAGGGTGTGTATGTTTGAACTGGCCTAAGCCCGGTTGTGCTCCTAATGCCCAATCTTGCCAAGCAGCCCTGCAAAAGGTCTAGTCTCCTTGCGACGGTGGCAGCTATCGCCTGCGTGGAGGAGGCTGTGACCCAACTCTCAGACGGTTCGGTGTTTTCTCTCCTGCTCTCTCCTCCTTTCTCTGGTATTTGATTGCAAAACGAATAGCTGCTCTAAAACAGCAAAGGCTTGGTTGTCCTGCAGCGCCTACCGTAAATCCTTGTGCGTTAGGGCCCTTAAATAATAGTTAGCAAGCGGCAACCAGAGCGTGAGGGCTGGGATGGGGTCTGGCAGCCATACTACTTGAAACGATGGGCTGTGGGGCCATGGTGGCGTGGCGTGAAATAATGCATTAAAGGCATCCTGCTGCGTGATGTCTGCGCTACGAATAGGTGCCAATGTGACCATGATGCTTATACCTGGCAGCGTCCCCTTCTCTGCGTCCCACCACTAGGGAGAAGCTCGCTGCCATAGCAAGCGCTGCAGTTGACTTTGCTCCTGAAGCCTGTCTTTGCTGTTCAGCTAAAGGGTCATCTCTGCTAGTTCAAGCCTGTTTAAAAACTCACTGGGTTGGGACGTTGTGTGCTGAGTACTAAGAGCTTCCTCACCAGCAAGTGACAGGCATTGCTCTGCACATGCAGGAACCCATTCGCCTGCACCCAGACTCCCATGATGTATTGCACTTCCAAAAGGACTCGCAAATCCCCTGCCCCTGTGCTGGTAGTTGCCGGAGACGTCCCGTGGGAGATCCCAACATAGAGCAGTTACAGCTCCCACCTGGAGAGTGTCTCTTGGTTTTTTTGGATTCTCTGCAGAGAATCAAGTTATTGCTGTGCCAGATCAGTTGGCCTGGTGCAGCATCCTGCCCCGACCAACGGGGAAAGAGCCGCAGCTGCCCCCACCTCCCTGTAATGCGCCGTCCCCTCTCGCAGGCCAAAGGACTGCTACAAACTCCACCCATCCATCTGAGACACTTAGCCAAGGGGGTAGAGGTGCCACCGCCCAATGCCATCCATTTCAAATAAAGCACCTTCCTTCTCAGACCAAGCGGTCGCTTCTGAGTCACTCTCCTTTCTTCACCACTGATTGTGATTTTTTCATCCTTCTGCTGCTCTTGCTGGTCCTGGTGGAGGGGAATGGAGACCTGCAAAGGAGAGGATTTAGGTCCTGGACCAAAGCTCATCAAAGTCAACAGGAGGCTTTCCATTGACCTCAGTGGGCTTTGAACAAAACCCTATAGGGATGTGTCTGTTGCCTGAATTTTCACTGGGTGGTGTTTCTTCCTCATTCCAGCTGGTTCATGCTGGAGCGGCGGGGGTGGGAGAGGGCACGAAGAGGCATTGCCCAATTAGTTATTGGGAGGTAGAAATTTGTACCTTTGACAAGGGAGATCTTCATGCTCTTCCCAGCAGCCCCCTTTGGAACTTGGCATCTAGCCCTACCCAGTCAACTCCAGGAAACCCTGGAGCACTTTCAAAGAGCTGCACAGGGCATGCCAAACCTGGTGACCCTTTCTTCCCACCCAGCCTATGGCACTGGAGAGGAATGACTTTGCACAGATCTTCTTCATAACAGTGCTTTTCTATACCAGGCCGTGGCATCTCTGCCCCTCCCCCAGAACCAGCCTGGGAACCGTCCAGTTAATTATGCTAATTTAACCTGCACCCTTCTTCTTGGTGCCTGCTCTCTTTAGCAAAAGCAAGTGAATTGTGCTGATCTTTTCTTTGGCCCTTTCCCCTCTCTGCTAAACATTTGCCCTTTTTAACATCCTAAGAGACAGTGACCATAACATTGGGTCAATATCAGAACACATAGCAGTGTACACTGTCTTGAGTACTTACAGATGCTGCATAACACGAGCATTTCTCCACGTAGTCCTGTCTCCAGTGGTACAGCAAAGATCCGCCTGTAATTCTCCCTTGTAGCATTTTAAGAGCATAAACACCAGACCTGGAATATTGTATCTGCTCATTTCGCTAGAGGGAATCATCTTGGTGTCTGTAGGTTCATCTCCACTCCCTTTAGATTGAAGGATATAATTTTATATTGCAAATGCATGGTTGCAGCATACATCTTCCTTTTTTCTTTTCTTCTTAAAAACACTAACCCACCAAGATGGGGTCACTTAGTTTATTTTTGTATGTCTTGCAGTCGTATCAACAAGGCAGAGCATCTGGAGGTAGAAAGGCCCAGCCACTGGAGGAGTGATTTGCCTTGCAAGTGTAACTGTATATAAGTAAAACCATGTTCCATATATATATATATTTTTTAACTCCTTTGTATCATGAATGGATGTTGATGGCCATACGAAGTATTTTTACAGACTGATGTGTTTTAAATAACAACAAAAACAATTCCACCCCATTTGGATGAAAAAGACCTGTTGTATTTTTTTAAATGCTTTATCTATTTTAAAAACAAAAAATGAAGATGCTAATATTTCTGGGAATCCATGTAGCCCTCATAAGATGCCTCAAACGACGAAAGACCCTTGTCGATAAAGCAAAGGACTGCCTTTGATGAGGGATACAAGACTTGTCTGGGCTAAACAAACTCAAAGCATATAGTGGGTCTTCTGTGCCATGCTCTGATGTTCACTTCCCAGGGGATATTATGTGCTACTGCTGTACAATGAAGGAGCCATGGAAGCCAGGACTGTGTCCCATATAAGGCACTGTGACGCTCCTGTGGTCGCTCGTGTTAATACCCAACGTGAGGAAAATGGATGTTTATTGGGAAACATAAGGAACTATCCAGCTGCCTGGGAGATGGGGAACTCGGTTGGTGGTCCTGCGGAAGCCAGGTTTGTCTGATCTGGGGGAGAAATTGTACAACCTGTTGCTCTTTGGACCAGGCAGAAGCATGACTAGGAGCTTCTGCCTGATGCTGAACAGAGTCAGCAAAGACTTTCCAGATGTGGTATAATGGGACTGAGGGGCTGATGATGATGTCTTGTGCCAAGTGCATCATCTTCCAACAGCATCATTTGCAAAGTAGAGAGGAGTTGAAATGGAATAGCTGGAGTGACGTCTAGTTCCTAATGAACCGCAACTCTCATATTTGTATTTACATGCTGGACCCCTCCTGCTTTCTAAAACACATTCAGGTCATTGAAAAAATGGAGGTAAAAATGTTGATGATCGAATGGCAAACTGGCATATGCATGAAGCTTCCAGTAGGGCTATCTTTGCTACAGGTAGTTTCACCCTGACTTGGGATTCATTGTCCTTCAACCTCCGCCCATATAACTCCTCCAGAGATGTCTGCCTCTCTCTTACAGCCAGCTGAATAGGTTGCATGTCTACCTACCATGCCCTGTAACTCTGCAGAAGGTCTGTCTACACCTGGTTCCACATTGCAGAAGCCCAGTTGTACATCTGAGCCAGGATTGGATTGTATCCAGAGAGAGCTGTGGTCTGGGGAAAGGAAAGTTGAACGCTTGCTCTGTGGGGAGTGTCTTGGCCGTTGTCCCCAATACTAAAATGTGATGTGTATTATTGCCATTAACCAGTATTTCCAGCCATTCACCCTTTTCCTAATGGAAGTACTGAAAAGAGTAGTTCATTAGTCAGGTATTTGCCGCTCTCATTTGTCAAGACAGCTGTCTTGTGCCTGCTCACTGCTTACACTGGCAAACAAGTTTATTCAGATGGTGGCTTACTCTGACTTGAGCATCGGCTGTCACTGCCCTAATTGGCCTAAAATACACAGCAGAGAATCCAAATGTTCCTCCTTGAAAAGGCTCTGGTTCAGAACCAGGCTGCTGTTCATGTCATACAATAGACATGAGCTAAAAGGAGAGGAGTAGAAGGGAAACAGCCTCTTGCTGCTATTCTGCACTTATTATGGTAGCACCTATAGGCCCCAATTGAGATC
The DNA here is from genome assembly GCF_965152235.1 of Eretmochelys imbricata. NCBI lineage: Eukaryota > Metazoa > Chordata > Testudines > Cheloniidae > Eretmochelys > Eretmochelys imbricata. The sequence continues at coordinate 22,099,527 of NC_135577.1, forward strand.
AGGGTCCCTAGGTGCTGCACCAGGTGTAAGATGACATAGTTCCTACCCCTAGAAGCTTGCTGCCTGGTCTTTCATTGTGGGTTCTCTTTACAGTTCCAAAGGATGGAACCCAAATAGCCCTTCCTCCTTTTAAAAAAACAAATAAATACATTCTAATGCATACTGCATTAGGAACATTTCTGATCTAGATGCGTCCCAAACTAAAGATGACCACTGTGTTATGTTTCTCCTCTCAGGGTGAGCAGCAGGCTGTGTTGCTGGCCTGAGACTTTCAGGAGCAGAGAGAGCAGTTGACTCCAAACATTCTGTAGTGCTCATTCATCAGTTTTTATAAACCTCTGCTTTCCAGGGCTGAGTAACTGCTTAGCTTTCCCTGACCTGTTTTACTAGGTGTGAATGGATACCATTCAACTTGAAACTCTCCAATGTGGGGGGAGGGGGAGCAGGGATGGTCAGAAAAGAGACTGTAAACAGGACATTGGGATTAATATTCACTCTGAGATTCATTGAGAGTTCCTCCCAGTTCTAAAAATCAAGCCGCTTTCTCAAATCTTACTCAATGTACAAATTGGATAGGGTTGACAGGCAAAAACGTGACGTTTGTCTAAATGAAACAGGCTTGAACTGCAAGAGACTGGGAACAGGTGAGCACATCTTGGGAGTTACTTTTCTCACCATAATCCTGTTTTTTAAAGTGTTCTCAAGCCTCCATCAGAACAAGCTCTTTAACAAGTGCACGTTATTGGGTTGTGTGATATGGGGAATGATGGACACGCTGTCCAACATTTCATGCTGAATGTTTTTACTTGATGGCCAGTAAAAAATTTCTTTTTAAAAAAAAAAACCCTCTGTCCTAACAGGTTTTTCCGTATTTTAATTGTGAATTGGAAATGGGCAAGTCTAGGGAATGGGACTGGACATACCTAGAGGGCCCCAGAGTCCTGATTTTTGTTTTACAAAAGTCCTATCTACAAAAATGTGACCTGGATGCTGTGTTCTTTGTAAAAACACTTTCTATGTATGAATGTATCCTGTGTTCTCAAACATTGTCCGGTTTAAATAAACGTACAGAAAGGATTTGTGTCAAGCGATTTCCATAATGTATGTGTGTGTGTGACTTCAGACACTTAGTGGGGGCCTCTCTTGCTCTCCCACAAATGTATGTTTCCTTCACAGGTTTCTTGTTCATATTCCCCTTCACAAAATTATCCCACTTGCTTTCCATCTTCCCCGCAGAAGCAGCGTACTGGAGAATTCTGAAGCGCGCGTGCACACATTATTTGTTACAAGTTCCTAGCATCTGCAACCAAGATCTAGGCCCCACAGTGCTAGGTGTTGGACATACTCTTAGTGAAAGACCAGCCCTGCCCTGAACAGTTTACATTCGAAGGGAAGGATTTTCAAAAGCACTTCAGAGACAAGAGCATAAATCCCACTGACTTCCAATGGGGCTTGTGCTTCTAACTCAGGAGCTTCTGAAAATCCCACACAAAACAAACAAGGCAGAAAAAATACCCCCATTTTACAGATGGGGAAACTGAGGCTCAGAGATTAAGTGACTTGCCCAAGGTCCCAGAGTCTGTGGCACAGCTGGGAACTGAATTCAGATGTTTTGAGTCCTAGTCCAATGCTTTATCCTTCTGTGTGTGAATAAATACACACCCACTATAACATTTCTCTAACTCCTGAACACCCAATGGCTGGCTGTCAGGAATTGGGCCATAGAAGGGTTTAGGGCAGCTGTGTTTGATATTAATGCACATGTACTCCAGTATGACCCTACTGTTCCTCCTGTTGAGCTGGAGAATACCAGCTACTCTGTATACCAACCCCCCTTGTTTGATTAATGTTATTGAATTCTATTATGGTGCTTTACTCATCTGAAACTCTGGCCTTTCCATGCACCTAGCTCCCTAATTGTCCGCTATTGAGGGAAGCTGAGCTGCAGACCTGCCCTGCCCTTTAGGCTCTGGTTTCCGGTGTGCTCTGCATCTCCAGTGAGATTACCCTAACCTGAAGGAGTGTTTTGTTCCCCCTCCACAACCCCAGTGGTTCTCTCTTAACTCTTCCCATCAGCCTCACTGGGCATGTAATATAATGGAGTTGACCACGGCAGCAGGTAAGGCCTTGTGTAGAAGGAAGAAGTGTTGAGAGTGGCAGGGAGTTCTTTATCTTCCCTTGCTCTGAACCCATGAAGGGACAAATCCCCATTTGACTGGAAGTGCCAAGGCCCAGAATTGTAACCCCAAGACAATGTATATACATTGGAGTGATATCTTCATGGTAAGTAAGCATTTTTCCTTATAATCCCCCTCTTGCCATTCACATGTGCAGTGAATTAGAGCTTTAAGTATTTTATGAGCAAATGATTTTTACACTCATGATGCCTTTTCTAAAAACCCCTAAAGTACTTTACAAACAAGAGACGAAGATAATCGTCACTGAAATAGCAGCCATCTCTGGGATGAAACATGGCAGCTTTTTAATACTGCATAACGCTTTAGGACAGGAAGTGAAGAGTACGGTATTAGATGACGAATGCAGGGTGGGTTAGGCATAATGTGATCAGGCAAAGTGGAAACATGTAATTGGCTACCCTAGGTTTGATTTTTTTAAAAAAAAAAAAATCACACACTCATGTGCACACATTAAATATCCACAGACCTGCTAACTGACCACTAATACTGATCTGAGCCTGCTCATCCTCCATCCAGAAAGCCTGAGAACCAAAGCCTTGGAGCAAGAATTAATAGTCAGCAGATCTGAACTCTCTCTTGGGCCAAGGTGGAGTGTGAGGTCTATAATAAAGGATCTTTTCACTGCAGATGCCCTGCCATCAGATCCTGCTTGTTTGAAGCTGGAGGCAGTTAGATGCATCTGCCATCCTGTTTCACAAGGTAGGCGAGAAATAGGTTTGTTTATACTTTAAAGGAACCGAAGAGTAAATTTGCAGACAAAATATACTAGAAGAATAAACATTGTCATGTGTATAGCAAAAGAAAACACAGCAGACACCTTGATTGCTTACTATATTACTGACTGCTATTTAATGGACTACTGAAATGCGTATCTGCAGGTCAAAGTGTGGATTTTTCCAGGGACCCAAGCCCAGTTAAATTCCCATTTGCTATTAAATCCCAGTTTAAGCAGCAGCAGGGAGAAAAGCAGAGGAAGAGACAGATTATGGTGTATATTGCAAACAGACTTCTATTATAAAGCCCTGTTTTAGCACTGTCTGAACCAGAGATTAAAAATCTGTTTGCCCTGGAACTTTTATCTTGAGGCAGAGGAGAGAGAACATTTCCCCTAAATTTGAAGAAGCATCAAACCTGTTTGAGTTGCAGGCTATTTAAAAAAAATGTAATGGATTTGAAATTTTGACTTGTGTAATGTTTTCCTTCCTTTAGTTCAACACCTGCATGTTGTTTAACCCCTCAAACATTCCTTTGAACTGCAGCTCTCCAACAACTCATCCATCCACTGGCTATATAAAAAAACAACAAAACAAAAAGTTGTAATTAAGCAATGTTGTTAACTTCTGGTGAGAGCTTTGGGCTTAATCATGGCTCTGTGATTTCAATGGGAGTCTTCTGCCACAAGTTCAGTGAGAATGTAGGGGAGGGGTCTATGGAGGGGGATGGGTTTAGGAGTTCATAGAATCTCAGGGTTGGAAGGGACCTCAGGAGGTTATCTACTCTAACCTGCTGCTCAAAGCAGGACCAATCCCCAATTTTGGCCCCAGATCCCTAAATGGCCCCCTCAAGGATTGAACTCACAAACCTGGGTTTAGCAGGCCAATGCTCAAACCACTGAGCTATCCTTCCCCCCTGGAATCCATTCTGGCCTTGGCTCTGCAAGTGGATGGAGTTTGTTATAGGGACTGGGAAACCTCTTTGTACACATGGTTGCAGACATGGTGCTGCTAGAGAAACACTGAACTCCCACGTTTAACATGCGCGTGCAGACACCCCCACACACAGGCAAAAAAAAAATTCCTTATGTTTTCAGAGTTTTAGGGTGAAGTCTCATTGCCACTTTTAACATGGTCTGGAACTGATTACTGTGAGATTTTAAAAAAAAATTTTTTTTAATGCACTATCTTACTATGTCTTTTGCAAAATAGACAAGCAGAGAAATGAAAGAAGGTCATTCATCTTCTAAAGCAGATCAAAAAATAAGGGAAAAAGTTGGGGAAACTTTTGCCATTGCTTTCTGTAACTTTTCAGTTTTTCCTGGAAATTTTTTAAAAATATTTTTATAATGTATTTTTTGGGCCACCTGCCTAGTATGGGGTCACTTGAACTTTTTGTTTCCCTTCCTCAAGAGCTGTGACCTCTTCACTGCTGTGTTGGGAGCAAGCTGCTGCCACCTGGAAAACATCCTGTTTCACAGGAAATCATCCCCTCACCTCGTGCTCAGCAGGGACGATTTCTGGAAGTAGTAATGGCAGAAAAGCTTTCTAGTAACAACAAAACATAGTAGCTTCCCGCGTTGCCTTCTGTAGATTAGGGTTGGCTGCTTGCTGTAGGTGTCTTTCCTCTGACTTTTTAAACCCCTTTTCATAGACAGACAGAATTTGAGGCTAGCAGAGACCATTGTGTTCACCTAGTCTGACCTCCTCCAGCACGGGTTTAACCAAGGTGCCAATAGCTCAAGTGTGAAAACAACCCTAACTCCCTAAGTGGCGCGATGGGCTAGCACCAGCTGGAGCAACTCCTTCATGGCTGCATCTGCACTGACCGTTTTCAGATCTCCCATGGCTGAGCTCTCAGTGGAGTAGTGCGGGGGAGGAGTATTACTATAGGCCAGGGGTGGCTGTTTGTGTTATTGGGTCTAGCCAATGCAATGGAAATACCTGTGCCTGGTGTACACCAGTGCTCCCACCGGTAGAGCTGCAAGGGTGATAGACCATTCCTGGAGAAATCCTGAAGGAAGAGATCACATAAGGAACTGGGTGTTTTTGGAGGGGGAAGGGCTTACTAGTGTTGTCATGACTTGGACTAATGTTGGCTTATGTGCAAGGACACCACACCCTTTCCCTCACTGGAATTTCTAATTGGAACACATTAAATTATATCTGTCATGCTGCTTTCTTTCCCTACCGCCTCCCTTTCCTCTTGCAGCAGGTATCTGTGACAGCTAAGTACCCTGCCATGCTCTCTGCTCCCAAGAGATGGGGTCCTGCTAGTGTCAAAATACCCACCATCCTTCCAGGCAGCACAGGCAAAGAAGTAGCATAGGACGGCTCCGATTAGAGGGTGGCTTTAGACTGCAGTGGCTCAAATCCAGATGTGATCAGTTAGTGACTGAACACCTGGGGCCAACAGCCAGGCAGGTACAAAAGCAGCATTATATGGAGCCCCCAAGGGGAAAAGGAGCTATGGTTCAGGCTGGGTCCTGAGCAATTTGCTGCTTTTAACCACTCTTCACTTCCTCCTCCAAGGCAGGCTGACTAACTGTGGTCAGGGTTAGCTAATAAACCCTGGGCTCCAGCTGCCATTCTAAACAGGCCTCTGCTGTACTGTAGTAAACAAGCTCCCTTTAGCTTGATGATTGCAATTGACGTGGGAGGGGAATTCCTCTGGTATGCTGCCTTACAGCTGTGGAGATCAGATCTCTAACCTGGGAAAGTGGAGAGGAATCTTCCAAAGCACAATTCCCTGGGACTGTCAATGGGGTTTGTGCTCCTAAATCCCTAAGGCACGTTTGAAAATTGCTCTTTGGTTCGGGAACAGCCCCTCTCTTGCTTTTAGCTGAACCCAGCCCCATACAAATTGATGAGAACGTTTAGCCCTTTAGCTGGTCCTCCTCTCAAGGCTCTGCAAGTGCTTAATTTAGAAGTTACCACTGCCCCTGAGAGGGAAATAAGTGTTGTCGGTGGGAATCCTGAGGCACAGATGCTTAGGGATGTATGTTCCTGTGGAGTTAGAACCCAGGTAGTCTCAATTTCCAACTACCAAACCCCATCAACTACTGGATGTTCATTACAATACTTGCAGCTTATTGCAAAGCATCAGACCCTCATGCTCCCGCTGGTTCTGTCTGTATCCCATCCATTAGTTACATATCTACTGCTAAACTTATAGCAGATCCCCTGCCCTTCTTTATGTTGCTTTACCACATGCTTGCTGTGGTCTGTTGGGAAACTAGGTTGGGGTCTGAAAGGTGGAGTAGGCTCTGTCTCGTCTGTCCTTACCCCCCTAAAAAGCATGCTGTTGGCCAAACTGTGCTCATCTTGTCTTTGTGTGTTTCTATGCTCCTCTTCCCTGTCCCTGCACAGGCCTAGAAGGGGGCAAATTTTGGGGCCAGCAGTTGGAATGAATGGACATCTCCCTTTGACCCATGAGCTCTCCGAAGCTGTAGTGACTCTGCAGGGCTGATGGTGATAAGCAAAATCACATTATTCAGTCAATTGAGCAGATGTGACTGAATCCACACCGGGAGCAGATCTATTGAGTAGAGAGTTGTCATTTTTACCCATGCTCTCTTCTGACCACCCTCTCAGTTTAGGTTCAACATGCTCTGAAACTCCTAAGGCAGATTCAGTGTTCGAAGCACTCAGGCTGCATTGGAAAGAAACTTTTTATTTCACAGTATCAGAGACTCACTGGGTTTGTGTATTTAGATGCTGAGTTTCTGCACGTGTGGCTGCTGGAGCATGCCCTCTGCTATGCACACATAACTTAGATTGACTTTTGTGGAAGGTTTTGCATGCATGCCAGCTCTAAGGGTGGAATTTGGCCCTTTCCTTCCAAATGCAGATTACCATGGCAAACAGGCTGGCTCTCTCCTAGTGACTTGCTGCTTGTGTCCAGGTTCTTCTCGAGCCAGTACTATTTTCAGATTGAGTAGTTGCTCCAGGCCACTTGCACAAAATCCCTATGAATGAATAGGTAGGGTGGCATAGGTCAGGGACTGGATGGCTGTGTAAGCCAAGGAACTTAATGATTGCAATTTGTTGAAAGGGCGCAGCAGGCCAAGAGTGGGACAGAGCTAAAGCTCACCACCCATTGAGTAATCAGCCAAGGAGGCAGATGCTGCTGGAAAGCAAACTGCTGGAGCATGGCATCCGATCTGCAGTATGTGCCAGAAAAGGAGGGGCAAGCAGGGAGATAAGTTTATGAAACAGTTAGAGACAGAAGCCCCAGGGCCTGCAGCGTAAATAAAATCCAAGATGGGTTTAAGTTCTCAGCCCAGCACACTGCTTTGCATGGCAGAAGCTGAACTCTTCCCATTCATGAAGGAGAGGAGGGTGTTTGAGAATAAGTGAGCCTCCCGCGCAAGGCTGATCTGAGCAATGGGCTACACCCATTCTGTATGGGAGGGGGAATCCCCTCCAAAAGGGGTGGACTTGGCTTAACATTTAGCTTTCTTCCAGAGTAAAAATGAGCTGCCTGGCTGCAGTGCGCTGCTTTCGCTCTGGTTTCCCACAACCCCTGCTTCAAACCAGTGTTTTCTCAACCCAGCTTTCTTCTTTTATAAACGAGCTATTTCTCAGTTATGTGCCTTTTGTCCTCAGGAAGTTAGAGCCCTTGTGACTCCTGCTTGAATGTGAATGACCCTGGTGTATAGTCATGTTTTTGCAATATGCAAAAACAAGTCCTCTTTTTCCTCACCCTCCATTCAACAGCTCACTTGTAGTGCTCTGTCCGAAGGCTCCTGCTTGGCTAGGCTGTGCATGGACTGCATAAAGGGGGCAAGTGTATTTCAATTCAGATTAGCAAAAGAAACTCTGTCACTTATAGGGATGGTTTTAAGAAAACCCCACCAGCATGGAACCTCAGCATTCTCCAAGACTCTAGAGTCTGCTGCATTGCCCTGAATCAGAGCATTTCTAACTCTGCTGGTGGAGTCATCTCTTAAACATTGTTAACCATTTAATTGCTGGTTGAACTACCCAGCTCCTGTGTTTCGCTCTTACAGCAGGCATGTGGCTGTCAAAGGCCTGATTATTTCATTCCTGGGCAAGATGGGTCCAAGTTCGGATGATGGGAACACTTGATCAGGTGCTCTTTTGCTTACTCCCATAAGTGAGATGCTTGGAATTGTCCTCTCAGAGTAAGTGTAGGTGTGGAGAGGAGAGGGGGAGAGAGGCAGTTTGAAGGCTAAAGTGACATTTTCACTGCTACCAGCTACATCGTGTTAGATTCCGGCGATGCTGCTAGTGGGATTTTGTGGGCCTCATATAAACCGTTGTCCAGCCGCTGCAAAGGCAGTTGAGTTTAACAAGGTAATGAATGCCTTTGGTGAATGACCCTCCTTGTGTCTTACAATGTCATCTGCCATTACAAAGAGAGGAGTAAGGCCAAGTGGAATAGAAAATGTGCCCGCCAACTTCCCCTCCCTGAGTGAGACTGTGCTAATGTCCCTGGAGGATTCTATTGATGGTGGTAGTTTGCAAGTTGATTCTTGAATAGCGTCTCCACCGTTAGACAAACTTATATACAGATTTCAGTATCACAGTTCCCGCTGTTTAGACAACAGTAAAGAGACATGGACATGCTCTCCTCTGCTACTTTTGCAAATCAAAGATTTTTAGATTACTTTGTGCCCCCTCCTTCCTTTACCAAGGTTGTGTTGATTGCAACCATGCCTATTAAATTCATCTCCCAAAGCACTTTGAAATGGGTTCACTTGGGAGTAATGCTTTGCTGGCTGCGAGTTACACCTTCACCAGCTACAGTACAGAAAGCAGGGCCCTGACATAATTAGTACCTGGAGTGAATGTTAGTGAGGGACTGAACCATATACGAGTGCGGAGCCCTGGAGTCCACCCAGGGCTGTAGTACAACTAGGATGGACTGGCTGGTCCTGCAGTGCAAGAGGGCTCTGTGATGACCTATATCAATCATGTCATGACACTTCTATGATTTAGGGAAGCTGTTTACAGCATTTTCTCTACCGCAGTTCGGGCTTCCTCGAGCCCTATCAGAACATCAGCTGTTACTGAAATGTGTAACAGGGAGCCAAACACTCTGATTTGATGTAGACAGAATCTAGTCTCATTAGCTGTTCTCAGGTGAAGGTCTCTAATCACAAATTCACACCATCACTGTTCAGGAGAATTGTGCAGCCAACGGCCAATCCACTCCTCCTCGCTCAGCTCCGACTGGCCTGTTCTCTGTGTGAAAGAGGGAATGCAGAGCAGTTCAGCCTGACCCTTTTGTAGCTAGCACCGCTGAAATCCTCCCCTGGGGATACATTACCCAGGCCTGGCACCTGTTTGCGTGGAGGGCATGCATACCGAGTTCCGGGCGAAGGTTTCTGAGCTTTGTTCTGATCAAACTGAATTTTCTAGTCTTGGCTCTAGCCGAATATCTCCCGTTTAACCCTGGTGCCTTTGTGCTGCAGAGCATAGAGGCTTGGACTGAAGGAGTAATCCAGGCAGTCTCCCCACTATCCTGTGCGCACACACCCCACCCCCACCCCATACCATTCCAGTAAGTGAGCTGAAGTGCCAGAATCCCTCCTGAAGTGTGTCGTCTATGGAGTTCTCGGTAGCTGGGCTTCCCTGCCCAACGTCCCCTCTGCTGTAATAGCTGGAGGAGTACTGCTGCACAACCCCAATCCACGCCAATGTTCCCTGAAGTGAGCGTTTGCTTCCAGTTAATGCCTTCTGCATTTAACCTAACAAGACTGAACAGCACCTAGAGCTCTTAGGTTAACTAGCCACAGCTCTCTCTGCCTTTTAGCTCTTACATGCTCTAAGGCTGTGTCAATAATACAATTTGCCATTGAATATTTTATTGATGATTTGACTTTTGCTGCTTGCAATTCCCATTTCAAGGCAGCCTGATTGTTCCTAATTAAAATTTTATGCCCTGGGAAAACCCATTGTGCTACAGTGTAGATGATGCTGTCCTTTTCAAGGCCACGACAGAGCAGCAGGAAGGAATTATCCTGTGCTACAATATTTAAAAATATATTTTAAATAAAGCGCAGTGTGTGTACTGGGGATTGAGGAGGAGGGCTGCTCATGCAGTTAAGATGCTGGACTGGCTGTATGTGCTAAGCGGGGATCTGTTCCTCACTCTGCCAGATGTACTATGACCATGGGCAACTAGATAGGTGTGCCTCTGTTTCTCCAGTTGGGGAAATGACCTCTTTCCTCCCCCTGGGGTGGTAGGAAGCATTAACGGATTTCTAGTTGTGAGGCATTCAGGTACGATGTTGTTAAAGCTCCATTGAAAAGCCTCTCAGTGAAATTGCTGACCTATACCATTTTTAGAAATCTTTCTGATGGAGTTTCCACACTGCTCTGTCCATGCCTCCAAACCAGCTTCTCTCACACCTGCTATTTTTTGTGTTAGAATTAATCTCTTCAGCAAAAGGCAAGATGTCTACTAATAGGTCAAGGATGAGCTCCCAGGACCACTTCTTTAGTAACATGTAAATAGTAAGGGAAATAAACTGATGACAGAAGATGTATTTGTAAAGCAGTGGGAGAGAGGATTTTAAAAAAAAACCTCAAGAGCCAGACAGCCATGGGTTAGGACACTAGCGTGTCATTGCTGCTTGCATATGATCAAGTCTGCCAGTTATAAGTGAAGCGAGTTTGCCAGTCTCTGCATGTGAAGGCTCTTGCTAGTTATTGGTAAGACAAGCAGGAGCTGCCCAGTGCTGTTTCAGGGTGGGGTGGAAGGAGTAAATCTTGCCACATACCTGCCCCTTGTATGCCAAGGTAAAGTCAGTGCTATTGGTCCTTTGGTTAGACAAAATCCAACCCCTCTCCTCCCTCATTAATTCTAGAAAGCTGATGGCAGTGTGGCCGTTTTCCCACCAGTTCCTGACAGCTACAGGGCTACTGCAGCTGGTTGGCACAGTAAGGAAGAGCACAGCTCTCTGGGTATGGCTTCTAGAACAGCTGGGCTGTGTTGGCAGGTGGCCCAGAGCAGCACTTGAATGTAACCCTATGTGCAGCTGCAGTCCCTCTTCTTCCCAAGATGAGGAAGGGCTTGAATTCTCCTTCAAACTTAACAGGAAAAGAACGAACAAATGTCAGCTAAAAGACAAAAATTCCCTCTTGACATGGACAAATAAAAACAAGATGTCTGCAAGGAAAAAGAGTGATTAGGTGTCATAGTAATTATTTCCAGGTGGCTGGTGGGTGATTTTACTAGAAACTGGGAGTCTAAAAGGTAGCAAGGAGCGAAGGAAAAGAGAGAAATCCCTTGTATTTAAAATGCAGATAAAAGCCTGTCTCATGTGATGGTGTACTGTATTATTGTGCAGGCCCAACCCTGTCCTGAATCCTGTTTGTGAGGATAGAAGTGTTGATCCCCCTAGGTTGTTTACCAACAGCAGTGTCAGTTACATCTTAACTGTCCAAAGAAGGCCAGAGGCCCAAGGTCTCTCAATGCTGTGTGCTAAGGGGTAATGCTCATGCTTTCCCGTGGTGTAGTGCAGGATATATGAGCGTGGCATATGCAATTCTCAGCCATAAGCCTCGTCACCGATGGCCTCAGAATGGCTGTGAACACGCTCTGCTAAATTAGAAGTGGCAACAATACTGAAATTAGTCTGATGTTCCCTGGGCTGCATAAAAGAGAAAAAGGGGATTAAACAAGAAGAAATGGACACCCAAATACAACACCAGCCGTTTCCTTGTCTCACAAGTGGAAGGAAAGGTAACAACTCCTGCAACCTTTGATGCCCTCATCCAAGGTGAGCTTGCCATTGATGTAGGCTCTCTATGTCCTCATACTGAAAGCAGCTCTTTCTCCCCTCTGCCCCAGGAGTCAGGCTATGCCAGTTATAAAAATAGTATAGCCCTGGTATCAAGCTATTCCAGGAAGCCAAAAAAATAATGGCCTGTAATAAATGTGGACCAATCTCTGATTTGTTCTGAGGATTATCCCAAAAAGGGGGAACTACGCTGCATGTCAACTGTTTTCCTCTTGTCCCCTTCACCCTGTAAAGTCTCCCTCAACAGCTGTCCCCCGCCTCCCCGCAAAGCCAGTTAATCTGGAACATTCACCATGCGTTTCCTCTGGACAACACGGGGGCCTTATGGGGGATACCAGAGTGATTTGGAACTGGTTGGCTGGATGCATTTGAATAGCAAGCAACTTTTGCCCACGCCTGAACCTGGTGTACACTGCATCCCCATGCTTACTCTAGACAGTCAGCAAGCTACAGCCCCAAGATCGCTCCTGCACCAGCTCCCACAGAATATAAAACTGCTGTCTGATACATCCTACAGAGCCAGTTTGACTAAAGAGGCCTAGCCCCTGGCCACAAACACAGGCAACAGGCATCTTTTGCTGCATTATGAGGGGGCAGAAAACGATGATGAGTCTAGCAAGGACTCCTGTTTGCTTTAGTTATTTTATAATCTAGGTTGCTTTTGCAACTTCCTCCCATGTCATTAACAGAGGTAACTCCCTGGAGCCCGCAACTGCATACTCCTATCTGCACTTAAAAGTCAGATCCCTCAGCTGCTTCTTCCTGTTGTGCAACTCAGGGCTTTGCCATTTCCATTGCCGCAGTGGAAGGAAGAATTCTGCATCCCCAACAGAACCCCAAGGCCCCCCTCCTCATCTGCCCATTTAACCACTGCCCCAAGACCTCATGTTGTATCCACTAATCTTCCTGGCCAGAGAGAAATGGATGGGAATTCCTGGCATAGCTGCTGCTTGATCACTCAACAGTGCCGCCCTCTGGCTGAGTCCTTCCCTTCCCCAGCTAGGGATGGAGCGGGCTGCTGGCCTGGGGCTCCAAGAGTCTGTGTGGTCTTCCCTGTGGCATTGCCATGCACCCCCAGCCTTTGTATTTAAAAACAACTTAACAGCTACACATTTATATTTGAAACGCAGATACTATATAGGCAGAGCAGTCACGTCATCCTCTAAAAGCCAAAATGCCCCCATCAGCTGATGTAGATAGTACCAGTAGCAGCCATTATGCCAATGGATGGTTTCAGACTGTTGACTTTGACTCCTAGCTATACTAAAAAGTCTATTACAAATGCTTTCAGCTCCCACTGCAAAAGAACTAAATTCATAGACTTCCAGGGACAGCCTTAGAGAGCAAGTACCATATTCAGACAAGCAGACTGTCAGAAAGGGCCTTGCTCTGCCCATCAGTCCAGGACTACACTGATTTTCCCCCAAGCCCAGCTGGCCACGAGCAATGTGCTGTATTGGATTTACTCTGCTCACCACAGTGGAGGCATTTGATTTTTAACCAGCTAGGATATACCGATTTATATGTCTTATTTTATATTATATTATATAATGTCTTATTTTAACTGGCCAATGGTCCACCTAATCCAGCCTCTCCTCTCTAAAGTGGATGAGTAAGATCTCCCTAATGTACCTACGGACTACATCCATCTGGAAAGCTCCTAGGTGGAAATGATCACAACCATGAGCAGAATTTTAGTCATCTTGTGTCAAGTACATGATTTTTCTTCAAAGGTCAGTGAGCCTGCATGCCATGCACTACGCTGGAATAAGTACCACCCTTACTAGATGCAGACAGTTGTACTTGGCAACTCTCCATGCACTAGTGGCAGCCAGAAAGGGGGAAAAACAGGTTTAAAATTGTAGATCATAAAGGAGGAAGAGAGGTGACTGGGAAGAGAGAACATGGATGTAAGACAGGATGCAAAAACATAGAAACAGGCTACAGGGAGTAGTAGTTACACCCCTTTACTCCTCGTCCCACCCTAAACAACACTAGCATACAGTGGGTTCTGTCTTTTTACTGTAATAGCCAGCCATATTTGGGCATCTGTCCACTCTTCCCACCATGAAATTAAAGATCAGAAATTTGTAGTATCTTGTCTTACATGCCCACCCAACATTCAACATAGCACAAGTTACCAAAAATACATGCATCAAAACACTTCTAAAGTCATCCGCCTATCTTATTCCCAGTTCTTATGGCAAGCATTCTGCTTGTTACCCTAAAACACTTCACTGAGATTGTTAATGAGCTCTTACAAGCAATTTACTCTAGCTTTCTGGTTTCTATTAGGTGAAACAAACAGCAACAAAACACACACATTTTCTGACTGTTTGTTTCATGCAAACTGCAGTTATGAAGTTGCAGTTTAGCTTCCCAGACCCTGGTCTGACCCACTATGGCCATTCTTAGGTTCTTAATTCTTGCAAGTAGCTTCTACAGAGTGCATTTCTTCAGGATTCAGCATGTTATATAATGCAAGGTGGAGGAGACTAGCGGAAAATGCACCTGCTGGCCCCACGGCCTCTCCAGGTGAGTTACAAATGCTCTATTTATTGCTCCTGGGTGTACAAACCACAGAAGGGGTGATTTGTTTAAGCCATGGAGTGAAGATCACTTGATTAATGAAGCACAGTCATAATTTTCCTCCTTATGATGAAAGTAGATAATTGCCTACCATGGTAAACAGAGACAAAATAGATTCTACCTTGCTTTATGATTTTTTTCCCCACTGGTTCTTGCTCTGTCCTGGAGGGCTCTGGGAGATTCTCTTAGTGGTTTATGGATGAGCAAGTTTCTCTCCCAATGGAATCTCCTTACAGCAGCGTTTTTTAAAAAGTATTATATAAGCTCCTACTTGCACTTATGTAAAAGTAACACAGACCCTCTTTTAACTTTTTGTTATTCTTTTATTCCTAACACACTAGCTTCTCTTCATTGATATTCAGATCGAAACGCACCTAATACACACCATGTGATTTGCAAGTGGCGTGTGCATTACAAACACACAAGGGTGCTTGCATTTCCTAGCACTAATGGGTGAACTCTATTGGTCTACCAGCCTCCTTTGCAAGGCTTTGAAATCAAAGCAGAATAAATATAAAAATATCTGAAGGATCTTTCTGCTAAACAGGCTTCATTTCAGCACCCTCCACTACTACAAGACACTCACTTCTCCGACTGTACACCAACGGCTTTTAAGCCCTTGCTTTAATTTAGCCCTGAACGTTCCTGTTGTAAATGTGAATTCCAGGTTATAGTATCTGTTTCTTAACAATTGCTAAGTTTTTATATTCTACAAACCCCTGCCCCCCCAGGCAAATGACACACAAGCACACACCATTTAACTGGGGGAAGAATTGTCTTTCAGAGTGACTATAACCCACCTACATCAAAGGTTTTTATGCTTCAAAGCTGAGAGGTTCTTCTCAGAGCTATTGGAAGAGGACAGTAAGGTGAACATTTCAGCTTGTTCTAGTACAGACAGACACCTCCAAACACCACACTTCTTCAGCACAGCTAGTCCACTCCACTTTCCTACTCAAGCCAATGGACAGTCCACTACTGCCAAGGCAGTGAAAGCAGAGGCAAAAAACCCAGAGGCTTTAATATTATGTAGCAGAGATACTGAAAGGAAGGGATTTTCATTTTCAGTTGTTTGGGCCAGCCTATCATGCCTCACAGCTGGATCTGCTTAAGCTTTCATCATCCCAGGGTCATGAATGTAATAATGAATGTATACACAGTGATATTGTAGTATTTATTGAGAACCGTAGGTGACAACAGGTTAGTCTGATCACGGCACTAGACTCTTACCATAGAAGCATTTTAAAAAAAAAAAAAAAAAAAAAAACTAGCAACACGCCATTCTCCATGGGGAATAAACAAGGGGGGGGGGGGCGGGGGAGTTTATTGCTTCACACTCCCCACTTATATTATTGGAGCTGCACAGGATGTGATACCAGTACAAGAATATTGTAAATTTGGGGGGAAATATGGTTCTCAGGTATGGTATTGTCACACTTCGATATCATAGGTAGAAATGCAACTACCACCTAAGAGGAATTTGAAATCAACATGTCTGCAAAGATGATCTCACACCCAGCAAGTATCAGCCTAGGGAGTCCACATTTTGACATTATAAAGCCTCCTCATGGCCAGTCCAAGGGTCTCCTTTTCAGCACAATGCATGTTATAGACTATATACACACATGAAATAAGGAACTGTCCCATTGTATAGCTGTAAGTTTCAGTGCAGACTTATTAAGTGGAGGCTTCCAGGGCTGGCTCTACTGTTTTTTGCTCTCCTGAGCAGCGTGCCGAATTCCTGCCACTGCCGTGGAAATGCTCTAATGGCACATGGACGACCGCCCCTTGCAGATTGCCTCCCCAAGCACCTGCTTGGAATGCTGGTGCCTGGAGCCAGCCCTGGAGGCTTCCATACCATAGCCAAGTTTTGTCCTAGTTTGAACTGAGAAAGGTGCAAAAGCATCAGGCCTGGTCTACACTAGTGGTTTTCAAGTTTCCCTACTGCTGTGTCCCACCAGTGCAGCTCTGTGAGTAGAATCACTTGTGTAGCTAAGCCACTGACTGGTGGTAATATAAATAGCGATCAGAGTAGAAGGCCTCAGAAACTCACATCCTCTGTTTGTCTGCAGACTTGTTGCATCACAGATATCTACAATACAAGAGTCCCCTGCTCTACCCTTCCACTGACCAGCCTCTTAACTGCCCTAAGAGAAGGTTGTTAATTCTCTGCGACCCAGTCAGTTCTCAGCCTCTCTATTGAGCAAGCCAACTTTGGGAGGGAGGTTATGAGCATTTGCAGATTCTTGACAGGGTATTTGGGGGTAGGGGAACCACAAACACCCTGATCCTATTTTTAACATCACAAGAGAGCCAGGCAGCTATTGTGTAGATGCAGCCACCAGCAGCTGCCAAAGCTGCTCTCCTCCCTTCCAGGTTATTTGGGCTAAGAGGACACAGCTGTGTTTCTGACCCAGCCAGCTGGACTTAGTTACCGTGATCAGAGGACAGAAGAGTTGACTTCCTCTCAGGAGAGCAAACATGCCCACTTCAGGATGTGAGGGAAAAATGCTTAGCAAGAATATGCTGCTCAGGAAGGTACAGACTTACACTTTCTCTTTTAAAGCAGTTTCTTGCTTTATCTGATTTGTAGCTGTATGAGAAAGACCTGACTTCAAACTTTCTTGTGTTACTAATTACGTACAAACAAACCTGAGCCTTTTCGGCCACTAAAAGAACATCTCTTCTTTTTCCATGGGATGAAATGCTAGGTTTCCCACAAGGTATGGTTGGAATGAAATGGAGAGCACCAAATCATTTCACAGAGGCCACTAAACAGCTATCAGTAAGCAGTATCTGGTCGCTACTAACCTGGCTTGGAGTCATGAAGTCATCTAGAAGTAAAACAGCCCCACACCTCACCCTAAGAGCAAACTCTGTAGCTAGTGAGTTTCCATAATGGAGCAAAACTGAAAGAACTTTACCAAACACAATTTGCTTGGTCACTTCCTCTGTCCTCTTTACTGTTGCTGTTTAATGCAACCACAAATATCTGAAACTTCCCTCTCATCGCCTTTGCTTTCCGCATGACGCAAGCAATGAAGTGCTGATTCTGCATTTGTGACATCACATTCTGTTGCTAGAGAAATGAATGGAGTCACTTGAGTTTTATCAGTAAGACTTCACTGCAGGATCAAATCAGGAGAGAAAACTGGCTTGGAAAGGAGCAGAGCCTTCATTTAAGACACAGCCAGCTACAAGACACTGCAAAGGTGCTAAGAAAAACTGGAAGGTGAAACTGGTTTATGCTTTACTTCTAAACAGATTTAAGGGAGTCTTTAAAATGACTCACCAGGGCAATACCAAGCATAGTTTATTCTGTTAACACACCCTTGGCAGCAGGAGTTCAATTAGTCATTGACTGGGTACCAAGATGTCACTGGCTGGCTGAAGAGTTTCTCCAACTAACATGATTTAAACAAAACCCCAAGTCACTAGCTTTTTGGAAGGAATGGGTGAGGTGGAGGGAAGCAGGGTCTCATTTTCGAAGATGTGCTATCGCATTTGCAGTCTTCCCAGGAAGACTTTATAGCTGTTTCCTGTCACAGAAGCCCTAGTTCACGTCATAATGTATACACTTCACTGGGTCCTTGTAGCAGAATGGCCCAGAAGCATTAAGTCTTTCAATGCTCTGCCACTGAGAGGTTGCTAATTTAAAAAAAAACAAAAACACACAGTGTCTGAAAGGCACATGTATCAAGGGGAACTCATTAAACATAGTACAATCAATGAACTTATTTTAAGAAAAGGTACTGTGCTCCCTCTCAGCTTGAGTTTTAAAGGAAAGAAACAAATTGCAAGCAAACTTTTCTGAAGATTTCACAATAGTTCAGGTCAGTGAATTTGTCAGGGGCTGCTGCCGGGATGTGAACAGCTCTCTCCTACCAAGTTGATGGAAGCTAGGTGCAGTCCCCAGGATCAAGTAATGCCTCTTCATGGGGCAGGATGATGGCGTGTATACAGTGATGTCCGAAAAGCAGGTTAGCCGCTGTCACACGCACAGTGGAGTCTTTAACAGCACAATGTGCGTTAGTCAGTGGCTCACCAGCTTCTGGAGGATTAACCCAATGTAGACGGATGCATGCTTCCAAGAAGCCAGCAACAACCTCCCACCCCAGCACACTGACCTGAAACACAGAAGAAACAAATCAGATCAACAGCCAGGAAGAGACAAGCTACCATTATGCATTGAGACGTGAGAGTACTTTATTTATGACCTTCCCTAGCCTAGGCATAAGACATGCAATCTAGTCAGTCCTTAGAAAGCTTTCATGCAGTGCTTGAGTCAGTCACAACTTGCAATAGGGCTGGTGGTTTGATTAATTTCCTTTTGAGTGTGTCAGTAACAGCTCACAGTTCCCTGTCAGGTTAACTCTGAACTGGTTCCTTTCTCCCTAGCTATTTAACACGTATCTTGTAACTTCAGCTCGAAGCTCCAGTGCCAATCAGGACCCCCACTGTATGACACATACCAAGCTGTGGTCCCTGCCCCAGAGTTTACAATCCAATAAAAAAATTTAAATGATGTAAAATACCCTACTACATCAGGTCCACCCAGAGTAGTATCCTGTTGTCAACAGGGGACAGCACAAGTCTTCAGAGGATGACACAATGCAGTCAGCAGTTATCACAGCAAAATCCACCTTAAGCACCCCCTTGTCTAAATTGAACACTTTAATCTCCAAGGTTTCCTATGCATTTTTTTTAAATGCCTTTAAAAACACCAACTGCTCAGATACACTTTTGCTGATTATTTGCCAGGTCTTGCTAAATTATGAACTTTTTTCTTTTTGAAAGCCAAGTTTGGCATTTTGTTTAAATTGATGATTTTCTTTTGGGGGGGATGGGGGGGGGGGGAGGGAGAAGGGAGTGCAAGGTGCCGCTTATTTGAGCCGCAATGACAATGGCGCTTCAACGCTTGACATTAGGTTTCGAAGAGCCTCACCCCTAACATTCCCATTGCAAAACTGAAAGTGCATCTGACTCTGCCCGGGGAATTTGGAGAGAGACACAGTCCGAGGCTGGGGGGGGGGGACTTTGCACACACGGTCCATGGTTTGGGACGGGGGACTGCAAAGCCATGATGAGACCCATGGCCGGTGCCCGGGTGGAGGAAGGGGAGAGCTGGCACTGGGGAAGAGTCCTGCACAGCCGGGCAGAAGGCGGGGGCTGGGTTTGCCAGGGAAGCCCGGATTTCTAGCTCTTTGCTCCCTTCTCCGGCAGCGCACGTTCCCCGGCGGGAGGGAAGCCAGGAGTCACCGCCTCTGGTTACCCCTCTTGGGGGAGGGGGGGAGGGGTGCACCCCCAAATAACCGCGCACCCCAGCCCTGGCCGTACCCCCATTTCCCAGCCCCTCGCTCACCTCAACTTCGGAGGCGCTGGCAGCTCCTGTCTCTGCCTCCCCCCGGGGCTCGTCCCGTCCGCGGCGCTGCCCCGGGACCCTGCCCCGCTAGGCGCCCCCTGGCCTCGGGCACCCCGCGTCCTGCCCAGCCAGCCCCGGCAGGAGCCGCCTGCAACTTCTCTCCCTCGCCCTGCCCATGCCGCTGCCGTGCAACCCGCCTTCTCCCTCTTTCCCCCGCTCAACCCGCTTCATGCAAATCACCCATTGTGACGCGCTGCCCCCGCCGGCCAATGGGGAGTGCGCCCGGAAGCCCGGGGGCCCCGCCCCCCGCCGCGCCCTCCAATCAGCGGGCGCCCCCGCTGTACAACGGGCTCGGCCCGTGCTCCTTTCCCCTCCCCTGCCAGTTACAGCGCGGGGTGCGGGCGCGTTCGGTTCTGCACGTCCTTATTTTAGGGCGGAACCATTTGTACCTGTGGAACCGTCTCTCACGTCCCCGCCCGCATCCGACCCCGAGCTGCCCGTAATAGACGTCCCCAGCCAGGGGCTGGCTACCAGGAAAGCGCCCAGTAGGGGGAGAAGGACGGCACCCATTGATGTGGTGGTTGCTCCCATCCCAACACCCCCCCCTTCGCAGGGGATGCGCAGTGGTACGGTCCGTATGGGCTTTGCCATGAGGACAGTGTCAATGTGCACGTAGCAAGCGCAGAAGCAGCAGCAGGACGAGACCCTGGTGGCGCGCGGTGCTGGCTGTGGCTGCCCCGCCGCGCGCCACTAGGAGTCACTCCTGCCGCTGCGCGTGCAAGTTTGCCTGCTGGCTGCAGCGTCGCAAGGCGAAGCGCTCGCCCTGAGCCGCACATCCCATTGCCGGGCTGTAGCCTTCTGCCCGTCTGCGCAGAGTGCGTGTCTGCCTGTGCCTGGGGGCTATTGAGCGCTAATGATTAAAAGTAACGTGCAATCGCCTCCGCCACCTGTCCTCTGGAGAGGAGGCGGGGAAGGGAGAGATTTTTACAGTGCAAGATAGTGCATCCGATTTCCACAGTACCAGTCCTTCCCAAAGCACATCGTATGGAATCTTCTTTAAAGTGCAATGCGTAGTAATCTGCACGGAGAATCGATACGGTGTAGATTATTTGCATTGCGCATCCGAGCTCATTATATGCATTGTACCAATACTCCATTGCACACAATGGGCTTTGCAGAACTAGTGCAGACAGGGGGGTGGGGGGAGAACTGGTGCAGATGATATATGAAGAGGGCATGAAGAATTTGTACAATATGATAATATGCAATACAATAATCTTCCAAAGTAATCCTATAACAACACTTGATGAGGGGAGTTTCAAGTCCCTGGTCATCTGATAAATGTTTGTGACTATGCTATATGGACTGTCCACTAGATTGTAAAAATCCTTGGAGCCTGCATGGCTGGTGTTTGCAGTACAGTATCTATGCTCCTACCACTAAGCATATTGGTGATGCTCAACAAAGCGTGATGGGGAAATTGTACAGTACGTATAATTGTGTCTGTATGATTCTATTGAAGAGCACAAATGACACATTGCAGGGGGTTGGGGTGATTGTCAAGGTTTTAGTGTGGCCAAAGAAGTTAGCATTTTCCCCCAAAATATGATGGGCAAATTATAAGACAATCCTTTGAAGGTTTGGAAGGCTCAGATACATTCTCTGTAATCTTTGGGGTTTTGATGCTGTCCTCTGAGCAATTGTAGCACTTTTCACTTACATAGTATCTTTCACTTGAGAATCTCAAGAGTGCTTTACAAGAGTTACGTAAGCCTAACAACACCCTTATGAAATAAATTATATTATACCAGAGTTATTTTTATGGATAGATGAACTAAGCCCCAAATAGTACCTTAGTTGAGGTTACACAATGAGTCAGTGGTAGACTCTGGCATGCAGCTTCAGCATTCTGTCAGAGGTGCAATCACAACAACCAACCTGAACCTGGAGTTTTTGGGATAGCTGGCAAAGCTAAGTGGTGGTCTTCAGGATCAAGATGAAGCATGGTATGCTGGGTCTTGCACTCTGCAGACCACCTTTCTGTAGTACTAATGAGGGAGGCTCTGTTCCATTTTATGCAAATTTGGTTTGACCATTAGAGTCTTGTAAAGTTGCCAGTGCTGCCCTCAGCTGGGCAAAGTTTGGGCAATCCCTGCCAAAGCTGGTGAGAAATTAATTAAATGTAGGAAAATGGCCACCCACCCAAACTTCAGAGAAGTTTTTGAATTATAAAAACATGATTAAGTCTCATAAATGTCTATATATATTATCACCCTTGTTTGGCTTAGAATCAGCTATAGATCTTTTTAATTATTTTTTTTTAATGTCCATGGTTATATTTTATATGTAGTGTCCTATTCAGCATTCCTTACTCAAGCAAAATTCCCTTGGGCCCTGATTCCGCTCTCATTTACACTGGCGTATATCCAGAGTAATGCCATGTAAGTCAACAAAGTTATATGGGTGTAAAAGCACTGTGAGATTTGAATCAGGTCCATTGACTTCACTGAGAATTTTGCGGAAAATGTAAAGATCCCCCCGCAGAGGTCATCAACAAGATTTGAAAACAAAAGCTTCAGCATCTTCTACCTCTTGAGGAACTCCATTAGCTGCTGGCAAGCAGGTATCATCTAGTAAATCAATCACTACAGGGGATCAGCTCACACAGGTTGCCAGGGAGTGCCAAGAACATTCACAGCAACACACAAATTATGATCAAACTATCCTCCACTAATCAGCACACAACACAACAGTAAGGGGAAGAGACAAGTGGTTTTAGTGTCCTCGGACAAGCTCTTTTTCTTACGAAGAATGCCATGGATCTTTATAGACCGGCATGTGGTTAGGTTGCAGGTTAAAGGCTTTTACATAGGAATCTGCACAGATCCAAGTTTATTTTCACTGGAAAGATGAAGGGCTGAAACAACACTGCTGAGAGGTGAACCGGGGACTCTCAGGATTTCAAACTTGGACATTTAGCTCACTACACCATCCCAACTAGGCTGTCTTTGCTAATTTTTGCTCCACAGATAAATGTTACAGCCACGATGTGAACTCGCCAGGATGAGGTTTCTGAGGAGAATGTAGCTGCCGTTCTAATTATCACAGTGCCTAGCTGTGCGTGACACACAGTGGAGAGCAGAGCTTGGAGTAGGTTCAAATCCACAGGGTGAAGACAATAGGTGGTTTTTAGTCAGAAGCCAAAGTCCACTTCCTCACTCTGCAAAAAGAAAAGGAGGACTTGTGGCACCTTAGAGACTAACAAATTTATTTGAGCATAAGCTTTCGTGAGCTACAGCTCCGATGAAGTGAGCTGTAGCTCACAAAAGCTTATGCTCAAATAAATTTGTTAGTCTCTAAGGTGCCACAAGTCCTCTTTTTCTTTTTGCAGCTACAGACTAACACGGCTGCTACTCTGAATTCCTCATTCTATAACACTAAAGATATCACGTGCTGTAATACAGAGAACTGGTGCTAGCCAGTTCATGTACCTCTGAAAGAAAGGTGCCCACCCAGCACTCCAACCAGCAAAGACATTTTCTTTTTTTTTTAACTCTTTATTTATTTTGGAGGCTTCAACAATTTTACAAATCCTTGCCATGCAAACATCAGAACTGAAACAGTCCGTACAAGAGTTAGCTTTTGTTTACAGAGACATTATACAGAAATACTGTCATCAGAGCTTTCTATTTGACAGGGTGTTACCATATTACGGAGTAAGTAAGCATCATGACACCACCTATGTAATTTCTAGTGATTTTATTAACAGCAGTGACATCTATGCCATGACTCTCCACTGTGTGGGCAGTTTGGGGGGTAGGATGAGGGGCGTGTACTTCTGTGTGACAATGCAGATAATGGCAATCTCTGGGCCTTGGGAGCAGTCAGCTGTATGGATCTGAGGCGTCTGCCCGAGGCTCTGCCCATCTTACAAATACATCAATCTAGTCAGAATGGAATATGGAATACTGGGGTCAAGGAAGGCACTCGTCATCAGGAGGATCAGGAGGGCTTTGACAGCTAAAGCAAGACACTGTGGGGTCATTGGGGAACTCAGTTTCCCTCCTCAGCTTCATTTAGCAGCATCTTATGGGGGACTGGCACCTGTCCATTTGTCCTCCTCTCTGCAGCAGTATGCTGAAAACACAGCTGATACTATTAACCTGGCCTATGCCTGACCCTGGGGATGAATGCCATGGAGTGCAGCACACTATAAGGGAATCTGCAGGATTAATAGTACTTTAAAGGAACAGAGATGGCTGAAGAGCATGTGCTCACTGGTGGCCCTTTGGTGTGCTGGCTCTGACTTGGGAGGCCATAGAGTGGACCCACAAAGCAGGGACTGATATGGTGCCCTACGCAGTTACTTTACAGGACACAAACTTGGCTGTTTCTGGCCATTTGTTTTTGGCCTCATTTTGGAAGTTGCATCACATGATTCCATGGTAACTGGTTGACCTAAGATTCTTTTCGGATGCTTAACAAAGGGGGATAAATTCAACTTATATAAGCAGATGCAATCTCCTTAGAAGTTAATGGGAGTGCCACTTGCTTGCACCAGGGTTACCTTTGGCCCTGTTTTTGTACACTGAGTTTGTTGATTCTCCATCCTGCCTGAGTTCTGCTTGAGTACAGTGGAAAGGGAACCTAGAAGGCTGGCTGCTGTTTCCTGATCCACAGCTGCGCAGCCCCAGTGTAAGAGCCCTTCTCCCTACGCTCTCTGTGCCCCACACCTTGAACCTGGGACAGTCCTACAGCTTTCCGTGGGCAGAGCTCCCTTGGGCAGGGAAAATTCTCCATTGGCCCTTTCTCAAAGTGGCTTTAAGGCCACTTTGTGCTGCTGTGAACCAGACTGGAGAATCTAATCCTGATCCATATATGCATTCAGAAATGAAGGCAAAAGCAATGATTTGTCTAGCCTGGGTGATCTTGTAAACACAGTAGAAGAGGAACTGAGGAGAACCATGTGAAAGCCAACTTGATCAATTCCTCTGCTGTGTTCCCTACTCATGACTTAAGTTCTGACTATGGTTAACAACTTCGGTGTTGGAGTTACTAGATCCTTCCCTCTTTCTGCAATACTTTTCATCCACCGGCTACATTTCACAAGTGCTTCAACCTTTTCCGTGAGTCAAGATGGACTAGTAGATGCATCCAGTGAAGTGAGCTGTAGCTCACGAAAACTTTTGCTCAAATAAATTTGTTAGTCTCGAAGGTGCCACAAGTCCTCCTTTTCTTTTTGCGGATACAGACTAACATGGCTGCTACTCTGAAATCTGACACCGATGTTAGTTTAACTTCCAAGACACACTTCGTTCCCTTTGTGCTATGAGAGATCTAAAGTTTTCTCATGTAAAACGTTATCCTTACAAACTGTTGTTATTATTTATTTATTTATTACTTTATACTGCAGCAGTGCCCCTGGGCCCAAATCAGGGATGGAGGCCCCCTTGTGCTAATGAAATCCTATTAAATCTGGATGCAAGCCTTAGGTGAAAAGCAAAGGAGATCTAGAGTGTGTTTTCAAAGCAGCTCTGGGTGGCTTAGCTGCATGATTCCCACTGTTAATACAGTAAGTGTTGCACATAGCTAAATCTCTGTGCCTCATATTGAAAACATATAGTGTAAAGCAGGGGCTGAAACCAACACACCACACAGCAATATGGAAAGAAGCAGTGTCTCAATGAGCAAACAGCTCTATTTGCTATATTGGAAAATGGAAGAGGTGTGATTTTTAAGGTCCAGTTCTGTATCCACTGAGGTAAACTGCAAGACCCCCCACTGACTTCAAAAGAGGATGGATCTAGCTCTTAGTCTCTGGGACATTCATGGGAGTACCTTCCTGTACTTCAATGGAGTAGTACTTGCTAACCCAAATGGAGAATTTGGCCCTTTGTCTCCAGCTCAGTTTCAAAACACATTGAAACCAAGAATTTGCAAAAGATGGAATTTATTTTTAAAGATGATCACATTTTGGGATGATGGAAGATGTCCTCCTCTGGTATACTGTAGGATAGGAATCAGCATGGCCTCTCTCCTTGCTAGGGTCATTGCCGAGGTGAAACTGGTACCAGAACTGGCATAAACAAAGAGGAACAAAATTATTTTGTTTGCTCTGTTAGTGAAAAGAGACCAGGATTGGACTTTTCCTGTTCCCTGTAATAAGAATGATTCTCTCAGCGGGCCACAAATGCTGTATTGTATCAAAACTGTGCAAGTCCATATTGTATCCTAACAGTGTTTAACTAATATTTTCAAAATGAAGGGCTTGTTTTTCTTTTAAAGTATACGGTGGTTAGTGGCTGTTGCTTTAAGGCAGCCCTCTACCCTCCTCTCTCTTCATCTCTCTCTCAGACCAGTGAGAAAATAACAGAATACACTGACACATTCACTTAGCTACCTTTGGTATCATCAGGGAAGGGAATTCTGTTTCTCTCTTTCTTCAACTTCTGACAAGGTGCCAGCCCGGTGCTGGCCCTGGAACATGCCTGTTTCTTGGTTGTATGCGTGCACCTGTATGTAATTGCTCTACAGATTTCACAGATCCAATGCTTTATTTTGCTTCTTTTTTTCATAAATAGATAGGGCAGTTTTCTTGACTGACTCATGAGTAATGTGGGTTCAGTTCCTCTTTCCAACGGACTGTCAAGATTTAAAGACCTATAGAAGACTGTAGAGGATGAAATAATACAGGAAAAATTATTTTCTCCCTTCTCGTGTGATTTCCCCAGCAGGTGATCCAAACATTTGAGGTTGAGATCAGCTGTGCAGATTTGAGAGGGAAATCTCAAATTTTCAACCAGGAACTAACCTGATTGCTTAAAAAAGATATATAAAAATCTTTAAATATTCTAATATATTATATTGTGTATTTATTAATTTTATTTCCAGTGAGTTATTTTATGTTAATTTCAGCTTTCCCTTCTGTAACATGTCTTGGAGGACCCATTACAATGAAGCCAGAACCCCCAACTCCTATGACTTTTTGTACAATTTTTATCAGGATAACCTCAGCAAATGTTTTTGGCTGACATGTCACAGTGCATAATCCTCACCTGCCCATTCTAGCTAACTAGGTTAAAAAAACTCTCTAGCAAAACAATCTGATGGTGGAAGGAGCCTGGTTAGCAATTGACTCAAACACCTCAGCTCCTGGGACAGGAAAATCAAGGGAGAATGAGAAAGAGGGTAGGGTATAGATAAAGTGATAAAACTATAAAGAAACCAATATAGATCCACACCCCTGTGATGTGATTCACTCTTGTTTCATTTACTTAGTTCTGTAGATAGTGGGCGTCAGTCCTGTAAATAAAGAAAGAGCCTGCTGTTTAAAACGGCATCTGATAACACAGCCTACAGTACAAACAGAAATTAAGCAAAGCTGCTACCCTGCTGGTTTTGTGTCTCTGTGCATCTGCTAGAAAATAGGAATGCTGCTACTGGCCACTTTCATTAGTAAATGAGAGATAATGGCGGGGGTGTGGGAGATCAACTCAAATCCCAAGTAGAGAGAGAAACAGGATGTCTGACAAGGGAGTTACAGCAAATTCAGAGGTGTTCTGAGTGAGATCTGATAGGCTGATGGTGAACTCCTTGTTGCCAGGGGTCTGACTAGATGGCACAAGTCGTTCCTTCCAAGTCTTTCATCTATACGTAGAAATACCAGCGTTTTCCTTTCAAAATGAGATTCACCAAACCATAGTCAGGTTTTTTTGGTGTGCAGGATGGAGGTTACATATCTTTATGGGGTTAGAGAAAGATGAAGTCCTCTGCTTATCCACTGAACAAACCATGAGAGTCCAAGTTGAGGTGGGAGAGGATCACTTCTAGGGAATCAGAGGGAAATTCTGTTTGGCCTTCCTGGTGCAACTGCTGAAAAGGCTGGCACTACACAAGAGAGGATTTTGCAGTATTGACACCTTTCAGGCCTGATGAACCAGCTGGGGGCCTGATCTAAAATTCTCCAAAGCCAATGGAGTCTTTTCAGTGGGCTTTGAATCAAGGCTTGGGGCACCACCAAACTCCTTTCACACTGCACATCAACCATCAGATGGTAAAAACTTCCAGCCTGGAGTTAAGCTGGTGACCCAGAAGCTCTATATCCTGTTGCCAATTCTTCTCCCTTCTATGGTCAACTGTTAGTACATTGACAGTGCAACAGCCATCTTGGGATCTTAGGCCCAGCTCCACAGAGGTATACAGGCTCTTAACTTCCATTGATTTCAATGCAAGTTAGGATCCTAAATACCTTTGTGAATCTCGACCTTAGGCAAAGGGTCTGCAGCCCCATGCAAGCCCCATCTACACTAGAGAATCACACTGCAACTGTAGCTCTTATCCCACAATGCCTAATGTTTATGATAACGTATCACATGTATGTTTGCATCTGCTATATATTTGTTTAGTTGCTCCAATAACTGCTTTGAAATGTTCTGTCCTACATGGGGCTCTGAACTATGCATCATGTGAGGCAGAGGCCAGACACTCACACCATCAAAGCAGATGTCATGGTAAAGGGTCACCAGCCTTTCCCTGAGTCACTGCCTGCATTGAATCTGGGCCTGGAGGAGGCAAGAAGTGTGATATTACTCACAGGTGCTGACTTTGTCCTTTCCCGAAGAGTGCTCGACCCCTGCTCCACTCCACCCTTTCCCCCAAGCCCCTGCCCTGTTTCTTCCTGCCCCATTCTGCCCCCTCCCTTGAGTGCACCCCACCCTCGCTCTTCCGCCTCCCTCCCAGCACCTCCTGCAAGCTGCTAAACAGCTGATCCGTGGCGGGCGGGAGGTGCTGGGAGGCGGCACTGACCAGTGGGGCCGACGGCAGGTGGGAGGCACTGGGAGCACCCACAGAGTCAGCACCTATGATATTACTATTTAGTCTCCGTTATCATTGTATTTTCTTTGCATTCCCTCCCATGTTTTTAGAGGGGGAAGAGGATTGCTCTTGTTTGTAGCTGAACTGGCCCAGTTCTGGAGGGAAGCTATCCCTCCATAAATCCCAGTAGAGTTCTTCCCTCCACCAGTTAATGCAGTGGAGAATGTACCATTAGTGGCATGATGGGTGGGTGCTGGAGTACTATGAAGAAGCGACTAGGTGGGAGGTAGCTGGGGGATTGGAGGAATGCAAGGTTGCCTTGTTGTGTCATCTTTTTCTGTGCCCCCATTCCCCAGCTTGCAGGGTCGGGGGAAACCCTGATAAAGCAGAATCAGGACTAGTGTGGCAACCCCCATTAAAGTAAGCACCCTGAGGTGTCTGTGTCAGCAGACAGACTGCTTACCAGCCTTTGAGTTTTGCTCTTTTCTATTATTCAGGTGAACTCCCATCAGGTGGGGATGAACTCCCACTCTGTGTATTGGTCACAGGTTTCCAGTGTGTTGTTAAAACCATATTTTTGCAGCATCCTTTTATGTCCTTCATCGCTGCTCTGGAGTTGAAGGTCTCAGGGATGCGTAAGTGCAGCGAAGCACAGGTCAGCTGAGCACTGCCTAGGTTCTCTCAGATGTGCGTGCAGCCAGTAGGTGAGTGGTCATCAGCAGATCTTTTCATCCTGCCTAGTTTCTATTCTCTGGCTGCATGGAAACAGCTGCGTTCTCTCCTCTGGCTCTGAGCATTAATAGCACGAGGTTTCTCCCTTGTATTAACTGTGATACGAGAGACAAGGTGGGTGAGGTAATATCGTTTACTGGACCAACTTTGGTGGGTGAGAGAGACAAGCTTTCGAGCCACACAGAGCTCTTCTTAGGGTCTGGGAAAGGTACTCCTGGTGTCGCAGCAAAAGGCAAGCTGGAACAAAACATGGGTGGCGGGTCAACCCCTGCTTTGGGGAGGCTAGCTCGTCGGCACTGCTTTTCCCACCACCCCCTGTAACAGGAGAAGCCCTGAGGGGCCTCCCCGGGACCGGAGGAGCCTTGGCCCACCTATCCCAGCCACAGTGGGCAGAGCTGCCACCCTACCGTCCCCGTGAGTGCCGGGCCAGACCCACCGCCGCCAGTTCCCCCACCCCTGAAGGCCCTCCCCTGGCCGAGCCGCTGGCCCCCCGAGCCCCAGGCCAGCCCCCTGAGCACTGGGCCCAGTCGCCCCTGAAGGCCCCATCCCCCCAGCCAAGCCACTGGCCCAGCCACTGGCCCCAGCGCCCAGCCGAGCCGCCTCACTCCCCCCGCCCGCCACTGGCTCTCCGCGTCCCTCCTCACTCCCCTGTCCCCGAGGAGGAGGGATGCAGCAAGCAGCGGGGTGGGATGTGGACTGGAGGAGACATGGCAGGCAGTAGCAGCAGGTGGTGGGGGCCTCGGGGAAGGGGCGGGGCCACCATGGCGACGGCAGCGCTTAGCCTTCCCTGGTCTATTATACCCACCGCCCCATGGAACAAAATGCCCTGTCCTGTGAGGCTGGGATACCTTTCCCAGACCTGAGGAAGAGCTCTGTGTGACGTGAAAGCGTGTCTCTCTCCCATCGGCAGAAGTTGGTCCAATAAAAGATATTACCTCGCCCCGCTTGTCTCTAATATCCCGGGACCTCCAGAGCTACAGCTACACTGCAGATAACATACATCGTCAGCGGGCTAGTCAGATAGGAGGGTGTGCTGTTCTTAATGAGTATAGGAGCAACCTCTAGTGGTGGAGCTAGTTTATTGTTTCCTTTATCGTACCCTCAAACGTGAATTTTTAGAATGTGCTAAGGCCAGAGTTTTCAAACGATCTCAGCACCCGCCACAATCAGGGCTAGACTTGCATGAGCTCAGAACGTTGGATGTGCCACTGTTTTGAAAATCTGGCCATAATGTCACTACGGGAACAGCTGTCCGCTGAGCCCTTTGAAAAACTTCAGAAGTGCTGAGTCCTTGCACCTTCAGTTGACTTCAGTGCGAGTTGTGGGTGCTCAGTAGTACCCCTATAAAACCAGGCCCCAAACATTTATAAGCAGCAGTCTGCTTCTCATTCTTGTTCTTTTCTCCATCCTAACTTGCTTTTTCACCATAGTCCCTCTGTCATTCCCAGTACTGCCAATCCCAGGCATTCAAAAATCATTAGTCACACCCACAAAAATCATGAAATTGGCTAAAAAATCACAAGAGTATTTTTTTTTTTTAATTTTGAGCGGGGTTTGGGGTTTTTTTGCCTTCTGGTTTCTAAGCATTTAGAGTACATTCAATTAACTTCTTAAGATTTTCTCAGGCTCTATAGATTCCAGCAGCTGGGCTTTTAGAAAAATACCATGTATCACAAGAATTGTGATAAAATCACAAAATTAGGCAACTCTACAATCCTCTTCCTTAGGTAAAAAAAATTCCAGGGGCTGAAATCCTGGCAATAAGAAGATAATGCACATTTTGCCATTGACTCCAACAGAGCCAGTATTTCATCTTAGATGCCTCCTAATTTGCAATCTCTGTAGTTATATCAAGATGTTCATTTTAAAGCCTTCCTCCCATTTTCACATGCTCATAACATTCTGAAAAAGGTTGGAGTTCAAACTTTCCATGTTTGGGGTAGCCCAGAGTCTGACGACGATGATTTTGACAGGTTGAGGAAAAATCTCTTGACCTATCTGAATTACTGGACAGTGAATAAATAGATAAATAGCTAAAATATGTAATTTTTTTCTTATCTCCAATAACTCAAGTATCTGAACTCCACCAACCTCTGTGGTCTTGTCTTCACCAGGAAAAAAGGCTTGTTCTTATCCTGAGTTATGTCGTTGGAGGCAAAATCCTAGTGATAGGGCAATTTGTAGGTTTCAACTGAGGTAGGAGGTCAAGATAACCGAAGACTCTTTAACTTGACTAGGGATTTCAGGGGTTGGTTCTAGTCCTGATGTTGTTCAATATTTTTATCAACAATCTGGAAATAAATTTAAAATCACTGCTGAAAAAATGTGTGGTTGACACAGAGATTGGCAGAGTGGTAAACAGTGATGAGGACACAGCAGTCATACAGCGTGATTTGGATCGCTGGATAACCTGGGCCCATTCAAACAAAATGTGTTTTAATACAGCCAAATAAAAGGTCATAGTCTAGGCACAAGGAAAGCAGGCCATACCTTCAGAATGGGGGACTGTATCCTGGAAAGCAGTAACTCTGAAAAGGTTTTATGGGTCATAATGGACAAGCAACTTAATAAAAAGAAAAGGAATACTAGTGGAACCTTAGAGACTAACCAATTTATTTGAGCATAAGCTTTCGTGAGCTAATGCATCTGATGAAGTGAGCTGTAGCTCACGGAAGCTTATGCTCAAATAAATTGGTTAGTCTCTAAGGTGCCACTAGTACTCCTTTTCTTTTTGTGAATACAGACTAACACGGCTGCTACTCTGAAGCAACTTAATGTGAGCTCCCAGCTTGAAGCTGTGGCAAAAAGGGCAAATGTGATCCTTGGATGTATAAAAGGGTGAGTAAGAGTAGAGAGGTGACTTTATCTCTGTATACAGTATTGGTGAGACTAATATAGCAATGTGGCATAAAGTTTTGGTGTCCATATTTTAAAAAAGATGTTGAAAAATTGGAGAGGATACAGAAAAGAGCTACAAAACTGATTGAGGGCTGGAGAAAATGGCATAGTAAGAGTCTTAAAGAGCTCAGTCTTTTACTGAAAAGAAGATGGATAGGTGAGTTGAGTGTACAGTGCATAAGTACCTTCATAGGGAATTAAAAAAAAAAGAACTCTTTAATCTAGCAACAAAAATAATAATAATAATAAATAATAAAAAAGCATAACAAGAACCAGTGGCTGGCAGGGGAAGCCAAAGAAATTCAAATGAGAAATAAGGCACATTTTTTCTTAAGTGACAGTGATTAGGCATTGGAGCAAACTACCAAGGGAAGGATGGATTCTTCATCCCTGGATAAAGACTGAATACCCTTCTGGAAAATATGCTTTAATCAAACACAAGTGACTGGGCTCAAAACTGGGATAACTGGGTGAAATTCTATGGCCTGTGTAATATGGGAGATCATAGATTTTAAGACCAAAAGGGACCATTAAATCTAGTCTGAACAACAGTTATACAAAAGTCAAGTTAAGGTGATTTTTTTAATAATATGGGTAAATTCTTTTTGGTTGGTGGGTGTTGCCCTTTAATTGCTGGTGTCCCAGGCCTGTAGCCTGTAAATATATCCTTGAGTAAAGAAAGAAAAGGTAAACGGGAGAGATATCCAACTAGAAGGAAGCATCCTAGAGCAGGGGAGGGCAAAATATTTGTAAGTATCTACATGGGGAACAAATATTTAATAATGGGCTTTTCAATCTAGCAGAGAAAGGTATAATATGATCCAATGGCTGGAAGTTGAAGTGAGACAAATTCACACTGGACATAGGGTGTAAATTTTTAATGGTGAGAGTAATTAACCATTGGAACAACTTACCAAAGGTGGTGGTGGATTCTCCATCACTGACCATTTTAAAATCAAGATTGGATGTTTTTCTAAAAGATATGCTCTCAGAATAATGCTGTGGAAGTGCTACGGCCTGTTACACAGGAGGTCAGATGAGATGATCACAGGTCTTGTCTACTACACGACAGAGTTAGGTCGACGTAAGGCAGCTTACACCAACCTAACTCTGTAAGCATGTACGCTACAACATTGCTACCGCTGATGTAAGTCACCCTCTGCACCGACCTGCTCCATGTCCGTGAGAGGCGTAGTGCTTGGGTCGATGTAGTTAAGATCACAATGTACATGTTACTTACTTCACCTGTTGGCTGTCAGCCCTGCGTGGGCTCATAGGTGGTGCCCCTCTGCCTCAAGGCTGGTGGGTCAAGTTGTCAGCCCTGTGCAAGCAGGGTGGGGGGGGATCCAGCTGTGAGGCCCCCCCACGCCCCCAATCAGTGCAAGTTCTCCTGGTGAGGAGGGTAGTGTGGACATGAAAAACTGCAATAATTGTGGTGGTGGTTGTATATTGACCTAACTTAGGTTGACTTAATTTTGTAGCATAGACAAGGTCACACTGGTCCCATTTGGCCTTGGAACCCATGACGGTGTGGACAATGGGCCCAGCATGCCCTAGGCTGCAGCTCATGTGGCCTGTGGCCATGGCAGATCCCTGCCTGGCATGTGCCACCCCGTTGCTGGCAGCAAGGCACACGGCATGCCCAGGGCGGTCTCTGGGGGCGGTATACGGAGGATGGGGGCAGCGCCCTCGAGGTGTTGGTGTCTTGCTCCTAGTGGGACAAGCAAAACCTGGGTGATATGGCTCCCCTGCCCACTAGTATTTGCTGGGGCCGGTGCCAGGGCCCGGTGATTGGTGTGTGTGCCCCCCACATGGCAGCCAGCGCTACGGGGAAACCAGCCCTTCCCCCTAGCAGGGGGGAATGCTCCTCAGCAGCTACTGAGCTG
Organism: Eretmochelys imbricata; assembly: GCF_965152235.1. Lineage (NCBI taxonomy): Eukaryota > Metazoa > Chordata > Testudines > Cheloniidae > Eretmochelys > Eretmochelys imbricata. Next base: position 22,133,493 of record NC_135577.1, read on the forward strand.
CCCTAAATTTGTACAGGCAAACTACACCCTAGCCCCGCTGTGCACAGCCCAGGCAGGGCGGAGATACACCCTCCCCCTCCTTACAGCCTCCCAATGGTTCGGTCCGCTACTTCCCACTCTTCCTCCCCTTCATCCCCGCCGTAGACTCGATGGTTCAACCCGGCAGCTTGTGTCCCCGCCCTGTGGGGGAAGCGGCGCTCGCGGCGTGACCCGGAAGTGCTACGAGCCTGGTTCCGGGTGGGGATTCCAGCGCCGTTGCGTCCCCCCCACTCAGTGTCCTGGCCTAGTCTGCCCCCCTTCCCCTCCCCCCCAGTTCCTTGTCAGCCGGGCAGCGCAGCGGCGGCGCGTTTGCTGAGCGAGGCCGCGACGGCGGCGCTGGGTCTTCTCCGGGGGTGAGTCGCGGAGGCTGGGAGCGGAGGGCCCCGCCGGCTTAGCGCTCGGAGTCCCCCCCGCCGGCTTAGCTCTCGGAGCGTCTCCCCCCCCCCTCCCCGCGGGCAGAGCCCCGCCTTCAGGGAGCCCCGCGGGTGGGCAGCCCGCCCTGAGAGGCTTGCTGGAGGGTGGAGCGCGCGCGGGGCTCGGGAGGGAGACTCTGGCGCGCGCTGGCTGCGGGGGGGGGCTCGGCGCGCGCTGGCTGCGGGGGCTTGTCCTGGCCGCTCGTCGTCCTTGGCCACAGGCCACATCGCTTCCCCGCACCCGCCAGCCGGCCTCCGCGCGGGCAGGGGACTCCACCGTCGGGCAGCTCCGCAGCGTCCCCCCCTCCCCGCGGTCGCTCTAGCTCAGGGTGGCGGAGCCCCAGCTCCGCTTACATAAGCGGTAGCCACTGGCCTTTGAGAACACGGCCGAGGTGCTGGAGGTTACATTTCAGAAACGCTGTTTTTTCTTTTAAAAAACAAAACAACAAGACAAACAAAACAACAACAGCGAGGGGTGCTTGTGGCACATAAGCGTGTTAGTCTCTAAGGTGCCACAAGGACTCCTCGTTGTTTTTGCTGATGCAGACTAACACGGCTAACCCCTCTGAAGCGGTTTTCCTACTAAACGAATGTGTGGCAGGGGCCGTTTTCTCCGTGTGACTTAGGGGGCAGGACTGCAGTTCTGTCAAATCAAAGGCTGACGATCTGGTTGCTGTCAAACCCACCCAGCAAGATGGGCTAGAGTTTTAAAAGCTCAGAGCTGTAACTTCTGGGTGTCTCTTACTAAACCCTTAAAAATATTACTTAAAAAGCTATCTTATTGTAGTAAATGCAGTATCAAGCCTTTAGGCAGAGAATGTTAACATTAGTAAAGTACGGACCATCACAAAACTGCTTACTTCATTGATATGGGCGCTGTGTGGCTTGATCTCAGTGTTTCAAATGTCCTCTGAAGTACAATTTAGCAATAAAACTGGATGTGAAAGACACATTGAGGTGAATATAGCTTGCCTCAGGGGTGTTGGGTGTAGTAATTGCCCTGTTTGCAGTGCCTCTTACTGATCATATGAAACATACAGAAAGATAAAAAAACTAGCTAGTTTTGTTGATATGATCACACGTCATTTATTGGATTGTGTGTGTGTGTGTGATATCAACAGCCAATGGGAAAAAGCTTTAGTTTTTCGCATGTTTTAAACTATTTTGTAATATTTAGAATTACTCCAGCTGGTTGGCATCTCAGCTATCTGCATAGGTGAGGCTTGCATGGAACCTTCATGTATACATGTTTACATGTATAAACTTTTCACAGCATTTAAATTGTGTGTAGATTTGGAAGGAGACTTTTAAAATTTGACCCTGTGGTGCTAATACTTGAATGTATTTTCCCCAAATATAGATTACCTTGTGTTATCTAATTTCATTTTAACATTGTGCAGATAGCACTGGTGCCTTGCTTTCAGTGCCTTCAGTTCTTTGACTGTAGTATGATTCTTGCAACTGAAGTTGCTAAATGTTATCTCTGATCTGATATGAGAGATAATCAAATAGTGTTACATAGCTATAATTTTTATGAGTATTATAGCATGATGTTTGCTACATGGATGCAAAGCGTTAAGGTAGTCCTGGGTGTTTTCAGACATTTGCAGGAAGGCAGACGATGGCTGTGGATAACCCAATCAGTGATACTTACCAGGTCTTGATCCCTGTATTGTTTTGTTGTACCCCCGTCCAAGGGGGACACAACTGATCTGTTTTTGTCCCTGTCCATAGAGGATGGGAGAATGGAAAAGCCTCAGGGGAATGATAGTGGAGAAGCTGTTGGTAAAAGGCGACTCTAGCAAAGAGAGATCAGAACCAAAAGAGGAGTGTGTGTATGTGTGTGTGGGGGTGTGTGTGTGTGCGCGTACACAAAAGGATGCTGGAGGACCCTAAGACACAGGTCTCCCAGGAGGTTGAGGAAACTGGGGAAGCGTCTTGCTTGCAGGGGGGTATTTTTCCGTATATCTGTATATCTTTTGCTTTTTTTGAGTGAAGTGTGCAAGGTTTAAAGATGTTTTGTAAAGTCTATGTGTTACTTACTTCAATTCTCATGAGGTCCCTGAAAGGCTAAACAGTACCACAGAGAACCAATGGTGGAGCTTGGGGGAGGGCATGCATAAGATACTGGGCAAATTTGAGGGGCTAGCACTGGTTCTGGGGCTCAGGGCAGCTGGACTGTGGGGTACCACATCCAAGAAGGGGTGGAGTCTATCCTGACAGTGGGCCTGAAAGGGTCAGACTAAGAGACAATGTTTGGACACAGCTTGGACCCAGTGTATCTAAAAGCACATGGGAGCAAAAGATTGGGTCCAATACAGCAGTCTGATGTTGGCCCACAAGGGGATACTCAGCCAGTGCTGTAACATGCTGGTCTTTCACCTCAGAAGTGTCAGTGGGTTATCTGGTGAAAGCCACTGTAGGCCAGGGAGTGGATAATTAGGAAGTTGCAAACCTCCTCTCCTGCCTCCCATGCTATCTAACCACATGCAAGTCAAGTTTAACTGCGGCTTTCTGGTTCTCTGAGTTCCTGTAATAGTTTGAGATCTGTTTATTATGACTACTCTGATTTTAGCTGCTTTGGCCTATTTATTAGAGCATCTAATCATCAGAAGAATGGGAGCCCTTAAAGATCTCACACTAAACCATTAATACTGAGACTGCAATCTTTAGTCAAGATTCAAGTCTTGTAATACTGTACATACACTGATTGCCTTTTCTCATGCTGAAAGCTTGTCATATGGCTTCTGTCACTGGAAGCTTCTTTAGGCCAGATATTAAAACCCAAATTGGATGCTTACAGAGAGATCTGAAATAGTCTCAGATTCCTCATTTTGGGGGAAGAGGTGTCACATTTTTTGCAGTTATGGGTTCTGGGACTCTAGGAAGTTGATTATGTTGTTTTGCATCATTCCTTACAGTTATTTAAAATATAGTAAGGGCTTTGGTTATGTGGTTCTAGTTCCTAATATGTAGGCATAAGTCTGATTGTAATCTGCCTGGAATAAAGATTTAGACTTATTGTTGCAAATTCCAACATTATGTATAATGTAGTTGAAATATACAGCAGTAAACTGTAGAGGAATTATTGCTAACCCAAAGCTTATCTAATATGTCTAAGTCTATTGTTTTTTTTCTGAGTCAATTTAACTTCTTGTTGCTTTACATTCAGCATATCATGGTGGTCGTCAACCTGTGTATCTCCAGCCTTTTTCTCAGCCTCATGAGGTTTTGATCTTTATAACTTTTATGTGCGTTTTTAGTTACTGCAGCTTCTGAAACCTGAATCACATCCAGTGATTTTCTGATGTCAGACATTAAGTGGGAACTGCACAATTTCAGTACTATGAAACCCAAATAAAATAGACATTTCCTGGTTAGTGCAGTCTGGAAGTTACATGCTGAGTCTTTATGAGATTTAAGTTTAGTTGTAGGTATTCTCTGGTGTGTATCTTCCCGATTACTGTCATCAAAACAAAATAATTGACCAAAATAATGGAATTGAAAACCTCAAAGATATGAGAAAATCTAACTGACTTCTGCTTTCTTGGCTCATGAGTCTCTGTAATCCAGAATGCTTCTGCAAGTAGACTAAAAGAAATTTTTCATTTTTTTAAAATGAATGGTAGACCTAAAGGCTGCTCGAAGTACCCAACATAAGAAGATGACAGTGCAGTTGGATTAAAATGTTGATTTATAAAAATGTCAGGGTCCTGGGTAATTTTTAAATGACCTATTATACCCCTTTCCCACCAAAACAGATTCATTCAGCATTTAATCTTTTGTTCCTTCAGAGAACCTCTTGCAAGTACAAGTTTGAAAATTGCTTTTTAACTATTTCATAATTAAATGTAAATGACTTAAAACTCTGTTTCTGTGTTGAGACTAATAAATAACGTTCACAGGAAAGTATGGGGTTATGATGTATGTTATGGTAGACCTCACACTGTGCTGTGCACACACACCTACAGAAGACAGTCTCTGCTCTGAGTTCACAGTTTATAAAGATGAAGACAGAAGAACAGTGAGGGAAAGGATCAGCATACAAGCAGTGATCTGGGCAGCTGACATTTACTTATTGTTTTATATATAGATGTTTTATTAAGATGTTGCAGAGCTCATCTTTTAAATTTTTTTACTGCCACTTGAATTTTTTTTTTTTTGGTGTGTGTGTGTGTGTGTGAGTGATTATTTCTAGGGCTTATTTTAAATTGGTGTACATAAGATGTGTATTTAGGTTGTGTGAAGGGTGCGTAAACTATATGCACAGAGGTGCACTTCAGTATTTTTTATGAATTTGAAGTAAATAGTAACAACCTTCCCCCTCTTAGCTTTAATTTTTTTTGAGACATTTGTTGGGTTTGAAGGTAAGGGGAAAGAATTGTGGGAAGGGGTTGGGAGAGTATGATGGGAATATGTAAAGAGGGAGGGGACTCATAGGGGGAGAATGATAAGGCACAATGAACAGGTGTCGTGAGATTGAGTTACTGGGGATGTTGACAGGATGCAAGTGGACCAACACTTAATGGCAAGACACATCCAAGCAGAAAACATCCAGAGTGCAAGTTTCAGAGTTAGGTGAACATCAGAAGGCTGTGAAGGTCTCTTTGGGTTTGGTGGTGTGGTGGATGGATGCTGAGGGCTCTGACTTACACAGTACTATCACTGTGTAAGCTTCCCCAGCTTCCGTCTTACTCCACAAAGTCTGCTAGTGTGTCTCCGTCATGATCTGCGAGTGTGGTATTCCACTACTGTTGCTTTCCAGAATAGAGACTGTTATTTCTGACAGCATGTTTAATTGTGAGGGTCTGGACAGCGTTTAAATTATCTTCACTTGTGGCCCAAACCAAATTTGCACCCGCATCTCCAGTTGTGAAAGGTTAACATATGTAAATGCACAAATGATATACTCCAGATCTGGTGGAAAAAAAGATCCTCTTGCTCTAAAAGTGGCTAGGCTCAGGCTCAGTGGGATTGCATTCCAGAAACAATGGACCTGAGCCATTGAGAAAATACTGCTCCTTAAATGCATTGTCGTTGTCAGTTTTTCTTTTAAAGGGCAGCTGTCGAGTATGATTTTGTTTTTTGTGAACTCCATTGTTTGCTCTCTTTAGAAACTAGAATCTGTTTTAGCTTCAGTTTGTCACCTTCTATTTGCATAGGCTGTGTCTTCCCCCTTCTCTATCCCAAATTTCTCATGGAGCAAATGCCTATGTGAAACTTTCTTTTTTGGGGCTTGATTCTGTGTTCTTTATTAATGCAAACTTCCCATTAACTTAACTGAGTGTTTTGAGTACATTGCAAATGCAGAATGGGGCCTTGGTCATAACTGTGTCATCAGTTATATCAGGTAGGTTTTTGGAGTAACAGTGGCTAATTTGGCTGCGTTTGTACTTCATGGATACCTTTCATTGGAGAAGCAGAGTGAAAATATTGTACAAATTAAGATAGTACTAGTGGCTATGTCATTCCAAAGCAACAGAATGAATGAATACATGTACATTTGAAATCATGAAGATGTGTACTTGACCATTCCTTAGAACTATCATTAAAAGTTTGATTCTTACTCTTCCAGTTCACTTCTTGTCTGATTTTGTTGTTGTTGTAATAAGCTTCATAGGGATATTCAAGTTCATTTGTAAGCCATAGGACAGAGAGAAAAGATGGAAGTTCATGCTGTAAAGAGAGTGGGGAAAGGAGAGAAGGTGAACTTTATGATAAAGCTGAATTTTAGCTATGGATTCCGTAACTTTCACATTTTCTTTAAAATTTTGGACCTTTGATAGTTTGGAAATTGTGTAAAAGGGTGAGTGTGGATAATAACAGTCAAAAGATAAAGAAGAAATGCATCAACCTGGATTGGGATTAAAGATGGAAAATTAAAATAAAAGGTCAGGAAGTACAAATATTAAGGTTCTTACAGTGATGTGAACTTGGCCACATTGCTTGTCCTGTGTATTTTGTGATGATACATGTAACATTAATAGAAATATTAACTAAATTCCAAGTTGTACTCTATAAATTTAACAAGAATTTCTAAGAAACTTAACCACCTCAGGAATGTAGCCTGACTAAAGTTGCTCTAGGAATCTTAGCTTTGGAATTTCCCAACTTTACCACAATATTATGGTTGTATAGTTAATGCAACTAGTGTAGTATTTAATTATATTGTATATGATGGCTTTGAGACTCATTTTAAATACATAAATATGCACTACTGAAACTTGAAAAACTGATAATGGAAACTAGCAGTTTTAAGGTGCTTCTTATCCTTTCAGTTACATCACTTTGATTGACTTTGGCTGAAAGTGATTCAGTCTTCATCAAATGTAAATGTTTTTTAAACACCCCTGTTACTAAATCATCTAGAAGCTTAATCCTGTACTCAGGATAGATTCCCATTGAAGTCAATGGAACTTTTGACTAAGGATACACTTTTTGTTTTTTTCACTTAACATTAAAGAGTGCTTTTATCGTTTAGTCTTATGAATTAGTGAAACCTGCATTTTTAAGGCTGTTAATTTAGTGCAGGGTTATGCTACATGGCTTCAAAAGGAAATGACTGAGTGAAGATGTGTAATTCAGGGCACATCATGAGCATCTCAATGAAACATACAGCGCTGAGATGTTTCAGAGCTTATTTTAGTATCTATTATTCGCAGTGGGAGGGAGAACAAGGCAACTAATTAGAACCTCATTACATTCATAGGAGAATTTCTATATCCCTTTTCTGAAGAGAGCCTCTAGGAATCCTGACATAACACATGTATTTTTAAACAAGATTTCTGTAAGCAAGCCAGAGATTAATATATTTAATTGTACAGTAATCTTTGTTTCTTAGTTTGTACTCGTAGCATGTGGAGTAAAAGCAATGGCTTGATTGTCATTAATTATGGATTTGTATCCTGGCACATCACTCAGTGTTTGTCAGTTTATTACCAGCCTGTACTGACCCACAACAATTAATTTTAGTTGCATTAGTGTGCACTAAACCATGTCTCCTTGTTTCTTTGAAAGATTGGTCATGGGATCTGTGGGGGTTTTTTGTTACACCTCATTATGGAGCTGTGCAAGGAAAAGACTTATTTAGACTGTCTGAAACACCGTGTTCTTTTGCCTGGTTTTTTGTCCTGGAAAAAATACTGAGATTGTGCTTTGGTACTTTAATAAATTCTTTTCAATTAGTCCTTGAATTCTGTTGAGAACTGGAATTTATGTACTCATGTACAAGGATTGGGTTCCCTTCAAAGGATACAGTGAGCTGTAGACTCTGATATCTGTAACTTCCTCTTTATAAATGGTCCACTCAGCACCCTTGACATTCGCAAATTGACTTCTTGACACTCTAAACTTTTAACAACCAGGGAAGCAAAAAACCCCTTACAGTTGTGGCTCTTGGATATAACATGGGATACTCTCTTTTCCCTGTTTTTGTTCTCACTGGCCCAAACGAAGAAATTTTGAATTGTAAGTGTAAACCAAACTTGAGAAAAAGCTGCCTCTATTTAGCTCATCACAACATTCTAAAACTTTACTTGACAAAATATGGTTCTCTGGGGATCATGGGTGAAATGAATTGGAAAACAAAGTTTCTAGTTACATTTTGTATCCTTAAGTGTAGTGGGCGTGGCCACTTTCAGTAAGTGACTAGTTCGGGTGCCCAGTGTAAAGCCAGTTTCCAGCTGAAGTGAGCTGTAGCTCACGAAAGCTTATGCTCCAATAAATTTGTTAGTCTCTAAGGTGCCATAAGTACCCTTTTTTTTTTCCAGCTTACATATGTGATAAGTAATCAAAGAAAAATTGTTTTTAAGGAGTAACAATTGAAGTGTTTAACATTCTGCTTTAATATTAGTAGTCTTATCTTGGGATCTTATGGTGCTGTCAGAAATGCCACTTTTCAGCAAGAGGGATGTCAGTAGGTGCGGGATTGAAAAACGTTAACTACAAATTCGGGAACAAATTTTACATTCTTCTGACCCATAATGTGTATCTCTGAAAACTGGAACAAGTTACACATTTGAGGGATTTGCATTTTGGCTTTTTCACTTAAAGCATGATATGCATTTTACAAACATCCTCTACAATGTATATACCTCTCTAGAGCCACTGTTTCTCATTGTGTGCTGAGCAGAAAATTATTATGCTTATTCAAACAGTGAGCTGTCAAACTTTTTAGAATGTGTGTTTTACTTGAGTCGTCTTTTTTTCAGGGAGCTGATTCCCAATGCCCTGCAATGGATGATGACAGTCAGGACGAACTGATAAACAAGAATGCTGCACTAAGCAAAAAGCCAAATCTAGTGCTCCTGAGTGAAGCAGGTAACTCAAACCACTCTCTGTACTTGTATACTTTCCGTTTTGGTTAGAAATAGTATTTGCCTATCCAAAATAAGTAGTATTTATAGATAAATATCTGTTCTGGGGGAGAAAAACTTAAATCTTTATGCCATCTCATAGGTTCTGTGCCTCCAGCTGTTGGCTTTTTTACACTACTAGCCAATTAAACACTGAACAGTGCCGTCACAGCTTGATAATAAATGATGTGCTGCAAAAAGCACCTTGGATAGCTGTCGTTTCAGTTTCTATATGAATTTGTGCACAGCAGGATTTCTGATACGTACTTGACTATCCCACATACTTTTTATTTGCAGTATATGCTTATTGAGTGGTCACGTGCAAAGTAGATGCAATTAGTGTTTTCCCTTTTGTCATTTTAAAAGAAAGCAATGATGGAAATAGTGGGGATTCAGAAGACGATACAGGAAGTGAGGAAGAAGATGGCACTGATGAAGATGGGGGTGAGGAGGATGAGGAAGAAGGTGAAGATGAAGATTTAGAGGGTGAGTCTGTTAAACATGCTTTTGTATGTTTGTTTACCTCAAATGTTTTTGATGGCTGGAAGAGAGAAACTGGGGCTATGGTTTTCCTTCCAAAAAGTAGCAACAAAATGTAAATCCAATGTTTATAACCATTTTCATGATTCATTAAAAGAGGAGTCTAAGCATTTTTGGCTCTTGTGTTTGGCTAAAATGCTAGTATTTAAGCTAATAAAGTAGAATTTAGTGACTGTTTCCCTTTCTCCAACTGCATCTTGGTAAGAAATGGCCTTGAGCCACTCTTACACATGCCATATAAATGAATGTTTTTTATTAAATATTCTGTGACACTTATCACCATAGTATGTTAATAATAATGTACTCTTAGCACCTGCTAATTATTCAGAAGTCTTGTGTTTTTTCCCAATTCATTTTTAATTTCTATTCAAATGTAACTTCCTCGTTGGCAAAATGATGTTATGGAGGGTGAAGGGGACCCCCTGCTTATAAACTACAAACGAACCAAAACACACCTCTAACTTAACCATGGAAAGTAATCCACCAATTTTAGTTAATAAGTGGTGCAGAGGAGTCTCTCAGAGTCTAGCAGTGGAAATTGTTGTATGCTCAAACTAAAGTAGGATTTTGTAACTTCAGTTTCTTTTACAGGCAGTGGTAAAATGGGGTGTATGTTTGTTGGTTTTGCATTTATTACTCAGCTATCCATGCAGGTATTAAGTGACTGGTTATATTTTTGTCTGTCATTCTGAAAGTATTGGTGAAATGGACTGTGCTCAAGCTACTCTAACTGAAGTCCTGAAAGTGCTGAATCTGTGCTAAGTGCTTTTTAGGGAAATTTGTTAAAGAAATGCAGTGAACAACTATTACACTTGTAGTGCACATATTTAATTTCTTTCAGCATCGTCCTAATCTTCCTGATTGTATGTTATATACCTTTTCCCCACCTGTCTGTCTCCTTATAGCTTGTATTCTCTCTAGGGCAGGGATTGTCTTCCTTTGTGTCTAGGAAGTGCATAACATGTTTTGGGTGCAACCACAATCTAAATAGGCATTTAAGAAAACTTAAAAGGAACAATGCCATGTGGTTTCAAAAAATAAAAAGCTTGCAGCTGTTGTGGAATGCGCTCAGTTTTCTGCTGCTGGGCCAATCTTGCCAAGTAATATGTTAAAATTGACAAAAGCAGTATTGCCTGGATTCGTTAAAGAACCAGAATCTTGTATAGTGCAATAATACCTGCTTGCCCAAGTGGCACGGTAACAAAGTATTAGAGGTGTACTTGTGCCCTAGGTTGCATGTGGAAATGCTGTAAGATTGCCAGCAATGCATTCTACAGCTTATTACAAAAAACACTTGATTTTTGTAAGTATGAGGATTTCAAAGCTAAAATTGTGAGCATAACCCTTGGGAATAAAATGCTGTGACTTTTCAGGTTTTTCAAGGTGTGTTTGGCCTTAATAATCACTTAAAAAAACCAAACAAACTGAAGCAGAGAGAAATTAATAGAATTTCACAATTATTATGTGATTATTGTCTGCTTATGTAGAGTAGTACTTTACTGAAACTGAAGTTCAACCAGGAGAATCAAATATTTTAGGATTTTAATTATTTCTTCCCCACATCCTGCAAGATGTGCTGAATGGACCAGGGTTTTCCAAGTCACTCTGTTTAGATTGATTGAGTACAGATTTGATTTGAGCACTGCGTGCCAGAAAGATATTTATCAGTCCTCTAAAATAGTCATTCCTGAGCCTTGACTGTGAAATATATGATACACTATATGCTATTCCTGTTTTATGAGGAAAGTATTACATAATATTTTGGTGTTATCTGATAACTGCATTAGGAACCTTTCTGAAGATGAATTATGTATTTGTTGGACACTTAACCTTTCTCTAAAAATTGTGGATGGAGAAATGCCCTGGTATTTGCCTAGAATGAGAATTAATACTAGTTAGTGAGTGATTAGTGATTTTTGGATCTCAAATTTTGGGTGCACCACTGAAGACACCTTAATAGGCTTGATATTTTTGGAGGGTGAGCGCTCTGTACTTTAACGAGACTTTAATGTTTCTGGTGGGACCAAAATCGCTAGTCGCTTCCAAAAAATCTTGTTCCTATTCTGGAATGATTGGGAATGTCTGGCTGTGCTCTATACCCTTTAGAGTTCCTATGAAAAAGTGAATGACTACTCTTTTTGAATATTGTGATGGAGAAATGGTACCAACCTGATTTATACTCTTTCACCACCACCAGCGATATACTTCTTATTTTGCTGTCTCTCCTTTTAATCTTCTGCAAGACTAATCACAACTCTGATTACCGAGAGACTTTAATAGCATCCTTTTTTTTTTTTTTAAAGGAATATCTAGTGTTTTGATAAAGTGGAGGGAAGAAAAAGAGGGAGAAAAATCAGTCTAGGCTTGTGATAAAAAGATTATACTTACCCTTCCCTCCCAAAAGCATCTCCTCACTCAGGATTCTTTCTGGACTAGTGTCTTCCTATGCTGGAACCCCGCAGTACATTTAAGCTTTTTTTTTTTTTTTTTAAAAGATATTCAAGATTCTGAAGATGAGGAAGAAGATGACTATGCTGAAGAGGAAGAAATGGAAACTGCTGTTGGGGAAACAACCGTTTCTCTGAAAACAACGCCACAGACAAATGGAGGGGACATTTCTTCTGATGATGATGCTGAAAACTGCCCCATCTGCCTCAACACCTTTAGGAATCAGGCTGTTGGAACTCCTGAGAGCTGTGCCCATTACTTCTGCTTGGACTGTATAGTGGAGTGGTCTAAAGTAAGTCCTTTTTCTTTTCTTCTTTTATCCAAGATAGCGTGTTAAGCTTTCACACCTGTCTGTCTTCTGATCAGCCTGCAGTAATATCTTGGTAAAGATCTATTGAGTTATGGTAAGGATATATCAGCAAGTAGCTGGAATATTCAAATCCACTTTCTTAATTAAACATTTTCAAAAACTTGGATACTGCTTTATTTGGCAGCGATCACATTTTGTGGAGGGTTAACTTATTTCCTTCCTAGCCATTCAGTCTCCCTGCATCCCTTTTTGTTCCCTTCTCGCAGCTAAGGCCAAAGAGGGGTGAGATTTAATTGAGAGCAATGATGGCAAGATGACAAAGTGCTTCTGCTCCACTGTCTCTTGGGCTTCTGTTTTAGGAAGTAAGAAATTGGGCTCAGAGTCTTGATCTTAGGTCTCTTGCATAGTAGAGCAGGTCACTACCGAGTGAGTGGGTGACTTCTTGCATGTTTAAAAAGCAGGCATGCATGTTACGAGCCTAGTTTCATAGCTGCTCTGTATGGAATTTTTACTGACTTCAGTGGAATTTCTGCACGCTTATTGCAGAATCAGGCTAAATATCTGTTACATATTTGAGCATAGGGAAGGGCCACAAGAAGGCGGACTAGATGGTTTGCTCTGAAACTTACTTGGTCTTAATCCAGAATTAAACAAATAAACAGAAACGTAGTGTTTGCACTCAGTAACATTTTTCAACATTTTAAAATTGTTGATTGGCTGCTTCAGCTGTCATTGTCTCATTAACTCTGCCCCACTCCCAACCTCAAAAAAGCTTGTCTGCATGTCTTAAAAAAAGCAGGGTTTTTTTTTTTTTTTCCAAGGAAACGTTTGGCAAAATGGTTATACCACTTCGGCAATTTTGTGTGGACATTTAAATGACCTAGAGCTAACTTAGACAATTTAGTATGTTCTTTTCTGCAAAATAAGATTCTAGTCTGGCAAGTCTGATGTAAGTTGCAGCAGTCAAGGAATAAACCCAGGAAAGCAAACTTAAAATGTAGGTGTTTAGTCCTTTAACTACGATGGTACATACCACACAAGTAAATGGAAACAGCCCTTTTAAAACTGATTTGAGTTGAGAACTCTGCATATGACCCTAACTGATGGGACAGGTACTAAATTTTGTTTTTTTTTCCTTCTAGAATGCCAATTCCTGTCCAGTGGATCGAATCCTCTTTAAATATATTTGCATTCGGGTGCGCTTTGGTGGTGAAATCTTAAAAAAGGTAGGCCATCTACTAACCTTCAAAAAACTAAAGTCCATGTAACCAGAAAATAGTTATTCAGAGATTTTATGTTTCTCTCATACAATTTATTTAATATTCAGTTGTTAGACTGATTGCCTCCATACTAATTTGATCACTTCTTTGGGAAAGTTTGTTTTTTAGCTTTTTAAAACCTTTTATCTAACTATACTAGTTATGGCACATCACAAAGTGTGGTGCCTTATTTAAGTCACAAGGAATGGGAATATGGTATGTTTAACTTTCATAACTACCTATTTTGCAAAAAAGGAATTAGATTGTAAACTGTTCTGGGCAGAGACCATCTTTGACGAAGTAGAAAGTGCCTAGAACTGCGTGCATGCTGCTGCAATACATTTAACCAGGGTTTATTCCTATTTGTATGTGGAGAGATAAGGCGATGGAACTCTTCCCATTAGCACTGTTTTGTACTGGTAAATAGATGTGCAAGAGGAGATGACAGATCAGATAATGGAGTCTCAATTCCTAGCACCAGAGGTTCAATGTATTGATAACTTCTAATAATCTGTGGTCTTGATGAGTTAGCATTGTCCGTTTTTCTTTAACATGTCAGTCATCATTCTGTCCGTCTTGGAGACAGAACCTCTCTCAGAATTCTAGGGATCTGGTGGCATCTTATCATAAGATAGTTTATGTATTTCTACTGTGTTACTACCATATTTCCCATTTATTTTAATCATATCTGTTTATGTGAAGTTAATTTGAAATAATCAACTCATAGTGCTACTTTCATAACCACCAGGGGTGTTTCTTTGTGGCATCCCACTAACGTCAAGGAAATCAGAAGCATCTAAACCTGAAGTTTTCTTAGTTATACACCTCTTGGGCCTTTCTCATCTCAGTCTTATTCAGAATTGTGACCTAATGTGTTGATTTAAATGGCAGTTTTCTATTGCTGATGATATCCAGTCAAACCTCCCATAAATAAGGAAGATGGATGGTGGAAGTTGTAGCACTTACCTCATAAACGATCATGTTCTAGATACTTTGAATAAAATGGAGGTTCTATTAGGGTAGAATAGGCAGTCACTGTAGCAGTGAACTACTATTGTTGCTGATGTAACAGGGTGGATAAAAAGAACAGAAGCTTCTACTTAAAATGTGAAACTCTCTTGTTTAGATTCCTGTTGAGAATACAAAAGCTCAGGATGGTGATAGCGGGGAGGATGATCCAACCTTTTGTGAGGTGTGTGGCAGAAGTGACAGAGAAGACCGCCTGCTGCTGTGTGATGGCTGTGATGCAGGGTAAGAAGAGTTGAAGGCCTGAGTTAGTTCCTTTGAGGTCACAAAGAGCTCCCTCTGAGGGAGTGAAGTGGTTATAATTCACAGCTGTTTTTCAGTACTGAATATTTGTGGGCTACCATTCATAACAAGGAGATTATTATAGTGGGAGTGGAAAAGGGGTCTATTTACCTTTTTCCTCACTCTCTTCTTGTTTTTCCTTACTTAGAATAAGCAAAAGGTAGTATCTTTAAGGCAATTTAAAAAATACTCTTATTTTAAATATTTGAATACAGATGCATCAAGGTACTCAAATATAGCTTGCGGCTAAAGTCTCATGCAAGGATTTAAAGCTGTTACACCACTTGTATCAACCTTGCAAAACTGTCCATTGAAATTTAATAAATTGAATGGATATCAGTAAGTATAGCTTTGTTCGTGCCTTCACAGTCTATAGTCCCCAGGGAACTTAAACATTCATTCATGGTTGGGATTGGGAGGTAGAAACTGTAAAGTCAGGCATATTGCTGAAACACTGAACAAATATAGTAAATATTAATAACTAAAGAACTCCTAACAAAATAAGATTTGATAAGTAGAACTCTTAACTTAACTCAAATTCTTACTTGTGCAAGTCTGTCCTCACTTTTTGTGTTCTGATTTTATTTTTTTTTAAGTGAGTGTCTCAGCTAATTTTGCATGTAGTGTTGTTGTGGCCATGTTGGTCCTAGGGTATTAGAGAGACAACTCACTAATGGAAATTGGTCCAATAGAAGATAATACCTCATCCACTTTGCATCTCAGCTAATTTTGTTTTTCTCAAAATAAGTTTCACTCTTAGAAAGATCTGTTCTTTGCAGAACTACAACTTTTTCAGTGCTTTGTTCTCAGAAAGTGCTTTTCATCTCTTCTAGCTTTCTCTCGTAGGATGCTGTGGCTAGGATAAGTCCTAAAGAAACCTAGAATTATTTTCTTCAAATTTTAAGTCTCCTAACTTCTAAGATTACCTGTGTCTCAGTGATCTGAAACAGGAACAATAATTATATTTCCCATTTTTGTTCACTGTTCACCCTTTATAGCTTGTAATCACATATATAGGGTCATCCTTCTCTTTTAATGGAGAAAGTGTCACATGCTCCAGGAAAACAGGTCCAGATTTTCTGTATGTGTAAGAATTGCATGAGGGCCTTTCCTTTGTGGCAAAAAGCATCAATTATAGAAACATACTAATCTGATAGTTGATATTGTCTTAAAGCTGTGCTGGAGAGAGCCACTAATACAATGTATAACCTCAGGCATGTAACTCAGTCCAAGCATTTAGCTTTTTAGGTTGAGTAATTCACTGGAGAAAATCCATTTAAAACTGATTGTCTTGTAGCCATGTAGTTTGAGTAGAAGCTGCATCAAAAGATTAAACACTTCACTGACAATCCTGACTTTAGCTAATGCTATGCCGTCTTGTATTAATGGTGTTGAAAATGGAGTAGAATCAATAAAAGGAACAGAGTTGCATAATCTTAAAAAGCTCAGCGGTACAGCTTCTGTTGACTACAGTTGATGAGACCATTTAATCTAGTAATTCAAATCGCTAGGCAAATAACATTTTAAAATATTTATTATGGAATGAGCATTATCTCATTTTTTGTCTTAAAAATTGAACTGGACATATGCACCTCTGTAAAACGTTATGTGGAGGACTGCAAACTTGGGCCCCAGTTGTGTAGACAGCTCTATATGAGTGAACCTTGAGAGCATGTGAAGCTCCTAGCCTGTGCAGTTACACAAGGTTGTGATATTGTGGAAAACTTCAGCAGACGTTAGTCGTCTCTGAGTAATGCCTGGATTATGTTTGATATGGGGCGGGTATTCAAAACTACACGATTTAAGAGGCAGATCCAGTCTGTGATGTGTGGCAAAGTAAAGATTCCAACAGTACCACTTATTTTAATCCTTGGAAACCAGCATTATTTCAAGTTGATGTCTCTATTACCCTTTCCACTGCTTTTAATTTCTCCAAAGCACCTTGAAGTGTTTTTCCTGCTCTGTGTTTGCTATCTCTTTCTGTGAATTTGATCCCAGTCACAACAAATACCCAACAAAACACGAAGCAACCATCAGGGGTGCAGAATTTTGAGGATTGGAGCTTTAAGTGGTTAAAGGAACTTCTGGAAATCCTGCAAGAATCCATGACACTGGTATAACTATCAGGAAGCATTATTGCTTTCGAAACTAATAGAAGCAGCTCCATAGACCACAGTTTAGGGCAGTGGTTCTCAGAATTATTAGGTGTCTGTTTGCATATGAGATGACTACCTTATATGGCCCTTGGATGGAAATTAAAAAAAAAAAAAAAGCTTTTTTCTTTCAGTGTTGATAAGACTCTCATTGTGTGTTGCTCTTGTATTAGATACCACATGGAATGCCTTAATCCACCTCTGAGTGAGATACCTGTAGATGAATGGTTCTGTCCAGCATGTGCACCAGCTAATGCTGCTGTTGCTGCTGCTGGTAAGTATTTTGATCAAATCACACTTTTTACTCTGATTCTGATCATGGAAAACAGCTGTTCTTTGAAGAAATGTTGTCGAGTTGTTTAGGCCCCAGATCTGACACCTTTGTTTTGGTGGGCAGCCGCTTTTGGGCTCATTGACTGGGAAAGCAGTGTTGTATATTAAAATTTTATTCAGTGATTGTAAGCTACAGTGTGGTGACTTGGAAGTGGGTCTATTACCAGCCCTAGCCTGGCTGGGAATGACAGGGTAGAAGCAACTCTTCTCAATGCCTAGCAAATCATCTAGCTGGCTGAAGGAGTGACGTTATCTGGCTCTGGGTATATTTGTGCTGCCTTCCTTGCCAAAGGGTCAGTTTGCTGTGATGTAGGGGGTGTGTGTGTGTGCAGAAAACAGAATGAGTATCTTGATTTAGATTCTATAGTAAAACTTTCAACTCTTGAAGGAATGTATACTGACAAGTGACCCAGAGGGCTTTTCCTTTTCAGATACAGATCATGTGAGTGAAGAAGAGGTTGCTGCCCTCATAGCTGATGTCACCCCTACCACCAGTAGGCTACGTCTTAACGTCCGAACTCGAGCAATAGCCAGGACTCGGCAGAGCGAACGAGTTAGGGCAACAGTGAACAGAAACCGAATAACAACTGCACAGCAAATTCAGGTATTGGGAAGTGTCCAGATAGTCTAGAAATATGAACTTTAAAATTTAAAATCAAGTCTCTGAAAGGCTCTCTTAAGAGAGTTAAAACAAGCCCGCTCATTACTAGCTCAGCAGGTTTGGTAGCAATGGAATTCTGATTGTCCAGGATTAAATAATTGCATTCTGGTAAATTGAGACTAATTGCAGTACCAGTTGTGCAGTGTGTGAGCAAATCATATAGATGCAAAATTGATTTGAGAAGTCCACTAATTTGCAGACCGCTCTGGAGACCTGCATTTTAATACTTGAGTCACAAGTGGAATTGAATTTATCCTTCTGAAACCCCAGAGGATATTAGTCCACAGTGCAAAGTCCTCCCACAGTTGTGCAAAACTGTTAGTTTTTTTTCTTCCGTGGTCATGATTGGAATAACTAGGGTCCTCCAGATGAGAACTACTGAAGTGCATTGAAAACTCAGGAAGCTCTTGTATAGGCTTTAGCCAATGCTGTTAGGGCTTCACTTGCATAAACCTGAAAATTCTTAATTCACGCCCCAACCTGTCATGGCTTATAGACTGTTTAGAGGTTATTTCTGTACCCATGACTGGCAGTATATCTTTGGGTTCTTTTTAATGGTCTCAGACACTTAATTTTTCAGTAACGCTATATGAGGTTATCCCTTCCCTTTCGTTTGCTGGAAGTACAGGAAAACTGGCAAGTTGCAAAACAATCTGTGTTTCAGTTGTTGAAAATATCTAAGTTGCAACCAAAACGTTCTCTACATACTTGCAAAGCTGCAAGCTTTGTCAAGTCAAATTCTACAGAGATAGTCAAACATAGATAAGAGAGAAGACAGTAGAAGGGAGAAGAAGAAAAAATAGGTTTCTTTTCATAGTCCAGTGGAGGGTGAGTGGGTGGTGATTGTCAGTTTGAGGTTGGTGTCAGTTTGAGTGATGCGCAAAGTGTCTAATCATCCTGAGGTCTGGTTTGGAAGAAAGCTGGATCAGAGGTGAGATGATGCTTCTCTTCCCTCCCTCCCATCCCCCCAATGGTTAAAGCTGGCAATCAGACAAGACAGTAAAACAAAATCTAGATGAAACCTGAGAAAAACCATGGCCTGATGCTCAATAGCCTTGATACCTATAACTAGGAACAAAAAATAAAGAAGAACAAAGTAGAGACATAAAGAAGCAACAAAATGACAAAAGCAGAACAAAAGACCAAGACTTTCCCTTCTAAGTTACTCAGTCTAAGATACCTTGTCTCAGTTTCCCATGGGCTGAGAAGTAATTACTTTCCTTTCAGAGTTTTCCAGTAGTGCATCTAATTCAAACAATGCTATTTAAAAACAGATCTTGAACAAACTCAAAGCAATCTGAAATATAGCAAAAAGTCCAGTCATCAAAACAAAGTGCATACAAGGTTCCAGCATGCACTGGGTCCTCCTTAACATGGTTTAGGTTAAATGATCTTAGGACTTTCCCCAAAGAGCCCTAATAGGCCTTAAATTTGTTAGTCTCTTTTCTGGAGGTAGGTCATGCCAGATGGTATGTTGACACAACTCCTCACTCCCAATCTTCAGCCCCCCAAATTAAAAAAGGATCAATAACACAGTAAAAATCCCACAAAATGTTGGACGCACTTTTGAAAAATATAGATGAAAGTCGTTGGTAGATGATGTTCCCTTTCTCATCCTAGATGGTAACTGCTTAATACAGTCACACTAGAAAAGTGTTTTGAAATCAAAGGTTTTGCAGGGTAACTGCTAGTGCTTTATTACTCTTTCCCTACCTGTTGTTTTATAAATACAGTGTGTAGCTGTCTCCCTGCAGATGAGAGAGGTGGTGCACGGGGACTTAATCGTTGCATAGTAGTGCAAGACTGGGTGCCAAGTACTTCCTGTTCAAGAAATCATTCCGAGCTCCACTTCTCCAATCTGCAGAGATGATTACAAACTTTCCCTAGAAAGGTATTATTGCTCACTTCATTTTTAAAAAAAGCACACCTCTCTTACTCTAGCTGATACTTAAATTTGACCCGAGAGCTCAAGTAAAAATCCAATAGCTAAGAGAAGCTCTTCTGCTGTGCCCCATGGCACATACAGAAAGGTGTTGATTTCATATCCTCAGTTACCTCTAGTATTTGGGGAAGGAGAAACTTCATTGTGTAATTCATGCATTATTCCAGATGTACCTGGTATAGTTAAAATCTTCAATGTTTAGGTACCCCCTACTCCTCTCGCCTCCCACCCCCCAACAGAAAATGTTTGTGTGTGGCACATGTTGGCATCCACAGAGCTTAAAATGCAGTTCTGCCCTAATGAATACCTTTTAAAGAAAAAGTTTTGTGGGGTGTGTTTCACATTTTAAAGTGTGTTCATTAGTCTTCAATGCTAACACCACATTGAGATGAAATTTCTTCTGTCAGCTATAGTTCGTTAATTTCCCATTTTGTTTACTTTGCAACCATAAAACACTTCTAGAGCAGTTTTTCTGTTCTGTGTATGCCATGTATAGGAGTTTATATGTAAAAGTCATTTTTTGTAAGTTTGTTTACATATTTTATGTAAGTATATACAAATGTAATAGGCTGGTACACTGCAAGCATTGTATCAGCATGAGTTATTCTAAAGTAGTGCAATAATATCTCTGAATTTATGGTGGTTTGAAATTGTTTTTCCCCTTGAACTCTCAATGTAATATGTGGTGTAGATGTGGCTTTCACAAAACCATAGCACTTAACCAAGCTGGTTAGGTTAGAGCAGTAGTTCTCAACCTTTCCAAGCTAGTGTACCCCTGAAGCCGAAGCCCCGCCACCTGGGGCTGAAGCATGTAACTTAGCTTCACGGAGCTCCCTGTGGCGTGGTTACCACCCCCTAACACCAGCCCTGCACTTTGCAACTCCCCTAAACGCATCCTGTGCACCCCCATGTTGAGAAACACTGATCTAGATGAGTAGATATACCCCTGGAACACCTCTGAGTACCCCCAATGGCCCTGGATGAGAACTACTGGGTTAGAGTACGTTGTTGTTGTTTTTTTACCTTTTTACTAAAAGCTGTGCTACCACTGGACAATCAAGGGAGCTCTCTAATCTCCTCTGGATGATCAGAGTTCTGTTAGGTCTACACAACCCACCCCCCCTCCTGGGTTTCAGAGCCTGAGTTTCAGCCCGAGCCACATCTTCAGAGTGCTGTCTGTACAGCTATTTTTACAGCACTAGTGCAAGCCCCACTAGCCTACTCCTGTCAGCCCAGGTTGGCAGCCTGCTTCAAAACGCTGTGTAGACATACCCTTCACGTCCTGAGTTTTGCACTTCAAACTCAGGACCTTCAGGAGCTGGATCTTGGAGGTGGGTGCGCACCTCTTGTGCAAGGGAAAAGGGACTTGAGCCATGAAATAGTAGTTCCTGCTTATTGCGAGGAAGTGACACTGAAGAGGAGTCTCTCTCTTATCCTTAAGCTCAGCTCCAGGATGTTGGTGTTGAGATTTGCCGCCTTTGGTGTGTCTGTGGGGGTTTAAGGGGAAAATGTAGCCTGAAAAGTGAGGAAGCTAAGATCTTGGGCCCCACACTGCCTCAACTTTGCTTTCATTTTTGGTCAGTATGGATTAGTCCTGCTTTGGGAGAAGCCAGTGGACAGTTGTGTGGGGTTGGGGAGGTTTCACAGTGACAGTGGATGTGATATTCTCCCAACAGAATAAAGCATTGGAGTAAAAATGTCCCTGGCTTTAAACATTGAGGCAGATTTAAAAAGCTATGTCAGTTTTCACTTGAGATGCAGCATGTGCTGGTGATACAAGTGACTTAATGTTAAAGGTGAACCATTTCTTGTTGACAGCCTGATTCATGATGGTCGGGGAAAAGCAAACTTTGGTGCTGGATCACAAATAGTTTTGTTGCACTTGTTTAAAAAGCAATCTCAAACTTTTGTTGCTCATTTACAATATGTATAACTTATGTGATTTCTTGTTCTGAAATGCAGCATGTGCCGAGGTATCTGATGTCTTCTCTTCTTGATGAAACAATTGATGCAGTTGCAGCAGGGCTAAGCACAGCGGTATACCAGCGACCTCTGCAACCACGGGCGCCAGCTAGGCAGAAAAGAAAAACAGGTGAGGGGATCAGAACCCTTCCAGGATTCCTAGTCTACAAAGTAAAAGGTTTCAGTGAACAAAGCATGAGACAAACTGAAAACAGTACAGTAGATATGTCTGCTTACCTCCATGGTACTGCATGATTACATCACTCTAATGCTTTTAAAGAGAACTTGTATTCAGTTAAAAACCAGTGACGCATTTAAACCGAGCTTTTATATCCCTACCCTTCCAACTGCACTATTTAATTCTAGTTTTGGATCCTTTGCAGCACATCACAGCTTTTTCTTTTGTAAACTTGTTTGTAGTCTGTAGGGAAACTTTACGTGTGTGTGTGTGTGTGTGTACAATTCTGCTCGTCAGTCAAATACTTTGCTATGCTTGTCTCTTCAGGTAGAAGGAAGAAAGCAGGCAAAAAAAGAACTCAGACAAAGTCTTCCGTTGGAAAAAAGAGTTCAGGGACATGGATCAAGAGACGTAAGCGTCGAGTAAAGAGGAGAAAGGGGAAGAAGATACGAGTAAGTTCAGATATCAGTTTATGCTGGTATAAAAAAGTCTCTGCCATTATTTTAACTTCTCTGGTGTAACACTGTAAGCCATCACACACTAAATACATTGTTTTAATGGCCACAAGCATGACTTGAATACAGGTGAATTATGTACAATGTATATAATATAGTCCTATGAGAACGATACTTAATAGAGGAGCTTTTTTCATCTATTTACTACTCAGTACTGTCTTCAGTAAATTTAGAACGTAAGAGCGGCCATACTGGGTCAGGCCAAAGGTCCATCTAGCCCAGTATCCTGTCTTCCGACAATGGCCGATGCCAGGTGCCCCAGAGGGAATGAACAGAACAGGTAATCCTCAAGTGATCCATTCCCTGTAGCCTATTCCCAGCTTCTGGCAAACAGAGGCTAGGGACACCATCCCTGCCAATCCTGGCTAATAGCCATTGATGGACCTATGCTCCATGAAGTTATCTAGTTCTTTTTTGAACCCTGTTATAGTCTTGGCCTTCACAACATCCTCTGGCAAGGCATTCCACAGGTTGACTGTGTGTTGTGTGAAAAAATACTTCCTTTCGTTTGTTTTAAGCCTGCTACCTATTAATTTCATTTGGTGACCCCCAGTTCTTGCGTTGTGAGGAGGAGTAAATAACATTTCCTTATTTATTTTCTCCACACCAGTCATGATTTTATAGAGTTCAATCATATCCCTCCTTAGTCATCTCTTTTCCAAACTGAAAAGTCCCAGTCTGATTAATTGCTCCTCATATGGAAGCCGTTCCATGCCCCTTATAATTTTTGTTGCCCTTTTCTGAACCTTTTCCAATTCCAATATATCTTTTTTTGAGATGGGGTGACCAGACCTGCACGCAGTATTCAAGATGTGGGTGTACCATGGATTTATAGAGAAAATACGATATTTTCTGTCATCTTATCTATCCCTTTCTTAATGATTCCCAACATTCTGTTCGCTTTTTTGTCCGCTGCTGCACGTTGAGTGGACGTTTTCAGAGAATTATCCACAATGACTCCAAGATCTCTTTCTTGAGTGGTAACAGCTAATTTAGACCCCATCATTTTATCTGTATAGTTGGGATTATGTTTTCCAATGTGCATTACTTTGCATTTATCAGCATCGAATTTCATCTGCCATTTTGTCTCCCAGTCACCCAGTTTTGAGAGATCCTTTTGTAGCTCTTCACAGTCTGCCTGGGACTTAACTATCTTGAGTAGTTTTGTGTCATCTGCAAATTTTGCCACCTCACTGTTTACCCCTTTTTCCAGATCATTTATGAGTATGTCGAATAGGACTGGTCCTAGAACAGACCCCTGGGAGACACCACTATTTACCTCTCTCCATTCTGAAAACTTATTCCTACCCTTTGTTTCCTATCTCTTAACCAGTTACCAATTCATGAGAGCACCTTCCATCTTATCCCATGACTGCTTAATGTTGAGAGTGCTAGTGTTCCTACTAAAAGAAAAGGAGTACTTGTGGCACCTTAGAGACTAACAAATTTATTGGGCATAAGCTTTCGTGAGCTATAGCTCACTTCATCAGATGCATTCAGTGGAAAATACAATGAGGAGATTTTATATACACAGAGAACATGAAACAATGGGTGTTACCATACACACAGTAACGAGTGTGATCGGGTAGGGTGAGCTATTACCAGCAGGAGAGAAGAAAAACCTTTTGTAGTGGTGATCAAGGTGGGCCATTTCCAGCAGTTGGCAAGAACGCGTGAGGAACAGTACGGGGGGGAAATAAACACGGGAAAATAGTTTTATTTTGTGTAATGACGCATCCACTCCCAGTCTTTATTCAAGCCTAATGTAATGATGTCCAGTTTGCAAATTAATTCCAATTCAGCAGTCTCTCACTGGAGTCTGGTTTTGAAGTTTTTTTGTTGAAGAATTACGACTTTTAGGTCTGTAATCGAGTGACCAGAGAAATTGAAGTGTTCTCAGACTGGTTTTTGAATGTTAACTCTTGACGTCTGATTTGTGTCCATTTAGTCTTTTATGTAGGGACTGTCCAGTTTGACCAGTGTACATGGCAGAGGGGCATTGCTGGCACATGATGGCATATATCACATTGGTAGATGTGCAGGTGAACGAGCCTCTGATAGTGTGGCTGATGTGATTAGGCCTTATGATGGTGTCCCCTGAATAGATATGTGGGCACAGTTGGCAACGGGCTTTGTTGCAAGGATAGGTTCCTGGGTTAGTGTTTTTGTTGTATGGTGTGTGGTTGCTGGTGAGTATTTGCTTCAGGTTTGGGGGCTGTCTGTAAGCAAGGACTGGTTTGTTTCCCAAGATCTGTGAGAGTGATGGGTTGTCCTTCAGGGTAGGTTGTAGATCCTTGATGATGCGTTGGAGAGCTGGTGCAGAAGGTGATGGCTAGTGGCGTTCTGTTATTTTCTTTGTTGGGCCTGTCCTGTAGTAGCTGACTTCTGGGAACTCTTCTGGCTCTGTCCATCTGTTTCTTCACTTCAGCAGGTGGGTATTGTAGTTGTAAGAATGCTCGATAGAGATCTTGTAGGTGTTTGTCTCTGTCTGAGGGGTTGGAGCAAATGCGGTTGTATCGTAGAGCTTGGCTGTAGACAGTGGACTGTGTGGTGTGGTCTGGGTGAAAGCTGGAGGCATGTAGGTAGGAATAGCGGTCAGTAGTTTCCGGTATAGGGTGGTGTTTATGTGACCATTGCTTATTAGCACCGTAATGTCCAGGAAGTGGATCTCTTCTGTGGACTGGTCCAGGCTGAGGTTGATAGTGGGATGGAAATTGTTGAAATCATGGTGGAATTCCTCAAGGGCTTCTTTTCCATGGGTCCAGATGATGAAGATGTCATCAATGTAGCGCAAGTAGAGTAGGGGCATTAGGGGACGAGAGCTGAGGAAGCGTTGTTCTAAGTAAGCCATAAAAACGTTGGCATACTGTGGGGCCATGCGGGTATCCATGGCAGTGCTGCTGATTTGAAGGTATACATTGTCCCCAAATGTGAAATAGTTATGGGTGAGGACAAAGTCACAAAGTTCAGCTACCAGGTTAGCCGTGACATTATCGGGGATACTGTTCCTGACGGCTTGTAGTCCATCTTTGTGTGGAGTGTTGGTGTAGAGGGCTTCTACATCCATAGTGGCCAGGATGGTGTTTTCAGGAAGATCACCGATGGATTGCAGTTTCCTCAGGAAGTCAGTGGTGTCTCGAAGATAGCTGGGAGTGCTGGTAGTGTAGGGTCTGAGGAGGGAGTTTACATAGTTAGACAATCCTGCTGTCAGGGTGCCAATGCCTGAGATGATGGGGCGCCCAGGATTTCCAGGTTTATGGATCTTGGGTAGCAGAAAACCCTAGCTTGGGGTTCTAGGGATGTGTCTGTGCGGATTTGTTCTTGTGCGTTTTCAGGGAGTTTCTTGAGAAAATGGTGTAGTTTCTTTTGGTAACTGTGTGTTCCTACTGTAGCACTGTATGAAAAGAGCTTCTTCATGTTTCTCATTTGGACCAGTAATGCTAGGGATTGAGCATTTCTGCCCCTAACTCTTCCACTGAAATCCCTGGGAAACAGGAGTTTCTTCACTCCTTCTGCAGTATGGGAGAATGGGAAGTTAGTCTACTTGAACTAACATCTAAGCATATTTGCATGGCTTGCTGCCAAACCCTGGAATTAAACATATGGTTCAATGTATAAACTGAACCCTGCAGATTTCACACTCTGCTCTTGCGCATGAACTGCCACTTTTGTTTGACAGCAGTCCACGCTCACTTGAAATGTGAGTCTCCATCACCCTCTGTTTCTAAGCCCACTGATAAACTATGGAATTTTTACATCCATGTCAAACTTAAGGGTATGTCTACACTGCAAACAGTACAGTGGCACAACTGCAGTGCTGCAGCTTGTCATACTCTGCTTTAAGTGGTGGTTATTCCCTACAGTTACAATTTTCCCTTTCCACTGTCTTTAGAGTAGTTAAGATCATGTGGAGTTTGATAGCATCCCTTTTGAACGACAGAACCTTGTGTTAAGGTATCGTATTTCAGAAATTAACTTGAGTGGTCTTTTCAATGTAATATGTGCAACTTACTGAGTGTATATACTAGAAGCATGACGTACAGGTTCAATAAAAATGTTTTTACACAGAAATGTAAAATTACCCTCATCAACCTATGCAAGTTCCATTATACTGACTACAGTACACTAAATAAAAATAGTAAACGTTGCAGTCCTCACCATATCAGCTGGACACTAGTGAGAGAAGTTAGGGCCTCGAACACAGAGCACACTCATGCCCAACACCTGCAGGCCTCACGCATTCTTAACCTGCTTGCTCTGCAAACTTCAACCCAAATCAAAGTAAAACAATTTTTTGCAAACTGCCACATGCTTTTAGTGCCAGGTATCACCCCCTCTTCCCTCCTTACACTTGTAGCTAATTTGGATGTTGATAGAAGCCGATCTTGCAATGCACAGTAGTTAATAACTTTTTTTTCCTCACCCTGTCCAGGTGAAAAATGAGGTTACTGCACGCTCCCGTATTGCAAGAACTCTTGGCCTTGGTAAACCTGTACATGGAGCTTCATTCCCTTCTGTGTATAAAACAATAGAACCCTCACTTGGCCTTATGAGAGCAGATATTGGTGCAGCTTCTCTGTCTGTGTTTGGAGATCCCTATGAACTGGACCCATATGACAGGTAAGATCTTGGGATCAAGACCTCAGATGTGTTTTAATGCTGTTAAAATATTTTAATACTAAATACCTGGATGCCGTCAAAATTAAATATTTTAAATATATATGTATTTGGAGGCGGGGTCATAATTAAGACTAAGATTATGTCACAGAGGTCACAGATTCCGCGACTTCCAGAGATCTCTGTGACATTTTCTGCTTCACCCCGGAGCAGCGGAGCTGGAGCTTTCAGGTGGCAGGGGGCCCCCACACCTCTGAGCTGCTGCAGGGGGTGGGTGTTGGACCGCCCCCCACCACCACAGCAGGGCTCAGTCTTGGGCTTGCATCACCCCTTCAGTCCCATTTTTGTCACCGTAATTTTTAGTAAAAGTCAGGGACAGGTCATGGACGATTAACAAAAATTCATGGAAGCCTGTGACCTGTCCCTGACTTTTACTAAAAATTACGGTGACAAAATCTTAGCCTTAGTCATAATATTTACCAGTAATATAAAACTACAGACCAAAAGATGACTAGTGGTTGTGCCCAACTTCAGACTTTTTAGAGGGGCCTGATGTTCAGAAATTGCTGAGTATATCCACCCGCTGAAAATCAAGCCATTTTAAGAAGTCTCATGTCGGGCATACAAAAATCATTAGTCACCTGTGTGTGAAGCTACTTAAGTGTCTTTAGAATCTGATTCTTGTTAACTAACTAGTGACTGAATGTGATATTCTTTATTAAGAAGTAGTTAGCAAATTTTGGGGGTTATAATGATGCAGTGCCTTAACTCTAAAAGTACAATGAATCTGTGGGGTTATATGGGTCTCTTCTCTCCCATTCCCCTTCAATTTTAGAATCTTGAATCAGAAGAAATCCTGCCAGATCATGTCAAAATGCCACTTCTGAGTCACTTATCTCATGAATAAGTCTGAAACCTCTTTTTAAAGCTTAACCTTAAATTGAAAAAGCATATTTGATCATTGTCATTAAAGGGATACTGCCCATTTGAAGTCTAATATATTTTAGAAAAGATTTAAAGATTGTTTCTGATAAGACACCTTCCCTTGAATATCCCCCTAACTTTTGTGATTTTATAGTTGTGTTTACCCATATGTTAAAAAAAGCTAAACAAAAAAACTTCCTTCCTGCTGCAGTTTGAGACACCCATACAAACCACTATAAAGAACTATTGTATGCAAAAAGTTAACTAAAATAAAGGGAGGAAACTTTTTTCTATGTTCTTTCAGGTCTAGTAGCCTTCGCTGTGGTGTCAATAGTAGATAATTGTTTAAACAAGGGTTTTTAAGTTGACAGTTTCCCTTTGTGTGTGTTTGTGTCTGCAGTAATGAAGAGATTCCAGCCAACCCAGCTTCACCTGTGAGCGCCAAAAGGAGAATTCTTTCCCAGTCAGCATTAAGATCTCATCGGCCTGTGGCTAGACCCGTTTCTGTGGGACTTTCTGGGTAAGGCAGCCAAATTATTATTATTTTTTAATTGTATAAAAACAGACCGAAGGAATCTGGGTCATAAGACTGAATGAGCTTTTTGACTCTGGGTATCCAGAATCAGAGCACATTTTGGCCCTTCTTGGGCAGTTGCTAAGGAACTTCAACTAAGGCTTTGTGTTTGTCACGGAAGTCATGGATGCGCCTGGTCTGGGGGCTGCCTGAGCAGCTTGGGCAGCCCCCAAGCCAGGTGCACCGGCCACTGCTGAGGCAATCTTGGGCCCTCCCCTGCCCCCCAGCAGCAGGAGTTTAGGTGTCGGGGAGCTAGGGGTTGGGGTGCGAGGCAGTGCTTACCTCGGGGTGGGGGGCTCCCCGGAAGGGTGACAGGAACTCCCCTCCCTGAGCTCCTAGGTCCACATGCTGCCTCTGCCTGTAGG
The DNA here is from genome assembly GCF_965152235.1 of Eretmochelys imbricata. NCBI lineage: Eukaryota > Metazoa > Chordata > Testudines > Cheloniidae > Eretmochelys > Eretmochelys imbricata. Next base: position 22,162,388 of record NC_135577.1, read on the forward strand.
CCCTGCCCCCGCAGCTCCCATTGGCCACGGTTCCCAGCCAATGGGAGCTGCAGACCTGGGGCTCGGGGTGGAGCAGAGGCAGCACATGCAGCTAGGAGCTGGGGTTGCTGCTTCCCAGGAGCTGGGCAGGGAGCCTGATCAAGCCCCACCAACCCTTTTGAACCACCTCCCAGCACCCGTGGCACCCCTCGGGCTGCAATTCCCACCCCCCCAAACAACCGTGGCACCCCCCCATGCCACAACCCCCCAAGTACCCGGCATGCCCCCCAGCACCCACCATGCCCCCAGGGCCACCCTCCTGAGCCACCCTCCCCACCCCCAGTTTTAGTCAGAGGTATATAGTAAAAGTCATGGACAGGTCACAGGCTGAGAATTTTTGTTTATTGCCTGTGACCTGTCCATGACTTTTACTAAAAAATACCTGTGACTAGAACATAGCCTTAACTATAATACATTTTACACTAGTAACAGTTCAATTAGTCACATTGAGACACCTGCAGTTGGGAGATTTTTTTTTTAAAGCACTTAGCCTTGTGCTTTAAACTCTGTCATGCTTTCTTTGGCTGTCTTTCCTCGTGATTCACTGTATCCCATTTTTACATCCTCCTTGCTTGCTCCTCATTCAGTAGATCTAACTAACATTTTGAAATTTCAGATTTGGAAGTTATCCCTTCTTGTTCAGACGTGGTCGGGCCATTTGTTACCTTATATGTTTAAAATGCAACATTTGTCTGGGAGCACTGAGGAACCTGCAGTCTCTCTCAGTTAAAAATTGTGTCTGAGAAGTGGTGTGCATCACAAAAAAGGGTCCTCATATTGCACTTCAGAAGAGTGGGCATATAACTGGTTCTACACAATGCGGTGCAAGAAGCTGCATATAATCTGAGAAGGAGATCAGTAAACTAGCAGATGATTTGGGTGACTAATCTGTTTCCTCTGCCATTTGATAGAGGTTAGAAGGAGACTGAGGAAAGAGTGTTCACTTTTAACCTCTGGTTGTGTGTACTGGGCAGTCAGTGATTCAGCTTTCCTCTGTTCAAATAAGCAGCAGAATATTTGGGACAGTATCCCTTTAATAAACAGGAATGGAATGCTGGAACTGGGACGTTCAGTTGCAGTTGACTGGAGGAGTTGGCTGAAGGAAGTGCAGTGAGAGCTTCAGGATTCCAGTGTGTTGGTGGCTGGCGGAGACGGGACAGAGCTGAGCGAATGAGGGGAGGCCGGGGGACAGATTAGGGTATGAGTGAAAGGAAAAAGGAGAGTAAAAAAACCACTAGAGCAAGGAGAAAGTGAGTGTGGGGGAGAGAAGACTGGAAACACACACCCACACCCACCCACCCCACTGGAAAAATAAGGGAGCTCCAGGTTGTCATCTCACTGCCCCGATGGTGTGATGGGTTTAAGTGGCTGCCTGTCTTTAGTTTGCAAGCAAGATAATCTCAGGAATAATGTGGTCATGCCTCTTGGCTATTTGATATTTTTCTCCACTTCCCCACCTCTCATTTGGAGGAAGAGGTTTTGGGAAGTCTCAGTGATCCCATGGGATGGCTTTGGGGGTAGCTTCTTGTTCAGAAGGCAGAATTACTTACCTGTAATTCAGCAGGTCTGAAGACATCACTTGACTGAATTACTGCTCATCTTCCCATCAGAGCTAGAAGGCAAACATTTTTACACTATCTGGTAGTTCTGTCATGTAGGCATAAACTTCTGGCACAAATAATACTTTAAAGGTTGGACTGCTATTTGCGTTGTGCTCATCATGAACTGAAGTGGAGTGCCCCAAACGGCACTGAGACACTGGCACTTAGTCTGCCCTTCAGCTGTGCCTACTGGTGCCTCAGTGGGCCAATAATATTTGAGAGTTATGGAAGTTCTAGAAAAAAGACCCAAGAGTAGGCATCCAGTAAAATGATGTCTCCAGAGGAGACAAAGTATAGGTAAGTAATTTCCCTAATGGTTAGGTAATACAGGGAGAGGGCTTTGTGTTGTCTGTAGTTGAGCCCATTAATCTAGCTCTTGGATTTAATTTGTCATGCACTCCGGTTCTTTTACAATCGGTGCCCATAAACCGCTAAGTTAACTTAAGTAAATTCTATGAGATAGTAATATAGGTCTGCTGAAAAGTAAACTGGGGAATGGGGAGGAAAGGTTGAGATAGACCAGACAGCTATGATGGGAGATATGCTTATGATAAACTTCTGAATGACACATTATGGTTATTAAAAAAATTAATAAGGTCTTGGTAAAAAAGTGTGTGTTTTTCGAGCAATTGAGTGACACTTCCAAGCAGTGTTATTTCAGATGGCCACTGTAGTGGCTGAAGGCATTTGGCTTTAATTCTGATTTCATGCTGCAGAGCATACTGAAGACATGCAGGTATCTGATATAACCACTCACTTTGCCATTGTATGGCACCAGTCCAGAGAGTAGGTATTTTGACCACCTCTCAGCAGAGGGCAGCAGAAGCTGAATGCCTTTTGTGAAGCCAGCTCCTATAAAGGGAACTGTACTGGCTGAGCACACAGTTCTTTTGCAAGCCCCCAATAGCTGATCTTAGTCTCATTGTAATGTAATCCATTTGTACAGTCTGAGAGCAATGTAAAAGTAAGGAAAATGTAACCCATCTGTAACATGCAGGAGAAGTGTGCCTGTCTTGATTCCTGATCAAGAAACAGAAGCTTCCCCTGCGCCTGACCTGTTGGGAAGCATCCTGTCTGGACAGAGCCTCCTCATGATGAGTGGGTCTGATGTGGTCATCAACAGAGATGGTTCACTAACAGCAAAGAGGGCAGGTGAGGGTTTGGCTTCAGTTCTTAATTAACTGTTTCGTATTTAGTCACATGGGTCTCTATCCTATAAACACTACATATGTGCTTAACTTTGAGCATATACATAAACGTTTATGGGATCAGGGTGGTAGGTAGTAACTAGGGTTTTTGACATGTACACCCATGCTTCTGTTTTAATTGCATAGTGACAAGGTCATTGGAAGAACTGGTTTAATGGGAGGTGGTGGTTGTCACTGTATAAGTAGGGCCCTACCAAATTCACAGTCCATTTTGTTCGATTTCACGGTCATAGGAATTTAATACTCGTAAATTTCATGATGTCAGCTATTTAGATCTGAAATTTCAGGGTGTTGTGATTGTAGGGTCCTGACCCGAAAAGGAATTGTGGGTGAGGTCGTAAGGAGGTTGTAGGGGGTGTTGCGGTGCTGCTACCCATACTTCTGCGCTGCTTTCAGAGCTGGGCAGCTGGAGCACGGTGGCTCCTGGCCGGGAGCCCAGCTCTGAAGGCAGAGCCGCCGCCAGCAGCAGCACAGAAGTAAGGATGGCCTGGTATGGTATTGCCACCCTTACTTCTGCGCTGCCTGCCAGAGCTGGGCCCTCAGTCAGCAGCCGCCGCTCTCTGGCTGCCCAGTCTGAGGGCAGCAGCACAGGACTATGGGTGGCATGGCATGGTATTGCCACCTTTACTTCTGCGCTGCTGCTGGCAGGGCGGTGCCTTCAGAGCAGGGCCCACGTCCAATAGCTGCTGCTCTCTGGCCGCCCAGCTCTGAAGGCAGCGCAGAAGTAAGGGTGGCAATACTGTGACTCCTCTAAAATAACCTTGCAACCCCCCCCCCCCCCAACTCCCTTTTGGGTCAGGACTCCCAATTTGAGAAACACTGGTCTCCCCCTGTGAAATCTGTATAGTATGGGGTAAAAGCGCACAAAAGACCAGATTTCATGGGGGGAGACTAGGTTTCACGATCCGTGACACGTTTTTCATGGCCACGAATTTGGTAGGGCCCTATATATAAGTACTGCACTGTAGCTGTTTTGTCATTTATCACAACTCTCAGTCAGTGAACTGGATTAAGCAAAGGGAACTTAAAACCCATTTTTCCTGGAATTTTACATGTTTACTGCCTTCTTATTTGTGAAGTACGCTGTAAATGGTATGAACAGATAGCTCAAAGTACAGCGATGAAGAGCGGGGCAAGAAAATGAAATACTTGGTAGGGTAGGTGCTGTGTTCATATATTCAGGTACATGCACTCTCCTGACTTAATCATTCTTATCTTGGAAAATATCTGTTCATATTGAAAACTTAAACATAATTCTTAAAGCTAATTGTTCTTTCGTTCCCCACATATCGCTGTCCACATATGTTAATCGGTCTATGGCTAAAAGATTAGAGACCATCTCATTATATGGCCTTTGGTGTTTCCAAGTGCACTTTCTACTCTACTAGTGATATTTGATTGCCACAAAGACACCGTTGTCCAACATAAGCCTTGAGCATTTGACTAAAATGGTAGTGGGTGTGGTGGCTTGCTGTTGCCAAGAATGCTTCCACAGGCAAAAGTGGAAGATTAAGACTTGTACAGAGTTAATGTTGCTTTCATTTTGGAATAAAAGAAGTAAATGTTGAAAAGATTAACTTTTTCTTTTGTATGTTTTAGTTCCGTCACTGCAGAGAAACTCACTTAGTGACTTAAGAGTAGAAGATGGATCAGGAGAAAATCTTCAACCAAGTACATTGCACTCAGGGACCATAGCAAGCAGCTCCAGTGCAGAACCTTCAGTTTCACTGGGGCTGAATCCTCACACCACCTCATCAAGCTTATTTTCAACATCATCCTCATTCAGCAGGTTCAAGAAGGCAGTGAACCCGGCACAGACAACAGCGGGAAGAGCAGCTGTTAGATTAGAATATTCAATGACTCCTAGATCTGTTCAGACTCTCAGTGTGGCAAATCCAAGCAGACCTGGTCTAAAATCAGATGAAATGCCTAGATTTAATGGGGATTCTAAACATGCAGTGCCCTCTTGCTCCACATTTTCAAAACCCTTCAACAGTAACTCTAATTTGAGTTCAAAAAGTGTAGATGTGAGACAGCTGCTAAAACCAGCAGCTCCCAAGAGGCTTGATATCTCTGAGCTTCCCAGGATACCAAAGATTAAAAAGGAAGTCGTCAGCAGGCATTCGGAATCAGAACCTTCAGGGAACCAAAACTGTGACATCCCCAGTTCCTGTATAACCCAGCTGACTGGCAAAGGGAGCACTAATCAGTCAGGAAAAGGTAGCAAGATGGAAAGCAACAAGTCAAATACCAAGGAATCTCAACAACAGACACACACAAGTGGAGGCTCTTTTTCCACAAATACAGGTGTCTATGGGAGTACAACACTGCTGGGGTCATCCAGGAGTAAAGGTGTAAGCTCTTCTTTTGAGAGCTTTAAGATTAATATTCCTGGAAACGCAGGGCATTCCAGCAGACTGTCTAATCCTGGGTTTTGTAATACCTTCCGCCCTGTAGACAACAAAGTGCAACGGAAAGAGAATCCTTCCCCTCTCTTCTCAATTAAAAAACCAAAGCAGATCAAAAGTGAAATATTATACGATCCCTTTGATCCAACAGGCTCAGATTCAAGTTCAACAAACAGCAGTCCTGAAAGGCTTGTCTCAGGGGTGCCGCTAACAAATATCACCAGAACCATTTCGATTGAAAGTCCCAGAGTTCAAACATTTCAAACTGTACGTCGTTTTACCCCTTACACGGTAGAAAATATTTTTGGGTCGGGTGCTGAATCATCTGATGTTCCATCAAGTAACACAGAGTCTCATGATGATGTGACAATAGAGGGTAGGATTGTGGAACAGATCTCCGATACTGAACAAGAAAAAATGGATGAGGAAGAATCTCAAAGCAGTCCCTGTACTTCCTCTGCAGTCAAACGAACTTCTAATCTGGAGTATTTAAAAGAAGAAAGCAGAGAAAGTCCTCGTGTGTTCTTTGATGCAGAAGACCTAGCTAGAGTTAATATGAAGCTGGAGCCAGATAGCCACTCTAGTAATGATGGGCAGCAAAAAATCCATAAAAGAGAACAAGTGGAGAGAGAGTCGCGTTCCCGATCCCGGTCAAACTCCAGCTCCCGAAGCCGGAAAAAATTGAAAAGAAAAAAGACACTCCTCAAAGAACATAAGAGAATCCCATCAAGGTCCAGGTCAAGAACACGCTCGAAGGAAAGAAGCTCCAGGTCCGCCTCTTGGTCAGCTGAAGAGGACTACAGTAAAATGCGCAAATTGAAATCCAAGAACAGGAGGTCTTCTAGTGATCGTTCCAGTAGTCATGAACGATCAAAAAAAAAGAAAGCAAAGGATAAAACGAAAGACAAAAAAGCAAAAGGTTCCTGGTCCAGGGACAGAAAGAAATCCCGGTCACGCTCAGGGAGTCCTGACAGCTCCTCTTTGGAGTTTTATGAAAGTCGAAAAAAGAAAAGGCGATCTGGCTCTCGATCAAGAGGAAGAGAGCGTTCCCGATCAAATAGCATTGAGAGAACTAAAAGGCGGAAGCACAGGAGAGACAAAAGCTATGAGAGATACGATAAAAAAGATAATAGCTCAAGGCCAAGGGAGAGAAAGAGATCAAGATCCAGGTCACGGGAGAGGAGAAAATGGAGATCTAGGTCACCCTCTGTATCGAGGTCAAGGGAGCACAAAAGCACTAAATCTAGGGGGAAAAGGCCACGATCTAGATCACGCTCCAAGGAAAGAAAGCACAAGCCAAAAGAGGGGTCATCGCTTTCTACTCCAGAGAAGGATCAGAGGTCTTCAGATGACAATGTATCTAGTGTTTTTGTACATTGTCATTCTTTGAAACAAGATCTGGAAGAGCCAACACCAGAAGATGTTTCCTTAAACCTCCAGTCAGCCAGCATACCCGAAAAGGAGACTCCAAGAGACACTGCTGTACGACAGGAAAATGCCCAAGAGAGTGCAGAGATGGAGCAAATCTCTGAGGAATTTACAAATGAAGCTGCGCCCCCGCTGCCAGAGAACACAAATTTTCTTGCTTCACACGACAATATAGATGCTTCCCTTGAGAGGGAATTAATAGATGGGACTGATTCAGCTGTGGTTAGTAGCCACAACAGTGTGAACCTGGAGGAGACTACAACTAAAATAGAAGATATTGAAGTGTGTCCATCTCTAATAGAATCACCTCGAGAGAAGGAAGTTATTGTGCAGGATGAAAGTGACGCAACACCAACCCAAAGCTTATCTGAAAATAAAGTTGTGGAGTGTGTGAAAGATGCTAACGATGAGTGCCCCGAGTTAGATAAAAAAGCCAATGATGTAAATAAGCCTGAGCTGGAGGCAGTATCTCAGGGTCCTGTGTTGAAAGCTAAAGCACTTGTGAAAAGGGTTACATGGAATTTACAAGAGGAAGAAAGTGATGCATTGACTGCTGAAAAAACACCAAGTAAGTTTGTGGGGTGTGTGTGTGTGTTTTGCCAAAAAAAAGTCATAACTAAGGATATGATTTGGTCACAGATTCCATGACTTTAACAGATCTCCTTGACTGTTTTGGCTTGGGCTTCAGCCCCACCATGACCATGCCGTGATTCTGTACATTTTTGCTATGACTTCTCTGTGAATTTTGCCTAATTTTACTGTGACAATCATATCCATCATCATAATGCATTGAGTATGTTGTCTGTAAGGGACTGTGTTGGTGAAATAGAAAGCTGTCTCACACTTGTGTAGTGAAACTCTGAAGAAAAGTCATTGTCATAACTGTGTATGTCTACCCTACAAGCAGCACAGCTGCAACTACACTGCATAATAGTTGCTACAGCTATGGAAGGGGTTTTTCAATTCCTCTAGTAAATCTACCCTCTTGAGAGGCAATAGCTAGGTAGTCGGAAGAATTCTTCCATCAGCCTGGCTGCATCTATGGGGGGAGGGAGGGTTAGGTTGGCTTAATTACATCACAGAGGGTATGAAATTTTTCACAGCCCTGTGCGATGGAGCTGGGTCAATCTAATTTTTAGGTGCTGACCAGGTCTCTCATTGTCTAAAGTGACCAGTGGCACAGATAACTGCTCTTCACTCTTGTTAGCCCTGCAGAGCCAACACAGCTAAGAGGGACGTAACGGGATTTTGTTCCTTCTTGTGCATCAACTGAATTGTTTGACAAGTTCCAATCAGTTATACTTGTGCAAACCCAATAAAAACAATAGGCTTACACAGATGTCTCTTGGTTCATAATTGAAAGGCAGTGAGATTGTTCAGGTGTAGCCACAGACCTTCTTTGTCCTGTGGAGCCTCAGTGCTGTGTGTGATTGTGATGGAAAGAATCCAGCTGGACTCAGATCCCAGGTTGAGTGTGCAAGACTGGGAGAAAAATCATCTTTTTACTTAGCACATGTGATATGGAAATCATTGAGACAATATGAACATAAGTCTGTCCCTGCAAGGCTGTTAAACCTCTTTCAGAGTAGAACTGCATCACAAACATCTTATTGGGGCATGATTTTCAAAAAGTGATGAGCAGCCTCTAAAATTCAGATGTTTCAAGCTGGTCACCCAAAATCACTAGTTACTTTTGAAAATGTGGGCTAGTGTGTGTAATCATATTTTCTTTTTGCAGCTGAAAATACTCACTTAGCAGAAGTTGTGAAATATAAACTTAGTCACTGCACAGAATTCTTTCTTAGCCAGTCACATTGCTAGATTTTTGCTTTTCTTACGGCTTGCTTTGTACTTGTGATGCATTGGGTTTATCACTGTTGTTAAATGCTTTTTTTCTTGGGAATTTTAGGAGTGCCGTTTTACAAACTTCAGAGAGCAAAGGAAGGGGCCTGGAAAGCAGAGGACTTGAGCCAAACATTAAATCAGGTGCAGTTAAATGAGCCTCCTCCAACCAATTATATGATTCCTGAGCCTATGTTTCCTGATCTAGATTCCTCTCAGGTTGGTTCTGACTCCAAAAGCGAAGTGTCATGGAAGGCCATTCCACCTCATCCGTGACCTCGTTGTGCCCTGCCCCTTCCATTACAGAATTCTGCTCCTTCCTCTGCGTGTAGTACATTCCATACAGCCCATGCACTTCAGCAATCCGCTAACTGCTTATTCCTTCAAACCGATTTTTGATTAAAAATCAAAGTTCATTACTTTACTTTGCAATATACTTATAGCTTCTGTTTTCCAGCATTTATTTGCCCCCCAAAATCTTGCTTTTGGGGAACAAATTGTCTTGCTGTAAAACCCAGCTTTTTGGCCATGGTTCATACTATAAATGCTTGTCCATCTGTGCTGCCTGCCAGTGAGAAGTTGAGTAGGAGTAGTGCTGGCTGCTGGAGCACAGAAGTCTTGCTGTGGCATGGAAACCTCAGCCCTTTTGACTTAAAGAAATGTTTAGCAGTAAGTCACTTCTCTGTTTCAGTGGGTAAAAAGCTGCTTTTAAATTCCCTAAACTCTGCTTTTCTGCACTGTAATATCAAGAAGCGTTTGCCAAAGTGTCTCTATTTTGCAGGTATACAGTCAAAACATACCTTTGACACCACCTCTGCCCTCAAGCCTGCCACCCTATGCACCAGTCAGTCAGCCCACAGTTCAGTTCATAATGCAGGGGAGTCTTCCTCTGCTTGGGTGTGTGGCAGGACAGAGTTTGACTCCAGAGCCAGACAGCCTGGCTACGGCTTCTGAACCAGGAAATCAGGCTGCTTCGGTTGGAGACGTGGAAGAGAAAATCAAAGCACCTAAGCCTCCACTGGATAAAACAAAAAATGAAGAAGTGAGTGAAAGCCCTGATGTTAACATATATCTAGAGTTATGTGCTCAGGCTGTGCCAATCCCACTGAGGCATTTGTGTGTTGTCATAAATCATGAGCAACACTTCCGTGGCTTGTCACTATAATCAGAAATGAGAGATGAATGAGATGTTCTGTTTTGTTTAACTTGTTTTAGGGTCACAAATATTATTTCATGCCATGTGACTTCACTGTCCCTAATGCCACAGAGTGACTAACTTTGCTTTGGATCACTGTGCTGCCAGTGGAACATTGGACCAACCTTGTCTTTGGTTTATCTGGGTCTTCCTCTGTGTGACAACTCTTTTGTGTGTCAGACCCATTCCTAGGTCTCTACCCTAGTTAGTTTCACTCTGCAGCTTCTGCTAGACCACAGGAGCAGACCTCTGCTGTAGCTGAGTGCTCTTAGAAAGAGGAGGTGAGGCTCTTTTCTGCATAGCCACCTACCCCTCTCTCCTGCCCATCACAATGAAACTGACTAGGACTGCATCAGTTTCTTGCTTCTATTTGTTGGCATCAAACCACCACAAGTGTGAAATTTCTCTGCAGGGGAGTTTGAGTGCAATTTAAAACATTTGGGATGCTTGACCTACTATCAAATGCCAAATGGTAAATTCCTGAAAGCCAGAATGTTCAAACTTGCATAAATACCTGAATTAATTCTCTTCTGTGTTGAAATGGACATAATTTGGGTACAGCAGAAATCTAGATACTTTAGTTAGAGAATCATAGAAATGTAGGGCTGGAGTGGGCTTCAGGAGGTTATCTAGTCCATCCCCCTTTACTGAGACAGGACAAAATATACCTAGACCATCCCTGACAGGTATTTTGTCTGACCTGTTCTTAAAAATCTCCAATGATAGAAATTCCACCACCTCCCTTAGTAACTTATTCTAGTACTTAATTATCCTTATAATTAGAAATTTTTTCCTGCTATCTAATCTAACCTAACCTAATTTCCTTTGCTACATATTAAGTTCATTACTTCTCGTCCTACCTGCATTACATCCACTGCCAGTGCCTTGATGCTGAGTTGGGTTTCTTGATTGGATTCACTATCTATCTTTGGGCCTGTAATAGTTATTAACACCTATGTGCAAGTCCTAAAAATCACGTTTATTATATCTACTGCTGGGTCCATAAAAAAAGGCTTACTAACACTGATAATCCATGACTGAGCAGCAATTTTTATGTAGTGTGAATTCAGTTGCAACAGAAGAATTGTAAGCTGTTTTTGATGTGATTTGTAATACTTTATCTTGGAGACCTCTCTACTACCTATGTTTTCTGTGTAATGTTAGGGCTATTTGAAGTTAAAGTGTTATCTTCCCAGCTGTGATTTGCCTTCATAAACAATCTCAGAGCCTTTTAGGTACTCTCTTTATCAATGGATGGATGCTTCATATTCAAGGCTGCTGGATTAGGGAGGTTAGTTCAAAAAATTAATAAACAAGTGAATTGAGGAATGACTGTCAAAATGTAGTAGAACCCTCATTTTTTTTCAGAGTAACTTGGCACTGAGCAGGGTTTCACTGGAACAGGAATTGTAGTTTGCACAACGTGTGACTTTCATTCTAGTTCACTATAAGTGGGTTTCACTGCACTTGTAACTCTTTAAGTCTTGAAATAAATCTTCACTTTGTCAGCTGACTTTTTTAATAGGGCTGGACTTGGGAGGCTGTTTACAGATAATCTTGGGTTACTCATTCTTCCTTTTTGCTTTGTAGTATATGAAGAAACTCCACATGCAAGAGAGGGCTGTGGAAGAAGTGAAACTTGCCATTAAGCCCTTTTACCAGAAGAGGGAGATTACCAAGGAGGAATACAAAGATATTCTCCGAAAAGCAGTACAAAAGGTAAAAAAAAAAAAGAAATGTTTACTTTTAAAACAGAAGGGGAACTGCACGGACAGTTAGGTGCCAAAGCTTGGATTACATTTATAAGCTCTTGTAGTTACATGCTGTAACAGAGTGGCAGATTCTAGAACTCTACATGGGATCTTGCAGAGCTTCGACATAAGAACTAGGTGTTTTAGGCAGTGCTGATAGCATCACCTATTATTAAAGTTCTCTGACACTTCCCGTTTTAATACCCTGTTTTTCGGTTGCTAATAACTTTGCCAAGCTTTAACTGGTTGGGCTGATATTTTCCATGTTGGGGTTCTGCCTCAGGCTGAATTGTCTTTGGAAAATTTCAGCCAAAACAGTCTCATTTCCAAGACTGAGCTAGGGAAGTATACGTTGTTTTTCTCCTGCTAAATTCTGTGACCTTTTCTTGGAACAGCACATGTCCCCAAGCTTTGGAGCAGGGACTTGACATTTGGCAGGAGGTGGCCTTTTCGTCAAAGATGTGCCTTTTGCCATCCCCCTGAAAATCTGCCCAAGTTGTAAGACTTTGAAAAATCGCGGTTCACACGTACTTGGGCTTCTTTAGTTTTAGCTTCTAAAATTGAAGAAGATTCTCAATTCATTGAGCTCATTTGAGCTTCTCTGAGTGCTGACCAGGCTGCGCATGCACCATCCCCACAGCTCAGCTGAGCATGTTCCCTCCAGCCCAGAACTCCAGGGGAAAAGCCAGACTTTCCTTGAAATAGTTGATCCCCACTGCTCTGGGGTGGGCTGGGCATTGACAGTGAGAGCAGGGAGTTTCTCTCTCCTGCACTCTCCCTGACCTCTCCCTGCTGGCATCCATGTAACTTGGAGGAAGCATTTGATTCAAATGCAGAGGGAATAAAAACTGGCCTGGGGGAGAGCAAGGTTGGATTCAGGCTTAGTGTCAGACTGGGAGGGGATGGGTAGGGGAGAAAAACTGGCACGGGCTGGGAAGAGACTGAGATTGGGAGCTGCAAGGGAGGATAGGCTGAGACTGGTTGGGCAAGGAGGCAGATTCAAAACCAGAGGGAGAGAGACTAGAACTAGGAGCTAATGAAGGAAATGGAGGGGTGGCGAACAAGAGCTGGGGGTGGAACATTGATACTGGATGAGGAGACTGGGCTGGCTGACTGGGCAAGGAGCCAGGGATGGGGTAGGCAAAGGGAGGCTGAAATTGAATGAGGAGAATGACTGTGAGTAGGAGTCAGTGAGGAGGAAGCAGGAGAGAGTGGACGAGGAACTGGGAGAGGGAGAGACTGGCAGTGCGTGGGAGAGGTTGGGATTTAAGGAGCCTGGAGGGGGTTATTAGAACCAATGGGGCAAGCAGACTGGGGACTGAGGAGTGGAACTGGAGATTGGGGAAACAAGGCGAATGGTACTGGGATAAGGAGCCAAGGGTATGGAAGAAACGGAACTGGGATAGGGATGGAGACAGGGCAGAAGGGATCAAGCTTGGGAAACGGGCAAAATATTCTGTGCCTACTAGATGATACTCACCTCCTGATTCTAGAATAGAATTAGAGATTCTTGAGTCTCGCCATTCCTCTGCTGTTAGCAAATATCCATGAATCCTGTTGGCACAGTATGTGTCTCATCCTATTCTAAATGCTGGTCCCTATAGAGGGTGACAACTTACTACTGTCAGGTAGTCTATTAGGTCTGTGCAGTTGATGTAAAGGTTTTAACCCTGCTGTTGACCCACAGGGGTGTGTACATGATGCCATGTAATTGAATTTCTGTACTTTCAATTTGCTTTGTTGAAAAACCTAGGAAATTACACACAGACTACATTTTAAAAAAACATTAAGGTTGGAGAGTCAAGTACTCGGTTAGGAAATGCCAGAATTCAGGTTGCTTGTGCAACTTGAATTCAGCCCTCTTGTGTGTATTCATTATGATGCAGTCTTTAATTACATGATCATGCAGTACAGTGCTCAGTTCTTGAGCAGCTTTTAATATTTTGTTTTATGCTCACTGTTCTGTGTGTGGCTTTAGGCCTTTTTTGTTGCTCGCTAATCAAATTCTTCAAAGACACAATTATTATTTTCCTCATGGGCTTTTCTATGGCATTCATCACAATAGTATCCAAGTGCTTCACAAATATTATTTTCATAATACTTCTGTGGTGGTGGTGAGTGGCATTATCCCCATTTTGCAGATTGGCCTCTCATGCCACAGTTGCCTAAAGAAATCCACTATTTTGAGTGCCCAATTTGAGACACGTAGAGCTGATTTTTCAGAGTTCTTAGCCTTATAGAGCACTTCATATATTCAAAACACAGCTCCTGGTGACTTCATGCTCAGCACTTCTGCAAGTCAGCCACTCAGAAATTAAGGAACACGTAATTATTGATCACCTGTGAAAAGTTTCGTATAGGTGACTTGCCCAGCATTACATAGAAACTCTGTGGCAGAGGCAGGGATTGAATCCAATTCTCTAAGGTAGCATTCAACTGCCTTAACTATGAGATTGCCCTTCCTCTTCCTGCAATCTCCTGACTCCTCCATTGCACACATTCCAGCTTCTGCAACAGTTTAGGCTGGGGTCCTATAGACAACAGGCTGCTTCACTACGCAACCCTGATTCATCACTAGAGCAGATCCATCCTGTTCCCTGAATGAGGCAGGAAGCCTATGGAACATATAATATGTGGATCATGTGTTTAAGACCATATCAAATGCATAAACACAAGGGGGCTGAATTAAGGTTGCACAGGCAACCTGAATTCTGGCATTTCCTAACTTTTGAGTGTTTGACTTTGCAACTGTAAAACATTCTTTTAAATGTAGCTTTTAGTGTTGTTATTTTGGGTCATTCTGTCTCAGGATTTTGAATTCTGCATAGAGATGCACAGATTTTGCCAAGCCACTTGGACGTTATGTCCAATAAGCTTCATTGTAGGTACATAAGAGGAGTCAGTCTTTCTGAAATGATGAGAATCATGCTCCAGTGACAGAAATCCTCCAGGGAAAACCTCAGAGGAGCCCTTTCTGCGGCGCAAGCTTAGACTGACATCTGTGTTCTGTTATGTTTGAGTTACCAATAAAGCCAGCTAAAGCAGAGGTGGGCAAGCTTTTTGGGCCAAGGGCCACATCTGGGTGGGGAAATTGTATGCAGGGCTGGGGCAGGGGTTTGGGGTGCGGAGTGTGGGAGGGGGTGCGGTATGCAGGAACGGGCTCAGGGTAAGGGATTGGGGCAGAGGAGGGGTGCGGGGTGTATGATGGGGCTCAGGGAAGGGGGTTGGGGTGCAGGAGGGGTGCGGAGTGCAGGAGGGGGCTCAGGGAAGGGGGTTGGAGTGCAGGAGGGGTGCAGAGTGCAGGAGAGGGCTCAGGGCAGGGGTGCAGGAGAGGTGCGGGAGGGAGCTCAGGGCAGGGGGTTGAGGTGCAAGAAGTGTGTGGGGTGCGGCGGGGGCTCAGGGCACGGAGTTGGGGTGCAGGAGGGGTGCAAGGTGCAGGCGGAGCTTAGGGCAGGGAGTTGTGGGGGCAGGGGGGCAGGAGGGGTTCGGGCTCCGGCCTGGTGCCACTTATCTAAAGCGGCTCCGGGGCGGCAGCGGTGTGCACCGGGGCCAGGGCAGGCTCTGGGGGGGGACCACAGGGCTCCATGTGCTGCCCTTGCCACGCCTCCAGGGACCTCCTCCGAAGCTCCCATTGGCCACGGTTCCCTGTTCCCGGCCAATGGGAGCTGCGGGGGGCGGTGCCTGGAGGCAAGGGCAACGCACGGAGCCCTCAGCCCCCCCGCTGCTGCCATCGCCACAGGGACATGGTGCAGGCCGCTTCTGAGAGCGGCACTGGGCCTGCGGCACCC
Organism: Eretmochelys imbricata; assembly: GCF_965152235.1. Classification (NCBI taxonomy): domain Eukaryota; kingdom Metazoa; phylum Chordata; order Testudines; family Cheloniidae; genus Eretmochelys; species Eretmochelys imbricata. The sequence goes on from NC_135577.1 coordinate 22,177,648, forward strand.
CGGGGGGCAATCCCGCGGGCCGGATCCAAAGACCTGAGGGGCCGGATCCGGTCCACGGGCCATAGTTTGCCCACCCCTGAGCTAAAGGATACACTTGGAGTTCACACAGTGCTATATGCTGTCTGCTCACATGTTAATTTTTTATGCTTTTTATCAGCTAGTGTTTCATATTACACAATGAATGCATAATTGGGAAAGCAGGTCTGAGGTACAAATGGTAGTTTGACATCTGTTTCTCACCCTTCTGGACACTTGTAACAATATTTATTAACTGAATGACCTGTTTTTTGCCCTGTAGATTTGTCATAGCAAAAGTGGAGAAATCAATCCCATGAAGGTGGCCAATCTGGTAAAGGCATATGTTGAGAAATACAAACATATGAGGAAACACAAGAAGACAGACACTGAAGAAGATCTGCATGAAATGGAGAATTGAAGTAAGATCCATCATGAGGCAAATTGGGGTTATCCTGGCCAAGGACATTATTCTGGAGGGAATAAATAGTCTGCAGTTGCATCTCATTGGAAAGAAGACATAAAGAAGCTGGGTATAATAGGATTTATCTGCCAATGAAGCTTGAATTGTTTTCCACGTGGGAATAGAATTTCTTGTCTTGAATGAACTCCCGTTGTAGATCCAAATGACAGAAATCAAATGCTCCCAAACCAGCAGCATAGTTCAGCGGAGACTTAGAAAATATTAAAACTTTGGGGGCTCTCAAGTTGCTACAGTTTTTAGGGTTTACTTTGATCACATTTTTGGTCTGTGCACCTGTCTTGCTAACAGTTTAAAACTGGACACCATTTTTATATTCAGAACATAAAGAGAGAGACTGTTTCCATTGTGTTATTTATCAAACTATGGATTGTCTTTAAAAACTTCTCATACGTTGATTTAATACTTGAAATGTGGTATTTTTAGCCTGGTCGATGGTGAGTGAAACTTTGACTCGCTCTCAGTCGTACAGGAGTTGCAAAAGTGAGCTAACCTTTATAAATTGTCTTCAGAAACCACTGCTCAAGATGTGGCATTTATTTACATTTTGTTGAGTATCTTGTTAATGAGAATCTTAAATTTTTTTTGAGGGGGGGGGCAGATTATGTTGCAATTTTGTAAATAACGTGCCGATGGTTGTTTTTGCGTTTTACTGAGCTGCCTTTCAGAGAAAACAAAGAGCAAAGATTGTGAATTTTCAGTAACAAGCTTGAGGAGTGAGAGGGAACGATGTACAAAGCAGAAATGTGAAAGAATTTATAAAGTTATTTTGAATGGTTTTAGCCATGCAGAAAGTGTCATTTATTTGTCCTTATCCTTGCATCTTACTCTTTCAGTAGCTATTCTGTACAAATCTCCACTCTTGGGTCTTAAATAGAGCCTGGGGTATCCTTTTAAGGCCTGGCCTACATCTAAATATTAGATTGACCCAGCTACATCACTCAGGGCTGTGAAACATTTCAAACCATCTGCAAAGTAGTTAGGTTTGCCTAACCCTTTGTGTGGCTATGGATAGTTTGACGGAAGAATTCTTCTGTTGACCTAGCGACCACCTCTTGGAGAGGTGGAATACCTATATTGATGGGAAGATCCCTTCCTTGGATATAGGAAGGATCTACTCTACAGCAGCACAGCTACACTGCTATAGCTGTTCCGCTGTAGTGTAAACATACCTCTAGTGTCGGGTGTGTAATTTCTTGAATTAACGTGTTACCTATTTTTAGGATTTCTGGTGCTCACATTATTGAGGTACAGCACATGTAATGAGTTCTGAACACCTCAGATTTCTTCATAATAGCAATGTTTGTCCCCAGGTACTGCAGAATCAGGCTGACACAAATCTTTTCCAAGACAGATGCCTAGAAAGTAATGGCTGATGAATGGTTTAGGTTGTTTTTTGGTGGGTTTAATATGCTGAACTGATCAGTATCCATGTTATTGTTTGGGAAGGGGAGGGAATTATATGTAAGGAAATTAAGGTGGAAACGATTAGGCTACAGATCAGGAAAGGGCTCTGTCATAAGAATTAGAATATAATATACATGACTGTAGGAAGCTGTGGAAGGTAGGTGTAGTAAAATTTAGAAGACTAATGCTTACCTAACCTCTTGGAGCACATTTGGATACACTGTGCCCTACTGATGGTGGGTTCATCTGCCAAGAACAAGGTGCCCTCTAGGTGATCTCATTATTTTTAATTAAATAGATAGATAAATCTGAGTGCGTTTTTTGTTTTTGGCCAAAGGGTTTAACTAAAGCTTCACATGTGACAGAACTTCCTTAGCCGCTCTTATATTGCCCTTCTGAATATCTTCAACTCTCTTATCTTTCCAGTATTTACCTTGGCTTTCTTTTCCCTCTGAGCTCTGTGGTTGGGTCATGATTCTGAGTTGCTACGTTACTATTTGATTTTAAAAAATGAGACACTCCAGGTAACACAGGGCTTTACAGTGTGTGTAAATAGCCTGGATTTGTGTGCATAATTGCTTGGCGTACAATACTCCAGCGGTTCTCAACCAAGGGTCCAGGGCCCCCTGAAGGGACCCTGAGCAGGTTTCAGGGGGTCCACCAAAATAAACCAAAGAGCAGGGCCGGTGTTGGACTTGTTGGGGCCCAGGGCAGAAAGCTGAAGCCCAATCCCTGCCACCCAGGGCTGAAGCGGAAGCCTGAGCAACTTAGCTTCACAGGGCTGCCTGTTGTGTCAGGCCATTCCCCTGCTTGCTACCCCCTAATGCTGGGCCTGGCTTTTAATCTACTGTATGTGCAGCAAAACTGTTGTGGCAAAGGTGGGCCATGGAACTTTTATGGCATGTTGGGGGGGCCTCAGAAAGAAAAGGCTGAAAGCCCCTGCAGTACGCTACCCTCTTACGCCTTCATTAGCCTTGGTAATCGGTATGTGTATGTAACTGGAAGCTGATTTTGGTTGACTGCAATAGTAGACCAATTAAATGGTTGAAATTTTCAAAGTTCCCCAAGGCATCTAGCCACACTACTTCCAATAATTTGAATGCAAATTGTGTGGCTGAACACCCTAGTTGGCTCTAAAAAAAAATCTCAGCCCATGTTTTTTAAGTTCACAGGCACTGCCACCAAGGTGGGGGAAAAGAGGGAGAAGTGGTCTTCTGTCCTCCTGCCCACTGCCCAAAAAATAGCAGCATTCGCTAGCTTGTAGATGATCCCGACAGCACAGCTGCAGGGCTCGGGCACAGCTCTCAGATCTGGTCTCCCTTTTATTTGTTTCAGCGCCACATGAAAGAGTGAACATTCTACTCATTTGAATCGGATATTGACCCATTATTTTAAAAAAAAAAAAAATCCCCAAACCCACAGCTCGTTGGGCACATTTTTATTCCCCTTGCTGCAAAGCCTTTATTTTGGTCCTATCGTTCAGGGCCATATGGAAGCAAAGGAACGTCTGGACAAGATGTTGAAGTGAGCTCTTGTTCTGAACTGGAGCTTGTAGAGTCAATCATCATGTTGGGTGCGTGTGTACTCTGTGTAACTACTTTTCTGATGAATTGACCACTAAAATGTTAACACTGGGGGTGCTGAGATGTACATATTGCTGCCAGACTTTCATAAAAAAAATGTGGACTTTTAAAACAACTTTTGACTGTTTCCTAATTTGTATTTTCTTGCAGCATCAGTCTTGAACTTGTCAAGAATTGTTCAAAGGGAAATGTGGTGGTGCTATATGTTAATAAAACCTATTACCAGACGTATTTATTACAATAATAGGTCTGAAATTCATCACCCCTTTATGTAGGGCCGTACCAAATTCATGGCCATGAAAAATGCATTGTGAAATCTGGTATTTCGTGTGCTCCTGTACTATACATATTTAATGGGGGAGACCAGCATTTCTCAAACTGGGGGTCCTGACCCAAAAGGGAGTTGTAGGGGGGTTGCAAGGTTATTTAAGAGGCTCGTAGTATTGCCACCCTTCTGCGCTGCCTTCAGAGCTGGGCAGCCAGAGAGCAACGGCTGTTGGCCGGATGCCCAGCTCTGAAGGCACCACCCTGCCAGCAGCAGCGCAGAAGTAAAGGTGGCAATACCATGCCATGCCACCCATAGTCCTGTGCTGCTGCCCTCAGACTGGGCAGCCAGAGAGTGGCGGCTGCTGACTGAGGGCCCAGCTCTGGCAGGCAGTGCAGAAGTCAGGGTGTCAATACCATACCAGGCCCTCCTTACTTCTGCGCTGCGGCTGGCGGCGGCCCTGCCTTCAGAGCTGGGCTCCCGGCCAGCAGCCGCCGCTCTCCAGCTGCTCAGCACTGAAGGCAGTGCCGCAGGTGGCAGCAGCGCAGAAGTAAGGGTAGCAGCACCGCAACATCCCCTACAATAACCTTGTGATGCCCTCCCCCCCCCACAACTTCTTTTTGAGTCAGGACTCCTACAGTTACAACACCCTGAAATTTCAGATTTAAATAGCTGAAATAATGAAATTTACGACTTTTAAATTCCTATGACCGTGAAATTGACCAAAATGGACCCTGAATTTGGTAGGGCCCAATTTATATGTGATATCACCTGTGGTAGGATTACATGGTAGAAGGAAAACACATCAAGGCATGCAGTCTGCATTTGCCATGCTCTCAGGTTACAAGATCACAAGTACACAGATATAGACTAGAACTGCTCTGCCATTGTTTGGAATAAACACTTGTTGAGATCAACTGCATGAAAAATATGTATAAAAGTACATAAAGTGTGTGAATTTGTCCTTCTTGTTATATTCAACATACCAGGAAATCTTATTTATTTAACTACGTCTGTGTTTACGTTGTTGCATGCTCTTTGACATGAACTCAGAACTGTCTCAACTGAATACTTCATAGATTAGGTAATTTAGTTCAATGGTACTTGGATATCTCATTATGTGGCTTAGAACAACCCTTTCCCTTACATCTGTCTGGTTTTAAAAGGAACACTGTCTAAAGAACCACTAACTCAGAGGTTCTCAAACTGTGGTCCATGGACCACAGTTCCCTCTAAGGTGCACTCCTGGGTGGCTGCCCATGAGAATGAAGGTCAGAATCCCTCCCAAAGGGGTGTGTATGTACGTGTGTTTTTGCCCCTCACTTTTAAAGTCCAGTTACCTTTTGAAATGCATTTTCCCTAATTAGTGGACCTGCGCAGGCGTGACTCCACTAATTAGGTGCTTGGACTGTGGAGAAGATGCACATGTAAGGTGAGGTGGTGAAAGGGGGGAAAGGGGGTAGGTGGGAGGGGGCAGTGGAGTGAGAAGAGGGGGTGGCAGGGCTGCGGCCGCCAGAGAAAGAGACGACTTTCCCCAGCTCCAGGGCTGCGGCTGCCAGGGAGAAACAGCCCTCCTTCCCAGCCTCAGCTCTGTGGGTGCTGTGGCGGGGGAGACAAGGCACATCCATTGCCTTAGAAAGGTAAGACTGCTGATATTAAAATATGAGTAGTGTGCTTTTATTTGTAGAACAAAAAAACTTTATTATTAAGGGTTTTTTTTTTTATATAGCACTTTTATCCAAAGCGCCGTAGAATAGTTAGCTAATGGTACAAACAACGCTTGGAAAGATCATTAAGTGGTCCGCTGACACCCTCGGCAATTTTCAAGTAGTCCGCAAAAAAAAAGTTTTAAGAACCACTGCACTAAGTGAATGAAGGTGTATAACACAATGCTGTTAAAGGCAAATGCTATTTTTAATGAGTCACCATTGGCCTGGCCTGGTACTGGAACTTCTTGACTGCCTTCAGCACGTCACGTGTATAGAGGCTTTTTGGGAGAAGGAATTCTAGAAACCAGATGGCAAGAGAGGGGAGCAGGAAAGGTTGATCTGCATTTTAACGAACAACATGGAATCTCTTTCACCATGAGACTCCATGTCTCCGTCCTCATGGTGGGAAGGAACTTTATCTAGGGGTGACCTTCAGGAAAATGCATTTCAAAAGGTAACTGGACTTTAAAAGTGAGGGGCAAAAACACCCGTACATACACACTCCTTTGGGAGGGATTCTGACCTGACAATCTGGTCAGCCGTGTTGCTGGGAATACATGGTAAGCATTTCACCTTGAACTAAGTCTAATTTAAGTTTTAGTTACTAGAGAACATTTTATCTTTTTCTCTTGTAACCATTTGTGACTTTAACGCCTTGTACTCACTTGAAATCTATCTCTTTGGAGTTAAACTTGTTTTATTCTTTAATCAAACTAATCCAGTGTTGTGTGTTAAACTGAATTGTTTGGTAAATCCAATTGAAATAGTGAGTTGTATATTAACCCCTTACAGGGGCAATGAACCTATAATATCTGAACTGTCAAGGAGAGGGCTGGACAGTGCCGAGCACATGTTTTTAGGGAAAATTCAGAACTAGGAGTGTGATGGGGTCAACCTGCAGGTAGGAACCAAGGCTGCTGGAAGCCAAAGCACGGCTAACAGGCTGCTGGGGTCAGAGTTGCTGGGCCAGGGCTGTTGCTGTACACAGACCTCAGGGTGTCACTGGCAGGCTGATTGTGAGTGACCCAAGTTGGGAGTTAAAATAGTAAAGCATTGTGAGACACCCAAGGTTGCAGGGTAGGTGGTGACACAACCCCTGACTCGTCTGGGTTGCACCCAGAATTGTGATATGTTCCCATCTTGGTATCAGCTGCAAACTTTATAAATGTACTCTCTCTGTCATCTTGCAAATCATTTATGAAGATATTGAACAGAACTGGACACAGGATAGATCCCTCCTGATATGCCTTTACAGTTGACTTTACGGCTTGAACCATTGATAACTACTCTCCGAGTACAATTTTCCAACCAGCTGTGCACCCATCTTATCGTAGGTTCTTCAAGGCTGTATTTCCCTAGTTCGTCTCACATGATATTCTCATAAGCATTGTCAAGCCTTACTAAGGTCAAGATATATCACATCTACTGCTCCCCCTCTACACACAAGGCTTGCAACCCTGTCAAAGAAGGATATTAGGCTGGTTTGACGTTATTTGTTCTTGGCAAATCCATGTTGACTGTTATTTATCACCTTATTATCTTCTAGGTGCTTACAAATTGATTATTTTACTCCATTATCTTTCCCAGTACTGAAATTAAGCTGCCTGGTCTAGAATTCCCTGAGTTGTCCTCATTCCCGTTTTTATAGATAAGTAGGTACTATATTTGCCCTCTGGGATCTCTCCCATCCTCCATGGATTCTCAAAGATAATTGCTAATGGCTGAGAGATCTTTTCAGCCAGTTCCTTTAAGTGTTCTAGGATGTATTTTTGTCAGGCCCTGCTGACTTGAAGATAGCTAACTTAACTTGTTCTTTCTCTATTTTAGCCTCAGATCCTACCCCATTTTGTTAGTCATCCAATCACTGTTAACCGTGTTGGTGAAAACTGAAACAAAAATGCATTTTGTCAAGTATCAGAAGGGTAGCCATGTTAGTCTGTATCCACAAAAACAACGAGGAGTCTGGTGGCACCTTAAAGACTTAACAGATTTATTTGGGCATAAACATCTGAAGAAGTGTTTTTTTACCCATGAAAGCTTGTGCCCAAATAAATGTTAGTCTTTAAGGTGCCACCGGACTCCTTGTTGTTTTAAAAAAGCATTTCACACTTCACCTATTGCTTCATTTTCTGTTGTCTTTTCCTCCTCCATTGAGTAACAGGCCTGTCCTGTCCTTGGTCTTCCTCTTGCTTCTAATGTATTTGTAAATGTTTTCTTATTGCACTTTTCTATCCCTAGCTAGTTTAATCTCATTTGATGCCTTGCTGGCTCTTGTTTAGATGTTTCGGCCCCTGCTGATCGTGGCTGATGAGTGGGTGGCCATTGTGAAGTTGAGGGCAGGTCCAGACAGTGCTTTGGCTTTAAAATGCTGTCCCTGCTGAGGGGGCCTCCGGGAAGAAAATCTTTGTCTATTTTACATGGTCTTGGAAATGCTTGTCGGATGTCAGTTGCATTCTTGGCACCTCTGCCTGACATCCACATGTGCTGAACCATGTATCCTTTTAACCATAGTGTCGAGAAGGCTTGTGGCTGGTCTGGACAGCATGGCTTGGGCATGATCTTAGAACTGGCATGTAGACCCTGAGCTCTTTGGGGTAGAAACTGTCTGTCTGCTATGGTTTGTACAGTAATTAGCGCAATCTTCGTTCCTGGTTGGTCCCTAGACACTACTGTGATAAGATTCCTAAGAATGGTCATCTGTCCCTGAGAATGTGATATACATTGATGTCAATTGCCCCTGAAGTTGGCTGGGGTGTGGGGATAACCAAGCCATCTGTCGTTAGTATGTTTACTGCTTTTCTATCGCGCAGCCACCCTGTCCTGCCTTTCAAAAGGCAGTTCGTTAGGAAAGGACAGCAGCCCCTTTGAGGAGCGAGGAGAAGCAAACTTATCAACACCTTTACCTGCTGTCCCTGCTAACTGGAGGCTGCTGGAAGCGGACAGCTGGGGTCCCAAGGGAATCTCTCCTTCTTACTGTGTGTACTAAAGAATACCCAGTTCCTTCTCACTGTGCCTTATGTAAGAAGGGTGATAAAGATATTTTGAAATCATCTTCTAGGGTGGAGGAGGGAGGGCTCAAAAGAACATTTCCACAGGAGGTGGGAACTGCAGAAGGGACGTTTGAGGTTCAGAAAGGATCCAGCTGTTGCAGCTGCTGCAGGCAGGAAAGGACAGCATGGCCCAGCAGAGAGCCTGTGAGTAGCAAACGACCCCCTTTCCCTATTTCTTCTGCCCAGCCCCAAACTCCTCCTGGTGGGGGGGAAGGGAGGGAGGAAGTGAGATAGATTTGCCTTTGCTGTTTCACTCACTGCCCCAGCGGGGGGGGGAGGGGGAATGGGGAGAGGCAGATGTATTTTCTCTGCCCTATGTGGGGATGGAGAGGGGAGGATGTGGGGGGAGGGGGGAGAGGAGGGGTGTTAACTCTTTCTCAATGCGGGGTGAGACCTCCCAAGGATCTGTACTGTGGGGAGAGTCATTTGAGTTCAGCTCTTGAGCTCCGAGCTGTGTGTGAGGATGCACCACAGCCGTAGGCCCAGACAGGAAGCAGAATGGAGAAGTTGGTCTCATTTACTTTAGCTTAGAACAGCCCCCTCTGCCCATGGAGAGACCTCGCCCCCCCAGCATTTACCCCTCTGCTGTAGGCACCCTTCCTATTTGGGCTGGGGATGGCCAGCTAGGCTTCTGCTTGAGGGGTTTAGTCCCTCTGAGCCCCCAGGGGTGGTTCTTCACCCAGCTGCTCCTCCCACCCAGACCTCTCTGCTTACAACACCAGTCCCTCTGACGCCCTGGCTGCCAGCAGTTCCCAAGCTGTAACTCCTTGTGTCTGTCCCCCTCCCTCCCCCCGGGCATCCCAATATATCTGCCTGGGGGGTCCCTAGACTTCAAGGGCAGTGAGGGCCTGAGGGAAGGTCCTGAACTCAGCTCCTGACCACTGAGCCATGAATACATCTAGATGGCTACAGCTGCAGTGGTGTGCCTCACGCTGTGACCCTGTCTGTTGCCAGCAAAGAGCGTGGGTCGGCTCAGTAGGTTCCTGAGGGGAAACCCATTAGTGAGCACTCAGCAGGTAGCATTTCTAGCTGAGTCAGCCCTGAGCCGATTGCCCAGGGGCCCTGAGCCGTTGGCATGAAAGATCCCTTGGCACTTTGGGAGAGAGTATGGCTTCTTTAAACTTGTCTCCTAGTCAAATTTCAAGTCAGGTAATTTAAGGGCTGCTGTGATGAGGTTGGTGATCGATTGTTCTCCATGTCCACTGAAGGTTGGGTAAGAAGCAATGGGCTTAATCTGCAGCAAGGGAGATTTAGTGTAGATATTAGGAAACACGTTCTAATGATCGGGGTAGTTAAGCTCTGGAATAAGCCTCCAAGGGAGGTCGTGGAATCCCCGTCGTTGGAGGTTTGTAAGAGCAGGTTGGACCAACACCTGTCAGAGATGGTCTAGGTTGATGTGGCCCTGCCTCACGGGGCTGGACTAGATGTCCTCTCATGATCCCTTCCAGCCCTGCAGTTCTACTGTCCCTGCAGCTTCAATCAGACACAATATTCATGTCCTCTTCCCGCCTGTCGTCTCGTGCTGTGTAAGGGGTGCAGGGGAGGTACCGCTAAAACCGCTCCCATGCTTCACTGCAGCAGCAGGAGCAGCTTCTCATTGGTCTGTAAATGACCCTTTAGAGTTTGATGTGCTCTGAGCCCCTTAGGGAGGAAAAGTGCTACATTAACGTGGGGCTAACGGTGCTCAGCCACCAACACGTTCCTTTCAGACCCCTAAATGAGCAGCCAGATTTCCAGGCGAGAGCAGTGGGAGTGCTCTTGGAAATCAGGCTCACACGCTGTAATGATCTGTTCCGTCCATTAGGTCAGGAGCAAGATGACCGCGCGAGTAAAGTGACTCTCTCCACGATGAGGCTCAGAGTCCTGCCTCCTACGGTCCTGCAGGACCCCAGAGTGGAGAGCCTGAACCTGGACCGCAACAAGCTGAAACACGTCGCCGGGATCTCGAAGCTCGGCAACTTGAGAAAGCTGATCTTGTCCAAGAATGAGATTGCGGACTTCCCCGAGGAAATACAGAGCCTGGTCCACCTGGAGAAGTTGGAACTGAATCAGAACCAAATCCGAGTGATCCCGGAGGGGATCTTCTCCTGTCTTCCCAGGCTCAAACACTTGCGGCTGAGCAACAACCGCCTCAGTGCTCTGCCCAAGGACTTGGCCACCTGCAGCAGCAGCCTCCAGTACCTCAACCTGTCCAACAACTTGTTCCGAGCCATCCCCCAAGCTGTCCTGGATTTGGTGAGTTTACAGGAGCTCTATGTGCAGAATAACACGTTGCGCCAGGTCCCCAGGGAGCTGTTCGAAGGGAGGCCGCTGAAGATGTTCAAGGCAAATGGGAACCCGCTGCGGGAGCCTCCCAATGAAGTCTGTGCTGGGGGCATCCAGCAGATCCTGAGCTACTTCAGCCAGCTGCAGAACTGCCATGTGGAGGAAGACAGGAGGGTGAAGACCATGTTCTTGGGGGCCTCGCTGGCAGGAAAATCCACTATCTGTAAGAGCCTGAAGCAGAGGCAAGTGGTTCTGGTGTCTGAGGAGGAGCGGACAGTGGGGATTGAGATCAGCGAATTCCACATCCAGGACTTCACGTTTCTCTTCTGGGACTTTGCTGGGCAGCTGGAGTACTACGTGACCCACCATGTGTTCATCACCCCACAGGCCCTCGTCATCCTGGTCATTAACTTCCAGAAGTAAGTGTTATGCAATGGGTTTGTTTGAAGAGCTCGCAATCTAACTAGCTCAGACAGGCACAGGGTGTGTGCGTGTGTGTGGGAAACACAGGCACGGAGCAGGGAAGTGACATGGCCAAGGTCCCGCAGCAGTGCTGGGGATAGAACCCAGGGCTCCCAAGGTGCAGTCCCATGCCCTGTCCACTAGGCATGCTGCCTGCCCTCTCTGCAATGTGACTGCCAGCCCCTTGGATGGAGATCAAACTCCTTTTACAGAAGCCACTGAACAGCTGCTGTATCTAGTGCTGATTGTGGAATGTATAAGTCTACACCAGTTGGGCAGTGCCTATAGAATGATCATCCAGTCTCATGTATCCAACACCAGCTATTTTAGAGAAAGGTGTTGAGATAAGCCACTGTTCAGTGTATGTTGTCCTCTTCTCTGCCTCATCCATAGAGGAAAACGAGTCTGCTACAGACCCCAGTTAGGAGACACAGTCCTTTAGCTCAAGCTGTAGAGACACATGCTCTTTACTGTGACAGCGTTGTGTTCAATCCTCGGGATGACCCAGAGCACATTGTCATGCCCTGCACTGGCAGTAACTGGCTGAGTGTTGGTTTGATTGATTCTTCAGGTACCAGCTCAATAATGACATCTTCCAGGAGCTGGTTGGCTTCTGGATCAATAACCTCTTCATGCGAGTCCCAAACTCCGTGGTCCTGCCCGTGGGAACCCACACAGACTGCTGCACTGAGGAGGAAGTGGAAGAAAAGAAGCGGGACATCATGAGCAAGATCCAGGCCATGCTGGAGGAAAGGAGGGCAAACCTCGCCCACTTCATCAACAACCTGGAAAGCAGTGAGGAGTCTGAGTTCTACGTGGACCAGTGGGACCGACTGAAGGAGATGGAGAGCTGCACCTTGACTGTAGGGCTATTGATTGGTTATTACACAGCACTATAGGTGTACACAATGCTGTACAGGCCAATGGGAGACTCAGTCTCTTTTCCAAGGAGCTTCTAGTGCTCAGCCCCAGAGAAGTTAACTAAATCTCTGCTTTTAATTTAATCTCTGGATCATGAGCCCATCACTGGGGTACCCCCAGGCTATAAAGAATGGTTATATGGTGAATTTTGTGGAAATCTGTATTAGTAGAGCTACTTTATTTAAAAACAAGATGGACAAAAAAGGGAGAGGATGGGGGAAATATTTAGAAACAAATTTTGACTCCTCCCGCACTTTTTCATCAAAATTCATAATTTTTTGTCAAGTTCAGAGTTTAAAATATTCTGTCCAACCTGCCTTAGTATTAAGAAAACAGTTTCATTTTGTTTTTTCCCCTGATACTTTCTGTTTCTCTTTTCTTCCCCCTCACCCCATCTCTTGTTCTTGGGGACATCTTAATGAAAACAGAATTTCAAAGAGCTCCTATGTCTCTGTGCCTGCTGCTTATTCTTCCCATGAAATTAGACCCCTCTGGGACACTGCTCTCTATCTAAGGCACCTGTATGGGCCCCGAGTAGTAGGAGCAATCTCTAATATTTTAATCCTTGCAACACTCCTGGGCGGTAGGGAAGTACTATTATCCCCATTTTACAGATGGGGAACTGAGACACACAGGAATGACATGACTTGCCCAAGATCACAGAGGAAGTCTGTGGAAGAGCTGGGAATTGAATCTATGTCTTCCAAGTCCTAGATCAGTACACTAACCACTGGGCAATCTTCCTTCTCAGCCCATGATTACTAGCTGCTTAACACCATTATAAATGACAGACAAAACTCCCCCCAACACCACAACCCACCAAAATCTGTCAGCATTTGGCTTTCGTCACCAACTGAAGAGGACCTTGGTACCCGTTATGTATTAGTACTTGCTTGAGCATCAGGGCTCGAGCTAGACAGAATATGGCATATGGCGCCCTGAGTGTTCCATAGTAACCGCGTGCTTTCCTTCCAGATTTTAAACCTTGTTCCCGTCAATTGCACTAATTACTGGGATATTAAAAAACTTGAGACTACTATTTTGGAGCATGTCAGGAATGAAGAAATATTTCCTAATGTTATCCGAGTGCTGCCCCCTGTCTATAAGGAAGTGGAAGCGGCAATCGTAGATACTGAGCAGAGTGAGGGGACAGCAGAACATGGTAGGTGTCGATAGATCATCTCTTCTCCCCACCACCCTTTCCCACTGAGAGTTCACCGCGTTAGGGGACCTACGCCACAGCCACCGTCTTTTTGGCTAAGGAAGGCTGGCCAAGGACTCCCTTTGATGCCCAATAAACTCACTGCTCCCTAGTCCACTGGAGACACGGTGGCAGTTCAGAGATTCAACACCGTTTCCAATCTAGGAGCTAAGCCGGTGGTGGCCTGTAGCAGTCCCAGGTGCTGCATGGCTAGGGGGTGAGAGATTGGGAAGCAAACCCCGTTCTCTTGCAGGGCAGAGCATTGAACCATATTCTAGTCAATTCTGTCTTCCGTTTATTCCCGCGTCAGCACAATGGGGGCTGCGATTTCACTGTATGTCTAGTAACTAAGGAGCTCTGCTGTTTCCAGCCAGTGACATAGCAGCACTATCCCTGCACATGGCCAGCCTAGTTATGTTCTAAAATAGCCCACCTTGGATTAGCCTAGACCTAGAGAGGTTCTAGAGATAATGAGCAAAGTGTATCTGAGAACCAGAGACTGGGGAGGCAGCAGGATCTCCTGGCTGCAGTGTAGATCATTCCTGTGCCTGCGTCTATTGGCTCAACCTACAAGAGCCAGGGATGTCAGACACAGAAGTTAGGCTGAAATGCCATCTCCGTGCTCCAGGCTCTGTTCCTCTTGTGTGGATTTTCTCTTCCTGTGCTGTGCGGAGTAAGGGGAAGTGTAGCAGCCCCAGTGATCAGTCTCCACTCTGGGCTCATTGGGGGTAAATAAGTCCATTCTTGTTTAAGTTGGGCTAGATTGAGCTGCATTAAGTTCCTTAGAGGAACATATTGGCAGCGCACAGCCAAAGGCCTGATCCTGCAAACACTTCCTCATGTAAAGGGTTAGACTTCAGTGGAGCTACTAATCTGAGTAAGGACTGCTGGACTAGGTCCATAACGGGGAGAGCTGTGTATTTCAGTAACCTTTTCAAAGAGCCTGGTACATATCTGTATACGTGTGCATATCTAATTACCTCTGGCTTGTTCTGAATACTCCTACCACAGCCCTGCAGTGAAATAGCTGAGAGTTGGACAAGCACCCTGGGTACTGTCATGCAAACAAAGGCACTCAGCTTCTCTTCTCACCGCTCCCCACCGCGCCCCCCGCCCCTCCCGGTGCTTCAGGATTCCTGAGTCCAGTTCTGCCAGAAGTCGCCTTTGACCTGGAGTGGGATTTGCCAAGACCTGGGTGTTAGCACTGATATATGTTGGCCCTTTTAGGACTCAGCCTCGGGCAAGCACCCACACACTGGCATTTCAGCTGCTGTTTGAAACCCTGTGTTAGTAGTGTCCATGTGATCCTGTTCTCTCTCTAGGCATAATGGACCTCAACCACTTACTTAGTGAAATCACCCGCCGAGAGCATCTGAGCCATCTGGGCACAGAGCTTTTCCGGGACATCCTGAGATACCTCCACCGCATCGGGCTGATTATATGGTATGAAGAAATCAAGCAGCTGGAAAGCACAGTCTTTCTCCGGCCAGCCTTTCTAATAACCATGTTCAAGGTGAGCGTATGGGTCCCTGTAGAACCCTCCCTCCATGACCAGGTTATTTCTCTGGGAAGCAGTGTCCTGCCTCCCTGCGTGTTCTGTTTCATGCCACCCTGCACACCGTTGTCCAGGCACAAGAGTGATGGGTGGTTTGGAAAGAACAAGCCTTAAAGAAAGGCATTTTGCTCTCCAGCCATGCCTCAGTTTCTGGGGCAAGTCTCGGAGATGATCTTACACTTACCAAGGCCAATCCGCTGAGTTTCTCAAAGGACTTTGCAAGCAATCAATGACGTCTAACAAAGTTATGTGAAAGAGTCAGCATTATAGGTAAATGGAAGCAAAATACCTAAAGTCATGCTGCAAATCATGGACAGGAATAGAACCGACGAGTCCCTAATTCCAGTCTCCTGATCTAACCACTGTGATGTGGACACTGTCTACTAGGAACTGGACTGAGGCCTCTAATTTATCTTCACAGCCAGCAGATTTAAACATTTTACTAAAGCTAATGTTAAAATTATATAATACACAGGTTAAGGAACAAGTGTCTGCACATCTCGGTATAGTGCTTATCCACAAATACAAAGTTTGGTTTAAAAGTCATAAGATACTTATAGTGCATTATCTGTAGTAATCCAGATTTTGGTGAATAAATTTAACAATACAGTTAGACCCTGCTCTTACCAACCTGGCTTAGATGATCCTCTCCCCAGTCTCTTGAAGCCATCCAATAGCATTTGAATTTATCCTGAAGAGCGAATGAATGCCTCTGATTCGGATTCTCCTCCCCTTGCCCCCTTTTTAAAAATAGTCCTTTTCGGCCTCAGTTCAACTATGCAAAAAGAAAACGAGTACTTGTGGCACCTTAGAGACTAACCAATTTATTTGAGCATAAGCTTTCATGAGCTACAGCTCATTCATTGGATGCAACTATGGCCTCTGTTTTCCTCGTACTGGTGTGCGCTGTGTAGAAGGAACCTGGTCCCATTCCCTGTGATTGCTGGAGGAGCCTTGTGCCTGCTGTGTTGCAGGGAGATGAGGCTAGGAGGAAGGATAGTGTGCTAGCCGAGGACTTGGGAGAACCAGGTTCAATTCCCTGCTTCTCTACAGACTTTCTCTGTGACCTTTGACAAGCTGCTTAATCTCGGTGCTTCAGTTGCCCATGCATAAAATGGGGATTAGAACACTTCCCTCCCTCCTCATGGGTGTTGAGGATAGATACAATAAAGACTGTGAGGCCCTCAGATATAATGGTGATGTGGGTGTTGTAAGTACCTAAGCCAAACTGCATCCATTAGTGAAATCTTCCCTGGCTCGCTGAGCTTTTGTTCCTTCCCGTTCAGATCCTTGTTAGATATCGCCTGGTGCAGCAGCTGGAAAGCATCTCCGTGGACCTGCTGGTGGGAGAACACGCTACCATCAGAGACCAGTCCAACTGGGTGTGGACATTCAAGTCGAAGGCCATGCTGTGCCAGCGGGCCATGCGAGCCTTGGTCAAGCACCAGCTCTACTTGGAAGGGATGAAGGACGTCTTTGAGGAGATGGTAGGGCACAAGGCCCAGAAGGGGAAGCTGTTCAGCCTTCTGGAGCACTTTGAGATCTGCCTGGAGGTGAGGCATGCCAAGGACCTCAACCCAGGGGCCAGGGAGTTTGTGCCGGGGAAGCTGTGGGAAACAACGCAGAACTGCCGCGAGGCCTATTACTTGTTTCCCACGTATCTCAACCAGAGCGAGGAGGTTTCTGAGAGGTGGGGAGGAGATCATCTGGAGGATCTCCACATCCGGGCCTACTTCTCACCTGAGATCCCAGAGGGCTTCTTCCAAAGGTAAGAAGCCAGCCCACTTGCCTTGGCCATGTGAGCTGGGGAGCCTGTCAGCGCAGGGGTCATTCCTTCTTGTCTGTCTGGGAAGCATGTAATTGGTACTAGTATAAACAAACACATTAATTCATAGCTATCGAAAGGAAGGTTGGCCTAGTGGTTAAGGCCTTGGACTGTGCCTCAAGAGATCTGGGTTCAACTCCTAGCTCTGCCACAGACTCTGTGTGACCTTGGGCAAGTCAATTCATCCTCTCTCGGAGCCTCGGTTCTCCATCTGTGAAATGGGAAGAATGATTCTCCCTCTGTCTGCCTAGAGTGGAAATCTCTTTGGGTGGGTACTGCACCTGGCCCAATGAAGTTATGAACTCAACTGAGACCTGCAGGTGCTACTGTCATATAAATTATTAATAATAGGGCATGTTAGCAGTGTACTGCCCAGGAATTCATAACGCATGGTTCTCATTTGTGTTGATTGGTGCTGCATGTGTAAGTCATTGCATATTGTTTTGATCACATGCCTCTCTATGGCTTTATTTCTATCCAAGCGGGTGTGCCAGTAATCCTGAAACGCCGGGAGTTGGCAAACCAAATGCATGTGGAGATTTGTGCTGGGAGGTGGGTTCTCTGGAGCATTGGTCTCCAGCCTTTATGGGTCTGCTAAGTCATCTATTAGTATCTAGAAGAGCTGAACAAAGTAACTGCAGGGAGCATTATGGAGGGGAGAACAGGAAAACGGGGAGGACGCTTTCATAATCCCATTTGCTGAGCCATATTCTCTTTCACAAAGAGCCAGCAATGGCTGAGCTTCATCTCTTAGAGAGCCCTGTTCTAGAAGAGGCATATATACTGTGCAAGGACTCATGGGGAAGAGGGAGATATGGTCTAGCACACCCAAACTACTTCCACAGACCTAGCTTGTGCTCCTTGGAATCATCCCTTTGGTGGGGCAAAAACCAAACTCTGGATGCCATGGTGAAGGAGTGCATCTTCTACTTCATCTCATGAGCTCAGACAGTCCTGGATGACTTGCTGGGTCATTGCCTTCCCCTTTGAGTCTGGCTGTCTGTGACTTCTGAGTTAGCACAGCAAAAAAACAAATCCAGCTAGGGTAGTTTACCTCTCTGGCTGATCTCTGCTTACAGCCAGGGCAAGGCTGAGAGTCGGAGTCATTGTAATACGAAGAAGTTGTGAGGTTTCCCTCCTCCTGCAGTTCAGTTGATCTTATACCCTGTAGGATAGCCCGTCTCCGAACCTTCACAAACACTCCTCTTCACCCAGTCATGGGGATGAGTTTGGACACAATGTGTCATGATCTGGATTCATCGCCTCTTGAGTTAATTATCAGCCATATCATACCATCCAGTCAGGATCTGGGGTTCCCCAATATTCAAAGGAACATCTAATTCTATTCTCACTGTATAAGTTTTTATGGTGTACTCATCACTGTAGTATCTGAGTGCCTTCCAGTAGTGCATTAAGCAACCTGACTACGCATCTGTCACTTGTTCTCTCATCCTCTCACTAAGGGAGAAGTATGTGTAGTGGAGTGTCTTGTTTTGGTGATAATTTTTTTCTTTTCAGTTGGCCACCAAGCTTCAGTTCATGCAGCTTTTAGAGCATTGAGGGGTTTTGTTAACAGCTGGTGGGGAAGCTGGGCCTCTTTGCTGAATGACACACTAGAGCCCAGGGCATTTCTTCCCTTCCAGAAAATGAATGGCAGACTCAACAATCCATTCTAAAGTTTCTTATCTCTGCATAAAGAAGTGATTTGTACCCAACGGATCCAGGTTGGCAAGGTAGCTTGTTCAAATCAGTGTCATCTTGCTGCATCAAGAGTGAGAGAAGCAGGAAGAGGCACTCTCCGAGATGCGTGTATGAATCCATCCATCCATACTAATAATATTGTGGTTTGCCTGTGGGATTGTTAGCTACCCAACATGTACCAAGCACTCAGGCTGTCTGATGTATGGGGCAGCTATTTACTTTAGGAAGAAGCTTTTGACTGCTGGCCTTTCTAGGGCTAGAAGGGAAGGAAAAGCCAGCAAAAAAGAGAAACAAATGAGTGAGTGAGTTTGTGTGTGTGAGAGAGATGCACTAGGAGAATGTGAGTCTTTGTCAGCCTCTAGTGGCTGAGCCTCAGAAGAGGTTAGTGCAGTGATACTCAGACCTCAGTGATTCAGGAGTTAAATAAGGGATCAAAAGAGCCAAAGGAGCATGAATTCATTGTTTCATTTACCACAGTACAATATCTTCATATTTAAAAGTATGACGGGGAAATATCTAGTGTGTATATATACACTAAATATTATATACTAAATAATACATACTGTAGGTGTGTGTTCTCTCTCTCTCTCTCTCTCTCTCTCTCTCTCTCAGCAAAATGACTGACCAAGTATTAACATTTTATCAACTACAATTGGTTAATAAAATAGTAAAAACATCCTGATTGGTTAATAACTTAGACTGGTAAATAATTAAATCACAGTGTTTTAATATCCTGTGCTGCAGAGAGACACAGGAGGTGCTTGTGGCTTGCGAGCTTCAGTCTGAGTATCACCGGGTTAACGAGTAGGACAGCCCAGAAAACATTTCAATTGTTGCAAAAAATGCAGAGGCTTTGGAGTTTTTTGTTCCGAAGTGGAACGAAACTGACACCTTTCAAAATTTGTTGTGCAAAGAGACAGAGGCTCCTCCCACCCCAGACTAGCCAATGGTGATTGAGGCACAGACCTGGGATATGGAGACCCAGGTTCAAGACACTACTCTGAATCAGTCAGAGCAGGGACTTGCCTCACCCCTGAGTTCTGCACTATTCTGGGCACTCGGTCTGATTTTTTGACCAGAAATTCCATCCTGGATCCGAAGACCTTTGCTGATGAAAGTTTTTTCTTGAATCTGGAACATTTTCGCAAAAAGTTTTGATTCCAATGAATCTGCATGTTGAGTAGAAAAATTCCCAGCCAGCTCTCTTAATGAGTCTGCTCCAGCTGCTAGCAATGGGTCTCAGTCCTTTCGCTCCAGCGGTAGATGCTCATGTTTTTAATACAGTATGAGAGGTCCCTGGTTCAATCCCCATTGTTGTCCCAACTGGGGTTGGCTACATATATTCTGGCAGCAGGTGGGGCTGAAAATAGTTTCCATGATGCTGGAGGGCAGAACTGTCTCAATCTTTTGGCTGATGTCTCTCCAATCTCATTGCAGGCTCATGGTGAAAGCTTGCTCCTTCTACTCGGCCCACTGGATTGCGAAGGTCACTTGCCTGCTCATATGCAGTGGCAAACCCTTGCTGATCAAAGAGAACAACCAGAAGGGCTATAGTTATATTGAACTCCGGAGCAGAAAGCCAGCGCAAAGGACAGGTGAAAATGAAGGCACTGATTTCTCTACTGAGTATGTTCTCTTTCGCTTTCCCTGGCCTGGGAGTGGAGGGTAGTTGTCCGCTTGCCATCTGCTTTCGTATACTGCACCCGAACTCCCCTAAACAAACTGGCACTTGTGTT
Organism: Eretmochelys imbricata; assembly: GCF_965152235.1. Taxonomy (NCBI): domain Eukaryota; kingdom Metazoa; phylum Chordata; order Testudines; family Cheloniidae; genus Eretmochelys; species Eretmochelys imbricata. The sequence goes on from NC_135577.1 coordinate 22,197,824, forward strand.
GCATGCTGGTCCAGTGCATGTACAGCATGATCCCCACTTACTGACTCTTGGTGAGCCACAGCTGGGTTGTGTCTCCAAGAGTTGAACTCTCTGAAGCTCCCTAGCCTACAGAGAACCATGTGACTTCCCCTGGCCTGTCCCATTGGAGCATCTCTCTCTAACCTGGGGAAACCCTGATTAATAGAACTTCCCACTTCTTAAAGATTTGGGTGTTCCCAAGATCTTAATGAAATCGGGGTCCCACAGTGTCTCTCTCAAAATAAACTGCCTGGGATGACAGGAGACCGATTCCACATTTAAGATCAGGTTGAGATTTTTCAAAGTAAACTTTTTTTTACTCCCTTTCATTAAGTTTTATGTTTTACCTTGGCATGAGGAGCAATATCCTCAGACCGCATCTTCCCTGTTCTTGCTGGCGGGTTGGAGACAGAATTTTCTCAGCCTTCAAAGGGGAGAGCGAGACTGAAGTTTTCACAAAGGGAACTCTTCTTGATGTTTGAGTTACGCAGACATTGACTCGCACAACCATCCCCTCCTAAAAGAGTTTTAAACATTCCCTCCCCTCCAACGGCTCAGTGTCTTAGTGTCACCGTTTTCTGGTGCTCTAGCAGAAAGAAGGGCCTCACTACCATAATGGGAATAAAAGCAGGAAAAATACTTTTAAATAAAAGTTTGAGGCCATAAACTCTGTTGGGCAAGAACTCTGTTTTTGTTCGGTTTATACAGTGCCTAGTGCCCTGGGGTTCTGGTCTATGCCTGGGGCTGCTTGGTGTTATGGCAAGACAAATAATAAGCAAAGGAGGGCACAACGTGGCTTTTGGGGACTGTTTTTTGGTCCACCTTCTGTTGTGGAAAACGAGTCACCTCATCTGTTTGGTTCAAACAGGCTAAGGTCCTTTTTATTTGAATACAGGCACGCAGGGAGAGGAAGACAGAGATGGTCACACACAGGTGCCCCCCTGGTCTCTCTCTGCCCTGCCCCTAGAATATCAGTCTTCTATAGTTTTTTATCATTCAAGTCAAATGATACGTTTCCTTAATTTTTATCACTCAAGCATTGTTCATAAAGCCTTATAAGGAGCCAAAGTAAACAGGATCATAATTAGCACTGTGCTGACACACTTTGTCGTTATCAAGATCTGCAGTTTGCTTGTGGCAGCGTTTTGTCTAGGGGCTTTTGCAGGTTTGAAGGGGGGGTTGCATATAATGGGCAGCTAGGGACTTGAGCTAGCCTACAGGTTGGCCTAGTTCGTTATCGGGGTCAAAATACCACGGCCCAGCATATGCAAATGCTCTTAGCTTAAGCTAAGTCTTACAGGATGCCGGCCTGTAGGCCTCTTGCGTTACCACTCTTGCCTATGCTGCATATAGTGCATAGATCTTGTCACAGAGTGGGATGGGGTCAGGCCAACAATACTTTCCCCCACCCTTTAAATTGCTCCTCAAGGGTGTCTAGTCTGGGTGAACTGGAAAGAACCCACCTGGTGCAACTGTTCGCCTATAACCCAGCCTACAAGCAACTCTTGCCTGCCCGTTACCATTTGTGCTCTAAATGGGCTAACTAAGTCCAGGTAACTGATGATTAACAGCAGCCGGTTCTTTCCCTTATTCATCTAAAGAATTCCAGTTCACATGGGATTTTTTCATGGCGATCATCTTCATCATCCGGCAGCTCTCAGAGGAGTGGCCTGGTCTCCACATGTGCATGAAGGCACCTTGTCGAACGGCAGAATGTCCTGCAGAATTTTTCTGGCCAGATGTGGATGACAAGAACACCGTGTACGTATGTCCTGTAACCTGTTTTTCCTAGAGGAAATATCCGCAGTAGGGGTGTGAGCACCTGCTACCACAGTACAAATGGTGATCAGTTCTAAAAAACAGACCCATTCTTTGCATGTCTATAATTCCTTCCATCAGAGCAGAGCAAGTCACATTACAACAGTCTGAATCCTCACTACATGCCAGTGAAGCAAATAACTACTAACCCCATTCTACGGAACAGGAAACAGAAGCGCCAAGAGGTTAAGGACACAATTTTCAAACTTGGGTGTCCAACTTTGGGCACTTGAACAGCTATGCAGCAAAGCACTTAAGTGTGTGCTTGACTTCTATTATTATTTGTTATTTGTATTGCAGTAGCTCCTAGAAGCCCTGGTCATGGGCCGCATTGTGGTAGGTGCTGTACAAACACAGAACAGACAGTCCCTGCCCCAGACAGCTAAGTAATTCAGCACCTAATCGTTGCTGAATCAGGCCTTAAATCCGTATTTAGGCATCCAAACCAAAGCAGACTGGCTTTCAAAGGGGCGGAGTGCCTCTGAAGTCCCATTGTTTCCACTGGGAGTTGAGTGCTTCTGAAAATTGATCCACTTTGATTGTGGTGTGTAAATAGGGATTATGGGTGGGATTTTTCAAAAGCACTGAGCCTGGTCTAACTCTGCTCCTTTTGAAGTTGGCAGTGACTTCAAGGGGAACAACTCTGAGCCCTTTTGGAAATGGGACCCTACATCTGTATTTGAACACCTAGCTTTGAAAATTGTGGTCCTTCTTTGAGTGACCTCTGCATATTCCCACTCCCCTATTGCCACCGGCTTGTGGCCCGGGTGTCTTGGTCCCACAAGCAGGAATATGCAGGGGTTCATCTCAAAGAACTCCATTTGCTGCTATGTAATCTTCATTTTAAGTGGCTTGGCAAAGGTCTCTTAGGAAGCCCATGGCAGAGCTGGGAATAAACCCCAGGCTACCAGTCTAGTATCTCAATTACAAAATCCTCCCTTTAGACCACGGGCAACATTTTCTCTCTCTTTTTTGTCCATAACATTTTAGAAAGAGCAGTTGTTTAGAAATGATTTGTTTTGAATCCCAAAGAGTCTTCCATGGCTGTAAAGGTGTTTAGTGGCACTTTAATTTAGTTTTTTTTCTTTTCCTTTCTTTTTATTTTAAGGACGAAGGAAGAAATTAAAACTTGTGGAACATGTGGCCATCGGTTTCGAACTGAGCTGCTTTTACCCAAAGGTACGGGGAGAGGGTTAGAATCCTGCTATAGCATAGGGGCCAGTTTCTGCCACAAGATGAAGGTAGAAAGATTTCCTGTGTGTCCTTGTACAAGGAGTCACTGAGGGTTTGTCTGCACAGGGATAAAAGCCCCACGGCTGGCTCAGTCTTGTTGGGCTCGGGCTGCAGGGCTACAAATTGCTTTAGACGTTCGGGCTCGAGCTGGAACTCTGGGACCCTCCCCCCTCGCAGAGTCCCAACATTTGGGCTCCAGCCTGAGCCTGAAGGTCTATACACCAATTTTTCAGCGCTGGAGCTGGGGTCAGCTGCTGTTTTGTTTTGTTTTTTTATCCCTGTGTAGACATACCCTGAGTCATCGTCTTTCTTTGCTGTGCTTCTCCATCTGTACACTGTGGGTGCTAATACTTCCTCTGTCTCTGGTCTATGTAGATCATGAATTGTTTGGGGCAGGGCCTGCCATTCGCCGTGTTTGCACAGCACCTAGCACAATGGCACCCTGATCTCAGTTGAGTCTTCTAAGCGCACGACTGTAATCAGATAAGCATGACCATAAGCATGGTCAGGGCTTACAGCAACACAAGGCCTGGGAATTGGGACACTTGGGTTCTAATCCCAGCTCTGCCCTGACCCACATAACCATTTTTCCTTAGTTTCCCCATCTGTAAAAGGCCCAACAATGCAGTGTCCTACAATCCATCTCTGACAGGCAGCTCCCTAGTGTTAAGAACTGCTCCTAATAAACTCCCAAGTTTCTCTGAGCTATTTTCCCCACTCTTTTTTATTTAAAGACCACTGTGACTTGGCGGCCAGCTCCTGCTGGCCCCTCGGCTGTTCCCTTACAACAGGCTTCTGTTATCTGCCTCTCACGTTCTGGCGCAGATGAGTAGCTGGTATAAATCGCCCTAGCTACACTGAAGTCAATGGAGCTAAGCCAGCTGGCACCGGCTGAGGCTCTGCCTCCACTGCCAGGAGGGATGAGTTAATGTGTCAAGCACTTTACACTGTCAGTGGGGTGGGGGGTTTTGGGGATTCACTCCATGGCTGTGGCATGGCACGCTGATGTCTCCTTCTCTTTCCTTTCAGTTCCAAGTGACCTGGAGGTTCCGCAGCCCCCGCCCCCTGCTCACTATTATGTCACTAGCTATGGGACTACATCTTTCGGCCCCAGCAGCATCCACGTCAATCGCCAGGTAACTTGGCTGTAGCTTTGCTCCTCATGTTTTGTTCTTGGCTTTTGGCTTCTGTTCTTTCTCTGTTGTGGGGAGCTGGGCTTGTGCTAACGCCAGCTCCCATCACGGTCAATGAGAAGAATGGCCCAGTGGTTTAAAGCACCGACTTGGTATTTGGAAGACCCAAGTTCAATTCCCTGCTCTGCTGTGGATTCCTGGTGACCTTGGACAAGTCACTTAGCCTCTCTGTGCCTCAGTTTCCCATCTGTAATATGGAAATAATAGCCCGTCCCTACTTCCCAGGTGGGGAAGTGATCTATTGATTATGATACACTCAGATACAGTGATGATCAGGGACAGATAGATGGAATTTTTCCATTGATTTTAATGGGAATTAGAGCGGGCTCTAGAACAACGAGGGAGCCAAACTGAAAATACCCACTCTGGAACACTGGTCAGACAGACTTCATAGAGCCGTCTATTTCAAGCCCAGAACAGAGCGATGTGGTGGTCTCGTCAGACCAGCTGCATAACACAGTCCATAGAACCTCACCCTGTGATTCCAGTGTCAGTCATCCTGACTCAGCATTCGTCCTGATGTAGCAATCCTTCTTTATTAAGGAATACAGCTAGCTTGAAGGATGCCTTTCTGTCTCTGCCCCTCTTCCTGATCAGTCTTTCTGCGTCTATCAGTGTTGTTCCTAAATGACTGGAGACGCTGTATGTTTAGGCTGAGATTTTCTAAAATGGATGGGAATTTTTGGGCATCTAAATCCCCAGGTGGACTTTGAAAGCCCCATCCTTGATGTATATAAAAATCACTTGGGCGATGGCATGTTAGATTCTAAATCCATGGAAGTCAGTTCCTTTAAATGTGTAATGGGTGTGTAATCTGAGACCGTCCTTGCAGTGCTCAGCACAATTTAGATCATAGTGCTGTTGGCGTATATGGGGTGACAGGGAAATTATGTCCCAAGGCGTTTATAATCTAAGGCTTCGGTTCTCCAAGGTGTTACCTCCCCATGGAGATTCCCATGGAATTGTCACCCAATGACCCTGTGAAGGGCCTGAGTTAATGGGGGTTACATAAGGAGCAAACAGAAATGAAAGTTAAACCCTTGCAGCATCGCTCTGCCAATTGCCTTGTGGATGGTTGAGCTGGCCTTGGTAAAAGCATTGTGGCGTGGCAGCCCATGGTCATTGTTCCAGGGCAGCCAATAATTTTTCCCAGTTCCCAGCCTGCATAGTTGGGCTGGGCACTAGGGAAACTTGGTTGTGGGCAAGGGGGAGAATGAAGGAAGCGTCCTTTCGTCCCCACGCCCTTGGCATGATTTGGAACCCCATGTCTAGAGGCTACTTCAGCCCAGATGGCAGCGATCCCACCACTGTCCAGTGCAGGGAGCCCCTACAGAGCTTGGCCATCTCACGTGGGGTGTGTACCCCTTGTGTACTTCTCCCCTCTTGCCCAGTGGAACTGCACTGGTTGCATTACCAACCAAGGGGAACCCTGCTGTCTTGGGAGCTGGATGCACCTGGGCGCATCCTTAGCTGCACGTGCACTCACAAAAGGCACTTTTCCAAATCTTCTCACTGTGGCTGTTGAGTTGGTCAGTGAAGAGGCTCAGGTCTTGCTTCAGGCTTTGGAAACCCCCCAGTACAATGTGTGCTGCACAGTCTGGCATATGGAAGCAGCAACCCCCCCTGGATTTTTCCCTTGGAAGATGGAAATGCTGTGCTGTGAACAGCACCATAGAGCCAGGCTGAGGTTTGGTTTATTTGATTTTACTCAAATTCTGTTTTCCCTCCTTTCTGAAGCAGGCAGTGCTCCAGGGACAGGCACTGTGTACTTCTTGGACGCCCTAGGGGGCTCTGGGGTTGGTGGTCTGACAACTTGATAGTGTTGGTTTTTTTTTTTTTCTTTCTGTTTAAGTGGGGTTCTGAACTGGAACTCCAGAGCCAAATACTCCCAAACTTTGGGCTGCTTAAACTTCAAGTTTCTTTGCTTTCTTGCAACAGAAGCTGCAACTCTGCAGTTAGTCACTGTCTTTCTTATTTCAGAGTATCTTGGACAAATGACTCGGCCTGCCCAAGAGGACCATTGAGAAGGACGTCCTTTTAGCCAAGACTCCTAGCGTGTTGAGCGCCACGCTAAGCAATCTCTTAAGCGCTCTGTACAGCAAGATCCATTTCACTGTTTGCAGTGTGTGTACTGGCAGTGTTGTGCAATAAACAATTTCTACCCACTGGAGGACAGTGGAATGTCAGTTTATTTACACAGACACAAGAGGGGAAAAGGGCACTTTTCCTGCCCGTGCTGATGCATAGATGAGCAATGTGAACAGAGAGCTTCGCTCACATCAGTAGCTGAAAGGCTTGCACTACTCAGAATACACACAAGAAACTGGCACAATGTATGAAAACTGACCTGGTGTTAGAACAGAATTACAGTTGGCCTCAATTACAGTTCTAAGAAACATTTCTTAATGAAGACGGAAAGAAGCTTTCAGATTTTGTGATCCCTTCAACATTAGCAGCTGGAGCCAAAGCCCACTGAACCCCTTTGGAAAGGCTCCTGTTAAGCTTTGGATCAAGGCCCTGTTTCTTCACTAAGAAACAATATTCACCTTATGCCTGTTAACGAAGAACCAGAACTTCCGGGTCTTCTGATTTGCTGAAAGCATGATTTGTGTCAGGAGCTATGCCAGTTTACAACCTCTGGGGAAGCAGCCTATTTATTCCATCATATGGGAAGTAGCAGTAATTAACCAAGTATCAAAAAGTACACTACAAAAATCCATATTTAATTAACACACACTCACTGATGGCCTCCCAAAGGTGCAGTGCAGAGGCTGATCCATGAAATTTGATTTTCTGGCTTAGTATGAAGCAGCTGGTCATTAGTGTCCTTTTATTTCCTACTTCCTTCTGCAGTCCAAGTTGTGGAGAGAAGGAAAATGAAGGGCTTTAACGTGTTGCTTTGTGTGGAACTCCCATGATCACAACTGAGGTGTGAGAGAACACAATCAATCCCCCCTGTATCCGTGATGTGAGTTAGGCAATTTTTAAATCAAATCACAAGGGTCATTTTATTAAAAAGGCAAAATAGTCCGTAGCACCCAATTCAGATCAGCTTGGCATTTCAGGGCAATAGCGAGAGGCCCTTCTACTGTACAGCTTGTACTGAGGCTGCCTCCCTACCCAGTTTGTGTCCACACACGCTGTTGGTAACGCAATCATGTTGGATACACTGTGCTTTGATTTTTCTCATGAGCATCATTATCAGGCTATAACTAGGTTCTAAATGGTCCTTCCTCGTTACAGCAGATAACGAGGAAGGACCATTTAGAACCTAGTTATAGCCTGCTTCTGAAGGACTGGCTTGTGACTCATCCATCCCTCCCACACACCGCACTAACACTGCGAGACAAGTTACGCCCTGTCAGGCTACAGTCTCGTTAATCACTGAGTGTTCTCGGGCTGTGCAATCCTCTCCCAGTGAATGCAATGCCTGCTCTACAGAGAGTGCAAAAACCCTCTGGCTGCATGAGACATGACATTAGAAAAAGGCATATTACTAAAGTCAAATGCTACTTAAAGCCTTCAACACCTGAGCTAGAAGGCACCAGACCTGCTGCTGCTCCATAGAGAAGAGGGAGAAGGGGCTTGGCACATCTTGGCAGTTGCGTGTGGGGCTGTTTTCAACCCTGCACACCTTGACCTGCTGCTTTCATGTCTCCCTCCTCTTGCCCTTGTCTATCTCCTCCTCATGCTATAGGCAAGCAGCCCCTTGAGGCTGATTCACCTCCCCCTGGAATCATTTACTTTGGCCACTGAATTCAGCTGGAGCCAGATTAGACTCCTAAAGCCTTTCTGCTCATGCTGGAACGACTTCTGTAAGGCCAACAGCAGCAAAGACCAACCCGCTTGTGGTGTAAAACTGAACTCCAGTACAAGATGTCAGGAGAAGAGCCCCTCTCCACTCTCAGGCTGGCTGGGAGAGGGCTGGACTGCCACACCAACTGAATTACACCCTAGCCCATGTAAAGGGATTTGCCTCTATTTGGAAGTCACAGTTCAGCTGCAAAGCCAAAGGCCTCGCTAGCTGCTCAAGTGCTGGTCCTCTAGGTCAGCCCCAGATTGGACCCACTCAAACAGGTGACATTCCATCCAGGAGCAGGGAGTTGTACACAGACCTGCAATCACCTACATTTACTAGTGATTTGTGGGGGGCAGAGGGGTTCAGTTTGTGGGTGCTGGCTTGACACCTTAAAAGGCCTGACTTTGAGAGAGCAGGTGTTCTACATGTTCTGACAATCAGGCCCTTTTAAAAAGTGTCCCAGCGGGGCCCCCAAAATCACTTTTGAAAACTTAGGCCAATGTCCATTTGGATGAAACACAGAGCCCTGTGCTAATAAAAGGAAGCTAAAACATAAACATGCCCAATTTACCTAAGCAATAAAAAAAACCTAGGGAAAGTACCACAGTGGGGCAGGTGTTCTATAAATTATACTTTAATATTAGTGCTTAACATTCTGCCAGACACACCAGGTGAAATCCGGGCCCCTGTGATGTCAATGGCAGGATACCCGCTGAATTCAGCAGGGCCAGGGTTTCACTCACCCTTCGTAAGGTATGTTGGGCTCCATCAGTGCATAGGTTTGGGAAGACCTGCTTCCCTGATTTCTATACGCCCCCTCCACCCCTTCTTTTTTTTCTTAAAATGCCCTTGCCTGCTCAAAGGAAGGGCAGAGGATGAGACTTCCTGGAGTCCATTAATTTTTCTATTTAAATCAAACTTTCAGCTGTCAGTCCTTGAGACACTTGCATTTTTGAGACTCACAGCTCAGTCAGGATGACCTGTATAAAGATCCAAGCAGCCTTAAAAGGAAAAGGAGGAAGCAATTAGAGCTGCTGGTGAGGAGGCCAACCTCCGTGTGTGTGTGACACACGCACACATTGCGATGACCAAGTGGATTGCCACTCGTTTACGGCCTCACTCACCCTCAGTTCCTAAACTCATGGAATGCAAGAAATTTCAAATGACATATCACTGAAACTACCCAGAATCATATTAAACCAATAAATATATACAGCTCAGAATTGTGGGCAGGCAAAAAGAGGAAGATAAGCTCGTCTCCCTCTTGCTGCTTTCCACAGATGCTCAGTGCTCAGATAACATGCTGATACTCGGGTGTCTTAGCAATAGCAACCCCTAAGCTAGGACAGGGAAGGGTCCTAAAGCTAACATCTGTAGTTGCTTTTGGAGGAAAACAGCATCCAGTGTGCAATGTCAGTTTCATACAGGTCTCCTGTCAGAGTCCAGCCTGCTCGCCTGACAGTAGTCTACAGCAGTCGGCCTTCCCCTACTGGTCCAGTGTTGGTCACGACCCAATGTCTTATGACCCATCCCGCCGCACAAGCAGCGTTGCTCTGATCGCACATCATCACTGTGGCCACTAGCGCAACTGTTCACATGGGCAGAGCACCGGTGGCACTTAGTGCCCGGGCGGCTGTTTGAAAGGCAATTAAGGTGTTGAGATTTTGGCTACGCTGCAGTTTAAAAAAAATAAAAAAGCACCCAGCCTACACTCTGGGTGCCCTTGACAAGCATTCTGAAACTGTACTAAATAAATAAATTACCAAAAAAAGAAGAAGAGGTGCAGGAAATAAGGAGCATGGTGTAGTCAGCCAGTGAACCATAGTTTAAGAACTGCTGGCCTATGCCCATTAAAACAACAGGTTACCCTGAGCACGTATGGTTAGGAAAGTGCCAGCTTTATGGATCTGTGCCTATGTATGCTGTGTGTTCATCAGATGACAGCAGGCCAGCACGTGCGTGCTGTGGTGTCCAAGGGAAGCGGGACAGAAAAAGGGGTAGGGCGGTGGTATGGTGGACTACAGGAACATGGCATGTTTTTCTCTTGTGTGACTGTGCTTTGTGGGGCAAGAAGCTGGCAAAGCATGAAGTGGAGTGTTGTCGGTGTGACTTGGTTCAGGCAGTGACCGCCCCCTGCTCAAGGACGACAAGGAGTTGTAGGGCAAATGGGCTCATACAACATGCGCAAGGCCGAGCGCGGCTGGGCCTGCAAACTGAACTCAGGCAGAGTGTGGAGAGGTTAAAATACAGTGTTCAGCACTAAACTTTAATTTATTAGCCAGGCACATTTGGGGGAGCAAGCTACTTTGGAATAGGACTGATCCTGCTCCCAGGAAAGTCAATGGCAAAATTCCACTGGGAGCAGGACCAGCCTCTGTTGTGGCTTCTGGGCCTCCCCTCCGCTACACTGTTCAGGGTGTTACTCATTCTCCTCGTTCCCCTCTCAACTCATTGGGGTAAGGGGACAGCCTGAGGCATGGCCCAGCTGTTTAAAGCAGCCCTCCTCGAGCTTGCTTACTTCAGCCGTCTGTATGCTACTTGGGCACAGCTGACGTGTCTAGCAGATCTACCGAACCATGGGTGCTTCCATTTCACAGACCTCTGACAGGCGAGCGCTTGAAAGGGACATAGCATGAGGAGAAAGTGGAGTCTGTGTCTTCTATAGGGGCCTCTTCCCTGTTCCTAGCCCTGGGTGGGGATTTTTCCATAGTGGTCTATCAGCTGATTAAAGCTCAGATCCTCAAGTATTTAGGCTCCAAACTTCCATTCAAATCAATGGAAGTTAGGAGCTGTGGCTAAGTCACCGTCTGACGGATTAGTTCACCTTGTAACAACCCTGTGACCCCAGGAGAGCTGGCCAGGGCTACTGTACGACCCACCCTCCTGCTTCACTCACGTCAGCAACAGGCAGTGATAAGGATTTTTTCCCTGTCACCACTCTTCACTCAGCTTAAAACCCAGCCAGCTCAGCCCAGACAGAGACACAAGATCATTACATTGCAGTGCTGTAGATGAGTATGCCCCACCCCCCCGTCGTTCCCCTCCCCGTGCACACCCTGACTTTCTTGCTGAGCTCCTGAAGCAGAGAGGAAGATTCTCTTGCTTCTACCTTCAGAGCACAGTGTCTGGTACCCTGTTTATTTCAGCTGGGGAAAAAAATCTCTATTTTCAATTGGTGGCCTTGAGTAGGGAAGACTGAGCTGTCTAGTGCTGTAATATCTGAGCACCTCACATACATTTATCCTCACAACCTTATGAGGTAAGGAATTGTTCCCATTTTACAGATGGGGAAAGTGAGGCCCCCAGCTGCAGTGACTTGCCCAAGGTCACTAAGGAGGTGGTACAGCATGGACTGAACCCAGCTTTACTGAGTCCAGTGAAGTGGCTAAGCCACAAGGCCACCCATCATCTCACACACACACTTCCTGATGGGGGCAAACTGATGCAAGTGGGCAGGGGAAAGGCGGAAGTGTTTTCAAAGGCAGGCCAGTCAGGCAGAGACCTAGGCAAGGACGGGCCAATGCTGCTCTCCCACATGCAGATCAGATCCTAGGGAGGGGAGGAGGTTCAGTCAATCTGCATGTTGTACTGCTCAATGAGGTCATACAAGCTGTTGAAGCAGCTCGACACCTGGAGGCTCACGTTCCCGCTGTTCAGGGACGAGGCTCCCTCCCGCAGGGCCATGTCATGGACATACTCACAGAACTTAGGCACCAGCTGCAAGAGAGAAACAGACACCCCTCAGGAGGCGTTCACCTGTGCTGCCACATTGCTATGCATTGCCTTTTTTGAATGAACCACGTGAATGGCCCTGTCAGAGCCTCCATCTGTTCCCCTGCCCCAGGGGGTGACTGCTGGGGGAGACATGCTCTGTCAGCAACGCCCAGAGACAAGGAAGTGAGGGCTTGCGGTGCAAGAGTGTGGCAAGTGCATCTCTCACCTATGTCTGGCAACCCCAGATTCAGCCCTGTGCTGGCTGCAACAGCCTGCTGTGGGCTTTGCAGGCATGCAGAATAGCCAGGGTACAGGTTGGTCTTGGCCACAGCTTTTCTGTGCCTGATCCACCTCTTCCTTCCTTAAACTTACACTCTGCAGCGAGGGCTGCTGTGAAAGCAGCATAGGGCTGGCTCTGTGACTGGACCGAAGGGGTTTCTGCACTGGAGCTATTCCCTAGAAGGCCCTTATGCCTACGCTGCAGCCCCATCAGATCGGTCTAGGTTCTCATCTTGGTACCCGTCATGGTAGTGTCAGAGTGCTAAACGGTATGCGTTCCCACCCCTCCCAAACAGCGGCGAGCCAGGACTGGTCCGTGCATTGGCAGGGCTCACTGGAGGGGAATTTGGGTAGTCAAAGAGGACTAATAATTAAGCTAGAAAGAGATGCTTAGTTACCCTCCCAGGACTGTAAAGCTTTAGAGGCAGAGGAGGATTCTCCACTTCTTGCCATGTGGCTGTGAAGCTGAGTGGGTGGGGGGGTAAATCTCTCCCCGCTGGTTACTCAGGGATCTCCACTCAAGCGCTAGCTCCTCACCAGCTACATGGACCCATGGCCATTCCACTCAGAAGAGGGGCGCAGCCTCTTAGCAGCTGCACGTCAACACTGAAGTCAGTGGAGCTGGCCATCAGTGAACAAACACTAACCCCTGAACCATCCCGCCAGAGACGAAGGATGCTTGGCATTTAGCCAGCACTTCCCTCCATAGCTAAGGGAGAATGATGTTTCTTGGCTCACCTTCACTAGGATTAACATGGCCTCCTTGGGCTTGGATTTGGAGAAGCACTGCCCAAAGCCAAGGTAGATGGTGAAGTCGGGAGATGCAGCCCTTTGATGTTCCTTAAAATCCTTCAGCTCTGCAGAAGGAACCAGGATGGTTTTAGTAGCACAAGGACAAGGCAGGCATTGGGGCTGCTGGATTAAATAAACTGCCCTGGGATGGTCAGGGGACGGGGGCCACGAGAGGAGCTTTCCAATTAGGAGATTCTGGGGCTCCCTCACCCTTGCTCCTGGCCATTCTCTCTTCTCTCTGAAACGCCCAGGCAAAACCTGGAGCCCAGTGCTTATGCAGGCTGGGCTCCGGCCCTTGGTCAGCCTACGCGCCTCGACCACACTGGAGCCCCATGGGGCAAACGTATGGTAAGTAACGTCTCTTGGAGTTTCTCTCAGCTAATCTAACTGCTACCCGTAAATCTGGCCCCACAGAGTAAGCCACACCCGGATGCAGACTCACCCTTTGAGAACACCTCATAGTCGAAGATCTCCATCTCGGTGCCGCGTGGCAGTAGCTTGGGCTCAGGGCTCTGAGCCATGTTCACCAGGTGCCTGGAGAGGGCCCAGAAAACCTTGCACTTATTCAGGCGCTTGGCATAGATCTTCTTGTGCTTCTGCTCCAGCAGCAGCCCTGTGTTCAAGAGCAGCTGCCTGGTGAACTGGGCCTGCTTCTGGTCAGACAGCTCATCTGGGCTTGGGAACTGGACCACCTGTGTGCAACTCGGAGCAAAGGTGGGGTCCTCGTTATTGTACGCGAAGAGGCAGCTGCTGGTGGCCACCTGCACCTCGTGGAGCGGCCTCCCACGGTAATAGATGGTGATGTCCATAGTGGGAGGAATGGTTTCTGCAAGAGACGAGGGAACGCTTGGACTATATAGGGCCTGGCAGGAACAGGTGCGCTCTGGTTCCGAACAGGCTGCTTGCCAAGGGCCCGATGTAATGCTCACTGAAGTCAGTGAAGACACTTCCACTGACCTCAGTGGATGCTGGATTAGCCCCTGACATGCTGAGCCCATCGTCCCCACGCCCGGCTGCCACTGGTGCCCTTGTTGGGAGTCTCAGCAGAGCATTGCCTGAGCATTATGGTACCTGTCCATCCCTGCAGTTGGTCCCCCGCTTTCCACGCGAGAGCCACGTCTGTGAACCCCATGGAACTTCCTGGATCCCCCTCTGCAAGCGGAGACGGGGCTGCGGAGATGGGGGTGGGGGTGGGGCGGGGTATCTATTTCAAACCTGAAGCCGAGATGTCTAAACCTCCAAGAGAAGTGAAGAGGGCCCTCTAATCTAGGGGTGGGGTGGGAAAGGTCAGTGCCATTCGGTTCCAATAGCTGTGTTTTCCTAAAGCTTTGACAAGTCTGCCCCAGTCCTTGTTCACCTTCAGAGGTAAGAGGGAGGGGTGGGTGACGGATGTACTCTGTGCTTGGGGCAGGTCTCCTTCCCTGGGGCAGGCAGCTGGGGTGGTGTCACTGACCTGTATTGTTCTGCGATGGCACTGTGTTGGGGGGAGGAGGATGCTGCTCTGGGAGAGGAGCGGCCAGCAGGGTCAACCTGTTCTGCTCGGGGGCTGCCCACTGATTCGCCGGCTGGTGATAACTGTTCTCTCCCGGGCCATTCAGCGTTTGATAGATCACTGCGTTTCCTGCAGGCGCTTCGCTCGGGAAAGTGCTCTGGACGCCCGCGTGGTTATTGTAGTGAGGTCTCCCTGCAAACAGGACTTCCGCTAGGATGGAGAACAATAGGCTTGTGAGACGGGTAGGCAGTAACGAACCCGTTAGTTTCTGCTTAGCTCCGCTCTTTTCACCCACTCTCTTCTACAGTCCCTCCAGAAAACCCCCTGCTTTGAGCCCTAAACTGTCTGTCCAAAGGAAAAAAGGCAGATTTTGAAGAGAAGGAAACAATATCATCATTCTGCACAAACGACAGTACTGCCCAGATGCCCGCACAGCGTCACTGCTCGGTTGTTTTGCTTTTGCTGCCTCCCATCCTCCACATTTAGACTGGAAGCTCTTTGGGATAGAGACTGTCTCCGAATGCACCTCACGTCCTGCTGGTGCGGGATGAGTAATTGCAAGGGAATGGGGGAAGTTTTAGGTCTAGCAAACAGCTTCATTTCGGTGCTGAACGGGAGCTGAGCTCTTCTGGCAAACTGGCTTCCTGTGCGCGATCAGCTCTAAGTAGGCTTGGCAGAGCTCGGTGTTTATTTCCGAGAACTGGAGGATAATGGCGATTGTTTATTTTTAAGCATTTCCCCCCTCCCCTCCCCCAGTTTAAATGTTCACAGTTGTGGGAAGTGATGGGAGAGGGTCAGATGGCAGGGCAGGCCAGGCAGTAATTCTTTAACGACCGACCTTGATTTCAAAAAGCTAAAGCTTTATAACTGTTAGAACCCGAATTGTCGACCTCACTGGTCAAAATGTGCACAGCCCATAGCCCTAAACCAAACTCTCGTGAATTGTTCAGCAGAGGAAGAAAAATGCTGCTTCTCTGCACATTTCAATTTTTATCGATGGACTATTTATTCCTCGGTTTGTGTGTAGAGTGAAATCGACGATTACCGACATTTACCGATAAAAATCTAACCCGCCGAAGCCTAGTTCCATATCTGCTTCATTTGCTATTGGGGGAGCATAACCTTCCAATGATCCAACAAGTCTTTTCTGTCTCAAGTGCCTGTTTACAACCGGCCAGCTCTCAGATAATGGGGATATACTGACCTGCACTATTAAGAAGCTGACTTATGCCAGGAACTGTTCTGGATGGGAGGGGCTGCTGTAGAAGTGAGGCTGCAGAAGGGTCATAAGCATTTTGCATGGGTTGGGTCACCCACTGGCCAACGGGTTGGTGATAGTTCTCCATTGGTCCATTTGCCGCTCCGCTCCCCTGCGGTGGGTAGCCATTTTGGCCCATATGTTGGTTTGGATAGCCTTGGCTGTCTTCATATGGTACTTCCCCTGATGGAGGGGGGGAGGGGGAAAGAAACCCAGTGTTAATTACCAGAGTTGGGTAAGGCACTGCAGCATGCTGGCCATTACATTAGACAATTCAATAGCTGCTGAGCGTGCTCGCTCTCTCCTTTTGGAAATGCTGCAAGATCTTCCTATTGGATAAAGCTTTACCATGGCAATGCCCTTTGCAGCATCCACCACTCCTCATGCTTCCCAACCCTACCCTGAACCTCACTTTTGGGAATCCAAACAGGGAGGGGAGATGGATTTCATTGCTATTGACCGACCCTGACCTCGGGGGTTGATCCACCCAGATGCAACACACCCGATGTGGGTGAGTGGCTCAGTGCAGGGCCCTTGCTGCCCGCAGCTAGCATAGGTCTGGTCTCGGAGTGGGCAAGGTGAATGACCCTTGCCGTTTGTTTTAGTTTTACAGAAATGGCCCCAGAGC
Organism: Eretmochelys imbricata; assembly: GCF_965152235.1. Taxonomy (NCBI): domain Eukaryota; kingdom Metazoa; phylum Chordata; order Testudines; family Cheloniidae; genus Eretmochelys; species Eretmochelys imbricata. The sequence continues at coordinate 22,214,048 of NC_135577.1, forward strand.
TTCCCAGCCTGAAGGTCAGACGTCTCAGAAAGAGCAGGGGGGATCCCAATCCAAAATTTGGCTTGCTTTCCACTGCTAAGGCAGGCATGGAACCTACCCAGCAGGACTCCCATGGTGTCACCAGCCCATCTTGCTCTCAAACCATCATGCAAGTCCCCAAACATAACCACCCCCCTGCCCCCAATTTGGGGCTCTTTTTATTTGCCTTCTGGTTTTGAGCCTCTCAAGTTCACGGTTTCAAGCTTTTCTCTGCAACCAGAAACTTATTTTTAATTTTTTAAATGAAAGGTGGGAATTTTGTCTCATCACATGACTCCAGGAGCTGGGGGTCTACAACAAGATATCAAATAGCCCAGGACTCAATGCTTAAAATCCTGAGAGTGGGCAACACTGTTCGCTTATGTGGGGGAGTCCCCAGCAGGAGCCAGAGTGAGCACAGCTGGCTCCTAGACGTCCTGCCAGCAGCGGGCATGCAGGAGGAAGGGGTCACAGCTGGAGCTCTAGCCTATGGGGCAGAGAGAATCAGAATGGCTTTTGGCTTTCCTTTCTCCTGGGCAGCCCTGGATGACAGTGTGGGGAAGGGGACTAAGTCCTTTGCCAGGCTTTCCTCCAGGACCCACACCGTGCTAGTCAAACTCCTGTCCTGCTTTCCCTACAGCTCCCATAGCCCCACAGGGAAGAGAGCAACCTCTCTCGCCTGTAATGCAGCAGGCAGCCAGCAGGGGTGCTGCTGAGCAGCTGCAGGAGGGAAGGGAGAGTAGCCGCTCCCCGTCTTTCTGGCTCACATCAGAGCTGCTGAGGGAGATGCAGTGGGCGTTGGCTGGGCAGCAGCATTCCCAGCACCTTGCTGCAGCAACCGGGCTGACACAAACACTGCATTGCAAAGTCACATGATGCTGCTCAGGGACACATGTTCGTTGAGAACCAAGTATGCATTTTCTTCTATGCAGTCGCCCTTGGCGCACAATGAAGAGCCTCAAGGGCCACGGGGTGGGGGCGGGCAACACCCCTGCTTTAGATCCTCTTCATTGTTTTTGCTTGGATGCCGTACATCCAATACAATACAATAACAGTACAATAACCTGCCACTTGGTTTCTGAGCTGAGTACGTGGGCTGGAGCAGCTGTTGAGAGGGATACCTCCTAGGCACCTCCCTGCAGCCCATCGGCTTCCTGTCTGGAACTGCCCGCGCTGTGGGAGGAGGCTCTGCTGGCATGCTGGTATGGGACGGTGAAGAACCACAGCTCTCGACGAGCACATCAGAAGGCAGGGCAGGATTCCCTCCCCCCTGGAATACAATGGGACTGTCCCGACGCTCCGCACCCAACATTTCTAACACAGGCCTAGGAAGTCACTGGGAGGTCCAGTGAGAGCCAGCTGTATTATGAAACGTAGGTGCCTCTGGGTACAGCTCTGCTCTTTGGGGTCTCAGCCTACCTGAGCCTCCATCCAGAGCCCACGGCAGCTGCTGCGGGCTGCAGCCACTCTGGGTTAAGCTGCACTGTTGCAGAATCCACTGGAGTGTGTCGGGGCTGCACTGGTAGCCGTTTGGCACCAAATTATTGGTGGTGTAGCCCTGGGACGGATTCCTGCCAGGGTTGTAGGCTGGCCTTTCGTTCTGCACGCTGTCCATCTCTGTGGAGCAACAAGAGCCGAGGACGGTCTCAATCACACGCACGTCTCTATGCCTGTCACAAGTTTTTTCTCATGCACCTCTCCACCTGTCCCACTAGAAGCTGGTTTTCCTCAGGAGTTCGCTTTGCACGGTGGAAGCCTGCAATAGCCCTGCTCCTGCCCATGGGGTTTGGCTAGGACCTCACCATGCTGGGCCAAAGCGAGCTGTTGGGGGTGTGACACTGTTGGCCAAGGTCTGTCTCCCCAATGACCTTGGCACCACGGTTGAACCTGCCCGGGGCTGTTGCCCCTGATGGCTTCACGCAGGGGTTCTTTGGCAGACTTGTTGCCACAGACCCACCGACTATGGGGCAGTGTCTTTGATAGCTGGGTTAGAAATTGATCTTGAATAGGCTGGTTTTAAAGGCAATCAGACCACAGTCCAACTACTGGGCACTGAATCTGAACTGAACAAGGATTAAACTTGACTGCTTATTCGAGCAAAGGTTTATCAGCTCCGCCATATTGTTATTCTCTCTTATCTCCTTCCCAAGCATGTATTATGTTTATTTATTCCTGTTCTATTTGATTAGAATTAAATGCAACACCGACCTTCAGAATTCCAGACAAGGTGGAAAAGCCGCAGGGCTATTGCACTAGGAAGCAACGACTTTGATTCAAAGTCTGTATGCCTCAGGATAATTTCCTGGCTAGTTCATCCTGCTTCCTGCCCCAGGGCATGTGGAAATGCTGAGAGACTCAACCAAGGTGCTGAATAGATCAGTGGCAGAGAAGGAAAGAACCCCGGGCTCCCAACTCTCAATGAAGTGCCCAAGCCTTCAGTAAAGAGATCCAATTCAATGAACAAACAATGGAGGAGCATAGGGCCATATGCAGCACCACGGTTTCTATTCTGGGTTTTATCTTCCGGAATCCAATCATTTACACTTTAAAAAAAAAAAAAAAAAAACACAGCAAGTAACTTACCTTGGGGAGGGTTTTCCAGCGACATCTCCAAATCTAATTCTATCTGCGGCTGCAAAACAAAGCACCCAAGACCATTTTCTTTTTGTTTTATTGGATTCATCACAGAGATATGCGTGAGAAACTGCATCAGTGAAGCAACACCCCTACAATTAGCTGGGCATTTCTGCACCCATTCACAAAGAGGCTTTGACCAGCGAAGTGGATTCAGCCATGGTCTCACTCTGTTGCTAGTCTTGCTGCTTCCCAGTGGCCCAGCAGAAACATGCGAGTCCCAGCTAAGGCCAGCCTGAGCCAAGGAGAGTGGCTACTCCGATATGCAGGCAAGCCAAATACGCTTTGCGTTCTTGACTTGAAGAGGCATCCAAAAGGGAGGGGCTGAGAACCTGGGAGCCTGCTTGACACAGGGATAAGCACCCCTGATGCAAATGGTGGCTTTCTCTATGGACATGAGGGTTTCCAGCTATGCTGGCATATGGCCACTGGAGGCTGGAATGGAGACAATTCCCCGCAGTGTGATCCAGGGGCCAGATTCTCAGCTGGTGTGAATTAGAGCTGTTCCACAGCGGCCAACAGAATCCTCCCAGGGTCTTAGGCCTACATGAGAAAGCTGCACCAGGTTAACTTAAAACTGATTTGAGCTAAACCGCTCCAAACAACTGGGTGGAACTTAATGCAGTTTAAGAGGAGCTTATTCTAGTTTAGCTTTAAACTGATTCCCAACTGACTTAAGCTAAACCAAACCAAGACTGATTTAAACCAAACCAAAAGTGTCTGCACAAGAATTTGCCCTGGTTTAGCTTAACTGATTTTGAATCACACCGTTAGTTAAATTTTAGACTTTTTCCTGTAGACAAGGCCTTTGACAGACACACGGTTGCTGGAAGAGCTGGAGGGGAGAGAGCGTGTCCTGAATGTGTGGATGTTTTCATGCCAAAATCAGAACAGGTAATTTTTATTCCCTCCTCACCTGAATCCACTGTGTGGATGAAAAGGTTACATGGTAGCAGACAAAAGCAGTTTTCCCCCAGGCAAAAACTCTTTCATTCCGTTGTGGAAAACTTTTTTCACACAGTGAGACGACTGAGCTGGATCATCTTCTGTGATTGCAGCTCAGGAGCTAGCTGTGTGTGTATTTAGATCTGGTGTTGCAAACATGACTTCTTGCAAAAAGAGATGCATGATCATTCGCCTAGCTGTTTTCCTGGGGCCAGATTCTGTCCCTGCAGGATATAAGCAACTCCAAGGGACATTGTCTAGAGACACATTCACATGGAGGGCTCTAGCAGTGACGTCGATTGAGTCAGAACTCTGCAGCGTGGGGGTGGGGAGTTTATCCCTGTTAATTTCCCATGAGCCACATAAGTTTAGTGAAACGTTATCAGGTTCTGATGATTCCAGGGCTCCTTCAAGCTTAGCACTTCCCCAGCTTCTCCCATCCCCAGTTCTGGTACCTGCAGTTGCTGTGGCATATGGTGATGCAGATTAGGGGCTTCTTCAGAAGGTGGGCTGATGTCTTCTTTACTGTCATACAGGTTATTGTCTAAAAGACAACAGCAAATTACACAGGGATGGGGAGGAAAAAACCAGTGGTTTAGCAAATGGAATTTCTCACACGGGAAGTTAAGCATGATCCATAGTTCCAAGAAGTGGGATTTGCTCAGGGCTTAAGGCCCATATGTTGAAAACTCTTCACTAATTTGGATTCCCTCAAGTTTAGGAGCCCAACTGGAGACATCAAGGGCCTAACTTCTCAAAGGTGACTGGTGAATTTGGGTGCCCAACTTGAGACACTTTGAAGAGGTCTAGTTTTCAGAGGGCAGATGCAGACCCCTTTCTCAATGTCAGGTCCCTTTACGGTGTTGAGTTGTGCACCCAAAAAATTAGTGAGCACTTCTGAAAATGTTGCCCTTAATGCCACCAGCTTATCCAGTTCTTCATGACCTTCTGCACACTTTGTTGGGAAGCCTTGAAAGCTGCCCTCATTTATACCTGCGTCACCATAGCCTTCACAGCGCCATTGACTTTACAGGGTAACGCGTGTGCAACTAAGTTAGAATTTGGCTCACGGGGTTTCCTCAAAGCAGAAATCTGCAGGAGAAGGGCAGTGAGATTGCCCTCGGAAAACGTCTGGTACGGTTAGCACTTCTGCCCTACCAGCAGGGAGCAGCACTAAGCACCATGATCTCACGCCAACCATGTCACCCACAGTTCAGGCCACAGGCCCTAATTTTTAAGAGTATTCAGCAGCTCCCATTGACTGAGAACGCTAGGAGTTGGCTGGGGGACAAGTATTTTTGAAATATTGCCCTCCCCTGCCCTGGTCACTTTTAAAGGCAGTTACCTAAAATCCCATCTCTCCCACATGACGCCACATTCTATTCAGACTGGATCTGGAGTGGTGCCAGGCAGAGAGTAAAAGAAAAGAGCTCCTTGCACAAATCAGAACCATGTCTGTCTGCGCCTGTCTTCAGCCTGTATTGCCAGCATCCTTACTTTTAGTAGTCGTGGCTTTAGCGGCTGCCACAGCATCGGGGCTTGGGCTGATGATTTTATACACTTTGTGAGGGTCCTCGGAGGTCTTTGAGTTGTCCTGCATCATCAGGAACATGTTTGTGCTTCTCAGGGCGCAGCGGAAGTTGGCTTTCCACTTGGCCGGATCTTTCAGCTTTTCGTTGTACTTTCCGCTGGTTATGGCCCAGGCCTTTCCATAAAGAGAGGGATTGGGAGAGAGAAGACAGGCAGGAAGGCATTAGAGAAGGAGCAGTCTGTCAGTGCCGTCAAGCAGAAAGCCATGTTGATCTTAGCCCCACGGGCAGCAAGGCATGAAGATCTCTGTACAATTCCTTCCAAGCTCTCTATTAGCACTGTTGGTTTTTTTAAAGGATCCGTCAAGCACTTTGCCGTAAGTGTAAACCTCCTTTCCCGCCCCAACCTCCACTCAGACCACTGTGGTGGAGTAATCTTTCCCTTTTTGTTACTGTGGTCCAGGACTCAAACACCCAAGAGCTTAGAACTTGACCCAGCCTCCTCCTAGGATGCTGAGGATTCTGGTGCTGATTTTAGCATGATTTCAGACATGTGCTCTGCCTAGGTGCATATACAGTCTCGCATCATCACAGCATCTGAGCATGTTGGACAGTGGGTCTAAATACAGACATGCAGCGTACAATGGAGAAATACTAGGCAAAATCATCAGTGGATCCCATTTTCCCCCTTCCCTTTTTCTTATAAGGTACCCCCTCGATTACTGTTGTTCTGGGCTCATTCATTACAATAGGCTACTTCCCAACTGCTCTGTATTATTATTTATTATATAATGGTAGTGTCTGGGGCCCCATGGTGCTATGCACCATACAAGTATAGTGATAGGCCCTGCCCTGAATTGCCTACGATCTGTTAACACAGTTCTGTCCAACTCTTTGTAACAAGCCTGAAAATGAGATCTGTCTGCTGGGTGACTATTTTTGTTTTCTAAGGCACATGCCCGTTAATTGGCTGCCACGGGAAAGATCACAAACAAAAGTTAAGCAGAATCAACTGGGAGATTGTTTTGGCCTTTACCAGCCGTGACACTGCAACTATTGTAATTTTCAGTGTGGTCAGACAGCCCAGCTTCAGGATTTCTGAGGGCTGTTGCCAGCTCAGTCTTTGGGAGGGTCTAATCCTACTCTTAGCCGTGCCTAGTGCTGGCTGAAACTGGAATTCCCATTCTGCAGGAAATTCTGAAATTTCGGGGGGGGGGGGGGGGGATCATTCTGGAACGGAACAAAAAAATGCAAGTTTGAAATTTCCCAGGGAAGGAGAATTCTGAAATTTCGTTTCAGAAAAGTGACATTCCAAAACGCCATTCCAATCTTTTGGAAACCTTTCCCTAGCTCCCTGAGCTGCTCAGAATCCCAGCCACCCACCAGGCAGGGAGCGAGGCAGGTTGGGGAACCTGGAAGCGGGGGCTCTATGGAACTCCCCCTGGCAGGCAGGGTGTGATTAGGAACCTGCCTGGTTTCCATCAATATTTCACTGAAGTTGACACACATTCCGGCAAAATGTTTCCATTTTGACAAATCAGCATTTTCTAACAGAAAAACGTTCCATCTGAAAATTTCTAACCTGCTTGAGCTGAGACATTTCATGTCACATCTCAACACAACATTGTCCTCTCATAATGCTCAGAATTTATCTAGGAACCTTTCAATTGCCTGTAAGCTGCAGTCTGCAGGGAAGACCCCATTAAAATGTGGAAAGTCCAGGAAATTCCAGAAGGGGCAGAAGCCCTATTATGATGTATAGAAACAGTCTTTTAAATAGGAGGTATTTATTAAAGAAAATAACTGAAACGACAGGCAGAAACAAGCTTCCACGCTGCCTGAGTTCCAGCTTTGCCTTTTGTTTACTGGAAACCACGCTCTACTTAGAAACATTCAGCACATGGGGCCAGCAAGTGACTGGATGATGTACTGCAAGGGAACATGTTACAAACCATACCAGGGTCATCGGGGTCCTCCCACAGCCATGGGAATTGAAGCTGGTCATTATTCTGAGGCCTGGTGTGCATTCTGCCAAGGAACCCTTCTGTGCTCTGTTACCCTGGTGGATGGATACTCCATCGAATGAAAGGGCACTAGCCAATTACTGCCTGGTGCCACACTGTGACAATGATGCATCCTTACAATCACAGAATATCAGGGTTGGAAGAGACCTCGGGAGGTCATCTAGTCCAACCCCTGCTCAAAGCAGGACCAATCCCCAATTTTTGCCCCAGATCCCTAAATGGCCCCCTCAAGGATTGAACTCACAACCCTGGGTTTAGCAGGCCAATGCTCAAACCACTGAGCTATCCCTCCCCCCAGTGCAAGGGCATCACGCAGTGACACACCATTATAAGGCAAATGTCACAGAGCAATGTCAGAGCATTGACACTGATCGTTTTGCCAGTTCTTCTTAATTAGTTACCCTGGACTGGGACTGGCTTCTGCAGGAGATGGGGGTTGGTGGGGATGGGGAAAAGAGAATCATTTGGGATCCTACCTTGAAAATCTTGTAGTCATTAGGGTTGATATCCTTCCTGGAAGTGTGTTTCCAGGGGATGCGAAACTGAGTGCGCTCCTTGTCTACCCAGCAGAGCCCCTCATAGTTTTCACTGTTGATCTGCTTAATCAGCCACCAGGCAAACCGTAATTTTTGAGAACCCCTGTAAAGACAGAAACAGAGGTTATGCCAGGCCTATTGGCCAATGGCAGATCAAAGACCAACCCCTGCAAATAACAGCAATCGAGTAATACCAGAGCCGCCAGGGAAGACATCTGCTGTTCCAGCTAAGTGTGTGCTGCTGAAGGAGAAAATGCAGCCCAAGGAAATGCTGCCTTCTCCCTGGGAATGAATGGGGAGGACAGAGTTGATCAGCTGCAGGTTTCTGTTGCTGGTGAGCGCAAACAAGCAACAGCTGCTAGGCATCTATCAGAAGAGATAAAAGCGCACACACAAGGTGGATGTGTGCAGTTATTCTGAAGAAACACGTTCACAGAAATGCTATAAATGGATTGTTAGTCAATAATTAATTAATATGAAAATTAGGTGCCTCAGTGCTGCAAACTCCCTGTGTGACTTGGGGCAAATCTCTATCTTCCTGGGCCTCCGTTTCCCCATCTATAAAATGGGGATGACAATGGTTCCTTTCCCTCCCCGCGCTTTTTGTGTTGTGTACCTGGTCTATTGAGTACCTCTCTTTCCATATTTGAACGGGAATTATTGTGGGGAAGTCACATGGACTGTTATGTGATACATGGGCAGACCAGATGATCACAATTGTCTCTTCTGGTCTTGGAATCTATGAATTGATGTGTTTCTACAGCACTGTGATGGGGCGTCTGCCCCACACTGGCATCCAAAGGGTTAACAGGGCCCAAGGAAGGCTGCTCAAGAAGCAGCCAATAGGAGAGTGGCTGTGAGGAACAGCCAAACAAGGCCCAGCAGGCCCTTATAAGAAGAGTCTGGTCAGTTACTCCCTAGAGTGCAAGAAGGGAGGACTGGGTATCTGGCAGGCAGAAGGAAGCCTGCAGCCTGGACTGAGCAGTGTGGCTAGCAGGGACCAGAGAAAAGCTCCTGGCTGGCTGCTGGGATTTGCAGGCTGAAGCCCTGAGGGAAGGACGAAGAGGGTGCTGGGACCACGGGGAAGTGGCCAGACAATTGGCTGTAGTTGCCACTGGGAAAGTGGTGGGACGGTTAGACTGCAAAATTTGCCCCTGGAAGGGGGGAACGCAGATCATGACACGTCCAGAGGGCTGGGTCGTGACGAGAATGCCGCAGTCCTTGGAGTGATGAGGGTCTGGGAGCAGAAGGGACACTGGGTGAAGCACCACTGGGAGTAGGTGTACTGACCCGCAGAGCTAATCCCCAAGACCAGCAGGAGGCGCCAGTGTGGTGAGCCCTGGCAAAGCCCCTAGCACCACTGAGTTCCCATCTCACTTGGCCCCTCTAGGCTCAGATCCTCAACGGTATTTAGGCACCTAGCTCCTGTTGATTTCAATAAGAGTTAGAAGCCTAGTTACTTTTGCAGCTCTGGGCCGTGGGCACGAAGGGAATACAAATGATAAAGAAAGGGCAGGCACTCCTTAACTTAAAATACTTCACGGAGACGTTCCCATTCCCGTTTCCTGCGGCAGACAGAAGCGGTCACATTTCACACTTCAGCAAACCTGTAATCATGACAGTACTTTTGCACGGCAGTCTCACGTCCAATTTGGCAGTTGCGCCTTCCCTTTAACAGAGCAGCCAGTCACCGGGCAGCCATGTGCCACAGTAGACAGCCGCTTAGGTGAACAACAGCGACCCTTACAGCCCCGAGGGCCAGTCTCCAGCAGTTCCTTGGCAGATATCAGCCAGGCATGGCTGCCTTTGCTGTCCGCGGGAGATAAGCACAAAAGCTGTTGCCGTGGGATCCACTTGCTCAGGGGTGTGTCCTTTCCGGCCTGCCGGCAGTGGTTACAGCCAGATAGTGCAGGCTGCACTACTCCCACCGGCTTGTGTACGTCACCCAGGCTGCACTGACCGCACCCGCGTCCGGCTCCCCCAAAGCCACTTACCCCTCGCTCTCGGATGTGGCCATCAGGCAGCCAGTCTCGGGTTAATTGCAGGAGGAAGGGTTGGGGAGTTCGCTCCTTTGGTACCAAACGGAATTCTTGCGGGTGAATTGGAAACCTCCAAGCAGGACCTGTATGAACTGGAGGCAGATGCAGGGAGAGTCACTCACATTCGCCGCCATGATGGAACCCCAAATCAACTCCTGTGTCAGCACCGGAGCCCTCTCTGGGGTGTGCTGACAACCACTCGAGCAAGGCGACTGGTGGCTTTGAGCACCGAGCCAGGGCAGGGTGGACGGCGTGGAGCTCGGCTGCCCAGCAGAAACCCCCAGGAGGTGCCAGTCTCAGGGAAAGAGAGGGGCACATGCAGCTGGCAGGCTTTGCTGGCAGATGGAGCCATTCCTCTTTGTACTGCATCTGCAACCCAGGTGCAGTCCCGCAGTCCCTCCGACTAAGAGCTTACAGACTAATGAACAATACTGCTGCTGAGGAACCAATAGTTAACCTGACTTGCTGGGGTGTTTCTTATAACACTCCTCTCTAGCTTCCTGCTACAAACCACAAGGGAGGGAAGGGGATTCGCAGACAGGCTGAACCCTCAGCCCTCCTTGAGTTTAAGAAAAATCTTCTGCAATTCATGCCACACCTTACTCTCCACTGTATTCCACAAGATCAGTCCCCCTTCACTCAGCTGGTACCCATCTTCAGTAGAGGAGACCGCTAAGCTATCTCAGGAGCATCTAACGTCTGGCTCTTGAGCCAACCCAATCCCATGGCAGCCTGTCTCATCCATGCAATATCAAATTCCCCTTACTGAGAGCTGAAGTGGTTCACAAGGTGAAGCCATAAGGTATTTGGGTCAGGAGATGCTAAATTCTAATCCTGACCCGATCTCGGATTTGCAGCATGATCGTGTGCAAGCTACAAATACCTCCAAATGCCTTAGTTTTCCCGCCCCCACCTTTCTATACCTGAGTTTCCCATCTGTGTAGTGGGAATAATGATTCCAACCTATGGCACATGGATGCTGCAGAGATCCAGCAGGGATATTCTAAAGTGCTTTTGCAAATGCAAATTGCAATGCAAGTGCTAAGTGAGCAACTATAACTGCTGAGGAACCAGTGTAAAAGTTAGCCTGCTGTTTGGCATTATGCAGATGGGAAATAATAGGTATTTCAATCTAAGCACTGAAACACCAGAAGTCTGTATTATTCCTTCTTCCCCTGAATTGCAAACATGGTGCAAATCAGCTGAGTAATGTATTGGTGACATTCATAGAGGGAAGAAAGGGGAAGCCACAGCTGCAGGCTGAGGCATGAGTCTCGCCAGAATATATTTAGCATTTGGAGATATACTTCTGCATGCCTTTCATCTGAGGTGCGCAAAGGCCTTTGCAGATATAGGCGAACATGCCTCAGAGCACCTCTGCAAACCACAAGAAAATAGAGAGGAGGAGGAGGAGAGGGATCTGCAAAGCTACAGTTCATGCACCGTCAGGAATCAAAGTGTAGAAAAGGAATTTCTCTAGCTTCCATCCTCCAGCACAATTTGCAGCACTTGCATAAAATCTCTCTCTCTCACACACACACCCTACTGCACTCACACACCCCAGTTTATGCACACTCTCACCCCTGGTGCACCAGTTACCAAGAAATCCAGCCAACGTTTGTATCTCCTGGCACCCATTCAAAACTGCACTGTTGTTTCAAGAGAAGCTACTGAAGGCAGCTTTATGGGATTGTGATGAATTCTGCTTGCTTTTTCCACAGAAGCTGCCAAATCTCTTATTTTCAATTCCCTCCTCCCACTGCTCCCCAGCTCTAATCAGTTAATAGCACCAGTAAAAAACAGATCAGTTACCTTTGCTGTTACCAGAGGATGTTACCAGGGATTTTGTGAATAGTTGAAATATCAAAGTATTTCCAGCAACGAGTCTCCCTTTTATACTCTTCTGGACTATGTCGTCAGCCCAGCGCATTGGCAACAGTGTTCGCTGGATCACAGCCTGTAGCCAATCAGAGTGGACCCTGTACCAAGACGGTGGTTAATAAAACAACAACATGAAACTTCTTCAGAGCATATTTCTAGTATAGCTGTGATGATGCAAGTGGTTTCTATTGGTCCTGCCCAAATATGGCACTTCCTTTCCTGGAAATCACATGATCTTCTTGAAAGTAAAAGTTTCATTTCTATAAAGCAACAAGTTTCAGAGTAACAGCCGTGTGAGTCTGTTTTTGCAAAAAGCAACAAGGCTCTCCAGAGGTGGAAGGGCCCAGCCAATCTGCTTGGCTATGATTGCAAATGCAAATGTTACAATCAGCAGTCTCAGGGTGTCAGGGACTTCTCCAAAGCTGTTTCTGCAGCAACAGCAGCTCCTCCCAGCTTCATTACTGGGCACTAAAATTTTCTTTCTTTCTTTCTTCATATAAGATTAAATAAAACTGAAAATGGGAAGCTTTATATATATCATTTATACAACGTGTCCATGTGTCTTGTTCTGCAATCCCAGAACAGAAACTTTAATCAGAAATCCTGGAAAACGTGAAGGAATGGAGATTTTGAAGTAATTGGTTCTTGCTTTGTTTACCCTGTTCTGCTGTAATAATTGCAGAAGTCTGTCCACAGCATTCAAAGCGGGAATCTAAACCTAGCCACTGGCTAATAACACAATACATTTTATGTAAAAGCCTCAACTTCACACAGCAATTATTAAACCTGTCCACCAGGTAAATGATAGCCTCTGACTCCTCATAGTCATTTGTGCCATGCTGCAAAATGAGATCTGTTTTCAAGAAACTATTAAGTCAATACTTAATTACTAGTTCATTCTTTTTATATACCTTTTGTATATAAATTAAATTTGGGGTAAATACGGTATCTGAATATGGAGTAATATATATGCATTTTCCTGCAATGCAATTTATTTGCCTTAAATTACTACTGTATCTAATTTTATGTTCACATGTTGGAAATCACCTTGGTCTATTTCCATGAGCAAGCACTTGCCTTGTTTAGCATTTTTCCAGTCCAAATAAAATCTGTTATAAGTTTTGCTATTGTCTCTAACATCACAAAGGGTGATACTTGAGTAACATATAATGTCCTTCGCAGGATTTCCCTTCAGGCTAAATTCAATATTAACAAAGTGGACAAGGACAAATACATTCATTCATCTGTTCAGATCAGTTTTAAAAGAATTATAAAAATTAGAGATGGAAAAGCCAAATTAGATTACTGTATCTTGTCCACCTTCCACCTTGCCGGTTCAGGATTGTTAGCAGCTTTGCTAAATTCTACTTGTCCAACCAAGGTGAGAGAAATATGAGTCACTTTTTTGTTCATTATTATTTTCATTCTTGTGGGAAAGGACAGATGATATTCTAGGTTGGCTGGTAAATTTTATTTCAATTTACAAGGCTACCTTTTGCTTTATTTCGTTTTACTTTGTCTTGTGTTTGGTAGTTTTCCATTACTTCTCTTGGGAATGGTGATCTTACCATTAGGAATGTTTCCTACTGTTACACTGAAGTTCTTAATTTTGCCCTATTACTCCTACTCCTATAGGCATCACCTACATTTTGGAATAGCTCCTCAGACCACAATAATCAATTATTCTCCTTGATGTTTACACTCTTCATGTGTTTTTAAACAGTTGTTCAGACACTAAGCCTGGGATATTCTTCCTTACACATTGGCAAAATTTATGTGACTCTGAAGATTCAAATACTTGAATCCCTTTAAAGACAACTCATGTCCTTATCTCCTAGCAGGAGGGCTACAAAAGTTAGTGTATTTTGTAAAAATAACTTTTAAAAATGGAAAAGGGACCAGAGTAATTGGAGATTGGCTCTTAAGCATGGTAACCTTAGGGTCTGAGATAAAAATCAGCATGTCAATGCTAAAGCATATCAGTGCTAAGCATGTTTAACTCAACAAATTTATTTTAATACCCATCAGATCAAAATATTTTTTCATGCCTATGCTTGTGGTCATGAAGAAAGATGGTGAGATGGAACAATACCCAGATCAGCCTTCTGATTAAGGAGACTGTTTCTGTAACCACAATTATAGATGTAGGAGCAGCATGTAAAATCCTAAATAGGAATATGTTTCACTGGAAGGAATTCATATGTAACATGTATATCTACTGCTTATCTACCGTTGATTAAAATGTGGGAGGGATAGTTCAGTGGTTTGAGCATGGCCTGCTAAACCCAGGGTTGTGAGTTCAATCCTTGAGGGGGCCATTTAGGGATCTGGGGCAAAAATTGGGGATTGGTCCTGCTTTGAGCAGGGGATTGGACTAGATGACCTCCTGAGGTCCCTTCCAACCCTGATATTCTATAATTCGATGATTAATTGCAACGGAGATGTGTTCTCTACAAAACCAGGGCGGACAACTGAAACCTATCACCATATCCGCACGATCCCAGGAGCCAAGGGAACATTGAGACCCTACCGAATCCCAGCAGCCAAAAGAGAAGAAATCAAGGCCGAAGTAAAGAAGATGTTGGAATGAGGGGTTATTGAAGAATCTTACAGTCAGTGGTCCAGTCCAGTTGTTCTAGTGCCTAAACCTGACGGTACCATGAGACTCTGTAATGACTTTCGCCGACTGAGTGAAATATCCCAGTTTGATGCACACCCCGTACCGCGCATCGACGAACTGGTTGACCGACTGGGTAGTGCCCGATTCTTGACTACGCTGGATCTGACAAAAGGGTGCTGGCAGATTCCTCTGACCAAAGAAGCTAAAGAAAAGACAACATTTTCCACCCCGGATGGGCTATTCCAGTACACCGTCCTCCCTTTCGGGCTACATGGGGCCCCAGCCACATTCCAGCGCCTCATGGATAAGCTGCTGCGCCCCCATACTAGTTATGCAGCTGCATACCTAGATGATGTCATCATCCATACGCCAGACTGGGGAACCCACTTGGAGAAAGTTGAGGCAGTACTGCGCACCTTAAGGTGGGCTGGCCTCAGTATTAATCCCGCTAAATGCACCCTAGGGCTAGCAGAGGCTAGGTACCTGGGATATATTGTGGGAAGGGGCATAGTGAAGACCCAAACGAATAAGCTAGAGGCAATTCAAAACTGGCCCTGGCCGACCCAAAAAAAGCAGGTCCGTGCATCCGTGGTAGGCTACTACCGACATTTTATTCCCCACTTCACCACTAGGGCAAGTCCCCTAATGGACCTGGTGAAGGCCCGAGGTCCAGATACGGTAAAGTGGACCGACGCAGCAGAGGGGGCATTCACAGACCTTCGGACGGCCCTCTGTACTCACAGCCCCAGACTTTAACAGGGAATTTATTTTACAAACAGACACTTCCGAGGTGGGGTTGGGGGCAGTTCTGTTGCAAATGGTGGGAGAAGAGGAATACCCGATCCTCTACCTAAGTCGAAAGCTTCTCCCAAGAGAATAGAAATGTGCAGTAGTCGAGAGAGAATGCCTTGCTTTCAAATGGACTATGGAGACACTGCGTTATTACCTCGTAGGCCGGCGATTTACTCTTGTGACGGACCATGCACCCTTCCAGCGGATGCAGAGGAATAAGGAAAAGAATGCAAGGGTCACCAGTTGGTTCTTATCCCTGCAACCATTCCAGTTCCGCATACGGCACAGGGCTGGATGCCACTATGGCAACGCTGATGGTCTGTCACGAGCATACTGCCTGGCATCCCAAGTTGCCCAACTCTATGGTGTTGAGCGGGGGGTGGGGGGGAGGAGATATGTGACGGGGCAAGGCCAGATGGCTATAGAAAAGTAGTGGGAGATAGATATATTAGCTCCAGGCTAAACAAATCCCTGGTACCAGGTTAAGTGAAATGGCAGCTGCTCCAGGTCAATTAAGACACCTGGGGCCAATTAAGAACTTTCCAGAAGGCAGGGAGAATGCTAGGTTGATTGGGACACCTGAAGCCAGTCAGGGGCTGGCTGAAACTAGTTAAAAGCCTCCCAGTTAGTCAGGTGGTGTGCATGTCAGGAGCTGTGAGAGGAAGTTGCGCTGTTGGAGAGGCTGAGTAGAACACACCATATCAGGCACAAGGAAGGAGACCCTGAGGTAAGGGTGAAGTGGAGCTTGAGGAAGTGAGGGCTGCTGTGGGGGAAGTAGCCCAGGGAATTGTACGTGTCATGTTTCTAAAAGGTCAGCTACCATAGCTGATACTATTAGGGTCCCTGGGCTGGAGCCCGGAGTAGAGGGTGGGCCTGGGCTCCCCCCCCCTTTGCCCCCTGATTAATCACTGAGACTGGGAGACAACAGAGACTGTGCAAGGAAGGATAACTTTTTCTCACCTCCTTCGCTGGTTTATGATGAAAATGGCTCAGTAGAGTGTGACCCTTGTCTCTAGAGAGAGAAGGTTTACGTGGAGGGTCACAGTGAGCCTCTGAGGCAAGGACCCACGGAGGCAAGGACAGAGCTTTGTCACATAAGAGACTGTGCCATTGTTTGTGTTGCATTCCAAATGTGAATTCCAGCATTTATCTGCGTACGCTCCAGCTGCATTCACGGCCTTCTAGGTAGCTGTACTGAATGGTGGAGGGATTAGTTGGAGCAGGCTGGCAGAACTGGCAAGAGATGCATGTGTACTTTGAGGATGGTTTGTTTTCAAATATAATTTTGTGTCAGTCAGTCAAGGCTTTCCCCTGCCCAGGTGGTGTCCTCAGAGCAGAGGGCTTCCCCCTCTTATATGCAGTCTCCTCACCACATGCCACACCTTCCTCTAGCAGCAGAAAGTGAGGACCATTGCTTCTAGAGCCTACCTACATCAGACGTGCCTCTACCAGAAGGGGTCGCTAAGGAGCAGCATACAGCCTGCTATTTAAGGACACGCTCTATTTGCTCATGGGATGGCAATTGTTCATTAGACTGCCCGCCCAGCCCAGCTGGCCGCAGTTATACAGCCTGTGTGCATTCTGAAAAAGGGTCAGTGAAGCTCTGTTTGGAAAATGTCCTTGCTTCACAGCACATCCCAGGCGCCCCAGTGCAGCCAACGGCAACCATGCAGGAGCAGAGCTGGGTGAATGATGCAAAGCACTCCCCAAAAATATGGGTTTGAATTTCTTAACCATTTCACTTCAGCCTTACTTATGCCCTTTTGATGTTTGTGTCTCCTGGTGCTCCATCTGTGTTATGTGCCCCCCTCCGTTGTGCATCCAGAGGAGCCAGGAGTCAGCTACCGCTCCCAACAAAGGGGGCTGTCCTTTAGCCTCAGCTGCAGAGGCTCATTCTTTAGCGCTGGAGGTGGTGTTGTCAACTCCCAGTGACAGACCAGGGGGCTGTTACATTAGCTTTCTGCAAATATTCACGCCATCGAGTTTTGCTGGCATGAATATTTGTGGAAAGCGACTATTAGGGTCGCGCATAGGAGGATTCAAGGAAACGGAGTGTTTCATTTGCAGCCGCAAGAATTCATGCTGGAAGTGCTCGGCTGCTCACCCATTCAGGACACGGAATACCGTGTGGCTTTTGTGACCAATCCCTACCAAGCAGCACAAGCGTGAACACTGAGTACTCATGATTAATGCAAGAACTTAGAGACGATTCATTAATAGAGCAGAATAAATCGCAATCTGAGCATGAGCAGAGAAAAGATGTTACGTTAGCCTAGCAAGTTCCATAATGCGAATCATTCACTCGGCCCTGTGCAAGCTCCATTAATTTAGGGATCGGCTTCACCCCCAGATCGTAGCCCCTGGTTACAGTAAGCTCACATGGAGCAGGGGTTGCAACCCCTTGGCCCCCCTGCACGAAGTAATCAAAACTAGCTGCTGTAGCAGCAGCCCTAAAAATGGATGGAGCCAACCAGGGGCAAGACAGGAGAGACACAGATTCAACTGTAAGCTGTTCAGGTCAGGGGCTGCGTCTTGGTCTGTTTGCAGAGTAATTTGCACAATAGGGGTCCTGAGCTGCATCCATATTGTAAATAGTCATAATAATAATAATTCAGTGCTTCTCACACGTAGCCTCTGCCTGGATTTCACAGCTGCCCTTCCTGCAGGGGTAAATCTTCCCATTCCAGCGCAACTGCCCCTGCAGACACACCCCTCATGTCTACAGGTGGGAATCTGGCCCCTAACTGGGCAATAGTATTTTGCTCTTTATTGCTGCATCCCCTTGCAGAGCTTTCAAAAATCCTCTTCCTGGGTGAGATTTCTTGCCGTGCTCACAGACACCAGAGGAGGCAGCTTCGCCACCTCTCACCTCAGTACCGAGGCAACGAAATGTGTTCATGGGCAGACTGGAGTCTGCGAGGCTGGATACCTGCCCAGCTTTCCCAGGGGGAGGTAAGTAAGTGCTCTGCCCGACATAGAAGGTTAACTCGCACTGTAGCCACTTTCACAGCTCAGCATCCCTTAATCCCTCCGCCCTCCGTGCTGCGTGATAATGGTGGACCCAGCCGGCAAGTTGTGGCAGTGATATGATGCTTTGGCCCTTATGATGTCGCTGAAGATCCCCGCACTCCCTGTGGTGTTTTTTAGATGTACGCTGCTGATTTAAGCTCCTGGAGCAAAGGCAGGCATGTCCCTGGGGGCCTGTACTGCATCAGAAGGATGTGCATTAAAAACCCATTCAGCTGCCGCTGTGCTGGCCGTGCTGTAGAGCCGCTTTGCAAAATTGGTATGAAAATGGAACAGACCAGGCCCAAAATTGAAGGGCTGGACTTGGTGTAAAAGCCCTGAGATTTGGGTTCAATCCCGGCTTTGCTACAGATTTCCAGTGTGAGCTTGGGTAAATCACCTGATCGCGCTGCGCCTCAGTTTCCCTGATGTGTACTAATGGGGATGGTTCCTTTCTCCCACTTTTTGTCTGTCTTGTCTATTTAAACCGTAAGCTCTTCAGGCCAGGAGCTCACTCTTTGCTGTGTTTATGCACCATGGAGGCCTGATTTTGGCTGAGGCCTCTGGGCTCTTCTTGGACAATACACATAATAATCACATTTGCAGCACAGGTGACTGTAATAGGAGGGGAAAGATGTTTTACCTGCCAGTCAGGGGGAAAAAATTTGCCCTGGGCAAAGGTGAATAAGCTTGACATATTTGCTTTATATTATGTGTCCACAGGGTATGAGAGTGTCAGTATATGAATGCATCCTTTCACCCATTGCTGAAGGCAGTTCTGTGATACTAGCGAAGTCCTTGATGAACCCTGTCCAGAGAATCTCTCAGCTTGTCAATCATAAAACAGGCTTATTTGGGATGTAAACGGAATTGACCGTACGCTGGTGCTGCTGTCGCCTCCTACTAGAAGGCCTTTCGCTCCCTGGGGTCAATCCCCAGCTGCTGTCAGTTGTCACAGCTCCAGTTGCAGTCAGTGGAGCTGTGTCATCCCATTCCCACTAGCTGCCCCCCTCTTCCACACTCTTCCCACAGGCATCTCTGCGGAACGGCCTCCCGCTGTGGCCATCCGGTTCATGGCAAACCCATTGTCCCGTCATCACGCCCTCTCACTTCCCGTCCGCGTTGCCCCCGCCCTGCCCCCCTCATCCTCTGCCCCAGTGCAGGATCCAGGAACAGGAAAGAATGTTAATACTTAAAGAAGTGTATGGGTTGTACGTTCATTGCCAGTCTGCACAACCCAGAGGGCTGCAGGGCTGGTTTAACCATCTGTGAGTGGAGGGGCAGACCCCCCCCTCATTTATTACAAAGAATGCTGGAGCTGCAGGACGCTTCTGCAGTTGATCTCAGAGCCTGTCCTGCTCTAGCAATGGTTTTGGATTTTCCTTAGGTTGGGGATTTCCCATTGCTATGCGGCTTTTCACCCCGCCCAGCCACCATTCGCTCTTTGAGGCGGCAAACTCTTCCAATCCAGGCGGGGCATGCAGGGTTTTTTCTGGTAGCCAAAAATTCCCATGAGATTTTCCTTTTTTGAATCTAATGTAGTTTCCCAGGATTCTTAATAATTCTTAATAATAAGATCAAGTAAGTTATTCTTATGAAGCTGCTCTAAACTTAAGCTCTGCTGTCTCGGGGCCCTGGGAAGCAGAGACCAGCCCTGGGACAGTACACTCTGGCTATATGCCTGCCTGATTCACCCTCCACGCTGGGGCCTGGCAGCAGAGCTGATGCAGAGCCTTTACACCAGTTCTACATGGGCTGGGGAGCCAGCTGTGCAGGGGGTATTCTCAAGGGCTGGCTTCCCACGTTAAGCTCCCTTTATGCTGCCAGAGTAGTTTAAAAGGGCCTCAGGTTAACTGAGAAGCGAGGGCCCTCTGGTTTCTATTCTCTCTTCTCAACACATCCCCAGAACTCCTGCTCTCGTACCAAGAATCTTTCCCAGGGCTGCGGCTGTGGCTGGTACTGCTTCCCTTTGTGGTGACTCAAAAGGAGAATTCTTCCCTAGCATTAACTCCTTTGCAGGCTATTGGTGCATTCCTCCTCCCCCTGCCTGTCATGGCTCAAGTATTTCATCTGCATCCACTTATCCTGCCACAGGAGATGAAATGTCTTTATAATGGGGAGCTGGAGGGGAACCCCTCTGTCTGCCTTCCCACTTCTGTACAGCTCTTTTCACCCCTGGATGGCAGAGCACTCTGACAGCTGCATTACACTGGCAATTAACTAACTAAGGCTCCTGAAAGGGAGGTGAGGGTCATTACCCCTGATTTACAGATGGGGAAACTGAGGCACAGAGCACTATCATTTGCCCAAGCTTACATGGCAAGTCAGTGGCAGAGCTGGGACTAGAACTCGGAGGCCAGATTCAGATTCACCCTGGGGGAGCAAGTGTGACTCCCTTGCAGCTGCTGCAGTGGGGGAGGGGGGTACAGGTGGGATTCACCCGATGGGAGCCCAAGTGAGATAGTGGAACAGTACAACTTCCCTCCATCTGGCCTGGCCTTGGTTGCTCTGGGGCCAGCTCTGGGGTTAGCCTCTTATAGACATGTGGCTGACTTCAGATCTCTCAGCAGAGTAAGGGTGCATCCTTGCTTCTCTGCATCCTTACTCATGGACTTTCTGCAGCCGAGGACCCATAGCTGTGCATTGAATCTGGCTCCAGGGGTAAAGCAGCTCCTCAACTTCTGCTCTAATGACACACACACACAATCCTTGCTTCCCTTGTGGATTGCTGCTGGACCTGATTGTCGCACAGCAGTCATACATGGCTTGCAGGACATGTGACAGGTCCCCAGATTACTTGATCCTGGATGTTTGCACCCTGATGTTGTTTCGGGGCGTAACGATGCTGCAGCTTCATGGCTTGGTGCTGCCGGTGTTGTCTTATGATGCCAAAATTCATGGATTCCAGACCTGCTAGGGTGGTCAAAATTTGAGGTGCTCAGCATGCTGGCGAGCATTGCCTATGGACCTCAGTAGAATTTTTTTGTCCTACAGGAAAAAATGTTAAATTTAGTCACTGTGGTGACTCCCCTCATTTGATCCCTCGTTCCGAAATAAGGTATTTGAGCCTCTGCTTCATTAAAATCAGACCACTGTAGAAATGGCAGGTGTGATCCAGGGATAAGGTGCAGACAGGGGCACAAAAACACATCACAGATTCTGTACAGGTGCTATTTCCTGTAACACCTTGGCATTCCATGGATGCTTGTGGCTTGGACTTTGCTCCAAAAGCCTCCACACTGGGGTTTTGAGTTCTAGATCTAATCTCTCCACAAAAGGTCTGTTACCCAGCACCAACCTCACTGTGTCTGTGCGGGGCGGGGGGGGGGGGGGGGGACGACACACTCACATAATGCAGCAGGAAGGGTCACGGCAAGTGTTAGCATGGCGGGAAAGTGAGAGCAGCAATAACAACTCCCCTGCACCACGTATCACCTGGGGCTCTCAGAGCACCAAACAAACAGTGAGTGAGCCTCACAGCACCCCGTAGGGCAGGTCACTACTATCATCCCCATTTTACAGCAAAGGAAAGGGCCAGATGGTGCCATTTATCCACTGCCCTGTGCTGGAGGCGGTGCTGAACCACCAGTCCCCAGGGAGAGCTCAGGGAGGTACAATCCATTCCTGAGCTTCCTGGCATGCAAGGGGGACACGTGCACTGCACCATCCCTTAAGAATGCAGCCTGCCCCACTCCATGGACTGGTGCGAAGGGGGACAGGGCCATGGCCCTGCATGGTGGGTTCCACGGGAGAAGCCTCCTTGCACTCTCCTGCCCATTCTGTGCAGGGGCCGGGGAAACTGGTCCCTAAATGACTTGCCCATGGTCACATCGCAAGTCAGTGGTGGAGTTGGGAATGGAACCCAGCAGCTGTCTCCCTGCCCCTTTCTCTAACCATACTATGGGTGGCACAGGACTCTTCCATTTGGGGAGGCTGTGGCCCTGCCTGCCCCCCCCCTTACCCATGCATACTACCTCTCTTGGCCTAAGAGAGGCTGAGACGCTGAAGTCCCCAAGCAGGGGAGAGGGAAAAACTGAGTGTCCTCTATGCCACGGGAAAGCGTGGCAGGTAGGCTGAAGAAGAGAACAGCCCAAGAGAGGTTTGGGAGGGCTTCCCCCTCCTGTTGTTCAACAATAGCGTTTATATTAGAAGAATGCTGCCACCCACACAGACAGCGCTAAGCTCTCCCACTCTCCACTGCAGGAGGTGCAGCTGGGGAAATTGGCACTAGTTCCCTCTGACCCAGTACAAAGAAATCGAAACTATAAACTTGGAGGCAAGAGACAACCTGATGAAAGGGGAACAATGGTAGCCCAGACATAATGAGAGGGAAGTGATCCCTGGCTTCGCTGTGACACAAATGCCCCTGGATCCTGGCCTGCACTTATGCAAGCAGATGCACACATGACATTAACCCATTCAGCGCTGCACCACACACAGCTACCAATGCTGCTCAGAGGTGGTTTACAGGAAGAGGGTTTTGTGTGACATTGGGTAAGTGGATGGACAGGGAAGTTGCACTTTCCAAGGGCATGAGCCACAACAAAACTGTAGCCTGGAATACGGACGCAGTAAAGGTCTCCCGTGTATCCTGATAGTCAGTACTACCCAAGTGTTATTTTGGTGCAAGCCAAAACGGTAAGTCTGTACATTTACAATCCTTAAAACCCTTGAAAACACACATCACTCCACACAGCAGCTTTGTGAGCCGGGTTGGTGGTATTATTTCTGTTTTACAGATGGGTAACTGAGAAGGAAGGTTGAAATGATTTGGTCAGGGCCCCAGCGGAAGTGAGTGTCAGAGCGGGGCTTAGACACTCCTAGCTCCCAGTCCTGTGCTCAGAACACTAGTCCATGGATCTCCCTCATAGCCTAGTGCGACTCCAGGTAAAATGTATTCAAGTACATCCGAGATGGGCACAGTATAGATCACTAGTTAGAGAGACGCCAGTCCTAGTCCAATTAATATGTTACATGTGTACTAAAGCACAGCGTGACACTGCTATAATACAGTGCTTCTCTTCTGCTGTGTGTGTGGGGGGGGTGCAGCTAACCCAAGTGTTTGGCGTGCTTTCATTTTCTTGAAAGCATAATTTGTCCGTGCCAATGAAGCACAGGGCAGTGAACGCTGTCAAGCCTATTGGCTGTTGACAAGCAGCGTAAGAAATGCTCAGTATTCAAATACACTTCACGCAATAACGTCAATATGGGAGGATCTGCAGGACTTGGGAGACTGGTAATGGGACTCAGTCTTTCATTGCCACAAGCTCAAGTCTTGTCCCAGGCAGGCCAGCAGTTTCCATTGGACGGTTGTTCAGTTGTCTCCTTCTAACTCCTAGTGGACCAGCCTTCGCAACTGGTGCTAATTGGCCCATTTGCCAATAGTGTTGGTCAAGAAGCCAGAGGTCAATCTTTCAGTCAGCCTGATGTCACCCCATATACATAATTATCAGGGAGGAGTACCAAGCTCTCAGACACCCAATCCTTGCTAGCGGGGGGAGGGGAGTTCACTCGTCTCACCCTTCCCCTTTAAAACAGGCCCCACCCCCATAGTAGGATGCTCCAGGCCACTCAGAACAGCTGCCAGCATGTGGCTGAGAACTTCACCAGGGGAATCTCCTAGAGTGGTAAGTGTTGTGAGGCGCAATGGGTACCAGTTACCATGCCATGCTATGTTCCTAGCCCTGGTATTTCCTTTCAAACATGAGGGAGGGGATAAGAGCAGGCTTGTGTTGCCTGTGCCATAAAGCATGAACCCCTGGTTTTGTCTGTTAGTTGGCAGCATTACTGGTCAGTTGTTCTGCCAAGTGAAGGTAGTTACCCATTTGCTGCTGAGACATACAAGAGGAATTCTCACTAGAGCCTTTAAGAGCAGGGCCAGCCTGGGCTTCTCAGTGCCTAAGCAAAGAAAGGCATATGAGTCCACACCCACCTTTTCTCTCTCCCCCCCCCCCCCATGGTTCTTTACCTACCCTCTCATTTGGCCTGCTGTGTCCTCCCTTGCTATGTGAGTGCAATGCTGAGCATAGAGTGCAAGAAGGACAGTTGCAATCCTTGCTCCAGGCAGGGAAGCGGGGGCTGATCCTTGGGCTGGCAGACAGGCTGGCTGCATGTAGGGAGGTGGCAGTCCTGTACCACTTTGTAAGATGCCGTGACTGTTCATTGGGAAGTGAGGATGAAACCCCCTCCAAACCTTATGGTCATGGGGGTCATTGTCTGCATCAGATACCTGCAAGCAAGCTGTAGCTCACGAAAGCTTATGCTCAAATAAATTGGTTAGTCTCTAAGGTGCCACAAGTCCTCCTTTTCTTTTTGCGAATACAGACTAACACGGCTGCTACTCTGAAACCTGTGTTACCGTAGAATGTTCCAGAGCTCAGATGTTAGGTAAGAGCTCTCTCCTTCCCTGGCAACCGCTCTTGGTTCATTTGACAGCTACCACGTACCACATAATTACATGCCCTTGCATGATAATAGGAAAACTATGTAGCTTCTGCAAGTACTCTAAGTACCAGGTGCTGTAGCTTTGACCAACCATCAGGGAAATATAATAAAGAGCTTGTGAAAGAGGTGCTAATTAGAGACTCTCTTGCTTACATCTCCGCCTGGAGAAAGACGATTTTAAACCACTCCCTTTCCCACCCAACACTAGCACTGCAGACCAGAGGTTTAGAGGGGCTTTGACTACCCATGATGTATAATGGCTTATCCACTGCCATGCCTGAGTGGGTGCAGCAGGGTGTGAGCATACAAGATCTGCTCACCTGATCAGTGTGCAATTGTGTGAGTAACCTGGCTGGAGGAGGAGCTGAAGGTGATGATGAGTAAATAAAATAACACCCAAATTGAGAATGGCAAGAGCCATCTGCAGCCTGATAAGCAGCAATCTCTTTCTAAATGGTTGATGTATGTTTATAAGGGGTCCTATGGCCTAGGAGAGCAGGACCTCCTCCCTCTGGTGCCCTTCTGTTCTGCTGCTGCCAGCAGTGGCCAGTGAGGATAGGCTGCTTCTCTCCCCAGGAGCTCTGAGTATTTACAGGCATGGAGTTGAGGCTTCAGTTCAGACACACATACACATTCCCCTCAGTGTGGCAGGGTTGAATGCTGCAATGAATTGCTAGGCTGTTGATAACAAAGAGTTCTTTTTTTGCTTTGCTCTGGTGAGTAAAGAAGGGGACTGGAGAGGTCTCGCAGTGAAGATGGGGCCAGACACTTAAAATGGCAACATCTTATTCTGAAGGTTGTAGATGGGGTTTTGCTGCCCACTGAGTCCATGGTTTAGGATTATGTGGTAATCATGGAATGGATATAAATGGGATCCTCCTGGATTTCATCAGCTCTTTTTTGTCCTTAGACTCTTATTCTGATGTGCCTCAGTACCTCAAGGGGTAGGTGGATTGCTCCTTATTTGTAGCCAGGGTAGTACACAGAACTCTTAATTGGTGACTTATGGATATGTTTCTATGGCTTTCGCTTTCTAGGCCAAGCTGCCTTAGAAGTGACTTCCTTGATCACATTTGTAGTGAGAGTTGTGTTGCTGGGGAGACTTGTAAATGCCGGTAGTTTTGATGATGCATTCAGTCAAAACCCACTATGGCTAAATACCCTGCTGATATAGATTGATGCAGCTCCTGTGAGGTTAATGGAGCTGAAATGGTCTACACCAGTAGAGAATTGGGCACCACCTGTTAAATTCGAGTCCATTAACTCTTATTTCTCAGTGCTGGATTGTTGCCTCTTGCTCTGGGAGGATTCATGTTAGCCACGTACTCTGTTGTACCAATGGCAGGAATGTGTTTCCCCTAATTCCACAGCAAGCCTCTGTGCAGACAATGCTTTAGGTGCTTCATTCTTCTGTATATACCAAGCCTTGCTCTGACTTCACCTCTCCACTGCTGTAACTAAACGCTGTAGGTTGATTGGGAAGTGGTGTGGTCACACCTCATTATACAGGGTTCCAAGCAAAAGAAATCTTGCCGATACCCCAGCAAACTGGGGCAAGTGCTTGGTACCTGCAAATAGGTGACAATTCTGGGAGTCCAGTAAAGGACTGCCCCTTCCTCAGTGCACCAATCTTACTATGAAGACGACAAATCCCTTAATTCCTGACCAACTGAATCCCTTCACAGCTAATCTGAGGTGCTCGGTTACAACTGTGATGTGGGTGGTTAGAAGAACCTAAGTCAGCCTGGCTTGCCGTGCTTGTCTCCAGAGCAGCTGGTGGCCTTTGGAACCAAGCTTCTGGTTACTCTGTTAGAAAAGGACACTTCCCTGAGGGGCCCATTTAGTTCTGCAGCAATTAAGATGGAAGGGTTAAAAGTAGCACCAATGAAGAGATGAGCAGACACTCTGAACAAGACAGGCATTGGCCTTGAAGACTGTTGCAGCTGTATGGGGGAGGAGGGGAATTCACCAGAGAAGTTAGTCCTGGGATTCAAGGATTCTGCTATCAAAAGTCTAGTTTCTGGAGTCTGTGTTTAGAAGGGGAGACACTGAAAACAGTCTGTGGATAATGTTCTACTAACCAGTTGTGCCTCCTATGGAGGAGATTACAATAGCTATGCCTGGGGAAGGAGGCGAATTGGTGAGACGTACTTTCCACACTGTAGCTAAAGATATCAATTTAATTTGGCCCAGACAGACTGCAAATAATCCCTGTTAAGAGGTCAGAATTTGGATCTGGTTGTTTAGATCAGCGTGGTGCTGAACTTTAGTAGACAGCAGGATTTCTCATGTCTGGCTCAATCCTGCAAGGTGCTGAGGCCTCTGGCCCTGGTCAGCAAAGCACTCAAGCACATGCTTAACTTTAAACATGGGAGTAGTCCAATTGATTTGAATGAGATTACTCATGTGCATAAGGTAAGCATATGCTTTGCTGGAGCCCTTACTGTAGATCAATCTCTTCCCTCTGAACAGGCTCTGGCTGGTCTCCTATCCCTCTAGGCTTCTGGAATCCATGTGCCAATGCAAAAGGCTCTCTTGTCATGTAGGAACATAGTCAACCAAATGCCTGGCACTGCTGTGACAGAAGGAAACAGGTGGGTGATGCTCGTGATTTACTCTCATGATTGACATTTAACCATACTCCCCCCACCCCTCACACACAATGGGAAAACGACATCAGTTCAGAAACTCTGAACAATGCTGTGGTCCTCTGACATCATGTCAAGTACTCTCATATGATTTGATGCAGGAGATGTAGCAAAATGACTGGCTGAGATTTTCAGACACCCAAGTGACTTGGCACAAGTCCTGTTGAGTTTCAATGGATTTGTGCTGTTAAGTTGCTTAAGCATTCTTGAAAATCCCACCCATCGTAGGGTTTTTGACCAGGGGATATTTCCAAGATTTCTTCATAGTAAGGGGCTACTAAATGAAGAGCCTGGCGGGGAGAACAGTGCAGGGTATGGTCTCCTTTTCAAAAAGACACGCATGATTTCCCTTGCAGATTAATTCAGGTGGAAGCCTGCATCTGAGGTTAGTCTATTCATCACACACATTGGCAAAAGATCTAGAACAGGGGTTCTCACACTGTGGGTTGGGACCCCAAAGTGGGTCGGGACCCCATTTTAATGGGGTTGCCAAGTCTGGTGTTGGCCCTGGGCCCCAGCAAGTCTGAAGCCCAAGCCTTACCGCCCAGGGCGGAAGCCCTTGGGCTTCAGATTTGCCCCCCCACCCCCCCAGGGGAGTGGGGCTCAGGCGAACTTGGTCATCAGTCCCCCCCTCCTGGGGTTGTGTAGTAATTTTTGTTGTCAGAAAGGGGTCATGATGCAATGAAGTTTGAGAGCCGCTGATCTAGAAGGTTTTAATGGGAAGTAGCTGTCAACAGGAGGCTTAGGTGGCAGAGAACCGCTCCGGTGGAGGGGGAATCACAAAATGTGGACCTTGTTTATCAGTGTTAATAACGACTGATTTCTTGGGCTAGTTTCTAGGAACAGAGAAGAGACTCAAATAATGCAGATGTGCAGTCCCAGCTCTAAAGGATCCCAAGAAATACTTTAGTCTCTGGGTACTGCCATTTCTTCTCCAGCACTTCTGGACGATGAACTGAGTTGGACAAAGCAGAGCCATTAGTTCTGCAGACTTCTTCAGGGTTGCTGGCCTGTACACTTCTTTGTATATACAGTTGTGTTTGATAACTGCATGCCCATGAATAATCACCTTTTTTAAACTAAAGGTGACCTCCAAGGTGTATGGTAGGAATTCATTTGTTTTGGGTTTTTTTCTTATAAAGATTTTAATACCTTCCGTCTAAAAGGGTGGGTGGGGGAGGGGAGAAAGTTGGGGAAGTTTCTGCTTGTTTGATAAAGTGGAAATCTGGTCTTTTCTGCCATGGAGACAGTGTAGCTGTGACATCACAAGAGACGAGAGTGAAAGCTAAGCTAATGAGAAGTAATGTTTAATTGGACTGTTTGAAACTGTATTTTTTATTAGTACTATTTAAGAGCAACAAATAATGATTGCTTGAGGGAAAGGTAGCCTTTTCTTAAAGAATCATTTCCCCCTTACTTTTAGTTGAGGTGTAACAGCTCACAGCAAACATCACCTGAGACCCCCACCCCAAGAAATCCTCTGGCGAAACAAGATGAGACTTGACATTCTTGATATTTCTAATGTAAAAAGAAAGCTGGAACCCACCTGTTCTTTCTGCTACTTAAAGCTTACAGGTGATTTCTTTACTTCATAAAGAAAAATGGAGCACAAACCCAATTAAAACCAAAACCCCCTCGCCAGTTGCCCTTAAGAGATGGGGATTTGAACAGATGCCTGTGTATACGCTTAAGGGCGTTTTCTTGAACTCTTGGATTTCTGGCATGGATGTATCTGTTTGCCAGATGGCTTGCTGGGATCTTATTTTTCCACTTCTAAAAACACATGGGCATCAGGCCCAGGTATGATAAGCTCAGAACCCCTCTTATGATTTATTTTGAATTAATCTAGTACAGCATGGAGTCTCCCTGGTGCCTCAGCAACGTCGTCCCCCTGCTCCAGGCTGGTGACTGGTCTCCCAAGGAAAATGTTGTAAGTGCCATTCCTTGAGGTCTCTATACAGGACAAAGCTCTTTAGAACATACCATAGGGAGTAATCTGCCCTGGCCCTGAGGAATGGACTAGTTGATCTACTAGGTCAGTCCTTTCTCTAATTTCTATGTTTACATAGCTAAAAAATCCCCAAACCTGCCAGCTTCTAGCTACATCTTTCTGATTGTGTCGATACCACTTTTAAAATCTGCTTTATATGTCAATCTTCCTCAGCTAGGTTCTGAAACTTTATTTTTATTTATTTATCTTCTTTTTGCTGTTGTGGAGTAATGTGTTTCTGGGCTTGATTGATTGTTGCCATATGGTTCCTTAGCACCATCTTAGCTGGCACAAAGGAATCTAAGCTGCCTCTGCCCGCAACTCTGAGTAGGGTGGACCAGAACAGGAGGGCAGCCTGGCTGGGCTGTTGCTATGCCTTGGCGATTCTTCTCCCCTGTCATGGCAAGAGGAGTGCAACTTACACCTGCCCTACCCTGTGCCA
Source organism: Eretmochelys imbricata (assembly GCF_965152235.1). Classification (NCBI taxonomy): domain Eukaryota; kingdom Metazoa; phylum Chordata; order Testudines; family Cheloniidae; genus Eretmochelys; species Eretmochelys imbricata. The sequence continues at coordinate 22,243,596 of NC_135577.1, forward strand.
GGGGCTGAGCCAGCCCCAAGAGATCCTGGGTAGGGGAGGCATATGGCCCTTGTCTCTCTCCCTGAATAGTTCTAGCCCAGGCGTGAATCTGTCCCTCTGAGCATCAGTGATGATCTCCCCCTTTAAGTGAGGGGACCACGGCTCTTGTGCATTTGTTATGGTGCATGTAGCCAGCTTAGCATCCTGTCTCTGCTCCTGCTTCTCATTAACTAGCCGGTCTATGGGACCTTGGCTGCCGCATTCGCTCAGTTTGCCCTTCAGCCACTTTCCCCTTCCACTGCTTCCCACATGAGTAAGAATACAGTGAAACTGTAGTGAAGCTACTCAATTCCCTTAGGGCAGGGCTGGCTTTCATACTGTATGCAATGACTTGCAGCTATTTCCTACAGGGGGTTACCAGTTTTTCAGTCTGCTTCCTCTGCTATTTTTTGTGGTCAGTGGTCACATCTGATGTGCTGAAATGGGTTAGAAGAATTGGGGGACAGCAGTCTATTTTAATGATCAGTTATTTATATAGTCCATGCTTCTTATAGCACTCTGCACCGACGGAGGAGTCATCATCAGAGGATCTTAAAGCACTTCACAAAAGTTGGAGATATTCGTTGTGTGCTATAGATGAGGAAACTGAGGCACATAGAGGCTATGTGACTTGAGTACCGCACAGGAAATCAGTGGCATTTTGAAGTAGAACCTACATCTCTTGAATCCCATTCTCCAATCATTAGACTTCTTACTTTCATACTGTCTCCCATTGCGGGTTTAAATTTACCTTCTCACACCTGTCCTCCATTTAATCTATGGATAAATGAGACACAGTCCTGAAGGATTAAATGCTACAGTGCTGGTGATCTGAAAGTCAGGAAGATAGGCTACTGCTACACTATTGAAATTTGACTCCCATCTAGTACAGGCTGGTAGGGCTGAGAGCTGTTGTGACCAGATGGTTATAGGGTGTTAACTATTTTATATGAAGTGAATTGAATGGTCTCATTTCAGCATCTAGCGGACAGGAGTCCATGTCCCCTAAATCACCTGGACAGAGATGTATGCATTCTTGAGAGCTGGCTGTCTCTGGATCTGATGCTGCAACCCTTGAATTTCAAGGATTTAAAATACTTGGATTATATTCCTTAGTCTAAACTGAAGTGCACCAGGATTCTGTTATCATTTCACATCACTGCTTCTCCCACCTGGAAAACACTGGCCATTTTGTCAACGTGCTTTTCTAGCTTTCTCAGTCTTCATTGTGTTCCAAGGTTCTTGCAGCTTTAGTGTGGGATACCTGGATTAGTCACGAGTGGCAAAGCCATGAGTGAACTTCCTGAACGAGTGCCAGTAAAATTGTTCTGCTGCATTCTGTATGTGTTGCTTGAGATTTTCAAAGCCAACTGCCAGGAGATTTAACCATACAACTCCCCTTAAAATAGGAATTTCATGGCTGAATCCACTACGTCAGTGGTCCCCAAACTGTGGGGTATGCCCCCATAGGGGGACACGGTGGAACAATCGGGGTGGGGAGTGCAGCCTGGGCCTGCCCCCAAAGGGGGCAGGGAGGGAGCATGACCCAGCTCCAGCCCCTGGCCCCCCACCCCTGGCCAAGGCCTCCAGCTCCCTGGGGCGGCAAGACCAAAAACATTTGGGGACTACTTCCCAAAGTCGTTTTGAAAATCTCATCTTTTTATATATATTTGTGCATGTGTCTCTAGAGTTGCCAATATTTGTTGGATGTATTCTTGGAGATTTCATCACGTGATATAATCTTTAATTAAAGATTAATCTCAATTCCTGGAGACTCCAGGCCAATCCTGGAGGGTTGGCAACCCTATGTGTCTCTGCTTTGTATTAGGTAGGCAGGTATCCTAACTTAAAGCAGTAGCTCAGGCTGAGGCTTACTGAGTGCCTTATTATAAATGCCTTCTGTTAGGGTCATAAAGGACTTTTGATATCAAAAGCAAACTGATCCTGAAATTGCTGAAGTTAAATTCTCTACTTCTGCTGATCCAGTATAGACAGCAACAAATTGCTTAGACATCTGCATCAAAGCGCAATTCGCTAGTCTTGTGGTAAACTGAGCTTCATGGAAAAATTCTAGGGGGAAATCAGATCACTTGTAAAGGCTATGCGAAGGACGTGATCCATAACCCATTGAAAAATTCCTATTGAGTGACTTTTGGATCAAACCCCACATGTGTAACTTTGTTTCAATGTGTGCTCCAAGGAACAGAAAATTCCCACGCCTGATAACCTTCCAAGAAGAAGAGATACTGAGCCTCAGGCTGAGGGAGCAACTCACCATCACCTCAGACTGTCTGCTATGGTGTTACAAAGCATCAGCTTCAGGCCAGGCTCTCTTTCAGACTGTTAGGAGTATACATGCACCATGCTGCTGACAACTAACTTTCCATGCTTCAAGTGGCACTAGTGCCCCTGGTACTCTGTACCTATCCAGGGATGCTCCAGACATTCACTGCCAGTATCTCTGCATCTAAAACAGTGTCTATTCAAACGCTCCTCTTGGCCTACATCTGCTGCTATTGACTTTGACTTTAACTGGAGCCAGAATAGGCCAAGGCTGGGCACCTTGGACGATCCAGTCCTAGATCACCTGCAGCATAGGATGCTTTTCGCTTAGCATGAACCAACGACTTCCCTCTTCCCTAGACTTCAGAACAAATGTCCTCCACAGCATTTCTCAATGGAAGGTCTATCTACATGACTGGGGAGCAAAGGTCTCCTGTCTCAGGACTGTCCCTCCATGTTTGAGGAGCACACTCCACAGACCATCATGGCCAGTGTTTGCTTCAGAGCCTAGTGATGTGTCATGCAGGCAGGCTTGAGTGATCAGAATGGGTTCAGGTAAATCTGAAACCCTGCCCCTTCCCACCACAGGCTACTGCCTTAAAAGCCCTTCCCTCATGGGCACTAGATACACTATGTGAATTCTGCCTTCCACCCCCCGAAAAACCACACTCTTCTCCCAAACCCCTCTGCCAAGCCTGTTAGGTGGGGTTAGTCCCATGAGGCAGGAGGAAATATGTTCCAAATGGTGTTTTTGGAGGGAGGCGAGGGAACACTGTATGGAGGCTGCCTCTTAAACATGAGTGGGCTGAGGGAGGAGCTCTTCATACCCCATCCAGGTCTGTGGTAAAGTAGAGATGACCTGGGAGAAGAAGGTGGTGTGGCCCTGTGGCTACAGGCATAGCAGCACTGTCTGAAATGGCCCTGTGATGGAACTGTGGGTAACTGGCTGCAGTGTGATTGTAAATGAGCTATTCGCTGGTTAGGTTAGTTTTCATGCTGTCACTTGGACAGCATAGGGGTCACTGAATGTGTTACGGACCTCCATGATGTCCTGTCCTGTCCTGTGCCCAATCAAACATGTTACAGGGTATGAGGCCTGTACGGGAAAGAAGTCTGATGCCATCCAGTCATCATGTTTTGGGTCTTCCAGGAGGGTCTCTTCCATGCTGCATTCGTAAGGTCAAAGTCGAAGATGATTTTCTCAGGAGTGCTGGTAGGCATTTGGAGCAGATACCAATATTACCTTAGAGGGGTGGACCTGTGTAGTTTGAAAATGGATCTTCTGTTCAACTTGAATTCATACCATTCGTTTTTGATCATTCGGAGATGCTTCATTGGAATGGTGTCCAACTTCAAGTTCTTTCTTAAAGTTGGCCGTCTTTTCAACAGAAGGGCCAAGGTAGGTGAAATCAGACACTGTCGACTGGGTGACTGTCACTAAGATGACACAGCCTGCAGCGTGTTCAAAATGGACAACCAGAAGATTTTTGGTTTTTCTCCCAATTAATTTTCAGGCCAACTCTTGCTACTGAACTTTTCAGGGTTTTAAGTGCTTCAGCTAGTTTTTCCATAAATTTGGCAACTAGCCCTGTGTGAATGGCCAACAGCTGTGCTTAGAGCTGGGCATTTCTCTGCACTGCCCTCTGCAAATTGTATTCTGACCTAACTCTTGAAGGATGGGGAGGGAAATGACTATCCAATCTAGAGGTTGGTCTAAATCAAAATCCTTGACCCAAATATTCTGAACTCTGGTGACATCTGGTTCTGCGTGCCCCAGATGACCCACATCTCTAAGGACTGAACAAAACCCTGGCAACAGACACCCCAGAGCTAATGATGTCTAGATACAGCCCTGGAACACCGCTTTGGTTAGGCCTTTCTCTCATAGTGGGCAGGCAGCTAGTGAACAAAGACTAAGGGGACAGTGCTGATAAAGCAGGCAGCCAGCAGGAATGATTGCACTAAAACGCAGCCCCCACTTTATTCCTACCTATCACATTGACTGAGCCCCAGACATGGTATGAATCTTTACTGGGGCAATGGAAAGAGAGATGGGGGAACCTGTGTAATGGGATCCTGTCTTTGGGCTTTTCTGATGCTGAGACTTAACTGATCTCCCACCGCTCCAAAATAATGATAATCTTTCCAGGTCTGTTTTATGTGCTATGCATGTAGGGCTGGATCCAACTCCCATGAAAATCTTACTCACATTTATAGATGAGTTGGATTGGCCCATAGAACTGTCAATGTGTGACATGCTGCCAGCCACAGAAGACGGTCACTGTGCTAGATGCTGTCCTCAATAGAGGATGGAGGAGATGTTATGCCCAATGTACTTGGTCAGTCAATTTATGTCCCCTCTCTATATTGAGAGGTAAGGAAGTGGGGTTTTCCTTCCATGAGAGAGGTGCTTTTTTTTTTTTTTTTTTTAATCGTTGGAAATTCTGAGTAGGGGAAGAGGGTGGAATCTCATTCAGAAGGAAACTGCTGCCTAATTTTGTGAAAGCAACGTGTATGGTGCAGCTACATTGTGCCTGAAAGCTCTGCGGACCCAAGTTTCTTGCCTGAGGTTTTGGCTGATACTTGGCAGAGATGATTCAAGCAGGTGTCCCACCCACAGCGAGCATGGATCTGATAGCCGTAATGAGGCACAAAGACAGGAAGCTCTTTCGAAGCCAGGAAGGGAAATCTGGCCTGTGGTGCTGACCACAAACGACAATATGTTCAGTCAAGGGTATGGCAAAAAATAAAAACAACTTGCTGACCAGGGTTTCCTTCCATTCAAAGACCAATCAAAATGTGCAGAGATATTGGTAATTTCCCCCATGATAGGCAGAGGGAATGAGTGTACTAGAAAGAGGAAGCTCTACAAGCCCTACAGACTGCAGCTGGTTTACAGTAATTCTCTCTTGGTTCTCCAGCATGCCTCTGGCTGGTCTGGCTTAGGCTGGCCTACACTTAAATCTAGGGGCAGAGCCAGGGGTCGAGCACCCCTCCCAGCACAGCGGAAAGTTGGCACCTGTGCCCTCTACTATGAGAGGCAGGGTGCAGCACAGAAAAATGGAGGGAAACCTGCCACTGAAGGATGGTGGAGGAAAGTGGCGAGCAATTGAGACAAAAGGATGTTCCTACTGATTCAGAAAATACTGAGGCCAAGTTCTGACCCTGCTCCAGCAGTATCATGCAGGCTTATAGCCAATTCAGCCAGCCAGCTGGGGAGCAATCTTGATCTGGAAGCCAGCGAGAGATGATTTATGGAGCCTATAATGTATATTTCAGAGATGACTTTTTGACTCTTAATCAGGCTTTAAATCCTATTTTGGAATCAGCCTTGGTGTGCTGCTGAAAGGACGGTGGATATCTCAGATGGTGTTTGGGCTTGTCAGGAGTTAATCAGAAGCTTGCCTAGAAAATGGCTGGTGAGGCAAAGTATGGGTCAAGAATCAGAGCTGACAGTGAATGTCCCTGTATTTTGAGCGTTTTGAGTTCTAGCTTGGCTCATTAGTGAACAGCCAGTGTGTTTTGAAGTTTGAATACAGAGGGTTTGAGCAGGAGTTTAGTGGCACACAGGCCTGGTGGTGTAGGTTCTCTGCACAGGGGTGAATTACATGTCCACACTTGGGGTGGAAGGCCCTCTTCCACTGAGGGCCCACCCACAGCCCTTCATATTGCATCCAGCTACTTTTAAACAACCACTACCGTAAGAGCAAGCGGAGAAGGGCTCTATTTTCTTGAATATGACACACACATCCATATTGCATACAAAGATTCTTTTTACCTAGTGCAGTTGTGGCATTCCTCCAAAAAAAACAGACACATAACAGCCGTCCTGGCCAGCAGCCAGTATCAGTGAAATAGTCATCTCTTTGAATGAGTCTGGAAGATAGGTTGAGATAAAGAATATCCTATTCCCAAATAAGGAAATGCAGAGAATTCCAGGGTAAGGGCTCCTGGGAAAATATGAAAATTCCCTGTGATTCATGCAGGTAGATTCAAAAAGTGACTCCTCCTACCCCACAGCTGAAACTGCTTAAAGGCCTCTTGACATGGACAAATAGAAGCAGGAAAAGGTTCTAACCTAATGGTCCTATATGTCTGTGTCTGTTTATGGAGCACCTTTCATCAGAAGGATCTTAAAGTATTTTGCAAACTACATATATGCAGGCATTGCTGTCTGCCACCATAATGGTGCTGGCTCTGGGGAGGAAAGGCAGCAGCCAACCAGAGTGACACCACACAACAGTGCCAGTGGATGCTTGCCCGAGGCTGCCAGATTAAAATCTCTACTCTCCCCCGAATTGTCATGGGATCCTTAATGGCCATCCAAAATCTCCTCACAGAGAGAACTGTGTGGAATTGGATTTGATCTGCCTCAGGCAGATGGAGGGCCGTGTTCACCCTGTTGGATTTGAACCAGTACTTCCAGGCAATTTGGGTATTTCCAGCCAGACACCAAACAGATACCGAGCCCATAATTAAAATTTATGCTTATTGGTCTACCTCTAACAATCAGGTGCAAACAGCTTGGGCAGAGTGAATCATTCCTCGGAGCCAGATTCAGCTCTACACTGGCACAGAGATAGTGGAGGCCAACTGCACCTTCCTTATTCAGAGGCTGTAGGGACTGGCGCAACCCTGCTTCAGTGGCCCCTGTGGGCTTCCCGAGGGTGCAGAATAGCCAGGATGCAGCACTGGCCCTTTCCTCCTCCTGTGGCCCCTGCCCTGGGCCCACTCTAGAATGAAGCCTGGTTCTGCAGCTCCCTGAGGGACCTTCATAGTGTGCATCCCCTTTGAATCACCCTAGCTAGTGTAAAGAGACTGGAGCACAACAATAAATAGAGGCCAGTGTCCATTCCAAGAGTCATCAAGGACGAGACTTTGCAGAGGCTGGCTAGACCTAAAGTGGGTTCATACTTTCCACAGCTCCTAGCTAAACCGCACAACAATTCAAGACAGGAAGTAAATACTGTATCCAATTGAAACCAGTGGGGAATTTCGTCTAGGCAACTGGAATTTGGGGAAACTGCCAGGGCTGCTATGAAAAGTGTTGGATCTTTCGCGATCTAGTGACAATCTCATTGTTAGATGTAAGAAAGTGCAGAAAGGCTCAACTTGATTGATATATATGGTACATTCCTATATACCAGGATCAGCTTGGTGCGTTTTTTGTGGCATTCCTCTTAAGAGGTGTAATAGCTGTCCTGGTTGGTAGCTGTTTACAAAAATAACTTTCTGTTGAATGAGTTGAGGGGAAAGCCTGTATAAGGAATGTTTGTGGGTTTTGTCCATTTTAAAATATGGAAATGCCAAATGCTCCAGGAAAATGTCTGAGTCAGTGCCCAAACTCACAAGGTGTAGCTCACCCGATAGGGCACCAGTGCACCACTTGCAGCATCTTGGGCTTTTCTTTGCAGTTTCATAGTCAAATATTGGATAGACGTGTCCCTGTTTAGCTTATGACATCAGATGTGATCACAGCATGAGATGGTGCAGCTCCAGGCGCAGGTGGAATTCTGCTACATTCTGTAGTTCTCAATGGTCAGTGATTGGCAGGTAAACAGCCACAGGCTGGGATCTGTTTAGATTTCCCTGCGACTAAGTGCTCTGAATCTCTCTTGCTCACTGCAACCCGCAGAGCCCCTCAGTGCCAACTGGCAGGGGGCCCACTATACTTCTCTCATGTGAGGCCTGACACACTCACCACCCCTAACACACTGTTGTCCTAAAATGTATCCAGAAGGTGTCTCGTAAGGTATCATATAAAAACTGGTGACATACTGGTCATTAATAGGGCCAGTCTTTTCTGGCAATGAAAACAAAGTAATTTCAGATTTTAAAGCTGTCTATTTCGGATAGGCATTATAATAATACAATATATACACGTACTATTTTCCCCCTGTATTTCCGATTTTCATGTTGTCGTGCAAACACACCAGTAATTGTGAGCCGTTGCTTTGCTGCTGTCACATCGCTGCTCTCTGCCCTTTGTTTTCTTTTTTCCATTGCTGCAAAATGACGTGGGCCTTCCATGTCGCCGACTATACAGTCCTTTTGAACACGGCCAAGAACTTTGCTGCAGATTGTACCATATAACTTCCCTCCACCCACATGGAGCACATGTTTGCCGAATTCTTTAACTTTAGCCTAAGCCTTAACCGTTTTAGGCATTGGTAGTAAACAGCTTTGAAGGGCCAAAGCACAAGGTGGAAAATCAGAAGGAATCGGCATGCGGGAGGATCAGGGAGGGGCTCTAGCTGTGGGGGAACAACACTGAGCCTGCAGGCAGCTGGGGCAAGGTCCAGTTGTGTGCAGGAGCGAGATGTGAGCAGTGTGCCTACAGCCAGCTGTGTGCTGGGGGAGCGGGCAGGAGCCAGCTGTGCAGGGGACAGATTCTGGTCACTAAGGGCTAGAGCCAGGCCAGCTGTGTGCAGAGTAGGTGAGCGGGTCAAAGGTGCTGTGGATGTTGCCAAGAGCAGGTGCAAGCACCGTCTGCTCAGCAGTGTGGCCGAGGGAGTCCAGCGCCCCCCTGCCAAGTGCCCTGCTCGCCCAGGGGAAGTTCTGTGGCAGTTTTGTTGAGCCCAGGCCTGTGTGAGGAGGGAAGTTGGCGGCGAGTCTCAGCACCAGTCAGCCCCAAGCCTCTGCCCTGCACTGTTGGGAGGAGGCGGATGTTTCCTGGCAGAAATCTCGGGGGTGGCTGTCTCTTGACCCTGTGTGCCCCCACCGTGCATTGCCTCTGATTGGCGATTCCAGAAATGAAAGGTGATTTCAGAAAAAAAAACGCGACAATAGCGACAACTTCCAGAAAACACCGGCCCTAGTCATTAATGTTATTGTGTGATGTATGTGTGGTTAGTGTGGCAAGAATGATGTATGTTTGCCGAAAATATATTCCTAAAATACGTTCAGACCAAGCGATCTGAGGAGAGCGGATAAACAAGCTTGTCGTAGAAAAAAGAAAGTTGTTTCACCTGTTTGCCCGTGTCGCCAGTAAATTGAGCAAGGTGAGGCCAGAGACATTGGAAGTACAGTTACGTCTAAAGTAAACAAAGCAATCAAGCTAACAAGTGGCAGAGGAAACAGCTTAGTGAGCATAGCTGGGGGCCGAGTCTGCACCCTCGGGAAGTCTTCCTGACTCTTGAGACAATGGACTCTGGATAATATAAGACAGTGGTCTCCAACCTTTTTATGCCCAAGATCACTTTTTGAATCCAAGGGCGTGGCTGCACTTGCAGGTGTAGAGCGCTGTGAGTTAAACCAGCCCTCGGAGACCGCAGCAGGGAAAGCGCTGCCGTGTGTTCACACTGTCAGCTGCAAGCACAGTGGCGTGGCCACATTTGCGGCACTTGCAGCGGCACTGGGAGCGGTGCATTATGGGCAGCTATCCCACAGAGCACCTCTTCCCATTCTGGTGCTGTCCCTTGCGGAAAGGGGGTGGGGTGGGGTGCAGGGCATTCTGGGTCCTGTCCCAATGCCCCGTGATGCATCACTTCACCGCCCAGCCACCCCTGTGCTTCCGTCCACATTTGGCGCCATCTTTCAACGGTTTTGGTACTGTTAATTACTGTCTTCTCTTTTGGTCTGCGGGAATGGATCCTGAACTTGTGAGGAATATTCTGATGGGTCGCGCCATCACGTCACGAATGGCAGTCGAGTTACTCCTTAAGCTACAAAGTGACAGTGACGAGTCTGATGATGATGTCAACTCACGTAACGCATACGACACGAGATTGCTTGTGGCATTCACGGACATGCTCACCGCCGTGGAACGCCGCTTTTGGGCTCGGGAAACCAGCACTGAGTGGTGCAATCACATCGTCATGCAAGTCTGGGACGACGAGCAGTGGCTGCAGAACTTTCGGATGAGGAAAGACACTTTCATGGGACTGTGTGAGGAGCTCGCCCCACCCTGCGGTGCAAGGACACGAGATTAAGAGCTGCCCTGCCGGTGGAGAAGTGGGTGGCTATTGCAGTCTGGAAGCTGGCTACTCCAGACAGCTACTGATTGGTCGCTAATCGGTTTGGAGTGGGAAAGTCGACCGCTGGAATTGTGTTGGTGCAAATTTGCAGGGTCATTAATCGCATCCTGTTCAGAAGAATCATGACTCTGGGCAACGTGCATGACATTGTGGCTGGCTTTGCACAAGTGGGTTTCCCTAACTGCGGAGGGGCAATAGATGGGACGCATATTCTAATTCTGGCACCAGACCACCTAGTACATAAATTGGAAGGGGTATTTCTCTATGGTTCTCCAGCCGCTTGTGGATTACTGTGAGCATTTCATGGACATTAATGCAGGCTGGTCCGGAAAGGTGCATGATGCATGCATCTTTCAGAACACAGGCCTGTTCAGGAAGCTGCAAGCCGGGACTTTCTTCCCAGACCAGAAGATCACCGTAGGGGAAGTTGAAATGCCCATTGTGATCCATGGAGACCCTACTTACCCTTTAATGCCGTGGCTCATGAAACCCTACACAGGGAGCCTTGACAGCAGCAAGGAGTGGTTCAACAGGCTGAGTTAGTGCAGAATGACTGTTGAGTGTGCTTTTGGCCATTTAAAGGGCCGCTGGCACTGTCTGTATGGGAAGCTGGACCTGGTTATAGCCGCGTGCTGTACCCTCCATAACATTTGGGAGGGGAAGGGTGAAAGCTTTACTCAGGCATGGACCATGGAGGTTCAACACCTGGAGGCTGAACTTGAACAGCCAGAGAGCAGGGCTATTAGAGGGGCCCAGCACGGGGCTATAAGGATTAGGGATGCCTTGAGGGAGCAATTAGATGCTGAAAGCCACCAGTAATGTTTGGTGCCCTGCACGGGAGTGAAGTACAGTTGTTCCAATGTTAGTAGGCATCTATGTTTGCTACGTTTGATGCACTGACTTGCAGTGCCTGTTGCTTTTCTGGACTACAGTTTTTTATTTAATGCAATAAAGAATGTTTTCAAAGCCAAAAAGTTAGTTTATTGAAAAGAAACAACTGCTTGGGAAACGGAATTAGCTTGCAGAACTCATTGCCACAAGACATCAGTGAGTCCAAGAGTTTAGCAGATTCAAAAAAGGGATTGGATGCTTTTGTACAGTAATCATGATGATTAAAATAGTGTTTTGGAAAAGAGATAAAACTTAGTAATTCAGGAGCGGAGTAACCGCCCCGCTACACAGCAATTGAAACTCAGCAGGACACACACCCTGAGGCTAGAGAGGTGCCTTTTCTTTGTCCCATGAAATTCCATTCAGTCTTGCCTGCATTATGAACTATTAAATCACCACATTCTTTCACTCTCCTGCATTCCTTAGGAAAATGCTGGCAGTAATAGCGCCACCCTCTGTGCTGGCCACTGTAGTGGGGGAGGGTAGGGTAGATGGGCTCAGCTCCTCTCATTTCCCTCCTAACACCCAATACCTAGTTCTAACATCCCAGCGCCTCCTCCTGAGGGCCAGTGGTGGTATAGACTGAATACCCAAACTGCACATTCCGGTTTGGCAAACACTACCTCAGCTCCAACTACTGCCAGAGAGGATGAAAGCTCACCCGAGCTGACCGTGCCACCCAAACAGGGTGGGGAGCAAGATGTAGCTGCCTGATGGGTGCGGGGAGGCGGTGACTGTGTTTATTGATCAGGAGTACCTGCTGGTGGGGGGGGGGGGGAAATGGGTCACAGGCAAGGAGGGAGCTGTGTTGACCTGTGCATGGACTCTGTCACTTATGGCCTTTCAAACCTTAGACCTATCCCTGTAACCTAACTCCTAAGCAACTTGTCCGTGTAGAAATGAAGTCTCTTACACTAAGGCTCAACACACTGAGAATGATGGTAGAGGGGACTCTGAATTGGAACCAGAGCATTAGGTTGTGCTGAATGTTGTTTGTGTTGCCTGGAACGTCAGGACGAGGGCTGGAGGAATCATCATATAAATAAGAACTGACCCTCAGCCATCGCCTAAAATGCAAATCAAAACCAAACACTTTTGGAGTCTTAGAAACCTGTGGTTTTTTTTTTACTTCAACTCTTCCCTGCATTTTCTAGTTTACAGTGGGCAGCGGAAGTAAGACTCTGTCCTTGTGATATTTTGGTCAGAACTAGAAAGCACTGGATATCTCATTAGAAAGCCTCGTCCACTGAGCTTTGCAGTCTGATATTACTAGAGCAAAGAAGTTAGCCTGAAAGAAAAGAACAGTCTAGAAGTTAATACCGACAGACCTGGGAGTTAAGAGATCTGGGTGATTTTCTTTGTTCTGCTATAGACTATTTGAGACCGTGGGCAAGTCACTTAAGGTCTCTGTACACTGGTTTCTCCTGTAAAATGTGGATCATAAATACTTAGTTACCTCAAATAGATGTTTTGAGGTTAAATTATTAGTGTTTGTAAAGTGCTTTGTGGTCAAAAGAGGTTGACGTTCCCAGCCCATAAAATGGGGATAATACTGCCTTTGTCTGGTCTATGTAGAATGTAAACTCTTCAGGGAAGAGATTTAGAGCACCTAGCGCAACAGGGCCCTGATCTGTTTTGTGGTTTCTAGATGCTGCTGTAATACAAAGGCTAAATAAGTGCCATTTATTTTTATGATCTGAAGTTTGAACGCCTTTGTAGGGTTGCTCATTGCTATTTTTAAAGCACTAGATTTGAGGGCATAGTGCCATGACAACATCCCCACTGGCACCTTTGAGGCAGGGAGGTTGTGTACACTTGCTCCTTAGCTAGGACCTATTGTATGGAATGTACATGAAGGCAGGCTGACAAAATGCCAAAGCAAAGTTTAATTGGTCATGAAAGAATGGCTCATTCTCCTGTAACCTGAATCTGATTAATTCCTATGAGAACCATTTCAAACAATGACCTTCCAGGTGGAGTGGGTTAACTTCCATCTGGTGTGAGGATTTAGAAGCTGCCTGCATTGCTGATACCCGTTCCATAGGATTTGTTAGTCATGTCCCCAACTATCCTGGCATCTGCAGCAATTTATGAGGCCGAGGCCCCTACCGGACGAGGCGGTCCCTACTGCTTCCTATTCAGTTTGTATGTACAGTAGAACCTGAAGAGGTTCGCACATCTCGGGAATAGAGGTTGTTTAGAACTCTGAAATGTTCGTAACTCTGAACAAAACATGATGGTGGTTCTTTCAAAATCTTACAACTGAACATTGACTTAATACAGCTTTGAAACTTGACTGTGCAGAAGAAAAATGCTGCTTTCCCTTGATCTTATCTATCTATCTATATTTAGCAGTTTACATTTAACACAGTACTGTACTGTATTTGCTTTTTATGTTGAGGAGGTGTGAGCCGGAGCGACATCGTGCATCGACTCTGAGAAAGGGACTGAGAGACTTTTTCCGTTGGACCACATGAACTGGAACCATAAACTCACTGAATGTTAAATCTCCCCAAATGAGGGTCAATCCATCCTCCTCATCGTATCCACTCATTATACTCCACACCTGAACATTGCCATCATATGAACAACAGACATTGAGATATGAGGGTATGTACTTTGACCTGTTAACCTTTTACCCCCAATTGGGATATTGCAGATTATGTATTCCTTATGCCATCTGATCTTAAACCAAACTTTGCACCCCTTGATAATCTGTACGTTACTCCCTGATAACCAGAAACTTCTACACTTAAACTCTGTACCGTTCACTTTTTTAAACATCATCTTAATAAAATCTGAATGCAGGGGTAGTGAAATGTTGTTCTCAATGTTGTTGTCTTTGTCTGAGTAAAGGGGAGCAAAACTGTGCTTCCCTGCCCAAATGAGGGGGTCACCCTCAGCTGAAAGGACCTCATGCCAGACCCCTGTGAAAGCAGAGAGGGATGGGGACAGGTGTCCCAGCCAGGATTCTCCCCACTGTTCAAAGACAGAGCTAAATCTGCTCCATTAGGAGTCTTTTGTTATTGTAAATGCTTAAAAGAGCTGACAGACACTTTTTGTGGTGGGACAGCTTCTCTGCCCAGCCTCAGAGCTGAAAATCACTAAGAGCTGGGTGGGTCGACCCTCAAGAGACTGAGCTGCAGAGGTCACAGCAGAAAGGCAGGTGGCAGAAAGTGACCAGAGGAGCAGAATGAGCGGCTGGCAGGGCGGCCAGCGGAGGAAGTGTTCAGATGGCAGAGCAAGCAAGGTGCCTTCTTCCCTAGGTGGAAGGTGAACTCCCACAGGTCCACCTCTGAACCCTGGGTCCTCGCCGACCAAGGGCAACCCCATGAGTGGTGTATGGTGAGTGAGCAGAGAGGGGCACAAAAAAGGAAATTTTGGTTGTAGAACTCAAGAACATGAGGCAGAAGGCACTGCCCCACGCACTCTGGGGTGGGTGTCCTATTCATAGTTTTATGATTAGGAATCCTGCTTGTGGCATTTTTTCTAATTAATCGACTTCCCTCCTTTCATTAAAAGTTTCTTTTCTGCACTCAGACTCTGTGCTTGCGAGTGGGGAAGTATTGCCTCTCAGAGGCGCCCAGGGGTGATGTGTAATTTTCCCAGGTTATTGGGTGGGGACTCAAGCCAGTTCTGTGTTGCATTGTTAAAAAGGAACCCTGAGATACTGAACCCAGCCCTGGTTGCTGCTGGCTCCATCTGAGCGAAGGGTTAATATATCTCATCTGAAAGATGGCAGCTCTAGCAGCCCAGCACCTGCTCACTCCGCTAAGGCCACTTGCTGCCGCACACTGGATTTTCCTTAGAGGTTTCCCATTAAACTACTCATGAGGGCTGGAGGATCAGCAGATATCATGGGATCTGGCAGTGAGAGCTCATTCTAAGGTGGTATGGCTTGTGATAAGGCAAAAGCACTTTAAATGCTGTTCTACCTTCAGGAAATGCCTCTAGGCCCCTTCTTCCATCCCCAAAACTGTACAAGGGAGCATATGAAACTCCCAAAATAAACTGGAAATGAAAATGTTGACCGCTTTTGACTTGCTATTTATTTAAAATCTTTATCGTGTTGCAAAATGGTAGACGTTTCAGCAGGTCCAGTTGATGTGGTCACAAGATAGGCAAGCCTTCAGACACAACTCTTCTAGGGCAAGTTTTTCCTGATTTGGAGAACAGATGTTTGATAGGCTTTTTCCTTTGGGGCTGCATGGCCAAAGTTGTAGCAGCAGGGACTTTGGAAGAGGATGGGGCTTGTGAGGAGAGAGAAATACATGAAATGACAACATAACCTACTGCATAACTCACTTGGATTTGTTATGTTCATGGCACACAAAAGAAGTTAAATAAAAATAATCTTGCTGGAAAGTTGCAATGTAACCATACTTTTTCTGAGAATCAGAATGATGACACACAAGAACCCTAAAACAGAGAAAACAGGCTGCTCCCTAAAAGAGGCACACCTCACCTGACCTGACTCAAGGCTGTCTGTATGCAGACTCCCTGCTGTTGGGCCTAGATCGCACGCTTCCCTACAGAGCCCCCTAGGCTACAAGCGGGACCAGGAAAACCCCTGAAATTTCAAGTGACTGATCACAATTTTAGTACCATTTTCAATACACCATGCTTTTGATCAGAAGATTGAGGGTTTTGAGTCCTTTTGTGGTGGGCTATAGCGATAATGTAGTCCAGTGGTTCAGGGTGCTGGCCCAGGCCTCATGAGGACTAGGCTTGATGCCTGACTCTTCTGCTGATCTGCTGTGTGAGACTTCAGGCTGACACTCCACTTTTCTGTGTTTTTTAGTGTTTCTGATCTGCAATAACCTCTTATCCTGACTCAATTCTTCTTTATCTGCTGTTTCTTAAGGATATTTACTTCTGCATTTTATCTCTGATCAGGCTAGTTTCAATTACCCCTCCGTGTTAATGCTGCTCACAAGAGTAAACCATAAGGAGTGACAGGAAGGGGAGAGGAAATTAAATGAGTGCTGGGTGTTGTCTCAGTAAAAAGGTGCATAGCTTTAAACTTGAGTCACTTTATTGATATGGCAAGGTGCTTAGGTACTAGTAAAGTCAGTACCTGGAGAGCCTGATGAAGATAACATCTACCTCTCGCGGTAGAGCCAAGAACAGAGTCCAGGTCTTCTGAGTCCTAGTCTAGCTTGCCCTCCTGCTTGACTGCTCTGCTCTGAAGAGACACTCAATCCTCATCTTGTGTAAATACATGCGGCTCCGTTTAAGTGACTGGAGTTACACCCATTCATGCCCGATGACGATCTGGCTCCAAGTAGCTATTTCCCAGTTTTGTGGTGGTGGTAATGAAGTGAAATGCACTGTTGACTTTTGTCTTGCTCTCCATTTCTGGGTCCCAATTATGGCTGGGTGGAAAAAAAAAACTCCATTCTGTGCCTGATTTGGAGCAGGGACTTGAAGCTGGGTCTCTCATGTCCCTGGTGAGTGCCCTAATTGGCAGGCTGTTGGTTATTCTGGAGTTCCTCGCTCCTAAAATTCCACCCTGGTTCTGAGAAAGCTTCACCAAAATGGAGATGTTCCCATGAAAAGTTTTGTTTTTGACAAATTGTCATCTTCCACACACCCCTCCCATCATTACCAAAAAAAAAAAAAATTGTCAAAATACCTGCCCAGCTCTGGTCCTGATTCTTCTGCAGCAGGATATGAGTGATTCCCGTCAACTTCAATAGTATTGCAATGGGGGAACAAGGCCACTTTTGCCACCTGTACTCTTCTTCTCCCCGAATTTATACAGTTTTTCTTCCTGGTTTTTGTCTGGGGATAGGGATGTTTCTCTTACAGCTTCCAATAGTTGGAGGAAATAGCTTCTCCTTTAGGAGAGTGTCTCTCACCACTTCTTCATCATGAAAACAAAATATGCACTAGAAACGGGGCCAACACAACCCACCCTCTCAGATCCAAACAGCCCCACAGCCTGGAGGATTTGCATCCAAATCTGAATGTTGGGGTTTGGGCTCATCTCTGCTGTGCCCAGGGGGCTAGATCCAGAGGAGCTATGCTGTCTTGTGCCATGTGAGGAATTAGCTCTTAGAGCAAAGCCAGAACCTTTGGGAGAGATGATCAGGGCTGTGACCTTGTGTAGCTATTCTTATCATGAAAGAGAGTGTGGCAGAGTTCTTTCTGCCCAGGAACCCGTACCAACATGGCACTGACACGTTGGGGGCGGGGAGTACCCACTGTTCAGCACTATGCTTCAGTTTTAAAAGTAACTCTCCGAGTTCTCACTCTCCTGTTTTGGGGCTTCCCCCTTTTCAGTTTCAAGCTTCCTCTGAGGCACAGATATAACTACAGCATTGTGTTTCAGTTTCCATGGGTACTTACCAGTCTAATGCCATGCTTGGGGGGTCACCCTCTGAGCTACACTCCATTCCCCCTGGCTGCAGATGGGCACTGAAGTGTTTGGCTAGCTCACTGTCTCTGAAATGCTGCCTGAAACTCAGGAGAGACTGTGCCAAGTACACCTGACTCCAACAGGTGTAAGCAAATGAGACCGAGACTGTCTTGGCAGCAATACATCCCTCTGTATTTTAAAGGGCCAGTGTGCTCTCCAGAAAGCTGGCATTAACTGGGTCCCTGAGATGGAAGGTCTGCCAGAAGGGAGACTGCAGTGGTAGTAAGTGGCTGTATTGTCTCTACCAGGGGAGCCTATGAGACCTGTGTAGCCCAAAGAGGGGGCAGTGCTCGCTGAGGAGGGCTGCAGCCAGGGTAAGCACTGATTCAGTGTAGCCCAACCAGCTGTGGCTGCTATGGAGCCAATATTAACGGTGCCCCTACCTAGTGGAAACTCCAGTGTGGGACAGGTGGAGTGACACCCTTGTCAACAAATGGTGTCCACCCTCCACATGGAACCTAGGTGGCCCAGCTGGTGTAACTTATATCTCCTTGCCCCAGCTTCAGTGAAGTGAGCTCATAAGTAGACTTCCAAAAACAGATCACAGAAAACCTCCCAGTTACAATGTGGACCTGTTTTGTCTGCAGCTCTGTTCTCTGGCAGCAAATAAATAGGATCAATCCCCTCCAACAGCTTGTCTGAATGATAGCAGAAGCAGTTCAGCTGTTCTCTCTGTGCCTAGGGGTTTGCATCACACACAGCCTGGACTGCCCCATGATGCAAGATCCAGGGCTCATGGAGAGTCTCTGAAATGCTGAAGGCATCCGCTGTCATTCAGACATAGCAGGGAGGCAGGAGTCCATGCAGTCATTTACCACACACACAAATTCCCCCGCTCACACATGGTTATTTTTTTTCACTGTGCAAACCCCGCTCAGCAAACATTGCTACAGCCCTGCCTACACCTCTCACCTTGTTTACATCAAGGAATTTTAGAAAGAAAATTCCCATCAGGGCTACCTGGAGTTCAGCAGTAACAGCACTAGTCCTTCTGGGAGCAATAGCATGGACAAGGTGCTGGCACTTTGCTTCTTGGCCAATTCAATTTGTTGGCTGGTTTGGAAGTTTACTGACTGGCCACTGTTTTCTTTCCTCCTGCTTTACAGAGACCGTTGCTCAGGTTGTTGTTTTGGTTAAACCATCAGAACTCCTGAAATGGATGGAGTGAGGTATTTTTATATTTAAAATTTAGTCTCCTGTGAAGTGCTTCTCTCTGTTCAGACTCTGGCCCTGGTAGAAACCACTTCCACAGTTTCTTTATCTGTGTTTAGGTTAAGGCCGTAACAAGGGGAATCCCTTGTGCTTCTGAATGGCCTCAGCGGGGAGAGACGACCATCTCTGCGTAGTGCATGTGACTGTTTCAATATTGCCAACTCCAAAAGTTCAAAAATCACAAGTCAGCCCCAAAATCCATCAGGGTTTTGTGTTTTTTTGGGGAGTCTGTCTTCTGAGTTTTGAACTCCCTTCCACCCGTGTGTCTGAGTGTTGCCAGCGCTCACTGTACTCTATGAATTCGGGACTTTGGCCGTACTGCAGGAGCTCTTGCTGGGA
Organism: Eretmochelys imbricata; assembly: GCF_965152235.1. Classification (NCBI taxonomy): domain Eukaryota; kingdom Metazoa; phylum Chordata; order Testudines; family Cheloniidae; genus Eretmochelys; species Eretmochelys imbricata. The sequence goes on from NC_135577.1 coordinate 22,262,736, forward strand.
GACCCAGCTGAGACCAAAACACACGTCTGTGTGAAATACTGTGGTGCTTCCAGCTTCTTCCCAAACCCCCAAATTCTGATTACGCCCGTGCCCCACATCTACCCATCCCAGCAATTAATTATGCTCCCCAAACCCTCACATCAGTTCTACCCCCAGAGCATCTCTGCTCCTCTTACATTCCCCCCTGCCCCATTCCCAGACCTGGGAGAGCCCCTCAGGAGTCCTTTGCTTCCCCCCACCCAGGTGTTGCAGGGATGGGGAGGGGAGGGTGGAAGAGCAGAGGAGATGACTCACTTCACAGGAGGGGAGGGGGGAGCAGAGCCAGTCTGAGCTGTGGGGATCTGTCTGCTTCCCCCCGCCCCCCCTCATCATGTGAGGGTAGTACTGGCTGCTCCTTCTCATCACTTCAGAGGATGGAGTTTTTTGGGAAGGGGATATATGGGGGGAGTACTGCCTGCCCCCCGCAGCAATTCTGACTGACTGCTCTTCCCCAGGAGGCAGGGAAGTGGGGAAGGCAACCAGTAGGAGAGTGTCTTGCCACACTTGTTCGAGCAGGAGCTAAAATTGCTTCCTGGCCATTGGGAGTGTTGGTAACATTGGCTAATTCTGGTTGTTGGGTTTAGTGTGCAGGTGCTAGGTGATTGATATACAGGAGGTCAGAGTGGGCGATCTGGTGGGCCCTTCTGGCCTTAAACCCTGCCTGTAGCTCTACGACACTGCTAGCTTCCTGTTACGATACTCCATGCTCCTAATGTCATGGACCCTCAACCAGTCCTTCTGAGTCTTCTTGTTTGCACTTTCCTGGCAGAGGAGATGTTATTTGGCAATAAAACCTAAGCCAGAGAAATGACCATTGCAAAGAGAGGTGCAGGATGAAGGGACCAAACTCCTGGAAAATTGTTTTGGAAGAGAGATTCTCCCTGCAAAATGTTTAGGACCAGATCCCAAGCCCTCAAATCTGATGTTTTTGCACTCTGGGAACTGCCCTAACCAGGAAACCGGAATTCCCAGTGCCTAGGGGAATCCCTGAATGCTCTGAGACCAGATTAATTAGTTCTGTGCTACCTGATCCTGACTCCCCCTCCAGTCCCACTGCAACAGAGGGGGTTTGCTGGGGCTGGAGCGCGTGTGGCTAAAGCACATTGTTCTATGGCAATACCAGGGGAAATAGCCCTTCCAGATGGCCTTAGTTAGAGCAACACTGAGAACCAGGCACCTGGCTACCCCTAGAATCAGGGCCTTGGATGGTGCTGAAGGACAGTGGAAAGCCACCTCTGCCCCACACCTCTTCAGGTCCACTGGCAGGGGGGAAAGGGGGAGGATATGGAGTGGACTTTTCCAAAATGCCTAAGAGATTTAGCAACACCAGTCTCACTGAAAGGCAATCTGACTTGTGCCCCTATATCTCTAGGCACCTTTCGAGAATGTCCCCAATGGCCCTGAAAATCTACAAACCCTGAACTCTATCCCCCTTCTTGCTTTGACACACTTTTGTGAAAGGAGAGTATCACATATTTGGAATTCCCTTAGCCCAGTCTTGTATAATTGCCCAGAATTTACCAGTCCAGGCACAGAATCAATCTGCCTTTCCTTTACCAAGATGAGGATGGGAAATGAATGAGGTTTTCTTTGCCTCTCTCACAAGAATAATTTTGTACAGCTGCCTCAGTCTTCTGAAACACCCTTGTTTTTTTCATAGGAGGGCTTCATTTTGTGATACTGCTTAAAATGCCTTGGCAGATGGAGCCAGTATTTTAAGGAGCTGAAGTCAGTGCAGTGTTCAACTGACCTGTTGAAGACAGTGCAGTTACCAACTCCTCGCCTTAAAAAAACCATGAGTCAATCCCCTGCCCAATCTTGACTTTAAATAAAAAATTGGGGAGGTTTGTTTCGTGATTAGGGTGCACTTTGGTCAGATTTCCAAGCTTTCCTCTGCAACCACAAAGGCTAGAAACTTACTTTTTAAAAAAAAAAATATTAAAGCTGGCATTCTCCCATAATCATGTGACTCCAGAAGCTGGGGCTTTAAGGAAAAACAAAAAATGTCATGAGACTTGTGATAAAATCATAAAAGCAGGTAACACTTCCATGGGAATCTTTCCATAGATTTCAGTGGGCTTTGGATTGGGCCTACAATGAACAGGGGTTCCCCAGGACTGTCCTTTCTGCCCTCTTTTACCATGCTGGCTGACTCTTTTAAGGGGAGTGTTGGTGTAGCCGTGTCAGTCCCAAGATATTAGAGCAACAAGGTAGGTGAGGTCATATCTTTGATTGGACCCACTTCTGCTGGTGAGACAAGCTTTCAAGCCACCCAGAGCTCTTCTTGTTTCTCTCACGAGCAGAAGTGGGTCCAATCAAAGATATGTCCTTACCCACCTTGTCCCTTTAAAGGGAGTCAGACTCACCCTGGCCTGTGGCCTAGCAGCTATCCCCCAGCTGGTTCTGATTTGGCAGCTTAATTATAATTAGTGATCCCAGCTGTGAAAGGGTCAGGACAGACTACATGAAGAGGGAGAATGCGGTGAGGTTGTAGGGAGATATTACTGGCTGAAGAAGGTCACTAGGATGGAGTTGTACCCTGTGGTGAGCGCTGGAAAGACAGAGAGGGGGTGCTCCAGGGGGGTTGATATTCCAGAGATGGTGGGAGGAGTTGGGGAGAGGCTGTGTTAAGCTCAGGCTCTGAGGAAGCAGCACAAAGGGGCTTAGGGGCAGAAAGTGGCCCAGGGAAACAGCTGTGTATCTGAATGAGTAGGCCTAACTGCTTAATACAAGGTCCCTGACCTGGAGCTGAGGTTGGGCCTATTCCCCTACCAGCTCCGAGGAAGGGGCATGCAAGCCTGATGTAAGGGCTATTGTGTGTTCAGGGTGGGGCTGAGGATGGAATGTGAAGGACAAGCTGAGGAATAGCCCCAGCCTCTTGTTTTGGGACTTTCATTTGTACCTTTGTCACCTGGGAAGGGGTCTAGATCAGGTGGGACTTAGCCAAGGAGAGCTGAGTTGTGGACAGACTCAGGCCATCTCAAAGTCCTAGTGAAAATGAACAGAGGTTCTAGGGGTGCAGACCTCTGCAGTGCCATGCCCTGATGCCAGGGGGTGCTATGGGAGATAGTAACTGCTTACCCCCTGGCAGGAGTGAGGCTCCACAGCTACTCTGAGGCAGACTGGTATAGAATGGCTTCACTGGAACCAAACGAATGATGCAAAGATTTACAGGAAAAAAATAGCAGAGCAATGAGGAACCCCCCGCTGTTTCTCAGATGTTCTTGTCAACTGCTGGAAATGGCCCACCTTGATTATCACTACAAAAGGTTCCCTCCCCCACCCCGCTGTCCTGCTGGTAATAGCTCAACTTAAGTGATCACTTTCGTTACAGTGTGTATGGTAACACCCATTGTTTCATGTTCTCTATGTATATAAATCTCCCCACTGTATTTTCCACTGAATGCATCCGATGAAGTGAGCTGTAGCTCACGAAAGCTTATGCTCAAATAAATTGGTTAGTCTCTAAGGTGCCACAAGTCCTCCTTTTTCTTTTTGCGAATACAGACTAACACGGCTACTACTCTGAAACCTGTCATTAAAACTTAGCCCTGGTCTACACTAGGAGTTTAGGTTGAATTTAGAAGCGTTAAATCAATGTAAACCTGCACCCGTCCACACGATGAAGCCCTTTTTTTTTTTTTTTTTTTTTTTTTTTTTACTTAGAGGGCTCTTAAAATCAGTTTCCTTAATCCACCTCTGACAAGTGGATTAGCGCTTAAATCGGCCTTGCTGGGTTGAATTTGAGGTACTGTGGATGCAATTAGATGGTATTGGCCTCCGGAAGCTATCCCAGAATGCTCTATTGTGACCACTCTGGACAGCGCTCTCAACTTGGATGCACTGGCCAGGTAGACAGGAAAAGGCCCGCAAAGTTTTGAATTTCAATTTCCTGTTTGCATGGTCACCTGCAGCTTGCCACGCTGGCCAGAGCTCATCGGCAGAGGTGACCATGATGGAGTCCCAGAATTGCAAAAGAGCTCCAGCATGGACCGAATGGGAGGTATGGGATCTGATCGCTGTATGGGGAGAGGAATCTGTGCTATCAGAACTCAGTTCCAGTTTTCGAAATGCCAAAACATTTGTCAAAATCTACCAGGGCATGAAGGACAGAGGCCATAGCAGGGACACGAAGCAATGCCGCATGAAACTTAAGGAGCTGAGGCAAGCCTACCAGAAAACCAGAGAGGGAAACAGCCGCTCCGGGTCAGAGCCCCAAACATGCCGTTTCTATGATGAGCTGCATGCCATTTTAGGGGGTTCAGCCACCACTACCCCAGCCGTGTTGTTTGACTCCTTCAATGGAGATGGAGGCAACACAGGAGCAGGTTTTGGGGACAAGGAAGATGATAGCTCACAGCAAGCAAGCGGAGAAACCGGTTTTCCCAACAGCCAGGAACTGTTTCTCACCCTGGACCTGGAGGCAGTCCCCCCCCAGACCCACCCAAGGCTGCCTCCTGGACCCACCAGGTGGAGAAGGAACCTCTAGTGAGTGTACCTTTTAAACCATGTATAGTATTTTAAAAGCAAGCATGTGAAAGGATTAATTTGCCCTGGCATTTGCGGCTCTCCTGGATGTACTCCCAAAGCCTTTGCAAAAGGTTTCTGGGGAGGGCAGCCTTATTCCACCCGCCATGGTAGGACAGTTTACCACACCAGGCCAGTAGCACGTACTCGGGAATCATTGTAGAACAAAGCATTGCAGTGTATGTTTGCTGGCATTCAAACAACTTCCATTCTTTATCTCTCTGTGTTATCACTCTTCTGAGGATAACACAGAGAGATAATCATTCATGGTCACCTGGTTGAAATAGGATGCTTTTCTTAAGGGGACATGCAGTGGTGCCCGTTCCTGCTGGGCTGTTTGCCTATGGCTGAACAGAAATGTTTCCCGCTGTTAGCCGGGGGGGGGGGGGTGTGTGTGTGAAATGCGACCTTGGAACGAAAGCACATATGCTGTGCATATAATGTTAACAGCAAGGTTTACCGTGAAAGAGTGTAGCCATTGTTCTAGAAAATGTCTTTTAAAATACCACTGCCTCTTTTTTTTTTTTCTCCATCAGCTGCATGTGTTTCAATGATCACAGGATCTTCTCCTTCCCAGAGGTTAGTGAAGATTAGAAGGCAAAAAAACCGCACTCGTGATGAAATGTTCTCTGAGCTCATGGTGTCCTCCCACACTGACATAGCGCAGACGATGTCAGAGTGCAGGAAAGCACAATATGACTGGGAGGAGAGGTGGCGGGCTGAAGAGAGTAAGTGGCGGGCTGAAGAGAAGGCTGAAGCTCAAATGTGGCGGCAGCGTGATGAGAGGAGGCAGGATTCAATGCTGAGGCTGCTGGAGGATCAAACCAATATGCTCCAGCGTATGGTTGAGCTGCAGGAAAGGCAGCAGGAGCACAGACCGCCGCTACAGCCCCTGTGTAACCAGCCGCCCTCCTCCCCAAGTTCCATAGTCTCCTCACCCAGACGCCCAAGAACGCGGTGGGGGGGCCTCTGGCCACCCAGCCACTCCACCCCAGAGGATTGCCCAAGCAACAGAAGGCTGGCATTCAATAAGTTTTAAACTTTTAAAGTGCTGTGTGGCCTTGTCCTTCTCTCCTCCACCACCCGTCCTGGTGCTTCTCTCCTCCACCACCCCTCCTGGGCTACTTTGGTAGTTATCCCCCTATTTGTGTGATGAATGAATAAAGAATGCATGAATGTGAAGCAACAATGACTTTATTGCCTCTGCAAGCGGTGATCGAAAGGAGGAGGGGAGGGTGGTTAGCTTACAGGGAAGTAGAGTGAACCAAGGGACGGTGGGTTTCATAATGGAGAAACAAACTTTCACACCATAGCCTGGCCAGTAATGAAACTGGTTTTCAAAGCTTCTCTGATGCGCACCGCACCCTCCTGTCCTCTTCTAACCGCCCTGGTGTCTGGCTGTGTGAAACCAGCAGCCAGACGATTTGCCTCAACCTCCTACCCCGCCCTAAACATCTCCCCCTTACTCTCACAGATATTATGGAGAGCACAGCAAGCAGTAATAACAGTGGGAATACTGGTTTCGCTGAGGTCTAACTGAGTCAGTGAACTGCGCCAGCGTGCTTTTAAACGTCCAAATGCACATTCTACCACCGTTCTGCACTTGCTCAGCCTGTAGTTGAACAGCTCCTGACCACTGTCTAGGCTGCATGTGTATGGCTTCATGAGCCATGGCATTAAGGGGTAGGCTGGGTCCCCAAGGATACATAAAAAGAAAAGGAGTACTTGTGGCACCTTAGAGACTAACCAATTTATTTGAGCATCAGCTTTCGTGAGCTACAGCTCACTTCATCGGATGCATACTGTAGAAACTGCAGAATCTGCAGTTTCTACAGTATGCATCCGATGAAGTGAGCTGTAGCTCACGAAAGCTGATGCTCAAATAAATTGGTTAGTCTCTAAGGTGCCACAAGTACTCCTTTTCTTTTTGCGAATACAGACTAACACAGCTGTTACTCTGAAACGTGTCAAGGATACATATAGGCATTTCAACGTCCCCAACAGTTATTTTCTGGTCTGGGAATAAAGTCTCTTCTTGCAGCTTTTGAAACAGACCAGAGTTGCTGAAGATGCGAGTGTCATGTACCTTTCCCAGCCATCCCATGTTGATGTTGGTGAAATGTCCCTTGTGATCCACTAGTGCTTGCAGCACCATTGAAAAGTACCTCCTGCGGTTTATGTACTCACGGGCTTGGTGCTCCGGTGCCAAGGTAGGGATATGGGTTCCGTCTATGGCCCCACCACGGTTAGGGAATCCCATTGCAGCAAAGCCATCCACTATGACCTGCACATTTCCCAGGGTCACTACCCTTGATATCAGCAGATCTTTGATTGCGTTGGCTACTTGCATCACAGCAGCCCCCACAGTAGATTTGCCCACTCCAAATTGATTCCCAACTGACCAGTAGCTGTCTGGTGTTGCAAGCTTCCACAGGGCTATTGCCACTCGCTTCTCAACTGCGAGGGCTGCTCTCATCTTGGTATTCTTGCGCCACAGGGCAGGGGAAAGCAAGTCACAAAGTTCCATGAAAGTGCCCTTACGCATGAGAAAGTTTTGCAACCACTGGGAATCGTCCCAGACCTGCAACACTATGTGGTCCCACCAGTCTGTGCTTGTTTCCCGAGCCCAGAATCGGCATTCCACTGCATGAACCTGCCCCATTAGCACCATGATCCCACATTGCCAGGGCCCCTGCTTTGAGAGAAGTCTGTGTCCATGTCCTCATCACTCACGTTACCGCGCTGACGTCACCTACTCACCCGGTATCGCTTTGCCAGGTTTCGGTGTTGCATATACTGCTGGATAATGCACGTGGTGTTTAATGTGCTCCTAATTGCCAAAGTGATCTGAGCGGGCTCCATGCTTGCCATGGTATGGTGTCTGCATAGAAAAAAGGCGCAGAACAATTGTCTGTCACTGCCTGACGGAGGGAGGGGCGACTGACGACATGGCTTACAGGGTTGGCTTATAGGGAATTAAAATCAACAAAGGGGGTGGCTTTGCAAGAAACTGAATGGCCCCCTCAAGGATAGAACTCAACACCTCAAGGATAGAACTCAAAACTGGGTTTAGCAGGCCGCAGATTTCACAGAGGGAAGGAGGGAGGGAGGAGAAAATGAATAAAAAACAAATCTGGTCTATTTCTTGTTTTGAGCCACTTCATCTATCTTTATACATCTTGCTGGCAGCAGACTGTGCAGTACGACCGCTAGCTGTCATCATCTCCTGGGTGCTCAGCAGAAGACGGTGCAATATGACGACTAGCCATCATCTTCTGCTGGCCGGAGGTTAAAAGACATTGCACTGCCAGTAGGACTGAATCGCCACGAGACGAAACTTAAAAGGGAAATGATCTGGCTGAGTCACTCCCATGTTTGCCCAGGCGCCCGATTAAAAGAGCACCAAGGACTACGTCGATGACGGCTACCAGTCATACTCCACTGTCTGCTGCCAAAAGGCAATTTGCTGCTGTGTAGCAATGCAGTACCACGTCTGCCAGCACCCAGGAGACATACGGTGACGGTTAGCTGAGCGGGCTCCATGCTTGCCGTGGTATGGCGGCTGCACAGGTAACTCAAGAAAAAAGACGCAAAACGATTGTCTGCCTTTGCTTTCATGGAGGGAGGGAGGGAAGGGGGGCCTGACGATATGTACCCAGAACCACCCGCAACAATGTTTTAGCCCCATCAGGCATTGGGATTTCTACCCAGAATTCAAATGGGCGGCAGAGACTGCGGGAACTGTGGGATAGCCACCCACAGTGCAACACTCCAGAAGTCGACGGTTGCCTCGGTCCTGTGGACACACTCCGCCGACTACATGCACTTAGAGCACTTGTGTCGGGACACACACAATCAACTGTATAAAAACACTTTCTACAAAACCGACTTCTATAAATTCGACCTAATTTCGTAGTGTAGACATACCCTTAGTGTGTGGGTCAGAGTGACCCTGTCTGGCAGCGGCTGGGCTCCTTGCTGTGTTACTCTGTCATAGCTTTGCAGAAGTGCGGCGTTCTCCTGCTACAGGCAAAGGGTGGCAGTTTCTCATTGGACTTTTAGCTCCCAACCTAACGACTTTCTCCACCGTATCATGGCTTCCGTCAGTACAAACCTCCCAGGAAGATATCTCAAAACCGCATCTCCACCAGAGAGCATTCTCGTTCACACAAAGCGTACAGCTACGCAGCAGCTGTGGGGTGAGCGTCACAGCTTGACTAAATGTACCAGCTCATCTTGAATTTGGGCCTGAGAATAGCAATGTGGCTGCAGTGGCATGGGCTGCCTGCCTGAGTATAATCCTGGGGTATGTACTTGGCAGGGCCGTCCTTACCCATACGCAAAGTACACACTTGCATAGGGCACCAAATTTCCTGGTGCCCTACGCAGCTGCCTGCTGTTCCAGCCCCTGCTCTGCCTCTTCCCCATGACCCCCGCCCACCCCTTCCCCAAAGCCCCTGCTCTGCCCCCACACCGCCTCTTCCCGCCCCCACTCCACCCCTTCCCCTGAGGACTGCAGCAGGGGTCAGGCGCCCTGCACTCACCGGGTGGCGGTAAATGGAGCGACCTGGCCCCAGCCCGCTCCATGCTGCCGGCTCCCAGCCACGCCGGCGGTGAGTGCTGGGGGGCAGTTCCCCCTGCCGCCCAAGGCTGGGAGCCAGGGGAGCGGAGTGGGCTGGGGCCAGGTCGCTTCACTTCCTGCCGCCCCGTGAGTGTGGGGTCGGGCCTGCTCTGCACTCACTGGGCAGCAGGAAGTGAGTACTGGGGGGCAGTTCCTCCCCAAGCCTGCTCCTGCCCCCGCCAGAGGCCTGGGGCCAGCCTGCAAAAGCCTGGGGCCACACCCCCCCTCATGGAGGGGGGGGGAGGGGGCGGCTGCGTAGGGCACCAAAATGGCTAGGGATGGCCTTGGTACTTGGGCAGCTAGGCCCTGCGGCTGCAGCCATTCTACTGTTTTTAGATGCTAGCTCAAGCAGAGGTTGTGTGTGTACCTGAGCTGGGAACTACCCCACAGCTGCTGTGTGGACATACCCTAGGACAGGGGTTCTCAGACTGGGGGTCACGAGATGTCAGCCTCCACCCCCAAACCCTGCTTTGCCTCCAGCATTTATAATGGTGCTGAAAATATTAAAAAAGTGTGTTTAATTTCTAAAGGGGATCGCACTCAGAGGCTTGCTATGTGAAAGGGGTCACCAATAAAAAAGTTTGAGAGCCACTGCCTTAGGAGGACCCCTTCATAATGCTCTGGCAGTGGAAAGGGACCATAAAGTGGCTGTGAACTCATGCTGCCAGAGCAGTGTGAGGGAGGCTTTCTGGTAAATGAGAATTAGGCCCACACCTGGTAAAGGGGGTGCTATGGGAGAGAGTAACTGCTGATTGAACACAGAGTAGAATCATGGGGCCATATTATTTTGTCTTAGTAAATTGTGCTTGATTTTACTCACGCCCAGCTGGGTTCATTTGGGCTACTCCTAGAGTAAGGGTCTGCTCAGTGTAAATAAGGTAATTAGAATCTGACTCAGAAGACCTTGGAGCTGGAAATGACTTACCCAGGTCTTCCAGTTCCCCTCTTTCTCTCTACTCCTCCCCACCCCCGACAGCTCCTAAAGGTGAGCAAGATGAGTGCAAATATCCCCTTCCCATTTCCATCCTCCACCCTGAGGTGCAGCATCCCTTGCAGTTGCAGGGGTTTGCACCTCCTGAATCAATCCCAGGTGTCTGAATAGTCTCTTGGCCCACGTGTTTGCTGTCTGTGCTATTGTAGCTGGACACTGAAACTCCGGCAACCTGGGCTTGTACAGCCTGAGGCGTTTGTTTTATTAACTGGCCAATGTAGATGCTGGGGAAACAGGCCTGTACAGCAGACGCAAAAGAAGCTATGAGGTGGTGGTTACATGCTGCTGCCAGGCTTCTGTTTTGGGGTCCCCCTCTGACATTGCATTTCAGTGTTGGGAAACTTCTGCCTTTTTCCTGCCACTGATGCCCCTCTGACATACCACCCCCCCTACCCCTCCAGCGTAAGTCTGGCAGTCACCTGGGCCACAGCGAGGGCTCATTCTGCTTTCGGGGCTTGCTGCAATATCCCTCTGTGTTATGATATGCTGCAGCGAGGAACGGCTTCTACTGTCTGCATGACTTCCGTGCTAGGTGTTTGAGCCACGAAAGTCCTCTTCAGTTAGCACTTTTATAGAGACTCAGTGGGGCTGACTTAAAGACCTGCTGCAGGAGCTTCTGCTGACTCTTCTCAACTGCACTTTGTTCACTCCAGAGCTTCTGCATTCTGGCAGCAAATCACCCAGGGTGCAAAAATAAGCAAATGTGGCTAATGCAAAATTAAGCAGCTCTGCAGCATTACCATTCAGCCTAGAGCTTCCAAATGACTGACTTTGCCCAACAGAGGGGTCTTTCATGTACAGCCCAGCCATCAGGTCCTTCATTAGCTCTTACTACCCTGTATCCTACTTGTATAGATAACAAGCACTCTGGACAACAAAACCAGCACCCTCTGCTGTATTTATTTGAAATAACAGGCTCTTCGTTTTTGCTTCTATCATGACCTTGGGACTCAGGAGTTGCTGAACTAAGCCATCTGCAGGATCTTGTGGCCAGACACAATTCTCACTACGTATAAACTGAGAAAGTGAAACTCATCCGACCTGGCTGGCTGGCCTCCAAAGAAGGGTATGTCTACACTTTAGCCTAGCATGAGCTTCTCAGCCCGGGTAGACAGACTCCCACTAGCAGGGCTTGAAATACTGTGCTAAAAAGTAGCAATGTGGACATCTCAGGCTTTGAAGCCGAGGGGGGGTCAAGTGACCTTGAGAGCCTGAGCCAGAACGTCCACACTGTTAATTTTAGCACACTGAATCACACAGGCATTGACTTCTTCCTTTCCCTGGGGCTTCTCAGACCCATGCCCCCGCCCCTCCTCTTCCTGCCCCTGCTATGACCCCACCCCTGCTCTTCCTGCCCCACCTCTTCCGACCCAGTTCTACCTGAGCGCACCCCATATTGGCTCCTCCCCCTCCCAGCGCCTCCTGCACGCTGTGGAACAGCTAATAGTGGTGGGTGGGAGGCGCTGGGAGGGAGGGGGAGGTGTTGGTCGGCGGGGCCACCGGTGCTTGGGAGGCGCTGGAGGGGAGCGGGGGTGCTGGTGGGTACTAAGCGCCCACTAATCTTTTTCCGTGGGTGCTCCAGCCCTGAATTGAGCCCCCGCTAGCACAAGTCTGTCTACCTGCACTGGGAGACTCTCTTCCAGTTGCAGTATAAACACACCCAAAAGGTAGGGCAGGGGCGTTCTGCTTTTGCAAGGAGTTCTGTTTTTGCAAGCTGCCTGCTTGGATCTGGCAACGAAATGACTTTGTGTACCAGTTCATTCATTAAAAAGATGGGTCTCTTAATAAATTCTTCACAGCGAGAAGGGACTTCTTTTAACGCTGACGTACGCGCTTCCTGTAATGAGAACCAATAGGAATACACCAGTGGCTGAAATGTCTGGTTGTTCAAGTAGACATGGGTCTGAGTTGCAAAATCCCAATGTGGATCCGAAGTTCAGTGGTGTGGTGGTCCAGGCTTATCTGTGGAATTTCCTAATTACAATAGGGCCTGGTGTCCCTAGAGAAATCCAGGTTACAGCCTCCTTTGTCTAGCCTTATTCCTGCCATAAAGGATACCCAAGACTCTTGGAGCTGATGTGTGTAGTCTGGACAACTTTCTTGAAAATGTCCACCTCTTTCAAGCCCTGATCCAGCAAAGCACTTAAGCTCAGGTTTCATTTTGAGGGCCTGGGTTGTCCCATTGACATCAATCAGTTTTCAGGAATGCTTAAACTTAAGCAAAGCTTAAGTGCTTTGCTGGCAAGGGCCTCAGTGAGAACCCGTTGAAGATGATGCTACTTTGCAGTGGGAGGGAGAACAAAGATTTCGCTGTCAGACTGGCCTGACCTTCCCCTGCATGGTCTTCCCCTCAATGATGGTCCAGAGACCCAAGATTAGGAGTCAGGAGATATGGGTTCAATTCCTGGTTCTGACTTCTGTGTGAGCCCAGGCAAATCACTTTCTCTCTCTCAGTTCCTCATCTGTAAACTGGGGACAATACTTCCTGTCCCCTGTTGGGGTGCGGGGAAGTGTTGCTTGCTCATGTCTGCAAAGAGCTGGAACGTGCAATGGAAAGCTGGAGTAATCGCTGGGTCACTCTAGTGCCTGTGTGCTCCCCTCTGCGTCGGCTGAGGACGTTGAGTGGACTGGGGATGAATGCTGTGGACAGTGGAGGCAGGAATTAGAAAGGGATGAGACGACAGCCTTCAGGTTTAAAATATGGGACAGGAAGGCAGCTGGCTCTATTGCTGGCTCTACCAGAAGTTTCCTGTGACCTGTCATTTAACTTCTGTGACTTGGTTTCCCTGTTAGGTAGGGGTTGGCTCCATCTCCCCACCCCTTCCCAAATTCACAGGGGCATGGGAGCAGTAAGGGCCTTCTCCTGCTCCCATTGAACCCAACGGCAAAACTCCCGTTGATTTCCATGGTGCAGGATCATTACATTCATTAAGATTTGCGAGGCACTCAGACCACGGAGCTGAGGACCATAAAGATGCTCATAAATAAGGGCCAAATTGTGACACCCTTCCTCATGTTGACTCCTCAGCAGAGAGTCCCACTGAAGACAGGGAGGGGAAGGCCTCTTGGTGTGAGGTGCTACCAATGTGATTAATGCATCTGGTTTAATGTCGATCCTAGGCTAAAGTGGGAGTGATTGGGAGTTTTGGGTAAATTGGGCAGCACAGGAGGAATAAGTGACCCCAACGACATAGAACTGTGGGGAAGGAACAGAGAAGATCTCAAGATGGGAGGTGCTGAACATTCAGATGGATGAGATTACAATAACTGGAATGAGTCCTTTTTCAATTTGTCCTGAGTCCAGGAATTGGGTATCATCATAGTACTTCATCCCTTTCAGAATCTCTGCACGAAGCTGATTCACCGGCACCATCTATTGGATTTGCTGTGCATTACCAGTTTGAGGGTGTAACAAAAACACTTCATAAAAGCAATAACTCACTTGCAAGAAGAGCGTGTCGTTGTGCTGGGAGATGTAAATGATATTTTTTTGGGGTGGGGGGAAGAGGGTGGCTGAATAATCATCAAAATGACAATACCCACATATAGCACCGCCTTTTACCCAGGATTTCAGCATGTTCTGCTAACCTTAAGTAAGGCACATAAGGGGTACATAGGTATTGCATTGCTCACCACTGAGATGCAGCCTCCTCTGTTGTGGAATGTGGTGGCTGTTTAACAGTGTACAGAATGCAGTTTGGGTCAGGAGGAGATGAATGCTGTATCCAGCTGAAATGTCTAGTGGCATTCAGGGATGCAGAATACAATCACAGAGGTTTACATTTAGCTGGGATGCTGCAGTCCTGCCCTTATTAATAGTGCTGTGTGCTCTGATGACCTGAGTTTAAGACCTGAGTTTTTTGTGTGATTTGAAGGATAGCTGAAGGTGTGTTTTGCTGAACTTATCACAACATACCCAAAGCATGTAAATATCCCATGTTATTGCATACGTAGGGACCCTAATATATAAAGTGACTATTTGTGACAATTGAATTACTGATATTGGCTGTACATTAGCCTAATCAGTGCACTATTGCTTTAATATATAAGTTTATTGGTGCAACATGATGTTGGATGTACTGTCGTGTAACTATCATGTTGGAGTGGATTGAAAATTCTATTCGGGTGCTGAAGAATTCCAGTTCTCCAATTGGAGTAGGATAGGGTATAAAAACCACTGAGAGGATGGAAGATATCTGCTCTTGTGAATGAGTGAGAGACATTGGCTTGGAAAAGAGTTTATTCATTTTATAGCACATTAATAGAATAGTGGGTGAGGGTCTTTGTGCTTTGACCATTGTATTTTGAAGTTTTTTTTTTTTTGGTATGAAAACTGTCTCTTGGTTTGCTGTCTCATGTTAAGTATTGAAACTTTACATACACCAGTAGCCACTTTCATTCAGGAATCTCAAAGCACTGAGTGAACTTAACTTCACAAATACAAGTAGGAGGTAGATAAGTATTAACTCACTTTTCCTACTGGATAAAGTAATCCAGAGTCCACAGCAAGACAAGTGATAGTTTGGGAATAAAATGTGAACTCCTGGTTCACAGTCCCTAATAACTATATAGAGCCATCTCCCCCAAATAAAAATCCAGGCATCCTGACTCCTGTGAGTCCCAGCTATAACCAGTAGGTGACAGTCCTGATCTGAGCCAGATTTTTAGAGCTGCAGGTGCAGAACCACATACCAAATTTACCTGTCCAGTTAAAGACCGTGCATGCTGACTTGAGGTTTACAGTTATGCTAATTGCACATGCAAATCTCATATGCATGCAAAAATGTATGTGACCATTTGCACTGCAAATCTGACTTAGTGTTTTCCATGTTTTGCTTTCCAGCTCTTCTTACCTCTTACCAAACAGTCAAACCATTTTTTCTAACCATGTTTTAATTTTCTGTTTGGGTGTTTCCAGATGCTTTAGTATTGTGATCAGGTTTGTGCATTCATATGTATGAATATCAGGGGGTATATGCTGCTTCTAATCAATGCATATAGCTCTCAAAGCCATCAAATAGGCATTTAATGTCACAATGTGGCTCAAGATCACTCTGTGGATCCAAGTGATTTACGAGACAATATGATGGGCTATTTTCTGTTGTGTATCATTGGTTTTAATCAATCACATTTTTCCTGTGTGCAGATTTTGTCTTTCCTGGGGAAGTTCCTGCTACTCTCCTCATAATTGTGAGCAAAGTGTCTTTCATTGGAAAGAATGAGCTGATCATTTGCAACACAATGCTGTTATGGCAGTGACCAGTATCCCTATAACCATAAGGGGGCAGTAAGTGTATGCACAATTGTTTTGGATAGACATAGGCAAATAATTCATAGCAAATTTATCTGGTCTCTTTTCTGTTCACAAATTCTCCAGGAGCAACCCTATGATTTTTCTGAAATGCAAATACCTGTTGCAGGGAAATGTTTAGTTTGTAAGTTCACAGATTGTTCATTGATATGTATTTTTAAAGCTGCCTAAAGTTAGGCTACTAAATCCATATTTAGTCACCTAAGTAGAATGGGAGCTGCTGGCTGCTCAATGCTTTTGAATATTGATCAGTTTATTTAGGTGCCTATAAACAGTGTTGGAAGC
This sequence comes from Eretmochelys imbricata, assembly GCF_965152235.1. Taxonomy (NCBI): domain Eukaryota; kingdom Metazoa; phylum Chordata; order Testudines; family Cheloniidae; genus Eretmochelys; species Eretmochelys imbricata. Next base: position 22,278,510 of record NC_135577.1, read on the forward strand.
CTGACTTTAGGCACGCATCTTTTAAATTCCTGGCCTGTGTTTGATATTTGAGCACATGGGCTGGTGTTGATTGGACACAAGTCATATGGTATTGTTTCTGTTCTCTGGCTGGCTGAGTGTAACTCTTAAAATCAGGTCTCTGGTGAGAACTCACATTTGCATTCAGTATTTACTTACACAAATACCAAATATTCAGTGAAACTTCTTTAGCACACAAATAATCATGGGAACGGCAAGAGTACTTCCTGAAAGTGAACACAGGAAGCAAATTCCTTCTTTCAGTTTCCATTCCATTCTCCTTTTTCATTATTTGAGCCTCCAAATACCTCAACCCTTTCCACAAATATTTAGGTTTTAGTTATGGGCATTGTGGACTGAACACCAAAACCTCCTATAGTGGTAAGCCTCCTCTTTTTTGCTTTGCTACTTCTGTCTAAAATACTGTAACTATTGCTTTAAGGAACTTATGGCATTCTTAGAGTGGTGGTGATGGGGAAATCCAGCTGTATTTCCACTTAAATACTGCTAGAAAATTCCCCAAATATACTACTGAGAAATTTCACCCTGTGACAGAATATCCCTCTGTATACACACCTTACACACTACTGTAATAGTCTTTGTACAAAATATTCCTTGTGAGATCATTTAAAAACTAATAACTCACTGGTCAACAATGAGCTCTCAAAACTGGATACTCTCATAAAAAACCAACCTTACACACAAACTTCCTCGTGGCTGGACTTTACTAAAACTAGACAAGCCATTTACAACACACACTTTGCTTCTCTACAAAAGAAAAAGGACACTAAACTACTATATGTCACGAGGGGCCACACCAATGGTTCCCTTAACCCACCCAGCAATATTGTTAATCTATCCAACTACACTCTTAGGACAGATTCTTCTGCTGGGCTATCTCGGGGCCTCTCCTTCTGCCCCTCCACCCCCACGAACATGATACAGTTCTGTGGTGACCTAGAATCCTATTTTCGACGTCTCTGACTCAAGGAATATTTCCAACACACCCCTAAACAATATACTAACCCACAGAGACCTTCTTACCAAGACTACAAAAAGGAGGATTCTACATGGACCCCTCCTGAAGGTCGAGACAGCAGACTGGACTTCTACATAGAGTGCTTCCGCTGACGTGCACGGGCTGAAATTGTGGAAAAGCAGCATCACTTGCCCCATAACCTGAGCTGTGCAGATCACAATGCCATCCACAGCCTCAGAAACAACTCTGACATCATAATCAAAAAGACTGATAATGGAGGTGCTGTCATCATGAATAGGTTGGAATATGAAGAAGAGGCTGCTAGGCAGCTCTCCAACACCACTTTCTACAAGCCATTACCCTCTGATCCCACTGAGGGTTACCAAAAGAAACTACACCATTTGCTCAAGAAACTCCCTGAAAAAGCATGAGAACAAATCCGCACAGACACACCCCTGGAACCCCGACCTGGGGTTTTCTATTTGCTACCCAAGATCCATAAACCTGGAAATCCTGGATGCCCCATCATCTCAGGCATTGGCACCCTGACAGCAGGATTGTCTGGCTATGTAGACTTCATAGATATTTAGGTCAGAAGGGACCATTATGATCATCTAGTCTGACCTCCTGCACAACGCAGGCCACAGAATTTCACCCACCACTCCTACAAAAAAAAACCTCACACCTATATCTGTGCTATTGAAGTCCTCAAATTGTAGTTTAAAGACTTCAAGGAGCAGAGAATCCTCCAGCAAGTGACCCGTGCCCCATGCTACAGAGGAAGGCGAAAAACCTCCAGGGCCTCTTCCAATCTGCCCTGGAGGAAAATTCCTTCCCGACCCCAAATATGTCGATCAGCTAAACCCTGAGCATATGGGCAAGATTCATCAGCCAGATACTACAGAAAATTCTTTCCCAGGTAACTTGGATCTTACCCCATCTAAAACCCATCACAGGCCATTGGGCCTATTTACCATGAATATTTAATTACCAAAACCATGTTATCCCATCATACCATCTCCTCCATAAACTTATCGAGTTTAATCTTAAAGCAAGATAGATCTTTTGCCCCCACTACTTCCCTCGGAAGGCTATTCCAAAACTTCACTCCTCTGATGGTTAGAAACCTTCGTCTAATTTCTAATCTAAATTTCCTAGTGGCCAGTTTATATCCATTTGTTCTTGTGTCCACATTGGTACTGAGTTTAAATAATTCCTCTCCCTCTCTGGTATTTATCCCTCTGATATATTTATAGAGAGCAATCATATCTCCCCTCAGCCTTCTTTTAGTTAGGCTAAACAAGCCAAGCTCCCTGAGTCTCCTTTCATAAGACAAGTTTTCCATTCCTCGGATCATCCTAGTAGCCCTTCTCTGTACCTGTTCCAGTTTGAATTCATCCTTCTTAAACATGGGAGACCAGAACTGCACACAGTACTCCAGGTGAGGTCTCACCAGTGCCTTATATAACGGTACTAAAACCTCCTTATCCCTACTGGAAATACCTCTCCTGATGCATCCCAAGACAACATTAGCTTTTTTCACAGCCATATCACATTGGCAGCTCATAGTCATCCTATGATCAACCAATACTCCAAGGTCCTTTTCCTCCTCTGTTACTTCTAGTTGATGCGTCCCTAGCTTATAACTAAAATTCTTGTTATTAATCCCTAAATGCATGACCTTACACTTCTCACTATTAAATTTCATCCTATTCCTATTACTCCAGTTTACAAGGTCATCCAGATCCTCCTGTAGGGTATCCCTGTCCTTCTCTAAATTAGCAATACCTCCCAGCTTTGTATCATCTGCAAACTTTAGTAGCACACTCCCACTTTTTGTGCCCAGGTCAGTAATAAAAAGATTAAATAAGATTGGTCCCAAAACCGATCCCTGAGGAACTCCACTGGTAACCTCCCTCCAACTTGACAGTTCACCTTTCAGTAGGACCCGTTGTAGTCTCCCCTTTAACCAATTCCCTATCCACCTTTCAATATTCCTATTGATGCCCATCTTATCCAATTTAACTAATAATTCCCCATGTGGCACCGTATCAAACGCCTTACTAAAATCTAAGTAAATTAGATCCACTGCGTTTCCTTTATCTAAAAAATCTGTTACTTTCTCAAAGAAGGAGATCAGGTTGGTTTGGCACGATCTACCTTTTGTAAAACCATGTTGTATTTTGTCCCATTTACCATTGACTTCAATGTCCTTAACTACCTTCTCCTTCAAATTTCTTCCTCCTCAGGCCCTACGCTACCAGCACTCCCAGCTACCTTCGAGACACCACTGACTTCCTGAGGAAACTACAATCCATCGGTGATCTTCCTGATAACACCATCCTGGCCACTATGGATGTAGAAGCCGTCTACACCAACATTCCACACAAAGATGGACTACAAGCCGTCAGGATCAGTATCCCCGATAATGTCACGGCAAACCTGGTGGCTGAATTTTGTGACTTTGTCCTCACCCATAACTGTTTCACATTTGGGGACAATGTATACCTTCAAATCAGCGGCACAGCTATGGGTACCCGCATGGCCCCACAGTATGCCAACATTTTTTGGCTGACTTAGAACAACGCTTCCTCAGCTCTCGTCCCCTAATGCCCCTACTCTACTTACACTACATTGATGATGTCTTCATCATCCGGACCCATGGAAAAGAAGCCCTTGAGGAATTCCACCATGATTTCAACAATTTCCATCCCACCATCAACCTCAGCCTGGACCAGTCCACACAAGAGATCCACTTCCTGGACACTACAGTGCTAATAAGCAATGGTCACATAAACACCACCCTATACCAGAACCTACTGACCGCTATTCCTACCTACATGCCTCCAGCTTTCATCCAGACCACACCACACGATCCATTGTCTACAGCCAAGCTCTACGATACAACCGCATTTGATTCAACCCCTCAGACAGAGACAAACACCTACAAGATCTCTATCGAGCATTCTTACAACTACAATACCCACCTGCTGAAGTGAAGAAAGATTGACAGAACCAGAAGAGTACCCAGAAGTCAGCTACTACAGGACAGGCCCAACAAAGAAAATAACAGAACGCCACTAGCCATCACCTTCAGCCCCCAACTAAAACCTCTCCAACACATCATCAAGGATCTACAACCTATCCTGAAGCACGACCCATCACTCTCACAGATCTTGGGAGACAGGCCAGTCCTTGCTTACAGACAGCCCCCCAACCTGAAGCAAATACTCCCCAGCAACCACACAACAGAACCACTACACCACACCACACAACAGAACCACTAACCCAGGAACCTATCCTTGCAACAAAGCCCGGTGCCAACTGTGTCCACATATCTATTCAGGAGACACCATCACAGGGCCTAATCACAGCAGCCACACTATCAGAGGCTTGTTCACCTGCACATCTACCAATGTGATATATGCCATCATGTGCCAGCAATGCCCCTCTGCCAGGTACATTGGCCAAACTGGACAGTCTCTATGTAAAGAATAAATGGACACAAATCAGATGTCAAGAATTATAACATTCAAAAACCAGTCGGAGAACACTTTAATCTCTTTGGTCACTTGATTACAGACCTAAAAGTGGCAATTCTTCAAAAAAAAACACTTCAAAAACAGACTCCAACGAGAGACTGCTGAATTGGAATTAATTTGCAAACTGGATACAATTAACTTAGGCTTGAATAAAGACTGGGAGTGGATGGGTCATTACACAAAGTGAAACTATTTCCCCATGTTTATTCCCGCCCACCCCCCACCCCCCACTGTTCCTCAGACGTTCTTGTCAACTGCTGGAAATGGCCCACCTTGATTATCACTACAAAAAGTTCTCTCCCCCCCACCCCCACTCTGCTGCTGGTAATAGCTCACCTTAAGTGATCACTCTCATTACAGTGTGTATGGTAACACCCATTGTTTCATGTTCTCTATGTATATAAATCTCCCCACTGTATTTTCCACTGAATGCATCCGATGAAGTGAGCTGTAGCTCACGAAAGCTTATGCTCAAATAAATTGGTTAGTCTCTAAGGTGCCTCAAGTACTCCTTTTCTTTTCACTGGTCAATGATATCATAGTGTATGTGACAATATTATATGTACAGTTATGAACATAAGCTGAAATCATGACTGAAGTGTGTTTTCCAGATAGGTCTGGGAAGTGGGTAAAAAAACCTGTTTCTCAAAGACTAAGGACAAGCTGATGCCTGGCCAGGTGTCATCAGTGGTGATGGGCCATCACCTATTAAATGGAAATTCTTTGGCAAGGAAAGGGAGCAGGAACAAACAGATCTGCATCTTAGCAAACCACTTAGCAACCCCCGCCTCCCTACCAGACTCCATGTCTTCTTCTGCTCAGCTAAATAGAATTTTAGCTTGCGCCAGCTCAACTTCTTAGGACTTCAATAGGTAAATAGAATTTTGTGAGGGGGCAAACACCCTCAAGGTGTATCTCTGCCTCTTTGTACCCAAGAAGACAAAAGAAACAGCTGCTGGACTTTGGGGGTGGGCTCCTGACCTGAAGGTTTGGTCAGTAATGCTGTTAGAAGGTTATGGTAAGAACTTTACTTTGAATCATGTATAGTTTGTTAAGCTAGGCACTAGGAAGTCTTATATTTATTTTTCTTGTAACCACGTCTAACTTTTATGCATCATTACTTGTACTCACTTAAAATCTATCTCATTATGGTTAAATTTGTGTTAATCTTTAATTGAAACTAATCCAGTATGTTTAAATTAAATTGTCTGGGCTGGGTAACTCCATTTAAGGTGGCAAGTTGTTGTGTATTGTTCCCCTAAAGGGACAACATGCCTAATATCTCTGGTCTATCCAGGAAAGGACTGGACAGTACAGAACATACATTTAGGGGGACGGGTGAAGAGAAATACAAGACTGCATGTGTGTTGGGGTCACCAGGCAGAAGTAACCCAGGTTGGTAAAAGCCAGAGTGTAATCCAAGTGTGGCTGGCAGTTGCAGTTACACACACTTACACACTTACACACACACACACAGGGTGTGGCTTGCGGAAGGCTGTTTGTGAGTGACCCAGGTGGGAGCTACTTCAGCAAGGGCATTGTAAGGCACCCAAGGTTGCAGGGCAGGAGTGACACAGGCCCTTGCTGGTCTGGATTGCACCCCAGTGTATGTCACACCCCAGCGTACCGGCGGGTGAGAGATGGGGGACAACAAGGGAGCAAGGAAGGGGATTTGAGAATGGAAATAGTCTATGGGGAAACACTCTTTTATAATTGGAGATCATAAGGGTCTCTCCATTTGAATATTCCAGAGGCAAAAAAATGGTATCTGTGTTGGGGGGAAGATGGGGAGAGAAATAGTAGCTGCCTGCATGTGGATCTTGGTAGGAAAAGATTTTAAAGAGAAAACAACATTTGAAAAGGGGATTGTTCCACTGAGCATATCTGAGGGGGGAAATCTCTTCCAGTGTGATCTGACTTACCTGCTACATTTCAGAATGAATGGATGCTCCACGTTCACCTGCTGCTAAAGCTCAGGCATGCGGTCCTAGTAGCCATGATGAATTTAAAACAATATTGCTGTTTTAATGCTCATGGAGGATACCTGCTGACTTAGGCCCTGATCCTGCAAATCCTACATGCATGTGAGTAGATTCACCCATGGGAGGAGTCCCATTGATTTAAATGGGGATTATTTGTGCAAGTAGAGTTTCTCAACTGCATAAGTGTTTGGAGGATTTAACTGTTAATAATTCATTTTCATATAATGTTGTTTGAAGTGTGTGTAATACACTTGGGATCAAATTCTGCGAGCTTCCACTGAAGTCAATGTACCTTCGTGCAAGGGCAACATGTGATTCTTGGCACCATCAGTGTGAACATTTGAATGCACTGGGATGGACTCCTGCCTGTATTGGAGCTCTACCTTCTTGATAAACTTGTCTCTCTGATCTGTTATTTCCTGGTTAATAAAAGGGATCAGGAATCTTTCAGTTGGGTTCTTTGCCACCTGTCGTCAGTCAGAAACTTTTCAAGTCATTATGCCACATGAAAGCAGCTCAAAGCTCTTTATAGATTAGCTAAGGGAGAAGTAGCTCATTGCAGCCAGCATGACTGATCTGTGCCTAAAATTAGCAGGGTTCTGATGTAGGCTGAGCAGCACCACAAAGAGAAAACAGTATGGTGAAAGTCCTGGGCCTTTTCTACCCTCACCTCTCTTCTCTTCCCTCCCCAGAGCAAGTATTTTCCTTGTTCCTTTCCATGCTCCCTTGTACCACCCGCTCACCTTCCTGCCTTTCACTCCATACACACAACTTACAAAAAATACTGTTTGCCTGGCACTGCTAATGACTCTTCCTCGTCTTCCCTGTCGCCACCACCAGCCTATCAGGGCTGTGCTGGGAACATGCTCTAGATAGCATCAGCACTGAGTACACTTATTGTAATCCACTCTCTATTTTCCCATGGGATGTGGGGGAAGTCCCCTTGTTTGAGTGAAGCTAGTCTGGGCAAAGCGCTGAAGAATATGAACTAGACCGAGCCCAGTCTGGCCCTGGACTAGATGATCTAGCAGGGCCTTCTCCATCTCAAAGCACAGGTGTAAACCAGGTTAGCTCCACTGACTTTTGCGCAGAAGCTAGGCTGACTTACACTAGCTGAGGGTCTGCTCCTAGGAGGCTGTGGCAGAGCCAGAAGTCCAGTGATGGTGGAGAGGTTGGTGCACTAGGGGATGTATCTTTTCATGTGCTGTGTATTTATACCTGCCTACTGTATATTCCACTCCATGCATCTGATGAAGTGGGTTCTAGCCCACAAAAGCTTATGCCCAAATACATTTGTTAGTCTTTAAGGTGCCACAAGGATTCCTCGTTGGGGTGTTTTTTTAGGGGACATGGAAGAGAGATTCTCCCTTACCCTGCACCTTGTGTTGTTAATTGTCCTCCCCCTCCCCCTGCGCAAAGGTGGGTTTCAAATGCTGCTAAATCAGAATGGTAACTATTGCATCCACTTTTCCCTGGCCCAGGGTTATTCTGGGCCAGTAACAGCACAAGGTCAAGAAGACTAGGACCAGGAGTGAGTCAGAGCAGAGGCCCAGGATGAGGTGAAGGGGAACCCTGGGGCAACTTCAGCAGTAAACAATCCTCGTCTGGGATGGTACTGCAGTTGAGAGAGCTGCCCATTCCATACCCTCACATATAATGTTGATTCAAGGTGACAGGCTCAGCAATTTGCTATTGAGAAATTTTTGTGATGTCAATGGAAGCTTTATGCTTTTACAGCCTGAGATCCTTCTATGCAGATGGAACTAATGCTTGGCTTCCTCCATTATCTGATAAACTGTGTATGTATTCTAAGCCACAGAGACTTCCTTGTCTAACTCCCACCCTCTGCAAGACAGCTGCTCCATGGAAACCCAGGTGTGGTCATTCAAACACAAAGATTCAGCAGCCAAAGTACAGTAGCACCAAGGGATATTAATAAAGACCAGAGGAGATAGATGAAAACAAAGTCCAGAAGACAACTGGTCTGCGTGACTTTAGTGGGGTTGCATTGATGTAAATAAGTTGGATTTTGCCCCAAATTTGCACCCCAGCTTATCAATACATGTAAGATTCTGTTCTGCCTTTTGATGACGATGAGCATCTTAAAACGGAGTTGTGCTTTCAGCTACACTGGTGTCAATTGGAGTAGCCCCACTGAAGCCCATAGTGTCAGTGAAAGTAGAATTTGCCCCAAGTTTATAGCTCAGGAATAGGTGTGGTTGTGTATTGCTGTCAGGACTCTAGAAAAACAGACTTATCTTGATGAAACCCTGATACCATAGGAAGCTGAACAAGTGGAATAAACCAGAAATCCTGCTCTGCTAATGCCTTGCCTGTGATGCATAACTTTCTGGCCACCAGGTTAACCCATTGCATGTATTGGGTTGACCTGGTGGCCGGTTTGCTTTCGGGGCTGGGTGTCACCCTGGGGTTGACCTGCTGTCCCAGAGGGGACTTACAAAAACGTCTGGCTGCTTCCCAGGGGTCGACCTGGTGTCCCAGTGGAGACTTTTAAAATTTTTTGGCCCTTTTTCCCCAGGGGTCTCGACCCGATTCTCAGCCTGACTTAGGCTGACCGTTGGGGCCCCGGCCACTTGCCCCTAGCCCGAGCCTCACAGGTGCCCAGGGCTGGTGAGTCGGGCTCCGGCTCCCCCACCCCTCCCTGGCTTCCTCCGCGGGGGCCCCGGACTGAGCCGCCGGAAGGAGCCTTTCGACCCCACGAGAACCGAGGGACGGCAGTCCCGCTGGTCCTCTCCGCCCGACCTTGGCGCTCCCTTCTCAGCTTGGGATACGAGCTTCTGAGAGGTGGCGACCTGGGACCCCCTCCTCTCCCCTCCGCAGCTGCTCCTCCTCCTCCTCCCCCCAGACTCGGCGCTCCGTTCCCAGCCTTGGAGTCTGCCTCTCAGCGGTGGCTGCCTCGTGTCCGAGGATGCTCGCCCTCCGGAGGCTGATGATAAAGCCTGATGCTGACCGCCACTACCCCCCGACTCTCCGAGGGATGACTACTAGGCATCCCCCCTGGACCGCCCAGGAGATGACAACTAAGCCTCCCTCCAGATCTCCTGGGGGACGACTACTAAGCTTCCCCCCCTTGACTGCCCAGGGGGGACAACTGCTAAGCCTCCCTCGGACCTGCTCCGAGTCGACTATTAAGCCCCCTCTGCGGTCCTCATGAGAAGTACTGCGCTGCCCTGGGAGTGGGGTTACACCAGCTGAGAATCTGGCCCAAAGAATCGATCCCTTTACTCAAGACTCTCTGCTTCCACAGTCTGGAAGCACCTTGTTAGTTAGGGATTGCCAATGGCTGACACAAGGACAGGCAGCGATGGGCCGTAAAGGAAGCAATGGTGTAGTCACCCCTCCACAGTGAAGAAAGGTTCATGGCAGCATAAAGGGGGTACTAGAGGAGGACAATAAGGAGAAGGAAAAACAAAGCTTCTGTGAAGCCAAACCATAGAACACAGCAGGAAGTCTGCAGGTTATTAACATATCCCATGGTAGCTGGTTCCCTGCCCCTCTGGGAGGATCTGATCTGCTTTCAGGCTGGCTACTGTACTAGGCCAGTTCGGTTTGGTTCTGATAATGATGTTCGATTATTCTGCTCTCCTCCTCTAAGGGGCAGAGAGAACCTGCTGGGGCAAGAGATCACTATTGCTTTACTGTGGGTTTAAATGTAGCTGCTGGAGCCAGTGGGGACCAAGCCCTGCCATGGGATAGGGTTACAAAAGGCCAATACCTATGCCTCGTGATGAGCCAAGAAATAAAGATGACAATCTTATCTGCACTCCTGGATGCCACAGCTTTATTCCAGAGACACGTGTGGTCCATTCGGCTTAGCATGACAGCGATCAGAGAGCCATAAAAAAACCCACCTTGATCATCATCTAAATATGAAACAAGGAGCCTTCTACTAACTCGTGGCCCAGGTCTCCTCGCATTGGCCCCAGGTGTGACTCCCCCTGAAGAGATTTGTATACCAGTGTCCCTGTGGATTTGGGAAAGGGCTCTGTGAAGGAGAGTTTACCCTCTTCTGCCCCACCAGTAAATCAGATCAATGAACAAACCAAGTACAATACGGTTACCAAAGCAGAGGGCTACTTTACAGTAGTTGCGGGCAGCGGAAGCGCATGCTGAAATCCTCTGTAAATTAATAGGTTTAATCCTTCGTTGTGGTCTTCATGGTTAGGAAAATGCTGGATGAGGCCCAGCTTTGCCCTGTTGACTTCATTGGGACTATTCCCACGCATAAATGTAAGCATGTGCCTAAACGTCTGCAGGACTGGGGCCTGGCTTTGGACTCGCTAAGCCACAGTGGGTCACATTCCTATTCTAAATTACACCAGTGGAAATCGGGAGTAATGGCCTTGATATCACAGCGGTGTCCCCGCAAGAAGAATCAAGTCTTAAATTAAAAACAATAAAGAATAAAATACTCCATTAAAGTGTTACCAGTTTGTGTAAATAAACATTCCTGATGTAGGGAGGAAATGACTAAGTTATGCTAATAACAGGAAATATAATGGTATTTCCCACTACGCTTGTTTCTATGCTCTCTAGCTTCTGTGGGCAGAATGAGCTTGTAGTGAAGCGGGAGGCTGTTAATTTTACCTGGGGGGTGAATGAGGCTCATTCAGTCTCAGTGGGAAACTGTACTTTCCTTAATTTTGTGCCACTAAATGGTGGTGCCTCAGTGGTGTAACTAGCACTGGGATTTAAATGAGCCTCAAAGCAAACCTCTGTGGCAATTGCCTGTTTCATGTCAAAACCAATTAAAATGGACTCTCTGCATCATTTTGAAGCAAAACCTGAAGTTGTCCCTGGGAACTTCCCCACTAATTAAGTTGGGAGGGGTTCATCTGTAGAGAAAGCCATAGGAAATTCACATCTATTCAGCCATTTCAAGGGAGGCTTAAGGGTATCTAGATCACTGCCAAAGAGTTCTCCTGATTGCCCCTCAGAAAAACTGGAAAGAGGGAACAGAAGTATTTTTGGAGCCCCCTGGCTGAAGTAAGACCTGGGCATAGTGCCGGTGGCCTAATAGCTAAGGCACTGGCCTTTGAAGCTAGGAACTGTGGACTGGACTCTCCTCTGGAGTAAGAAGATACTTGATTTAAATCAATATCAGCTCTGAAGGAGATGGTCTAGCTTAACCCCAAGTTATTGGGCCCAGTGCAGGCATCATTGAGTGAAGTTTTATGGCCTGTGCTAGGAAGGTCAGACTAAATAATCACAATGGTCCTACCTGGCCTTAAAATCTATTTACACTAGAAGGCAGAAAGGGATCACGGAGAGTATGTTCGTGAAATCTGCCAGCCACCTGTTTGCTAGCAGGCCTGTCTCTCTCACAGCACAAAGAACCTGGGACCCTTAGAAAAGTGGCTTCAAATTACCCACAGTTTCCAGATTGGCAAAACTCACTTTGCTGAGCCTATAACAAAATGTCGTCTTCTGTGTCTGCATTCTGGTCAGGTTTGAGGTTCCCATTCGTTGCTTGGAGCTGAGCTCTCTCTAGAATGAAGGACACCACTGGGTCACCGTGCTGACTGCCCTGCTCATCATCCTCATCCTCCTCCTCCTCATTCCTATCCCCGTCCCCATCACTATCATCTTCTTCTTCAACCTGGTCTTCAAGCACTACAACATCATCCTTTGTGTCTGGATCAATATCATCCTTAAACCACACAGCTTTGTATCCATCGTCCACTGTCTTCCTGTCCTTTGTGAGGATAGATTTCACTTCTTTATTGCTGTCTGTGTCCTTTCCCTCTTTGTTCTCCTCCCCACCCTTCGTGGCAGCGGAAGCTGTTGCAATGGTGCTCTCCACCCTGGGCTCCAGAGGAAGGAAGCCGTCTGACGGCTGCTGCCCGACAGGGGTACCGTTCTCCAAAGTGTCGCTTCTCAGCGATTCATTGTCTTTCGTGCTCCAAACAGGATTTTCATCATCTTGGTAGCCTTGGTTACTTAAATCCTCAAGGGGATCCTGGGGGAATGGCAAGAGCAGAAATGTCTCATGATGGGGGGGGGGGGAGAGGGGAGGGGGAGAAATGAAATGCTCGGGCACCGCTCTGCGGACATCAGTGGAATTGCACCCCGGCTGCCAGCTGAGGATCAGGCTGTCGAGGGGGCCCAGACAGGAGGCATGCGATACCCTAGTGGTAACTTTTGAGATGTAATTTCCCCTCCCTTCCTTTCTACCATCAGAAAAGTTGAATCAAACAATCTATGGCATGGCTGCCAAAACTTACTGACCCTCCGAGCCACATACAACGATCTTCAAAAGCCCAAGAGCCAGGGGGTGCCTGCATGGGCTCAGGGCTTCAGCCCAGCTCCTGCTGAAGCCCAGAGCCCTGGCAGGTGCATCCCACTGGGCAGAAGCCCTGAGATCTCCACCACCCCGCTGCAAGGCAGAAGTCCCAAGCTTCCCCCACCCCAGTCTGGTAGGTGGAGAATGGGAGGGGGATGTGGGGGGCTGTGTGAGCTGCGCTTTAATAGTAAAAGAGCCTCATGTGGCTTGTGAGCCACAGTTTGGCCATCCCTGCCCTATGGGAAAGGACAAGTTCAGAACAGCTCGATTTGTTTAAGGATGGGTGGGGGGGATGCAAGACAGTCCAGTGAACTAATCAACAGCAGCCTCACCTCCATGACTCCTCCCCTCTTCCATCAGACCTTGAGGGAGAGTGGTTTTTTTTTTGTAAGCTGCTCCTAACCCCAGGTAGCCTGGTGAATTATTGGGACATTTATTCCTGGCAGAGTGATTGTCCAGTAGCACCATTACTCCGTTTAGGTGTTATTAGCATTTGCTGGGGCCCATTTGTTCCTATGGAAGCCCTGACTTGGGTCAACATGTCTCATCTCAGAGGCTTGCAGCAATCACCTGAGATGTAGGCACTTGATGCATCTCTCAGTACCACCGCTGCAGTCGCAGGACACCCATAAGAAGTGTATCTAATACTTTGCACTTCTAAGGCACCTTCCATCTAAGGGTCTCGCTTTACAAACGTTAGTGAATCTCCCCTCCTGACACTCCTGTAACGGAAGTATTAGTGCCATTTTGCAGATGGAGACAATGGAAGCCCAAAGACGTTAAAGCCAACATTTTCAAAAGAGGCCACTGATTTTTAGGGTCCTCCATTTCTGGGTTCCTGACTTCTCAAGTTCTGAACACCTGCAGCTCCCATTGAGTTCCTACCCCTATCTCTTTGAATCCACCTATTGTCTGGCCTCTTATTCTTTGAATTCTCTGGGGCATGGGTCATCCTGCTGTTATATCTGTACAGTGCATAGCAGAGGGGCTGGAGCCTCGACGTGCTATGGCAATACAAATCATTATGACTGTGACAGTGCGTGACGTTTGGCTCACCAGAAAATGGAGGCCTGCATACTCAGTGCGACGCTTAAACTTTGGTCCATGCGACCTGTCACAGTCACACAGCAGGACATAGAACGTGGATATCCCCGCACCCTGGTTCTTTCTTTAACCCCAAGACACATAGGTGCTGACTCCATGGGTGGAGAATCCATGGAGGAGAATAGTGGATGCTCAGCACCCACCAGCCATAGCTGATGTGGGAGGGGGGGAAAGGAGGTCGGCAACGGTGGCACCAATCAGCGGATGGGGGAGGAGGGAGGAGAGCAGTGGGCGGGCAGGGGTCCTCGAGGAGGGGACAGAAAGAGGCAGAGCAAGAGGGGGGCAGAATGGGGGTGGAGCATCCCCCGGGAAAAGGAAAAGTTGGCCCTTATGCCAAGGCATCATTTCCGAGCTCTAAGGCAACCCTGAAATGAAACAGTTACAAATTAACCACTTACTTTGTCGCTCTCTTTTCCAACCAGATGCTTAATTGTGTTTGCATAATGCTTGCCGACAATCAATCCAAGCAACAGTAAGGCTATTACCAGAAGTACCGCCAACGTGGCGCCTAAAGCAGCCATGTCCTGTGCAGTGTATTGCAGGTTAGCTCTTGCGCCTTTTGTACCTACGAGGAAAACAAATGGATGTTACACTTCTCAGAATCACTTATAGGCGGCCTTTAATGCAAGACTTGATTGGAGGAGGAGAAGACAAAATTGCTTTTCTAAGATCAAGGGGAAAACTCTCCTGTAGAGTGCAAGTGAGGAAATGGACCCATTTAATCTGACAGGGTGTACTGCAGTGGCGTGCTTGAGGCGTCGGCTTTTGGAAGGACACCGAATGGAGAGGCTGGGACTTACAAAGGTGAATTTCCCATTTAAGCAAATGGGGAATTTTTCCTGAGAAAGAATTGCTGGACTGGGACAGGAGTGTTGTGTTGACATTTGGCTTACCACATTTAACCCCCAGAGCATCCTTTCCTTAATCACAGCTCCTCATCCTGGACCTTGAATGAGGTGGGAGCTGAGGTGCCCAGTGCTGCGGGGATCAGTACCTGTGGCTTAGCAAACATGTCTGTGGCACATTCTGTACAGTGCCAGACAAAAGTTTACACCCATTGTGGGAGGGCAGATTGTGGCTGGAGTTTATTACTTTAAGTTTCAAATGATTAAAAGGCAAGTAGGATCCATTCTCATCCCTGTACCTGCTTATCATTGCCTAGACTGTGTAACTGAATGAGCAAATAAACAGTGGTGTTTCCTAGAGCAGACCTTTGTGACAATTTTTGCTTCACAAATTTCCACCAGCAAAAGAAAACATTTTTTTTTTTTGTTTTCTAGTGGAAAAATGAGGCATCCTTTGTGCAGCGTTCTAGCCCAGAGATTTGGGGCCAAGTAAAAACAGGGAATAAAAACTTGACCAGAATAGCATTCCGATCTCTGTTACATGGCTGCAATTTGCACTGACGTCAGTGGGATCTGAGAAGCACCTTCTACCCTCTTGTCTATTAACAGGTGGACTTACTGTGCCATATTACAGCTGTCATGCTGATAAAAGCTACTATACTGGCCATTGTGCTTGTTGCTATGCTGCAGTAAAGCGCAGAGGAAAGTGACTGACTTGGGAGTTGCATTAAGTTGCACTATTTTAAAGTGTCTTTAATCCTTCGTTGATGACAGCATCTCACTCTGATTCTTATATTCCATGCCTATGGGAAATTGCCAGCTTTTCCTGGCTGTAAGTTTGGGTTACACTTTCAGCACTTAGCAGATACAAGAAGCCCTTACCAGAATCAGCATCAAAACTGAGACACAGTACTATACTTCCAGAGGATTCATCTATTTAGCTTACCTCTAGGAATATTTGTTTCTTATTCCATCCTCATTTTGAATAGTAAACCAATTTCTTTCAAGTTTCACAATAATTAATAGCGTGTTTCGCCCTTTTGCTGGCATGTTTTAATTGTGGACTTTGAATATTACCTGGGCCGGTGATACTGCCAACTGTTTATTATTAACGTGACAGTGAAGGACTGGCACTTGTATGAAATTTTACTACTTAATTGTGTTTGATACCATGTTTAGTGATGGGAAATGCAGTCTGTAGAACTGATGCAAGACTTCACTCTTTCTGTCGTCAGTGGGTGTGAAGTTATCCCTTTGGTGCACATGTCCTAGAAATTAAAGTGTACTTCAGCATCAACCTCCCATAAGTTGAGTATTATTAAAATGTACTATAACTTTCCCACTGACTTCTTCAATGCACTTTGGCTCACACCCTTAAAGTACACTCCAGTCCTTGGCATACAAATCCCTTGACACCAAAGAACAGCCTTGAGGATAGGAGTCAGAGCATTTAGATCCAGAACAGGCCTATTGGCTCATTCCTCCTTGCCTTTGATAGTGCTGACTTGGCCCTCTGAAATATACTGTGTATACAGGAAAATAGGGCAATAGTTCTGTCACTTTAAGTACCCCAAGCCAACATATTTTTAGTACAGCGGTGAAACCATTTCCTTGCCTAGTTACCAGTATGTTGTTTGTTTGATAAATAGACACAAAGGGCCAAATTTTTAAAGTCACATCTATGTTTGGGTACCTCAGTTTCTGGGGTTTCAATCTTAGATACTTTAGGTACCAAGACTTGAAAATGTTGGCCTAATTTTGGCACTTAATAACTTGCCACAGGGTGGGGTGGTGTTTTTCTTTTTCCCTCAGAAAGGCTGAAGCACCTGCAGCTCCCTCTGAAGTCATTGGGAGCTGGAGGTGCTCAGCATTTCTGAAAATAAGGCCCCATCAGTCTAAGCCTGGGCATCCAGAAATGGAGGTACCCATTCTAGCCTGGATCTTGGAGAAAAACACAGGCTGGAGGAGGGAAAAATTTGGAGAAGGCACCAAGAACCCCATTTGGGTGCACATGGCTAGAATGCTAGCTACAGCACCTCTGCAAATAGTTCTCTTACTAAAGAGCCAATTTAGTTTTAGAAACATGAACTCCTCATATGTTGTTACCCAGAATGCAGTACGTGAAACCACGGTGACAGCAGTCAGTCTAGTGAGACTCACAGCAAAGAAGAGAGTATGATTAACACGCAAACTAAGCAGCACCTAGAAATGGAGCAATCTGGTAGCATGGAGGGACTGGGAAAGCTGGATTTCCACACACAAATCTTTGCACAAGCAGGGAAGCAGTGGAAGCAAGAACTGAGTCATATACACAGCTGACCATGGAAAATAACTATGAGAAAAAGAAGATAAAGCTTTTTTTACTACCTCTTTGGGGATGAGACATGAGTGAGACACTGGAACAGCCGATGAAAGTGTTTCTGTGCTGGGGTCTCAAGCAGAATGAGATTGTAGAGATAGGTGATCGTTTTTTTTACCCCAAACCAAGAAGCCGAAAAGAGAATAGATGCGTACACTATAGAGCTGAGAACTCTGGCATCCACATGTAACTTTGTAGCCATGATTTAGAGACAGAGTCGTTTGCGGCACACCTGATTCCAGCTTACAGGAAAGATTGTGAAGGGAAAACAGTCTAACCTTAGAGAAAGGCTTCCAAATAGCAAGAGCAGCTGAACTGTCCAGGGAAAAGATCAAAACCATGATAGCCATTAGTGCAGAACAAATACACAGACTCAGGAAGCAGGACAGAGACAGACGGATTGAGACCGTAGGCATCATTGTCCAGCGTATGTACTGCGCAAAGCAACATAACAAGGAAAAAAGAAATTGCCCAGCCAATGGGCAGTGTTGCAAGGAGAGTGGGAAACACAACCACTTTGTCCCCGAGCTGCAGTGACCCTGGAAAGAAAGAAAAGCAGCAGGACATGCAATGATTTGTGGATGTAGAGGCTTCCAATGAAGAAAAGTATGTCTGCAGTGTGACTTCAGCAAATCCGAAGGCTATCTGTGTGCACTGACAAAGAAGGCGGTCAGCCATTCAGCTATTAGCTCAATGACCAATTTGATTCCGGCTGGATTGTGGGGCCAGCAGCAAATGTAATCCCAGCAACAGTGACATAGCAATATGAGACAGGAGAAATGTGGTTTCATTGTACACCACCAGGACTTGGTCATTCTGAGAACAGCAGGCTGTTGATAAGAAAACGTCTCCTGTTTCATGGCTATCGCTTGGAGTCTATAGTAGTTGATGCACAGTAGCACCAGCTGCTGCTAGGTAGCAGGGCAGTGCAAGCCGTGGATTGGATTGTAGTACAACGCTAGAATAGCCTCTGCATGAGAGAGGAGGAAGAACAGTCAGTAAGGGCCCTGCCCAGCATTTTAACAGAATATAAGGCCATATTTGAAGATGGGCACCTAAAGGGCAAGCTGAAGTTAGAAAACCATCCCCACATGCTGCCTGTGAGATCTCTTAAACAGAGTTTTAGCCTGATGAATCCACTGACAGAGCAACTGGCAAGTCTGAAAAGAAGCAAGACTGCTCAGAGGCATCGTTACACCAGTTGAAACTAGCTCAAAGTGGATCGGCAGCCTAGTAGTGGTGAGAGAATCTCCAGGTAAACTGAGGATTTGCAGTGATCCAGAACCACTTAACAGAACATTGAAAATAAGTCATTATCCGGTTGAGGACCTGCTGCCTGACTTATCCAGGGCAAAAGTCTTCACACTTTGTCATGTTTAGAATGGATTCTGACAGATTCTGTACTGTGGCACTATATATATATATATATATATATATATATATTTAAAATCCCTATTAGTTCTTCACTCTAAAACACGGAAAACCAAAAAATGAGAAACTGAAATTTTTCAGAAAACTGGCAAAATGTATCTGATTTTGCAGTGTTTTTTGATTTTTGACAGAATATGGTTCCATCAAAGTTTCTCTGACCAGCTCTGGTCAGCAGCAATGAAGTGCTACCCTCCTGAGTACTGGTAGAATTGAGTTGGAAAGGGGTCTCTGAGCCACAATGCCCTTCATGGCTGCATCTGGGGTGGAGCACCTTACACTTAACCGCCTTCAAAGGGCTGTTCCTAAAGTCACAATCTATTTAGCAGGTTTCATCTGAAAGAATTCCAAAGCAATTTACAAACTAAATAGGCACAGGAGTCCCTTTCCCCAACACTGAAAGGCAGCTGCCTTCGGCATACAGCAATTTAACAGCACAGGGCAATACCATGCAACATTTGAGAACAGAAAGTGAAGAAGAATGCTGTATCCAGTAAAAGCTGCACTGGGATTTTAGTTAGGCACTAAAAAGTAATTATCCAGATTGGGCTTTCCCCAGGACATGGGGGTTTAGCCCCCCCTTCTCTTGCAAAAGGTGCCATGGGACCTTGATGACACCAAGTGGTCAGAGCCTTGCTGTGCACCACAAAAAAGGGCTATCTCCAGTTGCACAGTGTTCCCCAATAGCATACTGCTATGTTGAGGAATATTGATCCCAAAGGGTGAGTACATCCTACTGAGTCATCAATACTGCAGCAGTTCTTGAGACTTCCTTGGAAACCTCTCCCATTCGTAAGGAGGACAAATCAGAAACAGGCAGCGAGAATTAAACTGAATTTGCTGAGCGCAGAGCTATTGCGGCGGGGGGCGGGGGAACGCCTTGATTCTGAGTAGCACACACATCTATCTACCTGTCTGATGACTGTTTGTGAAGGATGTTTGAGAAGACACAGGGTCTGATGGCCTCGGAGATCTGCTTGCTACTAGAGTTGATGTAAGATGAGGGCTGGGCCCACCAGATGGGGAAGATGGTGGAGCAGTGGATTGAACAGTTCCACCTGGGTTTGTTCCTGTTATGGGGAATTTGGTGATTCCGGATTCTGAAGACCCCACTGGATGCATGCTGGATACTGCGCTGGTAGAAGACTTTGTGGTAGCAGGCTGTGTTGTGGTTTCAAGAGGCGGGATAAGTGAGCCTGAGAGAGTACCTGCCACAGGCTTTCCAGTGGGCCCAGATGTGCCAGCATTGTTGGTTGTCATGTTCACTGAAGAAGTGGATTTTATGGGTCCTGAATTGGATGTAGAAGCCGTGTTAGTTACTCCAGGTGGTGAAGCTGATGATGAACCAGAAGGTTTTGGAGTGGTGGTTCCTGTCCCTGCAGCAGCGGAGGTGGTGGTGGTGGTAGAGGCAGGAAGAGTTGTTGTCCCTGGAGACCCAAAGGTACCCGAGGTGGTGTTTAACTTTTAGCTACAATTTCATGTTACTTTATTTTTGACAATGGCAAAACATTTTATTCATCAGAACAGAGCAAAAGTAAAGCAGGTGACGATTGATACAACAAGCCATAAAGTTTCAATATAAATAACCAAGAAAGGTGTGTGTTCTACTGGCTGGAGGAGAAGGAGCTAAAACTTCTCCCTCCTTGCAACTCTTTAAAAGTGGAATTATGTTCATGGGCAGGCAGAATTTTAAAACCTACTCAAGTCCACGACTGGCATGAATCTTAACAATCAGCAGAAGACTTGTGGAGCCATATTTTAAAAGGGCCTCCGAAATGCACCAGCAATATTTGTGAGTGCGGGCAAATCTGCATTCATAAGGGGACTCCTCCTGTTTTTGCACATGCAAATTCTTGTCTGCATGTGAAGCTGCAGGTGTTTGCCCACACAGATGGGTGTGTCCTCAAGTATAATGGACATGTTTCAGGAAAACTTTTTGCCACTTGGCCTATTGTATCTTTCTGTGCACGTCTAAGCACCATTTTGCTGCTGTTATCCAAACACTGTTATAGTGGTGAGGTAATGCAGGATATCAACTGCAACATTCTGCAAGGTGTAGCAGGATATAAACCAAGAAGGATATTTGGCAAGGTAGCCTGGGGTTTCTGACCCACTCCGTGTATTTAATGTGCAATGCAATATTGGTCTGCCTTCACGCAGACTACAAGGTGCTCATCAAGCTTTCAAATCTGATTGAGTGTAAATTCTATCCAACAGCAATTGCTAATGAGTATGGAAGGCACAAACTACCTTGTTCCAAAGAGGTTCCGTGATGGCCAGGGGGCCACGTGAAGAGTTCCATGCATTGCCCTATGGCTATCCTATTTTGCATGAGTCACAGCTCCATATTAGTAAGAGCTAAAGATCCCAGAAGTTAATGTTCCATCTTGACCTGAGTAGGAGGCTGCTGGGAGCAAAATGAAGCACAGTATGCTGGGACCTCTTGGCTTCCCTTCTCTTTTTTTTAAAGATAAGAGCAGCTGCCATCTGCTCCTTTTTAAGCAAACTAGGAAAAACCCGTTAGCAAGGTACCCTTGTGACTCTCACTTTTGCCAACACTCAGCACCCCTCTTCATTCTGACCAATAAAATGAAGCATTGTATGTACAATGAAGCATGATCCTAGCTCTAGTCACATGTATAAAAAACATGGGAAAAGGAAAGTGAGCTGTCAAAGGCTAAATCCCTGGCACTTTGGGTGGGGGAGGCTGCTGTGAGTGTTTTAAGGCTACAGTTGGAGTGCTCTAGCTGGAGAATAGAATAGAGCCTCCTATGGGATATGAATAAGCTTTGAATTGGGACCATAGTCTCTAATGTGTGATCTGTGTTCTCTAGATTGCCTGGGGCAATGTAAAATAACTCTTTGAGAACCATAAAACAATGGGATGCCCAGCGTACCTGTGGAAGGTGTGACCTCCACCGTGATCACAGTGTTTGCCTCCTGCAGACTCTCCTCATCGGTAGCAGTGGCCTATGCAGACATGAGAAGGAGATGACATTGGCTGCTTGCTTCATTCATTCATTCATTCTCCGAACATCCCCTGAAGTAACAGTACTCTGTACACTCCCACAGCACCTCCCGCTTGAGGCACTCAGAGCTTTATACACGTTCTATAACAATCCTTGCAGCATCCTTTGCAACTATGAAGTGGGGAAGCATTTTCTTTGCTGCTTTACAGATGGGGACTCTGAAGCATGAAGGGGTAAACTAACTTGCCCAAATTCAGGCAGGAAGCCTGACAGATCTGGAATCAGAACTCAAATCTCCTGAGTTCCAGTCCTGTGCTTTCAACACTAGACCATATTTCCTCCAGAAATGCAGCAGGGAACAATCTGGCACTGGCAGAAGGATACACAATGTGACAAAAAAGATCTATCCTTTAAGAAAACCCAAAGGCATAAGCCCCCTTTCTTGCTCAGAGGGGGGAAAAAAACAAAAGGCTTTATCAGAGGATTTCAGAGTCCCCACAGCTGGTGCATATACCAAATCAGCAAAAGTCTTTATCTCTCATCAGTCCCTTTTGGACGTAGCTCCCAGTTAAGTCATTGGTGACTTTGTGGGTCTACGGAAGGCAGATTCTTAATTTTAAGAAACATTGCCCCTCTTTGTGTAAACCCTTCTGTGTGATTGATCGTTCGGAAAAAGCAAGCTCAGAGGAAAAATCCTACACAAAAGAGAGCTCTTAACATTGTTACGACAATCGCAAATAACTTAAAATATTAAGTGCCAGAACCTCAGCTGTTGGAACATGGCACAGCTCCACTGATGCTGATTTACATCCACCAAGGATGAGTCCCTTAGTATTTCATCTTCCCAACAAGAGTTGGTCTGTATCCTAAATGGGAACCTGGTAGATACGAACGGTGTTAATTGCACAGTCAACCTTTTAGCTGGGTCCTAAAGTCTTCCAAGAAGACAAATTTTGTTTTCTTTTTGTTAAATTCTGTGCATATGTAACACCAGGTTTGCAATGATTAGTAGACAGTGGAGCTCATTGAAATCTTTCTGTCAATTTTTTTCCTGTGGAAAACTGGATTTTTGACTAAACAAAAAATTTTGTGAAAAATGTCTGATTTCTTTGAAACTTGTTAACTTTTCATTGGAAAACTGAAAATTTTGTTTTGTTTTAAATGAAAAGTTGAAATTTTCTACCGAAAACTCTGGAAAACTTTTGTGTGTGTGTGTGTGTGTGTGTGTGCGTTGAAATTTTCCATGGGTGAGAGGGAAAACCCATTTCTTGACTGGCTCTGGCAGACAGTCCTGTATTTTACAGGCTTCTCAGGCATGTTAGCTCTATGACAGGGGTGGGCAAACTTTTTGGCCTGAGGGCCACATCGGGGTTCCAAAACTGTATGGAGGGCTGGATAGGGAAGGCTGTGCCTATCCCTATCTGCCCCCTCGTACTTTCCGCCCCCTGACTGCTCCCCTAAAAACCCCCCACCCCTCCAACCCTCCCTGCTCCTTGTCCCCTGACTGCCCCCCCAGGACATCACCCCCTATCCAACCCTCCCTGTCCCCTGACAGGCCCCCTGGGACTCCCACGCCTATCCAACCGCCCCCTACTCCCTGTCCCCTGACGGCTCCCTGGGACCCCCTGCCCCTTATCCAACCTCCCCGCTCCCTGCCCCCTTACCATGCTGCTCAGAGCAGCATGTCTGTCAGCTGCGCCGCTCGGCTGGAGCCAGCCACGCCGCTGCACTGCCTGGCAGGAGCTTGCAGCCCCGCTGCACAGAGCGCTGGCTACACGGCGAGCTGAGGCTGCGGGGGAGGGGGAACAGCGGGGAAGGGGCCGGGGGTTAGCCTCCCTGGCTGGGAGCTCAAGGGCCAGGCAGGACGGTCCTGTGGGCCAGCTGTGGACCCTGAGGCGTAGTTTGCCCACCTCTGCTCTATGATCACTATTACCTTGAGCTCCCTATCGCCCCAGCTGTTGTCTTATCATCTGTTTCTATTGTAAGGTCTCTAGGGTGGGGGCTGTCATTTTTATGATGTGTCTAGCTCTGATCGGGGACCCCAGATACTCTGGGAGCTACTGTAATACAGATAACTATCCTCTGCCTATCAGGAAAGATGACATACCAATACTGTTATAGTTGCGGCTGACTGCAGCATTATGTTTGTCAGGACAAGTCCGTCTCTGGTTACAGTGAAATCACTGCTGTTTTGAATGCTGTATGTGATCTGAGGGTTGAGTTTCTGAAAAATTAGATAAGAAAGTGAGTTAAGCGTCTGCATTGGCTGTCTGTGTTTTCCCAGAAATTGTTGCTCATAACAATGAGCGGAATCCTTACTCCTATAAAAATGGTTCCCTCAGGGCGAAATTCACTCCCATGCAAAGAACCAGCACAAGGGAATCCTGTTGGGAAGGTTTAAATGGGATAAAAACGTTGCATAAGCCTATTGCTGGGCTTCTGGACTGGGGTAATTGTTGCTGTATCTCTATATGTTGTTCCATCTATATATGTCCTGTTCTTGTCACAGGCTGGCTGGCCCTTTAGAGCAAGCTAGGCTGAGCAGCTGAGCTATCCCTCAGCTTCACTGGTGATGCAGTGAATTAGTGATCCCAGCTGGGTGCGATGGAGCTTAGTTACAGTGATAGACCCCAGAACGAGGATGATTTAAAAGATGCTGTGAACTCAGCCTGGAGAGGAGACCAGAACAAGGGGAGTTCCCTCTCTGGGAAGGGCCTGGGGGAGTCAGGCTGGAAGGCCCACAGGGATTAGGGTAGGTTCCTATGGGGGAGCCTAAGATGGGGCCTGCAAAGAGCAGGGAGATCCCTGAGCAGGGGACCTGCTAGAAGGAAGCAGCATAGGAGAAACTTTGTGGAGGGGCTGAGGGAAAGGGCCAAGAAGCAGTGAACGTCAGTGGAACCCGAGTGGGTATTTATTTGGACTTGCAGAGGAAGGGGGCTGAACTTAAGAGGAGACCTGACTGGAGGGCCAGGCCATGGAAGACTTGGAGAGAGACAGGCCATCACAGGCCTGAAAAAATGGTCAACAAAGGGTGCAAGAGAGACAAAGCCCACCTTGTGCAGTGCTGCATCCAAGCCTGAGGGTGTGCCCCTGAGGTGAGGGTGCACCATAACAGGTACCCATACTGTGTTCCTGGCTGCCCTTACGCCAATTAAAACTGTCAATCTCCTCTCTTTACCCAGTATCAATCACTCTGTTGCAGACAGATAAATACCTATCCTCGCTTGCTCCTATCAGTAATGTCCCCATCAAGCTGAGCCGTCCTTCAATGTCTGAGGAAATGATGGGCCTTGCAGTGAGACTGAAAGGCTATGAGATCCAGACTTGGGATTTCTGGGCTTCCCTGTCACAGTGGATGCCATCAGCAGCTTTCGATGGGCTTGATCTGGTTGCCTCTCAAGTCAGTGGCAAACCCTTCCCTCCTATCCCCCACCCTCAATCCAGATCCACGCATGAGGTATGTAGAGTAACAGACCAAACCCTTCCAGTTCCTTACATTAGGGAAGTCGTCATCAGCTGCAAAGATCTTCAGGGGTATTGAAGGTGCTTTAGAGTCCATGACCAGACTGAGAGTGGCCAGCCCGGCAGACACCGTCCCTGTGTACCTGGAGTTTTCAAAGTATGGTGCGTGGCTACTTTTAGCGATGACCTTGATCTCTACTGTGGTGAAGGAGTATCTCAGTGCATTGTTGGCCTGGGTGGCCTATAGAGAAAGGAGACAATACAGACACACAACTATTCCCTTTGTTGGTGAGACACAAGAGGATGTGGGGCCAGATCCAAAGCCCATTAAAGTCAAAGGGATTTTTTTCTGTTGATCAAATGGGCTTTGGATGAGGCCCATGATGGGAGGCTGGGATAGGACTAAGTTAACATTTAGAGCAGGGGACTGATGGTTAGAACTGCTGTGTTCTAGCCCAGTCTCTGCCACTGGCTTTCTCTGTGACCTTGAACAAGTCTCTTAACTTTCCTGTGCCTAAAATTTTCCCACCTATCACATGGGAGGTGCTTGAGGCTTAATTTATATATGTAAAGTGCCTTCAATTCTTCAATGCCAAGGGCTACAGAAGTGCAAAATATTACTAGGATAGGATGATCCAAGCCAGCAGACATGGCTATGCTGCATAACATCAAGAGGTTCCACCAGCAGCTGTGTTTACAGCCTGATAATCTAGAGTTTGGCACATATTTTTTTCCCAAAAATGGTTTAAAACTCTTGACTTTCCTTTGATTATATTCTAGTTGGAAAATGAGCTTATTCATATGGGCAGACTAAATAACTGCTTTTGTGCCCACACAGATCATGCCCAAGTCCCCAGCACTAGTCCTTTCTGTTAAGTTATGATAATTTTAACCCAGATGGATGGCTCTTCAGTTAAGGTTGCTTCCTACATCCCGATGTGAGGGCACAATCCAGTCATCTTTACGCAGGTCAAAATTCCCACTAAGAAATCCCAGCAGGAATTTTGCTTGTAGGAACAAAGCAGGATAACACCCGTTTCCAGACACCTGTCGCACACTGGATGCTTCAAGAAGAAATCCTGTGTTTAATTACTCTTCATCACAAGCCGAAGCACTGTGGTTTCCTTGACTCCTAGCACATATAAAGTCACTGTCCTCCTGGCCAGAAGCTCTGGAGCTGAGACCTGGGGTTCTGGAATGTCAATAGACTTACCATGACATGCAGAATGAACGTGTCTGTAGTATTTGGTGCTTTGTTCATAGTTATATTCCCTGTATCACTATCCAATAAGAATACATCGTCCTTGTTTCCTAAAGACAATGGGAAGGTTAATTAGGACTAGTGTTGACCATAAGAGATACTTTAGTAAACGTATCTAGAGCTTTAAGAGATTTCGCTCTGGCTTATGTGTTTTGCACCTCGGATATTGCAACCCATGACATCATCTCCTTATCACCCTTGCCAGGCTTTAGGACTGGGGACACGTAACATGGACACAGTGTTACCTCAAAGCGTAGATTCAGCCTGATGAGAACAACAGGAAGACACATGCAAGCCTGACCGGAGGTAGGAGAGCAACACTTCTTATTTAAGTTGCACTTAAGTGGCTCCAGCTGATGTATGAGGCCGACTGTGCTAGTACTTACATAGTAAGAGCCAGTCCTTACCTCAGAGAGCTTACAATCTAAAAGGACAAAGGAGGTGCTCCCCTCATGTTACCG
This sequence comes from Eretmochelys imbricata, assembly GCF_965152235.1. Classification (NCBI taxonomy): domain Eukaryota; kingdom Metazoa; phylum Chordata; order Testudines; family Cheloniidae; genus Eretmochelys; species Eretmochelys imbricata. Next base: position 22,305,224 of record NC_135577.1, read on the forward strand.
ATGCGGGGGAACTGAAGCACAGAGAGACTAAGTGACATGGCTAGGGTCACCCAGGAAGTTTGTGGGGCTGAGCCAGGAGTGGAATCTAGGTCTCCCGGGTCCCACTCCAGTGCCTTAGTGACAACACAAGCCTTGGGAAGGAATGAAGAGATTTTTTTACAACACAGTGGGTCATGTTGCTCACTGTCAGCATCATGTTCCCTACTCAGTTCTGCACTGCCATATGGGTATGCAGCTAGGCCACGCCTTACAGAACAAATTAAAAAGATCAGAGAACTAACAATCTGTCTGATATGGATGAATTGTATTTGTCAATCAACTGACCTCTTTTTTTAAAAAAAACAAAACAAAACAAAAAAACGTTGACTGAAATAATGTGCTGTTTGACCATGGAGAAATCAGCTGATTATAGTCCAGCCTTTATCTTTTGAAATCAAGACTAACGCATGGAATCCCAGTCAGAGCTTTTCGCAATGTCCAGTGGTGCGAATACAAAATTCTCAACTAAAAATGAAAACACAGAAGGTTTCAGGAATTTTTGGTTCAGGCAGGTTGAAGACTAGCTGGAATCAGTGTGACTGGAATGGAGAAAGTCAGCCCCAGCCATTAGGATAAAGATCTGTATCAGCTGACAGAAAAGAGCTTCTCCCTTTCCCCTCCCCCCCCAAACAAACACACTGCGCTGAGCTCTGGTTGTAGTGATGTGCTGCTCCTTTTCTCCCCGTCTCTACAGTCTAAAGAGACAAGAAACCTATGAGGTTCCCACTATGTGTCTATACAGCACCTAGCACAATGGAGGTCCTAATTCTATCCTGATGGGGCCTCTAGACACGACAGGAACACAGGCAATTAATTGCAATAATTATTTTTCTGATCTAGAGCTATATTGCTGTGACTAAATATTAATTCTGAGGATTCCCCCCACTGGTGAGGGAAACTTGACAATATTACCAATGGGAAATGAATGTTGGGGAAGATAGGAACTTTACTCACCATCAACAATGCTATACACTATTTTTTCATTCAAAGTGTAGTCAGGGTCGATGGCATAGAGGGGCCCAGGTTTTAGGATCAGTGGTTCAGTCTGCAACAACAAGGCGAGACTCTTAAAAACAAGACACTAGATGCCTGCAGAACTTTCCAATCCAAGTGATACTTAGCTCACGTGCACTCTGTTACTGGAAAACACAATGCTTATTGCCAGGGGTTGACTATTGCAGAACAGAGATGACAGAGAATAGGATTTGGGGTTGTGTAGCTCCTTCCTTGCTCTAGGTATGCATCAAAAGCAATGAACCCTCTGCTGTTGGGAATTTTCAGTCTCAGTGGTTGACTCAGACTTGCCACTGCACTGACATGTCCTCATTTATGACTGGCGTCAAAAGCCTGCTCATGACTAAGTGATACAGCTGGTACTGGGCATGATCCTTGGGGGAGAGGGTGACTTATTGTTCAGTGTAACCAGTCTTCTCCCAGCCTCCCCAACATGCATTATTCTGCTGACCATAGTCTCAAATAGTTGCTGGGGAAAACAAACCATGTTTGACTGTAACCTTCTTCCCTGTGGGGTGTGAAGACATGCAAAGAGCTGTCTCATGGAACAAAGCTGAGCAAACCCCACAAAGGGTCCAGTCCTGCAGCCCGTCCTCGGGCAAGAGAGAGACCAATGTGTACCAGTATCTGATTCAGAACAGATTTTCCAAACGCCTCATGAACTGAGCTGATCAATGCTAGACAGGTGTTCAGAGTTGATGTTCTAGTGTCGTTATTATCGTCCCTCACTATTGAGAGGGAGTTACCGGAGCTCGCATTACAAAGCCTTAATTTCCCAAAGGGCTTTTTGAGCAACTGTTTTGCTAGGCACATCCACACTGACTCTATGCCTATGCTCTCATCTCTCTTAGGATGGTAATACCGTGCTGTAAACTCAAGCAACAAGCACGTCTGATGGAGTATGGTGATGGCATAGATACGGGCTGCATCACATGGGTGCAGCAGCAGGCATCTCTCCTAAGCAGACAAACAACTTTTTCAAAGAAAGGGCACCGTATTGAGGGCTGGATTGAAGCCCTAGGCACACCCCGACACTGGGGCTGTTCCCATGGCCTACACCCCAGTAGAGGAGTGAACTAGAGGGGTGGTCCCCTCCATGCTTCCAGCAATGAAAGGCAGGGTGGCAGGATGCCTGCCAAATATGGCAAGCCCCTTCCCCAAGGAGTGGACCTGGTCTGCTCCCTGATGGTGGCTGCAGGACCAGTTGGCTTCCTCCCTGTTGACTGTGCTGCAGACTCAGGGAGAAGTCACTGCCTTGACTTACGCCTGCCTCATGTTTTCAAGCTTTTCTGCACCACGATGGGAGCTAGGAATATAGTAATTTAAATCTGAGGTTCCAACATCACGTGAATCCAGGAACCAGGGCCTTAGGCCTCTGCTCCGATCAGGCCTGGACCATATCTGTGATGCTAAAGACCTGTCCTGGGATACAGACTGAAAGCATAAGCTCCTGTGTGGGCTGCCTACCGTTTTCTCTGAGATGTTGACCCTTCCAATGTACCCGCTGCTGATGCAAACTTTCTTATCCGCATTAAGGAAAGTGCACGGTTGGAACCAGGGCGGTTTGGTGTCGGTTTGTTGGATGTCTATGTTTATTGTTGCAGTAGCTGTATTACCATCTGCGCTGCCAGGTGCCCTGTCCTACACAGAAAATCAGAACATTCCTGTTAGATGCAAGGCATATTTCCAACCTTAGAACCCCCTTCCCGGAAGCCCCTGCAAAATCTAATGGACTGGATCCTTAACTGATGTAAATCAGTGTATCTTCATCGATTTGTTTTTTTCCAATGGAGCTATGCCAGCTTATACACGCTGAGAATCTAGCCCTGCAACTATTGTTAGTATGACAATTACAGCTATGTTGGTGGATAGAATACCCACCAGGACATAGCAGCTGTGAATAATGAAATGTTTTGCTCACATATAAAACTCACCCTTGCATACAAGATTAACTGCATAAATTTATATTTGTCATAGTCCAGGGTTTTGTGCAAGTAAATGCTTGGGTTATTAATTCCTTGTATGTTAAAGTAGTCAGTTGCTTCCTGAAAAACAAGAGGGGGCGGGGAAGGATGATAGCTGTCTCCATCACAGACACACACTCTGAAATACTGTTAGCTGCTTAACATATATAACATCCAAGGCTGGGTATTTATAGGAGAAATACATGCATAGTTCATCTGTTGATGCTTTGAACTCTTTTTGGTCTCTTGCTAGTAAAATGGAATCATCTCTGGCATTTCAGTATGGCTCATTAGTGGAATTTTGAACATTCTTCTCTCAAAATGATCATAGGGCTGAACTCAGATTTAAATTAGTGGAACAGAGAGCAAAACTTGGCACATCGCTTTCTACTGTAGTCGGAAATAGCAGGCTTGGCTTCGCTCTCACTTACACCAGCACCTTTCATAGCATTCTTCCTGATTTATACCATTTTGAGGCCAGAATCTGACCTGATGAGTAAAATTCTGAACTCATTTACACCTGTTCGACTCCATTAAAATCAGTGAGGTTTCACAAGTGTAATTGATGCAGAACTTTGACCCCCATCTGCCCTTGACATGATTCTCTTCTTTTTTTGTTTGAAAAAAAGTTTTTATCCATTCCTTTGTTAATTAAAACTTAAAACAAACAAAATGACAAAACACCATCCTTTATACTACAGATTGGCATCAGTTTAACTGAATATAAATTATCCATTGGTCTTTCAACAAAATCCTTAAAGATGAAGGCTGATCTTGTGGCTAAGGCCCTGGACTGGGGCTCAGGGGATCTGGATTCAGTTTCTGGCTTTGCTCCAGACTTGCTGTGTGACCTGGGGCAAATCCCTTAATCTCTCTGCGGCTCAATTCCCTGTCTGTAAAACTGGGGTAATCGTACTTCCTTTCCCACTCTGTCTGCTGACCTATTGAGAGTCTAAGCTCTTCAGGACAGGGTCTCTCTCTTACTGTGTTTGTAGTACAGCCTAATACAGTTCTTCCCCAACCTTGTGTTGGCTTCTAGGCACTACTGTAATGTTAATGCTGAACAGGTGCTCTGGTAATATATATTTTTAAGTGTGAATTTTTGAAGAATTCATTATCTAAAACATGGATTTCTCTGTTTCACTAGTGCCTCCTTGCTCTGTCCTTGCTTTATCTTTCTGGAAATCTCACATGTACTCCAGCAGGTGAAATAACCAACTCTTGTTGAATGTCCCACTTGTCACCTGTCTCAAAGTTGGTGCCAGTGTAAATCACTAACAAAGAGTTCTATGCTTTTGCAATGAATGTACTCACCGGGGTGATCGCTGTAAGTTCATATTGTATGTTGTCCAGATCAAGGTCGCTAGCAGTTACCCTCTTCTCGGCTATAATGATTGTATTCACTTTTGTATCCTCAAAACAAATATACATGATTATTCTTCCATTTTGGCAAATGGTCACATGCTGGATATAGTGTCCTCACTGGTAAATCCTTCCTAGTCCCCTTGTGCTGTATGGGTCAGTGCTCTTGAATTAGAGAGAATCCTCCCACTGCCACCTCTGACCAAGTTTAATTGACATGGTGGTAAAAATGCTGGATGCCCCCAGAGCATTGTCTACACTAGGGCCCTTATTGGAACTGGTGTTGCTGAACTGAGATGGTGCCAGCAGAAGTGTGTATTCTAAAATTCCCTGGTGTAGATGTGACAGCTGCCATCTTGGCTGACACACCAGGGACTTAACCAGAGCTAAAAGCAGGAGCTGCTGTAGCTTGAGCTAAAGAGCCAAGTTTTCCCAAGCTGTGGCTGCAACAGGTTCCTATCCTCTGATCAGTGTGACCAAGAAGGGCAGGCCTCACAAGAGGACCTGAAGTGTTTTGAAACCTGCCAGGCTCTCTATGTGGAAGATGGGTGACACCTGGTAGCTAAGCCTGAATATAAACTGCCTGTTTTTTTTAAGATGCGTCTTCTCTGTGCAGAGCTTTTGTTCTGACTAAATAGTACTTTGCTTTATGAAAGCTGGCTGGTCGCTGATGAACCTTGTCCTTGCCTCTGAGAGAGCAGGACTGCAGGTGCTGAACTCAAGTCAGTTCTGCTGAGGTGATCACAGTGAATTGCAGAAATCTGCAGCCTAAGTCTGAAGGGAGAGGATAGTGAGATCCTGCCCCAAGAAAGTCGACCACCAGAGGCCCGAAACTTGGGTGGGATCCCTCAAGGCTGCCCATAAGAGGTCAGAGGTGCAGTTACCTTAGGAAATGTGACAGTCAGCACAGAGGGGGACCTGTAACGTGTACTGAGAAGTGGGTTCCATAGACAAAGCCCCTGGAGAGCTGCACATTAAGGGGTGCCACTCTTGGCTTCAGTTTGCTTTCCTCTGTGTGCTTTGATTTTGGCTAAATAGGTTAAGGACTGATTTCAGAAGTACTGAGCACCTACAACAAAACAGCTGAAGTCAACAGAAGCAGCAAAGATTCAGCACTTCTGACAGTCAGGTTTTAAATGACTTTGACTGCACGGGCAGTAATTCTAACGTGAAATGTCAAGGAAGCATAGTCCTCTAATTTTCATGGACAAGAACAGGTTGCATACATGCTTATAAATCATTTTCCTCTTGCCAAATTAGAGTCCCACATGAATTGGAATTATCCGATCTGTAATCTTCCCTTTATTATGACAACACTTTAATAAAACCCTTACCTCAGGAACCGTGGCAGTGATATTTGTTTCCTTGAATATCGGGCTGTTATCATTCAAATTGCCAACTTTTACTACAACATTCACAGAATTGACCTGGTTGGGAGGTAGGAAGAGGGGAGAAAAATCACAAATAAAGTAAGACTGTTCGGAGCTGCACTGACTGGTAGGCATGAGCTGAGAAGACCATGTGAGAATCAGAACTGGAACTGGACTACATGTGCATTTGGGCTGTAGGCTGAATGAAGGCCTGGGTTTGAATTTGGATATGATGGCACTGAAATCTCATGGGCAGTGGGTTGGTTTTTTGGTTTTTTTTTTCGCTCTTTCCAGGAGAAGACAACATTTTAACCATGAGAATGAGCAGTTTCTCACAAGGGGTATGTGTTGTGAATAGTTAACATCTGAGCCAAGAATGGTGTCCTGTTTCTAGTTTCTATCTAGCAATATGGCAGCATATTAGAAATTATACTCACCTCGACACCCCCTTTCCAGCAAAGCAGGGTTACTAGTAATACATTTTCTGCCTGTGTTTTAAAAACAGAAACAAAAAGTCTGTCATTTTAAAAACATCCATTGTGGCACCAACATTCTTCTCAGGTGTGGCTCACTCCAGTCCTGATGCAACAAAGTAACTGAGCACATGCTTTTGTGCATTTTAAGCACGAGCTTAAATCCCTTTTACTTCAGTTGGGATTTAGGGACAAATCTCATTTGAAATCAATGGAATTTAAGTATATGCTTAAAATAAAGCTAGTGAATAAGTGCTTTGCTTCAGCTGTGTTTATACTTTTTTTTTTTTTTAAGATATTTTTCTTTCTTCCTTTTACAGGCCTTCAATTAGCTTCTGATCTCCGTTACACTGGTGTCAGTGTGAAATCATTCCATTGACTTCAGTGAAGTTACTCTAGATTTACATAGCTGCAGATAGGATTGGACACTTCCCCCCCCATGCGTGATGCTAGGGCTTGTCTACACTACCCGCCGGATTGGCGGGCAATGATCAATCCAGCGGGGGTCGATTTATTGGGTCTAGTCTAGATGCGATAAATCGACCGCCGAGCGCTCTTCTGTTAAGTCCGGTACTCTACCAGGGTGAGAGGCGCAGGCGGAATTGATGGAAGAGCGTCGGCCGTCGACTCACCGCAGTGAAGACACCACAGTAAGTAGATCTAAGTATGTCAGCTTCAGCTACGTTATTCATGAGGCTGAAGTGGCGTAACTTAGATCGATTTTCCCCCTCCCCCTCCCAGTTTAGACCAGGCCAAAAGTGGGGCAGTGAGAGAGAGTTCTTTGACGCTGATGCTCAGCGAGGTTTCTGTTTATACAGATACCAATCAGTCCAGCTCCTTTCTTCATGGCTACATCTGTTCCCATAGCCAAAACCCTGTCTATCTGACTGCAGAATTAACATCCACCCTGCTAGAGTGCCCCTTCATTGCTCCCACATTACAGTGAGTCTGGCTGGAAAATCTGCAGCAGATCCAGGTAAATTAAACAGAGGTTAATATTGAACAGTGAGTACAATGTCCCCCACAGAGTCTGTTTTTACAGGAAATCTTTCATTGTTAGATATGCTGCAGATTTGTACATTGGGAAAAGCAGGACTGCATTGCAGAAACTGTTGAGAGGGTGGGAAGGAGCTGGAGGCTTTTGTTGCTGGAGACAGTTTAGGATTGGCACATTTACTGACTATTAAAATAATCGGCAGTGAAATAGTTAACAACTCTGCCATTTAAATTGCTATTCAATTTCCAAATTAGAACTCCACTGAGGTGAACAGAATCATCTCGCAGCTCTAGACTGTTGTCATTTTGTGTATGTATATGTACCATATTAAACCAGCCGTGGGGAGTATCCAAACTCCACTGAAATGCAGTTACAAGTCTCTGCTTTAAAACCTGCACCATATTCTCCAACACACCTTATGGACCCCTGGAATAGACTTCGTGGGTAGGGAACTTAAGAACAGGCATACTGGCCAGACCAGTGGTCCATCTAGATGAGTAGCCTATCTTCTGACAACGGCTGGTGTCATATGCTTCAGAGGGAATGAACAGAAAGGGCAGTTATTCAGTCCCAGCTTCTGGAAGTTACAGGTTTAGGGACACCCAGAGCATGAGGTTGCTTCCTTGACCATCTTGGCTAATGAACATTGATGGACCTATCCTCCATGAACATATTTAATTCTTTTTTTAACCCATTTGTACATTTGGCGTTCGCAAAATCCTCTGGCAAGGAGTTCCAAAAGCTGATTGTGCATTGTATGAAGAAGTACTTCTTTGTTTAAAACCTGATGCCAATTAATTTCATTGGGTGACTCCTGGTTCTTGTGTTATGTGAAGGAGTAAATAACACTTTTTTTTCTCCACACCAGTCACGATTTTATAGACCTCTATCATATCCCCCCTTAGTCGTCTCTTTTCTAAACTGAACAGTTCCAGTCTATTTAATGTCTCCTCATACTGAAGCTGTTCCATCCCCCTAATCACTTTTGTTGCCCTTCTCTGTACTTTTTACAACTCTAATATATCTTTTTGAGATGGGGTGGGTGAACAGAACTGAATGCAGTATTCAAGGTGTTGGTGTACCATGGATTTATACAGTGGCATTATGATATTTTCTGTCTTATTATCTCTGCACCTGTCGGCTTTCCCCCAGTATTCCCTTGAAAAAGAGAGAGTTGGTGGGGGCAGAAAAGGTTGAATTTACGCGTACAAGTTCCCTGTTCAGGATACCGAACGTCAGTAAAATGGAAAAGGTGACGCCATTTTACAAGCCAGCTGTGCTGTGACTGTCAGAGGTATTAGATCATGTCCCTTTCACGTGACCTGTACTCTATGAAGAGTGTTTTACAATATTAACTCATCTGCTAATTGTCTCTTTTTTTCCAAATAAAAACTTACCTCATAATCCAAGGACTTGGTTAGACTCAATTCTGTGCCAATAATGGTAAACGATCCGGAGTCGGGTGAGTTCTCAATTGTTACTGTGACACCAGGCTGCTTTGTAATGGTGGTAACAATAGCCCCCAGCTGATTATTCTCATCTATTGTTGGGTTCTCATTTCCTACAGAACATTCTGGAAAAAGCACACAATCATTTGTATCAACTTTGGCACAAAATTGTCAGCCAGTTCTCTTTGGATATTGGAACAGTCAGACTGGATCAGACCCATGGTCCAGCTAGGTTAGTACCCTGTTGCTGGCAGTGGCTAGCACCAGCTGCTTCAGAGGAAGGTGCAAGACACCCTGCAATAGGCTGTTATGGAATAACCTGCTCCTGGGGAAAATTTCTCCATGCTCGTAGGACTCAACAGATGCGGACTTACCTGTGGTGCTCTGTGCAAGAACTTGTGTTAAGGGCAGCAGCAGAAGGAGTGCAACAGCAGGGAACTGATTAGAAACCGCCATGCAGGAAGCAGAAGGAAGCCCACGTCTTTGGACAAATCTAATCCACCACATTTTTTCTCCGTATTGTCACTGAAGCGTGCTCACCCATTCGCTGCCCCAGGAAGAAAAGAACACTGCATGTCTGGAGCAGACTCCCACCTTCGGCACTTCAACCTTTGCCTCCCTGCTTTATTGTTTAACTTATTTATGACTTATTTACTGGTTTCTATTCTCAGAATGCGATAAGCTGTGAATTCCGCATTCTTCTTGGCTCTGGATCTCTGGATTTTTATCTGCGTTAGGATTTGGTGTTGAATACCCCCAAATAAATATAGTGGAGGGGGGGGTGGACGTTGGCACCTGTTACGTTGTCTGTCTCCTCCAGTGCTCCTCAGTGGCAGGTGCGATTGTAATCACAGAGTGCATGCTAGAGTGTTGTACTGAGCCAATGATTTGGAGCAGGGCTGCACTTCAGATGTACCACAGAGACTCTCTGCTTCATGGTAGGGTCACCAGATGACCTGTTTTTTTAAAGGGACAGTCCCTTTTCTGGGGACTTTTTCTTATATAGGTGCTTATTAGCCCTCACCCCCATCCTGTTTTTTCACAGTTGCTATCTGGTCACCCTACTTCATGGGAATGTTTCATGGTAGAAATAATATGGGCTTAAGCAAACCTTCCGTGTCAGATCTCAACTCACTACTAGCCAGTACTGTCCTATGCAGCCCACATCAGGTCTATGCTCAGCTCCATAGCAAGCCGTGTTCTCCAGCACATTCTCTATGCTCTCCTCCTGCTTCTCGTTACAATGTGTTGCATAGCTCTCTGGGATGTTTAACTACAATGAAAGATCTTGGTAGTGCAATGGACTGGGAGCTAGAACTCCTGCTTTGTTTGGACCAGCAGGAAGCCTCTATTCTCCTACTAGCTCTGCTGCTTCTTTCTTTGGTGGCCTGGAGCAAATCAGGTCCTCTTTCCCCCCCCCCCCCGCCACATTTGTAATATGTTGATAAAACTTCTCTACCTCAGAGGGATGTTAGAAGGCCTAAATTTTCAAAAGTGACAAGTATTTTTTGGCTGCCCGACCTGAGACACCTTTGAGGGAGGCTGATTTTCAGAGAGCTGGTGCTTAGCACTTTATGAAAATCTACGCTCTTTAAACTGTTTCAAGCTGGGTGCCCAGAATTGCCGATCACTTTTGCAAATGCTGCAGGCTGCCGTATCTGCAAAGTATTTTGCCATCCTGGGCTGAAAGGCACTGGTGCATTCAGAGTATTCAAATTCTATCATAGAATGTTTCCCTTTGTCTCTCTATAAAACTACTGGAGCATGAATAAGTCAGTCGATTCCCATATGATCATGCACCATGTCAGAGCCTAACAAGTGATGGAGTTACTAATAAAGATGCTAGTTAGTGAGAAGATTGCACAATAGAGGAATATGTGCTTTAAAATCTCATTTGTGTAAAGAGGCTTGCGCTGCATTATGGTAACACCCTGTTAAATAGAGACCTGATATTACTGTATGATGTTTCTCTGAACAAAAACTCACTGTTGTAATCATTATTGTTTTGTTTCTTATATTTACTTGGCAAGGATTTGTAAACCTAAAACTTTCTAAATAGGTTTTAAAAAAATCTTATTAAAAGGATCATTGAAGTGAAAGGGTGAATGACTGGAGGCTGTAACAGAAGAATGCATGGACTATTGATTTACTGCAGTGGTTCTCAACCAGGGGTATATGTACCCCTGGCGGAATGCAAAGGTTTTCCAGAGGGTACATCAACTCATCTAGATATTTGCCCAATTTTACAACAGGCTACATAAAAAGCACTAGCAATGTCAGTACAAACTAAAATTTCATACAATGACTTGTTTATACTGCTCTATGTACTATACACTGAAAAGTAAGTACAATATTTATATTCTAAATGATTTATTTTATAATTATATTGTAAAAATGAGAAAGTCAGCAATTTTTCAGTAATAGCGTGCTGTGACACTTTTGTATTTTTGTGTCCGATTTTGTAAGCAAGTAGTTTTTAAGAGAGATGTAACTTGGGGGTTCACAAGACAAATCAGACTCCTGAAAGGGGTATGTTAGTCTGGAAAGGTTGAGAGCCACTGATTTTACTGCGCTTGAAGAGGAGGACAGGTCTTGTGGTGAAAGCATTGGACTGGGAAAATGAGAGAGGATGGCTCTGTTTTAAGGCCCTGGACTGGCACTCGGGAAATCAGGGTTTAACTCCCTGCTCTATCAGAGTCCCTGGGTGATCCTGAGCAAGTCATTTAAACTCTCTGTGCCTCAGTTCTCCATCTGTAAAATGGGGATAATAAACCTTTCTTTGTCATGTCTATTTAAATTGTAAGCTCCTGAGGGTAGGGACTGTCTCTTACTATGTGTATGTACAGCACCTAGCACATTGAGGCCCTCATCGCAGGCCTGGTCTACACTAAAAAGTTAGGTTGACCCAGCTACATCACTCAGGTGTGAAAAATCCACACTCCTGAGTGACGTAGTTAAGCAAACCTAACCCCGGGTGTAGACAATCTTCTGTCAACTTCTCGCGGAGGCGGATTACCTATGCCGATGAGAGAAGCTCTCCTGTCAGCGTAGGTAGTGTCTACATTGAAGTGCTACAGCAGTCCAGCTGCAGCATTTCAAGTACAAGCCCTCAGGTGAAATCTTGAGGTACTACCATAACACAAATAAAACAACTTCTAACTTGTCTTCCCTGCCTTTCCTTTGGATTTTCATCTGACTGCTTGTGACATTACCAGGGTACAATCTGGACTCAATTCTCCAGCCTGAGATGCCTTTTACACTGCTTTGCTGTGAGAGCAAACACTGCTGGTCAGCTCACACACAGCCTCCAGCATGTAAATTAAGCCCAGCTATTCTGTATGAGTGCTATGGCCAGCTATTCATGAATTACACTCAAGCAACACCAGAAAATTCCCAGCCCCAGACGTTCTCCCAGAAATGTGTATTTTGTACAGCCCAGCCCTCTCCCGGACAACACACGCTCATATAAATCCATCATTTCATTAATAGAAAATGATATGCACAAATTCTGTTCTCAAATGGGATTTCCCCAAACACTTCAGTCCAAACACACCAGTTTAGATAAAATAATAAAGCAAGTTTATTTACTACAGACAGCTTTTAAGTGGTTACAAGTAATGAGGCATAAAAGTCAGAATTGGTTACAAAGAAATTAAAGGTAATACCTAACTTAACAAGCTAAGTGAATTCAAAGCAAAAAGTCTCTCAGCACATGCTTCAGCTGTCTTACTGGCTGAATTCATTTCAGACAGGATCCCTCCCTCAGTCCAAAGCTGTTACTTTGTTCCCTAGGTGTTGTGGTTGCTGAGGATGGAGAGAAAGGGAGGAATATTTTGGGGGCACCTGTTCCCCATTCTTATTCCCTTCTTTGAGAATCATCTCCAGCTGGGGTTCAGGAGACAAAGTGTAAATTTCTCACTCACACCGTTTTTCCTGCCAAAGAATGGCCACTTAACCAGGTGATGGTCCATTTGATTTTGTTGATACCTGGCTGAGGCATCAGTTTGCCTTTTTCTCTGATGAACTGGTTTGTGTCTGCTTCCCCAGATTTGGAATATGTCTCAGTAATGTCATACAGTAGAATTTTTTATAACTTTACATACAATGTTGCCACACTTATTTTACCAGGGCAATAATGACCAGTTACTTCTCTGTTTTCAAATGATACTTCACAAGGCATACTTTGTACAAAATTCACCGTAGTCTTGTAATTGTGGTTACAGACGGTCATACTGCACATGGCAAAGCTTTCCTAAGAGGAATTTTACAGCAGTGTTTTGTGGCTTGGCCTTGAAGATAAGCAAAGATTTTTATTATCACTTGATGATAACCTGTCTTTTCATTCCCTTTGGGGCACCTGCCATTGGCCACCATCAGAGGACTCCTTTTCTTTTTGCGAATACAGACTAACACGGCTGTTACTCTGAAACCCATCAGAGGACAGGATACTGGGCTTGATGGACCTTTGGTCTGACCCAGTATGGCCATTCTTATGTTCTTATTATACCCAGTATCTTGCACTCTCATGACAAGCCATTGTCCTCAAGCTTTAATTCATTTTGATGTTTCTTTGTGTGGCACATGTTGGCTAAAGATGTTTAAAAGGTTTGATTGCTGTAGTGAGCCAGCCACGAAGCAGAGTGGATTCTTTGTGGGATGCAAGGTCATTACTTAATGAGACAAGGCTGCCACTTTCAGGATAGAAGTCTTGAGGGCTGCAGAGAATATGGTGGCTTTTGTTAGTAGGGTATGATTCACTTATGAGAATCATTAATAGAAAAAAATTTACTGAGAATGCGACTAGATGAGTGTGAAAATAGGTTTAATCTCCATAACAGAATGGTGAGGTAACTAAGTACCTTACAAAGCAAGGAACTTGAGAGCTGGCTGTGAAATGGTTGATGGATAATTTGAAGCTTGTTACTTTCCTAACTCTTCGCAATTTGTATTTTAGGATGATATCTGTGACTAGGGACATAATAATGGTTCTCTGCAATCAGTGTCCCATTGTGCTGGGCAATGTGCATACACGGGCAATGACGTACTCTCAGGGCCAGATTAATCTTTTGTGGGCCCCGGCGCCTGGACTGGGGCCCCGCCCCCACACTCCACCTGCGTTCTGCCCTGAGGCCCCATCCCCACTCGGCCTCTTCCCCCAAGGCCCCGCCCAGCACTTGCAGGGTGGGAGGGGGCGGAAAGGGGTAAGCAGTGGGTGTGGCCTTGGGGGGAAGAGGCTGAGCAGGGGCAGGGTCTTGGGGCAGAGCAGGGGGTGGGGTCACAATCTGGGTGCCTGGGCCCTGTCTGAGTGTGGGCCTGGCACCAGTGTAAACCCGGTACTGGATACTCTGACCTGAAGAGTTCAGGGAGGATTATCTTCCCCTATTAAACCTTGGGAAATAAGGTGCAGAGATGAGGTGTGGGGGCTGGTTGAAAATCTTTGTCTCAATACACTTTTTCCATGGAAAACGGAGATTTTGATTAAACAAAATCTTTGGAAAGTGGCTGCTTTCTCCAAATTTGATTTTTTGATAAAAAGCCAAAAAAAAAAAAATGTTTTCAGCACTTTTGTGGTTTTATGGAAATTTTGAAACTTTCAGCTAAAATTTGAACAAAAACTTCTTGTTTTCATCAGTCTTCAAGGGGGTGGGAACTCATTTTCCAATGACTTCTAAGGGTCTGTCTTCACAGAGAGTTAACCAGGCCTCTTACTTGGGTGTCACCCTTAACCTGTCTCCCTTCCACACACACAGCGCACACTGGAGTTTAGTGGTGCTTTCAGCCCAGACTGGCTGACTTGCCTAAGGCTTTAGGCTAAAACCTGAGAGCTGCTTTACCTCTGGCTGGTAACACTGCCCACACTGCAGTGAGGATAATCCACAGGCTAAATCCCTGAGTGCTGATAGTCCTCCGGTGCCTTCCCACAATTCCTCCCCACCGTGTCCCCAAAGGACGAACTCTGTCCTACAATTCACTGGGGAAGAATCAGAGTGGATCAGTTTACTGCAGCGCAGAGAACTATGGGATGTGTCCCCAGAAACCATAGTGACACGTGGGTGGGCACAGCAGCAGTCTGGGCACGGTATCTTGGGTAGGGGTTTGCAGGGGGGCTGCTTAAGCCTGGGTAGCAAAGACAGACCCTTAAGTGACCTCCCCAAGGTCATACAAGTAGTCTGTGAGGTGAACCCAGGTTTGACTAAGGAGAGTATACGCTGTACTAGAACAATCAGTTTAGCCAATCTGAACAAAATCCAATCATTTTCACAAGCGGTGGACTTTCTTCTTGCTGAAAAGACCAGGATCTCTGCAGATTTCTGTCCCCGCCCCCCCTTTTGGTTTGGTTTGGTTTGGTTTTGCTCTTGGCTTTGTGAGATTACATTTCACCATGTCTTTTACCTGCAATGATTGTGTCACTTCTTATTTCTGCTGTGGAGTTGGAAAGCAATTTCTCATAATGGGGTTTTAAATACAGAAGGGAGTGTAAGAAATCTAATCTGAAACGCTCCTCTCGATATTCACCCCACTTGGCAAACCTTATGGGCATTCTTCTGTTTTGAGGATTATTTTCGGGGGAAAGGCTGAATAACACATGCTTTTTCGCTGTGTGTTTTGCATGGAGTGCTCTGCTCCTTTACCTGCTGCTACTAGTGATTTCCAATCTAACAACAATTCTGAAGCTGTTATTTGCTTCTACCATCTTAGTCCTTGTTCTACTGCTTGGCAATATAACAGCGCACCATTTTTTACATCATTTTTCTTTCTTTTCCTCTGTCTCTTAGGTGCCTGCATCATCCAAAACTCAGCTTGTCTTCTGGTGGGAGACAGAGTCATATAAAGAGGAATGTAACTTTGTTCCGTTTGAAATGGGTGCAGAATGACAATGCCTTGTATTCACTGCTGTTCAGCTGGGCCAAAATGTTCAAACATGGGGACCTAAAGTTAGGCCTTGTCTACACTTGGGGATAACCCTGATTCGTACATCAGTAGCTAGCACTAGTGCTGACCCCCTAAGTGTAGATCTAATCAGGATAATCCTTGTAATCAGGGTGAACTCCAATAAGCGCAGCAGGTCCAAACCCCAGCTACACTGAGGCACCTTCCTCACCAGGCATGTAATCATATCTTAACTTTGCTTTTTAGCCGTTGAGTTAGCTGGCACAGTGCTGAGTGGCCAGTTTAGGGCAGTGCAAGTCCCACTCAGCATCATGTCTGGCTGGCACAAAGCAAAATGTGACTTAACTGACTGACCACTGCAGACAAGGGCAAGGTTAGCATTGTGCCAGCTAACTCAATTGTTAAAGCCTGTTTAAACATGATTACATTTCCTAGTGAAAACAAATTCTTAGGGGTTAACACTAGAACAATTGCTGGACTCTGGCTGAATTGAGGCTATGTTTGAATATAGGCAAGATTTGAAGAGTCCAATTCCATGTTTTAGGCACTTAATTAAACATGTAGGGCTGAATTTCAATGGGATTTGGGCACCTAATTCACTTAAACTGCTCTGAAAATCCCAATCAAGGTGCTGTCAAAGCCAGGTTTGAAAATTTTAGCCATGCTGCTTTTAGTGGTTTAATCACATAAAAATTCTTCCAAATATTCCTTTGAGATTTTTCTATTGTTTTTGTAATTGAAAGTTACAACAGCATGGTTTCCCACATGCTGCAATAAATGGAAGCTGGCCTGTGAGATGTGGAAATGGTTCTTTAAATGTTACATTAAGGGAAAGACATATGTTTGTGTAAGACTAAGTGCTTTGTAGATGTCTCTGAAAGAAAAATGAATGGTAGTTTTCTGATGAGCTACATCATAAACAGTCTTACAGGCAACATGGAATGATCTCTACATTGTTCTTTAGCTGCCTTATGTTTAGAGATGACAGCTGAATCTATTACTTCTGCATTAGAAGTAGATCCCTTGATCTTTTCAGGAAAGATAATCAAAACCATGCAGTGTGAGTAGCATGTACAAACTTGAGTATTAAGAATGAATTTCTGCTTTTTGGTTGGCTGCAGTGCCTGTCTCTAACTGCTAGAAGACCAGTCCTGTAAACAGAAGGGCAGAATCTATTGGAAATTGATCCATATGTAGCTGCCATCAGTGTAGTATCTGAGATATTTGACATTGGAGATCTTTGTCACAAAACCCACCGCCCATCTGACGTTTTCTGCTTAAACAAAAGCACTGATCTCTTTGTCTGTGTGATGTCTCCTGCTCTGTCTTTCTAACATCGGGGTACCAGAGTAGTGGTGAGACTCTCGCTGAACAAAGAGGACCAGATCTTCAGCTGGGCTAAATCCACTGACTTCACTAGAGCTATGCTGTGTGATGCCAGCTGAGGGGGGGGTGTGGATGTGTGTGCGCACACGTACGTACACACATACATATATAGATATGGGACAGAGAGGGAAGGACATTTCTTGCCCTGACCTAGCAATCCCCACAGTGCTGTGCATAGCAGCCTTGCTCCTGTATTCTCAACTGCTTTCTGGTGCTTGACCAGAGGAACCAAAACACAAGCCAAAGCACAATAGATGCTGAAGAATTTTTATTAAAGTTTAGAAACAGACAGGCCTGGAACAAAGTATTGTGTAAGCTGCTTCCATCATTCACGCACCATCTACTAACCCCACCCTCTATTTTACACTAATATACACAGTGCCCTGGATTACATGCTTTACTGTTATTTGGCAGTTTGTGATCCCATCATTTACACTTGAACCTGATTCAGTAGCTTCCTTATTTATTACACGGAACCCACCCCACCAGGCTGTAGTTTATGGAGAGGTTTGGCTGCTGTTGTCCCCTTCATTTCTAGTCCAGAACAGACATGTCTTCTTTCATCTCTTCAATCAGTGGTTTGGAGGCTGGGCAAATGTATTGGCCGGTCATCTGAGTGGCTTCTCTTGCATCACTCTCTGACAGGCTGTAGTAGGACAAACAACAGGGAAGAAGTCCAGGATTCCACAGGGGAAGTGGACTAGAGGGTAGCGATGAGACTGAGTTATAAAGTTAAGGAAAAAAGTAAAATGAAACACCTGCCAGTTGCCCTAAATTATCATCATCCACCTGATGGTGGTAGACTACAGCCAGAGCAGGTCTTGTTGTACTAGGCACAGTACAAACACAAAGTAAGAGGCAGTTGCTGTCCCAAAATACTTACAACCTACAGGGACAAGATGGACAAAGGGTGGGAGAAGGCAAGTATTATCCCCATTTTACAGATGGAGGAGCTAAGGCACAGAGAGATTAAGGCCATGTCTACACTGCAGGGACTATAGCGGCCTAGCTACAGCATCATAGCTATGCTGTGAAAACCCTGCAGTATAGACACATCCTACTGAGACACAAGAGGCTTTTCCACTACTGTAGGAACACCACATCCCTGAATGACAGTAGCTGGACCAACTGGAAGCATTCTTCCATCAACATAGCTTCAGCCATACTGGGGGTTAGGCTGGCATAGCTTCGGCACTCCGTGGCTCTGGATTTTTCAGACCCCTGAGATCCATCACCATGGCGACCTGAGTTTTGAGTGTAGACTGGGCTACATGACTTGCCCAAGATCACACAAGAAATCTGTGGCAGAGCCAGAAACTGAGTGCGGATCTCCTGAGTCCCTGTCCAGTTCCTTAACCACAAGACCACCCTTCCCTCTCCTAAGGGGACCAGGATGGTTGATTAAATGCCAATAAGAAAAAATAGTGAGATCACCTTTGTGGCACTGTCAGTAACTTTAAAAATTAACTGATGACCTGCCTCAGAATATTTCAAATTCAGAAAAACTAAATAAAGATGGTATGGAAAATGAGTTAGAATAGTTAGACTTTTCGACAAGAAGTGGAAGATGGCTTGGTCCAGAATGTTAGATCCAGCCTCTCTACAATCAGAGAAATATTTTATTTTCCCCCATATTACTTCATTTTAATAACTACCTCATACAAGGGGTTTTTTAGCCATCGATCTCAAAGACAGGTAAGTGTCAGAAGGTGAAACTGAGTGTCGTATGCGCTTAGATCTCCATAAGCATAACATCAAAATTATCCTGAAGAATTGCATAGAATTTAAATGCATTTCTATGATGATAGCTACATGCTAACTTGTGTTTCAGCTATGGAATTGTCCCTGATCTCTATGCAAACAACCTCTCATACATGCAGGCCTCGGCAGGATGACACTGGATGTAAAAATTTGTGACAGACCCAAAATAAGAGACAAATAAGCAACAATAAAACGCTTCAGGAAGGGATGAGGAATGATGCAGGTTTGATTTAGTTAAAAATGTGTTTAAAATTTTCTCTGGATCAGCTGCTGTAAGTCCACGGAGGTCAACTAAGCTATATTGATTCACACAGCTGAGACTCTGTCCCGGTAGCTTTAGTGTTAAATGTCTCTGATGATAATAGTGAGGTACACCAAGGTTCTATGTAAAGTTAAGGCTGTGATCCTGTGAATTCTCGCTTGTGGGAATAGTCCCATTGGGATTCATGAGAGCAGAACCCTTGATAAGTATTTGCAGGATCAAGCCACAACTTTGAGTCTAAAATGAGTGACCTATAGTACCCAGTCATGAGATGTCACCATCTAGCATGTACAGAATCCAGTTCATTTTCCTCTCTCATACATTGTCTTTTGAGGCTAACTATTACCTTTATGAGAATTTAATAGAGATCCTATCGGAGTATCACATTTATAACATTAGATCTAAGGAATTGGCATCAGTTGCATTATAATTAACCCCCATTATTTCAAAACACTACACACCTTAATTACCATCCCTTGAGTCCATTGGCATAGAACTTGTCATCTCAGCTGTGCATTTTTCCCCTTGTGTTGAAGCTATGAGCTAAAGACCTAGTTCTGCAAAGCCTGTAAGGGTAGGATTTTCCAAAGTGACTTAGAGCCAGATTTCAAAGGTTTTTAGGTGCCTAAAGATGCAGAGAGGCTCCCAGTGGGATTTTGAAAAGTGGCTAAGCCTAACTCATAACTGAAATCAACAGGCCTTAGACATCTAAGATGCTTTGAGAATGACTGAGGTGCCTGGGCACCTATCTGCATCTTTAAATGCCCAAAGAACTTTGTAAATGTGGTCCTATGTCATGTAGTCAATAGGATTTGTGCTCCTAAATCACATGCTAAACACATGGACAGCTTTGCTCATGTGAAGTGTTCCACTGAAGCCAATGGAAGGAAAAGAGAAGTGTAATAAAATTAGACATGTGAGCCTGGCTAGCCCATTGACAGAACATCAGCCTTTGGCAGGGTTCAAGTCCCTGTTCAAGTAAATACTTTAGCCACTCAGATGCTATGATAATGAAGGCCATAGAAGTACCACAATCAGTCCAGGTTATTCTTGCTGATAGAATAGAAACATACTGTACATACCTATCATTCAGAAAGCTCTGGTATAACCACATGAAGCAAAAGTCATCGTAAGAGCTGCCGGTCTGATGTGTCCTTGGTATATCTGTATGGATTAATCCTTCAGAGCCATCCACCTCATCACTGATTTGGAGGAGAGGGGGGAAGAATATTGTTAATGTCACCCATGCCACCTGCTTTTGGGGAATGTTTTTCCAAGCAAAAGCTGAGCTACTGTGAACAAGATGTTGTGATCTGACACCTTGAGTAAAGCCAGTTCCTGAAGGTTACACTGATTCCCCTGTATCTTAATATACAGTGACAGCCTGTTTCCTTCTGTGTTTCCAAAGGCACTCTAGTATTTCTTAAACCAGAGAAGTTTAGTAAAGAAAACAGCTACAACAACTGATACAAACACAACAAGTTCCTGTACAGCTTGAGTCCCAGTTTTGGCTCCCTTATTCAGCAAGGACTGCATGCTGCCTGGAACGCTATGTAGCACACAGAGACATTTAGTGGCTGAATAATATACTGCAAGTAAGCATGGCATTACAGGGCCTATCTCCATCATGTTCACAGACTGACACAGGTTGCCTTGCCACCTCCTGCTAGGCTGCAGTTGTGACATGTAGAAGCAGTGACTTCTGATGACATATCAAACTGACCTCCCACATACTTCCCTGCCTGATTATTGATGGGACGTGCTACAGCTGGGTGTGAAGGCTTATTGCGGTTGTGACATAGGTGAAAGCACATGTGCCATTGAAAATCATTAATTTTCTGGGGCAAAAAATTTTGGGCCTTTAATTAATTTGCTGCTGCTATTCTGGGAGCTCACTTCTGTTCTAGGGAGAGGAAGCCAACACAACAAAGACAAACAGAAATGCCGGTAGATGCTTCCTCTCCAATAGAAATCCACTTTGTTGATCCTCTGAATAGGGGCAAATTGTGCTCTGATCTCCTTCCTGGCTGTTGATGGCAGTATATATACTAGCCAGCTGGAGTAGGGGGCTGGATATGCTCAGCAATTAAGCCGGCATTCCTCCCAGTGCATTCTTGTGTAGTGTGGAAGGATTCTGCCTCGTTTGTGGTATTGAAGCAAGAGGAATGATTTTTCCTTCTATGACCATCTTCCCCTTGCATACTAGCAGGCTATAGTTATATAGCTGAATCCTGCAATGCTAATGATTGTATTGTACAAAATATCACGTCTACTTCGGGAACGTATAGGTGCACTGTAGGGGTCAATGAACCAGACAGTGTCTCTAGCTACACCTCAGCTGGGGAACACAAGTGGCGGCAGAGAGAGGCTGTTAGAGTTGTTTTTGGGTGACTTATCTGTCCCCTAATATACAGGAAACATTTATGTAAATATGAAATTCAAGACATGGAAATGAAATTCAGGATTATCATAACCTCATCTGGCACAAGAGGAATGATAAGGCAGGGAAACAGTGGCCTCAATCTTGCAACATCTCTCTATAAACTGACCTTCTAATCCATTGTAGATGTTAGCTCTGGAGAAAGATGCACAGTATCCTTACATGGCTAGAGTTACTAGTATGGGTCAATGGTCACAAATTGGGATGAGAAGGGGAGAAAAGATGGGGAAATAGTGATGCCCAGAGAAAAGAACACCAAGAGATGGCTTGCTATGCCCCTCAGTAGCACTGCCAGTGGGAGTTCCTTTCCTTTCCCTTCTCTTGACCAGAAAAGGGCCAGGACTGAATTAGGCCTTAATGCTTCCATTGATCGTTGTGCTCTAGTTATTTGCTAGAGCCCAGGGGTGGGATGGGGGTGGAATGTATTGCACTAAGTGCCTAGAGGCCTGACTTAGATTGGGGCCCATTGCACTAGGTATTGCATGGACACACGTGACCTGACTGACTTCAGGGGGAGCTTGGTAGCTCAACACCTTGGCTGATAGAAAAAGACAGTCCCTGCCCCTGTCGCTGCAAATTGATATAAAAGGCAAGACTTGACAGGTGGGGCAATGGAAAGGGCATTGGACGGGTACTTGGGAGACCTCTGGTCTGTTCCTAGCTCTGCTGCAGACCTGCTATGTGACCTTGGGCAAGTCATCTCACCTCTGTTTGCCCACCACCCACCCTGTGTCTGCCTGGTTTATTTAGATTGTAAGCCCTTCAGGACAAACTCTCTCTCTTACTATCTGTGAATGCACGTGTGTCGTATGATGAGATGTGTAGGGCAACCTTAATAGGTGATGCTACACAAGTGGGGGCGGGGTCATGTTGCAGAGGGGTGTTTACATGCTTGCGACTGTACATCAGACATAGGCAGTCAAGGAAGGCTGAGCTGTCGTAGTGCGTGGGCAGGGAACAGTACAGAGCTAGCTCTGGTGTCTGAGGCTTTCAGAAGTCCAGGAAGTACACACTGCCCTCTCTCCCTGGAGGATGGGGACCTGTCACTCTGCATTCTGGGTGCCTGTTTTCTAGCTGTAAGCTGACACCTGCGACAGGTTGAATGGCCAATAAGTCACTTTCCTTTCCCAGTGGATATATTTGTTACCTGCGCTTGTAGCCCACCAGAGACTTGATTAGTTTCTGAACCTGAGCGTTTCCTCTCATCTTGCTGAGTTCGCTGGTGAACGTGCCGTCAGAGTGCCTCTGGTACCTGTGCTTCGGGAAAGAGAGGAGAGGCATGGACCTGCCCTGAGGCTGCTCTCTCTGTTCTACGGGACTTCGATTACACCTGCCATTGCTGCACAGCGGGGCCTTGCCCGCTCAGATAGGCTCCTGCTCCCAGCACTGTGTATTGGGATTGTCCCACAGGCTCAGAACTTAAAGGGGAGACAAGCTGCCTCTCTTGTGTGTATGAATTATGCCCTGGCGTAGGTAACTGAAAAGGAACAGTTCTAGATGGGCATATGGCTTACTCTAGACAACATACGATCAAGCCAGCTGTTCATATTTAGAAAGGATGATCAATTTTTTTTATATAACGGTGCTGTTCTCCCCCCACCCACCCCCCCGGCAAAAGCATCCTCTAGTTGCATGAATTTCAAGGGAGTTAAATGGTGTGTCGCTTCCCCCTGTTCCTTAACGATAGCTTCGAAATGTTGGCATCTGTATAAAGTTACAAACCTTGGGCTAGATCAGGGCCGGGCAAACTTTTTGGCCTGAGGGCCACATCGGGTTTCCAAAATTGTATGGAGGGCCGGTTAGGGGAGGCTGTGCCTCCCCAAACAGCCAGGCATGGCCCGGCCCCTCCCTGCTTCTCGCTCCCTGATGGCCCCCCCAGGACTCCTACCCCATCCAGTCCCCCTGTTCCCTGTCCCCTGACAGCCACCCCGGGACTCCTGCCCCATCCAACCACCCCTTTTCCCTGTCCCCGACCACCCCTGGACCCTCCATTCCTGACTGCCCCCCACCGCCCCATCCAACCCCCCCTTTCCTTCCTGACTGCCCTCCCAGGACCCCTGCCCCTATTCAAACCCCCTGTTTCCCGCCCTCTGACTGCCCCGACCCCTATCCACACCCCTGGCCCCTGACTACCCCCTCGAACTCTCCTGCCCTCTATCCAACCTCCCCTGTTCCCTGCCCCCTTACCGCGCTGCCTGGAGCACCGGTGGCTGGCGGCATTACAGCCACGCACCGCGCAGCACCGAGCACCGGGTCAGGCCACGGCTCTGCAGCTGCGCTGCCCCAGGAGCTTGCAGCCCCCCCACCCAGAGCATTGCACCGGCAGTGCAGTGAGCTGAGGCTGCGGGGGAGGGGGAACAGCAGGGGAGGGGCCGCGGGCTAGCCTCCTGGGCCAGGAGCTCAGGGGCCGGGCAGGAGGGTCCCATGGGCTGGATGTGGCCCTACCTCTGGCTAGATTGTCACTTTACCACCTGCCCTGGGTAAGTGGCCCTGCGCAGCTGTGCTGGCCCAGGAGCACACCAGGGAGGGAATTGCGACTCTCAGACTTGCTCGAGGGGGGAAGCCGCCGGCTACCAGACTACACCATTAGAGCAGTTCCCTTCCCACTTCACACCAGCTCAGCTCAGCACATGACTGCACCCAGTCCCTGCTCCTTCCCACCCTGCACCTGCTCAGGAAGGGGAGAACTGGCCCTGCAGAAGCTGCTCTCCCACCGGTGCTGCGACCTGAAATGTGGGTGTCCCATGCAGGGGAGTAAGGGAGCACCGTACCTTATTATTTGTATTGCAGTGGTGGCTAGGAGCCCTAGTCATGGACCGAGACTCCATTGTGCTAGGCACTGCCCAGACAGAGCAACAAAAAAAAAATGGTCCCTGCCCCAAGGAACATACAGGGTCAGAAAACCTTCTAAGCGATAACCTTTTCCCCCTTGGTGTGCAGGCACGTAGGGTGAGTGATGATTTAGCCCCTTAGTCTGACATGCAAGGAAGAGGAGAAGGCAGCAGACTCTCTCTGTTTTTTCACTTGTTACCTCAGGCTTGGAATTGTGAGTGTACAGCGACACACCACACCTCCATTGGCATGGACACCCCAGGGGAAAGGGGAAGTCCTTATTCCAACCTTCCTCAGGCAAAACTCCCTTCCAGTGCATTCAGAGGGAGCTATGCCTGAGTGAGCTCTGCAGGGCTGATGAATGAGCTCTCTAGAGTCAGACCTGGTTGCATGCAAGGTAGGGTATGTTCCTGAAGCACTAGGGCTGGATTCTGCCCCATGCTGGCTCCCCTTTTGGGCTGCTCTGGCTACCAAAATTTCACCTAGAGAATTTGAAGCTGCCTTGAAGCAGCAGTTATGGATTCCTGTGTGGAAAGTAATCACCTGTGGCTTAGCTGGCTTTATGCCACTCACTCCTAGCCCCCCTCTTGTTGGAAGTAATGGGCCATTGGAACATCCCGGGGGGGGGGGGGGGGCTTTACAGTGTGTGCCAGTTAGAGCAGCCCTGAGATGGCTTTAGCTTTTGCAGCAGCTGATCTGGCTTCTGGGCATCGTCAGGATGGACGGTTCAGAAGCTCAAGGTGCACCTGAGGATCTGGCCCCAGATTTGGAATCAGGCTCCAGAGAAGACCAGGCAGTTTGCTTGCTAGTATGACTGGCTTGATCTCTAGACCCAGTCTATAGTCTCTTTTTTTTGAGGCTCATCATGATCTTCTTATACTTTGGAGTTCAGAGGTCACAACAGCACCAAGCAGGGAAGAACCAGTATTTTTTACCTTTGATTGAGGCCCACAAGAGATTTGACTAACTTCTGCACGTAGGCATTTTCATTCATCTTGCTGAGTTCACTGTTAAATACCCCGTCAGCATGTCTCCGAGCCCTGGGAGTTTAGAACAGAAAACCAAAATGGCTGCAATGCCATGCTTTATATGGGGTGGGTGTTTAAAACCATCCCTTTGGGAGAGGGGGGGAACCTGGGAAGCAGGATCATAGCTAACCATTAATAGAAATCATAATGACCTTGACCCAAAATGGGAAACGGGAGCTTTCCAAGTAGGGGCAGGGGAAGAGGGTAAAAAGGCAAAGGTTCAAAGCATAGAAGGAGCAAATATTTAAAGGTTTAAATATATTTTAAACTAACCAGAAAGTAAAAATGTCTTATTTTCCTTTCTTGCTAGATTTAGAAGAGCCTGCTGATCATATATGATGGAATACACCCCTGTGTTCACACCCTACACACGAGCGTAGTAGTCTTTTTACAAAGTATGCCTTGTAACATATTGTTTGAAAACCCATAATTTGTGGGTCAGTATTGTCCTGGTAAAACGTGTGTGGCGACATTGTATGTGAAGTTATAAGATTCCCCTGAAATTATAAAAAGGAGGGACAAACACCCCAAGGCTTCCTGTGTGATGTTGGGCGAGCCACTTCGCCCTTCTGTGCTGTAGTTCCCCATCTGTAAAATGCGGAAGGTACTGTCCTATCTCCACAGGGGTGCTGTGAGGAGAAATACAACAAAGTCTCTGAGGTGGTAGAGTAATAGGGGACATAAAAGTACCTGAGAGCAGGGGTGCTGGAACAGTTTTTATAGTGGGGGTGCTGAGAGCCGTTGAACCAAACTGTAAGCCCTGTATATAATGGAAACCTCTTCAAATCAGAGGGTGCTGCAGCAACCCCCTGCACTCCTAGTTCCAGCACCTATGCCTGAGAGAGATGGGATTTGCAAGCCTGGGCCACTAGAGTGTCTCTTTGGTGCAAGGATCTCTATGCCTACAGGTCTAATAAAGCACCTAGCATGCTTTGGCATTGTATAGATCAGGTAATGATACTTGGTGTAGCAAAGAACTTCTTCAAAACAAAAAAGACACCTCACTTAAATGGATGTTTCACTGAAAAGAAATGTCCAGGGTCTACATAATATCACTCCTCAGAGCCCATAAGGTCAGACCCTCAGGGGCTCTACTTTAGTGGAGTCACACTGATTTACCCTGGCTGAGGGCCTGGCAGTACCCATGTTTTCTCACCAGTTGGTTGGACTAAACTAATCTATACAGAGGAACTCTTAGTGTGGAATAAGAATATGCACACAGGGAGCTAGTGCAGAATAGCTATTGTGCTTTAAATTAATACCCTAGCTATTTTGTACTAATTTCCCCATGAATTCGCTATGTAGAAAAGCCCTAATTTAGTTACACTGTTGCAAACTTGAGTGTAGACACTTAAAATGGTTGAAGAGTGAGTGGGTCATTTCAGTTTAGCTTATTCTGTTCTGACTGCCGGAATAAGAGTGTCTACACAAAAGCTTGCATTGGTTTAGCCAAATCAGTTTAAAAACCAAACAAACAGTTGCAACTTCTGTATATAGACTAGACCTTAGTTCTCTAGCTGCTGGAGCCTTAGAACAGAAAGTCATGGAAAGAAGAAGGGGGATGGAGTCCCAAAAAGACTCTTACCTCTCTAGAGGAGGAAGCGTTGCTGAGAGCTGAGACAGGACAACCACAGAAATAACTAGCTGCCAGAGTCCAGTCAGCAGGGAGGCCATGATGTCTCCTGAAATGAAGCACTAGGTTTTGTGAGCAGTAAAATGAATGACCCTGTAATTTGTTTGGAACAATTTACCGGTTGCACAGCACCAGATATTGCTATGTTACTAACACCATTCTAATTAAATAAGGCAGTTCTTGCCAACAGAGAGAGCTTTCTGTTAAACGTAAAAGATGAGCAGACCCAAATAATTTGCCCAGCCAGTAAATTACAAGCTGTTTGTACTCTATATGCCCCAGTGAAACCACGGTTTTGATGTTTTAATGTTGGTATTCAGCGCAATATAGAATGAATAGACTGATAATACATCTGGGGCAAAACACAATGGAGCAAATCCCACTCTGTTGCAACTCAATATAAGTCAAAACTCCATGGATGAATTTGGCCATATATTTAGAATTGGGAGGATTAAAAAAAACTCGCCACCACCACTGAACACATTCAGCTGTCAAAATACCTATAGAAAATCCAAGTCTAATATTTCAAACTGTAAGGCAAAAAAGTATATGCAACACTATATTTCATCCGGACAAGCTGGGGGCTTGCCAGTGCTTATAGCCATGTGCAAGCATCCATTTGACACTGGAAAGGGGTGAGTAGCCAGTCTCAACATCTGCACCTTCAAGGAAAATCTTCAGGCAGATGTTTATATGTGTATTTTTTTAAAAAACCCTGAAAGATTATCACCTGCAGTTGGAGCATGAGATGTTTTATGGACATTGGGGTGTAGCCATAGCATAAATAAGGACAAATCCCCCAGAGAGGGCAAGATCATAGGAAAGCAGTGGGAAGAGAAGCATGTTCTACTCCAGGCTGATGGAATGGAGAAGGAGGAAGAGGACAGTGGCAACCTGCAGAGAATGCTTGCTACATGAGAGGTTCCTTTCAGTGAGCTTTGTCTAGGCTGGCTAGATATGTACTGGCCTCCCTGTTCCCCAGAATCCCACAGAAAGAATACCTAAACTTCACTAAATTCCAGTCTGAAGGATCACCCCTGAACCAGCAGACACCCAAACAGCTCCGTTGCAAAGCCCATGCCATCAGCACAAATTATTTTAGCCTACTGCACATCTCTTAGGGCTTGGCAAACCTGGAATCAAGTCCCTGCTCCACCACTGATTGCCTGTTGTGAACCTGGGCAGATTACTTCGACTCTCTGTGCCGCCGTTCTCATCTGTAAAATGCAAACAGTACTTCTCTACCTCACAGAGGTGTGCTGAGAAAAAATAAAGCTTGTGATGTGCTCAAGTACTGTGGTGCCATATAAGTCCTTTGGATAGATAAATTAAACCACTATCCAGATCAAAGATATCATGGTTTTCTGCTTGCAAAGAAATAGATCCTAAATTTCAAAATAACACGCACAATTTTCTCCCAAATGTCTTGGTTCAAAACCCTCAGTGCATATCTGTGCATGTGAGAGCTAACAGCAGAATACTTCTACAGAATTCAGGGTCCTCATGCTTGGATGCTCAAATGAGAATCTGAGCAGACAGTAGGAAAGAGATTACTTAAGGTAACATCCAATATGTTTAGGAGAGCTGTGAGGAGGACAGAAGTTCTGTTTCACAAAGGATTTTGAGATTCTTAAACTTGACTTTGTTCTGAATCAGAATGAAAGCCAAACATATTTGAAATAGTTTCCGAAGGAAACTAATAATACAAATTTTTAAAAAATTCAAAACAAAAAGTCCCTTCAAAACAAAAAATCAAAATGTATTGTTCTGAAAATGTCGAAATGGGACATTGTTGGAACTTTCCCCCCATTTTTCTTCTGAAACAAAATTCCAGCAAAATCAGCCTTGTTTTCAATTTTGACAGAACTACGTATTCTGACAGAATATGGTTCCCCTGCAATTCCTCTGAGGAGTTTATTATCCAAGGAGAGAGAAGTAGAGAGAAGCAAAGGGAACAGGAGGGGAGGGGCCTTGCAGATGAGTTCTGGGAGGTTGTACTCTGCACAGGGAGCCCCATGGAAAAAGGCACAGAGGTGAATGGTGAGAAGCTGACAAACAAGGATCAGATGTCATTAGCCTCTTTGCCTCTTCCCATGCATACAAATCTTGCTATTGGTCAGAAAATTATTCAGCCCTCTCTAAAACCCTGATTTTTGGCATTTGACTCACTGCCTTGCTCTGACCCTACCATGTGAAGAATTTTCATTTACCTAACATTCATTTTTAACAGCTGACCCATTATTCTCTTACTATAACCAGGGGGAATAAAAGCCATGAGCTAGGGCCACTGGATAACCATATTCTACATTGCAAAGAAAGAGAAAACACTGTGATTCAATAGAAATGTGCCCCTCTGTCTAATTCACCTCCCATTCAGCACCATTAACAAATGTCAGCATAGATTTTCAGTACTTACTTGCTATGTTCACGCAGGGCTTCTTCACTCTCTCACACCCGCGATGTGCCACTAATCCATCCTTGCCTGCACCCCCTATAAATATTCATCCCTTATCAGGTACACTAAATTAGGTAAAGATGGAAATGAGATTAACATTTATTAATGGCACTGATATCCTGGCTGAAATGTATTTTTAATTGCACTGTAAACCCAAGCAGGTAGGTACAGCCGTTTGACTGACCATTTTGCCAATGTTTGTTGGTTCCTGTTTCGGGGATGTAATAAAACTAATTTGTCAGACAAACATCCCTGGACTGATACTGATGATATCAGTAATGACTAATTGGTTTTGAATGTCACCAGCATGACCTCTCCTAGCTTTAACTATCTGCTTGATGGGATTTTAATACATTTCCCCCATTTTTGTTAGGGTTTTGTTTTCAAATAGCTGAGAGAGAGAAAGTGTGTGTATCCATACAAGGAACGCTCTTGATATTTGGATGTATATTACAATAATTTGCAAGCAGTAATTGTCGAGATTCAGTATCTGCACAGTGCGTGAGGTTCTGGAACACCCTCCCAGAGTAGGAGCTGTGGAGGCAAACAACCTAACTGAGAGCTTGCAAAATTTATGAGTGCAGTTGTCTGATGGAGTTGCTTGTGACAGTAGGGGGCCAGGCTGGGACTCCTAAAGCTCATGCTTCAAAGTTTCAACCGGCCACCAGCAGGGGTCAGGAAGAGATTCTCCCCCCTCCTTGCCCCCCAAATGTTTTCTGTGAGGGATTTTTATGTCCTTCCTCTGAAGCATCAGGGATGGCCACAGCTGGAAGTGGTATATTGGATGGGGATAGCTGGGGCTCTGGGGTGGCACTGAGGTGCTGGGCTGGCTGGTCCCTGCTCACATGTGCAGGATCTAACTGACGGCCATAGGTGGGGCTGGGAAGGAGCCTCCAGATCAGCTTGGCAGTGACGGTGAGGTTTTTTTCATCCTTCTCTGCAACATGTGGGTGGCTCACTTGTCAGCATTGTCTGGGTATATCTCATTTGCTCATTGTCCTACCATTGTAGGGGCCTTGGGCACTGGTGCACCTCGATCCTTCCTATTCTCTGCCTTTATCACATTGTAGTCTAATCTCCGGTGGCCTGTAAAACTTTGGTCTAATTTCAGTTACTGGGTTTAGTGTGCAGCTGCTGGTTGGTGTTGACAACCTGTGATACACAACGGAGGTTGGACTAGATGATCTGGTGGTCTCTTCTGGTCTTAAACTCTGACTCATTTTAGGGCAAACCTTGACTGGTCTTAGGTAGGAATAACCCTGGCTTTGGAAAAACAAGACTGATGCTGCTGAGACTGGAGTTGCCTGGACAGACCAGGGAAGAGTCATTTCCTGGAATAGCAGAGTTTGCTGCAGCTCAGCAGTGGGCTGCCTACTTAGAATTGTGTGGGGAATGGGCTGGGCCTAATCAAAATACACTGACATCAGTGGAAAGACTCCCGTTGACTTCTGTGGCCTTTGGATCAGGTTAGGTTCAGTCAATGTTCTTAAAGGGCTGGAAAGAGAGAGAAAATAGAATTATGCCCTTTCCTTGCATCTTCATGACATATAAGGTAGCTTGAAAGTATTTTTCATTAAAAAAATGAATCTCCTTGTCCTCTACCATAGAAGTTTGAGGAATATTAAGTCTTGTCTTCCCTGTTTTTTTCTGGAGGATTCTTTGGAGGAGTAGAGGATTGGAGCTTTCTCAGCTCTCAGTTAAAGAGATGGAAGGGACCTGAATTTTCACAAAGAGATCTTTTATCCTGACTGTTTGACATACATTAGGGTTAAATGAGAGTTAACAAAACAAACAGATAACAGAGTTATAAATAATGTGACGGAGGGCCAGAATGTGACTATAAGGGACAGCCTTAAACAAGGAATGGTGTGTAAATTTCACCACCCTAGGAGGAGCCCCCAGAGGCATTTTGACTCAGACACCCTTCTTAGGCACGGGAGCTGAATCATGGATGTACAAACTAAGAAGAAAAAAGCTTTCAGGCTTCTTTTAACATCATAGGTAGCTAAAAAGGACCCAAGCAATTTTCTCCTTTTCCAGGGATCTGTTAATAGTCCTGAATTTCACGCCACCTTTGATGGAGCTTGATTAGTGTTTTGCAAAGCCCTTTGAAGCACTCAGATGAAAGGCACAAGGAAAAGATTCATCATGATGATTAATTAAATGGCCCCATGATGGCAGCAGAGGGTGAGTAATAGGAGAGAGCTTTTGGATGCTTGAAGAGTGACGGCCTCTGAAAACTGGAGTAACTGGACTCACCTACCTTCCTACTAAAAATACATTTTCCCTTCTCACCAGCACAGAATGAAAGGGCTGTGGAGAGCTGGAGAATGCAGAGCGTTCTTTCAGCATCTCTGGATTCGAAGAAAGTCTTTAAATAGAGGGGTTTTCTCTCCTTTAAAAGTCCCCCTGTTGTAGGAAGCTTTCTTTGTAGCACAAAATCCCCTAGCTTTTCTGAAATGGCCTCCTCTCTGGGTAAGAGTAGTCCCCAAAGGGCATCCTAGAAGATGTGCCAAACCCATGGAGAACTGAAATGCCACCTGTGACCACCACCCTCATTTTTAATATGGAAGTGCCACTCCCAACTTGCAGCGTTCCGAGTTGAGATGAGCGCTCTGGCTCCATTAGACTGTAATAATTAGTGGGATTTCTGTAGCACCTCGAGGCCCCAAACTAGATCAGGGCCCCATTATGCAAGGTGCTATACGAACATATAATAAGACACTCTCCCTGTCCAAAGAGTTTACAATCGGAATAGACAAGACAAAGGGAGGATCATTATTCTCATTTTACAGAGGGGAACTGAGGCACAGAGTGATTAAGTGACTTGCCCAAGGAGACACATAGAATGTGGCAGAGGCAGGAATTGAAACCCACATCTCCTGAACACCAGTCCTGTGCTGTAACTGAAAGACCCTCCTTCCTCTCATGAGTATGTGGTACAAAGATTTATGCAGCAAAAAAAGTACATGTGGCTATTTGAATGGCTGTAGGATGCCATTAGACACAAGGACTTGTGCAAAGTGCAATGGATACATGAATAAAACAGATCCCAAAATCAAATGCTTACTGACAAGAAAAGAAATGACTTCCTACTCCAAAATTAATGCCCAATCCTGCTCACACTGAAATCAATGATATAACTCCCACTGACTTCAGAGGGAACACGAACAGGACTATACTTCCACAGAGCAGGGATTTAAAGATGGGAGAATGTACCAATCTAAGCCATGGCCAGATCCTTAGCTGATGTAAAATGATGTAGTCAATGGGACATTGCTGATTTACCCCAGCTGCAGATCTTACCCCATATCTTCCTCTCCCTATTTGAGTAAGCATTCGAACTTGGGATGGAGATTCCCAGTGAAGCACATGGAGTTTGATTAATTCTTGGCTGTAATCACCATAATCTAACCCAAAATCACTGTACAGGCATCATTACAGTGAAAAGCTTCCACTCATTTACTTTAAAGAATGACGAGGAAATGAAAATTATAGCCCCTGATTGATTCCTGCTCTTCAAATACCCATCGTGCACACTAAGAAGCATGAAATCTGCAATCTGTGGCTAGGGCTGAATTTATACTTTCTTGATGACTGTCATGCATATCTACAGTCCATTTATCAGGGTCCAACCAGCCTCATGTCTGCCCCAAGTCAGCCTCTGTCTGGGAAAAGGATGAAAATGATTTGCTTGGAGATTTCACATGGGATGGCTTTTCTTATCTTTTACAAAGAATAGGGTCAAAAGGTTCATGTCTTTTTTTATGGGAGGCTGGTGCTAGTGGAAACTGACCATAAACCACTGATTGCTGTTGCCAGAAAGGACCTGCCAAACACACCCCCTCCCCCAAGAATACAGAGATTATTTTTTCAGCTACAAATGTCTGGTTTGCAAATTGAACACAAACATGGGGGAGATTTGGTGATCACAGACACATGCTAAAGAATTTGACAGAAGGGCAGTGGAGCGAAGTCTGGAGCTAGGTATAGTACATGTTAATCTGATTCAACAAAACCCGTCCGGTCTCAGATGAAATGTAGACTGTGATTGCTAGGCCTACATCTCACGCTGAGACCCCGGAGAAAATAATTGAGGCTATTACAGCGTGTCCAGGGAAGTATATTCCTGGTCCCTATTATCACTTTACGGTGGAGCTCTCAGTACTAAATGGGTTATTTTTTAAACTCACTAGGATGATGTTACAAAAAAATGTTTAAAGGGATCGATTAAGGTAATTTAGGGATTGAAGAGAAGGTCCAAAGACATTTTATACTGGTCTCAAATGAACAGCAACGTTGAAGAAGCTGTCAAGGCTTGTCGTATATGCCAAAAATACAGGCCAAATCAAGCAAGAGAGCCCATATTAGTGGCACAGGAAAAATTGCCCACCATGGAGCAAAGCATGCATAGATTTGTTTACATTGGCTGGAAAGAAAAATATGTGCTTGTCCTAAAGTATTATTCTCACTTCCCTGAGATAGCCTCACTGGACGATACTACAGTTAAACAGGTGATTATACGTGTCAAATCTGTTTCTGCGAGACATGGTATACCTGACGTAGTAATGTCTGACAATGGCCCGCAGTTTAGTGGGCATGAGTTTAAAATGAAGTATGGGTTTCGATATGTAATCTCTAGTCCCCATTATTTCCAGGTCAACAGGTTGGTGGAAAATGGTGCCATAATAACAAAGCATCTACTGGAAAAGGCTGTGGAGTCAGATTCTGACCCATATTTAGCCCTGTTAAATGACCGAACGGACCCAGTGAAGGATGGGTTGGCACCTGCTGATGTGTTCAACAGAAAACTGAAAACAAAAATGCCTGCACTGTTAGAAACTGATGCCAGAGCACTGGGGACTTGAAGACATATACATGGATACGGCTAAACAACAGCAATATGATTTTATATCCTGGGAGCTGCCACCACTTAGTGAAAATGACACTTGTGCATATCTATAGCAGGAAATGGTTACAAACACCAGTGGTATCACATGAGGCAGCCCCAAGATCATATGAGGTTGGCACCCCAGACGAGTACCTACTGCAGTGCAATAGATGACACCTTCTCCAAAGGGAGGGAGATAAGTGGCACTGAATTGGCCATCTTGCCTGAGAATGTCTCAGACAGATGACAACCACAGCAGGTTGAGATGGCTAACTCCAGGAAACGGCACAACCAGAATTCATGGACTCACTGCTGCCGGACAGCAATGGGGCTGACGTCTTAGGGGAGCCCAACAGGTCTATGCAATGGCACAGCGCACCTCAGAGACTATTGAACATTGCTACTTAGTTTAGTCAGTAGGCAGGCTATAACTATTTGACATTCTGTATTATGTTAATGTTGATTGTTACATTTGTCTGGGGAAGGAAGATATGGGGAACTGTACCTTTAAGAGGTTCTGGCAAGAGCCCTTTGGAACCCATTGCGATTAATAGATTTGTAGATTCCCAGGCCAGAAGGGACCATTGAAATCATCTAGTGTGACCTCCTGCATAGCACAGGCCAGAGAACTTCCCCAAAATGATTCCTAGGGCATGTCTTTTAGACAAACATTCAATCTAGATTTTAAAATGGGCAGATAAGGAGACTCCACCATGATGCTTGATAAGTTGTTCCAATAGTTACTTTCATTGTTAAAAATTTATGCCTGATTTCCAGTCTGAATTTTGCCAGAATTCTATCTTCAACTTCCACTCATTGGTTTGTGCGATACCTTTCTCTGCTAGACTGAAGAGCCCATTATTAAATTTTTATTCCCTATGTAGATACTTATAGACTGTAATCAAGTCACCACATAACCTTATCTTTGTTAAGCTACATAGATTGAGCTCCTTGAGTTTATCACTATAAACGCAGGTTTTCTAATCCTTTAATCATTCTCGTGGCTCTTCGCTGCGCCCTCTCCAATTTATCAACATCCTTCTTGAATTGTGGACAGCATAACTGGACACAGTACTCCAGCAGTAGCCACACCAGTGCCAAATACAAAGGTGAAATAGCCTTTCTACTCCCACTCATGATTCCCCTGTTTATGCATCCCAGGGCTGCATTGGCCGTTTTGACCACAACATCACATTGGACGCTTGTGTTCAGCTGATGATCCACCATGACCCCAAAATCATTTTTAGAGTCATTGCTTCTCAGAATAGAGTCCTCCATCTTCTAAGTATGACCTACATTCTTTATTCCTAGATATAAGTGTTTCCATCTAGCAATATTAAAACCATATTGTTTGCTTGCACCCAGTTTACCAAGAGATCCAGATCACACTCTGTGTCAGTGACCTCTCCTCTTCACTTCATTATTTACTCAATTTACCACTTTCCCACAATTTTTGTGTCATCTGCAAACTTTACCAGTGATGATTTTATGTTTTCTTCCAGGTCATTATTAAAAATGTTAAATAGTATATGGCCAAGAACTGATCCCTGCAGGATCCCACTAGAAACCTACGAGTTTGATGATGATTGCCTGTTTACACTTACATTTTGAGACTTATTAGTTAGCCAGTTTTTAATCCGTTTAATGTGTGTCATGTTAATTTTATGTCGTTCTAGTTTTTTAATCAAAATGTCATGCCGTACCAAGTCATATGCCTCTCAGAAGTCTCAGTGTATTACATTGACACTGTTACCTTTATCAACCAAATTTGTAATCTCATCTAAAAAAGATCTCGTTAGTTTGATGTTATGCAGAGGCTCATGTTACATGGTGCTGATCAGTGAGAACTCACAATATGTCTAGGCTGAGAGAAAAAACCTGCAGCACCGGGGCATCTGACTCAGGCTTGTGGGGTTTGGGCTGTGAGTCTAAAAATTACAGTGTAGATGTTCGGGCTCAGACTGCAGCCTGAGCTCTGAGACCCTCCCACCTCACTGGATCCCAGAGTCTGGCTCCAGCCCAAGCTCAAATGTGTACACTGCAATTTTAGCCCCGCAGCCCAAGACCTGCGAGCCTGAGACAGCTGACCCAGGCCAGCTGCAGTGGTGCTGCGGGTCTTTTATTGCATTGAATGAAGCACGGCTCTGTCAGACTCCTTGGCTTGGAGTGACTACAGGACACAACCGTGGTTAAATTCCTGGCCCTGGGTGACCTGAGGTCAGCAGTTTGTTACTTTCAGTAAGCCTTAGGCAGTGCCTAACTCACTTAGGCACTTTTGAAAATGTGAGCCTTGGTGCCTAAACCCCCTCTCATTTACACTGGAGTGATTTCATTGCAGTCAACAGAGTTATACTCGTGTAAAACCAGCAAAACTGAGAGAATAATCAGGCTCAGTCTGTTTCTCACTTCCCCATCTGTAAATGGAGTATGATAATACCTGTCCACTTGGACTGCAAGCTCTTTGGGTCAGGGACGGTCTCTTGCTGTGGGTCTGTACAACACCTAGCACGATGAAGCTTTGATCCCATTCGGGGCCTCCAGGTGCTACTGTCATACATGTCATATTGCTGCCCTTCCTGACTCTCAACCAGACTAGCTGGAGCCTGCAGTCTTGTTAGATAATTAGAGCCCTGTATTTAATCTGGCTGTTGGGACAAAGCATCATGACACAGTGAAATCATTGCACACAGCAGCATGGGGACGTGAAGGTGCAGGTGACACAATATGATTATTGTGCCATCCCCAGAAAGAAAATTAACTTGATGATGGGCTTTTGTGGCACTGGGCGGCACAGTGCAGCAGCAGGCCAATAATAAAGAGCTCCTTGAAGTCAATGGGAAAACCCTCTTGATTTCAGTGGGCTTTGCATCAGGCCTTAAGTGAAGGGTGAGTTGTCCTGTGTTGGCTACAAGGGAAGTTACCATCTGTAGAGCAGC
The DNA here is from genome assembly GCF_965152235.1 of Eretmochelys imbricata. Taxonomy (NCBI): domain Eukaryota; kingdom Metazoa; phylum Chordata; order Testudines; family Cheloniidae; genus Eretmochelys; species Eretmochelys imbricata. The sequence continues at coordinate 22,342,406 of NC_135577.1, forward strand.
TGATAGCTTTGCACAGTCTTCTCCGGCATCCTGCCCTTGCTTGGATCGCTGACAGTTTGAACACATGTGCCGAAAGCATGGAGAGACCTGCCGTAATCTTCATTACTTAAATCCAATTAACGTGAGTGGGGAGCTAATATGGTTGCAAATGTTTGGAGTGTGAAGCTGGCTTCCCACTCAGCCAGAGAAATGGGGCCCTACAGCTGAGCCAAGGACCATCCTTGTTTGCGTGGGGAAGAGGCAGTAGAGTGGAATGGGAGGGTGGGTCAGGCTGACCAGAGAGAAAACCATTGCTCTGTATTTCTGTAATGAACAGCAAAGAGAGGGTGCTCTCAGCAGAGAAGGAGCCTTTCTAGTGATCAGAGACATGGGGCTGGGGGGTCTGGAGAGCTGGGTTCTATTTGCAGCTCTGACACTGGCTCGTTGCGTGACCTTGGGCAAGTCACTTTGCCTCTGTGCCTCAGTTTTACCATCTATAAAAATGGAGTTGATGATGATAATGATTAGTCTTCTTGGGATTTTAAGTTCCACAGGGAGCATCTTCCACAAGAGACTATTTAATGGCCCCTCAGAAGAATGGCATGCCCACAGTTCACTACCCACTACCTCCCCCAGGCCAGCACTGCCCTGCAGTGTCAGCGTGCAGGGGGCAGGCTAAGGTCATTAGCCCAGCTATAAGGGGATCAAGCATTCAGGCAATGGCTACACTCGGGAATTTTACTGAGCAAACACCAGTGTGGGCCCTAGTGTGGACATGGCTCCGGTAGCTCCCAGGATTTTTATCACTATGTCAATGAAACCTGCTATGTTAAAATGGATCCAGCTGCAAGAACCTAGTGTAGACAAGACTGAAGAGACTGAGTGCAGGAAGGAGCTAAATATTTAGGCAGCTAGGCCAGGAGGGTTAGAAGAGGGGGAGAGAAATGTCATTCATGGAGCAAAGAAGCCAAAGAGAGAAGAGGGTCAAAACTAATTAATAAAAAAAGGTACTGTAGCCCCAGCAAGGGGCCTGATTCAGCTTCCATGGACGTCTGTGGAAAGACCCCCACTGGCTTCAGTGGACGTTGGATCATGCTAATGGTAGGCTGTCAAATGAGGAGCAGTGGCTTCAATGGGATGTTCAGTCCTGAAGATAGCCAGCCCCCTGAAAAGCCCTCACCCTGACACAGAATGGAGGGTAATATCCCGTCTTGATTCACGTGCAGGACTGTACATCCAGGAGAGCGGCTTTATGTGTTAGGCTGCATCTGCTGCTCACCTCAGGACTTGGCGCCAGTCCTGCCAGCCCTCGCTTGTGTGCACCATTCCTGGCCTTGGCAGCACAGCCATCAGTCAAGATGTTTAAGGCTGTGTGACCCAGGGAAATCTTGATGCCAATTGGCAGAGACCCCAGGAGTCATAGGGGTATAGGGATCCCTTGGGTTCACCAAAAGGATATTGTGTAAGGTCTGTAATAAAAGCCTGTGTCACACCGATCATCACATTCACTGCGAGATGACTGTATGGGGAATATGTGAGGAGTTATGGGTATATGCTGGAAAGTTATGTGCTCTAGGCCTAGTAGTAAGTTAAAGGGAGGTCACTCAAAGGTATGAACCCTGTGACAAACTTCTCCGGAAGGGAGGTGGGAAACACTTATCTCCCCGCTGGACCACAGTGTATTGTGCGTCTCACAATAGAAATCTATCCGCATACTGAGCCAAATGCTGCTGAAGAGCTTGGGGTGACTTCAAAAGGAAATGATCAGGAAGAGCTAAAAAGTCGTGGGGAGGGAGGCTGTTTTGAAGTGAAGGTCAGTGGTCCAGTCTGGTGTATCTGTGGGTGCACAGAGACACTCTGGCATCCTTCAGTCTGTGACGACAAGCTGCCGGTGGTCTTGATCTTATGAAAGGGGGATCTCAGCCAACCTGGCTGAGAATGCTGGGAAAAGGACTTGGAGTAAGCTCTCCTGTAGGAGACAGGAGTTAAGTTGAGGCTGTAGAAAGCGTGTTATGATTTTGTTGTATATGTAACTGTCTGTTTCCAGTGATCCTGTTTACTGTCATTTGAATCTCTCTGTTCTTTCATAATAAACTTACTCTCATTTTCACTATAAATATTGCTAAGCGCTGTGTGTTAAGTGGAGTGGTCATCCCGAGTTAAAACCTGTAAGCTGGTGTGTGCTGTTCCTTTGGGAGGAGCGAATCTGAGAGCTCTGTGAGTGCTCAGTGGAACCGGGGCTGGGCACTCCAGGTGGACGTTTGGAGGACTTGGGGGTTGGTGGGTGCCCCTTGCTAACCTGTGCAGAGAGGGCAAGGCCTATTGAGGCCTGGAAGCTATTGCTTGTGTTGCCAGAGGCTGGGGGTTTCAGGGATCTGACCCACAGCAGGCTCAGACAGGACCTCCTCATGCTAAAGGCAGGTGGTAGCGAGGTGCCTCACAACCTGCGGGAGCATCCCAAAGGTCTTGACGCTGCTGCCACTAAGCTTCTCTTGAGGCAGGAGGGAACAGGAGTGGGCTCTGAAAGGGAAACTAAAGAACAAGTGCGGCAGCAGGCTGGGTTTGCAGCCTCAAAAGTGGGCATGCTGCCAGTCCTGACTCGAGCAATAGCTTTTTTGTAGGATGCAATGACCAAATTATATAGCGTATTGGGCACAGCGCGCTGCTGGCTGAGAGGAAATTCCATGCTGGGGAGTCCCCTTGCAAACCTTGACATTGACTCAGTTAGTTGGTCTCACACTGGAATAGTGTCTGCTGGGAGTGCCGAGCCCAGAGCAGAGAATGTGCATTTTCACCTTCCCCTGCAGCGTGGGGCACGGGTCACTTGCTGGAGGATTCTCTACTCCTTGAAGTCTTTAAACCACGAGTTGAGGACTTCAATAGCACAGACATAGGTTAGGGATTTGTTACAGGAGTGGGTGGGTGAGATTCCTTGGCCTGCATTGTGCAGGAGGTCAGACTAGAGGATCATAATGGTCCCTTCGGACCTTAAAGTCTATGAGTCTATTCCAAAAGGAAGGATGGCTCTGTGCTGAGTGCACTGGATTGGGACTTGGGGAAAGCTAGCTCTGCCCCAGGCTTCTGGATGACCTTGGCCTAGTCATTTCGTGTGTCTTTGCCTCAGTTCCCTGTCTGTAGTATGGGGATAACAATACTTCCTTTCTCAGTCCTGTCTATTTAGATTGGATGGTCTTCGGGGCAGGGATTATCTCTATGTGTTTGTGCAATGCAGGCCCCGGTCTTGGTGTGATCCTCTAAGATCATAATGAACATGACAACTGTGAATGGGGTACACATTGTCATAAACAAGGGTTACCCAAATGTGACTGTCTAGCATCACCCAGTGCAATCCCACTGAAACTGGCTGTAATGCCACTTGTCCTATTATATACAGCTGTGCTTCTTTCATGACAGAGAGATCATCACAGCTAGAGATGGAAAAGACCTATTAGATTATTGAGTCCATCTTCCTGCAAGATTAGGATGCAGTCCCCAAATAGAGGGTGTATTTGATAATTACTCTGATACCATCCTCTGACTTCAAATTAAAGGTCAGAATGTAGTGAGAGATGCAGTATTGCCAGACCCAAGCATTCACAATTAAAGAGTCTGACCTAAAAAATTCAGGAGATCAGCTTAACAATCATGTGACTTTTACAAAATAACGAGTGTTGGGTTCTTTTTCTTTTCCTTCTGGTTCTGAGTCTTTAGGGTGTACTTGGGTCATGTTTTCAGGCTAGAAACTTTGCTTTTAAATGAAAGTTGAGATTCTCCACAACCATTGGAGCTGGGGTGATGAGAAAAACACCAACTGTCATCAGGGGTGAAACTAAGTCGGTGACTTACCGGTACTCTGGGGCCAGCTCTGGCCCCCGGAAAGGGCAGGGCCTAGGGCGGAAGGGGCAGGGTTGAGGGGATCAGAGTTAGCTCCAGCCCACCCTGTAAGGTAAGTGCTCCCCACACTGGGGTAGCAGCAGCAGCCCGGGGCTCCGGGGGCTATTTAAAGGGCCCGGGGCTCCGCTCTTCTACCGCCCCGGCCCTTTAAATAGCTGCCGGAGCCCTGGGGAAGCGGCGGGGCTCCAGCGGCTATTTAAAGGACCAGGGCAGCAGAGGCAGCTGGAGCCCCGGCCCTTTAAATAGCCCCTGGAGCCCCCACTACCCCAGGACTCCGGGAGCTATTTAAAGGGCCCGTTGCTCCCCTGCTTCCACCACCCCGGTCCTTTAAATAGCCGCTGGAGCCCTGGAGTAGCGGTGGCAGGGCTCCAGCGGCTATTTAAAGGGTGGTGGAAGCAGGGGAGCCCCAGGCCCTTTAAATAGCTACCAGAGCCCTGCAGCCGCTACCCCAGGGCTCCAGCAGCGGGGGTCTGGAGGCAATTTAAAGGGCCTGGGGCTCCAGCCACTGCTGGGAGCGCCAGGCCCTTTAAATTGCCCCCTGGGGAAGCCAGGCTGCCCCAGTACAGTGCACCAGCTCTTGCTGGTACACCGTACCGGGGCGTACCGGCTTGCTTTCCCCTCTGACTGTCATGAGACTTGTAACAAAATCACAGGAACTGGCAGCACTGTGGATGCCCCGCCTATTTCATGAGCAGCAAACCAGCTGGCAAATTAATGCTGCAGCTTTTTGTTTTCTGGTGGCAGCATGATGTGGACTCAGCCCCTGCCCCTGCACAGAGGCTTTTCTTCACCTCTGGGCTGCTTGGTGAAATGGACCACCGGGCCACCTAGTCCACAGCACACCACTGCCAGCAGAGTGGCGAAAGCACAGTCCTCATCAGTATTTCCTTCCAGGCTGCTGTTGGCTTAGAGAGACTGAAAGTATGTCAGCATTAGACACCTGCAGCTGGCAGGCCTGGGCTAAGGGGCTGTTTAACCCCTAAACCACAACCGACCCCAAACCAACACGCCCGAAACAAATCAGCCTTCAAAGTGCATTAATGGAAAAAATGTAAAACAAAAAGCCTCCTCCAAGCAGGGTTTTACTGTGAAAGGGGAGAAGAGCTAGAGACTCCATGGAGATTCCGCTAGAGACTTGGCTATTGCTAATAGATTTAACATGGAAGGTGCCCAGATGCCATGGTGATGGGTGGTAGAATAAATCCTCAAGACAGACGGAAAAATATGTCCCTCGTTACCTTAGCACCTGAACACCTCCTGCTACTTAAAAGATGACAGTTCTGTCTCTTTGTTTCCTGCCACCAGGAGGAAGGCTTAGGGGGTCTTGTTTAGAGCCAAATGTGAGGCCCCCTCCCTTCCATGTCTTACATTTGCCCTGAATGCAGTGAGGGCAGTGGCAATTCTCACTTTGTCTGGCAGAGACTTCCATATCCTTGGTCCGGCTCCCGTGACAACTCTGTCTCCGACAGTCGTGCGCCTCCCCCACTGCTCGACAGAGACATCATTCCATTTGCATGTAGCAGTTGCAGGAGGTCCTGGCCACAGAGGGAGAGACATCTCTTGGCGGCCAGGACCAATCCCAGCTGCCAAACTCTCCCACGACCCCCAGAGACGAGCAGGTACAACCTGCGCTTTCTCCGGCACGCAGCCTCTAGGAGACGTCCCCCAACTGACCCTCTTTCCCGCTCCACATGTCAACGTTTTCCTCCACCCTCAACTGCCAACTATTATTTATTTATGATTTGTATTTAGTAGCCCCCAGGTACCCTAGTCGTGGATCACGACCACACTGTGCCAGGTGCTGTACAAACACAAAGAGCTGACAGTCTAAAGAAAGTTAGAGTTCAAGGTTTTCTTGTTTCAAAAAACTGCTTTTCAATTATCTGTTTAAAAAAACCCAGCCACCAGGCTGGTTTATTTATAGAGGAAGTGACAGCATCTGTTAGACAATTCGTGTTAGTGTGAAGCTGTGGATCAGGATGTGAAGCAGTTATCTCCTTTAGTAATATCCACAAAGGTTACTTGCCAATAATACTGCCTGAATGACAGCACCTGCTGAAGGTGTTACAGACTCCAACAACGCTGTGCAAAGCACTTAAGAACAGGGGTGCTGGAACAATTTGTATCATGGGTGTGCTGAGAGCCATTGAACCAAAATGCAAACCCTGTATATATGACAGTTCCAGCACCTATGCTTAAGTAACATGGCTTTAAACACACACCCCCCAAAACCAAAACCAAGCAATCTACATGGACGATAGACACAGCACTACTCTGGCAGTGTTAAGGGGGAGTTAACTGGTGTAAAGAGGCCTTAGTGCAAACATCAATCAGCCCCAATGGCCACATAAGACTGATGCATGCAAGATCAGAATTGGGCCAACAGGCACAGTGCATGAATCTATACGGACACCGAAGGCACAAATCCGGGGTTCAGAATGGACTCTGTGCAGAACTCAAAACCTTTATAGTGTCTCTCCAAAGCAGGGGTGGTCAACCTGAGCCTGAGAAGGAGCCGGAATTTACCAACGTACATTGCCAAAGAGCCACAGTAATACATCAGCAGCCCCCCATCAGCTCCCCTCACTCCCAGCACCTCCCACCCACCGGCAGCCCCACCAATCAGCGCCTTCCCCTCCCTCCCTGCACCTCCCGATCAGCTGTTTCATGGCGTGCAGGAGACTCTCGGGGGGAGGGGGAAGGAGCAAGGGCACGGTAGGCTCGGGGAGGGGGTGGGAATGGGTGGAGGGGGGCAGGGCCTGTGGCAGAACCAGGGGTTAAACATCGAGCACCCCCCCCCCGGCACATTGGAAAGTTGGCACCTGTAGCTCCAGCCCCGGAGTCGGTGCCTATACAAGGAGTCGCATATTAACTTCTGAAGAGCCGCATGTGGCTCCAGAGCCACAGATTGGCCACCCCTGCCATAAATGTATCACCTTAAAGTTCTCCGGCGATTCCAGCCAGCTGGAACACAGGACAGCAGATCGTGCAGACCTGCCCTCAGCCCATGGTGTTCCTGTGTTGCGGCTGCCCTGATGCTGCTAGTTTGTGCCTTTGATTTTATCAAGGTTAAATGAACTTTCAGAGACCTAATCAATGTGATTAGATGCAAGTGGAAAATGGAGCCGCGTGATGCACAGCCACATGGTGGTGACTTGCAGTGCCACTGTCTTTCATTTTTCCAGAAAGCACTGAGCAAATCCAGCCTCTTCAAAGTGTCTCATGCTGGACACCTAAAACCATTAGTTGCTTTGAAAATGTTGGCCTGTTCCTCTATGAGCGAGCCGCTTTCTTGTCTGGCTGACGTATTTTTATAGTAATTTTTTGTCATCTATCAGGTTGTCTCACACCGATCCCCTTCAATAGAACATCAGAGTATTGGCAATACTTGCCCAGCTGGCAATCCTCAGACTTGTCAGCTGTGAGATCATACCAACTGGACAAGCTGCAGTTTGAGTTCAGAATGGCGGTGCAGCCCCTTTTCAAGTCCTGGGTTATACATCTTCGCTGTGATTATTCTGATTACAGGGTTGCCAGCTCTCATGATTTTGTTATGCATTCCATGATAACAATTGTTTTCCTTAAAGCTCCAGCTCCTGGAGTCAAGTGGCTAGGTGATGATTTCAGCCTTCATTCTTAAGGAAAAAGTAAGTTTCTAGACATTGTGGCTGTGGAGAAAGCTTCAAAATGTGACCCCAGTGCCCCCGAAAGGCTCAACAAGCCAAAGGCAAAGAAAAGGTTCGCCCCATCTGTTATCTTTACATAATCTCGTGATTTTAATGCCAATCTCATGATTTTTGGTGAGCCTGACTCCTTCGGGGTTGGCAATACTGCAGACCCCAGACTGTGCCTCTCAAATATCCATTATTTCAAGGACTCTCACTCATTTTAGTCCCAAAGTTACCAGGCAAATTTCATGCAACCCTCACTTTTATTGCTGAACAAATATTTGCCGCAGAAATCATCACACAACTAGGGGTAGGTAGAGCTATCTGCACTAAAGGAAGGGATCCCCCACAGTATTTTAAGCTTCCTACCTGGATGACGTTTGTGTTCCTTCTTTTGGGTCTTTGTTCCACATTGCGCCCTGTGTTTGGACTTTGGCAGGTTGAGAGGTAACACCCAAGGCACTGGGCCATTGTAAATCTGGGGTAACTCCACTGGAGTAAAATTACTCTGGCTTTACACTTTTGTAACTGAGATCTGGATGTAGCGCTCTGACTTTTAACTTGTGCTCAGTCACTGCCAGCCATCATCGTTCCTCACGCTCTCCCTCCATTCCCTTATAATACAGTATTCTGATGAAATGTCTACCAATTCGACAGCCTCCACATTCCAGTCATGTTACTGCGGAAGTCGGGGCCATTGGTATCATGCTGGTCTTTGTGTAGCAACGCAGCTGTGTGGGGAAGTGTCTTGCTAACCAGGAGCCACAATAATACTTTGCTGTGGAGTCTATCCCAGCATTTGGCATCACCCTGCACTACTCTGCTTGGCTTGAGGGGTGTGCGTCTGCCTAATCGGAGCATTCGGGTTGTACTTTGTCATGATTTCTAGGGAAAGTTTCACTGGTCTTTCAACAGAAACCAAAAGGGAGGATGGATGGTCTGGTGGTTCGCATGCTAGTCTGGGACTTGAGAGAGCTGCTTTCAGTTCCTTGCTCTGCCCCAGTCTTCCTGCGTCTCCCTGTGAGTGCCTCAGTTCCCCATCTGTACAATGGAAAGAACAGTTCTTCTCTGCCTGAGGTGCTCTGATATGACACTCGTGGGGGCCATAGAAGTACCTTATCCTAGACAGATATGGTCTGGTCCTTGTGCTCCTGCCATCTGTTTGCCAAATCCAACTGGTGTGTCTCTTGTTACTTAGATGATCAGCTGTTTGAGGTAGGGACTCTGTTTTCATTCTCTGCGTGTACATCTCCTAGCACAATGGGGCCCCAATCCCTGACTGGGACCTCAGCACTACCGCAATGCAAATACTCCATAACAAGGTCATGACCCCCAGCCTAGCATTGTGCCCACCAAATGCCAGGCCAGCCTATTGAGGTCAGATGGTACTAGGGACTGCCTGGCTAAATCCTTTCTATGTAAAAGTAAAATATCCTTTAATCAGCTTAAGAGACGTGGGGAGAGGAGAAGAACTTTATTTTACAAAAAGCCCTGCAGGAACCTGCCCGTGACTGTGCTCTTGTCCGGGAGCAGATTGCACTCATTTTCAGAAAAGCTCCAGCAGCCTCATAAGAAAGGGCCCTAATTGGAATAAGGGGATTGGAGGATTTAGCTTTTCAAATGCGCCTGTATTGCACGGGATGGTTTCAGGAGTGGCATTAATCTTTAACACTTGATTTCTGGGTTCAGCTGCAGTAGTGGGCGGGGGGGCAGGAGGGAAGAGGGATGGGAGAGTGAACAGAGAAAACTTCAGGGATGTAGAAGGATAATTTCCAATAGCCCTTGCCACTGGTCTGTCCTCTTGTGACACCAAGGGTCTGCAGGGAGGATACATACAGGGCAGACCAGACTCCAGGGGAGAAGGGATCTCACTAAACTGGGTGCCTGAGCAAAAACATGGCAGCTGAAATTCAATTTTAAGTTCAAAGTAATGCTAATTGGAAAACAATCCCAACTATACATATAAAATGATGGGGTCTAAATTAGCTGTTACCAATCAAGAAAGAGATCTTGGAATCACCATGGATAGTTCTCTGAAAACATCTGCTCAATGTGCAGCAGCAGTCAAAAAAGAGAACAGAATGTTAGGAACCATTAGGAAAGGGATTGATAAGACGACAGAAAATAGCATAATGCCTCTATATAAATCCATGGTACGCCCACACCTTGAATACTGTGTGCAGGTCTGGTCAGGTCACCCCATCTCCAAACAAGATATATTAGATCTGAAGAAGATGTGAAAAAGAGAAGGGCAATAAAAATGATTACGGGTATGGAACAGCTTCCAAACAAGAAGAGGTTAAAAAGACTGGAACCGTTTAGCTTAAGAAAGGGATGACCAAGGGGGGATATGATAGAGGTCTATAAAATTGTGAATGGTGTGAAGAAAGCCAATAGGGAAGTATTATTTTCCCCTTCACATAACACAAGAACCAAGGGTCCCCCAATGAAATTAATAGGCAGCAGGTTTAAAACTAACATAAGGAAGAATTTCTTCACACAACGCACAGTCAACCTGTAGATCTCGTTGCTGGGGATGTTGTGAAGGCTAAAAGTAAAACTGGGTTAAAAAAGAACTAGATAAGTTCCTGGAGGATAGGTCCATTAATGGCTACTAGCCAAGATGGTCCAGGATGCAACCCAGTGCTCTGGGTGTCCCTAAACCTGTAACTGCCAGAAGCTGGGACTGGACAACAGGGGATGGATCACTTGATAATTGCCCTGTTCCGTTCATTCCCTCTGAAGCAGCTGGCACTGACCACTGTCAGAAGACAGGATGCTGGGCTAGATGTACCACTGGTCTGAGCCAGTATGGCCGCTTTTCTGTTCGTAAGGACTGAGTTAGGGATGGATGCCCTGGGAAATAGTGTCTTGAAGGGCTTCCTTCCCTCCGTGCTGCTGGGTCTCCATGGGGATTATTGCAATGTGCCATGTCCCAGCTGTGAGCTCTGCTGGAAACTTCTTCCTCCAAAGGATTTGAATTCCAGCAGGTTAGGGGGCATTTCCCTCCCTTTCTCCCCATCACCAGTAGCATCAGATGCACGTTAGGGTCTTTTGGTTGTCTTAGCGCTGTAGAGGCTGCACTGCCTCCTACCCTGTGCAGTTTAAAATTGCAGGCGTCATGCTGGAGGCTAGGCCCTCCTGCTGGTACATCCCTAATGTGTCTGTTTAGCACTCTGGGTCAGGAGGGGAGGAAGACTGAATCCTGGTTTCTTGCACCAAGTTCCTCCCTGTAAAGTTTTTGCAGCCTTTGGGGCTTCTTTTGGTGCAGAGAAGCCTGATCCCGCTAGCTAGAGCCAGGCATGCTGTGGGTAGGAGCCGTGCAAAGTTCCCACACTTGACTCTGGATCTTGAATCTTGAGTCCCGGTCCTGAGCCCTAACACAGCTCTGCCAATGCACCTCGTCTTAATCCCTCTTGCCCTTCCTTTTGTGGCCCCCTCACAGCTCTGCCATTGTGCCCCATTACTATTTGGCAGCACCCGCCTACTGCTCCCATCCTGGGCCCCTACACAGCTCTGTGAATGCAATTCCTGCCAGGCCTGCAATTTCCCAGTCACTGCACTCCTGAGTCCTGTCAGTGTATGGGCCTGTGACGTGAACCAACCCCTGCTGGAGGACAGGGCTCTCAGTGCAGAAGTGTGGTGGGTTGCACCCCCCGCTTGCAAGTCACACAACAGGCACTTCATCCACATGACTGTCCCAGTGCCTCTCAGACCTTCTCATCTTCTCTTGTTCTTCTCCTCAGCCTTGGAAGCCCCTCCCCTACTTCAGTGACCCTCCCTCTGGCTGAAGAAGGATGGATGCTGTTCCCAGCGTGACCAGCAGGGTCACTGCCAGCCCATGAGAAAATGGCCAAGTTTACGCGCAGATCATGGACCCCCTTGGTAGCTCGCAGTGCCACAACTATGGGCTTGTGTACATTTCCAATGCTACAGTGGCACAGCTGCACAACGGGAGCACTTCAGAGTTCTCCCTTTGGCATAGGTACTCCACCGGAAAGGCAGTCGATGGAAGAAAGCTTCTGCTGGCCTAGCACTGGAGGTTAGGTTGGCTTAACTACATTGCTCAGTGGTGCAGATTTTTCACACCCCTGAGCGACAGTTAAGCCAACATAATTTTCTAGCATAGACCAGGCCTAGATCACAAATTGCAGAAGGCTTCAGGGTCCTTCACACAAAAGCTGCTTTGCACCAGCTCGGGAATTTAGCCTTTGATATTTAGGGGTAGTGTCATCACCTGAGAGCTACTCTGCTGAAACTGCTTAAGTGGGGTTTGGTAATCCATCTGGGTGCCCAGAGTGCAATTACAACGGATGGTGCCGTGTTAGTTTTCCATTGCAATTCTGAATGGCTCAGGAAAGGCGAGGATGTGAATGCAATCTCCTGTAACAAACGGAGCTAACTGTGTGATGGCACATGTATAACTCAGTGACATGTACTTAAAAAGACAGATGGTGAAAGCAATCAGGATGTGCAGGCAGCAGGCAGAGTTAGAAGGGCTTTGTTGTGAAGAATAACAGCCATGTGGAAGTAGGGCTGGAGGGAAGGGTGGTGTTTTGACTCCGAGGAGGTGAGTGGAACTCTGGTGACTGCTCCAAAGCTGCTGTCAAAAGCACCGTTGTGCAAAAGGCAGCTTTGCCCAAATTGGTCTGTTCCGTCATGGATGGAGTGTATTAAAGCCGGAGGAATGGGCTCTCTGTCTCACCAGACACATAGGAAACACATAGGCGGGGAGAATTCATCCCTCTCTTACTGCCTCTTTAATGAAATCAGTGCTACTGTTGGTGTCAGCACTTTCATGTCTTTGCCTGCTGGCCATTGTGTGTTCCGCTCCGGCCTCTTTGCGCTGCTCCCGTGGCATTAGAGGGGCTGTGAAGGTAATGGAACCTGCCCCCCAGGATTACCCCAGTGCAAGGTCAGGGGAGCACATCTGGGATGGCATGGAATTGTTATGTCTGCTTTATACCACCTCCTTTTGCAGCCCCCGGTATAGGGCAGGGTGCCAGTGAACAGAAAGATTTGGGCATGGCCAGACCACACTGCACACCAGCTAATCCCAGCTGGTGCAACAGCTTCTAAGGGGTAGTTACAAGCATGGAGACAGCATTAAGTTGTTGTGGGGGGAGAGCAGACCCCCCCAGCAGGGTTCTGAATATGGGAGGCACAAAGAGAGGAACCCCCAGATGTCCTGTCCAGCCCCTTTTCAATGCAGATGTGACCTGAATTGTTTAAAAATGGGCTTACCCAGCTTTGGTCTTATTTCCACTTAAAAGATGACACCAGGTGGGGAACATTAGAAGGGTGTTTTTCTGAAGATGTAGAAGGGAATTATTGATTCGGTAGCTCCATGGATCCTGATTTTGAAGCAATGAGGCTGGATTCCCTCTGCCATTGAAGTGTTGTGCTTTTGATTTCTGTTGCTGTGACAGGATAATGCTTTTATTTTTCCTTTTGGAAGTGATACTTTGTTGCAACATGGCTGTTTGAATGTGGGCTTTTATACTCCCGGTTTGTTTAGGGATTTTTGGTTGTGCTCGGCTTCTGAGCTGTTCTTAGATTTGCTCAGCTTCCTCTTTCTTTTTCTGCCTCTTTAGCTCTGTTGTATTTCCCCTTGGTTTTGGTCAAGGTCTTTAGACAAGGGAAGTATTAAAGGGAAGCTCATATTTGATGTGTATGTAGCACAATCCTGATTCTCCACTGGTACAGTTCGCCTTCTTTATGTCCATGGATTCGGGTTGATTTATTTTTAAAGCAACAACAAAAAATGTTAACTGGTGAATAACAGGGAAAAATGCTTCTTCGCTGCAATGAAAGGGCAAAGGTGTGGATTCTTGAAAGAACAACTATTCACTCTGTAGTATCAAGGAAACAGAGTGTTAGATTTTTGGTGAAATGCTTTTATTATAGGTGGGGCAGGTTGTGCTGCCTCGAGTTAAGTTGTCCTGATACTTCCCAGTCTAACACCCTGTTTTCAGTTGCTCATAACTTTCCCAAACATTAACTGTTCAGGCTGAAGTTTTCCATGCTGGTGTTTGCCTCAAGCTGAATATTTTGAGACAGTTTCAGCAAAAATGGTCCAGACATTTTTTTAAAAATGGGGCTAGGGAAAAGTATGCATTGCCCATGTTCAAAAAAATTCATACAGCTGTTTTGCTAAGAAGCTCTAGCATCTCCATGCTTTGAAATTTGGTAATGGGGTTATCCTGCTGTCATGCCTTTGCTGTTCCCATGAAAATTTACCCAAATATGGCCAAGCTATAAAAATTTCAGTTTGTACATGCTCAGTAGCTACTTGTTAGAGTTTGGCTGCTAAAGGTACAGAAGATTCTGCCTGCACTGAGGATGTTCTAGCCTGGGGCTGCCAGGGCTGAGCAAGTCTTTCCCTGAAATGGCTTCTCCTGTCCACCAGGGGCACAGGTATTGAGAGAGGGAGACTATCTAACCTGTGCTCTAAGTGCTCCTCTTGCTGACACCCAGGCAGTGTGGAGCAGAGAGCTGCCTGAGTCAAATGCAGTGGGGACAATAGTCAGGCCCTGGGGCAGAGTCAGTAGAGGTTGGAATAAGGAGCCTGGGAGGGAGGGGATATCTTCCACTCCCATGGGGACAAACCTTAGCACTAACCAGAATCGGTACATATGTCACTGTTGGTCCTATTTGCTGCTTCCTGTCCTTGCATTTGGATGTACTCCTAGGCTGTAAGAACTTGACAGCAGGGACTGTCTCTCTTTACACATCTGTACGGTGCCTAGTACCTTGCTGGTGCAATACAAATAACATAAAAACAATGAGGACTCTGGTGGTATCTTAAAGACTAACATTTATTCGGGCATAAGCCTTTGTGGGTGAAAAACCCACTACTTCAGATGCATGGCATGAGCAATGAGGTCTCCATGCATCTGAAGAAGTGGGTTTTTTACTTATGAAAGCTAATGCCCAAATAAATCTGTTAGTCTTTAAGGTGCCACCAGACTCCTTGTTGTTTCTGTGGCTACAGATTAACACGGCTACCCCTCTGATACAAATAACATAGGAGCTCATATATGTAATGTCTCTTCTGGTTTCTGCATGGCAGAGCTGTGCATTAATGCTTCCCACTGGTCTAGCCCTGCAGGAGGGTGTAAGCATCTGTAATATCATCCTCCAGCTGTTTGCTGCATGGGGAAGAGGAGAAATCACTTCGGAGACTTAATTCTCATTATAAACAGGATATGCTCTGCTTTCTGGCTGATGGGAAATCCTGCCCCAGCTGTTCCAGGTGTGCCACGCCAGCAAAAACCAAAATGGCTACAAATAGCTGCTATCTGCTATTGGTTTATTATGACTGCATCCCTGTCTAAAGTGCATTTGTGACCTCAAGAGAGATAAATATCTGGCAGTGAAGGGACTGGCTTTGCAAAAATGATTGCTTCGTGCAGAAAGAGGCATAGTTAGATGCTCAATCTGTGTGTTTGCAAAGTCTGCAGCCCCTTAAATTCAGCTGCATTTCCAGTCTCCAGCTGCTTCCCTTTATGTGCTTACTGGGTACAGGTCTGTATTGTTGCTGAGGTCTACTAGTGGCTCTACGGTTAAGCTTGCAGTTTTCAGTTTAAAGTCACCTTAGTGACCACACCTAATTGTTGTTGTTTATTTGTATTGTGGCAGTGCCTACCAGACCCAGTCGTTGACCAGGACCCCATTGTGCTAGGCTCTGTATCAACACAAGACAAAAAGACAGTCCCTGCCCCAAAGGCCTTAAAGTCTAAGCAACTGTTCTAATAATCAATATGCAAACCCTGATAGCCAGGATTTACCTAAGTGACTAGTGATTTTGGCTTCCTAACTTGTGACACCATAAAGGGGCCTGATTTTCAGAGGGCAAGTGTTTGGCATTAAAAAAACCAGCTAAAGGAGAGCTCCTCTGGCTGTGAGATAGTAGTAGACTGTGTAGTGACTGACACCAGCCTCTAGAGGGAGACAGTCTCACTTCCTAAGCCAGTGTATTGCATATAGTCAGTGGGTCCTGCATACTGGATTGAAGACTGTTGGTAAGACATTAGGATCTCTGGTGCATAAGGCTGGTCAAAAAACAAGGAATGAAACATCAACATTTTTTTCAAAAATCTTGTCCCATTTTTATGTTCAAATTCAAAGTTTTGCCTAAATTTCAAAACTCAGAAAATTTTGACAAGCTTAACAGATGTCAACAAAACAAGGGGGGAGGGGAGCGTGAATTATGAACATTTCATCAAAAGTCATTCCCCATTATTTTTAATCTAAGTTCAAAAATGTTCCCTGAAATTTGACAAATTCTGATTGGCTCCTTCTCGCCACAGGAGATTTTGTAAGTGGGTGAACCCAGGACAGTCATAGCTTTTGAAGATTTAATGCCAGATGGAACAAGTAGATCTTGTCTGACCTCCTGTATTGCACATGCCATAGAATGTCATGCAGTTACTCCTGTACAGAGCCAAGTTACTTCTGTTTGACTAAGGCAGATGTTGCAGAAAGGCATCTGGTCTTTGTCTGAAGGAATCAAGAGATGGAGAATGCACCACTTCTTTGGGTAGTTTGTTCCAGTGGTGAATCACTCTCACTGTTAATTTTGTGCCTTCTGTCTAATTTAAATTTGTCATGATTTAGCAGGGTTGTAAAAGTTGAAAGACCTGTTCAGAGTACATTGAAAACCCTGCAGTTCCATTGCGGGATGAGTCAGATGTTCTTGAAACAGCAAAGAGTCCATGCATTTTATTTTCAAAGAGGTAGCAAAGAGCTGGCAACCCTAACAAAGACTAGCCTGAAATGCACTGTCCTGCTTATTGTAGATTTGCATGGAAAGGAACTGTAGGCAGATTGCAAAACAGGAGCAATTTTACGGATGATATTTTCCCAAAGAGATGATGTTGGATTTCTCTAGCTAAATGTATCAGATAGAAGACATAGGCTTGACCTTAAGAGCGCTCCATCCTCTTTTCATTGTTCTATATGATTAAGCTAACACAATCCTTTTGCCCAGATGTAAGAATACCATTCACCATCCCACTTAAGGCATCTGCACAGTTTTATTGAAAATTGGGAGGGGGAAGGAGGGTCTCCCTTTTTTTCTTTCCTCTCTCTGTCTCCCAACATTCAATACCTTAAATGCAATGAATAAATAACGAGATAAATAAGGAGTTCTCTGTTTTCCTGTAAACTCTGACAGACCTCTCTCTTTGCATTCTTGCTGCTCCTTCAAACTGGCTCGTGATCAAATCCTCCATTACTTGTCTCAAGTGAGCCTGCCAGGCCTACTTTCTTTTATTGGACCAACTTCTGTTGGTGAAAGAGACAAGCTATCAGGCTTACACAGAACCCTTCTTCAGGTCTGGGAACGACAGGGCTACAACTACCCTGCACACGCCTTCTTTCAGCACTTTGGCATGTTGTCAGATGCCAACTTCTTGGCAGCGACTTGGCCATTCTGGTGTCATTCCTCTGAGCAGCCAACAGCAGATCTAATTTCTCAGGCAGGACAGGAGAGGTCTCTCAGGGTGTGTTGGAGCTGCAGAGCTGCATATACATCTGTGTTCTCAGGACACACCTGGAGTGAGTTGTGGTAGAAGACTCAGTCTTCAGGGCTATCAAGCCAGTTCCCCTCACACCCTACATTGTCCGTTCCATTTTCTCTGGGCATGCTCCCTCAGTTAACCTTGGTTTCTTTTTTTGGCTCCTCCAAGCTGACTGACGAATAGGCAATTGGTGTCTTTTTGGGGGAGGATAGAGGGAGAGGATTTCTGTCAAGTGCCTTGACATCTTCAGCTGAGGTCAGATAGCCTGGCATCCTTCACCAGCCATTTTAAAAAATAAAGATTTTGGACAGACACAGAAACGGAAGGAAGTGAATGGAGTTTTTCCAGGACGCCAGCCTGAATGTGGAATGAGTAAAACAAGCCCCCATCGTTAAAGAACCTGGGCGGGTGTAGCATTTAGCAGGTGTCTGATTCCTGCAATTTACTGAAAATTACAACCATGCACACTGCTCATTTTTCAACCCACAATCAGTCATCTCCCATCCTTCGGCATTGCTGGCTTCACACTCCACGGCTGCCTCTGAGGCCCCCAGCCGTGTTCTATTTAAAAACACACCGCAGATGGGGAGTTCATTTAAAATGCAGCTTTTCCGAGGAGAACTCTTCCATTAGGAGGGGACTTGGCTGGCAACAGCCCTGTTTAACTTCCTCCTCCTTCATTCCTGCCCCGGGGAGCCTGCTTTTCAATATGCTGTCTGCCACTGCTGCTCTGTTGGCATCATTGTCTTTGAAAAGCTTTGGTGCCAGCAGAAGCTGTGTTCCTGAGACCACCCCTCCCTTCCCAACCCCATGCTTTGATCCTGAGCTGCTGTCAGAAAGTACATCACCCACGGCTTTGTTGGGGCAGAGTCAACCAGTCAAACATACTCCTCCAGGTGCCCATGATTTATGAGCATCTTCTCCATGCTGCCTGTTCTCCAGCAGCTTCCCCACGTTATTGTGGTAGCACAGGGACATCAATCTCCATTGTGATCCCCGTTCCTGGGATGCCGTCTGCTTGCGATGGATGTTTGCTGACTGGCCCTGCTGTTCTTGACACCTCCTTTGGCCTCACATAAGAGTTTTATGCCCATATTGCTAATTGTAAGGATTCTGCTTTCTATCTCTCCTAGAAACTAGGCTTTCCCCTTTCCTAGTGTACTCGAGGCAACCTGGAGTTTTGCCTGGGAATGATATTGATGAGCACGACTGAACCTTTAGTTAGGAAAACCATTCAGGCATGCAAAGACATAATGGTGCTAAAAAAACAACCTACCCACACTGGAAAAGGACTGTCTGTTTCAGTGGTCAAGTTAAATGTCAGCGCCATTTCTCCACCAATGTCACACCACCAGTCGAGAACTACCAAGCCCTGTTGTCATTAGGACCCAGCAGAAGCCTAGTGGGTGAAGAAGAATCAGCTGGCTCTTCTGCTGCTGAAGTTGCCCTGCCCAATCACAAAACAGTTCTTCTGCCTAGACTTGCCAGGGCAGAAGAAGCAACCATGCAACTGGGGCTGGTTGAAAATTTTCCATCAAAACTTTATCAAGGAAATATCTGGTTCATGATAAGCTGAAATTGTTCATAAAGTATCTCTTTCCATGAAAAACTTTTTGTTTTTCTCCTAAAAAATTTTTCTGCCAAAACCTGAAGGTTTTCGGCCAAAATCTGAAACATTTTGGCCAAAAATGGTAGTTATAGTGCCTCATTGGAGTTGTACTTTGCGCGACCCATTCTCTTCTATAGATGGGATCCACAGCTGGGCTGTGTCTCCTGCTATGAGCCATGCCCAGGGATTCCATGACTCGCAGCTTCCCTCACTGAAAGGGGAGACTGGAGTGCATTGTATGAGATATAGTCTAGCTGGGGGCCCTAGCCCATAGAAGAGAATGGGGACATAAGGAGCAAACTATAACTCCCATTTCCAATGGAAAACTTTGTTTTTGGCCAAAATTTTTTAGTTTCGAGTTTTTGCTGAAAACTCAAATTTTCCCAGGGAGAATGTTGATGAAAATTTTTTTTTCATTGAAAATTTCAATGGGGGAAAAAAATTGGACCAGCTCTATTTGCAATGCTGATAGCTGAGGGCCGGGCAGGGAATCTACACCCTGCAAGCACCAGCCCCCTTCTCTACCCCAGACCACCTGCATAATGCTTCTCTGTAGTGGGGAGTGGAGAGCACATAATCAATGGCTTCTCCATGCATTTGATGAGCCTCTGAGTCCCGGCTCCTCCACTGACTTGATTTAGCCAATGCCCCTTCCCAGTTCAGTGCTCCCATGTGGGTTTGTGAATCTTTAGCCCTAATTTTTTCCTATTTATCTTCACCATAGAAATGGAGAGAGCCCCTAATGGGAGCAGTGCCATATCCATCCAAGCACATGCTCCCCCTGGGAGAGAAGGGGTTTGCATAATCTCCAGCGCATGGGTCCATGAGAGGAAGCATCAGAGGGTGGTCACAGCACAATGCTTACTGTAAGGAGATGTGGGATCCAGTCCTGACTTGCTGTGTGAGGTTGAGCAATCCATGTTAACTGTATTGTGCCTCAGTGTGTCCATCTGTAAAACAGAGGAAATAATTTGTCCCTCACAGGAGTGTTGTGAAGCTTAGCAGAACAGACACTGGTAACTGACCGGCTTTGAGATCCACTGATGTGAGGTGCTAATGCAGTGCGGGTTAGCTCAGTCCTCCCCTTATGATGGGATGTGCCTAGTAAAGCAATAGCTCATTGCATATAGTTATTTCTCTGTCTTGTAAACTCTTTGGAGCAAGACCAGTCTTCTCTTCTGTGTTTATACAGTGTCTAGCATAATGGGGGCCCCAATCCTGGCTTGAAGCCTTTATGTGTTACTGTCATACAGTTCGGCTTATCCTGGACTGCTTTGCCTATGGGATCAAAATGCTTTGGTTTCACAATCAGCCTGAAAAAGACAGAGGTCATGTACCAGCCAACACCAAGCCACCAGAATCATGAGCACCATGATCCCATCATCACAGCCGGCAACACACCCCTCAACACCATCAGGAAATTCTGCTACCTGCGTAGCCTACTTTCCAGCGCCGCCATGTTGGAGGATGAGATCATTCAGTGCCTGGCAAAGGCCAGCCTCACCCACAGCAGCTCTGGAGGGAGCATGGAGTCTGCCTCAGAACCAAGATACATATCTACCTGTTGTGCTCACCTCACTCCTCTACATGGACATGGACGCTCTACCGATGCCACATCAAACAGCTGGAGAGCTTCCACCTTCTCTGCCTAAGGTCCATCTGCAACATCAAGTGGCAGGACAGGATCCCCAACATTGAAGTCCTGGAGAGGTGCCAAATCCCTAGCATAGAGAGCATGCTCATCAGGCTCAATTTTACTGGGAGACATGTGGTCCACATGGAGGTGTCCCGCATACTGAAAGCACTGCGCTGCAGCCAGCTGAGCATGGGAACCCGCTCTAAGGGTTGACCCATCCTCAGATATAAAGACACCTTAAAGGCCAACCTCAGTGCATGCAAGATAGGTATTAAAACCTGGGAATTTGTTGCACTGCATAGACTCAGATGGAGAGGTCGGTGCCATGAGGCCATGTCCACTTTCGAGGAGTGGCATGTGAGGTCTCAGCAAGAGAATAGAGCACATTGTAAGGTCAATAATTCAAACCCTCCTGCCAACAGCAACGACACTTACAAGACATGCAACCGCACTTGCAAATCAAGGATTGGATTCGTATCTCATGTGTGAAGCCATAAAAATAAATAAACCCAAAACTCAAGCCAATACTAGTTGAACATTCATTTGTCGAAGCAACATGAGAATCCATTCATCCAATACAAATATTTAATAATAATAATTAATAATTAATAATCATGCCACAACATCATGGAACCCTGCATTGCTGGTTATAAACGTAGCAGGCTAGACCTCTATATATCTACACTCTCTCAACATACTCTACTTCCACATTGTCTAATTTAGAGAATCTGAAATTAGAGAATCTGGAACCATTGGGGGGGATAAAAGTTGGTGTGTTTTTTTTTTTAAAAAAGCTGATTTTTTATTTAAATTATATACAGGTTGATTTTTTAGAAAACCCTATTTAAAATTAAATTTGAAATTGACAACCTACATTAAGGCCTACATTGATAGCAATTTATTAAAATCATTTAAAGAAAAAATAATATTAAGCAGTACATATTTGCTGCCAAGTTTTAAAGAAAGTCACCCCACTGAACTGGTAGAAGTCACTGGCTAAGCACCTGGAGCCAGCGATTGTTGAAGTGCTAAACCAGCTTTTGACAGCAGGAACCCCTTCTGTAGGTACAGAGAGAATATTTTCTTCATTTCAGTTTATTTGACAGTTCAGTACAATGACTCATTCATTCAAAGTAAGAACTCAATTGGGAGTTGAAAAAGTAGGAAAACTTGTTTTCCTCTTCCAGTCTATGATTAAAAACTAGCATATGGGATAGAGTCACAAAGGGATTTAGGGGCCTAACTGCCACTTTTGTGGACAAATAATTTTAAAGTCATTGGAGCAGGGGGACTGGATCCTGGTTCCATCCACCTCCAAAGTAAGTGCTCTACCCACCTGGCTACAAAGTTGTTCTCATACATGCATTGCTCTCTCTCTCTCTCTCTCTCTCTCGCTCCCCCTCCCCCCCCAAATGATTCTTTCATTATTTATTCACAGTGAAACAGCTTCAACAGGAGAGACTGAGGGTGCTCCATGTCAGAATATCCCAAAGAGCCCAGTGGTTAAAGCACTTACCTGAGAGCTGGGAGAGATCCCCTGTTCAAATCCTCCCTCCCCCTCAGCTGGAGCGGGGACTTGAACCAGCAGTCTCCCACATCCCAGATGAGTACCCTAACCACTGGGCATTATGACGGAGGTTTCCCCATCCTGAGCTTCCTGCTAAAACAGTGTAGGTCCCTAACTCCAAGTGAGGGTTTGCACCTGAGGGATTGTCTACACTAAAAAGTTGTCGATTTAAGTCAATGAATAGCCACTGCAGTAACGAAAGTGGTGGTTCACGTCTACACTTGCTCCTTCTGTCAGTAGTGCACGTCCTCATCAGGAGCGCTTCCACCGACTGAAGCGGGGCATTTTGGAGCACTGACAGCCTCAGCCCCACATGGGGCTCACAACCCGCACACACCCTCCCCCCGCCCAGCACTGACAGCTCAAGAGAACCTCTCTCATTGGTGCAGGTAGTGTCTACACTGAAGCTGATTAAAATCAGTGATTTAAATCACTTTGATTTAAATGTATCCATCCTGGAACCCACCTCCCTTTATTTTTTGTCCCCTAGTGCCTTAGCTGAAATTCATCCCTGTGCAGAGGGCTAGCAGAAGACATATGCACCACTTATGCCCTTCTTAAGATTTATGTTGAAGGCACAGGTCTTGTGCTGGCCCAGTGCACAGAAGTAAATTTCATCCTATTTGACAATGTTGACATTTAAGAGTCTGTTACACTTTTTGCACTCCCAGCTGTTTCCCTTAGGCAGGGGTAGTCAATTACTTTTTGTCAAGATCCAAATTTCTTGGTCAAGATATAGTCAAGATCCAGACTCCAGAGAAAATAATAAAAATAAAATAACAATAATAATAATTCAATAAAAAGATTTTAAGGGCTGTTCAAAAGTGTCTGTTTGTCTGGATTTGGCCCACAGTCTGCCTATTGACTACCCTAGCCCTTAGGAGTCTGTAATGATGAATCTACCAGGTAAGGTCTCTGTGCTCCTGCTCTAATCATTAATGATGTCAAAGATAGGACGTGATATTGATGGGCGTATAGAGCCTTCTCACAATGAGGTTACTGATTCGAATTGAGCACAGGTGGGAAGAGACTGAAAGTTATCTGTTGGCTGTTTGGTGGCCTAAGGGGAATGAATTGTGATAATTTCAATCCTGCTCTTGTGGACAGACATCCACATCACACTAATCACAATCATATACATTGTGGATCTTTAGTCTCCTTCCCCACTTGAACCTAAACTAGTCTTCTCCTTGCTCAGGAAGACGCCTGTGTCTTTTGGGCCTTCAGGGTTTCATTACGTGGTAAATTGATTTTCTGGGGGGGTTTGCGTCTGTCTGTATGGGCTTGGGGTCAAATCGTCAGCTGGTGGAACTCAATAAAGTTCTATTGCGTTCAGTAGAACTGTGCTGATTTCCACTTGCTTGAAGTTCTAACCTCAGCCACGTGAACAAGGAAGAAAAATGGATGGTTTCAACGAGGGGAGACCTGCCCTGGCACACACACAGACATCCTGGCCTCTGTGTCCCTAGGACACACTCTGACCTCCTGAAATGTGATAATGGAGAAAAGGGGAGTATAGATAAGTCCCGAACGAGCCTATCATTGGGGGGGGGGGTAATCCCTTTAAGATAGTAGGGCATGGCCTTGACTAGCCAGCCTCCTGTGGGTGAGAAAAATGGCCAAACAGCAGCTCAGGTGAAAGGAGAGTTGCAGGGAATAGCCTGCAGGAGACCCTGGATCGGGGAAAGGGCCTTGCCATGCGTGCTAAAGGAAAGGCCTGGCTGAGGATATCTGCTGTGTAGGGAGCGCCAGAGACCTTAGGAGAGACCAGGCCTGGTTTCCCTGTTTTGGCTGATAATGATGTGTCTGTTTTTTGAACCACACACATATCCCTGGTAAATGGGGAGGAAATATTGTTACTGGTGGAAGCTTCATTGATACAGCTGGCTGGGGAGTTGGCCTGCTGCCTCACACAAGAATGGGGAAACTGAGGTAGCGGTAGAGTCTGATTCCAGGCTTGGGGAGACTCTGCTGTACAGTACATGTCGCCATCAACAGTAGCAGATCAGGTATGAACATTGCTCCTGTTAAGAGAAACAGCGACATGTGCCCTCACCAGCCCTGAGCCATCCTGCCAGGTCACAGCCTAATGGAAACTTAAATCCTTTTGCAAGAGGTGTATCAAAGCAGAAAGGTGTGTTCAAAACCTCTGCCCGCTTCAGGACACTTCCCCTGTGAGCTTGTAAACATGCAATATCATCACTTAAATTTCCTGATCCCCTCAAACTGTCCCAGTACAGAACATTCCTCGGCTTCCTTGAAGAAAAAAAACACAACAGATGACAGGGCCCCAGATTCCATCATTCAAATAGGGACCATTCTGAGTCCCTGTGGGGGACAGTCCTTAGGACAAAGGTCAGCATCTAGTAGTTTGGACATTGGAATACTAATAGCTTGTCATTATTTTAGGGCAGCCACTGTAAATGTCAAAGGAATTCAGCCTGTTACTGAGCGGAAGAAAGTTCTTTCATATTTTAAGACAAGAAGACAAATGCTTCTTCCTCTGGAGAGCCTCTTAACGCATGTTGAGCACCAGATATTGAAGAGGGTCAGATGGTTGTCATCTTTTTATATATAACTCACAGAAGCATGACAAGGTTATGCATTTCACTGTTGTTGCTATTATGTCCTTGTACTGTAGAAGTGCCTAGAGGCCCCATGGGGCTAGGTGCTGTATGCACACAGAATGAACAGCTGGTTCCTGCCCCACAGTACCTACAATTGAAGGGCCAGCTTATGAACCCATTAGTCATCTTGGTGAGCAGTCACTCACACAACAGTCCCATTAAAGTCAATGGAACTACTTATGTAACGTCTGGCCAATGGGAAGCACAAGCAAGCCCTAAGTGTGTGTCAAGAGACAACAGGTGCATAAAGCAAACAGACAGGAGGGAAGGGGGAGGACACATTAACAAGGTGTTGACTGATCAATGTAATAAACTGGTCAGAGCACATCAGCTACCTATTCATTGTAAATGGCTTTGTAGACATCACAAAAGAGGTAAATTTTAAGGCTTACATTAGCCATGTGCAGCTCAAATGTTAGGGAAGACAGGACTGTTCTTATTCAAAGTCAGTTGATGGAAGAAGTGTGTACCCAGTGCAGTAGGGTAATTACTTTGCATTTACACAGTGTCTTTCATCCACGGAGATTGAAGCACTTTCTAAGGGTAGGTAAAGAATAGGATGGATGGGTGGATGAAGAACACTCACATAGCTTCCCCATCCATCCTATACTCAAAAAGAGTAAAATACCAACCAAGATTATGACAGAACTTTGGTGTGGATTTTCATTCAGCAGCTCCTAAATACACAGTAACAATCATCATCATCAAAGAAACCTTCAGACAAGATTTAAAAATGATACATTTAGTCTCCTCAGGATTGAAATGCTTTAATCTAACTAAAGTCATTGGGCTCACAATAGGGGTAGCTGGGTTAAAGGTACAGTAATAGCTTACGGCAGACCAGAGGTCAAAGTAGATCTAACAGTCCCTTCCGGCCGGAAAGGTTACGAAACAAGTCAAGTTTCATTACTGGAACATCTGAGCAGCCAGTAGCCCAGCATTCAACAGAAATAACCCCATCTTTGAAACCCCCCGTGTTCAGAAAGTGTCAAGGCCTGGACAACTTGATGAAAGAGAATTTCAGAATATCTCACCTTAAAACACTGACTGTTGATGGATTTAATGTGGAGGATAACTGCATAATTTCGCTTTTTCATGCTACGCACTTTGCAGTGTTTCTTTTAACAAGAATTTCTGTTCCACCAGTCTCACATCCAGCAACATAAATATTTAATATAGAATCTGTGAGCAGCATTAAGCAGCCATTATTTAACACACATACATCCCACCGCCGCCTCAAAAAACTGCCACTAATGTGTTTTTCTTCTCCCTCTCATGTAGAATTCTCACATGCCATCATTCCCCTAGATGTCACTAGTCTGAACTATGGGATGGCCATCATTCAGACCTGGACCAGTGACAGATTCAGGTTCTGAGCCAAGGTCCATGGAAGTGGACCTCAATGGAAAAGGCTCCCACTGATTTCAAAGGACTGTGAATTGAGCCCTTCAAGTCCAATATCTCCTGAACCATCATGGCTAGAAATAGCAGCTGTGAGATACCAGGCTTTAAAATCTGGATTTACAGAGCATCTCTATCAAGCTCGAACCATATTTTTGGTGATCATTGCTCTCTCCCTCCAACGCCTGCCTAGTTGGCCTCATGGTCCTATGTTGCCTGGCTGCAGAAGCAGAAAAATATGAAAAACTTGAACCAATTGAAAATGCTGCATTCCACAGGAGGTGTCAGATTTTTTTTGGTAAAATCTGAGGGACATACAGCCAGCCAGCCAGCCAGAGGCACTATGGCCCTCTAGGCTCCCAGAGTCATGGGATTATGTCAGAATCTCAGCTTGCTTTTTTTTTTTTTTAAACATGACTGTCAAGGTTCCTTCCCCACTCTGAACTCTAGGGTACAGATGTGGGGACCTGCCTGAAAGACCCCCTAAGCTTATTCTTACCAGCTTAGGTGAAAAACTTCCCCAAGGTACAAACTTTGCCTTGTCCTTGAACAGTATGCTGCCACCACCTAGCATTTTAAACAAAGAACAGGGAAAGAGACCACTTGGAGATGTCTTCCCCCAAAATATCCCCCCAAGCCCTTACACCTCCTTTCCTGGGGAAGGCTTGATAATAATCCTCACCAATTGGTAGAGGTGAACACAGACCCAAACCCTTGGATCTTAAGAACAATGAAAAATCAATCAGGTTCTTAAAAGAAGAATTTTAATTAAAGAAAAGGTAAAAGAATCACCTCTGTAAAATCAGGATAGTCAATACCTTACAGGGTAATCAGATTGTCCCTCTAGGCAAAACCTTAAGTTACAAAAAGACACAAAAACAGGAATATACATTCCCTCCCTCCAGCACAGCTTATTTTACCAGCCATTAAACAAAAGAAAATCTAATGCATTTTCTAGCTAGATTACTTACTAACTTAAGAGGAGTTGGAAGGCTTGCATTTCTGATCTGTTCCCGGCAAAAGTATCACACAGACAGACAGAACCGTTTGTCCCCCTCCCCTCCAGATTTGAAAGTATCTTGTCCCCTCATTGGTCATTTTGGGTCAGGTACCAGTGAGGATACCTTAGCTTCTTAACCCTTTACAGGTGAAAGGGTTTTGCCTCTGACCAGGAGGGATTTTATAGCACTGTATACAGAAAGGTGGTTACCCTTCCCTTTATATTTATGACAGGACTGTGAAGAAAAGCTTGAAAAGTGACTCACGTGTAACTGGTGCAGTGACATCTGCCTGAGTCTGCTGACAGCCCAAACCAATAGCTCTGAAAAGCGCAAACTGTCCCATGCATCTCAGTGGCACATCTGGGGCCCTGGCAAACACCATTCTCACAGAGGAGGATGCTGGAGGAGAGAGCAGCAGGCCTAGCCCACTCACTAAAGCAGAACTGGTGGGGTGAGTACTGGAGAGCCTCTTTGACCATCAGTGCCACTTTCTAAGAGAAAGGAGATCCCTACTGCTGCTGAGGGGAAACCAGGCCCCATTCCATTGCCCCTGCCTCTCTGGGAGGGGAGGGCCCCCTCCCACCACTGCAAAGGGCCGGGGCACACACAGGGATGGAGCCAGGGGGTTCCTCATGTCATGGAGCGTCTAGGGCCACCTGCATATGCAATACGCATGATGGCACAGTGGGAGGCTGAGGTTGTCTTGTTCAGGGTGGCTTCTCTTGAGGTTTAGCCACTCCTGCATAATGCGGTTCTTTCAGACTCCTGCCAAGAGAACCTGTAGACCACGCCACAATGTAGAGAATTCCCTGATTATAAAGGGCCTGATCCTCAGCTGATGTAAATAGGTTCAGCTCCCTTCATTTCAATGGCGCTAAACCCCAAGTCCCCAGCAATACACAGAAAAGTACAGCTAATCCAAGTAACAACATAATAACAATAAAAAATAACAGCAGTGTCAAAGTAAAACGCTGGCATGATATTTTGTCTGCGTGGTTAAAAAGTATAATGAGTCCTGATTTTATGGGAACTGGAGCTATATAAATACCTTAGGATAGATGTCAAGTATCAGGGGGTGGGCATGTTAGTCTGTATCCACAAAAACAACAAGGAGTTTTTTACCCACCAAAGCTTATGCCCAAATAAATGTTAGTCTTCAAGGTGCCACCGGACTCCTTGTTGTTTTTTTAGGACAGATGGAAGGCTAGGAAAAAAGGCAATTTAGGTAGAAATTAGCAGTAGGTTAATTCTCAGGCCACTTTTCTCCATACAGCTCCCTTTGGCTGCAGGAGGAGCGTTGCCCCGGAGTAGGATTGAGACAATATAAATGGATTTTCACTAAATCGAATGAGTGATCAGCGTTTCGTTGCGTGTGTGTGAATGTGGTGGGTCACCCCGGCCCCAAGTCTCCTCGCGCTAACCCCGTTACTGCCTAAGGAGATGTCGGGATAGGATGCCGTAGAGCAGGGATTATGATCTCGGAAAGAGCTGGAGCTTTGTTACAGGCACCGTTGGGGACACTTGTCGGGAGGGGGAGACTCCCTCGCCGCGGAGCTGCTGCCCCCCGAGGCACCTCTGGCTCCCCCATGGGGAAAGGGACGAGTCCCGGGTCGTGGCACGGCGCGGGGGGGGGCTCCTGGCACTGACACCGGGGAGGTCGCCGCGAGTTGGCTGCAGGAGAAGCGGGATGTACTGTAGGATGAGGCTGTACAACGCCCCCTCTCCTCCCGAGGGCTCGTCCGCCCATCCGCCCACGTGGCTGGGGGCCACCCCCCGCTGCTCCCGCCGGAGCTGCCGCCCCAGCCCTTTCCATAAGCCAGCAGCGCTCGGCGGCTCCCGGAGCGGGTCCCTCCGCGGCTCCCGGGGGGCGCTGGCTGGGGTCGCGGGGTGCCGCGCCCAAGCGAGGACGGGCGCCAGGAGCTGGCCCAGCCCTGCCCGGCTGGGAGCCGGCGGCCGCGCCCCACCCCCGGGATCAGCGGCCGGGGCGGGACCCGCCTTCGCGGCTCACTCCGGTGCAGCCGCGGCCCCTGCCTGCAGCCAGCGAGCGGGCGGGCGGGAAAAGTTGCGTCCGCGGGGCAGGGACTTCTCCGGGCGCGGGGAAGCTGGGCCGCGCCGCCGGGCTGCTGCCGCCGCTGCCGCCGCCTCCTTAGCCCGGGGGTCGGCGGAAGGAGCCGGGCTCATTTGCCGGCTCGCTCCCACCGCCAGCGGGATGGGCCGGGGGGGCAGCCCCGGCGCGGAGCCCCGCCCAGCCAGCAGCCGGGCGCCGTGAGCCCCGCACGCAGCACCGCGGGGTTGGGGGGGAAGCCCATGAGCCGCCCCCGGCCGGAGCTGCCCCTCGGCCCCGGCGGGGTGCCCCGGGACGGGCGGGCCGTCATGCCGGGCAGCGGGGAGCTGGGCAACGCCACCGCGCCCCGGGGAGCGGCGCCCGGCTACAACTTCGCCGCCTTGGTCTTCGGCGTCTCGCTCATCGTCTGCGTCGTGGGCGGGAACCTGCTGGTCTGCCTGAGCGTCTGCTCCGAGCGCGCCCTCCAGACCGCCACCAACTACTTCATCGTCAGCCTGGCCGTGGCCGACCTGCTGCTGGCCCTGCTCGTCCTGCCCCTCTACGTCTACTCCGAGGTGAGTCAGACCCTGCCTCCTCCAGCAGGCGGCCCGGAGCCCCGGGCACCCCGGCGGGTGCCCCCTGGGTGCTTCCCAGCCGCCTTGAGCCCCGCTGGGTACCTGGGGTTGTCACTGCTGCGTCCCCCTCTGCCAGACGGCGCCTGGCAGCTCTTCTGACTCAGCTCTGCGGCTTGAGCCGCAGCCACGCGGCCAAAGGACAGGGCTTGGACCCCAGTCACGGTGGGAATGCGGCTCTGAGCCCCCCAGAAGCTGGGGCCTGAGTGCTTGCTGCCCCCTGTCAGATTGATTTGTGGGGGGGGACGGAGGGGTTTGGTCTCAAACCTGAGTCCGAACCCAGGCCTGGTGTGCAGTGTAGACGTAGCCTCTGGGGCTAGTTCCACCAGGCTGGGGCGAGGGATTGTTTTACCCCTAGGGTTGTGTTTGTTTCTTTAGGGGCCTGTCAAACGGGTTCCAAATCAAAAGTAAAAGGCAGTTTCCTAAGCTTCTTTCAAGATAAGTCCACTCTGCCCAGCTGAAATGCAAGGTCAGGCGCATGGATGTGAAACATCTCAGCAATTGGAGTGAGGATCCGGCTGTAGATATTTGGATGGACGGTTATTATGCTGGTTGCACGAGTGGTGGCCAGTTTTGCAGAACGTCTGCCATCCGGGTCTGTAGGAGAAATCTCCTAGTGGTAACCCAGCCAAAAATACTTTGTGAGAGTAACTTTTCTGCTCTGCGTGGGGCTGGGGAGCGAGAGGTAGCAAATGTGGAACAGACTGAATGTCAGGCCTGTGTTAATTAGAAACTCTGATACAGCATATGCCTGATCCTATTTCGTTATCTCAGCAGAACTGTTATGATCAAAAAGAGCACTTATTTTCTGAAGCTTAGTTGTAGCGTATGCAAGAGGGAGAAGCTATAGAGCTGGGATGCTTTTGCCTTGCAGGTGTGAATAGGAATAGTTATCCTGCAGTAAAGCTCATCAAAGTCAATGGAAAGACTCCCACGGCCCATGAAAGACAATGCTTGGGCACTCAAGCTAGTGTTTGGATGTGCCCAAATCGTTTGAGAGGCAGCAGTTTTTTGCTCCAAAGGTGCACGTTGTGGGGGAGGGCAGACCAGAGAGAATTCCTGGAATTTAGTTGGGGATTGGTCCTGAGCAGGGGGTTGGATTAGATGACCTCCTGAGGTCCCTTCCAATCCTGATATTCTATGATTCTAAGGCCCAGCAGGGCTTGGAGACATTAGTAAAGCCAGGAAGCCCAGGTTAAAGTGATCAAGCAGCAGTGTCCTCCCCGTAATTGTCTGAAATCCCTGAGGACACAGCACACGGCGTGAGAACACTTTTGTGCTCACGCATGCACACACAGACATGAGTGAGAGAGACAGAGGCTTTACTGAGGGATTATAGGATTAGCATGGGGCTGGAGGAGAAGGTTAAAGTGCAGGTTAAGAGAGCTGGACAGGGTTGGGGCAGACATTGAGGATGTTGGGGAAACTGGAGGTTGTAGGCAAGGAGATCAGCTCTGAGGAGAGACTACCATCCAGCACCTGACCATATTGGGTCTGTTGTATATCATGAGGAAAATCAGGGAAAGGAGGCAGCAGGCTAGGGAGGGCAAGGTTTGGGGTGCCCTTACCTTCCTTGCAGCGTCCATGGACTGCTGAGCACTTTCCGTGATCTTCCTGGGGCAAGGGTTGTGCAGAAGCGTAAGCTCAGCTGTAAAGCCATCCAGCACCTGTGAGCCCTCGTGACACTCGCCTAGAAGAGCCCCATGCTCTGCTTCCCAGTCAGCCTCACTACAGGCCAGATTGTTATCTAGGTATCTAGGCATTGCTGCACTCATTGTTGCAATGCCTAACTGATTTAGGAGCCTACATCTAATCTTCAAAAGGAATTTAGGCACTTAGGAGCCTAAATTCTGATGACAGCTGATAACTGATTTAGGAGTCTAAATCCTATGTGTTGTAATGCTGAGTACAGCAATGACTAAATACCTTTAAAAATCTGTGTCTAAGTGACTTAGCCTTTTAAGTACCATTTCAAAACTGATTTAGGTGCTTAAGTTCCATTGACTTCCAATGAGATTTAGGTTCCTAAGTGCTTAAATCACTTTTGAAAATGGGACTTTGTTGTCTAGGTTAGATCTTGCAATGCTGATTGGAGCAACTCCTAAATACATCTGAAAATTTGGGCGTGTAGCACTCCACCATCTCGTCTCAGGGTCTTTGCAAAGGACCATTAGAGATACTGCTTGCACCTATGTTTGCCACTTGTGTGTGTAACCCTTCTGCCAGGCCAAGTTGATAGCAGCAAGGGTCGGGTTCAGTACACAGGGGTTCCCTCTCATCAAAGCAAATGCAAAACTGGCTTGAGCCCCCACCCAGTGACCTGGGAAAATCTTACACACCCCCTGGGCGCCTCAAAGAGGCAATACTTCCCCTCTCGCAAGCACAGAGTCTCGGTGTAGTAGAGAATCTTTAATAACATGAGGTAAACGACATCAGCATTAAATTGGGGAAACACCACAACTAGCGTTCATTAACCAAACCATGAGCAAAGACCCACCCCAGAGTCCCAGAACCCAAACGTCTCTTGAGTCCAGCAATCTACAAATCACCCAAAGTCCAAAAAGTCCAGCCCCAGAGTTCAAAAGTTCATCTGCATAGTGTTACTCCCCAGTCTGGCTAAAATGTGCCTGTGTGTGGGAGAAAGAGGTAAGGGGCACCTTACGTGTCCTGAAGCTGACTGCCCCACAGGGCTCTGCTCTGCTACGCTGTTTCACGAACAGCTCTGCTCCACCACGACCGGCTCTGCTCTGCACAGCTCGCCGTCTCACGAAGACACCGCTGTCTCACGACCGGCTCCGCTCTGCACAGCTCGCCGTCTCATGAACACACCGCTGTTTCACGAACGGCTCCACTCAACCATGACTAGCTCTGCTCTGCACAGCTCGCCGTCTCACGAACACACCGCTGTCTCACGACCGGCTCCGCTCTGCACAGCTCACCGTCTCACAAACAGTTCTGCTCACCTCGCTGTCTCACGAACACTCCGCCAGCCTATCCACGAACAGCACCGCTGCACTCTAGATCTTCCAGCACCCCACTACTTGACACAGTGCTCAGTGATTTCAGCTTATAGTAGTGGGAGCCTTAGTGCTGGTGCACCATAAGGCCAAAGTGAATGCAGCACAGTACCTGTAGCAAGACTCTTAATAGACCCAAAATTAGCTCTGACATTCCACAGTGGAGAGAGACAGAGGTGCAATTGGTGCTTCAGGCCCTCACAAAGGGGCCCACACCACCAATACCTGTCTCAAGTCTCTCTCAATTCACAGAGTTTTGGAACCCATGTCCTTTGCCTAGGGAGTGCTACTCAGTTGATGGTGAGTCCCTCCATCATAACAAAAGGCCAAGTACAGTTCCAAGCACAGTTCCCATAATCAGGGTAATAACAATTTATTCTTCCCGCCCCAATAACAGAGACACTGGGGATCCCACAACAGCCAAAGTGACCATTTGGGCAGTTATGGCCTCATTCTAGGCAGGGTGGGTGTGCCTATGCAAATGAGATCAGCCCCTGAAGTTCTTTTCCACAACTTGCCACACCTCACCACCAGATGTCAGGGTGGAGCCCATCCTGACTCTGCTTACATGTGTGCAAGTGCATAGATGACTTCCTAATGACTATAACCCACAGGGTTGCATGAGCACAAGTTCCTCTGTGGACTGACAGTGCCCAGCACCAAATACAGCAAGAATTGTATGCCATAGAGAGCTTCCCCTCTGTACTGGGCATTGTAGATGGCACAATGAAGTGCAATGTGTGCGTTTGGGGTGGGAGGGTGGGCGCAGAAGGACAACTGACACAATGCAGCCTCTGGGAAATACACCTATTCCTTGAATAGCATGGCTGTATGTGATGCCAACCAGGTGTTGACAGCTTGGATGGTTGGATACCCAGGATCATGCCTTTACTTGTATGTTCTGCCATTGCCTCCTCTGTTCACTCGATTTACAGCCTGAACCCCGAGCTTCATGTTGGTGAAGAGGGTCTGTGAGCACCTACCAGCTCATTCTCAGGGGGCATGCATGTCACTTCTGTAATCATGGTCTCAATTTCTGAAGCTGGGATTTCTCTTGTTCCCTCATCCTCTCTGCCATCTTCCCGATCACCTGTGCCAGCTCCAAATGCTGTGCACTGAGCCCCCACCAATGTTGTCTGAAAATAGCTTGGCTCTTACACTGTAGATCTAGGCCTCATTAGCATGTACAATGTGCTAGTTTACATATGTCTGTGAATCTAGAAGGCATTTCCATTCAGTCCTGAGTACCTGGGGAATTTCCTTGAGTTGGATGCACTTGAAAATCCCATAAGTGCTGGATACTCAGACAACCTGGGTGCAGCCAAATACCAGTTTTGAAAATCCCCAAGCTGCCCAACTCCCATGTTAGCCCCTTGATGGGGATCCCAGTAACTATTTCTGTTTCCATAAGCTTTTGAAAACGTTGATGCTTCAGAGGTGCTGAAATCCACAAATCAGTATCACCATTGAAAATCAGGCTGGAGTTTGTCAGAAGTGTCCCTTAATGCCTCGTGCTGCATTCCTACAGCATTTGAAAGCAGCATGGGAAAACTGTTTGTTTTCATATTACTTTTAAAAATCAGTAACCACCCTTTTCCTATCCCACACATCCAGTCTAATTTCAGAGGCTTTTCTAGCAATTCAGGTGCTGGGGCAAACACCAGACTGTTCCAGCCTGCTACAGGTGTCTCATTGCTGAAGTATGTTACACACTCATCCCAAAAAGTCACTTAACATCTAGATATAGGGAGAACAGCAGCAATACTGAAAGAGCATAGCATCGTAGAACAGCAAGGCTTTTAAAATCCCTTTGGCTGGGATGGAAGTACTTGGACAGCTGGGGCACACAGTAGTGGGAGCAGGTTTTCCAAGAAAAACTTCACCCACATTCTGTTTTGAAAGTTTACTTTGTTGTCTGAAAAAAGAAAAGAAGTACTTGTGGCACCTTAGAGACTAACCAATTTATTTGAGCATGAGCTTTCGTGAGCTACAGCTCACTTCATCGGATGCATACCGTGGAAACTGCAGCAGACATTATTCACACACAGAGATCATGAAACAATACCTCCTCCCACCCCACTGTCCTGCTGGTAATAGCTTATCTAAAGTGATCATCAAGTTGGGCCATTTCCAGCACAAATCCAGGTTTTCTTACCCTCCCCCCCCCCCCCCAAACTCACTCTCCTCCTGGTAATAGCCCATCCAAAGTGACAACTCTCTTTACAATGTGCATGATAATCAAGGTGGGCCATTTCCTGCACAAATCCAGGTTCTCTCACCCCCTCACCTCCCTCCAAAAACCACACTTTAGATAAGCTATTACCAGCAGGACAGTGGGGTGGGAGGAGGTATTGTTTCATGATCTCTGTGTGTGTATAATGTCTGCTGCAGTTTCCACGGTATGCATCCGATGAAGTGAGCTGTAGCTCACGAAAGCTCATGCTCAAATAAATTGGTTAGTCTCTAAGGTGCCACAAGTACTCCTTTTCTTTTTGCGAATACAGACTAACACGGCTGTTACTCTGAAACCCATTTGTTGTCTGAGTGCTCAAAAGGGGCTTTTGAAAAGTCCCCACTACTACTTGTTCAAGAGGTGACCCCAAGTCTTCTGCCTCCCAGTCCCCTGCTCTAAATTAGTGATCATGCTGTCTCTCATTCAGAATATGACCTTGTCTACATGCAAGTTTGCACCAGTTTAAAAAGACAACTTTCATTAAGCTGGGTCAATTTAATAGGGCTAGTCTATATTATATTATCACAGCCAGACATCAGTGCATCTAGAGGTTTGTTTCTGATTATATCTTGCTGGGATACAGTCTACATGGGGGAGAGTGTGAGAATGAATATGGGGTGCTTCATTTTCAGTGCTTGATTTTTTTTTTTTTTTCTCTGTTTCAGTCCAGGTCAATTCAAACTGCCCCACTAAAGTGGGCCAAGTTATGCTTAGTTATATGCTGGAGTAAATCATGGCAGTAACCCATTGAAATCAGTGGTGTTACTCTTGGATTTACACCAGTGTAACAGTTCAAGTTTGGGCTGAGTAGGTTTTGTGTAGTGAGGAGAACATTGGATCTAAGAATCCCAAACTTTGCATCCGATGAAGTGAGCTGTAGCTCACGAAAGCTCATGCTCAAATAAATTGGTTAGTCTCTAAGGTGCCACAAGTACTCCTTTTCTTTTTGCGAATACAGACTAACACGGCTGTTACTCTGAAACTTTGGAGTGGAGATCAAAAATTGGATCTGAATCTTTCAGCTCAGATACATCACTTGCCATAGAAACTAATTCCCTCATGGTCTTTCTTTGTCTCACATGTCACTTAGGGAAGGAAAGGTGAGCAGACACTGCTGCAGGTCAGAGAGGTGAGTGCGGATTCCCCCCTCAACAGGACAGGCCTGAGCAGCTTGCGATTTCTTGTTGAAATGCAGGAATCTCTTACTACAGATTTTTAGAGGCATTAGTGGTTCTATGGATAATGTGATTGAGGTTTACAGAGCTGACTAAAAGATTTAGACACAATTGGGGGTGAAATCATGGTTCCACTAAGTCAATGGGAGTTTTGCCATTGTCTTCAGTGGGTTTCACCTGTGACTCCTGTAATGCTTGCTTTCTCCCACCTTTTTGTCAGTGATTTATTCAAAGCAGGAGTTGTCATGCGATGTGCCTGTTTAGTGCCTAGCACAATGAAGCCCTGAACTCAGCTGAGGCGTCTGGCTGTTACTACAACAACAACAACAATAATAATAAATCAAAAGAGCTAGTTGAGGTTGTTGACGTGGGCTGTGTTTCTGTATCTCAAACACAACTTTCTTTATTACTGCTAAAACTCTAGTCCTCAAGAGAGGATTAAGGATGTTGCACATTTTTGACTGAGCAAAGTTAGGCCCTCTACTCAACATGATGGCCTTTCTCTGTTTGTCTTTAACACAATAACTTTGGAAAACCACACCTGATCAATTCCAAAATTTCAGGGAATGCTCTAGGCATTCCTGCGCAGAATCCTGTTGATTTTGATGAGAACTGGAAAAGCCATTTTCACTTATTTTTTAGCAGGACTGCACTGGGGTATGGCCAGGCTTGGCAGCATAATTGCACCAGTTGTTTTGATGACCCTGTCACGGAGTGTGTGGGAGTCAGTGCCCTGCACCCCTCTTCCTGGGATTCACCGTGACTCTCAGCCAGCCAGTAAAATGGAAGATTTATTGGACAATAGGAACACAGTCTAAAACAGAAAGCTTGTAGGTACAACCAGGACCCCTCAGTCAAGTCCTTCTGGGGGGCAGGGATCTTAGACCCCAGCCTTGGGGTTCCCTACATTCCACCACCCAGCACAAAACTGAAACCAAAAGCCCGTCCAGCAGGCTCTCTCCTCCAGCCTTTGTCCAGTTTCCTGGGCAAAGGTGTCATCTGGCCCCACCCCCTTCCTGGCTCAGGTTACAGGCTCATCCCCTACTATCCCATCCCCAATGCAGACAGTCCCAGTAAAACTAGACGACATTCCCCGGACAATTCGCCCCTCTCCATAGTGCGTCACAGACCCCACCGGCCATTGCCATGGGAACCATATCATGAAGCATTTCTAGTAGAAATCACAGGGATGAGGTCACGTGGGTGTGGCCTTGGGCAGAGTCCTAGGAGAAACAAGGCAGGGCATCCCCAAGTCTTAGCCTGTTGGCTTGGTGAGGTGGAGGATGCAGCTGGCTTTTGGATTTGTTGAGACCCAGCTGCTCCAGAGGGAGCAGCGTCAGTGTGTGCAGCTTGGGGAGACCATTCCACGGGTAAGAGCCTGCCCAGGGGATTGTGGGAGTGGCTGGGCCAGTTGCAGCTATGTGACTGAGCGAACTCAGGAAGAGAGAGGGCACCAGCTCTCCGTCCTTCCCTTTTAATCTGGGGGTGGGTAGAAAGGTACTTTGGAAGGGGGAGAAAAAGGAGAGAGACATATCTGGCATGGGGTAGGTGTTGAATGGGGAACCCTAGTATGGGGGAGCAGAAAATGGGGGGGATGACATATGGAGCCCCTGACATAAGGCAGGGTGTGTATACTACTTAGCGTATGCGCAACGTGCCTCAGGTGGCATGTGACCAGGGTTCATCACTGTGTTTGATTTGCTGATTGGATCATTAGCTTCCTTGGCACAGGCGGAGTACTGATGGGAATGCTGATCCATGACCCCGGGGTGGGTGGGTGGATATGTGTGTGTGTGTGTGTGTGTGTGTGTGTGTGTAAAAAGAATGGAAAATACTACTTTTTAAATTGTGAGTTTAAAGTAAGTTCCTTCATAGGTGTATTTCATCATTACCTGAATTTTACACTTTGTTATCTATATCATACCACAAACAAAATTGATATCTTTTAAGACTAAGTGACAATCCAAATGCCATTGATGTGAAACTCCTCCTTAGTGAGCTACCAATGAGTGCCGTGCAATTGCCCATGCTATGGAAACTACACGATATTGGAACTCGGAGTCTGCGAGGTGACCAAAAGCATCATGCTAAAATAAAATAAAGGATTATCTTAGACAACTTCACAATCAAATTGAGGTTTAGTTGAGCATTCTTTAAAATTGCTAGAGGTTATACATAGATTCTATGCATAGACTGTTTTTGTTTTTCAGAAAACCTGAAAAGCCATTTGCACCTAAAGTTGGCTAACCCATAGAGCTCAGCCTACAGAAGCAATGAAGTGTGCAGCCTTCTGCCTTAGGCTGAATTTAAAAAAAAAAAATTAACAATACCTAGGTCTACAGTTACAGTTAAGCTGTTTCTCAGAACAAGTTTAGGGAAAATAACCTTGTTCTGAGAAATAGCTTAACCATTTTAACAGAAACTATAATATATATATAATATAAAATCAGCTCAAATAGTTTTGTCTAGCAGAGTTAGAAACACTGAAAAATGGGGTCTTATAATGTTAAGAGTGTCTAGCTTTCATACCTGTGCTGTTTATAATAACTGAGAAAAGAAAAGATTGATGTAACGGTGGTGAGCTGTAAAGATTTTATGGCCAGGAGTTTGGGATGACTGTATTATTCATGGTTGGCGAAATGTATTGTTTTTTGAGTAATGCTGAGAGGCCATGTGACACAGAGGCCCATTGGTGGTTCACTATTCTGTGTCAGTAACTCTTGTGAGGCCTGACATACTCACTACACCTAACACAATGTTGTCATGATATTTACCCAAAAAGTGGCATGTAATATATCGTTGGAAAACTACAAACTCACTGATTATTAATATTCTTGCATGATGTATGTATGGTAAACCCATAAAGGACTTTATAGATATATGCTGGAAATACATGACTTTAAAACCGTGCACATCAGGGGGAGTTGATAAATAGGTTTCTCCAGACAAAAGATACATGATTTCAAAGATTTACCGAACTATTAAAAAAAGGGATAGGGATGAGAACTCCATAGCTGTCCATCACTTGGGGGACTCAAATGGCCAGAGCTCTTGAAATCACAGAATGTTGTGTCCTTCAACCAAGGAGGTTGATGTCTCTAAGAACTGAGTTTACGTGAGAAACCAGCTTAGGCAAAGATTTTAACTTGCTGAAATTAAGTTTTAGTCTTAGAAGTATATTTTTACTTTTGTTTTCTTGTAACCCTTTCTATCTTTATTCCTTAAGAACATAAGAACAGCCATACTGGGTCAGACCAAAGGTCCATCTAGCCCAGTATCCTGTCTTCCAACAGTGGCCAATGCCAGGTGCCCCAGAGGTAACGAACAGAACGGGTAATCATCAAGTGATCCATTCCCTGTAGCCCATTCCCAGCTTCTGGCAAAGAGAGGCTAGGGACACCATCCCTGCCATCCTGGCTAATAGCCATTGATGGACCTATCCTCCACAAATTTATCTAGTTCTTTTTTGAACCGTATTATAGACTTGGCCTTCTCAACATCCTCTGGCAAGGAGTTCCACAGGTTGACTGTGTGTTGTGTGAAGAAATACTTCCTTTAGTTTGTTTTTAAACGTTCTGCCTATTAATTTCATTTGGTGTGACCCCCTAGTTCTTGTGTTATGAAAGGGAGTAATAACACTTCCTTATTTACTTTCTCCACACCAGTCATGATTTTTTAGACTGCTGTTCTGTTCCCCCCTTAGTCATCTCTTTTCCAAGCTGAAAAGTCCCATTCTTATTAATCTCTCCTCACCACGGAAGCTGTTCCATACCCCTAATCATTTTTGTTGTTCTTTTCTGAATCTTTTCCAATACATCTTTTTTGAGATGGGGCAACCAAATGTGCAGTATTCAAGATGCAGGCGTACCATGGATTTATATAGAGGCAATACGATTTTTTCTGTCTTATTATCTATCCCTTTCTTAATGGTTCCCAACATTCTGTTAGCTTTTTTGACTGCCGCTGCACATTAAGGGGATGTTTTCAGAGAACTATCCACAATGACTCCAAGATCTCTTTCTTGAGTGATAACAGCTAATTTAGACCCCATCATTTTATATGTGTAGTTGGGATTATGTTTTCCAATGTGCATTACTTTGCATTTATCAACATTGAATTTCATCTGCCATTTTGTTGCCCAGTCAGCCAGTTTTGTGAGATCCCTTTGTAGCTCTTTGCAGTCTGCTTTGGACTTAACTATCTTGGGTAGTTCTGTCTTATACTTGGTATCACTTAAGCCTATGGCTTTTTGTTTAATAAACTTATTTTCCTTCTATTATAAAACAATATAGTGTTGTGTTTGGTCCAACTCCAGTTAAAGTAATGAGCTGCAGTGGATTGTCTCTTTAAAGGAGCAATGAAGAAGGTTCTTTCTGTGAGTGTTCCAGGAGAGGGCTGCACACTAGAGGGCAGATGATTTGAGGGAGGCTGAGAACTGGGAGGGTATTGGGGTCACCCTGTAAAAAGTAACTGGGCAGTGGAAGCCAGGGTGTGACCTGCATGCTTGTAAAGCTGGCTGTTGGTGTCAGGGCTGTGAGCCACAGTAGCATAGCATGTAAGGCAGTGGTCACCAACCGGTAGATCACTGAGACTAAGATCCACTGTCAGAGGCTCCACCATCGACCAGTCGATCATAGGGTTGCCAACCCTCCTGCAGCCAAACTGGGAGATCGGCCACTAACAGTCCAGTGATGCATCAGGACTAAGGCAAGCCCTGGCCCTGCGCCACTCCCGGAAGTGGCTGGCATGTCCAGCAGCGGCTCCTGGGAGGGGAAGGTCTCAGCGCACTGCCTTCGCCTGCAGGCACTGGCCCCCGCAGCTCCCATTGGCAGAGGGGCCAATTGGACCCAGATCCCATAGGCTCAGTCCAGTCCCTTAACCGCACAACCATCGTCCTCCTTGTAAGAGTTCTGCAGGTTGTTGTAAAGCTCTGCCAATAAAACCGTCATTCTACCACTTGTATCTGTCTCACGTTGTTTCAGAAAAGAATTAGTTTAAACATTGGAGAGGGGGAGAGGGGGGTTGTTTTTAAGCTATTTCAATCCCCACCCCACATACTCTACTTTTCCTGTTGGATTTACCTGCCTTTGCAGTATGAGTCAACTCTTGAGAGCTTTACAAGAGAGAACAACACTCTGTAACTAACTGAGTGGAGAAGCTTCTAGAGTAAGTTTTCTATAAATCCTAATGTTGTGACATAAGGTTTGATATCCTGCAACTGACCAGGGCTAGAAGCCTTATCTTGATGGACAGGAGCGGGAAATGCCAGCTCCCCAGTGGGACAAAGCATCCATTTCTCACCATAGTGGCTCATGAGATAGCAGATCTTAGATTATTGCCTGTCCGTCTGACACCTCAGACCAGTAAACTTAGGGGTGGAAGGGGCTCATTTCTATGTCAGGTTAATTCTGTCAGGCAGAGGTGGATTAGCGGGCAGAGTGCTGGAGAACTGTCAGAGGTGTGCAGGACAAATGTAGTTGATCATATGTATATCGCTATCTAATACATGGAAACTGTATGTTACACATGTGTACTGTACATGCATACATCTTGCACATGTGTACACACACCCGGGACTTACCTGCTCTGGGGGGTTTGTGGCAAAATATGGTCTTGAACACGCTTCAGTGAACACATTTTTAAACCCTACTTAGCTCCTGGTGTAGGCAAAGGAAGAGATATTTAAAAGCAAGTTAGCCGGTCATGGTCAACCTATGAGGGACTGTTTTATACATGGAAGGGGTTGCTTTGCCTTTCAAATGACTTTCCTTGCAAGTGTGCCTAGGGCCCAAAACCTGCTGTCCCCACCCAGGTCCATTTCCCATGGCTTCACCAGGAGCTGCACCTCAGTAAAGGCTGGGGGTGAGATCCTGGGGAAGGAACCACACAGTGTCCTTGTCTTGCTGGTGTGACAACCTCCAAGCAGCTGACTGGAAGGAAGGTCATGGGGAGAGTGTGGAGTGTCCCCAGGGATCCCAAAGATACTTCCGATGGAGCCACGCTGCCCATCGGTGATGGTGGTGGGGGCAAGGCGTAGGTGTCAGTGCACCTCTGGAGGGCTGGTGGCACAGTCGGTGTGGGACACTGTTCCTCTGGAGGCAGAGTAGCAGTTAAGAGCCCAGACCTGCAAAGCTTTGGGGGAAGGATGAGGGGCTCCCCATAATATTGTTAGGCTCAGAGTGTCTTACCCAATAAAGTCTGGTCGAGGCCTCAAAGAATCTCTTGTATCCCTGCTCCATCTGCACCCTGCCCAGCTTTGATGTCTTAAAAACCTGACTCCGCAAAGCACAAGTGGAGGGGCTTCTGCATTTCCTCTGAGGGAAAGGGGGATGCGACATCTCGGGCCTGCCCGTGCTTCAGCTGAAAGGAATGGGAGTTTTACTCAGCGCCTAGGGCAGGAGCAGGACTGGATGCATGCTGTACCAGTGTAAAGTATCGTGCACCGTGTGAGCGTTTTTCTTAAT
This sequence comes from Eretmochelys imbricata, assembly GCF_965152235.1. Lineage (NCBI taxonomy): Eukaryota > Metazoa > Chordata > Testudines > Cheloniidae > Eretmochelys > Eretmochelys imbricata. The sequence goes on from NC_135577.1 coordinate 22,384,877, forward strand.
CCACGCTGAGCGATCACACTTTGAGACAGAACTGAACCAGGAAGTTCTACCGGCAAGCAGATTTGTGTGGCTTGGTTACGTAAACTACTTTGTCTCTTAGCTCTTTATAATTGATTAAGGAGGAAAGGAGAAGATTTTCAGTGCATCTGCTAAACTTAACATGCTCCGATTACAGGTCATCAGTGTTGGAGCCAAGGCATTTCTGGGTCTCTGGGCTGGTTATTTGCCCCAAACAGATACTTGAGACAAAGTACTTCTCAACCATTTATTACCTATTCCTTTAGACTGGGGTTAGATACTCTGGGTTTCTGTACAGTATAAAAGAGCATCTTGCTTGGCATGTGTGTCATGTGAGTTTGTTCACCTATTTAGAGAACTTTTCTACTGAAGTCCTAGATGAAGAATGAGAACACCCCTCCAGTATTTCCCATGGCTTTTTGGAGACCTGTATTCTTTCACTGATAACACTTAAAGATTCTATTGGAATAATGCAGTCTTAATAGGGCACACAAATTCATTCATCCCTAGAATTATAAGGATATTTATAATCTGGTGCCAGAATGGTTTTGAGGTGGTGGTGAAGACTTGTGATTACAGTCCAAAGCCTAGATTTTGAAAAGTGACTATATTTGGGTGCCTCAGTTTGAGTCCCTAACCTGAGACAACTTAAAGGGGCCTGATTATTCAGAAAGTGCTGAGCACTGACCTTCTGAAAGTCAAACCCCTTCAAGGTGTCTCAAGCTGGACAGCCAAAAATTACTAGTCACTTAAAAAAAAAACCCCCAAAAAAAACCTTGGCTGCAAAGATTAGACATGAGAAAGGACCTTGGGCAAATTGCTGGTGGTCCTTGTTTCTTCCAGCCAATTTGCTCTTCCTTCAGTCCTGTAAGAGGCTGGTTCTGGTTGACACTTTCCTGAGGAAAGAGGATGTTTTCTGATGTGCAGTGCAAAATATCTGTCTTCTAGAGTGAACAGTTTGTTTGGGTTAGTCAATGAGAGACCTCCAGCAGTGGCTGCTCCCAGTGCATCTGGCATGTAAACCGGAAATTCTTAGAATCTCAGATCCTGTAAATTACACCTTCACAAGGATCGTGTAAAAATCGTTTTACTGGTGTAACTTTAGCAATGGTCCTTTAGGCTGTGAGAATGTCAGTCTCTCTCTCTCTCTCTCTCTCTCTCTCAGCACCACTTCCTGAAGTCACCATAGTGCTAGTCAAAGAGGACTAGAGGCAGCTCCTTTCAGAATCCATCAGTGCTGCTCCTTATTCCTCCAGAGGGGCCATTCTTACGTGGTGCAGGACATCTTGGGTTAGCTCCACGAAGGGGACTTAGACTCAGCATTGCTATGCCTGACATTTCGGTGCCCTGCCACGTGGCAAATCCATAGCCTTGAACTAAGCACCCAGGCTGCCTACGTGTTACGCGCCTAAGAATGGGAGTCACAAAAACTCGCATGCTGAGCGGGGAGCCACCTAAGCTAGCTAGGAGGAAATGCCATGGAGAGGCATGTGGCCTATGCCCCTCCTTGCCAAGGGAGTTAGGTGCCTAAGTCCAGGCTGAAGGGGATCATATCCCTCCACGTTGGATTCACAGCCATGAACCCTCCCCATGAGCTAAGGCCAGAAGGGACCACTGTGGTCATCTAGTCTGATCTCCTTTATAGCACAGGCCTCAAAACCACTCTGAAAAAAAGGGGCAAGAAACCCCATACTGGATAATTATGGAAGACCCTGCCCATAAAGAAAGCTTCTTCCTAACCCAAGTCAACTAGAGATTGACTTATGCCCTGAAGCATTTGCTTTGTGTGCCTTCCAATACATCAGACTGTCTGTCAAAGTGAATCCTGCTAAAGGCAGCGTGCGTCACCTCTGCCAAACACAGACCTATGGCTGTCCATCTTCTAAGAAGTGATGTTAAGACAACTAAAGCTCTTTGAATAGGGACTAGTTTAATAGACTAGTTAATTAGCCTGGCCTCGCATGAGCCTTCAGCAGGCTGGTTATTGATGCAACTCTTGCAAGAGCTGTGCAAACCACACCTAGAGAATTTTGTAAGACCTAGTATATGGGATTTTTTTGGGGGGTGGGAGGGGTGGCGGCTGGGGGAAACCACTTCTACATTGAGTTCCGTTATCTGCTCTGTGTGAAGAGAATGTTCACTAGACAGATACCCAGTTTTGGCAGAAATGCTGCGGATGTTTCTTTCCCATGGGAAAAAACAGAGCACTTTTCCCCACTAAAAAGCAGAAAATACAAGTGGGTGGAAACTAAGTTGCCTTTGAGCACTATTTAAGGAAGCCTAAGCCATATAAAATCTTTAAAGCTTCACACTGTGTACCTTGACAGGCTAATCTCCTGCAACCTACTGTAATTAGGTAGCAATTCATTACATGACCTAGTGAAGCCAGTTCTGTCTCTATTAATTCCAAGTCAGTCAAGTATCAAAGAGAGTTAGGTGCCTTTGCTAATGCAGCCAGAGGGTCATGCTGCATGGCAACAAGTCATCGTTAAATGCTGCTAATACCACATGGAAAACAGACTTTTTCTATTTAGAAGTGATTCTCCTTTATATTTTCTCTCTCCTTCTCTGTTGGAGACTAGAGAGGAACTAAAACCCCAGGCTGAGACCTTTCAGAAGTGACTATCGATTTTGGGTCCCCAACTTGAGACACCTTAAAGGGGCCTGATTTTCAAAAAGTGCTGAGCACCTGCCCTTTGAGAATCAGGTCCCTTTAAAGCTGGGCATCCCAAAAATGCGGTGCCCAAAACTCACAGGGACTTTTGAAAATTTTGGCCCTCAGATCCAAACTTACTATCTTTCTAATAGTCGGACCCACCCCCCAGAATCTGAATGTGGCAAGACTTGAGGGTTTGATGTTGAGAACTGAATCAAAACGCCTTCCCAAAGCTCAAGGTGTTTGTATTTGGCCAATTCTAGAGAGAGGTTCAGAACATTAAATCTGATCTGAACCTCGATCTGGCTCCAAGGTTCTGGTCAGGGTGTTTGCCCAAAAATAACCATTATCCTGGAATCCATCTGGTCCTACTGCTCAGGAGAAATCACAACCTTGCTCTGACATCACAACTGGGTGCTATTAATCCTCATGCAGCTCCCTTCCCTTGTAAAGTATGTGTTTGGGAAGGATTCTGAATACAGTAGAATCTTGAATTCGCAAAGAACTCAGTGGACACCTACAATGTTAATAAAATCAAAGCTCTGATGGGAACTAGATTTTGAAACCTATCGCTTCTAAAGAGAGCAGAGTTCTTACGTGTGCAAAATCTTAGACCTAACTTCATAGACCATTCTTCTAACTGGAGCAGGGGAAGGAAAGTTGTCAGAACTTGGGATGGAGGCATTTTGGATTAAACAATTCCTTAAACTGAGTTAATAAAATAGAAATTCTACAGCAGGTCTTTGTTGATGGTTTCCATGGGGCATCAGCATCTCTTTAACTTTGCAGGAAGACCTGAGAAATGACAATATCATATTTAATTGGTCTGAGACTTACTGGGTTGCCTGAATGAGACTTGTCCAATGACAGCGAGCAGCTTCCAACTGGGGATTTCCCTGCCTCTCTTTTAAACTTCGTCCCTTCCTATTCTGGGGACTCAAAGGGATATGGTATTAATGTCGTTGCTTCTGTTGAAAAGGATGGTGCATGAGCATAGGGTTTAGACTTTCACACATCAAAGCTTTACTCACTCAGAGATGAAGGGATTCAAAGTTCAGTTCCCATTGTTGTGTGTACTTATAATGGCACTGAAGCCCTCACCAAGATCAGGGGCATCTGTCTGGAGAATGGGGGAACCAGAGCGTTACTGTCTCAAATCATAATTTGGTTTCTGGTTTGCTCCTGGTTGTGCTGCCAATTATAAAGGGCTTGTGATTAAACCACACTTCGAGCCCAGAGACAGGGACTTCTAAGCATCAGTAAAAGTGGCAAAATCTGACTCGCGGGGGGAGATGCTCACTCTGGAGCAGGATTTTCATTATATAATTGTAATTCCCCTCAAGCTTCTGTCCTGTACAGTGGAGGCCAGTGTGCAATGTGCACTGGTTCATTAGAGACTAGTGTATGTATTTTATCTATATTTATATTTTATATATATATATATATTTTAAAGGACATTTTTACAAAAAGTATTTACTTGGATGGCCCTTTGCCTGCCCTCTCTATGACTGAAAATGTTTGTGCTTTACCAAAAAAACATCTCCTTCTAGCCCCTGTCCATGGTCTGGGACACACATCTTGTAAATGACCTGAAATGTTGCAGAATCAACCTTGAGATTTCACTGAAGGATGGACACAGAGAGGGGAAGAGGGGTTGGGAAGGAGCAGAGTGTTGTTCAGATATACAGAGTATGTACAGCAGTTGGCATATGTGTCAGTTTGGCTCCAAGACAGCCCCCTATTACTGTGCTGGGAAGGATTCCCTGGTGCGAAAGTCCCCCTCTATAGCAAACAACGGGCAAGACTGAGCCCTGGTCTACACGGGGATGGTGGGTGGTGGATCAATCTAAGTTATGCAACTTCAACTATATGAATAACGTAGCTGAAGTCGACATACTTAGATCAACTTACCATGGTGTCTTCACTGTGGTGAGTCGACGGCTGCCACTCCCCCATCGACTCCGCCTGCACCCCTCGCCCTGGTGGAGTATAGGAGTCGACAGGAGAGCGCTCGGGGGTCCATTTATCATGTCTAGACTAGATACGATAAATCGATCCCTGCTGGATCGTTTGCTGGCCACTGATCTGGCGGGTTGTGTAGACATACCCTCAGAGTGTACTTTCAGCCCTGAGCAAGAGAAGGCATGAAGTTCTGCCACCCCAGAAAGCCAAAGCGATTCCAAGGCTCAGTTCCCTTTGACCTTCCAGCTTGTGCATTGGTCCAACCCAGCCGCAGCCTGCTTGCCACTTTGCATCCAGTCTTCTCCACCTTCAGCGCTCCTCACATCCTCACCTGAAAGGTGTGTCGGACATGAAGCAGCTGCTCTGCCTGCCTGCCCCAGGGCCCCTGAACTGGGGAAGCCCTGCACAATCACACAGCAGGAGGAACCTTATGCCCCCTTGCTTCCTTGCACAGCTGTGCAGGGCTCAGTCACAATAATTGAAGCTAGAGCTGAAAGAGGCCTATTGGCTCACTCAACCTGTCTCTCTGCCAGATTGTTCCTGTGATATTCCCGAGGAACCTGGGAGCCTCAGGTTTCAGTGAAATGGTTTTCTTTAACAACCCCGCCAACGACATAAGGGATGAGAGAGCATGGTCTTACTGAGAGAGCATCTAACCCAGGGGTGGGCAAACTTTTTGGCCTGAGGGCTACATCTGGATGGAGAAATTGCATGTAGGGCTGGGGCATGGGAGGGGGTATGGTGTGCAGGAAGGGGCTCAGGGCAAGGGGTTGGGGCAGAGGAGCGGTGCGAGGTATACGAGGAAACTCAAGGAAGGGGGTTGGGGTGCAAGAGGGGGTACGGAGTGCAGGAGCGGGCTCAGGGCAGGGGTGCAGGGAGGAGTGTGGGAGGGGGCTCAGGGAAGGGGGTTGGGGAGCAGGAGGGGTGCGGCAGGGGGTTGGGGTGCAGGAGAGGTGAGAGGTGCAGCAGGGGGCTCAGAGCAGGGGGTTGGGATGCAGGAGGGGTTTGGGGTGCGGGCTCCGGCCTGGCGCTGCTTAGCTGGAGCGGCTCCAGGGTGGCAGCAGTGCGCAGTGGACCTCAGGCAGGCTCCCTGCCTGCCCTGACCCTACGCTGCTCCCGGAAGCAGCCAGCACCACATCCCTGCGGCCTGTGGATACCTCCCCCGAAGCTCCCATTGGCCACAGTTCGCCGTTCCTGGCCAATGGGAGCTGCGGGGGGCAGTGCCTGCAGGCAAGGGCAGCGTGCGGGGCCCTCTGCTCCCCCTCCCCCAGGGGCCACAGGGATGTGGTGCCGGCCGCTTCTGGGAGCGGCGCAGGGCCTGGGGCAGTGCGGGAGTGGCAATCCCGCAGGCCAGATCCAAAGGCCCGATGGGCCAGATCCGGCCCATGGGCCGTACTTTGCCCACCCCGGCCTAACCTGATGCAAGTCACTCTCTAGCCTCCCTCCCTTGAGATACCTGCACTGTCCCCAGGATGGTGCTATGCCGTAGTTCCTGATGCTGCATATTTTGTTCACCTATCCCAAGCAATGGAGTCTCTGCCACTTGCCTTGGGAAACCGTTCCGCAGGCTAAAATATCTCGGTGCCCGGAGGCTGTTCCTGATATTCAGTTTAAATTACTTCCTTTCTGAGCATCATTCCATTGCCCCTAGTTCTACCCTCGTGTATCCTGCTAAAGAACTCCTCTTCATCTCCCAGGCACATACAGATTCTTAGCATGTCTCAACGGTGTTGCCTCTTAGCCAGACTCTAAATGTTTAGCTCTTTCCTTAAAAATATTTAGCTGTCTTTATCTTCCCCCCGACACTATCACTATCTCTATCTCTTCAGCGCCCACGATCATTTTTGTTGCTATTTTCTCAACTCCCTCTAGTTCCATCAATATCTTCCTGCTAATGCAGTAACTGAATGAGATATTCGGGCAGCCACTGCACCAGGGCTGTGTAAGAGAGTGACTGAGACTCTTCAGCTCGGCGATGGGATGTTTCCGCAGTACAATAAGCGGACGAGCAATAGTGCCCTAGCAAATGTCATAATTAACAGCGCTCTGTGAGATCTGTGTAGCTCTGTGCTGTTTTCAGCTCACATCCTCCACTTCTTCAGCTGCACTTGGGTCTCAGAATGCTATTGGCTCACCTGCAATGGGAAGTGCAACTAGGACACTCAAAGGTTACTGAGTGGGTAATTAGGTGTTGTATGGGGAGATAATTGGGGACCAAATATTCAGACTCTGTACTGATGTTAGCCATGCAGTCAATATGGACTTCCAGACTTCAGTCGGCACTCAGGGTCAGGGCCTGTGGGGACTAGCTTGCAGATTTTTGACTGCATCTGAAAGCATAAATGTCCCCAGGTGAGGATGAAAATTGAGCAGGGACTGTGCTTAGCTTTAGGTTTGTACAGCACCTAGCACACATGGGTGCACTACTGGAAGCAAATAACAATCATGGAGAGCAGGAAACTTCTGGAGATTGCAGTCCTGATTCTGGTCTCAGATGGGTGTAATGCTGTCAACCTTAGTGGAGTTACTCCTGATTTAGGGCTTCATCCAAAACCCCTTGAAAACAATGGGAGTCTTTTCGATATATTTCAGTGGCATTGGATCAGACCCTTATACTGGTCAGTGAGATCAGAATCAGGCCCCATATCTCCAGGCAAAACTAAGTGAGGGATCACTGGTCAAAATAACCTGGCCCCCTGAGAGAGAGGAGCAGATGCAATGTGAAGATGTGTGTATGCCTCAAACATCTGGTTTATTCTAGGGCACGATGCTAGCATGCCATGTCACCTTTTTGGGGGTTTTCCAAATCCATCCAAAATGCCATCTGTTTTATACGGCTTCAGAAGATTTAACCACTCCCTGCTGCAAAACATACAGCCTGTGATAAGATAAGAAATACAAGACTGAATTGCCAAGTGACCCTGATGCTGAGATTAGATTTAAAGCTATTGTTTAAACAGAAAGAGAACTCACCCAATACTTTTATTGCAGAAAGGTCAAAAGAGCCTCATAAATGACAGAACCTCTCAATTTAAAACCATATTATGATCCATACTATTTGACATCACAAATGTTGTTTGCTAACCTTCTTAGTATTTTGTATGTGATGGGACATTGCTTCTGTTAGCTGACTGTTAACTTTACCAAAAGCTGAGGGCTTGTCTACACTTAAAACAGCTGCGCAGCACTTCAGTGAAGATGCTGCCTACACCGGTGGGGCTCCCATCCGTGCAGGTACTCCACCCCCCGAGAGGCGGTAGCTATGTTATGGGAGAAGCCCTCCCATTGCCATAGCGCTGTCTACGTGGGGAGTTAGGTCGGTATAACATAGTTATGGATATGAAATAGTTATACCCTTGTAAGTTGCTAGCGTAAACCAACTCTGAGACTAGAGAATTTGCATTGCAAAGGAAGGGTATTATTCCTAGTAATGTGTTATACATTGTAACCCTGAAACTCCACCTTCATCAGTCCATTACAGAGCCAAGTCCCTTCTGCACTGCTCATGTCCATGCAAGCATTTTTATTAGCTCAAGGCTGGGCCGAAGTTCCTTGAATGTCTCCTTTCTATCAAGCCCACCCATCCATGCAGGTGATTGTCAGCTGGCTCCTTAAAGCTGGTTGAAAATCAGGAAAATTATTTCATAAAGAAATTCAAAATGTTTTTTTCCCCTTTCTGCAGGGTTCAGAATGGACTCATTTTCCATAAATGCTTTCCACAACCTGATCAGTTCAACCACTGGGGAAGGTCCATTGTGGGGTATATAGTCTGCAAAGTTTATACTCCAGCAATCTGTGCTAAACAAATGTGGTGAAGTTCTGGAATGAAAATTGCTGCTGGCACTTTTCCCCTGCCCTGCTCTAGGCCTGGTGGCTGTAATCACACCAAGAGATATCATGTAAAACTGGAGCCGTTTTAGCATACTCCCAGAGGGTTTGCTTGTTACCTCGTGTGGCAGGGTAAAATAATTGTGTAGTAACGAGCAGTAAATTATCTGCATAATTATTTGCAAATGGGGCATTCATACTTAGACCAAGTGAAAGAGGAATCACTTTTGGGGGTTCAGGATCTGTGAATTAACTAGGGAACCCATCTCGGATTAATCAGTTACCTGTTTGTTCCGAGGGCTCAGGGGTGGTGGTTATGGACTCTGATGGAAAAATGACTTTCGGGTGGGTTTCCCCCCACTCCAGTCAGCAATGGTTCTATTGTATCCCAGTTCTGCTGGGTGGTGCTTTGGGTGGAAACATTACAACATCACAACATGGGGAGTAGATGGCCAGCCCTCTGTGGAGAAAGAGGTGGTTAGGGACTATTTAGAAAAGCTGGACGTGCACAAATCCATGGGGCCGGACGAGTTGCATCCGAGAGTGCTAAAGGAATTGGCGGCTGCGATTGCAGAGCCATTGGCCATTATCTTTGAAAACTCATGGTGAACGGGGGAAGTCCCAGATGACTGGAAAAAGGCTAATGTAGTGCCAATCTTTAAAAAAGGGAAGGAGGAGGATCCTGGGAACTACAGGCCAGTCTGCCTCACCTCAGTCCCCGGAAAAATCATGGAGCAGGTCCTAAAGGAATCAATCCTGAAGCACTTACATGAGAGGAAAGTGATCAGGAACAGTCAGCATGGATTCACCAAGGGAAGGTCATGCCTGACTAATCTAATTGCTTTCTATGAGATTACTGGTTCTGTGGATGAAGGGAAAGCAGTGGATGTATTGTTTCTTGACTTTAGCAAAGCTTTTGACACAGTCTCCCACAGTATTCTTGGCAGCAAGTTAAAGAAGTACGGGCTGGATGAATGCACTATAAGGTGGGTAGAAAGTTGGCTAGGTTGTCGGGCTCAATGGGTAGTGATCAATGGCTCCATGTCTAGTTGGCAGCCGGTGTCAAGTGGAGTGCCCCAGGGGTTGGTCCTGGGGCCGGTTTTGTTCAATATCTTCATAAATGATCTGGAGGATGGTGTGGATTGCACTCTCAGCAAATTTGCGGATGATACTAAACTGGGAGGAGTGGTTGATACACTGGAGGGCAGGGATAGGATACAGAGGGACCTAGACAAATTGGAGAATTGGGCCAAAAGAAATCTGATGAGGTTCAATAAGGATAAGTGCAGGGTCCTGCACTTAGGATGGAAGAACCCAATGCACCGCTACAGACTAGGGACCGAATGGCTAGGCAGCAGTTCTGTGGAAAAGGACCTAGGGGTGACAGTGGACGAGAAGCTGGATATGAGTCAGCAGTGTGCCCTTGTTGCCAAGAAGGCCAATGGCATTTTGGGATGTATAAGTAGGGGCATAGCGAGCAGATCGAGGGACGTGATCGTTCCCCTCTATTCGACATTGGTGAGGCCTCATCTGGAGTACTGTGTCCAGTTTTGGGTCCCACACTACAAGAAGGATGTGGATAAATTGGAGAGAGTCCAGCGAAGAGCAACAAAAATGATTAGGGGTCTGGAACACATGACTTATGAGGAGAGGCTGAGGGAACTGGGATTGTTTAGTCTGCAGAAGAGAAGAATGAGGAGGGATTTGATAGCTGCTTTCAACTACCTGAGAGGTGGTTCCAGAGAGGATGGTTCTTGACTATTCTCAGTGGTAGAAGAGAACAGGACAAGGAGTAATGGTCTCAAGTTGCAGTGGGGGAGGTTTAGGTTGGATATTAGGAAAAACTTCTTCACTAGGAGGGTGGTGAAACACTGGAATGCGTTACCTAGGGAGGTGGTAGAATCTTCTTCCTTAGAAGTTTTTAAGGTCAGGCTTGACAAAGCCCTGGCTGGGATGATTTAGTTGGGGATTGGTCCTGCTTTGAGCAGGGGGTTGGACTAGATGACCTCCTGAGGTCCCTTCCAACCCTGATATTCTATGATTCTATGATTAACCTTACCCGAGCCTGAACCTCCAGCCAGGCTAAAAATTAAGGGATAACAAAGCTGTGATCGACAACGTGTGAATAAGACACCTGCATGGACTTCATCTCAGTGGGGGATTATAGCTAGGCCGGAGCAGGGATTACCTGATTTTAAGCCTTTTTTTTTTTTCTTTCCCCCTAGGACAATGCCAGACCTTGTGAATGTGTCTAGGATCCCCTATTAAAACACGTTGAAGTGATCCTTACAGTTCCAGGGTGCACAGATTCCCTACTAATCACATAAGCCTGAGCCAATCCGGCCCCCTGAATCTGAGCTGGGGTGGCCAGCTCATGCTCCTGCCCGCGTTGCAATATCTGCACAGCTGTTTTTAGTGAGGAGTGCAAGTCTGTGTACCCGTAATGACCTGCAAAGCCCTGTGCAGCGTCAGGGTCTGACATGCAGTGACTCCCCCTCTCTCTTTGCCTTCAGTTCCAGGGAGGAGTGTGGGCCTTGAGCACAGGTCTGTGTGATGCACTGATGACCATGGATGTGATGCTGTGCACCGCCTCTATCTTCAACCTCTGTGCTATCAGCGTGGATCGGTAAGCACCCCCCCTCGGCTACTTAGCCTATCCGAGCTTGTCTGTTGTCTGGGCTTTACAGCCCTTCCCCTGGGAAATCGTTGAAGGGATGTTTCCCCACCTGCCTTCTGCATTGAAGCGGTGCTGAGGTCAGATGGGCTGGGGCTTTCCTCATTCCCATGCAGGGAATCCCTAGCCCTGTTCCCCCTAGGGAAATCCTTCTTGGACTGAATCGATTTCCTCCATCTCCAGCCCCAGTTTTGGTGGAGTTTTGCTCCCTCATCTTTCCAAGCAGCCTGGGAACAGTTAATAGTGATGCCAAAGGCAGAAACTGGGCTGCTGAGAGCTGTCCCTTGTTGGGTTTGACTTGAGAGAGTGAATTATGTCTAGAATAAGCCTTCGGCCCCTTGGATTCCAGAGTTCTGCCCTAATTCCCAGCACAGAGGACCAAGCTGAGGCAAGCGGAGCGTTAAGTCTCAGGGCCCATTCAGTCCTGGCCTCTCTGCTTGGATGGCCAGTGGGTGTGGTGTAGACCCCAGTCCAATCAGAAGCTGGATTCAGACCAAACACGCTTCACACAGCTGTTGAATGCCTTCTTTGTTTCTGAGGCTGGGAGAGCTGCTATGCCCCACACCACGTGCAGAGGTCACCTGTTCCTTGGTGGCAAGCCTCCGTGGTGGTGGTCTTCCTATCACTTTGAAATAAGCAGAGCAGAACCCAGCATAGCAGGTCGGGATGATTTGGGTGGCAGCGGCATCACAAAAGGCTGTTTATTGTTCAGGGAGGCTCTTCTTCCCGGGGATTCGGAGGTGGCGGTGGATTCCTGAACAGAAATACGTTAGCTGGGCCAGTGAAGGGATGAGTAAGAAACAGCTGGGAAGTGATCACTTGGTCATAGGGCGCCCTTTGCAGAGCTCAGCTCCCTCTTTTCTCTGTGGTCCCAGTGCGCCAAACACCAGCCTGACCTCCTCCTGGGTGTGCGCCTGTAACAAGAATAGCTCCCTAAAAGATTTAATTACAGCCCCAGGCGCTCATTTCATTTACATTTCAATAGGCCGGCTATGGCATGTCAGCAAAATAAGAGTTGAGAACCTATTAACGGAGGATTAATAACTCTGTCAGAGGGTACATTCGCTACATCACCATTGCAAGCTGTGACTATTAATCCATGGTCAGTGTCTTAAACACCATGGGTTATTGCACATACATCATCTGCCTCCTGAAATCAAGTGACAGCAGCTGTCTGGAACCCGAGGTGAGGAAAGGAGAAGCTTTGCTAGCTCAGAACTGACTGATCCACATTAATAACCCGGCCGCTGCCATCTGGCACATGCTCGGTGACCTACGGTAAAATGCACTATCTCCTCCCTGCTGCAGAGGCTTTATATTGAGGGAGGTGAGTCTTGGTGAGGTGAATGCCAAAATCCCAGGTGGTGGTGGGGCACACAGGCAAGATGTTCTGTAGAAAGCCGATGGTGTGGGTGGGCGTGTATTACACTGGAGACCCAACCTGGGAATGATATGGCCACCCTCTCTCTAGGGGAGTAAGTGGCAATGTGTGGGAACTGTTAGTAATGATTAGGGTGAGGGGAAGGCAGCTGAGAAAGTGCCTCTTTCCTGTTGTCAGGGAACCGTGCTGTTCTCTTCCTTCTGCCATGCCGGGTGGCAAATAAATACCAGGTGCGGGGTGGGAGGTGTCAGTGAGATCAGGAGCTCATGCACTGAGTGGCACTTGTGGGTATGATGCACCATATTCTTGGGAATGATGAGGGGAGAGGCCGTGCCACCACACAGGGCTTCAGCGGCCAGTCTGCTAGAGGGAGCGACAGCCTGGGAAGGAACTGAGCATCCCTAGATGGAGAATGGGGGTGGTGAAGGAGACGGGTGTCGAAGCGGGGTCAGAGAAGAACCAAGGGAGCAGCTACCCTAGAACAAAGCAGTGAATGTCACGCAAACAAATGGCTGGACTTCGCCTTCCCTCCCATCCTTTGGCCACCAAACATGGCCCCCAAACATGGCAGGAGTAATAGATGTTAAGGCCAGAAGGGACCATTGGGTGACCAATCAGCCTGAGCTCCTGCATGGCACAAGTCGTAGAATCTCACCCAGGGATGAGATGAGATTTGTCCTGTCCTGAAGAGAAGCTAAAGTTCTGCTTATGTTAAGGGAATTCACACCAGTGTTACACCATGGATGTAGAGACAGCGGCACAAACCCCTATTGTGCCACACAACACAGGTGCCATGGGGGGCTAACGCTGGTGCAGCTGGCTCTGAGCTGCTCTTCCACTTTGTGCCGGTGCCGTGTGGGTGATGAGGATTTGGGTACATCAATGTAGCGATACTGCTGGGAATGGCCTTATGGTAGATATGGCCTAATGGTCCGATGGCGCTCTGCAGGGGAAGAAAGGGTCCCAGCCAGCAGCAGGATCTCAGCCTGATCCAGGGTTAGGTGTGAGAGAGCACTGACGGCTCCATTTACTGTCAGAGTCATTGCCCAGCTAACTCACCCAGTGATCGGTGAGAGAAGAGGACACACTCTGCTGGCACCACGCTCCCAGATCAGGGCAGCTCCATGCTACCAGCCTTGACCCTGTTTTCTCTGTGTCACAGGTTCATCGCCGTTTCCATCCCACTGAACTACAGCCGGCAGCAGATCGACCTGCGGCAGCTGATCCTCATCTCCACCACTTGGATCTTTGCTTTCGCCGTGGCATCCCCGGTCATCTTCGGCCTCAACGACGTCCCAGACAGGGACCCCACCTTGTGTCAGCTGGAGGACAACAACTACATTGTCTACTCCTCCATCTGCTCCTTCTTCATCCCCTGTCCGGTCATGCTGGTCCTCTACTGTGCCATGTTCCAGGGACTCAAGCGCTGGGAGGAGGCCAGGAAGGCCAAGCTGAAGAGCAGCATGTATGTGGGCGGCAGGAAGCTGTGCTGCCCACCTCCCGTCATGGAGAGGAAGCAGGCTGAGATCAAGCTGCAGGAGCGCAGTCTGTGTGACCGCTCCGAGTGCTCTTTCCCCAGGGGGTACATGATGAACAGTGGCATCCAGACTGTCTCCTACCCTCACCTCAAGTACTCCCACCCGGGACACAAACAGGCCAAGATCAATGGCCGGGAGAGGAAGGCTATGAAGGTGCTGCCAGTTGTGGTCGGTGAGTGGATGGTCCTCATTACGTGGATGCTAGAGCAGTGGAGTGCGGGGGGAGGAGGGGGGTGACACTGGGGCTGGGATTTTCGGAAAGGCTTGGTCCATTGGGAACTGTCTGTGTTTAAAAATTGGCCTCTAATTCAGGTGCTGTCTTGAAAATCTGCCCCCCGTTGTGGGCTTTTTTAAGCCCCTGTAAATCTGGTCCTGAGTGCAGTCGAAAATCTGGCCCCAGGTGGGCTCTTCTATTATAACAGGGCACCGCTAGCCTTCTTCCCACCCACCCCCTAGCCAGGATTAGCATTTGACTGCCTCAGGAACCCCTGGACTAAGATCTCGCCTGGTGTTTCAGTCTTGCCGTCATGCTTAATACTTCAGCGTGATTCATACCAGTGGGGATGCCTCCAGACTCTTCCCTTCCAGCTCTGCAGTGTTCTCCTTGGGTGCAAGACTGGCAAGGAAGACATGGTCCCCATATACCCTTAATGCAGCACTCCCAGCATGGTGAGAATACTGGATGCTGTACTGGGAGGAAGAAACATGTCACCAGTTCTCTGATCTCATGCCCAAAGGGCTAGGGTGAGATCTGTTTGCTCACGGGTGATGGACAGAAATGCTTCCCTAAGCAGCAAAGATGGGAGTATTTGAATCCTTTTGTTTAATGCAAGGATCCCATGATCATCAGCACATGGTAGGTGATTGTCCATCCCAGGCAGCTGGCTACGGATAGGACAGGGTCCCTGCGATTCCCAAGCCTGGCTGCAGCACTGTGCTCCAGAAAGTGAGCTTGCATTTAAATAAGCACGCAGGCTTCAATGGGCAGAAGCAACTGGTGAGGTTTAGTCTCTAATGCATGATGACTCGTTGGCCTTGGTAGTTTGGACTGTCTGTGAGGTATTTCTAGCCTGTCTGGAAGTGAGCAGTACTGAAAGCCTCAGGAAAAGGCCTAGAGGTTTGGATAATTTAGTTTTGCTAAGTAGCTGCACTTCGAAGTGCAACTGAGGACCAGGTCCTAGCGTGGCGTGGGCAGATGGTCCAGGGGTGTAAGGTGACCCCGTGCTTTCCCACCGCAGCTACTTGCACTGCAGGACAGAGGTAGTCTCTGTGGAGCTGCTACATCCTCTCCTGTGCAGGTGGGGGTGGGGGGAGTGGGCAGGGCTGGGTGAGGAATAGGTAGAGCCAAGGGCTCCATTACCACCCTCCTGCCCCCATGCACATGCCAGGGGAAGGTATGCTTTGCCAGGTGCAGGGCACTCCTCCTCCCCCCACCCCCACCAAAGTGAGGGTGAAAGAGGCCAAGTCAGCTTCTTGTGCTGCCCCCTGTGTGGGATGCAGGGAAGAGCTATGATTTAGCCCTGCAGTTTCGCAGGTTTGATGGATCATCATGACTAATTGAGCACCTAGAACTAGAAATGATTCTCTGGCCATCCTGGCTCATCTGCTGTGACCTGCAATGCACTAAGTGAGGGAAGCAAAGCTGCTCTGACCAGGGGTAATCTTATCTCATCTCCCCTGTCTGAAAATACTCATACTCCCATATGGCAATCCATGCTGTCCTCTCTTATGGCTAATGATAATGCTTATCCTAAAACCTTTACAGCTCTTTAATCTGATAGCTGAAGGCATAGAGAAACACTATATTTTATTGGACCAGCTTCTGTTGGTGAGAAAGACAAGTTTTTGAGCTTACCCAGAGCTCTTCTTCAGGTCTGAGAAAGGGGAACTCCCAGCATCACAGCAAAACACAAGTGGGACAAATTGTTTAGCATAAGTAGTTGGCACATATTGTAAGGGCCCATTCAGGGTAGAGTGGCCCATTAACACCTTTGCAGTCAGAGGACAAAAAGAGGGGGTTAATGGGTACAGATTGTTGTAATAAGCCATAAATCAGTGTCTCTGTTCAGTCCATCCATTACTGCGCTCTGATTGACCTCCATAGTTGTGAAATCGGCTGCAGGAATGTGGGGTGGGGCTGGGGATGAGGGGGCTCCAGGCTGGGACCAGTGGGTTCAGAGGGTGGGAGGGAGATCAGGGATGGGGCAGGTTGCTGGGGCTCTGAGGGATGAGGGCTCTGGGTGGGGGTGCGTTTTTTTGGGGGGGCTGGGGATGAGGGGCTTGGGGTACAAGAGGGGACTCTGGGCTGGGATCAAGGGGTTTGGAGGGCTGGAGGGAGGATCAGGGCTGTGGCAGGGGATTGGAGTGCAAGGGGTGGGGCTCAGGGTGCAGGCTTCGGGTGGCGCTTACCGCAAGCAACTCCTGGAAGGATGTCCCCCGTCCAGTTCCAAGGCGAGGCCAGGCGGCTCTGCGCACTGCCCCGTCTGCAGGTTCCACCTCTGCAGCTGCCATTGGCCAGGAACCATGGCCAAAGGGAGCTGCGGGGGCGGTGCCTGTGGATGGGACAGCGCACAGAGCCACCTGGCCACACCTCCACGTACTACGGGGGTCATGCTGGCTGCTTCCTGGGACCTGCACGAAGTGGGACAAGCTTCTGACCCTGCTCCCCGGCTGGACCTCAGGGCCAGATTAAATGGGCTGATGGGCCGGATGTGGCCCACAGTTTGCTCACCCCTGGTCTAGAGGGTGGGGGGTCAGTTTGTTCTTGAAGTGGTTTTCCAGGAAGGCCAGCTGTTCTTATAATTGATCCATGTACAACAGCACTGAGACCCTCATTATGGGTGTGTCAAAAGGCCGCAAAGACCGTGGGGTTGCCCCCACCCCCCTTCTGTTCTGCATGCTCAAGAAGTCACTGTTGTTAATCTCTCACTGATTCAAGAGCACTAGGAGAGAATGTTGACTTTTTAGGCCTTCCAAGCAGCAAAGCCAGACCCCTGAGAACTGCCAGAGCCCCAAGCCGAGCCAGATTGTGTGTCTCGGATCCTGAAATGTTTTACAGTGATAAGGAAACCAGCTTAAGACTCCAGTTAACTATAACGAACCTGACATTACAGGCTCTTTGATTAGCAAAGCATGACTCAGGGTAGTTTTTTGTTTCTCAACTATGCAAAACCTGAGCTGAAGGAGGGCCAGCTGGATGGGCTAATGGGTCTTAATCTACAACTTGAGGAAGGGGTAGAGCATGGATGACTGCAATCCAAACCAAGCCAGTGGGTCAGCAGGTCAGATGAGGATTTTTAGTGTAGGAAACTTGGAAGCTGGCACTTCACGTGACCTTTGCTAGGGGAAACCGACCTAAGTGCTTTTGTGGCCTCTGTAGGATCTGAGCATCTGCCACATGGTTATGAATTTAAACTACCCTACCTCCAATGGATGGTAGCACAGAGAGCCTAGAGTGACTGAGAACAGATGGGACAAGCAGGGTGTGTGTGTCTGGAGAAGGGGCTTCTGCTCTGGTGCATCTGCCTGTGGTTTGGGGTTGGAGAGTATTTCAATCACATACATCCTGAATGAAAGGCAACAGTTATACCCACCCTGTATCAACAAGGTTTAACCTAATATCCTGATACTTGTTTTTCTCTAGGCTATGGGTTCTCAATTTGGGGTCATGAAAAGGTCAGTGGGTCTTGACAATCCTGCAATGGAAAAGATTGAGAACCCCTGTTCTAGGTGATTGATTGGTATCCCCTCCTTTTGATGTGCAGTTTGATGTTGGCACCACACTTGATCTGTGTCTGTAATGATGCAGGAAGAGACGGCTAGAGAGGTTGCTTAATGCCTGTCCTGGTTCCCACTTCCTCCATTTGTGTCTCTGTGTATATATCTCTGTCCATCGCTGTAACCCCTTCTTTAGCCCACTAAGCCAGACAGTTGCATGGCAATTCTCTAATATCACAATACAGTCTCAGGCTCTTTGGCTGTTGGCTTACCTGCTCTGTTGTCTGTATTGATACTATACCTAGACTAGAGGATACAGTCTGTAATATGTATTGGACAGTAATGCCTAGACCACATTGTACAGACAGGTTGTAAAAGACAGTTCCTCTCAAGACACAAATAGAAGGAGGGTATTTCACAGAGAAAGGAAGTGACTTGCCCCACTGGGTTACACAGCCTCACCTGTCAACCCACAATCTACCTGTAGCATTTCTCCTCTTCCCCCCCACCCCCCACCATGGTACTCGTGTGCAGTGTTTGACTTTGCTGTCTGTTCTCTTTCACAGGCGCTTTCCTCTTCTGCTGGACACCCTTCTTTGTAGTACACATAACAAGAGCCCTGTGCAAATCCTGCACGATCCCCAGTCAGGTCATTAGCATTGTCACGTGGCTGGGCTACATCAACAGTGCCCTTAACCCCATCATCTACACCATCTTCAACACAGAGTTCAGGAAATTCTTCCGCAAAGCTTTGCATGTCTTCTGCTAAGGTTGGTGCCTGCTGGAGTCAGGGAGGAACTAAAGCACAAGGCACAGCAAGCAGTAAAGATGACACTGTGTTAGGTTTTTTTGTTTGTTTTTTTTTTGTATAGCTCATTAAAGTTTGATTTCTTGCTACATTCCTGTGTTTTACACTTTTTCCATGCATGGGGAAAGGTTCTCATGTTGAAAGCACAACAGCCTGCCCCAATCCTGGGAGGAATTGTCCATGGAGTATAGTACCCATGGCCTGATGCACTTCTTAATATGCAGGAATAAAAATTGGACCTCTGATCAGTTTGCAGTGTTAAGATATGGAAGGTGCCAAAAGAGAGAGACACTGTAACAGCCAAAGTGACCTATGGTCTGTTGTTCTGGTTCTTCCATTAGCCAATGCCCGATACTTCAGAGGAAGGTGTGAGACTGTCACATGGTGCCTCTCCATACCCTTGTGGAAAGACAATTGAGAGGAGTCTAATTTAGTTTTACTCCCCCTTTACTTTGAGGGCTACCCCAGCATCCTGTTGGATAGATGTTAAAGGGCACTGGTCCCATGGCGCTCACTGTAAACTGACCAGGTGACCTACTGTACAGGGAAGGAGGTGTGAGTTTAACTACTAACAGCTAGGTGCCCCCCTATTGGCACTGCTGCAGTGTGACTCTGTGGGGATTAATATGTACTGATCAGGGAAATAGTGGAGAATATTTGAAAGCGCAGGTTCATGTGTTAAGTGAAGAACACAGGAGAAAATATTTTAAACCCTGATAATGGACCCATTCTGGCTGAGCAGTCCTTGCTCCCCTGGCCTGGGCTAGTCGAGGCTTTCCCTGGGGAGTGTAGTTAGTGCCCCTGCTGTGCCAGGCATGAAGATGGCCAAGTGCAGAGCAGGGCACATGCTACCCTCCCTCAAGAGGGAGTTACTGCTCCCCTGGAGAAATCCTGGCCCCCTCTGGCTCGCTGCTACATTGGGGCCCTCCAGCCCCACTGTGACAGGCCTCCAAGGCAGATTCTTAGCCACATTATCTGCTTTGTTGCAGCCAGCATCTATCCATGCAATCACAGAGTCTCATGCCTATTTCAGGGCAGACTGCCAAGAAGCAGGGTAAAGACCCCAAACTAGTTGTATGTTCTAGAATTACATTTCACCAACCCTGATACAAGTGTGAACTCCTAAAGCACTTTAGCAGTCCTACTATGGCATCACAGACAGTCCCCTTGTGCTTTCCAGTCTATTTTGCTACCCAGGCGAGCTGGCCTTAGTAATAGATGGTTGCTAGACCCCAAAATAGTCAGGTTACTCCCAGTCCCAATCACTTAACCCCAGCTCAATTGTACTCCAACCAAAGACAATGCCTGTAGCCAGTCCTGTAAACAAAATAAATAATAGTTATTACAAGGTTAAAGCAGGCAAACATGTATACTAGGGCTGTCAAGCAATTACAAAAATTAATCATGATTAAATAATAGAATACCATTTATTTAACTATTTTTGGATGTTTTATACATTTTCAAGTATTTTGATTTCAGTTACAACACATACAAGTGTACAGTGCTCACATTTATTTTTGATTACAAATATTTGCACTGTAAAAAACAAAAGCAATAGTATTTTTCAATTCACCTCATACAAGTACAGTAGTGCAATCTCTTTATCATGAAAGTTGAACTTACAAATGTAGAATTATGTACAAAAAATAACTGCATTCAAAAATAAAACAGTGTAAAACTTTACTGCCTACAAGTCCACTCAGTCCTACCTCTTATTCAGCCAATTGCCCAAACAAGTTATTTTTACATTTGCTGGAGGTAATACTGCCTGCTTCTTGTTTACAATGTCACCTGAAAGTGAGAACAAGTGTTTGCATGGCACTGTTGTAGCCGGCATCGCAAGCTATTTATGTGCCAGATGCGCTAAAGATTCATATGTCGCTTCAACCACCAGTCTAGCGGACATGTGTCTATACTGATGACGGATTCTGCTCCATAACGATCCAAAGCAGTGTGGACCGATGCATGTTCATTTTCAATATTTGAGTCAGATGCCACCAACAGAAGGTTGATTTTTTTTATTTTTGGTGGTTCAGGTTCTGTAATTTCTGCATCAGAATGTTGCTCTTTGAAAGCATGCTCCACACCTTGTCCCCTTCAGATTTTTAAACCTTGGGTTGAGTGCTGTAGCTATTTTTAGCAATCTGCTATTGGAACCATCTTTGTGTTGTCAAATCTGTAGTGGAAGTGTTTTTGAACAACATATATTGGATCATCATCCGAGACTTCCGTAACACAAAGTATATGGTAGAAAGCGGGTAAAACCATGGAGCAAGAGACATACAATTCTCCTCCAAGGAGTTCAGTCACAAAATTAATGAATGCATTTTTTTTTTTTTTAACAAGCATCATCAGCATGGATACGTCCTCTGGAATGGTGGCCGAAGCATGAAGGGGCATATGAATGTTTAGCGTATCTGGCACGTAAATACCTTCCTTGTAAAGCCGGCTACAAAAGTGCCATGCGAATACCTGTTCTCACTTTCAGGTGACATTGTAAATAAGATGCGGGCAGCGTTATCTCCTGTAAATGTAAACAAACTTGTTTCTCTTATCGATTGTCTGAAAAAGAAGTAGGACTGAGTGGATTTGTAGGTTCTAAAGTTTTATATTTTATTTTTGAATGCACTTATGTAACAACAACAAAATCTACATTTGCAAGTTGCACTTTCATGATAAAGAGATTTCACTACAGTACTTGTATGAAGTGAATTGAAAAATACTATTTCTTTTGTTATTTTTACAGTTCAAATATTTGTAATAAATTATATTAAGTGAGCACTGTACACTTTGTATTGTGCTGTAATTGGAATCAATATTTGAAAATGTAGAAATACATAAAATATTTAATAAATTTCAATTGGTATTCTATTGTTTAACAGTGCAATTAAAACTGTGATTAATCGACAACCATAATATATACACAAATGAGTTAGTCTATGGTTCCAAAAGGTGACAGAGTTGTAGTAATCTGTCAGCCTTGCATGTCTTTTAGGGCTAACCCAGGTTGACTGTGGGGATCTCTGCTTCTCTTTTGTAGCTCCAGCTCTGTGAGGGTCCAAACAGCAAAAAGAGAGAGGAAAATTTTTCTGGTCAGTTATTTGTATTGCCTTCTTCCAGAATTCAAGCTGATGGGATGAGCCCTTTTGCACCTCGCTCTTCATGAGTGTGATGTCCCAAAATGGCCCATTTAGTTTTGATGGGCAGGAGACGATTGTGCCTGACTGGGTTCATGATTACAAAGCAAAAACTTAAATATTACATTATAGCATGTGATAAAGAGTGAGATTAATGTATGCAGCAATTTACAAGAATATCAAAGTCTAAACCCACTGTCACAAATCCAAACCCCATCTTAACCATACAACACAGAGGTGAAACAGACAAGTTTCCAGCAATGCATTCATCAATGCTCAGCTGAGGCCTAAAGCCTGGGCAAGAGCTGGCACCTGGTCTTCCAGCATCACTCAAGGTTTCTGACAGGAGATAAGGATGTATTTAAAACATATGAAAAAGAGCAAGGTCAGATTTAACACAGCCCACTTAGTGCAGGGAGCTGTGACCTAGCGAACAGAGCTCAAGGTTAGGAGCCAGGAACAGGTCAATTCTCATCCCAGCTCTGTCACTGATTTACACTGACACACCCCTTATGGTGGTCTGATTTGTCAGAGGTGTCGAGCAGCCCAAGTTCTCCTTTGAACTCGATGGGAGCTTCAGGTGTTCAACACCACTGAAAATTGGACCACAGTTACCTCTCTATACCTTGACTTCCCTAGCTGTGAAAGGGGGAGAATCCTTATTACCTCACTGGAGGCGGGGGGAGAGGAGAGAGTGTGTGAGCGTGAAGATTATAAATGCTGAGTGTTAGGATCTGGGCACTGAAAATGACATAAAAGGGCAAACAAACAAAATACAAGTGGTCTGCTTCTGTGAGACAGGGGAATTGCCCTGCCACAGAGAGAGGATTTCATTCCGACAGTACCACAGCCATCAGACTGTTGCATATGAAGCTGTTAAATGCTTTGACTTTCATTAGAATCCAGATGTTCATTTCCCCCTGAACTCTCACAGCTGGAGTTTCAACTGTTCCATTCTTTCTAATGAGCTCCTGAAATACTAAGCAAACTCTGATGAGAGGGACCCTGCTGCTTTCTGACAAACACATAGGGGTGGTAAGTAGTGGAAGAAAGCCAATTTGCAGGCTAGCTGAAGCTCCTTTCTAATTAGCTGGCGGCTTTGCAAGGAGAGCCAGGCTCAGCAATAAACCAATGCTCTCATTTTTATAACAGATTACCCTAGGCTTACTCCCAACATGGTCAGTCCCTGGAAAGTTTGTTTTTACGCCATATACATATCAGGACTGTCACATCTGGTCTCCTCTGCCTTTGCTGGAGTGTCTTTGGGAACATTCACACCCTAAGGGAAGGGGCTAGGAGCACTGAACACTTAATGCAGACTAGTGTTAATTAGGCATTGGAGTTAAATGGACATTAAAGTTTTAAGTCTCACTAAAAGCAGCAGCCCCTCTCAAAGGCTACCCCATCAAGCTGCTGTGAATTCATGAGTGCCCCAAGTGCAATTCACTAGGCAGAAAGCCTTGTCTGGTCTCGCACTTTCACCAATGCTAGCACTGGTTCAGCTGACGCAGCGGTAGCATGAAATTCCCATTAGTGGGAAAGTTGGAGAGTCCCCTCGGCCATGGGGGAATCGTTTTCTACTGTGCAAAGCAAGCACTTTTCTTTTTCCTCATTGAACTCTTTCAGGCTTGCTTAGCCCTCCGAAAGCAGCACACAAGAAAGGGGCACAAGGCCCCGTTTACTTATTTTTGCAACTCACTTTTAAAAGTGAGCAGAACAGTGCTTAAAATGATGCAAGCTGTGAACAATCCAGAGAGGCAGACTGAAAAACATCAAATTTGCAATGTAAAGAGAGAGCTGGAAATCAGCTCCTTCTGTCCCTCCCATGGCCTGTGCTTCCCTGGCTGGTGCTAATGGAAAAATAGCTCTGGGAATGGGGATTTTGTCTTTGCTGGGTTTGAAGATACTACCGCCATCACCTTCCGTAGTGAGGTTATGGCTAGACACTAACAATTTGCCCCCTCAGCCAGGGATACACATGATCTTCCCTGGGTAAGATCCGCTCCACCACAAAAATCCATCCCTATCCATCAAATCCTCCCTCCCTCCCCATACCCAGCAACTCTTCCATCCCCTCCCTTGACAACAGTGCTTCCCCTGTCCCTGTCCCTCCCTGAGACAGCTCCTCTTCCTCACCATAGCACTGGCAGGTGGTTGTTCTGTGAGTGGGTCCCCTGTGGGGCAGATCTGGAAAGTGAACAAGGAACGGAGGTGCTCTCACCTAGCTCTTGGGAGAGGGAAGCAGCTCTCCTTTGGCCGTTGGGTGGGGGGAAGAGAGCTCCAGGCCCTCTCCCTGTACCAGCTTGGCCTCATTTCTCCTTCTCCTTTCACACAGCTGAAGCAGCCAGCATGGCCAACAGAGGGGGAGAGCATGGTGCACCCCCGAATGCACATTGAGCAGCTGGAGGCCGTTGTAGCAGCACTGGGAGAGCTGAATGCTTCACTGAGCAGAGCCAGCTCTAGCATTCTGAGTGGGCTGTGACATGTTTTTCTGCTACCTTCCCCACTGTGTCCCAGAGTCTGTCCGGACTCCCTCCCTTGTCCCCCAAGCCCATCACTGCTGACAGAATCCCAGGACATTCTTCCCCCCTGCTCCCCGTCTTAGCCCTCGTGCTGGGAACAGGAAGATGGATCCACATTCCCAACACAGGGCTCCCCAGGCAGGGCCCCAAAGTCCTTTGACTGTGGCCTGAAGGGCCATGTCAGCTCTTTGGCTGCAGACTTTCACTGTACCACAAGAACACTTGCTTCCTGAGCCACAGTGGGCCAAATCCATCCCTGGGGGGGAGGGATAGCTCAGTGGTTTGAGCACTGGCCTGCTAAACCCAGGGTTGTGAATTCAATCCTTGAGGGAGCCATTTAGGGATCTGTGGCAAAAATTGGGGATTGGTTCTGCTTTGAGCAGGAGGTTGGAGGAGATGACCTCCTGAGGTCCCTTCCAACCCTGCTATTCTCTGATTCTATTAACTTCTCCCAGGGGTGAGTTGGGCCCACTTTGCCGTGCACCGGCACACCGATACTGGCCTCAGAATTAATTCCCTCGCCTCCTGAAGCCGGGCATGCTGGGGGTGGCAGTAAGGTTTTCCTTCTGCAATTTGAGCGATACAGTTGTGGGCCTGTCAGTTTCCCCCAACATGGCAGGTGCCTTTATGTGCAGCTAATTCCAGCAGTTGACATAATCTGAGTGTGCAGCCCCACAACATCCCAGCAGGAGGGACTTCATGCCGTGACACAAGTGCTCCAGAAAATGCTTCGCAGCTCCCGTGCGTTATTTCCCACTGAGTTTAGAGGAGATGTTTGACTGGGGTTTCTGGCCTTTTGATTCAAATGATTTTGCAAATAAGAAACTCAGGGCTGTGGAAAGTCTGGCAGGGGAAAACAGGAAACTGGGGTCGGAATCAGGAGATATGAAAATATTTTAATAATAAAAAGAGAGCGGAGACAGTGGGGTCAAGAGGTTAGAGCAGGGGAATGGGGGTGAGTGAAAACAGCACGGGTGAAATCCTGGCCCCATTGAAGTCAATGGGAGTTTTGTCATTGACTGCAGCAGGGCCTCCATTTCACCACTGGATTCTATTTATGGCTTCACCACTAATACACGTTAGCTTGGGCAAGTCTCTCATTCTGTGCCTCGGTTCCCCCCCCCCCAGGGGGTCACAAGGTTATTACATGGGCGGGGGCGGGTCGTGAGCTGTCAACCTCCACCCCAACCCCTGCTTGCCTCCAGCATTTATAAATAAAGTGTTTTTAATTTATTAGCGGGGTCGTTCTCAGAGGCTTGCTGTGGGAAATGGTTCGCCCTCCAACAGTAGCAGTATGAAACTATTTTTCTCTCTCTCTCTCTGGTGGCGCATAAAGTCCCTTACAATATAATGAACCTGACAGGGGTAAAAACGAGGGGAAGCGGGGGTTGGCCGGGGGGAGAAAAAAAAGAAAGCCATGAAAATAGTTATTTCAAGTCTAAAAGCGAAGAGCCTGTAAAGTCTGCAATATTAACACTCAAAGGTGCTATTTTCAAACTAATCTTCCTATTACCTAAGGCCTCTCTTCTGTGTTCTGGTGTGAGATGCTGTGGCAAGGCACAGTTGCACTTTGTTTATTCTGCCAAAATAAGATAATGTCTTTGTCAAGAGCTTTACACTAACTTGAAGCCACAACTTTGCTTCTGATGAACTCAGAAGTATCTCAAGAAAGTTTTGCTTTCTAGCATTTATTAAGCAGATGGGGGACCAACCCAAGAATGGGAACCAAGCATAGTTTAGGTCATGAAAAGGAACAAGCCAAGCCACCCTGAATATGCTCCAATTACCTATGAGAAGTCACAGAATATTTCCTTTTCCCCAATATGTTCTCGATTGAGATCAATAACTCTTCACACAGACTGCCAGACAGCCATCAGATAGCGACTGATAATCATTACCACCAACCTGTGTTGGATTTCAATCATCCTCCTATGGAAAAGGGCTTCATGTTCCATCACAACTATCTTCCAAACCATCCAGTTCTTCTTGGTAGCAGCTGGAGCTCCAGACAAGAGACTGTTATTGGTAGAAGCAATCTTACTCAAGAGAGACCATATGTGATACCAGCAGTACAGGAGCCCAACATGAGAGATTACAAACCAGTTTCCACCTTGTTAAAATAAATACTGGTTTACTATTACAATAACTTTAGGGTCCCTAGATTATAAGGCCAGAAAGGACCATTATGATCATCTCGTCTGACCTCCTACATAACAGGTCATGGAGTTTCACCAAACAGTTCTTGCATCAGTCCCCTCACTTCTGCCCATGTGTCAGTCTACTGACTGGGACTGTGCTTAAATTTTAAGCCAGGACATCAGCTCTATGATGAGTGACACTAGTTCATGTTCAATGAACAGAAACAATGGCTAAGGCACATCAGTAGAAGGTTCCAGGCCTGTATCAAAAAAAGCACTGAGGAAGAATTTTTCACAGGTTGATGGCAAGCCTCAGGTCAGTGTATTACAGTAACTCCTCGCTTAACACTGTAGTTATGCTCCTGAAAAATGCAACTTTACGCGAAACGATATTAAGCGAATCCAATTTCCCCATAAGAATTAATGTAAATAGAGGTGGTTAGGTTCCAGGAAACTTTTTTCACCAGACAAAAGACAAATATATATATACACACACACAGTATAAGTTTTAAACAAACAATTTAATACTGTATACAGCAATGATGATTGTGAAGCTTGGTTGAGGTGGTGGAGTCAGAGGGTCGAAGAGGGTATTTCCCAGGGAATGTCTTACTGCTAGATGATGATCTAGCACTCCCCTGAGCCCTCAAGGATTAAAACATTGTTGTAAATGTAGCCCCACACTCTACAAGGCAGCCCACATGGAGGGAGGGGAGACAGCATGGCTGACAGAGAGAGAGAGATGTGCATTGCCCCTTTAAGTAAGCTGCTCAACTCTAAGTACATTGCCTTTTTAAGTAGATCAGCATGTTGAGACAGCAGCTGCTGCCAGCAAGCTCCCTCCGTCCTGAGCCCTGTCATGTCCCCCCCCGCTCTATGGTGATGGGGTAAGCAGGGGGTAGGAGCAGGGGGGGGGGGGACACCCTGACATTAGCCCCCTTCTTCTCCCCCCCACACAGCAAGCAGCTCCAAGGCAGAAGGCAGGAGCAGCACATGGCAGTGTGGGGAGGGACAGCTAAACTGCAGGCAATTGATGGCCTGCTGGGTGGCTGCCGCACAGGGAACTTACGGGAGCGGGGAGCTGATAGGGGGGCTGCCGGCCCACCCTGGTTCCAAGCCCCCACCACTAGCTGCAACGGGCTGCTCTGCCTGCCAGCAGTGGACAAAGCAGGTGGCTGCCAAACAACGTTATAAGGGAGCATTGCGCAACTTTAAATGAGCATGTTTCCTAATTGATCAACAACATAACGAAAAAACGTTAACCGGGATGACGTTAAGTGAGGAGTTACTGTACTCTTACACAGGAGTCTGGGACACTTAGCCTGGCTAGTCTAAGTCACTAAAAGGGATTTAATTGAATTAGCCATTTTTGTAGAGACTTACTTAATGGTTCAGCATTTTGTTTTAATCGCTGCAGTGAAGTCCCGATGTCAGTACACTAATGCCAGGAAAGAAACCATTTTATACTCTTACTTTGGCTCAGCTAGATCCAATTTTGGCAAGACGGCTGCCACAAAAAGGCAGCTGAGAAACACCAGCGTCATGAAACTTCACCTTACTGTGCTGAGCAAAATATGTCCACGCTGTCTGTTTAATGGTGCTCTGGCAAACACACTTGGTGTAAAAGGAATATTACAGATATGTGCTTTCATGATTTCACTGTATTTTGTTTAACAACATGACATCTTCTGTTTATATACACATGCAGAATTTCCAATATGTAAAACTTTGCCCTGGAAGAAAAAATGAATCAGAAAAAGGACTTCTAATGACAGAATATAGTTTATGATGTACGTTTTTAAAGACAATTAAATTAAACAAATGAAGGAAGATTTGTTTTTTCAAATGAGAGGTAGGGTAGCATGGGGTGGAATGGAACACTGGCACATCTTAACTTTCGCTCCAACCACTGTAGATGGCCCTCAAGAGAGATGGCTCTAACATTGTAATCTGCAACGGAGGGGTTTCAAAGTCTTGCAAGCTTAACTTCACAGTCCAAAATTCCTTCAAGTGAGGGTGGCCTCCTGATCAGCAAGTCTAGTTATTTTTCCCAGTTCACATATCTTTAGTGTCTCCTTTGCTAAGATTCTGTGTAGACCTCCAAAATGCAAATGATGTCACAGTGTTCAAGCATCTTCATAAGACGAGCTCCCTGAAGAGAAGAGTTCAGTTTCCAGACATCCAGCAATACGAGCTCCCATCCAGCTTGCTGATCCAGCCAAGCACCTTCCCTTGTTCTTTTCTGGGACCTCAGAAGTAGATTTTTCAGACAGAGACTTTCTCCATGACACTGTCTGTGACGTGCACTTCATCCGCTTGCACTGTGACTGTGGCTGACTGACCGCACATGTGCTGGTGATCCTTCCAATCCTGCAAAGGAGCACGCAGAGAGAATGTGAAAAGAGACAGCGGCAGGAGACTGTAGGTATATCTAAAGAGCAAAAAAAAAAAAAAAAAAAAAAAAAAAAATCAAATCTGTGGCAGTTACTCTCAGAGCCCAGATCAACTAACTTGGGCTTCAGAGCCTGGGCTCCAGCCAGAGCCTCTACATTGCTCTGTTTAGCTCTGCTACGCAAGCATAAGTCAGCTGACGTGGGCTCCGAGATTCCCCACTGCTGGTCTTTTCTGCTATGTAGATGTACCCTGTATGATCTCGTGAAAGCGAACAGCAGTAGCACCAGATATGGACTTGAGAACTTATTTTTATAGAATGTCTGTTTCCTCAAAGAATCTGTAAATATTTATCAGGCTTTATAAACCGTATTAAGGAACCGCTTCCCCTGACACTGGGCTGAAATTCAGCCACTGCTTAACAGTGCACAGAAAACAATACCAATTTAGGAGAGGACATAAGGAATAAAATATCCTACTGAAATCACAAAGGGAATTTAAATAGGCAGAAGGTCAATTCTCCCAATTGGAATTTAGTCAGGACACAAGTCAGCTACCCCACCATTGTGAAAAACACAGCAGGAGTTTTAATTATCACAAAATGAGGAGGACCTTGGTTGTAACCCTCATCTGAAAAACAACACAGCACACTTCTCGCATTGTGCTGGGGCACTGTTTCACTATGAACAGGGGACAGTTGGCCTTGACCAATATCCCTCTCTGGTAATATCCTCTCTTATCTGCTGGTTTCCTATTCAAATATTAATCAAATCCAACCCTGCTTAGCTCATGAGATGTGATGGGATCACAGACCAGGAAGGGAAGGAGGCAGATCATAAATGAACTTGTCTAATATATACCAGCAAGAGAAGATAGAGTTTGGAGTTGCAGCTACAAATAGCTGGATTAAACTACTGTACTGTATTTTTTCAGCATCAGCAGCGGGCGAGGTGTTTTGTTCATTTGGAGAAGGCACCTGCATTGTCTAGTAAGAAAGTGAAATCGTGACTGTTCAGTATTTTACAGTGAACAGCTTGCGTTATGTTGTGTATGTTACGTTGAGGTAATCTGGTGGGACTGCTGCCCTGAGACTCTCAGGAAAATGACTTGTAGGTTTTAGGAGGATATTGCAGCAAACATTCATTCATTTTTTGACTATTTTGACAATTGCATTCTAAGTGGGAAATACAGCAGTAATTACTATTCAAGTCAAAACCAGGCAAACAGGATACAAGAAGAGCATTAAATTTGTTTAGTATTTAAAAAATTGTTTGTTCTCACTGTATTTGGCTTCAACCAACCGGACTGAATTAGGACATGCTCCAAGAACATAACTGGCTAAACTAAATTTTTGGTTCACCTTTAAGTTCTGGCAAGAACAGGTCCAAAATGTGCCAGTAAACAAGACGTGAGGAACACACAGCACAGAAGATTTAAAATGTTATTAAAGCTAATGTTAAAGGGTGTATAATGCACAGGTTGGGAAAAGAGTGTCTGTACACCTGGGTATAGGGCTTAGATTATCCCAGGTTGGTTTAAAAGTCACACAATACCACCACACCTTTCCATATTTGTTTTTCCCTCCTGGGAAACCCTGAGTTACTTCCTGGTTTGCTTAAACCATGCCACAATCCATTAATTTGTATTATCACCAATGGCAGAGATCTCATGCTACCTATGGTATCAGTAACACCACAGACCAATGTATTCTGGCAAGTTGTTAAAGCAGGAAGAGCCAGGGCAGGGTACACATTAAATCTTATTTCTGTGCCTCTGTGACATTTTGGGGATCACTCAGGCCAGTGAGGGGTTCTATCACCACCTGCCCTGTCACCCTGAGTGCCTCAGTGTGATGCTGTTATGAGTCAGAGCCCTGACACCAGCAGCCAGCCTATAAGCATACAGGTCTGATCCTGGCTTCCCCCAGCCTAGCTATGCCTTGCAGCCCTTCTGATCCAGAATCTCCCCAAATCCATCTACCCTATGTTGTTAACTCCCAGACACTCAGACTTCTCCCCTTCGGTTCATCACCCCTGACGGAGTGAAACCTGACCCCTTTAGCAGGTCATTGTGGGACACACTCCCCACAGTTTGCACAACAGAGACCTGTTTGGGGTAAAAATAAACAAAAGGTTTATTTAATAGAAAAATGCAAGCCGTCACAGCCTCATGTGCCTGACAATTCACTTGGTGAGGGGGTCAGGACCTGTTTCAGGCCTGACCTGGATTTTTATTTTACCTTGGGAGTTCACCTTGAACAGGTGAGTTGCCAATCTTAGAAAACCCTCTCCAAATATTACAAACAGAGGGGTGGTAGCAACATCAATGAACATGTAATTGACACGCAGGCACAGGTTAAGTGTGCAGTGTATACATGGGGCATGCATGAGGTTACAATGAAGGTTGTGTGTTACACCATGAGGGAGATTAACGTGTTGTGTGAGTGTGTTTCCTTTATCAGTTGGCACTTGAAGGAGACTCCTAATGACAATGCGGAGTCTGTCAGAGTCAGTGGAAATGTGTCGTGCGAGCATTAGGGGACAGTTAACTTATTTCCTTGTTTTTTTAGGGATTGCATGATGAGGGATGTCACACTTAACTACCCTTAATCTCTTTTTAAAGGAAGTTTTAGTTTCTGCGATACAGATAAATGATGCACATAAACAGAAGAACTTCACTGAAAATGGTCTCATTTTCCTCACCTCTACTGTGGCTTCTCTCTGATTGGCAGGGTCTGTTTGGTATACTGCCCCAGCATGCTCTCTGCTGGTGACGTCACAACCACCACAGCTCAGCACTGGAACATGCAGGCAGGCTGGCTATAGGGACACATACGTCCCAGTTGTACATTTGCCTTTTAAAAAAATATGATTGACAAACTTACAAGATGTGACAGACCCTGGGGATGGTAAACAGAAAAAACACGAATAACCTAAAAAATGCGGGAAAAACTCCCCAAGAACAAGAATGACCATGCTCTTACAGGCAGCCTGTATGTTCTCAGTCATGGGTGTAATGCTGAGTGCCTGCTGAGGTTACAGTGTGAACAGCAGCCAGTGATATGTCAGGTCTGCAAACTGTAGACTCGCATTAGAAGATAAGCTCACATATACTAATATGCTGGCCAGTCCTTTTTACCCTGCTTATTTGGGGGTATTCAGTACATGCTTGAACCTGTTTCGCCAGCTATGCTGATTGCCTTTAGACAGTGGTATCTGTGACTTATAAAGAATCCATTACCTTCCGCTGGCAGAAAGTTGAGCAGTAATTGACTTTATGGCATCCGGTGCACTCATTCATTGCCTCCCGACCACAGTTTACACAGGACTGCTGCAAAAAAAGGACAAAGTGGCCGGGTCAGGGATGACAAAAAGCTAGATGCTTTCAACTCAAACAGTAGTCTGAAGGCTGAAGCTCATAGCAGTGAAAAGGTAAAAGCAGCATAATGGCTCAGGGAACAGTCTTGGAAATCCACTCTCCCTTCCATCTTAGCTTAAGTCCCTTCAGAAAGCAAAACAATTTTGAACCAGCATAGCGATTTCCCAGTACTCCATCCGTCTGCCTCTCTGAAGAGCAAACAGAGACCCAAAGCTATGAATCAGACCCTGGGACATTGGGGAAACCTTGCAATGTATCACACAGAGGCTCCTCCCACAGTGTTTTACTTAAGCTGACCTGATGTACCTGAACACGCCGTCAGCCAATGGAGGTATATACAACTCTTCGTTACAGTGGATTCCTTTCAGAATCCACCAACAAGCTCTTTACATCTCTCTCCAGGCAGAAGTTTAACCCTTCAGCCTCCTTCAGATAAACTCAGGGTTTAACAAGAATGGACCAGGTACTCAAACAGGCTTGGAAAAGGGAACTTCATCTAAAATTAGCTGCAGGTAAGCGTTAAGTATGCATCGCTCTAGTGGAACCGTCACAGACAGATATACTCTAACCCCCAGCTGGGCTCCCCAATTTTCATTACAGATACATAACAAAAACTTTTATTTTACCAGTGTGCTTAGCTCCTTTACACCAGTTTATTACTGGCCCTGACTGTGATAGAAAGGTGTGCATGGAAGTTCAAATAGCTGGCTCACACACCACATTTAATTTTCTCTGATTTTCACAATGGCGGGGGGGGGAATCCTACATACATGGAACATTATGTGAAGCAACATCTAGGCACATGAAGACAAAATGAGGACTGAATTTCCGCTTTCCTGGCTTTACTAATTGAAAAGAACATGATTGCTAATATGATCAAAACAGCAATTTCCTAACAGGGAAGAGAGACAGAAGGAAAAAAGGCTATTTTAGAAGCACAGACCCAGAACCTGGGGGTAACTGCACCATCTCTCTTCATACAGAAAGGATGAATGGATTCTGTAACT
The DNA here is from genome assembly GCF_965152235.1 of Eretmochelys imbricata. Classification (NCBI taxonomy): domain Eukaryota; kingdom Metazoa; phylum Chordata; order Testudines; family Cheloniidae; genus Eretmochelys; species Eretmochelys imbricata. Next base: position 22,418,032 of record NC_135577.1, read on the forward strand.
GCAACACCTAGCTTCATAAATATTTTGATGTCCATTGCTTTATCCCTATCTCAATAAAACTTCAATTAAAAATGAAAAGAGCTGTATATTTAAGTGGGAGGATCACTTAACCCGGGCAGTCAGGGTACATTTTTTTACAGCTCATTCAGTTTCCAACTCATCAAATTACTGATGTGTCATTAGCAAGTCGGAGCAATGGTGTAATGCCATCACAGGAAGTAGTTCTTGGCTGTGAATATATTGTCACACTGCGGCAACATTAACACAAGCCATATTTAGTTTAGCTGCTGCTTCTCTCTTTCAGGCACAACTGATTTAACATCCAGACCCCTATTAACACTCAGCTCATTCACACTGTCTGTTTGCATCTTATCTGCATACCTAGAAATAAAGCCAGTTCAATAAAACTATATTCAGATAGTGCTAACGTTCAGACATAAATGCATAAAAGCCAGGGAGAGAGTTAAAGCTCCCACACCTCATGTGAACTCATCCCCACTGATCCTCAGCAAAGTCAGTCTTTGCTAAAGAACACTCTTAAAGCATGTGACATTTACAGCTGGGATTTAAAGGCTGCAACAGCAGTCTTGTTCTTACCTTGATGATAATTTCTGTTTTACCATCGACATCTTCCGTTTGTTGAAATAACTGGTTTTGATATTGCTGCAATGAAAGAGACATTGGAACCATTACTTGGTAAATGTATCATGATTGTAAGGTGTGGCAGCACAGGGAGCTGTTTATATCAAATGATTAGTGTGCCTCGGCGTGGTGGTAATATAAATAATAAAGATACCATTACTTGAGCTCATTCTTTTGCACTACTGGATTGGGGGCATCTGAATGAGCCATTACCATTCCTTAAAAGAAGGTGACACTGTGGGGTCCACTCGAGGTAAGCAAAAGAGCCTGCATGAAGACGTTTTGCTTTGATCAGACATCCCGGTTAATTGCTCATGTAACTGTCATGTAACCACAGTGTTAAAGCAATCCCACTTCTCCACTCCACCCAAACAGGAGCTCATCCGTTAAACTGGGTGTCTGAGGGCATGTCTACACTAGGGATGCACAACATCGTGTAGATGCTTCCCACACTGATGGAAGGGGTTTTTCCATTGATTTAGATAACTGACCTCCCCAGAAAAAAAATGAGCAGTACTTGTGGCACCTTAGAGACTAACTAAGGTGCCACAGGTACTCCTCGTTCTTTTTGCTGATACAGACTAACACGGCTACCACTCTGAAACCTGACCTCCCCGAGCGGCGGTAGCTAGGTTGATGAAAGATTTCTTCTGTCAACCTAGCCATGTCTACACTGAAGGTTAGGTTGGCTTAACTACAGCACTCAGGGGTGTGAACACGCCTATACACATGTAGCTAGATCAATCTAAATTGTAAGTGTAGACCAGGGCTGAGTCTTGCATGAGATGACACTTACCAGAAGAAGCAGTGCAGGTAACAATGGTATACGGCTAAAGGCATTTCATGATCACTAGCTTGAGTCAAATTTCGCTTGAGTAAATTTGCCTCAGACCACTAAAAATCCACATCTACACTACAATAGAAAACTGCAGCACTGAGTCTCAGAGCTGGGGCTGCAGTGTACACATTTGGCCTCGTGCGGGAGCCTGGGCTCTGACCCCATGCAGGGGGAGGGTCTCAGAGACTGGGCTCCAGCCTGAATGTATACACTGCAATTTTTAGCCCACAGCTGAGCCCCACAAACCTGAGTCAACCGACCCGGGCCAGCTGAGGCTGTGTCACAGGATTTTTATCGCAGTGTAGACGTACCCAGGGAGACCAGATAGACTCTGGAGGAATGGAATAGCCCATAAACGAGAACAGGGGGAAAAAAACCAGACAAAATAAATGTCTCAAACCTTTTAGAAACGACACTGGGCTGTGCAATCCTGTCCCCCAAAATACAAAAACAAAAGTGGGGGTAAAGGCTCCACTGCAGTCCAGCTACCCTAGTAGAACTAAATGCCAATCTAGTCAAGTCAAAGAACATGCATGCAAAACCCTATGGATTTACTATAATCTTCACACTAACCGAGTAGACACATTTGGCAAGGACAGACTGGCAAAGCTGGATTTTTTTTTTAAATATCAGACCAGGTCTGTAACTTGGTTTCTCTGAGATGCAGCGGTACAGCCATCTGCTCTGCTGTCTCGTATTTGCTGGCATAAGTAACCGGTCACAAAGCAGTTCGCATTGGGTGTGTCTCAGAGGACTTTCAGTTTTTTTCCCCCCCAGTCAGTTTCTGAGTACAACAGATGTTCTCTTCTCCCCCCAACCTCCCGTGGGTCCACATAAGGAAGGAGTGAAACCAGATTAGATTCAGTGCTGACCCAGAGTTAAACCTCAGGGGAGTTTAAAAAAAAACCCCTGATATACCACCATAAAGAAAAGTAGGTTTACCTGAGAATAGGTCCCCAACACTGAAACAGATTAAGGGCTTAATTTCAGATCATCTTTATGACCTGGCATCAAGGCATTTACGTTCCTGTGAAACTACAACCTTAGAAATCCTTAAGTTACCATGACATGGGATCAAATTAAGAAACTCTTGGGAGCTGGAGAATAATAGACGGAAATATCTCACCCCTTATAGCAAGAGGCTTGGTTTAGCTCTGGTTTTATTAAATGAAGAGACTCAATCTATGTAGCATGCAAAGTACCATGCACAGAATCTTTAATACTTCTAGTCCTGCTTAGACACAAGTGAACAGAGTCATACTTGCAGCAGAATTTAATAAGTACAATTTTCTGCCTAGAATTTGATGCCAAAATTCTGTCCAAGCTAAAGGCAACCTCAGTGGAACAGCAACAATAATCACTACTTAGAGATTGTGTTTCTACTTTGGAGTCAGTTTTAATCAGAATGACGTTTCCTGGGCAAAGGGTGACCTCAAGTCTTGAGACAGACTGGAACTGACAATTTACACCAGCTGAGAATCTGGGTCTGACCTCCACATTCTAGCTAGTGTTTGCTCTTTCGCCACCTTGCCAGATATTTATTTGCGCAAGAGAGGCAAAGAGTCATGCTGGAAAGAAAATGCATGTTCTTCCAGGAAGGTGAAAACAGGCCTTGTAGTATCAAGTGGAAGGCAAACTACCTATAATACCAATTAGCTAACGTGAAGTGTGGGAAAATGCCACACTGCTTCTATAATTTTTTTTTTTTTTTTTTTTGCACTCAATGCTCTGGTCTGTATGACAGCAATTAAGAACATAAAAGTGGCCATACTGGGTCAGATCAAAGGTCCATCTAGCCCAGTATCCTGTCTTCCGACAGTGGCCAGTGTTTTCACAGGGAATGAACAGAGTAGGATCAAGTGATCCATCCCCTGTCACTCATTCCCAGCTTCTGGCAAACAGAGACTAGGGACACCATCCCTGCCCATCCTGGCCAATAGCCATTGATGGACTACCCTCCATGAACGTATCAAGTTCCTTTTTGAACCTTGTTATAGCCTTGGCCTTCACAACATCCTCTGGCAAGCAGTTCCACAGGTTGACTGTGTGTTATGTGAAGAAATACTTCCTTTCGTTTGTTCTGAACCTGCTGCCTATTAATTTCATTTGGTGACCCCTTGTTCTTGTGTTATGAGAAGGAATAAATAACACTTCCTTATTTACTTTCTCCACACCAGTCATGATTTTATAGACCTCTATCATATTACCCTTCAGTCATCTCTTTTCCAAGCTGAAAAGTCCCAGTCTTATTCATCTCTCTTCATATGGCATCCGTTCCATAATCCTAATCATTTTGTTTCCCTTTTCTGAACCTTTTACAATTCCAGCATATTTTTTTTGAGATTAAGTGCAGCATGTTAAATATTCCCCTCCAACACATGCACACACGAGCGCAGTCCAAACCAGCCACAACAAACCCCTCAGCAGTGGTCTACACAGTCACACAAACAGATGCACCATGCTGATAGCCAATGAATTCTAGCTCTAGGGGGCTGCCACAGGCTGTGAGCTCCATAGCAGAGGACTTTTCCCCTACCTAATTTTCAGTGAAGAGATATAGGATAGCCACCAGGAAGCACAGCTATCAGGTACCCATTCTAGGCCCCACTCCTTCCTGGAATACGCAGATGAAGATATTTTCACCTCCACTTAATTTATTTGAACCAGGAGTCCTCCAATTACGGGCCACAGACCATCAGCAGTCTGCAGAAACTGAGCCACTTGAGACCCAAGCAGAGGGAAACTGAGTGTGGAACTGAATCAAGAGACTCTCTCTCTTATAATATGGTCTCCAGAAAAATTTGGAGAACCACTGATCTGAACTGTGCCTATTGCTGTCCTATGTAGCATAATCCATATACTAACTACTTTTTGTGTACACCTAGATTCCTTAAATGCCGGACCCTTTTTCATTTAATTTCATGCCTCCTGCCCTGATCTGTTTCAATCTTTCTAGGAAAAGAATTCAGACAATCCAGCTGTTAAATGATCTAATCTTTAGCCTGGTCTTTAAAAGTAGCATCCCCTCTAGCAGTGTTACATTGAAGGGATGGGACTTTTTCTATTGTTTTTCTACATTAATTCACAGAGGAATGATATTTTATATTCATATCTTTGGCTTAGGGTCTTGGGCTTTTTTAATGGCTTAAACAGTATTCATTTTGCACAGAATATGGGAACGGATTTTTGGTGGGTTTACATTTTCTCTAAAACCTGCTCGAACTAAATGGCAGCTTAACAAACACTAAAAATGTTAGATTTTGCAGGCATTTCGGGCTTTGTGTAAAGTTGTGCCTTTCATCCATTCCTTTTGGGCTTATCCTGAAACATTCTAAGCACCTCCTATGAAATGCTGAGCATCCTCAACCTTTAAATGCAGAGTATCCCCCACCATCATCCCACTCTTTTTAAACAAAAAGACACGGTGAAACCAGAATTCAGTTACCAATCAAATGTAGTCTTTTAAGGGTCTTTCAATAAGGGTGGCTGAGAATTTTACTTGATTAGAAAACAGGAATATCAAAATATGAAATATCAAATCATACTTCCTGGACACCAATAAATATTTTATTGTTTAAAACACAAATACTGAGACCTTCATTTTTATACAAACACATGAAATACCAATAGTTGATAAAAAAAGGATTTTCTTTAACGTGTGATAAAAAGGATTTTCTTTAACGTGCGAGATCACTTTTAGCCAAAACACAGATGTCTGTCTGTCACTCACAATAAGCTGACCGTATGCAAATGATGTCTGGCGTTTCCATGTGAAAACATATAGCCATACACAGAACTAAAGTATCAGCTGCATGCACGCCAAATGTTCACATATACTGGGTGTGTCTTATGGGCACTGAGGTCCAAAGTATTTCAACAGATGTCAGTGTCTCATATCTGGGACTAGTTCTAGGAAGTCTCTGATTGCAGAGAGATAGTAGAAGTGGTCTCAGTTCAGAAAACCTTTGGGGTGATGCATAATAAAAAGTAGCTTTTAACACTGATTTCATTATAGTTTTAAAATGCTGGAGTTATTTAAACTTTGAAACTCAGACATGATCAACACTGTATATGTGTATCAATGCTCTGGACCAGTAACACCAAATTACAGCGAATTTGTAATGGTTCTAATGGACTGACAACGCATCCTAACCATTTGTAGCACTGAGGCAGTACTACCTGCATGAGACACTCTGGTGTGCAAACTGAGACAGTTCTACTGTAACAGTAACTGCGCCAAGGGGGTTGCTACAGTAAATGGTGGAATCTTATTTTTCAGCTTTAAAAAACTGCTATGAGGATAATTTAAAAAAAGTGTCTGATTAATACATAGATTCTCAACCAGGGGAGGGTGATGTCAGACTTTCTAGGGGGCACAGACATGGGTGCCAGAAATAAAGGGGCTAAACAGCCATTACCCCCCCACTTTTGAGAACCTGAACTCAGCGGGGATGCAACTAGGGGGAGTCCAGGACACCCCACCCAGAGCTAGGAGGCATGGGATGGCAGAGAGCTTTCCTTGCTGGCATGACGGAGGAACGGCTGAGCCAAATCTGAGTGAGTGGAGTTATGATCTGGTGTACGGAGTTGCAGCGTCACTCCATTTTAAAAGGTGAGGGGTGTTTTTATAGCACCATTTGACATGCATTTTGATGAAGCAGTAATCTGACCAGTATGCTCAAAACAAACACATTAGCAACAGGAGGTGGCAGTATTCTTCTTGCTATTGTAAAGGGTGGATGCTTCAAGTTAAAAAAAGAAAAAAAGAAGTGCTAAGGTGGGATGTGATTCAAAATGACTGGGAATGGCCTGGATTAATACTTTGTACTTCAATAATGCCTTCCATCCAGGGCTCTCTCAAAACTTTTCTAACACTTGTTAAGACTTCACCAAACCTCTGTGAGGTAAATACTACTGTTATTTTATTGATGAGGAAACTGAGGCACAGAGCCATTAAGTGACTTACCCAAGGTCACATAAGAAATTTGTGGCAGAGCGGAAATAGAACCTGGAATAGACTCCCAGTCCTGTACTTTACCCACCAAACCATGCTCCTTAAGCCAATTTCTATCAACTAAAAAAAAAAGGACAGTCAAAATTAGTCCCTGAATATATACGTAGACTTAAAAATTACAATTATATCTTAAAAGAAAATATTTGAGATGTTCAACTTACAAGTTTGGAGTTTGTGATCCTACATTTCCATTAAGAAAAGGAGTACTTGTGGCACTAATAAATTTGTTAGTCTCTAAGGTGCCACAAGTACTCCTTTTCTTTTTGCAAATACAGACTAACACGGCTGTTACTCTGATACATTTCCATTGTAACAGCTGAGGGCTTCACAAACATCTAAACTGGAGCATTTTCCGGCTATGAGCATGAGATCTGTGATGCTATCATTGGTCAGAGGCAAATAAACATCTGAACACAGGATTTGGGAGATACATGATGGAGGAATGGATTTTCGAATATTCCTTTTAAAAATGTGAACATTTGTTGTCTTCATATATATTCCGTTACTGTATCTGGATGAATTTTCTTTCTAAAAGAAAGAAGCCAGCCTTAAACAGTCCAGCCTTAAACCCACACACTCACTTGAACTATCTAGTGTCTAGCGATTGCCACAGGTTCCTAAGTATACCCAGTGATCTACCACTCCTGCCCAACTCAGACACAACAGACGACTTTAAGGAACGAACTGCAGCCTAAAGCCTGTTTTGCTGGCTTTCATCAATTTATATGACACAACGCTGAATATATTTTTATTTGCTACATTTAGCAAGTCCCCTTTCCCAAAAATTCTCTCTCTGCAACCTCCACCCCTTAAAAAAAGATTTAAAAAAAAAAACATTCCAGTGACTCAAATGAACCATCATCAGACAGTAACATTAGTACAGAATATCAGAAGGAAGGTCTATGTCAATAATTTGACTGCAAATGTTTTTTTCAAATCAATGGTCAAGTAACAAATGAAGACCTAGCCCCAGCACAAATCTCTCTTTCAGTCCACAATGACTGAAAGTGGAAGTCTGTCTTTCACATGGTTATGAATTCTACAGATCTCAACACAAGAAAAGCAAATACCACTTTACTGTACATGGCACAGCTTGATTCACTTCAGCAACACCAATTAAATTGCTGTCATTTGGAAATTGCATGGTTCATTTGCAATATTTAAGGATTAGCCTGTCTTTAATAGTGATATCAACACAGCTTCACTATTTCTCACTATCCAAAAAGACTAAATCAAAGGTAATACATGGGCAAACTTTCCAGTTTGCTTTCTTCTCCTACCAGTGAATGCACACTTCAACTAAGCTAAGCATTACATATAAGGTGTCAAATGCCAAGATAAGAGTCATGTCGCTGAACTGAGCAACAATTCTGCAGATGTGCAAAGAGCGAAGCTTGTATTAACAGCTGTAGCAACAAAGCTTGTTACTGAACAACCCATTAGTGGAAGCCGGCTGATTTCCAATCTAACAGATTTTTTTCTTTAATCCTGTTGTGTGTTAAATTCACATTCCAGGAAGATCTGACTCCATAGCTCTGTTCTGGTTTAATCCCTTATTTGGGCTTGCTCTGCATTTCTTATCTAATGAAAAGATCTTTCATTTCAAAATACTTAAAACGTAGCACTGCAAAGCGATTGCACAAAACTGGTGGTGATCCTGAACAGAGGTAAGATAGCTACTACATTCAGCATTTCTGTTAATTAAAACTGATGAAAGCCCCTCCTGATTTGTCTACAACTCTACATTAACCAGTGGGGATTCTCTGAACATAGAAAATGCACATTTGCTCTGTTCATTCCAGGTACTGCTACAGAATGGATTCTCTTTACATTTAGCTGGTTCATGCAAAAAGTAAAGTAGATATTTACAAAACAAGGTTCCTGTCCAACACTGAACTGTGGAGATTTGAAAACTCAATTAGAGTAGCAGTTACTTGTGATGGAGCAGTCTCTGCAAGATCCCCACCCCATGCTCATCTTAAGTATCAGAAAGTTTACTTCAGCTACAAAAGGTTCTTGTGTTACAGACTAAGACAACTGGCTTTCAACATTGTCAGATCCAGACAGTGTTTGACCAACATAATTAAAAGTGGAAAGCCCAACTGTTTGAGAATAATTAAAATAAATGCCAATGTTATGATCCCTGCCCATGCACCCTGAGCTCTTCCCTACAGTGAAATTCCCTAGAGTAAATATAAATCAAGAAATAGCTACATGAAAAATAATCCAGATTTGTTTTGCTTAAATATATTTACCAATAACGCCACATACTTTTATTATACTTTTTAGCAGGGTTTTCATTTTTTCCAGATATTATTGCAGTTGGTTCCATTAGACACTAAAAATCATGGACTCAATAAAGATACTGGATTTATGGTTCATTACAACAATCCAGAACCCAGTAACCCTCCTTTCTCCTATGACTGCAGAGGTTTTAACCGCACACTTCACCTTGAATGATTTCTTGCAACATGCATTAACTCCTTATACTTAACAATCCGTTCCACATCGTACTTAGCCATGACACTCTGAGTGCCTTCCAAAGACCTGAAGAAGAGTTCTGTGTAAGCTCAAAAGCTTGTCTATTTCACTAACAGAAGTTGATCCAGTAAAAGATACTACCTCCCCCAGCTTGTCTCTGATTTTTTCCAGAAGGCATTTGCTGAAAAAGTTAATTTAGACAAACCTGGAAGCACCGATTCCAATTATTATTGGTTGGATAAGTTTTGCAGACCCAAAAGAAAATTAGTATTTTTTCTGGTTGGGTAAAGGGATCTGTGCAGCCACAAAAGTAAGAGTTTTACAATTGTTATTAAGGGTCATTATAAATGACCACATCACCTACACAATTTCTCAAAAGAATGCAGTGCCACTCAGCAGCACGAGTATCAGCAACATATTACAAAATAAGAATGTAAGAGGCAGAGATGGTACAGCTGGGGGTATATGTTACTGACAAAAAAGTCACTCTCTCTCACAGGCTCACAGCAGTTGCCCTTGTAAATTAGCGCTCTGAACTGCTGTGCAACAGCTGGATTTGATCCCTCACTTCCTGTGCCAGCAGAGAATAGGAGTAGCATAGTGAAGTGAGTAAACGCAGCCCTGGTGGGAGGGTAGCAGTCTGTATTGCCATCAGAGATGCCTTTATATAAAGTGTGCGTAGCATCAGTGGCCTTCTAATGAGAGCCCCAACCAGCCTTCTTCATCTGGGAGCCCTGAGGAAAGACAGGGCATAAACTGGAGAGGGGGAAAAACAAACAAACAGACAACAAATTATAAAACAATAAAAACATCTGTGCCTGCAAATATCTCCTCAAAGACCTGTGGGTCGGATTCTCCAATGCCTCATATCGTATGTAGTCCTTACATCTATATAACTTGGGTGCTAAATCAGAAAATAGCATTTGCACACACTATGAACAGGTGTAAAAGACTACACCAGTTGGAATGCAATGGAGACTTAACCCCCTCTCCCCCCATGTGTGTGTTAATCAAGAAAGAATCTGTTTCTCAGTACAAACAAAAGTCAGTTTTGTTAAAGTAACTAAAATCCTGCTCAGACTGTCCTGCTAGCTCTCAGCTCTGGCATCGAAGTCCTGCCAGACACGGTCTTTCATGGATTCTCTCTATACCCTTATCTAGGAGACCCACAGAGCTGGAGTCAGCAATGGCTCTGACAGTATCAGAAGTTCGTATCCATGGCAATAGATGCTAGCTACACTTTGTTATTCAGCAGTAAATAAGACAACAATTTGCTGAATAAACATTTTGCCCAATGTAAACTCCCCTCCTCCCCCAAAAAACAAAAACAAAACACACTTTGCTCAGTAACATGCCACTGCCCCATCCCTTGCTCCTCTAGCAGGAAGTCAGCAGCTTGAGTAGCATCTTTTAAATGTTTGCTCGTTTGCCATAAAGAAAGCAGAGTAACTGTCTAGTTAAGCAGTTGGAGCTTTTGCTATTTCTTAGTTGTGTGGTATATAGGTCTTGCATGAAATCAGCATCCCCTTCCCAGACACCAACTGATCCTCGATGCCAGGGCTCAGAATCTGTGACCACTGAAGCAAGAATTTAAACTATTTCCGTAGCACCCTCAGCTTCTTAGAATCCCAGAGTGCCCTCTTCCCCCACCACAAGACACGAGTAACTGAGTGACTTCAACAGAAGTTATGAGGATCCTGCAGGGGTGATGAATAGGACTCGAGGTTTCTGAGACTATCCTCATTAGTCAATCTTTCATTCCAACCACAGGGGAAGCCGAGTAAGGTAGCACTTTGCTCACTTAGTAGTCGGAAACAAAGATAATACAGACTCGAGCAATGTCATCTCTTCCAGCATTGTTACCTCTTTCCTCTCCACGTCGGCTTGGATTTTTGCTTGAGTAACAGCAGCCTCCCGGAAGGAGGAGCTGGCCTGTTTAGCCTGTTCAATCAGGGTCTTCAGTTGCTGGGCTGTGTTCAGTAAGGAGTTGACCATCTCCTCCAAGTACAGCCAGCTCCGTTGCTCTGTCATCTCTAGTCCATTCACCACTGAGGGGGATATGGCTTTGGTGGGGGTAGTGGGTGGCACAGCCAGGGCAGGAAGAGACGTCAACACTGAATATTAAGAAAACAAAACAAAGCACATAGGATTGAAGTGTTTCAACTCCACAAGATGCTTCTTTTCATATCTCAGCTAGAAGTTCAATCTAACCAAAACCCAGTTAAACAAATATGATCAAGCCACTCAACAGATTAGTGACAGAGGTGTGTGGAGTGATCCCGTGTGGAACTTTCAAACTTGAGGACTGAGGAACATATGCCCTTGAAAAACTTAACTCACGGTGACAGAGGGGTCTGTAAAACCTATGACTTATTAGGGAGGGAATTAGCTACAGTGCAACTCTAGTGAAACCTAACGCAGTCAACTTGACAGCTGAGCTTTTTGGAACCTAGGTAGGCATGGAAAAAAGATTGGGGCCCTAGGAGCAGCACAGTAATTGGCTGTTTCTGCTACAATGATCAGCAACAAAATAGTTAAGGTGGACATTTGTCAACTTTGAGTTTCAGAGCTAGCTACATATTAAGATGAATGTGTGTGGTGGAGGCAGTTCACACTCAGAGCTATTGTTTCAGGCTGTCTGCAAAACTCAAGACAACAAACTGCATTCATTTACACCTGATTCACATTTAAGAGGATTGCTTCACAACCATGAGGGCTAGATACATTTTTGTTTTTGTTTTAAATGATAGCTGAAATTCCAGAATATAACTCTGCAGCATAATTCTGAGAAAAATCCCAGGCCACAAAATCCACAGGACCCTGAATATACTGAAAAGCTCTTTGAGGGATGAAATTCCCATTCTTGGAAAATGTTGCAATTCTTCTAGAAACCTTATGGAGGAGGATAAAGGTGCAATGAGATGGGCAGGCTTGTACTGTAGCCAAAATATTCAAAATTGGAGCATGCTAAAAGTTAATCTACTTCCATATTTAAGTACCTAAGGAAGGTCTGATTTTCAGAGATGCTCAGTTAAGGTCAGTACGAGGGAGTATTCAGCTCCTCTGAAAATCAGGCCTCTTACTTAATTGCCTAAAATGGAAGTAGGTGACGAATTTCAGAGAATTGAGAATGCTAGTCTGTAACTATACCCTTCATAAAATGAGTTGAGCAGAGTCACATAGGATAAAGTGTATCTGTTCACATTGCATACACTCTTGATCTTAGATTCACAGGTGGAGTCAGCCCGGTGAGCCAGCGTAGCAGGAACAGGACCACAACAAGAGCACTTCTAGCTCCGGAGAACACAGATAAATTATTATCCTCATATTCTTATCAGCACTGGATAACTGGAAGGACGGGCAGGCCTGAATTGTAGGTAATAGCTTTATTTGTTATAAGCAGATGGGGCTGTGACCTGAGAAGTACAATCACAGGTCACAGAGCCATGAATAAGCAGGAGCAAATGCAACAGCCAGGACTATCCTTATTTGCCATATTCTCACATGAAGCAATTAGTTAGGAGACAGTTAAGGCTGACTGTGTTGCAGAGGAGTGCAGCCAATCCCTTCTCCCATTAAAAACATTTACACACACACCCCACTTCTACACCTTTTAAAAATAGCCCTAAATGTAAGAACATCTGGAAACTAAGTTCAGGTAGTCAGGCAATTCCCCACTGCTACATGTTCCTTCTTCACTCACTGTCATCTGAACTAACACAAAGCAAAGCAGGGACCACAAATTCTTACACATTGTTTTTGCAAGCGTTCACGATGTCAAACTGACTCATGTAACATGTGGGAGGTTGGCTGCACTAGCATTCACTGTAGCATGGAATGTTTAGCAAAATATGAGATTAATACAGAACGATGAACATTTAACAGACTATAACTGCACCGTCCCAAAATTTATATTCTAAATCTCTCTGGGAGTCTAATTATGGCGAAGTCAGACACACTTGCTACAGCAACGGTGCATTAGAAAGAACAAAATATCACTTCTCTTTGCTCCCAGCCATGAATTTTTCATATTTACCATATTGCTAAAAAGGTGTACGAAGGAATTTAACAAAATCCCACCAACTTTCAAAATATATTAGCTATCCATATATGTATTTCTATTGTGTTAGTCACAGGAAGAGTATCTTGGAGTGTTAAAAATGGCCAAATGAACTGCAGTGATAAAATGAAAACTGAATTAATCCCAGATTTACAAGGAAAACAGTCACTCCTGCTATTAACCAGGCTGTGGAGGGGGGGCATCCAGTATTGAAATAAGTTTACATTAAATGTTAAAAAAAACATTATTCCACTGGTTCACTGAAGTTAGCTTGGAATGAACCATTCAATGACATAAGATACCTTGCAATCCACAGCATCTGTGGCTGACTGCACTCAGGAACCTCTCATTCGCATCTCTTTAGATCCAGTAACTTTCAGCACTGTCACAGATTTCTGGCTTCCTCTTCAATTGGATACACCCTGAATGCACTGTGCTGGTGAAGTTACTTTCACCGGGGAACCTTGCTGGAGCCGCTAACTGGCCTAGAAGGGATCGATTAAGTGCCCCCTTTGTTATATTGCACAGTTTCACAAATTGTGTTCTTCAACACATTCAGTTCCCAGTGAAATCTTACTCAATTTGAGGAACCCTCCTTGTAATCATTTTAGAATGAGTATCTAAAAATCCACCAAAAAATGGCCTTACTCAATCAGATCTGTTAGCTATGAAAGCGTGGCAACACAATCTGGTACTTTATTTCAATAATTTTTCCCTGTCAATATATTCACCAAGTCTCTTGCTGTTATGTTTGGCTATTAAGATGAAACAACCCATGGTGGCAAGGATTCACAGAACAAAAACAAACAAGCAGAGCCTTCAGCTTTAGCAGGCTAGTAATCCCCAGCATAGCTTGCCATTGCCAAAGCAGACACCTATGAGTATACTAGGCACAAAAAGCAAATGTTAATACTAGGGCTGTCAATTAATCGCAGTTAACTCATGTGATTAACTCAAAAAATTAATTGTGATTAATCGCACTGTTAAATAATAGAATACCAATTGAAATTTAAATATTTTTGGATGTTTTCTACATTTTCAATTATATTGATTTCAATTACAACACAGAATACGAAGTGTACAGTGCTCACTTTATATTTATTTTTATTACAAATATTTGCACTGTAAAAAACAAAAGAAATAGTATTTTTCAATTAACCTAATACAAGTACTGTAGTGCAATCTCTTTATCATGAAAGTTGAACTTACAAATGTAGAATTATGTACAAAAAAATAACTGCATTCAAAAATAAAACAAAGTCCACTCAATCCTACTTCAGCCAATTGCTCACACAAACAAGTTTGGTTATAATTTGCAGGAGATAATGCTGCCCACTTCTTGTTTACAGCGTCACCTGAAAGTGAAAACAGGCATTGCAGGGCACTTTTGTAACTGGCGTTGCAAGGTATTGATGTGCCAGAGATGCCAAACATTCGTATGCACCTTTATGCTTCGGCCACGAGTTCAGAGGACATGCTTCCATGCTGATTGTAGAATAGCAGGGTTGGAAGGGACCTCAGGAGGTCAATCTAGTCCAACCTCCTGTTCAAAGCAGGACCAACCCCCAATTTTTGCCCCAGATCCCTAAATGGCCCCCTCAAGGACTGAACTCACAACCCTGGCTTTAGCAGGCCAATGCTCAAACCACTGAGCTATCCCTCCCCCCAATGACACACATTATTAAAAAAAAAAGTGTTAATTACATTTGTGACTGAACTCCTTGGGGAGAATTGTATGTCTCCTGTTCTGTTTTACCTGCATTCTGCCATATATTTCATGTCATAGCAGTCTTGGATGATGACCCAGCACATGTTCGTTTTAAGAACACTTTCACAGCATATTTGATAAAATGCACAGAAGGTACCAATGTGAGATTTCTAAAAATAGCTACAGCACTCAATCCAAGATTTAAGATTGTGCCTTTCAAAATCTGAGAGGGACGAGGTATGGCGCATGCTTTCAGAAGATTTAAAAGAGCAACACTCAGATACGGAAACTACAGAACCCGAACCACCAAAAAAGAAAATCAACCTTCTGCTGGTGGCATCTGACTCAGATGATGAAAATGAACATGCTTCAGTCCGCTATGCTTTGGACCCTTATCGAGCAGAACTCGTCATCAGCATGGACGCATGTCCTCTGGAATGGTGACTGAAGCATAAAGGGACATATGAATCTTTAGCACATCTGGCACGTAAATATCTTGCAGCACTGGCTACAACAGTGCCGTGTGAACACCTGTTCTCAGAGTCTGGTGACATTGTGAACAAGAAGCGGGCAGCATTATCTCCTGCAAATTGTAACCAATCTTGTTTGTCTGAGCGATTGGCTGAAGTAGGACTGAGTGGACTTGCAGGCTCTAAAATTTTACATTGTTTTATTTTTGAATGCCTTTTTTTTTTTATATAATTCTACATTTGTAAGTTCAACTTTCATGATAAAGAGATTGCACTACAGTACTTGTATTAGGTGAAAAATACTATTTCTTTTATTTTATTACAGTGCAAATATTTGTAATAAAAAATAAATATAAAGTGAGCACTGTACACTTTGTATTCTGTGTCGTAATTGAAATCAATATATTTGACAAGGTAGAAAACATCCACAAATATTTAATAAATTTCAATTGGTATTCTATTGCTTAACAGTGTGATTAATCACGATTATTTTTTGTAATCGCTTGACAGCCCTGGTAAATACTATCATTGTTAAAAAACACACAATGGCACATTTATACACTAGTGACAGAAGCATATCTACAAATACCATTGGTCGCAGAGCAATGTCCAACACAGCTGGAAATAATGGTGTTAAGGATATAATAATGAAGTTTTCAATTCTCACCACTGTCTGATGATAGCCTTTGAGAAGGGTCAGAATAAAATTTCTCTTCCTACCAAGTTTGTCTCTCTATTTGGCATAGGCAGATCCTCCTCTGTCTCCTGCGTGATGAATACACCTGAATGTAACAGTGCTTTCAGTAACAACTTCAGGCTAAGTCTTCATTTAGTGCAGCAGCACTGTGAATGATAGCTCAGCTCTGAAGAAGGTGTTTGACAGAGTAAATGCTGCTGCAGGGTACAAAATATTGTTTTCACTAAAATGGCAGCTACCGGCTCTAGAGTTATGATAGGAAGTTTACTACAGGGGAGGTTCTTGAAAATAAAGCAACACACCAGGACTGAAATCTTCAAAGCATCTAAAGGATCTATCCTATAACTTTAATGGGAACCGGACTTTGAAAAACTCAGCGTAGGTATCTGGAATCATAGGGATATTGTCATTAGATACTAACAGCCCTCTTCAGGTTGTCAGACTAATTTCCCAAAGGAGGCTGTGATCTCCTCAGCAGTGGTGAAAGCAAAGCCAGAGAAAACCATCTTTGTCCTCTTTTGCTTCAGACTGGGGAAACAGAACTTAGCACAGTGGAACCCTAGCTTTCAGAAACTCAAATACAATGAAACACCATTTATAGGTCCCAATTCAGGAAATCATTCCTGTTCATTTTACGCACAGGCTTATGCCTAAGTACATACTTCAAAGTAAGCACAAGCTTAAGTGCTGTCCTGAATAGGGATGGGTTTATGTGCTTTCCTGAACTGGGGCTGTACTGAAGTAAACTGAAAGTCCTCAATTGCTTCAATACACTGCAGCAATGTATGCAATGCAGTTTTGATTGTAGTGAACCTCAGCTTAGTGAAGTTCTTGTCAAGAAAAGTGATTTCACTGCATCAAATATTGAATATTCAGTAAGTCAGGGACTGAAATAAGTGTAACAACATGTTAGCAATTTTCAGGTCATAATTTATCACTCGATATACCAACGATAAGAGAAAGACAAATCTTGTCATGAATTTAGATGAGGTTAGTACTTCCTGAAAACCAGAAGTAGCCAACTGTATGATACAGTAGGTTGGGCAGGTGACCTTTACTGACAGGTAGCACTGCAAGTGCAGGAACATGAAGCAGATGACTGACATTTTTCCCCGAAAACCCTTATTAAGACACTAAATTAAAACAGATGTTTGCACACTATAATCACAGTACCACTTGTATTTAGAGACATAAAGGAGACCTGCCCTCTTTCATAAGAGATTGTTTGCCAACAACTTCTTCCAACGTTGGATTTTCTACACAATAAGGACTACAGTTTGACATTTGATAACACTATCTAATAGGAAATATTTGTGCTCTCTCAGTGTTAGCATACGACTCGGTAAATGCCAGTCAATGTTTACAAACTTCATTCACTTCCCTTGTGAAAAGACCAATATTTAAGCAATAGACTCAAGCCCTGAAAGAGAAGCAAAGATTTAAATTTATTTTTGACCGAGCAGAAATTTATCGCATTGCTCTACCCGGTAGTGCGAAGTGTAGCTGTAAAATGTCATATGCTACTTCGGGATTAAAGAGAATCAAAATCTGTCTGGAAAGATATATTTAAAAGTTATCCCAAAGCACATAAGGTAGCCAACTAACTGAATAATTTCGCAGTTCACAAAAATTCTCACATGCCTACAAACTGATCAGCAGAGGCCTAGCCTCGCTTTAAAAATATTGTTATTGTAACATCTTGTATTACAGGCCACAACTCCAAAACAAGTGAATACAGGCTTTGCAGATGTGCTTCCTGTCCTGAAATATCTGTGCCATCACACTGTGCCAAAACCCAACTTCTGTCAAAACAGAAAGCAAATATTGAAGAATATGAGTGGCCTGGTAATTATGTTATCAAATCTTTGCTTTGTAATGTGGACTTCAGTTTATCTGATAAAAGCACTAAAAAATAGAAAGGCCTGATGAGGGTTAAAAAGGGAAGAGGAAATTAATTTTTCCTTCTGGTTTACAAGCTGCCCAGCTCATTTCTGTATTTACATATCCATTTCTTGGAACATAAGAGAATTAATAAAAGGGCTTAAAAACTGTTCACCTTCAGCTCCTGAGTGTTAATAACCTCAGCATTTCATTAGCTGCCACATGAATAAACATCCATTTGGCTCCATCCTGAATGGCTTCATAGAATCAGAAATTAGAGAAGCAAAAGGCCCATTAGGTCATCTAATCCAACAACCAGCCCGAGCAGAGTACTTGCCTACTGTATGCTTGCTGTCCAGCTTCATTTTAAAGCAGTGGCCCCCGAACTTTTCAGGGTAATGCTCCCCCTTACTCCTGTCTGCACTCCACGACTGCCAGGGGGGTGGTGAGGACTGGACACTGACGTGGGTAAGGGGACCGGAGCTGGGGCCAGGAACAGAGACTTGGACAGGGGCCGAGGCTGGGGTCAAAGCTGCGGTCAGGCTGTGGTGGAGGCCAGAGCTGCAGCCAAGGCCAGGGGAAGAGTAGGGTTGGTGGCACTCCCTCCCTGTCCTGGCCCAGGCCCCGCTGTGCCCCCCGAATGTTCCTCCATGCCCCCGAGGGGGGGGCACATCCCACAATTTGAGGACCACTGTTTTAAAGGGACACCATGAACTTAGAACAACCCAACACTTCTGTCTGGAATGTCTATTCCCTAGTAATTGTTACAAGTGACATGGAAGATTAAGTGGAAGAGATCAGTGTTAGAGACCACTCTATAGTTGAATGTAAAAGTTACATTAATACAACATTAAGTTTGCATCAAATAATTATATAAAGTGTTCAGACCCCACTGAGCATGCTTGGATGTGATCTTTCAATTGCTTATTAACTTTGATTTTAAATTGCACCCTCCCAAGCCTACCATAGGCTATAGACTAGTTAGGAGGAGGATGATGGGCATAGTTGTGGGAGTCAGGCATTCTGGGTTCTGCCATTATTTTGTCATGTGACTGGACAAGTCATTTAACCACAGTTTTCCACATCTATAGAATGATAACACTTTCTCAGCACATAGGTATTGTAAGGGTTTTTTAATTGTAAAATGCTTTAAGATAATCAGAGGAAAGGCACAACAGAAAAGTGCAAAGTGCTATTACAGGTTTCCCAGTCACAGGAAAAATGGCTGAAGTTCAAGACAGGTCAGACTTTTAAACAATAAATTTAAATTCACCTTTGGGCTGAAATAGTGAAAGATATGAACCACTTATGCCAATGGAAATTTGCATTCCAGTGATCACTGTACTCCTTACCAATTCTTATGCAGAATAGCTCTATGGAACCCTATGGGCCTGCTCCCGCTCCCATTGAAGCCTGGTGTCAGCTGGGGCCTCTAGGTGCTACTGCAATACATATAAATAACAGCAGCACATCTCCCCTTAATTTCAATGGGGCAAGCTCTATGAACATAAAGCATTTTGCCAACATTTCGTGACTAAGCTCTTTCTTGAAATCGGACCATGTACACAGCTTTTCAAAAAAAAAAAAAAAAAAAAACAAAAACACAACCTACCAATGATAAGCCACACAAAATTAATATATTAAGAAAATCTTCCACTGATGTGTGGGACACAGCATCTGTAAGATGCCACCTTACTTGTCAATACAATCAGGATCTACATATTCA
Organism: Eretmochelys imbricata; assembly: GCF_965152235.1. Lineage (NCBI taxonomy): Eukaryota > Metazoa > Chordata > Testudines > Cheloniidae > Eretmochelys > Eretmochelys imbricata. Next base: position 22,437,549 of record NC_135577.1, read on the forward strand.
ATTATTTTCAAACCAAGATCTGTCCCAGCAACAAGAACAGGAATTCAAGAGACAAACATTGTGAAGGAGGGATATGTTTAGATCACAAAATTTTTTTCCCATTCTTTCAGACTGATACTTTTAAACAATACGGATGGAAAGTTATTTTGCTTATACTCAAACTTTACTTTATACTCAAACAGTATAATTCTGTTTGAACAAAAACTTGTCATGTTTCTTGATAGATAGCACAAGAATCCATACTTTGGTTATCTACTTTACCAGAACTCTTCTGTACTGATTATTGGAACTGGTAAGACAAAACATTGCAGTTCATAAGATTTGTGCTAATTTTTGGAACTAATTAGTAGAAAGTAAATCTTTTCTCTGTTCAGAATACTATTATCACATTGACTTCAGAAGACAAATATATAAAGGGCACAAGTCAGTCATATTCAGATCTTATCCTACATCCACTAAAAAAATCATTGCTACGCTGGCATCAGGTCATTAGTGCTGTATGGAAGGACTCTAGCACCTATGCATTATATTGCACTGAGTGCACTAGAGAACACACATTTTGGGAAAATAAAAGGTTATCAGCCAAGTATTTAGACTTTATGCCTAGAAAACGCATGCAGTTCCCAATCTGCATAGTGGCAATGTTTTGGAAATAGCTTGTCCCCTTTTCAAATCCAGTAAACACCTTCCCCAGTTTTCAGATATATCACAAAACCTGTCAGTTGCCATTCCTGAGGGACTGGTTAAAAGGCACTAAGTGCATCTCAGTTATCAACCTGTGTAACTCCCAGTTTGCTGTTGACAGGTTGAGGTTTTCTTGACAGGTTGACTACGTGTCAAGTTTTACTGAATCAAATCCCTGTTTTACAACTGTTGTTTTGGTGTAGAAGATAGCTTGTGAGGCAAACAAGGAGAAATTCCCCATTCCTTTAAAAGGAATCCTTCAGACAAGCACCACTCTCCTTCCATGCGGAAGGAGAGGGTCAGCTACCTCTCCAAAGGCCTGCAAAGGCCTCACTGTGCATTCTGTGATTGATACTGGGAAAGGGGACGGAGACAAGCTGACCTGAGGAATGGGAGGGGACAGCAGATGTACTTTGTCCACTATCCAGACTTGGAGAGATCAAGTGAAAATAATACATCCCCAAGTCTATATGAACTTTTCGGTGTGGCCACTGCAGCTAAAGGAAACCCTAGCAGCATGACTCCCACAATTACAGGGAGCTGGGAGGGGATCCTAAAAGGGGTCATACTCAATGCAGAGGGAATGATCTGGGCCAGTGTTTTTCTTCTTAGAAGTCATAAGGCACACCATAGTTTCACTGAGCAATAAGCATGAACTACTCTACATTTAGGAGGGACAAGGCCTATTCTTAAGCAATAATACTGTTATTTTCCTTTCTCCCAGTGGAAAGCAATCCCAGTCCAGTGAACGTCAATGGAATTGAAAGCAGTGTCCCAATCGATCACTTCTAAAAACACCTATTTATCAGTTATGTAGAATTTTTTGGGGTGCCTCTTTCAAGAAAGAGGACATTAAAGTGCACAGTATTGTTATAGCCCTGTCAGTACCAGGATATTAGAGAGACAAGGTGAGTGTGGTACAAGTTTTAGAGTTTACACAGAGCTCTTCTTTAGTATCTACGTAAGCTCGAAAGCTTCTCTCTCTCACCAATAGAAGTTGGTCCAATAAAAGATATTACCTCCCCCATGTTGTCTGTTTCTTACATTAAAGGTTAGATTTTCAGAAGAAGCAGAGCAGGGGCATGCACCTGTTTTGCCTGCAACACTCAAGTTTAGGTGTGTGCTTTTTTTGAGGGAAAAATCTACTGTGCTCTCTTTTTAAAGTTTAATTCTAACATTCTGTCCACACAACAACTTTCAAGACCAGTTAAGGAAACCTGCACAGTTTAAAAGAGAGCTGCACAATAAGCTTTTACAAAACTATTTTTGAACTCTGCTCGGGGAGACAATCTAACACAACGCAGTTGTCATGTGGAAGGACCTTTGTAGCATTTGCTGCAGAACTCCACTAGTTCTCTCCAAAACTCCCACAATATACAGTAAGATACCAACAAAGGCTACATCCCTTTCCAAACCATGTATATACACACAACTTTGGCCAGACTAATGCAGTTATCAGAAAGATTTCTGGAGATGTGTAAACTTTCTGAGATGACTGTATTAATCCTACAGAAAAAAAAATATGTACAGCAAAATAGACAACACAAAAGCAAACCACTTTATCCTGAACTTTAAGTCACTAAATGCCTGATTTTCATCTAGCACCTTTATTCTCATCTTCTCAACGTAACATGATTTGCCTTCTGCAGCTTTGTCCTCAGCTGAACAGATCCCTGATCTGCTGTGAAACTTGCTAAACCACAAATATCATTCTGGGATGATACATCTCATAGTCTCAAGAGATGGAGAACTGATTTTGGAGTCATGGAATCATAAGATTATACCTGGGGGAAAAAAGAAAAGCCTCCCGGGAAGGTGACCGAAAACCTGCTGATCCACAGAAAGGAATGGGAATTTTAGAGTCAGCTGCATGTGAACTTGTATTTGGAGAGGGGGAAAGGGTACCTCAAATACAGGACTTTATTAGTCAAAATCAGCCAAAGCTCCTGGCTGACAACATTGGAACACAGTTCTGTGAAAAGCTGCTAAAGGAAACCTCTATCAGATTTAGGAAGTGGAATTTTAATGTAACCCTGTGTGATACAAACCAAAAAAAAAAAAAAGGTTCTTAAGGTTTCAAGGCAGAAGTGGAAAACCCTCTACAAAGAACAGATTTCTGCCCTCTCCCATTCTTAACATCAGTCCAGCTAAGGAACATAGGAGTAAATTTACTTCTTTGTACAATCATTAGCTAAGGAAGAAGTTGAGGTTATGGGGTAAACCCAGGTACTGCAAACTGTGGTTTATTTTAGAGCAGTGGTTCCCATACTTTAACAACCTGTGAACCCCTTTCACCAAAGTGTCAAGTCTCACAAACCCCCTCCTAAAAATGAATATTTCCAGGGATTTTCTCCTTTACCTGAGTATAAATTATAAACGCAGTGATCTTGGAAATATAAAATTTGTTTTTATGGAAGGCTTATTACACACTATTCATTATTATTTATCATTACAGTATTTTTATTACATTATGAAAACAGCAACACTCTTCCAAGTTCTCACTTTTGTAGCTTGTATCACTTTGAATAAGCCTGTTATAAGACAAGGCTCCTATGTTTCATCAAGGAGTATCAGATGTGAAACAACATGAAGGTATTTAAGAAGCCAACTCAAAGAGCTCCTCCTAGACAAGCATTCAGGTCTTGAGCAGTCTAGGCAAACAACCCACGTCATAACAAGTTCTTCATAATAATTTGAAAAACAATACTAGCTACCTATTTAATTTTAAAAAGAGCAAAAAATATCCACCTCCCTTTCCATTTCTTATAAGGAGTTTTGAAGTTTAAATCTCCTCACTGTGATAGATATGCTTGCTTTGATCTGCTTAACTCTTGGAAATCCAGTAGCTCCATGCTGCTGGCCCCGTGCTGCCCGGGGTCCCTAGGGACAGCTCTGTCCTCCATTAGGGATTTTTTTTCCCCCAAGAACCCCCTGTAACATTTCACAAACCCCAGTTTGGGAACCATTATTTTAGAGAGACAAAACTTACCTATTTTGGGATGGGAAGTTGGCAGTGCAGCTTCTGGAAAAGGTGAAATCTGACAATTGTCCTGATAACTTGGATAGTGAGGTTCTGGATGACTGACACGGCAAGGTTGCTGGACAGTAGTATCTTGTACTATTGGAAGAAGGAACAGTATTATAAGCCCATAAAGCACTTGTTATACATTGCTTTGACATTTTTTGTATTCAGATTGACATGAGTTTCCAAAATCTGTGGTAACTATAAGCATTATGAATGCTTCTGGAAACAGTGGTGTGATTTGCATGGGTGCCAGGTTTGTATAATTTTTGGTGGTGCCCAGAACGGGTCCAAGCAGAGCCATCCTGTCCATAGGACAGACCAGGGCAACCACCCCGAGCCCTGCGCTTTGTGAGGCCCCGCGCTTTGGGGTGACGCGGCGTCCAGGGCAGCCTGGGGGGGTTAGCAGGGGGCCTGGCACCGGCAGCAGTGAGCATCCTGCCCCGCCAGTTCCCAGCATCGCTTAGGGGAGAGGGCGGAAGCCAGAAAGAGACTGGGTGAAGGTTTGGGGAAAAGGGTGGAATGGGGGCAGGGAGGGGGCAGAGCAGGTGCGGGAAGAGGCAGGGTGGAGCAGGGGTGGAGTGGGGGCAGGACAGGGACTTGGGGGAAGGGGTGGAATGGGGGCTGGGCAGGGCAGAGCAAGAGTGGGAAGAGGCAAGGTGGAGCGGAGCAGGGCGCCTAGGTCGCTTGATGCTGCCAGTGCCAGGCCCCCTGCAAGTTCCCCAGGCCACCCTGGACCCCGTGTCCCCCTGAATCACGGGGCCCAGGGCAGTTGCCCCGGTCCGTCCTATGGACAGGGTGGCTCTGAAAGTTTAAACCCAAACATTCTGAATTCATTGTGCCGCCGTTCCTGAATATTGGTGGAGCACGGGCACCACGGGCCCATATAACTCACTGCCTACGGTGATTTGACACTGCTGCCAGACAGGCAGTCCATCCACTGTTACTCCATGTGAGTCTCCTCTTTCACTTTTTAAGGTTTCTACAAAGACTATCACCCCTCCCCTCCAAACTTACTTCTATATTGTCAAGATCATCCAAAGATTCCAAAATGCTTGACAAAGATTTTATGATTCTCAAAGATGGCACAGTACAGATGTTCAGGACTTGTCCAAGGTCACACAGTAATTCTAAAGCAGGGCTGACACTAGAACCCAGGTCTCCTGGCTGCCCGTTCTGTGTTCTAGACACTATACCTTAAATAACTACTGGTAAGCGAGCATGGAGCTGAACGGCAATGTTCTGAAATCTCTCACACCACACCTTAAATTGGTCTGCATTATACTAGAGCAGTGGTTCTCAACCTATTTACCACTGTGGGACGCATAAGACCGAGAGATCTGCATATGTGGACCGCATCCAAACAAAATATATACTACCCATATGACCCTGAGGATGTCACATGGGCCGCAGCTGCGTGCTGACTGGGCCGCAAGCAGCCCGCGGGCTGAGAACCACTGTACTAGCATGATTCGGAATACCCTATTCTCCTCGTTCCCTTCTCTTTTCCTGTTGTGCATCTCAATGTTGCATAGAAGGCAAAAGCCTGTATTAAACTATAGGAGAGAAAGTTAATAAAGCCCAAATGCATAAGCTAGCTCAAAACTCACATCCCACCTGGTAGATTGCATTATCTTATGTTCTCCTCCCTCTGTGCACAGTGTTTCCTCTCCAACTATCTGAAAGCCACTGCACTGCATTACAGTTCATTAGCCTACCTCTCCCTGGAAAAAATATTTGGTGAGGCTTCATATGAAGGCTGTTATATGAAAAGAACTGTTGTACACTGCACTGTACATAACTCAAGTCTAGTACCTAATAATCACTTTTGAATAAATAACTCTTATACTGCAGCCACATTTTTCATTTTCAATATGCTTTAAATAATACACTGACAGGCTCTCATATAGCACTTTTGTCATCATTAGAGCATACAGCACTCTACATAAGGTGGTTAATATCAATATCCCCATTTTACAGATGGGGAAACTGAGGCACAGGGCGGTGAAAATGACTTGCCCAAGGTCACACAGCAGGCCAGCAGGAGAGACACAGGTCTTGTGCGTCCCATTCCAGTGCCCTCTCCACTATACCACACTGCCTCTCAAACATTATCACACTGTGTTCTATCACCATACCACTGTATCTTAAAGAAAACGTCCCATACCAGTTTTGCACCCACCAAAACATGGCCATGCAAAAATGTCTGCACAAAAAGTGGACCACAAGACTTCAGGAGATATTTAGAGTGCGGGTTGAGGCCCCTTCAGAAGTTTTGCCCATAGTATGGTAACTACATTTCAGTGCAACTATTCTCCACATTGCAAGGTTAATAAAAATAAAACTTTAGTTCCACTGAACTTGCCTTCAGACTGTATTCCTTTTGTATGTAATTTGCAGGCTGGTAGTGCGCATAGATTAGAGAAGTGGTTCTCAACCAGGGGTACATGTACCTCTTGAAGTACACAGAGGTCTTCCAGGGGGTGCAACAACTCATCTAGATATTTGCCTAGTTTTACAACAGGCTACAGAAAAAGCACTAGCGAAGTCAGTACAAACTAAAATTTCATACAATGACTCTACATGCTATACACTGAAATGTAAGTACAATATTTATATTCCAATTGATTTATTTTAGAATTCTATGGTAAAATGAGAGAGTCAGCAGTTTTTCAGTAATAGTGTGCTGACACACTTGTATTTTTCTCTGATTTTGTAAGCAAGAAGTTTTAAAGTGAGGTGAAACTTGAGGGTATGCAAGACAAATCAGACTCCTGACAGGTACAGTAATTTGGAAAGGTTGAGAGCCACTGGGTTAGAGGCACAGAGTGTAAAACCAGAATGGACCACCAAATCATCTAGCCTGACAAGTATATCACTGGCCACCTACACCGTGCAGCACCCGCATACTAAATCCAACAACTGAAATGAGATTAAAACTATTACAGGATACTAGACTATTATGTGACACAGGCAGAGTATAGGAGGGATCAAGTTGCAGGGGCCTTGGGCACTGGTACAATTGCAGAGAAAGGATTAAGTGAGATATACCCAGATAATACTGCAAGTGACCCATACCCCATGCTGCAGAAGAAGGTGAAAAACCCCTTAGGTTTTACAAAAAAACACATAGAAAGAAGACTTTAAAAAAAATTACAGGATTCACATAACTTGGACTTTATTTAATCCAAACTCTAAAGCAAGAGACACTATGCTATTGTTGGGTATGTTTTTGACATTGGTATTTGTTCCTTCTGTCAGAACTATTTGAATTGCCAGATGAGCTATTAATTCATTACACTGTTTTGCCTTCCACTGTGCGGAAGTAATACTTAAATTATTATTGAAAGAGTAGAAGGAAAATATTTCTATTTTTTCAGTTTACTTTGGAGATTTGACAGCATTTTTTATCCAGTCAGTTTCATTGCACAGACCGTTTTCCCTTTTAGGGGGTTGTTTTTTCAGAGTAAAAGGGGGAAGAGGAAAACAAAAGTGGAAGATGGGTTTGTAAAAAAACACAAAAATTACCAAGGAGGACGCAGTGGCAGGTGCAGTAACAAAGTATTTTTAACTCATTTTATGAAATTGACAAGATTTCAAACTGATGGTGTCATTTTGAGGAAAAGAGAATGAATAATCTACACCCTTTGGTTAAACCCTTGAAGAAAAGTCTCACAGCTGCTTTCAATGGCAATGGGAGTTCAGAACCCCACACACATCACTACTGCAAACTGCACGTGTGTTTTGAGGACTTACCAGTGGCTCCAGTGAATACATCACCCTGGGATGGACTTTCTGAGATGATAGCTGTGGCCTCCACGGTTGATGCACGGTCGAAGGTCAGAGCACCAGAAGTAGTGATCTGTCCTGACGGAGTCACGGTGACTGGAAATAGCAGAAGCACTTTCATAATTAGTGCTCAACTCTGAAGCCTTGGTTGTTTAGCTGTTGATCTCCCTGTTCTGAATCATCCTAAGTCACAGAATTCACAGATCAGTAATTGACCTGTGTTATCAATATTTGGATAACACCTCCATCGCACAGAATGGTAAATGGAAACAAAAATCTCATTTTGGCTTCTGAATTCATTGTGCACACATCAGCTTCCCAGAGTTATGGCTCATTTTAGTCTCTGAAGCGTGGGACCCAGATCAGTCCTGCACAGTTTTATTCCTATTGCATTACAACAATTTCAAATCACTACACAAGTGATGCCACAACACAGTAGCCAACGGAAAATAAAGCAACAGGGCTAGGAAATCCAACAAGGCAGATTTCTAATTCATGGAAACTTTAGTGAGAGCAGCTATTACTGGTCTGAGAAACTAGAGTCACCTCAATATACTTCCACTATGGTTTGGTTCTTTGGACTATTACCACCTTATTTCCCTTAAAAGGAGACCCACACCACTCTGAGACAATGAACAATGTGCAACGCTAAAGCCACAAAATCCTTCCATACCAAAATTCCAAAGACAGTGGACTAGGGTATTTAGAAAGATCTTAAAACAACCCTATATTTTTAACTCCCCTAATCAAGCCCAAGGAAAGGAATCACACCTGCCATCTTGGGTTCACTCCTGCGCCTATTATATGTTCAGATAGATCTTTTCACAAAAAACACAAATACCAAGCTTGAGAAATGGCTGCAGATACTCATTCTTGCAAGGACCTGTTACAAGATGGTGGCTGCTCCTAGCAACAGTCAAATAGGTTCATCTTTATTTCAGAAGCTGATTTGAGCATGTTAGAGAGCCAGAGAACCTGTGTTCAGTTGTGTTTTTAAAACAAAACTGATCAACAAAAACCAATTTTGGAACCCCCTGAGCACAAGGCTTTAATCATGAGACTGAAGTCTGCAGGATTCTGCAAGAGACCGAGTCGACCCAAATTCTGGACCTCTTCCCTTAAAATCGAACTGCTTTACATTTCAAACAAACTTTTACTTAATTGCCATATACTTCTATTTTCTACATTTTCTTTCTCAGTATTGTTGACAGTTAAATATTTTTCTTGGCTAACAAAAATTTTCTTTCAGGTAATACAGGTATTTCCCTTCCTGCCCAATTCATTCAGTATAGTTGCAATCCAAATCCTGAGACTTCACTACCAGGAAGAGACTGGAAAGTCGCATACACTGAACTATGACATCATTGAAGGTAACAGGAAATGGAAGCAGACTGTTTATAAAAGTGAACCTTTGTTTTCACACAAGTATCTTGGTAATCAAAAACAGTGAGAAACAAAATACAGAAATATTACATGGTATCTAGATAGGAGTTAAGCTTAATATATTCTGAGAAACCTGTTTGAAGGTGAAGATAGCCCATACAGCAGCTCTCACTAAAAACTTCCAAATCAGAGACCATTCCAGCAGCTTAGATTCTTTTAGTATGTCTCAAGAAACAGCGTGAGGCTGAATATACAGAACCTGCCTGCTCTCGGAAAGTGAAAGTCAAACCAACAGGTGTTAGGCACCTAGTTCTGGAAAAATCTACCTCTAAACCTCTATGGAACAAGGCCAGGGCTCCAAAGCTTTTGATGGCCCACTGGACCAAAAGACAAGGATGGGGATGGAAATCTAGGTTTCCCGAGCAGCAAGAAAAAAAATACAACCCAAGTTTTAGCAAACAAAAGGTTTTCAAGATTCTTAAAAAAATATTTTCCTAGAAACAGAGCTGAACATTTTTCTACTGAGTTTACAACTCAACTATTGCAACACTGTGCTCATGCACGAGAACTAAGAAATGAAACGGACTAGTCAGACCCGTCTAGTTTCACTGTTTAATCAAAAGGACATACCAAAGCTAAACTAACAATCAAATTTATTAAAGCCTTTCCGTTTGGATTCTCTAGGATGTAATTAATATGGAAATCAAGCAAAAAAGACAAAATATGATCTATCATGACAATGCTCCTCTAATAAAGAGCCGGCAGGTTTATTCCAGAAGGGAACTTACAAGTGGTAGCAGCTGTAGCAGGAAGCAGGGTGATGTTTTTGGGAGAATCCTTTTTCACTGGCGTTGTAGGCAATTCGTTTTCTTTTTTTCGCCTTTTATAAGGGACAAACAATCGTACTGGGCCACTCTGAGAGAAAGAGAAATGAGCAATTATTATGAGCTTTCTTATTAACACTTTTTGTCCTTTTTCAGCTTGATCATGTTTGCTCTAATTCTTCAGACACAGCTGGGAGCATACTCTTTTATATGTAGCAGCTCTTCCTGAGGAAGACAGAGCGAACAAACCATTGGGTTCTCCTGCTGCTGCATTTTGTCAAAATGCCAATTAAGACTACAGCAGAGATATTTGCTTCTTCTCTCCAGGCCAAAGAGAACAGTTAAGATGCACAATATTTAAGGTATTACTGATCTCAACCCTTTCAGTACAGCTGGTGGTGTCACTCCATGGTCAGCACTAAAGATGGTCAAAATTGAAGGCTAAGGTATCAACAGTCTCAGCAAAGAGCATATCCCCAAACCAACAAAATCTCTACCTTCCTACCCCCATTATGTTACTCACTCACACAAAATGTCTGCTCCAGCTAAAAGGGACCAGACTTGGCATCTTACCATCATTATCTAAGGAGCAGCTCTGAACATCAAACAGAGGGAGTTCATTACCCCTTTCCTTACTCTAGTCATGAACAAAGCACACTGCATCCACAACACTCCCAACCCCTTCCTGTCTCAGGTTGCTCATGACAAACTCTGATGGCCATATGACAGCCTAACTGATTATCATTAGACCATAAAGCCAACACTGAAAGTTTTCAAATTAGTGGCTGTAAACTTGCAACTCACCAAGGTCATGTCATCACAGCAGGCAGCACAAGTGCATGAGGCAGCATGAGGATTTAAAATCCCATCCTGAAATTGGGAAGTTACCAGGACAGCATTAAAAGAGTCACAAACCACCCAAAGCATGAACATACTCTAGCAAATGATTCAGGCCTCTCCTGAGAATCTGTCCACTCCCTGAAGACCCTGGGTAGCAGTAAAAAGGACAACTCTTCAGAAACAAAGGGAATGGTGGGGAATATACCAAGGGAAGAACTCCAAAAGCAAAGACAAAGGGCAGGTGAATGTGTGTAGAATAGTATAAAAGATCTCTGCCCAATTGTCTGTTTAATAGTAATGCCCCATAAAGAATGGGCCTCCCTTCTAACACTATGGGATGTAAAATATCTGGAGTAACCTAATAAGAAGCAAGGGAACCACTTGTTCCCAGCCAAACAACAGTAAAAGAGGTTCGATTATAGAATTAGAAGGATGTAATGCAGGTGGGGAGCCTTTAAGGCTATCAGTTCCCCATTTCTGCCACATGGAGTTCAGTGCTGGAACTTATCCCATGTTAGCTTCTAACTGGAATAAAGCTATAACCCTTTTTGAGCTTAACAAACATTTGGACTGACTTAACTTGGGAACTTGGCCAAGGTTCTACCCCTTGGTTCTCAGCAAAACCAAATCACTGTTAATGAAGTGCCCTGTTGTAACAATGATTTCTCTTTAATACTCCTGTGACTAGGTCAGTGTGTTCTCTCTCCCCCTCATCCCTCTGACAGAACACAAGCATTTGGCCAGGACGTTGGAGAGTCAGACACTGCCCTCCCTTCCCCCGGAGCAGAGATAAGCACACGCTTGATCTTACATGAATAAGGCACTGCAGTGGCCTCCCAGCATAGCGGATGCTTCTTTTCCAATCTTTGCTACTGGCTCTTCCTGCCATAGCTTCAAACTCAGTGGGGCTGTACCAGTTCTCCCCTTGCTTAATACATCGGCCCCGGCCTCCTAAAACAAGGCAAGAGAAGGCATCTAGTGGCTAAGAATAACTTTTTCACTTTTCTGAAGATGTAAGCACTGAAACCATCAGGTGATGAAGCAATTAATCCATAGCATGCAAATATCTGGCACACTAGTCTAGTAGTTCCCACCCTATTAGAATAATTGTACTCATTTAAGACCTTGGCTGTATTAACCAGTGCTTACCACCTCCTGTTCATTTGTGTATGCTTAGACCAGGGGTCTCAAACTCAAATGACTACGAGGGCCACATGAGTACGAGTACATTGGCCCGAGGGCCGCACCACTGCCCCCCCCATGCTTCCCTGCCCCTGCCCCCATTCCAACCCCTTCCCTGAAATCCCCACTCCAACTCCGCCCCCTCCCTGCCCCCAGGGGTTGCAGGAGGGGTGTGGGGTGCACGAGGGGCCTCAGGGCAGGGGGTTCGGCTGCAAGAGGCGTTCAGGGGGGCGGGTCTGGCCCGACACGCACCGGGGGCAGGGCAGGCTCCCTGCCTGCCCGCCCTGCCCCCATGCCGCTCCGGGAAGCGGCCGGAACCTGTGGGAGGTGGGGACACAGCGGTCTGTGTGTTGCCCTGGCCACTCCTCCAGGTACCTCCCCCGAAGCTCCCATTGGCCAGGAACAGGGAACCGCAGTCAATGGGAGATTTGGGGGATGTACGTGGAGGTGCAGCCAGGGCAACACACAGACTCCTGTGCCCCACCTCCCTCAGGTCCCGGAGCGGCGCGGAGGCAGGGTGGGCAGGCAGGGAGCCTGCCCTGCCCCTAGTGCGTGCCGGGCCAGAGCCGCTCTAGGTAAATGCTGGGGGCCGGGGGTGCCGTGGGGAGCTGGCAGGCCACAGAAAATAACCCCACAGGCCGTGTGTTTGAGACCCCTGGCTTAGACTGCTCCACATCCTAGTCTCATTAGCACCTAGATCCGTGCTGGAGGAATCTAAATTAAATTATATGTCTGCAGTACGTACAAAGCTTTCCCAGGCAAATGGCATCGACTTCTCCAGAAGTAATGCTCTCCTTTACTTTTATTTTTAAGTTTCTAGCCTTTATAGTTGTGAAGAAAAGCTTCCATATGTGAACAAAAGGGCAATCATGGATACCTGAATCTGCAGGCAGATAGCTCCAGTGCCTTTGTGCTGCTTGTGGCTGTGGCAAGATTCAGCAGACGCAACAAAGAATAGGAGAGCTTCTGACACAACCAAAGAATCCGGGTGGGAGTCAGGCTTCCTACTCTTCAAAGGAACAGAGTGGGGTAGCAAGAGGCCAAAGCACCCAAGGAGAGCAATATCCAAAAGGAGAAGACTGGCTTGGAAATTCTCCCTTCCCTTCATAACCGGTTTTTAAGAGCAGCACATTTAAAACAAGCACAGAACAAAGATGTACGAGTCGCCATCCCTCTCTTGTGGAAGGCAGGAAGGGCCTTTTTACCTGAACCAAGCCTGTTTTTATACAGGATTCCGCTGATATTCCGGCATCGCACAGGGAGTTCGCTGTCATACACTGATGGGTCCCAGTTATACTTCGTGCCATTTTTTTCTTGACCAGGTGTTAAAGGAGTGGGAGGAGACTGAGAACCTTTGGATTAAGAAAAGAAAGACGAAACATACTAAATGCCCACAAACATAGCTTTGGATTTTTAATATCTGTCATATCCAGACTGTAATGCAATTAACTCAGACAGCTCTGACGGTCCATAATGAGCAGAGAAACGTACTAAATGACATATAATTTAATTTAGAGTCTGTTAACAGCATCTTTCAGACCAATGAGATTATTTAGAGTGCTTCTAGGAGCCCTGGTTAGGTATAATGTTATCAAAGAAAATAAAGGAGACAAAATCATAGAATCACAGAAGTGTAGCACTGGAAGGAGCCTCACCAGGTTATCTAGTCCAGTCTCCTGCACTCAAGACAGGACTACTTAATAACTAAACCATTCCTGGCAGGTGTTTGTCTAATCTGTTCTTAAAAACCTCCAATGCCGGAGATTCCACAACCTCCCTAGGCAATTTGTTCCAGTGCTTAAGTACCCTGACAGCTAGAAAGTTTTTCCTAATGTCCAACTTAAACTTCCCTTGCTGCAATTTAAGCCCATTGCTTCTTGTTCTTCTTCTTCTTCAGAGGTTAAGGAAAACAATTTTTCTCCCTCCTCCTTGTAACAACCTTTTATGTGTTTGAAAAAATTGGGTTTGTTTAATCTGGAAAAGAAGACCAATGCGGGACATAACAGTTTTCAATCTTCCCTCATAGATCATGTTTTCTAGACCTTTAATTATTTTGTTGCTCTCCTCTGGACTTTCTCCAGTTTGTTCCTTTCTGAAATGTGGCACCCAGAACTGGACACAATACTCCAGCTGAGGCCTAATCAGCACAGAGTAGAGTGGAAGAATTTCTTCATGTGTCTTGCTTACAACATTCCTGCTGATACATCCTAGAATGACGTTTGCTGTTTTTGAACAGCGTTATATACTGTTGACTCATATTTAGCTTGTGATCCACTGTGACCACCAGATCCCTTTCACCAGTACTATTTCCTAGGCAATCATTTCCCATTTTGTATGTGCACATTAGGAAATGTATCTTAATCGTGAGTTCAAATGGACAGTGAAATAGTCTCCTGGGAAAATGATGAAACTCCCATTACTTCATACAACACACAGTCAACCTGAGGAACTCCTTTCCAGAGGATGTTGTGAAGGCCAAGACACTAACAGGGTTCAAAAAAGAACTAGATAAGTTCATGGAGAATAGGTCCATCAACGGCTATTAGCCAGGATGGGCAGGGATGGAGTCCCTAGCCTCTGTTTGCCAGAAGCTGGGAATGGGCAACAGCAGATGGATCACTTGATGATTACCTGTTCTGTTCCATTCCCTCTGAAACACCTGGCATTGGCCACTGTTTGGAAGACAGGATAATGGGCTAGATGGACCATTGGTCTGATCCAGTATGACTGTTCTTATTTGAGTCATTTAAAACTGCAATGGCTATGGGAGGATGGATGTATTAGGTATTTTCCATATCTTGTTTCTAGCAAATGTGACTTTCAATGTTAAAGGGCTGTTGCGCCACCTTGTGCACAGAAAGGAGACTGCAATGCAGCTGCCAGTGCACACACCTGAATTGAGAAATAATCTTTAGAAACAAAGAAATGGTGTTATCTTGACATTCAAATGTCAACAAAAGGTCTTGGTAGAATCATGACCATTTGCAAAGTTTAAAATATAAATGAGTCCAGAACTAGGAGACGGGACTTATCAATGTTGCCATCCTTTTCCAATATCAATAGTTACAATGAAAAATTCATCTTCCTGGGTGGAATGCAGAGACAAGTGAACATGAGAATAATAAAGAAAAAAGGCAAGATTTTCCTGAGTGTGCTTGTGAAAGCAAACTCAAGGATTGCGGAAAGAAATAGATTTCTTATAGAAAAAATGGGGAGAAAATAGTCTTCCTCTACTCCCAAGAAATACTTTGCTCTTGGATCTACCAACAGAATTTCAAGAGGTGACAGTCAATGCTTATAACATGATTTCAAAGAATTACACATGACAGTTTCTAGTTCCAAATATAGGAATAGGAGATATAGGGCTAGCCCAGCTGAGTGACGCTTAGAAAACAGAGCAGGATTGTGTTATACCTGGTGTGAGAGGTGCAGAGGGCCCCTTTAGCCCTGTGGTTTCTACAATGCTGCCATCTGTGTGAACCACTATCAGAGTGGCTTTTTCTGTATTCAAGCTGTCCCCAATTTGAAGGGCTGTTCTGCCAGACTACAAAAGAAATAAAGAGTTTTAATTAATATAATTAAAACCTTGGTTATTTTTATGCCTCTCAGATTCTTATCTCTGGACCCCCTACAACTCTAAACTGTATGGGAGTAGCTAGATGTGCGTGCGTGCTTTCAAGTCAACCAAATTCTGGCCTCAGAACAGTGAATCAAAGGCCACGTGCTTCAGGTCACCAGCGCTACATGGGGGGACATATTCAGAGTGAGCTAGCTGTGTAACTCTTAACTTTATTGCTGGTTATGTTGCTAAATTCCTGCATGTTGAAATGAAGAATCCTCCTTTGATCTTAACACAGACTAAACATCAGAGTTGTACGCATCCGCAGATATTACATATCCTGAGATTATCAACATAGGGCCCACAACATTCTAAAGGAAAAAAAATAAAATAAAAAAACCGTTAACTTACCAGCACATGTCCAGATATAGATGCAGCATTTGCCACAGATGTGGTAAAGACATTGTCTGCAGAGGCACCCACATTGGCTACTGTTACTGTTGTCACTTCTACAACATAAAACAGAAGTGAACTTAATATACTGCCGTATCCACAGAACCTCATTAAAGCTAAAAGGGGGGAAAAATACAACTGTATTCCTTTTTTCCCTATATTATTTCCAATTTTTTTTCCAGGTCCTCCCACCCACCCCCTTGAGAATAAGATCATCCACAGAGGACGTTCCCAACTTCACTTCTGGTGTTACCTCTGGAAATCTTTTCAAAGAATCTATACTAGAAATAAATGTCATTCTGATTATTGCTATCTATCGTCAAAACTGGCTTGGGCTTAATCATTTGAATGCTCTTGAGGCTGAGACAGTATTTAACAGCATATGATTAACTAGGAGGAAAAATGAAGCTGCTTCAGTGTGCATGAGAACCGTAAAAGGGGATTGACTTACAATCCTAAAGATAAAAGGAAGAGAAAACCTCAGAATTGCTGCCTGCCTCTGTCTATATATTAATTGTTACCACTTCAATAATATCATGACAGAGCCAGCTAGCACACCAGCTAGAATGTATCCAATTTTTAAAATTATATTTTGCATAAAGTTTGACAGCATATTTAGTTATGGAAAGTTTGCCAGATTGTCTCTCTCCTGCTGCTATCTATAAAAATTTGCTTCTAAAGAAAATTTGGTATAAACCAATAGACGCTCATGGTTTATATCAACTTCTGTTTATGCATAAATTACAAGGTATATGAAACTCAGCTTCTTGAGTAGGCATAAGGGTTCCCTCCTGTAACTAAGGGAATCTAAGATGGGTGTTGTATGCCAAATATGTGGGGCTTCACAAATTAAGATCCTACAAGTCCTCTGAGTCTGACACACTTGTAAAGTAGAGACATAAGGTGGGTGAGGTAATGTCTTTTATTGGACCAACTTCTGTGGGTGAGAAAGACAAGCTTTCAAGCCACACAGAGCTCTTCTTCAGGTCCTGTCTCTCTAATATCCTGGGACCAACATTGCTACAATCATACTACATACAAAATTGTAAAAGTAACAGCTGTTCAGAGCACATACAGAATGCTTAGGTTGAATCCTGCTGCCATATTTTATGGTATACACACAAAAAAAAGGATTTCTGTGTTCTGGGAATGGAAAGGCATGAAAAAAACCCACCTAGACAGACGTGCAACAAGATGGACAGCTAGTTATGGGTAACCTTGGATGTATTCGATTTTTATCGGTAAATACAGATTTTACTTTTCACACACAAACTGATAAAAATATTTTCATTATAACAACTGTAATTTACAAATAGGCAAAGTAAGAAATATGCTGTTTGACAACTTATTACAGTTTAATTATATTTACTTTGTACAGTTTGACATGTGATGTTCACAATTTTTGAGTTAATAGTTGTAAAGCTTTACTTTTTGAATCTCAATGTCTATTGTCATTAAACAGTTACGGACTGATCCCTCCCTTAATTTCCCACAACTATGAAAATTTGAATAGATAAAAATAAAAAATAAAACATTGATATTAACCATTGAAATTATTAAAAAAAATTAGGCTTGACAGAATTCAATTTTGATTATGGGCTAAAGTCTCTGCTCCTGGCTGCATGACAGATCTTGTCTCCAATATTCTGCATTTATCTGGGGGGAGACAAAACTCCCCATGAGAGATCTTTGCACACACCGTGAGCAAAAGGTCAAAGTCAAGATCTGATGTGCAGAAAGAAGCCTCTTGCTCAAGGGGGAAAACAGCGTACGGTATACTTGTGAAGGCAGTACATTGCCGTCGCACTGAAAAAGTGGTTTTTTACCCACAAAAGCTTATGCCCAAATAAATGTTAGTTTTTAAGGTGCCACTAGACTCCTCAGTGTTTTGTGAAGACAGGCAGTGGGCAAAAGGTAGGGTTGCCAATTCTCCAGGATTATCCTGGAGTCTGTGTCATGTGATGAAACCTCCAAGTATTAATCCAACCAAAACTGGCAACCTTAGCAAAAGGTAGGAAGAGTCAGACACTATTTACTTCTAGTTCTGAATTTACTAGGTATTGGCTGTGTGGCCTGGGATAAGTGACTTCACCGCTCTGCCTCCCCAGCTGCAAACCAAGATAACCGTGTATCTCAGCTGGGGGCGGCGAGCCCAGGACTTGCGGCGGCGAGCCCAGGATTTGCGGCGGCGAGCCCAGGACTTGCGGCACTGACGAGAGGCACGGGGGGGGGGCGCTGACCGCACGGGTACCGCGCACCCTGGGACAGACGGGACGGCAGAGAGCGGCGGACAGCAGCAAGCCAAACCCAGCAGCGCAGCTGAACCGAGGCGGCCCCTTCCCTCGGACGGAGCCGTGTTCGCCCCGAGCTCGCTCTCTGCGGAGGAACCCAGGCCCCAGCGC
The DNA here is from genome assembly GCF_965152235.1 of Eretmochelys imbricata. Taxonomy (NCBI): domain Eukaryota; kingdom Metazoa; phylum Chordata; order Testudines; family Cheloniidae; genus Eretmochelys; species Eretmochelys imbricata. Next base: position 22,455,687 of record NC_135577.1, read on the forward strand.
TGGGACCTGCCGGGAGCTGGCCCGGGGACGCGGGTGCAGGGCTGCCGACCTCGAGTAGCGCCCCATCTCCGCTCGGCTCTCGCTGAGCGCTCTCGCCGGGTGCCCAACGCGGACCCCGGGGCTCAACTCTCCCGCGCGCATTCGCCCGTTAGAAAGGCCGGCCCGGCGCGCGCGGAGCGGTAGCGGCGGCAGCGCGTGGCCGGGCGGCACGCGCGCCCGCGCGGCGCTCTGTGCGCATGCGCCGCGCTCTAACCTGCGAAGGCGGCGGCGGCGGCATCGTCCGCGCTCGGCAGGGACTCGGCTCCCATCGCGATGTGTTCGGCATCCGCCGCCATCACGGTCACCGCCGTCACCTGCGCGGCTGCCTCCTCCTCCTCGGGCTCCGCCTCCAAGCCCGCCGCCTCCGCCCGCTGGTGCTCGGATCCTTCCGCGGCCACTGCTGCGGCCACCGCCGCCGCAGCTACCGCCGCCGCCTCGGCCAAGCCTAGCTGCTTCGCCGCCGAGTCCGAGTCCTCCATCCGAGCCCGCCCGAGGCGGCGGTAGCCGGGGGCCGAGAGGAGCCGAGCGCGGCCCGAGCGGGCTCGAGCCCTCTCCGATCTCACACGAGCCCGATTCTCAGATTCCCCGGGCGGGGCGCAGCGCGGCGCTACCCGAGGCTGTTCCGAGTTTCCCCGAGCGATCCCGAGTCCGTCCGAAAGTAGCCGAGCGCTGCCGAAAGCGAGTAGCCGAACTGTCCCGAGTCGGCTCCGAGCCTGCCCGAATAGCCCCGAGCCCCTCCGAGCTCGCCCGAGCGCCGCTCCAGGCGAATTAGTCGAGGGTCCGAGCTCGACTGAATCCCCTTGCCCCTCCCGCGTGACCCGAATGCGGACCGATCCGGGGAGCCGAACCCCTCCGAGTCCTCGCCAGGCTCCCCGGAACGTCGCCCGCAGAGCCAGCCCAGCCGGGCGGGGGGGAGGGACCCGAACCTGCCCGAGGCGATCGGGGACTAGGGCCGATGAGAGTCGAGCCCGCCCGAGTCCTCCCAGCTCGTCCCCATGGCAGCGAGGAGCCGAGCCGAGCCCAGCCCCCTCCGATCTCACCCGAACGGCCGGGCGGGCCGGGGAGCCGAACGGCCGGCGCCCGAGTCAGCCCGAAGCAGAACGAACCCGGCCGAGCGCGCCGAAGGGCTCCGAGGCGGCCCGAAGGCGGCGGGGCTGAAGGCGAAGGGGCGGGCTCCTCACCGCACGCCGGAATAAGCGGCAATGGCCGGAGGCGCCCGAAGCCTGAGCGGCGCACGGGATGACGGGATGCTGGAGGACTGAGGGGTGGCGAAGGGGGAGGCGGACATGGCTGCTATTAGGAGAGGTGAGCGGACGCGTTGCCATCGTTACCGCGAGCTCCGCGGCCGATGGGGCAAGGGGTGGGCTCAGAGCGGGGCCGGGTGACGGTTCCCAGCCAGACGGGGTGCGGGGGGTTGCCCCTGCCGGGATGATGGGCCCAGTCTCTCTGCTGCCGCGTTGCCATGGTTACTGCACGGCCCTGGTTAAGTCGCCGCGAGAATCAACTCCCGCCGGCGCGCGCGGCACCCGGAGGCGGTCGGGGTTAGTGCCGCGGCGAGCGTTCAGACGCGAAGGGAATGTGAAGCGATTCCGGAGTTAGCCCCGGGGTCGAGCTGGGCGGGTGGGACGGGCGGGGGCGATGCAGGGGCACTGCGACCTCCCTTTGGGGCGGGACAGCCTGAGGGAGGCCTGGCCCCCCCTCGCCCAGCTCGCTCCCACGCTCACGGAACAGCCTCGCCGGCGCCAGGGCCCCCTCTCGCTCTCTTCTGCGCTTCGGCCTCTGAGCAAGCCTTGCCTACGGCCCGCCATCGGGAAAGGGGGCGGCTCCGGGGCGATCAGTGCCTGAGGGGAGCCGATGGGCGCTGGGCGAGGGGACTCCGAGGAGAAGGGTGTCTGCGGGATCAGTGTCTAGGGGGTTCAGGGAGCTGGGTGTCTGGGCGAAGGATGCCGGGCAGGAAGGAGAGGGCTGTTGTATGTCTAGGGGGAGGTGGGTTTCTAGGGAGCTCAGGGGACTAAGGAGAGAGGCAGGGACGGCAGGTGTGTATAAGTTTTGGTGCTGCCCAGAACGGGTCCAAGCAGAGCCATCCCGTCCATAAGACAGATTGTGGCAACTGCCCTGGGCCCTGCACTTTGGGGGGCTCCATGGTTTGGTGGGATATGGGGTCCAGGAAGAGCTGTCCCATCTGTAGGATGGACTGGGGCAGCCGCCCCAGGCCCTGTGCTTTGGGGGGCCCCACACTTCAGGGGGACGTGGGGTCCAGGGCGGCCTGGGGTGTTAGTGGGGGGCCTAGTAAAGGCAGCAGCAAACAACCCAGCCCCAGCTCTGCTCCACCAGCTCCTGCCATCGCTTGGGGGAGAGGGCAGAAGCCGGAAAGAGATGGGGAAGGGGTGGAGTGGGGGCAGGCTGGGGCCAGGTCACTCACTGCTGCCAGCACCAGGCCCCCCCACGAACCCCCTAGCCCACCCTGGACCCCACATGCCCCTGAAGCATGGGCCCCCCCAAAGCGTTGTAAGCCCAAACATTGGTGGAGCCGGGCCCATGTTCCTACATATTGGTGGAGCATGGGCACCACGGGCCCATGTAACTTGCCACCTATGGAGAGAGGTGGTGTGTGTCTAAGGGGACAGACAGTGGGTGGTGAGTATCTGGAAGAGGCAGGGGTTAGCTGGTGTCTGGAAGAGATGGAGGGACAGGGGTTACCCTGGTTCATTCTCACCTGTCCCCAGTGCACACCCCTGTTGTGAGCAAGCACCAGATGGCTGCAAGGGTACAACCAGAATTTTCTTGAGGGGGGCCCAGGAGTGGCTCATGTGTGTATGGGGTTCCCCTCCTTCACATTGCCCTGACCTCTTTCCCCCCTGCCTGAGAAACCAGGACCTCTTTCCCTTTCTCCAGGAGAGACCTGGAGTGGTGTGGACTCCCTTCCCCAAGCCAGGGAACTTTTGTTGTGCCCTTTGCCTGCCTGCTTCCAACTTTTACTTGCTGAACTCAGCTAGACTGGAGCCAGAGGCTCCATGCTCTGCACTGCTGCATCCCAATCCTCAGCGAAGGGGGATAGGTTGGCTTTGCCTCCCCCGACTCATGCTGCTCCCTAGAGCTACATGTGTGGAGCGACTGGAGGGCACGAGCACTTCCAATATCTGCCTTTCAGCTGTGTGCAGCCTCCCACCTCAGGGTAGGGACTGCCTGGTGTTCCCCCCTCTGACCTGTTCAAATCTGTGCAAGCTACATCCTTCACCACTTGCACACAGAGGGCCTTGCCTCTTGCTAACAACCACAGCTGGGCAGGAAATAGTTTTCTTGTACCAGGAAATTTTTTGAGACGTTGAAAAATGTTCTCACCCAAAATTGGACCAACATCTTGAAAATTGTCATGAACCATACTATTCCCCTCCTCCCATTTCAGTTCAGGTCAATCAAAACATTTTGATTTTGACCATTTTTACTTTTTTGCTTTTCTAACTTAAAAAGTCATTTAGAACCAGAAAACAGGATTTTTTGTTTCAAAAATGATTTGTTTAGGCAATTTGGATTTTTTTCAACATTTTTTGGAGTCAAGAAGTTAATCAAACCCAACCATTTTCCCACAGACAGTTTCTGTTTTTAGTAATCAGCATTTTCCAGTAAAAAAATTTAGTTGAAAAATTCCCAATCAGCTTTACTAACGGTATCACTGAATTCAGCCTGGGGATGTGCTTGGGAGGCTCAGCTGCTGCTCTAGTGAGGAATCTGCCCCACTAAGCATAACTGAATTGTTCGTATCCTGACTAACTTGTCATGCTTTCTTTGTATGAGTTCTTCTGCATGGATATTCTGTTTAATTTGTTCTCCATGTGGGATACTCTTATAAATTGAAGTAAAGCAAGGGAGAGAAATGCTGCACCAGTGAACTAGCTGTGATGAATGCATTATTAACTATTGGTCAGTAAAATTTTGTCCCCTGCCATACATTTTGTATTTGGCAAAACTCTCCTTGACTTATTACAGCATTCCTGGCTACTTTTAGAGTGAGTTAATCAGTATTATGTTGTTTTTCATTATTTTAATTTAATATGAATAAAAGAAATGTAAACAGTAACACCCAGCCTCCCAACTGACCTTTGCTGAGTGGGGCAACCTTCATTTTATTATTAATAACAATATTTTATACTTATTTTAGCACCTTCCTGCTGAGTATTTCAAAGCACTTGACAAACACTAATGAATGAAACCTCTAAATACCTTTGTGACATAGGTAAATGTGGAAACAAGTACAAAGGACCAGATATTGCTGTGTATCAGTTTAAATCCAGAAGGACTCTTATGAAATAAGTAGAGTTTCCCTCGATTTAGACTGATGTAACTGAGAGCAGAATTTGACCCAGAGACAGTAAGTGGCTTGTCCAAAGTCACATAACAAGTTGATAAGTTAGCTAGAAATAGAACCCAGGACTCCTGGCTCCTCTTCTCATGGCGTACTTCTATACTAGCAAAGTAGGATCTGTATTTTAGCAGCTGCTAACAATGGTGCAGCTGGATGAGTGCTAAGCTGCTAGTAGAAAGGGCTCAGGCATTTTTACCATTGTGTGCTAAGATCCGGCTATTCTCTCACTGTTATAAATACTTCATTAAAAAAGCCTAACAATGTTCTTTTAATAAGATTGCAAAGTCAAGCACTCAGAAGTTGGGAAATGCCAGATTTAAGGATGGTCGTGCAACCTTAATTCAGCTCCCTTGTGCATATGCATTATGATACAGTATTTAATTACATGATCACATACTATTTTTTCTTATGGTAGTGGCACAGCTTCCCAGAGTGTGCTCAGTCATTCTGTGGGGATAGCGCGCGTGCAGTCCAATCATACATAGGAGCTGCCATGGGCTGGAGCATGTGCAATACAAACAAAATCTGTGGATAATTTAGTAGCCAACGTCAGCTGACTGTGTGAACTGAGATTTTTCAGTGACTCATAACTTGGTCCTACTTGGGTGTTTTTCACAGCAACAACAAAAGGCACATTCCAGACAGCAGGTGACCCCCGGTCAAATTTCCAGTTCCAATCCAAAGCAAGGAGGTGTGAAAGCTTCTTAAAATATGATAATAATCTTACAACTCGTTCATTAACATGGGCAACGTGAAATTTTCCATGCTCTCATTCTCCAAAATGACTGAACCATTTTAGCTGAAAGTTTCAAAAAAAAAAAAATCAGTTTGCGGTAGATGCCTGGCATGGAAAATTTCAACCTGAATGGTTTAAGTTGGGCAAAGATATAAGTAAGTGAAAACAGGATCTTATAATGGGAAGCATTGGGCAAACCTAGTTATAGGGATTGTTACCTGCACCATCTGTAACACATTTTTGGCATCAGAAATGCTGAATCCTGAAACAGATTTATAGAAAACGGGCCAAATTCTGCCTTCAAATATGCACGTGCAGAGTGTCCTTTAAGAAAATTTGGCAGGGGCTACATTTAAAAAACACTTGTTTGGAACAGACTTTATGGACCTGGTTCTGCATTTGTTCAGTGTATCAAACTCCCAATAAAGTCAGTGGGATTCTGCTCATGGAGTATCTGCACGATCCAACACTAAAAGCACAAATTTCAAAACTGTTTTCTTAAGACGCACATGCAGCTCAAGCATATGTATGTGCAAAAAGGCCCTCAGGACAATATGGCAGATAGATAACCATGCTCCTAAGAGCCCACTCCCATATATGAATGTAAGATTTGCACCATGTTTGTATCCTTTCTTGAAAACTGGAGTTAGTGCACCAGATTCATCCCTGGTATAAACCCATTGTCTTCACTGGAGTTACACCAAAGATAGAGTTGGCCCATATTCAAGCATCGTTATAGGCCGTTGAAAGCAAAGTGGTCTTGCACTTGGCAGTCTAAACTAATTTAGAATAATTGAAAATTAGATTTCAACTCTCATAATTGAGTGGATATGTTATTACTAGATTACTAATTACTATATAATTACAATATCTATCTCACAAATGTGTGTTGTGAGGCATAAGCAATTAATGTTGGTGAAATGTACTGAGATTCTATAGATGCTAAGTAGGGTTATTAGATATTATATAATTTGTCCTTGGTACAAATGTAGGAATATGGTTAATGCCTACTTGTGGGCTAATGACAATGGCATACGGTTTTGTGGTTAGAGCAGGGAACTGGGAATCAGGGCTCTGGGTTCTAAATCCAGCTCTTTCACTGACTCACTGTGTGATCTTTGGGCGATTCCCTAAAGGCTTGTCTATACACAAAAATTGTACTGCTTTATCTAGCCCAGTATAATTAAAGTGGTACAACCCCTGTAACATTGTCAAGGTTCCTCCCCCACTCTGAACTCTAGGGTACAGATGTGGGGACCTGCATGAAAAACCTCCTAAGCTTATCTTTACCAGCTTAGGTCAAAACTTCCCCAAGGTACAAAGTATTCCACCCGTGGTCCTTGGAATGGCCGCTACCACCACCAAACTAATACTGGTTACTGGGGAAGAGCTGTTTGGACGCGTCTTTCCCCCCAAAATACTTCCCAAAACCCTGCACCCCACTTCCTGGACAAGGTTTGGTAAAAAGCCTCACCAATTTGCCTAGGTGACTACAGACCCAGACCCTTGGATCTTAAGAACAATGAACAATCCTCCCAACACTTGCACCCCCCCTTTCCTGGGAAATGTTGGATAAAAAGCCTCACCAATTTGCATAGGTGACCACAGACCCAAACCCTTGGATCTGAGAACAATGAAAAAACATTCAGTTTTTTACAAGAAGACTTTTAATAGAA